>NC_083892.1:20000000-24968750 GCF_032452875.1 Bos javanicus
TAGAATTATAAAAGCATATTTTGTCACATCATGGGCTAAATTCATAAATCCTGAGACGGGGGAGGGGAATCTACTGTATGCATCTTAATTATGATCACCATGTAAAAGTAAGAATACCGAGATGATAAATTTGTCTTCGTTTTAACGACAGGTTTATTCATATTCAAAAACGGAAATCTGTAATTTCGGCTGAAGTCAAGGGCTATGTCATTCTACTTTGCATTTCTAGCACCTGCTTCAGTATATAATCAGAGCCTAGTAAGTTCTGACCATGACGAATGGTTTCTGTGTTCTAAGGTCTTCTACATTTTCCTGCACATAGACTTATAAGAGTCCTGGTTCTACTGTATCAATTTGAGGGGAAGGAGTTACAATTTAAGCGCAAGACTTTTTTAAGGTGGGAGGGTAGTTTGGGGCATGCAATGTTCTGATGGACAACTGTTTGGTTAATATCCATATCTATCATCTTTACAGTCACCTGGCCTACACAGAGCTGGGCTACATTAATGGGACCATTTACAAGATAGCACTTCCATTTTAAAGCCTTAAGCTAGCATCTTTCATATTATGAAATCAGGCACTACAATTTTAAAATTTTTCATCAAATTTAGGATGGTGTTTGGTTAAGGGGAGGGGATGCAGCCAAGCAGGGTTTACAGAGGGAGTCTCAACAGACAATTTTCTTTCTCAGTCTGGTTGGTGGGTATAAGGATACCCACTGTATTTTTCTCTTGTACCTCTTTGCAAATCTTAAATATTACATAGTTCATTTTTAAAAGAAAAAAATAAAAAACTAAATATAGTATTCACAGCTTTACTTTGCTTCACATATTGGTAAATACTGGACCATTTACTTCTAAGTTTACTTCACCAAGGGGGTAGAGAGAAATGTCTTTCATCATAGCAGATTTATGTACTGAGAAAGCTTAAAGACAATAAAAATCAACCTCTATACACTTTCCATGGTTCTTTATACTAAAAAAGTCCACATTATAAATTAAACATTACTTTTAATTGCAAGTGTTACTTTAGTAGAATACAATTGGTTTAAGAGCAGAGACAGCCAATACCTCAAAAGTAACTCCCCCATTAAGTAAATTACCTCGATTTCCTGTAACTGCTCCTGATTGGTTGTGTACATCTGCTGAAGAGAATCCTCCAACTCTGTGTTTCGATCCAGTAATGTCTTCCCAAGCTCAGCAGCAAGTTGGAGATCTAGCACAACAAGCAAATCTTATTAAGGTAGTGCAAATGATCTCATTTCAACATTGTACATAAACCAGGGCTTCAAATAAGAATGAACTAAAACCCAACCCAATGTATAAAGTTTAAGTTAGATCCCAGGGGAAGATGGAATGGCACAGAAGGAAACCCAGATTCTACTTAAGTTCAGTGACAATGGGGCCTTTTACCAGGTACGGTACTCTCGATGTACTCTTACAAGACGTCAAGAATAGTGGTGCACTTTATGGAGGTGTATTCATTTGTTTAGGAATGATCATTCAGCATTGTGACACCTAAGATCATAATTAGCTGCCAAAGTACAGGCAAACCTAAAGTCCCATGAGTTTGGCTGCTATGAATACAACTGTCAAAGCAAGTGTGTGACAGACCCTGGCCCTCTCAGTGCACTAAAACTTAAGCCAAAAAAAGGAAAATGACATCAGTGATAAGAACACTACCACAGGTCTCTCTCATTTTTTCTATTTCTTTTCATTCCTTCTTCAAGATGACCAACCTAGATAAGCAAAGCAGCAGAACAGTTTGTGTGGTAACTCAGTCATAGCTCAGACTTTCATTTAACACAGAACCATATTTCCATTTTAAACCTCGCTTTTCAACACTCTTTAGGCATATGTGCATATACGACAGCATTAGTTTTGTTACACACAATCCCAGAAACAAAAATTCACTGATACAAAAAAGGACAATAGTTGTAACATAGGTACCTGAAACACTTTTCTGCATAGTAAGTTGGAGAGGTCCTTTGATAACAGTGGAAAATGCACTGAACTGAGTAGGAAAATCTGGAGTTCAGTTCTGACTGCCATTTACCAAGTGAACGCTTTAAACAGAGTGACTTTAAACATCCCTACATTTAGTATTCTTGTGTAGAGAGATGACTGTCCTGTCAATATGATTGTGAAAATCAAATGAAATAGTACACAAGGAAGTACTTCACAAACTAAGCAGCAGTACACAGGCAAAGTTATTAGTATTCATTGATTCACAAGTCAATGACTGTTGCTGACTGCCATAAGCGCAATGAAAGTGTGAGCTATGACTGAGTTACCACAGAAACTATACTACTGCTTTGTTGCTAGACACCATGCTAAGATTTGGCTAGAATGCTGAATAAACGGATCAAGTTCCTGCTTTCCTGACACTCCCAGATGTACAGGGGAAGTCAGACAGCAAATAAGTAAATAAACTTGAAAACTGTTATAAACACTATTCATCCATACATGTATGCATATATTCAATAATACCAAACATCATTCTGGGGATCTACAAATGAACTCAGCTAACTCCCTGCCCTCATGGAGCTTATACTCTCATGGGAGAAACAGCATGAGAAAATATATACTAGATAGCAAAAAAATGCTTTAAAAAAAAAAAGGAAGGAAGAGTATGGATATGGGAGGTTGAAATTTAAGAACAGGCAACAAGGGGGATATTAGACTCCAGATGTGAAGGACTGAATAGGTGCCTCACATAGATCTACCGAGGGGACCAGCATTCGAGGCAGAGGCAGAAGAAGAGCAAAGACCCTGGGAGGAAGCATGAGTGGCGATAATAAGGACTGCAGCCGATGAGGCTTGAGCACACTGCGTGTGTCTGTGTGCGTTCTGTGGCTGGGGCAGCAGGAGACAAAGAGGGCTTCCAAGGATGGCCAGCTGTTAAAGCCAAACTACGGAGATCAAGATGCTGGTTTTCACTGAGTAAAATGGAACCACGTGAAGGCTTTTGATCAGCTCCACTCTGGCTTTGGGTTAAGTTGGCCAAAAGGGTTAAGGTGGAGGTAGGGTGACAGGGATACTGCAGTCACTGGGTGAGCGATCGTGGTGGCTTAGACTAGAGTGGCAGAGATGGAGATGAGCAGAGGTGTCAAATACTGGATGTGTTTTGAAAGTAGAGCTAAAAGGATTTGTTAATCAACTGGATGTGCTATGTGACAGAGAAGAAAAAAAACCCTCCAGGTTTTGTGATAAGGCACAAAGGATTTTCTACTTTAGAAAGGAGGTCATGATGGAAGTCTCTCTTAGAAGACGTTTTAGCTAAAGCTTGAGGGAGGAAGATCTTAACACATAAATGCCAGGAAGAGGCCCTAAGACGGGAAAGAAATTGGCACACTGTACGGCCCAACATGGCTCATAGTTTCATGTCTGAAATGCAGTACTTGGGTGCAATCTCAAAAACGACAGAATGATCTCTGCTCATTTCCAAGGCAAGCCATTCAATATCACGGTAATCCAAGTCTATGCCCCAACCACTAATGCCAAAGAAGCTGAACAGTTCTATGAAGACCTACAAGACCTTCTAGAATGAACACCCAAAATAGATGTCCTTTTCATCATAGGGGACTGGAATGCAAAAGTAGGAAGTCAAGAGATACCTGGAGTAACAGGCAAGTTTGGTCATGGAGTACAAAATGAAACAGGGGGAAAGGCTAACAGAAATGTGTCAAAAGAACACACTGGACATAGCAAACATTGTCTTAAAGCAACACAAGAGATGACTTTACACATGGACATCACTAGATGGTCAATACCGAAATCAGACTAATTATATTCTTTGCAGCTGAAGATGGAGAAGCTTGATGCAGTCAGGAAAAACAAGACCAAGAGCTGACAGTGGCTCAGATCATGAACAATTATTGCCAAATTGAGACTTAAATTGAAGTAGGCAAAATCACTAGGCCATGCAGGTATGACCTAAATCAAATCCCTTACAGTTATACAATGGAAGTGACAAATAGATTCAAGGGATTAGATCTGACAGACTGAGTGCCTGAAGAACTAAGGATGAAGGTTTGTAACACTACACGGGAGGCAGTGATCAAAACCATCAAGAAAAAGAAACAGATTTTCAGACAACCATTTTGCCTTAGGCCGCCTTACAAATAACTGAGAAAAGAAGAGAAGCAAAAGGCAAAGGAGAAAAGGAAAGATAAACACATCTGAATGGAGAGTTCTAAAGAATAGCAAGGAGAGATAAGAAAGCCTTCCTCTGAGATCAATGCAAAGAAACAGAGGAAAACAACAGAACTGGAACAATAGAGTGGACAAAACGTGGCCCACTGGAGAAGGGACTGGCAAAAACAATTCAGTATTCTTGCCTTGAGAACCCCATGAACAGTATGAAAAGGCAGAAAGATAGGACACTGAAAGATGAACCCCCCAGGTCGGCAGGTGCCCAACATGCTACTGAAGAACAGTGGAGAAATAACTCCAGAAAGAATGAAGAGATGGAACCAAAGCAAAAACAACACCCAATTGTGGATGTGACTGCTGATGGAAGTAAAGTCTGATGCTGTAAAGAGCAATATTGCATAGGAACATGGAATGTTAGGTCTATGAATCAAAATTGGACATGGTCAAACAGGAGATGGCAATTTAGGAATTCGACATTTTAGGAATCAGTGAAATAAAATGGACTGGAATGGGTGAATTTAGCTCAGGTTACCATTATATCTACTACTGTGGGCAAGAATCCCTTACAAGAAATGGAGTAGCCCTCATAGTCAACAGGAGTCTGAAACGCAGTACTTAGATGCAATCTCAAAAATGACAGAATGATCTCTGCTCATTTGCAAGGCAAACCATTCAATATCACAGTAATCCAAGTCCATGCCCTGGCCAGTAATGCTGAAGAAGCTGAAGTTGAACGGTTCTATGAAGACCTATAAGACCTTCTAGCACTAACACCAAAAAAAGATGTCCTTTTCATGATAGGGGACTGGAATGCAAAAGTAGGAAGTCAAGAGATACCTGGAGTAACAGGCAAATTTGGCCTTGGAGTACAGAATGAAGCAGGGCAAAGGCTAATAACAGTTTTGTCAAGAGAATGCACTGGTTATAGCAAACACCCTCTTCCAACAACACAAGAGAAGATTCTACCCATGGGTATCACCAGATAATCAATACCAAAATCAGATTGATTATATTCTTTGCAGCCAAAGATGGAGAAGCTCTATACAGTCAGCAAAAATAAGACCAGCAGCTGACTGTGGCTCAGACCATGAACTCCTTATTGCCAAATTCAGACTTAAATAGAAAAAAGTAGGGAAAACCACTAGGCCATTCAGGTATGACCTAAATCAAATCCCTTACGATTATACAGTGGAAGTAACAAATAGATTCAAGGGATTAGATCTGATAGACAGAGTGCCTAAAGAACTATGGCCGGAGAATCGTGACATTGTACAGGAGGCAGTGATCAAGGCCATCCCCAAGAAAAAGAAATGCAAAAAGGCAAAATCGTGATCTGAGGAGGCCTTACAAATAGCTGAGAAAAGAGGCAAAAGGCAAAGGAGAAAAGGAAAGATATATCCATTTGAATACAGAGTTCTAAAGAATAGCAAGGAGAGATAAGAAAGCCTTCCTCAATGATCAATGCAAAGAAATATAGGAAAGCAATAGAATGGGAAAGACCAGAGATCTCTTCAAGAAAATTAGAGATACCAAGGGAACATTTCATGCAAAGACGAGCTCAATAAAGGACAGAAATGGTGTGGACCTAACAGAAGCAGAAGATATTAAGCAGAGGTGGCCAGAATACACAGAGGACTATACAAAAAAGATCTTCATGATCCAGATAATCACGATGGTGTGATCACTCACCCAGAGCCAGACATCTTGCAGTGCAAAGTCAAATGGATCTTAGGAAGCATCACTATGAACAAAGCTGGTGGAGGTGATGGAATTCCAGTTGAGCTATTTCAACTCCTAAAAGACGATGCTGTGAAAGTGCTGCACTCAATATGCCAGCAAATTTGGAAAACTCAGCAGTGGCCACAGGACTGGAAAAGGTCAGTTTTCATTGCATTCCACAAGAAAGGCAATGGCAAAGAATATTCAAACTACCGCACAATTGCACTCATCTCACACGCTAGCAAAGTAATGCTCAAAATTCTCCAAGCCAGGCTTCAACAGTACGTGAACTGTGAAATTCCAGATGTTCAAGCTGGATTTAGAAAAGGCAGAGGAACCAGGATCATATTGCCAACATCCACTGGATCACTGAAAAAGCAAGAGAGTTCCAGAAAAACACCTACTTTCGCTTTATTGACTATGCCAAAGCCTTTGACTGTGTGGATCACAAAAAACTGGAAAATTCTGAAAGAGATGGGAATACCAGACCACCTGACCTGCCTCTTGAGAAACCTGTATGCAGATCAAGAAGCAACAGTAGACTGGTTCCAAATCGGGAAAGGAGTACGTCCAGGCTGTATATTGTCACCCTGCTTATTTAACGTATATGCAGAGTACACCATGAGAAATGCTGGACTGGATGAAGCACAAAGCTGGAATCAAGATTGCTGGGAGAAATATCAATAACCTCAGATATGCAGACACCACCCTTATGACAGAAAGCGAGGAAGAACTAAAGAGCGTCTTGATGAAAGTGAAAAAGGAGAGTGAAAAAGTTGACTTAAAGCTCAACATTCAGAAAACTAAGATCATGGCATCCGGTCCCATCACTGCATGGCAAATAGATTGGGAAACAATCTATTTTTTAGGTTCGAAATCACTGCAGATGGTGACTGCAGCCATGAAATTAAGACGTTTACTCCTTGGAAAAAAAGTTATGACCAACCCAGACAGCTTACTAAAAAGCAGAGACATTACTTTGCCAACAAAGGTCCGTCTAGTCAAGGCTATGGTTTTTCCAGTAGTCATGTATGCATGAGAAAGTTGGACTATAAAGAAAGCTGAGCACCGAAGAATTGATGGTTTTGAACTACGGTGTTAGGGAAGACTCTTGAGAGTCCCTTGGTCTGCAAGGATATCCAACCAGTCCATTCTAAAGGAAATTAGTCCTGAATACTCAATAGAATGACTGATGCTGAAGCTGAAACTCCAATACTTTGGCCACGTGATGCGAAGAACTGACTCATTTGAAAAGACCCTAATGCTGGGAAAGACTGAAGGTGCGAGGAGAAGGGAATGACAGAGGATGAGATGGTTGGATGGCATCACTGACTTGATGGACATGAATTTGAGCAAGCTCGGGAGTTGGTGATGGACAGGGAAGCCTGGCGTGCTGCTGTCCACGGGGTCACAAAGAGTTGGACATGACTGAGTGACTGAACAACAGCAGCCCAACATAAAGCCAGTGTGACAGAAGCTCACTGGGGAGAGTGGTACGGGAGCTGGAGGAGTAGGTATGGTTCAGACTACAGAAATCGGCCATGGTAAGGAAAGTTTAGGTTTTATTCTAAGTATGTTGGAAAGTCATTTCACCCAGTGTCGAAAAATATACTTATTACACTTATTATCAAAAGAGGGAACCTCACCACATATGATTTTAAAACAATTTTTAGAGGTTGACAAACAAGGTTTAACATTTAATTCATTAAACCAATATTACAGCTTAACCTAGAATAAGTGGTAACTGGAAAGCAACTTTTGTTACCTGGTAGCGGCCATTTGAGGGCATAATTAACATTGTGGTTGGTTAGTTTTCCCTCAGAAGGAAAAAAACAAGGCAGCAAAACCCACGAAACACCACTCCAGCTCATTTTAAAACATTTTAAACCCATTTAAAATAAAACAGTATACTGTTGGTAGATCAGTGTCAAAATACATTCTCTTGTGATTTAAATATTAACAATGTCTATTAATGTACTTAAGACTTCATATACCAAGTCTATGAAATAATATCTTGTATTCACAAGACATCAAACCCTTTACAAACTGTTCAAACATTTGAAATTAATTTTTTGTATCTTTTCCAGGTAGTTAACCCAGATTTTCAAATGAGAAGCAGAAAGATGCTAAGAAGTGATCTGACCAATTCCACGTGGTGAGTCATAATAAGCAAATGAGAAACCACTGTCAACAGATTCTAACTTTCACCCTCATCACGATTCTCCATTATCCACATCCACACACTTTTAATTTTCTTGACAGGGATGTCCACATCTTTGTCTAAGGTACAGAGTACCTCAGTCTGCTTGTTTTCCTAGATGACAATGAGAAACTAGAGTTGAGCTCTTTGGCTTTTACTGCCTGTGCTGCCAGGGAAAGCATATACAACCCCAGGCAAGTTGCTATCTTGTTTTCAGTAAATGAAAAAGGAACTACGTACAGCTGAGATTTCCAGAAATAATTATTTTACACTCATAGCGTGTGTAATGTGTATACACAGCCCCATAAAGGAACCACTATGCTGAATTATTAAGGACAAAGCAAACATTACCTAGACATTACTTAAGTCTCTCCTGGCCTGCTATAAAGTGGTGAGTAACTCCTCACTGGGAAAGACCAGAGACTTACCAAAGATATTCTTATCCAGCAACCAAAAGCTGAGCCAAAACCTCTTTCAGAAGCAAGACTAATTTGAGACCATCTACAGCTATTTCTTTCAGTTAGGAAACTACCCATGTTACTTAATGTCAGCCGGGAGCACCTTTCCTGTTCCTGCTGCCGCAGAAGAGACGCCAAGTATAGCACTCTTGCAGTAAACATCCAACAGAGAAGAATTTGAGACTTGTCCTTATCGCAATCCTTATTTTGAGTTAAACAAAACCCAAGCCTGGCTCAGTAACCTTAAGTCTCAGTCTTCTAAATATTTCATTGGATGTGTAGGATAGAATTCTGGCGAAACAAGTCTCAACTACAAGAAAGCATCTGTGAAGTCACACTGTATAATAGGATATTACTTCATCTGTTAGTTTAAAGACAAAAGTCTTTCTTGGTCTTTAAAAAAAAAAAAAAAAGAAGTTTATTTCCTGTTGTGTAGCATCTGGCTTCCATTACCAAAAGGAGCCAAAAGCTGGCAGTAAGCCCAAGAAGGTTTTCTAAATAATTTGTGGAGGGAATGAGAGAATATTCAATGTCCTTTATTCTTACTTAACACACAAAAGAAAAGGAAACAATATAGTTTTGAAGCCTTATACACCTGTTCATCTCACTTTACAAAAAGGATTTTCATTAAGAGGTTGTCTTTTCTAAATCCTATTGAACTGGCGTAGGCAAACACTAAAAATACCACAGATTTACTGCAGGCTTGAGAACTGCAACTTTCAATAACTTCATGTTTAATATCCTTCCACTAATCAGTCTTTGCAAGTGACAATAATCTATTTTAACAATATAAACTATTAGCTTTAAACAGATAGTCTACTCAGCCCTATGCCCTAGGTAAAAAATTAACTCTAGTAGTCAGGTGATTTTTAAAAAAGATCTTCCTTCCAGAATTCCGAAATCTTTAAATTTCACTGCTATTACATTTTTCTTTAGTTTTTTTTCTTTAAAGAGGATGACATATTCCCATGTTAGCTGTAGTCTCTAGCATTCATTCAATAACGTTAAGGCTGAAAGTTTTTCCTATTACAAAACCAAATGCGTCATCTGGTGATGCTTCTGTGTAACTCCTGTAGCCGATGTTACTATAATTGGGAAAGCAAAAAATCTGAATATAAACATCAAGAAAAATGACGGTGTCAGTTTTAATGACCCTCCAAACAGTGATTCAGCAAATTCGTTGCTCATGTGGAAAACGTACTCATCTTAAAAAGTAGAAGTCTTAATTTAAACTAAGATTTCATTTGCTGATCTTTACAGTAGAAACCCAAATCCTTATTCTAAGCTTGCACAGCTCGCCAAATGACAATTACAACAGCAGCTGGTCTAAAAGAAAACCCAGTCTCTGAAGTCTTTCCACCTTGTTCTCAGGGGCACATTTCAAAGCAATCACCATCATTACCTACAGAGAAGGCTCCTGCTGTCCCAGAAAGGATCTTACTCACAGAGATCACAGTCAGTATTCTTACTTTGTCAACTCAGCCCTCTGACAAAAGACACTCTCTTCAAAGTGTTTTATAAAAGCAATGGGTTTTCTTCTTCTGCCTGCACAGTTTCACATGTTTCTAACAAGGTATGAATGGTAGACCACTGCCTTCTGAGGTTAGAAACTTTCAACAATTTTAATTTTTACAAAGAATGCCCCAAGCAAACTTTGGTAAAGAGATTCAATATACTTAAGTAATGCTTCTATTGTTAAAGAAAAAAAAAAATTGTAGTTCTATGACTGAGCACAGGATCTTAGAAAACTGTTTTAGCAACTCTGTTCAAATAAGGCTCTCAGTAAAATTAATAATGAGGATGTTAAAAAATGAACAGACATGTGTCTGCACTTGATAAAATCCCACTAGATCTGCTTATCAGCCTAAGAGGACAGACTTGCTCCCAAACCTTACTCAGCAGCAAAATTATCTAGTGAGGGCCCACCCACTGCCTAGCACTATAGTGGGCGCCCCAGGAGGCAGCACCTCCAGTCAACAGATCCCTAGTAAATGAGCAGGATCCTGTCTGTCCTGTGGACAGGCACTGTAGTCCTAGTGCTTCAATGAACACCTGGGACGGAATAAATACAATTTTTGAAAAATTAACAAAAGATCCATTAGAAGTTTAGGAGTGAACATATAATGTAATGAGAATGGGACAAAGAGACCCTTTTATTCACACTGTGGCCTTCATTCTTTCACAGGCCAAATTCACAGTTGTAACTGTTGGAATTTCACATCTATTCCTACCCCACACACTTGGTTATGACACACAGGGTTATGTCAAAGTCCATCGTGATAATAGATGTAAAAGTCCTCTGAAAAGAACAGACCAAATTCCAAACTGGCACTAGGAAGTTTGGACCTGTGCGCTTCAAGATTTCATGCATTTGCACACCTGATGACTTGATTTCAATCAGAGGTTAGAGAGTTCCACGTCCAACCTCAATATGTTGCATTTGCTCCTCAGTAAGTTGAAATATTACAAGTGGTTGTTCCTAACAACCTCCCACAGGGGGAAAGTGCAGTACAGACTAACTTGCCTGGTGGAAGAGAGCCATGAAAACAATAATCTTGTGTGAGTGCCTCAGTTCAGGTCAACAAGTGTTAAAATTGAGTTTCTATTATGTGCTAAGTATTGTGCTAGATAGATAAAAAAAAAAAAAAAACAACAACAACCTGTACAGAGCTACACTTTCTAAATACAGTAAGGAAAAATATATAGTTTTGATTATAGGGCAAACTGCTTCATTTCTTTATAGGGAAAGGTTGCAATTGCAAAATGGTTGCCTCATAAATTCTGGAGAAAGTATCAAACTAGGCCATCAATCCTTCTGGGGCATTCTGAAAACAGGTTAAAACGTAAGACAAATCTGCCTTGTGGATGCTGTGAATATGATGGCAGATACTGCACTGCAGCCACTGAATAGGTTAGACTATGTAAGCATAATTACTTACATAAACTTTGACTTATATAAAGACTATATAAAATCTGATTTAAGCGACAGGCTGTGACATATTGATTTAAGAAATCACCTTCCCCCAAGAGTTCCTTATGTTTCTTTTCTGAGTCTTTTTTTTTTCTTTTTAAAGTATGAGTCTTTTAAGCCTACATTCTCTCTCCCCTAAGTTCAACGGTTAGCATGAACAAACACCATGGTCAATTAATATTCAACTAAATGAGATGGTAACTTTTTATGCCAGTTGAGAGATGAAAAAGTTGATTTACACAGAATTGCTGAAACAGAAGATGCCTGAAAAAAATTTCTCAGGAGACAGGAAATCCAGGACAGGCCAAGATGGGAATGCCTCTTGTGAAAAAGCTAGGGGGCAAAGTGAAGGAAGCAGCTGAGGTAGAAGTGCCCTCAAGTCATTCACTGGCATCTGGTAAACCACGCCTAAGTAGCCCCCCTCTCACCCCGTCTAACGCCAACTGTAAGAGCTGTAAACCAGGTGGAGCAGAAGAGATAGGGGTTTGAGCAGTGACTAGGACGACTCCTCATTCTGAGTGTGCGGGTTCAAAAATGTTTTGCTCTACGGCAGAAACACAGTATTGTAAATCAACTAAACTCCAATAAAAATCAGTCAAAAAAAAAAAAAAAAACCGACTTGCTTCCACATTTGAGGGAAGTCACTTGGCCGCTTTAGCATCCGCGTTACCCATTTGGAAAAGGGGAACAATATGAGTTACTCTCTCAACGGAGTTATTGTGAGGATCAAATGTGTGCGCGATTCCTGCCACACGGCACTGCCACCCCGGGTCCACCACCTGCAGCAGCTCACACTCGCCGGCTGTGAGCACCGGCTGTGGTTCCTCCCCGACGCGGACAGCCCGGTAAGGGGCCACCCCTCTCCGCTCCGAGGAACACCGTGGGGATTAAATCAGTTAATCCCCGGAGAGAGCTCCAAACGGTGCCTGGAGCCCGGTCAGCTCCTGACACGCAGTAGTGGCGGGGACGATGGGGGATGCTGATTACCGCGCAAGAGCCCGGGCCCGCGCAGCGGAGTCCTCCCGCGCGGGACCAGCAGACGCGACAGTCCCAACGCCAGGTGAGCGCCAGATCTTCCCCGATACTGGCGTCGGTGGGCCCCGAGCGAAATCAACTTTTTAACAGTTTCACGGCCAGGAGGTGAAGCCTCGAGCTGGCAGCCGCCCTGCTCTGGCCAGGCCCCGCCTGGCGACCGCACCCTCACCTTGCTGGAGGTCCTGGTGGTCGTACCACGGCTCGTCCTCCTTCATCTCAAACTCCTCCACCAGGTTTTCCGCCAGCATTTCGGCCGGCTCTTCCGGGGGCAGCGGCCCCCGCCGCCGCCGGCCCGCCTCAGCCGCTGCCCCGGGCTCTCCCCCGGCCCCTCCGCCCTCAGCCAGAGCCGCCCTCGGGCGGGACGCGCCGCCGCCCAGGCTCCACCGCGACGCCTGACCACAGCCGCCCGCTACCGCCTCCGGCGCCGCCGCACGGCGGCCCGCAGCGCACGCCGCGGACTGGGTTCTCTCGCGCCGCCCAACCGCCCCAACGGCCGGCGCCCCGGCGCGAGCTCCTGAGTCGGCTCTCCGAGCCGGCTCCTCACGCCGCAGCCGGGCCCAACGTGGCACTTTGGCAGAACCCTCCCCGACCGGGGCTGCGATTCAAACCCCCGGCGGCCGCTCGGCCAATCGCGAGCAGACCGCCGGCCGAGCGGCGGCGACGTCGTCCAATCGCGTCTCGCCGCAGGCCCGCGGTTCGCCCGGTATCAGAGGCAGGCAGCCAATGGTGACTCCGAAGGAAACAAAGAAGGCGGGAAAAGGACAAGGGGTGCGGTCGAGGGTCCCGCCCTCTCCTCTCTTCGAAACGCTTCTGGCCGTGCATTCGGCGAGCTTGGGTGAGGAGGTGGTGGCCTCCGCTGCCCCTGTGGTGGGTGGCCGGCTGCCTGGCCGGTGGACGGGCTAAGTGGGCGTGAGGGTCAGAAGTACGGTCTACGAGCAGCGGACGGTTGCAGGCGGGAGGCGCGAGGCGTGCCGGGACTCTGAGGTCCGCTGCCCCACCGACCCTTGCTGGTCCTGACTCCCAGATTTGCTCTGCTTGATGCTGGGAAATCGAGGATCGGTCGGAAGTTCAGGGCAGTTAACTGTTTTCTTCTTGATATCTGAGTCCTCACCTCCAAATCGCTGAGAATTTGTACTGCCCCTGAAACGGTGGGCCTCAGACCCACCTGAAGGTGAAGTTGAAGCCACTCCTGAGAAAAAAATTGCAAGCGTTTTTGCATACTTTTTTTAAAAAGATCACAAGTTAAGCATCTGGAGTCATGACGTTACACCTGGAGAGAGGAGAATGCAGCCCTAGCCCTTGATGGCCAGGACAGTGAAAGCTGGTTTCTGCACACAACAAAATAAATACTTCTCGTAGGTTGTGGCTTTTACCATCTTCGTGCAGACAAAACACAAAAATTCTAAAATAAGGTGACAGATCAGAAAGTCAGTGTTCTTAGCCTTGATGTAATGGAAAAGGTACAGCTGACAGAAGACAGCTATGTTAGAATGTCAGCCAATAATCTTAGAAGGAACAGTCGTTTCAGAGGTGATAAAAGAGGAATGGTAAACTCACAAATCCTTGTCTTCTAAATCCAGGGACACTAACAAGTAAAATGTTACTGATCTGTTTTTATTCTTAGGTTAAAAAAGAAACTAGGTTTAATATTCTGCCCTAACTGCCCTTATTCTGGTAGAGGTATTACTAGTCCACAGCCAAAAGAAAATAACTAAAACTATCTTAATTTACAAGTCACTACAGATAAAGCTCTTTGGAAAGAGAGATGATTGGATTTAGGATTTGCTGATGGTGATTTGTTGAAGCTGAAGGGCCGGAATCATGCCTCTGACCTTCAAGAAACTCATCTTTCATAGCCACTAGTAACTGAAAGTGCTAACCCTTTCTCCATGGCAAAAGCTTATTTTGACTCCAAATCAAACGGGAGACTGTATTGAAATGTTCTTTAGCGTTCTTCAAAAAACAATGGCAAAACAACAAAAAAGAACGATCTGAAGAATTAAAGTTACTGATGATTTTACATGGCAAAAAAGTCCACACAAAACCCAACACACCAGACTTTATGCCTTTTAGTATTAGTGTGTTCTTTTTAAGGACACTGGGGGAACTTCTCCTCCACCCCCACCCCCGCCCCAGAAAAGCTTGAACAAAAATTGCACTGAAAAAGACAAGTTAGCTTTCAGTGCTAAACGCCCTGCTTTCAAGGGGTCCCCATCATTATTTAGAGTCCATGTAGGAGAAGGCGATGGCACCCCACTCCAGTACTCTTGCCTAGAAAATCCCATGGAGGAGCCTGGTAGGCTGCAGTGCATGGGGTCGCGAAGAGTCGGACACGACTGAGCGACTTCACTTTCATTTTTCACTTTGATGCATTGGAGAAGTAAATGGCAACCCACTCCAGTGTTCTTGCCTGGAGAATCCCAGGGACGGGGGAGCCTGGTGGGCTGCCGTCTATGGGGTCGCATAGAGTTGGACACGACTGAAACGACTTAGCAGCAGCAGCAGTCAGAGCTGAGAAGCAATCATAAGCAGCCTCTTCTGCAACATTATTATTTGGTTTAGCAATAGGTTAACAATAACAACCCAAGTTGATTCTGAAAGAAGGCTTTTGGGTTTTCATTTAATAATTTACCAGTATTTAGTGCATGTTCCCAGCCTAATCATTACACCATTCTGCTACATTTAAACTCTTCTATATAAAACATTTTGTATTAAAGAAGAACCAGGTTCAGAAATCCTTTGTTCCTGCTTGTAAAGATACACTTACTATTCATGTTCTTTGGTGTTTTATTGCTATAGTAAGTCAAGTGAGAGTTTTAAGTAGTGTTGACTTTAAAGTGATTGTAAGTGGTGGTTTTCAGTTTGATACCTACTAAAATAAGTGTTTATTATAATGAAAATAATCTAAAGCAAAATATCAATAGTTCTTTTTGCAGATGGAAATAAGAAAGATTTTTACTTTTTTTGGTCATAAACAGAAGTTCAGGCTATGGAATTTTTTATAATGTTATCAAAACTTTGTATCCACCGTATATATACATATGAAGTGAAGTCGCTCAGTCGTGCCCGACTCTTTGCAACCCCATGGACAGTAGCCTGCACCAAGCTCCTCCATCCACGGGATTTTCAAGGCAAGAGTACTGGAGTGGGTTGCCATTTCCTTCTCCAGGGAATCTTCCCAGCCCAGGGATCAAACCCAGGTCTCTCGCATTGTAGACAGAGGCTTTACCTTCTTAGCCACCAGGGAAGTCCATATATGTGTATATATACATGACATTAACTTTATGTTTCAGACAAGATGGGTGCTTAACTCAAAGTCTTTTTAAAAAATTTGAACTCAGCTAAGCAAGCTTATGATTCCTTGCAAAATTCTGAGTTTATAAATACCTACTTCTGCCTTAATGATAGATCAGTTTAGAAGGTGTGGCACGCTTCTTGTTTTAGCATGCCTGAAATAAAACTAAGAACAAGAAGAGTGCCTGGATTTTGGTGGGCTAACTTTGTGTCTTAGGGCTTCTCTGGTGCTCAATGGTAAAGAATCCGCCTGACACTTCAGGAGACGCAGGTTCAGCCCCTGGGTTGAGAAGATCTCCTGGAGAAGGCAATGGAAACCATTCCACTATTCTTCCCTGGGAAATCCCATGGACAGAGGAGCCTGGCAGGCAACAGTCCATGGGATCACAAAAGAGTTGGACACAACTTAGTGACTAAACAACAACAAATTTGTATTTGGCTTTTGGTTCTCCTGACCTCCTTGTTTTTGGCTCTCTTAGTAACCAGTGGCCTCGGCTTCAGTCTTCATTCTCACTTATGCCAAAAGTAAGTCCCGAGAGTGAGGTCTTCAGCGGTAGTTCCCAGGTTTTTCTAACTGGAGAATTACCTCCATAGTCAAAAATGTTGGTTCATCTCCACATTTTAGTACTTGTATTTTTAAAGGTTTGAGCATGCATAGTAACAAAGAAGTTCATATATATTTTTTTTTTTTTATCATTACAGCAGAATCTATAGACATTTTAAGAAAGCTAGTACACAAGTGAGTACAAGGGACATGAGTTTGAGCAGGCTCTGGGAGTTGGTGATGGACAGGGAAGCCTGGTGTGCTGCAGTCCGTGGGGTCTCAAAGAGTCAGACACGACTGGGCAACTGCACTGAACTGAGTACACAAACGGGCAGATAGTCTGTATTTTGTTTATAGACAATGCTTGATCTACAAATGGAATTATTAACCCTTTTTGATAATTCTCTACTTCCTATAGAATTAAAATCATTCTTGCATCTACATGATGCAAAATGAAGCTCAGGGACTTAGGTAATTTGATCATTTGAGCCAAATGTCCACTTCCCCCTTATAACTTGCTCTCCGCATCCGCAAGTAATTGGGTAGCATAGACTGAGGTGCCTGCTTAATTCCCAGGGACTGTTTAAGCAAGTAGCATCTCTCGAATTATCTGAATATTTGTGTTTTCTGCTTGAGTAAGATTTTGGAGAAGTGGCTATTAAAGAACCCGCCTGCCAATGCAGGTAGACATAAGAGACATGGGTTCCATCCCTGGGTTGGGAAGATCCCCTGGAGAAGGGATCCCATTCCAGTATTCTTGCCTGGAGAATCCCACAGGCGAAGGAGCCTGGCAGGTTGCAGTCCATAGGGTTGCACAGAGTCGGACATGACTGAAGTGACTTAGCATGCACACACCATTATAAAACAGGAAAATTCTGTTGTTATCTTAAAACCATAGTCAAGATTAAAAAAGCAAGATGAGTCTATACCTACCTCTTGCTTGGTTAACCTTTCCCTGCTTTCCAGGTGGATAAATCAAGTCCGTGGATGGGTAAAACAATAGGCCAGATTTAAGAGGAAGGTTTACATGACAGCAAGGATCAAATGGGTTCTTTCTATACCCCTCTTAGCTGTGTCCTTTGGGCCAAAGTTACATAGGCTATAAGATCAAAAGAGAATCAAAAGATCAACAAGAGAAGATAAAAAATGAATCTCCCAATGCAAGTCTGTACTACTGAATGGACAACTTTATACTAAGATGAAAGGCTTGCTTCTATTCTTTCTCTCAGACACTACTTAAGGATGTCACCTCATTGTTTCATTTCTGTTGTGCCTTCCCAAGTAGGGAAGATAATAATGCCATAAACACATCTCCCTGGTCACTAGTTAAATGCGTCTAAACTCTTTGATCGGAGAAGGCAATGGCAACCCTTTTCAGTACTCTTGCCTGGAAAATCCCATGGACGGAGGAGCCTGGTAGGCTGCAGTCCATGGGGTCGCTGAGGGTCGGACATGACTGAGTGACTTCACTTTTCACTTTCATGCATTGGAGAAGGAAATGGCAACCCACTCCAGTGTTCTTGCCTGGAGAATCCCAGGGATGGGGGAGCCTGGTGGGCTACCATCTATGGGGTTGCACAGAGACGGACACGACTGAAGCGACTTAGCAGCAGCAGCAAACACTTTGATATGTTTCACTTTTATAAGTTAGAAGAGATATTAAAATATATATTCAAGTAAAGCCACACTCTATGCAAACTAGTGTTCCTGGCAACATCTCAAAAATTGTTGAGTAAGTGGATTAAGAAAGTAAAGTGTTAAATTTGGTTGCATATTCACAGCTAATGCTTTTGGATTTTTATTTAACTAAAGTTAACTAGTATCTGGTGGAATTTTGTCACCCATGAGCTGAATCAGCTCTTGTACACAAGTAGTGAATGTTAACCATTTCTTTTTTTCTTAAACTAAAGGAAGAAGAATTCCTCTGCATGGAAAATGACATTTTTAAACATCAAACCCATTGCTTGGGCATTCTCTCTAACAACATTAGGGACTGAAATGCTCAATTCTGTCTTCAGTTTCTACTATGTAAAGCTTTTTTTACATCTGTACAAGGTTTCAGAAGTGGCTTTTTATCAAGCACAGGTGAGATGAAGCCCTTGTTGTTCTTTTACCTTAGAAAAGCTTCTCCTTCTAGTTGTGCCTCCTGATTTTCCAAAAAGCTGATTCTTCACAAGTTGAAAGAGTTATCAAGAAAAGGTTATCCATGTCCAAGATCTTCTGTTTAAGGGCAAAGAGACTTTTAAAATGATGGTCACTTATAACAGCTTTAATGCATATATATTAAATCTAGAAAAATGATACAAATGAACCTTTTTGCAGGGCAGGAGTAGAGATGCAGATGTAGAGAACAGACGTGTAGACACAATGCCGGGGTGGGCGTTGGGATGAATCGGAAGATTTAGGTTGACGTATGTGCGTCTAGTCAAGGCTATGGTTTTTCCAGTGGTCATGTATGGAGGTGAGAGTTGGACTGTGAAGAAGGCTGAGCGCAGAAGAATTGATGCTTTTGAACTGTGGTGTTGGAGAAGACTCTTGAGAGTCCCTTGAACTGCAAGGAGATCCAACCAGTCCATTCTGAAGGAGATCAGCCCTGGGATGTCTTTGGAAGGAATGATGCTAAAGCTGAAACTCCAGTACTTTGGCCACCTCATGCGAAGAGCTGACTCAATGGAAAAGACCCTGATGCTGGGAGGGATTGAGGGCAGGAGGAGAAGGGGACGATAGAGGATGAGATGGCTGGATGGCTTCACCAACTCAATGGACGTGAGTTTGAGTGAACTCTAGGAGTTGGTGATGGACAGGGAGGCCTGGCGTGCTGCGGTTCATTGGGTCACAAAGAGTCGGACACGACTGAGCGACTGAACTGAACTGAACTGAACAGATGTGCACTGCCATGTGTAAAACAGATAACCAATGGGAACCTGCTGTATAGCACAGGGAGCTCAGCTCAGTGCTCTCTGGTGACTTATATGGGTGGGATGGAGGTGGATAAGAGGGAGGGAATATATGTATACATATAGCTGATACATTTCCTTGTACAGCAGAAACTAACACAACATTGTAAAGCAACTATATCCCAATTATAATAAATAACGACAGCTTGGAGTTTAACAGGTACATTTTTGGTTATCTGGAAAAATTCCTTATGTGGAAAAATAAGAATTATTATTAAGATATCGTGTGTTTTGAAATGGCCCATATATTTACAAATTGTATTGTAACTCATTACCAATTAGGTGGTCAGGATGGATAGAGTTCATGGTCTTAAAAACCCATATGGTTTATAATGTTACTTGTTCATTGCTAACAACAACATCCTTGATCTAATAAGTGTTTTTTTCCATTTTGAGATAGCAAACGCTAATATTTTAACCTTTCCTAATGAAATTATGTAAAACTGTGCCATGGTCTGTAAACAGGCCATCATTCTTTGCAAAGGCATGGCCATATGCCTTGTGGGGAGACAGCGGAGCATAATGATTGAAAGCGCGGACTCCAGGGTCATCTGCCTTGGCTCAGGCCCTGATTCAGTCATTTATTAGCCGAGAAAGTTACTTAACTTCTCTGACCCTCAGTTTCCTCATAAAGAAGCGGTAAGAATAGTACCTACTTCATAGGGTTGTTTTAAGGATTTAGTGAAATAATTCATGTAAAAACTTGTTCAGTGCCTAAACACAAAGTGAATGCACTCTGGTTTTGGGGTAGTATTAGCTGTCATTATTATTTCAGTATGTATACTTCCTGCTGATTCTGGAAGCAGTGACTTTTTTTTTTTTTTCCAACTGATCAAATTTGGTCACTTCATATTAGTTAAAAATTCAAGTTACTTTCATTGGTATAAACTACACTAAAATAATCCTGTGTTGTTTCTTTTCTAGATGATTTTAATGATCTGGAATGCTCTTAACGACCTGACGGGGTATTTTCACAACAACTCTAAGGCTGACTGCTGTTCCAGTCGTCACAGTTCTGTTTTGTATGGTGCCCCTTTATATGCAGCAGCCTTCCTGCTTCCTTGGTTCCCCTGGAAATACTATCATGAAGGTGACTGGCTTAGTGGGCTTCACCTGGTGGTATCATTATGTGCTTTTGATAGCACACTTACCTTTGTTCAGCAAGCCCAGTGTGTGCTGTTTGCAGAAATTTTCACTAGATACGAAAGTCGGCTTCAGCTTATTAAAATCAACCAAGTGGCATCACTGGTAGGATCTACCAGTATCCTTTTCTGTGGCCTCATCTCTGATAACATGGAAATTTTGCTCAATTTTCAGGTCATCGCTGTTGTTGTTGCCATTTTGGCTACTGCCAGCCTTTATGCTGGCATGTGCCACATAAGTCACTTAGAACCTAAAAGAAGCCCCGAGGAAAACCTTTTCTCAGAAACTGTACAGGATCTCCCCTGGACCTCCGTCATCTCATTGATGAGACAAATCTTGACCCAGAAAAACTTTCGCCTTTTTCTGATAGTGAATTTCTTCCAAGTCTTCCATTTAACCTTCTTCAGTAACTTCATGATGATATTTGTTGATAACCTCATTCCCACGGATGTTCTTCCTTCTTCCATAAGGAGCATCATGTATGGGGCAGGCTTTATCTGCCCACAGGTATGTGATGATTCTTCATGTATCTTCCTACAGGGATTAAAGATATAACTCTTACCTGGGCTAGGGCCTTCCCTGGTGGCTCAGTGGTAGAGGATCCACCTGCCATTTCAGGAGATGCAGATTCAATCCTTGGGTCAGGAAGATTCCCCTGGAGGAGGAAATGGCAATTTTCAGGTCACCCACTCCAGTACTCTTGCCCAGGAAATCTCATGAACAGAGGAGCCTGGTGGGCTACAGTCCATGGGATCGCAAAAGAGTCAGACATGACCTAGCAACTAAACAAGAACTTACCTGGCTGAGAATTAAAAACCTGATTGTATCAGTAATGAAAAAATGATTCAGATTTATTAAGAGGCCCAAAGATTCAGATTCCCTACATTAGACAAGATTCAGTAGGAAAATGATGGAAACAAGAGATGCAAAGAAGAAAAGGAGGAGAACCCAATAAAAGCGGAGCTCTGTGATATTTTTACTATTTTAGCTTTTGAATTTTGTCCTCTTGAGCTTCCTCATTTAAACCTCTGCAGAGCTATGGAAGAAAATGCATGGCTTCCTGTGAACATGTCATTTTGCTTTATCCTGATATTTAAGATTCCTGTGACTGTTAGAAGGAAGAAGAGTTATTTGATCATGGATTCCTGAAGCCAGGTTTCAAAAGCACTTGGCTAAAAAACTTAAGTCCTAGAATTCCAGAGTGTTAGTAAAATTCCATGGCCATGACCATTATTGTGGAGGGTGTGTCCTCCTTCAAAAAATATATCAGCCGGTTGTTTTTTACACAATTTGGAGAACTCATGAATAAAATTGCTTCCCTTAACCTAAGTCTATCCTCCAAAAATATGACTTGACCTAGCCTATGATATGCATTTTTCCTGTTTTCTCAATTAAAATATGTCATCTATACTCTTTCAGAGAGTAAGTTGAATAACTTAGATAGAAGAGTTTTTACTATTTACAAACTTTTACAAAGATTTAAGCCCTGTGGAATAGAAATAGTTCTGAAATGTTCTAAGTGTTGCCAGACTTTCTTAAGCAAAGTATATGGGATAGAATTTGCCTTTCTGCCATTAGCTCAAGGCCTTTATTATAGTTTGGTTACTGTATATACCATAATACTGAGAACTCACATTTTTTGAGTGCTACTGTGTGCCATGGACTATGCCAAGTACATCATATACATTATCTCGTGTAATCCTAACTACCATTTTCTTGTGTAATCCTGACAACTACCTTCTAGAGAAAGACCTTCCAAATGAAAAAAAAGAGGCTCAGAGGCCTTTAAAGTTGTGCCTGTTAAGATTCTGTCATGGTCTGTTTAGCAGAGGTTACCAAACAGAGTATCAGTTTTGGTTTATCGATATAGTCCCAGGTACTGTGTGTAATAATATAATGATACTCTCCCTTAATGGCAGTTTGAGAGTTTTCAAGCTGTTTGTTGCTGTGTTCAATGACCCAGAATGGGGAGCTGTTTGAATTCTTGTCTCTATGTGTTATTGTCAGATTCTAGGCTATATATACATTCTCACTTTTAATCATGTACTTGCCTATAGTATCTCCTCTTCTCCAGGCAAAAACAAGTTTGTTAAACTCTTACCTAAGTTTTTTTTTTTTTTTAAAGAGTAGATAGGTATTTGGAGGCTTCCCAGATGTCACAGTGGTAAAGAATCTGCCTGCCAATTCAGGAGACACAAGAGACATGGGTTAGATCCCTGAGAAGAAGATCCCCTGGATAAGGAAATGGCACCCCACTCCAGTATTCTTGCCTGGAGAATCCCATGGACAGGGGAGCCTGGCGAGCTATAGTCCATAGGGTCACAAAAATCAGGACTGAGCGACTGAGCACACACACATGGGTATTTTTAAGCAGCTTCATTCAGGTGTAACTCACATACCATACTTATTAGTTCATCCACTTGAAGTATACAATTCAGTGGGTTTTAGTATATTCACAGACATGTACAGTTATTACCACAGTCAGTTTTACTTTTTAAAAAAATTTTAAACTTTTTGGTGGTGCTGTGCAACTTGCAGGATTTCAGTTCCCTAACCAGAGACTGGCGGAGAAGGCGGTGGCACCCCACTCCAGTACTCTTGCCTGGAAAATCCCATGGACGGAGGGGCCTGGTGAGCTGCAGTCCATGGGGTCGCTAGGAGTCGGACACGACTGAGCGACTTCACTTTATTTTTTCACTTTGATGCATTGGAGAAGGAAATGGCACCCCACTCCAGTGTTCTTGCCTGGAGAATCCCAGGGATGAGGGAGCCTGTTGGGCTGCTGTCTATGGGGTCGCACAGAGTCGGACACGACTGAAGCGACTTAGTAACAGCAGCAGCAGCAGCAGCAGCAACCAGACTGGACCCAGATCGCAGCCGTGAAAGCCTGAAATCCTCACCACTAGGGCACCACGAAACGCCCATTGCAGTCAACTTTAGCACGTTTCATTTTTTAGAAAATAAATATGTATGAGTTGAAACAAGGTAGTTTTTTGGTTATGGTTTTTCTGAGGTGTGATTGACTCTCAGTAAATTACATGTATTTAAACTGTGTGACTTGGTACATTTTGAACTATGTCTGCACCATGAAGCTATCACCACAATCAAAGTAGTGGACATACCCACTGCTCTCCAAATTGTCTTTGTGCCTCTTTGTAATCCGTCCCTTTAATTCTATCTATTTTCTAGATTTTTATATACATGGAATAATATAATATGTACTATTGTTTGGTCTGGATTCTTCTGTCGCATTGTTGTGGTATCAATATCTCACTCCTTTTTATTGCTGAATAATATTCCATTGTATGGGTATACAACAGTTTGTTTACCTGTTCACTTTTTGATGGGCATTTGGGTTGTTTCCAGTTTTGGGCTATTATAAACAAAGCTGCTGTGAACATTCATGTCTTTGTATGGATGTATTCTTGTCTTTCTCTTGGGTAAACCCCTTGAAGCAGAATGGTTGGACTC
Organism: Bos javanicus; assembly: GCF_032452875.1. Lineage (NCBI taxonomy): Eukaryota > Metazoa > Chordata > Mammalia > Artiodactyla > Bovidae > Bos > Bos javanicus. The sequence goes on from NC_083892.1 coordinate 20,023,947, forward strand.
CAGGGTTGGTGTATGTTTATGGAAGACACTGACAACCGGTTTTCCAAAGTGGTTGTACCATTTTACATTCCTCCCAATAATGTAAGGTTTTCCAATTGTTCCACATTCTCATCAGTACCATATCAGGCTATTTAGTTTTGGCCATGTTAGTAGGTGTGAAGCAGCAGTTTGTTACTGTGGTTTTGATTTGTATTTTCCGATGACTGATAATGATGTTGAGTATCTTTTAATGTGCTTACTTGCCATGCATATATCTTTTTGATAAATTATTTTTTCAAATTTTTTAAAATTGAATTGTATAATGTTGAATTGTAAGAGTACTTTATATATTCGATATATTATGTAGTCTCAGTAAAAGTGCTTTTTTAGATGTATGTTCAGCAATATTTTCTTCCAGTCTCTCTTGGCTACTAAATTTTAAGAGAAGTATAGCCAAAAGATTTCAATGATTCTTTTTCTCAAACCTTCATACTAACATATGTGTTTCTGTTGATCTCAATAAAAAACCATTATAAAATGGAAATCCAAAATTGCCTTAAATTTTATTCTTGATTTCTCAAAAAGTGACACCTATAAATTATTGGGGGCAAAAAAAGACAGCTCTTTGGAATTTGCTGTTATTTATTTGGCTGGGTCACTTTAACAACGCTGCCTGTTGGTTCTGGTAATGAAGGCTAGGCGCTGCATTTTCATTTTCTCAGAGTGTTTTCCCCATAGTTTTCTTTTAAGGAGTTGAATAAATGAAAGGAAAGAAGAATGAGGAAGTGTTCTTTCTCTGTAATAACTGTTTTAATAGGCTTGGGACTCTTCCACATCCCACTCACCTCCAAGAGGCAGAATAGTAAATGGGTTAGAAGCATGGAGACTGCCAGGGAGAAATCTGCCTCCCCTCTTATTAGCTCTGTGACCCTGGCCAAGTTATTGAAGCTATCTGTGTTTCAGTTTCCTTCTCTGTAAAAATGGAAATAAAAATAGTGCCTGAAGATTATAATGAGAATTAAATGAATTAACTTTGTAAGGCATGCAAAGTTCTTGAAACAGTTCCTGGCACAAAATAAACACTCTAGAAATGTTAACTTTTATTATTAAATCTCAGTACAGCAAATATTTATTAAATGTTCACTGTAAACACAACACTGCCTTTATCTTTGTTTTGATTTAAGCTCCTTTGGTATCTGTTTGCCAACACTTGTGCTGGGACACATTATTCATAAGCTTCTACTTAATAAACACATGGATGGAGAGCCAAAATCCTCAGTCTGTAGAAGGCTGTATTTTAGTACAAGCAAAAGTAGCTTGTTTTTTGTTGCTATATTACCCATCATTGGCTCATATATTTTTACACTGGACAGAATTAAAACAGCTACCAATTATTAAGTACTTTGTATGATGAGAGAGACAGAGACAGAGGGGGAGTGCCAGAGGGAGGAAATGCTTCCTAGGTAAAGTAAGCTGGTAAAGTGGCAGAGCTGGAATTTCAACCCAGTGTCGACTTTAAGAAAAATGCACCATATGAGAGTTGCAAGTTAATTTATTTGGGGCAATATGAGGACTGCTGCCCGGGAGACAACAACTCAGGTAGCTCTCTGAGAAACTGCTCCAAAGAGGTAGAGGACAGTATGTATGTGAGTTTGGTAAAAGGGGAGTACATGCAATCAAGCATGTTTATTATTTAGAAAGTTTCTGCTGGTCACAAAAAACAGTCATCACCGTGAAGGATTTTAGTGCTCTTCTAGGTATGAGGAGATACAAGAATTTGACTCATAAAGTCAGCTCCTGAGAATGTCCATCTACTGAAGACTTGTCCTGCCAGTTTCCTGGGAGCACAGAGTGCCTCATTTCTGCTCTCCACTCTAAACATTTCGGGGGGTGTTGGAGGTCAGCAGCTTCCACAGAACCTGATTTAATCCTTTTAGAGGCAGATGGTAGCACCCATTGCAAGTGCCCGTTTGTGGTTGACACTAGGGAATCTGGTTTCAAAATCTTGCACTTTCCACTTTGTCGCATGTTTCTTAGAGTATTACTCTCATATCTTATGTAGTAGTTTATGGGTTGGAGACTGAGAACAAGAAGCTTCATTTCAAAATGTGGAACTGGGTAAATTTACAGTGTTATTATTATATATAGGAATATAAGGGGACTTGGTCTGTTTTACATACTTTATCTTATAGAACTCTGAGAAATGGCATGGATCCTCTCAATCACCATTTTACTATCCAGAAAAAAAGCGCTCTTGTTTCTTGAAAGTAGAGAAGTAAACCAAAAAATCAGTCAGAGGGGGAAACCCTTATGTTTGTTAAACAATATTGTTATTATACTTACATCATTAAAAATTCTCTTCTAATTGTATGTACATTTAGTTAGTGAAAATGATCCAGAGCTAAACAATGTGCTTTTTTATTGAAAACAAAGAGTATCTTCTAATCTTTGTTAATGTACATATGTACATTTAGCACTAACTTTTTGGTCTAGAGCAATAAACTTTTTCATTGCTAGCAAGAAATGCAGGAAAAAATGTGATTGAACTCTCAACATGAAAGATGAATATAAGATTAGATAGGAAACACAAACAGAAGAAATGTCAATACCATCATAAACTATTGTTAATTTCTGGTGCTTGATTTTAGGATAAAAAAGTACATTTCAGATATATCTGGAATTCTTACTAAGAAGAATAGTAAAATGTTTATTTTACTATTCACTACTGTGTACGAGGTGAATTCTGGGCTTTAATCCCAAATTTTAAAATCTGAATATATTTTGGATTTGAGTTGGCCTTTTCACATTACAATAATGCAATGCTCGTTATTTCAGTGATGGTTCTTTCATAGTTGGTTTTAGTTAAACCTCCTCTTGTTAGTGTGAAAATAAAAATGTATGAAACTACTTCCCACTTTGTCCATTTTATAGGAAATAATAGCTGTTTTTTTTGCAGCATATTAGTCAACTTTTATGGGTGTAAATGGATAATAACACTTCTAACCATGATAGGTAGTATTAGTTGTGTGTTTCAGCTGATATTATGATACAGAAGCAAATTTATTTTTTTCTGAGAATGTTTGCTTTGTTGTCAGGAAGAGTAAACCTATTTCACTGGATTCCATCTTAACGTTATGCCCATCTGTTTCCATTTCAGTGCCTTGTACTTATCAGCCAGTCCTGGCTGAGGAAGTTTGGTTACTATAAAATTATCTTATTTTCATTCTACCTAGAAGGAACAGCCTCCATTGTCATGTTGCTTCTTGGACAGCAGTACTATTACTTTTTAGCTCTGTATCTCACCGTTATCATGTAAGTAAATGCCAGTGTCAATCCCAAAATTACCGTAGATCTTGCCATTTCCTTTTAAGCAGTGAAACATCTTTGATCTGAAATGTGTTTAGTATTCATTTCTAGGCAGTCATTACACTTTTCTGTCTTCTTATTTTGGGGGTGATTTTTTGTTTAATGTGGAGTCTTTTTTTTTTTTTCTTTTTTAACCAAACATAGTCTTTGTTGAATTTGTTACAATATTGCTTCTGTTTTATGTTTTGGGTTTTTTTGGCCAGGAAGTATATGGGAACCTTAGCTCCCTGATCAGGGATTGAACCCACACCTCCTGCCCTGGAAGGTGAAGACTTAACCACCGCGCTACCAGGGAAGCCCACCTTTCTGTTTTAATTTTTGCAGAGATTTCTAATGCCAAGTTTTGTAGTAAAGTTAAGTTCCTCTTTCTAACCTGTTAAAGTGCATCCTTTAGTAAATCCTGCTGCCAAATAAAGATCTTATCCCCAAAAGATGGTCTTTGCCATCTTGGGAAATGGCTCTACCATCTATCTAGTTGCCCAGGTCGGAGACTGAGAAGTTGTCTTTGCCATCCCTTTCTTGTCTCCTACATCTAATAAGCTACCAATTATTAGTAGTTTTAGCTCCTTAATGTCCTGAATCCATCCCTTCTGTGTTCCCATTGCCATTCCTTTAGCTCAGGTCTTCGTCATCTCTTACCTGGATTTCCATATAACTTCCTACATGGTCCCCTTGTCTCTAGTCCCCAGTTGCTTCTAGAAGAGCGTGTCATTCCTTTGCTTAACAATCTTTTAAGTGGCTTCTCTCTGCTTTCAGGATATAATGCAAAATGATAACATATGAGGTCCTTTGTTATACTGGCCCTGTTTACCTTGACATCTTCATTTCTTGTTACTCCTCCGCTTACAACGAACTCCTGCCCTAGAGAAACACTTTGCAGTGCCAGGTTCAAACACTTCCATGTCTAACATGCAGCATTCTATGCCTGAAAAGCTTTCACCATTCTTACCTGGCTCTCTCCTACTGTTCCTTTAGGCTGCAGCTCAGGGATGTGCTTTCTGGAAAGCCTTCCACAATTTGCTCACCTGGATTAGGTGTCCCTCCTGCTGCTGCTGCTGCTAAGTCACTTCAGTCATGTCTGACTCTGTGTGACCCCATAGACGGCAGCCCACCAGGCTCCCCGTCCCTGGGATTCTCCAGGCAAGGACACTGGAGTGGGTTGCCATTTCCTTCTCCAATGCATGAAAGTGAAAAGTGAAAGTGAAGTCGCTCAGTTGTGTCCAACCGTCAGCAACCCCATGGACTGCAGCCTACCAGGCTCCTCCGTCCATGGGATTTTCCAGGCAGGAGTACTGGAGTGGGGAGGTGTCCCTCCTACATGACCCCGATGCCCCATGCTTATCTCTGCTGTAGCATTGATCCTTCTGTCTGTGACTGTCTTTGGCCCCCACTGGACTGAGCTTTATTACGAATAAAGTCTAGTTTCTTATTACTGTGGCCCCATCATCTACTACAGTTCCTGCAAATAGTTGGTCCTTAGTTGGTGAATGAACTAATAAATTTAACTCCAGGTCCCTATTGGAACAATTTGAGAAAATTTTCATGAAGACTTAACTGCATTTTGAGTAAATCAGAAGTGGCAAATATAGTAATTTACTCAAAGTATTGATCTCTGTAAAACCTGAGATCCAACCAGTCCATTCTGAAGGAGATCAGCCCTGGGATGTCTTTGGAAGGAATGATGCTAAAACTGAAACTCCAGTACTTTGGCCACCTCATGGGAAGAGTTGACTCAATGGAAAAGACCCTGATGCTGGGAGGGATTGGGGGCAGGAGGAGAAGGGGACAACAGAGGATGAGATGGCTGGATGGCATCACTGACTCAATGGACGTGAGTCTGAGTGAACTCTGGGAGTTGGTGAGGGACAGGGAGGCCTGGTGTGCTGCAATTCATGGGGTTGCAAAGAGTCGGACACGACTGAGCGACTGATCTGATCTGATCTGATAGATAACTATTCTGTAAATCTACAGTGGTAGCTCTGGTTATGTCATATTTAAAAGACATTTTTGTAGTGATTTTTAGAATGAAAATGTTTGTTTGCTTTTTTTTTTTTTACTTCAACCATTCCCCCATTTTCTTTCTTCTGTCATAATTAAAATGTTTTATGTCCCTTAGTAGTTCTTAATTTTCCTCTTTATACCAAAAGATTTCTGTATTGGGTGTGATGTTGAACTAGAAGATTTTCTAAATGCTTCTCCAGTTAAAATATATTGGAATTTATATATGCTGCTGCTGCTGCTGCTAAGTCACTTCAGTCGTGTCTGACTCTGTGTGACCCCAGAGACGGCAGCCCACCAGGCTCCCCCATCCCTGGGATTCTCCAGGCAAGAACACTGGAGTGGGTTGCCATTTCCTTCTCCAATGCATGAAAGTGAAAAGTGAAAGTAAAGTCGCTCAGTCATGTCTGACTCTTAGCGACCCCATGGACTGCAGCCCACCAGGCTCCTCCGTCCATGGGATTTTCCAGGCAAGAGTACTGGAGTGGGGTGCCATTGCCTTCTCCGGAATTTATATATATAAATATATTTATATTTATTTATTTATTTGGGGCTGTGCTGAGTCTTTGTTGCTTCGCAGGCTTTTCTCTAGTTCCAGCAAGCGGGGGCTACTCTTACCTGCTGTACATGGGCCTCTCATTGCGGTGGTTTCTCCTGTTGCAGGGCACAGGCTCTAGGGCTCTCAGGCTCCAGTAGTTGCAGTGCGGGGACTCAGTCGTTGTGGCTCCCGGGCTCTAGAGTACAGGTTCAATAGTTGTGGTGCACAGGCTTGGCCACTCTGTGTGGCATGTGGGATCTTCCCAGACCAGGGATTGAACCCTGGTCTCCTGCATTGGCAGGAGGATTCTTTATCACTGAGCCACCAGGGAAGCTCTGGAATTTATGTTATTAAATACTACATATGCAATATTTTAGTTAGCTCATTGTTTTTTTGCATGGGACAAAGATTGTGCAAAAGAAATAAAAGAAGATAATATACTTTTCCTTAGCTTATGATAAACAATTAGCAAAAAAAAAAAAAACAATTAGCAAACATAAGCAGTAGATTTTACAGTTAAACTGAGAAAAAGTCTAAAATATCTCCTGTACTTAACTTCTGTTATCAAAGATAATTTTTTAAATTATATATTAATGTGAATGTGAGAAAGTGGATTCTCACTTCTTGTTTTATTGCACAGTTTACAAAATATTTATTCTGTTTAAAATATACACCAAAACTCCATGTCATTATTACCATACTCATGAAGCTAAAGTTCATATTTATTAAGGCAGTGATCAACTATAGGGAAAAAAGGGGGGGAAAGGAGGGGAAAAAGGAACAATAAGGAGAAAAGTAATGAATTTCCGTGGCATGTTTTGTTCTTTAGAACCTATCCATAATTTAAGCAGATTTAATGAACAGGTAGTCAACTGAGAATGAGTAAAAAGCATAGTAAAATTTTCAAAATGTATTTATTTTTAAAAGAGAATTATATATTCATAGATACATTCTGGGAGGATAGAAGTGTGTACCTAATATATTTTTATTTTTATAGCATATTATTTCACTTTTCCTTTTCTGCAAACCAAATGTCAATTTTGTCGTTTTATTTTTAAACAAATTTGTGTCTCCTAGTTATAGAATTTTCATATGTGTACTTTAAAATTGTTTCTAGGGTGATTGTGCAAGCTTCTTTTTGCTTATTTAACTTGCCACTGGCTGACATGGTCGATGCAGACTTACTGAAGTTCAATCGGCAGTAAGTATATTTTTCAAATATTAGCTATACAGATATCACAGGGAGGGAGAACATATTAGTATCTCTGTATCTCAGTTATATTGCCACACAAATCACGTAACTGAGAGAGGGTCATAAGAAGCAGCACTGGAAATCAGAGAGCAGAACATAATAAGATATTCATAATTGTTCACCCCAGGCAACTTTTCCCTGTTTTTGAAAGGACATGGTAATTTTTCATCCCAAAGCTTCATACGGCTGGTGCTACAAGGTTAAATCTCAGAAACCAAAGTGAAATCTCAGATAGCTTTATTTTATAATATAGAAAGTCCCCTACATACGAACCTTCAGGTTGTGAACTTTCAAAGATGTGCATGTATTCCATCAACTTCAGGCTAAGTGAAATTTCAGCTTGCCCTCCTACTGCTGACAATCCTTCAGCTCTACCTTGTCTCATCTCTTCTCCCTTCTCCAGTTAGTAACTCTTCTTGTCTGTTCACTCAATGCCAGCTGTTGTACTTTAAGGTAATGTACTATAAGATTAAAAATGCTTTCTTTATGTTTTGTGTTTGTTTTTTTATGTATTATTTGTGTGAAAGGTATTATAAACGATTATAGTACAGTATTATATAACCAACTGTGTTAGTTGGGTACCTAGGTTTGTTGGACTTACGAATGCATTCTTGGAACACAGTTCATTCATACGTAGGGGACTTACTGTACTGCACTGGATTATCAGGCAAAGTGACCTTTACTCTGTAGCATCACAAGAATTGAAATTGAAAATCAAGGTCCATCTTATCCTTTTTTTACTTGAAAAAGTGTAAGCTGATGATGAGAGGTTTTGTTCTTTGGTATGGTTATTATAAACGCTTTAGATCAGCCATAAAATTCACTTGATTGGCACATATTTTCTGATATGTGCTCTATTTTATGGAATAGAGAGGAATGTATTATTTTAAGACCAGCACAGTCTTTATTAGCTTTGTAGAAACTGCATGGCCTTTTTTTTTGTTCCGTTTAGTTCAGTCGCCCAGTCGTGTCCAACTCTTTGAGACCCCATGAACCGCAGCACGCCAGGCCTCCCTGTCCATCACCAACTCCCAAGTTTACCCAAACTCATGTCCATCGAGTCGGTGATGCCATCTAACCATCTCATCCTCTGTTGTACCCTTCTCCTCCTGCCTTCAATCTTTCCCAACATCAGGGTCTTTTCAAATGAGTCAGCTCTTCGCATCAGGTGGCCAAAATATTGGAGTGTCAGCTTCAACATCAGTCCTTCCAATGAACACCCAGGACTGATTTCCTTAGGATGAACTGGTTGGATCTTCTTGCAGTCCAAGGGACTCTCAAGAATGTTCTCCAACACCACAGTTCAAAAGCATCAATTCTTCAGTGCTCAGCTTTCTTTACAGTCCAACCCTCACATCCATACATGACTACTGGAAAAACCATAGACTAGATGGACCTTTGTTGACAAAGTAATGTCTCTTAATGTAACTTAAATTGAAGGAAGCTTTGCCAACCCAACTTGGTGATTTCTTCTTTAAATAATTTCTTCCATGTTTCAGAGTTTGTTGCTAAGTCATATTTGGAGTGATGAGCAAGAAGGTGAGCTCCTTATGCTTCAGAACTATGTCCCTGATGCCTAGAAAAATGACAGATTTAAATCAGTTTAAAAAAAATAAATTAACAGGAAGAAATGTCAGTAAACATCTTTTAACACTCAAATCCTTTTTGAATGAAACTGGGTACTAACGAATAAAATGCCTCAAACAGTTGGAAAGGGAAGGGCACCAATATTTACCAAATGCCAGTGTGTACAAGCACTGTATGGCTTTTGCTCATTCAAGTTTCATACCAGCTGTGTGTGGTGGACATTATTGACTCAAAAAATATTTATTGATTGCCTCCTGTATGTCAGGCCCTGTGGTCAATGCTAAGGATACAATACAGCAGGTTTTGTAGTAGCAAATCCCTTTTAAAAACATACTCTCCTATGCACATGCTGGATGCTTCTGACTGAATGGCTATTCTTGAAGAGACATATGCTTTTCTGCTCCCATAAGTTGTATCCTTACTAAGAGTCAGTACTTTTTGTTTCAAATTGGTTAATGTCAGATGCAATTGTTATTATAATTCCATTTGTGCTGTGCTAAGTTGCTTCAGTCGTGTCCAGATCTTTGTGACCCTATGGACTGGAGCCTGCCAGGCTCCTCTGTCCATGGAATTTTCCAGGCAAGAATACTGGAGTGGGTTGCCATTTCCTCCTCCAGGGGACCTTCCCAACCCAGGGATCGAACCCAGGTCTCTTATGTCTCCTGCATTGGCAGTCAGATTCTTTACCACTAGCTCCACCTGGAAAGCCCTATAATTACATGTAGTTACATTTATATTTTATAAACTTAGGAAATATATGTATGAAATTAAGCACTTCTATGAAAACTAAGTTAAATGCTTTAGAACAACTTGATAAAGTATAAAAAAATTACTATCAAACCTGATGTCTTGAGAACTTTAAATGTTTAGGGAAATAGAAAAATCTAAAAGTATTCTGTATTCAGAATGCCTTGTAAACAACTGTAGGTTCTCTCTATAATTGATGGTAGAAACCATAGATCCTGTTGTACGGATAGTGTATGTGCCAAAAAGATAGCACAGCACTTTCATCCGTGGACCTGTACTCAAAAAAAAAAAAAAAAAAAGATAAGAGAATGAATATAGTTAAGTTGAAATAGAATGGTCAATGTCTCATCTTCTGAAAATGATTTCTTTTTGCTTCAGTCAACTGTTGTCCTGATCACGTCAGATAAGAACTTAGAGAGCCAAAGCAGGTATAACCCTTGCCCTTGTGACTCTGATGGTCTAGTGGAGGCAGTTATCTACATCAGTCATCTACTGACGACAGTTATCTTCTTATATTATCACGAAATCATAATTATCCTCATTTTTACAAAGCTAAAACTCTTGAGGCGTTAACTTTCCCAGGGTAATGTAAGCACAGATTGAAGAACTAGGGATGAAACTCAAGGTCTTATGGTCAGATCCATCTTCTTCCAGTTCTCTGGCCTCATCTTTTCTCTTTCCTTTTCTTTTTTCTTCCCTTTCTTCACCTCCCCCGTTTCTTCTCTCCTTCTTCCTTAGTTGCAAGTTTTCCATCATTGGTTGAAACATGGACAAAATTTCCGTTTATTCAGGCAATGCCCTTGATTTATTTTATATGATGTAACTTAATTATCACAAAATGATATGGCAGGATTCTCACTGAGAATGTATTAAAGTAATCCTTTAGAAAATTTGAGGAGGAAGACTTCGGTGTGAATCCCAGGTCTATTAGTTGCTAGCTGCGTGTCTGTGCAGAACCTAGTCTGTCCCCCAGCCCTACAACAGAAGTGATGATACCTTCCTCACAAGATTGTGGGGCTTCTGTGAAATAATACATGTTGTTGCTGGAAGTATTGTGGGTTCAGTTGCAGACCAGTGCAATAAAGCAAATATGGCACTAAGGCAAGTGACAAATTTCTTGCTTTTCCAATGCATATAAAAGTTATGTTTATACCATATGGTAGTTTTTTAAGTATGCAATAGCATTGTGTCTAAAAATGTACATACCTTAATCTAGAAATTCTTTCTTGCTAAAAAATGAAATGTCCAAACTACAGTAGTAACATCAGAGATCATTGATTACAGATCACTGTAACAAATAGAATAATAATGACAACGTTTGATATATGGCAAGAATTACCAAAATGTGACTCAGAGGCAGAAAGTGAGAAAATTCTGTTGGAAAAACAGGCTTGTTCAATGCAGGTTTATGACAACTGTGCATTATCAGATGATGGTCAGCATTTTATAGATTGTTTCTATTATTGTCTATTTAGGCTCAAAGAGGACTTAATAGTCTGAAAGGTCCTTGATACTTGTATACATATACATACATAGTGTATATACACTTACATATATACATCCATGTAGTTTGTGTGTGATGTAGACTTATGCTACTTCTTTCTGTTCCAGGTCACCCCTTTCCTCCATGGTCTTTGGCATCAATGCTTTATTTACCAAACCTGCTCAGTCTTTAGCTCCCATGGTGATACTCTCAAGGCTAAACCAGTTTGGATACGGAAACCCAAACAAAAGGTAGAGTAAAAAAACACTTTGGAATAATGTAATAGAAATATGAATGCAAACTCAACCTTTTACATTGATGACTGGGTGAGATCTCAGACTTTGGACAGTATAAGTCATTAACTTACAGGTTGTGAGTAAATTATAATAAAAAATATTAATGTCAAACAAACTTCAGTAGGGATACCTTTGAAGTGAAGTAAAGTGAAAGTTGCTCAGTTGCGTCTGACTCTTTGGGACCCCATGGACTGTATAGTCTATGGAATTCTCCAGGCCAGAATACTGGAGTGGGTAGCCTTTCCCTTCTCCAGGAGATCTTCCCAACCCAGGGATTGAACCTAGGTCTCCCGCATTGCAGGCAGATTCTTTACTAGCTGAGCCACAAGGGAAGCCCAAGAATACTGGAGTGGGTAGCCTATTCTTTCTCCAGCGGATCTTCCTGACCCAGGAATCAAAACAGGGTCTCCTGCACTGCAGGCGGATTCTTTACCAACTGAACTATCAGGGAAGCCTTTAAGGGTATTCTTTAAATTATGTATGCTACAAATGTCAACATAATTCACACTAAACTACATACGGATTGCTTTTCTATGTCATTCACTCATTTATCATTCCATTCCACAAATGTTTCTGAGGGCCTGCTGTTATCTGCCAGGTTCAAAGGTGCTGGGGATACAAGATAAATAAGGAGTCTCCATGGAGCCCCACAGCTTGCAAAACACTGTCTAAGGCCCCACCAGCCTTTGGTGATAACAGGACACTGTGGCAATGCAGTGAAGAGGTTCCTACCTACTTCTATCTGCCTAAAGTCAGGGAGCCCTTTGCAAAAGAAAGGTTTCTTGAGCTGAATTTTGGAGGTTGGGTGGATTTTATCTTCTGAACCCAGAGGAATGTCATTCCAGGCAGAGAAAACAGCGTGGCAAGTGTTTGGAAGCATGAGAGAATGCTCACGAAGGTATTCATGTATTCAGTTGACAAACATGGTCCAGAGCCTGCTACATCCTAGGCTCCGTGATAAGGCAGTGAACAGCAGGGAACAAAACAACAGAAGCCTCTGCCCTCCCAGAGCTTATGTTCTAGCGTGAGGAAGGCAGACAAGAAATTAGCTAAGCAAAATACATAGTGTGTTAGTTGGTGAGAAGTCCTCTGGTGAAAAATAAAACAAGAAGAACAGGAAGGCTTGGGGAAAGCTGCATTTTTACATAAGGTGATGGGGAAGTCTCACTGCCAAGTAGGTGACATTTGAATAAAGACCTGAAGGAAGGTGGGAGGGAAGCGGGGTGCTCTCCAGTAGGAGTGTTCCCGGCAGAAAGAACAGTGAGTGCAGAAGCGCTGAAGTGCAGCAGGCCTGGCACTCGGCCTGATGAGGAGGCTCCCTGTGTGGCTGGAGCAGAGTGAGCAGGTGGAGACCAAATCCGCTGGTCTTTGCAGCCCTTCCTTATTGCTCTGGTTTCACTACGAGGTAAATGGTGATGGTGAGGTAGTGGAGGATTTATTCATTTGTTTATCTGACATTTTTTAGAGCAGTTTTTTTAAAAAGGATTCTTTATTATTATTGGGCTTCCCTGATGGCTCTGAGGGTAAAGCGTCTGCCCACAATGCGGGAGACCCGGGTTTGATCCCTGGGTTGGGAAAATCCCCTGGAGAAGGAAATGCCAACCCACTCCAGTATTCTTGCCTGGAGAATCCCATGGATGGAGGAACCTGGTAGGCTACAGTCCATGGATAAAAAGAGTTGGTCATGACTGAGTGACTTCACTTTTCACTTTGATTATTATTATTGGCTGCGCTGGGTCTTCTTTGCTTTTGTTTGGTCTTTCTCTAGTTGCAGTGAGCGTGGGCTACTATTCCTTGTAGTACACAGGCTTCTCATTGTGGTGGCTTCTCTGGCTGTGGAGCACAGGCTCTAGGCTGCTCCGGCTTCTGCCATTGCCATATGTGGGCTCTGCTGCTGCTGCTAAGTCACTTCAGTCGTGTCCGACTCTGTGTGACTCCACAGACGGGAGCCCACCAGGCTCCCCCGTCCCTGGGATTCTCCAAGCAAGAACACTGGAGTGGGTTGCCATTGCCTAGACCTCATCAGCTTCAGTAGTTATGGCTCACAGGCTCTAGAGCATTGGTTTAGCAGTTGTGGAGCACAGGCTCAGTTGCTCTTTGGCATGTGGAATCTTCCCGGACTAGGAATCGATTCCGAGTCCCCTGCATTGGCAGGCAGATTCTTATACTCTGCACCACCATGGAAGTCCTAGAGCAGTTTTAGGGTCACAGCAACATTAGGCAGAAAGTACACAGAGTTCCTATAAATTCTCTGCCCTCCGACACAAACAGCTTCCTCCACTATCAGCATCCCCAACCGGAGGGGTACATAATCCACGAGCCTACATCCTTATCACCAAGGTCCATAGTTTACATTAGAGTTTGTGCTTGGTGTTACATACTCTATGGATTTTGACAAATAACTCATAGAATAATGACATATGGACAGTGACATGTATCTACCATTACAGTATTATACAGAATAGTTTTACTGCCCTAAAAATCCTCTGTGATCTGTATATCCATCCCTCCTTGCCCCCAACACTGATAGCCACTGATCTTTTTACTGTCTCCATAGTTTTGCCTTTTCCAGAATGTCATACAGTTGGGATCATACTTTTCCTATTGGCTTCTTTCACTTAGTAGTACACATCTAAGATCCCTCCATTTCTTTTCATGGTTTGATAGCTGATTGAACCTGGGTCTCCTGTATTGCAGGCAGATGTTTTACTGCCCGAGCCACCAGGGAAGCCCTAATTTCTTTTTCGCACTGAATAAATATCCCACTGTGTAGATGTACCCTAGTTTGTTTATTCATTCACCTACTGAAAGACATGTTAGTTGTTCCCAGGTTTTGGCAATTGTAAAGAAAGCAGCTATAAACATCATGCGCAGGTTTTTGTGTGGACACAAGTTTTCAACTCCTTTGGGTCAAGACCAAGGAACACAATTGCTAGGTAATATTATAAACATATGTTTCATTTTCTAAGAAACTGCCAACCTGTTTTCCAAAGTGACTATACCATTTTAATTTCTCACTGGCAAGGAACCGGGAGTTCTTGTTTCTCCACATCCTTATCAACATTTGGTATTGACAGTGTTCTGGATTTTGGCCATCCCAATAGGCGTATAGTGGTATCTCATTTTAATCTGCAATTCGCTAATGACACATTATCTGGAACATCTTTTCACATAGTTATTTGCCAACTGTATGTCTTTGGTGAGGTATCTGTTCGGGTATTTGGCCCATATTTAAATCAGGTTGTTAGTTTTCTTATTGCTGAGTTTTAAGATCTCTTTGTACGTTTTGGGTATCAATCCTTTGTTTGATATGCCTTTTGCAAATATTTTCTCCCATGTATGACTTGTCTTCCCATTCTCTTGACAGTGTCTTTGGCAAAACAGAAGTTTTTAATTTTAATGAAGTCTAGCCTATCAATGACTCTTTCATGTACTATGCTTTTCATGATGTATCTAAAAAGTCATTGCCACATAGATTTTCTATTCTTCAAGGAATTTAAATAGTTTTGCATTTTACGTTTAGCCCTGTGATCTGTTCTGAGTTAATTTTTGTAAAAGGTAAAAGATCTACCTCTAGGTTAATTTTTGGCATGTAGATGTCTAATATCATTTGTTGAACCTGTTCCTCATTTTATTTGCTCCTTTGTCAAAGATCAGTTGATTGTATTTATGTGGGACTATTTCTGGCCTCTCCACTCTACTCCACTGATCTGATTATCTACTCTTCTGTCAATATCACAGTATATTTTTTCTCTTCCAGTTTTACTGAAATATAATTGACATACAGCTGAATAAGTTTAAGGTGCAAAGCCTGATTTGTCTTACATACAACAGGAAATGACTGTCACAAGTTTCATGAATATCCATCATCTCATATATTGATAGACATAACAGTGTCTTATTACTGTAGATTTATAATAAGTCATGATGTCAAGTAATACCAATCCATTGACTTTATTCCTTTTCAGTACTGCATTGGCTATTTTTCATCTTTCTCATATAAAACTTATGATCAGTTTGTTGATACCCACAAAATAATCTTCTGGAATTTTGTTACAGCTTGTGTTGAACCTATAGATCAAGTTAGGAAGAACTAACATCTTGACAGCACTGAGTTTTCCCTATCCACGAACATGGAATATCTGTTTATTTAGTTTATCTTTGATTTCTTTCATATTTTGTTAGATTTATATCTAAGTATTTCATTTTGGGGGGTGCTAATGTAAATGGTATAGTACTTTTAGTTTTAAGTTCCATTGCTGGTATGAAAGTGAAAAGTGAAAATGTTAGCCACTCAGTAGAGTCTGACTCTTTGTGACTCCATGAACTGTAGTCCACCAGGATCCTCTGTCTATGGAATTCTCGAGGCAAGAATACTGGAGTGGGTTGCCATTTCCTTCTCCAGGGGATCTTCCCAACTGAGGGTTTGAACCCAGGTCTCCTGCATTGCAGGCAGATTCTTTACCCTCTGAACCACCAGGGAACCAGGAAAGCAATTGATTTTTGTATGTTAACCTTTTAACCTGCAACCTTGCTATAAATGCTTGTTTGTTTCAGAGATTGCTTTTTTTGTTTTGAGTTGTTGGTTCTTTTGGATTTTCTACAGACAGGAATTGATTTTTTTAAAGTTTTCCTTATACCCCTCATATCTCTATTACAAATATTTTCAAATATACAAAAAGGTTGAAAAAGTTGTACAGTGAAAACATATACTCACCACCTAAATTCAACTATATCTTACTATATCGATTTTGGCACATACAGATAAAAGTATCCATCCTTTTACCTATATATATCAGGTCATTTTGTTTTTCTTCAGAACTTTTAAAAAAATTTATTTATTTTTTAATTGAGGATAATTGCTTCACAGAATTTTGTTTTCTGTTAAACCTAAACATGAATCAGCCATAGGTATACATATATCCCCTCCCTTTTGAACTTACTCCCTATCTCCCTCCCCTGTTTTTCTTCATAACTTTTTATTATGAAAAATTTTAAACACAAATTGAAATAAAAATATTGAGAAAATCCAGGCACCCACTCCTTAGATTCAACAGTTTTGAACTGTGCCCTATCAGCTTTATCTGTGTTTATGTGTATATAATATGTATTTCTGGAGAAAGGCATGGCAACCCACTCCAGTATTCTTGCCTGGAGAATCCAATAGACAGAGGAGCCTGGCAGGTTATAGTCCATAGGGTTGCACAGAGTCAGACATAACTAAAGCGATATAGCAAGTATATATGCATAACATGTATTTGGTTAAGTTGCAAATGGAGTAGCATGTCATATACCTTATAGCTTATGTACATCTTATAGTTTAGCTTACATGTCCTAAAAATAAAAGCATCTTGCTTGAAGAGTTTTGAGCACCGTAATGACCTGATTGGACTTACCGTTTAATAGCATCCTTCTGGCTGCTGTGAGAAATAGGTGAATGAGAGGAGTGAGACATGGGAAACCTGAAGTTTAATAACACATGATATATTATTGTGCTTGATGGCAGCTGGAGGGAGGTGAGACTGGAAAGGTCGGGGGCTGAGGCTGCTTTTACAGTCTCTCAGTCATATTCATCAGCGTGTCCCAAATGTGATGACTTTTAAACTTCTGTTATGTGAGTACTCTATATACTATTATTTACTTAACATTTTTCTTTAAATTTATTTTAAATCATAAACTTAAAAATCATAAGCAAAAGTATACATGATATATATGTAAAACTGAATCATTTTGCTATATACCTGAAACTAACACAACATTGTAAGTCAACTATACTTGAATAAAAATTAAATTAAATTACTTAAAAAGTATACATGGAATCATTTATTTGGTGGGTTTCATTTTCTTAACAAATTTAAGTACTTAAAATAAAAAGAACTATTGTGTATCATCTGCAAATTATCACATATACTACCAGGAGTACAGACACCGTACTTTGGGAAAGACTACTGGAGGTAAAGGAAGTCATTGAAGACTTTTAAACCTGGGCAAGACATAATCTGAATTTTGTTTTAAAGTATTCTATAAAGGACTGGAGGGGGGAGGGAATTAAACCCTAGTTACTGGTCACCAATTATAGAAAAAGTGCTCAGGATACAAAGATAAATAGGTTGCTGCCACTAAGGAGCCTACAGTCTAGTAAAGGTGATAGATTATAAGGACAGGCAATTTCAGAACAGAGTGGTAGGCGCCATAATTAGAAGTACATACAACATATAACAGTGGCTAAAATGTGGGTGTGATAGACACTGCTTCAGAAACCAAGTCCGGGAAAGCTGTACACAGGAAAAGATGCTTCAGTCATTTCAGAGGAGACAGTAATACTATAATGAAGACATTAATACTATAAATGAAGACTGGAAGTAACCAGGGAAGAGAATGAATATTGCAAAGCATGGACATGTGAAATGATGGGGCATTCATTCAACAAATATTTACTGAACTTACCTGTATACCAGCTCCTGTGCTGAGCCCAAAGAACATAGAGACGAGATGCAGACCCTTCTCTGAGTAAGCTCACAGTTAATGATAGTGAAAATCATAATGCTATGTGTTAGGTGTTATCGATATAAGTAAGTGTGGGATGCTGTGGAAGAACACATTATCTGAGCACATATTTCAGACTGGGTAGCAAGGAAATGATCTCAGATGAACTGTGAAAATGTAGCAGGAGTCTGTGCAAGTACAGAGAGGCCACGTGACATGCTTGGAGGAACTGCACATAGTTCAGCAGAGTTTGAGAAGTGTGGATTTGCTCCTTAAAGGAATGAACTATTATTGTTGTTAAACCAAGGGGTAATAATGTTATACTTGCCTTTGAATACATCACCCTGGAGATGTAGAGAATGGTTTGAAGTGAGGTTAGCCAAATCTTAGAGAAAGAATAATTTGAAGGCCAGAGTTGGTTTTATATGAGAAATGCTGATGAAGGCCTGGGTTAAAGCACTTTCATGTGGAAGGTGAGGAGAAGCCCGACCCAAGAGAGATTAGGGCATCAGAATCAACAGAATTTAGTAATCCTTGGATTTGGAGGCATGACTGATAATTGGGGAACTGTGTGTTAAGCAATGAGTGGCGTATATGAAAGAATTGTATGTGGACTGTTCTGGAACACATTTTTTGGTAGAACTTGAAGAAACTCTCAGTCTTAGCTTCTCCATCTAGCAAGTGAATGTTTTCTACCTCCAATAGGGAAGCTGCTTGAAATCCCAGTAGCCTTAAAAGCCTCAAACCATGTTGCAGAAGAAAACCATGGTGACTATTAATAAAAGGGGAGAGGAACAGACTCTGGGGTAGAAAGGACTCAAAGCTCATTTGCTGGTGGATGTGAGAGCAATGGAGAGAAAAAGAGTGCACTTACTTGGTGCTCCTCCAAATCTTCTTTGAGAAACACAAGCTCTAAAGCAATGGTTCTCAAGCACGTTGCACACTGGAATCGCTTGGAGTCTGAAAAAGTCCTGATACCCAGGTGACACCTTTGACTAGTGAAATTGGACTCTCTGGGGGTGAGATCTGGGCATCAGTACTTCTAAAAGCTCCCTCGCTTGTTCTAGTGTGCAGCCGATGTGGAGGACCTACAGACTGACTTCCTTGAAAACAGAGGCCCTGGAGACTAATTTTTGTTGACTCAGGCATAGATATGTTGACAACCAGACACGCTGGCAGGCTAGTCTTGTGATATCATAAGCATTTTTTAGAGTTATCAACTTGTTCAGGGCACTCAAGTATCATTTATCTTTGATAATTTGACGTTTGGCATCTCGTGGCCTCACATAGTTATTGCCAACCTGAAAGGGTCCGACTGAAGTCCAGAGGCAACTGTATACTTAGCAGGATATGGGCTGATGATCAGAGAGTGCTATGAGAGTCACCAGTGTGACAAAGTTAGCAAAAATGTCTATTTGAAGTAAATTTCCTCCTTGCAAGTCAGTTTTCTGATTAATATTTTACTATTACAGTATACAGAGCTATTTGGTTCAGGGATATTATTCTCTCCAACTGTGAATTTTGAAAGATGGTCTGTGACTCTTTGTTATAGTTAGAGAAATGTTTGTTCTGCAGGGGGTAGATTGTTTTTCTAAGTTTAGTAAATCTATGCAGTAGCCTGTAAATGTAATGGTTCAACTTGTTGTTATTGGAAATTCATAAGAGAGGTACTTAGGCAAGAAAAGCAACATGTATTCTCTTCTAATTATAGGGGATAAGGTATTTCATGTAGTAATATTAGAACTTGATTGCCTGATTAGTTTATACATGCAGTTTCTATTTAAAAATTGCAAGAAAGTCCACACTTTTCATACAAAATAAACAACAGTGAAATTCTAGTGTATTATAGAAAAAGGACTACTCTGTCCATTTGGTCAATTAATTATGCTTGCATGCTTTTATTAGCAAACATTTGCGGGGTACCTACTGGATGTTAGCACTGAGCTGGAAGGGATAAAGGAGTTGTACGACATGCTGCCTTTTCTCCTTTTAGTAGTTCACGTGGTGTTAGTGGGGGAGGCAGACCGGAAAGTCCAGGGCAATGAGCCAAGTCCAAGGTTAAGAGGCGCACACCTTGCAGGAGGAGCACAGACTTGGCCCTCGGGGGCTCAGCCCTGGGCTGACTCCATGTGGTAGCACTGTCTTTTAGCCCTGGCCAAATTCCTGCCGCTTGCTGCATATTCTGCAATAGAAACATACATTTTCCCAATGGTCAAAGTCTGTCAATTTCCTTGCTGAATTACAGTGTCATCTGTAAACACTTTACAGGAATTGTAAATAAGATCCTTCACATACCCAAATAGAGTCTTCTAGATCAATCTGCCATACATACAAATGTGTTTTTAAATATTATATATGCAGCCTTCCTTTTTCTTGTCTTTTGTTCTGGAAGCCTCACAATAGATACTTCCCAAATTATACTTGCAACAAAAGTTCAGGAAATGACTTTTCTCTTAATAACAGAGTAAACAATACTGTCTTCAACTCTAGCAAAGAAGCAGAACCAAGATGAGTTGCTTCAGGGTGAATATCTGACAAAAAAAAAACACAAAACCTCAACTCTTGCTTTTTTAAAAAACAAATTTTAATTGCTGGAAAATTGCTTTACAGTGTTGTCATGGTTTCTGCCATACAACAGGGCAAATCAGCCATAATTATACCTATGCCACCTCCCTCTTGAGCCTCCCTCCCCTCCCACCAGCCCACCCTTAGATCATCAGAAAGCATCTGGCTGGGCTCCCTGTGTTACACAGCAGCTTCTCACAAGCTATCTGTTTGACACATGCTAGTGTATATATGTCTATGCTACTTTCTCCACTCGTCTCACTGTCTCCTTCCCCCACTGTGGCCACAAGTCTGTTCTCTATACCTGCGTCTCAACCCTATGTTTTTTAAATAACAAAAGCATTCTTGGTATTTAACTATATGTAGTTAATCATTAGAATCAATTTTAAAACTGTTTTTTGAAAACAAATACTTGCCATAGAGATTTACCATAGTGACAGCCTGGAGATCCTTGGGCATGAATCTCTCCTGATTTCTGTTTCATATTAGGATGAAATCAGTAGTCTTATTTAGTGTTAAAGATTAAGTTACCTAGGGTAGAAATGAACTAGTCTTATGTATTATACTTGGTTCTGGTGGATTTTGTTCTCTCAAAGTATCAAAACTATGTTATACTGTTGATTCTGTTGTAGTTATGATATGCTTATTGTGAATTTCTTTATTAAAGTTTTACATATTCTTGCTTTATGAGGCTATTGATGAAGCACAGAGGACTAAAAAGGAAAAAAAATAGCCCTTTCTCTGAGGAGTTTATGCATCTTGCTATAGTATCACTAGGAGAGCTAGAAATACTCAGCAATTTAGAACTCTCCATGTGTTCAGAGCCTCAAATTTTGTACTTTGGTGAGACATGACTTTCACCTTCCCCATCACTGTCTGTTTGGGAACAAAAGATTAAAATATATACAAAATATCTTACAGTTGTTGATATGAACTGTGTACATATAAGGATATGGGCTTCCCAGGTGGCTCAGTGGTAAAGAATCCACCTGGCAATGTAGGAGCCGCAGGAGATGTGGGTTCGATCCCTGGCTTGGGAAGATCCCCTGGAAAAGGAAATGGCAACCCACTCCGGTATTCTTGCCAGGATAATCCCATGGACAGAGGAGCCTGGTGGGCTACAGTCGTGTGGTTGCTAAGAGTCAGACATGACTGAGCATGCACGCACATATAAGCATGTATGTTCGTTGGGGTTGCTAGAAAGAATATTGGGATAATCAGTCTTTTTTTTTTTAGAATTTAAGAAATGTTTATTATTTGGCTGCACCAAGTATTACGTGCTACATATGGGATCTTTGAAGCAGCATGTAGGAACACTTTTTACTTGCGGCATGTGGAATCTAGTTCCCTTACCAGGGATCACACCTGGCTCCCCTGCATTGAGAGTGCAGAGTCTTAGCCACTGGACCACCAGGGAAGTCCTGGGATAATCAGTTTTTAATGAGCTTCTTATAGTAAGTCCATATTCCACCTGTGATGAACATGTGAGCACTTGTAGCATTCTAAATTATTTGTAATATTTTGCCCAAAAGATTCTAATTGAAGCTGAAAAACTTTATTAATAGTGTCAGAAATGAGGCTGTGATGTGAAAATTTTTGTGTAGGAAATTTCTATCTGGAATTTCATAGGACCATAATAATATATATCCTGTGTTTTGCCACGGAATTATCAATGTTGTGTTGATTTTTTTCCCTATGGCTTACTTCTCTTCCTCTATAAATAAGGGTCATAATGTTTCATTGCAAAGGGACCGCCTGAGGACAAGATTATGTCCTAAGGAGGATATAACCAACACTAAAGATTTTTCTTTGGAGAAATATTATGATCTTATTTTTTTCCATTTAGTCTTTATAGTTGGAAACGTTAACAATAGCCTCCAACCTCTGGCAAAGAAAAACAGGTGTATCAGAAGTTAAATCCTTTTTTTTAATATAAATTTATTTATTTTAATTGGAGGCTAATTACTTTACAATATTGTATTGGTTTTGCCATACATCAGCATGAATCCACCATGGGTGTACACGTGTTCCCCATCCTGAACCCCCCTTCCACCTCCCTCCCCATACCATCCCTCTGGGTCATCCCAGTGCACCAGCCCCGAGCATCCTGTATCATGCATCGAACCTGTACTGGTGATTCGTTTCATATATGATATTATACATGTTTCAGTGCCATTCTCCCATATCATCCCGCCCTCACCCTCTCCCACAGAGTCCAAAAGACTGTTCTATACATCTGTGTCTCTTTTGCTGTCTCGCATACAGGATTATTGTTACCTTCTTTCTAAATTCCATATGTATGTGTTAGTATACTGTATTGGTGTTTTTCTTTCTGGCTTACTTCACTCTGTATAAGAGGCTCCAGTTTCATCCACCTCATTCGAACTGATTCAAATGTATTCTTTTTAATGGCTGAGTAATACTCCATGTGTATATGTACCACAGCTTTCTTATCCATTCGTCTGCTGATGGACATCTAGGTTGCTTCCATGTCCTGGCTATTATAAACAGTGCTGCGATGAACATTGGGGTATGCGTGTCTCTTTCAATTCTGGTTTCCTCCATGTGTATGCCCAGCAGTGGGATCACTGGGTCATAAGGCAGTTCTATTTCCAGTTTTTTAAGGAATCTCCACACTGTTCTCCATAGTGGCTGTACTAGTTTGCATTCCCACCAACAGCGTAGAGGGTTCCCTTTTCTCCACACCCTCTCCAGCACTTACTGCTTGTAGACTTTGGGATAGCAGCCATTCTGACTGGTGTGATCCACCAAGTTCCTCTTTTTAACCTTTTGGCTGTAGTGGGTCTTTGTTGTGCACAGGCTTTCTCTGGCTGTGGCACGTGGGCTTCTGTTGTTGTGACTCAAGGGCTTCTTGTGGCAGTGCTTGACTTTCCCCCGTGTGGTCCCTGGGCTTCTCCTGTGGAGCGTGGGCTCTAGAGCACACAGGCTCAGTCGTTTGAGTAGCTGCAGCACACTGGCTTCTCCAGTTGCAGTGCATGGGCTTAGCTGCCCCACGGCATGTGGGATCTTAGTCACCCAACCAGGGATTGAACCTGCGTCCCTTGCATTGGAAGGCAGATTCTTAACCACTGGACCCAGGGAGGTCCTTCTCGAGCTATTCTTTCTTGTTCTTGATATTTGTTGTAGACGGTTGTCTCTTCACAAGAGTTTCTGAATTCATTTCTGCAGAGAGTATATGACTTTCTCCTTCAAAAATGAGGGTTTTTTTCCCTTATCATAAATTTATATTATAAATACCTTTTTTTTCCCCTGGAGAGATTTTTAGTTTAAATCTAGATAAAAATCTCAGCTCCAAACAGCTGTGGAATGTTGGGTGATGTAATAAACCTGGCTAAGCCTTAGTGTCTTCTTCAGGGTTATTGTGAAAACCAGTAGCAATAAGAGAAAAATGACAAACAGGGCCTGGCACACAGAACGTCTGCCCTGCGTGTTATGCCCTCACTCTTCTTACAAGGGGCTCATCAGGCTGACCCTGTGAGTGTGCTAAGCTGCTTCAGTTGTGTCTGACTCTTTGAGACCCTATGAATCACCCTAGAAAGGAGAAATTTCTTCTTGAGGAAGTAATAGCTCACGTGGACTCAGGTATTCTGGACCCTAATTCAAAAGACTGTATGGCCACAGAAACCATAGTTAGGTTTCTTTGGGCTTTTCCATCCTGGGCTCCTACTTCTTTGTAGGAGCACTCACAACACTGCTTTTGATATCAACTTCTTTAACAAGAGATGTTTATTTCTACACTACTAGCCATCAACATATTTCATTGATCCAATTGGGAAACAACATTTCTAATTGTATACATTTTTGAGCTTATATTGATAGCAGAAAAGGAGAGTGGAAAGGAGGCCCACTTTGCTTTAGTTTTCAGATGTGGAAGAGCCCCAGTGTGATAGGTTTGGAGGTGACAGGATGACTTTTGTGAACCCCTTTACCTACAGAGCTGAATTTACAAATTGTTTAGCAAGGAAAGCTAAGCTAAGAAAGTAAGCTAAGATACCAGACAGTAATATTTTAGAATGTAATAAGCTGCAGGTAGATATTTTTCTTTCAAAAGTAGGTCATTGTGAGAGAAAATTGGGTGCAAACATTTTGCCATAAGCAAAGGTTCTTATTATAAGATAAATATATTTATCGTCTCTTTGCCTCCACTAGAACATAAACTTTGTTGAAAGTAAGAATCATTATTGATTTATTTACTCTACATTGTAAGAACCTAAATCAATAAGTGAGCAATAAATATTTGAGTGAATGTAATTATAAGCAGAGCTTCAGTATTATTTTTCTACCAGAGATTCATTTAAAAATGTTAAGGCTGGAACTGACTTTCTGAAAGCATAAAAAGGCCAACTGGTCACTCTGCTGCTGTTGAGTCACTAAGTCATGTCTGACTCTTTGCAACCCCATAAACGGCAGCATGCCAGGCTTCTCTGTCCATCACTATCTCCCAGAGTTTGCTCAAACTCATGCCCATTGAGTCAGTGATGCCATCCAACCATCTCATCTTCTGTCGTCCCCTTCTCCTCCTGCCCTCAGTCTTTCCCAGCAGCAGGGTCTTTTCTACTGAGTCAGCTCTTTGCATCAGGTGGCCAAAGTACTGGAGCTTCAGCTTCAGCATCATTCGTAATGAATATTCACGGTTGATGTCCTTTAGGATTTACTGGTTTGATCTCCTTCCCAAGAGTCTTCTTTAGCACTACAATTTGAAAGCATCAGTTCTTCAGCACTCAGCCTTCTTTATTGTCCAACTCTCACATCCGTACATGACTACTGGAAAAACCATAGCTTTGACTATACAGACTGCTGTCGGCAAAGTGATATCTCTGTTTTCAATACACTGTCTAGGTTTCCCTAGTAGCTCAGTTGGTAAAGAATCTGCCTCCAATGCAGGAGAGCCAGGTTCGATCCCTGGGTCGGGAAGATCCTCTGGAGAAGGAAATGGCAACCCACTCCAGTATTCTTGCCATGGAGAACTCCATGGACAGAGAGGAGCCCGGTGGGCTACAGTCCATGGGGTGGCAAAGAGTCGGACACGGCTGTGAGAATAATTTTCACTTTCAGGTTTGTCATAGCTTTCCCTCCAAGGAGAAAGTGTCTTTTAATTTCAAGGCTGCAGTCACTGTCTGCAGTCACCGTCAGCCTTCTTTGGAGTCCAGGAAAATAAAAATTTGTCTTTGTTTCAACTTTTTCCCCTTCAAAAATTTGCCATGAAGTGATAGGACCAGATGTCATGATCTTAGTTTTCTGAATGCTGAGTTTTAAGCCAGCTTTTCCCCTCTCCTCTTTCATTTTCATCAAGAGGCTCTTTCCTCCTTACTTTCTGCCATTAGAGTGCTATCACCTGCATATCTGAGGTTGTTGATATTTCTTCCAGCAACCTTGATTCCAGCTTGTGATTCATCCAGCTTGGTATTTCGAATGATGAGCTCTGCATATATGTTAAATAAGCAGGGTGACAATATAGTCTTGACGTGCTCCTTTCCCAATTTTGGAGCAGTCCATTGTTCCAAATCTGGTTCTAACTGTTGTTTCTTGTCCTGCATACAGGCTTCTCAGGAGACAGGTAAGGTGGTTTGATATTCTCATCTCTTTAAGAATTTTCCAGTTTGTTGTGATCCACACAGTCAAAGGCTTTAGCATAATTAATGAAGGAAGAGTAGATATTTTTCTGGAATTCCTTTGCTTTCCCTTGGCAATTTGATCTCTGGTTCCTCTGCCTTTTCTAAATCCAGCTTGAACATCTGAAGTTCTTGGCTCACATACTGTTGAAGCCTAGCTTGAAGGATTTTGAGCATTACCTTGCTAGCATGTGAAATGAGCACAGTTGTATGGTAGTTTGAACATCCTTTGGAATTGCCCTTCCTTGGAGTTGGAATGAAAACTGATCTTTTCCAGTCCTGTGGCCACTGCTGAGTTTTCCAAATTTGCTGGCATATTGAAGGCAGCAGTTTAAAAGCATCATCATTTAGGATTTGAAATAGTTCAGCTAGAATTCCATCATGTCCACTGGCTTTGTTCATGGTAATGCTTCCTAAAGGCCCATTTGACTTCACATTCGAGGATATCTGGACTCTAGATGAATGACCACACCATTGTGGTTATCTGGGTCATTAAAACCTTTTTTGTATAGTTCTGTGTATTCTTGCCACCTCTTCTTAATCTCTTCCTCGTCTATTAGGTCCTTACTGTTTCCATCCTTTATGGTGCTATCCTTGCATGAAATATTCCCTTGGAATCTTCAATTTTCTTGAAGAGATCTCTTTTTTCCCCCCATTCTATTGTTCCCCTCTATTTCTTTGTATTGGCTTAAGAAGCCCTTCTTATCTCTCCTTGCTATTCTCTAAGTTCATCCGTATCCCAGTAGAGGGTATGCAATGTGAAAGAGGAAAAGAAATTCTCTAAATCATGGGCATCTCTCCCAGATTAGAATAACATCTTAAAAGAAAGAGGAAATCTTAAGAAAAGAGCAGTAAGATCAAGGAAATTTTTGAAGAGCATCAAGTGATTCAGTGAAGTAATATGGAAATGAAAATGGTTGCAGCTTCAGTAATAATGGTGTCAGCCTTGAAAGCATTGGGGGTTAGACTACAACATGGTATTTATCAAACTACCTTAGTCATTTAAATGTTCATTCTGCTGCCTTCCCTTGAACTTCCAGCCTACAGCTCTCTCCCTGTAATGTTGTCAGCACACTCACTGGAGGCTTTGCGCCTGCAGATTATCACAGATGTTCTCTACGCCTCCTCTCACCCTGGAAAAAAAGAGAAAAAGACAATTCTGTCTTTAAGATCAGAAATCTCCCAGAGAGAACCCATATCAGCTGGAATCTAATTTCTTGATATTTCTGAAACTGGAATCTGCTATAACTAGAGAATGCAGAAGGACAATGGGTCCTATTGTTAAGCACTCAGATAAAAAGCACACAGGTGCCTCAGCCAAGCAGAAATCAGTCTTTTCATGAAACACTGGGCTTTGAGCACATACTGTATAATTCCTTGACTAGCAGTTCATGGTCATGGTTCTGTGGTTTTTTTGTTCACTAAAGGTCTTGATTAGGCCACTTCCTTTCTTTTTCTCTGTGTTTAAGAAGTGTGTGATTTAGCCTGTGACAAAGTGGAACTTGGTCTTCCCTGGTGGCTTCAGTGGTAAAGAATCTGCCAAGGCAGAAGATGCAAGTTCAATTCCTGGTTCTGGAAGATTCCCTTGGTGAAGCAAATGGCAACCCACTCCAATATTCTTGCTTGGGAAATCTTACGGATAGAGGAGCCTGGCTGGCTATAGTCCATGGAGTTGAAAAGAGGCAGACATGACTTAGTGACTGAACAACAATACTAACAACGTGGAACCTGATTTTCCCTTACTTTTTGGCATCTTGCACCCACTGTTGACCCAGTCCCCCGATCTGGTCTGTCTTGTGGTTCCAGTCAGTGAGTAGTCAAAGGTGGGGAGAGAAGCATCATGTTTCTACATATCTACATCAAGTTCAAAAGTATCGTCATGACCTTGTCTTCTCATTCTCGAAATCCGTGATCAGTCTTTCAAACCTCCTGTGTCTTTCTTAGTAATGACCAATTAGAAATTACTGAATCCCATCCCTATAGTGGTCGGAGGCCAAATTATGGTAATTTGGACATACGTGCCAATGGTAAAGATACAATTTTCAGGCCAGTTTAGCTGCAAGTGACAGAAACTCAGTGGAAGTAAGATCAAATGAAAAAGGAACTTACCAGCTCATATAATTGAAAAGTCAGACAGAGCTGGGCTTTGTGTAAGTAGTACTCAAATGATGTTAGGAATCTGTTTCTCTGCCCGTGACTTTCCCTCTGTGTTGAGTGCAAACTTTTACCACGTGGCAGCAAGGTAACCCCAGGTTTACATGGGCTTACAGACTCAGATCCTAGAGGAAACATTTGTCCCAGTAGCACAGCAGAAGCTCCGAGCTGGACCCTGAAAGGCTTTGCATGAGTCACATGTGCATTCCTGAGACAGTAGCTATAGCCTGACTCTGACCAGGTCTCGGTGTATGCCTGACATTGGGATGGGAGCAGGGTAGTCGACATCCAGTGAATCTTCAGGACTGAAACAGGCTTACTGTGGAAGAGGGCAGAAGATTTTTCTTAAAGGAAGAAATGCTAGGAAGACAAAACCCCATGTGCACCTAGAAATGAAGCTTTCCATCGATAGTCTGGGTGGAGCAGAAATGTAATTGCATCCTGACAGCATTATGGGCTCCTCTGTTACTTCTAGAGGCTACAGTCAGCATGTGTTGGGAAGTCCAGTTGATGGCCCACGTCTTTGTGATTGTCTCAGAGCCCAGAAAGTAACAGCAGAGGAGCAAAGAATGGGAAAGTCATAGTCATGAATTCTTGGATTGAGTAGGACTCAAGGTGAAGAGTGGTTTTGTGAAGCAGTAATAGGAAGCAAACACAATCCAGTCCAGAGTGCCCAAGACTTTCCTGCCTGTGGCCTTTAGAGGTGGAGGTAGCAATGCTTGGATGTTTTCCCATGATTCTACTCAGAGGTCTTCTAGTTAATATCTACTTATTCTTCAGGACTCAGCTCAAATCCCACTTCCCTGGGAGAACCTTCTCCAGACTCTACCTGCAAATGCTCTGACTATGAGCTCTTATCTAATACTTTGCTTTTTTTCATCTCAGCATTTTTTCTTCATTTGTAATCATGGGTAAGTCAATCTTATTTATGATGACTTGATTAAGGTCTATCTACAGAACTGGGAGGTGGGCTCCATGAAGTAGAAACTCAGTTTTGCACCATTGGATAACCAGTCCTGAACCCAATGCCTAGCACATTAATAATCACACAATACCTATTTTTTAAATGAGTGAATGATACATAGGTTCTGGTAATATCAATAGGTTCTGGTAATATCAACTGATTCTGGTATGAAATATAACAAACCACCTCCTTTTCTTGTACCATATAGTTTGACCTTTCCACTTATCTCCTCAATTGGCTGAATTAATGAGGTGCTGTTTTAGATAGCCCAAGTAACCAAAGAGAAGCTGCAAACCATATAATCAGCCCCCAAATAACCAGGAGGCCTCTTTTGCTGTGTATGATTTGAATGAAAAAGTATGATCTACTAAATATAATAGGCATATTGGGCTTAATAAATGATGAGAACCATAGGCATCTTGGGCTTAATGAAGTCCTTGGCAGAAAAAGTTGTGTCATTTCTTAATATTATTATTAAGCCTGGTTTCCTCTCATAATCTCAAATTGTGTAGAAGGGAAGTCAGTTTAGTAATAAAAATGAATGCCCAGCTCCTGCCTCTTTGAAACTCTCTGGATGGTGATTTCAAGACGAAAGTGATATGAGTATGTAGATACACATATGCATTGTACCACCTCCACCTCTGTCTTCCTGCGCCCAGTGTGGGGCCCTTCACTGTGGCCACAGCACTTCTCCGCAGGCATTGTGATCAAAGGAGTATGTATCAGCCTCCCCTGGTATAACCAACCGGAAGGTAGGGATTATTTACTTATTCAGTTATTTGAAAGAATCAAAATTATTTGATAAAATTACATTTACTTTTTAAATGGACTCAATAGATATCAAAACTTCTCTGAAACTTCTTGTTGTATAGCTTTGAGTTAATAAGAAAAGAAGCCACTGGAGAAACTAACTGTGTTTCAATATTTTTTTCCCTCTCAGTACAATCTTAGATCTTCATGAGGCCATGTTTAATTTGATTTGCCTGGTCCCACTGGGCATCGCAGCAATTCAGATCCTGGTTTGGAGCCCATTCTCCATCAGGAAGAAGACAGACTACACAGGGGCCTTCTGGGGGTGACACCAGCCATTACAAGAGTCAAATGAACTTCAGTTGCTTGTTTTCATAGAGTTACATTATGCCAGAGGGCAAAACTGTTCTTTATAACCTCTGATTTGTTTAGGAAAAAAATAAAACAAACAAACAAATAAAAGTCCATCAAATGTAGAAGTTTTTGACTCCATAATAAGAATGTTAAATATGGGGACTTCCCTGGTGGTCCACTGGCTAAGACTCTGTGCTCCCAATGCAGGGGGTCTGGGTTCGATCCCTGGTCAGGGAAGTAGATTCTATGTCCTGCGACTTAAGATTCCACATGCCACAACTAAAAAATTTTGCATGCCACAACTAAGACCCAGCATAGCCAAATAAATAAATAAACATTTTTAAAAGAACGTTAAATATGAATTAAGTTGGTCGTTTCCAAGTGGTCTCACTGCCTGAACACAACCTTTCACTCCTTACCCCTGAATTGCTTTATAAGTTGCTTTGGGTCTCCCAGAACTTACCTGACTATGTGTGCCACTTTCTTTTATTTTTTTTAAAGCCCCATATTGCTTATTTGACTGATTTTATTAGTGATACATGCCCCGCCTTTTCATTAAGTAATACTTTATCACCATTGTCTGTAGATTCCCTGTGATTAATAGTCATCAGATTTGGGAAACTCAGGGACCAGGATTAGAGGACTCATATAGTCCAGATTTATGTGGTTCACTGTCTTGGTTGCAGAGCTTTTGGTTGTGAAGAGGCAGGAATTCAGCTGTCTTAAAGAGAGGTTTCCGGTAAGGATGCAGTAGATAAATTCATGGGCATCTGGGACAGGAAATAAAACAGGACTAGAGGGGAGAGTCAGGGTGCCTTTGATTGTTTCTGTCACCTTCAGTCTTTTCTCTCTCATTGTCTCTCTGTCTTCTCTTCTCTCTCTCAACTGGCTGAGAACCAGAAATTTCAGTTCAGTCACCCACCTTCATCTAACTGACTCGAACTCTGTGTGCCTGTCTAGATTCTCTCATCCAGGAGTGAAAAGTGGCCCAGCATGAGACATTGGGACACACTGATGTGATAGAAATGCTTAATGATTGGCTCTATGGGAAAAAAAGTAAGCATATATACATATGTCATTTTATTATAAATTTTACTGATAAAAATATGTACAGTATATGACTTACAAATCATCATAAAACATGACTCCTTTTTTGGAAATTCCATCTACCTATAATTTCAGCATGACTTGCTATTTCTTTTTCTTTTTCCTAATTTTTTGGCCACAGGGTGAGTCATGCAGGATCTCGGCTCCCTTACCAGGGATTGAACCTGTATTCCCTGCAATGGAAGAACCGAGGCTGAACCACTGCACTGTTAGGGAAGTCCCATAACTTGCTATTTCTTTCAAATTCCATATTCCATTAGAAGTTTCTATAATTGGCAACAAAAATCATGAAATCAAAACTATGGATAAATGCTTGATTATCATTCAATTCCAAAAAAAGTCACCCATGTCATTAACCAAGGAGTGTAGTTCCAACCTAAATATTGTTTTATATTTTGTTTATGTTAATGAGTAAGACAAAACAAATAATGAAGACACACTTCAGAACTGCACTCAGTCAGCCACGACATGAGCAACCTCTTTGATTAATTGAATGATAGGTTTTTAGTACTGGAAAGAATAGTTCTGAATTTCTCATATTTTCCACAGTGTACCAGCTACAGACATGACAGTTTTGAGTTTAATCTGCATTATTTTGGGTTAATCTGCATTATTAACATTTTATTGCTTCCTTAAATCTAGTCCAGGGGTCGGCAAACTATCACTCCTGGGCCAAATCCAACCTTTGGCCCATTTTTGTACAGTAACAGGCTTCCCCAGTGGTGCAGTGGTAAAGAATCTTCCTGCTAATGCAGGAGACAAAAGAGATGCGGGTTTGATCTCTGGATCAGGAAGATCCCCTGGAGTAGGAAAATGGTATCCTACTCCAGTATTCTTGCCTGGAAAAATTCCATGAGCAGAAGAGCCTGGCAGGCTATATCCCATGGGGTTGCAAAGAGTTGGCCATGACTGAGCACGCATGCACGCATGAGATCTAAGCATAATTTTTACATTTTAAAGGCTTATAATTAAAACTATGCAACAGAAACTGCATGTGGTTGCAAAGCTTAAAATACTCTTTGGCTCTTCACCAAAAAAGTTTGCTGACCCCTGGATTAGACAATCAACAAAACAAAGCAGAAGTTTACACTAATTTTCATGGTGTTAATACATCTAACATGGCTAATTTCAAGCTACAAATGTAATATCAGTGAACACAGATTTGAGAAGTGCTAAGTAGCATACCATTGTAAAATTAGAAAGCAAAACAAAAATCATAATTCCATATACACATGTCATATCACATATACACATTCTATCACATATAGAATAGACATTAATAACATTACAGAGAGACTTCCTTGGTGGTCCAGTGGTTAAGACTCCATGCTTCCACTGCAGGGAGTGTGGGTTCAGTCCCTCGCTGGGGAACTAAGATCTCACGTGCTGCAAGGTACGGCGAAAAAAATAAAGAATAAAAATAAAAAATGAATAGTGTTTTGAGCTCTCACCTCTGTTTTTAATATAATGTGTATATATATATACACACACATATGTATTTACATTTAATATAATGTATATATATGATTATATATATATATATAAAATCACTGTGGATGGTGACTGCAGCCATGAAATTAAAAGATGCTTGCTCCTTGGAAGGAAAGCTATGACAAACCTAGACATCTTATTAAACAGCAGAGACATTACTTTGCCAACCAAGGTCCATATCGTCAAAGCTATGGTTTTTTCCAGTAGTCATGTATGGATGTGAAGGTTGGACCATAAAGAAGGCTGAGTGCTGAAGAATTGATGTTTTCTAATTGTGGTGCTGGAGAAGACTCTTGAGAGTCCCTTGGACTGTAAGGAGATCAGTCAATCCTAAAGGAAATCAACCCTGAATATTCATTGGAAGGACTGATGCTGAAGCTGAAGCTCCAGTACTTTGGTCACCTGATGCCAAGAGCTGACTCACTGGAAAAGACCCTGCTGCTGGGAAAGATTGAGGGCAGGAGGAGAAGGGGGCAACAGAAGATGAGATGGTTGGATGGCATCATCTACTCAATGGACATGGGTTTGAGCAAGCTCTGGGAGGTACTGAAGGACAGGGAAACCTGGCATGCTGCAGTCCATGGGGTCACAAAGAGACGGACACAGTTGAGCTACTGAACATCAATATGTATATATGGACTTCCCTGTTGGCTCAGCCAGTAAAGAATCTGTCTGCAATGCAGGAGACCAGAGTTTGATCCCTGGGTTGACAAGATCCTCTGGAGAAGGATATGGCTACCCATTCTACTATTCTTGCCTGGAGAATTCCATGGACAGAGGAGCCTGGGAGGCTACAGTCCATGGGGTTGCAAAGAGTTGGACATGTCTGAGTGACTAAGCATGCATCCATGCATAAGTTTATATATAATTTTAAAATAATGGCCTTTTAAAAATCTAGCTTGAGAATTCCTGAAAAGTTAGCAATGGCTCTCACCAGCTAGCTTACCACTGGGTGTACTTCACAAAAGGATTGTCTGTGTTGCTGCTACTTGGTCTGTGGGTGGGCATGTTCAATAAGAAGTGTAAGGGGTGTAGATGGAATAGACCTGATTCATATTCTGAGTTCTCTGATTCAAGCCAGGCCTTTGCAGTAAGAGAGTGCAAAATGGTACAGTTCCTGAATTTGTTTTCTTTTTGCTTTCCCTGAAATCAGCAAAGTTCTATCAGGGCCTGGAGACGGGGAAGGCCAGAGATGGTGATGTTGATGGCATTATCTTCCAGCAAGATCTGTTAATCATAAATTCACACACTTAATCTTAAAAGGGAAGCTAAAGATTGTGAAGAAATTTGTATTTGTGTAAACTGTAATGTGCAGCATATCCTGTGAGGAGAGAATCAGTGAACTTGAAGATACATCAATGGAAATTAGAAGCATACCTCAGTCTACTGTGCTTCACTTTATTGCACTCCACAGACACTGCTCTTTTTATAAATTGAAGTTTTGTGGCAACCCTGAGACAAGCAAGTCTATCAGCATCATTTTCCCTGAAGCATTTTCTCACTTCTTGGTAATTCTTACAATATTTCTAAAATTTTCATTATTATATTTGTTATAGTGATCTGTGATCCGTGATCTCTGATGTTACTATGCAAAAAGATTACAATTCTCTGAAGCCTCAGATAATGGTCAGCATTTTTTAAGCAACAAAGTGTTTTAAAATTATGTACATAGGGTTTTTTAAAAATTTGTATTGGAGTATAGTTGACTTACAGAGGAGGGCATGGCAACCCAGTCCAGTATTCTTGTCTGGAGAATCCCATGGACAGAGGATCCTGGGAGGCTATAGTAGATAGGGCCGCAAACAGTCGGACACGACTGAAGTGACTTAGCACGCGTGCATATAGTTGATTTACAATGTTGTGTTAGTTTCAGGTGTACAGTGAAGTGAATCAGTTATATACATCCACTCTTGTTTAGATTCTTTTCCCATATAGGTCATTACAGAGTATTGAGTAGAGTTCTCTCTGTAATACAGTAGGTTCTTATTAGTTATCTATTTTATATATAGTAGTGTGTACACTGAGTTTTTGACATAACGTTATTGCACATTTAACAGACTACAGTATAGTACGCGTCCCTGGTAGTTCGACAGTAAAAAATCTGCCTGCAATGCAGAAGACCTTGGTTCAATCCCTGGGTTGGGAAGATGCCCTGAAGAAAGAAATGGCAACCACTCCAGTATTCTTGTTTAGAGAATTCCATGGACAGAGGAGCCTGGAAGGCTTCAGTCCACCGGGTCACCAAGAGTCGGACATGACTGAGTGATTAACACTTTCACTTTCACATACTGTAGACACAACTTCTAGATTCACTGGGGAACCAAAAAATTCATGTGATATTCACATTATTATGGTGATCTGGAACTAAATCACAAGATCGCCAAGATATACCTGTATTCAAGCTGAAACACACACAAGAAAGAGGAGACAGAGAAAATAGAATACCCAAGATATTTTGGACAATATGGAGCAGTCAAACATACATTTGAATGAAATGCCAAAGAAAAGAAGAAGAAAAAGAGACCAGGTCACAAGAAATGTTTAAAGAAACAATAATCAAGAGTTTGTTATTTGTTTGTTTGTTGTTTTCACATAATAAAAGACATCAAACCAAGAAACTCAAGATCCAAGTAGCTCAGAGAACCAGGATAAATAAAATACCAGGATGAATATACAAACAAACTTATAAGGCAAAATCATATCATATGATGGACACATCAATATGAGGGACACATCATATTCAAACTGATAAAAACCAAAGATAAGGATGAATTATTGAAGGCAGCTAGATAAGTAAGACATGTTACATACAGAGGAACAAAAATCAGAATTAATAACCGCACATTGTAAGTCAGAAACTATTAAGACTTAAGCCAATGGAATAACATCTTGAAAATTTTGAAAGAAAAAAATCTGTTAACCCAGAATTTTATACACAGTGTAAATGTCTTTAAAAGTTAAGGGGAAATAAAGACTTTTCAGACAAACAAAAGCTGAGAGAATTCAGTACCAACAGACCTGCATTATATGAAATGCTCAAGAAAGTTACCAGGTAGAATCCTGGATCTTTACTAAGAAATAAAAATCTCTGAAAGTGATTAAAATGAAGATAAGTATAAAAGACATTTTTTTCTTATTTTCAACCACTTTAAAAGGTAAATGAGGATCCCTCATACGTTTACATACCACTGTAAAGTGGTAATGCCAGTCTGGAATACAGTTTTGCGGTTTCTTATTAAAACTAAACGTGCAATTGTCACGCAAACCAGCAATTGCACTCTTGCGCATTTATCCCAGAGAAACAAAAACCTTATGTTTAGACAATAACCTGTGAATGACTATTCATAGCAGCTTTATTCACAATAGCCCCAAACTGAACAGCTCTGATGTCCTCCAACAGGAAAATAGTTAAATAAACTGTGATACACACAACCCATCAAATACTATTCTACAGTAAAAATGGTACAACTTGGATGACTCTCCAGGGAATTATACTGAGCGAAAAAAGCCAGTCACAAAATGTTGCATACTGTATGACTAGTTTATGTAACAGTTTTTAAAATAACAGAGTCTTAGAAACGGAGAACAGACTTATGGTCTTTGGGGGTTTGGGACAGGGTGAGGAGGTAGAGAAATCGGCGTGGTTATGAAAGGATAATGTGAGCAATCTTTGTGGTGATGAAACTGCTCTGAATCTTGACCGTGGTGGCGAATACGTAAACCTATATGTGGCAAAACTGTATGGAGCTAAACACACACACAGACATAAAGTAAGGCTGGGAATCAGAATGAGATCAGTAGATTGTATTACTATCAGTGTCGATTCTGGTTGTGATATTATACTACAGCTTGCAAGATGTTACCATTAGAGTAAACAGGGTTAAGGGACACGAATCTCTCTGTATCATTTCTTACCGCAGCATGTGAATCCACAATTACTTCAATAAAATTTTCAATAAAAGATGATTGACCATCTGAAGTAAAAGAGCAGTCACGTATATAATGTATTATAGAATCACAGAATATGCAAAAATAAAATGTAGGAAAAAATACCCTAGAATATGGGAGGAATGGGGTGTCATAAGATTCTTACGCTAGGTGGGAAGAGATACAATATTTTAAGGTAGAATCTAATTAATTAAAGATTTTAATTCTAAACTCTAGGGCAATTATTAAACACATATTTTTAAAGTGAGGCACAAATAAAAACCAATAGTGGAGATACAATAATAAGAATTACTCAACTTAAGAGCATCCAGAAAAAGAGGAAAATGCACACAGTTGAAAGATATACCACGTTCATAGCTTAGAAGAATTAATATTGTTAAAATGACCAAACCAAAGTTATCAAGATTCATTGCAATCCCTATCAAAATACCAATGGTATTTTCCACAGAGTTAGAACAAATAATTCTAAAATTTGTATGAAAACACACAAGACCCTGAATAGTCAAAACAATCTATGGGTGGTTGCCAGAGGGGGGAGATGGAGGAGAAGAGAAATAGGTGGAGGCTGAAAGATATAAACTTATAAACTTTCAATTACAAAATAAATTAGTGTTGGATATGAAATGTACAGTGTGGGGAACATAAGTCAATAATTATGTAATATCTTTGCATGGTGACAGATGGTAATTAGATTTATCATGGTGATCATTTTGAAGTGTATAGAAATATAGAATCACTATGCTGTATACCAGGAACTGACATAGTGTTGCATATCAAGTATAATTCAAAAGCAACAAACAACCTCATGGAAAAAGAGATCAGATTTGTGGTTGTCGGAGATGGTGGAGGGGAAGGGGAAGTGGGGATTGGATGAAGGTGGTCAAAAGGTACAAACCTCCAGATGCATGCATTTATGCTAAGTTGCTTCAGTTGTGTCTGACTCTTCATGATCCTATGGACTGTAACCTGCCAGGCTCCTCTGTTCATGGAACTTGCCAGGCAAGAATACTGAAGTGTGTTGCCATGCCCTTCTGCAGGGAATCTTTCCTATCCAGGGACTGAACCCACATCTCCTGCACTGGTGGGCAGATTCTTCATCACTGAGCCACCAGAGAGGCCCCACTGAAAGATACTGTTAAGAAAAAGAAACGATGAGCCATAGACTGGGGAAAAACATTTTCAAAGTTCATCTTTTTTAAAGGACTTGCAGGTAGAATAATAACTCTCAACTAATGAACAGATAACAAACAACCTAATTTTAAAAATGGACAAATACTTGAACAGACATCCCACCAAAGAAGATACACAGATGGAAAACAAGTACAAGAAAAGATGTTTAACATTGTTGGTCATTAGGAAAATCCAAATTAAAAACCACAATGAGATATCACTATGTAACTATTAGAGTGGCTAAAACAAAAGCTAATCATATGAGAATTCCCTGGCAGTCCAGTGGTTAGGACTCTGTACTTTCACCACTGTGGGCCTGGGTTTGATCCCTGGTCAGAGAATAGGATCCTGCAAGCTGCATGGCATGGAAAAAAAAAAAAAAGAAAATCCATATTTCAATGAACAGAATTTTAAAATACAAGCTAATAATACTGCATGTTGACAAGATGGTGGAGCACCCAGAAACACTCATGCTTCCTGGTAGAATTAAAATGGTCCAGCTGCTCTGGGTTTTGGCAGCTTCTTACAAATTTAAATATACACTTGACATGTACCGCAGAATTCCCACTGCAAGCTATTTGCTCAGAAGAAAGAAAAACAATGTTTGCTCCAAATATGTACACATTTGTTTATGGCTTTATAATTACCCCCCTCCAAACTAGAAACAAGTGTCCTCCAGTTGGTCAGCTGGCGCACAAGGTGTGGGACGTCTACTCAGTGGAATGCTACACGTCAGTGCAAAAGCAATACTGCTGATACCAACGACAGCATAAAGGACTGTCAGATGCATTATGCTAAGTGAAAGAAGTTAGACTTAAAGATTATCTACTGTACGATTCCATTTACATCACATTCTGGAGAAGGCAAAACTATCAGGGCAGCAGACACCTGAGTGGTTACCAGGGCCCGAAGGCGGGGAGACAGCTTGGCTACAAAGGGACACAGGGATTTTAGGCAATGGAAATACCCTGCATTTTGATTGTGGTGGCAATGTTCAAATCTTACTAAACATCAGGGAATTCACAGTAAAAACTCTATGAGTGTAAAGTATGTGCAAAAGCCTTCACTCAGTATGCAGGACTTAACCAACTCTGGAGAATCCACACTGGAGAGAAACTTTTTGAATGATGATCTGTATGCGGGTGAACTTTTAGTCAGAGCTCAGAACCTGTAATATATCACAGAATTCACTCAGGGGAAAAACCTTACGAATGTGGTGAGTATGGAAAAAACTTTCGATTGAACTCAACCCTGATCATTCCTCAGAGAAGTCACACTGGGGAGAAGCCCTATAAATGTGATGAGTGTGGTGAAGCCCTCAGTCAGCACTCAGGCTTAACACAAGTTAGGAGGGAAGCATGGAAACCTTCTAAACCAAGAAAACATATGTGTGATGAGTGTGGGGAGACCTTCACACAATTAACTGGCCTGAGAAATCACAAAAGAATCCACATGGGGGATAAGACCTACCGATGTCCTGAATGTGGCAAGGCCGTCACAAGGGTATATGTGGACGTTACTCACTCAGTCATGTCTGATATATTTGGGACCCTATGGACTATAGCCCACCAGGCTCCTCTGTCCATGGGATTCTGCAGGCAAGAATACTAGAGTGGGTTGCCATGCCCTCCTCCAGGGGATCTTCACAACCCAGTGATGGAACCCAGGTCTCCTGCATTGCAGGAAGATTCTTTACCTACTGAGCCACTGGGGAAGCCCCTTCACAAGCGGAGAACATCTTTCTGAACATCAGTGAATGCTTCTCCTTGTTATGAATTCCCTGATGTTCAGAAAGAGTGTGGCAAAGCCTTCAGTCAGAAGTCAGGTCTTATTCATCATCTCAAAATCCACACACTAGAGAAACCTTTCGAATGTTCTGCATGTGGGCAAGCCTTCAGCTTCAAATCTCAATAAACACAAGAGAGTCCACTCTGAGGAAAAATCCTATACAGGTAAATATTGTGGGAAGGCTATAGGCAGAGAGCAACACTGATCCAGCGTCAGAGAGGCCACATCCTGCTAAGCCCAGCAGTGGCGTGACTGAAGTGAAGCTTGCAGAAGCTCAGTTCTGATTAGGCCCCAGAGAATACACTGAAATGAGTCCTTGCCGAGGTATTTGAGACAACTTCAAGTAGAGTTCAGAATACTTTTTAATTGAGATAAAATGTTTCTTGAACTTCATTATTTACAGAACTTCAGTGATACCAAACTGAAAACTTGTTTAAAGGTTATAAATGTTGGTTGTTGCTCAGCTGTGTCAGACTCTTGGCCACCCCATGGACTGCAGCACACCAGGCTTCCCTGTCCTTCACTATCTCCTGGACTTTGCTCAAATTCATGTCCATTGAGTCGGTGATGCCATCCAACCATGTCATCCTCTGTCGTCTCTTCTCCTCCTGCCTTCAATTTTTCCCAGCATCAGGGTCTTTTCCAATGAGTCGGCTCTTTGCATCAGGTGGCCAAAGTACTGGAACTTCAGCTTCAGCATCAGTGCTTCCAATGAACATTCAGGATTCATTTTCCTTTAAGATTGGCTGATTTGACCTGCTTGCAGTCCAAGGGACTCTCAAGGGTCTTCTCCAACTACAGTTCAAAAGCATCAAATCTTTGGTGCTCAGCCTTTTTTTTTTTTCCCCCACCCCTCTCGGCCTTCTTTATGGTCCAACTCTCACATCCATACATGACTACTGGAAAAACCATAACTTACTATTACAACCCTTGTAGGCAAATTAATGTCTCTGTTTTTTAATATTCTGTCTAGGTTGGTCATTGCTTTTCTTCCATGGAGCAAGCATCTTTTAATTTCATGGCTGCAGTCATCATCCGCAGTGATTTTGGAGCCCAAGAAAATAAAGTCTGTCACTGTTTCCATTGTTTCCCCATTTATTTGC
Source organism: Bos javanicus (assembly GCF_032452875.1). Classification (NCBI taxonomy): domain Eukaryota; kingdom Metazoa; phylum Chordata; class Mammalia; order Artiodactyla; family Bovidae; genus Bos; species Bos javanicus. The sequence goes on from NC_083892.1 coordinate 20,064,706, forward strand.
CATGAAGTGAATGCGCTGGATGCCAAGATCTTAGTTTTTTGAATGCTGAGTTTTAAGCCAGGTTTTTCATTCTCCTCTTTCACCTTCATCAAGAGGCTCTTTAGTTTCTCTTTGCTTTCTGCCATAAGGGTGGTGTCATCTGCCTATCTGAGGTTACTGATATTTCTCCCGGCAATCTTGATTCCACCTTATGCTTCATCCAGCCCAGCATTTCTCATGATACTCTGCATGTAAGTTAAATAAGTAGGGTGACAATATACAGCCTTGACGTACTCCTTTCCCAATTTGGATCCACTCTGTTGTTCCATGTCTGGTTCTAAGTGTTGCTTCTTGACCTGAATACAGGTTTGTCAGGAGGTGGTCTGGTATTCCCATCTCTTTAAGAATTTTCCAGTTTGTTGTGATCCACACAGTCAAAGGCTTTAGTGTAGTCAATGAAGCAGAAATAGATGTTTTTCTGGAATTCTCTTGCTTTTTCTACAAATGCTGGAAAAGTTGAGAATTTGGAAAAATAAGCATCAACACGAAATTTACCTGGGATTACCTTTGTTAAATGCAATGAAGTGTCAGTTAATACAATGAAAGGGTACACAAGGGCAATTGTAAAAAAAAAAAATTGTAGACTGAATTCATTAGTTTTTATGCTTTGCTTTTTCAAATCATTGATTTCTAATGAGCCTTAGCCTAGCCGAATGTTGAAATTGCTTCCGTTAGTACAGTTGAGGTCACTGTATTCAAGAGCTTGGAATATGTGAAATGAGCTGTCTGTTTCCCTTCTACTTTGGCTACCTAACCAAACCTCTGACCAGAAGTGGTGGCCTGCAGACCCTCCCTGATCCCCACACCCAGAACTAGCATTTCCTGGTGAAAAAGGATGTGTTATATTCTAAGTGACGCTTCTGGGGGGCTCAGAGGTAAATAATCTGCCTGTGAAGCAGGAGACTCAGGTTCAATTTCTGGGTTGGGAAGATACCCTGGAGAAGGAAATAGCTACCCACTCCAGTGTTCTTGCCTGGGAAATCCCGTGGACGGAGGAACCTGGCGGGCTACCATCCACAGGGTTGCAAAGAGCTGGACACAACTTAGTAACTAAAGAACAACAGCAGGTGGGCTTCCCTGGTGGCTCAGATGGTAAAGAATCTGCCTGCAGTGCAGGCGACCCAGGTTCGATCCCTGGGTTGGGAATATCCCCTGGAGAAGGGGATAGCTACCCACTCCAGTATTCTTGCCTGGAGAATTCCGTGGACAGAGGAGCCTGGTGGGCTACAGTCCATGGGATCGCAGAGTCGGACACAACTGAGCAACTAACACACACACAGAGTTGTATGCATTTGTCAAGACTCATAAATTGTACACTACATAGGGTGACTGGAAAAAATTTACAGACCATAACATTTGTTTTCATTTTATTTTGGGAAGATTGTCCTAAAGCAATTACACAAATACCATTTAACTTGCTATTTAGAAATGCTATTTTCCTCTTTAGGGTTATCTGCACACTTAAAAAAATAACTGCTTCATTAAAGGATAATTCATGGACTTCCCTGGTGGCCTAGTGGTTAAGAATCTGCCTGTCAATGCAGGTGATATGGGTTTGATCCCTGGTTTGGGAAGATCTCACATGTTGTGGAGCAACTAAGCCTGTGTGCCCTAACTACTGAGCCAACACACCACGACTAGAGAGTGGTCCCTGCTTGCCACAAACAAAGAAAGCCAACGTGCAGCAATGAAGACCCAATGCAGTCAAAAATTAAATAATATCATGACTTTCGAATACTTTTAATTAAAGTGCATATTGCTTCTGCTAAGGATCTCATCTTTGACTTCTCCCTGGTGAAGCATGTTGAAAACTCTCTATTTACAGCAGGATTGTGAATCAACACCTGGAATGGCCCAAGAAACTGCATTTAATCAGCATCACCAGGGAGTCTGAAACTTGTGGTCTAAGGATGGTTAATTACCGCTAGGAGGCAGTAGAGCTTTGTGTGAAGAAAGTGGGTTCTCAGATCCGACTGCCTGCTTTCAAGCCATGCTTCAGTTGCTCATTTGCTGTGCAATGGAAGCTTTCTGTGCCTTAGATTCTTTTCTGTAAGAAAAAAAAAAAAAAAAGATAACAGTAGTATCAACCTTATTAAATTGTAGTGAGGATTAAAAGTGTTAGCACAAAGCCTGGTGTCTGGCACATGCTGTCCTCGTTAGCAGCACGTGTGATATTCCGGCAGTGCTGTTGTAGGAGGCTCCATTTCTGGAACAGTGAGGCTGTGGTTCAGACGGAGAATTTCATGTGGTTCTACCACAGTTTCAGAGTGCTTTTCCTCCAGGTACTTTCTAGGCGACTAGGCAAGCCTCACACAGTGAAACAGCAGGTCGAGGTAAAGGAGAGGGTGATGGATACGGGGTGGGAGGAGTCAGAAGTGCAAGGACTTTGGTTTCAGGTCATAAGGAGCTGACAATTAGTCAAACACATCACTCTCAAAACAAAAAATATCTCCATTTCTAAACTTTGTCACAGTTATGTACTATTTGAAGGAAATTGTTTCTCATTTATCTTATAGAGTGTTATGCAACTCTGAATTTATGAGATCTGTTTTTAAAGTGTGGGGGGAAACACAGAAAATTATACCACTCCTCTTGTATACTATGTAAGTACAGATATGTTTATATTAGCCTTTGGGAAAAATTCACAGAATTGATAATTCACAAAAGAAAGTAAGAAAAGTAGCAGATCCTGTAACTGGCAGAGACTTTAAGAGTCTCTGATCCAAGTCCGTGACCTTACATACGGGTAGTCTTTATTAATCTCCAATTTTACAGACAAAATGATTAAGGTTTTACGATTTTCCAACGTCACACAGAAAGTATCAGGATTGTCACTAGAATTTTAACTTCCGGCCTCCTGCAGTAAATATTCATCCTGTTTTTGATGGTAAAGATGAGGGCTGAACAAACTGATACGGGGACGAGGGACTGGGAGGGAGTCTGTGGTGGGACAGAAAAGGCTTTGAATAAGAACCACAGGCATCTGAGAAAGCCTCATTCCCATACACTGTGTGTTTCAGGCAAGTGAGGGCTGATACTTGTTGGGTGAGGGAAGGCTGACTGGTCATCATCATTCCCATAAGGAGTATGCTGTTGTTCAGTCACTCAGTTGTGTCCGACTCTGTGACCTCATGGACTGCAGCACGCCAGGCTTCCCTGTACTTCACCATCTCCTGGAGTTTGCACAAATTCATGTCCATTGAGTCAGTGATTCTATCCAACCATCTCATCCCCTCTAGTCCCCTTCTCCTCCTGCCTTCAATCTTTCCCAGCATCAGGTCTTTTCCAATGAGTCAGTTCTTTGCATTGGGTGGCCAAAGTATTGGAGCTTCAGCTTCAGCATCAGTCCTTCCAATGAATATTCAGGGTTGATTTTCTTTAGGACTGACTGACTTGATCTCCTTGCAGCTCAAGGGACTTCTCCAGCATCACAGTTTGAAGGCATCAGTTCTTTGGCCCTCAGCCTTTTTTATTGTCTAGCTCTCACAGCCATACATGACTTCTGGAAAAACCACAGCTTTGACTATACAGACCTTTGTAGGCAAAGTAATATCTCTGATTTTTAATATGTTGTCTAGGTTTGTCATTGCTTTTCTTCCAAGAACAAGTATCTTTTAATTTCATGGCTGCAGTCACCACCTGCAGTGATTTTGGAGCGCAAGAAAATAAAGTCTGTCACTGTTTCCATTGTTTTGCCATCTATATGCCATGAGGTGATGGAACTGTATGCCGAGATCTTCGTTTTTTGAATGTTGAGTTTCAAGCCAGCTTTTTCATTCTCCTCTTTCCCCTTCATCAAGAGGCTCTTTAGGTCCTCTTTGCTTTCTGCCATAAAAGTGGTGTCATCTGCATATCTGAGGTTATTGATATTTCTCCCAGCAATCTTAATTCCACCTTGTGCTTCATCCAGCCCGGCATTTCTCATGATAAGTTAAATAAGCAGGGTGACAATATACAGCCTTGATGTGCTCCTTTCCCAATTAGGAACCAGTCCACTGTTCCATGTCCAGTTCTAACTGTTGCTTCTTGACCTGCATACAGGCTTCACAGGAGGCAAGTAAGCAGTATGATGTAGGTAAATTCATCACTGTCTGAGGTTTTATTGTTATAGAAACTTAATACATTGCTACATTGAGAATGGAATCATCTCTAACAGGAAGTTAGCATGAATAAAACTCACAGACCAATGCAGAAAAAAAAGCCCCAAACCTATTTATTAATTTATACTCTGACACAAAACTATCATGGGATAGATGGGTATTTATCCCCATCAGCACATTTTCATGCTCTATAAGGAATACAACATGTGGGAATGAGGGACATGGCAGTTCAGGATGATGTTAATGGATGAAGTCATGGTGCTTGAGACAATGAATGCGCCCATCTCCAGCTACAAAGAGTGGTACCTGCTGCTTGGAGCAAAGCAGACCTGACTTTGGTCTCCTGGGCTTATGGTGGAGAGCCACTGCGAAATCCACCTGCCTTTCCACTTCCTAAGGCTGATCAATCCTCTCCATCTTCCACCCACAACGAGCTGTTAATTCTTAGTATGTTATTACCCTCCTTCAGTCAATGTGCAGTCAAGTCTTGGCTTGGGGACCTGCCTTTTTAAACGTGACTTTGCATCACTTTGCTCTAACCTGTTGTGTGTATTGGGTTAGAGCACATAACCCAATTTGTGATTCTCAGCAATTTTATTTTCCAGTTTCCAGAATTTTTGAATGCAATTTTATGATTGACTCCATGTACCACCAACCATGTAAAAAAAAAATCTGACAGTTTTTTCTTGAAACATCCTTAAACATATGTCAAAAAATAACTTATTCCTGATGCTTGTGTCCAAACAGACACACAAATTAAAAAAGCTAACAAATGTTAGATGTCCTCAAATATGACGTGAGTTACCAAGTGTCAAGATGAAAATACAGTCATATATTTACAGACATGGGCTGCTATTTATAGACAACAGTGGAGAAATTCCAGTCCATGAATCAAACAGAGGGTTGGAGATTCTAAAAATGAATCCATCGTACTATCAAACCCTACAGGAATAACCTAGATTTATTTTCCTGAAGACTTACTCTACTGAATAATCATGATGAGCATTGTAGATGTGGTGAAAATAATCTATAAATGTCTCCTAATGAAAGCAAAAAAAGATTTCACAAAACCAAGGCAATTTGTTTACATTGTTAAGATGTCTGAGAAGTAACAAACTTGGCTCCAGTATCATTTATAGTTTTGGTTATGAAACAGACCATTCTTGGAGGAAGAACAGCCTGTTCTATATTCACAGATACCAAACTTCACTTTAGTGAGCTTCTTGAGCAAAACTGGCTTCTCCCAGAGCCCCCTGCCCCACCCCACTTCCTCTCGGGCCTGGTGTGGGAGGCAAGAGGGGAAGGTGGGATTTGAGTTCTGTTGGCTCAGAACAAGTCTCTGTGGTGGAGGAAAGGCTGCTGTCATATGTAAAACTTTTTTTTTTTTTTTTAAAGACTTGAGCATAGAAAGCTAATGAACATGGAAATAAAGTTTATTCCCTGATGGCTCAGATGGTAAAGAATCTGTGTGCAATGCGGGAGACCCGGTTCAATCCCTGGGTCGGGAAGATCCCCTGGAGAAGGGAATGGCAACCCACTCCTGTATCCTTGCGTGGGAAATCCCATGGACAAAGGAGTCTGGTAGGCTACATTCCATGGGATCGCAAAGAGTCAGACACAACTGAGCATCTAACACAACAACAATTGTAGAAGAGCTTAAAAGCTGCTTTCAGTATCTACTTTGTCAATTTTAGGGAAGTATATGGAACAATTGCAGGGTTCTCAAAATCTAAGGTTTTGGTTATCTAATAACTGAATGCCTTTTGCCTGGATTTAATGATTTGTGCACACAATATGTTTAAGGAAGATCCCAGCCTAAGTCGTAAGACAAACTCACATTAGTTGTGGCTACTAGCAAATCAATCACAGTTTTCACAGAGAAGGGAGATGGTTCTGTTTGATTTTCAGGCTGATTGATTGCTCAAGTATTAACTTTCATAAACGTATTCTTTTTCATTTTTTAGACCAGTTTGTGGTTGTGCAAGATAAAATAGTGGTCTTCTCTCATGTCAGCAGAGATGTGGTTTTGGGGTATGTTATACAAACTATTTAAGATACTTAGGTTTATGTACAGGCTTCCCAGAGGGTGCTAGTGGGAAAGAACCCACCTGCCAATGCAGGAGACATAAGAGACATGGGTTCCATCCCGGGTCAGGAAGATCCCCTGGAGGAGGGCAGGGCAAACCACTTCAGTATTCTTTCCTGGAGAAGCCCATGGACAGAGGAGCCTGGCGGGGCTATAGTCCATAGGGTCTCACAAAGTCGGACATGACTGAAGTGACTTAGCACATGTTTATGTACATACGTACATACACGCCTTGTCTCCTATAAAATATTTAAAGCTTTAAAAGCTTTCTTAACATACCATGCAATTTTTTCATGTATTTCATATAGACCATATGTTTGAATATTTTAGAGCCACAAAATAAGAAGGCTTTATATTTTCAAAATCAGACTATGAAAACACAGTGGCATGAAGTTACGGGGTGAGTTGGGTGGAGACGAAGCAGCCTTTCACAGGATCAAACCCACACACATGCAGAAGACTGCAATTAAGAGGCCAAGGATAGGGATGTCTTGAAAATACACGTAAAACAAGATGAAAGAAGAGTTCTGGACCTTTGAAAATGCCCCAGAAAGTGAAGGAAAACAAGTCTTCTCTTTTATCAGAGCTCCAACTCAGACCTGCTGCTGGAAAGACCTTGCTGGGTTGAAATATACATTTAAAGAAATAACATATTTTTCCTTTAAGTGGATCAAACTATTACACGGGCAAATTCCTTTTAGGGATACTAGAAGCAGTAGCATACATTTACAACCTAAGTACACAGGTGGCTTACTCTGATGTTCGCAGCCCAGAGGACTCTTAGAGGTACCTCATGTTTTTATCCCACAATTACTGGTACACCTGTAGTCCAGAGGAACTTGGGCAACTCGGAAGCTCTCAGGCTTAGCAAGGAGATGTCAAAACAAGGGCTGCAAAGCCACACTTCCTCTGGACAGCTTTCATTTTTCTAACCATGTACACTTCTTTTGTAGCACACAGCAGACTGTAGTGAACTATTCATTTTGTGATTACTTGCACCCACAAAGTAATCCTCCCTCTTAAATAGTAAGCTCTGAGGATGTCATTGTGTTTCTTTTGCTTTCCTCTCCATTTAGTCCAGTGCCTCATGCCTTGCATCTACTCAATAAATCTTCTTGCCAATGTGAAAGTGGCAGTTCTTGGTCTTTCCAACTTTATCCCTGACATCAATTGAAACAGTATGAACAGAAACTGCCATGGGAGGGAGGCTGTGGGGTCCGGAAGGTTCTAAGTAGGTGAAGTGCTGTGGCTGGCACAGAGGTGATGCAAACGAGCCAGCTGGGAAGAGGGGCAAAGGTTTTCCTACTAAGAAGGTAGGCACGCCTGATAAGTACATAAACTTGAGTTTGCTGCCTGATTTTGGGATTCTTAGGCTTGAATGTTAAGCAGTTTTGTGTTTCATATTCCTTTCGGACACTTTCATCCTCACTCTCTTAGTTCAGTCTCAGGAAGAGGTCTGGGAATAGACAGAGGAGGAGGAGCTAACATCCTGGGCTCTAAGGGAATGTCTAAGGGAGGGTAGCTTTGCAGAGATCAGTCACATTGGGAATAAGCATCGTTATTATGATAACCTTGGTTGAGTTTTTACAGTTTTCAAGGCATTCAGATCATCTGATTCTCACAGATGTGTTGTGGACTAAGTGGTTCAGAATCACGTGTGTGTGTGTGTGTGTGTGTGTGTGTGCACGCTCAGTTGTGTCTGACTCTTTGCGACCCCGTGGACCACAGCCCGCCAGGCTCCTCTGTCCATGGGATTTTTCAGGCAAGAATACTGGAGTGGGTTCCCATTTCCTCCTCCAGGGGATCTTCCCAAGCCAGGGATCAAACCTGCATTTCCTGCACCTCGTGCATTGGCAGGTGGATTCTTTACCACTGAGTCACTAGGGAAGCTCTCAAAATCATGGCCCCAGTTTACAGATGAGGAAAGGGAGGTTCAGGAGAGGGTGAATTATCCAAGTTATAGTGAAAGCAAGAGAAAATTAACATTTTTGGAGAACTTACTATGTCCTGAGGCACTACACTAAACACTCTATATAACTTTTTTACTTTTAATTGGAGGATAATTGCTTTACAAAATTGTGTTGGTTTCTGCAGTACAACAACGTGACTCAGTCATAGGTATACATATGTCCCCTCCCTCCTGAACCTCCCTCCCACCCCATCCCACCCCTCCAGGTGGTCACAGAGCCCCCGGTGGAGCTTACTGAGTTACACAGCAACTCCCCACTAGCTATCCGCTTTACACACGGTAATGTGTAGGTTTCACTGCTACTCTCTCAATTTGTCCCATCCTCGCCTTTCCCCACTGTGTCCACAAGTCTGTTCTCAATGCCTGTGTCTCTATTCTTGCCCTGCAGATATGTTCATCAGTACCATTTTTTTCAGAATCTGTACGTGTTAATATATAGTATTTGTTTTTCTCTTTCTCTCGCCCTAGCTTACACTTTATCAGAGACCACAGTGATGTCATTGCATATGCCTGACATCATATCAACAAAGTTCAGATAAGAATCCGTTACATTTACTAATATAAAAAAAATTTATTGAATACATTTACTAATTTCATTTTTTTAGAGGTACTCATTGCTTAATAACCACAAGGAACATCCACTGAATACACGGGGGGAAACTTGCACCTTTCTTACACTCCGCAAAATATTAAGAAGCATAAACACAATCTAAGCCCATGAAAACATGTGATTATACTCTTTTTAGATCATTATCTCTTCAACAAGATGACAATGAGCAACAATGGCAGCACATTATGTGTTTCTCTACAGATCCAGCTCTCTCTATATAGGTTCTCTTCCTAATTGAAAAGAGAATATGAAAATGCCGTAAATTGCAGCTGATAAGAACAATTACAACAAAGAGCGCCCTGCCTAGAGTTCTAGATAGGAAAGTGATCCAGTCAAGATTTGGGACCTATGCACAGAGCTGTGACCCAAGCCAGACACCTGATTCCTGGTCAGGGGAACACTGAGCAAAGCCCAGCACAGAAGGTGTCATTTATGTGTCCTTTGAATATCACTGCATTTCAAGGTCAGAAAGAATACTGGCTCTTAGCTGGCTTTTTGTGTTATCTATGCCTCTTCCCCTCTCTGTGATGGATGACTGAGGTTTTAATATACAGCCAGTGACATTCTAGTCGATGTAGGAAAGGGGCAGTCCCTGAGGGCAATCTGAACTTCTGCTTAGTATATTTACTCTTGCTGTTTTCCTTCCTCCTCACTTGTAATTCAGGAGGCTCTCTGAGAAGGGAGAGACAGCAAGGCTTCTTAGATGGATCGAAGGACTGTGAGCTGGGATACCAGGTTCTATGAAAAGGTCTGGTATTGAATTTGTTCTGCTACCTTTAGGCAAATCATTTGATCATGCTGTGCTTTGGTTTCATCCTGTGCTTGCTAAGTGTAAACAACATGTAGTTGAATATTCTGTGATTATTATAGAGTATTTAAATGTGAGACTGATTTATTTTTTCCAGGCCACCTGCTCAGGTCTGAAGTGAAAATCTGCTTCTTTGAGATGCTGGGCTTCGTGGCAGTCAACTGATCCTAAACCCTTCAGACAACAGCAGCCATCTAGTTGCTGCTTCTCAGTTCATCAGGCTTACTCTATAGTTGAGGGGCTTATTTTGTGGTCTCCTTTGTTTGCAGAAATGAAATATGTCATTCTATACATTCATGCTGCTTTTACAGCCCCCTGCCCAACCCGTCTCACCTCCTCTAAAAAGATGAAGGCTTTCTTTGGCACAGAGTTGCTGTACCTGTGACACTGATCCTAAGAGGCAGTGGAGAGAGATGACATCGAAAACTGAATTATCTGAGCTTGCTACTATAGTTCCCTTTTGATGATTTGGGTCAGGACCACTAGAGGTTTGAACTAGATTTAAAGGTGCAGGCTCTTTGGGATTTTGGCAGGAAGCAGTTAGGGAGTATGCTGGAAAGAGAACACAAAGTACTCTCCTCCTCTCTGCCTTTTTGGTTTGTTTGTTTGTTATAGCCTGTGTTACATTAGGCAACAAGATGTTCCTGTTAGTGAAAGGTGCCAAGCTGAGGTTCTTAGAAGCTAATAAAAATGTTTGTGGATAAGGAAGGGTTTTGTTCCTCATCAGTGATCACCATGACACTTTTAAATAACCATCTCTGAAGTGCACAAATGGAGTTAACAGAAAGGCTTCTTTTGTTTCGAATTAAAATAAAATGTATTACATGATGTCTAGTGCATTTAAATTAGAAGCATTTTCTAAACAAACCTAGCAAGGTGTTAAAGGGATAGGCCCCATGAAATGTTTGACTCCTTACTTGTAGCTTTGGTGGCAGCAGGAAGAGCTTCAGACACAGGAACACAGTGTAACCTTTCAGTTTTGAAACGTTGCTAGATCTTCCTGTGCTATAAATGATCAAAGACACATCTGGGTAAATATTGCTTGCAAATCTTAGTTGGCTTGACGAGTACTGGATCCAACTTCCGTTTGTTAATTCAAGGAAACGAGCACGCAGGGACTCGAATTTGGGGTTTTCATTCTTGGACAGGGTCATCAATACACCAGAACATAACTTGCAGGTGCCCCAACTGCAGAAGCTTCCAACAGAGGCAGAGTTTTCGCCGATGCCTCTTAGAAACAGGTAGCCAGCAACCTGCCAGGCTTGAGGAACTGGGTGAGAGGTGGGGAGGAGTTGGCGGTAACATTTTGCACTTAGATTTACGTCTACTGTGCAGCTCTTGCGAAGCAGGGTGTAGGTCCTTGGGGTGGAGGTCTGGCTGGTTGGCTGTAAATGTGAATAGGAAGCCATGTAGCTTGGCAATTATGTTAAAACTGGCAATCTCTGTCTCTGGCAAGGACTTCGCTGTATGAATGTACGAAGGGGATGAGGGTCACCCCGGGGTCAATCTGCACAACCTGGAGAAAAGTCCCGCCCAGGGGTGGATGAGGGGCCCAGAGGCAAAGACTAAGGCGACGAGAGACCAGAAGAACTGCAGACACCACCTTGGAGGGACGGGGAGGCTTCAGTTACCGCCTTCGGAACGATCACCCCTGGCCTAGAAGTATTAATATTAAAATCATTTAGGCCATTGTAAGGAGCCGCAACCAGACGGGAGGCGGGGACGCGCGCCAGGCGGATGCGCGCTCCCTTTGTCCCACCTCCCGGCCGGCTGGCTCTTTAGGCCGAGGGAACGCGCTTTGGAGAGAACGCGCCGCAGGCGTTGCGTTTGTGCTCCGGGTGGAAACTGCCTTCCGCGGCGGCGGCGTTCCGGGGGCGGAGAGGACCGGGTAGGCGGGAAGGTTGAGCGCCGCCCGCTCCTCCCCACCCCCTGCCTCGGCCCTGAAGGGGCTGGATGGGCGGCGAGTCGGGCGCGATGGCTCGAGCCTGGGCGGCGGCGGCGGCAGCGGCTGGAGGCGGCGGCGCGTCCTCCTCCTCGCCCCGGCGGTGATCGGAGCGAGCGGCCGCAGGCCCCCGATGAGACTGCTCGCGGGCTGGCTGTGCCTGAGCCTGGCGTCCGTGTGGCTGGCGCGGAGGATGTGGACCCTGCGGAGCCCGCTCACCCGCTCCCTGTACGTGAACATGACGAGCGGCCCGGGCGGGCCGGCGGCGGCCGCGGGCGGCAGGAAGGAGAACCACCAGGTATGGAGCCGAACCCGAACCGGGCCCGGCGGGGCGGGGGCGGGGCGGCCAGCCTTCCCGCGCTCGGCCCGGCTATTGTGCGGGGCGTTGCGGCGTGAGGCACCCCCGGGCCTCGCCCCGCCGCCCCGGCCCCTCGCAAAGTTTCCCCCCCACCGTCTTCTGGGCCGGGCGCCCGGTCCGCGCCCCGCGGCTCCTTTTGTTCGGCGGATCGCGAGGAGGACGACCTCCGGTTTCCCTCCCGGGCCCCGGCGCGAGCGCCCGGGAGCCCCGCATTGTTCCCGGGTCCCGGCCGGTGATTGCAGACGCTCGGCCACTTCGGCGTCCGCTCCTGGCGGCCGGGCGGAGGAACTTTCGGGCCGGCGCGTGGCGACCCATCTGGGGACCCATCTGGCACCGAGGCCTGAGAACTGAATGACCCGACCAAACCCATTATCCCCGACAGCTTCCATCAGCCCCGAGTATCACGCCGAAAAGCCGGTCCCTCTTTTTGTCTGGTGAATCTCTGAACGTACAAAGGTTCCATAAAGAAATTTAGCCTTGCAGCGTGAGCCATTTAACTCTCTGGGCTCGTTTGGGTGACATTTTCCCTAAGCACTTAAAAATGTGTTTGATAAGTCGTCACTCCTCTCCTGTCGAACCTTCTTCCCCTCCTACCTAAGAGAGAGATTATCTCCTTCAAACTTTGATTTTGGTATCTGACCGGAGAGATGTGGTAACAAGAAAGGTGATGCAAGCTTTCACTGGAAGGGTTATTAGAACTGGGCAGGAGCGAAATCTTTAAAAGAGTTGTAGTTGTGCACCGTGAACGATGGCGATGTGGCTGGCTGGATAGTCTTTTTCATTATCTTAGTTTTGTGCCCCTTGTGCATTTGCAGAATTAAGAGTGAGGTCTTTCGTGTTTGATTATAATGTAGTTTGCGGTTAACATGACATTGAGAAGAAAGCCTCTTGGCTTTTGAACTCTGCCGGAGTGTTGGTTTATAATAGCTAGCAGTTATAGTACATTTTGCTTTCCCAGAGAGCGGTAGCTAATTACTCCCCATCTTGTGTCATCATTTTCATAGATTACTTTTCCTACGATGCCAAGTGTTTACCCTGAAGTTGATTTCATGTGTTCTAATGAAACTGAAGAATTATCTAAGGAGATAAAACAATCCATTCAGAGAAATAGTGTTTAGTTTTTATTTAGAAAATATTTGTAGTGGGCTTTTTCTATTTTTAAAGGAAATTATAAATGTCTATAGAATTTTTTTGTAATCCCACAGCTATTGTACTAATACTTTGTTAATCACTCCAATGATATTGTTCAGTTCAGTTCAGTCGCTGAGTCGTGTCCGACTCTTTGCGACCCCATGAATCGCAGCACGCCAGGCCTCCCTGTCCACCAACTCCCGGAGTTCACTAAGACTCACGTCCATCGAGTCAATGATGCCATCCAGCCGTCTCATCCTCTGTCGTCCCCTTCTCTTCCTGCCCCCAATCCCTCCCAGCATCAGAGTCTTTTCCAATGAGTCAACTCTTCGCATGAGGTGGCCAAAGTACTGGAGTTTCAGCTTTAGCATCATTCCTTTCAAAGAAATATTGTTAGGAGTGTACATAAACTTACTAGGTGACCTTAACCTGTAAAACCACATTCTCTGCAATGGATTAGTCATTTTTAGAGTTGTACTGTAGTGATAATGTTTGGTTACTAAGATATATATATCTCGAAGTAACATGGATAATGATGTAAAACAGTGAGTAGAAATGTCATCTTTAACAGCTGGTAGAAATAAAGTTCTGGGTAGGATAAAAAGGCTTATTTCCATTGACATGGAATTATAGTAGAGTCTCTTGACTATAGATATTTATTATAACACTTGAGATTACTGATACTTCAGTATACTTGATGTTTTCAGTGCTCATAAAAGAAATGGACATATTATAAAAACTGAAAAACTGTTTAAGTCACTTGATTTTTATGGGGCCTAGGTAGAATTATAGCTGCAGACAGCCTCAGACGATGGCCTAACAAGACATCTCAGAATGTCTTCCAGTTGTATACTTTTTAAAAGTTGGATCTGTCAGGTTCTAAGGAAAATTAATACTGGTTTCCAGTACCTCCTTTGCTTCATTATGTTTCTAAGATACTCAAGTATGTGTAATAAGTGTGTGTTTTAACCAGTTGAACATAACAATTTGGGCAGCTAGTTTCTCCAAATGAAGACTGATCTGGTGCTTTTTGAATATTGAGTAGAAGGGGGAAGATTGGCTCTTTTCCTTAGAACAGTCACTCAAGACATTATTTTGAGTTGATGCATTCACATTATGAAAATATTGTCCATGAATAAAAGATTAAAGTGAACAAAAGAGATGTTTATGGAAACCACAGTGAAATAAATGAAATAGGAGACTGTTCTCTCTGCCCTGGCTGAGTTGATGATTTGTTATCTGCTTTGTGTTCCAGGATCCTTATAAACTTTGTTGCTTGTGAAGTAACTTAACTCTAAATGCTTTCCCTCCCTTCAAGTTAATAGTTTATACCAGGTCTTCTGGTGTTCATTTGGGTATGTGGGTTCCATAGCCAGCCATCTGGATCTTTTGCAGTTGCATGGAAGTAGGGTTATGGATTTGATTGAACTATACTTACAAGTTTTCCTTATGTTTGATTAAGAAATTATGGTGGTGGATTCTGTGTTTAAAAGAGAGATCTTAGGCAATGTTTGTTCATTAAAAATAGCTATTTACTTCTGAATCCTGGAGAGGCAAGGCTCCTTTGGGCTAAAGCAGCTCTAAACCATAGTCACAGCACCATTTTAATACCTTGGTTTGGTGTGCTTGGTGTGCTAGTTTCACAGCTGGGATTTGTGTTTCATTTGGGGCAAGTGAGAAGGAAGGGAAGGGGTTTCTCAGCACAGATCGATATGGCTTGCCGGCCAAACAGGCACCACTGACTTTTTTGTACAGACTGTAAAGTGAGGGGAAAAAAAATTTTTTTAAGAAGTTTGCTTCAGAGAAAATTTCCAGTTTTCTTAATCAGCATCACATTCTTAATCACAGATTGAAAGCTGGGTACTTTGACTTACTGGGAAGAAAGTGAGGCAGGTTGGAGAAGGAAATGGCAACCCACTCCAGTGTTCTTGCCTGGAGAATCTCAGGGACGGGGAAGCCTGGTGGGCTGCCGGCAATGGGGTCGCACAGAGTCAGACATGACTGAAGCGACTTAGCAGTAGCAGCAGTGAGAAACTAGATATGTGACTTTTCAACATTGGCTGACCCAGAACTTAAAAAGAAAGTAATAACGACAGTAACTTTGAATCTAGTTTTTTTGAGGCATTGCACCTGCTAGTTAAGGCAACTGTTAAAGAGCTATTGAAACTTGAAAGAACTCTTAGGCCACACTAACTAGGTTCTTGATAATAAGAGTCATTCAGCAGCTTCTCAATTGATGGAGTGACAAAAGAATTGTTATAGAACTCCCTGGAACCAGGCCAGGACTGTTTCTCCAGTTGATACACTGCCAGGTTTTTTAAGAGCACAGATAACATTATCTGGAATTAATAAGGTAACTTGGGGAGGGAGATGGGAGGGAGTTTCAAAAGGGAGGGGATATATGTATACCTATGGCTGATTCTTGTTGAGGTTTGACAGAAAACAGCAAAATTGTGTAAAGCAATTATCCTTCAATAAAAAGTAATAAATATATAAGGTAACTTAAAATTGCAAATATGTGTATATCTGAATTTTTCTTTTTGCCTTCTTATGTAAACTCAGAAATGTGCTCTGCCATAAGCAATGATGGATTTAAGATAGAATTGAAACAATTTGGATTTTCTTTCAGATGAAAAAATAGTACATGGACATCACAGCCAGAGGTCAAAGGTTGTGCTAAATACAGGTTCCATCTCCTGCTTCTCACTACCCAGCTGGCTTGTGGAGGGGGACCAAAGTTAGGCATGAGTTAACAGTGCCCAGAGGGGTCAGCCAGCTAGCCAGACAGATGCTGATAGATAGGTTTGTGTCCTCTGAAGTGCCTTGGAAAGTCTGGAGGCTTTTTCAGTGGAATACCAAAGAGATTTTGAAAAGAGTTTCTTTCCTTCCTAATAACCTGTGTTGAAACCCTAAACAAGTGTTAGCTTCAGTTTTAGAGAACAAGGAAGGTCCCTTCTTCGGGGTGTACCAGAGGCCTTTATGTTCCCCTGTGAAGGTGCCCTTGGGACCCTGATACTTCCTGTAAAAGACTGTTTCAGATCCTCTGAAGCTTTGTTAAAGTCTTGGGATTATAAACTACTAACAGCTAGTAAGTATTTGAAATGAAGATTGCCAATAATTTGTTTATTAAATCAAAATTGAAGTGATTTAATCTAATCTTTCCCTGCATGGAAGTGAGGGTGTCTTGTTACTCTGCACTTTCAAGTCTCCTATAAAGAGGTTGTTGGTTTAGGTTTGTATCATTTGTAGGAAAAGAATGAATGATTTGAATATTTACACCTGTGCTGTGCATATCTACAAGGTGTGTGTGTGTTAGTTGCTCAGTTGTGTTTGACTCTTTGCCACCCCATGGATTATAGCCCGCCAGGCTCCTCTGTCCATGTAGTTCTTCAGGCAAGAATATTGGAGTGGGTTGCCGTTCCCTTCTCCTAGGGATCTTCCCGACGTAGGGATCAAATCCGGCTCTCTTGCATTGCAGGCGGTTACTTTACTGTCTGAGCTACTAGGGAAGCCCTTGTACAAGGTATCAGTGAATCTGATACACAAGGCAGTCTGATACACAAGTGATTAAATGTCTGGACTGATATGATTGCATTGTAGAGCTTAGAATGTGGTTTTTGAATCCTTAGCTGTCAAGGTCAGTGTATTCAGGTTGGTCTTACCACTCACTGCAGTAGCTAAGATTCTCCTGTACTCCGTTAGTGGAGCCTTTCTGGTTGCCTTTAGTGGTATTGAATACCTCAGGTCTTTGGTTACTCACTTCTTTTGAGAATGGCAGAGTGCCCAGACGTACAGTGTGGTTTGGGGATTCCCTTGAACCTCAGTTCTCGACTGGCTTTTGTGAACCTTGAACAGGAAGGGAAAGAAAATCAAGTTATTGTGCTTCTATTAAGTGTCAGGCACTGTGTATATATATTATCCTCTCTAATCCTTATAACAACTCTTGGAGGTAGGTGGTACATCCCCATTTTACAAACAGAGGCTAAGAGCAATGAAACTTGCTTAAGAGCACAGTTAATAGATAGCAGAGTTGGAATTTTGAATCCTGCTCTGTCTGGTTTCAAGGCCCAGGCTTTCCCCACTGTTTCACGGTGTCCCTCTTACGAAGCCTTGTTGCCTGAGGGGCTGTGAAAGTAGGTTGCCTTCTCAATAGCAAGCTGTACCCACTCTAGTGGAGCTCTGTATAGACACTGAGATTATGTAACAATCCAAGTTGTTTTTGCTGTTTGTGAGCAGATAAAGATGAAAACAAGTGCTTGAAGTTCTGGCCTTTATCCAGTTTGTGCATGCTTTGGTCACGTTTAACAATGCGGGGGGAGAGGTCTTACCTGTGGTGTCTTTCTTGTGACACCAACCAATACTCTGACACCAGCTAGGTGTTCTGTGATTCACTTCTATTTGACACTACCCAGAGTTAACAGCCCAGAGATATAAGGGCTCCCTCCTGCAAGACTGTCCTCACGTGTGTCTCACATGCCAGCTACAGATTGAGGGTCTATAGCCTACCCATGCTTCTGTCTGATTTGGTTACAAATTCTGGGGTTTCCACAACCCCCCGTCAAATTAGATAACGATTTACAGAGCTTAGGAAAACACTTGGTTTCTGTTTACAGTTTGTTATAGAGGATACAACTTGGGAACAGCCAAATGGAACAGAGGCATAGGGCAAGGGACTGGCGGGGGAAGGTAGAGGGTGTCACAGAGCTCCTAAGCCCTGTCCAGGTAAGCCATCCTCCCAGCATGTCCGTGTGTTCAGCTACCTGGGAGCACCCAGAACCCTGTCTTTTAGGGGTTTATGGAGGTTTCGTTACCAAGGTGTGATTGATGAAATCTTTGACCAGTGTTGGTTAAACTCAATCTCTAGCTTCTGTCTCCTCCCTGGATATTAGAGGTGGGACTGAAAGTTCCATCTTGCCCTCCTGGTCATCACATGACCATACACTCACTCTGGAGTTTCCTCAAGGTTTTAGGTGCTCTGTGCTGGGAACTTGGGATAAAAACCAAATGTTTATTTATTATTGAACCACATTACCCAAGAAACTTGCAAAGAGTCGGACACGACTGAGCGACTGACAAATGTATATACAAACATGTATACGATTCAGTTCAGTTCAGTTGCTCAGTCATGTCCAACTCTTTGCAACCCCATGAACCGGAGCACGCCAGGCCTCCCTGTCCATCACCAACTCCCAAAGTCCACCCAAACCCATGTCCATTGAGCCGGTGATGCCATCCAGCCAATCTCATCCTCTGTCGTCCCCTTCTTCTCCTGCCCTGAATCTTTCCCAGCATCAGGGTCTTTTCCAATGAGTCAGCTCTTCGCATCAGGTGACCAAAGTATTGGAGTTTCAGCTACAACATCGGTCCTTCCAATGAAAACCCAGGACTCATCTCCTTTAGGATGGATTGGTTGGATCTCCTTGCAGTTCAAGGGACTCTCAAGAGTCTTCTCCAACACCACAATTTAAAAGCGTCAATCATCCACGCTCAGCTGACATTACCTAAAATCATAAAGTTCATTTTCTAAAATAATTTTCTAATTTTAATTTTCCTAATGGGCTCAAGTCTTTTGTATTTTGGAAGAAAAGATTATTATATGCCATGTATCTGACTAGTTGAGGAACTCCAAGTAAGTTCAGAAAAACTTTTAACTCTATCCCTCAGTCTGATAAGCAAATATAATTTTATAGGAACATTGCATTTCTACTTTAAAGGAATTGGGTAAGCCCATGTAGGGGTTCTTAAGCCATGGTGATTTTGCACCCTCAGAGAAACTTGACAATGTCTGGGACATTTTAGTTTGTCATGACTGGGGGCTGGGGAAGTGTTGCTGGCATCTGATGGGCACTGGCTTGGGATGCTGTTAAACATCCCACAGCCCAGATCAAGGATTATCCGGCTCCAAATGTCAATGGTGCTGAGGTTGAAAAACGCTGGCTTAGTGTAATTCTGTTACTATCTAGATCAGATTATCTTTAGACCCATTTATCCAGTCTTAATTGGGCAGAATAGTCCTGCTTTCTTTTCTAGAATTGAATCTCACAGACAGGCACACTGGAAAGAACAAAGCAAAGAGAAGCTTCTTTGAAAAAAAACTTCTGAAAAACCACATGCCCCTGAACAGGAGTTTGAATCA
This sequence comes from Bos javanicus, assembly GCF_032452875.1. Taxonomy (NCBI): domain Eukaryota; kingdom Metazoa; phylum Chordata; class Mammalia; order Artiodactyla; family Bovidae; genus Bos; species Bos javanicus. The sequence goes on from NC_083892.1 coordinate 20,083,885, forward strand.
GTTGGGAGTGCTCAGCAGCCCATTCATTTGGCACTGTAAGGTGGGAAATGAAACATGCAGTGCTTTGCCAGGTGCCTGGGATAAGGTAGACGTTCTGTGTCTTCCTTCACTGCTTGCTGTACTAATGTAGTTCTGTGGTGGGTGGGTAGCTTAACCACTATTTGCAGAATTGGGTTTAAGCAAGGCCTTACAAAAACCTTAAAGTTTTAGAAACTGACAAAACCCAGTGACAGCCGTCTCCATGGTTATCCTTGTGTTCTCTTCAGGATTTTACTAGAAACACTAACTTCTATCTGTTAGACTGCCTGTGATTTTTTAACAATTATTGTTAAATAGATGAACATTTTGTTGTTCATCTGTAACTGTACCAGGCACTGAAGTCAGTCATTGTCCCTGACCTTTTATGGAGCTTTGTGTCTGCCTGGGAAGACAGACCCTGAACATGCAATTTATAAACAGGTATTCCAGGTGTGCTATTTCAAATCCTGAAAGATGATGCTGTGAAAGTGCTGTACTCCGTATGCCAGCAAATTTGGAAGACTCAGCAGTGGCCACAGGACTAGAAAAGGTCAGTTTTCATTTCAATCCCAAAGAAAGGCAATGCCAAAGAATGCTCAAACTACCGCACAATTGCACTCACCTCTCACACTAGTAAAGTAATGCTCAAAATTCTCCAAGCCAGGCTTTAACAGTATATGAACCGTGAACTTCCAGATGTTGAAGCTGGATTTAGAAAAGGCAGAGGAACCAGAGAACAAATTGCCAACATCTGCTGGATCATGGAAAAAGCAAGAGAGTTCCAGAAAAACATCTACTTCTGCTTTATTCACTGTACCAAAGCCTTTGACTGTGTGGATCACAACAAACTGGAAAATTCTGAAAGAGATGGGAATACCAGACCACCTGACCTGCCTTTTGAGAAATCTGTGTGCAGGTCAGGAAGCAACAGTTAGAACTGGACATGGAACAACAGACTGGTTCCAAATCGGGAAAGGAGTACGCCAAGGCTATATATTGTCACCCTGCTTATTTAACTTATATGCAGAGTGCATCCTGAGAAATGCTGGGCTGGATGAAGCACAATCTGGAATCAAGATTGCCGGAAGAAATATCAATAACCTCAGATACGCAGATGACACCACCCTTATGGCAGAAAGCAAAGAGGAACTAAAGAGCCTCTTGATGAAAGTGAAAGAGGACAGGGAAAAAGTTGGCTTAAAACTCAACATTCAGAAAACTAAGATAGCATCTGGTGGCATCACTTCATGACAAATAGATGGGGAAACAGTGGAAACAATGACAGACTGTATTTTTCTGGGCTCCAAAATCACTGCAGATGGTGACTGCAGCTATGAAATTAAAAGATGCTTACTCCTTGTAAGAAAAGTTATGACCAACTTAGACAACATATTAAAAAGCAGAGACATTACTTTGCCAACAAAGGTCCGTCTAGTCAAGGCTATGGTTTTTCCAGTAGTCATGTATGGATGTGAGAGTTGGACTGTGAAGAAAGCTGAGCACCAAAGAATTGATGCTTTTGAACTGTGGTGTTGGAGAAGACTCTTGAGAGTCCCTTGGACTGCAGGGAGATCCAACCAGTCCATCCTGAAGGAGATCAGCCCTGAATATTCATTGGAAGGGCTGATGCTGAAGCTGAAACTCTAATACTTTGGCCACGTGATGCAAAGAACTGACTCATTTGAAAAGACCCTGATGCTGGGAAAGATTGAAGGCGGGAGGAGAAGGGGACGACAGAGGATGAGATGGTTGGATGGCATCACCAACTCAATGAACATGAGTTTGAGTAAACTCTGAAAGTTGGTGATGGACAGGGAGTTCTGGTGTGCTTCAGTCCATGGGGTTGCAAAGAGTCAGACACGACTGAGTGACTGAACTGAACTGAACTGATTCAGATCAGTGGTTATAAATGTTACTGAGGAGACATGAGACGTGAGAGAGTATTAGAACAGGGGATCCATCTTAGTCTGAAAGTTCAAGGGACATATTTAGGCTTAGGTCACTTGGGGTAGTGGGAAATGTAGGAGACAGCAAATACCAGGTGAAACAGCTTTGGGAAATGAGCCTTCCAGAAAACGAAAGAAGGGTGCAGTGTTGTGACACAGGGAGTGGCTGGGTGTTATGGGCTGATAGGGAGTGTCATGAGGTGAGGCTGTGGATACAGAATGGACAAATCTTGTAGGGCCTTGTAAGCCATATTAAGTATTTTGAATATTATTTTAACATAACTTCTGTGAAGCAGGGTTGTGACATCATAAGATTTGCATTTAAAAATTTGCAGTTTCAGAGAAATGCTTAGTTCCTTAAATTTTCAAACCATTTTTAATTTCTGGAAGCCACCTACACTTTAATGTTTGTGTATTTTTTTTTAAGTTTTATCAAGATATAATTCATGACTGTAAAATTCATCTTTTGAAGTAAACAGTGGTGATAGTAGACTTCACAAAGTTGTACAGCCATCACCACTCTCTTAATTTTAGAACATTTTCATCACTTGATAAAGAAATCCCATATACATTAGCATGAAGACACTCCCCATTATCTCCTCTCCCCAAACCCTTGGCAACCACGATCTACTTTCTGTCTCTGAATCTGCCCATTCTGGACAATTTGTGTAAATGAAATCATGTAATCTGTGGCCTTTTGTGACTGGCTTATTTCACTTAGCATAATATTCATAGTTCACATCTCAGGAATCAGTGCCTCATTCCTTCCTATGTTTGATTGATATTCTGTTGTATGGATCAATTACATCTTGTTTATCCATTCATCAGCTGATGGACATTGGGATTGTTCCACTTTTTGGTAATTATGAATAATGCTGCCGTGGAACTGACATTTGTTCCATACAAATTGTCAGGAGGAACATGTGTTTCAGCCTTCGTCTTTAAAGAGAAGGGCATTACTCCTTTTTATTCTGTAGCATATTCTGATCAGGAAGCATTTTCTTTTCTGAAAGATTTGTCTGGCAGTAAAGGTTCAACCACATGTGTTAATATTGATGAGAGAAATGCTGTTAAAAACTTGAGGCTTTTTTGGGGGGGTCGGCATTTGTAAGCATTATTTGCAGTTAATGGTGCCCGTTCTTGCTTAGTTCTGGAAGTCAGAGTCCGTTATTGTTCTGGTTGTCCATTTACAAGTGGGTGCCAAGGAATTCTTAGCTACTCTGTTCCACGTGAATGACTTCTTGTCCACAGTAATAGAATGTACCTGATTGCCTATTACCCAGGTGATGGCTTTCATCTTGATTAGTCATTTCAGAGAATTAAGAGAAAATAAAAGTTAGAATGGCTTCAGTATTACAGAGTTTAGAATGTGAACCAGGAGGTCAGGAGTATAATAAAAAATGGTTTATGACCTGCACTGGGGCATAACTTCAGGCACAATGAGTATTAAGAATTAGTTAATGGTTAAGCAGGAACATTTTCAGACCAAGATAAAAAGTGTAGGCAGTGAATGTAAGAAGCTTCATAGCTTGTCATATAGTGGGAAACATAAAGAGTATCAAGTTCAAGCAGTTTTGGTAAAAGTGTTTAATGGTGAATTAACACAAAACCATTAGCTGTTTGAAAGATTTGGTTTATCAAGTCAGGGCACAGAGTTTGTAAAAGATATTAGTTAATCTCTGAAACTTTAATGTGCTTGTTTGGTTATATCAGCGTCAGTGTTGGCAGTGTTACCCAAGATTTCTTTAAATATTTAGCAAGCTTAGGATGACTGTTAAATTGGTCGATCGGTTATGTAAGCAGTACGGGACACCTACTGCTGATGAGTGGTCATACTTGTCAGGGTAAGCAGGTTACTTTTGTCTCTTCATTGGGGGAAATTGTTTCTTAGTTGATAAGAGATTAATAGTAACTGATCTACTCAGCAGTTTCATCATATACTTAATGGACTGACTTTTATTTATCAGGCCATGTTAGAGGACCCTTATCTCATTGCTATTATTATATGAGTCTCATGTGTCTGGCCCTGTATTGAGGATAAGCCTGCATTAACTTGTTTAATCCTCAGAGTAACCTACCAGGATAGACAGAAACCAGTGATGAATTTACAGAGTCTCAGAAATTTAAGTGATTGTGTGAGCTCGCGCACAGGAATGGCTGAGCCGGGACTTGATGGTGGGCTCACTCTGAAGCTGTGTCCCACAGGCTGCTTCCCCTCTTGGTGTACTAACTCTAAGTGAAGATGGGAAACCTTTATTACACAAGATCACACTTCAGCCACAACTGAGGTCCTTGAATTTTGTTCTAAAATGTATGTTCTGGGTAGAGCCTGTTCCCGGTAATCTGCTTCTTAGCGTGTTATTACTTTGTCTTCTTATTGTTTGCGTATGACCTTAAGATCTTAATCTTTCTCAAGCACATTTGGCTCCTGTCTGTTAAACAGTGTTAAATGATTTGGTAAAGCACACCAGTATTTCTACAGGTCTCTTTATAGCCCACAACGAAAAGGGTAGCTAAATCAGGTCACTGGATTTTTTTTTTTTTAATTATTTCATTTATTTGGCTGCACCAGGTCATAGTTGCAGCACTCGGCATCTTGAATCTTCATAGCATCACGGGAACTCTCAGATGCAGCATGTGGGATCTAGTTGCCTGACCAGGGATCGAACCAGGACCCCCTGCGTTGGGAACATGGAGTCTTAGCCACTGGACTACAGGGAAGTCCCTGGTCACTGGAATATTAAATCCTGCTACTTATTGATTTGTTTGGTGGCTTCGAGTTAAATCACTGCATTGAGTGTTTTTAGATAGAAAACAAGGTTAATGTTGGTAGTTACTGCCTTCTTGCCTTGAATCTCCATGAAGGAGAGGCCAACAGAGCTTTCTTAATCTCGGGGTACAGTGGGCCATAGTGCTAGAAGTTTGGGGCCGGGAGTCAGTGTACTTGCCTGGCTCTGTCACCTCCCAAGCTGCATGACTCACAAGCCTCTTCACCCTTCCTCCACTCTCTTACCTGCCCCTGAAAGTAATGAGTTAAACCAGAAACTAGGTAGGAGGAAGTATTTTATACCTTATAGGTCGTATAAGAGATGATTACTCTTAAAGTGCCATGAGATTTATGGTATTTGGAAATCTTAGATTCAATTTAGTCTTCTGTTTTTCGTTTTCGGATTTTTTAGATGATGCTTCAGTTCTGTGTTTTCATTTTTCTCATTCTTCTTTCTTTTTAGTGGTATGTGTGCAACAGAGAGAAATTATGCGAGTCACTCCAGGCTGTCTTTGTTCAGAGTTACCTTGATCAAGGAACACAGATCTTCTTAAACAACAGCATTGAGAAATCGGGCTGGCTATTTATCCAATTATATCACTCTTTCGTGTCATCTGTTTTTAGCCTGTTTATGTCTAGAACATCTATCAATGGGTAAGTGAATCTTGGATAATTTTTTCTTTATCCTTAGGTCTAGGAGAAAGAAAAGTTACCTCGTTGAGGTGTTGACCGTCTCCACAGCTACAACACTTGTAGTCAAAATCCTTGGCCCAGCCTTGGCAGGTTGCTTTTAAAATTCCGTATAACTTGATAAACAGCCTCATTGTTCTGTATTTCTGTGGTGGGAGTTACAGTGCTTCCTAATTTTGATGTTCACAGAAATCATCTGGGCATCTGGTTAAAGTACAGAGTCTGAGTCAGTAGGTCTGTAGTGTGGTCCCAATTTTTAACCCATTCCCAGGTAATGCCTATCCTGCTGCTGATCTATTAGAGAGGAACAGGATACTTGGAACCAAGCTATAGGCAAAGTGTGCTTTGCCATAAGCACACTTCCCAGAAGCAGGTGTTCTGGGGAAGGATCTGATCTACTTCAGCCCAGCAGTAAATGGTGGCTTGCTCGAATGATGGATTCTCCCTCTGTTCTTATGTAATGTCTAGACTCACCAGGATTTTGTAAACTTACAAAATTCTCTGTCCCTCGAGTGGTTCTCTCAACTAAATCTATGGACAACACTGTAGGAGTATTTTTATCCTTTGTCAGCCAACTTTTCAAACCCCAAAGCCTAAGAATCCAGAGCTCTAAAGAGAGAAGTGGCAGGGCTCAGTGCTTGAAAAGCCTGTGGGACCACTTACAGCTGCTGGCTGGGCCCACTTTTTCTTCTCTTCAGGTTTGGAGCCAGCTCCTACTGAATGTCTTGTCTGGATCCCAGTCTGTCGTCTGGTCCTTAAATATGTTTTCAGGCACCACGAGCCATTTCTCAAGATTTCTTCCTTGACTTTCTTCATTGTTTATATGAAGTTGCCTTAAATTGGCTTCAGCAAACAGTTGTTATTTTTGTGTTGGTGGTTGAGTTTATACAACTTGGTCTGCCATTTTGTTTCTAAAATTCACTGCATTGAATTTCTGTTCTGTGCCTTTTTTGTTGGGGGAGAGGACCAGGCTTGTCACCACAGCAGTGATTTTTAGCCTTTTTGGGATTCTGTACCTCTTTGAAAGTAATGTGAGGTAGAAATTCTCTGTTCAAATAGTCCTTACATTCAACACTTTGCTTATAATTTGGGGAGATTTCAAGCTCTAACCCTTCCTCCTGCCTCTACCCTATTGGCCCTGGTTAAGATTCTGTGCTCAGGGATTTCACATTTTGGTCAGAGGGCCAATACTAAGTCCCCTTTGGCTTCCCTTATCTATAGCGCTTCTGCTTTTTTTTTTTTTTAATAACCCCCGTCCTCACCCCTTCCATCCACCCTCAGTGCCCCCTCCCGCAATAAAACAAAAACATCTCCTGCCCTGCACCCTGTTCTCAGCTGAAAGCTTAATTTTGAGCCCATTGGTACTTTCTCTCCATGGCGGTGGTAGCTTATTACCATGAGTGGCTATCTCTTACAGAAATAATTGGTATGGTAACCTTCTTGAATTAAAAAGTAAGATACATATTGGACTTCCTTTATGTGGGAAAGGGGAAAACCAAGAAAGGAGAGACTTGATAGCTGTGTTCTTTTATAAAGATATTTGTAAGGAGGTGTACCTCCTCTGTGGGCTTCCTTGAGGGCTCAGTGGTGAAGAATCCACCTGCAATACAGGAGACACAGGAGACATGGTATTTGATAGCTGGGTCAGGAAGATCCCCTGAGGTAGGAGATGGCAACCCACTCCAGTATTCCTACCTGGGAAATCCATGGACAAAGGAGCCTGGTTGGCTACAATCCATGGGATCACAAGAGTCAGACATAACTGAGCATGTGGACTGGGATGGGGTGGGGGTATGAGTTGGGAGAGAGGCATACTTCCTCTGTAGATTCCAAATCTAGAGAGAGCTTAGGCCAGAGAATGTAGAATGGTTATCACACACACACACACACACACACACACACACACACACACACACGCATATGTGGATATCACTAACTTTGGGACTTAAGGACAAATTAGAGAGCCATACCTTTCCATGGTAGGTGTTTGCCGGAAACCTTGTATTGAGCAAAGTCATTGTCTTGGTATTTTAAGTGGGATAATTCTTCAGTGTCTGGAACTGCCCCGCACATTTCAGGAAGTCTGACTTTTCTGACCTTGCCCACTAAATCACAGCGGCACCCTCAAGTCACTGTGACCACCCAAAACTCTTCCCACCTAGTGCTCCCTAGAGGGCAAAGGTCATTTGGGCTCGATGAATTTAGAATTTTTTGTTGTGAGATTTTATTTAAATCTTTTGATGTAGCCTCTGTTGCTCATGATCTTTGGGTATAGCACAATGCTTCTTTCTCTGGTGCCCTTTTGACATGAACTTTGACCTCAGGTGACCTCTAGCTCTAGAATTTTATGATTATCATATCATGGGTCCTTAGATTCCAAAAGATATGGCTAGGGAAGTGTGTTATTTTATAATTGGGAAAGCTTAAGCCATGTAACTATTTTGCAATTTACTTTTGGTGCTATGGCAGGTGGGCACCAACATTTGAAACATGCATCCCCCAAGCTCCCCCAAGCTTGTAACCTCTCTTACCTCTTCTTGTTCTGATTGTGGTTCCTCCCTGAAGTTTTATGTAGCTATTTCAGAAAGTTCAGTTCCGTTTTCATCCTGTTTTCCCATTAGAAGATAGGAGCAATTGAGAGTTGAAGACAAAGTTTAGGGGATGAAGTTTTCTCTGGGAGGTGGTTGTATTGGTGAATATCTCTGAGGGTTTCCCTCTCCCATTTTTTTAACATTTCTGTGGGACAGAAGATTTACTGCAAACACATTGTTAGGTTTGGTTGACCTTTCCTAAGGGAAAGGAGAGGAGGAACTCGCTCCATAATTTTAATTTTTTTCTGAAACCAGTCTTACCAGGAACACCCAGTTGCACACATCCTTCCAGTCACTGCATAACAAGCTTATTGTACCTTATGATTGTTTCCACAAAGCAGCAGAACAGTACAGATTTCCCTGCCACCTCCTAGACCAGTGGTTTTCAGACTTGTCCTGGGCCTGAAGAGGAGGCGCCTTAGGAGCTTCTTCAGGCTGCAGAGGAAGGGTAGAAGTGCTGGCAGCAGCACCGGTGCCCTCCACTCTCCTGTTACAGTTTACCTTGTCTGAGTAACATCTGCTTTGTTTAAAGAAATGATCCTGTTGTTTACGGGAAGTTTGGATCCCTGCCCTAGACAGACTGGGATTGCAGAGCTAGAAAACAAGTTCTGAGTAGGGACACATTTTATTTCCCGAGACGATGCTTCCTTGAGACTTGGTGTGATCTGTAGCTGCTTTTCTTAGAGCACTCTTTGATTTCTATTTTAACTCCTCTATTTTCAAAGACATTACAAAGTTTTAGAGGTTTTTTAGGATTTTTAGAATTAACAGGACCTAGCCAATTGTATAACATACAAACTGACCCCCAAGTATGAATCTACTTTTAAATGCAAATTAACTGATATCACAAGGACCACTCTTCCTCTTTTCTCCAGTGTCTCTTAAAAATCTATTATCTAGACCTATTTTTGATACTCATTGTTCAGTTTCATATTGTAAATGGCTCCCCCCCCACCATTTGCTTTTTCTGCTCAGTGTTATTGGCTAGTGTTGTAGTCTGATTCTGTTGGCCTGACATTTTTTTAAACTGATATACATGTTTTCTATTACTCCTTCCTATTTTGACTTTAATTTTTCACAGTCATCTTTTATTTTCTTATATTTTTCTTCCTGCCTTCGCACCTTTTATTCCTCTCCCTGTCCCCACTCTTTTGGGTGTACTGTTTGCAGCCTCAGAGACAGATGATGATATTTGGAGGTGTTTTCTTATTTTGTTACCTTTGCTTTTTAACCATGAATCATATAGACGATGTCTATTTTAATCATATACTCTTATAAGCATTTTGTAAATTCAGAAGGCTCTTGGTGCCATGTCACTGTTCTGTATGGATGTTGGGTGGGAGGGCTTGTTTCGTACACAGTCATCCATTTTTGTCCTTTTTCTCTTTTCCAGGTTGCTAGGAAGAGGCTCAATGTTTGTGTTTTCACCAGATCAGTTTCAGAGACTGCTTAAAATTAATCCAGACTGGAAAACCCATAGACTTCTTGATTTAGGTGCTGGCGATGGAGAAGTCACAAAAATCATGAGCCCTCACTTTGAAGAAATTTATGCCACTGAGCTGTCTGAAACTATGATATGGCAGCTGCAGAAGAAGAAATACAGGTATAGTTTTTAGACATGTTTTAGAGTATATTTCTTGGTTTTAGATGTGTTTCTTCTTAGTATTATTTTATTTAAATGATACAAATCAGAAACAATTTTCATGAGGAGGAATTTTAAAAAAATCTTTCCATGTTACAGCTGACCCTTAAACAGCACAGGGGTTAATTCACGTATTATAGTCAGCCCTCTGTATCTGCAGTTCCTGCACGTCCGTGGATTCAGCCAGCACCAGACCATGTAGTATTGTAGTATTTACCTTTGAAAAATATGGGTCATGTGTAAATGGATCCAGGCAGTTCAAAACCACATTGTTCAAGGGTCAACTTACAATTAAGTGGAAATTGAGAGAGAAATCATCTTTCCGTGGCAGTGTTTTTCTGAACTTGAGATTTTGGCGCTGTAGGGAAGAAAAGGGCTTCCCTGGTGGCTCAGATGGTAAAGAATCTGCCTGCAATGCAGGAGACCCAGGTTCAGTGCCTGGGTGGGGAAGATCCCCTGGAGAAGGCAACAGCTACTCCCTCCAGTATCTTGCCTGGAGAACTCCATGGACAGCAAGGCCTGGCGGGCTACAGTCCACGGGGTCGCCAAGAGCTGGACGTGACTCAGTGACTAACACAGAACACACAGGGAGGAAAAGGCAGGTGAGAGGCAGTTGGGAAAAGAGAGATCAAATGTAGGGACTTGTTCCCTAATTTGAACCTGACATTCTCAAATCTTGTTTTTTGTTTATTTATTTTTTTAATTAAAAAAACTTCAAAAAATTTGTGGTAAAAATATGTAACAAAAAATTTACCACTTTAGCAATTTTCAAGTGTACAGTAGTATTAAGTATATTTGCATTGCAGTATAACCACTATCACCATTCATCTGTAGAGCCTTTTTATCTTTCCCAACTAAAACTTTATACTCATTAAACTGATTCCCCAGTCTTTTGTCCCCCTGGCCCCTAGAAGACACCATTGTACTTTCTGTCTCTATGAATTTGACTGCTCTAGAAACCTTGAAGAATTGTACAATATTTGTCCTTTTGTGACTGGCTTATTTCAGTGAGCATAATGTCTTAAAGTTCATCCATGTGGTAGCATGTGTCAAAATCTCCTTTCTTTTTAAGCCCAAGTAATATTCCATTGTATGTATATACCAGATTTTGTTTATCCATTCATTTGTCAATAGACACTTGGGTTGCTTCTACCTTTAGCTATTGTGAATAATGCTGCTCTGAACATGGGTGTACAGACAGCTGTTAGAGTCACCGCTTTCCCTTCTTTGGGGTGCATACCCGGAAGTGGAGTTGCTTGATCATATGGTAAGTTGGTGGTTAATTTTTTGATGACTTGCCATACCTTTCCACAGCAGCTGCACCATTTTACATCCCACTTGCAGTGTACAAGGTTCTAGTTTCTCAACATCTTTGCCATACTTGTTGTTTTCTGATCTTTTTTTTTTAATAATATTCTTCCAAATGGACATGAAGTGAGAAATCTTGGTTTTCAGACCATCTGCTGCTTGAGAGACTTAGGAAGAAAGTCATTCTTTATTCAGTATGGATTCTGTTGAGTGGAAGAAGAAGGTGCCGAGTATAGAATGTGAGAGGTAGAGGTATATAACCTGCCGCCTTTGATATTTTGGAAGCCGGCCTTAGACCTAGAAAGTTCAATTATACACTCCTCACTTTCCTACCATCTAAGTTTATAAGTAAGAGATTAATTTAGGAACAGACTAACCCTAGAGACAGAACATATTAGCATAGCTCTTGGAGCAGGATTAGTTTTAAACTTTGGAAAAAACATAGATTTTTTTTAGCCTGAGGAAGAGAATACCAATAGGAAGGAGGGGGAAGGGTTACTGTAAGTGGGGTTTTGCGTGCTAAGTTGCTTCAGTGGTGTCCAACTCTTTGCAATCGTATGAACGTCAGGCTCCTCTGTCCATGGGAATGCTCCTGGCAAGAATATTGGAGTCGTTTGCCATTTCCTCCTTCAGGGAATCTTCTTGGCCCAGGGATTATATCATGTCTCCTGCACTGGCAGGCAGGTTCCTTACCAAATGGAAGGAGGAAGAGGGTATAGTCTGTGGTGTAATCAAGCACAACAGAGCCTGAGAAGTTGAGTTAAAGTTAAGGGAGATTGACCTTCCTAAGAGCTTGAGCATTCAAGTCCTTGTCACTGTCAGTGTTTAAGTGGCTCTTAGGGACGTTATAGCAGGCTTATCTGTGTGAGGTTGATTTGTAAGATCCAGTAGTCTGCTCAGATTAGATCCTTGTGGGTCTGTGTGGTGGCACTTGAAATACATTCCTTCAATTAGAAATTAATTCACCATGTCAAGGCTTTGACCTTTGTTATAATGGTGACTTAAATCATGCTTAATTCCTAATTTGACTCTCTTCCATGTTTTGAAGTGAATATGGGGAGGAAGATATTAGAAATATGTCTTCAAGTGATTTTTCTCCCACCTACCCTGAGCCATGTCTTTGCTTGCTTGCCTGCCATTTAAACCCTTCTAGAGACTTAAGTGGCCAAATGGAATTTTAAGTGAGACTTCAGATGTTCACATTAAGTGATTCAGTACATGTAGAGTTTACATGTTATGTTACCTGATAAACTTGTACACCATGTAAAAAATACTTAATTTAGGAGAATTCCCTGGCAGTCCAGTGGTTAGGACTCAACATATTTTTTCACTGCTGTGATCCAGGTTCAACCCCTGATCAGGGATCTAAGATACCACAAGCTGCATGGAGCAGCCAAAAACAAAACGAAACAACAAAAGCTGACCTTGTTCCCCTAATACACATGCCAAAATCTTTTTGCAGTTTGACCTAGATAGGGAATTCATACTGGTTGACACTCCCTCCATGATGTTGTTACTATGAAATAAAAGCATATTCACAAAAGTGGCAACTTTTGGTGCAGTTTGAGGTTTATAAGACAAGTGGTAGGGTTCACCTAATCCATGATGGCCGGGCAGACTTTTAGCTTACTTCCGTGGTTTCTTTCTTTCTTTCTTTTTTTGGAGGTAGCTGTTTTTTGTTTCTCTTCAGTATATGGGCCCACAAAAACCTGGCTTTCTAATAAAGGTTCTGGATTTCATTTTTGAAATAAATCAATAAAACAGAAAATGGCCAGATTTCCCCTCTGCATTGACTATTGTTTATGCCAGAAAGCCTGATCGTAAAATTTAAGGATGTGGTTTTGATTTTTAAAACAAAAATAAAACTTTTCTTTACATTGTTGGTGTTTTGGTTTTTTATTTAGGATTTATCACAATACTGATTGCTTTGTTACTTCTCCAAGGAAGGTGTACTTTAAATCCTCCTGGAAGGCAAACTGTTATGTAACTCATTTTCTTGAAAATAATAACCCCGTGAACAGATACCTTGCTTCTTGGGTTAGAAATGCTGTTTTGTAAGAGCCATAGATATTTAGGAATGGATTATACAATTACTTTTTTTAAGTTTAATTTTTTAAAAAAATTTATGTTTGCCTTCGCTGAGTCTTTATTGCTTTACGCAGACTTTCTCTGGTTGCAGTGAGCAGGGGCTCCTCTTCGTTGCAGTGTGTGGGCTTCTCATTGTGGTGGCTTCTTTTGTTGGGGAGCACAGGCTCTAGGTGAGCAGGCTTCAGTAGTTAGGGTACACAGACTCAGTAATGGCAGCTTGTGGGCTCTAGAGTGCACACCCCATGGGCTCCAGGAGTTGTGCACGGGCTTAGTTGCCCTACAGTATGTGGAATCTTCCAGGAGCAGGGATAGAACCTGTGTCCCTGCATTGACAGGCGGATTCTTATCCACTGCATCGCCAGGGAAGTCCTCTACAGTTATCAGGTTGGTATAAAAGTAATTGCGGTTTTGGACTGTGGATTTTAAATCATTATAACTGAGCTCAAACACATCTTTATTAATCAAAAAGGAACCATTGCAATCAACACATTTTTGCCAATGAAAAAATAAGTTTATTCCTGTAGCATAAAATATCTGTGCTTCAGGATTTGATAAACTTTTGAAAAGCATTTTCTGCCTCCTGGTTGTGGAAGCCTTTTCCCTGCAAAAAGTTGTCGAGATGCTGAAAGGAGCAGTTGTTGGTTGACAAGAGGTCAGGTGAATATGGCAGATGAGGCACAACTTTGTAGCCCAGTTCTTTCAACTTTCCACGTGTTGGTTGTGTGACACACAGGTGGGTGTTGGTGTGGAGAAGAGTTGGGCCCATTCTGTTGCCAGTGCCGGCTGCGGGGTTGCAGTTTTCAGTGCATCTCATTGATTTGCTGAGCATACTTCTCAGATGTAATGGTTTTGCTGGGATTCAGAAAACTATAGTGGATCAGACTGGCAGCAGACCACCAGTGACCATGACCTGTTTTTTGGTGCAAGTTTGGCTTTGGGAAGTGCTTTGGGGCTTCTTCTCAGTCCAGCCACTGATCTGGTCACAGCTGGTTGTCATGTAAAATCCACTCTTCGTCAAACATCACAGTCTGAGAAATGGTTCATTGTTCTTGCGTACAATAAGAGAAGACACTTCAAAAGGACGATTTTTTAAAATTTTCGGTCGGCTCGTGAGGCATCCCCTTATCGAGCTTTTTCACCTTTCCAATTTGCTTCAAATGGTGAATGACTAGAATAGTCTGTGTCGAGTTCTTCGGCAACTTCTTGTGTAGTTGTAAGAGGATCAGCTTCAGTGATCCTCTCAGTTGGTCGTTGATCCTCACTGGCGGCCACTGCACTCCTCATCTTCAAGGCTCTCGTCTCCTTTGCAAAACTTCTTGAACCAGCACTGCGCTGTATGTTCATGAGCAGTTGCTGGGCCAAATGCGTTGTTGATGTTGCAAATTGTCTCTGCTGGTTTATGATGAATAAAAAAATCACTTGAATTTGCTTTCTAACACTATTTCTACAATCTAAAATAAATATAAACAGCAAGTAATAAGTCATTAGCAAAAAAAACATAAAGTGAGAAGTGCACATTAAAATGATGTATAACATAACCACGTTTATTTAAGAATGTATTCCAATATCAAATGGCAGAGTTCAGCAGTGAAAACCTGCAATTACTTTTGAACCAACCTAATAACATTTTGATTATGTACACTAACAAAGAATTCCACAATTCAAATGACAGTAAATAAAAACTGTTCTTCGGCAGGAAAATAATTTTGGCAGCATGGTTAGTTCCTCTTACTGCTTTTACCGAAAGTTAATGTGAATGTTAGTTTATGTGATCTGAATGGTGTTTCGTAGATGGTGGAGGATACCAGCGTATGGCAGGGTGAAGAGTGGTGGTGGGGATGGGCTTGGAATTGCATCTGCACGGGTAGGTCATACATGGGTAGTTCAAAAGGAGTTGTGTGTACATTTTTGACACCAGAGAACAAAGATCTTTAAACTTTAAAGATGCTTGACTTTAATGCATTATCTATAGGTTAAGGATCTTTCTTAAAAAGGAAGGAAAATATTGTAATTAATTCTATTCCTTAAGTTCAGACTCTTCTTTTTTTAAACGGAAAGATACTGGAAACTGAATGGATAGCCATTCATTCTCAACCCACCACCGTGGAAGCATTTATACAAAGATTAATTGTTAGGTTCTTTCTCACCTATATGGAGAGAGCAGGTTCATTGTCTTGAATAACCTACTAGAAGAGTTTCCAAGCTGTAATATCTACTCTGCTTGTGCTTTACAAGAGCCTGGACAAGTCACTTCTTTCATTTTTCTTATAAGAGGAAATTTCGTCTTATAAGAGAGGAAAATTCAAACATCTTGTTAGGATTCCTGGGCTGGCATGCAATTTGAGTGGGGCTGGTAAATTTGTCTTTATCAGTGGAACTGAGTTTACAAGTAGAAATCACAAAACAGAAGTAAAGATGAAGTTGGACTTCTATAAATATAGTTTTAACTGTCCTGGTTTTAAGGCTATCAGGATTTTGATTTTCTGTTATAAACGTGTGTTTCTATCTTTCAAAATAACCAACATGGAAACTACCTATCTTCAAGTGATTCTGAGATGGATTTGGTGAGATTATTCTAGATTAAAACATGCCAGTGATGTTTGGCTTCTGCTTTGTTGTAATCAGGTCTAAGTTTATTTGTTTGTTTTTTTGAATCAGATATGTAGTTTGTCTTCTGCAAGTTTATGAATTTAAACTGGCTGTTTGGCTAAGGTATTGATATACAAATAGCCTTTAAAAGTGATTTTGGAGCTGTAATGCCCTGCTTATTTCAAGTGACAGAAATCTGACTAGCTCCTTGAAGTTCGTCAGAGTGTTGTTTTGGAGGAGGCTTTAGTTTTTAAAAAAATATAGATTGAAAAGAAGATGCATCTGACTAGTTTGTATTTCTTTTTATTCTGCTATGCAAAAATGTTCTGAAATGTCATAAAATATCTGCTCAGTGTGATCAAAGACTTGTTTAAAAGGTCCTTTTTCTTGTTTCCTTTTGCTCCCTGTCTCTGTCATAACATGCCTCACCTACCACATTCTGATTAATATAACCAGGCAGGAGTGAGTAATTAATAGAATTGCCGTAACACTGTGACAAACAAAGACTCTTGATATAAGGACTCCTACCCTCTGTGAGTAAAACATTGTAAAGGACTAGAAAGTGTTCTTAGGGCTCAGGAGTCAGGGAGGCGAGAGAGTGAAGGAGCGGGAGAGAGAGTGACTATGTGTGCATGAGATACTGAGCGCTGAGAGAGGTGTGTTAACCATGGTCTTCACTTACTGTTTTAGCAGGATGTCCTGTGCTCTGTTTTTTCTACAGTTATTTAGATATGAAGATTCTAGAATATGAAATAGTATCTCTCTCCTAGAACATGCTATGCTATGCTATGCTAAGTCACTTCAGTCGTGTCCGACTCTGTGCGACCCCATAGACGGCAGCCCACCAGGCCCCCCGTCCCTGGGATTCTCCAGGCAAGAACACTGGAGTGGGTTGCCATTTCCTTCTCCAGTGCATGAAAGTGAAAAGTGAAAGTGAAGTCACTCAGTTGTGTCTGACTCTTAGCGACCCCATGGATTGCAGCCTAACAGGCTCCTCCGTCCATGGGATTTTCTAGGCAAGAGTACTGGAGTGGGGTGCCATTGCGATGTGCGCAAAAGATCATAGGTTGTAAATGGAAATTATCTTATATCACCCTAACCATTGTTAAAATAGGAGGCACCCTAGGAATAAAAAACATGATTATATGGTGTATATTACATCCCAGTGAATGTAAAAGTTGAATTCTTCATTCATTAATTGATGTTCAAGAATTTGATGCCCTAGTTTCATAACCATTTTTATCATCTATATCTTCGTACTTATTCAACATACTAATTCGTACAAAGGAAACTTGGTATGTTTTGGAAATAGATAAAATGCTAAATTTAAAGAAGTATGGTTGTCTACTTTTCCATGGCCATTTTATTACTGCAAATATATATTATAAATGAAAATTTTGAACTTACTTTGATTTGGAAGACAAAATTAAAGTCTTTTCTGGCATCTAAATATTTTTAAAGATGTCTTTAAGGGTTTTTATATCTTTCTGATTTTTCCAGAGTGCTTGGTATAAATGAATGGCAGAAGACAGGGTTCCAGTATGATGTCATCAGCTGCTTAAATTTGCTGGACCGCTGTGATCAGCCTCTGACTTTGTTAAAAGATATCAGAAGTGTCTTGGAGCCAACCAGAGGCAGGGTCATCCTTGCTCTGGTCTTGCCTTTTCATCCCTATGTGGAGAACGGTAAGTGTGGACACCCACTTAATAGGCCTATTATCCAGCATTGGTGTTTGTGATTCTGTGCAATCACAATTAGACGTGATCTGGTATTTCTTAGAATACCCTGATATTTAACAAAGTACAGTTAACCCGTGTAACATATCGCCTCAGGTAACGTTTGTCTTCATGTGGATTTTATAGTGCATTCTTTGTACTCTCTTTGCAGTGGTAATAATACTGAGCTGGATTTGCCTGCTCAAGATTAAAAGCCTAAAATGCTTTTAAATGGAGCCTTCATCACTAAGTTAATAGCCTTTTGAGCTGAGTCAAGCAGTAAATGATGCCTTTTAGTCTACCTGAATATACTTGTTGAATGTCATAGCTATCTTGTATTTTACATCTCTTGTCCCTAAAATGATAAATGCTATTGTTATCCATTTTCCCTTTTGAAGACCATTTGTGTCCCAACACGTATCATTTCTTTGACGTTTGGTTTTTCAGTCGCATGGTCTTACTCTTTAACAATATTGAATGAAGAATATCTCAGAAGAAATGGTTAGATTTTATACGGCCTCATATTTACTATGACTTTTGGCCATAGTCACATTAATTCACACTTGGCTTTAGCTTATGTGATTTGCATTTAGATCATGTTCAAAGTTTTGACTTTAAGCCTTGTTTGCATTTTTGTAAGTTATTGTACAATAATTAAAATGTATTTATTATGTAAGTAACACATGTTAATATTTGAAAATCTTTTCTTCTTTTACTGCCTTGTTCAACTTTGGGTTCAAAAAACTCTTTAAGAACTTGTTGGCATTCTTGAGAAGTCCAGTAATATTTTGCTAGCATCATAGTTATCAAATACCTGTAAAAATCTTCATCCTAAGGAATAATGCTCAAGTTTGCTTATAACCGTGGATTTGTGTTGCCACTCACTTGCTCCTTTGTTTCTTCTTGTTCTTATTTTTTTGCCCCATCAGGTCTTAGTCCCTTCTAATTCAGTGCTTGTCTTTAACGTTTACCAAATGTTTGTGGATCTGTTGTTGATAGTGGGGAAAATGGAGAATTCTTTAGACATAGGAAGGTAGGAACAGAATAGATAGAATAGATGTGTTTCACCCCGCCCCCGCCCCCATCTAGCATGTCCATTTTTACATTCCTTTGTTGAGCCATTTTGTCACGGCAAAGAAAAAACTGCTTGAACGTGTACAGAGTGCCACACCACGCCTATGTTTGTGGGGTAGGGAAAAGCCTGGTTAATGTCATCCTGATAGTTCAGTGGCCTGACCTGTTTCAGTGCTGTTCCCTCTGTGAGTATGCCACGGCTCCATCTCGCTGCACTGCCGTCACTAGTCATCAGCTGGCAGGTCTGGCTTCCTGTGTCCTGCTGGGCAGCCACACGATGGAACTTTAATGCTATTTCCTGGCATAGCAGGAGGTGGGCTCAAGCAGGGGAAGAAACGTCAGTCTAAACATGAAATCTATTTCCTTGTGTTTCTGACACTAAAAATTGAGAGGAAGTTAAACTGGACAAGAAGGCAGACTCTAGTAAAGGACTGAAAACAGACTCCTTGCTTGTGGATGCGCCGAATTGCCTGTTGAATTCAAGGGGTCTGGCGTGTGACATAGAGCAAACCTGAGATGCAGAGCCTTGTTGCTGTGGGTGACCTTTAGTGACCTATAAGTTTTGTAGACTGCTTGTGGTACTCTGTTATTGCTTCCTTTTCTCTGAGTTAGATCCTAATGATTTCCGTGTGACCCCATGTGAAGACTCATGAGGTACAAAGTGATCTTGCTGTGTGAGTTCATGAATACAGGACTGGTTTAAGGATATCTGAGTGTATTTTGCATTCTTGACTCAGTTTATTTTAACAAAAGCAATTGTAGATGAAGTAATTACTGGTGTAGTTTTTTTGATTGGTCTTAAAGTTGAACAACAGCAATTTTATTGCTTAGATTAATTTAGGGGAAAAATGCAAGATACATCTTTCTAATTTCGGTTTGTTTGGTGTACTGACCCAGTTCTGGTTAGGGGTTACTTCTCAATAGAATTGTTTCAAACATCAGAAAGGGGGAAAGTATGTAATCAAGAAAAGGAAACTTATATTGCAAAACTGAAAATTGAGTAATGTTTAATTTTTTAAAATTGTGATTTTTATGAAAAGGTAATTCATGGTAAAAAAAAAAAAAAAAAAAAAAGTGTTAAGCAGCTTCCTAGAGAGTATATAATGAATTTTCTCATCCACTCCAGTTTCACAATCTTGTTCAGGTTTCTTGACTATTTTTCTAAAGATAGTCTATGCAACTATGCTTGGACATGAAAAAAATTGATTCTATAATCCAAGCCCATGATAAATAGTTTTGTTGCCCTTTTTCACATAAGTATATATCTAGGAAATTACGTGTAAGTGTCTGTGTCCTTGTCTGCGTGTAAGCGTTGGTGTGCTGGAGCTGGTTTTACGGGCTCAGGAGAGCTGATTGTTGCATTGGCAGGAATTTAGTGAGCTGGTTGTTAAACTTGGCCATTATTGAAGTTGACTTCTATGCGAGTACTTACACCATGGAAACGGGCAAACTCTACAAATAGACTCTCCCTTCTTCTAGCTCATTGGTAAACATTTACCAGTACACCGCTGGGCATTGGTAACTTTGCTTGATGAGGCCTCTGTTGATGTACTTACAGATACTGGCAGTTTGCTTTGTAAAGACAAGTGAAATGAATGTTCTTAGGGAGGTCTTGCGCACATGTGTAAGTAGGTATAGGGATGTTATCTGTTTCAAGAAACAGAAGGAGCAACTGAAAAATAAGAGTTTATTTTAGAAGAGTGATTCCAAGGTTGGTTAATTCAGTGATGAAAGCACCCATTGAAGTTCAGAACTTGCTTTCATTTCTTCATCTTCCGTGTGTTGACATCCCCCGCAGTTACAAAATGGCTGAAGCAGCGCCAAGCATCGTGTGTAGGCATGACCAAGCCTTGGAAAGAAAGAAGCATTTTCTCCCAAAGGTTTTTTTTTTTTTTTTAAGTGAGGGAAACCTTTTCCAGAAATCTCTCTGGTACATCACACTTTAGGTCCCATTAGTCCCTGGGCCAGGAAGAACCCTTGGAGTAGGAAATGGCAACCCACTCCAGTATTCTTTCTTGGAAAATTCCACGGACAGAGGAGCCCGGCAGACTATATAGTCCACGGGGTCTCAAAGAATTGGACACGACTGTGTGATTGAGCATGCTCTTGGGCACTGAACTTGCAGTGAAGGTGGAAGGGATACTTCTGTTCCACAGAATATCATTTAAAAAGCGTTTACTGAGTGATGCTGGAGATAAGTGAGCGAAAAACATGCAAGTATTTTTGTCTTCATGGAGCTTAGTTCTAATGAGGAAGACAGATGGTAAACAAATAGCATGTTGTTGGTGATAAGTGTTACGAAGAAAAATAAACAATAAAGGTAAGAAAGGGGCTTCTTGGGATTGGGAGTTGGGTTTAGGTGCTGTAATTTTAAAGAGGATGCTCAGGGAAAGACCTCACTGAGAGGGTGATGTAGGGAAAAGGCTGAAGGAAATAATGTTTAAGGTTGTCTGGATGATACATTTCTAGGAGTGGAACTCCTTGTTAAAGAGTTAGTTTTCCAAATAGCTACTCTGTGATCCTAATACCATTTATTTAATAATAATCTTTCCCTAATGCTTTGAAATGCCACCTTTATCATGTATATTCTGTGTTAAGTCACTTCAGTTGTGTCCAACTCTTTGCGACCTATGGATGGTAGCCCACGATGCTCCTCTGTCCGTGGGATTCTTCAGGCAGGAATACTGGCGTGGGTTGCTGTGCCCTCCTCCAGGGGATCTTCCTGACCCAGGGATCGAACCCATATCTCTCACATCTGCTGCATTGGCAGGCCTCTTATGTCTGCTCTATTGGCAGGTAGGTGCTTTACCGCAGTGCCACCTGGGAAGCCCTTTGATCATGAAGTCCTATGTTGGTCTCTATTCTCTTAAAATTTATACTTCTATATGTGTGCCAATATCAAACTATTTTAATTACTGTAACTGCATCATGCATGTTAATATCACAGTACTAGTCTTTCCTAATCAGTTCCTCTTAGATTTTTCTTGGCTTATTTATTTAGCAGATCAACTTTAGCACTAGCTTGCCTAGTTCCCCTATATTATATTTATAGGTTAATTTACGGAGTATCAGGTCTTCTAGCTGATAATAGTATGTCTTTTAATTTGTTCAGTTATGTTCTTTCATAACAAAATTTTCTTCATAGAGATCCTACACAAGCTTTGTTAGATTTATTCTAATGGTGTGTGTGATGTTATAAATAGGATTTTTCTTCATTGTTTAAACTATAAAAACCTCCTGGCTTTGTATAATTGACAAGTGTTTTGTCCTTAAGGTGTTCAGCATGATGATTTGGTATACACATACATTGTGAAATGATGACTGCAGTCAGTTAGCACACTCATTACCTCACAGAGTTACCTTTGTGTGTGTGTCTGAAGAATGCTTAAGATGTATTCTTGTAGCAAATTTGAAGTGTACAGTTTAGCATTATTAACTCTAGCCACCAGGTTGTACACTAGGTCCTCTGAATTTGTTCCTCTTACACCTGAAAGCTTGTATCCTTTGACCAACATCTGAGTTCCCCCACCCACCAGCTCCTGACAGCCACCATTCTGTTCTCTGGTTCTACAAGTTTGACTTGTTTCAGTTCCAAGTATAAGTGAGATCCTGTAGTATTTCTTTTTCTGTACCTAGTTTATTTCACGTAGCATAATGTCCTGTGGTTTTATCCATGTTGTCTCAAATGGCCCTCCAGATATTCTGCGTAACACAAGAAAAGCAGCTTTTTGTGTGTGTTTGTGTTTGTACCAGTTTTGTAACTGTTTACCTTATGGGATTATTTTAGTGTTTCCAGTAGTTTCCTCCATTGATTCTCTTGGGGTTTTTAAAAAGACAGTTATAACATCTGCAAATGGTTTTGCTACTTCTTATTTTTAGCCTTTTTTTTTTTGGTCCGAGTGAATTTGTAGTTACTTCCAGAAAATGTTTTAAAAAATGGTGGAAACCTTTGGTTTTTACTTTAATGAAAAATATGATTCTGCCTTTGGGCCTGAGATGGATGTTTGGCTAGAGATAGAATATTTTTCAAAAATCCTGTTTTATTAAGAGTTTAAAAAAGTCAGGGGTCAGTGTTGAATTCTGTCACCTTTGTTTTCAGCCTCTGTGGTGACAGGGTTTTTTCTCTGTTGTCTTATTAAATCAGTGGTACTTTTCTAATACATATTCACTCACATATCTCTGTGCTTATGTAGGATACTCTTCTTTGTATCACTAGATTGTATTTATAATAACTAACTAAAAATATTAACATTAATATTACTCATAAATGATGGTCTGATCTAATCTTCCATTTGGAAGATGTTATCTTTCTCATGTTCTGCTGATTTTGTAAAAAATAATTTCTGAATTCCTTCTAATGCTCTGGAACAGTTTAAATAGCATTGTGGTTACTGTTTTTGAAGATTTGGTAGAATTCTCTGAAACCAGCTAAATAAACCTGTACATTCTGTAACCCTTGGCAACTTTCTCACTTTCTTCCAGGGTGATTGTTTGGGTTAAACTAGACATGTTCAGTCTTAAAGTTCCCCAGTCTTAATAGAAATAAGCAAGACTCTGGCAAGACTGCTTTGGGGAAAGAGTATGGGCTTTTGAGGGCTAACCTGTTTTGAAATATGCTGCTAAGTCACTTCAGTCGTGTCCGACTCTGTGTGACCCCATAGACGGCAGCCCACCAGGCTCCCTCGTCCCTGGGATTCTCCAGGCAAGAACACTGGAGTGGATTGCCATTTCCTTCAGTGATTGAAAGTGAAAAGTGAAAGTGAATTCGCTCAGTCGTGTCCTACTCTTAGTGACCCCATGGACTGCAGCCTTTGAGGCTCCTCCATACATGGGATTTTCCAGGCAAGAGTACTGGAGTGGGGTGCCATTGCCTTCTCCGTTTGAAATATGGGTCGGCCCTTATTGCCTGAGCTTCTCATGAAGCTTAGTGTTTTATCTGTAAAAATGGGGCTGATTTTACCTTGAGGTTTGTTGTGAAGATGAAATAATACAGTGTATAGGATAGTGCCCAACCATGTCTGTCTCTATTGGTGTTTGATACATGTTAGATTTGTTTCATTCCGTCCTGTTCTGTTCCTTTATTTTTATTTGTGGCTTCTTAGATAAGATTTGTTCACAGTCCTTCACTTTGAAGTATTTGTCAATATTTTTGCATTTTAGCTTGGTCTCAAATTCTGTGCCTTAAGCATCAGTTTATGTGACTCGACTCCATAGACACTGAACTAGATGCCTATTAGCCCAGGCTTTCAAACTCTCTTAGCTCTAATATAGTAGAGAGAAAGGTATGACTTACTCTGAAACTTTCATTAACACCTGTTGGTATGTGGTGTCACTGCTCTGGACTAGAGGGGAGAGTGTGTAGACACTAGAACCATGTCTGTTCTTTTTCATCTCCAAGCTGTTTTCAGTTTATTCTCTCTTGATTGTCTTGGAAAGTGTAAATTTCAACAGAAAGCTGTAGCTTGCTTAGTCCTTTTCAGTGGAAATTCTGGATGCTCAGGAAAATTAATGTTAGGGATTCAATGAGTGGTCCTTATGACAAGGCGTGAGGGTCAATGGCTAAGGAGTGAAGTGTGCTTCGTATCTCAGTTGAAGGGCTGAAAAAATATTTTTCTGTAGAAACGTTGTTCAGTTGCATTCATGTAAGGGTATTTAAAAGACTTTTACGTACCAGGCAGTGCTAAGCAGTAGAAGTAAACAGAAATGAGAAAAGTGCTTCTAGTTTTAAGATACTTAGAGACTAGTTCAGAAGATGTAAACAGACAGTGGCAGGATAATCTGAAAAGAAACATGAAGTTCCATGAGTTTAGAGAAGGAAAGTTCCATTAACTGCTGGAGGAGTTAGGGAGGTTTTTGTGTGGGTGACATTTGACGTGTGTTTGCATCTATGGCGTGTTTTACTGTATGCACACGCAACAGCAGTAAGATGGGAGCAAGGTGGGGTTCCCAGGTGGGGTTCCCAGTTCAGTGAGACCCAAGGATGGCGTGCAAAAGAAGCCTTTGGTTGTATAACAGTATAGCGGTCAGTCAGTATTGTTGGCTAGTTGGATGAATAAAAGAATGAATAATATATATATTTCAGGCACTCATATATGACCTCAAGGAATATAACTACTTGGGAAAATATGTTCCAAAATTTAGCTTAAAAATTAGTCTCTTAAACACAGTCCTTGCTTATATTGGGAAAAGTGTATTCTGAATCAAATACAAGTTTGTCTTAGGGATTTTGTTTCCTCATTAGTTACATGAAGAATGATATATTTTCATCCCTGAAAGGACCAAAGGTAATGACTTTCAGAAATCAAAAGGAAATGATCAGATCCCTTCTATTCACCTGGATGGTGGTAGCACTTAACCTTTTCTGCCATCTGGTTTAGAAGTTCATTTATTTCAGTCAGGCCAGTGGTCTCACAGTTGAGGGAGTATGCAAGACTGTTTATGTTGGGGTACAGGAGGGAAATGTTAACATTTTTATTTATATTGCTTTGAATGCCCATTGTTTAATTTCTGTTTTTGTGTATACACATATACACACGTACATGTATATGCATAAACTACACAAAGCATATGTGTACTCACATGTGTTTTCACATACATTTACACACAAAATGAGGTTATGTGCCCCGCCAACCCAGATGGAAAGGTTAGAGGTCCCTGATTTAAGCCATCAGTACAAAATGCTTTTAAAGAGATCTTAAAATATTTGAAAATTTAATCTGGGGTTTAAAAATAAGAATCGATCTCATTTTATACCAGTTTAAGAGGAACACTTTAAATAAACATAATAGGTTGTAATTCAGGTTTAATAGCAGATATATACTTGCAGGTACTTTAAACAGATTTTTTTGTTACACAGAAGTAACTTTCAGAGAGCGATTCTCTAACATGTTTTCTTAGTGAGATGGTAGTAAGTACCATAAGCCTCCTTGCTACACACTGCCCTTTGTCCTGCATTTCCCTCCTTAGTTGGTTAAAAATCACACTGCAACGCGTAATACAAAACTATACTCTGTATGATCCCAACTATGTATAAAGTGTAGGTTTGTATAAATGTGTGTGTGTACATAGGTATATTTTTGTGTGTATGTGTGTGTGTAATACAATGACTTACTAAAAGAGAAAAAAATATATGGCAAAGGCTTGCTCAGTTCCAGTGCTTTGCCAAAGCCTTCCCTGGTGCTGTTATTTGGCGCAAGACTGACACCTAGAGTCCATTGTAGCTTATTTATTCTGAGGTTTTCTCTGGCTGAACCTTCTGCTTTGGATTTTTTGTTAAAATAACTAAAATGTTATCATAACTAAAATGTTGCTGTGTTCTATTGTGCCCTCACTTTTTGTTGGTAGCAGGATGTAAGTTGTTTTGCATACCCTGGCAGGAAAATGTGTACTGTGCCACTGGCCCATTGCAACACTAGAGGAAATAATACTTGCTGCAAAATACTGTTCAAGATAATTTTTCTCTAACTCAGATTTTGATACATTCCTTCCTCTCTCCGTTCCTCTTTCCCTGCCAACTTGGTCTAGTTGGCCCACCACATCTAGAAACCATAAAGACAGTTCTTCCAGGCAAGACTGAGGCACTTGGTGTGACTTCAGATCATCTTCAGGGTATCAGTCATCGTGTGGTTATGTCGAATGGAGCAAATACAGAAGGACATATGCTTTAATTGGAAGCTTTTGAAGATGCTTGACTACTTAGAATTCTCCTACCTAGCAAATTAGGAAAGTATTTTTCAGTTGCATTTTGTTGGGTTTTAGTATTTTGGTAATTTCCATTAGTAATAGTCTCCTTATATTCTCTGGCATCCTTCTTGTAGCTAGTTGACTTTTCCATTTACCTTAAATTGTTTTCTAAAAAAACCTGATGGGTGTATATCTACTAATACTTTCATAATGTCTGGAGTGGGATTTTCAGTGACTTCATTGAAAGTCAGAAGACTTCTATGGTCTTTCATAGTTAGAAAGCGCTGCTCTGTTTTCATAAGTGTTGTCTTTTTCCTGCAATAGTAAAATAACAAGACACATTTTAAGTTTTGTAACCAATAACACCACACTAAGAGCGACATATTAATTACAGTGCCGTCTTGCATTCTCCAGTAACCATAAAGGTCCAGTTTCCACTTTGCCTTTATTTGGAGTAAGATGTGGGAACTAAAGAATAACTTTCTTGTTTACATGCCATTGTCAAAGCCCTGACTGAGGGCTTTAAAATTCCTACTTCCAGGCTTGTCTTCTAGCCATTTAATTTGGCCTCTCTGCTGAAAGGTGCCTGTGTCAATAAAAGAAGAGTGTGAACATGCATTTGTAATTATTCAGAGTGGCATCTTAGGTATTTATAATTAAATCACTTCTTTTTGTACTTCTATATACATTGAAGGATGAAGTGACTATTTAGATGATACTATTTCCTGGATGAAAATCCTTTTTAGAAATCAGATTTAAAAAAACCACATCTCGTATCAGAATTCTGTTTCATTTGCCCTCATGGCTGCTGTTTAAGAAAATATCTCTGCTAGTGTATAAGTTCTTTATTTTGTATATATTTTAATTTAAATCTGAAAAGTCTGATCAGGTATCGTGGAAACTGTCTGCTCTACTAGCTGTAAAACAATGTCTTGTTTGAAAAAACCTGTTTTTATAGGACTTTAAGACTGTGTAAGGACTATCAGAATGTATTATAGTCAATATATACATTCTTCCTATCACTAAACATCAAAGGCTGAAGAAATACTCATCTTTTATTCTTATTATCTGTCTTTTCTAATGTGAGCAAGTAAGTTTTCTGTATAATGTGATCCACAGATGTTTGCAACATTTGCTTAATGGTTACTACTGATGCAAGATACAGTCCAAAGAAGCTTTCAACCCACAAAAGCATCCTTGTCTGTATTGAAAACATTACCTGTATCCAGTGTGTTTCAGAAAGATTTCATGTCACTAAGATGCCAACCTGGTGTCTATTTGATATTGCATCAGATGTCCTT
Organism: Bos javanicus; assembly: GCF_032452875.1. Lineage (NCBI taxonomy): Eukaryota > Metazoa > Chordata > Mammalia > Artiodactyla > Bovidae > Bos > Bos javanicus. The sequence goes on from NC_083892.1 coordinate 20,111,297, forward strand.
TGTTACGTATTTATCAAAACAAATGCATTTTATGAAAGTCCTCTTTCAGACTCTTTTTAAAGAAAAACTTGATTATTGACAGCTTGCTGGCAGCCAAGTTTTTTTAGTTAAACATGCTTTATATCTTTTTAGTTAAGCATGCTTTTTCGCCTTACATCTTTTTGATATTTTACACTTACAGTTTGTTGGCTTGTTTGTTGTCTCTTGCTATATAGCTCTTGAGCAATTTCCTGAAAAATACGCCGAGCACTCTTTTTCTATAAATACAAATAAGAAAAAAAAATGTTGTCTTATGATGAAAAGCAATGATTATTGCACGTTATCTGAGCCTTTTCTTTCTTTATTGGCCACCAGTCTTAGAAACTACCCCACCCAACACATCTGTACCTACAGTTAACTCTTGTATTTTGAGTATATTAAGTAGAATTTATGATTGAGACCTGTCAATTTGCCATATATTCTACCACTTGAGAATATAATTTTTATCAACAATAGGAAACAGTACGAAAGTTGTTCTGTGATGATGTTCTGTTTCTTAAATTATTTTCAATGTAAAATAGTTAATAACCACAATTCTGAAGATGTTTTACCAGCATTGGTGTGTACCTTTTGTGATTCTTCTGTTTCTTTCTTTCTTTGAGTGTTAGATTTTGCCTGTCAGGAAGAAAAGGAAAGTCTTACAAGACATGTTATGTACTCAGAACAATCATGGCAGATATCTCATACCATAATAAGGTTAAACGAACTTAATATTTAAGTAATATGCAGTAAGAGTAATTTTCATGTCACTTCTGAGGTGTTTTTATTAATAGCTCAAGCTGATATTGATAATAGGATTTATGGTAATCTTAATATAACGCATACATATCCCCTCTTATAGCATGTGAACAATGAGAAGTATAGTCTTTCTCAAAAACTTTAGGCCTCTTAAAGATATTTTAAGGCAGTGTCTAATCTCTCTCTCTCTTTTTTAAATATTTATTTAGCTGTTCCGGGTCTTAATTGCATCATGCAGGACTTTTAGAAGTATCATGTGGGATCTAGTTCCCTGATCAGGGATTGAATCTGGGCACCCTGCATTGGGAACATGGAGTCCTAGCCACTGTACCACCGGGGAAGTCCCTCCAGTCTCTTTCGTTAACCTTTTTCACTCTTAAAGATTGTTCTTAGGCCTTTCATACCTTCCCCACCAGTGGAAAAGTAGCGTGTGTCTGATGGTTATAAAGAAGGATCTCTTAATCCCATAGAAAACCATATAAATTGTGTACTCTGGTTAATAATTTTCAGTGATGAAAACTTTTTGCTTTTTTCTGCAGACCTCTTCTGCAGTAGGTATTTCCTGCAGATGCAAAGGGATATGTTAATTAGGTGAGCTATTTCTGAGGCTCCCAACATGTGGAAAGATGGAAATTATTTCCTTAGGATAATTTTCAAGGCCATAGGGACATCTAATGCAAGATGTTTGACTTACTTTGGTGAGGACGATGAGGATCACGAGCACACTGGTGATGTAGATAGAGAACAGGACTAAGAGGGCTATCAGGGCGGACTGCAGTTCCTTGCTGAGAACCTTCATCTCTTTGTTAATTATAGACAGAGAAAGAGACAGTCACTATTGAAACATATTATTGCAAATATATGTATAAAGTGTAATTGAAACTAAATGTTAAGGGGGACACATGAGCTTATGCTATTTGGCTATTCATATAAAAATTTATTCAGGGGCTCTTGATTTAGAAGGCGCTCAAGTATATGATCAGAGAAGGCAATGGCACCCCACTCCAGTGCTCTTGCCTGGAAAATCCCATGGGCGGAGGAACCTGGTAGGCTTCAGTCCATGGGGTCACTAAGAGTCGGACACGACTGAGCGACTTCATTTTCACTTTTCACTTTCATGCATTGGAGAAGGAAATGGCAACCCACTCCAGTGTTCTTGCCTGGAGAATCCCAGGGACGGGGGAGCCTGGTGGGCTGCCGTCTATGGGGTCACACAGAGTCGGACATGACTGAAGTGACCTAGCAGCAGCAGCAACAACAAGTATATGATAGTTAAAGCCAGTTCATTAGTTCTTTAAGTGTATTATGCCCAAAATGTTACTCATTTTTAAAACTTAAAATTTTAATAAATTCAATTATTTGTCATATGCTAAGAATCACTTTTTATGTAAATTGTTGCTTAAAGTGAGATAAACATTTCAAGACAGGTTGTTCAAGGGCGTTTTAAGTTTCTTTTAGTAGATACAAGTGTCACCAAGAGTCTGTGGAGTTAAAATTCTTTCCCACATATGTTTATGACCTTGAACTGTACACATAGGTAAGCAGGCCATACACTAAGATTATGGTGCTCACTGAACGCTTGTATGTTCAGTGGTGTTGTGTGTCTCTTCTTTCTAATAAAGCTGGAAGTAGAATTATTGAATCCATTTGTACATTCTGAATTTCTCCCTCGCTGCAGTAAGTGTCCTGTTCTCTAGGTAGTGATGAAGTAACACACCACATCTTCAAGTACACAATTATTTGAAGTACAGAATCCAATTAAATTTGTAATTGTTATCTGAATAACTTGTGCTTTTCAACTAAATAAGCCCGTAGATGCTTATCCTGTGAACTCAGTTTATACAACATACATTTTTCTTGTGAAACTTAACAAATCAACCATATCTGTAAAACTTAAAAAAGTTTCAAGTGTGAAATTAGAGGCTCTGTTAAAAAGGTAGGAAATTGCTGTTTCTGTCTTAATCGTATTTTCATTCCTACTCTTAAGAAGGGTGTTTCATCACATGAACTTGCAGGTTTGAGACCTCCTTCTTTACAAACCATTTTTCTTCTGGCTGTTGTTTTTTATAGAAGACACATGCATGCAGTGAGAGATACAAATTGCCACGGCTGTTGTGTGTTTGTGTTAATATCTGTTGTTTAGTCGTGTCCGACCCTTTCAGGTCCCATAGACTGCAGTGCACCTGGCTTCCCTGTCCTTCACCATCTCCCGGAGTTTGCTCAAACTCAAGTCCATTGAGTCCGGGATGCCATCCACCCATCTCATCCTCTGTTGCCCCCTTCTCCTCCTGCCTTCAATCTTTCCCAGCATCAGGGTCATTTCCAGAGAGTCGGCTCTTCACATCAGGTGGCCAAAGTATTGGAGCTTCTGCATCACTCCTTCCAATGAATATTCAGAGTTGATTTCCTTAGCTGACATTAATTATTTGATATAAACCAGGCACCATTAAAAGTGCTTTATGTGCATTAACTCATTTATAATTTACCCCTACAAGTGAGCGTAAACTAACATTAAATGATGGTGAAATAGCAAAAGTTCATTAGAACACCAAAGTAAGAATTGTAATATAGGACAATCTGGGCTCCTCGAAGTCCTGTGTTAAAACCAAAAGCCTGATCAATTTGAGTTTATGTTTTAATGATCTCAGAGCTCATCGTACTAGTTTCTTTAAAGGGGAGAGGTCTGAGAAAAGCATGGAGTTACTGTTCTTCTCTTCCTTTCTCCAGAATCATGTGAAGCTTTTCCTCACAATTTCATAATTTATAGGTCTTAGCTAGGCTCAGTGTCCTCACCTGCATGAGGAGATTGTCATGGATTTTAGTAAATCTAAGGAAACCACACCGACCCTTTTTCTGTTCATTATCTATGCACAAGGGGGTAAGGTCAGGGGTCCCCCAGTGGCTTTACCTAAAATTTGTGTTTATTCTTCATAATGCATATTTTTTTAATGGGTTCAATTTATTGATTGCTTCTGCTTCTTCAGTGTTTTGTTCTAGATGGTGCAATACCAGGCGAGATCCTAACAGGGCTCTCCGTTAAACGTCATATTTCAATGTGTGTAACATGGAGAAAGGAGGACGTAGCTGGTCAGCCTTTGCCAGTGAAGTCTGGACATAGAGAGGATAGCACCTGACATAACCCTGACTGTGTCCGCGGAGGCCGAGAGATGGGATTGGAGTAGTTCATCAGTCCAAACTGCATGTTGGCTAGTGTGAGGGTCACACTGTTCACTGGCTGAGCTATTAAGTTATCAGATGTATCTCCTAATCTCTGCATAGAAGTAAGTGATGCATTTAAGGGACCAAGCAGGACACACTGTACGGGAATAAAGCTTTGACTGACCTCTTACCACAAGCACAGTCCCTCTTCCCGTTTGCTTAGCTCTTGGTTGCTTTGAGTTGGGAAAGGCTATTCCACAGACGTAGATTGCACTGTCATTGAAAGTCAGCCTGTTCACAGTGAGGGAAACCTGGTTTTGTGCCGGATTCTCAAGTGTGTATTTGTCTGTCTTACTTGTGCATCCATTCAAGCACAGGTTCTTAGACTCATGAGTCCCGTAGCGAAACCACAGGCATTTTGGTTGCTCTGCGGGGCACCCCACTGTGGAGAAGGAGCAGGGCAAGGTTACGACCTTTTGCATGTAGTCCACTTGAAGTTCAGGTGGTTGAGACACTGAGACGGTGCAGTCATCCGCGACCCCTGTAGGAGGAAGCAGAGGAGCTTGATCAGTGGGCGTCTCACCTCCCTTTGTCCTGTGCTCCTGTTTTATCGACATTTTTGAAGAATCCACTGAAAACCATGGCTTTCTTGTTTTTACCTCACTCTCAGCACAGACAAGACTCTAAAAGTAGACACTGGTGCCAATATTTTATGATAACTATAAATGGAGTATAACCTTTAAAATTGTGAATCACTATTATAAAGTTACGGTACACCCTTAACTTTTTTTTAACTTGTACATTAACTTTGCTGCTGCTGCTGATAAGTCGCTTCAGTCATGTCCGACTCTTTGTGACCCCATAGATGGTAGCTACTTCAATCCAAAAAATTAAGACTTAAAAAAAAGGTAGACGCTGGTGTTCCTTACTTTTCTTGACCCTCTGAGTTTCCTGACCTCAGGCTGCTGGAGCACAGTGATGTCTGGTACTTAAAGGGCAGCCCTGGGGGTGGGGTGGGGATCTCCTTTGCTGGAGGTGACAGCAGATCTGAGTTAGAAGGTCGGGGTCCACGTGTACACTCGTGGTGTACTTAGGAGCTGTCAGTTGATCTCCCTGTGCACATCAATTGCTCTATAGGAGCTTGTTTCCTTATCTGAACCCCTGGACTCATAGGAGTATTGCATTCAGTGTAGCAATAGGTATCAAAGCACATGAGCAGCAGGGATTTTTTTTTCCTGCCTCTTAAGGTTGTGATTGCTAGGAATTCATGACAGTTTACAGTTGTTCTTCAGGGAGTCTAGTTGTCCCAAAGGGAAACATTGTAAAAGGCAGTATGTACATCTGGGAAATTGCAGCCCTGGCTCAGCCAGCCTTTCGTTGCTGAGCAGAGGCCTGATGAGCTGGCCATGCCACTGCCCAGCAGGTTAGTTTCTTTCCTGGCTCGTGTGTGCTGCTTTGTAGCCTCTTGTAGCTTTAATTTACTTGAGCAGTATTGTGATTAGGAGTAGACATTTGAGTTTGGATCCTAGGTCTTGCTAGTTCTTAGCTTTCTGGTCTGTTTCCTCATTAGCAAAAGGGGGATAGTGTTGAGTATCATGAGGTTAGCAGGAAGTTTCATGGAGGCCATCAGTGCACAAGGAGTATTTACTTACCTGGGTCTAAGTAAGTATTTAATGAAAGGAGCTATTTCTGCTGCCATGGCCACTCCTGTCTCCACAGGATCATATGCCCATTTTAGATATAGCTCTAAATAGAGCTCTAAAGAGAGAGAGCTCAGCTGATAAAGAATCCACCTGCAATGCAAGAGACCCCAGTTCAATTCCTGGGTCGGGAAAATCCGCTGAAGAAGGGATAGGCTACCCACTCCAGAATTCTTGCGCTTCCCTGGTGGCTCAGCTGGTAAAGAATCCATCCGCAATGCAGGAGACCTGGGTATGATCCCTGGGTTGGGAAGGTCCCCTGGAGAAGGGAAAGGCTACCGACTCCAGTATTCTGGCCTGGAGAATTCCATGGACTGTATAGTCCATGGGGTCGCAAAGAGTCGGACATGACCAAGCGACTTTCACTTCACAACGTCATGTCAGCAGGGCCGAGACTAGACGCCCCATCCAGTGCTCTCCCCGCCGCCACATCATGCTGCTTCCCTGTCATGGGGGTGGGTCCCTATGTGGCCTTCTATCTAATCCCAGGTTCGTGAAGCTGGAAAGCTGCTCCGTTATTTATTACTGGGAAGACCTGCCCTGAGCCATTTTGGGGGCAAGGGAGGCTGTATGTGAAATACTGTTGGTTGAGGCAAAGTGGAATTTGTGCGTGTTTTCACTCTGACTTTGTGTGGTTACGTGTTTCTACATGGGCTTATTTGTCTGACTTTTCCCTTTGCTGTTGTACACAAAATTAAAAAATAATCCAAGTTGTCTGATACAAGTTTCATATGGGCTTTTTGTCACTTAACATTTTTCTTATAGGTCCTGACCCAGAGCAGAAGAATTAAAACTAGAATCATGGTATTTGTGACCCAGATCTCTTCTCACCATGTTGTAATTTTTGTTATTTGTGCAATTGGAGATGAGCTGGGAGCTTTTTAGCAACCTGGTAAAGGTAAACCAGATGAGCGGGTAAAGTCAAGTCACTGGAGAAGACCAGGCTTCCTGCGTCTTCAGCCAAGGGGCTTAGCCTCTCTCCTAAGGCTGGTGGAAACGGCTTTATAAGGTATAATAATCGTTAAAGTGTGGGAACTTGAAGTGGGCCTGCCAGAGTCGTGAGGTTAATCAGCAAGGTCCCAGTGTCAACTCCTCCATGAGGTAGTTTTTAAAAGGGAAGCTACCTTTTAACATTTTTCTTGGAGAACTAGTGTTCCAGGGTAAAATAAATACTTGCAACTTAGAAGTTTCATATCTCTGCTCGTGACCACCTCAGAAGGGAGAAAACCGGGTCCAGTGGTTTCCTGTGAGAGCCCAGGCTGTGAGGAGACGGCTGCTCCCCCCGCAGCCCCGCGCCATGAATGAGGCGGCAGCTTAGTGCAAAAGGGAAGTTTGGATACTGTGTCAGCCTGCAGCCCACTCTGAAGAGCTGCACTTTAAGAGCTCTCATATCCTGTAGGGGTTCTTTTAAACACAGTACCCTCTGGAAAGGTTGAAAGTTTATCTTCTTAGTGGAGGGAATAAAAAAAGATTACTGTTTTTGAAAACCAAGCTACAAAATACATAGAAAAGTAATTTCCGAACTTTCTAAAAAACGCCTTTATGGAAAATTTCGAACGTACGCAGTAGTTGACCAGCACAGTAGCTTCTCCGCCATCACCTGACTTCAGCCCAGTCTCGTTTCAGCTCTTCTCCCTACTTGTGCCTTTATCTCGTGTTATTTTAGGGCAAATTCCAGATAATTTGTCTGCACATCTTTCAGTATATGTCTTTGAAAGATAATTCTTTTGAAAAATAATACTAATTAGACTACTCTATAAAAGTAATATATATACACTTATTAGGAAATAAATAGACTTATTACTGAAAGTAGAAGCAAAAACATCACCCATAGTCCTTTCACCGCTCTGCCCCCACCAAATCACTGTTAACATTTAAAAATATTTCTTTACAGATGAGAAAAAAATAAGAGCTTTTGTTCCCTTTCCTGGCCTATGACCCAAACTTTGTGAGCAAATCTGAGATTATGAGATTTTTTAGAACAATGATGAAATTATTAGAACTGTGATACAGGAAACTCTCTCATAGAGAAAAAACAGGCAAAAGTATCCATGTATTTGTGATATGGTTATTTTTCAAGGAAGGAGCCATTGCAGTTTTTTAAAATGACAGGTACTTCAATTTATAGAAATTCGGCTTTTTCTGAAAGACTGTTCTTTAAAAATATTTAAGTATTTAATTCAGAGTCAGTTTGCCTGTATGGGAACTGAATTGTTAATGATTAATGTGATTTTATGAATATTTTCAAGCCTTTGTTTGGTGAGGTACTCTTCTCTAAAGCAGCATGATAGCAAAGGAAGTTTTCAATGTTAATATTAATTTTTTTTCTCAGCTGTTTTTTTATTACCTATTTCTCTGAGAAAAAAGGAAATTTGTCACTTTAGACAGTTTCCATAATGTTATACATTTAAAAATCTGTAGGGGCTTAAAATATAAATGAATTTTTAGATGAAAAGTAGCAATTGATTTAAATAAAATGGAGGGAAAATAAAAGAACCTTACCGACATAAAACAGAATCAGATTGAATTCCAGACTGAGAATGATCTTTCCTCTGTTCACGGTCTCCATTTCTGTGTGTATGTATGAGGTGTGGGGAGTGTATTTGAAGAGAGTTTTGGCTTTTTTTTTTTTTTTCTAAGTAAGGAAGAAACAAAGAGAGGAACTCTTATTGAGGAAGCATAATTGGGAACTTTTTGAAATTGTGTAAAGATTGTTTGTAATCCAGTTTCACCATTTAAAGTTGAGATTTTAGCCTAGAGCACATTTCTAAATGTTCATATGGTCACATTTTTCTTGGGTTTTACAAATCCTCAAAGATGTTAGATGTTTTGGGTGAGATTTTGATTTACCTTGGTGCATATTCCTAGAAAGTATTGTTTGACAGATAACTCATACTTAAATTTTCTAGAGCAGTTCAGTCTCTGCTCTTGGGCATCTAATTTGTTCTTGGTGCTGGGCTGATAACTGCTGGAAATCAAGGAGAAGCAGGAGGAAATATCTTCATGTAGTGTGCTAAGTCACTTCAGTCGTGTCCGACTCTCTGCGACCCTGTGCACTGTAGCCCACCAGGCTCCTCTGCCCATGGGATTCTCCAGGCAAGAGTACTGGAGTGGGTTGTCACGCCCTCCTCCAGGGGATCTTCCCAACCCAGGGACTGAACTCACATGTCTTCCATTTTCTGCACTGGCAGATGGGTTCTTTACCACTAGCGCCACCTGGGAAGTCCATCTTCATGTAGAGACAAGAGAAAAATCAGTGAACAATGAATAAATAAGTTGGGTGCCATTAACTAATTGTACCCCAGTTTTGTTTAGTCACTAAGTCATGTCCAACTCTTTGCGACCCCATGGACTATAACCTGCCAGGCGCCTCTGTCCCTGGAATTTCCCAGGCAAGAATACAGGAGTGGGTTACCATTTCCTTCTCTGGGGGATCTTCCCAACCCAGGGTTCGAATCTGCATCTCCTGCATTGGCAGATTCTTTACCACTAAGTCACCTGGGAAGCCCTTGTGCCCAGTTTTGTGTGACCACTTTTATTGTGAAATAAATGTGTGGAATCTTTGTCATCCAGAACCCCATCCTAGTCCCTCGGGGGCTTCATCAGTCAGGTTATTTGTAAACAGCAGAAAGTGACTTGGGCTGGCTTAATAAGCAAAAGGGAGTTTATTGAAAGGATTTGAGGGTAGCACAGTGAGTCCCTGGGAGGACTGGAGAATCATGTGTTGCGGTCTACATACAAGACGCATGCCCCGAAGTCTGCTGTAAAGCTGATCCGAAGAGCACTGCCAACCGGCAAGCACTGCTGCCTTGGCGTGGCCCACAGCCTGTCAGTGGTACTGCTCCGTGCTGCCCGAGCTGCCTGGACTCACACCACTGCTCCGCCTTCCCAGAGAAGGAGCCTCACGTCCCCACCTCTGGGCCACTTGCTCCTCATTCCAGGTCTCAGGGGAGTGTTTCTGACTTGAGGTCATGAACCAGTGCCTGAGCTGCGAGAAAGAGGAGGGGGAAGCTGCTTCCCCAGGCTTTGCCTTCCACGGGGAAGAGGGGTGCTCGCTGCCGGAAAGAATGAAACCCTCTCCACTGTACTGTGTGTATGCTTGGCACCTGTTGATTATATATTTTGTCATTTACAGAAAGTTATTCTCAATCTGTATTTAGTAATACTTTTAGCATTACTGTGTATTTTTTTTTTTACATCATAGTTGCGTCTGAAAGCACCCCCCAGATTTTATATATACCACTGTGTGTGTTTGTGTGTGTGTGTCTGTAGTCAGTGCTTGGTATGTATGTGAACTGAAGACTTTTTCTAGCCCCCTAGTACCTGGGCATCTGACGCTCATGGGTTTGGAAATGACTAATGTTAACACAGACTTGAGTCACTGTTCCAGGAAATGCTAGGTTGATTCATCCATTCTAGTATGTTATCCTCTCTCTGGTTCTGGAGGTTAACTTGTGTGAAATTCTTCTGCAAAGTTAGAGAGTGGATTGACCTCCCTTGAAAAGCACACCAAATGATCTCTTTTTAGAAATTAAAACCCTCCGTTAACCTATTTTTACTTTCAGCCTGATAAACCCCTCTAGTTAATATGTGGCATGATTTTACTACACTAGTGGCGTTTTCTTACGTTTATCCAAAGCACTCTTTCAAACTTTGTTACACTCTGCCTCAATATTTAATAAGCAGTTTTCCAAACCTATTAACCATTACACACCAGTCAGTCTAAGGGAGGGTGATATCAAGAAACTGTCAGAGCAAGTAGTAGTGTGGGCTTTGGGTCTGGTTTAATGAGGGATTACACTTCTGTCCCAGTGTTCATTAACCTTGCAAGCTGGGGCACGTTCTTCAGTCTTCCTGTCTCTACTTCCTCTTTGTCCTACCGCTGGGTCACCCGGGAAATCATTCATCAAAGCACCCAGTGCTTGGCACACACCAAGTCCTTAGCAGATATTGTTCTTCCCCTCTTCTCTCTTTTGAGTAATCTGTTTGTTCAAGAATTTAACTTCATGTTTTTGTTTTAGTAGGTGGCAAGTGGGATAAACCATCGGAAATTTTGGAAATCAAGGGACAGAATTGGGAAGAACAAGTGAATAGTCTGCCTGAAGTTTTCAGAAAAGCTGGTTTTGTTATTGAAGCTTTCACCAGACTGCCATACCTGTGTGAAGGTGACATGTATAATGACTACTACGTTCTGGATGATGCTGTCTTTGTTCTCAAACCCGTATAAACAAGTGGAGGTTGAGGTCTTCAGAGTCCAGCCCAAGAATGTACACTCCGGAAGAGGATCTGCAAGTTCAGTTATGTGAAGGGAGGACCTTTGGGGACTGCCATTCTAAATATCATGTAGGAATTTTAAAAGCCAAATTACTAATTATTGCTTTGTAGTGTGTAAAAGAAATGTTTTTTAAAAAAACAAAAAACCAACTCTTTGAGGATTTTTATCAACTCTTTACTCAGTAATGCAGGTCACACTCCGATTATGGAAAATATTTTTTATACTTAATTGCAGTAGGGACTCATTCCCAAAGCAATAGTCATGACTTCACAGGGAACCAGTAAATGTGGGTTGTTTGTAATAAAATGAAGACTGGGCAATAAAGCTGTCTTTCCAGTTGCAAATATTGGTTATAAAGTATAGCCACTGATCCTCTTTCATGTTTAGAAATTCTGTCATTATTCCAGAAAATGTTTTTAATCATGCTAATAAACTTTTTTTGGAGGTGACTTTGGCATCATGTTGGAGTTACTATAAGGCTTCCCAAGCATCTTTAATTGCTTTGCTTCAGGTGTGCCCAAGTAGTAGCATATGTGAAAGAAAGATGAAGTAGATGAGAATATATGGTAAAGGAAGGCTTTAGACTTGGGGTGGGGTGATTACTGCAAATTGTGATGAACACAAGCAACCCAGACTAACTCTCAAAAGAACAGCCTCATTCAGATGTACTTCAGGGACTACCCTCACTCCCCAACTCATATATATATGTTTGTTTGTTTTTTTTTTTGAAATTCAGAGCAGTGGGTTCTGACTTTGTGGTAACTTGTGTCCTACACTCAGAATTTTGCTTTTCTGGACAATCTCAGGTTCTCAGAATTGGAACATTCAGTTTTGTCTACTGACAAGAACACCACCTAATATTCTTTCAATTCAGCTTCTTAACTCTGTCCTTGTATATACCTCTTTCACAGAACTTGGCTCTTCTCGAAATCCTTAACTGAGTTTATAGTTTGCCAGGAGTATGGTTTGAGAAAACCATGTCAGACTCATGCATTCTAGAATCTGTGAGTGCCTCCAACCATATATCCAGAAAGGTTGCAACGAGCTCATTACCAAGATCGATAACCATTGTGGATATTCCAAAGAGCAGAGCACTTAACCCAGAATCTAAAATCTCAGTAATCATAGAGATGCCAATTTGAGATCATGCCTATTAACATATGTTATTCTCACAACTTGCTTTTGTCAGTCAGGTGTTACATTAACTATTCTCATCTATATGCTCATAGAAGTCATCAAATCAGCACATTTACTGCAGCACCTGGGCATAAAGGGGAACTAAAGCCTTGAGAAGAATGACTTTATTATTCAGTAAGAACAGCATTCCCACGTCCTGACACCAGTATCTTCCACCGTTATTGTGTAGTCGTAATAAGAGTTGGGTTATGTGATTTTTGCAAAAGCGTTATTGGTGCTTTCAAATGCTTTTTTTCCCCCCAGGAATTCAAATAAGTGAAGTGCAAATACTTAGCACCTTAGATTGTAAAAATAGAGGAAATGAGTAAATTTAATGTAGTTCTTGTACAGTTGAGTTTTGCTTCTTTATAAGCTTCATCATCAGGGGTTGCTGTTTAGACTGCTGAACAAGAGTGCACGAGTGACAGATGCTCAGAGGCAGGTTGTTCCAAAGTGTTTCATTAACTTTGAGAATTAATTTGATAGTCTATTTGGAAAAAAAAAAGAAACAAACCTCCTTCTTTTCCCCCCAAAATCAGAGAAAGCACATACATTTATGCATTTTAAAGACAAATACTTTCTCAAAATCTGAGGTTCTCTGAAAATCAGCTTTTCAAAAGTGCCGTTTTTTGGTGAAAATTTAAACCATCAAATCCGCTCACATTTCATGCCTGGTCTTGAAAGTCTTGGTGGTATATCATCATTCCACTAGATGGCAGTGTTGCTTACTGAGCGTCAATGACTATTTCCCCTTAAATGGAATCATGTTTTTTCTTTTTTTCTCCCCAAAGTACTGATACAATAAACTGCCTTCTTGTCTGCACCATTCCTTGTGTAAGTGTTTCATATCAAGTTAAGGTTGTACTGGAGGAATTAAGAAGACCTCTATTTGCAGTCAAAGCAAGCTAGCCAGTTGACCTTAAAGGTCACAGAGAAAGGAAATGCAAGCTGCACCTGTGAGGCAAAGCTCTTTGCACCTGCAGCTGTAAGCCTCTGGAGTGTTTAGACCACTGATGTCAGAGAGTGGAAGGGAAGAAGACATAATAGCCTTGGTCATTTCTCCCTTGTGCAGAGCTGTTAAGAGAGACAGTGTATTTTCTACCCTTCTCTTATGTCACATCAGTTTTTACATAATTGACCTTTAACAGAAAAGCAGTTGGGCTGGGAAATAAAGTAAAACTTAGTTGTTTCAAGTCATCTTTCTGAGTAAAGCTTTGTTTTCACTTAGTTCTGCTCCAACATGTTTCATTAACTTTGAAATCTACTCCTCAGAGCAGCATATTCAAGCAGACTCATAATGAAGCAAGATGTTTTTTACCAGTTGTTTCCTACTGCTTGCTGCTGCTTAATTACTGATAAAAGCATTTCATGACCTTTTTTCTCTAAAAGCTACAGTACCGTCCGTCCACATGGGCTTCCAGTGGCTAAAGTGACTTAGCACGTTTGTGCAGATACCTAAGCACTCCTCAAATAGGCTTATATCCAATGCACCTATGTTACAGCTGGAAGCCAGTGCACTGAGCCAGGGCTAGTAAAATGGACAGCCAGGGCTGTCCAGGTTGACTTGTGCTGCGTAGGAATCCGCTGAACACAAAACTGGGCTTGTCATTGACTTGAAACAACCAGGATGCTCACCAAGTAACAAATTATCAAAGATATAAAATCATGAATTGGCAGAAGGCAGATCACACTATCCATGCCAAGATCTAAGTGAAAAAATGCACCCTGTATCATGAAGGAAATATTACCACAATAAAAAATTCAATAGCCTGCCCTTTTGCAATTGTTTGATAAGACAGCAGCTAGGCAACAGTGAACAACACAATAAAAATAATTTCACATCTCCTGTAGCTATTTGTATAGGTGTTCATATTTTGGTATCTACTTTATTAATTCTAATATATTTGTATTGTCTTTGTCTTCTGTGTGGGCTTCCCAGCTGGCTCAGTGGTAAAAAAAAAAAAAAACCCACCTGCCAATGCAGGAGAGGCAGGAGACATGGTTTCGATCGCTGGGTTGGGAAGATCCCCTGCAGGAGGAAGTGGCAACCCACTCCAGTGTTCTTGCCCGGGAAGTCCCATGGACAGAGGAGCCTGGCGGGCGACAGTCCATACAGTCGTGAAGAGTCAGACACAGCTGAGCACATATGCACTCGTGTCTTCTATGTAGGAGTTGATTCTAACTTCTTTTTAGTTGTTACTTTTATTTTGGAATAATGTTAGATTTCGAGAAACCTTGCAGAGATAGTACAGAGAGTTCCTGTATACCCTTAACCCCCTAACATTGTCTTGCATAGTAGCCACGTTATGTGTCGAAACTGAGAAATTAACATCGGTACCCTATTAGTAAGTAAACTACTGACTGCTGCAGTTTTGCCCATTTTTCCATCATTGACCTTTTTCTCTGTTCCAGGAGCCAATTCAGCATACTACATCCCATTTAGTTGCTTACGTTTCAAATTGCTTAGTGTTTATTGACACAGTACCATTATTTATATTTTTCTTCCAAATTTTTATTGTAAAATCATATGAAATTTCCCATCTTAACCATGTTTAGGTGTTCAATTCAGTGGTATTTAGTACATTCAAATTGTGTAACCATCACCATAATCCATTTTTACGTTTTCACATTTGGCAAAACTGGGACTGGGTAGCCATTAACACTAACTCCCTATTCCTTTCCCCCTTCCCCCACCCCAGTCCCGGCGATCACCATTCTACTTTCTTTGAATTTGGCTATTCTAGGTACCTCATATAAGTAGAATCATACAATATTATTTTGTGTGTGACTGGCTTATTTGAGCACAATGATCTCAAAGTCTATGCATGTTATAAAATGTGTCAAAGTTTCTTCCCTTTTTAATGCTGAGTAATATTTCATTGTGTCTTTTGCTTGTTCATTCATCTGTCAGTGGACACCTGCATTACTGGTAAGTGTTATTGAGAGTAATGCAACTATGAACAATCTGTTTTGAGTTGCTGTTTTCACTTCTTCGGGATCTATACCCAGAAGTGGAATTTCTGGATCAGACACGAATTCTGTGTTTAGTTTGTTGAGGAATTGCCATGTTGTTTTTCGCAGTGGCTGCACCATTTTCCATTCCCACTAACAGTGCACAAGGGTTCTAATTTCTCCACATCCTCCCTAACATTTGTTATTTTGTGTTTTTCTTGATAGTAGCCGTTCAATGAATGTGAGGTGGTATACAGTGGGTTTGATTTCCATTTCTCTGGTGATTTGTTTTTATACTACAACTTGTATGGCATTGCGTTTCATTTACTAGTAACCTGTACTTTGTAGCTTGCTTTGGCTACCTCATGCGAAGAGTTGACTCATTGGAAAAGACTCTGATGCTGGGAGGGATTGGGGGCAGGAGGAGAAGGGGGCGACAGAGGATGAGATGGCTGGATGGCATCACTGACTCGATGGACGTGAGTCTGAGTGAACTCCGGGAGTTGGTGATGGACAGGGAGGCCTGGAGTGCTGCGATTCATGCGGTCGCAAAGAGTCGGACATGACTGAGCGACTGATCTGATCTGATCTGATCTGATCCATATTGATACCAAAGAATTGGAATCACAGTACACTGATACCAAAGTACTTTTTCATTAAGAAATTTCATACTTCTGGAGAATTAGAATTATTATTCCATAACTAGAACTTAAGATTTCCCTCTGGATTTTAGAGTCAATATTCTGTATTCACATGAAGTAAATACTAGTCTATATTTTGTGCTGCTGCTGCTGCTGCTAAGTCGCTTCAGTCGTGTCCGACTCTGTGTGACCCCATAGACGGCAGCCCACCAGGCTCCCCCGTCCCTGGGATTCTCCAGGCAAGAACACTGGAGTGGGTTGCCATTTCCTTCTCCAGTGCATGAAAGTGCAGGACCATTTGAAAATTACTTTCAGTAAGTATAAAATGAAAAGTAAAGATCCCCTCTTTACACCCCCAAATAAATGACCATGTAAATCTGGAATGTCTTATACACCTGCATTTCTTAAGTTGTGGAAAATAACTAAGAACAAATCATCAAGGCTGTATATTGTCACCCTGTTTATTTAACTTATATGCAGAGTACATCATGAGAAATGCTGGACTGGAAGAAACACAAACTGAAATCAAGATTGCCGGGAGAAAGATCAATAACCTCAGATATACAGATGACACCACCCTTATGGCAGAAAGTGAAGGGGAACTCAAAAGCCTCTTGATGAAAGTGAAAGTGGAGAGTGAAAAAGTTGGCTTAAAGCTCAACATTCAGAAAACGAAGATCATGGCATCTTGTCCCACCACTTCATGGGAAATAGATGGGGAAACAGTGGAAACAGTGTCAGACTTTATTTTTCTGGGCTCCAAAATCACTATAGATGGTGACTGCAGCCATGAAATTAAAATACACTTACTCCTTGAAAGTTATGACCAACCTAGATAGCATATTCAAAAGCAGAGACATTATTTTGCCAACAAAGGTTCGTCTAGTCAAGGCTATGGTTTTTCCTGTGGTCGTGTATGGATGTGAGAGTTGGACTGTGAAGAAAGCTGAGCACCGAAGAATTGATGCTTTTGAACTGTGGTGGAAAAGACTCTTGAGAGTCCCTTGGACTGCAAGGAGATCCAACCAGTCCATTCTGAAGGAGATCAGCCCTGGGATTTCTTTGGAAGGAATGATGCTAAAGCTGAAACTCCAGTACTTTGGCCACCTCATGCGAAGAGTTGACTCATTGGAAAAGACTCTGATGCTGGGAGGGATTGGGGGCAAGAGGAGAAGGGGACGACAGAGAATGAGATGGCTGGATGGCATCACTGACTCGATGGACGTGAGTCTGAGTGAACTCCGGGAGTTGGTGATGGACAGGGAGGCCTGGTGTGCTGCGATTCATGGGGTCGCGAAGAGTCGGATACGACTGAGCGACTGATCTGATCTGATGATGTCCAAATGCTATTTTCTTCTATCCTGTTCAGGAATCAACACAGTACATTGGTTTTATATTTTCATCTTTTTTCACTTTTTAAAACTATTTTGTATTCAGGTATAGCCAGTACACCCACTCAATGGACATGAGTTTGAGCAAACTGGGAGATAATGAAGGACAAGGAAGCCTGGTGTGCTGCAGTCCATGGAGTCCATGGGATCACAAAGAGTCAGACACGAGTTAGAGACTGAACAACGACGACAAATAGCCGATTAACAATGTGTTAGTTTCAGGTGAACAGTGAAGGGACTCAGCCAAACATATACATGTATCCATTCTCCCCAAACTCCCATTCAGGTTGCCGCAGAACAATGAGCTGGGTTCCATGTACTGTACGGTAGGTCTTTGCTGGTTACCCGTTTTATATAGAGCATTGTGTATTGGCAACCATAAGTTTGTTCTCGTCGTTTTTGGTTTTTTGGTTTTTTTTTGGTGTGGAAACCCAGGAACCAAGATGCAGAACGCTGCTTTTAAACTTGGAACCCTCAATGCTTTTCAAATGGTAGAGTTGAAATGTTTGAGAATATGTTGGCAGTCCGTTTTATACTCACCCGAACAAAACAGTTTTCCCTACACTTGATGTTGCCCTCTTGTTTTTATTATTTATTATTTATAAGGTGGCTGTGACTGATCATAAAGCACTTCTGGTTTTGGCATTATAAGTAGCATGTTTGTTATAGAAAAAGTGGAAAATACAGACAGGTGTAAAGAATATGCAAGTAGATTTTAGCTGAACCATAACCCTTAGAGGACCACGATTAACATTTTGGTATATACCCTTCTGGACTTTTTTACATACCTGTATGTGCCCACACATACACATTTATAAATTTCTAACATTAAAAATTTTGACAATAAAAGATACCTTTATGCTTCCAAGATGAATCATGTGAAACTCATAGACACCTATTTTCTAAATCAAAAATTGACAAAAGATGGAAGACATTTTCTATCATCTAGTGCTTGACAGTAAGCTGCTTGTTTGAAGGATTAAACCAGGAGCCTAGGAATAAAAGGATGTTTTTGAGGATGCTGATAAATATTATAACTATTTATAAATAACATTAATAAATATTTATAAATAACCATCAACTGAGCAACAGCAGCAGAGTCGATCATTTTTGAAGAGTATATGTAATTCTGCCACCAACAAAGTAATGTCAGCATTATACATTTCAGTTTTTAAAAAATTTCAGGCATTGAGATGTGTTTCATTAAATGTAAAGGATTGCAAGAAAATCTCTAGAGTTCACAATTATATGTGTTGTTCAGTTGCTCAGTTTTGTCCGACTCTTTGCGGACCCCGTGGACTCTATGTAGCACGCCAGGCTTTCCTGTCCATCACCAACTCCCAGAGCTTGCTCAAACTCATGTCAATTGAGTCAGCGATGCCATCCAACCATCTCATCCTCTGTCATACCCTTCTCCTGCCTTCAGTTGTTCCCAGCATCAGGGTCTTTTCCAGTGAGTCAGTTGTTCACATCAGGTGGCCAAAGTATTGGAGCTTCAGTTTCAGCATCAGTCCTTCCAATTAATATTCAGGACTGATTTCCTTTAGTATTGACTGGTTTGATCTCCTTGCAGTCTGAGGAACTCTCAAGAGGCTTCTCCAACACCACAGTTCAAAAGCATCAATTCTTCAGTACTCAGCCTTCTTTATGGCCCTACTCTCACATCCATATGTGACCACTGGAAAAACCATAGCTTTGACTAGACAGATCTTTGTTGGCAAAGTAGTATCTCTGCTTTTTAATAAGCTGTCTAGTTTGGTCATAACTTTTCTTCCAAGGAGTAAGTGTCTTTTAATTTCATGGCTGCAGTGATTTTGGAGCCCCAAAAAATAAAGTCTGTCACTGTTTCCACTGTTTCCCCATCTATTTGCCATGAAGTGATGGGAGAAGGGAGTGGCAAATCACTTTAGTATTCTTGCCTTGAGAACCCCATGAACAGTATGAAAAGGCACCTTTGTCAAGAGGCTCTTTAATTCCTCTTCGCTTTCTGTCATAAGGATGGTGTCATCGGTATATCTGAGGTTATTGATATTTTTCTTGGCAGTCTTGATTCTAGCTTGTCCAGCCCAGCATTTCACATCATGTACTCAGCATATAAGTTAAATAAGCAGGGTTTCAATATACAGCCTTGATGTTATCCTTTCCCAATTTGGAATCAGTCCATTGTTCCATGTCCAGTTCTATCTGTTGATTCCTGATCTGCATACAGGTTTCACAGGAGGCAGGTAAGGTGGTCTGGTATTCCCATCTCTTGAATTTTCCACAGTTTGTTGTGATCCACACAGTCAAAGGCTTTAGCATAGTCAGTGAAGCAAAAGTGGATGTTTTTCTGGAATTCTCTTGCTTTTTCTGTGATCCAGTGAATGTTGGCAGTTTGATTTCTGGTTCCTCTGTCTTTCTGAATCCAGCTTGAACATTTGGAAATTCTCGGTTGATGTACTGTTGAAGCCTGGCTTGGAGAATTTTGAGCATTATTTTGCTAGCATGTGAAATGAGTGCAATTGTGGGGTAGTTTGAAGATTCTTTGGCATTGCCTTTGTTTGGGATTGGAATGAAAACTGACCTTTTCCAGTCCTGTGGCCACTGCCGAGTTTTCCAAATTTTCTGGCATATTGAGTGCAGCACTTTCACAGCATCATCTCTGTGGATTTGAAATAGCTCAACTGGAATTCCATCACCTCCACTAGTTTTGTCTGGAGTGATGCTTCCTAAGGCCCACTTGACTTCGCATTCCAGGACGTCTGGCTCTAGATGAGTTATCACACCATCGTGGTTATCTGGGTCGTTAAGATCTTTTTTTGTATAGTTCTTCTGTGTATTCTTGACATCTCTTCTTAATATCTTCAGCTTCTATTAGGTCCATACCATTTCTGTCCTTTATTGTGCCCATCTTTGCATGAAATGTTGCCTTGGTATCTCTAATTTTCTTGAAGAGATCTCTAGTCTTTACCATTCTATTGTTTTCCTCTATTTCTTTGCATTGATCACTGAGGAAGGCTTTCTTATCGCTCCTTGCTATTCTTTGGAACTCTGCATTCGGATAGGTATGTCTTTCCTTTTCTCCTTTGCCTTTTGCTTCTCTTCTTTTCTCAGCGATTTGTAAGCCCTCCTCAGACAGCCATTATTGCCTTTGTGCATTTCTTCTCCTTGGGGATGGTTTTGATCACTGCCTCCTGTACAATGTTACGAACTTCTGTCCATAGCTCTTCAGGCACTGTGTCCGTCAGATCTAATCCCTTGAATCTATTTGTCACTTACACTGTATAATTGTAAGGGATTTGATTTAGGCCATACCTGAATGGCCTAGTGGTTTTCCCTACTTTCTTCAATGTAAGTCTGATTTTGCAATAAGGAGTTCAAGATCTGAGCCACTGTCAGCTCCTGGTCCTTCTTTTTGTTGACTGTATAGAGCTTAGAAAAGATAGAAAAGATAGTTATGGATAATTCCATCATGCACACTTAACACTTCAATGTATTTCCTGTTTTAATACAAGTGCATATATGTTGCATGTGTGCATGCTCAGTTCAGTTCAGTTCAGTTCAGTCGCTCAGTCGTATCCGACTCTTTGCGACCCCATGAATCGCAGCACGCCAGGCCTCCCTGTCCATTACCAACTGCCGGACTTCACTCAGACTCACGTCCATCGAGTCAGTGATGCCATCCAGCCATCTCATCCTCTGTCGTCCCCTTCTCCTCCTGCCCCCAATCCGTCCCAGCATCAGTCTTTTCCAATGAGTCTCTTTGCATGAGGTGGCCAAAGTACTGGAGTTTCAGCTTTAGCATCATTCCTTCCAAAGACATCCAAGGGCTGATCTCCTTCAGAATGGACTGATTGGATCTCCTTGCAGTCCAAGGGACTCTCAAGAGTCTTCTCCGACACCACAGTTCAAAAGCAACTCAGTTGTGTCTAACTCTTTGCAACCCCATGGACTGTAGCCTTCGAGGCTTCTCTGTCCCTGGAATTTTCCAGGCCAGACTGCTGGTGTGGGTTGCCATTTCCTCCTCCAGGGAATCTACCAACCCAGGGATGGAATCTATGTCTCCTGCATTGGCAGGCGGATTCTTTTTCACTGAGCCACCTAGGAAGCCCTTACATAAACACATATGACTTCATGTTTGACTTTTTTAGATATAAAATTATTTCCTTGTGTGTTTATTACACAGTCTTTGTTCATACCCATTTAAATAGCTGTATAACCCATGAAGTTGATGTAGTATAGTTTATGTAACCATTTCCTTAATGGCAACCCGAGTTGAATCTTTTCCCACCTGAGTCTGCTTTTGCATTTATATGCAGTGCTGCTGCATTAAATATTTTGGTACACTTTTTTTTACTTTTTTTTGGTGCACTTTTTTTTACTTTTTAAAAAAAAACAAAACTTTTTTTTACTTCTGAGGATTTTTTTCCCCTTTATATAAATTTGGTCACATTTACTGACCAAGGTGTCTGACCAAGGTGTCTGAATATCTTTACAGTTCTTTTTTTTTTTTTTTTTTTTTTTACCGTTGTATTATGGAAAATTCCAAGCACATGAAAAAGAAGAAAATAGATAATAATAACCCCTGCTCGGGAGGCAGCTAGTATCAACACGGGACCCAGATTGTTTCACCCAGATTCCTGTACCTCCTTGGTCCCCCTTATTTCCAAGCAAGTCCAGACATCATGTTTCAGCTTTGTTAATATGTATCTGCAAAATATAAGGACTCTAAAAAAAGAGCCATATTGCAGTTGTCACACGTGAAAAAACTAACCAGTAAACCTCCAGCGACCACATTGCTCCAATTGTTCCATCATTTTTAAAATAGTTTGTTTGAATTCAGATCCAAATAAAGTTCCTACACGCAATTGGTGGATGTGTTTGGAGAGCCCTTCAGTCTCTTTCCTCACCGGTCTTTCGGAAAGGGGCGAGGGAGAGAGCGCGCTTTTGTTGGCATCTTGCACCTGCGGGACTGTGACCCCCACGGCGCTCGGTGCCCGGGTCTCCACTCCGGCCGCCGCAGGGACCGCCCGCGTTGGACTCGGAGCAGCGGCGCCGGGCACGGCAGGTGAGGCGCGGGTGGCGGGGACAAGGCCCCCGCAGGGCCCGTCGCAGGGGACGCGGGCGGCCGCTGCTCAGGCGCTTGGGGGCGCGAGGGCCAGGGACTCGCCGCGGGGGCTGCCTGGAAAAGGGGCGCAAGCTACAAGGGGGGCGGCGGAGGCCAGAGGGAGAAAGGAGAGTGGGCAGAGGGAGATTCGGCGACTTGAAGGGCTCGTGGGGAGGGGGCGTCCATGGGAGGGGAGGGGAGGAAATTTCTAAGAAAGGGATCCGAACCCCCTTAATAAAAGCAGCCATGAAGGCAAGGACTTTGTCATGATAATATCAATAGCAACAACAGAAACATCAATAATAATAGCTACTATTTGTCCAGTGTTTATATGTGCCAGTGCTGGGATCAGATTTTTTTTTTTTTTACATATTTTACATACAAGGAAATTTCTTTACATATTTTTCCAATTATATTTCATGGCTGTTGTGAGCAAGAAATGAGAATATTCAGGCAGAGCAAACCGTTACACATTGGATAAATTGATGAACTATAAAATAACATTTACACAGTCTTTGTGCCTGCTTAGGGGTTTCAATCATGTCCAACTCTTTGGGACCCCATGGACTGAAGCCTGCCAAGCTCCTCTGTCCATGGGATTCTCCAGGCAAGAATACGGAAGCAGGTTGCCATGCCCTCCTCCTGGGGCTCTTCCCCATCCAGGGATGGAACTGGGGTCTCCTGCACTGCAGGCAGATTCTTTACCATCTGAGCCACCAGGGAAGCCCCTGTCTTTGTGAGGTATTATCACCATCCGCATTGTACAAAGAAGGGAACGTAAGCCCTAAGAAGTCAAAGAGTTTGTTGAAGAGCACACAGCTAGTAATCAGTGGTCTAAATGAAAACTGGGGCTTCTAGCCCCGAGATGGCACTGGCCATCTGGAGTTCAGGTTCAGGGCCACTAAGCAGAGGCTGGAGAGCAGAGCTACTCAGTGTTTGGAATCATTTAGCTCAGGGCTTGGGACCTGGCCCTGCCACCTAATAGTTGTGTGATCCTCGGCAGGCCACTCGACCTTTTAAAACCCATTTCCTTGTCTGTGAAATAGAAATTGCAGTTAACATTTGCCTCAAAGATTCTGCAAGGACTACGTGAGGCAGTGTGTGTAGAGGGGTGCGGGCTTCGTTCTCACTCAATTCAGTGGTCGCTACAATTATGATTCCTAGAGAGCCAGGTGGCCCTGCATCTGGGCCCCGCTTCTGCCATTTGCTCACTTTTTGAGTTCTGTGTGTCTGCTGAACTCACCTGTGAGACCAAGGGCTGGTGGATGGAGCAAATGTATTGGCTCAGCAGGCAAAGGATGCCCAGTGAGACAGCATCGTCCTCTCTCTCCTTCTATCACAGAATCCTAAGCCTTCCATTTTGCTCTCCTGAGACTCAAAGACAGGGAGGAGAATGACAGGCCAGTCTCACCGTTAGGGACAGAGCTGGGAGCAGCACTCAGGCCTGATGCCTCTAGTCTAAAAAGAAAGCACACATTCCCTTGAGTAGAACTCAAGGGATGGGGCTGTTCCAATACCACAGTTCGAAATGAAATCCAAATCCAGTTCAAATAGCCTGGCAGCCTACAAACCAGACAAGTTAAACCACTTTGCATTAATACTAATGAAAATGGTCTTGTGGGGTTATTTTTTTTGCTTTCAGTAGAAAATCTCCAGGTTAGTATCTGTAGACCTGTATCTTTATATCCATGATATGGACCTTAAATGACACTGCTTTGCAGACAGTAAAACTCCATGTAATTGTGAATTGTTGGTTTCTGTCTGGGATGGGATGCCCCAGCATTGGGGGAACCTCCCAGCATCTTTTCAAAATGTCTCTCATGCATTGAATGACTAGCTCATCCCAGTTGGCCTGCAACTTTCCAGGTCTTAAAGCAAAAGCCCTCAGTCCCAGGAAACCCCTATGGTCAAGGTTTTTAGGAACCCACGTTCAGTTCAGGTTTGTGGTTATTGTTACTGGTTTCATTTTGAGTTCCTTCAAAGTAGTCCTTGCCTGCCTGATTTTCGCCCATCTGCAGGCCTTTGGGTGGGGAGGGGGTTGGATGCATGGAGAAACCTATTGACCCCCAAATCACCATTGCCCAGCTCAGTCCTTTTAATCCTCTTGGCCAAGCTCCTGAAAGAGAGTGACCTGAGGGACTTTTAATTAAAACCAAATCCCATCCTGGCTTTGGACTGGGATTTCGTTGGAATGAAGACTTAATGTGCAGCAGAAAGTGGAGCTTCTATTTCAGTAATTGTAAACCCCTTGTAGAATTAATAGGGAGACTGCAGCAATAAGCACAAGAAGCCTCATTGTCTGGGAAACTGGAGAATTGTGAATGAGGCCAATGCCCTAGGGCAGCTGACCAAAGGGAAGGGAGAAAAAAAAGGCCAGAGGTTCCCCAAAGTCCCAAAGCCAGTAAGAGCTCTTAGGCGAGCTGAACATCCCCACCTGCGGGGTGGGATTGATGGAGCAGAAGGCGTCTACCAAGTGCATTGAGATCAGGTTCACTCAGAATCTGTTAGAATGCTCTGCCTTCTGCGTCTGGAGGTTTCCAAAATTTCAGTTTGTTTTTGCCCTGAGCAGTAAAATGAGCGTTAACTGTTCCCAAAGCCGGTTGTGGAAGTCCCCTTGCAGGGATAGAGAATCTATTTGCATAACAAGCCAGACAATAGCAGGGAAATCTGTATTAGAGGATGCTGGGGTGCCTATAAAGTAATCTCAAGAAACCATAGATGTGCACTATGGGGCTCCTTTTAAATTCCTGAGAGGGTGGCATCTGGGGATTGGGTTGTGAGCTGCCTGGGAGGCACCTGTTTTCCTATCAGACCTCCTTTCAGAACCCTTTCCCAGTTCCTCCACATCTCTCCAAGCTTTTTTAAAAATAAAAACAGTTTCTTTCATTTTGTTTTTCTTTTAAAAAATAATTTATGTTTTGTATGCGGAAAATTTCGAACCCATACAAAGGTAGATACAGGAATATAATGGGCTTCAGCTTCAGTTTTCAATTTGTTTCCTCCATACTTATTTCCTCCCTCATGTATTATGTTGAAACCATCTCAAACATC
Organism: Bos javanicus; assembly: GCF_032452875.1. Taxonomy (NCBI): domain Eukaryota; kingdom Metazoa; phylum Chordata; class Mammalia; order Artiodactyla; family Bovidae; genus Bos; species Bos javanicus. Next base: position 20,136,505 of record NC_083892.1, read on the forward strand.
ACATTTCTTCTGTTAAGTATATAAGAATGTTGCTCTAGAGCAGGCTTGGCAAACTTTTTCAGTAAAGGAACAGAGAGTATTTTCAGCTTTATGGGGCCACACAGCCTCTGTTGCAACTTCCCAGCTCTGCCATTGTAGCGTGAAGGCAGCCATAGACGATACTTAAGTGAGTGGAGTGGTTGTCGTCTAATACAACTGTATTTATGGACACTAATATTTAAATTGCATACATGAAATTTTCATGTGTCCAGACATATTGTTCTTTTGATTTTTTGAAACTGTTTAAAAACCATTTTTATCTCGTGAGCCATGCAAGACCAGGTAACCTGTGAATTTGGTCCTTGGGTTGTAGTTAGCTAACCCCTTGAAGGAGGTCATGGAGAGGATGTGACCACCATTGACCTTCAAGCTGAACCAGAGCAATAAGAGACTCCTCACCCCTTCCCCATCCTTGGAATATATGTTCTGCCCACTGTTCCCACCAGGGGAGCGCTTTTTCAGGGACCTAACCTTGAGAGAGCACTGTGTTGCTGAGACCACCCGGACTTGACCAAGATCTGTTAAGTCCTCTATGTAAACTTTCCAGATTCTGGGGAGGCAAGGGTAGAGATCTATTCATCTTGGGGCCTCTCAAGACAAGCCTACTGTATAGCACAGGGAACTCTACTCAATATTCTGTAATAACTTTTATGAGAAGAGAATATGAAAAAGAATGGATATATGTATATGTATAACTGAATTACTTTGCTGTACACCTGAAACTAACACATTCTGCTAGGTAGTTAGAATAGGGAAACAGGGCCCAAGATGGCAGTCAGAGGAAGCAGCTGCTGGAAAAAAACAAAACGAGGAAACTTCCCAAGGGACTAAGAACCTCCGGTGGGAAAACACACCCTCTTCTCTGATTGGTCTTGCATGTAACCAATCAGACCCCAGGAACAGTACAATTTCTCTATTTGCATAGGGTATAGCCAATCAGGGCCCAGAAACCTGCCCAGGGGCGGGAACAAGGGATATAAAAGAGGGGAGCCAAACTAGGACAGGGTCACTCCAAGGCGGGGCAGGTGTTGGTCCGTTATTATGCTTGGAGATTGTACTGCTTACCGCATGCCCAGTAAATCTTGCCTGTTTGAGGCGTTACTGGTCTGTCCTTTCAACTCTTTACTATGACAAGACATGGGAGAAGGAAATGGCAACCCACTCCAGTATTCTTGCCTAGAGAATCCCATGGACAGCCTGGTGCGCTGCTGTCCATAGGGTCACACAGAGTTGGACATGACTGAAACGACTTAGCATGCATGCATGCATGCATGACAAGACAATAACATGGAAGAAGAACCAACCTGACAATTATAAGTCAACTATACAATAGAAAATAAAAAATTAACAAAACAAAATCCTCATTAAAACATTTAACAGCAGGCTTCCCTGGTGGCTCAGTGGTAAAGAATCCACCTGCCAGTGCAAGAGATGTGGGTTCGATCCCTGGTCTGGGAAGATCCCACATGCCATGAAACAAGTAAGCCATACTATTGAATTTGTGCTGTATTGCCTGGAAACCAAAACTATTGAGCCCTTGAGCAGCAACTACTGAAGCCTGCAGAGCCAGTGCTCTGCAAGAAGAGAAGTCACCCCATTGAGAAGCTGGAATACTGGAAGGAAGAGTAGTCCCTGCTAATGGCAACTAAAGAAAAGCCCGGGCAGCAATGAAAACCGAGCACAATAAAAAATAAACAAATTTTAAAATTATTAAAAAAAATATAACAGCAACAACAAGAAAAAAGGCAAGCATTGTAAGTAAGTGTCCTTGCTTAGTACACCTGCCATCTACCAATCTGGAGGGGCTGCTGCTTTCTCCAGTTTCTCCTTACCCTACCTGTATGGGGGCAAGATTGTGAACCAACATCCCTCCTTTAAAAGATAAGTACTCCTTTAAAAATATAGCCACATTTCTGTTATCAAAAACATTAACAGCAATTCTTTAAAATGTTCAAATATCCAGACAGGGAGCAAGTTTCCACAGTTGCCCCATAGTTTTTGTTTTTCATGGTTTGCTTCAATTAGGATCCAAAGAAAGTCTATATGCTACGAATAATTGTTATAGCTCCTAAGTTTTTTAAGTTCCTAGTTCCTTCCTCTGTGTGTATGTGTGTGTGTCTGTGTATGTGTGTGTGTGTGTCTATGTCTGTCTCTCTATTTGCAGTGTATTTGCTGAAGAAACTAGGTCGTTGATTCTGGGGAGTTTCCTACAGTTGAGTTTGCTGATTGCACCTGGTCTACCTAACATTTTAACAAAGGAACACCTGGGTCTCAGTCCTTAAAGCTCACCCACGTTCTCCCTTGTGCTCATTTTCTTGGTGATCTCATCCAGTGGCCTGGGTTCAAGTATCTGCTGGATGCTCTGTGTAGATAACTCCAGTCTGAGCCCTGCTCTAACTGCAGACTCAAACGCCAAACTGCCTACTTGCTTTGTCCACTTGGATATTTTATGGTCATCTCAAGCTTAGCTTGTCCACATCTCCAGGGCATCTTCCTCAAATCTGCAACTCCTACGGTTTTTTCCTATTTCCCATCTCTCTGAATGCTCAGGCCCAAATCCTTGGAGGTGTCTGTGACTTGCCTTTTATTCCTCACATTCAGTTTATTGGCTCTACCCTTCAAAAAATCAGCAACCTCAGATACAGATGCCACCACCCTTATAGCAGAAAGCAAAGAGGAATTAAAGAGCCTCTTGATGAAGGTGAAAGAGGAGAGTGAAAAAGCTGGCTTAAAACTCAACATTCAAAAAATGAAGATCATGACATCCGAGCCCATCACTTAATGGCAAATAGATGGAGAAACAATGGAAACAGTGACAGGCTTTATTTTCTTGGGCTCCAAAATCGCTGCAGATGGTGACTTCAACCGTGAAATGAAAAGATGCTTGCTCCTTATAACAAACCTAGACAGCATATTAAAAAGCAGAGACATCACTTTGCCTACAAAGGTCTGTATAGTCAAAGCTATGGTTTTCCTAGTAGTCACATATGGATGTGAGAGTTGGACCATAAAGAAGTCCAAGTGTCAAAGAATTGATGCTTTTGAACTGTGGTGTTGGAGAAGACTCTTAAGAGTCCCTTGGATTGCAAGGAGATCAAACCAGTCAATCCTAAAGGAAATTGATCCTGAATATTAATTGGAAGGACTGATGCCGAAGCTGAAGCTCCAGTATTTTGGCCACCTGATGCCAAGAGCTGACTCGTTAGAGAAGACCCTGATGCTGGGCAAGATTGAAGGCAGGAGGAGAAGGGGACGATAGAGGACAGGATGGTTGGATGGCATCACTGACTCAATGGACATAAGTTTGAGCAGGCTCTGGACGATGGTGAAGGATAGGGAAGGACAGGTGAAGGCCTGGAGTGCTGCAGTCCATGGGATTGCAAAGAGTTGGACGTGACTGAGTGACTGAACAACGGCAACCCTTCAAAATATCCCCAACCACTTCTTACCAGCTTCCCTGCCATCTGTGACTAAGTCATCACTATTCATCTCTTACTGGTCTCTTTGCTTTACCTGTTGCCCTTGTTCAGAGTATTCTCAACAAGCAACTGGGGTTATAGAGCTAGTATTTTAAAAGTCAGAGCATGGCTTTGACACTCAGGCTGTGCTGTGCTCAGTCACTTCAGTCGTGTCTGACTCTTTGTGACCCCATGGACTATAACCCACCAGGCTCGTCTGTCCTTGGGATTTTCCTGGGAAGTATACTGGAGTGGGTTGCCATTTCTTTCTCCAGGGGATCTTTCCAACCCAGGGATCGAACCCAGGTCTCCTGCGTCTCCTGCATTGCGGGCAGAGTCTTTACTGCTAAGCTACCGGCGAAGCCTGCTGTCATTCTAATATTCCTCAATGGCTCCCGTCTCCCTCCAAGTAGGAGTCAAGGTGCTTACGATGACCTAATATCACCTACTGCTGTCATCTTTGTGTGATTTATTGAACATGTCAGTTGCATTCCTAACGTCACAGCCTTTGCACTTCTGATTCCCTTTTTCTGGAACATTCTTTCTCCACACTTTACCATTATTTGAATTTTGAAAACATCAGTTTGGCTTGTTTATTTCCTAAACCCATATGTAGGGCTTTCTTCATGCCAAGCATTGTTGTAAGTGATTTACTTCATTAGCTAATTTTATCCTCATATGATGCTATGAGGTAGGTACCAAGGAAGCCCTTATCTTCTCTTTTTCAGATTCTTTTCCTGTATACATCATTACAGAGTATTGAGTAGAGTTCCCTGTGCTATATAGTAGGTCCTTATTAGTATCTATCTTATACACAGTAGTGTGTAAATGTCAATTCCAATCTTCCAATTTACCCCTCCCCCTCCCCTGTCCCATAACCATAAGTTTATTTTTTATATCTGTAACTCTGCTTCTGTTTTCTAGATAAGTTCTTTTGTAGTCTTTTTAAAGATTCCACATATAAATGATATCATGTGATATTTGTCTGTCTTACTTCACTCAGTATAACAGTCTCTAGGTCAATCCGCGTTGTTGCAAATGGCATTTCATTCTTTTTGTTTATGGCTGAGTAATTTTCCATTATATGTATGTACTGCATCTTCTTTATCCATTCATCTGTTGATGGAGACTTAGGTTGCTTCCATGTCCTGGATGGAATGTAAATAGTGCTCCAATGAACAATGGGATGCATGTTATCTTTTCCTGTTATGGTTTTCTGTGGGTATATGCCCACGAGTAGGATTGCTGTTCCCTGTGCTACACAGTAGGTCCTTATTAGTCATCTATGGTAGCTCTATTTGTTTTTAAGGAACCTCCACACTGTTCTCCAGAGTGGCTGCACAGCTCCTAGTTCTCTTATCACTTAAGAATTTGCAAGGACGTAGGAGCCCTGTACGGAGAAGGCGATGGCACCCCACTCCAGTACTCTTGCCTGGAAAATCCCATGGAGGAGCCTGGTGGGCTGCAGTCCATGGGGTTGCAAAGAGTTGGACACGACTGAGCGACTTCACTTTCAGTTTTCACTTTCATGCATTGGAGAAGGAAATGGCAACCCATTCCAGTGTTCTTGCCTGGAGAATCCCAGGGACGGGGGAGCCTGGTGTGCTGCTGTCTATGGGGTCGCACAGAGTCGGCCACGACTGATGCGACTTAGCAGCAGCAGCAGCAGCAGCCTGCACAGGGTACAGCCAATCTACAGACGCCAGGTTATGGTGAAGGAAAGTGTTGTGTTTATTGCAGGGCACAAACCAAAGAGTCCAGGGCAACTGGTGCTTAAAAGTCTCCCCCAACTCCTCAAAGTCTTTCAGGGAAAGATTTTTAAAGACAGGGTGAAGGCAGAGGAGGGACTTGGGGTGATCAGCTCATGGACATTCTTCTGATTGGTTACTGGTGAGGTAATCAGGAGTGACCATCTGGTTCCAACTGGTCTGGGGTTTATGTGCTTGTGGGCAGCATACTGGCTTCCCCGGGGGCTCAGCGGTAAACAAACTGCCTGTGATGCAGAAGGCGCAGGAGACCTGGGTTCAGTCCCTGGGTTGGGAAGATTCCCTGGAGGAAGGCATGGCAATCTGCTCCAATATTCTTGCCTGGGAAATCCCATGGACAAAGGAGCCTGGCCGACTACAATCCATGGGGTCACAAAGAGTCGGACACGACTGAAGTGACTGAGGTGCACACACGCAGGGGAGAATACAGTTAACTTCTTCCACCTATTGGGGGCTTTAGTATCTATAAAACAGCTCAAATGACGTGGCTCAGAATATTATCTTCAGCCTTTGAGGAGAAACTAAAAGGAAACTAAAGGTCCTTGACACTTTTTAATGGCTTAATGGCTAAAGTATTATTATTTTGTCTTGCTTGTCTGTTTCCCTTCCTTTCTGCATTTTCTCACTTCTCTGAATTTACTCTTTGGAACCTGGGGATGGGTCTTTCTTTACACAAGAGGCAGGCAGAGGACACTGTGGGAGTGGGGGGTCCGTTCTGGGAAGACTCCACAGGGTCTGGCTCACTTACAGTATCTCATTAGTTATCAACAGCATGTTCTTGAAAACTAATATTTGCCTGGCGTGCTGCAGTCCATGGGGTTGCAAAGAGTTGGACACGATTGAGCGACTGAACTGAACTGAATGACACTGATAGTCCTTTACATGCTTATTGGCCATTTGTATTTTTTAAAAATGAAGTTCAGGTTCATATTTTTTCCCTCTTGGCTTGTTCATCTTCTACTTACTGAATTGTAAGAGTTCTTTTTATTTTCTAGATGTAAGTCCCTTGTCAGCTATAGCAGATAGCTTTTACCCACTCCTCTTTGTTCAATTGAGGGGTATGAGAGGTGGTTGTAAGAATATAAACAGGCCATTATAACTGAGGAGAGAGATGATTGTGTTTTACACCAGCAAAGAAGTTTAGATGGAGCAAGGTGGATGGAATTAAAAAAAAAATCTTTAAGGGATTCTGGGTCTATCTGTTTTTCCCGTGTCTTCTGATTATTCTTAAATATGTCTAAAATATACAACCCTGAATTATGTCTGCTTGAATTAACTGCAGGAGAATGTCTCAGGAACCTTGGAGATGCTCTCTTTGGCTGTTCCTTTTCCTGAACCATGGAGTGGCAAGTTATAGCGTTCCAGACTCCCAGGGTAAGTCCCGAGGGAGGAGTCATCTGTCACGGTTTCCACACATCTCAGGGGATGGAGTGGGGTTAGGTCAGTTCAGGTATGTGGTGCTATGGAGTGTTCTGGGATGTGTGCATGCCTGTTGCCCTGTATGTGCCTGTATGTGTAGAATTTTCAGGGTTATTCTAAAAGGGTTTCTTAAACCAAGATTTCCTCACACTGGCACAAGTATAATAAAAATTCACTAAAAATTTCCTTCATGAGTAACCTTTTTTGGGGGCTCTTTTCTTAACACATCTGTATTTGTGAAGGTCATCCCATTCAATTCTGTTTTTATATTCAATGGCTTTGTTGCAGATTTGCACCCATTGTTGCAAAAGATGGCGGTGAGTATTCCATTTTCTTCTAAACAACATCCCCTCTGCTGAAACCGCCAACTCATGGATGTTAAACTTGATGTTATCTCTTTGCCTTTTAGGAAGAAATAATAGATGGAAGCTACCTGAATGGTAACGTTCCCCCGTCCCTGCTTGTTGTGTCTAAGAATTTCAAACAGGAGGTGCCTGTGATCTCTCTGGAATGATTCCTTTTTAAGTTGTCTTTTCATTTTATTTCCATTGTAGCATTGCTGGATCTCATACAGTTCCAAAGGTAACTCATCCTAAAGGGGAGGGGGAGGGATGGAATAGATTTTCTTAATGGAAGTCCCTTAACTGTAAAAACTACTATATACTCGTTTATCCAGTTTATCCAAAATTCATCCAATGCACAAGTGTTTTAGAATAGATACATTTGTTCCATACAGTTTTGGCCCCCTCTGCTAGGGATGGGGGAGCCTGGTGGGCTGCCGTCTATGGGGTTGCACAGAGTCGGACACGACTGAAGCGACTTAGCTGCAGCAGCAGCAGCAGCTGTAACACAAGAGGTAACATTTACTGAGTGCTTACTATGTAGCAGGTACTATTCTAAGTGCTTTATGCATAGAATACACATATAATCCTCCCAAACCTCAGCCTCCTCCCACCCAGGTAGGTCCTTTTGTTATCTCATTGGATAGAATAATGAAACTGAGGCCCAAGGAGGTGATTTAAGGTCACTCAGCTGGGAAGTGGTGAAGCTGGGGTGTGTATCCAGCAGCCTGGCCCCAGGGCTCACTGTCACTTTATTTTTTTAGACTGCTCTATCATTTTATTTTATTTGGCCACACCATGCGGCATGTGGGATCTTAGTTCCCTGACCAGGAATCGAACTGGTGCCACCTGCGATGGGAGTCTTAACCACTGGACAACCAGGAAAGTCCCTCACTGTCCCTTTATGTACTGTTAGATGCCACCCTGTGGAGCAGGGCACTACGTAGTGTTGTGGCAAGCAAGGTAAACATTAACAGACAATTCTAATATAACAAGTACTATGAAGGACAGATGGGAGACTTGGGGCCCCATGACAGGAGCATTCAATCATATTAAAGTGAAAGATCCCCATAAACACTCTTCTCCCTAAGGTAACTCCAGTTGACAGTATTGAATATATTCTTGCAGGCTAAAATTTTTTTATCTGTCTCTATCCATCTATCTAGCAGCGCCTATCTATCTATCTATAACATGAATGTAGTGATAAAAGGCCTTCTAATTGTTTAAGGCGGGAGAATTCATCCACTGCCAGCTACTCCATAAGAGCTGGAAGCCAAAGTCCCACTCATTCCCCTTTTCTGAGTGAGTGGCATTCCATTGAATGGGTATTACCACCTGTTGTTGGACATCTGAGTTGTTTTCAATTTTTGGCTGTTACGAATGAAGGTGTGCCTTTTCTGTGTGTTTGGCAATGTTTTAGCACTTTACATGTGTGGACAAATTTAATTCTCACAGTTAGCTATATTACATCGGAGAAGGCAATGGCACCCCACTCCAGTACTCTTGCCTGGAAAATCCCATGGGCAGCGGAGCCTGGTAGGCTGCAGTCCATGAGGTCGCTAAGAGTCGGACATGGCTGAGTGACTTCACTTTCACGTTTCACTTTCATGCATTGGAGAAGGAAATGGCAACCCACTCCAGTACTCTTGCCTGGAGAATCCCAGGGACGGGGGAGCCTGGTTGGCTTCCATCTATGGGATCGCACGGAGTTGGACATGACTGAAGTGACTTAGCAGCAGCTATATTACATAGAAAGGGAAACTGGGGCACAGGAAAACTCAGTAAATTGCCTGAGTCCACACAGTTGAGTGGTAGAGCCAGGATTCAATTCCAGGTTTTGAGCTAACAGTCTTAACTATGCTATTCCAGCCTCCCATGGTATACACAGCGTTTGTTTTGTAAATTTAATATAGTCGGGGGGCTTCCCTGGTGGCTCAGCTGGTAAAGAATCCACCCGCAGTGAGGGAGACCTGGGTGTGATCCCTGGGTTGGGAAGATCCCTGGAGGAAGGACACCTGTCCAAGTCCATCTGTTTGGATTGTTAATCTGAGTGGATTGTTACAGAATTTAGAATATAGCACACAGCTCTGAAACTGATTATTGTCTTTGAGAGACTGGTGTTTGGGTGGGTTCCTAATACTGGGAACTCCCCCACACTGTGCCAGGGCAACACATCGCCTTCCTCCAAGCACAGAGTTCCTAGCATCCTGGCCCACTCCCACTGTCCTCTCTGAACTTCCGTCCCCTGAGCTCTCAGCTAGCAGGGGGACTACCCATCTTAGCGGAACCTGTCATCATGACCTTCTCTGTCTGTCTTTGACTGAAGCTCCCAGGTGTGGACGTCAGACCTGTCCCACAGAGTCCTGGCCTATCTGAACTCACGGAACGTTGCCTTCACCATCCCCAGCCTGAAGGTGTGTATCTGAGACCCACCCCTGTGTTCCGCTCTCAGTGCACAGGGATTGCAAACTCAGGAGCCAGATGAGTTGGAGAACTGGTGGAGAGCTAGTCTTCACTTCCACAAAGAAACGTGTTCTGTCCATTTTATTTTGAAACGTGCTATAAGCTCTTCTGTCTTTCGTTTTGCTACTTTTGTTGGAGACGTGGTGTCTGTATAGGGTATAGGCTGAGCTGCTGTCTCTCAGCAAAGCCCCCTCAAATTACAGCAGTTCAGCCATGAAAGTAAAAGATGCTTACTCCTTGGAAGGAAAGTTATGGCCAACCTAGACAGCATATTAAAAAGCAGAGACATTACTTTGCCAACAAAGGTCCGTCTAGTCAAGGCTATGGTTTTTCCAGTGGTCATGTATGGATGTGAGAGTTGGACTGTGAAGAAAGCTGAGCGCCGAAGAATTGATGCTTTTGAACTGTGGTGTTGGAGAAGGCTCTTGAGAGTCCCTTGGCCTGCCAGGAGATCCTAAAGGAGATCAGTCCTGGGTGTTCATTGGAAGGAGTCATGCTGAAGCTGAAACTGCAATACTTTGGCCACCTCATGCAAAGAGTTGACTCACTGGAAAAGACCCTGATGCTGGGAGGGATTGGGGGCAGGAGGAAAAGGGGATGACAGAGGATGAGATGGCTGGATGGCATCACCGACTCGATGGACATGAGTTTGGGTGAACTTCGGGAGTTGTTGATGGACAGGGAAGCCTGGCGTGCTGCAATTCATGGGATTGCAAAGAGTCAGACACGACTGAGTGACTGAACTGAACTGAACGGAAACAATTTAGCTTATTTCTATTATATGTGATAGTCCAGGGCCAGGTGGGAAGTCCAGCGAGGAGAGGCAACTCTACCGCAAAAGGCCACCGGGGGACCCAGGTTCCTTCTGTCTTGCTGCTTTATCATCATCTAGGGAGTTGTTGCTTGTGTGGTTGAAATAACATATCCATTCTCCAACCCAGAGAGGGCGCCGTGGGAAAGAGGAAGTGAAGGGTCAACAGCCTCTCTTTAAGGATGTGACCTGCAGGTTGCATACTTCCTCCTGCTCACATTTCATTGGCTCACAGTCCACAGTCACATCTTACTGCAGAGGAGTAAGATGAGAGGCCTTGTACCCGGATAAAACTTGTGGGCTTCTGTTGCTAAAAGGAATTACAAGAGAGTGGATCTTTGGGTATAATTATCAGTCTCTCAACCGCAGGTCCAGGAAATATTTTTCTTCCCTTTAAATTCTACCATAAGCAAAACAGTAGCTCAAGTGCGTAAATAGATGGCGATGGATATTTACATTAGAGAACAATAGGGCATGGTGGAGAAGCAATGGCACCCCACTCCAGTACTCCTGCGTGGAAAACCCCATGGATGGAGGAGCCTGGTAGGCTGCAGTCCATAGGGTCACTAAGTCAGACACGACTGAGCAACTTCACTTTCACTTTTCACTTTCATGCATTGGTGAAGGAAATGGCAACCCACTCCGGTGTTCTTGCCTGGAGAATCCCAGGGACCGGGGAGCCTGGTGGGCTGCAGTCCATGGGGTTGCATAGAGTTGGACACGACTGAAGCGACTTAGCAGCAGCAGCAGCAGCAGCAGCAGGGCATGGTAGGAACTGCAGTGAGTTGGCCAGCCTGTACCTCATTAGCGTAATTAGTAGATGGGGTGCAATGTTGTGCCTTTACCAATACTCTGTGAAGAGCACAGAAAACCGAAAGAACATTCTTTCTGAATTCAAAGACTGTTACCTGATTCGGCAAAGAGGCCACATCACTTATGAATGAAGTCCTGACATACGTCTTTGTTGTTTCAACTTTTACTGACTTTATGGTGAAGATGAACATTCATGTGAGAGCTACGCTGAGATTGCTGGTTGTTAACCACTTACAGCCACTAGATGGAGGTGGCTGGTGGCCTCACGGCATCTGCTTTCTTCGTCTTGTTCATCAGTCTGTGTAATCTCTAAGGAAGTGGTGCTTGCCCTTTTCTCTCTAGCAGTAGGGCTCCTCGTGAAATGTGTATATTTTAACCTGATTTGAGCTATACTCCCTCTCTTCCTGTTTGTATATTCATTTATTCGTTCAGTACCTACTCATTCAGCCCCTAGTCTCTGCCAGGCACAGTTGTAGACACTGGAGACTCAGAACAGGCAGTCACCTTACCACCCATGTGGGCTTTTCATTCTAGAGGGAGAGACATTGAGTAAACAGTTCTTCAACTCATTCAAGACAGAGGATAATGGCTGGCGCTGACTGAGAACACTTTACATACTCATTTACTCCTTGTGATATAGGATTAATCCTTACTTACATAGTAAGTTTGACTCTTGTCCCTACTTTTCAGCTGAGAAAACTGAGACCTGGAGATACTGTTGCCCATTTGTCAAAACTCAGGAATCTCAGTTAAATTTGACTTGCAGATTAATAACAAATACATTTTTAGTATAAGTACGTCCCATGCGATATTTGGGATATACTTATGCTAAAAATTATTAGTTGTTTATCTTTAATTCAAATGTAGCCGGGCATCCTGTATTTTATCTAGCAATCCTAGTTAAGGAACTTGCGTGAGGCTGCACAACTGGTAAGTGTCAAGGTGGGGATTTGCACATGGGTTGTCTGGTTCTGCCATAAGGGTGGTGTCATCTGCGTATCTGGGGTTACTGATATTTCTCCCGGCAATCTTGATTCCAGCTTGTGCTTCATCCGGCCCAGCGTTTCTCATGATGTACTCTGCATATAAGTTAAATAAGCAGGGTGACAATATACAGCCTTGACATACTCCTTTTCCTATTTGGAACCAGTCTGTTGTTCCATGTCCTGAACTGTCTGGTTCTAGAGCTTACCTTTTGTCCATGATGCTTTGCTGCCTTTCCAGAGCATTTTTATTTAAGGAAGATTTAGAAAATAGCTCTCCAGATAGCAGAGGAAATCTCCTCTAGGAGAAACTGCTGGCCTCTGCTCCTTACCCTGGAGGGGATGCATAGCCAGTTCATGCTGCCTGAATGTTGCTCCTGTGCAGAGGGTTTGGAGCATGGCAGAGGGTTTGAAGCATGGCAGGGGGTTTGAGCAGTGACCATCTGGGCATAGTAAAATATCTGGGTAGAGGTCAGCTGCTCTGGACTTGAAACCTCAATTGCCTGCAGGGACCAGGCAGCTATGGGATAATCGGCTACCTGGAGGGTGGTGATCAGGAAGAGTAATTACAGTGAGCGACTGCCCCTTGGCCTGTTGATTATTACACAGAAGGGGATATGTATCCAGCATTGCCACATCTTTGTGGATTTTTGTGAGGAATTTCCTGAATTTTAAATGTTGGCAGCTCATTAAAAATTTTGGAGCCAACTCAGCCAAACGCGTGCAGGCTGCCAGCTTGCAGTCCCTGCAGGGAATTAGGTGGCTTGGCTGGGTGCTGGCGGTATGCTCCTGTCCTGTCCTCACTGACTCGCCCAGCATTCCATGTCCAGGCAGCCATGGAAAACCTCCTGGAGCAGCGTTTGTACCAGCCCCAGAAGCTGCTGGAGGACCTGAGGGGGACAGATGCTCAACAGTTCCACACCGCCATGAAATACCTCTTAGAAGACAAGAAGGACCGTCTGGTGAGGCTTTCTTGGCATCCTGGGAGTGGGGCAAGTCCAGGGCATTCAACTTGGTGCTTGTCAAGTTGAATGTAATTGAGCCTCATTCTGGCCTTTCTTCATTTCCTCCCTGAAAACTCCTTGGGACCTAGATTTTCTGTCTTACTTCCTCCAGAGTTCAAATGAAGTGCCTTATAATTCATATTCTTATGGTAACTCAGATGGTAAAGAATCCACCTGCTATACAGGAGACTTGGGTTCGATCCCGGGGTTGGGCAGATCCCTTGGAGAAGGGAAAGGCAACCCAATCCAGTATTCTTGTCTGGAGAAGCCTGTGAACAGAGGAGCCTGGTGGGCTACAGTCCATGGGGTCATAAAGAGTTGGACATGACTGAGAAACTGACACTTTATAAGTACTAAGAAATGAGGGGTGCCCAGACCAGCCAGTGTAGAAACTGGCAAGACAGCTCAGTGGGCTGTGCAGCTGGAGCTCTCCCAGCTCACTGCAGCTCTGAACCCTCAGGAATGCCACCTGTACACAGTCACACTCTGTCCAGGATCCTGGCCTAAGCCTTACCAAGATACTGGTCCTGGTTTGGGGGGATTCTGAAACCTCAAATGAACAGAACTTTCTTCTTTTCTAGTAGGTATAGTCCTTCCTCAATTTCAGTTCTGTAAAAAAATGCTTTGTAGTTAAAAGCAGTCTGAGGAAGGCTGGTATAAAAATATTTTGATAAAAAAAAAAGTATTGTAAAGGCACAGTTGTGGCAGTCAGCTTTTTGAAAGTAACTTGTGAAGCATTTACCATATCCTAAATTTGCACTCTTTGCAGACTTGTGCACATATGCTCTGCTTTCAGAATAAATTTGCAAATTATACACAAAAAGGAGGAAGCTTTTTAATATAGATATTGCATTTATAAATGATCTGTATTAGAATATCGGAGAAGGCAATGGCACCCCACTCCAGTACTCTTGCCTGGAAGATCCCATGGACGGAGGAGCCTGGTGGGCTCCAGTCCATGGGGTCGCTAGGAGTCGGACACGACTGAGCGACTTCACTTTCACTTTTCACTTTCATGCATTGGAGAAGGAAATGGCAACCCACTCCAGTATTCTTGCCTGGAAGATTCCATGGACAGAGGAGCCTGATGGGCTATGGTCCATGGGGTCTCAAAGAGTTGGACACGACTGAAGCGACTTAGCAGCAGTATTAGAATATAAAAATCTCCAGTTATATTCAATTACTACCCATGTTGTACAACAGGTACCTTCTATTTTAGTTATTAACAAAAGGCTACACAACACACACACACACGAAGAAATGAGGGGTACTGAGGAGTCCCAATAATTTGGCTTCATAAATACCCATGAATGATTACTATGTACCAGGAGACACTGGGTTCCGAGATGAAAGGCTGTCTCTGCCCTCAAGGAGCTTATGGTCCAGAGGAGACAAAAACAGAAACAGGTAATTTTCACAAAATAAGGTTGGCTATGTAAGAGCAAAGCAAGGCCTCTGAGACACAGAGAGTCACTGGGAATCAGAAAGGTGAGGTTTAGAGTTTTTCAGAGACAGTTGAAAGTGGAGCAGCATTTTCCCAAGGGAATTGAAGCATTTAAACATTTTACTAATCATAAATTAATTTCAATATCTGTTATTAAAACACACATCAAAACTGTGAGTTTGATGGAGATGTAATTTTTCCTTTTGAAATGAATTTAAGTTTTAAGAAGTCAGTTTAAAGTAAAAAATAAACTAAATAATTGTAAAGGTGATGAAAGATACAGCAAAAATGAGGATGGTGGCCTATGAAAATGGTCTGGATTAATGTTTATTGAGGATTTACCATGTGTCAGGTATTATCCTGAGGGAATGATCAGTGAGCTGTTTCTGTAGAGGGCCTGATAAGAAATATTTCAGGCTTTGTAGGCCTTACAGTCTCTGTCACAACTACTAAACTCTGTGGTTGTAGTGTCAAAGTAGATGACAAGTAAATGAATGGATCTGGACGTGTGCCTATAAAACTTTATTTACAGGAACAGGCGGTAGGCTGAATTGGGCCTGTGGGCCATATTTGCCAACACTCTTCTAAAGGTTTAACAAGCCAGGACCTTCTGAAATAAGGATAACTAGAATCTTACCATTTCAATATTCAGATGAGGAAACAGGCTTGGAGAGGTTGAGTAAGTAACTTCAGGTTACACAGCTTGAAAGTGGCAAATCTGAGGTAAGAACCTGGGTTCCTGACTCTTAGCTGTGAGCCCGTGGCAAGGCCCGCAGGCTCCTTCTCAGAATAAGGTGTTAACATCTATACAATGAAATACAAAGGATGATCAAGGAAGTTGATTCTATTGAAAGACATTTATCAAAATACTTAAGACTAAGTTGGGGGTCAGTAATTCTTGAATACTTTCAATAGTAAGGTTTAGTGGTTGGTCTAATAGCTTCTGTAATTTTGAGGAAATGTTGAGTGTAAGCGAGATTTCCAGTCATTTGCAACAACGGTAGTGAGTTATGAAAGTGTTTGTGATTTTTAGTGATGATACATCAATGCTTCTTGTTGGTTCAAAGCCACCTTGCTGGCTCGCTGCCTATGTTCATCCTTGAAGGAGACGGTGGGGGTCAGTTCCACAGCCGTGAAAGGGAGGATGCGATTCCCTCCACTCCCCACCCCTAATACAATCCACAGACCCCTAATACTCTCCACAGACCCCTGCCTCAGAACCCCCAAGTTACACGCGTCACCATTGCACTGTTTGGCCCCAGTTGGCAATGGCGGAAGTTAGGAAACTTGTAAACATGGTTAGATGAGTGGGCTTGGATTCAGTACCCTTGTTTCAGATCCCAGCTTTGTGCGCCTTTGGGCAGGTTGTCTAATCTCGCTTCTTGTCACCTGTGATAGTGAGTTAATTATAGCATGTAATGTTTGCTGAGCGTTCACTAGGTACCAAGCACTCTCCATTCATTAAATCTCATTCGGTTTTTGTAAATCTAGGAGATAGGCACTGATTTTTATCTTCATTCGAGAGGAAGACACTGAGACTTAAAAAGGATAAGTGACTTACGCAGGGACACACACATATAAGTCAAGGGCCTGGGTTTTGAACCTAGGAATATCTGACCCTCAGGCCTGTGGGTCTCAACCTATAAGACTGTTGTGAGAATAACAGGAGACTATACATGGCTGGTCCATGCTTGGCACAGTGCCTGGCGTGTAGTCCATACTCAGTAAATTGTGGTTATTTTTGGAGGGTATGTTGGGTGAAGGACAGAGTTGTGAACAGTCAAATTTTGCTTAAACTCTGTCAGCGTTCCTGGGGTCTGAGGTCCAAAGGATTCATTCATTCATCCTAACACATTATTTCTCAACATCTTCTGCATACCAGGAATCCCACTGGGCACATGGCATGGGCCTCAGCACTTTCCTGGCTCAGCCTCATCTATAGACTGAAATCAGATGCCAGGGCTCCGCCAGAGCCCAGTGAAAGCAGACTCTATGGTGATGCTGGGGATCATCTCCCTAGTCGTTCTTATGTACAGTCAGGGTTGAGGTCCACTGGCTTAGAGGAAAGATAGGTTTGTAAGCATTTCTAATCACGGAGTTTGGTTCAGGATGCTCTTGGAAGCCCAGAGTGGAGGGAGGTTTGATTTGACCAAAGTAGGACATCAGAGAAGACTTCACTGATTCAGTGATGACTGACCTTGACCTGAAAGAATCAGCTGGAATTCGCTGAGACAAGGAGGTGGGGATTCCAGCGAGAGCAAGGGCCTGAGGTGTGACAGTCATGATGTATCCGGAGAAGGAAAAGGTATTCTGTAAGTGACAGAAAAGTCTAGCATATTTGACATAGCAGCATAGTGCTTAATAGTGGTCCTGAATTTCACCTCTGCTGCTAAGCGTGGTCTCTCCCAGTGTTTGCAGATTGAGAGGCAACGCTGACTTCTGTCACTGCTTTAGGAGCTGGATGACATCGTTATTGACTTGGGAGAGGTTCGGAAACAAGCCTTGCAAAGCCCAGGTGTGAACCGCAGCCTGTTTATCATCACGCTGGAGAGGTGTTTCCAAGTGCTGAACCCCCTGGACTGTGTGGAGATCCTGGGCAGGGTGCTGAGGGGGTCCTCAGGCCGCTTTCTCCAGCCGGACATCACAGAGATGCTCCCGCGCGACCTGCGTGAAGATGCCTTCAAGAACCTGTGAGTATCCTCCCCGCAACCCGCTGACTCCACTCGCTGCCCCTCAGAGTCTATCCTGAGGTCAAGAAGATAACACATGAGGGAGGGGAGAAGGCAGGTGAGGACAGGTTAATATTCAAGGTCAGCTTAGAGATGGCTCGATTAAAACAGTCTCCCACGTTTTAGTCATTCTGGTATCATCCTCATAATTTTTGCCATATTTGTATACTGCCTGTATTATTGTTTATTTCATGTATTTAAAAAATAGTGATTCATTCTATTTGCTTAAAATATCTATATTAAAAGTAAAAAATGATACATGCTGCTGTATATAAAAGAAATAACCAACAAGGACCTACTGTATAGCACAGAGAACTAGATTCAAATTTGGTAACAATCTATAAGGGGAATGAATCTGAAAAAAATAGATATATATGTATGTATAACTGAATCACTTTGCTGTACACTTGAAACTAAGGTAACATTTTAAATCAACTATACTTGAATAAAATTAAATAAATTTTTAAAAAGTAAATATGGTATAGTTACTGTAAATGGGAAACCAGTATCATTTGTATTTGTTGTTGTCTAATCACTGTCATGTAAGGAATCATAAAAATAAATACAACAGCAATTTTAAAAGTGTCATTAAATCTTAGCTGGATATGTTGCTCTGAGCTTGGGACCTGTTCTCAGGTAAAAAAGGAGCTGAGTGTGTGTTGAAGACTCCCTAGCGCTAAATTGAGATTTTCTCCTTGAGAGGCAGCAGACTGACCGAACACGGTTGGATCCAGGAGCTCAAATTACACCATCAGCAACGCCTCGGTTTTTTAATCTCTCAGCTCTGCCCTCCTCTGCGTTGGCCTTGCTCCCAGGCAAGCTCTCTCCACAACGGAATGTGGGTAGTTCCAGGCCCCTCCTCAGAGTGCCTGGTCCAGAGGACTTTCCCAGCAGTTCCAAGCAGAGTCCTAGACCTGATTCTCATTGGTCCAGACTAGGTCATGTGCCCATTCTTGAGCCGATGACTGTGGCCAATGGGATCTGGTGAGATGAATGGCTTGCATGTGGCTCACAGTTCCACCCAAACCACATGGATGTGAGAGAAACATCATTTTCCCAAGAAAAACTGAGGTGCTGTTATGACAAGAGAGGGGGTGGATGCTTGACAGTCAAAACTCAGATGTCCAGCACAGAAACAGAAAGCCTGAATAAGAGCCCGGGGAAAGATTTCAGGCCCTACAGAGAGAAAGACAACAGAACAATACAGGTATAACACTGCATGACAGCGGGTTCTCATCATCACTGGGGAGTCTAGAATATGCCATTTCCTGTTTCCCGATGAGCATCATTTAATCCAACCTCTTCTTTCCCAGATGAAGAAACTGAGGCCCAACAAGGGGACGGTATACCTGAAGTGACCCCATAGGGCTTGACTTAATCTGAACTCAAGCCAGTTCTCCTGAACCTCAGTTTTGCCTTCTTCTTACTCTGCCTTTCTGCTTGTGAGGATGATGTCATTAACCCCATTCCCATTTTTCAAATGGGAAAACTGAGGCACAGTGAGATTGAATAACTTGACCTAGATCATGATAGAGCATTGTTACAAATGGGCAAGCTTTCCCTTAAATGATGGTTGTCATTTTTTCAGAATTACTGAATATAGCTATCTCCTGTCCCTTTCACCCCTGCTGCTGTTATGAAAATCAAAACAACAACTGAAAGAGAAAGAGAGAAAGAAGAGGAAGAGGAAGAACCGGAATAAGAGGAGAAAGAGGAAGAAAAACAAGAAGGAGGAGGAGGAGGAAGGGTGAGGAGAAAAAGAAGAAAAGAAAGATACAGAGAGAAGACCCTACGATGGATTGAAAGTTTGCCTCTTCACATATGAAGTGACTGGGAGAGTGGCAGGGACCAACCTTAAGCTTAGGAAAGGTTGGCGAATTGCTCATTTGGTGAATTGATTTTCAGTGGTGGGTGGAATTGAGCAAAGTCTTCCGAGATGAAGAGACTCAACTGTTTTGCCAGGATGAACCAGAGGGGTGATCAGTGCCAAATGCTGAAAGGTCAACTCAGATTGGACCAAATGGAACTTCTGGCTGCGGTGACAAGGAGGTCATTTGGGATTTGGGCCACAGGGAGTAATGTGACAGTGGGGAAACCAGATGACCATGACTTAAAAAGTGACCAAGACACTTTATAGCCACAGGATGTCTGAAACTGAAATGTCAGATACTAACAAGTGTTGACAAGGAGGTGGAGAAATCAGGACCTTCAGACACTGTTGGTGAGAAAGTAAAACAGTGTAGCTACTTTGGAAAGCAGTCTGGCAGTTCCTCAAAAGACTAAGTATAAAGTTGTGATTTGACCCAGAAATTCCACTTCTAGGTCTACACCCAAGGAAAATGAAGCATGTTACATAAACACTTGTACATGAATAATTATAGCAGCATTATTCATAATAGGCAAAAGGTGGAAATAGCCCAACTGATGAGCAGATAAAGGAAATTTGGTATATTTGTACAACAGAATACAATTTGACCATCAAACAAAGTACTAATACATGTCCCAACATGCATGAACCTTGAAAACATCATGCCATGTGAAAGAGGCCAGATACAAGTGTGACATATTGTATGACTGCATTTATCTGAAATATCCAGGAGAGGAAAATCTATAGAGACAGAAAGTAGATTAGTGGTTTCTAAGAGATGGGGTCACTGGAGATTCAGGGGTGATAGATAAGAGTACAGGGTTCCTTTTTGAGGCACTAAATGGGTTCTAAAATGGATTGTAGTGATGGTTGTACAAGTCCATGAATATATTAAAAATCACTGAGTTGTGTACTTTAAATGGACAAATTGTATGGTACACAAATTACAGCTTAATGAAAGTGTTATTAAAAAAATAATGACCAGGTGGTTGGGAAATGGAGATCAGTCTTTGGCAGATATTTAAATGTGATGGAAAGAGGAAAATGGGAAAACAGCTACAGATAGCAAGGGGAGCGGGAAAGGCTTTTAACCAATGACGGCTTTGTGTGCATTTGCTGTTTGGACCCTGCCTGCAGGCCTGCATCTGTTTGTTCCTTAACTGATACCCGTGTTTGCATCGTTTAGGTCTGCGTTGTTCAAAGATCTCTATGACCAGACCTCGGCCCACGCCCAGAGGGCTGTCTACTGCTGGATGACTGGGGTTCTGAAGACATCCTCCAATGTGACTGGTGAGCCCAGGCCTTGAGGTGGGAACACTTTTTAGGCGGAGTCCATCCTTAAGCATGGTGGTGCTTCATCTCTATAAATAGGGATTTGATTTCATTGTCGCTTAAGACATTTACCTCTCTAGGCTTCCAAAAAGAACGTGATGTGGCTTGTGGGAAAACACACATACCCCATCTCATCAGTGCATTTTTCACATGTTGAAGTCTCTGAAGTAACAATCATCTGTATCTTAGAATCAAAGATGTGTCCTAGGTTCTTAGGAAATAATAACAAGTTTACAAGTTCAAAATCTGTGTTAAAAATCTATATCAAAATGGGACAATATAGTTCTTTTAAAGAAAATCTAGATAGTAAAGCCCAGAAATTCAGCACTAAGCTTCCTGGCAACCAAAGCAGAAATAGGCCAGGATTTATTTGACAGGTGTTTATTTTTTTTTGTAAATTAATTAATTAATTCTAATTGGAGGCTAATTACTTTACAATATTGTAGTGGTTTTTGCCATACATTGACATGAATCAGCCATGGGTGTACTAACAGATGTTTATTGAAAAAAAAAAAAAACTGTTTTCTAGAATAGTCAAATTCATAGAGATGGAAAGTAGAGTGGTAGTTGCCGGGGGTTGGAAGAGGAAGGAATGGAGAGTATGGAGAGTTACTATTTATTTTATTTATTTCATTTTGTTTATTGGCTGTGTCGAGTGGCTTGTGGGATCTTAGTTCCCTGACCAGGGATTGAACCCCAGGCCCACGGCAGTGACAGTGCCGAGTCCTAGCCACTGGACCACCAGGGAATTCCCAGAGTTGCTGTTTAATGGGTACAGAGTTTCAGTTTTGCAAGATGAAAAAGTTCTGGAAATGGATGGTGGTGCTGGTTGCCCAGCAAAGTGAATATACTTAATGGCACTGAACTGTGTACTTAAAAATGATTCAGATGGTAAATTTTATGTTATGTGTATTTTACTACAATTGAAAAAAAAAAAGAAGACAAGAATAGCGATGCGGATTAGTAATGCAAACAGTTTCACAGATAATGTCAACTTGTTGAATCTTTAATGTTAGTAATGTACACAGAATAAACTCAACACCTAAAAAGAGCCCATTGGACTTACCTGGTGGTCCGGTGGTTGGGATTCCACCTTCCAGCGCAGGAGGCACAGGTTCATTTCTTGGTCGGGGAACGAAGATTGCACATGCCATAGGGTGTGGCCAATGGATGCGATAGGGTGTGATTTTTTTAAAAATCACATTTATTTTAAAAAAAGCCTACTATGTGTCAGCCACTGGAGATACAGAGGAACAGAAGACAGGTCTTTGCTTTACGGAGCTATAGTTTTATTGTGGGTGAGAAGGTGGAGAAAACTTTTAGGCAAGTAAATAAAAAGAATAGAGGGAGAGAGAGAGAATACTGATACGAGTAACAGCTCTGCAGAAAATAAAATCGGTCAATGCCATGGAGAGGGTTACTGCTTTAGACTAGAACAGGACTTGGCCACGGTTTTCTGTAAAGGGCCAGAGTAAATGTTTTAGGCTTTGTGGGTGTAACAGAAAAGCAGCCTTAGACAGCAAGTAAGTAGGTGTAGCTGTAACCGAAGAAAGCCTTATTTACAGATACTGATGTGTGAATTTCATGTAATTTTCAAGTGTCACAAAATATTCTTCTTTTGATTTTCCCGGACGGGGATGCCTGGTGGGCTGCTGTCTATGGGGTTGCACAGAGTCGGACACTACTGAAGCGACTTAGCACTAGCAGTAGCAGCAGCAACCATTAAAAAATGAAAAAGCCAAGCTAAAGTCTGTGCAAAAAGAGATGCTGGGTGGGTTTGGCCCACAGGCTGTAGTTTCTGACCCCCAGATTAAGGAGTCAGAGAAGAGCTCTTTGCGCATGCGACATTTGGTTTGAAACCAAAATGAGAAATGGCATCAGACGTGTGAGGCTCTGGAGGAAAAGTATTCCAGGCAGGGGAAGCAGCAGATAAAAGGCCCTGAGGTGGAAGTGAGCCTGTGTATATGGGGGAGACAGGGAGAGCCAGTGCGTGGAAGTGGGGGGAGTGCCAGCCAGTCCTTTTCCTGGAATTCATCTCTGAGATCTGTGTATAAAAAAGCATTAAACAGTGGGATAATAAATGTCTTCCATGCTCAGCAGAATTCCCTCTGCCTGGTGCATAATTGTGACCTCTGGGAAACTGAATCTCACACTATGTAACCTGGGAAATTCACTCAACTCACCCACTAGATTCTTACTGTTCGGTTGCTAGGTCATGTTCAAGTTTTTGTGACCCCATAGTCTGCAGCATGCCAGGCTTCCCTGTCCTTCACTATCTCCTGCTGTTTGCTCAAATTCATGTCCATGGAGTTGGTGACACCATCCAATGACCTTATCCTTATCCTTTGACCCCTTCTCCTCCTGCCCTCAATCTTTCCCAGCATCAGGGTGTCGACTCTTCACATCAGGTGGCCATAGTATTGGAGTTTTAGCTTCAGTATCAGTCCTTCCAATGAATATTCAGGGTTGATTTCCTTTAGGATTGACTGGTTTGATCTCTTTGTTGTCCATGGGACTCTCAAGAGTCTTCTCCAGCACCACAGTTCTAGACTGTAGACTTCCCTTAAGTCCTTGTTGCCAGAATGTAATTAGGGACAGACTCTCCTAAAATCCCTATGTTAATAATAAAATCCCTATGTTAATAATAAAATCCCATTATTAAACTAAAGTGAATTAAAATGAATTCTATTTGGACTTTAAACTTCTTTTTCATGAAGCTCCTTGAGGTAACTGGAAATGCTTTGGGTGTCAAAAATACCCCGAGTTTGGGGATCATTGATCTGCAGAAATATAGTTCATGCTTAATAATGAATTAAAAATGGACATCTCAGCTTAGTTCTTGGTGAATTTAGTGGTTTCCCCCCAAAATTATCTCGCCTTCAGGGCCACCCTTTCTTCTAATAACCAAGTCAGGGTTCAGAGTTCCCATCTAGAGGATGTTTACCCGTGCTCACAGCAACAGCTGTGATTCTTGGGTTGGGGAGGCACCCTCTGGTTCTTGTGATATGGTCCACAGATCAGCTGGCCTCACCATCTCCTCTGGGCATCAGCCGTTGCCCATGGCTTCTTGCAATAGCTTTTGGTGGCTGATTCATGGCACCCTGAAAATGATCCCTGCTTTTTTCATTTCCCTCAAATGCTGCCAACGCAATGTTGTACTTTGTAAATCTTTTACTGGAGGTGGAGGATTAGGCAATGGCAGCCAATTCTAGTTCACTGAAACTTAAAAAAAAAATTTTTTTTGGCCACACCCCACAGTTGGGAAGATCTCTTGGAGAAGGGAATGGCTACCTACTCCAGTATTCTTGCCTGGAGAATTCCAGGGACAGAGGAGCCTGGTGGGTTACAATCCGTGGGGTCACAAAGAGTCAGACAAGACTAAATGACTTAACACTTTCACTTTTACCTTTTCACAGCCTGTGGGGGCCTTAGTTCCCCAACCAGCGATTGAACCCTTGCCCTTTGCATTGAAAAGTGAATTCTTAACCACTGGACCACCAGAGAAGTCCCAGTTCACTGAAATTTGAATTTGGATCCTGGCCATGATTGTTCCTAAAATCCCACTGACATTTTGCTGATGGGGAATTTCAAATGTCTGAACAGAGTGATAAAGTTCTCTGGGAATTCAGAGAAGAGAGAAATTATACTGCTGGCTGAGGAGATGAGAGAGGGCTTCAAGGAAGAGGAAATATTTGAGCTCAGTTTTTAAGGTTGGGTTTGGAAGCAGAAGGGTTAGGGGAAAGGCAGTCTGGCTGTTGGGAAAGTCCCAAGAGAGGAAAGATTTGGAGACCATTAGGGGTGCATTCAAGAAAGGGCAAATGGTTTGGGTTGGCTCATGTACTCAGTGATAATCAATAAGAAAGATAAGATTTGTTACTGGCAGTAATAAAATAATCAAATATATTTCAAGTTAGTAACTAAAAATGAAACTATATTTTGTGGTCTTAGTATTACAAAATAATCTGCATGTCTGACTAGTTCCTCAGTGGTGCTGAGGCTGCTGGTCCAAGGAGCCGCACTATGAATAACGAAGTGGTGGACATCCGTCCCTGCCTATGTATAGTGTAGCATCTCGTAAGCAGAGGGCTCTCAAAAATTGGCTGTTGAATGAATTAATGGATGCAAAAAGAGGTCCTGATATCAAAGATATTTTTGACAATCATTTACCAGTGCATAGGCTTTTATTTATTTACTTTTTAATCTGTGTTTTGTCTTTTTTGCAGATGACTCTTTTTCATGGGTTAGTGCAGAAAACTTATGGATTTTGGGCAGATACATGGTTCACTTATCCTTTGAAGAAATTATGAGAATTAGTCCCATGGAAGTAAGTTTGAAAAATACATTTACATGTCTCCATCACCAACACATCTGAAGTAAGGTGTGTTCTGGACTTCCTAAGCGCTAGTGGTAAAGAACCTGCCTGCCAATGCAGGAGACCTAAGAGACATGGGTTCGATCCCTGGGTTGGGAAGATCCCCTGGAGGGGAGGGCAATGCAACCCACTCCAGTATTCTTGCCTGGAGAATCCCATGGACAGAGGAGCCTGGCGGGCTACAGTCCATTAAATCACAAAGAGTCGGACACGACTGAATCGACTTAGCATGTACACAAAGGTGTGTTCTAAACCTCTCATGTTCAGCCAGCCAGTCGAGGTGCCCTGGAAATTGACCACTCACCTTAGCTCAATATAACTTGAGCATCTAAAGAAAACTCCTTGAATAAGGCCTCAAGCAGTCAGTTGCTGGATTGTGTTCTAGTATAGAAGAGCTAAGAAAACAAAAAGAATTGTGGACAACTAAGACAGTTCTAATGTCAACAACATGATCTAAAGAGAAGATTGGCTATGAACCAAAGGTCATTTAAGGGTATTTTTGAACTCAAGAAATGCCAAGGATTGTAGCTATAGAGTTTACAGTCATTGGAAGCACAAACCCAAGTCAAAAGCAACATGGATCAATTGCTGCTTCTATTTATGGCTACTTCTATTGATAGCTACTTCAGCATGAGCGATGATTGGACTTTAAAGTTTACAGTGAGAAGTGTACATATTCATGGTGCTTAACTCACTGCTCAGGAATTACTCTCCTTTTCCTGATGTTGGTCTGATGATACTAAAATCCCTTGGGAGGCATGATTCTAGAACTCAGCCTCCAAGGAATGCTGCCGACAGGGAGGCTTTCATAAAGAGTGCCCTTCTTCAAGATTCAAGTTAATCATTTTATGGCCCAGAATAAACCATTTGGCGCCAAGACTATCCCAAAATGCATCTTATGGGTGAGGGGCCTAGTGCCATTCTGAATTTTAAGACATTCCTTTGTTTCATTATCAGACTGCTAGTGACTATATAACATCCAGCTGAAGACTAGCAGGCGGGTACTCTTTCTACCCGCTTCTGATGCCTATGTCAGAAGCTTTCTCTATCTCCTTTATACTTTAATAAAACTTTATTACACACACACACACACACACACAAAGAGTGTGGGGGTTGCCACCAGTTTTTACCCTGTGTGCCCTAACTTTATCCTGGCCAGTGAAAGAAGTGTTTGCAGCAAATGACTGGCCTGTTCAAGAACTGACTCACCCAACCGTGTCTGGTTATTATGAAACCAGAGGCAGAACTAGGTTCCTCTTTCTTTAAAAAAAATTATTTCCTAATTTGGCTGTACCAGGTCTTGGTTGCAGTATGGAGGATCCTCAGTTGTGGCACGTGGATCTAGTTCCCTGACCAGGTTTTGAACCTGAGCCCCCTGCATTGGGATCATGGAGTCTTAGCCACTGGACCATGAGGGAAGTCCCTAGGTTCTTCTTTTTACCTGACAGGCTGGGAATATTACAGATGTCTCTCAGTCTCATAACCCTCAGTTATAAAATGGATTAGACCTCCATTTTACTTTTTCAAAGTAGAGTGAATTTCAGAAAGTCGATAGAGGTTAAATTCTCAGGAAGCTGGGCCCCCTAGCAGGGACTTCTTGAGATCCAGGGGCTGTTCTCAACATTTCTTCATCTTCTAAACATGTGGAGAAGGGAGGTGAAGCCACAGGGTACCAACACTCAGAGGGAATTTCTTATGGATGAAGACCACAATCTGTGAGGGAGAGACAGCTTTATGAAATCTTTAAGCGAAGAGTAACAGTGCCTCAAAATATAGGAGACCTCAGTGCGACACTCTGGGACACACAGGCAAAAAGTGAACAATAATAGAAAGAACCTGAAGAGTATATTTAATAAAGTTGAATGCATTGTGTATATATTTACATAATAAATGTGTTAAGTATTATGTAAACATGTATTTACATACATATTGTATACATATATCCAACTTTATATCTTACAAAGAGAACACACATTCTTTTTTTAAATTACCTGTGGGTCATTTGCAAACTGATTTATCTATTAAAAAAATTCTGATTCCCCAAAGCAAACAATCTGTGGACCACATTCTCTGACCTCAATAAAACAAATCTAGAAATAAATGTGCAAATATTAGCTTGAAAAAAGTCCAACTGCTCATATATTAAAAAAGGAAAACTTTCCTAAATAACAGTTGGATTGTAGAAGAAACTGAAGCAGCAGTTACAGACCATTAGGAAATCAACATCACTTACAGTTACCAAAGAGGAAATGGGATGAGGGATCGATGGATTAGGAGTTTGGGATTAGCAGATCCATGCCTCTATATATAAAAAAGATAAACCACAAGGTCCTACTGTATAGCACAGGGAACTATATTCAATATCTTGTAATAAACTATTACAGAAAAAAAAAAAAAGAAATCAATGAAAATGAGGAATGGGCATCTCCAGGTGTCTGGGGGTGGGGCGCAGCACAGGCCACCGGGGCGGGACTTCACAGGGCTCCTGCAGCCCCTCACTGATCTTCCTGGCCTCCTCCACCAGATTGGGCTGTTTATCAGCTATGACAACGCCACCAAGCAGCTGGACACGGTTTATGACGTCACACCTGAACTGGCCCAGGCGTTTCTGGAGAGGATCAGCTCCTCCAACTTTGACATGAGGAATACCTCTACCATCCACAGGCAAGGGGCGTGGGTGCCGGGCCCCCGGAGCTGTTTCCCATCTAAGCATCAGCTTCCTCTGAGCAGCAAAAGAGCCGGGGAGGGGGAGGGAGGTGGCTGATCCATCTCTTTGAATCGTCCCACGTCTCTGTGCATGTGAGGGAGGTGTTTCCCCAAAGAGATCCCTTTAAAGAGGTTATAAAGTGGAGAAGAAAACAAAATGCTTTGAAGGCATCTCCTATGTGCTAACATTTTATACAGCCTTATCTATCAAGTGCTAAGATTCCAGCTCTAAGCACAGAAATGGAACTTTTTACATTCTTGGTATTCCCTCCATTCCAAGTTGTAAATGTGTCATTTATAATTGGTTAGGTCGAGTATTGGAAATAGCTAGCTCACGGGCCTCATATTTGTGAACCTGTTGTATCCTAGACCCTCAGGCAGGGAGCCCTGGAGTGAGGTCAGCTCTAGAATTTAGTGATTGTAACCTGATCCCCAGGAACTGGAACCATTTCCAGCAGGGAAGGGCCAGGAGCTGTGTACCTGGTGACCCCAGAAAGGGTTTGAATGTGGGGGGTAATTGTGCAGTGAGGAGGGGTGGTGGGCACCGTTCACCATCCTTTCTCCATCTCCCAGGGTCTTACTGTCACAGACCTTCCTCTGACAGCATCACATGACCTTACATTTTCCAAAGTCACTTGCAGAGAATATTCTCATTTAAAACTCTTACACCCTCTTCCCCTGTCCTTAGTAATTTTCACTCAGTAGCATGGGCCCTATATTTTCTAGTCAGTTTAGTCAGTTGCTCAGTCGTGTCTGACTCTTTGCGACCCCATGGACAGCAGCACGCCAGGCCTCCCGGAGTTTACTCAAACTCACGTCCATCGAGTCGGTGATGCCATCGAACCATCTCATCCTCTGTTGTCCCCTTCTCCTCCCGCCTTCAATCTTACACAAAAAATAGTTTAGTGATTAAGAACATGGGGCCTGGAGCCAGAAGTCCTGGGTTTGATCCTGGCTCTGCCACTTACACGTTGTGTGATCTGCACCTCCTTGTGTCTACTTCCCCATCTGTGAAATGGGAGCTAATAAGCTGCCTATTTCATTAAGACCCTTGTAAGGATTAAGCACATTTGCACATAGAAAGTGCTCAATAAAGATTAGTTATTCTTAACATGGTTATTAATATTTGGTCTTCACTTCCTCTGAGTATTTTTTTTTCTCTTTAGACACACTTTAAAATCCTTTCCCTGGGCTGGTTGCTTTCCTGGGGACATGTCTGAGAGTGTCAGTGTTTGATCATGGTCAACTAGGTGCTCCAACCATGCTAAGTCAAGTAGATTCCATTCTAATGCTAAGAGCATCCATTTCAGAATAAATGCTCAGCATCTACCAGGAAGTATGCTAATCAGTTGGTATGCATCTTCTCATTTAACTCCCACAGTACTCCTCATTCCTTCATTCATCATATTTATTATGACGTGCTATGATGGGCAAAGGAAACCTCCCCATTAAACACTTAGAGAGGCAGGGTTATAGTAGAGTGTGCGCTGCACAACGTGTGTAGCTTGCAGAGAAGTAACTTGCTGGAGGTCAGATGTCTCACAGAGCTGAGCTTCAAATTCCAGTTGGGGGTGAAGTTATGTTCTTAAGCAATAGATGCAGTGCTTCCAGCTAGACCAGGGTTCAGATCTCATCTCTGCTCCTACAGTGTTCTGACTTCTGTCTTTTTATTTTCTTTTGAAGCCTCATCATCTAGAGGTGTTGGTTGTAGAGCATCCTGGAAATAAACTTCTGCCTTCAGGGTGGGCAAATCTCTTATCTCTGTGTGGATAAGGAATGCTTTCCTTGTATCCCTTAATGCCCCAGGAGGAGAGACAGCGTAGTTGGATGGATCTAGATTTAAGGCCCGGCACCACTTGCCTTAATCTGTCTGAGTCTCAGTTTACCCTTCTGTGAAATGGGGCTAATGAGAGCACTCACCTTGCAGGGTTGTGATGAGATATAAAGGGCTCAACACGGTTCCTGGTGCTCAGCAGCTGCTATGATTGTGACCTCTTGGTTCTAACTGGAGTGGAGTCTTGGTTGTGGCCCCCCTCCTCTCCGCCCTCCACCAGCATCCCTTATCTTTTCACGCAGGCTGGGGCTGCTGGTTTGTTTCTATGATGACCTGGAGCTGCTGGACGCTGCTGTGGCCCAAGTCCTCCTTCACCAGATGATCAAATGCAGCCACCTGAGGGGCTTCCAGGCTGGTGTTCAGAAGGTGCAGAAGTGCTGTGAGGCCCCGCACCCTTGGCCTCAGTTTCACTAGCCAGAGAAATGGGAAGAATAGTCTTGTCTGCCCTTTGCAAGAAAGTGTGAATCAGATCTAAGTCCAGCCACAGCAGAAACACCGGGATGAGCTTAAAGTAGGGAGAAACAACAAAAAACTGTAGGACAAGCTTGAATAGATCAAAGTTCAATCAGAGTGTCCACCTCAGACTTGAATGTGCGTGAGGTTATTTGGGGATCTTAAATGCAGATTTAAGGTCTGGGTGGGGCCTGAGACTCTGCGTTTCTAACAAGCTTCCAGGCGATGTTGAAGCTGCTTGGCTGGTGACTGTGCTTGGAATAGAGAGGAAATAAAAGAACTCAAATCTGGTTCTACTACTGTCATGTCCCTTCCCCAGGCTCTGCCCTCAGAGATTCTCAAGTTATTGGTCTGGGGTTTGGCCTGGGTATGGTAGGTCTTCAAAGCTACTCAGATGATTCCGATGTAGCCAGGGGGGTTACTGAATTCCTAGACCAAGATTTTGGGCAAATTGGGACATGGGGACTATCTCATTTCCCTCCTGACTCCATCTCTTTCTCTCCTTTCTTCCCTTGAAGTCTTAATTCTGCCTGGCTCCTCTCACTTCTTCCTTTTTTTAAAAAGATTTTATTTGTTTATGGCCATGCTGGGTCTTTATTGCTGAATGGGCTTTCTCTCTAGTTGTGATGTGCAGGCTTCTCATAGCTGTGGCTCTCTTGCTGTGGAGGACGGGTTCTAGGCCTGTGGGCTCAGAAGTTGCGGCTGCCAGGCTCTAGAGCAAAGCTCAGTAGTTGTAGCACATGGGCTTAGTTGCTCTGCAGCGTATAGGATCTGCCCCGACCAGGGATTGAACCCTAGTCTCCTGCATTGGTAGGAGGATTCTTTACCACTGAGCCACCAGGGAAGCCCCTCTCTCACTTCTTTTTGTGTTTCTCATTTTCTAAATGGGAAAGATGACATGAGAGCAATATTCAAGAAAATTTTGGTAACATCATCAGTTATTTCACAGCAGTTTTTCACACATCACCAAATCCTCAGTCCCATTTGGCATTTGACACTATAGGCATTTTGTTGGTCAGTGCATATTTTTGTTTTCCAGGAAAAAAATCCTTCCCAAGTAAGCTCAAGCAAAAATAAGAAAATAAGTGTAATTTAGGGCCACAGGGACAGTTGTGACCAAGAAGAAAGTTGGGTGCAATTAGATACGAGAGAACCCTTTGGCTCATTTGGGTCAATAGTTCTTACCTCGAGGGTGCATCAGAATCAGCTGGAGGGCTTGTTGGAAACAGCTTAATAAATACCTGACTCAGGAGCGCTGGGGTGGAACCTGAGATGTTGCATTTCTAACAACTCTCCAGGTGATGCTGAAACTACTGGTTAAGCCCCACACTTTGGGAGCCACTGCTGTAGGCCTTTTGCAGATGTGGAAGCTGATCTCTAGGGAAGGGGAGCTGCTGAGTTTGGACAAAGCCAGCTGTAATAGCTGTCTCTTTCACTTTACTCTGCTGCCCCCCAGTGGCCATCTGGAATACTTGCGTACCCGCCTCTGACATGACTATGTGGTTCATGCAAATTCAGGTGTCAAAACACAAACCGTTCTGTTTTTGTTTTGTTTTGTTTTTTTTGTATAGAGGTCACGTTACAACAGATAAATTGATCACCTTCTTTACTGAAAGCAGTTGGGAAACACACTTGACTATAACTGGACAGGCATGTTATAAAAATAAGGGAATCACAAAACGTGAAAACTTGTAAGACATAATTTTAAATGAAAAATTTAAAATAGAGCAGAAAGTTGCATTTCTGTTCCTGTTACACCTATATAAAGACTAGATACCATAGTTTATTTATATAGGCATAATAAATTTTGGAAACATAAACACCCAATTACTAACCATAGTACTTTTTTTGAGGTAGAGTTTTCAGGAGACTTTTACTGTTGAGAATTATTTTTACACATTTATATATTATCATAAAGCTTCCCTGGATATTTCATAAAAGAAAAGCGGCCATATAGACAGGATGTAGAGTTCAAGGTCACAAAAAAAATATAGATGCTACAGGAATGTGGTGGAGTTATGAGTGAACAAAATTTCCTTCTTTAAGGTTGATTTAATAACAAATTAATATTTAAATGAAGCATAGAGTGAATTTGAGCATAGGAAGGTCAAGGCCAGAGGAGGTGGCATTTTCAGCGGGGTGACTCATGGTCTGGCCTCAGCAGGAGCCCCCTTCCTTTTGATGAGCAGGGAGGGGGAAGGTGCACGCTGGGGTGTAGACCGAAGGAGCTGCCTTCCTGCTTGCTGTCGACTCTCACCCTGGCTTGCTCCCTTTCTAGCTCAAAGCTGAGCTCCTGGAAATTGCCACGGAGAACCAGACCCTCAATGAGACTCTGGGCTCTTTGTCGGATGCAGTCGTGGGCTTGACCCACAGTCAGCTGGAATCCCTCTCCCCCGAGGCTGTGCACAGCGCCATCTCGACCCTCAACCAGGTCTCGGGCTGGGCCAGGAGCCAGGTCATCATCTTGTCTGCCAAATACCTGGCCCACCAGAAGGTCAGTTGGAGCTTTGGACTCTGTTTTAATGGCCCAAGACCGAAGGGCTGGTTATAGACCTGCAGCAGGGACAGCCAATCGGTAAGAAGACGGTGCCGAAGAAGGCTACCTGGGTGCCAATCCTTGGTCTCCCATGTGTGACAGTGTCTGCTGTGTGACAGTGTCTGCTGCGTGACAGTGGGGAACTGACAACTTCTCCTTGCCTCACTTTCCCTCTTTGTAACATGGGGATAACAGTAGCTCCTATACCATAGGTTTATGTGAGTCAGTACACAGAAAGAGGTCGGACAACATGTGACCTAGAGTCCAAGCTCAGTGAGTGTTAGCTATCACTGAGTTAATCATTTAACCTTCCCAACAACCCTATTAGGTCAGTAATGTTATAACCTCCATTTTCTAGGCCATTCATATGAGGCACAGAGCGTATAAGGGAATTGCCAAGGCCACATGAGAGGGACAGGGCTGGGATTGAACCCAGGGCATCTGGCTTCAGAGCCCACTTGTTTCATTCCCATGCTGACTGCCTCTATCATGGTGCCATGACCACTGCCCACTCATTCTCCTTTCTGACTCAAGGCTAAGGGTAGACCATCCGTCTTGTCCCTTCAAGACTTCTGGTGACTTTAGTTTGAAGGCTTTGCAGACCTTCTGTTTTGACTGGGGCCACCTAAGTCCACTCTGTGAGTGTGATTTTAGAGCGCTGAGGGAGACAGTCTTGTTCCTCCCAGCCCTGGACCGAGTGGCTTTTCCCTTTCCTGGCACCCTCTTCTTACAGAGGAATGCGGTGACTTTTGCTAAGAAGCCAAGTGCTCAAAAGTCTGCTCTCCTTCAGGACAGTAAGAGGCTGTTCATTCTACATGGAATAGCTCAAGGAAACCACTCAACTGGTTTTTTTTTAAAAACCAATAAAATTTTCTGATTATATTACATTTAGCCTCTTTACTCCAAAGGAGGGGTTGGGAAACAGGCATGATTTCTGTTAAGGTGTCCAGCTACGGTCATATTTTTTTTTTATATATAAAATATCAGATTCACATCCTAAAATGCTTCTTTAATTCACCTCAAAGCTGCCACGTGAAGATAGACGAGTGCGGGGCTTTGCTGTCTCAGTTGCCCGACGGGTGACATACGGAGGGCAGCAGGCTTCTCCTGGTCCCATGAGAGGGGTGGGCAGGGCAGACAGAGACGCCATGACCCACCCCAAGGTTCTTGCCCATTGCTGCCACTGTGGGTACTGCCTGATGTTCAGGTTTTTTTTTTTTTTAAATAAAGCAGAAACACTAATTTGGATTTTTATAGGATCCCCCAAATTTTTGAATCTCGTCAGCTAGATCAGATTACACCAGAGAGCCCATTGCCTGGTCAGAGGTGGCATATGGGTCACTGTGCTGTGCTTAGTCGCTCAGTCATGTCCAACTCTTCGTGACCCCATGGACTGCAGCCCACCAGGCTCCTCTGTCCATGGAGATTCTCCAGGCAAGAATACTGGAGTGGGCTGCCTTGCCCTCCTCCACTGCTTTTTATTAATTCTGCTGTGGCCTCGGATGGCATAGTGATTACCCCAGCGGCACGGTTACCTGTGTGTTGTGTTTTGATACTTAAGTCTCTTTCCTGATAGAAGGAGGAAGGTCTGGGAGGGCAGCTTGTGTCTTGCTCACAGTGGTGCCCCAGCGCCCCTCCCGACGCCCAGCCTGCAGTGGGGCCTGGTACACGCCCTTGAGCTGCAGCCCCGAGGCTGGTCCTCACCCTCCCTTGCTGGCGCCCCCAGGTGCTGTCCTTCTACAACGTCAGTCAGATGGGCGTGCTGCTGGCTGGGGTCAGCACGCAGGCCTTCCACGCCATGGACCGCAGGGACCTCATGCAGCTCCTAAGAAGCGCCACCTCCCTGCACGTGTCCGACTTGTCACCTACCCAGCAGCACGCTGTCCTGAGCAAGGTGAGAGGAAGATGTCTGGTCCGCAGCCCCTGGGGCTCTCAGGCGTGTGGTTTTGGGACTTTGTGAGGGGGCTCTGTCTTTGGGTGGGGTTGTTCTAAGCCTGGAGAATGCCTTCTTCTGATGCCCACCTCCCCTCCTTTCCAGAAAGTGCCTCTGGGGTTGAACCTGATTCTCCCCAGACCCTGGTGCTGTCCCCAGCCAGCTGAATCCGAAACACTTTTCTTCAGTTGGATTTCTTGCTGTCATAATGTTTTAGGGGTTTGGTTTTCAAATGTGGAAATGAATCCTGAATTCCCCTAGTGCTTCAGAAAGGCCCCCCTTTCCTGTTCCAAAGCCATGTCCACATTTCTCGCTCTCACTTGCAGTGGGTCTTCTGGGCATGATATCCTGTTGGACCTGCCATGTCTAATTGCACAGTCTGCTAAGAAAGAAACTCAAAGGGTTGGGCCTAAAATACCAATACCTTGCAGATAGCTGTAGCTCTTGTGGTTAAAGGGTGTGGGTTTTGGAATACGACAGAATTGGGCTTGAATCTCACATTATCAACTTTCAGCCAATTACTCATTAAGCTTTGGTTTTCTTACCTGTAAAATGGGGATAAGGACTGTCCCCACCTCATTGGGTTGCTGAGCAGATCTGGTGGGACTTATTGCCCGTGAAGCACCCAACTGATGCAGCCCCTGGCCCTCACCCAACACTCAGTCCATTCTCTGCAAAGTTGTTATTATGTTTCTTCTCACTTTTGACAGGTGATGGAAGCAGGAGATACTGCCTCTGGCATTGTCAAAATACAGGGCGCTTTCTTTAAGGAAGTGTCTCTCTTTGATTTATGGAGGGAACCTGGATTCAACTCCACAGTCCTGAAGGAAAAGGAGATCCGGAGGAGTCAGGTACGACTGCAACACCCAGAGGTGGTGCCTGGACTTCTGATTGTCTTGTGGGAAAGGTCTGTTCTAAGGTTAACTTGGTACTTGGTAAAACAAACTTATTTCTGTGTGATTAAACTCATGAACTTGGGCATACTCCGGGAGATGGTGGTAAGGGACAGGGAAGCCCGGTGTGCTGTGGTCATGGGCTTGGGAAGAGTCAGACATGACTTGGTGACTGAACAACAGCAACAAACTCAGGAGGCAGAATAGTGTTCAGTTCAGTCGCTCAGTAGTGTCCAACTCTTTGCAACCCCATGAATCGCAGCACGCCAGGCCTCCCTGTCCATCACCAACTCCCGGAGTTCACCCAGACTCACGTCCATCGAGTCAGTGATGCCATCCAGCCATCTCATCCTCTGTCGTCCCCTTTTCCTCCTGCCCCCAATCCCTCCCAGCATCAGAGTCTTTTCCAATGAGTCAACTCTTCGCATGAGGTGGCCAAAGTACTGGAGTTTCAGCTTTAGCATCATTCCTTCCAAAGAAATCCCAGGGATCTCCTTCAGAATGGACTGGTTGGATCTCCTTGCAGTCCAAGGGACTCTCAAGAGTCTTCTCCAACACCACAGTTCAAAAGCATCAATTCTTCAGCGCTCAGCCTTCTTCACAGTCCAACTCTCACATCTATACATGACCACAGGAAAAACTATAGCCTTGACTAGATGGACTTTTGTTGGCAAAGTAATGTCTCTGCTTTTGAATATGCTATTTAGGTTGGTCATAACTTTCCTTCCAAGGAATAAGCGTTTTTTAATTTTATGGCTGCAGTCACCATCTGCAGTGATTTTGAAGCCCAAAAAAATAAAGTCTGACACTGTTTCCACTGTTTCCGCATCTATTTCCCATGAAGTGGTGGGACCGGATGCCATGATCTTTGTTTTCTGAATGTTGAGCTTTAAGCCAACTTTTTCACTCTCCTCTTTCACTTTCATCAAGAGGCTTTTTAGTTCCTCTTCACTTTCTGCCATAAGGGTGGTGTCATCTGCATATCTGAGGTTATTGATATTTCTCCCGGCAATCTTGATTCCAGCTTGTGTTTCTTCCAGTCCAGCGTTTCTCATGATGTACTCTGCATATAAGTTAAATAAGCAGGATAACAATATACAGCCTTGACGTACTCCTTTTCCTATTTGGAACCAGTCTGTTGTTCCATGTCCAGTTCTAAATGTGGCTTCCTAATCTGCATACAGATTTCTCAAGAGGCAGATCAGGTGGTCTGGTATTCCCATCTCTTGAAGAATTTTCCAGTTTATTGTGATCCACACAGTCAAAGGCTTTGGCATCGTCAATAAAGCAGAAATAGATGTTTTTCTGGAACTCTCTTGCTTTTTCTATGATCCAGCGGATGTTGGCAATTTGATCTCTGGTTCCTCTGCCTTTTCTAAAACCAGCTTGAACATCTGGAAGTTCACGGTTCACATATTGCTGAAGCCTGGCTTGGAGAATTTTGAGCATTACTTTACTAGCGTGTGAGATGAGTGCAATTGTGCGGTAGTTTGAGCATTCTTTGGCATTGCTTTCTTTGGGATTGGAATGAAAACTGACCTTTTCCAGTCCTGTGGCCACTGCTGAGTTTTCCAAAATTGCTGGCATATTGAGTGCAGCACTTTCACAGCATCGTCTTTCAGGATTTGAAAGAGCTCAACTGGAATTCCGTCACCTCCACTAGCTTTGTTCGTAGTGATGCTTTCTAAGGCCCACTTGACTTCATATTCCAGGATGTCTGGCTCTAGGTCAGTGATCACACCATCGTGATTATCGGGGTCGTGAAGATCTTTTTTGTGTTAAGTTAGATGAAACCCAAGTGTGAATTCCCGGGCTACTGTTGATTAACTTTGGGGTCACTGCTTCTCCTCCCATGGCCTCAGTTTTCTCATCTGCAAAATGGGGCTCATTTCTCATGAGACTCTGCTGGGCATGCACTTCACATGAGAGTGGTTACTACTGGGGCTGCCTGGGGAGCATTGTGCTGTGGAGGCCCTTGAACGTCCTCTCACTTGCATTCATTCATTCATTCATAGTGTTTATGGAGCCCCTGGCCACTTCTCTGCCCTCTCAGGTGCCAGGTGCTGTTCATGGTCCTGGGGACACGGAAGTGAAGGGAGCTTCCTTCCTAATAAGGGAGACAGTACAGAAGATCAGTAGTTAAATGTATGCACTGATACCTGTTGCCTCTTCTTCTTCTTTTTTTTTTGGTCCCTCTTCAAGGCTTGTGGGATGTAAGTTCCCCAACCAGGGATCGAACCTGAGTCTTTGGCAATGACAGCGTGGCATCCTAACCACTGGTACTCCAGGGAATAAATGTGTGCCCTGTTAGATGATAGATGCTGATGAGTGCTAAGGAGACAGTAAGCCAGGGGAGGAGGCAGGGGTTCTAGGGGGTGGGGAGTGAGCTGTTTAGACAGGCGACTTGCTGAGTGCAGAGAGGTTGAAGGGGCCACGAACTCTTACCTACAGCATGTAGGATCTAGTTCCCTGATCAGGGATCGAACCCAGGCACCCTGCACTGGGAGCGTGGAGTCTTGACCACTGGACCACTAGGGAAGACCCAGGAGATTCTTCATCTATGGAACTTTCTAGCCCATCCTGGTCTAGTCATCGTCAGTTTTACTTCCTGGAATGGTGTGTGTTCGGGAACCAGCAGGTGGGCATGAAATAGGGGCTGCAGGGGGTCCTCAACTGGGCGGCGGCTTCTCTGAGCACAGGAAGTAAACCTCCCACCTCGCTGCCTTGACTTGGCTCCTCGTTCACCTCCTGGACCACCTGGGGTGTGAGAGCACGGGCTCTGCAATCACAGGACACCAGCTCAAATCCCAGCTCAGCCGCTTAGCGACTGTGTGAAAGTGAAAGTGAAAGTGACGCTTAGTCAGGTCTGACTTTTTGGAATGCTGCTTCCAGACTCCTCCATTCATGGGATTTTCCAGGCGAGAATACTGGAGTGGGTTGCCATTTCTTTCTCCAGAGGGTCTTCCTGACCCAGGGATGGAACTCGAGCCTCCCGCATTGCAGGCAGACTCTGAGCCACCAGGGAATTCCCGCAAGTGTGTGGTTCTAGGTAAATAACAAAGCTTCCATTTTCCCATCTGTGAAATGGGAGCATAGGACTCAGGACGATGGCCCACGAGTGCTCCATCAATGTGGCAATCATTCTTTTCCCTCAGGCTTTGTTCCTGTTTGAGCTTCTGTCAAAGACGACCAGGAGACCTGAGGAGCTCCTGAGGTGAGCCTGGGGCTGACGAGCCCTCTGCAGTCTCCTTCTCCAGGAGCCTTATTCCCCCGGAGGGAGAGTCGGATGTCCTGCCTGCAGTGGGTGTCGGATCAGATCTGCCTGCTCTTGCTCCTTCTTTCCTCTTCCCTGCTTCCCCTTTCTCCTGGGCCCCTTGTCTCATTTTCTAGTGCAGGGCAGCTGCTCAAAGGTGTGACGTGCCCCCACATTGACGCTATGAGCGCCGACTCCTTTCTGGCTCATTTCCAGTATTTCGAGAACAACTTCTCTCTGCTTTCACCATATCAGGTACCATCAAAGCCCTTCCCTGCTTCTCATTCTCTCTCCCTACCCCGGTCACCGGGTGGATTAACTGTGGTGTCTTAAGATACTCGTGCCAGGATTACTGATGCAGGTGATGATTTGGGGCCAAGTATTGAGCCAGCTTTTCTCTAATTTCTGTTTTAAAAGCTCCACATACCCATGCCTCTGCAGCCAGAGTCTCAGCAGACGGGCTATTCTATACCCAGGTGTGAACCTCAGATTTCAGCTGGCAAGTAGACCATTTTTGCACGTTTACAACTACGCTCTCCTGGGAGTGCTAGTCACACCCTCATCTACCTTTCTATTCTTGCCAGGGGTAGCCTGGCATGGGAACAGTCCTCTGGGAGAATTTAATTTTCATTTAGAACTTCACTTTCCAAACAGTTAAGGAGACTCTTTAACTCTTTGGGGAGACCAGAAGCAGTGCCTGATTTTCACTATATCTAAGTAAGTGAAAACAGGCCTGGGGAGCAGCGTTTGGACTTGG
Organism: Bos javanicus; assembly: GCF_032452875.1. Lineage (NCBI taxonomy): Eukaryota > Metazoa > Chordata > Mammalia > Artiodactyla > Bovidae > Bos > Bos javanicus. Next base: position 20,175,711 of record NC_083892.1, read on the forward strand.
AGTGTAAGCAGTGAGCTGTATAGTGTCTGAGAGGGTGAGCACTGTGCATTTCAGATCTGAATGAAATGTTTCCAAGCAATAACATTTTCTTTTTTTCCCCCGCTTCCATATATTTTTATTTTTTATTATTTTAAAAAATCTTTTATTTTTTTGTTTTTCTTTCTTAAATAATGGAAGTATGATAACACATTTCCAAGGAGACTTGAAAAATACTGAACAAAGTCACACAGAGTTCCACTATATATTACAATTATTTTTTTAAGTAGATAATTTCAGATTGGAGTTTCTATATCAAACTCTCAAATATTAATAGAATGAATAGGCAGAAAGTTTATAGTAGACCTGAAAAAGCATTATGAACCAATTCAACATAATTAAGATTTATACAATTTTCACACAACAGCAGGATATAGATTCTATTCAAGTTCTTGTAGACTATAAACCAGGAGACACTGGAACATATCCAGGGCCATAAAACAAGGTGCAAACATTTCCTGGTCTAAAGGCATTGAAGCCATACAGGGTCTGTTCTCTTATCACTGTGGAATTGTGTTAGAGATCAATATTAGAAGATATTTGAAAATAATCCACATATTTTCACGTGCAATGTAACATTTACTGAGAAAGCTCTTTGACTTAGCCATTGAAAACCTCAATAAAGTTAAAAGACTGAAAAAACAAAGAGGGTGATTGCAGAGAAGAAAGCATTTAAATGAGAAAATTAATATCAAGGATACTTAAAAAACACCCATGTATTTGGAAGTTAAATGTCCCACTTTTAAATGATGGGTGTATCTAAGCAGCCATAACAAGGAAAATTTGAAAATATTTGCAACAGAACAAAAATGAAAAGAGAATTTTCTCCCCAAGAGCCAGGAAGGGTAAAGCCAACTATATAATCCTTTGAAATCATTAGAATAATGTGCAAAATTTTAATGAAGCCTGTCATTCCCTCGGATTGTTTATTCTGTCAGTGGTTCTCAAAGCCGAGCTTGCATCAGCACTGCCTGGAAGGCTTGTTTGCTGTGCAGCACGTTTCAGTTTTGCTGGATGAGCGAGTTGTGATGTGTTGTTCCACACAGCGGAGAAGGCAGGGGCACCCCACTCCAATACTCTTGCCTGGAAAATCCCATGGGCGGAGGAGCCTGGTGGGCTGCAGTCCATGGGGTCGCTAAGAGTCAGACACGACTGAGCGACTTCACTTTCACTTTTCACTTTCATGCATTGAAGAAGGGAATGGCAACCCACTCCAGTGTTCTTGCCTGGCGAATCCCAGGGACAGGGGAGTCTGGTGGGCTGCCATCTATGGGGTCGCACAGAGTCGGACACGACTGAAGCGACTTAGCAGCAGCAGTTAGCAGAACCACACAGCACCTGCAGTTCACAATATGGTATCTGCACTTCACAATTTGCTAAGAGGGTTGCTCTCAAGTTATGTGCTCTTTCTAAAGAACCAAAGCAAAGGGACAGAAGGACACTTTGGGAGATGCTGGGCACGCCTATTACCCTGACTGTGGTGATGCCTGCCATCACGGATGTTTGCCTGTGCTCGTCTCATCAAAGAGTATGCATTAAATATGTGTAATTCTCTGCATATCGATTATACCTCAGCAAAACTTGAAAAATACAGAGCCCCACTTGCAGAGTTTCCCTGGGGCTCCAGGTACGAAGGTATCAGGTACGAAGCCTGATACCTTTCATTTTGACAGTTCCCTGGTAAGAACCACTGAAATCTACAAAAAGCCTTACCCAGGTAGGGTGGGAAGCAGGTAATTTCTTTAACCTGGACCTTGGCGTGGCTGTCTCCTTCCACTTATCCAACTGATGCAATGGATAGAGTTCAGGCCCGCTTTGAGGAAGACCTGCACCTTCAAATAGGAAGAGATGTCTCCATAAACCTCCTTACCTGACTCTGCCCAGTTCTAAGAGCCTTCAGATACCAGTAATTAGAAAATTTGCCTTTATTGTTTATCTTTTTGCTGAAAACACATAATTCTTATAAAACAAAACAATAGAGAGAAAGTAAAATTTCTCCTAGAGCATAGTTTTCAACAGGGGACCATTTGGACATATCTGGAAACACCTTTTTTCATCACACCTGGGGAGATGCTACTGGCATCTAGGAGGTAGATGCCAGGGATGCTACTTAACCATCCCATGATCCTGAGGACAGTTCCTGCAACATGGATTTATCCTGCCTCAAATGTCAGTCATGCCGGCTTCAGAGGTATAACTACAGAGGAAGTTTGCTATTGACTTGGAGAATTTTTGGTATATCTAAAACATATCTACATGTAATTTAAAAAACACAAATAAGCTCATGCCATACACAACGTTCTGTTTAAATGTATACGATAAACACCCACGTAAATCTACCATGTGGAAACAAAATAGTTGCGTAGTATTCCACCATATGACTATACCATAATTTACTTAGTCAGTCCCCTAGTGATGTATCTTAAGGTCACGTCTCGTTTGTAGTTATAAAAGAAACTGTGGTGAGCATTCTCAGACTTAAATTTTTGTGGGCATCTTGTTCTTGCCCCAGTTTCCTCATCCATAAACTTGGTATAATAGTGTTACCTACATCTTAGGCTGTTAAAGTGAATGTATAAGTTAATAAGTGAATGCATTCAAAGCACTTAGAACAGTGTCTGACCCACAGAAAGCACAATCTGTGTTTGGTCTTATTGGACTCAATTCCTAGAACTGCTTTCATCTTTCAGGTTAACTGTTTGGCGTGGAAATACTGGGAGGTTTCCAGGTCCTCTATGCCACCCTTCCTCTTGGCTGCACTTCCGTAAGTGAACATCAAGTCCCCCTTTTCGGCAGTATGATTGGTGGGTGTCCCCAAAGCCAAAGTGATTCTCTTTGCCTGGATGTTGGTGATGAACTGGAGGCAAGTAGGGAGTGCCTTCGACTGTTAAATCCTTGAGATCCAGCAAATAAATTCTGAGCCCCATGTTGATGTTTCAGGCAGACTCTCTTGCTTTTTCTTGTTATTTAAAAACCAAAGCCAAGGCAACCTGAGCTTGAATGAGTGAATGCCAGTGAAGCAGGTCACATCTGAGCTGGCCTCATAGCTGGGTCTGGGCAGGGGAATCAGGACTAATGTGAACAGTTGGATTTCTAAGATGAGTGGGTGTTCAGGTCTGGGGGGGCAGCCCTGCTTTTTAAATATGGTCTGGACACAGTTTCTCTCTTTTTCTATTTATTTCCCTCTTCCTTCTCTTGCTGCCATTGTCTTCACTGAATTAAAAATATTTGTTGAGTACTTACTACATACTAAGTTCTAAGAGGTAAGTTAATTTTCCCCTTATAAAAGCCTACATTCTCATGGAGGAAAAACAGACAAGTGTTAAGCTAACTATAATATCAAGTTGATATTTAATTGAAAGTAACAGAACCTTAACTCAAACTGGCTTAGGCAATAAAAGGTAATTTTGTGTTCAGGAAAATCCAGGTGTGGACTTCAGGCATAGCTGGATCCAGGGGCTCAAATGAGAAGGCCAGAGAGGTCAGGGAGGGCTTGTGTGACACTCTGGGATGTTTTGTATTCTGGGCACAGGTTTATGTTTCAGAGAGATCATCATCACAGTCCATAGAGAGGATGGAGTGCAGGGAGCCTGGCTGGAAGGAGAGAGACAGTGGAGGCTTATTTCTATAAACTTGACCTTGGCATGGTTGTTATTCCACATATGGCATGGATATGTTATTCCACATATCCATGTCTCAGCTCAAACAGTACTCCCTTCAGAGGGGTTCCCCTAGCTGTCCCCAGATCATCCTCCATGATAGAGCCATTGAATTTTCTTCCTTCCATTCATTACTAGCTGAAATAATCTGTTTTATTAATTGGTTTCTGTGTTTCTTCCCCCTAGAGAATCCTGAGGGTAGGGACCTGCTGCACATGTCTTATTCATGTTGGTAGTTGGTGCCCAGCACAGTGCTTGGCAGCATGCATGTATGCTAAGTTACTTCAGTTGTGTCCAACTCTTTGCTAACCTATGGACTGTAGCCCACTAGGCTCCTCTGTCCATGAGATTCTCCAGGCAAGAAGACTGGAGTGAGTTGCAGTGCCCTCCTCCAGGGGATCTTCCTGATCCAGGGATTGAACCCATGTCTCTTTACATCTTCTGTGTTGGCAAGCAGGCTCTTTACCACTAGTGCCACCTGGGAAGTCCTGGCATGCCGCAGATGCTCTATTTATTTGCTGAATGAATGAAAGTGAAGTGTGAAAGTGAAAGTGTTAGTCGCACAGTCATGTCCGACGCTTTGTGACCCCATGAACTGTAGCCTGCCAGACTCCTCTGTCCATGGAATTATCCAGGCGAGAATACTGGAGTGGGTTGCCATTCCCTTCTCCAGGGTATTTTCCCAACCCAGGGATCGAATCCGTGTATCTCGCATTGCAAGCAGATTCTTTACTGTCTGAGCCAACAGGGAAGCCCTCTGATTGAATGAATGAAAAAATAAATAAGACAGTGACATTAGGAATGGAGAGACAAGAACAGATTTGAGTATTACTGAGGAGCCAGCAAAGAAAGATTTAGGGATAAAGAGATGAAGGAGTCTTGGATGGCAGAGAGAAGGCAGAACATGTTTGAAAGGAGGAGGTTGAATTTGGTATTGGAATAGTGAGGTGGCAGTGATGCCACATGGGTCTTTCTCAACCTTTATTTCATTATTGCCTCCCAAAGGAGAAAAATTTAATTTCTCCATAATGAGAGAAATTATAAGGAGTAAAATTGTGTTGGGTAGGATTGAGCTTTGGCAGGTCACAAATCACTGTTATAACGAATATTTCCCACCCTCATTCCCTCCCTCTCCCTGAACCAGTTTCTCCCCATTGGGGGAAATATTGCTCCTCTTGAGAATATAAGGTCAAGAGCTTGGAGGAGAGTCCTCAACTCAAACAGTACTCCCTTCAGAGGGGCTTCCCTGGGTGGTCCCCACATCATCCTTCATTATAGAGCCATTTAATTTTCTTCCTTCCATCCATTACTAGCTGAAATAATCTGTGTTATTAACTGGTCTCTTTGCCCTAGAGAATCCTGGGGTTGACAGAATTGGGAGTCATTTCTCTCCCCACTCTCTCCTCATCTTTTTCCCTCCACTTTCTATTTCATTTTTGCCTCCTCTTTGTCTCTTTCTTCTTCTGGTTTTTCATTTTCTTTCTTCATATCTCCCCTCAACCAGTCCAGCAGGCAGCTTTTGTCTATGGAGAACCTGTTCTCATATCCTGCTGTTGGGTCAGGGAAGAGGAGCATGATGGGAAACTTGTTTCCACCTGTGAGAGAAGAGCATTATGGGAAGTTTTTTTTCCTGCCAGTAAAAAAGAAAAATGATGGGTGGGAGGCTTGCTCTCTGCTCAAAGGAGCCAGGACATCACTGGGGAGAACCAATACTTAAGGATCAGCTCTGTGATAAGCTCTTGGGCAAATAGAGAGCAGCCCCTGTTTTCCTTCCCTCATTCTCCCATCTCTCTCCAGGGCTCGCTACCTGGCTTCCATCCCAGCTTCTCGGTGTGTGCCCTTCCTGATCAGCCTGGGGAAGAGTCAGTTGGACTCCTTGGTTTTGGATTCCCACAAAAAAAATTCCATCCTCAAGAAAGTGCAGCAGTGCCTGGTAAGGAAACTCTTCCTGGGTGACACTTTGACTCATGTCCCTTCCCCTCTGGGGCCTGTGGGCATCCTGGGGAGTCCTCAGAGGAGCTGGCTGGGTTCTCAGGTCTGATATGAGGGCCAGAAGTCTGATTTGTGGGTCTCAAAGCTGGCTCTGAAACCACTGGGTGGGACACTCTTGGCCTCTGGTTCTGGGGATTTCCATTCTGGGGGCTGAATGAGGGGAGGCTGCCCTGGAGGACTGGAAAGAGCACAGTACACAGAGTCTGGGCTCTGGACAAGTCTCTGCCAGTGATTGGTTTTGTGGCTTTGGGCAGGTCACTTCCCATCCTTGAACCTCAGTCTCCTCATCTGTAAAATGGGTACAGTAGCACTTTGTTCATAGAGCTCTCAAGGACGTGAAATAGGTAATATATTGTTTAATGCAAAGGCTCAAAGGGCCAAGCTGGCAGTTTATTTATCTTGAAAAAGTGTATGATATTAGTACTTGTACAGTTAGTTACTTTGAAGATGAAGAGAGTAAGACCTGGAAACACTTAAAACAGTGCCGAGCACATAGTAAGCACTGAATAAATGTTAGCTATTTTTGGCATTTTGAGAAAGAGCTTTGGAGGCTTTCAAGGGCCTACAAACTTGAAAGTACTGTTACTGCTGTACTCTCATCATAATGGGTACTGAACAATGGGGTGTCCCCAGAGCAGTAACAGTGACAGTGACCACAGCCTCAGTGAATGAGTGCTCCCGATGGACAAGTCTTCTGCCCACACCCACCCCGCACTCCGTGTGGTCGCCCAGACTTCTGAGGCCTACTCCCTTGGAGTGAAATTAGGCCTTGTGTAAGTCCACGGTAGGGTAGGTGGTTCAGATCCTGAAACCTTGGTGAGGTTTGGGGTCAGGAAGTGTTTTATGGGATCACGATCTGGAACCCACTGGGCTTTTCCACCAGCTCGACTTGTCAATTTCAGAGCCACACCATTGCTGACGAGTACACCGTGGACATCCTGGGGAACTTGCTCTGTCACCTGCCAGCAGCCGTCATCCGCCGCGGGTTGTCCCCCAGAGCCTGGGCCACCGCCCTGCGTGGCCTCAGAGACTGCCTGGACCTCAGCCCCCAGCAGAAGGCGGCGCTGAGGCTGAGGCTCCTGGAACAGCATGGGTGAGGAGGGCCCCAGGCTCGGCTCCGGGGCTGGGGTGGGGCTGCTGGCCGAGGGGCCCCCGGCCCTGGCTCTTCTGCCTCAAATTGGAGTCTCTAACTTGTGATGAGGTTAGATCCTGGGATTTATTCTGGAAACTCGACCTTTCTTCTTTTGGACTCAGATTCCCTGTAAAGTGAGAATGATAGCTTCTCTGCAGGCCTCACGTGGTTGTCACCAATACATCTTGGCTTATGGAAAGGGAAGGAGTCTCAAAAAAGATGGCACTTTATGGGACTTCTCTGGTGGCCTAGTACCATGCTTTGAAGGCAGGGGGAGTGGGTTCAATCCCTGGTTGGGGAACTAAGATCCCACATGCTGTGAGATGCAGCCAAAAAATAAACTTTGAAAAAAAAGATGGCACGTTACAAATGCAAGGAGGTGTTATTATTATTGTTGTTAAAACAACAACAATAATAATAATGCAAATAACTGAGGCACTGTCAGCTCTGGGTGAGTGAGAACTCCCTGGGGGAAAACAGAGCTGTCCTTTCCCATGCAGAATTTTCTGAAGTTAGGTCAGATTTGAGTAGGGCTTAGACATCAGTTAATGGTTAGACAACAAATGTCTTTGGAGTAGTTACTGTGGCCCAGGCACTTAATATTATATAGAGTTTAAGAGCCGGGACTTGGAGCCTGAGTCCTTGGGTTAAATTTTTCTTTCACCTACAGCCTGTGTGATCTGGGAAAAGCTACTCAGTCTTTTTGCATTTTATTTTTGCATCTGCAGGATGGGGGCAGCGAGAGTCCCCACAGGGCTGTTGTGACAATTAGCTGAGTTAATGCATGCAAAGGACTTACAATGGTGCCCTGCACGTAGAACTGAGTATTTGACAACTGCTTTATCAGAAGGAATGAAGATTCAGCTGTTATTATTACATGTGTTATTACCTGTTGTCATGGAACTTATAGTTTAATGGGATACTATTGTTAATGAAAGAGATAAAGGGAGTTTTTTTGGCCAGGGATGGTTTGCCTTGGTCTTAGCAGAAGGCTTATCACTGCTAATTAGGCAGATCTCCTTTAGAGATATCACCAGACATCCTTTAGAGATAGTGTGGGGTATGTCCCTGTAGACATTTGTGTCTCCATAAGAACAACAGTGGATCCTGGGTCAGGGCCAGGATCCTGGCAAGTTTTTATTCTGCCAAGTTTGAGAGGAAATTTTATCTTGCTATAGGACGAGACTTATAATGGTAATTATAAAAGGAACAAATACAGCATTACTTTTCTGTTGAGGAAAGGGAGGGAGGAAACACTCTGATGCAAATGAAAGAAATTCAGGAGCTCAATTCACACTAAAAAAATGGGAGTTGATCGAGTTTAGAAGTGAATGTGACTTCGGGCATGGCTGGATCCAGGGGCTCGAATGATGTCATCAGGAAAATGTTCCTCCCACCTCTCAGCTCTGTGTTCTTGGGTGTGGCCTTTATTTTCTCCATTTGGTGATAGTATTCGCCTGCAATATCCTTTTTATTGCTAGAGATACCAGAAGAAAGAGAGCTTCTCTCATAGTTCCATCAAAAGTCCCAGGATGATTCTCATTGGTCAGCCTACATCACATGTCTGTTTTCTTGGTTAGGGATGTGGACCACATGATTGACAGCTTCTCCAGGTATATAGATAACCTTTTCCTAACAGAAAAAGATGCTGCAGGACAAGGGCAACAGCACGATCTTTCCATTTACTGCTTATTCTCTCTCCTAGACTCCCCCAGAACTGGACAGCTGAGACAATGAAGGATTTGGAATCCTTTCTAGTGCTTTTCTCAGGAGATGAATTAAGCTCTGTTGCCACAAAGGTACCTCAATGTTCTATCTTAGAGAAGGCTGAAGGAGTTTGAAGAAGAGAAAAATGTGGTTAGTTATAGTCCCTTGGGTTTGCTGTCAGTTCGTCTTTCTGGAAAGCTCCTCCCTGCCTCAAAGAGCTCAGATGTTTCCAGCTCCACTTCAGGGTGCCCAAGGTTCAGGGAAAGGCAGTGAGGCAGCAGCTAAAGGAACTCTGAGCCTTTCACGTGGCTTCTAGGCAGATGTGTGTGACCTGGAAGCTGTCATTTGGCTGCCACTCTGCTATCCTTGTGCTTCCCACATGCATGCCTGTTGGAGGGCTTACACGCATCAGCACCATATATACACAACATGTGTGTCCAGCGTGTGCAGTCACATGGGCAAACATATTCGATCCCAAACCAAATCTTAATTGAGCATTGCCTTTGGGTGTAACATTATCCTTGCAGCAACTCCCCAAGAGTTCGACAAGGCCAGGAGGCGTGCCAAACTGTCACGTACTAGTCATCTGCTGTGTAACAAAGCTGCACACTCTCAGTGGCATGCAACAGAAAACATTTATTTTTTTGCTGACTGCTCTGTGGGTCTGGGGCTACGAGTCTGCCTCTGGGGCTAGGCTCCCTGGAACCTGTTTTTCTTGCTGTGGAAATTTGAAACTCTACAAAAGGGAGGGCAAAGTGCAGTTCTCTTTAAAGCCTGGGCTGGGAAACTACTAACCGTTACATTTCACTAGCCAAAGTAAGTTATGTGATCAAGCCCACCTTAGTGGGGCAGGAAATTCCCTCCATGCAGGTGGAGGGTGGGGTAGGAGGGGATGTGCTGAACAAGAGTCAGATAGACTGCAAAGCATCTCCACACACTTTCATTCTCCGTACGCACACACGTAAGATGTACGTTGTCATACTCGCTCAGGGTACCCGAATACCTCGCATGTCACCCAGATTCACATAAGAACAGCAACATTCCGGTGTCCAGTCACGGTAAAATCTTCTCTTGGGGTGTCCAAACCCAGAGTCATAAGCAGCAGATGCATGTGTCTTATAAGCTTATCTAGCTTTTTTAAAAATCAATTTTTAAAATTGAAAAAGTTTTGTATCAACATAGTTAAAATCTCAGAAACACAATGTGTGATTTAAAAAAAAGTTTCAAAAAATACATACAGTAGGATACTAAGTAAATAAATACTAGTTAGATTAATTTTAAGCACATTCAAAACAATTCCATATGTAAGAGAAGTTTAAAAGTGCATGAGAATGGTTAATTATCAAATACTGAATTTGCAGTGAGAGTTACTTCTGGGGAAGGAGGGAGGCCTAGGATGAGCTATTGGTTATATTTGTGATGTTTTAGTTTTTAATCTGGGTTGTGGGCATGTGGATGTTTTGTGGTATTATTCTTTTTTGTTTTTCTTCTGTCACTCAGTCGTGTCTGACTCTTTGTGACCCCATGAACTGCAGCGCGCCAGGCTTCCCTGTCCTTTACTGTCTCCCTGAGTTTGCTCAAACTCATGCCCATTGAGTTGATGATGCCATCCGACCATCTCATCCTCTATCGTCCACTTCTCCTCCTGCCTTCAGTCTTTCCCAGCATCAGGGTCTTTTCCAGTGAGTTGGCTCTTCACATCAGATGACCAAGTTGTTGGAGCTTCAGCTTCAGCATCAGTCCTTCCAGTGAATATTCAGGATTTATTTCTTTTAGGATTGACTGGTTTGATCTCCTTGCTGTCCAAAGGACTCGCAAGTCTTTTCCAAAACCATAGTTCAAAAGCATCAAATTTTTGGTGCTTGGCCTTTTTAATGGCCCAACTCTCACATCCATACATGACTACTGAAAAAACCATAGCTTTGACTAGATGGACCTTTGTCGGCAAAATAATGTCTCTGCTTTTTAATATGCTGTCCAGGTTTGTCATAGCTTTTCTTCCAAGCAGCAAGTGTCTTTTAATTTCATGGCTGCAGTCACTGTCTGCAGTGATTTTGAAGCCCAAGAAAATAAAGTCTGTCACTGTTTCCATTTTTTCCCCCATGTATTTGCCATGAAGTGATGGGACTGGATGTCATGATCTTCGGTTTGTGAATGTTGAGTTTTAAGGCAGCTTTTTCACTCTCTTTCACCTTCATCAAGAAGCTCTTTAGTTCCTCTTTGCTTTCTGCTATTAGGGTGGTATAATCTGCATATCTGAGGTTGTTGATATTTCTTCCAGCAGTCTTATTCTACTTTTAGTTTTAATGACTGAAGTGTTAATAGAACAAGAAATACATACTTGGGTTAGAAAAATCCCAAATACATCAAAGGCTACAGAATGTGAAGTTTCTGGCTCTGTGTTTCTGGGTCCCCAGCCTCTCTCATCAATGGTAGTTGCTCTTCCTAGATTCTTCTGCATCCTTTATGAAATATCCTCCTCCTCCCTTTAAAAATACAAAATGGAAAATACTCTGCTGTGTAATCTCCTGTTAAAAGTTAACTGTTTATCTTAGAGCAGCTGCTCGTCACCTTAACTCCATATGGGAAGCTGCTGCTGCGTCACTTCAGTCGTGTCCGACTCTGTGTGACCCCAGAGATGGCAGCCCACCAGGCTCCCCCGTCCCTGGGATTCTCCAGGCAAGAACACTGGAGTGGGTTGCCATTTCCTTCTCCAATATGGGAAGCACCAGGGAACTAAAATGGACAGATACATGGCCCGACCCTAGACCAATGGTCTCGAATCTCTAGGGTAGGGCCTGAGTGTGAATTTCCCAGGTGCTTCTAACCTACAACCTGGACTGGGAACTACTGGCTTAGACTGTAACTCTGATTCTGAAAATTAGAATAGAAGGAGGAACTACATATAACCTGGTGACTTTTGGGACACACGCAACTGCAGGGGAGAGTTTGATGAATTCTCTGGACTCTTGGACAGATTTACCAATAATATCCTGAGTCTTGAAAAAGTGTATCAGCTCTGGATAAGACATGGCACCTTTCTTAGGGCAACTAGAAGCCCCCTCATTGCTAGTCTTTACCTCGAACTCAGAGATAACTCTTTTCTCCTCCTTTTATACATGTATATTTTAATGAAAATTGAAAAACAGTACAACACCAAAAGAGACAGGCATGCATACATTTTTATAGATATTTTCAGGTGGTAATGATACACCGTCTAATAGTCCCATAGAGAAATAAGTACGCATAATTCCTACATCTTGGCTAGCATTAGGTATTATCACTTTATTTTATTTCTTACAATCTGATGGGTGAAAGCAATATATACGAACATGTATTGGATTAGCACTGAGGTTGGATATCATTTTATATGACTCTTTGTAGAGACTAGGTTAGTTGGGCTAGGAATTAAATTTATATGAGAAGCTGCTACAAGCACACCTCAGAGATATTGTGGGTTGGGTTACTGACCACCACAATAAAGTGAGTATTGCAATACATTGAGTCACATGAGTTTTTTTATTTTTTGGTTTCCAAGTGCGTAGGAAAGTTATGTTTAATGGTGCTAAAGCTGAAACTCCAGTGTTCTGGCCACCTCATGCGAAGAATTGATTCATTGGAAAAGACCCTGATGCTGGGAGGGATTGGGGGCAGGAGGAGAAGGGGACGACAGGGGATGAGATGGCTGGATGGCATCACTGACTCGATGGATGTGAGTCTGAGTGAACTCCGGGAGTTGGTGATGGACAGGGAGGCCTGGCGTGCTGTGATTCATGGGGTCGCAAAGAGTCGGACACGACTGAGCGACTGATCTGATCTGATCTGATAGTCTATTAGTGTGCAATTGTATTATGCCTAAAAAACAATGTAAATACATTAAATAAAAAGTACTTTGTTGCTAAAAATGCTAACTATCATCTAAGCCTTCAGTGAGTTGTTAATGTTTTGCAGATAGAGACTCTTGTTTCAGTCACATCTTTAGGCTTCACTTCTATTTCTAGTTCTCTTGCTATTTTCACCACATCTTCAGTTACTTCCTCCACTGATGTCTTGAATGCCTCAAAGTCATCCACAAGGGTTGGAATCAACTTCTTCCAAATCCCTGTTAATATTGATATTTTGACCACTTTGCTTGAATCATAAGTGTTTAATGGCATCTAGAATAACCATCCTTTCCAGGAGGTGTTTAATTTATTTTCCCCAGATCCATCAGAGGAGTTATTATCTGTGGCAATCATAGTCTTAGGAAATGTATTTTTAAATAATAAGGCTTTTAAAATAATAATAATTTAATTGAATAATAAAACATTTAAATAATAAGCCAAAAGTATTCCTTGATCTATGGGCTACAGAGTGGATGTTTTGTTAAGTATGAAAACAACATCAATCTCATTGCACATCTCCATCAGAACTCTTGAGTGCATTGTCAATGAACAGTAATATTTTGAAAGGAATCTCTTTTTCTGGGTAGTGGGTCTCAACAGTGGGCTTGAAATATTTAGTAAACCATACTGCACTCAGATGTGCTGTCATCTAGGCTTTATTGTCCCATTTATAGAGTGCAGAGAGAGTATATTTAGCATAATGCTTAAGGACCCTAGGATTTTTGAAATGGTAAATGAGAACTGGCTTCAACCTAAAGTCACCAGCTGAATTAGTGGCTAAAGAGAGAATCAGCTGGTCCTTTCAAGCTTTGAAGTCAGGCATTGACTTCTCTTCTCTAGCTATGTGCATCCTAGATGGTATCTTTCTCCAATATAAGGCTGTTTAATGTAGCCATCTTTGTTAATTAGCTTAGCTAGATCTTCTGGATAACTTAATGTAGCTTCTACATCAGCACTTGCTGCTTCATCTTGAAATTTTATGTTATAGATGAGAGAGTCATTTCCTAGGCAGATTGATAAGAAGTCTAGGGGACCCCAAGGAGAGAGGGGTCTGGAATTCTCAAGGAGGAAGAAAGGACAAACTTTTTTTTCCTTCTACATTCCTTAGGATTATATAACAATAATGTATCCTGCTTGAGGACAGTCTCTGGAAAAAACCTTCTGGCTAATCCTGTTATCTTAAAATGTAAATTATGGGAGTAGGTCTAGTGAGGTCTTTACAACCTCCAGATATTCTTTTGATTCACTGTAATAACTAATTATGAGTTTGAGTGAACTCCAGCAGTTGGTGATGGACAGGGAGGCCTGGCATGCTGCAATTCATGGGGTTGCACAGAGTTGGACACGACTGAGTGACTGAACTGAACTGAACTGAACTGAATAACTAATTAGAGAGTCTATAACTCCATTGCTAACACTAGCAAGGGGGTACTCTTTCTGTCCCCTTCTGATCCCTATGTCAGAAGCTTTCTGTATCTCCTTTATACTTTAATAAAACTTTATTGCACAAAAGCTCTGAGCGATCAAGCTTCGTCTCTGGCCCCGGATTGAATTCTTCTCCTCCGGAGGCCAAGAATCCTGGCGTTTTTGCATGGTTCAGCAACAACCTTTCATAGAGAAGACTTCTTTTCTTAAACCTCATGGACCAACTTCTGCTAGCTTCAATCTTTCCCCCGCAACTTCCTCACCTCTCTCAGCCTCTCAGTTCTTCATAGAATTGAAGGTTGGACTTTGCTCTGGATTAGGCTTTGGCTTAAAAGAATGTTGTGGTTGGTTTGATCTTCTATCCGGACCACTGAAGGGCTTTCCAGATGGCGCTAGTGGTAAAGAACTCACCTTCCACTGCAGGAGACATAAGAGAAGCAGGTTTGATCCCTGGGTCAGGAGGATTCCCCGAAGGATGGCATGGTGACACACTCCAGCATTCCTGCTAAAGAATCTCCATGGACAGAGGAGCCTGGCAGGCTATAGTCCATGGGGTTGCAAAGAGTCAGACACGACTGAAGTGACTTCATGCACACACCAGACCATCAGCAATAAGACTGTTGTGGTTTCTTATCATCTGTGTGTTCACTAAGTAGGACTTTTTATTTGCTTCAAGAACTTTTCATTTGCATGCACGATTTCATTTAACTGTTTGGTGCAAGAGGCCTAGCTTTCAGCCTGTCTCAGCTTTTGACATGCTTTCCTCACTAAGCTTAATCATTTCTAGGTTTTAAAGTGAGACTTATGACTCTTCTGTTCACTCTGACATTTAAAGGCCATCATCAGGTTACTAATTGACCTGATTTCAATATTGTTGTGTCTCAGAGAATAGGGAGGTGTGAGGAGAGGGAGAGAGATGGGAACAGCTCATTGGTAGAGCAGTCAGAACACACACTACATTTATCAGTCAAGGTCACTCTCTGATAAGGGTGTGGTTTGTGGTGCCCCAATTATAATAGTAACGTCAAGGGTCATGGATCACAGATCACCATAACAAATATAGTAATGATGAAAAAGTGCAAAATATTGTGAAAATTACCAAAATGTGACGCAGAGACTTGAAATGAACAAATGCTGTTGGCAAAATGGTGGTGATTGATTTGCTCATCACAGAGTTACCACAAACCTTCAACATGTAAAAATGCAGTACTGCAATGCAATAAAAAGTGCAATGAAACGATGCATGCCTGTATAAAGAAAAAACAAAACAATGGAGGCAACACAGCAGTGTTCCACTTTACACTCTGATTTAAGTCTCTGTTTAATGTGCTTTAATTATTATTCGTTCCTCGTCCATCATCTTTTCTGCCCACATAGTTTCCTGACATCCTTCAACAAACAGCTTCCAAGATGGCCGGGACTTTGCCCCCTAAAGAATTCCTCCAGGCTGTGTTTGAATCTGTTCGGAACAGCAGTGCGGAGAAGCCCAGCTCTGACCCCAGTCCTGGTGAGTGTTTCTGGAGTATCTGAGTCTGTGTCTGGCAATGGTGTTTTGGCTGAGTTCCTGGCATCAGGCAGACTCCTTGTCCCAGGGACTGGATGTAGTGTTTGCAAAACAATGAGTAGCAAAAATCCACAGGGCAAAAATTACATGTTTGTAAAGTGATTTGAAATCATATCGTGTTCTCATCAGTTAGGCCAGTAGGTTTAATGGGTGAACATGTGCAACAAACATTTCAGAACAATTGATTTAAGGGCCAAAATGTCTGTGTGACTGTGAATTGCTGTACTGGGACCAGGCTGACTGGATTTGAACCCTGGGGCTGCTACTTGTGGGCTGTGTGACTTTGGGTGAACTCCCCAAGCTCTCTGTGCCTCAGGTTTCATCCTCTGTAAAATGAGGATAATGAAAGCCTCTACCTCACTAGATTATTGTGAAGACTGGTGGGTTTAAACCTATGAAAGTGAAAGTTGCTCAGTCGTGTCCGACTCTTTGCAGCCCCATGGACTATACAGTCCATGGAATTCTCCAGGCCAGAATACTGGAGTGGGTATCCATTCCCTTCTGTAGGGGATCTTCCCAACCCAGGGATCAAACCCAGATCTCCCGCATTGCAGGTGGATTCTTTACCAGCTGAGCTACCAGGGAAGCCCCTTAAACATCCTATAAACCTATAAACATGTCCACAACAGTGCCTGGCATGTAGGAAATGCTCAGTAAGTATTAGATATTAATACGTGTTATTGTACACCTATTAAGCATAGACTTGTGCCCAGCAGGAGGAGACAAAGTTAACCAGACCAAAGAATAATTGTAATAATGATAGTTGACAATCCATGCTGACTTTTTGTTTTTTGCAACAAATAATTTTTGAGCACCGACTATGTGAACAAAATAGAAATCCCTGCCGTCATAGAGCTTATTTTCAAATGGTGGCAGGGGCAGGGTGGGGGTAGGGTTGTCAGACAATAAATTGCAGATATAAGTGAAATATGAAGTGTGTTGTGTGATAAGTATCAAGAAGGAAAATTTGTTTCTTCTCTATGTCTATCTATGTCTGTATTCCTGCTTGCAAATAGGTTCTTCTGTACCATTTTTCTAGATCCCACACATTTGTGTTAACACATGATATTTGTTTTTCTCTTTTTCAGTCTATATGACAGTCTCTGGGTCCATCTGTGTCTCTGCAAATGGCTCAATGTCATTCCCTTTTTATGGCTAATATTCCATTGTATATATGTGCCACATCTTCTTTATCCATTCCTCTGTTGATGGACATTTAGGTTGCTTCCAAGGGGAAAGAGGGGCTAGGAAGAATTGGGAGATTGGGCTTGACATATATACACTACTATGTGTAAAATAGGTAACTAATAAGAACCTAATGTGTAGCTCAGGGAACTCTGCTTGGTGCTCTGGGGTGACCTGAGTGGGAAAGAAATCAAAAAAAGAGGGGAGATAAATATATGTAGCAGATATATATCTCGGATTCATTTTGCTGTATAGCAGAAACCAACACAGCATTGTAAGGTAACTATCCTCCAATGAAATTTTTTTAAGAAGAAGGAAATTAAAGCAAGGACAGGAGTCAGAGAGTGTGGGGTGCAGGGTTGTAATCTGAAAGGAGATTGGTTAAGGAAGGTTTCACTAAGGTGACACTTGAGGAAAGACTCAAGGGAGTTGGGAGCGGGGCCAGTGGACATGTGAAGTTAGCGTCTGCAGACAGGAGTGGACAGGACTGGGGGAGGAAGGAGACATGAAGGGCGGTGTGTCTGGAGTGGAGCCTTGTCTCCCTGTAGAGGAGATCTTAAGGTGAGGGTTTCATGGGGCAGCAAGCACGGCAGCGTCACGGTCGGATTGATGCTCACCTTGGGTCCTCACCTCTGTCCTATGGGGTGGGTGGCATGGTTCCTCCCACTTTCTTAACAAAGGAAATGAAGTTTCAAGAGACTCAGAGATTCGGCCAAAGTCTCAGAGCTAGTAAATGGCAGCTCTTGGAACTGAACCCAAAGCAGCTGAAGATCACCACTAGCCCCCACGGCCCTCACGGCCCAACAGACCAGTTGTCACAAGCTCCTCCTGTGTCCGTGGCTATGAGAAAGTAAGACTTTTCTCACCCGGGGAGGAGGCCCTTACCTCCAGTGCTTAGTTGGCATTTTCTTTGGTTGGTTCTGGGTATTAACTGCTGCTGTGATTATAGTAACTAATGGATTAGCAGAACTGCTACTTGGTTTCACTTCGGTAAATTTTGTGTGTGTGTGTTGATTCATTCAACAAATATTTGCTGAATACCTACTATGTGCCAGGCCCTATTCTAAGCCCTGGAAACATAGCAGTGATAAGCCCAAATCCCTGCTGTACTTTAAAACCATTCTTTTCTCCTCAATTCCGTACTTTTACTGGATCCTGCTTTCATTGGAAAGTGGGGCCAAGGGGGTCTGGGAGAGACAGGTCTTTTATCTTCTACAAGTGGGCTGTGATAAAGATGTTTGAGCACCAGACGTGTACCTTTGACCTGGTGCAGTTTTCCCTCTTGATTGACGTCCAATGAATTTCCATCGAAGATGCAGTGAGAGGGATGTGGCCACAGGGCTCAAGAAATGTCCAGCCCTGGGTGGTGCTGGTGAGTCTGTGAGCATCAGGGGTTGTCAGCTACTAAGATGGGAAATCCAGGACTCTTCTTAAGACAAGGGGCCTGGTTTTCTCTTAGGCTATGCACATCTGGGGCAGCTAAGGCAGTATCTCATTTGTGTATTGGTGAGTAAATGGTTTGACTAGGTAAGGTTAAGCTTATTCAAAGACTGACACGGATGGGTTTCTCCTGTTGCCAAGGAAAATGTAACAGACCCATTTCTTGTCTCTCCTGGGATGGGAAGGCCACAGCCTCTACCAAGACTTTTATGGCAGGTGGGTCATCTTCCCTTTCCACACTTAGATAGGAGCACATCTTCCTCATAATTCTGGAAGCCCTAACTCTAACTCTGGATTGCAAACTCAAATGCATGGGGTGGCTATGACAGGTAGTATAAGTAATAAAAATGGCTAACATGTATTGAGTGCTTACTGTATACTTGGCTTTATATGTAATGATATGTTTAGTCCTCGCAAAAATTCTGTAAGGTATTCAAAATTTTAATCCTCATTTTATAGACTAGGAGTACGAGGCACAGAGGGGTTAAGTAGCTTTGGATTTGAATCTAAAGCCAGAACTGTTCACCAGAGTGAATAGCTCCTACTGCCCAGTCAGAGGGATGCAAAGCTTCTACTGTGTGCGTGGGGCTTTGTACAGAGTTAGCAAGACACGGCAGAAGTTTAATTCAAACTGGTCCCTGGTGCCTGAGCTCAGCTTCTACCCTACACCGCTTCTCTTGGGTAAATCTACTTGGAGAAGAACATTACTCACTTCAATAAAGAAGTAGACTCAGGGAATTCCCTGGCAGTCCAGTGGTCGGGACTCTACGCTTTCATTGCAGGGGGCCTGGGTTCGATCCCTAGTCGGGGAATGAAGATCCCACAGGCCTCACAGCCAGAAATAAATAAATGAAAATAAAGTTACTGAAACCAGTGATCATGGGGGGTGGGGGAGGAGGAAAGACTCACATTTCCTGAAATTCCCTTTCATCTGTTCCTTCTCCATGTCACCCATTCCTCAGGTTGCCATGGCATCATGGCTCCCTCTTCCAATGACATCATCAAGCTGGCCGAAGCCAATGCCTGCTGGGCGCCCGAGGACCTGCTCTGCCTGGAGGAGGACACATTCCTCAGGAGCGTGGAGCTGCTGGGGGCCGTCAGGAGCTTCAGCCTGGCTCAGCTGAGGAAGCTGAAGGAGAAGGCAGTACAGGTGAAGCCCGCGTCAGGGAGGAAGCCCTCACAGAGGGAAACCCAGCCCAGG
Organism: Bos javanicus; assembly: GCF_032452875.1. Lineage (NCBI taxonomy): Eukaryota > Metazoa > Chordata > Mammalia > Artiodactyla > Bovidae > Bos > Bos javanicus. The sequence continues at coordinate 20,194,936 of NC_083892.1, forward strand.
GTCCCAGCCCTGCTGTGCACAGGCCCATCTCATGGAGTTTGCACTTGGGTCATCTTGTTGGAATCCCACTGCGTCCGCTCCGAGCCAAAGCTGTGATCTGTGAGCCTGAGAGGGTTCCAGCTCCTCCCTCTCAGGGCTCTGTTAAGGATGGGATGAGATGTCTTGGCATCTAGAGGATGCTCCATAAATCAAATTTTGGGGATACCCTGGTGCCTCTGACTGAGGTGGTTTCCAGGAATCAAGCCTTTTCTTTCTCCACTTGGAGAACCCCACTGCTTCTTGCAGGAGGTTTTCTCAGAATCTGTTGCAAAGTCACCTGAGAACAGAGCGGAAAGGAATAAAAAGAGAACTGGAAGTAATTTGCCATCTTTATAAAGATCCCCTTGAGTGGCTTGTTTCAGCTGTTAAGATCGTCGTGGACTATGTAGTTATGGTTGTGGGGTGAAGATATTAAATTCCTTAAAATGATAAGTCTGTTTTTCATATGAGTAATCCAAGTTTATTGTAGGCAAGTCAGAAAATAATAAATAAGAAAATCAGTCAATCTTTTACCTGGAGATAACCGGGTAGCTCAAACAGTAAAGAATCCACCTGCAAAGCGGGAGACCTGGGTTCGATGCCTGGGTTGGGAAGATTCCCTGGAGTAGGGCATGGCAACCCACTCCAGTATCCTTGCCTGGAGAATCTCTGTGGACAGAGGAGCCTGGCAGGCTCCAGTCCACGGGGTTGTAAAGAGTCAGACATGACTGAGAGACTACTGCTTTCACTTTCAAGCACTATTAATATTTTGGTATGTTTACCCGAAGCTTCCCAGACTTCTGTGTATGCATGTAAAATATATTTATATATTTCATACATGTATTTCATATATCTAACATATATATGTTACAAAAAATAGGATCATACTTCTTCAATAGCTTCCTCTCCACACGAACAGTGTACAGCACATATTATTATATATCAGAAATATAAATCTATATCAGCCTTTTAAAGAGCTATGTAATATCCTACTTTATGGTTGGTCTTTATTTATTTAACTAGTTGATAGACTTTTAGACTTTATTTTTTTAATGCCTCTATGTATATATTTATACATATTTCTTTGGGCATTTGTCTTATTATTTACTTAGGCTAAATTCTCAGAGGTGGAATTTCTGAATCAAAGAGTATAAATGTTTTAAAAGCTTTTGATGCATGTAGCCAAATTTCCCTCTAAAAAGCATGTACCAATTTACATTCTTAACATCAACAAATGAGGGCATCCTTTATCCCATATCTTTCCGATACCATAAGTGATCATTCTTTTTACTCTTTGTCAATTCGATCAGCCTACTTACTATTCTTTGATTGTTGTTAACGTACATTTCTTTAATATGACTGAGACAACTTTTCTCATATGTTTGTTTCTTTTCTTGTGAATTTCCTATTCATGTTTTTGTCTGTTTAAAAAAAATAGCCATTATTTTCTTATTGATTTGTTTGAGAACTTTATATATTAAAGAAATTTGCCCCATGTCAGTTTCAAATACAGTCAGTAAAAGTGAAAGTGAAAGTTGCTCAGTCATGTCCGACTCTTTGCGACCCCATGGACCGTACAGTTCATGGAATTTTCCAGGCTAGAATACTAGAGTCGGTAGCCTTTTCCTTCTCCAGGGGATCTTCCCCACGCGGGAATTGAACTGGGGTCTCCTGCATTGCAGGTGGATTCTTTACCAACTGAGCTATGAGGGAAACCACAGTCAGTAGGGGTCAGTCTAATCTGGCTTTTTTTTTCACCTGAAGGTTTGGGACATGCCTTCTTCCTGGAGAGAGTACCATATTGTTTCCCTGGGGCGCATTGCTCTGGCTCTTAATGAGAGTGAGCTGGAGCAGCTGGATCTCAGCTCCATTGATACTGTGGCTTCCCTCAGCCAGCAGACAGAGTGGACCCCAGGGCAGGTAAGTAGACATGCTGGATCTCTTAAGTATTCTATTTCAGTCTTAATAGTGTGTATATTTTCCTTTACAATCTAGAGCATACTTACAGTAGTCATTATAGCAACTTTAAAAGTCTTTGCTGCTGGGGACTTCCCTGGTGGTCCAGTGGTTAAGACTTCACTTTCAATGCATGAAATGTGGATTCAATCCTTGGCCAGGGAGCTAAGATCCTGTATGCCTAACAGCAAAAAAAAAAAAAAAAACAAAAAAAAACCCACACAAAACATGAAACAGAAACAATATTGTAACAAATTCAATAAAGACTTAAAAAATAACTGTAAAAAATAAAAGTCTTTGCTGCTAATTTCATTATCATTGTCATTTCTATTTATTTATTTTTGGCTGCACTGGATCTTCACTGTTGCTCGTGGGCTTTCTCTAGTTGTGGTGAGTGGGACTACTCGTTCCCGTGGCTTCTCTTGTTGCGGAACATGGGCTTCAAGCTCTTAGACTTAAGTAGTTGTGGTGCACGGGCTTAGTTGCTTCTCGGCATATGGGGATCTTGCCAAACCAGGGCTCAAACCCGTGTCCCCTGCATTGGCAGGTAGATTCTTAACCGTTGGACAACCAGGGAAGTTTATCATTGTCTTTTTGTTAGCTAATTTTCCCCCTAATTATGGTCATATTTTCTTATTTGTAAGTCTAAAAATTTTAATGGGCTAATGGGCATTGTGAATTTTACATCTTTGAGCACTCAGTTCAGTTGTTCTCCTTTGCAGAGTACTAGGCTTTGTTCTGGCACACACTTCAATTACTTTTAGATCAGTTTGATGATTTTGAGGCTTCCCTTTGAGCATTATAAGGGTGAATCTAGAGTGAGCTTCCAGCCCAGCGTTTCTCATGATGTACTCTGCATAGAAGTTAAATAAGCAGGGTGACAATATACAGTCTTGATGTACTCCTTTTCCTATTTGGAACCAGTCTGTTGTTCCATGTCCAGTTCTAACTGTTGCTTCCTGACCTGAATACAGGTTTCTCAAGAGACAGGTCAGATGGTCTGGTATTCCCATCTCTTTCAGAATTTTCCACAGTTGATTGTGATCCACACAGTCAAAGGCTTTGGCATAGTCAATAAAGCAGAAATAGATGTTTTTCTGGAACTCTCTTGCTTTTTCGATGATCCAGCGAATGTTGGCAATTTGATCTCTGGTTCTTCTGCCTTTTCTAAAACCAGCTTGAACATCTGGAATTTCACGGTTCACATATTGCTGAAGCCTGGCTTGGAGAATTTTGAGCATTACTTCACTAGCGTGTGAGATGAGTGCAATTGTGCGGTAGCTTGAGCATTCTTTGGCATTGCTTTCTTTGGGACTGGAATGAAAACTGACCTTTTCCAGTCCTGTGGCCACTGCTGAGTTTTCCAAATTTGCTGGCATATTGAGTGCAGCACTTTCACAGCATCGTCTTTCAGGATTTGAAATAGCTCAACTGGAATTCCATCACCTCCACTAGCTTTGTTTGTAGTGATGCTTTCTAAGGCCCACTTGACTTCACAGAAATACAAACTGGAATCAAGATTGCTAGGAGAAATATCAATATCTCAGATATGCAGATGACACCAGCCTTATGGCAGACAGTGAAGAGGAACTAAAAAGCCTCTTGATGAAAGTGAAGGAGGAGAGTGAAAAAGTTGGCTTAAAGCTCATCATTCAGAAAACTAAGATCATGGCATCTGGTCCCATAACTTCATGGGAAATAGATGGGGAAACAGGGGAAACAGTGTCAAACTTTATTTTTGGGGGCTCCAAAATCACTGCAGATGGTGATTGCAGCCATGAAATTAAAAGATGCTTACTCTTTGGAAGGAAAAGTTATGACCAACCTAGATAGTACATTGAAAAGCAGAGACATTACTTTGCCAACAAAGGTCCATCTAATCAAGCCTATGGTTTTTCCAGTAGTCATGTATGGATATGAGAGTTGGATGGTGAAGAAAGCTTAGCACCGAAGAATTGATGCTTTTGAACTGTGGTGTTGGAGAAGACTCTTGAGAGTCCCTTGGACTGCAAGGAGATCCAACCAGTCCATTCTAAAGGAGATCAGCCCTGGGTGTTCTTTGGAAGGAATGATGGTAAAGCTGAAACTCCATTACTTTGGCCACCTCATGCAAAGAGTTGACTCATTAGAAAAGACCCTGATGCTGGGAGGGATTGGGGGCAGGAGGAGAAGGGGACGACAGAGGATGAGATGGCTGGATGGCATCACTGACTCAATGGACATGGGTTTGGGTGAACTCCGGGAGTTGGTGATGGACAGGGAGGCCTGGAGTTCTGCGATTCATGGGGTCGCAAAGAGTCGGACACGACTGAGCGACTGAACTGAACTGAGAGTGAGCTTTATTCAGTGGTTAATTTATCCCCATCACTGAGACGTGATTCTTCTGAGGACTCCATCCAATGCTCCGTATAGTTCAAGATCTCTTCTCTAGGGCTGGTGGGAATGTGAACTCTTCCCAGCTCCGTGTGAGCTCTGAGAATTGTTTGGCCTCCTGCTTTCTGATGCCTCTTTGATATTTATGTGGACTTCCATTCCTTGCATGTGATCAGTGCTCAGCCAGGCTTGATAAAACCTCTCTGTAGACTTATGGACCCTGTTCCCTCTCTGTGCAGTTTCTTCCTCTCCAGTACTTTGCTTGACAAATTATAGCATCTCTGGCCTCTCTGGACTTGAATCTCTGTATCCTCAACTCAGCCTGACCACTGGGCTTTTTTGGGTTCCCTTTCCTGCTCCGTAGCCTGGAAACTGCCTCTGGGCAGACAGTAAGGGCAATTGTGTTCACCTGATTTGTTTTCCTTCTTTCAGCATTATAGACTTGTGCTTCCTGTTGTCCAGTGTCTAAATAGAGTCATTTCATTTACTTTTTTCAGTTTATGGTGAGAGGGCGATTCCTGTGTCAGTGAATCCTTCATGGGCAAAAGAAGAACTTCTGCCCAGAATATGTTTCTGTTGGGTAGGAAGTTAATCCACTGTATTGCTGGAAGGGGGTGTCTTAGCTGCTCTGTGTTCACTTGGTTCTCAGGCGGCCCTCCCCTCAGCTGTCATTTTCAGCACTAGGCTTACGTATCATGTAATTAGCAACCTCAGAAAAAAGCGCTTCTTTCTCATTAATTTTTGAAACAGCCCCAGCATTGCCTCCAATCATGCAATTGCCCAGTCCTAAACAATCTGGTCAGAAGTAGAATATGTGGGTTGGCCTGACACACATCAGAGAGTAGAATCCATCTCATCAAGACCATCTGAACTGAGAATGGGGAACACGTGTGTGATAGGCTATGTAATGACCCCCAAAGGTGTCCACTTCCTCATCGCTGGAACCCATGAATAAGTTCCCTTATGTGGCAAAAGGAACTTTGCTGATGTGATTAGGTTAAGAATCTTGCAGTGGGAGATTATCCTGGTGGGCCCAAGGTAATCACAAGGGTCCTTAGTGATGGAGGTGAGGGCAGGGGGGCCCTAGATAGAGAGGGCAATGTGACAGTGGAGGCAGGGGGACACATTGAGAGATTTGAAGGTGCAGTACTGCTGGGTTTGAAGATCGAAGACGGGGCTCTGAGTCAAGGACTTCAGGCAGCCTCCAGGAGCTAAAACAGACAAGGAAATGAATGCAATCTAGAGTCTCAAAAGGAACACATCGTGATAACCCATTTTAGGACTTAAGATCCCCAGAACTATAATAGAATGTATCCGTGTCATTTCAGGCCACGGAGTTTGTGGTAATATGTTACAGCAGCAAAAGGAAATGAATACAGGTGGTTCACAAAAGAGAAAAGCATGGTGTTATCAGGGAAGCGTGGATACTAGGCAGGCAAAACCAAGGCATGTCCCCTACTCTCATGAGCTTCTTGCAATCAGGATTGCCGTGTCTCATGACTGAGTGGCAACATTCAAATAGAACACGGGGTGAACTGCCCAACCCCGCTGGAGTTGGGCAACATGGAGGTCCTGGCCCTAAGGGTGAAGTAAGTTAATACATGTTAAATATGTGAACAATGGGCTTGCCTGCTGGCTCAGACATTAAGAATCCACCTGCAATGCGGGAAACCTGGGTTAGATCCTGGGTTGGGAAGATCCCCTGGAGAAGGGAATGGCTACCCACTCCAGTATTCTGGCCTGGAGAATTCCATGGACAGAGGGGCCTGGTGGGCTACAGTCCACGGGGTCGCAAAGAGTCAGACATGACTGAGCGCCTTTCACTTTCACTGTGAACAATGCCTGGCACCTAGTAGTCAAAAAAATCAGTTGTTTTCATTGTTGTCATCAGTATATTGTCATCATCACACTCTGTCTTTCTGGCAGTTTAACATTTGCCTTGCTTGCAAGATGAGAGGGTTGGACCTCCCCCTGGCCCACCAGTCTGCAGTTCCTTCCACTCTGACATTCTATAATCCTGGGGTTCTGTGACTCTAAAACTGGTTTTGACTGGCTTAAGAAGTGCCACATCACACTTCCAATATTAAAATCATTCTATTTGCAATCTGGGAGAAAACAGGAAAATATCTCCAACTTAGAAACTACAGTATCTCTTTCCCTTTGTACCAATTTTCAATTCCCATGGATGGCAGTGAGATTTATCAATATGTTTGAAGGGGATATGAAAACCTAACATTTGCATATATCATTTGCAGTCAGTTCCTCAACTTTAGCTCCCAATCAAACCCTTAAATGCATGTTTCTAGATTAATAGTCAGACCTGGTGGAACTGCATTAACAGATAGTTCAGCTTAAAAACCAATATAAAGGAAAAAAACTATTATAGAAGCCAGAGGGATGAACAGAGAGATTGAAATCTTACAGCTATTCACTTTCAGTGGTTAATATTGCCTGCAAGTGTTGGTATTAATTGTCTTGAAATCATTACAGATACACTGGCCTAGTCATTCAAGGAAATATATTTTGGCTTATCATCTTGCAGGCTGAGCTTGCATTTTCCAGGTTCCAGTGACAAAACAATTTAATATTGCATCTTCAAAGTAATTTTATTTGAATTGTATTTTTGCACTTTCATTTTAAAATGGGCATGCCTGATAGTTGGGGAGCACGGATTGCTATGAGTCAACAAGGGAAACCTGCTTATGAAGACTTAATAAGAAAAGTTCAAAAGCTAACTTGAATCTCTACCTCTCCTTCATCCCCAAACATCTTCACTGGCTTAGAGTAGATGCTTTGAAGTCAGAATGCCTGGGTTGTAATCCTAGAACCAGTCATTCAAGTCATCTTGGCATATTTGGCATTACCTTGGCATAACCTTGGCATAGTTACTTAACCTCTCTGTGCCTCAGTTTCTGCATCTGTGAAATAGAGATAATATTAATATTTACTTCCTAGGGTTGTGGGGATTAGAAAAGATAGTATGTGTAAATGGTCAAAAGAGTGTTGGCATACAGTAAGCATTCAGTAAATATTACCTGTTATTATTTGGGATGCACATTTCCATTCAGTCAAGGACATTTAAATCTAAGCACAGTATTAATTGAAGTTCCCTTATAGCACCTGTGAGCTTTGTAATCATTGAAGGAAACTTCATGAAGACATTGACCAATCTGATTTGCAGAAATGTAGGAAATCTCTCTGAAGCCAATCCATCATGTGATTGGATTAGAGAAGCAGTAATTCGATGTCATTTCAAAGGAATATATATTGCCTATGGCTTCTGTAAATCACTCACTTAGATGTTCATCCATTTATTCATTAAAAAAGTACTTATTATTCAGAATGTACCCTACTGTGGGCTAGGCATTATGCCAGGCACTGGGAATATGGTAGTGAACTATCTGGATAGGGTCTTCATCTTTGGAGATTCTGTTTGGTGATACAGACAAAAAGTTGAGCAATCAAGAGGAAACATTTAACAAATTTTGATAAGGGATAAGCAGAAGATGGACAAGGTTCTCATGGAAATAGTGGGGAGGGAAGCTACTTGGGATGGGAGAATCCGGGAAGTCTTCTCTGAGCAGGTAGCATTTAAACAGACCTGAGAGAGAGAAAGGCAACAGCTGCGTTAAAAAGTGGAATCGCATTGCAATGTTTCACATTGTTTGCCAACACTTTCTCTTAACACTAGAGTGATCCATATTGTGTGATAGGATGGACTGACATTAAAGGGAGATGGGAAGATTCACTGTGACTCTTCCGCTCCCACTCAGGAGATGTTCATCCTTGGATGTCCCCTCCCCACCTTTGCCTTGTGAGCTCTGGTCTTTTTGTAATCTTTATAATCTGTCTCCATGATCCCTGACAATCCACACTATTATGCAGCTCATCTTTAGGGGATTGACTTGGGTCCTTCCTCAAGTCCAACATAGGGAGACAAAATTAATCAGGATTCACCCAGTTACAAGTGACAGAAAACCCAACTCAAGGAGACTTGAGCAAAAATGGAGTTTGTTAGCCCAATAAAAAATGAATGGAAGATCTAAATAGACAGTTCTTCAAAGAAGACATACACCAGGCCAAAAAGCACGTGGAAAAATGCTCAGCATCACTAATTCTTAGAGAAATGCAAATCAAAGCTACAATGAGGTGTCACCTGACATTGGTCAAAAAATCTACAAACAATAAATGCTGGAGAGGGTGTGGAGAAAAGGGGACTCTCCTACCCTGTTGGTGGAAATGTAAATTGGTGCATTATAGAGAACAGTATGGAGGTTCCTTAAAAAACTAAATATGAATTTCCATATGATCCAGCTATCCCACTCCTGGGCATATGTCCAGAGAAAACCATAATTCAAAAAGATACACACACTCCAGTGTTCATTGCAGCCCTATTTACAATAACTAAGAAAAGGAAGCCACCTAAATGTCCATCCACAGATGAAAGGATAAAGAAGATGTGGTACATATATACAATGGAATACTACTCAGCCATAAAAAGAGTGAAGTAATGCCATTTGCAGCACCATGGATGGTGCTAGAGATTGTTATACTGAGTGAAATAAGTCAGACAGAGGAGGAAAAATATATCGCTTATATGTGGAATCTAAAAAAATGGTGTAAATGAAAGCACATTCACAAAACAGAAATAGAGTCACAGATGTAGAAAACAAACTATGGTTACCAGGCGGAAAGGGGAGGAGGGATAAATTGGGAAACTGGGGTTGACATATACACACTACCATATATAAAATTGATAACTGAAAGGAATTACTATCGGGCTTCCCTCATGGCTCAGATGGTAGAGAATCTGTCTGCAATGCAGGAGACCTGTGTTCGATCCTTGGGTGGGGAAGATCCCCTTAAGAAGGGAATGGCCCATTCCAGTATTCTTGCTTGGAGATTCCTATGGACAGAGGAGCCTGGTGGGCTGTAGTCCATGGGGTCACAAAGAATCTGACATGACAGAGCGACTGATACTCACTTTTCACTAAGGACTTGCTGTGTAGCACAGGGAACTCTGCTCAGTGTTCTGTAAAGACCTATATGGGAAAAGAATCTAAACAAGAGTAGAGAGATGTATATATGTGTGTATATATGTGTATATTGGAGAAGGCAATGGCATCCCACTCCAGTACTCTTGCCTGGAGAATCCCAGGGACGGGGGAGCCTGGTGGGCTGCCATCTCTGGGGTCGCACAGAGTCGGACACGACTGAAGTGACTTAGCATGTGTGTGTGTGTGTGTGTGTGTGTGTGTGTGTATACATATATGTATAACCGATTCACTTTGCTGTGAACCTGAAACTAACACAGTGTTGTAAATCAACTCTACTCCAATAAAAATTTTTAAAAAGAATGGAGTTTATTGCCTCCTATCACAGAGGATGTCAAGAGTGGAATTAAAGTATGGCTGGATCCAGGGGCTTCAACACTGTCGTCAGGACTGTCTCTCACCATTTTTGACCCTGCTTTCTTCTGTGTTGGCTTTGTTCAGAGGCAGTTTCTTTTCATGTGGTGAGTTCTAGAAGATTCAGGTGTTTGTCTGCCAAGGTCCAGTCCAGAGTAAAGAAAGCTCAGCTCTTCTAATTGCTCCAGCCAAAGTCCTGGTTGGTTTTGACTGGACCACATGCCCAATCTGGAAACAATCACTATAGTCAGGCTAAGAGGCATTCTGACTGGCCAGGAACACTCCTGGAACTCAGAATGCAGTTAGCTCCAGTTGGACCAGGTGAAGTAAGAGTGTGGGAGGGCTGGCTCACCAGGGAAAGTCATGAACAATTAATAGCCACTATGTTAAATTAAGGGGACTCTACACTACACATCAACCCCTAAAATCAAAGCTAATTGGAAAGATTTCTGTGTGGTTTTAAATGCCAGAGCATTTAATGTACTACCCTCTGGAGCTGAAGAGTGAGAGGCAAATGTATTTCAGGGTAGATTTCACGAAGGTAACATCTGACTTGAACTCCCAAATAAAAGGATGGATTTTAACAGTTGGGAATGTAGGAAGGACATTTCAGATTGAGGCACTGACTTGAGTTAAGGTGTAAAGGCAGAAAATTACAAGGTTTTATCAGAAAATTGTGAAAACATAGGCTGGAAAAGTTTGGATCCTAATGCAGAAGAACTTAAATGACCAAACTATCTGAAAGTCATGAATGATGAGGGGAATAAGCCAGCAGACCAGACCCAAGGTACCAATGTCTTTGATGTTGAAGGATACAAGAACTTCATGGCTTTTGTAGATCAGGGGACATACTCAGTAGAAGCGGCACCATCGGGAGGATAACCTGGATGAGTGGCTAGGGTGGTTTGGAATGGGTAATATGTCCAGAGGAGAAGCGTGAGCAATCAGTCAGGAGACTGGCTCCGTTATCCCCTTGGATCTTGGGGTCTTGATCATCTCTGGATGGTTCATTTCTTGTCCTTCCACATTTTTATAGGCTAAATCCATTCTACAAGGGTTTCTGGAGGATTCAGGCTATAGGGTCCAGGATCTGAAGAGCTTCCATTTGGTAGGACTTGGTGCAGCCCTGTGTGCCATGAACATCACTGAAATCTCACTTATAAAGATCTTGGAATTCAGGTAACCAAAATACTAGTGCACAGAGTGGCAAATGATTGATTTGTTGGTTCATTCATTCATTAATTTATTCATCAAGGTGTTCTCTGCTTCCTGCTGCTTTGCAACCTTTCTGGGATAAAATAGGGAGTGAGATTAGCTGGATCCTTTCTTGGTGCTGAGCCTACCTACCTTTTGCATATCTATTTTGCCTGGAGAGTCTCCTGGGCTCACACTGTATCCCTCCCTTGTAACCAGGGTGGTGGCGGCCAGAATCGGGACCCTGCTCTGCAGTACCCAGGTCTTGGCAGAGTTTAAGAGGAAGGCAGAAGTTGTGTTTGGGGAGCCCACCGAGTGGTCCAGCTTTGTCTTGCAGGAGCTTGGGACCATTGCAGGTAAGAGGTACTTTGAGCATGCCTTTCTCTCCCTTTCCAACCTTAAATCTGGGGACAAAAACAAACAAACAAAATCCTTGGCCACATATAGTGAACATCCATAGGGTTATGATAGAACCTAGATTTCATGACTTCAAGTTGCAGAAGGTGGGGATCTGCAAGTCTGCTTTTTAAACAAGCTCTCTTGGTAATTCTGTGTAGCTAAAGTGGTTTAGAATGTTATTTAATTGGCTCCAAAATAGATTTATACACAATTTAAAATTTGTGTAAAGTGAAGCTCCTTCTGGGCATAAATTTCCTTGTAGGAGACCAATCAGGGCTAATGTGACCCACATATTTTCTTCCTTAGTTGATTAAGGAACCTAATTCCCCAGTGTGACTTTCAGGGCCTTTTGTAAGGAATGATGTTTGCCTAGAACATGCAGATCTGTACATTACGCAGTGCCATTAATAAAACAAACGGAGTTCTGATGGCTTGAATTAAACCCTCTGATTCCTTTTTCTCCCCAGCTGGATTAACTAAGGAAGAGCTCCGAATGCTTGATAAGGATTTGATGCCATATTTCCAGCCATCAGCAATCAAATGCCTTCCTGATGAGATATTCAAAGTAAGTACTCAGTTCTTCAAGGAGAATGGGAGCTGACCCCATTTCAAATCACACAGGGAAGCAGATGGTGGGTGTTGGATTCTAGGGACCTACAACCTGCTTCTGCTAATGGGGCCAGAGGAGAGCTATGTGCCAACAATGGATGGATCACAACATAATTTTAGCTGTTTTTGTTTTTAAAGTTTTTTCTTCAATTTTTAATTTATCTTTTATTTGTGTCTATTTTTATGGTTTCCTTCTCTTCACAGCCACTGGCACTAATTTTCTATTTATGATGGTATGACAGGTGTATATTCCCTTATCCCAAACCCTTGGGATATTTCAGAATTTGGAATTTTCCAGAGTTTAGAAAGATCACTCTGTGAATCTACAGTATTGTAACCGAACACCTTCAGCAGTGTCTGGGGGAAGCACCTTGTAAGCAAGTACATGAATATTTCTGTGAAGAAATCTGTGACAAAGCACACTAATTGGAATAAATAGAGACTATAAATGGTTTCATATCAATTCAGGTCAGATTTTGCTGGCAAATGAGTTTGTCTTAAACTCTGGGAAAAACTTACAGGTTTCAGACTGTTTTTGGACTTCAGAATTGTAGATGAGGGATGATATTTCCATTAACATTTTCTTTTAAAATAAATTTAAATGAAACATTTAAATTGATTTAAAGAAAAGTATTAAGAAAGCCACAAACAGCTATGGAAAAAATTGAGAGGGTTGAAGTGGATCTATTGAGGATAGGGAAGCAGATGTATAAGTTTAGGAGCGGGTTTGGTGGGGGAGTCTGCTCTGATGAAGAGTGACTCTGGTGTTCTTGTTTGGGTAACTTGGAAACATATTTTGTCCACCAAAACTGGATAAGGCACACCAGGCTAGACAAGCTTGCATGATGCCACGTCATTGGTTCTTTTTAAGACAAGAGAACAGATCTTGAACCACTTCAGGACCAAGAACAGTTCCCAGCACAGACCAGGTTTGAGCGGATTGAAAAGTGAGTCGCTCAGTCCTCTCTGACTCTTTGTGACCCCATGGACTATACAGTCTATGGAATTCTCCAGGCCAGAACACTGGAGTGGGTAGCCGTTCCTTTCTCCAAGGGATCTTCCCAACCCAGGGATTGAACCCAGGTCTCACATTGCAGGCGGATTCTTTTCTGTCAGCCTCCAGGGAAGCCCAAGAATACTGGAGTGGGTAGCCTATATCCCATCTCCAGAAGATCTTCCTGACCCAGTAATCAAATTGGTGTCTCCTGCACTGCAGGTGGATTCTTTACCAGCTGAGCTACCAGGAAAGCTGTTTAGGGGAAATAAACAAGTAGCTGTCCTTAAAGCCCATTCAGCTTCTTTTCTGGGGGCTCTGCATGGGGTAGGCAGCTTGGTCCTTGAAGTTGGCATGTTGCTGAGCACGCTCTCCTGGTCTTGTTTGGAATGTACTTTGCAGCTTACCTTTTCTGAAAATTCCTAGCGGCCACTTACATTGTGGTAGGCTTCAGCCTAGGTGCTAGGGTGTAGGTACCAGACTAGGTTCCCATGGCATGGCACTGGTGAAGGCATATAATGCAGTGCCTTCAGGGGCTTGAAAAAGTAACAAAAGAATGTAGTGGCCTGGGTAGGGATTAAGGTGAACTGGAGAGCCAGTCTAAAGCTGGGAAAGCTGCTTCTCATCTCTGGCACAGGATGCAATGCAGTGTGACTGTGTGGGCCTAACATTGCTGCCAGATCGTCCTTTTTTTTTTTTTTTTTTAGAATCCTGAAGTCTCGTTTTCATGTAACATCTCCTGATAATTAAATGTTGGAATCGCTTTGAATTTATTTTTTAAAAACAGTTTAATAGACCTGGGGTTGCAAGCAGCAACATTGGAAGAATACATAATTTTTATAATGCAGACTCTGTGTTAATGGTAGATGTAAGGTATAAGCCAGAAGTGCATGTCTGCTCTGTGTGTGTGTCTGGTGAGAGGGAGGAGGTGATGCTGAATTTTGCAGGACAGGTTAGTTAGGTGAGAGGGAGGGACAGTGTTCCAGGCAGAAGGATGTATTGCCTCCTGGGGGTTACACATATGGCTGTCCATTCTCCAGGAGTGAAGTGTGCCAGCAAGGAGTGAGGGATAGGGTGCTGGAGAGGGGGGCAGGACTCAGAGCTTGAAGGCCTTATTATTGTGTAAAGAGCTTGAATTGCATCCTGGACGGGGGCAGAAAGGGTTCTAAGCAGGGGAATGACATGATTCCAGGGAAGCACCAACCTGGACAAGAAAGAATAATGTGAAGGAGTAAAGTCAGGGTGAGAAAGCAGAACCCCCTTTCTCAGAATCTTTGGGACCCTTAGAAAACGAGCAGGATGACTTTAGAGGCACCTGACATCCCATCTCATTTCACACCCACTGGAACTAATCACCGAGTCCTCTAAGGCAGAAGTGATTGCAGAAAGAATCTTGTTCAGGGCCCTTGAGCAGAATTCCCACTGCTGTGTGTCTATGGCACACATCACTAATAGATCACTGCACTTACCCTTTGTAGAACCCTTACTGGACTCACCTGCGATGAGTTGAGAATCCACATAGGATATAAGTTCTCTGTGCGATCCCACATCTAGTCCAAAAGCACAGAGAGGCTGTGAAACTTGCCCAAGTCACACAGCTAGTGTGTGGCAGAGCTGGGACACAGATGAAAAGCTTTGCCCTTTAGGCGTGTGTTTTCTCCACCACATCAGTGTTCCTCTGGTGGGGGACTTGAAGCATTGTGGGCAGGGTAACTTGCACTGCATTAAACCACATTAAGTCGCCTTATAAACTCTCTTTCACTATTGATTACTTCAAGGAGGAAATCTCAGTTTTGGAGCTAAAAAAAAATATATATTATATATATATATTTAAAAGAGGCCCCAGGATCAAACATTGTTGGCCAACAGATCTAGCTAGAGTTGTTTTGCTTCTTCTGGCATATTTTAAACGAGTACTTATTGCAAGTCATCCTGTTTCCGTTTTTGGAAATTGCCATTAATTTTTTTTTTCATTTTATAATACATCTATATTAGTAGTGAAAGAGTGGTCTGATTTTAAGGAAAAGTCCTGAAGAGTAGCACAGATGAGAGATACATGGGTACCGCAAAGTTGTGCGGGCCCAGGGCGCATGCCCGAGATTTGGGAAAGTTTCGGAGGGGCGCCTCTGAGGGCGCTGTCCCCTTCCCCCCTGTAGGAGCTGTCCGCCGAGCAGATCGCCTCCCTGGGCCCTGAAAACGCGGCGGCGGTGACCCCAGCCCAGCGCCGGCAGCTCAGCATGTTGCAGCTGCAGAGCCTCCAGCGGGCGATAGATGGCGCCAAGGCTCGCTCCTGGCTGGATGCGCCTCCGAGCGCCAGCCCCGCCCGGACCCCCTCCTCTCTTTCTCCTCCAGGTGAGCGGGACGCACCCAGCCCCACCTCCCACTCCCAATCCCCCTTCCTCGTCTCTCGGTCCGCCCCGCCTGACATGGGACGGCGAGAAGGCTCCTAAAATTCAGGGTGGGGTCTCTGACAGTCCTTGAAGATTCTGCATTCAGAGAAAAACCCACAGTCCGTACCAAGCATATGTAAAGAATGGTCAACTCTGGAGCACTTGCAAGTCTTGGGATGGGGGGAGCTCTTAAAAATTGCCAGCCCCACGGACCCCACCCAGAACCCACTGAATCAGAATTTCTCAGGACTTAAGCCCTTTCAGTGGTTCCTTTGCTCCTCCATCCTTCTCACCGTCCAGGATTAATAAATTCAGTCGATATATTTTGGGCACCTACTATGTGCTAAGCCTGCTTTAGGAGCTGGTGAGTAAGGCAGGTGAGGCTCTCTCCTAATAAACAAGGAGATTTCAAATCTGATTAAGACCAGGGAAGGAAAGCAGCAGAAGGAAGTGGTGGTGACGAAGAAATGAGCTGAGCAGAGGAGTCGGGGGTGGGGGTGGCGGTGGCTTTCTTTCCCGGCTTTTTTTTTTTTTTTTCTCCCTGCCTGTCTCCCCTCTCTCCCCTCGCCCTCACACTTGTTTATGACTCCTGTCTTTAGTGAACACCGTCTTTGGACCAAGCATGGTGCTCGGCTCTGGGGAGGCAGCTGTGAACAAGCCAGATGTGTCCTCTGTCCTTGTGGAGCTCCCAGTCCAGGGTGGGGGTGACGGAAGCCCCAGCACCCAGGCGACCATGAGGCAGTACGAGGGGTGCTGTGATCCCAGGGATCGCAGGACACGGGGATCGCTGGGGAGAGGCAGCTTCCTGGGCTTCGGGGAGGGGAAGCGGCGGCGGAAACCTCCTGAAGACTGATATCTAAGCTGCAAACCCAGCTGGAGAGATACCCCGGCCACGTGGGGAGTGTCCCAGGTAGAGGCAAGAGCAGATGCAAATACCCAGAGTTCAAAGAGAGCTGGGGCCTCACCATCTCCAGGTATCCCTCCTCCTCCTCCCCCCTTGGGGATGGGAGGATGCCCAATTTCTGCAGATGGGAGCCATGTCCTTTGATTTATTACTATCTTTAAACTTTTTCATTGAAATATAATCTGCATACATGTAAAAGTTATTTGAAAATGCTGCAGTGTTTTGGGTCTTATATAATGCACACAGTAGACCATGCACATGGTTTAAAATATGAGAAGTCTGAAAAGCTGTGAAGTGAAACATCCACCCTCCACCCGCTGTTCCATAGTCACCCAGTTCCCCTCCTCAGAGCAACCAGTGTTACCAGTTGTGTATCTGTCCAGAGATATGCCATGCATATCCATAGATTATTCCTGCACTTTTACAAAAGCTTATTATATACTTTGTTCTGTGACTTGCATTTTTCACCTGAAAATTTACCTTAGAGACAGTTCCATGTCCATATCTAGGAGCCGTGCAGTTCTTGGTTTTCTGGCTATGCTGTAACTGTCTTTAACTAGATCTCTATAGACGATAATTCAGTTGTTTCTATTTTTATACTGCTACAATCAATGCTGCAGCAAATGACTTTATATACTTTGCATCTGTTCAAGTATATCTGCAGGGTAAACTCTTCCAAGTGAGACTGGGGGGGTCAGAGGGTCGGTGCATCTGGAAATTCTGATGCAGGAGAAGCCTAGATCCTCTTTCCTTCCATTCACCCCACTGGCCTGAGCTGGTCCTGGCAGCCCGGTGAACCGTTCCTGGGGGCCAGGCACTTAATCTTGTTTCCTAATCTTGCTTTGTTATCTGAACCACCTGGGTGTGATACTTAAAATCCAGATCCCCTGGCCTGGTACCTGACTTGCTGAATCAGAATTTTCAGGGGAAGATCCCCAAATTTGCATTTTTGGCCATCTCCCCAGATGACTCCTATGAGTCAGTTCTGGTACTTGCTAATTCACGCAGTCTCATATACTTTGCCCTCCCACCCTTTGCTATTTGGGATCATTATTCTTGTTTAGGGTTGAGCAAGCCAAGACCTAGAGAGGGGGGAGGTGCAGGGTGCGATGTGCCCACCCTCTGTGGGCTGCTGAGACCTCCTGTCAACTCTTGTCTTGTTTCCTTGTAGGAGCCTGGGTCTCCAGGGGTCTTGGGCTGGGCTACCTTCTCCTGGTCCTGATGCCCAAGCTCGTGTGGTGAGTGGTGTTTGCGCATCGCCCTGGGGCCCAGGCAGCTGGCCAAGGCGCTTGCAGACCCCGAGGATGCTGCAGAGGGTGGGAGTCCCCCACCCCGACTCAGAGTCTCAACGAGGGCAAGGAGACCCTGGGACTTTGGAACTGAAGAGGCACTGAAGGAAGAATAATTATTAAAATATGGTCTTACACCTTCTTAAACTGGCTTGCATCCTCAGCAGGGAGACCTCATCTCAGTCTCCCTAGTTTTCCAGCTTGGAGACAGGGACGCTGGGGAGGGGAGACCATTTCCTGTCAACACCATGAAGACATTAGTACAAGTTAACATCCTCCCTCTAGAAGGAGATGCCAGCCAGCGATGGGTGCAGGCCAAGGCCCCCGGTTTCACCAAGGCCTGCTCTGGCTTCTCTTCTGGTTTTAATTTCCCTTCCTCGGAGATATAGGCCATATTGGATTTCTCCTTCTTAGATATTTAGCAGAGCTGAAATAAATGAATCCCGTAATAGACGCCGATATTCCTGCCTGATTATTGGGACTAATTGATGTTTTTGGTGGGCATTGCATTGCTTGGAAATTAAAACATTTAACATGGCTCAACATTAAATCAATTTAAAAATACATTTTCCAGATACCTTCCACTTCCTTGGGAGTCAGCTGAATGAATGGCTGTTAAACTTTCAAAAATATACCTTTCTTGGTGGAGGTGGTGGCTCTTCCAGGTTTTAAGTGCTCTGGGCTTTGGGGATGGGTTGAAATAAAAGAAAAATACACTGTGTAAGTCAGTCACTCCTGCGATTATGGTGGAGCAAAGCAAATGTACCCAGTGGCCCAGTCCTTTTGGAAATTTGCAAGATGCTCGTGACCTTTGGCTCAGGAAGGCAGAGCTTAGGAAGGGGTGCTTTGCTACCTCCTGGATGTTATGCCTTCTCAAATTCAGCCATCAAAGTTGTTTCTCTCGACATAGCTTAAGGTGGCAATTTTTTTGGGGGGGAGGGGGAGTTCCCAGCCTCTACCGTCTGCAACTCCCCCAGCTGTTTGCAGAGATCACGGTCACTGGCGTGTGAGTCAGTGTGCTGGCTATGGCTCTGATCGGTCAGGACCTGTGCTGTACTGGTTATTAATACAGGTAGATATTGTGGAGGCTGGCGGGTCTTCAGAAGTCTTGTGTGGTTATTACAGAAAATTAAAAGACTGGGGTGTGGACGGTGTGGCCCTGTGGGTATTACTTGGGGTCTGATCTGATTTTCTTTCATCCTGGTGGGGAAGTGGTTGCTAGTACTGCTTCTGGAGCCCAGATCATTTATCTCATTACAAACTCCAGCCCCAGTTTAGCTGGGCGGGACCGGCTGCTTCGAGCGGGATGCTGGCTGAGAATGTGTCTGCCCAGATTCCCATCAGAGAGGCCTTGGACCTTGCTCAGTAGTCCCACTTTCTTCCAGCCTTGAATTATCCTGGGCAACCACAACTTCCTATGAGTCAGACTTCATGCTGCCAACGCCAAGTAGCTTTGCGTCTCACTTTCGCTTCTGATCATTTGTTTTTGGGTTAGTTTCTGGGTTGTTCCTCCCATTGTGGATGACAGTAACGGCTCCTGTTCTGCAGGTCCAGTCTGCATCAGGCGCTGCTCTGCGGTCTTTACCTGTGTCATTAGCTCACGTCATCATCATCATGATCCCGCTAGGTGGATGCTGTTGGTTCCCATTTTCCAGATGAGGTGACTGAACCCGAGAAAGATGAAGGAACTCTTGTCTAAGGCCTCTCAGATAGCGAGGATTTGGATTCTGACTTTTTGTCTCGCCCTCTGCTGCCTCCTGGATGGATATTCTTGAACTTCTCTAATGAGTTAGATCAGAGAGAGGTTCTGTAGATCCCTTCCCCTCCTCCTCTGGCGGGAGGCCAGCTTGCCTCACAGCTCATATAATTGGTGATTGCCTCAGGCAGGAAGACAAATCCAGCTTATGCCCTGCAGGACCCCCGGGGTCTCGGGTTGAAGTGTGCAGCCTTCTGCACGCAGAAAAGCAGCAGTCACACCGCAGGTACAGCTCCCTGTTCACCTTTTCAACATCAGCGATGCTGTTGGGTTCCCAGCCTCCACCTTCTGCAACTCCCCCCAGCTGTTTGCAGAGATCACGGTCCCTGGCGTGTGGGTCACGGTGTGCTGGTTATGGCTCTGATCGGTCAGAGCCTTGCCATACGGTTATTCAAATTTTTGAACATTGCTCAGCTAGATCCTTTTACAGATCCCCTACCATCAAGCTTGATGGGGGCTGGGAGTCTTTCTGCACCTTCAGTCTGTCATCCAATGGGACTTAGATTTAAGCTATTCCCTCTAGTCCTGGTACCCAGGGGTTCAGCCACCACGGCTGGGATGGGCTCTACTGCCAATGAAAGGTGGCTGTGAGTTGGTGCGTGTGTGAACATGTGTGAGTGTGTGTTTACCTGGCTTTACTGAAGAAATGCTGTCATGGAAGAGGCAGTAAACAACTTAATATTAAATATTAGGTATTTTCTTTGTCCTTAAAAGTTCTTCATCCATCCTTGCCTCCTTTAAACACATCTATATTGCCGTAATGAACAGGGAGGCCTGGCAGAACTCCAGCCCACACGGTGTCTAAGTGGCATGTCTTCAAAGTGCAAATCTCGAAATCTTCTTGAAGTGAGTGTCCTTGCTACAAATCCACCCAGGACATCCAGCAATTCCTAGGATTCTCAACCACTGCAGGAGGGTTGTTGTCCATTTCTCTGCCTTTCCTGCCCCAGGAACTGATTACTTCAGAAAGGGACATAGCTTGTCTGATCCTTGAAATGTTGGCAACTCACCAGCAGGTGAAGACCTTATTTGCCTTCACCTTCATCCTGACCTTTTACGAGCCCAACAAAATGCCTGCTGATGAAATGTGGGGGAAGGGGCTGTCCTTTCCCAGGAGAACTCTGGCCCTGAGAAGTTCCTTCTAGTCTCCGAGACCCTCTGGAACACTCCTGTGTTGGGGGCAGCTAGACGGTGGTTCCCAACTCTTCTGCTCACTCCCTTTATTAGGATGCAACAGCCAGGCTCTTGCCATGTGGCTTCCATGTGCACCTCAGTGGGTAGAGTCTGCTTCCCCACCTGCTAACTTTGGCTTTGGCCGTTGAGCAGACAGGACACCATCCCTCCAGCAGAAGTCTTACACGCGCTTGTGTGATTTGACCTCTTGGTAATTGCTTCTGTGTGTGAGGAGACCTGTGGGTGAGGAGACATGGAGCAGACCTGAGCCCAGTGCACAGCTAGGAGCTAAGCTGAGACCAGCAGGACCCAGCTGAGCTCAGCCAAGCCCAGGAGAGCCACAGCCAACCTGAATACTCATATGTGAGAAGTATGTATTTGTTAAGGGAAGCCATTGAGATTTAGGGTTGATGGTTGCTATAGCCAAAGCTGACTTGTACTCCATGACTTCCACATGCCTCCCTGGCACGGGCTGGTCACGTGCTGGGGATAGGAAGGTGGTGCACTCTGACCCTTTCATCACATTCCCATCATTTGCCCTGGAGATTGTGCCCATTAGGGAAGCTCTTTGTCAAATGCTGTGCTTCTTGATACAACACCATGGCCCCTAATTGCCGCTTACTTCCCATTTCCAAGACCAGGGGCCGTAGAAATCAGGTAACTGCTCCTCTGGGGTCAGAGCTTCTGCCCATAACATGGTTGTTCCATCTGCTCTGCCATGGCAGCCTTCATATCTAATGGCTCATCGAACTATTTCACCTGGAGCACTCACCGATCCAACATCATTGCCTCCAGCTCTGCAGCTTAGCTCTACCCCCTGGTACCATCAAGGCTCTGTTAGCTGGAGTTTCCCAGAGGGATGGATTTTCAGGTCAGGTAATAGCGCATGGAATAGGTGCACCGGCCCATCCTCAGGGGAGAGCATCCCAGCTGGAGAAGCCATCGGGCTCTCCTCCAGGTGTGTGTCATCTCCACTCACACTGGAAGCTGGAAGCCCCACTGAAGTGGCTGAGGTCCACAAGTCTGACTTTGAGCTACTCTCCCTTGGGGGCCTGCTGCATCCGTCGTCTTCTGTTCCTTGCCATGTCAGGCCCACTGAGACCCCACTCTCTGATATCTTGGGTCAGGGATCCTGAGACTGATGGGCAGGCTGGTGGTTTTCCACTAGTGTCCAGTCAGCTTCAGGACCTCTCACACCAGGAAGGATTTGGAATTGGAGGAATGAACATGACAAGCATGTAGCCCCACTGGAATGTAAGTTCCCGTGGGCAGAAACCCTGACCGTCTTGTTCAATGATGCATTCTTCCTGCTCAGCAGTCCCCAGTGGGCTGGGTCATGGTTGGTGTTCACTGCATATTTGTTGAATATGTAGGTGAAAGTACTTTCCCCCTCACATCAGACTGAACTCAGTAGGACCTCTGGTCAGGCAAGTGTTGGTAAACTTCAGCTCCAAGGGAGCTGAGGAGATGTGATAAGAATCTACTCATTTAACAAAAAAGCATATTGAGAATTCACTTTTTGCCAGCCCCTGTGCTAGTCATGATGGAGGCAGAACACACACAGCCCTGTCCTCATGCAGGCCACATTGTGCTGGGAGCTAGAAGAGGCACATAATAGACACATGCAGACAGTGATCAGATAGTGATCAATACAATGGAAAGAAGTCAATCTGGTGGTGGTGGGGGTGAGGGCAGAGAACAAGCTTTAGGTAAAAATCAAGTGATCATGGAAAAGATAGTGATTGAGCAGAGACTGGAAGGCGGTATGGGGCGGCATGCGTATACCTAAACTTATACCTGTATTTCCATCTATATTCACATTGGCATCCATATCTACATTGATGTCATCATCTCTGTCTGTATCCGGTCTGGGTAGCAAAGAGGAGCAAGTGTGAAGTCCCAGAGGCAGGACTGAAGCTCCGGGTGTCTGAGGACCAGCAGGTGGCATGGTGGGTGGGGAGAGGCAGGAGATGAGGCTGGAGAGATGACGGGCCAGATCAGGCAAGGCCTTGGGGGCATCACTGGGCTTAGTCTCCTGATTCTGAATGAACGGAAAGTGGAAGGAGGTTGAACCCCATGGGATCTTTGCCCTTTTGCCGTGACACAAGGGGAACTCAGAAAAAGTGGCTGTGGCTCCAGAACTCCTGTGGGTTCTGTCTTGCCTCCTTTACATATTGTCCACTCCCTGTAGTTCTCATCCTGTTGCTTCCTTGTAAAGGAGTCTTTGCATCAGTTCAGTTTGGTGAGCATTATCTTAATCTTAGAAGATTTAACTCAGGATTTTGTTTCCAAGCCCCTTGCTGTGTCCTCGGTGTGGGGAGAGACCTGACCCTTCCCTCCCGCCCCATGCTGATGACCCCTGAGAGCACATCTCCTTCTCCCCACACAGCCAGGTGAGCGGTCAGCCGCAGGAGTCTCTCTGCATCACTGTAGGTGATGTATCAGGACCCTCTTGACTTATATGCCTTCTGAGAGCTGGAAAACGTTCGGGATTCAGGCCTGGCTGGATCCAGGAGCTGTGACAACATCCCCGGGAGTGGGCTTCCCTCTTGCTATCTTCTGACTCTGCCTTTAAGCCTGGCTTCTTTCCTAGGCAGGCTCCCCTTTCACAGTGGCCACCATCAGCATTTAGACTCATAGCCTAACATGTTAGCATTATTGAGAGAGAGAGACTTTGGTCTTTCCTGGTCACGCCAGTGGAAGTCCCTGGATTTACTTTAATCAAACCTACCTGAGGCAGGTGGCATCGCTGAGCTGACCCCTGTGGCCGAGATGGTGAAGTACACCAACTGGCCAAGGCTAGATCAGGAGGTGACCCCAAACCCTACCCCAGATCACAGTGACCAAACAGCAGAGGGCTGATTCCAGGAGAGTTCAGTTACCAAACCATGGCAGGCAGAATGCTAAGCTGGCCCCAAACTCCCTGGAGTGCATGCCCCATGTAACCTCCTCCCCGTAAGTGCAGGCAGAACCTGTGCGTGTGGGGAGATGTCACTCCCATGACTGGGATGCTGATTGACTGACTTTGAGTTCCTCAAAAGGGAGGTCAACTGGGTGGAACTGACTTGATCAGGTGCGCCCTTGAAAGGAACCAGGCCCTTCCTGATGACAGAGCTGTTCAGAATGTGAGAACATGTGGGGAGACCACAAGGCAAGGACCCAGGGTGCACTTAAGAAGGTGAGAGAGGGCCCTGGCTGATGACCAGCAGGAAAACAAGAGACCTCGGTCGTACGATCAGAAGGAATGAAGTCTGCGAAAACCAGCCATTCTGGAGGAGGACCTCAGCCCCAGACAAGACCCCGGCCCGAGCTGCACCATGATTTCAGCCCAGTGAGATTCTGAGCAGAGAATTCAGCTGCACCTTTTGACCTATAGAACTGCGAGATAATAAATGTGTGTCATTTAAGCCACTCTGTTTCTGTCAATTTCTTCTGTAGCAATGGAATACTAAGACACAGAATAAGGGGAAATGAAGGCAGGGGAGGCAAAGTGACTGAGGTGTCTGAGGAGCTGAAAGCCGAGTGGTCAGCTCTGGTTGAAATAGACCAGCTCTGGAATTTAAGCTTAGCCTGGAAACATATCCTTGAGCATGAACACCCCCTACCGCCCTCCCCCCGCCATTCTACCTCTTTTGCTTCTTGGCAGGAGGGAGGCCTGGTGTGTGTGTTTATTTTCTGCATTTGTCATTGACAGTGACTGAGCATCATTTGGGCTTCCTTGGTGGCTCAGCTGGTAAAGAATCCTGCTGCAATGTGGGAGAACTGGGTTTGATCCCTGGGCTGGGAAGATCCCCTGGAGAAGGGAAAGACTACCCACTCCAGTATCCTGGCCTGGAGAATTCCATGGCCTGTATAGTCCATGGGGTTGCAAAGACTGAGACCCGACTGAGCGACTTTCACTTAGCCTCATTTCCTCCTTTTCCACGATACTATGAATTTCCTTTGAGAACATTCCTTTAGGACTTTCACTCACGTGGATTAGGTGGGATCAATACTGCCTTCACTTCCAGTGCTGGGCTCTGATGCACTGAAACCAATCAGCATATCCCATTCCCCAGATCACAGTAATTGATTGAGGGATGGGCCAATGAGAGCCAGGTCTGGGATTTTTATTCAACTCTTAGAAGAGTGAGGGAGAAGGAGAGGGAGAAAGCAAGGGGGATGTTCTTTTGTTCTGGACTCAAGCTGTTCAGCCATCTTGAAATTGTGAGAAGAGAGGTTGTATGAAGGAATGGAATTGAGAAATGGAATAAGAATAGAGTTGAGAGAGGATGTGAGAAACAACAAACAAAAACTTTTTTTTAAAAAAGAGTGATGACGTAAGAAAACCCAGGTTCTGGTAGAATTTTCTGGAGCCTGGATCAAACCATACCTGCACGTCTGTCTTTGGACGATTCAGTTACAAGAACAAAATTGGGTTGGATTTTTTGATGCTTCCAATTGGTTTGAATAGCTTCTCTGTTCTTTCTTTTTCTTGATTTCCAAATGCCTGCAAATTGTTTTTTTATTATGGGTATAGCAGATCACAAGGTGTCATTTCCTCTATAACAAATTGTTTATGGGTATCTTGGCTTCACAGGGCCCCTAACAGCTTTGTTTTACTCTGAATTTGGCTCAGATGCACCTGAGTGTCTGTTGGGTTTATAGGGGCCCTGTTTTTGAAAACTATTCTTTACATAGATGACAAAGTAATAATTTAATGTTCAAGGTTTTTGCCTTGAGCCCTGGTCTTGTTCTGGAGCTGACACTCATCTGAGGTGGGAGATTTGCTCCTCTCACCCTCCAGGGACCTTCCTTGTTGGGAATTTGGCCTCAGGTGGCTGAGTCATATCCGGCTGACTCCAAATACCAGTCTGGATCTGCTTGTCCAATGGGGTAGTGCCTCCTGTCCCCCGAAGGCAGCCAGTACCACCTCCTGCTTTTCTTCCTCCTGATTTAGCATCAAGCACGGCACGAATTCTGGGTCCAGAAGAGGGGCTTTTAGTTCTCCCATGCAGCCTGCTCTTAGCAAGTCTGATTTTCTAACTGGCATCCAGCTGCATCTCATAGGATTTCCTATAAAGGCCTCCCTGGTCTTTACACAGGGGGGCTTTTCTCTTTGTTTGTATAGTCCACGACTGTCTCCATAGTCAAACACCCACGCCAGTCTTGTCAAGTACTGGCTGTAGCAATGAAAGAACGGAGCTTAAGAGGCAGGGCTGCTCATTGGATCCCTGGGACAATGATATTATGGTTCTTCACTCCCCGCCGCTCCCCAAGGACTGACACTCTTACAGCATCCAGAAGCAGGCTCAAAGCCCTGCTCTTGCCTGTACTACACTTACCAACAAGGCCTCCAGTTCAGTCTTGCTTTATTTTAAAAGCTACCTTGTGTTTCTCCATGTTGGTTGGAATACCAGCTGTGGAGGGCCTTCTGATGTCTGCTCCTTCCCAGGAGAATTGCTTTGACTTCTGCACTTTTTAGAAGCTCAGAACAAGCTGCCTGGTGTTTTGTTTGGATATTTTTCTGCTCATACCTCCAGATCCACCTTCCACTCTTATCAGTTCCCCTCTGTCCCAGATCCTGGGTAGACTCCACTGTCTCTGGTTTCCACCTGGGTTGGGCAGTGGGGCGTGGCAGACGATTGGAGGGTCCTGACTCCCATTCTGTCAGCCTGAGGGTCCCATCCTCCTTGAAGGCCATGGTTCTTTTGGGGGACTCTTTCATACAGCTGCAACTCTCTCTGGATTCCAGAAGCCTCTCTCTCCATTCCCCTTTAAGCCCGGTGATAAGAGCTTGCCACTGTTGACAATTCCAGGGTAATTTACATCCCGTATTTTCTCTTAACCCTGCCTGCAACTCTGCAATCTTCCCTTCATTGAACTCTCTTCAAGTGCCCCATTTGAGTGTGCCATGCCTTTCCTTCCAGGACCAGACTGATCCGTTTAGAACATCCAGTGTCAAAAAATGCACTCTCCAAAGGCTGCAAAGGGAGTCCCAAAGAAGTTTCTCCAATCTCCCTTTGATTGGGGTGGCTGTCCACCTCCAGTACGGAAGAATCAGGTCAATTAATGCTGCCCTACTTTATCTGATCAAATTTGTTACTGATGTCATGAAGATGCATCCTTCTTACATTTGACTCAGGAATAGCTAGCTGGACACTGCATCTGTTGTTAATGACCCTGGATACAATTTTCAAATTAATCTGGGGTCAGCTGAATCTATCCAGCCTGTGAGGAGCCCCCCAGTTTCATGACCAGGGAAAAACCAAAGCCCTATCTGGGTTTCTGTGAATTCCTGGTGAAGCAATGCCTCTGGGGTCCTCCTAAAAAGACTAAAATGTGCTCAGTGGTGTCCGACTCTTTGCGACCGCACGGACTGTAGCCCACCTGGCTCCTCTGTCCATGGGATTTTCCAGCAAGAATACCAGAGTGGGCTGCCATTTCTTCCTCCAAGGGATCTTTCTGACGCAGGGATTGAACCTGTGTGTCTCCCTCACAGGCAAGCGGATTCTTTACGACTGCACCACCTGCAAAGCCCAGGATCCTCCCACGTGTATACTATTATGCGTTCATTGCCTCGGTGTGAAATATCTCAGACAACCCATTCACATAAGGCGCTGGTGGGTAACTGTGGTGGGCAGCTTCTAAGATAGCCCCCAACGACCCCTGCCTCTTGGTATTCACATCTCTGTGTAATCCCCTTCCCTGAGTGTGGGTTGGGTCCACTGACTTGTTTTAATCAGTAGAATGTAGCGATATGTTGCCCTTGAGATAAAGTTACAAAAAACTGGGATTTCCTTCTTTCTGACATGCTCCCTCTTGCTCACTCTGATAAATCAAGCCACCACCTTGTAAGTTCCCCTAGGGAGAGGACCACATGGCAGGGACCTGAGGGCAGCCTCTGCCAACAGCTCACGAGGAATTGAATTCTGCCAACAACCATGTGAGTGAGTTCCCTAGTCTGCTGCTGCTGCTGCTGCTAAGTTGCTTCAGTCGTGTCCGACTCTGTGCGACCCCATAGACAGCAGCCCACCAGGCTCCCTCGTCTCTGGGATTCTCCAGGCAAGAACACTGGAGTGGGTTGCCATTGCCTTCTCCAATGCATGAAAGTGAAAAGTGAAAGTGAAGTCGCTCAGTCGTGTCTGACTCTTAGCGACCCCATGGACTGCAGCCCACCAGGATCCTCCATCCTTGGGATTCTCCAGGCGAGAGTACTGGAGTGGGGTGCCATTGCCTTCTCTTTCCCTAGTCTAGCCTTAGGATAAAACCTGGCTGAGACCTTTATTGCAACATGTGAGAGACCCTGAAGCAGAGGGCCCCATTAATCCAGGTTCAAATTCCTGACCCACATAAACCGTGAGATAGTAAATATGTGTTGTCTTAAGCTGCTAAGATTTGGGATGATTTGTTACACAGTGATATACATCTAGCACAGCTGCTGTTCAGTTGCTCGGTTGTGTCTGACTCTTTGAGACACCACGAACTGTAGCAGCCAGGCCTTCCTGTCCTTTGCTATCTCCTGGAGTTTGCAGAAACCATGTTTATTGAGTCAGTGATACTATCTAATCATCTCATCCTCTGCCTCTTCTCCTTTTGCCTTTAATCTTTGCCAGCATCAGGGTCGTTTCTAATGAGTCGGCTCTTCACATCAGGTGGCCGAAGTATTGAAGCCTCAGCTTCAGCATCAGTCCTTCCAATGAATATTCAGGGTTGATTTCCTTTAGGATTGATTGGTTTGATCTCTTTGCAGTCCAAGGGCCTCTCAAAAGTCTTCTCCAGCATCTAACACAGTAATCTAATCTAAACATCTAGCACAGTGAACTTTACTGATGATTTCAGTGGAGAGGCCAAAGTGGGACTTGCATTGCACAGCAAATAATGGAGCGGTCCAGCAGGCATTTTCCTGCATCCTCAGCCCCGTCAGTGATGAAGGATCCTCTGTCTTGCTCTCCCTTGATATCACTCTTCAGCTTGGCAGTGCCTAGCTTGATTGGAGAAGGCAATGGCACTCCACTCCGGTACTGTTGCCTGGAGAATCCCATGGACAGAGGAGCCTGGGAGGCTGCAGTCCATGGGGTGGCTAAGAGTTGGACACGACTGAGCGACTTCACTTTCACTTTTCACTTTCATGCATTGGAGAAGGAAATGGCAACCCACTCCAGTACTCTTGCCTGGAGAATCCCAGGGACGGGGGAGCCTGGTGGGCTGCCGTCTATGGGGTCTCGCAGAGTCAGACAGGACTGAAGCGACTTAGCAGCAGCAGCTTCATTGACTTCAGGTTTTCAGTTCTTTCTCTATTTTTCAGAGAATTTTACTGCTTACTAACTTCTACTCCCTAACTTGTTGACAAATTCCCCCAAGTTTCCAGCAGAACAATGTCCCCTCTGTCAACACAGCCCACCTTTCTTGGGGAGCGGTGTGGGTTATAGATCTAAAAGATATCTGTTACATAAGTCTCTTAGCTTTTTTTTTTTTGCATATATTGCTATTCAAGAGCTTAAAGCTATTGAAAAATGCACAAACAATATTTCCATTTAACAGAGAAAATGCCTGTATGACATTGTTTGAGTCAAGTTCTCATGTGGCATGTAAAGGAGAAGTACATGCTGCTGGAGAAAAGCCTTTTAAATCCTATGCTTTTCAACATTTCACCTTGTATGTTAGACATGAATATTGCAACAGAAAAATAGTTGGTACCGTTGTTGGAAAAATATGGGCTAGAAAAGAATTCCAGAACACACACTCTTTGAACTTGAGATGGTTTTAGAGACTGTGTACTAAGTTGCTTCAGTCGTGTCTGACTCTTTGTGATCCCATAGACTGTAGCCCGCCAGGCTCCTCTGTCCATGGGATTCTCCAGGCAAGAATATTGGAGTGTATTGCCATGCCCTCCTCCAGGGGATCTTCCGGACCCAGGAATCGAACCTGTGTCTCTTATGTCCTGCATTGGCAGGAGGGTTCTTTACTGCGAAGGCTGTGAGATTGTTATAGTGAAACTGTAGACTTCCTGTTTTGCACTTTTTGATTTGGTTGGTTCATGTAGGCAAACCCTGGGTGAGCTAAGACCTTGCTAAATACCTAACATATACTCAAGCCAGAAAGATAAATGTAGGTGTTTACATCAATGTTTTAAACATGTGATCCAATATATTGGCAAAAATGCAGTGAAGGAATAGTTGTAATGATTAAAAAAAGAAAAAGATACAGGGAAAACTTCAGGAGCAAACTATAAAAAAATACATCAGCACATGGCCATTTCTGACTTTTTAAAGTGTGAGGCACTGACAGATCTCACCTGGATCCCTGTGAGAACTTCCCAGCTTTTCTTCTTGTCTCAGACTTGCCCCTTTGGGGTTTATTTTCAACACAACAATCAGAATGATCCTTTGGAAAAGTAAGTCCGAGCATTGTTCATACTGGATCTGTTTCATACTGGAGAAACAACCAAATGTCCATCCACTGATAAGTGGATAAATGAAGCATCATATACCCATCCAGAGGAATGGAGCACGGATACATTCGGCATTATGGATAAACCTTGAAAACATTAGGTTAAGTGAAAGCCATCAGTCACAAATGGCCACCTATTGTATAAGCCCATTTACAGCCAGCAACGCACCATAGTCTTTCCAAAGGTAGAGAGCCTGATGGGGCCAAAGAAGGATGTTGTTTCAGGGATGTAGGAAAAAAAAAAGTAAGTCAGATCATGACATTTCTCTGCTCAAAACCTTCCAGTGTCTTTCCACATAAGTAAAAACTAAGTTTCTTAGCTTTGTCTACAAGGCACATGCTGTCTCCCACCCCGACTTGTCCGAGCTCCCCATCCTTTCTCCTGCCACTTCAGTTCCCTCCTGGTCCCTGCAGTCCCCAGACCTGCGCTGGCTGTTCTGCCTGGAAGGAGCTTACACCACTGCCTCCATGCTTGTTTACTCGCTTCTTTTAGGTCTTTGCTCAAATGTCACCACTTGGCCACCTCCCTGACCAGCTCCTATAAAAGCATACTGTTGGACTTCCCTGGTGGTATAATGGATAAGAGTCTGCCTGACAATGCATGGGACATGGGTTCGATCCCTGGTCAGGGAAGATTCCACCTGCCTCGGGGCAACTAAGCTTGTGTACCACAACTACTGAAGCCTGCGTGTCCTAGAGCCCATGCTCCACAACAAGAGTGTGTGTGTGTGCACTCTTAGTCATGTCCGACTCTTTGCAACTACATGGACTGTAGCCCACCCGGCTCCTCTGTGAATTTTCCAAGCAAGAATACTGGAGTGAGTTGCCATTTCCTTCTCCAGGAGATCTTCCCACCCAGGGATTGAACCTGCATCGCTTGCGTCTTCTGCATTGGCAGGGAGATTCTTTACCAGTTGAGTCACAGGGGAAATCCAACCAGAGAAGCCACCACAATGAGAAGTTTACTCACTGCAGCTACTGAAGCCTGTGTGCTTAGAGCCTGTGCTCTGCAACAAGAGAAGCTACCACGATGAGAAGGTCGAGTACTCAGCTAGAGAGTAGCCCCACTCACTGCAACTCGAGAAAGCCCATGCACAGCAGCAAAGACCCAGAGCAGCCAAAAATAAAATAAAAAGCACACTGTTGTACACATTTCATTTCATTCATCAGGGTCTTTTCTAATGAGTCAGTTCTTTGCATCAGGGGGCCAAAATATTGGAGCTTCAGCTTCAGCATCAGTCCTTCCAATGAATATTCAGGACTGATTTCCTTTAGGACTGACTGATCTCCAAGAGATCAGTCTTGACTGAGTCCAAGAGAGTCTCAAGAGTCTTCTCCAACACCACAGTTCAAAAGCATCAGTTCTTTGGTGCTCAACCTACTTTACGGTCCAATTCTCACATCTATACATGACTTTTGGAAAAACCATAGCTTTGACTATACAAATCTTTGTCTGCAAAGTACCCGGTGTACGAGACAGCAAAAGAGACACTGATGTATAGAACAGTCTTATGGACTCTGTGGGAGAGGGAGAGGGTGGGAAGATTTGGGAGAATGGCAATGAAACATGTAAAATATCATGTAGGAAATGAGTTGCCAGTCCAGGTTCGATGCATGATGCTGGATGCTTGGGGCTGGTGCACTGGGACGGCCCAGAGGGATGGTATGGGGAGGGAGGAGGGAGGAGGGTTCGGGATGGGGAACACATGTATACCTGTGGCGGATTCATTTTGATATTTGGCAAAACTAATACAATTATGTAAAGTTTAAAAATAAAATAAAATTAGAGAAAAAAAAAATCCTCAAAAAAAAAAAAACAAATCTTTGTCTGCAAAGTAATATCTCTGCTTTTTAATATGCTGTCTAGATTGATCATAGCTTTTCTTCCAAGGAGAATGTGTCTTTTAATTTCATGATGCAGTCACCATCTGCAGTGATTTTGGAGCCCAAGAAAATAGTCTGTCACTGTTTCAACTGTTTCCCCATCTATTTGCCATGAAGTGATGGGAATGGATGCCATGATCTTCGGTTTTTGAATGTTGAATTTTAAGCCAGCTTTTTCACGCTCTTCTTTCACCTTCATCAAGAGGCTCTTTAGTTCCTCTTTGCTTTCTGCCATTAGAGTGGTGTCATCTGCATATCTGAAGTTATTGATATTTGTCCTGGCAATCTTGATTCCAACTTGTGCTTCATCAAGCCTGGCATTTCTCATGATGTACTCTGCATATAAGTTAAATAAGCAGGGTGACAATATACAGCCTTGACGCACTCTTTTCCCAATATGGAACCAGTCTATTGTTCCATATCTGGTTCTAACTGTTGCTTCTTGACTTGCATACAAGTTTCTCAGGAGACAGGTAAGGTGGTCTGGTATTTCCATCTCTTTAATAATTTTCCATAGTTTTTTTGTGATCCACACAGTCAAAGGCTTTAGCGTAGTCAATGAAGCAGAAGTAGATGTTTATCTGGAATTCTCTTGCTTTTTCTATGATCCAGTGGATGCTGGCAGTTTGGTCTTTGGTTCCTCTGCCTTTTCTAAATCCAGCTCGAACATCTGGGAGTTCTCTGTTCACGCACTGCTGAAGCCTAGCTTGGAGAATTTTGCACACCTTAAAGACATATGACTTTTTATTTGTCACTTATTTGTATACCCTAATAAAGTTGGAAAAAATATTATACAAAAAAGGAACAGAAAAAGAGAGGCTGACCAGGTGACATCTGAGGAGTTCTATTTGAAAGCCTGCTGGTTTTCTGTATTGACAGCATTTTAAACTTTTATTTCATTTTGGAGTCTAGCTGCTTAATAATGTTGGGATAGTTTCAGGGGGACAGAAAAGGGACTCAGCCATACATACACATATATCCATTCTCCCCAAACTCCATTCCCAACCAGGCTGACACATAACATTGAGCAGAATTCCCTGTGCTGTATAGTAGGTCCTTATTAATTATCCATTTTAAGTATGGCAGTGTGTATTGACAGCATCTTGATGTATGTGGGCCATGCCTCCTGATCAGAAAGGCTCTCACAAAACTCTAGAACATAATGATCTATTTATTTGAGATCCTCCAGCAACCTCTGAGGTGTATTCCCAATGTGCCCTGTCTCCTACATTTTAAATGAAAGCTATCGCAAACATTCCCCCTAACTTTGTTGGCAATCTGTCCAGCCATTTTCACATGATCCTATAAGACGGAAACTTAATCTTAAATTTCCATATACCGAGGTTCTTCGGTTTATCCATCTGGGCACCAGACTACTTTGTGCACTCATCTGTAATGTGACATTTTCTTCACCTCTGAAATTGTATTGTGCGCTTTACTCTATATGTCTGTACATGACAAAGGCCGAGCATTCCAGGAAACATCTGTACTTGAACTTCTAGGTTAAATAAGAATCAGAAAGAATGGGTCTTGGAATATATGAAACTGTAAGCTAAAAGTTTAAAATAAAGGTGAAGGGGGATTTCCCTGGGGGGTCCAATGGTTAGGATTCTGTGCTTCCATTGTAGGGGGTGTGAGTTCGAGCCCTGGTTGGGGAACTAAAATCCCACACGCTGCACAGCCTAAAGAAATTAAGTGAACTGTTAAAAAGAAAAATAAAGGTGAAGTCTGAGAGACAATAGCAGGGAAGGGTTGGATCTGGGGAGGCTGTGGACAAAAGCCTGGTTCTCCCCACAAGACTGCATGCATCACCTGGGGCAGTGCGTGGAGTCCAGGGCCACAGCTGGCATCGGCATTTCCTTTAGATGAGTTATAAGGAGGTACCACTTCTATACAGGTAGATTAAAAGAAGTTCCTCCGCTGGGTAGAGTGGACCAGTTACCGCAAGGCATCCCTTCCTTTGGCTGAAGCCCTCTGGACCCGGCCAGATGGCTTACCTAGTGATCCGAGGGAGGGCTTGATTTCTGACCTCATTCATTACCTTGGTCAGATGCTTTGTGAAGTGCACGCACAGCCCAACTGTGCTTGAAGGCCCTGAGGGTGCTTGCTATTCTTCCTTATTACAAAACTCAGCCACTTGGACAGCTCAGAGAAGCATTTTAAAATCTAAATGAAGTTAAGGTAAATTTGTGTATAAGTTATAAAGAATGCCATCCAGGCGAACGAGGTTAGATGGAACCCTGTACAATCTACCTGAATCAGGGTCCAGAAGCTTTACTTGAATTTCCTTTTCTTAGAGAAAGAATTAAATTGTTTATCTGATGGAACCAGGGCTTGTGTGATATTTCAGCAGAATTTGAATGTATATGTGCATATTCTAAGGCCGATTTGGAAATTAACACTTGAATACTGTGTATGTAAGAGGGGCCCACTTGGTTTTAAATAGTCTCTTTCATTCTTTTTAGTTTATTGGTAACGATGAGTTGATTTATCCCTAAATACTTCAAAGCTTTTTCTGTTTTAGCTCTGGGAATAATGTTTTTCTTCTTTTCAAAGATGTAATATTTCTGCTAACAGTACAGAAAGATAGCAAAGATAAGAACCTTCAGGGTTCTTTGAAGACAAAATGTTATTCTGAATTGGACATTCATTAGAGTGAAGGGATAAGTCTCTAAATCTTTATGATTTGGGGTTTGTTTGTTTAATGCATTTCTTTGCTTAAACTTCAGGTGCATGCATGATAATTTTAGAGAGCAGAGAGAGGAGCAAATGCTATTTGATTTATGAATCTTTTCAAAAGCATTCAAAATTTATCTCGAGTTTGGTTAAGTTTATTTTTCATAATCTTGGTTGAAAGCAAGAGTGATTGCTCTCCTCACTCCACATCTCAAAAGGTGGGGTGTTTTTCACTTATAAGTTCTTTGACATTAAAGGAGGGGCCAGAAGGGTTAG
Source organism: Bos javanicus (assembly GCF_032452875.1). NCBI lineage: Eukaryota > Metazoa > Chordata > Mammalia > Artiodactyla > Bovidae > Bos > Bos javanicus. Next base: position 20,229,667 of record NC_083892.1, read on the forward strand.
AAATGAAGGTGGGGGTGGGGAGACACATCCTAATTACCATGGGAGCAGGAAACTGCATGGAAAAGACACTGGTTTAGGATAAGGATTGTTGGTTTCAGTTCAGTTCAGTCGCTCAGTCATGTCTGACTCTGCTCACCAGGCTTCCCTATCCATCACCAACTTCCGGAGCTTGCTCAAACTCATGTCCATTGAGTCAGTGATGCCATCCAACCATCTCATCCTCTGACTTCACCTTCTCCTACTGCCTTCAATCTTTCCCAGCATCAGGGTCTTTTCCAATGACTCAGTTCTTCACATCAGGAAGATGTGAAGTATTGCAGCTTTAGCTTCAGATCGGTCCTTCCAATGAATATTCAGGACTGATTTCCTTTAGGATGAACTGGTTTGGATCTCCTTGCAGTCCAAGGGACTCTCAAGAGTCTTCTCCAACACCACTGTTCAAAAGCATCAATTCTTTGGTGCTCAGCTTTGTTTATGGTCCAACTCTCACATCCATACACGACTATTGGAAAAACCATAGCTTTAACTAGACGGACCTTTGTCGGCAAAGTAGTGTCTCTGCTTTTTAATATGCTATCTAGATTGTTCATAGCTTTTCTTCTAAGGAGCAAGCGTCTTTTAACTTCATGGCTTCAGTCACCATCTTCAGTGATTTTGGAGCCCAAGGAAATAAAGTCTGTCACTATTTCTGTTGTTTCCCCATCTATTTGCCATGAAGTGATGGGAATGGATGCCATGATCTTCATTTTTTGAATGTTGAATTTTAAGCCAGCTTTTTTACGGTCCTCTTTCACCTTCATCAAGAGGCTCTTTAGTTCCTCTTTGCTTTCTGCCATAAGGGTAGTGTTATCTGCATATCTGAGGCTATTGATATTTCTCCTGGCAATCTTGATTCCAACTTGTGCTTCATCAAGCCTGGCATTTCTCATGATGTACTCTGCATATAAGTTAAATAAGCAGGGTAACAATATAAAGCCTTTATGTACACCTTTCCCAATTTGGAACCAGTCTGTTGTGCCATGTCCAGTTCTAACTGTTGCTTCTTGACCTACAATACAGATTTATGAGGAGGCAGGTAAGATGGTATTCCCTTTTCTAATCCAGCTTGAACATCTGGAAGTTCTCGGTTCACATACTGAGAATTGGAGAATAAATAAAATAAATAAAATTGGAGAATTTTAAGCATTACTTTGCTAGTGTGTGAGATGAGTGCAACTGTGCAGGAGTCTGAAGGTTCTTTGGCATTGCCTTTCTCTGGGACTGGAATGAAAACTGGCCTTTTCCAGTCCTGTGGCCACTGCTGAGTCTTCCAAATTTGCTGGTGTATTGAGTGCAGCACTTTCATAGCACCATCTTTTAGGATTTGAAATAGTTCAGCTGGAATTCCATCACCTCCACTAGCTTTGTTTGTAGTGATGCTTCCTAAGACCCACTTGACTTCATATTCCAGGATGTCTGGCTCTAGGTGAGTGATCACACCGTCATGGTTATCTGGGTCATTAAGATCTTTTTTTGTATTGTTCTTTTGTGTATTCTTGGCACCTCTTCTTAATATCTTGTCCTTCTGTTAGGCCCATACCGTTTCTGTCCTTTATTGTGCCCATTAACTATTTGATCTCACTCTTGATTTTATTACAGGAATTAGGATACTGGATGTGCCCAGTGTTAGCTGCTATTATTCTCAGCACCTCAAGTGAACTTTACCAGACACACCTGAGGGCGTTTGTACCAAGGGTTATGGGAGAATAAATTCGTGGTTGATCTTTCTACTTAGTGAACTTTTCAGGATTTAGGCTGAAGAAGGTGGGGAGGGCCCTGGGGCTGGCTGGCTTGTGGAGGGCTCTTGTGTTGGGGTCCTGAAAGCCCCAGGATACAAGATAACCTTTGCCAGCAGACCTGGGGACAACTGCTACCACTCAGAATTTGGGATAAACTTGAAACTCAGACTCTGCCAATGAGGTATTTTTGTTGCTTTGTGTCTGTCTGACTTTCCACGTGACTTCCATCTGCTTTTGCAGCTCTGATGGTCTGTGAAGCATTTTATTCCTCCTCAGAGTGTGTGGAAGTACAATGGCAGAGTGTTTCAAGACTGGATTGCTGTATAATTTTTTAAGCTGCATTTGATCTTTAAAATTATAACCTCTTATTTTAAAACAATGTAAGATGTACAAGGGCTTCCCTGGTGGCTCAGGGGTAAAGAACCCGCCTGCCAATGCAAGAGACACAGATTCAATCCCTGGGGAAGCAAATGGCAACCCACTCCAGTATTCTTGCCTGGGAAATCCCATGGACAGAGGAGCCTGGCAGGCTAGAGTCCTTGGAGTCACATAGAGTTGGACATGACTGAGCGACTAAAACAACAAAGATGTACAAGAGTTATAGATGTCCTGAATATTCATCACCCAGCTTCTCCCAGGGATATTTATAAAATCCTATTACATTGTCAAAAACAAGAAATTGACGTTGGCTTAGTACTATTCCAATTGATTTTTAAGCTTTATTGATTAATTACTTAATTGGGGTATTGTCCAGAAGCAGCTACCACAAACTTTGTAATTCTGGGCCCGAGAAGTTGCAACTATGCTCTATGAGAACAGTAAACAGATTATATGTTAGAAATTTCCATGATGACATCCCCTTGTTGTGAGGGGCCTGATGTGATTTTCCTCATCAAAAGAAAGAGAGGACTCTTCCTTGAGTACTCTGTGTGGGCCAGGAGCATATCCAGAATACCTTGTTGGAGGATATTTTATTCTTCATTTGGTTGCGTCAATGCCCTAGCAACCATGATGGGACAAGTCTAGCTAACCTACTTGCCATCAAAAATAATAAAAGATGCATGCATGCATGCTCAGCTGTGTCCGACTCTTTAGGACTGTAGCCAGCCAGGCTCCTCCATCCATGGAAATTCTGAGGCAAGAATACTGGAGTGGGTTGCCATTTCCTCTTCCAGGGATCTTCCTGACCCAGGAATCAAACCGGTGTCTCCTGTCTTCTGCATTGGCAGGTGGATTCTTTACAACTTGAGCCACTTGGGAAGCCCCTGTTAAATAGATCATAGAACCTCAAGGATGTGCTCATAATAAAGGAGAGCCCAACTCTTTGCTCAGCGTCCCAGAAAAATATCACCTTGGACATGAACTCTGATAATGGGGGCACTTACGGATTGATGTAAGTCTGAGCAAACTCCGGAAGGTAATGAAGGACAGGGAAGCCTGGTGTGCTGCAGTTCATGGGGTTGCAAAGAGTTGGACATGACTTAGTGAGTGAACAACAACAATGGATTGAGAAGGGGTAACCTCAGTATTGCACAAAAGGAATAGAGAGAGGAATTTTTCTGGCTGTGCCACATGCCAAGTGGGATCTTAGTTCCCCAACCAGGGATCGAACCTGTGTCCCCTGCAGTAGAAGCATGAAGTCCTAACCACTGGACTGCCAGGGAATTCCAAGAGAGGAAATGTGGGTGGAGGTGGGGGCATGGGCAAAGAGAGGACTAAATCTAGCCCACCTGAAGAATAGCAATATTATAGAGGGCAAAGTTGAAGTTATAGGGCAAAAAGGGGATAATCATAAGAAAGCCATTTTTTGAGCATGGTGCTGTCCATGTGTTATCCCCTTCGATCAGCACAACCACCTGAAGAGGTAAATAGTGGTGTCCTCTTTCATAGAGGAGGAAATTGAGACTTGGATATGATGTTGGAGACCGTCAGGAAGACCAGTTTCTAAAAAGGGGATGTGTCAGCTGCTCTACTGACGTTCTCAACACTGCCTTTCATACTCCTCCGCCTCTGAACAGTCACTGTCTTTCCAAGTATTGTCTATTCCACTTTCAAAACATACCTTTAGTTCCTCTACTTCTTTCCACCTCCTCCAACAGCCTGTACAGTACCTGATCCCCTCACTTCCTCTTTTGCCTCCTGCATAAGACTATGTTTTCTTTCAACAAAAGCCAGAGACACCTCAAACAAATACATATCTGCTAATGTGAGTCCCTTCATTTTAACCTTCAGAGGCTCCCTTAAAGTTACTGTAAGCATCCTAGACTCTTATTGTGGCCTGCAAAGCCCAGCCAGGTCCCTCCATCATCACCTCCATCGTTGTACCCCAGCCATGCTGACCTTCCTTCATTTCCTTGACTATGTCCTCTCATTCTTTCCCCTTCTTGTTGTTCCTTCTGCTTAAGCACTTTTCCTTCCACTTTGTACCAGTGAAATGACTTATCTTTCAGGTCTGGTATGGACTAAATGTCCGTGTCCAGCACTCATCCCCCCACATTCGTATGTATTAGGAGGTAGGGCCTTTGGGAGGTAACTAGAAGTAGATGAAGGCAGGAGGGTGGAGCCCTCATGAATGGCATTAGTGCCCTTATGAGGGTCACAAGAAAGCTTGCACTCTATCCCCGCTCTCTGCCATGTGAAGACACAAGAGAAGTCAGCCATCTACAACATGGAAGAGGACTCTTATCAGAACTCAACCATGCCGGCACCCGGATCTTGGATTTCCAGCCTCCAGAACTATGAGAAACAAATTTATATTGTTTATAAGTTGTTGTCTGGTATTTTATTAACCCAAACAGACTAAGACATGGTCTCACCTAAAATATCACTTCTCTAACATTCCAAATTGAAACAGGTTCGTTTTTCTCTGGACACTTTCCACAATATGTAATTATTTGTTTGTGTGATGATTTATTTAACATTTGTGTCTTCCTATTAGATCATAAGCTCCAGGATCAGGGCCTTGTTTTTATTGCTCACTGTTGATTGTATTTCCCATACAGTGCCTGGAATGTAAAGAGGCACTTGATAAATACTTCTTGAATAAATGAATGAAAAAAGATACGTAGGATTGCTGACTATTCTAGCTTTTGGTTTTCAGTATCATTTTCCACTTACTTTCTTAAACAGCAAATGTTTAAAGCTATACTTTCACCTAGAAGGTATAAGAGTTTGAAGCAAAAACTCAAAATCAATGACTTGTGTTATGGATTGATGGATGTCCCTACAACCCAAAGTCTCTGATCTGGGATACGACATTGCCTCTGAGTTTGCCAGTGAACTTGACCACAAAGACGCTGAGTGCACTGCCAACCACAACCAGCAATCGAGTAGCGAGTGGTGGTGTCAATCTTAAAAGCATAAGATATTCTTAGATGCTTATTTTTATAATTGGTTTTATTATGGAAATGCTAAAATGGGCCCAAACCATATGTCTCCATCGAGAAAAGTCTGAGCACTGATTGCATGAAACAAAGGGCTTGCAGAGACATTGGAAAACCACTTGTGTGACTTGGGAGGCAAAGCGCTTGTGTTTTTGCAACTCAAAAAAAAAAGTCTTGGCTTGGAGCAGTACAATCAAACAAACAGATAAAAATTGCTTGTCTCTTCATTCAAGGTCAGTTTAGAATCACTGTAAAGGGTACATGTAATAATAGAAAACCTGGTGGAGCCTGGAGCTGTAGAAATGGTTGAAATTATTTTGGGTCAAAAAGAGGCAGCCAGGTTGAAAAAGGTGCCCGTATTGAGTGATGCCATCAAATGGGTTCAAAAGACACACTTGGGCAATTGGTGGAGAGACCCGGGGCAGCCAGCTCTTTATGTGTGATGAAAGGGGAAATGTCAGTGGCTTGGCCATTTTACCGTATTACGTTTTAAAATAATGAAGGCCATGCCGGTGTGCTAATTTGCTCAGTGCTGAATGGGATAGCAGCTGGTGAACAATTTTCAGCAAGATATAATTTTCCTCCTTTTCTAGCAGTATTGATATTTGCCATGCGGTTCAGAAATGTACTGTGTCTCTGTTCCTGGAGTTCTCTGACCCTGAGAGAAAGGACAACCCTGAAGCTCTGATGTCCCTGTACCTGGACAGAGGCTGCATTTTCTGAAATGGAAAGATCAATATGACGGGGTCTTGCGAATCAGAATCTCATGGGGAATTTTTCATTGGTGTTTCCTGATGGCAAGTCATTTATTCATTCATGAGAACAATTAAACGCCCTCTTTAATGCTGTTCTTTTTAGAAGGGGTGTAATTACACGCACATGGTAAAAATTTAAGCGGTACCAAGGGTATTCAGTGAAAATTAAGTCTCTCCCCTCAGCACCAGTATTTTGCAGCTCCTTCCGGAGATTGTCCATGCCTATCTGTGCACATAAATGCATTCCCTTTATTATTAGCACAATAGTAGCACCCTGCGTTCTCTCTCTTTCTAAGGAAAACATTGAGGTGAAATTTACATAACAAAATTCAGTGGCATTTAGTACATTCATGTTGATGTGCAACCAAGACCTCTGTCTGGTTCCAAAACATTGTGTTTTCTTTCACTTTTTATTGTTATTATTTCTCACTCAAGGGTACATCCTGGAGCTTGTTCCATACTAGGAAGTGCAAGTTCCTCTCTTCTTTATTCTATCGGCGACTCTTGTGCCAGACCTGGAGATGAGCAGCTCAGATCAGCTTTTGAGAAAGGGCTAGCTGCCTAGCTGTGAGGAGGAGGGAGCTGACAGCCTTAAGCTGGGGCTTTTTCAGGGTCCTCCTCAGTGTCGAGTTGGGGTCACACTCTTCTTGGGGCAGCCTCCAACCCAGAACTTAGTAAGGTGGTGGTACAAGGGCCTGGCTATTTTTCTATCAGTCAATCTTGGCTTTCTCTGGGCTGGTGGGGAACTTCTTAGCTCTAAATTGGGCTCTAATGGCACCCCACCCTCTCAATCCTATTTCCTTTCCTTTATAACTGTTACTCCCTCATGAACCCTTTATACTCCCTCTGGATATCTGCTTCTCAGAGAACCCATCTAGAACCCACTGCCACACACCCACCCACACACCACATCTCATGTATCCAGTCTTCTACTGATTGACATGGAGGCTGCTTACGTTTATTTGCTATTACAGGTAGTGCTGAATGAAATCCTTGCACACGTGTCTTTGTACGCATATGCAGGAATATCTGGAGAATGAGTTCCCAGGGGTTGAATTTAAATTTTGTATTTAAAATTTCGATGCATAATGTCTAAACACCCCCTCCTCCCACCCAGCTGTGCCAGCCTACAGTCCCACCAGGCAGGGAGGAGAGAATTGTTTTCTCACACTCTTGTCAACAGAGTGTATGATCACATTTAACAATGTACCCAATTTTATGGGTGAAAAATATTGTCATCGTAATTTTAATTTGTTTTTCTTCTTGTGAGTGAGGTCGAATGTATTTTCAACAGCTTTAAAATGATGGCAAGCAAAAGAAAACATTATTTCATATTAAAACAAGCAGACTATGTAAGTAATTTGCATTGTAATTTTTAAAAATAAAATATAACACTTCAAAGAAATCTCCTGCTTGTGGAGGGCTATTTTGTGCTAAATCCCTAAACATTTTTGGGTTCAAATTCTCTTCCTGGTGCAGTTTGAGGAGACTGGGATAGAAAAGTGTGGGAAATCCTGACGCTGGTGTGATGAGATTTTCTGAAAGTTCAGGAGACCAGTCCTCCACCTGGGTAAGGAATTTCCTGGGTACAGAATCTGTTTAGGTTAAGACATTAAGGATGTTTTCATTTAAAATGTATAATGAATTAAATTTTTTTTTTTGGTGTGAGTCATCATGAGTCGATGATTAGAATGCCCTAATTCCTACCCCTGTTAAACTCCGTCAGCCTTGGCAAGATAAAGTGTTGTTTATGTTTCCTCCTTTTCTGAGTGAGTCTTAGGAGGACCCAGGCAGTGGAGGCTAAGCTCTTATTCTAAAATAAAATCTGTGATGGAAAAAGACAGTGGGAATTTGTCCTATCTGATGACGAGAACTAGGTGGGGAGATGTGGAGAAGGAATACTGTGAGATTCTGAGCTCTGGTCACCCACTAGAGGCTGGTGGAGTTGATGTTTTATATCTATTTCCCTTTCCTGAGTCCCCCAGGAACCGGAGGCTTGGTGAGGTGTATTGGTTAGACCACCAGTGAAGCTGCTATAACAAAGAAACCCTAAAATACAATGCCTCAAGAATGTGATTAAAGCCTACAATTCTTTTCCATATTCTGGTCCAGTTTGGTCCAGGGTTGGGTAGGCAGGCTGATTCCATGAACTCAAGCTTCTTCTGTCTTACTGCTCTGTCACCCCCTGGGGTGTCATCTTTTTTCATGTGATTAAAGTTGACGCACCAGCACCACATCATTGGTCCAGCTCGTAGGAAGGGTGAGAGGAAATTGAGGACCCATAATTTTCTTGTAAGTAAAATGGTAAAGCTGCTGATACATCACTTATACTCAAACGTCCTTGGTGAGAATTTACTCATGTGGTCATACCTACTTGCTGAGAACTGAGATTCCATTAGAACCCTAATACATTGAAGGGGCGTCTGGAGACCCTTCCTCCTGCGGGCTTCTGTTCTTAGTAAGGACACAAAGAAGAATCTAAGGTCATACCTGTTGCAAGAAAGTTTATTAACAATAAGGAAAGAAAGAACAGGTGGAAAAGAGTTGGACACTCCTGAGAACACATGAGGAAAGAACAGAGAAAACACCTTGAGAGAGAGGTGGGTCACGCCCAGGGAGGCAAATAGCCCTGAAGGGCTGGGTTACAGAGCTTTTAAAGCAGGTCGTTTGCACATTGAGGGGGTGTCACTGATTGATAGCCTTTATTGACTGCTGCGGGTTATATACCAAGACGTTCGAATGTGCATGTCTTTCCCATAATTCAGTCTGTTATAATTAGATGTATACATTCAAGAATCTTTATGAGCAGTTAGTGAGTCCAATGGCTGCCAAAGGTTACCTCAATACAGGACAGTGGGAAATGTGCACCTGTGCTAAAGTAGGGAAAGTCCCAGGTTTTTCTGGGCCCACTGACTATTTTTGGAATACTGGGGCAGGACTGGTAAATAGCTTGTTGGAGTTAGGTGGCTATTCCATGGCTAACTGAAGGGTCTGTGTCTCCTGGCTCTCAGCTAACTCCCTGCCTATCAGTTAAAATAGGTGGCCATGCACCCTGTTAAAACCCCATGCTAAGTTGCTTCAGTCGTGTCCGACTCTGTGCGACCCCATAGACGGCAGCCCACCAGGCTCCACTGTCCCTGGGATTCTCCAAGCAAGAACAATGGAGTGGGTTGCCATTGCCTTCTCCAATGCATGAAAGTGAAAAGTGAAAGTGAAGTCGCTCAGTCATGCCCAATTCTTGGCGACCCCATGGACTGCAGCCTACCAGGCTCCTCTGCCCATGGGATTTTCAAGGCAAGAGTACTGGAGTGGGGTGCCATTGCCTTCTCCTAAAACCCCATAAGGGGAGTATAAAAGGAAGGAGGGACAGTTGGGTTTGGGGACAGTTGGGTTTGGGGACAGTTGGGTTCAGAGTCTGGCAGAATCATGGTTCAGGAATGGCAATAAGTCTGCACCTGTCATCAGTCACATCCATTCCAAGCAGCCTGACTTGGTGACACGAATGGGAAAAACAGTGAGGAAGAAGAGATGCCACTTTCTGTTTTAATCCTTCAAATAGGCTTCTTTTCTTTCCTTAAGAATGTGATATGAAGGGCTCTCAGCCGTTTAACTTGGAAGACATCAATGATTCATTACTGAATTAATGGAGCACCTCCTGTGTGTGCCAGGCGTTGCCTAGGTGCTGGGTGCAGAGAGGTCCTCATGAAGCTTCCAGGAGCCTGGACGATATAGACATTAAACAAAGAATCCCACAGGTACATGTATAATTACAAATCATGATGCATCCCCTGCAGGAAAAAGTAGAATATTCTGTGCAAGAGTATAAGACATGGATCTAATTTATATTAGAGGTTGAGGGAGGTCTTGGAGGGAGGAATATTTAAACTGAGATCTAAATGTGTTGGTGTTGGATGGTGGATGAGGGAGAGGAAAGGGTGGTCTAGGTAGAGGGATTAGAATAGTGAATGAGGGGGAGAGAAATGAAATATGTGGCTGGAGAGAGTGGCAGGAGAGGTTCTTCTACTGCCTTGTCGGCCATGTTTCGCAGTTAGCTATTGCTGCCTTTCAAACTACTCTAAAATGTAGCAAGTTGACGTGGCAGTCATTTACTGGTTCATGATTCAGCAGATTGACAGTTTAGGTTGGACTCAGCTCGTGGTTTCTGAGATCTAGGCTGAGGTCCCTTTTGCATCTGCAGTCAGATAAGGACCCGCAGGCGCCGGGGCCTCTGGGGGTCAGTGGGCTGTTGGCTGGGCCACCTGGCCTTTCCTCCATCTGGTCTCTCATCTTTCTCCTAGGCTAGCTCAGGCAGGCTTGCTCCCCTGGTGGCGGGGTTCTAAGAGGAAAGTGGAAGCATGCAAGACCTCTGTTCAGAACGGGCACTACCATTTCTGCCACATTCTATTGGCCAAAGCAAGTCACACAGCCAGCCCAAACAAGGGCTGAGGAAATATGTTCCAATTTCTGATGGGAGGAGCTGCAAAGTCACATGATAGACGGTGGGATGTAGGGAGGGGTGCACAATTAAGGGCGGTTTCACAACCGAGTGAGGAATTTGTGTGACTGGAAGGCACAGGAGATTTTAAAGCGGGAACTGGCAATAACTGGGCACGTGCCAAGGTGAGCTGTGCTGCACTACGGTGGAAACTTCTGAGAATTTGTCTTGTCTCACCACATGGATGGTGGGCCAGGGCTGGACACAGCATCCATCTGCCAGCTCAACCCCTGTGGCTGGAAACAGGAACAGAAGCTTCACGTTTTCAGCACCTCCAGGCTTTCCAGTGAGGTGCTGCTGAGGGGCTTTCACACAGACAGCTTAGCTTGTTTGGAGTTGCGAAGCTAATATCCTCACCGCAAGCTGAGCTGCGAAGAATCCCAGACTTGTCTAAATTATAATTTGTTTGTTGGGCCTCGAGGGGGTCTGGAAAGCCTGTTACAACTTGTCTCTCTCTCACAACACACAAGCATGTTTACCCAAACAGGCATTTCTCTTCTGAGCACTTCTTTTTGTACGGAAGTATTTTGCCAAGTGTGGCGTGCTGGTTGTTAAGCTATTGTCTCTCAATTAACCCATCCTTCTAGATTCCACTCTGCGATGCTGGGGCTGGGGACCTGGGAACCACATTTCTCTTTTGCCCGCCGGATGCTCTGTGAACAGGGAGACTGGAAGGAAGGAGGAAGAAGAAAGAGTGCCTTCCTTCTTATTTGCTTTCTTTTCCGGCCAGTATCACTCCAGTAATGATTCTACACCTTGGCAATGGCAGTTGATCACACTGGCAGGTGTTCCAGTTTCTGATTTTGTCGCTCACGTTCCCAGAACCAGAATCGGGAGCCCCTTCATGGACACCAACACTGTCTGGGCATCAGCTCCTTCTCAAAGGTCTGAGTTCCAGCTTTCAGGGGCTCTGCTTCAAGCCTCTAAGTGCTAATAACCCCATACACTCCCCTCTGTTCCTTCAGGATGGTAGTTGCTTCCAGCATTTATTATTTCTGTGTTAACTCAAGTGTTCCCTTTTTGCATTGTTAGTTCTCTGTTTAAATAATTCTGATAAAATAAACGTGTGCGGTTTCTGTCGTCCTGCCTGACTCTTGACTGTGATAATATGGTAAATGAGTATGTGTTTAGTCACTAAGTCATGTCAGACTCTTTTGTGGCCCCATGGATTATAACCCGCCAGGCTCCTCTGTCCATGGGATTTCCCAGGCAAGAATACTGGAGTGGGTTGTCATTTCCTTCCTCAGAGGATCTTCCCAACCCAAGGATTGAACCCACATATCCTGCATTGGCAGGTGGGTTATTTGCCACTGAGCCACCTGGGAAGCCCTACCTATAGTATATAAGATTATCTTAAATGGTACTATGTTGAACATTAAAAAAAAAATTCGCATGGGTATACAATACTTTGGTCACCTCATGCGAAGAGTTGACTCATTGGAAAAGACCCTGATGCTGGGAGGGATTGGGGGCAGGAGGAGAAGGGGGTGACAGAGGATGAGAGGTTGGATGGCATCACCGACTCTATGGACATGAGTTTGAGTGAACTCCAGGAGTTGGTGATAGACAGGGAGGCCTGGCATGCTGCGATTCATGGGGTCGCAAAGAGTCGGACACGACTGAGCGACTGAACTGAACTGAAGTGTGTATTAGGAAAAGAAATATATAACACATCAAATTCATTATCTCTTAGATATTATTGCTTAAGATTAAGTTACAAGTGACTTAAGGAACAAAGCTAAGCAAATAATGAAACAAACAGTTGTTCAGTCGCTCAGTCATGTTGCTCAGACTCTTTGTGACCCAATGGACTGCAGCACACCAGCCTTCCCTGTCTTTCACTGTCTCCCAGAGTTTGCTCAGACTCATGTCCATTGAGTTAATGATGTCATACAACCATCTCATCCTCTATCATCCCCTTCTCCTCCCACCTTCAATCTTTCCCAGCATCAGATACTTTTTCAATGAGTCAGTTCCTTGCATCAGGTGGCCAAAGTATTGGAGCTTCAGCTTCAGCATCAGTCCTTCCAATGAATATTCAGGGTTGATTTCCTTTAGGATTGACTATTGGATCTCCTTGTAGTCCAGGGACGCTCAAGAGTCTTCTCCGACACCACAGTTCAAAAGCATCAATTCTTCAGTGCTCAGCCTTCTTTATGGTCCAGCTCTCATATCTGTACATGACTACTGGAAAAACCATAACTTTGAGTATACAGACCTTTGTCAGCAAAGTGATGTCTCTGCTTTTTAATATGTTGTCTAGGTTTGTCATAGCTTTTCTTCCAAGGAGCAAGCTTCTTTTAATTTCATCACTGCAGTTACCACCCGCAGTGATTTTGGAGTCCAAGACAGTAAATTTTATCACTGTTTCCATTTTCTCCCGTCTATTTACACAGCCACAATAGTGAAGGTGGTATGTAATGGAAGTTTGAAAACAGAGTTAAGCATGTGCACCCTGCCCATTGCCCTAAGAAAATAGCTCTTTAAGCAGGAAAATTACCTTGGTTCCAATGAAGAATTAAGATAGAGAGAAGATTAGAAAAGCCTTTAAGTCAGATTTCTTGCATCTCTTACAGTCCCATGTGTGCTGGGTTCCAAAGGTAGCTGCCAAACCTGAGCTTGCCCGTGAAGTCAATAGCTGACTTTTTGTTGGATCTGGAGATGAGGTTTACATATGCAGATCAACCAATGACTGAGAAAGGTGGCCGCCATTAAAAACATCGTTCGTATATTATTGCGGCTGGTCTTAGTTGCATCACGTGGACCTTTTGTCGTGGCGCACAGACACTCCTGTTGCAGAGTACAGGCTGTGGAGTGTGTGGGCGCAGCAGTTGTGGCCTCTGGGCTTAGTTGCTCTGCGGCATGTGGGATCTTAGTTCCCCGACCAGGGATTGAACCCTTATCCTCCTGCATTGCAGGGTGGATTCTTAACCGCTGGACCAACAGGCAAGTCCCTTTGGCCGCCCTTTTGCAAGGCCCTCTTTCGGTTATGTGGAAGCAGAACTGCGTAAAAGAAACCAATGGAATCACTTAAGTTGGGGCCTCAGATTCCTGTGTTCTAGCCTCATGAAGTTGCTGGACTCAAAGGTGGCATTCTGGAGGTCAAACGCCAGATGTGGGTAGACTGTGTGGCAAGCTCAGTGGAGGGAGGGCCACTCCAATGTCCTACCTTAGCTCAGAGGGGAATGATATCCTGTTCGGAGAAGCCGGATGCCATTTCCTCTCACTTTAGTGCCGAGGTGTTGAGGTAGTTATTTTTGTTCCAAGCAACCCAGATGGGGGAAATCTCAACCCACACAGGCTGGAGAGGGGGAAACAAACCTTTAAATAAGAAACTTCTCAGAGAATTACAGAAGTGGCCAGGCCTAATGAGGTGACCCCAGTGGAAACTGTGAGTCTGAAACGTGACTTTTGGATTATGTGAAAATGAGTAGGAAAGAAGTGTGGTGGAGGCTTGCTGTGAGACAGGTGTCTCTGGAAACACTTCAGCAAAGGTAGATTTGGGCACATGTTCCTTCATGACTGACACTCAGTGTCATGGGCTTTAATTTTATTTCACTTCTGTGAGGAAAGTTGTCATAGGTGAACTACAGACAGAAAAGGAAAGGGATATGAAGAACTATTTCACTTCTACCTGAATGTGACAGCAAAAACTTTTCAATTTAGACATTCAGTCTTTCACAGAGAATTCTTCATCTTTAGAGAGACTCTGATGTGCTGAAATTTTCTGGTTGAATGTTTTCCTTTAGGAAACAATCCTTTAGGAATAGAGGTTCAGAGGAAGAGGCAAAAGCAATTCAGAACCACAATTTTTCTAAGATAACTAACAGTTCCACTTGGAATGATCAATATGATATAGAAAAAATGGTTCCTTGGTTTCTGCACTGATTTTAATCTTTTTGGAATTATTTCTACACGGCGTCTTAAAAAGGACCAGGCTTGCTATTTATTGATAGGTTTTTCTGAATGTCTCACCACCCAAACATTTTTTTTTTTTTTTGGAAACCATTGTTTTCTCAATCACTAAAGTGTGCCAAGTGCAGGGATGAGCACCTCAGGGCAGTTTTCTCATTCTTGATTTCTGAAATATTTTGACTTGTTCCTGTTCTCTGCCTTGTATCTAATCAGTTCTCAAATCCCACACACTGGGCTCATCTATTCATTCAACAAATGTTTATTGAACACCCAAATGTGCAGCTTTCCCCTTCAATCTGGAGATGTTTATCCTTTAAGTTTTCATTCAGTGCGTTGAATTTTGGGTTCTCAGCATCCCAGGGCATGAAGCATCTGCCATTGGCACAGACGGTCTCTGACATCTTTGGCATCAAGGGTAACGGATTCATACACTGACTCTGTTGTATCCAAGCATAAATATGGTAATGATCAGGTTTCCATATATCCATCCATTTAAATGGGAAAATGAAAATAACACTAATTTTCAGTTTTGTTGTTGCTGTTTTTCAGTCATGTCCGACTCTGTGACCCCAAGGACTGCAGCATGCCTAGCTCCTCTGTCCTTCACTATGACCTGGAGTTTGCTCAGATTCATGTCCATTGATTCGGTGATGCTATCTAACCATCTCATCCTCTGCTGTCCCCTTCTTCTTTGGCCTTTAATCTTTCCCAGCCTCAGGGTCTTTTCCAATGAGTCAGCTCTTTGTATCAGGTGGCCAAAGTATTGGAGCTTCAGCTTCAGCATCAGTCTTTCCAACGAATATTCAAATTTCCAATTACTAAACATATAATGTGGTAGGTATTACTGTGGTCATCCCACAAAGAAGACAGGGACTCCCATTCCCCAATTCAGTTCAGATATCAAGAGTGAAGAGTTGACTCATTGGAAAAGACTCTGATGCTGGGAGGGATTGGGGGCAGGAGGAGAAGGGGACGACAGAGGATGAGATGGCTGGATGGCATCACTGACTTGATGGAAGTGAGTTTGAGTGATCTCTGGGAGATGGTGATGGACAGGGAGGCCTGGCGTGCTGCGATTCATGGGGTCGCAAAGAGTCGGACACGACTAAGCGACTGAACTGAACTGAACTGATGCCAAATGTTTATTGCTCACACATAATGCAACTTTCTAGGGAGAGCAGGGCAGTTTCCCAAGCAGGTTCAAAAATGGCTTGAGGACAGGGAAAGGTGACTGCCAGTGTTTAAAATGGTTTGGGGGTGGCACTGGAGTGAGGGATCTGTGTGAGGGTTAAGGCTGTGAATTACATGCTGGCTCCAAAGAGACAACATCAAGTCTTTCTTATCAGCCTGCTCAGATGTGGGGCAGAAGTGGAAGAGGGAGGGGTGGGTTTGGAATATGTCAGAAATCAAACCTCAAAAACAGAGACAGACTCTTTATTACAGTTCATCCTTGATGTTTGACTAATGACTGAAATGTGTTATATTTCATTTTATTGAGTTTGAACTTGTTTAATTAAACCATTGTGGTTGTCTGTGAGCCTGTATCTTGAGATCAGCAAGGGAGATGAAATTTCCACTGAATGACTCATTAAGGAGCCCAGCATTGTGTGTATTAAGAAGTGAAATGAGAGTTTGGTCGAAACTCCGAAGGAGATAAGAAGTGTCTTGTGGAGGCCTTGTACTCTGGCTTTAGTTTATAAGGAGATGTGGGACATGGGCTTCCCAGGTGGTACTAGTGGTAAAGAACCCACCTGCCAACGCAGGAGATGTAAGAGACATGGATTTGATCCCTGGGTTGGGAAGATCTCCTGGAGGAGGGCATGACCACCCACTCCAGTATTCTTGCCCGGAGAATCCCATGGACAGAGGAGCCTGGTGGGCTACAATTCAGAGGGTCACAAAGAGTCAGACGTGCCTGAAATGACTTAGCCCACATGCATGTAAGACTTACATTCATATATTTTGGGGATCTGTGAGGCAAGAGATTCAGGGCAAACATACCAAGGAATCGTTTCTGCCATCAGTAAGACCAGATAGTCAGAGTGCTGGCAGTGGTCCGTGAGGATAAAATTGTGCAGATGCTGCTTGCAGTGCTGGGATAAGTTCCTAAACTTGGGTACTGATCCTTGGGTACTGATCCTTGGTACCATCCTTTTTCAGGGATATCCTGGAGTGAAGTGGAGACCAGCAGCTTTCTAGCACATTCCATCACAATGTGATTATGATCTTTCTTGCAAAGACTGTGCACAAAAGCAGGGCTTTGAGATACCCATGGGTAGCCAGGTAAAGCTGTATCACATTCCTTGATGGTGACGACAAACTGCAACTGAGAAGCTGTTAAAATAGGCCCTGAATAGAAGAGATTTAGCCAAATCTATGACTGCAAAGTGTTTATGAGCTGCTGATCGGACAAAGTCAGCAATTTAAATAATACCTGGTGTGGGGGGCCTCAGTGTGTGGGATCACGGAATTAAGATTGCAGTATCCATGGTGAGGTGCCATTCATTCCTTCCTGGGTTAAGAAAAGGCCAAATTGGCCTATTCAACAGAGCAGTAGTGAGGATAATCACCCCCTTCTCTAAATAGTCTTGCATAATAGGTTTCAATCTCAAATGCCCTGTTTTGATTTATATTGGGTCTTATTAAATATTTTATCCAGCAGTGGAGAGGTCTATGGGTTCCTATTTTTGTTAAAATGATTGTATATATTGAAGACTTAACTTTATCCCAAATTGAGTCAGAACCTCCATGTCCATTATGGGATATTTTTGGGCAATGGCCCTTTGACTATTGGGAACTTAGGAAAGGCAGTATTTCTGAGGGCTAAGAAGAGGCACACTTTTTTGTCTTCTATTTTAGGTTCAGTAGCTACCCTAAGATTATAGGGAGTACCTTCTTTAAGTTAAATGGGATCCCCAGGCATAACTATAATTTGGGTCTCAATATTGATTAAGGCTGTGAAGGCTGGCCAACTAGTGCATCTCAGTAGATGTCACAGTTAATTCAGAGCCTATGCTATATGGCTGCAGACCCCAAACTGCACGTGTTTATCTTCTTATTGTGCAAGGGTGTTTTTTTTTTTTTTTTTTTAGTGAATTTTAGGTTTCCAGTTGAGCCAGATTGTGGATCTCTGTTTCAGTTTCTTTGTCTCTTCCTCCCCAGGAGTTGTTTTTTTAATTATTTGGTGGTGGTTACTAGCTCTACTTTGGGGGAGGGGGTCCTCTCTATCCTGCTCATATTTAGAAATTTCTTCCTCCAGAGAACCTCAAAATAATATCATCAGGTTTAGGGGCTTCCCCCCAAGAAAGTGGTGGTTTTATTGAGTTTTAGGGTTCACTGATTAAGTCAGGTTTGAATAAACCCTTTGGCTGTGCCATGTGGGGCCACGAGTGTTTTTTCCTATAATCATGAGGATAAAAATTTTTGTTATGATGAAGGCACAGATGGCAGCAAAGGCATTTTGAGGGTCCTACTGGGCCATTTGCTTTTAGGAGTGTGACCATAGTCTGTTCTTCCATGTGAGTGATCACCCAAAGGGCATGCACATTGTATAGGGTCTCAGTCTTTCCCCTGAGCCCTCCATTAAATGGGGACTAAAGCCTAGTGGAGACACATACAGTGGTCACAAGATGAGGGTCATTCCTTGCAACCTAGTGACAGTCATGGCTTAAGCCGGAATTGAGATGAGCAATTCAATCGGAGACGTGCAGATGGGTCCAGGCCAAGACACATGTCCCAGTGTCATACTCTTGTTCCTACATGCCAGTTATTGAAATTTCTGACTTTAAGTTGGTTAAATATAACAGAAGCTTGAAAGAACTCAGCAATTGCAGCACAGCTCAGTGTGAGCTAGCCAGCAGGCAGCAGCACAGCTCAGGAGCAGGCTGGCCAGGAGCGGTTCATGAAGCAACCTCTCCAGCAGACAGTTGAGCTGGTGAGCAGGTCAGCATGGGTGAAGGCAGACCCTGAGTGGTGGTCATTGTCTAGAGATCCTGTGTCACCCTGAAGCCTTGGGATGAGCTCTATCACCCCAAATTTGGTTCATACACCACACACACCCCAAGAGGGTATGACAAGGTTTATTACCCACATGATGAGGCTTTCTGGGGAGCTGGACAACCTTCACAAAGAGATCTTCGAGAGTAAAGAAAGGAGGCTAGTTTGGCTTTTATGGTAGTTTGAGGGTAGGGCTGGGGTGTAGTTTCTTGCCCACATGTCAGGGCTGGTGTAGTTTGAATTTCTTTTTTTATTATTATTTTTGGCTACACTGGGTCTCTGTTGCAGCACATGGGCTTCTCTAGTTGTGGGGCATGGGCTTAGTCGCCCTGTGGCACGTGGGATCTTAGTTCCCCAATTGGGGCTCAAACCCATGTTCCCGCGCAATGGAAGGTAGATTCTCAACCACTGGTCCACCAGGGAGGTCCCAGTTTGAACTTCCTGCCATCACCAAAGGAAGGAACAGTCAGGCTTTCTTATCCATTTATTCAGATGTGAAGCAGAAGGGGACTGAAAGAATGGAGCTTGAAAGCTATTGGCACTCAAAGTAAAAAAAAATGGAGTCAAACTCTTTATTACAGATACATCGTTTCCTTCTATCTCATTTTACAGATGAGGTAAATAGCCTTAGAAGGATTAAACAGGACACATATCTATTAAAGAAATAAAATGAATAGTGGAAATAGGAGTCAAACTCAAGCCCACGTGACTTCCAAATCTGTTCACTTGACCATGAGGCTACACTGACTCTTGGGAGGGAAGGGAGAACTCGCAGCTCTACCAATCTGGGCTCCTCAAATGTCACAAAGGGAATCTCAGTTATCAGTGGAGGGCCCTACCTATAAACAAGGAGTTGGACAATATTAAAGCGTAAAAATGGTGGGAAGGGCGGGAAGTATGGGCCAGTTCGGGTTTGAAATATATGTCAACTGTAGCTCTTGGCCCCTCAGTCTGGTTGCTCGGAACAGTTCTCTGCAATTGTTTGACTATCCCTCCTTGAAATGCATGTCCCCTTACACTGTATAAGCATCAGTGATTAGTCAATATGAATCGCAGAGTTTCTTAACCCGGGGCAGGGGGAGGGGAGGCAGATATGAGGCCAGTGGATGATTGTCATGTTCATGCACACATACACACACACATGCAATCACAAAGCTTTTCTTCCAGCTTTGTTTCTGTTACTTTGAAATAATAGAAGACATTTTAAAAAAAAAAACATTTTTGTTGTCAAATTCAGGTGGTGTTTCATTTCAAACAATTGTGCTGTGGAATGGGATGCTTGTTCCTTAAGGCAATATACAAAGTTTGTGTTTATCACATGTCAATGCCTATATTAATTTCTCACTGCTTTAAATTGAAGAAGGAATATTTTGTCATAATTTTTACAGAAATCTTAAGCTTAGCTAATTTGGGAAGTTTCAAGAATTAAAAGCATGGAGAAATTTATGTAAAATTTATGTATCCCTCGCTTTCACTTTCATTACTGAACACACTGGGTCACTAAGGCAGCAAAAGGACTTGGACTACAGATGACTTGTCAAAGGGCCCATGAAACAAACATGCTGAAGGAGCACCTTCCAGCCCAGCATCCCTGTGGAGCATCCTGCAGTGCAAGTGTATTTCCTGAGAAGAAGGTGAGATTTGGAAAGGCTGAAACTTCACCTGGACTTAGTTCCCTTTGCCTCTGCCCCAAATCATATCTTGGAAGACCCCACAACTTTGTCTCTCACATCCCCAAACAGCAGAGAATCTGCACAATAGGGGATGTCTTGGAGAAGACCCATGCCCTAGCAATAATCAGGCTGTATTATGACTTGGAGAAGAGATGTCAATCCAATGCCTTTATCAAATAACCTCACCTACTCTAAGAGATAAACATTACTTCCTGATGTTTTATAGCAAGAGGTACATTTATTCCTCTTCCCTTAGGCCTGCAATTGCATTGAAACGGCCTATAATTTTCAGCGTGGAGCTATGACTCTTTGTTATGTGTATTCTGGTGCCATCAGAAGAAAGGCTTTCTTTTAATGGGTTCTTTTGGAAACATTAATGACTACAAGTTTATTTTTTTTAAGGCACGACTTTAACTGGCACAACCATCTGGGCATGGAAGGGAGCATCTGGCATGCTTGACAACCCATGGCTTCCTTGCTTGGGTGGAGATGCTGCACGCTTCATTGCTGTCTACGTTGGCATCAAAGACTCTGCCAAAATCTTGAAAGAAGTTTTGTCTAGTGCCATAAAAGCTGGTCGTTGGAGGAGTTTTTGTCACAAAATGGATGCATAATATTATGTTCTTATTTCAACACAAACATGTGGCCTTTGCAGAAAACAAATCCGCAAGTTCTTGATTGAACACTGGACAGATTTTTTACCTCTATAAGGGAAGGAAAAGCCGCCTTGTGAAATAATTTGGCTGCAGTCTTCACCACTGGTCTTACTTAGGGGACCTTATTAACCATCTGAATGAAGCACATGTTTCCATTTAGGGTGCTTCGGTTATCATGATGGATGTTGCAGAGAAACCCTGAACTCAACTGGAGTTGAGAATGATAGAGCTTTATTGATTTCTTGGTGTGTTAAAATCTAAAGACATTGAAGAATTAGATGGACTCTGGTACCAATTCCAATGAGGAGGGGGGTGTTCCCCACACTAGTTCTCCAGACACCTGTTGGGTGTCCTACAATTAATTTAGTTCCAACACTCTCTACCTATAGACAGCATCCGATTCCAGAGATTAAGTGTTTGACCCTACAGGACTCCTGTCCACCCATTCACTTCACATGCCAGTGGCAAGTCCAGGGTGTTACCTGGCTTTTGACTGACTGGCTATATATCAGAGGTTCCTATGACCCTCTCCTTGGGTTCCATTTATTTGCTAGAGTGGCTCACAGAACTCAGAGAAACATTTGGGAATGTTAATCTTTTCTTTTCAAATGCATTTTTGGGGTCCAGGATTTTTGATCATTCAGGTTCCATTTAAATTCAAATTTAAAATTGATTTGGTATTGATATCAAAGACCACGCCACAATTCCAACTTTTTATTCAAGCCAAGAAATCACAGAAATCTCATTAACATGTGATTTGAAGAAGAATTGAAAATTTTTGTTTTATGTGCAGTTTTAGATCTATTCCCTCTACCACTCAAATAGACCTTGAATCTTAAAATAAGATAAAAAATGAGACCAAGGCTTTTTTTTTTTTTTTAAGATTACTTTTAACTTCTCTTCATGTGCAGGAAATACATTTCCAATGTAGAAAAATCTAAATGCAAAAGTTTTGGTATATGTATTTCTGTGCATTTTTTCCTGGGAAGATGGGACACAGCTTTCTCCAGCTTTTTGAAGAAGTCTGTGATGCTCATAGAGGAAAGGACTGTAGCACAGGCCAGGTTGGGTGAGCTGGCCTCAGCTCCACCTGCTTCCAATTATTCCTAATCATTGGTCAGGCTGTTGAGTTCTCAGCACGCCTTTGCATCCCAGCCAAGATACCTGTTAAAAACAAACCAGGAAGGTTAATCAGTCCCAGTCCCTGGTCCTTAAATCAATCAGCACATCATTGAAGTTATGCATAAATTTCCCAAAGGTAAACAGATTTCTATTTAAATGTTATTGCTCTCATTAGCATCAGCTGTTTTCATTATAAATGTGCTGAGATGTTCTTTTCTAATCTAGTTTATAAATTATGCTTATTACTTTGAGGTGTGGAAAAGAATTATTTTGGTTCCCAGTGTCCTTTTTCCTTTATGCCTTCATTTCCTCTGTCATCTGAGGAGCCTTCCCTGCCTTTCTCAGTGGTCCCTTTGCCTGTGTCCCCTCTGATGCTCTGCTCTTTTAAATCCTGGTTCTCCTTCTGCCCAGAGCATTTCTGCTTTGACTCATTTACTGGTGGATTCTTCTTCCTTCCACACGATGACATGGGTGCCTTACAAGATTCAGTACTGACCCTTCTGCCTTAATCTTTCTATATTTGTCTCTGTAGAGAACTCAGCCACCAAGTTTCCACCATCCGTCAGCTCCATCAAGACCTATTTTTCTGCTTGCTCCACTATAACTTAGTTTCCTGAGGTGTGGTAGATACTTTTAGCTCATATGTGATTTAATAGTTACTTATTTATGTGATACTGTTCATGATCAGGGTAAAAAGTAGAAGCACTGACAGATTTTATTTTCTTGGTCTCTAAAATCACTGCAAATGGTGACTACAGCCATGAAATTAAAAGACACTTGCTCCTTGAAAGGAAGGCCATGACAAACCTAGACAGCGTATTAAAAACCAGAGACATCACTTTGCTGACAGAGGTCCATATAGTCAAAGCTATGGTTTTTCCAGTAGTCGTGTACAGATGTGAGAGTTGGACCATAAAGAAGGCTGAGCACTGAAGGACTGATGCTTTCAAACTGTGGTGCTGGAGAAGACTCTCGAGAGCCCCTTGGACTGCAAGGAGATCCAACCAGTTAATCCTAAAGGAAGTCAACCCTGAATATTCATTGGAAGGACTGATGCTGAAGCTAAAGCTCCAATATTTTGGCCACCTATGCGAAGAGCTGACTCTTTGGAAAAGAGCCTGATGTTGGGAAAGATTAAAGGCAAAAGGAGATGAGGGTGGCAGAGGATGAGATGGTTAGATAGCATCACGGACTCAAAGGACATGAATTTGAGCAAACTCTGGGAGATAGTGAAGGACAGGGAAGCCTGGCATACTGCAGTCCATGGGGTCACAAGGAGTCGGGCACTACTTGGCGACTGAACATGTACACAGAATACACACACACTCTGTGATTATGGAAATCCATCTATGGCAGGGAATACTATTTTCCAGTTATATTAGTTATATGAGATTTTCTATTTAAAAATGCATTTTAAGTAAAAATGACTTGATTGAAAGCAGAGGTCAACACACTTTCTCTGTAAAGGGTTAGATAGTAAATATGTTTCAGTTTTTTGGGCAAATATCTCCATTGCAGTCACTCATTTCTGCTCTTGTAGCTTGAAAGCAGCCACTGACAACGTGTACACAATTGTGTGGCCAGATCTGGCCTGTAGGCTTTGTTTGCTGATCCCTGATCGAAAAAAGTTTTTATGATGACTAGAACTCAGGGAGTAAGTGGATATAGTAGAAACCATAAAGCTGAAATAGAAATGCCTCAAGAGTGAGATGCTTTGGTTTAAGCTGTCACTTTGTTCGCTATGTGAACAACTACTTTGTCCATTCAGAATGCTGGAAACACGCATCCCTTTTTTTGAAGAGCTTAGTCTACACAGACAGACCAAAGGACAGAAAGTTACAGTTGGCTGTTGACCTCAGAAGCGCTACTGGAGATGTGTATGTGTGTGACTGTGTATGCGTGTGTAGGAGGAGGAAGAAGAGGGGCTATGTTGATCCTGAAAAAACTGCCCTTTCTCACCTTCCCTAGACTATTCACTTGTACATGATTATATAATTTATGTCAGCCTTTGCCCATTTTATAGATGAGGAAACTGAGGTTCAGAGAAGTTAAAGAGTTACTGAAGGTCACAGAGCTTGTAAGTGGAGGGAGCAGGATTTGAACCAGCCAGTCTGACTCCAAGACCCGTGTATGTAACCGCAGTGCTACCCAGGCCCCAATTACTTAAACTAAAGAATTGGTCCCTCCCTTTGGGATGATTTCATGCAACAGAAACCAGATCAGCCTTTGGAAAGTCATCAACTTACACAAATGCCCTGGGTGTCCTGCTCACATTGTCACCCTGCTAAGGTGACTCTTGTAACATGGACGGGGAACTGGGTCTCTTCACCTGCACTAGAGGTGGACATAGGATTTGCTGCTGCTGCTAAGTCGCTTCAGTCGTGTCCGACTCTGTGCAACCCCATAGACGGCAGCCCACGAGGCTCCCATCCCTGGGATTCTCCAGGCAAGAACACTGGAGTGGGTTGCATTTCCTTCTCCAATGCATGAAAGTGAAAAGTGAAAGTGAAGTCACTCAGTCGTGCCTGACTCTTAGCGACCCCATGGACTGCAGCTCACCAGGCTCCTCTGCCCATGGGATTTTCCAGGCAAGAGTACTGGAGTGGGTCACCAGTGCCTTCTCTGGACATAGGACTTACCAACCAGAAACTCCAGGTTTCTGTGAGGACGGGAGGCACCTAGTCTGTCTATTTGTCAGCTGTTACTCAATGTGCTGGGGATTCCCAGGTGGTAAAGAATTTGCCTGCCAATTCAGGAGACACAAGAGACGCGGGTTCAATCCCTGGGTTGGGAAGATCCCCTGGAGGAGGAAATGGCAACCCACTCCAGTATTCTTGCCTGAAAAATTCCATGGACAGAGGAGCCTGGCTGGTTACAGTCCATGAGATCGCAGAGTCGGACACTGAGCGACTGAGCGTACATGCATCCAGTCAACGTGCTGAGGGATGCTTGCTTGCTTACAGGACAAAGCAACCACAGTGATAATAATAGTAATAATTAGTAATGAGAATGATGCTACACCTCTGTGTGAGTTGCTAGACTTTAGACACTCTTATAAGTACTTTGCATGGCTTGCATGTATAATTAATTAATCCTCATAACAAGGCTTTGAGGGTGTGTGTTAGTTTCCTGGGGCTGCCATAACAAATTGCTGCAAACTGGGGGCTTGCAACAACAGAAATTTACTCTCGTGGCTCTGGACTCTACAAGTCTGAGATGAAGGTGTCAGCGGGGCCACGTTCCCTCCAAAGGCTCCAGGGGAGGATCTATCCTTGCCTCTTTCATCTTCGTGTCTTTTAGTTTCATCACTTCAATTTCTGCCTCTGTCCTCACATGGTGCTCTTCCCTGTGAGTCTGTCTCCATGGCTCCAAACCGCTTCCTCTCTTCATAAGGACAGAAGTCATTGAGTTCAGGGCCACCCTAATCCAGGAGGACCTCATATTTTTAAACAATTTTTTATTGGAATATAGTTGTTTTTCAATATTGTATTAGGTTCTACTGTACAGTAAAGTGAATCAGCTAGATATATACATATATCCCCCTTTTTTTTGTATTTCCTTGGTATTTAGGTCACCACAGAGCATTGAATAGAGCTTCCTGAGCTACACAGTAGGTTCTCATTAATTATCTATTTTCTACATAGTATCAATAGTGTATAAATGTCAATCTCAGTCTCCCAATTCATCTTCCCCCATCCCTCCTTGGTGTTCATATGTTTTTTCTCTACATCTGTGTCTCTATTTCTGCTTGTAAATAAGATTACCCATACTATTTTCTTCAGATTCCACATATATGCATTAATAGGCAATACTCGTTTTTCTCTTTCTGACTTACTGCACTCTGGGTGACAGTCTCTAGGTCCATCCATATCTCTACAAAGGAGGATCTTATCTTAATCACATTTCCAAAAAAAAAAAAAAAAGGTCACATACACAGGCCCTGTGGCAGGGGGGGCAGATAGGACTTCAACTCTGGGGGGATAAAATTCAACCCACAACAGGGAGGTACTATTATTATTTCCATTTCACTGCATGAGGATTCAAGGTACTGAGAGGTTAAGAATCTATCTGAGGTCACACAGCTTTATTAGCAGAGCCAGGATTTGAACTCAGATATTATGGGAGGCTGTAACCCGAACTACTGTGTCAACAACTGCTTTGCCCGCAGAGCTGCCGTGCCTGGCACTTCAGACATGCCGCGGCCCTGCTGCAGCTTCTGGTGAGAACAAACACGTACTGAGTTAGCTGAGTGCGTGGAAAGCCTTGTGGCTGTGTCGGGTGACTCCTGAGGAGCCCAAGGACAGGTGAGGGGCTGGGCTGCTGGTGGGGATTCTTGTTTATCTCAACAGAGAATCAGGCTCTCAGTGTGGCAGACTGGGCACATGACCAGCTCCTGCCGTCACCTGGGTAATTGGTTTTCTGTGTTCATTTCAATAATGAACAATATTAAAGGAGGCTAGAGATGCAGTGGAGATACAGCATTGTGGGAGGAACAAAGAGATTTTAATGTGTTGGGTCTCAGTTGTGGGGAAGATGAGGGATACGATAATAGGGTATGAAGGCAGCAGCGATTATGCAGCAGCCTTCGTGTCATCCATCATGGCTCACGTCCGGGGTTGGTGGCAGAACAGGAGTCTTCTCAGATCCGGGCATTATCTCTGCTGTTTATTTACATCTCAAATCAGGTTGTACTGACAAGGAGTGAAAGGGCTTCCAGGGAAGAAATGTAACTACATGATATATTTCCTACAGAAAGTGCAAACACAATACTGACTATCTGGTTAAATATATCATCTCAGAAAGGATCCAACTGCTGAAAGCTTAAGTCTGCACTTTATATTTCTTGGCGTGAGATCATTACAACAGTTCCCGCTTAGCCATGGGGGATATGCCCCAAATCTCCTGTAGATGCCTGAAGCTGTGGATAGTACTCAACCCTCTATACCATGTTTTCTCCTTTACCTACATCCATAGGTATTATAAACTTTCATTTATAAGTTAGGCACTGGAAGGGGTTAACAATAATAGCTAATAATAAAAAATGATAGTAATGTACCATAATAAGAGTTTCATGAATGTGGTTTCTCTCTGTCAAAGTAGTGTACAAATTTAATGCCTTTTCCATCTTAATTAAACATGTATCCTTCACTGTTGGAGAAGGCAATGGCACCCCACTCTGGTACTCTTGCCTGGAAAATCCCATGGACGGAGGAGCCTGGTAGGCTGCAGTCCATGGGGTTGCTAAGAGTCGGGTATGACTGAGCGACTTCACTTTCACTTTTCACTTTCATGCATTGGAGAAGGAAATGGCAACCCACTCCAGTATTCTTGCCTGGAGAATCCCAGGGACAGAGGAGCCTAGTTGGCTACCATCTATGGGGTGGCACAGAGTCGGACACGACTGAAGCGACTTAGCAGCAGCAGCAACCTTCATTGTGGCTGTAACTTTTGCAGTTTGAGGTGCGACAGCAAAAGCAGCCTGGGTTTCTTTTTCTTTCTCACAGTCTCATGGATAGAAAATCTGTTCTTACCATAGGCAAACTTAGCATATGGGTTTTTCTTTTTCCCTTATTAAGTCAAGAACTTTAACCTCTTCACTTAAAGGGAGCACTTTAAGGGTTCTCTTAGGCACATCCGTATTGCCAGCATCACCACTGTTGTGTGTTGGGGCCAGTGTTGGGTAAAATCAGGGTTCCGGGAACACAAGGGCTGAGGTACCAAGACAGGCAACCTGATAAAATAAAGGACTACCAACTGACTAACAGGGCAGCGAGTGGCATGTGCTGGGCAAAGGGATGTCACTCAGGATGGAGTTGGAAGGTGTGAGATTTCATCACACTGCTCAGAACAGCCCACTGTTTAAAATATATAGACCCTTGTTTAAAATGTATAGACTCTTTATTTCTAAAATTTCCCTTTTAGTATCTTTGACCACAGGTAACTGAACCTGCAGACAGGGCAGAGAAACTTTGGATAAGCAAGGATGACTGTATATGCCCTCCAAGATGACTGGCCTTCCCTGTTCTCTTTCTGACTGCTCTACATGACCTCCCCCGGCCCACCCTGTGTCCTGAGTCTGTTTTCTACACCATTTCCTTCTTTTCTGGAAGGACAGCCTGCCTGGACTACCTCATCTTCTCTGCGGCTTTGACTCACGACTAGCTATGTGCTGATGCTTCCAAACTGTATCTTCCCACTTGTTCTTCCCTTCTCAGCTCTTTACAAACTTTATGAACAGATCCTACATTTTCGTAGTTAAAACCAAGACAGTATAAACAATCAGTATAAATTCCTCCTTCCTTCTTGGTCTTGCATCTGCCTAGTTTGGTTTTTCCTAGAAGGTTATTCCTGGTCTCTTATGATTCCTTCTAGAGGGGCTCCTGTACCAGAAAATAGAAATGGCAGTTTTTCCTCCTTTTTCCTTCAAATGTGCCATATTATACACATTCTGAATTTTTTTCACTTTTGATCTTTCTATGACAAGATTGAGAGAACTTCATTTTTTCTTTTCTTTTTTTTAACTTACAATTGCAGTGTTCCATTGTCTGGCTGTCCCATTATGATTTAACCAGCCTTCTACCAAAGGACATTTGAGTTGTCACCAGTCATTTGCTATGATGGTTAATTTTATGTGCAATTGGTTTGGCCATAAGGTGCCAAATATTTGGTTAAATATTATTTCTGGGTGTGTTTTTGAGGGTTTTTGTATGAGATTAACATCTGATCCAGTGGACTGAATAGGCATATCACCTTCCCCAATGTGGGTGGGTCTCAGCCAATCCACTGAATGTCTGAAGAGAATAAACGGCTGAATAAGAAAGAATTCTCTCTCTGCCTGATTGTCTCTGAGCTGCGAATTGGTCTTCTCCTGCATTTGGTCTCAGACTCAGATTGGAACCATGCCATTGGCTCTCCTGGATCAGGACTTCTCAGCCTCCATAATCGTAAGGACCAATTCCTCAAGCCAATCTCTCTCTCAATAATTATGGAAAGATACAGAGATATATAGATTTAAGTTTCAAAGGGGATCTGGATCTCTTGTCATGGTTTTCTCTCAATACATGCATTTCTAGCACCTCTGACAGGTAAGGAGGAATCCAGTCAGAGAGAGTATGAGGGGAAGAGGGCGGAAAACTTTCTACCCAAGCAGGGCAACAGAACCTCCTTAGGGAGAGAAATGATCCTGTCAGAGAGAAGGAGGAGAGAATGCTAGGGAAGGAAGGTAAAACCTCTGTCTGGGCCTCCTGATCTCAAAAACCATCATGGTTGTGACCTTTCTCCTGGATTTTAGTAAGAGAAACCTATGCATATAATTATTAAAGGGTACATGTCTTGACCCACTGTTACAGACTGACTTGTGTTTCCTTAAGATTCATATGTTGAAGGCCTAACCCCCCAATGTGACTGTCTGTGGAGGTAGAGTCTTTATGGAAGTAAATAAGGTTAAATGAATCATTGTTGTTCCTGTTCAATCCCTTAGTCATGTCCAACTCTTTGTGACCCCATGGACTGCAGCAAGCCAGGCTTCCTGTCCTCAACCATTTCCCTGAGCTTGCTTAAACTCATGTCCATTGAGTCAGTGACGCCTTCCAACCATCTCGTTCTCCATCATCCCTTTCTCCTCCTGCCTTCAATCTTTGCCAGCATCAGGGTCTTTTCCAACGAGTTGGCTCTTTACATCAGGTGGCCAAAGTATTGGAGCTTCAGTATCAGTCCTTCTAATGAATATTCAGGACTGATTTCCTTTAGGATTGACTGGTTTGATCTCCTTGCGGTCCAAGGGACTCTTAAGAGTCTTCTCCAACACCACAGTTCAAAAGCATCAATTCTTTGGTGCTCAGCTGTCTTTATAGTCCAACTCTCATATCCATACATGACTATGGGAAAAACCATAGCTTTGAGAATATGGACCTTTGTCGGCAAAGTGATGTCTCTGCTTTTTAAAATGCTATCTAGGTTTGTCGTAGCTTTTCCTCCAAGGGGCAAGCATCTTTCAATTTTATGGCTGCAGTTGACATCTGCAGTGATTTTGAAGCCCAAGAAAATAGAGTCTGTCACTGTTTCCATTGTTCCCCCGTCTATTTGCCATGAAGAAATGGGATGCCATGATTGTAGTTTTTTGTATGGTGAGATTTAAACCAGCTTTTTCACTCTCCTATTTCACTTTCATCAAGAGGCTCTTTAGTTTCTCTTTGCATTCTGCCATTAGGGTGGTGTCATCTGCATATCTGAGGTTATTAATATTTCTCCTGGAAATCTTGATTCCAGCTTGTGCTTCATCCAGCCCAGCATTTCTCATGATGTGCTCTGCATTGAAGATAAATAAGCAAAGTGACAATATGCAGCCTTGACATACTCCTTTCCCAGTTTGCAACCAGTCCATTGTTCCACGTCTGGCTCTAACTGTGGTTTCTTGACTTGCATACAGGTTTCTCAGGAGGCAGGTTAAGAATTTTCCACAGTTGTGATCCACACAGTCAAAGGCTTTAGCATAGTCAATGAAGCAGAAGTGGATGCTTTTCTAGAATTCTCTTGCTTTTTCTATGATCCAACAGATGTTGGCAAGTTGATCTCTGGTTACTCTGCCTTTTCTAAATACAGCTTGAACATCTGGAAGTTCTCAGTTTTCACATACTGTTGAAGCCTAGCTTGGAGAATTTTGAGCCTTACTTTGCTGGTGTGTGAGATGAGTGCAATTGTGTGGTAGTTTGAACATTCTTTGGCATTTCCCTTCTTTGGGATTGGAATGAAAACTGACCTTTTCTAGTCCTGTGGCCACTGCTGAGTTTTCCAAATTTGCTGGCATATTGAGTGAAGTACTTTCACAGCATCATCTTCTAGGATTTGAAATAGCTCAACCAGAATTCCATCACCTCCTCTAGCTTTGTTCGTAGTGATGCTTCTTAAGGCCAACTTGATTTACAGTCCTGGATATCTGGCTCTAGATGAGTTATCATGTCATCATAGTTATTTGGGTCATTAAGATCTTTTTTGTATAGCTCTTCTGTGTATTCTTGCCACCTCTTCTTAATATCTTCTGCTTCTATTAGGTCCATACTGTTTCTGTCCTTTATTGTGCCCATCATTGCATGAAATGTTCCCTTGGTATTTGTAATTTTCTTGAGGATATCTTTAGACTTCCCTATTCTATTTTTTCCCTCTATTTCTTTGCATTGATCACTGAGGAAGTCTTTCTTATCTCTCCTTGCTATTATTTGGAACTCTGCATTCAGATGGGGATATCTTTCCTTTTCCCCATTTGCTTTAGCTTCTCTTCTTTTCCCAGCTATTCATAAGCCTTCCCCAGGCAACAATTTTGCCCTTTTGCATTTCTTTTTCTTGGGAATGGTTTTGATCACCACCTCCTGTACAATGTTACTAACTTCCGTCCATAATTCTTCAGGCACTGTGTCTGTCATTTCTAATACCTTGAATCTGTTTGTCACTTCTACCGTATAATTGTTAGGGATTTGATTTAGGTCATACCTGAATGGTCTAGTGGTTTTCCCTAGACCATGTTTCTTAAACTGAAGTCTGAATTTGGCAATAAGGAGTTCATGATCTGAGCCACAGTCAGCTCCCAGTCTTGGTTTTGCTGACTGCATAGAGCTTTTCCATCTTTGACTACAAAGGATATAATCAATCTGATTTTGTTTTGAACATCTGGTGATGTCCATGTGTAGAGTCATCTCTTATAATGTTGGAAGAGGATGTTTGCTATGACCAGTGTGTTCCCTTGGCAAAATTCTGTTAGCCTTTGCCCTGCTTCATTTTGTACTCCAAGGCCAAACTTGCCTGTTACTCTAGGTATCTCTTGACTTCCTACTTTCCTACTGCATTCCAGTCCACTATGAAGAAAAGGACATCTTTTTTTGGTGTTAGTTCTAGAAAGTCTTGTAGATCTTCATAGCACAATTCAGCTTCAGCTTCTTTGGCATTGATGGTTGGGGCATAGACTTGGATTACTGTGATACTGAATGTTTTGCCTTGGAGATGAATAGAGATCATTCTGTTGTTTCAGATTGCACCCAAGTACTGCATTTCAAAGTCTTTCATTGACTATGAGGGCTACTCCATTTTTTCTAAGGGCATCTTGCCCACAGTAGTAGATATAATGGTCATTTGAATGAAATTCACCCATTCTTGTCCATTTTAGTTCACTGATTCCTAAAATGTCAGTGTTCACTCTTGCCATCTCCTGTTTGACTACTTCCAACTTACCTTGATTCATGGACCTAACATTCCAGGTTCCTATGCGATGTTGTTCTTTACAGCATCGGACTTTACTTTCACCACCAGTCACATCCACAACTGGGCATTGTTTCTGCTTTGCCTCAGCCTCATTCCTTCTGAAGCTATTTCTCTGCTCTTCTCCAGTAGCATATTGGGCACCTACTGATGTGGGGAGTTCATCTTTCAGTGTCGTATCTTTCTACTTTTTCATACTGTTCATGGGAGTTCTCAAGGTAAGAATGCTGAAGTGGTTTGCCATTCCCTTCTCTGGTGGACCACATTTTGCCAGAAATCTCCACCATGACCATCTTGGGTGGCCCTGCACGGATTGGTTCATTGTTTCATTGAGTTAGACAAGGCTGTAATCCATGTGATCAGTCTGGTTAGCTTTCTGTGATTGTGGTTTTCATTAAGCCTGCCCTCTGATGGATGAGGATAAGAGGCTTGTGGAAGCATCCCATCTGATGGGAGGGAATATAATCATAAGGATGATCTAATAGACTGATGTCCTTACAAGAAGAGGAAGAGACACCAGTGAGCTCTCTCTCTCCATGCTCACAGAGGAAGGACCACGTGAGAACACAGCAAGTTTGCAAGCCAAGAAGAGAGTTCCAACCCCAAGCCAACCCTGGCAACTTGATCTTGGACTTCTAACTTTCAGAACCATGCAAAAATAAATGTTTGTTAAGCTGCTCGGTCATGGTATTTTATTATGAAACATCAGCAGACTAATGTCCCCATATATTGTTTTTAATCGATTTTAGTTATATGAGTAAGGGCTACTTCCATTCTCCTTGCAAACAAAAGTAAACATGAAAGAGTCTTTAACCAACACCTCCCACCTTGATTCTCTAGTGCAGAGGTTGGTAAACTATGGCCCACAGGCCCAATCTGACTCTATGTTTTTGAAATAGTTCTATTGGAGCACACCTCTTTCATTTATATATTGTCAGTGACGGCATATAACTCCATTAGAAGAGTGGATTAGTCACAATAGAGAAAGTAAGACCTGATAAGCCTAAAATATTAACTCTGTGGCCCTTTACAAAAGGACATTGCTGACCCCTGCTCTAGACCGTGCCCACAAACAAGCACTGTTACAGTTTGTGTGAATTATTTCTGCTTATATCGTTCTGTATTATATAGCATTGTATGTGTTACAGCCATGGTGGGATCTTTTTCTGTATCTCTTTTTCAGACAACAATAAGCCTTGGAGATTTGTCCATGTTGGTAGACATAGGTCTGTCTACTTCATTGTTTTAACTGCTGCATAATATTCCAAAGTTTTAACTGCTGCATAATATTCCAAAGTTTTAACATACCACAGTTTATTCCATGATTTTACTAATGGAGGCTTCCCCGGTATCTCAGTTGGTAAAGAATCTGCTTGCAATGCAGGAGACCCCGCTTCTAGTCCTGGGTCAGGAAGATCTGCTGGAGATGGGATAGGCTACCCACTCCTGTATTCTTGGGCTTCCCTGGTGGCTCAGCTGGTAAAGAATCCGCCTGCAATGTGGGAGACCTGGGTTTGATCCCTGGATTGGGAAGATCCCCTGGAGAAGGGAATGGCAACCCACTCCAGTATTCTGGCCTGGAGAATTCCATGGACAATACAGTCCATGGGGTTGCAAGGAATTGGACACAACTGAGTGACTTTCACTTTCACTGGTTATTTCCAGTTTTTTTCACTGCAAAAAACACACCAACAGGGAAACAAATACCTTGTATGACATCTCCTTATACCTATGTTTGAGTGACTCTCTGTGACTAAACCAAGACGGAGATTGCTAGGCCCTGAGGCAAACGCATTTTAAAATTTAGTCCTATTTTTCAAGTAGGTGGTACATTTATGTGATTCAAAAAAATTTAAAAAATGATAATATAAGGTACACACTGCAAAGCCTCACCTCTCCCTGTTTTCTGCCATCTCCCATACCTGCTGCTGCTGCTGCTGCTGCTAAGTCACTTCAGTCATGTCCGACTCTGTGTGACCCCACAGACGGCAGCCCACCAGGCTCCCCCGTCCCTGGGATTCTCCAGGCAAGAACACTGGAGTGGGTTGCCATTTCCTTCTCCAATGCATGAAAGTGAAAAGTGAAAGTGAAGTCGCCCATCCCTAATAAGGTATTAGTTTTTTATTCATCCTTTTAGAGTTTCCTGATGAAAACAGAGCAAAGGAGACTATGTACTCCTAGCACACACTATATATATTTCTTATTTCACTATCTTTTCACTTGGCAGTATATTGTGGAGTTTACAGTTATCTTCCCATAACTGTAAATCTTCTTATATAAGTATATAGAATGTGTACTCATGCCTTTTAAACACAGCATTTGGTCTGTGTAGTATTCTTTCCATTGATGTACCCTACTTAATTTTACTAGTTCCTTATAGGGGATCACTCTTTTTCATCTTTCTTGCATGATGACAACAAGAAATGCACATTTTAAAATGTTAATAGATATAGCCCCATTGCCAGTGTAAGGGGCTGTGTTGTTTGCATGCCCACCTGAGTGCCTTTTTAAGAAGCCAAAACAGAGCAGACACTTGCTTGCAACTTAAGCTCCAGCAGTTCCAGAGCACAGCATGTTTTGCCACGTGTCCTTTCTATTCTCTTTGTTGGAGCCTCCCTTTCTACACCTTGTCTGTCTAGCTGACTCTAAAACCTTCCTCTACGTTTTGCCTGGAAAATCTATGAAGCTACCAACCCCTGTGGTAGAGTCAATTATTCCCTCTCTTGGGCACTTGCCTAATCTCTATTTTTGAACATCTTATGGTTCATTTTCTTTCTTTCCCAGTCTTGTCTCCTTTCCTTCTTGATGGACTTCTTGAAGGATGAGACCACTTCTTCATTCAGGCTTCATTCCTAAAACCTAAGACAGTGCCTTTTGTGCAATAGGTGCTCAATAAAAGTTGGCTGAATGAATACATTAGCGAGTAAGTGATCAGTAAAAACACAGATGAACCAACGAAATTGAATTTGGACAATGAATTCATGGGTGTGTTTATCCACTAGTCTGCCA
The DNA here is from genome assembly GCF_032452875.1 of Bos javanicus. Taxonomy (NCBI): domain Eukaryota; kingdom Metazoa; phylum Chordata; class Mammalia; order Artiodactyla; family Bovidae; genus Bos; species Bos javanicus. Next base: position 20,264,697 of record NC_083892.1, read on the forward strand.
ATCATGCAGATGAGCTTATCTGCATCTGCCGATGGAATTTCGATGGAATTTGCATGCTGGAGGGGGAGGCTGCCAGTTCACAAAGGATTCTTCTACGCATTTGTCATTCATTATAAAACATAAGCTTGCATTGGAGTTTATGCAGCACAGTGTCAGCCAATTAGAGGAGATTGTAGCTTTGGAAACAAACATCTGCTTGGTGCTGGGTAAATAATAGTTAGAGTCTGGTGTTTTACGACTATGTGATTAATTTGAATCTCATATAATTTAGTATTTGACCATGTGGGACTCACAGAGATCATGCCCATAATCCAAGTTACAGCTGCAAAAACGATATCTGGGATTTCCTGCTATTGGCTGTAGGTACTTAGAGATGATTTCTGGTTGGTGTGACAACTGGGACTACAGGAAAGAGTATGGGTCAGTGGTAGCCACCTCACATAAAGGATCATAGAGAGGGACACCTGTCTTCATATTCTATCCTGGATGTGTGTATGTGCTTAGTCGCTATAGTCGTGTCAAACTCTTGTGACCCCATGGACTGTAGCCCACCAGACTCCTCTGTCCATGGGATTTTCCAGGCAAGAATACTGGAGTGGGTTGCTATGTCCTCCTCCAGGGGATCTTCCCAGCTCAGGGATCAAACCCACATCTCCTGCATTGCAGGTAGATTCTTTACCAGGGAGCCACCTGGGAAACCCTCTACCCTGGATGTTGGAGTGCTCAGTCACCTCAGTCATGTCCAACTCTTTGTGACCCCATGGACTGTAGCCCACCAGGTTACTCTGTCCATGGAATTCTCTAGGCAAGAATACTGGAGTGGGTTGCCATTTCCTTCTCCAGGGGATCTTCCCAACCCAGGGATCAAACCCGGGTCTCCTGTACTGCAGGCAGATTCTTTACTGACTGAGCTACAAGGGAAGCCCTCTGTAATTCCATCTTGGATAACCCTCCCATAGACAATACATGGAGTACTGGGAAAATATGAATGCGTTCTGTTGGCCTTTGATCATTGTTTCTCCTTTTCACAGGGGGAAGAAAGTTAAAAGAAACATGGTAAGGAAAGTACCATCAATCAAGTTCCTTCTATGGTAGGTCCTTTTCCAGATGCTTTTCTCCTCTTTTCCTCATTTACAACTCGTAACAGCATGAGGCCAGGATTATTAATTGCTATTTTACAAATAAACAAAATGAGTTGGGGGTACTTATTCTGGGCCCTAGCTGGCAGGTGGTCATCCTGGGAGTTAAAGCTGATCTGCTCAAGCCTGTGCTTCTCCCAGGATACCACCCTGCATTCCCAGAGGATGTGGCCAATGGTGTTCGACACAGCAGTGGCTGTGCCATGGTTCTGATTCTCTGCAGGTAGTGCTGGGTGGATTGGCTGTGAACTCTGTCTGCCTTGCTTCCAAATAAGATAGTCAGACACACTGGCATCTTTGCCTGTGGGGTTCTCAAGTACATCATTCAAATGCTTTGTGTGAAAAGATGAGGGGCCTGGTGAAAAACTGGCTGTTGGTGGACTTGAGTGTGTAACAAATGATAGCCAAGTGACCGAGAATGCAGGATATTTGCCAAGCTAATAAGACTGCCTGGCTCTATAACTACCACAGAAATGAGAAAACAACTATGCCATTGGGTTTCCACAGAATCATCAATGGAGCTTTGAAAAATAAGCGTGTCTGGTCACCACCCACAGATATTCTGATTCCATGGATATTTTAAACAAGCTTCCCTTGCTATTCTGATGCTTAGCCAGGTTTTGAAATCTGTGATCTAGTCAAATGGATCATTTGAGTCATCAGACCTTGAATAAAGATTGCTTTCTTTGGCTACATCTTTCCTTTATCATATTAAGTCACTCTCTTTCTCTCTGTGTCTCTCATATATTTTTTTTCCCTAGCAGTTAGAAATTCTTCAAAGCTTTTTGCCACTAAACCATCTGCTGGTGAAATCTCCCACTAGGTTTCAAATGCCAAACTGTTCCCAGTAGCAATTTTCTGTATTATTTTGGGGAAAAGAATGAATTACATTTCTTCCCTCAGAACGAAAATATTTTAAAAATAAAAATACTCATTATGAACCAATAGCAGTTGCTTATATTTTTAAAAGGATAGCTTATTAGAGACACGTTTTGTGAGTTTTCTTGAGGCTTCCCTCACAGGCTTGATTCTTGCATTGAGAACAGGAAGCGTGGATGATTCTAGTGCCAGGGTGCTCTGGCGGGTAGCGGTAATATAGAGAGAATGGAGACCAATTTGGCTCAAAGAATTACAGGATGTTTTATTGAGTTCCTGATGCCCACAAGCTTTATGGAAGTAGCCAGACGATGCTATAAGCCTCATTTGAGGGTTTATGTGGATTATACCCTTGTCACATTGTGTAATCCCCTCCCAATTCAAAACCTTTCCCCATTACTATAGAAACCCACATCCTGTGATAAGTAACAGGAGTGTTGTTAAAAGTCTTGGGAAAGATAAACCTGAAATTGTTGTATTTGCCTCCACTTGGAGATGATTTTCTTTAAGAGTCTTGTTGGTTAATCTTCTAAACCTTTGATATTCATTTATAATGGCAGATGGCCAGCTATCCACCCAGACCTCGTGATCCCCTTTCTATAGCATAACATTCTACTGGGAGAGAGCATCCCATCCGGGGACCACGTGACCCATTTCCCTGTGTGGTTGTTTCCCTGTGTGGTTCCCTGACCCATTTCAGCGTGTGGTTGTCCGATGAGTCCTGACCAATGGGATATGAGTAGAAGTGATGTGTGTCACTTTAAAAAAAAAGAAGTGGGTGCATTTTCCATTTCTCTTTATCTGTCAACTGTGCACAGATAATTTCGAAGACTTGGGGGGCAGTGGAATCATCATGTGGAAAGAGGCTGGGTCCCTGAATCACTGTATGTAAGGAAGTTGCCTGCTGACCAGAAATACCATCACTGAGCTTTCATGTGAATGAGAAGTAAGTTCTCACTATGTTGAACTTCTGGAGTTTGAGAGTTGCTCATTAATTGTACTGATCAGCTGAAAACTTGCATCTGGTTTAAGGCACTTTGACCTCCTGACCCAGAAGTGCTGATAAGAGCAGTGACTCCTTCTCATGTCCAGCATGGGACATCTGGGATCAGTAAAGAATTTTCATCTTGTGACAACCATTCTGGGTTTCCCCGGTGGCTCAGAGGTAAAGAATCTGCCTGCAATGCAGGAGCTGTGGGAGAGACAGGTTCGATCCCTGGGTTGGGAAGATCCCCTGAATAAGAAAATGGCAACCCACTCCAATATTCTTGCCTGGAGAACCCCATGGATAGAGGAGCTTGGTGGGCTCCTCTATCTTGGTGGGCTTGGGGTCCATGGGGTCACAAAGAGTTGGACACGACTTAAGAGACTTAGCATGCATGTACGGCAACCACTCTAAGAGAAAAGAGAATATTTGTTACCAGAGAGTGGTATGAATAGTAGAAAGATATCAAGGATGAAAGAAGACTGTGAAAGTGATGCACATTGGGACAGGCAGGTAGATGAATGATTTCTGCGCTGTAAGATGGGGGAATATTTTCTACTCTTGTCCTGTTTAAGCCTCTGATAACAGACTTTGTATCTTTCCCTGCACTAACCCTACAGAGACAGTTCTGGCAATCACCAGGGAAGAGGATCACTTTGCAAATAACACATTTCAGTACCAGTAGCAATAAATATCCTTGAAAGTCTCCACAAACTAGGCAGTCGTCTAGGTAGAGTGAGGACAAAAAAAAAAAAAAAAAAAAACGCTGCCAAATTATATGTCTTCAGAGTGCTTACAAAGCAGTCAGGCTGACAGAACATAATAATAAGAAATATTAAGGCACAAAGGCCAAGTGTAAAATTAGTGGTAAGAAGGGAGCTGACACAGGCCTTCAGGAGGAAGCAACCACACTTGGGCTTGTGACATAACAGAGAGTCCTGGGCAAGAATCTCATTTTAGCAGCTTACATCAGGGCAAAATGCAAATAAAAATAAAATCTCTGCAGCACCGCTTGCTTTAAAATTTTTAAAATAAGTTTTAGAATTTGGGTAAGCCTATAAAATGAGTCCTTATTTATTAAATGTCATTTGACATGTAAGTAGTGACCACAATAAAAACTGCAAACCAGCATCCTAAAATTCTTCCTGCAGGAGAGTCATTATGCAATTCTGTTGGAGACAAAGCCATGCTTAAAAAAAAATGGAATATAAATTTTGGGGCAAAGTAGGTATTTTAAAAATTAAGAATTTGCTCAGCTTACAAGCTGACCAATCAGAATAGACTAGGCCCTTAGAGGGGACCTGGAAGCTCCCAACTGTAGGTGGTATTAACTCTTCACCTGCTGGATCATCATTAACAATCCTCACAGCTGTACCTGGGGATACTGGCCAAACATCAACCCAATACAGAATCATTATAAAAAGTGAAAACACTGCTGACAAGGAATCTCACTCTGTTCCCACCTCTCAGAGATGATTATCACTAAAAATTTAGGATATATCCTTCCAGACTTAAAAAGTTTTCTGTGCAAACATAAATAACATCATATTATGCATTCTGCTCTTTTCATCCCTCTTTAAAAAAAAAAAGAGTATATTATGAACACTATGTTATGTGCACACATAATTACCTATGTTCTTGCTTTTTCTTTTATCTCTTAATGAGAAGTTGTGGACCTAAATCAATACCATTATTGAAGTGTTTTAGGCACTCCCAAACTTCAGTCTCAAACTCATGCAGCATTTTAAGTGTACATTGTTCTTTGGAGGTTGTTGGGGAAGGCACAGCAAAGGTCCCCTCCTGCAGCTACTGTCCCCTCATTATCCTCCCTTGTTGTTTTTCTGGTCTCGCTCTCTCCATACCCTGGAGGGCTCACTCTTGTCTTGACCTCCTAAGGGAACTTTAGTATTTGGAAGGATCCACTGTGTGTTGTTAATTCCTCAATGTCTTTTAAAAAAATATATTTTTAAAATTTATATGTCTATTTAGGTGGCAGCACCAGGTCTTCACTATGGCATGCAAATTCTTAGTTGCAGCATGTGTGGGCTAGTTCCCAAACCAGGGATCAAACTTGGGCCCCTTACATTGAAAGTGTGGAGTCTTAGCCACTAGACCACCAGGGAAGTCCCTCTCAGTCAGTGTCTTTTTAAAAAATTTAATTAATTAATTTATTTTGGCTGTGCTGGGTTTTTGTTGCTGCTCAGGCTTTTCTCTAGTTGCGGCCAGAGGGGGCTACTCTTCATTGCAATGCGCAGGTTTCTCATTGCAGTGGCTTCTCTTGTTGCGGAGCATGGGCTCTAGGGCACATGGGCTTCAGTAGTTGAGTTCCCAGGCTCTAGAGCACAGGCTCAATAGTTGTGGCGAATGGGTTTTGTGGCTCTGTGGCACCTGGCATCTTCCCAGACCAGAGATCAAATCCATGTCTCCTGCACTGGCAGGTGGACTCTTAACTACTGAGCCACAGGAAGCCCTCAGTCAGTTTCTTGTACGTTTCTCTCCCTTCATAATTTCCTGGTCCTAGTGTTCTTTCCTCGGAGAAGGCCATGGCACCCCACTCCAGTACTCTTGCTTGGAAAATCCCACGGACGGAGGAGCCTGGTAGGCTGCAGTCCATGGGGTCGCAAAGAGTCGGACACGACTGAGCGACTTCACTTTCACTTTTCACTTTCACGCATTGGAGAAGGAAATGGCAACCCACTCCAGTGTTCTTGTCTGGAGAATCCCAGGGACGGGGGAGCCTGGTGGGCTGCTGTCTATGGGGTCACACAGAGTCAGACATGACTGAGGCGACTTAGCAGTGTTCTTTCCTAGGTACCCTGTCAGACGCTGGAAAGATCCTCCTGGATCTTCTGTCCCTCTTTCTCCATAAGCTAGTTTTGTTGTTGCTCATCAGGAGCCAGATGGTTGGGAGAAGTCTTGAAATTCAAGATTGGGTTGTTTGGGTTCCTAGCTGTAAGTAATGGGAATAGATCTACCTCTTCTATGTTCCTGAAGTATTCCGTACATCTTCCTAACATCCAGTGAACTTAAAGTTTGTTGCCCTTGAGGATTTTGTTCCACAAGGAAGAAGCTGCATCTTTCTTGTTCTCCATGGTATCATCACCACCCTGCCTGGAACATGGCAGGTGCTTAGTAAACATTTGAATAAACAGCCAGGACGAAAAGGATCCTGACTGGTTGAGAACTGAGCTGAATGCCCTCGGGCTCAGGGTCCCGATTGTCCACAGGTTGCAGAGACCTGAGAGGTGGGAGTGACAAGTCTACAACAGCTGCCTATTTCAAAGGAAAGGCCAGCAGATGTTCTGACTGCTTCTGGCTGTTGCTGGCAGGCTGTGTCAGATGGGGCTGCCAGGCAGGGCTGCCGTGTCAGGAGACCTTGGGGGAAGGAGCAGATCCCAAGCTGTAGCAGATGGTGAATGCTGTCTTTAGTCTTTAACATTTAAGGGAAAAACTGGGAATAGACACTCGGCTCAGTGGCAGTTATGATGCATTTAAATAAGTCTTGCAAATCATTTACAGAAATGCAGATGCCTCCAAAGTTCTTAATTGCTTGTGGATTTTGTAGGAACTTCCTCTAGTTCATCTTTCTATCCTCAGTGTCTAGTAGAGAGTGTGGGTGTGGAGTGAGCCCCCTGCATGCTGGAGTGGGGAGGGGGGCTGCCCACTGAAGGAATGCATATCCTGAGATGCAATGGCATTAAGTGACAGTGAATTATTGATCATCTTCCCAGGGGAGTCTGACCCCTTAAGAGCAAAAACTGCATTTTATGCTTTTTTATATCCTCCTTATATCCACCCCCAATTTATTCAGTTTCTTGTTCTATCCAAGCTAATGTTGGGCAGGTACATAGATGTCAACTACCCTATCATATTTTCCTGAAAAACAAGAATTTCTGAATAAGGGAAGTAGGACTTGGGAAGATATCTCAGTTTGCTTCCATTCCCAATGGGAAGATGAATACCAACTTCATAAGGTTGTTGTCAACATTAAGTAAAATCACACATGTAAATGGCCCCAGTCCATGCCTGATACCTGGGTGGTAGTTATAAAATTATAGGTCTGAAGAAGCAGTATGTCATGGTGGTTTTGATCATGAATCTTGTGTTCATAGAGCCCTGGGCTTATATTGTCCCTCTGTCACTTACTAGCTTTGCTAACTTGACAACATATTTAACTTTTCTGAACCTCAGTGTCCTCAGAGAAAATGGCACTACTAACAGTGTCTAACTCACAGAGTTGGTGTAGGATTAAATGCAATAATTAAATTAAATGCAATAATTAAATTAAATGCATATAGTCAGTGCTCGAAAAAAGACAGTACTCATTAATGTCATCGTTATTATGGGACAGAGGATGGTAAGTAGCGTATCTTGGTTGTTTGAAATTATATGGGAAAATTTGGGTTGGGTGAGTATATATAGAGAATTCTCACCCTCCCAGTTGTTCAAGCTAAAAAACTTGGAATTATTCTTAAATCTTCTGTTTTTCTCACTCCCCACAACCAGTCGATTAGACATTCCTGTTGGATCTATCTTTAAAATATAGGTAGAATCTAGCATCTTCTCACCACCTCCATTTCTACCACTCCTGTCTGAGCCACCATCACCTCACTCCTGGGCACTACCCAGTAGCTGGTCTCCCTGCTTCTATCCTTACCCCCAACAGTCTTTCATCAACACAGTAGCCAGAGGGATCATGCTTAAAAACACAAGTCAGTTCCATTTCGTCTCTACTCAAAACCCTCCACTAGTTTCCCAACTCCCCCAGAACAAGAACCAAACAAGGCCCTGTAGGTCTCTCCCTATGTGATCTGCTCCGTCCTTTGCTCCTCTCTGTCCTCACCTCCCACCACTCCCTTTCTCACTCCGTTCATTCCAGCCACACTAGTTTATCTGCTGTTTCTTGAACACACCAGGCATACTCCTATTTTGAGCACTTTGCATGGGTTGTTCCTCTGTTCCTGGAATGCTCTTCTCTTAGACATTTCCATGGTTCATTCTCTCCCATTCTTCCCATCTCTGCTCAGATGTTGTCTTCTCCACAAGGTCTTTCTTGATCACCTGCCAAAATATCAACAGGCAGCCCCCCTGACAATTTCAAATTCCTCTTGTCCTGCTCTTTGCTTCTATCTTTTCTTAACTCGCATCCCACCCAACATACCTTACACTTACTTACATATTATATTTACTGCTTGTTGGCAGACTTCTCCTGCTAGAATACAATCTCCATAAGGACAAGGATCTTTTTTTTTTTGTTCATCAGTCTATCTCCAAAGCCTAGGACAGCACTGGGCACACAGTTCAGTTCAGTTCAGCCCCTCAGTCATGTCCAATTCTTCGTGACCCCATGGACTGCAGCATGCCAGGCTTCTCTGTCCATCACCAACTCCCAGAGCTTGCTCAAACTCATGTCCATTGAGTCAGTGATGCCATCCAACCATCTCATCCTCTGTCTTCCCGTTCTCCTCCCGCCTTTAATCTTTCCCAGAATCAGAGTCTTTTCCAAAGAGTCAGTTCTTCGGATCAGGGGGCCAGAGTACTGGAGTTTCAGCTTCAGTATCAGTCCTTCCAATGAATATTCAGGACTGATTTCCTTTAGGATTGACTGGTTTGATCTTGCAGTCCGGCACACAGTAGGCATTTGATAAATGGGTGTTAAAGGAAAGATTGCACCCAAGGGAAGGAACAACTGTAAAGATCTAGAGACAACTTATAAATGAGAAATCATAGGACTTCCCTGGTAGTTCAGTGGCTAAGACTCTGAGCTCCCAATGCAGAGGGCTGGGGTTTAATCTCTGGTCAGGGAACTAGATCTTGCATGCCACAGTTAGAAGATCCCATATGCTGCAATTAAGAAACGTGATTCGTGTGCCATAACTAAGACCTGGCACAGCCAAATAAAGAAATGAAGACATGGAAACTTATATTGCCATATGTAAAATAGATGGCCAATGGGAATTTTCTGTATGTCTCAGGGAACTCAAACAGGGGTTCTATATCAACCTAGAGGGGTGGGATGGTGTGGGAGATGGAAGGGAGCTTCAAGAGGGAGGGGACATATGTACACCCATGACTGATTCATGTTGATGTGTGACAGAAAACAACAAGATTCTGTGAAGCAATTATCCTTCAATTTAAAAATAATTTAAAAAAGGAATGAATCATAAGGTCCTCAAGGTATTTAGACATTGAACTCTAACTTGAAAATCTGGTTTTATTTGGCAAATTATAATCCAAAGTAAAGCTTCTCAGCTGGTGCTAGTGGTAAAGCATCTGCCTGCCAATGTAGGAGACATAAGGGAGTTGGGTTTGATTCCTGGATGGGGAAGATCCCCTGGAAGAGGAAATAGCATCCCACTCCAGTGTTCTTGTTGGGAGAATCTCATGGACAGAGGAGCACGGCAGGCCACAGCCATAGGGTTGCAAAAAGTTGGATACCACTGAGCGTCTGAACACACACAGCACATTTTGCAGATTACAATCCAGATTAAAAATTTAATGAAGAATTAAGTGAACTGGTAACAATAGACCCACAGTCTCTAAAGGACACTGCAGTCAGAGTGGAGAAATGCTTTGTCATTTGGTTTGCCCTGGTACCAACGGCACCCACTATCTTCACCTAGGTTACCTTCCTGGACCCTGGAGCTGTCTGGATTCGCTATCTTTGACTAGTTGCTCACAGCTGGAATGTCTCTGTTCCCATCTCTACGGCAGGAGTTCCATCCTGTGGGTGGGGTCTCCCCTCTGCCGGGGCTATCTATTCCTGCTTTAAGTAATTAGATAGTGGGGTGATTGACCACGGAAGATCAGTTCTCAATCACTCCTGAACACATAAAATATTTGTGAAGACATGAAATAAAAATGTTACTGTGCTGGGAACATTCATCAGCAGGGTGATGTTTATGGAGCATTGTTAATTGGATTTCTAGAATGAGATGTTCTGTTGGTTGGAGTCTATCTGATGAAACGTGGGCTGTGACAGCAGCTCCTGGCAATGACCTGGGGGTGGCTTCATGGTCAGGGAACTGGGCAGCCATCTGACCAACAGGCTGGGGAGAGGAAGGAGGATTGAAGAGGTCGCTGAGGGCTGTAGTGGTCCAAGCTTCTTATCGGTGAGCTGTAGGGAGTACTCCATCTCTCAAATTTATCAACAACTTTAATGAATGTCGTGTTTGAGATAATGACCTGTATCTGGACTTGCACAAAGCCCTGAAAATACTTCTACGAATTGTGTTTTTATCTCAAGAACTGCAGCGTGCGACGTGCAACATTACCATTGATATCATCTATTGAGAACTCTTTCCCAGGTTCTTTATTAAGGTTTAATTAAATTTTATGTGTTATCAATTAGGATTAATCTACATTTAGTCTGAATTAGAGGAAGCCAATTATAAATAACACCACTTCTCATTTATTCCTGAATACAAAATGAAGGTTTTTAAACTTCCTTTGGAAGAAAAAATACAACCCCACTGAACCAAATATACAGTTTAAAGAGTTTTATGCCCCAAAGCTAAGAATTCTATTAAAATGAAGTGAACGGATGAAAATTCCTGTAGAAAGGTGCTATAGACAGAAAACGGGAGTAGTGAAGGGAAGGAGAGGTGGCCCGAATTACAAATAAAGTTGTTGTCTGGGAGGAGTTTCAAGAAACCTGCATTTTCTATTTTCACAGACTGAAAACTCAGCAGTGGCCACAGGACTGGAAAAGGTCAGTTTTCATTCCAATCCCAAATAAAGGCAATGCCAAAGAATGCTCAAACTGCCACACAGTTGCACTCATCTCACACGCTAGCAAAGTAATGTTCAAAGTTCTCCAAGCTAGGCCTCAACAGTACGTGAATGGAGAGCTTCCAGAAGTTCAAGCTGGATTTAGAAAAGGCAGAAGAACCAGAGATCAAATTGCCAACATCCATTGGATCACAGAAAAAGCAAGAGAATTCCAGAAAAACATTTACTTCTGCTTCATTGACTACCTAAATCCTTTGACTGTGTGGATCTCAAGAAACTGTGGAAAATTCTTAAAGAGATGGGAATAGCAGACCATCTTACCTGTCTTCTGAGAAACTGGTATGCAGGTCAAGAAGTAACACTTAGAACCAGAGATGGAACAACAGACTGGTTCTAAATTGGGAAAGGAGTGTGTCAAGGCTGCATATTGTCACCCTGCGTATTTAACTTATATGCAGAGTGCATCATGTGAAATGCCAGGCTGGGTGAAGCACAAGCTGGAATCAAGAATGCCAGGAGAAATATCAACAACTCCAGATATGCAGATGATACCACCCTAATGGCAGAAAATGAAGAGGAACTAAAGAATATCTTGATGAAGGTGAAAGAGGAGCATGAAAAAGCTGGTTTAAAACTCAACATTCTAAAAACTAAGATCATGGCATCTGGTCCCATCACTTCATGCAAATAGATGGAGAAACAATGGAAGCAGTGACAGATTCTTTTCTTGGGCTCCAAAATCACTGCAGATGGTGATTAGAGCCATGAAATTAAAAGATGCTTGCTCCTTGGGATGAAAGCTATGCCAAACCTAGATAGCATATTAAAAAGTAGAGACATCATTTTGCAAACAAAGGTGTGTATAGTCAAAGCTATAGTTTTTCCAGTAATCACGTATGGTTGTGAAAGTTGGACCATAAAGAAAGTTGAGTGCTGAAGAATTGATGCTTTTGAACTGTGGTGTTGGAGAATACTCTTGAGAGTCCCTTGGACTGCAAGGAGATCAAACCTGTCAATCCTAAAGGAAATCAACCCTGAATATTCATTGGAAGGACTGATGCTGAAGCTTAAGTTCCAATACTTCAGCCACCTGATGAGAAGAGCCAACTCATTGGAAAAGACCCTGATGCTGGGAAATATTGAAGGCAGGAGGAGAAGGGGACCAAAGATGAGATGGTTGGATGGCATCACTGACTCGATGGACATCAGTTTGAGCAAGCTCCAGGAGTTGGTTATGGATGGGGAAGCCTGGCGTGCTGTGGTCCATGGAGTCATAAAGACTTGGACACAACTGAGCGACTGACCTGAACTGATCTCTGATGGCCTTTGCCTTCAGCTTCTTGAGACAGGATTTCGGTTCCTGGCCAAAGATTGAAGTCAGGCTGTGGCAATGAAAGCACTGTATCCTAGCCACTAGACCAGTGACCAGTGACAAGGCCTCGCCCTTCAGCTTTGTAGAGATGAATTCCCACAAAGACAGAAAGTGGTGAAACAGGTAAAGTGTTTATTAGGAGGAAAAAGTGTACAGTACGTGTGGGTAGACACATGGGCAGACTTGAGAGAGAGTCTCACCCTGGTGGTAGTTTGAATCACTCATATGGATAATTGCTGCTGGGTTTCCTTTGGTGAATCATCTTGCTTTGCCTGGTTCTGAGTCCGTATTTGGTGTATCTCAGAAACCTCCCATGTGTGTGCACACATCTCCCAGCCAAGGCGGATTCTGGTGGAAAGGCCTATGCGTATGCTGACACCACTCTCTTTTTGACCTCCAAGGAGCCTCTTTGCAAGTGTATAGTTGGGAAGGTGTCCTTGATCTTGAGAATGAGAAATATATGGTCTATCTTTTATCTGGGCAGGGCTCAGCTCCTCTCTTGCGCTTGCTGTTTTGGAGTATCTGTCCATAGGGGATAGACTCCAGCTACTCAGCCTAGAGTTTGTCCCCTGGGATCCATCTCTCTCCTGCATCAAGACAGCAGGCAATCTAAAGGATAAATCCATTTTCCCATCTCTAACCATGAGTTCGATAAAACCCTTCCCCAAGGAGGTGCAAAGGACCTGAATTGGCAGAATGATTATACTTGGTGGGACTACATCAAAAGGTTTTCCTTCTGAAACTCTGGCCAGATATAGATTTGTTAGAAAATTTATAATAAATAAGTGCCATTGGCTATGAGAACAGCAAAAGCAATGGAGAAGCAGTCAGGCTCTGGGTAGTTGAGGCAAAGAGACTTTCAGCTTTGCAGTGTTAGCCTGGAGTGGTTGCAGAAAGAAACAGAATGCACCACAGTTATTGAAACACCACTGCTCCCAGAAGAGGCCAGAACAACCGTGATTGTATTTGGTGAGGCCAGTTCAGAGTGCTTCAAATATTTCAAGTTCTCTGCTTTCTGGGCACAAGGAGGATTACACCCCACCCTTCCTTCCACCTTGAATCAGGGCATGAGACTTGCCTGGTCGATGAGATGCAAGAAGTGATGGGCATCAGTTCTGTGTAAGGGGTAGCACACCATTTGCCATGGTTTCTGCCTCCTGCTGCAGAAATCATGGAAACATGATTTAGCTAGAGCATCCACCAGCCTAAGATGGGCAGAGTCCTCCCTGCCAGCTTGCACAGGTCATGTAGCAGGAGCAAGAAGTAAACTTTTTGGTCAAACCACTGAGATGTTGAAGGTTTGGCTACTTCGGCATAACACAGTTTATTCTGCCCAATAAACTGTCTCTAAGCTTTGATTTCTTCTAAGCTTTGGTACCTACCTCATTGGGTTATTATATGGGGAAAAGAAATAATTTACAAAAAGTGTTTCACTTAATGTCTGGCACACAGTAGGTACTTAATAAATGTTAATGCTTGCTGTTACTGTTGTTGAGGTTGGGGATGCCTATATATTATGCCTAAATGACTTTGCAATACTGTGTGGGTTTCCCAGGAGGCGCTAGTGGTAAAGAACCTGTCTGCCAATACAGGAGACATAAAAGATGTGGGTTCGATCCCTAGGTCAGGAAGATCCCCTGGAGGAGAACATGGCAAGCCACTCCAGTATTCTTGCCCGGAGAATCCCATGGACAGAGGAGCCTGGCAGGCTATAGTCCACAGGGTCACAAAGAATCAGACACGACTGAAGTGATTTAGCACATGTGATACTGTGTTCAGAGTTTATTTAAACTTTTAGAATTTTGGTATCTTGCCCTCTCACCTAATCAGAAATTCCATGTGAGGCACCCTTGATTCCCTCCTATTAGAACAGTTTCCAGAGTAGACAGAGCCTTATAATGCCTGGTCCTATTGACCTTCTCTTCTCTCTGACACCACTACCTAGTAATCCTGTAATATATAGTTTAATAAAGTACAAAAATCAACCTTGTGATGATAGCCCAGGAGGCACTGGCCTTTCAGTGGGCAGCTGGAGACCTAGCCTGCACAGGCCCTCTAGTATGTCTGTGATTTCAAGGACCCCTTTCCTACAAATATCCAGCAGTTGGAAGAGTAACTTGTGATTTGTCTGACTTGGGCCTCTGTACATATTCTGGCCTGAGTCTCATTTAAGTGTGTCCAGTCTACACACAAGGTGCAAACCAACTGACTTGAAGAGACTTGAATTCCACTGGTGACCAATAAGCAGGTGTGTGTTGTGAACTCTTCCCATGGGCTTGATGTGCTGTTGTCCCAGAAAACCTTTAGAGGTTGCCATGTAGTAGGAATGAAAACTGAGCATTCTTTGGCATTGCCTTTCTTTGGGATTGGAATGAAAACTGACCTTTTCCAGTCCTGTGGCCACTGCTGAGTTTTCCAAATTTGCTGGCATATTGAGTGCTATGCAGGTCAGGAAACTACAACAGACTGGTTCCGAATAGGAAAAGGAATTCGTCAAGGCTGTATATTGTCACCCTATTTATTTAACTTATATGCAGAGTACATCATGAGAAACGCTGGATTGGAAGAAACACAAGCTGGAATCAAGATTGCCGGGAGAAATATCAATAACCTCAGATATGCAGATGACAGCACCCTTATGGCAGAAAGTGAGGAGGAACTAAAAAGCCTCTTGATGAAATTGAAAGTGGAGAGTGAAAAAGTTGGCTTAAAGCTCAACATTCAGAAAACGAAGATCATGGCATCCAGTCCCATCACTTCGTGGGAAATAGATGGGGAAACAGTGGAAACAGTGTCAGACTTTATTTTTGGGGGCTCCAAAATCACTGCAGATGGTGACTGCAGCCATGAAATTAAAAAACGCTTATTCCTTGGAAGGAAAGTTATGACCAACCTAGATACCATATTCAAAAGCAGAGACATTACTTTGCCAACAAAGATTCGTCTAGTCAATCCTGTGGTCATGTATGGATGTGAGAGTTGGACTGTGAAGAAGGCTGAGCGCTGAAGAATCGATGCTTTTGAACTGTGGTGTTGGAGAAGACTCTTGAGAGTCCCTTGGACTGCAAGGAGATCCAACCAGTCCATTCTGAAGGAGATCAGCCCTGGGATTTCTTTGGAAGGAATGATGCTAAAGCTGAAACTCCAGTACTTTGGCCACCTCATGCGAAGAGTTGACTCATTGGAAAAGACTCTGATGCTGGGAGGGATTGGGGGCAGGAGGAGAAGGGGACGACAGAGGATGAGATGGCTGGATGGCATCACTGACTCGATGGACGTGAGTCTGGGTGAACTCTGGGAGTTGGTGATGGACAGGGAGGCCTGGCGTGCTGCGATTCATGGGTCGCAAAGAGTCGGACATGACTGAGCGACTGATCTGATCTGATCTGATGTAGTAGGAAACCTGAGGGACATTTGGGAACAACGATAAGACTAGTTCAAGTATTGCCTGCACCCAGAATTTAAAGTGACCAATTCTTTTGTACTGATGCAAAATCCAAATTGGCCCAGTGTGTGCAAACTCACTATAGTCAGGAATGTTTTGGTTGCAAGAAACAAAAAACCAGCACAGACTAAAAAGGAAAGTTATTGGCTGTCATCACTGAGATACTATAATGAGGAAAAGTACCAGCTTCAAGTATGGCTGTATCTGCATATCCAAATGATATCATTGGCTCTCTCTCAAGCCCTCCTCTGACTTACTTTCTCTGTGTTGATTTGCTTTTCATCAATGTTTCACATGGTGGCAAAGATAGCATCAACACTCTAGACTTCTGTTTCTCTTACGCCAATGACCCCAGCAAAAAAGCTGTGCCTCTATTTCAATAGTTTCAGGAAAAGTACTGAGGAGAACTCTGGGGTTAATTTTTCTAATCTACAAAGAATTTATGCAAATTGAAAAGATTTAAAAAATTCAATAAAGAAATAGGCAAAGGGTAGGAGTAGGCAATTTTCAGAAGAGGAAGTGCAGATGGCCAATAAGCAAACTAAATTATGCTCATTTTTATGGGGGAAGGAAAATGTAAATAAAACTGACAATAAGATCATGTTAGAAATTCATCAGTTTGGCTAAAACTGAAATGATTCATAATCCATGATTTGTGATTGTGTGGGATAAATAAAGGCTCTCATATTTTGCTGGAATGAGTAAGATTGCTTTAACCATTCAAAAAAAAATCTAGAAGTAGCTGCTGAAATTTAAAATATATATACTCTTTGACCCAGCCATTTAACTTTGGATAAATAGAAATAAAAATACCATATCAGTAGCAAAATGTTTATTACACAATATCTGATACTTGCAAAAATATGGAAGCAATCTGAAAGTCCAAAATAGGGAATTATTGAATAACTAATATTATTTGTGTTCTGGAGTTTTATGCAGCTATTAAAAATAGTATTTGGCTATACATCTATAATCTCTTTCTAAGTAAAAATAGCAAATTGATACAGTAAGACCCCATTTTTGAAAAAAACAAAAATTTATTGCAGTGACTTTTTATATATGAAGGTTTGCATGCTGCTGCTGCTGCGTCGCTTCAGTTGTGTCCGACTCTGTGCGACCCCGTAGACAACAGCCCACCAGGCTCCCCCGTCCCTGGTATTCTCCAGGTAATAACACTGGAGTGGGTGAAGGTTTGCATGAGATGGGGAAAAATATGGAAAGATACATACTAAATAGTTGATATTAGTTACTTTGAAGGGAAGGGGTCTTGTGGGTATATATTGCTATTGTAGTTTGAAAAAAAAATCATTATAGTTTATATAAAAAAAGGAAAAAGTGTTCTCATGTCCCTGAAACACATTATAACGAGGGTCAGGTACAGAGTGGCATCCTAAATCTTAGGGTGGGCATAGGGGAATATGCATGTCTCGTCAAGGCTCTTTTCATGGAAAGTTGGTTTAAAGCTCCTTCTGGCCAGTACTGGCTGTGATGTTTGCACTGCCAAGCTCTGCCACAAGAGGATGTATCTGTCATCTGTTGACCCTGATCACACTGGGCCTTCTGTCTGAAGAATGGACACATTGGATTCATGGGGGGCCTCCATCTTATATTTCAGCAAATGTGATATATGCTGTGCCTGCAATTCATAGGTTCTCTTATGAATTGAATCTGTTGAGTCTGGTTGCCAAAAGGTCTTTGTGTTCATGAGATCCAAGCCTTGTGATTTTATTTGGTTGTGTGAAGGCTCCTATTGTTAATGTTGTCCATAGATCATGCATGGAGGCCTGATATTCAAACTGAGTAATGGACTAAAGGGCAGAGGACTTTTGGCTTATTTTCCCTTTCACTTCATTGTTATTATTTATTTGTTTATTTTTGGCTGTGTCGGGTCTTAAGTGCAGCACACGTGATTTTTCTTTACATCATACGGGATCTTAGTTCTCTGACCAGGGATCCAACCTGCGACCCCTGCGTTGAAAGGTGGATTCTTAACCACCAGACAACCAGGGAAGTCCCCATTGTTATTCTTATTTCAATAATAACAACAGCATTGTGAGACATAACCAGGGAGCTGATATTATTCTTGGGGATTTATATCTGTGTCCCCATTAGTCAGCACATCCATCTAGCAAATGCTCCTGGTGTGTTAGGCATGGTGCTAGGCACGCCATTGACCTTCTGCTCTGTGTTTTCCACATTAATACTAAACAGCTATTACTATATGGAAATGAGGAAAAAAGAACAGCCTCCTAAGTAATAATTGAGTCAAAGGAGAAATAAAATATATAATCAAAGACCATTTAGAGAATAATGAGAATGTGAATAATACATATGAAAACTTATAGGATGTAGCCAGAGCTCTTAATTTGCTTTTTATTGTTGAAAATAAAAATGAGTAAAGTTAGCTTTAAAAGAAGTATGAAAATTAGCACAAAAATTTAAAGACATGAAGAAAGATAAATCCTTTCAAGAACAAAGCAGAAATTCATGGGTTTGAAAACACACACGCTCAAGGATAAATACATCCAAGAGGTGACTCTTGGAAGAAAACCAATAATATGGATAAACCTCTGGCAAATTGACTGAAGAGGGGAAAAAACAAAATAAAATTTTAAATGATGAGGAACTCTTAAAACCCAAGATATTACAATGTACAATTCTTTGTAAAGAAATGAAAAAAACCTCAGTGCTGCAAATTCTTTAGTGAAGTATGAATTATAAAAATTGACTCATGAAAAAGTAATAAGTCTAAAGAGAAAATAACCATATTAAAAATAAAAAAGTTAAAGTGTTACTAACTGGGAGCTCTGAAATAACCTCCTTGAATAGAAATTTTTCTAATGTGTTTTTTTTCATATTTTCCAGCGACAGATTATTCTTGCACTTGACAAATGGTTCCAGATTATAAAAAAGCATGGAAAATTCTCTAATTCATTTTATGAGGATAAAGCAACCCTGAAATCCAATCTTGAAGAAGTTAGTGGAAAAAAAGGAGAGAACAGAAGACCAAGGAACTAGATGAAAAACTATAAATAAAATAATAGCAAACAGAACTCAATAATACATTAATAGAATCATTCGCCATGACCATGTCAGATTCAGCCCCAGAATGCACAGACTTTCGTCTTTCAGATCATTTTATTTAAAAAGAAATAAAACTTTCAACTAGTTGAGGAGCCCTTTTTGTGCCTCTTCTGGACTCCATCCTCTTCCTCCTTTGCTCCCACCCTCCGTCCATCTCTCACCCCCTTTTAAACAACAGTGATAACAACTATTTTGGAGTTGGTATTTATCCTCCTAATCTGGATTTGGAGTCTCTACAACTTTTATGTGTTCACAAATATTTAGCTGCATATTACTCTGCTGCTACTGCTAAGTCACTTCAGTTGTGTCCGACTCTGTGCGACCCCATAGACAGCAGCCCACCAAGCTCCCCCGTCCCTGGGATTCTCCAGGCAAGAACACTGGAGTGGGTTGCCATTTCCTTCTCCAATGCATGAAAGTGAAAAGTGAAAGGGAAGTCGCTCAGTTGTATCCGATTCTTAGCGACCCCATGGACTGCAGCCTACCAGGCTCCTCCATCCATGGGATTTTCCAGGCAAGAGTACTGGAGTGGGGTGCCATTGCCTTCTCCGACATATTACTCTATGTGTCCTCAATATCCCATAGCTGATTTTATTCTAAATGTGTCCCACCAGAACTTGCTTGGCATCACTTTCTTAAGATGGATCCATGCTGATACAAGCAGAACTTGCTCATTCATTGTATAAATGCACCATATTTTATTTTAACTATTATTTTTTGCACCTGCACATTTAGGTTATTTCCTTCTTTCGGTGGCTACTGTCAACAATAATACAGCAAACATTGTGTACCCTTCCCCACTTGCCTGTTGCAGTGGTCTCCTCTCCTGTCATCAGGGTATGAGTTCGCTTTTCCACATCCTTGCTAACCCTTGTATGGGATGAGCTTTTATTTCCGTTTTAATTTGCGTCTCCCTGATTACTAGCAAGGTGGAGGTTTTTTCAATGTTCATTGATCACCAGTTATATTCTTCTCTCTGAATTATCTGTTTACATCCTTTGTCTATTTTTGGGGGGTGGTGGTGGGGCATGCTACAAGGCTTGTGGGATCTTAGTTCCCCCACCAAAGGTTGAACCTGGGCCTCGGCAGTGAAATTGAGTCTTAACCATTGGACTGCCAGGGGATTCCCCTTTGCCTAGAGTTAAAAAATCTTTTTCCTACTGATTTTTAGGATTTCTTTATATATTCTGGATGCTGATCCAGAACTATTTAATAACAGAAAATCTATTAATATATTATATCACAGAAATAGATTAAAAAAAATACCCCATGTGATATGTCAATAGGTACTCAAAAGACATTTTTCTCTAGAACTTGATATGTATTCCTGGTAAAAAAACTCTTTGAAAATTTAAGAATAAAAGCACAAGAAAAGTACCTCTTTTAAACAAGGTGTACATCAGACTTGCTGTTGAGACATCAAATGCATTCCTATTAGAGATAAGGATGCTTACTGTTATGGGCTGAACTGTTCCCCCCACCCCCACTCCCACCCCCCACTGCTACTCAAATTCCTATGGTCAAGTTCTAACTCCTAGTACCCAGAATGTGACTGTGTTTGGAGGTACAGTCTTTAAAGAGGTGCATGCATAATTTAAAATGAGGTCACTAGGATGGGCCTTAATCCAACATGACTAATATTGTTCTAAGAAGGGGACACAGAGAGATGACCATGTAAAGACAGAGGGAGAAGACAGCCATCTACAAGCCAAGGAGAGAGGCCTCGGAAGAAACCAACTCTGCCAATATCTTAGTCTTAGAATTGTAGCCTCCTGAAATGTGAGAAAATAAATGTCTGTTGTTGTTAAGGCCACCCAGTCTGTGAGACTTTGTGATGTCAGTCAGTTGAGTTCAGTTGCTCAGTTCTGTCTGACTCTTTGTGACCCCATGGACTGCAGCACGCCAGGCTTCCATGTCCAACACCAACTCCCAGAGTTACTCAAACTCATGTCCATTGAGTCAGTGAGGCCATCTAACCATCTCATCCTCTGTCATCCCCTTCTCCTCCCACCTTCAATCTTTCCCAGCATCAGGGTCTTTTCAAATGAGTCAGTTCTTCGCATCAGGTAGCCAAAGTATCAGAGTTTCAGTTTCAACATCAGTCCTTCCAATGAATATTCAAGGCTAATTTCCTTTAGGGTTGACTGGTTGGATCTCCTTGCAATCCAAGGGACTCTCAAGAGTCTTCTCCAACACCACAGTTCAAAAGCATCAATTCTTTGGTGCTCAGCTTTCTTTATAGTCCAACTCTCACATCCATACATGACTACTGGAAAAACCAAAGCTTTGACTAGATGGACCTTTGTTGGCAATGTAATGTCTCTGCTTTTTAATATGCTGTCTAGATTGGTCATAACTTTTCTTCCAAGGAGCAAGCATCTTTTAATTTCATTAATTTGTGATGTCAGCCCTAGTAAACTAATACACTCACCTTTACCAATATTATGTGGGTGTGTTGTGGCATATTTGACCAATGACCATATGGTGTAACAGAGAAATGAGACACAACTCTGAGAAAGAAAGAGACCAATGCATTATTTATGAATGATATATGATAAGAACTATAGCAGCGTCAATAGGACAGTTTGTCTGATAACAGAAGTAGTTATCAGATAAGCATCTAAAACTCAATAATCAGTAAGCAAACTATTATTAAATGTCTTATTTGCAATAGCAACAGAATATAAAATAACCAGACTGCTTGTGATGGGAGATGTGCATGAAAAAAACTATAAAAATTTACTGAGCAATACAGATGGTTAAAATAAATAAAAAATGGTATTAATTGCTTGAATGGGAACCTAAAGCATTCAGAGATTTAAATTCCTCTAAAATTGGCTTACAGACTTTACCCCTGGAATTTACATTTTTTAGTAGCTTAATAAAATAATTCTATGGTTCAGTTAGGGCAGTTTGAGAAAGAGTCATAATGGAGGACTTGAAACGCCAGATCTTATTACTTATTACAAAGCCCTAGTAATGAAATAGGATGGCATGGCTCAAGAGTTCAGAACCAGGTAAGTGGGTCAGATATTTGAACAGTCACCAAAAACGGGAAGTGGAAAACAAATGATGCAAAGATAATCTTTTAAAAATCAAAGAGGAGTGGAAGCTGGATTAGAGGAACAATGTAGAGCAAGTAAGGCCAGAATAGAACAAGGGGTACAGTTATCAACCAGTCAGAGGCAACTGCAGGGCCTGATTCTGACCACCATCTTCCTCTTACATCTATTTCTGTTTGCTTTAGAGCGGGGCTGCAAGATGGTCAGGATCACCCTAATCATTGTTGCCCTTCCCTATGGCTGTGTGGAGTTTCTATGAGGGCCCCCCAGTGGAAAGATTTCAAGGAATAGAAATCATACTTGGGATGTGTTTCATCCAGCTCGGGCGGGTCAGGGCTTTATGGTTGGCTGGAACAGTAAATCATGCCTGGGCGGGGCGGGGTGTGGGGTGTGTTCCCCCAAGTAAGTCTCTGGCTCACTCTCTCAGGTGTGGCATAGGCTTTGGAGGGGATTCACCTCACCTCTCCTCTCAACCACAGAGCAGCCTGTGGAGGAGGGATGGCAGGGGTCTTACAAGGCTAACTGTGGGAGTGGGAGGAATCTGGGAAGTGGAAGGAAGTTGGTTGTCTCATTCAATGATCTGGAACAGACTCTAAGTTGTGAGTGGGATGGATAGTGTGAAAGTGGCATGAAGGAGTAGGAGGGTGAGTTATGAGGGAACACTCCCAGTGTAACGCGTGATCTAGCATCAGCTCAGTTCAGTCGCTCAGTCGTGTCCGACTCTTCGAGACCCCATGAATCGCAGCACGCCAGGCCTCCCTGTCCATCACCAACTCCCGGAGTTCACTCAGACTCACGTCCATCGAGTCAGTGATGCCATCCAGCCATCTCATCCTCTGTCGTCCCTTTCTCCTCCTGCCCCCAATCCCTCCCAGCATCAGAGTCTTTTCCAATGAGTCAACTCTAGGAATTCGCAAACGTTTACTGGAAGGGGTCAGATAGTAAATATTTTAGGCTCTGAGGATCACGTCGTTGCAATTACTCAGCTCAACTCTGCTCTCAGACTGTGAAAGCAGCCATAGGTGGTAGAGAAGCAAATGTGTGTTCCGATAAAACTTTATTTACAAAAACAAGTGGCAAGTGAGGTTGGGCCCTTGGGCTGTAGTTTGCGGATCCCTCATTTAGAACTTGAGTTTGCAGTTAAACCCATCTCCACAGCTTTGCTGTGTCTTGTACGACACTGACACATTATTTCTTGAGTTTGTTTCCTCATGTCTATTATGGGGGGAAATGATAGGTCTGGAGCAGTGGTCCCCAATCTTTTTGGCACCAGGGACAGGTTTCATGGAAGACATTTTTTTCCATGGACTAGGGGTTGTGGGGTATGGTTACAGGGTAATTCAAACTCATTACATTTCTTGAGTTCCCTGAGCAGGAGGTGGACCTCAGAGATAGTAAGAGGCTGTAAATACAGATGAAGCTTCACTCACTCACCTACCACTCACCTCCTTCCGTGAAACCTGGTTCCTAACAGGCCATGGACTGCTACTGGTTCCCAGGATTGGGGACCCCTAGTCTATAGGATTGTTGCACATAGTTAGTGCTCCAGAAAGTCAGCTTTCTTGTCGCTTTGTTGTCAGAGTCCTCATTATAAATATTGTTTTTTGTGAGAAGAAGGCACTCAGGAAGGTCATCCCAGGACAGACACTGTCTCTCTCCTGGATTAAAAATAAAATCAGAACACCAATTCTACTTAACACTTTCGTCAGTAGACATGAGTCTTTAACATTTCTAAAACTCTGTAACATCTGTTGGCAGGTCTTTGGCTACTCTTCGCATCAAATCTGAATTCCTGAAGGATCGATGGTCATCTTTGAAACTTCAAATCAGAGGCTGAACTAGTGGTTTTCACAGAACTCACGTCAGGATTTTTTTGTTGTTTAGAAGATACAAGACATTGTCCCCATAAATAACATTCTGACTTTTCAAGTGTCCATAACACAGCCAAACCATCCTTCTGCACGTTGGCTAAATTTCTTTCTCACCAGGCAGTCATTTGTTGCCCTGGACATTTAGGAAGACATATATTTCCCTTCTACCCTCTCTGCTGCATCAGAGCATCCCCAAGTCCCTTCTCTGGGGACTACTTCTGTGGCGACATTGTTTTGTCATTGTCAGGAGCCAACATGTGGTCTCTGAAAAGCTGGCTTTAATTTGATCAAAGGCCCTCTGGCATTAAGATGTCCAAATTATTTTATTTGATTTTTTTTTCAGAGGCAATAAATCAGTGTCTCTTGAAATATGTCTTGCAGCCATCTCCTATGCGCATCCCCACGGCCTTGGTGGGGGGACACCATCATCTCACTCCTGGATTATGAGACCAGCTTCCTGACTGGTACCTATGCTTTTACTCTTGCAGTTCCTCACCACAAAGCCCCCACCCATTTCTCTACACAGCAGCCAGAGTGATCTTGGAAAAATGGAGAGTAGATTATAATAAAATATTTTAATGGCTTCCCCTCAATCTTAGAATAAAATCCAAACTCGTTATGGTGGTCTACAAGGCCCTGCCCACCTCTCTCACCTCATCGTGTTGCCTGGCCTACTTGGTTCAGTCACTTCATATTTCTCAAATACACTAAAATCCCTCCTGCCTCAGGACCAACTTCCCTCTGTGACAACACCTGTGTGAGTTTCTTCTTGCTGCTGTAACAAATTACCACAAACTTCCTGGCTTAAAACAACACACTTTTCTTATCCAATAGTTCTGGAGGCCATGAGTCCAAAATAGGTCTCACAGGGTCAAGATGTGTTCCTTCTAGAGGCCCTAAGGAGAGAATCCATTTTCTTGCCTTTTCCAGAAGTAGGGGCTGCGTGCTTTCCTTGGCTCATGGGCACATCATGCTG
The DNA here is from genome assembly GCF_032452875.1 of Bos javanicus. Lineage (NCBI taxonomy): Eukaryota > Metazoa > Chordata > Mammalia > Artiodactyla > Bovidae > Bos > Bos javanicus. The sequence goes on from NC_083892.1 coordinate 20,289,238, forward strand.
ACCTTGGCTTTCAATGTCACATCTCTTTGGGTTCTCCTGCCTCCCGCTTTCCTTTATAAGGACTGTTGTTACAGTAAGCCCAGGCGAATATACAGGATAATTTGTTCACCTCACTGTCCTGGACTTAATCACATCTGCTAAGTGCCTTCTCCCATGTAAGGTAACAGATTGACAGGGTCTGGGGATTAGGACATATTGTTATATTCTGATGACCATGCTCCTCTTCCTTGTGGAGCTGATTCCTTTCCATCTCTGGCCTTAAATTTAATGCACCTCCTCAGAGAGGGCTTTCTGCCCACCCCATCTATATTGGATTCTTCAAATTTTCTCTCTCATGACACCCTGTTACTTTTCTTTGTAGCAAATTCCTCATTAACTATGTCCCTATTATTTAAGCCTCTTTTAATTGGATATTTTGTTCCTTAAAACTGAAGGCATTCTTAGCATAGGCCTTAATAACCTGCACCTGTGTCCTCCAAAGATTCTCTGGCCAGAGGGGCCCCTTACTCCCCACATATAAGCCCGATCTTGCCCTGCCCTGGCCTCAGCTGAAATCCTGGAGAAGGAGCAGGTGGATTAGATCTTGGCTTCCACCCAAATCAGTCTTGCCAACAGGCTCTCATGTCCAGAATGTTTTGGATGCCAGGGGCCCAGGCTGCTGATCCCTTTCCAGTGGGGCACTAGGTCGTGGGCAGGGGGTGAAGATTCAAATGTGGAAGGGGTTAACTCTCCCTCCTCCCCCTCACCAGTTAGAGAGCTACTGGCAGGACCTATCCTCATGTGAACCAGCAAATGGTCTGTCTGGTTGGTGTGCTTTCATGCACTAAAATTTATGATATTAATCACAGCTCAGTGAGAACAGTTTCCAGCTAAAGGCTCTCTGTTTTAGAGTGGGTTTCCCAGAACTAGACCCTGAGTTGAGGCTGTGTGTAAAAGTGATTTATTAGGAGGGGTTCTCAGGGAACACTGGTAGGAGTGGGTAAGTAGGGTGGGGACTGGCAGAGGCCAGGGAAGTGTGATGTTGTCAAACCAGGACAAATGGATGATCAGCTTGGCTCAGTCCCACAGGAGAGCCCTAAGGGAAGCAAGGGTATCCCTCACAGTAGTCCCATCAAGACAAAAGAGCAGGCAGGTTTATAAGCCTGGTAAAGAATCCGCCGGCAATGCAGCAGACCCCGGTTCTATTCCTGGGTCAGGAAGATCTGTTGGAGAAGGGATAGGCTACCCACTCCAGTATTCTTGGGTTTGCCTTGTGGCTCAGCTGGTATAGAGTCCGCCTGCAATGTGAAAGACCTGCAATGTGGGTTCGATCCCTGGGTTGGGAAGATCCCCTTGAGAAAGGAAAGGTTACTCATGCCAGTATTCTGGCCTGGAGAAGCCCATGGACTGTAGAGTCCATGGGATCTCAAAGAGTCGGACATGACTGAGTGACTTTCACTTTCACCCATCACTAATTGGTTAAGTGCTTTCCTCTCAAGGGAACCTAGACACTGCAAGCTCTTGGCACAAACAGACAAAGTGACAGCAGTCCTTGACAATGCAATGCAGGTCCTGGCTGCGGAAAAGCACACCCATACCTGTGTGCAGACAGCGGTGAAGGGATCTGGGTCTGCACACCTGTGCTTATGTGCAGAAATGGCCAAGGGATCTGAGGGCACATGGGCAGGGCATTGAGAGCCCTGCTATGTTCTCCAGCTCCAAGTGGGCCCATTAGTTCTTTCAATACGTATTCCTCCATCTTCCACTCTGTGCCAGACTCTGGAGATGCAGGTCGTGAAGACATGGTCCCAGCCCTCATGAAGTTTATGCTCGAGTAGGAGAGACAGACATTAAGTCTGATGAATGGCTGGGCATGGAAGGTTTCTCTGAATAAATGATGCTGAGCTTGGAGTTGAAGGAGGATGAGACTGAACCAGGCAAACAAGGGAGGAAAAAACATTATAAGCCAAGGGAGCATGTTCAAGGGTCCTGAGGCAGGAATCAGCAGGAGGAACAGAAAGAAGGCTAGTATGTTGGGAGTACCAAGAGTAAGGGGGAATGATAAGAGATGAGCCTGTGGCCTATGGATGATTCTTTCCTGTCTGATTTCCTTTCATTTCTGTCCGATATCTTCCAGACTCAGATCTGTGGCCCATTCTACAATATGCTCCCTGGAAGCTGAGGGGAAATGGGGACATAAAGAGGATGTTAGGTGGGAGAGTCTATTTTCAACTGTTCATCTTTTCCCCACTGAAGCTTATAGCTGAAATTAATACATAAATTTACAGCCACAAGTCAGTTGTGATAAATAATCCCAGAAGTGTTCCGATTATTTACATTTTTATGGAATCTTGCCTGAGCAAACCCAGAGAGCTCACCAGGCACTTGAAGAATTATGTCTTGTTCAAAACCAATTTAATAGCAATGGAAAATAAAGCCATCTGTGGGAACTTGTAGAGCAGAGCAGTAATTTTGTGCCAGATGAGCAATATACAAAAAGCACCAAATCACACCGAGCTCGTGGGAAAGTAACAATGGCAACCTAAATGAACTGTCCGAGAACATCGGCCTCGGAGTGTCTCTTGCTTACATGCTATTTGGACGAGCGTTCTGGTCACATGGTGAGGTAGTGCGTGCTGACTGAAGACAGGTAATATGATAAGGGAAGAAAGTTGGCTTTATGGAGGGATCAGGAGCATGGGACCGGGGCCAAAGAGTTGAGGTTTGCACGTGGGTCCTGCTGCTTACTAGTTGAGCAACATCAGGCAAGCCATTGTTCCTAACTTTCCTAATGGGATAATACATGTGTATTTCTCTCTCCTAGCCAAGCACCCTTTCCCCCACAACATTAGTTTTATCTTCTTTCCTTTTTCATGGTCTATCATTAATTTTTAAAGGCTTTATTAAGGTACGATTTACATATATTAAAATTCACCCATTTAAATGTACAGTTCGATGAGTTTTTAGCAAATTTATATAATGGTGCAATCATTAATATCTCCACAATCCAGTTTTAGGATCCTTCCATCACTCCCCACAGTTTCCTCACTTTCATTTATTTACTTATTTTAGTTTATTTTTTATTGAAGGATAATTGCTTTTAGAATGTTGTTGTTTTCTGTCAAACCTCAACATGAATCAGCCATAGGTATACATATATCCACTCCCTTTTGAACCTCCCTCCCATCTCCCACCCCATCCCACCCCTTTAGATTGATACAGAGTCCCTGTTTGAGTTTCCTGAGCCATACAGCAAATTCCCATTGGCTATCTATTTTACATATGGTAATGTAAGTTTCCATGTTACCTTTTCCATACATCTCACCCTTTCCTCCCCTCTCCCCATGTCCATAAGTCTATTTTCTATGTCTGTTTCTCCATTCAGTTCAGTTCAGTTCAATCACTCAGTCGTGTCCAACTCTTCACAGCCCCGTGGACCACAGCACAGCAGGCCTCCCTGTCCATCACCAACTCCCGGAGTTTACTCAAACTCATGTCCATTGAGTTAGTGATGCCATCCAACCATCTCATCCTCTGTCGTCCCCTTTCCCTCCTGCCCCCAATCCCTCCCAGCATCAGGGTCTTTTCAAATGAGTCAGTTCTTCGCATGAGGTGGCCAAAGTTTTGGAGTTTCACCTTCAACATCAGTCCTTCCAATGAACACCCAGGACTGATCTCCTTTAGGATGGACTGATTGGATCTCCTTGCAGTCCAAGGGACTCTCAAGAGTCTTCTCCAACACCACAGTTCAAAAGCATCAATTCTTCGGCGCTCAGCTTTCTTTATAGTCTAACCCTCACATCCACACAATATTACTGGAAAAACCATAGCCTTGACGAGATGGACATTTGTTGGCAAAGTAATATCTCTGTTTTTTAATATGCTGTCTAGGTTGGTTGTAACTTTCCTTCCAAGGAGTAAGCATCTTTTAATTTCATGGTTGCAGTCACCATTTGCAGTGATTTTGGAGCCCCAAAAATAAAGTCAGTCACTGTTTCCACTGTTTCCCCATCTATTTGCCATGAAGTGGATGCCATGATCTTAGTTTTCTGAATGAGTGTTAAGCCAACTTTTTCACTCTCCTCTTTCATTTTCATCAAGAGGCTCTTTAGTTCCTCTTCACTATCTGCCATAAGGGTGGTGTCATCTGCTTATCTGAGGTTATTGATATTTCTCCTGGCAATCTTGATTCCAGCTTGTGCTTCATTCAGCCCAGTGTTTCTCATGATGTACTCTGCATGTAAGTTAAATAAGCCAGGTGACAATATACAGCCTTGACATACTCCTTTTCCTATTTGGATCCAGTCTGTTGTTCCATGTCCAGTTCTAACTGTTGCTTCCTGACCTGCATACAGATTTCTCAAGAGGCAGGTCAGGTGGTCTGGTATTCCCACCTCTTTTAGAATTTTCCAGTTTATTGTGATCCACACAGTCAAAGGCTTTGGTATAGTCAATAAAGCAGAAATAGATGTTTTTCTGGAACTCTCTTGCTTTTTCCATGATCCAGGGCATGTTGGCAATTTGATCTCTGGTTCCTCCATGGCCCTCCTGTAAATAAATTCTTCAGTACCATTTTTCTAGATTCTGTATATATGCGTTAGAATATGATATTTATCTTTGTCATTCTGATTCACTTCACTCAGTATAATAGTATAATAGGTTCTAGGTTCATCCACCTCATCAGAACTGAATCAAATGTATTCCTTTTTATGGCCGAGTAATATTCCTTTGCATATATGTACCACAACTTCTTTTATGATTGGGTTGTTTGTTTTTCTGGCATTGAGTTGTATGAGCTGCTTGTATATTTTGGAAATTAATCCTTTGTCAGTTGTTTCATTTGCTGTTCTTTTCTCCCATTCTGAGGGTTGTCTTTTCACCTGGCTTATAGTTTCCTTTGCTGTGAAAAAGCTTTTCAGTTTAATGAGGTCCCACTTGTTTACTTTTATTCCCGTTATTCTAGGAGGTGTGTCATAGAGGATCTTGCTTTGATTTATGTCATTGAGTGTTCTGCCTATGTTTTCCTCTAAGAGTTTTATAGTTTCTGTTCTTACATTTAGGTCTTTAATCCATTTTTAGTTTATCTTTGTGTATGCTGTTAGGAAGTGTTCTAATTTCATTCTTTTACATGTAGCTGTCCAGTTTTCCCAGCACCGTTTATTGAAGAGACTGTCTTTGCCCCATTGTATATTTTGCCTTCTTTGTTGAAAATAAGGTACCCATAGGTGCATGGGTTTATTTCTGGATTTTCTATCTTGTTTCATTGGTCTGTGTTTATGTTTTTGTGTCTGTACCATAATGTCTTGATGACTGTAGTTTTATAGTATAATCTGAAGTCAGGAAGGTTGATTCCTTCAGCTCCATTCTTCTTTCTCAGGACTGCTTTGCCTATTTGGGGTCTTTTGTGTTTCCATATGAATTGTGAAAATTTTTGTTCTAGTTCTGTGAAAAATGCCATTGGTAATTTGATAGGGATTGCACTGAATCTGTAGATTGCATTTGGTAGTATAGTCATTTCCACAATATTGATTCTTCCTACCCAGGAACATGGAATATCTCTCCATCTCTTTAAGTCATCTTTGATTTCTTTCATTAGTGTCTTATAATTTTTTATGTACAGTTCTTTTGTCTTCTTAGGTAAGTTTATTCCTAGATGTTTAATTCTGTTCATTGCAATGGTGAATCAGATTGATTCCTTAATTTCTCTTTCTGATTTTTCTTTGTTAGTATATACAAACACAAGTGATTTCTGTGTATTGATTTTATATACTGCAACTTTGCTAAATTAACTGATTAGCTCTAGTAATTCTGATACTATCTTTAGGGTTTTCTATGTACAATATCTGGAGAAGGCAATGGCACCCCACTCTAGTACTCTTGCCTGGAAAATCCCATGGATGGAGGAGCCTGGTAGGCTGTAGTCCATGGGGTTGCTAGAGTCGGACATGACTGAGCGACTTCACTTTGACTTTTCACTTTCATGCACTGGAGAAGGAAATGGCAACCCACTCCAGTGTTCTTGCCTGGAGAATCCCAAGGACGGGGGAGCCTGGTGGGCTGCCGTCTGTGGGGTCACACAGAGTTGGACACGACTGAAGCGACTTAGCAGCAGCAGCAGCATGTACAGTATCATGTCATCTGCAAACAGTGAGAGCTTTACTTCTTTCCTGATCTGGACTCCTTTTATTTCTTTTTCTCTGATTGCTGTAGCTAGGACTTCCAGAACTATGTTGAATAATAGTGGTGAAAGTGGACATCCTTGTCTTGTTCCTGATTTTAGAGGGAATGCTTTCAGTTTTTCGCCATTGAGAATAATGTTTGCTATATGGCCTTTACTATGTTGAGGTAGGTTCCTTCTATGCCTATTTTTGGAAGAGTTTCAATCATAAATCAGTGCTGAATTTTGTCAAAGGCTTTTTCTTCATCTATTGAGATTATCATATGGTTTTTATTTTTCAATTTGTTAATATGGTGTATCACATTGATTGATTTGCATATATTGAAGAGTCCTTGCATTCCTGGAATAAACCCAACTTGATCACGGTGTATGAGCTTTTTGATGTGTTGCTGAATTGTTTGCTAAAATTCTGTTAGGATTTTTGCATCTATGTTCACCAGTGATATTGGTCTGTGGTTTTCTTTGTTTGTGTTGTCTTTGTCTGGTTTTGGTATCAGGGTGATGGTGGCCTTGTAGAATGAGTTTGAAAGTGTTCCTTCCTCTGAAATTTTTTGGAAGAGTTTTAGAAGGATAGGCATTAGCTCTTCTCTAAATATTTGATAGAATTCTCCTGTGAAGCCATCTGGTCCTGGGCTTTGTTTTTTGGGGAGATTTTTGATCACAGGTTCAATTTCAGTGCTTATAATTGGGTTGTTCATAATTTCTAATTCTTCCTGGTTCTGTCTTGGAAGATTGAGCTTTTCTAAGAATCTGTCCAGTTCTTTCAGGTTATCCATTTTATTGCCATATAGTTGTTCATAATAGTCTGTTATAATCCTTTGTATTTCTGCCTTGTCTGTTGTAACCTCTCCTTTTTCATTACTAATTTTGTTGATTTGATTCTTCTCTCTTTTTTTCTTGATGAGTCTGGCTAAAGGCTTGTCAATTTTATTTGTCTTCTCAAGGAACCAGCGTTTAGTTTTATTAATCTTTACTATTGTTTCTTTCATTTCTTTTTCATTTATTTATGCTCAGATCTTTATGATTTATTTACTTCTATTAATTTTTGTTTTTTTGTCCTTCTTTTTCCAACTATTTTAGGTGTAAAGTTAGGTTGTCTATTCAATGTTTTTCTTGTTTCTTGAGGTAGGATTGTATTGCTATAAACTTCCCTTTTAGAACTGCTTTTGCTGCATCTCATAGATTTTGAGTTGTTGTATTTTCATTGTTGTTTGTTTCTAGAAATTTTTTTATTTCCCTTTTGATTTCTTCAGTAACCTGTTGGTTATTTAGAAACATGTTGTTTAATCTCCATGTGTTTGTGTCTCTTGGTTTTTTCCCTTGTAATTGATATCTAGTCTTGTAGCATTGTCATCAGAGAAGATGCTTGATACAATTTCAATTTTCATAAATTTACTGAGGTTTGATTTGTGACCTAAGATGTGGTCTATCCTGGACAATGTTCCGTGTGCACTTGAGAAGCAGGTGTATTCTTCTGCATTTGGATGGAATGTCCTGAAGATATCAATGAGATCCATCTCATCCAATGTATCATTTAAGACTTTGTTTCCTCATTAACTTTCTGTTTTGATGATCTGTCCAGTGGTGTGAATGGGGTGTTAAAGTCTCCTACTATTTTTGTGTTACTGTCAATTTCTCCTTTTATGTCTGTTAGTGTTTGTCTTATGTATTGAGGTGCTCCTCTGTTGGGTGCATCATCGGTTCATCAGTTCAGTCGCTCAGTCGTGTCCAACTCTTCATGACCCCATGAATTGCAGCATGCCAGGCCTCCCTGTCCATCACCAACTCCCGGAGTTCACTTAGACTCACGTCCATTGAGTCAGTGATGCCATCCAGCCATCTCATCCTCTGTCTTCCCCTTCTCCTCTTGCCCCCAATCCCTCCCAGCATCAGAGTCTTTTCCAATGAGTCAACTCTTCGCATGAGGTGGCCAAAGTACTGGAGTTTCAGCTTCAGCACCATTCCCTCCAAAGAAATCCCAGGGCTGATCTCTTTCAGAATGGACTGGTTGGATCTCCTTGCAGCCTAAGGGACTCTCAAGAGTCTTCTCCAACACCACAGTTCAAAAGCATCAATTCTTTGGCACTCAGCCTTCTTCACAGTCCAACTCTCACATCCATACATGACTACAGGAAAAACCATAGCCTTGACTAGACGGACCTTTGTTGGCAAAGTAATGTCTCTGCTTTTGAATATGCTATCTAGGTTGGACATAACTTTCCTTCCAAGGAGTAAGCATCTTTTAATTTCATGGCTGCAGTCACCATCTGTAGTGATTTTGGAGCCCAGAAAAATAAAGTCTGACACTGTTTCCACTGTTTCCGCATCTATTTCCCATGAAGTGATGGGACCGGATGCCATGATCTTTGTTTTCTGAATGTTGAGCTTTAAGCCAACTTTTTCACTCTTTACTTTCACTTTCATCAAGAGGCTTTTTAGTTCCTCTTCACTTTCTGTCATAAGGGTGGTGTCGTCTGCATATCTGAGGTTATTGATATTTCTCCCAGCAATCTTGATTCCAGCTTGTGCTTCTTCCAGTCCAGTGCTTCTCATGATGTAGTCTGCATATAAGTTAAATAAGCAGGGTGATAATATAAAGCCTTGATGTACTCCTTTTCCTATTTGGAACCAGTCTGTTGTTCCATGTCCAGTTCTAACTGTTGCTTCCTGACCTGCATACAGATTTCTCAAGAGGCAGGTCAGGTGGTCTGGTATTCCCATCTCTTTCAGAATCTTGGGTGCATAGATATTTACAATTGTTATGTCTTCCTCTTGGATTGATCCCTTGATCATTATGTAGTGTCCTTCCTTATCTCTTGTAATATTCTTTATTTTAAGGTATATTTTGTCTGATATGAGGATTGCTACTCCAGCTTTCTTTTGCTTCCCATTTGCATGGAATATATTTTTCCATCCTTTCACTTTCAGTCTATATGTGTCTTGAGATCTGAAGTGGGTTTCTTGTAGACAGCATATATATGGGTCTTGTTTTTGTATCCATTCAGCCAGTCTGTGTCTTCTGGTTGGAGCATTTAGTCCATTCACATTTAAAGTAATTATTGATATATATGTTCCTATTGCCATTTTCTTAATTGTTTGGGGTTGATTTTGTAGGTCTTTTTTCTTCTCTTCTATTTCTTCACTATATAAGTCCCTTTCACATTTGCTGTAAAGCTGGTTTGGTGGTACTGAATTCTCTTAACTTTTGGTTATCTGAAAAGCTTTTTATTTCTTCATCAATTTTGAATGAGATTCTTGTTGGGTACAGTAACCTTGGTTGTAGATTTTTCCTTTTCAGTACTTTAAATATATCCTGCCATTCCCTTCTGCCCTGCAGAGTTTCTGCTGAAAGATCAGTTGTTAAGCATATGGGGTTTCCCTTGTATGTTACTTGTTGCTTCTCCCTTGCTGCTTTTAATATTCTTTCTTTGTATTTAGTCTTTGTTAGTTTGATCAGTGTGTGTCTTGGTGTGTTTCTCCTTGGGTTTACTCTGTATGGGATTCTTTGTGCCTCTTGGACTTGATTGACTATTTCCTTTTCCATGTTGGGGAAATTTTCAACTATAACCTCTTCAAAAAATTTCTCATAACCTTTCTTTTTCTCTTCTTCTTCTGGGACGCCTATAATTTGAATGTTGGTGGGTTTGATATTGTCCCAGACGTCTCTGAGACTATCTTCCATGCTTTTCATTCTTTTTAGTTTATTATGCTCTTCAGAAATTATTTCCACCACTTTATCTTCCAGCTCACTGATTCATTCTTCTGCTTCAGATATTCTGCTATTGATTCCTCATGGAGTATTTTTTAATTTCAGTGATTGTGTTGTTTGTCTCTGCATGTTTATTCTTTAATTCTTCTAGGTCTTTAATTGATTCTTGCATTTTCTCCATTTTGTTTTCAAGGTTTTTGATCATCTTTACCATCATTATTCTGAATTCTTTTTCATGTAGTTTGCCTATTTCCTCTTCATTTCTTTGGACTTCTGTGTTTCTAGTTTGTTCCTTCATTTGTATAGTATTTCTCTGCATTTTAATTTTTTTTTAACTTACTGTGTTTGAAGTCTCCTTTTCCCAGTCTTCACGGTTGAATTCTTTCTACCTTTTGGTTTCTGCCCTCTGAAGTTTGGTCCAGTGGTTTGTGTAAGCTTCATATAGGGTGATATTTGTGCTGAGTTTTTGTTTGTTTGTTTTTCCTCTGATGGGCAAGGCTGAGTGAGGTGGTAATCCTGTCTGCTGATGATTTGGTTTGTATTTTTGTTTTGTTTGTTGTTTAGATGAGGCCTCCTGCACAGGGTGCTACTGGTGGTTGGGTGATGTCAGGTCTTATATTCAAGTGATTTCCTTTGTGTGAGTTCTCACTATTTGATACTCCCTAGGGTTAATTCTCTGGTAGTCTAGGGTCTTGGAGTCAGTGCTCTCACTCCAAAGGCTCAGGGCTTGATTTCATTACATTGTCCTTCTAAAAAGATGCCTTTAAAAATGCCTCCATGGAAATCCACTTAATTGCTTTTCCATCTCAGCACATTCTTTCCTCTGGCAGAATATTCAATGTAGAAGCTAAGAATGGTCTAATCCACTCTATGACAATGATTCAAGGAAGCTTCTCCAAATAATTTCTTCTTTACAACCGAAGACCTGGGGTTTCATAGAGATGTTCACTGCCATTCCAAATGGCCCTGGCATCAGGTCAAGCAGACACCTCAGCCATGGAGAAGCCATGTTGGTTATGAGTGTTGCTCTTAGGCATCCAGATTTTTCCAGAGAACCCTGACCGATGGTTATGATTCAGGAGGATGTATAAGTCCAGCTGCCTGTGTTTTCTTGAATCCCAACCAGATTTGCAGCCCCCCCACCCCAACCCCCAAAGGAATGAGAGGACCACCGACATTGGCTGCTTGCAGGAAATTTGTTGTTTCTGGTGTAAATAGTCTGATGGGGAGGAAGAAACGGGGATGCAGTCAGAGCATGAAGGGCAACATGAGGTCTGAATAGGAGCTCTGTATGGAGAGACAGAGACCAGTCTGCAAGCAAGAGCCTCACGCCCATTTACAGTCGATTCCAGCTCCCACCTCCAGTTCAAGGTAACTATGGATGTATTTTCCATCTCTGTTCTAGAAGTTTCATGTAAATAGAATCATACGGTATGTGGTCTATGAGTTTGACTTCTTTCACTTAGCATACTCTTTTTGAGATCTGTGTCACTGCTTAGCAATGGTTTGTTTTCTTTCATTGCTAGTATGGAAACATCACATTTTGTTTTTTGTTTTTTTGTGTGTGTTTTTTTTTAAATTTTATTTATTTATTTATTTATTTTTTTAATGAGATCGAAATAGGTAGAATCCACCAGATTTATTGGGCTTCACTGCCAGATGTAATCTTTTTTTTTTTTTTTTTGAGAATATGAAAGTTCTCTGTAATCAGAGAGCAGGAAAGACGTTGTATCTTTATTTTTAGCATAAGAACTTCTATTCAACTTATGCCTTTGAGCCTTGAGATACATTTTCCTTCAGATCACTAAGTTGAGTATCAATTACTGTTTCCTTTAACTAATGGACTTTTATTTTGTAGATCATGTAATGATATGGCTGGAAGCATCTGTGATGGGTAGAAAAATTTCTCTCAGTATTTTTTTTTTTCATTCAATAACTGGGTATTTTATTTTTATTTTTTTTTATTTCTTTTTCCAAAAGAAAGCAGGAGTCACAATACTCGTATCAGATAAATTAGACTTTAAAACAAAGGCTGTGAAAAGAGACAAAGAAGGTCACTACATAATGATCAAAGCATCAATCCAAGAAGAAGATATAACAATTATAAATATATATCCACCCAACATGGGAACACCGCAGTATGTAAGACAAATCCTAACAAGTATGAAAGAAGAAATTAACAATAACACAATAATAGTGGGAGACTTTAATACCCCACTCACACTTATGGATAGATCAACTAAACAGAAAATTAACAAGGAAAAAAAAAAAAACAAACATGTATCTATAAAGCTCACTAAAGCAAAGCACAGTAAAATGAGGTATGGCAATAAAAGGCGTTAAATTTATCAAATAAAAAAAAAATAAAGTGCTGAAAAATTAAAGCTGTCAAAAAAAAAAATAAAAAAAATAAAAATAAAATACCCAGTTATTGAATGAAAAAAAAAAATACTGAGAGAAATTTTTCTACCCATCACAGATGCTTCCAGCCATATCATTACATGATCTACACATTTTGTTTAATAAGTAATTTGGATTGTGTAGTTTTTGGCTGTTATGAATTGCTGTGGACAATTGTATGGGTGTCTTTGTGTGGACACGTATTTTCATCTCTCTTGAATAGACATCTAGGAGTAGAATTGCTGGGTTGTATGGTAAGTAACTTTTTAGGAAGCTATCAAATTGTTTTCTGAAGTGGTTATACCATTTAACATTTCCACCATCAACATGAAGATTGCAGTTGCTTTGTACATTCTCACTAGCACTTGAGTTGTCAGTCTTTTTTACTTAACTATTCTAAAGGGTGTGTTGTGGTTTAAATTTCCATCTCTGTCATGGCTAATGGTGTTGAGCACATTTTCATACACTGATTATCCATTGGTATATCTTTTTTGGTGAAGGGTTCATGTAAATCTTTTGCCCATTAAAAAAATTGGATTGTCTTCTTCCTACTGAATCATAAGCATTCGTTTTTCTGGATACAAGTCCTTTTTTAGATATGTGTTTTGCAAACATTGTCTTTCAGCCTGTGGCTTACCTTTTAATTTTTCTTAGTGTTATCCTTTAAAGAGCAAAAGGTTAAAATTTTGATGAAGTATAATTTTTCAATTTTTTCTTTTATGGATTGTACTTTTAATGTCATAGCTAAGAAATGTTTGTCTAGTCCAAGGTCACAAAACTCTCTCTTATATTTTCTGCTAGAAATTTTTGCTCTTATATTTAGATTATGATCCATTTTGAGTTAATGTTTGTGTGTAGTGTGAGGTACATTAGTACCTCACATTGCTATGCCCTCCTCCAGGGGACCTTCCTGATCCAGGGATTGAACCTGTGTCTTTTACATCTCTTGCACTGGCAGGTGGGTTCTTTTTCACAACCACCATCTGGGAAGCCCTACTAAGTGCCCAGCATTATCCTAAACACGAATTCTATAAACTCATAAATGCTTACACCAAAGCTGTAAGACACAGACTACCTCACACTAGTATGTTACATTCTAACATAAGAATATTCAATTGTTCTTGCACCACTTGTTGCAAAATTATTCTTTCCTCACTGAATTACTTTGGTCCTTTGTTGAAAATCATTTGACCATTTATGTGCAGGTTTAAACTCCAGTACTTTGCCACCTGATGCGAAGAACTGACTCATTTGAAAAGACCCTGATTCTGGGAAAGATTGAGGGCAGGAGGAGGAGGGGATGACAGAGGATGAGGTGGTTGGATGGCATCATTGACTCAATGGTCATGGGTTTGGGTGGACTCTGGGAGTTGGTGATGGACAGGGAGGATTGGTGTGCTGGAGTTCATGGGGTCATGAAGAGTCAGACATGACTGAGCAACTGAACTGAACTGAACTGATTTCTTCTTTTGAGGAATAATCATTCTCCCATTTGATAAATGTTTGTGGGACAGTAATAGAGTGGGCACAGGAACCAAGCTGGGATCCTCTGATGCTTTCTATCAAGGATTTGAACCCTGAGAAGCAAGACCAACTAACTGAACGGTGTGCAGTTACATTCAGCTTTAATGATAGTTTCCTACCCAGACTCATTCCATAAGACTCTCAATAATAAGAATGAGCAATCCATGTAGTATTTAATTTAGCCCATGTGTACGTGCTAAGTCACTTCAGTCATATCTGACTCTTTGTGACCCTATGGATTGTACCCCACCAGGCTCCTCTGTCCACGGGGATTCTCCAGGTGGGAATACTGGACTGGGTTGCTATGCTCTCCTCCAGGGGATCTTCCTGATCCAGGGATTGAACCTGTGTCTTTTACATCTCTTGCACTGGCAGGAGGGTTCTTTTTCACTACCACCATCTGGGAAGCCCTACTAAGTGCCCAGCATTATCCTAAACACTAATTCTATAAACTCATAAATGCTTACACCAAAGCTGTAAGACACAGACTACTATTGTCCTCATTTTATAGTTGGGAAAACCAAAGCAGGCAGAGTCTAAGTAACTTTGTTGTGGTTGTTCAGTCACTAAGTCATGTCTAACTCCTTGTGACTCCATGAACTGCAGCACGCCAGGCTTCCCTGTCCTTCATTATCTCCCTGAGTTTGCTCAAACTCATGTCCATTGAGTCAGTGATTCCATCCAACCATCTCATTCTCTGTTGCCCCCTTCTCCTCTTCCCCTCAATCTTTCCCAGCATCAGAGTCTTTCCCAACAAATCAGCTCTTCACATCAGGTGAAGGATTGGAGATTCAACTTCAGCAAAGTCCTTCCAATGAATATTCAGGGTTGATTTCCTTTAGGATTAACAGGTTGGATCTCCTTGCTGTCCAAAAGGTACTCTCAAAAGTCTTCTCCAGCACCACAATTTGAAAGCATCAATTCCTCAGTGCTCAGCCTTCTTTATGGTTCCAACTCGCACATCCATACATGACTACTGGTAAAACCATAGCTTGGACTATATGGACCTTTGTCGGCGAAGTAATGTCTCTGCTTTTTAATATGCTGTCTAGGTTTGTCATAGCTTTTTTCCCAAGGAGCAAGAATCTTTTAATTTCATGGCTGCAGTCACCGTCTGCAGCGATTTTGGAGCCCGAGAAAATAAAATCTATCACTGTTTCCACTTTTCCCCCAATCTATTTGCCATGAAGTGATGGGACCAGATATCATGATCTTTGTTTTTAGAATGTTGAGTTTTAAGCCAGCTTTTTCACTTTCCCTTTCATCTTTATCAAGAGGCTGTGTAGTTCTTCTTCACTTTTTGCCATTAAGGTGGTATCATCTGCACATCTGAGGTTGATATTTCTCCTGGCATTCTTGATTCCAGCTTGTGCTTCATCCAACCCAGCACTTGGCATGATGCCTCTGCATATAAGTTAAACAACAGGGTGATAGCTCTTGATGTACTCCTTTCCCAATTTTGAACCAGTCTGTTGTTCCATGTTCAGTTCTAACTGTTGCTTCTTGTCCTGCATACAGGTCTTAGGAGACAGGTAAGGTGGTCTGGTATTCACATCTCTTTAAGAATTTTCCACAGTTTGTTGTGATCCACACTGTGAAAGGCTTTGGCATAGTTGGTGAAGCAGAAGTAGATTTTTTTTTTTTTTTGTAATTCTTTTTATTTTTCTATGGTCCAGCAGATATTGGCAATTTGATCTCTGGTTCCTCTGCCTTTTCTAAATCCAGCTTGTACATCTAGAAATGATTGGTTCTAAGTAAACTGCCCAACCTCAAAACCAGTATGTAGCAAGGCTATGATTTGAACCAGGAAATCTGATTCCAGAGACCATGCCTTTAAACATCAGGCTATCCTATCTTGGTTGAGCTTCCTCTTTCCTAACCTGTGGAGGTGTTTTTGTTCCTGCCTACTCCAAGGCCTGGGTGTAGTCTGGAGGCGACCTTAGAGGGTCCAATCCCCATTTCCTCCCAGTAAATCACCTGTGTCTGAATTACCTACAGTCAGTTTTTGTTTCCTCAACCAAAGCCCCTTAATAAGTCCAATTCACAAAGTCACAGCAGGGATTTAAGAAAGATGATGCAGGTCACCCACTAAATGCAGTACTAGGACATAGCACATCAGTAGATCTCAGAGATGACGATGATGAAGATAGTGATGATGGTGGGGAAAATGATGCTAATATAAAAATATATGTCTTATCAAGCCCTAAACCTAGGGATCCAAATCCAGGAATGAAAAGCAAGAGAAAGGATATCTTACTTGCACTTGGCCTTGTGGCAGGGTCCATTTGGTGGCTGTATTCATTATCTATTGGTGTACAACAAATCATCCCAAAGTGTATCAGCTTAACACAACACTGACCCCACAGCATCTGTGGATCAGGAATAAGTCTCTCATGAGCCTGCAAACAGGCTACTGGCTTGGGCTTTATTATTATCTGAAGGCTAGACTGGTAGGGAATGTGTATCTGCTACCAACCTCACTTATGTGGTTGCTGGCAAGCCTCAGTTCCTTGGCATGTGGGCTTTGACATAGAATTTCATGTGACATGGCAGCTGGCTTTCCCCAGGGCAAGTGATCCAAGAGAGAGCAAGATGGAGTGCCCAAGACGGAAGCCTCAGTACTTTTATAACTTAAAAAATTTTTTTAAATTAATTTATTTTGTAATTGATGGATAATTGCTTTATAGAATTGTGCTGGTTTCTGCCAAACATCAACAGGAATCAGCCATAGGTATACACAAATCCCCTCCCTCTTGAGTCTCCCTCCCATCTCCCTCCCCATCCCACCCCTCTAGGTTGTTCAGATTAGATCAGATCAGATCAGTCGCTCAGTCGTGTCCGACTCTTTGCGACCCCATGAATCGCAGCACGCCAGGCCTCCCTGTCCATCACCAACTCCCGGAGTTCACTCAGACTCACGTCCATCGAGTCAGTGATGCCATCCAGCCATCTCATCCTCTGTCGTCCCCTTCTCCTCCTGCCCCCAATCCCTCCCAGCATCAGAGTCTTTTCCAATGAGTCAACTCTTCGCATGAGGTGGCCAAAGAACTGGAGTTTCAGCTTTAGCATCATTCCTTCCAAAGAAATCCCAGGGCTGATCTCTTTCAGAATGGACTGGTTGGATCTCCTTGCAGTCCAAGGGACTCTCAAGAGTCTTCTCCAACACCACAGTTCAAAAGCATCGATTCTTCAGCACTCAGCCTTCTTCACAGTCCAACTCTCACATCCATACATGACCACAGGAAAAACCATAGCCCTGACTAGACTAACCTCTGTTGGCAGAGTAATATCTCTGCTTTTGAATATGCTATCTAGGTTGGACATAACTTTCCTTCCAAGGAGTAAGCGTCTTTTAATTTCATGGCTGCAGTCACCATCTGTAGTGATTTTGGAGCCCAGAAAAATAAAGTCTGACACTGTTTCCACAGAGCCCCAGTTTGAGTTCTCAGAGTCATACAGCAAATTCCCATTGGTTATCTATTTTTCATATGGTAATATAAGTTTCCTTGTTATTCTCTCCATACATCCCCCCCTGTCCTTCTCCCCTACACCCTGTCCATAAGTCTGTTCTCTGTGTCTACGTCTCCACTAAGAGTTAGTCACTCAGTTGTGCCCGACTCTGCCCATGGATTGCAGCCCACCAGGCTCCCCTGTCCATGAGATTTTTCAGGCAAGGATACTGGAGTGGGTCTCCATTTCCTTCTCCAGGGGATCTTCCCAACCCAGGGATCGAACCCGGGTCTTCCGCACTGCAGGCAGATTCTTTACCAACTGAGCTACAAGGGAAGCAGTGTCTCCACTGCTGCCCTGCAAATAATTTCATCAGTATCATCTTTCTAGATTCCATATATATATACATTAGTATAAGGTATTTGTTTTTCTCTTTCTGACTTACTTCAGTCTATATAATATGCTCTAGGTTCATCCACCTCATTAGAACTAACTTGAATGCATTCCTTTCTATGGCTGACTAATACTCCATTGTATACATGTAACACAGCTTCTTTATTCATTAATCTGTCGATGGACATCTAGGTTGCTTCTGTGTTCTCTCTATTGTAAATAGTGCTGCAGTGAAGATTGGGGTACACGTGTCTTTTTCAATTTTGGTTTTCTCGGGGTATATGCCTAGTAGAGTCTTTTTATAACTGTATCTCAGGTGTGACATGGCATCACTTCTGCATTTCTGTTTGTAAGAAGTCAATTAGTAAATCCAACCCACACTCAAAGGGAAGGGATAAAAAGAGGGCATGAATATTTGGAGGGGGAACACTAGGGATTCTCTTAGAGGCTGTATATACCACCGTGACAGTCTTGTGGGAACCAAAGTTAGGTGAGGATGTACCACCCAAGGAAGCCAAAAGAAAGAGCTTGAGAATGAGTTTGAGTAAAATTCCTTAGAGAGATGTCTACTCTCTTTAATCCTGAAGAATTTCTTAGAAACTTCCCATCAGTAGTCTTATTTGAGACGGATCAAGATTGGCTTTATAACTTTTCATGGGAAGGAGAATAAACTAACCTGGATTCAGGTTCTCTTTCATTTATTGCATCATTAGACATCTACTGAACATCTACCCTGTGTCAGGCACTATGCCAGAGATACCTAAGACCTCAAGAGGTTCAAAATTCTAATGATAGAGACATGAGATAAAACAATTGTAATAGAACTATGTACAAGGTAGGGCTTCCCTGGAAGCTCAGCTGGTAAAGAATCCGCCTGCAATGAAGGAGACCCTGGTTCGATTCCTGGGTCAAGAAGATCCCCTGGAGAAGGAAAAGGCTACCCACTCCAGTATTCTTGCCTGGAGAAGCCCCATGGACAGAGGAGCCTGGCAGGCTACAGTTCATGGGGTCACAAAGAGCTGGACATGACTGAGCGACTAAGCACAGCACAGCACATGTACAAGGCATGGTAGTGGCACAGGAAGGGAGATATCCAACTCTGCCTGAGAAGTTCAATGAAAGATTCAGAAGGAATACTGAGGCTAGGCCTTGCAGCATGCATAGGCATTTGCCAGCAAAGGGGACGTGTGAAGGCATGAGAGGAGGAGGACACACGAGGCGGTAATAGTATATACAAGGGTCTGCCATGTTCAGGGAAGTGTGAAGTTTGTTGTGGTTGAATGGAGGGTAAGAGTGGATGGGTGACAGATGAATCTGGATATTTTCAAGGGCCGTATATACCATGTGGGCTTCCAGGTGGCGCTAGCGGTAAAGAACCCGCCTGCCGATGCAGGAGATGTAAGAGATGCAGGTTTGATTCCTGGGTCAGGAAGATCCCTTGGAGGAGGGCATGGCAACCCATGGAGAATCCCATGGACAGAGGAGCCTGGGGGGCTATTGTCCACAGGATCGCAAAGAGCTGGACATGACTGAAGCGACTTAACGCTCATGCATGTATCTTGCAGAGGATGTTTTACTCTATCCTGGGTGGGACAGAGACACTCTGAAGGAGATTATACCCTGAGGTAGTGTTGGATTAAGATTGAAAATGCAGCTGTGATTTCCACCACAAGGTGGGTTCTTCTTCAGTAGTGTGTCTTCCCACTAACACAGCAGACTAGGTGGCTTAAACAAGAGAAATTTACCTCTCACAGTTCAGGAGACTGGAGGTCCAAGATGGAGCTGTTGACAAGTCTGGTTTCTCCGGAGGCCTGTCTCCTTGGGTTGCAGATGGCTGTCTCACTATGTCCTCACATGGCCTTTTTTCTGAGATGCCCACCACGGTGTCTCTCTTTCTTGTTCAAAGGACATCAGTCATATTGAATTAGGAACCCTCACTTATGACCCCATCTATCTTAGTTACTTCTTAAATGCCCTAGCTCCAAATATAGTCACAGTGGGGGTTAAGATTTCAATATATGAATTCAGAGAGGGGGATACACAATTCAGTCCATAACAAATAGCTATCATTTTATGAACCATGTATTATCTCCTGGGCCCTGTGCTAAGTAACTCCCATGAAATCTTCCATTTCATCCCCATGCCATTGCAACCTTGGATGAGTTACTTAACCTCTCTATGCCTCAGTATCCTCATCTGCAAAATACTTGCCTTATTGTGTTGTTATGAGTATTAAATGAATTAATATATTTAAAGCATTCAGAACACTGTCTGGTGCAGACTGTTCGTTAAACATATGAATAAACTCTCTCTAAGATATAGATAGAATTAATTTCCTCATGTTACAGACAAGAAAATCAAGACCTTGAAGGAACAGAGGTTGGCTGGCAGAACCGCTTGAATTCAGTGCTGTCCTAATCACAATGCTATCATTTTGGATCTCTAAAATGGGCTTAGGGGGGTCTCAGAGCTTGATAGATTCTGATGTGTTTCTCAAGGGAAGGGAGCCTGGCTAATCTCACATTTGGAGAGCAAGGCTTATCAAAAAGCAACTGCTGGCCAACAGTCCTGTCTACACCAGGACTGACACCCTGATCTGCCACCATCTGCTGCCTCAAATGATGAGTAGGGACTTTTTTTTCCCCCAGGTGACAAAGTGGGAATACAGCACTGATTTATATATGGATGCATTTGGAGAAGGCAGAAATTCTAGTGGTGCTGAAGCAGAGGGTGTCTGATATGGGGGCGACATGCCACACTAGTGGTCATTGGGATTTGTATGTCTTGCCTGCCCTTTGTGTTGCAGGCCACAGGGAGATATTGGAGATTTTAAAATAGGATATCCTCATCAGTATTAGGAGAAGGCAATGGCACCCCACTCCAGTACTCTCGCCTGGAAAATGCCATGGACAGAGGAGCCTGGTGGGCTGCAGTCCATGGGGTCGCTAAGAGTCGGACACAACTGAGCGACTTCACTTTCACTTTTCGCTTGCATGCATTGGAGAAGGAAATGGCAACCCACTCCAGTGTTCTTGCCTGGAGAATCCCAGGAATGGGGGAGCCTGGTGGGCTGCCGTCTATGGGGTCGAACAGAGTTGGACACGACTGAAGCGACTTAGCAGCAGCAGCAGCAGCAGCAGTATTAAGCCACAAGAATGGATTTTGGCCAACCTAGGCTAAAAAATTCAATTAAAATTGAAACAGAAGTCAAACAATCATATCTTTGAAAGATTTGCCCCAAAGATCTAGGCAACAAGAAGTTACAGAAAACCCCTCAAAGGAACTTCACTATTTTTCTTTCTCTGCAAGAACCACCTCCAGCTGTAGTCCAGGGAGAAATAATCTGATTGGCTTAGCCTGGGTCACATGACCAACACTAGCCGGGCAGCAACCTCTCTATTGACAGTCTTGGCCAACAATCTTCAATGCACTAGGTAAGTTCCCTGAGTAAAAGTGGGTGCTCTTACCTGAAGCCAGGAAGTTGTTGAAAACACAAGGGGAGAAGTTGGAAGCAGACTTCTACTAACTGAGACAGCAGACCTGAGAACCAAACTGGAAAACAGTGCTTTTGTTAACCTTTCACCGGATAATCTGCAGTCCTGTGTACATTGGAGCTGTGCTTAAAATCTGCCTTATGCCTAATTTTATTTTATTTTTATCTATTTATTTTGTGGTCCCACATCAGCCTTTAGAAAAACAACAGGTCATGACCTGGAAGCAGATCCCAGGGTGGTTGGGGGAAGTCTAGGTTCCTTTTGCAGATAGTCCTGTGTGTAGCTGGGGAGGTCTGGGGAGGGGAGGGGTGGGTGGGGAGTGAAGTGGGAGAGGTTGGGGACACGCTGCTCTGTGCTTTGCCCCCCAGTGAGTCTGTAGCCAGTGCGACAGGGCTTTAGAGCAGGCCCCCAAGGGTGGCCAGGAGTATGAGGGCCAGGGCCAGGGTCCAGGGAGCCAAGAGGCCAGAGCCATTACAGGATAGCAGCAGGATGTGGTGCATACGAGCTTGGAGCGGCCATTGTATATGGTCTCAAAGCAGCTGGGCACATAAGACTTGCTCACCTTCATCCTGATTGGGGTGTAGTAAGTCTGTAGTTATGCTGTAGGTGACCACGGCCAGGCAGCACATGGGCTTGAAGCAGTTCTCCGCACTGTAGGTGCATACGTGGCGGTCCAGAGCCTGGGCTACAAGTCAGCACACCAGAGCCACCAGGAACAGGGTGGGTAGAGGAGCCATGGCTGGAGGTGAGAGGGCAGAGTGGGAGCAGAGAAGTGGAGAGCAGCTGGTCCTCGATTCAACTCAATCCAGGGCTGGGGGAAGGCACAGGGGGAGTGGGACTACACCTCATCCTCCAGGAGTTCCTGGTTGCCTGAGGCTCTGAAGCCCCTTGTGTTACACAGTCAGCTCTGTACCCCAGCAGCTGGCTGTGCCCCTCATTCTTACAGCCCAGCTTTACAGGGATGTTCACGAAGCTGTGGCCCAGGCCTAATTTTAGGTTGTGATTTTTCGGATAAATATGAGTATTTTTCAATAGTTAAAAAATTCTGATGGTAGGCAACTAGGCAACTCTATCTAGAAACAGAGGGTTTTTTATGAACAAACATACTTATGAATTTTTTCAAGTAGTCAATGCTTGAGTTCAAAACCTAAAATGATATACAAATGTATACATGTGAAAGTCTCTTTCCTCTCCCAGGCATATAGATAAACACTTACTAGTTTCTTATGTATGTACCCTTCTGGTGCTTAAAAAAAAAAAAAAATCTGTTATAAATACAGATGGATATATATGGGAAAGACTTGTCCTGGGTTTCTCTCTGGAAGTTGTTGGGGGGGCCCCCGAGGAGGCCTGAAGAAGCTGAAGTTCTATTTTATGAGCCCAGCTCCAGCTCTGTGAGTCTTCCCCTGACCTGAAGTCTTTTGTGGGGACCTGGGCCCTCAGAGTTCTCAATGTTCCGCTTCATTTTCCTGGGAAGGTCCAAAGTTTCCAGGCTTGGGAATGAACCCTGTTTCAGTGGAATACTCCAGCTTACTGAGACTGGGAAATCCTGGGGTCAGCTGAGTTTTCACATTCATCCCATTCATCCAGGTTCTCTTGGGCAGAGGTCAACCCTGTTGACCTTTTGTTTTTGTAAATAAAGTTTTATTGGAACACAGCCACACCCATTTGTTACATATTGCCTGTGGCTGCTTTTGCTTTACAACAGCAGAGCTGAATAACAGAGAAAGGATGGCTTTCAGAGCTACGCATATTTTCTACCTGGCTGTTCACAGAAGACTTTCGCCAACCCTGCTGTAGGAGGTGAAAAGCTCATGAGCACATTGCTCTGCAGTGCTTTCCAGTGGTTAGGGAACCTCACGGGGGCCCCTAGTGAGAGACCATCATTTCAGAGAAGCAATGGCTCAGTCAAGAACTGTGGGAATTATCCCTGTTCCTCCTTCCCCTCAGCCTATCCCTGTCCCACATTCAATTCAGCATCAGGCCTGTAGATTTTTCTTCCCAAGTCTCCTTCATTTTGTCCATTCTCTCCATCTCCATCTTCATCATTGCTTTGTCTCTTGCCTAGATCACCTTCCTAAGCCTTCCTCTTCTTCTTGTTTTTGCTCCATCTGTTCTTCACAGAGCAGCCAAAGTGATCTTTGTAAAGTAAAGATCAGGTCAGGTCACCCTCCTGCTTAAAATCCTTCAATGGCTTATTATTGTTCTTAGGAAAATGACCCCAAAGGCGTTATGCAGACACCATTTCTCTGCCAAAGTGCTCCCCAGCCTCCCTTCTTTTCCAAAACACTCCCCATTCTTCTGGTGTTACCTTGACCATCACTTCCTTGGAGAATCTCTCTTGACCTCTCTCACAAGGTAGGGCCTCTCAGGCTCTTGCAGCCCTGTCCTCATCCCCACATGGGACCTTGTCTCATCACAGCTGCCATTTTACATTTATTTATGTAGGTTTTTTTTGGTGGGGGGGCCTTTTCCACAAGAGGAGGAACCCATATCTGACTCTGCTGACCACTGTGTTCCTAATGCCTTGCACAGTGCCTGGCACATAGTAGACCCTCCATAAATATTTATCAAATAGATAAAGGATGAATCACGTCATCCCAGCCACCTCTGGGTGATGGGAGAGATTCTGAGGTTTTAGGTGCCAGAGTCTCAACTTCATCCCTTGAGAGTCATGTTTATCAGAGTGAGTTGGCAGAGCCAACTTAGGCTGATGCTGGCTGAATGCCATTTGGAGACAGCAGCTGCTGAATTCCTTCCAGTTAGTGTCTCCAGCCCCAGACAGGGTGTACCAGCCTCCAGACTGTGTCCCAGAGATCAGTCATACCAAGAGGGCTGCTTGTCACATTTGCTCCCAGCTCCTCTGTGCCTGGTCTCCCCAGAACCTAACCAGTGAAGATGCTTAATGAGGAAAGAGAGACAGGTGTGTTGGTGCCAGGCCCTGCCACTCCCTTCGCTATCTGTTAAGTATTCCATGGGATCCAGACACAGAATTTTATTTGTTTTTCTGGACCTACGCTGCCCCCTGACATAGCCAGTGATTGCTTTTTTAAAACCACGAAGGGGAGCTAGGTCCTTTCATCTCCTGATAAGGTGCCAGGTGACAGAGAGATCAGCATCCCAACACATAAATCTGCAACTAATCCTTGGGAATCAATATTTTTCATTAAGAACCTGTGAGAGTTGGGCCATTATGGGGAAAATCTGTTTAGGTTGACACCTTGATGAAGTTATTCAGTTCAGGGGCTTAAGTCATTGAAAGGTAATAAAGAGCACAGAGCAATCTCGGGGCTGGTTAGGGGAGAAAACGATGGGAGTATTGAGCTTCAGTTCAGTGAAAAATGACCTGCTGATTTATTGGGGAATGATGGGGTGCTGGCCTCCTGAGCAGGCTGGGCCAGACACAATCAACATGGCAGCACCTCACTCTCATTGCTTCTCACCATCTGCAGTCACTGCTATTTATAATCTATCTGGCAGTTTTAAAAAAAAGTAGTGGGGAAATATTTAGGGCTCTTGGGATATTTCCATTTCCTACCTTCATACCACTCTTTCCCATTTTGGACTTTCTCCTATAGGTCATGGGAGATAGGGGCATTGAAGTATTATAAACAATCGCTAGCCTGCTTGACCCACCATCCAGCTCGTCTGTCTTTGGGTTTTCCATCCCTGGTTTTATGTGCTGGAAGGTCTCCTCATTTGGGCAACTCCTTTGGACCTTGAAGTTGATCTCCCATGGTTATGCAAACCCTTCCCTTGGTACCACAGTCTCCCCTTTCTGTTCCACTCTCAACTCTGGACACCATCTCGGTTTCTGTTCAGGGGCAGCTCCATGGCCTAGGGCCCATCAGGAACCTCACAGCAACTGGACCATCTCTGTTGTGCGGTCCCCAGGTGGAGAGGATGGAGACAAGACACAAAGGTTGGGAGACACAGATGTAGAGAAGTTTTCTGGTGAAGTGGTAGAAGCTTTAAGCTCTTCTTACTGCTGGCCACAATTTTCTAGAAGGAAAACATGAGGTTTTAGAAACTGGCCAGGGACTCTTAAAAGGATAGCCAGACACAGTGAGAGCCCTGCAGAGCATGCAGTCTCACCAGACCACACCATGGTGTGATTTCCTCCACCTGTGCTCAGCCTGCCTTGCGGAGGGAAGGAGAAGGCATGGTTGTGGGGAGACTTGTTTATATCCAGCCCTGTGTTATTCTGCCACATGTTACAGTTATCTACTTGTCTATTTAATCTACCTGATTAGTCTGTTGGGGACATTAGAATCCACATCTTATTGATTCTTGTATCCCCAGAGCCAGACACAAAGCCTGGTACCTGGGCAGGTGTTTAATGGACCTGGGTGTTTGATGACTATTTTCCTTCCAGCTCTAAACTCGAATGGTTTTTTATTTGTCCAGTGGATCTCAGCCTTCTAAATTCTGGGTACTCAATTCATCCTCCATATCCCCTCCCCCGAGACTCACTTAAAGGATCTAGTCTTTTAAAGCCATTTATTTATTAATAGCCATTAATTTATTTAGCCATTTAAAAATCAGGCATTCAATAAGACAATAAATCACACCATGAAAGAGTAGGCACACGAAACACACACATATCCAGCATTTACCTCCACACTCAACCAGTCTGTTGGTTTTGGTTAGCCTTATTGTAGTGCTATTGTAGCTAAATGTCCCAGTTTCACTAGGGATTTGTGACCCACAGGAAATCACTTGTGGGTTCCCTTCCCTCTTCCTCCAGGTGGCAGCATGGAGTAATGGTTAAACCCCTAGATTTTGGAATCAGTTTTCCTGGGCTCAGATCTTAGCATTGCCGCTTACTAGCGGGGTGACTTTGGGTGAGTTATTTAAACTCAGTTTCCCCGCTATGAAAAAGAGGAGTGGGTGGGATAATAAGTAAACCATCTCAAATAATTGCTACAAGGCCTTTTACAAAGAACTTAGAATATAATGGGCATTTCATAAAGTCTAGGTGATGGAAAAGTCACGCAGATATCTGTGCTCTGGGACCTCCATATTCAGGGACCTCCCCATAGACCTCAAGAAGCCCCCAGTCATCCAGACCCTCCGCCGGGAGAAACTGAGTATTGCTTTTTAGCGTTGCTCCCGGTGATGGAAATCACGGGGAAAACGAACGCTTGCTTACTGCTCTCTGGTTCTGTGTGTATTGATCAGCGTCGCGGGGGTGGGAATGGGGTACTGTTCTAGAAACACTCACTTTGATTCCTCAAATAAATCCCCCCCCAGGGTCCTGCTAGGAAACTAATTGGGAGTTGATACTGATGAATAAATGTGCTGCCGCCGCCTGAGGAATTGACCACGCCGGCAGATGGCTGGAGCATGAGAAACACTCTGTCGCGGCCTTCCAAGGGGCCCATCAATAATAGATGGGCTCCGGCCCTCCGAGAGGGAGGCATTGCTGCTGCAGGTATGAATTATGGATGCCGTTTAGGGTAATGCGGATCCATCTCAAAGGTTCCGCTCAGTTTATGTGCTAGTAAAAGCCGGCAATTTGCTTGTGTTCCAGCTATAATTTGCGCTACATTAAGGGACCCTCCTTTCCATAATGGATGTACGGTTAGACGCAGGCGCAGTCAAGCCTCGAGGGCAGCGCCCCGCCTGGCGGGATGCGGCGCACCGCCAGGTGTGGTCCTGCGCAGCTCATCGCCGCGCTGGAGACCCTTGGGTGTGCAGGCAGATGGAGGCCTTTAGCTTCTCCGAGATTCTAGGAAGAAGTCTCACGCCCTTCTGTGAGTCACCGGTCAAATGCAGTGGATGTTTGTCCGGAGACAAGCAGGGGAAAAAAGGCCTATGGGTTGCTGGTCTAGACAGAAAGACACCCAGGTTTTGCGAGAGAAGCAGTTGGTGAGATGATGATGGAACCAGACTGCCCAGGCTGAATTCTGGCTTTGCGGTTTCCAAGTTGTGTGCAAATTGGCCTTTTTTTGTGTGCCTCTTCACCCCAAATAACAGTAACCGTGCTGACTACAGAGAGGCTGAAGCCAGCGCAAGCGCATGAAGGCCAATTGTTGAATTATCAGGACTGTTGTGAGCTGGTTGTTAAAAAAAAAAAAAGCCATATTAAAAATTAAATTCTATAAACTTGGAGTTAAATTATATTAAAATCAAAGCAATAAGACCTCAAAACTCATCAATTCCTAATCATTTGACTTCATTTTACTATTATATATGCCCTTGAGGCGATTTCTGTGTGTTGCATCTGGTTGGGGGCAGCGATCAGACATGCTAGTGGGCATCTCTTCCCAACTCTGAGGTCCAGGGCTCCGTACTGGCATTGTGAAACTGGTGGTGGAGGGAATGTTTATATCAGACACATAGGCAAATGTTTCCCCTGGGAACTGGTTGTTAAAATTTTCAGAGCACACCACTAGTATTGACCTAATAAAATTGCTTAGAGGATTAGCTAGTTAATATGTTTATAACTGCTTTGAACAAGGACTGGCACATCGTAAGCACCACATAAAAACTGGCTATTATTTTTTCATAGGTTTTTCACAAAATTTGCTAGCACAGATCAAAGGGTGTATGAGTGGAGCCCTCTGAGGAACCACAAGCCTTTCTTCTTTTCCAGATCCCATGATACAACAGCCTAGAACAGACTTACTAACTCTCCCCTTGGGGCAAGGATAAACTCAAATTTTGGAGAAAAGGGAAGTTTAGGTTTGCACATTTTCCTTAGCTTTTCAAGTACTTTCCTTTACAGTGGGCAGAGATTCTAGCAAGCTGACCTTGATGAAGGGTGGGCTTCTGGCTCTGTTACCTACTAATTTGAGGATATTATTTCACCTCTTCAACTCTTTGCTTGCTCAGCTGTCAAAAGAGGGTAATAACAGTGCTTCGTGGATTTAATTCTAAAGATTCTGCGAGAGCCAGTACAACCTCTAGAATCTGATTGCCTGGGTTCATATCTTACCTCTAGCACTTGCTGGCTCCAATCTTTTAGGGGAAAAAATCTTTATTTCTGTTAGCTTTAGTTTTCTCATCTGCAAAACTAGGATAACGACACTTCTCTTGGTTGTTGTGAGAAGAAGTGGACTAGTATGTTTAAGCATGTTTACCTGGATATTATAAGTGCTTGGGTTTCCCAGGTGGTGCTAATGGTAAAGAATCCATTTGCCAGCACAGGAGACTTGAGTTTGATCCCTGGGTTGGGAAGATCCCCTGGAGGAGAGCATGGCAACCCACTTCAGTATTCTTGCCTGGAAAATTCTATGGACAGAGGAGCCTGGTAGGCTACAGTCCATAGGGTTGCAAAAGGTCGGACTCTACTGAGCAGCAAGCACACACGCGTGATAACTGCTTAATAAATATTAACAGTGACCATAGTTCCTACCTGGAAATTATGTCTCTCACCGCCCCTCGGGTGTGGAGGGGTGGTTAGGCAGATCTGAATGTTGCTGGGGAAGACTCCCCTTCCCTCTCGCTTGTGTGTTACCTTCCTCTGAAAACTGTATCTGACCTTAGCTGATGACCCTCCTGCTCTGATTCCACCCTGAGGAGGAGCCCTCTTGGATAGAGTGCAGCAAAGTGGTGCGCCCCTACTCAAACCTCTGAAGAAAAACCTCCCTGGAGCTAGTGTCAGGATTAAATGAGATAATGTAGCTGCAGTGGTGCAATTCATTAGGAATTTAATATGGCAAAATAGCCTGTCCAAGAATGAACTGCGTCTTGTTTCTCAGCTGGGGGCTCATCAGAAAAGGATGGGATGTTCTTTTTCTTCTCTTGCCCTGGAGGATAAGTGGGTCTTTGTGTCCTTTAAGTTTATACAGGCAGATCTCATTTTATTGTGCTTTGCCTTATTGCCCTTTGCAGATAGTGCTTTTTTTCATTTTTTAACAAATTCAAGATTTGTGACAACTCTGTGTTAAGCACATCTATCGACACCATTTTCCCAACAGCATTTGCTCACTTCATGTCTCTGTGTCACATTTAGATGATTCTCCCAACATTTCAAACTTTTTCATTGATATTATGTTTGTCATGGTGATCTGTGATCAGTGACCATGATTCACTGAAGGCTCAGATAATGGTTAGCATTTTTAGCAATAAAACATTTTTTAGCTCATTCAGAAGCCTAGTGTGCTGCAATCCATGAGTCTGCAAAGAGCTGGATGTGACTTAGTGACTGAACAACAAAACTGATAAAATAGCTTTATTTAATTTTAAAATGGCTTTCCATGTGAAAATTTCCCAAAGCTGGGAGTAACAGTCTAGAGCCAGTAAAGCATTTTTAAATTAGGTATATACATTGTTTTCTTTAGACATAATGCTATTGCACACTTAATAGACTTCAGTATGGTGTAAATATAACTTTTTGTATGTACTGGGAAACCAAAAATATTGTGTAACTAACTTTATTGAGATATCTGTTTTATTGCAGAGGTCTGGACTGAACCCCTAATACCTCCGAAGTATATCTGTACTTGAGATCCTAGGCTGTTGGATCCAGTTATCTGGGAAGGGTCTTCAGAGGGATTTGCTTAAAAGCAGTGTCTGGAGGTTGTCTCTAAAGAGATGCCACCCTGGCAGGGCCATAATATTACTTTCACCTTTCAACTTGAGAGCAATTCATATTGTGATATCTGTCAAGATGTTATGAGGTTCATAAGAGAGGCTCAGTAAAATTTCCCTTCATTTACCTGTGTATACTTTATTACATTTAATCTGAACCCCACATCAGTTCAGAGGTTGAGACCTAGGGCTCTTGAGCCAGGTAGACCCAAGTTCAAATCCTTGATCTACCACTTACCTGGCAGTATGAATCTTGGGTTCATGCACCTCAGTTACATCATCTGTAGAATGAGCATTAGAACAGCGCTGTTTGTAAAAAGGAAAGAACTCTTAGTCCGCTGCTTCAGATATAATAAATACTAAGTAAGCAATGGCTGTTGTTATTGTGTGCTTTATGAGTCAAGTAGGGCAAAATAAATTTCACTAAAGAAAGCAAGAAACAGGGGTTCAGAAAGGCCAAATGTCATCTTTGAGGTCAGGAAGGACTCAGAAACCAAACGCTCAGCTCTGTGGAATCTAAGCCAGGAGGGAACACTTTGTTCCCCCTACAATTTAAAGCCAGGGTTCCACCTGCCTGAGTGTTCCATGTTCCTCAAAGCTTTCCAAAGCTATAAATATTTCTGAGAAATTTGCTAGATCACAGTTTTTGTCTAAGCAGACCACTTTGATTGGCCTTGGCTCCTTTCTTGATTGTTCTGTTCCATGAATCCATTGTTTCAATTTGTTGTGTGGTTTCTGCTGGACTCTTACAGAACCACTTTAAGCTTAAAGAGGAGAGGAGGGTGGGATGTCAGTCTCCAGCATAACACAGACAGTGGAAGGACCAGTCTAATTTGGCTAGAGTTGCCACTGAATCTGCTGGGCTGTTGTTTTTAAAATTTAAGTGGTATGGGTACTCATTTAGTTATTTTTGGAGCCAGTTTTCTGATTATCAAAGCATTATGTGGCAATTATGAGGAAGTTGGAAGTCAAAGGTCCCATAATTTTTTTGAAGGTAAAACAGTCTAGTAAAAACCCAATTCCCCAAATCTCATTGGATTGTGAAAACAATTAACACCTTGTAGAATTTATAGCTTTTCCAATTAATTAATCAATAAATCAATTACCAGAAAATCTTTATGGAGTACTTGTTTTTGTGTGCTAGGGCCAGTCCTGCGATTGTGGTGAAAAAAGGAAATAAAAGCTCTGAACTAATAAAGTTTATACAGTCCTGGAGGGGAGACTAATCTAATGACAATGTGATTAGTGATCAAGGGTTTGGTCCTTAAGGTGGCAGGAGTTGGGACAGGCAATGTAGTATGAACAGGGAGACAGATGAGCCCCCAACAGGATAAGAAAGGTTTGTTGAAAAAATTTGGTGGGGAAATGTCCTGTTTTTTAGGCTACAAGTGAAGTAAAGATGACTCCATTCATTCATCCACCCACTCATTTATCCATCCATCTATACATCCAGTTAAAATTTTTTATTATACTTAATCTTTTGAGGTATAATTGACATAGAACAAACTGCACATACTTCAAGTGTGTAATTTGGAGATGGAAATTGCACCCCACTCCAGTGTTCTTGCCTGGAGAATCCCAGGGATGGGGGAGCCTGGTGGGCTGCTGTCTATGGGGTCACACAGAGTCGGACACGACTGAAGTGACGCAGCAGCAGCAGACCTGGAATTATACCAGTGAAATCCTCACAATTGAGATAATCGTCGTGTTCATCATCCTCAAAAGTTTCCTCTGCTTCCTTGTAGGTCTTCGCGTGCACCTCCCAGACAACCCACTGATTCTCCTTCTGTCAGTGCACATTAGTCTACACTTCCTACAGTTTTATAAAAATGGAGTAATGTAGTATGCACTTTTGTGGGGCCTGGTTTCTTTCACTCAGCATCATTGAGATTTATCATCTTGTAGCGTGTATCAATATTTTATTCTTTCTTACTGTTGAGTAGTATTCCATTGCATGGATATATCACAGTTGGTTTAATTCACCTGTTGATGAATATTTGGGTTGCTTATAGTTTTTGACTATTAAAAATAAAGCTGCTATGAATATTCATGTACATATTTTTGTATGAATATATACTTTTATTTGTTTCTGGGTAAATTCCTAGGAGTAGAATGGTAGGTTCATATGGTAGGTACATTTTAAACTTTTAAAGAAACTGACAAGCTATTTTCTAAAGTAACTGTGCAATTTTACATTCTCAGCAGCAGTATATTTTCACCACATCCTCACCAACACTTGGTGTGGTCAATCTGAAGTTCTAACCATTCTAATAGGTATCATAGTGATAGGTGATTTTAACTTACATTTCTGTAAAGGCTAATTAATGACTGAATTTTTTTCTATGCTTATTTACCAATTGTATGTCTCTGGTGAAGTTCTGTTCTATCAAATATTTTGACCACTTTTATTGGCTTGTTTTCTTATGATTGAGTTTTGTCAGTTCTGAATACAATCAGGATATAGATCCCTTATCAACTATTTGATCTATCAATTATATGATTCTCTCAGTCTACAGCTTGTTTTTTATTCTCTTAAAAAAGTCTTTTTGAAAAGCAAAAATTTTTAGTTTGATAAAGTCCAGCTTATCAGTTCATTCTTTTTTGGATCATGCTTTCGATGAGAAATCTAAAAAATCTTTGTCTAGATCAAGGGTCATCAACCTTCTTGGCTGAAGGACCGGTTTCATGGAAGACAATGTTTCCATGGACCTGGGGGTTGAAATGGTCGCAGGATGATTCAAGCCCATTTCAGTTATTATGTGCTTTATTTCTATTAATATTACATCAGCCCCACATAAGATCATCAGGCATTAGATCCTAGAGGTTGGGAACCCCTGACTCAGATCATGCTTACAAAGGTTTTCTCCTATGTTCTAAATGTTTTACAGTTTAAAGTTTTATATTTAGATCTATGATATATTTTGAGTTAATATTTATATATGAGGTGAGGTATGGATGGAAGTTCATTTTGTTTTTTGCAGATCGCTATCTCATTGTTCTAGTACCATTTATTGAAGGGATTATCCTTTCTCTACTGAATTGACTTTGGGATTTTCTTAAAAAACCAGTTATTTCTACATTGTGTATCTATTTATGGACTCTGTTCTGTTTCATTGATCTATTTCTCTATCTTTATGCCAGTTCACACTGTCCTGTTTACTATCGCCACTGGAATGCAAAAGTAGGAAGTCAAGAAACACCTGGAGTAACAGGCAAATTTGGCCTTGGAATACGGAATGAAGCAGGGCAAAGACTAATGGAGTTTTGCCAAGAAAATGCACTGGTCATAACAAACACCCTCTTCCAACAACACAAGAGAAGACTCTATACATGGACATCACCAGATGGTCAACACTGAAATCAGATTGATTATATTGTTTGCAAGCAAAGATGGAGAAGCTCTATACAGTCAGCAAAAACAAGACTGGAGGCTGACTGTGGCTCAGACCATGAACTCCTTACTGTCAAATCCAGACTTAAATTGAAGAAAGTAGGGAAAACCACTAGACCATTCAGGTATGACCTAAATCAAATCCCTTATGATTATACAGTGGAAGTGAGAAATAGATTTAAGGGACTAGATCTGATAGATAGAGTGCCTGATGAACTATGGAATGAGGTTCGTGACATTGTACAGGAGATGTAGATCAAGACCATCCCCATGGAAAAGAAATGCAAAAAAGCAAAATGGCTGTCTGGGGAGGCCTTACAAATAGCTGTGAAAAAATAAAAGTGAAAAGCAAAGGAGAAAAGGAAAGATATAAGCATCTGAATGCAGAGTTCCAAAGAATAGCAAGAAGAGATAAGAAAGCCTTCTTCAGCGATCAATGCAAAAAATAGAGGAAAACAACAGAATGGGAAAGACTAGGGATCTCTTCAAGAAAATCAGAGATACCAAAGGAACATTTCTTGCAAAGATGAGCTCGATAAAGGACAGAAATGGTATGGACCTAACAGAAGCAGAAGATATTAAGAAGAGATGGCAAGAATACACAGAAGAACTGTACAAAAAAGATCTTCACGACCCATATAATCACGAAGGTGTGATCACTCATGCTCACCTAGAGCTGGACAGCCTAGAATGTGAAGTCAGGTGGGCCTTAGGAAGGATCACTATGAACAAAGCTAGTGGAGGTGATGGAATTCCAGTTGAGCTATTTCAAATCCTAAAAGATGATGCTGTGAAAGTGCTACACTCAATATGCCAGCAAATTTGGAAAACTCAGCAGTGGCCACAGGACTGGAAAAGGTCAGTTTTCATTCCAATCCCAAAGAAAGGCAATGCCAAAGAATGCTCAAACTACCGCACAATTGCACTCATCTCACACGCTAGTAAAGTAATGCTCAAAATTCTCCAAGCCAGGCTTCAGCAATATGTGAACCGTGAACTTCCTGATGTTCAAGCTGGTTTTAGAAAAGGCAGAGGAACCAGAGATCAAATTGCCAACATCCTCTGGATCATAGAAAAAGCAAGAGAGTTCCAGAAAAACATCTATTTCTGCTTTATTGACTATGCCAAAGCCTTTGACTGTGTGGATCACAATAAACTGTGGAAAATTCTGAAAGAGATGGGAATACCAGACCACCTGATCTGCCTCTTGAGAAATTTGTATGCAGGTCAGGAAGCAACAGTTAGAACTGGACATGGAACAACAGACTGGTTCCAAATAGGAAAAGGAGTTCGTCAAGGCTGTATATTGTCACCCTGTTCATTTAACTTATATGCAGAGTACATCATGAGAAACGCTGGACTGGAAGAAGCACAAGCTGGAATCAAGATTGCCGGGAGAAATATCAATAACCTCAGATATGCAGATGACACCACCCTTATGGCAGAAAGTGAAGAGGAACTACAAAGCCTCTTGATGAAAGTGAAAGTGGAGAGTAAAAAAGTTGGCTTAAAGCTCAACATTCAGAAAACGAAGATCATGGCATTTGGTCCCATCACTTCATGGGAAATAGATGGGGAAACAGTGGAAACAGTGTTAGACTTTATTTTTCTGGGCTCCAAAATCACTGCAGATGGTGACTGCAGCCATGAAATTAAAAGACGCTTACTCCTTGGAAGGAAGGTTATGACCAACCTAGATAGCATATTCAAAAGCAGAGACATTACTTTGCCAACAAAGGTTCGTCTAGTCAAGGCTGTGGTTTTTCCTGTGGTCATGTATGGATGTGAGAGTTGGACTGTGAAGAAGGCTGAGTGCCAAAGAATTGATGCTTTTGAACTGTGGTGTTGGAGAAGACTCTTGAGAGTCCCTTGGACTGCAAGGAGATCCAACCAGTCCATTCTGAAGGAGATCAGCCCTGGGATTTCTTTGGAAGGAATGATGCTAAAGCTGAAACTCCAGTACTTTGGCCACCTGATGCAACGAGTTGACTCATTGGAAAAGACTCTGATGCTGGGAGGGATTGGAGGCAGGAGGAGAATGGGACGACAGAGGATGAGATGGCTGGATGGCATCACTGACTCGATGGACATGAGTCTGAGTGAACTCCGGGAGTTGGTGATGGACAGGGAGGCCTGGCGTGCTGCGATTCATGGGGTCGCAAGGAGTCGGACATGACTGAGCGACTGATCTGATCTGATAATAAGTCTTGAAATCAGATAGAATTAGTACTTTGTCTTTTTTTCCCTCACAGTATTTTGGCTATTTTAGGTCCTTTGTATTTCCAAAAACATTTTAGAATGAGTTTGTCAATTTCCACTAAAAAACCCTGCTTGTTTGATTTCATGGGATCTATGTTTTAAGTTGGGAGAATTTGCATCATCTTAACAATATTGAATCTTCATGAGTCCGTGAATCAAGTATATCTCTTCCTTTATTTAGATCTTTTAAAGACTTCTTTTAGCAATGTTTTATTTTCAATGCATAAGTCTTTCACATCTTTTGTCAGATTTATCTCTAAGTATTTCACATTTTTGATGCTATTATGAATCAGTTCAGTCACTCAGTTGTGTCTGACTCTTTGTGACCCCAGGGACTGCAGCACACCAGGCTACCCTGTGCATCATCAACTCTCGGAACTTGCTCACACTCATGCCTGTCGAGTTGGAGATGCCATCCAACCATCTCATCCTCTGTTGCCCCCTTCTCCTCCTGCAATCTTGCCCAGCATCAGGGTCTTTTCCAATGAGTCAGTTCTTCACATCAGGTGGCCAAAGTATCAGAGCTTCAGCTTCAGCACCAGTCCTTCCAACGAATATTCAGGACTGATTTCCTTTAGTATTGACTGATTCAATCTCCTTGCAGTCCAAGGGACTCTCAAGAGTCTTCTCCAACACCACAGTTCAAAAGCGTCAATTCTTCGGCGCTCAGCTTTCTTCACAGTCCAACTCTCACATCCATACATGACTACTGGAAAAACCATAGCTTTGACTAGATGCATCTTTGTTGGCGAAGTAATGTCTCTGCTTTTGAATGTGCTGTCTAGGTTGGTCATAGCTTTTCTTCCAAGGAGCAAGTGTCTTTTAATTTCATGGCTGCAGTCCCCATCTGCAGTGATTTTGGAGCCCAAGAAAAGAGAGTCTTTTTCCCATTGTTTTGCCATCTATTTGCCATGAAGTGATGGGATTGAATGCCGTGCTCTTAGTTTTTGAATGTTGAGTTTTAAGCCAGCTTTTTTACTCTTCTCTTTCACTTTCATCAAGAGGCTCTTCAGTTCCTCTTCACTTTCTGGCATAAGGGTGGTGTCATGTGCCTATCTGAAGTCATTGGTGTTTCTCCCAGCAATCTTGATTTCAGCTTGCATTTCATCCAGCCTGGCATTTTGCATGATGTACTCTGCATATAAGTTAAATAAAAAAGGTGACAATATACAGCCTTGACATACTTCTTTACCAATTTGGAATCATGTCTGGTTCTAACTGTTGCTTCTTGACCCGCATACAGATTTCTCAGGAGGCAGGTAAGGTGGTCTGGTATTCCTATCTCTTTAAGAATTTTCCAGTTTGTTGTGATCCACACAGTGTTTTATTACTTTAAATTTCTGAGTGTTTGCCGCTATTATATAGACATCTAGTTGTTTTTTGTATATTAAAATTGTATCCTGCAACTTTGCTAAACTAACTTATTGGTTCTAGTAGGTCTGTTGATTCCATCAGATCTTCTGAGTAGAAGATAATGTCATCTACAAATAAAGATTGTTTTAATTTTTTTGTTTCTGTCTGGATAGGACATTCTTGTCTTGTTTTTTATCCTTCAGAAAAAGCACTCATTCTTTCATCATGAAGTATGCTATAGTTTAGCTGTATATGTTCTTTATCAGGTTAAAGAAGCTCCCTTCTGTTCCTACATTGCTGAGAATTTTTATTAGAAGTGAAAGTTGCTGAATTTTTATATATGTTCTTGCCTCTATTGAGATGATCATATTTTTTCTTTTTAGTTTGTTAATATGATGAATTACCTGATTTATTTTGATTAGTAAACCAACCTTAGATTCCTGGAATAAACCTTAGATGTCATAATGTATTATCCTTTTTCTATATTGTTAGATTCAATATGTGAATATTTATTTAGCAATTTTGCATGTATAACCGTGAGGTTTTGGTCTGTAGTTTTCTTGTAATATCTTTATCTGATTTTGATAGTAGGGTAATGTTGGTCTTATAAAATCAATTGGAAAGTATTTCTCACTTTGCTGCTTTCCAAAAGAGTTTATACAAAACTGGTATTATGTCTTCCTAAGATGTTTTTTGAATTCATCATGAAGCCATTTATATATACAATTTTTATTCAGGCAGTATAGTTCTCCAAATTTTAAACACAGACTGCCTTGGTTTGAATCCTGGTTACTAAAACTTACTAAATATGCGAGCTTGGGGATCTCCAAACACCCATTTGCAAAGTGGAGGAATAACAATGCAAAGGTACCTACATCATACATTTGTTTGTGAGAATTAAATGAGATGATGTACATATTCAGTACACTTATTATTATTACCATATGTCTGTATGGGAACAGCTCCCCACTCCAGTATTCTGGCCTGGAGAATTCCATGGACTATATGGTCACAAAGTATCGGACACAACTGAGTGACTTTCACACGCACACACACACACACACATCTCCTGAACAAGACTGAACTGTGGATTAGGACAGAAAAGGACCAGTGGGGAGGCCATGTACCGTTTTCCTCTTCAGACACGGCCTCACTCACCTGGGCCTTTTTCTCCTCCCTTACTCTCTAAGGTCTTTGAAAAGAAAGCTGGGCCTATCATTTGATCTGTGACCAAATGAACTTTGCATGGCCTTCATTTCCTCATTCATAAGGAAGAGATAATAATAGCAAATAATTTTACAGACACTGCCAGACACTGTCTTGAAAACAATCCATGTATTCACTCATTTAATCCTCACAACATCTTGTAAGGTGGGTACCATTATAATCCCCAATTTTACTGATGGCAAACCGAAGCAGAGAGAGGTTAGTAACTTGCCCAAAGCTGCATGTCTAATAAGTGGCAGGATTTGGCTATGAACTTAGGCAGATTGGCTTCAGAGCCCACTTTTTTACCCATTATCCTACACATATGCCTTATAATTTGTTGTTGTTGTGTGCATTTTGGGTGAGGATTAAATGAGATAACCTGGGGCACACAGAAGAATGTCCAAAAGTGCTCCCTTAGCTTCCACAAGTCCTATAAAACTCTGGAAGGAATAATCTTTTCAACACACTGATTATTTTGTTTTCTCAGCTTCCATCCCCAGTCCAGCTGAGATCCAGGGCTGACTCCAATTAGAAGAGCCTCTTTCAGCAGAGAGGGCAAGCTACAGTCCCAGAAAACTCTGACTCTCAAGGCTAGAAGGGCAATGCTGTGGTCCTCTTTATCCTCTTGCCACTCAAAGTGTGGTCCTTGGACCAGCAGCATCACTGTCTCCTGGGAGCTTATGAGAAACGCACAATCTCAGGCTCCCCAACAGACCTACTGAATCAGAATTCATATTTTAACAAAAGCCCAGGTTATTAGTCTGCACATTAAAGTGTAAGAAACACTGTTTTAAATCAATACTTTTTCTGCTTGATCTTTCCAAGCGGTTGCTTGGTTGATAAGCTGATGGGAATTCACCACCACGTCTCCTGACGGTGTGATGCTTATACTGAGTACACATTTATCTTTCCAGAGCAGAAGATGCAGAGTTAAAGGTCTTCATTGGGTCAGGTGGGAACTGTGATAAACTGGAGTGTGTGTTCTATCTAAAGGGGCAGCCAATTGCTGTTAAATGGAAATGCAAGTTTTTCTGATGTCTTTATCAAAGCTGGGCATCTGGCTATTTATCTTAAACCTTTTATTTGTTCAATATTAACAACTGATTCAAACCAATAAAATAACATTGAGAACCAAACAGGTCTGTGTGTAGGCCATATTCCTAATGGGGTGCTATTTGTGACTTAGACTAACCTAGATAGCATATTGAAAAGCAGAGATATTACTTTGCCAACAAAGGTCCGTCTAGTCAAGGCTGTGGTTTTTCCTGTGGTCATGTATGGATGTGAGAGTTGGACTGTGAAGAAAGCTGAGCACTGAAGAATTGATGCTTTTGAACTGTGGTGTTGGAGAAGACTCTTGAGAGTCCCTTGGACTGCAAGGAGATCCAAGCAGTCCATTCTGAAGGAGATCAGCCCTGGGATTTCTTTGGAAGGAATGATGCTAAAGCTGAAACTCCAGTACTTTGGCCACCTCATGCGAAGAGTTGACTCATTGGAAAAGACCCTGATGCTGGGAGGGATTGGGGGCAGGAGGAGAAGGGGACAACAGAGGATGAGATGGCTGGATGGCATCACCGACTCGATGGACATGAGTCTGAGTGAACTCCGGGAGTTGGTGATGGACAAGGAGGCCTGGAGTGCTGTGATTCATGGGGTCACAAAGAGTCAGACATGACTAAGCAACTGAACTGAACTGAACCTAAAAAAGACTTCAAAATAGTCCAGGTTCATGAATAAATCAAATATGTATTATATATGATGGTCTTTTGACTGTTTGGAAGTTCTTGCAAAGCATACAAGACTTTCTATTATTTAGTTGTCTGTAATATCAGCCACACTTGACCACAAATATTTAATTGCTGTTTCATCTTCCATTCTTGGCACATATCTGTTCTCTCTGTATGAAACTATTCATTCCCTAACTGCCCATCTGACTAACTCTGAATCATCCTTCAAGACCCAAATCATCCCAGTGCACCAGCCCTGAGCACCCTGTCTCAGGCATCAAACCTGGACTGGCAATCTGTTTCACATATGATAACATACATGTTTCGGGATGGGATGGGGAGGGAGGTGGGAGGGGGGTTCAGGATGGGGAACACATGCACACCCATGGCTGATTCATGTCAATGTATGACAAAACCACTACAATATTGTAAAGTAATTAGCCTCCAATTAAAATTTAAAAAAGACCCAAATCAAGCTTCACCTCCTTTGTGAAGGTGTTCTGGCTCCCCTCAACTAGAGCTGAGCACTACTAGTCCAGGTGCCCCCGTGCCTGGACCATGTTCTGTTGGAATCGCTTGTTCATATCCTTGTTTCTCCTAGAAGTGCTCAGACATCAGAGACCGAGTCTTACATAATTCTGTATTCCAAACATCCATAAAGGGTCAGGTACAGAGTAGATGCTTACACTAGTTACCTATGGTTGTTGTTTAATTGCTGAGTCACGTCCGACTCTTTGTGACTCCATGAACTACAGCATGCCAGGCTTCCGTGTCCTTCACTATCTCCCAGAATTTCCTCAAACTCATGTCCACTGAGTAAGTGATGCCATCTAACCATCTCATCCTCTGTCTCCCTCTTCTACTCTTCTTCTACTCAGTCTTTCCCAGGATCAGAGTCTTTTCCAATGAGTCAGCTCTTTGCATCAGGTGGCCAAAGTATTGGAGCTTCAGAATCATTCCTTCCAATGAATATTCAGGGCTGATTTCCTCTAGGATTGACTAGTTTAATCTTCTTACTGACCAAGAGACTCTAGAGAGTGTTCTCTAGCACCACAGTTCAAAAGCATCAGTTTTTTGGTGCTCAACCTTCTTTATGGTCCAGCTCTTACATCTGTACATGATTACTGGAAAAACCATAGCTTTGATCTATTGTAGCATAACTTAATTCAAAACTTAGCGGTTTTTGATAATGCACACTTATTATCTCTTAATTTCTGTTGTCTAATCTGGGCATGGCTTAGCTGAGTGCTTCTGGCTCAGGGTCTCTCATAAATAAGGTTGTGGTCAGAGTGTAGGCTGGGGCTGTGGTATCATGTGAAGTCTTGATAAGGGAGAATCTGCTTCTAAACTCACTTACATGGTTGTTGGCAGGATTCAGTTATTTGTAGCCTTCTGGAACTGGGAGGCTCAGTTCCTTGCTGACTCTTGGCCAGCGGACTTCTTAAGTTCTTTTCCACATAGATCTCTCATGGACAGCTCAAACATGGTAGAGTGAGTGAGAGGGCTTCAGACAGAAGACAACCTCTTTGTAACCTGATCCCAGAAGTAACTTCCTCTCTTCTGCTGCATTCTATTTGCTAGAAGCCAGCACTAAATACAACTCACATGCAAGGGAAGGAAATTATACAAGGGTGAAACTGCCAGGGAGCAGGGCTTATTGGACCATCACTGAGACTGCCTACGTGATGCTCAAATTGCAGTATGTGCTGTGCATAATTGCTCAGCCTTGAGATTCAGATTGCTGCTGCTTCTGCTAAGTCACTTCAGTCGTGTCTGACTCTTTGTGACCCCATAGACGGCAGCCCACCAGGCTCCTCTGTCCCTGGGATTCTCCAGGCAGGAATACTGGAGTGGGTTGCCATTTCCTTCTCCAATGCATGAAAGTGAAAAGTGAAAGTAAAGTCACTCAGTCATGCGAGATTCAGATTATCCATGTTCAAATCCCAGTTCTGCCACTTACTCTGCAAGTTTAGTCAACAGGGACGGGCATCAGAGGATTTCTGATCCTTTATTTGCAAAACAGAAATAGAGATACAGGCATAGAGAACAAACATATGGACACTAAGGAGGAAAGTGGGATTGGGATGAATTGGGAGATTGAGATTGTCATATATACACTATTGATACTATATATCAAATAGATAACTAATGAGAACCTACTATATAGCTCAGGGAACTCAGTGTTCTGTGGTGACCTAAATGGGATGACCAAAATGAGATAGGATATATGTATATGTGGAGAAGGCAATGGCAACCCACTCCAGTGTTCTTGCCTGGAGAATCCCAGGGACGGGGGAGCCTGATGGGCTGCCGTCTATGGGGTCACACAGAGTCGGACACAACTGAAGTCACTTAGCATAGCATAGCATATGTATATGTATGGCTGATTCACTTAGCTGTGCAATAGAAACTAACACAGCATTGTAAAGCATTATACTCTAATAAAAATTAGTTTTAAAAAAAGCTTTCTGATCCATAGTAATATTTTGGGGACTGCTTAACATGGCATCTGCCTGACTCTAAAAATGTTAGTTATAATTAGCATTGTTATTTAGAAATGATTATTGAATGTACTAGAGGTACACAGGTAAGGGAGGGAAAATAGAAGAAATAGAATAAATGAAATAGAAATAGAAGAATATGGCTGGTGAGATGCCCAGGTCTCTCCCTCTGATTCAAGTTGCTCATTTCTAAACCTTTTTCTTTCCTCCTACCAGTTAACTTGATCTTTGTCCTAATATGATCCTCCACTCCCATAACTCTGCCCCATCCTCCAAGTCTAGCAGGGTCTCCTTACTTTGCTCAGAGCCTGTCCCTTTCCCACACCAGATTTTTTTAACCCTTGCCATTCCTTAAACACCACAGATGGTAACTGCAGCCATGAAATAAAAAGACACTTGCTCCTTGGAAGAAAAGCTATGACAAACCTAGATAGCATATTAAAAAGCAGAGACATTACTTTGCCAACAAAGGTCCATCTAGTCAAAGCTATGGTTTTTCTAGTAGTCATGTATGGATGTGAGAGTTGGACTGTAAAGAAAGCTGAGCACTGAAGAATTGATGCTTTTGAACTGTGATGTTGGAGAAGACTCTTGAGAATCCCTTGGACTGCAAGGAGATCAAACCAGTCAATGCTAAAGGAAATCAGTCCTGAATATTCATTGGAAGGACTGATGCTGAAGCTGAAGCTCTAATACTTTGGCCACCTGCTGTGAGGAACTGACTCATTGGAAAAGACGTTGATGCTCAAGATTGAAGGCAGGAGGAGAAGGGGATGACAGAGGATGAGATGGTTGAATGGCATCCCTGACTCGATGGATATGAGTTTGAGCAAGCTCCGGGAGTTGGTGATGGATAGGGAAGCCTGGCGTGCTGCAGGCCATGGGGTCACAAAGAGTTGGACATGACTGAGCGACTGAACTGAACTGAATTCCTAAAACCAGAATGCTCCCAACAAATCATTTGTTCCACTCCTCCCCCTGCCCCCCGTTGTTCAATATGGAGTGTTGCAGGAAAGACTGGCCTGACTGTGCGTTGGTTGAATTTATTACAAGTTCATCAGAGCATGATTCAACTGACCACTTCCTGCCTCCTGGTCATCTTTTTTTTTGAAGTATGGACAGTGATCATTTAAATACACATAATAGTTGTTTCTGCTTTTATTCCTGTGTCCTTCCTTTCCTCAACAGATAGTCTTATCTATTTGATTTAAATAACAACAATAAGCAAAAGTTACTGACTGCTTACTAGATGCCATCTAAACCTCTGAAATCAATTGTCTCAATTATCACAATAACTTCTATGAAACTGTATCTATGAAATAACTTCTATGAAACTATGCACTAATATCACCCCAAGTTTAAGCTCTTACTTACATTTATTGAAAAGTGGTTTAGATTCTTGGAGTCCATCTATTCCTCAGCTCTGCATACTCAGTAGACTGCAAGATGCTTCTTCAACCCAGACTACTTCACTGAACTTGTTTTCCCCAAAGACCTGGAGGCCGTGTTGCAGAATGCTCCTCCCACGTGACCTTCTGGCATTCCAGGCTGCTGGCGAGTAATCCTTTTTGGAACTCTTCCCTGGCTTATGTGACTCTGCACATTCCTTTCTCT
Source organism: Bos javanicus (assembly GCF_032452875.1). NCBI lineage: Eukaryota > Metazoa > Chordata > Mammalia > Artiodactyla > Bovidae > Bos > Bos javanicus. Next base: position 20,332,957 of record NC_083892.1, read on the forward strand.
CCAACAATTACTCAGGCATCTTACTGACTTCTTGCCTCATTCCATCCCTTAAATGTCAGCATTTTCTAACGTTCTGTCTTGGCCGTCTTTGCAGGCTACACATTCTCCCTAGGTGATCTCACTGACTCTTGTAGCTCCAAATATCATCGCTCCATGAATGACTTCTCTATTAATGTTTTTAACTCTACTTTTTACTTGAAGCTTCAGATTCGTATTTCCTACCACTTGGGGATTCTGGAGGGACTTCAGAATCAGCTTGGCTAAACTCAATGTCATTGTTCCTGAAATATTTCCATCATTCTTCACTACATAGCCTAACAGAAGAACCACCTACCCAGTCTGGACTTTAGTTACCAAAATTAATTAAGTAACCAAATTCTGTTGATTTCTCCCAAATATAAGTAAGTCTTCTGGAAAAACTCCGGTTCCAGCTCAGTCTCTCATTCTTGTTGACTAGTAAGATCTCTCTGCTACTCATCTCCACAAAATAGACCCACTTATGTTATTTTCCAACTTGAGTTTTCCCCATTGTATATTTCACAAATGGGGCTTCACTGGTGGATCAGCAGTAAAGAATCCACCTGTCAATGTAGGAGACACAGGGTCCATCCCTGGGTTGCGAAGATCCCCTGGAGAAAGAAATGGCAACCCACTTCATTACTCTTGCCTGAGAGATCCCATGGACAGAGGAACCTGGGGGGGGCTACAGTCTGTGGGGTCACAAAGAGTTGGACATGACTCAGCCAACAACAACATACTGCATAAATACCAGATTTTTTGGACTGGCATTCCATGATTTTATATTCCCCATGTTCATGATCTTCTCATATTCACTTTTCTAAGTTTAAAAAATTTTTTAAAATAATACTTAGTAATTACGGGTATAGAAAAAAACTCTTGACTTTTGTAGATTTATCTTGTAACCACACAACATGCAGTTTCCTCTTTAATTGATGTTATGGATTATAGTAACAGATATTGTGGTGTTAAGCCATCCTTCTGATTCAAACAAAAATGTATTATTCTTTTGATAAACCAATGGACTTAATTTTCTAATAATTCATTTAAAATTGTGCATCTGTATTTATAAATGTATTTGTGCATTGCTTTACTTTTTTATGTTTTCTTCATTAGATTTAACTGATAAGGTGATTCTAATTTCATAAAAGTAATAATGTCAAACATACACATATGGGCCTGTTATCTACCAACCATTGTTCTAAATACTTTATCTGTATAAATTCCTTGAACCTTCACAACAACTTCTAGAGGCTGCTCACATTCCACGGCTCACGATCCTCTTTCTTTGTCCTCAAAGACAACAATGTGAGCCTTTTTCCCATTGCATCCCTCCAATTTCTTCTTTGGTCAAATCTCCTTCTGCCTCTTTAAAAGGATGCTTGTGATTATACTGGATCCACTTGGCTAATCCAGGGTGAGCTTTTTATTTTAAGATCAGTTGATTAGCAGACTTCATTCCATCTGCAAACATAATTCCTCTTTGCCAAATTCATCGGTTGTGAGGATAAGGATGTGGACATCTTTGTAAGGAGCAGGCGGACATTATTCTGTCCATCGCATCCCCCCAGCCTTTGTGCTTTTCCTAGTTATCCTTGGTATTCAGATATTCTGAAAATTCACTTGACAATTTATGCTGCTTATCATTCAGTGCATCCTTTCAACCTGAAGACTCTGAATTCTGTCTGTGAACTTTTTTCTATGATGTTGATTAGCGCCTCCATTTATTTCTCTCTCTTCTCTTCCCTGGAACTCCCACTAGATGGATTTTGTTCCTTCTGGGTGTGTCTTTCATTTCATGTAAATTTTCTTTTTGTTTGGTTGATTGAGAGCAGGGCTCTGGGGCCAGACTCCCTGGGATTCAGTACCTCAGATCCCCTTTTTATTGGCTGTGTGTTGTGGGGGAACTTGTAGCACCTCAGTTTCCTCATCTAAGTGAAATGGGGGTTATAATGAACACTTGGCCACATGTTGTTGAGAAAATGATAACACTTAGGCTGGTGTAGGTCCTTGAAAAATACTCAGTAATTGTTAGCTATTATGCTATTTATATTAGCATCATGTTTGTATTTATGATCATTCTCCTTCCTGTAGATGAGTACTGACTACAGTAGCTTAACTCTGAAGGGGGAGGGTTGGGTAAGACGTGTGGCTAAGGGGCTTGTCTGGTAACTGGTGTGGAGGTTCCCTTGTTCCTCCCAGGCAGGGGGAGGATCCACTGGCAACCTGGGCTTCAGCCATGCAACTGCAGCCCAGAAATAGAGTCTTCGTATACTGCGAGTCCCACTTGATCCCCATCATTTTCTGGGGCCCCAAGCTATACAAACTTGGCCCAGCCTTCTCTCTCCCACCCCTTCCCTCTGGAGACACATTGGCCCCCTTTGAGTTCCTCCAAGCACCTAGGTGCTTTATCCCAAGGCCTTTGCGTGGAGAGGTTCTCATTCTTAGAAAACCCTTGCATTAATGCAACCTTCCTTGAGTTATTGGAGTTCTTTCTTTCTTTTTTAAACATTTATTTTATCAATCTATTTATTCATTTATTTTTGGCTGTGCTGGGTCTCCACTGCTGTGCGTGGGCTTTCTCTAGTTGCAAAGACTGGGGGCTATTCTCTAGCTGTGGTGTGGGGGCTTCCCACTGCGGTGGCTTCTCTAGTTATGGAGCATGGGCTCTAGGTGCACGGGCATCAGAGTCATGGCACATGTGCTCAGTGGGTGTGGTGCGTGAACTTTGTTGCCCTGTGGCACATGGGATCTTCCTGGGCCAGGAATCAAACCTGTGTCCCCTGCATTGGCCAGTGGATTTCTAACCACTAGACCATGCGGGAAGCCCCATGCAGTTATTTCTTTAAACAACTGTCTCACAAATCACATGATCTATTTTGAATTCTAGACAACGAAAAACAAAAGATTCCTCCCCACCCCCCACCGCCCCCCACCGCCCCCCAGCAACAATAGACCTGCGTGCAATGAACATCAATCTCTTGGGCTTACGTTCAGTAAAAAGTAAGAATAATAATACACACACAAAAAAAACCAACAACGTAGCTACAGATTCATGTTAGCTCTTCCTACGATTTTAATAACCACTGTCCAAACACCAGAAGTGAAAGTATAAACCCTTCCCAGTGCAAAGAGACTGGCCTCTTTTGTTTCAAATCCAATTTCTCCCTGGTGGGATTTTTCTTCTCCAAGTCAAATGCTAACTGTCTTTTTCTCCTTTAGATATTTCTGACTTGGAAAAGTGGTGGGCAGAACATCTGCTGGCAGCCAGAACATACAGAACCACTTCTTCATTCTTTCAATCATTTATTTGTTCATTTATAAAAAGGAACAAATTTGAGTCAGTTGTAGTGAGGTGGATGAACACAGAGTGAAGTAAGTCAGAAAGAAAAGAACAAATATCATATATTAACTCATATATATGGAATCTAGAAAAATGGTCGGGGGGCCAGCTGGAAAAACGGTACTGATGAACCTATATGCAGGGCAGGAATAGAGAGGCAATGTAGCGAACAGACTCTAGACACAGCTGGGGCAGAAGAGGGTGGGATGAACTGAGAGAGTAGCATTGATATACATATATACACACTACCATGTGTAAAATAGCTATCTACCACGAAGCAGCTGTAAAGGACAGGGAATTAAGCTCAGCGCTCTGTGATGTCCTAGAGGGGTGGGCTGGAGGCTCAAGAGGGAGGGGACATATGTATACTTATGGCTGATTCACACTGTTGTACAGCAGAAACCAACACAACATTGTAAAACAATTACCCTCAAGTAACAAGAACACAAACCATTGTGGGGTGCCCACCGTGTTCCATGGGCTGAGTTTACAGAGATGACTGAGCCCAGAGCTCGATAGGCCTGTAATCACATATGACTGTTTCGTCCAGCTTTCTCTCTCCTACCCCTTCCCTCTGGAGATACAGCAGCTTCCTTTGAGTTGTTCCAAGCACCTAGAGACTTTTTCCAAAGGCCTTTGCATGGAGAAGTTCTCAGTCTTAGAAAACCCTTTCCTTTCTCTTGCCCCATCCAGGCTCTTTCTCAGTCAAGCTTTCCTGGGTTTCTAGTACTTCACACGCTTGGCACCCTGTACCTCTCCTTCCCAGCACATAGCTCAATTGTAATTAAATAATGTAGATAACTATGGCTCACTGTCTATTCCCTCTCCTAATATCTAGTTCCATGTGAGTGGAGGCCATTCTGTCTTTTTTGACACTGTGCTTAGCACAGAGCACATTATTGGTGCTCAATAAATACTTGGCAGGCAAGGAATGAGATCATGTTCCCTCACCCTGGGGATATTCACAATTCTGTAGTTTTGCTAATCACCAGCTGAGTGACTGTGGATGTATCATCTGCCTCTCTGTGCCTCAGTTTTTTCCTTCTGTGAAATGGGGAAAATAATAGTAGAGTTGTTGTGTGAATTTAATGAAATAATGTATGTAAAGCTCTTAGAAAATGCCTCATGCATAGTAAGCGCAATGCTCAATAATCTTAGCAATGGTGATGAGGAGGAGGATAATAATGACTGTGATGGAAAATACATAGTGTTCTGTGAAAACTTTGAGGAAGAAACTGCTGAGTGGATGTTGGACTAGATCTAGAGGGATTCTTTAACAAAAAAGTGATGTTGGAGTGGCGACCTAGAACTGAGTAGTCAGGGGGAGGCTGCTTTGAGGAGGGGACCTTCAGGCTGAGACCCAAATGGCAAGGAAGAAGGAGCCGTGGGAGGATCTTGGAGAAAAACCTCCCAAGCAGACAGAACAGGAGGTGCCGTGGCCTTAGGAGGAATCCCATTTTGTTGTTCCAGGAACAGCAGAGAGGCCAGTGTGGCCAGAGCAGAGTGAGCAATAAGGGAGGTGGTAGGAGAGGAGGTCAGATCATACAGGGTCCTTTAAGTGATGGCAAGGGTTTGGATCTTATTTGTAGGTGTTGGAAGGTTTTGAGACGGGGCTGATTATGTTTTGAAAGGGTCACTCTATGGAAAACTATGGAGGTTCTTCAAAAATTTAAACATAGAACCATCACTGTTGTTATTCAGTCACCAACTTGTATCTAACTCTTTGTGACCTCATGGACTGCAGCACTCCAGGCTTCCATGTCCCTCAGCATTTCCAAGAATTTGCCCAAGTTCATGTCCATTGAATTAATGATGACATCCAACCATCTCATCCTCTGTCACCCTCTTCTCCTTCTGCCTTCAATCTTTCCTAGCATCAGAGTCTTTTCCAATGAGTCAGCAGTTCACATCAGGTGGCCAAAGTATTGGAGCTTCTGCTTCAGCATCGGTTCTTCCAAAGAGTAATCAGGATTGATTTCCTTTAAGATTGACTGATTTGATCTCCTTCCTTTCCAAGGGACTCTCAAGAGTCTTCTGCAGCACCACAGTTTGAAAGCATCAATTCCTCAGTGCTCAGCCTTCTTTATGGTTCTAACGCTCACATCCATGCATGACTAATGGAAAGACCATGGCCTTGACTATATGGACTTTGTAAGCAAAGTCATGTCTTTGCTGTCTAACACAGTTTAGGTTTTATAGCTTTTCTGCCTGGAAGCAATTATCTTCTGATTTCATGGCTGCAGTCATCATCCACAGTAATTTTAGAGCCCAAGAAGAGGAAATCTGTCACTTCTTCCACCTTTTCCCCTTCTATTTGCCATGAAATGATGGGACCAGATACCATAATCTTAGTCTTATTTTTAATATTGAGTTTTAAGCCAAATTTTTCACTCTCCTCCTTCACCCTTATCAAGAGGCTCTTTAATTCCTCTTTGCTTTCTACCATTAGAGTGGTATCATCCACATATCTGAGGTTGTTGATATTTCTCCCAGAAATCTTGATTCCAGCTTGTAACTCAACCAGTCTGGCATTTTGCTTGATGTGCTCTGTGTATAAGTTAAATAAATGAGGTGATAATAAACAGCCTTGTTGTAATCCTTTTTCAATCCTGAACCAGTCAGTTGTTTCATACAGAGTTCTAATTGTTGCTTCTTGACCTGTGTACAGGTTTCTCAGGAGACAGGTAAGATGGTCTGGTATTCCCATCTCTTTAAGAGTTTTCCACAGTTTGTTATGATCCACACAGTCAAAGATTTTCGTGTAGTCAATTAAACAGAGGTAGATGTTTTTCTGTAATTCCCTTGCTTTCTCTATGATACAGGGGATGTTGGCAATTTGATCTCTGATTCCTCTTCCTTTTCTAAACCCAGCTTAAAGATCTGGAAGTTCTTGGTTCATGTAATGCTGAAGCCTAGCTTGGAGGATTTTGAACGTAACTTTATAACATGGGAGTTGAGTGCAATTGTCTGGTGGTTTGAACATTCTTTAGTACTGCCGTTCTTGGGAATTGGTATGAGGATTGACCTTTTCTAGTCCTGTGGCCACCATTGGGTTTTCCAAATTTGCTGATGTATTGAGTGCAGCTCTTTAATAGCATCATTATTTAGAATCTTAAGTTGTTCTTCTGGAATTCCATCACATCCACTAGCTTTATTGGCAGCAGTGCTTCCTAAGACCCACTTGACTTCACACTCCAGGATGTCTGGCTCTAGGTGAGCAATCATGGTTATCTGAGTCACCTGCTAAGAGAGTAGATTGTACAAATTCTCATCACAAGAAAACAAATTTGTTATTATATGTGGTGATGGATGGGAACTAGACTTATTGTGGTGGTCATTTCTCAGCATGTACATATTTCAAATTACTCTATTGAACACCTTAAATTAATACAATGCTATATAGCAGTTACATCTCAATAAAAAAATCAATAAATCAATAAATAAGAGAGTCACTTTAACCACTATATGAAGAATGAGCTGTAGGTACAAAGTTGGACATGTGAACAGAACATGCCAGGAAAAGAGGGCATTTCAGGGGGAGAAAGTGGCAGCCAAGGACACTGAGTTGGGAATGAATGTAGTTTGTTTTGGGGAACAGAAAAAATTCAGAGTGACAGGTTCCTAGTGTGCTTGGAGGAAGATGTGTGTGCAAATGGGACTGGGGCCCAGATTTTGAAGGTCTGAAGGACATTCCAGGGTATTCAGATTTTATCATGGAGCAAGTTTCTGGAAAGATGCTTAAGCAGGGATAAGATAGAAAGTTACAGTAAGATCCAATCAGTAAAACATGAACCTTTCTAGGTATCTCAAACAGAAGTAATTTAATACAGGGAAGTGCTGAGAAATGAACCAAGGGATGATAAACCAGCTCACAGTTTATCAACACCAGAAGCCAGTACCACTCTCTGGGCTGGGGAACATGGCAAAGAGGAGGTACCAGAATCCAGAAGCTGGAGTTGTTCAATAGGAAGTAGATCCACAGCAGGGGCTGTCTCGCCAAGTTCAAGCCACGGGAAAGATGCAGAAGCTGCCAAAGCCAACTGCATGAGACAGAGGCTGGGAGAAAAGTGCCCTGACTTCTTGTTTTTCCACCCTAGATCTCCCACCAATGCTTCCCATTGGCTAAACCTGATCAGAAGTCAGATAGCAGGAAGGCTGAGAAACAGCTTGTAGAAGTGCAAGAATGGATCTGTGGGCTAATAGGACATGATTGGCCACACGATCAATTCTGTTTCCTAGAGAGACTGCAGTAGCATCTGTGTTAAGGAAGGCAGGCACCAGCATCTGTGTTAAGCTAGGGAGGCCAGATAGGAAACGACCACAGGATCCTAAAGAGTCCGTGATGAGAATCTGAACTCAGGCAAAGGTAGTAGAGGTGGAGAGAAGGGGTGGGTTCAAAGGATGTGCCAAGATCTGGGTGACCACTGGAATGCAGAGAGTGAGGAGGGAGAGAGGATATTGGAGATTTTGAGTTTGGGAAACTGTGCCAAATCTGGTCAGGGAGGGGAAGGAGTGTGAGTGAGGAGCTCCATTTCTTTCTTTAAAAAAAAAAATTTTTTTTTTTTGATGTGCACCATTTTAAAAGTCTTTCTTGAATTTGCTACAGTATTGCTTCTGTTTTATTTATTTATTTGATGCAAGGCATGTGAGACCTTAGCTCCCACACCAGGGATCGAACCCACACCCCCTGCATTGAAAGTGAAGTCTTAACCACTGGCCTGCCAGGGAAGTACCCAAGGAGTTCCAATGCAATGTCCCGAGTTTGAGGTACCCCCAGGTCACCCACATGGAGACCTTGTATGCCCCCTCAATCCTTGGTTTCATTCTCTGTTTATGAATGATGAGTAATAATAGATAATGGTTATTGGTCCTTACTGTGTGCCAGGTGCAGCTCTAAGTATTTTATGTGTGATAATTAATTTATAGTTATGATGCCCTCATGTGGAAGATATTGTTACTCCTATTTTACTGATAAGGAAACTGAGGGACAGAAAGAGAGTGCCTGACTAAATTCACTGAGTTTGTAGGGGTTCTGATGTAACTCCAGCCTGCCTCAACCTCCTGTTCAGAGAATCAATTGAGGTAATATACAATTCAGGCTCTGACATAAAATAATTATATTTTGTTTTAATATTATTGTCAAAGATATATTTGCTTTTGTGAACAATGTTGACTCACACAGTGTTTAAGGTAATGTTAACGTATCACTGAGAGAGGAAAGAGTTATGAGAGCTGAAATCACACAGTATTTGAAGGCTGATAGACTTGAATTCAAAATATGGTCTCCTACCTTGGCATCTTGGTGACCTGGGACAAATGAACTTACACTCTCTGAGCCTCAGTGTATTTATTTGTAATATGGGCACAATGATGCCCACTTGGGTGTTGAGAGGATTAAGCAAGGTGAAGTATGTGGTGCCTAGCACATAGTAGGTGGTTCATTGCTACTGGGTCTCCTTACCTGGGGAGTCTCTTGGACCAGTAGAATAAGAGGAACATAGACTCTAATTGTGATTCACTAGGATCTATCTTTTTGTGAGTCCTTTCTACTCACAACTTTGGTTTCTTACCACCAAGGGAGTTGGAATAGACCTCCAAGGCTCCAGCCCCGAAAACCTGGCAACCCACGATCTCACATCTCCAACTTACTTTATAGTTGATTTGCAATATTATATTAGTTTCAGGTGTATAGCATAGCGATTCAGTATTTTTTATAGATTGTTTGTGTGTATGTGCTCAGGCATTTCAGTTGTGTCTGACTCTCTGTTACCCCATGAACTGTAGCCCACTAAGCTCCTCTGTCCATGGGATTCTCCAGGTAAGAATAGTAGAGTGGGTTGCCATGCTCTCCTCCAGGGGATCTTCCCTACCCAGGGATAGAACCTGCGTCTTCTGCATCTCCTGCAATGCAGGTAGAATCTTTACCACTGAGCCACCAGGGAAGCCCCTTTTACAGATTATACTCCATTGAAAATTATTACAGGATAATGGCTATAATTCCCTGTTATGTACAATATATCCTTGTTGCTTATCTGATTTATACATAGTTGCTTGTATCTCTTAATCTCTTACTCCTAATTTGCCCCTGACCTCTTCTCTCTTCCCTTTGATAACCACTAGTAAGGCAATGGCACTCCACTCCAGTACTCTTGCCTGGAAAATCCCATGGACAGAGGAGCCTGGTAGGCTGCAGTCCATGGGGTCGTGAAGAGTCAGACACGACTGAGTGACTTCACTTTCACTTTTCACTTTCCTGCTTGGAGAAGGAAATGGCAACCCACTCCAGTGTTCTTGTCCGGAGAATCCCAGGGACGGGGGAGCCTGGTGGGCTGCTGTCTATGAGGTCGCACAGAGTTGGACACGACTGAAGTGACTTGGCAGCAGCAGCAGCAGTTTCTTTTCTTTATCTTTGAATCTGTTTTGCAGAAACATTTACTTGCACTATTTTTTGGATTCCACACGTAAGTGACGCCATACAGTATTTGTCCTTGTCTGGCCGATACCACTAAGCATAATATCTCACGGTCCATCCATGTTGTTGCGAATGGCAGAACTTCATTTTCTTATGGCTAAGTGATACTCATGGGCTTATGAATATATCCCAAATCTTCATCCATCCCTCTGTTGATCAGCATTTGAGTTGCTTCCATATCTTGGTTACTGTAAATAGTGCTGCTATGAGCGTTGGTCACACCCCCAACTTTTCATGCTGTCAAATGGAGACATAACATCAATCTCCAAAGCAGGCTGAGTACTGGGGGCCAGGCTGAGAACATGTTGTCCTTGGGGACAGCCGTTTGTCCTTAGAGGACAGGGATTTGACATCTGGAGGACATTCTTGGTTTTTTTTTGGTCAAACCAAACAAAGAAGGCTTTGGAGGCAGGATCAGCACTGGGGTAATGTCTTTAAGAGTTTGAAGCATCTTACAGATGGGCCTTCTATTCATAAAATGTCATCTTATTACTCTAAATTTAAGCATGGGTAAATGAGTCAGATTGCTCTTATCTTCATTTATTTGTTTGCCAATAAACTTTCTGAGTGCCTATTATGTGCCAGGCATGGTGAAAGCTGCTGGTGATATAGCAGTGAACAGAAGTCCTCTTGGGGCTTACATTCTAGCTGGGATAAACAGATAAACAAGTAGGCCAATAAACAAGTAAACACATAAGGGAATTTAATGGAAAATAGGATAGAGAGGGGGCTAGTGTGCTCAAGTGAGTGGTCAGGGAGGCCTCTCTGAGAACACAGCATCTGAGATGAAATCTGCAGGGTAAGGAGAAAGAAAGTGAAAGTGAAGTCGCTCAGTTGTGTCCAACTCTTTGCGACCCCATGGACTGTAGCCTACCACGTTCCTCCATCCATGGGATTTTACCATGCAGGGTAAGGAAAGGCAGGTGCAAAAGTAGAAGAGAGTTCCAGGCAGTTCCAATTGCAGGTGCAAAGGCCTTAAGGTGAGGAGAGCTGGAGCCAATCAGATGAGAGAGTGAGGAGCAGCCAGAGCCCACTGACAGCTCTTCCTCCCAGTGCGCGGATGCGGTTGGACCACTCTCTCAGTGTGGGAGGGACAGTCTGGGTTGAGACTTAATTTACATTTCAAGAGGGCTAGAAACCTTTGAAAGCAATTTTCTCGGCTGACTTCGGAGAATTAATTAGTTAATATCTGCATGACACTCAAAAATCTTGGAGGAACAGGAATATATTATTGTTATTTCCCCATTGAGGCTTTCTAAATGGAGGTCTGAGTACCTGGGATTTTTGCCCAGAGGAGGCTGAATGAGAAATGGCCTGCGGTCCCCTGCAAAAGAAACATTTCTTTCTCCTGCCCTGCTGGGAAATCTGACTTCCATTTTTATAAGGCCAAAGAGGGACTTGGAAACAGGGCCAGTTCTGACTCTGTAATTAATTTCAAAGAAAGTCTTTTACCTTCACTGCCTATAAAAAGATTAAAAAATAACTTTTGTTTAGGCAATACCTTTCTCTAGAGAACTCACTCAACTCCACAGTGAAGAGTTTGATCTTCTTGCCTTGCTGTGAAGTAGGCAAGAAACCCACTCCCGTTCATTTTTATTTTTTCAAACATGCAAAAAATTATACCAAAGGTTTCCTGGCAACCTTGGGGAATCCAGTTGTCAGAAGCTGCACCCTTCACTCTATCCCAGATCCTTAACCTTGACTCCACTTTCTGTCTTTTGATAATTTGGATGTTTGCTGAGGATTTTCATCCAGGTAATTTCTCTTTCTCTCTCTGTTTTTTCCTAATATCAGCTAGACACTCTACACGCATCATGTCATTTACTTGAAAATGTACAAAGGTGCCTGTTTTTTCATGAATGTCATAGATGAGGAAACTGAGGCTTGAAGAAGCCAACTCTGTTCCTGAGATCACGTTGCTTATAAGAGGAAGGGCTGGGATCTGGACCCAGGCAATTTGACACCACATGGACATGGTGAAATATTACCATCTACCGCCTCCTTTGGAAGAAAAGCTACGACAACCCTAGACAGTGCATTAAAAAGCAGAGACATTACTTTGCCAACAAAGGTCCATTCAATCAAGGCTATGGTTTTTCCAGTAGTCATGTATGGATGTGAGAGTTGGACCATGAAGAAAGCTTAGCACTGAAGAATTGATGTTTTTGAACTGTGGTGTTGGAGAAGACCCTTGAGTCCTTTGGACTGCAAGGAGACCCAACCAGTCAGTCCTAAAGGAAATCAGTCCTGAATATTCATTGGAAGGACTGATGCTAAAGCTGAAGCTCTGATACTTCGGCCACCTGATGCAAAGAACTGACTCACTGGTAAAGACCCTGAGGCTGGGCAAGATTGAAGGCAGGAGGAGAAGGGGACGACAGAGGATGAGATGGATGGTATCACCAACTTGATGGACATGTGTTTGAGCAAGCTCTGGGAGTTGATGATGGACAGGGAAGCCTAGTGTGCTGCAGTCCATTGGGTTGCAAAGAGTCAGACAAGACTGAGTAACTGAACCTTTGAACCTTTGAATTAAAACCCTAAGAATGACTGGGATGTCTTTGAAGATTCTTTGTGCAGTATCACATTAAGGGTATCGAAGGTATACTTTTTAGTTTTTGGGAGGCAATACTGTGTTTTTCTTTTTTTGTGTGTGAAGAGATGGGGGTGGGAGGTGGGTGGGTGCAAAGTGGAGAGAAATGCCTTTTATGGATTGTCTGCTAAACCTTGTGAAGCTGTAGCTGAGTCTCGGTGCCAGACAACTGCGCCTGCTGACTTAATGGCTCTGAAGGATGACAAGGCTTAAAAAATCGACTGTCACCGCAGAACTTGGAACAGATTGAAATAGAGCGCTTGAGTCATCTGTTAAAGATGCCACCCTGGGCCCCTGTAATGCAATGCCCGGTTAGAGCCAAGAACACATTAAAAACTAACTACTTTGATTGTGATGCCTAAGGGTCCTTGTCCCTTGCGAGGGGACTGCAGGACGGACATTGCTGCTTGGCAGACACCCTGATTTTGGTGGCCGCTGGTCAGAGACGAGTGCAGCTAGGTTACAGATAAGGCCTCCAGTTCAGCAACTAGTAAACAGTGAGGTTCCCAGAAGACCTCAGAGCAAGAAGGTGAGTCCTGTCTTGCCTGCAGAGGCCCTGTCGACTCTGCTTCAGTGACCCTACATGTCACGGCATGCCATGCAGTCAAGTGCCACCCATGAGCATTCCCTGTGTGTGTACAATGCACCCACAGCCCCACTCATCCTCAGTGTCCTGCCAGACAATCTCCAACCCAGGAGATTCTTGTTTGGAACTCATCTCTAAATATTATGGAAATGATTAAGAGCATTGGGTTTAGTACAGGAGAAACCCTAAATAGAAAGTCTTCATCATTCCAAATGTGTGTAAAACAAGCCCACATACTCTGAGCAATGCCTGTGGCCAATTAGGATGTCAGAGGAAGCCGGTAGCACTTAGACACTGTAGTCGGGTGCTGTAAGTGCTATTGTGTCATGGGTACGACGTGTATCTTGTTTCTCAAGGTGGAGGAGGGCCTTTTGAAAAGTCAGGTGGGTTTACAGGTTGGATGGCAGGGAGGGTGAAAGCCGAATATACTGATATTGACTATGGAGCAGGACAACTGGCTTGTTATCCTGGCTTCACTGCATACCACTGTGCGACCTTGGACAAGTTACTTGATCCCTCTGTGCCTTAGTTTTACCAGCTTGAAAATGGAGATTAATAATAGCATCTAATTTTGAGGTTTCATGAAGATTAGGCCATTAGAAGTGCAATTCTCTGGCACTGTGTTCTTGCTCAAAGAATTTTAGCTAAAAAAGAAAACCGATGAAAAAGTATCCAGATTCTCATTTTTTGCCCTGAAAGAGAACTGAAAAGAGGGGAGGTTCTGGGTGGGGCTTGAGTGGGAAGTCCCATGAAGTCCTACAGCCTGGGTCATGGTGACTGTCTTGCAGGAAGTATCATGACTGCCCCATGGGTAGTATTGATCAGAAGGAAAATCTATAATATTGGAAGAGGGAAATCTATTAGGGCAAATAATACATACATAAAAAGCATTTAGTTTTACAGGTGTGATGTAATAAATCCCCAGCTCCTGGGGTAGCTCAGACGCTAAAGAGTCTGCCGGCAATGCAGGAGATCCAGGTTCAATCCCTGGGTCGAGAAGCTCCCCTGGAGAAGGGAATGGCAACCAGTCCATGGACAGAGGAGCCTGGAGGACTGCAGTCCATGAGGTCACAAGAATTGGACGTGACTGAGTGACTAACACAATTTCCTAGCACAGAACTCCTAAAAACCCTTGGAATTTCCTGACTGCAAGAGTGTCTTTTGTTATTCATAAGGGTCCCCTTTAGATGACCCCTGAGTTTTCCTAATGGGGTGATGTAGAGTGGAGCTGGTCACCAACAAAACCAAGTGATCTGGAAGCTAACACTTTGAGCTGCATCCACTGACCTCGGGGAAGAGGAGTGTCTGTGTCTGTTGGGGAGGGGCTGGAACGAGACTCAACTGGCTTTCTCTGCATGCTGCAAGGGTGGTGCACCCAATCTCCATGGGGACAGAAAGTGCTGTGCTCAAACCCTTTTGGACCTCGTCTTATGTACCTCTTCATCTAGTTTCTCATTGGAATCCTTTACAATATCTTTATATTAATAATAAACTGGAAATAGTAAGTGAAGTGTTTCCCTGGGTTCTATGAACCATGATAGCAATTTATTGAACCCAAGGAGGGAGGCTTGGGAACCCCTGGTTTGTAGCCAGCGTGAACAAAAATATAGGCAACCTGGGGACCCCACTACTTGTGACTGGAATCTGAAGTGGTGGCAGCCTTGGGTGACTTAGACCTTGCCCTGTGGGGTCTGCACTAATCTGGGTGGTTAGTGTCAGAACTGAATTCCAGTGAGGGAAGTTCATTGTCCCCCCGGATTTCATTGAGAAGTATCTCACCCAACTCAAATCTGTGAACATTGCACCTGTGTAGCAAAAGAGCGGAGAAGGCATTGGCACCCCACTCTAGTACTCTTGCCTGGAAAATCCCATGGACGGAGGAGCCTGGTAGGCTGCAGTCCATGGGGTTGCTAAGAGTCGGACATGACTGAGCAACTTCACTTTCACTTTTCACTTTCATGCATTGGAGAAGGAAATGGCAACCTAGTCCAGTGTTCTTGCCTGGAGAATCCCAGGGATGGGGGAGCCTGGTGGGCTGCCGTCTGTGGGGACACACAGAGTCAGACACGACTGAAGTGACTTAGCAGCAGCAGCAGCAAAAGAATCAACAAGAATACTTAGCCTACCGGCTAGGGAGTGGTTTCTGGAAACTCTAACCTGGTGGAGTCATTTGCAGACTAAAGGATAAAGCAGGCAGTAGCATTCAATAGAACATCTTGGAGGGTATCCTTACTGGTGTCAGATTTTGAACCCCAAAGTCTAGTAACTGGGGAGAAATAAATAGAAAACACTATACACATACACACATATAAATATGTGATTAGATATTTTGATCAATGCATCTGTAAACCAAGTATGTCTAGTATTTTGTTGAAACTTTCTGGGACCCTTTGGGAGGGAGGTAACACTTTCTACCACCACCAGACCTTTAAGCAAGTGCATAGACAAGAAACAAAAATTGTTGCAAATATCTATAAAGCCTAAAAGTTTAAGCTTTAATGAAGTCTTATACATGACACCCACCTTAAGCAGCAAGTTGAGGATGATGAAAACTTGGCCTATGAAACAAACAGACTCTAGACTGAACCTCAGTTATAACAACAACAGGTAATATTGAGAGCCAGGCACCATATACGCCTTTAACATATGAGCCCTATGAGCCTCATAACAACCCGATGACATAGGTATAATGTTTTCCCCATTGTATTAGCGAGGAAACCGAAGCACCAGAGCTGATAGGTGGTCGAGTCAGACTGAATAAGCCTGAAAACTGAGGATGGATGCCATTGCAGCCCTTACTACTTCTTTTATAGAAACTAGAACCAGAACTGCAGGTGTATATCATTCATGCTTTGTTGATTCAAGTTATTCCTCCATTTGGAGTGAAGTGTATATAGTTCCCATTCCTTGGTGGGGGCTATATAATTCTAAATAAATCTTTTTGTGGTCTTCAGAGAGTCTTGAGCTGAAAAAATCCGTCTAGGTGCAGTAATTGGAGAAAACCTTGGCAGGGTGGATTCTGTCCTGCTACTGCAGTGAAAATTCTGTTGCCCAGGCTGTATATATAAATAGCCTACTTCATAGGCCCACTGAGGTGTCTCAGGCCCATGAGATGAGCATGCCCAAAGCCAGTTTGACACTTATTCTGAGTCTCCTTCTTCAGTTTGTGGTACCGGCATCCTTCCGGTCGCCCAGACCATGAACCTAGGGTCCTCCATTTCCTCCCTTTTAGTCCCTGCCCTCAAGTCTAACTGGCCATCAAAAGCATCAGGTATCATTTCTTAAAGAGTCCCCAGACCTGGCGCTGGCTGTGTCCCTGCTGCTACCACCCTAGTGAGGTGCTCAGATGATTCTGTGATTACCGTAGCAGCTGCTTTCCAACTAGTGATCTGGCTCGGTTTTTGTCATCTTGCTTTTGTTTCCTTTCTTTTAAAAAAAATTTATGTATTTATGACTGCTGGGTTTTTATTGCTGTGCAGGCTTTTCTGTATTTGCAGAGATCAGGGGCCACTCTTGTGCACAGGCTTCTCATTGCGGTGGCTTCTCTTGTTGCAGAGCACGGGCTCTAGGTGGGTGGATTTCCGTGGCTGTGGCACATGGGCTTGGTACTTGTGACTCCTGGGTTCTGGAGCACAGGCTCAGTAGTTGTGGCGCATGGGCTTAGTTGCTCTGTGGCATGTGGGATCTTCCCAGAATAGGGATCAAATGCACGTTTCCTGCATTGGCAGGCAGATTCTTTACCACTGAGCCACCAAGGAAGCTCCTGTTTCCTTTCATTTTAATTGTACTTTTCCCCTTTACAAATAGTCTCATCTTTTGTGAAAACCTGAAAGGCAGGCACCTTGATTTAAATTCTACTAGTAGCAACCTTAGAGATTTTAAAGAAAATTCTTTTTTTTTTTAATTGCAGTATAGTCAATTTACAATGTTGTGTTAGTTTCTGGTGTACAGCCTAGTGATTCATATATGTGTGTGTGTGTGTATACATATAGCACACATATATACTCTAAAAGAAATTCTTAAATCTATATTTGTTAATAAATGATCAAAATCCATTACAGAAATGCAATTCTGGGGGGGCTCCTTTTTGTGGAAGATGAGAAATTTTGAGGATTTTTTCCTTGTGAATTTAGCCTGTTACTGTTGTAATTATAATAAAACCTATTGGAGTATGATCAACCTGGTAGCCATACTACAACAATGCTTTAGAGTTATTATTTCTATTCTATTTAACTGGCTTCAACAGAAAAGCACACGTTTGCTAGCCACATTTCCTTATTTTTGAGTATTTACCTCTGACTGCTAATTAATTTTTTGGCATGAGTCTTCAAATGGTTTATTCAAGATGGGTCTTTGCATGTTCAAGAAAATCTTTTTGGTAATTTCCTCCAGATGACAACTTGGTTGGATGTAGGCTATTAGTGCTTTGTAAATGATGTTCCATTGTTTGCTTCCATTTAGTATTGTAAAGTGCAGGTCTGAAGCCAACATATTTCCTTCAGATACTTATAGGAATTAAAAAAAAGTTTGCCCCAGTATTTCTACCTGTGGATCTTATTTGTCTAAATAAAAGTCCAATCTCTATTCTTAAATTATCTTTCTTTAGATCCAGAATTTTCCTTCTATTATTTGATAGTGTGTCTGCTCCTTGGATTCTACTTTTGTGTCCTCTTATGATTTTTTATCATGTTACCATTTCCTCTGAGTTTAGTGGATGAGGGAGGCAAGTTTTTCTTCCACTTTGTGAGTCTTTCTTCCACATGGCCTTATCTCCTATGTACAGCTTCTAATTAAGTTATTTTGCTTTCCATCTTTAGATAATCCTTAATCCAAAATTGGAGAAGGCAATAGCACCCCACTCCAGTACTCTTGCCTGGAAAATCCCATGGACCGAGGAGCCTGGTGGGCTGAAATCCATGGGGTCCCTAAGAGTTGGACACGACTGAGTGACTTCACTTTCACTTTTCACTTTCATGCATTGGAGAAGGAAATGGCAACCCACTCCAGTGTTATTGCCTGGAGAATCCCAGGGAAGGGGGAGCCTGGTGGGCTGCCATCTTGGGGTTGCACAGAGTCGGACACGACTGAAGCGACTTAGCAGCAGCAATCCAAAATTAATTCCTCATTGTGACCACTTGTTCCCATTTTATAGACTAAAAAGACTTTTGGGATCTTGTTGAGATCACACATCAGGTATGTAAGAAACATTTTCTCCCTGTCTTCCTTCCTCTCATCTTCCTCCTTTTCCTCTTCTTTCTTTTTCTTCTTTTTTTTTTTTGTCTGGTTATAAATGAATTATCTCTGACTCTGGAGCAAGGCTCCTTCCTTTGAACTGCAGACGATTTGCATACACCTCATGTTGCTTGTCATATTCGCCTGAATTTTTATAAAGAAGGACCTACAGGTCCACACTTTAGAAGAAAAAGTTAAAAAAGCTAAAAGATTATCAGTCATGGCCAAGTTTAGGGACCAGAAGCACATGTGTATGTGTGTGGCTCAAGATAATGGAAGCAGCAAAGTTTCTGGTAGCCTCCTCAGGAGGCTTTATCACAGACCCTAGAAACAAAACCTAGGGACTCTGGCACACCCAGGACTCAGCTATACAATGTGTAAGGGAAAGTAGAGGTTTATTTGTACCAATGTATGATCTCACCAAACATCTATCTACAAATGGATGGTTTTACTCTATCCATCACCAGTTGAGAGTTGGTTTGGCTAAGAAGTTTTGAGTTTTTAAATACACCCTTCCGTTCCTACCTTAACTAGGAAGATTGGTTCTAAGCTTGGTCTTCCCTTAATTTATAGTTTGAAAATAGGTTCAGTTACACTGCTCTGGGTACTGGGTTGCAATGCTGAGGGAAACAGACATAGTCTTTGCTCTCATGGGATTTGTAACCTATAGGGCTATAGCATAGTTATCGGATGTTAATCCAACAATCATACTAACAGGGACGAGGGACAGGTAGTCACAAACTGAGAGTGTGTAACTGGGAATGGGGAGGGAGGTCAAGGGCGGCTTCCTGGAGGAAGTGGCATTTGAGCTGTGATGCGGAAGATGGATGGGGATGAAGAAAACCAAGGTGGGAGCAATTGGAAGAGCAGGCCAGGCAGAGGGAGCCTGTGCAAAGTTTTGTGTGGAAGGAATATGAATAAAAACTGCTTCTGTGGTTGGAGTGTGAGCAGGAGGGATGGGGGCTGGGGAATGGTACCAGAAGGGATCAGAGGAGTTGTTAGGGCCAGAGTTAAGGGCAAGGAGAGCCCTGGGGAGAATTTCTTTGATGAATAGAGCTAGAAGGGGTAATGACAAGATCAGATTTGCCTATTGGAAAAGGAACTCTGAAAGTAGAGAATCTCCAGGCTGGGGGAGGGCTAGTAGGAGAGGGTAGATTAAAGATCCACTGGGACCTGAGGGATAATCTCACTGTTTGCCCGTAGGTGTGCCCATAGAGAACGTGCCTACTGTTGAAGGGTTTTTGTTTTTCCTGTGTGAAAACCAGCTACCAGTGTCAGAAGGTTTGTCCCTGGGGGGACAGGTGGGGGAAATCAGTTACTTTTCTGGGGCTTACTGATCCAATCCTCCTTCATAA
Organism: Bos javanicus; assembly: GCF_032452875.1. Taxonomy (NCBI): domain Eukaryota; kingdom Metazoa; phylum Chordata; class Mammalia; order Artiodactyla; family Bovidae; genus Bos; species Bos javanicus. Next base: position 20,352,556 of record NC_083892.1, read on the forward strand.
GGTGTGGAAGATGACCTCCCCTGATAGAACCAATGGAGGTGAGTCCACCGGGTTGGTCTTGTTGGAAGCCCATCTCGCAGGCTGTTCAGGGCTTCCCCAGCCCTCCAGGAAGGGGACAGGAGTCCACGCCTCTCAGCCTACGGTGCCTGGAGCCCACACCCCTCTGGCTTAGGGGACACGGGGTCAGGGAGGTTCGACCAGGTTCTCCCCTTCACTGCTTTAACAGAACACCTCTCCAAGGAGGGTAATCCCATGTCAGGCCTCAAAGAATTCTTTTCATCTGGTCCTATCCATGCTCTACTAGGCAGGCATTTTTGAAGCTCCTGGCATGTCAATTGCACCCTGCCTGTATCCTCTCTTAGGCACTGGTGAGTGGAGATGCTGGAAAGCTGTACTCAACATTGAGAATTTTGAGCACAAAAAATATTTCTCTTGAAACACTTGTCTAAATAACATTTCCTAAAGAGTAAATCAGTTTGCATGCGTGCATTCTCAGTCATGTCCAGCTCTTTGCGACCCCATAAGCCATCAGGCTCCTCTGTCCATGGGATTCTCCAGGCTAGAATGCTGGAGTGGATTGCCATTTGCTTCTCCAGGTGATCTTCCCAACTCATGGATAGAACCCTTGTCTCCTGCACTGGTAGGCAGGTTCTTCCACTGAGCCACCTGGGGAGTCATTTTATACAGCTGAAAACAGAAACGAGCATGCCAGCTCTGCTCCTTCACTGGGTGTTTGTTTGTTTGTTTGTTTTTTTAATGTCTGCTACGTTTTTGGAGGAAAATGTATGGATTTGCTATTCTTTGTGAGCTCACTTATGAATTGCATTTCCTCTTTCTCTGATGTCTGTTCAGGTCACAAAGGGTTAATTTAAAGTGGCCTGATCTCCCCCTCCCCGCCCCCCACCCCCGCAGGGGAGCCCTGCCTTGGAGGTACAACTAATTATACTGGCTCTGGGAGATCTCTGAGCTCATTTCAAGGTAGATTAGAGATGATTTCTGAAAACGTATTCATCGCTGCCTGGCTGTCGTGGGAGAAGTGAGGGAGGGGACGGATTTCCTCAGGACTAATTGGTTGTTTGTGTGCAATGAGAAAAATAGCTCTTGAAATCGGTTCTAGATTTTCATTATTTATTCTATAGCCAAGATTTGTTATCATTAGAGAATTCAATAAGTGAATGAACACTCCAAATCAGTGAAATGATTAGTAATTCATTTCTGGATGAAAATATTTTCAAAATTGAAGTTAATATGACTGACTAAGGGGTCAGGGAGCTGACAGAGGGAGGCCAGGCAGGGCCGGGAAATGGGAGACAGGATTGGGGCCAAAGAGAATAAGAAAACCAGGTCCCTGTGGCAGGGGATGGCTGCTGCTCACCTCTGGCTGACTTCTACCACGTGGGAATATGGGTTCAGCGTTGCCCTGTCTTCCAGCTTTTCCAAAAGAGGCGGAACATCTGGATTTTTACATGGAATTAGTTGGCAGCTAAATTTGCAATATCTCTGCAGGTGACACGGGACATAAATGCTGCAGCCCACCTGCTTGCCACCTTGGGTCTAGACTGGAAGGTGAAGAAATCCTTTTATCTCCGTGTTTTACGTCTACTGGAGACCCTCACAAAAATAGAGAAGACTAAATGTCAGGTCCCAAAACCCTGGAGCTTTGTTTCTCCTTTCTTATTAAGAGGAGACTGGTATTTTCAGAACTCAACTCCTAAAAGAAATATAATGCATGTCCAACCCACTGATCCAAGCAGAGAATGACCACCAGGTAGAAAGCACCAAAGGGGGCCATCAGGACTGACAGTCAGTTCCAGCCTATCACTTTCTTAGCCCTGCATGGAGTCCAGTGGACTGCCATGTACGGATGTGTAGGTGGGGTACTGTTCAACTGTTGAGGGTCTCATTCTCATTGCAGACTATGCGAATGGTACCCACCACTCTGGGGCTGTGCAGTGTTATCACTCAAGCCCTGTCCAAGGCCATATGGACAGAATGGACAGTATGTTACATTGTCTGCACTTCTCTGTATCCTCCTTGAGTCTGTAGAGTGTTGAGACTATAACTTGATTATCTCTACAGCAGCCTGCACAGTGGTCTAAGTAGTGTGGCTAGAAGGGGGTTAATTAAAATTTTTTAATAGTGATAACTAAGGAAAGAGATAAAACTAACTTCTACACAGTATAGTAAGTGTAGACTAGAGAAATATGTAAACCTAAATGCGGAGTGAAGGGAGAAATAAGTTATTCCCAGGAGAGACATTATGAAGGTTTCACAGGGAGACTGAGAGAGAGCCTTAAAATTAGGCGGAGCCAAGGAAACAAGGTAACCATTTTGGAGTTCTTAAGATGCTACTTAAAACAAAGGGGCATTTTCTCCTTATTACAGGCTCAAGACCTAGACAGAGTACTTTTCTTTCTTTCGTTTTTTTTTTTTTTGTTTTTTTTTTTAGAGTACTTTTCTTAAAAGTAAGAGCTCTTGAGTTAAGGAAGAACAATGAGAGAGGTTTGGTAAATCCCATCCTCAATAAAATGAAAAATTCTTCATTTTATTGAAATAAATAAGGTCAGATGTCCAAAAGGGCTTCTGGTTCCACATAAAAATATTTATCAAATGTGGAAAATGTTCACAACATGTTGCTAAATGAAAATCGGACTAGAAAATGATACGTACAGTGTATCTTTATAAGAAAAACGTGTTTTTCTTTCCCTTTCTAAAAAATGAGTTTTTCTTAGAAATAAACAGATGTATAGAAAATGAAAGATTGCAAGGGTTTTCACTAAAATGTTTACCTGGTTACAATTGACCTTTTGTGTTTTTCTTTCTTTCTGAAGTGTCTGCGTGAAAAATTATTACTTGAGGAATAAAAAAGCTCACAATAAATATAATTCAGTATGAACGTTTCCAATGTGAAGTTTTGAATAACATGCTCAATAGCACAGAAAATGATGATGATATTTGTTAAGTGAGAAAAGTAGATGGTAAAATTTGTTGCATGTGAAATGCTACCATGTTTATAGCAATTTATGGGTCTGTGCATCTGTGCACAGGAAAAAAACAGTGGTTATCTCTAGTCGGTGAGCCTAGGAAAGATTTTGATATTCTTTTTCTATATTTTTGGTTATAATAACTAAAATTAATGTTGTAATGCATTTTTAAAATTAGTAACATCTTCTGTTACAATATCTACATTGTGTGTATTATATTTGTTACACTACATGTTTATTATATCTATATTCTGTTATTGTATCTACATTGTATTATTATATGCACATGGTGTTAAATCTACATGTTATTTTGTAATTAAAATTATTTAAATAGGAGTACCTATAGAGAAGTATAGGGGTCAGGAAACATTTCTGAAAATACTTTGTAAAGATTTTACAACGTCAGACTTTTCATGTTTGTAATCTTTTTTGTGCCCTGACTATTTTCCTGTGGTAATTATAGCAAAGGCCTAAGAACAGTAATATTGAGAAAGCACAACTTTGATCACGTCACTCCCAGGCTTAGAATCCTTCCATCACTCCCTGTTGCTGTAGAATCGAGTCCAAACTCCCCAAGCAGATTCACAAGGCCTTCAGTGAGCTGGCTCTGCCTCCCCTCTGTCCTCTGCTGTCCCCTGCCCTTCATCCCTGTGCCATTCCAGTCATGCACTCACCCACCCCCGGGCCATCCTGCACGCCTGCACACGCCGTTCTCTCGGCCGGGACACGCTTTCTTCGTGCCTCACAAACTCCTACACAGCGTTGAGGTACCAGTAAAATGCCGCTTTCTTTTAACTCTCTCTGCGGCCCTGTTTAGTCATCTTATTCACAGACTCTCTCAGCACATTGTGAATCCTCTATTCAGGTACCCATGGCACTGTTGACTGTTCTTGTTTCGTGACCCACTTACCCACGAGACTGTGTCTCAGAAACCCTGCTCGCTGTGTATTCCTAACACCAAGCACAGTGCCTGCTGCCTGCCTTTGAAGACACCCGTGAAGATTTGCAAAGTGGATGAATGAATGAGTGAGTGAATGCTTACCTTCCGGGCAGTGCAGAAAGGGAGAGTTCTGAGTTTCTCATTCATCGGGCAGCCTTCAGGGAGGAGGTGACTGGGTGACAGTTGCGATGTTTTCCAAGAGTCTAAAGCTTTACAGAGGAAAAGCTCAGGGAAACAGCCTGGGCTGGGGATGGTGGCACTTGGCTGAACAGTAGACCAGGTGAGGTTTTACTTAGTCCTCTAAAGAAGAGGTCACCAGGCAGAGAAGACTGCACAGACAAAGGCTTGGAGGGGGACGTGCTTGCTGTCCAGAATGGCCAGGATCTCAAGGGTATCAGCAGGACTGGAGGCAGAGGGTGTGATGGGGTGTGTGTGAGTCATAGGAAGAAACACAGGAAAGATTTTATGTCCATGGCAAAAGCCATTTAGTTTGCACCTTGAACTCTGGGCAACGTGGAGCCAACCAAGATCAGTTTTGTTTTGCATGAATATTTAACAAGTGGATTAACATAGGAAATAATGCCAAGCAGCTCTCTGCCATAGCCTCCCTATAACAGCTATACATTCCACAGAAGTGCCATGCTCCATGTCAGAGAAAACCTGAACATGCAAACAGCTCATTCAGTCTGAAGCACTCAGCGATTTCATTCAAAATGCGTTATGGGAAACAAGTTTATAAACGGTGTTTGCAGGCAGTGTCATTTGGGAGCTAAAGCATTTCTGTTTTGCTGAAGCCCTTTAAAAAATTTATAGCAAGATCAACATTATAATGCCAATAAAGGGAATTTTTAAAAACCCAAACAAGTAAAGAAATGTAACCACCAGTTGAACATAGGAGGCTGTGACAAGTTCTATGCTACAGATTTACTGGTACAGAAGAAGAGCCTCTTAAAATATTTTTGATGAAAATATTACATGTTCATTGTTTTGAAATGAAACAAGAAAGGAAGAAACAAGGAAAACAAAGGATGCAGAATAGCTTTTAATGATAAACAATATTCGTATCCTTCCCCTTCTCACTCTCAATCTTGTTTCTCAGAGGCAACCAATTTTAACTCTTCGAAACTGTTTCTTCTGGGCTTCCCTGGTGGCTCAGACAGTGAAGAATCAGCCTGCAAAGCAGGAAACCCGGGTCAGGAAGATCCCCTGGAGAAGGGCATGGCTACCCACTCCAGTATTCCTGCCTGGAGAGTTCCGTGGACAGAGGAGCCTCAGGCTACAGTCCCTGGAATCACAAAGAGTCGGACACGACCGAGTGATTAACACATACACACAGACAACTATGTCTTCTAATGGCTACCTCCACGTCTCTAAATAATAAGCAAAAATGGCCATTTCTTGGGTTATCAACTGTAGACCCTTTGACTAACTGTCAGCGCTGAAGGACAGGAATTTAACTCATGTTTCACTGCATCCTTTCTTCTCTCTCCATCTTCTTGTTATAATTATCTTCTTATATATATGTGTTTCCCTTCGCAATTTTAGGAATAAATCAAGGCCACAATTTAAAATGTGAAGCCCTCATAGAAGTGAGGCCTCTGACAACCCTGGAAGGAGGTCAAGTGGCCACAGGAGGAGTGCATGGAGAAAGCTTTGGGGATTACCTTTTAACAAAAATTTTCATGTGCTTCATTTTGGCTGTGCTGGGTCTTTGTTGCTGTGTGGGCTTTCTTTATTTTCAGAGAGCGGGGGCTACTCCCTAGTGGTGCTTGGGCTTCTCACTGCGGTGGCTTCTCTTGTTGCAGGACACAGGCTCCAGGGTGCGTGGGTTTCGGCAGTTGTGGCTCCCGGGCTCTAGAGCGCAGGCTCGGTAACTGTGGCGCACAGGCTTAGTTGCTCTGCGGCAGGGGGGGATCTTCCTGGATCGGGGATCGAACCTGTGTCTCCTGCACTGGCAGGCAGATTCTTTATCACTGAGCCACCAGAGAAGTCTGCTTCTTTTTCTCTTACAGTTCACATCTGAAGCGCCGGCAGATTCTCTTGGCTCTGCCTTCAAGATATAGCCAGAGGGTTGTGCTTGGTTGTTTTGTTCATATGTATGTGCATATATGTATATATATACATATTTCAGTTAACACTGCTTTATAACAATGGGTGTTTCATATGTACAACATTATATTTCTGCTTCTGTGTACACTACAGCTGGAAAAATGAAGGAAAGAAGTACCCTATGATCTAGCGGTTGCACTTTTGGATGTTTATCCAAAGAACACGAAGCACGTCCAGAGCGTGACAGTGTCTCCCACTGCCCCGGGGCTTCTGTTCTGGTGGGGCCTTGTCTTCTCTTCCTGGATGATGGTCATCGCCTTCCAGTGGGGCTCCCTCTTTCTGCTCGTGCTTCTCTGCAAAAGGAGGGTTCTCAAGTGGAAGTCAGAGTACATCACTTCTCTGCTGAAAAGGCCCTGATGGCTCCCCACCCTACTCAGAGCCAAAGCCAAGTCCCCACCGTGCTTGGACCACAGCTTCTGCTCTGATTTCACATTTGACCACTCTCCCCCTTGCTCATTCTCTTCTTCAGTGACCTTGTTGCTTCTCAACCTGTCCCAGCACATCACCCCAGGCCCACCAGAGCCGGTACCCTCTCATCCTCTGTCTGGACATCCTTCCCCCAGCAATCTGCACGGCTCATCCCCTTTCCAGTGCAGCTCTGGAGGGAGTGGTAATAGGTACATGAACACTAGCAGCAGACACGTCTGGAGGAAGCCTGGCAGGGGAGGAGAGAGGACCACAGGGTTCTAGGAAGAGACAGGATGGAGGGAAGCTTTTAACAATAAAATGGCCCCAGGCATGATTTTTTTGGTTAAAGTAGAAAGAGCTGTGGGAAAGGGAGAGTCTATGAACCCAAGAAAGAGAGAAAAGTTAATGCAGAGAGAATATCCCCAAGGAGGGAGAGGGCACAGATCAAAAGCATGAGTGGATGAAACAAAATTATTTTAATATTAATAATTAATTATTGCTTTAACAAGTTCATGCCTGAAAGCCATAATTTTCTCTCTGAAATAGAAGGCAAGGTCTAATCCAAGGGGACTGGGCTAATTTAGGGGCCATGAGGAGGTGGTCATGTGGGTTTGAAGCACTTGGGCTGCTGAGGGGAGCAGGAAGAGGGGATGATCAGAGATGTGTAAAAGGGCGGTGCTGTGAGCTGAGGGCTGAGCAAGGCTGGAAACTGAATCTGAAGTGTCCTCCTGCACATGCCTGATAGTGTTCTGCAGTCCTTGTGTTGTAATGTTAAAACAATAATAATACTAACATTTAGTAGAGGATTATCACTTCTCCCATTTTAGAGATGAGGAAACTGAGGCACAGAGAAGTTACACAGCCAGTTTGTAGTTGTATTAATCTGAGTTCTCCTGAAAAACAGAACCAATAGGACCTCTCTCTCTCTCTCTTTCTCAGTCTCTCTTATTTTCTCTCTTGGCTAGAGGGAAAGCATTGAAGAAGAAAAATAATGAAGAGACATGCTGTCTTCCAGATGAGGCAGGAGAGATTGGAATCCTCTCTCAGAGAGAAAGGGAGAGACAGGAGAGATTGGAATCCTCTCTCAGAGAGAAAGGGAGAGACAGAGAAGAAGAAAAATAATGAAGAGACGTGCTATCTTCCAGATGAGGCAGGAGAGATTGGAATCCTCTCTCAGAGAGAAAGGGAGAGACAGAGAGAGGTTGACTGATTGATTTTAAAGAATAATTGACTTAAATGATTATAGAGGCAGACAAGTCCCAGGATCTACAGTTGGTAAGCTGGGATCCAGGAGAGCCGATGTTTCTGTTTGAACCCAGAGGCAGGAAATAAACAATGTCCCCACACAGCAGTCAGGCAGAAGTTCTTCCTTCATTAGGGGAAGGTCAGCCTTTCTGTTCCATTCAGGACTTCATAGACAGGGCTCACCCACTTTAGGGAGGACAATCTGCTTTACTTAGCCTGCTGATTCAAATGACAATCTCATCCAGAAACATCCTTGCAGACACACCCAGAATAATGCTTGACCAAATGTCTGGCCTAAGGCTGTGTTAGGCTGATACATAAGCTTTCTCAACCATCACAGTGGTGGAGCCCAAGTCCAAACCCAGGCAATCTCTACCCACTGGAGTCCAAAGTTGAAAACGTGCTGACATGGTGAGTAAAACAGGCTGAGTACTGGTTGATGTAAAGCCCCAGGGAAATTGTAAGCTGAGGTATACTAGTATTAATGGTGTTAGTAATAATAATAAATGTTTTGGAAAGGGACGCCAGGACTGGGAGGTGATAGAAGCCTGTGGTTGATGTACTGGTCAGGATATAGGCTGGGCCAGGAGGTGTACTAGTTAGTCCATGGGCTGAGCTGGGAGGTATATTAGTTAGGGTATGGGCTGAGCCAGGAGGTGTAGAAGTTAGGATATGGGCTGAGCCAGAGGCTATACTGGCTAGGGTACAGGATGAGCTGGAAGGTATATTAGTTAAGGCTAAGCCTGCTGCTGCTGCTGCTGCTAAGTCGCTTCAGTCATGTCCGACTCTGTGAGACCCCATGGACTGCAGCCTACTAGGCTTCTCTGTCCATGGGATTCTCCAGGCAAGAGTACTGGAGTGGGGTGCCATTGCCTTCTCCCAAGGCTAAGCCTATATATAGGCTAAACTGCTACAACAAAGAGACCTGAGAATACAAAAGCTTTAATAGGATGAAAGTATATCTCTTTCTCATATTGCCAACAAAGGTCTGTTATACTCAAAGCTATGGTTTTTCCAGTAGTCATATATGGTTGTAGAGCTAGATCATAAAGGAGGCTGAGTGCCAAAGAATTGATGCTTTGAACTGTGGTGTTGGAAAAGACTCTTGAGAGTCCCTTGGACAGCAAGGAGATCCAACCAGTCAATCCTACAGGAAATCAACCCTGAATATTCATTGGAAGCACTGAAGCTGAAGCTGAAGCTCCAATACTTTGGCCACCTGATGTAAAGAACTGATTCACTGGAAAAAGCCCCTGATGCTGGGAAAGATGGAGGGCAGGAGAAGAAGGGGGCAACAGAAGATGAGATGGTTGGATGGCATCACCGACTCAATGGACATGAGTTTGAGCAAACTCTAGGAGACAGTATAAGACAGAGAAGTCTGGAATACTGCAGTCCACTTGGTCACAAAGAATCGGACACGACTAAGCGACTGAACAACAAAAATAACACAGGGCTCCATCTCTGGCTTCAGTTCTTCCAGCTGTTACCACTCTCCTCGGAAAAGTGGAGGCATGAGGGGTGCATACCTATCCTGTTTAGAATCTACAAGTAAGCTATCCAATATGGTATCCAAATGTGGCTATTGAGACTGAGGGAATTTTGTATTTAATTTTAATTAGTTTAAATTTAAATTAAAAAGAAAAAACCTGATACTCTGTTCAGTTATTGGAAGACTTTTAAGTATATTTGGAACAACTTGAATAAATGAATATACTTTTTCAACTGTGAATTTTATGAAATCTAAATACAGATCAACTATTTCCAGTGAAAAGTTAGAGATGTACTATAAATATAAAATATCCACTAGATTTTGAAGACAGAATGGAAGAAAGAATGTAAAATATCTCATTAATAACTTAAAACATTGATTACACATTGGAATGATAACATGTTGGATATATTGGGTTAAATAAAATACATTATTTGTTGATATAACCTTTTAATTTCTATTTTAAAAAATATGCTTATTAGCAAATTCGAAATTATGTATGTGTCTCACATTATTATATATTTTTTTCTCTTTTTTGGCTGCTTGCCAAATCTTGATTCCCTGACCAGAGATTGAACCTGGGCCCTCAGCAGTGAGAGTTTGGAGTTCTAACCACTAGACCACCAGGAAATTCCCTCACATATTTCTACTGGACTGTGCTGGTCTAGACTACTGGAAAATGTACACATCACTTAAGCACTCATCCCATTTGCCAAAAATCAGCCTTGAGGTAATTGTCTTCACATTTAGAAGGGAAATAGACATTCGATTCTTTTCAATAATTGTATAGTCAGTACTGGTGAGTTGCACCTTAAATTTTGACAGTGCTTTAGAATTTCATACACATCATCATACGATCCTTGTAAGAATCAGGTCTCAGCACAAGGCCTGGCTTATTGTAGGTGTTCAACAAACATTTGTTCAGTAAATAGGGGAATAAATTAGGCCATTTGGATGAAGATAAGAGAAGAGGTAGAATACATAATTCGTTTATTCAACAAATACTTTAGTACTTTCGGGCACTGGAAATAGAGTAGTGAACAAAACAGACAAAAATTCCTGTTCTTTGGAGGAGTGAGACTTAAAATGAACATATAAGCCTGTGATAAGTAATAGGATATCAGTTCATAATACATACTGTAATTAAAAATACAAGAGAATAGAGGCATTGAAAGTGGTGGGAGGGGTGCATTTCAGACTGAGTGACCAGAGAAGCCCCTTTGAAGAGATGAGATCAGTCCAGAGACCTGAGTGGAGCAGAGAGGCTAGACTTAGAGATGTCTGGTGTAAGAGCATTACAGGCAGGAGGAGCAGCCAGTGCAAAGGCCTTGAGGCTCAAATGTGCTAGTGTTGGTGGAGTAATAGCAAGTGGGCAATGTGACTGGAGAGGCAAGGGTAAGAGTGAGGGAGACACAGGACAGGGTCAGAGGCCAAATGCCGTAGATTTCATTAGGTTTGATCCTCAGCGGGAAGGTGATTGAACAAAGCTGTTAAAACGGTTACTGCAACTTTTGTAAGCTCTTCCTGCGGCAAGCGGTATGGAGGCGTGTATAGCATCACGTATATGGGCCTAGGCAGTGCTAGAGTTAGGCTTCCTCTGACTGCCAGTAAAGGGCTTTCGAAAATTGGTTTACTTGGTTGTGTTTAGCATCCCCACACTTGCCCTTTAGCTCACCGAAGAGGGAGCAGAGAGCTGTTTTAGGCTTCCTTCCAGACTTGGAATTAGTTTGTTTTCTATCTTTTATCACAAATATCCTGCTGCCCTTTGCCAGGATTCCTGGTAATGGAACCTTTTTGTTTTGTTATATTTTAATCTGCTTAGTGTATGTGGCTTGTCTATCTGGCCCCACAAATCACTGGTTATCATCACAGTCAATGGTCTGTGTCCAGCCAATTTCACAGACAAACACCTCTCTTCTGGTCACAGTCCCTGACGTGGGGAAGTCTGATTTACAAAGTCAATAAAAATGCATTCAGGGAATTACCGGGCCTGCTGGCTTAATAGATGAGATTAAAATCTCCAAGTTTAGGACAATAAGAAGTCATTTAACATGCGTAAGGTGGCAAGTGGGTTATGGAAATGTCAACTGGTCAGGGACAGACACCACTGGAAGGGGATTTATTGGAAGACAAAAGGACTAATTGATTAATTGCCTTCAGTGTCTTTCCCAGCATGACCTGGGGACAGATACCATAGTATATTTCATTGGTCACTTTGGAGAGCAGGCAGTTTTTCACAGTTGGAAAACCATCTAGAATAAAAAAAGGTATGGCATTTTATGAGGAATTTTTAAAAATTAAAGTTTTTTAATTTTAGAATTTTAATTCACCAGATGAAAATGTTCATTGCGGATGCTGCAGGATGGCTTCCCTGGAAGGCAGAAGTGAGGAAAGCAGTGTTGGGCAGAGGGAGAAATTGGGCGTGATACAGTCCCAACAAAGGCCTCAGCCGATCCCATGGGAGCTCAGGAGCTGGGATGAAGGCAAGGGACCAGACCTCTGTGTGTCAGCAGAGACCAGTCACTGGACGCACGTGGCCCCAGGAAGTGTGTGTGTGACCCGAGTGAGGGAAATCCCTGTAAAGTGTCTTGGAAGCTGGAGGCAGGACATGTGTGCTATCACAGTATCCACTACAGTAGACATTTTATAAAATAGAAGCAAAAAAGATGAAAACAAAGATTACTCCACATCCCACCATCCTGAGAAAAGGGTTACTTTTTTGGTGTATATCTTCTCCACCTTTTTATCATACAGATATATGTGTGTATATCAAAGGTATTTTGTGTGTGTAAGCACATACAGATACCAGTGCATCCCCTTATATGTGTGCAAAAATGAATCATTCCATATCTTGCTTTTTTCTGAATATATCATAAATATTTTCTCTGTGTTAATACAGATTAAAGTAGACACATCTAGTCTTTTGCCTCACAATATTCTTATCAAAGAATATTCATCAAGGGAATATCTGAAATGTATACACAAGGTGTATATTACAACATTATTTATACTAATTAGAAAAATCCAAAACAACCTAATGTCCAATAATAAGGGTCTGATTACATATGTGTGGTACAGCTCTACCACAGCTGTTTTTTTCAGAAGCCTATTTTAATGATTGTGAGAAACTGTGCCCAGTATATGGTTAAATATTAGAAAAAACCTCAGGATACAAACCACTAGAATTTTGTTGGAAGAAAGTATATGTACATTGGAAAAAATAGTAGAACATCCTCCAAATGTAACCAATAGTTATTTCTGATTGATGGAATCACAGGTGTCTTCTTCCTTTTTTAAAATTGCTTTTTCATTTTTTTCAGAATATATTATTTTATAATGAGAAAAAAACACTAAAAATACTTTTGGTTAGTCTCCAAATATTTTTTAACACTACTCTAAGTATTGGCAACCCACTCCAGTATTCTTGCCTGGGAAATCCCATGGACAGAGGAGCCTGGCAGGCTACAGTCCATCAGGTCACAGAGAGTCCGACACGACTGAGTGACTAAACCACCACCACCACCAAGAATTAAAACAGTAATTCATATATATGGCAAAATAGTTGATAAAGCAAAATGGTATACAATGAAAATTTACCTCTCTCCCACTCCAGAAACCTCCCTTTTCCCCAGTTCTCTCCCTAAGAGGCAACCACTGTGAGCAGTTTCTTGACATCCTTGCAGGGATGTCCTATATAATATAAACACATACATACACACACACACACACACACACACACACATGTGTAAGACAGAGAGCATACTCTACACACCACACAACATCCCCCCAACTTAATATATCTTGGAGAACATTCTAAGGTACCAGATGTATATCAGCTTCATTCTTTAGTCGTATTTACATCTCCCCTCACTCCCTCCCGTCAGAGGGAGGTGGGTGAGAGCGAATGATAACTCTTGATGTCACAGTGAACAGGAAGTGTTACTTGGATGAATGAACTGACTTAAGAGGCGAGAGAGGATTCCATCCCTTCCACAACATCTGGAGGACGACGATAGTGCCGCCTATCCCACTGCTTCCTGGGGCCTTTCTTTCCAGCCTCTATACACACACATCTTACCTTCAAGGAAGCAAAGAAGGAAAGGAGGATAAGAAGCGGGTAGAGAGCAAAGGAAGGACAATTAAAATACAGAATCTCTCAAGCTGATGTCTTCATTGCCCTACCGACTCACACGCTCACTCTGTGCCAGGTGTTCTTCCAGGATATTCCGGAAAACAAGAACTTAAAAGCATCTGCCCTCACTGAGTTAAACTCTAGTGACATTCGAGACAGACACTAAACAAGTGTGTCAGATGCTGGTGAGTGCCACGGGCCATCTCTGCACACCAAGCTCAGCATCCAGGCCTCTTCGAGCAAATCTTTGCTGCCCTTTGAAGATACAGGCGGGCCATCTGCTCTGCCTGCGGGTTATGGGCAAGAGGCTGCTGTGTCTTCTTCATCTTCCACCAACCTTCCTCTTACCATGTGCCCTGCGGTCCTGTTAATGCCTCCCTGGTGACACAGGGCAAGGACTGGCATAAATAATATCTACCATTAACCAAGCACCTAGTTCTGTGTGCCTGGTGCGGAAATAAGCATTTTATGAACTTGTAGGAACTGTTTGAAGTAGGTACTATTATTTTCTCCATTTTAGAGATGAGAAAACTGAATACAACAGAGTAGAGGAAGAATCAGAAAATTTGAACCACGCATCATTTTGCAATGTATGTATGTCAAGTCATTATGCTGTAAAACTGAAACCTACAGTATTATATGTCAATTATATCTCAATGAGACTAGGAAAATACCCTATAGATGTGGATGCCTTTGTCAAGTCTAGTGTTAGCAGAGAGGGAATAAACAAACCAAGGGGGGGAAATTTTTGAACATGGCAGACTCTCAGGTGCCCTTAATATCCTAACTGTGACACAAGAAATATGTGCCCACAGATAGGTAATTTTGAGCTTTCTTTTTGAAAGTTGGGACCTTGCTTTTGGGATAAATATTCCCAGGATTTTTAATTTTGATTTTTGCAACCATTAAACTGACAATCAGTTAAATCATTTAGCATATATTACTAGCACCTATTCCGTCCCAGAAAATTTCTTAGCATTCGAGATACAAAGATTAGGATGAACTGGTCCTCCCATGAATCTAGAAGTGATGATGTAAACAAATGACCATAAAAGAATGCAGACTGGATGATATAAATTGTAAATGTAACATTTATTGCACATTAATAGATTACTAGACAATGTATTAAGCACATTATGGGCATTGCCTGACATACATCTCATAAGAATTGTGAGATTTTACAGGTGAGGAAATGAAGGCTCAGAGGTCAGTCTCCTGCCCCAAGGAGTCTTGCCAGATCCAATGTAGGACGCCTTGTTAAATTTAAATTTCAGAGAAGCTAGTTCCATACTTAGACCAAAAAATTATTCATTGTTTATCTGAAATTCAAATTTAACTGTGTGTTCTGTATTTTTATTTCCTGAATCTGACAACCCAAGCTCAAGGTCGTCCAACTGGCATTTGGACCCAAATCTGTCTCACTTCGGAGATGGAGTTGGTGACCACCACCTGCTGTAACTGATCACAAGATCAACAGCCACCCACCCTTGGCCCTCGTCCCCTGACCCCAGTCAGAGATTCTTCAGACTGTACCGGCCTTCTATGCAGTGCCCTAGAATGGTACAGGCCCTTAGATGAGTTAGAGGAATGTGTTTGCGCGAGCGAGCATGTGTTCAGAGATGGAGACGGGAGGGAAGGGGGGAGTCTCGCCACCTTTGCCCTCCAGGTGCGAGAAGACAGCAGCTAAGCAGCCAAGTGAGTGGCTCATATCTGTGCTGCTCCTTCCAGAGGGAAATCAATGATTTAGTTAAAACCTCACATGCCCCGTGCTGCGGATTGGGGCCATCCCAGCGGAGCTGCTCTGCAGAGCCTTTTTATAAACCAGCAACAATTTACACTCCAAATGAAGTCCTAATAAACTACCGCTCAGCCCTGCCAGGAGGAGGCCGGGTAAATACTTCCTTTTAATAAAACACACGCGGACTGATCTCAGCAAGGCTGAAATCCTTGTGCATCCAGCATCCTGGCCTTGCAGCCCGGACTCCGGGGACAGGGGGAGGAGGCCCCACACACGGCCCAGCTGTGTAGGGTTTATCTGCTCTTACTCACCCAAGTCTGTGCTCCTGGTCTTTTGATTCCCAGACTGGGAGGAGCCTTAGATTTTAATCAGGTCAGACCAACCTAGGGTGCTGGAATTCTAGTGTTTCCCAGCCATGAGTCCATAATTCTTACCTGCTGTTCCAGAGGGACAGGGCTGTGTAATTATTGAAACTCTAGCCTGGAGCCAGCTGCTGGATCGTGTCCCTCTTCCTGGATGTGTGACCTTGGTTAGCTTTAATCCCTCTGTGCCTCACTTTATCACTTACAAAATGGGGATAAAAAAATCACCTATTATTTAAAGTTGTGGCACAGCACCTGGCATAAGTGTTCAATAACAACCATTATTACTATTTTATTATTAAAACGACATTATATATAATGACTGTGAAGTTCTTAGCACATAATAAATGCTTGGTAAATGGTCTGATCTTTATACCATTATATTTAGTATGACTGTAAGTATTAATAAGCTATATCAGGAGGACCTTTATAACTTTGAGAAAAAGCTGCATTGCTGTACATTCTAACCATTGTGCTCACTCCATCCTCAACAGGAGTTAAACAGAATAAATTTAAATAAATTTAAGGGATCGAACCTGGATCTCCTGCATTGTAGGCAGACTCTTTACCGTCTGAGCCACCAGAGAAGCCCAATTTAATCCTGACAACCCACAAATATTTGCCCCACTCCCAAATCTACCCAATGTTATGTTTATTTCTGGTAAAAGTATACCAGACATCCTAGTTCTTTTCCTGTTAAGCCCCAGGTTTAAGATGGAATCTAGAATACTTGTCTTCTAGGAGGGAATAAACTAGTGTATAATAAAGCTCCTAGCATGTTTGTGGAGAAGACAATGGCAACCCACTCCAGTACTCTTGCCTTGAAAATCCCATGGACGGAGGAGCCTGGTAGGCTGCAGTCCAGAGGGTCACAAAGAATCGGACACAACTGAGCGACTTCATTTTCACTTTTCAGTTTCATGCATTGGAGAAGGAAATGGCAACCCACTCCAATGTTCTTGCCTGGAGAATCCCAGGGATGTGGGAGCCTGGGCTGCCGTCTATGGGATCGCACAGAGTCGGACACGACTGAAGAGACTTAGCAGTAGCAGTAGCAGCATGTTTGCAGCACTCAGTGGGTGCTCTTTCGTCCTGTCCCCCAAATGAGGGCAGAGTGTCACTGTCCCATTCCCTAAGGACCAGCCTAGCTAGTGGCTCTGAGCTCAGACTCTGGAGTCAGAGTGTCTAGGTCCCAAACTGGCTCCATCAAAGCTATGTGACCTTGGAAAAGTTCACTTAACCTCTCCTTGCCTCAGTCACCTCACCTGTATAGTGGTAACAATAACACTGTGTGCTTATGTTGATTAACTGAAATGAACCAGGCAGTGCACAGTTTGTGATGTGTAGCAAGCACTGAATCAATAGTCTTAGGCTATTATTATTCCAGATGAGCCACACGGAACTGGAGGTTGTACTTAGGAAAAGGGCATTATTTCCAAACCCTCTCTTTAGCCCAGTATCAGACCACTATCCCCGGCCATCTCCTTCCATTACTGGCTCATTCTAAGCTTGTGGTCTTTTCCAGCTACTATTATGCATCAGGCCTCTTACCTTGTCTTCCACCAGCTGTTATTTCCTCTGGACTCAAGTATAGGCCTTCACATCAATCCCTATTTAATTTCATCCTGCTAGCTTTGTGCTGCAATTCCAATTGTTCAAGAATCTTTTGGATGCTCGGCCTGTCATCCAGCACTGGCCAGTGCTCCAGCTGTCCTGGCTTGTGGACAAAGTGGATGCTAAAACACCAGGAGAGAGAGCCAGAACCTGTAGTGGGCTTATGTTACTCCTGCCTGCCCAGAATTCATGCCTCATTTTTTGGCAACTGCACTTCAGGATTTCTTTAGGGATATAGGGATATTTAGGGACTCACCCCTCTCTCATGGCATGTAGTTTTGGTGAGATTGTCAATCAAGGTGCCAGAGGAGGGAACAGATCCCAAATTGCAGCAATTAGATTCTTTCTCTGGAACCTAACTGCTGAGAAGAATGATAAAATGCTTCCTACCAAAGAAAAGATAAAGTCAGAGCAGGTTTATCCTGAAAGAAGCTACTTGAAGAGTTTGTTCACTAGATCCTATTCAGTGGACCCTTGGTGTTGCCTTTTTCCTGTCCTGTCAAGGTTCTTCAGCTTCACCTTTGATGGCATGTGTGTGGGCTCAGTTGCTCAATCTTGTCCAACTCTTGGCAACCTCATGGATGGTAGCCCGCCAGGCTCCTCTGTCCATGGAATTCTCCAGGCAAGAATACTGGAGTGGGTAGCCATTCCTTTCTCCAGGAGATCTTCCCAAACTAAGGATCAAACCTGGGTCTCCTGCACTGCAGGCAGATCTTTTATGGTCTGAGCCACCAAGGAAGCCCATTGTAGCTCTAACAAACCAACAAAAACCATCTCTAGATTTAGTGACTTAAAACACTAAGCATTCAGTCAGCTCATGAATCTGTGGATCATGCAGGTGGGTCTTCTGGTCTCTGTTAAGTTCACTCTTGAACCTGAGGTTAGCTGAAGGTCAACAGAATGACTCTACTGGACCGGACCCTCTCACATGTCCAGGGGGTTAGCTGGGAACTGGGTGAATTCTAGGGTTATTTCAGCTGGGGCAAATGGGATGACTCAGTTGTGTTCGACAAGCCTCATCCTTTGGCAAGTTAACAGGGCGTTCTCAGGAGGAGGGCAGAGGAGCAAGAGAACATGGGAAGGGCCAATGCTTTTTCAAGCCTCTGCCCATGTCACAACTGCTAAATTCCTATTGACCAAAGCAAGTTGCTGGGAGTGGGAGGAGCTATAAAACCACATTATAAAGAGTGTGGCTACAGGGAGGGGTGAAGAGCTGGAGATGTTATTAAATCAACTATATACCATGAGCTAGCTCAAAACCTCTTGGCAAATTATTTTTTTAATTTTCTAATTCTAAACACCACTAACCCCCCTCCCTCTGGCCCCCATCTCACCTCTACGTTGGTTTTTGTTGCCTTTTAAGAACTCTCACTGATAAAGAACTGGAAGGTAGAACAGACTTGTATCTACATCTGAGTCTTGGAAGCCAATGGAAGAGAGGATTTCAAGATGGAAGTCACGGTAACAGAGCCAAATGGTGTATAGACATCAAGTGACATAAGGAATGAGAAAGGCCCATTGATTTAATGAGCAAGTGGGCCACCTTTCACTTTAGTAAGAATGGTTTCTATGAAGTGGGAGCAGAGGCCAGATCAGAGTGGGTGACAGGTGAGGAGGGGAGGCTGTGAGTGTAGACAACTCTTTGAAGAATCTTGTGTGATATAATCTCTGGAGAAGGATGTGGGGTTAGGGAAGCATTTTGAAATTTGTGTTTATAGAGGGGAGAGATGTGCAAAAGAAGCCTATAGGGTGCAAAGTCTAATTCTAAACAACTGAACTAAGATGAAGCAGCCAAGCCTCCATCAGGCAGGTTCCTTCCTTCTGTTGAGGCCGGGAATGCTTGCTACTCCAGTTGGCTTTCACTTCCCTGCATTAGCATCAAGCAGCTTGCCAGATGCCCCAATAGGAATGTTGCCTATCTTTACCAGA
This sequence comes from Bos javanicus, assembly GCF_032452875.1. Lineage (NCBI taxonomy): Eukaryota > Metazoa > Chordata > Mammalia > Artiodactyla > Bovidae > Bos > Bos javanicus. The sequence continues at coordinate 20,371,509 of NC_083892.1, forward strand.
AATTCTGTACCATGTGAACATCGTCCTTCCCATCCCTTCATAGTACTCCAGGTCGAGCTCCTCAGGGGGCTGGGGCCAGGGATACTAACGGGGTAAGGATGGGCTGAGGATGGGGTTATTTGACTTTCCCAGGTGGAGACCACCTCCCTTATCCATCCAGTTGGGATAGCAGTCAATGACAACCCAGTTACATGGAAATCCTGGTAAACTCAGAAAATCAGAAAAGAAAAACTTGCAATTCATATAACTGAATTACATTTGGGTCACATGCAGGCCCTCTGGAGGATGAGGAAGAATGGAAGCCAGCTCCAGAAAAAATAATTAGAGAAGAATACCATCCTAATCTGAGTCTGTGAGGGCTGGAGCCAACTCATGGAATAAATATGCACTTTATGCAGCTCCACCACTTGCTGTGTGACCTTCACAAGTGACCTAACCTTTCTGGGCTTCATCCTCATAGGACTGTGAAGATTAAATAAAATTCCATTTATAAAGTAGCATGATACGGGCTTCCCAGGTGGTGCTAGTGGTAAAGAACCTTCCTGCCAATGCAGGACACATAAGATCCCTGGGTTGGGAAGATACCCCGGAGGAGGGCATGGAAACCCACTCCAGTATTTTTGCCTAGAACCCCCTGGACAGAGGAGCCTGGCGGGCTACAGTCCACAGTCTCAAAGAGTCAGACACATCTGAGGCGACTCAGCATGCACAGCAAAGTAGCATGATGCTTGTTTAGTAAGTTCCTCTTTAAAAAAAAAATCATCATGCAGTTCTCAGCTCCAAGCCCAATGTTCTCTTTTCTTCTTTATGATATGGACTGAGACAGACTATGCACCGTATTTCTGCTGTGCCGGCTGTTCCCTGTTAAGCTCTGTCCACAGAGGGAGCCCGAGGGAAGCTGTGAGGTTGGAGGAGAAAGGTGAGATTACCTTCTTCTGGTTCATGTGGCTCAGACAGTAAAGAATCCACCTGCAATGCAGGAGATGCGGGTTTGATCCCTGGCTTGGGAAGATCCCCTGGAGAAGGGCATGGCAACGCACTTCAGTATTCTTGCCTGGAGAATCCCATGAACAGAGGAGCCTGGCAGTCTACAGTCCACAGGGTGGCAAAGAGTCAGACACGACTGAGTGACAGAGCACGCACGATCCAGTCTGTGGCTTTCCCCAGACTCACAGAGCCAGTTTCTTTGGAGACACCAGCACCAGCTAGCTGGCACCCTCTCCTCAGGGATTTGGGTTCCAGACCCACAGTTCCCCTCCTCTGAGCTGTTGAGTTTTGATATTCTAACTGCTTCCTTTTTTGCCCTAGCTGGAGTGATGGTAGTTGCTTCCACTGAGGGCTGTCTCTGTGATACCTTGGAGTTACATTTTTCCTTTTTCAGTTAATTACTATCAGCACTAGATCTTATTAAAAATTCCTCACACTAAATACCATCATTCCAATAACTGGTATGGCTCCTGTTTCTAGACTGGCCCTGAGTGATACACCCACTCTTGCAGAATCTCACACAAAGTACTGCCAAGGGATCAGTCCCATTGTTCTGAATTGTTTCTTTCCCTGTGTGCCTTTTAATATGGGTTTTCCCCTTGTTCAGTTCAGTTCAGTCGCTTAGTCATGTCCGACTCTTTGCGACCCCATGAATCATAGCACGCCAGGCCTCCCTGTCCATCACCAACACCTGGAGTTCACTCAAACTCATGTCCATCGAGTTGGTGATGCCATCCAGCCATCTCATCCTCTGTTGTCCCCTTCTCCTCCTGCCCCCAATCCCTCCCAGCATCAGAGTCTTTTCCAATGAGTCAACTCTTCACATGAGGTGGCCAAAGGACTGGAGTTTCAGCTTCAGCATCAGTCCTTCCAAAGAAATCCCAGGGCTGATTTCCTTCAGAATGGACTGGTTGGATCTCCTTGCAGTCCAAGGGACTCTCAAGAGTCTTCTCCAACACCACAGTTCAAAAGCATCAATTCTTCGGCCCTCAACTTCCTTCACAGTCCAACTCTCACATCCATACATGACCACTGGAAAAACCATAGCCTTGACTAGATGGACCTATGTTGGCAAAGTAATGTCTCTGCTTTTGAATATGCTATCTAGGTTGGACAGAACTTTCCTTCCAAGGAGTAAGCGTCTTTTAATTTCATGGCTGCAGTCACCATCTTCAGTGATTTTGGAGCCCAGAAAAATAAAGTCTAACACTGTTTCCACTGTTTCCCCATCTATTTCCCATGAAGTGATGGGACTAGATGCCATGATCTTAGTTTTCTGAATGTTGAGCTTTAAGCCAACTTTTTCACTCTCCTCTTTCACTTTCATCAAGAGGCTTTTTAGTTCCTCCCCACTTTCTGCCATAAGGGTGGTGTCATCTGCATATCTGAGGTTATTGATATTTCTCCCGGCAATCTTGATTCCAGCTTGTGCTTCTTCCAGCCCAGCGTTTCTCATGATGTACTCTGCATATAAATTAAATAAGCAGGGTGACAATATACAGCCTTGATGTACTCCTTTTCCTATTTGGAACCAGTCTGTTGTTCCATGTCCAGTTCTAACTGTTGCTTCCTGACCTGCATACAGGTTTCTCAAGAGGCAGGTCAGGTGGTCTGGTATTCCCATCTCTTTAAGAATTTTCCACAGTTTATTGTGATCCACACAGTCAAAGGCTTTGGCATAGTCAATAAAGCAGAAGTAGATGCTTTTCTGGAACTCTCTCACTTTTTCGATGATCCAGTGGATGTTGGCAATTTGATCTCTGGTTCCTCTGCCTTTTCTAAAACCAGCTTGAACATCTGGAAGTTCATAGTTCACGTATTGCTGAAGCCTGGCTTGGAGAATTTTGAGCATTACCTTATTAGCGTGTGAGATGAGTGCAATTGTGCAGTAGTTTGAGCATTCTTTGGCATTGCCTTTCTTTGGGAGTGGAATGAAAACTGACCTTTTCCAGTCCTGTGGCCACTACTGCATTTTCCAAATTTGCTGGCATACTAAGTGCAGCACTTTCACAGCATCATCTTTCAGGATTTGAACTAGCTCGACTGAAATTCCATCACCTCCACTAGCTTTGTTCGTAGTTATGCTTTCTAAGGCCCACTTGACTTCACATTCCAGGATGTCTGGCTCTAGGTCAGTGATCACACCATTGTGGTTACCTGGGTCGTGAAGATCTTTTTTGTACAGTTCTTCTGTGTATTCTTGCCATCTCTTCTTAATATCTTCTGCTTCTGTTAGGTCCATACCATTTCTGTCCTTTATCGAGCCCATCTTTGCATGAAATGTTCCCTTGGTATCTCTAATTTTCTTGAAGAGATCCCTAGTCTTTCCCATTCTGTTGTTTTCCTCTATTTCTTTGCATTGATCGCTGAAGAAGGCTTTCTTATCTCTTCTTGCTATTCTTTGGAACTCTGCATTCATATGTTTATATCTTTCCTTTTCTCCTTTGCTTTTCACTTCTCTTCTTTTCACAGCTATTTGTAAGGCCTCCCCAGACAGCCATTTTGCTTTTTTGCATTTCTTTCAAGACAGGATCTTGATCCCTGTCTCCTGTACAATGTCACGAACCTCTGTCCATAGTTCATCAGGTACTCTATCTATCAGATCTGGTCCCTTAAATCTATTTCTCACTTCCACTGTATAATCATAAGGGATTTGATTTAGGTCATACATGAATGGTCTAGTGGTTTTCCCTACTTTCTTCAATTTAAGTCTGAATTTGGCAATAAGGAGTTCATGGTCTGAGCCACAGTCAGCTCCCAGTCTTGTTTTTGCTGACTATATAGAGCTTCTCCATCTTTGGTTGCAAAGAATATAATCAATCTGATTTCGGTGTTGACCATCTGGTGATGTCCATGTGTAGAGTCTTCTCTTGCGTTGTTGGAAGAGGGTGTTTGCTATGACCAGTGCATTCTCTTGGCAAAACTCCACTAGTCTTTGCCCTGCTTCATTCCGTATTCCAAGGCCAAATTTGCCTGTTACCCCAGGTGTTTCTTGACTTCCTACTTTTGCATTCCAGTCCCCTATAATGAAAAGGACATCTTTTTTGGGTGTTAGTTCTAAAAGGTCTTGTAGGTCTTCATAGAACCATTCAGCTTCAGCTTCTTCAGTGTTACTGGTTGGGGCATAGGCTTGGATTACTGTGATATTGAATAGTTTGCCTTGGAAATGAACAGAGATCATTCTGTCGTTTTTGAGATTGCATCCAACTACTACATTTCGGGCTCTTTTGTTGACCATGATGGCTACTCCATTTCTTCTAAGGGATTCCTGCCCACAGTAGTAGAGATAATGGTCATCTGAGTTAAATTCACCCATTCCAGTCCATTTTAGTTCGCTGATTCCTAGAATGTTGACGTTCACTCTTGCCATCTCTTGTTTGACCACTTCAATTTGCCTTGATTCATGGACCTGACATTCCAGGTTCCTATGCAATATTGCTCTTTACAGCATCAGACCTTGCTTCTATCACCAGTCACATCCATAACTGGGTATTGTTTTTGCTTTGGCTCCATCCCTTCGTTCTTTCTGGAGTTATTTCTCCACTGATCTCCAGTAGCATATTGGGCACCTACTGACCTGGGGAATTCCTCTTTCAGTGTCATATCACTTTGTCTTTTCATACTGTTCATGGGGTTCTCAAGGCAAGAATACTCAAGTGGTTTGCCATTCCCTTCTCCGGTGAACCACATTCTGTCAGACCTCTCCACCATGACCCACCCATCTGGGTGGCCCCACACGGCATGGCTTAGTTTCATTGAGTTAGCAAGGCTGTGGTCTGTGTGATCAGATTGACTAGTTTTCTGTGACTATGATTTCAGTGTGTCTGCCCTCTGATGCCCTCTCACAACACCTACAGCTCCCCTTGTTCAGTTCAGTTCAGTTCAGTCGCTCAGTTGTGTCGGACTCTTCACGACCCCATGAATCACAGCATGCCAGGCCTCCCTGTCCATCACCAACTCCTGGAGTTCACTCAGACTCAGGTCCATCGAGTCAGTGATGCCATCCAGCCATCTCATCCTCTGTCATCCCCTTCTCCTCCTGCCCCCAATCCCTCCCAGCATCAGAGTCTTTTCCAATGAGTCAACTCTTGGCATGAGGTGGCCAAAGTACTGGAGTTTCAGCTTCAGCATCATTCCCTCCAAAGAAATCCCAGGGCTGATCTCCTTCAGAATGGACTGCTTGGATCTCCTTGCAGTCCAAGGGACTCTCAAGAGTCTTCTCCAACACCACAGTTCAAAAGCATCAATTCTTCGGCACTCAGCCTTCTTTACAGTCCAACTCTCACACCCATACATGACCACAGGAAAAACCATAGCCTTGACTAGACGGACCTTTGTTGGCAAAGTAATGTCTCTGCTTTTGAATATGCTATCTAGGTTGGCAGTAAACCTATGTAAGAATCTGCTAGGACCTTTATTAAAAAATCTTTTGGGGGTCCCATCGAAATTGATTCTGACTCACTTAGGAAACAGATTTATATTTTTAGAAAGTGCTTCTGGTTTAGGAAGTCACTTTTTTTTTTTTTTTTGCACTCAGGGACCAGCTTTTTCCACATGTGCTCCCAGGTCCTGAAAGCTTGTTGAAAGAGTAGGCTGACATTATATCTGCATATTCTGCAGCCACCTCCTCTCCATGGAACCAAGGAGCAAGGAGAGCAGCAAATGGTTTTATGTTTTTCCATTAAGCAAAATAGTGTACAATGGTGCTCAGTAGAAGAGAAAGTCTGATCAGTTTTGCTCACTTCTAAGGTAAGATATGGGACAGAAGAGCCGAGCCTGGTGAGGACCTACTGTAGAGCAAGAAGGTGTAATCTGTTTGTTGTTGTTGTTCTTCAGTGGCTTAGTCATGTGTGACTCTTGGCAACCTCGTGGACTGTAGCACCCCAGGTTTTCCTGTCTTTCACTATTTCCCTGAGTTTGCTCAAACTCATGTCCATTGAGTCAGTGATGCCATCTGCTCAAACTCACGTCCATCGAGTCAGTGATGCCATCCAGCCATCTCATTCTCTGTGGTCCCCTTCTCCTCCTGCCCCCAACCCCTCCTAGCATCAGAGTCTTTTTCAATGAGTCAACTGTTTGCGTGAGGTGGCCAAAGTATTGGAGTTTCAGCTTTAGCATCAGTCCTTCCAAAGAATACCCAGGACTGATCTCCTTTAGGATGGACTGGTTGGATCTCCTTGAAGTCCAAGGGATTCTCAAGAGTCTTCTCCAATACCACAGTTCAAAAGCATAAATTGTTTGGTGCTCAGTGTTCCTTATGGTCCAACTCACATCCATACATGACTATTGAAAAAACCATAGCTTGAACTATATGGATATTTGTCAGCAAAGTGATGCTTCTGCTTTTAAATACACTCTCTAGGTTTGTCATAACTTTTCTTCCACGGAGCAAGCGTCTTAATTTCATGGCAGCAGTCACCATCTGCAGTGATTTTGGAGCCCAAGAAAATAAAGTCTGTCACTGTTTCCACTTTTTCCCCTTCTATTTGCCACAAAGTGATGGGGCCAGATGCCATAATCTTAGTTTTTTTTTTAATGTTGAGTCTTAAGCCAGCTTTTTCACTCTCCTTTTTCACCTTCATCAAGAGGCTCTTTAGTTCCTCTTCATTTTCTGCCATTAAGGTGGTATCATCCACATATCTGAGGCTATTGGTATTTCTCCTGGCAATCTTGATTCCAGTTTGTGACTCATTTGGCCTGGCATTTCGCATAATGTACTCTGCATAGAAGGTAAATAAGCAGGGTGACAGCATACAGCCTTGACATATTCCTTTTCCAATTTTGAACCAGGCTGTTGTTCTGTTTGTAGGACATATATTAAGTTAACCTTAAAATGCATTCCAATACACATTAGATGCAGACAAATATTGTTTGATTCTACTTGTAGGAGGTACAGTTAAATTCATAGAGTTAGAAAGAACATTGGTAGATGCTAGGGGTTGGAGGGTGGGTGTGGGGTGGAGAGGGAAGATGAGGAGTTAGTGTTTAATGGGTACACATTTTCAGCTTAGGAAGTGAAAAATTTGGGAAACGGATGATGGTGGGAGTTGCATAACAATGTGAATGTACTTAGCGCCACTGAACTGTGCAGATAAACATGGTTAAAACAGTATATTTTATATTATGTGACTTTTACCACAGTAAAAAAAGAATTTAGAAAGAATAAAGTTAACATACGGTGGTGGATGTTAACTAGATTTATTGTGGTGATTACTTACAATATACGGAAGTATAAAGCCAATATATTGTACACAGGAAACTAATATGATGTATATCAACTATACTTCAATTTTTTAAAGTTTAAAAAAAATTTAAGTAAAATAGTAAAGCTAGCAAATGTTTTGAGAAAGTGTCCTGTAAAATAATGAAACATTGGTTTCAGGAAGTACTGAGACGATCCCCTTAGAGAGTGGGAAAAGCTAAACTTCTATTCATTAAACTGATATGAGAAATTTGGGAAGTTTCAGGTATTTCTGAAGGGAAAAGTTTTGTTTTTCCAGAATTTCACTTCACTTGAGGTAGTAAAATTAAATGAAAGTAAACTAGTTGTCCCTTCTTCGGTAAAAACTTGTTTGGAGAGAGCTGTAGGGAAGCTCATTATGGCGTAGGGGCTGGGAAGGGCAGGATAGATTTTTATTATTAATAGTTTACCTTTCATAGGATGGAGAGAAGTCATGAGGGGCTAAGTTTTAACCAAAATATGAAAGTTGTCCTTAGGTTAAAAAGACAATGCTCACCCAAGATTTGTTCTAATTACATAAAATGATACAAGTATGTATATATAAGATATAACAACGGCTATTAGTTGGTGGATCAGTGTTCCCATCCCCTAGAGGAGTGGATCTTAAAGATATAATCTTTCACTTTACAACTTTTTTCACTGAAGTACAGTTGATCTACAATGTTATGTTAGCTTCTGATGTACGGCAAAGAGACTCAGATATATATAGATATATTCTTTTTTATTATAGGTTAATACAATATATTAAATATAGTTCCCTTGTGCTATACAGTAGGACCTTGTAGTTTATCAGTTTTACACATAGTAGTTTGTATCTGTTAATCCCACACTTCTGATTTTTCCACTCCCTCCCCTCCTTCTGTCTTTGGTAACCATAAGTTTGTTTTCTATGTCTTTGAGTCTGTTTCCATTCTGTAAATAAGTTCACGTGCATCATACTTGAGATTCCACATCTAAATGATATCATATGGTAATTGCCTTTCTCTGTCTGACTTACCTCACTTAGTATGATAACCTCTAGGTCCTTCCACGTTGCTGCAAATGGCATTATTTCATTCTTTTTGTTGGCTGAGTAGTGTTGCATTGCATATATGTACCACTTCTTTACCCATTCCTCCACTGAGGAACATTTAGGTTGCTTCCATACCTTGAGTATTGTAAACAGTGCTGCTACGAACATTGGGGTGCCTGTATCTTTTTGAATTAAAGTTTTGTATAGACATGTGCATAGGAGTGGGATTGTTGGGTCATATGGTAGCTCATTTTTAGCTGTTTAAGGAGCCTTCAAAGCTAGTGGAGGTGACGGAATTTGAGCTATTTCAAATCCTGGAAGATGATACTGTGAAAGTGCTGCACTCAATATGCCAGCAAATTTGGAAAACTCAGCAGTGGCCACAGGACTGGAAAAGGTCAGTTTTCATTCCAATCCCAAAGAAAGGCAATGCCAAAGAATGCTCAAGCTACCACACAATTGCACTCATCTCACACGCTAGTAAAGTAATGCTCAAAATTCTCCAAGCCAGGCTTCAGCAATATGTGAACCGTGAACTTCCTGATGTTCAAGCTGGTTTTAGAAAAGGCAGAGGAACCAGAGATCAAATTGCCAACATCTGCTGGATCATGGAAAAAGCAAGAGAGTTCCAGAAAAACATCTATTTCTGCTTTATTGACTATGCCAAAGCCTTTGACTGTGTGGATCACAATAACTGTGGAAAATTCTGAAAGAGATGGGAATACCAGACCACCTGACCTGTCTCTTGAGAAACCTGTTCCTCCTTTACCCATTCCTTAGATGCAACAGTTAGAACTGGACATGGAACAACAGACTGGTTCCAAATAGGAAAAGGAGTACATCAAGGCTGTATATTGTCACCCTGCTTATTTAACTTATATGCAGACTACATCATGAGAAACTTTGGACTGGAAGAAACACAAGCTGGAATCAAGATTGCCGGGAGAAATATCAATCACCTCAGATATGCAGATGACACCACCCTTATGGCAGAAAGTGAAGAGGAACTCAAAAGCCTCTTGATGAAAGTGAAAGTGGAGAGTGAAAAAGTTGGCTTAAAGCTCAACATTCAGAAAATGAAGATCATGGCATCTAGTCCCATCACTTCATGGGAAATAGATGGGGAAACAGTGGAAACAGTGTCAGACTTTATTTGGGGGGCTCCAAAATCACTGCAGATGGTGACTGCAGCCATGAAATTAAAAGACACTTACTCCTTGGAAGGAAAGTTATGACCAACCTAGATAGCATATTAAAAAGCAGAGACATTACTTTGCCAACATAGGTCCGTCTAGTCAAGGCTATGGTTTTTCCTGTGGTCATGTATGGATGCGAGAGTTGGACTGTGAAGAAAGCTGAGCGCCGAAGAATTGATGCTTTTGAACTGTGGTGTTGGAGAAGACTCTTGAGAGTCCCTTGGACTGCAAGGAGATCCAACCAGTCTATTCTGAAGGAGATCAGCCCTGGGATTTCTTTGGAAGGACTGATGCTAAAGCTGAAACTCCAGTCCTTTGGCCACCTCATGTGAAGAGTTGACTCATTGGAAAAGACTCTGATGCTGGGAGGGATTGGGGGCAGGAGGAGAAGGGGACGACAGAGGATGAGATGGCTGGATGGCATCACTGACTCGATGGGCGTGAGTCTGAGTGAACTCTGGGAGTTGGTGATGGAAAGGGAGGCCTGGTGTTCTGTGATTCATGGGGTCGCAAAGAGTCGGACACAACTGAGTGACTGAACTGAACTGAACTGAAGAAGCCTTCATACTGTTTTTCATAGTGACTCCATCAATTTACATTCCCAACACAGTGTAGGAACCCTTCACTCTCAAATGTCTCTAGGTGAAGCTTGGTCAGACTTGGAATGAAAGGCTGCAGAAATATCTACGCTTGTTATATTTGTTACACAGAGAAAGTGAGGGCAGAATTTCTTAGTTGACATTAGCTAGAAAGTCTCTACTTAGCAACCTCAATGGGAGGAGAGATACATGTTCAAGTATATCCATTAACCCAACTCCTGGGGCATTAATCCAACTGGAGTGACTTAGGTTTCTACTGCAGTGTGGAAATCTAGGTGTTCAGAAATAGACACTACACTAATTGTGATCCCTTCAGTCAGACCTTTCTTGCATACCTTTTTTTTTTCTTCACTATTAATGAAAGAAACTTGACAGGGAATTCATTTTCTAAAGTTATAGCCCTTTGCAGATAAACTTGACGGATCAAAGCCTGCTTATAAAAACCTTGTCCACTTTCTGCATTAGGAGAGAGGCCTATTGGCTGTTGGGAGGTAACATCTTGGAAGCTATGGTGTCTGGGAGGAGGTTTAGGGTTCTGGAACTGTGGCTGGTGCCTGAGGGATGCCCCAGGAGTTGGGGAAGGCTCACTCTTCTGAACCAAGTTAATTCCACACAGCCAGCTTAGTCTTTGGGTGGGAGAATCTTAGGCCTTTTGGACCTGGCTACCTGCCTAAAGAGAAAGCTCAATTTGAAGTCAAAGAAAAGCAAAGTATAGTTTGCCTGAGGCAGAAGAAATGAAAGATAAGAAACCAGCCTCAGGGTCCAAGCCTTTGGCACAGAGGAAATCTGAAAGGCCTCATAAACATGGAAGGAAGGCAGCAGAGAATACGGTCAGGTAGGGGGAGATAGTTGGGTAGATCCTACAGGTAGTTGAAGGATGGCTTAATAAGCCAGCACATCGTTAAGTTGTGCAACTGACACAAAGGCCTCAATCCTCTTAGATGTTATTTAGCCTATGATGTAGGGCTTCCCAGGGGGTGCAGTGGTAAAGAATATGCCTGCCAATGCAAGAGACACAAGAGATGTGGGTTGGATCCCTGCGTTGGGAAGATCCCTGGAGAAGGAAATGGCAACCCATTGCAGTATTCTTGCCTGGAAAATTCCACGCCAGAGGAGCCTGGTGGGCTACAGTCCAGGGGATGGTGAAGAGTTGGACACAGCTGAGCACACAGCACAGTAAAGGCTCATGTTTGCCTCAAATATGTTGTCCCCTCCCCTTCAGGGAGCAAAGCAAAGGAGGGTGGACAGAGCCAGCTCTTCTTCAAGGTAATCACAAGCACCTAATAGCCTGCTTCCTGCCCCACAGAAGATGAAACTGTAGCTCTAGACTGACCTCAGTCCTGCAGTTTGTCTAAACTTGATAAAAATGTGCCCGTGTTTCAGTCTTTCTGGGAGACGCATGTTGTGGGGTGGTGAAGAATATTTCAACCGCAGAAGCTATTGAACTGGGCATGGCTGGGTGTTTACTTAGAACAAACAAAGCGATTATGTATGATGCAAATAAACCAAAACAACAGATTGAGCAGTGTGATGATAAGGCAGCAGTGGTTCCTAAAGCCATGCTGTGTAAACGTCCTTGACTGGCGTTGGAGCCACTGACCATGAACTTCTTCCACTGGAACTGTGCAATGTCTTGACTCTGCTCTGATCATCCATACATATCATGTTCATTTCTACCAGTTCGAAGAATCTGGGTATCAAACTGTAGGAGTAGTTGCTGTGGCACTTTATAAGGGACATAGATCAATTGAAGAAAAGAGAACTACCTGGGGGTAGTGAGCGACACAAAAATAACAAGGTTATACTTGTAATAGGGTATTTTTTACTAGCTGATGCTAGTAAAGAAAACACTCCATCTCTTCTTAACCACCCCTTCCTTCAGCTGTGCCCTGACGATGTCCATTCACATCTATAGAAGCTTGTTTTTAAACTGGAGGAGGCCAAAGGCATTTAGTAGAGGAAAGATGACAGAGAAAGAAGGATGAAGGGAATAGAAGTTCCCTGTTCTAAAACTTAGGGTTGGATTTAGGACATAACAGAGCTGGGGGCTCTATTACATTTTTCAAGACTGATATTTTATGAAATTCTAGACTCAAGCATATTATCTTTGTCTGTGGGTCAGAGTGTTGCCCAGAATTGGGAAGAATGCTCTTCTCCTTGTTTTTGCAAAGAACCGGATGCCATCCTGGAACCCTGAGTTTTGGAGACTTTCGGGACGTCCAAGGACAGGACAGCATGCTTGGCATGAGCATTTTTACAGAGGGCTGGGGTGGGGAGAGACTCTTCGGGCATCTCTGCAGACAACAGGTGGGGACTGAAAGAGGGCAGATCCGCATGCTAGCTATAGCAGATGGCTGGATGTATGAGTACTCGTGGGCCCCCCTGGAGAGAAATGGCAAAGGAATAAAGTGCTGCTGTGGGGTGGGGTTCTTAAGCCAATGGACACTTGAGCTTCACACTCACTGTCAAAATGTTTATGAACTGGGGAGAGCAGGGCAGGGCTTGTTAATTAGATTACAAACAAAGGACACAACAGAGACTTTGGAAAAATTCTAATTGGTTCACTTGTGATGCACTAGCTCTAGCCAGACCTTGGCTGATTCGACTGTGTTTTTAAAGGGAAACTGAGGCTCAAGATCAAGTAACAAAGCTGAAGCCTATTCCCACAGAGCCAGGCTGAGATGCTTATTAAGAGCTTGGGGTTTGGTTCACGTGGGGAACCAGTCATCTGAATCCTGTATATACTCAGCCAGACAGAGTGCCTCCCTCTCTCTCAGGGGAGAATGACACAGGCCACATGTTCACAAAATGTGTTGTGGGTAGGTCCTGGTATGTCTTTTCTGGATGTATCTATATCACTTCTTCTGTTCACAGAAGTGGTTCTCGGCTGCTGCTTTTCTGCCCAGTGAACCTGGCCCCTTTGTAGCAATGGTTGATGGGGTGGACTTTTCACCCAAGCCAGACCAACCTTCTTCCTCTAGCGGTTTGGAATTTTGCAAGGACAGAGGTTCATGGTCAACTATATCAATGGCAGTGCTCTAAAGCAGTGCTTCTCACTCTCGCACCAACAGTCAATGGGGGTCTTGTTAAAATGCAGATTCTGGTTCAGTTAGTCTGGGGTGAGGCCTGAGATTCTGCATTTTCAATGAATGCCCAGGTTCTTGGACCACATTTTGAGTAGCAAGGACCTATGCATGTGTGCTAAGTCACTTCAGTCGTGTTCAACTCTTTGCAACCCCATGGACTGTAGCCTGCCAGGCTCTACTGTCCATGGCATTCTCCAGGCAAGAATATTGGAGTGGGTTGCCATTCCCTCCTCCAGGGGATCATTCTGATCCAGGGATCGAAACTGCATCTCCTGTGTCTCCTGCACTGTAGGGAGATTCTTTACCACTAAGCCATCTGGAAAGCCCAGCAAGGACCTATAGCAAGCTCCTTTTGCTAAGAGAAAATTTTCTATTATTTACCCCAAGAGGTGTACATTTATTATTTTCTAAATTATACCAATATAATACTATTATGTATATTATAAGCATATAAAGATAAGAAATTAAAATCAGATAAAACTAAGTAGAAATAGAAATTTGAGTATTTCCTTCCTGTACCTCACTCAGAGGATTGTCCAGTAACTCCCAAGGGTGTGTGCACACTGCTCTGGGGGCCACTGCTCCAGGGGGAAGGTGCTAAGCCCATTGGTCAGGGCCCCTCGTTTTCCTGGTTCTGTTTGTGCTGAGGATTGGAAGTCGGAAGCCTCCACCAGTTCTCTGATATCTTAGCAATGATCTCTTCGTGTGCACTGTTACTTGCAGGCAAAGGCAGGGCAAGGGACTGAAGATTTGTGTCCTCCAAATTCATGTTGAAACTCTAATTCCAATATGATGGTATTTGGAGTTGGGGTTGAGTCTAAGAAGAGAGGTGAGTCTATACTTGGGGAAAATGGGCTAAGGAGCATGAAATTGGTCAAGGGAAGTGGTCTAGTGCAATGACTCTAGACAATGCAAGGATATCACAGGCCTCTTTTCATATTTCATGCTGCTTGGCAGAAGTGGCTGGCTGCCAGCAAAGAGCTCTGTCTCTGTCTTACAGGAAACTGATTAGAGAGAACCCCAGTGCCAGCCCACCTCTCCTTAGGCTCACGGTCAGGGAGGAGATGTGGGAAGAGCCATGCTCTCCTAGATTCCTCTGAAATGATGCCCAGTAGGAAGGTACATCAATTTATTAATAGTACTAATTCCACAGGAGGTACATTGGTATAAAAAAAAATTTGAAATCTAAAAGGCGAACACATATGGGGAGAGATGTTCAAATCATTTAGTAATAAGAGAAATGCCAATTAAACAAGAACAAGAGATCACTTCCCACCTACTGCTACTGCTAAGTCGCTTCAGTCGTGTCCGACTCTGTGCGACCCCATAGATGGCGGCCCACCAGGCTCCCCCGTCCCTGAGATTCTCCAGGCAAGAATACTGGAGTGGGTTGCCATTTCCTTCTCCACCTAGACAGGCAAAATTGGAAAGCTAGATGTACAAGGCTCAGGCAGGGAAGGGAGGTTCCGCGAAGCTCCATCCTGTGGTGTGTGCAGCCGGCTGCAGGGCACCCTGGCAGGGCTACAGCAGATCCTCCATCCAAGAATATCCTTTAAGCCAGCAAGCCTACTCCCAGAGGAGGGGACACGGGCGGGAATGTTCCCCCCAGGACACTCACTGTGGGGCTCCTCAGTGTCCATCACTAGGACAGGCAGAGCCTGGAGGAGCCGGCAGTAGACACACTCCTTGCACAGAAAAAAACAGGAAACGGATCCTGAAACCATGGCGTTGCGTGGTCAGTGGCGTGGGAAAGGGGGTGGGGCTAAAAGGGGACTGGGAGGGGCCTTGCACATATCAGTAGTGATGCTACCGGTTGGAAAGGAAAAAAGAAAAGCATGAAAAAAAAGAAATTCTGTCAACTAGCCAAGGCCACTTTGTGGTGTTTCTTCCACAGAGTAATGTCTGGGGACTCAACAACTTACCTGTTGGTTCAAGGTGAATCCAGGGAGTAACACAGAGGCAGAGGGCTTTCCCTGCCCCCACCTTCACCACATACACACACATACATAACACACACACAACATGCATACAGATGTATAGACACATGCACACACAGAGATACATGCTGCACACAGTTACACACATGTTTACACATACCCATGTAGACACACAGAGACACATGTATACACACACATACACGTGTGTATACACACACGCATATAGACACACGTATATGCACACATGTATATACACACAGGTACACCCACAGTCTTATGCACATGGGTGCCATTTTCCCACTATTTCTGGGGTGCTACTGTTTCCTTGATCCTATCTCTCTGTCTTAAAACATGATGTGGACTTGTCTTCTTGGGAGATCATTCTACCTTGTGAGTTAACTAAATCAGCTATCCCACTGGATCTTGTAACTATACCTTTTCCCAGGACCTCCTCCAGGCCTGTCCCATCAGCATCTTTCAGAGCTGGGGCCTGTGAGTCTGCATTTTGGTCAGGCTGTTTGGTAAGACTGATATGATTCCAATCATCTGACCATTTTGGAAACCAAGCAGTTTTCAACATAGCTGCCCAGTAGGATCACCAGAAGAGCTGAAAACAAACAGCAAAACCTGTGGCCTAGGCTCTATCTCGGACCAATAAACTAGAAGCTTTCTGGGTGGGGCGTGGGGGTTTTGTTTTGAACCTTCCTGGGGTTCTACTCTGCAGCCAACTTTGAGAACCAGGGTCCCTGGGCAAATTTTCCTCCATTACCTGAAGTGCTTGCTAAGCACACAGCTCTTGGGCCCTTCCTCTGGAGATTCTGATACCCATGCATCTCGGTTGAAGCCTAGGAATTTGCATTTTGAACAAGTACAAGGCTTGATCTTGCCTCCAAGAGTGGGATAAAAATAATCAGTTTTGTTCTCAGTGTGGAAGAGAGCTCTCTTCATCATTCTCTTCCCCTTGCCCCCACTTCCAACTCTGGACAACACTCCTTACCAGGAAGAAAGGGGCACATGGTTGGACATGTATTTTGTAGTCTGTTTTCCAGTGTTCATCACTGAGTTCTAAGATACCACAGTTTTCGGAGAGATTCTTCTTTTCACAGCTATAGCTCTGTGCATTTTCCTTAGGGGCTGTCCCCTGAATTTTTCTCCCACACCAGGGGTGCATTCCCTGGAGCTGCTGGGGCAGGTGCAGAGGTGAGGGAGGCAACATGACATGGATTAACAATTGCCATGTCTCAGGATGCTCTTTGCTTAGCCCTCCTATGCTTAGCATGTATTCTGCTTGTCAGCTCTTCCTTGAGACCATCAATTAGGTGAATGCTCCAGATTGAATCCATTCTCACAACCAAAGCAACCATATGTGAGAGGTCATTGTTTTCTCTTTGGATCAGAGACTCTATTTGAGGTTTCTTTTGTCATCATTCTCAATAATTCTTGACCTTATCTGAATTGACCTTTTCAATATACATGATAGATAAACAGCTATTTCCCTCTCCCAAATGAGGAAAAGACACCAGTAGTCCAATTATAGGAGAAAAATACAAGTGGCCAATAAATAATAATAATAGCAATAATAAAAAATAAATGCAAAAAATTTTCAATGAGATATCAATTTTTCATGTGGTATGGCAAAGATTAAAGATTAATAATAGTGTGCATTATCAGTGGGGTTATTGTCAACAGCATTCCCATTGGTGGGAACTATGAATTGGTCCAAAAACTGTAGAGGAAAATCTGGCAAAATTTAAAATAATGCATATCACTGAGAAAGCAATTCCAGTTCTAGTAATTTACTTTACAGAGCTATTGACAAAAATATGCAAAAATATCTATATTTATGAGTCTATATCTATCTACATAGATATAGATATTTATTGCAGAATTTTTTATACAAGTGAAACATTGGGAAATAACCTAAATCTCCACCGATAGGGGGACAATAAAATCATCTCTGGTTCATCTAGATACTTTGCAGCTGTTAACTAGAATGAGGTGGACCTGGTGTAAAGATCATTGGGTCATTAACCAAAGAAAACAGTGGTTGTTGGTGGTTCAGTTGCTAAGTCGTGTCCGACTCTTGCAACCCTGTGAACTGTAGCCCGCCAGGCTCCTCTGTCATGGGATTCTCCAGGCAGGAATACCGGAGTGGGTAGCCATTTCCTTCTCCAACTAAATAATGAGGCATACCTTCCAGGTCTTGGCCTTTGGCCCTAGGCGCAGAGGTTTCTGGGAGCTGAAAGTCATAATGACGTCTGCATGATCTGTCTGTATGATCTCCGGCCACAGGCTGTATCCGAGCTTGGGCAAAGTGAGCGGCAGGAGAAAACCAGACTATGGGGGGGGGGGCCCGGAAAGGGCCTTTGGAAGTTGAGGCAGAGAACCCAATGTGGGCAGAGGCGGCGCCAGAGCTGCAGACGAGTTTCTCCAGTCTCCGGTGGCCATGGAGAGTACAGTGAGCAGGTGACTCGGCAGAGGGCCACCCCTCACCAAGTGGGGCAGGGGTGAAGAGTCTGCAGGTTCCCTGTGACAACCCGAAGCATAAAGGATGACAACAGCAGCTCAGCCAGCTTTTGAACCTGCAAGAAGAGGTAGGAGAGGAAAAGGTGAAGGTGATTTGAACAAACGCTCAAAGCAGTATTCAAGCAGAGAACTACCCTCTCATACAAAGATAAAATACAGACAGACCACTCAGGATGCCCCTGAAGACGTGTGAATCTGTGATTTCAGGAGAGAGCTGGAACACAGAGAGAGCTGCTGCTGCAAAATAAAAATAGAGATCCGCCAGCCAGAGAACACACAGCCTCTTCTTCAGTGTCAAAGAAGCTCCACTGGACCAGATTCCCGCAGCCAAGCTTGATGTAGACCACCCTCTAACAGACGAGGAAGATGAAGATTTTGAAGAGGAGAGTGACGGTGATGACACTGCAGCTCTTCCTGCAGAGCTGGAAAAAATTAAAACAGAAAAAACTGAAGAGCAGGCCAGGAAGGAGCAAGAGCAAAAGCTGAAGAAGAAAGGAGTCCTATAGAAAACACTCTGAGTGGAAACCCTGTCCTTAATCCCACTGGCCCATCCCAGCCTCAGGCCAGCTTCAAAGTTAAGAGAAGGTGGGATGATGATGTTGTCTTCAAGAACTGTGCAAAAGGTGTAGATGATCAGAAGAAAGACAAAGATATATAAATGACATGCTGTGATCTGAATTTCATAAAAGTTCATGGAGAAATAAATACTACAGTTTTATGTGCTTAATTGAAGCCTGTAAAATGTAAACAATCTGACTTTATTTTGTTTTTTTCTTCTCCCCCATTTAAATTGTGTATAGGCTTCCCTAATTTTTAGTTTCAAAATATCTTTTCCTTTATTGACTCCTTACTGGATAAGGACTTAGGAAACTGGTTTAACCCAGTTTCCATCTCAATATTTCTAGTCATGTCATGTGTTTTCTCTTAAATATGGGAAAAGAAATCTGCTTATTTTAATAATTTAAATAGCCAAATCTGTGTCCCCAACTTTTTTGTTGAAAAGTATGCGGCTAATAAAACATTGCCTATTTTTTAAAAATGAGGAATACCCAGCTTGCTTAGAACTTGAAAAATTTTTGTTCTGAGATAATAAAGAAACAAAGGTGTAAAAACAAAGACTGGACTCTCATTCCCATCACTTACAAGCTATACAATTTTTTCAAGTTGCATAACTTCATTAAACCTCGATCTTTATATTGAAAATGAAAGGAGACACAATCGCTACTTCATAGAATTATTAAAAAGTTTTGAAGAGATTACATATTAAAACTAAATAAATGCTAGTTCCCATTTGCACAAAGGTAAAAATTTTGCTCAGTTGCTCAGTCATGTCCGACTCTTTGCAACCCATGGTACATAGCCCTCCAAGCTCCTCTGTCTATGGGATTACCCAGGCAAGAATACTGGAATAGGTTGCCATTTCCTCCTCCAGGGGATCTTCTTGACCCAGGGATCAAACCCACATCTCCTGCATTGGCAGGTAGATTCCTTACCACTGAGCCACTGGGAAGGCCCTTATAAGGGCACTAATCCCATCAAACGTCACTCACCTTAATGACCTCATTTAAACCAAATTCCCCCGAAAAGGCCTTTCCTCCAAATACCTTCACTCTGAGAGTTAGGGCTGCAACAGGAGAACTTGAGGGAAGGGAACAATTCGGTCATTAGCATACTCCCAAACTTAACAGAAATCTATTCTAAAACTCCATGGCAGAATGATCCAAGCTGGTAGAACAAGAGCTGGAAGGCAAAAAACTCTGGGTTCTGTAAGAAAGCAGTAATAAATAGTATCAACAGCTAACACTTACTATCACTAGCCACATATCAGGAACTACTTAACATATTTTACATGCATCATCTTAAAATAGAGCAGTGAGGTTGCTGCTGTTACATGACTGGTAGCTCAGTTGGTAAAGAATCTGCCTGCAATGCAGGAGACCTGAGTTCGATCCCTGGGTCAGGAAAATCCCCTGGAGGAGGAAATGGCAACCCTCTCCAGTAATCTTGCCTGGAAAATCCTACAAGGAGCCTGGTGGTCTACAGTCCATGGGGACACAAGAGTCAGGCATGACTTAGTGACTAGACCATAACAAGCCTCATCTTAAAATAGAGCTGTGAGGTTGCTACTATTTGTCCATTTTACAGAAGAGGACAGTGGAGTCACAGAGAGATGTGATGAACTTGCCTAACGGTTGGTTTAGATTTGACACAGGCAGTCTGGCTCCAGAGTCCTTGACCTTCACTTCATTATTCTGCCTTCCTAGTAGCTACCCTGGGAGAAGGCAATGGCACCCCACTCCAGTAATCTTGCCTGGAAACTCCCATGGATGGAGGAGCCTGGTAGGCTGCAGTCCATGGGGTCGCTGAGGGTGGGACACGACTGAGCCGACTTCACTTTCACTTTTCACTTTCATGCATTGGAGAAGGAAATGGCAACCCACTCCAGTGTTCTTGCCTGGAGAATCCCAGGGACGGGGAGCCTGCTGGGCTGCCATCTCTGGGGTTGCACAGAGTCGGACACGACTGAAGCGACTTAGCAGCAGCAGCAGCAGTAGCTACCCTTAGGGGAAGATTTCAATTTCATCTCCTTTCTCAGAACACTGACACATGGAGAGGCTCAACAAAGAATAGTCCTGGGGCAGATTTCTCAACATATCTGGGCCTCAGTTGTCCTACCTCTTAAACAACCAGTAGAATTTACTTAATAGGGTCAGTGTCAGTGGTGGTTGTGGTTTAGTCGTTAAGTCATGTCCAACTCTTGTGACCCCATGGACTGTAGCCTGCCAGGCTCCTCTGTCCATGGGATTCTCCAGGCAAGAATATTGCAGTGGGTTGCCATTTCCTTCTCTAAGGGATCTTCCCAACCCAGGAATCAAACTCAGGTTTTCTGCATTGCAGGCAGATTCTTTATCAACTGAGCTATAAGGGAAGCCCGTCAGTGTCAATACTTAATGAAATAAAAGATGTAAACACTTACTAATGCATGTAGCATATAATAAACACTCAAAACAAGTATCTAGGAATATTACTTATTATGTCTTCAAAGAGGCTCTCTACAAACATCTGGTCACATGCCTGACCACTCCCCATTCAATAGGAAGCTACATCAGCAAAACCACTGGAGTCCCTGGTCTCTGCGCTTGGCCACCATGTAGGTGCTCAGTAAACATTAGTTAAATGAATGAATGAATGGCCCAAACAACCACCAGCTCCAATGACTGGCCTTCTCTCTCCCTCCTGGAATGCACATTGATTTGTTCTGGATTTCTTGATAATTAATCTCTTGACAAAATTTAAGACCTGTTAATTACCCCTGATTAATTAGGGTGAACTTTTTAATTGCTTCCCTAAGCTGAAATACACTGTCAATAGGCCCCATAATTAGTGACCCAGTAATCAGTTTTAAACCAATTATCCCAGGATAACAAGTAAAACTAGGCAAGAAGTGCCCCAGGGGCTTGGGCCAATTTCAGGGGAACTCAGAGTAATACAAACTGGCACTCATGTGGATGAAGAATGCATGTTCAATGTAATTGGAAATATGGATACTCAGAGTCTCCTGGGTGTTTCATTTGTCTCAGTTTTCACTGCTGTATTATTTGAAAGCAACAAAATAAGTATACTCCTTACCCAGCCAGTCAAAGGCCTGGAACTCAATCATGGAGTTGCCTGACTGCTTGTGGGTACAATTAGGGCCATCACATCAGGCTGTGCAGGCTGTGTACTGCACAACTCCAGGGTGTCATTTATACCGTAGTCCATGTGGATAGCACCGCTGAATGCAGAGCACCGTGCAACCTGAGTGCAATAACTGTAGTCCACGTGCTGTAAGTGTTGGGACCTAATCATGAAGAATTCCCTCAAAGGAAGTCATGGGCTTGGATGCCCTCTCAGCTTTCCCAAAATGGGAAATGTAAGTGGCAGATGCTTTTCATGGTCTGTCGAGAACTATGGACTTCTATTAAATGCCCATTTAATTTCTGCCAATCTAACTACTTGGATTTGAAAAGAAAATTAAGAAAAAGAAATAATAACTCAAATAGCACAAGCAATTCTTCCTGCCACTTCATTCAATAAGTGCATGCCCCAGAGTGAGGCAGAAATGGGGCCTTGAATCTGCTATTCCTTGCGTGCCTCTTGTAAAGACAGTATCATGCAGTGTGGAGTATTTAAGGATTGGTGCTTTTTAAACAGCAGGACTGCCAAGCGAGCCATCAAAGAAATGAAGATTTCTCCCTATAGTGGAGGAAAACTGGCTGGGATGGTCTTTTTAAAAGACGATATAAAAAACCTCAAACATGGTACCTTCTTAAGCAATTCAAAAGTAATTTTGACAATGTGAGATTTTTCTCTTTTTCTGCCTGCTTGTGAATCTAGTGTCCTTCCATGATGCAGAATTCCAGTTTGGGAAGGCAGGTGCTAATTGACCCAGGAGCCATTTTTCTCAATATGTAAGATCCCAGGTAGACCAGTTGGTTTTCAAGATATGGACTGACTACTTTAGGATTGCTCCAGGATGCTTGTTTTCCAAATACAGATTCCTGGTAGAACATCTAGGCATATGGCCCCAGAATCTGCATTACTACAAATTCCATCTGGCTGTGACTTATATACTCTCAACTATAAGTTCAGGTGAGGGTAGGAAGTTTGCCAGTGTTATCCACGGCCCTGACTTCAGGGCCTGGCACTAGCCTGGTGTGTGGTAAATGTTTAAAATATATTAGTGACAGAATGAGTCCTTTGATTTGATTTAGCAATGCACAGGGCAGGAGCTAAGACATTAGCCAAGATGGGCCTTAAGAAAGAAGAGGACTAGATGTATCTCATCCCCGTCTTAGTACTGCTTCCAGACCATGGTCTGAGACCTGCCTCAGGAAACTGCAGGTCAGCTTGTTTCCTGCCACCGGCTTCATGTCCTCTGTATAGCATCTCATAGAAGCCATTAGCCATTCATTTAGTGCCTAATCCTCTAATCCAACTGCTTGTTGATTTGCCAAGTGAGAAATATGCAGAGACACAAGCCACTTGTTCCCAGAGTTATTTCCAGCTGGTGAGAAGGAGGCAGCTGTGGAACAGGCTTTAGGTTTTGTTTTCTGATCCAGGAAATCCCAGAGTAATATTAGGCTGTGGCTTCCCCATTTGGACCCTTCTGGAGTTGGGGGTTCCTCCCAGAGGCATTACTAAAAAGATGAGGAACACCTCAACAGCCCTGGGAGGTCTAGATGCTGAAAAATGCAACAGGATGCTTCTCTATTGAGAATATAATCAGACTGCTACACTTTGCCCAAACTGTATGCCAGGCACTACTTGAGTTTGCTTGGGAAACATCAAGATCCCCATCTTTATGGAGCTACCAATAAGCTTCCTGCACTCTCAATTCTGTCCCTTTAGTAGAGGATGGAGCCTCTCTATGGGTCTGAACTGCCCATCCAGCCAAATCCCTCTGCAGCCTTCCTCTGGGCTGCCCCCAGTGATACCTTCTTCCCAGGCTCTCCTTAGTTAAGATTTGGGTGGGGTTAGTGACTTGACTGTGTGAACAGCTGATCTGAGAGTCTGGACCTGACCCAACAGAATCCTGTCCTCAAAGAAGCCTCAGAAATCCTCCAACATCTGTTGCTTCCATTCCCCATGCCAGAAGTCTCCTCTTGTCCCCCCATATCTTCCCTCCCCATCCTCCACCCTGAAAAGATGCCCCAGATGCTGGGCTATATGTAGTACATCCACAAGCCTCCATGTCCTCTTGCTTCCAGTTGGGTTTGGCCAATGGGAGGCAAAAAACAACAGAAGGAAGTCATTTATTTCTCTGGGTCCCTCTCTTTCTGAGAGATAAGCTCAGGTTGGCTAGGTCCCTCAGCAGAAGGTACCTCTCAGAGAGGCTTGCTCTAGACGACTCTCCTTTCCCTCATCCCTTCGGTTGTGGTTGGTGACAACTCCACTGCCAGTCCCAGATCCTGCACTGCGGAGGTGCAAGATCTCCCCCAGATCCTACAGGGAGCCCCTGAGGCTGCCCGCAATCCTACTCACACTTTAGCAATCGTTTCTTTCTTAGTACATCCTTCTCAGGTTGTATGAATCTGAACGTGCCATCTGATTTCTGAGCAGGACCTGAATGGTGCACCCCCTCTCCCCACTTTTGTCTCTCTGAAGAACCTAAAATCAAGGTTGCAAGCTCAGTTCCCCAGGCCACTTCTGGCTCACAGTTGCGTCTTCTTGAGCCTTCACCATGTTGGCCCTCGTATGCTCTTATATTTGGAAGAACAGTTGCCATCACTAAAAAATCAGGGTAATTCACATAACAACTAAATGGTCAGCTTCTCTTGAGAAGTTAGAATTTCTGGCAGTACTAGACCTGTGGTTCTACATTAGTGGTCTAGAGCTAAGTGGTAGCTGCCCACTGAACATAGGATATGGAGCAGAATGTAATTTCCTATTTGCCACCATCTCCACCACTCTCTATAATCATCTTGATATTGAGGTTGCACGTTCCCTAGCATTTACTGTTGTCTTGTTTTCCTTAGAGTTAAGAGAGAAATAACATTTTTCTATTCTTTATGTTTAGTAAAAATTGGGAAAATAACAGCTAAGCCAGGCGGTGGGGGGCAGGATATGAGCACATTTCTTTGTAGAAATAAAGACAATTCTTACTTTTTACTATTGAATCCCCTGCCTACTTTGTTCCAAACCTCAAGTATGCATTGGTTGGTTCAGAAGCACATCTTTAGGTAAATCTGTCTTAAAGGCATCAAATGAGAGCTCAGGATGAGAGCGAAAGTAAATGAATTAAGACTGAATTATACTAAGATGAGCTAGGTGGATTTTAGAATGAGTCCATTTTCACCCACATCTTCTCATTGCCCCACCCCTGAACTATAAACTTCCTGAAACAGAGACTTCAGGAAAAGGGTTAGGCCAATTTTAGAAAAGTTAGAGACTACAGAGGATAACTAAAATCGATAAGGAATTGATCTAATCTTACTTTATATACAAACCTTCATTTATATCACCTCATTTTTACCTATGGGCTTCCGCAATGGCTCAGAGGTAAATAATCCACGTGCAATACAGGAGGCACAGGAGACAATTGGTTAGATCCCTGGGTCAGGAAGATGCCCTGGAGGAGGAAACAGCAACCCACTCCACTATTCTCACCTGGACAATCCCATGGACAGAGGAGCCTGGTAGGTTACAGTCCATGGGGTCACAAAGAGTCAGACACAACCGAACAACTATGCACATGCCCTTATAAGAAGAGAAGGGAGAAAAGAGAGTTTGCATTCCCTTTCTTTCTCTCTCTCCCACCTGCCATGTGAGAGGATAGTGATTATCTACAAGCCAGGAAGAGAGAACTCATGAGAACCTGATTACGCTAGTAGCCCTATCTCAGATTTCCAGCTCCAGAATTGTGAGAAATAAATTCTGTTGTTTAAGCCATCTAGTTTGTGATATTTTGTTATGGCAATCCAAGCTGACTAGTACAGAGTGTTTATGAATTTTCTAGAATTGATTGCCTGGGGTCACTTGGGTTAAGTGCTATATAGTAGGGGGGTGAATCCCATCTCTCTGATACAGAAATGCTCTATTGCCAATAGACAGCTTTGATAACAGGGAGGATGGCAAGTCCAGACAGTGAGTGGGGTCCCATAATAAGTTCCCCAGTTGCATCTTTTCTGGGGCAGAAACTTAGAGATGGAGGCATCAGGCTCTGCCCAGCGCAATGCTGATGTCCAGGGAACTATAAGGGTGAGAAATACTGATGCCAGGATGGTAGAATCAGACAGTATGGGCTGCACATAGAGCCTGGATGGCACCCTACGCTCACCTCAGCTGTCAGCCTGAGACTCTGAAAATAAGAACTCATTTCCTTTTATGTCCAAAGGAAATAACAGGAGGCCATACAAGGTGTGGAAGTTAAGATTGCAGAGGCTGAAGTTCAAGGGCCTGGGTTCAATACTGTCCCTGGCACTAACTAGCTGGCTCACTTTGGGTAGATGACTTAATCTCCATGATTTAGCTTCCTCTTTCTCTAATGGGCATAACAATAGGTGAATTCAATGGCTTTCAGTATGTAAAGTGAGTAACTCAGTGCCCAGCGGGCAGTGACCGCCCCCAAATGGTCTTTTGCTACATAATAACTCCAAGCACCATTCGCCAAGATGGGGAGAAAGTTCAGTTTGTTCCTGGATTTGCTTTCCAGAAACATTCCCAAAGACCCCCAAGGTCCACTTCTTGCTAGTCTCTGCTTTATACATCAGGGAATAGTTGGCAAAATCCTTCTGAACAGGAGGTCAGCAAATGTGGACTGACCTTAAGTTCTGTAGTCTCTGAAACTGTTTTGATGCTCTAAGGAAACAATTACTTCTCCTTGCTCTCTGTGTAGGTGTTTTATAGGAGTAGTTGCTGTGTGGAATTGACATTATTATAGTGCTGAATCTTGGTGGGGGACAAAATATCCTTTCTGTAATCAAGGGGTCTAGTTACAGGGTTTTTCTGGTTCTACTTGCTCAGGAAAAAGGTGAGTCTCGCAGACCAGAAGGAGCCAGGGGAGAAATGGAAGGATCACTCAGGGCTGAGCTCAGGAACTCTTGCTCTGAATGGTAAGTATGTCAACAGGACACTCCTTGGGGTGGGGTGGGAGGGGGGCGGGAAATGGAACATACTGCAAGGAGAGTCTAATTTGCATCAGCCTTTGGGGGCTGGGGGAGTCCTTGGTGGCTCAGTGATAAAGAATCCGCCAGCAATACAGGAGACTGCCTACAATGCCGGAGACGTGGGTTTGATCCCTGGGTCAGGAAGAGCCACTGGAGAAGGGAATGGCAACTTACTCCAGTATTCTTGCCTGGAGAATCCTGTGGACAGAGGAGCCTGGCAGGCTATGGTCCATAGGGTTGCAAAGATTCGGACATGACTGAAGCGACTTAGCCCACGCACATGTTTCTTTTGATTAGAGGTGAAATTCATTAATTCATGCTTTCATTCATCCATCCATTTATTAAGCTATTCATTCTTGCATTCACCCATCTGTTTATATATCCTTTTATCTATCCATCCACCCAACAAACATTTACTTAGCACCTTTTATGTGCCAGGCACTGTGCTAGGCATGGAGATATAGTAATGAACAAGACAGAAAATGCCCTCAAGGAGCTTACTTCCTAGGGGCAAAAGACAAGTGATAAACACATAAAATACACAGTGTATCAATTGCTAAGTTCTTTGGACACTATAAATTAGGAAAGGGGACTAGGGAGTGCTGCTGCTGCTAAGTCACTTCAGTCGTGTCCGACTCTGTACGACCCCACAGACGGCAGCCCACCAGGCACTGCCGTCCTTGGGATTCTCCAGGCAAGAACACTGGAGTGGGTTGCCATTTCCTTCTCCAATGCATGAAAGTGAAAAGTGAAAAGGAAGTCACTCAGTCATGTTTGGCTCTTAGCGACCCCATGGACTGCAGCCCACCAGGCTCCTCCATCCATGGGATTTTCCAGGCAAGAGGACTGGAGTGGGTTGCCATTGCCTTCTCTGAGGGAGTGCTGAGGGATAAGCAATTTGACAGGGAATTTAGGAGGGTTGAGCCAGGCTCCAGCAGTCCTTCCCTAGCAAGTGTGTGTTAGTCATGCTCTACCCTTTGCAATCCCATGGACTGTAGCCCACCAGACTCCTCTGTCCATGGGATTCTCCAGGCAAAAATACTGGAGCGGGTTGCCATTTCCTTTTCCATGGGATCTTTTCAACCCAGGGATCAAACACAGGTCTCCTACATTGCAGGCCAATTCTTTATCACTGAGCCAACAGGGAAGCCCTCTTTAGCATGAATTAAAAAAAAAAAAATACAATAGTACCTTAGAGACCTCCCAAGGCTTATTGTACTGTAGCAAATGGGGCAACTCAGTGGTAGGCAGTTACCCACTGATGCAATAATTCAGGGCATGCACATGTACTTGAAGAGGGCATCTGCTATTTTTGCCTGTGTAGCATCAACCATCCATCCATCTTTCTTTCTCTCTCTCTCTTTTTTGGCCATACTACAGCATGTGGGATCTTAGTTTCCTGACCAGTGATCAAACCAGTGACCCCTGCAGTGAAAGCACTGGGTCTTCACCACTGGGCGGCCAGGGAAGTCCCCAGTCCTCTTTATATCTGTAACTGCATCCTGGTTTTCCCTTGGGGAACCATTCTTCTCCCTTTCTCCTGTCCCTTGGTTTAGATGGGGCTGAGCTCCCTCAAACTCCATGGTGCACGTATGACCCAGGTCTGGCAAATCAGTATGTTTATTTTTCCTGGTCACACTGATTGGTTCAGACATAGACCCCTGACTGTGAGGCGCTAATGAGAGCCATCCTCCGGACTTTGCCTGTGTCACTGGGGAAGAAACATCTTTTTATTTGATGGATATAATATGATGAGGTACAATTTAAAAGTCTGCAACTACCAGTGGCCATCTTTGCCATGTGAGAGAGAATCTGCTCGAGCATGAAGCCAGCACTGAGATCTGAGAGATGGAGGGAGATTAAGCCCTGATGACATCATTGGGTCCCTGGACTTAGCAGAGTCTGGTCTACCTACCCCTAGACGATCAGCTTTGTGGGATCATCATTTTCTCAAAAATGTAGTTGTTTTGATTTAGGATTCTGTCACATGTAGCCCAACAGTTCTGATTAACATGGTGCTCAGTGAAGATTTATTGAATAGATAACATCATCAGAACTTTCTGCTGGTAGGAACCTTAAGAGATCTGAATTCCATTCACTTTGTTTCTATTTCTCACATCAGGAGGTTCAATATGACACCTACTGTGTTATCTACTGGCTCTTCATATTGACCTTTGCAGCTTTAAAAAGGAATTTTATGTGTGTTCAGAGTCATGAAGTATAGGAAGTAGGACATGCCCTCTAAATATGTTTAGATACTGATTTTAGTACATTTCAAAGGTAATACATGTTGCCACTTCCCTGGGGTCCTGTGGTTAAGAATCTGCCTTGCAATGCAGGGCACATGGGTTTGATCCTTGGTGGGAGAACTAATATCCTATATGTCAGGGAGCAACTAAGCCCGTGTGCCACAACTAGGGAGTTCCTGCTCCACAACAAAAGAAACCACGTGATGCAACAAAGATCCAGCATGCTGCAGCCAAGTAATTAATTACATAAATAAATATTACCCCCCACACACACCCACGCACAAAAGTAATACGTGTTCACTTTGGAGAATATAGAAAAGCACAGAGAAGAAAATAAGAAGTATGTAACTGCTGCTGCTGCTATGTGGCTTCAGTCGTGTCCAACTCTGCGCAACCCCATAGACGGCAGCCCACCAGGCTCCTCTGTCCCTGGGATTCTCCAGGCAAGAACACTGGAGTGGGTTGCCACTTCCTTCTCCAATGCGTGAAAGTGAAAAGTGAAAGCAAAGTCACTCAGTCGTGTCAGACTCTTAGCGACCCCATGGACCACAGCCTACCAGGCTCCTCTGTCCATGGGATTTTCCAGGCAAGAGTACTGGAGTGGAGTGCCACTGCCTTCTCCTAGTATGTAACTAATTATATGGAAATAACTTGGTATGCTAGTTTTTTCTTTGCATCCATGTGTTTGAAATAAAATTAGAGTTGTACTCAAATACTCTTATAATCTGTATTTATTTTCAGGAAAAATATATTTTGACTGTTTCTCCATGCCAACAATTACCTTCTAACAACTTATTTGACCATGATTTGGAAAGAATTTAAAGTTACAGGAAAATACAAAGAATAGCATAATAAACATCTACACTCCCACCATGTACAATTAACAACTGTTAATATTTTGTTACATTTGCTCTGTCATTTTTAAAAGGAAAAACATTACTTACATATCCAAATTCTCCTAACAGTGAACCTTAATTTATTTTTCACCATTGTGAAAAACATTATGAAGAATATCATTATTGAACTGTAACTTTGTATACATCCATCATTCTCTCGGGTTAAAGTCTTAGAAATAGTGAAACTACATCCTAGCCAACACTGGGTTATTATAATTCCCATTATTTTTAACTATTACATTGGAGAAAGGTGACATTTTGTTATTGTCTTAATTTATATTTCTTTGATTCCTACTGATGAGAAATATGCTTTTTATGTACACTGGTAAATTCGTAGTTTTTCTTTTGTGAATTACATTTTCAGTTCCTGTGTCCTTTACTCATTTGGGGTGTTCATCTTTTCTTTTTGAGTTGAAAGACTTGTTTCAATATTAAGGATGTTTTTATCTAGAAAATATATTGTGCTGTGCACCATTTGCCCTTCAATTTTACTTCTGATGTTTATTGTTATAGGTAGATTTTTATTTTTTTTGTAATAAAATTCATCTCCCTTGTCCTTTATTTTTTCTGCCTTTATGCCATACTTAGAAATTCAATCTTCCCTTATCCCAAATTCTAAAATTATCCACCCTACATATTTTAAACCACCTTGGGTTTTTTTTTTTTAACATAAAACTTTTAAAAGGAATTAATTCTGATGCATGATATGAGGTAGGGATGGGTTTCGCCAATGGCTCAGTGGTAAATAATTCTCTTGCAATACAGGAGACACACGAGATGCAGGTTCAATACCTGGGGCTGGAAGATCCCCTGGAGGAGGGCACGGCAACCCACTCCAGTATTCTTGCCTGGAGAATCCCATGGATAGAGGAGCCTGGTGGGCTAAAGTTCATGGAGTGGCAAAAAGTTGGACACAACCGAGCATGCATGTATACACATGCACATTGCCTTCTATATATTTATACCAATTTCTGGAAATGTTATTCTGTTCCATTAATTTGTCTTAGCTCCATTAGAATTTTAGTTATTGTCTTCACAATGTAGTTTCCTATCTCTTCTAACAAGTGTTCTCTCTTCTTAAAATTTTTAGTTGTTGTTGTTCAGTCACTAAGTCATGTCTGACTTTGCAACTCCATGGACTGTAGAACACCAGGCTTCCCTGTCCTTCACTATCTCTCTGAGTTTGCTCAAACTTATGTCCATTGAGTCAGTGACACCATCCAACCATCTCATCCTCTGTTGCACCCTTCTCCTCCTGACCTCAATCTATCCCAGCATCAGGGTCTTTTCCAATGAGTCGGCTCTTTGCATCAAGTGGCCAAAGTACTGGAGCTTCAACTTCAGCATCAGTCCTTCCTTTCAGATTGACTGGCTTGATCTCTTTGCAGTCCGAGGGACTATCAAGAGTCTTATCCAGCACTACAGTTTCGAAAGCATCAATTCTTCAGCACTCAGCCTTCTTTATGGTTCAACTCTCACATCTGAACTGACTACTGGAAAAACCATAAGTTTGACCACATGGACCTTTGTTGGCCAAGTGATGTCTCTGCTTTTTAATACACTGTCTAAGGTTTGTCATAGCTTTTCTTCCAAGGAGCAAGCATCTTTTAATTTTGTGGCTGTCATCCTCAGTGATTTACCAAGAAAATAAAATCTGTCACTGTTTCCACTTTTTCCCTCTCTATTTGCCATGACGTGATGGGACTGGATGCCATGATCTTCATTTTTTGAATGCTTCGTTTTAAGCCAGCCTTTTCACTTTCCCCAATTTTTATTTATTCTTGTGCTTTTATTTCTCTAAATTAACAATTCCTAACAGGTAAGGATGAGCACAAACAGTGGAGGCTTTTCATTATAAACCTGTCTAGGACTCCATCCCAAGAAATTCTGATTCACTGGGCCAGATGTGGGGCCTGGGTATCTTTCAGAAATAAGTGGTGGTGGTGGTTTAGTCACTAAGTCATGTACAACTCTTGTGAACCCATGAACTGTAGCCCACCAGGCTCCTCTGTCCATGGGATTCTCCAGGCAAGAATACTGGAGTAGGTTGCCATTTCCTTCTCCAGGGGATCTTCCCAACCCAGGGATCGAACCCGGGTCTCCTGCATTGCATGCAGATTCAGAAATAAGTATTAATAGATAAATCACATGCCCCTCCCACACCATGGAATAGATGCACTGTACATAGATAGAATCAAGATTGCCGGGAGAAATATCAATAACCTCAGATATGCAGATGACATCACCCTTATGGCAGAAAGTGAAGAGGAACTAAAAAGCCTCTTGATGAAAATGAAAGAGGAGAGTGAAAAAGTTGGCTTAAAGCTCAACATTCAGAAAACGAAGATCATGGCATCTGGTCTCATCACTTCATGGGAAATAGATGGGGAAACAGTGGAAACAGTGTCAGACTTTATTTTTCTGGGCTCCAAAATCACTGCAGATGGTGACTGCAGCCATGAAATTAAAGACACTTACTCCTTGGAAGGAAAGTTATCACCAACCTAGATAGCATATTGAAAAGCAGAGACATTACTTTGCCAACAAAGGTCTGTCTAGTTAAGGCTATGGTTTTTCCAGTGGTCATGTATGGATGTGAGAGTTGGACTGTGAAGAAAGCTGAGCGCCGAAGAATTGATGCTTTTGAACTGTGGTGTTGGAGAAGACTCTTGAGAGTCCCTTGGACTGCAAGGAGATCCAACCAGTCCATTCTGAAGGAGATCAGCCCTGGGATTTCTTTGGAAGGACTGATGCTAAAGCTGAAACTCCAATACTTTGGCCACCTCATGCAAAGAGTTGACTCATTGGAAAAGGCTCTGATGCTGGGAGGGATTGGGGGCAGGAGGAGAAGGGGATGACAGAGGATGAGATGGCTGGATGGCATCACCGACTCAATGGACATGAATTTGAGTGATCTCTGGGGGTTGGTGGTGGACAGGGAGGCCTGGCGTGCTGCAATTCATGGGGTCGCAAAGAGTTGGACACGACTGAGTGACTGAACTGAACTGAACATAGATGGCTCTCTAGTTGATGGTGAGCACCCCACAAGACACGCCCAGATTAGGAATCACTGCTCCAGCTCCAAATGATTAAAAAAAAATTTAAGATACAGTTTTACATTAAAAAATTTTAAAGATGTGCTTACATTTTTTTTTACAAAGGAACTATTGCAGTTTTATAGCACTGTGTCAGGGTTCCCCTCTTCTCTCACTTCTAGCCAGTTTCCAAGTGCAAGATGCTCTCCTGTGACCACCTGAGGTGCTCTTATGTAATTGTTCAAGGGATTTAGCCCAGGCTTTGGCATTTTTAAAAGCTCCTCCAGGTCATTTTAATGTATAGTTGGAGTCAGTAACCAGTGGTTAGGAATTCCTTCTTAGTCCTGACCCATTCTACAGTTCGTGTAGAATTCTGAGTTAGTGGGGATTTTGATCTAGGCTATGTATCAGAATCACGTGTGGAACTTAAAATACAGACTGAGCTGAATATCTGTGTTCAATATTGGTCACCTGTATCAAAGAAAAATAAATACAATCCTACAGGTGATTCTAACACACAGTCAGGGCTGGATACCTATTTTGCAGGCAATTATCAGTTTATCAATTATCAATTTAAATTATCAGTCTTACTTTTCGGGTGAGAGCCTCCTTGTTTAAATACCTTGGCATAGACTTGACCCAGTGTGTCAACATTCACCACATCCTAGTAGAAGTGTGTCTCAAGCTTGAGCATTTAACAGAGCCACTGGGACAGCTAGCTAGATTCCCATCCCCTCACCCCACTCCCCCGAGTTTCTGATTCAGTTGATATGGGCCTGATGGTTTGCATTTTAACAGATTCCCAGGTGATACTCTGGAGAAGGAAATGGCAACCCACTCCAGTATTCTTGCCTGGAGAATACCAGGGATGGAGGATCCTGGTGGGCTGCCATCTATGGGGTCACACAGAGTCGGACACGACTGAAGAGACTTAGCAGCAGCAGTAGCAGCAGGT
The DNA here is from genome assembly GCF_032452875.1 of Bos javanicus. Classification (NCBI taxonomy): domain Eukaryota; kingdom Metazoa; phylum Chordata; class Mammalia; order Artiodactyla; family Bovidae; genus Bos; species Bos javanicus. The sequence continues at coordinate 20,404,876 of NC_083892.1, forward strand.
GATACTCATATTGTTCATGGGATTCTTGAGGCAAGAATACTGAAGTAGTTTGCCATTCCCTTCTCCAGTGGAACACACTGGTCCAGGGACCACACTTTGAGAACCATTGAGCTATAGCATTTATACAAATATTAATGTTAGACTTGTTCCATGATAGAGTGATTGCTCCATTGCAATGAGTTTAAGCATGGGCTCCAAGGTGTGGGCTTCAGACCACTGAGAAGTGAGGGTAAGAGGCATACAAAATAGAGATGCCATGCACCTATATTGCTGAGAATCACTTCAGAAGGATTTTATGAAATCTCTAGAACTATAATATCTAGTCTGACATTACTCAGATAACTTCTTACATATACCTCCATTCCAATTCTGTGACCATTACTGTGGGTGTTACATTACATTAACTCCTGACGCATGCCTGCAGTTTTTGTGGTGTTGTATTGAGTTGGCATTACACTCTACATGGGTGAGTGTTCCCAGAAGGGAAAGGCCTAGTGATTGTTATTTAGGGAAGGACCCATCTTTTAGAATTGGGTGGATCAATCATTTAGACGGTTGTAGAACCATCCCCCAGCCCACCACCAATCAATTTGGAAGCATCATCTTTTAACTTTTACCTACAATGAAGCCAACTGAATTTTTAAACTGGGACACAGATCATGACACTGTCCTGTGTAAACACATCAATGACTCCCCATGCCTGTTGAGATAAAATTCAAAATTCTTAACATGGTATCACAAGTTGCATCCCCAGAAAGTAAATTCTAAGATGGAGTTTAGCATGAACCTTACTTATTAGGGGATGTCTTTGGGATTAATGGGGCTTCCCTGGTGGCTCAGATGGTAAAGAATCTGTCTGCAATGCAGGAGACCTGGATTCGATCCCTCGGTTGGGAAGATCCCCTGGAGAAGGGAATGGCAACCCACTCCAGTATTCTTGCCTGGAGAATCCTGTGGACAGAGGAGCCTGAAGTCCATGGGAATCACAAAAAGTCAGACAGGAATGAGTGACTGATGCACTTGGGATTAACACCTGGAAGAGGGGATGGAAACGTGAGTGGGCAGAAAGGATCAAGCCAAGGTGTGGGCCCAGTGACAGCTGCAAGTTGATCACATGGGCAGTTCTTGAGTTAAAGTGGTCCATCCAAGTGGTCCTGAGTTGAGCCAAGATGGCCAAGTCTACATACCCTCAATGGATGTCAGTTGCCCTGTGAAGGGTATGACATGGGTGAGGCAGCTCTCAGCAATTAGGTCAATCCTTGAAGGGCCTGATAGCTGAAGGCTGGCTATTGACAGCATGCCCAGCATCCAAGGTATTAAACTCTTCCTTGACAGGGGGCTTGAGTGGTGTAGCACAGTCTCCCACACATGGCCACGGCATTCTTTGCAATCTGGCTACCTCTCTAGTGCCTTTTTGTCTACTTCTCAGGCACACTGTTTTTTCTTTCAGTCTCTCAAATTCACCTTTCTGCCCCAGGACCTTTGCACATGCTCTCACCTCTGCTTGGACTGTGTTCTCTGCATTCCTGACCTCTCCTCCCACCCCATATTCAGACACTCCAGTTCATTCTTCAGGTCTCTGCACCAGTGTTGCTTCCTCTGGGGAACTTTCCTGACCCTCCATCCAAGTTAGAATGTCTGGAATATACTTTCAAAGCTTAGACACCTGCCAGGACTCACTTCTGCCTCTTTCCTTGGAGTTCCAGGTGGAAAGAGATAGGCCTGAATGCCAGGTGAGCTGGCTAGATGGGGAAGTGAGATGCTTTATATGTGCTGACTTCCCTTCAAATTGAGCTCAGACTTTTGGAAATCTTTGCCCTGTTTCCCTATTCTAGGTTGGGACCAAAGTTTAAAAGGGGAAGCAGCAAGGGCCACAAGCAGAATGAGGAGATGGAAAGTGAAATTTAGGAGGATAAAGTCAAGTGCCCTTGATCAGACATCCCTCTTAACCAGGGGATTCTCCTTATGTTAAATCATAGAGATTCAGGCTTTCATGCTATTGAATTAATAACAATATAATAATAATAGTAATGCTGCTGAGTGTTCACTATGTAATGCTATGTTTAGTATTTACTTGCCTTATCTCACTAATCCTTATATCAGCTCTGGGAGGAGAACTATCATTTCTCTCCGTTGAAGAGACTGAGATGCACTGGAGTTAAGTAATTTGCCCAGGATCATACTTGTAATTATGGGCTTTGAAGCAGGGTTGTCTGATGATGGAACTGCCAGGCCAAAGCAGCTCGCACCTGGCCTCTCTGATGTGGGAGCCTTCCTGGACTTCCCCAAGGGGCTGGAGCCTCTGGTCCCAGCCCCTGGTCCTCAGCAGTTCTCCCAGACCTGCCTCTGCTGCTGCTTGTCGTTCTCCACCCCATCCCCCATCCCCCTCCCCCTTCAGCCTGCCGGGCTGCTGAAGTCCCAGCATGCCTCAGGCTCCAGCCAGCCTGAGTTATGACATAACTCACCTGAAAACTCCCCTGTAAAGGGAAAGGGGCCAATCAAATGTGAGTTATTCTTATTGTAAGCTCCCCAAAGCCAGGGACCTTGTATGATTTATCTTGGTATAACCGATAGCATTGGAAACAGGGCCTGACACATAGCACACAATAAATGTTTATGGAATTGACTGGAGTTTTCAGAGAGATGGGAGACTAAACACACACACCCACAAATTGATACACACGTTATCCACACACAGATACACACATACACAGACATTACACCTACACACCTGCCACACACAAACACCTACCCTCTCTACTCACATAGACAGAGTCTACACACACACACACACACACACACACACACACACAGCTTCTTTCCTGTGGGTGTGAATTTGCATCTGTGATCTTTGTCTCCCATGGCATGGTATGCGTATAACTCCATCACTCATTTTAATTACATTATTGTGGGCTCTATTTGGCCGTTGGCTATTTTTGAGACCAAATTAGAAATTTAAAAACAGCCATCTTTCTTCCCGAAGAAACTTATTACAGCCATTGCCCTGGATGGGGTGGTAGAGAATGGGGGCTTGGGGAGTGGGTGGAGGGGGCTTATTTACATGGGAGTCCCTTTTGTTCTGTTTGCAATTTTTTAAAAATCACATATGTATATTATCTTTTCAAAGCATACAAATAGAGACACTTAAATAAAGAAAAGAAAATAGCCACCTTGCTTCAAAAACAACCACTGACTTATATAAAAGCTTTTGTAAGTGGGTTAGTTAGAGATTAAAGTCGAGGCCTGTTCTGGCCAGGTTCACAGGCCCCCTGGGGACACGTTGCCTCCACCCGGAGGGCAAGGCCGCCAGCATAGCAGCCGACAACCATCTGGGGCCTGGGCTCAGCTCACCATCCTGAGCCTGGATGACAACAGACGGCATGTCCTCTCAAGCTTGCATGGAGAAACTCTCCTCGAAGCCCCTCTGTCGAAACACCACACATCCATTTAGCTTTTCTCTTTGCTGGGTCAGTGACAGATCTGCAAGGATTAGGGGAGGTAAGCTCTGAAATCTACTCAGTAAGATAAAAATCTGTCCCTTCATTCTCAGGCTCAAGTGGAAATGATTAAATCTGAGGAGTCGGGCTCAGGGGGCAGGAATCTGGCTGTAGCCTTTGAGTTTGAAGTCATGTCGCATCCTTTCCTGTGATTTTAGAATCACTGGCATCTGGTCCCCAGACTCCATGGCAGCTGTTTGGAGCCTTGGAGTCAAACCCAGAGAGGATTGGGGCCTCCGAGGTGGACAGAGTACTTACAAGCAGCTAATGAGAGAGCCTGGGCTTTCTTCTGAGTCCAAGATATTCCTGGAGGGATTAATTTTTATCAAATGACTTCTTAATGAGAGACTGCTTACCTCCAAATTTGGAGACTTTAAAGCTCCTGAAATTTAAAACTAATCAGCAGGCTGGTCTGCTTTGAATGTGAGGAGTTCACACAATCAGAAGCTCAAAAGAAAAAAGAACGAGTTAGTAAGAGCCAGGAGCTAGCAGAGTAGAAAACATTAGCTTGAAATTGAGCAGGTGGCCTTGCTCTGTATCCCCACTGAGGATGCTCTGTAACCCGGCACTGAGGTGTCGGGTTCAGATCTGAAATTGGGGTCCTGTGGGCTGGCTCTAACTTGTAGATGTGTTTTGTGGAATCCACATATAATTTTAAATTGGGGGAAATTTCATGTACAAATGTGCTTTGGAGGCTTCCTCATGAAATCAGAGACTCTGAAAGTGACAGGCCAGCAACCCAGCAGAGCTGACAATCTCCCTGGGCTGTGTGAGTTCATTTGCCACAATTCAAAAGTTCCCTGTAACCTTTCAGTGTGTATCATGCTAGGGCTTCCCTTTTGGCTTAGACAGTAAAGAATCCTCCTGCAATGTAGGAGACCAAGGTTTGATGCCTGGGTCAGGAAGATCCCCTGGAGAAGGGAACGGCTACCTGCCCGGTCCTTGTGAGTTTCTTCCCCAGATGAACCACACTCATGCTTAGAAAGACCATCAATTCAGTTCAGTCGCTCAGTTGTGTCCAACACTTTGTGACCCCCTGGACTGTAGCATGCCAGGCTTCCCTGTTCATCACCAACTCTTGGAGATTGCTCAAACTCATGTCCATTAAGTCAGTGATGCCATCCAACCATTTCATCTTCTCCTCACTTCAATCTTTCCCAAATTGAAACACCATGGATAGACTGTTTTGCAAATCTGCGGATTATTTGGTAGACAAGTGAAGCCAAGTCTACTCTATCAGGCTGCGTTGGGAGAATTCCTTCCCTTTAACCCATACTGGTGTTCTGGTTTGGATGCCCCTGTGACTCAACTTCAGTGACTAATGTTTCTCACACCTGGTGATGGACAGACGCTAAGATGGCCCCAAATTATCCCCATGTCCTGATACTCCTGTTACTGTGTAATTCTCTCCTCTTAACCTGCAACTTACTTCTAACCAACAGAACATAGCCAAGGTGACAGATGTCAGGCCTGTGGTTACATTACATAAGACTGGAGCATCTGTCTTGCTAACAGACGGCCTTCCTTTGCTGGCTTTGATGGAGCAAGTGGCCTAGCTGGGCAGGCCCATATGAAGGATCTGAGAGTGGCTGATGGCCAACAAGCAGCTGGGAACTCGAGGGTGACTTCTGGCCAACGGCCGGAAAGAAACAGGCCCTGAGCCTGACAGCCCATAAGGACCCAAATTCTGCCAATAACCACATGGGCTTGGAGGTCGATTCTACCCCAGCTGAGCCTTCACATGAAATCACAGGCCTGGCTGACACCTTGATTGTAGCCTTGAGAGACCCAAAAGCAGAAGACAGAGCTAACCCCAAACTCCTGAGCCATGGAAATTTTGAGAAACTCAATTAACTGTGAGTCATTTTATTGTTTGCTCTGTAGCGATAGAGAAGTAACAAAGACTCCCTTCGGATCTGGAGTCTTAACAGTTACATTCCTTCTCAGTTTGATCCCATCTCTGTCTACAGTAATTTTACTTATTATTATATAGGACCGCTAAGTGCTGCTATTGATTCTCCTAAATCTGGATCATGTGCCAGAACAGACTTTTCTTGAGAAGGATGTGGGAGAGGGTATGGCCACATTCAGTTCACATCTCTTTTGTATCATTCACTAATGTATATCACCATAAAATGTGTGTACCTTGTTGGCTAGGACTCTGTCTTGTTCATCCTGATATTAGTGTTGCTAAACATGGTGAGTACACGCCCAGTAAATAGATGTTGCATGAATGGATAGAGCTGAAGGGTTGAATTATCCTTTTGTTGTTATTCAGTCGCTAAGTCTTATCTTAGCCTTATCTGGTCCTTCTCTTCTCCTGGGCATATCAGAGGATGGCACAGCCCTACTCCCATGAAGTTGGGCAGGGTCATGTGGTTAGTTCTGCTCCATGGACTGGAATGGAAGTGACACGTATCACTTCTGGGCCAATGCATTTAATTTCCATGATGAGCCCACCCCTCTCTCTCCCCTGCTATGGTGACCAAGGAGGCTTCGTGCTGTAGAGGATGCAAAACAAGACACCAGAGCCTCCATCATTCTGGGCCCCCAAGTGACTAGAAGGATCACAGCCCTTACTGACCTTGCTGGGTATGTACAGTGAGAAGGAAATATAAAGGGTGAGGCTACTGAGATTCCAGAGTTAATATGTTACCACAGCAAAACCTAGACTATCTTGAATAAAACACCTCTTAAAAGACAGAAGAAAATTATACCTTACTCTATTTCCTCTTTCATCTCTTATTCTTTTAAGAAATATAAAAGCTGCTAACACTTCTTATGCTTCTGATAATACGTAAGTATATCAGAACTCCCACCCATCCTGAGAGACTCAGTTCTGTTGGAAGCCCCCCCTACCCCCACCCCAAGCAGAGTTAGAGGAATCTTCCTCTCGGCTCCCAAGACATGCTCATCATCCCTCTATTAGAGCACTTAGCACACTATTGAAATGATTTGTGTATGTCTGTCTCTCCCTCTAGACTATAAGTGTCAGAAGCCTCCTTTATTTCCCTCTTAAAAATCAGGGGAAAATACACCAAAGGAAGGATAAATACAGATAAAAGGCAGCTGCACTGAGGCTCTCCTCCACCTCTATCCAGCAATGTTTTAGTTAAGGGTCTTTTGATTGCAGGTAACAGAAATCTAGTCTTGCTAGTTTAAGTGAGAAAGAACATGTATTGGAATATAGTAGTTCTTGGAATCCAAAGGAAAGATGAATGAACAACTCAAGGAATCACAGTAACCAGGGAAGCAGTGGGGACCTCAGTGACTGGACTTTATCATGGTCCCTCTACAGTTGTGTGGTGGCCTGACACATCTTCCAGCTCCCAGACTCAGGGTCCAGGAGAGAGAATCCAATTGCGGCAGCTTGGGTTAAGTATCTGCTCCCCATCCAGTCATCAATGTCTGGGAGAAGTGTCAGGCAGTAGAAACATGAGCTGTGGCTTTGCAATATGGGTGATTCTCAGACACAATGGGGCAGGTAAATCATCTAATAGATGCTCATATCAGATGATTACCTTGTCTAACCTTCAAAAAAAGCATCTACTTGCCTCACAGCTCTGTAGACTCTCTCTCAACTTGACATTTCCTGATAAATTCCAACCATTCCTGAAACCTCCCTTAAATGTCCCAAATCACCCCAGACTTCTGCAGAAATACCTGGACACACCGTCTCTTTCTAGATACCACAATGTGCTCAGGAGTTTCGGTGGTCTTGGTTGCCCTTATCTGGCTACTCTGTTGCTCCCAGTTGCTCTTCTCTTGGACGGTTCTCAATATCCAGAGCCTTGGGCTCCACTCTTGGGCTTTACCATCCATAGCTGAGGCTGATCACTCAGCCAAGCCTGACTGTTGGCTGGGCCTGACAAGGAGCTTCCCCACGTGAGACCCATAGAAAGTGTTTGCTGAATTAAATGAAAATAGATTACTCCAAGCTAGATTGTGTTTCCTCTTATTAGCCTTTCCTGGAATGGAAAAGCAAAAGCAAACTGGCATTCTGCAGGGAAGAGGGTGTGCACCATCAATTCTGGAAACAAATAAAGTCCCCTCCCCCTAATCCTGGCCATTCATTGTCATTTATTCATTCATGCATCCATTCAACAAGCATTTTCCTATTATGTCAAGCATTTTCCTAGGTCTGGGGATATACACTCCAGTATTCTTGCCTGGAGAATCCCAGGGACAGGGGAGCCTGGTGGGCTGCCATCTATGGGGTCCCACACGCCTGAAGCGACTTAGCAGCAGCAGCAGCAGCAGAAGGGATATTAAAATGAAAAGCATCTTGTCTTGCCATTAACTCAGATTGGGGGGGAAGTGGCAAGTGCAGACATTTAAATAGATAAGTGAATTTCTGGGTGATAAAACAAGCTGTAAAGTCTTACTAAAAGAGTGTGTAGTGTAGAGAGGCCTCAATATGAATCCTGCCTCCACTACTTCCTAGATACTTGACCTTGGACAAGTTATTTGACCTTTTAGGATCTTATTTGCTTTAAGACAAAAGAAGGCAAAAATCATGTCAGCTTTGCATGTTGTATTAGACATAATATATAAAGTATAGTATATAATAGACTGTAATTATAACTATTAATATCATTACAAAATCCAATTAAAAAAAATAAACATGCTTTTTGCATAATTTCCAGGGTTTACACCATTGTCTGACACATAGAAAGTCCTAAATACATAATTTTTGAGTGGATGAATCCATTATTTCTTGTGTGCTTATCTCATATTAGGCATTTGTGCATGTATCTATAAAGCAACTTTGAAAGACAGTACAATATAGAAGTTAAGGCCACTCTTTATCTTTAGTATTAGAAATATTTGTGTTCAAAGCCTTGCTATGAATTTGGACTGTGTTTCTAGAAGAAGAACCTGTGAAGAGGCTTCCTGTGCAGGTGATGAAACTAATTTCAGGAGAAACTTGTAAGAAAGTGAGGGAGGCAGGATAAAGCAGAGTAAGTAGCTAGACAAAGATGTGGTGGTTTCTGCAGTCTCAGTCTGGCTTCAGTACAATCCTGTCGAGAGCGCCAGAGCTGCACCAGAGTCAGTATTGCCTTGAAAAAAGGGGGCTGGCTTTTGTACTCACATCAGTCAGCTATTGGCTGCAGGTGGCCCTAGGCAGGAGCATAATAGTCTCCGAAGCATCTCCAGGCAGGGGGGATCCCATTGACTTCAAGAGGAATGTAAGTATTAGGCTGTAGAGTCAAGATCAGGAGCTGGGCACTGTCAAGGGGGCATGGTGGGGAACCCAGAGCATAAGCTGTAGTCTTCTGAGTACCTTCATTAAAAAGGAGGCCCCTACAATTTATGACACATGAGGGAACTGAGGGATCAAGAGCTTAAATAATTCATCCAAGATTATCTAGCTCTAAGCAAAAAGTGAATCCCAACAACTACTATGTGTTCATAAAAATAACTACCAGTTGTTAATTAAATTACAATATGCTAGGTAGTGAAATAAATGCATTACATGCCCTGTCTCATTTACTGCTCATAGCAAACCTACGGGGTAGGTAATCTTATTATCCCCCAGTGAAAATGAGGAAACACATTACATAACTAGCCCCAAATCACATTACTAGCAGTGGCATGGTCAGGATTCAAAATTAAATATGTCAGACTCCAAAACCGAAGAATATTAACCACAACTCAAGGAAAACATCCTGAGATATTAATGCTTATTTCTCTCCCCATGATTTCCCTTCCCCTTCTCCCATTCCTTTCCCTCTATTCAATCAGGGAGCAATCAGTGCACTTTCCTCATGGGACATTTGAAGAGGAGTGGAACCAGCAGAAAAAAACAAAACAGAACCAAAAAGCCTTTTGGGCTTTTCTCTCAAAGCCTAAACCTTTTATTAGTGAAAAGAGATTGAGGGATGGTGTGGGGAGGGAGGAGGGAGGAGGGTTCAGGATGGGGAACACATGTATGCCTGTGGCGGATTCATTTTGATATTTGGCAAAACTAATACAATTATGTAAAGTTTAAAAAAAAAAAAAAAAAGACCAGAGACAATGACTTGAAGAAATGGAAAGATGTCATTTGTTTCATTCGATTTAGGGTTTGGTACCCTGGAGAAGGAAGGAGAATATGAACAGCAAGGTAGGGAAAGGAGAGAGGGAGAGAGAACAGATTTTTGATCCTGGAGCAGCAGAGATGAACCTTATTTCCCAGTAGCACCACTGGGAGAAATCACAAAATCCCAGGGAGGAAAGACTGTGTGATGCTGCTAGGAGATGGGACCACAGGACTCTTACTTTCCAAGCATTACAAAGAAGCATGGAGAGGGAGTGGATGAAAAGGAGCCATGTGGACAGGGACAATGGATGTATCAGTGGCCACCTTTGTGTAGAACCATGACCGAGCATCAAATGCAGCCACTCTGGATGTAAAAGACAAGGTGTGACTGACCCCAGCAAGGAGTGAAGTTAAATTTTTTCTATAGATCAGAGGATAGAGAGCAGGCAGTCAGATAAAGTCAAACTGAAAATAAAGAAGGAATATTTATTACACATCTGAGCTTAAAGTTTGAAATGTGTACCTATGATGAATAGAAAAAGAATTGGCCTTGGGGAAGGCCAATGTGAAGACAGTGGCCTGCATTTGGCGAATGGAGAGAACTTTCCTGTACCCAAGACAGCATGGCTGGCTGGTCATTGAAAGGCAAACCCTTACTTATCTATTTGGGTTGTTCTACTCACTGTCCCTATCAGGATGGTGGAAGTTACTGAAAGTTGAGGTCTAGGTTAATAAAGCAAGAACCCTGATAGAGTTACTGCCTCAATGAAAGGGAGTTTAGACAAATTATACCCATCAGCCCTGGGAAACAAATTGGGGAATTTGTCACTTGGCAGGGCTCTGGGTTGGAAAATTACAAAATCACTTCATCCATGAGAAAGTGAAATGCCGAGTCTGCACCTCATGTAATGTTAAAAATCAAATTTGCACTACTGATTCCTGGATTTCTAATGAGAAATTCACCTTAGAAGCTTGTTCTCTACTGGTAAAACCCCCAAGGTTCCCGGAAGATACAAATGCAAAATTACTCTGTAATAACATTACCATAACCTTAGGTTTTATGGGATTTCTATGATATAAACAATCCACACCAGGAATTCACTGTCATTAAAAAATTACAAATAATAGGAGGAAACTTTCAACCATGAGGAAGAGTCAGCAGACACTACAAACAATAAAATTAGCAACCCCAGGAATGTCAAGCAGAACAGTAATCTGAAAGACACAGTAAATCCATTTAAATTTTTAAAGAGATTAAAAAATGGAAATCAACCTGAAGGGACAGAATACTGTGAAAATAATAACAAGCAGATTTGAAAGAGAATCAAATAGAATGCCTGCGAACAAAAAATGTGGTCACAGAAAATAAAGGCTCAATAGATATGTTAACAGATTAAACACCACTAAGGCTATGGTTTTTCCAGTGGTCATGTATGGATGTGAGAGTTGGACTATAAAGAAAGCTGAGTGCCAAAGAATTGATGCTTTTGAACTGCGGTGTTGGAGAAGACTCTTGAGAGTCCCTTGGACTGCAAGGAGATCCAAATAGTCCATCCTAAAGGAGATCAGTCCTGAGTGTTCATTGGAAGGACTGATGCTGAAGCTGAAACTCCAATACTTTGGCCACCTGATGGGAAGAGCTGACTCATTTGAAATGACCCTGATGCTGGGAAAGATTGAGGGCAGGAGGAGAAGGGGACGACAGAGGATGAGATGGTTGGATGGCATCACCAACACAATGGACATGGGTTTGGGTGGACTCTGGTTGGTGATGGACAGGGAGGCCTGGTGTGCTGCGGTTCATGAGGCGGCTAAGAGTTGGACATGACTGAGCAACTGAACTGAACTGAACTGAAAAGAGAATTGTTGATATATAAGACAGAGCTGAGAATACTACCTAGAATAAAGATCGCAGAGAAGAAGAGATGAACAAGATTAAAGTTATGGAGCACAGAATGTGAGAAGAGTTCTAGAAAGGAAAGAAATAGAATGAGAAATAGGCATTTTTCAATGAAAATTTTCAGAATTTGGAAAGCACAATGAGCTCTGAACATGATAAATAAACATATATCCACATCTAGACACATCAAGTTGAAAGTGAAAAATAACAAAGAAAATAATGAAGACAATGAAACTATCTATAAGATGAAAAACAGATATAGCCACAATAAAAACCCAGAACAATGGAATAGTCCCTTCGAAATTCTGAAAAACACCAATACAGTATACTAACGCATATATATGGAATTTAGAAAGATGGTAACAATAACCCTGTGTACGAGACAGCAAAAGAGACACTGATGTATAGAACAGTCTTATAGACTCTGTGGGAGAGGGAGAAGGTGGGAAGATTTGGGAGAATGGCATTGAAACATGTAAAATATCATGTATGAAACGAGATGCCAGTCCAGGTTCGATGCACGATACTGGATGCTTGGGGCTAGTGCACTGGGATGACCCAGAGGGATGGTATGGGGAGGGAGAAGGGAGGAGGGTTCAGGATGGGGAACACATGTATACCTGTGGTGGATTCATTTTGATATTTGGCAAAACTAATACAATTATGTAAAGTTTAAAAATAAAATAAAATTTAAAAAAAAAAGAAATTCTGAAAAAGAAAACTGTCAATCTAGAATTCCGCACTCAGTTTAAATACAAATAGTGAAGGTAATACAAAAGACATCTCTATGTAGAAAAGATTAAAAGAGTTCAGTGCTCCCAGGGATGTACTGCAGTGAAAATATATTGAACACAGAACGAAGGAGCAGGGTACCAGAAGCATTACTGAGCAAATAAACTGATGACATCTGTGAGTAAATAAAGAATTCCTCCTAAAAATAGTAACTAATATTGGAGGAGAGTGTAAAAGCAAGGTGGAAATAAACTAGATAAAAAAATGAATCAGATGAAAGGAAAGTGATGAGCGTTAAAGCTTTCTAAGGTCTTTGTATTATTTTGGAGGAGAGTACAAAAAGTGATGAACTACAGAGAAGAAGTATATATTTTAAACACTTAAGAGAAACTAGTAAAAGAATAGACATGAAACATATGATTTCCAAAACAGTAGAGAGGAAAGAATATCTAATTCAATATAAAAGAAGGAATAGGAACTATATAAAGAGTTAGATAAAATCACAAATTAAGATGGTCAAAATAAATCCAAATGTACAATTATAATAAATGTAAATAGATCATTGTCATCAATTAACATACAACGATTCTTGCATTGGACAAAAAATATATCCAAATACTACTTGAGATACACCTAACAAGAGATTTTTTTAAAGTAATGGGATGGAAGAAGATATCCCAGGTAAATATTAATGAAAAGAAGTCTGGTATATCAATAGTAGAATCAGATAAAATAATGAAATTATTTAATACAATAAAGCTTAATTGTGGGTAAAAATGACTGTTATATAATTACTAGAGAGAAAATTCTCCAGTAAAATACAAATACCCAAACCTATATTCAACTAATAACATAACTTCAAAACATATAAAGCACATGTGATATAATTACGAGAATATCGACTCAATGGGCATGAGTTTGAGCAAACTCCAGGAGATAGTGAAGGACAGGGAAGCCTGATGAGCTGCAGTCCATGGGGTTACAAAGTGGTGGACACAACTGAATGACTGAACAACAATAGTCACGGAGAGAAATTTTAATAAACATTTCCCAGAAACTGACATACAGAGGAAATGAAAAAGAAGGATTTGCCGTTCTGAACATTACAACTAATAAGCTTGGTTTAATGAGCCTGTTTAGGATATAAAACCTACAATTTTGAATATATTCTTGTTAAGCAAGTTATCAAGTTATCAAAAATTTCCAAGGCTACAAAGCTAGTCTCAAAAAATACCAAAGAATCAATATTAAGTAGACCACTTCCTTAACAATGCAGTGAACTCGGGGAAAAAAGGGCAGAAAGGCAGTCCAACCCTCTCCTCATTCCAGTGGGAAAGTAATTGTTAGTCATTCACTCATGTCTGACTCCTTGTGACCTTTATGGACTTTGTGACTTTGCAACTCTTTATAGACTGTAGCCCACCAGGCTCACCTGTCCATGGAATTCTCTAGGCAAGAATACTGGAGTGGGTTGCCATTCCCTTCTCCAGGGGATCTTCCTGACCCAGGGATCGAATCTGGATCTCTGTGCATTGCAGGCAGGTTCTTTACAATCTGAGCTACCAGGGAACCCCCTAGTGGGAAACTATCATACTTTTAAACAGTTCATGTGTCAAAGAAGAAGTTTGATGGAAATGAAAATATATTTAGACATTAACAACAATGAAAGACACTTCCTATTAAAACATTGCAGATACTGATTCTGAAAATTCATATGGAAGAGCATAAGTTCAAGTTCAATAGAAATGGGGGGAAATGCAAAGTGAAATAGCAATGAGATTCTTTTACACCTCTCAGTCTGTCAAAAAGTTTGAAAAAGTCTGATGATGACAAGCACTGACAAGGATATGACATGATGGAAACCTCAACACTACTGCTAGTGGTGTAAATGCTAGAGCAGTTCTGAAGCATCGGGAAACTAGACCCTGTATACCCTCCAACTCAGAATTCTCTATGCTTATGCCCTGGACCCCTTGGACTGCAAGGAGATGCAACCAGTCCATTCTGAAGGAGATCAGCCCTGGGATTTCTTTGGAAGGAATGATGCTAAAGCTGGAACTCCAGTACTTTGGCCACCTCATGCGAACAGTTGACTCATTGGAGAAGACTCATGCTGGAAGGGATTGGGGGCAGGAGGAGAAGGGGACGACAGAGGATGAGATGGCTGGATGGCATCACTGACTCGATGGACGTGAGTCTGGGTGAACTCCGGGAGTTGGTGATGGACAGGGAGGCCTGGCGTGCTGCGATTCATGGGGTCGCAAAGAGTCGTACACAACTGAGCGACTGAACTGAACTGAACTGAACTGAGCCACCACCCACTTAGTGGGTTGTGAAGTCAAAATGGTCCTGAACAGTTGTCAGCGTAAAAGAAGAAAAGGAAAATACTAAAGTGCAATGTGGACTTCCCTGGTGGCTCAGTCAGTAAGGAAACCGCCTGCAATGCAGGAGACCTGGATTTGATCCCTGAGTTGGGAAGATCCCCTGGAGGAGGGCAGGGCAACCCACTCCAGTAGTCTTGCCTAGAAAGTCGTATGGACAGAGGAGCCTGGCGGCTACCGTCCAAAGGGTCACAAAGAGTCGGACACAACTGAGCACACACTCAGACAAGGTGCAATATACATAGTAATATTAGGTCTTGGTTTTATAAACATTATGTGTATGTGTTGGTGGCAATGTGAACATGTTTTCTAGGGATTGGTCATGGTAAAAAAAAAAAAAAGTTAACAGATGATGCCCTAAAGAAATTCACTTTTGTACACAAGAAAGTAGAGATGAGAGTGTTCAATGTACTGTTTTTTGTAATAACAAAAATTGAAATCAGCCTGAAGTGCAATGAAAACGGTTGTATTTATCTACTTAGTGGAATACTGTCCTGCAGTTAAATAAAAAATAATCTGCATTTATTATTTAACAGGTCTACCATTATTTAATAGGTCTACATTTTCCAACATTGAAAAATCTAAAAAATCATAATGTTGAAAATATGAAGAACGTGGCATCATTTCTCCAAATTACTAAACATGCCTCCATAAAGTCCTGAAATATTCATGGAAAGTATACATACTGGCTTCGGGATGTGTTTTCCCCTGAAGAGGACGGTTGGGTGGGGACTCAGAGTGTGAACACAGGGAAGGACTGTCTTTTGCTTTACCTGTGACATTCTACATGTAAACACATCTGAAGCAGGTATAGGAAAATGTGAATGCCTGTATAATTTTGGTGCACTGATGTCTGTTATTTACTGTGGGTCTGACAGTTGATAAATGGAAATTTAAAAATTAAAGTGATCACAATAAAGATAACTTCAGAGCATCACTTACCCAGCAGAGTCTCCCAAACCACAGGACCAGCTAAAAGGCTGGTGCCCTGGGCTGTTTGGAAGAGGACGCTTGCTGGGGAGGCAGGGAGAAAATGTAAATTTGCATCACACACTCCGACAAAATCAATAGAGGTAATTTCCTGATTCACACCCATAGATGTGCACAAAACCACCCTGATCTAAGATAATATCCACATACGGGGGGCTGGAGGGGGTGACTTGGGGCCTGAATTATTCAGCGTCTATCTCACAGCTCTGTTGCTTGGGCTTCAGTTGAGACACAGTGGAGAAGCCTGAATTCGGCTGCTGGACTGGCCTCAGCTCAGATGCTCTGACAACCACAGACCCGTGATGAATGATAATTGCGTTTTCCATCAGTGTATGGAAATCTGTTTACAGATTTGGATTACAAATTCTGGAAGCTTAATATGTTGAATGATTTTTTGCAGATCTTAAAGGGCTCTGCACTACATAAACCATGGCTGTGCCTAAATTTTCGGAATTGTGGAATTAACTGATTTTGCCCTGTGGAATTAACTTCTGCATTTAAGAAACACTTGAGACGTCATTTGTTCCACCCCCTGCCCCAATTCTTTGTTTTATTAAAAAAAAAAAAAAAAAAAAAACAACAACACGTGGAAAAGGGAAAAGGCAGGCCCTTGGGAGAGACTATAGCGAATGACTGTCTTTCTCTCCTAGGTTTATAGGAGACCAGTAATTCCAAAATTCATAACTGAAATCCTTGCCAGGGAGAGGGCGGTCCAAAGGGTCTCATTTGTGCCTCTCTAAGACCAAAACAACTGGTCATGAAGTTCAGTTCTAACAGGATTAAAAAATATAGCAGCGGGTGGATGGCTACAAAACCAAAAGGTGCTGAGTGACATACACATTAGAGAAAGAAAATTGAATTAGCAGTGACATTTTTTGGCCTGAGGCCTTTTTTTTCCTTTGGGCTGTGAAAATAAAGACAAACTTTGATCTGTTCTACTCAGAATCTGACGAAGACATCAAGGCCAGAATATTGCCTCTAATCTTGTTTGTTATTACCAGACTGTATTCCCCTGGACCCTCTGCTCCTTGAGGATGGGGCTGTGCGCATCTCCAAATGGACCACTCATACTTCTGCTACAGCAACCCCATAAGAGAAGTCATGCCTGGCGCTCAAAAGGGGTCTCGTGATCGTGGAGGGAGGCAGACACTGGTCTGGCCAAGGCTCTCAGTTTACAAGATTTACGTGTTCTTCCTCACTGTGGCAAAACCATAACTAGTGGAAGTAAAATATAAACGAGGGCAGGGAAATAGCGGCATGGTGAATACAGAATGGTCAAAGACAGAACAAGCAAAATCTTCCCTGTTCTTAAGTGGAAAACTTCATTATGTTTTCAGAGGGAAGAAGTTATGAAAGGAGACCTGTCACTAGACACGATCTAAAAACATCTTTTACATTTTGAAGATAAAGAAATTATGCAGTGAGCATCTAAGCAGGAAAAAAAAATGATCTTCAGAAACAAACACAAACACAAAAGGCAAAGAAAACAAAATAAATATTAAAGAAAGGATGCCAGGTGCTTCAGACTTTTCCGCCTCAACAATACATGCCATGATAGACTCAAGTGCTGCCTGTACCACTTTGAGCAAAGAAGACACCACATGCGTCCATGCTGGTCTTCAGGGATGAGGAGAATAGAAATCATGTCATAGATCCTGGCAGAGGGAACCACACTGCAAAGATCTGCAAGTGAAAAGGCCTTGGTGTGTAGAGCTTTGAAACAGGAAGGGTTTGGACCTTTTCTAGGGGTTCTGAGCAAAGGAGCCATGTGGTCTGATGAATGTTTTTTTAAAAATGTTAATCTAGCCTGCTTTGTACAGAACAGACCAGGGGGCTACGAGTGTGGTGGGCATATGGATGAGCAGCTTTTTGCCCACGCTGGGCAAGAAGTGATGAAGGCCTGGACTGGCACATGATAGTTGGCGTTGGGAAGGGGGGAGAACAGGTACTCAGACTTAAGATCTCTTGTACAGGAGGGTGAAGTCATAGCTTGGGGATAGGTAGCCATGAGGTGGATAAGTGGAAGACTCAAGGAAGGCTTCCAGGTTTCAGATCTGAGCACTGGGAAGACAGCTGCCACTTACTGAAGGGGTGGAGGCACATATTTAGGGTTGAAGAATCAATGGACTGGTTTGGAACCCACTAAGTTTGGGTGCTCAATGATTTTCAAGTGGTGTGGCCAGAAGGAAGCAACTGGAGATGCAAGTCATGAAAGATGTTCTCAGCTCCACCCCTCCCTGCCTCCCTTTACCATTCCCCAAAACCTTCCCACTGACTCTCTGGAGCTCATATACTGTGACCAGTTGTTGTGGTTGTTTAGTCACTAAGTTGTGTCCAACTCTTTTATGACCCCCTGGACTGTAGCCCACCAGGCTCCTCTGTCCATGGGAATTCCCAGGCGAGAATACTGGAGTGGGCTGCCATTTCCTCCTCACAGGGAATTCTTGGGCAATTTGTGATCTCAAAACAATCAGTACATAAAGATGGAAAGACGAGCATAAAACCAAAGGTGAACACAAAAGAATGTTAAGTAGAGACAAGAATAGTTTCAGGGAGGCTGTGGCCAAAAAAAAAAAAAAAAAAGCTAAGGTTTGCAAAAACATTAAGGATGAGAAAAATTGATTTGGGGGCACATCTGAAGCAAGAAGATAAATGACAGGATTGTGCCAACAGATGACAGATTAAAAGTAGAACTCAGGTCTTCGTTTGCATCCAACAAAGAAAATGGTCTTTAGATTGGAAATAAGAAATCCTTAAAAAATGAGATTTAAAGAGCAACAGAGATACAGCAAGAGACAGAATTCCGCTTCATTAAATTAGGTTAAGCCTCCAATGTAATTGTCAACCCAATCCCCCACTTCATTTCATGGGTCTCTTCTACTCCCCCCAAGCTTGGCAATAAGGTTATCCATCTAGTTCTGGGCATATTTCCACCACACATCTCAGTCTGATGAAAGAGATGACTTAGAAGCCATATCAGGTGGGTAGAGGAGTCTTTTTTATTCAAGACCAGACTAGAAGGGGCTGAGCAGGTAGGCACCCACGTGCTTGGTTGTATGTGCACAGGTATATTTCTTTACTAGGGAAGTCAAGGAGAGGTGTCTTCTGATGACAGTAAACTAGGTTTTATTACAGCCTCCACCAGAGGTAGGTAGTGTAAGGGCTATTGCTACCCTGCTACTAGTAAGTACAACAGAAACATATTTTTGGATTTTCCAGCTTCCCATTAAACACTTCAAGAACAGCTCATCAGACCTTACCTTCTCTTCTGGGAGCCCCACAAAATGTGGGGATGCACAAAACCCTGGGCAGGTTGTTGGAGAGATGCCCTGAATAACAACTGCTGACCATATAGTTCAAAGGGATATCCCGGCATAATTCCAGTTGGATAGCAATATTCACCATTCCAGGTCATCATTCTGACCTAATACAATACAGCAAATGTAACCATTTGCTTCACACCCTAACCCTGCCTCTAGATCTCTTAATGTCCCCTTCTCCCATTCTTTATATTGCTACTAGTGGAAAGTATTTTTCAACATTTGATTATTGCTTGAATATGATCCCCTGGAATGAAGGAATGGCTCACACACACATCAATATGCTTTAATTCACTTTATCCACTGATCTGTCCCTATCATGCTTTTCTTGATCCCTCCTTTTCAGAGGCCAAACTCAGACTTTACCCATTGGCTCCCTGATGCACTGACCTTGACTGGTCACTGGGCTTCCATGTGGTCATCTAACCATTGGAATTCAACTCTGTTCCCCAGCATGGACCCATTCCCAGTTCAGAGGCATGGCTTCCATTTTTACTTAGGCTCTTTGTTCTGATTCTTTCAGTTTATGCCTTCCGTTTCCCAAGAGGACACTGTCCTCACTCCAGCTGGGGGCTGGGACCTTCCACCCATGAGGAACCTTCTCAGATACTGCCTTTCGGTCTGCCTGGGCTTCTGAGCACTCCTCTTCTGGGGCTTCTCCCCCACCATCACTCCTAACAGCCATTGTGTCAAACAACCACTCACACAAACCATGACCACAGATGGTCACACTCCTTGGAAACCAGACCTACTGATTCAACCTGGGGGATCAGCCTCCCCTCCTACTTTCCATGTCTTCTTCTTTCTAGAAAAGTCTATTCTAGATCATAGTCTATCCAGGCTAACTACTATGTATTGCTGTGAATTCTGTCCTTCCTGACCCACTTTGAAATATAATAGTTCTAAGACATATGAAAATGGAATTCCCATTTGACTTCCTGAGGGGGAGAAACTGAGTCTCATTAATCTCTATAATCTGGGACAATGAGCAGCCAGGGATTTTATGGGAAGAAAATTCAATCTCTGTTTTCAAAAAAATAAAGGTAAGTTTCAAGTTGCAAAAGAGAGATAAGCAGCAAAACCCTAAGCGAATCCTTACATTTTTGCTTTGTGAGCAGTTGGAAAAGAATGACCTGGTCACAAAGAAAGTTGTATGAGATTGACTTAATTTCCTGATTCTGAGGGGATCAGTCTCAGGGATATACATGACACAGAAGTTGTGTATCTCAATTTTTAAATAATGTATATTTTATAATGTATCTTTTTTGTATTGTGGTAAAATATACATAACATACAACTTACAGTTTTAATTATTTTAAGTGTACATCTCGGTGGCATTAAGTACAATTTACATTGTTATGCAGCCATCTCTAGAAAATTTTCATCTTCTCAAATTGAAACTGTACCCATTAAACAACAACTCCCGGCTTCCCCCTTCCCCTAGCTCCTGGCAATCATCATTCTACTTCCTGCATCTCTGAATTTGACTGCTGTAAGGACCTCATGTGAGCGGACTCGTATGACATTTGTCCTTTTGTCACTGCCTGATTTCACTAAGCATAACATCCTCAAGGTTCATCCATGCTGTCCTATGTATCAGCATTTCCTCCTTTTAAAAGCTGAGTGATAGGGTGTACCTGAATTCTAATGAGACAAATTTTCTCCCAGTGTCCTGTGGATAATCAGCAGGAATGGGGGCTGCAGGATGGATGTGGGGACATTTCAGAGTCTGTGTCACGTGGGGGAAGCTCCACAATCCTCTCGTCCAGACTGTCCAGGACAGCACTTCTAACAGTAACCTAAATGAGGACAAAGGAGGGCTGCCAAGCTCATACCTTGTGAATGACACAAAATTGGGCATAACAGCTCTTCTGCTAAGTGATGAATACAGATTCAAAACCTTTAGTATATTACAATGATAAACTGAAACCAAGGAGATGAAAATTAACAACAGTAAATGTAAGATACTAAAATTAGGTTAGAGGGCATATGTGCAGACACACACACATATACACACACCGACACACACACACACCCACACACACACACAGAACAGGATGAGTAGAACTGCCTAAGAGCAGCATGACCAAGAGTTGTGGCTTTTAATTGACCACAAGCTCAGTCTGAGTCAACGGTGGGATGTGGTTGCCAGAAAAACAAGTAATGTAATTCAAAGGTACATTAACAGAAGCACAATGTTCGAAGCAAGGCAGGAAATAGCTCCTTTGCCGGCCTTTCTGGTTAGGCCATACCTGGAATGTTGTGTTCGGCTGGGTTCCGCAGTTTCAGAGGGGTATCCAAGAAGGGTATCCTGGAAAGCAGGGAAGAATTCGGGAAACGTAGCAGGTAGAGGAGAAGACTACAGGGGGACGCAAGTAGCAACTTTAAAACTTGAAAGAGTTGCTTTCATGTGACATTAGAAAATGGAGCTCATGGATGGATGTTATGGAAAGGGTAAATTATCTCTAGAGAAATAAACAACTTCCTTAACATTGACCTACCTGGCAACAGGATGGGCACCTGCAGGAGAGAGTTTCTCATGACTGGAGTTAAGTAATTTGAGTTTTTTGAGAACAGTGGTTCTCAGGAGCAATCCTAGTCCCCCCAACCCAGGAGATAGAGGTATTGTTGATCTATACTATACTTCTAAATACCCTAAAATACGGGATAACCCCCAGAACAAAGACTTATCCAACCCACAATTTTTTAAGATTTTTTTTAATGTGGACCATTTTATGTCTTTATGCAATTGTTACAATATTGTTTCTGTTTGATGTTTTGTTTTTTTTGGCCAGGAGGCATGTGGGGTCTTAGCTCCCTGACCGGGAATTGAACCCACACCCCTAGCATTAGAGGGCAGATTTTAACCACAGGACCACCAGGGAAGTCCCCAAACTAGAATGTTAATAGTGCTGAGCCTGAGAAACCTGCTTTAGAAGGAATTCCTACATTAAAATGCTAAAGAACAGAGGCCAGAGCCCCCCTGGCTGGATCTGGCCTGCAGAGCTTTACTTTCATTGTCACTTGTCAATTTCACAAAAAGATCTGAATTTCAATCTTCCTTTTTAAAAAAATTCTTGTTGTTTTTGTTCAGTCACTAAGTGATGTCCAACTCTTAGAGACCCCATGGACTGCAGCATGAGAGGCTTCCCTATTCTTCACTATCTCCCAGAGTTTGCTCAAGTTCATGTCCATTGAGTTGGTGATGCCATCCAACTATCTCATTCTCTGCCACTCTCTTCTCCTTTTGCTTTAATCTTTCCCAGTATCAGGGTCTTTTCCAATGAGTATTTGGAATACATGTATTTGCAATACAATTTGTATTTGGACTACAATGTATCTGCAATACAATTCCAAAGTATTGCCAAAGCAATACTTCGGCCACCTGATGTGAAGAGCTGATTCATTGGAAAAGACCCTGATGCTGGGAAAGATTGAAGGCAGGAGGAGAAGGGGACGACAGAGGATGAGATGACTGGATGGCATCAATGGACATGAGTTTGAGCAAACTCTGGGAGATAGTGAAGGACAGGGAAGCCTGGCATGCTGCAGCCCATGGGGTCACAAAGAGTTGGACACGACTGAGCAACTGAACAGCAACAATTTTTCAGCACTCAGACTTCTTCCTGGTCCACTCTCACATCTATACATGACTACTGGAAAAACCATAGCTTTGACTATAAGGACTTTTGTTAGCAAAGTGATGTCTCTGCTTTTAAATACACTGTCTAGGTTTGTCATAGCTTTTCTTCCAAGAAGTAAGCATCTTTTAATTTCATGGCTGCAGTCACCATCTGCAGTGATTTTGGAGCCCAAGAAAATCAAATCTGTCACTGTTCCACATTTTCCCTTTCTATTTGCCACGCAGTATATGCATTGGAAAAGACTCTGATGCTGGGAGGGATTGGGGGCAAGAGGAGAAGGGGACAACAGAGGATGAGATGGCTGGATGGCATCACTGACTCGATGGACGTGAGTCTCAGTGAACTCCAGGAGTTGGTGATGGATAGGGAGGCCTGGCGTGCTGCGATTCATGGGGTCGCAAAGAGTCAGACACGACTGAGTGACTGATCTGATCTGATATGCAGAGTACATCATGAGAAACGCTGGGCTGGAAGAAGCACAAGCTGGAATCAAGATTGCCGGGAGAAATATCAGTAACCTCAGATATGCAGATGACACCACCCTTATGGCAGAAAGTGAAGAGGAACTCAAAAGCCTCTTGATGAAAGTAAAAGTGGAGAGTGAAAAAGTTGGCTTAAAGCTCAACATTCAGAAAACGAAGATCATGGCATCTAGTCCCATCACTTCATGGGAAATAGATGGGGAAACACTGGAAACAGTGTCAGACTTTATTTTTTTGGGCTCCAAAATCACTGTAGATGGTGATTGCAGCCATGAAATTAAAAGATGCTTACTTCTTGGAAGAAAAGTTATGACCAACCTACATAGCATATTCAAAAGCAGAGACATTACATTGCCTACAAAGGTCCGTCTAGTCAAGGCTATGGTTTTTCCTGTGGTCATGTATGGATGTGAGAGTTGGACTGTGAAGAAAGCTGAGTGCCGAAGAATTGATGCTTTTGAACTGTGGTATTGGAGAAGACTCTTGAGAGTCCCTTGGGCTGCAAGGAGATCCAACCAGTCCATTCTAAAGGAGATCAGCCCTGGGTGTTCTTTGGAAGGAATGATGCTAAAGCTGAAACTCCAGTACTTTGGCCACCTCATGCGAAGAGTTGACTCATTGGAAAAGACTCTGATGCTGGGAGGGATTGGGCGCAGGAGGAGAAGGAGATGACAGAGGATGAGATGGCTGGATGGCATTACCAACTTGATGGACATGAGTTGGAGTGAACTCCGGGAGATGGTGATGGACAGGGAGGCCTGGCGTGCTGCAATTCATGGGGTCATAAAGAGTCAGACACGACTGAGCGACTGAACTGAACTGAACTGAACTGAAGTGATGGGACTGAATGCCCAGTTTTTTTAATGTGGAGTTTTAAGCCAGCTTTTCCACTCTCCTCTTTCACCCTTATCAAGAGGCTCTTTAGTTCCTCTTCACTTTCTGTCATTAGAGTGGTATTATCTGCATATCTGAGGTTGTCGATATTTCTCTCAGCAATCTTGATTCCAGCTTGTGATTCATCTAGCCTGGCATTTCACATGATGTGTTCTACATATGTTAAATAAACAGGGTGACAATATATAGCCTTGTGGTACTCAAGGCTTGTACCTGTGGTACATTTCCCAATTTTGAACCAGTCCATTGTTCCATATAAGGTTCTAACTGTTGCTTCTTGACTTGCATACAGGTTTCTCATGATATAGGTAAGGTGGTCTGGTATTCCCATCTGTTTAAAATTTTCCAGTTTGTTGTGATCCACACAGTCAAAGGCATTGCTGGAGTCAGTGAAGCAGAAGTAGGTGTTTTCCTGGGATTCTGTTGCTTTCTCTGTGATCCAATGAATGCTGGCAATTTGATCCCTGGTTTCTCTGCCTTTTCTAAACCCAGCTTGTATATCTGGAAGTTCTCAGTTCACATACTGCTGAAGTCTAGCTTGAAGGATTTTGAGCATAACCTTGCTAGCATGTGACATAAACACACCTGTTTCAAACAGTAGTTTGAATATTCTTTGGCATGGCCCTTCTTTGGGTTTGGAATGAAAATTGACCTTTTCCAGTCCTGTGGCCACTGCTGAGTTTTCCACGTTTGCTGAGATATTGAGTGCAGCACTTAAACAGTATCCTTATATTGGATCTACCTTCCTGCACAGCAAAACTGCATGGAGCTGCTGAGTAACTGACATCTCTTTTGGATGAATCTAGACCTTTCTAGTTCACCACAGTCCTCACCTCTTTACATATTAGAATTTGAAATTGTGACTCCATGGACATTTAATCCAGTGTTTCTCAACTTTGCTTTGCACTCAGATCACCTGCAGAGTTTAAAAAATTCCAGTGCTGAGGCTGCACCCCAGATCACCTAATCAAGCCCTCTGGGGACGGGTCCCAGGCAGCAGTGTTTCTTATAGCTCACAAATGGTTTCAAGGTGTAATCAAGGGCAAGAACTCCAGCTTTATCATGGAGTGATAGCCCATGGGAAGAAGCTCTAAGGCAAATAATCTCATACCCAGTAGACAGTAGTAATCAAAGAATTTAAACAATCAAATGGGCTGCATCAGAAGTGAGGTCCCCATTTCTGGGGGTAATCAATCAAGAGAATTTTCAAGAAGAAATCCCTTCTTTGAAATACTTCAAAGGGAAGGAGACTGGACTAGAGCAGAGGTTCTTTACCCTGCGTGTAGATGACATCCACCCGAGGAGTTTCTCCAGGTACAGTGGTCCAGGGACCACCCTGGAAGATTATAATCTAGTAAAGTCAGGTAAGGGCTGATCAGGTACAGACTGAAAAATTTCTCCAGCTGCTGCTGCTAAGTGCTCCTAGGGAAGAACCACTGAGCGAGATGGATGACCTCTATAAGCCCCAACCTCAACCTTGGCAATGACTCAGATTCTTAAAAGAAAATCTGTGTAAATCTTCAAATACATACTGAAATAGGAGCATAAATAAGATGACCACCATGGGTTGGGGAGTATTTTAACACATGAAGATGAGGTTAAATTCGAAGCTGCTAGATTCTCCAATTCAGTTTAACACTGAGATGGAAAGGATTCAAGGAACGAACTGTTTTCTGGGTTCCAGCTCTTTTTTCTGATATACTTGACATGTGATGTTTGCTTAAATAACCTCTCAGAAAGCAGCTTATGTGCTTGTGTCAGAGTTCTTAGCTTCAAGCAACAGATACTGATGCTGCCTGCTTTGAGCGAAAAAGAAATCCATTAAATAGATATTGGGACAGTGTAAGAAGGTTTTAAAATATGCTTGCCTTAATAAAGTGTGATATATCAATTTGATGACTTATTATACAGCCATTAGAAACTATCACACAGATTAAAATGTATTGGAGTATAAAGATGTCCACAATATAGGACTCTGTGAGAAAATTAGGTTATAGAATTAGTCATAAGATATGATACAATTCATTTTCATAATAGCATACATTTTTTATTAATAGTGATACACACGATCTGGAAAAGACTGAACCTTGACCTAACCCTCACATCTTACACAAAAATTAACTGAAAATGGATTATGGACTTAAATATAAAATGTAAACCTATGAAGCTTTCAGAAAAGAAAAGGAACTTAAGAGGAAACCTTTACGATCGCGGGTGAGGCAAAGAATTCTTAGACTTGACACCAGAAGCACAGTCTTCAAAAAGAAAAACTGATAGATTTTACCTCATCAAAATTAAAAACGTCTGCTCTGCCAAAGAACTGATGAAAGAAGGAAAAGACAAGCTGCAGATTGGGAGAAAATATTTGCAAACCACACATTTCACAAAGGACTGGTATCTAGAATATATAAAGTACTGTCAAGACTCAACAGCAAAAAAATAAAATTAGAAAGTGGGTAAAAGACATGAAGAGACATTTCCCCAAAAAGGATACGTAGATGGAAAATAAGTTCATGAAAAGATGTTAAGTGATTAGCCATCAGGGAAACATAAGTTAAAACCACAATAGGGTATCACTATATACACATCAGAATAGCTGAAATTAAATAGTGACAGCACCAAATGCTGATGAGGATGTAAAGACACTGGATCATTCATATACTGTAAAATGATGCAGGACTTCCCTGGTGGTCCAGTGGTTAAGAATTCGCCTGCCAATGCAGGGAACACGGATTTGATCCCTGATCTGGGAAGATTACACATTCTGTGGAGCAACTAAGCCCATCTGCCACAACTACTGAGCCCAGGCACTCTAGAGCCCATGCTCTGCAGTGAGAGAAGCCACCTGAGTGAGAAGCCTACTCACTACAAGTAGAGAATGCCTGCATGCAGCAACAAAGACACAACACAGCCAAAAATAAATAAATAAATTGCAAAAATAAAATGATCCAACTACTTTGAAAGACGGTTTGCAGTTTCTTACACACTAAACTTACAGTTACCGAACATGATTCGGCAGTTGAATGGGGCATCTATCCCAGAGAAATGAAAACTTATGTCCACACAAAACCTATACATGAATGTTTGCAGTGGCTGTATTTGTAACAGGCAAACATGGAAAACAACCCAAGTGTCCTTTGATGGGTGAGTGATTAAAGAAACTGTGACACATCCATCCATGCTACCCAGAAATATATAAAAAGGAATGAACAATACACGAAACAACTGGATGGATCTCCAGGGAATTATGCTGAGTGAAAAAAGCCAGCCTCAAAAGGTTACATACTGTATGATTCTTTTTATGTAACATGTAAAAAGATAAAATATTAGAAGGGAAGAATAGATTAGGGGTTAGGGATGGAGTATGTTGTCAGGCAGAGGTGGGCGCACTTATTGAAAGACAACATGAAGGACCCTTGTGATGATGGAACCATTTTGTATGTTGACTGGGCTGGTGGATACACAAATGCATGATAATATTGTATAGAGATAAATACACATACACAAGTACAATTAAAACTGGGGCTAAATAAGTTCAGTGTCCTGTACCGATGTTAATATCCTCGTTGTGATAGGGTACCATAGTTTTGCTAGAGGTTACCATTGGGAGAAACTGGGTAATGAGTATGCAGTTCTCTGCATGTCTCTGTATTACTTCTTAAAACTGCATGTGAATCTATAATTATCTCAAAATTGAAAGTTTAACTTAAAAAAATGCATTGGCATGTAAAGATGTCTGCAGTATAGGGTTTTGTGTGAAAATTAGGTTACAAAGTAGGATAAAAAATACAATAAAGAAACAATTTGTTTTGATAATTTTGTGTTTTAATAGTTAGATATAAAACACAGACTATATGCTGAAATGATAATAAGGAATTCTTGGCAGAGGGACTTGTGGATAACTTTTATTTCTGAGTATGTTTTATTTTTCCTATGGACACATGGATGAGTGGGGTGAAAATAAGAAAACATTTTTTAAAAGAAAATAAAAGGGTGTTGAGTAAGTAGTTCGCAGAATCGCTGAGATGTCCGGAGAAAGAAAAGTGAGGAAGAACCAGGAGGGGCTGAGCATCAGGGAGCTCTGGCAGCTCTGGCTGCCCTGAGCTGCTCCAAAGATGTAACTTGCCCATCAGCATCGCAGGCAATGGACTGGGTGGCCCACTTTCCCTGCCACCACTTGTCTCCAGAACCTCAATCTCGCTGCAGCCACTACTGCTGCAAACACACACAGAGAAAGAGAGAGATCTCTGTGGTTCCTGTTTCCTGATGTCCTTCGCTCCTGAATCAAAGCCTGAAGCAGGTGCACAAGTGAATCCCATCATTTTCAGCATCTGGAGGAAGAGCACTCATGGAGGCCCACATACTATATACACTCAGACATTTAAAAAACTTGTGAACCAAACCTACAGACTATTAAATAAATTCTATAATTCAATCCTGACAGATATTCCTCCTGAGTATCTGGAAAGGCCAAGTTTAGTTTTAGAATTCTGACCCCTCAGAGCTCTTCACTTGACCTCTGGCCCACCCCCTTCTCTTTCCACTCTTGGCTCTTCCTTCACACAATCATGTAAACATCTGAGCTCCATCCACATCCTCTCCTGTAAAGAGTCATTTCCTGGCCACCCTTTAGGCCTCAGGATGCTGATGCAGTCCACTCTCAGAAGGACAGACCGAGGGACAAGATCTGTGTGGACTTAGAAATGGGTTGAGGCTGTTTGACCAGGTATTCCAGGATTCAGGAGAACTGGAACATGGTCCATAAGGAGGGGTGAGCACATTTTCTTAGTCTTGTGGACTCCTTGTTCCATGGGAAGAGACATGGCCAGAATCTGGCTCTCCTTAGCTGCAAGGGAGTTAGGAAACTGAGATCTGATACTTTCAGCTTCTTAGTAAAGGACAGGTTTTCCAGCTACTAACTGTCATAGCATGGGGGATTCCAGAAACAGGAAAATGTTCAGACCTGGGCAGCCTAAAAGGAGAACAAATGGTTACTATTATGCTTTAGCCACTCAGTGGTAAAGAATCCACCTGCAATGCAGGAGATTCGACTTTGATCCCTGGGTCAGGAAGATCCCCTGGAAAAGGAAATAGCAACCTACTCCAGCATTCTTGCCTGGGAAATCCCATGGTTAGAGAGGCCTGGAGGGCTATAGTCCATGGGGTTGCAAAGAGTCGGACATGACTTAGTGACTAAACAACAACAACGATGATACTTTAGCTTCAGATGTTATCCATTGCCATCCCAGAGATTCATACTGGTGGTGGTGATGACGATGATGATGGAGGCTATTATTTATTGAGTATTCATTTATCTCAGGCACTATGCAAATCTCCTTACATACTTTATCTTATTTCACCCTCTAAGCTGTAGTCCCTTTTGTTATTGCTACCTCCAGCAGGGATAAGAAACCTGTGATATTAAGAGGTTAGATAACCTAGTCAAGGTCACTTGGGCAGTTAGTAGCAAAGACGGTCTTTGAACTCAAGTATGCTTGGCTCCAGGGCCTACAAAGTTTACCACTACACTGGGGATCCTCTATAGACTGGTAAAGATGGTTTTGAACCTACAAATCAAAATGTGTGCCAGTAGTTATTTGCCTTGACTGTAGAAAACCTGAATAATATCCCCCTTACAAATGTCTGACCCTGAAGGAGGAAGCCCATTAGGGTGCAGCTGTGTATGTGTGTCCCCTGGGGCAGGCTATCAAGCTGAGTTCAAGGACATTTTACCACTGTTGCCCTAATACCCTTTTCTCTCACTAGTCTGTCTTAGGACCAAGGATTACCAGAGGCTGAAGCTGTAGAGACAGAACTAAAGAATCCCAGTAGCAATGGAGAAGAGATGGCAAGTAACTGGGAGGTGAGGCACGTGTCATCCTGGTGCATAGACAGGTGGCTTGATTTAAAGAAAAAAATGATACAAAACGGTGTCTGGGCAGATGGAGGATCCCACTAGAGGTAAAAAGTAAGCACTGGGCTAGAGCAGTGTTTCTCCCAGTGTGGGGTGTTTATGAGTGATGGCACCAAGATAATTTCAGGTGTCACACAGCCATTAACTCACAAAGAAAAGTATTCTTTTACAAACATCTTCCAATCCGTCTGACTACATCAAGGAGACTTCTCAGTCTGGTGCTAAAATGTCCTTAGCACCTCTCGTTTACTCACCTTAACTAGTCTCAAACTAGCACACAACAATGTCTGAGGGATGAAATAACTCTGTTTTGTCTTTAATGCATAAATTCTTAAAGTTCTCTTCAATCTGGGAAATAATACTGGGTTTTTACTTTTAGTGATGATCAGACTGACAATCTAAATGTAAAAGGTGAGATGACATAAAGAAATTTTATAGACATAATCACAGTGTTGGTAGGGCAGAAATCACAAAGGTGCCATGCAGATGACCAAAATTCAGGAAGCACTGCCTTGGAATATCTCCAATTCCCTGTGTTCTCTCTCTTGGGAATCTGTGCCTGGTGGAAAGGGCATCAGAAATTATACAACCCCAGTAAATAGTATTCACATTCTTCCTCTTCCCTTTTATTCTTCCATTTTACACTTATAAGGGGGATTCTATACATGAATGCATCACCTCTTTCAGTATGTTAATAAATTATCAGAAATGAGTCCTTGCTGCTCACTATATCATTACACAGGAGTAGGGTGGCTGGGAGGCAGAGACAGGGCGGTGGGAGGGATTAGGGAAGAGGCAGTCACTGATGAAACTAAAGAAGCATTTTCAAGGTCTGCAGCTAAGCCTCAAGCCATCACTGTGTGAGCAAGGAAGTGCTAGAAAGTTGTTTGTGTGAAATGGAGTGTAAACTGCAAACGTGTTATTGAGGTGGAGGAGAAGGGAGCAGAGATTGAGGGGGCAGGGATGGAATGTGCGGACAGAAGGAGGGACCCACTCAGGAAGCATCAGCCCCCACTGCAAGTGGGAGACCATAGGAGTTTGGCTGTCCTTATTTATACAATACCAGATAACGCTGCAGCTCGCAGGCCGTGTGTTTGCTGCCGCATCTCCATCAACAGATGGAGGTAATAAAGAGGCTAAAAATGGAAACACGAACTGGTGTGTAGCTTTGTTGTGGCAGTTTGTCACGAACAGTCAAGAATCCCTCGCCAGTAAGTGTGCTTGTCAAGGTCACCCATGACCTCTTTGGTATTAAATCTAACAGACACTTGGTTGGCCGGGCTGTAGCAAGGCCAGGGAGGCCAGTCTCTTGGGGCATGAGGTTGGCCGCTGCCCACTTGTGATGGGCCCAGCTCAAGCAATGGTTTGGCTTCCCCGGGGCTTCTGGAGGCTGTTAGTTCCAGCTTTGGTCAATAACCTATGTAATTAATCAACTTAAAGGGAGTGCTGTTAGCAATGGTTCTTGACCCTGGCTGCACACTAGAATCATCTAGGGAGCTTTAAAAATAATACCAGTCCTAGACCTCACCCAGGTGGGGCCTCAGACATCAGCGTTTTTCAAAATAGCTCCAGTTGATTCTCATGTGCAGTCAGGGCTGCGAAGCACTAACCTAGATCATTTAGCAGCCAAGTTCAGACACACATCCAGGATGGCAATCTTGTTTCTTCTGTAGTCTGTGACTGCATACCTTTTCCGAGCACACTCTGAATTGGGGTGGAGAAGAGGGAATGGCACTGAGAGAGCAAGAGACCATAACTTATTTATGCAAAAAACAATTGACTGCAGTTTTAAGGTTGCTTCCAATTTTATACCAATAATGCTATAATTAACCAATAACCTTCTGTACAAACCTGTATATGCATCCATCATCTGTTTTCTTGGGATAAATTTGTACCCTGAGTAAAAAGGTATGAATACTTTCTGAAGTTTGTAATACATGTTGCCAAACTGTATTCCAGAACATCTGGAGACATACTCGAGAATGCATGAGGGTACCCTTTCTCCATATATTTGGTGGCCTGAAGTTTATCATTTAAAAGTATTCACTAACTTTATTGGTAATAAATTCTATTTAACCTTGTTTTATGTTGTACTTCTTTAATGTTCGATTTTTCCATTTGTATATTAGTTATTTGTATTTTTTTATGAAATGGCTATTCATATAATTTGACCATTTTTCCATTGTGGTCTTCATCTTTTCTTCTGATTTTTAATGCTCTTTATTATACCTTTATAAAAGGTATATTCTTATAAAAGAGATATAAAACTCTTAATATTCCTCTCTCTATATACCTCTATATTAAGGGTATTAAAATTTGTGTGTTATACATTGCCAACATTTTTCTTAGTGTTATTTGATTTAATTTTATTTGAGACCTTTTAGATAAACAAGTGTAAGCTGTTTATGTAGGCAAATTTACTAGTCTTATCCTTTATGATATTTTTACTGCTTTTAGATTTAAAAGTTCTCGTTTTATCTCAAAATGGTCTTATAATTTTTTATGACCTAATTTCTAATGTTGAATGCTTCTACTCATCTGGAATTTGTTTTGGCTCACAAATTGCCTTAACTGCAACATGCAAAGGGCAGCTCTATCACATACTGAACATGAGGGCCTATTTGTGAGTTTTCTTTTTTGACTCATTGATCAACCTGTCTGCTCTGTCTTAATCTATTAACACACTGTTTTAACTACTATAACTTTATTGTTTATTTTAAGATCTCACAAAAAGTACATCATTCTTATTTTTAGTTTCAAAAGCATTCTGTTTATTCTCCATGATTCTCATTTGAATATTATTTTGGAAAAGTCTTATAAGCTTATTACAAGATTAATGCATATTAAGACAATATTTTAAATTTTTGACAAATAGGTCTATGAATTCAATGAGACAGTCTGGGAATGGAAAATGTAGTATTATTAACAACTGTGAGAAAAGAGAGGACTATTCAGTTTTGGATAAATGCTTATTCAATTGGAAAACATTAGGATACTACCTTAGATTACCAACCAAAAAAATTCCAGGAAACTTGGCAAGTATATCAAACCAGTTAGTCCTAAAAGAAATCAACCCTGAACATTTACTGGAAGGACTGATGCTGAAGCTCTAATACTTTGGCCACCTGATGTGAAGAGCTGATTTATTGGAAAAGACTGCTGGGAAAGATTGAAGGCAGGAGGAGAAGGGGACAACAGAGGATGAGATGGTTGAATGGCATCACTGATTCAATGGACATGAGTTTGAGCAAACTTGAGGAGATAGTAAAGGACAGGGAAGCCTGGTGTGCCGCAGTTCGTGGGGTTGCAAAGAGTTAGACACGACTTAGGGAATGAACAGCAGCAACAGTGAACAGTCAACCTACAGACAAGAAATCCTAAAAGCCAGTGAAGTGAAAGTCACTCAGTCATGTCCAACTGTTTGCGACCCCATGGACTGTAGACCATGCAATTCTCCAGGCCAGAATACTGGAGTGGGTTGCCATGCCCTCCTCCAAGGGATCTTCCCAACCCAGGGATCGAACCCAGGTCTCCTGCATTTCCGGTGCATTCTTTACCAGCTGAGTCACAAGGGAAGCCAAGAAACATGTAAAAATAATTTTACCCACAGTGATAATCCATGAAATAAAATGCAAATAAAAACAATTAGATACCATTCTTCTTCCATATGACAGGCAACAGCATTTTAAAAATATTATTTCTTAATGGTAGAGTTGATGAGGTTGGGAGGAATTACTGGGGGAGTATGGATTCACACAGTCATGTTGGAGGATCCTCACACAAATAGGGGAGGATCTCTTAAAAAAACATGCACACCTTATAATCTAGCGAATCCCCCCAAATATACTAGCATGTATACACAGTATACATGGAAGTATACAAGTGAAGTCAGGGAAAAGCTGGGCTCTGCTAGTTGTTAAAATCCTGAAATAACTTTTCTTTGGGTTGGTAGACAGCCCCACTTCAATTCCTAAAATGGCCTTGACCCCCAGTCCCCAGGTCACTTTCAGCTTCTCCCCTCAGCCCCATACTGTCCCTACTGTCCCTGTGCTGTGCTTAGTCCTTCAGTCGTGTCTGACTCTCTGTGACCCTGTGGACTGTAGCCCACCAGGCTCCTCTGTCCATGGGGATTCTCCAGGCAAGAATACTGGAGTGGGTTGCCATACCCTCCTCCAGGGGATCTTCCCAACCCAGGGATCAAACCCAGGTCTCCTGCATTGCAGGCAGATTCTTTACAGTCTGAGCCACCAGGTAATGATTCAGCAACTAAAGAGTTAATGAGTTAATTGACTGGCACAGAGGGAGCTCCATACTGCCCTCCAGCCCTGGCTCAGGGTCTCTTCTAGTTGGCTGGGGATATTAGATTGAGATCCTTGTGTTAAAAGATACTCATTGAAGCATTGTTGTAAGAACAACAGATTGGAAATATCTTGAGGCAGAACAGAGACTTGGCTGCCAAATATCCCCATCTCTTTCAAAATAACTGAACCTAATGATATTACTGCCCATCAAAAGAATACACGTCCCAAGTTTCCTTGCAGCCAGGTGGCCATGTGACTAAGTTCCAGCCAGTAAACGGTGAGCTCACATTTGTATGGGACTTCTGAGAAATCTTAAGCTAGGACGGGCACCCGTCTCTTCCGCCATGTACTCACCTCTATGGAGGATGAGATTGTGGGAATTGCAGCCCCATCTTCATGAGATTGTGAGAACTGCAGCACCCATCTTCAGCACAAGGAGGTGGGACACATCCAAGGTTATGGAGAGATGGAAGCTGGGGTGCCTGGTAACTTCATGGGACCCCCAGGTAGACAGACTGCCTACTACTGGAATTCCTTTAAATGAGACGGATATCCTATTTGAACTGCTGTTGCTTGGGGTTTCTCAGTTATATACAATCAAGTTAAATCACAATGGATACAAAGCTGAATGCCTATTCAAAGGGAAATGGCTAAGTCAACACTGATCTATAAAAAAATGTAAAGTGGAAACAACTTGAGGCATCATATGTATTATGAAACACTTTGCAGAGACTGAGTTAAATCTACAGGCATTAACATGTTGAGTAAAAAAAGCATGTTGCAGTATATCATAGTTATACATGTATACCACTCCCCCAAACCCAATAAAGAATGCTGGCCATTTTTCCATAATTTTCTATATGAAAGCATAGAATAAAGACTGAAAGTGTACTACCTAAACTGTGATAATGTTAGTAACTTTTGGGGAGAGGACAAAAATTGCTGGGGGATGGTCAAAGGGCACCATATCTTTGGCTGCACTCTTTTACATTTTTACAAAAGGAATGATTCATGTACTACTTGTATGGTACAAATTAATTGTTTCCCACCTACCCACCAGCTGACCTTCTTAAACTGTTGACTTGCCTGCTGCTTGCTGCCTGGAGGGTCCCTATTTGAACTGTCAGAGCTTAAGACTCAGACCTGGAGGAGAAGCCTCTCCCACACATAGAGATTGAGAGCCACCATCTGAGTGTGTTTCATTGGAGAAGTTCAAGATTCTTTCATAACCCCTCTAATACACAGATTGTATTTCTTACAGTACCACTATGTCTAAAGGAATGAAATAAAAGTATTAATCTACAGGGACAAAGACAGTGAGAGGACATGAGAGCAAATGAGAAACTATCTAAAAAAAAAACAAATTGAAAACAGCATCCAGTACAGCAGAGCTGAGAAAGTTGCACGGAACGCCTGAAATAGGAAATACTGCACAAGAGAGTCTGCAGAAGGCTGAGTCCTTAGAGTCATCGAGAGTTGCAGAAAGCGGGAAAGAGGTACAAGCCTGAGCAGCTGCACCCTGAGGTATCCTGTGCCGTGCACACAACTGGAAAATTATGCAGCCCGCTTTCTAGCTTATTCTACAGAAAAACTGCCTAAGATGACCTCAGGCAGGGAGACCTTAGAGTGGTGAGAAGGGGAGGAGTGTTGATATGAAGCAAGGGGCATCAGGCTCAAGTCATCCTCCTGTATGGTATTTATTCAAAGGTCTCCTGCCAGATTCTTCTGTTTAGTTCTCACTTTTTAATGAGGCCAGTTTTGAGTCTGCTAGTTGCTTGAGAATAGCATGGGGCAGGGTTGAAGATAGCAATCTGGGCAGTTGGCAATTTTGTTTTGGTTTTATGGTCTCAAAATGATTCTTCCCTGTCTTCTGCCTCTGGGGCAGATCTTCTCTCTGGATGAGATCAGATACCACAAGGGCTTTAAACAGAAGGATCCATCGCATTGTTGAGATGACTTTAGGAGACCTGTTGGGGTTGTGTCTGCTCAGGAGAACAAAATACTCTAGGTATTTTAAACAGAAGGAATTTAATACAAGAGATTGGTTCTAAAAGTTATGGAAGGGTAGGAGAAGCAAAAAAAAGGAAGGCTAAATTTACTTAGAAATTAGTAATTAATTAAAGGAAGTATCCCTACTTCTGCAGGAGCAAAAGGGAAAATGATATTGCAGGACATGACTACAACATCATTGTGATTCCTGGAGCATCTGTTACTGTGGCTGCTGCCTTAGGAACCACAGCCACATCCACCTTGCAAGAAGCCAAGAGGTCACATTGCCACTAACAATGCAGGATCCTGGACCTCAAATTGTCTGAGAGGTGGAGGGTCTGCAACACCCATGAGTTCTGTGCAGCTAAGGTTATAGGAGTCATGTATGGATGTGAGAACTGGACTATAAAGAAGGCCAAGTGCCGAAGAATTGATGCTTTCGAACTGTGATTCTGGAGAAGACTCTTGAGAGTCCCTTGGACAGCAAGGAGATCAAAGCAGTCAATCTTAAATGAAATCAACCCTGAATATTCATTGGAAGGACTGATGCTGAAGCTCCAATACTTTGGCCATCTAATGCGAATAGCCAACTCATTGGAAAGGACCCCGATGCTGGGAAAGATTGAGGGTATGAGGAGAAAGGGGGGACACAGGATGAGATGGTTGGATGGCATCACCGATTCAATACACATGAACCTGGACAAACTCCAGGAGATGGTGAGGGACAGGGAAGCCTGGCATGCTGCAGTCCGTGGGGTTGCAAAGAGTCAGACATGACTTGGCAACTGAACAGCAAGAACAAGGCTATAGGAATGTCCATTTCAATCTCCATGCTACATGAACAAGAAGTGAGAAACCTGCATTTAACCAAAAGTTCTGCTGCTGCTAATGCTATGTAAGACACTTCCAGAAGCAAAGCATAGTTTCTCTCTTCCATTTGTTTTCGTATCTCCTGCCAAGAACTCCCATTGGGCAAACCTAATTGGAAATTAGCTGGCAAGGGATTCTGGGAAATGTGGCTTTCAGGCTTCCCGAATCTTGCAGTCCAAAGGAAAGCATGGAAGAGTAGGGATAGAAATGAGAGAAAAGAAATAACTGACTGGCTACTGCAGGAATTTAGGTGAGAAAGAATGATAACCTGGACTAAGATGATGGCAATGGAGGTTGGGAGAGGAATCAAATTCAGAAGATATTCTGAGGGGAGAGTCAACAGGATTTGCTCACAGATCAGATGGGGGATGAGAGAAAAAGAGGAGTCAAGGCTAGCTCAAGATTATTCTTGACTTGAGCAAATGGAAGATGAGAGTTGTCATTTACTTAGATGACTAAGAATATAATAAAAGTAAATTTAGGGAACTAGCAGGAGTTCAGTTTGGGACATGTTTGGTTAGAGATGCCTATTAGATGTCCAGGTGGAGATGTCTGAGTAGACAGTTAAGGAGAAAAGAGATGG
This sequence comes from Bos javanicus, assembly GCF_032452875.1. Taxonomy (NCBI): domain Eukaryota; kingdom Metazoa; phylum Chordata; class Mammalia; order Artiodactyla; family Bovidae; genus Bos; species Bos javanicus. The sequence goes on from NC_083892.1 coordinate 20,442,395, forward strand.
GCATTTGAGATGTAGTAGTTTGGGCTTCCATTCGACTCAGTGGTAAAAAATCCACCTGCTAAGCAGGAGACAATGGGTTCAGTCCTTGGGGCAGGAAGATCCCCTGGAGAAGGAAATGGCAGCCCACTCCAGTATTCCTGCCTGGGAAATCCTGTGGGCAGAGGAGCCTGGCGGGCTACAGTCCATGGAGTTGCAAAGAGTGGGACACGACCTGGTAACTAAATAACAGTAAGTTTATAAGTGGAATGTAAAGTCATAAGGCTTAGGATCTCACTAAGGGAGGAAGTGTAGATAAAAAAGAGGTAGTGTCCAAGGCGATGGCACCCCACTCTAGACTGCTGCCTGGAAAATCCCATGGACGGAGGAGCCTGGTAGGCTGCAGTCCATGGGGTCGCTAAGAGTCGGACACGACTGAGCGACTTCACTTTCACTTTTCACTTTCATGCATTGGAGAAGGAAATGGCAACCCACTCCAGTATTCTTGCCTAGAGAATCCCAGGGATGGGGGAGCCTGGTGGGCTGCCGTCTGTGGGATTGCACAGAGTCGGACATGACTGAAGCAACTTAGCAGCAGCAGTGTCCAAGAACAGATCCCTGGGATACTTCAAGTTAGAGGTCACAGAGACAAAAAACTATCACAGGAAGTTTAGAACGAGAAGCAGAGAGGTGAAAAAAACCTGAAAAATGCGGTGTCTTGAAATTCTGGTGGAGAAAAATTTTCAAGAAGAAAAGAGTCAATGATGTCAAACGTTGCTTAGAGGTCAGGTTCAATGAAGACCAAGAATTGACTTGAGTTTAGCACTATTGATGAGAACAGCTTTAGAAGAGAGGTGGGAGCATAAGCCTGATTGGAATAGGCTCCAGGGTGAGTGGATGGACAGAATCTGTAGTCAGTGACTACAGATCTCTCTTAAGTTGAGATGTAAAGAGAAAAATATAAATGGTCAAGATGAGGTCAAAACAGAGCTACTTCTCTCTTTGCTTTTTAAGATGGAAGAAGTATCCATTTATTTGTATGCTGACAGGAAGGACCCAGTCGAGAGAGAGAAAACTGATAATACAGGAAAAAAAGGGAAGGACTGCCAGAGTCATGTCCTTGAACAGACAACAGGGGATTGGATACAGTATACAAGTGGAGTGGTTGGTCTTACCTAAAAATAGACCATAACCTTATAGTAACAGAACAGTAAATAAAGTGTATGAACACAGTTATAGGCAGGTGGGTAGAGGCGATGGTTAATGTTCTCTTTCGATTGCTTCTATTCACCAGTGAAGTAGGAAGCAAGGCCATCAGCTGATGGGGATAGGAGAGGTGATAAGAGGTTTAGGAGAAGGAACTAGATAGACAGTTACACAGGGGAATGGGAGGATGAATGGGCTGGGGAAATGCAGTATGATTGCGAGGAAGTGTTAAGAGTCCACTTGAGGCTAGAAATGATGAATTTTAATTTAGATTAGTCATCGTGTTTCTGCATTTACTGTGTTCAGCTGTCTGGGTGCAGGCATAGGGCACTGAGTAGGCAGAGAGTTGATTGTAACCAGGAAATACAGCACAGTGAGAGAGGGTCAAGGGAGTTGACGACATAATAAAAAAAAAAGTGATTGTGATGCTTATCCATGGAATTCAGACTGAATAAAGAGGGAAGAGTGGATGTGAAGAAGGTGATCAATAGAGAATTCACTTCTTTAAGTTGTCCAACATCCTCAGGGCTAAAATTATTGTTCTTCAGGCAAAGGGGTCTTTGAGGGTGTTACCTATGTATTAATACTTATGCAATAAGCATTTATTGAATGCCTGCCATGAACTGTTCAGAGAGAATATTTGGCTACTTCCCTAGAAACATTTAAAATATCAAGGAGATAAGTTGGTTCCAAAGTAGGGGTTGGGTCTCAGGTGACTAATGAAAACAGAGGTTGATTTTACTTTTTTGTCAAAAAACTTTCAAGTAGGTTGAAAGATGAATGTTTAGTTGAAAAGTACATATCTGTATCAATCAAAATTGTTGTTGTAGTTTAGTTGCTAAGTCATGTCTGGTTCTTTTGTGACCCCATGGAGCCTGCCAGGCTCTTCTGTCCATGGGATTCTCCAGGCAAGAATACTGCAGTGGGTTGTCATTTCCTTCTTCAGAAGATCTTCCCGACCCAGAGGTCAAACTCACATCTCCTGCTTGGCAGGTGGATTCTTTACCACTGAGCTACCTAGGAAGACCCATCAATCAAAATAACTTAAATCAAAAATAATTTATTGCTGGATGTAATTGAAAAGTCTGCAGCCTAATAATGGCTAATGTTTATTGAGGGCTTATTGTTAATGAGGTTCTGTTCTAAGTGCATTACATTTATAATCTTGCTTAAGCTTATTAACAGAGCCATGATTTGAACTCAGTTGTGTGTTTCCAGACACTGTACTCCTAACCATGATGCTTTACTGTCTCTTCAAGAGATAGCTTCAGGCAAAGCTGGATCCAGGGATTCAAACATTATACCAGGACACAGTCACTCCCACTCTGCTCTCTTTTGTGGTGAATTAATTCACATGTCTGCTAGGTTCTCTCCATTCATGGTAGCTTCAGGCTTACACCATCCTTACACCCAGCATTTCCAGAAGAAAGTTATTTTTTCTTTCTGAAAGTACTAGACCTACATAGGTCTGTACTTAATGGCATGAAACAGATTCACAATATTGTTAGGAAAAAACAGTAGTAGTTACGGACTGGCCCATAAATAAACAAGCCAACGCATTTATAATTGGAAGGATGTAAAAAAATTAATGACAGTTATTTATGATGTTATGATTTGGGAGAGTTTTTTCTTTTTGCTTCTCAGTATTTTCATTTATTTCTACATAGGGAATGCATTATCTGTATAATAAAAATGTTGAAAGAAAACAAAAAATTCAATATACGCAGACAGATATATCTCCCTAAATTGTTCTCTGTACCTAGGTAGATCTTTTACTCCTATACCACTAAAATCTACATCACAGGAAATTGATAAATTGGGAGTGACAGCACCAGTAGGGACATTCTTATCTGTGCCCACTTGGTTAAAGAAGGTGTACCAACAGCTCAGCTCTACCATATTATTGTACAGGTGAACAGGCTTAGTATCTTCCCTAACATTATAAATAATTCACTTTGGAAATATTTTGAAGTGAAATATTAGTTCTTTTTTGGAAGCCATAATGGAGTAATATTTAGGGGTCCATTAAGAAGGAGAAAGGAGATAAAGAAACCAAGGTTTCTCTGGTGGTCCTGTGGTTGAGAATCTGCCTTGCAGTGCAGGGGACACCGGTTCAATTCCTGGTCTGGGGAGATCCCCCGTGAGGCAGATAAGCCTGTGTGCCACAACTACTGAGCCCACACGCTAGAGCCTGTATGTTGCAATTACTGGAGCCCTTACACCCTAGAGCCTGTGCTCCACAACAAGAAAGCCCACTTCAGTAAGTCTGCAGAGTAGCCCCCGCTCACCACAACTAGAGAAAGCCCAGCAAGCCCATACACAGCAATGAAGACCCAGCACAGCCAAAAACCAAAATTAATAAACATTCAAAAACATGAAACCAAGGGAGTCCCTATATGAAAATGCGCCCAAATTCCAAGTATCAGGCTAAGTTGGAACTAACTGTTTCATCCCCACCACCAAAGAATTCACAGTCTTAGTAGGAAGGCAAGATGGTGAGATGGGGTGGAGATAAGACAATGTGGGTTAAATAATGCAGGAGGGAAGGTGGGGGTGTGTAACAGCACTGACCCAAGGGAACATTATAGGTAAAGCTGATTGTCAATCTCTCCATTTATGCTTTTTTACACTAGTTTGCCCCTTCTTCCCCCTGCAGTGTCTTTGAGAACATGGAAAATTCAATCTACTTGACATGGTTTCCTCAGTTTTACAATAGGGATGGTAACAATCTGTGCCACGTTTATTGAGGGGATTAGATTAGGTAACGCATCTAAATGTTTTGCCCAGTGCCTACTGCTGAGTGAATGCTCAGTGTGTGTGTGTGTGTGTGTTAGTTGCTCAGTCAAGTCCAAGTCTTCGTGACTCCACGGAGCTCACCAGGCTCCTTTGTCCATGGAACTCCCCAGTCAAGAATACTGGAGTGGATAGCCATTCCCTTTTCCAGGGGATCTTCCCAACCTAGGGATCAAGCCCACATCTTCTGCATTGCAGGCAGATTCTTTACCATCCGAGCCACCTCGGAAGCCCCAAATGCTCAGTAAGGAGTGCCTGTTATTGTTATGATTATCGTTGCCAAGGGCAGAAGTAAATCAACATGGAGAGTGACAAAAGGCTTGTAATCTTACAAAGTTCTTGAAATTAATCACGGTTCCTGGTCTAGATTTGGCTCCCTTCTATAGGCGGTAGCTGGTCCCTGGAACTTTTGCCCTCTGATTTTATCCAGAGAAGGAAGCATGAGTAAAATCTTCTCTCATCATCACCCCCAGCTTCTTTCTTAAGTGTAGAATATTCATTCACATCCTCTTGGCTCAGATGTGAACTTTTCATCTCACACAAACTGCAGACCATATGACTTCATTTCACAGTCTTTTGCCTCATCAGAACCACCCTCTTCTGAAAATTTTTCTCACATTTTACAAAACTCAGCACTAGGGAAAATTTTTTTAAATGACACTGAAATAAAACTGAATAATAAGACTTGATTGGGTCCAAAGACTTAAGGGAAAGAAAATGTCCTTATTTTATAATTTCAAATTCAAGGTCTTACATGAAGGGTATTACAGTGGGAAGGAAGATTCAAGATACTGCTGGTAAAAAAGAGAAAACAAAGACTCAGAAAGAAAAGGATGAGACAGAAATGAATTCTATGGTTGTTATTATTTTTATGAGCCCAGTTCTCCAGACTTCTTGTTAAATCTGTGTATTACCTTGGAGTATCTTTTTTCCTGTGTGAGCTATTTAAAATTCTGCTTTTTGTTTATATTAGCTGGAGTCAGTTTCTGTTGCCTGTAACTCAGTAGCCCTTACTGATTTGCAAATAAAGCCAAAAAAGCAATTAAGAGTCAGAAGAAAACAAGATATAAAGAGGACTAGAGCAGATGAGAAAGTGGTTGGATCCTATGACTGCCCAAAGTTTGGAGGATCCAGTCCTAGTCTGTGTATATCCTTAAAAATAAGCCCCAGCCCACTTCCATAATTTTTTAAAATTAGAATGGTCCCTGTTCCTTGTAACTGAGGTGGCAACTGATTTTTGTATTAACCAGGACTCTTTCAATTCCAAGTAACAGAAAGGTAATGAATCACTTGGAGCAAAAAGTCAAGGGACCACGCTTCAGGCATGGCTAGATTACATACTACCAGGAATTCAATTCTCCTTCAGTCCTGCTCTCCTTTCTGTTTGCTTCATTCCCCAGGGTTTCCCTTCTTGATGATAGAGATTGCCATTGGAAACTTTGGGAGTATTTTGTACTAGTTCATCATTGTGGCTTAGTGGTAAAGACTCTGCCTGCCAAGCAGGAGACCTGGGTTCAACACCTGGGTCAGGAAGATCCCCTGGAGAAGGAAATGGCAACCCACTTTAGTATTCTTGCCTGGAGAATCCCATGGACAGAGAAGCCTAGCAGGCTATAGTTCATGGGGTCGCAAAGAGTCGAATACAACTGAGTGACTACACAACAACAACAACTACAACAAAATCATCTCAGAAGAAAAAGTTTCTGTTTCCAATAGTTTCAACAAAAGTTCTGTGGTTGATGCTCATTGGAAATCACTGAGTTGCTTTCAATGAACTGTGATTAGAAAATTGTGATTGACAGGGCTTGGTCATAATGCCTGCCCTTGAACTAGGCTCAGCTCACACAAATCACATTGGAACAGAATGAGGGAAAACTTTACAAGACCAGTAGAGATTATGAGTTGCCTTCCATAAGTTTTGTTCAGGTTCTTTCTGGGTCATGAAACACTCATGTATTAGCCAGGAATATAACCATCTGGAATCGAGATTACATTTCAAAGGATCTCTTGAAGCTAAAAAGCTGGACGACAATGTTCAGATCCACTGAATACAAGTAGAAGTGATGAGATCACTTCCAGGAAATGTCCTCAAAGGAATATGTCAGGATTATCTGTCCTTTCTTCTTTTCCTATGTACAGAATGTGAACAGTATGGCTGGAGATGAATAAGTCATCTTTGAATACATAGTGATTTGGGGATGGAGGAAATTCATGGTGGAGCCTAGGTCCCTAACACTGTGGAGACAAGTCAACCCTGAATCATCTTTCTGTGATAGAAAAGTAAACTTATATCTTGTTTAGTTGAGTGCTATTTAACAAACCACACAACTTTTCACTTTTATGCACTGGAGAAGGAAATGGCAACCCACTCCAGTGTTCTTGCCTGGAGAATCCCAGGGACGGGGGAGCCTGGTGGGCTGCTGTCTATGGGGTCGCATAGAGTTGGACACGACTGACCGACTCAGCAGCAGCAGCAGCAACCCAACATAATCTGACCTGAACTCCCCAGAGGAAAATCTTGGCACTTCTGGAGAAAGATATGGGTAGGGATGAAGCACAGGTATGTCCATTGTCTCACTCCCTGAAAAATTTTGTCTCGGTCATGGTCATTACTCTGGTTGGAAGTCTGAAGAGGGAAATCTGTCTGGCTGTGATGAATCTGAATATCCAGAAATTTCTGAGTTTATTAGTTTAAATACAAAATTAATCTGAAAGTTGAATCAAGCACAGAATTATCAGAAATGGCTATATCCATGTTTTTTTCCACCCAGGGGAAAAAAAAAAAAACACCTGTCAGAGTGGATTAAGCCACATTTAACCTTGTAACTTTAACAATGAAGTGTTGAAATAGCAGGTTTGCAATGTGGAAAACTGCTGAAAGTACATATTAGAACTTATTTCAACATATTTGTTTTGACATTTTTATTAAGAATTTGAGTGAGGAATTAATTAAATTGTAATCAAACACAGAGACGACATGATGTCAATAGAACAGTTCATGCGTTGAATAATGGAATCAGAATTACACAACATCAGAACCCCAAGAAGTTTAAGTTATCATAACTCCCTGTTTTACAGCTGAGGAAACTGAGGCTCAAAGATGTCAACTCACTTGCCCAAGGTATACCTGGAATCAAGGGTAAAGCTGTTGGCATACATTCTTTCTACTTTTTCTTTTTGAATAAATGAAAGCAATGTCATGATTCAAGTAGACATTTTTTTTTTTAAATGGAGGAGGGAAATGATGAGATCAAGATACTATTTAATCAGGCCAAATGTGTAAGTATCTAAGTCCAAAAAAGTCTACTGTACAAGCACAGTATGGGGCAGATGTGCCTTAATCAGCAGCACTTGTAAGAAACACTTAGAGATGTTACTTGGCTGCAAGCTTAAGCTGTCAGCAGTGTGATGCAGCTACAAGGAAAAGATAATGGAGTCATGGGTGGCATTCCTAGAAACAGAGTTTACAAAAGGGAGGGGGTGTCCTGTTGAACTTTTCAGTCTGTTGAGCTTTTCAATCTACACCTGGAATTCAGTCCCAGGTGTCAGACTTCAGAAGTGATACAGACAAATTAGTTCAGATCTAGGATGGAATTATGTGGGGAATGGGTCAAAGGAAGTAAGGAAACTGCAGAGCACTGTAACTAGTGCTCGAATCTTGGAATCTGACTGCCTGGGTTTCATCCCAGCTCTGTCAATTACTGAATATGTGTTCATTAAGCCTTAATCTCACTGTCTGTAAGTTAGGAATTATAACAGTACCTATCTCTGAAGATAGATGAGGTAGTGCATGCCAAGTGATTTGTATGTTACTGGCACCAAAAAGCACTCAATAAATGTTAGGATTAAGGAAGTGACATGATGTGAGGATAATGGCAGCAATCTCGTAGGTTGTGGTGAATATTAAATGAGCTAACACATGCTCAGTGCTTGAAGAAAACGATAGTAGTGGAGGGACTGGCTTAAGATTTTTAGGGGTGGGACTGGCTTGGGGTCAAAATATTCCCTGGCTTGGGCTAAGGTCCACAGAGCTTGACCAGATTATTTTCTGAAGAATGAACCCTGAAAAAAGTTCAGAGGGGTGCAGTGGGAGTGATGGTCATCACGCATACATTTCACGGGGTACTCACTTGGTGAACACCTGGATAAGATGACATGGCATTGTTTTGGAGTGACAGCCTAGCTTCATTCTTGGGTATGGTCATTGAGGACTGTCTGATGAACAGTTCTGCTTCAACTAGTGGGGTCATTCAGGGGAGTAATGGGGTTGCTCACTTAGGCCTGTTCTGGGCACAATCCATGAGAACTGTCCTGTGGCAGTCATGCAGGACTCACTGGAAGAGGAACCGCTCCCGGATAAAGTCCTCCCTGGGCCACTGGGGGACGTCCTGGATCTCAGGGATGCTCTGGGACCCTGGTCAGTTTCCCCGGGGAGCAGCTTGCCGCTAGGGGGCGGCTGCTGAGAGGACCCGCCCCCCGCCCGCGCGGAGTCCGCTCCTTTGGGACTCGCTCTCCAGCCAGGCCCGGAGGGAGGTGGAGTGACAGTGGGTGGGGGTGCACGCTTCATGGGTGTGAGACAGAGCGAGCCGCCTGGTGTGAGTCAGCGCGCGGGGGGCTAAGGAGCTCCCCGAATAGTCACGGAATCTCACTCAGGCTCGGCTCCTCCACCATCCCGTCTAGAGCGTGTGTCCAGTCCCGCGCCTGCGTGCGCACCCGACAGGATGTCCGATCCGGGGTTCTGGGTGTCCGTTGGGGGAAGAGGAGGTGGGCGGAAGAGGGAGTGTCCCTGTGGGTGTTTCTATGCCCAGGTTACATTTCTCCCGCCCTGCCCCATGAGGGCTGCGGGGGGTGTGTGTCCCGCTCAGGTACGTTTGTACCTGTGTTCGTGCATGCACGCGTATGTCAGTGTGGGGGGACCTTCCATCAGCGCGGGGTGCCTGCGTGTGCGCCAGGGTCTCTGGGTCTAGCTGTTGGCGCAATCTCGACCTGGGCTCCCACCCCCGGGTGTCGGGAAGCCCTCGTGGCCGGGGTGTCCAGCCTCCCGGAGGAGCAAAAAAGCCTCGACACCCTCACCACCCCAGCTGGCCCGGGCTCCTTAGGGAGCGGCATGCGTGGGGAGGCCCCGGGGTGGTGTGTCCCTGGAAGGGGTAAAGAGTAGGGGCGCAGGGGGTGGGCCGGGTCCCCGGGCGGGGCGCGGGCTCGGGGGACCCGCGCGGCTGACGTCAGGCGACTCCTTAAATAGAGCCGGCAGCGCGCTCCGCTCGGCATTTCTCGAGGAGTCAGAACGCGGCCGGCGCCAGCGCCACCGTCCGGCCCGCGCGCCGGCCCGCACCGCCGCCGAGCGTTCGGGACGCCGAGCCGGGAGGATCCGGGATGGGGCTTCCGGCGCTGGGCGCGCTCCGAGCCCGGCGCACGTGAGAGCCGAGGAGCGCCGGGAGCCTCCCCGCTAGCCGGAGCCCCGTCGCCCAGGACGCGGGGATGTCGGAGGCGCCGCCGCCGGTTCCCAGAGGAGCCGCCGCCCCGGGGATACCGGGGCACGGTGCGCGCCCGGGCCGGCAGCGCCTGGAGAAGACGGCGCCCCCTACGCCCGACCCGCGTGGCCCGGGCCGCGCCGCGCGAGCCCTCTAGGCGGCCGCAGGGCCCCAGCAGCTCCGCCGCCGGCGCCCCCTCGGAAACCATGACCCCCGGCGCGGGCCCATGGAGCCATGGCCTATAGGGTCCTGGGCCGCGCGGGGCCACCTCAGCCGCGGAGGGCGCGCAGGCTGCTCTTCGCTTTCACGCTCTCGCTCTCCTGCACTTACCTGTGTTACAGCCTCCTGTGCTGCTGCGACGACCTCGGCCAGAGCCGCCTCCTCGGCGCCCCTCGCTGCCTCCGCGGCCCCGGAGCGGGCGGCCAGAAACTTCTCCAGGAGTCCCGCCCCTGCGATCCCTCGGGCCCGACGCCCGGCGAGCCCGGCGCTCCCAGCGCGCCCGCCGCCGGCGCGCCCTCCCCTCGCCTCTCTGGGTCCAACCACTCCGGCTCGCCGAAGCTGGGTACCAAGCGGCTGCCCCAAGCCCTCATCGTTGGCGTGAAGAAGGGGGGCACCCGCGCCGTGCTGGAGTTTATCCGCGTGCACCCGGACGTGCGGGCCTTGGGCACCGAGCCCCACTTCTTCGACAGGAACTACGGCCGCGGGCTGGACTGGTACAGGTAAGGAGGGGTGCCCCACCGCGCGCGCCCGGGCTCCATCCGGCCCCGTCCCCTGGGCCACCTCCTGAGCCCTCGCACCCCTTTACTCGGCTGGCTATGTGGGTTCCGACTGACACTTGGGGGAACTCTAACCGAAGGATTTACCCGGAACTTCCCAGTGATGGTGTAGACCGGCTCCGGTTTCCTGAACCGCAAAGGGCAGTTGACTCTGGACTCGTCAGAAGGGAAGGGAGACCGCTGGCCTGACCTCCGGGCCAGTTTGGAGGGCTGGCTCGGTGTCTAGACGCTGGGGTAAAGCTGGGTGCCAGGGGAAGGGGCAGCCAGGACAGGAGCTGCCTGAATGCAGCCGTCTCCTGAGCCTGGCCTAATCTTTCCAGGCATCTTGACCGACCTGGGGAAGGGACAGTTCGAACAGCGCCCCCTCGCGGCAGGGTCCTGCGCTTGGGCGAGGTCCCCGGAGTTCAGGCCGAATGACAGGGAGGCCCCTGAGGTGTCGGCGGGAGAAAGGTCCCTTTGGAGCCTCGTTCTCAGCTCCAGGTATTTGCTGCTGGATCTGGTCTGAGACTCCCAGGCGCTCTGACCCTGAATTCATGTTTTCAAATAGTTCAAACGACCCTGGATGTGAGTCTTGGCTCTGCCACTTAGCTTGAGCAAATTCCTAAAAACTCACTGAGCCTTGATTTTCTGGTCCATCGCAACTAGCAGGAAAGGTCCCTGACCCTTTGGCCTCGCAAGGGCTTTCTAAGTGCTTGAAAGGTGTAACAGGGACACTTTGCACTGGGCGGTGTTTCTAAGCCAGCAGCCAGGATATAGAATTCGAAATACTGGTGGGCCCCTCAGATGGAAGCTGTCTAGGTTCACAGAGGGCAGCCAGTCACTCCCCCACTGCACTGTCAGGGATGACAGTCACCCAGGCTGGTGATATCTGGGGATAGCCTGAAGCTTCTGGAAGGTAGCAGCCTCCACTATTAAATGCCTATCTACTTCCCAAGCCCTGTATGGTGTTGAGGTGTAGGGCTGGCCCATGTGTGAGCTGAGCAGGGCATCCCTGGGGATGGTGTAATGTATGGGCTCCCCATAACACCTGGGTTACAGAATTCTCACCATTCACCTGACCCCTTGAAGACTTGCTAGAAATGTCTGCCTAGTAATGGAACTGGGTGGGTGGGTAACACAGTAGCTGACACAGTAGCTGAGGCCGTTCTTTAAGATAATTATGTTAAAGTAAACCCTTTGGGGGTAGAAAGTCATAACCATATTGGATAAAGGACAACTTCATTAGAAGGAGGACCCCACTGGCCTCACTTATGGAACCCTGGATTTGTAAGAATCGGAGCAACAGGGCCAACTTGTCCCCTTGGCCTGGGAGCCCTGGTCATGGTTTAAGGGGCCAGGGGTGGGACATGCCCAGTCCTCAGGAGGCAGACACACAGCCCATCTCCAGTGGCGAGCAGCAGGGGATGGCTGGCCTGTGGGTGGCCACAGCACTGTTATGTTGGCTCACTGGAATAGAGAGAGTGGCACAGAATGGCACGTCGCTGCTTTCCAAGCTGTGACCCCCCATCCCGCCTGGAGGTACGAAGTACCCGAGGACAGCGTCAGAGCCAGACCCCAGAGTCGGAGAGGCAAACGCATCAAACAGCAGAGCATGATGTGGGTCAGCCGTGGCCACACTCTCTTGCACGGCAGGGTTTCCTGGATGGAAAATCTAAGGATCATTATGAAACCCTTTGCTAAAGTGAAGTGCCTCTTAAGTGCAAAATAGCACAATTCTGAGCACTGGCTTTTGTTGAGCCCTCCAGTAAACACCTATTCCCTGCACCCAGCCTCTGCACTCCCTCTCTTGTGCTCCACCACCAAACACCATACCTTCCTTCTCCAAGCCCATGTCATTCAGGGATGGCTGCTTTTTATTTTTAACCTTGGCATGTGTGATTCTAAGCCAGCTTAGCTGTGAACCTTAGAGATGGGAGCCGTGCCTTTTTTTTTTTTTTATATAGCACATTTGGATTCTGCTAAAATTCTCAGCTGAGTCTTGGTAGGTTTTATTTAACATCAGGCATGCTGACAGCTTCTTCCACTTCTCTCTCTGCTCCCCCCACTTCCCAGGGTCTGTCTTACCATCCCTTTCCCCCTTTATATTTCTAAAAGAGCATTTAGCCCGCATGTCTGGTACTAACTGCCTCACTCCTGTCACCTCCCCAGGAAGGCTGGGAGCCTGCAGCTTCAGGAGGGGCCGTGTGATTTGTGCTTCTTGGGGCTGCAAATCCGCACCCCCAGAGTCCAGGGTTTCGGGTTCGGATTGTCATTTCTGTATATAAAGTCATACTGCCCCATTTGGATGCTGTTTCTGTAATTTCCAGAACATTTCTCTGTATGTGTCCTATGCTTTATTATCACTCGAGTAATATGCATTAATTGCAGAAATGGTGGAAATACCTGGTTTCTTTTAAAACTCACGTTCTCACTTTATTCCTGAAGTCCATGAGTTGGATGGCAGGTGATAAGATGCTTCTGTCTCTTCCCATTGCCTTTATCATTTCATGGATGGGAAAACTGCAACCTGAAAAGAGAACATCTAGAATGGGATCCAAAGGAAGCGGATGAAATTTGGGCCCAAAAGTCATCGGCATGCACTGTCCCACAAAGATTTATACATGTACACTGCGTATGTATGTGCACTTCCAGCCGAGTACTCTAACCACTGTTCTGCACAGCTTGCCACCAAAAAGCCAGCATCCACTAGGTAGACATGGCCAAAGAGCCCTTGTGCCTGTTGTGGGGGACCACGTTTTCCAAAGATGGAGTTGCAGAGTGGCAGGCAGTGGATCTCCTCAAAGCCCCTGGGGATAACTTCCGGGGTCTGGAGGCCCCAGTCAGACAATGGAAAAATCAAAGGAGAGACTTCTTTCTGTGGGTAAGTGGAGATAAACCAGGAGCTGACAAACAGTGCCTGAAGACAGAATGATACAGCCAGAGAGATACCATCGGCCAGAGACTGGGAGACAGAATCTGCATTTTCTGACCCCCAGCCTGAACCCCGTCTTGGAACTAGCTGGGTTCCAGCCACCCTGGGAGAGGCCAGCATTCTGTGGCGGGATCCCGCCCCTGAGATGTTTTTCTGAGATCCCATCCCTGAAGCTTCCCTCCTCTTTGCACCTGGCCAGCTTCCCCCTCCCACTTGGCTCCTCCAGGTAGCAGCTGGGTGTGCTGGGTGAGGTCAACTAGCTGCTTGGACAGGGAGGTAGAGTGAGACCACACGGACAAGGGACCCAGGATAGGACCTGCTGTCAGAAGGCGGGAGATGGTCCCCTAAGCTGGGTGACTGGAAGCAGAGTCATCTTCCTGAATCTTGGCTTCCTCGTCATAGGATGATGCCTATTGTAACCATTATCATAGAAGGTGGTTTTGAAGAATGAATGGAACATTGTATATGAAAGTGTCCTGGAAAGTTCCCCGGTATATAAAGATAAGGCAGTAATGTTATCACTATCACCACTATTACTATGACTGTTTCACTACCAACACTCCTTTTACCATCGTCAGTACTGTGAGTATTAAAACTATCAGCTTCTTTCCCTACCGCTATCACTACCTGGGACTGAGGAACTAATTGCTAGAAAAGTAGTTCCGTGAAAGACTAGGAAGGGTCCTGGCCCTAAGTTCGACTTTTAGCTCTGCTTTGCCCTTTTTCTCCTCCCTCTCTTCTTTCTCTCCTTCCTTCTGCATTGGTAAAAAGTCACTCCTCATTTCTGGGTATCAGTTTGCTCACCTTTAAAAAGAGAGTGATGTCTGACAATGTATATGAAAATGCGTCTCTCAAACTAAGATTATATTTGGGAATGCATCAAAGGTTGAGTGTAAGACAGAATTCACAAATATTCAGAGCCTTCATCTTTCATAAAGAGACATAAGCTGTGCATTGTCCAGTAGTTTTTACGGTCTTAGGGGAAGCCGAGTTTTGTGTAAAGTGTTCGTTTTGCTTGTTTTCAGTGATGGGGGTGGGAGAGGCAGTCTGAAGAGGAAGTGAATCTTCTCTAAATGCATTGAAATGCCAACAAGAGCAAGTTAATGTGTGATAATTGACTCTGTGCTGTGGTGTCAAAATTGTGATAGATGAGCCTGTTCTGTAAATTTTAGACTCCACAAGTCTGGTTATTATTTGTTTAGCAGCAGTGGTGTTCTGGGGACCGTGTGAGGCAAAGAAGACAGGGCATTTGCCCTGGAGGCAACAGTTTAAGTGAAACAGAGAATTAAAAGCCCAGAGTAAGGTCTATCACCTTATCTAGCTGATTTTAATCAGGGAATCAAATTTCAGTAGCCAAGCCAAACTCCAGAAAGGCAAACTTTAAGAAGAAATAAAACCAAAGGCAGAAGGCAAGAGACGTAGTGAACGCGGGAGGCTTTACCACCTGAAACAGACTGATGGACACTGGGCACAGATGATCTGTGTTTGTCCAGTGTGTGCAGATGTGTGTGCATGCACAGTTCTCACGTGGGCACCCACACGCACAACTCCAATGTCTGTGCAGACACATCTTCATAAGGGGTTTTCCTGCCTCGGTCCAGGAAGATGTCACACACGCTGATTAAATGAACCTGCTGAGTTCATAAATCCTTCGTCCGCCTTGTAGCTCTCTGTCAGCCTCGCTGCAGCCGGAGATATAGTAGTTAGTTCCAGCACATGTACAGCTCTTGTCAGGCACCGAGGGACATTCAGGTTGAGCAAACAGAACTGTCATCGCTCAAGGAGGCTTTTTGAAGAGCTGGCTTTGCATCCCCCTGGAGCTTGGAGGGACAGTGGAAGAGCTTGGGATGAAGACTGGGCTTTCCCCATGGCCTTTGGTATGTGGCCAAAGGCCATGGGGGACAGCTCCTAGTGCTATTCTACTGGCACACTTTGTTAAGTCTGTTTTGGATATTAAAATATTACGTAGAGCCTAAGAAACACATTTTCTTTTTTCACCTTTTAACACCTCTGAAATTAGGATGAGTCTAATGATTGATGGGGTCTAGAGTCCATGAGATATGATGCTTCCATATTGGATGGAAACTCACTCTCCCAGAGGTGCCCTCTGCTCTGGTGCCCATTGGACTTTACAAAGGACCAGCAACTAGATGCCTGACCCAGAAGGGAGCCCCTGAGACTCTGCTTGTCTCTGCAGTCAGCAGGGGTGCCTTCTGATTGGTGAAGGATCTGTACCCACTTGATTTTTTTATTTTTAAAATATTTCTTTATTTATTTGGCTGTGCTGGGTCTTAGATGGGGCATGTTCAATCTTTGATCTTCACCGCAGCATGTGAACTCTTAACCGTGGCGTGTGCGATCTAGTTACCCGACCAGGAATTGAACCCATGCCCTTGGCAGTGAAAACATGGAGTCCTAACCACTGGACCGCCAGGGAATGCCTGAGCTGTAGTCATTTTAGATTTTTGATTGCTACCTATGCTCTCTTCTGCCTATCCTGAAACGAGGGAATGTGCAAGTTGATGGCCACCAGGAGAGAACAAGATGCTTTGGTGGGCATGTTCTTCACTGGCTGCTGTTCTGCCCAGATATTTGGAGTCACATCCCAAGAGTCCCTGAAGAGTCAGGGCAGGGTTGATGCTCAACAGGTGTGCTTGCCTATGTTCCATTGCATCTGGTGTGCAGGACAGTAGAATACTTTTCTTCTCGGTTAGACCTCCACTGCCTTGCTCCTGAATGATTGGGTGACCGAGTGGGTCGGGTGGGGATGGAAGCACACAGCTCCCCATTGATCAGAATCCTCTGTGGGCTTGGAGTGGGGGCTGTTTCTATGAGTGAGGGCTCAGCAGTGGGGGTGGGAAGTTGGGGAGGTAGATAGGCTTGCTGGCAGTGAGTCAGGGTGGAGGGATCTGCAAGGTCATGCAGTCTACCTAAACCTCTGAGACTCTCTGCCCTGTGAGCTAATCCCAGGGTGGGTTAACCCATTTATTTGTCAGATGCCTACCATTTGCCGGAATCAGTGCCAAGCTGCTGTAGGCCAGCTCTGCTGCCACTTTGTTCTCTTAATGGGCTGCACTGGTGGGCTGGAGGGCTTTGTAGTCTATGGGCAGCTTGATGAGGTGGGTAAAAGCCACCAGTGATGGAAATACCTTAGCATTTCATAGGTAACTGCTGCCTGTCAAGCTACACAGCTGGGCTGTTGGTCCAGTGCTATCCTCACCCAGCTTCCTCAGAGGATAATGGTGCAGAGACGGGGCAAGGGATTACTACTGAGCGTGTGCTTCCAAAGATCGTGGGCTAGAGAGACCAGTTGGGTTACCTGAGGCTTGAGGATCACAGGATCTCCTGGACACAAGTCCATTGGGAGTGTCTTCCCAAGCTTTGAAATCAACGGCTCTAATCATGGTTCCTTCTCAGGGTCTGTGGTCACTAGCTCCCACAAGTAAAAAAACCAAGGTGTCCACTCTGGGTGAAGGCCCGAGGACCTCTCATTGACATCCTTGGAGGGATAGCATCAAGTCCACGCCCTCGTAGGGTAGCATTTTCCAGGCTTCAGACATTTTTGTACCGCCTCATAGTTGCCCAAACCTGGCATGACCTCTATTATTTTCTTAATACTTTAAAGTTAGCACTTTAAAAAATTTTGATTTTTCATAAAAATCTGGGTTTATCTTCTGCCAGTGTGTACATTGTAGAATAGATAATATCTTCCCATAATACAGACTTCAAAAGTGACAGAGGATTTTCCCTAAAAACCATTCTCCTCCTTTGTACCCCATTTCCCCTTCCACGCAGTTCCTCCTCCCAGAAACAATCACCAGATTGGTTTTTGTGTATCCTTCAAGAGAAGTGCTTGCATTTGTAAACCTAATATCCATTATGCAAATATAATTGAAATACGTAGTTTTAAAACACAACTTTATTTGAAAACCACCTTAAATGGAAAGCCAGCATCACTTGCCACAATTAGGAAGTAATTGTAAAAATAAATAGATTGAAAACATAACAATGGTATTGAACTTTTTTCATTTTTAAAAAAATTTATTTATTTTTAATTGAATTTTTGCTAGTGAAAGTGGCTAAAATGTTCCAAGCCTGCAGCATGCTTTATCTTTGTTCAAAAGAGAATGGGGATACTAAAAAGAGCAGTTAAAAAAATACTAATATCAATGTGAAACATTACTCCTTGATGTAATCAGAATGAATGAAAGTGAAGTGGACAAAATCATAAGTTCTCTCTCTTTGCGATTGAGTGACATTTAGTCAGTCTATGTAGTAACTAAAATTACTGAGATGGGGTATGCCCCGACATCATAGGAAACACTGCCAGAGTTTGCAGAAAATCCAGTGTAAGTAAGTCCAGAGATGTTTCTAGCTTTCAGATTCCTTTGATGTGTTAATGATTGAAGAAGACAAGCCAAAGGAAAACTCAGAACAAATATGAGCATTCAGAAAAGTATTGCGGCTTGCAGTATTTACAAAGTAGCCTAGCCTTCAGAGGAACAGGATTCCCTGAATAAAGGGTATGCTGCTGCTGCAAAGTTGCTTCAGTCGTGTCTGACTCTGTGCGACCACATAGACGGCAGCCCACCAGGCTCCACCATCACTGGGACTCTCCAGGCAAGAACACCGGAGTGGGTTGCCATTTCCTTCTCCAACGCAGGAAAGTGAAAAGTGAAGTTGCTCAGTCGTGTCCGACCCTTAGCAACCTCATGGACTGCAGCCTACCAGGATTCTCTGTCCATGGGATTTTCCAGGCAAGAGTACTGGAGTGGGGTGCCATTGCCTTCTCCGGAATAAAGGGCATAGCATGTATTAAAAAGGAAAAAACAATATCCCACCAGTTTACTACTGGTTTCATCACTGCCTTCGCTGGTGGAAAATCAGTGGTCTCCCCCATGAATATCATATCTCCATGGTGATTATATACCTGCAGGCATCAGTGTTGCAAAAGTCAGAGATAAAGTTGTTTCCACTAGGGACTTGGCAATGTATGTGAAAGGGGTTCAGAGCTTTTTTTGTTTCTTCAATTTAGAGGCTCATGTGGAACAGGATGTCTTTTTGAAATCTCAGGATGCAAAGCTTCTTTTCTCTCCCTCTGTGACGCCTGATGTGAGACTTAAAAATAATGGTCGGGCAGGGTGTCACTCTTCTTTCTCAGATAGTTTGATCTCACTGAATAAAGAGGGGAAGACGATGCCGTGTCTTCCTGCATACTTTTTTAGCTGCATAGAAGGAGCTAGACTGGGGACAGTTGTCCCTAGGACTTCCCATATGTTGTCAACAGAAGCCATTTAGAGGGTGTCTGTGATAGCAGGGCTCCCCAAGCTTGCCTTCAGGTGGGCAGATAGTCATCGACTCTGACGAGGAGAGGGCTTCCTGCTCACTCAGGGTTTCCAGGTCCAGGTGCTCACTGCCTGGTGAAGGAATTCCAGATCCATCCTAAGGCTGGTGGACAAATGAGCTGGCATTGAAGCAGTGCCTCGTGGCACACAGAAAAGAGGGAAGGAGGGCAGCCCTGAGTACATGGATGAGAAGAACTTAAAATGGAAATCAGAAGACATTTTCAGCACAGTGATTAAAAACTCGGGCTCTTGAATCAGAATGACTGAATTGGAATCTCGGTTCTACCACTGAGTAGGGTCCACTAACCAGTGGGTCTTCTGTGCCCTGGTTCTATTTCCATTTGGAACCAATCCTCTCATCTACTCATAGGGTTGCAGTGAGGTCTGAATGAGTGATATCATGTAAAAAAGTGCTCAGAAAATTTCTGACATGTGGAAGGGGTCCAAGTGTTGGCTCTCATTATTGGTCATTGGTTTTCTCATCATTCCTTCATCGAGCTGAGTACTAAGGACCCAGAGGTGGACAAGACTGGGCTCCTCCCAGTTTGATGGGTTATGAAATGTTCATGGAAAGTTTTTACACAAGTCAGCTGATGATAGGAACCATAAGAGAGATGCAAGCAGAGCTATAATAGCATGGGAAGGAGATAAGATCCAGTTGGGGGAATTTTCGAAGGCTTTCTGGAGGAGATAGCATGTTATTTGGATCTCAGTGGGCAGATGGGATCTTTGCAGGGGGCAGGCAAAGGGGCTGGCCCTATAGAGATGCTGTTTCTAAATACAGTCACCCCAGGATTTTACCTCTGATTACAGTCAAATCAAAAAATAAAGTTTTTTTTTTCAAATTACTTTAGTTCTATGTGCATTTATTGACTACCTACTATATACCAGGCTTCCCAGGTGGCGCTTGTATTAAAGAATCCACCTGCCAATGTAGGAGATGCAAGAGATGCAGGTTCCTTATCAGGGTCCAGAAGATGTCCTGGAGAAGGAAATGGCAACCCACTCCAGTATTCGTGCCCAGATGGAGGGGCCTGGCTGGCTGCAGTCCATGGGGTCACAAAGAGTCGGACATGACTGAGCGACACACACACAATCACACACACACACACACACACACACACACCAGACACTGTGGTAAATCCTAGAAAAAAGGAAGAAAGAACTGTCCTTTAAAGAGTTCAAGGGGCAGAAAAATCCAATAGCAAGATGTGCTGGGAGAGAAAATGCTCTTGGCATGTGGTATCACTCAGAGTGGGTCAGAGACTTTCTGGGGAGCTGAGGCCTCAGCTTTAGGACGTTTGCATTGGCTTTCCTCCACCTGAATCACTCTCCCTCCAGAGCATCCTAGATCTGGCTGCTTCTCATCGTGCAGGTTCCAGCTCAAATGTCACTTATAAGACAGTAACGGCTTCCTTTGTTACCCAGTCCTAGCTGACTTACCTTCCCCATCACCCTTTATCTCTTTTCCCCACTGTGTTTTATTTACTTCTGACTTTGTATTGCAATCCGAAATGGTCTTGTTCCTTTTCCTTTTTACTAGCTATCTCCCCCACCAGACCCCAAACTCCAGGACAGCAGGAATCTTGTCTGTCTTGTACATGGCTGTGTGTCCCCAGAGTGGCACACAGTAGGTGCTCAATAAATAGTTGTTGAGTGACTATGTTTAGGAATGGGTGAGCCTGTTCCAAGGCCACAGACTGGCCCTGGCCCTTCATTAGGCTTTTCACACGTGGGTCTTGGGAGGCTGGGTGAGCGAGTGCAGGATATGGTGCTGAGAACTCAGCCACCTCTTCAACACATATTTAGTGAGCATCTTCAGTGCCTGACACTGTTGCAGTTCCCAGGGAGGGAGTGGTGAAAAGAAAAAACCACAAAAATCCCTGCCCCGTGGTGCTTACTTTCTGTGGGGAAAAAGGGAGATGGTCAGTAAAGAAATAAGTGCACTGTCCATTCACATCTCTCCAAATGACCCAATTTTGTTCCTTTTTATGGCTGAGTAATATTCCATCATATATATATGTACCACGTGAGAGTGTCATACAGAATGAAGTAAGACAGAAAGACAAATATCACATATTAACATGTGTATGCGGAATCTAGAAAAATGGTATCTTGATCTTATCTGCTGCTGCTGCTGCCAAGTCGCTTCAGTCGTGTCCGACTCTGTGCAACCCCATAGACGGTAGCCCACCAGGCTTTCCCGTCCCTGGGATTCTCCAGGCAAGAACACTGGAGTGGGTTGCCATTTCCTTCTCCAATGCATGAAAGTAAAAAGTGAAGGTGAAGTCGTTCAGTCGTGTCTGACTCTTAGCGACCCCGTGGACTGCAGCCCACCAGGCTCCTCCGTCCATGGGATTTTTCCAGGCAAGAGTACTGGAGTGGGGTGCCATCGCCTTCTCCGGACATAGTATCAATAGTGTATATGCGTCAGTCCCAGTCTCCCAGTTCTTCCCTCCCCCTTTCCCCCTTGGTGTCCATACATTTGAAACAGAGGTGGAGAACAAGTGTATGGACACCAAGGGGGAAAGGGGGAGGGAAGGACTGAAGACTGGGACTGACAGGTATACACTATTGATACTGTGTAGAAGATAGTAACAAATGACAGCTTACTGCAGAGCACGGGGAGTGTGAAAGTTGCTCAGTCCTGTCTGACTCTTTGCAACCCCATGGACTGTTATAGCCTGCCAAGATCCTCTGTCCATGGAATTCTCCAGGCCAGGGTACTGGAGTGTGTAGCCATTCCATTCTCCAGGGGATCTTCCCAACCCAGGGATCGAACCCAAGTCTCCTGCATTACAGGCAGATTCTTTACTGGAACTCTGTACTTAATGCACTGTGGTGACCTGAAAGGGAAGGCCAAAACGGAGGGGATGTATGTATGTGTATGGCTGATTCATTTTGCTGGAGGAGCCTGGTAGGCTGCAGTCCATGAGGTCGCTAAGAGTCGGACACGACTGAGCGACTTCACTTTCACTTGTCACTTTCATGCATTGGAGAAGGAAATGGCAACCCACTCCAGTGTTCTTGCCTGGAGAATCCCAGGGACAGGGGAGCCTGGTGGGCTGCCGTCTCTGGGGTCACACAGAGTCGAACACGACTGAAGCAACTTAGCAGCAGCAGCAGCAGAAACATTGTAAAGCATCTATATTCCAATAAAAATTAATTAAAAAAATAAACACAAGCATTCTTATCATTCATTAAACAAGCAAAAAAAATATCATTCATTAAGCAAAAGAAATAAGCAAATTGCATCTCTGTGTGATGGTGATAAGGGTTGTGGGATAATTCGAAGGGTGGAGGATGGCGAGTTCTCAGTGGCCAGGAGGGGACACTGTGGTTCGGGACAGGGAGGCTGGGAAAGGCCTCACTGAGAAGGTGATGTTGGAGCAAAGACCTGGAGGAGGTTAAGGGGCAAAGCACGTGTGATCTGAGCGAAGAGCACTCTTCGGCAGAGGCGCAAGAAATGAAGAGGCTCTGAGGACAGCAGGAAGCTGGTATGATTGAGGGAAATCTAGGGGCCAAGTGGCTGGACTGGCCACACCAGGAGGGGAGTGATGGGAAGTAAACTCAGAAGCGTGGCCAGGCCCCCATTTGGGGCCTTACAGGGTTTTGCATGAAATTTTTATTAATATGATATATGTATTACTTTTTTTTTAATATGCTGTGCCATGCAACAGTGAAAACTGCGGGACCCAAATGTTCCCCCTCTCACTTTGAGAGCTGAATGAACTGGTATTCTCAGAGACTCAAAGACTGACCCCAGCTGCCCAGCCAAGGAGCAGAAGAACTGGGACTTTAGTTTGTTTCAAACAAAACTGACACCATAGTACAGATACATAAAGGGCTTCCCAGGTGGCACTCGTGGTAAAGAACCCGCCTGCCAATGCAAGAAATGTAAGAGACGTGGTTTCGATCCCTGGGTCAGAAAGGTCTGCTGGAGGAGGAAATGGCAACTATTCTTGCCTGGAGAAATCCATGGACAGAGGAGCCTGGCAGGCTACAGTCTATAGGGTCACAAAGAGTCAGATATGACTGAAGTGACTTAGCACACAAACACACATAGATATATAAACACAATTTTTCAGTCCTGCATTCTTTGTCTAACATTCCATCATTAAGATGTTCCCACACCATTAAATGTTTCCAAACCTTGATTTCAGCATCTGGGTCTCATTCTGTCATGTGGTCCCATGGAGGGTTTACACATTCCCCTCTTGTTGGACTTTTAGTTGCTGATCCCCCATTTTTTCCTATTTATTAATAAGTAATGCTCCATTGCCTAGGTCTCTGATTCTTTCTTTAGCACAGAGTTCTAGAAGTGAAATTACTAGGTCCAAGTGAAGAACTTTTTTAAAGGCTGGAGATATGTACTGCCAAAATGCTCTCCAAAACATTGCAAGAATTTTGGCTTCTACCCCGAGCAAACGAGGAGATATATTGGAGGGTTTGGAGTGAAGGAGTCTTATGATCTGACTTACATCTTGAAAAGATCTCTTGGGCTGTTTAGCAGAGGCCTTTGCGGTGGTAACGGTGGAGCTGTGCGATGTGGACAGGTGCTGGGTATCTTCTGAAGGTGCAGTTGCAGGTTTTGCTGATGGATTCATGGCGGCTAGGTGTGAGAGAGGAGTCAGGGAAGATGGTAGTGTGATGATGGTGGTGGTGATGACACCTCTTAAGGGTTTGCTGTCTTTCAGACCCTTACAATTGACAGCATGCTGATGTCTGAACCTAACGCACTTCCCAGTACAGCTCCTGGCTTGACAAGTCAGATATCTACCTGTAGGTGTCCCTGAGCTAAGCAAAGAAAGGAATGCCATGTTCTACTGTAGCTTGGAGGCTGCAGGATCACCCCCAAATTGGTGAGAGGTGGCAGTCCCTCTTTCTAGAGGTCTTGGAAGCCCTATTTATAAATGCAGTGTTCTTAGGTAACCTCTTGAGTGTTTTGAAGATTGAACTAGCTTTGTTCCAACCCAGAAAAGGCACGTGTCACTTAGTGTGGGTATCACCCAGCTTCTCATTCTTGTTCCAGCCTCATCAACATGCCTGGCAAGGGAGCTGCCTTGATGGCATTGCTCGATTTAGGGGGCTTCTGTGTGATTTCTTTCAAACAGTACTGAACACTGTAATGCCTTCCCACAAGATAATCAGGATCTGTATCTCCCCAACTTCCCCAAAGCTGCTGGAGCATGGGGAAATGTTCTCTGCCTTGGCAACCTCTATGCAGTGTGTTTCTGCTTTGATGGTTTTAATGAAGATATGAAATCATCTAACAGCTTTCATTTGCCTCAAGTGAGATGGCTTAAAGTGGAGGTAGCATTTCCCAGGATCAATCCCCATTTTTAGAAGTGGTTGGTTAAACTCTCTGCAGTTTATGGCCACTTCTGGCTGAAACAGTGTGGGATCTGAATTATTAATTCTGTGAAAAATGAGTTAAGTCATTGCAAAGCTCCGTGGTGGCAAAATTCCCACTTTAAGGCCTCTTTAAGTTTATTTTTTCTAGCAAGAAGACCTCTGTTAACCAGAGATTCTTGGTCATCTTGGCCAAATCTCTGTCTGGCAGTCATTTTGCCAGGAGGTAAAGGACTTGACTTAATTCAGTTGTTCTTTGCTACCAAGGATAATAGGCTTCCAAGGTGGCTCAGTGGTAAAGAATCTGCCTGCCAGTGCAAGAGATCCAGGTTCTATCCATGGGCAGGAAAGATCTCCTGGAGTAGGAAATGACAGCCTACTCCAGTGTTCTTGCCTGGAAAGTCCTATGGACAGAGGAACCGACATGCTACAGTCCATGGGATTGCAAAGAGTCAGAGACAACTGAGCGTATGTGTGGAACAGTGGGGGAGGACATTTGTCCAGTTAATGCATCCCAGAAGACTTTTTGCCATCCCAATATTGCCAGATCTTCAAGGTTTTTTCTAAAGCATTTTTTTTTTAAATGCGAGGGACTTCTCTAGTGGTCCAGTGGTTAAGAATCCACCTTGCAATGTGGGGGACATGGGTTCAACCCCTGGTTGAAGAACTGGGATCCCACATGCTGAGTAGCAACTAAGCCCATGTGCTGCAACTACTGGAGTGTTCACGCCAATGCTAGGGTCTGTGCCCCAAACGAAAGACCCCACATGATGCAATGAAGATCTGATGCAGGCAAATAAATAAATATTTAAAAAGATACCTCTAACCTATTATGAATAGTGATATTCGTTTTTTAAAAATGTGAACTCTCAATTTATAATTGTGTCTTACTGATTCGGAACTTTTATTGAACCCTTGAGGAACAAAGAGAATACATTCGTGGGCTGGATGCTACCCAAAAGCTGTCCTCTCGCCATCCTGGCAGGGTGGGCCTTAGAGGCAGGCTGTACCACTTTGCAATCCTTCTTCAGCCATGGATGAGCTGTGGGGTTAGCTGCTACCTTCTTGAGCTTTGGTTTCCCCCTATAAGATGAGGATGTGAAGCATTCCGACCTGCTGTGTTGTTGCCATGATTCACTGTCATGTGTCATACTGTTGAGGGTCCCCCTTCCTGGATTGTGCTTGGAGGAGGTATGACCATCACTAAGCCGATGGGTGTGACTGGAAGACAAAACGCATAATGTGGACCTTTGTCAAGGTGAGGAAAGCTGGAGTCTTACCTGTTGGGCCAATGGGGAGGAGAAGAATCTGGAGCCAGGATTACCCAAGGTTGGAGAAACCCATTTGGTTGTAGAACTAACCCCCAGGGAGGGAGCCACAACCCCCACTGCTTCTTTTCTTTAAATATTTTTTAAAGTTGCAAGTTAAGTATTTTTAAAATTTATTTATCTTGGTTGCTTGTCATTACTGTGCACAGTCTTTCTCTAGTTGTGGCAAGCGGGGACTACTCTCTCTAGCTGTGGTGCAAGGGTTTCTCATCGTGGTGGCTTCTTTTGATGAGCTTAGTTGCTCCAAGGCATGTGGGATCTTCCCAGACTAGGGATCGAACCATGTCCCCTGCCTTGACAATTGGTTTCGCATCCGCTGAACCACCAGGGAAGTCCCCCGACTGCTTCTTATTGTCATTCTTGTACACACCCACAGAACCCCCGAGGATTTTGAGTCTGTGATGTTGTCACTGCTCCAGACTGTTTCTTCAGGGGATAGACATTTTCTGCAGCTGGGTCACTGTCCCCAGATCATGGTGCCATACTCAGAACAGCTCAGACCTCTCTATTCCGCTACACACTTCTTTTGGCTTTTAGGTACCTGGATAGGACGGAGATGCTGAGATCCATGTTTTAGAGATGACCTAGCTTGCGCAGGAGGTGAGTGCCTCTAAGACTGGGTGGTTTGGTCCAGGTAGAAGCCCAACCTGGAGAGTGAGGTCTTGGTTTCGGGGAGAGGCTAATGGACGGGCAGGGGTGGACCATAAAGATCAGCCTAGAAGGACTGCTCTCCAGCCTTGCTCAGTCACCGGCACCTGTAGAGTAACAGGAGAACACTGGGACGCTGGTGCAGAGGAGGCTGGAGGGAGATGAGTATGATGGAGAAGAGAATGTAGCCACCCTTCAGAAGGATGAATTGCATCATCTCTGACACAATTCCCTTTAAAGCCAAGCAGAGCTTTGATGTGGAGGGAACTCCATTGGAATTGGTTGTATGATCAGTATTGACAGCCTGTGCATATGAACCATTGATGGCATAGCTGTGTAATCAATCATCTAGGTTTGTCCTGCCTCTGGAGTGATCTGTCAGTGAGCCTCTCCAATCATAGAGTCAGAAAAGTTCTGTCTAAAATCTGGTATGTTGTTTCCCATCTTCAGTCATGTAGGTGCCATATACAAATACTTTTATATCCTTTCAGTTCAGTTCATTTCAGTTCAGTCGCTCAGTCATGTCCAACTCTTATATCCTTTATATGGTGTTAAAGTCCACTCATAATTTTTGCTTAACCATTTACTTAAATATGACACTTTGTATCTCTGTCTTAAATGAGAATCATCACTTGCCAGAAACAGAAAGTGGTCATAAAAACCAATGCAGTAAAAGCCAAACAATGCAAATAGATTCCAGCCAGATTCTATTGCCTGTGCCACGTTCTGCCTGTGGCAGCCTCTTTTTTTTCTGTTAGAGAGAGAGATCAAAACCTATTCGGGAGGTGTTAACAACATCTTAGCACCTAAAACTTTTTCCATGTTGTAATCAGAAGATTTTGAATAGAATGAAAAAGGAAAGATGATTATTTTGTAGTGAGGTGATTAGGTGGCATTTAAAGTCATCTCTATGTGCTGCCAAAACATTTTTTAGCCACTAGTGCTACATACCTCACACTCTGGGAAATGCGGCCCTACCCACCTGGATCCCTCTGGCTTTGAAGTCACTGTATTACTTTATCATACTTGGTTGTCATGGTCCATCAACAGCTCGGGAGGGGCTGGCTGACATTACAAAGTCTGGGTGGTTGAAAAAGCTGTGATTTCAATTTAAATTGCAAATTGATGGGGCATCATGGGAAAAGCAAATGCAGAGTGAAGAACTGAAGGAAAAGATCCAGCTATGCAGTATTTTTAGATCTTTTTCTCTGGACCAATTTTGTATCTTTTTTTTTTCCCCTCTGGACTCTGGGTTTGATAAGACCAATTACCTGAGGGCTACCCAACGTTTCTTTACAATTCCAATCTAAATCACCTATGTAAATCCTTTTATTGTTCTTAAAAAAAATAAAGCTGTGACTTGAATAAAGCCCAAAGGCATTATGCCAATTGAAAGAAAGGTTACATACTGTATGATTCCATCTATATGACTCTTTTAAACAGATGAAACTAAAATGCTGGAGAACAAATCAGTGTTTGCCAGGGTTTAGGACAGGGGGAGAGTGTGACTATAAAGAAGGAGAGAAGGGGCTTGCACAGGTCCAGGGAATGGAACCCTTCTGTGCCCTGATTGTGGTGGTTGTCATGTAAATCAATACATGTGTTGAAATCCATAGAGCTCAGCACTGATAGAAGGTATACTTTACTGTATAATATTTTTAAAAATAAAATTTGTTTTTGTATGATGTTATTTTCTATTAATTAATTTTTTAAGTTGGAGGATAATTGCTTTACAATGTTGGTTCTGTTGTACAACAACATGAATCAGTCATAATTATATGTATATCCTCTCCCCCTTGAGCCTGCCTCCCACTCCCACCCCTGTATCCCACCCCCTAGGTCATCACAGAGTGCCAAGCTGGGCTCCTTGTGTCATACAGAAGTTTCCCACTGGCTATCTATTTTCCACATGATAATGTATATATGTCAGTGCCACTTTGTCAATTCGTCCCCCCCTCTCCTTTCCTCACTGTGTCCATGAGTCCGTTCTCTATATACCTTCATCTCTATTCCTGCCTTGCAAATAGGTTCATCGGTACCCTTTTTCTAGATTCTTCACATATATGTTATTATATGATATCTTTTTTCTCTTCCTGACTTACTTCATTCTAGTTTTATCCGCCTCAGTTCAACTGTTTGACATTTGTTCCTTTTTATAGCTGGGTAATGTCGTCTA
Source organism: Bos javanicus (assembly GCF_032452875.1). NCBI lineage: Eukaryota > Metazoa > Chordata > Mammalia > Artiodactyla > Bovidae > Bos > Bos javanicus. Next base: position 20,470,377 of record NC_083892.1, read on the forward strand.
TGTGTACCAGAGCTTCTTTATCCATTGATCTGTCTAGGGACCAAACCCATGCCCCCTGCACTGGGAGCATGAAAGACAAAATTTAAAAATAAAACTTTATTTTTAAAATATCCATGATTGTAGAACTTAGCTACTAGAGGACATCCTTTAGCCCTGGTCCCTAATTATCAAAGAGAACCTGCTCCCATGTGTTTGGGAGCCTAACTTCCATCTTTGTTATGAGTTAGAATCAAGAAAGTGGGTAGCCTTTCAATCTTCCTCATCCCGCACCCACACTTCTGAATGATGCCGGAGGCTGACACAAAGGTTTGGAAGTTTCCACTGTGGTCTGGAGCCTTGGTGGCCAACACAGAGGTGCGACCAGGCTTCTACCTAAAGGTCTGAGGTCAGGACATGGAGGAGGTAGCAGTGGCAAATGCATCGCATAATTAGAGTGCCTGTTGGTGGATCAGAAAGTCTGGCTGACATCCTGGGAAGAGTTGGAGGGGCATATAGGATGGAGAAAAATGGATCACAAGCCACAAAGGAAGAGGTGACCAAAAAAAACAGTTCACAATCTACCAACAGCATGTCTGACCTGAGCACCAGAGAGCCTGAGGATGGAGCCAGAAGCAACCCCTGCTCCCCACTCCCTCCACCCCAGCCAAGGTGGCAGGGACAAAAAGCTCCCAAAGCACCTTCTCCCACCAGAGCACCCCCAGAACTGGAAAGAGCACCTGCCGTGGACTGAAGATGTCCCCAGCTCCCTCTTCTCAGTACCTGGGGAAGAAGCCATGCTTCCCAGAGGCCCCACAAGACTTCTCTCCCCAGCCACAGATGGGCCTCCAGTCGTGTTCTCTCTTAACATGGCATCTGAAAGTGCACACAGAGATTATGTGTAGAAAAGAGAGAAGCCATTAAATCCTGGCTGAGCCCACCCCAGCATCCTTTCACAAACCCCAGTTTTCCCTTGTTAGTTTGAACGGGGGTCTTTTCATTAGGTGAGGAGGACACTGCTTGGGCAGTTATGCTGAAGCCACCTGGGCTGGAGGGAAAAATGTGAGTGTTACCAGCCTGTGAATTCTAGAAAGTGTGAATTGAATTCATGGAAGTAGCTGCAATAACTCAGGAACCTGTGAGCTGGAGAGGGTGGTCGCAAGGTGGGGCGTGGCCAGGAAGTAAACTGATGCAGTGATGGGGGCGTGATAGAGATGGGTGGTTTGTACATGAATCACGGTGGAGCAGGGGGCGTGTGCACCAGACGTGTCTGAGGTATTCACCCCTCCAGCATCTCTTACTCTGTGCTGGCCCCTGAGGAAAAGATGATTTGTGTTTCCTAGCCTTACCATTAGGGCTTCCCTGGTGGCTCAGAGGTTAAAGCGTCTGCTGGGAATGCGGTAACAATATATAGCCTTGATATCAGTTCAGTTCAGTTCATTTCAGTCGCTCAGTCATGTCCGACTCTTTTCGACCCTATGAATCATAGCACGCCAGGCCTCCCTGTCCATCACCAACTCCCGGAGTTCACTCAAACTCATGTCCATCGAGTTGGTGATGCCATCCAGCCATCTCATCCTCTGTTGTCCCCTTCTCCTTCTGCTCCCAATCCCTCCCAGCATCAGAGTCTTTCCAGTGAGTCAACTCTTCCATGAGGTGGCCAAAGTACTGAGTTTCAGCTTAGCATCATTCCTTCCAAAGAAATCCCAGGCTGATCTCTTTCAGAATGGACTGGTTGGATCTCCTTGCAGTCCAAGGGACTCTCAAGAGTCTTCTCCAACACCACAGTTCAAAAGCTGTGTAAAAATATGGGTAAGATCTAATTTTTTCTAGAAACTAAAGGCCAAATGTGGCTTAGATGGAAAAGAAGCCGCCTGCAATGGGGGAGACCTGGGTTGGAACCCTGGGTTGGGAAGATCCCCTGGAGAAGGAAATGGCAACCCACTCCATTATCCCATGGTTATTGGCCTGTTTGGATGTTTCCATGGTCAGCTCTGGATATTCATATTAACCAGTTTCAAATACGATGATGATCGTAGCACACATGAAGATATCCGACATCTGTTACTGTTTCCATTGTCCACACATATAAGTCCTTTTATTTTTGCTGATTGTAATTCATCTGTAAGTAAATAAGCAAACAAAGATACATCCCCATGTAGAATTCAGCATAGTAGATAAAGAAAGAAAAATGAAACTAATAAGCAAAGTTCTCAAGCTATATTATTATTCAGTTAAAAAATATCAAGGTGAAAACCATATATTATCTTTCGTGTAAAAGGAAGAGAGGAATAATATATATTCAAATTTTATTATTTATGCATAAATAAATTCTGAAAGAATACACTGAAGCTAATAACAGGAGTTTCCTGGGCGTGAAATTAGGCAGATGGGGACAGAGGGAGGGGAGAGAATTTTCACTATACATCTTTTGTTTTTATTTTCTGAGCTATGTGAATACATTCATTGAAAAATTAAAATAAAAGTTGTACATTGTGGAAAACTTAGGAAACTGGTAAAATAATTAAGAAGTCACCTAAAATTGTACTGCTGGTTATAGCTACTATTAGAATTTTGCCTTTTGCCACATTTACCAATTGCTTTAACAATTTGACATGAGGATCTTTCCATGACAATACGTGTGGATTCATAGAATCATTTAAAATGCTTATATGAATAAAAATAAATGCTTATATAGCATTTAGCTGTATAAATATGCCATTGTTTATTAACCAAATCTATTGATGGACATTTAGATTGTCCCCACATTTTAGTATTTAATAATAAAAAAGGTAGGAGCAAAAATTGGTTAATCTTTCCCCCCTCAGGATAAACCTTTTGCAGAGGAATTTGGGGTTTGAAAATAAGCTTGCTTAATAAAGGGAAAGTTTTTCATACAAGTTGCCAACTTTGCTCTACCCTTATTACAGTATAGGCGAGGCATTTATACTCCACTAGCAGAGTCTAAAAGGGCTTTTCCCCACAATCTTATCAACCCTGTTAACAATCTATTTGATCTTTGTCAGATGAAAGCAATCTCCTTTTAATTTGAAAACTTTGATATCTATTTTAAAATGCTTACTATAGATTTGTATACACTTGCTCAATTATTTTGTTAATTGTTTTTTCTGTTGGATTTCTTTTTTTTTTTTTTTAAAGAGGATGCAAGTGACTGATGATGCTTACTCTGGGTTGATCATACCTGTCGTGTCATATTATTTCAGATATGTTTCTGGTGGGGGAATGGAATCTGGCCAGCTTCTATATTTTCTTCATTTGATAATCATCTCAAAAAATTTTTTTTTATTTTATTGAAGTGTAGTTGATTTACAATGTTCTGTTAATTTCTGCTGTATAGCAAAGAGATTTATTTATCCATGCTGCTGTGCTATGCTTAGTCGCTCAGTTGTGTCCGACTCTCTGAGGCCCCACGGGCTATAGCCCACCAGGCTCCTCTGTCCATTGGGTTCTAGGATTCTCCAGATGAGGATATTGGAGTGGGTTGCCATGCCTCCTCCAGGGGAGCTTCCTGACCCAGGGATCAAATCCATGTCTCCTGCAGCTCCTGCATTGCAGGCAGATTCTTTTACCACTGAGCTACTGGGGAAGCCCCTCAGTTACACATATATACATTCTTTTTCATATTCTTTTCCATTATGGTTTATCACAGAATATATATCACAGGTTCCCTGTGCTATATAGTAGGACTTTATCCATTCTATACATAATGGTTTGCATCTGCTCATCCCAAACACATGGTCCATTCCTGCCCCCTCCATCTCCCGCCTTGGCATCCACAAGTCTGTTCCCTGTGTCTGTGACTCTGTTTGTTAAGTAAGTAAATTCATTTGTGTCGTGATTTAGATTCCGCGTATAGGTGGTAGCATGTGGTCGTCTTTCTCTGACTGACTTCACTCAGTGTGACAGTCTCTAGATCCATCCATGTTGCTGCAGATGGCATTGTTTCGCTCTTTTTGATGGCCGAGCAGTGTTCCATTATTCGTGTGTGCCGCGTCTTTATCCGCTCCTCTGCTGATGAGTATTCACTATTGTGAATAGTGCTGCTATGAACATAGGGGTGCATGTACATTTCTGAATTATTGTTTTCTTCAGATACATACTCAGAAGTGGAATTGCTAGATTACATGGCAGCTCTGTTTTTAGTTTTTTGAGGAAACTCTGTTCTATTTTCCATAGCGGCTGCACTAATTTACGTTCCCACCAACAATGAAGGAGGGCTCCCTTTTTAAAATCATCTCTCAGTAAGAAAGTTTGCTTTTTCACGTGTGTTCTGATTATTGATCTATCTGGATTTTACTGTCATTTATTTTGTTCATTTTCAGTTTCTTTTTTCCTCCCTCTACCGACTCTCTGCTATTTGAATTACTGGCACTTTCTTTATTCCTCCTTTTCTTCCCTCCACTGGGCTGGAAGTTATACAAGCTAATTCTGTGTTTAATAGTTAGCTTTATATCTGACCAAACAAAGCCTTAACAAAGAATAATTTAGAATGCCATGACTCCCACCTTCCCTGCCCCGACTGGTCATGTTACAATTCCCTTGTATTTTTCTGCACTTACTTTCGTGGTTTTAATGTTTGTCAAAGTCATAGGTCAGCCTCGTCTAAACACTTAAATGATCTCACGAGGCTCCGCACGAAAACAGCAGCCCACTGCCTGACTCCCCACATTCTGGTCTCCACTTCGTGGAGGCGCCTGACGTTGATTCCTTTGAGGCCCTCTCTTTGTCCCTCTGTGTTACTAAATACTACATTTCGATTGCTGTGTCTTGTACATCACAACACGATAACCTTGGGAGTTACAACTGCACCTCTAAATTACTCAGGCAAATGAAGAATTTCAAGACTATAATTGTGCAATATGTAGAAAATAATGATAATGTGTACACTCAGAAACCAGTCAGATATAGCCAAAGCCCTACTCCACAGCAACCAAGCTTCTTTTTTTAAAATTTATTTTTTAATTGCAGGGAAAATTGCTTTACAATGTTGTGTTGGTGTCTGGCACACAACAAAGTGAATCAGTCATAATTATATACATGTCTTGAGCCTCCCTCTGCTGACCCCCACCCACCCACCCCACTGGTCACAGAGCACCAGGCCGGGCTGTCTGTGCTGTATATAGTCACTCCCCACCAGCTCTCTATTTTACACATGATTGTGTATATGCATCAATGCTACTTTCTCAATTTGTCCCACCCTCTCCTTCCCCGGCTGTATCCACAATACTGTTTGTTCTCTGTATTTGCATCTCTCTTTCTTCCTTGTATATAAGTTCTTTATTAAGTGAAGAAGATGAATTGACTAAGGATTCCACTTCTAAGGTTAGAAAAATGATAAAACAAATGTAAAGAAATGAGGAAGAAATCTTTTGGAATGATAAAAACAGAACATGAATCTAGGAAAACAGTAACATTGGTTTAAACAAACAAACAAAACCAAGAACTTTGTCTCTAGACAGCAAAAGAGACACTGATGTATAGAACAGTCTTTTGGACTCTGTGGGAGAGGGAGAGGGTGGGAGAATGGCATTGAAATATGTATAATATCATATATGAAACAAGTTGCCAGTCCAGGTTCGATGTACGATACTGGATGCTTGGGGCTGGTGCACTGGGATGACCCAGAGGGATGGTATGGGGAGGGAGGAGGGAGGAGGGTTCAGGATGGGGAACACATGTATACCTGTGGCGGATTCATTTTGATATATGGCAAAACCAATACAATATTGTAAAGTTAAAAAATAAAATAAAATAGATTGAAAAACAATCAATAAAATAGACAAACATCTGTGGTATTTAATCAAGAACAAAAAAGAGCACAAATAGGCAAAACTAGAAATGAAACAAAGAGAGTAGATCCAGAAGGTTTAAGAAAATCTGTACAGGGCTCAAGCATCTTTGTAATTCTGAAACAGAACTAGATAAAAGTGAATTTGTATTTAATCCTCATAAAACACTTGCATACCTGTGTGCTCAGTCAAGTCCAACTCTTTGCAACCCCTTCAGCTGTAGCCTGTCAGGCTCCTCTGTCCATGGGATCATCCCATCAGGAACATTGGAGTGGGTTGTCATTTCTTCCTCTAGGGGATCATCCCAACCCAACTGTCTCCTGCATTGGCAGGCCGATTCTTTACCATTGAGCCCCCTGGGAAGCCCCATAAAGCACTTAGTGCGTCTTAAAGATACTTTTTAGCATTACTTTAAAAATAACTTTCACCATGAGGTTTTAAGCTTATGTGAGTATCATTTCCCCCAAATTCTGTCTGCTGATGAATCACAGAAGTGCTAGGTTCAGCATAGATAATTGATAAATGAGTTAAAGTGTAACAACTGAAAATAAAAAGTTTACCTGTGAACTATAGAAAGGAACATCCCCAGGGGCCATGGAGGGTGAGAGCAGAATGATAAGTGGCAACTACTGTTGCCGAGGACTTTACTTCTAATTATTACTAAATCATCTCTTATAGTGCACCTCCTATTTCAAATATTATGTTTGTTAGTGTCCATAAGCTTCATTACCATTCATAGCGCAAGTCTCTGTTTACTGGTTCCGTGTCTTCACCTTCCTTTCTCCATGAATTTATACCTTTCACTAGTTATTTGTTTTTATCTATCTCTCAGCCAGTTGGAAAACTTTTATCAATGATTTTTTTCAGTTAGTGTTTTAATTTGAGCCCTTTGGTAGGCTGGTGATTTTCCCTATCTGGGTGCTTTGTGATTTTTCTCTGTTGTTTAAATTAAAACATTGAATCAGGATGTTTAGGTGTGATATATCTGAGTTTTAACTTGCTACTTACTAGCACTTCTTTTCTGATCAATACCTTTCATCTGGATTTTCCATTAAATTCTTAATAAACTTTACAGATTTGTCTTCTATAGCACTTTTCTCTATCACTTTCCCTTTGTCTCTGAATTCTATGATGTCGCTTGAGTTGTTTTAGTCCCTGATATATAGCTTGAGGTGTGGAATCTGGAGTCCCATCTCCTTTTTTGGCTTTTATTTTACCAATTGCTTTCTTTTTTCCATTCTTTTCCTTTTTGACTTCAGATTATTCCCTCTCCACAGTTGAACAGATGTAGTATGTTTTGAGTCTTTTTGAGAATGCAGCCAGTGGTTTTCTAATATTGCTTTTGTTTCTTGTAGCAACTGTCTTGCTTTCTTAATGTATAGTTTTATTTCTCACACTGATTTGTGAGCTACTTTATCCTTTTTTTTTTTTTTGGCATTTCTTTTCCATGGGGATGGTCTGGATCCCTGTCTCCTGTACAATGTCACGAACCTCCAGCCATAGTTCATCAGGCACTCTGTCTATCAGATCTAGTCCCATAAATCTATTTCTCACTTCCACTGTATAATCATAAGGGATTTGATTTAGGTCATACCTGAATGGTCTAGTGGTTTTCCCCACTTCCTTCAATTTAAGTATGAGTTTGGCAATAAGAAGTTCATGATCTGAGCCACAGTCAGCTCCTAGTCTTGTTTTTGCTGACTGTATAGAGCTCTCCATCTTTGGCTGCAAAGAATATAATCAATCTGATTTTGGTGTTGACCATCTGGTGATGTCCATGTATAGAGTCTTCTCTTGTGTTGTTGGAAGAGGGTGTTTGCTATGACCAGTGCATTCTCTTGGCAAAACTCTATTAGCCTTTGCCCTGCTTCATTCCGTACTCCAAGGCCAAATTTACCTGTTACTCCAGGTGTTTCTTGACTTCCTACTTTTGCCTTCCAGTTCCGTCTAATGAAAAGGACATCTTTTTTGGGTGTGAGTTCTAAAAGGTCTTGTAAGTCTTCATAGAACTGTTCAACTTCAGCTTCTTCAGCATTACTGGTTGGGGCATAAGCTTGGATTACTGTGATATTGAATGGTTTGCCTTGGAAACGAACAGAGATCATTCTGTCGTTTTTGAAATTGCATCCAAGTACTGCATTTTGGACTCTTTTGTTGACCATGATGGCTACTCCATTTCTTCTAATGGATTCCTGCCCACAGTAGTAGATATAATGGTCATCTGAGTTAAATTCACCCATTCCAGTCCATTTTAGTTTGCTGATTCCTAGAATGTCGACTTTCACTCTTGCCATCTCCTGTTTGACCACTTCCAATTTGCCTTGACTCATGGACCTGACATTCCAGGTTCCTATGCAATATTTCTCTTTACAGCATCGGGCCTTGCTTCTATCACCAGTCACATCCACAGCTGGGTATTGTTTTTGCTTTGGCTCCATCCCTTCGTTCTTTCTGGAGTTATTTCTCCACTGATCTCCAGTAGCATATTGAGTACCTACCAACCCAGGGAGTTCCCCTTTCAGTATCCTATCATTTTGCCTTTTCATACTGTTCATGGGGTTTTCAAGGCAAGAATACTGAAGTGGTTTGCCATTCCCTTCTCCAGTGGACCACATTCTGTCAGACCTCTCCACCATTACCCTCCTGTCTTGGGTGGCCCCACACGGCATGGCTTAGTTTCATTGAGTTAGACAAGGCTGTGGTCCATGTGATCAGATTGGCTAGTTTTCTGTGATTATGATTTCAGTGTGTCTGCCCTCTGATGCCCTCTCGCAGCACCTACCGTCTTACTTGGGTTTCTCTTACTTTGGATGAGGGGTATCTCCTCAGGGCCACCCCTCCTGACCTTGAACGTGGAATAGCTCCTCTTGGCCCTCCTGCACGGGTGCAGCCGCCACTCCTTGGATGTGGGGTTGCTCCTCTCGGCTGCCTCACCTGACCTCTGGCGTGTGGTAGCTCCTCTAGGCCACCGCAAAAGGAAAAGCAAAGGAGAAAAGGAAAGATATAAGCATCTGAATGCAGAGTTCCAAAGAATAGCAAGGAGAGATTAAGAAAGCCTTCCTCAGCAATCAATGTAAAGAAATAGAGGAAAACAACAGAATGGGAAAGACTAGAGATCTCTTCAAGAAAATTAGAGATACCAAGGGAATATTTCATGCAAAGATGGGCTCAATAAAGGACAGCGATGGTATGAACCTAACAGAAGCAGAAGATATTAAGAAGAGGTGGCAAGAATACATAGAAGAACTATACAAAAAAGAGCTTCACGACTCAGATAATCACAATGGTGTGATCACTGACCTAGAGCCAGACATCCTGGAATGTGAAGTCAAGTGGGCCTTAGAAAGCATCACTATGAACAAAGCTAGTGGAGGTGATGGAATTCCAGTTGAGCTATTTCAAATCCTGAAAGATGATGCTGTGAAAGTGCTGCACTCAATATGCCAGCAAATTTGGAAAACTCAGCAGTGGCCACAGGACTGGAAAAGGTCAGTTTTCATTCCAATCCCAAAGAAAGGCAATGCCAAAGAATGCTCAAACTACTGCACAATTGCACACATCTCACATGCTAGTAAGGTAATGCTCAAAATTCTCCAAGCCAGGCTTCAGCAATATGTGAACCATGAACTTCCAGATGTTCAAGCTGGTTTTAGAAAAGGCAGAGTAACCAGAGATCAAATTGCCAACATCTGCTGGATCATGGAAAAAGCAAGAGAGTTCCAGAAAAACATCTATTTCTGCTTTATTGACTATGCCAAAGCCTTTGACTGTGTGGATCACAATAAACTGTGGAAAATTCTTCAAGAGATGGGAATACCAGACCACCTGACCTGCCTCTTGAGAAACCTGTATGCAGGTCAGGAAGCAACAGTTAGAACTGGACATGGAACAACGGACTGGTTCCAAATAGGAAAAGGAGTACATCAAGGCTGTATATTGTCACCCTGCTTATTTAACTTCTATGCAGAGTACATCATGAGAAACGCTGGGCTGGAAGAAGCACAAGCTGGAATCAAGATTGCCAGGAGAAATATCAATCACCTCAGATATGCAGATGACACCACCCTTATGGCAGAAAGTGAAGAGGAACTAAAAAGCCTCCTGATGAAAGTGAAAGAGGAGAGTGAAAAAGTTGGCTTAAAGCTCAACATTCAGAAAACTAAGATCATGGCATCTGGTCCCATCACTTCATGGGAAGTAGATGGGGAAACAGTGTCAGACTTTATTATTTTGGACTCCAAAATCACTGCAGATGGTGATTGCAGCCATGAAATTAAAAGATGCTTACTCCTTGGAAGGAAAGTTATGACCAACCTAGATACATATTGAAAAGCAGAGACATTACTTTGCCAAAAAGGGTCTGTCTAGTCAAGGTTACGGTTTTTCCAGTGGTCATATATGGATGCGAGAGTTGGACTGTGAAGAAAGCTGAGTGCCAAAAAATTGATGCTTTTGATTGATGCTCCAACTGTGGTGTTGGAGAAGACTCTTGTGAGTCCCTTGGAGTGCAAGGAGATCCAACCAGTCCATCCTAAAGGAGATCAGTCCTGGATGTTCATTGGAAGGACTGATGCTAAAGCTGAAACTCCAATACTTCGGCCACCTGATGCGAAGAGTTGACTCATTGGAAAAGACCCTGATGCTGGGAGAGATTGGGGGCAGGAGGAGAAGGGGACAACAGAGGATGAGATGGCTGGATGGCGTCACTGACTCGACGGACGTGAGTTTGAGTGAACTCCGGGAGTTGGTGGTGGACAGGGAGGCCTGGTGTGCTGTGATTCATGGGGTTGCAAAGAGTTGGACACGACTGAGCGACTGAACTGACTGACTTATCCTTTCATGCACCTGGTGACCTTTCTCTTTTCTCTACAGGAGTAGACAGGTGACCTATTTTAGAGATGACTCCTGAAAGCAGAAACGACAGTGGACAGAGGCACAGATGCAAGTGGGGAGAGTCAATTGAGAATAGCTGGTTGGCATGGTGGTGACCTGAACTCAGGGTTGCTGGGGAATCCGGGGAATTCTAAGTAATCATCTAGAAAGTGCCTCAGAATCGTCTCTCCAGATGAGAGTCATTGGCTAAGAGTTTCTCCAAGAGGTGTTTCCTTCTCTGTGCTTTTTTCCTGGACCACCCTGGGTGAGACGCAAGTGAACAGGGGTAATGTCAGGACTCAGAGGAACTGTCCATCCTAGCTGCTGCTGAAATTCAAGGTGGGTGAAAGGAAGTGAAACAGGGCTAAGAATGTGTCTGTTACATACCATTGCACTCTTGCCTGTGAGCTCTAAAAGGAGTCAAGCTCTCCAGCCACTCATTCTCTGTTCCAAGCTCCTTTCTCTGGCAGCAGACACAGAGAACCCCCAAGGACCAGGGATCTACTTGGCTGCTCTGTATTGACAGTCATGAGCTTCAGATCCCCCCAGATTTTCAGGTTGAGCTTGGTCTAGACAGAAGTTTCAGCTCTCAGCCCCATCTTGGTCTCTTTGTTTGCTCAGAATCCTTCAGACCAGGCTTTCTCCTCCAGAAGGATCCTTGAGGCTCAGTGCCAGGTCAGCTAGCTGTTCCCAGGGCTCTGTGCTCCACTGTGTCCAGGTAGTGCTGACCTCAGGCGGCCAGGGGATAGCTGAGCCTTCCTAGACTGATGACACCAGTCTGGTTCTCCCAGGGGAAGTGTATGATGCCCAGAGGTCCTGAGCCTTGAAGGAAGGAAAGCTTAGTCCAGTATTGTTATCTGAAGAGTTGAGATCTGGGGTTTGGAAACCCATGTTCTAGTTCCCTTGAGTTCATCAACTTGCCTTTGATCTTGGGTGGATGACTTGTGTGCCCTTAGGGTCCATATTTTCTTTTGTAGAATCAGAGAGTTAGACTAGGTTTGTATAATCTGAATGGAGACCAAGTCATAACCAGGTAGTTTGGGGTGATCATTGAGGTGATTTGAGATGATATGTACTGATGTTACACACATCTAAGCACATGGTAAAAACACTCCATTTTCAACCACCATTCCTCATTCCAGTTAAGTCAAGGAAAAGGTCTGCTTGGTGTTGATAGGTCTTTAACACCTTTCTAACATTGTAACACTACATAGTTAGAGTTTATTCTTTTTTTCCTGTCTGTACTTATTTTTACAGCTACCTACCATTTGTGGCAAGAGATACTATTTTTCCATTTATGGTCCTAACAAAGTTTTTTAACCTTAAAAAATATATTTATGTAAGCAAAAACATTGAGTGGATTATAAGGAGAAATAGAAAGTGAACAATTGTGCAAGAATATGGCCAGGATTGTGGGTGTTGTATGTGAATGACTGAATTTTGAGAAAATGGACTTGAAGCTCCTTTGTCTTGCTCTGGAATCTCTTTAAGCAAAAATCCATCATACAGTTGGGACTTAGGATGCAACATCCCATGGCCTGGGATTTTTGAATAGTCCATGTTGGGTTCCGTTGGAATGTGTTCCCAGCAGACCTACCTGGCATCAACCTTCATATTCAATATTCTCTGCAACGTTGGATCAAAGAGGCTTTTTTGACAGTTGGCGGAGGCTCCTATCTCTTATGGCAGCTGCGGGATGAATCCTTAAAAATCATAAATGATAAATTGCCTCTTTGGTTGCTTTGACATCCTTGTTTAGTTCAGTCCGGTGTGTTGTAGCGGAAGTTTTGGGCTTGCTGGGCAGAAAAATCGTTATGAAAAGCTATCGACTAGGTGTCCACGGCTGCTGAAACCCAGCAGCAGAGGCTCCTGGAGCTGCATTTATGAAAGGGCAAGGGTCATCAAGAAGAGTAAGAACAGGATAGAGAGAGGAGACAATTTGTTGAAAGGACAGTGGCGTGTGCAGGCAGACGGCCACTGCAGGTCCCGCTCTTCCTTGTTCGAGGTGGGGGGGTGGCTGGTACAGGGTCTGCTGGGATGTGTGCCCTACTGCCATCTGCAGCCTCACAAAGAGCCCAGAAGTGCTTTTTCTTCCTGTAAGAAGCTGCATTGGTCTCGTTACCCTGGGACTCAGGTACAATGATGCTAGTCTACCGTTTCCACCACACAAGGTCCCAGCACTGCCCAGCCCCATGTGATGCTGCTCTTCACTGTCCAACCAGGAACTCCCAGCCCCGCAGCCCTGCCACCCCATCTGTGACTGCACTGAACTGTTATGTCACAATGCGTCCCTCAGCAACCCTGTGTGGTGCTCCCTCACTGCACTGAATGTCGTTAAACACCTGTGCATTACTGCAAACCATGTCCTTGGCCATCTCCTCTGTGCCTGGAATGGGGCCTGGTGCCGTATGACATGGATACCCATTTGTTGAATGAATCAATGAGTATTTGTACCACCTGAGCAGGGCAGGACTCAACCTCACTCACAGGGCACCCACTGAAACCACACTGCACTATTGACTCATGAGGGAATGAAAAGCTTCTCAGGAAACCTGGAAGGAGCTCTTGAAAAGAACAAAAGTGGAAGGAGGAAAGAAACAATATTTCTTTCTGCCTATAGCTTTAGAAGAGTTGTAATTGTGAATGGCCTGTCAATCACATTTGATAAGTTAAATCACACCTTAGAGCAGTATTTCTCAACGTTTTCTTCTCTGTACAAAAGCTGTTGCATAGGTAACTTTTATGAATTATGTGAAATTTTCTTTCCAGGGTGGAAGCCATTCCACTCTTTTCTCCAACTCAAGGTAGCATATTAATATGCTTTTTAGAGGTGATATGCAGTTTTGCCCCCTTTCACCCAAAGATCCCAATATGCCCCCACCTGTCCCTCTTGTTAGTTAGAATTCATATCTTAGGTGCTTCTAACTTCATTTTGCTCATAAATGTCTCTAAGAGCATGATGAAAACTATATTCCCATTCCCCTCAAATTTATAAATATGTACGTGCAATGTTTTGCAGAATTCATCTTATTGCAGTGGAAAGTGACTGCCTTCAACTCCATGCACTTATGAATGTGATCCTTACAAAAGGTTATGTCTTTTTGCCTCAGCTTTTTAATGTAAAATAAATGATCATTATCTAGAAGCAAAATGCTCAGAGTTGTGCAAAATAAGATGGGAAAGTAGCCTTTCACTTACTCAAAAGGGAATTTCAATGCTGCTGCTGCCAGCATTTAGCTGGTATAAGCAGCTGAGATTGTGGGCCAGTGCGCATGCCGTCTTTGACACCAAATCAATTCCGGCTTTTGGTTTTGATGGCGATGGACACCTGACTTACAAAGGTAAGTGGAAGCGAGTGGAATCAGAGATTCTGCAGGTCACTTTGCCCAGTGAGAGTAGCCTGGTGTCTAGGAGCACAAGATTTCCCCAAGGCTCCTTAAGTTGCATTCAACCCACATCATTTCCTTTGTACTCGTGTCAGGGAGGTCACCTCTAGCCTGGTCTACATATTCTTTGCTTGGCAAAGAAACTTTATTATTTCAGAGATGTGGCCTGCTTTTGCAATTACCCAAAGGAGCTCACAAAATAGGAATACTTTGATGGTGTCAGAGTGCACATAAGAGGTGAAAACGGGCTTCTGGCTCCCCAGGGAAAAGAGCGGTGAGTTTGTCCAGCTGCCAAGCCAGAAAGAATGGGGCAGTTATCATTCCCCTCATAAGCTGCCTCGTGCTGTTAGGAGAGATGTCTGTGGTTCTGGAGTGGATGAGGATGCCCTATGGGGGCACGTCTCACATTTCTTCCTTGGCTCCAGGCCGTCAGCCAGCTCACAGCCACTCTGACTCTTCTCCTTCAACTACTTTGGATTTATCTGTAACACATACTCTTTTAGAAGTTATTCTTCCACTGGTGGCTGAGGCAGTAAAGAATCTGCCTGAAATGCAGGAGACCCGGGTACAATCCCTATGTCAGGAAGATCCCCTGGAGAAGGGAATGGAAACCTACTCCAGTATTCTTGCCTGGAGAATCCCATGGACAGAGGAGCCTGGCGAGATACAGTCCATGGGTCGCAGAGGCAGACACGACTGAGTGCCTAACACTTACAATTTTGACAGTCTCAGTTCAGTTCAGTTCAGTCGCTCAGTCGTGTCCGACTCTTTGTGACCCCATGAATTGCAGCACGCCAGGCCTCCCTGTCCATCACCAACTCCCGGAGTTCACCCAAACTCTTGTCCATCAAGTCGGTGATGCCATCCAGCCATCTCATCCTCTGTCGTCCCCTTCTCCTCCTGTCCCCAATCCCTCCCAGCATCAGAGTGTTTTCTAATGAGTCAACTCTTCGCATGAGGTGGCCAAAGTATTGGAGTTTCAGCTTTAGCATCATTCCTTCCAAAGAACACCCAGGACTGATCTCCTTTAGCATGGACTGGTTGGATCTCCTTGCAGTCCAAGGGACTCTCAAGAGTCTTCTCCAACACCACAGTTCAAAAGCATCAATTCTTTGGCGCTCAGCTTTCTTCACAGTCCAACTCTCACATCCATACATGACCACTGGAAACAGTCTAGAACCTATCAATATTTTACCAGCCTACATCCTGTTACCATTATTACCTCCTTTTTAAAAAAAAAAAAAACAGGAAACTTCTCTCTAGATCTATCCATAGGATCCTCTTCCTCCTGTGTTTTCTTGCTATTTACTCAAGTATGGCCTTTGGTTGGAGAAGGCAATGGCACCCTACTCCAGTACTTTTGCCTAGAAAATCCCATGGATGGAGGAGCCTGGTAGGCTTCAGTCCATGGGGTCGCTAGAGTTGGACACGACTGAGCGACTTCCCTTTCACTTTTCACTTATATGCATTGGAGAAGGAAATGGCAACCCACTCCAGTGTTCTTGCCTGGAGAATCCCAGGGACGGGGGAGCCTGGTGGGCTGCCATCTATGGGGTCGCACAGAGTCGGACACGACTGAAGTGACTTAGCAGCAGCAGCAACAGGCCTTCGGTAGTTTTCACTAGTAAATTTTGTCAATAACTATTTTTCTAAAAATATTTCCTTGGAAATTATACCGTGGTAGTAACCTACTAGTTATTGGTTTCCTCTGCTTGGAACTTTACTATTTGAATTATTTACAGTGGTGATTGATTGAATTTCATAATATCCCCTATTACTCTTCTTTCTGTAACAGACATGCATTATGCTGGTGTAATTAGTGTGTATTTAATTAAAATGTTGTTCTTGTTTATGTTACCAATAGTACGATTTATTAAAGAATTGAGATAGAGGAAAAACTTTCTTTTTTCTAAAAATGTCTTTATTTGCCTTCACCCTTGATTAATAGTTAATTTGCTACAGAATTCTAGATTGGGTTATTCTCCCTCAGATCTTGTAAGATATAATTCCAGCATCTTCTGAACTTTCATGGCATTGTTGAGAAATCTTCTCTGGATCTAGCACAGGCAAGTATGTCTTTCATCTCTGGTTGCTTTTCACTACCTCTTTGGTATTCTATCATTTCACTACAATGTATCTAAAGTATGAATTTGCTTTCTTTTGATCAGAACGTACTTTGTTTCCTAAACCTGAAGATTAATGCTTTCCATCAAATCTGAGAAATTCTCAAGCCAATATCTTTGAGCGTTTTCTTTCCATTCCTCTGTTTACTCTTCTTCCCGCTAGGTCCTCCTGTTAGACACATGTTACACCTTGTAATGCATTTCTCTCACTGCTCAAAGAGATGCATTTCAATCATCTCAATGCATTTTAATCATCTCTTTTTGTCATATCATCTTACTCTCCATTATTTATGATGGGTTATTTCTTGATTTGTTTTTTAACTTTAAAGGTTTGAGCTCATCTTAGTGGGGATCGTTTCTGCTGTTTGAGTACCACGTATCCTGGGTTGGAAGTGTTCCTACTGAGTGGCTTTACATTTACTTCTGTTGCACTGGGACAGAATTTTGTGTTAATTTCTTGCTTTGGAACTCCTGCACCATGCTTGACACAAGCTCAGGGTTTCAGTTTTTCTTCCCAGACCCTGAATAAAGACAAAGTTCCTTACAGTTCCCCTGAGCCATTGGGAAGAATTTCTCATCTTCCTTCCCAACAATGACAACCCCTGCAAGTTTCACAGCTTGGGTTTTGATTCCAGGTAACCACCTCCCATGAGCTTAGGGTCACAACTTCAGTCTTCTGGGCATAACAACTGCACTGACTAAGGCCTATATATGGTTTGTTATCTGTTATGGGCCACTGTGGCACCATTCCATCAATGTTCTCTTCATGTCTGACATTCAGAGATTTCCCTTTCTTTTTTGTGAACTCAACTATGTATTATTACTGTAATAGTTTATCTACAATTTCTATTGATAGGAGAGTCCATGTTAACTCAGGCTACTTTGCTGTGGGGCCTTATGATGTCTCTTTAATTATGGCTGTATTTCTTTAGCAACACAATTAGCAACTTATTAGGATGCTGAAGATAAGGCTTTTTGATAAAGCAAATTCACCTTTTGGTAAAGTTCCAGTCTTTTCAAATGGAGTTTTCCTCTCGTTAACAAAAGATTCTAAGTGTCTGATCTCATTTCAGGATGGTCAGACGTAAATTGGTCCTTCAGATATGTTGCTGCCTTGGTCCAAGAGGTTCAGTCAGCACTTGCCAATGTATTATCAGTGTTGGACAGTGATGTTCTCAATCTCATTGCAAACCCTTCTGTCTTCTCACCTTTAATGCCTCCCTTGTTATAAGCTCGGTCTTACTTTGTACCCTCATGAAATCTTAGTGAGATCCTCGACCATGTCGCCTGCTTGTTCCATATCACCCACAGTGCCAAGCACACAGTAGGCAGTTAAAAAAAGACTATATGCTTTATTTAAACTCATCTGTAATTAGAGATATTAAAATTAAAGCAATTTGAGATGTCATTTCACACCTATTAAACTAGGAAAAATTAGATACATGCCATGTGTCAGAGTGGATAAGAGGTTATAAGAACTCTCAGGGAAGGCTGATGGGAAAGGCGGACTGGTGTAATTCTGAACAGCAATCTGACATGACTGTCAAATTAAACATATCAAACTCCAGAGTTCCACTCCTGGGCAGATAGACCAAAGACAACCTCACAAAGCTCTGTAAAAAGACATGTGCGAGGAAAGATACTGCAGTGTAGCCCTAGAGGTGGGGAGCTGGGCACAGTCTCAGTGTCCATTGCTGGGAAGGCAGGTGGGCAGGCGTGGGAATGCATAGCCGGAGTCTGCCGCAGCTCTTGGCATCAGCAGATTAGATAGACATGAAGCTCCGCAGATACACCCTAACAGTCGATCCCGGAGTGAGGAAAAGGAATGAAGTATTCTGCATAATATCATTTATGTAAATCTTTTAAACCTGCATGCCAAACAATGTACATTTTGCAAGAACATACACAAGCAAAAAGATGCCCAATAAATATATGAGGATGGATTGCTTCTGGGAGAAGGGAACGAGGAGAAAAGTGAGTACATTAATTAATGAATACATAAGAAAGGGGCCGTCACAGACCAATGATGGTGACAAGTCACAGAGCATGGGTGTGATTAACTCGCAACACATGATGTTCGGAAGAATAAATAAGAAGGAAACATTTGTTCAGTTGGGAGTCTCATTTTCTCCTTGAATTCTTGCCCGCTCAGGCCAGCCTTGTGTGTTTTCTGGAATCTTAAAATTATTATCTTAATATGTGTCCTTCCCTGATAAGCTCTTCAATTGCAGGAGGTGTGTCTCATCTGTGGTTACATGGCTGCCAAAGATGTAGTTGAAACAGGATGAACTAGGGGTCAGATGAGCCTCTGCCCTTGACTGTGTGACCTTGGGCAAGGTCATGTCATCTTTCTGAGCCCCAGTCTCCTCATTTGGAAAACAGGGGCAAAAAGACCTTTGAGGATTATTACCAGGACTAAATGAGGAAATTTGAACCGTTGTCCCAGTACAGAACCTGTGGGATTCAGTAAATCCTAGCCTCCTCTCCTTGATTATATTTGCTATAGTCTCCAGCGCATCCTAGAGGTTCTAGCAAGATTTTTGGAGTAGAAATGGACTGATGTTCACATAGACTGGAGCAAAAGATAGTGGCTTTCGGTGTAGCTGAAACAGAGCTTTGGCACAGCATTGTTTTAAAGCATCCGGTTGCCTCTGAGTGTGGTTGTGCAATATTCTCCTTTAAGCACCTTTAGAAGGGAAGTCTCTGCTTTCACACACGCCTCCGCCATCCCACTTCCCGGCTCTGTTTCAGGCTTGAGGACTCTGTGACTTCTCACTCACCTTCCTCCCCGCTGGTCTTGGGGAGAAGTACTCTGTGTGTTCAAGTTGATTTCTCTCTCCCTTTTGTTCTCTGCTGTCTGTTAGAGAGACCATAACTTAACATGAGGCCAGATGATTATCCCCACGCCTGCCGCAGCGTCGAGAAACCCTGACACTCTACTGTGGACTGTGGTGATTTTCTGAGGCCTTTAGATTGATTGCATTCATCTTACCAGCAGGTTTCACACACTATAAAATTATCCAGCTGCTTTCTAAAATCTTGCATTCAACCTGAAAGTCTTTAAAAGCTTTCACATTTTGAACATTTTTAAATCCAGCAGATTTTTGGACAATGCAACTGACTCACTGTGGTTTGGGTGGGTTTCTTTTTTTAACTGTTCTATGCCTTGCTTTTCTCATCTAGAAAACGGGAATGATCTTCAGCATGGCACACAGAGGGACGTGAACCATGCAACATGCCCTAAATAGCAGGCTGAGCAGAGATACTCACTTTCTGGCAGTTATCATTCCCCGATTTGTGTTATTTCATCACTACCAGTCAGCAGGAGCTCACAGACATATACACTTACCTCTTTGAAATAATTGAGTCCTCTGTCTCTTTAAGCCAGCCCACTCAGATACTAAGACCATAAATTAAAAGGGAGAAAAAAAAAAAAAAACCTTTTGCTAAAATGTTTACCATATGGAAACATTACAGCTCAACTTCAGTATGTGGGAATACCGACCATTTTGTTGTCTAGTTCACATTCTAACTTGACTTAGACAGACTAAATAGGCTAGGTGCTCTGCTGCGTAACAAACAGCCCCAACATAATCATTAAACTTTGCACAACAAAGGTTTGTTTCTTGCTCATGCTGCTGCTGCTGCTAAGTCGCTTCAGTCATGTCCGACTCTGTGCGACCCCATAGACGGCAACCCACCAGGCTCCATCCCTGGGATTCTCCAGGCAAGAACACTGGAGTGGGTTGCCATTTCCTTCTCCAATGCATGAAAGTGAAAAGTGAAAGTGAAGTCATTCAGTCGTGTCCGACTCTAGCGACCCCATGGACTGCAGCCTACCAGGCTCCTCCGTCCATGGGATTTTCCAGGCAAGAGTACTGGAGTGGGGTGCCATTGCCTTATCCGTTGCTCATGCTACAAGTCCTTAAAGTGTCAGCAGAGGACACCATCCCCTAGTGTCACTGAGGGACCCAGCTCATGGAGACTTCATCTTAACATAGGCTTCGGGGGTCACCACAGAAGTGGAAAGGGGATGTGGCAAAAAATATGCAGTGGCTCTTAACATTTCTACCTGGCAGCAGCTTCAGGAAAGGCTTGATCCAGGGCACAAACAAGGCCATTATGCTCTGTCTTTTGGACCTGCTTCCTCTGGGTTATATCTATCCTCAGATTGTGGCAGTTCAGGGCTTCGCGTCAGCACAGATCCCATTTCAACAAAAGAAACAGGGACCCCTCAAATAGTTCCCACAAACCCTCTAAAAAGTCCTTTTCTGATTATCCTGGATTGAATAATACAGCCATCCTGAAGTGACAACCATGGCTAGGGCAATACAATTCATTATTAGCTTAGTGTAGTCATCCCCCCTTTTAGGGCCAGGTTTGGGAGTAGTGTTTTGCTCACATAAAATAAAATATAGGATACCCAGTTACATTTAGATTTCAGGTAAACACAGCATTTTGTTTTTGGTATAAGTAAATACCAACAATTTCAAGAGATAAACTAAAAAAATGATTCATTGTTTATCTGAAATTCAAATGTAACTGCATATTTAACTGCATAACTTGCATAAAATTCAAGTTTTAACTGCATAAATTAAAACTGGCACCCCCATATGGGAACCCTCTTCCCAAACCAGTGGTTCCTTCAAAGCAAAGAGTGGATGCTGTATTATCAGAGTAAGAGGCTTCTGAGTGTCATAAGCTCTTATTCACCATAATAACTATGCTTGAGCTGAATGGGTGTGGTGTTTCCCCTAGGAGTGATATAGTGTGATATGGCTCTGAAATAATACCTTACAATGGCATGACACTGGGTAACAAACAACCCCTTAGTCACTTAAACCAATAATGTATTACTGTCTCTCATGGTTCCATGCAATGACTGGGCTCAGCCAAGCAGCTCTTACACAGCTTTTCTCATGCAGTTGTGGTCAGATGTCAGCTGGGGCCATTACCATCTGAGGGTTCTCCCGGGGTGCATGTCCAAGAGGGGTCACTCACAATGCTGGAAGGTGATGCTGGCTGTTGGCCATGAGCTCAGCTGGGGTGTCAACCAGAGGGATGATGTGTGACCCCTCCACCTGGCTAGGGCTTCTAGTCACATGACAACCGGGTTCTGAGAAGAAGTATCTCAAGAGCAAGTGTTCCGAGAGGTCCAGGCAGAAGCTGCAGGACTTCCTGTAACTTAGCTTCACAAGTTTTAGAATTTCACTTGAGCATGTCACTGAGGCTGGTCTCGACGCAAGGGCAAAAGGGAATTAGACCTCATCTCACTCTAGAGGAGCAGCATGTGCATAGGAGGAAGGAATTGATGGCGTCATCTTGGAGGCCGTCAACCATGTGCGTTTTACTTACATTATGTAACTTAACCCTTATACTGACCCTGCTGGGTAAAAACTGATACAGCCGTATTTTATAGCTGAGCAAACTAAAGTCTCACTAGAGTCAAAACACTTGCCCCAAATCAAACAGCTAGTAAGTGTAAAACAAGGCCTGGATCTCAGGTCTTCCAATTCCAAGTCAAAGTGAGTTTCTTTGCCATTGCAGCCCAGCTCTCTCTTCTTTGGAGTGAGATAGTCTTTGTACATAGATTGAAGAATAAGAATGAAAACCCATCCTAAAGGAGGATGTAATCATATTCCCCTGACCCATGAGAATTTTCCACTCCCTGCTTCTTGTATCACATTCCCTGGGTATCCCCTAGGATAACTTAAGATAAAAGGTAAAGAACTTATTTGTTGTTATTGTTGAGTCACTAAGTCATATTTGACTCTTTGTGACCCCATGGACTGTAGCCTGCCAGGCTCCTCTGTCCATGGGATTTCCCAGGTAAGAACACTGGAGTTGGGTATCCATTTCCTTCTCCAGGGAATCTTTCCAACCCAGGGACTGAACCCGAGTCTTCTTCTTGGCAGACGGATTCTTTACCATGGAACCACTAGGAAAGCCCAGAGAACTTAATAGACTAACAATTATCAGTCAGTGGTGGTATTGATGGCTGGATTAGTTTGGATTATTATTCCCTAAATCCTCACTCCTGTGTCCCCTCCATCAGTGTTGGGTGGCTGTGACTTGCTTTGCTCAAAAGGATGTTAGTGGAGGTATTGAATTGGCCAAAAAGTTTGTTCAGGTTTTTCCATAAGATGTAGAAAAATCCAAATGAACTTTATGGCCAACCCAGTAACATGATCAGAGGTTTGAATGTGCTTGTGTCACTGGGAGTGCTCCCAGTGCTTCTATAACCAACAGTCCTTGAAGGAGGGGAGACACGCGGACTTAGACTCCTGCGCAGGTGAGTCCAGCCCAAGCTCAACCTGGGCCAGTGGTTTTCAACTAAAAGTGACTTTGCCCCTCAGGTAACATTTGGCAAAGACTGGAGACACAGCTAAGAGGAAGGTGCTATGGGGGTTTAGTGACTAGGGGCCAGGGATGCTGCTAAATGTCCCACAAAAGCCTAGGACAGCCTCCCATGACAAAGAATTATGTGGCCCAAAATTTCAGCGGTGCTGAGATTGAGAAAACTTGACTCCTAGCCTATCTGTAGACATGTGAGCAAAAATAAGTGATTGCTATTTGAAACCTCTAAGTTTAGGAGGAGGTTTTTAATACAGCATTACAGGGCTTCCCAGGTGGTATGCTGATAAAAAATCTGCCTGCCAATGAAGGAGCCTCAGGAGATGCGGGTTCGATCCCTGGGTCAGGAAGATTCCCTGGAGTAGGAAATGGCACCCCACTCAGGTATTCTTGCCTGGAAAATTCCGTGGACAGTGGAGTCCGGCGGGCTACAGTCCAGAGGGTGGTAAAGAGTTGGACACGACTGAGCAACACTATTACTCCATTATAGGTAATAAATGACAGATAGGATGGCAAATGAGAAAAGCATGTTTTACGGGGCAAGCTCATGAACGGTTCCTCCCAGCTAGGCTTTGTGATCTCCTTGCTGGGTCTGATCCCCAGGCATTTGCCCTGACAAAGGGCAGTCCAGCAGATCAGCCTGGAATTTTACCTCCTGGGAAGAAAGGGACCACCTCAGGCCCCTAAGATGCCTCCCTCAAGCTCCCCATCATCCTCTTTCTTGCCTCCTGAAGCCCTTAATGACTCTCTGCCTCACAAGGCCTGCCCCTTCCCCTCTCTGTCACATTCAATTTGTCTGAAGAATTTTCTCCAGCTGGTTATTAATGCTTGTTTTCTCTTGCAGAAAAACTTGGCTTTTCTCTCATCAGTCCAGGCTAGACTCTCCAGTCCTGATGAACATGTGCATTCGATGGTGACTCGTATCCCCAAGGAACTTAATACATTCTGTACTTTCTCAGAAAACACAAAAAGTGTTCCTTTTGGTCCCTATGTCCTTCAGGATCTTTTTATGTAATTTTGGTTTTCAGACTGAGAAAAGAATCAGGTTCTGACTAATGTGCACAAAAGAAATTATAGAAATGGACTTCCCTGGTGGCGCAGTGGATAAGAATCTCCCTGCCAACACAAGGGACATGGGTTCAATCCCTGGCCCAGGGAGATTCCACATGCCTCAGAGCAACTAAGCCTGTGCTCCACAACTACTGAGCCCGCGTGCCTAGAGCCTGTGCTCTGCAGCAAGAGAAGCCACCATTGGCTGCACCTAGAGAAAGCCCATGCACAGAAGACCTAGTGCAATAATAAACAAAGTTTAAAATAAGAAATTATAGAAGCATTTTAACCCATTGGACATGCAGTTCTGTTCTTTACCAGTTCACCTTCCTCCTCTACTTAGAAGGGTTTTTTGTTTTTAATTAATGTATAATTTGCATGCAGTAAAATGCACAGATCTGAAGGGTACAGCTTGATCAGTTTTTATATCTATATACACCATTGTAACCACTACCCTGATCATGATCTAGAACATTCTGTCACCTCAGAATGTACCCTATGGACTTCCCTGGCAGTCCAATGGTTAGTACTCTACGCTTCCACTGCAGGGGATGAGGGTTCAATCCCTGGTCAGGGAACTAAGATCCTGCATGCCATGCTGTGTGGCAAAAAGAGAGAAGGAGAAAACAAAATATTAGTACCCTTGTGCCCTGTTCCAGGCAATCACTACCCCCACAGAGGCTATGGCTATTCTTCCTTCTATCATCAAAGATTAATTTTACCTGTTCTTGAACTTCATAGAGGTAGAATCATACAGTGTGACATGCAGTATTTATTCACCGGTGTCTGACCTCTTTCTGTTCATAATACTCTTATACATGTGGTTGAGTGTATTACTTAGAGGATTTTAAATAGCTTCATCCACAGGGAAGAGGAAAGATTTGGTAGCATTTCTACCACTATTATTTCAGGAGTCCTTGAATGTGCAAAAGAGAAGATTAAGGGCTTCTGAAGAAGATGGACATCTAAGTCCTCCTCTTTCCCTCCATGCCTGTCAGGACGATCAACACAATAGGAAGGAAATCTACATTGGTTTTATCTCTTTATAATTTTTATTTTTTATTGAAGTATAGTTGATTTATAATGTTTCAGGTGTACAGCAAAGTAATTCAGTTGTATATATACATATACATATATATATATATTTATTCTTTTCTAAATTTTTTTCCATCATAGGTTATAGAATATTGAATATAGTTCCCTGTGCTATGTAGTAGGTCCTTTTAATCTATTTTATATATAGTAGTGTGTGTCTGTTAATGCCAAGGCATTGGTTTTAGATATTAAGAATTTTGTTGTTCAGTTGCCCAGTCATATCCAACTCTTTGTGACCCTGTGGACTGCAGTACTCCAGGCCTCCTTGTCCCTCACCATCTCCTGAAGCCCAAGTGCATGACCATTGCATCGGTGATGCCATCCAGCCATCTTATCCTCTGATGCCCTCTTCTCTTTCTGCCCTCACTCTTTCCAAGCATCAGGGGCTTTTCAAGTGAGTCAGCTCTTCACATCAGATGACCAAAATACTGGAGCTTCAGCATCAGCATCAGTTTTTCCAATGAGTATTCAGGGTTGATTTCCCTTAAGATTGACTGGTTTGATCTCCTTGCTGTCCAAGGGACTTTCAGGAGTCTTCTCCAGCACCACAGTTTGAAGGCATCAATTCTTTGGCGTTCTGCCTTCTTTATGGTCCAGTTCTCACAACCATGACCACTGGGAAGACCATAGCCTTAACTATAGGGATCTTTGTCAGCAGAGGAATGTCTCTGCTTTTCAACACACAGTCTAGGTTTATCATAGCTTTCCTGCCAAGAAGCAATTATCTTCTGATTTCATGGCTGCAGTCACCATCCACAGTGACTTTAGAGCCCAAGAAGAGGAAATCTGTCACTACTTCCACCTTTTCCCCTTCTGTTTGCCATGAATAAAGGGGCCGGATGCCATAATCTTAGTTTTATTTTTAATGTTGAGTTTAAGCTAGCTTTTTCACCCTCCTCCTTCACCCTCATCAAGAGGCTCTTTAATTCCTCTTTGCTTTCTGCCATTAGAGTGGTATCATCCACATATCTGAGGCTGTTGATGTTTCTCCCACCTATCTTGATTCCACCTTGTAATTCATCTAGCCTGGCATTTCTCATGATGTGCTCAGCATATAGGTTAAATAAACACAGTGACAGCAGACAGCCCTGTTGGACTCCTTTCTCAATCTTGAACCAATCTATTGTTCCATATGGGGTTCTAACTGGTGCTTCTTGACTTGCATACAGGTTTCTTAGGAGACAGGTAAGATGGTCGGGTATTACCGTCTCTCTTAAGAGCTTTCCACAGTTGTTTATGATCCACACAGTCAATGGCTTTAACATAGTCAATGAAACAGAGGTAGATGTTTTTCTGGAATTCTCTTGCTTTCTCTATGATCCAGCAAATGTTGGCAATCTGATCTCTGATTCCTCTGCCTTTTTTAAACTCAGCTTAAACATCTAGAAATTCTTGGTTCACATAATGCTAAAGCCTAGCATGCAAGATTTTAAGCATGGGAGATGAGTGCAATTGTCCAATGGTTAGAACATTCTTTAGTACTACCTTTCTTGGGAATTGGAATGAGGATTGACCTTTTCCAGCCCTGTGGCCACTGCTGGGTCTTTCAGATTAGCTGACATATTGAGCACAACACTTTGATAGCATCGTCCTTTAGAGTTTTGAATAGCTCTTCTGGAAATCCATCGCAGCCACAGCTTTATTAACAACAGTGCTTCCTGAGGCCCACTTGACTTCACACTCCAGTTCTGGAGTGGTTTACAGGCTCTGGTTTACTGAGCACACCATCACCATAATCCTGTTCATGCAGATCTTTCTTGTATAGTTCTTCCATGTATCCTTTCCATGTCTTCTTGATCTCTTCAGCATCTAGTAGGTCTCTACTGTTCTGTCTTTTATTGTGCCCATCTTTGGGTGAAATAGTCCCATGATATTTCTGATTTTTCTGAAGAGATCTCTAGTCTTTCCCTTTCTGTTGTTTTCTTCTAGTTTTACGCACTGTTAATTGAAGAAGGCCTTCTTATCTCTCCTTGCTATTCTTTGGAATCTTAAGAATAGCTTCACCTATTTGTAGAAACTTCATGGGTTTCCTGCCAGATCGGTTACTGATAAAGCTGGTCTGAAGGAGCCTTGGAAGGCAGCCTCACTTTCCCCATCCTGAGAGGAGGGAAGACGCTATGGGCAGGCAGAGATCCCTAAAGCCAAAGCCCACGTGGTGGTTGACTTTCCTCCAAGACTGGAAGGCTGCCATGCACAGCAAAGTTCTATAGAGGGCATCTCCTTGCTGCTGGCAGCCAAAGCGGATAAAAATCCACTGAGACAGGGCAACCTCCAAGGCCTCCTGTCAGGTCGAGCTAGAAGCCTGGCACCCTAATTGGTCTAAGCAAGTTGACTGTTCTTGAATCAATTTTGGTAATTTATCTTTTCCTAGAAAAACTTCCACTGCATCTAACCTTTCAGTTTATAAGCACAGATGCGCATGGTCTCCCAATTGTATTTTAAGTCAGCCAATGGTTGACTGGAGTATTATTTCAATAGAATGTGGCCATTGAACCCTTAGAGCCTTAAATAGCTGAAAATAGCTTCCCTTTTGCCACACATGGGGACAGCAGCTTGGCTGTGTTTATAGAAACCTGGGGTTTCAGGTTTTCAGAACCCCCAAAACTCAACATTGTCTTCTGTCTGATGCTGCGGAGGTGAAGTCTGAGGCCAGGCTGACTCGTCCTTTATAGATAAGCTTTTCCCCTGAATATTTGTAAAGTCATTTTCCTTAAAGTTAGAACTTTACTAGAATATACATCAGGGTTTTTCTGTGTTTTATGATTTTTTTTCCTGATACAATTTTTGCATTCTTTTGAAACACAGATTTGGTTTTTCTTTAACTCAAGAAACGTTTTCTCATATTGAACATTGCTTCTATTACGTTTGCTTTGGCATCTTGTTTGATCTCTGGGTTGGGAAGATCCCCTGCAGAAGGGAAAGGCTACCCACTCCAGTACTCCGGCCTGGAGAATTCCATGGACTGTATAGTCCATGGGGTTGCAAAGAGTCGGACATGACTGAGCGACTTTCACTTCACTCACAAATACGAGTTTTCTTGGTGCCGTTTCATTGTGCCTGTCTTTAATATCTACCACCTTTCACAGTTTTCATCTCGATCCTCTTCCTCTGAATCCTTGGCAACTTTTTCACACTTGCCCTATTGTCGCCAAGTTGCTTTTCTGCATTGTTCATTTAGCTGTTACTGTGTCAGATGCACTTAAACTTTTTTTATATTGGAGTACAGTTGATTCATAATGTTGTGTTAGTTTCAGGTGTGCACAGATGCTCAGTCACTCAGTCATGTCTGATTCCGTGACACCAGGGACTGTAGCCCACCAGGCTCCTCCATCCATGGAATTTTCCAGGCAAAAATACTGGAGTGGGTTGCCATTTCCTTCTCCAGGGGACCTTCCTGACCCAGGGATTGAAACTACATCTCCTGCATCTCTTGCATTGGCAGGAGGATTCTCTACCACTGTGCCACCTGGGAAGTCAGTTTCAGGTGTACAGCAAAGTGATTTAAAGTATATATATATATTCATATATCTATTCTTTTTCAGCTTCTTTTCCCATATAGATTACTACAGAATATTAAGTATAGTTCTCTGTGTTATACAGTAGGTCCTTGTTGATTATCTGTTTTATATATAGCAGTGTGGCTATACCAATTGCAACTCCCAATACATTCCTCCTCCCCACCTTTCCCCCTTGACAACCACAAGCCCACCTCGAAATCTCTGAGTCTTTTTCTCTTCTGTAAACAAGTTCACCTGCATCATTTTTTTGGATTCCACATATAAGTAATATCATATGGAATTTGTCTTCATCTGACTTCACTTAATACATAATCTCTAGGTCCATCCGTGTTGCTGCAAATGGTATTATTTCATCCTTTTTAATGGCTGAGCAATATTCCATCATGTGTATATATCACATCTTCTTTATCCATTCATTTTCCAATGGACATTTATCAAATGCATTTTTAAATGGTTTGATTTCTTTCTGCCTCTACACCAGAATCATTTTCATATCTTTTTATTTTCATCTTGTCTATGTTTTTATTTCATGATGTCTGCATTTTTCTTCAATTTTATTAAAAGTACAAAGCAAATGCTATTGGAATTTACTTCTATTTCCTTTGGTAAATCCCTTGCAAAAACATAATTGTGCTCTGTCCATTTATGATGGAGTTTTCATAGGCTTCAATACTTTTACCTTTTTATCATTTTTAATTCATGAGGGTTCTGTCCAAGTCTGGCATTTCCTCCCAAGCATAAGGCAGTTATTTCTCCTTATGATTTTCCTCCACATGGATCCCGAGCTGGAAGATTTTGTAGGTTCCTGGATTGAGTACCCTGAGGGGCAGAGAAGGAAGATGAGGCCACAGATGGTCCTAGCACTGCGCTGTGACTTCTCCACAATTAACCAGGCCACCAGCACAGGCTTCAAACACCCCAGATGTCCAGACCTCTCAAAACCAGTGAGGGGTATAAGGCTTAGGACTTTTTTGTGTGCGAGTGACATTAAAACAAACTGAGGCTGGCTTAAGCAAAAGAGAACTTTTTATCTCATATCACTGAAAAGTTCAAGGGTCATTTGGGCTTCAGATCTGGCTGGTACAAGGAAAACAATGCACCAGGCCTCTGTCTTTCCTCTGCTCTGTGTGCTGACTTCATTCTCAGGCTCCCTGCAGAGGCATGTTCCCTGCTGCAGCTTCAGCCCTTGTATCCTCGCAATTCTGAATACACCAAAAAGAATATTTTCTTCTCTCCCAGCATTCCCAGGAAATGTCTGATTGTAGATTCATTGGCTTCAGTTGGATCACATGCTCACTTTTGAACCACTCATCACATCTAAGAGGTGGGATATTCCCATTTCTCAAGCAGGGTTTGGAATCCGCCCTATGCGAATCCTGCAAAAGAAATGTTGGGTTAGTGTTACTATAAAAAACAGTGACTGAATGGTAGTGGCACAAATAGATGCCGACTGTAGAAGACTTTTCCACTTAATTCTGTGAAACCACTCTCCTCCCTCAGAATGGTAAGTAGTGAACTGGCCCAGCAAGAGGGCGATGTACAATTGGGTAGATCGTGTACTGTACAACCATGCCACCTTTAAAGGATCCCAAGTCATATCATAGACATTATAGATCTGTGTAACTTTTATGGTTTCCCAACAGATAGAAGTATTGTTGCATAAAGATACCCTATTGGTTAGGTGTGCATGCTCAGTTGTGTCTCTTTGCAACCCCATGGATTGTAGCCCACCAGGCTCCTCTGCCCATGAGATTCTTGGGGCAAGAATACTAAAGTGGGTTGCCATTTCCCACGCCAAGGGAGCTTCCTGACCCAGGGATCAACCCCACATCTCCTGCATCTGCTGCAATGGCAAGCAGATTCTTTACTACTGTGCCAGCTGGGAAGCCCAAAGCTACCTTACAGGCTGACATCAAATGGTAGGCGTCGAGAGGTATAGTGTGCGCAGTGCTTCTTTCTACAAGCTGTAATTGCTTTCCTTAAGCTACTAGTCCTGGTGCAGTTTCTTTAGCTTATTTTTGCATGTTTAAGTATGTAAATCCTCAATCCTGTGTCATTTCCAGAAATAGAAATCCCGTTGCTGATAACGGATTATTCTTGTTGCCTGGCCCTGAAACATATACCTTCCCTAAGAAACCAAAGCTTTTCCCATCCTTTAAAAAAAAATAAAATTAGTCGCTCAGTCATATCCTATTCTTTGTGACCCCCATGGACGGTAGCCCGCCAGGCTCCTCTGTCCATGGGATCCTTGAGGCAAGAA
Organism: Bos javanicus; assembly: GCF_032452875.1. Classification (NCBI taxonomy): domain Eukaryota; kingdom Metazoa; phylum Chordata; class Mammalia; order Artiodactyla; family Bovidae; genus Bos; species Bos javanicus. The sequence goes on from NC_083892.1 coordinate 20,500,821, forward strand.
TACTGGAGTGGGTTGCCATTCCCTTCTCCAGGGGATCTTCCTGATTCAGGGGTTGAACCCAGATCTCCTGCACTACAGGCAGATTCTTTACTGTCTGAGTCACCAGGGAAGCTTCTCTTACTTCTTAGTTGTTGAGCACTTCTGGTGGTAAAGAGTGGTGGGAAATCCATTCTGGGGTAAGTGGATTAGGCTCTGGAAGAAAAGGAGAGGTTCATATCTACTTCCATCTGGTAGCCAATGTGTCATCAAGTCGGTAGTGACCTTAAAGTGCCCCAGAAAGCAGTAGTCCTGATTGTTCTCTGCCTTGGGCATGTCATGTCTCTCCTCTGGGCCTTTACATGAGGGAGCAGGGCTGGGTCATTTCTGAAGGTTTTTGCAGCTTTCAGCTGATGCCCCAGGATGTCATTCGAATGGAAGATTAGAAACATTTCAACATATGCTACATAGTCTCAATAACAACCCTTTATTCAGTGATTCTGTATATGAGGCACTGCCCTAGGTATTTTATACCCTAGAATTAACTACATCCGGAGAAGGCAATGGCACCCCACTCCAGTACTCTTGCCTGGAAAATCCCATGGATGGAGGAGCCTGGTGGGCTGCAGTCTATGGGGTCGCTAAGAGTCAGACACGACTGAGTGACTTCACTTTCACTTTTCACTTTCCTGCATTGGAGAAGGAAATGGCAGCCCACTCCAGTGTTCTTGCCTGGAGAATCCCAGGGACGGGGGAGCCTGGTGGGCTGCCGTCTATGGGGTCGCACAGAGTCGTACACGACTGAAGCGACTTAGCAGCAGCAGCAGCAACATTAACTACATCAGTTAATCCTTACAACTCTGCAGGTATGTATTACTATCACTTCCATTTTGTTCTTCTTTATTTGGCTGCCTCGGGTCTTAGTTGCCACATGCAGGATCTTTCATTGCAGCACAGGGACTCTCTAGTTGTGGCACTTGGGCTCAGTTGCTCCACAGCATGTGGGACCCTAGTTCCCTGACCAGGGATCGAACCCATGTCCCCTGTATTGCAAGGCAGATTCTTAACCAGTGGACCACGAGAGAAATCCCTCAACCCCATTTTATAAGTGAGGAAAGTTAGAGAGATTGAATGACACCTGTTTGTATAATAAAAATTCAGTTTGTGCTCATACCCATGACTTTATGTGAGATTTCCTGAGTACAGTGATAAAAATAATATTGATTTTAATGACTGACACCTGTACAGCAAAAGTGGATGAGCATGAGACACAGATCAGACAGGGATGCATTCAGATTGGCTTTTGTTCCTTAATGCCTCTAACCATCAGCTCTTATTTTCTCTTCTGTAAAGTGGAGATGGTAACACTTGCCTCATGGTCAGGAGGATAAAAAGAGTCGATATGACCACTTGGCAATGATATAAGCTCTCAAGAACTGCTCCTCCTTGATTATTTACATGTTATTTACTTTTAACTTGGGTTTCCACAGTTGTAATTTTTCACATAAATGAATAGGAACTCTACTTGTTCCACATTTCTGGCGTCTTTCTGCATGTGTGTTATCCAGGCACCATTTTCTTTCTGCTAGCCTTTGCATGATTTCCCTTTAAGAAAGCCTTCTTGTTATTTCCACTGGAGCCTCTAGATGAGTATTTGAGATGATTTTAAAGCATAAACAGTGGAAAATGCGTTAATATCATTTCCTTTCCAGCCCCGTTTCAAATGAAAGGAAAATGCGTTTGGGGAAAAATTCACTTACAATTTTGGCCAGATGCCCAAACTCTCAAAAGGGCCTGACAAACAGAGCAAAGTTTAACTCTCTCTAAATAAAATCCCAATGTCTCTGATTCTGCACTGGGGAAAGCTCTTACAGCGACCCATTTGCTAATGATAGCCTGGACATCAATAATGGAATGTGAAAGACAATCTTCTAATCAATTTTTTTTTTTCTGCTGGTTTAGATTAAAGCACAGAAAATGCCCAAATGCTCCATCTGCTTCCTCTAAGATTTCTGGTGGGCTGAAGCCCAATTATGGCTGCCTTATCCATTTTTAATAATCTACTTATGATCATGCAAACACAGGGTGTGATTATACCCACGTCGGTTTCTGTTTCAGAGCTTCCATTTCCATCCATAATTAATAAGCCACTCGGTGCATCGGAGGGGAGCTGAAGGAGAGATGTGAGCGATTCGTAAGTAGGTAGGATAGCTTTTTCCATTGTCGTTCATTCATTCATTTTACAAACCTTTCCTGACATCTCCGGCGTGCTGGGCATGGGGCTAGACACCAAAGTTAGAAGAATAAGGTGCGCTGGGCCCTCTCAAGCATGCGTGGGCTGTCAAGGAGGGTGTGTAAGCACCTGCATTCATGGTGTGGATTGTGCTTATTTTTCCACCAGAAAATTCAGCCGATGAGACAACAAAATTCTTTGTTCTCAAATTATGAAGTATAGGATAATTAGATTACTATATTATTATAAATATAATTCTAAGAAGGCCTATTTTGGAATCAGTTTCTTCTGTTTCAGGGAGAGTCAGCTGTTCTGGGGAGGCAGTCAGTTTAGTGAGGAGACTAGAGTAGCTTTAAAGAGCTTTAAAGTCCCCCTCAGACAACCAGGGTTCAAGTCCCTGCCTTGTACTGTGTGACCTTAGACAAGCTCCTTTCCCTCTCTGAGCCTGTTTCTGCATTGCACAATGAGGGAAATGCCCTCCTTGCTGGACTTCTCTGCGATGATGTACATGAATTCATTGGATGGATTGTAAAGGACTGCTGCTGCTGCTGCTGCTGCTAAGTCACTTCAGTTGTGTCCAACTCTGTGCGACCCCATAGACTGCAGCCCAGCCCATCAGGCTCCCCCGTCCCTGGGATTCTCCAGGCAAGAACACTGGAGTGGGTTGCCATTTCCTTCTCCAATGCATGAAAATGAAAAGTGAAAGTGAAGTCGCTCAGCCGTGTCTGACTCTTAGCGACCCCATGGACTGCAGCCTACCAGGCTCCTCCATCCTTGGGGTTTTCTAGGCAAGAGTACTGGAGTGGGGTGCCATTGTCTTCTCTGTGTAAAGGGCTACTTCAGTATAATAAAGAAAACCCCAAATCTTGCCGATCAGAAATATGATAAACCCATTCTGTTCTTGGTTTCCAATTTTGCCTCTCTACCTAATGATCCCAGTCAAATATTACCCACACACAGGGAAGACCCTTCCTGACCCTTCACACTGCCTAGCACGGAGGGTTTTGTAACATTCACGGTACACGTTCTTGTTTTCAAACAATGCAGGCTGCCTCTAATAATTCTTAGCACAAAGGGGAATATGTGGGGAAAGACATTGGGAACTCATAAATTTGCACAAGGCTAGATAACTGAATTTAGTACATGTTCTGTGATTCTTTACTGAAAATGTAATTGAATCAGTAATTTACTGCTCATTCTCATGGTTGGTATTCCAGCTGCCAGATCTCCTGGCAGCCTTTCCGGGCTGCCTGCCCTCCTGCTTCAGAGACTTCCTTGTTGGGGCCAAAGTGGTCTTCTCCTGTCAAAGCTGACTTCCTTTTTTTTTTTTTTAATTGGAGAATAATTGTTTTACAATTATTGTAATTGTGTTGTGTTGGTCTTTGCCATACAACAACGTGAATCAGCCATAAGTACACATATGTCACCTCCCTCCTGAACCTCTTCCCCACCCCCACCCCTCTAGGTCATCACAGAGCATTGGGCTGAGCTCCCTGTGTCATATAGCAACTTCCCATTAGCGGTGTGTTTTACATATGGTAATGTACGTGTTTCAATGCTACTCTCTCAATTCATCCCACTCTCTCCTTCCTCTGTTGTGTCCACAAGTCTATTGTCTACGTCTGGGTCTCTATTCCTGCCTTGCAGATACCTTGCAGCACCATCTTTCTAGATTCTGTAAACATGCGTTAATATACCATGTTTGTTTTCTCTTTCTGACTTACTTCAGTCTGTGTAACAGGCTCTAGGTTCATCCACCTCGCTACAACTGCAGAATTGGCTTAGTCCAACTTAGAGGAAGTCTCTACTTCCCTTCAAAATTCCCACTGCCAGTCTTGATGGAAAACTCCAGCAATCTGTAGCCTGTGATTTATGGCTGCATTAAACCTACAAACATTAATCTCTGGCAGAAACTGAGCAGTCCCAAGTGAAATGGCAGAAACCAAATACTTTATTTCCAAGGAAGGAGACTTACTTTCCACTGGTCGGAAGGTTTCTTAGGGGAGGGGTGGTTGGCCTAAGGTGGGCAGGTGGAGAGTGAGTCTCCAGGTGATTGCAGACCTGGAGAGTTTTGATGATGTGCCCCAGATCCTTCCAGCCTCCTCCCCACCCCAACAGCCCACCACAGGGCTCGTCCTTAAATGTCCAGCACACCTGCCTCAAGCCCTTCACACTTGCTGTTTGTACTGGAATGCTCTGCCCAGTTAGCCACGTGACTTGCTTCCCTCTTTCGCTCAAATCTCTATTTCACTGTGAGCGAGACTCCCCCTGAACATTACTTAAAATTACATCCACCCCACCCCATGCACATCAGAACTCCCCATCCTGCTTCCATACTTTATTTTCTTCATAGCAATTATGACTTTATACTATATAATTTACTCTGGGGGAGTCTCTCTCTCTCCCTTTAGGCAGGAATTACCATCAGTTTTGTTCACTGCTGTCTTCAGCACCTAGAACCACCCCTGGCACATTGTAGGCTCCCAGTAAATATTTGTGGAAGGAATGGGTGAAACAGCCCTAGTTTTGTCCTGGGCTTTGGATGTGCATGTTGCTTTTCTGGCCCCCAGAACTCCAGCCCACTCTGGGGCCCCATCAGTGACACGAGGCTTGTAGACACCCTTCTCCTCACCCTTGTCTCAGCTTGTGGCTGAACCCAGTTGGCTGCTGCTGCTGAACATGTTGACACCTGTACCTGCTGGGCAGGTGGTTTTTGTTTCAGAGGGGCCTGGGTTGTGCCCTGGGATGTCTGGGAGGTGAGGTGACAGGGAAACTGGGATCCTCAGAGCATCCTCGGTCCTCTGTCTTGGTAGTAGATAGGCATCTGCACCATCATCCGAATACGAGTTTGTTTTTAGTCCAGAGCTAGGGATGGAGCCTCCTTCCTGGAGTCATGGGTCAATGGAACTTAATAAAATACAAAACTCCTACCATGGCCTCCAAGATCTTGGTTATTGTTGATTTCTGTGGCCCCTGGCTCATACAGCCCTCACTAGAGCCACAGGGGCCCCTCTGCTTCCTGAACCCCCTGAGCTCCTTTCCTGCCTCAGGGCCTTTGCACTTGATTCCTAGAGTGAGCTCTCTGCTGCCCAGTCCTGATTCCCTCCCATCATTCAGACCAGAGGCCAGTATATCCATTGGAGAGGCCTTTCTAAAGTAGCCTCTCCCGTCTGTGTGTTTTCTTCATGACATGTTTCACTTACTTGTTTAATTTCCATGACTTGTCTCCCCATCCCTACCTTGGGAATGTGAGCTCTATGGAGTGGGCTGGGAGATGGGGGGAGTTCATTTATGACTGTAGCTTCAATACCTACCACAGCACCCTGCACTTAATTGGTCCTCAGTAAACAACCAGTCCATCCTAAAGGAGATCAGTCCTGAGTGTTCATTGAAAGGACTGATGTTGAAGCTGAAACTCCAATACTTTGGCCACCTGATGCGAAGAGCTGACTCATTTGAAAAGACCCTGATGTTGGGAAAGATTGAAGGCAGGAGGAGAAGGGGATGACAGAGGATGAGATGGTTGGACGGCAACTCAATGGACATGAGTTTGGGTAAAATCCAGGAGTTGGTGATGGACAGGGAGGCCTGGCATGCTGTGGTTCATGGGGTCGCAAAGAGTCGGACATGACTGAGTGACTGAACTGAACTGAAACATTCATCAAATGAATAAATGAACGAATGCACCAGCAGGCCTACTAGGCATTCTTGTCTTAGGATCTAAGGGTAACTGGTGTGGCTGTGTTTCTCATTCGTGAGGCAGGATTCTCCTTAGTTTCTTTGAAGAGAGTCAGTAGCAACAGTTGCAGACTGGTCGGATGTGGAGCTAGACGCAGCCTGCGGATTTGTTGAAGGGGGTTGATTGGCCTCCTGCAGTGCTTTAAAGGCAGAATACCCAGGCACCTGTTATTCTTGTAATCCCAGCTGTTTAGCACCAGTTGTCTTACACTCTTCCCATCTCACACATCTCTGTTACCTGCCTGGCTGCTGCAGCATTTGAGCTTACCTACCCTAGACTGTTGGATCATTTTGGACAAAGAACTCAAGACACCTATTCTGGTTTCTACAGCTGTCCTCATGGATCCGAGTCTGTTCTCAGGAAGCTGGCTGGGGAACCAGTCTTCTTACGTGTCTCTGATGTACCTGGGCTTGGGGTTCAGGGGATAGCAAGGTATGGCTGCTGGCTTTTATCTTTAAAGGAGATAAGCAAGGCTGACAGCTGAGAAGTAAATCTCTTTACTTTGTAAAGAGGTTTGGAACATCTCTTTACTTTGTAAAGTAAAGGGTTGGAACATCTCCTATGGGGATGCAAGAGGCAGCTCACGAGAGCAGGAAATGGGTCTGTTTTGTTCCATACTAATATCCTCTGCACGTAGCACAGCTTGGAAAACAGTGGATGCTGAGGAAATACTCAAGTACAATTTTTTAAATGGCCCTGGCTAAAATGACAGTGCTTCCTTTTGAATTTACAGTATCCCCATTTAGCTAGGTTTTATTACTTTCCCCATCAGCTTGGTAAGAAAAGCAGGGAAAGCAGATGATGCTGATTTCTGTGTCCTGGGATGCCTTAAAAGATGCAGTGGGACAAAAGTAACAGTGTATGTGGGTGGTCCAATAAAATATTCAACATACCTGCCAATACCAGTGTATCCTGAGAATTTCCTGGTGCATGCTTCCTACTCTCATCAACTTGAAGTTGACAGGTGACAGCTCACTTGGGGCAGAAGGCCTTTGGGCCCTCAAGATGAAGGTGTGTTGTCAAGGCTTCTGCAATGTATTAACCACTCATCCCCACCACAGGAATCCCAAGATCTCTGCGCCGCTGTCTGGCTTTGTCAGTCACAGCTGTGCTCTTTGCATCTCTGTCCCCACGTCCACTTCCAGGTCTCACACATCCTGCATGTCCAGCCCCCTTCCCCATGGTAATTAGTTCAGGGTACCAGCTGAACCATTAGTGTCTGTGGCAGGAATTTCCTGCCAGAGTCATCAGGACAATTTCATTTTTCTACTGAACTTGCTGGGCTGATTGGATGCCTGGCCCTGGCACATGGATAAGACTATCGGGGAGTCGTGACTGGGAGGAGCAGACAGGGGGCAAACTCGGGACATCATCTGAACCCTCAGATCCAGCAGGGTCTGTGTGTTTCCATTTTGTGGCAAAAAATTCACTCTTCATTTGAACCCTTTTGGTTTTGGTTTCTGTCCAGCTTGGCAGGGTTCCTCACTCATCAGAAAGCCCCCCTCATCAGAGCTCATGTGACCAGGTTTTAAGACTTTGTTACAAATACACATTTGTTACCTGGAGCACAGGGTGCTGGACAGTGAGGAGGGTCAACAAAAGGCCGTAAGAGAAACTGAAACAGAAGTTAATTACTCACCAGTCCTGGAGGAAGTACGTGGTACACCTCCAAGGGCCACATGGGGAAGTCAAGGTAGGGTTCAGGCAGAGAAACAGATAGGACCCGGGAAATATGCCTCTTTTACGGGCTACATGTGGAGTAATTTGAGGTTCCTGGAGAAGGAAATGGCAACCCACTCCAGTGTTCTTGCCTGGAGAATCCCAGGGACGGGGGAGCCTGGTGGGCTGCCGTCTATGGGGTTGCACAGAGTTGGACACGACTAAAGCAACTTAGCAGCAGCAGCAGTAGGCTAAGGCCAGACGGTCAATGTGAAGTAGAAAGAGTGCGATTTTGAAAAGTTCCACATGTGTCTTATCTAAGGGGCATACAAGCGAAAGGCCTTGAGAAGGGTGAGGGGCTGTTGGTGAAGTCATACGAGGAGCTTACATTTGTTTATGATTCTATGAGCTTTTATCTGGGACACATGCTTGCATGTGGAGTCTAGTGTCAGATTAAGGCCCCCACTGGTCACTTGACCAAACAAAATGAATGTCAACCAAGGCAGCAATACCATGGAGTAGCTTAACCAAACTCTCAATACCAGAGTGACTGTAAATATATAGCACAAACGTTCTTTTAGTAAATCAGGTGGAAGTTGAAATCTCTTAAGATAACCCATAAACTTAAAAAGTAAGATGATAAGGGGCTTCCCTGGTTATTCAGTGGTTAAGAGTCAATGCTCAATGCAGGGGGCCCAGGTTTGATCCCTGTTTAAGGAACTAGATCCCACATGCTACATACAACTAAGAGGTTGCCTGCCACAGCTAGAGATCCTGCATACCTCAATAAAAATCGAAGATCCTGCATGCTGAAACTAAGACTTTGTGCAGCCAAATAAATAAGTAAATAAATAAATATCACCCCCAAAAGTAAGAATATAGAGGGACTGACCACCATCTGATTCACACTGTCCCTTCAGTCGAGGCCACACCAACATGCCCAACATATAATTTCTGTACTTCTGGAGGTGGTGATGTGGTGGTTGTTGGACTCAGTGATCGTCTGAATCAAGTATCATCCGGCTGAAAAGAGCAGAAACATTCAAAATAAGTAAAGCAGAAAAAGGTGATTTATTATAAAGTTATAGGTATATTTCATGGAACCAAATATAGGCAAGATGACAGGACCTCAAGAAGAACTGTAGCCAGAAACTAAGGCAGTAATTATCTATTCGAGCAAATGGCAGACATTAACTAGTATGTGTGATTCTCAGTTTCAGGTTCCCAGGATTGCTTAACGTTAGCTGTAGTTTGAGACAAGTGTCTCTGTACCTGGTCCAGGCCAGATTAGGAGGTCAGGCTATTCATTACCAGCATGGCTGCAGGGGCCACTGCTCTAAGTGAAGGGGTTGCTTGCAGAAAGGGAGATGTAGATGAGCAGACAGCCCTGGGTATATCCATTCTAGTGACTGACTACATACAGATAACACATTTACTACTTCTTCTAGAGGCATGGCTCTCAATACACTATGCTTAATAAGTAAACCCAAGTGCTGCTTTTTTAAAGAAATGCAAAATAGATCTCTGGATAGGTAAGTTGGGGGTAAGGGGAGAAAACTTGCATGCACAATATCAGAAAGATAAAACAGCATATTTTAAAATATTGTATTTAAAATATACATATTTTACTTATTAAAAGGTAAAACCTAGTTTGAGCAAATGGTTTTCTAGGGAAGAAAATTGGCTCAGGAAGATGGAGAAAAACTGAAAACACTAACAACCATGTAATGTATTTGAAAATAATGTCTCCCCAATAGTTTCTAGACCAAAGAGATTCCATGTATGAGTTAAATAAAATCTTCAAGGAACTTGAAAATTTATGCTATTCTTGATGTATAAAAATATAATGTTTATTTTACTAACAAGCAACTGGATTTCCCTGATACCAAATTCTGAGCACAAATGCAGAAAACCTGACTGATAAAGGAACAAATAATATCCAGCTAAATTAACACAAAGAAATATATACCTATAGAATTTGTTAGGGGGTACTTATTGTAGCCGGAGAAGGCAAAGGCACCCCACTCCAGTACCCTTGCCTGGAAAATCCCATGGACGGAGGAGCCTGGTGGGCTGCAGTCCATGGGGTTGCTAAGAGTTGAACATGGCTGAGCGACTTCACTTTCACTTTTCACTTTCATACCTTGGAGAAGGAAATGGCAACCCACTCCAGCGTTCTTGCCTGGAGAATCCCAGGGACGGGGGAGCCTGGTGGGCTGCCGTCTATGGGGTCGCACAGAGTCAGACACGACTGAAGTGACTTAGCAGCAGCAGCAGCAATTTATTGTAGCCAAATAGAATTTCTTCCAAGAATTCCAGGAATGGTTTATTAGGATGCTTCATAATACAATTAAAGCACTCTAGTGGGTAAAAAGAAAGAAATATTCACAATCAGCTGGATGGCTTTTAAATTAGGCTTTCATGGAAATCAGTGTCATTTCTGAAAACAAAATACTAGATTAGGACTAGTGGATAGTGTTTTTTATTTATCTGACTAGATTTCTACATTTTTATTAAGTGGCATTTAAAGCCCACAGCAGTTATTTACTATTGTTCTGGCAGGTATAGCCAATGCAATAAGACAAGAAAAAAATGAAACTAGACACAGATTCTGAGAAGAAGTCACCTTGTTTCATGATTAGCAGATGGTGGTATTGTCTGCCTACAAAACCAGAGAATCAATCGACAGTCTAGGAACTAATAAGAAGGTTTCAAAGAGTTTGGCTGAGGGGAAGATACCTACATACACACACACACAATAACCAGTTAAGAATATTGTGTATTGTGTATTTTTCCACAGGGAGGAAGGTTGTTTATGACAGAAATAAAATGCTAAGTACTTAAATAAACACCCAGAAAGAATGGGTATGAAGTATCAAACTTTACTAGATAATGTAAGCCAAGACCTAAATGATGGAGGGCATGGCATATACCTGGTTGTCAACTCTCCTCAAATTAATCTCTTCCTTTCATTCAATTAAATGGAGACACCAATAAAAAGAAAAATCTTGACTTTTAAGGTTCATCTGGAGATTGATGAGAACACTGGAGAAAATTTTGAATTGGAGAATAAGATTGTATTAAAATATAATGTAAACTTATAATAATTAAAAGTATAGTACTGCTATAAGAAAGATCAATGAAGTAGAATAAAAAATCCATAAAATATTTGAGCTTGTTATATAATAATGTGACACTTGAATCAGTGGGAAAGACTTATTTCAGTTCAGTTCAGTCGCTCAGTCATGTCCAACTCTTTGCGACCCCATGAATTGCAGCACTCCAGGCCTCCCTATCCATCACCATCTCCCAGAGTTCACTCAAACTCATGTCCATCAAGTCAGTGATGCCATCCAGCCATCTCATCCTCTGTCGTCCCCTTCTCCTCCTGCCCCAATCCCTCCCAGCATCAGTCTTTTCCAATGAGTCAACTCTTCGCATGAGGTGGCCAAAGTACTGGAGTTTCAGCTTTAGCATCATTCCTTCCAAAGAAATCCCAGGGCTGATCTCCACTTTCACTGTCATCAAGAGGCTTTTTAGTTCCTCTTCACATTCTGCCATAAGGGTGGTGTCATCTGCATATCTGAGGTTATTGATATTTCTCCCAGCAATCTTGATTCCAGCTTGTGCTTCTTCCAGCCCAGCGTTTCTCATGATGTACTCTGCATAGAAGTTAAATAAACAGGGTGACAATGTATGGCCTGACGTACTCCTTTTCCTATTTGGAACCAGTCTGTTGTTCCATGTTCAGTTCTAACTGTTGCTTCCTGACCTGCATACAGGTTTCTCAAGAGGCTTATTTAAGAAATGGTATTGGGATAACTGGGTAGCCATTTGGAAGATAGTTCTTCCCTCACGTATATCAAAATGTCTCAACATGCTTACAGAGTTAAATGCTAAAAATAAAACCACTGTATGGCTATGGAATGGTCAGAATTTTCTTGGCATGACACCAAGACAGAAAACATAAAGGAAAGTATTAAGAGAGTGGACTATATAAAAATTAAGAGCATTTGTACACTAAAAAAATTATAAAAGTGAAGAAGTTAAAGTAGATTATGATATGTGTAACACAAATAATCAAGCATTAACTCTCCTTAATTTGTAAAGTGGAGAGTGAAAAAGTTGGCTTAAAGCTCAACATTCAGAAAACGAAGATCATGGCATCCGGTCCCACCACTTCATGGGAAATAGATGGGGAAACAGTGGAAACAGTGTCAGACTTTATTTTTCTGGGCTCCAAAATCACTACAGATGGTGACTGCAGCCATGAAATTAAAAGACACTTACTCCTTGGAAGGAAAGTTATGACCAACCTAGATAGCATTTTCAAAAGCAGAGACATTACTTTGCCAACAAAGGTTCATCTAGTCAAGGCTATGGTTTTTCCTGTGGTCATGTATGGATGTGAGAGTTGGACTGTGAAGAAGGCTGAGCACCAAAGAATTGATGCTTTTGAACTGTGGTGTTGGAGAAGACTCTTGAGAGTCCCTTGGACTGCAAGGAGATCCAACCAGTCTATTCTGAAGGAGATCAGCCCTGGGATTTCTTTGGAAGGAATGATGCTAAAGCTGAAACTCCAGTACTTTGACCACCTCATGCGAAGAGTTGACTCATTGGAAAAGACTCTAATGCTGGGAGGGATTGGGGGCAGGAGGAGAAGGGGACAACAGAGGATGAGATGGCTGGATGGCATCACTGACTCGATGGACGTGAGTCTGAGTGAACTCCGGGAGTTGGTGATGGACAGGGAGGCCTGGGGTGCTGCGATTCATGGGGTCACAAAGAGTCGGACACGACTGAGCAACTGATCTGATCTGATCTGATAACATATAAATAATGAAGAGACAGACACTCTAATAACAAATTGGGCAGTGAGCATGAAAAAACAATGTGTAAAGCAGAAATTCAAATGGACAATCTACAAATGAAAGAAAAGTGTTCAACTCAGTAGCACTTTGTGGAAAAAAAATAAAGTAAAATAGTGATAGTACTTTTTCACTGATGAAATTAGGAAATGTGAAAATATCCTCCTGAGGTAGTATTATGACTGTCAATTGATCTGATTGTTCTGGAAGAAAACTCAGCTATTTGCTGAAAAGTCTTAGATTCAGTTGCATTCAGAAACTGCTTTTGAGAAAACAAATTCAAGGAAATAAAAGGTAGATGCATATTTAACTTCAAAGATATTTAATATAGTTTTGTTTGAATATTTTAAAATGCAAACAAACAAGTATCCAATATTGGAGATGAGTATGGAATACTATACAACTAAGAAATGAAGTATATAAATGTAAGCTGTTATCATGGAATATTATCCATCATATTGTTGTTCAGTTGCTAAGTTGTGTCTGACTCTTTGTGACCCCATGGATGGCAGCACGCCAGGCTTCCATGTCCTTCATATATTAACAAGTTCTGGAAAGTTATAGAACATCACATCAATTTAGTGTAATTCTGTTTACTTTTTGAAAATCTACACACAAAATCATACAAATAGAAATGTAGAAAGTCTGAAGAATATGTAACACATTGTTAATAATGTTCATTTCTGCATGGTGGGATTTTACAGGATCTTTGTTTTTTCCTTCTTACTTATCTGATGTGTTATTTCCATGTAAGTCAGCCAGACAATGCAAAGTCAGGATATATTTTACAGTCAGCAGCAGTTAAGTTTCAGATCCATTTCTGAGCCTGGGCCATACCCAGGACTGTTGTTAATCTAAAGATGAATTCATCCACAACTGTGCTCTGTCTTACAATCCCGGGCATTGATTTGTTTCTTTTTGGAGTTAATTTTGCTGCTGCAGCATTCTGAGGTCTCATGAGCTGGGGGTGCCTATTTAACTAGCAGTCCTCTGTGTCCCTTGCTAGATTTATTCAGCAGTTTATCTGGTGCTTTTCCTAATTAAATAAAACCCATAATTTCATTTTTAAAATACATGAGCCCATTAGTGTCAGTAATTAGACATTAACAAGTATGAAGATGGCCCATTAATGAAACAGCAGTTTTAGGAGGCTCCATTGGTACAATCTTCAGGGGGAATCACTTATAAATGCTGTCCCCTGAGGATTTTTGATGGACCTGTTTGTGATCATCTGAACAGCAGTGGGATTCACAATGAAATTAACATTTTCCTGACAGGTATTACACAGCGAGACCTGTAGCTGGGATTTATGTTGTTGTAAGAGCAGAGACTTTGGAAGGACTGATACTAAAGCTGAAACTCCAATACTTTGGCCACCTCATGCAAAGAGTTGACTCATTGGAAAAGACTCTGAGGCTGGGAGGGATTGGGGGCAGGAGGAGAAGGGGACGACAGAGGATGAGATGGCTGGATGGCATCACCAACTCGATGGACATGAGTTTGAGTAACCTCTGGGAGTTGGTGATGGACAGGGAGGCCTGGGGTGCTGCGATTCATGGGGTCGCAAAGAGTCGGACACAACTGAGCGACTGAACTGAACTGAACTGAACTGGAGAGCAGACAGAAGCCCAATGAAGCTGGAGAAGGGGGTCTCTGTAGAACTAGCCCTCTAAAGCAGGGCTGATTCTGACTTTGCCTTCTGTCAGAGACCTCCCTCATCAGCCTTGCTGGACAAATCTTTGAGGAGAAAGTCTTCATCACATTCAGGAAGCCGCATGGTATTATATAGAAAGGTTAGCATTAGAGAGCTGTGGATTCAAACCCAGCTCTGCCACTTTCTAGCTCTGTAATCTTGGGAGGTTATTGCAAATTACCTTAGCCTACCCAAGACTCAGTTTCCTGATACAAGATTATAGGGCACGCCTAAGCTAAAACCCCAGGATCTTCAACCTTTTAAAAATTGAAGCCAGAGGAATAAAAGGAGCCCTTTTATACCAGATGTGGTCTGGATCAGGTTGAAGGCAAGGTCTTAGTCTCAACCTTATTTGGGTTACTGACATTTGGAAAAAAACTTGGATAAAATTAGCTAATGTATATTGAATGCTTACTATGAAGTATTTTACAAATATAGCCTTCAATTCTTGAAACCAAGGTAGGCATGGTTATTAATATCCCTGAGTTTACAGGTGAGGAAAGTGAAAGGAAAGTGAAAGTCACTCAGTCGTGTCCAACTCTATACAGTCCATGGAATCCTCCAGGCCAAAATACTGGAGTGGGTAGCCTTTCCCTTCTCCAGGGGATCTTCCCAACCCAAGGATCAAACCCAAGTCTCCTGCATTCCAGGTGGATTCTTTACCAGCTGAGCCACAATGGAAGCCCACAGGGGAGGATACTAAGGTGTAAAAGCTTGTGTGGGGTTACAGAGAGAGTAAGGAGCTCATGTAGAATTTGAGTTCAGAATTGAGTTCTGACTGCAGTTTGCAATCCCTGGAATGTACTGTCCTATGCTGACCCTCCCAGATATATACAGTACACAGAACAGCGTTGTGTAGACAGTTTCAAGGGATCCATGGGGTCCAGCAAAGCCCACCAGGAATGCCTAATCAACTTGTAATGGCAGTAATAATCAAGAATTTGGGGATTTGGATGTATCCAGTCTGACCACTTCTCACCCTCTTTTGCCAAGCCACCATTATCTCTTTTGTGAATGACTGTCGGTAGCCTCAACTGATTCATGCTTTTGCCCTTTGCTCCCGTCTGTCTGTTTCTAGCACTGTAGCCTGTGAGATCTGCTCGAACATAAGTCAGGTTAGGTTACTGCTCTGCTTCTCAAAGTCCTGCTGTGGCCTCCCATGTCCTACATCCAGCCTTTTCTGCTCTGTCCCTCGGACCTCCTCCCCTGCTATTCTGTCCCAGCAGCATGGCTTCTCACTGTTCCAGGCGCAGTGCCACCTCAGGGATCATGCACCTGTGTGTGCCCCACCTGGAATGCTTTCTCCTCCAAGAGCCTCATGCCCCCTCCATCTCCTGAGTAAAGCCATCCCCAGACACTCTTTGTAAAATTTTAACCTCCTCGACCCTTCATCATCCATGTCTCTGCTTTATCTTTTCTCCTTAGCACTTACCTTCTCTAACATGCTGTTTTGCGTATTCATCTTGTTTATTGTCCACCTCCCCACCGTGATGCAATCTCTGTGAAGGCAGGGATTTGTGTCTCTTTTGTTCAGTCTACCTTTGGACTCTGGAATGGTGTCCTGCACACAGTAGGTGCTCACCAAACACTTGATGAATAAATGAACCCAATCCAATATCCTTCCACCCATAGGGGGCTGGGTTTTCAAGGCAAAGTCCCCCAAGGAAGCCAGCAAGACTTTTACATTGAGAGCAGCCACACTATCAGCAATAGTCGTGGGCTAGAAACCTGTGTGCCTAGACTCTGATGCTGGCAGGGGCAAGGATTCACTTCCAGATCCAGACTAGGCTCACCTGGGAGGGGCAGAGAGGCCTGGAATAGCCCTGCAAGGAACTGACCAGGCATATAGACATTTTGTTGGGCACCAGTGGAATGATTGCAGATAGTGCCTGTACTTCTCCAGACAGTGTGTTTATTGTTGATGGAAACGAGATCTGTAGACTATTGTAGATACCCAAAGAGCCGGTAGCACACCAGACTCTCTGAGATGAAAATTTCAGAACTTTGCTTGTAAATCTGCTCTCTGCACACAAATGGGACAGTCTTGTGATTTGTCAACTGAGTATTAGGATGTCAAGTGGCAGCCCTGGAGATAAACCCAAGCAAAAGACTATTTAATAATCCACCCTTCACTTCACTTATCGACCCTAAAAATGATTATTCCAGACTTATTTTCCAGGAGATAAGTTCCCCCTTAAGCTCATTCTGGTTTTTATTGTCATTTACCCTGAGTTTTATCTCCTCTACCAAATATAGCAAATGCTACTCTTGGGCAATATTTGGCTCAAAGAAATTTTGTTTGGCTCACATGTTTTAGGAGGAAAAAAAATGTTTATTGGGTTCCAGCTTAAAAAATGAAAACACATGAAAAAAATTAAATCTCTGGCTTGTCTTGAAAAATGGGAAAGTTAAGGAACAGTGGACCCATATTCCTGCTTGCTAACAATCAGCTGGGGAAAATTATTTCCTTTTTACATGAGATGTGGAGCCAAGGGTTCCCCACTAGCCTTCCCAGCCCAGTGACTCACCAGTTACTGGCCTGATCCATGGAAATGCCTGAACTGGCAACTCTAGGACCCTCCACTGGGCAGGAGGCTGCGGATGGAGGAGGGGACAGCTCTGGACCCCAGAGTATAAGATTCTCCCGAACTTCATCCCAAAGAATCTACAACATGGACTTGCAAGGCAATCTGCTTCCCTGCCTAGTGTTGGTTAGTTTCTTAGAGGCAAAATTAGCAGGCATTATTTGTATAATGACTTCCAGACTTTCAGTCATTAATACTGAACAACCGGGCTAAAATGAGCTCTTGAGGCAGGAGACCTCTTGTCAAGTCAACCACTCATCAGATGTGTAGCCATGCACGTTTCTTAAGCTCTCCATGCCTCAGTTTCGCCATCTATACTGTGATGGTGACAGTAGTTCCTACCCCATTGGGTTAGAGTTGAGGATTAAATTTTTTATGTAAAGCACTCAGAAAAGGACCTGGCACCTACGTAGTGGTCAACAAAGGTTCACTGGAATGGGGATTCTGTGCTATCAGAAAAACCCTCAAAGTTTGAATTGGCAGAGCAGATTTCAAACCCTGGCTCCTCCACTCCCAGGGAGAACATGCCTCTTCTCTGAGCCTGAGCTTCATAACTTGCAGAAGCAGAATCCATCTTATAAGTTATTAAGTGGGCAGGGAAGGAGGGTAGCAAATGAAACTGAGAATGTTTAAGACACCAAGTTCAAAGCCTGGCACATGGTAGGCACGTCAGTGTCCATTAAATCCTATGTTACTTTAATGGTGAGTTTCTTGGACCATTTTTACTTATTGCAACATACATTCAACTAAAACTTTTAGGAGACAGATAAACTAAACTGGAAGTGATGGAGCGATGGGAGATGGTTTTTTTCTTTCTGGTACAGGTCATTTTGAATTCATAATCATTCCTTTGTTCTTTGAATGTTTTAAACAGTCATTCTGGATTGTTCTGAACAGAAGTGCCAGAGTCTAGCTGGATTAAGCCACAGTGATCTAGCTATTTCTGACAACACAAAATCCACATGTCTCCATTTGTTGTGTAACAAACCACTCCAAAACATCGTGACTTAAACAACAGCCATTTATTAAGTTCAGTGACTCTGCAGGTTGGCGATCTGGCCTGAGGCCACCTGAACAGTCCTTCTGGTCTGGGAGAGGCTCACCTGAACTTGGCTGGACTCACTCATGCATCTGTGGTCAACTAGTGGGTTAACCGGGCTGCCTGGTGTCTTGGTCCAGGACAGCTGAGATGATGGGTGTCCCATCTCCACATGGTCTTCCATCCTCCAGCAGATGAACCTGGGAGCACTGAATGGTGGCCACAGGGCTCCGGAAGCAGCAAGAGGGAAAGCCTCCGTGTACCAGTGATTTTCAAGTATCTGCGTTTCACGTTTGCTGCTCTCCTATTGGCCACAGGAAGTCACATGGCTAAGCTTAGAGTCACTGTGGGCGGGCTCTACCATAGGGGTTCATACAGGAAGGGGAGTTACTGTAGCCACTTTTGCAAACAGTCAATCTCACAATGACTGTAAGCCAACCTGGAAAGCTACTCCCTTGACTTCTAGTAGGTGGGAAAATCTGGAAGTGGAGTGTTCCTCTGTCACTCCCAGTCTCTATGTTCCTGGACTTGGGGGAATTTATTCCTTGATGACTGCACCAGCCAGCCTTCCAGTGGGGCCCGTGATCAGTTCCCCTTAAGCCTGGTTCACTCATTCAAGTCCCCCAACCCATGCTGCCCTGGGTGACCTAACTTGGCCAGAGTAGTTTGGGCAGTGAGCCCATATGGCTGTGAGTCGGTGCTTCTTGAATCCCAGACTCTGCCAAGGCCATATGTTGTCTGGGAAAGGGCATTATTCACTGTGAACATCACTGCTGAGAACTGGCAGAGGCAGCTGCTGGGGCTGGAAGCTGTCACAGTCAGGACAAGTACTGGAACCTGCTGTACCCACAGGTCCCAGAAAGCTGAACCAGTGAGACTGATGACAGCTCTCTTGGTTCTCCTCAGATCTCGAGGTCCCATATCCCCAGGCCACTGGTGCCAAAGGGGCCGTGTCCTGAGTCCCCCAGGTCTTCCAAAGATACTCACCAGGGTTTACACCCAGAACTTTCCCAGTATATGGACAATCTGGGACCTGCCTGATCCTTGTACCATGTGGGGTGACTCCCACAGGGCTGGTGAAGGCAGTGGGCAGGACTCTATGGCTGCAGAAGGAGGGTCAATACCAAACATGAACAAGAAACGATGAGGGAGGCCCAAGCCTGCAGAAACATGCCCTAGTGGGACCATCATAACAGCAGCTGACAATGGCAGAGCATTTGCTGTTTGCCAGGCACCTTGCTGAGCATGTACCCTGCAGGTCAGTATCACTGTTATCGCTGTTTTAAAGAAGGGGAAACTGAGACCCCGGGAGATAGCATCACTCTTCTGGTCCAGCCAGTGGTAAGTGGAAGGAGTGCTGATGAAACCCTAGCCTGTCGGTCTGACCCTGGGACCCATGCCCTTAATTGCTATCCCTGGATGCCAAAGACAGGGAGGATGAGGTGGCCATGAGTGGCTGGAATTGGGGCTCAGAAGGATGAAAGCAGAAAAGGGGGACAAGTGAACCCAGAAGGGTGGGTTCTTGCCATGGCAGGATTCTCGTGTGAATCAGATCTCTTCCAAGGGGCTGGGACTATGGGGCTTTGGCATGAGTGTTTAGATAAACACTTTAGTCTTCCAACAGTGCCCCTGGTTGGGTCCTGGCTCCAGATTCCCTGACAACTCAAGCCAGGTCCTCTGCCTAAGCCAGTGACTTCTGGCTTCTGTAGACTTACTTTTTACCCCACTGACCGTTGGTACTCAATGGACATGAGTTTGAGCAAGCTCTGGGAGTTGGTGATGGACAGAGAAGTCTGACATGCTACAGCCCATGGGGTCGCAAAGAGTCAGACACGACTGAGCAACTGAACTGAACTGATGGGGAGAAGAACAATACTGCATTCTTCTCTTCCCTTCCCAAGTTCAGAACCAGCTGAGTCAAGAGGCAGACAGATGGTGATCAGAAGGTCAGCTGTGTCACTGATGAAGGTGGCTGAGAGTGTGGTCACGAGAGCGTGCCACTGGCCCTGGTGACTTAGACTCACACCTGGTCACTGCTGAGCTGGGACTGTAGCTCTGGGCATCACCTAGAGACTGTCCCTTGGTGTTGATGGCCCAGAGGAGTGGCAGTGCCCTTTAGGGGGGATAGCTCGTTCTGGCAGGGCTCGGGGAGGGTTGCTGACCACAGTATGGCTGGTTATTTCTTCCAAACTTGCCAGCTAATTAAATCAACATGAAGAATGACTACAGGGTGGCGAGAGAGATCAAGAGTGTGATTCTCACTGAAGACTTTGCACGTGGTTATAAGTGGGCAGAGAAATGGAGGTCCCTCTGACACAGCCAGCTGGCCAGGTGACTCAGTGTACCAGGGAGGATGTGCTGGGCTGGGAGAGTCTCACCTGGACAGAGGAGTGGAATCTGGGGAAGTCCTAAGGTCATGACTTACCCTGAGGAGGGTGCAGGCCAGGATCAGCTTGGATTGCCTTCCAGACTTATCCCTAACCCCAAGTGCCAGGCAATCAGGTTTTCCTGTAGAGTACTCATGAGATGGTATTTCACTCAACATTTATTTGGCATCCAATGTGCCAATGTGTACTGGCCACTGTACATAGTAGATATGAAGAGGGCAGTCTCTGCTATCTCAAGGAACTGTTGTCTAAACAAGTGCCATGTAATTCATGCAACAGTACAGGTATACAAGTTAGGCAGGCAACACAGTGGAGCGAAGGATAACTTCTGTCTTGCAAAGAGAGATAGCAAGGGGCTTCTCAGAGGTGGTGATGCTTGTGCTGACTTCTGAATGGTTAGAGTTCACCCAGGAGACAGTGCTGGGAGGCCCATTCAGCATCCAGATGTGTGAAACTGCACAGAATGCCAGAGGCATCGTGAATACTCCTGCATTTCCAGAGTCAAGTCCATGAGGAGAGTATCTAAGAGACTAAAAATGAACCAAGTGCCGGATCATGGAAGACTGAGCGTACTGTTGAAGGATATTTCAAATCTGTTGTATACGTTACAATTTCTTAAACCTCTGTCATGTAGCCCCTTCATGATTTTCTTTGTATTATGTACTTGGGTTTTCTACTTAAACTTATTTGGAAAGTAAACTTTTTATCACCGGTGCATGGAAAACTGGTATCATTTGTCAAATCAATAAATAAAACCAAAACAAAATGATGTTCTTTAATTCTGATTAGACACTGTCGCCTGCTGGAAGCTCAGAGCCTGAGACTTGCACTGTCTTTGTCAAAGATGGAGAACACATTGGAGACATGCTGACATTGACTGAGACTCTGTCCTTGACTAAGCAGGGGAGAGTGGCAGCAGTTAAACTTTTTGGTCTACAATTCGATGTTAATTAATGCTGAGCCCAAGGACCACCTGCATCACCCCACCCTGTGGGTGACCCGTGAGCCATGGAGAACTACTGGAGGATATCAAGTAGGGGCATAACATGATCCAAACAACAGAAATAAGTAGATTATAGAGTATGTTAGAAAGTGGCGAGGCAGAGAGAAATAAATACATGCAGGTAAGGAGTGCTGGGGGAGGGTGCTGCAACTGTGCTTAGGGTGGTCTTCCCTGAGAAGGTGCGCTGAGTACACAGTTGAAGAAGGTGGTGGAGGTATAGAGCTCTGAGGAAAGGGCTTTCCATGCAGAGAATGGCACATGCAAAGGCCCTGGGGTGGGAGTGTGCCTGGCATGTTCCACTGCAGATGGCCAGCGAACCTGGACCAGAGTGAGGAGAGGAGAAATGGTGAGCGATAAAGGCAGAGAAGGGAGGGGGGTGCAGAAGGTCTCCTGGCATTTGCTCATAGCCCTATCTATGTATTCCTGCCACAGTCTTGGGGAGAATAGGTGAAAAATCCAGCTGGCCACTTTGTGCTCTGTTTTCCCAAGCTGAGCACCAGCCTTCCTCAGCCAGAGCCAAGGTTATCAGTGTAGACAGTCCTGGCACCATTGACGCAGATTACCTGGGCTCTGCCTACACTCTCGGGCTCTGCTTTCTGAGCAAATGACCTGTTTGACTGATTATTTCTTTGGATTCCAACAGAATCGAGCAAGAGTTTTAGCGTCTGGTAGACTTAGGAGCCATTATGTGCCTGATCCCCTGCAGGGCGGGACTGTGATGTTGAGTTTTGTCCTTGGAACTGTTACCGCGGTAATTGAGTTCCTTGTGTGGAGTGTGTTCCTGCCAGGCATCCTGTGTGACCCGCGCCATAACCTGGGAAGGATGAAGGCAGGTGGTGGATGGACGCAGGGCACTGAGCACCCTCTGCTGTGTTGGTAGCCAAGCTGGGTATCCACCCCAGGGATCTGCTGTTGAGTGCACGTGGCCCCTAGGAGCCGGTCCCATTTTACGTGAGATTAACTGTGTCCAAGATGTGGTGAGGAAGGAGAAGAACTCGGAGCTAATGAGCTGAGTTTGTGGCAGCATTAATGCAGCTGCACACCCAGCAGGCATCACCATCCATCAGTCTGTCAGCCTCTCTGGGGGCCGGTAGAGTGTAAATTAATCTGGAGGTAGCAGCTCCAGTGCTGAATCCTTCCTCCAAATATGTCTGAGTCTGAAATCTTTCTCTGGGCTCCCAGAGTGGGTAATGTAACCACTTTCACCTTCCACCATCAAGGTCAGGGAATCTTCCAGGGCCAAGCATCCCAGACAGGCTTAGGGGCTGTTGGTCTGGGAGACGGTTCCTGATTGCTAGGCATGGACTGGATGGGTCACGGTGAGAGAGAACAAGGAAACCCACCCCCCTGTTAAGCCCCCACAAAGCTCCATACAGCTTAGAGTCCAGCCTCCAGGATTATTTAAGGACATTCTGCCAACCGAGATATTAAAGAGTAATCAAATGAATGAGAAAAGGCTCAGATTTGCTGAGTCTCCTAACTTTATTTGTCTTCCTTCCAATAAAAATGTGTGGGAAAAGCTTTGATATTAGAAAGTGCTGTTGTTGCTGTTGTTAGTTGCTAAGCTGTGTCTGATTCTTTGCAACCCCATGGACTGTAGCCCTCCAGGCTCCTCTGTCCATGGGATTTCCCCAGGAGGAATAGTGGAGCGGGTTGCCCTCTGAGAAGTATCAGCTCAGCTCAGTTCAGTTGCTTGGTCGTGTCCAACTCTTTGCAACCCCATGGACTGCAGCAAGCCAGGCCTCCCAATCCATCACGAACTCTTGGAGTTAACTCAAACTCATGTCCATTGAGTTGGTGATGCCATCCAACCATCTCATCCTCCATCATCCCCTTCTCCTCCTGCCTTCAATCTGCCCAGCATTATGATCTTTTCAAATGAGTCAATTCTTCTCATCAGGTGGCCAAAGTATTGGAGTTTCAGCTCCAGCATCAGTCTTTTCAATGAATATTCAGGACTGACTTCCTTTAGGATGGACTGGTTGGATCTCTTTGCAGTCCAAGGGACTCTCAAGAGTCTTTTCCAACACCACAGTTTAAAAGCATAAATTCTTCAGCACTCAGCTTTCTTTATAGTCCAACTCTCACATCCATACATGACTACTGGAAAAACCATAGCCTTGACTAGACGAACCTTTGTTGGCAAAGTAATGTCTCTGCTTTTGAATATGCTATCTAGGTTGGTCATAACTTTTCTTCCAAGGAGCAAGTGTCTTTTAATTTCATGGCTACAGTCACCATCTGCAGTGGTTTTGGAGCCCAAGAAAATCAAGTCTGTCACTGTTTCCCCATCTATTTGCCATGAAGTGATGAGAAGTATAGACAACCTCTATTGGTTTTTCCCACCCAGTATCCAGTCCCCTCTTTGGCTGGTACAAGACCTTTATTTCACCTTGTGCCATGTGATACTGATGAGGAGTAGGTCAGACCCTGTCTGATTGGGCACATGACTTCAGCTGGCCAATCAGGCAACTCTATCCCTTGGCCACTGTGGTTTGTTCAGGGATGGCATGTGACTCAAACTGAGCCAATCAGAACATCCCTAAGATATGATATATGGACTCCAGTAGAAATCAGTCTCTTTTCCTCTGGGATCTCAGGCTGTGCCAATGGACATCTGTGCCAGTCACATGGAGGGAGTGGTCTGCAACATGAGGCCAGCATACCAAGGACAACAGAGCCAAGTGATGGAGACAGAATCCCAATGACACATTTGAATCCCTAAATCTGGATGCGCCTAAAACCTGTTGAGTCACTGAACTTCCAAAGTGTGTGTGGCCATAAGTTCCCTTATTGTTTGAGCTGAGCTTCTGTAACTTGCAACCAAGGGACAGACCTCAGTTCAATCCTTGCTCTGCCATCTGCTAATTCTATGATCTTAGGAAAGAATTTGGGCTTCCCCAATAGCTCAGTTGGTAAAGAATCCGACTGCAATTCAGGAGACCCTGGGTTGATCCCTGGGTTAGGAAGATACGCTGGAGAAGGGAACGGCTACCCTCTCCAGTATTCTGGCCTGGAGACTTCCATGGACCATACATTCCCTGGGGTTGCAAAGAATCAGTTACCTCATCTATGCTCAGTGTGCTCATCTGCAAAATATGAATAACAAAGCATGTCCTCTGTAGGGCTGCTGGGAGGAGCAGACATGAGGGCTCCTGGTGATTCTGTAAGCTTAACAAGTGCTCAGTGCCATTCTGGGCCCCTTCCCTCGCGGGTGCTCTACTCTTGGTGGGCAGTGCAGACATCAAGGCTGGCAGGAGGGCAGATGTCAGGATCCACATGAACACTGCAAGCTCTAAGGCCTGCTCTCAGGCTCTGCCTTTGCACTCTCTCTACCCCTTTCGTCTGTGTCCCTCAGTTACTAGCCCTCTCTGTGCTCTAAAGAGGGTACCAGAATGCATGTCCACCCATGTCAGAGTGGAAAGTATCAAGTCACACCAAGCTGAGAGAAAGCAGAGCTTGCAGGAAGCCCACAGGAGTAGGAACAACATTTACATAGGGGCAGCTGACTTCCGTGGTAAAATCGTAACCACTCAGCAAAATGAGGACAGAAAGTTCCCAGTGACTTTGTGAAGCTGAAGACACTTCACAGCATCTCAGAAACTGATGCCTTAGGTTCTTGCCTTAATTTACTTATTTGCAGAATCTGCAGTAGCAGGAACTGTGGGTCTTATGCACGCTTCTTTTCTCTAAACATCTTCTCAAGTTCTTGGCACTTAGTTGGTCTTTCATAAACATCTGGTAAAACCAAGAACATGCCAGTGGCCTCTGGTACACAGGTTGTAAACTGGCCGTCAGTAGGCTGCAGTGTCAGGGAACACATTTGATTTGGTTCTTCTTGTGTTTTCAGTAGCTGTTGATGTTGTTTGAAAACACGTGCCAAAATTTTATAATTGAGAACATTCGCATGAAAATCTTTATTTCTGACTTCACTTAAAAAATACCATATGTGGGATTTCCAAAGAGAGTCTTAGGGATCAGCGAGGGAGGTGAACTCAGCTGCATTAAGATTCCCAGACCATAGCAACAATCCTGCTAACCATATGCTCCATTTCGGGCAAATTCAGATCACTTTCTAGCATTTGCAGAATATGATAAACTGCAAAAAGATGCCAATTCCCAGACACATTGACCATTTATGCTTCCTTTTCTGAGAGTCGTAGGCTGAGAGAAAGTGAAAGAAGACACTTAGTGGATGCTTCCCAAGCTTCCTGCATCAGGCAGCTGCTGCCCAGAACATCAGCCCAGCAAGGCAGAGGGTTTCATACCCTCTAAGAGAGAGTCAGATATGTCAGAGAGGCCAGAGGAAACTTTAAAAAATCTGGTTTAGTGGACAAGGGTTGAGGGAAAAGAACAGTTTTACCTGGACCCAAGAGTTCTAAGATAGAAGTGTTTGGATCATTTTTACTGTCATTACTCTGAATTCTTTTTCAGGTAGCTTGCCTATTTCCTCTTCATTTATTTGGTCTTATGGGTTTTTAATCTTGTTTCTTCATCTACATGGTATTTCTCTCTCTTTTCATTTTATCTAACTTATTGTGTTTGAAGTCTCCTTTTCCCAGGCTGTGGGGACATAGTTCTTCTTGCTTCTGGTCTCTACCCTTGGTGGGTGAAGTTGGTCCAGTGGCTTGTGTAGGCTTCATGTTGGAAAGGAGTTGTGCCTGCATTCTGATGGATGGAGGTGAGTTTTTTCCCCTCTGATGGGCAGGGCTATGTGAGTTGGTGCATTTTGGAGTGTCCGTGGCTAGCCTGTCTGCTGATGGGTGTTGTGTTCCTGTCTTGCTTGTTGTTTGGGTGCAGCATCCAGCACTTGGTGCTGAAGGCAGTTGTGTGAGGCCAGGTGTTGGATTCAGACAGGGGCCTTCATGGGAGTTCTCACTGATTAATATTCCCTGGGTTCAGAAGTTCTCTGGAGGTCTAGGAAGTAATTGAAAAGCTATTCCAGAAGAGCTGTTCCTGGAAGGCCTGCCTGTGTCATAGATGATAGATGGGAAGTTCAAGGCATCACAATTAACACCGTCAAAAATAATAATAATAATAATGAAGTGAGCTATCTCAGGCAGTCACTGGAATGGCTGGAATAACCACTTAACAGGGTTTTTCCTTTCCCTTTTTTTTTTTTTTTTTTGGCTTAAGGATTAAACATTAGAAGATAGTTGAATTGTATGCTTCCCTTTTGCTGAGATTACTACTGCTGCTGCTGCTGCTGCTGCTAAGTCGCTTCAGTTGTATCCGACTCTGTGCGACCCCATGATGGCAGCCCATCAGGCTCCACCATCCCTGGGATTTTCCAGGCAAGAACATTGGAGCGGGTTGCCATTTCCTTCTCCAATGCGTGAAAGTGAAAAGTGAAAGTGAAGTCGCTCAGTTGTGTCCGACTCTTCACGACCCCATGGACTGCAGCCTACCAGGCTCCTCCGTCCATGGGATTTTCCAGGCAAGAGTACTGGAGTGGGGTGCCATTGCCTTTTCTGTTTGCTGAGATTAGAGGTTAGCATTTCATCACACCCCTCTTTACTTCCTGATTCTAAACTGAATTTTAAAAATGGATATAGGTAGAAATGAAAATATAATTTCTACTTGTATTCCTGATGAAGCTAGTTTGAAAAATGCATCTTGAACACAAGACCAAAAGCAGGCATTCCAAAAGTTCCCACCAGTCCTTGAACCTGCAGGAAAAGTTGGGGCACCCCACAGAGAGGTTCTGGATCTGCCTTGCCCTCTTTTGAGAAAAGCCAGAGAGTGGTTTCCAGACCTGTTTCCTAAAGCAACAGGTGGGACCTGCACCAGGTGGGATAAGGGCTCCAATTCTGGGCAAATCACAGAGATAGGGGGAGAGGAAGAAACGCAGGGTCAGGAAGGAAGCTGAGCCATGTTTGGCCCAAATGTGACCACGTGATTAATTAATCTTGACATTTAACACAAAGTGCTTATTACATGTCAGGGACCATCTTAAGGGCTTCATGTGATCTATCTCATTATATCATCTCATTTAATCCTTGCAATAACCACCCTCTGAGCTATTCCTATTATCATCTCCATTTTATAGATAAGAAACCTGAGGAACAGAGAAGTTCAGTAACTTGCCTAAGAACATACTAGTAAAATGTTGAGCTGAGCTTCAAATCCAAGTTCATCTGACTTTAAATTGAAGCTCCTGCCAAGACAGAAGGAAATGTAGAGGCTTTATTCACGATGCTTCTCCAGGAGGACACAAGAAGTCTCCCTGGTCCATTGGCCAGGACTCTGTAGTAGAAGGGGCTTCACATCTCATGTCTCCTCCCTGGATCCCAGGTCCTGCAGCTTCACCCTCCAAGGCAGGCACTGGGTCAGACAGATCTGAGGTCAAACCTCTGCCACTTTTGAGCTGGATGACCTCAGGTAACTTCCCTTACCTCAGTTATTCCATCTGTAAAATGGAGGGGAAAGTATCTACTCTCAGCTTTATCCCTTGTGAGAAATTAGGCAGTATTTGATCCATCTCGACATCTACCTTGATTGTCATTCTTTATTGCTAGATACACCTTCAGACATAGACAACTGTGTTTTTTCACTCTTATAGGACACAGTACCAATCGCTTCTCCATTTTTTTCCTCTTTAATTTAAGGGTCTATGAGAAATAGCCTGAAGAAAGCCTACCTACCCTTTTTCCTCTAAGCCTCAAATACAAGAAAATTTTTCAGAGGCTAACTCAGTCCACAGTCTCTGAGAGGGAACTGAAAGAAGCTAAGAAAACCCTACGAAGAACAGAACATTTGAACTTGGGGCTCTTACCTTCAAATTGCACTTTTTACCAGAGTGGCCTCATTGTGTGTCCCTATAGATTCCATTTTATTCTAGATTTTTACCAGAGATGCTCCTCTACTGGGGATAAAATGGGGACCCTTCCCTAAAACATGGCACACACCTAGCCATAAGGAGATTAAACCAATCAGTCCTAAAGGAAATCAACTCTTAATGTTCATTAGAAGGACTGATGCTGAACCTGAAGCTCCAAAACTTTGCCCACCTGATGCAAAGAACTGGCTCATTGGAAAAAACCCTGATGCTGGGAAAGATTGAGGGCAGGAGGAGAAGGAGGCGACAGAGGATAAGATAGTTGGATGGCATCACTGACTCAGTGGACGTGAGTTTGAGCAAACTCTGGGAGATGGTGAAGGATAGGGAAGCATGGCAAGCTGCAGTCCATGGAGTTGCAAAGAATCAGACATGACTGGGTGACTGAGCAACAAGCTAGTCATGGTGTCAGAAGAAATGAGGTCTTGGATACAACACCAAGCAGGAGGTCTGGGCCACAGTTGATCCCTGGTCCAGGAAGATCGCACATGCTGTGGAACTAAGCCTCTGCTCTAGAGCCTGAGAGCTGCAACTCCTGAAGCCTGAGCGCATAGAGCCCACACTCCACAGCAAGAGAGAAGTCCCCGCTCACCATAACTAGGGAAAGCCTGAGCATCAATGAAGATTGGCACAGCCAAAAGTCAATGAAATTTCTTAAAAAGAAGTTCTGGCCCATAGTCACTGGATCAATCCTGTCTGGTTGCCAAAAACCGGGGACTCAGAGATTTCGATAGACCACCTCAGGCCCAGCCTGGCTGACTCCCGGGGTCAGGTCATCAGAAATCAGCTGTTCTCTCGTGGCTCCTGTGGGGACCCAGGCCCCCTCACACCCAAGACTGAGAGCTACATATGCGTCCCTTACAGGGGTGGAGTTAACACATGATTATCTTCTAAGTACAGTAGCCCTGGAGGTTCATTTGCTTCTCCCTTGAAAATCTTCCCAGGCCACCCCAGATCCCATTTTATAGCTCAAGTTAGCTACACAATTAAACCCAAAACAGCCTGGTTTATGAATATGAGATGCCAAGTTTCCCTGCACAACATAGCAAAGTAACAGATGCTTTAGAGCAATAAACAAACTGAAATAGAGCGTCTCTCTCCCCCCCCACGCCCCACCCTCTCTGATACTAATAGGCAAAAACCTTTCTGGGAAAATACAGGGGAAGGGAGCTATAAGGTAAGGGGGGTTCATTTCACTCCCTTGGACATGGGGCCTGGATAGCCTGCCTTTGAGGAGCCACATTTGGTCCAAACCATGGTCAAGGGGACCCCCTGTATGAAGCCCAGGGTCACCACCCATCTCCTGCAAAACAGGCATCACTCCCAGTCAACCAGCTGTGCAGGAGACACTTGGTAAACCTGGTGGCAACTGGATTCCACCCTGTTTCTCCCTTGACTGGAACCCCTGGGGAAAGAGACAGTTTGTACAACTTTGGGTCATGGACCTGATGCGGGCACTTTTATGTGCAGAATGTGATCTCTGCTTCATAAAATTTAAGAAAAAATAAAAACTCAGGAATTCAAGGGCTTCCCACGTAGCTCAGTGGTAAAGAATCCTCCTGCCAATGCAGGAGCCACAGAAGATGTGGGTTTGATCCCTGGATTGGAAAGATTCCCTGGAGGAGGAAATGGCAACCCACTCCAGTATTCTTGCCCGAAGAATCCCATGATTAGAGGAACCTGGTGGGCTACAGTCCAGGGGATTGCAAGGAGTGGAACATGACTGAGCAACTGAGCACGCACGCAAGAAGGCAGGTAGACATTTGCTCCCCTCTCCTTTGCTGGTTTATTCTTCACTTTTGAAATATGTTCCTATGGCGCTGATGCCAGTGTTGAATTATGGATCCCACACTTCCTGAAAGCCCTGAGCACTTCCGAGAGGTTTGTGAGCCTTGTGATCCCCTCTCTCTGTCCCTCAGTGGTGACCTCAAACTTTTCATTCTACCTTCAGTCTTCTGCCTGCCCTGCCCAGCCCTGTGGCTGGTGGCCTTGCTCCCTCAAATCCTTCCATGATCACATGTAGGGTACTGTGTAGCCACATTATAATACACTTTATTTCACAGAAGCCCCATGAGAGACTGTATCAGCCAGGCTTCTCCAGAGAAACAGAACCAATAGGATATTTATAGATTATGTATAAAAGGAGTTTTATTATAGGAATTGTCTCACGTGGTTGCAGAGGCTCAAAAGTCCCACCATCTGCTGTCTGCAAGCTGGAGGCCTGGGAGAGGTGGTGGAATCCAGTCCACGTCTGAAGGCCTGAGAACCAGGGGAGCCAATGGTGTGAATCCCAGTCTGAGCCCGAAGGTCTGAGAACCAGAAGCCCTGACTTCCAGGGGCAGGAAAAGATGGATGTCCCAGCTCAAGAAGAGAATGAATTTGTCCTTCCTCATCTTTTTGTTCATCTGCACTCTCAATGCATGGGATGATGCCCTAGCACCTTGGCAGTAAAGAGCAATTTACTCTCTGCTGAGTCCACTGATTCAAATGCTAATCTCCTCCAGAAACACCCTCACAGACACACCCAGATATCACATTTTACCAGCTATCTCGGCATCTCTTAGCCCAGTCAAGCTGACACTTAACATTAATGTTACATTTTAAATTATCCATTTTACAAATATATTACTTTCTCCCTTCTTTATGTACAGAAAATGACTCAGAGTTGAAGTGCTTTGTTCAATGTGCCCTGATTGTGAGTGATGGAGACTGGATCAGAACTCAGGCCTGAACTTTCATTGCACTGAAATTGTTTCCTGTGGGGTCATGCTGGACACAGTCCGCAGGTTTTTAAAACAGCTAGGAGGTGGGATGCTACCTGAGATTTGGGGAATAACTTGTAAATTTTTTCTAGGAAATAATGGACTTCTGACAAAAAATATTTCTTTAAAAATAAAACAGACTAAAGAGCTGCCTTTGAAGCCATGGCTTTTCTTAGGTTTGATTCTTTTGATTCTTAGGTTTGATAGCAGTTACATAGAGACTGCCTTCTTCCATGTCAAGATTCTGCTAAGTAGCTTCAGTTGTGTCCAACTCTGTGTGACCCCATGGACTGTAGCCTGCAGGCTCCTCTCTCCATGGGATTCTCTGGACAAGAATACTGGGGTGGTTGCCACTTTCTCCTCCAGGGAATCTTCCCCACCCAGGGATCAAACCTGAGTCTCTTATGTCTCCACTAGTTCTTTACCACTAGCACCACCTGGGAGAAGGCAATGGCACCCCACTCCAGTACTCTTGCCTGGAAAATCCCAAATCCCATGGACGGAGGAGCCTGGTAGGCTGCAGTCCATGGGGTCGTGAAGAGTCGGACACAACTGAGCGATTTCACTTTTCACTTTCATGCATTGGAGAAGGAAATGGCAACCCACTCCAGTGTTCTTGCCTGGAGAATACCAGGGACGGGGGAGCCTGGTGGGCTGCCGTCTGTGGGGTCGCATAGAGTCAGACACGACTGAAGCAACTTAGCAGCAGCAGCAGCACCACCACCTGAGAAGCCCTGATTCTTAGGTTTAATAGCAGTTAAATAATGACTGCCTGACTCCACATCAAGATATAATAAGGAAAAATCCATGTCTTCTCCATAACAATCTTGTACAATCAGAAGGGAAAAAAAAAACTTCTGACATCTCTCCTTTTACCACCTTGCTAATTAGAAAATTACTTTTTACATAAGTGCTTGGAATTAAATAATAATTAGTTACATTTATGTGACAGCCTACCCCTTTAAAAAATGTTGACGTATGAGAGATCCCTGGTGGCTCAGTGGTAAAGAGTCCTCCTCCCAAAGCAGGAGACGTGGGTTCGATCCCTGGGTGGAGAAGATTCCTGGAGAAGGAAATGGCAACCCACTCCAGTATGTCTGGGAAATCCCATGGAGAGAGGATCCTGGTGGGCTACAGTCCATGGGGTCTCAAAGAGATGGACATGACCTAGCAACTCAATAACAACAACATTAGATAATCTTAGTAATAACCAGACTTCGGGATTTTCTTAAAGGATTTCCTTCTTAAAGGAACATTGCTTTATTTCTTTTTCATTGAAAACCAAGAAAATGTTTTCAACCATAATGCGATCATACTTTTAAATAGTTTTTCTCACATTTTCCTTTGAGGATATTTGATAAGCAAATTATTTATAAACAACACAGTGGACAATATACATGTTCTTTGTGATTGCTTTTTCTGGTCATTACAGGGCTCCTTACAGAGAATTCAGCCCCATATATCTTCCTTCAGTGGGTGACTCCCCTGTTGCTTGTGTGAGGACAAGATTCTTCCTTGGAATCTCATAATGCAAAAGCACATACATCTTTGTTTGTCCTTTTTAAAATTTTTTTGGAGGCTGTGCCAGACATTTTGTGAAATACCTTTAGTGCTCATCTATCCTCATCCTTATTTATTACCATAATCTTAAGAGGTAGACACCATAATTAGCCCCACTTAACAGATGAAAAAACTGAGGTTTACAGAGGTTAAATAACTTATCTATGATTTCTCAATTAAGAGGTGATCAAGCAGAATAGAAGCCATGTCAGACCAACTCCAGAGACTATGTGGGTTTAACCACTAAGATACGGTGCCTTCCTACTGTTGAAGAACTATCAAACTGACCTACTGTGTAAGAAGTGCCTGCGTGCATGCTAAGTCATTTCAGTCATGTCTGAATCTTTGGGACCCTATGGACTGTAGCCTGCCACGCTCCTCTGTCCATGAGATTTTCCAGGCAGGAATACTGAAATGTGTTGCCACGCCCTCCTCCAGGGGATCTTCCTGACCCAGGGATCAAACCCGTGCCTCTTAGATCTCCTGCATTGGCAGGCAGGTTCTTTACCACTAGCACCACCTGAGAAATGCCTTATAGTGGGTTAAATGAACATTAGATTTTGCAGTTCAACTCTCCAGGCACTCAGCATCTTGCTGGAGGCACTGGTGGGAAGAAGAAATCGCCTGTATTTAACAGGAAAGGGCTAGGGTTTGCTGACATGTTTAGTTAATCCACATGGAGATGGCTGATGAGGATTCTGGTTAATTAGTTGCGGAATTTTAAAAAACGAGCAGATGTGCCATGGTAAAATGCATTTTACTTCCCAAACCCTGGGGGAAAGCACTGGGTATGTTCTGCGGCTGTATGTACTTACATATCTTGATTGAACATTCAACAGCATGTTTTGCAAGACTCAGGTATCCTGGCTTTGTTCCAGCCTGGATAATTGCATTCTGCTTCAGCTCTGCATACAATCTCAGGCAGATACAAGATTAATCATAATAACCACGGCTAACAAGTGCCTACTATGCACTAGCCAACACACAGGGAAATCTCCATGCATAACCATCAATCCCTTCCACAATTTTGCAGAGTAAGGCTTATTTTCTACCCTTTAATAGGGACACTGAGGCTCAGAGAGAGGTCAGTGACTTGCTCAAGGCTGTACACAAGTAAGTGGGAAAACAGAAACTCAAACTCAGACGTGTCTGGTTCCAATGCCTATTTTTTCCCCTTCTGCACTCTCCATTGAAAACAAAACAAAAAAATACACTTGACAAAAGTCACAGGATACACAAAGGATACGTAATTAAAATGGAGTTTCCTCCCAGCCCTTCACCGTCAGGTCTCCCTTCTCGGAGGCCCCCCTCCTAGGCTCTTCCACATCATCTCATATACCTATGCATGTATACATTTTTTTTCTTTGAAATTGCTGTTATAAGTTGTTTCACTGAAATGGACCATATGTCTGTACTAAAGTTTCTTATTTAGAATTTATAAATGCTTTGGGAGCAAAATTGGGAAGAGTTTTGTATTAACACCAAAAAAAAGATGCCCTTTTCATCATAGTGGACTGAAATGCAAAAGTAGGAGGTCAAGAGATACCTAGAGTAACAGGCAAGCTTGGCCTTGGAATACAAAATGAAGCAGGGCAAAGCCTAACAGAGTTTTGCCAAGAGAAGACACTGGTCATAGCAAACGCCCTCTTCCAACAACACAAGAGACAACTCTACACATGGATGTCACCAGAGGGTCAATACCGAAATCAGACTGATTATAGTCTTTGCAGCTAAAGATGGAGAAGCTCTACACAGTCAGCGAAACAAGATCAGAAGGAGTTGACTGGCTCCAATCATGAACTCCTTATTGCCAAATTCAGACTTAAATTGAAGAAAGTAGGGAAAACCACTAGACCATTTAGGTATGACCTAAATCAAATCCCTTATGAGTGTACTGTGGAAGTGAGGAATAGATTCAAGGGATTAGATCCGATAGACAGAGTGCCTGGAGAACTGTGGACGGAGGTTCGTGACATTGTACAAGAGGTAGTGATCAAAACCATCCCCAAGAAGAAGAATTGCAAAAAGGCAAAATGGTTGTCTGAGGAGGCCTTACAAATAGGTGAGAAAACAAGAGACACAAAAGGCAAAGGAGAAAAGGAAAATTATCTGTCTGAATGCAGAGTTGCAAAGAATAGCAAGAAGAGGTAAGAAAGCCTTCCTAAGTGAGCAATGCAAAGAAAGAGGAAAACAATAGAATGGGAAAGACTAGAGATCTGTTGAAGAAAATTAGATGCCGAGGAAACATTTCACACAAAAATGGGCACAATAAAGGACAGAAATGGTATGGACCTAACAGAAGCAGAAGATATTAAGAAGAGGTAGCAAAAATACACAGAAAGAGTATACAAAAAAAGATCTTAATGACCCAGATAACCATGATAGTGTGATCACTCACTTAGAGCCAGACATCCTGGACTGTGAAGTCAAGTGGGCCTTAGGAAGCATCACTATAAACAAACCTATGGAGGTGATGGAATTCCAGCTGAGCTATTTCAAATCCTAAAAGATGATACTGTGAAAGTACTGTACTCAATATGCCAGCAATTTGGAAAACTATAGGACTGGAAAAAGTCAGTTTTCACTTCAGTCCCAAAGAAAGGCAATGCCAAAGAATGTTCAAACTACCGCACAATTGCACTCATCTCACACACCAGCAAAATAATGCCCAACGTTCTCCAAGCTAGGCTTCAACAGTACATGAACAGATAACTTCCAGATGTTCAAGAGAGATTTTAAAAAGGCAGAGGAACCAGAAATCAAATCGCCAACATCCATTGGATTGTAGAAAAAGCAAGAGAATTCCAGAAAAATATCTGCTTCATTGACTACGCTAAAGCCTTTGACTCTGTGGATCACCACAAGCTGTGGAAAATTCTTAGAGATGGGAATACCAGCTCACCTCACCTGCCTCCTGAGAAATCTGTATGCAGGTCAAGAAGCAACAGTTAGAACCAGGCATGTAACAACAGACTGGTTTCAGATTGGGAAAGGAGTAGAACTGGACATGGAGCAACAGACTGGTTCCAAATAGGAAAAGGAGTACGTCAAGGCTGTATATTGTCACCCTGTTTATTTAATTATATGCAGAGTACATCATGAGAAATGCTGGGCTGGAAGAAGCACAAGCTGGAATAAAGATTGCCGGGAGAAATATCAATAACCTCAGATATGCGGATGACACCACCCTTATGGCAGAAAGTGAAGAAGAACTCAAAAGCCTCTTGATGAAAGTGAAAGTGGAGAGTGAAAAAGTTGGCTTAAAGCTCAACATTCAGAAAACGAAGATCATGGCATCTGGTCTCATCACTTCATAGGAAATAGAAGGGGAAACAGTGGAAACAGTGTCAGACTTTATTTTTCTGGGCTCCCAAATCACTGCAGATGGTGACTTCAGCCATGAAATTAAAAGACGCTTACTCCTTGGAAGGAAAGTTATGACCAACCTAGATAGCATATTCAAAAACAGAGACATTACTTTGCCAACAAAGGTTCGTCTAGTCAAGGCTATGGTTTTTCCTGTGGTCATGTATGGATGTGAGAGTTGGACTGTGAAGAAGGCTGAGCACCAAAGAATTGATGCTTTTGAATTGTGATGTTGGAGAAGACTCTTGAGAGTCCCTTGGACTGCAAGGAGATCCAACCAGTCCATTCTAAAGGAGATCAGCCCTGGGTGTTCTTTGGAAGGAATGATGCTAAAGCTGAAACTCCAGTACTTTGGCCACCTCATGCGAAGAGTTGACTCATTGGAAAAGACTCTGATGCTGGGAGGGATTGGGCGCAGGAGGAGAAGGGGATGACAGAGGATGAGATGGCTGGATGGCATCACTGACTCGATGGACATGAGTCTGAGTGAACTCCAGGAGTTGGTGATGGACAGGGAGGCCTGGCATGCTGCGATTCATGGGGTCGCAAAGAGTCGGACACGACTGAGTGACTGATCTGATCTGATCTGATATCAAGGCTATATATTGTTACCTTGCTACAGTCCATGGGGTCGCTAAGAGTCGGGCATGACTGAGAAACTTCACTTTCACTCTTCACTTTCATGCATTGGAGAAGGAAATGGCAACCCACTCCAGCATTCTTGCCTGGAGAATCCCAGGGATGGGGGAGCCTGGTGGGCTGCCGTCTATGGGGTCGCACAGAGTCAGACACGACTGAGGCGACTTAGCAGCAGCAGCAGCAGAACTGATGCTGAAGCTGAAACTCCAATACTTTGGCCACCTGATGTGATGAACTGACTCCTTGGAAAAGAACTTAATTCTGGGGAAAATTGAGGGCAAGAGGAGAAGTGGGCAGTAGAGGATGAGATGGTTGGATGGCATCACCAACTCAATGGACATGAGTTTGAGCAGGCTCCGAATGTTGGTGGTGGACAGGAAAGCCAGGTGTGCTGTGATCCATGGGGTTGCAAAGAGTCAGACACTGCTAAGTGACTGAACTTAAGTTGTGTGAATATCAAATGAAGAGCAGGCTATTCTATCTACACACCTTTCAGGAAAAATCATTAAGAACAGCAAATCGTGTTTTTTACATAGTTGGGAGACTTAGAGAATACCAGACTATCCAGGGGTATCTAACTATGGCCTCCCTTTTGATATGCACACACCCACACACAAAGACCAGTTATCATGTATAATATGATATTTTCTAACTTCTTTTTTTGCCTACCAGTTTAACACCAGCATTTTCCCATTATCTTAAACATTTTCTGAAACTTTACTCATAATTGCAGCATAGCATTTCATAAAATGCATATACCATCACTTTTTAATCAATATAGTATCGTGTGCATTTAAGTTCTTTCCATTATTTTACCACTTTAACTAAAGAAGAATGTGTTGAACATGCCTATATTATAAATCTTTCAGTAAATATCTTAACATTTCAACAGGTTGAGTCCTAACAAGTGTCTTCCATTAATTCAAGTTATTTGAAATCCTAGAATTGTATGAGGGTGAATATTTCTGTGCACCACGGATAACTTTAAATAATTCTTAACTTTGTGGTAGGTTCAAAATGCTATCTTATTTAGATTGAATTTGTGTTTCTTTGCTATCTAATGAATTTTATTATTTTGCGTGCTGAGTCGCTTCAGTCATGTCCAACTCTGTGACCCCATGGATTGTAGCGTGCCAGGCTCCTCTGTCCATGGAATTCTCCAGGCAAGAATACTGGAGTGGGTTGCCATTTCCTCCTCCAGGGGATCTTCCAGACCCAGAGATCAAACCTGCGTCTCTTACGTCTCCTGCATTAGTAGGCGGGTTCTTTACCACTAGTATTTTATTATTTTATCAGTTTTATACCTTCTTTCGGGAATCCTTTGTCTTTTTCTCAGTTTTGTGTTGGTGAGTCTTCCTTACTGATTTATAAAAACTATATTTATTACATATATTAAATATTTGTCTATCCTATTTGGAATACCATTTGCTTTTTTTTTTTTCCATTTTATTTCCCCTTGTGGTTACTTTTTTTGTCTTCTAAAACTTTACATCTCAAAGCTTGTGGGATCTTAATTTCCCAACCAAGGATCGAACCCAGGGCCCCAGCAGTGAGATCACTGAGTGCTAACCACTGTACCGCCAGGGAATTCCCCAGAACTTTAACTTCCGCTTTCTTCTTTGATATCATGGTAATAGTCTTTCCAAGTCTCAAGAATATATACATTCTTACTGAAATCTTAATCTCTTACTCCATTGTTTTCAACATTGAAATGTTTCATTTATCTTGAATTAATATTGGTGTAGATGTAAATGAGGAAATCTGACTATATTTTTTCCAGCTTAATCAATTAAGCTTTGTTTCCAGCTATGTTGGGACTCTGTCCTAACAAAGTCCCAGTAATGCATAATTTCCCAACTGATTTGAAATACTACCTTTATTATGTGTTTCTTATATAGCTGTGCTTATTTCTGATTTTGTATTCTGTTCTATAAATCCATTTGCCTATGTCTGAGCTAGAACCACACCGTTTTAATTACTGCGGCTTTATAATATATATTGTATGACACTGTAGCTTCCTCCCCATGGTTCTTTCTCTAACACAATGCATTGGCTCTTATTTTTAATTTATCCATCCAAAAGAAACTTTATAATTGTAATGTCAAATTCAATTTTTAAAATCCTCTTGGGATTTGGATTGGTATTACACTTGATTTATAGATTAATTTGAGAAGTATGGATGTCTTTCTAATATTACGATTTCCCATCTCTCCATTTATTAAACTTTTAATTGAACTGTCTATAAATTATGGAACAGTATTAAATATTAATTGTGTTAGCAGGCATCTTTGTCTTGCCTGACTGTAATGAGATTCATAGCCCGGAGGTTGTAGCACAGGCACTAGGGTCGAAACACTTGGGTTTATATCCTGGCTTCACTGATCAGTACTTTGGGTCTTTGGCAGATTATTCTTTTGTGCCAAATTTCCTCAAATTTCCTTTCGTTGTAAGGTTAATACAAATACCTACCTAGTGATACCATGATGAGGTTTAAATGAGATAACAGATATGAAAATAGTTAGAACTATGCCTGCCACATGGCTCTCAATCAAAGTTAGCTATTGAAGAGGACAGATTTGTGGTTTCCAAGAAGAAGGGGAGGACAGGGAAATATGGGGTTTGGGTACCAAATGCAAATGATTACATATAGGGGAAATAAGCAGTGAGGTCCTGATCTGCCTGAGTAGAACAAGTGGGCTTCCCAGGTTGGCGCTAGTGGTAAAGAACCTACCTGCCAGTGGAGGTAGATATAAGAGACGTGGGTTCAATCCCTGGGTCAGGGAGATTCCCCTGGAGGAGGGCATGGCAACCCACTTCAGTATTCTTGCCTGGACAGTCCCATGGAGAGAGGAGCCTGGCTACTGTAGTCCAAAGGGTTGCAAAGAGCTGGACACGACTGAAGCGACTTAGCAGGCATACGCCGTATAGAACAGGGAACTCTACTCAATATCCTGTGATAAACCATAATGGAAAAAGAACATGAAAAAGGAGTATATGTATAACTGAGTCACTTTGCTGTTCACAAATCACAACATTGTAAATCAACTATACATCAATAAAACTTATTTTAAAAAGCCAGCTATTGATACTATTTAATCCTTCAAGTCCCTGTGGGTTAAAGATATATATTCCTTTTTCATGTTGAAGATGCAGCCTTCCTGGTTTCTTACGGTAATTTTTTTCTTAATTAGTGATGGATGTTGAATTTACTAAGTGCCTTTTCAGAATCTGTTGAGAGGATCATTTTTTTTTTCTTATGACCTATTTCTACACTGAGTTATGATTCTGTATTACATGTAATGATATGGATCTCAGCAGGATATGGCAGCTTTACTCTTAATAAATTGTGCTTTGGTAGATATTACTTGGAATCTTGACTGGTCAGTTTCTCTTAAGGGGGAGCTTCCACTTGCCAGCTTGAGGTAGATAAGCTGCCTGTCAGCATTCTGGCAGGTATCTCACACCCCCCCCACCCCCACTTCACCTTGACAATGTCTGGGGGCTGCCTATTTCAGAAGAAGGATCATCTTTCCATCTCTGCCCTGCTGGAGAAGTGGCTCCAACCTGGCTGTAGGGCTGGGGAAGAGGAGCTCTGCAAGTCCAGTTGCTGTTTCCAGAGAGTTCTAACATTGACTGTGCTTCTGCCCACATCTATCACCCCACCTGGGTCCCTGGTGCCTCCAGTTCCAGAGCTATGGGAAGATTCCACTCTCTTCTCTTTAGTGATGTCCCCTTCTCCCTGCAGCCACTTCAGCTTTCTCTTCCAAAACCAACACCCCTCGCCAGTCAGCCTCCCTTCTTCCACAAGCGAGCCTCTCTTCATTGTCTGCCACCAACTCTTCACCCATTCTCTTGATATTTTGACTTTATGCATTCTATCTCTTCATGATCGATTTAGCAGCAACA
Organism: Bos javanicus; assembly: GCF_032452875.1. Classification (NCBI taxonomy): domain Eukaryota; kingdom Metazoa; phylum Chordata; class Mammalia; order Artiodactyla; family Bovidae; genus Bos; species Bos javanicus. The sequence continues at coordinate 20,541,074 of NC_083892.1, forward strand.
GAGGAGGAGAGATGGCACAGTGTTTGAGCTCCCATGTCATATGGAAGTACTACCATGAATGGGAACTTTTCTCAAAATTAAATGCTGCCCCTTGTCTCATTGAAAGTCTTCTGTCTTGGAGTCTACTTTTTCTGATATTAATAACGTGACTTCGCTTTCTTTAGACTGGCATTGTCCTGCTGTATCTGAACCTCTCCACTTTCATACAAAATGTTTCCATCCTTGTGTTCTGGGGTGGTCTTGTAAACACAAATATGACTGACTAGGTTTTATGTTGAAATGAGAAATCTTTACTGTTGTCATTCTTTAAAATTATGGGGTTTAGCCTATTTCCGATGATTTTTGATATTAACACAATCAGTCTTACTTCTGTACTTCTGTCATCTGCTGTGCAATTTTGTTTTCTCTTTGCTTTCCTTTCCTGTCTCTTTTCTTATATGAGCTGCACTTAATTTGCTTTTTTTATTTTCCAGTGCCTTGAAAGATACATGTCCTGTTTGTAATTCTTCATTGTATGTTTCTCCAATAGAGCAAATGAGTAGGGGGGACTCTCTGCCCCTTCCCTCCCCCTCTTCCTCTGTTGCCAATGTCTTAGTCTGTGGTGATTTAACCCTGGATTTTGAATTTGATTGGTCAAATTATTTATTAATTTTTCAACTCTATCGAGGTATAGATTATTACTTTTTACATCTAATTTTTAAAGAAAAATATTGATATTAAGAGCTAAAATAAGGACTTCCCTGGTGGTTCACTGGTTAAGAGTCCGCATTTCCACTTTAGAGCGCACAGGTTTGATACCTGGTTGGGGAACTAAGATCCCACATGTCCTACAGGATGGCCAAAAAAGAAAGAAAGAAAGAGTGCTAAATGTGTTAGTTCTTTGAGCTCCATAGTTTGTTCAGTCCTAGTCTGTCCTTTTATGTACCACTTCCCCTTTTCCCAGTTCCTTCACACCATCTCTCAAATCACTGCTTTTATTTTTAAGAAAACTTTTTGGAGAATGAGGTGGAATGCTTTTCAAACTTATAGTGCTTTTCTTTTGCCTTCGCAAGTGAATTGTCTAAATATTAAGTATTTGGAGTCACTTTTTTTCCCACAGAACACTATAGATGGGACTGCCCTGGTGGTACAGTGGCTGAGACGCCACACTCCCAATGCAGGAGGCCTGGATTCAGTCCCTGTCAGAGAGCTGGGTCCCACAGGCCTCAACTAAGAGCTTGCATGCCACAGCTGACAAAGAAAAAGCCTACCCGCCACAGCTAAGGCCTGGTGCAGCCAAATAAATAGATTAGTGAATAAACATTTTTAAAAACTATGGATGATGATCTGTGTTTTCTAGCATTTAATGCTGCTTTAAAGTCCGTCTCTGGCTTAAATTTGTAGAAAAGCTGTTTCATTTGCTTTATCTAGCTTGGATATCAATAATACTTATAGAACTTCTGCATTTCCCATATAATTTTAAATGTTTGCCCTGATGCATGTTTGTACAGATAGATGATTGATGTACAGATAGATGTACAGATAGACTGATGTACAGATAGATGATTGATGGATAGATGAATAGGTGGATGGATTCACGGATGTAAGTTTTATTTTGTTTGGACTAAGCTGACCTTTTGATATGTCCACGTTGCCCATTCTTTTACCTCTGGAAATGCCTCTTTAGTGAAATCTTTTGCCTGTAGCTCTATTCAATTTGTTTCTGGTTTCCTCTTCAATAACATCCCAAACTATTCTTTGCTAACGACTACTCTGTCGCCTCTCCTCTTCCATGTCACCTCTCTCATCAGTTCAGTCTTGTGGATCTTTACTTGAGAAGCCCAAGATCAGGCTCAAGTTTGTTCTGATTTTTTATTTTCTTCGTTGTTAGGCCTCCTCTTGACTGCTGTCAGTGTGGTTTGCTAATGCGTTTTTAGATTCTCTACAGTACCATCTGACCTCATCTATACCTGTTTCTGTCTTACCCTATTGTCTTTTCATTTCATCCTATGGTCTTTCCATCCAAGCCAATGCTCATCTGTTGATCTTCTGCTCAAATGTTTACTCTGTGGTTTCTCTGACCTCTCAGTCCCTTCTTAAGCTTGCTGTTCTTTCCCCCCACCCTGGATTGTAATTATGTATTTCCCCATTTGTTCCTTATGTCCTCCACCAGACCAGAGGCTCCATGAGGGCAAGGGCTATATCTATCTTACTTAGAGCCATGGCCTCAGCGCCTGGCACAATGGCTGGCAAACATGGGTACTTAATAGTTATTTGTTGAATGAGTCTATGTCTACATTAGTCTGGCTTGGACTCCCTTTGGCCAAAATAACTTGTCTGAGCCAGAGTTTCCTAAACTTCTGTCGTCATTAGTATCGCCTTTCCCCCGAATATTCATATACCATTTGTACTATTATTTTCTTAGTATTTGTCTTCAGATCAAGTCTACGTTTTCTATGCTCACTGCATGTTTAAGCCTCATCCTAAGTAATAAAATTAAAGTTTTAGTTCTAGTTTAAACTAGATGTTTAAATGCTCTAGATGTTCTAGTTCTAATTTTCTAAAATGCATTAAAATAAACACAAAAGTGTTTTTAAAAATACAGTTTTCATCCACGAATCACTTGCACACCAGGGATGATGTGTGATGGAACTTTGGGAAACCCTTTCTAAAGAGCTTGGGCGGCTCCATTTCTTCACAATGCCCAGGTCTTCTTGCTTTAGGCTTTGCTTCTTCCCCTGTTATTCATTTGACAAGCATGCGTCATATACTTTTTGGCTGCCTTTGGTGGTGTGTCCCAGTGACAAGGACTGAGACTCCACACTCAGCAAGGAAACAGTATCCCTTCCTGATGGGTGTGCAGACTAACTGGGAGGAAAGGCAATAGGTAAACAGATATGCGAGAGAATTACGGATCATGCTCAGTGCGATGAGGGAAATGAACCATGGGGTTTACAGTGTGACATTTGAGATTGGCGACATTTGAACAGAGACGTGAGAATGAGAAGGACTGAGCCATGGAAGAGTCAGGGAAAAGTGTGCTAGGCAGAAAAAGGAGAAAAGGCCTAGAGGCAGGAGAGGGTAGGACGGATGGATTTGAGAATGTCAACTAGCTCGTCCTGCGGGGTGTCCTGAATACCTTCCAGAACAGAAATGTAGAGCTGGACCATTCTATACCACTGCCTGGACACGAATCCAGATTTGCACAGTTTGGGCAAGGCCTGTAGAAGTATTGTTGACTCAGTAACCGTACAAGTGCATCTTTGACCTGGATGATATCTAAGCATTGGATATAAAACTCCCAGGGCTTTGCCCAAGAGAGTTGCTCTCCTTCTTTGGAATTGAGATGAAAACTGACTTTTCCAGTTCTGTAGCCACTGCTGCATTTTCCAAATTTGCTGCCGTATTGAATGCAGCGCTTTAACAGCTTCGTCTTTCATGATTTTAAATAGCTCAACTGATTCCTGGGTCGGGAAGATCCCCTGGAGAAGGGCTACCCACTCCAGTTTTATTGGGCTTTCCTTGTGGCTCAGCTGGTAAAAAATCCACCTGCAATGCGGGAGACCTGGGTTCAATCCCTGGGTTGGGAAGATCCCCTGGAGAAGGGAAAGGCTACCCACTCCAGTATTCTGGCCTAGATAATTCCATGGACTGTACAGTCCATGGGGTCGCAAAGAGCTGGACACAACTAAGTGAATAGAAGAAGAAGAAAGAAGGAATTCTATCACCTCCACTAGCTTTGTTGGTAGCGATGCTTCCAAAAGCCCACTTGACGTCACACTCCAGGATGTCTGGCTCTAGGTGAGTGACCACACCATTGTGGTTATCCAGGTTATTAACCTTTTTCAGGGGGGCCATAAAAAAGGCTAAACTCTGAAGAATTAATACTTTCAAATTGTGGTGCTGGAGCAGACTCTTGAGAGTCCCTTGAACAACAAGAAGATCAAACCAGTCAATCCTAAAGGAAATCAACCCTGAATACTCATTAGAAGGACTGATGCTGAAGCTGAGGCAACAATACTTTGGCCACCTGATGCAAAGAGCAGACTCATTGGGAAAGACCCTGACGCTGGAAAAGATTGAGGGTAGGGGGATAAAAGGTCAGCAGAGGATGAGACGGTTGTATAGCATCACCAGTTCAATGGACATGAACTTGGGCAAACTCTGGGAGATAGTAAGGGACAAGGAGGTCTGGCATGCTGCAGTCCTTGGGATGGAAAAGAGTTGGACACAACTGAATGACAACAGCAACATTGCTCTCCTTACTCCCTGAATGATCAGAAAGCCAGCCCCTGCTCGCCCTTGGAACTGCTGGGCTTCGTGTATTCTGAAACACCTGCCTCTTTGGGGGACAAAATGAAAAGGACTCCTGACGGTGGCTAACTCCTCCCAGGGAGACAACAGGGAACTGAGGCCAGGCAGGAGGTGTTGCTTCCAACAGCTGCAGTTGGATCACCTCCCACTAGAGGGCACTGCTATGCTGCAGGAAGTAGGGGCAGACTTGCAGCTCTCAATCCTGAAAATTTTAGTACCCCATGAAGGCTCTGGAGTGTGAGATTGTAAGGCTTGGTGTTAAAAAAAGAAGATGAACTCACTGACTCATCCAGCCTTTGGCTGAGACATTTGTAGATGCCTGGAATGCATTCAGACCTGCTGGGGACAGCAGACAGGTCCTTAGCATGGATCCAGGCACGGGTGGAAGGTGGGGCCTCCGTGGACACTGCAGGCAGGGAATACTGGGAGGTGAAGGTGGAGGTGAAGATGCACAGGCCGGGGGGCGGGAAGGGCGGTGAAGTTGGCATCAGAAGGCCACTGGGTTGACTAGCTCCATCCTCCGCCTGGGGCTGGTCAGTGTGAAAAAAACATGTTTTTGGCAGCAGGATAGTGAAGATGTTTCATTCTAACAGTTTCTATATTCTGTATGGTGCAAACTCATCTGCTGAGAGGGGCAGAAAAGGGCAGGCTTTGATCATTGGCAGAGTATGGAAAAGGTCTGAAAAAGCTGCTTGCAGAATGGGAGAGCAAGTTGGCCAGAGGAACTTGGCAGAATTGCTGGCTGTGCTGAGGCCCCAGTGTCAGGAATCAGGTTTTTGAAATGCAGCCATCCTGCCAGTTTCAAACACTCTCCAGCAGCACTTTCCCTTCTTCCCCTCCATCTGTGTTCACTTTGATTGACTTCCAGAGTCTGTAAGGAGGATGAAGGTCCCCTAAGCCACCCCTTGGAACCACCCCTGCCACTTGGTGGAGCAAACTGGCTCAGAATGGATGCTGGCAAGCAGGGTCTACAGAAAGAAAGATGCTGAGCTGCTCCTCCTTGCAGCTCCGACCATGAAAAAGGAAGCTGTGATGGGTCCTAAGCTGGCAGGGACCAATGTCAGAACGGACTGGATGGGAGATTTACCAGTTGGATTCAGTTATGGATTAGATGGGGCTTCCCTGATAGCTCAGTTGGTAAAGAATCTGCCTGCAATGCAGGAGACCCTGGTTCAATTCCTGGGTCAGGGAGATCCCCTGGAGAAGGAAATGGCAGCCCACTCCAGTATCCCTGCCTGGAGAATCTCATGGACAGAGGAGCCTGCCAGGCTACAGTCCATGCAGTCGCAAGAGTTGGACACGACTGAGCAACTAAACCACCACCATAGATTAGATGTGAGTGTTGCTGTAACTAGTGGCTGTTGGGGCCATTAAGTGAGACATAAAGAGATAAGTGGTAAGGAGAGGGAAAATAACTGAAATGTCAGGAGAAGGACTGGTAAGAGGGGTAAAGGGGAAACCAAGGCATTGTGTTCTCAAAGCCAAGAAGGAACATGTTCCTCAAGAAGTAGGGATTGGGCTAATGCCTTGGATACCACAGAGGGCAAAACAAGGCCAGGACAAAATGGGACTGCTCAGAGAGAGCTGCTTCAGAGGGTGAGGAGGCAGAAGGCAGATGTGACAAGTTGGGGATGAATATGAGCGGAGGAAGCAGAGCTGTTGAGATTTCTCTCAAGAATTTTGGGAAGAAAAGGAGCCCTATAGGGCTGTATTGGGAGTTCATGAGGAAACAGATGATTCGCTTTTTGAAAATCAGAAAGACAAATCTTACAGCACAGTAGTTAATAACACTGTATTGCATATTTGAAAGTTGCTAAGAGAGTTCCTAGGTGGCTCAGTGGTAAAGAATCCACCCAATGCAGGAGATGCAGGAGATGTGGGTTCCATCCCACATGGTTGTTGGAAAGATTCCCTGGAAGAGGAAATGGCAACCCACTCCAGTATTCTTGCCTAGAGAATCCCATGGACAGAGGAGCCCGGTGAACTACAGTCCATGGGGTCGCAAAGAGCCGGATATGACTGAACAACTGAGCACTCACACAGCACAAGAGGGTAGCTCTAACAAGTTCTCATCAGAAGAAAAAAATTGTGCGTTGGTAATGGGTGTTCACGAGACTTATCATGGTGATTTCACAAAATATCCATTCATATGTTGAATCATTATGTTGCACACTTGGAACTAATATACTATTATATGTCAATTATATCTCAACTTTAAAAATAACTAACTAAATAAAAGAACCAAAAAAAAGACTTAAACTAATGGGGAGAAATGAGAGAAAGAGGAACCCTTTGATGGCCAGATACAGCACTTTGTGGTTTACATGGGCCCCTTCCGTGTTCATCCAGCTTAGCCCTCACAACAGCCAGGGGAAGTCCACCTTATTATCATTTGCACACTGAGCTGAGGAAATTGCTGTGAAAGTCACAAGGCCAGGAGATGGGAAAGCTGGGCCTCCAATATGGTTTTCTGAATTCACATCATCCACAGTTCATGATCCATTGCCTGTGTACTAAGTTGTTTCAGTCGTGTCTGACTTTTTGCGACCCTATGGACTATAGTCTGCCAGGCTCCTCAGTCCATGGGATTCTCCAGGCAAGAACACTGGAGTGGGTTGCCGTGCCCTCCTCCAGGGGATCTTCTGGACCCAGGGATCAAACCTGCACCTCCGACGTCTCCTGCATTGGCAGGCAGGTTCTTTGTCACCGGTGCCACCTGGGAAGTCCCCCAACATCTATTAGCCAGTCCCAACTATGTAATTTGTGCCAGGATGGCCAGCACCTGGCTACTCATACTGTGGGCCACAGACCAGCCTATCAACCTCACTGCAGAGCATTTTGGAAATGCAGAATCTCAGCCCCCTCCCTAGACTTGTAGAATTAGAATCTGCATTTCAACAAGACCCCAAGGCAATACAAATGCATATTCAAGTGCGGGAAGGGCTGACCTAGGGATCCACTCCCAGGGCAAAGGAAAAGTAGGCTTAGGTGTGGAGAAGGAGCTAAACCCAGATTGAGAGAGAAAGTGAGAGTCTCAGGGTTACCCCCAGCAGGTCCCCTGATAGTGTCCCCGTGGTCAGGCCAGGCTAGCCCGCAGATGGCACCTGAGAAATTGACGTCCAGTTGCCCGGAAACTTATTGGAGCTGTAGGTGCAGCAGCAAAATCCATTCATTCAACACCCACAGTCACCCTTCCTCCTTTCCAAGCCCAGATTCTGGAGAGCGGAGCTGTGCATTCCCAGCCTGACAGATCCGTGCTTTAGACCCACACCCAGGCTTCGCCAGACACGGCTTCTCCAGACATGTTTCCTCCCCCTCACTTCTCAAAACTGCTTCCATGCCGGCTATCTTCTCCCTAAATAAGATCAATGGAGACTTTTTAACATAACATTTATTAGCTAGTTTTTTTAAACTACAAAGGGGGAAAAAATCCAAGAAATACAGAAAAATCAAGGTGAAAATTAAGTCCGTTCTACACCACAGGCCATCTGGGTCCCCCAAGGTAATCACGGTTAACAGTTGATGGTGTATCTTTTTAGAGATGGTGTATGCATGTCAATGGTGCGATCTGTGTGTACATTTTGTAGGTAAATAGGCACACACTGAACTCGCTGTTCTGCGTCTTGCTTCTTGTTCGCTTAATAATACATCTTGGACTCCTTTCTGTGTCAGTTGCTATAGATCCACTTTATTTTTTCACAGCCATAAAACAAGCTGTTGTCTGACTTCACTAGAGCTTATTTAACCAGCTTCCTACCAATGGACATGTAGATTGTTTCTGGTCTCTTTCTGTTACAAACAGTGCTTCAGTTATCAGGTCAATGCCAGCTGCTGTAACAAACAAACCCCAAGAGAAAAGTGTGTGTCTTGCTCACGATAGTCCAAAGGGGTTGTTTCCCTAATTATCAGTGGTCTTCTTGCCCCTTCTCCCTTTTAAACCTTCCAAGGCCTCAGAGTTCTTGGCATTTAGCTTGTAGATGTAAAACAAAATGAAAAGGACACACCTACTTTGTAAACATCTGGGCCTGGAGGTCACAGAGTTAGAACCAGCCACAGGGCCCCACCGCAGGGGGTGCTGGGAGATGTAGTCCTTGGCTGGGCCGCCACCCTCTAGAGACAGAGCTATACAATGGAGTGAGAGGCAGGGATCTTTGGTGAATGCCTCCCCATCTCTGCCATACGTTCTTGCACACAGGTCTTCACACACTTGTACAATTAAATTTCCAGAAGTGGAATTGCTGGGTTAAAGGGTATGTGTGTTTTACATTTGGGTAGATAATATCTAGGGCTTCCCAAGTGGTGCTAGTAGTAAAGAAACCGCCTGCCAATGCAGGAGACATAAGAGACGCAGATTTGCTCCGTGGGTTGGGAAGATCCCCTGGAGGAGGGCATGGCAACCCACTCCAGTATTCTTGCCTGGAGAATCTCATGGACAGAGAATCCTGGCGGGCTACAGTCCATGGGGCTACAAAAAGTTGGACATGACTGAAGTGACTTAGCATGCACACATGCACAGATAATATCTAATTACCCTTCTAAAGATGTATTGATTTACACTCCCTCAAAGTATTGGCAAGTACTTTGTTCTACACACTCTTGCCAGCAATACTTGTTATAATTTATTGATTTATTTGGCTGTGTCGGGTCTTCATTGGGACACACGGGATCTTTCACTGCAGCACAGTAGCTGTGGTACGCGGGCTGAGCTGCTCCACAGCATGTGGGATCTTAGTTCCCTGACCAGGGATCGAACCCACATCCCCTTTGTTGCAAGGCATATTCTTAATCACTGGACCACCAGGGAAGTCCTAACAACTGTTATAATTTTAAAAAGTATATTTTCCAGTCATACAGGTGAATAATATGATCTCATGATCTCATCTTAGTTTTAATTTGCATGTCTTTAATTTTAACAGAGACGGAGTATCTTTTCTTAACTTTATTTCCCATTGGTAACTCTTTAGATATTAACTTCTCACAGCCTGTGTTCCTTTACTCCACCAGCTGGTTCTTTTTCATATTAATTTGCAAGGACTTTGAAAAATATATAAAATATATAAATGCATGCTGCTGCTGCTGCTAAGTCACTTCAGTTATGTCCAACTCTGTGCAACCCTATGGACAGCAGCCCACCAGGCTCCTCTGTCCACAAGATTCTGTAGGCAAGAATACTGGAGTGGGTTGCCATTTCCTTCTCCAATATAAATGCATATATAGATATTAAAAATATATGAAATCATCCTTTGTTTCCCTATCTCATATGATGCAAATGTTTTTCCAGTGAGTCATTTTCCCATTATTTTATTTATGGTATTTTTCCATTCCAGAGACTTACATTTTTTATGTATCTAACTTTGCAGGCTTTTCCTCCATGAGTTTTGTCTCGTGCTTAGAAAGGCTGTCCATGTGCCAAGATTAATTTTATATTCTCACGTTTTCTTCTAGTGCTAGAGTCACACTTGCTTGAATCCGGATTTTGCAACTTGCTGCGTTGATTCGGTGACTGACTTCAGTTCTCCATGTCCCAGATTCCTCAGCTCATAAAGAGGAATAGTGAGTGCTGGGCTCATGGAGTTAATGTGAGGACCAAGGGAGGTGGCTCATACACAGAGTAGCGCATCTGACCACTGGTCCCTGAATGAGAAATCTTAGCTATTAGCTTGTTCATGATGTCCAGGGCATCAGTGACCCCATCTCTATCAGCTTGGGCTGCTATCACAAAAATGCCATAGGCTGGGAAGCTTCCATAACAGAAAGCTATTTCTCACAGCCTGGAGGCTGGAAGTCCAAGATCAAGGTGCCAGCCAATTTGGTTCCTGCTGAGGACTCTCCTTCTGGTTTACAGACAGACATCTTCTTACTGTGTCCTCACATGGCAGAGAGGGAGAGATCATCTCTCCCTTTAAAAAAAAATTAATTTATTTTAACTTTTTATTTTGCACTGGTATATAGTTGAGTAGCTCAGCTGGTAAAGAATCTGCCTACAATGCAGGAGACCCCAGTTTGATTCTTGGGTCAGTAAGATCCACTGGAGAAGGGATAGGCTACCCACTCCAGTATTCTTGGGCTTCCCTTGTGGCTCAACTGGTAAAGAATCCGCCTGCAATGCAGGAGACCGGGGCTCAATCCATGGGTTGGGAAGATCCCCTGGAAAAGGGAATGGCTACCCACTCCAGTATTCTGACCTGGAGAATTCCATGGACTATACAGCCCATGAGGTCATAAAGAGTTGGACGCAACTGAGCAACTTACACTTTCATAGTTGAGTAACAATATTGTGTTAGTTTCATGTATACAACAAAGTGATTCATTTATACCTATACATGTATCTATTCTCTTCCCAATTAAGTTGTTACAGAATATTGAGCAGAGTTCCCTGTGCTATACAGTAGGTCCTTGTCACTTCTTATAAGAGCATTAAGGCCTCCTCTCTTGTGAACTAATTACTATAGGTCCTGAACATATAAATTTGAGATGAGGATGACGGGGGACACAAAAATCCACTCCATAGCAGACCCTGTGTATTGGCTGATGTAGGCTGGGTGCCCTTTTTTTCAAGGTGTACAACATAATGATTTTGGTATAAATCATCATGGTAGACACATATGGCACTGGCGGTAAAGAACCCACCTGCTAATGCAGGAGACATAAGAGATGGGGGTGGGGTGGGGGTTGATCCCTGGGTCGGGAAGATCCTCTGGAGGAGGAAATGGCAAACCTCTCCAGTATTCTTGCCTGGAAGATCCCATGGACAGAGCAGACTGGTGGGCTATGGTCTATAGGGTTGCAAAGAGTCAGACACAACTGAAGCAACTTAGCACACATGCATGCAAAGTGATTGTGAAGTGATTATCACAATTGGGTTAATGAACATATCCATCACTTCGCAGAGTCACCATTTTTGTATGTGTGTAGTAAGAACACTTAAGACCTACTCTCTCAGCAGATTTCAGGTATGTAACACTGGAATGTGAACTCTTGTCACCAGGCTGTTCATTAGATCCCCAGATCTTATTCATCCTCAACTGAAATTTTGTACCTTTATCTCCTTTGACCTTTATCTCCCCATTTCCCTCTCCCCACCTCCAGCCCCCAGCAACCACCATTCTACTCTCTGGTTCTGTGAGTTCAACACAGAGATCCCATCAGTAATTGAAATCATATAGTCACTGTCTTTCTGTGCTTGGCTTATTTTACTCAGTCATAAAAAAAGAAGGAAAACCTGCCATTTGGGATGATGGGGTGAACCTATAGGACATTATGTGAAGTGAAGCTACATGCCCATTTCTTCTGGTTAACAAGTGGCAAAACTCACACTCAGCTCTCTGATTTCAAATCCCACACTCACTACTAGCTGCTAAAGTAGCCTACTGCCCTCCAAACATCTCCATGTGAATGTATCAGGCAAGGAGGACTCTATTCTGGTTTCCATCTGGTACCTGGTGGGACTCAAGACAAATCCAATGTAGCTATCACTGGGGAAATGCACAGTAGAAGAGGCAGGCAGGGTTACCCTGTCTTCTCGCCATCACCCTGGGGTACATGCCAGAGCCCAAACCACTTGGGGGTTAATGCTCCAGCGAAGAGACTGTGCCCAGACACTTACATCAGCTTCCCTTCTCATGGAGCAGAGGTGAGAACAGCCTTGTCAGCTGGGAGACATTCAAACTATTGGACACCAGGCAGGCTGGACAGAGGTGCCAGCTGTTTACATGAGTTATCAGGGAAAGCCAACTGCACAGGCCGTGGGGACATTGATGACTGTCGGAGATGGGGTTCAGGCCTGGCCCCTTCTAGCAGAGGAGGAAGCCACCAGCCCTAGTGGGAAGACAAGTTCCATCAGCCCCTCACACTGGGAAAAGGGGAGCCCCCCTCACCCCTTGGATTTACAAGGCTGTCATCTCCTTGAGGATCATGCCTGTCTTTGTATCCTGGCATACAGCAGGTGCTCAATAAATGTGTGTCCAATGAATGAGAACGTGACTGCATACCAGGCCAAGGATAGGCACTGTCGACAGAGACTTGATGGTGGTGAGCCCTGCCTTTTGTGACCTAACACTCTAGGGTGATGACAGATAATGTGTAAAAAATGAGTTATGTCTATAGTGAGTCCCATGGAATCACAGGGATAACAAATACCTAACTTCTGGAAAGAGGGAGATAATAAAGGCACAGTCAGGGAAGCCTCTCTGGTGGAGGTGATGATGAGCTAAGGGCTAAGGCATGATGAAGTTCTGCCTGACCAGCTACAGAGGCTTCCCCCAGAGGCCACAACACATCAGATGTTGCTTGGCATGAAAAATGCAATTTCGGGGGAGAACTCTAAATAGTCCAGTCTGGCCAGAGCCCAAGATGGCCATGGGCTGGATCAAGAAGAGCCACCTAAATCCTGTTAAGGCCTTTATCCTGTGAACAGTGAAGAATTACTGATGGGGTTCAAGCTGGGACTCAGCGTGGACTCAGCGTTTTCCTCCCAAGTCATATCACTGTAAGGATTTGAGCCAAGGTCTTGGAAGGAGGGGGTTCTGAGATACCAGAGGGGCTGCAGGTCTGTGCTCACAGGTGCTGTGCCTACGCTGGCCAGCACGTGGAGGGGGAGAGGGTTTAGCAGGTTTATTTTAGAAGAACCAGTTTCCTGCAGGAAAGACTTTCCCCGCCTCTTCCGTTCCTAATTATCCCTCTGGAGACGGCAATTTTTTTTTTTTTTTCCCAAGGAGCCTGGTTGCCCAGCCAGGAGCTAATAAATCACCGAAGTCCCCCAGGCAGCCAGGCCTTTTAGAGCACACTTATGGGGTGCACAGATTTAGCAGGAAAGGAAATCTTCTGGTGAACCCTTCCGGTGATAATCAGGGTAAGCCAGCCCCAAATACCAAGTCCCCATGTGGACAATGGGGCCACAAGAGCTGCCTCTGTTCTACTGAGTGGGTCAGAAAATGCCATTTCCGGAGAGTCTCAAACTGACAAGACAGTATTTGGATTTTTTTTTTCTTTGTTTCTTCTTTTGGTAAGGGACACAGAAGTCTGTGATTTTTTTTCCCTTGGGGAGAAGACATAAAATGGACTTTGGGGCACAGATTTCTACCAGACCAAAGCCTTGCCTTTATTTTTTTTTTTCTCTTCAGCAAATATTGACTATGCGCCTACTAAGTGCCACTACAACTGAGAGAAAGACAGCAGTGCTCTTCTCTTGGAACTTCCCGTCTATGGTTGGGCTGGGGGAGAGCAGAGATATCCTTCAAATAAATATTTAATGTCTTAGATAACAATGAGTGTGATCGCGTTACTTACGAGGATGTGTTTTATTAAGACCATGCTTCCCAAGCTTCTCTGATCATGAGTCATGGAGCAGGGGGCTTGTTAAAATTGTAGGCTCCTAGGCTGCGCCCTAAACCCACTGAAGCTGGATGTACCGAGCTCTTTTCCTCTAAGGAGAAAACACTTCTGAGCTACTGTATTAAAGGCTGTGCAGCTAAAGGAACATGCGGTCCTCAACCATGGTTCTTAGCCCTGGGGGCCCCCTGGGATCAGCTGGGGAGCTTTAAAGTCGCAGGTGCCCAGGTCTCTGCAACGCCGACCCCCTCCCCCCCCCCCACTACAGAGATTCTTATTTAATTACTCTGATACAGTGGTATGGGACTTCCCCGCCTGCCAATGCAGAAGACATAAAAGATGAGAGTTTGATCCCTGAATCAGGAAGATCCTCTGAAAGAGGGCATGGCAACCCACTCTAGTATTCTTGCCTGGAGAATCCAATGGACAAAAGAGGTTGGCAGGCAACAGTCCATAGGATTGCATAGAGTCGGACACAACTGAAGTGACTTGGCACACATTAGCACGTGTGGGGGTATTTATCGCATCTAGTTTGACTTCCCCACCTCCTCCCTCTCAGCCACACTGCAGATGACCACAGTCCTGTCCTCTTTCAACATCAGAGGGAACCTGGGCAAAGGATCCTGTAGATGGCAAAACAGAAATGGCGCAAGATCTGTTCCTTTTAGTCTCATTTTACCTTCTTGTACTGGGAAGTTTTGGCTGAAGCAGAACTTGAGTTCCCCCTCAGCTCATGAACCTGAGCACATGTGGCCATGATGAAATTTTTTAAATGACACAGTGATCCCTTCACCCCAGGACTATCTGCTGGAACCTTCCTCTGCCCAGGTTCAGAATGCCAAGAAAAGGCCAGGCTTCATAATTTCTGGTAACTTCTAAGGACTCGCGGTAACCTCTCAGTAGGCACCTACCTTTGACACTAGATCTTTGATCAATTTCTTGAGTACCTATGTTCTGCCAGGTTTGTGCTAAGAAGGCAAAAATGAATAAGAAACATGCCCAAGATGCTGATGATCTCTTGATATAAATGGATGTGTACTTAGTAAGTACCACACAGTGGGATGAGGTCTTAATAGCTGGATTCAGGAAGTGTCATGAAATTATTTTTTTGAAAGTGTTCACAGAGGGTGTGACTTTTCCTTTGGATTTGGAAAGGTGAGTAGACGTTTGCCAGGGTTAAAGAGACCAGAAAGATGGTCCAGAGTCTTTAAAAAAAAAAACAAAAACATGAAAAGACAGCATGTGTTTGGCGAGTGAATTTTGTGTTCAATATAGTTATAAGCATCAGATTTCCAGGAGGTGGCAAGAGATTAATTCTGAAAAGGTAGACGGCAGCCCTGAGTACCAAGTCAAGGAATATGGGCTTTATTCAGAAGAATGGCTAATGGTTGACAAGATTGGATTTGCTTTATTTTTTTGTATTCTCAGTAGATATTTTATGAATCAAGATGCAAACACCAAAAACGTGGAACCCAACATTCTTGGCAGATGCTTGCCTATCTTCTTATGGAGAAAGATGTTTACAACTCTCAGTATTGACTCGTCTAAATATTTTATCACTGTGACTGCATTCATTCACTTTATTCTTTAAATTTTTATTGGAATAGAGTTGCTTTACAATGTTGTGTTAGTTTCTACTATTCAGCAAAGTGAATCAGCTGTTACAAATACATATATCCCCTCTTTTTTGGATTTCCTTCTCCTTTCGGTCACCAGAGAACAGTGAGTAGGGCTCCCTGAACTATACAGGAGGTTCCCATTAGTCACATTTACACAAGAGAATGGATTTGCTTTAGCATGATTCCCTTGGCAGACACAGAATGCAGAATGGATTGAAAGGGAGAAGAAAGTAGAAGCATGGAGGTCAGAGAGAAGTCTGTTGTCAGAGGAACAGATGAGGTGAGCCTGAGGTGTGTGAATGGGGCCAGGAGATGGGGGAAGACTTGAGAACGTACCAGGAAGACAGACATTAGACGTAAGAAGGATGTGAGGTTTTTGTGCTTTGTAAGCATGGGAGGAAAATGGCAAGTTCATTACCGAGATGAGGTGTCCAGTCCACAGACAGTTGGACAGTCCAGTCCAGGGTGTGGGAAACTTGGAACTGCAGTTACAGAGCTGTGAGGAGTAATAGCTCCGAGGTGGTGCTAAAGGCTAGGGAGGAATGGGGTCATCCTGGAAGATCACGTAGAATAAGAGAAAGGGGAGATAGACTCCTGGGAAGGCTCTCGGTGATTTGGGGAGAGTTGAGAATGTGGAAGGGGATGAGGGCTGCAGTGCATATCTGGATTAGATTGCTGGCTTCACGTGAGCCCTAGAAATACTGATGGAGACATTACTTGTGCCATGGCTATGGTAGCCTTTGCAGAGGGAGATGCAAATAAGGTGCACCTGCCCTGCCTCGTGCAGTTTATAATCAAGTGGGGGTGAGCTTAGCTTAGCATAGCTTCCACAGAGAGGAAACCAGGCACGTTAGAATTCTTGGGTTCCAAACAACAGAAATGGACTTTGATTAACTTCAAGTAGTAAAAAAAATTTCTTAGAAGGGTGTGCAGTAACTTATAGAACTACAGAGGAAGGTGGGCAAACCAGGTCTGGGAAAGGGCAAGAACCAAGAAAGCTGAGGGATTGGGTAAGAGAGACTGCTGGGGAGGCTCCTCCAAGCTCCTGTGTCTGGCTGGAAGATTGAGTCCACTTTCCGTCTTCATCATATACTTTTTGTCAGTCACACACCCTCTCCTTGGACTGCTAAGAGTTTATCCAAAGTAGGAGTGGTTCCTTTGAAAGAAATCTGGGGGCTACTACCAGATGTGGTGGAAATTGTTGCTGAGCAGGTTCACATAACAGATGGGCGGCAAGTCCAATTGGTGAGTGTTAGACCACTCTTTCTGTCATTTTTGCAGAGCCATACAGAAACAAAAGGAGACCGAAGCTTAAAAGGGTTATGCGGGTGAGAGAAAAGTTCAGCTGTTTGTTAGCAGCTGGAAACAAATCAGCAAAATTTCAACAATGGCATGAGGAGGAAAAATGAGCCTAAGGAAAAGACTAATGCCCTCTTCCCACCACAGATCAGAGAGGTGTGTATCCAGAGTCTCCTTGTGTGTTACCATCACACAGCCTCTATTCCAGTGACCTAATGAGAAATAAATATGTAAGGCATCCTTTGATGGAATAGAGAAGATTTGAAGTACACATTTGACTGTGCATGATACTGTTTGCAGTGTGGTGTTTATGTCTTCCTTAGTAACTGTAATTTGGTTTTGTAGCTGATATGCCAATTAGGAAGGGTGGAACTTCACTTTAATGCGCAGCTTGGGGAGTGATGTGACACCCTGAAGATCACTGGAATAGGTCAGAAGTTTCCAAACTGGTAGCAGAGAGAGGTGTTAATTGGCGCTCCTGGCAAAAGTTCATAGCTTAGCCAGATAAGCTTGGGAAATGCTGCAACCTGTTTTCCTCTCTTGGATATTCATTGGCGTATTAAAGGACATTGCAAAGAGATATGTTTAATGGCTTATCAGGTCAACTTTTTGTGTGTTGAAGGCCTTATACCCGCAAAAGCCTTGAAAAGTCCCTAAGTTTAAATGCACTGTCACGGATATGTAATTTCATCTACTCTGTCATTAAGGCCAATACCTCATTACAATGTGTTCCAAGATCATAAAATAATGCAGGCAGATTTCTAAGAAAATCCAAAGAATTTGATTCAAGTGCGCCTGTGATTATTTGCTAAGAATGATATCCTCAGTATTAATAAATACTATTAAAATTTTCAACCCATCCGGGTCTTTTACAGACTTGGGGCTTAGATGCAAAATATTAGTTGCATCAGCTTCTCAGTTGCAAAAAGAACTTGAAGATTCAAGGGGAAAATGGGAGGTTTGTATGGAGGGCAGCTGAGTCGGGGGTGGGGGTGGGGGAGGGATCTGAGAGCACAGGTGGGCAGGTGAGCCCCTGTGTAACTTGTCCTCGGAGATTAATGGTGGTGGTGGTGGTGGTGATGTGAATATGATGCTATGGAAATGATTGCTTCCCGGGTCCAGAGAAGGTTTAGAAGAAAGTGAAATAAAAAAGAAAGTGAAATAAGATGAATTTAAATATCACGTACAATGAATCTGAGACTATGGTAAAGACAGAAGGAAAGAAGGTTATGGTCTGTGTTTTTTTCCTGTGGCCACCATGACAAATGCCTTGAAAAGAAGTGTCTTAAAACAATGGAGATTTATTCTTTCAGGTTTGGAAGCCAGAATCCTTAAAAGCAAATTGTCAGCAGGGTTGGTTCATCCTGGAGGCTCTGAGGAAGAATCTACTCCATGCTTCTCTCCTGGCTTCTGCCGGCTGCCAACAATGCTTGTCATTTCTTGGCTTGTAGACATATCACTGCATGCTCTGCCTTCATCCTCCCATTTCCTCTTCTCTCTGTGTCTGTTCTCTCCTTCTCTTCTCTTCTAAGGATAATCCTTACAAGGAACCCTAATCCAAGATGATCTCATCTTGAGATCCTTAATTTACTTCCTAAGGCTGCAAAGACTCTTTTTCCAAATAAGGTCCCATTCATAGGTTCTGGGTGAATGTATCTTTTGGAAGATCATCATTCAATCCACGACATAGCCCTAGAGTAGAATTTCAGGGTGAACCTTTTCAGAATTAGGGCAATTCCAAGGACAAAACCTAACGTATGACCATGAGGAAGAGTTTGCTAAAAGAGAAGATAAAATGGAGATATTTGGCCAAAGACCTGTGAGGCCAGGTTACGGAAGAGATGACTATATAGCCGGGACAAAGAAGGCTAGACACCAGATGCCTCTATTCATAGGACTGTGAAGCTGCCAGCTGTGGGGTCTGGGAAGCCATAACGTTAAGAACAAGTGAAGGGTGGGACTTCCCTGGTGGTCCAGTGGTTAAGGCTGTGCACTTCTAATGCAGGGGGCATGGGTTTGATGCCTGGTCAAGGAACTAAGATCCCACATGCCATGCAGCACAACCAAAAATAGATAAATAAATAAAGTAAGCAGTTTTTAACAAATAAATAGGGAGTGGGGGAAGGGTGATTGTGTATTGGTGGTTCTCACCTTTATTTTCACATTGAAATCATCTGAGGAGCTTCAGAAAAGCACCCACCCCCAAATATTTTTAATCAGTTAGTCTAGAATGGGGCTCAGACATCTGTGTATTTTTTTAATTTATTTTTTTATTGAAGGAAAATTGCTTTACAGAATTTTGTTGTTTTCTGTGAAACCTCAATATGAATCTGCCATAGATATACATGTATCTCCTCCCTTTTGAACCTCCCTCCCACCTCCCTCTCCATCCCACCCCTCTAGGTTGATACAGAGCCCCTGTTTGAGTTTCCAGAGCCAGACAGCAAATTCCCATTGGCTATCTATTTTCAATATGGTAATATAAGTTTCCATATTATTCTTTCCATACATCTCACCCTCTCCTCCCCTCTCCCCATGTCCATAAGTCTATTTTCTATGTCTGCTTCTCTATTGCTGCTCTGTAAATAAAGTCTTCAGTACCATTTTTCTAGATTCCAAATATGTGCATTAGAATATATTTATCTTCCTCTTTCTGACTTCACTCTGTATAACAGGTTCTAGGTTCATCCACTTCATAAGAACAGACTCAAATGCATCCCTCTTTATGGCTGAGTAATATTCCAGTGTGTATATGTACCACACCTTCTTTATCCATTCATCTGTCAATGGACATCTAGGTTGATTCCATGTTCTAGTTATTGTAAATAGTGCTGCAGTGAACAATGGGATACATGTGTCTTTTTCAATTTTGGTTTCCTCAGGGTATATGCCTAGGGGTGAGATTGCTGGGTCATATGGTGGTTTTATTCCTAGTTTTTTAAGGAATCAATACAGTCTTCCATAGTGGCTGTATCAATTTACATTCCCAATAACAGTGCATGAGCATTCCCTTTTCTCTACACCCTCTCCAGCATTTATTGTTTGCAGACTTTTTGGTGATGGCCATTCAAACCGGTGTGAAATGATATCTCTTTGTGGTTTTGATTTGTATTTCTCTAACAATGAACAACACTGAGCATCTTTTCATGTGTTTATTAGCCATCTGTATGTTTTCCTTGGAGAAATGTCTGTTTAGGTCTTTTCCCCACTTTTTGATTGGGTTGTTTGTTTTCCTGGCATTGAGTTGTATGATCTGCTTGTATATTTTGGAAATTAATCCTTCATCAGTTTCATTTGCTATTATTTTCTCCCTATCTGAGGGTTGTGTTTTCACCTTGCTTATAGTTTCCTTTGCTGTGCAAAAGGTTTTAAGTTTAGTCAGGTACCACTTGTTTATTTTAGTTTTTATTTCTGTTACTCTAGGAAGTGGGTCATAGAGGCTCTTGCTTTGATTTATGTCATTGAGTATTCTGCCTATGTTTTCCTCTAAGAGTTTTATAGTTTCCGGTCTTACATTTAGGTCTTTAATCCATTTTGAGTTTATCTTTGTGTATGGTGTTAGGAAGTGTTCTTATTTCATTCTTTTACACGTAGCTGTCCAGTTTTTCCAGCACCATTTATTGAAGAGGCTGTCTTTGCCCCATTGTATATTCTTGCCTCCTTTTACCCATAGGTACATGGGTTTATTTCTGGGCTTTCTATCTTGTTCCATTGGTCTATATTTCTGTTTTTGTGCTGTACCATACTGTCTTGATGATTGTAGCTTTGTAGTATAATCTGAAGTCAGGAAGGTTGATTCCTCCAGCTCTATTCTTCTTTCTCAAGACTGCTTTCACTATTTGGGGTCTTCTGTATTTCCGTATGAACTGTGAAATTTTTTGTTCTAGTTCTATGAAAAATGCCATTGGTAATTTGATAGGGATCGCATTGAATCTGTAGATTGCATTTGGTAGTGTAGTCATTTTCACAATATTGATTCTTTCTACCCAGGAACATGGAATATCTCTCCATCTGTTTATGTCATCTTTGATTTCTTTCATCAGTGTCTTATAATTTTCTGTGTACAATTCTTTTGTCTCCTTAGGTAAGTTTATTCCTAGATATTTAATTCTTTTTGTTGCAATAGTGAATGGGATTGATTCCTTAATTTCTCTTTCTGATTTTTCATTATTAGTAAATAGAAATGCAAGTGATTTCTGTGTATTAATTTTGTATCCTGCAACTTTGCTAAATTCACGATTAGCTCTAGTAATTAATTTTCTGATACTATCTTTAGGGTTTTCTATGTAGAGAATCATGTCATCTGCAAACAGTGAGAGCTTTACTTCTTCTTTCCCAATCTGGATTCCTTTTATTTCTTTTTCTTCTCTGATTGGTGTAGCTAGGACTTCCAGAGCTATGTTGAATAATAGTGGTGAAAGTGGACACACTTGTCTTGTTCCTGATCTTAGGGGGAATGCTTTAAGTTTTTCACCATTGAGACTAATGCTTGCTGTAGACTTATCATATATGGACTTTACTATGTTGGGGTAGGTTCCTTCTTTGCTCATTTTTTGAAGAGTTTTAATCATAAATGAGTGCTGAATTTTGTCAAAGTTTTTTTCTGCATCTATTGAGATTATCATATGGTTTTTATCTTTTAATTTGTTAATATAGTGTGTCACATTGATTGATTTGCATAAACTGAAGAATCCTTGCATTCCTAAAATAAACCCAACTTGATCATGGTGTATGAGCTTTTTGATGTGTTGCTGAATTCTGTTTGCTAGAATTTTGTTGAGGATTTTTGCATCTATGTTCGTCAGTGACATTGGCCTGTAGTTTTCTTTTTTTGTGTTGTCTTTGTCTGGTTTTGCTATCAGGGTGATAGTGGCCTTGCAGAATGAGTTTGAAGTGTTCCTTCCTCTGCATTTTTTTGGAAGAGTTTTAGAAGGATAGGCATTAGCTCTTCTCTAAATGTTTGATAGAATTCTCCTGTGAAGCCATCTGTTCCTAGGCTTTTGTTTTTTGGGAGATTTTTGATCACAGCTTTAATTTAAGTGCTTGTAATTGGATTGTTCATAATTTCTATTTCTTTCTGGTTCAGTCTTGGAAGATTGAACTTTTCTAAAAATCTGTCCATTTCTTTCAGGTTATCCATTTTATTGCCCTACAGTTGTTCATAATAGTCTCTTATAATCCTTTATATTTCTGCCTTGTCTGTTGTAACCTCTCCTTTTTCATTTCTAATTTTGTTGATTTGATTCTTCTCTCTCTCTTTTTTCCTGATGAGTCTAGCTAAAGGTTTGCCAATTTTGTTTATCTTCTCAAAGAACCAGGTTTTAGTTTTATTAATCTTTACTATTGTTTCTTTCATTTCTTTTTCATTTATTTCTCTCAGATCTTTATGATTTCTTTCCTTCTACTAATTTTGGGGGTTTTTGTTCTTCTTTTTCCAGTTGTTTTAGGTGTAAAGTTAGGTTGTCTATTCAATGTTTCTCTTGTTTCTTGAGGTGGGATTGTATTGCTATCAACTTCTCTCTTAGGACTGCTTTTGCTGCATCCCATGGGTTTTGAGTTGTCAGGTTTTCATTGTCATTTGTTTCTATAAATTTTCTTTATTTACCTTTTGATTTCTTCAGTAACCTGTTGGTTATTTAGAAATGTGTTGTTTAATCTCCATGTGTTTGTGTTTTTTTACAGTTTTTTTTATTGTAATTGATATCTAGTCTCATAGCATTGTGGTCAGAGAAGATGTTTGATATGATTTCAATTTTCCTAAGTTTACTGATGTTTGATTTGTGACCCAAGATGTGGTCTGTCCTGGAGAATGTTCCATGTGCACTTGAGAAGAAGGCGTATTCTTCTGCGTTTAGGTGGAATGTCCTGAAGATATCAATGAGATCCATCTCATCTAATGTATCATTTAAGACTTGTGTTTTCTTATTAATTTTCTGTTTTGATGATCTGTCCATTGGTGTGAGTGGGGTGTTAAAGTCTCCTACTATTATTGTGTTACTGTCAATTTTTCCTTTTATGTCTGTTTGTGTTTGTCTTATGTATTGAAGTGCTCCTATGTTGGGTGCATAGATATTTACAATTGTTATGTCTTCCTCTTGGATTGATCCCTTGATCATTATGTAGTGTCTTTCCTTATCTTCTGTAATCTTTATTTTAAGGTCTATTTTGTCTGATACAAGGATTGCTACTCCAGCTTTCCTTTGCTTCCCATTTGCATGGAATATATTTTTCCATCCTCTCACTTTCAGTCTATATGTGTCTTGAGATCTGAAGTGGGTTTCTTGTAGACAGCATATATACGGGTCTGGTTTTTCTATCCATTCAGCCAGTCTGTGTCTTTTGGTTGGAGCATTTAATCCATTTACATTTAAAGTAATTATTGATACATATGTTCCTATTGCCATTTTCTGAATTGTTTGGGGTTGATTTTGTAGATCTTCTTTCTTCTCTTGTATTTCTTGACTATATAAGTCCCCTTAACATTTGTTGTAAAGCTGGTTTGATGGTATTGAATTCTCTTAACTTTGGCTTGTCTGAAAAAGCTTTTTATTCCTCCATCAATTTTGTATGAGATCCTTGCTGGGTATAGTAATCTTGGCTGTAGATTTTTCCCTTTCAGTACTTTAAATATATCCTGCGATTCCCTTCTGGCCTACAGAGTTTCTTCTGGAAGATCAGCTTAAGTATATGGGGTTTCCATTGTATGTTACTTGTTGCTTCTCCCTTGCTGCTTTTAATATTCTTTCTTTGTGTTTATTATTTGTTATTTTGATTAGTATATGTCTTGGCATGTTTTTCCTTGGGTTTATCCTATATGGGATTCTTTGTGCCTCTTGGACTTGATTGACTATTTCCTTTTCCATCTTGGGGAAATTTTCAACTATAATCTCTTCAAAATCTTTCTCATACCCTTTCTTTTTCTCTTCTTCTTCTGGGACCCATATAATTTGAATGTTGGTGCATGTGATATTGTCCCAGAGGTCTCTGAGACTCTTTTCAGTTCTTTTCATTCTTTTTACTTTATTCTGCTCTTCAGAAGTTATTTCCAGCATTTTATCTTCCAGCTCACTATTTGTTCTTCTGCCTCAGATATTGTGCTATTGATTCCTTCTAGAGTATTTTTTATTTCAGTAATAGTGTTGTTTGTCTCTGCATGTTTATTTTTTAATTCTTCTAGGTCTTTGTTAATTGGTTCTTGCATTTTCTCCATTTTGTTGTAAGGTTTTTGATCATCTTTACTATCATTATTCTGAATTATTTTCCAGGTAGTTTGCCTATTTCCTCTTCATTTATTTGGACTAGTTTGTTCCTTCATTTGTGTAGCATTTCTCTACTTTTTCATTATTTTTTGTAACTTATTGTGTTTGAGGTCTCCTTTTCCCAGGTTTCAAGGTTGAATTCTTTCTTCCTTTTGGTTTCTGCCCTCCTAAGGTTGGTCCAATGGTTTGTGTAAGCTTCCTACAGGGTGAGATTTGTGCTGAGTTTTTCTGTTTGTTTTTCCTCTGATGGGCAAGGCTGAGTGAGGTGGGAATCCTGTGATGATTTGGTCTGTATTTTTGTTTTGTTGGTTGTTTAGATGTGGCGTCCTGCACAGGGTGCTTACTGGTGGTTGGGTGATGCCGGGTCTTGTATTCCAGTGGTTTCCTTTGTGTGAGTTCTCTGTGCTGCGATTCATGGGGTCGCAAAGAGTCAGACACGACTGAGCGACTGATCTGATCTGATCTGAGGGTTAGTTCTCTCGTAGTCTAGGATCTTGGAGTCAGTGCTCCCACTCCAAAGGCTCAGGGCTTGATCTCGAGCTTTGCGTGGCTCTACATTATTATTTTCTGCTGGCCAGGTACCCCTGTCTGCTCTCAGCTGGTGTTCTGCATGCACTGCTGTGTCTGAAGGTGTATTCCTGATGTATCTGCAGAGAGAGGTGTACTCCATGTCCACCTACTCCTCTGCCATCTTGTTCTCCGCCTGGATGCTTACTCAGTTTTGAACTGAGTTGGAAGCTATCAAGTTTCTGAAAAGATTATAGAACACCTATCTCAGTAGGGCTGGGTTTGTTGTTAATGAATCTCTACAAACAAAATCCGAGTCTTTCAACTAGTAGAAGTTTGCCTGTTCCTTTTCTCAACTGCCAAGTGCTGGTGGGCAGCCAGACCACTGCAGGGAATCTTGAAGGAAAGAACCTCAGGACAAATGGTCCAAGCAGCTGCTAGGGTCTTGCCCCAATATTCCGTGATCAGGATCAGCTAGCCACGAGCAGCAAGTCTTCTGGCTGGCTAAGCCAAATTGATACTGAATCCAAGCTTACTCTGCTCGCTGCATGACAAGCCAATGAATCTGAGAGACGAGGGGCTGAGGCAAGAAAGAGACTTTATTTGGGGGCCAACTGATCGAGAAGATGGCAGGCTAGCACCTCAAAAGAGCCATCTTCCTTTTAAAAAATAAATTTATTGGGTGATTTAATGTGCAGCCGGGATTAAGAAAAATTTTGCTGTCATTGTTCAGTCACTAAGTCATGTGTCCAATTCTTTGCAGCCCCATGAACTGCAGCATGCCTGGCTCCTCTATCCTTCACTATATAAGAAAAACTAATTAAGGGGAAAACACAACTTTCAGAAAGAAATAGCAACTGGAAACCAGAGGTGTTTCCCTTCACGAGGACCTGAAAGAGATACACCTGAGAAGGAGGCATCAGCTTGTCCTACCATCCTCCCTTAAACCTTAAGCAGAACTAGGAAATTACGAGGAGAGCAAGAGGTTGCATTACTGGGCTTCTGACTGAGCCCCTCCCCCATGATATTCTCCCCCCACCCATCTCACCCCTGATATTCTGTGCTTTTCAGTCTTTTACCAGGGATGTATTTCAGATGTATTTCAGCAGGAAAAGACATCAGAACTCATTTCAAAAACACATGCTATTCCTACAAAACATGCCTTTCCTCTCCCCAAAAGACTTTCTTAATATATTTGGAGAGATATCTTTTGCCAGAACAATATTCAGTGGCTTCCTTTGTATTTTTTGAATATGTAATAAACACAATAAAAATTTCAAGCAGTGTAAAAGATTATACAATAAAAAGCAATTCTCATTTATCCCTGACCTCCCTGCTCTGCTCCCACTCAAGGCCCCTCCCCAGAAGCAATTACTTTTATTGGTTTCATGGTATCTTTCCCCAGATAAACAAGCTGTGTCTTGCCTTTTTTCATTTAAGCACTAAATCTTGGAAATCATTCCATAACAGTACACACAGATCTACCCAACTGTATTAATTGGCTATTCCATCATGTATCTAACCCATACTGATGGACATTTAGATTGGTTCTTGTCTTAAACTGTTAAAGACTTTGAAAAAAGGGTCAACAAGAGTTAGGTGCTTCATCAGATGAGAACAGGGGAGGCTCAAATATCACAGAGGAGAAGGGGGTGGGGATCCCCTGGGAAGCTGGGTGGAGGGAAGTGATCCCCCCGGAGGTCCCCAACACAGCCCTGGCTGATCATGTGCATTTCTGCCCCACAGGAGCCTCATGCCTCGGACTCTCGAGAGTCAGATCACACTGGAAAAGACCCCCAGCTATTTTGTCACTCAAGAGGCCCCTCGCCGGATCTTCAACATGTCCCGAGACACCAAGCTGATCGTGGTCGTACGGAACCCGGTGACCCGTGCCATCTCGGATTACACCCAGACGCTCTCCAAGAAGCCAGACATCCCCACGTTTGAGGGCCTCTCATTCCGCAACCGCACCCTGGGCCTGGTGGACGTGTCCTGGAACGCCATCCGCATCGGCATGTACGCGCTGCACCTGGAGAGCTGGCTGCGTTACTTCCCATTGGCTCAGATCCACTTCGTCAGTGGCGAGCGGCTCATCACCGACCCGGCGGGCGAGATGGGGCGCGTCCAGGACTTCCTGGGCATTAAGAGGCTCATCACGGACAAGCACTTCTACTTCAACAAAACCAAAGGATTCCCTTGCTTGAAAAAAACAGAATCGAGCCTCCTGCCTCGATGCCTGGGCAAATCAAAAGGCAGAACTCATGTACAGATCGACCCTGAAGTGATAGACCAACTCCGGGAATTTTATAGACCATATAATATTAAATTTTATGAAACTGTTGGGCAGGACTTCAGGTGGGAATGAGCCACAGAGATTCAAGGGCTCTTCCGATAGTCTTTTCCATGAGATTTGCCCTGAGAGCCTCTGACCCTCTTCCCTCAGTGAATCCAGGCTCCAGTCCCTATTCCCCTCTTGGGTTCTATCCTCTTGGAATGGGGAAGCCCAGCTAAAGGCCAAGAGACCAGGGAGGGTCCTTGCCACTAGCTCTCCCCAGTCTGTCCAGGCACAGTTGATCTATTTCTGGCACATCTGGTCAGTTCCTAATAGTTTCCCTTCAGCCCATATGAGGCCCTGGGAAATTGTTTCAGGAAGCACAGATCTTCTGATTATAGATACATATTATAAGTGGTGATGGTTCTGTTGCTATGAACACAGCAGTCTGTCCTGTCACTGTCCACCCTGGAGTGGGCTTAATTCCAAGTGGCATGTACCTCCCCTCTGAGCTTAACTCTCTGGAGCTGCCCTGGGTGATGGATGGGGACCAGCCTTGTCCTCCTGACCTTAGCAGCTTGTGCAGAGATTGTGGAGCTGGTAATGTTCCCCCTGGCCACTCTTAGGAGACAGACCCTTTGCTGATGAAATAAACCAGTGATTTCAAAGCCTGTGGTTTCAACTCTGCTTGAAGGGGAACTGTCTTTAAAAACCACCCTGTGATTCTCCCTGCTCCCTGTGGACAAAAGCACATAATTCTGCTGTTACGGGTACTTTCCTCACGCGAGCTTTCATGTTCAGCATGCAATGGAATCATGCTTGTCCATGTGAAATAAATACGGCTCTCTCGTGTCCATATGGCTGGGCTTTCTCTGTGAGTCAGGCCTGGGGCATGGCTCATTCCTCCAGCTCCTCCCAGCAAGGTGGGGCTGTGCTGGGGATGGTGTGGGAGGGCAGTGAGAGGAGAAGCAAGGGGGTGGGGGAAGGAGAAGAGGTTCTTGCTGGGGAGACCTGTAAGGGCATCCTCTTCCTGAAACATAGTCTGATGAAGTCAGCTCTCCGTGTTAAGCTTTACAGCTGAGATGAAGCCAAACTAGAGGCTGAAAGGACATCAGACATGTTTTTGCTTGGCCAGCTTGACATTTGGAAATAATTTCCCACATTACAAACTTGGGAGTGTTCATGTAAAATATGGAGTTCCAGCTTCTTAAAAACATTTTTTTATTGGAGTATAGTTGATTTACAGTGTTGTGTTCATTCCTTCTCTACAGCAAAATGAATCATAAATATATGTGTGTGTGTATATATACATGCCCACTCTTTTTTAGATTTTTTTCCCCATATAGGTCATTACGGAACATTTGAATAGAGTTCCCTGTACTACACAGTAGGTCCTTTATTTTACATATAGTAGTGTATATATGTCAATCACAATCTCACGATTTATCCCTCCCCCTATCGTTTCCCCCAGTAACCATAAGATCGTTTTCTACATCTATGACTGTTTTTCTGTTGTGTAAATAAGTTCATTTGCACCATTTTTTAGATTACACATATAAGCAATATCATATGATATTTGTCTTTCTCTGTCCAACTTACTTCACTCAGTGTGACATGGCAACTTGGCCAGCTGAGCCTGTGCTTCATGACTGCCACCTCGGATGGGACCTGCACTCCTCGATTTTTCAGACCCCAACTGGACCCCCTCATCATCATGTAAGGCATTGTAATGCCTTACAGTGACCCCTGTAAGGCATTTGAGTTCACAGGCCTGTTTTGAGTATGTACCATGGTCTCAGAATAAAGTCCGAATCCTCCAGCATGGTGCTTGGGACAACGCCGATGGCAGCTTTGGGATTACCTTCTTCTCCCTCCTCACCCTCTGCTCCAGTCTTACAGAACTGTGTGCCTTTTCTTGACATTTTCTGTATCCATGCCTTGCTTGCTCCCAGGCATCTCCAGCTAATGGAAACCCCTGCTCCCATAAGACTTCACTCACGTGTCTCTGGCTTGATATTTGTGCAGCCATCCCCCACCAAGCTGACTTATCTGCTTGCTCTTCTGCACGTGGTAGTTTGTATACATCTCAGTTCTAGCTTTTATCACATTAGAGTATCATTACTTGTATAAATGCCTGTCTTGACCATAGACCCTGAACTCCCTGAGAGTCAAGACTGAATCTTGCTGATATGCATTAGGCACACAGCAAATGTTTGAGGGATGAATGTGTAAGTGGATGAATGGATGTTGGAAGTCTGGTGACATGGACAGGAATGTCTCATGGAACTGGACTTCTGGGACACTTGCCAGATAGCTCCACAGGACCCACAGGTAGCTGGGAAGGATTGCTGAACCTCCAGGGGTCCCTTTGCCCTTTGTCTGCTCTGTCAGGCATCATGGAAGGCTCCTGAAAATAAGAGTCTGACTTACAAGACTTACAAAAGCCTGAGATATTAGCTCTGTGTCTGAGTACGTTTTTCTACCCCAAGCATATTAGGAAATTACTTAGGAAAATCAAATGACTGAGAATATGGTACCAATTAATCCATGGTTCCAAGCATCCCCCATGGGCATGGAGAAGGGGGACAGAGGCCAGTGGGAGCTACCACCACCCAGAAACTGGGCACTGAACCTCTGGGGACCAGAAGAAGAATGAGTTGGATATGGACATTAATGAATTGCCCTTGTACATTCCCCTGCAAAAGTATTTGGTGTCCTGTGATCCTGGACAAGGTGGTAGCCAGAAGGAGACAGAATTACAATGGGACCCAGAGGAAATACCCAAGAAACTGTGAAATGTGCTTGTTTATCCTGATCAGGAATTAGAACTGATGAAATTTCCGAATTTTGTATGCACAAATGCAGCTTTATTCCTTTGCATTATAAGCATTCTCAGACCTCCCAGACTAAGTAGCCTCTAAGTATTAATGAATAGGTCAGGATCTATTGTAATTAATGTATCAATCATCATATGCAAATAAAAGATGCTAAAGTACCTTAAAAATCCTAGTTTAAACAAGTGAAGGCAGGTGTATACACGGGTCTGTTGAGCAAACTCTGACTTTTAATCCAGTGCAAATATATCCTTTCACCAGGCTGCCTGAGGGCAAACTTGCACAAACTCCAAATTAGTGTGGTTTAAATAGATGAAGTCTGGCTATTCAAATCTGAAACGAAGAAGGCTCCTCCAGGCCTCTGTGTGTGTGTGTGTGTGTGTGTTTGAAGTGTGTTTTTCTCTCTCACTAACAGTACAGGGTGCACAGAAATTCCCAAATACCAGAGAATCAGGTTCCTTCCACCCTAGAGCCCACAATTCATGATGGCTCATTCCACTAGCGTAACAGGAGTGTGGAAGTCATTGAGATCACCCGAAAGAGAACACACAAAGAGCCTCCTGACACAAAACCACCATAGTGAATTTATTTTCAGGGCAGCAATAGAGAAACAGACATAGAAAACAGACCTATGGACATGGGGGGAGGGGAGGAGGGAGAAGGGGAGATGTACAGAAAGAGTAACATGGAAATTTACAACACCATATGTAAAATAGGTAGCCAATGGGAATTTGCCGTATGACTCAGGGAACTCAAACAGGGGCTCTGTGACAGACTGAAGAGTGGGATGGGGAGGGAGATGGAAGGGAGGTCCAGGAGGGAGGGGACATGGGTGTTACCAATGGCTGATTCTTATTGATATATGACAGAAAACCACAAAATTCCATAAAGCAATTATCCTTCAATTAAAATTTTTTTTTAATTTTTTAATTTTTTTAAATTTTATTTTATTTTTAAACTTTACATAATTGTATTAGTTTTGCCAAATATCAAAATGAATCCATTACATTTTTAATGTTATATATATTAAAAAAAAAAACTTCCATAGCAAGGAGTCTTCGTTGGGAAGGCTCCAGGTGTGCCCTGGAGGTTGTTGGTTCAGGGAAGCTGGAGGCAGGCTAACCAGAAGGGAACATCTCATGTGACTGCAATGCCTTCCATGTCTTATCAACCCTACAAAGCAAGTCTTGTTTCAAAGTGTAAATACTGGACAGATGGGCGTGATGGTTAAGAGCAGGGACTGAGTTCTGACTCTGACTCACCACTCCCTTACTCTGGGATCTTGGGCAAGTTATTTGATGCTCACTGTGCCAGTTTCCCCGATCTGTGAAACAGAGGTGCTAAAAATAGTACCCACATCATAGTGGTTTTATGAGGATTAGACATGTCAATTCATGTGAAGTTTGAGAATCACATTCAAAAGTGGTAACTGATATTGACATCATTCCAATCTTTGAGGTGAGGAAACAGGCTGAACAAAGTGAAGAAAGTCAAGTTCATACAAGTAGTAGAGGTAGGAGTCAACCCAGGCATTCCT
This sequence comes from Bos javanicus, assembly GCF_032452875.1. Lineage (NCBI taxonomy): Eukaryota > Metazoa > Chordata > Mammalia > Artiodactyla > Bovidae > Bos > Bos javanicus. The sequence continues at coordinate 20,572,024 of NC_083892.1, forward strand.
CTCAAGAGAGATGGGTGAGCGAGTGAGTCCGGTGCAGTAATTGGAGAGAATGCAAGATGAAGGGTGGCGTAAAGGAAGGCGGCGTTAACACAGTCAGCGAGGACTTCATGAGAAAGAACATGGATCCCCTTCCTGCTCCATCTCCAGTTGTAAAATCTCACCACCTCTTGAATAAAGCTCAGCTCGTTTATTAGACACCACAGCTGTAATGACATTACATCTCCCAGAAACAAAAAGGACATTATGGGGTCTGGTCTTCAAATTTGGTAAAGAACCTACTAGATGAAATACAGAAAAAGTAGGAATCGATGGGATTTCTTTTGTTCTGCAAATATTTACTGAACAATTTAGGCAGACACCGAGGATACACAGTTGTGTGAACGTTTGTTCCTGTTTCCTCCTCGGAGCTCCCAGACTAATGAGGATGAGAGACACATAAACAATTACTCTATAACATAATAAGCTGCAAGTATGTGATGAGCGCTCAGGGAAGAGGACGAGGACTTCCGTGCAGGAAGTGGCAGTGGAGCCATGTCTTAAAGAATGCTGAGGAATTCATCCTTTGGAGAAGAGTGTTATATGCCAGTCTGAAATGCTGCGGGAACCTGTTTTTCTAGGTCAGGACAACCAGAAACAAGGATTAAGGGCACTGGGCTAAATTCCAGTCACTGGATTGGACCCTAGGCCTATCCACACCACATCCCAGTTCAAGGGCTAGTCTCAATTTTTCCACAAAAAATTCAGAGTGGACCCCACACCTGCCTACCCAATACTAAGGGCAGAAATGCAAAGCCACTCTTTTTCCAGGATAAGATGAGCCACTAGTCTGCTTAGATGCCTTCTATGGGAGACAAACGTCCTCTCTCCCTCTCACTCCACCTCCCATTGCCCAGCCCTGGAGAGCCAAAGAACCAATTCAGGTGGATAAATAGATGCCCCAAGGGGCCTCTCACACTTGAACAACGAATTTGGTTCTTGATAAAATTGGCTTCCTGATAAATAAGGAGAACATACTGCTTTTTTCATTTGGGAGAAACAAGAAAAGAAGGAAGGAAAGAAAGGGAGAGGGAGGGAGGAAGGAAGAAAGGAAACATATACCTCAGCCTCCAAAACAGCTTAGAATGAAACGGAAATATGACTGTGCCATTTAGGAATATATATATTCCTATATGCTTGACTGCTTTTTATTGACAACAGTAGCTTAAATAAATTAGGGATTTATTTTCTCAAATTAAAGAACTCTGGAGTTGGACAGTCTAGTACTGGTACAGCAGCTCTCTTAACAGGGATTCAGATGCCTTCTGTCTAGTACATCAACTTCCCTGGTGGCTCAGATGGTAAAGCGTCTGTCTACAATGCCGGAGACCTGGGTTCAATCCCTGGGTTGGGAAGATTCCAGTACTATTGCCTGGAAAATCCCATGGACAGAGGAGCCTGGTAGGCTACAGTCCATGGGGTCACAAAGAGTCAGACACAACTGCGCAACTTCACTAGTACATCACCTTTAGTCCATTGGCTTGTATCCTCATGGCCCAAAATGGATGCTGTTGCTCCAGCCACCACATCTCTGTTCCAGTCAGAAAGAAGGTAAAAAGAAAGTTAGAAAAACACTCCTGCTAATCAATTCAACCCCATCTGAGGAGATTTCCTAGATATTCTACTCAGTAACTTATACTTACATCTCATGGACTACTGTTATCTGAAAAATGGCCTAAGAAAATATAGTCTGTTAACTAAACATATTACCTCCCTGACAACCCAGGATTTTGACACTAAGGAAAAATAAGAGAATGGATACTGAGAAGGCAATTAACAATCTTCGTAACAATAGCCTCCAACAATTTGAAAAATCTGTCTCTTAGATTACTGATATATTCCAACAAGTCCTGAAAATCTCCCACAACCATCTTCCAGTTCCACCCACTTTGAGACCTTCTGTTTGTCTCCCTATCTCTTGCACTTGATCTCTCAAGGCAAATGTCTCCAGAATCAACTTCTCCCAGCCTGCATCTCCAGCTAGTAGATCAGTTCTCTGAAGGGAGCACGGTGGGCAATGAGGGGAATATCTGCTTTGTAGAATTTGCCAATTTCCCTGGTGTAAATGCACCCACTGGAGGCAATTACAAGCTACTGATGTGACATCATTCAATGCAGTGCTGAACCGTCTCTCCAGAGGCTGCCTCCTTAGCTCTGGCACACCACCACCATAAAATCTCTCATTCCCTGCTTCCCCAGCCAGGAAGCACTTGAGAAAATGAGGAGCCCTGGATCCTTGTTATGCACCACTGCCTGGATGAGACCTGAGCTGGGGACACTGGACTGATATTTTCAACACTTCTAAAACAAGTCAGATTGCGCTTTATCTGATGATGTGAGGCAGCCACGTCAGACAAGTATTTAATTGACTTAAATTCAATTATATTCTGTCAGAGAGAGAAGAGGAGCGGTGATTTAAACAGTGTGAGCAATTCTATCCGTCATCTTGCTCCATGACAGTGACCATGAGAGGATGCTGGGATTTTCCGTCCCCTCCATCCCCCTCCACGCCCATCACCACGTGCGAGCATTTTGCCCCTCTGATTGTGATGCTGATGTAGATTATTATTTATTCCTCACCCTCCATGGTCCCTAAAAACAAGCCAACTGCTGTCTTAATTGTCCAAGTGGATAAATAAACAAATCCATAGCAATGATGGAAGATAAAAGTGGTAGTGTTAGACTGGGGACATTTCTGCAGGCAATTTGGCTTCCCTGCCTTTGTTAGCTTTAGACCCACTCTCTGAGTAAGAGGCAACTCCCTTTACTTGCCTTCCTCACTTGGCATACAACCCCTGCATGCATGCATACACACACACACACACACACACACACACACACACTCAGGCTGCCTGAGAAGGGACAAGACCATGAGTGAAAGGTGGCAAAAGAAAAGCAGGGGAGGATGGGAGAGCTGCCAGCAGTTTTTAATTCCTACATCCACCTTCCTCCTTGCTGGGGCCACATGGTTGCGGCCCCTCCCTCACTCTGCAGAGGGTTTGGCAGGAGCGCACCCAGTGGGCATGTGTGTGACTGACACTCATTTCACTCCTATGTCCCTTGGAGGATGGGAGACGAGTCTGTGTGACTGACACGTGTCAGGCTGATCCACGTCTAACCACAACATGATTGATGACACATGGCTAATTGGATCACGGCTGACTGACACACGCTTTGTGGGCATGGCCCGCCCAGCACACCTCAGCTTGTCTGAGGAGCACCAGTGTGATTGACGCAGGCTCAGCCCTGCAGTGGAGCTGGCAACTTGCCTGCAGTCCTGCCCTTGGGCTTCTGGAAAGAGGCTCTTTTCCCCACTAAGCCTGAAACAAAGGATGCATTTGCAGCTTGGCCACAGCTCCTCAGCCCCCGACCTGGCTGTCCTTCCAGGCTGGGCATCTGGCTCTGTCAGAGCCCAGTATGAGCCCTGTAGTTCCCTCTACACAGATCAACCCTGTCCCAGTGGGGTCCATTCTAGGCTCCTCAAGTGGCTTTTCAAGGCACCTTATGCCACCTTCAGAGTCTTGAACCTTCTTTCCAGAGGCTGTAGACACTCAGAGCCCTTGGGCAAAGGTCCAGCAAGAGAACTCCAGGTAACATGGAGACATGAAGATAAAATGACAGAGGCAAAATATCAAGGGAAACAAAGATATTTATACAGGACTTCATCTTTCTCCTGCCTTTGAATGATATTAACCTGACTTATAAACTTGTTTAAGGGCACAAAGTCCTTTCATATACTTTACATAATTTTCTCTTTATAATAACTAAGATTCGTATTTCTGCTTTGCAGAGGGAAGAAATTGACACCCAAAGATTTTTTAAGCTAGTTGTCTAGGGTCTCACAGCCAGGACTCAAATCTATAATTCTCACTCCAATTCCCTCTTTGTGAGGAAGAGACTTATGCTGCAGTATGAAAATTTAAATCGTCTTTTAGGAAGAACTTGACATCAACAAAGGCTGTTAGACCTGGGAATGAAGAAAAGACATGTGGTGGCTTTTAGCTAACATTCTTTAAGTGCAGGAAAATAATATCTGAGAAATGAAGATAAGATCGGCGTAAAGTCTGAGTGTTTTGTCTGTGGCAACAAAAGCTTGAGATTTGACCCAAGCCTTCCCTTGAAAATTAAACTAACTTTGGAGAGTCGAGTTGCTGCAAGGATCAACATAAAATTCCAGGTCAGAAGTTAAATTATCAAGAGAAAGATAGAATCATATCAAGAAATGTTTGTGATAAATGTTCCATGATGATTGAGCTCAAACACGGCTCTGAGTTTCTGAACAATCAAGGCAAAGAGAACAACGGATGGGTAATGTGCTTCATATGACCTAATGCTGTGAGCTCAAGGGAGAGAGAATCAATTTCCTAGGGGAGAGCTAGTGGTCAATAAAACATATTCTTGATAATTATTTTTACAGTAACTCCTGGAATATCCCCATATTTGTCTTAGATAGTATGTGTTAGTCACTCAGTCATATCTGACTCTTTGAGACTCCATGGACTGTAGTCCACCAAGCTCCTCTGTCCATGGAATTCTCCAGGCAAGAATATTGGAGTGGATTGCCATTTCATTCTCCAGGGCATTTTCCTGACCCAGGGATCGAACCCAGGTCTCCCACATTGCAGGCATATTCTTTACCCTCTGAGCCACCAGGGAAGCCGTTTTCTTACATAAAGTGATATAAACATGAGTCTATTAAGAAGATTCTGTGGGGGATCAAGGTTCCACTGATGCAAATGATAGCTAGTCTCAGTGAATAGACGGATAAAGCCTGGCAAATCCTGAGAGGGATAAATTATGACTTTATTCTTCCTAGAGCAACAGTCACCTGATTCTGGCATTGGCTGCAGGCAAATGATGCACCCACGGATATCACTAGTGAGCCTACGCAAGACAAGTATTCTATGACTTCAAGTGAAAGTAGACTCCTAATAAAGAAATTGGGCAAATGGTGAACAAAAGTGATCATTTATAACAAAAACAACTAAAATTTTTATTATTCTAAAAAACGAAGTGTTATTGAAATAACTATTGACAAAGCCGAGAGTTTGTCTCCTAAATGGTCCTCGGTTAATTAAAAATTCAGTAAATCTCCAAAATATTGTCATGGCCCTAACCTTAAAGATTCCGCAGTTAAAAAAATTCCAAAGTCCCTCTTTCACTTTGAAGGGTACATATCTGCATATAAAGTGACCCCAAAGTTTGGGTGGCCCATCGTGTTCCCAATAATACGTTTTCATATATATTACCAACTTCAGTCTGTGAAGTTGAACCATGTGAAAATGCCAACATTCACATGCAAAAATGGCAGTCTTACATGGTTCGACCCAACAGAGATTTGTAGAAATTTAGAGGCAATAGTGAGCTAGCTACTTGTAATGTCTCATTTTTTTTTTCTTCCTCAGATGTATTTAAAATCACATTATCTGGACAGTTAAAAGGATTCAAAATACTGCTTTGTTCCCCTTCTTGTATCTTCATGAGATGATATTATTTAAATTGTTCTCATTAATTTTCGGCATCAAGACCTCATTTGAATTAATCTAACACTTCTCTGCCATGGTGGTCTCCCAGTCCCATGCACCCATTCCCAGGACACAAGAAGTCATGATTCTGTCATCATGATCATTCAACATTTCATTTAAGATAATCTTTTACATCTAACACTTGCACTGTGAGTTCACATCTCAAGAAATAATGATTGAATCAGTGTTAAATTTCTTTGTCTTTTCTGTTATCAAGTCCATCCAATGGCCTATCAGATCAGATCAGATCAGATCAGTCGTTCAGTCGTGTCTGACTCTTTGCGACCCCATGAATCACAGCACGCCAGGCCTCCCTGTCCATCACCAGCTCCCGGAGTTCACTCAGACTCACGTCCATCGAGTTGGTGATGCCATCCAGCCATCTCATCCTCTGTCATCCCCTTCTCCTCTTGCCCCCAATCCCTCCCAGCATCAGAGTCTTTTCCAATGAGTCAACTCTTCGCATGAGGTGGCCAAAGTACTGGAGTTTCAGCTTTAACATCATTCCTTCCAAAGAAATCCCAGGGCTGATCTCCTTCAGAATAGACTGGTTGGATCTCCTTGCAGTCCAAGGGACTCTCAAGAGTCTTCTCCAACACCACAGTTCAAAAGCATCAATTCTTCGGCGCTCAGCCTTCTTCACAGTCCAACTCTCACATCCATACATGACCACAGGAAAAACCATAGACTTGACTAGACGAACCTTTGTTGGCAAAGTAATGTCTCTGCTTTTGAATATGCTATCTAGGTTGGTCATAACTTTCCTTCCAAGGAGTAAGCGCCTTTTAATTTCATGGCTACAGTCACCATCTGTAGTGATTTTGGAGCCCAGAAAAATAAAGTCTGACACTGTTTCCACTGTTTCCCCATCTATTTCCCATGAAGCGATGGGACCAGATGCCATGATCTTCATTTTCTGAATGTTGAGCTTTAAGCCTATTTTTTCACTCTCCACTTTCACTTTCATCAAGAGGCTTTTTAGTTCCTCTTCACTTTCTGCCATAAGGGTGGTGTCATCTGCATATCTGAGGTTATTGATATTTCTCCCGGCAGTCTTGATTCCAGCTTGTGCTTCTTCCAGTCCAGTCCAGTACATCATTCTCATGAAGTACTCCACATATAAGTTAAATGGCCTATACAATATCCTAAATTAGCATTGAATCAGCTCACTTCAGGTATCCTCATGGTTCAAAATAAGTAATTTAGAGAATGTCCTTTAAATTGGATACATAATAAGGACTCAAATATAAGATGACCCATCTTCTCAGAGAGACTTTTTAGTGGGAGGAGCTGTCACCCCTTGTATAAACATATTTGGAGACTACTTTCAATTTTGAGTACAAGCGTATAGCAATTAATCTTTTGGGAAAATTCAGCAGCAGAATGGCCCCCAGGTAACTGAGTGAATAAACCTTTTGAGTAGGATAATTTAATATTTCCCATTTGGATGTCAAGATTTTTTTTTTTTTTTTTCTTTGCCAAATGCAGGTTTTCTTTTTGGCATAATTCACATTTAGCTCATTCTACCTGTTACCATTTAGCCTACAGGTTTGACTGCTTCCTCTTGTCTCCTGGGACCTGTGACTATAACCTGGACATCTGGGAGATCAAAGTATACCGGTCTTGTTTCCTTTGGCCATAGGCCATGTTTCTAATTCACATAGAAACTGCATCAAATTATTGAAGGACACAGTCTTATTTTATGCCATTAAAAAAGTAAGAATTTGCTATTCTATCTCACAGTGAATTTAGGGGAAAAAAATGAAAGAGAGAGAGGAGAAGGAGGGAGGAAGGAGGAGACAGAATTAAAAGCTTTGGATCAATACTATTAAGATCATATGACTTGACCCATAAATGATTTATATATATGAAATCAAAGTCAATAATATATCAAGGGCCTTAGTTTATTTGTTCTAACCACTCTCTATTGAGTGAAACAGAGTCAAACTGTGATCAATGGTCAAATAACTGAGTTAAAGCTGCCTTAGGAGAACATTAGAATGGGAGAGCCTGATCTGCAGTTTTTGAAGATGAAATGTGGCATTGAAATTTCAGGGAATATTAATTGGACCAATTATTTCCCAAACTTTAGACATTTGATACAATTTTTTCTATAGCCACATATTACCTGTACTATTATTATCTTAATCTTTCTCTTTTAATCATCTTCTTTTTGTTCACTTAAATTTATTTTCAAAGGAAACCTTATGTTTCTATCATACATGGAGAATCAGTGCCACTAATTCTAATTAAAATACAAAAGCACAATCATTACTATGAGCGATTGTCTTTCCCCCATTTCTCTGATTTCAAAGAGAAGGAATTTCTACAAAACACTCCTAGATTCTTGTCTATCCTTTCTCCTTTCCCCAGAGGGGTGAGAATTTACCTGGTGGGTGAGCACAGTCCACATTTCTTGATTGGCTAGGTGGAGCTAATTTATCAAAAATCCTAGTTTCTGTCTCTTTCTCCTTCCCTCTCCACCCAAACAGGAGTCAGGCAGTGATCTGGGTAGGTGGGTCTGCTCTTCAGACTCACTTTCCCTGAGGTGGGCTTCCCACAATGCCAGCGAGGTGGGGAGAGCATTAGTAAGGATGCCTGAAGCTAACAAAACCAGGTTTCAGCTTAGCCTTTGTCATAATAAAATGTCATTGTAATCTCTCATCTGCCTTGGGCTTTATCTTTTTTTCTCAGTTGGCTCAGAATTCAAGTAAATGAATGGATCCATTATTATACTAAGTGAAGTAAGCCAGACAGAGAAAGACAAATATCATAGGATATCACGTATATGTGGAATCTATAAAAGTGATACAAATGAACCTATTTACAAAACAGAAATAGACCCACAGACATAGAAAACAAACTTCTGGTTACCAGAGAAGAAAGGAGAGGAGGGATAAATTAGGAGTTTGGGATTAACATACACACATTACAATATATAAAATAGACAACCAAGAAGGACCTACGGTATAGTGAAGGAAACTATACTAAATATTTTATAATGACCTCTAAGGGAAAAGAATCTGGACAATAATATATATGTGTGTGTGTATACATATATACACTTTGAATTCATATATACACTGAATCACTCTGCTATACACCTGAGACTAACAAAACATTATAAAACAACTATACTTCAACTAAAAAATGAAAAAGAACTCAGGTGGAAAGAGTAGGGTTGTGCTTTATTGGCTCCCTCAAATCCTAACAAGTATTTTAAATTAAAAAAAATTATCAATGTGCTACCTACAATTCTCTCACATACCAACAGTGAGGCATTCGTCTCACTTTGGGATATGCTAATAATGGACAGTGATTTGAGACAAAGAAATTTATCTTGGTTTTCTAGCTAGAATAGATTACACTTTGCATTTACCTTGACGGATTCTATTCAAAGAGTTAATGATAATCGTTTGTAATACTTGGGGCACTCAAAACTGAGAGCAAAACCTAAGGTATTCTTGTGGTCAGATGTTTTCTTCAGGAGCAGGGCAATAGTCAAAAGATTAAAAAGACCTGTACAACATCGGCTGTGACCAAGGAGAACAGATTCCAGCTGTGTATAACCAGGATGGCCTGCTTCAGTCTGGGGACTACACCACGTTCTTGGAGGCGCTGCTACCCAGAATGAGTTCTGCAGACCAGAACCATCAGCATTCCCTGGGAACTCTCAGAAATGCAGACTCTCAGGCCCCACTTCAGACCTGCTGGGTCAGAATCCACAGTTAACACGATCTTCAGGTGACTCCTATGTACATGAACGTATGAGAAGAAGAACAGTGCATTTCTTCACTTCTAAAACTCTGCCAGTGGGGAAGGGAGAAATAAGGTGTTATTGCTCATCAGGTATGAAGTTTCAGTTATGCACGATGAACAAGTCTAGAAATGTGCTCTATGTAACAGTTCATTTGGTAAACACTCTGCTACTGTGCACTTCAAATTTTGTTAAATGGATAAATCTCATGGTAAGTGTTCATCCCGTAATAATATAATAGTAAGTAGATCATAAAGGGACACAAAGAAACTTTTGGAGGTGATGATGAATATGTTTATCACCTTGATGGTGGGATTGGTATCACAGGTATATGCAAATGTCCAAACTCATCAAATTGTGTAAATTAAACACGTGCAGGTTTTGAAATACAGTTATATCTCAATAAAAACAATTAAAAAGAGAGAGAGACAGTACTAAGGATTTTCCTCCTCCCCAAAACAACAACAACAGCAAAAGCAGCTCCAGGGGATATTAGTCTGCAGAACCCACCTGGAGTGGGGAGGCTCTCTGTAAGGCAGGCATGGAGGTCACTAGACTCTGGAACTGGGAGAAAACTTTCCAGGCATCAAAGTTGTGTCTGTTCCCCCAGCTGCCCTCTTGGGGCCTCTGGCAACAGCAGCAGTGCCCCAGAATCTTACGTGGGTCCCTGGACAGCCAGGTACCAGGCCTCCCATTGCCAGTGTTTGCTGCCTCTCCACTGTCAAGAAAAAAGTTATTTCCAAGAAAACTTTAGAGAGTGCCTGAGTTAACTTTCTCGGATTGTTAAAGTGAAACCTTTGATTATAAAAGAAAGAAATGTAAAAAGGAAAGATCTACAGCAAATAGGGCAAATGTTAACATTTGTTAAATTTCTACGGTGCATGAATGTCTATTATGCTATTTTTTATATGTTTGAAATTTTGAAATTAAAAGATTAAAAATCTATTAAGTGAAAATGATAGATTCCTAGCTGAGATCAGAAAAATTGCCAAGGAAAATATAAAAATCATCCAAAACTCCACCGCCCAGATATACATTTGGGGTTTTATCCTTTTGGTTCCCTTTCTTGTTCAAAGGAAATTTAAGATTTGCATTTTTTATTATAACTAGTCAAGCACATGCTTTTAACTCCTTCAGAAATTTCAACTGAAATGATCACAGGCGAATAAATAAAAATGAGTGGGTTGGGGGGGTGGTGGTCAGACCCAGGAAACAGGAATCTTGCCAAGCAACAAGCATAATGTGGAATGTCCACATAGAACCCCAGCTCAGGGTGATGGGGGCAGGGCAGGACACAGGCCCAGGGAGCTGAGTCCCCTGGCAGCAGGCCAAGCCACTGGAGGCACTTTCGCACTGAGCTCCTAATGAGGGCACTTAGAGGAGAGGGCAGTGCCCTACTAACTTCTGCTGCCAAAATAAACTCAGAAAGGAAACTGCTTTGCCCAGCAGGAAACTTCTCTTCTGCAATGCTGACTCCCAGAAATTCACTTCCTACTCACCACAGGCAACCAAAGCCCCAAACTAGCAAAGGAAAACTACAAAAATACAAGCTTCCCCATCTCCCATTTGTCTGAGACAAATAGATCAAACAAGGATATTGTGAGCTCACTGCCAGAATCTATTCTGTTTAAAACCCAGGAATGGACAAGATCTCTCTCTCTAAAGATGCGTAAGGAGAACAAAATTACAGGGGGGAAGAAAAAAACTAAGATTCGGGAATTTAAATCAAGATTGTGCTGAGATGTAAGCCAAGAATAAAGAATTATTCTTATTTCATATTTTCTTGTGATTTTAAAAGGCATTCACTCAGTTCAGTTCAGTTGCTCAGTCATGTCTGACTCTTTGAGACCCCATGGGCTGCAGCATGCCAGGCCTCCCTGTCCATCACCAACTTCCAGAGTATACTCGAACTCATGTCCATTGAGTTGGTGATGCCATCCAAACATCTCATCCTCTGTCGTCCTATTCTCCTCCCGCCTTCAGTCATTCCCAGGTTGTATGTAAAAGGCATTACATTTTATTTTTAAAAAATGGTAATAAAGAAACACTGGTTTTAGCCAAAAGACTTAGTTTCCTCATCTATAAAAAGGGCTGTTAATGGTAGTCCTTACCTCACAGAATTCTCAGGAAGATTAATGTCAAAGACTAATATATGTCAAATGTTTGGCAAAACAGTCACTCATATTACATATTCTTTAAAAAAAAAAAAAAACCAACTTATCTAATTTTCAAATGCAATGAACAACTTCTAGTTTCCAGAGGGTGGATTTAACCCACATGTTTATCTCTCTATTCCTTCTCCAAATTCCACTGAAGTAGTGAAAATTAAGAATCATAGTAGTAACCTTAGAAAAGAAAGAATAGGTAAGAAGTTCTGGGGAGTTCCTGCAAGATGGTAAATGGACACACTGACAGAAAACTCCATCAGGGCTGAGCATGTCCTGTCCACCTTGTGGGCGAGGCCAGACAGCTCACCCAAGGTGCCTTGGCTGGCCCGCCCCTCACAGAAAGTAGTGCTGCCCGAGAGGAGAAGGAGGAATGGGCAGCAGGGGAGGAGGCCCACTCTAATAAAGAATGAAAGAAGCTCTCGAAGAATTTTAAAGTGCTTCTTTGGATCCACGGTGTATGTTGATTTTTCCTTTAGCAGGAGGAGCTGTTGGCAGGAATTACACAATGTGTGTGTGTGTGTGTGTGCGTGCGTGCCTGCGTGGGGAGGGGATGTGGATGTGGGTATGGGGGTGTACATCCCTGTCTTTGCATCCCTGGTCCTCAGGAGGGAATAAGATGGCAACTTGAGGACCAGCAGAGAGAGATGCCCTCCCTCCATCAAAGACAACAGCAGCTGTCCTTTGCGCCAGAACGTGTCATTTCAGACTCCTCAGCAGCTGTCTTCATTCCTCCAGGGCCTGTACATCTTCCCCAGAGCAGGAGGACTCCGAGAGACACTGCTGATTGTTAATAATTTCCATAATCCTCAGTATCAGCTACTAAGCCAGCGGCCTACTCCACACAAGCGAGAGTAATTTATTGTTGCAGTTAATGGGCTGTTTTATAGGAACCCACAATTATAATTGGATGTCAAGTGTTGTGAATCTCAGCGGATGGAAAGCGACAACCACTAGGGCCTGGTGTTTAATTTTTTAATGTGATTATTAAATTTCCCATCTCCTTGCTCTTCTATCTTCTCTCAGTGTGGCTTCCAGCTGTGGCCCTGTCTTCACCCATGCTGTCTTCTCCAGCCTAGAGTCTTGACATCTCCTTCTGCTAAACCTGTTTCTGGATCTGTCTCTTTATATTGAGCATGGGTAGAAAGCCTGGACCCTACAGAAATAGGGCAGCTGCCAACTTTTCTGATTGGGAACCTCCCCAAAAACACAAACCCATCTAAGAAAGTATCCCAAGTCCTCAGTTTTTCTCATTTTGCTTTGCACACAGTACTTGGCCTGGCAGCCCTAGCCATCCAGAAGGAAACCATGGGGAGTCCCTGGCTCCTTCAACCCAGAGGCACAGGCTCTTGGAATGGACCACCTTGACATTTTGCCATCAGAATCTGTCCTTAGAGTTCTCCGGCTCCAGATTCGAGGACACAGATTAATCAGGAGTCACCAAGAGCAAGTGTCAGGGAAGTGATATAGTTGTTTGGGAAAGTGGCAAATAGATTGAGGAACCATGCAAAACAGGCTTTTCTATATCTACTCCTGGGTGAGGAGGAAGTATGGCCTTCTTTTAGTCAGCATGAGGAAGACCACCCAACAGGTGAGATGTTAGGGGCTGGTTGAGAAAGAGAAGGAAAAGACAACCACGGAGGGGCGGGCCAGGATGTCGCTACCTGGGAGTGGCACTGAGCCCAGCTGCCTGGTCCATCTCAGATTCAGCTCAGTTAAGAACCCCGTGTTCAAAGCCAGATACACAGCCTAACGGAGCACAAACTTAGTTCCAAGGCTAGCCAACATCCAAGCCAGGTGAGGACCCAACAATTTCCAGGGCAATTCAGACACAAACAAAGTCTAATCCAAGTATAACCCTAGAGCCCTCTCCATAGTCCATTCTTGAGCAGTAGCCCTGAATTCAGTCCTGCTGAAAGTCCATAACCAGGGCCCAAATCCCAAGTGCATGGCTGGATGAGGAAGAAGATGGGGAGTCAAAGACATCACATTATTGGAAACCATCATCCATTAAACATTCCTGAATCTAGAGCTCTCTGACCTAGCAGTTCTCTGCTGAGAGGGAATTGTGTTCTCAATAGATTTGTCTCATAGCTCCCCAACACCATAATTCTCTGGGGACAGAGGTTGTCTGCCATTCAACTAGGAAATCCCAACTTCAGCACAGGGCCCAGCGTAATACATGTTTGCTCAATGACTAGATGGAACATGGAGTCAGTTAAAATGAAGGTGGTCTTTGAGTCCATCAGACCTGGATGAGAATGCCTACTCTGCCACATCTTAGCTGTGTGACTGTGAGCAGGTCCCTTGCCCTCACTCTGCTGTGAAATAATGTGAGGAAAAAATGGGAAAAAAACACTTTAAAAACCACCTGGCACAGAATGTTGGTTTCCTTTTTCTTTCTCCAAGGGCAATGTCTCCGAGGCCAGTACTAGACAGTATCTTTCTGTTCTATCCATCACAGACTGCAGAATCCTCAGAGGGTTTCAGATTCCTAGAGTCCTTGTGACTCACTGAATCTGCTTCACCATCCTGCTGTCCAGCTTTCTACTGTGCACCATTTCAGGATGGAGGCTCTATAGCTTCCTGTATTAGACATCTAATGCCACAGCAGGGATGCGTAACAAACAACCACAAAACTTCAGGGGTGTACGGCAATAAGCGTTTATTGTTGCTCATGAGTCCCTGGGTTGGCTGAACCCATCCATTCATCTGGGTCATCAGCTAACACGTGATCTGACGTATCTGCAGTCAGCTGGGACCCTCAGTTCTACTCTATGAGGTGTCTCACCCTCTAGAAGGCTAGCCTGGGCTACTTCACATGGCAGTGGCAGGCTTGCAAGAAATGAATGGAAGCCCACAGGAGCCCCTGAGGCCTAGTCTCAGACCTGGCACACGATCACTTCCATAGTGAGTAACAAGGCCAGCCCAGTTTCCAGAGCAGGGACATAAACTCTGCCTCTTGATAGCGGGAACTTCAGAGCCATCTTGCAAGGGAAAAGAATCCAGAGAAGAGAAGGACTGTGACCACTTTTTGTAATGAATCCATTATACCTTTTGGCCCTTCTTCAGTCTCTTTGCTTTTGAGAAGGTGGATAAGAGACTAGAAGGAATGATATGCTTGGACTAGGGTCAGAAACATTTGGGTTCTACCTCCTGTATTAGCCTTTCTGAACCTCAGTTTCCTCCTCTACACAGTGATATCAACAGTAAGAACTGCAGATCCTTAGTCTAGTCCCCTGATTCTTTGGGGCATCCCCAACCCTCTGTTACTAAGAATAGGAAGAAAAATCTAAGTAGCAGATTGTCAAAATCACTTCTGGTGGTGGCCCTGAGCCTGCCTGCCCTACAGGGGCAAGGACTGATACTCTATGCTGTCCTTCTCAGATCCCAGGTCAGCCATGGCCTCAGTGTCCAGAGCCACCGGTCATCAGGAGGGTGGCCTTTCACTATTTCCCAAGAAAATGGTTCTCCAGGAAGCTATGCCAACAATCAAAAAGGAAGTCAATGTGGACAAGCAAGTGCATGATTTACTATCCAGTCCATTTTCACCAAGGTCTGGGGGAGAAGCCAGAAGCATGTTCCAACTCTCCTTCTCTCAAGGTAACTTTGGTACATACACAAATGTTTCCCTGCTGCCCTCAACTCCTGTCTATTTCCCCCCAAGGTGGTCCTAATTGGGCCACACACAGCTCCTTCCTTAATTACTACTTATTTCTTTTGCACTTTCCCCATTATAATGTTAATATCCTAATGTGTGAGTCTTATTACCTGGGCAACCAGAAGTGTTGCTAGTATGGATTCAGTCTTGACTGAAACCTAAACTCTCCACTTGATTAAAATCACTCTTGAGGTCAAAGAACAAAAAACATCCCAGTTTCTCATGTCTTATTTCTTGATTTTGTCTCTGTCCAGACAGAACTTAGCTGACCTCTATGGTTTCTCCCAAATGCACTCCAAATGCACAAAATATAATTCATTTTACTTCTACTCAACAGCCACAATATCTTATCTCCTCCTATAAGCAGATTCCCCTCTGATCAATACTGCCTACTCAAGACCTGCCTCGTGGGGTTGGGGTTAAACGGATAATGCATTTAGGTGCTCAGTATGGTACTCAGTACATAGCAAACAACTCAATAAAGATTAATGGCCAATGTTACTATAACTGTTAATATTAGCATCAGTATTAGTCTGTAACCATCCTCCTTAGAAGTCACACAAGTCTTAACATCAGTTGTTACTCCCTCACCCTATGTCTTCTCTGCAAGACAAAAACTTCCTCCCACCCCAGGCTGTTTAATACTCTCCTTTCAGGTAAACCCAGGTCAAGGAACTGTTTCCGTCTCAGTTGGCAAAGAAGCTCCAGGGCCAAGTCCAGAGAGGAAGGAAGAAGAGACCTCACCCAACATTTTCTCTCTTGACTCCTGACCCAAGCAGAGGTCAGTGCCGTGGGGAGTGGGTGGTCCTAGGGAGGTCCCTGTGGGTTTCCCTTCAGAACTAAGATGAGGAAACCAGCAGCTGGCAGGAAATGAATATGACACAAATGCTCTGCTGGAATAGCTATAAATAGGGAAAGTCAATGGAGTGGAAAGAAAAGCATTTAACAGCTAAGTGTGCTTTGCAACAGCAGGCTCACACCTCATTTTATCAGACATTATTTACACAAAAGAAGGTGTGATGGTGCTTATGGCATCATTAGGCATGGATTACTTCCTTAACTGTGAATACAGAAGCCCAGGGGGAGGCAACCACTCTAGAAGTCCTCAAGGACACCAGGGAAGCCAGGCACAGACTCAGTAGCCCTGGAGTCAACTGGAAATGCCCTCATCACCCCCTTAATCATCACCGCCCCCCTTCCACTAAGTTCTCCACTCACCAATAACAAATATAGAGTTGATATGAATCTCTGAATCAAAAGTCAGGATTGCAAGAATGGTCACACCTTTCTATTCTTAATAACCAGCCTTACTGGCACGGCTAGTGTAATCAATTTGTTACCTGTACAGTCCCAACGGTGCCCAGTGCTCAGAAGAAAGTTGGTTTAATACTCTGCTGTAGCTGTGGATGTTCTTCATAGTTTTTTTTTAACAAGATGTCCTGCATTTTCATTTTGCACTGCCTCTCTGGCCAGTAGACATCTCTTACAGTTTAGAGCACTTGAATGTAGAAATGAGTGTGTGCTTCTTGTGTGAAGGCTGCAGGCTCACTAACATCCAAATGTTACTGAATGAGGAGGGCATGAAAAAGCTGTAAGGGGAGCAAACTTTGCCATCCCCAAAGTCTCTTTGGCATGTGGATCATTTGATTGTTTTAGCCCAAAAGATGACTCAGGAAGAAACTTTGACCTTTCCTTAACTGCCTTACAGAATTTAGATGAAGGAGCTGTTCCAGGAAGGATCCTGTCACCATAGATAACGATAATGTGAACCAGGTGGCATAGACAGAGAAGTTCTCTGCGTTCCACTGTCTCTGCATATCCCAGTAAACATTTGTTTACCAAACATTTGCTTTTCCATCTTCATGTGACTTGCCTTCCTCCCCTTTAGAGTCCCAAACTACTGCCCCCCACATCCTCTTTTGTCCTTAGCTGAAGACAGTAATTTAAGGTGAGAGTTTCAGCCACAGGTGGTGAGTTATTCATTTTCCTGGATCTCTCCTATGTATACATGTTATTAAACTTTTGTTTAATTTTCTCCTATTAAAAAAGCCTTAGTAAGGTTTAATAACCCTTAATAAGGCTCAGCTGTATTCCCCATTCTGAGCTTCATGGTTCCGGAAGGGACCTCCATCTGTGATCCTCAGCCCTCCCCCAGCTCACCCCAGGCTATGCTGTCAAGGATCTGGGGTCAGACACAGTGCCAAGGCTGGAGGCACAGGATCTTCCATCATCAGTCACCTCTGAGAGCTCTCTCGTTCCATCTGTGTGGTGCCTTCAGCAGGGAGTTTTCCCTGCTGCTTTCTCCCCAGCCATAGGACACAGGGGTCTCTGGCAATGCTGGGAGCCCAGGTCCCTTTGGTCTTATTTTCTTGGACATATTATGTAACCACTTCTCCCTGGGGTCATTCCATCTTCCCACTGTTCCACGGGTCCACTGGCCACTCTCATACTCCAGCTTGGGGGATATCTTTTTTTCTTAATCTGAGGAAAACCCCCTCTGTCTTTCCTGAGCCTCTCAAGCCGCTCTGCTTCCTTCCACAAACCCATCCTTAACTTGTTTAGGTTTTCAGAACAATGGCAGAAATCTCAGGGGATACTTCGGCCTTCAGCCCTGACACATTCCTCTCCCGAGGCAACCAAATGCCAAATCTGGTACCTGCCTGCCTGGGAGGAAAGAAAAGGGAGAAAATGCAAATACTTGTTCACAGTATTCTCCAAACACTCTGTGAAGTCCCTTCAGTCATGTCTGACTCTTTGCGACCTTCTGGAGCATAGCCCGCCAGGCTCCTGTCTGTGGGATTCTCCAGGCAAATATACTGGAATGGCTTGTCATGCCCTCCTCCAGAGGATCTTCCCAACCCAGCAATCAAACCTACGTCTCTTATGTCTCCTGCATTGGCAGGCAGGTTCTTTACCACTACTGCCTCTTGGGAAGCCATCCAAAAACATCCAAAGCCATTTAAGAATCTCTGACTATGTGTTCTATCCACCCAGGCAGTCTGTCCTTTCAGGAGCACACCTAGACACTCTGAGGGTTGATGGCCTGTTTTTAACCAAGGTTTGAAGATAGCCGCTAGCCCACCAGCTGCTGGATCAGGTTGTCGGTGCTGGAGTGTGACATGGTCCAGGGAGGAGGTAGAAGGTAGATTCTTTGGAAGCTCAGGACAGAAGTGGGCAGGACCCTCACAGGCTGACCTCATCCTGCAGCTTGTTTCCCACATCACTCTCTCTTGCATTTCAGAGACTCCTTCAAAGAATAAAGCCACCACACTGCAGACCAGCATTATTTCTATCAAATGCCAAGCACCAATTTCTATTGCCTGGTGTAGGAACTTTCTAGACAGATGAATGCCCACACTTCCTAGCTGTCTTCTCAGGATGAGCTAGAGCTTAGATTTCTAACAGGTCTCTTGGGAGGGCAAAGATTCCACCAAACTCTCCAAATTCTCACTGGGTCTGAGTAAAGCCAGTCTCAGAGGTGGAAGTGTTGACTGGATTCCCCACCCACCATCCTAGTGATACCAGCTTCTGCTCAATTGCCTCTAGGTAATGAGAAATTTGTTACTTTTAAGACAGTCAATTTTGGTTATAGATCACTTTGACTACTAACTTTTTTCCCTAAGAAAACTATCTTTAAACCAAATAGAAGAATCCATATATCTCTCGCTTGAATGTATTTTCCTTAATGCAAAAAGAGTTGGAAATTTAGAAAATAAATGTCTTAACAAGAATCAGAGATGATTCCTTGTGCAGTATCTTCCATTTTCTCTCATTTTTGCTTCATTTACTAGATGATCTTTGGGGAAGGGACTCCTTTTTGAGGAAAGATGTCAGTGAGCTCCTACACTTGATTTATGACAGAGTGTATTAGTCAGTATAAGCCTGCTGCTGTAACAAACAACCCCACCAGTCCCGTAGCTTAATGATAAAAGTTTATGTCTTTTTTACAACATAATTGTGGCAGGGTACCCACTCCAGTACTCTTGCCTGGAAAATCCCATGCACAGAGGAGCCTGGTTGGCTGCAGTCCATGGGGTCACTAAGAGTCGGATACAACTGAGCAACTTCACTTTCACTTTTCACTTCATGCATTGGAGAAGGAAATGGCAACCCACTCCAGTGTTCTTGCCTGGAGAATCCCAGGGACTGCGGAGCCTGGTGGGCTGCCGTCTATGGGGTCACACAGAGTCGGACACGACTGAAGCGACTTAGCAGCAGCAGCAGCAGCAAATTCTTTGCCTCTCCTCCAGCTGAAAGCTGGAGAAATTTCCCCTTAATTTAAATCTGAACTGGCCCTTATGACTGGTTTGACCAGTGGAATTTGGCAGAAGTGATGCTATGCCAGTTCAAGGTGGACCTTTAAAGAGGCTGCACAGTCTCTGCTTGTACTCTTGTGTGGAAGCCTGATACCATGTAAGAAGTCCGATTACTCTGAATTTTCCATGCTGTGAGGAAGCCAAAGCTGGCATGAAGAGAGGTCACATGAAAAAAAGAGAGTCAGAGAGAGGAGGGTGCTGCCCACTACCCAGATGTTTCAGCCACTCCAGCATCAACATGTGAATGAAGATGCCATCGTGAACATTCCAGTCCCATGCTATGCCTACCCACCTCACGTTAGCTCAAGCTTCGAGTGACCTCCACAACACCATCCTTCTTGACCATCACCCAGATGAGATGACCCCAGCCACTGTGAGGAGAAACACAGAAAACAGAGCCTCATGGAAACAGCTCAGACCCCTTTAGTTTTCTAAAGATGACACCCCCAGGTGTGTGTGTGTGTGTGTGTGTGTGTGTGTGTATGATGATGTTACACATACACATCTTTGCCCTCTCACCTGTCACCTAGATCTTTAGGCAGGAGGCCCTAACAGGAATTATTTCTGATTTAGGTTACAGGATCCCAGAGCCAGGATATCCAGAGGTCAGAGATGACCCTGATCAAGGGTCAGCAAGGCCCCAGGAAAACATTATACATAAACCCATTGTTCAAAATCCCTCAGTTTTATTGTATTTTATTTTTTGCCTGATCTTATTCAAAATTTCTTCTTAAGGATATTTTGGTTGATTTCCAAACAAATTATTTTATAAGCCATGGATAATTCACTTTCCAACTAATTTGTTGCTTACTAAATAACTCCTACCTTTTAGTTACTGAATTCTCCCAGGTGCTTTGGAGTGACAGGCTACTGGTGTACTGTTAAAAGCCAAACTATCCACCTGTGATGCAGGAGACCTGAGTTTGATCCCTGGGTTGGGAAGATCCCCTGGAGGAGGGCATGGCAACCCACTCCAGTACTCTTTCCTGGAGAATCCCCATGGACAGAGGAGCCTGGCAGGCTACCGTCCATGGGGTCACAAAGAGTCAGACATAACCAAGCGACTAAGCACACACACGCACACACGCACACACGCACACCTAGGGCCAAATTGCCTAGGTTTGAATTCATTCTGCTATTTATTGTATGTGGGACCTTGGGCAAGTCGCTTGACCTCTCTGGTTCTCTGTTTCTTCATCTGGAAATGCAAGTAAGAATATCTACCTCACAGAGTTACTGTGAGGACTGAGTTAATATACATCAAGTAGCTGGCGTAGTATCTGGCACAAATGTAGCTATTATTGATGAGAGTGTGCCCAGCAGGGAGAAGGGCACTGCTGAGTTCTGAGGTTGAACTGGCTTGGAGTCTGACTGGTTCCAGGATTTGCCAGTGATGCTGGTTGCCCAAGACTGGGTGTCCTAGAAGCAGGCCTTAAAACAAGGATTCACATGAAAGTCATTTACCAGAGACGCTCTCAGAAGCACCCTGTGGGAGGTAGGAATGTGGGCCTGGGAAGTGAAGGGTCTGAGTGTGGGCATGGCATCAGGCAGAGTAGCTTCTGCTTATGTAGCAGAACCTAACTGTAGGCAAACGATACACCTTCCCAGTGCACGTGCTGCAGTCACTGATACCTTAGTGAGAGCTAAGTTTTATCGAGCAAATGGCATTGTTCTAGGTACTGTGCCAAGTACTTACCGTAGTTTATCTCATCTGATTCTCAAGATCTGATGAGCTATTACATTATCACAATTGATACTAACAGGCAAATGATACACCAGAGTTTCCATTTAAATAAATATCTGATGATGTTTGGGGCTTCCCAGGGGCTCAGATGGTAACGAATCTGTCTGCAGTGCAGGAGTCCCGGCTTCAGTCCCTGGGTTGGGAAGATCCCCTGGAGAAGGTGATGACAAGCTACTCCAGTATTCCTGCCTGGAGAATTCTATGGACAGAGGAGCTTGGTGGGCTACAGTCCATGGAGTCGAAAAGAGCTAGACATGACTGAACGAATAAACATGCACTGATAATGTTTAATTCACTAAATTCTACAGATGAAAAGTCTCCAAGACATATTGTCTTCCTCTAAATAATGGCTGAGAAGATATGCACATTTATTCATCAACGTGTTGGGTGATGCAAACTTCTCTAGTGCAGTGAAACCTGGGACATGTTTATCTGCAGTAACTGCAGGGTTATTCATTCTTAAGCGAGGCAATGTGTAATTGTGATGGAGCTTGAAGCCCTTGGTCTGGCAAGGCCCAAGGTCAGTGGCAGCCTGGAGGTTTCATCCTGAGCACCAAACCCTGATTGAATAGCTAGTACTTGGAAAAATAGTCGAGGTTATCTAGGCTTAGCAGGATAGACTGCCGTGATCACGCGTGCATGGCTATGGTGGTGGATTAGTCACTAAGTCTCCTCCAACTCTTGTGACCCAACGGACTGTAGGCTCCTCTGTCACTGTCTTAGTCCCTTTAGCTGCTATAACAAAAATACCATAAACGGAGTGACTTATAAACAATAGAAATTTATTCCTCATGGTTCTGGAGGCTGGGAAGTTTATGACCAAGGCGCCCAGCAGATTATGTGTCTGCTGAAGACCAGCTTCTCAGTTCATAGACAGTCCTCTTCTTGCTCTGTCCTCACATGGCAGAAGGGGTGAGAGAGCTCTCTGGGATCTCTTTTATCCCAGTCACATGGGCTCCACCCTCATGACCTAATCACCCTTCCCAAGGTCTCATCTCCCAGTACCACCACGTTGGGCATGAAGTTTCAACAAATGAATTTGGTGGGGAGGGGGGTGGGGCACAGTATGCAGACCAGAGCAGACTGGGAGTGAACTGTATGTGCCAAACCTGTAAGAGCACGTCAACTGGAGGACACTTACTCTAGTAATTTCATTTTGCAGATGAGCAACCTGAGACCCAAATGAGTCATTTACCCAAAACTGTAGTGAGAGACAAAGCTCGATCATACACCTAAGCTTGTTGAGTCCAGGGCAGATGCTGGCGACCACTGTGGTGGTGTGAGTCTCCTAACTTGACACCAGCCCCTGCTTGCCTTCAGGGAACAGGGCGTAATGGGGACTACTGCTGCCTTTAGACCCAAGATCCAAGTTCCATTCCTACCAACCCTAACGCAACACACTCCTGCCAACCCCAGTGCTCCTGGGTACAGGGGTCCCAGCCTCCTGGAGGACAAGCAGGCTTTGAGGATGCCTGGCTTCAGCCCTGCCTGTCCAGTCCAGCAGTCCAGGGCATGTCTTTGCCTTGGCTCACTCCCCCCACCCCTCTTCCCTCCCCACCCCCCTCAATCATGGCAGCGCCAGCAGTCAGGGAGTTGGTGGCCCACGTGCCAGCGCTCCCCTCCCCGGACCCAGGGCTCAGCTATTGATCCTGGCGCGCTCCCCGCAGCCTCCTCTGCCAAGAGAGGCAATTTACCACCAGCTACGAGGTCACGGGAGGGGCCCAGCCGCCCACAGGCGCTTTTACGCTGCTATAAAAACCATTTAAAGGGCCACTTTGTGAGCCACAGCGCGGAGGAGGAGGAGCGAAGCAGCGGAAGCCGCGGACCCACAAGCCTTGAAGCCTCCTTTCGAGCCCGCAATCAGGGAGAGGTGGGGGGTGTGTGTGTGAAGATTTTGGAAAGCCCCACAATCTTTTCTGCCCGCTCCCCCATCTTCGGAAGAGGCTGCAGGAGCTGCGAGGCAGGCCCCCAGGGGAACCGCCCCGCACGCCGCCCGAGTGGGCAGGACCAGAGCAGGATGCCCACTGACCTTTGTAAGTCAGATCACAAAGCCCGACCCTAACCCTCTGGTCACCACTGGGTGCCTGCGCCCTGCTCTGTGCCGTGCAGCCCAGGGCCCCTTGCTTCCCCTTCCGCCTCTGTAGCCGCTCTGGAGGGAGTCTGTACAAGTATCATCACGTCCACGTCTCAGAGGGAAAACTGAGGCTCCAGGAAGTTAAGTGACTTGCTCAGGATTTCACAGCCTGGATTTAAACTCGGATAGTCCACCTCCAAAGCCAATGGTCTTAATTACCTAAAGACTCTGTCTTACCCACACTGATAAAAGCCATCACTTCAGCCTCAAAAGCCAGCTGCATAAGGACGACGTGGTTTACCAGCCGCTAACTTCGGCCATAATAGGGAGACATTAACATCACCCCGTCCCCAGCCCCAGCCCCGCCTCCAGTGCATTTCAGGCTATTCCTGTCTCTCAGGTATGTTGGCTCCTAAATGCCCTTCCCGCTCTCCTCTGCCTGTTCAGCTAGCGCCACCTGCAGGTGGAGCTGGTCACTGTTTCTTTGGGGCCACCAAAAGAAATTTACTCATTCATTCAGCGCGTTTTTCCACAGACATTTATTGATTTTTGCTCTGTGCCAGGAACACGGAACTGGGCTGGAGGCCGCGGGACACAGGTACTTACAGTCTAGCAGGGAGACAGACATTTAAACAGGCAATTATGCAGGACAGACGGATAGTGAAAGGGGAGAGAAGCGAGGGAGGACTTCCAGAGTAGGGCTGCCCTTACTCAGCCAACCTCTCCCCAAACGCCTTGAGCTGCCACATCGGTGTCCTCCCACCAGAGAGACCAAGGAGCCCTTCGACTGAGAGCTCTCAAATTCCGCCTGGCGCTCAGGACCCTTAGTGATGCTTAGCAGAATCCTTCAGGACCCTTAATGATCCTTAGCAGAATCCTTCCCGCCCTCGTTCTAGATTGATTGGTCCTCAGAAGAAGCAGCTCCTCCTCTTGGGCTGAATCTAACTTGTCTGCCTATAACCTGGGTTCCACACCAGCCTGGGTTTTCCAAGAGTTAGCTGCACAGATGGTCCCATCTCTTGAATCATCAATATTTTTTCGCTCTCCCTCTGCCCCTAAGCATAATTCAGTGCCCTGAGCTAAACAAATGACCCTTGGCTGTGCCATCATCTTTCTTTTTTCACTGCTACACTTCTCTGCAAAAAGTAACCTCTGTTCAAACCCCCTGTATCCTCACTCTAAGCCAATGTGTCTAATGCCAACAAGGCTACCCCTCTTTAAGCATTTTGCTGTCTGCCAGTCGTGTGTCATTTTATATGCATGAGTTCAGCCATTTCTAACACAGTCGTGTGAATTATGATCAGCCTTGTCTTACAAATGGAGAACTGAGGCTCTAGAAAGAGAGGGTGAAATAAATGGCTCAGTCATACCACTGGCCTCAAATCCTGCCTCTAACCATCTAGACTTAATGAACCCTCCATGGGGACAGCCACTCATCATTACCCCCTGGTAGGTTTGAGGCACTTGATAAATATTTGTTAAATGAATAGATGTTCAAACCCTTTAATGACTTTTTGCCATTAATGATATTTTCTGCAAGGTTTTATAACTTAGTAATACATACATTTGGTAGTAAGGTTATATGTATCATTGTGTCTCAGAGTCCCAGGATTCCTTTATGAATTAAGTATTTTGAAAAATAAAATAGAGTGGAATTCAATATAATTCTCAACCCATCTATCTTGTGTCTTCATCCTTGCTGTCAAAATGCCAGTGCCTTCTTAAACAGGAGAGAATGCAGGCTACATATTAATTTGGTTTAGCTCATGGAGTACACTCAGGCATGCACAGCACAAAAAAAAATCAAGAAGGAGACAAATAATCAAAAGGGATGAATTTGGTAAGTCCTGTATGAAAAAATGCAAGTCTGAAAATATTTATTGGGATAAACATACACATTAAAGAAAGATTATTCAGCAGACAGAAAAAAAAAGATATTCATGAGAATAAACTAATACACATTCAGAAAATGTTTCAAAGAAACTAAAAATTATGTCCAAAATTCCCTTAGGCAAATCAAAGGGAATCTCCTGATATTTATATGTACAGGCAACCAGGTGAATTAGTTTCATATTAGTTGCCACCAGTCAGAATGGGTTAGGTTCCACTGCAGTAACAACCCTCAATTCTCAGAGGCTTAACACAGCAAAGGGTGTTTCTTGTTCACTCCACATTTTCAACCTGGGTTCAATGAAGCTCTGCTCCAAGTTATCTTTATTCCAGGACGCAGACTGATAATACAGCTTCTACTTGGCATATTACTGAGATGTGGTAAACCATGTACCTAACATCAGGAGGAATGACATATGTCACTTCCGCTCACATTTGACTGACAGAAGCAAATACTGCTTTGTCTGAACTCAAAGAACAGGCATGTATAACTGTCCTGCAGGGAAGGTTGCACGTAACCCCTGAGCTCAGACAAACTGGATTTAGGTAAATGGGAATCCCACCTGGGTTTCCCAGGTGGCTCAGTGGTAAGAAATCTGCCTGCCAAGCAGGAGACATGGGTTCAATCCCTGGGTTGGGAAGATCCTCTAGAGGAGGAAATAGCAACCCACTCCAGTGTTCTAGCCTGGGAAATCCCATGGACAGAAGAGCCTGGTGGGCTACAGTCCATGGGGTCTCAAAGAGTCGGACACAACTGAGTTGACTGAGTATGCAGACGTGCAAATGGTTATCACTATTTCCTTCCTCCCCTCCCTATACATTCCTCCCTTTAGGTTACAAATTTTAATGTGCATAAAATTTCCACTGGGAAACGAGTTACAATGCAGATTTCTGAGATCTACCTCCAAAGAAGCTGATTTTGAAGGTCTGAACTGGTCCTCTGGGATCTACGTGGTCACTACAGGTAAACTTAATGTCTAGTAGTAGAAAGAGCATTTTGAGCAACACTGATCTAATCTCAATGAAACTAGCTATGTGGATCCTTCTCATATCAAATGACCTTTCCTCACTCCTTGCTCAAGATGGATACAACCAAAATCCCTCAGAATATCTGTAACTTAGAAATTCAAGAGACACAACAACTACATACAATGTGGGATTCCTGGACCGGATTCTGAAACGGAGACAGGGCATTCGGAGAAACATCGACCAACACTGGGCTTCCCTTGTGGCTCAGCTGGTAAAGAACCCACCTGCAATGCGGGAGACCTGGGTTTGATCCCTGGGTTGGGAAGATCCCCTGCAGAAGAGAAAGGCTACCCACTCCAGTATTCTGGCCTGGAGAATTCCATGGACTGTATGGTCCATGGGGTCGCAAAGAGTTGAACACGACTGAGTAACTTTCCCTTTCACTTTGACTAACATTAGGGGAAATTTGACAGAACTGTACTGATGTTAATTTCCTGGTTTTGAGACTCAAACTGTGATTATGTAGGATGTTAATGTTAGGCGAAACTGTATGAAGGGTACATAGGAATTTTCTACACTATTTTTTTTCAACTTTCTGTGAATTTAAAATTGTTTCCAAATGAAAAGTTAAAAACAAAGTTATTATAAAGATAGTCATCTCATGGGATCATGGTGATGTTAAAAGAGATTATACACATAAAGAACATGGTGCTATATTGTACAATCTGTCTACTGCTCCCTACAGAACCCACATAATGCCCTGCCTTCTGCAGGTACTTTCTCTATAAGTGCTTGACATGTTGAATTAGCTTGAGAAAAAGGAAAAACAAACAAACTTTATGTCATACCACTTCATTCTTATAATAACTCTGTGAAGATGGTATTTTACCTTCGTTTTACAGATGAGGTCTTGGAAGTACCAAAGGGTTTACAGCTCACAGGCTTGAATGCAATTTGTTTCTGCCCTGGCTATAGTGAAACTACTCTCGCCCACAGCACTTTCCAGCCCAGGGGAACAGCTTTTCGCTCTCTCCAGCACCACCCTCTCCAGCTTCCCAGTCTGTACTTGCAGCAAACAGGGCTGCTTCTGCCAGTTTCCTGCTCCAGCATTTGGATTTCATTAGCAAGCACAATTCTAATTGAACTTTTATTCACTAGCCACAGCTTGGCAATTAATCAAGCTTCTCCCAAGCTCAGAGCCTATGTTCACTTCCTTTCACCAAGAGAGAAAAGAAAAAGAAGGAAAGAAACCTCAATCCTCATTCCTAGGGCAATGTACCCTGCTCTTGTGCTGATTTCCACGTCTCCCTGTGTTTCCAGGACACCATGCACTTAGTAATTTCTAAAGAAGGCTGTTAGATTCAGATGGTAATCACAGTCCCCTTCTAACACATTCCCTGGACTCCTGGCCTCATTAGAAATCCTCTCATCACTTGCTTCCAGCCTCTCACTTGCAAATAAATGCTGGTGTCTGCTCTCCTTCCTGCCAGAATCTCAAGACACCTCGTTTACTTTTTTCTTAATGTAACATTTATTGTTGTTTCCCCAGTTCTCTGATTAAAGACAGAATAATGTTTCTTGCAGAAAAATCAGAAAGTGTGAAAAATCTCAGAGGATAGAACTGAATCATAATGCCACCAGCCGAAAATATATGGAGTTAATATATGGAGATGCAAGTGATCTTTGATTTTCTTAAATACAGCTTTTGTGTAAATTTCCCATTAGATGTCAAAACTCCTAATTCAGAGATCTAAAGTGCAAGTAAAACAGGGTTAGTATCACCACATCACACAATGCCAGGGTACACCACTCATATTAGTCTACGCGGATGATACCCTCTGAACTTGTGTAGTGCACAGTGTGTGCGGTTGTTCTTGATAACTGTGTACAAGGCCTGAGACTGGAAATTGTAGGTAAACTAAAGGATGAGGGCAGCGCCTGAAAATCATTGTACAGGAGGCGGTGACCAAAACCATCCCAAAGCAAAAGAAATTTTACAAGATGGCAAGGAAGGGGAGGCCTCATCCTTTGTCTGAGGAGGCCTTAGACATAGCTGAGAAAAGAAGAGAAGCAAAAGGCAAAGGAGAAAGGGAAAGATATACCCAACTGAATGCAGAATTCCAGAGAATAGCAAGGAGAGATAAGAATGCCTTCTTAAATGAACAATGCAAAGAAATAGAGGAAAACGACAGAATAGGAAAGACTAAAGATCTCTTTGACAAAACTGGAGATACCAAGGGAACATTTTCTGCAAAGATGGGCACAATAAAGAAACAGTAAGGACCTAACAGAAGTAAAAGAGATTATGAAGAGGTGGCAAGAACACACAGAACTATACACAAAATGTCGGACCTGGATAATCACGATGGTGTGGTCACAAACCTAGATCCAGACATTTTGGAGTATGAAGTCAAGTGGGTCTTAGAAAGCATTACAACAAACAAAGCTAGTTGAGGTGATGGAATTCCAGCTGAGCTATTTAAAATCCAAAAAGATGATGCTGTTAAGTGCTGAACTCAATATGTCAGCAAATTTGGGAAACTCAAGAGTGGCCACAGGACTGGAAAAGGTCAGTTTTCATTCCAATCCCCAAAAAAGGCAATACCAAAGAATATTCAAGCTGCCACACAATTGCACTCATTTCACATGCTGACAAGATAATGCTCAAAATCCTTCAAGCTAGGCTTCAGTGGTACGTGAACCAAACTTCCAGATATACAAGCTAGATTTAGAAAAGGCAGAGAAACCAGAGATCAAATTACCAACATCTGTTGGATGATAGAAAAAGCAAGAGAATTCCTGAAAAACATCTACTCTGCTTCATTGATTATGCTAAAGCCTTTGACTCTGTGGATTACAACAAACTGGAAAATTCTTAAAGATATGGGAATCCCAGACCACTTACTTGCCTCCTGAGAAACCTGTTTACAGGTCAAGAAGCAATAGTTAGAACTGGACATGGAACAACAGACTCATTAAAAATTGGGAAAGGAGTATGTCAAGGCTGTATATTGTCACGTTGCTGATTTAATTTCTATGCAGAGTACATCATGTGAAATAGCAGGCTGGATGAATCACAAGCTGGAATCCGGATTGTCAGGAGAAATATCCACGACCTCAGATATGCAGATGATACCACTCTAATGGAAGAAAGTGAAGAGGAATTAAAGAGCCTCTTGATGAAGGTGAAAGAGGAGAGTGAAAAAGCTGCTTAAAACTCAGCATTCAAAAAACTAAGATCATGGCATCTTGTCCCATCACTTTACGGCAAATAGATGGGGAAAAAGCGGCAACGGTGACATTTTATTTTCTTTGGTTTCAAAATCATTGCAGATGGTGACTGCAGCCATGAAATAAAAAGACACTTACTTGCTCCTTGGAAGAAAAACTATGACAAATCTATTAAAAAGCAAAGACATCACTTTGCCAACAAACGTCCACCTAGTCAAAGCTATAGTTTTTCCAGTAGTCAGGTATGGATGTGAGAGTTGGACCACAAAGAAGGCTGAGCACCCAAGAACTGATGCTTTTGAACTGTGGTGTTGGAGAAGACTCTAATAGCACCCCACTCCAGTACTCTTGCCTGGAAAATCCTATGGATGGAAGAGCCTGGTAGGCTGCAGTCCATGGGGTCGCTGAGAGTCGGACACGACTGAGCGACTTCACTTTCACTTTTCACTTTCATGCATTGGAGAAGGAAATGGCAGCCCACTCCAGTGTTCTTGCCTGGAGAATCCCAGGGATGGGGGAGCCTGGTGGGCTGCCATCTATGGGGTCGCACAGAGTCGGACATGACTGAAGCGACTTAGCAGCAGCAGCAGCAGCAGGACAGCAAGGAGATCAAACCAGTCAATCCTAAAGGAAATCAACACTGACTATTCACTGGAAGAACCGATGCTGAAGCTGAAGCTCCAATACTTTGGCCACCTGATGTGAAGAGCGGACTCATTTGAAAAGACACTGATGCTGGGAAATATTGAGGGCAGGAGGAGGAGAGGACAACAGGGGGTTGAGATGATTGGATGGGATCAACGACTCAATGGACATGAGTTTGAGCAAACTCTGGGAGATAGAGAAGGACAGGAAAGCCTGGCGTGCTGCAGTCCATAGAGTCACAAAAGGTCAGACACCACTTAGTGACTGAACAACAGCACAGAAACATGAGACCTGAGATCAGAATCCTATGATGTTCTTTTTCAAAGGGAGCTAGAAATCTGGATTTTTAAATAAAATAACCAAATTTTTAAATGCTAATTCAATTTTTGAAACCCACTGTGCTAAACAGACAGGCCTAATCTGGACTTTGGGGTATCTGCTGCTGCTAAGTTACTTCAGTCGTGTCCGACTCTGTGCAACCCCACAGACGGCAGCCCACCAGGCTTCTCTGTCCCTGGGATTCTCCAGGCAACAATACTGGAGTGGTTTGCCATCTAATGACTGAAAATGGTTTCACATCATCCCAGGGCCTTCCACTCTCCCAGTCCAGCTTCCCCCACTCCTACTTCTACCAAATATTGTGCCAGCTTTCACATACTGTGCATGAGGGCTCATCTCCTCACCCCTTGACCAATAGTAGATTCAGAACTAGATTGTAGGACAAGACACCTGAACACTCATCTGAGGCATCACTCACAGCATCAGTGGAGGACTCAAGTGTTCCTGAACATTGGATTCACCAAAATTCCTCTCAAGGAGTTCATGTATGGCTGGAAGGAATATGCTGATGAGCCATTTGTAGAGAAGGAGTGAAACACTTCAAAGAGGCTTATTAAGGACCAAATAGATGGGCATTAAACCACTGTCTGAGAAGGGTAGTTCCAAATAACTGCCGGGATGTTATTTTGCTCAATGGGCATGCAAGTTCAGGGTCAGAGCTGAATTGTTGGGGCACAAAGAGAGAGGCTGAAGACTAGTGTGAATTGTCCTCCTTTTCCACTCCTCCACTTAGCACTCAGCCACGACACTTAATAATGACTGAATATCAGTTTAATCATGTAGAGTGTTTTGTATTAACTGGAAGAATGCATGTGATAAGCCGATAACTGAAAAAAAGCACACTGAAGAGCAATATATTTTGTATTCCCCACTTTTTGAAGAAACTCTTTTAAAAGTGGAGGCATAAATTGGGAGATTGGGGTTGATGTGTATATATTACTATGCATAAAATAGATAACTAATGAAAACCTACTTTATAGCACAGGGAGCTCTACTCAATGCATTTGGTACCCTAAATGGGAAGGAAATCCAAAAAAAGATGGGATTTATGTATACATGTAGCTGATTCAGACATAACTGAGCGACTTCACTTTCACTTTTCACTTTCATGCACTGGAGAAGGAAATGGCAACCCACTCCAGTGTTCTTGCCTGGAGAATCCCAGGGACGGGGGAGCCTGGTGGGCTGCCGTCTATGGGGTCGCACAGAGTCGGACACGACTGAAGCGACTTAGCAGCAGCAGCAGCAGCATAGCTGGTTCAGTTTGCTATACAGCAGAAACTAACAGCATTGTAAAGCAGCTATATTCCAATAAAAGTTTTAAAAAAAACTGTGTAAGTACTCATATGTTTCTAGATGTCTATGAAAGCAAAGGAAAATATGGAAGACATACATTTAAAACAAAATTTATCTTATTGAACTATAGTTGATTTACAATGTTGAATTAATTTCTGCTGTACAGAAATATATAAATATGTATTCTTTTCCCTATTGTTTTCCAGTGTGGCTTATCACAGAATACTGAATATAGTTGCCTGTGCCATACAATAGGACCTTGTTGTTTATCCGTTCTATATATAATAGTTTGCAAATGCTGATCCCAAACTCCCAACCCATTCCTCCCCCACCCCCAATTTTCAATAGTGTTTATTAGGGATAATTAGTTTGTATAGAAGAAGAAAAGATTGTTGATTTTACTTTAATGCTTGAGTCATATCAATTGTTTGAATTATTTCAACAAGCACATGTAACTTTTATAATTCAAATGTTGAAGTTTTAAAACTAGGCTTGAAGAGCCGCCAAATTTAACATGCCCAGAAGAGACCACATGTGTCTGACCATGTTTGACTAGATATTATTTTTGAATAGCAGTTTTGAAAAACAGGCAATGTTAAATATTGATGACATGGAAACCATAATAGGGATCTCTTTTTGCCCTTCACTATATGAGATTATTTCTAGTATTAATATTTTTCCTTTAAGTTAATGAAGTATTTTAAGGTAGAAATTCTTCATTATATTAAGGAGCTACACCTTTATTCTAATTTTATCTAGAGTTTTTAAGAAAAGTAAGTATTAAAGACTTAATTTTTTAAACAAAATCTACAGAGTTGATCATTTTGTTTCCCTCTATGTACTTATTGATATAACCAGATGTGTTTATAACTTTCTTAATATTAAACCATCCTTGCATTACAAGATTAAGTTTCATTGGGTTATGCTTTAATGTACTTCAGTTTAGTGTTAGAATCAACTTGATTTGATTCGATATTTTATTTAGGATTTTTGCATCCATGTTTAGAAGGAACTGTGGTTGGTAATATTCTTTTTTGTGTGATTTTTTTTAATCAGATTTTGCTATCGGCTATGCTTTATTGACTATGCCAAAGCCTTTGACTGTGTGGATCACAATAAACTGTGGAAAATTCTGAAAGAGATGGGAATACCAGACCACCTGACCTGCCTCTTGAGAAACTTGTATGCAGGTCAGGAAGCAACAGTTAGAACTGGACATGGAACAACAGACTGATTCCAGATAGGAAAAGGAGTATGTAAAGGCTGTATATTGTCATCCTGCTTATTTAACTTATATGCAGAGTGCATCATGAGAAACACTGGGCTGGAAGAAGCACAAGCTGGAATCAAGATTGTTGGGAAAAATATCAATAACTTCAAATATGCAGATGACACCACCCTTATGGCAGAAAGTGAAGAGGAACTAAAAAGCCTCCTGATGAAAGTGAAAGAGGAGAGTGAAAAAGTTGGCTTAAAGCTCAACATTCAGAAAACAAAGATCATGGCATCTGGTCCCATCACTTCATGGGAAATAGATGGGGAAACAGTGTCAGACTTTATTGTTTTGGGCTCCAAAATCACTGCAGATGGTGACTGCAGCCATGAAATTAAAAGACACTTACTCCTTGGAAGAAAAGTTATGACCAACCTAGATACATATTGAAAAGCAGAGACGTTACTTTGCCAAAAAAGGTCCATCTAGTCAAGGCTATGGTTTTTCCAGTGGTCATGTATGGATGTGAGAGTTGGACTGTGAAGAAAGCTGAGTGCCGAAGAATTGATGCTTTTGAACTGTGGTGTTGGAGAAGACTCTTGAGAGTCCCTTAGACTGCAAGGAGATCCAACCAGTCCATTCTAAAGGAGATCAGCCCTGGGATTTCTTTGGAAGGAATGATGCAAAGCTGAAACTCCAGTACTTTGGCCACCTCATGCGAAGAGTTGACTCATTGGAAAAGACTCTGATGCTGGGAGGGATTGGGGGCAGGAGGAAAAGGGGACGACAGAGGATGAGATGGCTGGATGGCATCACTGACTCAATGGACGTGAGTCTGTGTGAACTCCAGGAGTTGGTGATGGACAGGGCGGCCTGGCGTGCTGTGATTCATGGGGTCACAAAGAGTCGGACATGACTGAGCGACTGAACTGAACTGAACTGATGCTACTTTAATAAAACAACTTGAGAAAGTTTTCTTCCTTTTATTTGTTCTGCCGGTTCAAGTAGTCTGGAAGTGACTTGTTATTTGTATGTTTAAAAGAACTCATCCATATAGGAGGAGAGTTTGGGGGAAATGGATACATGTATATGGATGACTGAGTCCCTTTGCTGTCCAACTGAAACTATCCCAACATTATTAATTGGTTAAATACACCAAAATAAAATAAAAAGTTTAAAACACACACACAAAGAACTCATCCATAAAATTGTCTGAACGTGGCATCTTTTGGGAAAGTGGAGTTTTGTTTACAACTTTTACTATTTTCTTCAAAGCTACTAGTCTATTTACATCTTCCCATTTTTATTAATTTTATTCATTCGTACTTTTCTTGAAAAGAATCCATTTTCACCTAGATTTTCAAATTCATTTCCACTGTATTATAATATCAGTTCAGTTAAGCTGCTCAGTCATGTCCAACTCTTAGCGACCCCATGGACTGCAGCATGCCAGGCTTCCCTGTCCATCACCAACTTCAAGAGCTTGGTCAAACTCACATCCATCGAGTCAGTGATGCCATCCAACCATCTCATCCTCTGTCATCCCCTTCTCCTCTTGCCTTCAAACTTTCCCAACATTAGGGTCTTTTCCAATGAGTTGGCTCTTTGCATCAGGTGGCCAAAGTATTAGAGCTTCAGCTTCAGCATCAGTCCTTCCAATGAATATTCAGGACTGATTTCCTTTAGAATTGACTGGTTTGATCTCCTTGCTGTCCAAGGGACTCCCAAGAGTCTTCTCCAACACCACAGTTCAAAAGCATCAATTCTTTGGTGCTCAGCTCTCTTTATGGTTCAACTCTCACATCCATACATGACTACTGGAAAAACCATAGCTTTGACTAGATGGACCTTTGTCGACAAAGTGATGTCTCTGCTTTTCAATATGCTATCTAAGTTGGTCATAGCTTTTCTTCCAAAGAGCAAGTGTCTTTTAATTTCATGGCTGCAGTTACTATGTGCAGTGATTTTGGAGCCCCCCAAAAGAAAGTCTGTCACTGTTTCCATTGTTTCCCCATCTATTGGTCAGGAAGTGATGGGACCAGATGCTGGGATCTTAGTTTTTTGAATGTCAAGTTTCAAGCCAGCTTTTCCACTCTCCTCTTTCACTTTCACCAAGAGGTTCTTTAGTTCCTTTCTAATTCTTTAAAAATATCCTTTAATTTCACACTTCTTATTCCCTTTCCACTCTGAATTTTGCTGACTGGTCATTTTAATGAGTCAGGTTTTGGATGTAGCTATCAATGTTTATTAGCCCTGTAATTTCTAGTTCAGTTTATGATCTTTTTTTGTTAAGTCCTCTCTCTTGCTTCCCTTGTGCTTATTTTGTTCACCTTATCTTCCTAATTCTTGAGGTCATTGCTCATTTCATTTGTTTCACTTCATACTTGTTTAATGACTAAAGAATTTAAAGCAATTATTTTCCCTGAATTCAGCTTTAGCTGATCCCCTAAAATCAACGATGTTGAATTTCATTTTCACTTTCTTTGAAATGGTTTATATCCAGAGCTGAGTTTTAGGGAGAGAGCTTTATGCTTGCTTTTTAAAATAACTGATTCTGAAATTATTTTAAATTAAAAATAGGTTGATTATACAAAGCAGAAAGAAGGGGAAAATCCTCCAGAATTCTACCATTCAAATGCTTATA
The DNA here is from genome assembly GCF_032452875.1 of Bos javanicus. Taxonomy (NCBI): domain Eukaryota; kingdom Metazoa; phylum Chordata; class Mammalia; order Artiodactyla; family Bovidae; genus Bos; species Bos javanicus. The sequence continues at coordinate 20,607,529 of NC_083892.1, forward strand.
TACATCTTTCCAATCATTGGTGCATATGGTTGCTTCTTTCCTTTACTTTAAAAATACATGTTATCTATTTTGTTTTAAAAGCTACTTTATTTCCTAACTATTGTTTGTGTGCTTATCAGGAACTCTTGCTGCTCTTGAGGGGCTGTGGGCTTTGGATGTCCTACAGTAACTTATATGAATGTGGAGATTGTTTGACAGGTAGATTTTAAGATTTTATGAGATCCTTCCTTTTGAGAGACAGAAAAAGGAACTGTGACAAAGATTTCATATATGAACATATTGCTTTGCCTCCATCTCCTTTAAATAACGACCTCTTCATCAAGCTTAAAGACAAAGACTCAAGAAATGGCTACTCATGTCCTCCTGTCCAGGACACCTGCCTGCTTCCCAGTATCTCCAGATTTACAATCAGATCCATCATTTACCAACCAGGCAAATCACATTACTCTGTGGGAGCCTCACTTTCTGCATTTGTAAAATGGGGACAATCGTAGTCCCTCACTCATCAAACAGTAGTGAACTGGATTTCCCTGGTGGTCCAATGGTTAAGCATCCACTTGCCAACGCAGGAGAGGTGGGTTTGATCCCTGATCAGGGAACTAAGATCCCACATGCCCTGGGGAACTAAGCCCACCTACTGCAACCACTGAGCCTGTGCGCCGTAACCGAGGAGCCCCGCGGTACAACTAGAGAAGCCCGTAAACCACAACAAAGACCCAGTGTGGTCAAGAAAAATTCAAACAACAATGGTGATTTTTTACACAAAATAATGCAGAGAAAGCACTTACCACAGGGTCTGGCACCTAATAAATACTCTCTAAATGATGGCTGTTGTTACTGTCACCGATCCCCCTACTTACAAAACAAGCAACACGAATAAAGATCTCACTTCTCAGCTGAGACTGGGGGGATCTCAATGCCATCTACTCATCTGCAGTTTTACAAAAGCAATTAAAGCTCGCTGTGATCGTGAGCCTTGATTGTCCTTGAAGCCCAAGTTACCCTATTGAGAGAGGAAGCCAATGCCCTTGCACCCGTTCCTGCGCTGTTTATTATGCCAGAGAGGCTGCTCGGACTCATTACTGCTGCGGAATACAGGCCCCCAGGGGCTGAAGTGGAGCCGGATAATTACCAACAGATCCCTAATAGGTATGGACTCAATGGAAACAAGTCAATCAGAAACGAGGCATTTATGTCTAAACTATTGCAATCCACACTTGGGGGCACCGCAGACTGCTAATGAGGGCGACACTCCCAAGGCCAAGGGCCCTGACCACCAGCTCCACCCTTGAGAGCCCTGTGCTTTAGAGGATCTGGACATCGCCCCTCCTGATCTACGCAGCAGCTTGCCTTTGGGAGAACTAAGCGGCAAGCTGATTTGGTTTGATACCAAAATCTTCTTTTGTCTTGATGGCCTGGCCCTGTCTTGCCCAGTAAAAAAGATCTAGTTGTCTCAGAAATTCCACCTTCAAGAGAAATCACTCGAAATTAGCCTCCTACTCTGTTCTTCTTTCCTTCAGTTCCTGCCCAGCTGCCTGTCTCCTCCTCCATCCTTATCACAGGTAGCATCCTTTTAAAATTCTGCAGTAACTTCTGGAAACCACTTCACCTCTGCTCACCAATTCTCTCAGAACTGCAGCATTGCCTTGAAGTAACATGGCTTTCTTTTTTTGCCGTTTTAATGTCTTTAAATTGAAGTATAGTCGATTTACAATGTCATTTATTTCTGTTGTACAGCAAAGTGCCTCAGTTATACATATATATACATGCTTTTTTATATTCTGTTCCATTATGGTTTATCACATGATATTGATTATAGATCCCTATGCTATACAGTAGGACCTTGTTGTTTTTCCATTTATATGCTGCTGCTAAGTCGCTTCAGTCGTGTCTGACTCTGTGCAACCCCATAGATGGCAGCCCACCAGGCTCCCCAATCCCTGGGATTCTCCAGGCAAGAACACTGGAGTGGGTTGCCATTTCCTTCTCCAGTGCATGAAAGTGAAGTTGCTCAGTCGTGCCTGACTCTTAGCGACCCCATGGACTGTAGCCTACCAGGTTCCTCCATCCATGGGATTCTCCAGGCAAGAATACTGGAGTGGGGTGCCATTTCCTTCTCCACTATATATAATAGTTTACATTTGCTCAGCCCAACCTCCTGCTCCATCCCTTCCTCAACCGCCTCCCCCTTGGCAACCACCTGTCTGTTTCATAGATAGGTTCATTTGTTTCACATTTTAGATTCCACAGATAAGTGATATCATACGGTATTTGTCTTTCTTCCTGACTTGTTTCACTTAGTATGATAATCTCCAGTAGCATCCACGTTGTTGCAAATGACATCATTTCCTTCTTTTTTTATGACTGAGTAGTATTCTATTGTATTTATGTGTGCTCAGTTGCTCAGTCATGGCCAACTCTTTGTGACCCCACAGACTGTAGCCCACCAGGCTCCTCTGTCCATGGAATTCTCCAGGCAAGAGTACTGGAGTGGGTTGCCATTGCCTTCTCCGTTGTGTATATGCACCACATCTTATTCATCCGCTCATCTGTCTATGGACATCTAGGTTATCTCCATGTCTTGGCTATTGTGAATAATGCTGCTATGACGTAGGGGTGCACTTATCTTTCTGAAATATATTTTTGCCAGAAATATTATTTCTAATATTTGCTATCAGTACAGCATGTACACATGCAATTTAATGTAAAACATAACTGATTAGAGTTCTTGCTGAACTGCACCCCTCCACCCCAAAAGTAAGAATTTCAGTCTGCAAATTAGGGCTGCCAGAAATTAAGTTTTCTGGATGGTTCTGAGGCTGATTTTTATTGGTATCCCAAGCCGCATTTCCTTTGGGTGGTAGAAACACAATCTCAGCAAATCAGGGAGGCCCCCTCACTTGTTCCCCAGATGAGTAGGGCACTTATATTCTGGGGGCAGAAGGATCAAGTACCAGAGAGTGAATCTGGTCCTTGGTCACTGCCTAGCATGCATGCTGGCATCCTTCAAGCCTCTCCTGTCTTGGTCATCAGCCATAATCCACTCAGAATACTTTCTGAGACTTGTACATTCCCATGTCAGAGTCTCCCTGGGCAGTCATTTAGCTATGTCCAAGCCCTTCTCCCCAAATAGCACACATTCACCTGCTCTTTGGCTGTACCACCCCTCCTCAGAAGCATTAAAAGCCACCGACTTCATGGACAAGGAAGGACAGAGAATCCTTGGGTTAATACCTAGAATAAGTATTTTCTTGCAAAGGTTATAAAGGGAAATGGAAGGTTATTAGAAGTTGGTCAAAGGTCCAAAAGGATGCTTACCATTTGGGAAGCATCTGGTCCGTGAGTACAGCTGGACACAGCTAGTGGCCCCGGAAGGAATGACGTAAGGTGGATCATTAAAGGAGAAGGTGGACATGGAAATTACCATTAGGAGGGAGCTTCCTCTGGGTTCAGAAGCCATCAGTGGTTTTTTTCATTCCAAAATTCCATAGTTTCTAGGACTAGAAGTATAGAAGTATACACATGAGGAGGGATAAATAATTCTACATAGGTAAAGAAGCAGCTTTTTTCTCCCCTAAGGCTGTGGGGACACGTGTGATTATGTGTCATACAAGTAACAGTTGGGTCCACTATGGTGGCTTCCCTACCCCTCTCATTTTCTTCTGGAACAAATTGTGTGTCAAGACCCACAAACTATGAGCAAAAGTAGGAATCAGCCAAAGCCTCTTGAAAAGAATTAGTCTGATCCAGAAATTTGAAGGCAGTTCATGCCACCGGACAGCCCTGCCATTCTTGGCCACCATATGAAGTACAAATAGCTTGGGTCAACTGTCCTCTACCCCTACATTATCTTTTCTACCCCTACATTATCCTGAGCTCCTTCCCACTAACTCTTCCAACTCCCAGCAAAAATGAAGCCATGCCATCAGACCACCTCTAGTCTCATCACTGACATTCTAGACACACTCCCACAGCTTGGGTAACTTCAGCATCCATGAGATGGCCTGTCCAAAAATAAAAGCCCAATTATTGAGATGGCCTGTCCAAAAAAAAAAAGCCCCATTGTTGAGTTCTGCAACTTTGATGTTTCCCTGCAATAACTTGAGCTGTACCTGGAACTTCTCGGCATCTCCTGGAAGTGCCCTGTGTCATAAATGCGAAGTTCTCCAGCTGTAATCTTATTTTCTCCACTGCTTCAATGACACTGAGATCTCCAGGGTCTTGTCTGCTTCCTTTTTCTCCCCTGTGAGCTCCTGCCAGCTTCACATCCTTCCCTAACCAGCCTAGACCTCACAATCCCTCCTTTCAACTAACTGCCTGCCACCCAGGTTCTCAATTCCCTGCTCCTCTGACACTAGAATTCATTCAAGAGGCTGAGAACCACCACAGAAGTACACACAGGTGTCACTAGGAGTGCCTGCTCCCTACCATCAATTTCACTCTGCAGCCTGCCAAGGAATCAGCAGAAGAATGAAGTCAAGTATAAATATGTTTCGGCTTAATTGTCAGACTGAGTCAGGTCTTTTCGCTTCACTGTGATGTTGGTGCTTGTTCCTAGGAGAACCTCTAATGGAGGGAAAACCAACCATTGCCTCAGACACAAGCAGCAGCAGGTTCTGCTTTAATAGATTCGATGGACTGTGAAGCCGTTGCCACTGTTCCAAATGCTAGACCACCATGCCTGCCTGGGGACAGTTTCCAAGGCTTCTGGAATTGATTCCTCACCACCTGACAGTGAAGCCTGGTGGTAGCATTCCCCAAAGGCCCTCACAGGTCACTGTGTCCTGGCACAAGGGCCTAAGTAAGCAAGGGGGTGTCCGTGTATACAGGGATTAGCACACTGGGGCAAGGTCAGGTCACACGTCCAGAGGCATTCTCAACTCTAGAGTGAGGATGAGGTTGGTCCCTTTGACAAGAGGTCTCCCCAGTTTGGGGGACTAAGAGTACACCAACATCTTTGTTTATGGGCAAGATTTACTCACACAGACCATGGAAGCGGTGCATGAGGGACTCAAAGAGAAGCAAGCTTTTACCCCCACGATAAGCACATTTGACCTTCCTTATTAAAATGCATGTAATACATTACACTCAAATTCCTTCAGCAATGACACAGCTGCATTACTCCATCCAGCTGAACTGTAGCCATCAGGCCATGGATCTCTCCAACACTCAGCCCCCATGGGTGCCTTGGGAACCCCTGAAGCATGTCTCACCTTGGTGGCCTGAGTGACAGATCTCACTTGGCTTGTCTGTCTCTAATATTCACACTGTGACGTGGTTACTCACCTCCTCCCCGCTCCCTGTTGACAACGCCCTGGCACAAGCAATAGGAAATCAATGGCGTGGGAGGCCAAATTTAGTGGAATTAGTGGGACTTACAACCACTATGGGGTCCCAGAGCTGTGTTCCAGCCATGTTCCTCATTTCCACAGGTTTCCTGGGGGCTCAGTGGTAAAGAATCCACCTGCAATGCAGGAGACGTGGGTTCGATCCCTGGATCAGGAAGATCTGCTGGAGGAGGGCATGGCAACATGACATGACCAAAGCGACTGATCGCACACACAAGATAACAAAGAACTTGCAACAGGGGGCATAGTAGGTGCTCAGCAGTGGCTATTTGGGCAATAATGTGAAGTTGTGTAGGATAGTGTCTCAAAACATGGATTCTAGAACTAGATTCCTTTTTTCCAAGTCCAGCTCGATTGCGTACATGCTGCATGATCTTGACTGAATTACTTTAGTGTCTCTGTGGCTCAGTGTCTCCTCCTTGAAGTGGGGACAATAATAGTCACTACCCCGTTGGACTGTTGTGTACATGAGTTAGCACCTAGAAAGCAGTCAGTAAATATTAGCTCAATTATTGACAAGCTGATGACAATGACAGAGGACTAAGGAGCCGTTGGATCCCGCCTTCATGCCCCCCTTCTCCCTGTCCTTTTAGCCGCATCTGTCCTAAAAATAACCCAACCCAGGATCCATGCACACTTGTCATCTCAGCTGACATTTTCTTACTTGCTTGGATTGGCTTCTATAATGAATTAAAGATGGGCACAGACTCCTTGGCACTCCCTTCCATTGATTACCCTGCTCTTGAATCTGGAATGCTCTTAATGACTTGCTTGACCAATAAACTGGTAGTGTTAGTCGCTCAGTCATATCCAACTCTTTGTGACCCCATGGACTGTGGCCTGCCAGGCTCCTCTGTCCATGGGATTCTCCAAGCAAGAATACTGGAGTGGATTGCCATTCCCGTCTCCAGAGGATCTTTCCGACCCAGGGATAGAACCCGGGTCTCATGCATTGCAGGCAGATTCTTTACCATCTAAGCTACAGACGAAAATGATGATCTGGGTCTTCTGAATCTAGGTCATAAGAAATCTCTCAGCTTCTGCTTGGATGTTATGAACACTTACCCTTGAAATGCCCCTTTTCAGAACCCAGCCACCATGCTGTGTAGCCCAGGCTACACAAAGAGCTCATGCATAGCCCACAGAAAAGTCAGAGGTTTGTTTAGAATCCCTGAGGGGCTTTAAGCGGTCCAGAAATCCTAGCGCAGGAGTCATAGTTAGGTCTGCCTCAGTGAAGCAGGGAAGCAGGGGGTGAGCAAAACCTGAAGAAGTTGCAAATGTTTCTTCTCGCCCCTTCAGCACTGCATAAACACTTTCCAAGTGAGCACCTTGGACCAGGCTCACTCGGCTGCATCCTGAGATCTGCCTTTCCCCTAGCTGTCTGCATCTCTTGGTGCTTCCCACCATGTTTTCATCATCTATTCCTTTTCTTTCCCCTATATTACAATCCCTTTTGCTGCACAACTGTCCCAACCTTATGACACATAGCCCTCCCTCACAGGACCCCTACTCAACATGATAACCACTCTAAATGCAGTTTGATCACTTTGGCTGAAACTGTATGTCACAGATGAAATTCCTGACAGCAAGGATGGATCAGCCACCCTCAGACCAGGGGTCTAACCCTGGGCAGTCAATACTAGGAAGGCCAGCCCCATGTTGATATGGAGAGGTTCCTCTTAGCTGGGGCAGATGGAGCAACAAGTCAAGGGCTTGGAGACCTGGGACCAATCCAAGAATGGCTCTGTTACTGTGGCTGGGGTGATCAGCTTCCATCTCGGATCTTCTCCTATCTTTCTGTATCGAATGAAGTAGTTCTATCAGGCAGAGATGGGGGAGGGGAGTGCACCCAGTAAGTGTTCCAGAATCTTAGAGAAGCATGTGAAGTTTGGCAAAGGAAACTTGCCTCATTTCTTTTAATCCTCGAACAATTCTATACAATAGGAATGAACGTCACCTTCACCGTACACGTGGTGAAGCTGAGGTGTGTCAAGGTGAAGGGCACATCCAAGCTCAGAAGGCCAGTACCTGACTCCTTTGGGACCCAGACATAGATCTGTTTGCCCTCAGAGCCTGTGTTCTAAATCATTCTCTGCCTCTCTTATCTAGGCCCTGGTCTGTGTGCTCAGGAGGAAAACAATATAAAATAAAAGAGGCTGAGAAATGCTGGAAGAATCCATAGTGCTTCTTTCAGCACTGCATCTTTTCTCTTATACTTTAATATCTTGTTCTGTTAAGCATTTCAGGACACTGGGGGCTGGGAAAGTAAGTGACAGTGAGCTGGGTGTAAACCAAAGGCTCAGGAGAGATTACTGCTCACAATGACACACCCCCATGGGATGATTTCATATCACACAATACGAGGGTTAGGGAGATGGCTCCGTCTCTCTCTTTTAATACCATTCAGTGGAAATTTGTTAAAGAAGTACACCTGCATCAGCTTCTGCAGCTGGGGAAGCAGGAAAAGGCCCTGGTCTCGGTAACCCTTTGGGCCCCTGCGAGGCTGTGCCTGCAGAGCATGTGCGGGGTCCTGGCTGGGCGATGAGCACCCCCATTAGCCGAGCTCCGCCTCTAATGAGCATGGCCCTGAGGAGGGACGGCAGAGGCCCAGGTCAGCCGGAAGGGCTCTGCCCTCCCTACAGAGCATAGTTTGGAGAATAGGCTTCATGGGGTCTCAAATGTGCATTTGAATTTCTGGCTCTGTGCTGTCACTCCCTGGCTTGAATACAGATGAAGGCTGCTGAAATGCAGCAGCCACTGCGGGGAGGAAGCCGGCTCCAGCCTTCTTAATGTCTGCCCAGAGACGAGGGAGAATCCTTCCACCCAGGGGTTCTCAGCTGAGGATCTCCCAGACCAGAATACACTCAGGGCAAAAACATCAGAGGGTGCACACAGAGTGAGGGGTGGGAAATACTGATGGCAGTCGGTGTTCAATACTTTCGAAACAAACTTGGTAGACACTGGCATTAATTTTTAAAATTTTTTGTTTTAATTACATGTAGGTTGAGTAGTAGAAATCATAATCTAATAATTGTAAAATAGCTCCTCTTATCTTAGCGCTTACTGTGTACCAGTCCCCATTCTGAGAATATTTTAGATAATAATTCATTTAATGATGTAACATTTAAAGTCACATGATCTATTTTAAGCCTCATTTTACAGGTGAAGAAATTAATGGCACAGAGAGATCAAGGAATTTTTCTCAGGTTAAAAAATTAAATGGTAAGACGAAGATTTCAACCTAAACAAATATGCCCACAGTTGCATCAGTTAGATTTTGCTACATAAAAACTGGTCCCAAACTGAATGGTTTTAAATAGCACCCACTTATTACTTCTCATAGTTCTGTGACTTGGCAGCCTGATACTTCTGGTTGGGCCAGCTCAGTTGATCTCTGTGGTCAGCTGGCAGCTCAACCCGGGCTGGATGGTCTGGGACAGCTTCACCCAGATGGCTGGTAGTTGGATGCAAGTCAGCTGGGGCGATGGGGATGACTTGGCTGTGCATTACTCATCATGCAGCAGGCTACCCTTATTCAGGTGGAGGTGGATGGTCACAGGGATCCCAAGATGGATGAGAGGGGGAGGATCCGGATAAGCAAGGGTTTTTTGAGCTTTAGCTTGTGTCCTGTTTGCCAATGTGCCATTGGCCAGAGCAAGTTACAAGGCCAGCCCACAGTCAGTGTGGGAGGGGACTACCCAAGGTCAGGGACATAGGAGGGCAAGAATTGGGGATATTTTTACAATATTCTTGGTTCTGAAATACTTAATTAAACTACCTCTTAGACGTCTAATAGTCTTAACCTAACTCTGTCTTTCAATGGAGACCAGAACAAGAACAGCCAGGCAGAATCTCACAGCCAAAAAGAACCAGATACTGTTCATGCACACGTAAGTCACCCCTTTCTCCCAGCGCTCCACCCAGTCAGCAGCCCACCACTGTGTGAAGATAGAATCTGACTAAGTATCCATGAAGGGAAATGGGTTGCCAGGAGGGCGTTCTGAGTCCAGTTGCCTGAGGTGAACTCTGGGACCCTGGGCAGATCACCTCATCTCTCTGGGCCTCATGATTTTATTCTATTTATTGCAATAGCCCCATTCACTCAATAAACATTTATTCACTTCCCACTGTGTGCTAAGCATCATGTTGGACAGCACAGATAGAGTTGTGAAAATAGACAGATCTGCCCCTCTTGAAGCATTTAGCATAATGGGAAATTGATGTTAATCTAACCATCTCAGTAATGAGCATATAATTGCAGACTAAGGTAAGTGCTCTGAAAGACAAAAGCCCAGTTCTGTGAGAAGTTACCACAAAGGAACTGGTGTAGACCTTGCGAAGGAGGAATAAAGGACGGTCCCCCTCAATGGAAGTACAGTTGAGAGGAAACTAACTTGGAGGACCAGGGAGATGACATGAAACCCAGAGTGACTGGGACACAATTCCCATAGATCTTGTGTATTTCTATACAAAGGTCCTGATCATCTTTGTCCTGGGCTTGCTTTTCAAGGATATTTGTACAGAATACAGCCTTGGAAGATAGAGATAATAGCTCCCCCCGAGCCATGTGTAGATTGGCACATGGCCCAGTATAAAAAAATCAGGGTCCCTAAGCTCCAGGTTCCTCTCCTGTAACGTAGCCCACGGGGTGCACACTGTCACTTGGCCCTCTTCCCATCACCCTGGGGCAACTGGGGCTCAAGAAACTGAGCAAAATGATGATACTCTGGGCCCTGCTATTGCTTTAAGTGATAAACTGCCCCCTCTCTCTGACCCAGGTGTCTCGTGTCTTCTGTCCAAGGCTGTGAAGCCAAGCTTGCAGGTTAGCTTGCAAGGATGGCAAAACTTAAGACCCCTCACAGTTCTTAAAATGCACAGGTTCTCAAAGTGACATAAAGTGAAGCCAGAGGATGATTCAAGCAGAGGAGAGAGGAAGGGAACAGAGCCCAGGCTGAAATCAACCTGTGGAAAGGCTTGGAGGTGATGGAGAGCAAGGAAATGAAGAACAAAATTTGTTCAGTGCGGTGGGAATAGAAACCACGATGAAGAAAGGGAGTGAGAGGAAGCCAGAGGGCAGGGGAGGGGTGCCAGCCACATTAAGCAGGAGACTTTATCCTAAAGGCAGTGTAAGCCTCTGAAGGATATTTCAGGCAGACTGTACTCAAAATCCATCAAGGGAGATTCTGAATGCCCCACCCCACAGCTTAGCCTCCAGAACCTTTTCTACCTCAACATCCCCCAGAAAATAGACTTAGGTTGGCATAGCAACTGATGATATGGCTTTTTTCACTGTAGTTTTATTTTTACCAGCTCTAGATTGTTGAGCTGGCCCTAGGTGTGTTCGGACAATTACAGGGCACTGGGCAGAGAAGAGAATTAGAGGGTCAAGTTCCTTCTGGCTGACGATCGGACAACGACAAGAGGTAATTTTGTTTGGGAGACTGAGACCCCTAATCAGTCCTTTCTGGTCTGACAAAACTGCTTATCTAATCCAACAAGGCCAGGCTGCTTAGAGGAAAGCAGCCTCTTTCCTATAATCCATGAAGCATGTAATGAGAGAGGCTACACCTGGAGTTTCAGACAGCACTAATTCCTCTTATTAGCATGTATACAATGTGTACACTACATTTGAGTGTACACAGCATAGCGTCAGAATGCCTGGGTTCACACTCTGGCTCCTCTGCCTACTAACTGTATGCCTTCCATGTGTTAGTTGCTCAGTCGTGTCTGACCCTTTGTGACCCCATGGACTATAGCCTGCCAGGCTCCTCTGTCCATGTAACTCTCCAGGCAAGGATACTGGAGTGGGTAGCCTTTCCCTTCTCCAGGGGATCCTCCTGAGCCAGGGATCGAACATTGCCGTGTCTCCTACATTGCAGGCAGATTCTCTAACATCTGAGCCACCAGATAAGAATTCTGGCAAATGAATCATTCTTGCTTTAGTTTCCTTATCTGTCAAATGGGGGCTAATTCATAAGGTTATCATGAATATCAAAATAGGATTAAATACATAAAGTGTTTAGAACCGTGTGTGGCACATAGTAAATAAACATTAGCTATCATCATCACTACTAATTTGAAATGTGCCTTCTCACAACCTCTGTCTTTCAAAAACTCCAAATGTTTACACCACTTCCACCTGAGCAGGCTTCACACAGACAATTAACCTATAGTTAAAAAAAACCTGTAGTTACTTCAGTTCAGTTCAGTCGCTCAGTCCTGTCTGACTCTTTGCGACCCCATGAACCATAGCATGCCAGGCCTCCCTGTCCATTACCAACTCCCGGAGTCCACCCAAACCCATGTCCATCAAGTCGGTGATGCCATCCAACCATCTCATCCTCTGTCATCCCCTTCTCCTCCTGCCCTCAATCTTTCCTAGCATCAGGGTCTTTTCAAATGAGTCAGCTCTTCTCATCAAGTGGCTAAAGTATTGGAGTTTCAGCTTCAACATCAGTCCTTCCAATGAACACCCAGGACTGATCTCCTTTAGAATGGACTGGTTGAATCTCCTTGCATCATAGTATTAAAAAAAAAAAAAAAAAAACACCCTCGTGGAGTCCATTGGAATCATTACACTTTTTAAAAATTTTATTTATTTTTAATTGGAGGATAAATGCTTTACAATGTTGGAATCACTACACTTTGATATTTGAAACCTGCTAAAATATAGTTTAGAGCTTACTTCAAACTAATTCATTGGTGACTCCCTGCTGCTACTAAATCGATTCAGTCGTGTCCGACTCTGTGTGATCCAATAGATGGCAGCCAACCAGGCTTCCCCGTCCCTGGGATTCTCCAGGCAAGAACACTGGAGTGGGTTGCCATTTCCTTCTCCAGTGCATGAAAGTGAAAACTGAAAGTGAAGTCGCTGAGTCGTGTCCGACTCTAGCGACCCCAGCGACCCCATGGACTGCAGCCTACCAGGCTCCTCCGTCCATGGGATTTTCTAGGCCATTGCCTTCTCCGGGTGACTCTCTAGTTCTTACAAATTTTCCTTCCTAAAGAACACGTTATGCTGCAGGGCAACTGGGCCTATGAGTCACAACTACTGAGCCTGTGCTCTCCTGCCCAAGAGTTGCAAATACTGAAGCCCAAGTGCCTAGAGTCTGCTCCACAAGAGAAGCCACTGCAATGAGAAGCCTGTGCACCCCATCAAAGAGTAGCCCCCACTCACTGCAACTAGAGAAAGCCCATATGCAGCAAGGAAAACCCAACACTGCCAAAAATAGATTTTTTTTAAAAAGCACACATTTTAGACCTGGGAAGATCTCCCACAATTGTCTTAGGGCTCCAGGGTCTTTGAACTGGGGAGGTCCCAGTCAACCCACAGAACATGAGAAATAATGAATCATTATTTTTTCAAGTCACTATGTTTTGAGATGCTTTGTACTCTGGAATAAAAAAGATACAGATTTCCTCACCACAAGCCCAGAGATTCTGGGGGGTAAGGTTCCGGCAGCTACTGTTCACTTGTGTCCCCACGCAACTCTAATTTACACGGTTTTCATTTCCAGCCCACCCTTTCCTGAAGCTAAGAATCGCCTGGAGATTCCCAGGCCCCAACTCAGAACTTTTGAATCAGGTAGTCCAGGGAAAAGCCAGGAATTGAGAGATTAAATACACAAATGAACAATAGCCAGGCTATAATAGAACGCTGACCGTCGTCTTCAGCATCCAGCCCAGGAAACTAAACAGCAAACCCTGTAGCCCTTAGCCCCAAAGAACCAGGCCTTAGGGCCAACCAGAGAAAGCCAAATACGCTCCCCTAGCCAATCACAGCATGCACCACTTCTAGTTGGCCCGGCCCCTGGTTTCTCCAAGCCAATCATCTCCAATCAGGGCACACCTGAAGCCTTCCCCTTTTTTCACTGCAAAGCTTTCCTTCTCCACTTGCCTTTGAGTCACTGCCAAAACTCAAGTAATGGTGGCTGACTCTTTCCCTAGAGCAAGCTCTAAATAAATAGCCTTTGCCTTTTCTCATTCGTGTGCTCTTCATTTATCTCCACAGAATGTATATATGTATTAAGAATAAGTGATTCTTACTGTCTGGGAAGTTTGGAAAACACCATCCCAGACCCTTGCTTCTCACAAAGCGGTCCCCAGAGAAACAGCAGAAGCATCACCGGGGAGCTTCCTTAAAATGCACAATCTCAGTTCCAGCCCCAGACCTGACTCAGAACCTGCATTTTAAGTAAGATCCCAGAGGTGACCCTCCAGCACTTTAAAGTGTGAAAAGCATTGACTGGGAGCATTGATCCAGGTCAGCAGGTCGCATCCCTGGGTGCATGTAAGAATCCTTGGGGGGCTGTTTGAAAGACCAAAGCCTCCCTACTCGGAACATCTGATTTAATTGGCCCTGGGCAGGGCTGGGCCTAAAAGCTCCCCAGGTGATTCTCTCACGCAGCCAATGCTGCTAAGAACCACTGATCCAGGACAACGGTCTCACTCAGGTGTGTGTCAGAACCATCTGGAGGGCTCCCCAGGCTCTCAGAGGTCCAGCTTTTACCCAGCTTTAGGACCATCCTGGCTTGGAAGAGTCACCAAGCTCCCAGATGATACAGAAACTGACCATAGTAGAACTACTGGACTAAGAGCCCCGCTGAGAGGAGATGGAGCTCCGAGGAAACCTCCCATACAGCGCTCCTCCTATTCTTCTCCTTCCTCAATTCTACTTGGCCAGCACCATGGCTCTTAAAGCTCAAGGAATAAGAGAAGCCCAGAACTGGAGGAACTACAAGCCCAGGCTTGAAACTTTCAAGCCCAGTTTCAGGGGCTGTCAGCCAAATACAGTTCACCGTGTGTGTGTGTGTTTTAATCTGCAGTTTTTTAAGCTGTGAACCCATTGCCAACATTTTAAAAAGAGATTTTACATAAAACAAACAAACAAACCCTAAACTTCTAGATTTCTATATTCTCCTGGAAAATCAGGGGATCTTGCCACAATCAGCGCACATTCCAGCATGGCAGCTAGCTAAGCTGCCCCTTAAATGTGTCCACCAGTTTCCCACACTCCCTACCTGACGCAGGTCATTCATTTTTGTCACCTGGCCGACCCTGCAAAGCATTTGTGTTGAGAAGCTTTATGTAGAGAGAGTCCAAACCTTTCTTTTGTAGATGAGAAAACCAAGCCACACCCCACAGTGGGTCATGTCCCTGAGTCACGGCCAGTGGTGGGATCTGAGGTCAAAATTGATCGTGTCCTGCTTGTGGAAGGTTGGGGCTTCTCCCTTCCTGAGACCCAACTTCTCCAGCAGAGAACAAGGACCTAGACAACCCCCCCCCCCCACACACACACACACTCAGTTCCTCCCCAAAACTCAAAGTGTAAGCAACCTCTGCTCTTGGCCTTGGGGCTGTCACCTACTCAGACACACCTACACAGCAGTTAACCTCTCTGAACCCCAGCAAACTTATCTACACAATGAGGGTAACAACAGGGTCTGATCTGTGAGGCTGTTTGAAGATACCAATTAAATTGGGTTTGTAAAACATTATTCTGGCCCCTGAGACATAGGAAGGGCTCCATCGTGAGCACTAAATGCTACTGACTTTTCCCCGTGTATACACTCATCTGAGAACACTGTCTTAAAACTTGCTAAGCCTCAGTTTTTCATCCTTTAAAACAGAGAGAATAATAGCACTTACTCCTCAGAATTGTCTGAAGTTTAAATGAGATAGCATGTAATGTGCTTATCTGTCACAAAGCCTGCAGCTGCTAAGTCACTTCAGTCGTGTCCGACTCTGTGCGACCCCACAGATGGCAGCCCACCAGGCTCCCCCGTCCCTGGGATTCTCCAGGCAAGAACACTAGAGTGGGTTGCCATTTCCTTCTCCAAGGCATGAAAGTGAAAAGTGAAACTGAAGTCACTCAGTCGTGTCCGACTCTTAGCGACCCCATGGACTGCAGCCTACCAGGCTTCTCCGTCCATGGGATTTTCCAGGCAAGAGTACTAGAGTGGGGTGCCATTGCCTTCTCCAAAGCCTAGCTCCCAATAATACCACAGGTTTTGACTTTTCGAAGCACGGTCACCACCTGGTGGTTTAAGACAGCAACTGCAGTCTCTACGGGACATAGGAGGATGGAATGGCAAAAATTAAGTCCCCCACGGAGATAGAAAGGTCTGGTTGGACAGTGGGAAGTGAATTCAGAAAGAAGTGGCTGGCCACCCAGTGAGCTTAGGCATTGTCCCCAGGTCCGCTCCCAGGACACTCGCTGCCGTTCCACTCCACTCTCCATAACAACCTTGGCTTTTCAGCCTGTTTGGTGAGTCTGCTCTTGATGCTGGCCAGCTGGAGTCAGGTCCCTGATCTGGGGCATGGTTATTCAACTGGCTACTTGAGCACTAGATTGATTAATGTGTTCTGGTCTCAACTATTTAGTCGTTGGATGCTGTGCGCATGTTTTGACCCTAATTTCGCTCTGAACCAGCATCATGACTCAAGCCAGCTGCACTTCCCCAGCTGTGGATAAGAGCTGTTTGGAAATGTTACCAGCTAGAGAGGCCCCTTTCCCTCCAACAAAAGACCTAGAAACTGACCCTGCCCTGCCCAGAAGAAATCCAGAGTGCAGCAGGGCAGCAGCATCTACTTACCACTATCAAATAGGGCCTTTAATCGGTCTACAAGAGTGCCCTGTATGGGCCTCGAGAAATGTACCTTGAGGTCCTTTTCTCTGACACAGTCCTCACCCAACTTCTCACTCCTCCCCAAGCAGAACCCAAGCAAGAGCAAAATACTCCTCTCTCAGGGAGAAAGAGTACTAGGAGGATTACTTGAGTTTAAGAATGTCTTATGGTTTCCACCATCCCAGCAGTGGGCAGGGAAAGGCCAGGCCAGGTGAATGGGGCCTTTCTCCACACTCTCTTTTTCTCGGTTTCCTAGGTAGGACAGATAGACCAGACTACTGCCTGATGTGGGAGAATCACCCAAGGAGATAGAGACTGAAGATTCATTCTTTCTTTTTCTTTGAAACAATATTGAACGAGTACTTCAGTTCAGTTCAGTTCCTCAGTTGTGTCCAACTCTTTGCAACCCCATGAATTGCAGCACGCCAGGCCTCCCTGTCCATCACCAACTCCCGGAGTTCACCCAAACCCATGTCCATCGAGTCGGTGATGCCATCCAACTATCTCATCCTCTGTGGTCCCCTTCTCCTCCTGCCCTCAATCTTTCCCAGCATCAGGGTCTTTTCAAATGAGTCAGCACTTTGCATCAGGTGGCCAAAGTATTGGAGTTTCTGCTTCAACATCAGTCCTTCCAATGAATACCCAGGACTGATCTCCTTTAGGATGGACTAGTTGGATCTCCTTGCAGTCCAAGGGACTCTTAAGAGTCTTCTCCAACACCACAGTTCAAAAGCATCAATTCTTCGGCACTCAGCTTTCTTTATAGTCCAACTCTCACATCCATACATGACCACTGGAAAAACTATGCCCTTGACTAGATGAACCTTTGCTGGCAAAGTAATGTCTCTGTTTTTAATATGCTGTCTAGGTTGGTCATAACTTTCCTCCCAAGGAGTAAGCGTCTTTTAATTTTGTTGCTGCAGTCATCATCTGCAGTGATTTTGGAGCCCAGAAAAATAAAGTCAGCCACTGTTTCCACTGTTTCCCCATCTATTTGCCATGATGTGATGGGACTGGATGCCATGATCTTAGTTTTTCTGAATGTTGAGCTTTAAGCCAGCTTTTTCACTCTCCTCTTTCACTTTCATCAAGAGGCTCTTTAGTTCCTCTTCACTTTCTGCCATAAAGGTGGTGTCATCTGTATATCTGAGGTTATTGATATTTCTCCTAGCAATCTTGATTCCAGCTTGTGCTTCTTCCAGCCCAGCGTCTCTCATGATGTACTCTGCATATAAATTAAATAAGCAGGGTGACAATATACAGCCTTGACATACTCCTTTTCCTATTTGGAACCAGTCTGTTGTTCCATGTCCAGTTCTAACTGTTGCTTCCTGACCTGCATACAGCTTTCTCAAGAGGCAGGTCACTTGGTCTGGTATGCCGATCTCTTTCAGAATTTTCCACAGTTTATTGTGATCCACACAGTCAAAGGCTTTGGCATAGTCAATAAAGCAGACAGATGTTTTTCTGGGACTCTCTTGCTTATGTGCCATTAAATATGTGCAGGCACTGTTTTAGGTGCTGGAGATATAGCTGAGAATGAAACAAACTTGCATGATCTCCTGAATCTGAATTCCAAAGCAGCTGCTGCTGCTGCTGCGTCTAAGTCGCTTCAGTCGTGTCTGACTCTGTGCGACCTCAGAGACGGTAGCCCACCAGGCTCCCCCATCCCTGGGATTCTCCAGGCAAGAACACTGGAGTGGGTTGCCATTTCCTTCTCCAGTGCATGAAAGTGAAAAGTGAAAGTGAATTCATTCATTCGTGTCCAACTCTTAGTGACCCCACCAGGCTCCTCTGTCCATGGGATTTTCCAGGCAAGAGTACTGGAGTGGGTTGTCATTGCCTTCTCTGGAATTTCAAAGTAGAGAGATGGACAAGAAATAAGTAAAACACAGTGTCTTAGTGATAAGTGCTATGGAAAAAATAAATCAGGGGATGAGAAGGTGACATTTGGCTGAAGACTCAAAAGTGGGGAGGGATTGAACCATGTGGATATCTCAGAGAGGAACATCCCAGGTGGAGGAAAGGTCAAATGCAGAGTCCTGAAGTGGTACTTACAGGAGTTACTTACTTACATCTTAACAGGAGTTACAGTGTGGCTGGGCAAGTGAGTGAGGGGAGAGGGCTGGGGATGAGGTTCAAGAGGTACAGAGTGGGCCAGGTGAGGGTCTTGGGAGCCACTGGGGAGTTTCAAGCAGACTTGTGACAATTCTAAATTAGGCTTAATGGGGTCACTCTTGCTGCTATGTAGAGAATGGACTGAGTAGGGAAAGTGAAGAAGTAAAAAGACATCCAGTTAGAAGCAGGAGATGATGGCTTGGACCAGGGGTTGCAGTAGAGAAATTTAGAAGCAGTGGGAATCTAAAAACAGCTCTGTCTGGCAACTGAGGCTCACAGAGGAATCAGCACATCCCGTGTGCCACACCTGGGTGCAATCGGCTCCACAGTCACTCGTGTTCATCTGTCCACCTGACCTGACAGAGCATGGGCACTCCGATGTTAGGAACCAGGCCTCGCTTTTTCAGTCTGTGTCTCAGCGCCCAGCACAGTGCCCGACACTGTGTGGGCACTTGGATGGGTGGGTGGATGGATGGAGAGATGGATGGATGGAGAGATGGATGGAGGGAGAGATGGATGGATGGATGGATGGATGGGTAGACAGATGGATAAATGACAAGGGTGGGAAGTTGATTTCCCCAACTTCCCCTTGTTTGAACAATGGTATTGTGATTGGTTAATTTCAGAAAAAAAAAACTCATGGAGCTGAATACCCAACAAAGGATATTCCAGAGACACCCCAACTAAAAAACGATATGAACACACCTGAGGCCCCAAGGAGCCTCATCAGATGCCTAGGGGAAGCCAGAACTAGAGACTCTGTAGTCATCCCAACTGAGCTGAGAGACATTCTAAAAACTGGGCTTTGAACACTGCACAGAATCTTCAGAGTGTGGGACATCTGCTGACTTAGGGTGTGGAGTGAGGTGGTTTTCCGAAACACTTTTTACATAAGCCTAGAGGGCTCTAGAGACCATGCATGCCCCATATGGTATGTATGAAATAGTCCTGAAGGGACCACTGTCTGGGTGACACTGAGGAAAGTTTGCACTCATATGAGTGTTGGGTCCAAATACTTACCCAAGGACCTGCTACACCAGGAAGAAACCTTTTTGTTGTTAAATATTCAGGCTCTTGGGGGGTCCCCAGCTCTGTCCAGACTGCTCTCCCAAGTGTACCCCACCTGTAGCCACTGGAGACAGAATGTGTATCAAAAAATAATACCCACTTTGATGATCTCAGCAAACAATGTCTCAAGAATGGTTAGGCATGCAATTCCCAGCCTGGATTCAGTCTGGCCACAAAAGCTTCTTCTATTCCACACGGTCATTAGTGACCTTGAAATCAATACATAGCCCATGCCAGCCCCAAGAAATGCAAAAACAATAATAGCCACAGCACAGTTGAGCTACTGTGGTGTTTTGGGAGCTTGCTAGGGAGAAAACTGCAGTCTCATGACTGTATATTTTCTCATTTTCTTATAAAGACATCTGCATAGCAGGTAAGTACATATGTCTGGGAGTATCTTCAGTCTCTCTGTGTATCTATCCCACTCTCTCTCTAACCCCCTCCCTCATCTTTCTTTCTCTCTCTCTCTCACACACACAAAACATTCTGGATTCTTTTTGCCTTTATAAATAGAACTGGCAAGCACATATAATGATAATGATATCTGAGACAGTTAGCCAAGGAGAGGAATAAAATATCTGCACAAGTAATACACAAAAAACTTAAATCTGAGACAAAAGTTCAAGGGAGTATTTTAAGTTATCATTAAGATTCAGCAACAATAAGAATGTAATTGCCTGTTTGCCATACCAAAAAAAAAAAAAAAAGCTAACTTTCAAAATGGAGAAATCAACACATATGTTTAAATTTGTCCATGTAAAAATTATTTTAATGAAATAAAGACCTCTTATGGAAATGTACAAAGAAATACACAAATAGGTAAATTCTGTCATTCATAGAAAATATGTTTTAAATGAATATTTACTGGTACCAAATATGTTCATTTTATATTGTTAAGGGGAAAAAAATGAAATAAAGCAACACAGGGTTTGCATTTCTAGTAATCTAATAGACTGACATCCTGAAACAATCCCTGACACAAAACATGTAAAAATCTTTTCAGTTACTGAATAGATGAGCTAGGATGCAAATAGCAGAAATACCAGATGCCAAAATATAAAGTGAGGGCTGAAAATCAGAGTGGCAAGTTGACACTTAGACTGTTAAAAGCTTGGCAACGTTTGCCAACCTCAGTGACCAAGATGCTTTTACAGTTTTAGAGACTTTAACAGTTATGTGAGGACAAAGGACCAAAGTCCTAGACCTACACATGGTGGAAATATAAGGCCAGGACCCTGTAAGGTCAATGTGCCTGGTAAAAGTAACTTACCTACCAGCAAAGAGATTAGAGTAAGGAAGCCTGTTGGATTTGATCTTGAATCAGAATGGGAAGAAACATTTCCCTAAGAATTCATAATTCTTCTTGTGCATTTGGGATTTAAATTGCACTCCCTACATGGTTTGGAAAACCTCAAGGTAAAAAATTAGTAGAGTGATTCCAGGCTAGTAGTGCTTCAGTGTGCCCAAAAGAATTCCTCTAAAGATACTCACCTTGAACCCAAGCCTTCCAGAAACCCACAAAAAATGTCTCACTAAATATTAGCTCACTAACCAGAACTAAAACACACACAGACAAGTAAGCCACCAGGAATGAAAATAAACAGGAACGGCAAACAGCTGAATTAGACTTCCAAGAACTTCTTAACAGAAATTTTGGATTCAGAGAATTAAAATATGTATTTTTAAAGAAGAAAGAAAAAAAATATTACCTCAAAATAGCAGAGGCAAGAGTGAAAGTAGCCAAATATCATTTTTCAAAATTTAAAAAAACAATAATTTAAATGAAAAATTCAGTGAAGGGATAATCAGCAGATTAGAAACCGATAGAGCAAACAGACCCGAGAAAATCTACCCAGAATATTGACTGCATGGAGAGATAAAAAGATATAAAATTGTAAGTGGTTTAGAGATACAAAATTAAGAGTGATTGTAGAACATATATCCAATCATAGTTCCAAGGAAAGAAATAGAGAGCTGCAAGGTGATATAAGCAAGATGGTGCGATTAGAAGACTCCAGCCCTTACCTTGACAGAAACACCAATTTGACAACCACCCATGGATGGAAATACATCTGTGAGAACCCAGGAATCCAGTGAAAAGATGCCAGTACCCCATTCAAAGGTGGCCATGTCACCTAATGGATAAGATGTCTGACTTTGGATCAGAAGATTACAGGTTCGAGTCCTGCCACAGTTACAAGGGGATGAGTTGCTTTTTGAGGGCTTACTTGGTGGCCCAAGCAGTAAAGAATCCACCTGTAATGCAGAAGCCACAGGAAATGCAGGTTCGATCCCTAGGTCAGGAAAAACCCGTGGAGGAGGAAATAGCAACCCGCTCCAGTATTCTTGCCTGGAGAATCTCATGGACAGAGGAGCCTGGTGGGCTACAGTCTATGGGGTTGCAAAGAGTCAGACACAACTGAAGCAACTTAGCATGCACCCCATTTGAAATCCAAGGACAAACACATTGAAGAGAGTGAGAAAAAGTTTCACTTTACCCGTGTCCTCCCTGCCCCACAAAGCAGCATTGCCCAGTGCCAAGAGAGACCCTTACTTGCTATTTCTCCCATGGTGGAAGTGAGAACAGAGTGCGTGCCTGGCTTCTCCAGCCTGGAGAGATGTTTCCCAAGAAGTTCACCTATCTTGCTCCACCCAGATCACTGAGGGCATTAGCACAGCTGAATAATCCTGGGGGAGCTACAATATGGGAAAAGTCACAGAGGCTTATAGCAACCGCCCCGTGGATCTCAAAATCCAGCCACAGGGTCCTTCTAACTGGCTCTCAGACTCCACCAAGAACTTTGCCCATGAATCCTATGAAACTGCTCACTTGCCACATCCCCAGCTGGCCAGTGCAGTCCCCAACATTCCACATATACACGATAGTCCATGTGAGCCTTCACAGATGATGTGCATGTACTCCCAGAGAGGGTGCATACAAACCCCCACAGACAGCATACAAGCATCAGCATTGGCCTCCACTCTGCTGGGTTCAAGGCACAAACCTTGACCACTTCAAAGCACAGCCCTAAGGAAATACATGCTAGGCTCTCAGCACCTGGCCTGACTTTGTGAGATTAGAGAAGGCACACAAGGAGTCCTAAGACCTCCTCTCCAAAGAGGGGACAAAAGAAAGGAATAAAAAGAATGAAGAAAAGCAATCTTTGAAGAAATAGTGACTGAGAATTTTCCAAAATTGGTAAAGACATTAATCCTCTGACTCAGAAAGCATACTGATCCTATTTTTTTTTTAAATCTATACCTGTGCACATCACAGTGAATGTGAAGAATATTCAAACTCCTTCTCCACTCATTCCCACCACCAAGAGGAACAATCTTAAAAGCAGTCAGGAATAAAAGATAAAAAATGGAAATTTGAGTAGCAGAAGATGTCTCAATAGCAGCAATGGAAACCTGTAGACAATAGAATGAGATACAAATGTACCGGGGTTGGGGGGGAGGCACGGGCGGGAAATGGTCAATTCAGAATTGTATACCTAGCTGAACCATCAGTCTCTAACAAGAACTAAATAATGCCATTTAAGACCAACAAAATAAAACAGTGTCTTCATTAAATGAATTAATGAAGGAATGTATTTCAGAAAGAAAAACAGTTGATCCCAGAGGGTAGGTCTAAAATATACAAAGAAATGTGCATAGAATTATGTCTGCAGATTTGAAGATCCTATATAAATTTGGCCAGAATCATAACAGCATAAAGTATCTCAATGGTGTTTTAAAGTAAGGATGGCCAGGTGTTTCTTTTAAAGAAGCTATAGTGTGCAGAAGCTCCAGCTCTGAAACATACTGATCCAGAAAAAGCTTTTGCCACCAGAACATCAGACAGCCCTTTCTAATGGATACACTACAGAGCACTCTCCCTTCTGGATGAACTCAACCTGCAACTTTATCCTCCATCAAAACTACATCTGTTAATCTTCCAGATAATCCTTCAAATCCATATGCCAGCTTTCTACTCAACTGACTGTAATTCTGAATAAATCAGCCTGATGCCTCATTTAAGTAGTGAACATATTTAAGCCACTTATTTTATACTAACCACAGCATTTCCTTTGCCTTATGAAGACATCTGTCAAGAAAAAGGTAAGGGTTATTAGAAGCTTTTAATTTTTCTCATTGGTCCTTGATTCTGTGCCTAGACTCTTCCAAGATCTAGGAACTTGAAATAAATCTTTAGGCATTAAGTTATCTAAAGGCCTATATCTTTATTTCACTACAAGGACTGGAAAAAATAAGACTAGTTGGGAAGCAAATCAAATCTCCATTAAAAAAAAAAAACAAAAAAACAACAACAAGTTTCTATTATAGTCAAGTCCTGTAAGTTAGACCTTGGTAACCAGACATACTGCTTCTCTATGAATTGAGTCCATGCCATTATCCCACAGGAACTAGGAAGAGAAGTACATGTTCTTGTGCTGAGGATAAGGTTTTATTATCCTGAACCAAGATTTATCACCATGGAACTCATGAGACAAGTAACTCTGGTACTCAACTGCAATCATAAAAATATCAATCTTGTAAAACTAAAAATTATTGTCTTTGGCAAACATCCCTCAGATTTATTTGATCCATACAGATCTTCTTTGACTTACAATGGGAATTATGGCCAATAAACCCATCATAAATTGAAAATATCATAAGTCAAAAAGCATTTAATACACCTAACCTACCAAACATCACAACTTAGCCTGGCCTACCTTAAACGTGCTCAGAACATTTACACTAGCATGCAGTTGGGGAAAATCATCTAACACAAAATCTACTATATAATAAAGTGTTGGATCTCATGTAATTTATTGAATACTGTACTGAAAAGTGGGCTTCCCTGATAGCTCAGTTGGTAAAGAATCCACTTGCAATGCAGGAGTCCTGGGTTCAATCCCTGGGTTGGGAAGATCTCCTGGAGGAGGGAAAGGCTACCTACTCCAGTATTCTGGCCTGGAAAATTCCATGGACTATATAGTCCAAGGGGTTGCAAAGAGTTGGACATGACTGAGTAACTTTCACACTCACATACTGAAAAGCAGTTGTCTAGGTACAGAATGGTTGTAAATGCATTGGTTATTTACCCTCGTGAGTCATGTGGCTGAGTGAGCTGTGACTTGCTGCTGCTGCTAAGTCACGTCCATCGTGTCTGACTCTGTGCGATCCCATAGACGGCAGCCCACCAGGCTCCCCCGTCCCTGGGATTCTCCAGGCAAGAACACTGGAGTGGGTTGCCACTTCCTTCTCCAACTCGTGAAAGTGAAAAGTGAAAGTGAAGTCGTTCAGTCGTGTCTGACTCTTCACAACCCCATGGACTGCAGCCTACCAGGCTCCTCTGTCCATGGGATTTCCCAGGCAAGAGTACTGGAGTGGGGTGCCATTGCCCAGCATCACAAGAAAGTATCATACCACACATCACTAGCTGGAGAAAAGGTAAAAATTCAAAGTGTGGCTTCTATTGAAGGCATAACACCTTCATACTATTGTAAAGTCAAAAACAAAAGTAAGATAAAACACTATAAGTCAGGGACCATCTGCATTAAATGATTATCTACAAAGTTAATTTTTTAGCATATCTCTGTATATTTTGCTGCTAACTGGACTTAGTAGACTTAAGGGAGACTGGCTTGTCAATATCAAATGTCCTTGGAAGCATGACAGGTTTTCTTAGTCCAGGCAAAAATAGTCATATGTACAAATTCATGCTGTGGAGAAACAGCGTGGCTTATTCAAGAACTATGAATATTGACAGTGAAGAGTAGGATGTAACATTGAAAAAATTAGTCATGGTCAGGTCTCAAAGATTGCATTATGCCATGCTGACAATTTTGAACTATGTCCTAGAATTAGATTTGACCCAAAGGATATTGATCTGGGAAACAACATTAAAAGTACTTTATATCAAAAAGTATGGATGCATCCAATGTAGCATGAAAAAGTTAATTTATAGCTTTCAGTTCAGTTCAGTTCAGTCACTCAGTTGTGTCTGACTCTTTGCAATGTGTCTGAGCACTTCACAGTGCTCATGGACTGCAGCACGCCAGGCCTCCCTGTCCATCACCAACTCCCGGAATTTACTCAAACTCATGTCCATTGAGTCGGTGATGCCATCCAACCATCTCATCCCCTGTCATCCCCTTCTCCACCCACCTTCAATCTTTCCCAGCATCAGGGTCTTTTCCAGTGAGTCAGTTCTTCGCATCAGGTGGCCAAAGTATTGGAGTTTCAGCTTCAGCATCAGTCTTTCCAATGAACATTCAGGACTGATTTCCCTTAGGATGGACTGGTTGGATCTCCTTGCTGTTCAAGGGACTCTCAAGAGTCCTCTCTAACACCAAAGTTCAAAAGCACTGATTCTTCGGCACTGAGCCTTCTTTATAGTCCAACTCTCACATCCATACATGACTATCAGAAACCATAGCTTTTACCATATGGACCTTTGTTGGCAAAGTAATGTCTCTGCTTTTTAATATGCTCTCAAGGTTGGTCATAATTTTTCTTCCAAGGAGTGTCATTTAATTTCATGGCTACAGTCACCATCTGCAGTGATTTTGGAGCCTCCCCCCCGCCAAAAAAAAAAAAAATCTGTCACTGTTTCCACTGTTTCCCCATCTATTTCCCATGAAGTGATGGGATCAGATGCCATGATCATAGTTTTTTGAATGTTGAGTTTTAAGCCAGCTTTTTCACTCTCCTCTTTCATTTTCATCAAGAAACTATTTAGTTCTTGTTTGCTTTCTGCCATAAGGGTGGTGTCACCTGCATATCTGAGGTTATTGATATTTCTCCCAACAATCTTGATGCCAGCTTGTGCTTCATCCAGTCCAGCATTTTTCATGATGTGCTCTGCGTATAAGTTAAATAAGCAGGGGTACAATATATAGCCTTGATGTACTCCTTTCTCTATTTGGAACCAGTCTGTTGTTCCATGTCCATTTCTAACTGTTGCTTCTTGACCTGCATACAGATTTCTCAGGAGGCAGGTTAGGTGATCTGGTATTTCCAACTCTTTAAGAATTTTCCACAGTTTGTTGTGATCCACACAGTCAAAGGCTTTGGCATAGTCAATAAAGCAGAAGTAGCTGTTTTTCTGGAACTCTCTTGCTTTTTTGATGATTCAATGGATGTTGACAATCTGATCTCTGGCTCCTCTGCCTCTTCTAAATCCAGCTTGAACACCTGGAAGTTCATGGTTCACATACTGTTGAAGCCTGTCTTGGAGAATTTTGAGCATTACTTTGCTAGTATGTGAGATGAGTGCAATTGTATGGTAGTTTGAGCATTCTTTGGCATTGCCTTTCTTTGGGATTGGAATGAAAACTGACCTTTTCCAGTCCTGTGGCCACTGCTGAGTTTTCCAGATTTGCTGGCATATTGAGTGCAGCACTTTCACAGCATCATCTTTTAGGATTTGAAATAGCTCAACTGGAATTCCATCACCTCCACTAACTTTATTCATAGTAACACTTCCTAAGGCCCACTTGACTTTGCATTCCAGGATGTCTGTCTCTAAGTGAGTGATCACCCCATTGTGATTATTGGGTTGTGAAGATCTTTTTTGTACAGTTCTTCTGTGTATTCTTGCCACCTATTAATATCTTCTGCTTCTGTTAGGTCCATACCATTTCAGTCCTTTATTATGCCCATCTTTGCATGAAATGTTCCCTTGGTATCTCTTATTTTCTTGAAGAGATCTCTAGTCTTTCCCATTCTATTGTTTATATATATATATATATATATATATATATATATATATATATATAATAGCTTTAAATCAAACTAAAACATCTATTTCTGCTTTATTGACTATGCCAAAGCCTTTGACTGTGTGGATCACAATAAACTGTGGAAAATTCTGAAAGAAATGGAAATACCAGACCACCTGACCTGCCTCTTGAGAAACCTATGTGCAGATCAGGAAGCAACAGTTAGAACTGGACATGGAACAACAGACTGGTTCCAAATAGGAGAAGGAGTACATCAAGGCTGTATATTGTCACCCTGCTTATTTAACTTATATGCAGGGTACATCATGAGAAAAGCTGGGCTGGAAGAAGCACAAGCTGGAATCAAGATTGCTGGGAGAAATATCAATAACTTCAGATATGCAGATGACACCACCCTTATGGTAGAAAGTGAAGAGGAACTCAAAAGCCTCTTGATGAGAGTGAAAGAGGAGGGTGAAAAAGTTGGCTTAAAGCTCAACATTCAGAAAACGAAGATCATGGCATCCGGTCCCATCACTTCATGGGAAATAGATGGGGAAACAGTGGAAACAGTGTCAGACTTTATTTTTCTGGGCTCCAAAATCACTGCAGATGGTGACTGCAGCCATGAAATTAAAAGACGCTTACTCCTTGGAAGAAAAGTTATGACCAACCTAGATAGCATATTGAAAAGCAGAGACATTACTTTGCCAACAAAGGTCCATCTAGTCAAGGCTATGGTTTTGCCAGTAGTCATGTATGGATGCGAGAGTTGGACTGTGAAGAAAGCTGAGTGCTGAAGAATTGATGCTTTTGAACTGTGGTGTTGGAGAAGACTCTTGAGAGTCCCTTGGACTGCAAGGAGATCCAACCAGTCCATTCTAAAGGAGATCAACCCTGGGTGTTCTTTGGAAGGAACGATGCTAAAGCTGAAACTCCAATACTTTGGCCACCTCATGCAAAGGGTTGACTCATTGGAAAAGACTCTGATGCTGGGAGGGATTGGGGGCAGGAGGAAAAGGGGACGACAGGGGATGAGATGGCTGGATGGCATCACCGACTTGATGGATGTGAGTTTGAGTGAACTCCAGGAGATGGTGATGGACAGGAAGGCCTGGCATGCTGCAATTCATGGGGTCGCAAACAGTCTGACACGACTGAGCAACTGAACTGAACTGAATATCTAAAAAGGAAAAAAAGCATTTCATCTTAAATTTTTGAAAGGAGAAAAAAAGCATACTCAAAGGAAAATAAAATGCAGGCAATAATTAGGCTCTCAAATCTCATTTTACACCTTGTGCTTTATATGTGTTCTCTTCAAATGTTCTTGCCCCCCCCCTTTTTTTGGTCGTATGCAAACTCAGGCTTCTCAGGGGGCACTAGTGGTAAAGAACCCAACTGCCAGTGCAGGAGACATAAGAAACATGGGTTCAGTCCCTGGGTTGGGAAGATCCCCTGGAGAAGGGAACAGCTACCCACTCCAGTATTCTTACTTGGAGAATTCCATGGACAGAGGAGCCTGGTGGGCTACTGTCCATGGGGTCGCAGAGTCAGACAGGACCAAAGTGACTTAGCATGCATGCGTGCACAACTCCTACTCATCCCTCAAGGTCCAAATCAAACACAAGTTGTGTGAAATATTTTTGGAGTCCCTCGTACTAACACTGTACCTTGCACTTATTTGTTTTGGCCATTATTTCTATGTGTCTATATCCATCACTAGACTCTGAACTTCCTAACGACAAGAGTTACTTAATTTTTGCACCTCTAGGAGCTGGGTATATGGTAGGTACTTGTTCACATGTATTCATCTGGTGAATGAATGGCCCCTGTGGCTCTGGATTTACAGATGAAATTCGATAGATATAGACTTTTCAATCACTAGATAATCAGGTCCTCCATCAATAGTTTGGATCCTGGGAGTAGTCTTGTTCACAAAATGTAAGAAGCTCTTAGTAAATGTTTTCTAATGAATTAGGAAGATGTGGCACACTACAAAATCAGGAATTAAGCTCAGCAATGTCATTATATTGATATTCCATTGAGTCTGGGGTCAAAAAGCTATGATAAGGAAGTAATGCAAAACTGAGCCCTGGAACTGCAAGATATACCAGAGGTCTCTAGGATCTTTTCAACCACCATGATCCTGAGGATATTTACTGAGAAATTTACTCACTGTGGTTGGTGACTTCTAGATATGGATTTGTCTGTCTGCTCTTCAAGCCGCTCATTAACCTGCAGGAAGTTCTCTGAGCCTTGATCAAGACTAGCTTATTAGCATACATTTGTTGCTGTTGTTCAGTCTCCCAGTCATGTCTGATTCTCTGCGACCTTATGGACTGCAGCACCCTAGGCTTCCCAGTCCTTCACTATCTTCTGGAGTTTGCTCAAACTCATGTCCATTGAGTCACTGATGCCATCCAACCATCCTATCCTCTGTGCCCCCTTCTCCTCCTGCCCTCAATCTTTCCCAGCATCAGTATCTTTTCCAATGAGACAGCTCTTCACATCACATGGCCAAAGTACTGGAGCTTCAACTCCAGCATCAGTCCTTCCAATTAATAGTTAGGGTTGTTTTCCTTTAGGATTGACTGGTTTGATCTCCTTGCTGTCCAAGGTATTCTCAAGAGTCTTCTCCAGCACCACAGTTTGAAAGCATCAGTTCTTTGGCACTCAGCCTTCTTTATGGTCCAACTCTCACATCTGTATGTGATTACTGGAAAAACCATAGCTTTGACTATATGGACTTTTGTTGGCAAAGTGATGTCTTTGCTTTTTAATATGCTGTCTAGGTTTGTCATAGCTTTTCTTCCAAGGAGCAAGCATCTTTTAATCTCATGGTTGCAGAC
The DNA here is from genome assembly GCF_032452875.1 of Bos javanicus. Classification (NCBI taxonomy): domain Eukaryota; kingdom Metazoa; phylum Chordata; class Mammalia; order Artiodactyla; family Bovidae; genus Bos; species Bos javanicus. The sequence goes on from NC_083892.1 coordinate 20,637,252, forward strand.
ACCGTCCACAATGATTTCAGAGCCCAAGAAAATAAAATCTTTCACTGTTTCCACTTTTTCCCCATCTATTTGCCATGAAATGATGAGACCAGATGCCATGATCTTAATTTTTTGAATGTAGAGTTTTAAGCCAGCTTATTCTCCTTATTCATTCTCCTCTTTCATCAAGAGGCTCTTTAGCTCCTTTTCATTTTCTGCCATTTTCAGATGACAGAGTGGTATAATCTGCATATCTGAGGCTGCTGTTTCTACTGGCAATCTTGATTCCAACTTGTGATTCATCCAGCCCGGCATTTCACATGATATACTCTGCATATAAGTTAATCATACCATTAACAGCATACCATTAATTTCTATGTAAAGTAGAAGTCACAGACCATCACTGTGACACAATACAATCCCCAAAGTGTAGGGAACTGAATCATTTAAATTTCTGAACAGAAATGTGATGATATGTCTCAAAAAGTGATTCAGTGATAACAGAACAAGGAGCATCCTTGAGTAAGAAACAAAATAGTAGGAAAGAGAATGTCAGAAATTCCAGGTGAGGACCCTCAATGTCTGGTAAATGTCCAGAAAAGCCATATCTGTGGAGACAGAAAGTAGAGTAGTAGTTGCCTGGGTCTTGGGGTAGAGAGAGAGATTCAGTACAAATGGGATCAAGGAGTCTTAACTGGGTGATGAAATTTTCTAACACTGGACTGTGTTGATGGACACAACTGGACACAACTCTGTCCAGTTACTAAAAGTCATTAAATTGCATAGATTAGTTTTGTGTATAATATGTACATGATAAAGAAGGCTGAAACCAAAGAATTGATACTTTCAAATTGTGGTGCTAGAGAAGACCCTTGACAGTTCCTCAGACAGCAAGGAGATCAAACTATTTAATCCTAAATGAAATCAACCCTGAATATTCATTGGAAGGACTGATGCTGAAGCTGAAGTTCTAATACTTTGGCCACCTGATACGAAGAGCTGGCTCACTGGAAAAGACCCTGATGCTGGGAAAGATTGAAGGCAGGAGGAGAAGTGGAGGAGGAGATGGTTGAATGGTATCACTGACTCCATGGACATGAGTTTGAACAAATTCCAGGAGATAATGATGTCAGGGAAGCCTGGAGTGCTGCAGTCCATGGGGTCACAAAGAGTTGGACACCGCTTAGTGACTGAACACCAACATGTAAATGATACCTCAACAAACATGTTGTTTAAATGACTTGAGAATATCAAAGCATAACAAAGTTTGGTCAGACACCACTTGCAGCAGCTTCGGATGCAACCACACCAAGGATTAAGGAGACTGAGGCCAGGAAAAACTGAAGTAGGGGATTAAGACAAGATGGTCACTGCAGCACAATTAACTTTCCACTATATAAGATGTCAAGCATAGAAAGTAGTGGATAGAATGATCTAACAAACCTTCATGTACTCAGCATCCAGTTTTAGCAATTATCCAACTTGTGAACAATTGTATTTCATTTAAAACCCCACCTATTTCATCTCACTCCATATGCTGGATTATACAGCTCTGTATTTTTTTAATTTTTTAATATGGAAATTGTCAAACATATCCCAATCCAGACAAAACAGCACAATAAACCCCATCATCCTGCTTCCCAGCTTCAACAGTTATCAGCACATGGCCAGCCTCGTTTCATCTGTCACCCTCTCACTTTCCCCATCCCTGCATTATTTGCAAGACACCTCAGACATTTCATCTGAATTTATTTCATCTGCAAATCATTTCATCTGCAAATATTCCACTGATTATCTCAAAAGGCAAGGAGGTATTTTTTTTTAATTTAGCCCCAACACCATTATCACATCCCACAAAATTAACAATATTTTCCTAATACTACTAAGTAACTAGCGTTCAGATTTCCAATTGTATCACAAATATCAAAAACATTCTTTTAAGGGTTTGTTCACATGTTGCTATTTGCTGATATATATCAATATCTCTCAAGTTTCTTTTCATCTGGAGGCCTTCTCCCCAACACCATCCATTTCTCTCTCATTTTCTTTGCAATTTCTTTGCTGAAGAAACCAGGTCATTTGTCTGTAGAGTCTTTCACAGCCTAGATTTTGCAGCACTGTTTTTAATAACAAAACATTGGAACCAGGAGATGCTGTCCATCAAAAGACAGTTAGTTAAATAAATGAGGATATATTCACGTAATGGAATTCCTAAAAGCTGTGATTAATTTACACCAACCAGAAAGATGCAATAGATATTTATTAAATACATGCTCTGTGCCAGGTTCTATTCTAGGTGTTAGAGAGATAGCAATGAATAAAGCAAAATTTCTGCCCTTTCAGAACATATATTTTAATGGAGCATGACAGACAAAAGCCACATAAATGCATAGAATGTCAGGTGGCTGTAGGTGTGATGGAGAACAATATAGCAGGAAAAAAAGGAATAAGGAGTGTGAGGAGGTGGAGGAATAGCAGGTGGCAATTTCAGATAAGATGCCAGAGAAGGCTATGAAGGGGTGACATAGGAACAAAGGCTAGAAGGAGGTAAGGAGTGAGCAAGTTATGCAGATAAATGGGGGGAAAGAATTCAAGACAAAAGGAACAGCCAGCGCAAAGGTCTTGAGGTGGAAGTGTGCTTAATATGTTCCTGGAACAGACAAGGAGGTCACTGTGACTGGTGGGAGCCTGGGGAGAGGGTAGGAGGTGCACTTCAAGGAGAGTCCAGGGCCCAGATTGTGCAGGACTCTGCAGCCCTTCAGAAAGGGCTCTGGCTTTCACTTGGGCTGAGATGGAGTCATAGGAGAGCTTCCATCTGATAAAGCAGTGTCAGTGAAGATAGCCTCTACTGAACTGAACTCACTGTGTGGCTTGATACACTTCTCTTTGGCATAAACTCTGTCCACGGGGAAAGAAGTCGGGCCTTGCTGGACCATTTCTCCGTCACCAAGGTCCTGCCTGTGATCTCATATATTGAAGACCAATCATCTTTTACTTGTCAGAGAGAGGACAGCTCAAGTGTCCCTCAGATCTCCTGCTGAGACAGGACAAAGAGATCTGGGGTGGGTAGAGTTTATTAGGAAGAGGTTCCCCCCAGAAAGCCCAATTCTCTGGTGAGAGCCCCACTTTCTGCCATCTAGCCTGGGTCCTGGCAGTCCATCTGTCCCTCCCAGTGACCCTAAAGCAAACTACAACTTGTTCTGCCTGTTATTGTATCAATAAATGAAGCTTTATTTTGGCTGGCATACAGCCACGCCCATTCAGCCGCATCACCTCCTTGGTTCCTTTAAGCTGGAGCAGAGGTGGGGAGCTGCGCCAAAGACCTTCCAGCTCCAAAGCAGAAAATATTTGTTATTTGACCCTTTGCAGAAAACTTCACTCATCTGTCCTAGTGGAAATCAAGCCCCCTAAAGCCAGGATAAAGCTATGGTTTTTTCAGTAGTCATGTATGGATGTGAGGGTTGGACTATAAAGAAAGCTGAGCATGGAAGAATTGATGCTTTTGAACTGTAATGTTGGAGAAGACTCTTGAGAGTTCCTTGAACAGCAAGGAGATCCAACCAGTCCATCCTAAAGGAAATCAGTCCTGATATTCATGGGAAAGACTGATGCTGAAGCTGAAACTCCAGTACTCTGGCCACCTGATGCAAAGAACTGAATCACTGGAAACGACCCTGATGCTGGGAAAGATTGAAGGTGTAAGGAGAAGGGGATGACAGAGGATGAGATGGTTGGATGGCATCACCAACTCCATGAACATGAATTTGAGCAAGCTTCAGGAGTTGGTGATGGACATGGAGGCTGCTGTAGTCCATGGGGTCGCAAAGAGTCGGACATGACTGAGCAACTGAACTGAACTGAAAGCCAGGATCCTCCAGCGAGGTTGCTTTGGGTCTTTGGAGAGTCATAGCCTGGTTCCGGCTGAGACTTGCTGCCATTCTGAGGAGCTCCTTCCTTGGTCTGAAATGAGTGGTGGACACCCAGAGGCCCTCAGGTCACCCTCCCCTTTTTCTTCCACTAGGCATGTGGGCCCTGCCTCCACACATCGCCCCTCACACACACACACACACACACACACACACACACACGTGTGCACACATGCACACATACCCGGAGTGCAGCCCCTGGGTTGTAGGGTTTCTGCCTGGATTCCTTCCTCTTGAACAACCAACTGAGGGCTCAGATCTCAGCTCTCCATTTACATGGACATGTTAGGTTAACTTCTCAGCGCCAACAGCATCCCCCTTGAAGGCTGCAGAGAGAATCAGTTGTGATGGCAAGCCAGGAGGCTGAGTCAAACACCCAGCAGGAACTATGGCCTTACACACTGCTGCCACTTATGCCCTCCTCCTACCCACTCCAGTATTCTTGGGCTTTCCTGGTGGCTCAGCTGGTAAAGAATCTGCCTGCAATGTGGGAGACCTGGGTTCAATCCCTGGGTTGGGAAGACTCTGGTATCCTGGCCTGGAGAATTCCATGGACTCTATAGTCCATGGGGGTCGCAAAAAGTCAGACACGACTGAGCGACTTTCACTTTCACTTACCCCATTTACTGAGCCAAGGTACAGTTCCACCTGGATGCAATCATGGACACTTCATCCCAGAACCAGCCCTAACAATCACAAGGCTACCACATCTCTGCATCTGTGTCAACATCACAGCCCAGCTGTCCTCAGAGAAGCCCTGTGTGCTCAGGCATGAGTGGACATCTCAGACTCCCCCCGCAACCCTCTCCCTTCTTCAGATAAAATCATGCCTCACTCCTCTGTGTGGTTTGAATTGGGCTGATGACACCCCAAAAGGAGTCTGACAGGAATGGTAGGGACAAAATGAGATAACTCTGCTGACCCCCAGCTTGCCCAGAGCACCTCCTCTTCAGCAGGTGAAGAGACCCAGGTACCTTCCAGAAATCGTGCCCATATTCTAGCAGAGACTTTCCACTGCGTTGGCCAATTTTTTAAATTGTCATCCCCCTGTGGGCTCAGTCTATAAGATGCCCCCTACTCTGCGCAACAGCACCATCCAGCTCTCAGAGCCTCTGTGACCACTGGGTGGATGTCATTCCTCTGGTCTCCCTCCTTACCACCATCTCAGGTGCTCACTTAATATTCTCATCTTATTTCCAACCTGCAGCATCCCAGAAGCTTCTGGGGCCAGAAGTCTTCCTGACACCCCTCCCAGACTCAAACTGCATTACACTCCAATGTGTGGACAAAAGCTGCCTTTTATATCTCCTTTTAAAATGAGGGGGAAAACCATTTGGATGTGTTTATAACAGGAGTTAGTGTTAGAAGCTCAGTCATGTCCGACTCTTTGCAATCCCATGGACTGTATGTAGCCTGCGAGGCTCCTCTGTCCATGGAATTCTCCAGGCGAGAATACTGGAGTGGGTTGCCATTCCCTTCTCCAGGGGATCTTCCCAACCCTGGGATCGAACCTGGATTTCTGGCTTTGCAGGCAAATTCTTTATTGTCTGAACCACCAGGGAAGCCCAAAGCGGCAAAGTGTTAGTTGCTCAGTCGGTCCATGGAATTCTCTAGGCAACAATACTGAAATGGGTAGCCATTCCCTTCTCCAGAAGATCTTCCCAATCCAGGATCAAACCCAGGTCCCCTGCATGGTAGGCAGATTCTTTACTGTCTGAGGCACAAGGGAAGGGTGGGGGGAGAAGTTGCAGTGATCGGAATAATAACCATGTTCCAAAGTTAGCCCTGTGAGGCAGTCAGGCCATTTTGTGTTATAAAGTAATGAAGGTTAGAAGCAGATGGAAGGAGGGTAGTCAAAAACGTCTTCTGGTTGCTTCCATGTCCTGACTATTGTAAGCACTGCTGCAGGGAACCTTGGGGTGCATGCATCTTTTTGAATTCCACGTTTTCTCAGGGTATATGCCCAAATGTCCATCGACAGATGAATGGATAAAGAAGATGTAATACATATACACAATGGAATATTACTCAGTCATTAAAAGTAACAAAATCGGATCATTTGGAGAGATATGGATGGACCTACAGATTTTCATACAGAGAAAAGTAAGTCAGAAAGAGTAAAACAAATATTGTACATTAATACGTATATGTGGAATCTAGAAAAATGGTACCAATGAACCTATTGCAGGGCAGCTATAGAGACATAGGTAAAGAGAGCATTTTAAAAATTGGCCAATGCAGTGGAAAATCTCTGCTGGAAAATGGGCTTGATTCCTGGGAGGTACCTGGGTCTCTTGACCTGCTGAAGAGGGGCTGCTCTGGGCAGGCTGCGAGGCAGCAGAGTTATCTCATTTTGACACCATTCGTGTTGGACTTCTTTTGGGTGTCATCAGCCCCACTCAAACCACACAGGAGTGAAGGGACATGTGGACACCTTGGGGGAACACAGGGTGGGATGAACTGGGAGACTGGGATTGACATTTACCATGTGTAAAACATATAGCTAGAGGGAACCTACTGTATAGCATAGGAGCTCAGCTTGTTGCTCTGTGGTGACCTAGAGGGGTAGAATGGGGGCACGGAGGTGCCCGAGGGAGGGGATACATATATATATATATATATATAGATAGATAGATAGATAGATACATATACATATATATATATATATATATATATATATATATATATATACACATAGCTGATTCACTTTGTTGCACAGCAAAAACTAACACAATATTGTAAAACAAATGTACCCCAATAATAATAAAGAAACATTTTCTGAGCAGATGGGGGAGCCCAGCCTTCCCTACACCTCATTGTTATATCTAGAATAGAAGCTAAAGGAAAGAAATTGTCCAGAATCTACCTAAGAATGACCTACAAAGTCTTCCATCAGCTGCAGCCCTGCCACATACAACTTGACATACGACTAAGAATAGATATTCTAGTCCTCTTGGAACTTTTGTGTAGAAATGTGATGGACATGTTTTTCTACCCACCACAGTATCACCCCCATTCTGTAAAAAGCACTGCGGTTTTCATTTGTGGAACCATTTCCCCTTGCTGCCTCCCCTCCCTTCCTCATCAGCCTGTAAGTCTCTGACAGTTAGGTGATCCCACTCCCTTGCTCCAGGGATGGGCAAGTAAGCCGGTGAGAACACTGCAAATCCTTGGCCACAGTGATAAAAGTTCAGAGGTGAGCAGAAGCTAAGACTGAACCAATCAGAACCAACAAGCATCATGCCAAAGGTCTTAGCTTTCCCCTAGATAAGCAGCTACATGGATGTGAGTTGCACTATGAAGGACCCATCTTTGTCTCATTTGAAGATGGTCTGCCTGAGAATGAAGCCAACCTAGACAATCCAGCAGAGCCAAGAGCCAAGCCTTGATGATATCCCCAAATCTAGCCATGTCTAGCGCCAACTGAGCCCTTGACCTTACAGTTCATAAGCTAATAAATTCTTTTCTCCCTCTCTGAAATCAAGAGTTCTGCTTGATGCAAATATTTGCCGGCCACCAGGAAGTTGGGAAGGGGAGTTTAAGCATCTTTTCCCTCTAACCTGTGGGAAATCCCGTTTTGAGTACTTAGTAACTCTTGTCTTTTTTTTTTTTTTTTGCGGGGGGGTGGGGTGGTACAAGGTGGGGCTGGAAATTCAAAAGGTTAGCTTTTGTCCTCTCCTTTGGCCTTCTCTAATGAAAAGAGAAATGGACAGGAGGGGAAACATTCCTTGACGTGAAAGAAATGAAAGTCTGTATTTTCTAAATAAGTCATAGATTTTGATAAGAAAATTATGAAAACCCCAAAAGAGATGCAGGGAAAAGGCAAAAACAATTTACACAAATGCCAGGCAGAGAGGAGGGAGTATATGAGCCCAGGCATCTCCTGGGTGCCCGGATCTGCCTAACCCACCGAGCAGCATCTTACTTTCCAGAGAGTTCCCGTGGCCCACAGGGTGATAGCTTCCCATATGAGATGTGAAGGAGGAACATCTCCAAATTGAGGAGAAGCTTTCCCTAGCAGCCTTGTTCTCCTGTCCCCCGATAGCATCCTTACCACTTTTCAAGGGATGTGGGTTGTATGGAGATGGTGGGGAAGGATGGAGAATGGACTGAGAGAACTGTACATTTTTCTATATAAAAAAATAACTTTGCTTTATACAAGTTTTATGGGCTTTGTATTCTTTACTGTTAGACATCCTATTTCCACGATGCCAGATGACACCCTGAGGTCCATAAAATTTGCAGAAATTCTCTAAACCATAATGGACTCTGACCTTCTCCATATGACCCTAGGGCAACCTCATCAACTAAGCAGGTGAGGAGAGGCCTGGTACTTCTTTTTTCTTTAGCCAAACTGTGTGGCTTACAGGATCTTAGTTCACCAACCAGGGAAGGAGCCTGGACCCTCTGCGATGAAAGCACCAAGTCCTAACCACTGGACCATCAGGGAATTCCCACTCCTGGTATTTCTATCAGCTCACACAGGTTGGCAAACACCGGCTTCACTCAGCTCATCCAAATCTCTCCTGCCCTTTTCTCCCTCCTGTTCATTGTTGATTTCTGAAGTGAAGTGTTGTTCAAAGGTTGACCTCCATTGAGTTCCAAAACCCCCACTCCAAGACTGTATCAGTTCTCCTGCTGAGGCAGGCAGTCCCTGGGGCTCACCCTCCCCACGGATAAGGAAGCAATCATACTAAGCCCTCTCTTCTCCAAGGCCATGAATACAGAAATAATGTATTCATGCAATAACCATTATAATAATCCATGCAACAATGAACTTTCTTTTTGTGCACTTATTCTGTGGCCGCACTCAATCAGGAAGGGAGAATACAAAGATAAACCAAGCTTGGTCTCTGCCCTTGAGGAGTTATGGAAATCTAAGCAAATAGGAAAAGGATACCACCCTTGTAAAACCATCAACTTTTAATAGAATTCCATATGAAGTTTAGTTTCTAGATTGTCCACCTTCCTCTTTTCTACTTCTGTGCTCCTCCAAGTGGTCTGTCATTGTCTCTCTCTCTCCCCATCCCTACCCCCACCCACCCAACCTGGGTTTCCTGTATTGCAGACAGATTCTTTACGAACTGAGCTACCAGGGAAGTCCCTCAGTTATCAATCTTCATTATCTTGCCAGACTCCAGTTTGAGTATTTGTCTGATTAATTCATGGTAGGCCTGATGCCTGATGCTGGGAAAGATTGAAGGCAAGAGAGAAAGAGGGTGGCAGAGGATGAGATGTTTAGATAACATCACTGACACAATAGACATAAATTTGAACAAACTCCAAGAGATAGTGAAGGACAGGGAAGCCTGGCGTGTTGCAGTCCATGGGGTTGCAAAGAGTTGGACACAACTTAGTGACTAAATGGCAACAACAACAATGGTGAGATTACTGGGAGAAATAAATAAATCCTGGAGGCTTCTGGTCAACTATCCACTATAGTCAGCATATGCTGAGTGTCCTATTCACTAAGATCTCAAAAATGGAAAAAAGAAACCATCCAAAGCCATCATGTATGTGAAACTCATTTAAACTATCTCTTTTAATGAGTAGGGCACCTCCCTACCCCTTGACACGGAAGGCAGGTTATTAAGATGATGGGAAGGACGGCTGAATTGGTCGGTGACTAACGAAATACTTTAAACACACATAGCTCCTTTGACAGCATAGTCTTACTGTCACGTGGAAGAAGCATCATGACATTAACAAAACCTCAAAGGTGTTGTGATCCATCCTGAGCTCTGACTTTTCTGGGTTTAATCCTAGAACCAAAAGGGATACGGTCACAGCATCTTACCACAGCCCAAGTGGATTGTTTCCTCTTTCCTTTCCAGCTGCTCCTCCAATTCCTAAATCAATGGGACCCTTTCTGTCGCTGCCCTGGCACTGCTCATGGTCTCATCCAGCTGGGACAGGCCTGGTAAAACCCCAACAGCTGCGAGTCTACGAAACAAGAAGTGAGAGAGGCATGAGCCATTCCAGCTGGGTGGAGAGCCTGACGTGAGGATAGATCTGAAATGATTCAACCCTAAATTGATAATCCTTGTCAAGCGCCTTCTGTTTGGCGTCCCCTATCTCATTCTGTTCAATTATTCATTCATTAGAAAGACACATCAAATTTTTTACTAAAGAAGGTTGAACTCTAGTCTGAAACCCATTATTTTTCTCAGTTATTCCTCTTCCTTCTGGTTCCTTCCTCCAGCCTATGTATTCTAGATATTGCATCTGAAAGGAGTGCAGCTAAGTACACTGAATTTTCCAACAAATTTCTGTCATAAAACCACTCCCTCATGTGAGTCTTATGGCCAGGGTCCAGATCTACAGTGCCTAGTGCTCACTCTGCGCTCTGCTTTTCAAGTAAAGGAAAACACCCAAGGGCTGAGAGTCTTTAAAGCTTTTTAAGTGGAGGATTTACTTAGTCTCTGTGCTAACATTTCTGAGAGCCTGGCTACAGCCTCCCCTCTCCAACCCCAAAAGCATTTCCATTAACTCTTTTTGTGGAGCCTACGTTAAGAATTTCTCAAACATAAAGGAAATTCTTAGCTACAAGGTTTTTTTTGCTGCTAAATTAAATTTAAACACCAGTCACTAAACACATGCTATGTATTGAACATGATGGGGAAATGCCAAAAAAAAAGGCGAGGGTGGGGGGGAATCTTATTTTCTGCCTCCTGGAGCTGATAGATGGAGAGACATACGTAAATAAGTGAGCCACAGCAGGTTCTGCTAAATGCTGTGTTGGGGGCACATAGCAGACACCACGTGGGCTGCCCAGATCTTTCCAGATAACTTCATCCCCCGCTGCCACAGATGTTGGTGGCCATCAGCTCACAGCTGGATCCATCTGCAGGTGCAGCCCTCAGCGGAGGGAATCTGGCTTGCTCGTGGTAATGCCTCCTCTCGAGGGGCAGCCCCATGCAGTAACAGGCTGGTGTGGAGGCATCTCTGCAGATCTGCCAAGGTCTCTCTTATAACTCCTTCCACTCACTCCTGCCTCTCCAGCTCCCTATCTCTCCTACATGCCAATTTCTGCCTCAGAGTCCATTTCCTTAGAACCCAAGCCATGATGGGTACAAAGGGCAAAGGAATTTACTCAAACCAGAAAATCTGGAAGGGCATTTTGGACATTTATTCAGCCAGTGGTTATTAAGTACTTATTCTGACCTGGCACCATTTCAGGCACTGTGGGTACAATAGCTCACAAGGCAGATCTGGTTACTGCACTCACAAACAAGAGATAAGTGCAAAGAAGTACAGAAAGTGGTGTTGGCTAATGTACAGTAAGAAGTCATAGGAAAGGGCTCCTTTGGGCAGGGTGGCCTTCCCCCAAAATGTCAAAGGGGTTGGCCAGGGTCAGATTCGGGGGAAGTGAGTCTAGGTGAAGGACATGTTAAGTGCAAAGGTCCTGAGACAGGACGAAGCTGGGTGTGTCTAAGGAACGAAATGAAGACCCACGTGATGGACTTCCCTGGTGGCTCAGTGGATGAGAATCCGCCTGCCAATGCAGGAGACACAGGTTCGATCCCTGGTCCAGGAAGATCCCACATGCTACGGAGCAACTAAGCCCATGTGCCAAGACTACTGAGCCTGCACTCTAGAGCCCAGAAGCCACAGCTACTGAAGCCTGTGTGCCTAGAGCCTGTGCTGCAGAACAAGAGAAGGCAGAGCAATGAGAAGCCTGTGCACCGCAATGAAGAGTAGCCCCTGCCTGCCGTAATAGAGAAAGCCCACATGCAGCAACAAAGACTCAGTGTACCCAAAAATAAACTAAACAAAAATTAAAAAAAAAAAAAAAGACCCATGTGACAAGATGAGAGCGGGCACAGGAGAAAGACGGTGGGTCCCAGATCATGTAAGACCTTAAAGATTAGGCAGCTGGATTGTACTCTAAGGAAGATGAAAAGGCATTGGCAATTTCAGGGTGGGGACTATTTTCTGCAGTTTAGGAAGATGGAAAATGGTTCTGGTTGTTAGGTAAAGAAGGCAGGGAGACCTGCTGGGAAGTTTTATTGCAGTGTGGGTTAGAGATGCCAGTGACTTGGGCTAAGGAGGTGGCAGAGGAGACAGAAAGCATTAGAGGGATCTGCATCCCAGACTTAGGACAGACAGCAGGACTTGCTGACATTCTGCCAGGCATGTGAGGAAGAGCTACAAGGTCAGAATGACTTCCAGATTTTATCCTTTGGCAACTGGATGGGCAGTGATGCCATTTACTAAAAAGAGGAAGAAAGATGAGTAGGCAATTTAAGGATAGAGGTTAGATGAAAAGGATTCTAGATGGAGGTAACATTGATGCCATCGAGATAGGAAAATACAGCACACATTCCAGAACCTGCTGCTTATCTAAGGAGTCTAATGTGGTTGGCATATAGAGTGAGGGGGGTGGGCAGGAGAGGTTGGAAGAAGTCATTCAACTGAATAAAGAACCCAGAGAGAAAATCAGATTTGAGAGAAAAAGATCACTGAGTGTGCGTTGGGCATTTTAAGTCAGTGGTCCTCTGGCTGGAAAGTGCTGTTGGCAACTCGAAGTATTTAGCTGGAGTTCCAGCGAGAAGTAAAGGCAAAGGCTCCTAGCGGTGATTCCTGTGGGCAGGGCTGAGATCACAGGCAGGCACACTGTGGGAGGGGCTGAGTGGAGTCCTGGAGAGCCGAGTTGCGGGGTCGGGTGGGGAGCAGACAGCAAAGGAGCATTTGGGTCAAGTCAAGAACATCAGGACAGCTCCAGATAGCTCAGGGTCACGGGAGCCAAAAGAAGAAAGACTTTTGCAAAGTGCAAGCTTCATTAAAAACTAGCCACCTGCTCTCCTCTGCATCTAGAAGTCTTCCTGACAAGTGTGGCCTCAGGGGCCTGGTCCCTTTTATGGGAAGAGCCTTCTGCACCTCCAGTGGAGCCTGTCCCCATGGCGAGAGAGGACTCCCAGGGACCAAAGCCTCCCTCCTCCAACTTCATCCCTTCTGCTTTTATCCTTTGTTTCTCATAAGGGCAAGGATGTGGCTTTGAGGCACTGCCTTTCTGTTAATGGGAAGGCACTTCACGGCAATGGTTCTCACACTTCGCATGCACATAACTTGATGGAGAGCTTGTTAAACTGCAAACCCAAGCCCAGAGGTTTGGGTTCAGAAGTGTGAGATGGGGCCCACGGGTCTGTATTTCTAACAAGCTCCCAGTTGCTGTTGCTATTGCAGGGCTGTGGACCACACTTTGAGTTGCATTGCCATAAAGCATCCTGGACTGAAATACTGACTTCTTGTAGCCAGGCTTCTGGAGTTGCACTAAGATAATAAAAATAATAGTGAATATTCATTGAGCTCTTATTATGTGCTGCTTACTGCTAAGTGCTTCCTATGTATTATTTTATTCTTAAAACAGTGCTATGAGGAGGTACAATTATTAGTCTCAGAGAGTTTGAGTAATTTGCCCAAGGCCACACAGCTTTAGCAGTGTTGAGGTTTTTCCCGTCTCCACCCTCTGAGTCTGTGACCTTACCCAGCGCTTACATTGAATGTCCAAGTGGGTGGGACTTGCTAGGAACCCAGCCTGCTGAGGACTATGCCAGCACCGCTGGGTGGCCATGAGACCTCTTGTTATGAAACTGGCCATCTGTCCCCTGCCACGCTGGTTCTCATCATGCCCCACCATTGACACACACACCAGTGGAATTCACAATATACCTCCGCAGACACAGCAAAATTTCCACCTTGCACATGGGTGAAGTGTCAAAGAAACTGGAAGCAACTATAAATCATGACTCACAAGCAGTCCAATAATTCCCAACTATCACCGTTAAGATAACAACATCACAGCAACAATCGATCACAATGAACTATGGCCAAGATGAGAGAGTCTGCCTATGTGTGTGAGTCTTCACACACTAACTGTGGTGCAGAGCGGGTGAGAGCAATGTGCCATGAGTGCAACCTTAAATCTACTCTAATTTGGGGGGACTTCCCCAAAGGTGCAGTGGTTAAAACTCCACCTTCTAATGCAGGGGCTGCAGGTTCGATCTCTGGTCAGAGAACTAAGATCCCACACGCCTCAGGGTCCAGCCAAAAAATTAAATTAAATAAATAAATAAAACATGTTTAAAAGAAGAGTCACTCTAATTTTGTGAGTCGGAAAGTAAATCATTTGAACACCTCTTGTCTCCCCACCTGATTGACATCTATGTTTTTACCTGCCTGTTATCCACTGAACTTCCAACTCAGCCTGAGGGATGAGCTCTCCCTCTGTCTCAGGCACACTGGGTAGAAGCATCCAGATCTGGAGCCCTTGGTGGGCATGTGGCCAGGACTTGGCCACATGAGTGCACGAGACTCCCCAAACCTGACTGTTGCTTCAAGGATGGTCACTTCACACGAGCAGGGCCAGTCAGACTCAGGGCTGGAACCTCAGCCAGGCCTCTGAGAAGCAAGAACCTCTCCTGTCTCTTGACCTAAAAGCTCAGAGAATGAAGTCCCAGAGCTGCTGGGGTCCATGCAGAGTTGGGTGACTACATAGTTTATCACTCAAATCTGGACACTTTTAAAGGTAAAAGGAGATGCTGTTAATAATTATGCTGGTGCTTAGTCTTTCAGTTGTGTTCATCTCTTTGCAACCTCATAGACTATAGCCTGCCAGGCTCCTCTGTCTACAGGGAAGCTCCAGGCAAGAATACTGGAGTGGGTTGCCATGCCCTCCTCCAGAGGATCTTCCCTATCCAGGGATCAAACCCATGTCTCCTGCATTGCAGTGGATTCTTTACCATCTGAGCCACCAGGGAAGCCCCAGTTATGCTGGACAGCAAGTAAATATTCACATTTTCCCAGTCAAAATGGAGTGATTCTATTCATGAGAAGAGCTGACAGCAAGGAAAAGGGAACTCAGAAATAGAAACTGGGTCCTGCTGATTGGTTTTGATATTTAATAATTTTTTTTAATTATTAAAATACTTTGGCCACTTGATGCAGAGAACTGACTCATTGGAAAAGACCCTGATACTGTGCAAGATTGAAGGCAGGAGGAGAAAGGGACGACAGAGGATGAGATGGTTGGATGGCATCACCAACTCGATGGACATGAGTTTGAGCAAGTTCTGGGATTTGGTGGTGGACAGGGAAGCCTGGCGTGCTGCAGTCCATGAGGTCACAAAGAGTCAGACATGACTGAGCGATGAACTGAACTGAATTTTTTAAATAGATTTTTTTTTTTGGAGCAGTTTTCAGTTCATAGTAAAATTGAGTAGAAAGTACACAGAGTTCCCTTATAACCCCTGCCTCTTCAGAGAAGGAAATGGCAACCCACTCCAGTGTTCTTGCCTGGAGAGTCCCAAGGACAGGGGAGCCTGGTGGGCTGCCATCTATGAGGTCGCACAGAGTCAGACATGACTGAAGCGATTTAGCAGCAGCAGCAGCTTCACGTTAAAATACAGCTGCCCTGACTATCCACATCCCATACCAGATACATTTGTGATAATCAATGAGGCTATAACATCACATTTATCACTGAAAGTCCATAGTGTTTACTTAGGGTTAATGTTTGATATTGTACATTCTGTGGGTATGAACAAATGTGCAATGACATATAGCCATCATTACAGTATTGCAGAGAGTAATTTCACTGTCCTAAAAATCCTCTGTGTTCTGTCTATCCATTCCATTCTTCCTCTGAACACCTGATAACCACTCACCTTTTTAATGTCTCCATAGCTTTGCAGAGTCGCATATGGCTAAGTGACTGAACAACAAGCTTCGCTTTATCTAAAATGCTGTATAGCTGGAATCATGCATTAAGTAGACTTTTCAGATTGGCTTCTTTCGCTTGGTAATATGCATTAAGTTTCCTCTGTGTCTTTTTGTGGTTTGATATGTCATTTATTTTTAGCACTCAATGATAGCCCATTGTCTGGATGGACCACCATCCATTCACCTACAGAAGGACAGCTTGGTTGTTTCCAAGTTCTGGCAATTACGAATAAAGCTGTTAAAAACATCCATGTGCCAGTTTTTGTGAAGACATTGTTTTTAACTCATTTTCCTAAACACCAAGGATTTAACAAACTTTTTATTTTAGAACAATTTTAGATTTACAGAAAAACTGCAAAGACAGAACAGAGAGCTGCCATATACCCTTCACTCAGTTTCCCCTAATGTTAACTTCTTACATCACCAACTATATTTATCACAGCTAAGAAAACAACATTTGGACATCACTATTAACTGAAGTCCAGACCATTCAGATTTCACCAGCTTTTCCAATAATGACATTTTCTGTTCCAGGATTCCGTCCAAGAGACCACCCTATATTTAGCTGTTATTTCTCCTTAGGTTCCTCTAGTCTGTGATAGTTTCTCGGTCTTTTTTGTTTGTTTTTCACAGCATTGAGAGTTTTAGAGTACTGGTCAGGTATTTTGTGGAATTTCTCTTAATTTGGGTTTCTCTGATGTTTTTCTCATGATTAGACTGGAGTCATGTGCTTCAAGGAAAATATCCCAGAAGTGAAGTGCCCTTCCCAACACAGCACAGCAGCATGTACATGTTGTCAAAATGACTTGTCACTGGCCATGCTGACTTTGATCACTTGGCCAACATGATGTTTACCAGGCTTTTTCTGCTTAAAGTTGCCTTGTTTAGTTCCCCCCGTCCATACTCTGTTCTTTGGAAGCATGAAATTAAATCCAGACCATGCTCCAGAGAAGAGGTAATTAAGCTCCAAATCCTGACTAGTGGTAGTTTTGAGCCCCTGACCCCACCTATGGTGGTGGTGGTGGTTGGGTCGCTAAGCTGTGTCCGACTCTTGCGACTGCATGGACTGTAGCCCAC
Organism: Bos javanicus; assembly: GCF_032452875.1. Taxonomy (NCBI): domain Eukaryota; kingdom Metazoa; phylum Chordata; class Mammalia; order Artiodactyla; family Bovidae; genus Bos; species Bos javanicus. The sequence continues at coordinate 20,653,955 of NC_083892.1, forward strand.
CAGGCTCCTCTGTCCATGGGATTCTCCAGGCAAGAATACTGGAGTGAGTTGCCATGCCCTTCTCCAGGGGAACCCACCTATAACTGAAGCCATACACCCCCAGCCATTTTCGTTTCCATGAGTTAATATGTTCTTTTATTGCTGGAACCAGTTTGGGTTGAATTTCTGTCACTTGCAAGTGAAAGACTTTTAACGGATACTCCATATTCCTTCTTGCTTATTTCAATCCATCCTCCACACAAAAGCCAGCATGATTTGTGAATATATGATAAGTTCTCACAACTACCACTAGGTCACAGCCTATTTGTACAGCCTGCATGATGAACATCACTTGAGCTCTCGAACTGATGTAGCCCTGAGGCTTCAACCCCATCTGCCTCTCTGGGATAATATATTCTGTTGACCCAACACTGTCAGGAAAGCAGCCTATTTAGACTTGCTGTTTTACCACATTCAAAGAGCTTAAACACTCAGCAGTATTTATAGACATGATCCCTATCAAGGGCGGGGGAAAGGGCTCTTTGTCAATCTTGGTGACCCAGATCGGAGGTTAATGATCTTGCTGGGGCTGTTAAGTTCAATCTTGTGATTCTGTGCATTTCACAGTGATGAGAGGAGCCAGGATATACTGAAACATCCAGTTCCTTAACTGTGAATTCATTTATTCAACGAATATTTATTGAGTTTGCTATATGTTGGCTACTGTACCAGGCTTAGGGAACACAGCGCTAAACATGAAAACATCCATACCAGCGTGGTGCTTATTTCTAGTGGGTAAACAGTTAATAAAGAAGTAAATGAGGAGATAAATCAGGTAATTTCAGACCATAAGTTCCATGAGGGAAATAACAGGAGCCCTGACAAGAGAATAACCAATGGGGGAGAAGAGAGGAGGGCTCTACATGGGGCTTTAAATCTTCTTTGAGAAGATATCTCTAAAAACCAAAAGGAGAAAAGGAGTCAATCATGAGAAACACTAGGGAAAGATATTTCCGGGCAGAGGGAACACCGCTGCCAAAGGCGGAAGGCAAGAAAAAGCTTGTCGTGTTCCAGAATCAAGACAGAAGCCAGCACGAGTATAAAGCGGGGAGTGGGGAGAAAAGCAATCAAAGATTTCATTGAAGACGTGAGCAAGGGCCATCCTGTAGGACCTTTGTAGCCATGGAAACAAGGAGTTGCAAGAAAGGGAGTCATACTCTCCAGTTTATGTTCTTAAAGATGCTCTGACTGCTGAGTAGAAAAGGGATTGTGAAGTGAAAGAATGAAAAGAAGGAAGCCAGTTAGCTGTCACTGAAGTCCAGGCAAGAAGTGATGCTGGCTAGATTGAGGTGGTAGTTATAAACTCAAGGACAAAGGGACAGATCTTAGATTACTTTTGGCCGATAGGACATGTTGGTGAATTGTAAGTGAGGAAAGCAACCTGACTCCTGGATTCAGGGCTTGAGCATGATGCCATCACCTGAAGTGCATGTGGGGTTCCACTTTGGACCTATTTGTGATGCCTGTTAGTGGATAGTGAAGCTGGGCGTCTGCTGAGAGTGAGAGGTGGTGAGGAAGAGGGGAGCTAAGAGATAAAAACATTTGAAATGACAGTCTCAGAGAGCAGTTAAACAAACGCCATGAAGAACATGGGGATTCCCTGATAGATCGGTTGGTAAAGAATCCTCCTGCAAAGAAGGAGACCCCAGTTCAATTCCTGGGTTGGGAAGATCTGCTGGAGAAGGGATAGGCTACCCACACCAGTATTCTTGGGCTTCCCTGTGGCTCAGCTGGTAAAGAATCCACCTGCAATGCGAGAGATCTGGGTTCGATCCCTGGGTTGGGAAGATCCCCTGAAGAAGGGAAAGGCTACCTACTCCAGTATTCTGGCCTGAAGAATTCCATGGTTTGTATGGTCCATGCGGTCACAAAGATTCGGACATGACTGAGCGACTTTCACTTTCACAAAGAACATGTGATGAGGTTTCTGGGAAAGGTTATATGACCACTTGAAATCTGTGGTTCTGAAACTAACATTAAGCAAGGCAACCCAGATGTGTGATTTTTCTCCTGCAGTATTCAACTCCACACATGAAGACTGATGGTTTGGTCCAACCAATGATGAGTTTTTTTCTAGATGAACAGATAAAAGGACAGTGGAGGATGTTTGAAAAAGTGTGCTGATAGTAATGGGAAATGGAATCTACATCTCTTGAATAGAAGGACATTCAAGAGACAGGATTTAGGTCAATGGACTAGAGATGCTTTGTCGAATATGATAGCCGCATGTGGCTATCAAATGCTTGAAACGCATCTGGTTGAAATTGATATATACAGTAAGTATAAAGCACACATATTTCAAAGAGTATGAAAAATAGGATGTGGAACTTCCCTGGCGGTCCAGTGGCTAAGACTATGCACTCCCATCGCAGGAGGTCCAGGTTTGAAGCCTGGTCAGGGAACTAGATCCCACATACTGCAACTAAAGATCCCAAATACCACAACTAAAAATCCTATATGTTGCAACAAAGACTCAGTACAACTCAATAAATAAATAAGTAGTTTTTTAAAAGGAAGAAAAAATAGAATGTGAAATATCTCAATAATAATGTTTCTGTTGGTTACAATGATAACGATAATTGTGATTGTTATTGTCTCAGTCATGTCTGACTCTTTGTGATCCCATGGACTGTAGCATGCCAGGCTTACCTGTCCTTCACTATCTCCTGGAGCTTGCGCAAACTCACATCTATTGAGTCAGTGATGCCATCCAACCATCTCATCCTCTGTCATCCCCTTCTCCTCCTGCCTTCAATCTTTCCCAGCATCAGGGCCTTTTCTAATGAGTCAGCTTGTCACATCAGGTGGCCAAAGTATTAGAGCTTCAGCTTCAGCATCAGTCCTTCCAATAAATATTCGGGATTGATTTCCTTTAGGATTAACTGGTTTGATCTCCTTGCAATCCAAGGGACTCTCAAGAGTCTTCTCCAACATCACAGTTTAAAAGCATCAATTCTTCAGTGCTCAGACATCTTTATGGTCCACCTCTCACATCCATACGTGACTACTGGAAAAACCATATCTTTGACTATATGGACCTTTGTTGGCAAAGTAATGTCTCTGCTTTTTAACATGTGATCTAGATTTGTCATAGTTTTTCTTCCAAGGAGCAGGTGTCTTTTAATTTCACGCCTGCAGTCACCATCCACAGTGATTTTGGAGCCAGAGAAAATAAAGTGTGTCACTATTTCTATTGTTTCTCAAAATATAACGATCATATTTTGCATCTATTTGGTTAAATAAAAATACTTAAATTAATTTAACTATTTATATGTCTTTATTCCCTGGTGATTCAGACAGTAAAGCATCTGCCCACAATGCAGGAGACCCGGGTTTGATCCCTGGGTTGGGAAGATCCCCTGGAGAAGGAAATGGCAACCCACTCCAATACTCTTGCCTAGAAAATTCCATGGATGGAGGAACCTGGTGGGCTACAGTCCATGGGATCGCAGAGAGTCAGACACGACTGAGCGACTTCACTTCACTTCACTTCAATGTGGCTACTAGAAAATTTTAAGTGACATATGTGGCTTTCTTTAGTTTTCTGTTGGACAGGACTGAACTAAAAGTCTCACTGAGTTAGGAAAATGTTTCAAGTGGAAGTATTAGAATAGGAGAGGATGTATGGGTCAAAAAGGGGGAAACTTGAAACTCACATTTAAGAGACTGTACAGTTACCATCAACAACAAGGCGATGGGAAGGCCAAGCAAAGGGGACATTAAAAGGTTGGATGATATCTGTGTAAATGCTGAAATCACCAAAAATGATGAGAACAGGGTGGGAATAAGATAGTGGCTCTTTAGGCACTAGAGTCTCTAATGATTGAGAAGAAAGCAGATGACCACTTTGAGGAGAAGCAGCTGGCACTATAATCTGATGGCTTCACTTGAAAGATTCTGGGCATTTTTGGAAAGGGAAAATGTTTGGGGATTGGCAAAGGGGAGCCCTGGGGTTCATGAGTTAAGAGAGAAAAGCAACCTAACTTGGGAAGTATTCCCAGGAGGCTTGCAGAACTCTGGCTTAAGGCAAGGCAAGAAACAAACAAAAAAAATGTTTGGGGGAGAACTTGAAAATATAGGGATGCCTCCTGGTTACAAACTGGGGATTCTAGGGAGCTCAGAGGAAATGTTTGGGGAGGGAAGTGACGGGAGAGAGGAGAAGCTGGTGCAATCAGTATGAAGAAAGCAGTGTGGGTCTATGATGCTGGGTGATGGCAGATGCCCTTGAAGACTTAGAGTTCTGAGGGTGAGTGATGCAATCAGGGCCCTGCTGTCAGGGCTCTGGTCCTGAGGACATCTGAGAAGCAAGTGGATGATCAGCTGAAGCTGTGTCCTGAATACTTAGCCTGATGGTTTAGAAGCTAAGTGACAGTCGTCAGGCAACTGACATCCTCACTGGTTCTGAGAGATGTTTTAAAGGACCAGTAATTAGTACTGATAAAAAAGAATAATTATCATAATGAGAGGTACCAGAAATAATTAGAATTTGCAATGATGCTGTTCTGAAGACAAGTTAGAAAGGGCTTTTGATTAAACTAGATCAATGAGGGAAGATATTGGAGACAATGAGTGAGAGTGTCTGCAAATATATCAGTGGAGACATGGGTGGAAAATGCTGCTGATGGAGAATTTAAGAACGCTTACCCAGGAAAATGTGCTCACAGAGAGATTTATGTCTTTTTCACTATTATTTTAATATAGATTATATATAATATATATAGATAGATTAGCTTATGAACCAGAAGGAACCAGGAGCAATCTATATTACTAGCTAACTGAGGCCACCAATAGGAATTGAAGTTTAAAAAGGATGGTTACTGGGCTTCCTTGGTGGTTCAGTGGTAAAGAATTCACCTGCCAATACAGGAGACTCGGATTCAATCCCTGATCTGGGAAGATTCCACATGCCACGGAGCAACAAAGGTGTGTGTCACAGCTATTGAGCCGTGCTCTAGAACCTGGGAACCGCAACTACTGAACCCCATCCCCCTTAGAGCCTGTGCTCAGCAACAAAAGAAGCCACCGCCCTGAGAAGCCTGAGCACAGCAACTAGAAACTATCCTCCACTCAGCACCGCAACTAGAGAATGCCTGTGCAGCAACGAAGACCCAGCACAGCCAATAGATAAAACTATTTTACAAAGGATGGTTACTGTCATCATTACATACTTCTGTGATGTTAACATTTTTATAATAAGCATATATTACTTTTGTAAACAGAACATATATATATACATACATATAAACTTTGAAACTACATTTGAAAACAAATTATACAGATATATATGTATAATTTGAAATTCTATAGCAATCTTTTCCAAAGGGTTTACAGTTTGTGACATAATGGAGAGAGGGACAAACTTGACAGAGAGCAAGTATTTTAGTCTTTATGGGCCACACAGTGTCCATCACAACTATTCACCTCTGCCCTGGTAACTTGAAAACAGCCATGGACAATACGTAGATTAATACGTATGGCTGTTGTCCCCAATAAAAGTTTATTTACAAAAAGATGCAGTGGTCCCAAGTTTGACCCACAGGCCATAGTTTGCCAACCCCTGAAATAATACACCCATGGAATGAAATAATAGCCAATTGAAGAGAAGCAAAAAAGCCAAAGACATAGGTGTGCTCTCACGTTCACTTGGCAACAGTTATTTAATGTAATTCTGGGTGCAATTTATACCATGTGAACACTTTTGAAGAGAAGAAGGATTTAAAAAAACAAAGCAGAGTCAATGAAACAATTATCTCAGACAGCCTAGACTGACAGATGCTACTGACCTTATTCAGAGAACTTCCTTTGGACCTTCTTAGAGGTCAAGACAAAGAGGGAAACATGAGACTTTCAAACCTCTCATCAGCAGATAAAAGAAAACATCCTGGTTTAGAAGGAGAATTGGTCTTTTCCCATTATTTGAGCTTCAAGAGAATCCTGTATTCCTTTGGTGGTGTTTTGGGTCTTTTTATTTGTTTGTTTTGGAGGAGGGTGACCAACAACGCTTTCCCAAGACAGTCACAGTTACAGCAACGAACGTTTCATGTCTTGAGAAACTCCTCCATCCCAGTTTAAAAACTGAAGGTTCTACATCTCAAGAACCTCCTCATTCCTGGGCAAATGAGGATGGCTGTTCATCCTAATTTTTTAACAGACACTGAGGGTTGAGTTCTCAATGATACTGTCTTAATGTACAGAATTATTTTCACATACGTTCAGTTCTTGTGTCAACCAAAAAAAAAAAAAAAAAAAAAAGGCCAACACATCATTCAACATTCAAATGTTTATTGAGAATTTAAGAATACTTACCCAGGAAAATGTGCTCACAGGGAGATTCATGCCTGCCATGTACCAGGCACTGTAGATAGAAATAAAAATAAAGCAGTTAGGTTCTCAGCCCAGAGTCAGAGAGCAGGTTACTAGGAAATGGAACAGAAGCTCGGACAGCTGCCTCAGTTAATGAGACCATGAGGAGGGAAAGGCAGACACTGGACACCAGAAGAGCAATAATTGGAAGTGAAAACATGCATGGCAGAGAGGGCAGTGTGATTGTTCCCATGGTCACGATGGAAGAGGAGAAAGCAGAGAAGTCTCAAGGACACAAGGATTCCTCTATTGAAAACACAAAGGCATTTATGATGCAGAACTTCAGAATGGGAACCCTGGGCCACAGAGGCTGCCTGCGCTTCTCAGTTAAAGCTGATGATGGAGCAGCCAAATGTAACTCACTGAGGACAACTCTATCGAATGTCACAAGTAGATGCCTGAGGGCTGGCCCTGTGCCACAAACATCTGCAGATCCTTACATTTTAAAAAATTACTTAAATTTTTAAAATCTGAGATATCCCACAAAATCGTCTGAATTTCGTCAGTCTGAAGATCTGATGATTTGTCCCTGATGGCACAATCAGCTGGAGTGGATCTTGGCAACCCCCATAGACAGTGTCTATACTCCAGCATGTGGGGGACCCCAGCACTCCCTCTTACCCTCTGACGTTGAGGCCACTGGCCAGTCACCATTTGCCATTATTCATGCCCTATTCTTCTGTTCACACTCAGGCTGTTTCATTTATTTAAGTTCCTGCCCGAGTAGGCATTTCTATACTCATGTTAGTGGCTTCCAGGCTAAGCAAATTAACCAAGATAATTTCCTGGTGATCCATGAGGCATGAGAGGAGACTCAAGATCCTTAGAGAGCTTAATGTTCTCGAGACCAGCCTATAATTGTTTGAGCTCTACCTCACCTAGGAGATGGTGTCTTTTCCATTCCTCACAGGTAAACATTTACCTGAACCCCTGCCCTCATCACCCTTAGATGACATGCTAGCCTTTATTTCCCTCCTCTCACTGAACCCCATACTTCTCTTTGGGGAAACTTCATCACCCACCAGACCATCAGCTCCACAAAGGCAAGGACTGTGTCTATTCTGTTCACTGCTAGATCCTGGGCACTGAGGGATTCTCAATAAACATGACTGGATAAGCAAATAAAATGTCTATCCTTTATCCAAGACTAATTATTCATCCTTCTGACTCTTAATCTCACCTCCTTCAAGCATTCTTGGATGCTTTGCCCTAGTGAGAGATTTCCTCCAAATCAAGCATCAAGATATCAGCTTTCCTGCCCCCTCCAAGGAAAGGTGAAGGCGAAATATTCTAAAATTCAAGGGATTGTAGATGAGGTAGGCAGAAGTCTAAGATGTTCCCATGATTTCCTGCTCAAATCTCCAGGGCTATGAATATGATGCAAAAATATGCCTGTGATCATGTCGCCTTATGTGGCAAAAAGCATTTTTTAGATTTAATTAAGGTAACTTATCAGTTGACTTTGAGTTTCATCAGAAGGGAGATTATCCAGTGAGCCTAGTACAATCATATGAGCTTTAAAAGCTCAGAGTTTTCTCAAGGTGACAGCAGAAGAGTAAGTACAAGAGATTCAAATGATGAGAAAGATACATATCATCATTGACTTTGACTATAAAAGGGATCAATATAAGGACTTGAGAGTGGCCAACAGCCAGCCAGGAGACTGGAACCTAAGTCCTACAACCACTAGAACAGAATCCTACCAACATTGCAAATGGCCCTGGATGTGGTTTCTTCCCCAGGGCTTCCGGATGAGAGTCTAGCCTGACTAACACCTTGACTGAAGCCTTGGGAGAACTGAAACAGAGAATCCAGCTAAGTTCTCTTTGACTCCACAGAACTGTGAGATAATAAACAGATACTGTTTTAAGCCACTGAGTTTGTAGTAATTAATTACACAGCAATAGAAAACTAATACCATGAAGAGATACACCCCCAATGTTCACTGTAGCACTAGTTACAATAGCTATTTAAAATACACTATATTGAACTATTAGTCATTAAAAACAGTGAAATAATGCCATTTGTAGCAACATGGATGGACCTAGAGATTATCATACTAAGTGAAGTAAGCCAGACGGGGAAAGACAAATATATGATATCACTTATATGTGGAATGTAAAAAAAAAGATACAAATGAATTTATCTACAAAACAGAAATAAATAAACCCACAGACATAGAAAAACAAACTCATGGTTATTACTAAAGGGGAAAGGGTGGAGGAGGGATAAATTAGGAGGTCAGGATTAACAGATACACACTACTGTATATAAAACAGATAATCAACAAGGACCTACTATATAGCACAGGAAACTATATTTTGTAATAACTTACAAGGGAAAAGAACACAAAAAATATATATATGAATAATTGAATCACTGTACTGAACACACATACTTCAATAAAATAAAATCAAATTAAAAAAGAGAGAGAAGAGTAATGACACAAGTCATCACCACCTGGCTCTGTTTAATAGATAAGGAGATACACTAGAGGATGTAATGCTGCCCACACCTGGAGAACAAAGATGAGCAGACAGCTCATCTTATTGTGGATGGCAGCTGGGGAGCCAGCTGCCCACTTATCGTGGAGCCCGGTTCCCCAAGCTGACTGGATACACCCTTTGAAGCCACATGCAACAGCACCCCAATGCACAACCTAGTCTGGGAGGAGAGGAACTGGAAAAAAGAACGTGGAAGTACACAGCATTCCAGGCAAGGGGACACATGCCAAGGAGGGGGCCCCTGAGGTCTGTGACAAGTCGAGAGGAGACCGGGTCTCACCTCACTCCCAGTGAGGTCTCGCTCTAGTTGTAGCACTTTGCACACCATGCAAGAGAGCCACATAACCTGAACATCCCAGGCGTCACTGGCCTTGGGACACAAATGAGGTCACATCAGCATTCATACTCACAATTGGCTTGTTCAGACCCCTTCCTGTTGACTGTATTAGTTAAGGCACAAGAAAAGTTCCTGGAACAGAGAGATGCAAGTACATAGCAGTTTATTTCAGCCGGTAAAGAATCCACCTGCAATGCAGGAGACCCTGGTTTCATTCCTGGGTGGGGAAGATCCCCTGGAGAAGGGATAGCCTACCCACACCAGTATTCTTGGGTCTCCCTGGTGGCTCAGCTGGTAAAGAATCCACCTGCAATGAGAGAGACCTGAGTTTGATCCCTAGGTTGGGAAGATTTGAGAAGGGAACAGCTACCCACTTCAGTATTCGGGCCTGGATAATTCCATGGACTGTATAGCCCATGAGTCACAAAGTGTCGGACATGACTGAGCAACTTTCACACTTAAGCGAAATAGAAGTTTATTTCTCTGTCATGTAACATCCCAAAGATAGGCAGTAGTCCTGAGCAGGAGGGTGACTCTACTTCACACTGTTGCTTAAGGTCCCTGGTTGCTTCTGCCTGAGATGCTCTCATCCAAGTCAGAGCTCAAGTCCACATTCCAGTCCTCAGAGAAGAGGAAGAGGGGGAAGAGGCCAAGCAACAGAAGTGGAGGCCAAGCGATTTCTTTTTAAGGAAGTGACACATCACTTCCTCTCACACTCCATTGGCAAGACCATGGCCATACTTACTTGCAAGGGAGGCTGGGAAATGTGGTCCTCATTAGGTAGCTGTGGAGTCCTATTGCTGAAAGATGAGATTACATTCTGGGGAGCCATAAGGAGCTCATGGGACAGCACCACCCCAAGCTTGCTGGGAACCTTGGAATACGTTTCTCATGAACTTGAACACCACCTGAGTATCACAGTCCCTGTCTGTCATCCATCTCTGCTTTGTCAGAGCTCTGGGAATCCGCATGGAAAGCACTGCCCTGACCAGAGGGTGTCCTCTTGGGCTTCCAGCACTGTCTTAGTTAGGGATCCCTCCAAGCCAAGCCAGAGGCAAGTATTTGGGTGCAGGTAGTTGATTTGATTGAGGGAGAAACTGGGTCTTGTTCTGATGGGTGGGGCCATGCTCAGTAAGTCTTTAATCCAGTTTTCTGTTGATGGGCAGGGCTGTGTTCCCTCCCTGTTGATTGACCTGAGGCCAAACTATGGTGGAGGTAGTGAGGATAATGGTGACCTCCTTCAAAAGGTCCCATGCGTGCACTGCTGCACTCAGTGCCTCTGACCCTTCAGCAGGCCACGACTGACCCATGCCTCCACCAGAGACTCCTGGACACTCACAGGCAAGTCTGGGTCAGTCTCTTGTGGGAACACTGCTCCTTTCTCCTGGGTCTTGGTGCACACAAGGTTTTTTTTGTGCCTTCCAAGAGTCTGTTTCCCCAGTCCTGTGTAAGTTCTGGTGGCTCTATGGTGGGGTTAATTGCTACCTCCTTGAAGAGAGCTTATGCCATACCCAAGTATGCTTTACCCAGAGCCCCTGCCCCTGCGGCAGGACACTGCTGACCCATACCTCTGCAGGGGACACTCAAACACAGCTCTGGCTCAGTCTCTGTGGGGTCTCTGGGTCCTGGTGCACACAAGGTTTGTTTGAGCCCTCTGGGCATGTCTGGTGGGTATGGGGTTTGATTCTAAATGAGATTCCACCCCTCCTACCATCTTGCTGGAGCTTCTCCTTTGCTCTTGGACATGGGGTATCTTTTTTTGGTGGGATCTAACAATCTCCTGTCAACAGTTGTTCAGCAGCAAGTTGTAATTTTGGAGTTCTCACAGGAGAAGATGAGCGCACATCCTTCTACTCCTCCATCTTTTGCTAATCCCATCACTTCATGGGAAATAGATGGGGAAACAATGGAAACAGTGAGAGACTTTATTTGAGGGGCTCCAAAATCACTGCAGGTGGTGACTGCAGCCATGAAATTAAAAGATGCTTGCTCCTTGGAAGAAATGTTATGATCAACCTAGACAGCATATTAAAAGCAGAGACATTACTTTGTCAACAAAGGTCCATCTAGTCAAAGCTATGGTTTTTCCAGTAATCATGTATGGATGTGAGAGTTGGTATATAAAGAAAGCTGAGCGCTGAAGAATTGATGCTTTTAAATTGTGGCATTGGAGAAGAGTCTTGAGAGTCCCTTGGACTGCAAGGAGATCCAACCAGTCCATTATAAAGCAAATCAGTCCTGATATTCATTGGAAGGACTGATGCTGAAGCTGAAATTCCAATACTTTGGCCACCTGATGCGAAGAACTGACTCATTGGAAAAGGCCCTGATGCTGGGAAAGATTGAAGGCAGGAGGAGAAGGGGACGACAGAGGCTGAGATGGTTGGATGGCATTACCAACTCAATGGACATGAATTTGAGCAAGCTCTGGGAGTTGGTGATGGACAGGGAGGCCTGGAGTGCTGCAGTCCATGGGGTTGCAATGAGTTGGACACAACTGAGTGACTGAACTGAATTGAGCTGATTTGAGAGGGGATCCCAAGAAGTAGAACTAAAGAAACAGGGAGAGTAATCAGGGGAGGAGGAAAAACCAATAAATGGTGAGCTGTTGACTTGACTACTTGATTATGACTCAGTCCCACTGTGGGCACTCTGAAGAACCATCCCTCTGAAGGACAGGAGGCTGGGACACTTATCTACTGCCTTCCATAGCTCATTGGTTGAGACTATCCCTGGGGGCATTGTCGTCCACCAAGGTAGAGAAGCAGAGAGAGAATGTAGGCACTTGAGGCAGGACACTGTCCAAATGCATGAGAACTGCCCGCAGAAGCTGCTGCTGAAATCTGATGAGCGCCAAGGGATATAGTATGGGCTGGGCTGGGGACATGACATCCTGTTTTCTCTGAGCCTAGAAATGAATCCTTAAAGGATCCTCATCATAATTTCCTTGCCCTCAGGCAAGCCACCCATGCAATTAATGTCTCAGGTGCATAAGCTGAGGTGCATAATCCTGACTGAGGAACCGCGCTGATCACCACAAAAGTTGTCCATTAACATGGCTGTCTTCTGGAGATTAAGCGGACTCATCAAAGCATTTCTGATTCTCAATAAACATCAGTTGTTATTATAATTATTATTACTAAATTGAAGGTTCATGAACAATGCCTGGCTCCCACCAGGTAAGCTGTATGTAATATAAAAGATAGCATTATTCTGAACCAAGATCACACAGTTATTAAATGGAGCCTGGATTCAATCCAGGCAACTTGATTCTCAGTCTATGCTCTCCGTCACTATGGCCTGCCACCTCTCCAGGGTAATCACCGACAGATTTATTATATCATAATACGATTGTGATGTTAATGCCTAGGGCTTCCTCAGGAGGCACCCAGGAAGATGCTCAAGCAGAAGAAGGGACACTGCAAGAATTCATAAGAAGTGAACCTCCAGGACAGCCATTCTCCCAGCCCCAAGCAGAAGAGACCATCTCAGCAGTGATCGTCACTGAATCCTTCGACCATTCCCAACAAATGGAAAGGATTAGGAGTCGGAGACGAGGCTGGGGCCTTGGAGAACACTAAATTCTGGTGCAGGAGCTTTAAAGCCTTGGCATCAGCGATTTCAGCTTGGTTAGCTTTTTAGGACACTGCAAAGAAATTGGATGTGGAAGGGCAGGTGCAGGGAGCAGCCGCCGGGCCTGGAAGGCTGCCACGCCACCTGCGATGGGAGAGAGCAGAGAAGAAAGCTCATTAACCGTCCCCAGATCATTAACTCAGGGTCCCCAGGGGCACAATCACTGAGATTGGACTTTTCCTTTGGTTGGTCTCTCTGCAAGGGTCCCTGGGGGCTCCAGCCAGGGCCGGGGTGCTCATCTCAGGAAGAAGGTGGTACAAACCTCCCCTCTAGACAGTGAGAGTTAGTAACCACTGTGATTTGGGTAGAATAACAAAGGCTACTGTTTGCTGAAAGCAGCTCTGCTCAGGTAACTGAGCTCAGGAAACTGAGCCTCAGAGAGGTTAGTTAACTTGCCTAGGGTACACAGGTTAAAAGTAGCAGAGCCAGAGGACAAAGCAAACTCATCTGGATCTCCAAACCACATTTCTAACATTACTTTGCCCTCCGCTTTGTAGGATAGATGAAATCAGTTCTCCATGGTCAGCAGGAGCAGCCAAGAATGTATTTCAGGGGCCTGGGCAGCAGGCAGAAGGGTGTGGGCAGGGGAAGAGCCGGTCAGATGGCATGGCTCATTCAGGTAAGCGTTGATAGTCCCTTACACAGTAAATAAATTCATTGGTTGATATTTATTAAGCGCCGCCTATTTTTGAGGCCCTGGGGATGGAAGAGCAAATGGGAGAAACTGGGTCCCAGTTTCTGGAAGGCAGGGGAGAGAGGAGACCTTGACACCACTCATCTCAGTTGGTGGTAGAGACAGTGAGAGGAAGGAAAGAAGAACAAGACCCAGAATGACACCAACGCAGGCTGCAGGGCCATCCTGGAGACCTTCCTGGGGAGGAGGCCCTTGGCTGAAGCCTGAATAGTGAGAACCAACTCCAGGAAGGTCTGGGGGGACAGAATTCAAGGGAAAGAGACAGCAAATGTCCTGATGCGAGAACAGACACGCTAAGTCTAAGAACTGAAAGCAGCTGTGTGTCTGGGGACCAGGAGTGGTGGGGGTGGGCCAACAGAGATCCAAAAAGCCCCGCCCCCAGGCTGGCTCCACCCTTCTTCTCTGACCCCTCACCCTTGGATTCTGTTAGTACATTTCTGTGTCAGGTTTGCTAGCCAGCCTCTGATGGGTCCTAGCAGAGGCCTGGGCACAGAATCAGGGCTTAACCAGTTTTCACTGAATAGATCTGACCTGACCCCCCAAGGGAGAAGGTGGTACCCATCAGGAGGGTTTGGATGGCAGCCGTAAGGCCACCGCTACAAGGAGCAGGTCAGACTTCATGCTGCAATGAGATGGGAGGAACAGCTTGGCTTGGCTTCTCTCTGAATTGAGGATTATTTAGGGCTATCTATGTGGGTGGTGGCGGGTGGCTGCGGGGAGGGGTGTGGTCAGGGGTCTGTGTTCTTGGCTGCTCCAGGATCAGGCAAAACTCTGTCCCCTCTGCCTGAACCCTCCTCCTCCAGGGCGATGGCTCCCTCACTTCTTTCAAGACATTTTTTTGGTTTTGGCTACACTGGCTCTTCACTGCTGTGACAGCTTTCTCTAGTTGAGGCAGGCAGGGCTCTTCTCTAGTTGAGGTGCACAGAGTTCTCACTTAGGTGGCTTCTCTTGTTGCAAAGCACAGGCTCTAGAGCCTGGGCTCAGTAGTTGTGGCACACGGGCTTAGCTGTGCCACAGCATGTGGAACCTTCCCAGACTAGGGATTGAACCTGTGCCCCCTGCATTGGCAGATGGATTCTTCACCACTGGACCACCAGGGAAGTTTCAGGATTTTCTTTACACTTCACCTTTGGAGAAAACTTCTCTGAAAACCTCTCCTCCAACCTCCAGAACTTTTCTCCCCTTTCCCCATCTTACTTTCTCCAAAGGACTTGTCACTCTGAACATGCCATAGATTTACATACTGACATTGTTTCTTGCCTGTCTCCCCAGCACTAGAATGCAAGCTTCATGGACGCAAAGATACTTGCTTTTTGGTTAATTGCTATGCCAAGCTCAATAAATATTTGTTGCATGAAAGAAACCAACAAATGAATGAACATTACCAGAGGCAGATGACTTGAGGCAGAACAAACATCACCTGTAGGACACCATTTAAGAAGTGGCAGCCCTGGAATAAGACAGTTTGCATTTCAATAAACTTATTCAATATTTGCCAATTAGCACATCTAGGAGAAAGCTATTTCAACATGTACATTTTGTGTTTCAATGCTTCAGTAGTATTTTTATTTTGAAGTAATAGTGGTGATCTGGGGAACACCATAAACTTTTCAATGCTTAAAGCCTTCAAACCCAGCCTTAAACACTGCAGCTCTCCATCCTGCCAAACTTTATCTATCAAATGGAGCCACCTAGTTAAAACTCAACTCCCATTGACTTGTATATGTGTGCATGCTCAGTCACTCCAGTCATGTCTGACTCTTTGTGACCCCATGGACTGTAGCCCACCAGACTCCTCTGTCCATGGGATGCTACAGGCAAGAATACTGGAGTGCATTGCCATGCCCTCTTCCAAGGAATTTTCCTGACTCAGGGATTGAACCTGTGTCTCCTGCATTGCAGGAAGATTCTTTAACCACCGAGCCACCTGGGAAGCCCCCCATTGACTTTTAACTTTCCTCTAAAATTTAGAGCCTCTATCAGTGCAATCTCAACCTTTCCTTTGAGTAAGTTTTACCTGGCTTGGGTATGGTTTAGTAAAATGCAGATTTCTGGGCCCAGTGGCTCTAGGGTAGAGCCTGGCCACAGACTCTACTGTGAGAACTATGTCTCATTGCTGTGAAGGATGGATTTAATGTTGGTACCCATCAGGACATGGAGTCAAAAGAAGGAGACTCAAGTACCACACTAGTTAGTAAAAAATCTATAACCTCCAGATATTTCAAGATAAAAAAATCCTGAAGTGATGAAGAGTTCAGGAGGAGATGATGGGAAATTGCCCAAGACAGAGCAGCAAGCAGACCTCTCCTTTGTCTCCTGACAGCACACCATCCTGACCCTGCATCCTACCTGGTTACAAAGTGTTGCTATGTCTAGTGCTGCAGGGGAGACCTACATGCTGAGAAAGACCATTTATTATTGCCCTGGGAGAAGGTTTTTCCTGTGGCCTATAAGTCTTGGGGCAAAATCATCCCCTTGGAGATAAGCTTGGAGCAAGTAACTGAAGTGAAGTGAAGTGAAGTCACTCAGTCGTGTCCGACTCTTTGCGACCCCATCGACTGTAGCCTACCAGGTTCCTCCATCCATGGGATTTTCCAGGCAAGAATACTGGAGTGGGTTGCCATTTCCTTCTCCAGGAGATCTTCCCGACCCAGGGTCTCCTGCATTGTAGGCAGACGCTTTACCATCTGAACCACTAGGGAAGGTCTAGATATCTGAAAATGTTTAAACATCAAAAATACCTAGTCAGGTCTGGAAATCAAAACAGCTCTTGTGGATAAAAGAATGGGCACCAGAGTCAATTTCTGGCTGTTCCATTCATGACTGTTTGACCTTGGAAAAGTTATTTAGCATTGTGTGCCTCAGTTTACTTCTCTGAAAAATGGAGATGATATCTACCTCATTAAGCTGTTAAAGAGAATCAAAGTTCTGAAGACAGTGCCAGCCTCTGTTCTCTTCATTTGAGATTCTGGAACCACTCTTCTTGGGTCATTCTCTCATGCCATGTTTTTCAGCTCTCACCCTGAATTTCCTCATCTGCCAAAAAGAGATGAGAACAGCCACCTTTGTTGCCTGAGATTTGACCCAGGCATTGCTGAGTAGGTTGGATTCTAGATGCAACATCACACACAATGTGTGTGTGTGTGTGTGTGTTTGTGTGTGTGTGTGTGTGTGTGTGGCTTTGTTAAATTTTATTCATGTGCATAGACCTGTGTGACCACCACCACAGTCAAGACCCATTACCACAAGCCTCCCTCCCCTACTGTCAAATCCATGGCAACCTGGCTTCTCCATTTCTAGAATTTTGTCATTTCAAGAACGTTACTTAAATGGAATCATACAGTATGTTCTCTTTGGGGACTGGCTTTTTTTCCCCACTCAGCCTAATTCCCTTGAGATCCATCCGAGTTGTTACACGTATCAAGAGCTTGCTCTTTTTTATTACTGACCAGTAATTCATAGCATGGATGCTCCACAGTTTGTTTAACCACCCATCCGTTGTTGCACATTCGGATTACTTCCAATCATTGCTTATTATGAATAAAGCTTCTATGTACATTCATGTATAGGCTTTTCTGTGAACACTAAGTCTTCATTTCTCTGGGAAAAATGCCCAAGAGTGCAATTGCTGGGTTATATGGGAAACACATACTTAATGTCATAAGAAATGCCGTATTCTTTTTTGAGAGAGTTTGTCACTTTATATCCCCATCAGCAATGACCGAATGATCCCAGTCCTCTCATTCTCACCAGTGTTTGGTTTTATCACTATTTTGTTTTTAACTTTTAACCATCCCGATAGATACATAGTGATATCTCATTGTGGTTTTAATTTGCATTTCCCTAACAGCTAATCATGTGAACATCTTTTCACACGACCCTCACTGACTTTTACAGGATCCATCTTCAGAAATTCTTCTCCCTTGGTAAATGAAGATAATAATGACATTAGCACTTAACACACAGATGCTGTGAAAGTTTTCACGAAGCACTTGAAGAGTGATTGGCAGCACATAAGGATTCAAGAAATGTTAGCTGTACTGTTCTTGCAAGAGAGGGGTTAACAGTCTAAGCTAGGATTTCCCTGGTCACTTGCTGCAACTAGAGAAACCCCTCATGCAGCCACAAAGACCTAACACAGCCATAAATAAATAAATAATAATATAAGCTGCAAAGTCAAACAGAACCTTGCCCTACTGTAGCTGAGAATCTCCTCCCTAGTTCTCACTGTATTTCTCTTTAAAATGGGAAGAATAACATTCCTTTCCCTACTGAGTCGCCAAGAAACTCAGATAAAACATGTAAAGCACTTACTACAGTGCCTAGAAAGTACTTAAGTGTTTTTCCCTCAAGTATGCAGTCTATCAGGTGGCACAAATGATAAAGAACATGCCTGGCAATGCAGGATCCATAAGAGATGAGTGTTCGATCCCTGGGTTGGGAAGATCACCTGGAGGAGAGCACAGAAACTCACTCCAGTATTCTTGCCTGAAGAATCCCATGGACATAGGAGCGTGGAGACCTACAGTCCATAGTGTTGCAAAGAGTCAGATATGACAGAAGGGACTTCGCCCAGCACACACATGCAGTTTATCAGAGGCCTCTATTAAGCCTTGTCTCCCTAACTGACTCTTCATGCTTCTCCCTTCATTGCTTTCCATCCACCAGGGTCACTCTACTGGGACTGGGATGGGGCAATACTGGATACAAACTCTCCCTCTGAGGACTACAGTTCCAGTGGGGGCCCCCACTGCTCCAGAAGAAACAATAGATTTGGCTGGGGAGCTGGGTGAGATCACATTTATCTAAGAAGCTTCCAAATGAAAACTAGCATTTGTACTTATTGCATTTCACCTCCAAATTTGATTACATTCTCTCCTGCTGTAAATCTGCCTTCCCCTCTGCCAACTTATTATTAAAGCCAGGATGGAATTGGTAGAGTGATACGTAAAATTTCCATCTTGGCTTTGACATTCCAGGAAGTTACAAAGCAATTACAGCTGCTGAGCCTCAGGCCCTGATGAATCACAGAGCACAGCAAGGGATGGAAGGGGCCCGAGTGGGGACACGAGGGAGATAGTGAGCTGGGAATCAAAGGTCAATTAAAATGAAACAGTCAATTTTAATTTGAACGTCTTGCTTATATTCACATCCTCTTCCCATAAATGAGAAAGTAAATGAAGCCTGCTCATTTGTGTGGATGTGGTATGTTCTTTTTTTTTTTTTTTTCGAGAACAATGAAGGTTTTTGAAATGGTTTCAGAGTCTTGAAGATTTGAAATTTGACATGTCCCAGGGAGAAAACATGCAATCTGGTGACCTGCCCAAATGTCAGCAACTGCCTAACAAAGAGCCATCAGCACTAGCCTTAGGACCATGAGGGTCTAACGCCATCAGTTCCAGCTTTGGGAATAAGCACCTCTGTGCTTGGGTCCTGGCTCCACCACTTAATAGCTGTATGAGTTTAGCCAAAGTGTGAGCAACTTCTCTGTGCCCACAGTTCCTCGTCAGTAAAATGAAGACAACAAGGCCTACCCCCACTGTTTATTTTAAAGATTAAGATAAATAGTGTACCCAAGGTGTCAAGCACATTGCCTGTCCAGGTGTTCAATGTTATTTCTTTTCTCTTGATCAGTGGACCAGAAGCCCAACCAAATGACCTTAAATAACAACAGTTTAACTAGATTTTTTTTTCTTTCTTTCTATTTTTTGGCCAGGCAACATGAGGGATCTTAGCTTCCCACCCAGGGATTGAACCCATGCCCCTGGCAGTGGAAGCAAGATGTCTTAAGCACTGGACTGCCAGGTAAGTCCTTAGATCTTAATTTAGTGGTATTAACCTTCTTGATGGGGGCTTAGGTTTCAGGACAATTTTAATTTCCTTCATGTGGGTTTCTTGAACCTGTTTCTCTCCCAAAGGCAAATAGACGGATTCAGCACCACGGACAGCAGAGGTGCTTTTTGCCTGGCTATCACGGAGTTCATTGGCTGGCTGGCACCTTGGCCCCTTCCTGTCAGCTCAGGGCTCAAAGACACTGTGAGCTGTTCTGTTGACTTAGTGTTGGCCTGAAGTCTTGTGGTTCTGGCTCTTATCAGTGGGAAATATTTGCTTCCCAGTTCGTATTTCTCTCCTCTAGTTCTAGTCAGGGATTCCTCTAGAAGAAATTCTCAGTCTTTGAAAGGAATTGCTCTGCCCGCAGGTGTGGGTTTCTGGAATGGGAAAGGTGAGACAAAGCTTACTTGGGAGAACTAGGAATGGGAATTACCCTTGATAATCCAGGACAGTGTAGCTTGGGTGGAGAAGTAAGAACTTTTCTCTTTTTTTAGAAAAGCCAAATTGGTATGAATCTGAAAGAAGAGGAAGAGAAACAAATGGGAGCATATACAGCAAATTCAATACCCAGAAGACTCAAGTTCACAACAAATCAAGGTGCAATGCATGGATCAAAGTGGTTCAAGAATAAGACTATGAATAGCTAGTGGGCACCAGAATGCTTTTTCAAAGTGATGCATAGAATATGCAGGAGAATATCCATTTCAAAGGAGCTGGGTCAACAGAAGACAGAGCACCCACTGGGGAGACAAAAACTAGAAATGGAGCACTGCCAATTGGGGGTGAGGAGCAAAGCAGTAGCAGTGATTTATTGTCCTTTTCTATCCCTCCATTGACCTTTCCTAGGACATAGGGCCTTCCCCAGGGGTGGTTCCTAGGAAAGGTGGTGGTGATGGGAATTGTGAGGGGTTTTCAAGAGGGAGGCAAGAAGGGGGTGTTTCCCCACTCCATTCTCATATTCATCATCATGTCACAAACCATTGCCCTGGATAAAGAAGAGCAAAGCTGTGTACCTACGGGAAAATCCCAAATTGTCACAGTACGTACATGGGGAGAGTTCAAGAGCGGCTCCAGCTGAAGAGGGTGAGGTCATGATGTTAGCCTGAGATTGAAGGGAGAAGAAGGCAGGCAACAATATCCACACATAACACACCTCTGCCTGGCAGCAATCAACACCTGTTAATTCATTTGCAAGGTTTGGTTCCTGAGAACACCTGCTCCTCTGTTCCCCCAGCATCTGATGTTGTCCTTGAAATCAGAATGCCAGCTTCCCAGGGAGGAGAAGAAACACCAACAAACACAGCTGGCAGAAGTCACCCAGCTGGCCTCCTCCCTCGTCCCAGCCCTGTAACTTTGCTGGTGAGGCCAACCCACGCGCTGCTCCCTCCCTCTGCCCACAGCTAAGACCCACTCTGTAGGAAGTCCTGGCATTCGTATGTGCCAAGGAATCCAGCTGCCTTTTACCTGGCCCATGCTCTGAGTGATCAGATGGGGGCTTCAGGCCAGTGGAGGGGAAATCAGAGGGGACCCCTCACCCGGCTCCTGGATCCCTGCCCAGGCCTCTCTGTCTCTGTGCTGCTCCCTGATCTGGATTAGGTCATACTTGAAGAAGGTTTTCTCATTTCTCTCTGTATCAGTGGTTCTTAAAGTGTGACCACACTTTGGCACCTGCAGCATCACCTGGGAGCTATTTGAAATGCAAATCCTACAGCTCCACCCCAGACCACAAACACTGTGGAGACAAGGTCCAGCAATCTGCTTGAGCAAGCCCTCCAGAGGATTCTGCTGCACACTGGCATTTGAGAACCCTTGTCGACAGGAGTCAAAAAAAAAACTGCCTCAAATTCAAATGATGTGCGATTGCTCTATTGTTCGCCCCAGTTGGTGGACTCCTGGATTAATTCCAATTTTTTCTGACAACAACAAAAAGTCTGTGTCAGACATCCTCTCATATATACATCTTCATGGATTCATGCTAGTATTTCTGTAGGGCACACTCTTAAAAATGGATTTACTAGCATGAAGGATGTATACACATTCAAACACTGTTAGATATGCCAAATGGACTTCTCTATGCACCAATTTGCATTCCCACCACAGAAAATGAAAGGGCACGTGTCCTCCACAGTCTTTCCAGCATCAACTAAGTGTTCTCACTGTTTTCATTTTCTTTTCCAATCTGAGAGGTGAAAATGATATCTTGTTTTGATTTGCATTCCTTTAAGAGTGAAATTGAGCATCTTTTCTTATGTTTATTAGCCATTTTAGCATAGTACTTTTTTGGTTGTCTCTATTTTCAGCAATCATCATGCATGACTTATATAATTAAAGAAAGAAAGAAAAGAAAAATGCTGGCCCCTTCCTTTCTGCAAAGTGCTTTACAGTCCATAAAGGAGCCAGATGGATATTTTAGGGTTGAATGTAGGGTGACCAACTAACTGCAACATTTTGCAGAGGTGGGGATGGAGGTTTCCAGGATATAGGATTTCTAATGCTAAAAATGGGGAAGTCCCAAGCAAACCAGAGTGAGTCAGTCACCTAGTTGGGTGATTTGCTCAGGGCATCATACAGCAAATCAGCAGCCAGCCTTAGGGGAGGCTCCCAGACTCCTGATCCCCAGTCCAGGGCCCCTTCTTGTCTATTTCTGGAGAAGCAGAAATGGACATGGGAGTGCTGGGTGACAGGATTTCTCAGGCTTACCCAACTAGACAGGAACCCGCTTTTGCTCATTTACTTCTTTAAACCCAATGTATATCCCAGAGTCTGACAAAGAGTTAGTAGCTAGTGCTGACTGAAGTCATCATCACAGGGTTGAGAAGGGAGAGACCCAGCACCGCAGTACAGTCCAACTCTTGAGTTTCGATGTCGGTTGATTGAATCCATGGGCTTGGAGGGCCTATTGTCTTCATTGAACTAAACCATTTCATATAAGGGACTTGAGTGTCTGCAGATTTTGGTTCCATGGGGGCTCCTAGAATCACTCTTATATGGGTACTGAAGGATGGTTGCATTCTGATCATACTTTAGTATCCATCCAATGATTTTACAAGGAAATGTAGTTGAAAGACCATGGGTGTTGGACAGATTTGAGTTCTAGTCAACCACATCCAATTACTTACACACTGCATAGCCTTGGAAAACTGTTTTGGTCCTCAGTTTTCTCATCTCTACAGTTGAGCCAATTATTCCTGAACCATAGCAGAATGTTAAGGCATAATGAGGACATGGGGAAGAAAAGATGGTAGATTATTTTTGCCCTCAAGGTGGGAAGAACCAGCACCAGAAGCAGCTGGTCCAGTGGCCACAAGAGAAGCAGCAGCATCTTTTCAGGGCTGTGCGCTAAAGGGCCCGGTCAAGAAGTCTATCGGGCCTGAAATATGGTTGTCACTCTCCTCTCCATGGCAAGCTTCCTGGCACAGGGCTGAGGGTGCCCAGAGAAAGTCACGTTTCTTCCTAGAAGGAGTCCTCCCCTTCAAACCATATGGCTGTGGGACTGTGTCTCCCCAGAGAAGACGCACTTTGCAAATGCACACAAAGGCGTTGTGTAGGCTGACAGCAGCCCTGATCTGCAGCATGCCTGCTTATTGCGGCCCCTCCTCTTCTCCCACCCTGAACCTGGAGAATAGCTTCCTCTCCTGTGGACCCCAGTGCTGGGTCAGCTAACCCTGATGGGTCATCTGAAGAGCAGTCTTTTGCTCATTATGAATCATAAATCATTTGCAAAAGAGGACACTGCCTAAACACTGACACGAGGTCTCTGTGAATTACTATGTGAGGCAGATGGCTGCCAATTAAGAAGGGACTGGCCATCATAAATTCAGTAGGGCCTCAAATGGGGCTTTGTTTAGTGAGGTTCTGGCTCTAAATCCTGATGCATCTTCACCCTCGCCTGGCCTTGTGTGTTTACAGACACAACAGGATCCCAGCTGTAGATGCTGGGGGACATCTTTGGGCAACATACCCATCTGCCCAGCAGCCAGCCCCTGCTCAATTAAGAGACGAAGAAAAAATGACTGCTAAATGTTCAGTTTACTTCCATCGCTACAAAGATCCAGCCCAAGGGAGAGGGTAATCTAATATATTCTAAGTGATTTAAACTCATTTAAATTTAAAAAAAGAATTCCGCAGCAATGATGAGCTGCAGAGGAAACAGGGGTTTGATGACTCCACAGAACAAGCCAAAAATGTGGCTCAGAAAAGAGAGGAAACCCACAGCGGTGATCTAAAGTCTGACTGCTCAGCCAGCTAGCTAACCTGTTAAACAGACAGGCAAACCAGGAGATAAGCCTACAACATCCTGTGAAACCAGGATGGATAGACCTTAGTTCTGCTTTTAATGATAAACTTGAATGAATTATCCTGGAGGAGGGAGAGCTACTATCAATTAAACTGAAATAGTAATGCTGATAAAAGAGCTGTGTGATGATAAAAATTAAGCACATTCATTCAGATGCAGCACACACATCTCACACCCTCTGTTCAAGGCACAGGCTCCTCATCCATCATGTCCATGCAGACATGGTGCCTGCATTCACCCTGATGCCAATCAGATGCAAAATTCCTCTCCCTGCCTACACCCCACTTACCCAGAGACCACCCAGGGACAGTGCCTCCACACACAGCAGCCCCAGTGCACACACATTCATTCCTCACCCACCCCAGAGCTGCACCAGGTTCCAGTGGCCAACTCTCCATGCCTAACAAGATGATGGAGATTCTGCATTTCCAGTGGTGTCCCTATCGTTCAGGAAGGTGCCGCCCCTCTGTGGTCCTGTGTGGCCCCTGGTTCAGGTCATAGTTCTGCAAGCACAGCTCTGCTGTTCCTAATGCAATAAGGACCCTGACCACCTGGGGTTCCAGGTCGGGAGTCAGGGAAATTTAGCCCTTGGCTGGGAACCTGTGCCTTCAGACCCTCTCCAGGAGCTCTGAAGTTTGAAATATGCTTGCGGTTATCAGCCTCCCGTGCTACCCTCATGGTGTTTCGGACGTTTGTGAGTGATGAGTCCTTCCACATCTCGCAAGGTTTGATGGCTGTTATCTACTCAAAGTGAAAGTGTTAGTTGTTCAGTCATGTCCAGTTGTTTGCAACTCCATGGACTGTAGCCTGCCAGGCTCCTCTGTCCATGGATTTCTCCTGGCAAGAATCCCAGAGTGAGTAGCCATTACCTTCTCCAGGGGACCAGGGATCCAAACCAGGTCTCCTGCATTGAAGGCAAATTCTTTACCATCTGAGCCACCAGAGAAGCTCCCATCCATCCAAATGACCTTCTCAAATATCTGCAACGTGGACAATCCAAAGATGAGCTGGACAAGGCAGGGGAGTGTCTACAGGAGGCAGACTTCCTATGTTCCACAGAGCCTTACGAGGCGGCACTGCCTTTCAAAGGGTCACGGTCCAGTTCTCAGTTTATTAGGCTGAAATGTTGTCCGGGCTCTGACAGTGAACCGATTTCTCTGAGGTGGATTCCTGTGAAACTGAGACTGGAACATGTGTTTAATTCCAAAGTATTCACTTACAAAGCATTCATTTACTTGGAGAAGGAAATGGCAATCCACTCCAGTATTCTTGCCTGGAAACTCCCATGGATGGAGGAGCCTGGCAGGCTACATACCATCGGGTCGCAAAAAGTCAGCACAATTAACACACACACGTTCACTTACAATGAGAAAAACAATTATTCACTCAAGCCTAGTGACCTGCATGTTCTTTACTATAGAGGAGGCTGCACGGGAAGCCAAATTGTATTCAAAAGTTTGGGAGACCAGCCTGGTGCTCTGTGATGACCTGGAGGGGTGGGATGGGGAGGGGGAGAGAGGCTCAAGACCGCAGGGCTATATGTATAATCATGGCTGATTCACATTGTTGAATGGCAGAAACCAACACAACATTGGAAAAATAAAATATAAATAAAGAAACCAAATAAATAAATAAAACTGAACAAAACAGGTTTGACTGACCTCAGATGTGGTGGCCGTGACAGGTTCAGCCAGGACCCAGGGCCTCTGACTTCTCATTTGGCGGCTGGATGCCACCATGGGTTCTCAAGAGAAGGTATGCTCCAGGCCAAAGCACACTTTGCACAGAAAGGCTTTTGGCCCAAATCTGAAGCTTTTGGCCCATTCTGGAAGCAGACAAAAGTCCTCCTCCAATGCAAGCCAGTCTTCTCCCAGACCCCTCCCCCTGTGCTTAATGCTTGATCTTGGGGCTTGTGGAAGACCCAGAGATGGGGCACTCAAGGCCCCCTTCAAGAGATGCACACTGCCCAGCAGAAAGGAGTGTTCCTAACTGACAGACTCCTTCAGGGGCCTTCACCACTCCTCCTGGGTTAGCCCCTGGCCAATGACTGAGCAAGGCAGTGTACTCTGGCCTGGCCATTCCTGCCCAATGCAAAACCCTGCTAATGGGCAACTTGTGCTCTGGAGCATCCCATGGGCTGGCAGAAGCCTTACAGGGTCTGCAGTGTGGTCTCACCGCTCCTCTGGCCCATCCTGCCTTCTCCCATTTTCTTTACACAGGAGTTACTCCCAGGAAAAGGTTTTGCTTTTTAGTCCATTTCATCATCATGAGGATCCCAGCCTGCAGCCATGCTCTAGATGAGAGGTCAGCAAACTGTGGCCCGTGGCCCAGCCCTGGCCTGTGGCCTGTTTTATAAATAAAGTTTTATTGGTACACAGACAAGTCTGCATGTTTACTTACTGTCTCTGGCTGTTTTCACACCACAATGGCTTGAGTTGAACGGTTGTAACAGAGACTACAAAGCCTAAAATAGTTCATATTTTGAAATGAAAAAACAACCTCTGCTCTAGATATGACAGTTCTGAGGGCAACCACAGACTAATGCAATGAAAAATGAGGGTCTCTTCCCAAAGCCTAGGCCCATGAGCCTGAGACACCCTCTCTGTACCCATTTTATGTGTGTTTCTCCCTGACTCATAACTGGTCTCAAACAAGACCCTGAAGTAGATAAGGAACTACAAGTACAGAATTCAGAGCCTGAAAGATATTGGAAGGTCAAGGAGGATCTGTGTCATCTCGCCATGTTCAGACTGGCTCTGTCCACTGGCCACTGCCTTCCTGATGAAGCTACAAAGCCATCCTGCCATGCTGTGTGTGTGGGGGTGCTTAAAGGGGCCTACAAGCTTTTGACCATGACTATGAAAATCAGGAGGCAAGGATGTGGTGTAACCTATTACTGTTACCCATCACACCTCTACCACTTTGGGGAACAGTACTCTGATTCTCCTTGGGGAAACCACCTCCCTCCCATTCAAAATCATGTGGCTTCTAGAGATGTCACCTCTGGATCCAAGGATGAACATGAGACCTTAGCCTTGTCAATCTGAATGTTCCATTCCTCTGGACATTGTAACTGAATTGCAGAGCGGGGACAGCCTGGGTTGGGAAGATCCCCTGGAGGAGGGCATGGCAACCCACTCCAGTATTCTTGCCTAGAGAATTCCATGGACAGAGGAGCCTGGTGAGCTATAGTCCACAGGGTCACAAAGAGTTGGACATGACTAAGTAATTACATTGCATTGCACATAGGTCATGCTGGTCTTTGACTAGAGCTATTAGGAGAAGAGGTTTCCCTGTTATCATTTCTGAAAGACTGATACATAACCCTGGCACTTCCAGGAGCCATCTTGTCACTGCTTAAGGAGAGCTTGTCTGAGAGTGATGCCAACATCTAAGAAAGCAGAGTCAAGGGTGAGGGGGATGGATTCCTATGGATGTCATTTCAGCACCTGGATTTAGTCATGCAGGAGTCATGCCTGGAGCCAGCCCTGGAGTTCTTGGTTACATAAGCCAACAGGTTCTGCACTTTGCTTAAACTAGTTTGAGTGGGATTTTCTGTCACTTGCAATCCCAAAGACCTGACTTGTGGACTTCCCTGGTGGCAGAGTGGATAGGAATCCATCTGCCAATGCAGGGGACACAGGTTTGATCCTTGATCCACGCAGAATCCACATGCCACAGAGCAACTGAGCCTGTGCCGCACAGCTACAGAAGCCCACACACCCTGGAACCTGTGCTCTGCAAAAAGAGAAGCAGCCGCAATGAGAAGCCTGTGCACCACAGCGAAGAGTAGCCCCCACTTGCTGCAACTACAGAAAGCCTGTGAGAAGCAACGAAGACCCAGTGCAACCAAAGTTAAAGACATAAATATTTTTTAAAAAGACCTGACTTGATTTGTAGTAGGACTACGTCCAGACCATATCCTCCTGATATACTGGGTATTCCAGAAAGGAGACTGGGACTCCTAGAAAAGAGGCTGGAGATGTTCAAAGGATGCAAGGAAGGGGTGACCTGGGTTTGCACCTCTACATCCCCAGAGGCAAGGGCAGGAGTCTTAGTGCAGAGACTCGGATCTCAGAGATGGATAGTATCTTTATCGCAAAGCCCTCTGCTGTGATGGCAGTGCCCTTTGCAGGCATTTTTTCCTGTTATGACAAAGCAATTCCTTCATGAAACAGTCTGAAGTTATTTCCAAATCCTCCAAGCTGTGTAGCCAGGGGGACTTTATTAGACGTATTTATTCTGTAACCCAGCTTCTCACAAGACATCCAGGGATTTCCTTTAAGCTGCCTCTCTTCCCTTCCAGGAAGAATCCTCATGCTGCTTCTCAGACATTAAAAATAAGACGAGAAAGCCTCTGTCATTCAGATCCAAACCAGCTTAGCTGACTGGCTCCTGCCGGCCCCCCAGCCAGCTGGTGGACACGCCCAACTTCCTGTTTGTGTTAAATCCCCTTGCGGCTGAGGGACTTCACCCACCATGGCCAAACCCACTCTTGGATCTTCAAGGCTGAGGAGACAGTTGAAATGCAACAGAAAACGACACTATTTATATTTTCATTTCTATTAGACCTTTATAATGATTTCTTATTGAACTGAAGCTTAAATGGCTCAAGACTGATCGTAATAGAACATTTAATTGTTTGCTTGTCTAACTCTCTCAGTCCTAATTAAATATTGTTTTTCACTGAGCAGCTTACACAGTAGTGTTTTTCTCCCCGTCACTGAAGGGAGCACGGGCTCGAGGCAGAATTCAGATGAGCCGGGCTCCCTCCCTGCTCACATCCTATTCATTTTTCCGTCCAGCAACAGGAAGCAGAGCCCTCTGGAGGGAAAATCACTGAGTTCATAGGAAGAGCTTTCGGAGATAATCTCACGCCAGTCCTTGGAGATGACCTGGGTGGTTAAAAGATGAGCTATGACAGCTCACATTGCCTTGTAGGGTTTCCTATAGAAAGAGCTGGCTCAGGGTTTTAAAAGCTGGTGTTGGAGCCATTGCTGGCACCTTTCTCCCACAACCCTTCTCAGCAGTGTTACCTTTAGCATCACCAAAACCCAGCCACATCTCATCACCTCT
The DNA here is from genome assembly GCF_032452875.1 of Bos javanicus. Taxonomy (NCBI): domain Eukaryota; kingdom Metazoa; phylum Chordata; class Mammalia; order Artiodactyla; family Bovidae; genus Bos; species Bos javanicus. The sequence goes on from NC_083892.1 coordinate 20,682,730, forward strand.
AGGCCATCGTCCAGATCTAAGCCACATTCACCTCTTGCCCAGATTACTGCAGAAACCTCTTTCTTGGCCTCTTCTGTTTATCCTAGCCCTGCCACCATCTGTTCCCACCAGAGCAGCTGGAGTCCCTCATTCCCCCCTCCCCATCCCAGGACCCTGCTGTGGCCCCCAGCTCACACAGAAGAAAGCCAGGGTTCAGACAATGGCCTCCACCCTGCGGCTCCTATTGACTTTGTCTCTAATTCCCCTCTGCTCATTCAGCTCCAGCCTCCCTGACCTCCTAGCTACCTCCTTGGATACTCTTCACGTGCTTCCTCCTCCAGGCTTTTCATTTACCATTCACTCTTCCTGGAATTTGTCTCTCCCTGAAATCTGCAGGCTCACTCCATTATTCCTTCATGTTTTTATCCAAATGTCACCTCTAGTTGGGTGGGGTAGGGGGCTGTGATCATCCCATTTAAAATTCCCACTACCCCACACTCCCTATCCTCCCACTTAGTTTTATTTTTCTCCACAGATTTTACTGCTGACATACCTTTTTAGTTCACCCATTTATTCTGTTTATTGTCTATCTGCCCTCCTAGAATGTTAACTCCAGGAGGACAAGGATTATTCTCTGCTGTTTTTACTGTTGAATCCCCAGTGCTTACAAAAATGCCCAGCCCTAAGTAGGTGTGAAATATTTTTTGAGTGAATGGAATAAATATATATGAATGAATGAATAATACAATGGCAAGGGTCTACTCTAGGGAGAAATATCAACAACCTCAGATATGCAGATGATGCCACTGTAACGGCAGAAAGTGAAGAGGAACCAAAGAGCCTCTTGATGAGGGTGAAAGAGGAGAGTGAAAAGGCTAGCTTAAAACTCAACATTCAAAAAACTAAGATTATGGCATTGGTCTCATCACTTCATGGCAAACAGATGGGGAAACAATGGAAACAGTGACAGATTTTCTTTTCTTGGACTCCAAAATCACTGCAGACAGTGACTGCAACCATGAAATTAAAAGATGCTTGCTCCTTGGAAGAAAATCTATAATAAATCTGGACAGTGTATTAAAAAGCAGAGACATCACTTTGCTGACAAAAGTCCATATAGTCAAAGTGATAGTTTTTCTAGTAGTCATGCCGAGATGTGAGAGTTAGAGCAGAAAGAAGGCTGAGCACTGAAGAATTGATGCTTTTGAACTGTGGTGTTGGAGAAGACTCAAGAGTTCCCTGGACTGCAAGGAGATCAAACTAGTCAATCCTAAAGGAAATCAACCCTGAATATTCTTTGGAAGAACTGATGCTGAAGCGGAAACTCCAATATTTTGGCCATCTGATGCAAAGAGCCAACTCATTGGAAAAGACCCTGATGCTGGGAAAGATTGAAGGCAGGAGGAGAAGGAGACGACAGAGGATGAGATGGTTGGATGGTATCAGTGACTCAATGGACATGAGTTTGAGCAAACTCTGGGAGATAGTGAAGCCTGGTGTGATGCAGTCCATGAGTCACAAAAAGTTGGACATGACTTAGTGACTGAATAGCAACAACTCTAGGCCAGGAGCCTGGACACATTTGCACTTTGCATCCCAGCATGCTGGGTATCAAAGAAATCTTCCCATGGGAGATGGAGGCGCTAGGGGCATCATCCATTGAACATCTTCAGAGTGAGCTCCAGAGCTTAGAATAAGCCGTAACCTTCCAGCTGTGTTTATTTAATTGGGGGTGCAAAATGGTGAAAGGAGAGGGAGCTTGAACCTGAGTTTAAAAGAGGTTCTGGTTCACAGCATGAGAAGGGACAAGTTGACTTGAGAAGTTTCCCAGAGGTATCAGAGGTGAGGACAGCTCAGAGAAAAATGAGGCATTGCTGTGAATACCCATAAAGTCTGTGGGTGCTCTGGGAGCCTGGGGATGACTTTATCTGTTTGAGAACCAGGTCAATCAAGGAAAATTTTCTTGAGGGGAAAAGGGAACGTAGGTGGTATAGCCAGGACCACATTGTTTGTACAGACACATGAGGATCATGGGGTCAGCCTCCAGGTGGCCCATCTCCAGGACCAGAATCTTTGAGACATGTTCTTCAAAGTCTGCTGGAGAGGGCATTCCACTTTATCCCCTATTCACCAGGTATAGGGTTACAAACTTCTTATAAAAGAATATTTTTTCATGAGACTTCACATTTGAGAACCTCATCCAGTTCAGTCTAACGTTTATTTATTCATCAAATTTTCATGGTTTGCAAATTTTACATTTTCAACAGTTATGTCAAATGTCCCACTGGAAATGTATCAATTTATACTGTCCTTTTCTCATACCTTACACTGAGTATCTATCACATTTTCATCTGCTTTGAAGGGAGTCAAACTTCCCAGAGATTTGTCTATTTGATTTATCTTTTCAAAGTTCTGGTTCTTGATTTGACTAATCAATTCCTTGACTTTTTGCTTTGTGATTAATGTAGGTTCTTATCTTTATTAATTTCTTCCTCTCACTGATACTTTGCTATTTGCTTTCCAGCTTCTGATTTTGAGATCTTAAGCCAATTATTCTCAATCTTTCAACATTTAAGCATATTTATTTTAGTAATAACAGCTTTAGATTATGGATTTTACTGAGAATAACTTTAGTCAGATTCCCATATGTACTTTTATACAGTCCTCTCACCATCTTAAATGTCTAAATAGTCTGTCTTTTCAGTATTGATTTCCATTTTGACAGAAGTTATTTTTTATTTTGTTTAATTTCTGAATATCATTTATCTTAATCTAGGCATACTCATGCTATTAATGTGACCAGGAAATATAGTTTGTAAAGTTTTAATTTGGAGATTTGCTGTGGATTTCTTCACCAGATATTTGTATTGTATATCAGTCAGGATAAGTTAGATTAAGCTGCAGTCCAAACACCCCACCTAAGACATCAGTGGTTTAAATATCTTGGGTAAACTGAGAGTTCTCAGCACAGTCATTCAGGGGCCCAGTATGATGGAATCACCATTTTGACATGTACTTCCATGATCACAGAGGCAGAGAAAAGAGCCTGGCTCTTTATTTTTTTAAATTAACTTGAATTTGAGGATAATTACTTTATAATAGTGTGATGGTTTTTGCCATACATCAACATGAACTGGCCACAGGTAGACATGTGTCCCCCCATCCTGCACCCCACTCGCACCTCCCTCCCCACTCTATCCCTCTGAGTTGCTCCAGACCACCAGCATTGGGTGCCCTGCTCCATGCATTGAACTTGCAGTGATCATCTATTTTACACATTCAACACTATTCTCTCAAATCACCCCACTCTTGCCTTCTCCCCCTGAGTCCAGAAGCCTGTCCTTTACATCTGTGTCTCCTTTGCTGCCCTGCATGTAGGATCATCATTACTGTCTTTCTAAATTCCTTATGTATGTGTTAAAATACAATATTTGTCTTTCTCTTTCTGACTTAGTTCACTTATATAATAAAGCCTGGCTCTTTAAACCACTTCTGTGCCCATTTCATCAGCTAAAGAAAACTCAGATTCCTGAGTTCAACAGAGCATGGATGTCTTTTCTTTTTAAATTTATTTTTTTTTATTGAAGGATAATTGCTTTACAGAATTTTGTTGTTTTCTGTCAAACTTCAACATGAATCAGCCACAGGTATACATATATCCCCTCCCTTATGAACCTCCTTCCCATCTCCCGCCCCATCCCACCCCTCTAGGTTGATACAGAGCCCCTGCTTGAGTTTCCTGAGCCATACAGCATATTCCCGTTGGCTATCTATTTTACATATGGAGCATGGATGTCTTATCTTCTAAAGAGAGGAGTAGTGAGTGTTTACGAATAAGCATTCTACCACGTGCATTCAACAGATAGTTATAAAGGACTACGGGGATAACACCTTCTATACATCCTAGATTGTCATAGACATTGGGATCCGGACTGACAACTTTTAGCTCGAGTCCTGCTTCCTTTTCCCATCCATTCTCCGGCCAGAGGTGGCCATGTGACCCAGATATAAGTGGAAGTTGGTGGGGTTCCTGGGGAAGAGTTTGCTTTTCTGATAGTGGTGCTTCCCTGTCTTCTTCCTCCTTCTCTCTGTCTTGACTGCTAATGTGGGAAAGGCCAAAAGAATCCCAGATGCTTGACATGACTGAGCATCTGAACCAAAACCAGCAGCAGCCTACCTTCAGATCTCTCATACGAAGAAAAACTAGATTCAGGTTTGGACAAGCCACTGTGGTTGTTTCTTGTTATCTGCATCTGAGGACATTTTTTGTTTCTTTTTTTTAAATCTTTATTGATTTACTTATTATATTGAAGTATAGCTGTTTTACAATGTTGCATAAGTTTCTGCTGTACAATGAAGTGAATTGGTCATATGCATTCACATGTCCTGCCTCTTGGACCTCCCTCCCGCCCCAACCCCAACCCACCCCTCTAGGTCATCACAGAGTACCAAGCTGGCTTCCTTTTGAAAGCATTTCTGATCCACATAATAATTCAGCATATAAACAAGATAGACAATTTCCATCTTCAGTGAATGATAATCCTTTGGAAGTATTCTGTTGTGAGATAATAGAATATGGAAATATATATATATATATATGTATATATATATATATATATGTATATGTATATATGGCTTCCCTGGTAGCTCAGATGGTAAAGAATCTGCCTGCAGTGCAGGAGACCTGGGTTCTATCCCTGGGTCGGAAAGATCCCCTGGAGAAGGAAATAGCAACCCACTCCAGTATTCTTTTTTTTTTTTTTTTTTAATTGGAGGCTAATTACTTTACAATATTGTGGTGGGTTTTACCATACATTGACATGAATCAGCCACGAGTGTACATGTGTCCCCCGTCCCACCTCCCTCTTCATCCCATCCCTCCAAGTTGTCCCAGTGCACCAGGTTGAATCCCTTAATTTATGCATTGAACTTGGACTGGTCGTCTGTTTCATTCTTGCCTGGGAAATCCCATGGACAGAGAAGCCTGGCAGGCTAAGGTCCATGGGATTGTAAAGAGTTGGACACAACTAAGCAACTAACACACACACGCACACACACACACACACATATGTTCTGACCCTGGTTCCTGAACAGAGCTCCTAAAACTCTTGTAGTTTTCAGAATGGTAAGAGCACTTGGAGTATCTTTTGTTCTAATATTTGGTATCTGATCTCAGTTCCTGACCAGAGTTCCTAAATCCCACAAATTCCCTCAGTGATAGCAGTGTCTTTTGTTCTCATGAGGGGACTCTTGGTGTACTCCTGGATGAGGGAGGGGCAAGTCACCAGAAAGACCAAGACCTAATTAGAAGCTTGGAATTTTCAGCTCTACTCCCAGTTCTCCAGAGAGGGGAGAGGGGCTGCCAATGAAGTTAATAATTGATCACGCCTATGTGAGGAAGCCTCCATTTAAAAAATCCAATAGTATAGGGTTTAGAGAACATCCAGGTTGAACACATCCATGTATTAGGAAGGTGACTCACCCCAGCTCCACTGGGACAGAAGTTTCTGTGCCAGAGTGCTGTAAGCACAGTAGCGATAGTAGTCTGAGAGCTAAGGATGAAAGACACAAGAGGGGCGACCTTTTCCTGTTTATCTATAGACAGCCAAACACAATGCTGAGTGCTTTCTAAATATGCAAAAGAGTTTATGTGATTCCAAATGTCACAAAATCTTTATCCTTAAAAATATGCTGTGAGGACTTGCCTGGAGGTCCAGTGGTTAAAAATATGCCTGTCAATGCAGGGCACATGGGTTCAATCCCTGCTCTGGAAAGATTCCACATGCCATGGAGCAACTAAGCCTGTGCACCCTAGAGTCTGTGCTCTGCAACAAGAGAAGCCACTGCAGTGAGAAGCCCACAGACCACAACCTGCTCCCTGCAACTAGAGAAAGCCCATGAGCAGCAATGAAGCCAGTGCAGGCAAAAACAAAAATAATAAAAATAGGTAATAAACAAATAAAAATAGGCTGTGAAATAAGATTTGCAAAATGTTGCTGATTGTAGCACAAAGAAACTATTTTTCCTCTCTCTCTCATTTTTCATCAGTTAAAATAGGCTTGGGCTTCCCAAGTGGCTCAGATGGTAAAGAGCCTGCCCAAAGTGCCAGTGACCCACGTTCGATCCCTGAGTCGGGAAGAGCCCCTGAAGAAGGGAACGGCAACCCACTCCAGTGTTCTTGCCTGGAGAGTTCCATGGACAAAGGAACCTGGCGGGCTAAAGTCTATGGGGTTGAAAAGAGTCAATACAACCGACACACACACACACATAATAGGCTTAACAACCACACTGACAATTACTTAGACAACTTTAGATTTCACTGTTCTTATTTGCAGTAACAGCTTTGTTGAGATACAATGCATAATTCACCTGTTTAAAGTGTAAGTCAATGGATTTTAGTATGATCACAGAGTTGTGCAGCCATCACCACAATCTATTTTAGGATATTTTCATCACCCAATGAGAAACTCTGTACCCACCAGAAGTGCCTCCTATTTCACCCCAACCTGCCTCCTTCACTCCAGTCCCACCCACAGCCCTAGACAAATACTAATCTGTTTTCTGTCTCTATGGATTTGCTTGTTCTGCACATTTCATATAAATGGAGTGATACATTATGTGGTCTTTTAGACTAGCTTCTTCCACTTATAGTTCATTCATGTATCAGTACTTCATTTCTTTTTATTCTTAAATATTATTCTATTGTATGAATATACTACATTTTCCTTTATTTGTTGGTAGAAGGACATTTGACTTGTTTCCATTTTCTTTGCTGTTATGAATAATGTTGCAATGAATATTCCTATACAAGTACTCATTTAAAGACCTGCTTTCAGTTATTCTGGATATATATCTGGGAGTGGAATTGCTGAGTTGTATGTTAACTCAATGTTAACTTTTTGAGAAACTTCCAAGCTGCCCCCTAAAATGGCTGCACTGTTTTGCACTCCTAACAAGAGTTATGAGGATTTCAGTTTCTCCATATCATCTCCAACCCTTGTCACTACCTTCTTTTGTATTTTAGCTCTTGGAGGGAGTGTAAGACCTCACTGTGGGTTTGATTTGCATTTCTTTGGCAGCTAATGATACTGACATCTCATATGTTTATTGGTCATATGTGTATCTTCTTTGGGGAACTGTCTATTTAAATTCTTTTCCTACTTTTAAGTTAGGTTGTCTTTGTATTGTTGAGCTTTAAGAGTCTTTTAAATATATTAGTACAAATTACTTATAGGGAATATGATTTGCAAAAATTATTTCCCATTCTATAGGTTGTCTTTTCACTTTCTTATAGTGACTTTCAAAGCACAACAGTTTTTAAATCTGATGATGCCAATTATCTATTTGTTTCCTTCTGCTTGTGCTTTTGCTGTCAACTTTACAAAGATTTTACATCAACATTTTCTTCAAGAATATAGTAGTTTTATCACTTCACTTAATTATTTGGCTGTGCTGGGTCTTAGCTGCAGCACACAGGGTCCTCAGTCTTCAGTGCAACATGCAGCGTCTCCTGGTTGCGGTGTGCGGACTTCGTAGTTGCAGCATGCATGTGGGATCTAGTTCCCCGACCAGGGATTGAACCCAGGCTCCCTGCATTGGGATTGTGGACTCTTACCCCCTGGACCACCATGGGAAGACCCTATCACTTAATTTTAGTCTTTGACTCATTTTGAATTAATTTTTGCTTATGGTGTGAGATGGGCTTCCCAGATGACTCCGCAGGAAAGAATCCTCCCTTAATGCGGAAGACACAGGAGACACCACGAGTTCGACCCCTCAGTTGGAAACATCCCCTGGAGTAGGCCATGGCAACCCACTCCAGTATTCTTGCTTTGGAGACTCCCATGGACAGAGGAGCCTAGCTGGCCACAGTCCATAGGGTTGCACAGAGTCAGACGCTACTGAAGCGACTGAGTATGAGTTGGTTGCTTCTCATACCAACACATATGGTGTGAGATAGAGATTTAACTTCATTCTTTTGCATGTGATATCCAGTTGCCTTTACAGTATTTGTTCTTTGTCTCACTGGGTTGTCTTCACACTCTTGTTGAAAGTCAGTTGACTTTTATAATATGAGGGTCTATTTCTGGATTTTCAGTTCTATTCTGTTGACCTGGATGTCTGTCCTTATTCAAGTACTATACTGCCTTGACTACCATAGCTTTCTAGTAAGTTTTGAAGTTAGGACATAAAAGTACTCCAACTTCTTTTTTAAGATTTCTTTTGGGTTATTCCACATCCCTTAAATTTCCATATGAATTTTTGTATCAGCTTGTCAACTTCTGCAAAGAAGACAGTTGTGGTTTTGATAGGGATTTCACTGACTCTGTAAATCAATTTGAGAAATATTGCCATCTTAACAATATTGTCTTCCAACCCATGAGTATGGGAGGTCTTTTGATTTATTTAAATCTTCTTTAATTTCTTTCAATAATGTTTTGTAGTTTCAACATACAAACCTTGCATTTCTTAAGTTTATTCCTGAGTATTTTATTTTTTGATGGTGTTGTAAATGGAATTGTTTTCTTAACTTCATTTCCAGGTTGTTTATCACTAGTGCACAGAAATACAATTAGTTTTTGTATATTGATCTTATATCTTGCAACCTTAATTTAGTTATTAGTTCTAATTGCTTTTTTAGTGGGCTCCTTCAGAATTTTCTATATATAAGACCATGTTATCTGCAAGTAGAGGTAATCTGACTTGATTGTTTCCAAACTGTGTCTTTTATTTCATTTTCTAGCCTAATTTCCCTGACTAGAACCTCCGGTACAATGTTTAGTAAAAGTGGTGAGAACACATGAGATCAATGATTGTAATAGTGTAACTCCAGATATGAGAAGAAGCAACAAGAGGGAATACTTTCCTGGACCATAAGAGGAAAGTCGTCTGGAGGTGGTCTGTAGCCTTTTGGCCCTGTGGATGAGGCCTACCCCAGTAGCAGCGCACTGAGTGGTCTATCAGTGAAAGCTTCGCCAGACCTGGGAATAAGCATTCCTAGCACCATGGGATAAAATGCTCATGAAATGCCCCAAAAACCATGGTCAGATTTCCTGCTGACTGGAAACCAGACCTTGTCATCTACCTCCACAAGGATTAAATCCTGGCCACTGAAGCTGCCGACCTTCAACATCCCGAGAGAAGTTCAGGGTGGAGATCAGGAATGAGGCAGTCTGTGCTCTGGGAAAAACTGGCAGAACAGGTCTTCAAAATGTTAGATATTTTCAGGAGAAAATTTTATGAGCCTCAGTTCTTGCATCTTCTTCTACCTAAAGAAACACTAACATCAATAACGGTGACATCTGCTTTGGCTATTAAGGAGAATATTACAATTAAAAGTCAAAATAAAATTTTTTTAAAAAATGAGAACAGATATCCTTCTTGTTCCCAACCTTAGGAAGAAACAGTCAGTCTTTTTCCACTTAGTATGTTAGCTGTGGGTTTTCAATAGATGTTCTTTATCAGGTTAGGACGTTTGCTTCCATTCCTAGCTTGTTAAGTATTTTTATAATTAAGGAGTGTTGAATGGTGTCAAATCCCTTTCCTCAGCTACTGAGATAATCGTGTGACTTTGTCCTTTATTGTATTCATGTGGTCTTTTAAAATTATTGAGTTTGGGGCCTCCCATTGCAGGGACAGATCCCAGTTAGTCACGGGGTGTAATCACTTTTATATATTGCTAGACTCAGCCTGCTAGGTTTTGTTGCAGATTTTTGCATTCATATTAACTGTTTCCTTTTCTTGTGAAAGCCTTACCTTATTGGGGTATCAGTGTAATACTAGTCTCAAAAAATGAGTTGCAAAGTGTTCCCTTCTCTTCAGTTTTTTGGAAGAGTTTAGTATCAGTCCTTTAAATGTTTGGTAGAATTCACCAATGAAACCCTCTGGCTCTAAGCTTTTCCTTGTGGGTAATTTTGTTTTGTTTTACTAACTCAATCTCTTTACTTGTTATTCAGATATTCTACTATTTCCTGAGTCAGTTTTGGTACTTTATATATTCCTAAGAATTTGTCCATTTTGTCTAAGTTATCTAATTTGTTGGCTACAGTGTTCAGAGTATTCTATTATAATCTTTTTTATTTCTGTAAGGTCAATAGTTATGCTGAAAAAAAAGAAGAAGAAAAAAAAGAGCTTCTTCTCTCAAATCTCTACTCTATGCCTTTTCTCAATACTTAACGTTTGACATCCAAATGTGGGAGGGTTTTTCCAACACCAAGCAATTCTCCAGTTTTCTGTAGAAACCAACTGGATGCCCTACAGTGCAATAGCCCTGACACTGTCTATTGGGGTTAGCAAATATCCCACAGACAAAGGACTCAGCACCACAGGACTGCACACATGCCCCCACTGTAGACGCCAATTGCAAGTACAGGTTGTATCTGTGCTTCTGGCAAACTGGCTATAAATCACAGATTCCCATTACACCCTCTCCTTCTGATAATTTGCTAGAATGGCTCACAGAACTCAGCAAACAATTTACTAGATTACCAGTTTATTATAAAAGAACACAACTCAGGACGGCCACATGGAAGAAATGCACAGGGCAAGCTATGTGGGAAGGGGCAAGGGACCTCCATGCCCTCTCCAGCAAGCCACGCTCCCAGAACCTCTGTGTTCACCAACAGGGAAGCTCTCCAAACTCTGTACTTTAAAGATGTTTATGTAGGCATGATTGATTACATCGTTGGCCACTGGTGATTAACACAACTTCCAGCCTGCCCCAAATCCTCTCAGAAAGTTGTGGGGTGGGATTGAAATTTTAAACCCTCTAAACAAGTAGCTGGTTCCCCTGGCAACCAGTTCTTCCCTTCCCCAACCCTTAGGAGGTTTCCCAAAGTTATCACATCATCATAAACTCAGGTGTGATTGAAAGGGGAGTGTTAGGACTAAAAAGACATGACACTCCTTTCATTGTTCTCTCTAATCACTTAGGAAATTCCGAAGGTTTTAAAAGTTCTGTTGTCAGTAACCTGATGAAGACCAAGTACATATTTCTTATTATAAATCACAAAGTCCTCTTTTTCATTCTTGATTTTAATAATTTGAGTCTTGTTTTTTCTTGATCAGTCTAACTAAAGATTTGCCACTTCTGTTGACCTATTCAAAGTACCAACTTTTTGTTTTTTCCTCTATTGTTTTTCTAAGCTTTTTTCTTAATTTCTGCTCTACACATTGTTTCCTTCTGCTTTCTTTGGGTTTAGTGTGTTCTTTTTCCCCATTTCTTTTTTTTTAATTTTTATTTACTTATTTTTGGTTGCACTGGGTCTTCCTTGCTGCCCACGGGCTTTTTCTCAGGTTTCTCTTGCTGTTGAGTATGAACTCTAGGGCATGTGGGCTTCCATAGTTGCAGCCCAGCTCTAGAGTACAGACTCAATAGTTAGGGTGCAAGGGTTTAGCTGCCTAGGCACTTGTGGGATTTTTCCCAGACCAGGGATTGAACTTGCCTACCCTGCACTGGCAGGCAGATTCTTAACCACTGGACCACCAGGGAAGTCCCTTTCCCCCACTTCTTAATGTAGAAAGTTATGTTGTTGATTTGAGATATTTCTCTCTTTTTTAAATGTATGTATTTACAACTATACATTTTCCACTGTTTTAGCTGCTTCCCATAAGTTTTGGCATGTTGTATCTTCTTTTCCTTTCATTTCAAAGTATTTTCTAATTCCCTGTGATTTTTTTTTTTTCTTTTACACATTGGCTATTGAGGAGCGTGTTTCTAATTTCCACATATTTGTGAATTTGTGAAAAACAGAATTTTTTCCTGTTGCTTTTACTCCATTTTATAAAGAGAACAGTCTTTGTATGATTTCGATCCTATTAAGTTTATTGTGACTTGTTTCATGGTGTATTATATGACCCACCTTGGAGAATGTCCCACTTGTGAACTTGAGACAAATATATATTCTGCTAGTGTTGGATGGAGTGTTTTATAGGTATTTGTTAAGTCTAATTCATTTGTGTTGAAGTCTTCTATTTCCTTGTTGATCTTCTGTTTAGTTCTATCCATCCCCATCCCTGAAAAATGGGCTAATGAAGTTTCCAACTATTACTGTTGAATTATTTATTTTTCTCCCAGTTTTGTCCATTTCTGTTTTATGTATTTGGGGGCACCGTTGTTAGGTGAATATATATACTTGCCATATCTTCCTGATGAATCCTTTCATCATTATCAAATGCCCTACTTTAGTATCTTTTGTTTGTTTAAAAGCCTATTTTTTTCTGGTATTAATATAACCATTTAGCTTTTTTATGGTTATTTGCATTTCTCTTACATCATTTTATTTCCAACCCACTTCTACCTTTGAGTCTAAAGTGTATCTTCTATGAATAGCAGATAGTTACCTCGTTTTTAAATCCAGTCTGACAATTTCTGCCTTTTGATTAGATTGTTTAACTCATTCACACTTAATGTTATTATGTATATAAGTTGGAACCACTGTTTTCTGAATACCAAATCTTCCTTTTGTTCAGTTCCTCACTTTGAATTTTTTTTCATTTGCAGGAGAGCTGCTTCCAGTAAATTTCTTATGGCTATATGTGGATAATACCTTTTCTGAGTTTTTGAAAAACTGAAAAATTTGTCTTTTATTCTTATGCACAAACAATAGTTTGAAAGGGTATAGAATCCTAGAGTTGCAATCATTTTTCCTCAGAACTCTGTAAACTTTTTGCCATTGCCTTCTAATACTCGCTATTGAAGGGTAACAATCTAATGCATCTTTCTTTCCTCTTTAATCACATTTTAACCTATCGAACTGCTCTTACTACGTTAACACTGAGGATTTATAAAAATCCACAAAATACATCCATGTACAGACTTTTTTCCAATTAATTCTGAGGATAAATCAGGAAACCCTCTTGGCATAAAGATTTAAATATTCAGGTCAAAAAAATAAATAATTTTCAGGTCAAGTAAATTTTCATTTTTTCTTTGATTATTTTTTCTCCTCTGTCTTTCACTATATATTTTTCAAATTCCTTTTACATAAATATTGAATCATTCTATCTAGTTTGATATCTTATTTTGTCTTTCAGGATTGTTGTTTCTTTGTCCTTTTTAACCAAGTGCTAGAGGAGCTTCTTAAATAGAGCTTTTTAATTAATTTAATTGTGCTACTCTATTTTTTCAATCATGTTTTGTACCTCCAAAAATTCCTTTTGCTTCTCTGATACTACCTTTCCCTAGTAGCCTGCTTTTACTTACATCACTGCCGTATCCTCCCCAGTCTCGCTGCTGCAATACGGCTTCATGACATGGCACTTGTTTTGAATCCTCAGAGACTCACTCTGATGAACTTTTTCATGTGTCTAGAGAGCTTTCTCAGAAATAAGGTGAAGACAGTTTAATGCCAGTAGCTGAGGGAGTTTCATTAATAATTCCTCACACTGATGAATTGTGAGACCAAAGGAAAAGGAAATTCTACATTAGACTGTTTGTTTATCTAATTGACCTCAGTTACAGAAACTTGAGATAAATATACCTCTCGTTTATGGCATATGACCACCTTCAGGCCATGAAAATCCTTCTTATTTTATTTACGCATATATATAGGTAAATAGAGTGCCTGAAGAACTATGGACAGAGGTTCGTAACATTCTACAGGAGGCAATGACCAAAATCATCCCCAGGAAAAGAAATGCAAGAAGGCAAAGTGGTTGTCTAACAAATAGCTGAGGAAAGAAGACAAGCAAAAAGCAAGAGAGAAAGATATATCCAACCAAATGCAGAGTTCCAGAGAACAGCAAGGAGAAATAAGAAAGCTTTCTTCAATGAACAATGCAAAGAAATAGAGGAAGACAATAGAATGGGAAAGACTAGAGATCTCTCAAGAAAATTGGAGGTATCAAAGGAACGTTTCATGCAAGGATGGGCACAATAAAGGACAGTAAAGACCTAACAGAAGCAGAAGACATTAAGAAGAGATGGCAAGATTACACAGAAGAACTATATGAAAAAGGTCTTAATGACCCGGATAACCATGATGGTGTGGTCACTCACCTAGGGCCAGACATCCTGGAGTGTGAAGTCAAGTGGGCCTTAGGAAGCATCACTACAAACAAAGCCAGTGGAGGTGATAGAATTCCAGCTGAGCTATTTCAAATTCTAAAAGATGATGCCTGTAAAGTGCTGTACTCAGTATGTCAGCAAATTTAGAAAACTCAGCAGTGGCCACAGGACTGGAAAATGTCAGTTTTCATCCCAATCCAAAGAAGGGCAGTGCCAAAGAATGTTCAAACTACCAGACAATTGTTCTCATTTCACATGCTAGTGAGGTTATCCTTAAAATCCTTCAAAGTAGGCTTCAGCAGTATCTGAACCAAGAACTTCCAGATGTATAAGTTGAGTTTAGAGAAGGCAGAGGAACCAGAGATCAAATTGTCAACATTCATTGGATCACCATGAAAGCAAGGAATTCCAGAAAAACATCTACTTCTGCTTCATTGACTATGCAAATGCCTTTGACTCTGTGGATTACAACAAACTGTGGAAAATTCTTAAAGAGATGGGACTACTAGACCACCTTATGTGTCTCCTGAGAAACCTGTATATGGGTCAAGAAGCAACAGTTAGAAACTTACAGGGAACAATAGGCTGGATGAAAACTGGGAAAGGAGTACGTCAAGGCTGTATATTGTCACTCTGCTTATTTAACTTATATGCAGAGTACATCATGTGAAACACTGGGCTGGATGAATCATAAGCTGGAATCGAGATTGCCAGTAGAAATATCAATAACCTCAGACATGCAGATGACACCATCTTATGGCAGAAAGTGAAAAGGAACTAACACCTCTTAATGAAGGTGAAAGAGGAGAATGAAAAGCTGGCTTAAAACTCAACATTCAGAAAACTAAGATCATGGCATCTGGTCCCATCACTTCGTGGCAAATAGAAGGGGGAAAAGTGGAAGCAGTGACAGATTTTATTTTCTTGGGCTCCACAATCACTATGGACAATGACTGCAGCCATGAAAATAAAAGATGCTTGTTTTTTGGAAGAAGAGTTATGACAAACATAGACACCATATAAAAAATGAAAGACATCACTTTTCCAACAAAAGTCCATATAATCAAAGGTATGGTTTTTCCAGTAGTCATGTATAAATGTGAGAGGTGGACAATAAAGAAGGCTGAGCACTGAAGAATTGATACTTTTGAATTGTGGTGCTGGAGAAGTCCCTTGGACTGCAAGGAAATCAAACCAGTTAATGCTAGAGGAAACCAACGCTGAATATCCATTGAAAGGACTGATGCTGAAGCTGAAACTCTAATACTTTGGCCACCTGATGCAAACAGCCAACTTGTTGGAAAAGACCCTGATGCTGGGAAAGATTGAAGGTTAAAGTAGAAGGGGGCGACAGAAGATGAGGTTGTTAGTTACTACCACCAACTCAATGGCCATGAATTTAAGCAAACTCTGGAAGATAGTGGAAGACAAAGAAGCCTGTCATCCTACAGTCTACAAGGTGGCAAAGAGTCAGACACAACTTAGCAACTGGACAGCAACAACAGCAGAGTCTAGTGTACTGCGGCTGACATGTAGAAGGCATTTCATAAACATTTGTTGAAAGAATGATCAAATCTTCAGCAAACACTGGGCAACCACGTGGAATCTATAATGAAAATGGAGGGCTGCAGCTGATCCTGCAGTTCCATCTTTTGACCCCGAGAGCGGGCACAGAGCCTGGCTGTAGATCATCGCTTCCTAACGCTAGTGGGACCAGGGGTCAAGGACTAATGTGCTCCTGCCCTGGCAGGCTTTGGACAACAGACCTAGAATCTGAGTCGGTTGAGAGCAAACACGAAGATGAAACAGGAGCTGAAGGAGTGTGTGTTGCAGTCGTGATAAATGCTGTGTTGGGGTTACTTGGAACTAGAGAGGCATTTGATAGGGACGTTGGAGGAGGGTAGAAGTCAAGGAAGACTTTTCTGGTACTTGAGAAGAGATTAATATGGATCAACTAGGTGACAAAGAGAGGGGGATATCCTATTCTTTCCTTCTTCATTTCTTTTTCTTCTCCCTCCTCTTTCTACTCTTCCAGTCCTTGTCCTAGAATTCTGAGTGTGCCAAAGTTGTGCCAAAGGAAGCCTATGTCAGTTAGGGAACAAAGACCTAACAATGTGATACCTTAAATAAATTAACAGGCTTTTATTTTCACACAATAGTCCAGAGCTGCAGGATTGCACTGCCCACCCCGACGTGTGGCTTCCATGTCTGCTCCCAGGGCCAGCCAGCAGGAAGGGGGAAAGAGAGGAAGAGGAGGGCAACCTACTTCCTTTTAAAAGATGTGACCTAGGGACTCCCCTGGTGGTCCAGTGGTTAAGAATCTGCCTTCCAGTGCAGGAGATGTGGGTCTGATCTCTGGTTGGGGAATTAAGAGCCCACGGCAAAGCCCTAGTGACACAGCAAAGAGCTGGTGCTGGTGCTTAGTTGCTCAGTCATGTCGACTCTTTGCGACTCCATGGACTGTAGCCCGCCAGGCTCCTCTGTCCACAGAGATTCTCCAGGCAAGAATACTAGAGTGGGTTGCCATGCCCTCCTCCAGAGGATCTTCCCAACCCAGGGATCGAAGCCAGGTCTCCCGCATTGTAGGTGGATTCTTTACCAGCTGAGCCACAAGGGAAGCCCAAGAGTACTGGAGTGTGTAGCCTATCCCTTCTCCAGCGGATATTCCCAACCCAGGAACTGAAGCCAGGTCTCCTGCATTGCAGGCAGATTCTTTACCAACTGAGCTATAAGTTTACTGTCTGAGCCATCAGGGAAGCCCCAGCAAAGACCTAGTGCGGCCAAAAAAAGAAAAAAGATGTGATCTGGACATTGTATATACCACTTCTTCTTACACTCTTTCAGCCAGAAGTTAGTCATGTGACCATACCTCCTTGTAGGGAGGCTGGGAGATGCAGCCTCTGGTAGCATAGAGAAGGGATAATGCAGAACAGTTGCCTGTATCTGTTTAAGATCTGTATCTGGGTTGAGATCATTAACCCAGAGAAATCAATTCACTTCTTCAATGCCTCTTAGCACTTGATTGGGTGTTGACAGAAGTTTTATGGGCCAGAGCAGGGAACCTGGTTGGGCCCTGGCTTGGATGAGGGTCAGATCAGATCAGATCAGTCGCTCAGTCAGTCATGTCCAACTCTTTGCAACCCCATGAATTGCAATTAACCCTAACATTGTGTTCACACTCATCTAAATAGATAAGGGAGGCAAAGGGGATTTCTTTTGATCAATTGGCCAAGCAGACAGAAGAGGATGTGTATCTTCCCAAGGCCATTCAGCAGGCCAACAAGCTCCTAACTCCCTCCCCAAAGCTCCAACTGCACAACCTTCCCCACACAGCTCAAGGCCAGGTCACTGAGCTCCAGGGTCTGTCCTCATCCACTCACCTTGGATGAAGATCAGGGAAATCCAGTTGCTAATCCATTTAACACCAAGCACCGGGCGTTCTTCTACATACTTCACACATGACATTGAGGCACTAAAAAAAAAAAAGTTAAACAATTTGCCTAGGGCCACAAATTTGGGCCCTAGGGCTTCCCTTGTGGCTCAGCTGGTAAAGAACCCACCTGCAACGCAGGAGACCTGAGTTCAATCCCTGGGTTGGGAAGATCCCCTGGAGAAGGGAAAGGCTACCTGGTTCCAATATTCTGGCCTGGAGAATTCCGTGGACTGTATAGTCCATGGGGTCACAAAGAATTGGATGCAACTGAGCGACGTCCACTCACAAATTTAGGGCATGGTAAAACTGACATCTGAACCCAGGTGGTCTAGCTCCAGAATCCATGATTTTAATCTGTTACATGAGACCACCCCTGCTGCAGAGAGGAGGTGGCGTCTCCCGTCCCTGTGACCTCAGGTCAGAAAGAAGCCAACCTCAGATTCAGAGCAAACAAATATGTGTTGAATGTCTCAACGTGCAGGGAAACTTAGACTCTGCCACTCGTGGAGGTTCTGAAGCAACAGACACTTAAGCCTTCCCCACTCCCCTTTCTGCCCCTTGCCCACCTGTTTGCCAGGTTCTCCCACACCAGAGCCTCGCCAGAACATCTCTGCCTCATCCTGCCCTCTGACCACCCACTGCCCACCTTCCTCCTCTTTCTCTAAGCCCAGGATGCTTCAGCCAAGACTAATCAACTGGTCACCCAGCTCTGACCACAGCCACTTCTGTTCCACTGGGCTGGGAGGAGGGTGAGCACAGACCAGACACACGGTCTGAGCTACTGTGTGAAGGCAGGCTCTCTGGCCTCAGCCCATGGGGAGGGTCTGGCTGCTGAAACCCCATTAGCCCAGACACGCAGGCTTGGGAGAAGGCGGTCAGGGAACACGAGAGCGGTTGTTAAGTAGAAAGCACCATGCGTGTTGCCCCCATTATTCCCTTTCTGCACTGTCACTCTGACAAGCTCTGACACAGGGGCATTAATTTTTCATGCCACTCTACCACAGACACACAGATTTGTTTGGAGCGATGACAAACAAAATGCAAATGTGGCTGGGAGCCCAGGGCTGAGATGAGGAGACCACGGGTCACACCCTGCTCTGGCCTCACCCACCTGTCCCGTGACACCCGCAGCCGCCACTTTGCATCTGCCACATCCCAGTGGCACCGAGGAGCCAAAGGTGACTGGCAAGGAGAGGGCACACAACACTCTCAGCAGGTAGCAGGCAAGTTGATTAAGAAAAATTCACTCCCTCAATATGGCTTCTGATCGCGTGTTTATCTTCATTTGAACCATCCTGGGTAGATGTGTTTTAATTGCAAGCCACTTCCATTCTTTTTCCAGAAGCAGGCAGGGCATAAATTATAAAATAAATAAATGATTAAGAAACATCTAATTATTGTTATTAGTTTCTTACTTGAAGGTACTTCTAAGCTGCTTCTTATTAAAGTCATTCATCAAGGAGCCACTGTGCCCTTTCTGGAGGCGCTGCTCCCAGGACCAACTCGAGGCTCGCTGCCTCCCGAAACCCACGCTGCTTAATAAACACGGGAATATTGATGGCTGTGAATTCCTCCCTCAGCCTAAACTCCAGCTTGATGGATTGATGCTTCCTCAACATGGCGACTATTTCTCCGGCCATTCATCAGCCCCACCACAAATACAGGTGTCAGCCCAAACAGACGTCAGCCTCTAACTGCCTCCCCCAGAGCAGACGTGGGGAGAAAGCCTGCATTTTCCCACACAGGGACCTCATCCATTTTTCATGTGCTGCAGTCCCTTGACTTATTAAATATTTATAACAATGTCATTATTTACCAAACAAGCTACCAGGCTGTGTCCGAGGTCCCCAGAGCCTGGCTCCTGCGTGTACAGAGCAGGGCTTCCCCCCGCCCCAGCACCCCTTTTTCCTCTGGAGAACCTTCTCAGTAGAGGCCATTGGGTCTGGCAGACAGGTTTCTCTGCCTTCTTGCATGAATGCCTTTGTAGGTTCTCCCCAGGCTTGCCTGGAGGGGACGGAGGGGCTGGAGGTGCGTGACCCTGCTGGAGACGGACGGATGAGGAAGCTAAGGCGCTATGAGGAGGGGACTCCCACGGGGCCCCCCTTGCCATTCCGCCATCCTTGCCATGCTGAACTCACCAATCCCCTGATCCACTCCCCACGTCACTCTCTTCTGTCTGGGACCACCGTCCCAAGCTCTAATGCTTCCAGGTCATGGCAGATTATGTCTCCAGCCAAGAGACAAAGAACTCACAGGCTCCACAAGGATTAACTGAGTGCCTGCGGGTGTGGGGTGCTGCCCTAGGTGCCAGGGACAGTGCAGTGTGGCAGACACCAGGCTCTCTCCCCAGCACTCACTACCTCCCCTAAGCTGCTTCTCTGCTGGAGCCCGCCCTCCCACACCTCCCCCCAACACTGGCTGGAAATGGTGGTTAGTCACTTCCTTCGCTTTCCTTGTAGATTGGCCACGGGTAGGTTACCAAGATCCTGGTCAACGGATCCGAGGGGAGGGTTTCAGAAAATGGTGACGGGTGGGGCGGGGGGCGGGGGGGGCGGCGGATATGAGAAACATTCCCCTCCCTGCACTCTGGTAGAGAAAGGCCCCATCTTTCTCCGCTGGATGTTGTCACTGAAGGCCAAATCTGAGGACCTGCTGAGAATGGCAGAGAGAACAGCCTTGGTCCAGGCTGAGGCACTGAGCCAGCCCTGCACTTTTCTGCTTCTGACCTTCTTATTAAGTGAGGTTTTTACCATGTCTTTCACCACTAGAGTACCCCCATGGCCTCCCTGGGGGCTCAGTGGTGAAGAATCCACCTGCCAATGCAGGAGATGCGAGTGCCGTCCCTGGTCTGGGAAGATCCCACGTGCTATGGAGCAACTAAACCTGTGTGCCACAACTACTGAGCCTGTGCTCTAGAGACCAGGAGCCACAACGACTGAAGCCTGCGTGCCCTACAGGCTTGCTCCACAGCAAGAGAAGCCAATGCAGTAAGAAGCCTGTGTGCCACAGCCAGAGAGCAGCCCCTGCTCGCTGCAACTAGAAAAAAGCCCACACAGCAAAGACCCAGTACAGCCAAAAAATTAAAAAAAAGAAACCTTCCTTACAAAAAAGAAAAAGAATACCTCTGCAATAAAAAAGTTGTTGCAGGTGAGATCCACTGGTGGATGCTGAAATTAGTGGGCCACAGGAGGAGAGACGGGACAGTTGCATGACCTAACGTTACCTCCCCAAGACATTTATTAAGTCCATAGGGAAAAACAGCACCTTTAGAGTAGAGAAACCCAGAAGACATCACCTTAACCAAATGGCCAATGTTTTACCACCACCAGTAAAAGGACATTATCAGTCACCTTCTCCCTCTGATACGTTGCTTTTGGAATATTGTTGCCAAACAATGAAAAATCTCAATCTGACCATGACAAAGCATGAAACAAATCCAAACTGAGACACATGCTATATAATAACAGGTTAATACTCTTCAAAATTGTTAAGGTTGTGAAAGAGTGAGTGAAAGTCGCTCAGTTGTGTCCGACTCTTTGCGACCCCATAGACTATATAATCCATGGAATTCTCTAGGCCACAATACTGGAGTAGGTAGCCTTTCCCTTCTCCAGGGGATCTTCCCAACCCAGGGATCGAACCCAGGTCTTCCCACATTGCTGGCGGATTCTTTACCAGCTGAGCCACAAGGGAAGCCCAAGAATACTGGAGCCTTTCCCTTCTCCAGTGGATCTTCCCAACCCAGGAATCAAACCAGGGTCTCCTGCATTGCAAGCAGATTCTTTACCAACTGCACTATCAGGGAAGCCCCTTGTGAAAGAGTCAGGTCTGTTAATTTGGAGGAACTAAGGGGACACGTCACTTCAACGTAACATGGGATCTCGGATTGGTTTCTGGAACAGGAAAAAAAAGACATTAGTGGAAAAACTGGTAAGATTCAGATAAAGTCTGTAGTTTAGTTGATAACATTAAACCAATATTAATTTTGAGTTTTAATAAGTATTTTGGTTCTGCAGTATGCCGACATTAGGGGAAGCTAGCGAGGAATAGCAGCGGCTGTGCTTTACTGGAGCAGCCATGAAGAGAGACCCCACGTCCAAGGTAAGAGAAACCCAAGTAAGACGGTAGGTGTTGCAGGAGGGCATCAGAGGGCAGACACACTGAACCCATACTCACAGAAAACTAGCCTGCCGGGAGCCAGCACGGGAGTCCCCACCCATGACAAGGCCATGTGGGAGAGTTCTGGTGGGCAAGGCAAGCCAGAATTCGAGGGGTGCCCCTCTGGGCCTGCCTGAGCGTCTACCCCAAAACCAGAGTCTGTTTTACTATTTTACAACTTTCACCAACTCTTCTAACATTAACGGGGGGCTATCCCCGACCACCTTTCTCTGTAAGAAAATCAACTTAAAACTCTAGTTAATAAGTCTCCTGGACATAATAGGAGTGTTTCAATTCAAACTCCTCTGATGACTTTCTAGCTTGCCTGACAGGTTTGTTCAGATTCACAGCCTCCCAACCACGAGAGGCACGGGAAGCTTAAGATATTCTAACAAGGCAGAGCTTCTCAGAGAATAGAACTAGTAGAGGATTTCTTTGTTGAGCTAATGCTTGCTGCCAAGTTTCCATATCCCTTACCTACTGTGTCCCTGGGAGTGTATTGATTAATATAGTTGGTGTATAGCATTAAGTAGTAGCTTTAATGTTTGTAACCTTGGACCCTTGAGTTAATTCTTTTCTTGTTATAGCCCACCACACTTTTGCCCTATAGGAATGCAACTTTATCTATCGCTTTCGGAGGGTGGCGCCTGACTTTAGAATAATCACCTTTAGAGAAAAATAAGTTTTCTGAAGAAAGGGTCATAAAATGTTAACAGGCCTCCTGGCCAGAAGATGATGTAAATCACCTAAAGCTTTTGCATATGATAAGTTTGCAGAAAGAAAGGCTGGCTTCGATAAAGATCAAAGACTGCTGACCTTGCATGACTCCACACCACCCCCCCCCCCCACCACCCTGACCATTATCCTCTATGCACAACATAAGGTATAAAAACTACTTTGGAAAATAAAGTGCAGGCCTTGTTCACTGAAGCTTGGTCTCCCCATGTCGTTCTTTCTCTTTCCTTTTCCTATTCAGGCTGATTCCATGGAGCGCAGGAGCTCTCTGCGT
Source organism: Bos javanicus (assembly GCF_032452875.1). Taxonomy (NCBI): domain Eukaryota; kingdom Metazoa; phylum Chordata; class Mammalia; order Artiodactyla; family Bovidae; genus Bos; species Bos javanicus. Next base: position 20,705,317 of record NC_083892.1, read on the forward strand.
TCACTTTCCTGCCTGGGCTTCTAAGACCCACTCAAGAAGGTGCCTAAGGTGGGGCACCTTCCGAGATTCGAGAGGGCGCCTGTGGCCTATGTGAACAGAGCAAGTCCCGTGCTGGGGCTTTATTGGCTTTCTGTGTAAACCAAGGAATATCAACCTCTTTTCTTTCCTCTATTTTCTTAACTGCAAAATTCTTTCCTTATCTCTTTATCTATTCTTTCACCGAAGCCGTCCTCCTGAGGGAATCCCTGGATCCAGCAGGGGCTGGACCCCGGCACTACCCAATCAGATCACACGAACCGCTGCTGCTGCTGCTAAGTCGCTTCAGTCGTGTCCAGCTCTGTGCGACCCCATAGATGGCAGCCCTCTAACTCAATGAAACTAAGCCATGCCGTGTGCGGCCACCCAAGACAGGCAGGTCATGGTGGAGAGGTCTGACAGAATGTGGTCCTCTGGAGAAAGGAATGGCAAACCACTTCAGTATTCTTGCCTTGAGAACCCCATGAACAGTATGAAAAGGCAAAATGATAGGATACTTAAAGAGGAACTCCCCAGGTTGGTCTGGGTAAACTCCAGGAGTTGGTGATGGACAGGGAGGCCTGGCGTCCTGCGATTCATGGGGTCACAAAGAGTCGGACACGACTGAGCGACTGAACTGAAAGTGAACGGAGGGAGGAATATATGGGAATCCTCTGAGCTATTTCTGCAACTTTTCTATGAGTCTAAAATTAATTTTTAAGTTTCAAAAAATTAAACCAATGACACTCTCCTAAACTGTGTTTCCAAAAAGTAGCAATTTCCCCACTTCTGTAATTCGCTGTAGTAAAAATTTACTCAGAGATTCCACACAAAAGAGGATTTTATACAGTGTAGAAGGATTCCTCATCTAGTAACTGCATTACTAAATGCAGTTGTATAGGTTGATTATAAAATTTCCTTAATAATAGTATAGAGTATTGAAGTAATAATGAAAAAAAAAAGACAAGTTTTGAAGTAGTGGGGTATGTTTGTACCCACGATGTACCACGTAGACTGGTGTGATTGTTAGGTAAGTTATTTACTCTCTCTGCACCTCAGCATACATGCATATAACACTGAACTGCTGCTGCTGCTGCTGCTAAGTCACTTCAGTCGTGTCCAACTCTGTGCGACCCCATGGATGGCAGCCCACCAGGCTCCCCCGTCCCTGGGATTCTCCAGGCAAGAACACTGGAGTGGGTTGCCATTTCCTTCTTCAATGCATGAAAGTGAAAAGTGAAAGTGAAGTCGCTTAGATGTGTCTGACTCTTCGCCACCCCATGGACTGGAGCCTACCAGGCTCCTCCGTTCATGGGATTTTACAGGCAAGAGTACTGGAGTAGGGTGCCACTGCCTTCTCCGAACTAGCACAGTCTAATTTGGTTGTACACTTTGTTCCTTAGAGCTGAAAACATACAAAATAACATAAGTAACAGCAAAGACAAAGACTCAGCTTTCACGGTGACTATATTCTGCTCGGGAAGACTCATGATAAATTAGCGCCAGTGAAGAAATAAGTAAGAATATCACAGACTGGGATGTGCTATGAAAATACAATAGGCTAATGAAATAAAGAATGAAAAGAATTAAAGAAATGAATATAGAGGTATTCATTTTAAAAAATGACTGCACACTCAGCTGACAATGACTCTGGATGTGGGACTCCATTTGGGAAGAGAAAGGACTTGCCATATGGACATGCAAGGGAAGAACATTCCTGGCAGAGGAAATAGCCAGTGCCAAGGCCTTGTGGTCAAGACACTCAGGTGGCTTCTATGCCTTCAGTGAAGGAGAGTGACATAAGACAGGATTGGAGACGTGGACAGATTTATTTAAGAGGCTGATGCAGAAGCTCAGTCAGGAGACTATAGTGACCTGAAGTCAGATGTCATCAGTGGAAAGAAAGGTGGGCAGATTCAGTACATAATTGGGGTTGATTTTGTAGACAGTGATTGCAGCCATGAAATCAAAAGACACATGCTCCTTGGAAGAAAAGCTATGTCAAACCTAGACAGCATATTAAAAAGCAGAGACATCACTTTGCCAACAAAGATTCGCATAGTCAAAGCTAAGGTTTTTCCAGTAGTCATGTACAGATGTGAGTTGAACCATAAAGAAGGCTGAGCACCAAAGAACTGATGCTATTGAACTGTGGTGCTCGAGAAGACTCTTGAGAGTCCTTCAGACAGCAAGGAGATCAAACCAATCAATCCTAAAGGAAATCAACCCTGAATATTCATTGGAAGGACTGATGTTGAAGCTAAAGTTCCAATATTTTGGCTGCGTGATGCAAAGAGCCAATTCATTGGAGAATACCCTAATGCTAGGAAAGACTGAGGAGAGGAGAAGGGGGTGACAGAGGATGAGATGGTTGGATGGCATCACTGACTCAATGGACATGAGTTTGAGCAAACTTTGGGAGATGGTGAAGGACAGGGAAACCTGGCGTGCTGCAGTCCATGGGGTTGCAAAGAGTCGAACACAACTTAGCAACTGAAAACAATCAGGCTTAGACAGGGCTTGCAGATGGATTAGATGTAAAGATAGGGTCTGAGGGGAAAAGCAGAGTCAAGGATGGATCCCTGGTTTCTGGACTGATCACCTGGAGTGGATGGTGATGCCATTTACTGAGCCCTAGAAGCAGATGGAAAAATGGGTCAGAAGCAATATTTAAAGCAATAATGCCTGAAAACTTTCCCAAGTCTGATTCATGAAGTGCAGGATAGAAACAAACCAAAAAATAACCCCACACCAGGCCCAACGTGATGAAACTGAAGAAAAACAAAGAGAGGCATCTTCATTTAGAAAATAAATACCCACCTTCAAAGGAACTGACTTATCTATAAAAGCAAAAGACCATGGAATGAAAATGCAAGAAAATAACTTCCAACATAGAATTCTATCCCCACTGAAAATACCCTTCAAAAGCAAAGGCAAAATAAAGACATTTCAATCACATAAACACTAAGAGAATGCATCATTAGCATGGGCTTAAAAAAGAAACACGAAAGGAATTCTTCAGGAAGAAGGAAATTGACCAAAGAAGGAACACTGAAATGCAGGAAGGAAAGAAGAGCGATGGACTGTAAATATCTTGGTAAGTCTAAGTGAATACTGGATTCTCGTATCAATTATGATAATGTCAGTGAGGACTTCCTTGGTGGCACAGTGGATGAGAATCCGCCTGCCAATGCAAGGGGCACAGGTTCGATCCCTGGTCTAGGAAGATCCCACATGCCAAGGAGCAACTGAACTACAACTACTAAGCCTGTGCTCTAGAGCCCGGGTGCCACAACTACTGAGCCTACCCACTGCAACTAGAGAGGAGCCCCTGCCCCCTGCTACTACAGAAAAGTCCACCCCAAAGCAACAAAGGCCCAGCGCGGCCAAAAATAAATAAATGCAAAAACAGGATAGAAAAATAAAATAATAGTAATGTTAGTTGTATAAGTTATATATACAGCCATCTCTCAGGATCATGGGAGATTGGTTCCAGGACCCCCACCTCCGCCTCGTGAATACCAAAATCCAAGGATGCTCAAGTCCAAGGATGGCATAGTACTGTCAGTCCTCCATATTCACAGGTCCCCCATCTGTGGATTCAACCAATCACGGTGTAGAACCCACAGAAGGGAGGGCTGACTGCATATATATGCTAAATACACATTGAATCTGAATACACAACAAATAGCAAATGGCAGAGAGGGTACAATGGGGTTAAAGTGTTCTAAAACGCTGAAGGGGTAAAAATTACTAGTTTTTCTTATACTCTGAAAAATCAAGAAATGCATATTGAAATCACAAGGATAACCACTGAAAGAAGAGCAAAGGAATGAATAACAGAAGTGAAAACTGGAGTTTAAAAAATGGTTGATTGATCTAAAAGAAAGAAGGGGAAAAGAAATACAAAACAGATGGGGTAAAACTAAATACACTAGTGATCATATTAAAAGTAAATAAACCAAGCACATCAATTAAGCCTCCCAACCATCATATAGATACTGTTGGCGACAGCTTACAGGTAAAGAATTCGAGGCACAGAGAACTAAGCTGCCCAAGATTGTCCAGCTAGGAAGTCATGGTACCAGGGTTCACACCTAGCAGCCTGCCCCCGAGGCCTGAGCACGCCACCTCCTCTCTGTTCACCCAACACTGCTTTAGGTCAGCCCTGCCACAGGACTCTACCCAGATGCCTGTAACAAGTTCCTAACCAGGGCTTGCTGGTGCCACATCGTTGCCATGGTGACCATGCTAAGTCACAAAGTAGATCTCCTCTCTCCTCCAAATTAAAATCTCTTCCTGGATTCTCATTTACTTCAGGACAAATGCACATGGTCATAAAAGGTCCTTCCAGATGAAGCCTCTGGCAAACTCCCTCCTCCTTCATCCACTGCTTCCTGCTTTCCTGCCCTACATTCCAGGAAGACCAGACTCCTGGGATTTCCAGAAAGCACAAGCAGTTTCCCCAGCCTGGGATGCTCCGATGCAGTTATGCTTCTATGCCTGCTCCTCTGTAGAGGTCCCCTGAAGGTCGGGGTCAGCCCCTCCTCCCCATCCCGAGCCCTTTCTCTGTGCCACGCCCCGTGCTGAATGCTTAGGGCATCTTTCCCGTTTAATTCCACGAAGTACCATCACTTTTCATCTTCTAGACAGAAAGCCAAATGCAGAAAGGCTAAGTGGATTATCCAAGCAAATCCACTCCTCCAGTTGGTAAATATTTACTTAGTAACTACTTAGTAGTTACTTACTTGTGCCTGACACTCTCCTAGGTGGTGGGAAAAGAACAGAACAAACAGCCCTGCCCTCCTGTGAGCACACAAACTATTTTAGGTATACACACTGTATCCCACACACAGCTCTAAAGGTAAAGAACCCGCCTGCCAACGCAGGAGACGCAGGTTTGATGCTTGGGTGGGGAAGATCCCCTGGAGGAGGGCACGGCAACCCACTCCAGTACTCTTGCCTGGAGAACCCATGTGGACAGAAGAGCCTGGTGGGCTACTGTCTGTAGGGCCATGGAGTCAGACATGACTAGAGCGAGCTGGCACACACACGACTGTATGTTGCATATATAATGTACAGATAGTGGCTGTTGGTACTAAGGGACATGAAGCAAAGTAGGGAGGAGGGAGAGAATGTGAAGCTGGCTGCACTGTTTTAAAAGGTGGCCAGGGCACACCTAGCTAAGAGGCTGACATCTGATGAAAGACATTAGGAGATAAGGGAGTGAGCCGTGGGGCATCGCAAGAGAAAAGGCTTCTGAGCACAATAGCAGGAAGTGGCTGGAGATGGGGTGGGAATGTGGAGGTGCCTTGAGGGAGGAGAAGCAGAAAGTATATGCTGAAATCTTCATTATCTATCCACCAACCTGACCCCGACTAGACAGCGAGTTCCTCGGAGAATGGTCCTATCTCCAGACAGACAGGAGGCTTTGCTAAACAAAGAAAAGTGAAAGTGAAGTCACTCAGTTGTGCCCTACCCTTTGGGACCCCATGGGCTGTAGACTGCCAGGCTCCTCCGTCCATGGGATTTTCCAGGCAAGAATACTGGAGTGGTTTGCTGTTTCCTTCTCCAGGGGATCTTCCCGATCCAGGAATCGAACCTGGGTCTCCCACACTGCAGGCATACTCTTTACCATCTGAGCCACCAGGGAAGCTTGGACTTTAATTTTGAATCAGACAATTAAAGGGGCGCTTTCCCCGACACACCCTTTTATGGATCTGGAATCCTGAGGCTGGCGCTGACCACACAGCATCATCGCCCACCCTGTGCCTTCCCTTCCCTGCTCTCTGGAGATGAGGACTCTGACACAACGCCCCTCTGTCCTGAGAACTGGATCTGTACACTGCGGGCCTCTGTGAAACCTTCCTAAACCAAGGAAAGCTACAGGAGAGCCTGCCGGCAGCAGGGAGGCCCAATTCTCACCGCAACACTGGTTTCACTCATGTTGTCTTCCCACTTTCTTTAAGAAAAACTGAGCTGTTTTAAATCCAAACAGCAAGTCAAACTAATGTCAGCCTCCTGCACATGCTAAGAAACGGGGTACCAAGCTGATGGGTTACGCAGCATCAGACAAAAACCTGTCTGGGAGAGGAGAGCTCTGGTCCTCTGTGCGGAAATGTGGGGAGGGGGTGAGAAACACGGCTGAGGCCAAACCAAGTCAGGACTGAGCTGCAGAGGGTTCTAAATGAGTAAGACCCAAACCACCCAGAGGGCACACCTACCAAATAACCCGTCTCAGACAGAGAACAGAGCCACGAAAAGAAAACCCGAGACGTCCACCTGGGAGAATTCAGGAGGTGCCAGGGAAGAAGAAAGGGCATCCTGGGGGCTGAGGGGTGGAGGGTGGCTTCAAGCCACACCCTGTGGAGTGACAGTGACCTGGAATCAGTCATGGGACCCACAGGAATACGTGGGCCAGGGAGAGGGAATTTATCAGGCCTTTGCTTCTTCCAGGAAGACCGACACAGAAGGGAAACGTGCGGAGATACTGATCATTCAAATATTTGAAAATCATCTTCCAAATTCTAAGGAGACAGTGATCTTTCAATACTCGCCTTATTATCAAAATGACTACAGCATCTATGTATTTTACAACATGTGAACATTTTCAGACATAAAGACGCCTCTCAAATGATCAGTGTACTACATGGTTACACTCTCCCCTACAACCTAAAGCGCAATCTTACCAGTTAAAATTAGGTTTATGGTGCTGTACTTTAGGTTTTATGGTTCACTCATCCTTGGTTAGGAACAGCCTAACCCTAACCCTAAACCATAATGCTGTGCCATAGGAAAATATGTGTCCTGTGGTCTGTATCCAACAATTGTTAGGAAAAATAATGGCTGGTGGTACTTATCTAAATTGAAACCCCTGTCCACTTACAATGCTCCTCAACTCATATCGAATAAGCATTCCCACATAGGCTATGAACCTGAAGGACGGACTTGTAAAACACCTTTGATAATGGTGATCTCTAGTGCCCCCAAGTGGTCGTAAGTGATGTGACATCCTCAATAGGGAGTCATCCTGAGAGGTGGCAAAATCTTTGCCATCGGGGCATTTTTATCACAACAGGATGGCTGAAAAAGAAGGTATCAAGGGCAAGAGGGTCCAGAAAATATGGTTCCTTTTATACCGCTGTCGCCTCCTATCATAAAATCTTGGTAGAAGAGAGAAAAAATACAAAAGTTTGAAAGCCCACTGGAATTGAGTTAAAATGTGAGTTTTTATCTACTTCCATGGCCCAGGAAAAACTGCCTCTTGAAGGAAACGGCTGCATTTACTCTTGGTTATGAAGATTAAATAAGCATGGATGTGATTTTTTTTTTTTTTGCTTTAAAATGTTACTTACAAAATGTATGTATCCTTCTGTAACTTGTTTTCACTTAATACTACAACTTTAAAGCATTTTGTATACATCAGCATAGTACAAGTACCTGTTTAATTTCCAAAGTTAGTTAACACCAAAAAAAAAAAAAAGTTAACACCAAAAATATGGAGGTTGGCAAGGGGAGAAAGAGGAATATGGCTTGAAGAGGGCATCATGTAATAAATTTATTATATTTCATTACATTTTTCCACTTTTCTCTTAAATTCCAACTGTATACTATATAATCAACTGCTGTTCCAGAAATAAAACATTTTAAACATAAAAATATAAATTTTGCTTCTTAAAAGTGCATACACTTTGAATAATAAAACATACAAATAAATAACAGAAGTCAGTGACACATCTCATGCACTTGTTCTAAAATAATTTAAAATGTATGATACACTTTGTTTCCAGCCTCAAGGAAAGACATCCTGCCTTCCATATTACTGTACAACTAAAAAAGAAAATCATAACACAAATCACTATGAATGGTGCATGACCACCACCAAAGCATTTTGTTATACAGTGATATGACATGCAGCTTTTAAGACAACTATAGAAATTCCACTGTAAAAACTTAAGAGTTCAATCAAGAAACTGCTTTTGTAATGGGGCTTGAATTCAATTTTAACCAGTGGTGAGAGGCACAGTTGGTGAGCAAAACCAAAGGGAACATAAATGCATATTTGAAAGGCCTACAAAGAGAACTTCAGCTCCAGAAACACAGTAACTGCTTCCCCATTTGGTATAATGACACCTCACCATTTAGAATAGCACCTAGGGGATTTCATATTGCATTTTCACCATTACAACAGGTATCACTGCTCAGGGCAGCCTTTCTAAAGGAGCATTTCCAACTTGGGTTTTTACTTCTAACTTATTCCTTGAAATGTTGAAAACCTCCAGTAAACTGTGTTTTCTTTTTCTGTAGGCAGCATCATGCTTAACAGGAAGAAACCACCTGAGAAGCACAGCAGCTTATTTTGAATATATTCATAGTGCATTCAGCCCACCACAGATTAAAACTAAATTTCATTTGCCTCCATAGGTAACATGTACTGCCAAATTTTTGGATGCATATTCATTTTTTTAGTTACATGAAAAAAATACTGACGGTTACTCACCCACCCACCCCCCAAAAAAACCCAAATAAAATGCTTCACATTCATTAAAAAAAAAAAAAAATCCTGAAACTACATTCTGGATAGTGAGAGAGTGAGCTAAATATTCCTTAACAGGAAATTGGGCAGCAGCCTCAGGTTTGCTACTGTAACTATTACAGGTGACCATGGTCTATCAGAATCAGGGACAGGTTTTGCAAAGCCACTGGAGGCTTTACTTTAGCATTTTCTAACTCAGAGTGACCGTCCTGCTCCCTGCCAAGGTCTGGCCCTGCTGTGGCCTCCGGAGGAGAGGCTGTGGGAAGGAGGCAAGCCCCACGGGACACCAACTGCTCCAGTGAACTAAAGACCCCCAGCTCCCACCAGACGGGCAAGGGCTGAGGCACACGATGCTCCGAGCTCCTCACATCAGAAAGGCACCCCCCCTTATCTCAAACAGGAGGTTGATCAGTAACTTTTTTTTTTTCCCTTGTCTCTCCAAAGCAACAGAGGACTCTGAGTCATTTGTGAGTACTTCACACGGCAGTGATTCTCGCCATAGTTCTCAGCAAAGGGAAGGTGTATCACAGTGCTTCTCAATTCTGCAAATTAGAAACACTTCAGAGCTTTAAATATATTGATGGTAGCTCCTGGGACCTGCCACTACACTAATTAGATCAAAAGCTGAGGAGTGGGACTGAGGCATTTTTAAAAGTTCCCCAGACGATTCTAGTGAGTGCTGGGTATCCAAACCTCAGACAAGTTCTTCACAAGAGGCTTGATGGAATTCGGGAGAGTACGTGAGATCTGAAAAAAGCCTCCCGAGTCTGGATCTCCCTTCTCCCTCAACTGGGAAACACCAGTCTTAAGACGACTGTGAGCAGCTCTAGAACCTAACCCACGGTGGACACTACTGTACACCTCACAGCTCAGTCTCATTGTGACCAGTGGTGGGGAAAGCGCCAAAGCTTTCCAGAACAGCTCTAAGTCTCTACAAAAGTGTCTGAAAATTGTTAGCACTGTTAGGAGTCACATTCTTTCCTTGTGACCACGATAGAACCCTAGAAGATATAAAAAATTAAGATCTATAGAAAATGGCAGGTTATTTTTAGAACAAAATACTTTAGGAAAGTCTTCTGGCTAAATACAGTATATAAACCACTGTGTGTTCAACACACCCATTTCCACTCCTGCTTGCAAAATACTTATTTTACACACAATCTTGCCAATGATTAAAAAAAAAAAAAAAAACCGGCAAAGAGAAACACATGCAAAGCAAAACAAAAAATCACATTCATGCTTTTCAATACTGATTATAGAATTACAAATCCAAAAATAGAGCTCCATAATCTAAGAGATGTCTTTTTTTTTTCAAACTTACACTGAGTGTAAGTAGTCTGTATTTTTTCTTAGTTGTTTGCATAGGTAGTAAGAGCATGCTTTCTGGGTTAGACGGAGGCCATGCAAAATTATTTCCATTACTTGGGGGAAAAAAAATGATTGGTCATGCTCAAAATGCAGATGCAAAAACACTTTGAGAGTTGATCAAAAGTCAGTATGGACTGTTCATTTGAATAAAACCATGGGATTTCCCCCCGAAAATATGGAGTTAGCAATAACATTACCCTTTAAGAAATTGAAGACAGACAGCCTGCACAGTAACAGCTATTTTTTGTGTTTATGTTTATGATATAGGCACTGGTTTGTCCGCAAATTTGCTCTTCTCAATTCCAAGTAATACAAAGTTCAGTGTGCCTCATAGAATACGTTTTATTGAAACTGTGCTTGTGATTTGCATACTATCTCAAAAATCCAACCCGGAAACACTAATAATCTTTGCATCCAATAATTATTATAACCTACACAGGAAAACAGTATCTCCAGCTGCTCAGTAATTTGTCAGAACGAAATTTAACGTCGGATGTCAATCTACTTTTTAAAACACGTTTATTTGAAATAGATGAGCTTTGTTCACAGCTCTTCTGTTCCTTTTTTTATAAAGGCTGCCACTTCTGTTTCCTTCACATTCTGTCCTGTTTTCTTCACGATAGGTTATTTTAGAGGGATGACCATTTTTCTCCCCACCCACCCACAGAAATTCCCACATCCACCTCACACAAATGCAAATGACCAAATTCTAATGAAGAGTGACTTCAGATCGGATTTCCAACCACTAAGTAGTAGAGACAGCACAGTCTGAAACAGAGGATGTGACAGTAAAGTATCTCCAAAGATGAAGAAGGGCACTTTTGGTTTCCAGAACAGAACAGACTTGTTCAAGAGGCCCACAGGCCTCGGCCGATCACCAGGATCCACCTGATCTTTCTGCTTGGAAGGACTGGCACCCCTGGTTCATCAGCTGTGCTCCCAGGGATCCTCAGCTACAGCAAACTCCTGAAGCTCTCAGCTTGCCTTTACAAGCAAAGCAGGCCCTCAACGAATGTTTGCGGAATGAATGATGAAAGGAGGATTACAGAAGAGGTCGCGGCAGCCTCACAGACAATAACAGTATTTTGCTGCACCACAAACACCCCCACACCCATTTCTATTGGTCCAGTGGAGCACTACTTCCTTTCCGTTAGGCTGCTTTTAGCGTGAGAAAATACACAGCAAAGGTGGGAGATGGTCTGGAGGTGCCACGAGCTTAACAGTCTCTTTGTGCTTCCACATCGCATTAGGGGTTACAAAGGCAAGGTGTAGGGCTGTTGGAAGGAATGACGAGGACTCCGCGCACCCGACGTTCACAGGAAAAGAAATCAAGAATAAAGGTTTTAAAACGCAAACAAACACGACAGATGCAGCACTACTGTCGGTGGTTATTTTGTGCCTATCAGGAAATACGGCTGCTCTAATCGGGCCCACCTGGTTGTCAACCAGGAACCCAGGGCTACCATCGTCAGCAGATGATTTTTAACCCCCAAACACATATAAGCTCACTGTGCCAAACATCACTGAGAAGAGAAAAAACAGAACACCAAGTCCCTAACTCCACCAAAGAATTGAACTGAACCAAGTGTAATTTTTCTATAAGATACTTCACACCACAAAGAGCATCTCCACACTTTTAGGCAAAACATCCTTTTTCTGTGGCTTAAAGGTTGCAACCTAATAACTAAGGATGAAATTTTCATTGCTTACCAAGATGCCTAGACAGTGCCATACTTCCTGATTATTTTTACCATTAAAATCTGAAACAGGAACTAAATTCCATAGACATACAGTTTATAGATATGCCAAGTTTATTTTTAGATCCCATGGAACTTTAATATACTTCATAGATTTGGGTTTTTTTTTTATTATAAAGACACTAAACACAACAGAAAATCCATTCTTGGAGAACTCCGGAATAAAAATATTTACCACTGGGAAAATTAAATTACATTCTGTTAATGCTTAACTGTTTATATTCCCCACCTCTCCCCCCAAAAAAGTGTTATTAAAACACTGAGTAGTCCAACTATGATTCTAAGACTGTTTCAGAGCTTCAGATAAAAGATTTCAAATGAGATTTACCTATTAAATAACGATTAGAAGTTCAAATTAGACAAACACTCAATTCCAGATAATGACAACCCCACATCTGGTGCAATCTTTTTAGGAAATCAAAGTGATACTGGAAAACTCACAGTGGCTGAACACTGATGGAGCTGTCAATGTGCTGCTCGAAGCAACAAGATCAAGATGGAAGGCAGTCACAGCCCGGCAGGGGAGAGTGAGGCTGCTCTGGGGAGCCAGACGCCTGCACGGTGAGATGAGGACTCCTGGCAGAGTGGTGGAGTCAGGATCAAGCACAACAGGCTCAGAGTAAGTGGATTTCACACAGCACTAGCCTAACTCTCACAAGGCCAGATGTGTTGTCTTAAACATGGCAGGGGTCTACAATTCCAGCTTACCCTCAACACACATGGCCTCCAGACTTGCAGGTTAACCTGCTCGTGCTCAAATTAGCAGCAAAATAAAGCAACCTACTAGAAGCATTTCCCTAGAGGTATTCATAGCAAAGAAAGGGGAAAAAAGAAAAACAGGACAGTGCAGAATCCATAGCTATGCACGTAATGTATGTTCTAGTTACTTCACACACGGCAATACTGAAAAGGGAGATTATATAAATGGATCTGTGTACAAGGTGTTCAGGAAGAACCTGAAGAGTCCATGACTTAAAAAAAAAAAAAAGTTAATATGTAAACGCATATAAACTTAGCATGCTATATTTCACAGCAAAGTGACAAATGCTATTCAAAGAGAATCAGAACCATGACTCTCTTCGACATTTTTAAAAAATGGAAAAAAAAAAAAAAGGCTAAAAATCCCAGAACACCTCCTAAAAGCTTGAAATAATCTATATACATATCTTGCTTATCTGTGAATTTCTTGAGGTTCCCTTTTTCTCTAAACAAGAAATGGAATTTTCACTGACAATGCCAGATGAAGCAGGCTCCATCCTGCTTGTGAGTTTCACTACATCTTCAGCACAAAGAAGAAATAAATGCATTCCTGAAAAACAATCCCAGCGAAGCCTGACAGGCAGACATTATGCACATAACACTGTCACACATCGCTCGAAAATACCATCACTGGCTGCTGGCATCAGGCAACTTCTTTCCTCTCCAAGTTACAAGACGAGGAAACACAGGTGTGCGTTCTTGGGGCAGCATGGAGCTTTCAATTTCTAACATAGGAAAAAAAGCCACACCAGAGAAGGAAATGGCACAGATTTATGCATCCAGTCTAGAATTCATTTCTTTTTTTCCAGGAATTTTCTCTAGTCCATTTCAAAACCGCAGTGACCTTAGTGAGCAAATTTACAAGGGGAAAAAAAAAATTTAACTACTAGTGACTGGCTTTCTGGCTATCCGACTTGCCATCTCTTAGAACACATCCCACAGGTCAAGACAGCTTATGGCAACGCACGTCTTTGCAGATAGGAAGGTGGTGAAAGACTTCATTTCTACCTCTAAAAACTCTCTGTGGCAGTAGGAGAAATGACAGCAACCCACAGGCCACCTTCTTTGATCCTTTCACGGATGCGCAACCGTCCTACACTAGCTGAGTATATACCTGAGAAACATTAGTGTTAAAATATTGCCCTTGACAAAGACTGGTAAGATGGGGCCAAAGTGCAGAAAGCGACAGTTTTTCCCTCGGTTTATTTCTCTGTTAAGTGTCACAGTTTATAAGAGTTCCTGGTGCCACGTGACAATCCACAGTTGACGACAAATTCCGCTCAGATGAAACGAGAGTCAAGTAATTCATCCTTCTACAGAGCACACTAGTGATAGCTTAACTGGTTTCACAGGTTTCAAATCCCTAGTGTCCAATGAAAGTCATTAAGAGTTCTCTAGAAAGAAATATGTACAGTTACTAAAGGGACCATCCAGGGTATCATCTATAATTATTTCAGTTAGCTTGGTGTCAATGCTTTGCCTATGGCTGTTATTTGGTTCAATGGCAGAATAAGGCGACGCTTTTAACAATTTGCAATTGAATTCTCCACATACACACACGCACGCACACACACCACACAAACACACACACACACACAAACACACACACACACACACGGCAGGCACATGACCCCCAAAAAATACAAAACAGAAGCATAAAGGGCTTTGGTGGGAGGGAAGGGGTTCTAAATAAATTAACATCTTTACAGATAAAACACTTGGACTGCAGAAGTATCACTGAGGTTTCTGAGAAGGCCGTGCAGAGGTTTGCATGCTAGAAGGTAACTTTTTGGAGGATTTCTCAGCAGACTGCCTGCACCCAGGAGACGAGGGCGCTGCAGAATCGAGCTGGGAAGTCTTGGACTTGCGAGTGGACAGCAGGGAATGTTTACCAGAAGAGGGGTCCTTGGAGGCAAGCGGCTCTTTCCCAACTGCAATGGCATTTGGCTGCTGGGAGCCTGGCGCCTGGGAGCCTTTCTCTGCCTTGTCATCCACCGCGCTCTTACAGACTGACTTGACGGAGCCCCCGCCCGCCTTCTTGGACAGCAAGCTGGTCTTGCCCAGATCCGTCGACCGCCGGGTCTCCTTCTGTCTCAAGGCCGACTTGAAGAAGGACAGCCCCTTGTCCTCGGACTTGCTGTCCCTCTTCAGGCCGGCCCTCACGCTCGTGCTGGGGGAGCGCAGGCTGGCCATGGAGGAGCTCCGCACGTGCCTGCTGTCCCCGGCCCTGGCCTGGCTCACGCGCGGGGAGTTGGGTTTGGAGCTGGAGGTGACGCTGGCCCTGTCGGAAACCAGGCTGTGTCTGGAGCCCTCTCGGCTTAAGCTCCTGTCTGAAGTCCTGCTCTTCCCAGGAGGGAAGGGGCCCCTCGGGGCGGGGCCTGAGGCTTTCTTGGCAGACGTGGAGGAAGCAGTATAAGCGAGGGAAGAAGCCGACTTCTGCTTCTGGAGCAAAGGGGACGACACAGACTCGTGGGACTTGGGGGAGGACTCCTTCTTTGGGGCAGGGGCAGGGGAGGAATGCCGTCCACTGGCCCTGGAGGAAGAATCGGCTTTGCTTCGGGAGCGGGAGGGCTTTACGGACGCTTTCACGGGAACGGGAGAAGAAGGGGAGGTACTGGAAAGAGAGGACTCCTGGCTGGCCAAGGCTGGTCTCCCCTTCCGCAAGCTTCGCTCCGGCTCAGAAGCGCCTTTGGCGCTGGGGGATCTCTTGGTTGTGCTCTCTGGTTTCTTTGCGAGGGAGCCTGGGTGGCTTGGGGATTTCACCTCTTTGACAGGAGAGCTGTCTACAGAATCGCTCTGATCCACATAAGCAATCTGGTTATTGTTATCAAATGGATCAGAGACGGGGGGCAAGTGATCCCCATGTGCTGAGCTTCTGCTCTGTGTGTCCACCACACTGGAGTTCAACTTGCGGGTGTCCGACTCGTCTTTGAACACACCTTCCATGACGGCCAGAGGGGCCCGACCCACAGCCTTGTGCTCCCGCCGACTGTGACTGTCGCTCGAGTCCTGGTGGCTGCTGGACAGGTTCCTCAAGCTACCGAAGCAGGAGATGGAGACCTTGTCATCCACGGCCTCCCCGATCTTCTCCAGGGTGGATGCAGAGGTGTGAATTGGAGAGTCCCCTGAGTAGCGGGAAGGGGAACTGGAGCGCATCTGCAGCTTGGCAGACAGGGACCAGGAAGGCCGCATGCAGTTTTCATTGACGGCCAAGGGGCTGGTGACAGACGGTCTGGATGACAAGCTCTGGCGCTGGACACTTCTCACGAACGGACGAGTTGAGAAGCCTCCTGAATGCAGCAAAGAGATTACCGTTAAGCCAAGCCAACAAGATGTGCTAGTAACATCTACAGAACAAAGAAGGCCAGCATCAGGGGATGACGGGAGTGTGACCTTCAGAGCCAGTGCGTCTGGGGTCAGGGAGTCATCACGCGATTTTAACTTTTCTGAGCCTTCACCTATAACATAGGGGCATTCTAACTTGGGGACCGGCAAAGCACCTTCTTGCTCAACATCAGGGCTCAGCAGACTTTTCCTCTAACGGCCAAGACAGTAAATATTTTAGGCTTCGTGGGGCAGCTGTTCAACTCTGACACCTTAGTGCAAAAGCAGCCACAGGCAACAAATAAACAGGCATGGCTGTGTTCCAACAAAACTTTTTTTTGTTAACAAATAAAGACAGGGGCCATATTTTGGCCTGTGGGCCATAATTTCCTGACCCTTGTAACTCACAGAGCTACTAGGAGAATGAAATAAAATCTTCAAAGTCCTGTGCCCAGCAAGGTACCTGACATTGCACACTGCTCAATAAACGTGAGCTACTTCATTTACGGCTTCTTCATCTTACTAAGGACACTGGGACCCACAGCAGTGAGGTCTGTGCCCATGACCACACAGGTAATTAGAGGCAGAGCCAGCACCAGAACCACAACCCCTTCCCCCAACTCAACATCACAGGCAGGCGGGCTGTGATCGCTGACTGTGAAAGCCATCAGTGGAAGGAACTAGAGACAACACGCTTCTACCCTGAGTGCCTTAAAACTTTCAAGAAAAATATTCATGATTAGAGCAGTAAGTGACTTTGAACTTCCAAAGAAAATATTCTAAATGAAATCCTCCACTACTGGAGCTGTGGTATTAATACAACTCCGTCTGGATGAGACCCTGAGAGACAGGCCCTGGTCCATGGGCACCACCCAGCAGACTGTATGATGATGACCCTGAAGAGATATCGATCCCCCCGACTCCACTATTTAAACAGACTGGGCGCAAACCATATCTAGGCTCCCTGTTGAAACAACAGTGAGCTCGAAGTTTAAAGGCTTTGCTGAAAACCACCTCCAAATAATAAACAAGCCAAGGGGAACTGCCAGTTTTTCACAAAATGTCAGGAGTGCCAGCCAGGAGCTTGGTGGTTACAGCCCAAGACTCTTACGCTACAGAAGACGACGCAACAGTTGGAAGAAGGGGCAGAGCTGGAGGTGAGACGGAGCTCTCCACGTCGGGCCTTCCTCCCTACTCCTGTTTCCTTCCTGCAGTTTGCGTTCAGGTTTACCATCACCACTAGCAAGCAGCACTTTACTAGAAGCGATGGAAATGCCGCCCACAGACTGACTGAGGCCTGCCGGGGTGAGTCACCGGGCTCGTGGTATCCCACAGAGGCTGAGCTCACCCTCTCCCCCTCCCAACGCTCAGGACTCCAGCTGCCTCATTGCCTCCCCCCAGCTTGGGTCCCGGGTGGAGCGGGGGGCTGTGTTGCCACTAGTCCAGCGGGAGCTGAAGGCAAAAACACCAGAGCTCAATTTTTATCAGCTCTGCCAAGCTTCCATACTGTGACTGTTTCCCAAATTCCCCAAAACAGCTTTATGCAAAGGCAATGGCTTCTGTTCTAGCTGCTCCTGCACTCCCCAAGCACACACCACAAGTCCCTCCAGGGAGGCAGCGTGGTGGGAAGGTGAGAAGCCGAGCAAGTCAGGCGCTCCCACACCAGGCCCCGCATAGCAGCTCATTCCCAGGCAGCCTCCCGCAAAACCCTCAGCAAATCGCAAGCTCGCTGAGTCCCCTCATAGCTACTCTGAAGAGTTTAAAAAGCACTCTGATTAAACTGTACCAGTTACTGTACAGAGTTAAAGCTCTAGCCTCCACGTTTACACTTTAAAAGTGAAAAACGACAGTGGAAGGAAAAAGTCCTGGATCCCAGACGAGAAGCAAAAGGCCTGGTGATATAAAAGGTTACGTGCGATGGTGACCACAGCCACGCAGGCCCCTCACTGTCACCCACTTTTATGTCCCCCCACTTCCTTCTTGGGACTTGGCTCCTCAACACGAGGAAGCCTGTGCGCGTGTCCACGAGTCACTGTTTCGGAAATCTGTCACCGAAACCCAGACCTACCATCGTCTTCACTCCTCTCCCCGGTCATCTCCACAGACTCTGACAGCGAGGCCAGGGAGGTGCGTCTGGAGGAAGCCGCAGAGGTCACGCTGGCTTGCTTGCTCCCCGGGAGTCGGCTCACCCAGTGTTCGCACAAGGAGGAACTCGTGGAGCCTGCAGGAAAGGAAGCGGGCACCGAGGTCAGGCCAGAAGCCCGGGGACCTCATTGCCGGGCCAGCGCTAACTCCCAGACCCCACACCATGCCCACTCGAATGCCCCCTGTGAGGATGAAAAAGAGGGCAGACTCCCACTCACGTCTGCAGCTGTAAAATCCAAGTACAGGGATGGACACTTCATAAAGCAAAGTCTTAAGTGCCGGCAACAGAATGAACAGACACAACTGTTCATACCTTCCATCCACCCTATACACGTTTACTGAGCACGACAGCCCAGAGAGCGTTCTAAGCACCTGCAGTAATAAGCCAGACAGAGAGACGAAAGCAAGCAGCGGTGTACTGTTACTTTCTTGGCCTTTGGTGAAATTTTTAAATCATTTAAACCACAGTATTAATATACAACAAGCAAGCACACATACACAGGGCCACGTGCCATTCTGTCTTGTCTGTTCCAGGAAGGCCCTTAAATATGAGTTAGGACAATAGAAGCCACTCCTGAGATGGAGAGCATGCAGCAGCATGACTATCTCGAGGAGACCTCAAGGGGGTGTCAGGTCCGAGCACATCTCAGACTCTGGAAAGCACTGCGGGACGGTACTAGAGCCCTGGAGTTCCCGCCTTCTGTGAACGAAGAGAGCAGCTACAGACTGAGTGCTGTACTGCGTGGGGCGTGATGCACCAGGGGTCTCTGTGCCTCAGCGATGCTTCCTTTGAGCAGCTTCCGGCTTATCCCTCACAAGCTTCGAGGGGTGCAGGGATGAATAACTGCTCACACACGACCACGTCCCACAACTCTGTCCTATTCTCTCAACTGCAACGTGGCACTAAGACGCCTTCTCCCCGTCTGGATTGTGTGTGGCTGCATCAAGTGTGGATAGTGTTCTTGTGTTTGTTTAACACAACAGAGTAGATCTCCTCAAACTAAACCCAAGCCCTCTAAGATTAGTACAGCCTTCAATCCTTCCCCTAACAGAACAGGCCAACCTTACTGGAAAAAAAGAATAATTTGTAACGGTGCTTTACCCTTTGCAAAGGGCTTTAACCCAAGTTCACCTGATCTGCTGGACACAACGACCTCATGAGACAGGTAGCATTATTACACCCATGTTACGGCTGACAAATACGTGGCTTAGATGGGACATGCTCCACGATAACCCGAGCAAGGGGTGGCAAAGTCAAGTCTGGTTCTGCTTCCAAATCACGCGGTCCCTCTACTCTGCGAGCGCCTGGTGGTGCTCTTCAGCTCCCTCGCTCACTGACTCCACAAGTAAACACACGATCGTGCTCTGAGCTGGGCTCCACTCTACCTCCATGCCAACTCCTGGTATCACAGTTGCTTGCGCATTCCAGCCCCGTTTCCTTGACTGCAACCATTCTGCCTTCCAGATTAAATGCAAATGTGACAATTAACCTGATCCAACCAGCAGAATCAGAGGACCTTCTGGAGAAGTCCTCTGGATCATCAAGCACCACCTTCTGTTCTCAGAAAAACCGCACCTGGAGTGGAATGGCCTTACCCGCCACCGAGCTGTTGGCCGACCACGACGGTATAGCCGTCCGCCTCTGGTAGAAGAGGATGTACGCCGTCTGCGTGCAGACCTCATCTTCCGAAAGCTGCTGCACGTCACTGTCGTCGAAGCAGTACCAGAGACCGTCCACGGAGTTCTTGCAGAACGCTGCCAAAGAGAGCCCACCAGCCATCAGCACTGGGGTGGCCACCCTGGCCGCTCCGCTCCACCCACAGACACTGTTTCCTTGCCTCACATAATTCAATAACTTTTTAAGGTCGCAGGTAGTAATGCAGAGAAAGCGTTAAAAAAAAAAAAGCCAAATTCCAAATCATACACAGGCAAGATGTTTCATGAAATTCCAACCTATTTCAAATGGATGAAATTCTACTTAATCTTAGAAAATGAGTATTTAGTTAAACCAATGGCTTTCAGACAGAAATGCTTTTGCCCCAGGGGACACGTGGTAATGAATGGAGACCTTTTTGACTGTCACAACTTGGGGGGCGGCAGGGCAGGTAGGATACTAGTGATGAGTCGGGGGTAGAGACCAGGGCTGCTGCTGAACATGCTACCGTGCACAGGACAGCCCCACAATGAAGAGTCACCAGCAAACATGCTAATGTGCCAGGACTGAGCAGCTCTGTTTTAAGGATGCTGTAACATTTTAGTCTTTCGGGAACTAGAAATAATGATATTAATAATAGCAGCAGCTAATACTTGTTTAACACTTGTTATGTATCTCATTTGATCCTATGAAATTTGTTCTATTATTACTCCCATTTTACAGAGGCTCAAAACGATTAACCCGCCTGCCCAAGACCACACAGCTGGTAAAGCAGGGGGCCGAGTTCGTTTCAGAATTATCTAGTCCTTGAGCTTGTTCTTAGACCCCCACCCTACCCTGCCTCCCTCAGAGGCAGCAGAACGGTGCCTCATGGAAGTCCCCCGACAAACTGAGAACGGGGGCTCGTGAATGCATGCGGCCTTCTCTCCAGATCAAATTCTAAGCCTGAGATAAGAATCAAGAGCGCTGAAGCACCAGCAAGGACAGACAGACACAGCTTACTGTGCTGGGAATCGATCAGGGAGTGTGATGAGCTGGATCCGGAAAGCTGTGTGCGTACCAGTGCTTTCTGACTTACTGGGGTGGGCATAAATGAGAGCTACAATATTTGGCTGAACGCCGGGACGGACTCAGTAGGGCCCCGGGGGCAGGACACATAAGGTCCCCGAGTGGCACCAGGAGTGACAGCCTTGACAGGCCACAACCACTGGGTAAGTGTGGACTCCGAGGAGATGAAAGGGACCCGGCGAGGCAGGGCTACACCAGACAGTGCCAACAAAGAAGAGCAAGCGAAGAATCTATGACTGCAGGGTAGGAAGGTGTCTGCAGCTGTGGACTCACTGGAACCAGAGGGGAAAGGCAGATGGAGCTGGTAAAACAGCAACTGTTTGGTCAGCGGCGCGGTCAGGCTTGATGCGCTATGGCCCAGCTGGAGAGGGGATGCGGTTCGGGAGTGGGAGAAGGGGTGGGAGGAAAACGGTACTGAGGAGCGTGCCTGAGAGAAGGTGGCTGAGCAACCGTGTACCAGCTCCAGTCTGCTTCTCCTCGGGATGCTCT
This sequence comes from Bos javanicus, assembly GCF_032452875.1. Lineage (NCBI taxonomy): Eukaryota > Metazoa > Chordata > Mammalia > Artiodactyla > Bovidae > Bos > Bos javanicus. The sequence continues at coordinate 20,726,432 of NC_083892.1, forward strand.
GTCCTCAGCCACAGCATGGAAACTCTCAGGGGCTCACCAACGGGTTAATGATGTATTTATAAAATAATTCTGTGTGCTTTTCTTCCCAGCGCTGTTTTCTAAATTGTTTTCTAGACCAGTGCTATGCAAATTGTGTCTCACAGACTGGTGCCAGTCCAAAAGAGAAGCACCAAAACGGGGTAAGCATTTAAAAACATTCATAGTAGTCTGATGTTTTTATTGCATTTTTGTGTAAGTGCTGGCTCGCGAAGGATTGGAAATTTTTAAAAAGATTTAAGAAATCTTTTAAAAGGTTCTTCATCGCAGATCGTTTAAGCAGCGCTGTTCTAGAATCACTACAAGTCAGGCATACATATACCATGTAACTATAGGCAGAACCAGCGCAAAATAAAGAACACATTAAAATAAACGTTCCAAGTGAAAGCTCAGAAGTAAGGTATCTTCAACTTAACAATGCTCAAGTACTTAAATGTTCTTATGAGAAAAGCAGTGGTATGGTCTAAGCATGGGAAGTAAAGTAAGTCAAGTCAAGTCGCTCAGTCGTGTCCGACTCTTTGCGACCCCATGGACTATAGCCCACCAGGCTTCTCCATCCATGGGATTTTCCAGGCAAGAATACTGGAGTGGGTTGCCATTTCCTTCTCCAGGAGGTCTTCCTGACCCAGGGATTGAACCCGGGTCTCCCGCATTGTAGGCAGACGCTTTACCGTCTAAGCATGGGAAAGGGGAAATAAATGCAGAAAATATCTGAGTCACTCCTAGGTACCAGGCCCCAAGAAGCAGACATGAGCACTTTCAGCTCCCTTGCATGGCCACCAGGTTAGAATAAGGTTCTTCACCTAAGGTCACGGAGCTAGGAGATGTGTCTGGCTTCTAGCCCACACTCCTCTAACTAACTGTACTGCCTCCGAGGTAGCTATGGTTTCCAGGCACTTTCCAGTCTGTTCCATAAACAGAGCAACATGAGGCTAGCACTGTCCTATTTCCTCAACAGTTTCTAGCTAGAAACCACACAACATGCTTGTCCATATTTTCCTGAGAAACAGTCTTCCACATGGAAGATTCTTTACCAAAGCTGAAGCTACACAAACACCAACCAGGGATGCTGGACAAAGTATTACTTCACCAGCTAATGTGTGAAATTAAATTCCCTCTAAGTCCCTTTCAATTCTCAGAGTCCCTGAGTATATAACTCTGTGACTTAGTATCAAAGAATGGAGATATGACCAGGAATGCCCCAAGAGGAAAAATACAACTAGATACACAAAGTGGTTCCCATAGAATATAAATATAAAATATGTAAGATACAAAATCTAGTATTAAAATCTGGCTTTAATAGATTTTTCAGTAGATCCTCTATCTCCTTCTTCTCCTAGAAAGTGCTTCCTAGGGCAAAGTAGAGGCCATCCAAAGCGCTCCACTGAGATACACTCCAAGTTCCATCATTCCTTTCACAAGTGACTGCAGCTTGCGGCATCTAAATATTGAAAGAATTTGAACTTAATGGGTTTCAAGAACAAAAGATTGTGTCCAGTCACACTCAAGCTCTTGCCTCCTGGAGGTAAGAGAGGAAGTGTGCAAGGCCAAGGAGGGGGTCTAGGACCCGACAGGCTCATTCACCGTGTTATGGGGCTAACTGCCAGGGAGGAGTCTCAGAAAGCCTGAAAGACCAACCGGCAGGGCCAACCCTCCTCTACCTCCCCCCACGTTTACGAACCAACAGCACCCTGTTGGGGCCTGTGGTGGAAACCACTGAACTGAGGATGCAAGAAAGTCCCAGAGAAGTGTTTCTGCCAAACAGGCTGAGTCGGAAGGACATAGAAACCCGAGTCCTGGCCACCCATACATCAAGTTCCCCCATACACAGATGTCCAGGCAAGAAGCCCCCAATATACGTGCCTCCCCAGCATGCATGCATGCCCTGAACCCCATCACTCCATTTCTGAGACTCAATCTCAAAGAGATACAGAATTAACACAGAGAAAAGGGGACGATGCACAAAGATGTTCACCAGTGTCATCTTCAAAGGACATGGTTATATATCAGACTAGAGTTTCATCATCAGAATATCCTGCAGTCATTAAAAATAACGTTTACCAAAAGTTAAGTGTCTGCCCCGTGAGGGTAGGTGGCAGGTTACTAATCGCAGCTTCCCCTGACCCTCCAGGAAGGGGGTGCTCTGGCCACTCTCTTCTCCTGGCCCCTGTTCTACCCACAGTCCACACTTCAATCACAGAACCTAATACACACTTCGCTCTTTCATATTACGTGTGCCTACGCTGTCCCAACCACTTGTTTACACTCTCGGAAGACAGAGGCTGAGATTTTTTTCGTTTCCAACATGTCTCTGATATGTTATGGCCCATGGCAAGCAAGAAACAGAGGAGGTGCTCCATAGCGGTTCACCTGTACAGAGCACATCAGCACAAACCACCACAGTATAAAGTAACGGCCAAACGTACAGAAAACATTGGAGGTTAACACCACTTATCGAAATGTTGCCTACTTACAATGGGATATTATTCAGCCTTAAAAAAGAAGGACATTTTGACACACAGTACAACATGGGTGACTCCTGAATACATTACGCTAAGTGAAGTAAGCCAGACACAAAAGGACAAATACTGTATGATTCACTTACACGAGGTACCCAGAGTAATCAGTTTCATAGAAAGAACGGTGGCTGCCAGGGATGGGGGAGGGGTCAACAGGGAGTTACTGCTTAATGGATGCAGGGTTTCAATTTGGGAAGATGAAAGAAACTCGAGATGGACAGTGGTCATGACTGCACGAAGATATGAATGAACTTAATGACACTGAACTGTATGCTTGCTGCTAAGTCACTTCAGTCATGTCCGACTCTGTGCGACCCCATAGACGGCAGCCCACCAGGCTCCCCGTCCCTGGGATTCTCCAGGCAAGAACACTGGAGTGGGTTGCCATTTCCTTCTCCAATGCAGGAAAGTGAAAAGTGAAAGTGAAGTCGCTCAGTCAAGTCCGACTCTTAGCGACCCCATGGACTGCAGCCTACCAGGCTCCGCTGTCCATGGGATTTTCCAGGCAAGAGTACTGGAGTGGGGTGCCATTGCCTTCTCCGGAACCGTATTCTTAAAAATAGTTAAAAAGGAAAATTCTGTTGTGTGTTATTTATCACAGTTTCTAAAAATTTTTTTTTTTTCTTTTAAAGCTTTTGGCCATGCCACAGAGATGTGGGCTCTTAGTTCCCCAACCAGGGACTGAACTCTCACCCCCTACAGTGGAAGTGCAAGTCTTGATCTCTGGACTCCAGGAACTCCCACCACCGTTTTCTGAGTAATGATCTCAGGGATTATTTTGGAGCGGCATCCTCATGGGTTGATGGCACTATTCTTTTTGCCTCTTTCTAGTCTCTAAATTTCAAGACGAGCACTACTGCTTTGACAAATCAAAAAAATTAATTTGAACACAAAGCAAAAAGAAAAACCCTTACAAGTCACTTTAAAGACACTATTAAAAAAAGTGGTCCACAACCACTCCAAATCAGGGAGATGCTAGGCCCTGAAGGAAGCAGAGCAGAACCTTAAATGGGGCTGTGCAGGTGAGGTCAAGAAGGCAAGTCCTGGGTGAGCCAAATGAGGCCACCCCTCTGCACAGGCCACCACTCTCCCTGCTCGGGTCAGAGCCTGACCAGATGAGGCCAGGGAACAGAGAGCTGGAAGGTGAAAGCTGCCCTCGTGGTCGGCACACTTCCCGCTGGAAGAGAAAGCAAGGTTCTAAAGCACAGCCACCCTGTCGCAAGCACAACACGTCGGGGGATCGTCAGCACAGGCGCCCGGCCTCTCGCGCTGCAGACCTGTGTAGTGCCCCCCTTGCATGGTGCCATGATGATTGCACACGGCATACAGGTCATAGATGTAGTCCTCAGGGTCCCTCCCGAGTCCGTAGGGCCGTCTCCATGGAGACCAGTGGGATGGCAGACTCCAGCTGCTCTGGCTTCGCTTAACCACGTGAGGTGTCATGTCCAAGCCGGTCAAAGGGAACTTGACCATGTTCTGAAGTTTCATACGCTTGTCTCCTTCCTGTTGCAAGAAGAAAAACAAGTCCTGATGGCACATTCATGCGAGCAGAGGGTAGGCCAGTTCAGCGTGAAAGGCAGACTCTATTGGCTAAAGTAGGTTTGAGTTTCCTATCTGATGTTTCCAAAGACATACGACACAGGGAACAGGTTAATACTGTTAACTTCTGGGGTTGGCCAAAAAGTTCATTCACATTTTCCCGTAAGATGCTATAGACTAACCTGAACGAACTTTCTGGCCAACCCAATACCTGGAGGGTTTTAATATCACCAAAAATGGAACCCACGATTAACTACATGTAAGAGGATAATGAGCTTTCTGGTCCTTACCTAATAAAAGTTTTTAACGTGCAAAATGACAATTTCCGGTGGTTCATCCAGAGGCATGAAAAGGAATGGAGTAACAACATATGTCAAGGGACAGCATGGTGTTGGCACCGAACTCACGGAACAGGGCCTCTTCCCGGCCCTTCCTCCAGGAAGTACATTCAAAGTTAACAGTGACTCAGCTTGCTACATTCACTGAGCTGACAACCTTAGGCAACCTGGAAATCTTGCCATCAGTTGAAAGATATCTACTGAATGTTTCCTGTGTCTATAGTGAAAGTCACTCAGTCATGTCCATGGAATTCTCCAGGCCAGAATATTGGAGTGGGTAGCCTTTCCCTTCTCCAGGGGATCTTCCCAACCCAGGGATCAAACCCAGGTCTTCCACATTGCAGGCGGATTCTTTACCAATTGAGCCATAAGGGAAGCCCTCCTGTGTCTATGGGGGCTTTAAAAAAATGAATCAGGTATAGATAATGCCAATTCTAAGGGAAAAAAAAAGTTCCTAAGAGAAAGGCAGGCGGTCCTGCAGGATCAGGCTAAAGAACCTGGATCCTGCTCTGTAGTCAAGGGGGAAGCTTGGGGAGGAAGCTTGGGGGAAGTCAAAGGGACGCTCTGAGGCAGGACATGATGTCATCAGAGCTGCCATGAAGTAGTGCCCAAAATGTGCTCCAGAGGGAAGAGCAGCGTAGGTTACAAAACCAATAAAAAGACACCGCAACTGCAACCTGCTGGGAAGGAGCAGAAAGTTGGAACTGGCAGGATGACAGCAAGAATGGGGAGAAGAGGACACATACAGAAGGAAGTGGGGAGGACAACCAAGCCCAGGTGTTAGAGACAAGAAAGAATAGTCAAAGATGACACTACAGTTTTGAGCTGGGGCGCTGGAGGCGTGACTATATGTCTTCAAAAGAAACAGAAAGCAAAGGACATCAGTCTGTGTGTGTGGAAAGAGACAGAGGGCTGGGCAAACCCTCAACAGGCCGTCCACCCGCAGACCCCAATGGAGGCGTGCAGCTGAGACACTCAAGGCAAATGCTCACTCCTCACTAACACAGGGGCTGGACTCCAAACCTCCATGCACTAAGCCCCGCCCCGGCGACCTTGTGTGCGCCCCCAACATCTTCACTTCATCAGCGAATCTTAGACATCTCCCAATCTATCCGGGTCTCTCCACCTCCGCTGCCGCAACTCCAATGCCAGCCATCAGCCGGGCCTGCCCTGGATAAACGGCCTCCTTCAGACCTCCCTGTCTGCATCCTTGTAGCCTCTCTTCAAATCACGCCTTTGGTCATGTTGCTTCAGTGGTTCAGAACCCCACTCTGCCTACCAGGCTTGGATGGCCAGCCACAGCCGGCCTCTTCTACTTCAACGCTCGCCTTTCTCCCTGACCCCCCAGACCTCCAGCCACACTGGCCTCGGCTCTCAGCCCCCTGCCCTGCTCTGCACCCGCTGTGTCCAGGCACTATGTGCGTGCCCCTCCCTCACCTGCTGCAGGCCTCCTGCTGATCTTTCAGATCCACACCTTCTTGCAGCCAGGCTCAGAGACTCCTCCAGCATCTACCTTTCATTTACCTCCCTTACAAGGGGGCCGCCCAGGACAGCTCTAACCTCAGGAACAGACAACCTTTTTGGGAAAACTGACTCACAAAGCCATACAATGCAAAGCAGATTTTCTTCGTATACATGTATGACTCATCTCCCCAACTGTACAACAGCTCCTTGGAAGCAGGACAACACCCGTTATTAATTTAGGTAGAAACAGAATTCTTCCCGCCCCCAGAAAGGAGCTCAATTTTTTTTTTAATCCCAAGGCACACTTACATGAGCACAACATTTACAAATCTAAAGCAAATCCTCAGGAACAAAGTAAAATATCTGCCGTATGAACTAAAATGGTTGGGATTCAAAGGTCACAGGACACTTGAACTTTGCTTTGGGAAAGAACAAAACAGGGCCCCAAACACAGGGAAAATGTGGGTCTGTAACAACACAAGATCGTGGGCTCTCACAGGGACACCAGAGAACCATCCCCAACAGCCCGCCAGTAGGGGGCGTAAGACACCTGGTCACAGTGCTCTTCCCTGGGCCAGAGGCTCTCCTTACCTGTCGAAATCTCTTCAGATGGATAATCAGCACATCGGGCAGAGTCCAGAGGCTCAATGTAATGCTGCCTTGCTGCAGCTGCTTACAGTGCGGGCACCGCCAGGCGTCGTCAGGGGCGAGCTGGAAACAAGGAGCACGACGCTGTTAGCGCCACTTAAGCAGGACCCCTAGAGGAGAAAGCCTTGTCTCCTCACTTCTGGGCCAAGGCATGGCACAACTCTGAATCCCTCTACAAACTACGTTTAATGGGAGTCAATGGAAAAACACAATCAAAGGGCTACGGTTGGCACCCAAACACTGGCTGAATAGCTGCTGCTGCTGTTGTTGTTCACTCGCTAAGTTGTGTCCGACTCTGTGGCCCCATGGACTGCAGCACGCCAGGGTTCCCTGTCCTTCACCAGCTCCTGGAGTTTGCTCAAACTCAGGTCCATTGAGTCGGTGATGCTATGTAGCCATCTCATCCTCTGTTGCCCTGTTCTCCTTTTACCTTCAATCTTTCCCAGCACCAGGGTCTTTTCCAATGATTTCTGAATAGACTCTCTTAAAAAGGAACGACCAATGAAGTAAATCCTACAGAAAGATGTTAAATGTCACAGAAGCTCGTCATACTCCCAAACTCGTCACCTTTCTGTCAATACAGTTCCCCTTTCTCCTCCTGTATGTCCTACCCCAGCAAATATCACTACCACCTGTTAAGAGCAGAACACAGGGGTCATCCCAAAGCCTCAAATCCTTCCCTCTTCCTCCACTCGTCCATCCAAGATAACACCCCTCTAACATTCCTCACACCTGTCTCCTTTCTTCTCCATCCCCCTCAACCCAGCTTAATTCAAAGTCCTCATTCACTCTTATCCCTTCTTCCTCTAGTCTCTTAATTGTTCTTCCTCCCCCAAACATCAAACTGCTCCAGACAATCCTCCCCCTCCTGCTTACCACCAAGATCTTTCTCAACACCAGTCTGAGGCCTCAAATCCCTGGGTGTCCCATCTGCAGGGAAGGATTTCAGGAAGGGGACATAGAAGTGCTAACAGGACATGTCTGGTGAGAGAGGTTTTTTAAATTTCATTCTGGATTTCAGAAGATGCCTCAGATCTGGAACCATTAACATGATGAAGTGAGGGCAGCCATGGGAACAGAACAGATAGCCATGCCCTCTGAGACGTCAGAGAAGCCAAGGACAGAACCTGGGGGGATGCATATTTTTAAGGGAAACAAAGATTGAGAAATCACCGAAAGCTGAGGATACAGTCAGAAACTCAGACAAGTCAGCAGCATTTCTTTCATGCAGACCAAGTTAAGAGTGGCAAGAACAGGCTGGTTATCAGAACCACATCCCATGGAAAGAACTGAATGCAGACTGAGCAAAGGCCACTGAACTGAGCCCAGGAGGGGCCCAAAGAATCCTGGACAGCTGTCAGAAAGCCAAATCAGAGAGATGACGAGGGATCTGGGAGGGAGGAAGGAGAACGCGCTGAAACCACTAATGATCAAGTTGGGCAGAAAAGAAGAGAAAGACTGGCAGGACAGCCTGAAGGGGAAGCAGAGGTCAGGAGATTTCTTTCACGACAGGAAGACCCAGCTGTGTGTGCAGGAAAGATGCGGAGGGACAGGCGTCTGAGTGGCTGGAGCTGAGTGAGAACGCTAGACAGGAGGGACCTATGCTGTCATCTGGCAAGTCCACATCTTGGCAACATGCAAACTGTCCACCTAAGTACATGGCCACCCAGCCCAGCACTCCTGGTAAAGAAGCAGGCTGTTTGTTTTTTCATTTTCAACACATCGTGAACAGATACTCTTTTATAAGATACAGCAAGAACGTCATGACAATATCCAATAGTTTTGACAGTTTCTACAGCAACGCTCTGTTCCTGTACTGAGCGCGTCATAAACTGCCACAAAGCTGCCAGGTCTATGGAGCACAGCTGGAGCACGGCCGGCCTCACGAACTCCTGGCAGGGAAGGCGCTGGCTCAGGAGGCAGCTGCTCCACTTTCAGTCTGTTATAGAGTTCGTCCTCAGATTAAGATGAAATTACTCTCCCTGCAATTTCCAGTCTCTAATTCTGCTTTTTAGTTAAAAGAAGTCCAAATCCTCATCCACAAGATGAAATGGATGAAAATACCTATCAGATCTTCACTTTAGGTCTCCTTTGTCAAAACACATTCAGCCGTGCCAGGATTTCCAGATGCACCATCCACAATCCACACTCTCTGCCTGTGCCCCTCGATGTCAGTCTCTTAACAGTGAACATCCAAGGTGATGAGGAGAGAAGGGCTGTCACCACCTGAGACCTGGACACTGTTTCCAAAGCATCCTTAGGCAGCCAACAGCACTGACATTCGCAAATGCTGTTGACCATCACTACTGAGCTTGCAGACAGCCTGACCCCAAAATTATCACCACACAGCCTAAGTTTGACCTGCTCCTCTTTCCTATCTGAACTGTTATTTCTGGACCCAATGACTGAGCTTCCCAAGGAACACTCACTCATTCATTGCAGGATATATTTATTGAAAGCCTTCTGTGGAAGCGCTGGATCCTGCAGTACTTGCTAGGGTTATTTTACGACCAGGACAAAGTCTCTTACCTGCCATGCCCCACCACATCGGCCTCATTTCTGTTTCTCAACCTTTCTTCTACCCCAGGGCCTTAGCTTCTTTATTTACTTGTTTATCCCCACTACACTGTAACAGCCTGAGGGCAAAACTGCTGTCTGTCTTGGTCCCTGCTATAACCCCAGGCCAAGCACAGGACCTGGCACATAGTATGCACTCAACAAACAGGTACTGAATGAACAAATCCTGATTACAAGATCAGTGAGATGTTTTGTAGAATACCAATGTTGTCATCTGGGCTTCCCTGATAGCTCAGTTGGTAAAGAATCCGCCTGCAATGCAGGAGACTTGGTTCGATTCGTTGTCATCTACTGAAAGTGAAAGTGAAGTTATGTCCAACTCTTTGCGAGCCCATGGACTACAGCCCACCAGGCTCCTATGTCCATGGGATTTTCCAGGCAATAGTACTGGAATGGATTGCCCTTTCATTCTCCAGGGGATCTTCCCAACCCAGGGATTGAACCCGGGTCTCCTGCATTGTAGACAGATGGTTTACCGTCTGAGCCACCAGGGAAGTCCCCATCTAGTAGATCTGCCCAACTTTAAGCTTTGCTGCTGCTGCTGCTGCTGCTACGTCACTTCAGTCGAATCCGACTCTGTGTGACCCCATGGACGGCCTCCCACCAGGCTCCTCTGTCCCTGGGATTCTCCAGGCAAGAACACTGGAGTGGGTTGCCATTTCCTTCTCCAATGCATGAAAGTGAAAAGTGAAAGTGAAGTCACTCAGTCGTGTCCGACTCTTAGCGACCTCATGGACTGCAGCCTACCAGGCTCCTCCGTCCACGGGATGTTCCAGGCAAGAGTACTGGAGTGGGGTGCCATTGCCTTCTCCGACTTTAAGCTTTGAACATCTCCCCCCCCCCCAAAAAAAAAAGGTAAATAGGATAAGGGGCTACACAGAGCATGTAATCAGTCAGGTTCAATGTCAATCGTTTTATATACGCCCAAGATTAATATGTCTAATGAAAAAATAGTAAAGGAACTAGCTATTAACTGAGTGGAGGAGAAAAGGCTTAGTAAGAAGATGAAAACTATTTTCAAACATCTGAAGGATAAACAAGTAGAAGAAAACGAAGACCCATTCTCAATTGTTCTTAATGACCTGAGAGTTTGCCTGTGCGTTGTAGCAACTGAGGACGTATTTCAAGGTAACATCAGTCACCATCAGAGATATCCAAAGAAGAAATAGTGTCTCTGACAAACAGCAGCTGGACAATCATCTATTTGAAATTAGCAGAAGAACTCAATCATTAGAAAAAAGCTTTAAAGTCCCCTCCAACTCTGAAATTCCATGATTCCCTACATGCAAGAATGAGTAGTAACAATCAGTAGTTGGAATTATGATCCTAAACATCAACTCAAAATCAGATGAACTCTAAGTGCTCTCATCAAGGTTTCTCAAGGTGTCTAAACCTGAAAAGGCTTAAAAACCACACAGCACTGTTGCACGGTGAGCAGCAAGAGTGCTTCAGTTCCTTGGTTCTGACTGCTACTGTAATGTCTGTTCTTTTCCTCTACACTGAAAGGGCTATTGATGTATCCTTTTAAAAGTATTGAGAAAGTCAGCACATTATATTAGCTGCATGAAAGGGAATGAATGATCCAGAATATCCCTCCATAAATTTGCTTTATCATGAACTACAGTCGCACCTAACTAAAGATCTCCAAGTTAGTGGTAGTTTTCTAACTGTGTGTTTAATACAGGGTTTTCATCCCAGAATAATAACAGAAGGATTTTTACCAAACTGCAAAGGAAAAGGCACTTTAGCTTTGTCAACGAATCAAAATACACAGAGATGGACAGGGAAACACTTACTGACATGGCCAAAACATCTCTATATACTAAGATTCATGCTAAACTTGCTGATGTTTAACAGAAGCAGCAGTAGATTCCTCTTGGTCATTAACAAAAAAGATAAACATAGTGACCCCTTCATGGTTGAGACCATGGAGATGAAACATAAACCCGAAACTACGTAAGCTTAATCAGAGGTCTTGTTTTGGATGATGGGACATGCCATCCTGACGTGGAAAAAGAAAAGAAAAAGATGCATATATCCTTATATGCAATGTGCCATTAGAATACAAAAATTCAGAAGTGAATTCTGGCTTTTTAAAAATAAGAGTGCAGGGGAGAGAGAAAATAGTAAAGGCTGAAAGAAAATTCACTAAAGATGGAGTTTTAAAAGTAATAAAACTTTACAAAATAGTGTGGCTGTGACTTAAAGGGTATACTATTGTTAATCAAAAGGGAACTGACTCCTTTGCCTTAAATGCTCTTGCAAAAGAAGGCCTAGTAGCTTTGCACAGAGCTAAGAGCAAGGTGGAAAAGCTGACTCTGGCCTGTGGTGGGATAGCTCTAAATTCTTTTGATGACCCGAATCCTGACTGTTTGGGACATGCTGAACTTGTCCATGACTACACACTGGGAGAAGACAAGTTCGCCTTTATTGAGAAATGCAACATCTGTGACATTACCGGTCAAAGGACAAAATAAGCACACACTCATGCAAATCAAAGAGGCAATAAAAGATGGCTGGAGGGCTGTTACAAAGGCTGTCGATGATGGCTGTGTCACCCCCAGTGCTGGTGCAGTGGGCGTGGCAATGGCAGATGACAGCCTTAATTGTGTACAAGTCCAGTGTGTAAGGGGCAGGGCCCAACTCGGGAGTCCAAGTATTGCTGATGAATTGCTCACTATTCACGAGGTTCCTGCTCAGAACTTGGGTTTTGACCTTCAGGAAACACCAGTTTAAGTTCAACCAGAATATTCAGAATCAGGTCAGCTTGTGGGTGCGGACTTGAATGCAGACGAGCCAATGGAAGGCATATGAGATGACCGCTATGTAAAGAATCAGCTTCATCACTCCTGCACTGTAACTGCCACCAACATTCTCCTGGTTGATGAGTTTGTGAGAGCTGAGATGTCTCCTCTAAAAGCAAAGTAGAACTGAAGCTTCCCTTGTATCATCTGAATCATGAAGACTCTATAGAGTGATCCTAAGAATATAGGTATGGAATTTTGATCCAAGCCTCAAATGAAAGGAATTTTCTTTTTTCATATGAAAAAATAAGACAACACTGGCACCTATTCAAATTCTGAAGTTTTGAAATTACAGTGTATTTTAAACTGCTCTGAATTATACACACATACAGCAGGCTATATTTATCCAATGAACAGGATGTTTAGCTTAACTTAGTTACATAAAAATGTTAGATAAGCATATGTTATCTACCTTGCTATTAAATATTCCTGTTGAAAACACACACACAGTCAAGGGTCCCATCCACTCTCTCAATTACCGAATCCCTATAACCTGCAAAGCACCATGCTAAGTGGTCTAAACCATGCTGTTCTACACTGTGCAGATTTACATCTGTATCTACACTGTCCAAAGCAAGAGCAACCAGCCACAGTGTTTCCTGAGCCCGTGAAATGAATTTTCAATTTTAATTAATTTTAATAAGTCCTGGCATCCATGTTCTCACTACCAAAAAGTTGAGAACCACTGATCTAGTTACAAAGGAAAATAATTTAATGTCAAAGTTAAAACCAAAAAATAACTTAATCATTAACCATTAAAAAGGAGGAAAAAAAGAACTATACAAAGGTTGGTGTCTAGAGCATTTTTTTCCAGAAACTCCAGAAATTTATACTGCTTTTTGTTAAAGCCGTAAAAGGATTAACACTAAGACGCATCACATGTGCAGAACCTACATAAATGCAACCACTTCCTGAGGCCTCTCGGGCGCAATCTGCTCTTCTCCAGGGCCATCCCAGCCTGGTGCCTCCCTACTACCCCCATCACCCAGCAGACGCTGCCCACCCTTACCCGCTCCTCTTTGGTGTAGAGTTGGAAACACTGGGATAAAGTGCAGGTCTGAGGCTGGTGGTGACGCTCCTTCTGCAGCCGGACGCTCTCTGCATCAGGGATATACTCATCCTCAGTATTTACAAACAAACTGCAACGAGGGGCGGAAGAGCATGTGCCAGGCGGTCAGGCGAAACTGACACAAGAACAAAATCAGCGGCTGCACAGCACGACTCTAACTCAAAACTGAAAAGATCACTATGTAAGACAGCAAAGGGGCAATCCAACTCTTCTAGGATCCAAAACGTTCTTGAAAAGTTCTCAATCTAAAACATCATTTTCAAGAAATAATTTGCAGTTGGTTTTTCTGGGCCTGGCCACACACTATGCTGATTAATTCATATATTCTTATCCTTTTGTATTAAAGGGCATGCCTTTGGTGTAACTTGCTAGAGTTAATGGGCCTGTAATAATAATCAAAGTAATTTGAATATATACCTTCTGTCTCATTAGCAGTAAATAAATGTTCTAAGATTTGGGGATCCAGACAACAGAATGTATAGGAGAGAAATAATACATCGCTTAAATAAAGGATTAGCAACACACTTGGATAGTTAGCTAAAGAAAACAGAGGTTTGTGTTTCAGCTAATTTGAAAGCTCAAACGTATGCTATTAAAATAACCATCAAGACAACTGACTATATAAACACTAAGTCAGAAAATACTTACAAATCTTTTGTCTCCTTGTCCCATTCTACTACTAATTTCACATGAGCAGTACCGCCTGGTCCACAAGATTTTAGTGCCCTATAGGATAGAGAAGAGAGTCACACATTACTTTCTAAATAAATGATTTTAATTAAATATTCAAACCGTCTGAAATCATAGTGTGATTGCTGAAAATCTTTGTCATTGGTTCCCATCAGAAAAGGTTTTATAACCTCATATTTAATGATTTGACTACAACTGGACTGAAAAATCCTTAAATTAAAATATTCAACATGGAAATAAAGATACGGCAAGAAATTTAGTACCACACTATAAGGTTATCCATGTAACTCTTAGAGGGTATGACCTTTCCAATTTTTGTCTAATTTTTCATCAAACCAGAGACTAGACAACAACCTCTTTGAGAACCAAGTCTGCCTCTCTCCACCTCCCTCCATACACCGTGGCTGGTCCCGGGACTGTGCCCACACCGATGTAAACTGTGCCTTCCTGCAAGGGACCCCTCAAGTTTTACCTCATTTATTGCCCCTGAGCTCCTTGGCTCCTCAGTCATCTTCTGAAACACTCAGCATTAACAGTCAATATTACTTCTCAAGTACTTTTTATTTTTTGCAATGTTTTAGATCATTATATAATCTGTTAACTCTAATTTCTAAAGCCAAACAGTGAATTCCTTTCGAACAGAACTATGTTGTATACTTTTTTGGAATCCTGAAATGCAGGCACTTCAATATTTATTGGAAAAGGCATTATAATAGAGGCAGTACTGTGTTTTATATGTATCCATATATGTGTAGTGTGTCTATGTACACATATGTCTATTATTTTATTAATACAGTAGAGTGTTGCAAGAGGACAGAAGTGTATAGAAAGCACAGAAGTAGCACGGGAAGAGACTAATTCTGGGGGCAAACAGGGGGAGGGGACAGTGTGAAGAGAGGCCAAAGGGAAGGAATTATCAACAGAGAGGCTGCATGTGGGAAGGCGTATGTAAACCCGTGCTGTTACGTTCAATCAACCCTCAGCACTTTGATGCTGCCGAAGGTCTGAGACAGTGGGGAGAAGGATGAGGCCTGACAGAACAGAAGCAGTCAGGGTTGAAACTGTAGAGAAACTGGGCTTATCATTTAAGGATTTCAAGGAGGAAACTGTTATGATTAGAATTCTACTTTGGAAAACTTCAATCATGGTGAATATGCAAGTGTAATTCATCTATCATCCTGAGACTTAGACCAATTTAGTTTCCTAACATAAGTATTCTAGGTTTTCCTGATTCTAAAAATGATCATAAGACATATTCCACTCAAATATGAATCAAAAGTAAAGTAAGGGTTTACTTTCTAAATGAGCCTGAAGAACCTACCACTCTTCTATGGAAATTACATCAGACATCACTAGAAATTTACACACAAGCATACCTGAAATCCTAGAAGGTAATTTTTTTTTTTTTTTACCTTTCTACTGTCGGGTGGCACAGAGGTTGCTCCTCCTGGGGCAGCAAGTACGTTATTCCCACAACACTGACCACACGCAAACTGAACGGACACACCTGCATCAAACGGCAAAGGCGAGTCAGGTTGGGTTTCTCCTCCAGGGCATGCGATTCACAGGGGCATTTCCCAACCAGGTTAGCGGGAAAGCAAACTGTTCTACAAAACACTTCTCTGCGATATTCCGTGAGGTTGCCGAGCCACTCTAACACACTTTATATATGACTGACCCAAATGCAATTTACATATCAAATGTTATGCAAGACAAGTAACATGCTGCTTTAGCTTAACATTAAGTTTTCCACAGATACCTTAACAAAGTAGTCAGAATTTTGAAAATATATAGTTTGTCTACAAAATCTCTCTCTCTACAAAAGCGGGTCACGTGCTAAACTTTATTAGACAAACGTAAAGGAATACCCGGCAGTTCACAGAAAACCTTGCAAGAGCCAGCTCCCTTCATAAAATGAGGGATAAGTTCTCAGTCTGGAAAACCTGAATGTAGATTCTGCTAAGGAGCTTTTCTCCGGGGCTCCCCAACACTCCAGCACAGTGGCTAGTCTTCCCTAAGGTCAAAGGTCTGAACTCCCCATCTCACTGTGGTGACTGTTTCTGCAGGGGGTACACACACGCTGTTCTGGAGTGTCAAAAGGCTTACACACCTGAATGCAAACTGTGGGCCTCAAGAAGTACTTCATCTTCTCCAAGATTTCCTTCTGCAGAAGGTCCCATGCTATTGTCTTCTCTAAGTGCAGCACAAAAGGAAGTCCAAATCTGACATACATAAACAACTGTCATCACCTTAAAAAGTATGACAATTCTCTCAATACTGTAACTCCTTTTTCACGATCTTTTTAAATAGAATCACAACACAATTAGTTTTAGGGCAGTTTTCAAAAGAAAGCAAATAGGAAATTTAACACTCTTAAGTGGATGAAAAGAGTCAGAAGAGAAACTGAGATTTGTAAATGAAATTTAACAACTTACACACCAAAATGCTTCCAAAAAAGTATGGTACCATGATATTAGGTAGTAAGATGACAGAATTAGTGGAGACAGTGAGGAAGGCAGGTGGGTGTGGACGTGTGTCTGGCAAATAGCATGGATCAAACGCGTAAGGGGTTAGGTGCCAGAGGAATAGACAGAGAGGGCTGGGAGGTCTAGCAGGGACGGCCATATCCTGGTGGTCTGACGAGGAAGACACTGGCAAGCAAGTGACACTAAAAGTCAGCTCCAGTCAAGGGGAGAAGCCACGTGGCCCCTGCCAGGTTTCCTATCCCACGCTGAACTCACAGGTGTTAGAGAATGAGAGACAGAGCTGTGGTTCTCAGCCATGCGTACAGGCTGGTATCAGCAAGGGAACTTTAAAATACAGTGATGCCCATGAGATTCTGCTGTAATCACTCTGGTCTGTGGTTTAAGTACTGAGACTGTTTTAGGGCACCCCCCCCCAGGTAGTTCTAAGATGCAGCCACGGTGGGGAGCACTGGTCTAGCCTTAACTCTCACCCAAGCCTCAGCCGTTCAGATCTACTTGCTGTTGCCCTGAATGCATCCAATTCACACCCTGAACAGGCAGTCAATTCCCTCAGCCTGGAAAAGCCTTGTCACTCTTAAGCTATTTCCTACTCAACCATATAAGGACTCAGTGGCACCCGTGGCTGCATTCCCTGAGCTCTGTGGACCAAGCACTGCTGCTGCTGCTGCTGCTAAGTCGCTTCAGTCGTGTCCGACTCTGTGCGACCCCATAGATGGCAGCCCACCAGGCTTCCCCGTCCCTGGGATTCTCCAGGCACTACTGCATTGCAAATACCACCTGCTTATTCTGCCTCCACCAACAGACTGTGTTATCTGATAGCAGGCACTATGACTGACTTATCTTACTAGCCCAAAGAGCCGATGCCTAGAAAACAGTAGATGCTGAATGAATGAATGAACAAATGAATACACAGACTGACCCTGACTTAGGCCAAAGCAGAGGTGCTAATGTCACTGAGAAACCTGCTCCTAACAAGTACCAGTTTATTCACAGTAGTACTCAACAGTAAGCCTACCTGCCTAAAAACAACTGTGATGTGAAATACATTATAAGCATGATGTGTAAATCGGCAGCCATATTGTTCATATGACGATGTCTCTACTTTTAAGAGACCAGCATCATGAAAGGGATTCCATAAGTCCTTTATTTTATATAAATCTGATGAGCTGCCTTTCCTTCTGTCCTTAAACATGCCAAGCTCCTCCTAATCTCAGCATCTTTTCAAAAAAATTTTTATTCCAGTATAGTTAATTAACAATGTTGTGTTTCAGGTGTACAGCAAAATGAATCAGTTTTACATATGCATATATCCACTCAGTTTTGAATCCTTTTCCCACATAGGCTAGAGTATTGAGTAGAACTCTGTGTTACACAGTAGGTCCTTATTAGCTATCTATTTTATAAACATATTGATAGTTGTATGTGTATGTCAATCCCAATCTCCCAATTTATTCCTCCCCTTCCCTTTCAGCCAGTAATACCTGGAGAAAACTCTAATCCAAAAAGATGCATGCACCCCAATATTCATTGCAGCACATCTGCAATAGCCAAGAATGGAAGCAATTTAAATGTCCATGGACTGGATAAAGATGTAGTATATGCATACAATGGAATATTACTCAGCCATAATCTCAGCACCTTTGTACTCAATGTCCCCTCTTCATGCGATCCTTTCCCCAGAGGCTCACATAGCTCACAACTTCTCACTTGGCTTGGCCCAGCTACCGCCTCCTCAGGGAGGCCCTCCCTCACTTTCCTCATTAATGTAGTTTTGCCAGATGGCACCCCACTCCAGTACTCTTGCCTGGAAAATCCCATGGACGGAGGAGCCTGGTGGGCTGCAGCCCATGGGGTGGCTAAGAGTCGGACACGACTGAGTGACTTCACTTTCACTTTTCACTTTCATGCATTGGAAAAGGAAATGGCAACCCACTCCAGTATTATTGCCTGGAGAATCCCAGGGACGGGGGAGCCTGGTGGGCTGCCGTCTATGGGGTCGCACAGAGTCGGACACGACTGAAGCGACTTAGCAGCAGCAGCCAGACCCCCACCAGTGCATTCTATCATACCAGCATGTTTTAATATCTTCAAAGTAACAGTGACTGTCTGAAATTAAATGCTTACTTGTCTTTAGTGGCTCTGGCCTAACTAGGTTGCAAGCACCAAGAGAACACAGATCCTGCTGTACCCCTAGTGTTTAGAATAGTGCCCAACACACAACAAACACTCGCTAATGAACATCATAAATATACAAATCAACACATTTTGCATTTATGTTATTTTCCATTCTTAAATAAGAAACTTATTTCAAAGCAACATTTTAAAAGGTTAATATAAATGCTACTCTAATATTAGAAACACTGTATCCTTCCTCCCTGAAACACATCCATATGTTGTTATTACTCAAGTTACATTACTAGTGTGATAAAGTTACTTTAAAAAGACAGTCTAAAACTCCCATAAATCCTTAGAGAGGGAAACAGATTTAACAGAGATTTCTAACTTCCAAATGTCTGACTAAATACAGCTGAATGAATAGTGGTGCCATTTGCCGAGACAGGAAATGATGGGAGGGGTCAGGTTTATAGGCAAAGACAATGAGTTCAGCTTGGAACACAAGACTGAGGTGCACATGCCATCCAAGCAGCTTGGTTAAGATTTTTTTTTAAGCTGTAAAGAAAGTAGCTGGATACAGGTCTAGAAGTCTAGAGCTCCAGGAGGATCTTGAGCTGAAAATACAGATAAGAAATGTGCCCCTGAAAACTATGTGAGCTTGAAAGCCATCCTAACTCAGATCTTATCATCCTAATTTTATATTCTCCCCGTGTCAACCCCTCAGATCAGGTCAACTTATACACATGCTCTTCCTAAAATATCAGAATCAAAAATTAAGTACTCAAGAGTAAGGATTTTTTAATCCCTACTTTATAAAATATTTGAAAATGTTAGGCTTTTAAAGTCTCAATACTCATTGGAAAGTAAGTTGCTTGTCACCTTTTCCCTTGCTGCCCCGTGCAGGCTCGGTTACAGACTAACAGAACGATCTTGTCGCTTCCTGCTCTTGAGGGGGGCAAGTCCGCTTTCCCCTGCTTTGCTGCGGCTTGTGTAGAAGACAGTCTACAGTGATCCAAGCCAAACTTCAAGTGGTTTAGGTTGTTGTTTAAGTGAATTCCTAAAATAAAATGAAAACTTACTTTATCTCTTCAAATGTCTTTATTATTTCATTATAAAAAATTTACGCATCAGAGAAGTTAAGTTGTCATTATGTTATTTACACTGCAACTGAATGAGGAACAAATGATTGACTTTGAGATTACTCATCCAGCCCTTAAAAAAATTCTTGGCATCCATTATATCATTTAAACTAGCCTTACCTACCTTAAAAACTGAAAATTAAAATGATTCACTCCAGTGAATATTGGTTTTAGAATGGCAAGTCTGCAGGATGACCCTCCAGGACAGACTTAAAATGAGTCCATACAACCAGCAACCAAATTTTTTTTAATAAAGACAAGTATATGTGGAACAATCTTCAATATTCCAAAGGTAGTTCCTTTTCTTTGATTTAGACCCAGGGGTCTAAGGCTCACAGCCATTATAGAACTTTAATCAACTAGACTGGATTGACCTACAATGAAGTGAACAAAAATATATGTTTGACAGGCACAGTGCTGGCCTGTGCAGGTCTTCAAAATCCAGGTCTTCGAACATGCCCCAAGGCAGAGCTATCTGTCAATCAGAGGTGCTAAGGAATTTAGCATCTAGCCAAGGTCTTACACTTAGCTCAATAACTGCTCATTTCCTTAATCCTTTGGAAGGATAGCCTAAGGAAATGATACACCAACTGGAGAAAAAAAGCCTTCCACTGCCACCACACCAAAGAAATAACAGTATTACCAGAAGGAGAATAAAATAAAAGCTGCTTTACACAAAGGTATTCATGGCAAAACTCCAGCAATAAGCTAAATACCCAGCAGTAAGCATTCAACAAATTTATTTTGGTATTAACTATGCATTTGTTGAATCTAGTTAATACCAAAATAAATTCCAAATTAATTAGAGAACATAGAAACTAGAAATAAGGAAGAATTGAATCTTCACCAAGCTAGTAGAGGAAAGAAAACCTTTTAAGCTTAAATACCATAAAGAAATCACAAAAGAGCAGCAGGTTTCACTTCATAACCATTTTAAACTTTGGTATGAGAAAATACTGAATTTGAGACAATTAATGGGCTCATTTCCTAGGTTCTTAGCAGAGGTAAGGTTGGGAAGACCTATTCTGCTAAAAGTGATCAGGATTCCTAATGAGATGAGAGGAAACACTCAGCTGCTGAAAAATCAAGCTCCACATTCAAAGTCTAGGCCCACCATTACCAGCTGTGTGACCTGGGCCCCTGACCTTACCTCTCTAAGTCTCAGCTCCCTCCCCTGTAAAATGGGGAAAAGAATAGCCTCACAGGCATCAACGAAATACTGATGAGGCCTTTGTAAAGAGCAGAGGCTTACCATATTCGCTAAGTGCTATACTCTTCCAACAAAGGCACTTATATAACCATGGACCTCACCAAATTCACTTATAAATAGAAACAGTGTTAACCCTAAGCAACTGGGAGATGAAGGGGGATTTGCGGAAAGGCTCTGACCATGTATTAGGAATTATACTCATCTTTCTGGGTACAGAAAGATGAAGCAAAATACAGTCCCAGCTACAAAGAATTTCACAGTGTGGTAGGAAGGACAGAGAAGAAACCAGCATTTCCACACAACACGCTAGTGTCAGAGATTAGCAGAAGCCACACTGGAACATGGAAGAGCAGGAGTCAGTCAGCCAATCTGGGGTTGGGGAAGTGAGGACAGGCTTTCAGCATTTTACTATAATGCAATTAAAATTAGAAAACAATTAAAAAAAAAAAAAAAAGCATATGCCTGAAAATAAAGAGAGAAAACTGGATCCTAAGCTGGCAGTGGGGAAAGCTGAGCAACCCACAATACAGAATCACCACAGGTTCAGAGACTAAAGGCCCCAGAGACCTGTGGAAGTAGAGCTAAAGAAAAGAGGAACAAGAGAATCGCCAACAGGGGCGCCAAGGCGGCTCAATAGCAAAGAAAAATCTCTTCAACAAATGGTACCGGAGCTACTGAACATTCACACGCAAAAGAATGGCACTTCACACCACACACAAAGATTAACTTCAAAAGAATCTAAGACCTAAATCTAAGAGCTAAAACTTTCTTAGAAGAAAACAGATGAATCTTCATGGTCTTGGCCTTAGTGTTGGATTCTTGGAAATGACATCAAAAGCAAAAGCAACAAAAGAAGGAAAAGAAAAACTAGACTTCATCAAAATTAAGGACTTTTATGCCTCAAAAGATAGTATCAAGGAAGTGAAAAGATAACCCACAGAATGGGAGGAAATATCTGCATCATGTATCTGACAAGGGTCTAGTACCCAGCAAACATAAAGAACACATAACTCAAAAACAAAAAGGTAAGCAAGCCAAGTTTAAAGGAGGGAAAGGTCTTGAATAGACATTTCTCTAAAGAAGAAATGGCCTAAAGCTGCATGAAAAGATGACCAACATCATTTATCATTAGGAAAATGCAAATAAAAAATCACAATGACGTATCACCTCACACTCACCAGGATGGCTAAAATAACAGCTATTGGTAAGAATGTGGAGAAACTGTAACCTTCATATATTGCTGGTGGGAAGGAAAAAATGATGCAGTTTCTATTAAAAACAGTCTGGCAATTTCTCAGAAAGTTAAACACAGAATTATCATATGACCCAGCATTTACACTTCTAGGTATATACCCCCCCCAAAAAAAACTGAAAATAGGTATTCAAATACTTGTACACGAACGGTCACAGCAGCACTACTTCGTAACAGACAAAAGGTGGAAATTCAAATGCCCATCGACAGACGAATGGATCAAGGAAATGTGGTATATACACATAACAGAATAATATTCAGTCATAAAAAGAACTGAAGGACTGATATATGCTATAATGGATGAACCTGGAAACATTATGCTAAGTGAAAGAGACAAGTCACAAAAGGCCACGTATTATATGATTCCACTCATATGAACATCTAGACTAAAAAAATCTACAGAGACAGAAAGCAGAATAGTGGCTGCTTAGGACGAGTGGGATGAGGAGATCGGAATGTGTGCTTAGGGGAGACAGAGTAGGTGTTAATGAGAGCTGCAGAAATGAATTTTCAGCAGAGCAAACAGGAGGGAAAGTATAAAAGCATGTGGCATGTTCAAGAAATAAAGAGTAAATCTGGATAGGGTACATGGGAAAGAAGATGGAATATATTAGGTTGGTGCAAACATAATTAAGGGTTTGTAGCATGAATTTGCGAGAAGGCAATGGCAACCCACTCCAGCACTCTTGCCTGGCAGATCCGTGGACGGAGGAGCCTGGTAGGCTGCAGTCCATGGGGTCGCTAAGAGTCGGGCATGACTGAGCGACTTCACTTTCACTTTTCACTTTCATGCATTGGAGGAGGAAATGGCAACCCACTCCAGTGGGCCTGGTGGGCTGCCGTCTATGGGGTCGCACAGAGTTGGACATGACTGAAGTGACTTAGCAGCAGCAGCAACAGCAGCATGAATTTTAAATCATTATAACTAGGCTCAAATATATCTTTATTAGTCAAAATAGGAACCATTATAATCAACACATTTTGCCAACAAGAAATAAGTTTGTTTATTCTTGTAGCATAAAAACTCTTGGAAAGCATTTTCTGCATCCTGTTGGTTGTGGAAGCATTTTCCCTGCAAACAGCTGTTGAGATGCTTGTCGAGTGGTAGCTGGTTGGCGAGAGGTCAAGTGAATGTGGTGGATGAGGCAAAAGTTTGTAGACCAATTCGTTCAACTTTTGAAGCGTTGATTGTGCGAAGTGTGGTCAGTTGTTGCTGTGGAGAAGAACTGGGCCCTTTCTGTTGACCAATACTGGCTGCAGGGATTGTAGTTTTCATCAATTGCTGGGCATACTTCTCAGATGTACTGGTTTCGCCGGGATTCAAAAAGCTCAAGTGGCTCAGATGGGCAGCAGACCACCACACAGTGACCATGACCTTTTTTTGGAGCAAGTTTGGCCTTGGGAAGTGCTTTGGAGCTTCTTCTCAGTCCAACCACTGAGCTGGCTGGTCGTCACCAGCTGTCATTTACAATCCACTTTTCGTCGTAAGTCACAATCTGATCAAGAAATGGCTCGTTATTGCTGTGTAGAATAAGAGAAGACAATACTTCAAAACGATGTTTTTGATTTCCAGGCAGCTCATGAGGTACCCACTTATTGCACTTTTTCACCTTTCCAATTTGCTTCATATGCTCAATGACCATAGAATGGTCAACACTGAGTTCTTCAGCAACTTCTCATGTAGTCGTAAGAAGATCAGCTTTGATGATGGCTCTCAATCGTCACTGTCAACTTCCGATGGCTGACCACTAGGCTCATCTTCTAGGCTCTCATCCTCTTTGCGAAACACCTTGAACCACTACTGCACTATTCATTTGTTAGCAGTTCCTGGGCCAAATGTGCTGTTGGTGTTGCAAATTGTCTCTGCTGCTTTACAACCCATTTTGACCTCAAATAAGAAAATTGCTCAAATTTGCTTTTTGTCTAACATGCTTTCCATAGTCTAAAATAAATATAAAATAAACAGCAAACAAAAAAACACAAAGCAAGAAACACATATTAAAATGATGTATAAAGTAACCACCACATTTATTTAGAATGTATTCCAATTTATCAAATGGACAATTTCAACAATGCAAAAACTGTGGTTACTGTTGCACCAACCTAATAGTAGAGAGGCTAGAAAAAAAGCAAAGCATTCATCCAAGATATTTAGATTTAAATGCAGACAAAAGGGACCAGGCATTCTTCCAAGGTATTTAGATTTAACTGCAGACAAAGGGGAACCACTGGGACATCAATAAGCATGTAACATGATCAGAACTCTATGTAAGAATAAGCCTGGTAGCACTGTGAAGAAATAATTGAACAGGAGAAAGCCCAGGGGTAAAGAAATTTCTAGAAAAGCCCAGTTGAGACTGGTCTGCACTGTGTCAGCAGCAGTAGAATGAACAGGAAAACTACAGAGTATTTGATCAGTTATGAATTTAAGTCAAAATCCAAGAGAAAAGTGCTTGGGCCAAGCTTGGGTGAGAAGAAGGACAGTGATACTCCACAGAAAAAACACAAGAGGAGCAAGAAAGAAACGCTCAGTGTGAGATGGCCGTGGGGCTCCAAGCAGAGATTCCAGTGGGCCGCTGAAAGTCAGGGTACGCAACCAGAAGATGAGTAGGGGCTAGAGGAGAGTTTAGTTCTAAAAATCACCAGTGCAAAAAACTGGTAAGACTGGGTAGAGCAGCAGCTCTCCAACTCTCACCTGCACCAGAATCACCTGTTAACTGACTGCCGGGCTCTGCCCCCAGCGTCTGTCACTCAGTAGGTCTGGAGGGGCACCTAAGAATTTACATTTCTCATCAGTTCCCAGGTGACACTGATGCCTTGACAACCACTGGAGTAGAGTAAAAAGAACAGAAGCCCTAGGAGCTGAAGAACCTAAGGCCAGGAACAAAGTTCTTTTCAAGAATTACCTTCTTCCAGGGAAATATGTAACCTAAAATGGATACCATCATAAAAAGATATGTTAAGTGTATTTCACCACAATTTCAAAAAATTATACCATCATACAATAAGCTAAAAGAGTAGACAGTTGTTAAACCTGCAAACCCAGGTGGTATTATGGAAACAGATGCTCATTTACCTCTTTGACTGAGAATTCCTTCAGGCCTAAATATTTCTGGAGTCTCAAAGGCAAAAATGCAGTCACTTTCATGGACTGTTTCCAGGTCGTCTGTGTCACAAAAGGAACGATGGAACCCATCATAGTACATTTCTGTTAACACAATCTAAAAACGGGAAAAATGCAAATAGTTGGGTAACTGGAAAGTCAGTAAGAATTGATCTCCTAATCCAGCTGTGAACTTCTCCAGATCAGCAGGCCTGCAGGGGAGTTGAGGGCTTGGAAACATCTCATCACGCCCGGGCGATCTGCCTTTAATAAGAGAATCTTGGAAGCACAATATCCTCTGTGGTTTTATAACAACAAACTGATTTCAGAGTGCTGGGGCACTAAATCCAGCTTTGGTGAAGAGAGTCAGCGCTTACAAAGTCTAAAGCCCTTGTTTCACAGGGAGAAGAAACTAAAGAGAGATGGAGTGACTTGCCTAAGGTTATACAACTATCCAGCCTCATAGCAATAAGAGTCTACATCTGATTCTGAGATTTTCTACCATTAAATTTTCTTCTTTTCAGATTAAAAAATGTCAAATAACCATGGAGATTTGTACTGGAAAAAAAAGTAAATCGACTCAAATGCCCAACAAAAGGAACTAGTTAACTATACTATAGTTCTACTGGAATTATAAAGTTCTTTCAAAGAATAAGCTACATATATTTGCACTAACATGGAAAGATCTCCTAAGTAAATAGTGAAAGTCAGAAAAGAAAAGTATGAGTACACGGTTCCATTTTCATAAAATAGTAAATAAAGTATATGCACAAGACAAAATATAAATGAATATACAACACAGTATTAAAGTTAATAAGCCTTAGTTCTAAGATCCTAATACAAGGTACTTTCACTTTTACTAACTTTTATTAAGCTTCTGAAATGGCTGACTACTTCATAAAGAAAGAAAAATAAAAGATGGGGAAAAAGACAATGGAGACATGTAGAGACCTCATGACATGCTCAGCAGCCCCGTCCAGTGAAAAAGTACTGGGCCAGGCCTCAAGAGGTTCCAGTTCCGGCCTGCCACCAACCAGCCCCGTGACCCTGAACAAGTCACATGGTTTCTCTGGGCCTCCTTCAGATGAGGAGGTTGGACTGGGCTCCTAAGGCCCCCTCTACTATCACAAATATACTAGGAGTCAGTGAGGTGAAAAGGGCTTGGTGGCATAGTCCACAATCCAGGAAAAACAGTCCTCTCGTATTTTTCTTCTAACAATTTTAATGAACACACTGTCTTCCTGCAGGTGAACACACAAGTACACTTCACTTTCTCCAGCAAGCTGAGGTCAAAACAAATCTGTAATTATATCACTCACTTAAACAATGCAAAAAGAGCCAGACAGCACTGGAGGCTTTAAAGATACAACCAGATTAGCCTCAGACACACACCGAAGCCTCCCTCTCTCTCTCTCCCCTCATCTTGAATTTACAACAAAAAGAAAGAATGAACGAGCATTTCAAAGTAAGGAAAATCACGAACATTTTATCAATCTGCGAGGACTTGGCCTATGAAAATATGAAATACTTGCTGCATCAGGGCAACACTGCTGGTGGTATCTGTTTTACTGCAATACTTCCCAGATGAGGTCACAGGAGGCCAAAATACAAAACACCTTCATTATTTACATGATTACATAGCAGCATTCAGAAGTTATCTAGCGAAAAGCCATTCAGCCACTGAATTATCTTTCCTTGGTAAATATTAAATAGGGAATTTTTTACCCCAATAAAACTCTTAACAGTGAATTGAGTAAAAGAGGTATGTAAAAGTATGTCAAGTCACAAACAGGCCAAATTATTCTGGGTCAATACAACTGTGTATCAAATATTCACTCAAAAAAGAAAGGTGGGGGGTTGGAGGGGGTTACAACTTTCCTTTCTCTTATCTAAACAAGGTGAAACACTCTAATCAGAAAATAAACCACACTGACCCCTGTACGTACAGTACTAGCAATAGGCTCATTCTTTTCACCATAATGGGAAGGAATTTTCAAGAACAACTGGCTGGGTTTTCTAAGCCTCTCTGACCTTCAAATACCACAGGATGCTCTTCCTGTGGCCCACATGAGCATCCACAGAATGATTTAAGGTGGTGTTGGTTTAATTAATTATACTCTATAAACAAAGCTGAAAGAAGGTCTTGGTGTAAAGTCACAGCTTTTCCTTTTAAATATATATATATACAATTAAATGAAGAATTAAAAGTTTTTGTGTGTATTTTTCTCCTTTGGATCTTGATGTTTTTATCTTTCCTTTAACAGTAGAAGCAACATAGTTTTAAATTTCTATCCAATCATGTTTGACTGAGAACTGTTAAAAAAAAAAAGTTCCAGAAGAAGAGAAAGCAACATTTTTGTGGCTCCTGTGTCATCGGCCTTAGCAAGCTTATTACCTGATCAGTGGGGATCTTTGTTTCCACGGACACTGCTTCCCGAAGTCTGGCGACAGTCCCAGACAGAGGCACGGCCACGCCAACCCGCATGCAGTGAGAGCATTTCCCCTGATACACTACGGTGACATAGAGAGGCCTGTGCAGATCAAAGTCAGATCTTCTCATTAGTCGCTTACTTCAACTAAAATGAACGAGCAAAACAACTTTGACATAAAATCAACAACACTAAAGCAAACCCACACCTTCAGCTGGACCTATGCAGAACTATCCAGCGATAATCAATAACTCGAGAGAACTGGCTCACAATGGTGGAGGAGATGGACGTGTGCCCACGGACTCCTGTGAGAGCACCAAAGAATGCTTTGGAAAGGGCAGTATTTATAAAACAACCATACAGCGTACCAATACTTGGTCCTGTGCTTTGCGGTTTCTTTAAAACAGCCTAACTCCTAGAAATTTTGAGGAACAGTTCAAATAAAACAGCTAATTTAAAAGTGTAACGCAAGGTCTCTAGAGGCTCTAGGAGGCACTCGACAACCTTCTCCAGCTCCCATCCTATAGGTGGACGACCAGCTGAACAGAGTACAACCAGACCAACCAAAAAGACTTGCCTGTCCCGTGTACCTGTCGACCCTACTGGCTCAGACTGGCATTTATAAATTTCTGCAAGGCCTTAATAATGCCTGTATTCAATTTATCACTAATGCTATTACTTGTCTAAATACATAAGAAGCCCCAATAGAGGCGGCTACGGAAGAAAAGGAACATATAGGAACACAGTTTTAATTTGATTAACTCTGTTCTTACCTTGTGTGGGGTAGAGGAATTGGCAAAGAAATGCAGAGGAAAGGATCAAAAGTGTTGCTCTGCTTCTGACAATGAGGACACGTCAAAGAAGATCTTCAAAAATAAGAATGTAAGACACTCCCATTAAGATCACCTCGAACTATATAAGCAGACAACATAAGGGAAATTTAATTTGCTCATACCTGTATTGGGCTTGAAAAAGTTCTTGTACAAAAGTGCTACAGACAGGAAAAGATGGTCCCTCAGGCATCATATCAGTCTCTGATGGTGGCTAAAAAAAAAAGTAAAGTACAACTTCACAGACTAGAAGCGCCAGGTCTTGACTGATGATGTCACAAATGTCCCAGACCTCCTTTACCAGATCTGCATCAGATCCAGATGTTTCAGGGAAAGGCATCTGCTCAAGGAACCAGAACACAGCTGCCAGGACGTGGGTCACATGGACTCATGGCCTCACAAGGCTCTCCCAGACACAGCACTTGTCCGTCTCGCCACACCATCCAGGCCCTTGGGCAGTCCTTCCCCCGAGCGCTGCAATCCTCCTCCGGCGCTCAACAGGCTCCCTCCAACCTCATCCAGGGAATAATCTCAACCATTCAAAAGTACCAATTCCTGCCTAAAGGGAATTTGCTCTCTAGCACCTATTAGCTCTGCTGCCTACTTAGGCCTAATCATTCTACTCACATTTTACCTAAGCTTTTCATCCCCCTCCCTGCCACCACAGTTAGTTACTGAGCATCAGGTACCACGTGCAGAGAGCGCTGCAAAAGGCATAAGGATACAAAGAGAGGTAAGACACAGCGCCTGATCTTGGGTGCGTCTCTGTCTGGAGGGAGAGGCAGCCACAAGCGCACAGTCATACGACAGTACAGAATGTTCAGGGACAAAGGACCTTGAATCAGAATAATCTGACAGCTCACCAAAACTAGAAATTTAAAATTTGAGGTACAGAATAGAATTATCAAAAGTTTTTTAAAGCTATGAGAGGAGAACAACACTTTCACTTTATTTCCATTACATAAATCATTTTGTCTGTCATATTAAGACTACATTAAAAAAAAAACTGATAATGAATCACTGATTTTCAGTAAGAAGATTCTAAGGGTTCAGTTCCGACACTCAAATCTAATCCTAACAGCAGAGACATCCATACATTTCCTCTTTGATTGTGTGGAGATCACATTCCAGTGATCTACAGACTATGTCTCACTGGAATAGAAGGCAAATTTTTGCTTTAAAGACAGTTTAAAGACAGTTTACTGAGTTTAATGTCAGTCTAAAGATATACAGGCACATGTGTCCCCTCTCGTGAATGTAAGCTCCTTGGAGACAGTGACTCTCGTTCCTGACAACTGCCAGCAGCGGTGGTGGTGGCGGCGGCGCAGGGGGAGACAACCTCTAAGTATCCACGAAACTCAGTCAATTTCACAGTATTAACTAAATACAAACTGCTACAACTACTCAGAAGAGGTTTGGAAGAATTTGCACTCACTCCTTCCTCCATTCAGCTCAGCACTCCCTGACTGCCCCGGGGGCGTGCCCTTACCTTCAGAGGAGGCTGGCCACTCTGCTTCACAGCGTGATTGAGGTCTTCGTGAACTCGGTCCAAAAGCCACAGCAGAAACTCCTGGGCATCGTGCTGGGAATTTCCCCGATACTGCAGTGCATTCTTTGACACAATACTCTACACGGGTAGATAAATCAGAATGAATAGTGAGTTTCTGGCTTTAAAGATAAAGCATCCATAATCCCAAAGAGGAATGCAAGATCTCAAGGGTGTTAGTGAGTACTTCCTGTAAAGACAGTAAATATGAAACCAGACACTCATAAAAGCCCCACCTGTGCACCAAAAACTTTTAAATGCACCAACCCAACAATCCTACTTTTAGGAACATGGATCTAAAGGAAACCATCAAAACAGCATGCTAAGACTTTTAATAGAAAAAAAATTCACTTCTAATCCACTAACAGAAAAAAAAAACATGGTTAAAACCTGAACATCTTAAATATAAGAACTGTTACAAATACCAAATCATTGTTAACTTGCAACTAATATGTTATATGCCAATTATAACTTCAATTTTTTAAAAAGTAGAAGAAAAAATGAGAATTGGTAAAAGTATTACAGTGTTGGATGATAAGCCAAAGTATAAAGTAAGTCCACATAAGGTAAATGACTGAGTAAATAAGTAGGAAGAGACAAATCTCCCTTAAAGAAGAATTCTAAATAATGTGTCAAGAATCTCTCCTCCAGGAGCTGGACCTTAACCCCCACAACCCCAACCCTACCACCTTGAATATGGACCATGACAGTGACTTGCTTCCAAAGATTCTAGTCTTTGCAAAGAGGAGTAGCCAGTGAAAGGCTGCAGGTAAAGCAGTGAAGTAAAATTAAGATCACGGGCTCTGAAGCATATAGCCTGAATTCAATCTCTGTCCTGCCGCTCACTATTGGTGAGGCCGGGCCTACTTTGCTCCAAAGTAAAAAGGATAATAAATGTTTAGTGTGATGGTTAAGTGTGAATACATGCAAAACATTTCACAAATAAGTGACATATAGTAAGCACTCAAATGTGAGCTATCAGTAATGGATTTGAAAGCAGGGAGAAAGAAGGGGAGACAACTGCACAAAGGAAGCACAGTCAGAAGACAAATGAAGCGACGAGACGAGAATACGGGTCTAAGCTAAGTTTGTGAGGGCAAATTAGAGAGAGATTTCAAAACTGGGGCAGCAGAATTGATAAGACTTGTGACCTAATGAGGGTTTCCCAGGTGGTGCAAGTGGTAAAGAACCCGCCTGCCAATGCAGGAGACACAGGAGTCGTGGGCTTTGATCCCTGGGTCAGGAAGATCCCCTGGAGGACAGCACAGCAACCCACTCCAGTATTCTTGCCTGGAGAATCCCATGGAGAGAGGAGCCTGGACAGCTACAGTCCGTAGGGTCACAAAGAGTTGGACACGACTGAAGTGACTTGGCACACACAAGCACGTGACCTAACGAATGTGCAAAATGAGGAAGGAGGCATTAGAGTCATTCACGTGTCTTTATCTGGATGATGGGCCACTGCTGGTTCCCTTCATCATGACAAGATTAAAAAAAAAAAAAAGGAATAAGTCTGGAAAAGAGAGTGATGTGTTTAGTGTATATGTGTGTATGTGTATAGTGGATTAGAATCCACTATATCTGAAGTTATCTGGAACCTCCAAATGGACATACCTGGTAAGCAACTGAAAAAAACAGGTCTTGCACTCAATGAAAGAGTCTGTGCTCAGGACAAGGATTTCAGGGTGAAGGGATGAGTGGTCCTTGAAATCATGAATATGACTGACACTGTCCAGACAAGATCATGAGAGATCCATCCGCCAGAGGACAGAATCCAGAGGACTGCTCTATTTAGGAGGTCCTTAAAGATGACCAAGAAAAGGCCATCAAAGATGTGGCAAGAAAATCAAGATAATGAAGTCCCAAGAGTCAAGAGCAGACAGCTAAGGAGAGAGTGATCAACAGTGTTAAAAGTTGAAGAATGACAAAGTAAGTCAAAGAACACCTGTCCATTGTATTTTCTAATTAAGATAATGATAACAGATGAAAAGGGATAAATCTTTAATTAGGAAGAAGAACCATCACAAACTGATGATCAAATTCAACGTGAGTAACAAAAAGATGATTTATAAAATTCGAATTTAAGGAGGAAAAAATTTAAAGGGACACAAATGAAGAGAAGATGGAGGTGTCATGGGCAAAGCTCACTGACTGAATAAAGTGAACAAGGAAGAGGAAGGACCCTGGTAACAAACAAGAATTGGTGTGACCTGAAGGATACCATGCGGACACCACCTCAGAAGCAGGTATAAAAAAGGGGGAGTGGGTGTGGGTAAAGACATCACTGCACTACAGAACTCACCCAGAGGTCTGACACCACCCAGTCACCGAATCTAATTCTTTCTTTCTCAGTCTTCATTTTCCTCAATCCCCCCGTAGCATTTCATATACTTCACATCTTACTCCATTTTGAAATGGTTTGGCTTGTGGCCATAATTATTTTCTCATTTAGCAGAATCAAAACTAGAGTCATTGTGATGGACAGTGGAAGAATGTGATCCACAGAAGAAAGAGACCTCCTAGCAAAGAAACATGAATCAGTTAAAGAAGAAAGAAAGAAAAGGAATCAGCAGCAGCAGCAGGTAAGCCTGCAGCTGGCTCAGGCAGGAAGAGAAACCCACGAGTGATGGCACTATACTGGGTGATACGCAGAGGAAACCCGGACGACACCAGGTTCTTCGCTTCTGACTTCAGTGGATAAAGAAACTGGGAACAGAGGAAGAGACGGGGGGCTGCGGCACTTTGAACAAGTTAAGTCTGAGGGACTCACAGGATCCCCAGTGAGGAGAGGTCTGGTGCTCAGGGAAAAGATCTGAGCTGGTAAGTTCAATCAGAGCACGTACACTTATCCCGTGAAAGTGTCAGTCACTCAGTCGTGTCCGACTCTTTGCAACCCCATGGACTGTAGCCCTCCAGGCTCCTCTGGCCATGGGATTCTCCAGGCAAGAATACTGGAGTGGGTTGTTATTCCCTTCTCCAGGGGGATCTTCCCGACTCAGGGATCGAACCTGGGTCTCCCATGTTGCAGGCATGTTCTTTACCATCTGAGCCACAGGGAAGACATCCTATCCTATGAGCATGGAAGAAATAACCCAGGGAACATTTAATGAGAAAAGGTGGGCAGCTGGGACCAAATATTATAGAACAGACAAGTCCCAGAAAAGAAGCCCAAGAAGATGATCAGAGGGAGCAGCCAGAAGAGAGTGGCACCACACAAGCTGAGGGAGAAGAAACCCTAAAGGAGATGGAAACGACTCAAACCACCGAAGGAAAGCCAAGTACGACAAACACAGAGGGGGACACTTCGGAACAGCAAATTGAGAGACTGATTCCTGCTCCATTTCAGTGACACAGATCAGAGAGGGTCAAGGAGAAGAAAAGGTAAGGCATCCGAACAGTATCAAGAATACCACTCTTCGTATCCAAGAAGCTTCATTATAAAAGGAAGGAAGAAAGCTGCTCTAGTTCTCCAGAGGGGGCACTAACGGGATGGAGGGACTTAAGTGCTGAGGGAAGAAGCTAACAGAAAGGACATACTTGAAGCAAGGATTCTCCAGGAAGGGGAGAAGGAAGGACTCAGAAAAGAGGCAGAGGAATTGCCTTAAACAGGAGTGGGGAGAGACAGCAGAGGAGGCAAGGATAGTTACGGATTCAGAGACGTTATAGACAGGGCGGCACGGAACGTTGTTTTTGTTTTGTGGAGGAAGCAGAGGCCAACTGCCAAGAGGAACTTTTAGGTTCAGCAGGGATAAAGACAAGCCTCCTGGCATATAGATGAGGCACACAAAATGCTGGCAGCATAACCAGCTTCTGCTCAAGACCCTCTCCTTTATTTACTTCCAAAGTAGAGGAGGGGTAGTTCCCAGCATATGCGTCCTAAGAGACAAATTAGCGGAAATAAAACGCTTCTCTATGTGTCAAAACAGATATTTTATGCACAGTGTCCATCAAATTCAGGGTGGGGACAACATTCAATTCTTTATCAAGATTGCATGAAACTTGATTTACGCTTCCTGCCATTATCACTTCGACTCATCCAGCACTTCTCCAATCACTGCGTAAAAGGTGCCGTGCTGAAGCTGCTCAGCAAGATTCTTGTTGGGCACGACTCGACAAGCAACAGCCCTCTCTAACTACAGCCAAAACTGCTCTAGGGCCAAGCCCATCCTAAATCACTGCATCTCAAATTAAAGGGGATTTTACAGGAAACCTCACTGAACAAACACAACATAAAGGCTCCTTTCCCCCTTCACAGTGGTGACTTCTTCCCACTGCAGAGACCCAAGGGACTGCTGGGACCATTTCACTTCTTCCCCAGACAAACCAAAACACAGAATAATCTAGTAACCATCCTTTGACGTGTGTTACAGAAGAAGAAACACAATAGGGGTCAAGGAGCCTGGGCTCCAGCACGGCTCTGCCCCACACCGCTGGCTATCTTGGGGAACTCACTGAAGCTGACTGCTGGTCACACAATGAAGCAGTTGAGCTGCACCAGCAGAGAGACCCTGGCATCTCACATCTTCACCCAAACTCTGCCCCTAGAATACCAGCAAGTGATTTGGTTTTTCTTTGGGGCCTCATCTGACACTGTTTTGGTTTGTCTTTTATCATTTTTTTTCCTAATTAAGTCTTAGTTTATTTGATGTCATAAAATTAATCCTTCCCTAGTTTTGCAGGTTTTTTAAAAGTTGATTATCACTAGAATATGTCATCTGTAAATATTTCTACCATCTGAGAAATCACATAAATTTGCCACTTCTATGACAGAGTATGAACCTTCTTAAAATTAACCTTACACATCTGTGTCTACTTTGCAGAATCTGGGTATGAGGCTGATTTGTAAAAACATTAAACTGGAAACTGCTGCTTTAAATATTTATGTACCACTATAAATAAATCTAACCATCACTCCTATTTTTCATTCTAGAAGATCCCTAACATCTAGTTACTAAACAATGAGTAAAAGTCAAAACACATTTTTAGGGCCTTCAAACCTCTTAAAAATTTTCTTCACCCTTCAAATAAAACCTTAAGGTCTAGAACTACAGAGAATGTTTTTTCTCCCTTAAAGGGGGGGAAAAATGAGTTGGAAGCATGGCCCAGAAAAGAAAAAGAATGAAGTCTATCCAATTGGAGTTAAAAAAAAAAAAAATTAGACATGAGGTTCTTTCATTCCATATAGCCGTAGGACTGAAGCAGCAGAATCCTGGGCTCCAGGGAAAAGACAGTAACTGGTTTAAGACATCCTTTAACTGACTCCAAAAAGATGACAAAGCAATGGCTATTAGTGACTTCCTTCCATGGGGAATGGATGTGGCAATATCTGACATGAACGATTAGGAGTTGGCTTACTCTTTTGGAGAAAAGGTAGTTTGCCAAAACTCATCAAACCAAATCACCACTCACATTCCTTGGTTCTATGCCAGAAGGAACATAGAATTTACTTTCAGTGATTCTGGAAAAGAACAGAAAAACTTGGGAGGACAATATATTTACATTTTAAGAGAAAGATCTAAAACTGAAACTTGGTTTCTGGGCTGTGCTGGAAAGAACAGAACGATAAGCACTTGTCCTGAGAAAAGTTTCAGCTCTTATATCTGACCTTCTGGACACTTAAGCTGATGAAAAACAAACTAAAAACATAGGGGATGCAATTGGTACAAATTGATGAAAACCGTAAAAGCAGATACGACCCATTAAAAAAACAGTGTTCCATGCCAGGGTATAGGACACAGCCACACTCAACAGGGCTCTCTGTGACCTTCATCCAGCCCTTCCTCCTTGTGTCTTCACCTTTGGTGGGGAGGTCTATTCACATAACAGCGCAAACGAGGCAGAGAGGCCCTCAGGACTAAGCCAGCCGGGGCAACTACCACCCTTGAAAGAGACTGGACGGCCTCCATGGTCCCTACACCTGGAATGCCCTCCACTCCCACCCCCACAAGGTCTCTCTCTGCTCCCTCTCCTTCCTCAGAAAGATGGAGCTGGGACCCTGTGGAGAAGAGGAGGAAGGAGGCGACGGGAAAGGAGTTTCCTTCTAGGATGGAAAGACAACTCGGGGAGAATTGTAGAGACCACCACATACCACTTGTTCACGTGCTCACGTTTGGCCATAAGGAAGAGTGAGTTATTCTGGTACAGAGCTCCTTGATCCTTCCAGACTGACAGCCAAACAAAGCGTAGCTCAAGCACAGGTGTACCCTATGTCCAAGTTCTCAAGTTCCAAATTTAGAAACGAAAACAGATTTGGACAGCAAGGGATACTTATAGTTACCAGTTTTCAGTATTAAATTAATATATACCAGAACAACTTGGTGGCAGGGACTCACTGATGAAATAAAAATTAGGAAAGGGTTTATTATTCTTTTATAAAAGAAAAAGTTGTAATAGAAGGACTGAGAAATGGCTAGTGCATTTCAAGAAATTATAGCTAAGGCTGGAAGTATGGTCGAGAGCATTAGAGCCAGAATAAAAGAAATAGACCACAAGTGGTTCAGCTAGATGAACAATGAGCAAGATTTTTCAACAGATCATAAAGCTGTATCAATAGAAAACACAGCAGCAAGAGAACACCTTCAAGTATTTAAACACTGGTTGAATATTTCTGGTAGAAATGCAGTAGAAACAGAAAGACTGGATTCTGAATACCTGGGTTTAAGCCCAACTTTTACTTAATGTGTAGTTTTTCTGAGCCTTGACTATCTTTTCTGCAAAACGGGGATGATAATACTTTTTTAAATTTACCATTGTGAGGCTTCCATGAAATCACAAAAGCACTTTAAACTCTAAATACCTATCATCATGTAAGTTTTAAAAGTCAAGAAAAAAGCAAAGAATTAGCCTATGGTATAGTATAATCCCGGAAAATGCCAAAGAAAAAGAGAAGGAAATACCTAAGGCACTGGCTCTTGACCCATGGCGGTACAATAGAATCACCTGGGAAAATTTATTTAACAAATAAAAACCGTAAGTGGCAGCAGCCATAGGATAATGGTGGGGCCTGTTCATCAACAGTTTTGTTTTTCAAATGTGATTTAACAATTCTATTTCTAATGTGAAGCCAAGACTGAGAAAGAGCATGCCATGCTAAAAAAAACACTAAATTTTCAGTCCCAAAAGCATTAAAAACTTACGGGAGGCTCTTCTGTCCTAACTGCATTATATCAATTACTGCATTTTATTCAAAACACCGGGATACATAATCTCATATCTGTCTCTACCACTAGACTGCTCGGGGATGTCTTATTCAATATTATTTCCTAGAAACCTAGCAAATACAGTATGTGACACAAAGAATAATAACAAGTTAATACTAGAGAGCCTTTAATGTATCAGGCTTTGTACTAATTGTTTTATAGGTGTTATTTCCTATAAAAATTAATCCCCAGAAATTCCCTAGGCTGTTAAGTACAATATTAACATCATTATTTACAGACAAAAAACCTTGGGCTCAGTAAAGTAACTTGTCCAATGTTATCACTATTCTCCAGCCTCATATGATTAAAGTGCAAGTCGCTCAGTCCTGTCCAACTCTTTGCAACCCCGTGGACTACACAGTCCATGGAATTCTCCAGGCCAGAGTACTGGAGTGGGTAACCTTTCCCTTCTCCAGGGGATCTTCCCAACCCAGGGACTAAACCCAGGTCTCCCACATTGCAAGTGGATTCTTTACTAGCTGAGCCACCAGGGAAGCCCACATATGATTAAAATGGCCTTGAAACATTTTTGCCCATAATTATTTTTTCCAATGAATGGTTTCTTCCCTTATACAACTCAGGATCATGTAGGGTTTACGGTTCTTCATTCTGAGCGCCAGTCTCAATGCAGACAAAACATGTGCTGGAGACTGACCTACAGTTGCACCAAGCCTGAGGCTTCTGGGAGCTTCTTTGCTTTTAAATAAATCTGTATTAATCAGTGTCTGTTTTGTTCTAATTAGCATTTTTTTCCTATGACTGAAATATGGCCCAGAAACAAAAATGCAGTCTATCTAATTGAAATGTTATTATTTAAGGAGTAAGGAGGAATTCGGACTATGTCAGCAGATCAGCTTGCAGCATGTGAAGAAATATGCCCTGCATGAGAATCCCCGGTTGCTACAGAAAGCAAACCAGAGAGTCGACCATCTGCCCTGGGAGAGCTGCATCTGTCTGTCAATAGCAAATATAAAGGGAAGCGTTCACCTTATAACGCTCAGGCTGGTCTGCTGATGGAGATGATTCTGATGTCGTCATTCCATCCGTCCTAGGACCCTCTAACTGGCCAAGCCGAGCCAACTCCAAAGTCAACTTGGGTCACCAAAATGTGTTTATGCATCCGATCAACTAACTCAAGAAACTCAAGTGTCTTGTTTTTAGTCTCCTCGACATTTTCCTACACAATCTAAGATTCTTCCCAACTATAGTAAAATAGAACTTTTTAAAAAACTTAACAAAAAAAGAAGAAGAAGAAGGAAGAGGGAGAATTTTAGCTAACTATCAACACAATCAAAAAAGGAAACACCCAAGCCCTGATGTGACTAAAAGGTCATCATATGGGAAATGCAATAATCTTCAACAGCTAAAATTCAAAACAGGGACTTCCCTAGTGGTAGAGTGGAGGCGAATCCATCTGCCAGTGAAGAGGACACAGGTCTGACCTCTGGTCTGGGAAGATTCCGTACGCTATGGGCAACTAAACCGGGCAAGCCACAACTACTGAGCCCCTGTGCCGACAGCTATGGAAGCTCACGGGCCCTGAGTCCATGCTCCACAGTAAGAGAAGCCACAGCTGAGAAGCCTGCACACTGCAACTAGAGAGGGGCGCCCGCTCAGAACCAGAGAAAGCCCTCTCGCAGCAACAGAGACCCAGCACAACCAAAATAAATCAATGCACTCAAAACAGAAACTGGAAAAGCCATCTAAATATCCAAGAAGTTACTATATATTTCTCCTGCAGAACATTACAAACGTTTCAAAGTTTTAGAAAATACAAAAATGTAAATATATAATAAAATTAAGTAGAAAGAAGATACAAAACTACATATGAGTTTGATTTCAAACTCTGAAAAAACATTTTTTAAAGACCTTTTAGCTTTTTATCCTTGTAAATATAAAGGAGCAAGTTTGGAATGATTTTTCCTTTACATATTTCACCGCTTTCCACATTTTCTAAATGAATTTGTTGATAACGATAACCAAGTGGTACACAGGGTGATCTTAGTACACCCTAGTATTTTGGCCAAGGAACCAACTCTCATTCACAGAAAGGGCTGGCAAGAAAAAAAAAAAAAACACACCAACAACAAAACAAACACAGACCTTACATCTAGCTGAGGTTTTGGCCCCAAATCCCTGACAGTCAGGCTGCACTATGCTAAGAATTTTTTTCTCGGCTAGACAGATCTTGGGAGTTTTAAATTAAAGTTTCCTGCCTGATTAATCATAAACCCAAAACCAAAATCAACCTTTGGATCTTACCAGTGGGGGTAAAAGCAACCAGGACCAAGGAAAAATGAGGGAAAGAGAAAGGAAAAAAAAGAATTTATGCCTCCAGCCACCCACCAGGGGCCTTTTTAGGCCTCCCGGCTTGCGGGGTGGGAGGTGAAAGCTCAGCTCTAAGAAGAGAAAAAAAGAGCAGCAGCCGCAGCTTCCTGATGAAGTGGTGGGAAGACAAGGAGGCAACAGGGGCTTGGCTTACGAACTCAGCACATGGCCCTGCTCACCTTCACAGAGGCCAGTGATGTTCTCAACCGAGTGTCACTCCCCTTTGGGGTGGAAGTAAAGAGACCTATGGGTTTCCCTAGTGGCTCAGTGGTGAGGAATCCACCTGTCAATGCAGGAGACAGGGGTTCGATCCCTGATCCAGGAAGATCCCCTGGAGAAGGAACTGGCAACCCACTCTAGTATTCTTGCCTGGAAATCCCCATGAACAGAGAAGTATTCTTGAACACTCCAGTATTCTTGCCTGGTATGCCATATGGTTCATGGGGTCACGAGCATCGGATATGACTTAGTGACTGAACAACAACAACAACGAGACCTACACGTAATTGGAGGTGGAATAGTGTGGGAAAGACAAGAGTGGGGGAGGCACGCGGCCCTGAACTACTCCAAGGCCAAATAAACTTCCTCCATAATCAGTGTGTGTGTTCACTAGCAAAGTATACGTCCTCTTGGTTTTGAATATGTTGGTATTTGATGATAATCAGATCTCAAATGTTTTTCACCAAACAGACAATTTTATAAAGGGATTCAAACTATTCTGGAAATAATCTTGCTTTGAATCAATATTCTGATTGCATTTTGATAACTAAAACATCAATTACTAGTAATCAAGAGATGTTATTCATAAGCAGAGACCCAGTAAATTTCACTATGAATTACACATTCATATTGCCATAAACCTAGAGCACTCCAAATAAATTTTAACTGGCTAAAGAGGCTTTCAAGTCACGGACCTGCCATATCACTCTCCTCCACGCCCAGCACTGTGCACGCCTGACAGCTAAACCAGGCTGACTAGGAAGCCACACACGGCTGTAGCCTCCAGATCTGGCCAGCCTCCGCGGGTTCCTTCAACCTCACTTCGGGAAGCAGGCAGCACACAACCACCACAGGGGCAGCCTCCAGCTTATTCGGGCTCTGTGCTTTCCCGGGGAAAGTGCTAGAACCTTTCCAGTCTAGACCTGGTCTGACATGCCCCAATTTCAGCCAATGCTAGTCAGTACAGGGAGGCGTCCCCGCCTGCCAATGCAGGAGATGCCAGAGACAAGGGTTGATTCCTGGGTCAAGAAGATTCCCCTGGAGGAGGGCATGGCAACCCACTTCAGTATGCTTTCCTGGAGAATCCCACAGACAGAGGAGCCTGGCAGGCTACATTGGATGGGGTCGCAGAGAGTCAGACATGACTGAAGGGACTCAGCACACATGCACGCACGCACAGTCGGTACAGGACTCGTTCATCTACCTGTAGAACAGGAAAGCTAACTCAAAGAGTATGTGAAGACACAGAGCAAACAAAAGAAGTCTGTGAAATTCAAACCGGGTAATTCCCTAAATTCTCTCAGTGTCACTCTCATATAGGCGTCCTCCCACTTTAAAGAACATGAAGCTGTGTGACCTTCACTATCAATGAAGAAATGCAAATTAAAACAATACAATGCTCTTTCCCACTTATCAACTTCAGGATTTCTTTCCTGCAAAAGTGGGGTATGACAGACATTCTTACACTGCTAATGGCACAACCCTTCCAAAAATGAAGGAACAACATGATTTAAGAACCTTCAAAATAGATAATCCCTGACAGGAATTTCACTTCTAAATATCCTGAAAAAAAAGTAAAAACAAAAATTTATGTTAAAAATACGTTTGCTGCAACCAGAAACAATCCAAAAATAGGTACTAGAACCTTCATCTAAAGAGTTGTTTAAAAAAAATGACTCACATAATACAAT
The DNA here is from genome assembly GCF_032452875.1 of Bos javanicus. NCBI lineage: Eukaryota > Metazoa > Chordata > Mammalia > Artiodactyla > Bovidae > Bos > Bos javanicus. The sequence goes on from NC_083892.1 coordinate 20,767,663, forward strand.
ATGAAGACAATCACACAGTGCAAAATTATAGTTTGATCTCAATTACGTTAAAACACATAAAAAAGGGGGGAAAAAGTTACATGCTAAACAACTTTTATACATTTTCAATTTTCCTTTTTCAACTGTTACATATTTTCCAAGTTTTCTACAATATTTTAGATATTACGCTTACCAGAAGAGAGGTTACTCATAATGAATTCTGGCGAAAGAAACCAGACACAAAAGACTCCCTACTGCAAATAAAAGCCACATGAGATACCACTTCACACCCACTAAGATAGCTATACTAGAAGACAGACAATAACAAATATTGACGAGGATGTAGAGAAGTTGGAACCCTTACACAAGGGATGGTGGGAATGTAAAATGGTGCAGATGCTGTGGAAACAGTTGGGTAGGTGCTCAAAAAGTTAAACTTGGAGTTGCCATATGACCCTGAAATTTTATTCCCAGGTGTACATCCAAGAGAAATGAAAACATATTTCCACACAAAAATTTGTAGTTAAGTATTTGTGTGTGTGTGCACTCAGTCGCTCAGTTTTGTCCAACTCTCTGTAACCCCATGGACTGTAGCCCACCAGGCTCCTCTGTCCATGGGCTTTTCCAGGCAAGAATACTGCAGTACGTTGCCATTTCTTACTTCAGGGGATCTTCCTGACCCAGGGGTCGAACTCGAGTCTCTTGTGTCTCCTGCACTGGCAGGTGGATTCTTTACCACAGCCTCATTACTCATTAATAGTCAAAGAGAAGAGACAATCTAAATGTCAATCAACAAGTGTCATAAACAGAACATAGTGTATTCATATAATGGAGTATTTTTCAGCCATCATAGGGAATGAAGTTACGATTCATGGTACAACATAACTTTGAAAAGCATCAGGTTAGGTGAGAGAAGTCAAATATAAGGGCCATGTGTTGAATGATTCCATTTCTATGAAATGTTCAGAATAGGAAAACCAGATTAGTGAACATTTAGCACTGGGAGGTTGGGGGCAACGAACAATGACTGCTAATCGATATGGGGTTTCTTTGGGGATAATAAAAATCTCCTAAAATTGAGATGCTAGATGCACAACTCAGTGAATATATTCAAAATCACTGAATTCTATCTACACTTTATGGGCAAGTACACAGTATATAAATTATATCTCAGTAAAGTGTCTTTAATAAAAACATATTTTTATTTCACTTATAGTAAAATTCAAAATCAGGCAAAACTAATCAATGATGTTAGAAGCCAGGAAAGTGGTTACCTTTGGGGAGGAGGGAGGGGATAGGTTTTGGGAGGGGCCAAAAAAGGGAGCTTCTGGACAGCTAGTGACAACCCATTTCTTGATCTGGTTGATAATATCACTTTCAGTTCAGTCAGTTCAGTCGGGTCCAACTCTTTGTGACCCCATGGACCACAGCACGCCAGGCTTCCCTGTCCATCACCAACTTCCAGAACTTGCTCAAACTCATGTCCATCCAGTCGGTGATGCCATCCAACCATCTCATCCTCTGTCATCCCCTTCTCCTCCTGCCTTCAGTCTTTCCCAGCATCAGGGTCTTGTCAAACGAGTCAGGTGTTCACATCAGGTGGCCAAAGTATAGGAGCTTCAGCTTCAACATTAGTCCTTCCAAAGAATATTCAGGACTGATTTCCTTTAGGATTGACTGGTTTGATCTCCCTGCAGTCCAAGGGACCTTCGAGTCTTCTCCAACACCACAGGTCAAAAGCATCAATTCTTTGGCGCTCAGCTTTATGGTCCAACTCTCACATCCATACATGACCACTGGAAAAACCATAGCTTTGACTAGATGGACCTTGGTCGATAAGGTAATGTGTCTGTTTTTTAATATGCTGTCTAGGTTGGTCATAACTTCTCTTCCAAGGAGTAAGCGTCTTTTAATTTCACGGCTGCAATCACCATCTGCAGTGATTTTGGAGCCTAAGAAAATAAAGTCTCTCACTGTTTCCACTGTTTCCCCATTTAACTGCCATGAAGTGATGGAACCAGATGCCATGATCTTCATTTTTTGTATGCTGAGTTTTAAGCCAGCTTTTTCATTCTCCTCTTTCAGTTTCATCAAGATGCCCTTTAGTTCCTCTTCGCTTTCTGCCATAAGGGTGGTATCATCTGCATATCTGAGGTTATTGACATTTCTCCTGGCAATCTTGATTCCAGCTTGTGCTTCATCCAGCCTGGCATTTCAAAAGATGTACTCTGCATATAAGTTAAATAAGCAAGGTAACAATATACAACCTTGACATCCTCCTTTCCCAATTTGGAACCAGTCCGCTGTTTCACGTCTGGTTCTAACTGTTGTTTCTTGGCCTGCATACAGATTTCTCAGGAGGCAGGTAAGGTGGTCTTGTATTCCCATCTCTTGAAGAATTTTCCAGTTTGTTGTGATCCACATGGTCAAAAGCTTTAGCGTAGTCAATGAAGTAGATGTTTTTCTGGAACTCTTTTGCTTTTTCGATGATCCAATGGATGCTGGCAATTTGATCTCTGGTTCCTCTGCCTTTCTAGATCCAGTTTGAACATCTGGAAGTTCTCAGTTCACATACTGTTGAATCCTAGCTTGGTGAATTTTCAGCATTACTTTGTTAGTGTGTGAAATAAGGGCAATTGTGTGGTAGTCTGAACATTGTTTGGCATTGCCTTTCTTTGGGATTGGAATGAAAACTGACCTTTTCCAGTCGTGTAGCCACTGCTGAGTTTTCCAAATTTGCTGCCATACTGAGTGCAGCACCATCACAGCATCATCTTTTAGGATTTGAAATAGTTCAGCTGGAATTTCATCACCTCCACTAGCTTTTTCCATAGAGATGCTTCCTAAGGCCCACTTGACTTCGTACTCCAGGATGTCTGGCTCTAGGGCAGTGATCACACCATTGTGGTTATCTGAGTCATTAAGATCTTTTTTGTATAGTTCTTCTATGTATTCTTGCCACCTCTTAATATCTTCTGCTTCTGTTAGGTCCATACCATTTCTGTCTTTCAATATCACTTTAGAATTTAATATTCATTGAGTTGTACACTAATGATGTTATGCATTTTTCCGTATGTATGCCATACTTCACTAAAAAGGTTTTTTTTTAATGACTTCAAAAAGGAAATACTAAGATTTCTTAATTTAGCCAGATCCCAGGCCCTAATGCAGAATATTTAGTGTTACTTGAGTCCATTCTATTTATCTGGTTAGTTAACTAAAAGCAGATTAGAAACTGCAAGACACAGGAATGAGGAAGGGGAATGTACAGATGCCCAGGATAAAGTAAAACCAGATAAAGCAAGAGAAAACTAAGGAAGGACCGTGACAGAGGATGAGAGAGAGCAAGAAGGAGTATTACCAAAAGCAGAAGAAAGAATTCAAACAATCTAAGCAATTCTGGACCATTTATCAATTCCTGCACAGTCCCACTGTCCCCAAAGATATCTCCATGTTACAGAAGAGTGCAACAGATGAAGTCATAATACTCTAAATCACCAGAGAGTAAACTATGTCCAGGACTCCCTCCCTGAAAAAGTGAGTATGTAAAACATGCTATCAAGCCATTTATCAAAAAGGGAAAACTTACCTTTTAAAGACTTGATATTTAAATAATTATCCAGGAAATAACCTACATAAAACACTTATTCCCTCAAAAAGTCAGATGAATGGGTTATTACTGTTACTCAAAAAAGATCATAGGGTGACAACAAAATGTTGCAGAATATATCACACAGAGAGAGTCCCTCTGGGGAACAGACACTTCAGCGAATCATCCAGCATTGTTACACTGGAGATTTAAATATCACGCCTTCAAAAACGACCCACAATTCAAGAGGTCAGCACACATCATCAAAGGTGAGCTCAAAACAATCAGAGTCACAAGGCCAGACCCAGAGAAAATTTTATGTGGAACACATTTATTTTTCCTCAGCACTTAACTATAGTGGCCTTTTGAAGAAGTCTCCACATCTTCTTCCTTGTTGTTGTTCAGTCACTCAGTTGTGTCTGACTCTTTGCGACCCCATGGACTACAGCACACCAGGCTTCCCTGTCCTTCACTATCTCCTGGAGTTTGCTCAAACTCATGTCCTTTGAATCAGTGACGCCATCCAACCATCTCATCTTCTGTCATCCCCTTCTCATTATGCCGTCAATCTTTCCCAGCATCCGGGTTTTTTCTACTGAGTTGGCTCCTCACATCAGGTGGCCAAAGTATGCCAGCGGAATGATCAGGGTTGATTTCCTTTAGGATTCACTGATTTGATCTCCTTGCTATCCAAGGGACTCTCAAGAGTCTTCTCCAGACCACAGTTGGAAAGCATCAACATCTTCTTCCTACCAAGCTCCCTTTCCCATGGAAGCAACAGTTAGAACTGGACATGGAACAACAGACTGGTTCCAAATAGGAAAAGGAGTATGTCAAGGCTGTATATTGTCACCCTGCTTATTTAACTTATATGCAGAGTACATCATGAGAAACGCTGGACTGGAAAAAACACAAGCTGGAATCAAGATTGCCGGGAGAAATATCAATAACCTCAAATATGCAGATAACAACACCCTTATGGCAGAAAGCGAAGAGGAACTAAAAAGCCTCTTGATGAAAGTGAAAATGGAGAGTGAAAAAGTTGGCTTAAAGCTCAACATTCAGAAAACTAAGATCATGGCATCTGGTTCCATCACTTCATGGGAAATAGATGGGGAAACAGTGGAAACAGTGTCAGACTTTATTTTTTGGAGCTCCAAAATCACTGCAGATGGTGACTGCAGCCATGAAATTAAAAGATGCTTACTCCTTGGAAGGAAAGTTATGACCAACCTAGACAGCATATTGAAAAGCAGAGACATTACTTTGCCAACAAAGGTTTGTCTAGTCAAGGCTATGGTTTTTCCAGTGGTCATGTATGGATGCGAGAGTTGGACTGTGAAGAAGGCTGAGTGCCGAAGAATTGATGCTTTTGAACTGTGGTGTTGGAGAAGACTCTTGAGAGTCCCTTGACTGCAAGGAGACCCAACCAGTCCATTCTGAAGGAGATCAGCCCTGGGATTTCTTTGGAAGGAATGATGCTAAAGCTGAAACTCCAGTACTTTGGCCACCTCATGCAGAGAGTTGACTCATTGGAAAAGACTCTGATGCTGGGACGGATTGGGGGCAGGAGGAGAAGGGGATGACAGAGGATGAGATGGCTGGATGGCATCACCGACTCGATGGACTTGAGTCTGAGTGAACTCCGGGAGTTGGTGATGGACAGGGAGGCCTGGCCTGCTGCGATTCAAGGGGTCGCAAAGAGTCGGACACGACTGAGCGACTGAAGTGAATTGAGGCTTGCTTTCACAAGCTGGGTTGGTGGGGTTTTCCTGCTAAAGTGTTTCCATCACTCAGGTGTAAAGGAACCAAAGGTTGTTAAACACCACAGTCTGTGAGACTGATACGATCACATGGCAACAAAAAGGAAAATAAGGAAGCTGAGGCTCAGTGCTTACCCCAACATCTCAACCATATCAGGATTCTGACTAAACTCAAAATCCATGGGTTCATAGATTTTTCTAAAGGAAAGGAGTAGGGACCTCCCTGGCAATCCAGTGGTTAAGACTTCGTGCTTCCAATGCAGGGAGCACAGGTTTGATCCCTGGTTGGAAAACTGAAAAAAAAGAAAGAAGCAGACCTGTACCCTGGCTGCCCTTACCCTCCTCCCAGCACTGACCTCGGACACTGAAGCCGGAGAGAGACGTCAGAAAGCGGGTGGGGCGGTAACTACAGCCTAACCAGCTGCCTGACGTCACAATAAAGGCTCAAAGGGCAGCGACCAACAGGTCTCTAACTCAGCTAACCCTTCCTCCTACTGGATATGAGATAAAAAGCTGCCAATGCTCCTCGATCTCTCCTGCCTGCAGGGAAATGAGGCTACCCTCCTTCCTTCCTGTCACTATTAAAATCCTGAAATCATTAACTAGTAGCTATTTCCCATGAGCTGTTGCTTTTAAAGGCATTTTCTTTAGCTATCCTACTTTATTATAATTTTCATAAAAGACTCTAAAATGAGGGACAATTACCAAGCTGTCACTGCACTGTCAAAAAGGAAGTCTTATTTTAGGGTAACATTAAATAATGTTTCAAGTAAACATATCATTATAATATGCTGGGACCACCTCTAATCAGGAAAAAGATTCTTTCTACCAATGTGTTCTTATCCAGTTATAGAGAGCTATTGACCTCAAAGAAAAGGCTGAATTTCCTTTCCTACAGTTTAAAAACAGTCCTTTCTCTGCTCCCATTATTGCTCAAAGCAGAGAAGATACAAAAGTTAGTCCCCTGCTCATTCACTCGCTCATGAATATACACATGAAGGACAGCACCTGACACTATGGGAATAACGAGAATTAGAGGATGAAAGGTCTGGAGAAACGCCTGTTTCTTCATCCACAAAACAGAAAAAAATATGTATATCCACCTTACACTGTTAGGAGTACACAAAATAACCCGCTATGCAGGGCAACTGCTAAGCACCCATGTTACCTACAAGAAGAAAACAAGATAAAGAAAATCATGTATGTATGTGTGTTAACATTTATTTAAGTCAGAGAGATTATGAATACACATATTTGCTTCTACTAAAACACTGAAAGAATAAATCATAAAATTTACAGAGGAAGGGAATAGAATACAGTCATCAGAAACTAGACTTCTTTGATATTTGGCAAAACTAATACAATATTGTAAAGTTTAAAAATAAAATAAAATTTAAAAAAAAAGAAATGAAAAAAAAAAGAAACTAGACTTTTTTGAACAGATCTTGTTTTGTATATCTGACTCAGGCAAATGAATTTTATTTTTTATATAATTACACAACAAAACTAAATTCTAAAAAACAATTCCTCAAAACCAAAAGCAGAAAGAACAAACGAATGTATATATCACACTGGTGACTAAGTCACACTTGAGAACTATTCCAAGAAACTTTAAAACTAAAATATGACTGCACAGTCCTAGTAGGACATATCCTAGGGACAAAAATTAAACTTTTAAATATTCATCCTGTTTGGTGCTAATATTGAGATTATTGTGATGAGACTATAAATGCATTGTGAGATAATGTAAACAAGAATTTACACTAGGGTTAAGAATACGATTTTCAGCTTAGGAGAAATATAGACATACGATCAATGAGGTTAAAGAAAAACCCTGAATTCCTGAATGAAATTCAGTTCAGTTCAGTTCAGTTGCTCAGTCGTGTCTGACTCTTTGCGACCCCATGAATCGCAGCACGCCAGGCCTCCCTGTCCATCACCATCTCCCGGAGTTCACCCAACTCATGTGCATTGAGTCGGTGATGCCATCCAGCCATCTCATCCTCTGTCATCCCCTTCTCCTCCTGCCCCCAATCCCTCCCAGCAGCAGGGTTTTTTCCAGTGAGTCAGCTCTTCACATGAGGTGGCCAAAGTATTGGAGTTTCAGTCTCAGCATCAGTCCTTCCAAAGAAATCCCAGGACTGATCTCCTTTAGAATGGACTGGTTGGATCTCCTTGCAGTCCAAGGGACTCTCAAAGAGCCTTCTACAACACTACACTTCAAAAGCATCAATTCTTTGGCACTCAGCTTTCTTCACAGTCCAACTCCCACATCCATACATGACTACTGGAAAAACCATAGCTTTGACTAGACAGACCTTTGTTGGTAAAATAATATCTCTGCTTTTGAATATGCTATCTAGGTTGGTCATAACTTTCCTTCCAAGGAGTAAACGTCTTTTCATTTCATGGCTGCAGTCACCATCTGCAGTGATTTTGGAGCTCCAAAAAATAGTCTTGACACTGTTTCCACTGTTTCCCCATCTATTTCCCATGAAGTGATGGGGCCAGATGCCATGATCTAAGTTTTCTGAATGTTGAGCTTTAAACCAACTTTTTCACTCTCTTCTTTCACTTTTATCAAGAATGAAATTATCAATATGAATTCTTGACTTATAAATCACACGTTTCCTCACTCTGTCTACTGAGACCCAGGAAACCAGGTAGACCCCTATGGCCTCGACTGTGGCCTCTCAGAACCATCTGCTACTAAAAGGAACTAAGTCTCCTTAAAGAAATGACTGATTCCACATCTGGAGCAGGAAACATGTAAGATAAGCCTGGAAAATCTTAACTTCCTGTATTTTGGGTTGACATCACAGACTACTAGTATAGTGCCAAAAGGACTCGGTAGGCAACTTATCCCAATGGCCAAAAACAGGACAAGTTGGGCATAATAAGGTTAATAACTGACTCAGTCCAGTTCAGTTGCTCAGCTGTATCCAACTCTTTGTGACCCCATGGACTGCAGCACTCCAGCTTCCCTATCCATCCACAACTCCTGGAGCTTGCTCAAACTCATGTCCATCGACTCAGTGACGCCATCCAACCATCTCATCCTCTGTCGTCCCCATCTCCTCCTGCCAGTCTTTCCCAGCCTCAGAGTCTTTTCCAATGAGTCAGCCCTTTGCATCAGATGGCCGAAGAATTGATGCTTTCGAACTGTGGTGTTGGAGAAGACTCTTGAGAGTCCCTTGGACTGCAAGGAGATCCAACCAGTCCATCCTAAAGGAGATCAGTCCTGGGTGTTCTTTGGAAGGACTGATGCTAAAGCTGAAACTCCAATACTTGGGCCACCTCATCGGAAGTATTGGAGCTTCAGCTTCAGTATCAGTCCTTCCAATGAATATTCAGGACTGATCTCCTTTAGGATGGACTAGTTTCATCTCCTTGCCATCCAAGGGACTCTCAAGAGTCTCCAACACCACAGTTCAAAAGCATCAATTCTTCTGGCACTCAGCTTTCTTTATGGTCCAACTCTCACATCTGTACATGACTACTGGAAAAACCATAGCTTTGACTATACACACCTTTCAAACATGTATCTAACTCCACACAGTTACAACAACAACAAAAAACCCACTAATTATTTTGAAAACTAGAAAATAAGGGGGGAAAACCCACCAAATATTTATCTTGTCTTTCTTCTCAAAAGTTACTTTGAAGTAACCAAATCACTAACAAGGGCAAGAGTCTCTACAGAAGTATTCCAGAGACATGTTAAAATTAAAACCGCCATTTTTCAACCCTTAATGAACAAATGGACCAAGGACCAACCATCAGTGACTGCTAACTTTGAGAGGGACACAACCAGATAGGACAGGCTTCCTGATGGAGCTGATAACATAAATGCATGTGTACTGAGCAACATTTTTCTTTTTTCTCTTTTTATTTTTTATTTTTTTGGTTTTGTGAGGCTCAGTTTCTTAAATTCCTGAGAACCAGACAGCTTTGCCTTGCTCTTAAAGTCAAAATTAACATAACACTTTTCAGAAACTAGCTTTACCAGAAAAAAATAAGCCTCTAGATCTAACTACCATTTTACATGAAAAGCATAGACTATATTTTCACTGAAACTAAAGGAATAAACAAACAAAATCAGACCCTGAGAAGCTGCACAGCAGTGCTCTTCAAAGTGTGGTCCACAGACAGGTGCAGAATTCAAAGTAAGCATTAGAAACTTTATAACAAATTTTTTTATGCACCTGGTATGCCTTTTTCCTGGAAAATTTTGTACTTCTCTCATCTTGGGCTGGTGAAAAAAAGTTTAAATGCAAAGCTAAGAAACTTATACATTTTGTATACAAAAGAAAAACTAAGGCAACTTTTGAAAACAGAAATAATGTAATTAAAGGTAACCTTTAAGATTAATCTGGCAGCAATAAAAACTGTCAACAGGACAGACTTTAGAAATGGGAAAGGGTAATTTGGGTGTCCACAGACTTGGAATGAGCACCTTCTACTTCTGGAATACTTACAATACTTACTTTACATCTTTTCCTTTAACTTCATAAAAACCACCCAAGACTTGAGTCCTGGCTCTGCTACTTACTAGCACTGAAGCCCTGTATCCTAATGTTTTAAATGGAATAGCAATAAGGGCATTTCCTGACCAGTCCTACACAGTCTTCTGAAGCGTGAACTGTTTGTTTGTGGACACACTGCTTGCTACCATCCAAGCTCAACAACTGGAGGGAAGAAGCAACAGATGTCGGGTGACTGGCCAGTTCCTCTAGGAACTGCCACAATTTGTGGCATAAAACAATGGTTTCTAAACAGAGAAAGATCACAATCAAACAAAAAAACAAGATATCCCGATGTGCTCCACTGCAAACATTGTTTGTGAAACATAAAAGGTCATTTGAGGAACCGCCAATGAACAACTAATTAGCAGAACAAACAAGAATCATTTTGAAGGAAAAAGCTACAGAGGACAGAACTTTAAATTACTCCATTTTGAATGGTTTCTTTTCCGTGACTATATATAAAAGGTTTTTTTGTGGAAATCATGAGGTCATTGTTTTCCAGTCTTCACTATAGGAAACAGCTGTGGAGAAGGGCACAGAGCTCACTGTCCCATTCAGCAGCCCCGCACTGTGACGAGCGCACAGATGGCCACAGGAAGAATCCACCGAACCACACACCAATAACAAAACAGAAGTGGCAGAGGCAACCGCAACACTCTACACCCCACCAAGGAAGACAGAAAACAGCTAGCTCGGGACAAGCATCTGCAGTACTACATCTGTATCAATTTCAGAGAGATTTCCAATTCAGACCATATCAGCGCCTTTCTACATGGGTCACTGAAAACTTAAGGTGATTCAATTTATGTCCCCGCCTGATAGATGACAGACATTCAACAAATGTAAAACCACCACACGAGACTTCCTAGGGCTCTTATGCTCACTGATGCTAAAGCTGAAACTCCAATACTATGTGAACTGTCTAAAACTGAACTTACCCATCCACCTGCAGAATGGTTTTCCACTGGGCTTTCAGTCTTGAAAAGCACCGTCCTAAGGCGCACTTACAAATCATCCACCTTATCTTCATCTCTCCATCTCTCTACCCTTCATGTTAAGCTGCCAAACACTGTCAACTCTGCTTTAATATGCATTTTTTTTAATATGTTCAAAAGTTAGAGGAAAGGAGCAGGAGACAAGGAATGAGAAATAAACTGAATGCAATCCAGTCTATTATGGGGTATGTAACTCTCCCTTACAAGACCACCTGGGCCTCTGGTGAAACCTGTCCAATAATAAAAATACACTGAGATGAGGCAGTTCATTCCGTTTTCAGACAACTTGCTCAAAAAATTCTGTATACTGAGGTATACCACCCCCTTCTCCAATTTCTCCCCTTCTCTCTCAAGGCCTAAAGCCTAAGTGTTAACTCACAGTCCTCAGAGGTCTGGCCCATCTGTGTACAACAGAAATGACCCATCACCGGCACCTCGATGTTTACAGCTGAGGCGGGTCTGCAAGCTGTCCTTCCTTGCTGAGGCGCTTTCAGTTCAGATTAACCAAGCACCTCCAAGAGGTGCTGGGCAAGACAGACTCGCTGCCCTAGAGGGTCTCTCAGTGGCGTGGAGGAGACAGACATGAACAGGTTTAGGAAACAGAATCCTCTTGCCTCTGAGAGGAAATTTTTCTACCCTTTTGACAGTTATGCAATATGAGGATTATCTGATCCTTGGAAGAATGTATGACTAAATTCATCCAATTCTGTTATCTTCTGGGGGAACAGGCAGTTCTTTTAATAACTATTTCAATTTCTCCCTCAGTTATCAGTCAGCCAGGTTTTCTTACTGTAACATTATTATTAGTTTGTTTTGTTTAAAGTTGTGGATTTTATCAGTGACAGGCAGACATCCAGCAAAAACGGTTTTTTCCCCCGAATTAATATAGATACTTTACCCTAAAATTCACACAGGATTAGTTTCTGAAACTTGACAAAAATGATTCAAAAATCTTTCTGGAGAACTTGTAAAGAGCAAGATAACACTTCTTACCCAATAAACTCAGTACTTCTCTGCACTGGTTTTAATCATGTCTATTATTGCAGAACAAAAATAAATGTTCCACAGTGGGAGGGAAAAAAGAATAGCATGAAAAGAACAAGCAACAACAATGCCATGTGGTACCAATAAAAGTACTGATGAAACAGAATACAGAATTCCAAAATAGACCATAAAACTCTAAATACGGAGAAGACCTCTATAAATAAGCAGGGTGATAATAAGGTTGGGGTAACAATACCAGTTAACACTCACTAGCATTGACGACATGTCAGGCCCTCGGCCAAGTTTTTCTCTTTTTTTTTTTTTAAAAATGAGGTAGATATATTCTTATCCACATTTTACAAATAACGAAACTAAGCCTAGAGTTAAGTGCTCGAGGTCCCGTAGCTAGTAAGTGGTGCAGCCATGACTGAAACACAGGCTCTCTGGCTCCTCAGTCCAGGTTCTCAACCACTCACTACACTATATAAGATGGGAAATCTCAAACCTGAAAATAAATCCCCACCTTCCACATGCACTAAACTAAACCAAACCCCAAACTACTGGAAGAGAAATATTTCAGAACACAATGGAAAAAACAAAAAATAAAACAGAAAAATTATCCTGTATGAAAGCGTAACTTTTCAGCTATATAGTAACAAAAACAATAAGGAAAAAGGACAGGTTCAAAAACATTAAAACCTTCTGTAATATACAAAAGTAACAAAACTAAAAGAGCAATAGACTGAGAGAAGTGTCTGTATCAAATGTCTCAAGGTTTATGAAGGTGTTGCCTTACACACATTACACTATTCTATAAAGAGCTATTATAAAGTTTCCCAAAAGAAAAGAACCTTCAAAATCCCAAGGGACACCATGACCATCAAGCAGGATTTATTTCTGGAATGAGGGGGGTTCAACATACAAAAATCAGTCAATGTAATACACCACATCAATAGCTCAGTTGGTAAAGAATCCACCTGCAATGCAGGAGACCCCAGTTCAATTCCTGGGTCAGGAAGATGCTCTGGAGAAGGCATAGGCTACCCACTCCAGTATTCTTGGGCTTTCCTTATGGCTCAGCTAATAAAGAATCCGCCTGCAATGTGGGAGACCTGGGTTCGATCCCTGGGTTGGGAAGATCTCCTGGAGAAGGGAAAGGCTACCCACTCCAGTATTCTGGCCTGGAGAATTCCATGGACACTACTGAGCAACTTCACTTCACTTCAAAATGCCACATCAATAGAATGAAAGAAAACTACCACACAATCATCTCAATTGATTCAGAGACAGCACATGACAAAACTCAACTCTCTCCCATGACAAAGACACTCAAACTAAGAAGAAAACTTAATGTGATAAAACCAGTATCTAAAAAGTGCACAGCTAACGTTATACTCAATTGTGAAACACTGAAAGCCTTTCCCCTGAGATGAAGAAACAAGACAAGGATGCCCATTTTCACCACCTCTATTAAATAGAATATTAGAATTTCTAGCCAGAACAACTAGGCAAGAAAGTGGAAGGGGGAATAAATTAAGAGCCTGGGATTGGCAGTTACAAACAGATAAATAACAAGATCCTATTGTATAGCACAGAGAACTATATTCAATATCTTATAGTAAACTATAATGAAAAGGAAATGAAAAAGAACATATATATGTAACAACCACTTTGCTGTACACCAGAAACTAAAGTAAATCAACTAAGCTTTATTTAAAAAAAAAATATATATATATATATAAAAGGTATCCTAACTAGAGAGAAAGATATGAAATTCTGTTTGCAAAGAAAATGGTCTTATATGTAGAAAACCCTGAGGATTCACAGAAGACTGAGACAGCTAATAGATGAATTCAGCAAAGTGCAGGATATAATATCAACATTAAAAAAAAATTAGTTCCATTTCTATACACTAGCAATGAACAATCCAAAAAGGAAACTATGAAAACAGTTTCAAGTATATAACAACATCAAAAAGGATAAAATAATTAGGAATAAATTTAACCAAGGATGTGAAAAACTTATACATTGAAAACTGTAAACCTTAAGTGACAAAAATTAAAGACAACACATTTATAAAAGACACTGCAGTTCATGGATTGAAAGAATAGTGTTGCGATACTGATTCTACACAAAGCAACCTACAGACTTCAGTGCAATCCCTATAACAATCCCACTGCCATTTTCTGCAAAAATAAAAGCCTATTCTGAAGTTCATATGGAATCTTCAGGGACTCCAAAGCCAAAACAATCTTGAAAAAGAAGAACAAATCTGAAGGACTCAAACTTCTGATTTCAAAACCTACTACACAGCTGCAGTAAACAAAACAGTGTGCTGAAAACTGATAGGAGACAAAGACAGATATACAGACGCATGGGGCAGAACAGAGAGCCCAGAAATAAACCCTCCTCTATACAACTGGCTTTTCACAAGGGCCCCAAGACCATTCAACAAAGAAAAAACAGCAGTCCTTCCAACAATGGTGCTGGGAAAACTAAATACCCACAGACCAAAGAACCTTACACCATACACAAAGGTTAATTCAAAATGCATCAAAGGTCTAAATATAAGAGCTAAAATACACACTTTTTAGTAGAAAACAGGGAAAACTTGATGACATTAAATTTGGCAATGATTACTTGGATATGATGCCAAAAGCAAAGGTAACAAAAGAAAAAACAAAGATGAACTGGACTTCATCACAATTAAAACCTTTGTACACCAAGGGACAGTTATTAAGAGAGTGAAACAACCCACAGAATGGGAGAAAATACTTGCTAATCATATATCATGAGGGATTAACATCCATAATATATAAAGAACTCCTACAACTCAACAATAACAACAATCCAGTTCAAAAATGAGGAAAGTCCTTGGACAGACATTTCTCCAAAGAAGATATACAAATGCCAAGAAGCACTTGATAAGATAATCCAAGTCAATAGTTAAGTCATTAATGACTAATGATCCTTAGTCATTCAGTTCAGTTCAGTTCAGTTGCTCAGTCGTGTCCGACCCTTTGCAACCCCATGAATCGCAGCACGCCAGGCCTCCCTGTCCATCACCAACTCCCGGAGTTCACCCAAACTCAAGTCCATCGAGTTGGTGATGGCATCCAGCCATCTCATCCTCTGTCGTCCCCTTCTCCTCCTGCCCGCAATCCCTCCCAGCAGCAGGGTCTTTTCCAATGAGCCAACTCTTCATGTGAGGTGGACAAAGTACTGGGAGTTTCAGCTTCAGCATCAGTCTTTCCAATGAACACCCAGGACTGATCTCCTTTAGCATGGACTGGTTGGATCTCCTTGCAGTCCAAGGAACTCTCAGGAGTCTTCTCCAACACCACACTTTAAAAGCATCAATTCTTCGGCGCTCAGCTTTCTTCACAGTCCAACTCTCACACCCATACATGACCACTGGAAAAACCATAGCCTTGACTAGACGGACCTTTGTTGGCAAAGTAAGGTCAGAGACTTACTTTTTAATATGCTGTCTAGGTTAGAGAAGGAAATGGCAACCTACTCCAGTATTCTTGCCTGGAAAATCCCATGGACGGAGGAGACTGGTGGGCTACAGTCCAAGGGGTCCACTGAGCGACTTCACTTCACTTCAGGTTGGTCATAACTTTCCTTCCAAGGAGTAAGCATCTTTTAATTTCATGGCTGCAGTCACCATCTGCAGTGATTTTGGAGTCCAAAAAAATAAAGTCTGACACTGCTTCCACTGTTTCCCCATCTACTTCCCATGAAGTGATGGGACCGGATGCCATGATCTTCATTTTCTGAATGTTGAGCTTTAAGCCAACCTTTTCACTCTCCTCTTTCACTTTCATCAAGAGGCTTTTTAGTTCCTCTTCACTTTCTGCCATAAGGGTGGTGTCATCTGCATATATGAGGTTACTGATATTTCTCCCAGCAATCCTGGTTCCAGCTTGTGCTTCTTCCAGTCCAGCGTTTCTCATGATGTACTCTGCATGTAAGTTAAATAAGCAGGGTGACAATATACAGCCCTGACGTACTCCTTTTCCTATTTGGAAACAGTCTGTTGTTCCATGTCCAGTTCTAACTGTTGCTTCCTGACCTATATAGGTTTCTCAAGAGGCAGGTTAGGTGGTCTGGTATTCCCATCTCTTACAGAATTTTCCACAGTTTATTGTGGAAAGTCAAAGGCTTTGGCATAGTCAATAAAGCAGAAATAGGTGTTTTTCTGGAACTCTCTTGCTTTTTCTATGATCCAGCAGATGTTGGCAATTTGATCTCTGGTTCCTCTGCCTTTTCTAAAATGCGGTTGAACATCAGGAAGTTCACGGTTCATGTATTGCTGAAGCCTGACTTGGAGAATTTTGAGCATTACCTTACTAGCGTGTGAGATGAGTCAACTGTGTGGTAGTTTGAGCATTCTTTGGCATTGCCTTTCTTTGGGATTGGAATGAAAACTGCCCTTTTCCAGTCCTGTGGCCACTGCTGAGTTTTCCAAATTTGTTGGCATATTGAGTGCAGCACTTTCACAGCATCATCTTTCAGGATTTGAAATAGCTCAACTGGAATTCCATCACCTCCACTAGCTTTGTTCATAGCGATGCTTTCTAAGGGCCACTTGACTTCACATTCCAGGATGTCTGGCTCTAGGTGAGTGATCACACCACTGTGATTATCTTGATCGTGAAGATCTTTTTTGTACAGTTCTTCTGTGTATTCTTGCCACCTCTTCTTAATATCTTCTGCTTCTGTTAGGTCCATACCATTTCTGTCCTTTATCGAGCCCATCTTTGCATGAAATGTTCCCTTGGTAGCTCTAATTTTCTTGAAGAGATCTCTAGTCTTTCCTGTTCCGTTGTTTTCCTCTATTTCTTTGCATTCATCGCTGAGGAAGGCTTTTTTATCTCTCCTTGCTATTCTTTGGAACTCTGCATTCAGATGTTTATATCTTTCCTTTTCTCCTTTGCTTTTTGCTTCTCTTCTTTTCTTCTTTTCGCAGCTATTTGTAAGGCCTCCTCAGACAGCTTTTTTGCATTTCTTTTCCATGGGGATGGTCTTGATCCCTGTCTCCTGTACAATGTCATGAACCTCCATCCATAGTTCATCAGGTACTCTATCAGATTTAGTCCCTTCAATCTATTTCTCACTTCCACTGTAGTCACAAGGGATTTGATTTAGGTCATAGAGAAATGCAAATAAAAACAACAATTAGGTAACACTTCACACATGCATAACATGGTTATTATTTGAAAAAAAATGGAAAACAGCAAGTGTTGGCAAGGATGTGGAGAAATTGGAACCTTCATGCTTTGCTGGTGGCGATGTACAAAGGTGTGGTCACCGCGGGAAACAGTTTTACAGTTTCTCAAAAAGGGGGTTGAAAACAGTCAGACACAGCTGAGCAACTTTCATTTTCACAGGGCAAATTGCCCAATAAAAGAGGACTGGATGATTAAATTATCACTTAGCAGTATGACACCGTATGTATCATTAAACTTTAAACAGTGTAACGACTACAATTTAGAAACATGGGGAAAAGTTTTATAGATTGCATGAAAAAAAAAAATCATAATCCAAAGCAGCTTGGCCAGAAGCTACGTAAAATGTGTACCATATACGTAGACAAGTACAAAATGTAGACAAGTACAAAAATGTAGACTGATGGCACTTCAAGGCAATGTGTTCAGTAAGTAGAGTGAGAACATGAATGTTATCATCACACTGCCCTGAGCTGAAGTTCAAGTTCTGTCTCTGGGAACATGTAGAGAACCAAACTACATCAAGGTCAGAGATCTAACCTTGCCTAAAGCATTACTCAGTGACCTGCTCCCCACCCATCCACCACCCTACCCTTCTGCTCCAACCACACTAGACCTTGAAATTTTTTGAATAAACCAAGTTGTTTGAGGTTCTAAGTCTTTGAACATGATGGGTTTTCCACCCTGTTTCCAACAGGCCTTTCCCACCTCTCCCTTTATCCACCAAGAGGATTCCTACCAAATCCTTCCAGACTCAGCCCAGGGGGCATGTCTTCAGTCCCCCACCACTCTCAGATTCCCCTTTTAGGTTTACACGGCACTTCTGTATACACCTCTATCACAACACTCATCCAAACCTACTGCAATTGATTCTTTACCCCTGCCTTCCCTTCTAGACCCAGAATTCCCTACAGGCATGGACCATCTCACTCATCCTCGTACAGCCCGGTGCCTCCCAACACAGGACCAGCCCAAGCAATGTGCTCAATAAATCTGCAGGCTTAATGAATTATGTCTACAATACTTCAACCTGAATTTGACTCTTAATGGATATAAACTGATGTTTCTGCAGCTCTGTACAGAGCTGTATTCAGGGCTAAGAGCAGGAAGTCAACCAAAATAAGACAAGCTTCATGACTCAGCTTTCTTGGTTTTCTGCCTCTCTCTCTGCCCCTTTAACAAGTCCAACAAGTCCTTCCCTCCTCCTATCCCCTTATTTTTAGTTTCCCCCAAGGGGCTGGCTGTGGGCTTCGGACTACACACTCAATACTCCTGGCTTTAGTTATCACCTCTATGCAGCTGAATTCAAGCTATCAAGATTCCTTCTTAGATATCCCATGACCCCAACCCCACATGTTCAAATTACAGTCATGATCTTCTCTGCCCTCAGTGCCCCTTTTTAGACTGCTCCATCTCTGCCAGCGCTCCCCTTACTGTCTCCATCACCCAGGTCTGAGCCTGGTGTTTCCTTTGCCTCTCCATCTCTTAGCTGGTGTTAATCGCTCAGTCGTGTCACACTCTGTATTTTAAAGAAATGCAGCCTGCCAGGCTCCTCTGTCCATGGCATTCTCTAGGCAAGAATACTGGAGAGGGCAGCCAGTCCCTTCTCCAGGGGATCTTCTGGACCCAGGGATCAAACCCAGGTCTCCTGCACTGCAGGTGGATTCTTTACCATTTGAGCCACCAGGGAAGCCCTAATGGAGTCTCCTTAATGATGTCACGACATCCTCCAAAATGTCTCTGGATTCACCCTTTCCTCCACCTCACGTCGCTTCTGTGACTGCCTTCTCCAAACCCTTACCTTCTCCTCCATTGTATTCAATTTTGCTCACCATCAGACCCATTTTTCTGAAACCTCTTTTTCCATCATACCAGAGTCTGCCCAGCTCAAGAAGCCTCCACTGAATCACTGCTGACTACTGCCTCAAGGCTAAATAGTTGTGGCAGGCTTTCATGGCCACACCTAATCTGTCCCCTTTCACCTCCTCAGCCATCTACAGTTAATTCCCCTTGTCACCAAATCAGTGGTTCTCAACCAGGGGCAATTTTGCCCCCCAGGGGACATCTGGCAAAGTCTGGAGACAGTTTAGATTGTCACGACTGGGGTGGGGGCAGGAGAGTACTACCTGCGCCTAGTGGGGAGAGGACCGGTACGCTGCTCAGCATCCTGCAACACCAGGACAGCCCCCACAGCAAAGACTCACCCAGCCAATAATGCCAGGTATGTCAACAGGGCCAAGGCTGGGAAAACCGCTCCAAACCCCAGGCCCCTGCAGCAGAGAGCCCAGGGCCTCCTGACCCCAGACGCTGTGCCTTTACTCAGATTATTCCCCAACAGTCTGAAATGGCATCTCTCTCTCCTTTAATGGACCAAGCTTTATTTATCTTCAAATCCCATTTCTAAGCTACTTCCCACAGTTTTAAATATCACCTACAGACCAATGAGTCCCAAATCTTTATCTCTAGCCAGCCCCGATCTTCTGAACACCAGACTCCCTTATCCACCTGCCAACTAGACACCTCTCGAGTGTCCTATTTAACCCATCTGAAACTGAACTCCAGAGCTGCTGCTCCTCAAGTAAGTGCACAGCACCAGTAATCACCCTGTTGCTCAAAACAAATGCCAGGGACTTACCCTGACTGCTCCCCTCTGCCTCAGCGCCTTCCCTGGAATCAATCCTTTAGCAAGTCCCGTCGAGTCTACCTCCAGATACATCTCAACTCCACCTGGTTCTCCATCCTATGCCCCACCGGTAGGTAGCTTTACCTTTGCAAAGCCTCCTAACTGGCCTCCCTGCTTCCAGTCTGTGTTAACTATTCAGACTCAGAACGTGATCACTTTACATTTCAAGATCATGCCAGAACTCTGCTTAAAATCTGCAACAGCTCCCCACTGCTCTTAGAATCAAACCTAATCCTTTCCTCTTGCCCTACAAGGGGGTCCTATAGGCCCCACCTCTGCACACCCAGCCCCCTTTTCCAGCTTCATCTATCAGATGCCCCACCCAGCTCTCTAAGCCATGAAAAAGGCCTGTCAAGACTTTCAAATGTACCCCCAGCCCTGCCCCTGCAGGGCCTTTTGAATACATTTTAATCTCCCTACCTGGTCATTACTCTCTCTCATACACCTTAGCTTTATCTTCTTAGCTCTAATTATTTTACTTTTGTATTTATTTTTGGTTGTGCTTGGTCTATGCTGCTGTGTGAGAGCTCTCTCTAGCTGCAGTGAGCAGGGGTTGCTCTCTAGATGCACTCACTGGGGTGCCTCTCCTGCTGCAGAGCACAGGCTCTAGAGCACACAGGTTTCTGGACCTGCAGTTCCCAGGCTCCAGAGGAGACTCAACAGACATGGTGCACAGGCATAGTTGCTCCGCTGCACGTAGGATCTTCCTGGAACAGGGATCAAACTTGTATCCTCTGCACTGGCAGGCGGACTCTGAACCACTGAACCACCACGGAAGTCCTCTAATAAATTTTAAATTTCACATTTACCAGTGTGTGCTGATGAATACATCTGCCTCCTCTGTAACAATAACAGTTTCAGGAAGGAATGGACCATGGGATCCGGCACCGTTTTTTACATTACTACGCTGTTTGGTTTACCCCTATATACCCAATGACTGGGGCTCCCAGGTGGCTCAGTGGTATAGAATCTGCCTGCTAATGCAGGATATGAGGGTTCCATCCCTGGGTCAGAAAGATCCCCTGAAGAAAGAAACAGCAACCCACAACAGTACTCTTGCCTGGATAATCACATGGACAGAGGAGCCTGGCTCCAGTCCATGGAGTCGCAAAGAGTCAGACACAACAGAACATGCACGTGTACCCAATGACTAGCGCAGCATGTGACATGAGTTAGGAGCTCCATACATTCATACATTCGCAGAAGCTTAACAGCCGGCAATGAATGAATGAATCTTCTACTTACACTTCTGCTCACCACGATTTCACCATTCTCTGAACCGCCCCCCGAACTTTACCAGTCAATACAATTTTTTAAAAATTTCCCTATAATACTGGTAAGGTCTCTGATGGCTAGAACTCTGTCCCAGAATCCTCACACTTAATCCTCTATTCCCAACCCCTCCCCTAAACCAGTCCCTTTGTACACAATAACTGCTCAGTAAACATGGTGTAAGTCAGCAAATTCCACAGCTGCCCTGTGTATCTCTGTTCCCCAACTAGTCGTCTTTACGCTTTCCTTGCACTTTCTCATGAAGCTGCACACATCAGCTGGGCATGTACTGGAGAGAGAGCCACATGCTGAAGAAGCGTGGAGAATAGGCATACCCAGAAAACAAGCCTAACCCACGTGAAAGAAAGTAAGTTTGAAAATTGATGAATAGGGCAGCCACTTGTAAGAGGAAGCATATATCAGGGGCGAGGCCCTAGCATGTAGCATGGATGGGTCAGTCTTGTCCTGCACAGGCTTTGACTGGGCAGTCTGGAGAGGGCCATCATCAGTGTAAACGCACGTTTCCTTTGTCTCAGCAACACCACAGCCAAGACTTACTCCTTAGAAAGGGAGACTAGATCCATGGTGAAGGACTGGCTAGACTGGCTAAAAACTATACAACCAAAACACATGAGTGGGCTTCCATTGTGTGTGCCAGCCATGAAGTCATGTCCGGCTCTTTTCAACCCCATGGACCCGCTACAGCGGGCCAGGCTCCTCTGTCCGTGGAATTCTCCAGGCAAGAACACTGGAGTGGATTGCTGTGCCCTCCTCCAGGGGATCTTCCTGACCCAGGGATTGAACTCAGGTCTCCCGCACTGCAGGCAGATTTTTTACCATCTGAGCCACCAGGGCATCTATACAACTGTTAAAAAGAATAACAAGGACCTGGATGTTATTAACAAAAAACAATAAAAGCTATGCTATCTGTGATATAATTTCAAGTCCAGGATAGGGACATAGAGGAAAGTAAGCTGCAGGACTCTATGGGGACTTCGAGCCCATCCACCAGAAGATGTGTCTGTTATATGCATTTAAATGGTCTGAGAGGCCAATTTTTTAAGGAAGACTTCCAAAAGTACCGAAGCCTCAGGAGCAAGAGCACATGCATACAGCTAGCTGCAGCTGACCTTATTTTCACTACGATTTGGCACTGCAAGCTTAGAGGGAAAAAATGCTACATGTTTCAGCACGTCCACCCGGCCTGTTGGTACATTTTACGTTGAGACCTGTTGTTTCAGTGGCTGTGCTGATAAAGAGACACAGAACCAGAGCTCCGACCGGCATGGGGGGTGGCGGGTGGTGACAAACTCGCAGTCAGAACTCTCCCCCAGCCTCTAGCCAGCAGGTGAGCCTCAGTCTCTTCACCCAGAAAGGCTGAGGATCCCTCACACCTCACCCGCGTCTTCTTCCAAGTCTACAATTTGATGACAATCTCAGTGCCTTTCTCCTTCAAAGCTTTGGAATTCATAAACAGAGGTGACCGCGTTTGACAGACAAGGAAACAGGCCAGGAAGAGACAGTCTTTCTATTTAATACTGACATAAATCGGAAGGTGATCAACACAATTTCATTTTGTTTCCTACTTTTCAAATCAATTTGAGGGACACCCTGAAGTCAGATTACTTCTTAGGAACCACTGTGAGATGTCAAGGTACTAAACCACTCCATACAACCAGGAAAACTTTCACCATAGGTCTGTACGTAAAATCAGAGCTCCCTAGTATAAGTCTGTGACAAAGTAAGTTGTGAATCTGAGCCAGTGAAGCCTGATGGCTAGCTTGTCTGCCACGACTTGTTTATACACATACACTCCATTTGTAACCATTTATACACATATACTCCCTTTGTAACCCAAGAACTCTCACTAATAAATAAGCACCACCAGGCACCAAAGTTCAAGGGGAAAAATGTAGGAGAGAAAATTCGATTTATCAATTACTTTTTGTTTTACAGCAGATTTGGAAGGAGTCCCCCATAGTTCTTTTATCAGTAGATCACTCTGTTCCAGTTGTTCTTTGGAAGCACAATTTGAAAACTGCTGCTATAAAACCTATCTTTGTTACTTGAAAGATGACCATCCGCCTTTCACTTACTGCAAAAGGGCAGTGAGTACTAGAAATCAGAGAGCATCTGTACAAACCTGGAACACCCAAGTGAGCATCCTATGAAAGTTAGGACAATACACTTATTTTCTCTTAGAACACTGAGCACTCAAGTTTCAAAATGATTTACTTACCCTCACAGTTTTACTAAGAAGACAGTGATCCAAGGATCCTGCCAGTAAAGTCTAACTTTTACTCTAGAGCTGCAGCAAACAGAGAAGAAAAAGTAACAAGACAACATTAAAGGCTGGGAAAGGAAGGAAAACTTGCACTAAGGAAATTCAAAATACTTCTCCAACAGTTTCTTAACCTCAGCACTATTAACATGTGGGGCTGGATAATCCTTTTTGAGGGATACTGTCCTACATGTTGTATGATGTGTGTGTTTGTGTGTGCTCATTCATGTCTAACTTTTTGCCATCCCATGGACTGTAGCCCAGGAGAAGGCAATGGCACCCCACTCCAGTACTCTTGCCTGGAGAATCCCATGGATGGAGGAGCCTGGAAGGCTGAAGTCCATGGGGTCGCTGAGGGTGGAACACGACTGAGCGACTTCACTTTCACTTTTCACTTTCATGAATTGGAAAAGGAAATGGCAACCCACTCCAGTGTTCTTGCCTGGAGAACCCCAGGGACGGGGTAGCCTGATGGGCTGCCGTCTCTGGGGTCGCACAGAGTCGGACACGACTGACGTGACTTAGCAGCAGCAGCAGCAGGACTGTAGTCTGCCAGACTCCTCTATCCACAGAATTTTTCAAGCAAGAATACTGGAGTGGTTGCTGCTTCCTACTCCAGGGGCTCCTTCTGACCCATGGATTGAACCTGTGTCTCTCGTGTCTCCTGCACTGGCAGGTGGATTCTTTACCACTGAGCCACCTGGGAAACCCATGTTGTATGACAGCCCCAAACCTGGAATCACCCCATTAGTTGCCAGCAGCAGCCCCACCCCAGCTGTGACACCCAAGTATGGGTCTCCAGACATCACCAAATGTCCCCAGGACTGGGGGGACAGGGGAGGCAGAAGTGCCCTGGCTGAGAACCACTACTGTAAGAGCAGGAGAAAAATGTCTGCGCAAAAAGAGAAAAAGATATAAGTGGCTGCTAGAGAAGTCTCTTAAAGCTTACCAAGACTGGACCACTCAACTTCTGTCATTCTGGAAAATGAAATCCAACCTTAACAACCATCCAGCTTACCCAAAACCAAAAATCTGTTTTCCTGGCAAGCTCCTAAGGCTGAAATCAATGTAGTTAGACTCCTAATTGAAAATCTTACAAACAAAATTGTTAGTAACTTGAAATCGTAAGTCAACAAAAATACATTCAAAGACATATTAAGCATTTTTTTTTGCACTCGCAAGGCAAATTATCTCAAGATGGTAAATTGTTTTTTATCTCCTCTGTCAACTGGTAGTGGCTGCCTGGAGCCCAGAATTCAGCAGGATTCTGAATGTGAGTTCGAGAGAAACGAATCGGCCTCAAATAGCGATGTCTGCCACCAACAGGTGAGGGGGGCGTGGTGACTGGTATGTCAGCATCCACTGGCTTCCTGTTCCACGGTCTTTGTTTTTCACAGGTGCAGAGTCTTCCGCAAGTGAGAGTGCCTGGCATGAGGCAGGTGAGCCACTTTGGTAGGCCGCCTAAGAGAAAACCCCCTCCTTTACTCCTCTCTTCTATTATGCCAGGAAAATCACATTCCACCTTCCTGCCTCCATGGCAGCCAGGGGCAGTCAAGCAACATGATTATAGTTAATGAGATGTCAGCAGAAGCCTGTGGAGGGGGCTTCTGGAGGAACTTTTATTTCCCTAATGACTTCCTGCCTTGCCAGGGTAGAATGCCCTGAGGTGACAAACATTAAGGAAAAACAGCCAGTAAGAACAACAGAATGGAAACACAGAAGCAGTCTGGGTTCTAAGTGGGCCCATAAAGTCACTGCACCACCTGAGAACCACCTAGCTCTAGACTTTTCACAGGTGAGCTAATTCAGCATCTTTATTGCGTAAGGCAAGGGCTTCCCTGGTAGCTCAATTGGTTAAGAATCCACCTGCAATGCAGGAGACCCTGGTTCGATTTCTAGGTCGGGAAGATCCCCTGGAGAAGGGATAGGCTAACCACTCCAGTATTCTTGGGCTTGCCTGGTGACTCAGACGGTCAAGAATTCGCCTGTAATGCGGGAGACCTGGGTTCAATCCCTGGGTTGGGAAGATACCCTAGACGTGGGCATGGCAACCCACTCTAGTATTCTTGTCTGGAGAATCCCCATGGACACATGAGTTTGTGCAAGCTCCGGGAGGTGCTGATAGACAAGGAAGCCTGGCAGGCTGTAGTCCATGGGGTAGCAAAGAGCCAGATACAACTGAGCAACTAAGCACAGCACACACTGCTTAAGGAACCCTCATTGGGGTTCGCTCTTTCTAGGCTAAACGCATTCCTAACTCACTGAATAAACCTTCAAAAGACGGAGGAGAATGAATGCATGCAAAGTGAAATCTACTACGGGCTCAGAAGATTACATTTTTTTAAAATAGGGTCTCTAAGAATCTGTTCAACTTTGCCAAAGCATACTTTTCCAGAATTATTGACCCATTTAGTGATCGCTTCTTAATGGATAAAAAAGTGAACACAACCTCTTAAAAAGCAATGAAAATGTTCACATACAAAAACGCTGTATAAGTTGATTTTCACATTTTGGAATAGAAAACCAAATTTAAGACACTGGGCCATGACCTTGCAAAGTTGGCAACTGCTGTGGCTACTTTCAGGCACATGCAAAAAGAAAAAGACTGATAGTAGCTGGTGGGCTGGAGTTCCCTCCTATTTTCTTATTTTGAGATCTCTGACATGAATCTCTTTTTTTTCCAGTCCCTATCCCTGTCAAGTATTTCCATTCAAATTTCCAAGATCAAATAGCGACCACTTTTTTAAAGTAAAACAGGGCAGAGAAACATAAATAAAATGTAAGTAAAATGTATTAAAAGAGGAGGAGAGTGTCGTTTCAAAGCAAGAAAGTAGGTCCTCAACCAAGAGCTGATTCCTTAGATAGCTGACCCTTTTATATTTTAATCAAATCATTTGCTTAAATAGATGTATTTTAGAAAGAAACTTCATAGCACCAACGGAAAGCCAGTACCATCTGCCATAAATAGAAGACAAATGTAAAACAAATCCAATGAAAACATATTCAATTCTAGCTACTGTTGCCTACTCAAGTCTTTAAACTGGAAGCTTGTTCTGTTATTTAAAAAAAAAAAAAAAAGGATGGGGGAGTGAGCAAGAACTGTTAAAGACGTGCTATCACCAAGCTGAGACCTTCTCTTTGGCATGATCAAAAAAGAAAGAGAACAGAAAAGGAATTAACTTTCTTACTGTGTGCTTTCCTTCTATTTACATCCGTTTCTCACCTGAATCCCAAATCATCCCAACAATCCCAAATCATCTTTCCCTTTTGCTTAGAATAAGAATCCATTTCCTATTACAGCCTAAATGATCCTACACCATCTGGCCCCAGCCCTCCACTCACTCTGCTCTCGGGTCTCACGCACCCAAAAGATCCAAGGGCCACATCGAGCCCACTGCCTGTTTCTGTACAGCCCACGAGCGAAGAATAGTTTGTAGAGATGAATATTTGCAATCAATTTGATGACAGGGAACATTAATTTTGAACTCCAATTAAGCTAATCATTGTCCTCTCCGGAAAAAAAAAAAAGTCCCATTCTTTTCCTTGGTAGAGCTGTATCACAAAATACTGTATTCAATTATCATGTTTTTTTTATTTTAGGCAGTTAAAAAAAAAAAAAGAGTAGAAATGTGTTTTCTGTTGTTATATAAGTAACTACCTCCTATCCCTGATTTTGCATTTTGACCAGCAGAGCCTAAAACACTTGCTATGCAGCCCTTTACAGAAAGAGTGCGCCCATCCCAGAGCTACCCTCTCGATCAAGTGCACCAAGTTCTTTCCCATCTCAGGACGTCCGCACTTTCCTTACTCCTGGGAACGGCTCTCCCCGGAGCTCCTCAAGGAGGGCTCTCCCTGTGGTTACTCAAGTCTCAGAAAGTCACTTCCTCCTAGAAGTCGCCCTAATCCTTTCCCCTTCCCATGTAATGTACCCCGCCAGCACATGAGTCACATCGCCAGCTTGTACCTCCTTCAAACCACTATCTGACATTACCTCGTTAACTTATTAATAATAAAACTTTTTAATAATAAAAATAATAATGGCAGCACTCATAGTACTACACACAATGGAAACACTTTACGTACCAGGTTGAACCCTATAAAACTGCCAATCTGTAAGACAGAACGGTCAACAATGGGTAACTTCATAGGGTTCAACCCAACAAACCAACTTGTAAGCCGCTCACGACCATCTATGAAGTAGGTACCAGAGCAGAAAACTGTGGCCCAGAGAGGCTGAGAAACCTGCCCGAGGTCAACCGCTTGAAACTGGCAAAACAAGGATCTATCTGAACCCAAGCTCAACATTCCCATCCCCAAGAATATAAATTCCCAGGAAACCGGACGGTCTTGCCCATTGTTCCATCCTTCCCCTGGGCCCACCGCACGCAGCAAGCCCTTAAATGCGCGATGAATCAATGAGTGAACGGCTCTCCTTGCAATCCGCACCATATGCCCGGACTCGCGCCCACTCCTCTTTCTTTAGGCACCCAGAGCATCAGTCCTTCGGCCGCGACGGAAGCGGGGAAGGAAGCCCTGGGCGGGCGGCTGCCCAAGGGCTCACCTTGAAGTCGCGGCTGTGCTGCGGGGTGTACTCCAAGGTCCAGAGGGCCCGCACCAGGTGCGCCAGCTGCTCGGTGACCTCGCCCTGGCCCTGCTCGCCGCGGCCCGAGGGCTGCTCGGGGTCAGGCGAGGGCTCGGGCCGCCCCGCCCGGTACTGGCCGAGCGCCAGGTACTCGGCGAAGAGCTCCGTGTTGCTGAGACACTGCAGCGTGGCGTTCATGAAGCACGTGTTGCCGTGGTTCCGGAGCCCCGCCACCCCGGGCACCGGCTCCGCGGCGCAGGCGGGCGGAGCGGGCGAGGCGGGAGGCGGCGGGCACGGCGGCGGCGGCGTGGGCGCGGCGGCCGGCCCGGGCGGGAAGCAGCTGCGGAGGCCACCGCGGTCCGGGGCGGCGCCCTCGGAGCTAAGGTGCGAGAGCGTGGACAGCGTCTTGAGGACGCGGCTCATGAAGCTGCCCACCGAGCGCGCCGACGAGGGCGAGGAGGGCGCGGCCGGCCCGGGGCCCCCGGCGCCGCCGCTGCCGCCCGCGCGGCCGCTCCGGAACAGCCGCTTGCTGAAGGAGCGCTTCTCCTTCCCGCCCGCCGCCGCCGCCGGCGGCCCGGGCCCGGGCGCCGTTACCTTGGACATGGCGGTGGCCGCCGACGCTCATCACCGCGCCCGCCCGCCCGGCCCGCGGCCCCGCCACGGCCGCCGCCGCATCCCGCCGCGCCGCGCCTCACCGGGCCGGGGGACTCGATGCCCCACACACCTCAGAGCGCCGCCGAGCAAGCCAGCGAGCCAGCTAGCCAGCCGCGGCCGGCGGGGCGGGCGGGTGCGCGCGAGATCCGCCCAGCTGGGTCGCTCACGTGACCCGCCTCCAGCGCTGCCCGCCCTGCGCTGAAGCCGCTGCGGCCGCCATGTTGACTGAGGGAACGGAGCTGCCTCCTCAGTCAAATGCAATGACTGGCGGCTCCGGGCGCGGTCCTTCTGCATGAAGCCCGAGAGAGGCCATGTCTAGTGTGGGCAAGGTCCAGGCGCCGCCGGGGAGCGCGCGGCTCGCGCAGCGTGGTGGACCCTCGGGGCGGGTCTCGGTCTTGGCTGCTGTGATGGTGAAGGCCTTGGGAAAGTGGATGGATGAGAATGCCGTTTCTTAACTAGATCCTGAAAGAGCTGATGGACATGGTCCTGACGGATCCTGGGCAAGCCAGCCCCGCCCGGCTCCCGAGGGACCCCGACCGTCTGCATGCCCCTCGAACGCCATCGCAGAGCCTAACACCTTTCTGCAGGCATGTCTTACGGCGCCACTTACCTTTCTTCCCAGACCCCGTTGAGCTCTATATGCCAGGCACCGTGCTAGACACTGGGAGTACGACGTGTGAAGCTAACACGGTTTCTGCTTGCTCTCTTATTAGTGGGTGCTGAGAGTAGCTGCTGTTACAAGCATTGTGCTAAGCAGTGCAGTATCTCCTTCAATCTTCCATTCAGTTGCTTTGAGATTGTTGTTGTTGTTCAGTCAGTAAGTCGTGCCTGACTCTATGTGACCCCATGGACTGCAAAAGGGACCAGACTTCCCTGTCCTTCATTATCTCCCGAAGTTGCTCAAATTCATGTCCATTGGTTGGATGGTGTTGCTATCCAACCATCTCATCCTCTGTTGTCCCCTTTGAGTTTGGTAGAGTCTTAACCCATTTCAAACCCAAGTATGTTCCAAAGCCCCTAGACTTGACCTCTAAACAAAAGGTCACAGACACAAATATCAGAAGGGCATATCAGTGAGTAAAGAATTTTGGCGTTTCAATCATCATATTGACCATTACTACTTTAAGTGACTTAACTCAGTGTTGGAGAGAATATAAGAAACGGTGGGGACACTGGCAAATTGCAAATCAACATCCTTCTAAAGGGGTGACTGCCACTCACCTCCAGCCAGTTGTTTCCATGCAGAAATGAGGGCTCAGATCATATGATTCTTTAAAGGAAGGTGAAAAGTCTACTTTTAAAATTAAAAAAAAAAAAAGCAGAGTCATTACTTTGCCAACAAAGGACCATCTAGTCAAAGCTATGATTTTTCTAGTAGTCATGTATGGATGTGAGAGTTGGACTATAAAGAAAGCTGAGCACCAAGGAATTGATGCTTTAGAACTGTGGTGTTGGAGAAGACGCTTGAGAGTCCCTTGGACAGCAAGGAAATCAAACCTGTCAATCCTAAAGGAAATCAGTCCTAAGCATTCATTGGAAGGACTGATGCTGAACTCCAATCCTTTGGCCACCTGATGCAAAGAACTGACTCACTGGAAAAGACCCTGATGCTGGGAAAGATTGAAGGCAGGAGGCGACGGGGACGACAGAGGATGAGATGGTTGGATGACATCACTGACTTGATGGAGGTGGGTTTGAGCAAGCTCCAGGAGTCAGTGATAGACAGGGAAGCCTGGCGTGCTGCAGTTCTTGCGGTCCCAAAGAGTCAGACACGACTGAGTGACTGAACTGAATAATAGTGCTATGAATAATCATACACAGGTTTTTGTGTGAACACTTGTTTTCATTTCTCTGGGATAATATCCAGGAATGCATTTGCTGGATCACATAATAAGTGTATGTTTAGCTTTTTTTCCAGAGTGACTGTACCCTTTTACCTGCCCACCAGCAATATATGAGAACAAGTTTCTCCACATTCTTGCCTGTATTTGGTACCGTCACTGTTTTTCCTTTTAACTGTTGTAATAGGTGTGTATCTCATTGTCCTCCTACCTGGTACTGCTGAATATCTTTTCAGGTGCCTATTTGCCATCCTGGGTGAAATGTTTCCATGTGTCTTGTCCATTTTCTATGTAGATTGTTTTTTTACTTTAAAAAAATATATATATAAAGGAAAAAAACAATGCAAAAAAAAAAGTACATCTTTGTGATGCCCAGTACACTGGTTTATGACCTCTGTAGATTCTCCTCTTTGCTAACTCTTCGCCCGAGTCCTGGTTACTGCAGAAGGGAGAAATCAGGAAAAGGAGAGCCTGTCCCCTTCGTAAAACCTAAATCCCACCTTACACCATGTTTTGGAGTAAATGGCTTTTGCCTCTGACCTCCCACTAGTATTAAGCAGGACTCTTATGGTGACACTCAGTGGGTTCTTCGCACTAGTCCCCCTAGTCCCCAAATCACCTCCATTCCCACTGCATCTTGAGCTCATCTGGACATCAGGAAGAAAGCAGTCTGATCGTTCACACTAAAGTGTGAACACAATAGCCCTCAAACCAGGGAGGGACCAAAAATGAGGGGGGAAGTAGCTTGTGGTGGAATTTCAAGCAGTTTGACAGCATTGTATCACAATATTGGGCCAGTATGTTGAAGGTTTGTTTGCTTGCTTGCTTGTTTCTAGTATATGGGAGTGGTCTTGGTGTTTTGGTCTCTGTAGATGTCAATCTAACTTGGAAGTTAGGTTACTTCCCTATGCTGCTGCTTTGGTTTTTTATTTTAAAGCACATCTCCATTTTGAACTCACGTGCATAGCACAAATCACACTTGCTCAAAATTTGCAAAAGACTGTCAGCTTTTAAGGCAGGGACTAGCTCTGTTTTATTGACCATAGATAACCCAGCACTGACCATGGTTCTAATAAATGTTTGGTTGAATGAATAAACTGCTTTAGAATGAAACTGAGCATAGCAACAGCTTTTCATCCCTCACATCTTATGCCCTGAGCCCAGCTCTAATTTCAGCCACAGCTATAAACTGTGTAAGTCATTGCCATGTGACAGCACACACACACACATACACACACACACACACACACACACACACCCCAACCACCACACTTCAGACACCTGCTGTTCCTTTGTTTGTCTGCTTGAGAGGTCTCCCTAAAGCCAGGGAACTCGCAAGGTGGAGTTGAATTAATAAGCCTTCTTCCCCTGAGCAGGGGCAACCTTCAACCAGTGGGAACTACCTGCTGGTGGGAAAACACCCCCGCCTCCCGTCCTCTGAATGGGCAGCTGTGGGGTGCATCCAACAGAGTTCTTCAGAGTCTCCAGCAAGATTGAGCCCAATTGTCCTCCATATTAGCTGGTTCCGTGAGGCTCCCTTTTCTGGATTTGTTTACTTCCCCGTCTCACTCTTCCTAATCTCACAGTCCTGCTTCCAGAATCAGCTCCCAAACAGACTATTTGCACCCAGGTCTTTGTCTCAGGCTCTAATCTAAGGGGAACCCGAACTGAGACACTGAGCTACTTTAAATAGAGCTGGAGAATTCATACCCAAGACAGCTCCGGAATTGGTCCAGACTGGATTGCTGCAAACAACCATTGGCCTTCTCCACCAATGAACTTTGTCCACGTGACTGTCCTGAGAGTTGCTTTCCGGAACATCATTCCTTCCTTTACTGCCATGCATGCCTAGCAGACTGTGAGTATTAACGAGTTCTTTTTTTCAGTGTATAAAACGGAGAGTAGTCAAAGACCAGAGGAAGTGTACCACCTGCCCCCCTTCTTTATACTGCATTCTTGGGCAAAATGCGACACTTTGCCTGGGCCCTCCTTTTGGTTCTCCTTGCTTGTCCGACCACTTGGAATCCCATGGCTGTCATGTGCTTTGAAGAAATTAGGGAACCATAGCACCTCCTTTGGAGAAGGCAGTGACACCCCACTCCAGTACCCTTGCCTGGAAAATCCCATGGATAGAGGAGCCTGGTAGGCTGCACCCCATGGGGTCGCTAAGAATCAGACACGACTGAGCGACTTCACTTTCACTTTTCACTTTCACGCATTGGAGAGGGAAATGGCAACCCACTCCAGTGTTCTTGCCTGGAGAATCTCAGGGACGGGGGAGCCTGGTGGGCTGCTGTCTATGGGATCGCAGAGTTGGACACAACTGAAGCGACTTAGCAGCAGCAGCAGCAGCGGCTCTATAGTCTACAAAAGATCTGGTGGTGGCAGTGCCTGGAATGGTGGCGGTGAGTGTCCAGCTGACTGCTCTAGTGGCAAGTTCTTACTGGAATCTGCCTCCCTGCATTTCTGCCCAAGCCTGTTTCTCCAGTTCTGTTGATTCTGTAAGCTAAGCTGATAGGCTTCCTATAAATTTCTTCCTTGCTGAAACTAACCATTATCAGCTTCCATCGTTTGCAACCAAAAAATGAGTAGTTGTGCCTTTTTATCAGCAATTTGTATTTTTGCTGCTGTGATTTACCTGGATGCATTTTTTGCCTATTTTTCTTTGGTGTTTTAATAAATAGTCATTAGTGAAAGCCCTTTGTATATGAGTTATTCCTTAGTCTAAGCAATTTCGTTTGGTTATTTATCTTTTACCATCTTTGCAGTGTTTTTATATCAAATAGTGAGTTTAAATTACCTTATCTAAGTTAGATTGATCAGTTATTGCTCTAAAGATGTCTAAGTTTTTTACATGCTTAGGAACACTAAAATCAAAAGATTACTCATCTGTGTTTTCATTTAGTACTTTATGGTTTCTATTTTTTTCCTTTTTCTTAATGTTGGCTCCATCTGGAATTTATTTTTGTATAAGAAATGAGGTAGGGATCTTGCCTTTTCTCCCACCCACATGGCTAGCCAGTTGTCCAAGTACCATTTTTTTTTATGATCTTTGAAATATCACTTTTTATCACATGTCAAACTCCACATACATGTAGGGTTTTTAAAAAATTCTCTTCTCAGGACATCCTTAGTGGTCCAGTGGCTAAGCCTCCGTGCTCCCAATGCAGGTTCAATTCCCAGTCAGGGAACTAGATCTCACATGCCTCACTAAGCATTTGCCTGCTGCAACTAAAAAAAAAATCTCACATACCATGACGGAGACCCAGTGCATTTAAATTTTTAAAATTCTCTTCTTGTTGAGGTGTCTTTATATTCCATGATAATATAGATACAGAATGTATTGAAATATTTGGTAGGGTAATATCTCCTAGTATTTTATTGTTTGTTCACTTATTCTCTCAAATGAATTTAATTATTTGGGGGGTTAATTTATATAGGTTAATTTAGAGGGAAATTGACATTATCATAATATTTATCATCTTTCCTGAGAATAAAATATATCTTTTAGAAGTTAGACAAGGGCTCTCAGAGTACTAGTTTCCTTCCATAGGTTTGCATAACATTAAGAAGTTTGTACCTGTTTGTTGCTATTATGAATAGGATATTTTTGTGCCATTATATTTTCTGCTTTTCATCTCTAGGGAAAAATTATTTTTGTAACCATCCATCTTGATGTACTTTAGTTGTTTCTGATAATTTTCAACTGATTCTCTTGGGCTTTTCAGGAATTCATATCAGTGCATGAAATAATAACCTGGCCTCTTCCTTTAAAATATTTGTACCTCATCTTTTCCTTTCTCTTGTCTAATTGCCCTTCTAGAACTCTGTTAAGTAATAGCAATGAGAGTGGGAAAGCCTGCATTGTTCCTGACATTATGCTTCACCATTAAGCATGATGCTTGCTTTTGGTTTGAGATATATATTATTTATTGCATTAAAGTGGTATCCATTTATTTCTACTTCAGAAAAAGTTATTATCAGAAATGGGTCTTGAAGCTTACCAAATGCCTCTGGGCGTCCACAGAAATGAGCATATGCTGTTTTTACCTTTGACCTGTATACCCATCAAAAGTTCTTAGTAGCAAACAATACAAACTACTTTCAGCTAACTTAAAAAAGAGGGGCTTCCCTGGTAGCTCAGTTGGTAAAGAATCTGCCTGCAATGCAGGAGACCCTGGTTCAATTCCTGGGTCAGGAAGATCTGCTGGAGAAGGGATAGGCTACCCACTCCAGTATTCTTGGGCTTTCCTGGTGGCTCAGCTGGGAAAGATCAGATCATATCAGTCGCTCAGTCGTGTCCAACTCTTTGCGACCCCATGAACCGCAGCACGCCAGGCCTCCCTGTCCATCACCAACTCCCAGAGTTCACTCAGACTCACGTCCATCGAGTCAGTGATGCCATCCAGCCATCTCATCCTCTGTCGTCCCCTTCTCCTCTTGCCCCCAATCCCTCCCAGCATCAGAGTCTTTTCCAATGAGTCAACTCTTCGCATGAGGTGGCCAAAGTACTGGAGTTTCAGCTTTAGCATCATTCCTTCCAAAGAAATCCCAGGGCTGGTGAAAATGAGTATACTACCCAAAGCAATTTATAGATTCAATGCAATCCCTATCAAGCTACCAACAGTATTCTTCACAGAGCTAGAACAAATAATTTCACAATTTGTATGGAAATACAAAAAACCTTGAATAACCAAAGCGATCTTGAGAAAGAAGAATGGAACTGGTGGAATCAACCTACCTGACTTCAGGCTCTACTACAAAGCCACAGTTATCAAGACAGTGTGGTACTGACACAAAGACAGAAATATAGATCAAAGGAACAAAATAGAAAGCCCAGAGATAAATCCACGCACATATGGACCCCTTATCTTTGACAAAGGAGGCAAGAATATACAATGGATTAAAGACAATCTCTTTAACAAGTGGTGCTGGGAAATCTGGTCAACCACTTGTAAAAGAATGAAACTAGAACACTTTCTAACACCATACACAAAAATAAACTCAAAATGGATTAAATATCTAAATGTAAGACCAGAAACTATAAAACTCCTAGAGGAGAATGTAGGCAAAACACTCTTCGACATACATCACAGCAGGATCCTCTATGACCCACCTCCCAGAATATTGGAAATAAAAGCAAAAA
The DNA here is from genome assembly GCF_032452875.1 of Bos javanicus. NCBI lineage: Eukaryota > Metazoa > Chordata > Mammalia > Artiodactyla > Bovidae > Bos > Bos javanicus. Next base: position 20,803,192 of record NC_083892.1, read on the forward strand.
TAAACAAATGGGACCTAATTAATCTTAAAAGCTTCTGCACATCAAAGGAAACTATTAGCAAGGTGAAAAGACAGCCTTCAGAATGGGAGAAAATAATAGCAAATGAAGCAACTGACAAACAACTAATCTCAAAAATATACAAGCAACTCCTACAGCTCAACTCCAGAAAAATAAATGACCCAATCAAAAAATGGGCCAAAGAACTAAATAGACATTTCTCCAAAGAAGACATACAGATGGCTAACAAACACATGAAAAGATGCTCAACATCACTCATTATCAGAGAAATGCAAATCAAAACCACTATGAGGTACCATTTCACACCAGTCAGAATGGCTGCGATCCAAAAGTCTACAAATAATAAATGCTGGAGAGGGTGTGGAGAAAAGGGAACCCTCTTACACTGTTGGTGGGAATGCAAACTAGTATAGCCACTATGGAGAACACTGTGGAGATTCCTTAAAAAACTGGAAATAGAACTGCCTTATGATCCAGCAATCCCACTGCTGGGTATACACACTGAGGAAACCAGAAGGGAAAGAGACACGTGTACCCCAATGTTCATCGCAGCACTGTTTATAATAGCCAGGACATGGAAGCAACCTAGATGTCCATCAGCAGATGAATGGGTAAGAAAGCTGTGGTACATATACACAATGGAGTCTTACTCAGCCATTAAAAAGAATACATTTGAATCAGTTCTAATGAGGTGGATGAAACTGGAGCCTATTATACAGAGTGAAGTAAGCCAGAAAGAAAAACACCAATACAGTATACTAACGCATATATATGGAATTTAGAAAGATGGTAACAATAACCCTGTGTACGAGACAGCAAAAGAGACACTGATGTATACAACAGTCTTATGGACTCTGTGGGAGAGGGAGAGGGTGGGAAGATTTGGGAGAATGGCATTGAAACGTGTAAAATATCATGTATGAAATGAGTTGCCAGTCCAGGTTCGATGCACGATACTGGATGCTTGGGGCTAGTGCACTGGGACGACCCAGAGGGATGGTATGGGGAGGGAGGATGGAGGAGGGTTCAGGATGGGGAACACGTGTATACCTGTGGCGGATTCATTTTGATATTTGGCAAAACTAATACAATTATGTAAAGTTTAAAAATAAAATAAAATGTAAAAAAAAAAAAAAAAAAGGAAATCCCAGGGCTGATCTCCTTCAGAATGGATTGGTTGGATCTCCAAGGGACTCTCAAGAGTCTTCTCCAACACCACAGTTCAAAAGCATCGATTCTTCAGCACTCAGCCTTCTTCACAGTCCAACTCTCACATCCATACATGACCACAGGAAAAACCATAGCCTTGACTAGACGAACCTTTGTTGGCAAAGTAATGTCTCTGCTTTTGAATATGCTATCTAGGTTGGTCATAACTTTCCTTCCAAGGAGCAAGCGTCTTTTAATTTCATGGCTGCAGTCACCATCTGCAGTGATTTTGGAGCCCAAAAAATAAAGTCTGACACTGTTTCCACTGTTTCCCCATCTATTTCCCATGAAGTTATGGGATCGGATGCATCTCCTGAATTGGCAGGTGGATTCTTTACTCTCTGAGCCACCTGGGAAGTCCTGGTTCTGCTATACCAGATACAAACAATCCTGAATAATTTCTGATTGTCTTGAACTTTTGCTATCATATCTTGAAAATTCTAAGCCTGAAGTGAAAGTATCCATTTGGCTGGGTTAAATCCTACGTCTGATTACTAGCTCCTGGAAATTAGGAAGAGGACCGTATCTTCCTACAGCTTCCATAGTGGGATAAAGAGCTGCCTTCTGTTCATCTTGAGATTTCCTCCAAAAGGAGGACTACTCAAATCTAGGCAGCAAAAGTGACAGATGTCCACTGTAACCTACTCATGGTATGTCTTGCTGACAGCATTAAATATCTTGCTTTATCTACTTGCTACTATTTTACATAGAATTTTAAATCTATTTTTGTAAGAAAGCCAGCCTGCAGTCTGTGTATGTGTGTGTGTGGACTATCCTGGTCAGGTTTCACCTTTACCAGCTTAAAAAAAAAAAAAAAACAACCACGAAGCAGCTTTACTTTCCTTAGGCTCTGAAACAATTTAAATGATGTGTTTGTTTTCAAAGGTTTTAAGAATTCTCCCATTTACTCTCTGGATCTAGTAGGGTGGAGAGTTCTTTGAAATAGTTTTTAGTTTCCATCCATTAATATTGCTCTGTGTAGATGAATGGATAAAGAAGATGTAATGCATATATACTCACCCACTAAAAAAGAGCAAAATAATGCATTTGCAGCAACATGGAGACAGCCAGATATTATCATACTAAGGGAAGTAAGAAAGAGAAAGACAAATACCGTATGATATCACTTACAAGTGGAATCTAAAATATAATACAAATAAACCCATCTATTAAACAGAAACAGAATCACAGACATTGAGTTACAGACTGATGGTTGCTAAGGGTGAGGGGGTTGGGGAAGGATGGAGTGAGATATTGGAATTAGCAGATGTAAGCTTTTATATATAGAATGGATAAACAACAAGATCTTACTGTAAAGCACAAAGGAATATATTCAATATCTATAATAAACCATTTGAAAAGGAATATTTTGAAAAGAATGTATATATCCATATAATTGAATGAGTTTGCTGTACAGCAGTAATTAACACAGCATTGTAAATCAACTATACTTCAACAAAAATATTAGTCTGTCTAAATTTTCTTCTCTTGAATAATTAATTTTAGTCATTTTATTTTGCTAGAAAATCACACTTGTTTTCCAATTTCCTAGCACAGTCTTACAAAGATTATCTTAAGAGTCTTTTTTTTTTTTTTTTTGGCTCAGAACCATGGAACCTCCATTTGTGACTCTCTTATCACTGGTGTGTGGCAATGGCCTCCACTGCCCCAGTCCTTCTTTGCCCGGACAGTCGCTAAGCTCCAGGGTTGTGGCAGGCACTATTAGTGCCCCACCCAGATGCACGGGATGCTTTGGCCCTTTCTGTGTGCCAGTCCCCCCACCTGTGTGCTCTGCCCTGAATGGCTGCACCTGGGACTCTCTTCTGACCTCTGCCTTCGGGTTACTGTCCCTGCCCCATCTGCATGCATAGAGAGAGGACGTGCCTGGAGCCAGGATGGCCCTTAGCCAGTGACTGTTGAGTGCAGCAGTATGGAAGCCAGCTTTTCTGCCTTCATCATCATGAATTCTGAGACATAACTTACATCCAAAGTTTCCTGCAGGATTAGGATGAAAGTGCCCGTTCCAGGTTGTTTTTTTTAAGTCACTAAGTCCGACATTTTTGCGACCCCATGGACCATAGCACACAAGGCTCCTTTGTCCATTTGGCTTTCCCAGGCAACAATACAGGAGTGGGTTGTCATTTCCTCCTCCAGGAGATCTTCCCAACTCAGGGATCCAACCTGAGTCTCCTGCATTGGTAGGTGGATTCTTTACTACTGAGCCACCAAGGAAACCCACCCTTTCTGAGACCATGCTCCAAATCCCATCTTTGCTCCATGTCTTCCTTTTCCATGACCTGATCCCTCATACCTTATGAGTTTCTTGTAAGAGCCCTTCCTCAAAAACTTAGACGTGAGTTCTCATCTCTGGTCTGGTTCTGGGGAACTGGCTTAAAGCAAAGATAATTTGACTTATTCCCTGCCTTTAAAGACTGATATACCATCCAATAAATTATACGATAACACCTGGACATTGTCATGGACATACCTGTGACAGCAGAGAGGAAGTTAATAATTCAATTGGGAGGAGAAAGTAAAACAGAGCACATAGAAAGTGTTAGGCAATCTGGGTTGTTCGTTGTTGTTGTTGTTGTTTTTGTCAGACCCACAGCATGTGGGGGCTTAGTTACCCAATGAGGGATTCAACTTGCACCCCCTGCATTGGAAGCATGGAGCCATAACCACTGGACTGCCAGGGAAGTTCTGCAAACCTGGGTTTTTAAGGATGAATAGGAATTGGACAGATAGGAAATACAGTGTGAAGATGGGGTGTTACAAGCAGAGATAAAAGTAGCCAAAAACTTACCATTACAAGCAACACCTGGCTCCTATGCTTTAGGAATTCAGAATGTAGTGAATGAAGTCGGGAAGCCAAACAGGTCACAGAGAAAATGCTGAGGAGGGTGTGGTGAAAAGGATTCCTACTGTTGTTGAGAATGTAAATTGGTACAGCCACTATGGAGAACAGTAAGCAGATTCCTTAAAAAACTAAAAATAGAGCTATCATATGACCCAGCAATCCCATTCCTAGACATAGATCTGGGGAAATCAATAATTTGAAGGATGCATTCATCCTGATTATTCATTGCAGCAGTACTTACAATAGCCAGGACATAGAAGTAACCTAAATGTCTATTGGCATAGAAATGGATAAAGAAGCTGTGGTATATATGTGATACGTGGTGTATATATATAATGGAATATTACTCAGCCATAAAAACAAATAATGCCATTTGCAGAGACACAGATAGATGTAAAGATTGTCATACAGAGTGAAGTATTAGATTGATGCATTGCTATGAACAAAGCTAGTGGAAGTGATGGAATTCCAGCTGAGCTATTTAAAATCCTAAAAGATGATGCTCTTAAAGTGCTGCACTCAATATGTTAGCAAATCTGGAAAATTCAGCAATGGCCACAAGACTGGAAAAGGTCAGTTCTCATTTCAATCCTAAGAAGGTCAATACCAAAGAATATTCAAATTATCATACAATTACATTCATTTGACATGCTAGCTAGGTAATGCTCAAAAATCCCTCAACCTAGACTTCAACAGTACATGAACTGAGAACTTCCAAATGTACAAGTTGGATTTAAAAAGGCAGAGGAACCAGAGATCAAATTGCCAACATCTGCTGGATCATCAGAGAAGGCAATGGCAACCCACTCCAGTACTCTTGCTTGGAAAAATCCCATGGACCAAGGAGCCTGGTAGGCTGCAGTCCATGGGCTCGCTAAGAGTCAGACACGACTGAGCAACTTCCCTTTCACTTTTCACTGTCACACATTGGAGAAGGAAATGGCAACCCACTCCAGTGTTCTTGCCTGGCAAATCCCAGGGATGGTGGAGCCTGGCGGGCTGTCATCTATGGGGTCACACGGAGTCAGACATGACTGAAGTGACTTAGCAGCAGCAGCAGCTGGATCATAGAAAAAGCAAGGAAATTCCAGAAAAACATCTGCTTCATTGACTATGCTAAAGTCTTTGACTGTGTGGATCACAACAAACTGTGGAAAAATCTTAAAGAGATGGGAACATCAGACCACCTTACCTGCATCCTGATAAATGTGCATGCAGGTCAAGAAGCAACAGTTAGAACCAGACATGGAACAATGGACTGCTTCAAAATTAGGAAAGGAGTATGTCAAGACTGTATATCATCACTCTGTTTCTTTAACTTATATGCAGAGTACGCTATGTGAAATTCCAGGCTGGTTGAAGCACAATCTGGAATCAAGATTGCCAGGAGAAATATCAATAACCTCAGATATACAGATGATATCACTCTAATGGCAGAAAGTAAGGAGGAATGAAAGAGCCTCTTGATAAAGGTGAAAGAGGAGAGTTAAAAAGCTGGCTTAAAAGTCAACATTCAAAAAATTAATATCATGGCATCCAGTCCCATCACTTCATGGCAAATAAATGGGGGAAAAAATGAAAACAGAGGCAGATTTTATTTTCTTGGGCTCCAAAATCACTGCAGATGGTGACTGCAGCCATGAAATCAAAAGATGCTTGCTCCTTGAAAGGAAAACTGTGACAAACCTAGATAGTGTATGAAAGAGCAGAGACATCATTTTGTCAACAAAGGTCTGTAGAGTCAAAGTGATGGTTTTTCCAATAGTCATGTAGAGATGTGAGAACTAGATGATGAAGAAGGCTGAGCACCAAAGAATTGATGCTTTTGAATTGTGGTGCTGCAGAAGACGCTAGAGAGTCCCTTGGACTGCAAGGAGATCAAACCAGTCAATCCTAAAGGAAATCAACCCTGAATATTCATTGCAAGCACTGATGCTGAAGCTGAAGCTCCAGCTTTGGTCACCTAGGTGAAGAGTCAACTCATTAGAAAAGACCATGATGCTGGGAAAGATTGAGGGCAGGAGGAGAAGGCGGTAACAGAGGATGAGTTGATTGCATGGCATCATCAACTCAATGGACATGAGTTTGAGCAAACTCCAGGAGATAGTGAGAGACAGGGAAGCCTGGCGTGCTGCAGTCCATGGGGTTGCAAAGAGTCTGACTCGACTCAGCGACTGAACAACAACAACAAACATAATTACAGTTTTCGACAGGGAATTTTAAATCATTGTAACTAGGCTCAAGCACATCTTTATTAATTAAAAAAGGTCATGGTCACACGTGTAATGACACAAAGGCATGAAAAGTCTTCGTGTGTCAAGGAAATGCCAGTTCAAGGTAGCTCTACCGACTCAGAAATACATGATAAGAAAGTATGTTCCTGTTACTCATTTCCTTTTGAAAGGAAAAGTCTCCCCATGGTACTAGTACATTTTGTAAACCCCTCCACCACTTGCTAATCTCTTTCTTTCTCTCCCTTTTGAAACAAGTTCAGAGCCTTCAGCAGGCAGCACAGTTCGGGTAGTTTGTGGTTCTTATTCCACACGCTCTTTGAGAACCTCGCTATTCCCCATCAAGGGTAGAATCTACGTCCCCTCCCTTTTGAAACCTGATGACTTTTGTGACAGCCTTGACTAAGAGAGTTCAGCAGAAGTGAAACTATGGGACTCTGAGGCCATATCATAAAAGCTATATACCTTCCTCTTGTCTCTCTCTCTCTCAGAATGCTCACCCTGGGAACCCAGCCACCATGCTGTGAGGAAGCCCAAGCCACACTGGCAGGGTCACATGGAAAGTGATCATGCCTGAGACCCTGAGCCCTGGGCCTTGGCTGAACTCCAGCTGGCAACCAGCACCAATTTGCCAGCCACATAAGTGAGCACTCAGAAAAGGGTCCCCCACCCTTCTGTCCTTCCACCCATTGAGACACATGGAACAAAGACAAGTCTTACCTGCCAAGCCCTGCCCAGACTACAGATTCACAAGCAAAATAAATTGTTATGTGTTTTTAATCCATTAAGTTGTGGGGTGATTTGTTATGACTGGATAACTGAACACCTGTCTAGATAGATTTCAATTGCATCATTTTGTTTTCCTCCATTTGTTTTTACATTCACTTTCTGTTTGTGGCAACACTAATTTTCGACTTGCTGCAATGATATGAGGTTTTCTTTTTAAGCACATGTACTTCTTGAGTGTGGGCTAGACTTAATAACTTGCTTCCAAAGAACAAAATGTGGGAAGGGGAAAATAGTAAATTTGTGATGGAGAGACCCGGCAGACACTTCCTAAACCAAGTGATGAAGGTTAACACCACTCAGATAAGTCATGTTGATATCAAGTAATGCTTTGTATTACTCAGGATACTAGAGAATCATAACCAATAAGTAGGATATGTGTGTGTGTGTCTGTGTGTGTGTGTGGAGGGAGGTGAGGGGAGAGAAAGGGAATAAAGAAAATAAAAAAGATATAAACCTACAAAAGAGAGGTTAAGATATGTAAACATATAGCTTATTCACTTTGTTGTATAGCAGAAACTAACACAACATTGCAATGCAGTTATACTCTAACTAGAAAAAAAAAAAAAACAAGAGCATACACTCAGTGATAGACTGTGTAAATCAAAGTTCCATCAGAAGAACAGAAGCCACTCTGAGTGTTTTGATTGGAAAGTGGAAATGTAGCAGTTACCCCACCAATGTAAGGCTGGGGAACACAGGACAGGCAAGCCATTGTCATCAACCTCACCCCTTGGCACAAGAGTGAGTGACTCTCTGGAACAATCTGACAGCTCTGTGCATCCCAAAGGCAGGGCCGGGCATAGGGTGGAACTAGTGAGACAGTCACCTTGGACACCAGCTTTAAGAGGGTACCAAAACACTCATGTATTAGGGGGTCGCCAGAGAAACAGAACCAACGGAATAGATATGTGTGTATAAGAAGATTTATTGTCGGATTTGCCTCACATGGTTGCGGAGGCTGAAAAGTCCTGCAATCTGCTGTCTGTGAGCCAGAGAACCAGGAAAGTTGGTGGCATGATTCAGTTTGAGTCCAAATGCTGGAGAATCTCAGGGGCCAATGGTTTAACTCCCAGTCTAAATCTGAAGGCCCAAGAACCAGGGTGCTGATGTCCAAGGGCAGGAGACGTTAAATAGCCTGGCTCAAGCAAAAAAATATCCAGGTTACCCTTCCTCCACCTTTTTGTTCCAATCAGGTCCTTGATGGAGCAGGTGATGCCCAACTGCCCTGGTAAGGTGGATCTTTACTCAGTCTACTGATTTAAATGCTAATCCTTACGGGCACACCCAGAAATCATGTTTTACCAGCTACCTGGGCAGCTCTTAGCCCAGTCAACTTGACACTTAAAATTAACCATCACAACTCATTTAGCAAAATGAAGAGTGTTTTTTTACCATATTTTTTTAAAAGCCAAACAATGCAAGAAAAAAAAATCTATCATGAGTAAAATGTCAAAATTTCACAACAGAATTTTTTTTAATTTTTTTTCATCAAAAACATTTTAACAGAAAACATCTGGTCCTGCATTTACACAATCCTGCCTTGCCCACTTCACCCTCTTCCCAGCCCTGCTCAGTAGCTCTGGGAGGACCTGCAGTCTGCTCAGCTACCCATAATATTAAGAGGAGTGATTTATTGTCCCTACCAGGAAGATACTGAGAACTTCATGTCTACTGTCAGCTCACCCGTCTGCCCATAAATGTTGACAGAGAATAGCAATTTCTCTTTTATCTTCTGAATTCTTTGTTGGTACCTCTCGTGAGCAAACATTATGAAAGTGATTCTTGGAAATGTAATTCTAGGTTTCTTCCCTGTGGTGCAGAGGAAACCATAAAAGAGAGGTGGTGCTGTCAAGTTACTAACAGATAACCCAGCAGAGAGATGTGAGGATGTTTCAATAGCTGTAAATCAGGTAAAGCTATTAGCAGAACTGAGAAATACCATGGCGCTAGTGGTAAAGAAGTGAAAGTGAAGTCGCTGAGTCGAGTCCGACTCTTTGTGACCCCATGGACTGTATAGCCTACCAGGTTCCTCCATCCGTGGGATTTTCCAGGCAAGAGTACTGGAGTGGGTTGCCATTTCCTTCTCCAAGTGGTAAAGAACGCGCCTGCCAGTGCAGGAGATGGGAGACACAGGAGAGCTGTAGGTTCAGTCCCTAGGTCTGGAAGATCCCCTGGAGAAGGGCATGGCAACCCACTCCAGTGTTCTTGCCTGGAGAATCCCATGAACAGAGGAGCCTAGTGGACTATAGTCCATAGGGTCACAAAGAGTCAGATACAACTGAAGCAACTTCACGAACACACACCTCTGGGCTTCCCTGGTAGCTCAGGTGGTAAAGAATCTGCCTGCAAATGTAAGAGACCTGGGTTCAATCCCTGGGTTAGGAAGATCCCCTGGAGGAGGAAATGGCAACCCTCTCCAGTATTCTTGCCTGGAAAATCCCATGAACAGAAGAGCCTGGCGGATTACAGTCCATGGGGTCACAAAGAGTCAGACACGACTGAGCACACATGCATTAAAGAGAGGAAGAAAACAATAAGCAAACGAAACTGCCGAATCTTAGAGATTCTACAGTTCTACAAGCTCAGTGTTATGGGTTGAATTGCCCCTCTCCTCACTTCCTAAGTCCTAACCCCAGGACTTCAGAATGTGACCATACTTAGAGATAGGCTCTTTAAAGAGGTAATTAAGTTCGAACAAGATCTTTAGGGTAAGCCCTAGTCCAATACAGCTGATATCCTTGTAAGAAGCGATTAGGACACAGACACACGAAGGGAAGATCATGTGAAGGCACAGGGAGAAGACAGCCACCTACAAGCCAAGGAGAGAGACCTCAGAAGAAACCAACCCCACCAACACCTTGATCCTGGACTTCCAGCCTCCAAAAATGTGAGAAAATAAATGTCTGTTGTTCAAGCCCTCCAGCCTGGGGTAATTTGTTGTACCAGCCCTAGCAAACTAATAGAGTTAGGATTGAGGGGCATCAGACATAACAAAAGATGGGGTAAAGCATGGGGCGTAAGGACTTCCCTGGTAGCTCAGGTGGTAAAGAATCCACCTGCAATGTGGTAGACCTGGGTTCAGTCCCTCTGTTGGGAAGATCCTCTGGAGAAGGGAACGTTGACCTACTTCATTCTTCTGGTCTGGAAGATTCCATGGTCTATTCCATGGGCTCACAAAGAGTTGGACACGCCTGAGTGACTTTCACATGGGGCTTAAAATAGAGAGCCTGGATGAAGACTGTGTATTTAGATCCTTAGGTACCCTCACTTATCACTCACAGTCAAAGCAAAGATGCTTCTAGCTCCAACTTTCAGCATGAAGTATATTTGACAAAGACATTAAACAAGAGAGATTCCAAATTCAGAGAAACAAGGCCCAGTACAGGGCAGGCAAGAGGAACTCTTCTGAGAAGTAGGGAACCACACAAGAGACAGCCACCTAAAAACTGTGAAACCATCCCTAACCTAACCCACTTTTGGTCCCAGACTGGTACAGGGGACCATCAGCAGGAAATTAGCATGCTTTTTTAGAGAAGAAGGGCTCTGAAAAAGCTCTGCATGCAGTGACCTTGGGGAGTCTGACACAAAGGGCTGGTAGATTCCTACCCAACATGGAAGCCCTCTGAGTTGACAAGTCACACCTCACATTCACAACTCTTTAATATCTTACTGTTAAAGGTAAATAGCTCAGGGATCTCCCTGGTGGTACAGTGAATAAGAATTTGTCTGCCAATGCAAGGGATCCAGGTTATCCCTGGTCCAGGAGGATTCCACATGCCACAGAGCAGCTGAGTCCATGCACCACAACTGCTGAGCCTGAGTCACAACTAAAGCCTGTGTTCCTAGCGCTCTGCAATAAGAGAAGCCACCGCAATGAAGAAGCCTGGGCAGGTCAACCAACAGTAGCCCCCACTCGCCAAAATTAGAGAAAGCCTGTGCACATCAATGAAGATCCAGCTCAGCCAAAAATTTAAAAATTCATTTTAAAAACATTTTTTATTTTATTTATTTTTATAAATTTTATTTTATTATTTAACTTTACAATATTGTATTGGTTTTGCCATATATCAACATGAATCTGCCACAGGTATACCTGTGTTCCCCATCCTGAACCCTCCTCCCTCCTCCCTCCCCATACCATCCCTCTGGGTCGTCCCAGTGCACCAGCCCCAAGCATCCAGTATCGTGCATCGAACCTGGGCTGGTGACTCGTTTCATATATGATATTATACATGTTTCAATGCCATTCTCCCAAATCATCCCACCCTCTCCCTCTCCCACAGAGTCCAAAAGACTGTTCTATACATCTGTGTCTCTTTTGCTGTCTCGCATACAGGGTTATCGTTACCATCTTTCTAAATTCCATATATATGCGTTAGTATACTGTATTGGTGTTTTTCTTTCTGGCTTACTTCACTCTGTATAATAGGCTCCAGTTTCATCCACCGCATTAGAACTGATTCAAATGTATTCTTTTTAATGGCTGAGTAAGACTCCATTGTGTATATGTACCACAGCTTTCTTACCCATTCATCTGCTGATGGACATCTAGGTTGCTTCCATGTCCTGGCTATTATAAACAGTGCTGCGATGAACATTGGGGTACACGTGTCTCTTTCCCTTCTGGTTTCCTCAGTGTGTATACCCAGCAGTGGGATTGCTGGATCATAAGGCAGTTCTATTTCCAGTTTTTTAAGGAATCTCCACAGTGTTCTCCATAGTGGCTGTACTAGTTTGCATTCCCACCAACAGTGTAAGAGGGTTCCCATTTCTCCTCATCCTCTCCAGCATTTATTATTTGTAGACTTTTGGATCGCAGCCATTCTGACTGGTATGAAATGGTACCTCATAGTAGTTTTGATTTGCATTTCTCTGATAATGAGTGATGTTGAGCATCTTTTCATGTGTTTGTTAGCCATCTGTATGTCTTCTTTGGAGAAATGTCTATTTAGTTCTTTGGCCCATTTTTTGATTGGGTCATTTATTTTTCTGGAGTTGAGCTGTAGGAGTTGCTTGTATATTTTTGAGATTAGTTGTTTGTCAGTTGCTTCATTTGCTATTATTTTCTCCCATTCTGAAGGCTGTCTTTTCACCTTGCTTATAGTTTCCTTTGATGTGCAGAAGCTTTTAAGTTTAATTAGGTCCCATTTGTTTATTTTTGCTTTTATTTCCAATATTCTGGGAGGTGGGTCATAGAGGATCCTGCTGTGATGTATATCGGAGAGTGTTTTGCCTACATTCTCCTCTAGGAGTTTTATAGTTTCTGGTCTTACATTTAGATCTTTAATCCATTTTGAGTTTATTGTGTATGGTGTTAGAAAATGTTCTAGTTTCATTGTTTTACAAGTGGTTGACCAGTTTTCCCAGCACCACTTGTTAAAGAGATTGTCTTTAATCCATTGTATATTCTTGCCTCCTTTGTCAAAGATAAGGTGACCATAGGTAAAAACATTTTTTAAATAGATAAATAATTCAGGATCATCAGACATGTAAGTAGGATATTTTCCTTCCTTTGGAGGGAATTGAGACAAAGCGGAGAGCTAAAGAAAAAAATGTTTAAATTGCACTTAACATACTCAAAGAGATAAGAAAAGATATTGCATCTATGAAACAATAACATGATTTTTTTTAATTAGAATATAAATTACTTTGGGGAATTAAAGTTTTGGTAATTTTAAAACTTAACATAAGTGTTGGAAGATAAAGTTGCAGAAATTTCCTAGGAAGTTGAATTGTTACCAAACAAGACTCTGTGGGGCCTTCTTGAGACAAACCCTTCCCCCATATTCTCTGCTTTAGCTCCTTTCTGAAGTAGCTAGATAATAGTATTAATATCGGATGCCAATTTCCTGAATTGTTTTACAGAGGTGGAAACTGCCACCAAATGGAAGATATTAACTTCTTGATGACCATGAACACATAGCCTCCTGAAGCCTAAGGGCTGATAATGTTCAACCCTGTGACCTCACCCAGTAACATCATCCCACCATCACCCAATCAGAGAATTGTGTATGAGCTGATCACAGACTCTGGGACATCCCTCCCTCACCTGTTCTTTAAAAATGCTTTGCTGATATCCTTTAAGGAGTTTGGGGTTTAGGGGGCTAGTTCAGAAGGAGTAAAATTACAGGCCAGCATGGAGTAATATTTACATACACCAAATAACACAAAACACTGAGTTAAACTGTCCCTAATTTCCCTTAGAAGGAAATCTAAAAAAGTGTGAATATATGTATACAGATAACTGACACCCTTTGCTGTTCGGCAGAAACTCACACACACTGTAAAGCAACTATAAGCCAATAAAAATTTAAAAAACAACAACAATAAAAAAGACTGTCCATTAGCCATATTGAGAGGCTGGTAAGAATACCCAGTGATTTAGCATGAAGATGCTAAATATATGGTTGTCAGTGCCAGTTGACTACCTAATATCTATTCTCCCCTTATGATTTTTTCTCCTTTAAATGTTTTATTTATTTATTTTTTGGCTATACTGCATCTTCATTGCTGCGTGTGGGCTTTCTCTAGTTGCCTTGAGCAGCGGCTACTCTCTAGCTGTGGTGCACAGGCTTCTCATGGTGGTGGCTTCTCTTGTTGCAGAGCACAGGCTCTAGGGTGTGGGCCTTTGGTAGTTGCAGCTCATGGGCTTGAGAGCACAGGCTCAGTAGTTTTGGTGCAAGGGCTTAGTTGCTCCACAGCAAGTGGGATCTTCCTGGATCAGGGATTGAATCCATGTCTACCACACCAGCAGGCAGATTTTTTGCTGTTGTTTTTTAACCACTGAGTAACCAAGGAAGCCCTCCCTTCATGATATAACAATAAAATTCTGATTTTTGGGGCGTTAGCAATGAAGCTGGTTTAAAAATACCATTTTCACCTCCGGAAAGTAGCCAGATAGCATTCTCATGCCTAACGTCTCGGTAGAGATTTCTTGGAAGAGTTTTCTCTACCAATCTAGGTGCTCACCCTTCCACATTGTCACTTCCTTCTTCCACCCAGGAAAGTATATTCCAGACCAAGAGATGAAGAGGTCATCTTTCAACCCTGAGATCCTAAAGATGATGGAGTCAAAGAAAACAGAAGGCTGGATCTTGACACCCTTGAGAAGTTGTATTAACTCCTAGGTACTGGTAACACAAGCAGAAAATGAAATTTAAAATAAATTTTTGTCACTTATGACAAAACCCATCAAATACCTGGGAATAAATCAGACAAGAAACATAAGACCTCTACACTAAAAACTACAAAATACAGTTGAAAGAAATTAAGAAAATCCAAATAAAGGAAAGGATATACCAAATTCACAGTTAGACTCAATATTGTAATGTCAATTTTGTCAATTGTAATGACAAAATTGTAATTACATTATCATTACAATGTCAATTGTAATGTCAATTTCTCAATATTATAATTCTCTTAAAATTGGTCTATAGATTCAACACATTCCCTATCAAAATCACAGCAAGATTTCTTCACAGAATTTGACAAGCTAACTCTGAATTTTATAAGAACATGCAAAAGACCTAGAATTACCAAAAACACCTTGAAGAATGAGGCTTTACACCATCAGAGTAATTATGACCTTTCTATAATTAGCTTGTTTGCATTACTTCATTGTTATCTGCTCTTTATCATTCCTTCCTTCTACTTTCTTTGGGTTTTACTTTGCTGTTCTTCTTCTAGCTTCTTGAGATGGTAGCATAGAGTGTTGATTTTCAGATAGTCTTTAAAAATTTTTTTAACTTTTTACTTTGAAATAATAATACAAGGGACTTCTCTGGTGATCCGGTGGCTACGACTCTGTGCCCCCAGTGAAGACAGCGGGGTTTGATCCCTGGTCAAGGAACTAGATCCTCATGTTGCAACTAAAGATCTCACGTGCTGACACGAAGATTGATAATTCCACGCACCACAACTAAGACCCGACACAGCCAAATAAGTAAATATATTTATATTTTCCAAAAGGAATAATAGTACAAGACTTCCAAGGAGTTGTAAAACTAGTACACAGAGTTCCTTGATCCCTTTGGTCAGCTTCGACCTATGATTACGTCTTATAGAACTAAAGTGCAATATCAAAACCGGGAAACTGATATTGGTACATCGTTGAATGACCACAAACCTCATTTGGTTTTCAATGAGCTTCAAATGTGCTCATTTGTATATGTGAGAGGAGGGAATTCTGTGCAGTTCAATCCCATGGGTAGACTTAAGTGACCATGCTACGATAAAGACACAGAACTGGTCTACCACCACAGAACAACTCGCTCCCACTGCCCAGCTATATTCCCACTCACCCTCTCTTACCCCCATCCCTGCTTCTTAGCAACCATCAGTCTGTCCTCCTTTTCCATAGTTTTGTCAATTGAGAATGCTATATAAATGGGATCCTCTAATGTATGATCTTTTGAAATTAGATTTGTGCATTAAACATAATGCCCTTGAGATCCACCCACGTTGTTACATTTGTCAACATTCATTCTTTTATTACTGAGGGCGAGTCCACTGTATGGATGTATCACTTTGTTTAACCATTCACTTTCTGAAGAACTTTTGAGTTAGTCCCAGTTTTTGACTCTTACAAATAGAGCTGTAATGAATGTTTCCATTAAGATATTTGTCTGGACATAAGCTTTCGTTTCTCTGGGGAAAATGCCCAAGGATGTGATTGCTAAGCTTTATGGTAAGTGCACATTTGGTTTTATAAGGAACTGCCAAACTGTTTTCCAGAGTACCAGTTTACATTGCCACCAGCAATGTATGAGAGATCCAGTTTCTCTGCATCTTCGCCAAGAAGTATTCTTTTAAAATACACGCATTAGAGTTACACATTTCCATCTGAGCACTGCTTTGGTTGGATTTTCGAGACTCAGTTGTTTAAGCCACTGTTAATCAGTTCTTCTAATACTCAAAGCTGAATGAAATCTTAATCAGTTCTGCCCTGTGCAACTCCAGGGGGCCGTTATTAACCTCATGGTCTAGAGTTTTGTAATAAGCACTAGCAATTCTGAAATGAGTGTAAAATAGGTTAACTGATGACAATACAGGTTGACGATTTGTCTTCAAAAACCAATAAAATATACAATTAGAAAAAAAAATGAAAGCTTCTAGTATACATCTAGAATTCAGTTAGGAGGAACAAACCTGATTTAAATGGAGTGGCCATGAAAGACTTGCTGGAAAGGTGAATTTTGAGCAAAGCTCAAAGCAGTGAAGCAATGAGCTAGGAAAGATTAGGAAGACGGGCATTTCAGGCAGAGGGGAGCACAAATGCAAAGGCTTTGAGATACATATGTGTCTGGGTTCTTTGAGAAACAGTGATGCTGAAGGCAGTTTGGAAGCGAGTGAATGAGCAGAAAGTAGTGGGATATGAGGTCAGTATGGTAATGGTTTTAGTGGCACTAAAGCATGCAGGGATCCAGGAAAGACCATATGGGAGGCTATAAAGCTGACCTCAATATGTTTAAAAGGATTGAAATCATATGTCATATGTTCTCCGACCACAGTTGAGTGAAATTAGAGATCAGTAACAGAAATAAATGTGGGAAATTCACACATGAATTGTGGAAAATGAAGTGTGGAAATTAAACAAGACACTTAAAATTTTTTTCTTTTATTTGGCTGTGCTGGGTCTTAGTTGCAATGGATGGGATCTCTAGTTGTGGCACGTGAACTCTTAGTTGAAGCCTGTGGTATCTAGTTCCCTGACTAGAAATTGAAACCAGGCCCCCTGCATTGGAAGCACAGAGTCTAGCCGCTGTACCATTAGGAAAGTCCCAACAAGACACTTCTAAATAACTAATGATCAAGAAGAAACCACAAGGAAAATTAGAAAGTACTTTGAGATGAGTGAAAATGAAGACACAACATATCAAAAATTATGGGACGTAGCTCAAGTAGTTCTTAGAGGAAAATGTATAGCCTTAAACACCCATATTAAAAAAAAAAAAAGAAAGATATCAATTCAAGGGCTTCCCAGATGGTTCAGTGGTGAAGAATCTGCCTGCCAATGCAGGAGACACAAGAGAGGTGGGCTCAATCCCTGGGTCAGGAAGATCCCCTGGAGGAGGAAATGTCAACCCGCTCCAGTATTCTTGCCTGGAAAATTCCATGGACAGAGGAGCCTAGTGGTTAACAGCCCATGGGGTCCATAGAGTCAGACATGATTGAGCACGCACACACACACACACACACACATCAAATCAGTAATCTAACTTTCCACCCTAAGACACAGAAAAAGGAGAGCAAACTAAATCATGGACAGCCATATGGGATTTGGTGTCTATAACTTTTGAGTACCTTTTGTATCCTGAGATGGTTAATTTTATGTATCAACTTGACTGGGCTAAGGGATGCCCACACACCTGATAAAACATGATTTCTGAGTAAGCTTTCTGAGACATTAGCATTTGAAGCAGTAGCCCAAGTAAAGACCATCCTCACCAGGGTAGGCAGGCATCATTTAATCTGCTGAGGACCCAAAGAGAAGGACAAGAAAGAGGAGGGGGGGGTGTTTCTCTCTTCTTGAGCTGGGATGTCCATCTTCTCTGCCTTTGAGCACCCATGCTGTAAATAACTACTGTTTTTGGAGCCTATTTAGTGCCAGTTTTTCACACTTTTGTGCCTTTTGTTGGTGATCTTGCTGTTTAAGATGGCCTCCAAGTGTAGTGCTGATGTGCTGTCCACTGTTCCTACCCACAAGAAGGCTGTGATATGCCTTTCAAAGAAAAGATGTGCGTTAGATAAGCTTTGTTCATGCATGAGACATATGCCATAGGTGAACAATGTCCATCAATGCTGATGAACTAACTATATATATATAATATTTTATATATTTATTTATTTATTTGGGCTGTGTCAGATCTTAGTTGCTGCACATAGGCTTTTCATTGCAATGCGTGGGCTCCAGAGTGCACAGGCTCAGTAGTTTTGGCATGCAGACTCTCTAGCTGTGGCGTGTGGGCTTACTTGCCCCACTGAATGTTGGATCTTAGTTCCCCAACCAGGGATAGAATCCATGTACATTGTCTTGGAAAGCAGAGTCTCAACCACTGGACCACCAGGGAAGCCCCAACAATATATATTAAATAAGATATTTTAAAACAGAAACACACATTTTTAAAATGTATTTATTGATCAGTTGATGAATACACTGTGACCAGAGGCTCACAGGAACTTAGCTCTCAGTTTCTCCTAAGAGTAATGGTTCAGTATTTGCTAATTCAGTGTTTGTGATGACTTCGTAGTTTCAAGTGCAAATATCAAGAAAAACTCTACGTTTTTAGTTCTAAAGGTAATCTGACTGTGACATCTCTTATCAGTCATGTGCTGGCTAGAGGAGGTCACTCACTATTTCATTCTTCTTGCAGTTTCCATCTCAAAGCTGCAAGTGGCATTTTGGGGGAGAGGAACGTATCATAAGAGACCTCCTGCATACAGGGAGAACCCACAACTGCACCCATAGCTGCTGTCCATGGTGCTGATCATCTAAAGCAAGCGTGCTGCAAGAGAAGAAGCATCAGAAAAATCATTATGAAATTAGCATGAGTAAACCTAAGGATCCTGTCCTCTACTCCTTCACGATCAAAGAGATCATGATGAAGTCCATGGGGTCACAAAGAGTCAGGCATGACTGAGTGACTGAACAGCAAGGACAATTCAAAACAAATTCTACAATCTATTCTGGAGCCACAAGTCTTCCTGGACTCAGTTATGTACATTAGAGACTGAAGCTAATGCAATCCTCTTATGATCAAACTGGACAGAAAATGGCATGAACACTGAGAAAGTAGAGCCAAGACTTAATCAAAGAAAAAACAGGTCCTGGTGACATCTTTTTGTGTGTGTGACATCTTTCGAATCCAGGCTTATGCTAAGCTGAAACCAAATTCCTCAGTATATGAGATGATTTGTTCCATCTTAAAACTAAACTAGTTGAGAGTTGTTTGTTTCAGATACTTTCAAAATACAGAGTTCTACTTAGATTACAAATAAGTACTAGAAGTGGACTAAAATATTTTAGGTGATGTATGATAAAATGTGAAATTCATGAAGGCCAAGTAAGTTGGATACAGGGCAGTGAAAACCCTTTTGACATAGCTATTAAGTTGGTAAACCTTTTCTCCTGTTAGCAAAATGCTGATTAAATTCTCTTAAGGGGATGGTTTTTATCACCTGGCTCAGGAAGCACACACTTCCTGAACAAATGATGGCCAGAGAGAAAAATGCTGTGGTTGGTGTTGAAGTGGGGTGGGGGGGCTCCTACCAGAATCATATGGCTATAAGCTAGGGGAAGATGATTTCCCAAAGGAAAATACAGGCTCTGTTGCCAGTAGAAAGTGGAATGGATTCCATGCAGGCAGGAGAAATAGATTCCATCAAGAACTCTCCTGAAATAGTTGTCTTGTAAATGCTTTCAATAAGTCCCCTCATAAGCATGTCTCTTGAGCCTTAAAGAATCTGATTAACAAAATAATGTTTCTTATACTAGAAAATGATGCTAACTTTTGTTAAAAGCATTTATGTCCCTTGGAGAAAAAAATGTCATAGAAAATTAATGTAACCAGATTTGCATTTCTTTCTTATTATGAAAAGTAATGCTATTGGCCCAAGGTAAGTCAATGTACAGAAACAGTATTCAGGTCACGGGAAGCTAGGGTTGGATTAAGAAATAAGAATGATTGTTGTGTGTGTGCACACGCACACATGTGTGCATGTGTGCTTAGTCACTCAGTCATGTCCCAATTCTTTGCAACCTCATGGACAGTAACCCACCAGGATCCTCTATCCATGGCGATTCTCCAGGCAAGAATACTGGAGTGGGTTGCCATGCCCTCCTCCAGGGGATCTTCACAACCCAAGGATTGAACCCAGGTCTTCCACATTGCAGGTGGATTCTTTATTGTCTGAGCCACTAGGGAAGCCCTGATTTTCTATTATGTCACCACTTTTCATGAGCTCAAGTTGTGGAAGATGGCCCTCACTGGAGTGATTTGACATAAAAATAATGTTCCCCAGAAAGTTTGTAGATCCTGCATCTGCTACTGGATATGGAATACACTTACTTTAAGGAGCAGAAGATGGCATTACCCTAACCAAGTAGATTGTTGGTTGAAACTCCTTTGATTTCTAGTGAGAGAAACTGAACTCAAAATATCTTAAGCACAATAGCCAATGTATTAACTAACACGACTGAAAAATTTAGAAGGTAAACCCAGCTTTGGGTTGTGCTGGGTCCTGAGACTCACATGTTATCATCAGGGCTGGAACACCTTCCATCTCTTAGCTCTCCTTTTCTTTATTCTGGCATTGCTTCCAGGTCTCATGTGATTTTCCCAGCACTTCTTAGACTACACAGTCCTTTCTGCTACTAGCTCCAACAGTAAAGAAAGTTCTCCATTTCCATCTTTCAGAAAACATCCTGGGTAGGCCTGACCCTCACTGGATTGAATTGGGGCCCATACCCACTCCTGAACAAAACACTGTGACCTGTATGGTAAGATAAGCTGATTGGCCAGGCCCAGAGCCAGAGGTGGGATCAACCCAGCTTGAACCACAGTTCAAGTATTAGGAAAGGCGGCTGAGTTGTTCTCCAAAGGAAATTCAGGATGTCCCCAGAACAAGAGGAAATAAATGTTGATTAAAAAATAGAAGAAACAGATGACCACTACACCTGTGCTTTGGGCAAGCAAATCTATAAAATCTGTGCATTTAAGGGACAATGTGTGTGCATGCATGCTCAGTTGGCTCAGTCACGTCCAATTCTGTGTGACTCTATAGACTGTAACACACCAGGCTCCTCTTTCCATTGGATTCTCCAAGGCAAGAATACTGGGGTGGGTTTCCATGCCCTCCTCCAGGTGATCTTCCCGACCCAGGGGTTGAAGCAGTGTCTCCTGCATCTCCTGCATTGCAGGCAGATTCTTTTAACCACTGAGCCACTGGGGAAGCCCAGGGGACAGTGTAGTAGTACCATTAGTCACTCAGTCATGTTTGACTCTTCGAGACCCCATGAACTATAGTCCAACCAGGATCATTTGTCCATGGAATTCTCCAGGCAAAAATACGGGAGTGGGTTGCCATTCCCTTCTCCAAGAGATCTTCCAAACCCAGGGACTGAACCTAGGTCTACCTGCATTGTAGGCAGATTCTTTGCCATCTGAGCCACGAGGAAGCAGGCATCAAGGAAGCAGGGGAGTCTTATCTAAATGTATCTTTTCCTAAGTGGCCTGGAAGTAGTACTACTAACTCAAAAGGAAGTGTTGGTTCACTTCATTTTAGGATTTCTTCTTTACTCATAACCACACGCTCTGAAAATTGCCCATTCTCCCACAGTGGTGGACATCCGCTGTCATGTTTAATCTTACTCTCATGCTGCTGGCTTATTGGACATGAAGACACCTGACCCCCAAAATCTAGGTCATTGACATAATAGTGGACAATCAAATTCTTCATGGGCTCCCCTGAGACTGAGAGGGGTTGGGGAACTCCAAAAAAAGCCCACAAAATCCTCCTGCTGAGAGATCCAGAAAGTTCCTGGTTCCCATTCTCCTGAGGCCTTATTTATGTTTCTTTGGATCCTATTTAAAAGACTTCTGCCTGCATCATTTAATAATTTCTTGGTTTTGCTGATACTAATTTAAATCTATTTCTGTTCACTTAAACAGTGACTTTACTGAGACTAATTCCACTCACAAGTTTTCCAGTACCATTGAGAAAGGAGTAGCTGGTTTTGGGTGTAAGCAATTTCACTCTTCTCTGAACTTGGCCCCTATGGTCGCATTTTCTAGGCTCCAAGCTCTGGCTACTGAGCCTGACACTAGTCCCAATAGTCCTGAGATGCTTGGGTCGTTCAAAGCTTCTGTATGAGTGAAGTTATACCAGTTATCAATTGCCACATCAATGTTGAATGACTGGTGCAGCTGGAATCAGCTGGGGAGGGGAGGAAGTGTGACAGTCCTCCTGATCTTGATTGGGCCTGTCATATCGAAAAATAACAAAGGAAGGGGGTATGAGGCATTTGGGATGATAGGAAACACTGTGATTTAAAATAGGGCAACCAGGGAAGTTGTAGCCGATAGAATAATAATAATTCAAAAACTTGAAGGAGGCAAGGGGATAATCCATGGAATTATCTGAATGACTCTGTGTGTGTGTGTGTGTGTGTGTGTGTGTGTATAGAGATATGTAGAGAGAGAGAGAGGAGTTCAGATAGAGTGGACACCTGTCACAAGGCCTGAAACAGCAGTGTGTCCATCATATACAAGAAACAATTGGAGGTCAATGAGAAAGAAGCAGAATAAACCAGAGTATAAGCCTTAGGAGTTAAAGGACGCTTGATAACAGGAGTCAGGTCATGGAGGACCTTGTAGGTGTCGTGAAGACTGGCTTTTACCCTGAATGAAGTAAAAAGCCACCGAATGGATTTAAACAGAAGGTGATATGATACAGCTAATATAACAGCATCCCAGTGGGCAGTGTACTGACATCAGGCTGTAGAGGATGGACTCATCCAGACTAGTTGGGAGGCTATGGTAACGATCCACAGGAGAAAGATGATGGATTGGAGCACAGTGGTGGCCCCAGAGGTAGTGAGAAGTAGACTGTAGATACTATTCATGAATATGCTTTCAGGGGGAAAAGAAGTGGATTATGGTCTAATAAGGGCTTCCCAGGTGGCACTAATGGTAAAGAATTCACTTGCCAAGGCAGGGGACAAAGAGACACGGCTCCATCCCTGGGTTGGGAAGACCCCCTGGAGGATGACATGGCAACCCGCTCAAGTATTCTTACCTGGAGAATCCCATGGACAGAGGAGCCTGATAGGCTACAGTCCACGGGGTTATGAAGAGTCAGACATGACTGAAATGACTTAGCACACATGCATGCATGGTCTAATGATGATAGAGTTGTTTCAGTTTTTATAACTTTGATTAACCATGCCACCTTATGCAAGCACCTTGACAGAAGGCTTGCAGTCCCATGGCCTAGGAAGTGAGGGGCTTCTCTCCATCTCAGCCGTTCCAAGGATGTTTTATCATCCTTCACGTGGAACCTGGAAGGATGAAGCTTGGTCCTACTCACAGCAAGATTCTTATGCAGACTTGGGGGTAAGTGTGTAGGTTTTGTATTCTATAAAGCAGACTTGTATGCAGATATTGGCTCCGCCACTTACAAATGGTAAACTTCAGCTTTCCGAGTCTCAGTTCCTTCATCTGTAAAACTGGGGTAATAATAATTCCATAAGCAGAGGCAGCGATAGCATAGTAGAAAAACAAAAGTCACAACTGAATTCAGGGGGAAAACCAGACACAAAAAGACACACGTACTGTGTGACTCTCTTTATATGAAGTTTAAGAACCAAAAAAGTGAATCTATTATTTGCCCTAAGAAATGTTGGCTGTCTGTGGTAAGCGAGTAAAAATGGGCTGAGGGAACTCTCTGGGGCAATGCACTATATGTTGATTTGAGTGAAGCTTACATAGTGCATATAACTTACCAAAATTCATGGCAACCATAAAATCTGTGCATTTCATTGTATATACATTCAACTGGATTTTTAAAAAGAAGGCAATCTAGCCTAAATTAACTATATCCACAATTGCACTTATCTCACACGCTAGTAACATAATGCTCAAAATTCTCCAAGCCAGGCTTAAGCAATACGTGAACCGTGAACTTCCAGATGTTCAAGCTGGTTTTAGAAAAGGCAGAGGAACCAGAGATCAAATTGCCAACATCCACTGGATCATGGAAAAAGCAAGAGAGTTCCAGAAAAACATCTACTTCTGCATTATTGACTATGCCAAAGCCTTTGACTGTGTGGATCACAATAAACTGTGGAAAATTCTGAAAGAGATGGGAATACCAGACCACCTGACCTGCCTCTTGAGAAACCTATATGCAGGTCAGGAAGCAAAAGTTAGAACTGGACATGGAACAGCAGACTGGTTCCAAATAGGAAAAGGAGTACGTCAAGGCTGTATATTGTCACCCTGCTTATTTAACTTATATGCAGAGTACATCATGAGAAACACTGGACTGGAAGAAACACAAGCTGGAATCAAGATTGCCAGGAGAAATATCAATAACCTCAGATATGCAGATGACACCACCCTTATGGCAGAAAGTGAAGAGGAACTAAAAAGCCTCTTGATGAAAGTGAAAGTGGAGAGCAAAAAAGTTGGCTTAAAGCTCAACATTCAGAAAACTAAGATCATGGCATCTGGTTCCATCACTTCATGGGAAATAGATGGGGAAACAATGGAAACAGTGTCAGACTTTGTTTTTCTGGGCTCCAAAATCACTGCAGATGGTGATTGCAGCCATGATTGCAGTAAGTAAAAGACACTTACACCTTGGAAGGAAAGTTATGACCAACCTAGATAGCATACTGAAAAGCAGAGACATTACTTTGCCAACAAAGGTCCGTCTAGTCAAGGCTATGGTTTTTCCAGTGGTCATGTATGGATGTGAGAGTTGGACTGTGAAGAAAGTTGAGCGCTGAAGAATTGATGCTTTTGAACTGTGGTGTTGGAGAAGACTCTTGAGAGTTCCTTGGACTGCAAGGAGATCCAACCAGTCCATTCCAAAGGAGATCAGTCCTGGGTGTTCTTTGGAAGGACTGATGCTAAAGCTGAAACTCCAATGCTTTGGCCACCTCATGCGAAGAGTTGACTCATTGCAGGGAGGGATTGGGGGCAGGAGGAGAAGGGGACGACAGAGGATGAGATGGCTGGATGGCATCACCGACTCGATGGACATGAGTTTGAGTGAACTCTCAGAGTGATGGACAGGGAGGCCTGGTGTGCTGCAATTCATAGGGTCACAAAGAGTCGGACACGACTGAGGGACTGAACTGAACTGAACTGATAGTGACATGGATCTGATGTTAAGTGTTATTCCTGATTTCAACTAGCTCCAAATCTTGTAAAAACATTTTTTATTTTTATGACACAGGTTTATATATTTATGTATATATACCTATATTTATATGGCTAAGCATTGAATAATTGATGCTTTCAAACTGTGGTGCTGGAAAAGACTCTTAAGAGTCCCTTGGACTGCAAGGAGATCAAACCAGTCAGTCCTAAAGGAAATCAAACCTGAATATTCATTGGAAGGAGTGATGCTAAAGCTGAAGTTTCAGTACTTTGGCCACCTGATGTGAAGAGCAGACTGATTGGAAAAGACCCTGATGCTGGGAAAAACTGAAGGCAAAAGAAGAGGGCAGCAGAGGATGAGATTGTTGGATAATATCACCAAGTCAATGGACATGAGCCTGAGCAAACTTAGGAAGATAATGCAGAACAGGGAAACCTTATGTCCTGCAGTTCATGGGATCACAAAGAGTTGGAAACAAATTGGTGACTGAACAACAGAATATACATACATATATATATATATATATAACAAGAAAAAACAAATGAAATTCACTTGTAAGCCTACCCCAAGAGATAACTTCTTTTTAAATATTTGGATATATATTCTCTGTATTGTTTTGTAGCCTGCTTTTTTCTCTTAACTGTCCTTTTTGTTGTGCCAATTAAACTGGGTAAATACATTGTCAGAAAAAAATACACTAATAGGATTTGACCTCCCCAAAATAATCAGAAATGAACATGATATTTTACAGAATAATTTATATTAGTAAAAAATTGGAGATGATCTTGAAATAAATAAAAAGATCAATTAAATGATGTGTGAGTGGAATACTTAGGTAAATGTAGTTATTGGCAAGGCAAGTTACATATACTATATCAGGAAGTGAAAAAAAGTGCAGACCGCTTCTCCTCTCTGCACCTGTTCCTTCTCTAGTCAATGGGGTTGTGACAGAGGTGTCCCTACGGTCCCTCCCAGTTGTAATTTTCCAAGCTCATTTATTGTAGTTTTCAGTGTGAGTTCCTAAAATAAAAAGAAAGAAAATGACAGCTGAAGAGACTGAAAGATGAGCGACCTGCCCTAACATCCCTGCTGCCCAGGTGGGCACTGAAGCGCCCTCGGACTCCATCCAGGTCAAGAGGAAGCCGGGGACAGGAGGCTACTTGGGATTTCTCTTGATGCTGGGGCCGGGAGGGTGCCCAGCTGGACCAGGATGGAAGGCGCTGGGCAGTAACAGGGCGGCAGGAGGCGCTGCGAGAACGTGAGGAACAGGATCCAGTGTGGCCTCAGGGCGGCAGCAGGCACAGCGCCGTACCGCCTGGAAGCACGGCACGGGACGGGCTGGGACGCAGAGCGCCCTCAGGATGGCAGGGGGCGCTGCAGAATCGTTGCCGACTCTGGGATGCCGCAAGTCCCCAGGCCGCTGGGGAAATACACCTAGGCAGGTGGGGGGCGGGGCCCTATGGGGGCGGGGCCCTATGGGGGCGGGGCCCAGCCCACAAGAGCCTTGGCTGCTGCGGCTGCGGGATGCTCTCGCTGTAAGAGGAGCGGAACGGAGCGTACTCGGATCGCGCACACGCTAACCGCAGACACTTCCGAACCGAGTGAGGTGAGCCCAGCCGAGTTGGGTCGGGAGTTTCAGGCCCCGGAGCGACCGCGGTGAGCTTCCGGACTTTGGTCGGGCGGTAGACGCGGAGTGTGCATCATCAGCCCGGGGTTGCCTTCGGGTACCGGGGATGCTCGGACTCTTTCCCAAATACATCCATTCGGTCTAGCACTCTGCTGTCTGCCCACACGGTGGCCGGGGAGGCAGAGCTAGAGCCGGAGGCGTTTCTGATTTATTCAGAAACTGGGTCCAGGGGTTCGGGGCTGCGCCCCGCCCAGTCTCTCCACCCAGCACTTGCTCATTCCTTTCCTGGCCTCAGTGAGACGCGTGGACCTGACCGCGGTCTTTCCTTCCACCCCCTGGAATGTTTTCTTTAGGGTGACTGTGGTTGCAGAAAACAGCAAACACTTGAAGCGAGTTGATTGGGTTCTCTGCTGCAGCTTCAGCCCTCGCTGCCCTCAAGCAGACGTGGCTTCGGGCACAGAACCGGGTCTCTCTGCGCGGGGAGGGCAGGGGCTGCAGAGTTGCTGGTGAGAAGCGCGGATCTGGCGCCCAGAGCCTGAGGTTCGGCTTCCATCACTGAGATTTTAAGGACAGTCGAGGTCGGGAATGGGCGAGAGGGGTGCAGAAGAGAATCACGAGGGACCCCGGAATTCCAGAGAATTATTTTAATCCTTCTACCTGTGTGGCACTGGACAAGTTGCCTAAACTCTGCACCTCAGTTTTCTTCTCTGTGCCTGCTCGAGCTCAGTTGTGTCTGACTCTTTGTGACCCCATGAACTGTAGCCCGCCAGGCTCCTCTGTCCATGGGATTTCCCAAGGCAAGAATACTGGAGTGGGTTGCCATTTCCTCCTCAGTGAGGATTAAATAAGGTAATGCGTGAAAAGACTCTGAGGAGAAAGCTTGAGAGTAAAGGATCAATAAATGAAAGCTGGTATTATTTTTGTTGTTCTTGCTGCTGTTGCTGTTGTTATTATTATTTGGGGAGTAGTTTGTAGTTCAAGGCTCCTGGTTTCAGTTGCAACTCCACCATTTTCTAGTGTGACCTTGGGCAAGTTGCTTAACTGCTCAGCATCTCTGTTTCATTTGTATCATGGAGAAAATTGTGCTGCCTATTGCCGAAAATAGTTGTAGAAATTAAATCAGCTAATACTTGTAAAGTGCTTAGAAGAATGAGTGCTGGGTGTCAGTTACTAACTCTACCACAAGGGCATCATGTTTAATCAAGCAATATAACCTAAATGTAGCTACATCCTTGCTCTGTAGCAAACCTTACTTTGCTCAGAAGTTGAAATATTATATTATTTGTGTGAAGATGTATATGTTTTATGATGAGCAAGGTGGGTTCCCTTCTTTCACCTGCAGTTTCACTGACATTGGTGGCTGACCCACTGGGGTCAAAGCAGTCCTGGGGAAGGGGCTGATGGGCTAGAGAGACCCTAAGAGTTGTATTTAGTGAGAGGACAAGAAGGTTTGATGACAGAAACTTCCAGAATCACAGTTTCTGTGGAACATTCACAGAGGAGAAAATCTTCCCTGGGTTGCAGTTTTATTTGATACAAAATTGTACCTGGACCTAGGTTTCTAAAACAAACTCTTGCAAATTTTTGTTTTTGAATTGTAGGGAGAGAGGAGGTCGGGATGGACAACATTTAAAATGATAAAACACAATAAATCACTTTCCTCTTGCCAAGAGGTTTATAGCATAATTTTGAAGGTCAGAGACCACAGCAAGATCATATACATCTGTGAAGGCTTAGAGTGGCTGGCTGCCTCTGCACGTCTTATCTCCCTTGCAACACTCTGTATCCTTGCTGTCATAAACCTGAAACTCACTGACACCATAAACTTGAAGGTTTACCAGCTTGGCCCAAGCTCCCAATTTTGGACAATATCCCATGGGTTTAGGGTAGAGAAAAAGTGAGTGCTTAAGTCCAGAATCCTGAAGAACAAGATGGGGTAAACTACAGTCTTTGTCCCAGGCCCAAGCCTTCTGGTGGGGCAGGGCGGGGTGGGGGTGCGGGGGAGCATGGGGATTACACTGTATATCCTACTTCAAATTATAGTATATCCTAATTTGTCTCTGTCACCTATGGTAGGCACAGGAGACAGAGTTTCCATATACCCCTCCCCAATGCCCATGTTTACTAATACCAATGTTAGGAAGCGATTGTACTAACTACCCAGAATTTGAAAAGTAGATAGCTCAGGATCCCATCCTTAGTTCCAGGAACTGCTAATTAACTCATGAGGAGTGGGCAGCACCCAGCAGAATACCAGTCCCCTCAAGGCATATACCATGATGATAAAGGTTGCAAGGTTCCAACCAAGTGCCTCCACTTACTAGCTGTGTGATTTTGCACAAGTTACTCCAACCTCTCTGAGCTCATTTTCCTCCTCAGTAACCTGGAGATAATAATAGTATGCCTACCTTATGGCATTGTTGAAACATGAACTGAAGTATATATAGATAGATTTGGATCGAGATTTATTATGTATGTTCTATATGAAGAATGAGACTGTACACATTTATGAGATGAATGAGACTATATATTATTTTAGTTCATATTTTAAAAGATTGTTATTGTACATTGTAAAGCTTCTATAATTCAGATACATCGTGTATATTGATGAATGTGGTAATTTGCTTTTCAACATTCTTCCCCAAACAAAGCTGTTATAAAATCAAAATGTATTCTCCAAATCAGTGGTATGTTAGAATAAAGGAAATCTGGCACAATGCCTGGCAAATATTAAGTGGCCAATATTTATAGGCTATTGTTGTATTATTGTATCAGGTGCTCTAGAAACACTAAGAGCTTGAGTATAAAGAGAAAAAGTGAAACAGAAGTGAAACAGAAACACTCCACTTGCAGTAAATCAGCTGAGAAAAGCTCGGGAAGCTACGGCTGGTCTGGCAAGGGACTGAACATGATCTAGTGTGGCTGCCTGGAAATTCTCTTGGCAGATTTTATCTGTTAGAATCGATTCGCAAGGCACTTGCTCTGTGCCAGACGCTGAGGTCAGCACCAGGGGGGCAGGAGGAGGTAGGAATGATGCCCTCAAGGAAGGCAGGCTAATGGAGGTGATAAAATCAGGCCTCGGCTGCTAAGATCACGATGGAGCTTGATAAGAGGGAAGTGGAGTCTGATGGGGTGGGGTTGTTCCAAGCACCCAGGAGAAAGGTCTTTCAAACTCATGGAGTCATTTTCATGTTAAGCCTTACCCAGCCCCGGCATCCACACGGCTTGGCCTGGGGGCTGCCCTGGGAAGCAGGCAGAGAGGGAGGCAGCTGTGGTGGCCCCAAAGCAAATATCCTGGAGCAAGGGCCAAGGCCTCAGAAAGCAGACTGTCTAGCCCAAAGGGAAAGAGGAAGACAGCCTTTGGGGACACATGAGCTGGTGTTTCCCAGCGCCCAGCCTCTGGGCTGTACCCACTCACTTGCCTTTTTTCTCTGCCCCTCCAGCTTGTCTGTCCCATCCTCACCATGGCTCCTGGAGAGAAGATCAAAGCCAAAATCAAGAAGAATCTGCCCGTGACGGGACCTCAGGCACCTAACATCAAAGAGCTGATGCAGTGGTACTGTCTGAACACCAACACCCATGGCTGCCGCCGCATCGTGGTGTCGCGTGGCCGCCTCCGGCGCCTGCTCTGGATTCTCTTCACGCTGACGGCCGTGGCCCTCATTTTCTGGCAGTGTGCCCTCCTCATCTCATCCTTCTACACCGTCTCTGTCTCCATCAAAGTCCACTTCCAAAAGCTGGATTTTCCTGCGGTCACCATCTGCAACATCAACCCTTACAAGTAAGAGGCAAGAGCAGGCACGTGGAGGAGGGGTCATGCCCCCTCCAGATGCCAGTGCCCCTCCCAAAGGTGACGCACTCCAGCCTGCAGACACACTGTTTAGAAACTTGAATTTCTTGCCAGTGTTGGTAAACTGCCCTCTCCCTGGTTTAAAATCTGTACCAAATTTTCAATCCATCAGCAACTTCTGAGGATGGACTGGCTCAAGGAAGGGAGGAGGGTGAGAGAGGCTGCAAGGAACTCTTCTGCTTGGCAGCTGGGTCTGGAATAGACAAGCATCCCTCCTGTCTTAGACACACACACACACACACACACACACACAGAGTCCAGCTTAGCCATTTGCCCTGAGCTCGCCAAGCTCACGCCCTCACTCTCCCCTGAGCGTGAGCTGGAGGCTGACTCAGACGTGACACCTAGATGACTTCCAGAAGCACCTCCGCTGCCCAAAACCCTCACCTGAGTCAACCCAGCCCCACTAATTGAGATCACTGGGCTCTGGGCAGGACCATCCCTTCGTCCTGCCTAATTGTCTGTTGCCTGACCTGTTCTAAATGGGTCATCGGAATCCTTCTCAGGATTATTGAAAACTGATCTGTGAGGCAGATCAGAATTTGGCAGAGCAGGGGTGGGGGCTGGGAGAAGGGAAGAGCAAGGGAAGAAGACCTTCAAAGGGAACTAACTTGTAGAGTCCTCGATGAGTTGATGGCAAAGCTCAAAATCAAAATCAGGTCTAAACTTATCCTCCCCCTCAAAGTCTTTCTTTCCTTCCTTCCTTTCTTCCTTCCTCCCCACACCCTTTCTTCCCTCCATCAATCGTTCCGTAATCTCTTACTCAGCCTCTACAAGTTGTCATTCACTATGTCTCCTTCTGGGGCTTGGAAGTGAATAACTCAGACACAGTCTTTGTCCTCGTGCAGCTGATGTTGGTAGAGGATTGAAATATTAACAAATAAAATTACACTAATAAAATTAATAATATTTATTATTTACATACATACACATAGAGATATGTGAATGGATGGATAGATAGAATAAACTGGTTAACTCTTGCCAATAATCACATTTTACAGATGGGAAAACTGAGACATGAAAAGGCTAAATGGCTTGTCCAGAGTCCCACATCCAGAACCAGGATGGGGAACTGGAACCCAGGCAGTTTGGCTCTGAAGTTTCTATGTTCAGTCACTATGCTGTGTGGTCTGTGCGTAAAGCAAGGGGGCGAGAGAGTAAGGAGAGTTAAGAGGGAGGTCAGGACCATTCAGTATTGTGAAAATGAAAAGATGGTGTTGTTATGCTTCATGTAGTCAACTCCTGAATCATTCTGTGTTCTTGGGGGTTTTCAAGGTAACAGTAATACCTCTCCCTCCCAGCACTGATTTGAGGAGAACCTGTGGGCAGGGGCAAGTATGCCAGGTAGAAACAGAGCCTGCCGCTGGGGAGACTCCTGGTTAGCAGTTATTTACTTGTCTTCACTGTGGCTGGTTTATGGGAGGCAGCTGACAGTCACCACTCCAGAAATGCTGGTTGGGGCAAACTCATCAACACACCCCGAGAGCAAGCAGACAGTGATGGCAAAGGTGAAGCCACAGGCAGTTACACAAGGGTCATACAGGAGCCTGTCCCCATTTATTTGAGCCAGTGGTCACGCTGGAAGAGGAAAATTTAAAATGGCCTGGTCTTCTTGGCCAAGGGCGCTGGGACGATGGGCACATCAATGGGAAGCAGCACGGTAAAGGGCCAGAGGGGTTTCCCCATCCCAACTCCTCCTTCCCACCTTGGCAGGTACAGTGCTGTGCGCCACCTCCTAGCCGACTTGGAACAGGAGACCAGAGCAGCCTTGAAGACCCTTTATGGCTTTTCAGAGATTACGTCTCGGAAACGCCGAGAGGCACAGTCCTGGAGTTCAGTCAGGAAGGGCACTGATCCCAAATTCCTCAACCTAGCCCCACTGATGGCCTTTGAGAAGGGTGATACGGGCAAGGCCAGGGACTTCTTCACGGGACGGAAGCGGAAAGTCAACGCAAGAATCATTCACAAGGCATCAGATGTCATGCATATCCACAATTCCAAGGAGGTGGTGGGATTCCAGCTGGTAAGATGCACATCCTCTCGGTTTCCAGGCCTGGGGATTATGGGTCCGGGGAGGTGAGGTCATGGGTCGGGGAGGCATGGTCATGGGTCCGGGGAGGTGGGGTCATGGGTCCGGGGAGGCGGGGTCACGGGTTGGGGAGGCGGGGTCATGGGTCTGGGGAGGCGGGGTCATGGGTCCGGGGAGGCGGGGTCCTGTCCAGGAAGGTTTCTTCTTTGCTGTTAGTCCTATAGTGCCTCAGAAAGAAACACATTCAGGGTGAATCGGCTGCAAGCAACTGAAACTGATCCAGGCAATCGTTATTATGTGTGCTGTGCCCAGTCATGTTCAACTCTTTGCAACCCTGTGGACTATAGCCCGCCAGGCTCCTTTCCATGGGATTTACCAGGCAAGAATACTGGAGTGGGTTGCCATTTCCTCCTTCAAGGGATATTCCTGATCCAGGGATCGAACCTGCGTCCCCTGTGTCTCCTGCATTGGCAGGCAGATTCTTTACCACTGAGCCACCTGGGAAGCCCCCAGGCGATCTTAAACAGATAAAAATGCCATTAGAACTGGTATCAGGTCGGTGGCCTGTTAGGAACCGGCCACAGAGTAGGAGGTGAGTGGTGGGTGAGCCAGCAAAGCTTCCCTGCTGCTCCCCATCACTTGAACCATCACTCCCACTGGCAACATCTGTGGAAAAACTGTCTTCCACGAAACCAGTCCCTGTGCCAAAAAGGTTGAGGACCTCTGTCTTAGAAGGTGACCAGTAGCTCATGGAGTCCTCTCAAAGGACAGAAATTAGGGAAGATTCAGGGATCCTGGTGGCAAGAAATGATGAAGAGTCATTTCAGATATTGCTGCTGGATTAAATAAGCTTCACTTGTTGATTCAAATTCCACTGGGGACTATCTGATTGACCAAGTTTGGGTCACCTGATGGCTCATGTAGGGTAGGGCATCTTGATGGACAGTCTTGGCTGACTATATCCAAAGAGGGAAAGGAAATTCTACCAAATAAAATTGGAGTGCAGATACCAGAAGGAAGAAAATAGAAAATGAGCAGCAGAAACACACAGTGTTCCCAGCAATACTTGCCTTCATGAGGTGCTATAGCCTGACTTCTTATCTCTCCTTCTTGGTCCCATTTAAGGGGCTCTGAAGAAGCAGCCACTTACCAAAAATGAATTCCATTGCCTTCATGGCCACACTCAACCATCACCCTCCTCTCTGTGCCCCAGCTGTTTCTGCAGGATGAGAGCTACTCAGTCTTCATAGTCTTGGTTGCTGATTGTGAGACCTGATGGCTCCATTTGCCAATCCTGAGGGGAAAGTGGCACTTTTTCTAAATCACTGAACCTTTGTGAAGTTTTCCTTGGTCCTTATGCAAGATAAAATTCCCCTTGATACTCAAATTCATCTTTTGGTGTCTGTCTTTTAGGAGAGTTTTCAAGCCCTGTTGATGAAATGAGAGGGGCTTCTCAGGTCATGCAGTGGTAAAGAATCTGCCTGCAATTCAGAAGAAATGGGTTCGATCCCTGGGTTGGGAAGATCCCCTGAGAATGGAATGGCAACCCACTCCAGCGTTCTTGCCTGGAGAATTCCATGGACAGAGGAGCCTGGTGGGCCACAGTCCATGGGGTCACAGAGTTGAACATGACTGAGTGACTGAGCACACACGCACATAAGTATGATGAGAACATCTGGGCCATATCACAGTTTACCTATAGAATTCCCATTATTATATAATTTGAATGCTGGTCTTCCTAACCAGCATATGAGGTAGGGAAGTATGGTATTTTGATCAACATTTTGTAGGTGAAATAAGGATAGGTACGCAGATGACACTACCCTTATATGGCAGAAAGTGGAGAAAAACTAAAGAGCCTCTTGATGAAAGTGAAAGAGGAGAGTGAAAAAGTTGGCTTAAAGCTCAACATTCAGAAAGCTAAGATCATGGCATCCAGTCCCATCACTTCATGGCAAATAGATAGGGAAACAATGGAAACAGTGACAGACTTTATTTTGGCAGGCTCCAAAATCACTGCAGGTGGTGACTGCAGCCATGAAATTAAATGATGCTTGCTCCTTGGAAGAAAAGTTATGGCCAACCTAGATGGCATATTAAAAAGCAGAGACATTACTTTGTCAAAAAAGGTCCATCTAGTCAAAGCTATGGTTTTTCCAGTAGTCATGTATGTATATAAGAGTTGGACTATAAAGAAAGCTGAGCACTGAAAAATTGATGCTTTTAAACTGTGGTGTTGGAGAAGACTCTTGAGAGTCCCTTGGACTGCAAAACAATCAAACCAGCCAATCCTAAAGGAAATCAGTCCTGAATATTCATTGGAAGAACTGATATTGAAGTTGAAACTCCCAATACTTTGGCCACCTAATGCAAAGAACTGACTCATTTGAAAAGACCCTGATGCTGGGAAAGATTGAGGTGGGGAGGAGAAGGGGACGACAGAGGATGAGATGGTTGAATGGCATCACCAACTGGACGGACATGAGTTTGAGTAAGCTCCAGGAGTTGGGATGGACAGGGAAGCCTGGTGTGCTGCTGTCCATGGGGTCGCAAAGAGTCATACACGACTGAGCGACTGAACTGAGTGCCTTGCCCAGGGTCTTGCAGAGAGGTCATGGCAATGTCTGGGCTAGAATCTCAATTTTTAGACTGTTGATCTGATAAGAAATGGTGAGGGTTGGGTGGAACTCAGTAGCCATGATTGGTAAAAGCCTGGCTATCTGGGGACTCTGAGGAAGCTGGTCTTGGTTCTCACTGAGAGACTCATGAGAGTGAGGCTCTGTGTCCTTCCTCACTTAGCCCCTTCTTGGTCCTTGAGGCTTGAGGATGTTGAGTCCCTGGTCTCAGAAGTGAGAAGAAGCCCATCCTTGCCCAGGTATCTCTCCTGTTCCCCTGAGTATCTACAGTCCAGTTCCTTAGCCTCACAGTCCTTCTAAGGGCCCCTGGCAGGGCCCGTAGCTTTATCTTGGTGTCTCCTCCTATTCACAGTGTTCTAATGACACATCGGACTGTGCGGTCTACACCTTCAGCTCAGGGGTCAATGCTATCCAGGAGTGGTACAAGCTGCACTACATGAACATCATGGCCCAGGTGTCTCAGGAGAAGAAAATCAACATGAGCTACTCTGCTGACGAGCTGCTGGTCACTTGCTTCTTTGACGGGGTGTCCTGCGATGCCAGGTCAGTAGTGGAAGGCTGCTCTCTCAGCTCCAGGGACCAGGGGCTCTAAGTGCTGGGCTCCTTGCACGCACCTGCAGCTCAGCTAGAGGTCTTGGGAGTGACAGGTGCTCTTCTC
The DNA here is from genome assembly GCF_032452875.1 of Bos javanicus. NCBI lineage: Eukaryota > Metazoa > Chordata > Mammalia > Artiodactyla > Bovidae > Bos > Bos javanicus. The sequence continues at coordinate 20,838,985 of NC_083892.1, forward strand.
ACTGACCCTGCCTTTTGGAAAATGACTTATACAGGAGCTCAGCTCTAGAGTCTGTGAGGAAGATGAAGATGACTTAGTGTCAAAACATCCTTAAACTCATTAAATTATTAAAACAGAGTAGTTGATGGTGGACATATAACCTTGTATATTACCATCATGCATACCAGTGAGAACCATCAATCTAGTCAAGAGGAAGTAAAGAAGGAGAGATGGAAGGAGGCAGGAAGAGAAGAAGGGAGGGCAGGAAGGTCTGTGGACAGACGTGAGCTTTCATACCTTTCTACCATTAAGATAACACCCAGATTCCTGGTGGACACTAGGCAGTCATGGGGCATTCTAAAGTGTTCCTGTTTATTGTAAAAGCTTTCTTCATTCTTTTAAAATACTAAACGTTTCTATATGTTAGTTGGTATATTGATCCTTGTGAAAACTGAGTGATTAGAATCATGTCTCCTGAAAGTTGGATTCTAAAGTCAGTATAAGGACATGTATGATGTGATTCCTTTTCTGGGAATCATTTGCTAGGAATCGGAATGGGAAAAAAAAGTCAAGTGTTGGCTGAGATATTCAAGCGGAGAGGAAGTGAGGACAGATATATTGGCACAAAGCATGCCAAGTCAGGATGGAGAAGGAGGTGAGTGGATTAAGAGGGTGAAGGGAAAGCAGAGGGTGGTTCTACATCAACATGTGTCAACTGGACGAGGGGCCTTGTTTGTCATCTGTCGGAGGAAAGATGGGGAACATAAGTTGTGTCTGTCATCCATTGTCCACAGAAGAGAGCTGGCCCGTTAGCACTGCCCACTGAGATGTCAGCTCAGGTGCGTGACGGGAGTTCCCAGCACAGCCCTTTCTGACCTGTATTCTTTCACCATAGGAACTTCACGCTTTTCCACCATCCAATGTATGGGAATTGCTACACATTCAACAATAGACAAAATGAGACTATCCTCAGCACCTCCATGGGAGGCAGTGAATTTGGTAAGAAAACCTGCATCAAGGGGATCCTGGGGTGCTCTAATGACAAGCTTGCTGACAGCAGGACAGTTGGGGTGCTTGAAGCCTTCCAGAGATACAGGCTCTCCCTAACCTGGCCAGAAACTGGGGATACAACTTTTTCTCATCCATGTCGGTTCTTTCCTTCTCTATCAGAATCTATTTTCTTTTTTGACATCTCCTCTTTGCTTTTGAGAGAGCAGCAGGGACAACCCTGGTGTTTCTTCACCTGGGGAAACCACTCAGGTTTAAAATTGTAGCTGGAGTGAGTAATGCCGAGCAGGCAGCTTCAGAATGGACTTAAATCCAGACGTGCTGAGCAGGAGATTAGAGAGGCCAACACACCTTTATCCTGATTAAGATGACAGATTTTGGAGCCAAAACCCACTCTGTCACTCTGTGCAGCCCAGTGAAAGTTTACTCCCCTTCATTTATAAAGTGGGAATAACAATGGTACTGATAATACAAGGTAATTGAGAAGTCAAAACATGAAAAGCAGTTAATAAGGCCTGACACACGCTGTATTCATTTGGTTGGGCTGCCTTAGCAAAATATTATAGATGGGTGGCTTAAACAATGGACATTTAGAAACTCATGGTCAAGCTGCTGGCAAATTTGGTCCTGGTGAGGACTCTCTTGCTGGCTTGCAGTTGGCCACCTGTCTCTGTCCTCACATGGCCTCTCTTTGGTGGCATGCAGAGAGAAAGCTGTGTTGTCTCTTCCTCTTCTTATGAGAACACCAATCCTATGGGATTAGGGTCCACCCTTCTGACCTCATTTAACCTTAATCACCTGCCTAAGGCTGATTCTCCAAATTCAATCACAGTGGGGATTAAGACTTCAACATATAAATAGGGTGGAGGGTGGTCTGCAGAAAGACACGCAATTCAGTCCATAACACATACTAAGCACCCAATAAATGCTAGTTGTGGTTGTCATTACTACTGTTACTGCTGTTACTACCATTGCTGCTGCTGCTACTATTACCACCAAAAATTACTACCTCTAATATTATTATTATTGCTACTCTACTATCGTGACTTTTGTAGAGAAGACAGGAACTCAACCGATTGGTCTATCTTGAAAGATTCTAAGCAAACTGAACACGATTTTATACATAGATATGCTCCTATAAGGATAGGCAAGGTCTTATGGAGGAAAACCCAGTTGGACTCCTCCTCTTTGTTACTGCACAGTCTGTGTTCTTACCACACCTGCAAGAAACCATAACTCAGAGCACATACGTCAGTGGGAAGAAGTTGTCTGGGAACTGTTGCACAATCCTGTCTCTGCTGCATTTGAGCTGTGTGACCTTGAGCAAATCACTTCCCCACTCTGGGCTTTGATTCCTTCACTTACAGATAGAGTAAAGGCAAAGGCAGAAGGGGACGGCAGAGGATGAGATGGTTAGATAGCATCACTGACTCAGTGGACAGGAATCTGAGCATACTCCAGGAGATAGTAAAGTACAGAGGAAACTGGTGAGCTACATACAGTTCATGGGATTGAAAAGAGTCAAACACAACTGCTACTGCTGCTAAGTCACTTCAGTCGTGTCCGACTCTGTGCGACCCCATAGACGGCAGCCCACCACGCTCCCCAGTCCCCAGGATTCTCCAGGCAAGAATACTGGAATGGGTTGCCATTTCCTTCTCCAATGCATGAAAGTGAAAAGTGAGAGTGAAGTCGCTCAGTCATGCCCGACTCTTAGCGACCTCATGGACTGCAGCCTACCAGGCTCCTCAGTCCATGGGATTTTCCAGGTAAGAGTACTGGAGTGGGGTGCCATTGCCTTCTCCACAAACACAACTAAACAACAACAAAAAGAAGTCAGAATAATTTTAAAAATTCTCTTCTTTCAACTCACATAGGCCCTGTTCATTTGCTCATTTGTTTACCAAATATTTTTGAGTATCTTCTATACTTCAGGCCCTCTTCCAAGTCTTAGGGACCCAGTGGTGAATAACACAGATATCATCCCTGCTTTCAAGGAGCTCGTATTTTGTTGGAGAGAAACAGATAAATGGATGAACAAGCACATAGACATTATCTGGTTATCAATCCTAGGTTTATACCTCAAGAATTACCCCGCACAAGGGCTGAGTTGAGATGGGAATTTTATTTCAGATAAGGAGGTCCAGAAAGGCCTCTGGGATGAGGGTTATTTGAAGAGGAGAAGATGTATGATACGGTCCATTGAGGAGCATTTGAGCACTAGCAGGTCCGAGGACCTCAATGAGGAAATGGATTTGGTGTGCTCTGGAAACAGAAAGATGACCAGTGTGCTTGGAGCTTCCTGATGGAGGGGGAGAGTGGGATGAGGAGGAAGGCATCACCATATGAGAGCTAGTCAGGTTTCTGGGTGGAGAAGGCAATGGCACCCCACTCCAGTACTCTTGCCTAGAAAATCCCATGGATGGAGGAGCCTCGTGGGCTGCAGTCCATGGGGTCGCTAAGAGTCGGACACGACTGAGCGACGTCACTTTCACTTTTCACTTTCATGCATTGGAGAAGGAAATGGCAACCCACTCCAGTGTTCTTGCCTGGAGAATCCCAGGGACTGGGGAGCCTGATGGGCTGCCGTCTTGTGGGGTCACACAGGGTCGGACATGACTGAAGTGACTTAGCAGCAGCAGCAGGTTTCTGGACAGTATTTTATGGTGTCCCCGTGTATGCAATGAGATGCCTCTGAAGAGTTTCAGACAAGGGAGTGACCTGATTTTAAAAGGTCCCTCTGGCTGCTCGGCTCAGATTAGACACAGGTGTAACAGTAGGATCAGGGAGAGGATTTAGGGCAGTGGTCAGATGCACTACTGGAATCTCAACCGCAGTCCTGCACATCCCTTTGGGTGCCCAGCAGAACTCCCCATCTCAAAGAGCCCCAAGGAGGTTCACGTCTTAGGCCAGGTAGCAAAACTTGTGCTTGGCAACACTGCAGTAACGATACTATTCCTGAACCCTATTTGAGCTAAGCTCTGGAAACAGAGCAGTGAAAAGTCAGGCTCCCCTCACAGAGCTTCCCATTTTGCTCCTGTCCGCTTTTCACTTGTAGGAAATGCCTGGGTCTTGGTTTTGAGGCTCCCAGAGTGGTGGGAGAGGTAAGCTATGAGCAGGGAATCTTCTCCTGGGTTTTGACCACAATGGGCTGCCTTGTCCTTCCAGGGCTGCAGGTCATCCTGTACATAAATGAAGAAGAGTACAACCCCTTCCTGGTGTCCTCCACTGGGGCTAAGGTGATTATCCATCGGCAGGACGAATACCCCTTCGTTGAGGACGTGGGAACGGAGATTGAGACGGCCATGGCCACCTCCATAGGAATGCACCTGGTAAGAGCACGCTCTGACTTCCATCTGCTTGGCAAGGAGGACAGCTTTCATTGAAGGACAATCAGTGAGGTGGGACTTACAGAAAAGGGTATTGGTTTTAAGAGGAGGCATAGTCTCATGTTTTTCAATGATTACTCAAATGGTCACTCTCTAAGTTACACTAAGGGCTGTCTTTATGTCTTCTGTATGGATGAACAATGACAGGACACCATTTAGGATAAGAATTGAAGGAACCTTCCTTGTTCCAGAGACAGACATCCACATTTATGAAACCTGTGCTGGAAGCAAGGCATCAGATACTAATGATGTATTTGTCAGTGATATAAATGGAGCGGATTTACACCTTCCTGGGCCACCTACAGGCCAATGGAGCATGTAAACCACTATTGGAAAGTCACTGGGCCTTCACAGGTCTATTTAGTCCCTCCTGCTTCCATCAGTTTCAGCTCATGTACCAAGAACCCCTCTTCTATCAAGTCTTTGACCTTCTCTGAGCTCACTGGGTGCTGAGAACACTCATACCTGTCACCAGGAGCACATCTGGGCTGCAGACTCCAATCCTTGGGTTGGCCATGCCCAGTGGAAGTAGAAGGGCAAGGTGAGGGGTGTCCAAGGACACCCCTGGTCACGTCACTGCTTGTATAGTCTCCTGTTTCTAGGCCTGGGTTTTTTTATGCCAGTCTCTCTCTCACTCTGTGACTCTGTCTCTCATTCTACCTACCACAATAACTATTAAGTACTTATTTCAAAGGAGTATATGTACAAAGTCAGTACAAGGATCCTACTGTGCAGACACACCTCTTCTATCCCTAACTGCTGGTCTCCTCCTTCCTTCACATGCAGCTATGGCTGTTGCTTCCATGACTCAGAAGGGTGTTATAGTCTTCTTCAAGCCTGTGTATGAAAGTGAAAGTGAAAGTGAAGTCGCTCAGTCATGTCCGACTCTTTGCAACCCCATGGGCTGTAGCCCACCAGGCTCCTCCATCCATGGGATTCTCCAGGCAAGAATACTGGAGTGGGTTGCCGTTTCCTTCTCCAGGGGAGCTTCCTGACCCAGGGATGGAACCCGGGTCTCCTGCATTGTAGGCAGACGCTTTACCGTCTGATCCACCAGGGAAGTCCTATAATCATTTCTTCTTTTATGCAAATGCAAAATACTGTTCTGCCCCACTTTTCACTTGATAGTATAGCTTGGAAATAGTTCCATAGCAATACACATAGATTCTGCCTCATTCTTCTTAAAGACATAATATCCCATTGTGTGGCTAAGTTATTGAAGCAATTCTCTGTTGATACACTTGAGCTTGTTTCCAGGTACGACTAAAAACAACAGTGCAGTGGGATGTGTAGTCATCCAATTACCTCCTAGAAGTATATCATTCAAGACGTAGATTAGCCAAATTGCCCTCCAATGATGTTGTACCAAAACAGATATCAAGCAACGTTTCAGTTCAGTTCAGTCACTCAGTCACGTCCGACTCTCGACCCCATGAATTGCAGCACGCCAGGCCTCCCTGTCCATCACCAACTCCTGGAGTTCACTCAAACTCACGTCCATCGAGTCGGTGATGCCATCCAGCCATCTCATCCTCTGTCGTCCCCTTCTCCTCCTGCCCCCAATCCCTCCCAGCATCAGAGTCTTTTCCAGTGAGTCAACTCTTCGCATGAGGTGGCCAAAGTACTGGAGTTTCAGCTTTAGCATCAGTCCTTCCAAAGAACACCCAGGACTGATCTCCTTTAAAATGGACTGGTTGGATCTCCCTGCAATGTTTAATCTTTGCTAATTTAAGAAAAAATGGCATCTATTATAAGTTTAATTGACAGTCATTCTTAGTGGTATTTTTTTCACCTATTTATGGAGGGGAAAAAATCTCTCCTTATGGACCCTTTGTTCATGCCTTTGTTTATAGCGAACCTTAACATTCCAAGGGCTTCCCTTGTGACTCAGCTCGTAAGGAATCTGCGTGAAATGCGGGAGACCTGGGTTCGATCCCTGGGTTGGAAAGATCCCCTGGAGAAGGGAAACATTACCCTCTCTAGTATTCTGGCCTGGAGAATTCCATGGACTGTATAGTCCATGGAGTCACAAAGAGCTGGACACGACTGAGCAACTTTCACTTCACTAACACCCCAAATTAAACCTCTTACCCTTCATCCCTCACAATTTTTTCCTCCAGAGAAGTGGTCTCCAAACTAGATTGGTCATTAGAATCAGGTCTACTGAATCAATCTCTCTGAGAGATGAGCCCAAGGATCTGTATTTTTACCGGACCCCAGCGGTCATTCCAAGAGGCAGCAAACTCAGGAACCTCAGCTTTAGAAACCTGAGTAGTTTAGAATGAAAGAAGAAGAAAAGTGTGTCTTCCTCAGAGAAAGTAGAGCTAGGATGACACCAGAGCTTTAGCACAGCCGTAAATGCTGTCTCCGAAGTGTTACAAAGTCACATCACAGGCACTGGAGTGCATATATCTATCCATTATCTATTCATCCAACAAGCATTTTCTGAGCACTTCATGTGTGCTAGATCCTGGAACTACATCAGTGTCCCCAGAACTGTCCCTGTCCTTTTAGACTTTGGGTCTAGCAGAGAGAATTTATAATAAAAAACCAAAAATCACATAGGTGATTAACTATAATCATCATAGGTGCTAAGAAGGATAAATACAGGATGCATGAGAGCATACCACAGAGATGCCTGATATAGGGCTTTTATGGGGGGGTAGTGGAGAGTTCAAGGGGCGCTTTCCTGAGGAAGTGGTATTTAAGTTGGGAAAGCAGAGTTGCTGAACTGGGATCTGTGGCTTCGATGCCTCGCCATGTCCCATTCAAGAGCAACCTTGGACAAGAGAAACCATGGGGATGGTCATCTGGGAGCCCCGGCGCTCAAAGGAGCCATGTCACTTAGGGGCTTTGTTCAATGTGGGCAGTTTGTTCCACATGAGAAGTGTTGTGTACCAACTTGGCCTGTGTGGATGCTGATGGCCCAGGAAAAAAAATCTTGAGCCCCAACTTGCTCAAACTGTGATTTGAAAGACTTTAGGTTCCTACTTAAGGAACTAGGTCTCTGATTCCTCTCTTTACCAGCAGATTACAAAACTCCCTGATCAGAACAGTGAGCATTTTGGTCCAATGTTCCCCTGGCAATTTTGTACTTGAAGAAGCACCTGGAATTTACAGCACATTCTTACAGCACGTGCTCTTCTTCCCTCCTGCCTATTACAGTGTCTGCAAACTTAGAGCTTGGGAAAGTTTGAGAACCAAGGGAATTGCCCTCTGGTTTTCTTCTCTGAGCTTAAGAATGCCCATCACATTGTTAAGCAAATGCTCCCTTTAGCAGTGATGGGTAAACAAAGACATGGGTGGGTTTTCTGCTACACCTAACTTGAGATGTACAAAATCAAAGCCACAGAGCAGGGGCAGGCAGCTCTGGTTCTGATTTATGAGCATTTAAGACAACAACAGAAAAAAACAAAGATTACTGAGAGGTCACTAGAGGGTCATTAAGAATAAATCCAAACACACTAGACTTCCTTCCTTCTTTATTTTTTAGGTAGTTATTTATTTACTTTTGAGAAGCATGTTAAACTGGTGGAATCAGTTGGTTAGGCAGCTGGTTAACAAATCTTCTTTCATTCATTGAGGGACTGTGTGTCCAAAGCACTGGCTATTCAGAGATGGGTATAACAGAGCACCTACCTTCAAAATTCACCTTTAAGAGAAGATAACACAGCTTTGCAATACAGGTCCAAGCTCTGTGGGAACAGGGACCATTTCTGTCTGTTCCCAGGCTCAGTTCTTAGAGCATAGTAGATCCTCCGTAAATATTTTTGGATGGCTGGATGAACCGGAGCCAGGACAAAAGCTGTTGGTCTAGGCTTTCTAGATGATGATTTCTTAAGGACAAATGTCAGGCAAATAGAATCAGGAAGGGCCACTCCAGACAAACGGCAGAGCAATTACAAAGGGGGTTGCAGAAAGGATTTGAAGTCTCATTTCAAAATGATTCATAATGTAGTGAATCATTTCGAAAAACCACTTTGAAGCGCACTCAAAATACTAGAGTATTCAAATCACAGTTTGAGCAAGTTGGGGCTCAAGTATTTACAGTAGCAGCCAAGTATTTACAGTAATACTAGAAAGAAATTATGACTCCCTCCCTGAGGCAATGGCTGTGGGGATGAGCAGAAGTGACTGGATTTGAGAGATCTTACAGTGTGGAAGCAACACTGCTTGACAACCAAGGTCATTGGGGAAAGGCCAGGGGAAGTTAGATCCATATTTAGGTTCTGACTTGGGTATTGTGTTGAATGGGAGTACAGGTTCTGAATTAGGGAATACAAGAAGAGTAGGGTTCAGGGAGAAAATGACCACTTCAGTTTGGCACATACCCAAGGTGTAGCTTTGGGAAATCAGGCTGAAAACGTCCAGTGATTAGATGCTCTAAGCCTGGAGCTCAGGAGAAAAATCCAGAGGCAATGGCGGGGTGTGGGCTGCATCTAACATAGTTCTAGACTTAGAAATAAATGCCATCACTCAAGACCTGAGACAGAACACAGATGTTTAAGGGCTGAGCAGAGAGGAAATGGAGAAATAGAGGCACCAAATTAGCAGCAGAAGCTGGAAAGGCTTGGTGTCAAAGAAATGAAGATCGTTTCAAGGAAGGTGTTAGCTAGAGTGCCAAACACAGTTGAGCAGTCTGGCAAGATTAAGGGTAAAAGCTGTTTTCTGGGTTTTGCAACCAAGAGGTCACTGGTTCTTTGCCAGAACAGTTTTCAGTGGAAGGAGTGGAACAGAAACCAAAGCACAATAGGTTGGATCATGAATGGGAGATGAGGAAGTGGGCAAAGACAAGTTCACCTAGGGGGCTGCGGACCAGGCCCTGAAGAGGGGCGAGACTTCACTGCCACTGCAAACCCTACTGTGCATTCCTATCTTAAAGCACCCTCTTCTTTTCACAGGCATGTTGGTAACAGGAATTAAGGGCTCAGACTCTGGAGCCAGACAACTAGGATCCAAACCCCAACTTTGCACTTTGGTCGTGTGATCTCTGTGTCTCAGTTACCTCACTGTGAAATAGGGCTGATAGTAAATTACTGTACAGGCTGGTGAGAATTCACTGAGCTGATTCATGCTGCTTGGTGTGTGTTGAGTGCTCCAAAACTATTGGCTGTTACTATACACCTTTTTTTTTTTTTTAAAGAAAAGAGATATGAAAGGATGGAAAAATAAGCATTAGGGGAGATTTTTCTTGTCCTTCCTGACACCCCCATTCTTTATGAGTGAGATATTGTTCTCTTCCATATAGTATTTAGAAGGAGTACTAATGATTTGCCGTATGTGTTACAAATATCTTTCCCAGTTTGTGCTTTCATTTTAGTTTTCATTATGCTACCTTTTTCACATGCAAAACATCAGATGTTTACATAGTCAAAGTCTTCGGTTTCTTCTTAAGTCATTATGTTTACTGAGTATTTTTCCTCCTTGAGATCAGATACTGAGCTGAATTTCCTTCCAGTTATTTCATTATTTCTTTTCTTTTTTTTTTCTTTTTACCTTGAATTTTATTGTTTTTGATACATTTATTTTTCCCTGGTACATATTTATTCAGCTAATATTTCATTATTTCATTTAAAAGTTTAACCCACTAGAATTTCTATCTCTGAAGGATTTGAAATTGAGATAGGATTTATTACTTCCTCCAAATTCTTAACAAGTAGTCCTAACTTCATATGTTGAATAGTTCTTTTTCCTCCACTGATTAGAAACACAAATTCTTATAATTTATTAGCATCTAGGAATTATTTCATAACTTATTACAATATAAAAACAGAACAAAAGAAAAGAGAGTCAAAGCACCCATAACTCCATCTAGGGTTTCCTGTTGCCCTTGGGTGTTTCTCTGACACAGTTCAGACTTTACAGGGGTGAGCTAAGGATTCCTGTCTGACTTCCCTCCTCCCCCAGAATTCTCAGAAGGAAGCAGATAGGACCTGGTTTGAGAAAAATGAGTCTGTTTCCCCATACACCCACATACAACACATGTGCACACATACGCCTAATCACACCCACACACACCTGTGTGTGCATGCATACCACACACCTATCTATCCATCTGTTTAAACTTCACACACTCTCGCTCTCTCACACACACACATATATTCATTTTCATTTTGGGGTCCCTAGGGATCAGGACAGAAGCCAAAATGTTTCCCCACCCTGCCCATGTCAGCAGTTCTGGAAAGCTGACAGGGAAAAGCGGAAATGAAACATGAGGGAGTAAGGGGGAGAGAGAGTGAGAGAAAGCCAGGGCTCTGTCCAGGTTCCTCTGACTGAGGCTCCGAGAAGCTGAAGACATCTATTCCACTCTAAAAAGGCTGCTTGCCCTACCTGCCCCAGCCCAGGTGTTTTAGGAAACAGCCTGAATAATCCAGGAGCTCTGAGTTTGATAAGCATCATTCAGAGTAAAGGGCCATTGAATACTCAAAAAGCATAAAAATCATGATGTTAATGATTTTCTCACAATCAGTTTCCTGGAAGTGGTCTTCAGGCTGGTTCTCAAAGTAGAAGGAGCCACAGCTGCCTTTGCCAACTGCATAGGGCTTACCTGTGTGGACAGACCCTCTCCTCTAGATTTCAGGGTACTGAACGCTCCCTGCAGGCAAATAGAGCCCAGGGCTGACACTCGAGGCTCTGTGGCCAGTTTAGCAGGACCTGGGGGCTCCAAGGGACACCTGATTGGGAGTGTGCAGCTTGGAGAAGCTTAGAGGGTAGCATTGGGTGAAAGTGCCCTGAGGGAAGCCACTGCTTGGCATCTTGTGCCCATTTCCCAGCCTAGCCCTGGCATGTACTAGAAGCTCCGAATCTGTTTGTTCCCCAGCTCTTAGAGGAATGAAGTAAGTCTGTTTATTCTATACTGACATGGAAAGACACACACTCTTTATTATGAATGAGAAAAGGATATCGTAGGGCAAGGGAACATGTGAATCTTTTTGTCTGGGTCTCAGGATGGAAATCTGACCTGTTGAAGTAGGTGCCCAGGGGAAGGGAGGAAATCAGATGATTACTTTCCTCTTTGCTTCTTCTGTTTAAATGTTTTAAAATGAGCTCTGTCTTTTGCCCTGGAGGTTCTTGCAGTTAATTGAGGAAGACTAATGGATCAACCGATGAATTACAATACAAACAGAAAGAGATCATAGCCCTTTGAGATGGCTATAGTTTCTATCTGCACCAAACTTCTTGATTTCTTTCCCCCTCACCCCACCCACCCCCAACTATCTTTCTCTCTATTCAGCCACTCTTCAGGAATTTTCTTCCCTCCCATAAATCTGACATCCATTTGCCCTTTACCCTCCCCATCTCAAAAAAAAAAAAAAAACTTTGTACACACACATACACACACACACCAAATCCTAGCTGTGAGTTGGTCACAATTTATATTCTATATTTGCTCCCCCTTGGGAGACATTATCCTTCTTTTCCCCTAATTGTCTTGTCTGGATTGTTCCTTTATAGTGACAAATATTAAGCTAGAATCAAATGTGTAAGCCATAATAAAAAACATAATTTAATAAGGCTTTCAAATAGTGAGTTGCAATGTTCTTACCTCCTCTGATCAGGGTATCATTCTATACTGCTGGGCATTCTTTGGTCCTCTATAAGAAAGTCCATTTTTCCAAATCACCTTCTGGGACCAAAAGGCAAGAAGGTAGGAAATGAGTCCTTCGCTGAGACAAGAATACCATGCAGCACAGTCACTGCTCATCTAATCCCTCCTGCCCCATCCCCGTGGATTCTTCAGTGGCTCACTACTCTTCAGAAAACCAAATCCAAACCCATGTTTCTCAGCAGTGTAGGAGACTGCCACAATTTGTCCTTAAATCCCTCTCGGACGTCATCTCCAGCAACAGCTCTCCCTTTTACCATGGTCCAGCCACCCTGGCCCTCTCCCGCCTCCACTCTGGCTGCTCCTTCTGCCTACTCCTCTTCCTATGTTTCTTGACAAGTCCAGCTCTTTCCTGCCATTCCATGTCCAACCAACATGTTCTTTTCTCAAAGATGTCTTTACTAATCACTTTGGAAAGGTTGTCCCCTCCTCCCAACCCTTCCAGTTTCTACCTAGTTCCATTAATCACTATAAAAAATTATTCAAAATGATTTATTTGCTTTTTGGTCATCTGTCTACTGCATTAGAATGTGAGCTCCAGGAAAGCAGGGAACTTATTTCGATCATTGTGGATTCCATAGTGCTCACAAGAGGGCTTCCCTGGTGGCTCAGTGGTAAAGAATCCAACTGCCAATGTAGGATATGTGGGAGACTCAGGTTCAATCCCTGGGTCGGGAAGATCCCCTGGAGAAGGGCCTGGCAATCCACCCCAGTATTCTTGCCTGGGAAATCCCATGGACAGAGGAGCCTGGCAGGCTAGTCCATGGGGATGCAAAGAGTTGGACATGACTAAGCAACTGAGCGACATAGTGCCTAGAAGAGCATCAAGCTCCTAGTAGGTGCTCAATAAATAAATTTGTTAAATGAATGAGTAGGTGGTTGCTCAGCTCCTAGAAGCTGCTAGCAATGCCCCTTGTCTGGGTCCTGGAGAGGTGCAGGGCTGAATATGTGCTGCTGTGATTACAGACGGAGTCCTTCAAGCTGAGTGATCCCTACAGCCAGTGCACGGAGGACTGGAGTGACGTGCAGATCACGAACATCTACAATGCCACGTATTCCCTCCAGGTACAGGCTGGAGACAGCACCCAGCCCCAGGCTGTGGTCTGGACCCAGGAGACAGAATTATATATAGGTTGGGGTGTGTCTGGGACCAGGAACTGTGGTGAGAATCCTGGGGTTCATCCAAAGATCTCAAGAACAAATGATGCCGGCTGGTTCCAGTCCTCTTCAACCCACCTGTAACCAGAGCTTAGTCGAGGTTTGCGTGGAACAGAACGTACAGCTCGGCAAACCTGCTTCCAAATCAGCCTTGGGGAATGAGAGACAGGAGGAGGAGGCAGTCTGGGAGGGGCTGGCTAAGGGATGCCTTTTATCCACTGACAGCCTTAGACAAGTTGTGTGCTCCTCAGTAGCCACCAGGGGAGTTTGCATTGGATCAGGAACTGCTAATCGGTGGTTTCCAAGGCCTCTACCAACCTGCCCACCTGGTTTTTCACCCGGTTTAAAAGTCGGGGAATTTCATAAGAAAACCCAGATTTCTAGCTTCTCTTGAAAAACAAGATCTGGTAACAATGGGCCCGTATTCCTACAGGATAAACAGTGGGTAGAGTGGCCTTATCAAATGAGACACGTTCTTTGGTTCCCTGCAATCTCCACCACCCATTAGTTATTACCTACATTGACCCTTGGGTGCGATCACCTGTTACACCTTGTCTTCTGTTTTGCGAGTCTGCCCTTTGCCTCCCACCAGGACACCTAGAGAGTCAAATGAGAATCACCCAGCAGAGCAAAAGGACCAGGCGCCCTCTGCCCTGAATCCTCTAGCTTCTATTAGAGCTGAGCTGAGAGGTGGTGGAGACACTGAATGAAAAGAGACTAGTGGTCAGACAAGGTCTGCTTGTAAGAAATAGAGATGCAATCACACTGACATTAAGACAGAAGAAAAGTCAGCTCAGTGGAAAGACACTCGGGACAATATTTAGTGAGAAGCTAGCATTTACAAACACTTTACATCTTTCGATTCATATCACAACAACCTCATGAAGTAGGTGCTGTTATACTGATTTCACAAATGAAGACAACAAAGCATCAGAGAGTTTAAGTAACTCACCTGAGGTCACACAACTGGGAGGTGGCAAAGCTGGTATATGAACTCAAGTAGCCTGACTTCCAAGCCCCCATTGTTAGCTTTTATGGCTCTAAGCTTTGTGGATATCATGGTACCTTAAGATCCCCAGGGACCCTGCGTGGAGTGCGTGCAGCTGAAAACTGGAAAGTTGGAGACTGTGTTTGTTTCTCTGTTTCTTGGCACCTGCTCCAAGTTCCCCACTAACCTCTGGGTCAGCACTCACATGGTGGCAAATGACCACCCCAGCCCCTCTCTAGCTCATCCTGGCCTCCACAGCTCAAATTCCCAATACGTTTTCTAGCTTTGTCCCTTTGACCCTATCAGCTAGGACATGAGGGGTACATTTATGCTGTCTGCCGAGGCTGTGGGAGGCTGACCCTCTCTGACTGGGGGATGTAGGGAGGGGAGATCTCTGGCAGCTGCAAGCAAGGAGGTTAAGGGAACTCCTGGGTCTTGTCTTTCAGATCTGCCTTCACTCGTGCTTCCAGGCAAAGATGGTAGAGAACTGCGGGTGTGCCCAGTACAGTCAGCCTCTACCTCGGGGAGCTGACTACTGCAACTACCAGCAGCACCCCAACTGGAGTGAGTGAGACACCAACACCCCCCACCTTGCACACCCCCCACCTTGCACACCCCACCTTGCACACCCCCACCTTGCACACTCCCCACCTTGCACACCCCACCTTGCACACCCCCACCTTGCACACTCCCCACCTTGCACACCCCGACCTTGCACACCCCAGGAGCAGCATCAGCCCCATCCTGGCAATAGCTAAGGCCCTCCCAGGACCCTGCCCTGATGGCTTTTGACCTGAGGGAGACAGAGAGATACTAACCAGTTTCACTCTTGTTGTGAAGCCTGGGTTGAATTCCACTTTCTGATTAATGACCAAATGCTACACCCCAGCTTCTGCGAAGTCCCTAACACCCTCTGTCAGCTTGAGGAGGTAGGGACTATTGATAGTGTCCTTTCACAGAACAGGTAACTGAGGCTCAGAAAGGTTAAGCAACTTGCCCAAGGTCACACAGCCAGGGTCTAACAAAGCTAGACCCAAGGCAAGGACTGCCAACCCATCCCACCTCCAGCTAATGTTCTTAACTGTGGCAATTTTCTGTCTCTCAAAATCGCAAGGTAGCAATTGTTTCCAGAGAACTAGTATTTGTAGAAAGTGGAAGGTGAAATCACTAAAAGGAGACTGTGGGGTTATCAGGCTTCCCAAGTAGCCTGGGTAAAGAATACGCCTGCAATGCAGGAGATACAGGCAGATGCAGGTTCGATCCCTGGGTCAGGAAGATCCCCTAGAGGAAGGCGTGGAAACCCACTCTAGTATTCTTGCCTGGAGAATCCCACGGACAGAGGAGCCTGGCGGGCTATGGGCCATGGGGTCGCAAAGAGGCAGACACGACTGAAGCACTAAGCATGCATGCATGGGGGCATCACTGGGAAACCCTAGAAAGGGCCCTGTGGCCCCAAAGTTCATATCTCCCTGCACCCCGTTCCTCAGTGTACTGCTACTACCAGCTGCACCAGGCCTTTGTCCGGGAAGAGCTGGGCTGCCAGTCGGTGTGCAAGGAAGCCTGCAGGTGAGTGGACCCAAAGGGGTGGGACGAACACGGCTGGGCTGGGCCAGGCCACCCACACTCACTCCATGCCCTTCTCCGCTTAGCTTTAAGGAGTGGACACTGACCACCAGCCTGGCACAGTGGCCATCGGAGGTCTCCGAGGTAAGTACTCTGCCCACTCTTCCCCCCTGGAACCTTCAGCCTGTAGCCTGAGGTCCTGGCTGAGTCCTCTGGCCTCAGAGGTGATCCACAGGGGAGGTCCATGTCAGGAGCTGGGGCTGAGAGGAGAGAGCAGACAGGCTGGCTCTGGCCTCTCCAGGCATCCCCAGGCCACTTCTTTCTCCACCACAGAAATGGTTGCTGTCTATTCTCACCTGGGACCAAAGCCAGCAAATAAAGAAGAAACTCAACAAGTAAGTTGATCTCTGCCCTGCTCCCTCTGCTCCAGCCCACCCTGGTTCCAGCCTCCTTACTTGATTCCTCTGTGCTAAACCCTCTCCTTTTCATTTGTTCATCCCTTCACTCATTCCTTTATTCAACAGTTATTTCTTGAGTCTTATCATGAGGTAGGCCCTGCTCTAGGCTAAGGGCTCTCAACTGTTGACCACAACGCACAGCATGAAAATATTGATACTTATCCTATTGTGGTGCATTGAATACACTGCCAGAATAAAACTATCATGAAACAGTACTCTTTTATGATGTACAGGGCATTCAGGCTGCTTGTCAGATGTTGCACACTTGTGTACCAAACCATCCGACTTGTGTACCAACTGTTTACAACCGTCTGACGGGTCACAGCATAGTTCCAAATGCTTAGTGCCTATATCAGTTGATAAAGATTTCGAATCTCTCTGTGCATGCAACCTGATGTTTTATATTTCACTTTGTAAAAGGTACTAGTAAGCTCAGTACATTTATTTCATGATTTCCTAATGTATCTTGACCCACTTGGAAAAATACTCTTTTAAACCTTGTAGCTTCTAATCGCACTTGATTTTCCTTATCAAAATTCACTTCCAAGAGACTTTTAGCAAAAATCAGCCAGGCCAGAGTTCAAGGATCTCAACAGATGGAGACAAAGGTGGAGAGGGTGGGTGGGGGATTGCCCTGTAAACTCACATTTCTCTGGGTCATTACTGTTTACACGGTTCCCTACCCCAGTTTGGTCTCCAGCATCTTATTTAATGTCCACTAGGCAAGGTGTGAGGTGCTGGGGGGTGCCATGATGACCAAGCAGACATGATCCTTGCCTCCAAGGTACTTCAGTTCAGTTCAGTCGCTCAGTCGTGTCCAGCTCTTTGCAACCCCATGAATCGCAGCACGCCAGGCCTCCCTGTCCATCACCAACTCCCAGAGTTCACTCAGACTCACGTCCATCGAGTCGGTGATGCCATCCAGCCATCTCATCCTCTGTCGTCCCCTTCTCCTCCTGCCCCCAATCCCTCCCAGCATCAGAGTCTTTTCCAATGAGTCAACTCTTCGCATGAGGTGGCCAAAGTATTGGAGTTTCAGCTTCAGCATCAGTCCTTCCAAAGAACACCCAGGACTGATCTCCTTTAGCATGGACTGGTTGGATCTCCTTGCAGTCCAAGGGACTCTCAAGAGTCTTCTCCAACACCACTGTTCAAAAGCATCAATTCTTCGGCGCTCAGCTTTCTTCATAGTCCAACTCTCACATCCATACATGACCACTGGAAAAACCATAGCCTTGACTAGACGGACCTTTGTTGGTAAGGTAATGTCCCTGCTTTTGAAAATGCTATCTAGGTTGGTCATAACTTTTCTTCCAAGGAGCAAGCGTCTTTTAATTTCATGGCTGCAATCACCATGTGCAGTGATTTTGGAGCCCAGAAAGATAAAGTCTGACACTGTTTCCACTGTTTCCCCATATATTTGCCATGAAGCAATGGGACCAGATGCCACAATCTTAGTTTTCTGAATGTTGAGCTTTAAGCCAACTTTTTCACTCTCCACTTTCACTGTCATCAAGAGGCTTTTTAGTTCTTCTTCACTTTCTGCCATAAGGGTGGTGTCATCTGCACATCTGAGGTTATTGATATTTCTCCCGGCAATCTTGATTCCAGCCTGTGCTTCTTCCAGCCCAGCGTTTCTGCATCTGTACTCAGTTAAATAAGCAGCCTTGTTTAAATAAGCCAAGTTAAATATATACCCTTGACGTACTCCTTTTCCTATTTGGAACCAGTCTGTTGTTTCATGTCCAGTTCTAACTGTTACTTCCTGACCTGCATACAGATTTCTCAAGAGACAGGTCAGGTGGTCTGATATTCTCATCTCTTTCAGAATTTTCCACAGTTTATTGTGATCCACACAGTCAAAGGCTTTGACAAGTCAATAAAGCAGAAATAGATGTTTTTCTGGAACTCTCTTGCTTTTTCCATGATCCAGTGGATGTTGACAATTTGATCTCTGGTTCCTCTGCCTTTTCTAAAACCAGCTTGAACATCTGGAAGTTCACAGTTCACATATTGCTGAAGCCTGGACTGGAGAATTTTTAGTGTTACTTCACTAGCATGTGAGATGAGTGCAATTGTGCGGTAGTTTGAGCATTCTTTGGCATTGCCTTTCTTTGAAAGTGGAATGAAAACTGACCTTTTCCAGTCCTGTGGCCACTGCTGAGTTTTCCAAATTTGCTGGCATATTGAGTGTAGCACTTTCACAGTATCATCTTTCAGGATTTGGAATAGCTCCACTGGAATTCCATCACCTCCACTAGCTTTGTTCGTAGTGATGCTTTCTAAGGCCCACTTGACTTCACATTCCAGGATGTCTGGCTCTAGGTGAGTGATCACACCATCGTGATTATCTTGGTCATGAAGATCTTTTTTGTACAGTTCTTCTGTGTATTCTTGCCACCTTGTCTTAATATCTTCTGCTTCTGTTAGGTCCATACCATTTCTGTCCTTTATCGAGCCCATCTTTGCCTGAAATGTTTCCTTGGTATCTCTGATTTTCTTAAAGAGATCTCTAGTCTTTCCCGTTCTGTTGTTTTCCTCTATTTCTTTGCATTGATCTCTGAGGAAGGCTTTCTTATCTCTCCTTAGAGTCTAATAATAAAGATAGACTTTGATCAAATCATTGAAAACTGTTAAACCAAGTATTGCAAAGTGATGACCCCTGAGCCAAATATGATTCCACCAATATAACCTGTTATTTCCAACTTTTCCTGAGAGATCAAAAATTCTGGCAACATTCAACTTCCATTTTTGCAAAGCACTGAAGAGTACTGAGTACTGGCTACCTTTCTGGGATAAGCATGAATTTTCTAGCTTGCCACAGTCCTAACAGGAGGGAATTTAGTACAGTGAGTGGTTAAGAGCACGAACTTTAAAGTCAGATGTAGCTAGGTTTGAATATCAACTCTACCAGTCATGAGCTGTGTAGTCTTGGGCAAGTTACTCAACCAATCTGTGTCTCAGTTTCCATGTCTGTAAAATGGAGATACCTGCCTTATAGGACTGTTGTGCGAATTAAACGAGTTAATTCACACAAGGTTCTTGGAAGAATGCTTGGCAACACAGGAAGTGGTCAATAAGTGCTAGCTGTTATTATGGTTATTATCATTTTTCCCCTCTGGTTTGTTTACATCACTTACCTGTCTTCCAGACGTGTTTTAGATTGCCATCAGACAATCACGATTGCAGGGTTTAGTTGTGGGAGGGCAGCTGTGGGGACTGACTTAGTCTAGAGCTGGAGAAATGGTTTTTGAGTGAAGGGATGGCTTGAGTGACTAGGTCCTGGCTGGAGATGTGCTCTGTGGTGCACAAGGAACCCCATAAACCAGGTTCTAAGACACCCTATGGAGCTCAGAGCCTGGGCCTTGCTGGGGGCTGGGCCGGAGATACACAGCCATGCTGAGGGGCTGGCTATTTGCTAGAGCACAAAAGCCTCCAACTCACCTTGGCCCTGCCTATTGGAATTCTTACAGGACAGACTTGGCCAAACTCTTGATATTCTACAAAGATCTGAACCAGAGATCCATCATGGAGAACCCTGCCAACAGCGTGAGTGGCTCCCTTCTGAGACTGTCCTGAGTCTGCGACTTTGCCCATCTGCCTGGCCTCAGGGAGCAGAGTCAGACTGTGGGGGGTCCAGCCCAAGCTAGTAGGGCCACCAAAGGCCAACCAGGCCTCAGATCAGAATGGGCAGGGTAGGAGGGGACAGACAGCCTGCCCTTGTCTTCCCCAAACCTGTTCAGGGCCAGGGCTAACCAGTGGCTCCCTTGGGCCTCAGGGTCTTTGCATGAAGCCAGCTTGGTGGGGATTCCCCCTTGATCGTGTGCTTTGGCCTCCCTTGCAGATCGAACAGCTTCTGTCCAACATCGGTGGCCAGCTGGGCCTGTGGATGAGCTGCTCCGTCGTCTGCGTCATTGAGATCATTGAGGTCTTCTTCATTGACTCCCTCTCCATCATTGCCCGCCACCAGTGGCACAAAGCCAAGGGGTGGTGGGCCCGGAGACGAGCACCCACCTGCCCTGAGGCTCCCCGTGCCCCGCAGGGCCGGGATAACCCCAGCCTTGACATAGACGATGACCTGCCCACTTTCACCTCTGCCTTGAGTCTGCCTCCAGCCCCAGGGTCCCAGGTGCCTGGCACACCACCCCCCAGATACAACACCCTGCGCTTGGAGAGGGCCTTCTCCAGTCAGCTCACAGACACTCAGGTGCCTGCTGAGTCCTGAGGCAGGACGGGGAAGAAAGATGGAGCCAAGACCACCAGCCACGGTTGAGAACTTAGAGTCTCCAGCACACAGGGGGTGTCCTCCCCTCACTGGGCTTTTCAGAGACATTGACTATGAGTCTGCTTTGAACAAGGTGGGCCTGGGCATGTGCAGGGGACCGTCGGACCCCTCCCAGCCGTACTCACGGCCGCCTAGGACAAGCTAGATCCTGCAGGCCAAACCCCTTAGCACACCTGCTACAGAGAGAGATGGGGCCAAGGAGATGGGGCCGGCCTGGACAAAGGCCAGGAGTGAAGCCTGACAGAGTTCTTGGCCAGATCTTGAGAGAAAGAGAGAGCAAGAGATTCCTCCAAAGCCCCAAGTTGGGGGTTTCAGCCACTCCTCCAGCCTGGGCTGGGACCCAAGGATGTGACTTTACGTGTTGAGGCCTGACATTCACTGCCTGGTGCCAAAGATAGGAGGAAGCTCTGGGCCTGGAGCTGGAGCTGTTTGTGAATAAACCATTCCTAGTCACTGACTTCGGAGAAGGCAATGGCAACCCACTCCAGTACTCTTGCCTGGAAAATCCCATGGACGGAGGAGCCTGGTAGGTTGCAGTCCATGGGGTCGCGAAGAGTCAGACAGGACTGAGCAATTTCACTTTCACTTTTCACTTTCATGCATTGGAGAAGGAAATGGCAACCCACTCCAGTATTCTTGCCTGGAGAATCCCAGGGACGGCGGAGCCTGGTGGGCTGCCGTCTATGGGGTCGCAGAGAGTCAAACACGACTGACGTGACTTAGCAGCAGCAACAGTCGCTGACATGGGGGCAAGGTCTGCTCTGAGCCCTCAGAAGGGAGCTGGCACAGGGTCCTTGGAGTGTTAGAGGGGAAGGGGGCTCTATGGGGGCACCTAGGGCTGTGACAGGAGGCCCTCACTCTGAGCTGGGGCAGGGAGGGGGACACATTCTGGGCAGCTAAGCCAATACTCTGGGCCCTTAGCAGAGAAGGGCCAGTTAAAGGACTCTGTTGGCCACTCCTGTCCGGTGGTAGCCCAAGGCATGACTTCCTGATAACCCATCTCAGCTGCTTTTTCTCCAAGGCAGACCACCTTCC
Organism: Bos javanicus; assembly: GCF_032452875.1. Lineage (NCBI taxonomy): Eukaryota > Metazoa > Chordata > Mammalia > Artiodactyla > Bovidae > Bos > Bos javanicus. The sequence continues at coordinate 20,860,454 of NC_083892.1, forward strand.
CCCACTGACGGCCTGCCCCTCAGCAGCAAGTCAGCCACGTGGACAGCTGCCTCCTGCCATATCCACACCTTCCATGATGATAGAAGCTGACGTGTATTAAGCATACAGTAGGTGCCTACTATCAGCTCAAGAACCATGTGCTGGCTGCTGCACTCAGCACTTCCAAAGATTGGCATAGGGGACTGCACTCTTCAACCCACAAGCCAAATCCTGTTTTTGCCTGTGACCTAAGAGTGATTTTCGTGTTTGTTTGTTTTTTTTAATACTGTTAAAAATATCAAAAGAAGGACCGTTTGTGACATGAAAACTATATGCAATTCAAATTTCAGTGTCCATAATAAAGTTTTATTGGAACACGGTCATGCCCCTTTGTTCACTAATTGTGTATGGCTGGATTACCACAGCAGGCAGAGGTGAGTAGCTGCTGTTGCAGCCCCCCGGAAGACTACAGTATTTATTCCCTGGCCTTGTACAGAAAAAGAAATCTACCAACCCTGGGATTAGCACAGTAAGTAGGTATGGTTATCCCACTGTGTGGATGAAGAAACTGAGACAAAGAAAGGTTGAGTGACTAGCCCAGGGTGATCCAGCTAGGAAGTTGCAGAGCTGGGTTTCCAACGTAGGCAGTGTGACTCCAGAGCCCATGCACTTTATCAGTACCATTTTTGCATCCAATCAGTGTCTGTGCCTTTTAAGGATGAGGCTCCTGTCAGTCCAGGTGGGAAGAGGGAAAGGCTCCACACCCAGCTGTAGGGCAGAAGGAAGTCCCTCATCTGTGAATGTGGACAGGCCTGCATTTCAGGACTGCCTTCTGCCCAAGGATGGCTGCTAGATGGAGGCAGGAGACTCAGTGAAAGAGCAAGGGGGGACTTCCCTGGTGGCGCAGAGGATAAGAACTTCCTGCCAATGTGGGGGACATGGGTTCAATCCCTGGTCTGGGAAGATTCCACAAGCTGTGAGCCACTGATCCCAAGCACCGCAACTACTGAGACCTAGCTCTAGAGTCCACGTGCCACAATCCCTGAAGCCCGTGTGCCCTAGAGCCTGTGCTCTGCAACAAGACAAACCACCAAAATGAGAAGCCAGTGCACAGCAATAGACCCCGCTCACCACAACCAGAAAAAGCCCGCATAAAGCAGCTAAGGCCCAGCTCAGTCAAAAAAACAAAGAGGAAGACACGGGGAAACTTGCCTGGTCCAACCCCACCTCAGACTTGTGGCAGCCACAGCCATCTCTGCCTCGTGCAGTGGTTCCCCTGGTCCTTGCAGGTGGGGCACTGCTAGGAGGCATGGCAGCACACAGGGAGAAGGTCACCGTGACCTCTGGCAGGAGCTGCCTGAGGAGTGGGCTCAGAAGTCAGGGCTGATGCAGGCAAGCATCAGGTTACAGAAGGCGAGAGCCTGGCTCCTGTCCATGCTGGGCTGGGGTGGCTGCAGCCAGTGCCGACAGGGAACTTGCCACGGATGCCTGCCTGGGCATTGCACAGAGGGAGCTTCCTCCTCCTCCCCTGAAGTAGGAGGGGTGGGGGCCCGGCCTCAGATTTGTGGAACCAACCTGCCTCAGCATGATGTCACAGGCAGAACGTTTGCAGCAAGGCTCAGGATTTGCTGGATTTGTCAAAGTGAGTGTTAGTCATTCAGTCGTGTTGACTCTTTGCGACCCCATGGACTGTAGCCCACCAGGCTCCTCCGTCCATGGATTCTCCAGACAAGAATACTGGAGTGGGTCGCCATTCCCTTCTCCAGGGGATCTTCCCAACCCAGGGATTGAACCTTGGTCTCTTGCATTGCAGGCCAATTCTTTACCGTCTGAGCCACCAGGGAAGCCTGGCTTTGTCAAAGGGGAGGTCAAGAGCATCTGGAGGCATAGCCACCCACATCTCCCCCAGCACACAGGTGACACCCCATGGCTCAGTCACCTCCTTCCTGCCCGGCTCCCAGCCTTAGCCAACCTATGGTGCCAAATGCTGCCCTCTCTCCTCCTCCACTCATCCTCCTAGGTACAGATATCACCACTTCAGCAGAGTCTTCCCATCCCTTCCCTTTCTAGCTTCCTCTATAAGAGAGTCTCCAAGTGAGCATGCTAAGTCATTTCAGTCATGTCTGACTTTGCAAACCTATGGACTGTAGCCCACCAGGCTCCTCTGTCCATGGGATTCTCCAGGCAAGAATACTGGAGTGGGTTGCCATGCCCTCCTCCAGGGGATCTTCCCGACCCAGGGATCCAACCAGCATCTCCTGTGTCTCCTGTAACAGCAGGCGGGTTCTTCACTACTAGCACCACCTGGGAAGCCCTTTAGTTTCCATTCCTTCATACAATTTCTTATCCATTTGTCTGTCTCTCTCATTAAACAATTCCCTGGTGGCTCAGATGGTAAAGAGTCTGCCGCAATGTGGGAGCCCCAGATTCAATCCCCGGGTTGGGAAGATCCCCTGGAGAAGGAAATGGCATCCTACTCCAGTATTCTTGTCCAGAAAATCCCATGGACAGAGGAGCTTGGCAGGCTACAATCCATGGGGTCTCAAAGAGTCAGACACAACTGAGCGACTTCACTTTCCTTTCCTTTCTCATTAAACAGTGGATGCTTTGAGGGCAGGAATTGTGTCTTATCTCTTTGTCCCCAAACTGGGGTAAGACTGAGAATAGTGATGGTGTTTAGGAAAAGTTTATGGAGCTAATAAAAACAATAACAACCATAACAATGGCTAATATTCATTAAGCATTTATTGTTGGCCAGGGAATCTGCTGAGCACTCCACACACACCGGTTTGTGGGATTCTCACAGTACAGGTGTAGATAAGGAAACAGAGGCCCAGGACACCATCCCTGTGGGCCCCATTCTTGTGACCCCAATCCCTAGTAATGGGTGGACCCTGGCCTGTCTCAGAGCTCGTGTGTTTAACCACTGTGCACCCTGCCTTTCAAGTCTATCTGCCCCTGAGGATTTCCCCTCCGATATCCTCTGGCTTCAGGTCCAGCCTGCTCAGCTGAAGGGCCCTCCTGTGCGAAGACAGAGGTGGGGATGGGGGAGGACTGCTTCATTCCCAGACCCCTCGGATGAGCAGCCACGTACCAGGAGTTGAGCGCAGGTTGGAGCAGAATTTTCAGACACAGAGTATTGCAGAGAGGAGTGAGTTTATTAAGAACAAAGAGCAGAGCTAAAGTAGGCACTGCAAGTGCAGCAGACCGACAAATCCTGACAGACCAGGGCAAGTCGACAGTTTTCACTGAGTTAATAGACAAGTTTTATAGTGTCAAGACAAAATTCCTGCTGAAAGGTTGGCATTAGGTGATTGGTTGGGGTGCCATAGGGTGTTTATTGGAGTGGGCATCTTTGCCTAATTGGGAGTCAGGAAGCTTGTTAGTGATGATCGGGGGCTTTGGGCAATGGTTACTAAGGGGCTCAATTAGCTTCGGAGGTGACCTTGGTTCTGGGCTCCGCTGCTGTGGCCTCGGTGCAAGGCCTCACACCTATGGCCTGTGGGCAGGATGCAACATTACCAACTCCAAGGGGCAATGGCTCTACAAGCAGGTCGTGGAAATGTTTGTTCTTGATGCACCCTTGTTCTTCTCAAACTGAGCTCCTGACCTCACTGCTCTTCTGACCTCCCTTCCAGGCCCCTGAGTCCCAGCCTCAAGCATCCCGTGGCCCGTAGAATATCTCCCTGATGACAGAGCTGCCTCAGACTCAACATGTCCCCCCTAAGCCTGCACCCCATGGGGTGGTATCAGATAGACTCCAGCCTCTCCTGGGGTTGAAGACTCAGGCAAGAGGTCTGGGCCAGACAGAGACTTGTGGGGGTCAACAGGGGAGGGGATGAGGTCACCATGGAAGAAAAGCAGATCAAACAGGAAGAAAGTCAGTGATGGACTCTGAGACCTGTACACTAAAGACGCAGCTGGAGCCTGAGACGGAGCCCAGACAAAAAGGGGCACAAGGCTCCCCTCCTCACGAATCCCCCAGCTCTCCTATCTCCCATCCAGTCTCCAGGCTCTGCCCGGGGGGATGTCTCCGCAGGGCAAGCCCCTCACAGACGTCCTGCTGACATGCCCCTGGCGACTCCCCCTTACCTCAGCTACATTCCTCAAGTCAGAGGACCTACCCTAGAGTGGTGACTTGTGGTGGCCCCCAAACTTAGCTACAATGCAAAACTCTGCACTGTAGACTCTCTACAATGCAGAGAGAGAGAGACTCTCTCTCTACTCACCCTCCAAGACCAGGAACGGAGGTCACCATCTCTGTGAAGTCTGCCTTGACCTCCTCCCCTACCCCAACAAACTGGAGCATTAAGTACCATGGACAGAATGTGGAAGGCCATTTCATTCTTCAACACGCAGAGACATCAAGTCTGAGTTTGGGGCTCATTGATTTCTAACGCTTTCTGATGGGTGCTCAGGTCTTTCTTTTAACAAAGAGAAAGCCAAATCAGAACCCACAGATTTCTGGCTGTCCAGCCCAATTTAACTGCCTCATTCTGTTTACAATGCCTTTGTTTTCTCAGTTACCTTCTGCTTGTTGTACTTAATACTGGAGTTTCCTTTAGTTACTGATTGGGCAGTGTATTCATTAACAGCTGTTTACTGAGCTCTGTGTTAGTTTCCTGTGGTTGCTGTACCAAATCTCTACAAACTGAGGGGCTTACGACCACAGAAATGTATTCCCTGACAGTTCTGGAGGCCAGGGCTATGAAAAGAGTCCTACAGGGCTAAGATCAAGGCGTGGCAGGACAATGCACACCACAGGGGCTCCAGGTGGGAATCTGTCCTTTTGCCTTTTCTGGCTTCTGAAACTGCATTCCTTGATGCCTGGCCCCTTCGTCCATCTTCAGAGCCAGCAGAGTAGTGTCCTGCTTTAATTATCACTTTGTTTTCTTTTATTTTTAAAATATTCACTTATTTACTTTTGACTCTGCTGGCTCTTCATTGCAGAGCAAGGGCTTTCTCCAGTTACAGTGAGTCGGGGCTACTCTCCAGTTGCCGTGCACAGGCTTCTCATTGTGGTGGCTTCTCTTCTTGCAGAGCACAGGTTCTAGGGCACGCAGGCTTCAGCAGCTGCCGCTCCAGGGCTCCAGAGTTCAGTAGTTGTGGTGCATGGGCTTAGTTGTCTCGCAGCGGCAGGATCTTCATGGACCGGGAATGGAACGAACGCTTGTCCCCTGCATCGCAAGGTGTATTCTTAAGCACTGGATCAACAGGGAAGCCCATCACATTATCTTCTTCTGTTGCTGCCAAATCTTCCCTTGTATTTTTTTTAATAGGGATACTTGTGATTACATTTCAGATCACCTGGAGACCCCAAGATAGTCTCCCCATCTCAAGATTCCTAACTTAATCATATCTGCAAAAGCTCTGTGTGCCAAAGAGGTGACATCCACAGGTTCCAAGGAGTAGGACCTGGACCTCTTGGGGCTCTGTTACTCAGCCTCCCTCAACTGCTTACTCTGCCAAGCAGCACTGTAGGAACTGGGGACACATGTGTGGGGCAAGCAGATAAAGCTCCCTGCCCATGTGGACCTCACCCCCTCCTGAGGGAGAGCAGACCCAGAAACAATCTGTGTAAGAAGTGAGTACAGTGGATAGCGCGTCAGAGGGTGAGAAGTGCTACAGAAAGAGGAAAATGTACTGCAGGGTAGAGAGGGTCTGGGAGTCCAGGGGCAGGCAGAGGGGCCAGCCTGGGAGTTACGTGCCAGGGGAGACCTCTGGGCAAGGGTATTATCTGAACAGCTTCGGGGAGTCATTCATATCTGAGAAAACATTTCAGGCAGAGGGAAAAGCCAGAGGTGATGGAACAGTTTTCTTTTAGTTTATTTAGTTAATATCTAGATTTTGGTTTCTTTTTGGCTGTGCTGGGTCTTTGTCACAGTGCTCGGCTCTTTTCTAGTTGTAGTGCATGGGGCCTTCTCTACTTGCAGCACTTGGATTCTCCTTGTGGCATGCGGGCTTAATTGCCCTGAGACATGCGGGATTTTAGTTCCATGACCAGGGATCAAACCTATGTCTCTTGCATTGGAAGGCAGATTCTTAACCACTGGACCACCGCGGAAATCCAAGGAGGCCAGCCATGCATTGTGTAATTCCATTTACGTGAAGTACTCAGAATAAGTAAATCCATGGAGACAAAGTCGGTTGCTGGGGGGAGGTGGGGGGTGAGGGGTGATTGCTCAGTGGGTCCAGGATCTCCTTTCGGGGGTGAAGAAAATGTCTGGAGATAGACAGGAGTGAATATGTTGAGTGCTACGGAACGGTACACTTTAAAATGCTGAATGCCATGTTACGTGAATTTAACTCAAAAAAAAAAAAAGTCAAAAAAATTTAGTTGAATTAAAAGAGTGAGTTGGGGCTTCCCTGGCGGCTCAGTGGTAAAGAATCCACCTGCCAATGCAGGCGGGTTCAATCCCTGGTTCAGGAAGATCCCACAGGCCACGTGGCAACTAAGCCCATGTGCCACAAATACTGAACTGCAACTGCTGAGCCCGTGTGCCCTAGAGCCTGTCTTCTGAAACAAGAGAAGTCACTGCAATGAGAAGCCCACGCACTGCAACAAAGCGTAGTCCCTGCTCGATGCAACTAGAAAGCCCAAGCTCAGCCACAAAGACTCAGCCAAAACAAATAAAAGAGTTGACTTAAAGGAAAATAGTAAGAGAGACTATAAAGAAAAGCAGGAGGCACTGGCCACAGAAATCAGGATAACAGAAACTTCTGGGGAGGGGGTGGCAGGAGTGGAGGTGATCAGAGGTCTAAGGGCATGTGGAGAACTGGCTGGTGGTGGTCCCCTCTTCAGCGGGCGCTCAGAATTGGTGTTTGCTCTCCTATTTTTAAAAACCGCATAGGTGTTCTATGCATATTATAGTGCAGGATTCTGCACATTTTTTAAAATCTCAGAAAACAAAATAGTGAGTGGGTACGGAGAAGACAACGGCACCCCACTCCAGTACTCTTGCCTGGAAAATCCCATGGACCGAGGAGTCTGGAAGGCTGCAGTCCATGGGGTCGCTGAGGGTCGGACATGACTGAGCGACTTCACTTTCACTTTTCACTTTCATGCAGTGGAGAAGGAAATGGCAACCCACTCCAGTGTTCTTGCCTGGAGAATCCCAGGGATGGGGGAGCCTGGTGGGCTGCCGTCTATGGGGTCGCACAGAGTCGGACACGACTGAAGCGACTTAACAGCAGCAGCAGCAGCAGCTCGCAAAGGTAGTACATGGATGTTAATAGCATCCTCAATCAACTCTGAATATTCATTGGAAGGACTGATGGTGAAGCTGAAGCACCCATGTTTTGGCCACCTGATGCGAAGAGCTGACTCATTAAAAAAAGACCCCAATGCTGGGAAAGATGGAAGGGAAAAGGAGAAGAGGGTGGCAGAGGACGAGATGGTTAGATATCCTCAGCAACTCAATGAAGGTGAATTTGAGCAAACTCCGGGACACAGTGAAGGACAGAGTTGTCTGGCACGCCGCAGTCCATGGGGTCACTCAGAGTCGGACACAACTTAGCAATTGAACAATAGTAACAACGCTATGTGGTGTTCCAGGAAATGCCCCCAAGGGCAATTATCTGTCTCTGTCCCCTCCCTCCTCCACTGAGACAGCTCGGGAGATTGCCAGCGAGGCATCCCCAAGGTGCGTGTCGTGTGTGTTAAGTGACTTCAGTCTTGTACAACTCTTTGCGACCATATGGACAGTAGCCCACCCGGGGGGTTTCTCTGCCTATGGGATTCTCCAGGCAAGAATACTGGAGTGGGTTGCCATGCCCTTCTCCAGGGGATTTTCCATACCCAAGGATCAAACCAGGGTTTCTTATGTCTCCTGCATTGGCAGGCATGTTCTTTACCACTAGTGCCACCTGGGAAGCCTTCCTCCAGGGTGGGTGTGCTGAAATGGCACCCCCGCCAGGCCCAGCTCTGGCCCACGCTCTGGCCTACCTCCTACCTCCCAGGAAACAAGGAAATTGTTCCAGCTCCTTCTTTCCAGGGACAGGACCAACCCAGCGTGGAAAAAGGGTGTTATCAGCAGGATTCCTGGGTGCTCTAATTGCAGGCTGAGGGCTGAAGGAGCCTCATTCATCGCACACCCAGCTGGAGCTGGAAGGAGCCGGAGGAGGAGGTGGAATGGAAGCCAGTTGTTACTGGGCCTTCCCTTCCTCCAGGAAAACTCCCGGAACAATCTTCCCAGCCAAATCCACTCACATCTCTGGCCAGATCTGTAGGTGTTTGTTTGACAAATTCTATTTAACAGCTCTGCTTGTTGACCAACTACACATACTCAGGAATCTGACAGTTGTCGTTTGTTCCTCTAAAATAACATTAGCAAAAATACAGATTTGTATTTGTACAAAAGTAATAAAGATTGTGTAAGGAATTTGGTGCAAGTTCTAAAAACCTAACTCACATTGGGTTGAGAAAATTTTGGCTCACCTAACTGGAAATGTGTTTCTGGCTTCAGGTACAGGTGGATCCAGAAACTCAAGTGATAAGATCAGAATCCTCACTTCCTGCCTCTTTGTCCTTTCCTTCATTCTCAGACATACTCCCCCTACAGAGTGGAAACCCCAAATATATGCTCCATCTCTCACACCTGCAAAAGGAAGAAAGCTTCTTTCTTACAACTCTAAAAAAAAAAAAAAAAACCCAAATTAGTTAATGGTCTTGCATTGGACATACTTGAGCCTTGGGTCTTTTCTCAAACCAATCGCTGTAACCAAAGAGATGAAACACTATGATTGTCCAGGCCCGGATTGTGTTACTTCTATATTAGAGGAGCAGCCTCCCTTCAAAAACTGTATTGAAAGAGAGTGGAGTAAGGAGTGGGGTTGCTCAAGAACCACTAGGGTGCTGTTATCACAAGAAGGAAGAGTGTATACTGGTTCAGCACAAGCAATAAAAACCTGCTATACACTGTGGAGGGCTTCCCTGGTAGCTCAGATGGTAAAGCATCTGCCTGCAATGCAGGAGACCTGGGTTCGATCCCCGGATCAGGAAGATCCCCTGGAGAAGGAAACTGCAACCCACTCCAGTACTCTTGCCTGGAAAATTCCATGGATGGAGGAGCCTGGTAGGCTACAGTCCATGGGATCTCAAAGAGTCCGACACAACTGAGCAACTTCACTGGTTCATACACTGTGGAAAATTGGATCATTTCAGGAAAGCACAGACAGCAAGCAGAGAGCAGCCATTAACCCACCATGGGACAATCTTCCTCCATAGATCCTCCAGGTTATCACTTCATGTGAGAGGGAACTCAGTCGAGCTGAGGATGATGCCTCAACCCAGCAACATAACACTGATCCAAGTAAGAACATGAGAAAGAGAAGAATAGCGAAGGGAGCTTTGGCAAGACCATGAAGTTGGTTATCCATGGTCCTGTCAGCCTCCAATGACCAGTACATACCCAGGTCCTCACCAACCTTGGAACAAACTTCTGCCTCCTTCAATAATGCCACTCACCTATCCACCCATCACCAATTCGTTCATCCAGTTATCCATCTGCTCATATATCCATCTATTTATCGTCATCCACTTAGCTGCTAATTATCTTTCAAGCTCTGAAATCAGACTGGGCTCCTGAGAAATCACTATACTGGACCACTGGGGCACCTCCATTTAGATGCAGGTCTTGGGGCGGGGGGCAGGGGCCTGGAGAAGGAAATGGCAACCCACTCCAGTACTCTTGCCTGGAGATTCCCATGGACAGAGAAGCCCATTAGGCTGCAGTCCATGGGCTTGAAAAGAGTCAGATATGACTGAGTGACTGAGCAAGCAAACTGGGGGACCCACCCTTCATAACCCTGATGAACAGTTTTTGGAAATGCACAGACTTCCAGAGCACAACCAGAGCCAGGGGGGTGTCCTCATCACTCTTTCTCCCCATGGCAGAGATGTCAGGAAAGAGGATGACTGGGGAGATCACTAGCTGGTTCTCCAGGTGGAAAATTGGATTTGGATTTCTGGGTCAGAGTTTGAGATCTTGGAATAATCTAGTCCCTCTTGAGTGATGGGTGTAGTTCAGAGACTAAGGGGAGACTGGTTGCCCTGAGTCAGCTTGCCCCAGAGTTTTTGCACTGAGTCCAAGAAAAAGAAGAAAGAACAAGATCAGGACTTAGGATTGAGTTAACCTATGGCCCCAGAAGGGCCCAGCACACAGTCGGGATCAGGAGTCAATCTGTGCTCAGATCAGCTGAGGGCCAGGCCCAGTCCACGACTAGGTCCCTGGTCCGGCTGACCTCACTTTGCTCTCAGGCTTAAATGGAGGCGTTGCCTGCAGGCACTTCTCAAGGTGGGCTCACCTTTCCCTGAGCCCTCTCTGCCACTTCCCTAACCCTCCTTCTAGCCTTCTTCCTGTGACGCTCTTGCACCTGATATACACCATCACCCATCATCCAGAGCTCTTGTTCACATCCCCCAGGAGACTTTAGCCCCTGATGCCCTGTTTTATTCCTCTTTTTTTTTTTTTTTAAGTATTTATCTCAATGTATTTATTTAGCTGCGCTGGATCTTGGTTGAGACATGCAGGATCTTTAGTTGCTGCATATGGGATCTAGTTCCCTGACCAGGAATTGAACCTGGGCCCCCTGTGTTGGGAGCATGGAGTCTTAGCCACAGGATCACCAGGGAAGTCCTGCCTCATTTTCTTCTTGAATCTGTGCTCTCTCACTTGTGACAGATACCCCAGCTCAAAGAGCTATGTAGGCTTCCACAAAGAAGAGGGTGGGGGACTATCTTGACTCATTTAAATGAAACGTGCAGATGCATCTAGCTTTGGGCATGAACAGTCTTGGGACTTCATCCACCCCTCTCCACTTCATCCATCCCCACTTCCCTGAGCAACTTGCTGCTTGTCAAGACCACCTCTCTCCACACAGTGGGAAGATGGCCTCTGACACTCACCCTCACCACCCCAAGCCTATATTGCTTTGACAGCTCATTCATGTCAAAGAAAATGAGATCCTCCTTCCCCAGCTATACATATGCCAAACTCACCAAAGGACTCTGGTCCCACTTGGGCCACATGCCTATTACCGAGTCCAAGCTCATTCTGCTCGCCACATGAGAGGCCAATGAAACTGAGAGACGAGGGTTTGAGGCAGAGAATGCATCTTTATTCAGGGAGCTGGCTGACCAAGAAGATGTCAAGTTAGCACCTCAAAATAACCATCTTATCAGGGTCTGGATGCCAGATTCTTTTTATAGAGAGATGGATGGGGGGAGGTGAGAGAGCAAGGTAAACTGACTCTTTGTGACACCATGGACTGTAGCCCACCAGGCTCCTCTGTCCATGAGATTTCCCAAGCAAGAATACTGGAGCGGGTTGCCATTTCCTTCTCCAGGGGATCTTCCTGGCCCAGGGATAGAACCTGAGTCTCTCACATGCCCTGCAATGGGAAGCAGGTTTTTTACCACTAGCACCACCTGGGAAGCCCTGAAGCAAAGTAAAAAGGCCATTAATCTTGCAAACATCTCCTAGAATGGCAAGCCTCAGGCAAGGGATGTGTTAATAATCTCTTCCTTCCTGCTATCTACAGGTGGACAGGGTTCTGAACAAAGGCATTTTAACAGTCCGATAGAGGGGCAGGATTCTCTAAGGCCGGCCATTCTGTATGATTATAATAACAAAAGCAATGAAAAGCAAGTCAAAGAAACGGTCCCAACATGGAGCCAGAATTGGCTTTTTTTGGTCAACATTCCCACCTCTGAACCAGTCACTGTGGCTACAGGATGGTACACTCCAGTTGGCCACATTTGTGCACATAACCCACCCCCAGAAAGCATGAGTTCCATCAAACTCACATGGATCCCCAAAGGATGGTGTCTGAGCGAACAAGCACCTTGAGCAAAGTTGATGTGAAGAACTGACTCATTGGAAAAGACCCCGATGCTGGGAAATATTGAAGGCAGGAGGGGACGACAGAGGATGAGATGGTTGGATGGCATCACTGACTCAATGGACATGAGTTTGAGTAAGCTCTGGGAGTTGGTGATGGACAGGGAAGCCTGATGTGCTGCAGTCCATGGGGTTGCAGAGTCGGGCACGACTGAGCCACTGAACTGAACTGAACAGATGGTAACAGTGGTTACTTAACACAATGCTTCTCAAATTCTGACATGCCAATGATTCACTTGGGGATCAAATTTAAAATGCAGATGCTAATTTCTTAGGTCTGGAGTGAGGTGTGCTGTACTAACCAGCTCCCAGTTGAGGCTGATGCTGCCAGTCATCACAGCATATTTTAAGCAGCCAGAGCTTAGTCATCTTTTACTTCGATGTTCCTCCAACTTCCCTTCAGGGAAGAGCCACCTGGGGTCACTTGTTAAACGAAAAGGTTTTCAAGTCTCTTTCCTGGTTTGGGTTGGAGGCACAGAGACTTGGATTCTAGCACGTTCCAAGTGACCCTTATCTCCCAGGATGCTTGGGAAATACTGCTATCTCATGGTTGCTTGGTCGCATGACGCACTTTGGCTTCCAGACCTTCTCTGTCATCCTCAAGCTTCACATTTTCCCCACCCCTCCTCAGGTGAGCTGGCCCCTGCCTCCCAAAGAAACCCACTTTAGCATTCTTGGGCTGCCCTTGTGACTCAGCTGGTAAAGAATCCGCCTGCAATACGGGAGACCTGGGTTCGATCCCTGGGTTGGGAAGATCCCCTGGATAAAGGAAAGGCTACCCGTACCAGTACTCTGGCCTGGAGAATTCCATGGACTGTATAGCCCACGGGTTCGCAGAGTCGGACACAACTGAGTGACTTTCACTTCACTTCACTTCAGTCTTGGAGAAAGAGGCACCCCGTCCTAAGGTCCCACCTGCCTTCCTCAGACCCCCTTGTTCAATTACAGCTCTCTTCACACTCATCTTCAACCTCTGCAGTCTCCTGGGCCCTCCTCTGCCTGTGAAAACTCTCCTATCCTAAAATTCCACTCCTGTAATACTCTACCTTTCTCCTCCCTTCATCACCAAGCTTTGTTTTTTGGTCATGTCTACATTCTACAATGTGATCATAGTAGAAAAAATAATATTTTAATTTTTTAATATATTTATTTTTTTTTGACTGCCTTGGGTCTCTGTTGCTATTCCCAGGCTTTCTCTAGGTGTGGAGAGCAGGGGCTTCTCTCTAGTTGTGGTGTACGGGCTGCTCATTGCACTGGCTTCTTTCGTTGCAGAGCACAGGCCCTGGGCATATAGAATCTTCCCAGACCAGGGATTGAACCCATGTCCCCTGCGTTGGCAGGTGATTCTTAACCACTGACCATAAGGGAAGTCCTGAAAAAGTGACATTTTTAGATAACTAAACTTATGCCAGCAAATTTGGAAAACTCAGCAGTGGCCACAGGACTGGAAAAGGTCAGTTTTCATTCCAATCCCAAAGAAAGGCAATGCCAAAGAATGCTCAAACTACCACACAGTTGCACTCATCTCACATGCTAGTAAAGTAATGCTCAAAATTCTCCAAGCCAGGTTTCAGCAATACATGAACCGTGAACTTCCTGATGTTCAAGCTGGTTTTAGAAAAGGCAGAGGAACCAGAGATCAAATTGCCAACATCCGCTGGATCATGGAAAAAGCAAGAGAGTTCCAGAAAAACATCTATTTCTGCTTTATTGACTATGCCAAAGCCTTTGACTGTGTGGATCACAATAAACTGTGGAAAATTCTGAAAGAGATGGGAATACCAGACTTCCTGACCTGCTTCTTGAGAAATCTGTATACAGATCAGGAAGTAACAGTTAGAACTGGACATGAAACAACAGACTGGTTCCAAATAGGAAAAGGAGTTCGTCAAGGTTGTATATTGTCACCCTGCTTATTTAACTTATATGCAGAGTACATCATGAGAAACGCTGGACTGGAAGAAACACAAGCTGGAATCAAGATTTCCGGGAGAAATATCAATAACCTCAGATATGCAGATGACAACACCCCTATGGCAGAAAGTGAAGAGGAACTAAAAAGCCTCTTGATGAAAGTGAAAGTGAAGAGTGAAAAAGTTGGCTTAAAGCTCAACATTCAGAAAACGAAGATCATGGCATCCGGTCCCATCACTTCATGGGAAATAGGTGGGGAAACAGTGGAAACAGTGTCAGAATTTATTTTTTTGGGCTCCAAAATCACTGCAGATGGTGACTGCAGCCATGAAATTAAAAGACGCTTACTCCTTGGAAGGAAAGTTATGACCAACCTAGATAGCATATTCAAAAGCAGATACATAAGTGTAATAATGTACACTTAATCCACTGATTTACATTATAAAGATACTTTGATTTAACAGCTTTTGCTACCTCCCTTGTCCAGCTATCCAATTATCCCCTTTGGGTGAATTGTTAGTGGAGTGGCCAGGTCAATGAGTTGACACTTGTGGGGAGAGAGGAAGGGCCTTTTGATTTCAAATGGCCTTTTAGAAAGATTATGCACCACTTCCTACACCTACGCTCACACAGGCTATCAGACTACACCAATCAGATGCGCCATAGTGATGCTGGTTTAATCTGTATCTCTTTTGTAAATAGAAAGGTTGAGTCATGTTTATTTGGTATCTGTGTACAGATGAATTTCTTGGAAGATGTCCTCAGATAGCTAACACTCCCACTTCTTCCTTCCCCATTGACTCCTGCCAATCTGGGGTCCAACTTCATCCCCCCACCCACCAAGATTCTCCAGCACAGCATGGCACATAAGCATCCAATCAGTCCCTTCCCATCCTCATCCCATTTACTTTCCCTCTGTTACTGAACATTACAGAAGAGGCTATCTTAAAAAAAAAAAAAAAATCAGGGCTGTTAGACTGAGTCTTTTTTTTTAATCCAGCTTTGTTTATAGAAGTCACAATCTTATGTATCTAATTTGAGCTTCTAAAGTTTTGTTTATTTATTTTTGACTGTACTAGGTCTTCACTGCGGCACGGGCTTTTCTCTAGTTGCGGCAAGCAAGGGCTACTCTAGTTGTAAGTGGGCTTCTCATCGCAGTGGCTTCTCTTGCTGTGGAGCACGGGCTCTCTAGTGCAGGCTCAATGGTTATGGTGCACAGGCTTAGTTGCTCCGAGGCATGTGGGATTGTTCCAGATTTGGGGTTGAACCCATGTCTCCTGCATTGTCAGGCAGATTCTTAACCACTGAGCCCCAGGGAAACCCTCTAGTTTGAGTTTTGACAAACATACAGTCATGTAAACACCACCAAGAACATACCATAGAATGTTTCCATCAGGTCAAAAAATTCCTCTCTGCTTCTTTATAGTTAACCCCTCTCCAACCCCAATCCCTGGCATCCACTGATCTGCTTTTCATCCCTGTAGTTTTGCCTTTCCTTGAATCTTAAATAAACCGAATCATACGGTATTGGAGGTTTTGTTTCTGGATTCTTTTACTTAGCACAGTGCCATTAAGATTCACCAGTACTTCTGCAAGTATTAGTTCTTTCCTTTTTACTTCGCTGTATGGATAAACCACAGTTTGTTTATTCATTCCCAAGTTGATAGACTTTTGGGGTGTTTCCAGTTTGGGGCTATTTTGATTCAAGTTGCTAAGATTATTCAAGTACAAATCTTTCTGTGAACATAAAGTTTCTTCGGTAAATCCCTGAGTGGAATTCGGAGTTACTGTGAGACGTATTTTAATCTTTATAAGAAACTGCCCTGCTGTTTTCCCAGTGGCTATCCCATTCTACATTCCCACCAGCAGCATAAGAAAACTTCAGTTGGACACATCTTTACCAGCACTTAGGGCGATTCACAGCCCCACAGTGATTGGTTCAGAGCTGAACATGTGACCCAGGCAGGATCAATTAGAATCCCTCAGTGAGTTTGGTATAGGGAGGATCTCATTTTCTTTGACATAAATGAGACACCAAAGCAATGTGGGCTTGGGGCGGTATGCTTGGTATTTTCAGTCTTTATAATTCTAGCTGTATGCATAGACTCAAGGTCGTATCTCATTATGGTTTAAATTGTATTTCCCTAATGAATGGAGCCTCTTTTCCACCTGCTCATTTGCTACTCATGTACTTTCTTAAATTTTTTTAATTAAATGAAAATTAGGGTAACAAATACCCATGGTTTTAAAATAATTCAAAAAGTGCAAAAGGGAAAAGTCAATTCCCTTTACATTTCTGATAATGCTGTGGAGACAGGTGAGGAAACAAGCGCAGGTCGCCTTCCCTCAGGTACATAGCTAGACAAGGGTGGGGCTGGGAATTATACCAAGGTCGTCTGGCTCCAAAGCCACCCTTACCCACTTTTACATAAATGATATCACATCCTGTTCTACTCTGCTTCTGACCTTTGCACATCAAATATCTTAGATATTGTTCCAAATGAGTACTTATTAATCTTCCGTGTTTAATAACCCCATATATTCCACTGAAATGCATATATTCCACTAAACGATGTGTCCTTATTAATTTTGCAAGTCCTCTATTGATGGATATTGAGGTTGTTTGCAAGCCTTTGCTACAACAAATCATGCTGCAGTGAATATCCTTGTACAAACCTCTCTGTACATATAAATAAGCATATCCATCCAGTGGATTCCTAGAAATGGAATTACTGGGCCAAAATGTGTATGTCTTTACTATTTTAGAGTGTCTATATCCCCACGTCCTCTCCAATATGTTGTTAAACTTTTCCATTCTTGCCAGTCTGGTAGATTTTTTTTTTTTTTTTAGTGCTACCTCTTCATTGTTTTATTTAGTTTTTATATTTATTTATTTATTTTTGGCTGTACCAGGTCTTCATTGCAGCATGCAGCTTCTTTGTTGCAGCATATGTGATCTTTCATTGTGGCACGTGGACCGCTCTCCAGCTGAGGCTCGTGGGCTCAGCAGTTGGGCTTGGTGGTTGTGGCATGCCAGCTTAGTTGCCCTGCAGCACATGGTATCTTATTTCCCCAACCAGGGATTGAAGTTTCGTCCCCTGCTTTGGAAGGTGGATTCTTAACCACAGGACCACCAGGGAAGTCCACTCTCCACTGTTTTATGGTGCACTTTTTCATTATGAGTGAAGATGAGTGTGTTTTCATGCCTTTAAAATTCAACTTCATTTCCTGTGATTCTAAAGTCTCCTTAAAATGTGTGGTGGTCTCACATCTGGGCCCTGAGTTCAGTTCAGTTCAGTTCAGTCGCTTAGTCATGTCCAACTCTTTGCGACCCCATGAATCGCAGCACGCCAGGCCTCCCTGTCCATCACCAACTCCCGGAGTTCACTTAGACTCACGTCCATCGAGTCAGTGATGCCATCCAGCCATCTCATCCTCTGTTGTCCCCTTCTCCTCCTGCCCCCAATCCCTCCCAGCATCAGAGTCTTTTCCAATGAGTCAACTCTTCGCATAAGGTGGCCAAAGTACTGGAGTTTCAGCTTTAGCATCATTCCTTCCAAAGAAATCCCAGGGCTGATCTCCTTTAGAATGGACTGGTTGGATCTCCTTGCAGTCCAAGGGACTCTCAAGAGTCTTCTCCAACACCACAGTTCAAAAGCATCAATTTTTCGGCACTCAGCCTTCTTCACAGTCCAACTCTCACATCCATACATGACCACAGGAAAAACCATAGCCTTGACTAGACGGACCTTTGTTGGCACAGTAATGTCTCTGCTTTTGAATATGCTATCTAGGTTGGTCATAACTTTCCTTCCAAGGAGTAAGCGTCTTTTAATTTCATGGCTGCAGTCATCATCTGCAGTGATTTTGGAGCCCCCCCAAAAATAAATTCTGACACTGTTTCCACTGTTTCCCCATCTATTTCCCATGAAGTATGGGATTGGATGCCATGATCTTCGTTTTCTGAATGTTGAGCTTTAAGCCAACTTGTTCACTCTCCACTTTCACTTTCATCAAGAGGCTTTTGAGTTCCTCTTCACTTTCTGCCATAAGGGTGGTGTCATCTGCACATCTGAGGTTATTGATATTTCTCCTGGCAATCTTGATTCCAGCTTGTGCTTCCAGTACAGCATTTCTCATGATGTACTCTGCATATAAGTTAAATAAGCAGGGTGACAATATACAGTCTTGACCTACTCCTTTTCCTATTTGGAACCAGTCTGCTGTTCCATGTCCAGTTCTAACTGTTGCTTCCTGACCTGCATACAGATTTCTCAAGAGGCAGGTCAGGTGGTCTGGTATTCCCATCTCTTTCAGAATTTTCCACAGTTTATTGTGATCCACATAGTCAAAGGCTTTGACATAGTCAATAAACCTCTCCTCTTACTCTCCAATTTCTTTTTCCTTCTCCATTTTCTCTGATGGCCTTCTTTCCTCCATTTTTCCTGTCCAAATGGCAATTCTCTATGGTGTTCTCCTTAGTCCTTTTCTTGGTCTACTTTATACTCTGGGATATCTTGTTCTTGCCCACAGTGGACATTATCTCCTTATTTACAATTCTTATTTTCCATCTTTCTTTTTTTTTTGGTTGTCCCATGTGGCTTGTGGAATCTTAGTTCCCTGACCAAGGACTGAACTTGGGCCCTCAGCAGTGAAATCATGGTGTCTTAATCAGTGGACCACTAGGGAATTCCTTCATTTTCCATCTTTATATAACTCTCTGTGACCTCCAGAGCCACATTTTCAATTGCCTTCTAGACGTATCTACCTCATTACCCTTCAAACACCTCCAGAGTCTCTCTGTTCAAAACTGGACTTGGCCCCTTCCCTCTCCAAATATGTTCATCTTCTCCAAATGTCAACTAGTGGTATCTCCATCTATGCAGTTAGTCAGGCAATAAAGTTGGAAGTTATTTTGCCTTCACCATCAATCCAACTAGCCCTAGATGTTGGACAGGCTTAAAAAGAGAGTTGCTCCGATACATTGAACTAGAGCCATAATTTAAACATCTACATTTTGAAACAGAGGACTTTATCTATGTACGGCCTTTTCAAACTGCCTTTGGCCTACATTCTTCTCCGCTTGATCCGTGATAGCTGTTTTATTGCTAAATCTAGATTTTTCAATGATATCAAAGTAACTCCTTTTATCGTTGGACTTTTCCCCATGGTTAGGTACGGTTAATGCATGTTGAGACTTTTTACCTTGTTGAGCTGGCCTTAGGCCTCATCTGCAGGTTCAGCATGTAGGGGAAGACCCAGCTGTTCTGTGCTATATCTCAGGCACAGGGAAGTCTGGGGAGGCACCGGTCCATGCAGAGGCCTTTCATCTGCTGTGGCTGCTATATACCCATGGCTCTAAGATACAGCTAAAAATATACTTTCAAACTGGGACAAAAGTTCTGCTCCTCCTATTTCCCCACTAGACATACTGCAAATTTAAAAAGTAAGCCTACAGTGTTATGTGACAGCTTGGATGGGAGGGCAGTTTGGGGGAGACTGTATAATACATATATATGTAAGCCAAGTCTCCTTTCTGTTCACCTGAAACTATCACAACATTGTTAATCAGATATACCCCAATATTGGAGAAGGCAATGGCACCCCACTCCAGTACTCTTGCCTGGGAAATCCCATGGACGGACGAGCCTGGTAGGCTGCAGTCCATGGGGTCGCTAAGAGTCGGACACGACTGAGCGACTTCACTTTCATTTTTCACTTTCATGCATTGGAGAAGGAAATGGCAACCCACTCCAGTGTTCTTGCCTGGGGAATCCCAGGGACGGGGGAGCCTGGTGGGCAGCCGTCTATGGGGTCGCACAGAGTTGGACACGACTGAAGTGACTTAGCAGCATACCCCAATACAAAATTAAGTTTTTAAAAATAAAATTTAAAAAGGAAGCCTAGACGACAATGCATTGTAACATTGATTATAACTGTAATACTGGTTACATGTTTTAATATTTGCCAGACCCTAGCCTGATGTGTTATACACATGATCTCATTTAATCCTTGCAAGGGCCTACAAAATAGATACCAGTCTTATTCCCATTTTACAGAAAAGGAAACAGGCTCTGAGAGCTTAAGTAACTTTCTCTGATGCAAAGACCCTAGATTTACAGACTTCACTAGGCTCCAGCATAGTAGCTTGTTGGCACAGAACTCTAGCCAAGGAGGAATTAGCCACAGACACTAATGATGGCTTAGCACAACATTGGAGGGCCTGCCCGATTCCCAGCCCCACTGACTCCTCACCTGAGCCCTGTAGAATAAATTCCTGTTGGCTGCCGTCAGGTGGTTTGTGCTTCAGGCTGACCTCAGGGCATCAGCCCAGGTTAGGAGAGCTCCATTCCCTCTACCCTGGACTTATCTTGCTCCCTGGAGCTGTGGCAAGACTCCACCCACCAACCTGCCAACATTCTTTCTGATCACCAGCTACCATCTCAGGCCCAGTTCCTGGAATATATAATTTGTGGCAGGCACTGTGCTAGAGAAGACTCTTGGGAGTCCGTTGGACAGGAAGGAGATCAAATCAGTCAATCCTAAAGGAAATCAACCCTGACTACTCATTGGAAACACTGATGTTGAAGCTTTAATACTCTGGCCACCTGATGCAAGCAGCTGACTCTTTGAGAAAGACCTTGATGCTGGGAAAGATTGAGGGCAAGAAGAGAAGGAAGTGACAGGATGAGTGTTTGGATAGCATCACCAATTCAACAGACATGAGTCTGCACAAACTATGAGAGATAGTGAAGGACAGGGAAGCCTGGCATGCTGCAGTCCATGGGGTCACAAATAGTCAGACATGACTGAGCAACTGAACAAGAACAGCTGAGCAGGAGACAAAAATAGTGCCTAGCACATTTCCACTTGACACAATGATTAAAAAAAATGTTTTTTTAATGATTTAAAAATTTTTTTATTGGAGTATAGTTGATTTACAATGTTTGTTCATTTCCATAAATGATTTTTAAATGAATGAATAGGCACTTCCCAGTGCTCTGTGGCCTACAGTCTACAGGGGAAGACAGATCAGTAAATATAACAGAAGTAGAATTCTAGGTGTGGGTTCTATGACAGGCAGAATATGAGAATTTCTAAGAGCACAGCATAGGGCATCTCCTTGAGACAACTTCCAGATGCATTTCCTACAGGAAGTAGGGCTTAAGCTGAGGCTGGAGGCATGGTTTGGTTAGCCAAGTGAAGGAGGACAAGCCAAAGGGAGAATAAGAGGAAAATCTCTACCCACAGAAGGAAAAACAGGGAAGGGTGTACCTTACAGCTGAAACATCAGGGATTTCTGCAAAATACACCGGGCTTAAGTGCCAGATTGAGGCACCAGGCAAAAGAAAAGCCCATTCAAGGGGGGAAGTTAGAAGGGACAAAAAAGCCCATGACCCTTGCTGGCTCTGAGCACACAGGGACTTGGGACAACAGTAGACAGGGTGCAGCTAAGGGGATGGAGAGGAGCAAAACCTGGTTCTTCTGAGCTGTCTGCCAATGTCTCCCAAACCAGGAGATATGCTCAATTAAAGAGGGGCACCCCCAACAGAGGCAAAACCCCCTCGGGCTTCTGCTCTGGGCTGAAGCTGCCTCTGTATCTTCACAGATTGCTGACTCTTTAGTAGGACAAAGTAAAAGTGAAAAGCGTGAGGTAGTTCAGTCATGTCCAACTCTTTGAGACACCCTGGACTGTAGCCCACCAGGCTCCTCTGTCCATGGAACTCTTCAGCTCAGAATACTGGAGTGGGTAGCTGTTCCCTTCTCCAGGGGGTCTTCCCAACTCCAGGATCAAACCCAGGTCTTCTGCACTGCAGGCAGATAGATTCTTTACTGTCTGAGCCACCAGGGAAGACAGGGAAGCCCAGGAAATCTCCACAGATTGCTAACTCTTTAACAGGACAAAGAAAAGGTACAGTCAACATAAACTTTTCCCTCCTCTCTTTGAATGGACCAAAAATATTTAAACAGACTGTTTAATTCATGTTAATGGTCAGTGTTGAACAAACACAGGCATCCTTCTGTAAGAATGAGAAAACACAGAATGGTGACTGGACATATACAAAGATTTAGCAGGTCAAAAGGATACTGAGATGAGGAATTAG
Organism: Bos javanicus; assembly: GCF_032452875.1. NCBI lineage: Eukaryota > Metazoa > Chordata > Mammalia > Artiodactyla > Bovidae > Bos > Bos javanicus. Next base: position 20,882,352 of record NC_083892.1, read on the forward strand.
AACAAATGTTGATGCATAAATCACCTTTATGGCCCTAAGGGCAAAACTTAAGGGGAAAAGTTGCTAATTTGTAGGCTTACCAATCTTAGAGGCTACTGAATTTCTAAAACAATTCTTGCTAAGAAAATAATCATAGAATGTAAATCTATTCTGAAGATGAAAACTGTATTACTGACTTTTGAAAAGTCACAGAGGCAGTTAACAGAAGATTATATGTTGCAGCTGATCAAGTCAGTGAATCTGAAGAATAGATTAAAAGGTTCTAAAAACTCAGAGAGAAAGGACTGAGCAAGAAAGAGATAAGCCAATTGGAGAAAAGATTCAAGGAATAAACATGAATGTAATCAGATTCCCAGAAGAAAAGAACAAAGGAATAACAAAAGATAAGAAAGGTTCCAAGGAATAACAGAAGAAATTATCCCTGAACAGAAGTAAAACAATTTCATGAAGTAAAACAATTCCCTGATAACCTGGCAAAAATTAATATGAAAACTCAAAACTCCCTGACATTTTAAAATGTCAAACATCCAGGAAAAGTCCTACAAAAACCCAGGCAGAAAAACTAGTTATGGCAGCAGATTTCTAAGATTTAGATAATATAGTAACACTAGAGAATCAAGTATGATTTTTAGTGGGAAAGATTGTGCTCTACTTACATGCAAGTGAAACAGAAAAAAGTCTGGCATGCAAGAGTTCAGAAAAGATACCACCTATATAATTTTCCAAAACAAAGTTCAAAGAATTTCTCTCGCCTAGGAAACAATTTCAGGTAAAGATCCCAGGGACAGGAATGGCAAAAAACAAAAGCCCTAGTAAAAGACAGGTAAGCAATTTGGATCTAAACATCTCAGTTCACTTTGAGAATACCAATAATGATTCTAAGCTTTATTAATTATCTATTGCCACTTAACAAATTACCTTAAAACGAGTGGCTTGCTAGTATTTGAATCACTAGACTGAGTAAAGCAGAGTGACCTCCCCAGTGTGGGTGGGCCTCATCTAATCCAGTGAGGACCTGCAAAGAACAAAGGGTGGAGGAAGGGAAAATTTGTTCTCTCTGCCTGACTGAGCTGAGACATTGTCCCTCTCTCACTGTTGGACTGGGACATACATCACTGACTCTCTGGTCCTTGGGCCTTTGGACTTGAACTAGAACCTACATCATCAGTTCTGCCCAGTTCTCAGACCTTTGAACTCAAATGGGAACTACCCTACTAATTTTCCTAGGTCACTGGCTTGCAGACAGCAGATGGTGGGACATTTCAGCCTCCAAAGTCACATGAGCCAATTCTTATAGGCTATATATGTGCTTAGTCACTCAGTCATGTCCAGCTCTTTGCAACTCTTGGAATGGTAGCCCACCAGGATCCTCTGTTCATGGGGCTTTTCCAAGCAAGAATACTGGAGTGTGTTGCCATTTCCTTCTCCAGGGGATCTTCCTGACCCAGGGATCAAGCCTACATCTCTCAAATCTCCTACATGGCAAGCAGATTCTTTACCCGCTGAGCCATCAGGGAGCCATAAATATATATTCATGCATTCTGTTTCTCTGGAGAACTCTGACTAGTTACAGAAACACCATAGCTACTATATTCATCAAAGTGTGGTGGTGGCAAGGAACAGAAACCCATTCAAGTCAGCATAAGCGAAAGGGGGAATTTATTGTTTTACATAAGTGAAAAGACAGAGATAATCATGAAGGCTTCAGGCATGTCTTGATCCAGGGACTCAAATGATCTCATTTGGACCTCTCTCTCTCTCTCTCACTCTCAGTTCTTTAGAAAGACTCTCTCAATTCTGGTGGACAAAGTGGGATCAAGCAGCCCAAGACTCATATCCTAAAAGTTTAGCAACTCCAGAAGAGAGATTTTTAGTACACAAGTGCTGGGGAAAATCCTGATTGGCCTACATTGTGTCACATACTCATCCAGGAAGCAATCATTATAGCCAGAGTAGTAGGGAGCTCCAAATGGCCAGGACTATTTGAGTAATATATCAGTGTAAACTAAGTAAATGATGTCAATCATATGTAAGCTAATCTTAAAATATATTCACAAGTTATTTGACATTCCTTCCTTTGAAAGCGGCAATTTAATTCTTCCCTTAAATGTGGACCAAACTTAGTGACTTTTTCTTAATGAATAGAATGTGGCAGAAGTGATGATATGTGACTGCCAAGCCTAGATTATGAAAGACACTGCTCCTTTCACCTTGCACTCTCTTGGGCTGCTTGCTCTGGAGGAGGTCAGTCATGTTGTAAGGATCCTCAAGCAGTCCTGTCGAGACATCCAAATGGAGGAGGACCTCAGACCTCTCACAAACAAGCAGCACAAATTTGACAGCCATATGAGTGAGTCGCCTTCGAAATGAATCCTCCAGGTCCTAACCAAGTCTTCAGATGACTGTTGTCCCAGCTGACATCTTGACCATTAACATCATGAGAAACTCTAGAACCTTCCAGCTAAACCACACTTGAATTCATGACTCGCACAAACTCTGAAGATAATAAGCATGTGTTGCTGTTTAAAGCCAGTGAGCTTGGGAATAACTTGTTCTATGACAATAGAGAGCTAACATTCATATCATAGCATGCATTCATTCAATATTGTGTTTTTAGCTCTAGAGGCATGGATGCATGTAGATTATTTAGTTTGGTTGCTGCAACCACATTGCATCCATCCATTTCCCTACTGCTAAGCTTTTTAAGTTGTTTCTGGTTTGTTTGTTGCTTTTGGTTTTGGGATATTTTCTGGCCTTTCCACGGCTTGTGGTATCTCAGTTCTCCAACCAGGGATTGAACATATGTCCCCTGCCATGGAAGCCCAAAGTCCTAACCACTGGGTCCCAGGGAATTCCCTGTTTTCTGTTGTTGTTTTCTTACAAACCGTACTGTGATGAGTATGGTCTTGTACTTGTACATGCTTCCTTGTAGAAAGACAACCAACTCTAAAATTCTTCTGGAGAGTGCCAATTTGTTCTCCAGAGTAAATATCCCTCGATGATCTTCCACTTGCAGAGTTTGAGGACCACTTCCCCTCCTACCCCCAAGTGCCCAGTGTCATTAATGCTGTCACTCTGAGAAGTGACAAGACTCTCATTGTTCTAATCTTCACTTCCCTGATGACGTATGACCACGCCCACTCAGAGCCTCCTGCTATCTGGCCACCCTCTTCCGGAACTCAGGAAATATACCTGGGGCCAGAGTCCTTGGGGACACTGAACACACTGCTCGTCTGAATACTCCAGTGGACGTTCATTTCCCAAGGAATTTCCCATGGTCATCCATCCCCTGCCTGATGAAATACCTAAAAATACTTCAGCCAGCCAGCCATTTCTAGGGAGGATGCAGGCTGCAGACTGGGGTCAGGACTTACCCCGTTCCAGGCCTGGGAGCCAACTCTACCCACTACCTTCCCCTACGGGAAGGGGCAGCAGCCAACCAGGCTGTGAGCCAGGGTATAGAGTCTTCCATAAAAAACACCCAAGAATTCTGCCCTCTGGAGGGTGGCCCAATGGAGCAAAGGGGAAGATGGGGGAAGCAGACATCAGTAAGTTACCTGCTGGAGCTTCAGGCACCATGCTGAGTCTACACAGCCCTGCTTATCCCTGAGGACCTAGCCAGTGGGGGCCCAGGAACAGGGCCATGGCCCGGATTTGGCTCATAACCGGGCTGTTCTCATAGGCCTTGAGGACCAGCCCAGGCCTCAAGCAGTGTTTATCTTTCCTCATCCTGAATCATCCTACTCTAGCTACCAAGACAGAGGAACCAGAGATCAAATTGCTAACATCAACTGGGTCATAGAAAAAGCAAGGGAATTCCAGAAAAACATCTTCTGCCTCAATGACTATACTAAAGCCTTTGACTGTGTGGAGCACAACAAACTGTGGAAAATTCTTAAAGAGATGGGAATACCAGACCACCTTACCTGCTTCCTGAGAAACCTATATGCAGGTCAAGAAGCAACAGTTAGAACCAGACATGGAAAAACTGGATCAAAATTGAGAAAGTAGTGCATCAAGGCTGTATATTGTCACTCTGCTTATTTACCTTATATGCAGAGTACATCATGCAAAATGCTGGGCTGGATGAATCACAAGCTGGAATCAAGATTGCTAGGAGAAATATCAATAACCTCAGATATGTAGATGACACCACCCAAAAGGCAGAAAGTGAAGTGGAACTAAAGAGCCTTTTGATGAAGGTGAAAAATGAGAGTGAATAAACTGGCTTAAAACTCAACATTCAAAAAACAAAGATCATGGCATCTGGTCCCATCACTTCATGGCAAATGGATGGGGAAAAAAATGGAAACAGTGACAGATTTTCTTTTCTTGGGCTCCAAAATCACTGTGAACAGTGACTGCAGCCATGAAATTAAAAGAAGCTTGCTCCTAGGAAGAAAAGCTATGACAAACCTAGACAGCATATTAAAAAGCAAGAGACATCACTTTGCTGACAAAGGTCCATATAGTCAAAGCTATGGTTTTCCCATGAGTCATGTACGAATGTGAGAGTTGGGCAATAAAGAAGAATGAGCACCAGAGAATTGATGCTTTCTAATTGTGCTAGAAAAGACTCTTGAGAGTCCCTTGGACAGCAGGGAAATCAAATTAGTCAATCCTAAAGGAAATCAATCCTGCAATTTCATTGGAAGGACTGATGCTAAAGCTGAAGCTCCAATACTTCGGTCACCTGATGCGAAGAGCCAACTCATTGGAAAAGACCCTGCTGCAGGGAAAGATTGAAGGCAAAAGGAGAAGGGGATGGCAGAGGATTAGATGGTTGGATGGCACACCAACTCTATGGTCATGAGTTTGAACAAGCTCTGGGAGATGGTGAAGGACAGGGAAGCCTGGCATGCTGCAGTCCATGGGGTTACAAAGAGGTGGACATGACTTAACAACTGAACAACAACAAGACTGCAGGGGCCTTGTCTGTGTTCTTTCTCCTCCCAGTTCACTGAACTAGTCACCATGGGGAGGACTGCATGCAAGAGTACCAAAGGGGAAGTGCGCTCGGCGGCCCCGCGGATCTGTCTCTTGCTTCAACAGTGCTTGGACGGAACAGACCCAGGGACGCCCCTTGCTCCAGCCTCCGACCACCCTCCAGCCTTTTTTCCAGTCGCAGCCTTCGCAGTCAGCCACTCAGCTGTCCGCGATCACCGGGACCAGCCACCATTTTTTAACTCCTTATTATTACCGACCAATCATGAGCTCCCAGATTCGTCAGAATTATTCTACCGAGGTGGAGGCCGCTGTCAACCGCCTGGTTAACATGCAACTGCGGGCCTCCTACACCTACCTCTCTCTGGGCTTCTATTTCGACCGCGACGATGTGGCCCTGGAGGGTGTGGGTCACTTTTTTTGCGAATTGGCCAAGGAGAAGCGCGAGGGCGCGGAGCGTCTCTTGAAACTGCAAAACCAGCGTGGCGGCCGCGCCCTCTTCCTGGACGTGCAGAAGCCATCTCAAGATGAGTGGGGTAAAACCCAGGAGGCTATGGAGGCCGCCCTGCTCGTAGAGAAGAACCTGAATAAAGCCCTGTTGGATCTGCATGGCCTGGCTTCTGCCCGCGGAGACCCCCACATCTGTGACTTCCTGGAGAACCACTTCCTAGATGAGGAAGTGAAACTCATCAAGAAGATGGGTGACCACCTGACCAACCTCCGCAGGCTGGCTGGTCCCCAGGCTGGGTTGGGCGAGTATCTCTTCGAAAGGCTCACCCTCAAGCACGACTAGGAGCTTCTGGAGACCAGTGGCCATTGAAGAACCCACCTAACATCAGGGCTGCCTGAAGCCCCTCTCTGCAGCTACTAGGCAGCTTTTTTAACACCCTGGAGCCCTCTCTCAAGCCTTGGACCATATGGAAACAATAAAGCTTTTTGCAGCAAAAAAAAAAAAAAAAAGAGTACCAAAGGCTATTAAATGAGTCAGGAATGCAATTTTTAAATATTTATTTTTATTTCCTTTATTATTAATTTGGCTGTGCCTGGTCTTAGTTGCATCACACGGAATATTTTAGTTGCAGTATGTGAACTCTTAGTTGCAATGTATGGGATCTCGTTCCCCAATCAGGGCTCAAACCCAGCTCCCCTGAATTGGGAGCCTGGAGTCTTAGCCACCAGGACCACCAGGGAAGTCCCATGAAATGCATTTTTATTTCATGAATGCATAACATGTTTGGGCATTTGTTGCAGCCACTTAGACTATTGTAACACTCCCCCAAACCTACAACTTTTGCTCTTACTGACACTTATTCCACAAAAGGAAGCAATGTATGGCAATGAACAGGGATATGGTGTTGGACGTGAAATAAATCTAGATTTAAATTCTGGCCCTGCCGCTTACTAGACGCATAAACTTGGGACAGTTAGTTAATCTCACTGAGCCTCATACTGTGGGTAACAACCACACACACCACATAAAGTTTTTGTAAGAATAAAATGAGAAAATGTCTCATATTCACTCATTTTTCAAGCATACTTTTGTTTTACATTGCAATGTTTCTGAAATCTAGGTGTGTCTTTTAATATGTTTAATATGGTACTGTTTCCTTTTTATGTTTTTTTTTTTTAATTCTTCATTTCATGGAAAGCTGTTGCTATATAATTGGTGTGTGAGGCATCTTAGAAGCAAGGAAATGTGTTGGGAGGTAAATGTCCCATTAAGTTCCCAATAAAGAGTAGATACTGTTTGTATTATTGTAGCTCTGCTAGACTTCCAGAGTGATTCATTCAACCAACCATTAAACCAGAGGTTGCAAATAGGATGTCCATTGGCCAAATCTGGCCCCAGGGTATGTTTTGATGCGCCCATTTCATTTGAAAGAATTACCAAAATCTGAAAACTGAGAGGCTTCATGGAGTAAACTGGATTCTCATCTTCTTTTTCAAAATTTTGGAAACTTCACTGGCCTGCGTTCTCTGACATTCTCCAGCATTCATTAGCTGGAGCTACAGACAACACAGCTTTCATTTATGTCTTTTTTATTTTATGTATTTATTTTCAGCTGCACTGTGTTTTCCTTGCTGTGTGTGGGCTTTCTGGTTGCAGCAAGTGGGGGTACTCTCTAGTTGCAGTGCGCAGGCTTTTCAAAACGGTGACTTCTCTTGTTGCAAAGCACGAGCTCACAGGCATTCCCAGGCTCCAGAGCACAGGCTCAGTAGTTGTGGCACAGGAGCTTAATTGCTCCGCTGCATGTGGGATCTCCCGTACTGCTGGAACACATGTCTCCTGCATTGGCAGACAGATTCTTTACCACTGAGCCACTGGGGAAGCCCCCCATCATTCTTACTGTGATAACCCAGCGTCTCATTCATGTACCCACCGGGCTCCTGGAGGCATTTGACTGCGGGACCTCAGCAAGAAATAGTAATTATTGGGTAACTGCCATGTACATCTGTTCTTTCAGTTGATCTAGGAGCCAGTTTGGTGACTTGGGGTGAGTGGTTCTGCTGTGTCCTTCAGCTGAACCATATACCTGAATAGTCCCTGTATAGTGGGCAGAGCCTCTCACAGTTATCTCATATCTGGTGTGGCAGTCACTTTTGAAAAATTGTAGTTTTCCTCACTGAGGTGCAACCTACAGACAAAGAAAAAGCACACAAAACATAAATACATAGCGTGACAGCTTGCCAAAGGCCACACACAACTGTGTGACCTCCAAGAAAGAGAATGTCAATCATATGACATCGCTGATTGTGAAATCTAAAAAAAAAAAAAGGTACAAGTAAACTTATTTACAAAACAGGAAGAGACTCACAGACGTAGAAAACAAATTTATGGTTACCAAAGGGGAAAAAGAGGTAAGGGGAGAGACTAATTAGGAGCTTGGGATTAGCAGTTACACACCACTACATATAAACTAGATAACCAACAAGACCTACTGCATAGCACAGGCAACTAAACTCAGTGTTTTGTATCACACACCTTTATTTAGAATTTAAACTTTACAATGACTATTGTATTCTACGTAATCATGAGACATTAAGTAATAAATGTAAAGAAATAATAAAAAAGAAAGGGAACACAACCAGTGCTCCCCAGATGTCTGCTTCATGTCCCCATTCAGCCAGGAACACGGCCTCCTCCTCACACTTCCCCCACAAAGAGCAACCACTATCCTGGCTTTTAACAACATAGACTGGTTTCTCCCATTTCTGTATTTTATTTAAATGTAAACATGCAGTGTATGCCGCATGGTTTCTTTTGCTCAACATTAGGTTTAAAATTTATATACATTCTTGCATATATTTTTAGGGAGTTCATTATCATTGTTGACAGGGTTCTCGTGGATGAATATACCACAATTTATTTGTCCATTTTACTGTTGATAGGAACTTGGTAGCTTTCAGTTGGAGTTATGACAAATAATGCTGCTGTGAATATTCTAGTACATGCTCTGTGCTGTGCTGTGCTTAGTCACTCAGTCATGTCGACTCTTTTTGATCCCGCCTGGCTCCTCTGTCCATGGGGATTCTCCAGGCCAGAACACTGGAGTGGGTTGCCATGCCCTCCTCCAGAGAATCTTCCCAACCCAGGGATAGAACCCAGGTCTCCCACATTGCAGGAGATTCTTTGCTGTTTGAGCCACCAGGGAAGCCATGAATACTGGAATGGGTAGCCTATCTCTTCTCCAGGGGATCTTCTCCCTAGGAATTGAACCGGGATCTCCTGCACTGTAGGAGGATTCTTAACCAGCTGAGCTACAAGGGAAGCCTCATTCTAGTACATATCCTTGTTAAATAAATAAGTAACCACACACAAGTATATTTATATGTATATTTTTCCTTTATTGGGTATTTCTTCTGAGTATGGAATTGCTAGCTTCCCCAGTGGTTCAGCAGTAAGGAATCTGCCTACAATGCAGGAGCCACAGGAGGCACGGGTTTGATCCCTGGGTTGGGAAGATCCCGTGGAGGAGGACATGGCAACCCACTCCAGTATTCTTACCTGAAGAATCCCCATGGACAGAGGATCCCGGCGGGTTACAGTCCATAAGGTCACAACGTGTCAGACATGACTGAAGCGACTTAGCACGAGTGCATGCAGAGTATGATAATTCCAGCTTTAGGAAGCTAAAGTGTTTTCCAAAGTGACTGTACCAATTCTTCACTCCTACCAGTAGAGTATGAGTGTTCCAGTTGCTCCATATCCTCAACACTTGCCCATTTTTCCATCCTCCATTTTAGCCATCTGTTAATAGGTCGATGTGTGTGATAACTCATTGTGGTTTTAATGTATATTCCACTGATGATGGTGAGTACACTTTTAAGTGTTTATAGACCATTTGGATACTCTCTTTTGTGAAGCCACTATTTTTCTATTGTCTTTTCCTTCTTTAATGGCTTGTCTGTCTTTTTCTTATTGATTTGTACATCTTTGTGTCAGTTCAGTTCAGTTGCTCAGTCATGTCCGACTCTTTGTGACCCCATGGACTGCAGCACACCAGGCTTCCACGTCCATCACCAACTCCCAGAGCTTGCTCAAATTTACGTGTATTGAGTCGGTGACGCCATCCAATCAGCTCATCCTCTGCCGTCCCCTTCTCCTCCCGCCTTCCATCTTTCCCAGCATCAGGGTCTTTTCCAATGAGTCAGCTCTTCACATCAGGTGGCCAAAGTATTGGAGCTTCAGCTTCAGTTTCAGCATCAGTCCCTCCAATGAATACTCAGAATCGATTTCCTTTAGAATTGACTGGTTTGATCGCCTTGCAGTCCAAGGGACTCTCAAGAGTCTTCTACAACACCACAGTTAGAAAGCATCAATTCTTCGGTGCTCGTCTTCAGAATACATTTTTGTGTATTCTGCACTTATTTCCTTTTCGCATCTTCCCCCTGCCCCGCCCCAGTGCTGTTTGTCTTTTTGCTCTCTTTATGGAGTTAATTTGACGAACAGACAGACCTTCTTCATTTCAATATGTCCAGTTTATCTTTTGTGTATTGTGTGCAGTGGAGGTGGTCGTACTTTTGGTGTTCTGGCAGACATTTTCAGTCGTCTGTAAATGTAGATTCCCTACTTTTTCCTTGAAATGTGCTTAGCTGAATAATTTGCCTTCCCAGCCTCCCTTGCAGACGAGATGGCCATTTTGAAACCATGCCCCATAGGGTTAACAGAAGCTGGAACCTTAACAGAAATGCTTGAGTGTGTCTTACAGAACAGTAGATAAGGAAACAACTTGTTAGAAACCCCTCTGTTTGTAACCTGCCTTTACTGATTAAGCCTGCTTTAGGGTTTTGTTTTTTTTCTTCCGTTCTCTAACCGCATACTCTCCCAGCTCCAAGTTTCACGTAGCTTGGGTAATATATCACCAGGCTTATTAACCACCCCTATAGACTATGCCTCTGACATATGGGTCACTATAGTAACAGGGGTTTAAATTATTTTCCAGAAATTTGGAGTAGGCTTCTGTCCAATTCAGGCTGGCTAAGATTGGAGAGGACCATGGACTCTAAAACTGGGCCTGCTCAGAACATCGATTACCTCACCATGTCCCTGCTTCCAAACTCCTTTCCCCACACCTTAAGACCACTTTACAGGATGAACCTGGAGCCTATTATACAGAGTGAAGTAAGTCAGAAAGAGAAAGACAAATACAGTATGTTAATACATATATATTAAATTTAGAAAGATGGTACCAACGATCCTACATGCAGGGCAGCACAGGAGACACAGATGTATAAAGAACAGACCTTTGGATTCAGTGGAAGAAAGCGAGGGTGGGATGATTTGAGAGTGAGTGAGTGATAGTTACGTGAACCGTGAACTGCCTGATGTTCAAGCTGGTTTTAGAAAAGGCAGAGGAACCAGAGATCAAATTGCTAACATCCGCTGGATCATGGAAAAAGCAAGAGAGTTCCAGAAAAACATCTATTTCTGCATTATTGACTATGCCAAAGCCTTTGACTGTGTGCATCACAATAAACTGTGGAAAATTCTGAAAGAGATGGGAATACCAGACCACCTGACCTGCCTCTTGAGAAACCTGTATGCAGGTCAGGATGCAACAGTTAGAACTGGACATGAAACAACAGACTGGTTCCAAATAGGAAAAGGAGTACGTCAAGGCTGTATATTGTCACCCTGCTTATTTAACTTATATGCAGAGTACATCATGAGAAACGCTGAGCTGAAAGAAACACAAGCTGGAATCAAGATTGCCGGGAGAAATATCAATAACCTCAGACATGCAGATGACACCACCCTTATGACAGGAAGTGAAGAGGAGCTAAAGAGCCTCTTGATGAAAGTGAAAGTGGAGAGTGAAAAAGTTGGCTTAAAGCTCAACATTCAGAAAATGAAGATCATGGCATCCGGTCCCATCACTTCATGGGAAATAGATGGGGAAACAGTGGAAACAGTGTCAGCCTTTATTTTTGGGGGCTCCAGAATCACTGCAGATGGTGACTGCAGCCACGAAATTAAAAGACGCTTACTCCTTGGAAGGAAAGTTATGACCAACCTAGATAGCATATTCAAAAGTAGAGACATTACTTTGCCAACAAAGGTCGGTCTAGTCAAGGCTATGGTTTTTCCAGTGGTCATATATGGATGTGAGAGTTGGACTGTGAAGAAGGCTGAGTGCCGAAAAATTGATGCTTTTGAACTGTGGTGTTGGAGAAGACTCTTGAGAGTCCCTTGGACTGCAAGGAGATCCAACCAGTCCATTCTGAAGGAGATCAGCCCTGGGATTTCTTTGGAAGGAATGATGCTAAAGCTGAAACTCCAGTACTTTGGCCACCTCATGGGAAGAGTTGACTCACTGGAAAAGACTCTGATACTAGGAGGGATTGGGGGCAGGAGGAGAAGGGGACGACAGAAGATGAGATGGCTGGATGGCATCACTGACTTGATGAATGTGGGTCTGAGTGAACTCTGGGAGTTGGTGATGAACAGGGAGGCCTGGCATGCTACGATTCATGGGGTCACAAAGAGTCGGACACAACTGAGCGACTGAACTGAACTGAGTGATAGTTGCTCAGTCATGTCAGACTCTTTGCAATCCCATGGGCTGTAGCCTGCCAAGCTCCTCTGTCCATGGAATTCTCCAGGCAAGAATACTGGAGTGGGTTGCCATTTCTTTCTTCAAGAATATCACTGAAACATGTATATTACCATATGTAAAATAGATGGCCAGTGCAAGTTCCATGCATGAAGCAGAGGACCCAAAGTCGGTTCATCTGGACAATCCAGATGAACAGGGTGGAAAGGGAGGTGGGATGGGGGTTCAGGATGGTGTGGACACATGTATGCCTGTGGCCAATTCATGTTGATGTATGGCAAAAACCATCACAAAAGTGTAAAGTAATTATTCTCCAATTAAAATAAATTAACAAACAAAAATAGACCACCTTACTTCTTTTTCTATAAGTAGCTCAAGCCTGTTACATTCTGGGAGGCAGATCTGAGATTTGCTCTCCCATTTCCTCACTTGGCTCCCTTGTGAATAAACTCTTTCTCTGCTGCAGACCTGCAGGGGTTTAGCTTGCTGCATGTTTGGCAAACAAATCTGGTTCAGTAACGATATGATACAGCTCTGGTCAATTAGATAGAGAGAAAGAGAACTCTGCTGGGAAGTGGAAAGTTCTGGAGAGTTTTTGCTTTCCTAATAAAATGAGTCAACTCTGACTGTATTTCCATTACCCTCCATCTTGTGCCTGGAATACAAATACGATGTTTGGAGCTGCAGTAGCCATTCTGTAACTATGAAGGAAAAGTCAAGAGAACTGAAATGACTTTAGCCCAATATCAATGAGCAGCTAAACCAAGATAAAAAATAAACACACAAAAAGACACAAACACACGCATATTCCTTTGCTCTCTGGACTTTTTGTATATGATATAAGTGAATCTTTATTCATTGTTTTCTGTGACTTGTAGCCAACTTCATTTCTAACATAACAAAACCGTCCTCCCTCTCCCCCTCTTGTTCTTCCCATTGTATTTGTCAGGCTAATTCTCCTAAAATCCAGCTGTTTGCATATCCTCCCTCTGATTTGATACCTTCAATGCCCTGTATCCTGGCTTTCAAGGGCCTCCAAGATCACAGCTTCTGTCTTCAAATCTGTCTTCCATTCATTTCTGATTCACACAATTCCTACCTGGAATGCCAAGAGCAATGTCAACAGAGTGCTGAGTTTTATATTCAGTTGGGATGTTGTTCATGTGTAAAGAGAATCTAAAGACATTCTCAGATATAAAAGAACTCAAATATTAGAGCACTATTTACTCATTCTGGGAAAATAATTTGAGGATACAATGCAACCAAAGGAAAAATGAACCAAAGTCAAAAACAAATGCATGGAGAAGGTCTAGGAAGAAAGCCCTGGTGGTGAGTACTACACCCCCATGATCAAAGAACTCAATCTAGAGAGAATTAAGGTCAGGACCTAATAACTATAGCTACAAGAAATGAAGTGCAATAGTTGTTATGAACATTGAAAGAAACATCCTTATGATAATTTTTTAAATTACATTCAACTGAGAATGGTACTTACAGGATAAGTTAAACAAAATAGATAATGTTGTCTGTATTCAAACAGTTCTTACAAACCAATGAAAAATGTATAAACAAATGAGACCATTCCAGAAGGAGTAAAAATGACTAAAAAAAATCAAAGAGGCTCAACCTTAAGTACTAATGATTAAATATATGCAAGTTAAACAACATTTTTTACTCAATTTCACCTTATCAGTTGTCAAAGGATAAAATTTGGTAATAAGAGTTTTGACAGGATGGAAAGGAACAAACACTCTGTCTACTGGGTCTGTAAATAGGCACAGTCTTGTGGACGGCTCCTCACGTTCTCTATTAAAATACAAAATACACGAAGCAAGAAGCTTCCCAGACATCACCAGCACATGCCTACCAAACAAGGCTGCATTTTTTAAATGTTTATCCTGTGATGACTACAATTCCCCACTTTCCCAGATAGCAGAAAGTGCAAGCTTCCCCACCCCCATTTTTGGCTCTCCAAGGAAGGCTTAGAAGTTCCATTCCGTGACATTTCCACCAGCTCACCTTGTTTTGAACTGCGGCCACTCAGGACTTTGTAGCTCATCTTGAAGTCTCTATTTTGTGGGCCCCGTTCCATTCCAATCCGAGACACAGATTTAAACTTAACCCTGACTTTAATCTCCCCTCAAAGGATGAGAGTTGAGCCAGATGTAACTGAGTGATTGAGGAAAATCAGAAATTGCCTGACACTGCTCCTCCAAGTAATTGTTCCTGGGAATCACAAGCTCTACCCGACCCCTGGGGATTTTCTAATTCCTACAGCCCAATCCTCATTCAAGATTTACAGCCTTCATGTTGATGTATAGCAAAACCAATACAATATTGTAAAGTAATTAGCCTCCAATTAAAATAAATAAACTTATATTAAAAAAAAAAAAAAAGATTTCCAGTCTTCTCTGTTGACTAGAAGACATTACTTTTCCTACCGTGCACAGTTCTCCAAATGTTTGAATTTTTATGAGGATAATATTTCACTTTATGATCAGAAAAACATATACACACATGATAAAACTACATAAGAAAAATATATATATATCCAGGAATTATAGGTGGATCCAAATAACACATATAGTCAAATTCTGGTGGCCAGAACAAGCAGTTAAGTTAAGGAACACCCCTCCTAGAGTACATCTTGTTCCTGTCTGGGTGTGCCACACATTACAGGCACTCAATAAATGTTTGTTGAATGAATAAATTAATGTTGACCACCCCCCTCTTCATTACCTTATGAGATAAAGTCCAGACTCATTTGAATGGATTCCAAGTCTTCATGTCCTGGCCTTAAACTTGCATGGTTTTACTCTAGTCACACTGCTGCACTCACTGGGCCTTGGCCTGCTTCATCTCATCCTCACTTCAAGGCTCATTTCCACCTTGACAACCCTGTGTTCACAGTCATCCCTCCTTCCTTGAGCTTTAAATCAGCTTACTCTTCATCACATTTCATTTCACATATTAGTTCTTTTCCTACACTTGTAAACCTTGTCTCCTTAAGAAGATACATCCCAGGAGGAAGGTCCTCTCTTGCTCCTGTTTCTTCCCTGTAATTAGTGACCAACAAATATTAATAGTTGTTGATTTCTGAATCCATTATTCTTCTTCTGTTCACTGAATCATCAACTCTGTCTTAGGCTGGGTTCCCCAGAAGCCAATCTGAGGACCTGAGACCAGGATTTTGGAGAAAGTCTTCCAGAAAAATGGGTAAGAAAATGAGGCAGTAGGGTGGGGAGGAGAAGGAGGTCAAGTAAGGATGGGCTATCAACACAAGTCACAGAGAGTAATGGTAACCTAACTCTCTGGGGAGCTTTGGGGGCAGTGCAGGTCATGCAATATTTGACCACCTAATGTGAAGAGCCGACTCTTTGGAAAAGACTCTGATGCTGGGAAAGATCGAAGGCCAAAGGAGAAGGGGACGACAGAGGATGAGATGATTGGATGGCATCACCAACTCAATGGGCATGAATTTGAGCAAATCTGGGAGATAGTGAAGGACAGCAGAGTCTGGTGTGCTGTAGTCCATGGAGTCCCAAAGAGTCGGACACCACTTAGCAACTGAACAATAAAAACAGCAGGTTTTTATTGTCTAGGTAATGGACACCTAGAGTTGTTCCATTAAGGCAAAGGCACTGGAGCACTCACCCTTCACCTGTGCTGTTAGTCATTGATTAGGGCTGTCCCCAGGGCATAATCTTTCAGGTATCCGGGCTCTATAGTCTAGGATAGGGTGGGCGTGGTAGAAGCAGGTTCTGGCCAGAAGGTACAGGCTGCTGGACTGAAAACCCACAGCAGCCTGTAGTACACAAAAACAGTCAAACAACCAGTGTGTGGACAGCTGACCCCATCTGCACTTTCTTTCCACTGACATTTACTTAATATCTATTACACGGCAGACACCGCAGGGAAATCATTGCAGCCTTAGCCCATAGGGTCCAGTCCTGATGTCTTGCAGGAGAGACAGTAACACCAGATTCAGTCTTGTCCAGGTCCAGAAGGAACAGAGCGAGAGCAGAGGTAGAGGGGAGCCCAGGGAGGAGATGGCCAAACTGCCCAAGGGATTTCCGGGCATGACCTAGGCTCTTAAAGAATGAATGAGGAAAGAGGGAATTCTAGCAAAGGGAACAGAATGTCCAAAGGTAGAGAAAGAAAAGTACATGTTTGTTTGGAAATGGGGAGTAGTTTGCCAAGGCTGGAACACAGGGCGTGGGAGTAAGGAAGCGAGCTGGGAGCTGTAAAGAGAGCAGGTTGAGGTGGGGAAGAGTTTTTCTGGCCTGCAAAGGAAACAGTAAAATTTTAAGAGAAGTCTGGCCTTGATTAGAGAGGTATTTCAGGAAGAGGGCGCCATATAAGCCGTATACTGTATAGCAGGTGTTCTGCCAGCCCAGCATCGGTGACCTCTGCCAGATGATCTAGCTCTCTAGTCACAGTGACTGGCCAGGGAGAGGCTCACACCAAGCAGATGAGTGAGTCTGGTCTGGAGCTGCACGTGGGGCGGAGCGAGGCCCGGGGCAGGTGGAGACCAACACAGAAAAGAGCCGGGAGATGGAGAAGGGGAGGAGGGTTTCTGAGGACATCTGCTCAGCACCTGATCCAGCAGGACGTGTGAATACCAATAGTTTCTGTGAACGTGGTATCAACCAGTTTCCATAAATCCCCTTTTCCTAAAAGCCAGTTTGAATCAGGTTTTTGTCACATCAAGAAGCCCCATTCATACAGAAAGTGTTTCAAAACCCAAACCCTTCTGGATATGCCGCAAAAAAAAAAAAAAAAAAACTTTACATAATAGAGTAAAAATACTTTATTATAGAAGGGAAAAAAACTATGACATCATAACACAAAACTCTGGACAGTTTTGACCAAGTTGAAAGGAATGCCAAGTACAGCCTGTACGTCCTGATCCCAAGCTCCATCAGTTCAGTTGCTCAGTTGTGTCCTACTCTTTGTGACCCCATGGACTGCAGCATGCCAGGCCTCCCTGTCCATCCCAAGCTCCATATAAGCCGAAATAATTCCCAAAGGGCCCATTACTTCCCTAGGCTTATTGGGAAGAAGATGGACATACAGAGAGGCTTGGGAAAGACAGGAAACGTACCACCTGATATCTGCTCCTTACGACATTCATCAGTGGTATTTGGATTAGAAGTTCTAGCAAAGCTGTTTTGAGGCTCCGTACCCCACGTGTCCCTGGAGGAGGTACGGTCCAACACAGTGGGAAGTTTAGGGGAATGACTCAGCCTCCAGGGCCCTAGTTTCCCCAGAATTCATGTAGCACAGATGGTTTCCTATGTGAAGGAGACTTCACCATCTAAGTGCCCATACTGCCATCAACTTTGGAGAAAGCGTCCAAGGTGGTATTCAGAGGAAAACTCCTAGTGCTAAGTGCTTTTATTAATAAATAAGCAAATCTAATTCTAAAAAGAAGTCAGTGTGAGTTCAGCTCAAGAAATAAGGAAAAGGCTTCCCTGATGGTCCACCGGTTAAGAATCTGCCTCGCAATGCAGGGGTCACCGGTTTGATCCCTGGTCCAGGAAGATTCCATAGGCCTGTGGACCACAATTACTGAAGCCTGTGCCCTGGGGCCCGTGCTCTGCAACAAGAGAAGCCACTGCAATGAGAGGCCTATGCTGGAGACTTCCCACCCACTTGCTGCTACTAGAGAAAGCCCGAGCACAGCAACAAAGACCCAGTGCAGTCAAAAGAAATAAATATTTTTCTAAAAAAATAAGGAAAAGTGAAACAAAATAAATCAAAAGAAAGCAAGAGAAAATGTATGAATTTACAAGAGGGAAGTTGGGGGAGGGAAGGGGAAAAAAAGGGCAGAATTGGTGAAACCAAAAGAAGCTTGTATGAAAAAAACTAGACAATAAAACCATGTGAGTATTTGTGTGTGTGTGTGTGTGATTATGTTTACAAACTTCTTTCTTTCTGACCCACTTTTAAAAATCCTGTATTTTTGTATTTTCCATCTAACTCCTTCTCCCCATTACAAACATGCTAGTAATATGATAGTTAATATAATTATTACAACCAGTCTAAATATGAGATGCTGGAAGGGGAGTAAAGGCTGAGGATGAAGGGTACCAAGCCTGTGGAATAGGAGCGAAGGCTGAGCTTGGAGGGGTCACCGGAGCCGCTTGAGGCAGAAGTGGATCCCTTGGACTGAGCAACATTGTTAAAACCCACTTACTGCCTCTTCAGGATATTTCATGAGATGGGGGATAGAGAGGCACAGCCTTTTCAAATGCCTTCAGCTGCCACGGTACACCTCTAGAACTGAAATCTACTCCACGACCAGCCACGTGGGCTTCCAGGCATATTTAGATTACAGTTAAGGCATGCCAAAACATAGAACACGCAACACACAACTTTTAGAAAGAGAAAAGGAACATGAACAGTGAAGGGGCAGAGATTAATATAATTTTTAAAAATTCACTAATTTTATTCCATTACTTTGAAAAGACTGATGAAAAAGATTAATACCAATTAAAGCTATGAAATAGCTCAATGAAACACCCATTCCATTTTGATTCTTCGCATGTTCGCATCTTTGCATGCATTTAAGTTTTTCTTCAGCCCTATCTATCTAGTTTGATAGTTTTCTTCAGAAGGGTCTTGCACAATTTTAATTCTATTCCAGGATATCTTTAAGTTCGGATAATCGAGTGGTTGAAGGGATCACTCACAATAGCAACCAAAGCTACCAAATACCTACAGATTAGTTTACTAGAGTAGCCAAGACACTCTTGGGAAACAAAGAGAATGGGAGCAATGTCAGTGGGCAGGAAGCTTACCAATCAGATATCAAAACCGTTATAAGCAACAATTCTTAAAAGTGTGGAATTGCAGCTCCATAAGGAGCAACGGAACACTTGCAATAACAGGGAACTCACCACAGGACTTCCCTGGTACGGGAACTTCCAAGACTTTATAGGACAAGGACTTTACCCAGTGGTAAAAGATCTACCTGCCAATGCGGGGAACATGGGTTCGATCCCTCGTCTGGGAAGATTCTACATGCCACGGGGCAACTAAGCCTGTGTGCCACAACTGCTGAGCTCATGCATCCTGGAGCCCACGCTCCATAACGAGAGAGGCCACCACAATGAGAAGCTTGCATAGCGCAGCTCGAGAAAGCCCCCACGCAGCAACGAAGACCCAGTGCAGCCAAAACTAAATAAGGAAAATTAAATTGAAAAAAAAAAAAACACACACACACAGAAAACAGGGAACACACTACAGATAGAGGCAACAACTTGGATAAATCGCAAAGGCATTTTGCTGAGTGATTAAAGCCAATCTCAAACTCCGAGAGATAGTGAAGGACAGGGAAGCCCGAACATGCTGCCGTCCATTGCGTCACAAAGACTCAGACATGACTTATCGACTGAACAACAATAACAACAAAAGGTTCCTAGCTATGGGAGTCCACTTACATGACATTCTGGACAAAAAAAACTGTGGTAAAGAACAGACCAGTTGCCACTCAATTAAATGGGGGTGATTATGAAGGGGGTGACATGCGGAAGGGAGTTATTCAGGGTGGTGGAAGTGTTTCCCAATTTCATATCCTGGTGGTGCTGATGGTTGCAAAAATATAAACGTATGTTAAAATTCACAGAACTATGCATCCAGAAAAGGGAAATTTTACTATAGATGATTTTAAAACTAAAATAAGCAAAGCAGTATATAGAGTGGATAGTATTGTTTTAACAAAGAGATGAATGAAACCAAAACCAGTCTAAGTATTATATAAGACTGTTAATATGTAAAAACAGCTTGCGGAGACATGGGTTGCACAACGGTGTGAATGTACTTAACACTACTGAACCGTACATTTAAAAATGTGAAGACAGTCAATTTTATGCTATGTGTATCTTACCATCATTTTTTAAAATTGGCCCTAAATCGATAACTATGTCGATGGAAGATAGGTATTTCGCTTGTACCATTTTGGGCTTCCCTGAGGGCTCAGATGATGAAGAATCTGCCTGCAGTGCAGGAGACCCAGCTTCAATCCCTGGATCAGGAAGATCCCCTGGAGAAGGGAATGGCAACCCACTCCAATATTCTTGTCTGGAGAATCCCATGGACAGAGGAGCCTGGCGGGCTATACAGTTCATGGGGTCGCAAAGAGTCGGACATGACTGAGCGACTAAGCCTTTCACTTTTTACCATTTACTACTTTTGTACACTTTGACATTTTCTATAACAAAATATTT
Source organism: Bos javanicus (assembly GCF_032452875.1). Classification (NCBI taxonomy): domain Eukaryota; kingdom Metazoa; phylum Chordata; class Mammalia; order Artiodactyla; family Bovidae; genus Bos; species Bos javanicus. Next base: position 20,902,582 of record NC_083892.1, read on the forward strand.
GCTTGGCTGCATCAGGTCTTAGTTGCAGCACTCAGTCTTCAATGAGGCGAGAGGGCTGCTCTCGATGTGGCATTTGGGATCTTAATTGCCCCAAGGCATTTGGGATCTTAGTTCCCCAACCAGGGGTCAAACCCACATCCCCTGCATTGGAAGACAGATTCTTAACCACTGGACCACCAGGGAAGTCCCACATTTTTCTTTCCTTAAAAATTTATTTTCAAATTAGTGATGAAATACTAATAAAAGCATGGAGACATTTGAGTGAGTAAAAGTCATTCAGTTGTGTCCCTCTCTTTAGCCCACCAGGCTCCTCTGTCCATGGAATTCTCCAGGCAAGAATGTTGGAGTGGGTTGCTATTTTCTTCTCCAGGGGATCTTCCCAACCCAGGGTTCCAACCCAGGTCTCCCCCATTGCCGGCGGCTTCTTTTCCATCTAAGCCACATTTGGCCTTTAGTTTCTAGAAAAAATTAGATCTTACCTATATTTTACACAGCTTTTGAACTGTGGTGTTGGAGAAGACTCTTGAGAGTCCCTTGGACTGCAAGGAGATCCAACCAGTCAATCCTAAAGGAAACCAATCCTGAATATTCATCGGAAGGACTGATGCTGAAGCTGAAACTCCAGTACTTTGGCCACCTGTTGGGAAGAGCTGACTCATTAGAAAGGATCCTGATGCTGGGGAAGATTGAGGGCAGGAGGAGAAGGGGATGACAGAGGATGAGATGGTTGGATAGCATCACTGACTCAATGGACATGAGTTTAAGCAAGCTCTGGGAGTTGGTGATGGACAGGAAAGCCTGGAGTGCTGCAGTCCATGAGGTTGCAGAGTCAGACACGACTGAATGCCCGAACAACAACAACAATCCATATTTTAAAAGATCGGTTATATTGAAATTTTTGTGTAAGAAAAATAAAAACATATAAGAACTAGAGAAAAGTCAGGAGAGTGAAATTACAACCCAGGTGTGGGGAAAGCCTTGCAAAACCTCAAAGAAAACCCAGACAACATAAAGGAGGAAAAAGAGCAATGGATTTGATAACATAAAAACTCAAACTTAGGTGTAGTTTAAAAAAAAAAAAAAAGCCAAACTAAAGAAAAAACCATAAAGTTATTAGAAGTTAAACTGTAAACTTGAAAAAGTGATTTGTCACAGAACCCCTGTCCCCTCAGGCTCATCTTCCAGTTAAGGAAGCTGCCTGGCCCGGGGGCCTCTGAGTTTGCTTCCTGTGAAGTAAGTCTTTCTTTTCAAGCCTTTATCTTTGCTTTTCAACCTTCTAATTTAAGAGATAAGAGAGTTAATGATAATTGTGAAGTCACTCAGTCCTGTTTGACTCTTTGTGACACCATGGACTGTAGCCTACCAGACTCCTCCATCTATGGGATTTTTCCAGGCAAGAATACTGGAGTGAGTTGCCATTTCCTTCTCCAGATCTTCCCAACCCAGGGACTGAACCTGGGTTTCCTGCATTGTAGGCAGATGCTTTGCCGTCTGAGCCCCCAGGGAAGTTGATAATTAGGGGACTGGAAAATAACAGATATAGTTTGTGGCTCTCAGAGAGAGAGACCCAGCTGCCCATTCATTATTGAGCTTGGACCCAGAAGAACAAAAATGTCCCTAAACTCAGGCTACCCTGCTCAACCTCCCTGAGCCCCAATTTCTCCATCTGTTAGTGGAGTTGATGATGAAACCTCCCCATTAAAGGATTACTCTGATGGCTGCCAACATGGTAAGAACTAAGGAAATGTTAGTTATTCATTATGATGGGTGACAGGTTTATGGATGATCTGCATAGGAGTCTATTTTCTTCTGTGGACACTTTGGTGTTTCTTAAACACTGGACACCAACTAGGTGCTACTATTATAATCAAGAAGAGGTCATTGACATTTTGTCTTTTTTTTTTTTAAAGAGGTGACATTGAGGTTTAACTAATTCTGGAGGAGAGATCAAGGAAGACCTTAGGATGCTTATGCTAGTCCTTAATCTTTGAGAGTGATGTTCCCTCCCCAAATTATTATTTTTTTGTATATATAATTTTACTTATTTCTTTATTTTGACTGTGTTGGGTCTTTGTTGCTGTGTGGGTTTTTCACTAGTTGCTGTGAGCAGGGTCTATCCTTCCTTGTGGTGCACTGGCTTCTCATTGAGGTAGCGTCTCTTGTTGTAGAGAATGGGCTCTAGGGCACGAGAGCTCAGTAGCTGTAACACGTGGGCTCAGTAGCTGTAACACGTGGGCTCAACAGTTGTGGTTCCCTGGCTCTAGACCACAAGCTCAATAGTTGTAGTGCTCCAGCTTAGTTGCATATGGGATCCTCCTGGATCAGGGATTGAACCCATGTCCTCTGTATTGGCAGATGGATTCTTTACCACTGAGCCACCAGGGAAGTCCTCTCCCCAGATTCTTATCCCAAGTGGATGCAAGGATGACCCTGACACTAGCCCTCCCTGTGAGTGGCTCTACATGATGTTAAGTAAAGATGGGCAGAAAGTTTAATACAGCACAGGGTGATCACTAGGATGCAAGTGAGTACAGAAAGTTACAGTAGATGCTAATTATGACCTGAGTAGCTAGAGGTGACATTTGAGCCTAATTGAGCAGATTTCACTAAGTATGGGGGTTGAGGGTCTCAGAAGAGGGAACACATCTGAAAATGCACACAGGCATGGAAGGGCATGAGGAGTTGGGTGAAGCAAGATGTCCAAATGATTTTTCCATGAGTAGGAGGGCCAGAAAGCTGGAATGGTCATCTGAGGGTTGTCAAGTTCTTGAAGGAGAGTGAAGTCATCCTACAGCCAAAGGGAGACAATGGGCAGATGGGCAGAGATGATGAGATCAGATCCTCATTTTCGGTAAAAATATAAAAACACTGAAACAGAGCAGGGATGGATTGGAGCAAAGTGACCTTTCATTCATTCAACTCCATAAATATTTGTTGAGATCACCTGGTATTTGTTTCCTATTGCTCCTATAAGCAACTATCACAAACTCAGTGGCTTAAGATAATACAGATTTTTTATTTTACAGTTCTGGATGTCAGAAATTTGAAGTAGGTTGCAATCGGGTCTGAAATATCTAAAATCAAGATGAGGGCAGGGGATGCTTGAGGAGAATCCATTTCCTTGCCTCTCCAGTATCTAGAGGGCCCCTACTCCTGGCTCCTTCCTCCGTCTTCACAGCCAGCATCATCAACCCGAGTTCTTCTCTTTGACTCCCTTTCTCTCTGCCTCTCTCTCCCCCTTTAAGGTCCCTGTGATCTCATTGTGTCTATCCAGATAATTCAGAACAATCTTTCCATCTCAAGATCAATGAATTGGTAAACTTAATTCCATATGCAGTGTTAACTCCCCTTTGCCTTATAAGCTAATGTAGTCACAGATTCTGCAGGTTGGGATGTAGATGTCTTTGCAGTGGGTGCATTATTCTGCCAACAACACTCTCTATGTATTAGGGGTGTGTTGGGTTTTGGGGATTGCAATGAAAACTGACCTTTTCCAGTCCTGTGGCCACTGCTGAGTTTCCAAAATTTGCTGGCATATTGAGTGCAGTACTTTCACAGCATCATCTTTCTGGATTTGAAGTAGCTCAAAGGAATTCCATCACCTCCACTAGCTTTGTTCATAGTGATGCTTTCTAAGGCCCACTTGACTTCACATTCCAGGATGTCTGGTTCTAGGTGAATGATCACACCATCGTGATTATCTGGGTCATGAAGATCTTTTTTGTACACTTCTTCTGTGTATTCTTGCCGTCTCTTCTTAATATCTTCTGCTTCTGTTAGGTCCATACCATTTCTGTCCTTTATTGAGGCCATCTTTGCATGAAATTTTCCCTTGGTAGCTCTAATTTTCTTGAAGAGATCTCTAGTCTTTCCCATTCTGTTGTTTTCCTCTATTTCTTTGCTTTCTTATCTCTCCTTGCTATTCTTTGGAACTCTGCATTCAAATAGGAATATCTTTCCTTTTCTCCTTTGCTTTTTGCTTCTCTTCTTTTCACAGCTATTTGTAAGGCCTCCCCAGACAGCCATTTTCCTTTTTTCATTTCTTTTCCATGGGGATGGTCTTGATCCCTGTCTCCTGTACAATGTCACAAACCTCCATCCATAGTTCATCAGGTACTCTGTCTATCAAATCTAGTCTCTTAAATCTATTTCTCACTTCCACTGTATAATCATAAGGGATTTGATTTAGGTCATACCTGAATGGTCTAGTGGTTTTCCCTACTTTCTTCAATTTAAGAAAGACAATGCCAAAGAACACTCAAACTACCACACAATTGCACTCATCTCACATGCTAGTAAAGTAACGCTCAAAATTCTCCGAGTCAGGTTTCAGCAATACATGAACCGTGAACTTCAGATGTTCAAGCTGGTTTTAGAAAAGGCAGAGGAACCAGAGATCAAATTGCCAACATCCACTGGATCATGGAAAAAGCAAGAGAGTTCCAGAAAAACATCTATTTCTGCTTTATTGACTATGCCAAAGCCTTTGACTGTGTGGGTCACAATAAACTGTGGAAAATTCTGAAAGAGATAAGAATACCAGACCACCTGACCTGCCTCTTGAGAAACCTATATACAGGTCAGGAAGCAAAAGTTACAACTGGACATGGAACAACAGACTGGTTCCAAGTAGGAAAAAGAGTACGTCAAGACTGTATATTGTCACCCTGCTTATTTAACTTATATGCAGAGTACATCATGAGAAACACTGGGCTGGAGGAAGCACAAGCTGGAATCAAGATTGCCGGGAGAAATATCAATAACCTCAGATATGCAGATGACACCACCCTTATGGCAGAAAGTGAAGAAGAACTAAAAAGCCTCTTGATGAAAGAGGAGACTGAAAAAGTTGGCTTAAAGCTCTACATTCAGAAAACTAAGATCACGGAATCTGGTCCCATCACTTTATGGGAAATAGATGGGGAAACAGTGGAAACAGTGTCAGATTTTATTTTGGGGGGCTCCAAAGTCACTGCAGACGGTGATTTTGCATTCATGGCTGAATCATTGCAGCCATGAAATTAAAAGACACTTACTCCTTGGAAGGAAAGTTACGACCAACCTAGATAGCATATTCAAAAGCAGAGATATTACTTTGCCAACAAAGGTCTGTCTAGTCAAGGCTATGGTTTTTCCAGTGGTCATGTATGGATGTGAGAGTTGGACTGTGAAGAAAGCTGAGTGCCAAAGAATTGATGCTTTTGAACTGTGGTGTTGGAGAAGGCTCTTGAGAGGGGGACTGCAAGGAGATCCAACCAGTCCATTCTAAAGGAGATCAGTCCTGGGTGTTCATTGGAAGGACTGATGCTGAGGCTGAAACTCCAATACTTTGGCCACCTCATGTGAAGAGTTGACTCATTGGAAAAGACCCTGATGCTGGGAGGGATTGGGGGCAGGAGGAAAAGGGGACAACAGAGGATGAGATGGCTGGATGGCATCACCAACTCAATACACATGAGTTTGGGTGAATTCCGCGAGTTGGTGATGGACAGGGAGGCCTGGCGTGCTGTGGTTCATGGGGTTGCAAAGAGTCAGACACGACTGAGTGACTGAACTGAACTGAGATTTTGGGGACACTGGAGAAGGAAATGGCAACCCACTCCAGTATTCTTGCCTAGAGAATCCCGTGGACAGAGGAGCCTGGTGGGCTGCTGTCCATAGGGTCACACAGAATTGGACACGACTGAAGCGACTTAGCAACAGCAGCAGCAGCAGGTTTTTGGGACACAGATAACGAAGGTTCCTGACCTCATGGAGCTTTTGTTTTACTATAGATAGATAATTTACAGATAAACATGCAAATGCTTTTTTAAGATAATTTCAGAGTGTTATGTGCTCTGTGTGAAATGAAATAGAAGTATGAAACAGGATGCTCAGAGAAGGCTTCTCTAGGCGACATTTAATATGAGACCTGATGAGATGGTGCCAGGTATGGGAAGATCCAACTGGACTGTTCCCAGCAGTGGGAATGGCAGGCACAATGGTCCTGAGGCAGGAGAGGACCACTGCAATAGTTCAAGAGCAGGAGGGCAGCTGGAGCCATCACAAAGAAGCAAAGTCTATAGGACTCAGCACCTGATGAAGCATGTTTGTGAAGTGAGGGAACCGGCATTAATTATCTAGACTTACATAACAAATACCCCAAACCTTAGTGACTTAGAACAGCAGGGTTTATTGTCTCACATTTTATGAAGGTTGGGAGTCCAGGAGCAGTTTAGCTAGGTGGTTCTGGATCAGTCTCTCATGGAGGTTACAGTCCATGAGAGCAGGACTCTCATGGCCAGGGCTGAAGGCTCAACTGGGGCTCAGCTCATTCACATGGCAGTTGGTAGGCGGCTTCAGTTCCTCCAGCCCTCCCTGTAGGTCTGTTCACAGCGTGTCTTCCCTCAGAGCAAATAATGAGAGCAAGAGGGTGAATGAGGGCTCAGAATGGAAGCCTCAGTCCTTTGAACCTATCCCAGAAATGATGTGCTATCGCATTCTGCCATCTGCAGTTACCTACAGAGCTGTGTTCCTATTGACGCTGTAACAAGCTGCTACAAGCTTCGTGGCTTTAAACAGTACAGATTTATCATCTTACCGTTCTCCAGATCAGAAGTCTGAAATGGGTCTCACTTGGCTACTACTTAAGATGTGTCAAGAGGGCAGGGTTCCTTTCGGAGACCTTAGGAGAGAATCCATTTGCCTGCCTTTCTCAGTCCCCAGAGACACCTACAGTCCTTGGCTCCTGCTCCCTTCCATTTTCAAATCCAGCAATGCCCGGTTGAAGCCATTCCTCTAGTTCTGACTCTTCTGCATTCTTCTTCTGCATTTAAATTCATGTTGATATATGGCAAAATCCATCACGATATTGTAAAGTAATTATCTTTCAATCAAAATAAAATCAATTAATTGGAAAAAAAAGAACACCTGTGGTTACATTGGGGGCTCCCCAGGTGGTGCTAGTGGTAAAGAACCCATCTGCCAATGAAAGAGACATAAGAAAGGCAGGTTCAATCCCTGGGTCAGGAAGATCCCTTGGAGGAGGGCATGCTAACCCACTCCAGTATTCTTGCCTGGAGAATCCCATGGACAGAGGAGCCTGGCGGGCTATGGCCCACAGGGTCACAAAGAGTCAGACATGACTGAAGCGACTTAGTACACATGCCCGCACATGATTACATTGGGCCCATCCAGATAATCCAGGATAATCTCCCCATCTCTAGGTCAATGAATTAATAGCCTTAATTCCATTTACAATCTTAACTTTCCCTTTCCATGTAACCTAAAGCCTTTGACTGTGTGGATCGCAAAAAACTATGGAAAATTCTTAAAGAGGTGAGAGTACCAGACCACCTTACCTGTCTCATGAGAAACTTGTATGCAGGTCAAGACACAACAGTTAGAACCTTACGTGGAGCAGCTGATTCCAAATTGGGAAGGGATATTGGGAAATATACAACAAGGCTGTATATTGTCATCCTGCTTATTTAACTTACAGGTAGATTATATCATGTGAAATGCCAGGCTAGATGAATCACAAACTGAAATCAAGATTGCCAAGAGAAATATCAACAATCTCAGATAATCTGCATCCATTCTAATGGCAGAAAGTGAAGAGGAACTACAGAGCTGGCTTAAAACTCAACATTTAAAAAACTAAGATCATGGCATCCAGTCCCATGACTTCATGGCAAATAGAAGGGGAAAAAGTGAAAGCAGTGAAAGATTTTATTTTGAGAGGGCTCCAAAATCACCGCAGGTAGTGGCAGCAGTCATGAAATTAAAAGACACTTGCTCCTTGGAAGAAAAGCTATGACAAACTCAGACAGCATATTAAAAAGCAGAGACATCGCTTTGCCAACAAAGGTCCATGTAGTCAAAGCTATGATTTTTCCAGTAGTCATGTACAGATGTGAGAGCTGGACCATAAAGAATTGATGTTTTCAAATTGTGGTGCTGGAGAAAACTCTTCAGAGTCCTTTGGACTGAAAGGAGATCAAAACAGTCAATCCTAAAGGAAATCAACCTGAATATTCATTGGAAAGACTGATACTGAAGCTGAAACTCCAGTACTCTGGCCACCTTATATGAAGAGCTGACTCACTGGAAAAAACCCTGATGCTGGGAAAAACTAAGGACAAGAGAAGCGGGCAGCAGAGGATGAGATGGTTATACAGCATCACTGACCCAATGAACATAAATCTGAGCAAACTCCAGGAGACAGTAGAGGACAGAGGAGCCTGATGCGCTGTAGTCCATGGAGTCGCAGAGGGTTGGACACAACTTAGTGACTCAACAATAACATATTCACAGGTTGCAGGGGTTAGGACATGAAATCTTTGGAGGCCATTATTCTGCCAACCACTCAAACCAGTCATGGTAAATATGGGAGAAACCCCCCCAAGGACAGGAATAGCAGGAGGCATGGATAACTGGGGGCCTTCCACAACGCCCTGTGGATTTCCAGTTTGAGCCATTGGTTGAGCAGATGATAAACACTATAGCCTGGCCTCAGATACCATTGGAAATGAAAGCTCAATTTGTTTTCTAGTCATTTGTATGAGCATGTCACAATGATGTGTCCCTATCTTCTTGTTCAGCAGCTGGGCCAAGTTTCCCTTCAGAGAAAGATTCTCAAGGTGCTGGGAATACTGGGGGGGGCGGGGATTCCAATTTTATCAAATTGCCCTGTGTCCATCCGTCACTCTCTTTACACCTGGCTTCTTAAAGTCAAAGACAACAGGAAAAGTCCTAATGTGACATTGCTCTTCCCACCTGCTCTTAATCCCCTCTCCCACAAAGCAGGTAAATCCAACCTTTGTTCCACACGGTAGACAAAACAAAATATAACACAGAAAGCAAGGAGCATCAGTGTTTGGACAGCCAAAGAGTGAGGGTTAAGGGTGCTCGTTTCAAGGTGACGTGCTCTGGGTGTCTGATTTCTCAACTTCATTCCATCCCTGGTATCATTATGAGATCTGTCCTCATGCTAAGAGACTAAAGCAATGTTTTCCATGGTCACCCTCCATTTACACTATCCCATCCAGCTGTATTTTCAGCAGGAGGTTTCTGATTATGCAATAAGCATTGTAGGATATGAAAACAGCTCAGGCAGCAGGCAAGGTCATCCTAAGGTGATTCTCATGCTAAAACTAGTTGCAGGCAACTTCTGGGCTGTTTAGTCCATACCTGGGCACCAGGTATCCTCTCCCCTCCAAAAAAAAAATTAAAATAAGTCTAGGATTCCTGGACTTATTGATACTCTCCTTTCAATACCCTCCAACTGATTCTACATCAAAAGCCAAGACCTGTTGCTTTAGTTCCCTGGACAGCTCTAGAGTCTGTCTTCTCTCCATTCTCAGTGTTACCACCCTCTCCAGATGCCACTGTCTGGCTTCTGGACTCCAGCAAGATCTTCCTCATTAGTGGTTCCACATCCTCTTTACCCCTTCTCAACACGTTTTTCTCTTCACAGCCTAAAGATATATATTTTTTAAATTCTCTTTTTATTGAAGTATAGTGGTTTATTTTGGCTGTGCTGGGTCTTCATTGTTATGCCAGACTTTCTCTATTTGCAGAGAGAGGAAGCTACTCTCTAGTTGCGATGCGCATGCAGGCTTTTCATCGCAATGTTTTCTCTTGTTGTGGAGCAATGGCTCTAGGCATGCAGGCTGCAGTAGTTGCAGCACTCAGGCTCAGTAGTTGTGGTGCATGGGCTTAGTTGCTCCGTGGCATGTGGCATCTTCCCAGACCAGGGATTGAACCCTTATCCCCTGCATTGGCAGGAAGATTCTTTACTGCTGAGCCACCAGGGAAGCCCCTGAAGAATAGCTGATGTACAATGTTGTACTAATTTCTGCTGTACAGCAAAATGACTCAGTTATACACATGTATACATTCATTTTTATATTTTTTCCCATTATGGTTTATCCCAGGAGATTGGATATACCTCCCCATGCAATACAGTAGGACCTTGTTGCTTATCCATTCTATATATAATAGTTTGCGTCTGCTAATCCCAAACTCCCACTCCATCCCTCCCTCTCCTCCACCTCCTTGGCAACCACAAGTCTGTCATCTATGTCTGTAAGTCTGTGTCTGTTGTGCAGACAGGTTCATTTTGTGCTATTTTTTTTCCATAAATAAAGCTTTGTTGGGAATACAATAGTACTCATTTGCTTATGCATTGTCTGTGACTACGCTCACACTGCAATGGCAGAGTGGAGTAGCTGTCACAGATACCGTATGACCCAAAACCTAAAATATTATTTGTCTGGTCATTTATAGAAAAAGTTTGCTGACACTTTCACAGACTGTAATCTCTGTTAGAATCAACTTTATATTTGTACACAGTTGCTGAATCTGTGAGGTTCAAGACCATGTCTGTTTTGTTCATGGTCAAGACTGTTGAACTGATTGTAACCCACATGTCCTGGCAAATAGCTGTCAAAACAAGAGAAGCGAAAAGCAAAGGAGAAAAGGAAAGATATACCCATTTGAATGCAGAGTTCCAAAGAATAGCAAGGAGAGATAAGAAAGCCTTCCTCAGTGATCAGTACAAAGAAACAGAGGAAACCAATAGAATGGGAAAGACTAGAGATCTCTTCAAGAAAATCAGAGATACCAAGGGGACATTTCATGCAAAGATGGGCTCGATAAAGGACAGAGATGGTATGGACCTAACAGAAGCAGAAGATATTAAGAAGAGATGGCAAGAATACACAGAAGAGCTATACAAAAAAGATCTTCATGACCCAGATAATCACGATGGTGTGATCACTCACCTAGAGCCAGACATCCTGGAATGTGAAGTCAAGTGGGCCTTAGGAAGCATCACTACAAACAAAGCTAGTGGAGGTGATGGAATTCCAGTGGAGCTATTTCAAATCCTAAAAGATGATGCTGTGAAAGTGCTACACTCAATATGCAAGCAAATTTGGAAAACTACTCAGCAATGGCCACAGGACTGGAAAAGGTCAGTTTTCATTCCAATCCCAAAGAAAGGCAATGCCAAAGAATGCTCAAACTACCACACAATTGCACTCATCTCACACGCTAGTAAAGTAACGCTCAAAATTCTCCAAGCCAGACTTCAGTAATATGTGAACTATGAACTTCCAGATGTTCAAGCTGGTTTTAGAAAAAGCAGAGGAACCAAAGATCAAATTGCCAACATCCGCTGGATCATGGAAAAAGCAAGAGAGTTCCAGAAAAACATCTATTCCTGCTTTATTGGCTATGCCAAAGCCTTTGACTGTGTGGATCACAATAAACTGTGGAAAATTCTGAAAGAGATGAGAATACCGGACCACTTGACCTGCCTCTTGAGAAACCTATATGCAGGTCAGGAAGCAACAGTTAGAACTGGACAGGGAACAACAGACTGGTTCCAAATAGGAAAAGGAGTACATCAAGGCTGTATATTGTTACCCTGCTTATTTAACTTATATGCAGAGTACATCATGAGAAACGCTGGGCTGGAGGAAGCACAAGCTGGAATCAAGATTGCTGGGAGAAATATCAAATAACCTCAGATATGCAGATGACACCACCTTTATGGCAGAAAGTGAAGAGGAACTAAAGAGCCTCTTGATGAAAGTGAAAGTGGAGAGTGAAAAAGTTGGCTTAAAGCTCAGAAAACAAAGATCATGGCATCCGGTCCCATCACTTCATGGGAAATAGATGGGGTGGTGTTGAAGAAGACTCTTGAGAGTCCCTTGGATTGCAAGGAGGCACAACCAGTCCATCCTAAAGGAGATCAGTTCTGGGTGTTCATTGGGAGGACTAATGTTGAAGTTGAAACTCCAATCCTTTGGCCACCTGATGCGAAGAGCTGACTCATTGGAAAAGACCCTGATGCTGGGAAAGACTGAGGGCAAGAGGAGAAGGGGATGACAGAGGATGAGATGGTTGGATGGCATCAGCGACTCAATGGACATGGGTTTGGGTGGACTCCAGGAGTTGGTGATGGACAGGGAGGCCTGGTGTGCTGCGGTTCATGGGGTCGCAAAGAGTCGGACACGACTGAGTAATTGAACTGAACTGAACTGTCCTGGCATTCTCCACCTTCCATTAATAGTTGCATTACAATTGTTTGAGCTCTTCTCCTAGTTGATCCACTGGAGTTGCAGCCTTATACCAGGCAGCCCTTCCCAGGTATTTCTGGGGAATGTTTCCAAGTTCCCGACATCTGTGCTAAGGATCTTCTTCTGGGCTCCTGCTCCTAAGTTGTCTGTTGAACATCTCTTATCACCTTAGCCCTACAGCATTTACTGGGTGCCTGGAGGTTTCATAGGAATTCTGTCCCAGGGGTGGTAACTCTCTAGTTCAGAACTCTGGGAACTTTTTTCCTTTATGCTTAGTCTGTTTTCACTTCCTCAAAGAGAGCCTCATGCAGAGGCCTTTCTCCCAGGATTTCAGGCCAGACCTCCTAATATGAAAGTGGCTGTTTCAACACGTCAACTCAGCAGGCCCCATTTATCCCACATTTTAGACTACACATGTAAGTAATGTCATGTGGTATTTGTCTTTCTCTTTCTGACTTACTTCACTTAGTATGACTCTCTAGTTGCATCCATGTTGCTGCACATGTTATTTTTTATGGCTGAGTAGTATTCCATTGTATATATGTACCACAACTTTGTTTTTTTTCTTTTCAGCTGTGCTGGGTCTTCGTTGCTGTGCATGGGCTTTCTCTAGTTGCGGTGAGTGAGACCTGCTCTCTAGCTGTGGTGCATGGGCTTCTCATTGCAGTGGCTTCTTTTGTTGCTGAGCACAGGCTCTAGGGTGCGTGAGCTTCAGTAATTGTGGCACATGGGCTTAGTTGCCCCATGGCTTGTGGAATCTTCCTGGAACAGGGATTGAACCCATGTCCCCTGCATTGGCAGGCAGATTCTTAACCACCAGACCACCAGGGAAGTCCTGTACTACATCTTCTTTATCCATTCACCATAAGGTTGTTTCTATATCTTGGCTATTGTGAATAGTGCTACTATGAACATAGGGGTGCATGTATCCTTTTGAATTATAATTTTGTCTGGATATATATATGCCCAGGATTGGAATTGCTGAATCATATGGTAGCCTATTTTTAGTTTTCTGAGGAGACACCATACTATTTTCCAAAGTGGTTGCACCAATTTATATTCCTACCAAGAGTATGGGAAGGTTCCGTTTCCCCCACACTCTCCAGCATTTATTATTTGTATACTTTTTTAACGATAGTCTTCTGACCAGTGCGAGGTGGTACCTCATTGTAGTTTTGATTGGCATTTCTCTAATAATTAGTGATGTTAACCATTTTTTTATGTGCCTACTGGCCATCTGTATGTCTTCTTTGGAGAAATGTCCATTAAGGTCTTATGCCCTTTTTTTTATTGAGTTTTTTGGTTTTTTGGTGTTGAGTTGAATGAGTCATTTTTGTGTTTTGCAAATAAACCTTTATCAGTCATGTCATTTGCAAATATTTTCTCCCATTTTGTAGGTTGTCCTTTTTTTAATGGTTTCCTTTGCTGGGCAAAATCTTGAACATTTGATTGTATTCCATTTGTTTATTTATTTATTTTTATTTCTATTGCTTTGGGAGATTGACCTAAGGAAACATTGGTAGGATTTATGTCAGAAAATGGTTTGTCTATGCTCTCTTCTAGGAGTTTTATAGTGTCATCTCTTATGTTTAAGTCTTTAAGCCATTTGGAGTTTCTTCTTCTGCATTGCGTGAGGATGTGGTCTGACTTCATTGATTTACTTGCAGCTGTCCCACTTCCCCAGTATCATTTGCTGAAGAGGCTGCTTTGTCCCATTTTTGTATTTTTGCCTCCTTTGTCAAAGAGGGGTGGGGTTAAGAAGAGACATAATGACCAGATTTGTGTTTTCAAAAAATCTTTGATAGACCAGGGTGTGTTGGTTTATTTTGGGCTATTATGTTCCATTGATTCTTATGGATCAGAATCAATAGAAAGATCTTTTGATCTTCCCACTGGCCATTATGCCTCTCCTTACCCCTCCTACCCACCAAACGTAATGCCTTTCCATTGTTCTTGATTTAAAGCCTAAACCCTCACCCGGCCTTATGAGACTCTTTATAGCTGGATTCCTTTTTACTTTATTCTCTGTACTTGATTCGCAGGGGCCTTCTGTGTGGTGGACATTCCACCCTTTCCCTCTTCCAAACCACCTCAGGACTCTGTCTTGCCTGAGTTCTTCCTCTAGTCTCTGAAACTCCTCGCCTACTTCCCTCCCTCCCCTTTCCCCCACTCCCCAGCAGTCATCAGACAATGGCTGATGAGAGTCTGAGTGTAAATGCCCACGTCCCTCACCCGAGTGAATCACTCTGACATGTCTCTGGTGTGTCACTGTCTCCTAGTGTGCCCCAGCAGGATTAAACCCACAGGAGGCACTGGCTTGAGTGTTCATTTTCTATGTCTATTTGGCTAGGGGTTACCATGGCAGGGAAAAGCCAATTCTGATTCCATGCTTGGGAACTTTTCAAAGTTTCTTTGACTTGCTTTTTTGTTGCTATTGTTATTATAATCATACATAATGACCATGTATGTAAGTCAAGAAGCAACAGTTAGAACTGGACATGGAACAATGGACTGGTTCAAAATTGGGAAAGGAGTACATCAAGGCTGTATATTGTCACCCTGTTTAACTTCTATGCAGAAAATATCATGTAAAATGCCAGGCTGGATGAATCACAAGCTGGAATCAAGATTTCCAGGAGAAATATCAATAACCTCAGATATACAGATATTACCACCCTAATGGCAGAAAGCAAAAAGGAACTAAAGAGCCTCTTGACAAAGGTGAAAGAGGAGAGTGAAAAAGTTGGCTTAAAACTCAACATTCAAAAAACTAAGATCATGGCATCTGGTCCCATTGCTTCATGGCAAACAAATGGGGGGAAAATATAAACAGAGACAGACTTTATTTTCCTGGGCTCCAAAATCACTGCGGATAGTGATGATAGCCATGAAATTCAGAAACACTTGCTCCTTGGAAGAAAAGCTATGTCAAACCAAGACAGTGTATTAAAAAGCAAAGACATCATTTTGCCAACAATTTTCATATACTCGAAGCTATGGTTTTTCCAATAGTCATGTACAGATGTGAGAGTTGGACAATAAAAAAGGCTGAGCACTGAAGAACTGATGCCTTCAAACTATGGAGAAGACTCTCAAGAGTCCCTTGGACTGCAAGCAGATCAAACCAGTCAATCCTAAAGGAAATCAACTCTGAATATTCATTAGAAGGATTGATTCTGAAGCTGAAGCTCCAATACTTTGGCTGCCTGATGCAAAGAGCTGACTAACTGGAAAAAACCCTGGTGCTGGGGAAGATTGAGGGCAGGAGGAGAAGGGGGTGACAGAGAATGAGTTGGTTGGATGACATCATCAACTCCATGGACATGAGTTTGAGCAAACTCCTGGAGATAGTGAAGGACAGGGAAGCCTGGCATGCTGTAGTTTGTAGGGTCGCAAAAGAATCGGACACACAATTTAGCCACTGAACAACAACAACAACAAAGGATCCTGCCCCTCTGCCTGATTGTTGAATTAAAGTGCCTTTGTTCAGCTCATAAAGAGATCATCTGACCCTGCCCACCTGTGAATGGCTACAAAGAAGAGATTAACGTCCCTTTCCAAAGGTTGGCTTTTTCCGGAGATGTTTTACAAGACTGAAGACCCTTTTTACTTTACTTCCTCACTGTCTCAACCTTTCTATTCTGTCTCTCCCTCTCTATTCTGCCTTTGGATTTCAGTTCCTCATTATTTCTCTCTCTCTGGCTCCATAAAAGAATCCGACATCCAGATCCCAGCAAGATAGTTACTTTGAGACATTAGTCTGCCATCTTCTCGATCAGCCAGCTTTTTGACTGTCTCAACATCTCATTCCTTGTCTCAACATCTCATCTCTTGGATTCATTGGCCTGTCACGTGGCCAGCAGAGCAGGCTTAGACTTGGTAACAGTATTACCCAGTTATTCCACCAAATACTAACCAAAATGTGACTGTATTTGGTAGACGTGATAACATCTATAGTCAAGGAGATTACACTCAGTAATATGGATGGGCTTTCATCAGTTCAAGGCCAGGAGTAAAATCTGAGTTTCTTAAAGGAGAAATTCTACCTTAAGATTGCATCAGCTCTAGCCTGAGTCTCCAACCTGCCAGCCTACTCTACAGGTTTCAGATTTGCCAGCCTTCATGTTCACGTGGGTTAATTGCTTAATATAAACATCTCAATATATCTATGCATGTGTGCATCCATCCATCCATCTTTGCATCCATTTGACTACCCATCCATATCTCTCTATCTATTTACCCATCCATATCTATCTGTCTACTGACCTATCCCCTGAATGTTCAATTTCTCTGGAGACCCTACCCTGGAGCAAGACTGTCCCCTTAATTGGCTCCCCCATCTCATTTTCCACTTTCCCTCCTCTTCCAAATAAATACCTTGCACAGGAATCCTCTTCTCAGGGCCTACTTCTGAGGATACTCACTCTAAGAACTTTCTTCGGTTTCTTGAAGGTATCACACAGGGTGACCAACCTGTTCTAGTTTGCCTAGAACTTTCCCAGGACTAGCACTGAAATCCTGTGTCCCAGGACCCCCCAGTCCCTGGTGAACTAGGACAGGTCACCCAAGACTGTTGCAGTTTTAAAACTGAAAATCTGGTGCCTAAAACCCACCCTACCCACTCAATCTCGAGCAAGCAGGGGATGGCCAATAACAGTGCACATGGGCTCCGGCAGTGAAGCCTTAACACCAACTGGTCCTTCTGCCTGGAAAGCCTTACCCCAGTTCCTGGTTAATTTCTACTGATCACCCTTTCAGATCTCACCCATATGTCATTTCCTCAAGGAGACTGTCTCAGACCCCCAAGCCTGGCCCACACCTCCCTATTAAAATACTCTGAGCACCACAAACATCTCCCTCATAGAATTCCACATGGTTATAATTTTACACTCGTGGATATAATACTAATGTCTGTCTCATACACTAGAGTGTGCACTACGGTGGAAGAAGCTCGTTCCAGGTTCTCTTCTGTGATGGCCAATCAGCTGTGGCCACAAGAGGGAACACAGGAGAGGCTCAGGAAAACAGTTTATTCTATAACAGATCCTAGAAACAGGGCCACTGGGGAAAGCCCAGTATGGTCAGAAGGGAGAAAGCAGGAGCAAGGAGAAAGCATGACTGGGATGATCTAGTCTGAATAATTTCAGCAGGCTCTTAGCTATCGGGGTGGCCCTGAGTTACCTGGTATCTGACTCTGGGATGATTAAGATCTGGAATATTACTTCTGGAATAATAATATCTGGAATATTACATGGTGTGGAGGCCAGAGAGAGCAACCAGGCTCTGGATGGGTTGGCTTGTATATGAAAGACTGAGACTCTTTCTGTCTCGAATTGGCTCTGCCCAGAAAGGGCAATCTCGCCTCAGCCAGACTCTCTCTCTCTCTCTCTTTTTTTTAATGTTTATTTATTTGGCAGTGCCAGGTCTTTAATTGCAGCATGTGGGATCTTTGATCTTCGTTGCGGCATGTGGGATCTAGTTCCCTGACCAGGGATCAAACCCAGACCCCCTGCATTGAGAGTGAGGAGTCTTAGCCACGGGACCATCAGGGAAGTCCCAGACTTTTTCTAAGATGTTAAAACATCATAATATACAGAAAATTTTAAATATAGACAATGAAATCTGTATTAGAGTTTACTCTCCATTGATTCCTGGCCCACAGCAG
The DNA here is from genome assembly GCF_032452875.1 of Bos javanicus. Lineage (NCBI taxonomy): Eukaryota > Metazoa > Chordata > Mammalia > Artiodactyla > Bovidae > Bos > Bos javanicus. The sequence goes on from NC_083892.1 coordinate 20,920,315, forward strand.
GCATGTCAAAGAGATTTATTGACTGAATGGATTTTCAGGACAGTGAAGGTCTGTCCCATTTACCTTCCTTCCCTTGGTTGTCCTGTGGAGGGTGTTCATGACCTGGATGGAGAAATGAATTCAGAAGAGGAAACATAGGAAAGACCCTAGGAAGCAAAAGGTTCAGATACACTAAAGGAGGAATTGAGTGTTTTCAAAATTCTTTGCTGTTACACAGGTGATATGTTTAGATTAACAAAATAGAGAATACTAAAGTTGCTTATAATTTAACAACTGGTGACATCTGAATAATGCCTGTTCCTGAATTAATAGTGTTATAACAGTGAGTAAGATGTTATTACAGGGGAAGCTGGGTGAAGGGCACATGCGTTCTCCCTGTGTCAGTCTTAAACTATTTTAAAATAAAAAGTTATAATTAAAAATTACTTGTAATCCTACCACCCAAAGATAACAACATTAACATTTTGTCACTTATTCTCCCAGATGCTTTTTATGCATATGTATTTGTGCTTTGTAAATTATATTTTATCATGCTGTTCCTCACCCCCACACCCTCTTTGATCACAGTGATTCTTAACTCTGGTTACATACTACAGTCATCTGTAATATGTAAACCTTAAAAAGATGCTGGTGGGGACTTGCCTGGCAGTCCAGTGGCTAAGACTTCACACCCACAATGCAGGGGGCTCAGGATGGATCCGTGGTCAGGGAACTAGATCCCTCATGCCGCAACCAAGACTCAGAGCAGTCAAATAAATTTAGTTAAATAAATACATTTTTAAAAGATACTGGTGACTTACTTTCAGAGTGAAGTCCTTCTCTCTATTCCTCCCACAAAGTGTAATTAAAGACTCTGGACATTATGTATAATACCAACACAGGAAGACTCTGCCAGGTGGAGAGAAGAAAGCAGACAAAGGGACATTGGTATCAGGAGACACAGTGTTGAAATCCTTGGGTTTTCTTTCTGCCTCCTACATCCAAGACTTGGAAGCTGAGGAATCTTGAACCTGAAAATGTGAACAGGCACACAACCAAACAAGCACCAAAAGCCAACAGAGGAACAGCTTAATGCCTGTCTGTCTGTTTCTCTCTCTTTTCCCACCTTGCCCCTCCTTCCCCGGTTCTGCTTCCAACATCACATCTGCTCCTCTAATTCTGATCCTCCAGCAGTCCTCTTGTAAGCAGGACTCTTGTGATTGATTACATTAAGCCCACCCAGATAATCCAAGATAATCGCTCCCTATCAAGGTCCTTAACTTGATCACATCTGTAAAATCCCTTTTGCAACATAAGGCAAGGTTCATGGGTTTGGGGAGTTAGGATGTGAACATCTTTGCTGGAGAGGCGGGTACAGAGTCATTATGTAGCCTACCCCACAGTAGAGGGAGTAAAAGATAAATCCCTCTCCCCACTTCCCGACTCTGGCCAGGACTCTACTCTCATCCCACACCACACTGTGCTATTTCCAGCTTCTGATGTGTTCTTCTAAAAATGTTTTTATGCAAACTCCAATGTATCTATATCTTTTTAAAATTTTTTCATATACACTGTTTTCTATCCCCAACTTCCTTTTGGTAACAACATGGCTTGGTGATTGCCCCATTGCCAGAGCCTCAGCTTGTCGCAAAGAAAGTTCCAGGGCTTGAGAGGAAATTCAGTCCAGCAGATGCAAGGGTGACATCCAGAAGGCAGACAGCAGGCATGAGAAAATCAAACAGTGTCCAGGATCCTGACAGGTGGGTGGAGACCCAGGCTTGGGAGCTGTGGCAATATTGGGAAATCAGAAGGGGAGTGGGTGGTTCGCTTCAGGAGCTGCGTCATCAGGGAGTCCCAGCTATTGGACTGGTTCAAAGGCAGGTCCTGAGTATTAGGAAAGGACTGGAGAGGTGAAGGAGGAATCCCAGTTGTGGGCAAGTTACCAAAATAGGCACCCAGGGAAAGAGAATTCAACAGCCACAAAGCAATTCCACAAATATTTATCTAGTGGCTGTGACACTCCAGGTGCTGAGCTGAATGCCCATTCATACTTAAGACAGGCCTGATCCATCCCTATTCTCCCACGGGTGAAGACACAGACAGGTGAGAGGCTATTGTTATTTAATATGATAAGTGCTGTGGTGGGAGGTAAAAAAATGATATGGGAGAACGGGGGTGGGGTAGGGGAGGGAAGAACAATTCATTTAAATATATTTGTCAGGGCAGGCTAACTGCTATTTAACAAACCAGCGAGTCTCAGTGACTTAACACAATAAAGTTTATTTCTCATGTTATAATCACATGCTGGTTGGGGAGAAGGCTGGTGGGACTCTGCTCCACACAGTCATTCAGGGACCCAGGTTCTTTCTATATAATGGCTCCACTGCCCTCTCCCAGGGTGTCAGAGTTCTCCATAGGGTTTCTTGCATCCACCTGGCAGAGGAGTGAAATAGAAACGGTGGAGAATGGCCTGGGAGGTTTGGGCGTATGCTTTAAGCCTTGAATGCTGTGCTGTGCTTAGTCCCTCAGTCATGTATGACTCTTTGTGACCCCATGGACTGTAGCCCACCAGGCTCCTCTATCCATGGGGATTCTCCAGGCAAGAATACTAGAGTGGGTTGCCATGTGCTCCTCCAGGGGGTCTTCCTAACCCAGCGATTGAACCCAGGTCTCCCTCAATGCAGGCAAATTCTTTACCATCTGAACCACCAGGGAAGACCTTAAGCCTTGAATAAATGTTCCTCACTCTTTGAGAAACTTTCCATTGACCAGAACTCAGTCACATGATCCCACCCATCCCAGGCATGGGAATCTGGGAAGCATTCAACTGTGAGCCCAAGAAGAAAAAGGACCAGAGTTTGGTGAATGCATAGCAGTCTACACGGCCCCAGACTTGGGAAAATGGGGGAAACTTCTGGAGGGGTGGTTCTATATATAGAAATATATCTAGGGGATATATTATGAGTTACGGGATGAAGAGAGGCGGGAGAGAGTGGGAAGGGCTGTATTGCAGACAAATATTAATATAAGCAAAAAATGCGAAGGCTTGACAAACACAGTATACTGAGGAGAATCAGCTCTGCAGAGGGCAGAAGGCAAGCCTGGCGGTGGAGCCATCGTGAGGGCTGAGGGTGGGGGAACAGGCACAGTATCATAAGCCGGGTTAAGGAATTTCTCCCCAGAGTCAACAAAGCCATGGCAGGTTTAGCCACTGAGGATCACGTTTGTATTCCAGAGATGTCTCTCTGGCTTCTGTGTAGAGAATAAATTGGAAGGGGGCCAGAGAAGATGCCGGAAGACCAGCTGTGTGAGAAAAGATGACACTCTGAACTATGGGAGCGGCCATACAGAGAAGTAGACCGTTCTAGATATCAGGAAGTGGGATTTATGGATTGGTGATGGATTAGATGTACAAATAAGCAAAAAAAAAACAAAAAAGAATCAAGTTCATTTCTATGTTGGGTTTCTATGTTGGACAGCTGAGTGGTGGGGGATTCTATTTGCCAAGACCAACCTGGCTGTTGGGAGGGTTGTTTCATCCTGGACTTGTGAGTTTGGAGTGCCTCCGGGATGTTTATAGAAAGATGCCCTGAAGGCAATTGAGTCTGAAGACTAAGGAAAGGATTTAGGCTGATGTATTCATGAGTCGGTGAGCTCACTCCAGGGAGAGGAGAAAGGAGAGAAGAGGACTTTCATGAAAACTTGTGAAATGCCAACATGTGAGGGCTGCGCAGAGAAAATGGAGCCCACACAGGCATCTGAGAGGAAACGGCCAGGTCCGCAGGGACAAAAAAAAAATGAGCACATGACATCAAGAAATGCAAGAGCAAAAACAATTTCATGAAGATGTGAGTGGTCTACGGGGTGAAACTTGCAGAGAGGTAAAGAAAATTAGGGGCTAAAAGCCATCAATCGCATGTTCCAGAAAGAGCCCGAGTACAAAGGGTCTGAGGTAGGAGAGACAGGGTCATGTGTGTTGAGAGCCAGGATGCTGGCCTGAGTGGGACGACAACACTGATGATGGCAGAGTTGAAGTCAGAGACGTGATGGGAGGCTGGGGGATGTCAGGATTCCATCTTTGATCGTGAATGAGATGAGGGCAGGGGCGCTGGAGAGTTTTGATCACAGGAGGGACATGATGTGACTTAAGCTTTAACTGAATCACTCTGGATTCTGTGTGGAGAGGAAAATTGGACAGAAAGGTTGGGGTCTGGGGATATGAAGAACAGAAACAAGAAAATGTGGTAATCCAGGTGAGAGGTGATGGTCTGGATGGGGCAAGGAGGTGCAATAGAGATGACAAGCAGTGAATCCATTCTAGAAATATTTTGAGGAATTCCTTGGCAGTCCAGTGGTTAGGACTCCACTCTTGCAGGGGGCATGTGTTCAGTCCCTCGTTGGGGAGCTAAGATGCTGCAAGCCAAGCCAAGTGGTGGGGTCAAAAACAAGAGAGAGAAAAGAAATATTTTGAAGGTAGCCAACTGGCTTGTTTAGCTGGCTGATTGTGAAGTGTAAAGACAGAGTAATCGAGACTATCTCCAGAGTATTCTTCATCTCTGAAACGGAATGAAGTGCTGACACATGCTGCAACATGAAAGAGAGAGTGGTAGTCGCTCAGTCACGCCCAACTCTTTGTGGCCCCATGGACTCCTCCCCACCAGGCTCCTCTGTCCATGGAATTCTCCAGGCAAGAATACTGGAATGGGTTGCCATTCCCTTCTCCAGGGGATCTTCCCAACCCAGGGATCAAACTCAGGTCTCTCCCGCATTTCAGGCAAATTCTTTACCATCTGAGCCATCAGGGAGGCCTGAACCTCAAAAACATTTTGTTAGTGAAAGAAGCCAGACAGGAGAGGCCACATATTATATGATCTCATTTATACAAAATACTCAGAATAGGTAAATCCATAGAGACCGAAAGTAGGTTAGTGATTGCCAGGGATTAGAGGAAGATGGAGAAAGGGAAATGACTGCTTAATGGGTATGGGTTTTCTCACAGGGTGATAAAAAATATTTGGAATTAGATAGAGGTGGGCTTCCCCTGTGGTTCAGCTGGTAAAGAATCTGCCTGCAATGCAGGAAACCTAGGTTCGATCCCTGGGTTGGGAAGATCCCCTGGAGAAGGGAAAGGCTACCCACTCCAGTCTTCTGGCCTGGAGAATTCCATGGACTGTATAGTCCATGGGGTGGCAAAGAGTTGGACATGACTGAACGACTTTCACTTCACTTCATTTCAGTGTTTCCTTGACATTGCGAATGAACTAAATGCCATGAAATTGTTCACTCTAAAATGGTCCGTTTGGGGTTTTCCCTGGCAGTCCAGTGGTGGGCAGTCCAGTAGCAGTCCAAAAACATCTTCATTTTCTGATCCTGGGTGTGCTGGGTTCAATCCCTGGTCAGGGAACTGCCCTTGGCCCAAAACCCAAAATATTTAAAAAAAAAAGAAGAAGAGGAAGAGGAAGATTTTCCTGGGGGTACAGTGGATAAGAATCTACCTGCCATTGCAGGGAAGACAGGTTCGATTCCTGGTCCGGGAAGATTTCATACACTGAGGGGCAACTAAACCTGTGCACCGCAACTCCTGAGCCCACAAACTGCAACTATGAACTCACACATCCTGTAGCCCATGAGGGGTGAGAGGGCTTCACAGTGAGAAGCTTGTGCACGGCAAGGAAGTGTATCCCCCTCCCATCGCAACCAAAGAAAGCCCATGCGCAGCAGCAAAGAGTCAAAACAGCCAAAAAATAAATAAATTTTAAAAAGAAGCAATATTGTAACAAGTTCAATAAAGACTTCAAAAATGGTCCACATCAAAAACATCTTTTCATAATAATAAATTAATTAAATGGTTAATTTTATGTCATGTGAATTTCACCCCAATTTTTTTAAAAAGTGTTTTTTTAAATGACTCTGATGTCTTCTATCTGAAAACTTGAAGAATGGGGTTGCCCTCACTGAGATGGAGAAGACTGTAGGAGGAACAGGGCTGGGAAGAAAATGTCAGTGTTCGGTTTTGAATGATTATTTATTTAAAGATGCCTATTGACATGAGATTGTCAATAGACAGATGTGTGCTTGGATTTCAGGGAAGATGCTGGAGATAATTTGAGAGTCTGCAGCATGTAGCTCACCTTTAGACTTAGAACTGACTGATATGAAGTTTCTGTTTCCTAGAAGAAGTCAGAAATAGGAATGGCATTGTTACAGAAAAGTAAACAATTTTATGTATTACACATACAAGTTTGTGGAGTGAAATTCATACCTTCTACGGGTTATAGCTCTTTAAACCCATCTAGGCATGACTGATCTGGAGCCAGGCAGGGCTGGGCTCTCTGGCAGGGAGGAGGAAGGCTACAAAGCTTCCGGCTCTCTTCTTCACTGCTTCTACGCAGCGCCTGGAAAACAACAGCTGACTTTCAGTCTTCACTAAGGATCCGTCTGTCTTGCCTACTAGCATTGTTCTCATCCTGCTGAGACTTGTCAGTTGAAAAGCCAGAAAGAACGCATCTGGTTTGTTAGACCAGCAGAACTTTGCCAAGCTAAGGGATGTAGTTATTTAGAGCAACAGCCTTCCATTGTTTTTGGCTACAGGCAATTAACAATTGTCATCAACAAATAATAGTAACTACAGACAATTGAGCCGTCTTTGTGTGCCCAGTACTCAACTAAGAGACTTTTGCATTTATTGTATCTTTCTGCCTTAACATTAAGCATGTGAGGCAGGTATCACTATTATTATTTATGAGCCTCAGTTTTACATATATAAGCCAGCCCAGAGAGGTTAAGTCATCTGTTTGAGGTCACACAGCAAGTAAAGCAAGAAGCAGGAGGAAAGCTTAATTATGTGCTGTGCTGCCTGGCGCTCCATGATGACCTAGTGAGGTGTGATGGTGGGGGTTGGGGGAGGGAAGGGAGGGAAGGAAGTGATATGTAATTATGACTGATTTGAGTTGGTGTACAACACAAAATCATAAAGCAATTTTCCACCGATTAAAAAAATAATTTTTTTTTAAAAGAAAAAGTGCAGTACTTTGGAGGAATGAAAAGAGGAAATGTCAGAGCCTCCCATATTACCACTCTGCACTCCATGGCTACAGAAGGTAAGTCTGGCTCCCCAGGTCACCTTGAATGTCCTCACCAGCCTTTAGCACAGATGCATAATGGATACCCAGAGTTTGCTGAATGAATGAATGATTGAATGTACAAGCATGCAAAGAATGATTGGCATGTACAACACTGCATTGTGCTTAATGATGAACAAACCAGTCTCTCCAGCTAGACTGTGAGCTGTTTGAGGGAAGAGACCCTTTCTTACCTGCTGCAACAATGGAGGGCAGCATATTGAGGGTTCACAATGTAGGTTAAAGGACACGGACTCCAGAGGCGGTCCACACAGGTTCACATCCTGCCTCCTCTGCTATGAGACCTTGAACAAGTTATTCAACCTCATCGGGAAAATAGGGAGAAGAGCAATACCTATGGCTTAGATACATTTATCAAGAGTAAATGAGTTAAGACCTTAGAAACAGTAGGTGCTCAGTGAACACAAGCTGTATATCTATGGAGTCATAGAGGAAGAAATCACTTGATGTCCCCTGGTCAGTGGAGGGGAGAGGGGAGTGTCGGGTACAGTCTGTAGCCTGTGGCCTAGAATAATAGGTCACATTTTTGAACACCTAATGTTAGGTTCCAGGAAATGGGCTAACCACCCTATATGCATCATTGCATTTCATCCTCACAACAGGAATATGAGGGAAATACCATTTTCATCCTATTTTCCTGACAGGGAGACAGAACAAAGTAAAGAGAGATTGAGTAATTTGCCAAGAGTCACAAAGCAAGTAAACGCAGATAAAGAACCAGTACGTGTCCTGAGGTCAGGGGCCAGGTATGTTTTATAAGAAAAATCAAAACCACTCCAGGTATTTCACACAGGGGGAACTTCATCAAGGAATTGATTCCATAAATGAGTTAAGAGCCGATAAGAGGAGATGATGAAACCACCCTGGCTGAGCAATGGCAGGAAGCTGCTGTCACTGCACGGAGGGCAGGGGTGTCCGTCTCTGGGGCCATCCAAGAGGAGCTAGAGTCACAGCAGGGGCTGCCCAGTGAAGAGCTAAACCATGGAGGAGATGTAGCCTCTGTTGGAAAACACTCTCTGAGGTTGGGAAGGAGCTCTGGCTCCTCCCTTCAGCCCACCATGCCATCCCCTGTCAGTTTTTGGCTCAGTTTAGCGTACCCACTCCAGTACTCTCGCCTGGAAAAATCCCATGGATGGAGGAGCCTGGTAGGCTGCAGTCCATGGGGTCGCTAAGAGTCGGACACGACTCAGCGACTTCACTTTCACTTTTCACTTTCATGCATCGGAGAAGGAAATGGCAACCCACTCCAGTGTTCTTGCCTGGAGAATCCCAGGGACGGGGGAGCCTGGTGGGCTGCCGTCTATGGGGTCGCACAGAGTCGGACACGACTGAAGCGACTTAGCAGCAGCAGCAGCTGGAAACCAGGGCTTCCTGGTGGTGCAGTGAAAGAATCCTCCGGCCAATGCAGGAAACAGAAGAGACACGAGTTCAGTCCCTGGGTCTGAAAGATCACCTGGAGAAAGAAAAGGCAACCCACTCCAGTATTCTTGCCTGGAGAATCTGGTGGACAGAGGAGCCTGGTGGGCTACAGTCCATGGAGTTGCAGAGGGTTGGACAAGACTGAGCAACTGAGCGTGCACACACACACACACACACATACATAGCTGGAAACCAGCCAGCCAGTGGCAGTGGTGCCTGGGAAATGTACTTTGCAGAAGAAGGTCAAGGCCTGGCTCTAAGATCAAACAAGCCAATGACCTGCATATTTGCCTTGTCTGCCTTTAGAACCCCAGTATTTCACATCAGTGCTTGGCACCTAGATGCCACTTCATACATAGGAAAGATGGGAGGGAGGAGGAAGAGCAGGCAGACAGCAGAGTCTGTGTTAAGTTCTTAACCCATAGGGCTGCAGAACCTGGGCGGCTTACATAAGGCATGGTACAAACCGGTCCTGGGGAGTGGTGGGGCTTCTGTCAAGTTCACAGGTACACGCCCTGTCTAAATGGGGCAGCCCTACTAAGCTTCGGCCAGTTTCTGCCAAGCAGGAAGGCGAGTTCAGTGTTGCCAGATCTGCTGACTTCAGGAGGAAAACTGAAAATCCTGACTTTCACTTTAAATCTGTGCCGTGCTTAGTCACTCAGTCGCGTCCAACTCTTTGAGACCCCATGACCGTAGCCTGCCAGGCTCCTCTGTCCAAGGGATTATCCACGCAAGAATACTGGGGTGGGTTGCCATGCTCTTCTCCAGGGGATCTTCCCAACACCAGGGATCGAACCCAGGTCTCCTGCATTGCAGATGGATTCTTTACCAGCTGAGCTACCAGGGAAGCCCTCACTTTAAATCAACTACTTTTTAAACGTTGGCATTGAAGCCAAATCCAGAGGAGCTTGGGACATCTTGACGGGCCAGAAAGAAGTTTAACAAAACTAGCTGGGGTCATGGTCATGCCAAGAGGATCTGGGCCCAGCCTTACTAGGCTCCCATTTAGTTCTGTTAGGTCAGTTTTAAGCATCAAAAAGAAAGAATGAATGAAAGATCCTAGACTGAATCCTGAAACAGAAAAGGGACATTTATGGAAAACCTAGTAAAATATAAAGTCTGGAGTTTTATTAATAGTAGTATACCAATGTTGATTTCTCAGGTTGTCAAAGGAATCATGGGAATGTAAAATGTTATTATAACATTGAATTACATTATGGGGAAACTGCTTGTGGAAATTCTCTGTACTATCTTCGCAACTTTTCTGTACATCTAAAATTATTCCAAAATAAAAAGTTCTTTTTTTTAAATTAATGAATGCACTTGAATGAAACATCTGAGCTCTATTTTTAAGGGTCAATGAGTTTACAATGATACCCAAATAAACAAAAACAGAAAGAAAAGAAAAAAAACAGAATAGAAAGAACTAATTTGTCACCATTGGAGGTAGCTATTGCATTAAATCCTTACCCTTATAAAGTAGAAGGAGATCAGCCCTGGGATTTCTTTGGAAGGAATGATGCTAAAGCTGAAACTCCAGTACTTTGGCCACCTCATGCGAAGAGTTGACTCATTGGAAAAGACTCTGATGCTGGGAGGGATTGGGGGCAGGAGGAGAAGGGGACGACAGAGGATGAGATGGCTGGATGGCATCACTGACTCGATGCCGGGAGTTGGTTATGGACAGGGAGGCCCGGCGTGCTGCGATTCATGGGGTCGCAAAGAGTCGGACACGACTGAGCAACTGAACTGAACTGAAGAGGGAAATAGGTCTTCCCTGGTGGTTCAGCGGTAAAAATCCACCTGAAATGCAGGAAACATGAGACAGTCCCTGGGTTGGGAAGATTCCCTGGAGGAGGGCATTGGTAATCCACTCCAATGTTCTTGCTTGGAGAATCCCATGAACAGACGAACTTAGCAGGCTACAGTCCATAACATTGCAAGAGTCGGACACTACTGAACTGAGTGAGCACACATGCACGCAAGAGGGAAATAGTTTATTCTGCCCTAGTCAATGAGGGAAAGAAGCTCTTCTTTAGAGGAGAATGACAGCTCATAATTGTTGAAGGAGGGATTGCATTAGATTTTGCAACCCTGAATGAAATACTTGACTCAGGCAATGATTAGCAATGGATGCTGAAACCATGGGGTGAAAGGTTCAAGGGAGACTGGATATTCACAAGGCGCCAAGAATACATAACGTCACAATGGAGGGATCAGGTTGTCACCACCTGAACCCAGTGATCAATCTTAGCTTCACTCATGAGACACCCAGTCATGAACCTGCTGGTGTGAGTCAACGGAGGGTGCTCATAGCAGCCCCTGGGAAGAATTATTGCTAAAATGTTCAGCTAAAATCTGATGAAGTCGTTAAATCTGCTGCTAGTTCACCGGAAATACAGGGTGTTGAGGGCAAAATTAAATGCTTCATGAGGAAGCAATCAAAGACAAGAAGTAGGGCATTGCACCAAAAGGACTATGAACCTGGTTTCTTCAGTGACCTGGAAAAAAGGGAGGAGACGCGCAAGAGAGTCTAGACTTAGACACTTATGAGATGTGATCAAATGCAATTTGAGGATCTTGCCTGAGTCCTGGTTTGAAGTAATGTAAAAGGCATTTGGGGGACAAATGGAAAAATGTATATATGGAGGAATTTAATGGCACTATGGATTTGGGGTTCATTTTGTTAGGTGTTATAATGGTATTGTGGCTAAGTAGTGTTTCATTTTTAACAGATTGAAAGAAACTCATAGAAATTGAGGAGAATCCTAGAGAGACTCCTAGAGACCAGTATTTAGTGATGAAATGTCATGTTGACTATAAATACCTAAAAATACTCAGGCCAAAAAAGGAAAGAGATGAAGCAAATATGGCCAATGTTCACAAGTTATATCTAGGAGCTGTTCATTACTTACAAGTCTCTTTACTTTTCTGTGCATTTGAAATTACTTAAATGACAAAAGAAAAGTGGAGTTTAAACAAGCATTCATTAGCTGCACAAATAGTAATATACCAAGCACTGATCTGGGCATTGGAGTTTTGGTCATTGAGTTTTTTATTCATTATTCTATTTTTGGCTCCCCTATCTTCGTTGCTGTGCGCTGGCCGCCGCAGTTGCCAAGAGTGGGGGCTGCTCTCTAGTTGCGGCGCGTGGGTTTCTCTTATTGTGGAGCACAGGATCTAGGCATGCGGGCTTCGGTAGTTGAGGCACTCAGGCTCAGTCATTGTATGGCACAGGCTTTAGCTTCCTCACAGCATGTGGAATCTTTTCAGATCAGTGATTGAACCCACATCCCCTGCATCAGCAGGTGAATTCCTATCCACTATACCACCAGGGAGGTCCATGATTTAAGTCCTCGCTTTCCTGAAATTACATCCGGTGGGAGAAAGAAGACAATCAAGGAACCAAACAGATAAAGTGTAATGTATGTCAAGTGCCACAGAGAAAAACAGGGCATGCAAATAAGGACAAGAATTTCTGTATGTGGTATATATTACTATTTCATGTGGGATAATCAAGGAAGACCTCTCCGAGGACTGGCAGAGACCTAAGAGAAGTGAGAAAAACAGTCCCTGGGAACTGACAGAGGAGCAAGAGGGACTGGCAAGTGCAAAGGCCCTGGGGTAGGAGCAGGAGGGGTATTCAAGCAGCAACAAGGAGGCCAGTGAAAGTCACACGGAAGAACAAAGGGAGAATGGTAGGAGATGAGCTCAGAGAAAGTAACAAAGGGGAGCAGGGGGTCCAGATAAAGGGGAAACTTCAGGCCATTTCAGCTCTTTTTCTCACTGAGTGAGAAGGAAAACATTAGATTTTACTTAGTTTTTTTTTTTTTTTTTTTTTTGGCAGCCCACCAGGCTCCCCGTCCCTGGGATTCTCCAGGCAAGAACACTGGAGTGGGTTGCCATTTCCTTCTCCAGTTTACTTAGATTTTTTGGAAAATTATTTTCATGGAAATTTCTAAATATATGAAAAGTAGAGAGAATAGTGAACACACAAGTACTCATCATGCAGTGTCAACATTATCAGTTCATGACCAATCTTACTTCATCTGTATCTTCCACACCATCCTAATGGATTGTTTTGAAGTGGATCCCAGACATCTTCCCATTTCACCTCTAAATGTTTTTGCACATAAGCATGCCTTGGAAATATTGCAGGTTTGATTCCAGACCACTGTGAATACAAAGTAAATGTCACAATAAAGCAAGTCTCAAATATTTTGGTTTCTCAGTGCAAATGAAAGTTATGTTTATACATTACCACAGCCTATTAGTATGCAATAGCATTATATCTAATAAAACAAGGTTCATAGCTTAATTAAAAAATACTTTCTTGTTAAAAAGTGCTTACCATCAATTTGAGCCTTCAGTAATTTGTAGTAACATTAAAGATCGATCACTGATCATAGATCATCATAATAACATATAATAGTAGTAGTAACAATAATATAAAAATATAATAATAATAAAGTTTGAACTATTGCAAGAATTAAGTAAAATATGACACAGAGACACGAAGTGAGCAAATGCTGTTGGAAAAGAAAAAAATGGTGACAATAGATTTGCTCAACACAGCACTGCCACAAACCTTCAATCTGTAAAACCTGCAATATCTGCAAAGCACCATAAAGTGAAGTCTGCCTTTATATCTTTAAAATATAAGGTCTCTTTTAGAAAACTCACAAAAACCATTGTTATACTTAAAAATGTAAGAATAACTTCTATATACCACAAACTAGTGTTCAAATGTGCCATTTTATTGATAATTTTCACAGAGTTTGTATGAATCAGCATCCAAGTAAGTCAGGAATCGCAATTGTTGAAATAGCTCTTAAACCTCTTTTAATCTCTAGGATTCTCCTCAGTCTCTATCAGTTTCTTTCAATCTGTGGAAACTGGTCCTTTGTCCTACAGTTTCCCACCATCTGAATTTCACTGGTTACATTCCCATGGTGTTGTTTAACAAGTTCCTCTGTTCCCTGGATTTCTCATAAACTTGTAATTACATGTTGTTGTTCGGTTGCCCAGCCGTGTCCAATTCTTTGCGACCCCATGGACTGCAGCATGCCAGGCCTCTCTGTCCCTCATCATCTCCTGGAGTTTGCCCAAGTTCATGTTCATTGCATCCGTGATACCTTCCAGCCATCTCTTCCTCTGATGCCCTCTTCTTCTGCCCTCAATCTTTCCCAGCATCAGAGACTTTTCCATTGAGTCATCTGTTTGCATCAGATGACCAAAATACTGAAGCTTCAGCTTCAGCATCAGTCCTTCCAGTGAATATTCAGGGTTGATCTCCCTTAAGATTGACTGGTTTGATTTCTTTGCTGTCCAAGGGACTTTCAGGATTCTTCTCCAGCACCACAGTTTGAAGGCATCAATTCTTTGGCATTCTGCCTTCTTTATGGTCCAGCTCTTACAGCCATACATGACCACTGGGAAGACCATAGCCTTGACTATACAGACCTTTGTCAGCAGAGTAATGTCTTTGCTTTTCAATATACTGTCTAGCTTTGTCATTGCTTTTCTGCCAAAAAGAAATTGTCCTCTGAATTCATGGCTGCAGTCACCATCCACAATGATTTTGGAGCCCAAGAAGAGTAAATCTGTCACTACTTCCACCTTTTCCCCTTCTATTTGCCATGTAGTAATGGAGTTGGATGCCATGATCTTAGTTTTTTTTAATATTTAGTCTTAAGCCGGCTCTTTCACTCTCCTCTTTCACCCTCATCAAGAGTCTCTTTAGTTCTTGTTCAGACAGACCTAATCAGAATCAAGGGGGTTTTTGTGTTTGTTTTTTGGCAAGAATACTTCATAAATGAGGTTAGGGACTTTCATCAAGAGATGTATACTGTTTGATTGCCCCTGATCTCATGATATAAGCAGCCACGAATGACCTTTTCCCAGGTTCCCTAATTCATTAGAAGTTTCGAAGTGCTGACATTTTATTTTTTCTTTCTTTAGTTAGATGGTACATATACATACAGAAAATTTCCTCACATCAGCTATCTGGTTACTCCATATAGCACAGGGAGAATACACGCTTGACTCTTTTCCTTTATTTGAAAGTGAAAGTAAAAGTTGCTCAGTCATGTCCAGCTCTTTGTGACCCCATGAACTATACAGTCCCTGGGGAATTCAAGCCAGAATTCTGGAGTGGGTAGCCTTTCCCTTCTCCAGGGCATCTTCCCAACCCAGGGGTCAAACCCAGGTCAAAACAATGAATTGGCTGTCTGGTCTACTAGTTCTCTAATGCCACAAAACAAATCACCACCTTCAGTGGCTTAAAACAACACACATTTCTTCTCTTTCAGTTTCTGAGGGTCAGGGGTCCCAGCATGGCTTAGCTGGGTCCTCTGCTGCAGGGTCACTCATGAAGCTACCATGGAGGTACTGGTTGGGGCAGTGGTCTCACCAGAAGGCTCAGTTGGGGAGAGATTTGATTCTGACCTCACATACGTAGTTGGGGAGGGGATTACATGTGGCGTCAACGCTAGGAGAGGCACCTCAAGGGCCATCTCAGGGCAACGCTGCCACAATCAGTATGTTCCGAGGTGACTGCTAAGTTTCATTTTTCATTTGTTTAGTATGACCTTGATTATTAAAAGATAAAAGGATTATCCTGTCAGCTGCGTGGAGACTATGTGCCAGTATGCCAGGGGAGCAAGAATCAAACACCTGCTGTCAACATCCCCATAGCCTCATTGTTTGCTGCGTCACCACTAAGCCTTGCAACATGATCCAAACCTCATAAGTGAAGTAAAAAGGCAAGAAACAGGCAAGGAGGAAACAATAGGAGATGGAACTTATCTCCAGAGTGTGCAATGAGTGGAAATCTGTGTGCCTCTATTTCCTTCCTATAAATTTAGGCTAATAGTCTCTACCTCCCTGGGCTATTGTTCATTAGTACATATGAAATGTTTAGAGCATTGGCTGGCAGAGGAGTTCTCTGGTGGTCCAGTGGCTAAGACTCTGCCCTCACAATGCAAGGGGCCCAGGTTCAATCCCTCTTCAACCCTTCAGGTTCCCACATGCTGTAACTCAAGGTTCCACATGCACAGTGAAGATCAAAGATATCATGTGCGGCAAGTAAGACCTGCTGCTGCTGCTGCTGCTAAGTCGCTTCAGTCGTGTCCGACTCTGTGCGACCCCATAGAAGGCAGCCCACCAGGCTCCCTCGTCCCTGGGATTCTCCAGGCAAGAACACTGGAGTGGGTTGCCATTTCCTTCTCCAGTGCATGAAAGCGAAAAGTGAAAGTGAAGTCGCTCAGTCGTGTCCGACTATGCGTCCCCATAGACGGCAGCCCACCAGGCTCCTCTGTCCATGGGATTTTCCAGGCAAGGGTACTGGAGTGGGGTGCCATCGCTTTCTCCAAGTAAGACCTGCTGCTGCTGCTGCTGCCGCTAAGTTGCTTCAGTCATGTCCGACTCTGTTTGACCCCATAGACAGAAGCCCACCAGGCTCCCCCGCCCCTGGGATTCTCCAGGCAAGAACACTGGAGAGGGCTGCCAGACCTAGCACAGCCAAATAAATAAATAAATAAATTTAAAAAATAGAGCTGGCACTGCAAGTGCCACCCAGGTGTACGTGGTTGCTGCTGCTATTTTATAGTTGTTGAAATGATTATTGTCACTTACGTGATTACACATTAATATTTGCTGACTTCTCTAAGGCTGCCTGGTTGGTCCTGGGCTATGTGCCCATGCTAGCTGGAAAGGTTTTCGCTTTCAGCAGACAGAGCCAAATGAAAGTCTCCTATTTTCCTTCCCAGCATGAATGAGTGATTCAAGCCACTTCAGTAGCAATTAAATAGCTTCAAAAGTGAATCTGACTCATTAAATACCCAATTGGCTGGGAGAACTTGGTCCTAAATTAAACCAAACCCCTTCTAGTCTTTTAAAAAGGTGAACACTATTCATTAGGGTTTTTTTTTAAGTTTTAATTACACAAGTGGTATATGAATATACTCTTTTATTTTAAAAGATAAACGCACCTAAAAATAAGATTCTCCAGACTTCCCTAGTGATCCAGTGGTTAAGAATCCACCTGCCAATGCAAGAGACATGCGTTTGATCCTGCTCTGGGAAGATTCCACATGCCATGGGGCCACCGCTGTTGGGTCTGTGCTCTACAGCCTGTGCTGCGCAACGAAGAGAAACCACCCCAATGAGAAGCCAGTGCACTGCAACTGAGAGTAGTCCCAGCTCGCCACAGCTAGAGAAAGTCCATTAGCACCAATGAAGACCCAGCACAGCCTAAAAAAAAAAAACAGAGAGAGATAAGATTCTGCCTGAGGACTCTCACCTCTGCTTCCTCTCTTTCATTCTACAGGTGACCATGGTTAATAACTTGATATGTATTATTTGAGAGCTCTATCTTTGCATTTACATTGTTTTATATGTTTTTATGTAAATAACATTGTTTGGCAAGCATTATTCTGCAACTTTCTTAAATAGCTGCAAAGGTGAAGAGGACTCATTAAACACCAAGTTATCTGGGAAGGTTTGGTCTTAAATTGTCTCACACCCCACACAAGATCCTCCAGCAAATTATGTCAGCTATCCTTGAAAAATACATCCAGAATCTAACCACTTTTTACCCCCTCCACAGCTCTGACCCTGGACCCTGCTCCAGCTTCCATTTCAACTTTCAATCAGATACACCTAAAAAATTTGAAAGCAAGTTCTTGAAAAGGTATTTTTACCTTTGAATAATGATTATTCAACGCTACCTGTGTTCATTGTAGCAGTCTTCACAACGGCCAAGAGATGGAAATAATCCAAATGTCCAGTGGATGGGTGGATAAAATGTCATATACATTACACTGGGCTATTGTTCAGTGTTTAAAAGGAAGGAAATTGTGTCACAGGCTACAGCATGAATGAGTCTTGAAGACATGAAATAATCAGATACAAAAAGGCAAGTATTGTATGATTTCACTTAAATGGGGTATCTAGCTGAGTTAAACTGATAGAGACAAGAGTAGAATAATCAATATTCTACCAGGAGCTGGAAGGAGAGGAAACGGGATAGTTACTATTCAATGGGTACAGAATTCCATTTTGGGAACATTTGAAAGTACTGGGGACAGGTGATGGTCATGGTTGAACAACAACATGAGTGTACGTAATGTTACTGTACTTATACTTTTAAATGGTTAAAATGGTATTGTTACGTGTATTTTGTCACAATAAAAAACACATCAGAAATTTTTGATCAGGTTGCTTGCTTGCGTGCTTTGCCGCTCAGTCGTGTCCGACTCTTTGTGGCCCCATGAACTGTAGCCCACCAGGTTCCTCTGTCCGTGGGATTTTTCAGGTAAGAATACTGGAGTGGATTGCCATTTCCTTCTCCAGGGGATATGCCTGACCCTGGGATTGAACCTGTGTCTCCTGCATTACAGGCGGATTCTTTACCTGCTGAGCCATCAGGAAAGCCCATTGGATGGGGTTATATCACCCCAAAACCTCTACAGGCTCTCATCTCAGGGCTTCAAGACCAAAGTCCCTACCCTGGCCTACAAGGGCCTGTCCCGTGTTGTTTCCACACCCTGTGCGAACTTTCTGAATCTCCATCTCATGGTCTTCTTGTTCACTTCCACTACAGACATGCTGGCACCTTTACTGCTTTTCAAACACGCCAGGCATGCTTTGCCTCAGGGCCTTTGCAGTTTCTATTCCTCTGCCTGGTACATTTTTCTCCCAGGTATCTGCAGGGCTGGCTTCTTCACCTCCTATAGGCTTATGGGTCTTAGTTCCCCGATCAAGGGTTGAACTCATGCCCCAGCAGTGGAATCACAGAGTCCTAATTTCTGAACTGCCAGCTGACCCTACTTTTTAAAAATCAACCTTCACCCCACCCCTTTTGGCCTGCATTCTTCTTCTCCACAGCAGTTAAACCATCTAAAAGCTTCTTTGTCTTATTTATTGTCTGTCTTGCCTCACTAGAATGTATGAGTGTTCAAATGTTTTAAAGTCTCCAAGCTGCAACCTGACCTTTCTCAAGGTTCCTGGATGCCACTGATAACCTCAATAGCAAAGTTGCAAAGTTTGTTCTCAGATCTTCCTTTTCCTTGGGTCACAGCCCCAGAAGCTGATTAAATTTTTCCTCTAGGCCAGGAAGGGGAGACAAATGGAAAGGTATGCACTCTGAGTGACCAGGTGAGCCCTGAGCGCCAGCCTGGCTGTTCCCTGTGTGATTTAGACTCTGCGGCTGGATTTCTGGGAACAAAGTGAAAACTGCCAGGCTTGGCAGTAGCTGGGGGCTTTTGTGGCAGACTGGCCAGTGGTGAAGAAGAACAAGCAGAGATGGCCTGGACATGATGAGAGCAGAGGCTCCATACTCAAACATCTATTGGTCATCAATGCGCAGGCAAGCTGGGCACGGGGACCCTGCATAACTTGGAAATGAGGAATCATAGGAAATCAGGACCCATTCAGCTGCCACTCAGCTCCAGGTGACTCGGACCAAGCAGGAATGAAAGCATTCTTGTTGCCAGACCTCCTGACTGCTTATTTTCCAGAGAATCAGGAAGTTGATTTTTATGAGCTATTTTCTCACTTTTAAACACTGGTTAAAAAAATTTTTTAAAATACCACATGATCTTACAAAACATGTTTGAAAACTGGATCTCCTCCATCCCCACTCCCTCCCATACACACCCTCCACTTTTTACAAATCTGCAGTTTAGGAAAACTCTTAAGAACATGGACTTTGGTTCCAGAGAGACCTGGCTTTGCTGCTATTTGGGCCAAGTTCCTTGACATCTGCAAGTCTGTTTCTCTACCTGTAAAATGGGAACAAAGCTAGAACCTACCTCATAAGATTATTTGGGAGGATAAAGGAGACTTAGCAAGGTGCCTGGCAAATAGTATCACAATTCAATATGATTAGTAGTAATTGGGGGAAGGAAGAGCCAAAGGGTACTACTAGGGAGAGAAAGTGGAATAACAGAAAGGTCGTGCATGGTATGAACTGCTGTGATATGGTCAGAGGCAGAGGAACGTCCAAGCTTGCTTGCTATGGCCTGAGAGAATGAGACTGAAGATCCAGGACCCACCATAAGCAAAGGACTCAGGTAAAGATTCTGCCTGCTGGCTCAGATGGTAAAGAGTCCGCCTGCAATGTGGGAGACCTGGGTTTGAACCCTGGGTGGGGAAGATCCCCTGGAGGAGGGCATGGCAACCCACTCCAGTACTCTTTCCTGGAGAATCCCCATGGACAGAGGAGTCTGGCTGGCTACAGTCCATGGGTTTGCAAAGAGTCCGACATGACTGAGCGACTAAGCATAGCACACAAGGATTCTGCCAACCACGCCAGAGATCAGCACCTCCCAGGTCTTCCAGATCTGTGGGTGGCACTGCATCTCTAAGAGGCTCTCTGTCTCAGAGGATGGCACAGGTCCCAAGCCAGAATTTGTCTGAAAGACCCAACTGTAGGACTTTACATCTGTGCTTGTGGGAGTTAATCTTCTTAGTTTGGGACCTGATATTTCAGATGTCAAGATTCTGCAGCTGTCCCTCCTGACTTCCTTCTTTTGTAGTTTGGATAAAATTTTCACCAGAATCACTTAGGAGTGTTTGATTGTAAGCAACAGACACCCCAACCCAAGATGGTTTAGCAAAAATGAAACGTATAGCTTCATGCGCCTGACGTGTCCAGGGGTAGGACATGTACAGCTTGATGTGGGTCAGAGGATGAGACCAGAACTTGTATCCTCTCTGTCATCTTTCCAGATGGGATTCATTCTCAGGCAGTGTCTTCCCAGATGTAACTCCATATCTGAGCAACTCCAGATCTGAACAACAGCATGTCTGAGCAACTCCAGATCTGAGCAACTCCGTATCTGAACAACTCCATATCTGAGCAACTCCGTATCTGAACAACTCCGAAGCAGGTGGGACTCCTTTAGAGCTCAAAGATAAAGTCCCTGTGTAAAGTTTCATTGACTATGGTTAACTTGAGCTGGGTCTGGTTCCCTCCTTTGAACCAATCAATATCCCACGAGGAATACAGTGTGTGATTTCTAGGCCAGGGCAGCATCAACTTGGATGGGGGTGGTGATACCTGAAATCAGCATCACCAGGATCAAAATATGGATGAGGGGTAAGAAAGGGATGCTGACCCAAGAACTAAATCATGTGCACTTACCTAAAGTAGAATGAATGGGTGCTCAGTGACCCCCTTTCCTTAGGGAAAAAAAAATATTCACCTTATCTTTTATGCAATGTATTTTTAAAATAGTCATTACAAAGAACAGCATTTAACACCCTACTGATCCCCAGGGCTGGCTTGGCTGATCTTGGATCCCTTTTTATATTTATCATCTCCTAGAATTCCACTACCTTGACTAAAGAAAGCAGGAGGACTATTCTTCCACAATAATATAGAATAGAATATTTAGGGGGTACTTACCTTTCAAACCAGTCATGAATCTATCCAGGCCTAAATTTGTCCAGCTGTGCCATAACTCACCCAAATATCTTTATGTAGAAAAAGATTTTTGTTTTTTCGCCAAGTGATCCATAGTTCTAAACACCTGGCAAAAAATCCACATGGACTCTTATGTCCTTCAATCAACTCTAAGAACACTGCTGTCTGTGTTCACAACTGTTTAAAATACATATTCAAAATTTGTCAGCCTAATATCACCGAGTTCGTAGTTCCTATGCACCCCTCAAGTGCCACCTCCCCCACATGGGAAATCATGACATAAAGAAAGACATAACATTTGTGCAAAGCTGCCCACAGCAACACAGTCCCAGCGGAGACACACCGAATGATGTTTTCCTGGGCCTGGCCAGGAAAACAGAGTGTGAACCAAACAGAAAACCTTCCAAAATAACATGTATTCGCTGGAACAATATAAATTGCCATTTTTATATCAACAATTTTAATGATCACAACTATATATAATAGGGCAGTGGTTTTCAAAGTGTGATTTACAGACTTCGGGGGAGGTTGGGGTGGGGAGTAGGAGTGTGTCCCAAAGATCCTTTCAAGAAGAACGTGAAGTCAAAATTGTTGTCATAAATAATAATATTAAGATGTTATTTGCCTTTTCACCATATTGACATTTGCCCTGAGAAAAGCAATGAAAGTGAAAGTCGCTCAGTCATGTCTGACTCTCTGCGACCCCATGGCCTATATAGTCCATGAAATTCTCCAGGCCAGAATACCGGAGTGGGTAGTAGTCTTTCTCTTCTCCAAGGGATCTTCTCAACCCAGAGATCAAACACAGGTCTCCTACATTGCAGGCAGATTCTTTACCAACTGAACCACAAAGGAAGCCCAGGAATACTGGAATGGATAGCCTATCCCTTCTCCAGCGGATCTTTCTGACCCAGGAATCAAACTGGGGTCTCCTACATTGCAGGCGAATTCTTTACCAACACAGCTATCAGGGAAACCCCTGAGAAAAGCAATGGTGAGTAAAATTACAAGAGGCTGAATTTCCTTCCTTTATTTATTTCAATTAAACAACATAATGCAACAGATTGAGTTTAGAAGCAGATTATGAATTCACCTATCCTTTTTTTATTTTAATTGAAGTATCAGTTCAGTTCAGTTGCTCAGTCATGTCTGACTCTTTGTGACCCCATGGACTGCAGCTTGCCAGGCTTTCTTGTCCATCACCAACTCCCAAAGCCTACTCAAACTCATGTGCATCAACTCAGTGATGCCATCCAACCATCTCATCCTCTGTCATTCCTTTCACCTCCTGCCTTCAATCTTTCCCAGCATCAGGGTCTTTTCCAATGAGTCAGTTCTTCGCATCAGGTGGCTAGAGTATTGGAGCTTCAAAGTCAGCATCAGTCCTTCCAATGAATATTCAGGATTGATTTCCTTTAGGATTGACTGGTTTGATATCCTTGCAGTCCAAGGGACTCTCAAGAGCCTTCTCCAACAGCACAGTTCAAAAGCATCAATTCTTCAGTGCTCAGCTTTCTTTATGGTCCAACTCTCACATGTGTACATGACTACTGAGAAAACCAAAGATTTGACCAGACGGTTGATGCACACTTGAAGTAAATTGAAGTATAGTTGGTTTATAATATTATGCTCATTTCAGGTGTCCAGCAAGGTGATTTGTAGAGATACCAAGGGAACATTTCATGCAAAGATGGGCTCGATAAAGGACAGAAATGGTATGGACCTAACAGAAGCAGAAGATATCAAGAAGAGGTGGCAAGAATATACAGAAGAACTGTACAAAAAAGATCTTCATGACTCAGATAACCATGCTGGTGGTATCACTGACCTAGAGCCAGACATCCTGGAATGTGAAGTCAAGTGGGCCTTCGGAAGTGTTACTATGAACAAAGTTAGTGGAGGTGATGGAATTCCAGTTGAGCTATTTCAAATCCTGAAAGATGATGCTGTGAAAGTGCTGCACTCAATATGCCAGCAAATTTGGAAAACTCAGCAGTGGCCACAGGACTGGAAAAGGCCAGTTTTCATTCCAATCCCAAAGAAAGGCAATGCCAAAGAATGCTCAAACTACCTCAGAATTGCACACACCTCACACACTAGTAAGGTAATGCTCAAAATTCTCCAAGCCAGGCTTCAGCAATACATGAACTATGAACTTCCTGATGTTCAAGCTGGTTTTAGAAAAGGCAGAGGAACCAGAGATCAAATTGCCAACATCTGCTGGATCATGGAAAAAGCAAGAGAGTTCCAGAAAAACATCTATTTCTGCTTTATTGACTATGCCAAAGCCTTTGACTGTGTGAATCAAAATAAACTGTGGAAAATTCTGAAAGAGATGGGAATACCAGACCACCTGACCTGCCTCTTGAGAAATCTGTATGCAGGTCAGGAAGCAACAGTTAGAACTGGACATGGAACAACAGACTGGTTCCAAACAGGAAAAGGAGTAGGTCAAGACTGTATATTGTTACCCTGCTTATTTAACTTATATGCAGAGTACATCATGAGAAACACTGGGCTGGAAGAAACACAAGCTGGAATCAAGATTGCCGGGAGAAATATCAATAACCTCAGATATGCAGATGACACCACCCTTATGGAAGAAAGTGAAGAGGAACTAATAAGCCTCTTGATGAAAGTGAAAGAGGAGACTGAAAAGTTGGCTTAAAGCTCAACATTCAGAAAACAAAGATCATGGCATCCGGTCCCATCACTTCATGGGAAATAGATGGGGAAACAGTGGAAACAGTGTCAGACTTAATTTTTGGGGGCTCCAAAATCACTGCAGATGGTGACTGCAGCCACGAAATTAAAAGACGCTTACTCCTTGGAAGGAAAGTTATGACCAACCTAGACAGCATATTGAAAAGCAGAGACATTACTTTGCCAACAAAGGTTTGTCTAGTCAAGGCTATGGTTTTTCCTGTGGTCATGTATGGATGTGAGAGTTGGACTGTGAAGAAGGCTGAGTGCCGAAGAATTGATGTTTTTGAACTGTGGTGTTGGAGAAGACTCTTGAGAGTCCCTTGGACTGCAAGGAGATCCAACAAGTCCATTCTGAAGGAGATCAGCCCTGGGATTTCTTTGGAAGGAATGATGCTAAAGCTGAAACTCCAGTACTTTGGCCACCTCATGCGAAGAGTTGACTCATTGGAAAAGACTCTGATGCTGGGAGGGATTGGGGGCAGGAGGAGGAGGGGACGACAGAGGATGAGATGGCTGGATGGCATCACTGACTCGATGGACGTGAGTCTGAGTGAACTCCGGGAGTTGGTGATGGACAGGGAGGCCTGGCGTACTGCGATTCAAGGGTTTGCAAAGAGTTGGACACGACTGAGCGACTGAACTGAACTGAGTTTTATGTCCTCTAAATATATATGTATATATTGTTTTGTGTGCTCTAAAATTTTTACTTAAAGTAATTCATACTGTACAAATTGATCTGCTACAGTGAAGTGCACAGGCTCTGGATTAAGACTGACTCAGGATTCTTGACTGATGCTTCCTAGTTGTGACCTTGGACAAGTTATTCAACTGCCTGTACCATACTTTTCTCATCTGTAAAATAGTAATAATACTCGTACTTATCCCATGGGATTGCTCTGAGTGTCAATATACTATACAAGTCCCTAGAAACAGCATCTGGCACAGAGTGAGCATTATAAAAGCGTTTCCTCTCATTATTATGTCAGTCCTCTTGCTTTTTTCACTCATGATTTTTTCTTACGTGTTTGTGTCAGATCTTGGTTAAGTCATGCAGGACTTCTTTTGCAGCGTGCTGACTCTCTAGTTGTAACTCAGACTTAGTTGTTCCTTGGCATGTGGGATCTTAGTTCCTCGACAAGGGATCAAACCCACATCACTTGCATTGCAAGGTGGATTCTTGACCACAGGACCAGCAGGGAAATCCCTTCACTCATGATTTTGAACCTTCATATGCATAGACAGAATAAGTTCTTGTTCGGTGCTGTATAGTATTCCATCACATAAACAAACATTCCACATTTTCTTTTTATTTATGGTCACACTGAGTTTTCATTGCTTTTGTGTGAACTTTCTCTAGTTGCAATGAGCGAGGGCTACTCTTTGTTGCAGTGCCAGGGCTTCTTATCTTAGTGGCTTCTGTTACTGTCAAGCACAGGCTCTAGGCGACCAGGCTTCAGCAGTTGCAACACACAGGCTCAGTAGTTGTGTCTCAGTTGCTCCTTGGTATGTGGAATCTTCCTGGACCAGAGATGGAACCTATGTCCCCTGCACTGGCAGGCAGATTCTTATCCACTGTGCCACTGGGGAGGTCCCCAAACATTCCACATTTTATTATGTCTCTGCTGCAAATACTAACAATGATAAGCCTCTTTCTACTTGTAGATATTCATAAGTTTATAACCTCAAAAATCTTCTCAGATGACTAATTTTCTCCAGTAAGGCTCGCCTCTGTGGTAGGCAGAATAACAGAAGATGTCTCAGTCCTCATTCCTAGTACCTGGTGATATGTTAAATTATGTGACAAAGGGTAAGTAAGATTGCAGACAGAATTGTGATTGGTTAGAATTAGAAATGGAGACATTATCCTGGATGGTCCATCCAGATGGGCTTCCATGGTGGCTCAGTGGTAGAGAATCCACCTGCCAATGCAGGAGATGTGGGTTTGCTGCCTGGGTTGGGAAGATCCACTGGAGAAGGAAATGGCAACCTACTCCAGTATTCTTGCCTGGGAAATTTCATAGACAGAGAAACCTGGTAGGCTACAGTCCATGGGGTCTCAAAAGAGTCGGATCCAACATAGCAACTAAACAACAATAACAACAATCCATCCAGGTAAACCGAACATAATCACAAGAGTCCTCATAAGTGGAAGAGGGAGGTAGAGAAGAGAGAGAACTACAGATGTGGTGTATACAGAAGACTTGGCCTGGTACTGCTGGCTTTTAAGGTAGAGAAGGGGCCCACACGACAAGAAAGACAGTCAGTATTCAGAAGCTAGAAAGGGCAAGAAAATAGATTCTCCCCTAGTTCCTTCAGAAGGAACACAATCATACCACTTCTTGATTTTAGTGGTGTCAGACTTCTGACCTCCAGAACGCTAAGATAATACATTTGGATGTATTAAGGTAGCTCTCCTGTGCTCATTTGTTACAGCAGCATGAGAAAAGAAATTGGCTCTAAATGGTGGCTCTGTGGTAAAGAATCCGTCTGCCAATGCAGAAGATGTGGGTTTGATCAGGAAGATCCCCTGGAGAAGGAAATAGCAACCCAGTCCAGTATTCTTGCCTGGAGAATTCCATACAGAGGAGCCTGAAGGACTACAGTCCATGGGATCGCAGAGTTGGACACCACTGAGCAACAGCACTCAAGCATCGCCGGATAGAGAAGAGCTGACATTTGGGGTTTACCATGCACACGTGAAATGGATACATGAAATGATAGTCCTTGCAACTTCGACCAGATGGGAAGAGGGAAGGAAGTGAGGATTAGAGAAAGGAGCCTAGCAGCTGCTGAGGCTGCAGCACAGATGTAGTGGGTGTCACTGGGAGGAAGCCAGAGGTCCAAACAAATGGGGCCCTCATGGGCTGACAGGGATCTGAGAGTGACCTTGGAGCAGGTGGCCAAGGACAGGAAGCAGAAGATCACTGAGAAAGCAAAAGGTGCGGGAGAGGGAGTTCAGAGCTCCGGTGAGGGGCAGGGAAATGAGTTGCAGAAGCCGGTTCCTATGCAAACTCCTGGAAGTCCTCGCGTCGCCCCGAGGACACTCTGTGCCTGCGGCGGGTTAGGGATGCGATGGGCATGATTGGACAGGTGTGCGCCCTGAGTCCAGGTGCGCCGCGGGGCAGGATGGGGCTCTGTGCAGGGCATGTGTGTGCTGCTGGGACAGTGGTCTGTCTGGGAACACGAGGATGACGGATGACGGGGTCTGTGTGTACGGATCTGTGCCACGCGTCTGGATGTGGGGAGGAAAAATGCGGGGGTGTGTGCGCAAGGGTCTGGGTGGATGAGCTGGGGAGACATGGATGTGGACACCGGAACAAGGGAGCGCGCGAGGCCGGAGCTCGTTTGGGGGCAGAGGGAGAAAGAAGGGCCGCGGGGAGCCGGGCGGTGCGGTGGCCCGACCATCGGCCTCGCCAAGCCCCGCCCGCCACGCTCCCGGGCTTCCCCGCCCCGCTGCCGGCTCCCTCCCCGTCTGTGTCTCCGCGCGCTCGCGGCGCCGCCGCCAGAGCCGCCCGCCCGCCGCCGCCGCCGCCGCCGCCGCCGCCGCCGCCGCCGCCGCCGCACGCGTCCCGAGCCGCCGCGGGAAGCAGGTATGACCCCGACGCCGGGCTCCGCGCTTTCCCCGCCGCCCGCCCAGCCGTTTCCCACCCGAGGGCGCTCGGCGCTCGCCCCGGCGGCACTGCTGGGACCCGGCCTCGGGCTCAGGGCGACCGCCGCGGAGGATGGAGAGGGGAAGACCCCTGGACGCGAGCCGAGGTGTCGGATGAGTGCGCCGTCGGGGGCGGCCGAGAGGGCGGCGGCGTCCTCGGCACCGAAGGGGCGGGATGCGAGGTCCTCTGGGAGGGTGACAACAGCGACACCTGAGAGCTAGGCGCCTGGACGCACAACGCGTGGCTGAAATTAGGGTGTCTTCTTGGTGTTTCCATTTAACAAAGGGGAAAACTGAGGGCCAGAGGCCGGAGCAGCTTCCCTGGGTCCTTGGGACAAGTTGCTGAGCCCAGATTTGGACCCGAGGAGTCTGACCGCAGAGCTCGCTCACCTTAGCCTCCTCGACCAGCCTCCCTCTGGGGAACAGGCGTGTCTTCAATGAGTGTTCCCCTTGAGACTGCCCAGCGCGGGGGAGGCCAGCTCCGAAGGCCCTGGTCTCTGTTCCCCAGGGAAGCGTTAAGCCAACACTTGGGTGGGCTGGGCAGGGGTGGGGGCGGGGTTGGGGGCAGAATGTGTGCCGCTGAAGCGGGACCTTGTTGTCTAGTCTGGAGGGAGAAACTGAGGCTGGGGGAGGTTTAGGGAGGAAGCCACAGAGCTTCTCCATCCACAGGGGGCGGGACAGCTCCTCCAACCACGCCCCATCCACCCCCACCCCCCACACCCCCCCCACACAGACATCTGCCCATCTCCACTGGAGTGAGGGCAGAACAACCAAAGCAATGGATTGACCCCGACAGCTCAGTCCTCAGTCCACGCGGGAGGCTTGTGTGACTAGTTCCCTGAACCTAAGCATCCCCTGCACGACCAATGACCCCACCTGCCTGCCCACTGAACTGTGCAATCCAAGGAGAAATATACACTCATCCGATCTCCTTTGTCTGTAATCCCTGCCCTCCCCCCTCCAAAGGTTACCGCCTTCATAATTTGGGGTGTTCCTTCTAGGTCTTTCTTACACCCATGCAGTCACATAGATGTGTATCCATAGAAAGTATGTAAGCTGCATAGTAACGTGGGTGGATGTTTCCTAGAAATGGTACAGTACATCCAGCATCCTTCTGCAACTTGCCACCCCTCTCCACTCGGTTATAGTTGCTTTGAAAGTTATCCAAGTGGCTGCGTATAAAGCCAGCTTATTTATTTTAACTGCTGCCTTGTTTTCCACCATGGATTTGCCAGGTGATAGTGGTGTTAGTCCCCCAGTGGCATCCACCTCTTTGCAATCCCCTGGACTGTAGCCCACTAGGCTCCTCTGTCCATGGAATTCTCCAGGCAAGAATACTGGAGTGGGTAGCCATTCCCTTCTCCAAAGGATCTTCCCAGCCCAGGGATCAAACCCAGGTCTCCTGCATTGCAGGCGGATTCTTTACCCTGTGAACCACAGGAAAGCCCATGGATATGCCTATTGCTGAGTATTTAAGTTGTAAAATTAGATGACTGTTTTATATTTCAACCTCTTGTATAAATTAACATTTCTGGGTGAAATAAGATTTCTTTGTTCTTTGCCCTATAATTACTTGAAGGATCTGAATTTGGGGGACAAGTTCTCTGTTCCCCATTGCACACGCATGTGCCATGCACACATACACAAGGCACACAGCCATGCACAGGTGCACGTATACACATCTCTGTCCTTCTGTCTGTAGACAAGGACAAACCCTGAACCCCCTATCTGTGGTTGTTGCTGAGCTGAAAGGCCTGGGATTGAGCCAGGCCACAAGCCCTGATGTCCAGGCCCCAGTGGGCAGAATTCCCATAAGAGACCGTGTCTAAGAGTTTCCTCTAGACATACTCGCAATGCCATCCCCATCGTCCAGTAGGAAATGGAAGGACTTAGGAACCATGTCTGACAGACTAGAGTGTCTAGGGTCCTCCTTGTGTACCACAGACTTTCCTGGTCCAGGCTGTGCCGTGGGAGTGTCCTTAGTCTAGACTGTGGGCCGGGACTGTCAAAAGTTTGGTGGAAGCTCTGATGACAGCTGGCTGGGGGAAGCTGGAATCCCAGCTCTTTGCATTACAGCCCCAGCTCCACCACTTCCCAGCTTGGGCAATAATTCCCTTCCAGTGTCTGAGCCGCAGTTTCACATCTGTAACATGGGATGATGTAACAAGGGCAGCCTCCCAGAACTGTTGAGTGGGTCAGTGGGATGACAAAACCAAGCACTTAGCATGTTGTCAGCACTCAGAAAGCAGGAAGTCTTATCTTGGACAGAGAAGACCCAGCAATGGCCCCAGGGAGGGGGTGACACTCAGGGCCACCATTTGGGACCTCATCCACATCCCAGTGCAGGGCAGAGAATCCCAGCGCTGAGTGGGACGGAGGGTGAGACCTCAGCTAATGGGAGCCACGCCCAGCTCACAGTGGGGTCCGGAAGTATCATGTCACCTACAAAGGACCTACTGTGCGCCTGGCCCTGAGCTAGGATACAGAAACAAACTGAGCCACAGTCCACGCAAAGCAGACCTGTGCGCAGCTTTTGTGAGGCCCATGCTCCTTTTGAAATTCTAACTTACTCCCAAGATTTTAAAAGCTGGGAGATTAGGATTTGGGGATCCTCCTGAGAAGAGAGGATCAGAAAAGCTGACAACTCCAGCCCTAACTTTCGGCTGCCCCCTGGCATGGGACAGGTACCCTCAAGGGTGGCACAGTCCCCAGCTGGCCCACCCCTTAAGCATAAAGAGCAGCATACTATAAAAGTTAGTAACTCAGACTCCATAGCCAGCTTCTGCATCCCAGCTCTGGCATGGATTAGTTGTGTGATCAAAGCAAATTATCTAGCACTTTTTGGGGGACAATTTTTTGATCTTTTTGAAAATTTTATATTTTTTTCACATGTGTGCACTGCTCTATTTATTTATTTATGGCTGTGCTGGATCTTTGTTGCTATGCAGACCTTCTCTAGTTGCAGAGAGCAAGGGGCTGCTCTCGAGTTGCTGTGCATGGGCTTTCTATAGCGGTGGCCTCTCTCGTTGTGGAGCACAGGCTCTTCAGGCGCTTGGCTTCAGTAGTTGCTGCTCACAGGCTCTAGAGCTCAGGCTTGGTAGTTGTGAAGCACGAGCTCAGCTCCTCTGCAGCGTGTGGAATCTTCCTGGACCAGGAATCAAACCTGTGTCCCCTGTACTGGCAATCAGATGCCTATCCACTGCCACCAGGGAAATCCAATTTAGCACTTCTATAATTCGATTTCCTCGTATGGAAAAGAGGGATAATAAGCAGCACTTCTCTCAAACACTATTTTCAGCATTAAATGAATCAGCAAACCTCAGCCTCTTACAACAGGGCCAGGTGCATGAAATACACTAAGTGTTGATGATGGTCATGCTTGCTGCTGGTGGTGTGAGCTGTCTGATCCCTATAAGAGTGCAATTTGTATTCCAAATTGTACTCCATATAAAATGTTGGGGGAGCACAAGTGAAAGAGGAAGGAAGGAATGAAAGTAACACTTTAAGCTCTTTCTTCAAAGAAGATGCTGCAATCCTGGATATTTTTTCTGCCCAAGGTCAGAAAGAGGACAACATTACAAGGAAAGTGACAAAAGGAGGGGACTTCTAAGATGGGTTTTAAAGGATGAATAGGAGTTTCTCTGGAGCAATAGAGTGAGAAAAGCATTTCCACACAAAGGAAATAGCCTTTCCAAAGCCCTGGGAGCATGACCAGGTAGATCATGTTTAGGAAGTGACAATGGTCCAGTGTTACTTTAGGTAAGGTATCTCAGAGTATAGGGAGAGGCAGGAAGATGAATCTGGGGAGACAGAAAAGGATGAGGCTCTCAGGAAAGGGGAGGTACAATTCTTCTGCATCTACTATGTGCAGGTGCCCTTGTAATCCCCACTCCCCCTCATCCTCATAATTCCCCAGGAATCAGGGTTTTTGGTCACCATTTACTGATGAATTAGAGGCTCAGGAAGGTAAGCCACTTGCTCAAGAGCTCAGACTATGGTTCAGTGGCAGAACTGAAATCAGACCCCAGATCTGTCTGATTCTAAAGCCCCTGTCCCCTCTCTGGGCCTCCTGTTGTCTCATTGGAAAGTGGTGGTAGTACTAGTGAAGCCTACTGAGTGGGCTTGGCA
The DNA here is from genome assembly GCF_032452875.1 of Bos javanicus. Taxonomy (NCBI): domain Eukaryota; kingdom Metazoa; phylum Chordata; class Mammalia; order Artiodactyla; family Bovidae; genus Bos; species Bos javanicus. The sequence continues at coordinate 20,951,768 of NC_083892.1, forward strand.
TGAGGATGAGATGAGATTGAACATGCAGCCTTCAGCACAGTCCCTGGCACAGAGCAGTTGCTGCTGTTGTTGTGATGGAATATGTTGCTCTAGGCTTCTCACCAGAACTCACACCACTGCCCAGCCTGAGATGGGGGTCCCCAGGGAGAAAATGTCCGGGGCTAGTGGATCTCTCTGGGCCAGAAACATCACCATCACCTGGAGCTTTTGTCAAAATGCAGATTCTCAGACCCAATCTGCTGCTGCTGCTGCTAAGTCACGTCAGTTGTGTCTGACTCTGTGCGACCCCATAGACAGCAGCCCACTAGGCTCCCCCATCCCTGGGATTCTCCAGGCAAGAACACTGGAGTGGGTTGCCATTTCCTTCGTCAATGCATGAAAGTGAAAAATGAAAGTGAAGTCACTCAGTCATGTCTGACTCTTTGTGACCCCATGGACTGTAGCCTACCAGGCTCCTCCGTCCATGGGATTCTCCAGGCAAGAGTGCTGGAGTGGGGTGCCATTGCCTTCTCTGCAGACCCAATCTAGACCTTCTAAATTGGAGACCCTGAGGGATGGCCCAGCAACCTGTATTTTAACAAGCTCTTCGGATGGTTCTCATGAATGCTGAAATTTCAGATTCACTGACCTGGAGAAAACCTTCAAATGAGATCCTCCTTGGCCACCTCCCTCCACCTCCAGCTAGAAGAATGGGTAGGTGGTGAGAATTCTGTCCTCACCAAGACCAAGCAACAGCACATCCCCTTCAGCACAGGAGGCTGAAAAGAACCATTTCTTTACAGATAAGAAAGTTGCCGAGGCCTTGTGGGGCTTTTATTTTTTTATATTTATTTATTTGACTGCATTCGGTCTTAGTTGCAGCACTCGGGATCCTCATTGCACCGTTCCGGCACACGGGCTCTCTAGTTGTGGTGCGTGGGCTCAGGAGTTGTGGCTCGAGGCCTTAGTTGCCTCGAGGCATGTGGGATCTTAGTTCCCTGACCAAGGATCAAACTCACATCCCCTGCATTGCAAGGTGGATTCTCAACCGCTGGACCACCACCAGGGAAGTCCTGGGGTTTTTATTCTTGAGAGTTTGCTCTCCCTTCTAGTCTCACAGCCTCCAGGGGGCCCACCTTGAGAATCTGGGGACAAGATTTGACTTTCAGAGGAGTTGTTCTCCAGGGCAGGATGCCCCAGGCAGCTAAGGAGCTGTCCCCCTCCATTATGAAAGCCCTCAATTACAGACTGCCTGTGCCTGGGGGCCTTCGTGGGCTGTCTCTTCTCCCTCAGAGCCTTGAGATCATGTGTCCAGGCCCAAGTCCAGGTTGGACAATCGTGTTTTGTAGCGGACCTCCTAGGGAGAAGCAGACCCACTCTACATGTCTTCCTCAAATCGCTGATCAGAGCAGAGAGGCCGGACAGCCTAATGGGTAGAAGCAAGGGCCTTGCCTTGAAGGTAAAAGTTACTAAGTCGGCCTACATAAAAATTAATTATTTCTACATGACCTCTGCAAGGAGATCAAACCAGTCAATCCTAAAGGAAATCAATCCTGAATATTCATTGGAAGGACTGATGCTGAAGCTGAAGCTCCAATACTTTGGCCACCTGATGCAAAGAACTGACTCCTTGGAAAAGACCCTGATACTGGGAAAGGTTGAAGGTAGGAGGGGAAAGGGACGACAGAAGTTGTGATGGTTGGATGGCATCCCCGACTCGATGGACATGAGTTTGAGCAAGCTTGGGGAGCTGGTGATGGACAGGAAGCCTGGCATGCTGCAGTCCATGGGATCACAAAGAGTCAGACATGACTGAGCGACTGAACTGAACTGACATGACCATAACACACAAAAAGACATAAGCCCAGTCATGTCCAACTAATAAAAATATATGCCACTTTTATGACAGAGTTAATTTCATAGAGAGCTCTTACAAATTAGAGATCAACCACCTGTTTGAAAAATGGAAGGAAAAAGGAATAGAGGATATGATTCAGCTGTTTACATCAAAAGAAATACAAATGGAATTCAAACAGATGAAAAGATGCCCAACTCTGAAAACAAAAGTGCACAACAAAACCACGTCGATTCTGTTTTCCACGTGCCGGATTGCTGGGTAACACCCAGTGCTGGTGGAGACACCAGGATTCTCAGACTTCCTTGGTGGGAGCACATATTGGGCAATCTCTGCAGGGGTGATGGGGCGGGAGTTAGGAAAACTGTTGATATTTACGATGCTCACAACCTCTGTCTCTGCCACTTCACCTCTTGAAATTTATCCTGTGGATATCGTTGCATTAGACACATTCTGTTAGAACAAAGAGACTCAGTGTTGTGTGACAGCAAGTGATTGGAAATTAGCTAAACAGCCACCAGAGGGGAATTAAGTACTGTACATGTCAGTACAGCCATGCAAGAGAATATGATGCAGTCAGTTAAAAGACAGCAATAGCTCTTTATGAATAAATGTGAAACCATCTCCTGGATGTTTTGTTATAAGAAAAATGCAAGGTATAGAACAGCGTATAGTGTTCTACCACATGTGTGTGTGTGTGTGCGCATTTGTATGTATTTTAAAAAGGGAGTTTAAGAGAATGGATACATGTATATGTATGTCTGAGTCCCTTCACTGTTCATCAGAAACTATCACATTATTTGTTAATTGGCTGTCAGTTCAGTTCAGTTGCTCAGTCATGTCTGACCCATGAATTGCAGCACGCCAGGCCTCCCTGTCCATCACCAACTCCCGGAGTTCACTCAGACTCACGTCCATCGAGTCGGTAATGCCATCCAGCCATCTCATCCTCTGTCGTCCCCTTCTCCTCCTGCCCCCAGTCCCTCCCAGCATCAGAGTCTTTTCCAATGAGTCAACTCTTCGCATGAGGTGGCCAAAGTACTGGAGTTTCAGCTTCAGCATCATTCCTTCCAAAGAACACCGAGGACTGATCTCCTTTAGAATAGACTGGTTGGATCTCCTTGCAGTCCAGGGGACTTTCAAGAGTCTTCTCCAACACCACAGTTCAAAAGCATCAATTCTTCGGCACTCAGCTTTCTCTCACATCCATACATGACTACTGGAAAAACCATAACCTTGACGAGATGGACCTTTGTTGGCAAAGTAATGTCTCTGCTTTTGAATATGCTATCTAGGTTGGTCATAACTTTCCTTCCAAGGAGTAAGCGTCTTTTAATTTCATGGCTGCAATCACCATCTGCAGTGATTTTGGAGCCCCCCAGAAATAAAGTCTGACACTGTTTCCACTGTTTCCCCATCTATTTCCCATGAAGTGATGGGGCCAGATGCCATGATCTTAGTTTTCTGAATGTTGAGCTTTAAGCCAACTTTTCAGTCTCCTCTTTCACTTTCATCAAGAGGCTTTTTAGTTCCTCTTCACTTTCTTCCATAAGGGTGGTGTCATCTGCATATCTGAGGTTATTGATATTTCTCCCAGCAATCTTGATTCCAGCTTGTGCTTCTTCCAGCCCAGCATTTTTCATGATGTACTCTGCATATAAGTTAATACTCCAATATGAAAAAAAAAGTTTATAGTAAAATAAAGTAGATAACTAGAAAAAGGGACTCAATATGCATATATATGTGTAGATTTGTATATACATATTAGGATTTGGAGGGCACACTAGAAGTTGGTGCTACTGATTGACTTGGGGAAGGAAACTGATGAATAGGAAGCATACAATTTAGTACCCATTAGATGTTTTTTCCCTTTGTACAGTTGCTAGTGTTATAAAATCCAGCCACATGTATCTTCCTTCTCCTTATTTAAAACAAGCATGATACTAGAGATAAGGTTAATTCCCCCTTTGCTACTGCTACTGCTAAGTCACTTCAGTCATGTCCGACTCTGTGCGACCCCATAGATGGCAGCCCACCAGGCTCCCCGTCCCTAGGATTCTCCAGGCAAGAACACTGGAATGGGTTGCCATTTCCTTCTCCAATGCATGAAAGTGAAAAGTGAAAGTGAAGTTGCTCAGTCATGTCTGACTCTTAGCGACCCCATGGACTGCAGCCTACCAGGCCCCTCTGTCCATGGGATTTTCCAGGCAAGAGTACTGGAGTGGGGTGCCATTGCCTTCTCTGATTCCCCCTTTGATTGTGACCCAAATTATATAATATGTGTTCAAATAAAAATGAAATTAACTGTTTCAGGCAGGGCCTTTATCACAAAAGAACAAATATTGTATGATTTTACTTATGTGAGGTGCCTGAAATAGGCAAGTGCAGAGAGAAAGTAGAAAAGATGTTACCTGGGGCAGAGGAGGAAGAGTGGATGGAGAGTTTGTGTTTAACGGGTAGAGTTTCATTCTGGTTGGGATGATGACATTTTTCTGAAGATAGACAAATGGTGATGGTTGCACGATAGTGGAAATACATAATGACACTGAAATGTACACTTAAAAATGGTTAAAATGGCGACCCTTTATCTCGCGTCTATTATGAATAAATTTATTCCCTGTTGGCTCAGACAGTAAAGTGTCTGCCTGCAATGCAGGAGACCTGAGTTCGATCCCTGGGTCGGGAAGATCCCCTGGAGGAGGAAATGGCAACCCACTCCATTCTTGCCTGGAAAATCCCATGGTCAGAGGAGCCTGATAGGTTACAGTCCATGGGGTCGCAAAGAGTTGGATAGGACTAAGCGACTTCACTTTCTTTCTATCCCAACAGCATATTAGCAAGTTAGTTTTGAAACAATTAGCTGGGTGGGAAAATTGAAAATGTAATTGCTGCTAAGCCAAGGCTACTTTAATTTTTATTTTGTGGAATGGATATTACTCCTTTGATGTAAGAAACAGGCAGGAAAGGCTTCAAGGGGACTGGTGTGGCACCTTGCAAGTCAGTGATGATATTTCAGTTTACAGTCTTTGTAAGATAATTATGTTTCAACCTGAATGTTGATGTTAATCTTTACCAAAAGAAAGGTTAAAATGGTAAATTTTATGTTGTGCATTTTGTCACAGTGAAAAAAATTTAGGGATGATTAAAAAAAAAAAAAAAACAGGGGCTTTGATATCAGATTGCTTTGGTTCTAGTCCTTGATTCCACTGTGTGTACTTGGTCAAGTGTGTGTACTTCTTTAAAGCATCGGTTTTCCCACATGCAAAATGGGTTGTCAGTCCCTGGCTCACAGAAATCCTGCAAGAACTTAAAGCCTTTATCCATATAAAGTGCTTGCTCTGCAGCTCTTGAACGTAGGAAGTAGGAGGTCAGGTTTAGGAGGATAAGAAAGCTAGAATCGGCCACTGGATCAAATATTAAAATCAGCAGACTCAAGTGGAGTGAGTTTATATATAAGGAGTTCGTAAAAGCACCATCTGTATTTTTCTGTCACTTTGTATTTGCAAAAAAAAAAAAAAAAGTTTTAATGCATTTCCGTAGTGTGAAATTACAGAATAGTCAGACAAATCATCTTGGCTGGTGGGAAGCCGCCAAAGATGAAGCAGTTCTAAACCTGTGGCCTCCTTACCTACATAGATTTGAATCCTGGCTCTGTCACTTACTGGCTGTGTGACTTCAGTCAAGTTAGCTTAACCTCTCTGTGCTTCAGTTTCCTTATCTGTAAACTGAAGGTAATAATAATTCTCATCCCATTAGGGATGTTACTAGGATTAAAGGTGTCAAGTGCTTAGAGCAATGCTTGGCCCACAGTAAATCCTAAGTAATTGTTAAGAAAATAGACTTGAAATAAGCCTGAAAGTCTTAGCATTTTTGTTTTTAAAAGAGGAATTTTTTTTTTTTTTTTTTTCATACAAAGGGAATAGTCTCAAAGCAGCAAAGATTCAGGGGACTGACCTTAATCTGGAGGACTTCCCTGGGTGGTTGTGGGGAGTAAGCTGGGGAGACCAAGATAAGGTAACAGGAGCCCAGCTGATGAAGGATGGGGCAGTAAGGGGCTCCAGGGGGTTCCGGGATTTTCCCAAGAGGCCCCACAGAGATAACAGCAGAGCCCAGCTTCAGCCCAAACTTCCCCTCCCCCACAGTGCCTCCTGATGGCGAGAGTCTTGAGGATCGGAGGCCCTCAGCCTTGCTTTTCCTGATGTGCCTGGGGGCTCATTTCCAAACCGAGGCCTGGACTGCAGCCTGAGAAGCCTGGCACACCTCCTTCAGGAGCCACCCCTGCACCTGTTGCATCAAGGCCCTTAAGCCGGAGCTGGAGCACAACCTCCCCAAACAAGCTGATTCCTGAAATTCCGCTCTTACCTGTGTCTGTGTGTGGAGTTCGTTGATTTCCCCAGTTGAAAGGCCCTACCCTGCACCCCAGGGGGATCACTATTGTCCTTTCTTAGCGGTTTGCGCCACGGTGAGGAGGAGTTTGGCTGTGAGAGAGACCACAGACCACAGAGAACCTTCAGGGTCTGAGGCTGTGGGCCTGAAGGCAGCTTTGGAAGGGCTGTTTTAGAGATTGGGAGGAATGTGAAATGGTTAGACATGCTTTTGCCCCATGCTGGGTGCTCCCAGGTGGAAGGAGGGTCTTGGAGGTCCTAATTTACCACAGGCTATCTGGGGAGACAGCTCCTGTCCCCCAGAGCCTTGCTGCCATGTTTTAAGTATTAAATCCCCCAGATGCTTTAATTCTCTTCTTTGGACACTCATTTATGTTGGGAAGATCCCCTGGAGAAGGGAATGGCTAACCCACTCCAGTATTCTGGCCTGGAGAATTCCGTAGACTGTATAGTCCATGGGGTTGCGAAGAGTCGGACACGACTGAGCGACTTTCACTTATGTAACCATTAAGCGTTTGGGAGTTCAATGGGCTGGAGTTGCAGCTCAGTTATGTGTGACCTTGCGGGTGAGGTACTTGACCTCTGAGTCCCAGCCCTGGCCTATGGACTGGGGACAATAGGGCCTCCTGCAGGGGCGTCATTAAGCAAGCCCAGCACCTTAGCTCTGTGGCCAGCAGATAATTGACCCTCATTCCTGGGCCACACCCTTCTTACTGTTCCAGTTAACTCCAGAAATGCTGTTCAAGCCCCGCTTTGGAAAGAGATGAGGGTGGGGCAAAGGGAGGAGAGTTCTGGGCTGAAAAGTCTGAAACTCCTATAGAATTCAGGGCAAGTTGAAAGATCAGAATTGGGCCTGGGTGTGTGTGTCCAGGGAGGGGTGATATTCCAGCGGAGGATGGACGGGTTGGTTGCAGCTTGCTGGCTGGAGGAGCGGGAGCCGGGCTGGGCCTCACCCTCTCTGACCCCTCGAACACCTGATGACAGCGGGTGGCAGTCTGGCCACAGGACGACCTACCCTTTGGGCAAATCTCCACCCCACCCCCAATAGAAGGCAGAACCTGGAGGAAAAGGGTGGGGGAAGGGGAGGGAGGAATCAGACACATTTCCCAGAATTGGGGAATAATTTCAGGAGTGTTTCCTGAAGCCTACGACACTAGTTCGCAGGGATTAAACTACTTCAGAGGACAGATTTTGTCTGTTTTTTTTTTTGTTTTGTTTTGTTTTTACTGCTTCACTGCTATAGCCCCAGCTCTCTGTAGACTCTCAATGATGTTTTGTTGTTGTTCAATCGCTAAGTCGTGTCCGATTCTGGGACCCCATGGACTGCAACCCACCAGACTTCCCTGTCCACCACTAACTCCTGGAGTTTGCTCAAACTCATGTCCATCGAGTCAGGGATGCCATCCATCCGTCTCATTCTCTGTCGTCCCCTTCTCCTCCTGCCTTCAAACTTTCCCAGCATCAGGGTCTTTTCCAATGAGTCAGTTCTTCGCATCAGGTGGCCCAAGTATTGGAGTTTCAACTTCAGCATCAATCCTTCCAATGAATATTCAGGATTGATTTCCTTTAGGATTGACTGGTTTGATCTCCTTGCATGATAATGATATTGGTTGAGTGAATAAATGACAAGTGCTGGATGAGTGCCGGTGATGGACTAGGCCCTGGCGATCCAGAGCTGAGTGAGCTGCATCTCTCAGCCCCCAGGAGACTCCTCGACCCCCACCCCATCCTGAGAGGCCCCCTCCATCCTCACCCCCACTCTTGAACTTCCGCTAGGGCCCCTGATGCCTGGGCCTGGGATGGGAGAGGCTGTTTTCTTATTGGATCTTAGAATCTAATGGGCTAGAAAAAACCTCCCTGCAGTCAACCCCCAAACCATCTCAGTCACTGGAGGAGGTGCAGCCGCTCTGCCTGGGATCCATGTTGGTTGCTTGCCTTGTACACAGGGATGGACTGACTTTAGTTTCTCAACACAAGATACGGCTCATTAGATATATGTTGGTGGGACCCATGTGGCTTTCCCCTCTACAGTAATTATAATAGGTGGCACTTTAAAGTGTGCTCTACATGCCGGGTTACAGCATAGAATTTGTTCAGTGACCATAAAGGTACCCTCTCCCTCACTTGACCTTTGGAGAGATTGAGTTCTCTCACTGCGTGATCTCATCATACTCTTCCAACAGTCCAGTGAAACAGGTGATGTTGTTGTCTGCATTTTGCAGATCAGAAAATAGGCTAGAGAGGTTAAGTCATTTGCCCAAGGTCACACAGAGCTAACAAATGGTTGGACTGGGATTTGAACTCAAGCAGTCTGATCACAGAGCTCACCCTTCCTCTCCTCGGCTTCCAGATGAGTGTGGAGGAGGAATAGAAATTTTTACTCCATGACAATGGCTCTCAAAGCTGTTGACTCACTGGCAGTGGAGTATAAGGTTTCACTCCTGCAGGACCTCCCCTGGGTCACTGTGGGGGTGAAGATCCTAATCTCTCCCAACAGAGAGTGGGCAGACCAGAGCCCAGCTTGCATGTGGCTGTGATTCCTGGGGCAGAAGCCCCTTACTGGGCACCACTTTCTTAGCCTCCAAATCTCCTTGGAGGCCGGGGGAGATGGCCACCCGGGGGCCAGGAAACCAGCCAAGGCCAGGCCTCCCTCCCAGGGACTCGGTTCCAAAGCCAAGCTAGATTTCAGAGGCTGGCAAGAATGGAGACTTAGCAGGAGACAGGAGGGACCAACAGAGAAAAATGTTACCCTTTTCCCCCTTTCTTGTCTCTGATTCATGCCTTTCACCTAGTGTTTGAGGAGGAAGGTGCTTGTTTAACAAGGCAGTGGAACCCACTCTGGAGGTCTAGAGCACAGAGACCTCAGCTGATGCAACACTTATAGACTGCTGATTATAGAACCGGCATGGTGAGCAATGTTTGACCTGAGTTGCATCACGCGGTCTGCACTATCCCCCTTATAAGTGGGTACATCATGGTCATCGTCACCACCATCCTCATCATTATCATCACCGCCATCATTATCATCCCATCCTCTTATCTCATCAGCTGCATCTTCACCATCATCACCACCATCCCCATTATTCTCATCATCTCCTCTTTCACCACCATCATCACCAACAGCAACATCATGCTCACCCGCATGGCTTCCCAGCCCTAAGGCCCAACCTGCACGCAGGGAAACAGACCTAGAGGACATGACACATTCGTCCCCCAGAAAGATAAAGAAGTAGGCTCTAAAGTCTAAAAGACCCAAATCTGATTCCTACCTCTGACACTTTCTACCTGTGTGGCTCTGGGTATTGATTTAACCTCTCTCAATCTCTCCAAGCCCTTGTCTGTAAAATGAGAGTAATCATAGTTGCTGCCTCCTGGGGATCTGACGAGGGTCACATGAGCTGGTGCATGTAAAGTGCTGGCACAGGGCCTGGCTCAAATCATAAAAGCAAAGCAAACACAGGAAAACACTCTGGCAAGGGCAGCAGTGAAGGGGAGAGCTGGGGGCGTTGGGCTGGGAATTCCCTGCAGCCCTGGGTAGCCAGGGGCAGGTGTTGCTCAGTGTGTGAGAACCGGCACTGGAGGGCTGGTGTGGGGCAGTTTGGGGTCAGCACTGGAGAGAACACTCAAGGGCCCTTCTTTCTTTCCAACAAGGCAGGGTGTGGAGGAAAGAGATGGAGACCTTTCACCTGGAGTGGGGCTGAGAGTTCAGAGCTGGAGCTGCGGTCAGTCCAATCCGAGAGAGATCAGGGAGCAAGATCCAGTTTTCCGAACTGGATAGAGGAGGTTCCAGTAAGAGCCAGCTGCTCCCTGCCCCAGACCCAAAGGACTCCCCAAAGCTGCCTGCCTAAACCCTCACCATCTATAGTGGCATTCCCTTTGGGGCCGCCTCTCTTTGGGATGAATTGTTTCTGAACGGCAGTAATAGTGGGCACCCAAGGCCACTCTTAGGCCAGGCAGCTCTGAGCATCTCACCTCCAGCCTCCAGCTCCGCAGATCCACAGGTGCCATTTACACAGAATACGTTGTGAACAATACCCCCAAGAGTTGTGCGGTGCAAAACCTGCACAGTCACACGGGACCGCTGTGCTAGCCTCCCTCTTCCTGGAGTGGACACAGAATCTATCTTGGACGTCCCAGATCTGACTGCAGCTCAAAGCAGAGAAGGTTGGTTGGTGTCTGGATTCGAGGTGAGATGCAGAGAGCCCAGGTGTGCTGCCCAAAGCTTGTCCTTGAGAAGGTTGTCTCTGAGTGTCATATTGACTGGTGATGTGATGGATTATTGAGAGGTGATATGGCAGAGTGGTTATGAGAGCAGCCTCTAGAGTCAAGCAGACATGGATTCAATTCTGTTCTATTTCTCTCACTCTGTGACTTTAGGAAAATCACCTGACCTCGTTTTGCCTCTGTTTTCTCATCTAAAAATGGGTATATAATAATACACATGAGCATATACTAGTCCTCTCTCTCTTGAGGAGTGAGAAGGAAATAAGATGATGCTGCTGCTGCTGCTGCTAAGTCGCTTCAGTTGTGTCCGACTTTGTGCAACCCCATAGACAGCCTCCTACCAGGCTCCTCTGTCTCTGGGATTCTCCAGGCAAGAACACTGGAGTGGGTTGCCATTTCCTTCTTCAGTGCATGAAAGTGAAAAGTGAAGTCGCTCAGTCGTGTCCGACTCTTAGCAACCTCATGGACTGCAGCCTACCAGGCTCCTCTGTCCATGGGATTTTCCAGGCAAGAGTACTGGAGTCGGGTGCCATTGCCTTCTCTGTAAGATGATGCAGGTCAAGCTAAATGGTCACTACATGTTAGGGGTCAATGACATCTCCAGCCAGGGAGGTGGGCTCAGAGTTTCCCACTGGAAAGCAGCTCCCTGAAATCCTGCCAGGGTGATGAAGGACTTAGGTTCTAATCTGACGTTGTTGGCCCAGAGCCAGACCAAGTCAATACTTGATCAGGCCTTGTCAACATAACCTTTTCATAATCCCGTGCTGCTAAGGTTTCAGAGATTGTGTGGGTAAATAGCAGGAAGAAGAAGGAGGCCTGCAGTCCAAGCCTCCATGCCCTCAATTCATTTCCTCTAGCCCAGAGGTTGGCAAACTATGGCCCAAAGGCCAAGTCTGTGCAGTCCATGAGCCAAGAATGGTTTTTTCCTGTGGTTGGAAAAAAAAAAAATCCAGAGAAAAAAATCATATTCTGTGACACATGCAAACTACATGAAGTTCAAAATTCAGGATTCATAAAGAAAGGATTATTAAAACACAGCTGTGGGACTTCCCTGGTGTTCCAGTGGCTGAGACTCCACGCTTCCAATGCAGGGGGCCCAGGTCTGATCTCTGGTTGGGAAACAAGATCACATATGCCAAAACAAAAAGGTCAAAGAGCTTGCGTGACCCATCTAAGACCCGGTGTGCGTGTGTACGTGCTTAGCTGCTTCAGTCGTGTCTGACTCTTTACAACCTCATAGACTATGGCCCACTAGGCTCCTCTGTCCATGGAGTTTGAAGTGGGTTGCCATGCCCTCCTCCAGGGGATCTTCCCAGCCCACAGATCGAACTTGCATCTCTTTCGTCTCCTGCATTGACAGACGGATTCTTTACCACTAGAGCCACCTGGGAAGCCTAAGACTGGATACAGCCAAATAAATAAATAAAACTAAAAAAAAAAAAAAGAAAGAAAAAACAGCAACAAAACCGAAAATGAACACACAGCCATGCTGGGAATTCCCTGGCGGTCCAGTGGTGAGGATTCCATGCTTCCACTGCCATGGCCCAGGTTCAATCCCTGGTCCGGGAACTAAGATCCTGCAAGCTATTCAGCGCTGCCCCAGGGAAAAAACAAACACACACACACACACACAACCCACAGCCATGCTCAGTCATTTAATACTATCTCTGGCTGCTTTCACATTCCCACGCCAGAACTGAGTAGCTGCAGCAGGGGCTCTGTGACATGAAAAGCCTAAACTGTTCCTGTCTGTCCTGTTTGCCAATGCCTGCTCTATCGGGCCAATGGTTCTCAAACTCTGCTGCAGTTTGGAACTAACCCAGAGAACGTTCAAGACCAAGTAAATCAGACTGTCAGGAGGCGGGAGCCAGGTATCAGTATTTCAAAGATCTGCAAGCGATTCCATTATGCAGATGAGTCTGAGAAGTTCTCTCCCAGCCCTTCTAGAGGCCCTGCTGCACGCCTCTTGCCATGCCTGGCAGAGCTGTCCCAAGCTCAGATAGCTCACCCAGGGAGAAGACAGCTCTCTTGCCCCAACACCTGAGTTCTGGTGCCCCGTAGGTCTGGTTTTATATCATCCACACAGTAATTTTTTTAAAATTTATTTGATTGCACCAGATCTTTGTTGCAGCACATAGCATCACATAAGATCACTTAGTTGCGGCATGCAGAATTTTTTAGTTTTAGCATTCAGAAATCTTTAGTTCTGGCATGTGGGCTCTCATTCTCTGACTGGGACTCAAACCTGGGACCTCTGCATTGGGAGCACGGAGCCTTAGCCATTGGACCTGCAGGGAAGTCCAGCAATTTTGTAGTTGTGGTGGCTACGCTGGGTCTTCATTGCTGTGCACGAGCTTTCTCTAGTTGCAGCGAGCAGGGACTCCTCTTCATTGCGGTGTGTGGGCTTCTCACTGCAGTGGCTTCTGTTGTTGCGGAGCACAGGCTCTGGTCACGCGGGCTTCTGTAGTTGTGGTTCACGGGCTTAGTTGCTCTGAGGCACGTAGAATCTTCCTGGACCAGGGATCAAACTCGAGTCCCCTGCCTTAGCAGGTGGATTCCTAGCCACTGCGCCACCAGGAAAGTCCAAGTCTAGCCATTTTTTTTAAATCAGGAAATTTTCACTTTGGCATCTGGATTTCTAGATTTCTTGAAAAAAATGAGAAGATCTAGACATCCTGGGCTCACATTTCTGAAGAGCAATAATCAGCTGGATCTCACCTGGCTTCATTTTTTACCATATTTATTTATTGATTTTTGGCTGCACTGGGTCTCAGTTGTGGCAGGCAGGATCTTTTGATGCAGCGCCAAGGGCTCTTTGATGTGGTGCCTGGGCTTCTCTCGTGGCTCAGGCTTAGTTACTCCATGGCATGTGGCTAGTGGTAAAGCATCTGCCTGCAGTGCAGGAGATGCAAGAGATGAGGGTTCAATTCCCCTGGATCGGGAAGATCCCCTAGAGGAGGAAATGGCAACCCACTCCAGTATTCTTACCTGGAAAATCCCATGGACAGAGAAGCCTGGTGGCTACAGTCCATGAGGTCACAAAGAATCGGACATGACCGAACACAGACACACGCATGTGGGATCTTGGTTCCCTAACCAGGGAGTAAACCCATGTGCCCTGCGTTAGAAGGCAGAGTTTTAACCACTGGACCACCAGGGAAGTCCCTGGCTTCGTTATTTTTTAACATCACCGGCTTGGTCCCTGGAAACATTTGAGTTTGAGACCCCTGACTTAACGGCAAGGAACTCTAGGCCAGCGTGTCCTCAATCTTAGCATAGACATGAGGCCCAGGGTGTGCTGCTAAGTGCAGATTCTGACTCTGTAACTGAAGTGGGGCCTAAATATTGTGTCTCTAACAAACTGCTAGGTGAGGCTAATCTGCTGGTCTTGGTACTCGAGAAGTGAGGCGGTAGGCTGTAGGCCTTGATTCTCAAGTTTAGAACGGCCCAGAATCTCTGGGGGCTGTGAAAATCCAGAGTGCTTGTTCAAACCCAGAGTTTCCAATTCGGGAGGTCTGGAGTCGGGCCGGAGGAGTTGCCTTCTAACAAGTTCCAGATAATGTTGCAGCAGCCAGTCTGGGGCCAGACTTTGAGAACCATTACTCTAGGTTCTGGTTGACCCACTGACTGGCTCACAGGCTGGGGCTCTGAGGATCCCCAGACTGCAGGATCTTTGTTCCCTTTGAGGTCAGGCTCCTTAACACCCAGCTGTCGCCAGGGGAACCAGGTCTTCGTTGGCTTCTTCAGTCACTGTCTCTTTGACCAGACCCAAGCAGTTTCCTCGAGTTCACACCGACATTTTAAAGATGGAATTGGATCCCAAAGATGGGAGAATTTTCTGTCCATGTGTTGCACCCCATCCCCATTCCAGAGGGTCCTGATCTGTGCATCTTAAGATCAAAGACCCCTCCAGAAAGGTCTCACATTAGATATTAATACCACCTGCTCAAGCGATCTGAGCCCCAGAGATGGAGTCTCAGGTGACTCTGGGCCTGAAAGCCACAGGGCGGGAGGGGAGCGGCCGCACCGCAGACCCTGCGGCCTCGGGCATGGGGCAGGGCCCTCGGGCGGGTCAGGCTGGGCCCAGTGCCATCCACTGCAACCGCCTTGAGCAAGAATGACCACCTGGGCCAGGACCGGTTCCAGGAGTCCTTGAAACGGAGAGGGCTGGCAGCCGGATCTGGGTGGGTGAGCTCGAGGAGATCAGGGCTTATGAATGGTTTCATTCTCTTCCTGGACCCAGAGGACAGGGACTCACTGCCTCCTGGGGGTTTTCTCTAGACTCTGGAAGCCAGAAGCCCCTGCTCATTGTCTGGCTTAAGAAGGGTCTGCAAGTCCTTCGTAATAGGATGGCACGTGGGGCCTGGCCTGGAGAGGGCAGGTGTTCTGGAGAGGCTGAGCCAACCTTCTCTCCTCACCAGCTGGATGCCCTTGGGCAGCCGGTTGTCCTATGGAGACAATGGTCCCTTAAAGGACTGACTTGAGAATGAAATGAGATAATGTGGGCACAGTGCTGTGACAGTCCCTGGTACGTATTAGGTATTCCACAACTGCAGCTGATGTTGTCATCATAACAATGGATATTAATTATTAATTTTGATGATTTGGTTATGTAAGTGCACTGCCATTCTCCCCTGGCAGACAGAACATTGCCCTTACACTCAAAACAGCACTTTTTTTTTTTTTTTTTGCTGCAATGCTCAGTGAACAGGATGTGGTATCTGAGTTCCTCGACCTGGGATTGAGCCCGCTCCCCCTGAAGTGGAAGTGCAGAGTCTTAACAACTGGACCACCAGAGAAGTCCCAAAATAGCACCTCTTTGGCAGTAGCTGTATTCATTTTGATATTCAACTTGTATTGAAGTGCCTACTGTGTGCCAGCTGTGGTTCTAGGTCAGCACTAATCAGTAAAAATATAACACAAGCCACAAATCTGAACCACATAACAACTTAAAGTTTTCTAATAACCACATTGAAAAAAAATAAGTAAAAACAAAGAAATAAGTGAAATTTGTTTTAATAATATATTTTATTGACCCATTAACAGGCAGTCAATATTAAAAATTATTGAGATTTTCTATGTTCAATATACCTTAAGTTTTTTAACATGGTTTTATTCCTAACCTATACAGATAAATAATTTTTATTTATTTATTTATTCATTTTGGAGCAGGAACTGGCAACCCACTTCAGTATTCTTGCCTGGAGAATTTCATGGACAGAGGAGCCTGGTGGACTACAGCCCATGGGGTTGCAAAGAGTCGGACATGACTGAGCAATTAACACACACACATATACAGATAAATAATATTTATTTGGGAGAAGGCAATGGCACCCCACTCCAGTACTCTTGCCTGGAAAATCCCATGGACAGACGAGCCTGGTAGGCTGCAGTCCATGGGGTTGCTAAGAGTCGGGCACGACTGAGCGACTTCACTTTCATTTTTCACTTTCATGCACTGGAGAAGGAAATGGCAACCCACTCCAGTGTTCTTGCCTGGAGAATCCCAGGGACGGGGGAGCCTGGTGGGCTGCCATCTATGGGGTCGCACAGAGTCGGACACGACTGAAGCGACTCAGCAGCAGCAGCATTCATTTGTTTATGTATTCACTTATTTTGGGCTGCACTGGGTCTTCCTTTCTCTAGTCGTGGCGAGCCAAGGCTATTCTCTAGTTGCGGTGCGTGGGCTTCTCACTGCAGTCGCTTCTCTTGGTGCAGGCTCTAGGTACGTGGGCTCAGTAGGTTGTGGGTCACAGGCCTAGTTACCCTGGAGCGTGTGGAATCTTCCTGGACCAGAGAACCAGAGACTGAACTCATGTCCCCAGTCTTGGCAGGTGAACTCTCAACCACTGGACTGCCAGGGAAGTCCTTAAAGTTTTAATTTTACTAAAACACACACAACATGAAATTGATCATCTTAACCATTTCTAAGTGTATGATATAGCAGTGTGATTCACATTAGTGTACAATTCATCTCCAGAACACTTTTCATCTTGCAGAATACTAGTATTTTATGTCTCTCTTTTTTCTACAGTTTCTTTGCTTTGGATTTTTTTTTTTAAAGAAGTGATTTTTTTAAAAACACTTATTTATTTTTTGACTGCACTGGGTCTTAGTTGCTGCTGTGGGATCTAGTTCCCGGACGAGGAACCGAACCCGGGCCTTCTCCATTGGGAGCACAGAACCTTAGCCACTGGACCCCCAGGGAAGTCCTTCAAATGGTTTCTTCGAAATGCAGATAGTGTTCCACATGGAATCACATCTCAGTTCAATGGAGTTTCCAGTGCCCAGTATTCGCCACGCATGTGGCTCCTGTGTCGGCCAAAACAGCTCTGCACTGGGGCTAGGAAGACAGAGGCCCAGTCACCTTCACTGGGAGGTTCAAACCCCGGTAGAGGGAGACAGACAGGAAATGAAGAGAGTAGACAGTTTTAATGGTGTCGGGTTCTGTGGAAAGAATAAACAAGGCAGTGAGCTAGAGTGTCCTGAGGGGCTGGGGATCAGGACAGGTGTCTCAGAGGTGGCATTCGAGCTGAAGCCTCAAAGATGAAGCAACTTGATGAAGATCTAGGGCCATGGTCCCCAACCCTGCCTGTGCATCAGGCTTTGTGTGGGAGTTTAAAGAATACAGATACCCCGACTTGGGGAGTCAGAGCTGCTGTGCATGAGGCTCTCACGTGTGGGTCTTTGAAGAGCTCGTTGAATGATGCTGATGCTGGGCCAGGGGGGCTGTGGAAGCTGCCAGGGATGGCTGATCCAGCAGGAATAGTAGGTGCAAAGGACCTGAGGTGGCCTGATCTTGGCAAATTGGAGGAGCAGATGTGAGGAAGTGTGAGAAGGGCAGGAGGAAGGTCTGGAAAAACTGAAGCGACTTGGCAGCACCAGCAGCAGCAGGGCTTGCTTGCTCTCCAGAACTTGGTAAGGAATTGGGGTTTTATTCTAAGTGTGACCGGAACCCATTGCTGGATTCATTGCAGGAAAACTGTAAGGTCTTTTGTCAGAAGTTTGGACAGTCACACTTTGTTGAGGCTTAAGTTTAAAAACCAACTTTTTTTTAAGGTGCCACTTACTGCCTTTAACCTGGTTGAGGAAGGACTCGCAAAGCAGGTTGTTAAAAATGGGAGTGTGTTTCCAAGGAAGGTTATGACATCTCTTGGTTGGGGGAGAAAAGAACAGATTCACCTCTAAGCCAAAATCATTCCTAGCTGAGGGCAGGGGGATGGACTTACGGACCCCATCATTCAGATCCTAGAGAGTCAGTGGGGAGCTCTCCAGAGTCCTCTCTCCTCAGCCCACTCATTCCCTTGCCCACTGGTTCCTTCTCCCTTTACAGCTTTTCCGAGTCTGCCTGGGCTGTTAGACCAACTACTACAGACTAGGTGACTTAAACAACAAACATTTATTCAATTTTGGAGGCTGGAAGTAGTTCTAGGTGTCCGCCGGGCTGGTTTTGCAGAAGCCTGGCTCCTTGGCCTGCATATGGCCGCCTTCTCACTGTGTCTCCACATGGCCCTTCCTCTGTGCATGCCCTTCCCTGGTGTCTCTTTGGATGGCCAAACGTCCTCTTCTTATAAGATGTGGGTAAGATTGGATTAGTCCACCCTATGGGCTTCATTTTCACTTAGTCTCCCCTTTAAAGATCCTGTCTCCAAGTCCCATTCTGAGGAGCCTTATAGCTTCGACATATGAATGGTGATGGTGGTAGTGCTGAGTCATGTCCGATTCTTCGCAACCCTGTGGACTGTAGCCTACCTGGCTCCTGTGTCCATGGGATTTTTCCAAGCAAGAATACTGGAACGGGTTGCCATTTCGGATCTTCCCAACCCAGGGATTGAACCCATGATCGATCTCCTGCATTGGCAGGCAGACTCTACCTCTGCGCCACCATCACAGAGCTCCAGGTACAGGTGGATGGAGGGGAACCAGGTGCTCCCCCGCCACCCCATGCACGTAAGCAATGGCAATAACTGGAATGTTTAGGAGAAGGGTGCCTTCCAGCCAGGAGTTTCCAGCATAAACCATTCTGGCAAACCACTCTGGGTCATAGCTGCTGAATGTCAGCCCTGCCTCCGAGCACTTAAGTCCAGACATATTTACTGAGCAACTATCACGTGCCATTTCAAGTGTCGGGGGATCTGACCAGGGCCCTCCTCACCACGTACGAGAGATTAGAAAGGGGCATAAAGAGCCAAGATATGAAGTAGTTGGGAACAAGCGAAATAGGAGCGCTTGGCCCACAGAAAGTATTACGGGGCTGAGGAGGAGGGGAAATGATGTCCATTCAGTGAGGACTGGGAGCTTCTTGAAAGAGGCAGCACGGGAGCTGGGCCTGGGGGAAAGGCACTCCAAGAGAGAAACAGCGTGAAGTCAAGTGAGCTCATGGGCGTGTCCAGAGTGCCAGGGGCTCCTGCAGGTGGCCCAAGGGGCCTGGTATGAGAGGCTCGGAAGCTGCTGCAGACACTGATCCCTCTCTGCACTCCAGAGAGCCCCATCCTTCACATTTACCATTGAATCTTCAACACCAGCCCCATGAAGGAGGGACTGTCTCCCCCTCGTTTTACAGATGGGAAAACCAGGACACAGAGAGGATAGGTCAATTCCACGTGGTCACACAGCAAGTAAGTGACAGAGCTAGGGTTCGAACCCAGGTTCTTACCCATCACTCATTTTGAAGGGAAGTGAGGGCTTCCTTCTTGGCTTAGCAGGTAGAGAATCCACCTGCAATGCAGGAGACACAGGAGATGTGAGTTCAGTCCCTGGGTCGGGAAGATACCCTGGAGGAGGAAATGGCAACCCACTCTGATAGCCTTGCCTGGGAAACCCCATGAACAGAGGAGCCTGGCAGGCTACAGTCCATGGGGTCCCAAAGAGTTGGACACAACTAAGCAACTAAAGACACAAAGAAAGAAAGAAAGAGGGGAATAAAGAGAGACATGGAGAGTAGGGCCATACTATAAGGCCTTTATTCTGCAGATACTCAGAGCCATTGAACGTTTCCGACAGACATGGGACACAGTGACAGCTGAGCCTCTGGGAAGTGCTGTCCAAAAACCAAGTCATTCTTTTATTGAGTTGGGAAACTCCCTTTCCAGCACCTGTCCTTTCTAAAGCAGCCTTGCAGGTAAGTTTGTAAACTTAGCGGCCACCTACATATTGTCATCATTCTTTCTCTTCAGTTCAGTTCAGTTCAGTTCGGTCGCTCAGTCATGTCAGGTAATAATAGCCAGTGTTTGTCCAACCTTACACTAAGTGCTTTATATGCATTATCTCATTTTAGTCTTCACTGGAAAAAAAAAAAAAAAGCCCAGGAAGGGAGATGCCATCGTTGTGCGCATTTACAGGTAAGACAGCTGAGGCTCAGAGAGGTGACGCGATGGTTCCAAGACTCCACTCAAGTCTGTCTGACTCCAAGGCTCTCATTTTTAATGATAATAGAATAGTTTATGCTTCCCAGTGAGAAACAGAAAGAGAGAGGCTAGACCTACTTCGTGAGCCTCAAAATGTTACCAGCTTGACCTTGTTTTTCTGACTTTAGTCAGGGACACTGCATTTTATTCCCAATACTCTAACTACCTGCCTTCTCCACCTCTACCCCACACAGCCCTGGCATCTTCCAAGGCTCAACAGATACTCTCCACTGCAAAGTTGCCTCCAGCCCTTGGCAGGGAGAGAGGTAGGGAGCAGATGAAACGGCCACATTCTTCCCTGCCACCTGTCAAGACACACCACCCGCCCTGGGCAAGTGGCTACTTGCATGGCTGGGTAGGGGCAGAGCCGTGGGCTTGCGCGTGCGCCACGGGCACCCCCGAGTCCCCGAGTCATCTGACCATCAGGACGCGATGACTCTGCTCCTGGCAGCGGGCCTGGTGGGCGAGGTGTTTTCCCATGTAATTGTGCTTGTACGGGATGAAGCCTGGCGTAGCAGAGTCCTCGGCAATAAGGAAGCGAGCACAACATTGAGACTCTGTCAACAAGGATTTGGAAGATAGGAGCCATCCAGGAAACACGAGTTCTAATGCCGCCACCTCCTCTGAGACCCATCTTGGGCTCACCTGTCTCCAAGAGGAAAAGAAAGATCATCCTGTGTAAATGACAGGCAGGGTCGTCTAGCTGTTGGAGACCCCAGCAGATTTTCCTAGTTGACTTTCCTCTCCCTTTGATTTGGTTTAGGGTTGTTTGCTTGTTTTTTAATTTTTTAAAAAAGTATAAAAGCAGAAATGTTTGGAAAGTAGTTACAAAAAAAATACTAGAACACAAGCTGAAGTACACATCTAATCTGAATTCTCTGACAAGTCCCCTTTCTGCCAAAGAGTAGACACTGAATCCCCATCAGTCCAGCATACTCCCTGTCACTTTCCTCAGATTTTTCTGTAAATCCTCAGAAGCCTATATTTTAATTTCTTTTTATTATGTATTTATTTTTGGCTGCAATAGGTCCTCATTGCCTGTGTAGGGTTTCTCTAGCTGTGGTGAGCAGGGGCTACTCTCTCGTTGCGGTCCGAGGGCTTCTCATTGCGGTGGTGGCTTCTCTCCTTGCGGACCATGGGCTCTAGGCACACGGGCTTCAGTAGCTGGTGCACATGGGCTCAGTAGTTTTGGCGTGTGAGCTTAGTCGCTCTGCAGCATGTGGGATCTTCCCGGACCAGGAATTGAACAGGTGTCCCCTACATTTTAAGGCAGATTCGTAACCACTGGACCAGTGGAAAGGCCTGGAAATCTACATTTAAAAAAAAAATTATTCTATAATTCCCAGGGCTCTAACATTTTTCCTGACAATTGATTTCCCGTAAAGCTGTAATCTCTGCTCATGTAACATTCTGTCAAAAGCTTTTCCCATTTGCTATAATAATCTTTTTTTTATTATTTTACAAGCAATATGTGTTCATTGTAGGAATGTTCCAAAGCACAGATAAAGGAAAAATAATTTTTAAAAAATAACCCAAGATCCTTCCAGCCAAACATCATTACTCTTAACATCCTGATTAATTTCACCCAATTTTCCCCCCTAGGCATATAGATACTTAGAAATTGATCGTTTTTTTTTTAAAGAAAACAAAAATAACTAACCTTCCCCAATATTCTCTCATGTGCCTCTATCATAGTTTGCCTCACCCTTCTACTCCTGCTGTACATTTATATTTTCTTGCCCTGAGCATCTGTATCCATGTGGGGAAGCCAGGCAGTGAGGGTTGAATAGCCACAAGGTGTGGTCACCTTTCAAAACCACCTGTGGTACTTGGTCAACAGATGGACAAGGAAATGACAAACTAGGAGTACTCTGACCTCAAGACAAGATGGGTCCTCCAGGATTTATCATATAGGCTGAGGCCCACATGAATGCACATTTCTCCTTTCAAGTTCATACAAAAAGAACATGTGTTTTCTGGCAGCTGAAGCCACATCTGCTGCCTTGGACTTTGGGATCTTCTGGCCGCGGTGGCAGGACGTGTGTCAGGCAACTCCTAGGATAGAGGCTGATATAATCCTACACCCAGGAGCAGAGAAACCTACAGAACGGGTTTTCGTAAGAACCCCGATGTTCGCAGCAGCTCAGGGTCAAGGGGTCAGTATGGCAGGTTTTCTTGGAGTTGTAAGTACCAAGGTATTTTATCTAATCTGGTGAGTTTGTGAGACAAAGGAAGATCTTTGCTGAATCTGTTTCCCGATGTAGCGTGGCATGTGGAAATGGTTTTTAGATGGTACACAAATGTCTTTCATCTCGTTAGTAATTATTTATGTTGAGGTGTATTAGGAAACACATTAATATGTAATTAGTAACATCAAGCTTGTGATTTTGTGGACATTCTTGCTTAGGACAGAGCTGAAGTAGGTGTTTAAGTGAAAACAAGAGTGAGTCAATGTAAAGAAAGCTATTAAGTTGATGAAAGTAGAATTGGTACCTAGTTGCAGCTCAGCACCCAAGGTTGACCCTTGTGTACCCAATTATCAGTCCTGGACTGACAGTCAACAAAAAGACAGTCAGCGTCTTCAGCTCCAGTCTTTGACCTGCCTTTGCCACAAGAAGCCTGTCTTCAGAGGCAGCTTATTGGAGCTTCTTCACCCTTCCAGTGTGATTTGGGTTAAGAGTCCAGAAGGTGCTGGAAACAGGCAGTTAGCACAGATGCATCATCTGAGTTCCTACACCCTGGAAGCTGATCTGGTCCAGTCACTTTTGAACGTGGTAGTCCTGTCCTGCAAGATTGTGGTAAATGCCTCAGAACTGTGGGCTCTGGTTTCATCATGCCATGACTTGAGCGTTTATCTTTGAAGGGAGATTTTTTAAAAGATTTGTGTATTGAGATATTCTTCATATTAATATGTTGGAGGATTAATATGATTAATATTAATTGTATAATTAATATTAATATGATTAATATGATCCAAGAAGCTTCCCAACTATTGTTGATGATCCTATTTATGTATGTGGTTTTATTTTTTTTCTTCATAGAGTGGTTCTAGGCTTTTGATTCTAAGCTCTTGGCTAGGGTTAGTATTAGTGACTCCTAGGAAGTAGGTGGAGAAGGCAATGGCACCCCACTCCAGTACTCTTGCCTGGAAAATCCCATGGACGGACGAGCCTGGTAGGCTGCAGTCCATGGGGTCGCTAAGAGTCGGACACGACTGAGCGACTTCACTTTCACTTTTCACTTTCATGCATTGGAGAAGGAAATGGCAACCTACTCCAGTGTTCTTGCCTGGAGAATCCCAGGGATTGGGGAGCCTGGTGGGCTGCCGTCTATGGGGTTGCACAGAGTTGGACACGACTGACGAGACTTAGCAGCAGCAGCAGCAGCAGGAAGTAGGTAGTAGATCATCACCAGGAGAGGGGGGTCCCCTGTCTGTGCCCTCAGGATGTACCAAAACTTAAAGAATAAGTGGAGACCAAGGTTCCTCATCCGTGTGGTCATTTTCTTTTGTGATTTTTATTTCTTTCACTATCAAAAAAAAAGTTCCCATATTATTTGCATATCACTACCTAAGGGGAAGATCCCCTGGAGAAGGAAATGGCAACCCACTCCAATATTCTTGCCTGGAAAATTCCATGGACTGAGGAGTCTGGTAGGCTATAGTCCATGGGGATGCAAAGAGTCAGACACGACTGAGCTGTTTCACTTTCACCTAAGAGTTGAATGGCATTTCCCTAATTGACCTCCATGTTGCAAACATTTGTTTAACCATTCCATTTGTGTTAAATGCTGCAATTTTCTTTTCGTATTTGGAAAACAATCTTTTTTTTTTTTTCACTTGCATAGATCCTTGAATAAAGCTATTAAGTGCTGATGTGCTGAATATCATTATATTGCTGTGAACCAGGCATTGTTCTAAGCACCCTCAGAGGTAGGTGTAATATTGTCCCTGGTATTCAGATGAGGGAATGGAGGCACAGGGACACCATGTAGCTTGCCCTAGGTTGCACAGCACACCTGGATTCAAACCTAGAGCTTGGCTTCAGCACGTAAGTCCTGAGCTGCTCTACTATATGGGGAGTTGTGAGTACTTAACTGAAAACTCTCTCTTTATTAGATTTTTCCCTGTATTGGAGGAAATTCACCCTCACATTCCAGCCAATGTATCAGAGACTCTTCTTTTGAAAATATGGCCAAAGTGAAAGTGAAGTCGCTCAGGTGTGTCTGACTCTGGGACCCCATGGACTGTAGCCTACCAGGTTCCTCTCTCCATGGGATTTTCCAGCAAAGAATACTAGCGTGGGTTGCCATTTCCTTCTCCAGGAGATCTTCCTGATCTGGGGATCGAACCTAGGTCTACCACATTGTAGGCAGACACGTAAACGTCTGAGCCACCAGGGAAGTCTGAAAACATGCATGGCCAAGCTCAGCCAAAGGGTGATGACTGTGGCTCTGGGCAGAAGCTGATGTTTGGCAGGACCTCCCCTTTGAGCTCATATGATGCCTCCAAGTAAATTAGTAAAAAGTGCCCCTCTGCCCAGATGAAGCGCCTTCAGTTCAGTTCAGTTCAGTCACACAGTCATGTCCAACTCTTTGCAACTCCATGGATTGCAGCAAGCCAGGACGCCCTGTCCATCACCACCTCCTGGAGTTTACTCAAACTCATGTCCATTGAGTTGGTGATGCCATCCAACCATCTCATCCTCTGTTGTCCCCTTCTCCTCCTGCCTTCAATCTTTCCCAGCATCAGGGTCTTTTCAAATGAGTCAGCTCTTCACATCAGGTGGCCAAAGGATTGGAGTTTCAGCTTCAACATCAGTCCTTCCAGTGAATATTTAGGACTGATTTCTGTTAGGATGGACTGGTTGTATCTCCTTGCAGTCCAAGGGACTCTCAAAAGTCTTCTCCAACACCACTGTTCAAAAGCATCAATTCTTCGGCACTCAGCCTTCTTCACAGTCCAACTCTCACATCCATACATGACTACTGGAAAAACCATAGCCTTGACTAGATGGATCTTTGTTGGCAAAGTAATGTCTCTGTTTTTAACATGCTGTCTAGGTTGGCCATAACTTTACTTTCAAGGAGTAAGTGTCTTTTAATTTCATGACTGCAGTCACCATCTGCAGTGATTTGGGAGCCCCCAGAAAATAAAGTCTGACACTGTTTCCACTGTTTCCCCATCTATTTCCCATGAAGTGATGGGACCAGATGCCATGATCTTCGTTTTCTGAATGTTGAGCTTTAAGCCAACTTTTTCACTCTCCACTTTCACTTTCATCAAGAGGCTCTTTAGTTCTTCTTCACTTTCTGCCATAAGGGTGGTGTCATCTGCATATCTGAGGTTATTGATATTTCTCCCAGCAATCTTGATTCCAGCTTGTGCTTTGTCCAGCCCAGTGTTTCTCATGATGTACTCTACATATAAGTTAAATAAGCAGGGTGACAATATACAGTCTTGATGTATTCCTTTTCCTTTTTGGAATCAGTCTGTTGTTCCATGTCCAGTTCTAACTGTTGCTTCCTGACCTGCATACAGATTTCTCAAGAGGCAGGTCAGGAGGTCTGGTATTCCTATCTCTTTCAGAATTTTCCACAGTTTATTGTGATCCACACAGTCAAAGGCTTTGGCATAGTCAAAAAAGCAGAAATAGATGTTTTTCTGGAACTCTCTTGCTTTTTCATGATCCAGCGGATGTTGGCAATTTGATCTCTGGTTCCTCTGCCTTTTCTAAAACCAGCTTGAACATCTGGAAGTTCACAGTTCATGTACTGTTGAAGCCTGGCTTGGAGAATTTTGAGCATTACTTTACTAGCATGTGAGATCAGTGCAATTGTGTGGTAGTTTGAGCATTCTTTGGCCTTGCCTTTCTTTAGGATTGGAATAAAAATTGACCTTTTTCAGTCTGCTGAGTTTTCCAAATTTGCTGGCATATTGAGTGCAGCATCATCTTTTAGGATTTGAAATAGTTCAACTGGAATTCCATCACCTCCACTAGCTTTGTTCATAGTGATACTTTCTAAGGCCCACTTGACTTTACATTCCAGGATGTCTGGCTCTAGGTGAGTGATCACACCATCATGATTATCTGGATTGTGAAGATCTTTTTTGTACAGTTCTTCTGTGTATTCTTTCCACCTCTTCTTAATATCTTCTGCTTCTATTATGTCCATACCATTCCTGTCCTTTATTGAGCCCATCTTTGCATGAAATGTTCCCTTGGTATCTCTAATTTTCTTG
The DNA here is from genome assembly GCF_032452875.1 of Bos javanicus. Classification (NCBI taxonomy): domain Eukaryota; kingdom Metazoa; phylum Chordata; class Mammalia; order Artiodactyla; family Bovidae; genus Bos; species Bos javanicus. Next base: position 20,977,859 of record NC_083892.1, read on the forward strand.
AAGAGGTCTCTAGTCTTTCCCATTCTATTATTTCCCTCTATTTCTTTGCACTGATCACCGAGCAAGGCTTTCTTACCTTTCCTTGCTATTTGTTGGAACTCTGCATTCAAATGGGTATATCTTTCCTTTTCTCCTTTGCTTTTCGCTTCTCTTCTTTTCACAGCTATTTGTAAGGCCTCCTTAGACAGCCATTTTGCTTTTTTGCATTTCTTTTTCTTGGGTATGGTCTTGCTCCCTGCCTCCTATACAATGTCACTAACCTCCGTCCATAATTCATCAGGCACTCTGTCTATCAGATCTAGTCCCTTAAATCTATTACTCATTTCTACTGTATAATCATAAGGGATTTGATTTAGGTCATACCTGAATGGTTTAGTGGTTTTCCCTACTTTCTTCAATTTAAGTCTGAATTTTGCAATATGGAGTTCATGATCTGGGCCACAGTCAGCTCCCAGTCTTGTTTTTGCTGACTGTATAGAGAGCTTCTCCATCTTTGGCTGCAAAGAATATAATCAGTCTGATTTTGGTGTTGACCATCTGGTGATGTCCATGTGTAGAGTCTTCTCTTGTGTTGTTGGAAGGGTATTTGCTATGACCAGTGCGTTCTCTTGGCAAAACACTATTAGCCTTTGCCCTGTTTCATTCTATACTCCAAGGCCAAATCTGCCTGTTACTCCAGGTGTTTCTTGACTTCCTACTTTTGCATTCCAGTCCCCTATAATGAAAAGAACATCTTTTTTGGGTGTTAGTTCTAGAAGGTCTTGTAGATCTTCTTAGAACCGTTCAGCTTCTTCAGCATTACTGGTTGGGGCATAGACTTGGATTACCATGATATTGAATGGTTTGCCTTGAATAGAGATCATTCTGTCGTTTTTTAGACTGCATCCAAGTGCTGCATTTCAGACTCTATGATGGCTATTCCATTTCTTCTAAGGGATTCTTGCCCACAGTAGTAGATATAATGGCCATCTGAGTTAAATTCACCCATTCCAGTCCATTTTAGTTCACTGATTCCTAAAATGTCATTCTTTCCATCTCCTGTGTGACCACTTCCAATTGGCCTTGATTCATGGACCTAACATTCCAGATTCCTCTGCAATATTGCTCTTTGCAGCATCAGACCTTGCTTCCATCACCAGTCTCGTCCATATGTATGGCACCATTGTCTTCGTTACCTCCACCATAGTTTGGCCCCAGGTAAATAGAAGGGAGGGAACACAGCTCCACCCATCAACAGAAAATTGGATTAAAGATTTACTGAGCAGGGTCCCGCCCATCAGAACAAGACCCAGTTTCCCCCTCAGTCAGTCTCTCCCATCAGGAAGCTTCCATAAGCCTCTTATGCCTTCTCCATCAGAGGGCAGACAGATTGAAAACCACAGTCACAGAAAATTAACCAATCTAATTATATGGACCACAGCCTTGTCTAACACAGTGAAACTATGAGCCATGCCTTGTAGGGCCACCGAAGACGGACAGGTCATGGTGGAGAGTTCAGACAAAGTGTGGTCCACTGGAGAATGGAATGGCAAACCACTTCAGTATTCTTGCCTTGAGAACCCCGCAAATAGTATGAAAAAGCAAAAAGATCAGACACTGAAAGATGCAGCTCCTAGGGGCTCACAATTGGGCACATGGAGCATGGGCTGGACTTCAACGACTCTTAACACAACCTCCAACGTGAACAGGCCCGAGCTGTTGAATCTTGCTCGCTCCCCCGGTGGTTAGGGAGAAAAGCAGGTATCAGCAGCCATTCTTGAGGCCATAGATGCCTCGTTTCCATCAGGAGTATCAGTCCACCCTGAACCATTGAATAAGTGTTTCCTCCCAAATGCCCTTCTTGCTTTTGGATCCTGCAACCTGCTTTTCACATGGTCCCTGAGGGGCAAGGGTGTGTGGTCGTGCTGAGCTCTGCTCAGTGAGGTCTGCTGTGCTCTGGAACCTCCATAGAGCTGGCTGGGGTGGGGGACCTCAATCATGGATTCACATCTGGAGACCAGACCAGGTTTTCTAAGGACCCTGATCCCTGCAAGGTGTGGCCAGCGTTCTTCACCAGCTCTGAGGGCTAATCTGACATGATTACTCATCTTCAGCCCAGGACCAGCCAGACTGGCACAGCAGGGCTGCTTTGAACTAGGAGGTAGGCATGATGGAGCCTGGTGTGGGGTTGGAGTGAAGAAGACAGCAGCCTCTGACCACACACTTTGCCACTCTGGCTCTGTCAGGGTCACCGCTCTGTCCGTGCTCCTCCTGGGCTGCATTCAGTACTTAACGGGCTCCCTTCCCTTCCCAACACCCCAGATGCCAAAGTCCTGTTTTAATTGGCCTCTTCCAGAAAGATGGGTTGATTTCGCCTGGGGACAGAGAGAGAATGCTGACACCTGAGTCATTGCAGGATGTCCCAGGTTTTTAAAGAAGGTGCAGGGAGGGAGGTGCATGGGGTGGGGGTCCCCTGCCCCCAAGCATGATGCAGCAGGGACCCCCTTGCCACTTCTTTCCCAGGATAGCTTAGAGCTAGTACAGGAGGAAGGGATGCTGGGCTCCAGGTCTGGGTTCTGCCTTGCCACTGCATCCCTGGGGGTTGGCCATGGCCATGCAGAGGGATAGGATGAATCTCCACCACCACGGGTGTGAATTAAGGGTAACCCATAAGTTCAGCGTCAGAAGCACAGAGATTTTTTTTCTTTTTAAGGAGCTGTTGTGTTTTTTTTTAATTAATTTTTTCCATGTGAGATCTTTATTGCTTTGTGCAGACTTTCTCTAGTTGTGGGGAACAGAGGCCACTCTTCATTGCAGTGTGTCGGCTTCTCATTGCTGTGGCTTCTCTTGTGGCAGAGCACAGGCTCTAGGCGCACAGGCTCAGTAGTTGTGCACGGGCTCAGTTGCTCTGCAGCATGTGGAATCTTCCCAGATCAGGGATCAAAGCCGTGTCCCCTGCATTGGCAGGCAGATTCTTATCCACTGTGCCACCAGGGAAGTACCACACAGAGATGTTTTTGATCCCTCAGATTTCCCATTGTCCCTCAGAGAGGCATGCCAGGACTAGCACCTGCTGAGGAGATGAAGGCTCTATTTCAAGAAGGGACCCCCAGCTCCATGGATCTTTTTTAATATGGGACAAGCATAGAAAGTGGTCTCAGTGGCCAGTATTCACTGTCTGTGTACACGAGCTGTGTGCATGGCTGCCAGTGCCAGGCAGCCTGGGTTTAGGTGCAGCTGTTCATAGGAATTGTCTGGGAAAACCTGCTGCCAACTATGGGGTCTTTGGGGATCAGTAGAGACCTTGGGGACCATGGGATTTCCCTGTCAGGAAAGGACTCAGTCCCACAGGAAGCAGAGCCTGGGAGCCCCTTCTAGGCTGGCCATTTCCCTACAAAAGACAGTCTCAACATCTCAGGCTGAATACTCTGGTTAATTCTGAATAATTTAGCTCCTTGCATGCTGCTGCTGCTGCTGCTAAGTTGCTTCAGTCATGTCTGACTCTGTGCGACCCCGTAGATGGCAGCGTACCAGGCTCCTCTGTCCCTGGGATTCTCCAGGCAAGAACACTGGAATGGGTTGCCATTTCCTTAATCAATGCATGCATGCATGCTAAGTCGCTTCAGTCGTGTCTGACTGTGTGCAATCCTATGGACAGTAGCCCACCAGGCTCCTCTTGACAAGAGGAGTTCTTGTCAAGAACTCCAGGAATTCTCTTGACAAGAATACTGGAGTGGGTTGCCACTTCTTCCTCCCACTCCTTGCATAAAATAAAATAATAGCATTTACCATTTATCAAGACTTCTTATGTGCAGGCACTGTGCAAAGTGCTTCCCACATATTATCGCATTGAATCCTGACAACAATCTAGAAAGCACAAGTACTATTATCCCCACTTAACGGACGAGAAATAGGTTTCGCTGGTGACTCAGACAGTAAAGAATCTGCCTGCACTGCAGGAGACCCAGGTTTGATCCCTGAGTTGGGAAGATCCCCTGGAGAAGGGAATGGCAACCCACTCCAGTATTCTTGCCTGGAGAATTCCATGGATAGAGGAGCCTGGGGGCTACAGTCCATGGGATTGCAAAGAGTCAGGCACAACTGAGTGACTGATACTTTCACTCACAGATGAGAAAATTAAGACTCTGAAAGGCCAACCTCTTGTTGCCATTCATTGAGCCCCTGCCCACTGGAGGAAGTAATAGAGCCAGACCCTAAGTGGGGCCTGACTCTCAAGCCCTCCCGCTTCTGACCCTGATGAGAAAGTAAGCCCCTTCTGGGTCCTTAACACTGGGCAATTGGTAGCCTGTCAAAGCCCCAGGGTTTTCTCATCAGTGTTGTGGGTGGGAATATGTCTTCCCCTGCCCTGTAGGATGAGAGGGTGACTCCACCATCACCCCACCATGGAGTGAAGCAGTGGGACACCTACAGCACCCCCCACACCACCCGAGACACCTCCCCAAAGTGTGGGGCAGCGACCCCCCAAAGGACATCTCCACAGGGTGCGGGAGTGTGGTCACTGCCTCAACACCATAGCAGAGGAGATCGAGGACTCAGACGTGACCTCAGCACAACAGAACCATAAATTCTTAGCATTTCAGGGCTAGAATGAACATGAAAGTGCTTCTAAATCAGGGCCTTCCAACTTCTCATGGAACATAGAGAATGAACATGTTTGTATCCAGCACAAAGGTAAAGGGCCGGGGCGTCTTCTGCCCGCTGGTGATGGGGGTGGATACTCCTGCAGCTCCGGGCCAGACCCATCATTCAAAGACCAAGAACGTCAACACTTCAGCTCACCTGAAGCACTCACTCCAGGCACACCTGTCAGAACTGCTCTAGTCCAGCCTTTTTCTGCACCCAAATCCCGTAATAAGCCTGTTCTTTCTTGCTTTGCTCCCATAGCTCTTGTGGTCAGCAGCTGGCACCCCATCCACCCTCCAGCAGCTTTTCACTCTGGAGGTTAGGTTGTTTCTAGTTTGAGGGTATTACAGTGTTGCAATCGCTGTCCTTCGTGTGTATATGTGCATGCATGCACACACATGCACACACGCACGTGAGCACCCATGCATATAAGCGCATAGAGACACCTACACAGGAAGTGCAACTGGTATGTCCTGGCTATCACATTTTAAATGTAATAGAGACTGCCAGCCTACTCGCTAGTGACTGCGCCAGCTTAGGCCCCATCGGCCTGTAGGCTTAGTCAATACCTGGTATTATGAAACACTTACATCTTTGTGAATGCAGTGGTGCCATATTGACTTTTTTTTTTTATGCTTAACTCCAATTAGCATAAATTTTAAAATTGCTTCTTTAAATTTTTTTTCTCCCTCCTGGGAGCATGTAGGGTACACAAAGTTAGGGGTTTCTTACTGTTTGTTTACTGATGGATTCTGGATGCCTAGAACAGTGCTAAGCACATAGTAGGTGCTTAATAAATATTTCCTGACTGAATAAATGAACAGATTAGACGTTGATATGATCCAAAATATCAGTTTAGTTCAGTTCAGTTGCTCAGTCGTGTCCAGCTCTTTGTGATCCCATGGACTACAGCACACCAGGCTTCCCTGTCCATCACCAACTCCCTGAGCTTGCTCAAACTCATGTCCATAGAGTCAGTGATGCCATCCAACCCTCTCATCCTCTGTCATCCCCTTCTGCTTCTGCCTTCAGTCTCGTCTAGCTTCAGGGTCTTTCCCAATGAGTCAGTTCTTCACATCAGGTGGCCAAAGTATTGGAGCTTCAGCTTCCGCATCAGTCCTTCCAATGAATATTCAGGACTGATTTCCTGTAGGATTGACACGTTTGATCTCCTTGCAGTCCAAGGGACTCTCAAGAGCCTTCTCCAACACCACAGTTCAAAAGCATCAATTCTTCAGTGCTCAGCTTTCTTTGTAGTCCAACTCTCATATCCATACATGACTACCGGAAAAACCATTTGCCAACGAACCTTTGTTGTCAAAGTAATGTCTCTGCTTTTTAATGTGCTGTCTAGGTTGTTCATGGCTTTTCTTCCAAGGAGCAAGCATCTTTTAATTTCATGGCTGCAGTAACTATCTGCAGTGATTTTGGAGCCCAAGAAAATAAAGTCTGTCACTGTTTACATTGTTTCCCCATCATTTGTCATGAAGTGATGGGACTGGATGCCATGATCTTAGTTTTTTGAATGTTGAGTTTTATAAAAGGTGCCAAAGAAGTAACTCAAATTTATTTAATTTTATTTATTTTTAATGGTGGAAAGTTGCTTTACAATTTTGTGTTGATTTCTGCTGTACAACTCGAATCAGTCATAATCATACACACACACACACACACACACACACACACACACACATATATATATATATATATCCCTTCCCTGCTGAGCCTCCTCCCCCTTCCCCCACCCCACCCCTCTAGATCATCCCAGAATTCCAGACTGGGCTCCCTGTGTTAGCAACTCCCCACTAACTATTTCACACAGGATAGTGTATATATGTCAATGCTACTTTCTCAATCAATCCCACCCTCACCTTCCCCTGCTGTGTCCATTTTTAAAAACCTCCCTCCCTGCCTGTGCCCCCAACCATGCAGTTCCCCTTCTTTTCTTTTTTTAAGTAAGTAATTTATTTAGTTTTAATTGTGCTGGTCTTCCTTGCCATGTGCGGGCTTCATCTAGTTGTGGAGAGTGGGAGCTACCCTCAGCTTGCGGTGTGCAGGCCTCTCATTGCTGGGGCCTCTCTTGTAGCAGAGCCTGGACTCTAGAGCCCACAGGCTTCAGTAGTTGCTGCACGTGGGCTCAGTAATTGTGGCCCTCGGGCTTAGGTGCCCCAGGGCATGTGGGATCTTCCCAGACCAGGGGTTGATCTGGTGTCCCCTACGTTGCAAGACAATTTCTTAACCACTGGACCACCAGGGAAGCCCCCAGTTCCCCTTCTTGAAGGCAGTTTATGTCAGGACTTTGTTGCGTGTCCCCTTGGAGGTGGGTTGCGCACACACAACTAAATATCTCTATGCTAGTTCTCTTTCTTCTACACAAATGCAGCCCTGATTTATATATGGTTCTTTCCTTTCTTATCTCTCACTTAATGATAGACCTTGGCAGCATTCCCCATCTCTGAGCAGCTCAAATAAGACCATTGCATCCTTCTCTCCTGGAGGACTGGAGGGGCCACATTTTTTTTTTATTGAAGTACAGTCGACTTACATTATTAGACTAGGTTCAAGTATACAGCATAGTGATTCAATATTTTTATAGATTATACTTCATATAAAGCTATTATAAAATATTGGCTATGTTCCCATCCTTGTATCTTATCTATTTTATATCTAGTAGTTTGTTCCTGTTAATCCTCTTCCCCTCTCTTAGCCCTCCCTCTTTTCTACCCCCACCCCCACCCACAGCTCCCCCCACCCCATCCCACCCACTGTTATAAGGTTTTATCTTATCAACCACACTGCTTTATTTGGCTTTATGGAAGGACCCCTAGAGGCCTGTGAACTACAGCCTTGGGTGAAGGAGGTCCAGAGGAGACAGCCTATTGCTATATTGCAGACTTTCCCAGCACCCACCAGAACAGAAGCAAGAGCTCCCATCAAGCGTGTGGTAAGAGGTGCCTAGAAGGCAGGTGACCGAGCTTTATTTCCAGATCTGCCTGACTCACTGTGACCATAAGTGCCTCTGTACTCTGGCTACCTTCTCGGTGAAATGGGCATAATTCTGGCTACCCCAACATACCTGAAAGACACAGGAGGAAGTGCTTGAGAGAGAGGGTGTGCTTCAAGTGAGCAGAAAACAGTCAACAGAGCATTTCCTCCAGAGTCTTAAGGAAGATGGTTTTAATCTTTAGAGTGAAAGTGAAGTCGCTCAGTTGTGTCTGACTCTTTGCGACCACATGGACTGTAGCCTACCAGGCTCCTCCATCCATGGGATTCTCCAGGCAAGAATACTGGAGTGGATTGCCATTTCCTTCTCCAGGGGATCGTCCCAACCCAGGGATCAAACCTGGGTCTCCCACATTTCAGGCAGATGCTTTACCATCTGAGCCACCAGAGAAGCCAATCTTTTGAGAAGAACCCTTTAGCATATCAAACATCCACAGGCATAGTGTTGCTTAGGATGAGGGTGAATTTTTTCAAGGAAAAAAGGTGAATTCAGATGATGTTATGTATTAAGTGACTAATGATACAAGTGCTATAGGGATTTCGTGAAATCCGTTCAGGTGGTATGCAAATGATTGACATTTGGGAAACATTGAATCAGCAGGTATTTGGGGGACAAATAATGAAATCAAACTTACAAATCCTTACATGAAAACCCAGTTTAAGGATTTCTTCTTATTTAATGCAAACATATAGGACACAGTAAATCAGGTTTTGACAAATTTTTTTCTGTAAAGGGCCAGATATAGTTAATAGTTAAGGCTTTGTGGGCCACAGACACTGCATGTTCTATTGGAGAAGGAAATGGCAACCCACTCCAGTATTCTTGCCTAGAGAATCCTGTGGACAGAGGAGCCTAGTGGGTTGCCATCTACGGGGTCACACACAGCTGGACACGGCTGAAGCGACTTAGTATGCATGCATGCATTGAAGACATAAAAAGTATTCTGAGCCTGAGAACCATACAGAAACAGGCTGGGTTTTCAACTTTACAGATCCTTGCAGAAAATTAAGGAATTTATTGAACATATAATATCTGTTAGTGCCCCTAATGTAGGTACAACAACCTGTAGGAGACCCATTTATTAATGACATTTATAAATAACATTAATGTTCTACTTACTCCCTCTTTTTTTCAGTATTATTATGAACTCATGGGTTTTTATGCATTTAATATATATTTCAGTTAATCCCATACTTTCTTTTTAAAGATGTTCAAATTGTCCCATCTTTGCCAGTAAAAAATCCCTTCAAGGAGTACTTTGACCCGCCTGAGTAGTCTTTGATGGGGTTTCCCTGATGGCTCAGTAGTAAAAAGTTCACCTGCCAATTCAGGAGACGTGGGTTTGATCCCTGGGTCGGGAAGATCCCCTGGAGAAGGAAATGGGAACCCACACCAGTATTCTTGCCTGGAGAATCCCATAGACAGGGGAGCCTGGCGGGCTACAGTCCACAGGGTCACAAAAGAATGGACACAACTTGGCGACTAAGCAGCAGCAAGTAGTCTTTGATAGCTTCCTTTGTTTTCTGGTACGGTAAGAGATCTCAGGCTCATCTTGTACATTTCTTGCATCAAAACTCGTATCAGCAGTTTTTGTAAGAAGCCTTGGTTCATTTTAGTCGAGAATGGTATTTAGAGGCCAAAATCTAGGTGTCTGGAATGGGCACATTTGCATTTATGAACAAAAATGACATCCAGGGAATGTCCTGTCCTGGTCCTTGGAGCAATTCCAACTGCCCCCCTAAAACTCTCCTTCACCCTCTCCAGCCTGGTACAGTAAGCCCCATCAATTGCTCTGACCTGGCTAAGTCCTCAAGAACAAAAGAGTCAGTCATGCCCTGGAGCTAACGAGGCAGAAACATGAAAGATTTTTTCAATATCCAGAGTCCAGTCCATTTTCAGGTTAACCTTCAATTAACTATAAAAATCCAGCTACCCAGAACTCTTATTCCCTGATAATCTTGGATAATTGAGGTTTTGCTGAAAAATTAAGTACAGGGGATTTTAATGATAGCATCTGACCTACAATTTATAGGGGTCACAGAGTCAGATGTCCACATAAGCCAAGGCAGGGAGTTAAAAAAAGAGTGAAGTGAGCTGAGCTGAATATAAGAAAATAGAAAAATGGGGAGAATTGGAGTGAACTGGGGAGTACAGGCTAAGGAGGATTTTTCTAGAAGAAACTGCCATGTGGGGACAATTATCAAATCTTTCCGATTTTTTAAAAGTTGAAGAAAATCTTTATTTTTTAAAAATGTGAACTTGCATGATTTTGAGATGGCATGGATTTAAATGTTTTGTTAAAACTTTATTTAGATGTAATTTACAGACAAAATACTTCCATTTCAAGTATAGCATTTGATGCTGCTGCTGCTGCTGCTAAATCGCTTCAGTCGTGTCCGACTCTGTGCAACCCCATAGACGGCAGCCCACCAGGCTCCCCTGTCCCTGGGATTCTCCAGGCAAGAACGCTGGAGTGGGTTGCCATTGCCTTCTCCAGTGCATGAAAGTGAAAAGTGAAAGGGAAGTTGCTCAGTCGTGTCTGACTCTTAGCGACCCCATGGACTGCAGCCCACCAGTCTCCTCCCCCGCCATGGGATTTTCCAGGCAAGAGTACTGGAGTGGGGTGCCATTGCCTTCTCCAAGCATTTGATGAGTTATTACAAATGCATACATCTAATTAACCACCATCTCACTCAAGATATAGAATACTTGCTTCGCCTCCAAAAGTCTCCCTGGTTTACACTTTGGGTGGATCCACTATTCATATCAGGCCCAGAAAATCACTGTTCTGCTTTCTATCACTGTAGATTAGTTGTGTCTTTTCCAGGGCTTCATATAAATAGAATTGTATGGTATGTACCCTTTTTGTGTCTAGCTTCTTTTTCTCAGCATAATAGCTTTTTTAAAAAATATCCATCCATGTCATGGTAGGTATCAGTAGTTGGTTCCTTTTATTACTGAATAGTATTGCATTGTATGGATATGAAACAGTTTATTCACTCACCTGTTGGTAGACAGTTGCTTGTTTCCAGTTTGGGGTTATTAATGAATAAGGCTGCTATTATTAATGAACAAGGCTGCTGTGAGTATATATGTGCACATCATTGTGTGAGCCTATGTTTTTGGTTCTCTTGGACAAATAAGAGGGGCCCTGCAAGGTTGTATGATCAGTGCCTGTTTAACTTTATGAGAAACTGCCAAAGTTTTCCAGAGTGACTGTACCATTTTGCATTCCAACCAGTCATGTAGGAGAGTCTGATTCCCCCACATCTTCCCTAACACTAGATACTGTCAGTCCTTCTAGTGGGTGGGAAATGGTATCCCGCTGTGGTTTTGATTTGCATTCCCCCAGTGACTAATGATGTTAGGCATCTTTTCAGGCCCTTATGAGCCATTCATATATCTTCTTTTATGAAAGGTTTTTTAAAAATCTTTTTCCCTTTTGGAGGGGAGGGGTTGTCTTATTGTGGAGTTATAGGGGTTGTTTACATATTCTGCATACAAATTCTTTGTCAGACATACAAGGATTTTCTCCCAGTGACTTACTCTTACATTTCCTTGGAAGTGTTTTGAAAAGCAGAAGAATTAATTAGTTAATAAAGGACAATTTTTTTTCTGTTATCATTCTTAATATTAGTGTTCTATCCAAAAGGTCCTTTGCCTACCCCAGGACTGCACCGATTTTTCTCTTATACTTTCTTCTGGATGTTTTACAGTTTTAGCACATGTATTTAGGTCTCAGATCCATTTCAAGTCAATCTTTAGTGTGAAGTAGGAGTTGAGATTCCTTTTTCTTGTAAAGATATCCATTCAGATCAGATCAGTCGCTCAGTCGTGTCCGACTCTGTGACCCCATGAATCGCAGCACGCCGGGCCTCCCTGTCCATCACCAACTCCCAGAGTTCACCCAGACTCATGTCCATCGAGTCAGTGCTGCCATCCAGCCATCTCATCCTCTGCCATCCCCTTCTCCTCCTGCCCCCAATCCCTCCCAGCATCAGAGTCCTTTCCAATGAGAAAAGACACCCATTATTGCAGCATATTTTGTTGAAAAGATTACCCATTCTACATGAATTACCTTGGCACCTTTGTAGGTCTATTTCTAGAGTCTATTCCGTCCCATCGACTAATACGTCTATTAGTATGCCTATCATCACACCAATATTGCACTGTTTTGATTACTGTACTTTATAGTAAGTTAAGGCCTTCAACTTTGTTCTTTTTCAAAAGTTTTTTTTTTTTTTCTATTTTAGTGTTTTTACTTTTCCATGTAATGTTTGGAATGACTTGTCAATTTCTACATAATGTCTGCTGGGATTTTGATTTAAATTGAATTAATTCTAGAGATTGATTTGAGGTTAACTGACATCAATATTGAGACTTCTGATCCATGAATATCTCCACTTATTGAGGTTTTCTTTATTTTTTATTTCTGAAAATTTCTTTATTTTTAATTAGAAGATAATTGCTTTACAATATTGTGTTGGTTTCTGTCATACAGCAACATGAATCAGCCATAAGTATACATATGTCCCCTCCCACTTTAAACCTCCCTCCCACCTCCCAATAAGTTTTCTTTAAATTAAATTAAAAAAAAAAAAAAACACTAAGGCCACTGAGACAGTTAAATAGGGTAAAGAATAGTCTTGGTGTTGGCGTAAGTGGTATCCTCATTTGAAAGAATGAAACTGAACCCCTACCTCACACCATACACAAAAATTAATTCAAACTGGGTCAAAGACCTCAAAGTAAGATCTAAAACTATAAAACTCTTAGAATAAATCATAGGAATGATTCTTTATGACCTTGAGTTAGGCAATGAATTCTTAGATACCACACCAAAGCATAAACAATAAAGGAAATATGGACAAGTTGGGCATCATGAAAATGAAAACTTTATGCTAAGTGAAAGACCAGTCACAAAATACCAGATAATATATACTTCCATTTATATGAAATGTCCAGAATAGGCAATCTATAGAGACAGAACATAGATCAGTGGTTGCCTGGAGGTGGGGTAGGGTAGAGGAAGGAGTGGGGAGTGAGTGGTGATGGGTACAGTTTCTTTCAGGGGGAGATGAAAATGTTTTAAAATATTTTGTGGTGATGGATGAACAACTCTGTGAATATACTAAAACCCACTGAATCTACACTTTAAATGGATGAGTTATATAGTATGTGAATTCTATCTCAACAAAACTGTTATTTACAAAAGGAAATTATATATTTTTAAAAATACTGTGCAGCTTCCCTGGTGGCTCTGATGATAAAGAATCCTCCTGCAATGCAGGAGACCTGGGTTCAATGCCTGGGTAGGGAAGATCCCCTGGAAGAGGGCATGGCAACCCACTCCAGTATGCTTGCCTGGAGAATCCCCATGGAAAGAGCAGCCTGGTGGGCTACAGTCCATGAGGTTGCAAAGAACTGGACACGACTGAGTGACTAAGCATGCACACATGTGCTAACATCAACAAAAACTTTTGCAAACCCAATACAGCCCGTGGGTCATCCATTTGCAACATTGAATGGAAGGCTCAGAAGAATTGACCATATTAAATAGTATCAATATTTATGTGTCTTTTGTCAAAATAATAAGTAGAAACACACACTGGGTTTCTCATTATCCATCCCCTAGGACACTGAGTCAAATCTCAAGTGCAATTTGTGTCTGAAAGTGAGCAGATGTTTTCTCTTAGAAGAAAACAGAAATGGTTGTACACAGCATCTACTGTTTCTGCATTTGCTGCCAGGAATGTTACCACAAGTTCAGGGACAATCTATAGATAATAATCTGTGACTCTTGAAGCATGACCGACTGCATCCGCTCTTCCCGAGTTCATACCTGGACCTGGTCTCCACTTGGCTTGTTTGGGTTGGTTTAAGCTGTAAGCTAATTCAAACCTTTCTACACAAGCTGTGTATACATTCCAAACACAGGCCACCTATCACCCTGGAGGTGAAATCTGACAAGAACAACATAAAGTTATTTATAGCATTTATTGATTTTAACTTGGCTAATGTCCCAGACTAGTTAGGTGATAAGACAGTACTCAACAAACTTCTGTTATTTACCTACCAGTCACAGTTCTTGTTGCATGTAATACTATTGTTTAATCAATATTTTTTAATCAATTTCTCTTTCTTTTTTTTTTAACTTACGTGTATCTATGAACCTAAAGCAAAAGCCAGTGTCTCTTGTTTATTAACAGAAGATCCCTCTTGAAAAGAAGCCCAGTGATACACGTGTCTCTTTCAATTCTGGTTTCCTCAGTGTGTATGCCCAGCAGTGGGATTGCTGGGTCATAAGGCAGTTCTATTTCCAGTTTTTTAAGGAATCTCCACACTGTTCTCCATAGTGGCTGTACTAGTTTGCATTCCCACCAACAGTGTAAGAGGGTTTCCTTTTCTCCACACCCTCTCCAGCATTTATTGCTTGTAGACTTCTGGATCACAGCCATTCTGACTGGCGTGAAATGGTACCTCATTGTGGTTTTGATTTGCATTTCTCTGATAATGAGTGATGTTGTACCCCAGTGTTCATTGCAGCACTGTTCATAATAGCCAGGACATGGAAGCAACCTAGATGTCCATCAGCAGATGAATGGATAAGAAAGCTGTGGTACATATACACAATGGAGTATTACTCAGCCATTAAAAAGAATACATTTGAATCAGTTCTAATGAGGTGGATGAAACTGGAACCTATTATACAGAGTAAAGTAAGCCAGAAAGAAAAACACCAATACAGTATACTAACACATATATATGGAATTTAGAAAGATGGTAATGATAACCCTGTATGCGAGACAGCAAAAGAGACACAGATGTATAGAACAGTCTTTTGGACTCTGTGGGAGAGGGAGAGGGTGGGATGATTTGGGAAAATGGCATTGAAACATGTATAATATCATATAAGAAACAAATCGCCAGTCCAGGTTCGATGCAGGATGCAGGATGCTTGGGGCTGGTGCACTGGGATGACCCAGAGGGATGGTACGGGGAGGGAGGCAGGAGGGGGGTTCAGGATTGGGAACACGTGGACACCTGTGGCAGATTCATGTTGATCTATGGCAAAACCGATACAATATTGTACAGTAATTAGCCTCCAATTAAAATAAATAAATTTAAATTAAAAAAAAAAAGGCCCAGTGAAAACAGAAGGTTGTTGATACCAGATACATTTGCCTGAGATATCTCCAGGAGATAGCGGAGGACACAGGAGCCTAGCAGCCACAGTCCATGGGGTGGTAAAGAGTAGGACACGACTTAGCGACTCAACAACAACCATTGCCGGACAAGGCTCTGAGCTTGAGGTCTCATTGTTAAACTGGGAGATTAGAGGGGCTTAGATGGATGGGCTTCCCTGGTGGCTCAGATGGTAAAGAATCTGCCTGCAATGCGGGAGACCCAGGTTCGATCCCTGGGTCGGGAAAATCCCCTGGAGAAGGGAATGGCAACCCACTCCAGTATTCTTGCTTGAAGAATTCCATGGACAGAAGAGCCTGGTGGGCTTCAGTCCATGGGGACACAAAGAGTTGGACACTACTGAGCAACTAACACTTTCACTTTCAGACGGATGTTAGGGACCTAAGACTTTCTTCTTGACCGAATCAGAATGGTTAAAGGAGAATGCACGAGAGTAGATATCAGAGAGACCCTGGATCAATTTCTTCCACAATTTTTTCTTGGAGCCTAATGTATTCTTCAGCTCTTGGGCCTTGGGGTGCTAGACCATACAAGACAGACGAAGCCCCAAGTCTTTCCAGGTTTAGGGTTGTGGATTATAATATACAGGAATGAAGTAACATAAGAAGCACACTGCAGTGCCTGGATCATGGTAAATACTCAGTACTTTGATGTTGTTCTCGTAGTTGCTGTTATAATTATTATTACTTTATTATGCCAGAGCAGGGAATGGGCTCTCTGGGAAAAAGAGGGGTTGGGTTAGTCTGTGAACATCTGTCCTCAAGCCATGATGGCCTTGAGAGGCACATGGAGCTTTAATCCCATCAGAGAGCAGAGACGGTGGGGTTAGCGAGTACAGCCCTTAGTGCCTTGGCCGGGAAGGTGAGGAGTGTTACTGTGTCAGAAAATTAGGTCAGCAGTGAGCATGCTTGGGTAAGTTTAAGATCTCTGTTTAGATATCAAGGTATGGCATCATTGATTTCAATATTCAGTGGTGTCCCAGGCATTGTGCTGGGCTTGTCGGGAATACAGCGTTGCTACCCTCGGGGGGCTTATGACGTCACGAGAGTGACGAGCCACAGGACAAGTAAGTATGACACAGAGTAGAATGAGGAGAATTTCTTTCTCGATTGGTTGCAGATGACAGACATCCAGTTTGTATTAGCATGAGTAAGAGCACTTACTGGTTCCCATATCTGCTGAGTCCAGGAATAAATGCCTTCAGCAGTGGCTGGATCCAGGTGTTCAAATGATGATGTCAGAAATCTCAGTCTCATGGCTCTGCTTTCCTCTGTGTTGGCTTTCTTTTCAGGCAGTCTCCCCATTTGTGATGCCAAATACCACCAGCTTAGTAGTCTTAGCTAAAAGGGAGGCTGCTGCCTTAGTTGGATGCATGTGGGCCCAGTCACTTCAGTTGTGTCTGACTCTTTGTGACCCCATGGACTGTAGCCCAAGAGGCTCCCCTGTCTGTGGGGAGGATTCTTCAGGCAGGAATACTAGAGTGGGTTGCCATGCCCTCTTCTAGGGGGTCTCCCTGACTCAGGGACTGACTTCACGTCTCCTTTATCTCCTGCATTGCAGACAGATTCTTTACCCACTGAGCCACCTGGCAAGCCCACACTTCCTCAGTTACTCCAGTATAAAGTAACAGAACTGAATTCCAATGGTCCGAACTAGGGTCCTGCGAGACCCCTGCCCCAGAGCTAGGCATGGTGGCCTGGCCACCCACACCCACTGAGCCTGGGGGAGGGGTTCATATGGGAACATCAGAGCTGGGGGAGGGGGTTCTGGGAAGCAGGCACCGCCCTGCCCACTGCAGAGCCCCCAGAGAGACAGAGGCTCTGAGAGGAAGGCAGGGGTCATTCCAGCCAGGGAGTCAGGACAACTTCACAAAGGAAGTTTGGCCTACTGGGGCTCCAGGGATAGGGCTGGGGTGCTCCTGCAGTAGGTTCCAGCTCTGTATCTGGAGCGAAGGAAGGAGGAAGCAGGTATTTCCTGAGACGCCATCATCTGCCAGGCTCTTTGACAAGTTTCTTGGTTAACATCCCAAGAACCCTGTCTGCTCACGCAGGTGGGAAATAGTCTCAGAAGGTTTCCCATTGCTGGATGAACCTCAGCTAGCACCCAGGGCTCCTGGACCACCCTCACCCACTCCCGTCCGTCTCCACCAAGCAGCTGGGTGGGCGATCTCTTCACACTGCAGAATTGACAGCGTCTCACCTCCGCTGAAACCCCGATCCTCAGCCTGGCCTACAAGGCCTTGCCCGCTTCCCCCCACCACTTCTCTCCTGCCCTCCCCTTCAACTCCTCCAAGAACTCACTTCCAGATTTAGGAGGAGTGATATTTATTTGTAAAAATGGTAGCTGACGCTTAGGTGCCAGGCCTTAATAGACACTCTGTATTTTCATTCATTTCAGTCTTCACGGCAACCCTGTGAGGTGGGGACCGTTATTATCTCCATTTTATAAGACGAGGAAACTGAGCCACTGAGACAGTGATTTGCTCAAAGTCACCCAGCTAGAAAGTAGCAGAGCCGAGATTCAAAGCCAGGCATTTTGCTCCAGAGTCCTCATTCTTAACCACCGCCGTCTCCTGCCTCTGGGCACTCAGGGTCCCTATCCTTCCTGTCACATTTCCTAACTACTCATTCTGATGGGCTATATGATTGATGTCTGTCTCAGCACTAACAGCTGCTGTAGAGGTAGCCAACATACTGAGCACTTAGTCTGTGCTGGGCACTGTATTTAGCACCTTTTAGGCATTAGTCAATTTCACCCTCTCACAATTGTGCAAAAACTAGGTACAGTTGTCCCTGTTTTGCAGACGGAGAACCTAAGAAGTTGGGAGTTTAAGTAACTTGTCCACTAAGCTGGAAATTCCCAGAGGGAAGAAACCATGTCCATTTTGCTCATCATTGAGTTCAGAGGGGCTAATTAAGTGTCTGGCATACAGTAGGCACTTAATAAAGGTTTTGGGGTGGGCCTAGTGGTAAAGAACTCACCTACCAATGCAGGAGTTGTAAGAGATTCAGGTTGGATCCCTGGGTTGGGAAAATCCCCTAGGGGAGGCCATGGCAAGCCACTCCAGTATTCTTGCCTGGAGAATCCCATGGACAGAAGAGCCTGGTGGGCTACAATCCATAGGGTCACACCAAATCGGACATGACTTTAGTGACTTAGCACCCAGATGGCTGGATGATAAATGGCAAGATGGAAGGGAGGGAGGTGGGGAGGAATGGAAAGAGGGCCAGCCTGCCTGTCTCCAGTGCGCATGCCCTGGTCACAACTGGGAGATCCTGGGATGTGAGGCTGGCGTGGTATCTGACGTGGCTCTCTCGGCTGTCTCTGCAGGAGCCACGATGCACGTGAAGAAGTACCTGCTCAAGGGCCTGCATCGGCTGCAGAAGGGCCCCGGCTACACATACAAGGAGCTGCTGGTGTGGTACTGTGACAACACCAACACCCATGGCCCCAAGCGCATCATCTGCGAGGGGCCCAAGAAGAAGGCCATGTGGTTCGTGCTCACCTTGCTCTTCACCTCCCTCGTCTGCTGGCAGTGGGGCCTCTTCATCAAGACCTACCTGAACTGGGAGGTCAGCGTCTCCCTCTCCATCGGCTTCAAGACCATGGACTTCCCCGCGGTCACCATCTGCAACGCCAGCCCCTTCCAGTAGGTGGTCCCTGGAGCACGGCTGGTCTCAGCGGGGCTGCTTCCCTTCATTTTCCTTCCTTCCAGCTTTCCTTCCTTCTTTCCCATTTCCTCCTTTCTCTCTCTCTCTCTGTCTCTTTCCCTCTGTGCAGCAAGTAAGATTCAAAATTCATAAATCTCCTGAGCTTAAAAAGAACCTCCAAAAATACCTGGTAGTGCCTTCACACTAGTGCTTATTTATTGATTCAGTGTGTATTTATTGAGCACCTACAATTGCCACCTACTACTGGGGCTTCCCTTGTGGCCCAGATGGTAAAGAATCCACCTGCAAGGCAGGTTTGATCCCTTGGTCGGGAAGAACTCCTGGAGAAGGGAATGGCTTACCCACTCCAGTATTCTTGCCTGGAGAATTGCATGGACAGAGAAGCCTGGCAGGCGGTGGTCCACAGGATCATAAAGAGTAGGACACAACTGAGCAACTAACACACTACTATTGCCAGGCACCGTTATGGGGCACCAGAAATGCATCAGTAACTAAAACAAAGTTCCTCCTGTCCTCATCACAGCCTCCCAGCGAAAACAGAAATTCATCTTTTCTACCATAAACATTGAAATCATTCTCATTGTGAGGATTAAACTGGACCTGTATCCAGGGTTTAGTGCCCTCTCCTACAGGAAGCCCTCCAGCCATCTATAGCAACCATGCATTGAGTGCATTTCATAATATTGCCTAAATGCCAGGCAATATGTTGAGTGTTCTTTGGATAATTCATGTCATTCTAATCCACACAACCACTCTGGGGTGGGGGTTGGGGGGCACTACTCTAGTAGCCCCAGTTCACAGGTCAGGAAATGGAGATTCAGAGTGGTGAGGGAACTTGCCCAGAGACACTCAGTGAGCAACTGTGGAATTTGAATCTAGGTCTTATCTGACTCCAGAGCTGCCACTGTTTAACCACTGGATGGCAAGGCAGACACCCAAGGAGACCCAGCCTAGTCGGTTTAGGAAAGGCAGGGGGTCACAGAAAAATGCCCCAGGAAATGAGTAGACACT
The DNA here is from genome assembly GCF_032452875.1 of Bos javanicus. Lineage (NCBI taxonomy): Eukaryota > Metazoa > Chordata > Mammalia > Artiodactyla > Bovidae > Bos > Bos javanicus. The sequence continues at coordinate 20,997,374 of NC_083892.1, forward strand.
AGCCGGGTGGAATGAAGAGAGTGCTCCAAGTGGAGGACATAGCACATGCAAAGGTCCTGGGGTGAGGCAGAGCCTGGTGCATTCAAGGGGTTGAAAAATGAGCCAGCATGTCTGAGTCACAGAAAGCGTTCTCGTCCAAAAGGAGGTCCTGGAAGAAATCATACTTCCTGTTTACATTTCCAGTTATCAGAAAGTCACCTCATTCTGGTCATAGGGCTGTTCTTCCTTGCTTGGGTGGGTCTTTGAAGCTACTCAAGAAAACTCTTAATAATTATAATAACACATCCTGCTTATAAGCATCACCCTATTGAATCCTCCAAAAATCCTCTAGGGTAAATGTTTTAATCTCCCACTATTTCACAGATGAGAGAAGAGAGCCTCAGAGAGGTTAACCTACCCACGGTCACACAGATGTTAAGTGGCATGCTGTGCTGGGTTTGGTCACTCAGTCCCGACTCTTTGCGACCCCATGGACTGTAGCCCACCAGGCTCCCCTGTCCACGGGGATTCTCCAAGCAAGAATACTGGAGTGGGTTGCCATGCCCTTCTACAGGGAATCTTCCCAACCCATGGATCAAACTCAGGTCTCCCGCATTGCAGGCAGATTCTTTAACGTCTAAGCCACCAGGGAAGCCTAAGAATACTGGAGTGTGCGTAGCCTATCTCTTCTCCAGGGGATCTTGCTGTACCAGGAATCGAACCAGGGTCTCCTGCATTGCAAGCGGATTCTTTACCAGCTGAGCTACCAGGGAAGCCCATTAAGTGGCATGCTGGAATTCAAACCCAGATCTTACCAAGCTTGACAGCAGCTGTAGACATCCAGGCTATAATAGCAGCCCCCACCCCACAGCCCAGCACATTCCCAGTCCTCCCCTCCCTGTACGCACAGAGGTGGCTGGTTTGGTGATCAGAGAACAGGTGGTGTCAGCGTCTGCAACTGATGTCAGCTCTGGCCGCTGTCCACCTTCATACCAGCACTTGGGCCTATATCTAGGGTTTAGTGCCCTCTCCTACAGGAAGTCCTCCAGCCAGAGTTGACACACACCACCCTGGAGACCACACTCTGGGCAGGATCTTGGATAAATTGGGTTCTGTAGTGACAGGGGTGCAGGGCTTGGAGCCCCCCAACCCAGGGCTTGGTGGAAACACTCATTGGGGTGGACACATTTCTGCCGGACTGACTGGTCACCACTTCCAGTATGGGAACCTCAGGGACTGAGAAGATCCTGGATCCCAACCCCACAGTCTTCTCCCTGCTGAAACTGGCTCCTATTCCCCAAATTGCTGCTGGAGATTTAGGACCTCAGGATCACAGGCCTGCCCCTCTTCCAATATTATACCCCTCCTGGGAGGAAGAAGTCTGAACCCCGTGCACCCACAGATACCAACTGGGGCCCACCAAACCCAGGTTCTCAGATCTGTGCCTTCTTCAGTGGGGTTAGCTCAGGAAATCACAGCAACTCCCAGAGTTTCTTTATCCACATGGGGTCATTGTAGAATTTTATTTATAAATTAACTCAAAGAAGATGCAGGAAACACCTAGCACCTGACACATGGTGAGGGATCAACAACCATGAGCTCTTAGGATTCTGTCTCTGTAGCATGTGAATTTCATAGGAAAAGAGACTCGATCTGTCTTGTTTGCTATAATATCCTCTGTGCCTTGCACATAGTATAATAGCCTCTGTGTACTTGGCACATGGTAGATACCCACCAAATACTGGGTGAAGAAAGAGTGAGCAGGTGGTGGAAGGAGGCATGGACGCATGGGTGGGTGGGTCGAGAGGTGGGCACTGGGGGCGGGGAGGAGCAGGCTTCTCACACGTGGTGGCAGCCACACTAGAGTAGGAGGCGACTGGACTATGGCCGCTGTGCTCTGCAGCTGCCCCTTGCCCCCTTGACTGGCCCTCTCCCCCACCCAGGTACTCCAAAGTCCAGCATTTGCTGAAGGACCTGGACGAACTGATGGAGGCAGTCTTGGGGAGGATCCTGGGTCCCGAGCTCAGCCAGGTCAATGACACCAGGGCCCTGAACCTGTCCATCTGGCACCACACGCCCCTGGTCTTTATCAACGAGCAGAACCCCCACCACCCGGTGGTTCTGGACCTGTTTGAGGACAACTTCAATGGCTCAGCAAGCAACAGCCCAGCACCAGGAAGGCCCTGCAGTGCCCACAGGTGCAAAGTAGCCATGAGACTAGTAAGTGGGGCCCCCTCCCCGGGCACGGCTCAAACAATGGGCCCTCTCCAGTGAGTCCTATGGGAGTCTCTTTCCTTAACAAATCTGGGTCTTGGCTAGGGGAGAGCTGAGCCTCTATCAGACTACATGGACTGAGCGAGGGGGAAGGGGTGGGTGGCTTCCTGAAGAAGGAATTAAGTCTTGTTATCAGAAGACAGGGGCATAAGTATTGGGCAGGTGGAAAACCACAGCTATGCTGTACAGTCATTGCCAAAGCATAACTGGACTGCTGGGATGGCTGCAAGCCTGCAGGTGGGAAGAAGGTTCCCTGTCTGTGCCTGGGATCCCTGGTGGCTCTGTAACTGCACAGAGCCCTGGGCCTGACTCCTGGAGAATCTGAAAGGGCAGTTTTGGGCCCAGACCCAAGAATCTATGTTGTTAATAGGCTTCCTGGTGATTCTGATGATCCGCCCTGGTACCCAATATGTGGTCAGGATCTTCCCCCATCAGAGAGGAGGGGGCAGAACCTGAAGTCTCGAGTCCTTCATGGTCCACCCGGCCTCCAGGGGGCTGCCTCTGGATATCTGGGACGGGGCTGGGAGTGGAGTTGGGGGAGCGGAGGGTCAAGCGTGTCTGCTGCTCACGTGTCCATGTGAGCATGAGTGTGGGGCCACTTGTGTGACTCGAGGCATGTGGACACGTGTGTATATAGTTGTGATGCCAGGACATCGTGTGACTGCAGGTGTCAGAAAGATGTCTGTGTGGACGTGACTGTGTGGATGTGTGTGCAAGTGGGTTGGCTCAGGCCTGAGCAATGTTATATGGGGGTGGCTGTTGCTGCAACCCAAGCCTTGTGACTGTGAGTGCCAACACACTGCCCACCGGCCAGCCACTGGCCACCCCAGCACCAAGGTGCCACCCGAGGAAGGGCAGCTGGCAGCACCCTCGCTGCCCTGGCTTTCAGGGTTGGGGGGTCCCTGAGCAGCCCCCACCCACAGGAACCCCTCTCGACACCCCCCCATCCCCCGCAGTGCAGCCACAATGGAACCACGTGTACCTTCCGGAACTTCAGCAGCGCCACCCAGGCCGTGACGGAGTGGTACACCCTGCAGGCCACCAACATCTTTGCACAGGTTCCAAACCAGGAGCTGGTGGCCATGGGCTACCCTGCCGAGCGGCTGATCCTGGCCTGCCTGTTCGGGGCAGAGCCCTGCAACTACAGGTGAGAGCCAGTGGGCCCCCCGAGGCCGGGGTCCACATCCTGGGTCCACACCCCAGCTCGGCCACTTAGCCGGTTACCCCAATTGTCTGTACCCTGCTGTCTTTGGCTTCTTAGAGGGAGTTTGAGAAGAGGATGCATTGACGGCCCCATCATGTCCTGAGGGCATCACTTCAGGGAAAGTCTGTAGGGAAAGAGGACGGCGCTAAGGGAGGATGTGGCCTCAGGTGGCGTCTAACCCAAGCGTCATCCCTGTAAACTGCCCTGCAGAGCTGTACTCCCTTAAGCGGGGGGGCGGCCCCTTGCACATGGCCCCATCAGTCACTCCCTGGGTGGTGCCACCCCCAGGAGCATGGGCTGGGGGTCTCCTAACTTCCCAGGCAAGGAGGCGGGAGAAGGGGCAGCCATGAGCTGTTAGCCTCCAATACCCAGCATCTACTGCCCTGTTTTCTCATCCCTAAGATGGAACAATAACCATATCTGTGTCTCATGTAGAGTAAATGAATCGGCTCATGTCAGCACTTAGAACAGAGCCCTAGAAGCCTTTGTCATAAACACCCTTTTCCCAAACAACCCCAGGGTTGAGAAGATGGCAGGATGAGGGCAGCATTAACTCCGAAAGCCTGGGTCCTCTTACACATGGTCCACAGATCTCCACCTCCTTCCCTGCACCGCCACCTCCAGCTTTTGACCATTCAGACCCTGGGACTGAGCACCCAGCTCTGTCCCCAACTCTCGGACAGATTCGATGGGTGGGTCACTTGGGAAGGGAGGCTGGGCACAGGCAGGCGAGCTGCTGAGGCCCCAGTGCCGCCTCCTGGCCTCATGGCAGACCTCCTGGTGTAGCGGGCGCCCCCCCCCCCACCCCGAGTCTGGCCCTGGGCTTTGGCCGGTCCCATTTCCCTGAGGCGCTAGCATCCTCCTGGTCTGGAGCTTCAGATTCCCACACTTCAGGTCTCTGGAGACAGGGACTTTTTGCCGAATCTTGCCGTTTTAGACGAGTGGCAGGCTACTGGTTTCAAACTCCTGGGGACTGTGGCCTCAGCCCGCGTCAGTCAGCTCATGAGCCCTCGGGAACCTCTGTCAAGAATCTGCTGGTTCTGTCCCCCAGAAAGCACAGGCACAGGGCAGGTGTAGGTCGTGTCAAGGAGTCAAGGCCCCCTGAGCAGGCAGAGCTGCCCGCCTAGGTGTTTGTGAGAATCAGAGAAGGAGGGACCTACAGGTGGAAGAACTGCGTGCCGGCCCCCCACCGATGGCACACGTCCTCGCTGGCTGGTTGCAGGCTGGGTTCCAACCCCTCTCTCTGGGGAGACTTGCTTCAGAGCCTACTTGCCCCACCACTCCTGGCAGCCCGCCTTAAGGTTGTGGGTACCAGTAAACGCGGTCTGTGCCTATAAGTTCATCTTTATCCTCACAGCTGAAAGAGAGAGGTGTAATATGGTAATTTAAAACATATGGCTTATCTGCTCAGTCAGAATATGCCCTGAAGTGTGAGTGAGTTGAAAAAGTGGGATCTGTTAGGATCCACTGGGACCTGCTGCCCGGTTCCTGGCGCTTTGTGTGAGCATCTCTTAGTGGGATCCCAGGGCTTGAAGATGTGTGTTCTGCACACAGCACGGTCCCTAAACAGAGCCTGCAGCGACTTCCTGGCCTGAGGCAGGGCTGGAGGCAGCCTGGGGATGGTCTCCATGTTGCTAAGATGGCGCCCTCCAGAGCCAGCCCTATTTGGGTCAGCTGACTGAGAAGATGGCTGGCGGGCAGGCAGCACCAGGTGTTGGCCGCATAACTCTGTGGTGTGGCTGTGACTGGGGAATAAATCTAGTGAGGCGGTCAAGTCTGGACTCTGCAGTTAGACCATTGGGTTCAAATCCTTGCTCTGTCTTACCAGCTGTGTGGCTTCAAGCACGCGTCTTAACCTTGATATGCCTCCTTTTTCCTCCTGCATACAATAGGCAACAACAGTGCTTACTCTGTGTGCACGTGCGTGCGAGCTCAGGCATGTCTGACTCTTTGCGACCCCATGGACTATAGCCCGCCAGGCTCCTCTGTCCTTGGGATTTCCCAGGAAAGAATACTGGAGTGGGTGCCATTTCCTCCTCCAGGGGATCTTCCCGACCCAGGGATCAAACCCATGTCTCTTATGTCTCCTACATTGGCGGGCAGGTGCCTTACCACTGAGCCCCCTGGAAAGCCTGTGCCTACCCCACTGGGTTCTTTGGAATATTAAGTGAGTTAATGTACGTGACAGGCTGACAGTAGTGATGAACTCAGTATTACTCTCATTAAACCCGCATTTTACAAGGCACTCATTCTTCAGTAATGATGCCAACGCTCATTGCACCCTTCTTCTGTCCAGGCGCTATTCTTAGCACTTCACATGTATAAAATCAGTCAGGCTAACTCTGGCAACAAGCCCTTGTTTTATGTGATACAGCACTGCTCAGAGAGGTTAAGCAACATCTCTGAGGTCACACACTGGGTGAGTAGCCGAGGTGGCAGTCTGAGCCAGGCCCACCTGGCGTCACTTCATCGCCTCATCAGAAATCGAGATTGTCTTCCTTCCTTCCTCCCAAGCTCGTTTCTTCAGCCCTCGGCGGTTCCTTGGCACGGAGACCCTGGTCCACCTGTCTCCGTGCTGCTTGTCAGTCCCACAGCCTACTGGTTGCCCATCTTCCTGAATCAGCCTCAGACTCAGCGCCAGAGGACACGTGCCTCTCTCTGCCCTCCCAGTGTTGGGCCCCAGACACTTTGGCTCCCTTACTCTGTCCTGGTCTCCATCCTCTCCACCTCGTATTAGTGAATGCTGAAGGTGCAGCCACTGCAGTTTTAGGAAAGTATGAGCCACGTTTGGACCCTGACACCAAGCCGCCTGGGTTTGAATACCAGCTGGGCTTTCCTGGTGGCTCAGATGGTAAAGAACTCACCTGCAATGCAGGAGACCCGGGTTTGATTCCTGGGTTGGGACAATCCCCTGGAGAAGGGAATGGCTACTCACTCCAGTATTTTTGCCTGGAGAATCTCATGGACAGAGGAGCCTGGTGGGCTACATACCGTCCATGGGGTTGCAAAGAGTCAGACAGGACTGAGCGACTAATACTTTCAACTTTTCTGTTTGGGGGCATACTGCTTAGCTTCTCTGGGTCTCAGTTTTCTCATCTGGAAAATAGGGACAGTGAAATGACCTCACAAGGCTATCATGGGGATTAAGTGAGTTTACATAGATAAACTGTTTAGAACAGTACTTAGCACGTGCTAAGAATTATAGGAGCAATTTAAAGATTAACTTTTTATTGTGGAGTAGTTTTAGATTTATAGAAAAGTTTCAAAGAGAGTACACAGAGTTCCCTGGTACTCCTCACCCAGCTTCCCCTATCCATAACATCTTAGTCACCATGTAATCTATCAAAAGTAAGAAGCCAACCTGGCCACATCACTAGTAAACAAACCTAACACTTTATTCGGATTTGTTGGTTTTTCCTGATGATCTTTTCCTGCTCAGGCTTCCATCCAAGAGACCACATTGCTGTCGGTTGTCATGTCTCCTTCGTCCCTTCCGACTGTGACACTTTCTCAGATTTCCTTGTTCTGGATGACCATGACCATTTCGGGGTCCTGGTCAGCTGTTTTATAGCAAGCTGTTGGGGTTTATACAGATAAGATGGATTTGGGGGAAGAAGACCACAGAGGTGGAGGGCTTCCTTGTCACATCCTATCAGGGGGTACATGTTAGCCACTCAGAACCACCCGTGATGTTGACCCTCCTCCCTTGGTTAAGGTGGGGTGTGTTGGGCTTCTCCGCCATGCTCTGTATCATGAGCTCTAAGTTCAGCCTGTACTCTGCGGTGTGCGGTGGGGGAAGCAGCACCAGAAGAGAGATTAAACTCCACTTCACCTGGAGAGGGGAACAGACACTATTCGGAATTCTTCGTACGGAATGTCTTCTGCTTTTGTTTATTTACTCAATCATTTATTTATACTAGTATGGACTCTTGTATATTTGGGTTGTAATCCAATACCACACTATTTATTTTATTACTCAAAATTTTCTAGTGTTGGCCACTGAGAGCTCCTTCAGTTGGCTCCTGTGTCCCTTCAACGTGTCCTCATCCATTTATTTATTTTTTTAGTACTTCCTTGCTTTCTGGCACTAAAAGATGCCCCAGTCCTAGAATCAGCCATTTCTCTGAGAAGCTCCAGTCCTTTTATTGGAGAATGGGATTTAGAAACCAAGCTCTAGGCACATATGGCTTCACTGATAGCTCAGTTGGTAAAGAATCCGCCTGCAATGCAAGATCCCCCGGTTCGATTCCTGGGTCAGGAAGATCCCCTGGAGAAGGGATCGGTTACCCACTCCAGTATTCTTGGGCTGCCCTGGTGGCTCAGCTGGTAAAGAATCTGCCCGCAATGAGGGAGACCTCAGTTTGATCCCTGGGTCAGGAAGATCCCCTGGAGAAGGGATAAGCTACCCACTCCAGTATTCTGGCCTGGAGAATTCTATGGTCTGTATGGTCCATGGGATCGCAGAGTCGGACACGACTGAACGACTTTCACGTTCACTTTTTCAGGCACACATGTGTTGTTGTTGCTTCAAGGGTTGGTCCTCCGGTTTCTCCCTTCCCTAAACCGTACTACCCAGTGCCACTGTCGTTGTACGGCTCCCAGCTAGGATGCTCCATCTCCCAGTCTTTGCAGGAAGCTTGCTGGTCTCTGCCTTTATGCCTCATCTCTGTTCCAGGGAAGGTTTGGGGAGGGAAACACTTAGCTCTGGAGCCAGACTCGGCCAGTGCTGGGAGCAGCCTCTTCAGGTAAAGAACATTTATCAACAAGCAAATAGTTGGCAAGCCTCAGAGTGCAACCCGGGACAGGAGGGGATCTGGCCGCGCCCAGAGCCACCTCCCGCTCCTGGGCGGTAGGTGTCCGAGGCAGCTCCTTGGGAACATCGCGTGCCCATGTCCCAGGGGCGGGGTCTCTCCTTCCAGACCCGGCGCCCGGCTGCAACTGGTTTTCCCTGCTCATTTCCTCCCTTGTGGCCGCAGCCCTGATCCCACCTGGGAGAGAGACTCCACGGTGCCCACCCAGAGTGGTTTTTTCCCTCTGGACCCCACCCTCACTCCCACCCCCAGCCTGGGGTGCCCTTCATTTATCCCATACCTGCAAAGCTTGGCTACCTCTTACTCATCCTTCAAGTCTCAATTCAGGGCTCATCTCCTTCAGGAACCCTCCCCTGCCTGACCCACTCCCCACCCCCACGTCCACTCTTCCAGGCTTATCTCTGTTGCTACTCTTATCACATATTATAATTTATCCAACAAATATTTACTGAGTGTCTGTCTACCGAGTGCCAGTCTCTGAGGATTGGGGGTGAATTTGTTTAGTGGTTCAGTGTGCTCAGCTTCCAACCCTCACCTTAGTCCTTTTGGGTGGGTTTTGTTGTTACCCCAGTGTTATGGGGGGAGAAACACAGAGAGGTGAAGTGACTTCCCCCAAGCTCACCAGTGAGTAACTGGCAGAGCCAGAATTCAAATTCAGGCAGGCTGGCTCCCAAGCCTGAGCCCTTGGTTCTTTCTCCCTCCAGACAGACAGCTGTCCTCCCTGGGATTATTTTCCAAAGCAAGAGGCCGCTGATAAGCAATTAAGTCAAGAAAATGAGTTCGGCTTCTGATGCATGCCAGCATGGGAATGTTGTTGTTGTTGTTGAGTTGCTAAGTTGTGTCCGACTCTTTGCGACCCCATGGACTGTAGCCTGCCAGACTCCTCTGTCCATGGGATTTCCCAGGCAAGAATACTGGAGTGGGTTGCCATTTCCTTCTCCAAGGGATCTTCCCAACCCACATCTCCTGCATTGGCAGGTGGATTCTTTACCACTGAGCCACGAGGGAAATAAGCAGGTGGAAATGGTCAAGTGACTGGGAGATGACTTTGCATAGGGAGGTCAGGGGACGTCTCCGAGCAGATGAAACCTAAAGGAGGAGGAGAAACGAGACACTTGAAGATCTGCTCAGAGAATATTCCAGGCACAAGGAGCAGTGGGCCTTGAATTTGAAGACAACATGGAGTGTCTCTGGAGTATAATGAACAAGTGGGAGGAAGCCAAGTGGGGCATTTGCATTTTATTCTGAGAGCAGCAAGGAGCTTCTAGAAGGTTCTAATGGGGGCATGCTATGGGCCGATTCGCAATTTTTTTTTTTTTTTGGATGTGGACTATTTTTTAAGTTTTATTGAATTTGTTACAGTATTGCTTTTTTTGGCTGCAAGGCATGTGGGATCTTAGCTCAACCAGGGATAGAACCCACACCCCTTCCATCGGAAGGCAGAGTCCTGACCACTGAACCACAGGGAAGCCCATGATTCACAGTTTAAACAGTTGCCCTGACCACTGTGAAGGAGGAAGGTTGTAAGGCAGCAAGAGTGGAGGCAGAGGCTCCTGCAGGAATCGGGGTTGGGGGGAGCTGGCGGCCCTGGACCAGGGTGGGAGCCTTAGAGGTGCAGGAGGTGGGCAGGAAAGAGAATTGCCATGACCCCACTCTGTGGTCTCTCTTACGCCATGAGCTTCAAGCGCAGGACTGTCTTGCTGGCCTCCGTGTCCTGAGCCCAGTGTGTGACTCAGTAAGCGTTGGGTGAGAAATGCAGTTTGTCTTTCGTGGTGGAGGACACCTTAGCTCAGAGGCTGCGGAAGCCTCTCACGTGCATGTCAGACAGAGTCAGCTCCTGGATCGGATTTCACCACCTGCCCTGGACCCACCTGATTTGGCTGGCGCAGAGGGTGAGACCAGAGACAGGAAATGGCTTCTTAATCCGAACATGGGGACAAATACCTGCTGACCTCATGGGGTTATTGCAAGAATTAAAGGAAAGAACATACACTGAAATCTTCAGCATGACCTGGGGAAATTAGCTCAGTAAATACTGTAGAACAGAAAGCTTAGAAAGTGTGTTTCAGGTATGTTTCTGCAGTATCTGATGCACCGAGCCCCATTCCCTCCTGTTTTTAATAAAATAACAGAAAACCATATAAAAACATCCAAAGACATTTTAAATGCTAGTTCCATTTTTTAAAATATATTTATTTATTTAGCTCCATGGGTCTTAATTTGAGGCACTCAGGATCTTAGATCTTTGTTGCTGCTTGTGGGACCCTTAGTCTCGGGATGCAGGATCTCTTCATTGCGGCATGCAGACTCTTAGTTGCATCATGCGGGATCTAGGTCCTTGACCAGGGTTTGAACCCCGGCTCCCTGCATTGGGAGTGTGGAGTCTTAACCACTGGACCACGAGGGAAGTCCCCTTAAATGCTGTTTTCTATGGAGACTTGAAATTGGGCTTCCCAGGGGGTGCTAGTGGTAAAGAACCCACCTGCCAATGTAGGAGACTTAAGAGACGTGGGTTCCATCCCAGTCCCTGGGTTGGGAAGATCCCCTGGAGAAGGGAATGGCAACCCGCTCCAGTATTCTTGCCTGGACAATCCCAAGGACAGAGGAGCCTGGCAGGCTGCAGTCCATGGGGTGGCACAGAGTCGAACACAACTGAAGTGACTTGGCACACGTGGGGACTTGAGAGCATACACATAGAACAGGGTGTGAGGGACTCACACCTGGGTGGTGGGTGTGAGGACCCACCACCCAGATCCAATAAGTGTGACTCTCATCCTGTCATTAAAGCAAATCCAAGACCTCACATCCTTTTCATCTATATGGTGTGTAGAATGTATCTTCAAAGAGAAAGACTTTTGACAGAAGCACAATCCCGTTTCGCCACCTTAAAAAGGAAACGATCGGTGATTCCTCATTACTATCATCTACCCAGTGGTGTTCAGTCTTGTCAGTGTCAGACTTTTTTGTTGGCCTGTTTGAATGAGGATCCAATTAAAGTCCACAGGTTGGGAATAGAACCAAGTCTTTGAAGTTGCTTTCAATCTGAAGGTTACCTCCCTTTCCCTGTCTCATAATTTTTTTGTTGAAAACACTGGGTTGTTTATTTTCTGGAGTCTGGATTTTGCAGATTGACTTTTTGCGGTATCTTTGAACTTGTTCCTCTGTCTCCAGTATTTGCTGTAAATGGTAGTTAGAGACAGATGTTTGATCCTGTTCACAGCTGGGTGTTGTGGTTGTTGTTTTGTTTGTTGGCGAGGCCACTTTCTGGGCAGCCTGTGCCCTTCCATCGGGACACACAGCATTGGTCACCCCTGGTGCATGTTGCCCCAAAGCCCCCAAATCAGGGGAACAAAATGATGACCCTCTAATTGTATCAGTCGCTCTTCAGTTACTAGCTTGATGAAACCAGAACTTAACAGCTATTTTACAACAAAAAAAGTCAGTTGAAGGAAGCCATAAAGGAGATTTAAAAGGCATATCAACCAATCACATGTCAGTGTCGTTTGTATCTTAATTTAAACCAATAAATTGTAAAACCAAAATTGACCTCTACGAGACAATATAAATTGAATGTATAATAATACTAAGGAATTTTTATCAGTTATGTTTAACCTGGTAATAGCGGTGTTTTAGCAGTTCTTATGGGGACTCCCCTGGTGGTCCAGTGGTTAAGCAGCCATCTTCCAATGGGGGGGATGTGCTCCAGCGCTCCTGACTTCTGTCTTTGTTCCTCTCAGTCGCCGCCTCTGTCTTCATGTGACCTTCTCCTCTGTGACTCCTCTGCCGACTCTTTAAGGACACTTGTGGGTGGATTTAGGACCCACGTGATAAAACCGGTTAATCTCACCTCAAAATCCTTAACTGTGCCTGCGAAGATCCCTTCTCCAAATAAGGTCACTTTCACAGGTCCCTGGGGTTAGGCTGTGGACACCTCTTTTCGGGGGTCACCATTTAAATGACCACATGGCTTACAAGACCCTGTAGACGAGACAGCTGAAAACATCAAAGAAACTTCTTTTTTGGGTCTCAAAATAAATAAATAACCCTCAGGGCAGATGGTTTTGACAAAACTTTTGTTTCACTTTTATATATGTATACATCTTATGTATGTGTATATGTTTGTAGGATTGTGATGTAAAATTGTATTTTTAGATCAAAAAAGTTCACAGGCCACTGTAGTTAAATTACACTGGCAAATAAAAGCACAAATTAACCTCAAAAAAAAAAAAAAGAAAGAAAGAAACGAAAAGCAACTTCTTCATACTTCATGACTAAGCCAGAGAGCCTGGCTCCTACCCCAAAGAACACTCTCTTTCCCAATAGAGTCTGGGGATCTCCTCTCTGGTGGGTGCATGGCTGCAGGGGAATGGACAGAATGACCTGTCGCTCACTTCTCCATTCCTGAGCCTCTCTGAGCAGTAATCTACCAGCTCCCTGCTGTCACGCACCCGGGGGGTGGCAGTGGGGGTGACATCAGCTGGGATGGGGATGGGCCCTGGCCTCCAGCTGATGGTGTTTCTTTCAGGAACTTCACACCCATCTTCCACCCTGATTATGGCAACTGTTACATCTTCAACTGGGGCATGACGGAGAAGGCCCTCCCTTCAGCCAACCCGGGAACTGAGTTCGGTAAGTCTGTCCTGGAGCCAGAGCCATGAGGTTTTCAATCCTATCATGTGAGGATGAAAGACCAAATGGCCATCAGCCAGATGGTGCAGTGGTAAAGAATCCACCTGCCCAGTGCAGGAGATGTAGGAGGCTTGCGGATTCAATCCCTGGGTCAGGAAGATCCCCTGGAGTAGGAAATGGCAACTCACTCTACTATTCTTGCCTGGAGGATCCCATGGACAGGGGAGCCTGGTGGGCTACAGTCCATGGGGTCGCAAAGAGTCAGACATGATTGAGTGATCACCAAGCATACACACCATCAGCTGTTGAGGGACAGGACCGAGTTTAGCCAGAGGCCGGCATGCAGAGCAGCAGCATCTACTGGGTACCCCGGGGCAGGGCCAGGTGCCTTCTCAGCTGCTCCCCAACCCAATGCGCAAAAATCCCTGGGTAGTGAGTGACTGGTGCGCCCCTTCTGCTGATGAGCAAAGCAAGGAAGCAGTGGCTGAGAGCTCAGGCTTCTGTGACCAGATGGAATCCCAGCCCCACCATTTACCCCCAGGTGATGCTGAACCGAGACTGAACTTCTTGAAGCTCTCGTTTCTGCTCTTGCACAATGAGCAAATGAGCAGAGCAAATGAGCAGAGCATATGGTTCAGACCCCATCACATCATCCTGGCCTAAGGCAGGTAGACCTCTGAGCACAGAGCAATTGGCCTTGCCCCTGAGCCTGGCCAGCAGCAAACTCTCACTAAATGCAGATGTTCTGAGACGTTTTAAGTAACTTTCCCATGATCACACAGTTAGCCTGGGGCAGAGCCCTTACTGTCAGCCTCGTTTCTGTGCAGTTCATGAGAGACAGAGAGAAGGTGAAGTAGTAAACAGAAGTGAGGAAGAGGGAAGTGGTTGATGGCAGAAGCTGCTCGTCTTGGGAGCAGCTGGTGGACTCAGCACCTGCGCCAGGCCTTGGGGAGCAAATCCTTCCTCCCTACCCTTAGGTTCTGAGCTCCCCAGCCATCAAAAGACAGGTGTCATTCAGCAACTGTCAGAGCTGCTGGTCTAGAGGGGTGTGGGTGGGCTACCAACACTTCACCCACCCCAGAGCCTCTGAGGATACTGGGCATCACAGAGATGCCAGCTAGCTCACTCTCTAGTGATGACTGATGATTAAGATCAAAGCTGCCTGTAGAAGTCCATCAACTTCCACTTCCTCGTTGAGTGACCTATGACAAGGTCCCTTACTCTCTTTGGGTCTCAGTTTCCTCATCTGTAAAATGGGGACAATAATTGTACCTATCTCATATGCCTTTTATAAGCCTCAATGAGATCATGTAAATAAAGCCCTGAGCCCAGCACTCAGTATGCAGCAAATGCTCAATAAATGCTAGGCTTCTTGTCCTGCCCAGTCCTTTCTTCTTGCCTGTCTCAGTCATATCCAACTCTTTTTGTGACCCCATGAACAGTAGCTTGCCAGACTCCCCTGTCCATGGAAACTTCCAGGTAAGAATACTGGAGTGGGTTGCCATTTCCTTCACCTGGGGATCTTCCAAACACAGGGATCAAACCCACATCTCTTGCATCTCCTGCATTGGCAAATGGGTTCTTTACCACTGGCACCATCTGGGAAGCACCCCCTGCCATGATTCATAAAATACTGAGTCTGGTCTCCACCTTCAAGAAGAGAACAGTGGAGTAGGGAAGGAAGACAGATAATAAAAGAAAAATTTCAAAAGTGAGACAGGTACTTGGAAGGCGAGTTCCAGGACAAGGAGAGAGTATGACAGAGATCCCGAGACCCAGTCTAGACAGTCAGGGAAGGCTTCTGGAGGAAGTGATACTTGGACTGAGCCCTGAAGGAAGAGTAGGAGTTTCTAGGTGCAAGGTGAGGCTGGAGACAGCATTCCAAAGAGAAGACAGCCTGACGAAGGCCCAGCAGTAAGAAGGAGCATGGCAGCTGAGAGAGTGAGCAGAGAGAATGAGGACCCTGGAGACGAGAGGCGAGGCTGCCTGGGCTGCAGCCTTGGATCTACCTGCCGTGTGGAAGAGGCCGTGGAGTAGAGATGGGGCAGGCAGAGCCCAGAGTGGAGACCGTGCTGGCTCAGACTAGGAAGTGGGCCTCAGAAAAGGCAAGAAGTCCAGGTTTTCGTAAAGTGGAGCCAGCTTCCTGCATAGACCCTGGCCTTCCCTGGCTGGCGGGGGCTGGGACCAGTGGGTGGTGGGTCTGCACTCAGCCTTGGGGAGCCAGCTCAGGCTGCCCTCCACCCCATCTTCCCTTCAGGCCTAAAACTGATCCTGGACATGGGCCAGGAAGACTACGTCCCCTTCCTCACGTCTACGGCTGGCGCCCGGCTGATGCTTCACGAGCAGAGGTCATACCCCTTCATCAAGGAAGAGGGCATCTATGCCATGGCGGGGATGGAGACATCCATCGGGGTGCTCGTGGTATGCCTACAGGCTGTCTGCCCAGTGCCCACCTCCTGGGGCCTGAGAGGAGCAGCTCCGGGCCTCCCCAAACCCTGGACCTCCCCACCATTCACTCCTGCCTCACCTTCTGCCTGGAACCCCAGCGGGCCCCATGCTTGGGGGAAGATGAGTGCCCCCCACCCCTGGCACCTGCTGGGGCGTCAGCCCTCCAGCCCCTCTGAGCATCCCCTAGGCCCACTTGCTGGATGGGAGGGAGGAACAGAGGGGGGTTCCTAGGGGTGACCAGGGGTCCCCACAAACTACCTCTTACACAGGACAAGCTGCAACGCAAGGGCGAGCCCTACAGCCAGTGCACCAAGAACGGCTCTGACGTCCCCATCCAAAACCTCTACAGCAACTACAACACGACCTACTCCATCCAGGTGGGACGACGGTGGCTTGAGGCCTGAGGTGTCTGGGAAAGCTGGTCCCAGCAAGGCTGGCTCTGCTGGATCTTTGGGACCACAAGGTTCACTGGAGGCTAGGGAACCAGTCTAGTCCTGGTTCTTACCAGGGCCCGGGTCTGGCCACTTCTTGTCCTTGCTTGGCAGGTGTGGCCTTGGGGTTTTGCTCTGGGGTTTCCCAAAAAGAACTCTTGTGTGTATTAAGGATTTACATGGATTAAACAATCATTTGATCCTTTCAGTACCCATATGAGGCAATAATATTCTAACAATAATTATTAATTATTGTTAGTATATATTAATATGCTATTAACAGCATTTATTGTATATGCATTTATTATACTATACCATTATTATTATAATATACTAATAATAGCAGGCTTATCATGCTAGGCAGGCACTGTTGCATGTGCATTACATATATAAATTTTTTTACATATATATATATATTCTACATATATATTATATATATATAAAATAATTTAATCCTCATAACAATACCAAGATGTAGATGCTATTATTAAGAATGAGGAAATTGGGGCTTATAGACCCTAGTCCAAATGCCTCATCAGTGTTCCTAAGTCCCTCTTTGTATCTGGCCTTAATCCCCTTTGTTGCAGCTGGGGCTTCCTTACCTCTTATCCTGATCTCCAAGGTCAGCCACGAGGCTTGGCCTCAGACCTGGCCTCAGAGGACAGGACAGACTGACTCTTTGCAAAGATGACCAAAGTGACCGCTCACAGTGACACTTTCTCTCCCAGTCCAGTCTGCCTTGGTGGATGAGGACACAGGACGGCTGGGGGGCAGCCCAGTGTCCAGCTCCATGTCTGAGAGCCCCGAGCAGGGGGTAGTTTTCCCTTTCGTCTTAGACACGGGAATCCACCATCCCCCCTGCCCACTCTGTCCAGCTGACCCCATGTACCACTCACTCCAACCCTCCTGTCTGGCGGGGGGCTTCTGCCTGCGATGGAGAACTTGAGGAGTCTTTAAGCCTCTGGAGGGACAGATGGACAGACAAGGCAGCCGGGGGTGGGGGCGGTGGGAGCACAGAGAAGGAGGCCACAAAGGCATCAGTCCCCAGCCCTGGAAACCCCATTCCAGAGAAACCCCAGATCTCGTTTTGTGCAGTGCCATCACCAGTCTGGACAGAGACCTTGGCAAAGTCCCAGGCCCTGGTCAGGCGCTCTGCCTGCCAGCCCTGGCCCCGCCCTAGCCCACCCTGGAGAGGGCCCCCACCTTCCAGGTGAGACAGTGAGGTCTGAGTGAATGCTGGACACTTGGCCCAGAGCTCCGTGCTGACCCACTGCCCCCGATCTTGCCCCAGACCCCCTCCTCCCAGCTGTGCCATTTCATCTGCCACCCACCCCCGCCCACTCCCCGCTTCCTCCCGCGAGGAGCCTGCAGGTTCACAGGGGAGAACGGAGCACCAGATGCAATGGACTGGGAAGGAGCAGGCAGGAGAGCAGGGGAGAGGATGCGAGCTCCTTGGCAAGGGTGGGAGCGGGAAGCCCTCCAGAGGAGGACTTGGGAAGCCTGGCAGGAGAGCCGTGACAAGTGACTGCTTCCATTCTCCAAGTGCCTAACGGCATGCTGACCTCCCCACCTTAGACACAGGAGCAACAGGAATAAACTGAGGCTCGGAGGGGAGGTCTGGCTCCGGAACACATAGCTCGTTTCTGAGTGGACTGAAACCAGGTTGGACCTGAAAACCCAGAAATTATAGATTGATCTCATCCAGCCTACAGGGGCCTGGTCCACTCCCCCGCTTCCTCACCCCCACCAGGGGACATTCCATAGAAGGTCACTTCCTCTCCTTTGCACTGAGCACTTGGATCACCCTTCTCATCTTACCTGAGTGTTTCCCTCCAGGACGAAGGAGCACAGAGCGAGCTTGCCTGCTTTCTCTTCTGCGTCCTTCCATGCAAATGGCTTGGAAGGCTGCTGGCAGCCTTGTAACAAGAGCTTTCTTAAGAGTTAGCTGTTTTTTGTTGTTGGGGGGAAACAGTGGACACATTTGGGATCTTAGTTCCCTGACCGGGGATCAAACCCACGCCCCCTGCTGTGGAATCACGGAGTCCTAACCATTGAGGGAAGTCCCTGAGAGATAGCTTTAGGGTTGGAACAACCCCGTGTCATCTGTGGGGCCAGCCTCAGAGAGCTGGGTTCTGGCTTGAGTCCTTCTGTGGGGACAGAGACAGGGAAGGACAGCCACCTCCCACCTCGAGGGGGTAGGGGGAGGAAGCTTAGCCACCTCGCCACCCTTTTCCACTGGAGGGGCGCCTCCTCAGCTCCCCCAGCCCCTGGCCTGGGCATCCAGCGCCCTGGGCCCCGGCCCCCTGGGCGGAGGTGGGGACATCACCTTCAAGTCTGCCTTCTCTCTGCCCCTTCCCATCCCCAGGCCTGGGAATGCAGCCCCCTGGGCCCCATCCCCCTGGGCGGAGGTGGGGACATCGCCTTCAAGTCTGCCTTCTCTCTGCCCCTTCCCATCCCCAGGCCTGGGAATGCAGCCCCCTGGGCCCCATCCCCCTGGGCGGAGGTGGGGACATCGCCTTCAAGTCTGCCTTCTCTCTGCCCCTTCCCACCCCCCAGGCCTGTATTCGCTCCTGCTTCCAGGAGCACATGATTCGGGAATGTGGTTGTGGCCACTACCTGTACCCGCTGCCCCACAAGAGGAAATACTGCAACAACCAGGAGTTTCCGGACTGGGGTGAGCGGGGAGCCCCTCGGGGACCGGCCCCCCCAGCCCGCTGGGCCTCTGCTCACAAAGGCTGTGCCCGAAAGCAGCGGGTGGGGGGCTCCATGAGTCCTCACCATCCATGGCCCCTCTCGCCCTGGTTCTCCTCACCCCCAGCTCCCTGATGCTTTCAAGTGTACACGTGAAACGTGTAAGTTCAGGAGAGAGTTTGTCTTTGAAACCTGAAGTCACCAGAAGGGGAACCCCTACTGGACTCACACTGAGCCAGGGTCATCCAAACACTGATGGATGTTGTCAGTGGCAGAGGGAGTCCTACCACCTGTTAAAACTAATGTGTGTGGACAGGAGGGAAGAACTTTATCCCTTCCAATACTCATCCCTCCCCACGTGACCTGCTGGCCCTAGCCTGCCCCCCACCAGGCTCAGGGGTGACAGGTGGAGGGAAAGCTGCTCTGATCCTCCTGAGCTGGGGCTGGGGTGCTGGGGAGGAGGTCCCTCTGGCCAAGCTGGGGCCAAACGGCTGGAGAGGGGGCACCCAGGGTGGGTGATTTTCTGTGACAAGGGGAGTTTGGATCAAGACAACGCTCCCCACTCAACCTAACCACAGGCCTTAGGTGGCTCAGGGCCAGGAGATCAGAGGGTGGCCGGAGGCTCAAAGCAGAAAACCTGGCTCAAAATCTCTCCCCCCAACCCCCTCCCACCCAGCCCATTGCTACTCGGCCCTGCGCATCAGCCTGGCGCAGAGGGAGACCTGCATCTACGCCTGTAAGGAGTCCTGCAAGTGAGTCCACCCAGACGGGATGGGCAGGGCGGGTGTGGAGCCGGGGCGGGCGGGGACAGTGACCATGGGCTGCCGTCTCTCTTCCAGTGACACTCAGTACAAGATGACCATCTCCATGGCCGTCTGGCCTTCCGAGGCCTCCGAGGTGAGTCAGGGGAGCAACCAAGCTCCTGGCCGCCCAGCTTTGGATGGGAGGCAGGTGTGGCCGGAGGTCTGCAGGCTGTTGGGAACTCTCCTCCACTCCCGCCCTGCCTCCTTCCACCCGTGTCCCCCAAGGACTGTGCAGGGGACATGGCAGTGAATGGGACAGACCGTCCTTTGCCCTTTCGGAGCTTACTTTCCAGCTGCAGAGACAGACGATATACAGAAATAAGATCATTTCCAGGGGCTGTGTAGGGAGTAAACCAGATGCTGGAAGGGTAACTGGGGGAAAGCACTTTAGACAGGGTGGTCAGGGAAGACTGCCCCCTCCCCACCTCTCTAAAACAGTATATTTGAGTTGAAACTGGAGGATGGGGCTGAGCCAGCCTGGGAGGGAACAGCAAGTGTGAGGGCCTGCGGTGAGAACTGAAGCAGGGAGGCCGGGCCTATGGGGAAGAGCCTGGAGACCCAGTGCCTTTCCCCTCTCTCCCTGTGCGCACACACAGTCCCCAGGGCTGTGGTCTGCCTCCCACGGGTAGCAGGGCCCATGGCTGGGAGGGGATGCTGCGGGCACTGTTGTTCTCAGCTGCCTTTTTGGGTTCCAGGACTGGATTTTCCACGTCTTGTCTCAGGAGCGGGACCAAAGCAGCAATATCACCTTGAGCAGGTGAGCTCAGAGTCTGGACCGGCCAGGGAGGGCAGGAAAGAGGAGAAACCAGAGCCTCGGGGGAGGGGCTTGGACACAGGGCAGCTGCTCAGACACCTTCTCACACTGGTCAGATCCAGAAGCAAGCCTAGAGGAGGAAGTACTGGGAGTGAAAGAGAGGCCAGCCAGGGGGGCACAGAGCCTACCATTTCCTAAAGAACAACCTGTTCATTCATTCATCCACCCCTCCGGTCCTTTCATCCTTGAACCCGTCCACCCATCTATCCATCATCCATCCTTTCAATCGTCTCCCCATCCATCTATCCACTCACATCCATCCATCCATTCACGCTCCATCATCCATCCTTCCCTTCTTCCACTCATCCATCCACCCACCCAACCTCCATCCATTCATACATCTTTCCATCCATTCAACACAACCAGGCATTGAGCACAAGAAAGACAGGAGCTTTCATTCTGTCAGGAGCTTTGAGTCTAGAGGACAGAGATACATGAACAGGGCTTTGGTGGTGGTAGTCTGCACAGTACACTTTCTCAGGGAGCCCAGCAGAGAAGGAGGCCCCTTCTTCCTGAGAGATAAGGAAGATCTGTATAGGGAGGTAACCCTTGAGCTAATCCCCTAAGGAGGAGTAGTAACTGTTTAGACAAATAGGAAGAGGCGCTGATGTCCCAGCAGAAGGCTGGAGGTATGAGAGAGCATCACCTTTCTGAGGATCATCAGGTGTAAGGGGGAAGCCCTCTTGACCACATTTCCCTGCCCTGGGTCCCCTGACAGCGGGCCAAGGCCTAGGACTCTATGTCAAGTCTACTGTACTGGGAGTGGGTGAGGGGATCCCAGAGCCAATCTTTAGGACTGTCTTGGCCCCAGGTCCTTTGGAGAACTGGTTCAGAAAGAGATGCATGGAATGGGTGAGGGGCAGAGGTGCCTTTTCTGGCCCCAAGGCCTAGAGGGGCCCTTCCTGGTTCTTGTTTGGACTCTCCACTCCTGGGAGTGGGCACACGGGAAGCTTGAGCCAGAGGAGGGTACCTTTGCTGTGTGTGTGTGTGTGTGTGTGTGTGTGTGTGTGTGTATTGGGGAGAGGGCACCAGTTCCCTTTGCTGCCTCCTGCAGGAAGGGGATTGTCAAGCTCAATATCTACTTCCAAGAATTCAACTATCGCACCATTGAAGAGTCAGCAGCCAATAATGTGAGTCTCGGGGCTCCTGACACCTCAGCCCTGCCTGCTGCCCCTCCACCCTGCAGCCTGAGGGTGGGGAGGATCCAGAGCCCAGCAGAGGAATTAGGAAGGTCCCTTGTTTGCATCACCAACTCAATGGACATGGGTTTGGGTGGACTCTGGGAGTTGGTGATGGACAGGGAGGCCTGGTGTGCTGTGGTTCATGGGGTCGCGAACAGTCGGACACAACTGAGCGACTGAACTGAACTGGACTTGTTGTTTATGGGTTTCCCTGGTGGCTCAGATGGTAAAGCGTCTGCCTGCAACCCGGGAGACCTGGATTTGATCCCTGGGTCTGGAAGATCCCCTGGAGAAGGAACTGGCAACCCACTCCAATGTTCTTGCCTGGAAAATCCCATGGACAGAGGAGCCTGGCAGGCTACGGTCAATGGGGTCACAAAGAGTTGGACAAGACTGAGAGATTAACACTTGCTTACTTGTTGTTTAGTTGCTCAGTCGTGTTCAACTTTTTTGCAACCCAGTGGACTGGGGCGCAATACTGGCAGGCGGATTCTTTAGTGCTGAGCCACCAGGGAAGCAGGAAGGTCCCATAGGCACTCCCAGATTACTTCCCTGGGCTGAGATGATCACCTCTTCTCCCTTTCTGGCCACCAACTCACCTCACAGGAAGCCGTGAGGTTGGGCTTGAGGCAGAGATCTGTGGCCCAACTCCCCAACTGCGGTCAGGCCCTCACCCCCCTGCTCCCTGCAGATCGTCTGGCTGCTCTCAAACCTGGGCGGACAGTTCGGCTTCTGGATGGGGGGCTCAGTGCTCTGCCTCATCGAGTTCGGGGAGATCATCATCGATTTCGTGTGGATTACCATCATCAAGCTGGTGGCCCTTGCCAAGAGCGTGCGGCAGAAGCGGGCCCAGGCTCGCTATGAAGGCCCGCCGCCCACTGTGGCCGAGCTGGTGGAGGCCCACACCAACTTTGGCTTCCAGCCAGACTTGGCCACACCCGGCCCTGACGTGGGGGCCTACCCCCATGAGCAGAACCCGCCCATCCCGGGCACCCCACCCCCCAACTACGACTCCCTGCGCCTGCAGCCGCTGGACGTCATTGAGTCTGACAGCGAGGGGGATGCCATCTAGAGCCTGCCCTGCCCCTCCCGGCGGGCCAAGAATTTGGACCTGAGCAGCGGAGACATCGCCCAAGGCCAGAGTCCAGGTCCCTCTACAGAGAGGCTGGCAGCTCTTGGCCAGCCCCAGGCTGAGGGCTCCGAGGAGTCATGGTGCTGGTACGGATACGGGAACTGTGTTCCTGCCCACACCCCCAACCTGACTTGACCCTTGGCCTGGGGTCTGAGACCCAAAGCACCGTTCCCTGGAACCAGGCCACTTCCCTCCCAGTGCCAGTCACCATCTGCCCCAGAGTTGAAGGCAGGTAGGCACGCTGTGCCCTCTGACCCCAGAAGGAGCCTTCTTTTCCTTCCTGCCTCGGCTGACCTGGTGAATGGGTTGAGTGAGGGCAGAGCTGCTGGAAAGCAGGCATCAGGGTCCTGGCAGGTAGCACATGTTTTGTTCTGGAAAATAAAAGTGGAAAACATAGAGTCTAGTTTTCTTCTTTGTCTGGCTGAGCATCCAGAGCGCCCTGATACATCTCTGGAGGGTAGAAGGGCATCAGTGCTGAATTAAGAGCAGAAACATGGCCAAGGAGAGGCCCAAGCTGGTGATTAGGTTTCTTTCAAGTTGTCCCTGAAAGACAACTTGACCCTGAAAGACAAGTTGTCCCTGAAAGCCACAACAGTGGCTTTATGCCTTTTTCAATGTTGTCCAATTTATTTCTTTGGGTTTCCAGAACCAAGAGAGCAGGTAAGGTGGGATAAATTCTTAAAACTGGCTTAAGCACAAGCATCTCTGGCAGCTCAAATGATGTCTGTTCTCTCTGCCTTCCCAGGCAGGCTCGCCTTACATTATAGCAGCAAAGGGCCATTTGCAACTGCAAACTCACATCTCCAGCTTAGCAAAGCCAGCTAGGAGAGAGCCTCTCTTTCCCAACTGTCTCAGCAAGCTCCCAGACTGTCTCTCATTGGTCACTGAGTGGGTCACATGCCTACCTCTGAACCAATCAGTGTGCCCCATTGGTAGGCTGCTGGAATTGATCAGACCCTGCCCATACCTAAGGCCCCTTGGCCCCTCCGCAGAATCACATGGTCTGAGGGTGATGGGGACATGGTTCCTAGGGGCTCCAGAGAAAATATAGGCCACCAAGTAAAACTGGAACTTTTTTTTTTTTTAATATTTAGTTACTTTTGGCTGCCTGGGTCTTTGTTGTGCACACGGGCTTGCTCTAGTTTTGGCAAGGAGGGGCTACTCCTCATTATGGTGCATGGGCTTCTCATCGTGCTGGCTTCTCTTGCTGTGGCCCATGGGCTCTAGGGGGAGCAGGCTTCAGTAGGCTCCAGAGCACAGGCAGTGTAGTTGTGCACTAGCTTAGTGGTGTGTGGGATCTTCCCAGACCGGGAATCGAACTGGTGTCCCCACACTACAAGCATATTCTTAAACAATGAACCACCAGGGAAGCCCCAAACTGGAACTTTAGATAGGCAAATTAATTTTTTAGTAGACATCCATGTAATATTGAGGGCATATTGTACTAATATAATCAAGAAAACAAACCAGTCAATCTTAAAGGAAGTCAACCCTGAATACTTATTGGAAGGACTGATGCTGAAGCTGAAGCTCCAATATCTTGGCCACCTGATGCAAACAGACGACTCATTGGAAAAGACTCTGATTCTGGGAAAGATTGCAGGCAAAAGGAGAAGAGGGCGGCAGAGGATGAGATGGTTGGATAGCATCACCAACTCACTGGACATGAGCTTGAGCAGACTCTGGGAGATAGTGAGGGACAGGGAGGCCTGGCATGCTGCAATCCAGGGGGTTGCAAAGAGTCAGACATGTCTTAGCAGCTGAATAACAACAACATTATACTAATTAATCATTGTTTTTCTGAAATTCAAATTTAACTGAGCTTCCTGTGTTTTTCATTGCTAAAGATGGCAACCCATAGCCTGGTGGGCTACAGCCCATTGGATCGCAAGAGTCAGACATGACTTCAGTTCAGTTCAGTTCAGTTCAGTCGCTCAGTCATGTCCAACTCTTTGCGACCCCGTGAATCGCAGCATGCCAGGCCTCCCTGTCCATCACCAACTCCCGGAGTTCATTCAGACTCACGTCTGTCGAGTCAGTGATGCCATCCAGCCATCTCATCCTCTGTCGACCCCTTCTCCTCCTGCCACCAATACCTCCCAGCATCAGAATCTTTTCCGATAAGTCAACTCTTCGCATGAGGTGGCCAAAGTACTGGAGTTTCAGCTTTAGCATCATTCCTTCCAAAGAAATCCCAGGGCTGATCTTCAGAATGGACTTGTTGGATCTCCTTGCAGTCCAAGGGACTCTCAAGAGTCTTCTCCAACACCACAGTTCAAAAGCATCAATTCTTCGGGGCTCAGCCTTCTTCACAGTCCAACTGTCACATCCATACGTGACCACAGGAAAAACCATAGCCTTGACTAGACGAACCTTTGTTGGCAAAGTAATACCTCTGCTTTTGAATATGCTATCCAGGTTGGTCATAACTTTCCTTCCAAGGAGTAAATGTCTTTTAATTTCATGGCTGCAGTCACCATCTGCAGTGATTTTGGAGCCCAGAAAAATAAAGTCTGACACTGTTTCCACTGTTTCCCCATCTATTTCCCATGAAGTGATGGGACCAGATGCCATATCTTCGTGTTCTGAATGTTGAGCTTTAAGCCAACTTTTTCACTCTCCACTTTCATCAAGAGGCTTTTGAGTTCCTCTTCACTTTCTGCCATAAGGGTGCTGTCATCTGCATATCTGAGGTTATTGATACTTCTCCTGGCAATCTTGATTCCAGCTTGTGTTTCTTCCAGTCCAGCATTTCTCATGATGTACTTAGCGACTAAACAACAACATGGCAATACTATCGGCCTCCCAAAGAGGAAGCAGGAGCCATTGTCAACGAAGCATGGGATCTGGCAGCTGCAGACAGCTGACCACTGCAGGGCCCTGCCGTCACCTGCCAGCTTTGATGGTGAATGAGTGTGGGCTTCAGAGCCTGGGACCAGGGTGTCCCAGCCCTGCTGGTCTAGAACAGCTGAGTCCTTGGCCTGAAAGGCAAACAAGCTGTGCTCCCTTTCAGTGCCCATTCAATGGCACCTGTGGAGGAAGGCGGCACGACTCCAGTCAAAGGCAGCATGGTTGAGACTGAGTGGGGCAGGTCTGGGGGAAACCAGGTTTCCCAGCTCAGAGCCAGACCAAGTCTGCCGGCTGGAGTCAACAATTCTTGGTAATTATCAGACTTACTACCACGACTAGGGCTGTTATTATTAGCAGTGGTAGTTGTCACCACACTCACTAGTATTTGTTGTTGTCTTTAAACAATGACTGTATTGTATCAAACACTTACCGCGTGCCAGGCACCAGGCCAAGTGTACACTTTGTAAGTCTTATTTCATTGAATTCTCATAACCACTGAGAAATATGATCATCCCATTTTACAAGTAAATAAATTGAGGCTTGGAGAGGTAAGGTACTAGACTAGATTGCTATTACCGTAGGTGACAAGGGCAAGACTCCAGCCTCATCCTCTTGCTGCTGTAAGAATACCAATGATCATCAGAATAGCAGTTCCTCAGAGGAGCCCAGGGCTTTCATATTTATTATCTCATCTGAGGCTACGGGGCAAAGCAATGATTATTATCTAACTCTTTTTACCAGTCTTTTGGTCACAAGTTAATTTGAATTTGAGTTAAAAAGGGAATTCATTGGTTCTTTAATTAAAGTCCAGCGATTTCAGGCAAGGCTGTATCCAGGGGTTCAGCTAAATCTAGTGATTTCTCCAGCTGCTGGCTTTATTATCTTCTGTGTAGACATCTGTCTTACACACTTTCTCTCCATGAGCTTTTCTTTCCCTTTTAGTCCCAGAATCCACTCCCTCAGCTCAGCAACACAATAGGAAGAAAACTTCCTAGCAAAAATTTTGAGAATGAGGCTCATTTGGATCAGCCTGGGCCACATGCTAATCCTGAACCAATCACTGCGACTGAGGATGGGAGATGCTGCCCAGCCTGCCCAGAGGGGCCTATGGCAGATAGCCCCTTACAGACTCTGGTGAAAGGTTTTGCTCAGAGACATGTGGGAGCAGGAGTGGGAGGAGCTTCCAGCCCCCAGAGCTGCTTATAGATGGGAGAAAAGGACCAGGTTGATGTGGGCATTACTTGCTAGTCTCTCCTGGGGAGTACGGAGGGCTGGAGAAAGATGGATGATGGTCCCACCTCTGAGAGCAGGCTCTGAGTCAGGCAGACGGTCGTCACTCTCCCCTCCGGATCTAGAGGGGAGACGGGGTATCGTATTCCACCCTGGGGTCCTATCAGAGCTTGAAAAATTAGCAGTTCCAAAATTGCCCAGGAATGGCGCTCTGTCATTCCCACCACTATCCCCAGTGGAAAGGTGAATTACAGGTGCGAGAGGACTATGAAAGTAGCATCTACTATACACCTACTGTGTGCTGTTAGTGTGTTAGTTGCTCAGTTGTGTCTCTTTGGGACCCCATGGACTGCAGCCCGCCCGGCTCCTCTGTCCATGAAATTCTCTAGGAAGAATTCTGGAGTGGGTTGCCATTCCCTTCTCCAGAGGATCTTCCCCACCTAGGCATCCAACCCCGGTCTCCCACATTGCAGGCAGATTCTTTACTTCTGAGCCACCAGGGAAGCTCTTCATTTCATCTCAAGCATTCTTCAAATAACCCTAGGAGTTAGGTACCATTATGACCCTTGTTTTCCAGATTTGGAAACAAGGCTCAGAGAGATGAATGACTTTCCCAAGGTCACACAGCTGGACGGTAGCAATGCTGGAATCAAGCCTGAGCCTGTCTTAGTGGCACTCACCGACACTGGCAGAGGTCACTGCAAAGAGGTTTCCACTTCAAAGTAGCACTTTCTGCCTTCCAGGTCTCCAGCTCCCACTTCGAGAGAGAAGCCAGGCTTGATCCCTGCCATGGATGTCTGTGATCCACCACGTGAGAAACCAAAATATTTTTCTCGGTGGAAGTTTGCAGCTAATGCTCTTTTAGGGCCAGCCAAACCGTTTCCAAAGGTGTGGGGAACAGAAGGTGTGGGAATTCCCTGGGAGACAGACCCAGAGGGAGACACAGCCCTGGCAGCCCAGTGGGGCTGTTTCAAAGGCTGAGATCACAGTGGTGCCACTCCCAAGGGGCTGGCACGGGCAGGCTGACCTGGGTGGGATTAGGTGGAGCCAACACCTCTGGGCTCCCAGCCCTGCACATGGCCGCTGAGTGACTCTGGGCAAGCCCCTTAGATCTCTCCAAGCCTCAGTTCCTTTGTGCGTGAAATATTCCCGGGCTCCATGTTCCGGGAATGTGAGGCAATGGGTAGGAGACAAGGAAAGCCCACCCAGGCTCAGAACATGGTGCAGCTCAATTCAAAAGGAGCCTGCAAGGGACTCGGCTGCCTGCCCTTCTCCCAGTTTTCAGGCAGCAAGAAATCCTGCATGGTCTAAGCCAGGGTTTCTCTACCAGAGGTGGTTTTGCCTCCTGGACCATGTCTGGATGTTGTTGGTTGTCATGTTGGTTGTCACAACTAGGGCATCCAATGGGTGGAGGCCAGTGATGCTATTCAAAATCCCACAGTGCACAGGACGCCCCACGGCAGAGCTGTTCAGCCTGGCGGACGTCAGTCCTGCTCCTGTGCTCCCAGCCTTGCTTGCAGCTGGGGAGACACCTGGCGACCCAACATGGCCATGAGGCCTGGGAGGAAGTCAAGGGTGGGGCTCTGGGAAGGCCTTTGCCTCCCCAGTGGAAGGGATGAACTGCTGCTTGGCCACCCCCTCTCTGCCTCCTTCCTCTCTGGATGCGGATGCTGTACCTACTTGCAGGAGGATGAGGCACCACGCCCATAGTGCAACGTCAAGATCACAGAGAGGCTGGTCCTGACTCGGTCCAGCCACTAAATAGTGCCCATAGCCACCACCATTTGACTCTCTGCTACTAGCAAAAATCAATTCTTATTTAAGTCACTCAAATTACATTATTCTGTTACTTAGAGCCAACTAAAATCTTAACAGACACAGAAGCTATTGACAAAAAAAAAAAAAAAGAAAGAAAACCTGATAGAGGGCTTCCTGTGGCTCAGTGGTAAAGAATACACTTTCTAGTGCAGAAGACTAGAGTTCAGTCCCTGAGCCAGGAAGATCCCACGTGCCACATGGCAACTAAGCCCTCGAGCCACAACTACTGAGCCTGTGCTCAAAAACCCGGCAACCACCACTACTGAACCTATGTGCAGCAACTACTAAAGCACCGCGCTCTAGAGCCTGTGCTCTGCAGCAAGAGAAGCCACCGCAGTGAGAAGCCTGAGCACCGCAACGAAGAGTAACCTCTGCTTGCTGCAACTGGAGAAAAGCCCGCGTGCAGCAACAGGGCTTTTCGGTCAAAAATTAATTTAAAAAAAAGAAAAAAACCTGACAGAATCTACATCACCTGGCGGGTTTTTTAAAAAAGGGAAAATCAAAGTCCTTACCATGGCTTGCAGGACATGCTATGATCTGCACCTCTTTCCTCCCTGACCTTATCTCTGGCTTCCCACTTCCACTGCTGTCCACGGACATGCCCAGGGCCTGATCCGCCTTTGCCCTCAGCCTGAGCACTCCTCAGAGCTCGTCACCACGCACAGCCCTCATCCTTCAGGTCCTGGGGTTGCCCGTCCAGCTCTTCCCAGGCCACTGCCCCCTGACGCCCTCTGGGCCCCCAGCACTAACATCTTGGATGATCTTAGTCGGAAAGGAAAGTAAAAGGCTCCCCGTCCATAGTATTCTCCAGGTAAGAATACAGGAGTGGATGGCCATGCCGCTCTCCAGAGAATCTTCCCAACCCAGGGATCAAACCTGGGTCTCCCACATTGCAGGCAGATTCTTAACCACTGAGCCACCAAGGAAGCCAGACCTTAGTCAGTTTACCTGCCAATTCTCTCTCCCTCCCTGCTTCAGCCTCCTTCCCAGCCGAATCCCCAGTGTGGACAGCCCAGTACGTGGGAAGCATCCAAATATTCACTGAGTAAAAATGGAAAGAAAACGGCCTTTTTTCATTTCATGGTATTTATTAACTGCACTTTCAAGATGGAATCATTTTTAAAAATTATCTGAAAATTCCTAATAAATAATTTACCTCTAATTAACAGGCTTTTTTTTTGATTATACAAATGAACCAAGTCCTTTCGAAACAAGTTCTGGCCAATGCCAGGTGGATTTTTAGAGCAAGACCAGTCTGGAGAGTTCTGTGGCCCCAACACTCTTGTCAGCAAGAGCATGGGGGTCAGTAGTCCACACTCCGCATGGTGGCCACCGTGGTGGCGAGGCGACGGGGCAGGCCTTTGCTGACCTGTCTGTAGTCCTCGGGCTTGGCCTTCAAGAGCATCACGATGTTCTGGAGGGTGCGGGACGGCTGCAGGCCCAGGGCGTCCATCACGTTGATCAGGTAGTCTGTGGGGCGGACACAGATAGACAGACTCAGCACTAAGGAGACGAGCCCCAAGGGCCTCCCCATAGTAAGAAACAAGACGTCCCCCCAACGCCCCCGACGCTGGCTGCCAGATCTGCTCTCAGCCCGTGGGCCTTCACTCTGAGGGTGTTTTACAGGACAGTCAAATATGACTGTGAGCTCGGCCCAGGCCCAGGTCTAGGGAGTCTAAATAAACGAAGGAGTTGCCAACATCGCCACCACACACTCATCTCTGCAGCCCGATCCGCCGACCTCAGCTGAAGCTCTACACTGAGAACTCCTGGGTTCCCAGCCCTGCTCCCCAGTGGCCCCCACTGACCACACGGAAAACCCAAGGGGTCAGGAGACACAGGGTTTATCTAAGCAGCTCCCAAAGACCCCCCAGCAGAGCCTCTATAGGGGGGATGCAGATGGTGCTGGGGGCAATCCCTGGTGTAATGTGGTTCCCACAACTTCCAGATATAACCCCTTGGGGTACAAGTGAGGACAGATTCCTGAGCCCACCCCCAGGCCCAGTTGATGAAAGTCTCCAAGAGGGGTGTGAGGGGCCTGTCCTTCTGAAAAGCAGCATCCCCCATCCTAACCGGCAGGCGAGCTCAGGCAGCACAGGCAGAGTGGAAGAGAAAATGGGGTTTCCAAGGTCAGGGTGACCTCAGTGACTCCTTTGACCTCTTGTGTCTCCGCTTCCACCCCTGGAGGCAGTCAGTACCCTCGGGCAGCACCGCTCAGGGGGTGAAGAGGGACAAGGACCATGAACACGCCCCATGTGATGCAGGTGGTCAATAACTGGGCATTCTTTCCCTTCGTCCTTCCGGGGCAGTGTGGCCAGCCCTCTCCGGCTCCTCCCTCTCTTCCTGCTCCCAGGGGCTGGGAGACACATCACCCAGCAAGTTCCTCCCTACTTTCTGATCACCGCCCGCATCAATCTCTCCTCCCCGATTAGGCTGGAGCTCCAGCGTGGCTCTATCTTCCCTGTGTCTTCTTTCCAAGGCACAGCCTGTAGACGGTGCCTGCTTTGTCCTGGATGCCTGACCCCACGACCCTCTCAGACAGCCACTTCCCAGGAAGGGCGCCACCAACCGGTCAGACACCTGCCTCCGGCCCATGTGCACCCATAAAACTGTGTGCTCTCCTTGACTGCAGGCCGGGACCTGCAAAGTGGCAGCCCACAACCTACCACATCTTCTGTCCAGACAGCAAGAGTGCTTTTGTTTCAACATTTAACTTTGTGTCCCTAAGGTGTCCATATGCTGCCACAGACCTCACTGCTCCCTATTGTGTTACCACTGGGCAGCTTCCCGGGACCTAAGCCCACAGTCACTCCCTCATGGTGGAAGCTCAGTGAGCACAGGAACTGTCCAGACCGCTCTGGTTCTATCCCATCTCCTAGCATGACAGCTGCTTGCAACAGATGCTCAGTCACCACTGAGCAAGTGAAGAGGTGGATCTGGATGGGAGCTGAACAGTGAGGGAAGACGACATGTAGACGAGTGAACTCTAGGGGCCGCCCCCAAATCTCACTCGCTAGTTCTGCTGGTTCTCCCCTCAGTGCTCCTGCCTGTACTAACAGGGACCACTGATGAACAAGGGAACCTCTTCATCTCTTCTCTGAACACGTGCCCCGTGAGATGACGAGAGCTGGCCGCTGCTCTGTAACTGCTGAGAGCTGACCATGAATGAGTATAGCGAGTGGAGTCACACATCTGGGTTCGAGGCCTGGCTCCGTTACTCACTGCCCCGTGACCTGGAGGAAAGCATCTCACTTCTATTTCTGCTTTGGCAAAACCAGAGGCTGGCTTGGCCCTGTGCTCACTCAGGTCAAAGCCCTGGCTGGGTCCCCAGGCTGCTACTCTTCAAGTCTCCTACCACCTGCTCCCCTGACCGCTCCAAGAGCTGCCTCCAGCGAAAGAGCCGGCAAGTCACTGGAATGATACCAAGAGGGTGGGGAGATGCTCCGACTGCCCGCCTGCAGCACCCCAACCTCAGAGCACCTCCCACTGGGTGGCATCACCTCCAGGGACGTGCGCCAGCAGGAGGAGATGGGCACACACCCCTTGACCTGGGAATCAGGCAGGTACTCAGGTGGACACAGCGGGGCGACCCTGGTGGGGTGGCCTTGTGACGCAAGTGCTCTGTGCCCCCGTTTCCTTATCAGAGTGCTGAAGGCAGGAGCGCAGACCTCACAGGGGAGTTTTGAAGATTGCATAAGACAATGGGCGCGAGAGCTTGGCTCAGGACCTGCATGCCTGCCTGTAGTGAGCACTTAATCAAGGTCAGTTTGGATGATGATTATATGGATGAACAGAAGGCAAGGCAGGGCAGGGCAGCATCACACCAGCCTGCCTCACCCATCCAGCCTGTCTTGCCAAGGCGCCCCTGAACGGCTCTCAGCCCTGGCAGCTGTGAGAATCCCTGGGGACATCTGGCAAACTACTGGTGCCCAGGCTTCCACCCAGACTTGTCACGTCAGAGCCTCTGGGGGCGGGGACTGGAGAATCCACATTTTTAACAAAGCTTCCCAGACCAACCCCGAGCTGAAGCTGAGAGGAGCCCTGGGACAACCTTCCTGGAGACAACCTCCTGGTTGTCTGGTTCCTGGACAACCTCCTGGACAACCTCCCCCGCCCGCCGCGGGGACCCACCGATGTCGGTGGCCAGCTGCTTGGTGGAGTGCGGGGTGAGCTCAGGAATCTGCAGGATGGCGTCACAGTAGGTCTGCATGGTGGCTCTGGCGATGGAGCCCAGCCAGTTGTCGGCCATGTTGTCCAGCTCGGGCAGCTCGTCCCCTGGAGAGGGAAAGATGGTCGTCACCAAAGAAACAGAGCCCGGTCAGGAAAAACTGCCCACTGACAGCCTACACAGGTTTCCTTGGTGGCTCAGACGGTAAAGAATCTGCAGGCAATGCAGGAGATCCAGGTTTGATCCCAGGGTCGGGAAGACCCCCTGGAAAAGGAAATGGTAACCCACTCTAGTATTCTTGCCTGGAGAATCCCATGGACAGGGGAGCCTGATGGGTGGCAGTCCATGGGGTTGTAGAGTCAGACACGACTGAGTGACTAACACGTTCACTTTCACCAGCTTGTACAGGGCTGCTCTGGGTGACCAGGGCCATGACAGGTGCCACACGTATACACAAAGCTACAGTCAGGTGGGCAACACAGGAAACAGAAGACAATTACATCTTAGGTCAACTGGTATTGACTTAGTATAATGAGGATTCAGAAGAGAAAGCAGTCGGGTGAGGTGGGACAACCTTAGTGGTCTCAAAGTCCAGGGGCCGATGCAGCCACTCAGGCCAGGAGGACTTCTGCGCCTGCCCATCAGATGACCCGCCCAGAGCCGGACTAGCAGACCAGGAGCTGACCCCCCTGTCTGTAACCCAGGTCAGAGGGAGTCGGGGAGCCTCCTAGGGCCCAGCACTCACACCTGGGCAGCACGTGCCTCCTCTGCCCAGAATCATGACTCCATGGCAGCTCCGGCTGCCTCCAAAGATCTCCCAATTCCCTGTGGCCAAAACAGGTGCCTCCACCAGGGAAGAGGACCACAACACGGGGAGCCTGCGGCCTTCTTGCAGGGGTCTGCTCTAGCCCACTGGGCGGGTGACCCTGGGACACATCACTTCATAGTTCGTGAAGTTCAATTTCCTCACGGGAACGATTTTTAAATCTCCCTCCTACTTATCATGTATCTAAGCCTGTAGCCCGTCAGGCTCCTCTGTCCGTGGAATTCTCCAGGCCAGAATATGGGAGTGGATAGCCATTCCCTTCTTCAGGGGATCTTCCCGACTCAGGGATTGAACCCAGGTCTCCCACATTTACCGTCTGAGCCACCAGGGAAGCCCGTATCTAAGCCAAAAAGTTCCTATTGGCTGTTTAACCATCTGCTTCATAAAACTTTCACTGTTAAAATGCTGGAAAAGAATATGAAGAAGAATTTATATATAACTGAATTAGTTTGCTGTACATGAGAAACTAACACAACACTGTAAATCAACTGTACTTCAAAAAAATCTTTAGAAAAGAAAAAATATGGGGACTGGAATGAGCTATTCCAAATCCTGAAAGATGATGCTGTGAAAGTGCTGCACTCAATATGCCAGCAAATTTGGAAAACGCAGCAGTGGCCACAGAACTGGAAAAGGTCAGTTTTCATTCCAATCCCAAAGAAAGGCAATGCCAAAGAATGCTCAAACTACCACACAATTGCACTCATCTCACACGCTAGTAAAGTAATGCTCAAAATTCTCGAAGCCAGGCTTCAGCAATATGTGAACCGTGAACTTCCTGATGTTCAAGCTGGTTTTAGAAAAGGCAGAGGAACCAGAGATCAAATTGCCAACATCCGCTGGATCATGGAAAAAGCAAGAGAGTTCCAGAAAAACATCTATTTCTGCTTTATTGACTATGCCAAAGTCTTTGACTGTGGGGATCACAATAAACTGTGGAAAATTCTGAAAGACATGGGAATATCAGACCACCTGACCTGCCTCTTGAGAAATTTGTATGCTGGTCAGGAAGCAACAGTTAGAACTGGACATGGAACAACAGACTGGTTCCAAATAGGAAAAGGAGTACATCAAGGCTGTATATTGTCACCCTGTTTATTTAACTTATATGCAGAGTACATCATGAGAAACGCTGGACTGGAAGAAACACAAGCTGGAATCAAGATTGCCAGGAGAAATATCAATAACCTCAGATATGCAGATGACACCACCCTTATGGCAGAAAGTGAAGAGGAACTAATAAGCCTCTTGATGAAAGTGAAAGTGGAGAGTGAAAAAGTTGGCTTAAAGCTCCACATTCATAAAACGAAGATCATGGCATCCGGTCCCATCACTTCATGGGAAATAGATGGGGAAACAGTGTCAGACTTTATTTTTCTGGGCTCCAAAATCACTGCAGATGGTGACTGCAGCCATGAAATTAAAAGACGCTTACTCCGTGGAAGGAAAGTTATGACCAACCTAGACAGCATATTCAAAAGCAGAGACATTACTTTGCCAACAAAGGTCCGTCTAGTCAAGGCTATGGTTTTTCCTGTGGTCATGTATGGATGTGAGAGTTGGACTGTGAATACAACTAAAGAATTGATGCTTTTGAACTGTGGTGTTAGAGAAGACTCTTGAGAGTCCCTTGAACTGCAAGGAGAGCCAACCAGTCCATTCTGAAGGAGATCAGCCCTGGGATTTCTTTGGAAGGAATGATGCTAAAGCTGAAACTCCAGTACTTTGGCCACCTCATGCGAAGAGTTGACTCATTGGAAAAGACTCTGATGCTGGGAGGGATTGGGGGCAGGAGGAGAAGGGGACGACAGAGGATGAGATGTCTGGATGGCATCACTGACTCGATGGACATGAGTGTGGGTGAACTCCGGGAGTTGGTTATGGACAGGGAGGCCTGGTGTGCTGCGGTTCATGGGGTCGCAAAGAGTCGGACACGACTGAGCGACTGATCTGATCTGGAATGCTAGTTCACTGGGTAATTCTTTCCAATTTTTTGTATGTTTGAAAATTTTCATAGTAACATATTGAATGAAAGATTTAAAACAAAAAATTATCCAGGTCAGTTTCTTTTTTTTTTGTTATGGTTTCAACCAGTATTACAATGCTATTTTATGGCTGGAAGGTTTTTTTTCCTTCTTAACAATGTTCAACCCAGAGCCTAGCACATGGTAAACAATTAATAAACATTTAAGTGAGTGAATGGAAACAACCACATACTCACTAAATCTCTATATATGTATCGGCAGTGAAACAACAAGCTATTATGCTCCTCCTGATGTAAGGCAACAGACAATAAATACAGCACTACATTCTCTTGCCAAAGAATGTGAACCTGAATTTAATCCTTACCAGTAAAAGATACAAAATGAAGTATTTCTAAGTCAAGTATTCCTAAATGAAATAACATGATGCCTGGGATTTGATTTAAATACTCTAGCAAAAAATGTGAGCAGAATATATGAAACAAGAAGAAGCCATTCTTAAACCCAGGTGATAAGTGTCTGGGTTTCACTGTACTAGTCTCATGATTTGGGTGTGTATAGAAAGTTGCATGAAAAATAGTTTAAAAAAATTTTTTTAAGGTTTTCCTTTTTTTGTTTTATATTGGGAGCATTTTAAAACAAAACACTTATTTACTTTTGGTGGTGCTTTGTCTCTGTTGCCGCACAAGCTTTCTCCATTTGCAGGTAGCAGGGTCTACTCTCAAGTTGCGATGCTAGGGCTTCTCACTGCAGTGGCTTCTCTACAGGCTCTAGGGCACACGGGCTTCAGCAGTTGTGGCACACGGGCTCAACTGCCCTGAGGCATGTGGGATCTTCCTGGACTGGGTGTCAAACCAGCATCCTTTGCATTGCAAGGCAGATTCTTAACCACTAGACCACCAGGGAAGCCCCTAAAATTTTTCTTTAAACTTAAAAAGCATATTAGTGGACTGCTCCGGTGGTCCAGTGGTTAAGACTGTGCCTGCCCATATAGGGGACACAGTCCAATCCCTGATCTGGGAAGACTCCACATGCCACACGGCAACTGAGCCTGTGCGCGCTCTAGAGCCTGTGCTCTGCAAGAAACCCCCGCAGTGAGAAGCTGGAGCACCGCAGGTAGAGAGTAGCCCCTGCTCACTGCAAATAGAGAAAGCCCGCATGCAGCAACAAAGACGCTGTGCAGCCAGAAATAAATAAATAAATAATTTTAATTAAAAAATAAAAGGGGAAGGCAACAAGAGATCTTCCTCTTAAAAAAAAAAGTATATTAGCCATTAGATGAAAATAAAAATCACTTAGGATCAAGATGGTGACACACGAAGACCCTGAACTCACTTCTTCCCCCTGGAGAGGCAGAGAACAAAACCCCCACACAGCAGGGAGGGATCTCACGGGCAGAGCCCCTCCCTGAGGAGCGAAGGGTCTGTCTGTGCCCCACATCCAGCGCGCCAACCCTGGGACCCGCACCAGTCAGATGAGGTCCCCAAAACATCTGGCTCTGAAACCAGTGGGACCCGGGGGTGCTGTGGGGATCTGAGATACTCCTGTTGAGGAGCTCGAACACAGAGACTCATCCTGGGAACCAGAGCAAAGGCAGCAGTTTGAGAGGTGACCGGATTACACATGAAGGAAATTCAGTTGCTAGTCTTAAAGCTTCAGCCAGAGGCACAGGGAATATCCTGGGGGAGGAGAGGTGATGGAAAACGCCATTCTGCACTCTCCCCCTCGGGGCACAGAGGGGCATGCGGAGACACAGCCTCCTGAAAGCTGAGGGTGTGGGCACCACCCCCTGCCCCCCCACCCTGCGCTCTCCTTCTGCACCACTAAAAGCAGGTGTGCCCTGCCCCCCCACCCCCTGCCGCGCTCCTTCCCAACCCTGGTTCCCCACAGGGAACGCCTCGGTTGCCTGACTCTGATGACCAGAGGGGCTTATGCTCCTGGGCCCTGCAGGACCATAGCAATCAGAAAGTCATTTTAATTTTTTTTTTTTTTTTTTTTACTGTTTCAGTATAATTTTATTAGCAGTTATTACATCAAAACTCACATTTATAGGATCCAAAGGACGGTCTTAGTATATGTAATTAGAGTTTAACAGTAAGATAGAACATATTCTCATTATAGCACAGCCCTTAAAGAGTCAAGGATAACACGGAGAATTAAGTACATTTCTTGATAGACACAGAAATGAAGTCTGTATGCATAGTGTCACTTAAAAACAAAGTTCCGTGGAAGTATATAATAAATCTATGGATGTGAATTTCAGTGGCAAGTATCTCTGACTTCCAAACAACGGACACCAAAGGGATGTCCAATCAAACACAAGCACGGTGGCTTTCATTCAGTGTAGAGCAGTGATAACTCTACAAAGAGACCTTGAGTCCTTAAGCCTTGTAATATGCTTTTATGCTGTGACACCAATACAAAACACATCAACTCTAAGGCGTAGACTCTGACGCATTATGACAAAAAACCTTTTTTCTGTCAGAAAACACTGAGTTTTTTCCTCGGAAAATACTGAACATTTTTCTATCAGAAAATGCTGTGGTATTCTGGGCAGGATACCACACCCAGGACACCAGACAGGAGACGGTAACACAACCGGTCTGCATGTGAAAAAGGCCCATTTAATTGTCCTGAAGCTTCAACCTGCAGGACTGGCCTCAGGTTTGCCACCCGGGCTACAGAGGTGCCCTCTGGGAAGGCAGGCAGGGAGACGTCACTCGTGCCCCCTCC
Organism: Bos javanicus; assembly: GCF_032452875.1. Lineage (NCBI taxonomy): Eukaryota > Metazoa > Chordata > Mammalia > Artiodactyla > Bovidae > Bos > Bos javanicus. Next base: position 21,035,378 of record NC_083892.1, read on the forward strand.
CTTGGCTTCACCCCTGCTCAATGGTGCCTCCCAGCAAGGAGCTTCCACACTCCTCTAAGTCCCCATTCTTGCAGCTGTTGCCCACGAGACACCTCCAGACCAGATCTTCCAGTCTGGAAGGCAGCAGGGTCCATGACTGCAGCCCCTGCATACTTTAAAAGCTGTTACCTGCCGATCTGGCTTCCAATCAGCCTGAATCTGGGCGCTCAATGTAATCACCCCCTTAGGAACAGACAGGTCTTGGCACATCCCAGGACCCATCAAGAAACAAACCAGGCTTCCTGGACAGCCACAAAGGTATAAGAGACAACCGAGAGCTAGGGTGAAGCTGAGTGATAAGGTTCATTTCCTACACAAAGCCATTCCTTCAAGCCTGGGAGAGGGGGCTCTTTCGCTTGTTACACGGAGGCCAACGCAGAGAGTCAAGCAAAATGAGGGAACAGAGGAATAGTTTCCAAATGAAAGAAAGAGACTGAACCTGAGAAAAATGCCTTAATGAAACAGACATAAGTCATCTACCTGAAAAAGAGTTCAAACTCACGGTCATAAAGATGGTCACCCAGCTTGGGCAAAGAATGGATGAACAGTGAGGACATCAACAAAAAGAGAGAAAACACAAGAAAGTACCAAACGGAAATAATAGAGCTCAAGAATATGAACTGAAAAATACGTTAGTGGGATTCAACAGCAGATTAGATGAACCGGAAGAACGATTCACTGACCTGGAAGATAGAGCAGTGGAACTCATGCAAACAGATCAGCAAAAAGAAAGAATTTTAAAAAGTGAGGATAACTTAAGAGACTTATTGGACAACATCGAGCAGAATAATGTTTGCATTATAGGGGTCCCAGAAGGAGAAGAGAGAAACAAGCAGAAAATTTATTTGAAGAACTAATGGCTGAAAACTTCCCTAACCTGAGGAAGGAAACAGAAATCAAGATCCAGGACACAGAGTTCCAAATAAGATGAACCCAAAGAGAACCACACCAACAGACTTTATAAGTGAAATGTCAAAAGTTAAAGAGAATCTTAAATGCAATGGGGGGAATAAAACACAAAATCTTGCAATATGCAAGGAAACCCCATAAGATTATCAGCTAATTTTTTTTATCAGCTGATACTTCAACAGAAACTCTTCAAGTCAGAGGGACTGGCACGTTATATTCTAAGTGCTGAAAGGAAAAAACTTCCAACCAAGAACAGTCTATCACTCAGGTTATCATTCAGAACTGAGAGAGAGAGTTTTCAAGATAAGTAACAGCTAAAGGAGTTTACCACTACTAAACCAGCCTTGTAAGAAATATTGAAGGGTCTTCTTTAAGCTGAAAAGAAAAGGCGCTAACTAATAACAAGAAAACATGAAAATAAAAATCTCTCTGGTAAAAGGTGAATATATAGTTAAGGCAGAATATGCTAGTATGAAAGTTAAAACACAAAAGAGGTAAAATTAACTAAAAAAATTAGTCAAGGGATACTCAAAAAGATATATGACATAAAAAAGTTAATGTGATGGGGGAGGTAAAAATGTAGAGTTTTTAAAAATGCATTCAAGTGTAAGTTTCTATCAATTTAAAATATACTGAAGTATGTGTGTGTGTGTATATATATATTATATGTGAACCTCATGGCAACCACAAAGCAAAAACCTACAGTAGATACACAAAAGATAATTAGAAAGGAATCGAAACATAATACTAAAGAAATTCATCAAACCACAATGGAAGAGAGTTTGGTTCATATTCTGCCGGATCTATATTCAATACTTTTACATGCAAACATGCATGTAGAAATAGACAAGGTGGGGGTATTTTCAAACAGAAATAATACTGCATGAATTATTCTGTATCTGCTTTTTTGTCTTAACAATAACAGATCTTTTCTGTCTTAACAATATATAAAATCCGTATTTTTGAAGACCTTATCTCTAGGTACAAATAGTTCTACCTCCCATAAAGAAAATCAAAAAGAATTTTTCAACATTATGGATACATCACAATATATTTATCTATTCCCTGAGTAATAGACATTTGGGTTTTGTAATTTTGTGCAATGAACTGCCTTATATGCACCTCTGTGGGCACATATACATGGATTCCTCTAGGATGGGCATGCAGAAGAAGAGCTGTTGGATCAAAAAGGATGGGTGTCCTTTAGCTGTTGATGGAAATCACCCTCCAGACAACCTTTATCAATTTATACTCCTAGGGTCTAATCTTTGGTTTTCTTCTTGTACAAGTCATGAGATATATCATACACGTGGTAGAACATATATAAAAAAAATTACATGTCTTAAAGAAGAACCATAAAGCCAATGCCAGTGCAACCACTTCTATGCTCAAGACAAAGGCCACTGCCAGGACCTGAAATCTCCCACATGCCTCTCCAGTCACACATAGCAGGATCCCAGGTACCATGCTCTGTATCCCCCAGCAAGCCTTCGAGCTTTGGCTGTTCACATTCTGTCTTACTTCTTTTGCTCGATAATATGTTTGTCAGAATCATTCATGTCATTATGTATTGCTGTAGCTTGTTCACCTTTAATACTGCATACTATTTCATCCCATCAGATCAGATCAGATCAGTCGCTTAGTCATGTCCGACTCTTCGTGACCCCATGAATCGCAGCACACCAGGCCTCCCTGTCCATAACCAACTCCCGGAGTTCACTCAGACTCACGTCCATTGAGTCAGTGATGCCATCCAGCCATCTCATCCTCTGTCATCCCCTTCTCCTCCTGCCCCCAATCCCTCCCAGCATCAGAGTCTTTTCCAATGAGTCAACTCTTCGCATGAGGTGGCCAGAGTACTGGAGTTTCAGCTTTAGCATCATTCCTTCCAAAGAAATCCCAGGGCTGATCTCCTTCAGAATGGACTGGTTGACTACACCATAATGTAAGCACCCACTGACCGCTGATGGATATTCGGTTTGTGGCTTCTGGTCTGTGGCTATTATCAAGTCACCACAAATATCCTTACAGATATATATGGAGGCACCTATTGAAGAGGTTCTAGGATGTACATCTTGGAGTAACCCGATAGGCTGAGGGTATGCACACTGTCCCTCTTATTAGAAAATGCCAAACTGTTTTCAAAGTGGATGCATCGACTGATAGTGGTGGTGAGCGTTCTCCAGTCTTTTCTTTCTGGCCTCACCACAGAGCTTAACAGACCTTAGTTCCCCGACCAGGGATCGAACCAATACCCTCGGCAGTGAAAGTGCAGAGTCCTAACCACTGGATAGCCAGGGAAGTCCCCTAGTCTTTTCTTCTTCCACTTATATACATAGAAGCTTTTTTTCAAACGGACTCATACTGTATACTGCATTAAATATTTTTGTAATCTCAAAAATGACAGAATGATCTCTGTTCATTTCCAAGCAAACCATTCAATGTCACAGTAATCCAAGTCTATGCCCCAACCACTAATGGTGAAGAAGCTGAAGTTGAATGGTTTTATGATGACCTACACAACATTCTAGAACTAACACCAAAAAAAGATGTCCTTTTCATCACAGGGGACTGGAATGTAAAAGAAGGAAGTCAAGAGATACCTGGAGTACCAGCCAAGTTTGGCCTTGGAGTACAAAATGAAGCAGGGCAAAGGCTAACAGAGTTTTGCCAAGAGAACAAATTGGTCATAGCAAACATCCTTTTCCAGCAACACAAGAGACGACTCTACACGTGGACATCACCAGATGGCCGACACCGAAATCAAACTGATTATATTCTTTGCAGCCAAAGCTGGAGAAGCTCTACACAGTCAGCAAAAACAAGACCAGGAATTGACTGTGGCTCAGATCATGAACTCCTTATTGCCAAATTCAGACTTAAATTGAAGAAAGTAGGGAAAACCACTAGACCATTCAGGTATGACCTAAATCAAATCCCTTATGATTATACAGCGGAAGTGACAAACAGATTCAAGGGATCTGATAGAGTGCCGGAGGAACTATGAACAGAGATTCATGACCTTATACAGGAGGCAGTGATCAAGAACATCCCCAAGAAAAAGAAATGCAAAAAGGCAAAATGGTTGTCTGAGGAGGCCTTACAAATAGCTGAGAAAAGAAGAGAAGTGAAAGGCAAAGTAGAAAAGCAAAGATATACCCATCTGAATGCAGAGTTCCAAAGAACAGCAAGGAGAGATAAGAAAGCCTTCCTCAGTGATCAGTGCAAAGAAACAGAGGAAGACAATAGAATGGGAAAGACTAGAGATCTCCTCAAGAAAATTAGAGATACCAAGGGAACTTTTCATGCAAAGATGGGCACAATAAAGGACAAAGCGTAGGGACCTAACAGATGCAGAAGATATTAAGAAGAGGTGGCAAGAATACACAGAAGAACTACACAAAAAAGATCTTCATGACTCAGATAACCATGATGGTGTGATCACTCACCTAGAGCCAGACATCCTGGAATGCAAAGTTAAGTGGGCCTTAGGAAGCATCACTACAAACAAAGCTAGTAGAGGAGACAGAATTCCAGCTGAGCTATTTCAAATCCTAAAAGATGACACTTTGAAGTGCTGCACTCAATATGCCAGCAGACTTGGAAAACTCAGCAGCGGCCACAGGACTGGAAAAGGTCAGTTTTCATTCCAGTCCCAAAGAAAGGCAATGTCAAAGACTGTTCAAATTACCGCACAATTGCACTCATCTCACAGATTAGCAAAGTTATGAAAATTAGAAATTTTCTATTTTCTAGAAAATAGAAAATTCTCCAAGTGAGGCTTCAGCAGTATGTGAACCGAGAACTTCCAGATGTTCAAGCTGGATTTAGAAAAGGCAGAGGAACCAGAAATCAAATTCCCAATATCCGCTGGATCCCTGAAAAACCAAGAGTTCCAGAAAAACATCTACTTCTGCTTTATTGACTATGCCAAAGCCTTTGTGTGGATCACAACAAAGTCTGGAAAATTCTGAAAGAGATGGGAATAGCAGACCACCTTACCTGCCTCCTGAGAAATCTGTATGCAGGTCAAGAAGCAACAGTTAGAACTGGACATGGAACAACCGACTGGTTCCAAATTGGGAAAGGAGTATGTCAAGGCTGTATACTGTCACCCTGTTTATTTAACTTATGTGCAGAGTATATCATGCTAAATGCCGGGCTGGATGAAGCACAAGGTGGAATCAAGACCGCTGGGAGAAATATCAATAACCTCAGATATGCAGATGACACCATCCTTATGGCAGAAAGAGAAGAGGAACTGAAGACCCTCTTGATGAAAGTAAAAGAGGAGAGCAAAAAAGCTGGCTTAAAACTCAACATTCAGAAAACTAACATCATGGCATCTGGTCCCATCACCTCATGGTAAATAGATGGGGAAACAATGGAAACAGTGACAGATTATTTTTTGGGGGCTCCAAAACCATTGCAGATGGTGACTGCAGCCATGAAATTAAAAGACACTTGCTCCTTGGAAGGAAGGCTATGACAAACCTAGACAGCATATCAAAAAGCAAAGACATTATTTTGCCAACAAAGGTCCATATGGTCCAAGCTATGGTTTTTCCAGTAGTCATGTATGGATGTGAGCATTGGATCATCAAGAAAGCTGAGCGCTGAAGAACTGATGCTTTTGAACTGTGGTGTTGGAGAAGACTCTTGAGACTCTCTTGGACTCCAAGGAGATCAGTCAATCCTAAAGGAAATCAGTCCTGAATATTCATTGGAAGGACTGATGCTGAGGCTGAAGCTTCAATACTTTGGCCACCTGATGTGAAGAACTGACTCCTTGGAAAAGACCCTGATGCTGGGAAAGATGGAAGGCAGGAGGAGAAGGGGACGACAGAGGATGAGATGTTTGGATGGCGTCACCGACTCAATGGATGTGAGTTTGAGCAAGCTGAGGGAGTTGGTGATGGACAGGGAAGCCTGGCAAGCTGCAGTCCATGGGGCCGCAAAGAGTCAGACAGGATTGAGAGACTGAACTGAACTGAATGAGTTAATGGTTGTATAGCATTTAGTTATATGGATACACCAAAAATTTCTAATCAAAATTTCTACAGTTTCACATTTATTTTTCTTTCTGATTCTTTGCTTTTATAAACAATGGTGGGACATACATTCATAGAGTTATACTCGTGATTATTTTATTAGCACACTTAATAGCAGAATTCCTGATCTAAAAGGTATACACATTTCTAAGGCCTTTGATCTTATGTCAAATAGTCCTTCAGGAATTCACACTGTACAATTTAAACTGTTTTCCTCCACCTTGCCAAATATTAAATAAACACTTAAACCAAATGGATGTAAATGCAGTCAATTTGATTATAAAAAATTGGTTATAAAAAATGAACCATGTTACTTTCATTTGCAGCTCTTTGAGAATTACTGAGGTTAAACATTTCTTTATATGTTTTAGCTTATGGAATGCCTTCAGGTTATTTACTTATTTTTCTGTGGGTGTTCACTTTTTTCTTACTGATTCATAAGAACTTTTATAAAATGAGGATATAACCATCATCTATCATATATGTTGCTATTTTTTCCAGATTACCATTTATATTTTTTACAATTTTTTTCATTTCAAAGTCTTCTCTTCCTTATCCCTAAGATTAATTAATTCTCACTCATAGATAAGCTTAGCAGGTTTCACATTTTAAATCTGAATTTTAAACAGAATTATTCTTTTTTCCAAAAACTATATGAGTATCAGGGACTTCCACGGTGGTCCAATGGTTAAGACTCCACGCTTCCACTGCAGGGAGCCTGGGTTCAATCCGTGGTCAGGAGACTAAGATCTCACATGTCAGGTGTTGCAGCCAAAAAATTATATAAGTATCGTCAACATTTATAATCTTATGAAACTTATAGATTTTATTTGTATTACTTTTACAAACAGTTTGTGGAAATTTGAGAACAATCCTAATTCTCTGTGGGATAAAAAGCTTGATGCATTGATTCAGTCAAATGCACTGATTATACGGAACGATTTCTCTTTTCTCATTAATCTTCCTGTGAAAGCCTAAATGAGAGGTACGAGGTTTCCTCAGTACTCATGTGGTTTTGCCATTACATGTCTGTCAGCTTCTTCTTTACATACATTGGTGCTGCGCTACTGGACACACCAGGGTACTGGCTACTACGGGTTCACTATGAAATCCACCTGTTACCCACACAAAGAATCGTTTAGTCCTATTTATTATCTTCTGATTTGATTCAACTTTTTCTAACAGTGACGCAGTCATCTTTTTTTTTATCTGCATTTACATGAGATCCCTTTTAGCAACCCTTAATTTATAATCTTTCAATGTGATTTTATTTTCAGCGTGGTGCCTTCTCTTGAGCTGCTGAATCCTTTATACACCAAGTGATTCTTTTTTCCTGTCTGTTCAGCCTTAAAGAGGGAGGCCTATCGTGCCCAATTTAGAGAGAAGATGATTTTTGATCAGAGAGTACGTGGCCCCTGTTCAAATCTGTCAGGCCAAGAGAATGAGGAAAAGGAAACGTGTTCATGTGTTGTGTTTTTACCTTGTCAGTTTATAGACCCAGGAGCCTTGGGGAGTTGGGAGCTTGCTGTAGTCAGAGGCAATTGGACAGGAAATGCAAACATCTGTGCTGAAGAGTTTATTTTTGTTCTGACAAGAACTGTACCTACAAGGGTCCACTTTACTCCGCACGTGGCCCACAGAGAGGGGGAGCAGAGAGAGCGCACCTAGCAAACCCCCCGGCCCTGTGAGCTCCCTTCTGTCATCAGTGAATGCCTACGAGCCCAGGCCCACCTACCACCACCTTCCCACTGAGGGCACTGGGGGGGTTCACCCAGAGACACCCTGCACAGTGAGCCTTCTCTTACACACTCCATCCTGCAGAAGTCCCTCGGTGGGTACAATAAGAAAACCCCAATCTCACCCAGTCACTCCTGTGCACTCCGACACCTATTTCATTGGGAGTGTGAAGGACATGTGTGTGATGCGGGTGAGGCTGCAAGGAGCCTGCGATCACATCCCAGCCTGCTGCTCCCTGTCCCGCACGTCTCTCTCACCTTGCTCAGGAGGAAACGGCAGCTTCCCGGCATGCAAGGCCAGCTCTAAGGCTGAGTCCTCCTGAGTCACGAACGGCTCCAGGTTCAGGGGGAGGGACATGATATACTGCCCGATCTGAAACAAAAGAGAGCGCTGTCAGCCCGGCGCTGACGCATGCATGTAATGATCGCATGCAGGACGTTCATGAGAAGGCAAATGGTGGGCAGACAAAACTGCAAGACCTGTTGGCAGCCCCAGGCCTGATCTATCCAGTGTGTGGTAATATGGGTTAGGCAACGTCTGAAAAATAAAACCACTGCCAGTTTGCATGTAGATCATAGATTCATCCTTCTCACTAATGGCCTCAATATTTCTGGAATGCATTCAATGTGAGCTCTACCTCAAATGAGTAATGGATTACCAGAGTGCTTTGTAAAATTTAAAGTGCTTGTGTAAATATGTTATTATTACTGTTCATGGATTAAAAACCGGTAAGATGCTAATGTCAACAAGTGCATAGTCAAGCAAGAATTTCAGTCGTGTCTTTTGGATGTGGATCTGGGTCTCTTCCTTCCAGGTTCCTGAAGCAGGTGAAGGAAGCAGTTTTGTGGGGGGAGTGGGGGCAAAGCAGTTTATAAGTTAATTTGGAGGGAAACTGTATGTTTTCATAATACAAACTCTAGAAAATAAACCTTCTTGGTTGGTGAGGAATCGCAAAGGTAGGGTTACAAGACATTAGAGATGAGCCATAAAGCAACTCAGGGTTAGTCATGTGTGTGTCATCATGGGTACATTTTAGACACCTATTTCTATTACAACTCACAATTGTTTAGGACAAAGTAAAGGCAAGCATAAGCTAAGTATATGTTTCGTTCCAAAATGAGATTGATTTTCAGGTTATGACAATAACCTGAATATATATTTTCTTTAAAGTATATATATAATATATATATTTATAATATATAACATATATTTATATATAATTTTTATATAGACATATAATTTATATGTTAATATAGATTTATATATTATATATTTATATAATATATTAATATATATTATATATTTATATATTTATTTATATATTATACATATATAATGTAATATATATTTTCTTAAAAAAATACTGGAGCCTGTTGTTGCTTTTTTTTTGGCTTCATACTGATTCTATACATTCATTCCCACTTAAGAGTTGATACTGATTCTGCCAGCTAACGTCCCAGGACTAGCTGAGAAAGATCTTCTCAATCTGGCCTTACATACACCATGGCAGGTGTCCAGAAGTTAAGGCAGACTCCCAAAAGCTACCAGCCCAGATTAATGCCTTCATTTCCAAACATTTAATGAAGCCCATTGTGCTAATAAGAAATTGTTAGTTTGGTCTCCTTTTAAAGAGGTACATACGCAGATGGTAAAATAAATGACATCAGCACCTTTTCCTTTCATTTACTTAGCACAATCTTTCACTCACACGAGACAAGTGGCCGCGTACCTGGCTAATAACCACAGCCACTGTACACTGCAGCTTGAAATGGCGACAAAATCACCGTTTTCCCCCAAGGCTGGGGGAAGAGAAGGGTGCTGAGTTTTGGGGTTAGAATGTCTTCATTTCAGTTCCACTCAGCCAGTACTTCCTGAATACCTACTATGTGCAGAGATCACAGGCATATTCCTGTACTTGGTACCTCTTTCATCTGTAGCCAGTTTTACTTGAGATAAAGAATCGTCATTATGCCTCGCATCTTTGCCATTTCATTTTTCCCAAGGACGTTCTGTTTCATCCCCTCATAATGCTCACACAGTTCTGTGTGGGTGAGGGCATCCACCAACAAGGCAAAGTGTCAAGTACAAATTTTCAATCATCTGACACCTCGAACTTCAATTAATGGGCCTCACACTGTGATTCCTAGAGAGATTCCATGACACCAGGTTTCTCTTGGGAGTTCTACATTTATTTTTTGGAAATCAATGTGGGAAAAGATGCTTCTCATCAGACCTCTAGAGGTTTGTCTACTATTCTCACATATTCAATAAATACTCGTCAATATCCCGTCTAGGTAACCACAGTGACTCAGGAAACATGAAAAGCTCTGTGGTCAGAGGGCCAGGGCTTGAGTTCTGACTCTCCCACTGTGTGACGTTGGGCACCTTACTTTACCAGCCGGGGCCCTGGTTTCATCATCTCTGAAATGAGGGTGATCTCACACTTACTTCAAAGGGCAGTGGCAAGGATAAAATTAATCCTGTGTGAGACACACATGCAGCATCCTGGCATCCTAAGAGAGCAGCCGCCGGGTAAATGGCTTCCCCACCCCACTCCCATCCCCCAGAGCCTCGGTGCTGCTGATGTGAAAACACGGCTGCCACCAACCGGCTCACTAAGTTGTTGTGAAGACAAACCTCGGTCTAGGACTTCCCTGGTGGTCTGGTGGTTAAGAATCCGCCTGCCAATGCAGGGGAACACTGGTTTGATTCCTGGTCTGGGAAGATCCCACATGCCTCAGGGCAACTAAACTTGTGCGCCTCAACTTCTGAAGCCCTCACCCTCCAGAGCCTGTGCTCCACCACAGGAGAAGCCACTGCGTCTAGAGAAAGCCCAAGCAGAGCAGCAAAGATCCAGCAGGACCGAAAATGACAGATAAATAATCTTTAAAAAGTCAATGTGAAAACCTTTCGAGTCCCTTCTGGAAAGCAACATCATTTCTGGAATCAATTTACAGTGCAACACACAAGTCTGGAGAAGGAAATGGCAACCCACTCCAGTGTTCTTGCCTGGAGAATCCCCATGGACAGAGGAGCCTGGCAGGCTACCGTCCATGGGGTCGCAGGAGTCGGACATGACTTAGCGACAAAACTACCACCGCCACACAAATCTCAATCCTAAAAATGAGAGTCTTCTCATTGGTTGTAAAGACCGACTCACATTTTCAGCTCCCTCAGTCCAGGATATTGGATGATGCCCTGAAAACAGAGGAAAACAACTGCCCTGTGGACAATGACACTGCTCAATGAACAGAGTGTGGAAGGCCATTCTCTTTGCTACTCACCAGTGGGATCACACAGGCCTCCTCTAACTGTACCGTGTTTACTTTTAAAATTCTTTCCCATCTTTTCAGTAGTCATGACTTACAAAGGGGTGGGTCCTAAAGTGAATGCTCATGGCAGAGATCACCCACCTCAAAATCACCCCTGAAAAATCACAGAACTCTCCCACAGTATGGGGAAGACATGATTGGGATCTGCTGCTCCCGGACATTTCTTAGGTTCACTGACATTTAAAAACAACGCAGCTGGACTGCAGGAAGGGCAATAAAGGAGAGGCCACAAGCAGATGTCTGGGAGACAATCAGCTCCCAAGGGTGAAAGGTGAAGGGGCAAAGGCCTTGAGGTGCCCCTGTTCCCCTGCAAGGCTCATTCTGCTCTTTGTTAACATTAAGCCTGTATAACTAAAATTCTTGTAGAGATTTACTTGAAAGTGGAAGTATTAGTCGCTCAGTTGTGTCTGACTCTTTCTGACCCCATGGACACGCTCCTGTGTCCATGGAATTCTCCAAGCAAGAATACTGGAGTGGGTAGCCATTCTGTCCTCCAGGGGATCTTCCCAACCAAGGGATCAAACCCAGGTCTCCCATACTGCAGGCAGATTCTTCACCATCTGAGCCACCAGGGAAGAGATGTACCTGCTGCTATGAAATTAAGCATGAGCACACAGGCCTGGTAAAAGGTAGGTGCTCACTACATGTTTTTTTGGGTTTGAACACACAACTATGACACACTGTTCTTCTGAAAAGTCATGAAGAATTTGACCACCTGCTTCCCATCTTCCCAAGCTCTGAATCTCCTGCTGCAGTGGTCTCCCACATCTTTGGCTCCAGGGACCAGTTTCATGGAAGACAATTTGCCCATGGCTGGGGGTGTGGTTTGGGAATAATTCAAGTGCACTACATTTATTGTGTACTTTACCCCTATTATTATTACATCAGCTCTACCTCAGATCATTAAGCACTAGATCCTAAAGGTTGGGGACCCTGTCCTACTGGACGCACACTTTGAAGCCCTCAGGTTTTGGCCACATCTCACATTGAGAGGGATGGGCCAGGGGCAGGAATGTGTTCGGCTCCAAAATCCACATGTGTTTCATCAGCTGACTTAAGGAAGTCAGCTGCATTTCCTTAAACTCCTGGCTATGGATGGAGACTGTCCCAAAGCACAGGTCCAGACAGCACCGGGGCAGCCAGGACCATTGCATGTGGAAGGGTCAGACACGACGCAGTCTCAGATGCTGTGATCAGCACAGAGCAAAGTGTTCAGAGGCTCTTACGTTGCTGATGTACTCGAGCGGGGTGAGACTGAAGGTGGGCAGGTCATCGGTCAGGGTTTCTCCAATGCCGGCAGTGTTCCAGCTCTAGGGGAGGAAGGAGAGGAAGCAGTCAGGGTCACAGCACCCAGGCAGCAAGGGAAAGCACAGAAGAACGTGGCACCCACCGTAGGCGCTGTCTCTGCTCAGAGCTGGCCTCTGGTGTTATTGCCATGTGGCAGAGCAGGGGTTTCTCTTCCTCCAGTCATCACCGGGAAGCCCGCCACAGAGGAGGCAATTCTTTCTCTCTCTCTGCATCCTTTCTGATCCATAAAACTCTACAAAGCAGGAAGTCCCACCTTCCCAACTCAACTATTCAATGGGAACCGATACTCTCTTCACCTTTCTTGGAAGGTGAGAGAAAGAGCTGGTTATTCTTGTTCTGGGTTTCTCTGCCGGGCACAGGTAGCCTCACTAACTCTGGGGTCGTCAGCCTGTACCCTGTAGAGACCAGGACCCCTGCTAAAACCCTCCCCAGAGACCATATGTGAGTCGGAAGCCCTGTCTGGTTGCAGGAACCGTGTTCACCAATACTGCTGCCAATAAGGTAAAGCTGCTGCTTTTGATCCACCTGCTTCCTGGATCTAGGTCTCAGCTGACTCAGAACTCAGTGGGAAAGGGATGAGAAGGAGGCTCCAGACCCCACCGGCAGCCCCTCTATCCTCTCCTGACCCCCCATCTAGAGACCTGCAGCACGACATGTCTCCTTTTGTCATTTAGTGGAACCTCGACGTCACTGTGGAGCCTCCCTGGGCTCCTCTATAGAGTGAGGCCAGTTACGGTACACACGTGGTTACAGAGGCCAGCCCAGCACACCTTCACACACAAGTCTAGCTTCTTAATTCTTACCCGAGTCTCCCTAGAGCCAGCCTGGAAAGCAGGGCCTTTGCTGGCTGGACTCCTGGAGGGACTCCTGAGGTCACATGGTAGCTGCTCTCTGCAGCCACCTGAGACCGATCTGGTTGCTTGATCCTCTAAGTAGCTTTCCGGGAATGGCGTGACCACGTCCGCCCCTGGGCTCCCGGCCCAGGCCAAGCTGCAGCCCTCCTCCCCACGCTCTCGAGCACCAACTCAGCTCTTAATTTGCCTGCTCTAGACAAAGTCTTTTCTTCCCCAGCCCTGCCCCTGTAGTTTTCTAAACTTCTTGTTCTTTTCTGAGAATCCTTTCATTTCAAAATATCCTACATTTTTTCAGTTAACTCCCACCCCACAGGGAGGGACACATGGATCAGGCACGCACACTGAGTGCCTGTGCTGTACCAGGCTTTGTAGGGAGAGACAAAGAAATGGCTGATCTTGGTTCTTGCTCTCCCTAGGGAATCGAGACCCCCTGACACATTCCTAGCCTAGACCCCCTACACCTACACACACACACACACACACACACACAGGCTTCCACTTCAGGAGTTCTCAGTGGTGGATGTCGATTTTATACAATAAGAGTTCAGAGGAACAGGAGCCCAAGGTGGCTAGAGAAAGGGCTGGCCAGAGGACGCATGAGGTGCAGAGAGGAAAGGTTGGAAGGAGAATGCACAGTGTGAACACCAGGCTAAGAAAAGGGGAAACGAGAGTGAGAGAAAAGAGAAAGAGGCAAGGAAGGAGGAAGGGAGGGAGAGAGAGAGATGAGAAGGTAACCTGTTACGTCTCAAAAGAGATATAAAAGACATACCCACCAATGTGTGGAGCTAGTCTGGATCCTGATTCAAATCATGACATTTATAAGACAATCAGAAATTTGAACATTAATTGATGACATTAAGGAATTGTTTTTAATTTTCTTTTTAGGGATGCTTATGGAGAAGGCAATGGCACCCCACTCCAGTACTCTTGCCTGGAAAATCCCATGGACGGAGGAGCCTGGTGGGCTGCAGTCCATGGGGTCGTGAAGAGTCGGACACAACTGAGCGACTTCACTTTCACTTTTCACTTTCATGCATTGGAGAAGGAAATGGCAACCCACTCCAGTGTTCTTGCCTGGAGAATCCCAGGGATGGCAGAGCCTGGTGGGCTGCTGTCTCTGGGGTCGCACAGAGTCGGACACGACTGAAGCGACTTAGCAGCAGCAGCAGCAGCATGGTATTGTGATTATTTTGAGAGTTCTATTTATTTATTTTTGGCTACGCTGGGTCCTTGTTACTTTGCTTTCTCCGGTTGTGGCAAGCAGGGGCTACTCTGTGTTGTGGAGTGCAGGCTTCTCACTGAGGCGGTTTCTCTTGTTGCGGAGCACAGGGTCCAGAGCATGGGCTCAGCAGCTGTGGTGCACAGGCTTCATCGATCTTCCCAGACCAGGGATCAAACCCGTGTCCCCTGCACTGGCAGGTGGATTCTTATCCACTGTGCCACCAGGGCAGTCCCTAGAGCTCTTATTTTAGATAAGGAGGTATATATGACACAGGATAGCCAAGAGTTGGTCAGTGTCAAAGCAGGGTGATGAAGACGCACAGTTTATTACACTCTTCCCTCTACTCTTGCATATATGTAGGGAATGTTCCCATAATAAAAAGTTTTTAAAAATAGACGATCACATTGACTGTGAGGAGCCAGGGAAGGGATCTGAATGTGCAGAGACAAAATCAGAGCGATGCTTTATGAAGACTGATGCAGCAAATCTCAGAAGGACTGTAGGTGGAGAGGCTCAAGAAACAATTCAGAGACGACAAGAACCCAAACCAGGGCAGTGGCCATGGAAACAGATGGAGACAGATTTAGAAAGAAGCAACCATGCAACCTGGTGGTAGAGTCTTGGCAAAGAGGGGCTCAGCGAGGGAGCAGAGGTGGTGAAGGCCAGGGCGGGCAGAGAGGGGAGTGGCCAGGAGCCAGGGCTGAGTCGTGGGGAAAGGGCACAGCATCTAAAGGACAAGCACCGTGGGCTGTAGGCCCTGGGAAGGCTTCACAGAGGAGGAGGGTGGCTAAGATGAGGGTGGAGGGGAAGAAGAGCCAGAGTGGAAAAGTACTTGGGAATAAGGGCGAGACAGGGTGGACTGATGTGGGAGGGCCTGAAACAGTGGGCAGAGGGGGTGGACCCGAAGAGGTCAATAAGGAAATGGTGCAGATTATTTTTCAACTCAAAATTTCCTTCAAAGGGGCTTTTCTAACCAGGTAACGAAAGTAAACTTCAACAGCCTATCTTGAAAGGGAATATGGTGTTGGTTTATATTCTTGTAATGGACAAGGGCAACACAATTTACCAGCAAACATTAAAAACAAACATTTAATGGCCAGGGTTTCATTTTCAAATCCTTAAGGCCGAAAGTGTTTGCCTTTGCATTGTGTGCTTTCTTGCGGGCGCACTGGGAGAACTCCCCCTGATCCCCAGCTGCCTGCATCCGTTCCCAGCGCCCGAACCCTTGCGGTGAGGCCTGAATGAGAAGGTGAGATCAGGCAACGGAGGACGGGGCAGAACAATGAGTGTGGAATGCAGAAGTAGAGGGGAAAGGATGGTGGAGGCGCCCAGCCCGGCTCAGTGGCGAAGAAGACTAGGTAACTGGCAGAACTGAGGCTTCAGAAGAGAAGGCCGAGATTTTTTAACCTCTGACAAAATAAAAATGATAAAAACAACCAAAACAAAAAAACAACCAAACCTGGAAGGTTGGGGAAGGGAGATGAGAGACGGAAGGAATGCTAATCCCATCGGCTTTCAGGGCAAGTGAATCAATGCTGCTGCTGCTGCTAAGTCGCTTCAGTCGTGTCTGACTCTGTGCGACCCCATAGACGGCAGCCCACCAGGCTCCCCCGTCCCTGGGATTCTCCAGGCAAGAACACTGGAGTGGGTTGCCATTTCCTTCTCCAATGCGTGAAAGTGAAAAGTGAAAGTGAAGTCGCTCAGTCGTGTCCAACTCTTAGTGGCCCCATGGACTGCAGCCTACCAGGCTCCTCCGTCCATGGGATTTTCCAGGCAAGAGTACTAGAGTGGGTTGCCATTGCCTTTTCCGGAATCAATGCTAGTATCTATCTAAAATGGAAACGTGATTAACAAAAACAGTGACTCCATCTATCAGGTGTTTTTATAATCTTTCTTGATCTTGCGGAGATCTTCTGGGAACTGATACCTTTCATGGTGAAGAAACTATTATCTCAAGTTCAACCATTCCTTTGGTTCATTTATCTTTGTTTTCTAAAGTCAAATAAAATCTATGTTGCACACATTTGATTTTTTTTTAAAAATCAGCATGAGTAGTACAATTCCATTTCTTCCTGTGGACCATCTATCTATCAATGCCCACCCAGCCCTCAGCATGTGAACAGACAGGAAGATATGTCTGGCTTGATGATTTCTGGATGGAGGTACCTTGAAGGGGTTTATTGCTTTTATTCCTTGTACTTTCCTGTTTTGTTTGAATTTCTGAAAAATGAGTAATTTTTATGTTTAAAAACTATCATTACTCTTAAAAACTGATAATCGCAGAAAAAAAGAAAACCACTACTTATTCAGCAACTACTCTGTGATGGGACTCTGCTAAATTCTATCATATATGAAACCTCACTTAATCTTCACATATTCATATGATGAGCATCACTGTATCCCCATTTTAAGGATAAGGAGATGCTCTAACAGCCTCAGCCACGTGATCCAGCAAGACCACACGTGGCTGTCTGGGTATAGCTATGGTGACATCACTTCTGCTAGGATGTGACAGCAATAGCCACCACACCACCAACCCGACACGCAACCCCACCCCACCCATGGTAGCAATGTAAGATCTGGTTAGAAAAGATCTCATGGCATTTTGCACAAGACTTGACCAAATCATACAGTGAATGAGTGAGTGGCCCTCAGCTCCCGATCTAGTATATTTTCCAGGGGACAGCAGAAAGCAAAGGATCTATTGGTGAGCAAAAGCCCATAAATGGGTCCTTCCCCAAAAACTATCTTTCTCTCTTTCTTTCATTCATTATTTATTTTGGCTGTGCCAGGTCTGAGGTGCAGCATGTAGGATCTAATTCCCTCACCAGGGATCAAACCCAGGCCCCTTGCAAAGGGAGTGAGGAGTCTTAGCCGTCAGGGAAGTCCCCCAAAAAATTATCTTTTAAAAAATCCTAATCACCAAAAAGAGAACAAGGAAGAATGATAAAAAAGCCAAATCCAAATAGACTTGAGAAGTCCATAAGAAAAATTAATCAGGGGACTGTCTCAGAAATCTGAAAGGAAACCTGAGATCTGGACCCAGAGAAAGTCAAGAGCCAGTAGAGAAAATAGAGGACTGAGGGGCAATTCCTTGAAAAGTAATAAGGACAAGCAGAGAAGAGAAAAGGGAGGAAGGCATTCCAAGAATAACCAAACAGCAAGAGTATCAAAGATAGAAAAGAGCATTACCCTTCAAACTCCCCTCAAAAACACCAGACCACACCCCGGTAAGGCACTCTCCTGGGTAAAGTTCCAGAACGAAGTCTCCACAAACATCTGGCATAAGAACAACTCGACCTCATCAGATAGCTCCTCTGAGCAGCCCTAGCCTATCCAATGGCACATAAGCTCCCTTGCTTCCCCCTGAGAGGCCACAGGTAAGCTTCTCCAAATGGTGAAAGTTAATCAAGCAAGAGGAATAATCCCAAAAAACAATCTGAAACCACAGCATCGCAGTGACTACTATTAAGATGAGACAGCCCCTTGGCAGGGGTTAGTGATGATCTGTTATGTAACCCGTAAGAAGAATAAATTGTTTGGGAACAGGAAAAAAAAAAAAAAAAATATGTATATATATACACACACACACAAGACAGTCATGCTAAACAATGAATTACAAGGGAACAATGACCCTGCAGTGAGGCTTCTAGCCCAGGAGAGTCAAAGCGGGCCCCTCCTAAGGCTCGGGAAAGGGAAGATAGGTCCGGCATAGCAGGTGAGAGGCAGCGTTGGCTGGTTGGTGGGAGACTCACATCCATCTTGGGAATGAGGAGCAGCTGCTGTTTGATGCGCAGGAAGACCGAATCGAAAGCCAGCTGGTGCGCCTGCTGGTTAAGCCGAGTCAGAGCCGATCGCGACGCAGAGAGCAGGTGGTGGTTACTCGACCCTTTTTCCTAAGACAAGAAAATGCAGAAGGCAGGTTGTTAGGCCCTGAATGTAACGAGGGATGAGCTAAACATTTTGAAAAGCCACCGAAAGGAAAACAGCAAGAGGGTTCTTGACAGCGATGGTTTCCGATCCTGGCTGTGCTCGGGACCCCCTGGGGACACGCTGAGTCACAGACACCCAGGATCTGCTTGAACCACCAAGTCTGGATATTGTTCATTCACTTTCCAGGTGATTCTGATGCACTTAAGCTAATATCAGCTCATGGAGTGACAGTTTACGAAAAAGTAACC
The DNA here is from genome assembly GCF_032452875.1 of Bos javanicus. Taxonomy (NCBI): domain Eukaryota; kingdom Metazoa; phylum Chordata; class Mammalia; order Artiodactyla; family Bovidae; genus Bos; species Bos javanicus. The sequence continues at coordinate 21,054,011 of NC_083892.1, forward strand.
TGTGACTGTCCCTCGGGGGTACAGAAGAAAGGAAAAAAAATGATGAGACGTGTCAAGTAGAAACAAGAGTGATGGGCAGAGCCCTGATTCCCAGGGAGGTCAAGTCAATTACTCTCAGCCGTACACCACAGCATGCACCCCCCACCCCGCTGTGTGAGTCCCAAGGTTTTCCAAATAGCCTGAGAAAATACAAAGGTGGAAAATGTAACCTTCGTTTTGCTATTATTAGTGAACCGATTACGACAAACAGACATAAATCAGATCAGCAATAAAGATAAACGGAGCTGCTTTAACCTAATCACAGAGCATGGATGAGTGAACTTGCAGAATGGCTCTGAGAAGTGTTTGTCAAGCTCAAACGCAGCCAGGTAGTGGGTCAAGGTGCAGGGGCGGGGGAGACCCTTCAGGGGCCAACGCTGAAGCGTCAGGCACATTCTGAGGGCCACTGTGCACTCACCTCCAGAGTGCGAGGCCCAAATAGATAATTTCAGATTGAATTTGGTGCTCTGGGAACAGTACTATCTCCTCTACTTATCACCAAGAGACTGAGATTCAAATCAGACTGGGGGTGGCGGGGAGGAAGTTTCTGGAAAGGATGCCATGGACCACTAAGAACCTCGGGTCATTCTCAGGGAGCCTATGGCTCATTCCATTTGTCAGGAGGGTGCTCTGCCACTGGACCCCATGGGGGCCCAAAGCTCAAAGTCAAGGTCAGTTTTATGGCAGACAAACAAATCTAACACTGATTCCCACGTCCTTGTGCTGCCACATGGAGAAGCTTGCACTGGGGGAGGGGGTGCTCGTGCCTGGCTTCTCTCTACCCTTGCTCCTCCCCTGGCTGCTGGGTTGGGGGCCACCTTCCCAGCTTCTGTCCCTGTGTGGAGGTCCAGGGCCGTCCAGCTCAGCCCACCCTGCTGACAAGTTAACTCTGGGGGAAGAATGGCAAGCTCATTTGGCTACAGATCTAGAGCTGCATTCTCCAACCTATCTTTCAGTAAGAAAGCTCCGTTAATCTGACTCCTACAACTGTGCTTCAGTTGCTTCGACTCTGGTTTAGTTGCTCGGCCTCTTAAAACCCCAACATAACTGAGACAGAGACATGGGAGCAGGCTTTGCCACAACTCTGGGCCCACACACAGGGGGCAGAGCAGCCGGGTTAGGGAAAGGGTGAGTGACAAGGGAAAAGCTTTCAAGAGTGCAAGAATGCCATCAGTCTGGTCTCATACCTTGAGGGTATAAAGTATTTCCATTAAACTGCCATATTCGGCAGGGCTATCTTTCTGGAGGTAATTATATTCTTGCCATGGGTTCTTGGCAGAGCTCTTCTTGTCTGTCAAGATGCTATCTTGAAAACCGGTCAGGCTCCGAGGGCTGAAGGAGTCAGAGAGATACTTCCCAGCTGTGGACAAAATCCTGTAACGAAAGTGATGGCCATTATGCCCTGAGCCACGTGTATGGAACTTCCTTCCTGGAGCATTCATGCTCCTCCCTGAATCCCAGGACCTCCTCATGAGGCACACAGATGCCACGCATCCTTCGGGAGGGAGCTGGACGTCAGGTGCACGATAAACACCAGACGTTTTCATTTCCTGTTTTAACACACTAACAGAATATGACGTCGTCCTAATACGACGCCCAGCCTCAGGGCAGCTGTCAATTCACTGCAATCCGGAACACTGTGCACTTCCTACATATGAGCTCTGTGAGCATCTCTTTGGAATGGTCAAAGCCGAGGGAGCCACCAGTCTAAAGGTCATGGAGGCACTAGACTTGGGAGTGGGACAGCTCGTCCCTGGAGCTCCCTGCACAACTCTACCCACAGGACTCACACTCTCATACACACTGGGCTTGTGCACTGCTTGTGCTTATCAGCACCATAAAGCTTACTCTGCAGTTTAGAGAGACATATTGAGGAAGGCTGGCGCTTTCCTGAGAAGGAACAAAGCCTGCTGGGAGGTTCTATGGGATGATCAACCTCTAGCATGGCTTGGGGAGTAGACTCTCTGTATCTACTGAAGATGACCTCCCTTGATGGACGCTGAAAACCTTTGCTCCATTCCTCCTGAATGGACACGGAAGTTGGACATGGCAGCTTTCAGGCACTTACTTCTTCAAAAACAAATCCCATGACTTCATCAAGGAATGCCTGAATCTGCAAACAAATGCTGGGGACAGGATCCGTCTCAGGAGCCAGAGCTGACACAAGCAGCTACCTGCCTCTGCCATTAAGGTCAAGTCAGTTTTCCCTGTCTCTTATGCCCACAGGTCATTCTGGCCGGGTCTTTCTTCTATGGAACCGTGGCCTGTCCCTGCCACTGCCTTACTTTCAAGTCTGGATCACAGTGGCCGTCCCTTCCTTGCTTCATTTAATCTGTCCTCTGAGGGTTACTGGGATGATCTCTTCTAAATGCAAATCTGATTTTATCTTTTCCCCAAAGACCTGCCAGTGTCCCACAAGATAAAACTAAACACGCCTGGCATGGCACCCAGGGCCCTCCATCACTGGAGCCCCTATATGCTTATAGACATTCCCATTCCCATGCCAACCGCCCCCAGCTCAGCCCACACACCATGCTTCAGGCCCCTGCATGTCTTGCTCACATGCTGCTGTGATCTGAAATGCTCTCCCCTCCCTGGTGCCCCTGGAAAGATCCTACCCCTTCTACAGGGACTGCTCTCCTGTGCCGAATCGTACCCCTCAGGCCTCAGTCCTCTGACCTCACCAGCCTCTCACCTCTTACACATTTAGCACATGCTGTCCCATTCCTCTCCATCAGATGGTGAGGCTGAAACACACCAAGTGTTCATCTCTGAATTCCCAGCACTTAGCCAAGTAGTTATGTCTACCACCACGGGCAAGAATCCCTTAGAAGAAATGGAGGAGCCCTCACAGTCAACAAAAGAGTCCTAAATGCAGTACTTGGGTGCAGTCTCAAAAACAACAGAACGACCTCTGTCCATTTCCAAAGCAAGCCATTCAATATCACAGTAATCCAAGTCTATGCCCTGATCAGTAATGCTGAAGAAGCTGAAGCTGACTGGTTCTATGAAGACCTACAAGACCTTCTAGAACTAACACTAAAAAAAGATGTCCTTTAATCACAGGGGACTGGAAATGCAAAAGTAGGAAGTAATAGACAACTTTGCTCTTGGAGTAGAAAATGAAGCAGGGCAAAGGCTAACAGAGTTTTGCCAAGAGAACACACTGGTCATAGCAAACACCCTCTTCCAACAACACAAGAGATGACTCTACACATGGACATCACCAGATAGTCAATACCAAAATCAGATTGATTATATTCTTTGCAGTTGAAGATGGAGAAGCTCTATACAGTCAGAAAAAACAAGACTGGGAGCTGACTGAGGCTCAGATCATGAACTCTTTATTGCCAAATTCAGACTTAAATTGAAGAAAGTAGGGAAAACCACTAGACCATTCAGGTATGACCTAAATCAAATCCCTTATGATTATACAGTGGAAGTGAGAAATAGATTTAAGGGCCTAGATCTGATAGAGTGCCTGATGAACTATGGACGGAGGTTTGTAACACTGTACAGGAGACAGGGATCAAGACCATCCCCAAGAAAAAGAAATGCAAGAAAGCAAAATGGCTGTCTGAGGAGGTCTTACAAATGGCTGTGAAAAGAAGAGAAGTGAAAAGCAAAGGAGAAAAGGAAAGATATACCCATTTGAATGCAGAGTTCCAAAGAATAGCAAGGAGAGGTAAGAAAGCCTTCCTCAGTGATCAATGAAAAGAAACAGAGGAAAAAACTGTAGAATGGGAAAGACTAGAGATCTCTTCAAGAAAATTAGAGATACCAAGGGAACATTTCATGCAAAGATGGGCTCGATAAAGGACAGAAATGGTAGGGACCTAACAGAAGCAGAAGATTTAAGAAGAGGTGGCAAAAATACACAGAAGAACTATACAAAAAAGATCTTCATGACTCAGATGATCACAATGGTGTGATCACTCACCTAGAGCCAGACATCCTGGAATGTGAAGTCAAGTGGGCCTTAGAGAGCATCACTACAAACAAGATAGTGGAGGTGATGAAATTCCAGCTGAGCTATTTCAAATCCTGAAAGATGATGCTGTGAAGGTGCTGCATTCAATATGCCAGCAAATTTGGAAAACTCAGCAATGGCCACAGGGCTGGAAAAGGTCAGTTTTAAATCCAATCCCAAAAAAGGCAATGCCAAAGAATGTTCAAACTACTGCACAACTGCACTCATCTCACACACTAGCAAAATAATGCTCAAAATTCTCCAAGCGAGGCTTCAACAGTACAGCAACCAAGAACTTTCAGACAGATGTTCAAGCTGGATTTAGAAAAGGCAGAGAAACCAAAGATCAAATTGCCAACATCTACTGGATCATAGAAAAAGCAAGAGAATTCCAGAAAAACATCTACTTATGTTTCATCGACTACACTAAAGCCTTTGACTGTGTGGATCACAACAAACTAGAAAATTCTTAAAGAGCTGGGAATACCTGACCACCTTACCTGTCTCCTGCCAAATGTGTATCCAGGTCAAGAAGCAACAGTTAGAACCGGACATGGAACAATGGACCGGTTCCAAATTGGGAAAAGAGTACGTCAAGGCTATATATTGTCACGTTGCTTATTTAACTTCTATGCAGAGTACATCATGCAAAATGCCGGGCTGGATGAGGCACAAGCTGGAATCAAGATTGCAGGGAGAAATATCAATAACCCAGATACACAGATGACACCACCCTTATGGCAGAAAGTGAAGAGGAACTCAAAAGCCTCTTGATGAAAGTGAAAGAGCAGAGTGAAAAAGCTGGCTTAAAACTCAACATTCAAAAAGCTAAGATCATGGCACCCAGTATCACTTCACGGCAAACAGATGTGGAAACGATGGAAACAGTGATAGACTTGATTTTCTTTGGCTCCAAAGACATTGCAGATGGTGACTGCAGCCATGAAATTAAAAGAAGAAAAACTATGACAAACTTAGCATATTAAAAAGCAGAGACATTATTTTACCGACAAAGATCCGTACAGTCAATGCTATGGGTTTTCCAGTAGTTATATACTGACAAAGAAGGCTGAGCATCAAAGAACTGACGCTTTTAAACTGCGGTGTTGGAGAAGACTCTTGAGAGTCCCTTGGACTGCAAGGAGAACAAATCAGTCCATCCTAAAGGAAATTCACTGAATATTCATTGGAAGGACTGATGCTGAAGCTGAAGTTCCAATACTTTGGCCACCTGATGGGAAGAGCAGATTCATTAGAAAAGATCCTGGTTCTGGGAAAGATTGAAGGCAGGAGGAGAAGGGGACAACAGAGGATGAGATGGTTGAATGGCATCACCGGCTCAATGGACATGAGTTTGAGCAAGCTCCAGGAGACGGTGAAGGACAGGGGAGCCTGGCATGCTGCAGTCCGTGGGGTCGCAAAGAGGAGGACAAGACTGAGTACTGAATAACAAAAGCACAGTGCTGGGCACAGAACAGGTGTTCCATAATTATTCTGTGAATGACCTGTGGCCCTAGATTTGGTGAGCAGGGAGTTGAGAGCTGAGCTTTCATCTCTTCCCTCCAGGAAGTGAGCTCTCCTTCTCAGGGTTACTGCAGTTCATGTTTCAGTCTCAGGCAGCTAGCAAGTGGCATCATTCTGCCATCCAAGTTGAAGAAAAGAAGTTACACCAGGAATGTTTCAAATATTACAGATAACAGTTTAAAATGTCTTAATAGTGTGCTGTACAATAAAAACCAAATCCAATATTTTTAAACGTTGGAATAAACACAGCTCCAGCCCTAAGGAAATAACGGCATTCCTCCCTAGCCTCCACGTCAACCAGTCACCATGAGATGATCTCATCATTAGACTCTGATGTCCTGTTATATGTATTTCCCAGCATTGTGAACCAAACAATGCAAAAATGAAAACTTGATTTCCTCATTCATTAAGAAACATTTTCAGACTTCCCTGGTGGTCCAGTGGTTAAGAATCCACCTGCCAGTGTAGGAGACATGGGTTCAATCCCTGATCCAGGAAGATTCCACATGCCATGGAGTGGAAGCCTGCTGGCCATAACTAGACAGCCCATGTGCCCTAGAGTCCATGCTCTGCAACAAGAGAAGCCCCACATTCTCCACAACTGGAGAAAGACCTTGCACAGCAACAAAGACCCAGTGAAGCCAAAAACAAATACATTTTTTAAAAAAAGAAACATTTTCTCATGTTGTGATGGGCTCTAAGCTAGCTTTGGTGCTTTCAGATGATTAAATACAACAGAGCCTGCCCAGAAGCTCAGAGATTAACAGGAAAGCCCAGTATTTGCCAGTGCTGGGCTACCTGCCATGCCAGGAGAAGGCAGTTAAGTCCACACATGATAAGGAGGGAGGGACGAACATCCCAATTCCACCTACTTCCTCAACGCATCTCCTTTTCTTGAAAAGCTGCTGCCCACACCTCAGCCAGGGAAGTGTGTACATTTATTCTGGATTCTCCAAACCTCATCACCCCACTGAACTACCCTACTAAAGCCGTGTCCCAGTGAAAATGCCACTGTGCCAAAAATCGGTAGTGGGCACCATAAAAGTATAGAGAAGCCACGGCAACCTCCCTGAGTGTCACCCGAGTTCAAGAGAACTCCTTGGGTGACACCCAACTCAGTCTTGCTTCACTCAGCCCGTAAGTCACAAAATGATCCTTGTCAAAATGATCACCTGCCTAGGTGATCTCTAAAAGCCCGGTAGCCAGTGTCACTCGTCGCTCAAGTAATCTGGAGTGTTTCGAGCTACCACGGCTGCCACCCCAGGGGAGTGGTCCTAAGTCATAGTCTGGGCTCTGCAGGTGAAATTGATGAGGAGATAAGATAAGCTTTACAGGCAGCCGCCACACACTTGGGCTCCCTGATTGGAATACAGATGGTGGCTGTTACTCGTTTCCCTTTCCAGGCTCAGTGCTTCCAGAATGACGCCACCTCGTAAAAAGGCTCCCCTGGATACATTCAATCTGTTCTCATCACGCCAGAGAGCTCGGGCTAGGCACTCAGCGTCGCTGGGGTGCAGTTACAGGAGCTCGCTCTTTACCTATCTATGAATGCCCAGTGCATCTTCTTAACCAGATCCTTCCTTGCCCTTTAGAATGTAATATTCATCTTCATTAAAAGATTAAGGCAAGCCTGTATGTTCTGATATGGTAAAACTTCTGATATGCACGCAGAGAAACACAAGTCTAAGGACGGACACCCATCTCTGAGGAAGGACGGTGTGGGTGTGACATGCACTCAGGATGACTCAGCTGACATCCCCGTTCAAACACCGCCTCTTACTTGCATCACCTCAGACACAGCTCTTTCCACAAATAATTTATTTTACTTAAAAAGCTATTACTGCGGCTTCCCTGGTGGCTCAGTGGTAAAGAATCCGCCCACCAATGCAGGAGACACGGATTTGATCCCTGATTCAAGAAGAACCCATATACAACAGAACAACTAAGCCCATACGCCACAACTATTAAGCCTGTGCTCCAGAGCCCATGCCCCACAACAAAAAAAGCCACCGCAATGAGAAGCCTGAGCACTGCAACTAGAGAGGAGCCCCCACTTGCCACAACTAGAGAAAAACCCATACAGCCACGAAGACCCAGCACAGCCAAAAATAAATAATTAATTTTTTCTAAAAGAAGCTATTACCTGTGTCAAATTCTATGCCTCAACGTCTCTTCATGTGTAAAAATGGGGGTTTTGTGCCCCCTGGGATGACTGATGAGTTAACTCGATGAGGTTCTTAATGTCAGAGCTCAACAAATGTGACAGGGGTGGAGGGCTGTAACTGTTTCTTCTGAAGAATTTTCAAGGTGAGGAGATTTTCAGTTTTTACTTTGAATACTTGTGAACTTTTAATTTGTGCAATGAGTTGTACCCACTGTAATTACTACCGTAATTAAGAAAATATAAGCTACATGTTTTTCTTTTGAACATGTAAATGTAAACTGTTCACGTTTTGTACAGGCCATTTGTGAACCCAGACCTAATTACCCTCCACCAGAGGCTCCCTTCACCATGTATGTGTGTGTGTGTGTGTGTGTGTGTGTGTGTGTGTGTGCTGCTAAGTCACTTCAGTTGTGTCCGACCTGTGCGACCGCTAGACGGCAGCCCACCAGGCTCCCCCGTCCCTGGGATTCTCCAGGCAAGAACACTGGAGTGGGTTGCCGTTTCCTTCTCCAATGCATGAAAGTGAAAAGTAAAAGTGAAGTCGCTCAGTCGTGTCTGACTGTAGCCTACCAGGCTCCTCCGTCCATGGGATTTTCCAGGCAAGAGTACTGGAGTGGGGTGCCATTGCCTTCTCCATGTGTGTGTGTATATACACACCCGCATATGAATGTGAGCGTAAGTGTGCGTGGGAGTAGGGAGGAAGGGCGCGTTCACGTCATCATTTATATTATTTACACACACTCCATTGTATGCCTGTGATGCCCTGGTTTTATTTGTTCCAGGAAGCCACATAACCTCTGTGCTGGGTTGTTTGGGAGTCATGAACCGCAATAGCTGCTCATTCCACCCCACCCCACCCCCCACCCCTAGCAAGACTTTCCCCATAATGAGAACCATCATGAAAAGTCTTGCGACTTGAAGGCAATCCATGGGGTCAGAAATGAAAGAAGACCAAAAGTGGTGAGAAGAAATGACCAGCTCAGGGCCCTGACCCCAAGGGCGGTCTGACCTCCTTCCCCAGCAGTTCGCCCCTACCGTCCATCCGGTCCGAGGTCTCGGCTTGCTTTTCACTTTGTACCACTGCCAGAAAGTCCCTCTTGCAGAGATGACTTTAGGACAATGAAGAATTATTCCAGAAAGAGGGGAAGGGACAGATGCTAGGCCCTCACACCACCTGAGTTCAGACTTCTTCCCCTGAACAACTGCAGAACAGAGAACCCAGCTGCACTGAGGCAATGAGATTGTGCGGAAAGAAAAAAACAAGAGCATCTGGGCAGCTGGAGCCCTCTGAGGGGTCCCTTCGGGGCAGGTATCAGAATAGAGAAAGGGACAGAAGGGACCTTCCAGACCCCACCCCAGAAGTCCTCATTGCCACACACCCACTTTGCAACACAGAATCCTGGGGCAGAACCCAGATGGCAGGCTGGCCCGGTTCAGCCCGATTCTGTAGGTTGGCCAAGGGGACTTCACCACTGCTTTGAACACCATTTCTATGGCGAAATTTATTTCAATTTCCAATAACTGACTCACATATGCAGCAGGAACCCAGCCCACTGATAATTTGGAGATAGCATGTACTGTTTTCCTCAATTAGGCTGAGACTTTCATATCTAACTAAAATTACGTGCCCGCTGCCAAGCAGGCCTTGCTCCTTTTAGATGCTCAATAAATGCTGAATGGTGACAATACTGACACCTCGTATCCTAGGTACAGAGAGCCCTGGAGCGCTGAGGCGTCAGACTGTGCTGTGTACTCAATCAAGTTCTTCCCTAAACCTGGGCCCAGGGACCCACCCCCAGGCCCCTCCTACCTGTTTGCCAGCTGCTGCTCGAAGTCCCCACATTGCCTTAAGAGCTCTCCACAGGTGGCTATTATCCTAAACAAAACAAAAAGCACTTCAAGTTTAAGCATCTGGAATGCTGACATTTACAGGACAAACATTGTCTCATTCATAAAAATTCTAACTATTCAACCCTTTTGGTTGTGTGCTGGGTTGTGGGAAAGCAGTTAATCCTTTGAGCTCAGTCGCGTCAGACTCCTCACAACCCCATGGACTGGAGGCCTGCCAGACTCCTCTGTCCATGGGATTTCCCAGGCAAGGATACTGGACTGGGTTGCCATTTCCTTCTTCAGGGGATCTTCCCAACTCTGGGATCAAACATGGGTCTCCTGCACTGCAGGCAGATTCTTTACCTTTACGGTCTGAGTCACCAGGGAAGCCCACTTAGAGGGCTGACCTGAAATGTTTCATTTATTAGTAATTCACGTAAAAGAGAAATTCTGGTCCTTTCTGATACTCCTCTGTCACGGGTCTCCCTGCTATGAATCACAACTCTATCCAACGTGATCTGAAATAATTTAACATGTCCCAAAATACAAGGTGGTGCAGGTGGTAAAGAGCCCACCTGCCAATGAAGGAGACCTAAAAGATCTGATCCAGCTTTGATCCCTGGATCAGGAAGATCCCCTTGAGGCGGGCATGGCAACCTGCTCCAGTATTCTTACATGAAGAATCCCATGGACAGAAGAGTCTGGCCAGCTACAGTCCATAGGGTTGCAAAGAGACACAACTGAAGCAACTTAGCACGCACACAAAATACTGAAGTTGCTTTTGGTTTTTGTCTTTGAGAAAATGGGTTGGAGGGAATTCCCTGGTGGCTCAGTGGTTAGGACTTGAGTTTCCACTGCTGAGGGCCTGGGTTCCATCCCTGGTCAGGGAACTAGGATCCCACAAGTTTTGTAGTGTGACCAAAAAAAAAAAAAAAAAACAGAAACAAACAAAAAATGGGTTGGAAATCTTTTGTCTCTAAAATTTAAAAACCAAAATTCATAATTTAATGTTTGCGAGATGCCTGCTATTTGCCAGGCATAGAAGAGAAAACTGTTTTGATATTAGAATTATGTTCCATTCTGATCACATGAAAGGCAGATGAGTTTAATCCATTTGTTTCTGAGAGATAAGCCTGAATGATCATCATGTCTGAATTTAATATTCATTTAATTTCCGAGTAATTTTATGCTAGGCCTCAAACTCCAGCCACTGAGTCCTTCAACACCAAACTATAATGTCAGGACAAATCCAAGGATTAAAAACATCTCAGGGCTAGTTAACTTTTAACTTTCTCTAAAAGTGCCTATCATCACCAAGATATCTAGGCATTCCATCATAAGAAAGGTTTATGAGAAAGTGAAATATTCCACTCACATCAGGTACAGCAGAACAACTTCGTGCATAGTATTTTCTGGTGTACCAAGCTGCCACAGCTGATAAGGGATATTAGCATCTGGAACATTAAATTTCATCAAAAAAATAAAAGTTCAGATCAGAGCCCATGAGGAGATATTCCAGATGGTCTTGGGAGGTCCTGGGTTTGCCCTGGTAAGATGGTCATTGGACACATATGCGCCACGGGTACCCTGTGCACGCTACCTAGCCCGGGGGGTCAGGCAAGGAATGTAAGTGGAGGGAGAGCAGCTTGCCTTTCCGGAACACATGTCTGCGAAGAAAGGTTGTAAGGAAAAGAAATTTCTGGATTGCTTTTTATCGCAGGCCAATAGTACAGCTGATAGGCCTCACAGGAGTGGGAGAAGAGAACAGAGAACATTCACCTAGTCAAGCGGGGGTTTCAGCTTCCAGCCCCAGGCAGAGGTCAAGGCCTTGGGGCGACACAGACCCAGTGCTTCCAGACAGTCCAGTTTTGACATTATGTTGGAAAGCTGGATTATGTTATATCTGGTTTTACATGCTGGCAAATAAACTAAAAAAATTTTTTTAAATCCTGTGATCAAACAAAGCTTGTCCATAGGTCAGATCCGGCCACTGGCCAGCATTTGCATCCCCTGGCTGGACATGTCAAGGGCCAAATGCCTCAGGCCACTGCCAGTCACACTCAGATCAGACCTCAGGGTTTAGGGCAACAGGGTGTCTACCAAGCAGCCCACAGGTCACAGAGGCTACCCTGGAGCCTGTCAACAACAACTCAGGAGGGTCACCTCAAGTCCTTTCATGGAACTCTTACATGGCTCTTTACAGGCCAAAGAGTACTGCCTTACCATTTAGTGCTATGGCACTTAGATCCAGAAACAGGATACAATCAGCTGTGCATTTTCTAAAATATAAAAGCTCTAACTTACTGCAAAAACTGTAGGCTAAGGGGGGAAAAAAATCTCAAGCCAGACAAAAAACTTAAATCACCAAAGGAGATGAGTTCCTAAAGAATTTCTAAAAATATTTTAAGAGCAAGACAGGTCTTTTTGGTGTTTGTTTTTTGTTTGTTTTCGGTTTGTTTATTGGCTTGTCTGCAGTGTCTAAAGTATTTGCTTTAAGAGGAGGGAGGTGGAGGAGACAGTCAAAGAGATAAAAGCCCCACATTTATCATTTTTATACACTATTATATATAATATATGTTTATATATGTTTACTCCCATTTTACCTAATGGAATTCTGAAAAGCCGTCCAATCTTCTTGAAAAAGAGAGTTGAGAGGAATATCATCCAGTCTGTACTTCTTTCGTATTGAGTGAAGAGTACTAGTGAAGTCAGACACATACCTAGGGGAAAGAAAAATTAACAGCGGTGTCATCATAAACTCTCCAGACCTAGAGACACCAGGAATTACAAAGCTTTAGACAAACCGCTAATGAGAGCATCTTCAGAGGCTATCCTATGAAGGGTTATCACGACGCATAAAGCTCTGACCACAAACAAGTCTCTATGTAACAAGACGGTCTTTTTCATCTTGCAGAGCAGCTTTAGGAGATGTTCAAGATGAGGGGGAAGGGGACGGCCACTAAGACCACAACTCTGTGACCCACCAGGTGACAGATGATGGTCGCAAATCACTCCCTCATCCTAACAGAGGCATTTCTTTGGAAGCTAATTTAAAGGACTGTTTTAAAACATCACAGCCCCACTATAATACCTGACTGATACCTAGGATACCACAAGGTACTTCTGCAGCATTGAAATCCTTGAAAGTGAAAGTCACTCAGTTGTGTCCGACTCTTTGCAACCCTGTGGACTATACAGTCAGTCCATGGAATTCTCCAAGCCAGAATACTGGAGTGGGTATCCATTTCCTTCTCCAGGGGATATTCCTGAGCCAGGGATCGAACCCAGGTCTCCACATTGCAGGCGGATTCTTTACCAGTTCAGCCACAAGGGAAGCCCAAGAATACTGGAGTGGGTAGCCTATCCCTTCTCCAGCAGATCTTCCCGACACAGGAATTGAACCAGGGTCTTCCGCATTGCAGGCGGGTTCTTTACCAGCTGAGCTACCAGGGAAGCCCACTCCAATCCTTGAATTCAGAGTAAACAGCCAAGCCCCATGGCTTGGGCCCAACCTTAACAAAGCATGAAACTGGATTCCAAACTGAACACCCTCCCTCGAAGACTGTGCCGTTTGCTCCCACCTATACCACTTACTTTTCTTCATCCCATTTATCACTAAATAGCTTATCACATCCCACTTTTCACTAAATCCCAAGTATCACTAAATAGCTTATTTAATGTATGTGTTTCATGTTTATTGCTGTCACTAGACTAGAAGCTCTGGGAGAGAACAGGGACTATCCCTCTGTGGCTCATAATTGTATCCCCAGGAATTAGCACAGGCCTGGGCATAAGGGAGACATCCAGAAACAGGCTGTGAGGCAATGACAGACCTGCACTGCATATCTAGGCAAGTACCTGAGTGTCTTTGGGCCTTAGTTTCCACATCTTCAAAATGGACTTAATGATGTCTTCTGCACTGCCTTCCCTGATAGCTTAGCTGGTAAAGAATCTGCCTGCAATGCAGGAGATCTGGGTTTGATCCCTGGGTTGGGAAGATCCCCTGGAGAAGGGAAAGGATCCCCACTCCAATAATATTCTTGCCTGGAGAATTCCACTGACAGAGGAGCCTGGCGGGCTACAGTCCATGGGGTTGCAAAGACTGACTGAGCGACTAAGCACATTCACTTCTCACTCAATATTCACAACCACACAGAAAGGCGATATTATCACCATCAGTTTCCCCAACTAAAAGATAACAAGACTCAGAAAGGTGCATGAACCCACTCAAGGTCCCAGCTAGTTAAGTGCCTGAGCCAGGATCTCAGCTCAGGGGGCTCCACGTCCCGGGCCCAGGCTCCCTCACAGCCAGAACGCCGCTGACTCTGTACCAGCCCACCTTTAACTATGGATTCTACAGCCCTGGCCAAGTCCAGGTTAGGCTACCCTCCTGCCCTGCCTGCATCCTTCATCCTCCCTACCCCTCCTTCCTGAACACCATCCCATGCTCCCCCCCCACTACTGAACAAGGTCCCACTTGAACCCTGGGCAAGTCAGTATCACCCTTATTTCCCTGACTAATTTCATAAACAAATATCAGCTGTTTTGGTAGCTTCAAATCCTCCCCTTCTCGAGAAGGTGATCTGGCTTTATCATACATCCTTTGGTCCAGTTTGAATTTTTAATATGCATTTGCATTACTTTTTAAAATGAAGGAACTGAAGTAACCAATAGAAGAACCAAAAATGAAAACATCACCAACGAGAACTGGGAGGGGAGAGGATATGAGAGGACCAGGCTCAAGGACGCCCAGTTCCTCGCCTTTCAGAGCTGAGAGTCAAGACATAACAGTTAAAGGTGATAAACAAACAAATTTTCTTTAAAGTCTGGAGAGAAGAGTGAGAAGGCTAAGACTCCTTGAGCCCAATGCAGGGGGCCTGGGTTCAATCCCTGGTCAGTGAACCAAGATCCCGCATGCCGAAACTGAGGCCCAGTGCAGCTAGATATATTTAAATAAAAGACTAAAAGTTGTGACTTCTGAGGAGAAGGATATGGGCAGGAAAGAAGGAAGACTTTTCCTTTTTTACACCTTTTTGTATTTAAATATATATATATATTTGAAAGCATTTTACTTTTGTTATAATAAAATTTTTAGATCTCAAAAAGAATTATTTCATCCACAAAATCCTGGTTGGTGGCAGAGAAAGAGGTGACTTTTATTTGATTAAACCTGTTGCTGATGTTTCTCTCTCTGGAGGTCCCGTCTGGGCTCACGCGCTCCCCCTCCCTCTGCGAGCAGGGCCCCTGTCCCTCAGTATCTTCCTGTGAGCCGCCCTCGGAGGTGCAGACCGCCCACGGCAGTAACCAACAGCACGGGGCCCTCAGAGCTCACAGGGGCATGTTCAGTATTTCTGGAATGACAAGGGCTCCCTAAACTTACGGCAGCAAAAGAGCATTCAGTTCAGTACGAGGAGTTTCTTGAGACTCAAGGCAACTTTATTCCAGAATACGATCTCTTGCAGAGCCTGAGAATGTATCCGTCCGTAAGCTAAAGACTGAAGCATATAACCTCCCAAGGGCCCTTCCACCTCAATCGCACAGGTCAGAGAATCCAGCCTTATACTGAAATTTCTTACCTCTTCTTTTCTCTAAGTAAATTTAATTTTGGTCTTCCCTCTTTCTTTCTTCTAATGGCTTTATTGCCTTTGCAATTCACAAATCACACAAGTCATTTATGCAGTCACAGAGTTGTGCAACCATCACCACAATCAACTTTAAAACAAGCTTCATCAGCCTTAAAAGAAACCCTGTTACCTTTTGGCAGTCATCCTGCATCTCCTCCAAATGCCCCCCCTCCCCAGCCCTTTGGTGTAGTTGCTCAGTCACGTCTGACTCTTCTGCGACCCCATGGACTGCAGCCTGCCAGGTTCCTTTGTCTACGCAATTTCCCAGGCAAGAATACTGGAGTGGTTTGCCATTTCCTCCTCCAGGGGATCTTCCTGACCCAGGATGGAACCCGCATCCCCTGCCTAGGCAGCCACTAACCTATTGTCTGTCTCTATAGATTTGCCTGTTCTGGACATTTTGTATAGATGGAATCATATAACGTGAGGTCCTGTCTGACTGGCTTCTTCTACTGAGCACAATGTTTATATACTTTTTTATTTTATATTTTTAATTCCACAAGAAATGTGTTAATTTATTCTCCTTTTTAAGAATCAGAAAATAACAAAGCTAAGTCTCCAATGACTACTAACTTAGTCCTCCCTCTCCTCAAATATAATCAGTGTTTTGAGTTTTGCCTAACCTTTCACATCAGGGCTTAGTGAACTTTGTCTGTTAAGTCCAGGTATTAAGCTTTGCAAGTCACAAGGTCTCTGTTCTAACTACTCAACTCTAACTTCATTGGGAGGATTTAGAGGCCACAGATAAGTGAACGGGCTTGGTGGAATTCCAATAACGCTTTTACAAAAACTTTTACAAAAACAGACTTGGCTCATGAGCTAGAGTTTGGTGACCTGTATTCTATAGGAATATATAATGCACTTACAGTTTCAAAAAGGATCCAGAATAGGAACTGGCACTCCTGGTTTCTTGTAAACAAAGTTTTACTGGAACAAGGCCACATCCACTCAGGTATGTGTTGTCTCTGGCTGCTTTTGTACTTCTGGGGAAGCATTCTCTATGAAAGTCTCTATTGACTGCAAAGCCCTCAAGGCCTACCATACTTATCTTCTGGTCCTTGGCAGAAAAGCTTTGCTGAACCCTGCTACAGAAAATGTACTCTACATTGTATCCTGCAACTTTTTATTCACTTCAACAGTATGTTTTGACATCTATCCCTGCTGTTATGTGTAGATAGAATTAACACTTTAACTGCCTCATAAGGAACTCCCTTAGTATCAATATACCATATCTTATTTGGCCGTTTCCAAATGGGTGGACATTCTGGTTGCTTTAAATGCTCCACCATAATGAATGTGCTGTGATGTTCTTAGCATCATTAAGGACGTCCCCTTAGGCTTAGGTACAAGTGCCTCTCCAGGATTCATGGCAGGAATACGGACATCCGCATTTTTAACTGGGAGACACCACTCTCCCACGAGGCTGGCCCTGACTCCACTCTCCCAGCCTTACTCGGCAAAGAGGGACTTCAGGGCCACCAGCAGGCCATATCTCCCTGCCACTGGCCCTGATCCCACTTCCCCAGCCTTACTTGGCAAAGAGGGACTTCAGGGCTGTCAGCAGGCCACAGGTCCCCAGGCCGCTGGTGAATCTGATGCATCTGTCAACGGCTGCAGAAGACAGGCCAAAGAGCTTGTTCACAGAGTGGCTCAGCTCCTGCACACAGTCAATGACTTCCCCGTGTTCCTGGTCAGCAGAGACAATAAAAAGCTGCCTCAGACTGAAGAACAAATGAATAGACAACATTCAGATGGGAGGAGCTCCAGATTTCCTCATTCATGGTTAAACCACTTACGACGAACATCAGAAATGTAGTCCCAAACTATGAGAGCTCTTTAAGAGCCTGACTGAGTGAAGAACAGTCTAAGTGGCCAGTGAGATCACAGAAATAAACTCCTGGCCAAAAAGCATGATTAAATCCTTATAGTCATCCTTATATTTTTATCTCTTTCCTCTTTTTCTGTGATTAAGATGGTATCTCTCCCTCTGGGGAGAAGGCAATGGCACCCCACTCCAGGACTCTTGCCTGGAAAATCCCATGGACAGAGAAGCCTGGTGGGCTGCAGTCCACGGGGTCACTAAGAGTCGGACATGACTGAGCGACTTCACTTTCACTTTTCACTTGCATGCATTGGACAAGGAAATGGCAACCCACTCCAGTGTTCTTGCCTGGAGAATCCCAGCGACGGGGGAGCCTGGTGTGCTGCCGTCTACGGGGTCGCACAGAGTCGGACACGACTGAAGCGACTTAGC
The DNA here is from genome assembly GCF_032452875.1 of Bos javanicus. NCBI lineage: Eukaryota > Metazoa > Chordata > Mammalia > Artiodactyla > Bovidae > Bos > Bos javanicus. The sequence goes on from NC_083892.1 coordinate 21,071,416, forward strand.
AGTAGCAGCAACAGCTCTCCCTCTGGCTCTCAAGTGAGGGTCTGCATTCTCCGTATCACACACTCCAAAAGAATGTGGTGAAAAAAAAACATGCTTCTTTCAGGGGCAAAAACATAACTGAGTGGAACAGACTTTCTAGGGACATCCTTAGAAAACAGAAAAAAAATGGCAGGAGGCAGCCGACTTGAACTACTGTAAGATCTATTCTTCAATGTCAACTCACCTCCCACTGCTGCTGCTAAGTCACTTCAGTCGTATCCGACTCTGCACGACCCCATAGACGGCAGCCCACCAGGCTCCCCAGTCCCTGGGATTCTCCAGGCAAGAACACTGGAGTGGGTTGCCATTTCCTTCTCCAATGCATGCAAGTGAAAATTGAAAGTGAAGTCGCTCAGTCGTGTCCGACTCTTAGTGACCCCGTGGACTGCAGCCCACCAGGCTCCTCAGTCCATGGGATTTTCCAGGCAAGAGTACTGGAGTGGGGTGCCATTGCCTTCTCCCACCTCCCACGAGACAGCCTTAATTATTTGCAATGGAAATTCCCCTCTGGTGTGTCCACCTGGTGAACCTGGCCTGAGAGCACTATCCTTGAGTGCTCCGCTCCAGTGTCTGTTTGCATATCTGCCTTGAAGAAAAGACTGCATAATCATGACTGACTCAGGGAGAAAACCAACTTAATCTTGAGAAGATTTAAGCCTCTGAGGGGTGCGAGGTCCTTACTGGGGATTTTAAATAAAAACCAGGTAGCAGACCTGTGGTCTCGTTTTAATTTGGATTACAAGAGCCCAGGAAGCGCTGAAAGCCCATGTTTTACACACCTGTTCCCACTCTCTGCATTCTGTATGCTGGCTCCCACCTTCTCTGAAGCATCCCAGCCACCCCGACCCCAGCCTGGCAGATACAGTGATGCCCAGTTGGCCCCGGCAGTGCTGTGACCTTACCAGAGGCACCTCGCTGAACTGGATGAGAAGGTACTTCTCTTCCATGTCTCCATACTTCAGCTGGTAGGGCTTGTACGGACCATACACAGCATCCACCAGTTCCATGACTTTCACCAGGTTTTGCTCATCTTCAAGGAAATCAGAAATTAAAAGCAATAATGAACAAAGAACTGGAAATTAACTGGTGAAAAACGATAGGTGGAAGGGACTCTACTGGAACTTTTCCTATTTCATCTTTGGGGTGACTACTTTCTGTTCATCTGCTTTTACCATTCATGGAACCTGCAACAATCATGTCAGTAAATATTTTAATAAATCTGAGCTTTGTGTACTATTTGCCTAAAGCGCTATTAAAGACACTGATTCAGGGAGCTTCCCTGGTAGTCCAGTGGTTAAGAATCGGCCTGCCAATGCAGGGGTCACGGGTTTGATTGCTGGTCTGGGAAGATCCCATGTGCCTCGGAGCAACTAAGCCTGTGGGCCACAACTACTGAGCCTGTGCTCTAGAGTCCATGCTCTGCATGAAGAGAAGCCACCACAGTGAGAAGCCCACCTACGGCAACTAGAGAGTAGCCCCCCACCCCAGGCTTGCCGCAACTAGAGAAAGCCCTTGGGCAGCAACAAAGACCCAGTGCAGCCAAAAATAAATAAATAAAAAATTTAAAAATAATAATAAAGATATGGATCCCCTTAATCCTATAACCCATCATAATTGAGAACCTCTTCAAATGATAACCCTCCCCAGGGTCAAGTTCAAGAACTGCTACAGAGAAAAGGCTCTGCACAAAGAACATTTTCATTTGGAGCATTCCTAGGATTTTACAGAAACGGGATATGCACCAAAATTCCTATATTCAACTACATGAAGATTTTAACATGCATATTCTGTGACACAGTAATTCAACTGCTAAGAATTCTCTCTTCAGCTGGGATCCAAAATCTTTTCCATAGCCTGCCAAGTTCTACCATCACTTGACCTCAGGAGGTGAAAGAGGGGGTAGTTAAGGATGAAGGCTCTTCTAACTGAAGTTCTCTCGCTTCCTGTTAGGGGACTGGGTGCAAATGACTTAACTTTTCAATGTCTGTTTCCTCAACTGTAAAATGAGGTTAATAATGGCATCAATTTTATAGGCTTAACTGGAGGTTAGGTAAAATAGTATGTGTCTAACACGTGTAAGCTCTCAATAATGCCAGCTACTTTTGTTGTACGCAGCCTGACACGCTGCAGTCCATGGGGCTGCAAAGAGTCGGACACGACTGGGCGACTGAACTGAACTGACTTTTGTTATTACTTCTACAGCCTTGGCCTCTTTCACAACTCCCCTAGCCTCCAGCCTTCTCTCGGTTTCTCAAAAGCTCCCCTCTGGCCACCAGCTACTACTTCTGTTTGGAAAGACCTTGTTCTTCCCTAACCCTCTTCATCTGGTTAACTCCTATTCTTCCTTGAGGACTCACTCAGTTCATGTCTGAGGGTCTTGATCATCTTTATCTGCTTAGGACCATTCAACTTTTCTCCTACAACCATTTTGCTGTTCAAAGTATTCACCTCACTTTGTAATTATACACTCATTAGTAAGATTATTTGGCTATTTCCCACTGCAATATATATTGTATGAGAGAAGGGACTGTGTCTGGTTTTGCTTAGCATGGCATCCTCAGCATATAGCACTCTAGAACTAGCCCATTTATAGTTGAATAAGTAAATTAACCAAGGGAACATTTCATGCAAAGATGGGCTTGATAAAGGACAGAAATGGTATGGACCTAACAAAAGCAGAAGATATTAAGAAGAGGTGGCAAGAATACACAGAAGAACTGTACAAAAAAGATCTTCACGACCCAGATAATCACGATGGTGTGATCACTCACCTAGAGCCAGACATCCTGGAATGTGAAGTCAAGTGGGCCTTAGAAAGCATCACTACGAACAAAGCTAGTGGAGGTGATGGAATTCCAGTTGAGCTATTTCAAATCCTGAAAGATGCTGCTGTGAAAGTGCTGCACTCAATATGCCAGCAAATTTGGAAAACTCAGCAGTGGCCACAGGACTGGAAAAGGTCAGTTTTCATTCCAATCCCAAAGAAAGGCAATGCCAAAGAATGCTCAAACTACCACACAATTGCACTCACCTCACACGCTAGTAAAGTAACGCTTAAAATTCTCCAAGCCAGGCTTCAGCAATATGTGAACCGTGAACTTCAGATGTTCAAGCTGGTTTTAGAAAAGGCAGAGGAACGAGAGACCAAATTGCCAACATCCACTGGATCATCGAAAAAGCAAGAGAGTTCCAGAAAAACATCTATTTCTGCTTTATTGACTATGTCAAAGCCTTTGACTGTGTGGATCACAACAAACTTGGAAAATTCTGAAAGAGATGGGAATACCAGACCACCTGACCTGCCTCTTGAGAAATCTGTATGCAGGTCAGGAAGCAACAGTTAGAACTGGACATGGAACAACAGACTGGTTCCAAATAGGAAAAGGAGTATGCCAAGGATGTATACTGTCACCCTGCTTATTTAACTTATATGCAGAGTACATCATGAGAAATGCAGGGCTGGAAGAAGCACAAGCTGGAATCAAGATTGCCGGGAGAAATATCAATAACCTCAGATATGCAGATGACACCACCCTTATGGCAGAAAGTGAAGAATGAACTAAAAAGCCTCTTGATGAAGGTGAAAGAGGAGAGTGAAAAAGTTGGCTTAAAGCTCAACATCCAGAAAACTAAGATCACGGCATCTTGTCCCACCACTCCATGGGAAATAGATGGGGAAACAGTGGAAACAGTGTCAGACTTTATTTTGGGGGGCTCCAAAATCACTGCAGATGGTGACTGCAGCCATGAAATTAAAAGACACTTACTCCTTGGAAGAAAAGTTATGACCAACCTAGATAGCATATTGAAAAGCAGAGACATTACTTTGCCAACAAAGGTCCGTCTAGTCAAAGCTATGGTTTTTCAGTGGTCATGTATGGATGTGAGAGTTGGACTGTGAAGAAGGCTGAGTGCCGAAGAATTGATGCTTTTGAACTGTGGTGTTGGAGAAGACTCTTGAGAGTCCCTTGGACTGCAAGGAGATCCAACAAGTCCATTCTGAAGATCAGCCCTGGGATTTCTTTGGAAGGAATGATGCTAAAGCTGAAACTCCAGTACTCTGGCCACCTCATGTGAAGAGTTGACTCATTGGAAAAGAGTCTGATGCTGGGAGGGATTGGGGGCAGGAGAAGGGGATGACAGAGGATGAGATGGCTGGATGGCATCACTGACTCGATGGACGTGAGTCTGAGTGAACTCTGGGAGCTGGTGATGGACAGGGAGGCCTGGTGTGCTGTGATTCACGAGGTCACAAAGAGTCGGACACGACTGAGCGACTTAACTGAACTGAAGTAAATTAAATACCTTTTGACCTATCCATAAGAGGGTCATGAAAAATAATTGTATGTGTATACAAAAAACACAGAAACACACATATGCACATGCACGCGCACACACACACACACTGCTGATGGAAACCATGATTCTCTCTGTAGGAGAGAACAGATGCAGTAGAGAATGGCAAGAGGTAAAAATCTACTGGTGTTGGATTTGATTTGGAAGTGTCAGTATAAACTGGTAATTTTTAAAAATATGGGGTTTCCCTGGTGGCTCAGTTGTAAAGAATCTGCCTGCCAATACAGGAGACATGGGTTCAATCCCTGATCGGAAGGATCCCACATGCCGCAGAGCAATAAGCTGTGTACTACAACTACTGAGTCTGTGCTCCAGAGGCCAAAGCCGTAACTACTGAGCCCTCGTGCCACACCTACTGAAGGCTGAGTGCTCTAGAGCCCGTGCTCTGCAACAAGAGAAGCCACTGCAGTGAGAAGCCTGCGCACCACAGCTAGAGAGGAGCCCCTGCTTACCCCAACTAGAGAAAAGCCCATGCAGCAACAGACTCAGCACAACCAAAAATAAATAAATAGGTACACAAATGTCCCCTCCCTCTTGAACCTCCTTCCTCATCCCACCCCTCTAGGTTGTTACTGAGCCAGGGTTTTAGTTCCCTGAGTCATACACCTATGGCTGACTCATGTTGATGCTTGGCAGAAATCAACACAATCCTGTAAAGCATTTATCCTTCAATTAAAAAATAAATAAAATAAATGTATTTCCTAGCTCTGTTCATAAAGGGCCTAGGAAGTAATAATAGCCCAGCAACAATAAGCACCCATGGTGCCAGATCTTGGTTCCTAAATACCATTTCCCACTAGAAGAAACCAAGCTCCTTGAGAAAATGGCTGATTCCAGGTCTGAGGCAGTACAAAATGTTCCTGGATCTGTGTGTGCCATAAAGCAATAAAACACTCTAAGGCTGATAGGAACATGTCAAAATGATGCAGGAGCCAGCCTGAAGGGGCAACCACCGACCAAATCTGAAATAATTCAAGCATCAAACTGAATAATGAAAATAATGTATCATAATACAATGAGTAAAAAAATCCATAAGTTTACAGTGACATTAAAGAGAGACAAAGGAAGAAAAATCTCCTCACAAAAGAATGCCTGCAAATGTATGTAAAAGAAATGAGAGAACTAGAATATCACCATTTTATAATCAGCAATGTAAAAGTTTATTCAGGCAGGAATTACCAATGGATGCTAAAGTCATTAGGTAAATGTTTCTTAAGGAACTGAATATTCCTATGGGCCCAAAATATCACCCCATAGATAATTATTAATTACAAAGAAGAAAAGGTAACTTTACAATGGAGTGACCTGGCAGGTATAACTACCAAGTGATTAATCCAACCCACCACCAATAATTGGACATTATGTGTCTCCTGATGTGATGCCATAGGAAGTATACATCATCAACAGTGTAGTATTCTTATTAAAAAGGTTTCATCTAAATCTAAACACAAAGAAACAGTTAGATAATTCCAGGCTATAGGACATTCTACAAGAAAACTACCCTGTATTCTTCAAAGATATCAGTGTCATGAAAGACCAAAGATGAGATGACTGTTTTAGTTTAAAAGAGATTAAAGAGAAAGGACAACCGAAAATAATCCATGTACACTGAGCGGACTTTAATAAGAGGTAGGGAAACAGCTATAAAGACTGCTGTGGAACTAGGAAAACTTGTGTGCTGGATGACAGTACTGAATCCATATAAAACTGGGAAGGTGACAGTGATAATAAAATATTGTATTAAAAACATTTAACAAGGACTTCCTTGGTGGTCCAGTGGTTAGGAATCCACCTGCCAGTGCAGGGGACACAGGTTCGATTCCTGGTCCAGGAAGATCCCATATGCTGCGCGGCTACTAAGCCCAAGTGCCACAATTACTGAGCCCACACACTTCAACTACCGAAGCCCCCACACCCTAGAGCCTGTGCTCTGCAACAAGAGAAGCTGCCACAAGAAGCCCACACACCCACCGCAAGGAAGAGTGGCTCCCACTTGCTGCAACTAGAGAAAGTCTGCACACAGTAACAAAGACCCAGCTCCATCAAAAATAAATAAATAAATAAAGATTTTTAAAAGACAGTAGTTCTTTAAAAAAAAAAAAAAAGGTAACAACATTGTAAAGCAATTATACTCCGATAAAAACTAATAAAAAATAAAAAGCATTTAAGTATACAGACACACTCATATACAAAATATGCACGTGTATATAATGCAAAATATTGTTTCTGGACAGCTGATTGAGTTTGCTCTTTATCCTTCCTTGTATTTTCTGGGTTTTTCTAAACCCAATACGTGTGTGTACATGTTCAGTGGTGTCCAACTCTTTATGACCCCATGGACTGTACCACCAGGCTCATCTGTCCACAGAATTCTCCAGCCAAGAATACTGGAGTGGGTTGTCATTTCCTACTCCAAACATATTGCTTGTTAACTATAAAGTCAACTAATTATTTTTTTTACTTTCTACTGTATAACCTTTTAGATATTTTTGAGTTATACTATATACATTAAAATAGAAAAGTCTTAAAGGTAACCTAGAAAGTTAGAAAACGTATCTGCAACATAGCTGATAATGAGAAAAAATCCATCCTATGTAAGATATTTTGGGAATACACACCAAATTTTTAACAGTGGTTATTTCCAGCTAGTGGGATTATAGGAGAGTTTCATCTTATGTTATAGATATAACTGTATCATGAATTTTTATAACAGTGCTTTGATTTTATAACATATTTGATAAAACATTGTTTTAAATAAATTGCCCTTATAAATTAACCAGAAATAGATTAAACTCTCAAACAGAAAAAGAGGCAAAAGAATAAGCAATTCAAGACAAAAAATATAACTTTTTATAATATAATTTTCAAACTGGCTAGTAATCAAAGAAATGAAAATTGAAACAATATATTGTTAACTGTCTAAGAAACTGGCAAGGGGAAAAACAATAGAGCCTAGTGCTGATTAGGGCATGGGGGAATGAGCAGCCTTATTTACTACAAATGAATCCGTAAAGAGGCAGAAACTTTCTACAGAACAAAATGTGACAAAATCTTAAAATTTTTCATTTATTAGCAACTGTAATTTTCAAACTTATTCCAAGGAATAATCAGAGGTGGGCTCCAAAATTAATGTGCAAGATTGTTTTTAATAGTTTTATTTCTAAACAGTGGATTAAAGAATTAAAGTAAGCCATCATTATCAAATGGTCATTAAAAACCATGTCTTAGGAAGATACTTAATGACTTAAAAATGCTCATAATATTAATGTGAGCAAAAAAGAAAGAGTATAAGATCATATAAACTAGTATTTTTCAAGAAACATGCATATGTATGTATTTATATATGCATCTACTTCATATGTTGTTGTTATTTAGTCAAAGTCATGTCCAACTCTTCTGCGACCCCATGGACTATAGCCCACCAGGCTCCTCTGTCCATGTGATTTCCCAGGCAAGAATACTGGGTTGCCAATTTCCTCCTCCAGGGGATCTTCCCAACCCAGAGACTGAATCCACGTCTAGAGCATTGGCAGGTGGATTCTTTACCACTGAGTTACCTGCGAAGTCCTTTATTTCATATACATTTATGAACATGTATATCTATATATGAACTACTGGGAGGAAGTGTTCCCATGCCTCTCTGAGTGAAGAGATTATGCATCATTTTTATTCTCTTTTATTTTTATGTCTGTTTCCGAAGTACTTTTAAATTTAAAAATAGATATACTATTTTTTTTTAATCTCAATAGGAATCATGAAAAAATCTAAACTTCCATGGCTGACTAACAAAGTACTTTCTGTATCCAGTTCTTTAGAGGGTGGTTCTCTCTTCTTCAGCAATATACATCACCAGTGGGAGGAAAGCAACCTGCTTCTGGCCCTGCCTTCATTCCACTCTGCCCCTGCAGGACAGTCGGCCTAAACACTCTCCAACCACTAGGACAAGGATGTCCAGATCCCTGGAAGCTGCCCACATCCACCGTGCCTCTCCCACAGCCGAGGCCTGACCAGCAAGGGTGCCAAAAACCCCCGATGAGTCATCAGGAACTCGAACAACAAACACACTCCCTGGAATGTACGAGGTATTACACATGCAGGTAATTAAAGAGAATAACTAGTAAATAAACCAAGTTAGTGACACGCAGCAGCCCAATGGCAGAAGCAGGCCTTCCTGAGGCGACTTCCTGATTTGACAGCAGCATTCCTCACGAGGTCTGTGTGACTTAAAGCTTTATGATGCTTTTAATATAGATGGGAAACAGCTGGGGAAATGCAACACACCACTCACTGTTTGCCCAAATGGGAATAAAAAGCGCTGTGCTCTCACACGGCATCTGGGGAAAGCCCAGGTACCTTATAGCCGCCCTTGGTCCTAATACTGCACCCTTGCCCTTAAAAATAGGCTGTTGCCCTTGCAAAAGCCTCCTCTAATCCACTTCTTCTCTCGAACTTACTTTTTTAGGTTGACTTGCCCCAGGTTCTGTGATGACTTAAAAGGAAGAGGACACCACCCTCCCAGCCTAACTTGCTGCCCACTCGCTGCCACTAATGTCCACCTGCCGCTTACACTCTAAGCCCCTGCAGAAGTGCCTGTCACTTCCCCAGGGCGTGTGAAGAGCCTAGGCAGCCCTGGAGCTAGGCAAATATATTAAGCAACAATTATTTCCATAATGGCAGTGTTTTCATGGAAAAGGTTTCCCTCTCTGTTGAGAAGTAAAACACTGCTCCAGTCACTGGAAAAGGCAAACAAACCCAGGCCTCCCAACCCACCCAAAAAAAGTGAGTGAAGGCAAGTCAGAGAGCTGGAGGGAAGCATGTTTACATGCGTGGGGGAGCAGGGCCATCTCCAACCCCTTGGCGAAGTGGGCGGTGGCATCGTAGAACTCCAGCAGCTTGACGAGCTCCAGCTCAGGTCCTGCCCGCTCCACGCCGGAACTGAGGCACACGGGCAGAGAGGGCACCAGGGCCCCCAGGGTCTGAATCAGCAGAACAGTTACGACGTCGTGGGGGTTCTTGAAGACCTGCAGGGGGAGAGAGGCGTCTGTGTTATCACAAGTGAGCAAAGCTTCCAATGAAGCAGACTCCTGGATGGCCTGCAGGAATCCCTGTGAGCCAGGAAGTGGTCCAATCAAGAGCTACAGGGTCCAGGCTTTGCTCAGCACCCATGTGGATGTGCTCAGAAGCTAAGTAAACTAGCAAGACTTGTGCCTTGCCTCCAGGACAACTGGCTACTTCATGTCTGCCTAACTATTTTCAAATCTATCACACGTAGTATTTAGATACTGGCTAGAGAGAGGACTGTGAAAATGAAATGCAGAAACAGGGAGGGTGTGGGTGGCAGGGAACAAATAGAACTAAAGAAGAGCAATTCACTGAATCAGTCGGAGGATCTAGAAGCACATTTGTAGACCAGCCTGCAAATCCTCTGTCCATGGGATTCTCCAGGCAAGAATACTGGAGTGGGTTGTCATTTCCTTCTACAGGAGATCTTCCCAACCCAGGGATCAAACCTGGATCTCCTGCATTGCAGGCAGATTCTTTACCCACTGAGTTAGATAGTGAGTGAGTGAGTGAGTGAAGTCGCTCAGTCGTGTCCGACTCTTGCGACCCCGTGGACTATAGCCTACCAGGCTTCTCCGTCCATGGGATTCTCCAGGCAAGAATACTGGCGTGGGTTGCCATTTCCTTCTCCAGAGTTAGACAGTAATACTACCCAAAGCCATCTATATATTGAGTGCACTCTCCATTAAAATCCCAAAAGTATTTTTCGGGAGAAACAGGAAAACTCATTCTAAAATTCATATGGAATTTCAGGGAACCCCAAATAGCAAAAACAATACTGAAAAAGAACAACATTGACTATCTCATACTTCCTATTTTCAAAATTTACAACAAAGCTATAATAGCCAAAACAGTGTGGCATCTGCATAAAAACAGACAAATAGCCCAATGGAATAGAAGAGAGAGCCCAAACACACGCATGGTCAAATGATTTTCAACAAGGGTGCCAAACATCATTCCATCAGAAAAGGACAGTCTTTTTGACAAATGGTGCTCAGAAAACTGGAAATCCACATGCCAAAAAAAAAAAAAAAAAAGTTGGATCCTTACCTTATATCATATATAAAAATTAACTCAAATGTTGAGACCTACATGTTAAAGAGTGAGCTGTAAAATTCTTAGAAGAAAACATAGGGTAAATTTCTCATGATCTTGGATTCTTATGCATGGCTGGTGGGAATGTAAAATGTTGCAGTTGCTATGGAAAACATGTGGCAGTTCCTCAAAATGTTAAACATAGGATTATATGATCCAGCAATTCCACTTGGAGGTATACTCCCCAAAAAATTGAAAACAGGGACCCAAATAGATGTTTGTACACCCCTGTTCATAGCAGCATTATTCCAAACAGCCAGAAGACAGAAGCAATTCAAGTGTTTATCTACAAATGAATGGATAAACACAATGTGGAAAATACACACATCAGATTATTCAGCCATAAAAAGGGAAGGATCCTAGAAAACATTATGCAACGTACATAAAACAGCACTCACTTGACACTAGCATATATATCATGTAAATATTACCTCTTTTTTCATTCGCCCCCAAGAGAAGAGTGGTACCAATGTGACTATCAACACAAATGCACCCACTGAAATCATATGGCAGCAACTGGTTATAAGGTGGTCATGTACATGGGCCAAAATATGCTAATATCTTTTCTTAAGATTATTATGAAAAGAGAAGATCAAATTTTTTAATTCTCATAGTGAATTCAATGAGCACCTATTTAGTTTAATAAATATCACTGCTGGAGTCTGAGAGAAAGAGACAGAGGAAATTTGCATTTAACTCAACTCAGATACCAAAACGACCAATTTATATTTCCTGAATGATAGCTTCCAGCCATCTACTAGGCATCACCATAGAGCTGAGCCACTCTCTCTTGGAATTTTAAAGTGTCCCAGATTGGAATTCATTCTTTTCCTGCTGACCTCCTCAGACCTGTTTCTCTCAACTTCCTTATTTCTGTCAGTAGCATCTCCATTCGACCAGAATAAAAATCTCCCTTTTCACTTTCCTTTCTTTCAGGTCCTTTGTCACTTACCAGGTTCTAACAATTGCCCATTTTTTAACTGGATGCCTTTGTTATTATCATCACCATCATAGACCAAACATAGCTTCCTGTCTTCAGTCTTTCTTCATCAGTTCACCCTATGTACCATTACCAAATTCACTATTTTTAAAGGTTATTTAGAATTTTCCTTATGCTTTAAATGTTTAAATATTGCAAGATTCAACAATTAATATTTTGCCACAAATGCTGTACTTCCTAAACCATTGGAAAGGTAATCACAGGTATCATGACATGTTACCGCTAAATACTTCGGCATAAATCTCCTAATAATAAGGCCAGCCTTATCACTACAACACTGTAACTAATCAAATTTAACCTTGATGTAATACTTATACCTGCTACGGTCCATGTTCAAATCTCCTCAATTGTCCTTTTAATGTTCTTCTGAATAGCTTTTTTTGTCATCATGCAGAATCCCATCCAAGATCGTGAAATTACATTCAATTGCCTTTTTGTCTCCTTTACTCTTAATAACTCCCTGACTGTTTTTCTTTCATAACACTGACATTTTTGAAGAGTCCAGGATAGTTGTTTCAAAAAATAGTCTTCGATTTATCTGCATACTTCCTCTTGGTAAGGCTTTTTGGCAGAGGAACTACACAGATGATGGTCTGACACCAAAGTGATTCTTAAAACAGTAACATCATTCACACTACTACTCCAGATGCTCACTGCCTTCTAGAGAAAGCCAAACTCCTGTCTTGCATTCAGCGTTTCTCCATCATATATTCCCACTCCCTTCACACAACACTGACCAATACACACCCTCCTGTCTCTATCCAAAGTATTAATATTCCCTCCACGATCCCCCAAACATAAGAGAATCACCATGATCTTTAGATACCACCCAGTCCAACTTCCCGATTTGACAAAAGAAACATTTTACTACAAGAAAGGATGGAACCAGTGGAGACAATGAAAAGTATTCTTATCTAGAAAAAGAAATCCTGACTCTTCTCCTCCCTGGTATTGTGAGAAAGGACTAGGCAATGAGTATCTATTTCACTTTTATCTCCTACTTAAATGACTTGAGGCAGGGGAAGAATTAAACTAAACAACTCTAAACCAAAGCCTTCTAATTGGTTGGGCAGCTGAAACTATAATGTTTACAGCTGACAGTTTCAGCTGACCAACCAACAAGTCTCTCATGTTCAAAGGTGTCCCTTTTCCTTTAAAGTGATCTGGCATAAGGGATGCTTTGGCCATTGGTTAAAGAACAACCAAAAGGTTCAAAAGACTACAAGATCAAACTTAACAACTAGGGGCGTGGAATTAACCCAAACAACACATGCAGAAACAATCTGGCATTACCTTACACTGGAACTCTCCAGGCAAGAATACTGGAGTGGGTAGCCATTCCCTTCTCCAAGGGATCGTCCCAACCCAGGGATTGAACCCAGGTCTCCTGCATCACAGGCAGCTTCTTTATTCTTTACTGTCTGAGCCACCAGGGAAGCCCCACCTTACACTATATACAAAAATTGATTCAAGATGGGCCATAGAACTAAATGTAAAAGCTCAACAAGCATCTGGAAGAAAACATAGAAGAATGTCTTTGCAACTTGGGGGCTGGTGATAGTTTCTGAGGACAAAGAAAGAATAACCATATAAGAAAAATATGATAAAATCAAGTTCATCAAAATCAATACTTCTGCTCAGACTGGAAGGAAATATCTACAGAATATATCTGATCAAGAACTTATATCCAGAATATATAAAGAACTTCTATAACTCAATAATTAAAAAAGCAAGTTACCCAATTTTTTAAAAAATAGGCAGGACACCAGAACAGATACTTCACAAAGGAAGATATACAAGCGGCCAATAAGCATGATAAAAGGAGTTCAACACCCTTAGTCATCAGGGAAATGCAAATTAAAACCACAGTGAGATACTACAACACACCCACCAGAGTGGCTAAGATGAAAAAGACTGACAACATCTAATGATGGCAAGGATGTGGAGCAATCGGAACTCTCACATACTTGTGTGTGGGAGTGTGCAAAAGCACAACCACTTTGCAAAAGTGTGATTTCTTATATATCTAAATATAGACCTACTCTATAACCCAGCAGCGCCTCTCCCATGTCTTCACCCAAGAGATATGAGCATGCGGTATCCACGAAAAAACTTACAGAACAATGTTCAGAGCAGCTTTACTGATAATCGCACCGAACTAGAAACAGTCCAAGTGTCCATCGAGAAAAGGCTGAACAAACAAAACTGAGATATGTTCATACCATGTAAGAGCGTTCAGTAACGAAAAGGAACTACTGATACACACAACACGAATATATCTTCAAAAACAGGCTGAATAAAAGAAGCCTCAACAAAAGAACATACACAGTAAAATTCCATTGACATGAAATTCTACAACAGGCTGAACTAATTTATGGTGGAAAAAAAACGCAACAGTGGTTGCCCTCGGTGATGGTGGTACAGAGACAAACTGAGAAGGAGCACTAGAGAACTTTCTAGGATGACAGTTGTGTTCGGTGCCTTGGTAGGGGATTAGGTTAAACTGCGTTTGTCAAAACTAATCAAATGGCATATTTAAGATCATCACATTTCACAATTTACCTAAAATAATCTCAGTAAACAAATACTGAACTCTAGTCAATGATACGTGTGTTTGGAAGTGAATGATGTTTGCAACTTACTTTGAAATGAGTCAAAAAATAAGATGAGTCAGTGAACAGATAGACACATGGAGAGATGGATAGATTTGCGATAAAGCAAACATAGCAAAATGTTCATCGTAGAACACAGGAGGGGTGGGTACATGGGTGTTCACTGTACAATTCTTTCAAATTTTTTGTACGTTGGGAAATTTTCATGTTAAAATATTGAGGATAAAAAGTCTTCAGAGACACATTCACCCTGGTACCTTTGGATTTCTTCTGCGCTATACTGAGCTTTAGGAGATGACAGTCACGTATCATGCTCACATTTTGAAAAGAAAATGGGCCATGGGACAAAAGTGTACATTAGCATAAACTTGTATCTTACAGGGACTTCCCAGCTGGCTCAGTGGTAAAGAACCCGCCTGCCAATGTAAGAGACACAAGAGACCAAGAGACAAGGGTTCGATCCCTGGGTTGGAAAGATCCCCTGGAGTAGGAAGTGGCAACCCACTCCAGTATTCTTTTTTTTTTTTTTTCACTCCAGTATTCTTACCTGGAATTTCCCATGGACAGAGGAGCCTGGCGGACTACAGTCCACACAGTCGCAAAGAGTCAGACAGGACTGAGCATGCACTGAAGGACACACATCACATCTTGCAAAACTTGGGGTGAGGCCTGAACAGAAGTGTGAGAAGTCGAAATCCTTTTTCTCAAACACTGAGGGGCATCTGTACATATGCACACGAACTGTCTTTATCTTCCTGATATAAGCAGCAGACAAGGACCCAGAAATGAGTGTGGATGGACAGGGTCACTGAAAACTGACAATTACATAAAAACCACAAAACTTCCACAGGAGGTTGTTTTTTGTTTTACTTGTTTGGTTGGTTGTTTTTTTTTTTTTTAGACTGAATGGTTCAAGAAGAAAGAAACAAGGATGGAGAAGACTGCTTCAACAATCTTGAACAACGTGACCCTGGGTGAGGAATCATCTCCAACCACCGTCAAGTTCATGCCTGCAAATGACTGACCAACACTTGAAGGCTGATTCACAATGAATTTTGAAAAAAATAGAATAAGCCACACCATGAACAGGCCCAGTTAGTCATTACTCAGACAAAAAAAAAGATGATCTAGGGCACCTCTTGGCATGAAGACATGGGACCAGTGATTTATACCCTTTAAGGCTGAAAATTCGAGAAATTAAAGGATGGAAAGTTCCTGAAAGTAAATGAAATGCATTTCCTCTGTCCCACCTCTGCCCTAAGTCAGAGGGCACCTTTAAAACTCTATACCGCTCCTCTAACTCCTGGTGTATTGTGAAAACAAGGGAAACTCACTTTAGACCAGGTAAATTTTACCCAAAGTTAAGATAAAAAAAAGTCTGGTTCACTCAAGCACAACCTGACTAAGGGCCTCCTGCTTTTAGATCAGAAGATAACGGCCTCCAGGAATTCCATGGGCTGCCTGGCTGAACAGCAAGCAACACTGTCACATTAGATCCTATTTAAGATACAGATACGAGCGATAAGAAGAGTTTGAATGGAGACCTGAAGCTTTGCCTGCCTTGGGTTTTGAAGCTTATCTTTTAACCCTTCTGGTGATGGCAGCATAAGGGGAGGTTCTTCAAGCAGAGCTGAGGGTGTCAAGGTCATCAGCCTCTCCCTTGGCACCACGGGCTCTGTCCTCCTGAAAACCCAGATGAGCTGTTACCTGCGAAGCCCACTGGATTTGTGCATGCCAAGCACCGAGCAAGGCGTCGTAGAGTCCAGTGAGCTGCCGGTCCAGGGGCAGGTCGGTCTGGCACAGCTCCTGCCAGGCTGCTAAAAGCTGCACCTGTGGAGGCAGAACAAATGAGGCCTTGCTGGGTCCGCCAAGATACGCTGCCTGCTGCCCTCCTGCCCCCAAACCTCAGCAAGAGATCCACCAGTGCCCACTCTCCTGGGCAAGTAGGTACCCACCGATGACCACTGGCTTCAAAAAAGGCAGAAAAGGGACTTCCCTGGTGGTCCAGTGGTTAGGATTCCACTTTCCAATGGAGGGGATGTAGGTTCAGCCCTTGGTTGGGGAACTAAGATCCCACGTGCCACGGGGCAACTAAGCCCACGGGTCATAATGAAGACCCCACAGGCTGCAACCAAGACCCAGTGCAGCCAAATAAATAAATAATTTTTTCAAAAGGCAGAAAAAACATTTACAGTCCACCTGCTCTGTTGTGTAGAGCTTGAATCTGTCGCCCTCTAAGTGATCCTTTTTCCTTTTATCTTTCCCCTAAAGCATGCCAATGTACTCAGCATGCCCCCATTCTTCTGAATAGACCTCAGGGATGGCTGTGAAGATGTATTTTAGCTTCATGTCCTAACCCTACTGCTTAAAAGACATGTGAGCATTGGATTTGCAGGAATTAAATTAGCCCAGGAAGCTGTCAAGATTTTCAGCAAACTAATCTCAACAAACCTAGACAGCAGATAAAATTCTCAAGGTTTACTGAAAGCATAATAAACCTTATGATGAGAATCTCCCTTAAAAGACAAAAATGTGGTGGCTTAGTCGTTAAGCCGTGTCTGACTCTTGCAACCCCATGGACTGTATAGCCCACCAGGCTCCTCTGTCCATGGGATTCTCCAGGCAAGAATACTGCAGTGGGTTGCCATTTCCTTTTCCAGGGCCTCATTCCCACCCAGGAATCAAACCTGGGTCTCCTGCATTGCAGGCAGATTCTTTACCGATTGAGCTTTGAGGGAATCCCAAAACACAAAAATGGGGAAAACTAAAAACTCTTCCGTTGTAAAGGAAATCCAGCTACAAAAACAAAGGCTGAAAACCAATGTCTCTTTTTCCCACCTTACAATTAAATGAATCCCGAGGCTGGACCAAGGGCACCCCCTACTGGCTAATTAAAAGAAAAAGGCCAGAGAGCATGCAGGCAAACATTTTTACCTTTAAGGAAGAAACTGAGATTTGAAACTGGGACTCCGTGGCCCAGTTCTACAAGCATTCCAAGGGGCAATCACTCACAGCTTCTCACCTTGTGGCACTTGTAGTAGTATGCAAGAAGCTGGGGCATCCGGTCAATTTCACTAAAAACCTTCACAAACATTTTGGACTGATCTAAAGGAAAACAACGGAAAATGGAAAATGTGTACATACTGTTACTAAGTTTGCAATTGCGGCCAAGAGCAAGAATTCAGTAGGATAAATGTGGATTAATTGTGAGTTACTATTCAGAAGTTTCTACCTAGACAATGAATTAACTCATGCGTTGAGATCAGAAACATGAAAAAACAAGTAAAATGAAGGGTAGAACATGTGACTCAATGAGATACCACAAGCCCTGGTTTGTTGAGAATAGTGCATCAGTAAGCATCACTGAACTTTTCTGGTGGTCTGGTGGTTAAGAATCCATCTGCCAATGCAGAGGACATGGGTTCCATCCCTGGTCTGGGAGGATTCCACATGCCATGGGGCAACTCAGCCTGTGTACCCTAGAGTCCATGCTCTGTGACAAGAGAAGTCACTGCAATGAGAAGCCCGCACGCCACAACTAGAGAATAGCTCCCACTTGCCACAACTAGAGAAAGCCCAGGCACAGCAATGAGATCCACTGCAGTCAAACATACAGAGATAAAAAAACAAACAAACAAAAACTTGCTCATTTAAAGAAACAAACAAAAAAAGGCATCATTGATAGAGCTCAGGTTATACAACAATAAAGCAAACCTCACATGTGAATGGAAAAATGAATCAGAATCAGGGCTGGGACTGGGGGTGGGGGCTGGGCTCTCACGCTGTAGGTTGTACAAGGGCAGGATGAGCATCTCCTTCAACTTGGTGTTTTTGGCATCTCACCCGCCTCACCTCGTCCTAGCCCTGACTAGAATCATAAAATGTCAGGGGCAAAAAGTTGTCTAAAATAACCATCGATCAACCACATCACTGGGGTGAGGAAACTGCAGCCCAGAGAACTTCAGTTGCCTGCAGGTCAACAGCAGGACCGCTGACGGAGGGACAGGCTGAACCATGCGCTGCTGCTGCTACTCAACCACTTCTGACCTACAAAAACGGGCATTTCATGGGACCCAAGCTGGTATTCACAGGATCTAAAAATTACTGGCATGAACAGACCTTCTGACAGGTACCAAGAAGAAACCATTCTCTTTGCTGCCCCAGGGCCTTTGTGCTTACTGTGTCTGGGATGCTCTGCTGACACCCCTTCTGTGGGGAGGGAACAACAGAAAATGCGTACATACTGTTCCCAGGTTTTCTGTTGCAGCCAAGGGAAGAATTCAGCAGGATAAACGTGGATTAATTGTGAGCTAGTATTCAGAAGTTCCTACCCAGGCAATGAATTAACTCATGTGGTGTAGAGATCATACACATGAAAAACAAGTAAAGTTAAGGGTAGAACATGCGACTCAATTGGATGCCACAAGCCCTGGCTTGTTGAGAATACTGCATCAGTACGCAACTGACAGCATGCATGCATGCATGTGTGCTACGTTGCTTCGGTCGTGTCTGACTCGTGACCCTGTGGACTGTAGCCCACCAGGCTCCCCTGTCCATGGAATTCTTCAGACAAGAATACTGGAGAGGGCTGCCATGCCGTCCTCCAGAGGATCTTTCCAACCCAGGGATCAAACCCACATCTCTTGTGTCCCCTGCATTGGCAGGTGGGTTCTTTACCACTAGAGCCACCCAGGAAGCCCCAGCTGACTGTAAGTATGAAGGAAAAACTGCCCGCAATCCTATCACTCCTGTTAAACACTGTCATCATTTTAGTGGACTGTCAAAAAAATATTTTTAGAAAAAAAACTGCTACAACAAGCACTGGTCTAAATATATAATCCAATGTTAAGAAATTTCTACCCAACAGAGTAGAATTTGTTATTTCTTGAAACAAATAATAAAGCAGAATTGGCCAAGAGCAAATACATTTAGCAAAAGCACTATAAAACCTTAAAAGTAACAATATGTGGGTCTTTTGCCCTTATAAAGGGGAAGCCCATGGCTCAGATGGTAAGGAGTCTGCCTGCAATGTGGGAAACCTGGGTTAGATCCCTGAGTTGGGAAGATCCCCTGGAAAAGGAAATGGCAACCCATTCCAGTATTCTTGCCTGGGAAATCCCATGGATGGAGGAGCCTGGCAGGCTACAAGTCCACAAGGTGGCAAAGAGCTGGACACGACTGAGGGACTTCACGACTTCACTTTCTTTCTTTGCCCTTATAGAGGAATCCGAGTTTTCAAGATCAATATGTTAAATAGACAAATTTGTAAAACTGAGTTTAACAAGTTCCTGATTTGGACAACAGAGAGAAAAAGAAAGCCTACTTTGGCAACCATAGGACTTCTCGGCTCTTAGCACATAACCAATTCACTTCAAAAAGACCAGTGAGCACCTGCTGGGCAGGGCCCCCTGCCAGGTCTCTTTGTGGACCTGTCATTCTGGCACCCCACATCTACTGTCCTTCTTCCAAAAGAACCATGGTCTTCATAGCAGCTGGACTAGTTTGCATTTCCACCAACAGTGTGAGAGGGTTCCCTTTTCTCTGCACCCTCTCCAGCATTTATTGTTTGTAGACTCTTTGATAGCAGCCATTCTGACTGGCATGAGATGGTACCTCACTGTGGTTTTGATTTGCATTTCTCTGATAATGAGTGATGTTGAGCATCTTTTCATGTGTTTGTTAGCCATTTGTATGTCATCTTTGGAGAAATGTCTGTTTAGTTCTTTGGCCCATTTTTTGATTGGGTCGTTTATTTTTCTGGAATTGAGCTACATGAGCTGCTTGTATATTTTTGAGATTAATTCTTTCTCAGTTACTTCGTTTGCTACTATTTTCTCCCATTCTGGAGGCTCTTTTCAGCTTGTTTATAGTTTTCTTCATTGTGCAAAAGCTTTTAAGTTTAATTAGGTCCCATTTGTTTATTTTTGCTTTTATTTCCATTACTCTGGGAGGTGGGTCATAGAGGATCCTGCTGTGATTCAGAGAGTGTTTTGCCTATGTTTTCCTCTAGGAGTTTTATAGTTTCTGGTCTTACATTTAGATCTTCAATCCATTTTGAGTTTATTTTTGTGTATGGTGTTAGAAAGTGTGCTAGTTTCATTCTTTACAAGTGGTTGACCAGTTTTCCCAGCACCACTTGTTAAAGAGATTGTCTCTTCTCCATTGTATATTCTTGCCTCCTTTGTCAAAGATAAGGTGTCCATAGGTGCATGGATTTATCTCTGGGCTTTCTATTTTGTTCCATTGATCCATATTTCTGTCTTTGTACCAGTACCATACTGTCTTGATGACTGTAGCTTTGTAGTATAGTCTGAAGTCAGGCAGGTTGATTCCTCCAGTTCCACTCTTCTTAAGATTGCTTTGGCTATTCGAGGTTTTTTGTATTTCCATACAAATTGTGAAATTATTTGTTCTAGTTCTGTGAAAAATACCATTGGTAGCTTGATAGGGATTGCACTGAATCTATAAATTGTTTTGGGTAGTATACTCATTTTCACTATATTGATTCTTCCAATCCATGAACATGGTATATTTCTCCATCTATTTGTATCATCTTTGATTTCTTTCATCAGTGTATACTTATAGTTTTCTATATATACGTCTTTTGTTTCTTTAGGTAGATTTATTCCTAAGTATTTTATTCTTTTTGCTGCAAAGGTAAATGAAATTGTTTCCTTAATTTCTCTTTCTGTTTTCTCGTTAGTGTATAGGAATGCAAGGGATTTCTGTGTGTTGATTTTACATCCTGCAACTTTACTATATTCATTGGTTAGCTCTAGTAATTTTCTGGTGGTATCTTTAGGGTTTTCTATGTAGAGGATCATGTCATCTGCAAACAGTGAGAGTTTTGCTTCCTCTTTTCCAATCTGGATTCCTTTTCTTTCTTTTTCTTCTCTGATTTTTGTGGCTAAAACTTCCAAAACTACGTTGAATAGTAGTGGTGAGAGTGGGCACCCTTGTCTTGTTCCTGACTTTAGAGGAAATGCTTTCAATTTTTCATCACTGAGGATAATGTTTGCTGTGGGTTTATCATCTATGGCTTTTATTATTTTGAGGTATGTTCCTTCTATGCCTGCTTTCTGGAGGGTTTTTTTTTTTTTATTATAAATGGATGTTGAATTTTGTCAAAGGCTTTCTCTGCATCTATTGAGATAATCATATGGTTTTTATCTTTCAATTTGTTAATGTGTTGTATCACATTGATTTGCAAATATAGAAGAATCAAAGAATCCTTGCATCCCTGGGATAAAGCCCACTTGGTCATGATGTATATTTTTAATATATTGTTGGATTCTGTTTGCTAGAATTTTGTTGAGGATTTTATAATCTATGTTCATCAGTGATATTGGCCTATAGTTTTCTTTTTTTGTGGCATCTTTGTCTGGTTTTGGAATTAGGGTGATGGTGGCCTCATAGAATGAGTTTGGCAGTTTACCTTCCTCTGCAATTTTCTGGAAGAGTTTGAGTTGAATAGGTGTTAGCTCTTCTCTAAATTTTTGGTAGAATTCACCTGTGAAGCCATCTGGTCCTGGGCTATTGTTTGTTGGAAGATTTTTTATTACAATTTCGATTTCCATGCTTGTGATGGGTCTGTTAAGATGTTCTATTTCTTCCTGGTTCAGTTTTGGAAGGTTATACTTTTCTAAGAATTCATCTATTTCTTCCAAGTTGTCCATTTTATTGTCATATAGTTGCTGATAGTAGTCTCTTAGGAGCCTTTGCATTGCTGTGTTGTCTGTTGTGATTTCTCCATTTTCATTTCTAATTTTGTTGATTTGATTCTTCTCCCTTTTTTTCTTGATGAGTCTGGCTAATGGTTTGTCTATTTTATTTATCTTCTCAAAGAACCAGCTTTTAGTTTTGTTGATTTTTGCTATAGTCTCCTTTGTTTCTTTTTCATTTATTTCTGCCCTAATTTTTTTGATTTCTTTCCTTCTATTAACTCTAGGGTTCTTCATTTCTTCTTTTTCTAATTGTTGTGTTTTCATTTTCATTTGTTTCTATGCATATTTTGGCAGCCACTATGGAGAACAGTGTGGAGATTCCTTAAAAAACTGGAAATAGAACTGCCATACAACCCAGCAATCCCACTGCTGGACACACACATGGAAGAAACCAGAAATGAAAGAGACACGTGCACCACAGTGTTCATCGCAGCACTGTATAAAATAGCTAGGACATGGAAGCAACCTGGATGTCCATTGGCAGATGAACAGATAAGAAAGCAGTGGTATATATACACAATGGAATATTACTCAGCTACTAAAAAGAATGCATTTGAATCAGTTCTAATGAGGTAGATGAAACCAGAGCCTATTATACAGAGTGAAGTAAGTCAGAAAGAAAAACACCAATACAGTATATTAACACATTTATATGGAATTTAGAAAGATGGTAACGAATGATCGTATATGTGAGACAGCAAAAGAGACCCAGAGATAAAGAACAGACTTTTGGACTCTGTGGGAGAAGGTGAGGGTGGGATGATTGGAGAGAATAGCATTGAAAAATGTATATTACCATATGTTAAATAGATCACCAGTCCAGGTTCAATGCATGAGACAGGGCGCTCAGGGCTGGTGCACTGGGATGAGCCTGAGGGATGGGATGGGGAGGGATGTGGGAGGGGGTCAGGATGGGGACACATGTACACCCAGGGAGGATTCATGCCAATGTATGGCAAAAACCACTACAATACTGTAAAGTAATTAGCCTCCAATTAAAATAAATTAATTAATTTAAAAAAAAAGAACTATGGTCTTCCTCTGGGGAACCATATCCCTGCCTCCCATTCTCCTAAGATCTACATGTTTCCAGTGGAACAACTCCACGTGCAGCTCTGGGATGACACCCAGGCCTGGCCAACCAGGGCCTTGAGTCCACATAATCAAAGTAACTGACTCAGAGGTGCCAAAGCTGCATGTGAAACAAGATCAAGATTAACCCTGACACCCCTTCTTGAACTGCCCGAAAGGAGGCTTAGAACTGCAATGGCCACCACACAAAGAATGTGCCTGCAAGTAAAGCCAACACATAGGAAGACATAGCCAAGAAACGGCAAGATAGAGACTCTGGGTTCTAAAGACATAGTCTGTGATCCTGAATCAAGCCAGGCCTGCAGCAAGTTTATCCCTGAACTTCTCAGTTCCATAAACCAATACAATCTCTTTTTCCTTTAAGCCACTTTGAAATAGGTTTTCATCACTTGATATCAAGAGAATCTCAAACTGATACAGGTATCATGTGAATAAGATATTCATGCAGTCCCCAAGTCTCTACCTCACATACCCAGAGTGTAATAATATATGGTCAATGGGTTACCAATTTCATATCAATAATTGACTTTTAATTATAAACAAACAGTATAAAAACCTTATGGTACCAATAGGAAGCAACCTGGGCATTGATATTAAAAAATAAAGAGTCCCCCCAAATTCATTTATTGTTGCTCCTGCAAATGATTTTGCATGTTATTTAGACACAAGAAAGTACTCTGCACATAGGATATATGTCATAATTACATGTTAAATAAAATAAATATATAGAAAAAATGCTCTTAAATCTCTTCCTAAAACAGTTACCCCACTATATCAGTCTGCAGAACTTACCCCACCCCACCCCCATTTCTGCCTAGGTGTAGACAGCAAGCACCACCCTTCTAGGCATGTGCTGAGAGCTGTCCTTCACTTCTCCCACTCTCTGATGCTAATTTTTCCTGGAGAAAGAGGATACCTGGTTGAATGTACAGGCAAATATAAAGAGCAGCAAGGATAATATCTAAGGCCTTCGAAACGTAGAGTAGGTAGTAACACTGAAACAAAGTCACTGTGGATAAGCTAGTTTACTTTTCATTCACAGAACTTCCAAAGCTTCTCCATTTATGCAAGCTCACTTATAACCTCAGGGCAACCGTATGAGGTAAGAAGACACTAAAATAAATAAGTTCGTCGAGATCATACAACTAGAAGGGCCCAGATATGTCTTGGCCAGGTTCCTGTGACATCATCTAACTCCTGTGACTTGCCCAGAATGACAACTGACAGAAACAAGACTTTAAATCTGAGCACCAGTAAAGAATCCTGGGATCTGCATGTCGAGAGCAGAGACAGCATGCCAAAAGGAGAGTTTCTGAGGAACAGAGGGTACTTGGAACAAAGCATTATCCCCAAGAACCCACTTGGAAAAAACCAGGGAGTATGGAGAGCTGGAAGAATGAGAAGGGGATAAAAAGGTGATCAGAAACTTCAGGATAAACATGAAGCTGAACAGGAAAGAGAATGAAATCACAGTACCTGGGCTTGACTCAGCAAAAATTAATAATTTATAAAGTTGTGATAATATAAAAACTATTTACTGATTCAATTAAAATAAGGAGACAGGAGGATAATGGGGAAGAGAAAGAGGAGTGGTGTGAAAGTTAAATCCTTAGCTGGAACAACAGAAGTCAACAGACAATGCCTAAAATTGAAACATGAAGAAATAAACTAAGACATTTATCATGCAGAAAGATAAAGTAAAAGAGCACAGAAAAACAGCTCTAAAAGTGGTGGCCTTCCTGGATAAGGACCAGGTAGAGAAAGAGGATGTTACTTTTCCCTTTTAGACCTTGTAGTACTACTTAACTTTTCAGCACTGTAGATGATGGAAAAACATTTAACTAAATTCAAGAAAGTAGAAGTGAAAGTGTTAGTCATTCAGTTGTCTCTAACACTTTGCAACCCTATGGAGCCTGCCAGGCTCCTCTGTCCGTGGAATTCTCCAGGCAAGAATACTAGAGTGGGTTGCCATTCCCTTCTCCAGGGGATCATCCTGACCCAGGGGTCGAAGCCAGGTTTCCGGCATTGCAGGCACATTCTTTACTGTCCGAGCCACCAGGGAAGCCCAAATTCAAGGAAAAAACCCAACTAACTCATGTGTGGGTCTGGGCTTCCAAACTGTATTGACAGTTTAGTTAAATCTGCTGAGCTGCACGGCTTTTTGGAAATGATGCAGCTCTCATTCTAAGAGAGTGTTCAGGAGTTCTTTACTGGCCTCTTAGGAATTATTTATTTCCTTTAAGTTGCTATAAGGGCTGCAAGTCTTGAATGAGAGGTTCCAGAGAAAGAGGAAGCAATATTCCCTGGAGGCCTCCTCTGATCAGGAGCTGCACACCTGTATTGTTTAATCCTCCCAAGAACATAGTGCGTATTCTACGCTCATTTCACTGAGCAGGAAGTGGAGGTCTCTGCTAATATGCAGCAGCCCAAAGATTTGAAACTAGGTCTGCCCATCTCCAAAGTCTATAGTCCTTCCATTCTTGCCACATTCCTCAGCAGACTAATAAATTGTCAGCAGCAATGAAATCATTCCCTCAATAGAAACTCCTTAATTTGTTCAAGGCAAACTATGCTGTCCCCACCTTCCTTTCCAGCCTCACCTTTGACCATTTCCCAATGTTCATTCCACTAAAATGGGTTTAATTGTTATTCCCAAAACAGACCCTGAATTTTCTCCTTTCTATACCATCCAAATATACATTATTCTTTCTGCCCTAAATGCTTTTCCTCACCTATCAAATCCCTATATCCCTGAGAAAATGCTCATGCTATATTGCTAAAGGGAGCAAAAAAAATACAGAATTGCCTATACTCAATGTATGTACTTTCCTTAAAAGATATATACAGACAAAGAAAAAAAACTGGAAAAAATACTAACGGTCAAAAATGTTCAAAGTAATAATAATAAAGGGAATTCCCTGGTGGTCCAGTGGTTAAGACTCTGTGCTTCCACTGCAGGAGGCGAGAGTTTGATCCCTGGTCAGGGAACTAAGATCCCACATGCCACAGGGCACAGCCAAAAAATAAATTAATTAAAAAAAAACTTTTTTAATTAAAAAAAAAAAATACTAGCAGTCATCTCTGTGTGGTGAGTTTACTGGTATATCATTTTCTTTTTTATACTTTTCTCCGTTTTTTTCAAAGTTTAATAACTTGCATATGTATTATTTTATAATCAGAAGCAATTCAAATTATTTTTAATTCATCTCTTTCAAGGTTCTGCGCATATACTAGCTCTTTCATAAAAGCTTCCTTGATTTTCCTTCATCCTGGGGAGGCCTAAGGCAGTTTTCACATTCCATTCCGTAATAAAATTATCTGTGTACTTGTTTTCTTCCAGCCTCACCCTCAACCAAGGTATAAAGTCCTTGAAGGACAGCAATCTTTTCACTTTTGTATTCCCTGCCATTCCTCACGTAATTAATATTTTAAACACTATTTACAAGTTAGTAATCCCTTTGAAAATTCCTACTCTGATTATATCAGATGGGAAATAAGCAAACGAACTAAACTTCTATAAATTCATATATTTAATGGTTTGAGGAATAAGAAAATTATCTGCTAAACACCAGCATTCAACAGATAGCAATGGACTCTATGGGTCTAATATCAAGTACTTTCTTATATTTTTGCCTAAGGGCAGAGGAAGTGCTAAACACAGCACTTGGTTCCAGGTCTACTGATGAAAAAACAGAGATACAGTTTCAGCAGCCTCCCATGCACGCAGCATCTCTGGCTCCTATCTGCCCCCTTCTGGTCAAAACACAGATGCCACAGCCTTAGAATAAAATTAAAAAAAAAGAGTGGGGAAAAAAACCGTGAGCTAACAGGTGCAAAACCTCTTCATCCCTGTTCTGTTTCCTCCGTCTCTGGTGAGTCCAATAAGCTGCTGAGAAGGAAAAGCTGTAACAGTAACCACCGTGCATATAACTCAGCTAAACTCCAGAGACCAGCCAGCAGTTCTCATTGTAATGGGCAGGACTCTATGAGCTTAAACATGACTACGTGCTTTTTAAATGCTTATTATTTTCATAAGATCACTTAGATAAGTGAATATTCCTGCCATATGTAAAATTAGGCTCCAAAAAGCTGCTTCCATTTATGAACTGAATCCACTAGTTTATAAAATGAATGAGGCATGTATACTTGAAGATTGTGGGTATTGTGTCAGGAATGTACTAATTTATCAGATTTCCCTTTAAAAACTGTTAGATAAAGAAGCACCTTAGCCTTCTTGGAAAGATAATTGATTAAAGAGAATATTACTTTTGTGGCAGGAAAAAACCTTTCCCGATGCTCACCAAAATTAACCACCAAAGAAAAACACAGTTTCATCCATCTGTGTTGATGCCAGGAAAACATTCATACTACACACTTCAGAGAATACCCATCAGATATGCAATCATTTTGGCCAACGAGTGGGTATGCTGGGAGAAACTGGACATTAGCATGGAGCACCAGGGGCCAAGGAGGCCTGGGCAATCACGGGAGGGTCTGCTTCCACCCCAGCTCGGCAGTGGGACAGCCGCAGGACCCATTTCCCCCTTCTGAATCAGCATCCTGCCTACAAAGAGCAGAATCTAGAATCAAGCCTGATTCAAATTTGTGAATGAAAGCTGTCAAATACAGCTTACTCCAAAACGAAAGCCTACGATCCTGACTCACAGGGCATTCTTCAAACCTGATTCCAGCACCAAGTAGCCAATTCACACAGAAGGAAAGGGAAAAAACTTAAAATTCATGGAGCCCCAGTCCCCACTCCTACTTCTCTAATCTCCTATCAAATGGATGCATACCCCAACCACACAAGTGAGCTCCATGGTCTACAGCTGCAACAAATTCACGAGAAAACATGAGTAGTAAAACTGCAGTGGCCATAGGACTGGAAAAGGTCAGTTTTCATTCCAATTCCAAAGAAAGGCAACGCCAAAGAATGCTCAAACTACAGCACAATTGCACTCATCTCACACACTAGTAAAGTAATGCTTAAAATTCTCCAAGCCAGGCTTCAGCAATATGTGAACCGTGAACTTCCTGATGTTCAAGCTGGTTTTAGAAAAGGCAGAGGAACCAGAGATCAAATTGCAAACATCCGCTGGATCATGGAAAAAGCAAGAGAGTTCCAGAAACACATCTATTTCTGCTTTATTGACTACGCCAAAGCCTTTGACTGTGTGGATCACAACAAACTGTGGAAAATTCTGAAAGAGATGGGAATACCAGACCACCTGACCTGCCTCTTGAGAAATTTGTATGCAAGTCAGGAAGCAACCGTTAGAACTGGACAGGGAACAACAGACTGGTTCCAAATAGGAAAAGGAGTACATCAAGGCTGTATATTGTCACCCTGTTTATTTAACTTATATGCAGAGTACATCATGAGAAATGCTGGGCTGGAAGAAGCACAAGCTGGAATCAAGATTGCCGGGAGAAACATCAATAACCTCAGATATGCAGATGACACCACCCTTATGGCAGAAAGTGAAGAGGAACTCAAAAGCCTCTTGATGAAGGTGAAAGTGGAGAGTGAAAAAGTTGGCTTAAAGCTCAACATTCAGAAAACGAAGATCATGGCATCCGGTCCCATCACTTCATGGGAAATAGATGGGGAAACAGTGCAAACAGTGTTAGACTTTATTTTTCTGGGCTCCAAAATCACTGCAGATGGTGACTGCAGCCATGAAATTAAAAGACGCTTACTCCTTGGAAGGAAAGTCATGATCAACCTAGACAGCATATTCAAAAGCAGAGACATTACTTTGCCAACAAAGGTTCGTCTAGTCAAGGCTATGGTTTTTCCAGTGGTCATGTATAGATGTGAGAGTTGGACTGTGAAGAAGGCCAAGCACCGAAGAATTGATGCTTTTGAACTGTGGTGTTGGAGAAGACTCTTGAGAGTCCCTTGGACTGCAAGGAGATCCAACCAGTCCGTTCTAAAGGAGATCAGCCCTGGGATTTCTTTGGAAGGAATGATGCTAAAGCTGAAACTCCAGTACTTTGGCCACCTCATGCGAAGAGTGGACTCATTGGAAAAGACTCTGACGCTGGGAGGGATTGGGGGCAGGAGGAGAAGGGAATGACAGAGGATGAGATGGCTGGATGGCATCACCGACTCAATGGACATGAGTCTGAGTGAACTCCAGTAGTTGGTGATGGACAGGGAGGCATGGCGTGCTGCGATTCATGGGGTCGCAAAGAGTCGGACATGACTGAGCGACTGATCTGATCTGATCTGAAAACTGCCAGACGGTGATTTTCCAAAGGTCCAGCTCTAGTCCTGGAATCATGCTAGTGAAGAGAAAATGCAAAATAAAGAATTGACAAATGGGGAAGACATGGAATTAAGAGGCTGGAGAAAAGTCCTGAATCCATTCTCTTTGGGCAACTGAAGAGCACATCAGAGAATGTAACCTTTAAATCAAGGCCAAGAGGAAAGCTTTCAATTAAGTCCAGGTAAACAAGGAGGCTTGATCCTTGGAAGAAAAGCTATGACAAACCTAGACAGTGTATTAAAAAGCAGAGACATCACTTTGCCAACAAAGGTCCACCTAGTCAAACCTATGGTTTTTCCAGTAATCATGTACAGATGTGAGAGTTGGACCATAAAGAAGGCTGAATGCCAAAGAATTGATGCTTTTGAACTGTGGTGCCCTAAAATACTCTTGAGAGTCACTTGGACTTTGAGATCAAACTACTCAATCCCAAAGGAAATTAACCCTGAATATTCATTGGAAGGACTGATACTGAAGCTGAAGCTCCAATACTTTGGCCACGTGATGCAAACAGCTGACTCACTGGAAAAGACCCTGATGCTGGGAAAGACTGAGGGCAGGAGGAGAAGGGTGTGACAGAGGATGAGATGGTTGGATGGCATCACTGACTCAATGCACATGAGTTTAAACAAACTCTGGGAGACAGTGAAGGACAGGGAAGCCTGTACTGTAGTCCATAGGGTTGCAAAGAGTTGGACACAACTAAGCGACCAAACAACAGCAAAACAAGGAGGGGTCTCCATGGAAATCCCATGCTCATTATTTTTCAGTAAACAGTGGACCCAGAAAAAAAGCACCCACATACAAATATGAATAAATAGAAATAAATGCAAACAAAAAATTCTACCATGTGACCTTTGCAAAAGTACCACAGGGGGTAAAAAAAAGAAAAGGAACAGAGCCTGCAGAAGGTGCATTCAGAAAGCACATCAAGACAACCAGAGAGACAATAATAAAGAAGCAGGGACTTAAATAAACATCACAGGCCAATTAGCCCTAAGAAACAATACAGAACACTCCATCCAACAATGGCAGAATACTCATTCTGAAGTACTCATAAAACACTCTCCGGGATAGACCATATCACAGGCCACGAAACAAGTCTTAATAAATTTCTAAAGACTACAGTCATATAAATCATATAGTATCTTTTCCAATCACAATGGAATAAAACTGGAAATCAACTAAAAGAAGAAAACTGAAAAATTCACAAATAATGTGGACTCCAAAACAACAAATGAGTCAAAATGATACCACAAGAGAAATTTAAAAATGACAAATGAAAACAAAAACCTAGCAGACCAAAACTTACGAGATGCCACAAAAGCAATCCTAAGAGCTAATTTGTAGCTGTACATGCTTACTTTAAAAAAGAAGAGAAAAAAAAAATAAAAAAATAAAAAAGAAGAGAGATCTCAAATCAACAACCTAAACTCTACGTCTTACAACACTAGGGGGCGGGGGAAGCTAAACCCAAAGTTAGTAAAAGGGAAGAAATAACAGAGAGCAAAAATAAGTAAAACAGAGAATATCAGAAACAAAACATTAAAATCAACAAAATGAAGGGTTGAAAAAGTCTTTGAAAAAGTGAACAAAATTGACATACCTTTACTTAGGTTCACTAAGGAAAAGGAAGAGGACTCAAATCAAATCAGAAATGAAAGAGAGGACAACACTACCAATTTTACTAAAGGTAACAGAATTATAAGAAAGTACTATGGATAATTATATGTTAACAAATTGGATAAACTAGGTAAAATGAACAAGTTGTTAGAAATACTCAGTGTACCAAGACTAAATCATGAAGAAACAGAAACTCTGCATAGACATAAAACTAGTTACTGAATCTGTAATCAAAAACTTCTCAACAAAGAAAAGTATATCAGATGGCTTCATTGATCAATTAAGAATGAATACTTGGACTTCCCTGATGGCCCAGTGATTAAGAATTCACTTGCGAATGCAGGAGAGACAAGTACAATCTCCGGTCCAGGAAGATTCCACATGCCTCAGGGCAACTAAACCCAGGGCCACACTACTGAAGCCCACATGATCTAGAGCCCACGCTCTGCAACAAGAGAAGCCACCTCAATGAGAAAGCCCACGCCACCACTAGAGAAAGCCCATGTGCAGCAACAAAGACCCAGCACAAAAAGAAAAAAAAAATTTTTTAATTAATACTAATACTACTCAAACTCTCCCCCAAACTGAAGAGCACTGAAGACTTCCTAGCCTATTCTATGAGGTCAGCATTACCTTAATACCAAAGCCAGACAAAGACATTGCAAGAAAAGAAACCTACAAATCAATATCCCTGATAAATATGGACGCAAAAATCATCAACAAAATACCAGCAAGCCGAATTCAACAGCATATTAAAAGGATCATATCCCTTGACCAAGTGGGATTTACTCCGGGATGCAAAGAAGGCTCAACACATGAAAATCAATAAATGTAATACACCACACTAACAAAGGGGAAATGTTCACATGACCATCTCAACTGATGCAAAACAGCCATGTGATAAAATTTAAGACTTTTTCAGGATTAAAAACACTCGAAAAACTAGGAATAGAAGCAAACAACCTCAACATAATAAAGGTCATATATGAAAAGCCCCCAACTAACATAATACTTGATATGAAAGACCATTTCAAACTTTTCCTCTGAGATCAGGAATGAGACAAGGATGCCCACTTTTGCAACTTCTATTCAATTCAGTACTAGAAGTTACAGTCAGAACAATTATGTAAGACGAAGATATAAAAAGCATTCAAAAGGAAATGAAGAAGTAAAAATATCTTTGTTTGCAGATAATATGATCTCATATACAGAAAGTGCTAAAGATTCCACACACACACACAAACTTAGAACTTCTAAGTTAATGCAACAGGATACAAAATCAACACACCAAAACTCACCTGCATTTCTATACAGTAACAAAGAACAATCCTGTATACTGAAAGTCAAAAAACACCACTGAAAGAAATTTTAAAAGATATAAATAAATGAAAAGGTGTACTGCGCTCATGAATTAGAAGATTTCCAGCAGGAGAAGGTGAGGGTGAGATGCATGGAGAAAGCAGCATTAACACATATCCACTATCATGTGTGAAATAGATGGTTAGTGGGAAGTTGCTAAATAGCACAGGAAGCCCAGCCTAGTGCTCTGTGATAACCTAGAGAGCAGGATGGGGGGAGAGGAGGTAGGGAGATATATATATATATATATAAAATTATGACTGATTCGTGGTGTTGTACAGCAGAAACCAACACAAAATTGTAAAGCAATTTTCCACCAATTAAAAAATAAATAAAATTTTTTAAAATTTAGATTTATTTATTTTAATTAGAGGCTAAAAAATAAAATTTTTTAAAAAGATGATAATACTACCCAAACCACCTACAGATTCAAAGTTATCCCTTCCAAAATGGTGTTCAAAGGTGTTCTCTGGAAAAACAGAAAAATCCACCTTAAAACTCATATGGAATTTCAAGGGACCTCCAAAAAGCCAAAACAATCTTGAAAAACAAGGACAACATTGGTGGGTTCACAATTCATGATTTCAAAAGTTAACACAAAGCTACAATAATCAAAGCAATGTGGTACTGGCATAAGGACAAAGATATGCCTCTGTATATATAGAGAATAGGGAGCCCAGAAATAAACCTTCACACACATGGTCAAAAGATTTTCAACAAAGAAGTCATGATCATTCACTGGGGGAAAGGAGAGTCCTTTTACACTCAGAAACAACGATGCTCAGAAAACAGGATGTCCACATGCAAAAGAAAGAAATTGGACGCTTACCTTGCACCATATATAAAAATTAACTTATAATGTATCAAAGACCTAAATGTAAGAGCTAAAACTATAAAACTCTTAGAAAAAAATATATATATAGGGGGAAAGCCTCATGACCTTGGATTTAAATTTGAAATTTTTAAAAAAATATTTTTTTAAAAGAGAGCACATTTTGAACTTCCCTGGTGGTCCAGTAGTTAAGAATTATCCTGTCAATGCAGGGGACACTTGTTCAATCCCTGTTCCAGGAAGATTCCACATGCCACTGGGCAACTAAGTCCATATGCCACAATTACTGAGCCTTAGTGCCTAGAGCCTGTGTTTGCAACAAGAGAAGCCACTGCAACGAGAAGCCTGCACAGTGCAGTGAAGGGCAGACCCCACTCACCACAACTAGAGCAAGCCCACAAGCAGCAGTGATGACCCAGTGCAGCCAAAAATAAATAAATAAGTCTTAAATATATATATATATATATATCAGAACTTTTTATGGTTTCATTTCATCACTGAAAATGTACCATCATATACATAAAACTTCCCTGGTGGCTCAGATGGTAAAGAGTCTACCTACACTGCGGGAGACCAAGGTTTGATCCCTGGGTGGGGAAGATGCCCTGGAGAAGGAAATGGCAACCCACTCCAGTATTCTTGCCTGGAAAATCCCATGGATGGAGGAGCCTGGCAAGCTACAGTCCATGGGGTCGCAAAGAGTTGGACACAACTGAGAGACTTCACATACATGAAACTGGTGCTACATCTCAGGAGTCAAAAGAAGAAAGCATTTTCAGAGCAGGAGGGAGTAGAAAACATCGTTAAGTGTTGTTGACAAGGAGAAACAGAGAAGTATAAAATGGTAATAGGCTTTCAGGTTTGGTGATGACATGGTTGTTGGTGACCTTCAACAGAACAGGTTTAGGAGACCATGAACCCCAGAGCAGAAGGGCGTGCGTGATGTGTGACCAAGAGTGCACAAAGCAGGGCAGTGCATACAGACTACATTCTGCCAATATATCAATACATAGATGCTCAGGTAAGAACAGTGGAACCCTGTGGTTCAAGACTGAGAAAGGAGTATGACAGGGCTGTGTGCTGTCACCCGGTTTATTTAACCTATATGCTGAGCACATCATGAGAAATGCCCAGCTGGATGAGTTACAAAGCTGGAATCAGGATAGGCAGGAGAAATATCAACAACTTCAGACAGGCAGATGATAATACTATAATAGCAGAAAGCAAAGAGGAAACTAAAGAACCTCTTGATGAGGGTATAGAAAGAGAGTGAAAGAGCCGGCTTAAGACTAAATAGTGAAAAAACTAAGATCATGGCATCCAACCCCATTACTACATGGTAAATAGAAGGGGAAAAGGTGGAAGTAGTGACAGATTTCCTCCTCTTGGGCTCTAAAATCACTGCGAACAGTGACTTTAGCCATGAAATCAGAAGACAACTGCTTCTTGGCAGGAAAGCTATGACAAACCTAGAGAGTGTGTTGAAAAGCAGAGACATTACTCGCCAACAAAGGTCATATAGTCAAAGCTATGGTCTTCCCAGTGATCATGTACAGCTGTAAGAGCTGGGCTGCAAAGAAGGCAGAACACCAAAGAACTGATGCCTTCGAACTGGTGGTGCTGGAGGAGAATCCTGCAAGTCCCCTGGACAGCAAGGAGGTCAAACCAGTCAATCTTAAGGGAGATCAACCCTGAACATTCACTGGAAGGACTAATGCTGAAGGAGAAACTCCAGGATTTTGATCATCCGATGTGAACAGACGACTCATGGGAAAAGTCCCTGAAGCTGAGAAAGATCAAGGGCAGGACAGGGCATCAGAGGATGAGATGGCAGGACGGAATCACCGACGCAATGAACATGAACTTGGGCAAGCTCCAGGAGATGGTGAGGGACAGGGAGGTCTGGCATACTGTGGTCTATGGGGTTGCAAAGAGTCGAACACAACTGGGAGACTGAACAACAACAACGACGACAAGGTAAGAAAGCAGCTTTACTGCTGCTGCTGCTTCCTGTTTAACCAATAGTTTTGTGGATGAAATGGAGAGAGAGAGCTAGGTAAAGAGAGAGCTATGTGTTGAAAAAAATCACTGGAAAATAACAGCATTATAATGGTCTTGATCAGGCTCAAAACTCAAGATCTGTACATTTTTCTAAATGGCTTAAGATTTGTACATTTTTCTAAATGGTTTCCCTGGTGGCTCAGGTGGTAAGGAATCTACCTGCAATGTAAGAGACCCAGGTTTGATCCCTGGGTCAGGAAGATCCCCTGGAGAAGGGAATGGCTACTCACTCCAGTATTCTTGCCTGGAGAACTCCATGGACAGAGGGGCCTGGTGGGGTACAGACCATGGGGTCACAAAGAGCCAGACATGACTGAGCAACTAACACTAAATGTAAACTTTACCTCAAAAAAAGAAAGGATCCTAAACTAACACTAGCGTTTAGGAGTGAAGTGTACTGATGTCTGCAACTTACTTTGACTTGCATGATAAAAATAAGATGGATGGATAGAGAGGTGAACAGATATGTGATAAAGCAAATGTGGTAAATGCTAATACTAGGGTCTAGATGATATGTTCCCTGGTGGGTTACTACAAGCTGTCTGTATTTTGAAAAAGTTCATATAGAATGTTGAAGAAAAGGCAAACACCATAAAGCTACAGACTGACTTCCAATCTACGTAACTTAATCAAAATTAAGACATTCTCAAGACTGAAGACGTGGAAAGCCTTATCTGTTTAAAGAGGTGTACAGAGAGATGGAAAGCAGCCAGCACTCACCTATAGACTGAGATGTGAATGCTGCTACGATCTGGGGGCTGGCCAAGGCCTCCAGCCGGTTCTTCAACGCCTCCAAGTGCACACATTTTTCTGAGTAGTCTGGTGTATCAACGAGCATCATTAGGCTGTTCTGCATACCTGTGAGCTTGGCTGAAATCACAGCTATGTCCTACAAGAAGACCAGAAGAGAGGATATTTATGTTAAGACACTCCAATGAAGAGAACATGGCTCATCAACACTTCATGTTCAGTATTACTAGTCTTCAAACAAAAGCAAATTAAAACAAAAAAGTGCCATTTCCCTCCTAACAAACTGGAAAAACTTCTGAAAAATTATAACAGCTATCTTAGGGAAGGGTGCAAAGAAAAAGTTTTTCTAAATTTATATTTTTTCTGGGGAGAAAATTAGCAATATGCATCAAAAGCCTTAAAAATATTTACATCCTTAGAACTTGGCATTTTCTGTCCTAGAAATCTAAGGAAAAAATCAGAGGGACAAAGAAATATTAATATATTAAAATTGATTAATGTGATTTTAGTGTTGTTATAACAAAGACCCGGAAGGAACCTAAATCTTCCATAATAACAAATAAAATATAGATTATGATACTCATGATCTATGTGAAATATTGAATAGTCATTAAAATGTGAAATACATGTGAAATATTGTACAGTCATTAAAAATCATGTTTGAGGACTTCCCTGATGGCTCAGTGGTAAAGAATCCACCTGCCAATGCAGGAGACAAGAGTTTGATTCCTGGTCTGGGAAGATCCCTTAGTTGGAATGGAGCAACTAAGCCCAGGCACCACAACTACTGAGCCAGCGCACTAGAGCCCAGGAGACACAACTACTGAAGCAAGGATACCCTAGAGCCCGTGCTCTGCAACAAGAGAAGCCACTGCAGTGAGAAGCCCGTGCACCACAACTAGAGAGGAGCCCCTGCTCATCGCAACTAGGGAAAAGCCCAAGCAGCAACAAAGACCCAGCACGGCCAAAAGTACGCAAATAAATTTAAATATTTTTCAAAATCATGTTTTGAAAAATATTAATTACACAGAAAAATATCTACAACTTATCATTAGGTGAAATAAACAACAAAAAGGCCATACAAACACTAGAATATACAGAAACATGTATATATTGGGTTGGCCAGAAAGTTCACTTGGGTTATTCCATAATATCTTATGGGAAACCCAAATGAATTTTCTGGACAACCCAACATATACCTACAATATATGCATCATAAAAGATAGTAC
Organism: Bos javanicus; assembly: GCF_032452875.1. Taxonomy (NCBI): domain Eukaryota; kingdom Metazoa; phylum Chordata; class Mammalia; order Artiodactyla; family Bovidae; genus Bos; species Bos javanicus. The sequence continues at coordinate 21,108,521 of NC_083892.1, forward strand.
AAAAGTATAGATTTTTACAAACATCTAGAAAAATACCTAACAGACATTAAAAAAAAAAAAAAATACTAAGGGCACAGGATATTCTGTTTTCTTCCTTGCATTTTTCTCAATTTTCCAAATCTTGTAAGACACACATAAGTTATGTTTATAAATAGAAAACTAAACTCTATTTAAAAAAAGAATGAAGAGAGTAAGGAAATGTATTTCATTGCAGTGTTCGACAGGTGCCCATGATGCCTCAGACACCGTCTTAGGTTGAGACAAAAAGACAAGGAAGGTCACAGTGCAGGCCCTGAATGCGCAATGAATGACTTGGGGGAGAAAGATTATGAGACACTTTAGGAGGATGGCTCATGGGCTTCCCTGGTGGTCCTGTGGTTAAGACTCCACACTCTCAATGCAGGGGGTGTGGGTCTGACCTTGGTCAGGGAACTAAGACCCCACATCACGTGTGGGGTGGCCACTAGATAAAATAAAGAGAGGTTGGCTCAAGGGTCACAGGAGCACACGGGAGGGGACCATGAGTTCCACTCACTGGAGAGGCCAGGAGCCAGCAAGGAGAGATGTAAAAGGAGGTGACACTTAACTGCCTTGAGGGACAAGCGGAGGCTACGGTCCTACAAAGAAAAGTAGAGGGGGGGACAGCTCAGGCAGGGAACAGGGAACAGGCATGAAAAGGGACGGAGTGTTCACAGTCTGGAGCAGGCAGAGGCTGAACTCACACAGAGGGAGTGGCCAGAGGAACAGCTGTAAACACAGGCACCCAGAGCCCTGTGGGGAAGGACAGGTTGTGGCCTGTAGGGGGCATAGAATTTATCAGACGGAAAATGCGAAGTTGGTAGAGGTTAAGATGGGGTGGGTTGGGGGTGTGAGGGACAGGGAAATGCCACATGCCAATCTGTGCTTTAGAAGATGCCCTGGACACGTGGGGTGGGGGGCAGATAACCTGGGATCGGGGAGGGCCTTGATGGCAAGGAGGCGAGTGGACGGTTGCTGAAACGGTCTAGGAGCAAAATGACGACAAAACCACACCAGGCGGCGCCAGAGGGACAGAAAGAACAGACGACAGAAGAGAAAGAGAGGAGGGGCAGGGAGAAGGGGGCAGTGAAGGGCCGCCAGGTTTCCAGGTAGGTAAACCTGGACAGAAAAGGAAGCGTTAACCCAAGAGAGGGGCAGAGGAGCAAGTGGAGAGTGGCTTTGGCCAGAAACAGTAAATTCTGTTTTTTAAGAGCCTGGGAGAGTTCAGCTAGATGCTTTGGGTCTTATGGGCAGTGAGTTCTGAATATCAAGAGGGTTGGGAAGAGAAAAAAACAAGATGTAACTGTTAGCTTTGTTGCTGCTGTTCAATTGCTAAATCCTGTCCGACTCCTTGCAACTTCGTGGACTGTAGCCCACCAGGCTCCTCTGTCCATGGAAGTCTGCAGGCAAGAATACTGGAGTGGGTTGCCATTCCCTTCTCCAGGGGATCTTCCCAACCCAGGGACCGAACCCAAGTCTCCTGCTTGGCAGGCATATTCTTTACCATCTGAGCCACCAGGGAAGCCTAACAACAACAAAACAATACAGCATCCGCTTAACAAGAAACCTACCTGAGTCTTAAAAGTCTCCTCGATATCAGCACTCAATGTGCTCCATTTGTCAGCTTCTTGAAGAGATTCTGCGGCAAGCTGCATTCTGGACTTGACCTGGTCGATTTCTACCAACACCTAGAAGAGAGATGAGGGTCTCAGACACTAAGGAAACTGCAGTTCCATTTTCTCCGCCTTCCACAAGTAACTCGAAACCTAAGTATCATGATACGGTCCTGCCTTAGGGAACTCTGTACCCCGCACGACACTGATCGCATGGTTAAACGTTCAGTGATGCTGAAGAGATGAATAAGCTAAAAGTGCTAAACAAAACAGTAGTCTGAGTGTTTGGCAGAATTCTGAGGGGTGGCCTCCTGCTGGGAAGGTAAACATCTTCCAAAAACAAGAGTCAACAATTAGGAACCAAAATACCTGCATCGACTGAGATGTGTCCTGTTCAAACTTTTTAATGTCCTCCTTGACAAGAATCATTTGTTCTTTCAGAAAAGACGCCTCCTGTTTAAGGGCTTCGACATCACGGAGCACTTTGGGCATGTTCTGGAGGGCCTGGTGACTTGTTTCTGCAGTGAGAACCCAAGAACCAAAGGTGAACACCAGACCACTCACCAGTGAACAATATGAATAAATCAGACAACAGGAAGCAAATCTTCCCTAAGGCTCTATGAGCCACGCGGTTTTCTGAGCCTGTGTTGGGGGCGGGGGGCGCATGGGGGGAGCTGGTCTCTGCTGGGACCCTGTCTTCCCCAGGATGATGATAAAAACCCTAATAAACCATCAACCTGACCCACCACCACTGAGTTAAAGTGCAACTTTTTTTTTTTTTGGTTGTGCCATGCTGCTTACAAGATCTTAGTTCCCCGATGAACCCAGGCCGCCCCCCAGTAGTGAAAGCAGAGAGTCCTAACCACTGGACAGGCAGGGAATTCACGTGAAACACTCTTTTCCAGGAAGGAGAAGGGAGGAATCTGACACTGGTGAATGCCAGCTCTGCACACCAAGCTTTCCATACATCATTTAACATACACAGCAGTCATTAGCAGCTGCCTCTTACAGATGAGAAAACTAATGCTCAGAGAGGTTAAGTAACTTGCCCAAGATTTCACAGAGCTGAGCCAAGGAGTGTCTGGACCCAACGTCTGCTTCCATGGTTTTTTCAAAATGCAGTCCACAGACCATTGGTAACAGTCGGAATGCAGTTAAAATGCAGGTCCCTGGGTCACCTGCCAGAGATTCTTATTTAGGAATCCTGGTAGGAGATCAAGGAACCTGTATTTTTTTTTAACAGACATCCTAAGTGTAGAATAAAATCTGAAAATCCTCACAGATCAGGAGGTGTTATCTGGAAAAGGCATAATCCTTTAGTCCTTTAAAGAGGAATTCACCAGGGAATCAACCAAAGAAGTTCAGAGCCTTCTGCTCCTGGTACCGGTACACTGAATGGAACTTTAACATAGAAAACACACTTTAAGAACCTGTTCACCCTGCTCTGCCATAAAACAACATTCTGTCTCCAGCACTGACCTTAAGTAAAGTTTTATGACTAACAAAACATAGGCAGAACACACAAAGATTTCTTCAAAGCACAGAGGCTTCCTGATTTTTAACAGGCTGTTATGGCCCTGGCCTGGGCCCTTGCCTGCTAAACCTCAGAGTCACTCTTCAGGTCTGGTTGGTTCCCTGTGAACTTCTTCCCCCTCCACCTCTCCACAGCACCCTCAAATTTAGTTCTTTCTAGAATCTATTTTAAAACTGTCACCTCCTGTGGATGCCTCTGGAAGGGTAAGGGCCAAATCTCCATCAGAGGTGGGACTAGGAGACCGCCTAAGGTGATGGTAACCTTCTACATCTTGATGGGGGGTGAGTTGCATTAGCCATACACACCTGTCAAAACCCATCAAACGGATCAGATAAGGTCCCTCCAAGGCAATGGCAACCCACTCCAGTACTCTTGCCTGGAAAATCCCATGGATGGAGGAGCCTGGTAGGCTGCAGTCCATGGGGTCGCTAAGAGTCTGGCACGACTGAGCGACTTCACTTTCACTTTTCACTTTCATGCACTGGAGAGGGAAATGGCAACCCACTCCAGTATTCTTGCCTGGAGAATCCCAGGGACAGAGGAGCCTGGTGGGCTGCCGTCTGTGGGGTCACACAGAGTCGGACACAACTGAAGTGACTTAGCAGCATTCCACCTTACATAAATTTTATCTAGCGAAAAAAAAAGAGCTATAAACAAGAAGTGAACTCTATAATGTTTAGGGTTCTAAATGAAATGTTTAAAGGGCGAAGCGTACTGATATCTGCAATTTATTTTTAAATACATCAAAAAATAAGATGGATGGATGGATAGAGGGATGGACAGATTTGCAATAAAGCAAGACTAGCCACTGCTCACTGCAGAATCTAGGCAATGGCTGTTTGGAATTTCACTACAAATTCCCGCAGCATTGTGGCACGTTTGGCACCTCCATTCACGGTTGCTCAGAACAAGGATCTGCCATCATTCTTGATTTTTTTCCCCTTATCCCTCATTCCAATCCATCAGCAAGTTCTCCCTTCTTCTGAAAATACCTTAAAGCTACCCATCTCTCCCCATCTCTACTGCCAGAAACCCAAGTGAAGCCACGGTCACCTCTCTTCTGGACTAGAGCAATGGTCTCCTAAATGCCGACTTAAATCATCTCATTGTCCTGCTTAAAAATCCTCCAGTACCTTCCCACTACACACATTTTAAATCAAATCCAGACTCTTTAATGTGACAGTAAATGCATGATCTGGCCCCTGCCAACGTTTCCAACCTAAGAATGGATCTTGTTTAACACTGCATCTCTGGACCCTGAAGAATAGCTTGTGCCCAAAAAATATTTGCTGACTGAATAATGAATCAATCCTCTCTATTAGGGATCCTCAACAACTCCAGTTTCAACCTCTGCAATAACTTCTTCTCACCACAGACTTGGGACCTTGTCTCACTGTCCCTAAAAATAAAGCTTTAAACCTTCTATGGCTTCTCACTACCTACAGAAGTGGTCCCCAACATTTTTGGCACCAGGGACCATAATTTCCAAGGACCTGGGAAGCTGGAAAGGGGCGGGGCAGGGGATGGTTTGGGGATGATTCTGGGATGATTCAAGAGCATTGAATTTATTGAGTTCCTTGAGCAGGAAGTGGAGCTTCCTATAAAAGTGAGCAACAGGAGGTGGCTGTAAATTACAGATGAAACTTCCCTCTCTTGCCCACCGCTCACCTCCTGTGGCCCGGTTCCTAATAGTTCCCAGGGGTTGAGAACCCCTGGCCTATAGGATGAAAACCAAACCTTCAGGATAGCCAGAAAGGCCTTTCACAGTCTGATCCTAATCTACTTTTCTACCTTATCTCCAGTGGAAGTTCCCCCTCATGGAAGTGTAATCCTCCAATAATAATAATAATAAGGACTAATATTCATTGATGCTACTGATGAAGCTCTATTTGAACTTCTCACTTTTCTCTGGACTGGGTAGGTCTCTTTATACCCTCCTGCCTCTACAAGTGTTCCCTCTCCCTTTAATACCAAAGAGGTAGTAAAGTATAATGGATAAGAGCCTGGGATCTGGAACCAGTCGCTTGGGTTCAAATCCAGTCTCCCCATTCATTAGCAATATGATGCTGGGCAAGTTACTACCTTCAGCTGCAGTTTCTACAACTATAAAGTGGGAATAATAACTGTGCCTACCTCTAAGGATTACTGCCATGTTTAAATAAGATAATCATGCTGGGGGAGGGGGCAGCACTATTAACATTTTCTCCAGGACACTTCTTCATTGCACAGGGCTGTCCCAAGAGCTGTAGGACATTAAGTCTGGGAGCCTCTATGATATGTCCCTCTCCCCCCCAACAAGCTAAAGCTTTTTAAAAACAGCTTTACTGATGAATAACTTACTGGCATATAATTCATTCACTTCAAATATACAACTCAATGATTTTTAGCAAATTTAACAAGGTGTGTTATCTCCACAAGAACATTGACATCAGCCAAAAAACTCCTTCCTGCCACTTGGCACTTAATCTCTGCTTCCACCCCAAGCCCTGGGAAACCACTAATTTGCTTTCTGTCTCTACAAATTTACCTTTTCTGGACATTTCAGACATACAAAATCATGCACTATGTACTCTTCTGCATCTTGCTTCTTTCACCAAGGATAAAGCTTGTTCCCTTATGTTGCTGAGTGCTATTGCATATTTTGTTTATCCACTCACCAGTTGATGGACATTTATGCTGTGTCTATGATAGCGTAAGGCTATCCAAGGGAATACCCTGGTGGTTCAGTTGCTAAGACTCTGTGCTCCCAATGCAGAGGGCCCAGGTTCAATCCCTGGTCGGGTAACTAGATCCTGCATGCTGCAACAAACAGTTTGAATGCCACAGCTAAAGATCCCACAGGCCCTAATGAAGACTGAAGACCCCTCATGCCACAACTAAACACCGGTGCAGCCAAATAAAGTAATTAAAATAATTTGTTTTAAAAAGACCACGGATTACTAAGTATTAAGTAGCTCTTTTTACAGAAGTACATACAAAGCCCTTAAAACAGTGCCTGACATATACTAAGGACTCAGATATTTGCCATCATATCATTATTATTAAAATCCTCCCCGAACTTCCCTGTAGCTCATACAGTAAAGAATCTGCTTGCAATGCAGACCTGGCTTTGATCCCTGGGTCAGGAAGATCCTCTGGAGAAGGGAATGGCAACCCATTCCAGTATTCTTCCCTGGAGAATCCCATGGACAGAGGAGCCTGGTGGGTGATAACAGTCCATGGGCTCGCAAAGAGTCAGACACAACTGGGAGACTAAGCACAATGTCTTCCTCATCTTTGCCCTGTGAAGCCTTCCTTCAAGGCCTAACACAGGGAGCCCTTTATGAACCTCCCAGGCAAGAGACAATTGCTGCCTTCATCTAGCTCTCAGCTTCCAGTTCTGTTCTCAGTAAATCTACCCTTCATTGTAATTAAATTGTTCACATGTCTTCCCCACAAGGCAGCAAACTCCAGAAAGATAAACTTTTCACCCCCAGTGCTCATTTCTTGACAGGTACACAGTAGATACATGAAATTATTATTAACTCTGGTGTGTATTTTTTTTTTATATAATTCACTATTCTGGTTAGTTAATTTGATACTTTAAAGTCTCCCATTAGGACTTCCCTGGTGGTCCAGTGGTTAAGAATCCACCTGCCAATGCACAGGACACTGGTTCAATCCCTGGTCCAGGAAAATCCCCACATGCTGCAGAGCAACCAAGCTCATATGTCACAACTACTGAGCCCGTGAATCCTAGATCCTGAGCTCTAAAGCAAGAGAAACACCACAATGAGACCACGAACAGCAACTAGAGAGTAGCCCTCCACTCTCTACAACTAGAGAAAGTCCGAGTGCAGCAACAAAGACCCAGCATAGCCAAAAATGGAAGAAAAAAAAAAAGTCTCCAATCAGGACAGCCCATCTTCCTCACTGACACAGAGATCCACTATAAGAGGGGTTTGGGGGAAGGACGGAGTGGGAGTCTGAACTTAGCAGACGCAGACTATTATATATAGAATGGATAAACAAATTCCTACTTGGTGTACAGCACAGGAAATGATCTATATTCAATATGCTGTGACAAACCATAATGGAAAAGAATGTGATAAAGAATGCATATATGTAAGTATATACAGTCAGTCAGTCAGTTCAGTCGATCAGTCGTGTCTAGCTCTTTGCAACCCCATGGAAGCAGGATGCCAGGCCTCCCTGTCCATCACCAACTCCTAGAGTTTACTCTAACTCATGTCTATTGAGTCAGTGATACCATCCAACCATCTCATCCTCTGTCGCCCCCTTCTCCTCTCTCCTTCAATCTTTCCCAGCATCAGGGTCTTTTCAAACGAGTCAGCTCTTCGCATCAGGTGGCCAAAGGATTGGAGTTTCAGCTTACTGAATACATATATATAACATATATAACTGAATCACTTTACTGTACAGTAGACATTAACACAACATTGCAAATCAACTACAGGTAACAAGATCATTTTTTTTTATCCATTAAAACAATGTCTTCCCTATACATCTTCTATATGCTTTTTGCCAAATCTAAGAATCAGTTGACCAGTTATTTCATCTTCTTAAAATTCACTTAAGTTTTAAAAGGTAACTTGACAGCACTGCCGAAAGTGGAAAGCAAGATCCCAAATCTGCAAGTGTTGCAGAGAGACGAACAGCGGGGCTGAGACCTGGATGTCCGCACGAGAACTGTGCGGGAACCAGACCCGGGCTCGCTCGCTCTCCATGCGAGGCGCTGACATTTACTGCCCACTACGTGCACCCCGGCGGACCCCGGACCCGTCAGGGAGCTCTGCCAGGCCGCTCACCCTCCACGGCGTGGTTCACCTCTTGGATGAACAGCTGCAGCTTCATCACCAGGGTGGCTGCGTGGCTGTCCGCCTTCCCGGCCGCCGCCTCCTTGGGGCCAGCCCTGAAGGCCGCGTTGATCCACTCCTTCACGTCGAAGTCTTCCGCCAGGAACTTGGAGAAGTCCATGGCTGCACCGTCGCAGCTCGGCGTCCAAGCCTGAAGACCTGGCTCCGGGCGGCCACTCGGCTGCAGAAGCAGGCAGCCCTGCGAGAGCACCCGCGGCAGCCTGGGAAGCAGCGGGCGGGGACCGACCACGCAGGAGACAGACCCCTCCACAGCCTCTGGATCAGCGCGCTGATGTGTACGCCCGAGATTGACCCTCGCCGCCCGCCGTACTTCTTCCGGAAGTAGGTAGCCGTTACTATAGTGATTGCAGGCGTTCCGGGAAATGCGACGGGCTGCGAGCGTCCAACCGGAGGAGCGTCCCTCCTCCTCTGCTAATTTAAATGCCGGCTGGGCGCTTAAATACGTGCTTTACTCTTAAGCCCTTACTTTTATTAGCACACTTAGTCCTCACAATCCTTTCAGTGCTATTGTTCTCCCCCAAATTAAAGTGGAAGAACTGAGGCAGTTAAGCAAGTTGTTCAGTATCACGTAGCTAGAATGTAGCGCAGTGGGATTTGAACTCAGGCAAGCCTACTACTGAAACCTGAATTCTTTGCCGTCCTTCAGTGCCTTCCCAAAGCGGGCAGACGAATTTACATGACCTGGTCTCTGCCCACCACGCTTCCAGCTCCTGTCTCACTGTTCTAGCCACGCTGGCCTCCTGTCCGTGGCCTGAGACACAAAACTCTGGAATTCGCCATTCGGTCCTGTTTCCTCTAGCTTAAAGCAATGTAATACCTCGGGAAAGAGATATCTGGGAAGGCCTCCTTTGTCATAGGATTCAAAATTTTAAAAGCAAATAAAAGCATCCTTTGGTTACACTGTGCTTAATTTTGCCATTTATCTGTTCTCATCCAGGCATACTCCAATTCAGTGCATACAGTAGTTCCTGAAGACTATATAGTTAAGAACCTAAACCCACAAATTCTTAATAGGAAAGATAATACGCTCACCTGGTAGAAGCAAACTGATGTAGTCCCGCGGCATGCTCAGAAGACTTGGGTGCCTGTAATTGCCGTATGCCCCTCTCCTCCCCGAGGAGCTGAAGTTCAAAACAAAACAAAACAAAAAAACCCCCAGCTTTATTGATTAATAACTTACAGGGCATACAGTTCACTCACTTCAAATATACAATCCAACGATTTTTAGCAAATTTAACAAGGTGGGGTACCTTCACAAGAACATTTCCATCAGCCAAAAAATTCCTCTCTGCTTGTTTGCACTTAATCTCTGCTCCCACCCCCAAGTCCCAGGAAGCCACTGATGTGCTTTCTGACTCTACAAATTTACCTTTTCTGGACATTTCAGACACATGAAATCATGCACTATGTAGTCTTCTGCATCTGGCTTCTTTCACCAACCATAAAGTTTGTTCCCTTACGTTGCTGAGTTGTATTTCATTGTGTGGATATGACATATTTTGCTTATTCATGCACTAGTAGATGGACATTTATGCTGTTTCTAGTTTAAGGCTATTAGAGGGGGTTTCCCTGGCAGTCCAGTGGCTAAGACTTTGTGCTCCCAATGCAGGGGGTCCGGGGTTCAATCCCTGGTCAGGGAACTAGATCCCATATATGACAACTAAGACCTGGAAGTCAGTCAAATAAGGCTATTAGAAATAATGCTGCTGTGAACATTCACTATATGTCTTTGTATGGACATGTTTTCATTTCTTTTGAATAGATTCCTAGGTGTGGAACTAAGTGGTAAGATAGATTTATGTTTAATTTTTAAAGAAACTGCCAAACTTATCCCCCATACCACTTTACATTACAGTCAATGAGGTATGAGGGTTCCAGTTCCATTTGGTATGTAGTGCTAAGTCTTTGTTGCCTTAATTTGCATTTCCCTAATAGCTAATGATATTGAACACCTTTTCATGTGCTTATTAGCAGTTCTTACCTCTTCTTTGATGAAATATATTTTCAAAATTTTTGCCCATTTTCAATTGGCATTGCTTATCTTCATATTCAGAGAAGGCAATGGCACCCCACTCCAGTACTCTTGCCTGGAAAATCCCATGGATGGAGGAGCCTGGTAGGCTGCAGTCCATGGGGTCGCTAAGAGTCTGGCACGACTTAGCGACTTCACTTTCACTTTTCACTTTCACGCACTGGAGAAGGAAATGGCAACCCACTCCAGTGTTCTTGCCTGGAGAATCCCAGGGACAGGGGAGCCTGGTGGGCTGCTGTCCAGGGGTCGCACAGAGTCAGACATGACTGAATCGACTTAGCAGCAGCAGTAGCAGCATCTTCATATTGGGTGCATCCTCAGTCGATTCAGTCGTGTCCCACTCTGTGTGACCCAATGGACAGTAGCCTGCCAGGCTCCTCTGTCCATGGGCTTTTCCTGGCAAGACTACTGGAGGGATTGCTGTGTCCTCCTCCAGGGGATCTTCCTAACCAGGGGATTGAAACCTGTCTTCCTGAGTCTCCTGCACTGTAGGCAGATTCTTTACCTCTGAGCCATTGGGGAAGGTCTGTCTTCATATTATTGAACTGCAAAGCTATTTATGTATTTTGTATGTAATTCCTGAATTAGAGGTGTGGTTTGCAAATTTTTTCTCAATCTATAGCTTGTCTTTTCATTTTCTTAATGATGCCTTTTGAGGAGCATACATTTTTAATTTTGATAAATTCCATTATCTTTTTCTATTTTATGAATTATACTTCTGATATTATATGTAAGAAATCTTCACTTAACCAGAAATCATAAACTTATATATTTTTCTCTAGAAGTTTAAAAATTTTAGCTCTTACATTTAGATCTATGATCCAGTTTGAATTCATTTTTTGTGTATGATATGAAGTAAAGGTCTAAGTTCTTTTTTTCTTTTTTGCATGCAGGTATACAACTCTCCCTGCCTGCAATGCAGGAGACCCAGGTTTGATCCCTGGGTCGGGAAGATCCCCTGGAGAAGGAAATGGCAATCCACTCCAGTATTCTTGCCTGGAAAATCCCATGGACAGAGGAGCCTGGAAGGCTACAGTCCACAGGTTCGCGAAGAGTTGGACACAACTGCGTGACTGACACACACATACAACTCCAACTCTCCCAGGACCATTTGTTGAATAGACTTTTCCTTCTCCTCTCAATTGCCTTTAGATCTTTGTCAAAAATCAAATGACATAAATGTAAGGGTTTCTGCACTTTAATTCTGTTCCATCATCTATACTCCTATTCTTATACCAATACCAAACTGTCTTGATTCTGTAGTTTACATAAGTTTTGAAATCTGGTAATGTTAGTCCTCTCATTTTATTCTTTTAAAAAATTGTTTTGCTACTCCATACCGTTTGCATTTCCATATACATCATATAATCAGCTTATCAATTTCTACCCCAAAAGTTGCTGGAACAGAGATCATATTGAATTTATAGATCCATTTGAGAAGTGGCATCTTGACAGGGTTGAGTCTTCAAATCCATGAACATGAAATGCCTCTCTATTTATTTAGAGCAGAATTTTCAAACTTGGTGCTATTGACATTTGGCACCAGATAATTTTTGTTGTGGAGGGCTGTCCGATGCATTGTAAAATGTTTAACTGCATTCTTGGCCTTCACTCACTAGATGCCAATAACATCCCCTCCCCCAAACTGTGACAACCAAAAATGTGTCCACATTACAGCTGTCCCCTAGTAGAAACAATAGTAGTCAAACACTGTACATTGTAAATGTCTTCTACTTCTTTTGCTACATGTATTCCAAAGTATTCATGTTAATACCACTGTGAATGAAATTTTCTTAATTTGATTTTCATATTGTTCCTTGTGTTAGAAACACACTTGATTTTTGTATGATTCTCTTGTACCTCTTGAACATCTAAATTCAGTTCTAGTTTGTGTGTGTCTGTCTGTGTGTGTCTATATGTATGCTGGAGAACTGAGTTCGATTCCTGGGTTAGGAAAATCCCCTGGAGAAGGAAATGGCAACCCACTGCAGTATTCTTGCCTGAAGAATCCCATGGACAGAGGAGCCTGGCAGGCTACAGTCCATGGGGTCGCGTGAGTCAGACATGACTTAGCACTGTCTTTCTTTTCTTTTGTCTTTCTGTGTGTGTGTGATTTGTCCACATACAGAATCATGAAAAAATGAAAAATTTTCCTTTTTCTCTCCAGGTTAGATGTCTTTCTTTTTTCCATCTACTAAATGTGCTGGTTAGAATCTTCAGTGCAGTGTTGAACAGAAGTGGCAACAGACATCCTTTTAAGCATCTGTCTTTAGCATCCAGTCTTTAACCATGAAGTACGATGCTAGTTGTACGTTTTTCATAGTTGCCCTTTTTTTAAGTCAAGGAAGTTTCGTTCTGTTCCTATTTTTCCATCAGTATGTTAAAATATTGTATTTTATAAATTGTGTGGTTTTATTTTATTCATATGATGTATAAGTATACAACAGTAGTTTTTTGGATGGTAAACCAATCTTGCATTCCTGGGATAAATTCTATTGGTCATGGGGTATAACAATTTTATATGTTACCAGCTTTGCTTTGCTAACATTTTGTTGAGGATTTTCATGTCTATGTTCATGGGGGAAGTTAGCCAGTAATATCATTTTGTGATCTTCGTCTAATTTTGGTTTAAGGATATCACTGGTCTCATAGAATGATCCACATAGAAGGATGTGATCCTTCCTTCTCCATTTTCTGAGTTTGTAAAGATTGTAATGTCTCTTCTTTAAATAGCTGACAGAATTCAAAGTGAAGCCATCTGGGCCTGGACTTTTCTTTGTGGGAATATTTTAAATTATTAATTCAACTTCTTTACTTGTTATAGATCTATTAAGATTTTGTTTCTTCTTAAATCAGTTGGTATGTTGAGAAATTCTACAAATTTGTCCATTTCATCTCATCTGTGAATTTTTTTGGCAAAAAATTGTAACATTCCTTTATAATCCTTTTTAACTTCTGTAGAATTGGTAGTAATTGCCCCTCTTTATTTCTTGATTTTGGCAATATTGTCTTTTTTTCCCATGGTGGTCTATCTAGCTAAAGTTTGTTGATTTTATTAAAGTCTGTTAATTTTATTTTTCCAGAAATCAAGGAGAAACTAAAGACCCTCTTGATGAGGGTGAAAGAGGAGAGTGAAAAAGCTGGCTTAAAACTCAACATTTAAAAATCTAAGATCATGGCATCCAGTCCCATTACTTCATGGCAAACAGATGGGGAAAAAATGAAAACAGTGACAGATTTTATTTTCTTGGGCTCCAAAATCAATGCAGATAGTGACTACAGTCATGAAATTAAAAGACGATTGCTCCTTGGAAGAATAGCTATGAAAAACCTAGACAGTGTATTAAAAAGCAGAGACACCACTTTGCCAGAAAAGGTCCATATAGTCAAAGCTATGGTTTTCCCAGTAGTCATGTAGTGAATGTGAGAGTTGGACCATGATGAAGGCTGAGTGCTGAAGAATTGATGCTTTCGAATGTGATGCTGTAAAAGACTGCTGAGAGTCCCTTGGACTGCAAGGAGATCAAACTAGTCAATCCTAAAGGAAATCAACCCTGAATATTCACTGGAAGGACTGGTGCTGAAGCTGAAGCTCCAGTATTTTGGCCAACTGATGGGAAGAGCTGACTCATTGGAAGACATTGATGCTGGGAAAAATTGAGGGTAGAGGGCGACAGAGGATGAGATGGTTAGAAGGCATCATGGACTCGACAGACATGAGTTTGAGCAAATTCCAGGAGATGGTGAAGGCCAGGGGAGCCCAGCACGTGGCAGTTCATGGGGTCTCAGTGAGCAATGTGAACCACCACCACCTTGCTTCAGCCTTCTACTCCCTCCCCTCTCTGCGGAGCTGCTGTTACCACAGACAGTATGTTTCTTTGTTATAAACACAAGACATTTTTTATTATTGTTTTGTGCAATTGTCTTTTAATTAAAATTACCTTCACCAGTATTTTTTGCTTCTTCATGTAGACTTACTGTTCACTTCATTTCAGCCTGAAGAACTTTAAGAAAGCTTTTTTCACAAGACAAATCTGCTTGCATCAAATTATCTGCCTTTAGTTGGGTATATCTTTATTATACCTTCATTTCTGAAAGACAGTAATGCTGGATAGAGAATTCTTTCCTACTCAGACCATTGAATATGTCATCCCACTGCCTTCTCTATTGTTTCCAGTAAGAAGTCAGCTCTTAATCTATTATGAGCTTATTGTATGTGGTAAGTCATTTTTCTCTAAAGGCTTTCACAATTTTATCTTTGGCTTTTAAGTTTGGCTACATTTTGTCTAGGTCTGGGTTTCTTTGACTTTATCCTACTTGAAGCTTGTTGAATTTTATGTACGTGTAATGTTTTTCAGCAAATTTGGGAAGGCTTTGGATATTATTTCTTCAACCAACTTTTCTGCCCCTTTTTCTCGCTTGTCCTTTGGGGACTCCCATTATGTATATGTTGGTGTGTATTTGGTCACCATATACCTAATTGTGTCTCACAGATCTCTGCAGCTGTATATATCTTTCTTGTTTTTTTCTGTTATTCAGATTGGGTAACTTCTATTGACCTATCTTGAGGCTCACTGAGTGTTCTTAGGAATGAAGTCACTCATGGCAGGACAAGATTGAAGACATCTAGGTACCTGACCCGGAGAAGGCAATGGCACCCCACTCCAGTACTCTTGCCTGGAGAGTCCCATGGACGGAGGAGCCTGGTAGGCTGCTAAGAGTCAGACATGACTGAGCAACTTCACTTTCACTTTTCACTTTCATGCACTGGAGAAGGAAATGGCAACACACTCCAGTGTTCTTGCCTGGGGAATACCAGGGACTGGGGAGCCTGGTGGGCTGCCATCTATGGGGTCGCAGAGTCGGACACGACTGAAGTGACTTAGCAGCAGCAGGTACCTGACCATGGACTGCACACCAGTCCTAGGTCCACTACCTTTGCGGTTCTTGAATTTGCAAGTGGTATGGATTGAATTGTGTCTCCCCCCACCCCCACCCCCCAGGAGAGGTACAAATCCTAACCCCTAGTCCTTCCAAATGTGACTTTAATTGGCAGTGGTGTCATTGCAGATGTAACTAGTTAAGATGAGATCATACGAAGTGGGGTGAGTCCTTAATCCAGTAAGATCGGTATCCTTACAGGACCGTCGTGGGAGACACACACACGGAGAACACAAAGTGACCACAAAGGCAGAGACTGCAGTGATGCAGCTACAAGCTAGGGAGGGCCAAAGACTGTCACAGACCCCAGGATTCTCCTACTGGTTTCAGGAAGAGCATGGTCCTCATTTTAGATTTCTAGCCTCCAGAACTGCCAGACAATAAATTTCTGTTAAGTCATCCAACTTTGTTCAAGAGTGTTGGGAATCTAATAGAGAGATCTAAATATTGCTTAAGCCGCTGTGAAGTTTTTTTGATTTCCTGCAGCTGACCCTAATCTTAATATAGAGATGGTCAGCTTTTATTAAATGCAATCTTTTTTGCTGTCTCTGAAAATATTAGGTTATTAGTATCCTTAGCAAAATTTCATTGGTTTCCATTAGAGCAGGAGAGGTTTTGAAATGAATATAGTGACAAAATGGAAGTAACCACAAGTTAAGGTAGTAAATTAAAAAAAGGGAAATCTTAGATGAGGCGATTTGAGGTGAAATGCAGGAGACACGAGAGACTCCAGTTTGATCCCTGGGTCGGGAAGATCCCTTGAGTAGGAAATGGCAACCTGCTCCAGTTTTTTGACTGGAAAATTCCATGGACAGAGGACCCTAGCAGGCTACAGTCCATGGGGTCACAAAGAGTCGGATGCGACTGAGCGCACACACACACATTTAAAGGGTAACTATCAGGTCTGGTATTTTGTTGACTTTATTGAATAGTCACCAAAAACTATGAAGTAGATTTTTAACATTTTTATCATTTGGAATATAAAAACTGAGGCCTAGCTGTTAAGCAACTTGCCCAAGATGGCAAGAAACTAGAAACTGAACCTGACTCCAAAACCCATCCTTTTTTCACTCCCCCATGCAAGGGAGAGCTGCAGGGCGGACTTTAGCAGTCTTTGTTGTTCAGTCGTGTCTATTTGCGACCCCGTGGACTGCAGCATACCAGGCTTCCTGTCCTTCACTATCTCCCGGAGTTTGCTCAGACTCATGTCCATTGAGTTGGTGATGTCATCCAACCATCTCAACCTCTGTTGCCCACAGGAATGGGGTCAGTGGAAGGGAGAGGCTGGAGGTACACGGAAGTGATCAGGAAGTTCACGTGCCAGTTTTAATACAAAGCACTTTCAACATGTGATTGATTCCATCTGCTGTCAGAAGAGAGGCGAGCAGGGGCTACTCTTTTTTTCTGTTCAGCAGTTCATGCTGATAATGGCAATATCACCAAGTCATCTATTGTTTACTAGCTCTGTCCTCCACTATCTCCCAGAGTTTGCTCAAATTCATGTCCCTTGAGTCAGTGATGCTATCTAACCATCTCATCCTCTGCCACCTGCTTCTTCTTTTGCCATCAAGTTACATTAAACAACAAAAAAGCAAAGTATGGACAGTTCGTTTGCTTAAAAATGTCTAGAATATCTCCAAGGAACTAGTAATAGTATCTCTTAGAAGGACTGGTGGGAAGACTTTCCACCTTCTGTTTGAATTCTGAAAAGCTAACATAGAGAATTAAAAATAAATTGCACCTAGGTGTGGCCTAGGTGAGCTCATGTTACTAAATAGCCAATAGGATGTGAATTAAAATGTCACATAAAACTTCCAGGAAACCTTAAGAACGTCAGAAGTTTTCCTTTATTCCTTCCTCCCCCCACTCCCTTTCTGTTGCCTAGAACTTCAGCAGCTAAAGCTCATAACATAATGTCGAGTACATCCTTGGGTGGTGGACTTAGCACTGGTGGGAGCTTAGGTCCCTAATAACTTTGTGATGCTTATACCACTGTGGACTAAGGATGTCGCTTGCCACTTCCATAAACAAAGGATGTTGCAGTGATAAAGCCATCAACCACTGCAGCTGCCCCTATGGTATACCCTGAGGGGAATTCTGAGTTGAAAAGAAAAAAAAAAACACAGGATACTGGTCCTCAAGATGTGTATCAGGAATTATTTCAGAGTCCAGACTCTGGCACCTTTCCCATACATAGAAAAGCACTAAAATCATTAACTTGAGACGTCTGCTTTTGTGATTAGAAGTAATCTCTTGATGTACATGGAGGGGAAGGGTGTTTTTGGTTTTGCAGCAGAAACTCCTACATATCCTGGCTCTTAGCTTAGCAACATGTGGGTTTCTGCTCACTGGCTTAATTGCTGCAGAGCATGTGGGATCCTCCTAGACCAGGGATCAATCTGGTTTTCCCTACATTGAAAGGATGATTCTTAACCACTGGACCACCAGGGAAGCCCTCTGGATTTCTTTTAAATAGGAAAACAAGCCTCTGTGTTTAAGCCACTGTAGTTATTTCCTTATTAAACATGATGCTAGTAGTTTGATTCTATTAGGAATAAACAATGAATGAGAGAAAATGCCATTTCTTCATCTACTCAGATGATCAAATAGTCCATTTGCATTATTAATGTGGCTAACTGCATTCCCAAAGGCTCTACAAAGTGTATTCTTTCAATATGCCACTAGCTTTAAAGTTAGTATTTTGGTTATGCACTCAAAAAACAAGAATAAACTAATAACAGTTATCTGTTTCAGATTTTGGAGACAGGATTATAAATTTTAATTTTTTCTAATTTTTGAAATTTTTATTGAAACATGCACAATTTATGAGGCAAAGTTCAAGGAATTTTTTTTAACAGTGTGTACAAGTCCATCCTGAACTCCCTAACTACCCCTTCCCCCATACCCCTTGCCTGCAATCATAACTTTGTTCTTTGAGTCTCAGGGTTGTAAAGTTTAGAATTACATAGCCTTGTTTACAAAATTTGAGTGAGTATTTTATAGGAAGTGTGTTCATTAGTTTCTGAGTATATTGTTATGGCTTTCTGCTTTTGGCTAGATTTAGGCATGTGGTTTCCAATATTTTTATCTATCCTTGATATTTACTGCATTTCAGTATTAATTTGAACCCTGCCAAAATTTTAAATATTTGCTTACATTTATTTCATGAGGTAAATTTCAGGTATGGGAACTTCACTGGCAGTGAAGATCCAGTGGTTGAGACTCCAAGCTTACACTGCAGGAAGCACAGGTTCAATCCCTGGTTAGGGAACTAAGATCCCACGTACCACGCTGCAGCAAAAAAACCCAAAAAGTTATGGATAAGTCAAGTCTGTTCATGTACTAGAAACCAGAGGGACAAACATACAGTAAATGAAATGAGTCTTAGCTTACTACTATGCAGGATTGGAGTCACTTCATGTATAACAACTCACTTCTCAAAACAATCCTGTTGTGTTCTTTACAAGGAAGGAAGCAGAAGAGGACAAATTACTTGTCCCAGGTCACATGGCTAGAGGCAGTACATGAAGCTCAAGAACAGAATTACAACTAAGGGGTGATTAAATTACTTTAAACTGTTGGGGCTTCAGAAGACCTCAAACTTTAAAAACCTATGTTATCTGGAGCCTGAACACCACAGTAGGTTTTTCAATTTCTAAAGTAATAGTATTACCCCTCACTTTAGTTCAGTCACTCAGTTGTGTCTGACTCTCTGTGACTCCATGGACTGCAGCATGCCACCATGCAGCATGTATGTATGGATGGATGTATTTTCAACATGTATATATTTTGTAATGTTATGTATTTTCAACAGTATGAAAAGTATTACCTCTAGCCATGGGATAATGTATTCAAGAATAAAAGTCAAAGCAGCAGAATGTTTACACATTTTTAGATGCACACTTCCTCAGAGGGAACAGGGTATACCCGGGAACACGCTGGGCAAGGGGCAGAAGGCCTGGAGTTTTTCATGCCAGCTGAAAGTGAAAATGTGGCGAACTCTCTGGACTTCGGGCTCATCCTACTTCATCTACTTGACTCCGCTTCTTCCCAGTGAGAGGTCAGGTGTTCCCTCTTAAAAAATACAACATTTTTTGTATTTTATACAAAAATAATACAAAAATTCATGGCCAGCACTCTATTATGTGTGTTCTTAGTGTAAAAACCAAACAAACTAGTTGACAGAATTCTACATTCTGTATTTGGGGGTTGAGTAAGCACCTTCTGTATTAGATATATTTAAAGAATTTGTGATTTATAAACACTTTGCTGCTGCTGCTAAGTTGCTTCAGTCGTGTCCGACTCTGTGCGACCCCATAGACGGCAGCCCACCAGGCTCCCCGTCCCTGGGATTCTCCAGGCAAGAACACTGGAGTGGGCTGCCATTTCCTTCTCCAGTGCATGAAAGTGAAAAGTGAAAGTGAATTTGCTCAGTCGTGTCTGACTCCTAGCAACCCCATGGACTGCAGCCTACCAGGCTCCTCCATCCATGGGATTTTCCAGGCAAGAGTACTGGAGTGGGGTGCCATTGCCTTCTCCATAAACACTTTAGTAAATACTATTTGTATGAGAATATCACCTTTGCTTTCAACCTTTCATGTTTGATCTCTTAATCTACATTATCTCATTTTTAATTAGTATTCATGTGTTTGGTCTTAAGTTTTTTATCCTTCTTTCAATCTTTACTATCTCCACAGCCCATCTACCCTCCCAGAGTGGCTTGCAGATGGAGCAGCATTTTAGCCCAAACTTAAATTCATTGGAGATAAAAGGAGTTAACTGCAGGTGGTAGTCAGATTATGAGACAACATGGCATTGTGAAGGGACTTTCCTGTGGCTCTGGCAGTGTGCTCTATTCTTGACAGATGATGCCAGAAGGGTAGGGAGCACACAGTTACAGAGGGCACTGAATGCCCCAAGTAAGCAACTTGAATTCAGCTGCACACACTTTTAGAGCACTGACCACCCATTTGGAATTTTTCAGCAGGGATCAGGTATCCAGATCAGAAATCTGATGGTGGCCAACGATAATGCATAATGGCTCAGAGGAGAACTGAGAGGCAGGCTACTGTAGTGCCAAAAAAAAAAAAAAAAAAAGCTAAACCAAGGCGGTGACAATGCAGCGGGGAGGCCAAAATGTGGTACTATTTAGAAATAGACTAGACGAGGGGACCTCCCTGACGGTCCAGTGGTTAAGACCTTCCCCTCCAATGCACTGGGCACAGGTTCGATCCCTGGTCAGGGATCTAAGATCCTGCATGCTGTATGGTGTGGCCAAACAAATTTTTAAAAAAAGAAACAGACCAGATGAGAAAACAGTACTGAAGGAATGGAGATGAAGCAGGAATCAAGGATCCATGAAGGCTTAGAAAGGTGCTTTCAAATAAATGAACAGAGAGAAAGAGAGGGAGGCGGCTGTGTTCCATTTTAAGCACTTGGAGGCAACAGTGGGAACCTCCAGATGAAGACATCCACTAGGCGGCCTGAAACACGGACCTGAGGCCAGCAAGAAGTCTACCACCCACCTAGTGGTGAACTGCCCAGAATGCTCAGAAGAGCCCTCAGGACTAAATCCTCTGCAAACACATTTAAAGGAAAGACTAAAAGAACAGTCAGAGATAGGCCGAGAGACAGGGATGAGCAGGATCCTGGGAGGAGGAGTTCAGGAGAGGGGAAACACGGGGTCATCAGTGTCAAACATCCGCCAGACACATGATGGGTCTCCCAACAGCAGCTAGTCAACTACCAGTTGAGTGAATAAAGGATAAGGGCTATGTCTTAAGTGGTCACTGAACTTCAGAATTAGAAGGCACTGCTGGCCACTTTCAGGACACCCACCCCCCACCCCCTTGCCCTGTCCAACTCCACCCAAGCAGAGAACCACTGGCAAGCTGTCTCCTAGGCAACAGATGTATGTTCACACACAGAGATTCTACCTTTTAACTATGGGATAAAGGTCTTTTCATGTTGTCAGTCTCATTTACCCATTTTGGATGGAAGCTCTTCATAGCCAGGCATCGTCTTTACAATAGGCAGTATAGAAGACCTTATGAAATAAACTTGAGCCTATAAAGGCTCTAAAGACTATCTGAACATAAGACTTTAGAGTCAAATGAATCTTATGAGTTATGACAAATGAAGAAATCACCCCATCACTTACCTGTTTTGAGTTTTCACATCAAGCATACCTTGATTTTTTTTTACAGCTCCCATCCGCAACAGTCTTGGCAGATTTTCAGTTATATGCAGGAAGTAAAAGATCAGACTACAAAGTACCCAATTTTGTGACAAAGAGCCCCCCCAAAAGCCATGCAGTTTCTGAAGTGGAATCCTGCCCAGACAGGTGAGCTGCTCAGATCTCATATCCTACATCGGGCCATCTCAGCCAGGCTTAGCTCTCTCCACTCATCAGGCCAAGCATGACTTGGAAAACACGCACAAATGCCTAGCACCTAGTAGGTGCTAAGGAATAACTGTAACAAGCCTGGAATTTTCTGTTCACACCATGACAAAAATGTAACAAAAATCCGTCTCTTTCAGCTTCATTCAGATCTTCAGGGCTTCTCTTCCCTGAAAGAGTTCTTAAGGTTCCACATTCTTCAGGAAGTCTTCCTCACTTCAACAGACGAGCAATCCCTTTTAGCCTATCATCTCCAAATGCAATGGGCATTGCATCTCCTACTTACTCAAAACTCCACAAAGTATATTTGTTACACAGGTATTTATTCAATGACTTTCTAGATTTAGTCACCACTTGAATCATTGCTAAACTCTTTTCGTATCTCATTTGCATCACAGTTCTTCACCGTGGATTGTGAAGTCGGCAGGCCAGGGTGAACCTGTCAGTTATGACTTACAAAGACTGGCATTGTGTCACCTTCAAAGAGTTCCGGGTAAATGGTTGCAGAGAAAGAGGAGGAGGATGGAGATGAGGGTCCTGAGGAAGGGTCCAGACAGGCTGCCCAGCCCATGGAACCTGAGGCCTGAATAAGGCCTGGGATCTGCTTTCCCCTCTGCCCTGCAGGGTCTGTCTACAGGCGATTCTAAGGCACAGTGGTAAAGGACATGACTGGCCCACCAAGCGCGGTCCTCTGGTCCAGTGGCAACCCCTCGCCTAGGACACAGTGCAACAAGCATTCCATTCAGAAGGTCTTCCGGGACACATGCAAGCAGCATTGGCTAATGGAAATGGAGACGAGGTCCTTCTTGGAAGAGAGCATCCCAGAAGACACTCTGCCCCAAGAACCACCAGGTCCCTTATGGGTCCCTGAGAACAGCAGCCTGGGAGCAACCAAGACTTTCAGAGGCTGACAAGGCACAGAGTGGATGAATGAAAAGATAATAATACATGGAAAACAACAGTGACAACTTTGGCTTATAAAACCTCCAACCTGAGGCAGGGACATCAGTGTCCACCAACGTGCAAAACCAGACATGACCGCAGCAGATGGTTATCAGAAATGTTTTAGCATTTCCCACACTGCCTTCATCCCTCCCCTTGAGCCCCCTGGCAACACACACACACACACACACACACACACACACATCTGCAGAATAAGTCGGAGGCTGGCATCCAGAGCCTGATGTCAGGACAGAACTCTTGGCACTCTGCACTAAATCACCATGATCAGTCCTATCTAGACAGCAAAAGGAACATTAGCCTAAGCGTGAACGGCAAGCTCTGTCCTGGGAGGAGTCAGGCTGCACCCAAGACTGCCAGGTCCGGAAAGTCTTTCACTTCTCCTACTTCGCTGAAAGGCTGTCCACCCTGGTTGAATGTCAGCTTATACCGTAACCGGATGGGCTCCTGGGCAAAGATAAAAGACCTTAAATTAGTGGGGAGTGACAGGGAGATGGGCCCAGAGTCAAAGCCTTTACCCACTCAGCAGTCAGCAAGTAACAGTATGTGTATGTTAACTCCACCCAAGTTAGGTATGCCTGGGTGACAGGCATACCCTGGCCTCGACCCTCTGGGACTATAAACACGGGGGAGCCAGGAAGACACCCTGGGTGTCTTCCCACACTTTAGCAGCCATGAGGTGGAGACCAGCTAAGACGACAGGCTGGCCTTACCTTTCCAGAGGATTCCATGGAGCTAGCGAGTGTGTGGACCACTCCCTTGGTCCACAGCTATGACAATCTGGTCACAGATCTTCCAATCAGCCCCAAAGGAAAACAGACTCCAGCAAGGGACATTCCACCAGCATCCCAACCAAACTAAGACCTCAATACAGTTCTCTCCACCTGCCAGGCTGTCTACCTGGAGTTCAAGGGCCCCCATTTCCCTGCTAGCACAGATACCAGAACGTACTTTGTGTGGATTGTCCAGCAGCAGCATCTGAGAGATCACAGCTGGAGGCGTCAAAGGACTGAAAGCAGGAAGCTTAGAGCTGGACGCCGGCTGCAGTTTCACTCTCATCGACTATCGGGGGGAGAAATCCAACATATAACTCATGCCTAACAAATGACACCTTTAATGAGGAAGATCTGGTGAACAGGAGAGCTTGGCCTCCACCCCACCAATGGCTGAAAGAATCTGGAAGACCCTCCCACCCCACCCATACAGAAAGTGTATCTGTAGTTGTGTGGTCAAAGCTCAGCTTCTGAGATGCAGCACATGAAGAAAGACCGCATATCCTGCACTGAATTCTAACTCTGCCTCTCACTAGCTCTGTGACTCTGGGCAAAATACTTAACCTTTCTGAACCCTGGACTGATAATTTGTAAGATAGAGGTAATGAGAGTCGATGCCCTACAAAATTACCATGAATGTTAGAAAGTGCATAGTTTGGGGCGTCCCTGGTGGCTGAGTGGTAAAGAATCCACCTGCCATTGCAGTGCCAATGCAGGGAACAACTAAGCCCATTTGCCACAACTACTGAGCCCGTGCTCTAGAGCCCCAGCTCCACAACAGGAGAAGCCACAGTAATGAGAAGCCCAAACACTGCAGCTGGAGAGCAGACCCTGCCAGCCTGGATGGAAGGGCAGTTTAGAGGAGAATGGACACGTGTGAGTCCCTTCGCTGTTCACGTGAAACTAGCACAACACTATTGCACCGCTGTACCCCAATACAAAATACACAGTTACAAGGAAGAACAGTCCCCACTTGTTGCAACTGGAGAAGGCCCGCGTGGAGCAACCAAGACCCACTACAGCCATAAATAAATTTAAAAATAATAACAAAATAAAAATAAGTAAACCTTAAAGAAAAAGAAAAGCAAATGCAGAGTTTTATTTTTGTCTGCCTTGAATCCTTCCTTTCAGGACAGGCCCCTTGCCCATTTCTTGTGAGTCTAGTTTGGCTGTTAACCTGTGGGGACTGACTTCCCTTGACAAAGGGATGTAATATCCTACTTGGCCAGAGTACCTCACATCCCGGAACATGAGTTACTGGCCCAAGGTATACTAGTAACATCAACAAGGCCGGTCCCAGCCCTTTGCTGGGTAATCCATATGCAATGCCTCATGCCAGCGGGCAGTTTATTTTGAGATAAAAAGAATTAAAGTCCACGTAACTGCAGCTGCTGGTGGCCGTTTTCCTGCTTTGTGGAGACTGTCTGTGAGAGAACAGGCTCCAGAAGGGAAGAACAAAGTCAAGAGAGGGAAAGTGACAGGCTCTTAAGGAACTGTTTACGAACCTACCCGAATCTAGCCATATGTGAAGATACACATTCAGGAATCCCCAGTTAACTGAGCCAACAAAATTCTCGTTTTATCTTCATCTACTTTAAGTGAAGACTCTGACCTTTCCATCTCATAGATAATGTCCCCAAAAAGGACCTGATGCTCAAAAACGACAGCCTTTATTGAAGAATTCCATGGAGCGGGCCAGCCGCTAACTCACCTTTGGCACAGCCACTTGAAACATGATGTCCCAGACAGGCTGGGTGGCCGTGCTCATCATGGTCAACAGAAGCACCTGCACCTCTGGGTGGCCGGGGGCTCCAGTCTGAGAAAAGTGGAGCAGAATTCTGAATCCATTCCGGTCATACACGATAAGAGGCGGCAGGCTGCCTGGCAGAGAAGGACCCAACCAAGAGGATTAGTGCTAATGCAAACTCCCCTGAAGAGCAGCCATGCTTGAAAGAGACGTGCATCTGTCACCAAGTCCTCCTCTCCTCCACTCAGCACAGCTCCTGGGCTCAACCCTCTGCACCACCATAACCCAAGTCCTCATTAGCTCCGGCGGACTCCTGTGACATTCCAAACTGATCTCTCCCTGCCACCCGACCATGCATTACCAGTTAAAAAAAAAAAATTAAAAAACAACTTTTTTTGAGCAAGAAATGATTATGATTAAAATAACATATGGGGACTTCCCTGGTGGTCCAGTGGCTAAGAGTCCATGCTCCCAATGCGGGAGGTGTGGGTTCGATCCCTAGTCAGAGATCTAGATCTCATATGCGGCAACTTAATCAAAAGAAAAAAGATCCTGCATGCCACATGCCAAAACTAAGATCTAGAAGAGTCAAGTGAATAAATATTAAAAGATAATGTGTGAACACCACAAAAAATACAGGATATCATAAAGGATGAAACAGAAAACACCTTTACTACTCCCCAAAAGTAAGCACCGCTAACATCTGGGCCTATATCCTTCTGGTCTTTTTTGTATGACAATATACACATACAACATCTCTTATATTTAATTTGACAAAACAGTAAAGACATCAGATTTTTTCAAATTAATCAGGTCTTGGAAATACTAAAGGGATTGTCCTAATTTAGCTAAGAAATAATTTCAAAGTTAATTTGGGGGGGAAAAAAGATACATGAGACCAACTATAAGAAAAGGAGGGGGAGTAGGGCTATCTGCATGAACAAATCCTCAGGTATGGACAAAACTGCGATCCAAAATGGCAAGTAAAAGAGATCCAAACCTGAGAATTTAACACGTCAAGAGAGTATTTTTGAAAATCATTGGCTAATTCAGTAAGTGGTAGATAAATGGCTAACCATCTGGTAAAAAGTTTGATGAAGATCCTTATCTCATGCCAAATATCACTTATCAAAATGCACATTACGAATACATACTTTAACAACGAAACTGCCAAAGATTTAAAAGACTGAAAATAATCATGAGGTATGGTGGTGAGGTTATGGGCAAACGGCAAACTTTCTATAAGGAAACTTGGTAGCGAAGGTCAAAATTTTAAACCCAGCATTTCCTCTTTTATTTCCTAATGAAATAACCAGGAAAGTTTTAAAAATGGGTCTCCATTTATTGCAATGAGTTGTTGACTATAACGCTGTTTAAACAGTAAATGACTGGAAACAAATTATCCTTCCGAAAGAAGTTGAATAAATGAGTTACAGTACATGTTAGTGACACAAGTATGAATTTATGGATATAAAACAGTATATATACTATAGTACCAATTTCTTAAATATATGTAAATGGATAAGACAAGAAAATACACCAAGATATTAACAAAACTTCCATCTCTGGGTGGTAATGATACAGATGATTTTAATTTTCTGTTCTCTTCTACCTTTTCTAAAACTATATTGAACATTTTTTTGTTTTAATAATTTTAGATTTATAAAAAGTTAGGGTATATGGGGAAAGAACCTAAGAAAGAATGGAGCTCTATGTGTGTGTGTATGTGTATGTGTATACATATATATATATATATATATCTGATCCATTTTGCTGTAGAGCAGAAACTAACACAACACTGTAAATCGACTATACCCCACTATACTCCAATAAAAATTACTTTTTAAAAAACTTACAAAAACATAAAAGAATTCCCATATACCTTTCACCTAGCTTATCCAAATATTAACATTATATATAACCACTGTACATGATCAAAACTAGGAAATTAATACTTTATTAATTTATTATGTTTAAAATAGAAATTAAGAACTCAAAGGGCCCCCACTGCTGACTTTACTTGCTCTGCCTGGCTCCAAGGTCTTCTGCAATCTGAGCTCACCACACTGAGCCACAAGGGCACTCTGTGCCCCAGGAAGGGGCCCAGGCCCTAGACCTGAAGATCTCAGCTGTTTCCTGCTCACATATCAGGGTGCTGACCACAGGCAGTCACGTTATTTAGCTGGGCCTCCAGTCTCCTTCCCTTTGTAATAAGGGAGGTTAATATCTACGTCTCCTGCTTTAATGAGGCTCCTTAGAGGAAGAGGCTCACCAGTCAAATCCTTCCTTTCCTTCTAATTCCAGCTCTTCTTATTTACCTCAGGTCACACTGAACATTCCCTTCCTGAATTCCAAATGAAGATCACGTCCCTGTGTGGACTCAAGAACCCTAATTAAATTCTGCTTTCCAATATGCTTCAGAGTCAACCCCATGATAGAAAACTAAAAAAATATCAGCAAAGAGACCATGAAGCCACCTGCCTTATCCTTTGCCTGGAGGCAAGATTTTGAAGATTAAGGGCATGAAACAATGCTATGGCTTTTAATAGTAAATAAAGCAGGATATAAAACAGTATAAACCCCCATGTACCTTCCCCAGTTTAAGAGCCACTCCTATCAATCCAGAGTGGATAAAGCTGGGTGTCTAATAGAGAGGGAAAAAAGAGTGAAACTGTACTTACTGGGCTTAACAGACTCCAAAGGGACAAACACTTGGGCCAGAGGAGTGTTCTGGGAAGATGGGGAAGGAGCCAATGGGCCGGCCTCCCAGGACCAACCTGGAGAGGACTTGGTACCTGGTGGTACTTCCTTGGGGATACTTTTCTGTGGAATATAATTCCTGCAAAGAAATAATAAGATTGGAAAAACTGTAGAGAAATCTGGGAATCTGATTAGACTTTCTGAAGAACAAGGGAAAAAATAAATATAAATGTGTATGCATATGTGTGTATGTACATATTTTCAGGGTATATGAGTTTAGAAAAGTAATCTAACCCATGCCTCAATTTTATCTGCAAAATGGAGACATTTTAATGTTTATCTCATAGGGTTATAATAAGAATTAAATGAGAAAGTATACGAAGTGTATCTGTGCGCACACAATAAGAACCCAATAAACTAATTAATGTTGTCAGGCAGTCATGTTACACTGGCCACATCATTCATACTTCATGATTTTGTCCCTTTGGAACACAAATCAAAAACAATTTTGGAAAACCTAAGTCCAGACAGAAGTGACCCACCAAAATTAGAATGTCAAGCAGTTATAAAGAGCAAACTAGGAAGAAATCTGTTAGATATAAATAAGAATGACCTCCCAGCACAGCTCCATCTCAACCCAGTTCGGAGGTCTCCACCAGGGACACAGGCTCCCAGGGAGCTGTCTGGGGAAGGCAAAGTGCTCCAGCCTTGCCAGAGGCAAAGGGACAGGATCTATGAAAATGTGTTTACATTCATACCTTAGAGCAACTCTATTTATATAAATCTGTACTACAGAAACTCTTTAGGTGCCTCCACACTGCAAGTTACGTAAATATCCCCAAGAGGGAAATGACGAAGTATACATTATATGTATATGAATTATTACTCAACTATCAGAATGAAGCCAATTTACATGAATGATGAAAATGTATCAAAGATGTGTGATATAAAAAACCACAGTGGGGTTTCCCTCGTGGCTCAGTGGTAAAGAATCTACCTGCCTTCACGCCCTAGGGCCCTGCTCTGCAATAAGAGAGGCCACCACAAGAAGCCTGTGCCCCGCACCTAGAGAGGAGCCCGCGCTGGCTGCAACCAGAGAAAAACCAGAGCAGCAACCAAGACCCAGCACAGCCAAATGTAAAATTATTTTTAAAAAGTTAAAAAAAAACCCCATAGCATGGCACAACCTGTAAATTATAACCTCCCTTGTGTAAAACAAGCCACATATTACTATATGTGCAGGATAAAAGCAAAGAAGGCGCATTCAACCTCGTGTTTAGGGAATGGTATTTAGGATTTTCTATATGATCTATTTCTCTAGCGATCAAACATCGCTGCAAACTAGTGAAATCAGGAAAACAGAAAACCAACCTATAAAGACCAAAAACATCATCATCAGCTACCGCTGATGTTACTCCTGAAACCGCTTTCCAGAGGTCCTGGCCTTTGGCGTGTGTCCTCCTGACTCGGGGTGGATGGGGACTTAAAGGGGTGGCACACAGGGCAGCCCTCAGGGAGAGCGGCAGCCCGGCCAATGGCACACAGGAGCAACACTTCTCGGCTGCCTGCCCACAAGACTCACAGAGATCCCAGAGGCGGCTGTGGGGAGAGGAGGTCCAGCAAGTTCCTTTCTGCAGAAGGGCTCTGAGCTGGCAGCGCGCTGGTGGTGGGGTTCTTCTTTTCCTGACAGCAATTCTGACCTGCAACCTGTCAAACCAGGAATGGCTGAAGTAAGGCCAGCGTATGAATGACTGTGAGCCGTGGTGACACCAGGGCACAGCTCTCCTGACCCCAAAGCCACCGCAGAGCAGGCTAACCACGTCTCCTAGGGCAGGTGGAGAAAGGGCGAGAGGGCCTGACTCCTGAGCAGACCTTTGGTAAGCAAGAGTCTAGATACAACGGAAGAGGGCAGGGACAGAAGAAGAGCAAAAACACGTCTCCCTCCAGGGGTTTAAGCCAGACAGTGGAAGTGAGGGAGAGGCTCTGGACCTCCGAGTCCACAAGAGCCACCAGGCTATGCTGTCCCCCTCCCCCCTCCCCGGGGCAGTGCCGCCTTCATGAAGGCAGGTTTGAGGGACCTCCCCTCTCCTCTCCAGCCCCCAGGAAGAGCCTCCTTACCTTGCTTGTAGCTGGGGCATCACTGATTCCTGCAAGGAAGGAACACCGTGGAGATGCACATCAGTAACTCTACCTGATACAAGCTGGAGACTAAGGCCATCCTTTCTAGAGCACTCAGAAAGCCGAGACAAAGCAAATTACCGGAACTCACTCAACTCATTCATGGCAAATCTGAGACTGGGTACAAGGAAGATCTCTCTGAACTTCCCAGTATAACCCACTTCTTTCTAAAAACAGGCACACACTCCCCAAGGGGAATGGGCTTACTCTCCCCCTGGGAGTCAGGACCACGCTGTGCCAGCTCCCCCCAGACACCACCCTTACCTAAGGCTGCCAGGTCCTGATGCAGTAAAGATGGCGTCACAGCCCCAGCCTGCTCAGACCCGCTGTCCTCCAAGTCAATCAGGGGGCAGTTCTTCACGCAGCCTGTTGGATTCTGAAAGACTAGAAAACAGACAGGAAAATAAATATGAGTGAAAGCTCCACTTCCCTCAGGCCTCCTCCCAATCAAAAGACATCACACCCTCTTAGCACACCCCTGAAGAACCCTCCACTGCCGTTGATTGGCTTGACTCACAGCCTTTAGTGGCATCTGAAATACGAGGCAGCCAGAGGAACTGCCTTCCCATCCCTGCCATCACAGAATCCTCTTACAGTCCATCCAACCAGGACAGGAGCAGAGCGGATTGCTCCATCTCAGAGGCCTTTGAGGTTCTGACCACGCTTATCAGAATCATCTCACGTGCTTGATAAAAATTTGGGGTCCAGCTCCAGGTAATCTAGGTCCAAAAAGGTCTAAGAATCTGCATTTCAAGCACTATTTTAGACCGATTCTGATTTAGCTAGCCCTGCACTAGGAACAATTGATGGTCAATCTTCTTTGGTGCGTAGCTCCCCTAAGTAAGCACTCACAAGAGGCACAATCTGAATCTGGCCCCAGAAGAGCCACCACACACTTCTGTTTACAAGCTAGTTGCTGCCCAGCAGTTGATGCGTGATGGCACATGGGGCAGAGTCTGGCTGCATAAAACCAATTCTCAAGGGAAAGGGAAAAGAGGGTGTGTGCTCTCATTTCTACACCATAACCCAGAATGTTCTGAGGAGTCAGTTCTTTCCCGGGATTTGCAGGCTACCCCAAGCAGAGGGTGGAAGATGCTCTCTGCACATACCTCTGGACACAGGTATGTCTCCCACAGAGCTGGCCACTGTGTTCCCAAAGGTGACACGGCCCTCCATCACCTGTTTGTACAGCAGAACTCCCTGTGTGAGGAGGTCATTTGCCTGGAGAATCTCCGCTGAAGAACAAGAGAAAAATCAGAATCCCCCGTTTAGCAACCAACATTCTCAGTCTTTTTTAAGCCATCCACAAAGCAGCAACCACACAGCTCTACCAGGTTCAGTATGACCATGCCTCCTGCCCCCAGGTCACGAGACCAGACCCCTGGCAGACCCAGTCACTCAAGTGCTGAACCTCAACATTTCCTTCTCAGGTTGGAGGAGGAACCAAATCTTTTCACTTTCTTGGTCTGTACTGCCCAATATGACAGCCAACACTTGAAGTATGGTCCTTTTAAGTGAGGAACTAAATCTTTAACTTAGTTTTAATTTAAAATTTAAACTTAAAGCTTTTTCATCAATGTGGATGCAAATATTAAAAGACATTTCTGGGACTTTATTCAGTCATTGGAAAGTGTGTAAGGAACAATTTGGTACATGAATCTACATTTTCACCTGTAAATTTCATAAAATCTAAATACAGATCAAGCATTCCTGATGGAAATTGAACATTCAAATCGAAATATCCAGATAAACAATGCAGTGGATTTCAAAAATCTCAAGGGTATCTCATGGTCTGGTTTATGTGTAAGAAAGGATCTCCTGGGAGAGAGAATAGCAACAGGGGCAGGGGCTGTATGTAACACTGCAGGCCACCATGCTAGGAGAAGCCTTCAAGAGCAACCAACTATTAATTTCCTGTCAGTTTTTAAACTGAATGGAAGTGAACAAACAAGAGGTTGAATGTATTTGGCATGTGCAAGGTGTTTTAAATTTCATTCATTTTGACTTCACTGCCACCAGAGAAAATAACAGGCTTAGAATACCTACATCACAAAAAACCCCCAGAAAACCAGACACCATGGGCCTCATAACATCACCTATGATGTATTCTTGTTCCTCCCCCACACACCCTCATTTGAATCTGAATCTGAACAAGATTCCTGATTCAATTTATAAGAAATCAAGAATTTCAGAAATATCAGGAATGGAGAAACATTAAACACCAAGGGAGATGCCATCAGAAAAGTGAGACCAAGAAAAATAAGTCAAAGGACATGTTTTTCATGCATGAAATTAAAAAAAAAAAAAAAGCAAACAAACAGGAGGCTACCACTGAAAGAGACTTAAATACCAAGCATGGTTTTCCTTTCTGGTTCTGATTTATAACAGACTTTAAAAAAGAAAAAAAAGGGTCAGCAAGAGATGAATAGACAGAGAAATGCCCAGGAAATCTGAACGCTGATAGATTACCCCAAAATGTTTGGAATTTGCTTAAAAACAGAACTGGGGGTGTGGGGAGGGGGAGGACAAAGGGACAGTGCAGTACAGGTAAAACAAGATCAAGACTGACTGTGAGCTGGCAATTGTGAACAGAAGGTGAAGAGGACACGGACACAGAATCCCTTTTACATGTTTTGAGATCTTCCAGAAAATAAAAAGCTTTAGCCATTTCTATACTTGTGCACAGGATTTAAGTTCTCCCATGTGCCCTTCACTCCACATTGGCCACGTCGCTGAGCTCCCCAACCCAGCCCCTGAAGGCACTCTGGGTGTGAAACCTCCCAGACATGCCCCTCGCAGCTGCTTCTCAGATCTCTCAGAGGTCTAGTCTTTCTGCAAGTCTTCAGTGGGAACTGCTCTTCCTTCTATCCCCTTCACACCCAACTCAGATGGTAAACCTCCACCCTTTCCTATGTTTGCAGGCCTGCTGCTCATTTCTTGTTCAAGCCCAGATTCCTCTGAAAATTGCAAGAATCAACTCAATCAATGCCATCCGCAAGCGCAACCACTGGAACACCTAGAAGCCACCATCGAGTTTGTGTGTCAGCAGCACAGAGGAAGCCCCACGGCAGGCAGAGAGCCCCACGCGGGTCCTACACTCTGGGCTGTGTGCTGCCTACGCCTGGAGAATAAGACCGTACCGAGCGCCTCATCGTCGTCAGTGGTGTCACTCGCCAGCCGGAACAGGGTGGGCCGCAGCTTTTCACACCTCTCATACACGACCTAGAAAAGTTTGTTACATAAAATTCTCAGTAAGTGTGCTATAAAAAAAGAAAGATTTCAAGATGTGTAAATGTGGAGAAATGGGAACTCTGAAACACTGCTGTCTCAAACATAAAATGATACAACCCCTCTGGCACTTTTTAAAAAGTTGACTATACACCCAGTCTATGACCTAGCAATCCCACATTGAGGTGTTTACCCAAGAGAAAGGAAAATACATGTTCACACAAAACGGTCCTGAACACAAGTGTTCAGAGCAGCTTATTTCATAATCACCTGAAGCTGCAAGCAACCCAAATATCCATCAACAGACAAATGGATATGCATGTTGTGGTACATGCGCACCACAGTTTCTCCAAAGCAGAGACGCCTAACCTACGCCCAGAAAAGGCAGGGGTGGAATACTGCATCATTCCATTTATATGAGTCTAAGAAATGTAACTTGATCAGCAGTCTTTCTCAGTCGTGTCCAACTCTTTGCAGCCCCACAGCCTGCCTGGTTCTACTGTCCATGGAATTTTCCAGGCAAGAATACTGGAGTGGGTTGCCACTTCCTCCTCGAGGGAATCTTCCCGACCTAGGGATGGAACATGTGTCCCCTGTGTCTCTTGCACTGGTAGGTGGATTCTTCACCACTAGTGCCACCTGGGAAGCCCCAAACTAACTAGAAGGGAAAACACGAATCAGTGGTTGCTTGGGAGAGAGGCGGAACAAGAGGAGAAGAATGAGACAGTTTGAGGGGGTGGGAACATGCTTGTTATTTTGACTGTGTGAGGCCTTCTTGAAATCTGTGCATACTCTTAGGATGTCAGTCATCCTGAGTCCCTCCTGCCTTTGTTTTTGAAAGGAGCACCTACCTGCAAGGCCGCCTGGTCTGGCGGGGCCTGTCCCGGCTTGCGGTATGTGCTCAGCATCTCCTGCAGCACCTTCACGTGGCTCCGAACTTCCTCCACAGCACTGACCCTTCTGGACACCTTCTCCGATTTTTCTTGTTCCTTTCGGAAGAAAGACGATGAAGTGAGGACAGATGCTCTGGATAAAGCTTGAATGTGCGCCGGAGAGGCGTGCTGTGCTGTGCAGAGCTCAAGGAAGCCACCAAAACACTAAGTGGGTGGAGTGTTCACTCAGCGGGCAAGAAGATGCTCAAGGTCTGGAATTCCTGGGACAGACAAGGGGGAGCATGTGTCCACTGTATCACCAGCCTCTATCCCTCTGGAAAGGACAATCCCACACCTGGATTCCCACACCAACACTGGTCATTGAGACAGAAACTAGGGTCTGTGAAATGCTTTGAGCTCTTGGACAGAAATACTTGGAAGCACATAGAAGTTTCTGCTTCCAGGCACCACCTTGCCCTTCAGGGAGCTCACAGCTGTTCCCTGGTTCAGGGTTAGGCAGCTGTCTCTTCTTCCAGCTAACTGTGCCCCCCACCCTCAATCACACACACACACATACTGTCCCTGCTGCCAAGTTGGTTCAGTCATGTCCGACTCTTTGCAACCCCATAGACTGTAGCCCACCAGGCTCCTGTCCATGGGACTCGCCAGGCAAGAATATTGGAGTGGGTTCCCATGCCCTCCTCCAGGGGATCTCCCTACATTGTCCAGCCCCTGTCAAATGCTGGTTCTGCAGAACCCCCTAGAAAATGCCCACCTCCTTGACCAAATTCTTGATCAGCCGGTTTGCAGCCTGAAGATCCTCAGGATGGTTGCTTTTCAGAAGCCTTGTCAGAAGCTGGAAAGGGAACACGACTCAGTGAAACTAATTCCCTGCGTCAAGTGGCCCAGAGCAATAGCACCAGCAACAGCAGAATTACCCGTCACAACAGCTCGCACATTTAAATGCATTACCTTACCAAATCCTCACAATGACGCAATGATTTAATGATCGTGACCATCGTGACATTCCCCACAGAACACTGGTGTTTCAAAGGGGAATGGAGATGGATGTCGCAGGAGACATCTGGCCAAGTCTGGAGACATCGTCGGTGGTCACAACTGGGGGCAGTACTGACACCCAGCGGGTAGAGGTCAGGGGACACCTGTACCCCACCTCACAGCGCATGACAGCCCCCAACAAGGAGTTAACTGGCCCAAGATGTCAACAGTGCTGAGGCAGGCTTAGACCACATACTCTGATGTGAGAGACCTCGGGAATCTCGTCCACTTTGTTCCCAATGCCTAGCGGAATGCCTGACATGTGGAGTGAGTCACTCTTCATTGGATAGATGGCAGGAAAGATGGAGAGCCATCTTTCTGAGCACCACAGTGTCTAAGCAGCTGGCCCAAGCTGACACCAGACTGACTTTCTCAGGAGTCCACGCCACACCTCCTCCCCTGCTCCTCCTGAGGACCCCACAGGAGGAGCCAGAGGGAAAGCTGCCCAGAGCCCAGCACAGCTCTGCTCATCCTGCCCACAGTCAGCACCCAGATCCAAGGGAGGAGGACAGCTGACAGACGCGGCTGGAAGGCAGAGGGCACCAGAAGAGACCAATCCTCGGACTGGAGTCTTCCTGGTCCTACACTCACCAGACCTCTTGAGTGACCGAGAACAGTACTGACCAAAAGCACTGCCACTTTTTGGAGGCACCCTGGAGTTATCCCCGCGTCGTGGCCTAGGTCTGGACCACCTCGCTTTCCCCTCCCCTCTCCTTAATGATGTCTGAGGAGCAGCAATACTAGAGGCAGGAACGCAAGGAAAACAGGCGAGATCAGGCTTACTGATGCTTTCTCTTTTGATCTGAGCCAACGTGCAACCCATGCTTTCCTCCCCACTCCCCTTCCCCAAACACCGCACACACTCTGGATACGACTGACCCCCCAAACTACCCACTAGGGTTGGCCTTTCGTACGTTCTTTCCCTTGGGAACACCGAACAGATAAGGTGGAAGACCCAAAGAATAGGTCACTTATTTGACCTCTCCATGAAAACGACATACAGACCCTACGACACCTCTCTCTGCTCCAGAGAGAACTCACCCCACCTCCCCACATGCCAGTTCTGATCAGAGGGTACTGGAGGGGAGTCCCTCAAAGAAGAGGTCGGCTCAGACTCCAGGTTGGCCTCCACGGTCAGGGAGAAGCTCCTTACCTTTGACTTTTCTTCATCAGCATCAAAGATGGAGCTCTTGGGCCAGGGAGAAGGTGGGGGCAAGATTTTATCCACTGGAAGTTTAGGGTCTTGCTTTATGATTCCTAAAAAAATGCAATTCATGGATATGCTGATACAAATACCTGCTGACTTCAGCAGGATCCAGTACAAAGTCCAGAAACTCCTGGTTCCTGATCTCCCACCAGGAAGACACTGTCAGCGACCTTAAAGGGAAACACCCAGGGCGTGATCAAGGCTCTGCATCCTCCCTTGGGAGAATCGCAAGCTGGGGATGGTCAGAGCCAACTAAATCAGAGCACAGGCAGACCCTAAGACTAGCAGTCCCTACACTATATAAATACTGACGATTTTATGCAGGTATACAACCTCTCTGCTGCTGCTGCTGCTAAGTTGCTTCAGTCGTGTCTGACTCTGTGCAACCCCATGGACTGCAGCCTACCAGGCTCCTCCATCCATGGGGTTTTCCAGGCAAGAGTACTGGAGTAGGTTGCCATTGCCTTCTCAGACACAACCTCTCAGGGCCCAGAAACGAGTGTAGGATCTTTGATACTCATAAAAATACTGAGTGCATGTGACGGGGGGGAAAAATAGCCCTCCTAAATCCAGTTCCTCCCACAGAGCCTGAGAGAAAAGGAACGTGGACTCCCAGCTTCGACACAGGACACACTCTGGAGCTCACTTCACAACAGGAACAGGCTCATTCTCCAAAGGCCTCACAAAAAGAGAATGGGAAAGGCCCGATGGCCCACCGAAATCCATCTCTCCCCAGGGAGAAGCCTCACACTGCCGGGGGAAGGACAACACACCTGCGGTCCTTAGAAGAGTGGTGAAACCTAAGGCAGCTGGAAGAAAAGAACGGAAAAGCCTGCACCCCTGGGTGCAATGTGCAAACGTGTCCTGGCCCCAGCCCGAGATGGGGTGGAACAGGATCACAAACAGGTCCCTCCAAGACCAGGGACACGTGCCTTCCTAAGACCGAGGCTTAATCAGAACAGAACCACTTCTAGCGCCAGGCGAAGGGCATCAGGGAACAAGTAATAAAGGTCTACTGTCAGGACAGGCAGTGGAATAAGAACTCTTCTGAGATGTAGAGCAAGAGGAAGACCCAAAGCTGAGAGCAGAGTAGATACTGCGAGAAACTCTCTAGGCCATCAGCCCCCACCTCAAACACGAGCCAACACCAGAGGAATCTGAAACCTGGTATAGTAAGGGTAACTACAGCAACAACCATCTCAAACCCAGCTCAACTCCTGCTGAATTCTTTACCAGCTGAGCAACAAGGGAAGCCCAAGGACACTGGAGTGGGTAGACTATCCTTCTCCAGCAGATTTTCCTGACCCAGGAATCAAACTGGGATCTCCTGCACTGAAGGCCGATTCTTTACCAACTGAGCTATCAGGGAAGCCTCCATTCCTGCTAACCAGAAGGAAAGGTCTGCCCACTTTCAGGGACTGAAATTACTTGCTTCAGCCTCGATTACTGTGTCTACTGGACACAAGATCTCCAGCTTTCACCCAAAAATGACAAACTGTACAGAAAAGCAAGAAGGAACAATCACTGTGGGAAGGGAAGGCAGCGCAGTCAGACCTTGTTTCTTTAGCATCTGATAAGCATCTCGGATCTTGATGTCCTCTGGAAACCAGACTGTCCAACTGAAGAGTATTTCAATGATTCTTCCCTTAACTTTTTCTGTAGTCCAGGAGCCTAGGTACTAAAGATAAAAAGGAAAGGGAATT
Organism: Bos javanicus; assembly: GCF_032452875.1. Lineage (NCBI taxonomy): Eukaryota > Metazoa > Chordata > Mammalia > Artiodactyla > Bovidae > Bos > Bos javanicus. Next base: position 21,146,363 of record NC_083892.1, read on the forward strand.
ACTGAGCTGAAGGGCCTTAGTGAGACAGAAGAAAGGGCTAGAGGTCATAACGTTCAAAGAATGACACAGATGTTGAGGATACAACAGAAACTAGTCAGAACCAAATAGGTGCAAGATGGTGGTGCGATTCGATTTCTAGTAGACCTTGAACCTCATTACACACTCACTGCAATACATCAGCTAAAGACACACACAGCCATGACAGTCCCAAGCCTGACCATGAAAGGCCAAAAAGAGAATAGTGGCCCAATTCCTAGAAATCTCCACCCCGTCTTTCATAAAATAGTAGGACTAATCCTCCCACTTGTTACCCTATGAAATTACTGAGCCCACAAAAACACCCCATATTTCAGGGCCACTCTCATCTTCTGAGACAGCCTACACTCTATCTATGGAATGTATCTCTCTACAAACAAATCTGTTTTCCCACTTAGTTCTCAGGACAGAGCCCCCTTGCCTGCCCACTTGAACCCTCACAAGCATTCTGTATTAATAAATCTACTTATCTATATTCTGCCTCTTGCTGAATCCCTTCTGTGCTGAGACATAAAGAACCTGAGCTTCACAATGTCATGTGGCAGCTCGGATGAGAGTGGGGTTTTGGGGGAGAATGGACGCATGTATATGTATAGCCGAGTCCCTTTGCTATTCACCTGAGACTATCACAACATTGTTAATTGGGTATACCTCAATACAAAATGTTTTAGGTGTTAATTAAAAAATTAAAACAAAACAAAACAAAAAGAACCTGAGCTTCAGTAAGTCCTGATTTTAATTAAAACAGTGGGGACTTCCTTGGTGGTCCGGCAGCTACGACTCCATGCTCCCAGTGCAAGGGGCCTGAGCCTGATCCCTAGGCAGGGACCAGATTCCACATGCTGCAACTAAGACCTGGTGCAGTCAAATTTAAAAATAAAAAAAAAAAGAGAGAGAGATAGTGGGTTTTAATCCCAGCCCACAGGTTCAAGTCTCAATCTAAGTTTTGGCTGGGTTCAAATCCCATCCGAGTTGGGCAGTTTCATTAGTAGACTGCCCAGCCCACAGGATCACTGAAGAGATGGCAGCTGAGAAGCAAGCTGCTCAAGGCTGGTTGAGAGGGCAGGCACAGCGAGAGGACAAATCATCTGGCACCCGAGCCCAGCACTCTCTGAGTTTCAAGGAGTCAACCTCCAAAGCCACGAAAATTCAATCCCACCATGTACTGGCCTAGGTTAGAGCCACTGGGGGCACTCATTTTTTTGGAGTGTAGAATAAAAATATATTGGGAATGAAAATAAGGTAAAGTGAAAGGAATTGCTGAAACTCAAATGTTTTGAATCATTATTTCTTAAAAGATCCCCTTTTAACCCTGGTGGTCCAGTGGTTAAGAATCAGCCTGCCAATGCAGGGACACAGGTTTGATCCCTGCTCGGGGAAGATCCCACATACCATGGGGCAACTAAGCCTGTGAGCCGCCAATGACTGAGCTCACACGATGCAACTTCTGAAGTCTGTGCGCCCTAGGGCCTGTGGTCCGCAACGAGAGAAGCCCCACAGGGAGACGTGCACACACTGCAAGTAGAGAGGAGCCCCTGCTTGCCGCAACCAAGACACAGCATGGTCAAAAATCAATACTACTACTAAAAGATCCTCTTAAAATAAATAAAAGGATTTATTAATCCTCATAAATAAAAGAATTTTGGAAATTATATATATAATATATATGTGATAGATATAATTTCCAAAATATTTGACCTTTCTCCTCAGTTCCTCCTGGCACAGAACTTCAAAGACCTCTGGAATTTCCTAAGTGATAGGAAGTGAAGTGAAGTGAAGTCGCTCAGTCGTGTTCGACTCTTTGCGACCCCATGGACTGTAGCCTACCAGGCTCCTCTGTCCACGGGATTTTCCAGGCGACAGTACTGGAGTGGATTGCCATTTCCTCCTCCAGGGGATCTTCCTGACCCAGGGATCGAACCCGGGTCTCCCACATTGTAGACAGACGCTTAACCGTCTGAGCCACCACGGAAGTCCCAAGTGATAGGAAGTGTTTGTTATTTACAAGTCCCTCCCTAGGGACCACACCCAAGTTTATGCTGAACATTCCTGGTGGACACCTGGCTTCAAGGGAGGGGCTGACCATGTGATCAGAGGATTGGAACTATGTATCTCATTTATACCCTTTAAAATAAAAGGATATTATTAAGTATACTGCTTTTCTGTGTTCTGTGAATCCTTCTATCCAGTGAATTAGGCAACCTGGCAGAGGGGGTCAGAGGAACCTCTGAACTAGTAGCTGGTCGGGCAGAAGTGCAATAGCCTGGGGATCCCCGAGACTCATGACGGGTGTCTCAAGTGGACGTAGTCTAGGTAGGACTGAGCTCTTAACCTGTAAGGTCTTAGGGACACCCACCGTGAGTGGCACAGAGAGGGGCCAGGCCCTGGGCGCTCACCTTTGGGGACAGCACTTTGATGAGCTCGTTCAGGAAGCGGAACTTGGCCACCTCGTTGTGGAACTTCTCCCCACAGTGGTTCACACACGTCTCCAGCACCTGCACAGACAAAGGACCCCCATGAGAAGGTGAAGCCATTGGCCCCACAGCTCGTCCCAAACCTGATAAGTATTGGTTGGAACCATGGCTCAAGGCTGAGGTCACTAAAGTTTGGGAGAAAGGATGAGACTTTCAGATTAAGTAAAAAAGCACTTGTTTGCTCTTGTTGTAACTGACAGGTTTGTGTCCAGGAAACCACTCGGTGGGGGACTCTGAGGTCACCCCACCTTTTATGGAGACCCTCTGGGCAGGTGAAACTGGTCAGAGAATCACTTCCTTCTTTCTCCTCAGAGGCAGAAATCATACATGGAATACCCAAAAACTATCAAACCTGCTGGCATTCAAGTGACAAATTGAGCCCGTAAACATTTTCTTTGGTCCACACCATTAACATTTCAAATCAGTCACTGATACTGAAAAATCCTGAGACTTCATCTGGATCTCCAGTTTCTCTTAAACAGGAAGCTCTAGCAACACTCGGCCCAAACTCATCCCTGGCAATAGCCAGCAGGTCCTGCTGTGCAGCTGCCCTCTTTAGACTGGACGTGGTCTCTCTGGTTCTCTGGTTCCTCCCGTAGATGGCTCACTCACTTATGCTACCAGTCTGGCCCTGTGGGCACTTGACCTTGCCAGCCCTGGTCTAACAAGGGCAGGAGGAAATAAAGCCTTCCTTTCCTTCCTGCAAGGCAGGCTCAATGCTACTCTCCAGGAACAGATCTACAATGGGGCAATCTGAGCCCAGAACTCCCTCTAGCCTGCCTTCTGAAGGCCAGGGAAGGTGAACCGCTCAGAGGCTGTTTCCCACACTGAAATGCTAGCCTTGGGACAGGCTAAGGGGCAAGGGGCAAGACAAACTCACTGTTAAGGCATAAAGAGCTTCTTTCTCTTGTGGAGACTGGATCTTGTGGGCCAGCAGCCAGGGCGCATAGGTTGAGCTAAGGGAAAACAAAGACTCTGGGCGGAGAGGAACACACCAACCGGTCTGGCTGAGCATGCTCGGTCAAGTCCCCTCTCCCCCAGGAGCTTGGGTCCCAGAGCAGAGGTAGGATGTGACTGCACACGACCATGCACGAGCCCCCGAAGGAGGTCGGCTCCCAGCCGCCCCCACATCTTACAGCTACGCTTCCAGAACACACCATCCTCTCCCCAGTCCACCCACCCTTACAGCTCCCAGACCTGTATGTAACTTGGTCTAGAGCAGCACAGACCTTATTTGTTATTTGAGAACTACTCAGTCAACCCTGGAGCACAAAATGTGATCAAACTTCTTGTTCCTTTCAAAATGAATATTTAGCAACATGGAGATAAAATATCTGGATAACTGACTCATTCCTCAAGTTCCCATCCAGGGGACTTCCCTGGCGGTCCAGTGTGGAAGACACCACACCGCCACTGCAGGAGGCAGTTTGATACCTGGTTGGGGAACAGAGATCCTGCAGACCGTGCTTCACGGCCAAAGAACAGGCGGGGAAGAAAGTTCCCATTCAGACACTTCAGAAATCAAATTCAATGAAATCTTAACCTCTCTTCCTCTGCTTTTTCTTAAAAAAAGACTGTATTTAAATTAGCTCAACAAGCTTCCCTGGTGGCTCAGTAGTAAAGAAATTCGCCTGCAATGCAGGAGCTGCTGCTGCTGCTAAGTTACTTCAGTCGTGTCCGACTCTGTGTGACCCCATAGATGGCAGCCCACCAGGCTCCCCTATCCCTGGAATTCTCCAGGCAAGAACACTGGAGTGGGTTGCCATTTCCTTCTTCAATGCATGAAAGGAAAAGTGAAGTCGCTCTGTCACGTCCGACTCTTCGTGACCCCATGGAATGCAGCCCACCAGGCTCCTCCGTCCATGGGATTCTCCAGGCAAGAGTACTGGAGTGGGGTGCCAATGCAGGAGACATAGGTTTAATCTGTGGGTCGGGAAGATCCCCTGGAGAAAAAAATGGCAATCCCCTCCAGTATTCTTGCCCGGGAAATCCTATAGACAGAGGAGCCTGGTGGGCTACATGGGGTTGAAAAAGAGTCAGACCCAACTTAGTGACTAAACAACAACAACAAAAGCATCTGCTGCGGCTCTGAAATGGACATTCAGCAACATGCTGCTAAATATAGTATAATCTGCAAATAAAATTATTTTAAGAACACACTGATCTTTCACATTACTATGTACCCTAGTTACATTCTATCCCTAACATTCAGAGAGCTCCTCAGCAGTAGTGTTTCATAAAAATTAGTTAAAAATTTTAAAATAATTGCCAGTTACAAACTTTTTTAAGAAAACTACATGAATTTGCTATTTCTAGAAAAATAACATACTCAGTAGATCATGGAGGGAGGAAAAAAAGGAAACAAAGCCTAAGCTACGTAAAACAATCCTGAGAAACACAGGCAGGCACGCATAATCTGAGGTGCCTATGTAAGTCGGACATGTGTGTGACATCACCTTACCCGTTGGGATCAGTGTTCACTTGGTCACAGAAATTCTGGATAGCTGACCAATCCTGTTCTGACATGCTTGGGTCTGTGGCTTTATCTGTCAAGGAAATAAAAAGTAGAACTGAAGTATAATAAACGGAAACATACACACCACTCCACATCTCCACCCCTCAAAACAGGACAACAGCCAAGGACTGAGTGTATCACACCTCCTGAGGATGGGACGCAGCACGCAGACAGCCGGCAGGGTTGGGGGTCGACCGTGCTCATCACTCAGGCACGGGTATGGCCCGTGACTCAGGGACTGCTGACTGCATGAACGAGCAACCTGGTTAACCAGGTACTACCCTGAAAGGGGCTCCATCTCCAGTGCAGGGGTTGGCTTATGCGCACCTTCTTCAAGCCCGTGCCGACCCCCCACTGTGGGGGGTGCAACAAGGATGGGTACAGGCCAGCATCTACGCATAGGCCACAACCTGCAAGCTTCTTTTTTATTTTTTATTTTTTTTTTTGGCTGCACTGGGCTTTCTCAAGTTGCAGCTTGTGGGCTTGGTTGCTCCACGGCATGTGGAATCTTTCTGGAGCAAGGATTGAACTCAAGTTCCCTGTACTGGCAGGCGGATTCTTAACCGCTGGACCACCAGGGACCACCAAGAACCCGGAAGCTTCTCAGCCATGTGACAGGAAGACCAGAACTTACAGTGAAGTTCTGAACAGCTCCCATTATGTCCCCCAAGTACCAGGCCAAAACCTGAGCCTCCGCTTACTGAAATCCTCTGTCCCACATAAGCAGCTTCTCCACGTCAGTGGCTTATGCTGTCTAACAAGAGGACCTCCCTGCCGTCACTCCTCAGAATGCCGTTTCTCTCTGCTACCATACACATATGCCCAAGGAACCCAGATCCAGTCACACTAGGGCCTCCCCACTGGAACATTCGTATTTGTATGTGATCTGAGGACGTGCGGCATGAAGGGTACCAGGGCACGGTACCAGGGCACAGCCCAGAGCAGGCAACACCTGGAGACAGGGGGCTTGTCAGAAGGCCTAATGTGAGCCCACGCTCCACCGAGGGGTGGGGCAATCCCTGACTTCCTGCAATCTTTGTGGACTCTTTCCTGGTGCTAGATGGTAGCAGCTTCTTCCCCTCCCACTGCTGCTGCCTAGAATCCCTGTCCCAGCAAGGATGACCATTCCACAGGCCTGGCCTTTCAACTGAAACAAGCCACATTCTCATAAAGTAGTTGCCGAGACTGTCTTTGTCCTGCTCTTTCATAACATTTCCCCTACTGCCCTCTGTCCAGCTTATCCTGGACTATCCGCCTCTCCAATGAAACTTTTTACTGGTCCTGACAGACAAGCTCTTTCAAACTCTGCAAGTAATTCTTATGGTCATACTTCTGACACTACTCCTTTGGCTTGAATGTCCGCTTCTCTCTTCTCTATCCATTCTCAAGGTCATTCTGAATTTCCATCTGCTGCCAAAAGCCTCCTCCACTGCTCCAGCTCCAACTAATTCTCCTCCCTTCTGATTACTTAAGAGTCTACAGGGGCTTTCCTGGTGGTCCAGTGGTTAAGAATCCACCTCCCAGTGCAGGGGAAACAGGTTCGATCCCTGGTCCAGGAAGATCCCACGTGCTGCCAAGCAACTAAGCCTGTGCAACTAAGCCTTAGCAACTACTGAGCCTGTGCTCTAGAGCCCAGGAACCACAACTACTGAAGCCCACGTACTTAAAGCCTGTTCTCTGCAACGAGAGAAGTCACCGCAATGAGAAGTCTGTGCGCTGCAACTGAAGAGTAGCCCCCACTTACCGCAACTGGTCAAAGTGCTCATGTAGCAATGAAGACCCAGCGAAGCCAAAAATTGATAAATAATTAAAAACAAAAAAGACTCCACAGTCAACCGGAATTTAACTTTCCAGACGGTAGTCACTTTTATGTCATGTGGAAGTCGCATGCCCCTAGCTCAACAATGAGATTCAAAGGACAGGTCCTCAATCCCCCACCTTCCCACCCATCAGCCCCACCCTAAGTGAACAGAGACAACAAAGAAGAGCAAAGGAATCAGGTTATCAGTTTCCCCATGCTCCTCACCTTTTTCCTCCTCAAAGCTCTTTCTCTACGTTCCACCTCTCAAAATGCTATTCACCCTTCGAATCCCAATTCAAATGCCACTTCATAAGGACTTTCTTAATCACCCACCCCCACAAAACAGAAGCCATCTCTTCCATCTCAGAAGACCCACATCCCACCTGCTCTTTTAGGATAGGAATCTCCAGCTCCATCCGTTATTAGTTACATGTCATTGGACTCTCAGAGCCCCAGTTTCCTCAACTATAAAATAAGGAAAACAGTACCTTCCTCGTGCGATAGTCATGAGATTCTCAAAAGATACTGTCTAAGGCTTCCCTGGTGGTCTACTGGTTAGGACTCCATCTGTCTGTGAACTACAATCACTGAGTCCACATCCTGCTACTACCGAAGCCTGTGCACCTCGAGCCCATGCCCCACAACAAGAGAAGCCACTGCGATGAGAGGTCCGTGCACCTCGACCAGACTAGCTCCCACTTGCCACAGCTAGAGAGAGCCTGCAAGCACCAAAGACCCAGTGCAAACAAATAAATGAATCTTAAAAAAACACAGTGTCTGAAATACTCAGTATAGCCGCAAACATTAAGTAATCAATAAAAGACAGATGATCTTGTAATAGTCTTTGTGTTTTCCTTTAAAAATATGTATACAACTTAGTACACTTAAACTTCCAAAGTCTGTTCAAAACTAAGGCAGAAGCACTACGTTCCCTACAATGCTTGGTACCGTGCCTTAGGCACAGGCACAAAAGAATTACTCAGGAAGTAAACTGAAAGCAGTGGTACTCAAGAGTCTGATTAAGGAGATCTGACTCTACAGGGACCTCCACTCAATGCTCTGTGGTGACCTAAAGGGGAAGGAAATCTAAAAAAAAGCGGATATATGTATATGCATAACTGACTCACTTTGCTGTACAGCAGAAACTAACATAACACTGTAAAGCAACGATACTCCAATAAAATTAATGAAAAAAGGAGATCCAACTCATCTGAACTACTTCTTTCTGTATCACTAAAACTTCATAAAGCTTCAGTTCACGACAAGGTCAAGCTTGATACCTAAAAGACTTTCAGACCTCAACACATGACTCCGTGACAGCAGTTCCCCAACCTTTTGGACACCAGGGGCCAGTTTCATGGAAAATAATTTTTCCACAGACGAGGAGGGGGTGGGGTGGGGGAGGTGGTTTCAGGATAATTCACATTACCTTTACCGTCTGCTCTCATATGAGAATCTAATGCCACCACTAATCCAACAAGAGGTGGAGCTCAAGCAGTAATAATGATGGGGAGCGGCTGTAAATAGATCAACAGATGAAGCTTCGCTCATTCACCCGCTGCTCACCTCCTGCTATGCAGCCTAATTCCTTACTTGCTGCAACCTGACAGGTACCGGTTTGTGGCCCGGGGTTTGGGGACCCGTGCTCTATGACCCAGCAGCAGAGAAGAGCAGGCAGGACCCTGTTCATCAAGCAGAGTCCAGCTCTCTCCCTCCTCCCCTACCACCAAGTCACCAGGTTTTCCAAAGAAAGGAAGGGAAAAAAAAAAACTCTACAAGCATAATGTTCTAAACCCATAACCAGGGCAAAGCAGCAAAAAGATCCAAAAAGTAAGTTTTTTTATTTGCTATATCTGTATCATAAGGATTCCCTCCAGGTTTTTCACAGCTCCCAAATAACAGCAATAAAAGTCATAGCTGCTGCCCCGCCCCCTTTGTTTTTTAAGAACTTGCTTTGTGTCAGACATGACGCTGAGTGCTTTCCTAGCATCCCTTTCCTGTAATCCTCAGAAAACTGAAGCTGATACTAATGTTAGCTCAGCATTTTATAGATGAAGAAATCTGCCCAGTCACAAAACTGGAAAATGACAAAAAAATCTCAGGTCTGACCAATTCCAGGGCCCAAATGTAAGTCTTCAGTTCTCTGACAAAGACAGGGCCTCTTTCGGGAACTAGGTTCTTTGACCTTTTTGCCACTAAGTTATCAGCTCCCGAAGGCAGGAAGGAGGCCTGTTTCATTCACCTTCCCACCCTCCAGCACCTAGACAGTCATCAGCAAGGATATCTGCTAATGAATGAATGATTCATCTTTCACTATTCGAAGTCTGACCAGTTGGCTGGACATACTGCTGACACCAGGAGATGGCTACTCCAGTTCTGAAATAACTGGGTCTCCAAACACCTAATCCCATCCTGCCAAGCTGTTTCAGTGGCCTTGAGCAGGTCCAGAGACAATAATTCCCAGAGGATTTTTAAAAATTTTTAAAAAAAAAAAAAAAAAAAAAGGAAGACAGCCAAGCCCTCCAGCTGTGAGTGAAATGGCTTTTTTTTTTCCCCTTCCCCCAGGGTAGTGGGGCGTGGTTAGGGGGCCTGGTGCGAGTCTGCAGAATCTTAGTTCCCCGACCAGGAACTAAACCCAGGTCACAGCAGGGAAAGCACTAAATCCCAACCACTGGACCGCCAGGGAATTCCCTGAATGGTTCATCTAACAGTGACTAATTCGAAAGCTAAATCATCTCACATCAGCCACCACCCCACCCCCAGGGTCATGACCCTGGTGTTAAGAGCAGCCCGTGCTAGTCAGGGGAGCCCTGGGGCTGTGGGGAAGCAGTCACCTTGAGAACACTTAGAACTCAATCCTGTGGCAGTGAGTATGCACTGCGTGGGGCAGATACACACCAACCCAGACATCAAGCAGTGCTGAAAGGCCAAGATCCAGCATAGGAATGATGGGTCCAAGATAAAGAATCAGCTCAGTTCCAGAGAAGCTGGGAGAATATAACTAGATCGAAATCCAGAGGGAGGCAGAAAAGTGAGGATGGAGGACAGGACTTATCACCTGGGAGTCGGTCCAAGCAGATGGAAGAAGATCACAGAGCATCCAACTAAGCTAGTGCCTCCCTGGCAGCACTAGCAGAGCTGAGACCAAGAGGCCCCAGCGATGCTGTTAATAGCTCGAGACTCCGCTGGTTAAATCGAGTATAGCACCCCATGCCACCGGGCACAGGAGGCTTTTCATTAACAAAGAGGAGGCAGCTCTAAATGCAGTCATGTGGAACAACGCCCAAAATAAACTAAGTGGTAGGGGGCGGGGTGGGAGCTGGGGGGGGGGGGGCCTGCAAAAAGTCCAGAAGCTGCTACTTGTATTTTTAAAGCTTGAGCTTCTGGTGAAACAGGTTCCTGGCATTCCTTTGGGGAACTACTCCTTCCCAATTCTAGGTCCAATGTTTTTCCTTTTCTGGCAAACAGTATGAGTTTGTTTCTGCCACTCTCTACTAAGAAGACTAGTGATGATAATAGCTGGCATTGTGCCCAGGCACTGTTCCGTGTGCTTGAGACGCACGAACTCCCCTGATCCTCACAACCCCAAGGTGCCAGTCGCTCAGTCGAGTCCAACTCTTTAAGACCCCATGAACTGTCTCCCATCAGTGTCCTCTCTCCATGGGATTCTCTAGGCAAGAATACCGGAGTGGGTTGCCATTTCCTTTTCCAGGGGATCTTTCTGACCCAGGGGTCAAACCTGGGTCTTATGCACTGCAGGCAGATTCTTTACCATCTGAGCCCCAGTGGGGCATGCTATTACATTCCAGCCTTAGGGACACAGCTGCCTTGCTTGCTGAGGTAAGATCCGTCAGTGAGATGAGCTCTGGGGTCTTCACGTGCCCCTGGAGTGACTTCCTTCTCCACCCAGCATAGACTCAGGGACTTTCCTTCAACTACACTCCAGTCCTTGCCCCACCACCAGCCTCTCTAGCACACGTCCATCCACGTACCACCTCCACTGGGCCCCAGCCCCCACAAGTCTGGTTCAACAGTTTACTTTCTCTGCTCCTATGGCAGGCAGGGGCAGGGAGCTGGAAACCACACAACCACAAAGACTACAAGATACATTTCTGAAGTCCATTCAGCACTCCAAAGCCCAAACTCAGAGGATCTCAGGTGCAGAGGGGAAAAGGTGGGCCCTCTGTCCCAGGGCACATCTGGAGGCATTTTTGGTTGCTGGACTGGGAAGGGGGTCTGTGCTGTTGGGATAGGTTCTAGCCCTACCCGAACGACTGAAGATCTCAGAACTTTGGGACCACAATGGCCTAAAACAGCGGGAGCTTAAGGATCCCCTCCTAAACAGTCTTGGTTCCCTTTTTCTCCCCCACCTGGGTCAGTGGTCGGCTGGTCTCTAACCCAGCCCACTTGACTTTTGCAACTCCACTGCCTCCTAGTTAACCACCTTCTTTCTGTCCCCAGCGTTTAACCCTGAGATAATTCAGTAATCTTTCAGTTGCCAAATTCAAAGTTCCCCCATCCTCCTTCTCTCTTTCTCAGCAGCAAAACCACCTTCCAACTACACCTTCCTTACAGACCTGCAGCTCACCCCCTCCCAGCAGCCTGTAGTCTCCACCTTCTCTCTCAGCACCCCACTCCAGCACCCACCCCCGACAACCCTGCTTCTTCCATGTTGAGATTCTCCATGTTCCATGCGCAAACTGTTCTTCCTAATGTGCACAGACAAGCTCACTGCTAATGAACTGAAGGTCTCAAGTTGACTCTCTGGAGTCAAATCAACTGCCCAGAGAGCTTCTCTTTGTGCCACAAGCACCTCAAACTCCACAAGTGAAGCATCTGTAACCAGTTACCTGAGCCTGAAACCTGCAATCCAACCTAGATCCCTCTGATCCCTTACCTCTATTCTAATGCAGTAAGGCTGCTGATCGAACTAGCTAATTATTTCTACTCTCCATCCCAATACCTTTGTACTTCAGTCCTGACACACTACCAGAAGAGCTTTTCATCTACTCTCTGCCTGGACTCTACCATCCCTAACCAATTCAGCTCTTCACACAGTGGCAAGTGATGCTTTTAACAGAGGTACTTGATCAGAGGGGCTTCCCAGGGGGCACAGCGGTAAACAATCCGCCTGCTCCTGCAGGAGGCAGTCAGGAAGATCCCCTGGAGTAGGAAATAGCAACCCACTCCAGAATTCTTGCCTGGGAAATCCCATGGACAGAGGAGCCTGGTGGGCTACAGTCCACAGGGCCGCTAAAGAGTGAGACAAGACTGAGCACGAATGCACACTTGATCAGAGTTTCTGGCTCTGACATCTCCCCCACTACATCAAGGATAAACTCTGAACTCCTTTCTGCAGCCCACAAGACCCTTTAAGATCTCGCCCGAGTTAGCCATGCAGTCTCTTTAGGCTTTGCACTCCTGCAGCAGACTTCCTTCTTCCCAGAATGCTCCGCACTCTTTCCCCCAGCTTTTGCTCATGCAGTTTCCTGCATCTGAAATGCTGTCGCCTCCATTGTTCACTCAAATGCTATGTCCCCTGAGACAATCCCCTCGTAAACAAACCAACTCCCACCACTGTCCCTTAAACAAGCCCAGTATCCCTCCCATTTGCCTTAACGTAGCAAAGTGCTGCTCCTATCGGCTTCTATCACCTACTTAAATATATCTTTGAGAGCAAGGGCTCTGCCTTACGCATCTTAGTACTCCCAGCACCCAGCAGAGCCCAATACAAGGAGTATATGCTTTGTTCTCTTGGAATTTCAAGAACCCAATCGGTAACGCAGGGACAGTAACTACCCCTAGGACTGCCATGAGTCTTACATGAGACAATAACAAAAGTCTGGCCAGAAGGAACTCGCACAAAAGGTTTAAAGGGCTTCTTTTGACATTAAAGTCGGGAGCCAGAAAGAGTTCTTTCCCAGAGGATGGGTGTGTTGCACAGCTAACTCTCAAAGTGCCCTTCTCTAAAACGACGTTAGTAACCGAAGCTGTCTCTAGGGGTCGTAATAAGGATTAACTGTGGCTGAAATGCCCTTTAGCAGTGTTTGGCATAAAAGCGAAGCTCAATAAACCGTAGCCATTATGTTGTTAACAGTGTTTATGCACCGCGATGGGGGCAGGGGGGCGCAGAGCACCCAGCCTCGGGTCCGCAGCCGCGGCAGATTCCTGGGGCTCCTCTCCAGGCCCGCCGAGGAGATCCTCCCACCCGTGCCGGGCCCTGCCTGCCTCCTCGGGCACCAGCCTTCCCGCGGCCACCTGCCCACCCGCCAGCCTCAGAAGAAAGGCCCGGGGAGGCGGGAAGCGAGGCCTCACGTGGAGCGCTGCGCCCGAGCCGAGAGGCAGCCCCGGCTACTCACTGAGCCACAGCTCCAGCGCCACTGTCGGCACCCGGGGACCCTCGGCCGACTCAGCTCCCGCCGCGGCGCCGGCCCCAGCCGCCACCGCCGTCGCCGTCGCCATGGGCCCAGCCCCCGCCGCCGAGGCCGCGGCCGCCCCTGCGCTTCAGCCGCCGGCGTCTGCAGCGTTCCGGGGCTGCCGACGCGGCAGGCGAGCGCCGGCGCGTGACGGGGCGGGGCCGGTGTGACCACGCCCACCGATCATGTCCCGCCTACGCGCAGGCCCGGGCAGGTGGCCTCAGCCTGGCCGAGAGCCTTCTTCTCAGCGCTAGGCGGCCTCGCGGGCTGGTTATCCAGACCCGCAACCAGATCAGAATTCGTCAAGTCAACCTCGCAAGGCTTGCCAGATAAAATAGACGACGCCCCGTTAATTTGAGTCTCAGATAATGAATTCTCTAGCATTTTTATTCCGGACGGTCTTTCTGGACCACCACCTACCTCTATACTCGGCTTTATTTTCTCCATAATATATTACACCATGAGCGTGCTAGGCACTTACTCATTGTGTCAAAGGATAATCGCCACCCTCCCACAAAATAAAGTCATGATTCTCATACATTATAAAATGAACACATGTTAAGTAAAATACTAATTAAATGAGGGAACCAAGCAGATGTTATAATCCGTTCAAAAGAGAAGTTAGGAAAAGGGCAAATTTATAAAGAATAAAGGAGTGTTGCAACAGATGTGCAAATAGACACAAAAGAAGCTCAGAGTTAATTTGCATTTTATATATTTATTCATTTGCTTTTTACCTTTTCATTTAAGGCCTCTCGGTGAGATTTACAAGGATCTTAGTTCCCTAACCAGAGATCTAATGCCAGCCCGCTGCAGTGGAAGCCCGAAGTCCTAACCACTGGAGCCACCAGGGAATCCCCCAATTTGCTCTTGCCTGGAAAATCCCATGGACAGAGGAGCCTGGAAGGCTGCAGTCCATGGGGTCGCTGAGGGTCCCACACGACTGAACGACTTCACTTTCACTTTTCACTTTCCTGTATTGGAGAAGGAAATGGCAACCCACTCCAGTGTTCTTGCCTGGAGAATCCCAAGGACGGGGGAGCCTGGTGGGCTGCCGTCTATGGGGTCGCACAGAGTCGGACACAACTGAAGCAACTTAGCAGCAGCAGCAGCAGGTGGCACGAAAAGAATCCACCTGCGAATGCAGGAGACATGAGATGCAGGTTCAATCACTGGATTGGGAGGATCCCCTGGATGAAGGCATGGCAACCCACTCCAGTATTCTTGTCTGGAGAACCCCATGGATAAAGGAGCCTGGCACGCCACAGTCCATAGTGTCACAAAGAGTCGGACATGACGGAAGTGACTTAGCATGCATGCGTCCATAGGAATTTAGGTCCCATCCTACCCCAAATAAACACACAATATAAGTTTCAAAGTACATTTGCCGTGCTATGTTAGCTTCAAAATAGATCCAGCCGCACACATCTCCATCTCACAGATTGTTGCCTGTAGCACCTTTCTATATGAAAATTATACAGTTGTTTCCTGTCTTAGTAAACTTGGACTGATACAACAAAACACTAAAGGTTGAGTGGCCTAAACAACAGACCGTTATTTCCCACAGGAGGCTGGCAAGTCCAAGATCAAGGTGCTGTTGACAACCTGCTTCCAGGTTTGCAGAGTGCTGCTTTCTTGTCCTCACAGGGTAGAGAGACAGCATGTTCTGATCACTTCCTCTTAGGGCACTAATCCCATCATGAGGGATGCACCCCAGGACCACAGCTAAGCCTAATTACCTCCCACAGCACCCACTTCAAATACCATCACATGGACATTAGCACTTCAGCGTGCCAATTTGAATTCAATCTATACCATTATTCACATCAGGGAAATTCTGTATGAAATTAATGAAAACTACACATTGTCCTTTGGACTGCAAGATCAAACCAGTCAATCTTAAAGGAAACCAACCCTGAATATTCAATAGAAGGACTGATGCTGAGCTACAATACTTTGGCCACCTGATGCAAAGGGCCAACTCATTGGAAAATACCCTGATGCTGGGAAAGATTGAAGGCAGAAGGAGAAGGGGACAACGGAGGACAAGATGGTTGGATGGCATCACTGACTCAACGGACATGAGCAAGCTCTGGGAGATGGTGAAGGACAGGGAGCCTGGTGAATGCATGGGGTTACAAAGGGTCAGACACAACTGAGCAATTGAACAACAATACGTTGTCCACATCACACCCTCTGTGTTACCTGATTTTGGGCCTGGGAATTATTTTGCATGTGTGCTAAGTTGCTTCTCAGAAAGACAGTATATTAAAAAGCAGAGACATTACTTTGCCAACAAAGGTCTGTCTAGTCAAAGCTATGGTTTTTCCAGTAGTCATGTAGGGATGTGAGAATTGGACTGTAAAGAAAGCTGAGCACCAAAGAATTGATGCTTTTGAACTGTGGTGTTGGAGAAGACTCTTGAGTCCCTCAGACTGCAAGGAGATCCAACCAGTACATCCTAAAGGAAATCAGTCCTGAGTATTCATTGGAAGGACTGATGCTGAAGCTGAAACTCCAATACTTTGGCCACCAGATGATAAGAACTGACTCATTTGAAAAGACCCTGATGTTGGGAAAGATTGAAGGCAGAAGAAGAAGGGGACGACAGAGGATGAGATGGTTGGATGGCATCACTGACTCAATGGACATGAGTTTGAGTAAACTCCGAGAGTTGGTGATGGACAGGGAAGCCTGGTGTGCTGCAATTCATGGGGTCGCATAATGTTGGACACAACTGAGCGACTGAACTGAAGTCGTTTCTGGGCTTCCTTGGTGGCTTAGTGGTAAAGAATCTGTCTGCAATGCGCAAGACCTGGGTTCAATCCCTTAGTTGGGAAGATCCCCTGGAGAAGAAAATGGCAACCCACTCCAGTATTCTTGCCTGGAGAATCCCATGGACACAGGAGCCTGGTGAACTACAGTCCCTGGGGATGAAGAGAGTCAGACATGATTGAGGGACTAACACTTTCACTTCAGCCATTCACAAAGATTCCAGCCGAGTCTTTGTGACTCTATGGACTGTAGCTGCCAGGCTCCTCTGTCCATGGGATTCTCCAGGCAAGAATACTGGAATGAATTACTGTTTCCTCCTCCAGGGGATCTTCCCAGCCCAGGGATTGAACCCACATCTCCTGTGTCTCCTGCATTGGAAGGCAGATTCTCTGAACCTAGGAAGTGGGGTGAAGTACAAGAATCTAATCATTCTTCCTCCAGTCAATGCTTGAGAGACCACAACTGAAAGGTTAAAGGGTAAGTGGGCGGTCAGGAAGTGGTTTGGAGTTCTGTGTAGTGGTTGGGTGCAGAAGCTTTGGTTTCAGACCAAACAATGCTGTCACCCTCGCCAGCCTTCCTAGGACCCGTCTTGCGTGTCTGTGCAGCTCTTCCTGCCCAAGCTCCCTTCTGGTTTCCATTTCCTTTCCTATGTCATGTTCATGGCCCATGGTCTGTCTCTTCTTTCTGGACAATGAATTTTCATAAGCAGGAGCCATGTCTATCTAATTCCCCAACCTTTTTGGCACCAGGGACCAGTTTTATGAAAAACAATTTTCCATGGACCTGGGCAGGGCAGGGGTGAGGATGGTTTTGGGCGTGAGGCTTCCCTGGTGACTCAGACTGTAAAGAATGAGCCTGCAATGTGGGAGACCCGGGTTCAATCCCTGGGTCAGGAAGATCCCCTGGAGGAGGGAATGGCAACCCACTCCAGTATTCTTGCCTGGAGAAGCCCATGGATGGAAGAGCCTGGCAGACTATAGTCCAAAGGGTCACAAACAGTTGGACATGACACATTTTCACTTTCAAGTGCATTACATTTATTGTGCACTGTATTTCTATTATTACATTTTGATGTATAATGACATACATATATAATATTGTAGTAGTTTCAGGTATACAACATGATTTGATATTCGTATACCTTGCAAAACAATCACCATGTCTAGTTAGTATTCAATACCACACATCGTTTCAAATGTTTTTCTTTTGTGATAAGAACTTCTAAAGCCTTATAAGATCTTGTAAAATCTACTCTTAGAAGCTTTCAAATATACAGTGCAGTATTAACTATGTCACCACACTGTACATTGCATCCCCAGGACTTAGCTACTTTATAACCTGCTGTTTGTACCTTCTGATCACCTTCACCCATTTTGCCCACCCCTATACAATTACAAGGGGCTTGCTTCCTGGGTAGCTCAGCTGGTAAAGAATCTGCCTGCAACGCAAGCGACCCTGGTTCAGTCCTTGGGTCGGGAAGGTCCCCTGGAGAAGGGATAGGCTACCCACTCCAGTATTCTTGGACTTCCCTGGTGGCTCAGACAGTAAATAATCTGCCTGCAATGTGGGAGACCTGGGTTGGTGAGATCCCTTGGAGGAGGACATGGCAACCCACTCCAGTATTCTTGCCTGGAGAATCTCCATGGTCAGTAGAGCCTGGCGGGCTACAGTCCACAGGGTCGTACAGAATCTGGACATGACTGGGAGACTAAGCATAGCATACAATTACAAATAATTTTTAGCATAAGTATGTCACAAATATTGCTTGGGACATACTTAAAAAATTATTCACTGTTTATCTGAAATTAAAAGTAAAAAACAACAATCCAACTCCTTGTCAAGAAAGCATTTCCTGGGACTTCCCTGGCAATCCACTGTGAGGACTACACTTTCCCTGCAGAGGGCCCATGTTTGATTCCTGGTCTGGGATCTGAGATCCCACAAGCCCCATGGTGTGGCTTTAAAAAATAAATAAAATAAAATATAATAAACTTTTAATTTAAAAAACAGGGTGCTCAAGCCTGAGGGATGGGATGAGGAGGGAGGTGGGAGGGGGCTTCAGGATGGGGAACACATGTACACCCATGGCTGATTAATGTCAATGTATGGCAAAAACCACTACAATATTGTAAACTAATTAGCCTCTAATTAAAATAAATAAATTAAAAAAATTTTTTTTTAATTAAAAAAAATGTAATTAAAAAATCAATTAAGAAAGAAAGCATTTCCTGTCTGGCTCCAGACACCCAAGATACCCACATCCCTGTATATCACTTTGCTTGCCCCTCCTCCACCACACCCACACTTGCAATTTTGTAACTGTCAGTCACCTATGAGATGGTGATCTCTTTGAGGCAGGAGCCTTATCTTTTGTGTTTTATTTTTAAAAGCTTAAGGAAAGGAATAAACACAAATCTGTGGAGTAAGCCCCCACAATCTACAAGGCTTTGTCTAATTCCTCTCACACCCCTAGGCTTAACAGGGCCTGGCACGCAGTAGGTAACTGTGAAATGAATGAAGGAAGACAGGACAGAATGGATTCAGACGAGGCTGCCCCTCCTTGCCCGGGCTGTCCTACTGCAATCAGGGTTGCGGGAGGGGTGGTAGGGGGCAGTGGAGACAGCATGTAGGCCGGGGACCCCCACATTTTGCCCAAATACAAGGACTAAGCTAGAGATCCCCAGGGTGTGATAATGAGTTTATTGAGTGCCAAGTTAAGCTTCTACTGCCTTCTATATTTAAAAAAACGCACATCCTGTAATTCACTAGTGAAAATAGTAACCACAAATGATGTGGTTTCTGAATATTGCAAAACAGTACCCAGGCTAAACATATGACTGTGCACTTGGCAGCTCAGCTGTTCAAAGAATCCACCTGCCATGCAGGAGACCCCGGTTCAACCCCTGGGTCGGGGAGATCCCCTGGAGAAGGGATAGGCTACTCACTCCAGTATTCCTTGGCTTCTCCTGTGGCTCAGACAGTAAAGAATCTGCCTGCGATGCAGGAGACCTGGGTTTGATCCGTGGGTTGGGAAGATCCCCTGGAGGAGGGCATGGCAACTCACTCCAGTATTCTTACCTGGAGAATGCCCGTGGGCAGAGGAAACTGGCGGGCTACAGTCAGTCCATAGGGTCGCAGAGTCGGACATGACAGCGACTGAGCACCGTGAACTTGAGCGCTCACCCTGACTCTCCATCCAATCAGGTGTGCGTCTGGCCTGTCACTCAACAATATTTACTGAGCACTGACTACGTGAACAGGCACCATTCTCAGCACTGGGGGGTCTAGTGGTGAGCAAGACAGATCACGTCTCTGCTCTTATGGACGTTATAATCTACACTAACAAATAACTGCTGAACTACTTACCTGACATTTACACAATCAATTCGATTGTGTTCCCTGGAAAAGAATAGGATGTTGATGATTAACGGCAGAGGAAGGAGAGCTTCTAGGGGGAGTAAGAGGCTTTCCTGAAGAGGGAATAGTGAAGCGGGAGATTTGAACACTGAGACACCAGGCAAAAGGACAAAGAGCAGATGAACAAGAGTATTCCAGCCAGAATGTGGCTAGAAGGCAGGCTTACATGGCTGGGGAACAGCGAAAGGGGCTCATGAGGCAAGGATGAGTGAAGTGAAGCAGCATAGTTAGAGGAGGAAGTGCCGGGCTGTGATGACAAAAAATGGCTTTATCATGTTTCCCCCTTCCATGCTTCATTTTGTTTTTACTCTCTTTTAAAATTTTGTGAAGGGTGTCTTCATTGCAGTGCTCAGACTTTCTCCAGTTGTGGCTCTTGGGCTTCTCTTGCTGCAGAGCACGGGCTCTAACGCATGGGGGCTCCGTAGTAACGGAGGGCTCTCTAGTTGCTCTGCAGCATGTGGAATCTTAGTTCCCGGCCCAGGGACTGAACTGCTGTCCCCTGAATTAGAAGGCAGATTCTTAACCACTGGACCACCAGGTAAGTCCCTTGTGCCTCATTTTCCTATCAGGGCTCCCAGCTCCTGGGCCAGCCCCACTCAAATCTCAGTTCAGCGAAGCTTCTGGAATGATCAATCAAAAAAACACAAATCTGGAAAACACACACACACACAAATCTGATCTTGTCACTTCCCTACTTGAAGCATGTCAGTGGCTCTTCACCTTCCACTTCATGAAGACCCAATTCATGTCTTCTCTAATGGACCCCCCCTTTTGTCCAGGAACCCAGAGAAGAGCTGGCCCCAGCCCCAGCTCTGGGTCTAGCTGACCTATGAGGTCTCCTCACCCACCTCTGTACAAGGGATGCATTCAAGAATGGAGAAGTCATGTAGGGGAAGGTGCTGGAGAGAAGTTTCCATGCTTTTAGGGAGAGAGCCACAGAAAGCCACGCTCTAACAGCATGAAGGAGGAAGTACAGAGGAGCCTGAGCCCTTCAAGCGGCCAATCGTGAGCAGAGAGAACCAACCAGAGGCTATTGCCAATGCTGGGGCCAATTAAGCAAAGAGACTGGAAGTCCCTCAGACCTCCACAAGGTCACTGAACGCTTAATTAACCAACCCCAGAGCCTACCGTACCCCTGCACTTCCTGCTTTGTGGGACACTGAATCTTCTTGTTTAAGCTTGTTTGAATCTGGATGTTTTGTTATTTGTAGTGAATGGTACCTCGATGCCTTTGACCAGGCATCAAGGCTGTTTGGATTTCCCCTCTGGCTGGGTTTTCAGTCACTTATCTCACTCCTTCAGCTCCTACCCATGACTCCAGTCAATACCCTTCCAATTCCCACTGACCTGGAAACTCCTACTTGTCCCTCAGAACCCAGTTCAAAGTTCATCTATAAAGTCCTCTGACACCCACGAACATGAACCATGAACTTCCTTCTCTGGGATCTGGTCTAATCCAGAAAGTTCTCATAAAAAAAAAAAAAAAAAAATTGTTTGGTAGAAACCAACACAATGCCGTAAAGCAACTGTCCTTCAATTACAAATAATTGAATTAAAATAAATTGTAAAAAAATGATTTATTTGGCTATGCTGAGTGTCAGTTGTGGCATGTGAACTCTATAAACTGGGCATACGGGATCTAGTTCCCTGACCAGGGATCGAACCCGAGCCCCCTGCATTGGGAGCATGGAGTCTTAGCCACTGGACCACCAAGGAAGTCCCCTCATTTTCTAAGTATTTATTATCCTGGCCCCTGGGAATTTTATCATGAGAAAAATATTAATCAGTTAGACAATTTCTAATTTACGTCCCACTAAACATCCCTCTATATCGAACTATTCCATCTTAATCTTCACATCAGTCTCTGTCAAAGGTCGATCTCTCACAGATAGCTGGATTCAATGCAATTTACTGGCAATGTACCAGGTAAACTACAACTGCAAATCTAGCAAAAGAAATTTGATTTCCCAGTGTCAATGAAAGTCATCCTGGGAAACTGTTGGAATGTGGGAGGGTTAGACCAGCTGATGATTGCCACTTCTGAAGAAAATGATCTAACTGATAAAGAACTCAAACATTTTTTTTTTCACCCTGAGACCTTACCTGACTCCCTATTTGTCAGGCAACATGCCAGGTACTATGGTTACAACCAAGAATAAGAAAAACTAACTGCCTGCCTCAATCTTATCCTCTTTAGAGTAAGATTGACAATAAACATGTACAACTCAGTAATTTCATATATTAATAAGCATTATGAGAAAAAAATAAGCTAGATAAAGACAATGCTAAATGAGATTCTAAAGTTGGCTACAGAATAATAGTAATTTTCTGACAAGGGTACTCTGTAAACTCCATGTTAAGAGAGTATGCCCAGGGGCAGAACGGCTGTCTTGATTACTAGAGTGGGTCTCCTGCAGCCATGACTGCATTACATGAGTCTGTCCCACTGGCCACAGCTGACTGGACCAGAGGTAGACAGCTGACCCAAGCTAGGCCAATCAGATTCTTTCCTAGGATTTTGGACATAGAATACTAGTTATTGAATTGCCAGGGTATCAGAGGGGAGATGATTCAGCTTTAGGGCTGGGGCGGTTGTTGGACAAGTACAGAGATTTAAAAAAAAAAAAAAAAACCAGCCTGCAGAAGGAAGATGAGGGAAGCAGACACCCAGACAGAAATGGTTACAAACTGCAGATTCAGAGGGACAATGGTGAGTGTCTTGGGTTCTGAGGAGTTACTGGTTAGAGATCAAGTCTCTTGTAAGGTCCAGCTGGGAGTCCTGCTTTTGGATTTGTCCTAATTCTTTCAATAAATTCCTCTCATGGTTTAAGTTAGGCTGGGTCTGTTTCTATGTTTTGCAACCAGCATTTCCAAGAATGAAAATACTGATGATGAGGGTGACGGTAAGAGATAACATTTGCTGAGTGCCAGGCATTGTTTTAAGATCTTTACATAGGTCATCTATTTTGATTCTTACAAATTGTTGAGATAGACACAATTGTTATCCCCATGTGGCACGAGGAAACTGAGCTTCAGAAGCCACAGTGAGTAAGTAGCAGAACCAGCTTCTGGCCTCCACGACCTTCACTGCTTGACTATAAAAGCACTTCAAAAAAGCACTGGGGGATGGGCCTGAGGTTATTTAAAATCTGTGAAGTCCTCCAACACATTTCTTCTGATCCTGAGCAAAACTCCAGAGCAGATGATACGTGCTGCTTCTCAGATAACTCACTCCAAATGAGGAAGTGGCCACATCTTTATCAACTCAGCAGTCTGATCACCCACTTTGTTAAAACAGCCACATCCCCTCACTGAGAGCTAGAGTTTCTCATAAGCATACTTGATGTCTTAGAACTGGAGGCTCTGATGTCACTCAAGTCAAGAGTTGAGGTTGGACTCTGGGTTGTCAAATGCCTCGTGCTAAACCCTCAGAGTTGATCAACTTTGCTGAGCCCCAGTTTCCCTATCTGAAACATAGAAACAACACAAGAATAATAATGCCTAATGTGAAGATTCAAACAGATGATGGACTAAAGTGTTTACCAGTATAGTTTAAAACCCACAAGTATTTGAAGCTCATGTAAATGCACAATAAATTGCAAGCATTATTATTCTATGTCCTTTCAGTGCCATACTTGTTGTTTCTGACATTACCCCTTCTTCTGGAAAAAGTACCCTACTTCTTCCTTGGGAACTCTTCCTCTGTTGGATATCATCCCCGAGGGACCACCTATTCCTGGCTGAGGAATGGTAACATGGACTCAGTTAGCCCAACCAGAACCCTCTTCTGAGTATCTGAATCTTTAGCTGAGTCACATCCAAAACTGAGTGGGAAAAATACAGAGGAACCACAACAGAAAATATTTAAGAGTTAATGTGTTCCCATTCAAGAACACAGACAAGACTCACCATGAGCTCCTGTGGTGGCCCACATGATCAGAGCTTCCTTGGCTCCTGTCTTTTACAGGATCTGGTTCTCTGATTTTCCCATAGATTCTTTGACTTTCTCAGAAATTTAAACTCCTATAAAGCCTCCAAAACACCTAAGCTAGGCAGAACTGGTTTCCACTGCTTGTCATCAAAGTACTTGATGTACTTTTCAAAGAATGATTAGGTCTCTGTGAAACTCAGCAAATTATTTAATCCCTTTCCCTCTTCCTCTGGACAAGGAGAGTGTATTAGCAATCTACTGCTGGGTGACAAATAATCCTAAAGCCCAGTGGCTTTAAACAATAAATATTTATCAACTCATAACTGTGTGCCTGAAATTTGGAAGCAACTCTGCTTAGTGGT
This sequence comes from Bos javanicus, assembly GCF_032452875.1. NCBI lineage: Eukaryota > Metazoa > Chordata > Mammalia > Artiodactyla > Bovidae > Bos > Bos javanicus. Next base: position 21,170,090 of record NC_083892.1, read on the forward strand.
TCTGGTTTAGGATCTTTCATGAAGGCTGCAGTCAAATGTCAGCCAGCATCGCTGTCATCTGTCAGCCCCGGCTGCTTGATTGGGGCTGGAAGACCGACTTCCAAGATGGCCCATTCATATATCTGCTGTCAGGAGGCCTCTGATCCGTATCTGTTTGAGTGTCTTCACCATGTGGAATAAGACAGAAGCCACGGCACATCACACAAGGCAGCCCCCTTCAATGTGAATGCCAGGAGGTAGTGATGAAGATGACTGGGGGCCACACAGGGGAAGCCCAGAAACCCTGGAGGGGGCCTCTATAGCCAGCTACCGCCCTCCTTTCACTGAGTTATTCCTATTCACCCGAAGAAGAACATCTCATTTCAGAAACCCTCAGACAGTGATTTACAAACAGTGGGTGGAAGGAGGTGGTGAATATGAAGATGCAAAATAGGCAGAGTGAAGGTCTCCAGTCTAAAGACTTGTTCTGGAGAACTGGAAAAGAGGAAGATATAGCCTTTAGGGAAGGGAGACACCGGCTGCCCTCCCTAAGTCCAAGGACAAAGAGTAGTATAAAACTTAAGTGTTCCTCCTGGGCAGCTCCAAAGAAGGTCTGACAGACAGTTTAGGCCTGCTTGTCAATCACTGCTCCAAAGTCAAACTGGTTGAGAACTGGAGTCCAAGAGTCCAGGCCGCTGCCAAGCTGTTACATATGGGCTGACAAAATGTTCCCCACAAAGCTCATGTTGAAACCCAACCTCCCAGTACCTCGGAATGTGACTGAATTCGCAGACAGGGATAATAAAGAGGTGATGAAGTCCAAACTGAGCTGTGAGGCTGGGCCTTAACCTGATCTGACTGGTGTCCTTGTGAGAAGAAGGCATTTGGACAGAGACACCGAGGGCATAGACAGAGGCAAGACTATGGAAGGAGAGAGCAAAAAGTCAACTGTGTACAAGCCAAGGAGAGGGGCCTCAGGAGAAACGAAACCTGCCAACACCCTGATCTTGGACTGCCCGACTCCCGAACTGTGAGAAAGTCACTTCCTGTTGTTTAGGCCACCAGTCTGTGGTCTTCCGTCATGGCAGCCCCAGGCAGACTGAAGCTCGAGCTGCCGCCGTTCTTTGAGGCAGCTCCTAACCTCTGCTGTGTAGTGGGGTGTCACAATCAGATGTGAGGCCTTCCTTTCCAGACTCAGGGAGGTGAGACAGGTCTGGGCATCCCTGGCCAGCTGATAAGGATGGGCCTGGCATGGAGCCATAAATGCACCTGTGCACCCAGAGGCTCTGTGTCCACTCCTGGTTCTTTCCGCAAGCTCCTGCCGGGCCCAGGCATCCTGCTCCTCTCCTCCGAGGGCGGCTCCTCCGAGTACGGTTCCTGCGGCCACCTCCACCGGCCTGCCACCTTCTCTCTAGCTGCAGAGCACCTTCTGTATCCGTTCCCGCACTTCCTTTGGTCCCAAAGACACCATCATCTCAGCTACCGGAGGTCCTTGCTGAGGACAAACAAGAGAAAACGTTACCTTAAACTGCCTGAGGAACACACGCCCGGCCTCAGCTGCAGGAGTTATGCCCAAGCCAATGCTGGCACCGGTGCCTGCACCCCACAGAGCCGGGTGTGCACTTTATGGGTTTCAATTTCTGAGGCTGAGGATAGGTCCCGGGGCCTGCTCTCCCTGGGTTGGTATGTCCCTTCCCCTAATCAACTGCCAGCCCCCTCAAGAGGGGGAGCATGTGTGTTTCACTCATTACTGGATCCACTGCACCTAGCATGGTGCTTGTACATGGTAGGTACTCAGTAGATACTATCTGTTGAATGATTGAATGAGGGGAGGTGGTCATGTTTCATTCATCTCTGTAGCCCTCAAACTACACTTAGTGCTGTTGGTGAATGTCAGTTGAGTGGATAAAAGAGGGCTCCAGTCCAGTCCAGCCGCCTGCCTCACCTGCTGTCCACTGAGGGCCACTCGGAGGAGCTTCATCACGTTACTGTGTTTGATGCCTTCCAGACCATCTGACAGCTTCTTCAGTTCTCTATTCAGCACGTCCTGAGTTAAGTTCGTACCAGGTCCTTCTAAAAGTCTAGAAGAGAGCCAGTCTATGAGGGGCCAGCACAGGCCAATGGCAAGTGGGTGGAAGGGAGGACTTCAGAAGCTTATCCATCAGCTACAACATATTAATAAATTAATAGCACAATCAATGTTCAAGCCTGCTTGGAAGTGGAGGGAGATATCTACTACTCCCATCCTAGTTGGTGAAGAAATAGCAACCAAGGGACTACAAACACAGAGACTCCAAGCCAAGTGTGCATAAAAAATGGAAACTCGGAGGATACCGTAAGAGGATTTACTAATTACCACCTGTGTCATGCAATCTTCATGCCTCAGTTTTCTCACCTGTAAAATGGGGATAATAATAGTCTCTGCACCTCACAGAGCTATGGTGGGGCTGAGTTAAAACTTGTAAAGCAAGGAGTACCCTGGCCGAACAGACAGTAAGAACTCGGAAGTATGAGATCTTATATTTCAATAAAAAGTTAAATATTAGCTATTATTTATTATATCCAAATGCTCAGAGACATTGCAAGAGGATCTAAAAAGAAACTTACGAGTGAGTTAGATATAGGACGGAAGAATGAAGCCCTCTGAGAAATGCTCTGAAACACAGCTTCAAGACCTCTGGGATTTTCCTGGTGGTACCGTGGATAAGAATCCACCTGCCAAAGGAGGGCACTTGGGGTCGATCCCTGGTCCAGGAAGATTCCACATGCCTCAGGGCATCATAGCCCATGCACCACAACTACTGAGCCTGAGTGCTTCATCGACTGAAACCCGTGAGCCTAGAGCCCGTGCTCCACAACAAGAGCGCCACCACAATGAGAAGCCCGCACACTCCAATGAAGAAGTGGCCCCCGCTCGCCGCAACTAGAGAAAGCCTGCGTGCAGCAACGAAGACCCAGTGCGACCAAATAAATAAACAAAGACTTCCAGGGGATGTTCAGAGAAGAGCAGAAAGAAAGACATCAGGAGAACCCAACATCAGTGATGGCCCTGCCACCACTTGCTGTAACCATTCTTTGCCCACAAACTGCAACAGCTTGGGAGGTACAACGGGCCAACAACCGTTCCCCACTTTCCTGGCAGTCCAGCTGAGACCCTCTTCCAAAAGCACGTTTGAGCTCAAGAGAAAGTTCCTAATTAGTAAGGGCCAGACTTGCAAAAATTTCATCCCAGCCCTGATTTGGAATTGGAGCAAGAGATGGGAGCAGAGCTAAAGACGGGCCAAGGCTGGAGACCTTCACTAGTGTAGACAATCTCTGACGCCAGCTCTGACACTGACCACTCCTGAAATGGCTAGACACTCCATCCCCCACGCTGACCTACTGGGAAGCTGGCAGGCTTCCAGCTCAGGAACAGGGTTCATGAGGAAATTGGAACCAACGGCCTTCCCGGGCACATTTCCTTACTCACTCCAGTACTTGAGCAATTCAGTTTCAGTTTGAGAAACGTAACCATTCTTATTGCATCTTAAAACTAAACCACGTGACTGCTGTTATTTATGAAATGGAGAAGAGGAAATGTTGAAAATATAAAATGTAATAAATACGGTTTGCAGCAACATGGATGGACCTAGAGATTATCATACTAAGTGAAGCAAGTCAGAAAGAGAAAGACAAATACCATGTGATATCACTTCTATGTGGAATCTACAATACGATACAATGAACATATCTACGGAACATAAGGAAAAGACCTGTGGTTGCCAAGGAGGGTGTGGTGGGGGGAGGGAAAAATTGAGAGTTTGGGGTGAGCAGATACAAACTGTTACATATAGAATAGATAAACAACAAGGTCCTTCTGTATAGCCCAGGGCACTATATTCAATATCTCATGATAAACCATAATGGAAAAGAATATCCATATGTATAGATATATAGAAACGAGTATCTATATGTATAATTGAATCATTTTGCTGTACCACAGAAATTAACACAACATCGTAAATCAACCATACTTCAAAAAAAAAAAAAAAGTGTAGTATGGGGTAAAAACTAACAAGCTCCTCAATGTCATTATGGGGAAGCAGGCTGCCAAGGAGCTGGTAAAAGTGACAGGCCCCAGGAGGCCTGTGATGGCAGCCAGGACACGTTAATAAGAGCTGGCCCAGGACTTGGCATGGGCAGAGGGCCTTCGACAGAACTGGTTGCTGCTCAACATGTGGGTGTCAGCTTTCCTGCCTTGAGTGGGAGCCCCAGAGTGTCCCTAAAACCTAATCCCATGGCAGGTGTGGGGAGGGAAGACATTAGTTTGGTAAACTAGGGCAGCCTCATATGGAATGTCCTAAATTAACAGAGTATTATTAATAATACCTCAGGGAAATTTAGCCTGGAGATATGCTTGCAAGGGTGCTTAACGGTGTCTATTCAAGGTTATTCACTGCGGCATTGTTTGTAACAGCAAATTTGGAAGCAAATGTCCATCAACAGGAGGCGAGTTAAATAAATCATGGTGAAGTGGTATGATAAGGGATTAGGTGTTGCTGAGAGGAGGATGCTCTCTAAGCCTGGACAGATCTAAAGATATGCTGTTAAGTGAAAAACAAACAAGCAAAAAAACACAAAAGACGGGGAAATATAGCTGTTATTTCGTAAACTTTAGATGGAGTACAATCCATAAAAATACTGAATCACTATGTTGTACATCTGAAACTAACAATATTGTACATCAACTGTATTTCAATAAAAAAATAATAAAATTAAACCAAAAACCCCCAAAACATACCAGTGTGATTATACTATATTGTACCTTTTGTGTAAAGAGATGGAAAATAAGCATTATCTAGATATAATTAAAAAGAGTAGTAAATCCAGAGAGGGTTCTGGAATGGGGCAGATGAGGGATAAGGATTAAAAATGGGATTCATGGGTTTTCCCTGTGGCTCAGTGGTAAAGAATCCACCTTCCAATACAGGAGACACAGGTTCAACCCCTGATTCAGGAAGATCCCACATGCCAAGGAGCAACAAAGCCCATGTGTCACAACTACTGAGCCTGCGCTCTAGAGCCCGGGAGCCACAACTACCGAGCCTGCGCCAGAGAGCCCAGGAACCACAACTACCGAGCCTGCGCTCGAGAGCCCGGGAGCCACACCCGCTGAGCCTGCGCTCAAGAGCCCGGGAGCCACAAATACTGAGCACGTGTCCGAGAGCCTGAGCTCCACAAGAGAAGTCACCACAGTAATAAGTCCATGCACAGCAGCTCGAGAGTAGCCCCTGCATGCCTTGACTAGAGAAAAGCCTGCATAGCAGTGAAGACCCAGCACAGCCAAAACTACATCAATAAATAAATAATATTATTTTTAAACAATAGGATTCTGATATATACATTTAAAAATAATTTCTAGGTTTTAAACCCACATTCAAGAGGTCTGAATGAACTAATAACAATTAAATTTTAAATAAAAAGTCTGCAAGAATGGAGTTATATACACATTTCCTTGACTATGTAGACCTTTCACAAAGGAAACTGCTATTTGGGACTGTCTTTCTGTTGGGGACTGAGTACGAGGGAAGACAATTTTTGCTATAAACCCTCTTGGACTGTTTGTATTTTTGCCACGTTAATTATATTCTTATCTTTTCAGAATGTATGTTTTAACGGTATAGTGATGGTTTCTTGTTATCAGGTGCTGTTCGAGCATTTCACACCAAGAAGAAGCAACAGAGAACACGACACTACATCCACTCTCTCACCCCAGCCAGCTGGACTTTCAATCCCTGCTCCTCCACCTTACCAGCTGCATGATTTTAAACAAGTTACTGAGCCTCTTGGGGCTTCAACTTTCTCATCTGCAGAGTGGGGATAACAAGAGCAGTTCCTTTATTAGGTTGCTGAGAACCTCAGGGTATACACGCATGCACAGCATACATCGTGTCACGTGTATGGGTGCTCAGTCGTGTCTGACTCTGCAGCCCTGGGCACTGTAGCCCGCCAGGCTCCTCTGTGCGTGGGATTTCCCAGGCAAGAATACTGGAGTGGGTTGCCATTTCCTTCTCCAGGGGACCTTCCTGACCCAGGGATGGAGCCGGTGTCTCTCGTCCGCTGCCTTGGCAGGCGGGTTCTTTGCCATGAGCATATATACATGTGCACATATCTTGTGTGTATCATTTTTTTATTGGAGCGTAATTGCTTTACAATGTTGTGTTACTTTCTGCTGTACAACAAAATGAATCAACCATCTGTATACATATCTCCTCTCCCTCTTGAACCTCCCTCCCACTCCCGGTCCCACCCCTCTAGGTCATCAGAGCACTGCACTGAGCTCCCTGTGCTATACAGCAGCTTCGCGCTGACTATCTACGTATCCAACGTATGTGATATGTAACATTGCACACAAGTGTGTAAGCAAGTATACAAACAAGTGTTTGCTATTCCTATCAAACATAATCTTCACAACAAACTGGGAAGTTAAGTAAAATGGACATTTGTGGAGTCTGCTGCTCAGCCCACATTCCCCTTCCTCCTGATACCAGGGCCCCAACACTCCATGTAGAATGACTTGGCTCCACCATCAGCCCACAAGCTCTGGCTGGGAGACCACTCAAAGCCCCGCATATGACCTAACCTAAGCTGGTCAATGTATCACATTTTCCAGGCCTCTGTGACTGCTTCAGAAGCAGAAAAACCCGGCCAATCAGGCCCCATCAGAGTGAATTTCAGGACACGGCTGGAGTCAGGGTCTGCGGTTCTGCCCTCTTACCTCCTCAGTGGGGACTGTGAGATAGGCAGCTTTTGATTCTCAGGATCCTTTCTCCCTCTCACGTGTACTAACACCATCTTCAGCTGGGCATGTGGCCACCAAGGTAAAAACTACATTTTCTGGACTCCCTTGTAGCTTGGCGTGGCCACAAGGCAGGCGTTAAGGCCAGCAGGATGTGAGTGGAAACATGTATAACTTTTAAGCCAGGGCCTCAAGGGCAAGGAACGCCCCGTCCCCTCTCCCTTTCCTCCTTCCTCCTCTGGCTGAACGTGAGCCACCACGGACCATGCGAACAAGAGCAAAACCTGGGCCACGTGCCACCACCACTGAGCCTGTGCTCTGCAACAGGTCCTCCTGCTGCAACAAAGACCCAGGGTAGCCAAAAAAAAGAGAGACAGAGACAGAGAGAGGGAGAGCGTAGGCAAAACCGAAAGACAGCAGGACCCTAGAGACATGGACAGAAGCCGTTCAGCCTTGAACTGCCTGATCCGAATGCAGGTAAGGGAGACACGCACGTATCCATCTAATACAGAACCTCTGCAGAAGGAGCAGCCGGCCTGGGGGAGTGTGCGGCACAAAGTCAAAGGGGCAGAGGGAGACACGAGGTGTCGGTGCCATGATTTTTGGCCCCTGCATTAACCTGGGCCTCACGTCGGCCCTTCTGGCCTCTGCAGTGATGTACACGAATCACTCCCCTCATGCTTAAGCCAGTTTCGGTTGCACTTTGTGCCCTCACCATCTAAAGAGCTCTGTGACTGTGAACAATGAGACCTAGTATCACCTCCGCCCTGCAGGGGAGGGTGCAGGACGTGCAGGAAACTGGACAAACTGAAGTTGCCTGGCAGGTGAACTATTAGGTTGGTGCTAAAGTAATTAACAGTTTTGCTTTGTTGAACTTTGCCATGTGATAGTGGAATAGATTCTTAAATAAACGTGGTTTTGTTATACATCACTTTCTATCCCAAGCATAGATTTTTATGCTCCAGGAATAAGCAAACTTATTTCTCGTTGGCAAAAATGCGTTGATTATATGGTTCCAATTTTGACGAATGAAGATGTGTTTGAGCCTGGATATATCACGATGGTGTGATCACTGACCTAGAGCCAGACATCCTGGAATGTGAAGTCAAGTGGGCCTTAGAAAGCATCACTACGAACAAAGCTAGTGGAGGTGATGGAATTCCAGTTGAGCTATTCCAAATCCTGAAAGATGATGCTGTGAAAGTGCTGCACTCAATATGCCAGCAAATTTGGAAAACTCAGCAGTGGCCACAGGACTGGAAAAGGTCAGTTTTCATTCCAATCACAAAGAAAGGCAATGCCAAAGAATGCTCAAACTACCACACAATAGCACTCATCTCACACGCTAGTAAACTAATGCTCAAAATTCTCCAAGCCAGGCTTCAGCAATATGTGAACCGTGAACTTCCTGATGTTCAAGCTGGTTTTAGAAAAGGCAGAGGAACCAGAGATCAAATTGCCAGCATCTGCTGGATCATGGAAAAAGCAAGAGACTTCCAGGAAAACATCTATTTCTGCTTTATTGACTACGCCAAAGCCTTTGACTGTGTGGATTACAATAAACTGTGGAAAATTCTAAAAGAGATGGGAATACCAGACCACCTGATCTGCCTCTTGAGAAATCTGTATGCAGGTCAGGAAGCAACAGTTAGAACTGGACATGGAACAACAGACTGGTTCCAAATAGGAAAAGGAGTTCGTCAAGGCTGTATATTGTCACCCTGTTTATTTAACTTATATGCAGAGTACATCATGAGAAACGCTGGACTGGAAGAAACACAAGCTGGAATCAAGATTGCCAGGAGAAATATCAATAACCTCAGATATGCAGATGACACCACCCTTACGGCAGAAAGTGAAGAGGAATTAAGAAGCCTCTTGATGAAGGTGAAAGTGGAGAGTGAAAAAGTTGGCTTAAAGCTCAACATTCAGAAAACGAAGATCATGGCATCCGGTCCCATCACTTCATGGGAAATAGATGGGGAAACAGTAGAAACGGTGTCAGACTTTATTTTTCTGGGCTCCAAAATCACTACAGATGGTGACTGCAGCCATGAAATTAAAAGACGCTTACTCCTTGGAAGGAAAGTTATGACTAACCTAGATAGCATATTCAAAAGCAGAGACATTACTCTGCCAACAAAGGTCCGTCTAGTCAAGGCTATGGTTTTTCCTGTGGTCATGTATGGATGTGAGAGTTGGGACTGTGAAGAAGGCTGAGTGCCGAAGAATTGATGCTTTTGAACTGTGGTGTTGGAGAAGACTCTTGAGAGTCCCTTGGACTGCAAGGAGATCCAACCAGTCCATTCTGAAGGAGATCAGCCCTCGGATTTCTTTGGAAGGAATGATGCTAAAGCTGAAACTCCAGTACTTTGGCCACCTCATGTGAAGAGTTGACTCATTGGAAAAGACGCTAATGCTGGGAGGGATTGGGGGCAGGAGGAGAAGGGGACGACAGAGGATGAGATGGCTGGATGGCATCATTGACTTGATGGACATGAGTCTGAGTGAATTCCAGGAGTTGGTGATGGACAGGGAGGCCTGGCGTGCTGCGATTCATGGGGTCACAAAGAGTCGGACACAACTGAGCGACTGATCTGATGTGATAATGATTTCAGAGTGTGAAACTGTAATTACTTTTGCACCAACTTAATTAACTGGGTCAGTGAGTGGCTGGGCTGCAATGGCACCCAGGTGGGTCTAATCCTGGAGCCAGAACCACTGCATCTTCCGGGGGAGCCTGGGGTTCTCAGTGCCATGAGTGACCCTCTCACTGAGACCTCTCGCTAGCTCTGGCGCCAGACTGCAGGCCTGACCGCCAAGCCCTGGAGTGGAGAGGGCCCTGGGAGGGAGACAGGGGAGGCAGGTGCAGACCCCGAGCTCCACCTGTGGGAACTCACCCCAGCACACGCTTGGCAATGATGTCCACCTTCTCTGAGATGGCACCCAGCTGTGCTCGACCCACCGCAGGGCGGGTCCACAGGTAGGAATACGCTGGGGAGACCAGATCTTGCAGGCGGCAAATGTGACCCTGGGGAGAGAGGTAATCACTGAATGCACTGGGAGTTGGAGGGGATCCTGACATGGGAAGGGGGAGGAGTGGGGCGCCACCTGCTCCCTCGGTCTCCAGGCTCCTGACCCACCTGTCTCAGCAGGATGATCCTCTCCACGTAGGCTGGGTCTAGCACTTCTCTGTCCTGCAGCTGACTCCCAAATGCCTCCTCCACGAGCGCCTGCAGCTGGCCCACCAGCTGGCATCTCTGCGTCTCGTCGCCCACCAGCCGGAGGAGGTGCAGCCTGCAGGAGAAGCCAAGGGACCATGCTGCTGCGGCCACCCCCAGCCCTGCCAAAACCCTCCTCCCCAGGGGAGCGGGTGGGCTTTGCAGAATGACTCCTTCCAGGGGATGCTCTCCCTCCAGCCGGGATGGAGCAGCGGGGAGACTCCCGACAGTCTGCCCATGACTCAGCTCCCCAGTGCATCTCACCTGGCCCGCTGCCCTCCCCTGAGCTATCATTTGAATTCAGGACTCAGTTAAAAAGCTCAAGTTTTGCTGTCAGGTCAAATTTTCTCCTTTTCAGAACTCTTCTAACCACCTTGTTCCCTGCTTCAGAAGCAGCAGAGCCTCTAAGACTCCAAGCCTCAAACCAGGCCCTGTCGGTCCTCAGTCCCCGGGCTGCCCTCACCCTGTCCCTGGCAGGACTGGAGGGACCCCAGGGCATGAACAGCACAGGGTCGAAGGCCATTCTGGAGGTGCGTGCCCTCCTGTCCTTGGTGTAGAAGAAAGGCAGGCAGCAAGGGATGGGTGACCATCTCATGAGCTCTGAGATCGGGTAGGCCTGTGAGTGAAGCCAGCCTTGCCAGACATCTGCAGCAGTGGGATGCACTCACTGCTCAGAGCACACAGGGCTTAGGACGCTCCTCTGTTACCATGGGGACAACGGAGCCTCACTCACAGGGCGCTGGGCGGAGTAAAGGAGGGGCTGTCTGTGTACACTGAGCACAAGGCCAGTGTGGCCGCCATGTCTGGGAGCTGGAGACGGGCCGGGAATCTGAACAGAGGCTTAGGTGAGGCAGAGGGTGGAAGGACAAGACCCTCTGGGAAGCAATCCGGAGGATGCCGTGGCCCCAAAACATTAGTTTCTAAAATGAATGAAGGGAATTCCCTGGTGGTGGTCCAGTGGTTAGGATTCCACGCTTCCACTGCAGGGGGCACAGGTTCCATCCCTGGTCAAGGAACTAAGATCCCACATACTGCCTGCCAGGCACAGCAAAACAGATGAAGATAAATCACATGAAATTGTACTAAAGCTATTTCTACAACCTCTGTAACTAGACAAGGCAGAGGGAAGAAAGAAATCAAGAGACCCTAGTGGCCATGCTTGAGATAATCCACGTAAGGTCCAGGGATCCACGCCTGGGACACAGCACATGCTAGAGAAACGTCAGTTATTATCACTACCTTCACCAAGTCCCCAGCACCACTATCTCTAGTACTGCTACTGAAAGAGTCGTAGCAGCGGCTTGATTACAGAGCTACCTAAAGCGAACAGCTTCAGCTGTATGAAACCTGCGGGCTTCAACCGCAAGCAAAAGCCACGGCCATCTTCCTCTGACTCCCCTCGTGCTTTGGGGAGGACTGGAATGGGTCACCAAGTATCGTCTGTTCTGACCCCATTTCTCCCCAGGATGTCACTTTCTCCATAAGAAAGGTGGTATACAAGCTGCATTCAACGTGCATGTTGCACTTGTTCCTGAATGTCCCATGCAAGAGATGCCCAGTGGGAGTTGCGCGGTGGTCCAGGTGGTCCAGTGGTTATAGGACTCAGCGCTTTCACTGCCATGGCTCGGGTTCAATCCCTGGTCGGGGAACTGTGATCCCACAAGCCTTGCAGCATCCCTCCCCACTCCCCCACCCCCCAAATAAACAAAAGCAGAAATACCCACCACTACAGTAGGTGTTGCAAGAAGGCATCAGAAGGCAGGCACACTGAAACCATACTCACAGAAAACTAGTCAATCTAATCACACTAGGACCACAGCCTTGTCTAACTCAATGAAACTAAGCCATGCCCATGGGGCAACCCGAGATGGGCAGGTCATAGCGGAGAGATCTGACAGAATGTGGTCCACTGGAGAAGGGAATGGCAAACCACTTCAGTATTCTTGCCTTGAGAACCCCATGAACAGTATGAAAAGGCAAAATGATAGGATACTGAAAGAGAAACTCCCCAGGTCAGTAGGTGCCCAATATGCTACTGGAGATCAGTGGAGAAATAACTCCAGAAAGAATGAAGGGATGGAGCCAAAGCAAAAATACCCAGTTGTGGATGTGACTGGTGATAGAAGCAAGGTCCGATGCTGTAAAGAGCAATATTGCATAGGAACCTGGAATGTCAGGTCCACGAATCAAGGCAAATTGGAAGTGGTCAAACAAGAGATGGCAAGAGTGAATGTCGACATTCTAGGAATCAGCGAACTGAAATGGACTGGAATGGGTGAATTTAACTCAGATGACCATTATATCTACTACTGCGGGCAGGAATCCCTCAGAAGAAATGGAGTAGCCATCATGGTCAACAAAAGAGTCCGAAATGCAGTACTTGGATGCAATCTCAAAAACGACAGAATGATCTCTGTTCGTTTCCAAGGCAAACCATTCAATATCACAGTAATCCAAGTCTATGCCCCAACCAATAACACTGAAGGAGCTGAAGTTGAACGGTTCTATGAAGACCTCCAAGACCTTTTAGAACTAACACCCAAAAAACATGTCCTTTTCATTATAGGGGACTGGAATGCAAAAGTATGAAGTCAAGAAACACCTGGAGTAACAGGCAAATTTGGCCTTGGAATACGGAATGAAGCAGGGCAAAGAATAATAGAGTTTTGCCAAGAAAATGCACTGGTCATAACAAACACCCTCTTCCAACAACACAAGAGAAGACTCTATACATGGACATCACCAGATGGTCAACACCAAAATCAGATTGATTATATTCTTTGCAGCCAAAGATGGAGAAGCTCTATACAGTCAGCAAAAACAACACCGGGAGCTGACTGTGGCTCAGACCATGAACTCCTTATTGCCAAATTCAGACTTAAACTGAAGAAAGTAGGGAAAACCACTAGACCATTCAGGTATGACCTAAATCAAATCCCTTATGATTATACAGTGGAAGTGAGAAATAGATTTAAGGGCCTAGATCTGATGGAGTGCCTGATGAACTGTGGAACAAGGTTCGTGACATTGTACAGGAGACAGGGATCAAGACCATGTCCATCCCTGTCCATCCCCATGGAAAAGAAATGCAAAAAAGCAAAATGGCTGTCTGGGGAGGCCTTATAAATAGCTGTGAAAAGAAGAGAAGCAAAAAGCAAAGGAAAGATATAAACATCTGAATGCAGAGTTCCAAAGAATAGCAAGAAGAGATAAGAAAGCCTTCTTCAGAGATCAATGCAAAGAAATAGAGGAAAACAACAGAATGGGAAAGACTAGATATCTCTTCAAGAAAATCAGAGATACCAAATGAACATTTCATGCAAAGATAGGCTCGATAAAGGACAGAAATGGTATGGCCCTAACAGAAGCAGAAGATACTAAGAAGAGATGGCAAGATTACACAGAAGAACTGTACAAAAAAGTTCTTCATGACCCAGATAATCACAATGGTGTGATCACTGACCTAGAGCCAGACATCCTGGAATGTGAAGTCAAGTGGGCCTTAGAAAGCATCACTACGAACAAAGCTAGTGGAGGTGATGGAATTCCAGTTGAGCTATTTCAAATCCTGAAAGATGCTGCTGTGAAAGTGCTGCACTCAATATGCCAGCAAATTTGGAAAACTCAGCAGTGGCCACAGGACTGGAAAAGGTCAGTTTTCATTCCAATCACAAAGAAAGGCAATGCCAAAGAATGCTCAAACTACCACACAATTGCACTCATTTCACACGCTAGTAAAGTCATGCTCAAAATTCTCCAAGCCAGGCTTCAGCAATATGTGAACCGTGAACTTCCTGATGTTCCAGCTGGCTTTAGAAAAGGCAGAGGAACCAGAGATCAAATTGCCAGCATCTGCTGGATCATGGAAAAAGCAAGAGACTTCCAGAAAAACATCTATTTCTGCTTTATTGACTACGCCAAAGCCTTTGACTGTGTGGATTACAATAAACTGGAAAATTCTGAAAGAGATGGGAATACCAGACCACCTGACCTGCCTCTTGAGAAACCTATATGCAGATCAGGAAGCAACTGTTAGAACTGGACATGGAACAACAGACTGGTTCCAAATAGGAAAAGGAGTACATCAAAGCTGTATATTGTCACCCTGTTTATTTAACTTATATGCAGAGTACATCATGAGAAACGCTGGACTGGAAGAAACACAAGATGGAATCAAGATTGCTGGGAGAAATATCAATAACCTCAGATATGCAGATGACACCACCCTTATGGAAGAAAGTGAAGAGGAACTAAAAAGCCTCTTGATGAAGAGTGAAAAAGTTGGCTTAAAGCTCAACATTCAGAAAACGAAGATCATGGCATCCGGTCCCATCACTTCATGGGAAATAGATGGGGAAACAGTAGAAACAGTGTCAGACTTTATTTTTCTGGGCTCCAAAATCACTACAGATGGTGACTGCAGCCATGAAATTAAAAGACGCTTACTCCTTGGAAGGAAAGTCATGACCAACCTAGATGGCATATTCAAAAGCAGAGACATTACTTTGCCAACAAAGGTTTGTCTGGTCAAGGCTATGGTTTTTCCTGTGGTCATGTATGGATGTGAGAGTTGGACTGTGAAGAAGGCTGAGTGCCAAAGAATTGATGCTTTTGAACCGTGGTGTTGGAGAAGACTCTTGAGAGTCCCTTGGACTGCAAGGAGATCCAACCAGTCCATTCTAAAGGAGATCAGCCCTGGGATTTCTTTGGAAGGAATGATGCTAAAGCTGAAACTCCAATACTTTGGCCACCTCATGCGAAGAGTAGACTCATTGGAAAAGACTCTGATGCTGGGAGGGATTGGGGGTAAGAGGAGAAGGGGACGACAGAGGATGAGATGGCTGGATGGCATCAATGACTTGATGGACATGAGCCTGAGTGAACTCCAGGAGTTGGTGATGGACAGGGAGGCCTGGCGTGCTGCGATTCACGGGGTGGCAAAGAGTCGGACACAACTGAGTAACTGATCTGATCTAATCTGATCTGACAGTATGAACTTGAACCTGCCTCATCATTTAACTTCTTGACATCTTGCTCTTGTTAAATGCACAACAGGGCAAAATCATACAAGTGACCCCAACTTATGGGGGAAGTAACATCCTTGAGGCAAATGCAGTTGACGTGAACCCCCTGGGCTCACGCAAGTAAAATACTGAGAGCCTGTCCCCAAACCAGCTCAAGAGGAGGCATCTAGGAGTCCCAGCCCCCCTAACTACAGACCCGTCCGTTGGCTTTCCCACTAATGCCCTTAGCCCAAGATATGGCAACAGGGATCCAAACTGTAACTGTGGCTGGAGGTTTCAGAGAGAAGTTGTGGTGGTGTTCAGTCTCTAAGTCGTGTCTGATTCTTTTGCAACCCCATGGACTATAGCCCACCAGGCTCTTCTGTCCATGGCATTTCCCAGGCAAGCATACTGGAATGGGTTGCCATTTCCCTCTCCAGGGGATCTTCCCAACCCAGGGATTGAACTCGTGTCTCCTGAGTTGGCAGGCGGGTTCTTTATCACTGACTCACCAGGGAAACCCTCAGAGGGAAGAACTACTTGAGATGTGAAAAACATGGCAAGGGACAGCACTCACTCACTGTCCTGGCTGGGTAGGGGAGAGGCTGATCAAGCGTAACACTGATGACAAAGAATAAACCTGCCATCTTACTGAGCACTTTCTCTGTGCAAAATAGCTTGAGGCTTAATTTAACTGAACAGTGGCACAAGGCCAGTACTATTATTGGCCCCATTTTTTTAAAAAATTCTCAGCAAGTTAAAAAAATGTATTACCATTCCAGCCTTCACATGAGCCCAGAACCTAGGGCTGGTCATGGAACAGGACAGCAAACAAACCCAGATACGTGACACCTCTCTTTGCTGGATCCCTGCTCCCCAGAGTGGCTGATAGAGGGGCCACTCCTTTGGCCTCTGCCCCATCACCCCGACAGTGCTCTGAGGCCAAGGCAGGCAGCCTCATGATCCCTGAGCTCTCAGTTCTGAGGCTGCCTCTACACCTCCAGTACTGGAGGAGCCTGCTAGGGTCTGGCACCATGGATCTGGCCCGATGGAGGGAGAGACCATGCAGGAGTTGTTGTCACAAGGTAATAGTCCCATTTTAGAGAAGAGGAAACAGAGGCTCGAGGAGATTAGGTGACTTACCTGTGGTCGCACAGCACTAGACGCCTAAGACCACAGTCAAAATCAAGTGTGACTCCAGACCCCACTAAAACATCTGCCATGGGGACCCAGCATCAGCAGGTGCGCCCTTTCCTCCCAGGGGCAAATGCTCCAGATTCCCCGCTCACCTGTTGAATTCTGGAAGCTTCTCCAGGTCCAGCAGGGCTGAGTGGCAGGTGACCCGGCTCAGGTCAAACTGTGTGATCAGCTCTGGCAAGGTACGACCCATCTGGTTCTCTGCAAGTGAAGAGGCCCAGCTGCTCAGTGTTCCAACACCCCATTCCCTTTGTAAACCACCCATCACCATTGCATTTTCAATCACAAGGAAGGGTGACCAAACAGATTTGATTTCTAGTCATTTTATGTATCAAGGGTCTGGATGAGCTTTCATTTGCAGAAAGGGTTCTGTCACTAAGGGGGAAAGCTTGAAAATAAAATCTGCCCAAATCAACCCTCACTGCCCTCAAAGACATGAGCTGCAAGAACAGCCTGCTCAACTGTCTGGCTATGCGCCAGGGATCCCGATTGACTGGTTTTAGATGGGGTGTGAGCAGAAGTGTACTTTACAAGCTTCCTGGGGGATTTCAAACTGCAGCCAGAGTGAGAAAGCTGAGCCAGGAGCTGCTTCCCTCGAGCCGCAGCTCCATCCCACGCAGTCAGTGGCCTCCTGGTCAGCTTTGCGCCTGTGCCACATCCTTCACTAGCTGTGTCACTCTGGTGAGTTACTCAACCTCTCTGGGCCTCATAAGCTTCTAACAAAGTGGTGATAATACATCCCTCTCATGGGTATTTTAAGGCTAAAATAAGACAAGAGCAGAAAAAGCAGTAGGCAGGCTATTTATGGCCATGTTTTCAGAAACCACCCGACCAAAGGTCATTCTACTTTGTGCGTCATCAAGATGTGGGCCTGACGTCTTGGGTCAAGCTTGAAATAAACTAGGCTCGTAGCAATACTAGTAATACTCCCAGAGTACATACTTACTCTACTCTAATAACCGCAATAATCACAGGATCTGTGGTTTTTGTGCTTATCGTGTAGCAGATACTGTGCTGGTGCCCCATAGGAGCTCAGTGAACCCGAACTTAACTCAGAGAGGAAGACACTTAATTAGCTCCATTTTACAGATGAGGCAACCAAGGCTCACAGATCATAAGCTCCTTTGAGACCAGAGATTACTGGCTCAATAAATGGTGGACAAATAAAGAGAAATAACTCATATAAGATCACACAGCCATGGCTTCCCTGGTGGTCCAGTGTCTAAGAATTCACCTTGCAATGTAGGGGACACCAGTTTGACCCCTGATCTAGGATGATCCCACACGCCTCGGAGCAACTGGGCCCGTGCGCCACAACTACTGAGCCCATGTACCAAGAGCCTGTGCTCCTCAACAACAGAAGCCACCACAGTGAGAAGCCCGCAAACCACAATAAAATAAATTAACTAGAAAAAAAAATCACACAGCCTTTGGACAGCACAGCTGGGACTGAAGGCCAGGTAGCCTGACCCAAGGCCCCAGCTCCTTACAACTATGGTCCCGCCAGGACCTCTCAGGGGAGTGGGTACCTGCAAACCCTGAACCGCAGTTGGTGATGATGTCGAGCAAGGCGTCTGGCAGGTAGCCAGTGGCAGCAAAATGCTCCAGGAAGATGTCCCCTTGCCTCTTGGACAGCTTGCTGCCATCCCTGTTGAGGAGCAGAGGCAGGTGGGCAAACTGTGGGGGCTGCCAGCCCAGGGCCTGGTAGAGGAGCAGGTGCTTGGAGGTGGAGACCAGCCACTCGGAGCCCCGCAGCACGTGGCTGATGCCCATGTGGTGGTCGTCCACCACGGAGGCCAGGTGGTACGTGGGGAAGCCATCGCTCTTCAGGATGACTGGGTCCCCCTCCACGCTGGCCACCTCATGCCGATTCCAGCCGTATACCAAGTCCTGGAAGGCTGGCGCCTCCCCCTCCAGGCGGAAGCGGATGGCAGGCTTGGGGTCCATGGCCAGCTTCTGGGCCACCTGCGCCTGGCTCAGGCTCCGGCACCGATTGTCATACCTGTTGGGAAGCAGAGCGGGAGCTAAGAGTTACTAAGAGCATTGATGATGGGCGTGAGCCTTAGCTGTGTCTCTGATAACTGTGACCCTGGGCGGGTCATTTAGCTCTCTCAGCAGTTTCTTCAGTCTTGAATGGGGATAATAAAGTTGTTGTGTGGGAGAACTAAGTGTAATAACATAGCACAGCAGGCTCAAGTCTGTTTCCTTTCTTCCTTGCTTGATATCCTTCCTTGTCAAATGTCACCCAAGCGGGTGAATCACGAGGGGTGTTGCTAAGTGTGCAATCCTATTCCTCTATACAACTGACCCGTCCACACTGGACCATTCTAGTCACTGAGATTCAAAGAGATGTACGCCTGGCAGGTAGGGGATGATGAAGATTCTGGGAAAGATTTTTCTCTCCAAGTGAGCCACAAGCTGCAGCAGCCACTTGGAACTGACTGAGGGAGGGAGGCAGCAAGGGAGGCAGAAAGAGAACAAGAGAGTCCCGCCTTCTCAGAGCTGCTGGTTTCGTCCTGGAGTCCCACACCTCCGGCTGAATGAGAAGACAAATGTCTACGTGGTCTATGCTCTGATTACTCAAATGTGGTCTGTGGACCGCCAGCATCAGCCTCACTTGGGAGCCTGTCAGATATGCAGCATCTCAGCCCCTCCCCAGACCTGCTACATCAGAAGCTGCCTGTTAACTAGATCTTCAGGTGATTCTTCTGCACATTAAAGTATGAGAAGCTCCAGTTTGTCCATTTTAAACAGAGTATTTGTTACTTGCTCCCAGAAGTGTCCTGACACACAAATGTAACACTTGAAAGCACTGTCCTTGACACTGACCTAAATGTTCAATCATAAATGGCTTCGTGGATTCCAAGACAGAGCATGATGGTAATTTAAAAAAAATAACCTGTCAAAGGGCAAAAAGACTGTTTATGATTTAAAAAGCAATGCTGCAGTGAATGTCGTGACCTTGTATGAATATCCAAGCCCGTGTCCAAAGAGTTCACTGACATTGGAACTTGAATGCAATGCTATTAGCTTGAATACAAGCTAATAAAGGGCCACTATACAGTATCTATCAAAGCCGCAAACTGACCCTGAAACTCCAAATCTAGGGAGGTAACCCAGCACACACACTCTACAGACATGCAAAATGATGGACATCAACATTGCTCCTCAGCACCCTCAATTTTTAATACAAAAGATTAGGGGTAACATGAATGTTCATTAGTAAGGAACTGATGAAGTGAGTGAGGACTCAGCCCTGTGACAGAATAGTTTGCAAGCGTAAGGAAATTTATGGACTCACATAGACTGATCTTCATCACAGTCAGTGGCATCTATAAGCTGCATGATACGATATGTGTGATACCAATTGAGCAGAGAAGGAGGGGAAATGGCACGCATTCATCAGGGTCTGCACTACATGTCTCTGCAGGAGACACCTTTGGACTGTCTCTGGAGAAGGAATTGGAGAGCCAGAGTCAGGGCTGGGACAGATCTTTGCATATACACCTTCCTGAACATGAGACAGATTTTACTCATCTAAAAAGAGAGAATTATTTTAAAACATTTATTTGGCTGTGCCAGCACGCGGGATCTTTTTTTTCGGTTGTGGCATGTGAACTCTTGCTCTTCCTAGGTGGCTCAGCAGTAAAAAAAAAAATCCACCTGCGATGCAGGAGACACGGAAGCGCAGGTTTGATCCCTGGGTCGGGAAGATCCCCTGGAGAAGGAAATGGCAATCCACTCCAGCATTTTTTCCTGGGAAACTGCATGGACAGAGGAACCTGGCAGGCTACAGTCCATGGGGTCAGGCTACAGATCATGGGGTCGCAAAAGTTGGATGCGACTGAGCGACTAAACAACGTGAACTCTGAAGTTGCGTCATGTGGGATCCAGCTCCCTGACCAGGGATTGAACTCAGGCCCCCGGCATTGGGAGTGCAGCGTCTTAGCCACCGGACCATCAGGAAGTTCCCAAATAAGAGAGAATTTAAATGACCTCACACGCCTGAGGCCCAGTGCGGCAGGCAGAGCTGACCCGGCCCCAGAGATACCCCTCCTGGTGTTTCTGCCTTGTGTCCTCCCTGCCCTGGAACGCAGGCTGGCCTTCCTGACTTCCTTCTGGTGACCAGAGCACAACGCAGCCACGAGACGTCACTTCCTCGATTGGGTGACGCAGAGGCTGCAGCTTCCACCCTGCTCGCTGCCCTCCCTGCCCACCGCCTTCTCCCCGGCTCGCCTGAAGGAACGCCAGCTGCCAAGCAGTGAGCTGCCCCGTAGAGAGAGGCCCACTCGGCTGGGACTGTTGTCTCCAGGCAACAGCCTCTGAGAGGGATGGAAGTAGATCCTCGGCGAGCCCAGCAATCGAGGCAACAGCAAGGCTTGCCTAGACCCTGATGGTGGCTTTGAGAAACCCTGAACTGAAGGAGCTAGCTAAGCTGTGCCCAGACTCCTGACCTGGAAGAACCCTGAGGTAGGTAGGTTGGGTGTCATTTGTTATGCAGCAGGAATGAACGAACACAGCCACCCCTGGGGAGGCACAGTGACAGGCTGGGGCTCTCACCGAGGCGTCTGGTGGTTCCTCAGGGCCTCCTTCTTCAGGAGCTCCAGCCGCTGGGGTGAGCAGAAACATGGATACGCAGCACCGCTCTTCAGCAGGGCTTCAGCAGCCTGGGCATAGAGCGCAAGCCGCTGAGACTGAAGGTAGGGCCCGGCAGGCCCTCCACGCCGGGGGCTCTCGTCCGGGGGAACGCCTGGAACACAGGCAGAGGCAATCACCAAATGATAATGACCCCAAAGACACGGCACAGGTTCCCAGGCACTGCTACAAGCGTTCCACACACCCCGGTGGTGGTGGTGTTAGTTGCTCAGTCGTGTCCGGCTCTGCGATCCCACAAGGTGTAACCTACCAGGCTCTTCTGTCCATGGGATTCTCCAGGCAAGAATACTGGAGTTGGTCCCTTCTCCAGGGGGATCTTCCCAACCCAGGGATCAAATCTGGGTCTCCTGCGTTGCAGGTGGATTCTCTACCATCTGAGCCACCAGAGAAGCAATTCACACACATTGCAGAGCTTTTAATCCTCCCAACAATCCATGAGGCCGTCACTCTTATAATTTCCCTTTTCCAGATGAAGAGGTAAAGCACAGAGGGATTAACGCTTAAGGTCACGAGGCTGGTGGGTAAGCAGTTGGATGGAGGTGCACCGGCTCCCTGATCCACACCCTCTTTGGCATATCCTCTCCCTCCATCCTTGCCCCGAAGAGGGACAAACCAGCCCTGCCCTGGCACAGCGGACTCAGGAGAAGCAGTGTGGCTCAGGGACAGCTCATCCAGCCCAGCTGGACTCCTGGCTTGGCCCCTGACTTCTGTGACAAAGGGTGGTGCCATGAACCTGCAAGGCTGCTTTTATATTCTGTGATCACTGTTAAGGCTCCAAACCACCCAACCTGGTAGGTGCTGTTGTGAACCCCATTCAGAAAGGAGGACACAGGAGCACCGAGAGGCTGTGTCACGTCACCTGGCCAAGGACAAGTGGGTACAACAACATTCAAAGCCAGGCTAGCTCGTCCCCAGTCCGTGCTCTTAAGCACTCCGTGGACTGCCTCCTGCACTCCTTAGCTTTCCTACGCCTTGGTTTCCTCCTCTGAAAAGTGGAGCTAAGAGTCTACTGTGCAGAGTGACCAAGACTTAAATGCACCAGTGCTCACAAAGTGCTTAGCCCAATGGCTTCCATATTGAACATGGAAGCTGCAACATATGCTGTTAGATCAAACGTGATCCAGTATAAGCCCAAACCCCAACTCAAGGTCTGGTTTCCACAGGTCACAAAGGATAGGTTTCACTTATAAATGCCTCCAGGAGAGGCAGAGGGGACACAGAAGAGCTAGATGATGGTGTTTCTGTCCTCAGAGGGCTTTCAAATGAATTAGGAAGCTAAGGACAGAGTTAATCCTGCACACCCGATGTCCCATAGTCTCTGGAGGTAGAGGAGCCTGGGCTCAAAGGCACCGGCCAGCTCTAAGGCCAGCCAAGACACCTTGTAGAGCCTCGGTTTCCTCTTTTTAAAGCAGGAAACAAACATTTACTTAGGTTTCCCTGGTGGCTCAAACCATAGAGAGTCTGCCTACAATGCAGGAGACCTGGGTTTGATCCCTGAGTTGGGAAGATCCCCTGGAAAAGGAAATGGCAACCCACTCCAGTATTCTTGCCTGGAGAATCCCACGGATGGAGGAGCCGGCTACAGTCCATGGGGTCGCAAAAAGTCCGATATGACTGACTGACAAACACATAACACACATTTACTTTCTCCTGAGGGTCATCATGAAGCTGGAATGAGACAGCCTGTGGGAAGGCTCGGCGCCCTGCCTGGCATATCTCAGCTCTCAGTAGGTCCTGGCTGCCAGTATCATTGGTTCTGTTGATATTGGTATTGCTTCATTTGTCAGAGAAGGGGGGCTAGGTTACGTGCATCTGGGGTTCCTTCTTGAGCTAACGTTAGCATGTCCAACATTTGGTATACACTCCAGGGTTTAAGACAGACTCCACTAGATGCACAAAAGAAATAGTATGTAAACGTTCATAGAAATTTGACTCATCATATCCAAAATGTAGAAACAATCTAAATGCCCAACCACTGATGAATGAATAAGCAAAAAGTGGTATCTCCACATAATGAATATTGTTTGGTCATAAAAAGGAAAGAATTCATTCACGCTACAACATACATGCCGCAACATCCCCTTCAGGGATCATAGCCTCGTCCTGGAGAAGGGGCACGTGTACCTCAGTGAAGCTCTGAGCCAGGCCGTGCAGGACCACCCAAGACAGACAGGTCACAGTGGAGAATTCTCACAAAACGTGGGCTACAGGAAGAGGAAATGGCAATCCACTCCAGTGTTCTTGCCGTGAGAACCCCATGAGCGGTATGAAAAGTCAAAAAAATGATACCAGGATATAAGCCCCACCCCACCCCCAAGTTGGTAAGTATCCGATATGCTATTGCAGAAGGGTAGAGGGCAATTACTAAGAGCTCCAGAAAGAATAAAGCAGCTGGGCCAAAGCGGAAACGACGCTCAGTTGTGGATGTGTCTGGTGGTGAAAACAAAGTCTGATGTTGTAAAGAACAATATTGCAGAGGAACCTGGAATGTTAGGTCCATGAATCAAGGTAAATTGGATGTGGTCAAGCAAGAGATGTCAAGAGTGAACATCAGCATCTTTAGGAATCAGTGAATAAAATGGATGGGAATGGGTGAATTTAATTTATATAACCATTTTATCTATTACGTGTGGGCAAGAATCCCTTAAAAGAAATGGTGTAGCCTTCATAGTCAACAAAAAAGTACAAAATGCAGTACTTGAATTCAATCTCAGAAACGCCAGAATGATCTCAGTTTGTTTCCAAGGCAAACCATGCAACATACAGTTAATTCAAGTGTACACCCCAACCACTGAGGCAGAAGAAGCTGATCAGTTCTATGAAGACCTACAACATCTTCTAGGACGAACACCAAAAAAAGATGTCCTTTTCGTCCTAGGAGATTGGAAGGCGAAAGTAGGAATTAAGGAGATATCCAGAATAACAAGCAAGGCAAGTTTGCTTTCAGAGTACAAAAATGAATCAGGGCTAACATTAACAGAGTTTTGTCAAGAGAACATGCTGATTACAGCAAACACTCTCTTCCAACAACCCAAGAGACGACTTTACATATGGACATCACCAGATGGTCTATATCGAAATCAGATTGATTATGTTCTTTGCAGCCGAAGATGGAAAAGCTCTATACATCAGAAAAAAACAAGACCTGGAGCTGACTGCGGCTCAGATCATGAGCTCCTTATTGCAAAATTCAGGCTTAAATTGAAGAAAACAGGGAAAACCTCTAGGCTTTTTGTTGCTGTTCAGTCGCCAAGCTGTCTGACTCTTTGCGACTGCAGCATGCAAGGCTTCCCTGTCCCTCACCATCTCACCATGTCGACTGAATCGGTGATCCCATTCAACCATTTCATCCTCTGTTGCCCTCTCCTCCTTCTGCCTTCAATCTTTCCCACCATCAGGGTCTTTCCCAAAAGTCAGCTGTTCGTATCAGGTGGCCAGAGTATTGAAGCTTCAGCTTCAGCATCAGTCCTTCCAAAGAGTATTCAGGGTTGATTTCCTTTAAGGTCGACTGGTTTGATCTCCTTGCTTTCCAAGGGACTCTCAAGAGTCTTCTCCACACCACAGTCCAAATGCATCGATTCTTTGGCACTCTGCCTTCTTTATGATACAGCTGTCACATCCATACATGACAATTGCAAAGACCATAGCCTTGACTATACGGTCTTTGTTAGCAAAGTGACGTCTCTCCTTTTTAACAGACTGTCTAAGTTTGTCATAGCTTTTCTGCCAAGAAGCAACTGTCTTCTAATTTCATGGCTGCTGTCATCATCTGCAGGGATTTTGGAGCCCAAGAAGAGGAAATCTGTCACTACTTCCACGTTTCCCCCATCTATCTGCCATGAAGTGATGAGACCGGATGCCATGATCTTAGTTTTTTCAATATAATATTTAGTTTTAAGCTGGCTTTTTCACTCTTCTCCTTCACCCTCATCAAGAGGCTCTTTAGTTCCTCTTCACTTTCTGCCATTAGAGTGACGTTATCCTCATACTGAGGTTGTTAATACTTCTCCCAGCAATCTTGATTCTAGTGTGTTAACTCATCCAGTTCAACATTTTGCATTATATGCTCTGTGTATAAGTTTATTAAACACGGTGACAATAAACAGCTTTGTTGTACTTCTTTCTCAATCCTGAACCAGTCAGTTGTTCCTTACAGGGTTCTAACTTGCTTCCTGACCCACACAGAGGTTTCTCAGGAGACATGTAAGAAAGTCTGGTATTCCCATCTCCTTAAAAGTTTTCCACACTTTGTGATAATCCACACAGTCAAAGGCTTTAGCATAGTCAATGAAACAGAGGTAGATGTTTTTCTGGAATTCCCTTGCTTTCTCTATGATCCAGCGAATGTTGGCAATTTGATCTCTGGTTCCTCTGCCTTTTCTGAACCCAGCTTTAACATCTAGAAGTTCTCGGTTCACATAATGCTGAAGTCTAGCTCCCTTACTAGCACGGGAGATGAGTGCAACTGTCTGGTGGTCTGAACATTCTTTAGTACTGCCCTTCCTGGGAACTGGGATGAGTACTGACCTTTTCCAGTCCTGTGGCCACTGTTGGGTTTTCCAAATTTGCTGACATATTCATTGTAGCACTTTAATAGCACCATCTTTTAGGAAGTTAAATAGCTTTGCAGGATTCCATTGCCTCCACTAGCTTTATTGGCAGCAGTGCTTCCAAAGACCCACTTGACTTCACACTCCAGGATATCTGGCTCTAGGTGAGTGAGGGAACACACCATTCTGGTTATCTGGGTCATTACGATCTTTTTTGTAGAGTTCTCTGTATTCTTTCCATCTTTTCTTGATTGCCTCTGCTTCTATTACGTCGTTACCATTTCTGTCCTTTATTGTGCCTATCTTGGGATGATTTAGGTATGACCTAAATCAAATCCCTTATGATTATACAGTGGAGGTGATGAATAGATTCAAGGCATTAGATCTAGTAGACAGAGTGCTTGAAGAACTATGGATGGATGTTCCTAACATTGTACAGGAGGCAGTGACCAAAACCATCCCAAGAAAAAGAAACGTAAGAAGGCAAAGTGGTTTTCTGAGGAGGTTTTACAAATACCTGAGGAAAGAAAACAAGCAAAAGGCAAGGGAGAAAGGGAAGATAAATCCAACTGAATGCAGAATTCCAGAGAAGAACAAGGAGAGATAAGGAGGCCTTCTTAAATGAATGACGCAAAGAAATAGAGGAAAACAATAGAATGGGAAAGACTAGAGATCTCTTCAAGAAAATTGGAGATATCAAGAGAATGTTTCATGAAGGATGGGGATGGGGACAATAAAGGACAGAAACAGTAAGGACCTAACAGAAAGAGTAGAGATTAAGAAGAGGTGGTAAGAATACACAAGAGAATTATACAAAAAAGGTCTTAATGCTCTGGATAACCACGATGGTGTGGTCACTCACCTAGAGCCAGACATCCTCGAGTGTGAAGTCGAGTGGGCCTTAGGAAGCATTACTACAAATAAAGCTTGTGGAGATGACAGAATTTCAGCTGAGCTATTTAGAATCCTAAAAGATGATGCCGTTAAAGTGCTGTACTCATATGACAGCAAATTTGGAAAACTCAGCAGTGGCCACAGGACAGGAAAAGGCCAGTTTTCATTCCAATGCCAAAGAAAGGCAATCCCAAAGAATATTCACACTACTACACAAGTGTGGTCATTTCATGTGCTAGCAAGGTTGTGCTGAAAATCCTTCAAGCTAGGCTTTAGCCTAGCTTTACCATCTGGTAGCTAAGACGGTAAAGAATCTGCCTACAACGCAGGAGACTTAGGTTCAATCCCTGGGTTGTGAAGATTCCCTAGAGAAGGAACTGGCAACCCACTTCAGTATTCTTGTCTGGAGAATTCCATGGACAGAGAAGCCTGGTGGGCTACAGTCCATGGGGTCACAAAGAGTTGGACACAACTGAGCGAATAAGCAACAGCAGGCTTCAGCAGTGTGTGAAACGAGAACTTCCAGATGTATTAATACAAGCTGGGTTTAGAAAAGGCAGAGGAACCCAGATCAAATTGCCAGCACTCATTAGACCATAGAGATAGCAAGGGAATTCCAGAAAAACATCTTCTTCAGCTTCACTGACTATGCTAAAGCCTTCAGCTGTGTGGATCACAACAAACTATCGTAAATTCTTAAAGTGATGGGAGTACCAGACCACCTTACCTGTCTCCTGAGAAACCTGTATGGGGGTCAAGAACCAACAGTTAGAACCGGACATGGAAAAACAGACTGGTTTCAAATTGGGAAAGGAGTACATCAAGGCTGTATATTGTCACCCTGCTTGTTTAACTTATATGCAGAGTACATCATGTGAAATGCCAAGCTGGATGAATCACAAGTTGGAATCAAGATTGCCAGGAGAAATATCAACAACCTCAGATACACAGATACCACTCTAACGGCAGAAAGTGAAGAGGAACTGAAGAGTCTTAACGAGGATGAAAGAGAAGAGTGAAAAAGCTGTCTTGAAACTCAGCATTCAAAAAACTAAGATCATGCCATCTGGACCAGATGGCCATCACGTCACGGCAAACAGAAGGGGGAAAAGTGAAAGCAGTGAAGATTTTTATTTTCTTGGGCCCCAAAATCACAGTGGATGGTGACTGTAGCCATGAAATTAAAAGACACTTGCTCCTTGGAAGGAAAGTTATAACAAACCTAGACAGTGTATCAAAAAGCAGAGACATCACTTTGCCAACAAAGGTCCATGTAGTCAAAGCTATGGTTTCTCCAGTGGTCATGTATGGTTGTGAGAACTGGACCCTAAAGAAGGCTGGTGTTGGTGGTTTAGTCACTCACTTGGGTCCAACTGTTGCCTGCCAGGCTCCTCTGTCCAGTATCCTTGCCTGGAGTGGGTTGGCATTTACTTCCCCAACGGATCTTCCTGACTCAGGGCTCAAACCTGGGTCTCCTGAACTGTAGGCAGATTCTTTACTGACTAGGGAAGCCCAGAAGGCTGAATGACAAAGAATTGATGCTTTTGAACTGTGGTGCTAGAGACGACTCTAGCACTTACACTCTGGGACTGCAAGGAGATCAAACCAGTCAATTCTAAAGGACATCACCCCGGAATACTCATTGGAAGGACTGATGCTAAAGCTGAAGCTCCAATACTTTGGCCACCTTAGGTGAAGAGGTGACTCACCTGAAAAGACCCAGATGCTGGGAAGATTGAAGACCAAAGAAGAGGGTGGCAGAGGCTGAGATGGTTAGCTAGTGTCACTGACTCAATGCACATGAATCTGAGCAACTCTGGGAGATAGTGGAAGGTAGGGGAACCTGGAGTGCTGCAGTTCACGTAGTCACGACGACTTAGTGACCGAACAGCAACATACATGGACCTTATGCTAAGTATAAGCCAGTCACAAAATGAAATGTCTCAAACAGGCAAACCATACAGACCGAGGTTAGTGGTTGCCAACGGCAGGAGGGAAGGAGGAACGGGGAGTGCCTGCTAACTGGTTTGCAATTTTGAGCTGACGGAAATGTTCTAGAATTAGAGGGGTGATGGATGCACAATACAGTGAATATACTGAAGACGACTTTGAAATGGTGAACTTCACATTATATAAATTACAGGTCAACTCCTGAAGCAAGAACATCCAGAAATTACCCACCTGGGCTGTGGATCCCTGCCTGCTTCGGTCATACCCTTGGGCCGAGCCGAGGGCTCTAAGAGGCTGGACGCATCAGTCGTGCTCATCCCAGCGCCCTTGTGATAGCACAGTCTGTGGGACGTGGAGCACGTGCTCCACACATGGCCAATCATGATCTCTTGCCCATCACTGTGTCCTCAAGTCACATTTCCAAGCCCCCTGGTCTCCCCTGATAGCTCAGCTGGTAAAGAATCCGTCTGCAATGCAGGAGATTCTGGTTCGATTCCTGTCAGGAAGATATGCTAGAGAAGGGATAGGCTACCCACTCCAGTATTCTTGGGCTTCCCTTGAGGCTCAGCTGTAAAGAAGCCACCTGGAACGCAGGAGACCTGGGTTCGATCCCTGGGTTGGGAAGATCCCCTGGAGAAGGGAAAGGCTACCACTCCAGTATTCTGGCCTGGAGAATTCCATGGACTATACAGTCCATGGGATCGCAGAGAGTCAGACAGGACTGAGCGACTCTCACTTTCGCTGGTCTCCTCGCTGTGCTTGGGCCACTGTGGCTTCCTTGCTGCTCCTCAAATATGCCCAGCACTAAGCTTCTGTAGGACCTTTACATCTGCTACTCACTGGGCTTTGAGCTTGCCCCCTAGGCAACCACGGCGCCAACTTCTCACTTTGTGCAAGTCTCTGTGCTACTGTCCACCCCTCGGGGAAGTCTGTCCTGTCTCAAAGAGCACCCACCCCTCCCTGCTGGTTTGGGCACCTGGTACCCCTTTCTCTGCAGCACTTATCACTGCTTCATATCATAGTAAGGATGAAGTCACCTGTGAACTCACCTACCACCTGGCATATGGCACCTTAGTTCCCTGACCAGGCATGGAACCCGTGCCCCTGGCACTGGGAGCTTGGAGTCTTAACCACTGGACCACCAGGGAAGTCCCTAGAATTCAGGTTGTTTTGTTCAGTCTGCCTTCCCCTACTTACTGAGGGCAGGGTCTTGGTTTTATGCTTGAATACTACCCGGACCACAGAAGTGACCTTGGTGCATGAATTCTTTCACTCAGCTAATCTCGACGGAAGTTTCTGCTACAATCTTCTACAGTCGAGGACAGAAATGAAATCAGTTTTTGCTCTTCAGTAACCCAGAGTTTAGTTAATGATTTACCTGAGATTAGAGCACACGTTGTCGAGACAGTCTTGGAGTTCTGGGCATTTTTGGGAGCTTAAGTAGTCATACCTGTTCTGACAGGTAGGCAGCAACTGACCCGGGGAACATACACACACTCCTCTTTGTCCTCCCTGAGCTTAGCTGGCTTCAGAATTAAACTTCCCACAGGGAGGCTGACTTGAGAGGCTGCACACATTTTGTCTGACTCATACAATGTGTCATCTGAGTTCAGATTTGACAATGGGAAGCACTCATCAAAACCAAAACCAAAACAAAAAACCTTGGCCATCTGGCTCCTCCTGGAAATCGGAAGATTTGAGGAGTTGGGCCAGGATTCCCACATGGCCAAAGAGAGCTGGCGCTTCCTCAGGCTCTTCACAGCCATGGAGCCTCCCAGTCCATCTTCCACTTGGCCTGTTTCCTGCCTAATCCCAGGAGGAGATAAGATTCCGAGATAAAAACAAGAATCTCAGAAGTGCCTTGGAGCTTCCCCGCCGCCCCCCCCCGCCCCACCCCAGGGAACTTCAGTATCTTTCTGGGTGGTACCTGCCCCCCAGACAACACAAATGTACCCATTCTTCCGGGGACTCCCAAGTTCTCCACCCTGGGCCCCGTGAGAAGACCTTCAGACTCTTTCTCCTGTTCCTTCTCTGGCTTGCTAAATTGCTCAGTCATGTCCGACCCTTTGCGACCCAGTGGACTTGTAACTGGCCAGGCTCCTCTGTCCATGAGATTCTCCAGGCAAGAATATTGGAGTGGGTTGCCAGGCTCTCCTCCAGGGGATCTTCCCCACCCAGGGATCGAACCTGAGTCTCTTGTGATTCCAGCATTGGCAGATGGGTTCTTCACCACTAGCACCACCTGGGAGAACCTTGCTCCTTCCCCGGAGAAGGGTCCTTTCCCTGCCAGCCTTACCTGCCCACTCGAGCATGTCCTCAATATTCTCCGCTGCCCCAGGCACAAGACGGGTCTGATCTGTGTCCTCCAGCCTCAGGATGAAGCTCCCTTGGTGCTTCTTGGCAAAGATGTAGTTGTACAAGGCAGTGCGGAGGCCACCCAGGTGCAAGAAGCCTGATGGAAGAAGGGGACAGCCCAGATGAGACGGGGAAGATGAAGGGCAAGTCAATTCTGCTTGTGATAAAAGGGCCCAAAGAATAGCAAAGCCCAGGAAATGGCTCTCCCTATCCCATCTCTCCAGCAGTCAGGCTGTTACAGAAGAGGACTGGGGTGGCTGACTCATTTACCTCATCCCAGAAATGGAAGAACACCCAGGTTTTGGAGCTTATCATTTTGTAAAATGGCTCCAGCTCTCCCCACCTGCACCCATCGTTCTACTCGGAGATTTGCCTTGAGACCAAGTTTCACCCAAAGGGGAAACAGATGGTTAGTCACTGAAGCTACTTCACACGTGCATTTCATTTATGCAAATTCAATGAGGTCCCTGGGCAAAAAAACTTTGCTAATTGAAAATACTGTATAATTATTACATTTTGCACCTACCCTCTGTGCACTGTACAGACTAACCACATCACACATTTTGAATTTTGACTACTTGATGCTCTAAGTGCTGCCTTTAGATACTAATGAAAATAATATTCAATTCCACTGTATTTCTCCACCCAAGTTTAAACTCTTAAAAGACTTTACTTTTTTCATCGTTTCTGACTGAATAGTTAGAGTACACAGTTTTCCCAGGGCTGTCATTTCCCCCCTTACCCTGCCTTCTGTGGACCAGGTCGTGGCCCTGTCTTCACAATGAGCTCATTTGCATCTTCAGGTCCTAGCAAGTGCACGAGACAGGAACGCTCCTCTGGGATCAGGCAGACTCTAGCTCAACACTGATTATATAGGTGCCCTTCAGCTAGTTATTGCAAGGACACCACAAAACCAGAGTTCCCCAAGATAGAAGACAGGGGTCGAGTAGTTGAAACCAAGACGTCTTACAGATCTTGATTCAAATTCTGCTCCCCTTGGACATTCTACTTGATTTTTGTGAGCTTCAATTTCCTAATTTGTTGAGAGAGATTGACAACAAAAAATAGAAACCTTCCTTGCAAGATTGCTGTGAGGCATAAATGCTGATCAGAGCATACCATTAATTTTAGCTATTACAATGATCTATATTCTTCTGTCTGTAGTCAATTGCCTTGCCAATATGGGCTTTTCCAGCAAATCATCAAGGAAACAAGACGTAAGATCATCATAAAGGAGGCTTCTGCTTGTTAAGTGCTTTCCATGAGGTAACACACCTTTCCAGTGCCTCAGCTGGATTACCTCAAATGATGAGGCAGGTACTATTATCAGCTCTATTTGGCAGGTGTTAAAATTCAGAGGTTCAATGCTTTGCTCAAGTGGCAAAGCCAGAAATCTGCACCCAGACAATCCTAGGCCTTTGCACCCAAACCAGAGCTTGTCTGAAAACTGTTGGCAGTTCACAACTGAGCAGTTACAGAAATAGCAAGTAAACGCTTCGAAACTGAGAGCATTTTGACTGAATAATTTTACATCTGTTGAATTCAATAGAAAGTCTCATATTTTGTATGCTTTCCAGAGTTTCAATTTTCTAGTAATTTCTTCATACGGATTTTATAAAAGTATTAATCTGTAATTCATTGGAAATCAGAAGCCAGTCAAACCCAGGGGTGGTTTGAGGAGCAGGCTCTACACTATAGTGCCTGGCAAGAAATATCCTTGTCCTCCTGTGCAGCTGGGATCTTTTACAATGGTAGCTTTGGGACCCAGGAGTTTAGAACGAGAGGTGTGCTTTTTGTGAAGAGGGTAGGAGGTTGCCTCAGATGGAAAAGAACTTGAGGAACTACTGGCGAGGCCACTAGAGTACACAATGGGTCCCTGCCCCACTCTGGCTTGCTAAGCTCCAACACTAACCACAGGACCGTTGTACCTCCAATTTCCTCTGCCCAGAAGGTTCCTTCTATGGGCTTCAGGTATCTAGCTCCTTGTTACTTGGTTCTCAACTCTCATGGCACCTCCTCAGCAACGCATTCCTCAGCATCCTACCTAACCCCTTGTCCCCTACATTGCTTCACCTCGTGCATGACACATATGACTGTTTAAAACTACAGCTATTTTTTTTACATGTTTGTAGCAGTCACTACCTTGGAGAAAGCAATGGCAACCCACTCCAGTACTCTTGCCTGGAAAATCCCATGGACAGAGGAGCCTAAGTAGGCTGTAGTCCATGGGGTCGCTAGGAGCCGGACATGACTGAGCGACTTCACTTTCACTTTTCACTTTCATGCATTGGAGAAGGAAATGGCAACCCACTCCAGTGTTCTTGCCTGGAGAATCCCGGGGACGGGGCAGCCTGGTGGGCAGCCGTCTCTGGGGTCGCACAGAGTCGAACACGACTGAAGCGACTTAGCAGCAGCAGCAGTCACTACCAGCATAGGCTTCCTGGGAGTAGGGGCCCTACTTTCTCCAAGGCCGTTGCATCTCAGTGCCTAGAACAGGCTGTACTCAATAAACATTTGTTGAATACACAAGAAAAAAGGAACCCAAAGAAATGGTACAGTACGATAAGCACGAAACTCCTGGCAACGCGAATTATTTTCGCTCGTAAACATATTTCTAACTCCGCATAATGAGGTCTCACTGCCCCGCCAGTCTGACCCCACCGGAAGGGATTCGTTCGCAATGTTCGGGGGGCGGGCAAGAGACGGTGGGCCTCGGCCTGCAGCGTCACGTCCGCCAAGGTTACCTGTGGGGCTGGGGGCGAACCGCACTCGCACCGCAGCCCCGGGATCAGTGCCCAGGCTGGCTTCGCGCCGCCCCATCAGGCGGCCCAAGGCAGCCGGGGACCTCCCGGGATGCAGCAACTTCTTCAGGAGCACCGCCATGTGGGGTGGCATAGGCACACGTGGGCTTCTCCGTGCATCACTTCCGGGGACTGCTCCCAGCCAATCAGCTTCCGCCACAGAAGGCGCAACCCCGCCCCTTAAAGGCGCCAGCCTCCTAGCCTGCAAGCCCACGCTCCCCTCCCAAGACTGCGGCCCCACTCGGCCTCAAGGGGGCAGAGCCTAGCAAGCGGGCGATTTCCCGGGCCCGCCCCCTTCGGTTCTCGAAAGCTAAAGCGTGGCAGGGGCCGGGCCGGGGAAGCGGAGGAGGCGGGTCTCCATAGAAACCTCCACCTGTTTCCGGCCAGGCTGTGCAAGATTAGGGGCTGCTGCGGGGGCCAATCTCAGCCAGCTCGCCTTTTCCCGGCGGCCTCTGCGGGAGCGGTGGGTGTTGTACACAATCATCATGGCGGCGGCCGGAGCCCCGGATGGTGAGTGTGGAGGGGGTGGCGGGCGCCCGGGTCGGGCAGGGATGAAGCGGGCGCTCCTAGGGGACGTGGCCCGGCGTTGGGGGGAGCAGTAACCTGGCTCGGGCGCATTGGTCCGGCGGCCCCCGCGCAGAGTCTGGTTCCAGGCCCAGCCCGCGGCGAGCGTCCACCCCCTAACCCCCTTGCAGGCATGGAGGAGCCTGGCATGGACACGGAGGCCGAGACCGAGGCGCCCGCGCGGTCCCTCAACTGCGTGGAGGCCGAAGCCGCGGCGGGGGCGGCGGCCGAGGACTCCTGCGCAGCGCGAGGCAGCCTGCAGCCGGCCCCGGCCCAGCCCCCTGGGGACCCCGCGGCCCAGGCCTCGGTCAGCAACGGCGAGGACGCGGGCGGCGGCGCGGGCAGGGAGCTGGTGGACCTGAAGATCATCTGGAACAAGACTAAGCACGACGTCAAGTTTCCCCTGGACAGCACGGGCTCCGAGCTGAAACAGAAGATTCACTCTATTACAGGTAATCCCCGTGGCGCTGACAGCCTTCCCCACCGCACCTGCCTTCTGTATACGCTGTGCTAGGTATCGCGTTGCCAGTGTTCTTTCATCAGTTTTCTCAATGCTACCAACAGCCTGCCGAAGTAAGTAGTAATGTACCCGTTATTCAGATGGGGAAAATGAGAACCAAAGTCAGAGCCAATCGGCTGAGCTGGGTTTCAGGCCCAGCGCTGACTCTTAGGCCGAAGTTTCTAACTCCTGTTTCTAACATCTCCAATAAAATCACCTAAGGCGTTTGTTAAGTTTACAGCTTCTAGGCCCTTCCCCCTGGAGAGTTTGATTCAGTGGGGCTGGAATGTGGCCAGGAATTATTTTTAGCGAATGTTTCAGGTAATTCTAATAAGGGAAGTTTGGGAACCACTGCTGGTGGCTATCATGCTGGCCCCTTCACAGAAGCTCCTATTACGTAGATTTATCTTATTTACAGCACTTTGCCATCTGAAATGATTTCCTTTTTAAACTTTCTCAGGGTAGCCTGTAATCTCCATAAAAACAGAAACCTTATTGATTTCTATATCTGTTATATTTGTGGACATTCACTTACTATTTGAGTCACAGGGTGGTTGAGGAACTACTTGGAAGGAATAATACCTGATACGGCAATAGGTGGGTAGGTTTAGTCGCTCACTTGTATCCAACTCTCTGGTACCCTGTGGGCTGTATCCTGCCAGGCTCCTCTGTCCATGGGATTTCCCAGGCAAGAATACTGGAGTGGGTTGCCATGCCCTCCTCCACGGGATCTTTCCAACCCAGGGATCGAACCCAGGTCTCCTGCATTGCAGGCAAACTCTTTACCAACAGAGCCACCAGGGAAGCCCTGATATTACAATAGTGGTAAAGAATCCACCTGCCAGTGCAGGAGACATAAGAGATGTAGGTTCAATCCCTGGGTTGGGAAGATCCCCTGGAGGAGGAAATGGCAACCCACTCCAGTGGGTTCTTGCCTGACAAATTCCAAGGACAGAGGAGCCTGGTGGACTACAGTCCATGGGGTTGCAAAGAGTTGGACACGACTGAGCACCACATTGATTGGTTACTTAATACCTTGTGCTGCACTAAATGCTCTATATTTGTCCCATCTCTTAGTCCTTAAAGCAAATCTATACAGAAGGAACTATTGTCATCACTGTTACGACGTTCTGGAGGCTCGGAGAGGTTGTAAATTGCCTAAGAGCACAACAGTGATTAGCAATAAAGCAGTATTCACTTACGGGTCTGTTGTACAAAGAATATTTTTCATTTCCTTTTTTCACTGTCCTCTGCCTTTTCCCAAGGTCTCCCGCCTGCCATGCAGAAAGTCATGTATAAGGGACTTGTCCCTGAGGATAAGACATTGAGAGAAATAAAAGTGACCAGCGGGGCCAAGATCATGGTGGTTGGCTCCACGATAAATGATGTTTTAGCAGTAAACACACCCAAAGATGCTGCCCAGCAGGACGCAAAGGCCGAAGAGAACAAGAAGGAGCCCCTCTGCAGGCAGAAAGTGAGTCTGTTGTGTGATTGTTGGTCCTAGGAAGAGTGAGGCTTTGTCTTCTCGAGCCTAGGCTGGTTGTCTCCTTTCTAGAATAAGCTCCTTTTCGGACAGGGCCCATGATGGAAATTTATGGCAGCAGTTGGGTGCGGCTGGCTGTTGAGTGGAGGTGACAACTACCTGAGATTTGCATCTTTGTCTCGTCTGGCGGGTCAGTGTGTCTCAAGTCTATCTACTTTAGGATGAGGCCTTTGTAAAGGCAGGCTTCAGACCAGGTATTGAAACAGATGCAGGTTTCTCTCCTATTTAGCACCAGAGAAAAGTGCCACTATTAGAATTGATCTTGCATTCACACCAGTGATTACATTTGTTTTTTTGGTTTATGGCTTCCCCCAAGTCAACAAGCCTTTTTCTCCTAGGTAGGGAAATCAGTAGCTTTCAGCAGTCTCTCTGAAACTGGTTGTTTCAGGAAGCCAAATGAAGCTGACTTGGAAGATAACTACACTGATTTTTTTTTTCTTCCCTCCTTCCTGGTCATGAAATGGGGCTCTGATTTTTCACATGCTCTGTTGCTTGTTTCAGATGGAAGAGATCCAGCCTTGTTTTGTGCTCACTGTAGCGATTCAGATTCTGTTTGGCAACTAGGAAAAGTAAGAGTGTTTCACTGTGGAGGGAACTGGTTGAAAGAATGGTCACTTGCAATCTTATCACCCAGCAAACCCCGCTCGTAGTTACAGAGCCTCCCGGCCACTCTTAGTGTGTTCCAGGATAATAGATATTCTCAACTCAACCTGTACCCTGCAGAGAGTAGACCGACCTTGACCAACATTAATTTCAGTGACCTTAGGCATCAAGGCACACGGCCAACAGTGTGACACAGTATTTTGTGTTACAGGTTTATAATCCCTCTATGTGCTACCAGAACCCCAAGTCTGAAAACCAAAAGTGTTCTTACAGATTAGGCAGCAACACCCGACCAGAATTAGCATTGATAGTCACGTTTTACCCTAGAAATGTTAACATGTTTGGTGACAGGTGTTTCCCAAGACCCCCACAAAGAATATCAAGTAATGTATTTTAAAACTGTATTATGTTTATACAAAACATTTGTCCATAGGATTTCAGATAAGGGATTGTAAACCTCTGTTCACATCTAAAAGGTGTTTATTTGGACACTTTCCCCTCCAGATATGGGGTGATATGAACCAGTTGAGTTCATTTCCATTTTCCTATCTTCCTTTGCCACGACATATGAAATTGTCAAATAGGAACATGTCAAACATGAGTCTTTCCCCTGGTCACGCCTTTGGAGCATAACATGCTTCTTAAATATAGGTTTTGAGTTACTAATGGTAGCTTAACAAGCTTAGAACTGTTCTCCACAGTGAAGGGAAAATTCTTCAAAAGTTACATGGGATGTATGAGTCAAATTAAACTTCTAATCCACACAGCTTTGTTCCATTGATGCCAGTTATGAGGCCTAAGGTGGCCTAATGAGAGGGACCCATTCTCCTAGTTTTTCATCAGCTTATTCAAGAATCTGGGGCTGATACGTAGAGTGACCTTGTGCTCGTAGTCTGGCACTTTGGAAGTCATTCCTAACCAGAGGGTTTCCGCCATGCCAGTGAGGGTTTGAACTGGCTTGTGGCCACCTGGTACTTAAATTCAATGAAATGTTTACTCTCTGCCCACCCATTACCCACAATTCTAGCTTGATCAGATAGCGACTGTACCTCTAAAGCCACAGATGGAGAGGAAACAAGACTCCGGCATTTGGACCAGACCAGAGCAGTTTTCGGGGGCTGTGTGCCTAATTAGAACCCTTTATGAGCTGCTTCAAACTCCTGAGGAGGGAGTGGAATTCGGCTTACTGTCAGGCTATAGAGTAGTTAACGTTTCTCTTTGGAAAAGTGGCTCTTGAGCTTTCTGGTTAGCTCGGTTGAGGGTGGGGTAGTGGGGAAGATTTCTGCAGTGGGCTGAATCTCCATTTGTTGAAGAAATGTCCCTTCTAGGGAGCTAAGCTGACTGTCACATCCTTCGGGTTTCTGTGGGAGTTTGGGTGGACGGAAAGGGCTGTCCCCGTTTTGTACCTGCCAGGAGAGCAAGCACCGTTTGTGGCTCTCTTTAAGCCAGCTGTGTGGTCTTTTCAGTGGTGATTTCAGGGGAGGGAGAGAAGGAAGTCGAGTTTATGTGAATTAGCAACCTGGAAATCCTGATTGCTCTAAAGCTTTGATGTCTCCTATGGTAGCCACATGTGGCTGATTAAAATTCAGTAATATTAAGAATTCAGTTCTTACTCACGCTAGCCACATTGCAAGTGCTTGACAACCACAAGTGGCTCTCAGCTACTGTTTTGGACAGCACAGATACAGAATATTCCCATCACAGAAATTTTTGCTGGACACCACTGCCCTGTAGTGTCAGGGACCCATAATCTGTAGTCAGGACAAGCTTTTGAACCAAAATATTAAGGCTTGCTTCATCCTGTTTTTTAAAGAGGTAGTAAAAGATAGAAATGCAGTCAGCTGTTTCATATAATTATTTTTTTCTGACTTGTAGCAACACAGGAAAGTGTTGGATAAAGGGAAACCTGAAGACGTGATGCCGTCTGTTAAGGGTGCTCAGGTAAGCCAAACTCCTTTGTGAGCATTCTCAAAAGGAACCAGCCTCCACCTCTGCCTTCTTGAGGTTCCTGCAGTCGTGTTCTCGACTCCTGTCTTCTCCTGCCTCGCCTTGTTACTGGTTCCTCTCTCTTTTACCATGCTCTTGTGCCCCCAGGAGCGCCTGCCAGCTGTACCGTTATCTGGCATGTACAACAAGTCTGGAGGAAAAGTGAGGCTTACCTTTAAGCTAGAACAAGACCAGCTGTGGATCGGCACTAAAGGTACGGGCTGCCCTCGCCTCTTCCTGGCTCACTGCCTCTGGCACCCAGCAGGGCTCGGGTTCACCTCTGCTCCTCAGTCTGGAATCTCTCTCTCCACTGTGCTTTGCGTGCTTTAGATTTTGCTTTTTGATGCTTGCCTCTATTTGGGCCCTCTTCCCTCATTCTTTTCCATCTGATCTCAGGGCCAATCCATCAAACATTGGCTCTTCAGTTGCAGCCAGAACCAGAGGTTCCAAACATGTGGCGTGAGGGCCAGGTCCTGTCTGTGGACAAGGGGTTTCTGAGTTTACACACAGTCTGTGAAAATCAAGAGATGTCACTGGATCAGTTTTTTGTTTGTTCTTTTTTTGTTTTGGCTTCTCTTGAAAAGAAGCAAAAGATCTAGCCATTCTGGACCTACGTTTTCACGCGGCAGAGAGAGATCAGTGGAGCCCAGTAGCCGTTGCAGGTGGACCACACTGTGGTCCTCACTGTCCCGTTCGTCTTTTACTGTGGCCAGCTTTGTTCACGTGTGTCACCTGCCTGGCCCCTGTAGGTCCGAGGCTGCCTGGGCTCAGGACCTGCCTTCCCTCCTTGCCTGGTTGCCCCCTGCTGCCCCCCACCTTCCCTGCCTGTGTCTGGGAGTCAGGCATGCTGTTTGCTGGGAAGTGTCTTTGACTGATGTCCCTCTCATTTCCCCCAGATGGTTCAAAGTCTTGTCAGTTACATTCTGGAATTATCTGCGTCTCTTTCTTTTCCCCTCTGTTGTGTCTGTTGATTCCTAGCATCTGTGAATTTTGTTAAAGCACGTTAACCTCTATGCCAACCCCCTCTGCAATCTCTTCTGTCCTGCCCGTCTTCCACACTGCTTTTTCCTCAGTGGTTCCTGTGTTCAAAAACCGGCTCTTTAAGGCTAAGTTCAGATGCCTCAACCTAGTATCCAGTATTCTCAACCGTGGGGTTCACTTTTAGATTTTTGATCCAGGTTCCTGCCCCACTTGCCCTGTTGTGCCCTGTATACTTGAGCTGCATCACTCCATGAGCTTCCCACCATGCTTTGCACAGGTCATGTTTCGGTCATGCTGTGCCTTTGCCCAGGATGCCTACTTCCTCTTCCTGTTATTAACAAAAATCTTCCAAGGTCCTAACATGCTCTTCTAAGGAAGCCTTCCCTGATATCTCCCCACCCTGCAAATGAGCTGCTGCCGCTTCTGTCCACAGAGCACCCTGCTTTATCCCTGGAGCACTCATTACTCTCAGACTTATCTGTCCCCCATCAGACTCCTGGAGGGAACCGAACGTGCCCAGTTCCCCTGGTTCTGGCCAGCACTGCAGGTATTCGGAGCTCGAGGTAGATGTAAAGAGAAGTATAGTGGTGCGCATTGTGTAAGGCTAGCTGGTTTCAGGGACAGGCCATTTAGTATGATTCCGCTTAAAATGGGACCAAGGGGGTGTTAATTGCTCAGTTGTGTCCGACTCTTTCCACCCCATAGACTGTGGCCCAACAGGCTTCTCTATCCACGAAATTCCCCAGATAAGAATACTGGAGTGGGTTACCATTCCGTTCTCCAGGGGATCTTCCAGACCCAGGGATTGAACCCTGGTATCCCACATTGTAGGCAGATTCTTTACCGTCTGAGTCACCAGGGAATCCCAAAATGGGACCAAAGTTTTAGGGTAAATAATTGGAGCAGGAGTGATGGGGAATGAGATTACAATCATCTTAAAATGTGAAAGTAGGTTTCTCATTTTTAACCCAGTCTTGTTTCTTAAAATGAACGAAGACCTAAACCGCCAAGACACTTGAGTTTTCTAACAGTTTTGTGATTCCCTGCCCCAGCCTTCTTTTTCACTTTTGACTCTCACTGCATGGGCAAGGCAAGTTGTGCGTAAAACTTAAGGGCTTTCCCAGTCTTCCCAGGGTGCTTTTGAACTCTGTAGTAGGTCATTCTCTTCCACAGAGCCTGGCACATCATCAGTTTTCTTCAGTCATGAGCTGCCCCACCTCTGTCAGATCCTCACTTCCTCATGACCTTGCAGGGGAGTTGGCTTAGTTCTCCATCGTCGGCAGGCTTGCTGGAACCCTGCCTCTTCCTTGGCCTGCACTTTCACTCCTGCAGCCTACTGGGAGGCCGGGATCAAGGCTGCTGGCCGGGAGGGTGCAGGTAGGGGAGCTGGATGAGGACTGAGTGTGTAAGCCTTCGTTGGTTCCTAGGGAGTGTTTCCAGGTGCTGAAGTTCTATAGGATACAATGGCATAGCTGCTGGGCTGACGACAGCCTCCCTTCCGTATGTTAGAGGTTTTGTTTCAGCTCATAGAAGCTACCACCTTTCTGCCGTGGCCTGAAGGCAGAGCTCTGGAAGAATCTTGGTGGATCACGGTTCAGAGCTGTTGAGAGTCTCGTGGCTCACCAGCCTCATTAAAGAGCCTGGCTGTGAACATGCACGTCTTCAAAGGGTGACCAGGGCCAGGATTTCCATTCCCACCCAGGTGGTGGTGTCCGTGTCCCTCAGGCTTTCTTCCCACCGTGGGCCCAGGAGTCCTGCCCCCAGAGTGTCCTAAGCACTGTCCTAGGAGGACAGCTTGTTCTGGGAGTTGGCTTCCAGCCACTGGCTTCATCTTTCTGCTGAAGTGACCGTCCCAGCAGCTCATTGACGTCTTTCTCAACAGGGTGCTTTATGGAGTGGCATGCAGTGGCCCCTGCTTGTGGCTTAAACTGTCCTTGCTAGAGTGTGTGGGAGGCAGTACCGACAGCCTCAGGCCCAGCGGAGCGAGAAGAATGAGCTCCAGGCAGGAGATGGGACCTGTGACCTCGTGAAGCTGCCATGGGGAGCATGTGCCCTGTGTGTAGGGCACTCAGGTCTCTAATCTAGCTGATTGCTGTCACTTAGGAATGTGGGCCCAGGATTGTTGAATCTTCCGTGTTTTCAAGAGAAGCCCGAAGTCCATGTTTTTGTGTGAAATCTCTGGACGGTTCAAAATGGCTGATGTTTAAAACAGTTTCCATCTTAAAAGACCAGTGCTGGTCAGATCCTGCTTGTGGGTGACTGTGTTAGAGCCACTCAGAAAATCAAAATCTGAATGAGCATCTTCAGGCCCCATCTCCCTACCCGCCTTTTTCAGAGACCCATAGGATAGAAGTTATGTGTCTCAAGCCACTAGCTAGATGACAGTCCAGGGCTCTAAGTTCCTGGGGTTTTGTCAGCTTATCTCTTTTTTAGATTTTTGCTTTGTGCAAAGCCCGTAGTGAGCTTTTTCCAGCACGGTTTCACCTTTTGCTGAGAGCTCCCTGTCCCGAGGTGTCTGCTGTTTCCGGGCGGTGGTTTTGCCGCACAGGCGCCACCGCCCTCTTTGATGCTGCTTGTCTCCAGTCTCATCTCACTCCAGGCATGCCTCGCTGCCGCCTCTTTCTTAACTGCCATCCTTAGACTTGCTGCAGAAGGGCTTCTGACCCGATGTGATAAGTACATCCCGAGGGTTAACCAGAAGAGGTCATGGATGTTCTCAGAGAGCTTGTTCAAGTTTGTGTGTTTGGAGGGGTAGGAGACTGGGGAGGGAAGGGGCTGGGAGGAAGAGTGGGCAGGATCAGAGTGGGAGACTGGGGAGGGGGAGGGAGAGGGGCTGGGAGTGGGGGTGAGGTGGATCTGGGTGGAAGACTGGGAGGGAGCGGGCTGGGAGGGGGAGTGGGCAGGATCAAGGGATAGAAACTGGTCTTAAAACCCCAAGCAGCCAGCCCCCTTCCTGTACAAGTAGCAGGGGGGTACAGCTGCCTCCTCCTGGTCCCTTGACTATCCCAGGCACCAAAGACCTCAGCTGGGGCTGGGCTTGGCGACAGGGGTGCAGAGGAGCTTCCTGGGTATTTGTCAGTCGTCAGGCTGCAGAGAGAAACACCAGGATAGCTCTATCTGTGCTCTCGGAAACCTTTAATACACACCTGCCAAATCTGTACCCCATTTGCTCCTAGGAAGTCCCCACCTCCCAAACAGGGCTTGAGGTGCACTGGCCAGAAGGTGAGGGTGGGGGTGGATCCCCAGCCGCCAGCCTGAGGAGGGGTGGGGGGGGCCTTTAATGATTTCTGTGATCCCTCTCAACTTAGAGCGGACTGAGAAACTGCCCATGGGTTCCATTAAAAACGTGGTCAGCGAGCCCATCGAAGGGCACGAGGACTATCACATGATGGTAAGTGGCCGGCGGCCTCGCCCGCACCGCCTCCAGCAGGGAGGGGAGAGCTCAGTGTGGAGAAGACAACAGTCTAAGACCCTCCTTTTGTCTTCCCATTCTTAGAACTTAATCCATGACCTGCTCCTAGTTCTGTTGATTTTGCAGCTGACCGCCCCCCCCCCCCACCCACCACCTTCACGCAGTTTAAAGGGGATACATTTTTATCTCTTGCAAGTCTCTCATATCTATAATATTTTGTTTTTAGACCAGGAAAATAAATGCAAAGAGGAGGTTAATGGCTTGTGGGTCTTCATTTTAAGTTTTGTCTCGTGTATGAAATAGAGCTTCCCACTAGCCTTGGCGCCAGGTGTCAGGGCACCAGGCTGCCCTCTTCTGCTGCGAGGTGCTTACCCTGGGGGGCTGCCCTCGAGTGGCCAAGGATCCTGTGGGGAGGGTGGGGCCTTGACCTGGTTCTGCCTGGAGTTGCGCTCAGGGGAGCGGCTGCTCTTCCGCAGACAGAGCCTCTGGAGACGTTCTCCGGGTCTGCAGAGCAGAGCAGGGACGAGCAACCCTGAGCAGTGAGGCAGAGCCCTTCCACTCTCCCAGCACTGTTGAAGGGGCCGCTTTAAAAGTGAAGTTGAGCCGCCTCTTTCCAAAGTCACTGTGGCAGGGACGGGACCTGAGCAGCAGTAGGGAGCGAGTGGGGCCACCTGCCCTGCTCAGTCTGCGGAGGCGACCTTGCGGTAGCCACGTCACCCCGTCCCAGGGAGGAGCTGCCGCTCGCAGCTGGCGTACAGAGTTTGCGGTAGAGGGAGGCATTGGGAAGTCCGGGAAGAGGGCGTACCCAGCCGTGACCCTTCTCTCGGCAGATGGCAGGGCCCCTGGCTCTGGGAAGCCAGCCAGCCGTGTCCCCTGTGTAGCCCTCTGGGGGTCTGGCAGTGCAGGGTTGCCCCAGGCCGCGGTTGGCAGTGCAGCTGTGGGTGCCCAGCTCACCGGTCCTCTTCCTGGTAGAGGTGGTGATGGCTCAGGCTCCTCCCAGGCCCTCTAGTCTCTGTGTAGGGCTTGCAGGTGATTTGTTATTTTTTTGCTCAGTTATTTTTTCTGTTTTAAAAGTTGGACTTTAATATTGTCATCTGGGCCCCTCCCTTCACTCCGTTTTGAAAGATTTGTCCCACCGGTTTGACCCCATAAGGTTCACAGCCACAGTTTTCAGTCTGGGGAGAGGAATTTCCAACAAGTAGCATGGACCATTTTGGACATATTGTAAGGAGGTGGTGTGGATGGCTAATGCTTTTGCATTTAGTTTAAATGCCGATTTCTCTCTGGAGCTGTTGCTGGCAGAGGGAGGTTCTAATTGCCCCCTTTCTTTTCTAAGCACCATCGAGTGCCTTGGCCTTTGTCTTAATGAAGATATCTATTCCCTCTTTGCAGGTGCCATTTCACTAGATTCACAGTTCACCTTAGAAAAGGGTGGCTGTGCTTTTTCATTTTTACAG
This sequence comes from Bos javanicus, assembly GCF_032452875.1. NCBI lineage: Eukaryota > Metazoa > Chordata > Mammalia > Artiodactyla > Bovidae > Bos > Bos javanicus. The sequence goes on from NC_083892.1 coordinate 21,214,519, forward strand.
AAATGTTAAAGAGTACTGAAAAGAACCAAGAGTACTATAACAAACCCATATATCCATCAACCAAGAAGTGACTGTTGTAAATATCTTGCAACTTGTTTTCAGTCTTGCTTTAAATAAAAGAAAACCCACCAACAGTGAATATGTCCCCATTGTCTTCCCCTCCCCCTTTGCCCTTGTCATGATTTATCACGTGGATCCTTCCCATCTCTATGCGTTTATTTTCACGTGTATCCATGACCAAGATACAGTATTGTTTTGTGTTTTTTCAGTTTTCATAAATGGTATCATGGTATGTATCGTTCTGCAACTTGCTTTTTTTTGGCTCGACATTATGATCTGTCTGTATTCACTCTAGATCCAGTTCATACCTTGTAAAAGTAAATCCAGTGTTCATATGAGTAGGTTATTTTTAATTTTGCGTTCCCTTACCGATGGATATGTAGGTGGTTTCCAGGTTTTTATCATTTCTGACAGTGCTGCTTTCAACACTCCTGTCTCCTCGTGCATGTGTGGCTGTTTGCCTAGGGCAGTGGTTCTCAAACTGGTGTCTGGGTCGGCAGTGTTAGCTCACCTGGGAACTTGTTAGACATGCAGATCCTCAGGCCCCACCCCAACTCTCTGGAATCAGGAAGTCTCAGGGCTGGAGCCCCCAGTCTGATCTAACAAGCCCCCAGCTGGCCCTGCTGCACACGTGAGTTTGGGAACCACCGCTTTAGGATCGGCTATGCCTAACGCTCCCACACCTTTTTATGTTTTACTTATTCCTTTATTTTTGATAGGAGAATGCTCCCCATGTGCACAGTTGTTTTTGGTTTTTTTTCCCCTTCCCATTTTAATGAATCACTTCTCAGCTCCCCCCTGCCCCGTTTGTTGTGCTGCCTGCTCAGTCTCCTGACCTCTGAAGTACCGCTTGGTTTTCCTTTTTCCCTTCCAGGCGTTTCAGTTGGGCCCCACGGAAGCCTCTTACTACTGGGTGTACTGGGTTCCAACTCAATATGTGGATGCAATCAAAGACACTGTGCTGGGGAAATGGCAGTATTTTTGAAAGCACTTTCACCTCTGGCCCAGGAGACTGACCCAAAGTGAAGGACATTGCTGGGAGAGGCCTGCAGCATCCCTGGATTTCAGAGTTCTGGAACTTTGTTCAAAAATATCTATATCCAATCTGAGGTGATGTGGTGACTGAAGCCAGAGGTGATGTACTTTCACCATTAGCTTAATTTTAACTTAAAATCACCGGTTCCCTTTCTTGCAGTCAGCTTCATACCATTTTTAAAAGTCAATACGGTGGAAATCAATAAATCTGAATTCTGAACATGTTGTGTGGAATACTCTTAAGTGTGTTTGAGAGTAGATCTACCAATTGTGTTTAGAAAGGAATGATCAAAAGCTTTCTGATTTTTTGGTTGTTGTTTGTTTTTAAGTGATTTCACCTGAAATATTTTCATAACTCTTTGGTTGCAAACATTTGGACTGCATTGTGATGAGTTGGGGGTGGGTTTTTTTTTTCCTTTTTCATATAAAATTGTATGCAAAATGTGGGGGTTAGTAAGCCATATTTCTCTGTCCACTGGTTCAGAATGAATTCTTTCCCTTCTTATTTTCTCACTTCCTAGATGGGAATTTTTGTTTCTGAAAACCCAAAGATGTCAGTTCCTCCTTTTGTACCTCATCACCACTTCCTTGCCTGGCCTCCCTCCCGCCACGCTGCTGCTCGTGAATGCATGGCGGGAGAGGAAGAGCCAGGGGTCTGGTCGGGGCGCTCACAGGGCTCTGGTGTGTGCTGAGCAGCGGAGTGTGTCCCAGCGACTCCGGTCTGACCGTCTTGCCCTTTGGGCCCCAATCTCTGGGGAGATGGCACTGCCACTTTGACAGTTGCCTACAGCCCTCGCTGATTGGGCTTTGAGGCCCAGCCTGGCATGGGTGTGCCGACAGAGGCCCCTCTGAGAGGAGCCAGGTGGAAGCCAGTTATACAGCCATACAGCCACAGACCCAGATCCTTCCTCCTTTCTTTAGAAGTTTTGAGAAACCCTTCAGCAGTCCAATGATTCTTTCAGTGACGTGTCTGCATCTGGTCCTTCTGCTCATGCATTACTTTCAAGTGTCCTTCATCCCAGGTTTAGAGATGCTGCCTTTCTCAAGAAGAAGTCATCTGACCTAGTGGGTTGGCCGATGTATTTCAACATCGAAAATGGGATAAACAGCTTTTGTGATTAGCTCTCCCTCTTCCGGGTTTAGCCCTTACCGTCCTCTGTCCACGTGAAGTTCTGTCGTCTCCCAGTGGTTTGGTTGACTCTGGAACGAGGGACGGTCTCTTGGTGAATGATACCCTTTGTGCTGTTCGCTGTTGCTCTGCTGCTGTCTTTGCGATTCTCCTCTCACTGGTGCAGGCCCTCATAGTAAGGTTTGGCAAGAGATGTCCCAAATGTCACATTCTGGATTCTAGACTGTTAGCCTTCTTTCTGTGAAACGTATTAGCATGTGTTCGCCTAAGATGACTATTCCTTGTGAGCCAGTTCATGGTGATCGTCCGCGCCCTTCCCCTTCTAAGCTGTAGTTCAAGAATCCAGCCCATCCAGACCAACTCTTGCTTTTCGTGGTGTTGTCCATGCCAGGTTACGGATCTAGGCAGGAAACTCCTCTTGCTTTTCTGGGGGGTACAAGTTCGTCTGGGAAGTGTAGCATCCAGGAGATGGCCTGTTTTCCACCCCTTGCAAAAGGCGCAGTACCTGTAGCTCTTCTGTCCTTGTCAGCCCACAGTCCTTGGAGGAAAGAGCATGTCTTTGCTGCTCGTGGAAGCCTTGCTCTGCAGTTGACAGGCCTCGCGTGCTCGCAGAGTGGCGGCGCGGTTTGAATGCTGCTCTTTCTGTTGGCCAGCCTGCCTGTCCCAGAGGCTTGTCCAGACAGTGCCACACGCCCGCTCTTGAAGCAGGCATCCTGTCCCCGTTTTGTGGGGCTGCTCCCCAAGGCCCTTCCCACCAGGTTCCCCCTTCGCCCTGCTTGGGCGGCTGCCCCCCGCCCACCCCTGCCACCTGATGCCCCTTCCTCCCAGTGACAGCGTGCGTACCGACTCCCTGCTCCCCAAGGGCCAAACCGCTTCTCGCTCAGGCCGGTGTCGTCTCAAAACAGGACCAAAGCCTGTGTGAGCCTTTTTATTTGAAGTAAAAATGGTGCTTTTTTCCTTACTTGGAGATCTTCTATATAAATACTGTAAATGACATCTTTTCGTACGGACCTGTTCGAGCGTTGCTTTCCAGAGCCCACGAACAGTGCTGGCCCGATCTTGGGCTCTGGCCGCCCCATCCGTGTGGAGCCCTTGCAGGAAGCCCCGGCGAGCAGAGGAGCCGCGCCTGGGTCCCAGCAGCGCTCACTAGTCTGTCACTTGGCCCGTGAGCGGGCTCGTCGTCATCTTCTTATGGTCCAGGATGTACTGACTAAATCTGTGTTAGCAAATTCAGACACTCCTTCCCCTTCGGTAGCATCACAGTGTTCATTCTCCCTCAGGCTTCTCTCCACGCGGAGTCCTCGCTGGGGAGGGGGCAGGACCCCTCGCGGGGCTCTGAGGGTGGACAGGGGGGTGAGGCTGCCTTCTCTCGTGGAGCTGGCAGCCCTTTCGCAGGACAACAAGCCTTTCCTTCCCTCCCCTCCGCCACTTGGCAGACTAGTGACGAGGTATCCCTGCTCTCAGCTCTGTTTCAGTCAGCCTTTTCAGAAAACTGAGAGAGATGGTCTCGAGACTTGCTCCGACTTTTTGGTATTCAGTATTCAACTATTTGGTATTGTTTTAATCGATGATGGGCCTTTTGCAAGTAGCGTCAGCTCTTTTTAAAAAGAAAGTCAAGCTGAGCTAAGGGTGCACTTTGCTGTGTCGCAGACATGGTGGGCCAGGTGAGGCCTCTGTAGGCTCCTGCTTTCCATGACGAGGGCCAGGGAGACGCCCTTCGCCACTCAGTTGCTGGATCTCAGCTGGAAGGGGCTGCCTTGCTTCTTCCTCTCCCTTTCACCAGGTGCCTGGAGGAACGGTCCCGGGCACTCACACTTGGCCCGCCCTCTTTGCCAGATGCAGGACCCTGTGTGCCAAGGGCGGCTTGCTTTCCACCCTGTCCTCTGAGGGCGCTTCTTTCTCTCCTGGCCTGTTGTCTTGGGAAGGATAGTCCTTTTGTCTTCAGGCTTTGTGATCAAGTCATCTCCAGTTAGGACTGGCACCTGTTCCCTTCTTCGCGGGGCCTGGTGGCCTTTCTGAAGTCGCAGGTGGTCAGGAGCCCTCCAGTGTGTGTCACATCTGGTCAGTTGACCTGCCAGGCTGGGTGGTTCTACTGCTTTCTGAATTTCTAAGAATCTCTTTTTTCTTTCCTAACGAGTTCTGCTGATTTATTTGACAATGTACGTAAGTACCATGTTCTCCTTGTGGTGTACGCTCTGTTCTGGTTTTTGTTTTTAATCAAATGCCTGTTTGGGAGGAGATGAACGTATTTAGTCTATTAGATTTGCGCTGCTGGAAAATTTTTTTTTTTAAAGTGTAACCTTGACTAGCTGTCTTATTATTGTTTATCCTGTAAGATTAGTCTATCAATTAAAGTTTGATAATTAATTGCGGCTCCTTTTCCTTCCAGTTCTTCATGCGCCTGATCTGTACTGGGGGTTGACAAACATTGAAACTGGGTCCAGAGTTACTTTTGTCCAGTTGTGGGGTACCATGTTACCATCTTCCTTGTTTGGCTTTTAGGTATAGCCACATTTGTTCCTGCTGAAAATAGCTGATAAAGGGATCTGACTTGATGCTCTCCATTTGAGTCCAGCTCCCAGCTTTGGCGGTCAGCCATGTCCCTGTCAGGGCCTTACTCCTCTGCCCGGCCCCCAGGGGCTGGAGGGCAGGCCGTCATGCAGTCCTCACTCTTCTAGGACACGTTTGATCAAACACTGAGATGGAGATGCAGCTTCAGCCGCAGCCACAAAGACCCAGGAGGAAGGAGGGAGGTCCGTTACCAACAGCGGGATGAACGCAGAGATCTGGGCATGGGCAGTGACTGTAGTTGGCAGAACTGGTTTTGACCCAGCACTGCTCCCACTGGACCCTCTCTCCTCTTCGCCCTACTTGGTAAATGTTCCTGAAGGTTCTGGTCTCACTGCCCCTTCCTGGCTCTTTGTAGTTTCCCATTGCCTCATAATCCTTGAACCACACCGTTAGATTCTTAAGGTTTTGACTGATATGGGGGTGGGGGCTGTGCTCCATGCTGTATGTGGCCTGATGCCCCTGGGGAATCTTCTGTCTGCATAAAGGGCACTTCTGAACTGTTACTGGAGGCACCTTAAACCGGGTAGGGTGATGGAGCCTCCTCAGACGGAGAATGAGATGAACTCCGCTCTGAATATCATACCATATTTTGGGGGGAGACACCTTGGCATTTTCTCAAATGTGGGTAACTCAGAACACTCGACAGCAGGGACCCCACAAAACACTGTCATAAGGGCAAGAGGCGAGGACTTTTTCCTGCTCTTGCCCGAAGCGGTCTGTTTAACTCATCCTGGTTGTAGGAGGTTGCTGTGCTTCCCACCCAGGAGGCCTCTGCCGACGCCACTGGGCTGTTTTCAGCTGGGATTAACCTCTGCCTTTTCCAGTTCTCGAGTCTATTTTTGTTCTGAAGCCTTATTAGCCTGTCTTATTCTACTGATAGACCCCTTCTTACTCTTCACCTCATTTTATAACTCCTGACTTTCAAGTTTCTATTTCTCACTTTCCTCTCTCATTGTAATCACTTGCTGTCTTCCCTTTTTTGTACATTTTCAAACCTACAGAAAGTTGAAAAATGCTAGTGACCACGTCGTGCTTTCACCTGGGTTCACCAGTTGTTAAAACGTTAACTCCATTTGCCTTCTCTTCACATGCATACTTTATTTTGCTGAATCATTTGACTGCCTTACAGATGCCATGACATGTTTCGTGTGGACACGTAAGCAGCATCTCCAAAGAGTAAGGCCATTATTACACCTTAGCACGACACGGGTACCTCACCTAAGAAAACGAATGTCAATTCAGTAATATTACCTAATTTATAGATGATGTGAAATTAGTAATACTAGTTAATACATCTTCTAGAATGGTTCTTCCCAATCAGTAATTCTTAATGTTTCTGAGTCCTGTATTTTTTTAAAAATATCCTTTTAACTTTGTCATTGCTAGCCTTGCTCTCCCTTTAAAGAAACCTCCCCTCCGTGTGTCTCTAATCATCATTTGTATCCTGACCCCCTGCTCTCTTCTCTTCCTGTCTTGAGTGTTAACCCTGTTACCAAGGCTTCTGGAGCTGTGGTTCTGGAGGTGGTCGGGGAACAGGCACCCACCTGGCAGAGTCACCTTGTTCTCTGCCCTCCCTCCCACATGTGAGACTTGCTGACTGCAGGGATCCACGACTGAGGACTCAGTTATTGGTGACAAACCCAGTTCATGTGAATTACGCAAGGGGATTGTAACCAGAAAGTCCAGTGTCAGACCTAGGCCTGTGTGGGCACCCAATTCACATCGGGCGCCTGACCCTCCAGCTCTCAGCTCTACTTTGTTCTCTGTTGACTCAGCTTCGAGCAGATGCAAGCCCGAGGGAAAGAGAAGTGTTTTCTTGCCCAGGAATTCAGAGTAGAAATACCAGACAGGGCTCTTACTGGCATGTTACCCTGCCCTCCACAAAACACACAGGCACAATAACCTTAGCATCCGAGACGTGTTGTTCCCGGTGACTTCAGCTGTGAGTCTGGGGCTTTCAGATGAACACTCCAGACTGTAGAAGACCGCAGCTGTGGCAGCCACCCGGCAGGCTTTGGACCTCATGCTCTGCGCCAGGCCAGTTACTGGGAAAGGACCTCCTGCAGGGCTCCAGCCTTGGGGAAGAATGGGTGCTCCTGAACCCTCTCTCCAGGGAGGCACATTGTTTAACATCAGCTCTTGCATTGAGTCTGTCCACTGCCAGGCACCGGGACAGATAAAATATGTGCGTTCCATTGTCATCACTCCATCACCTCTTGTCAGCCCCTTACCCATCGGAGGAAACTTTGAGAAGAGACCTAGCCAAGGTCACATGCCTGTCACAGACCGAGGCTGTGATTCAGAATCCAGATGTGCCTGACCCCAGAGTCTGCTCCGAGATGCTGGTCTTATTGTTGAGAACTTAAGAAAGAGCTTGGCTACTTTGTTTTGCTTTCATATTTTTTTTCTTTTTTCTCCCCGGTTTATTTATCTTAAGGGTACTAACATATGTTTGTGAGTTGTTTTTTAAACTTTGAACTTTGATATTTATTGCTTAGCCACCATTTAAAAAATCGAGACAGTAAATAGTACATGGGCTTGATAGAGAAATCTCAAATGGTAGGTTAAGTCTCACGTAGTTCTTCTAGCTCTCCACCCCACCTGTGTTCCACCCCTGAAGGAAGCAGAGTTCACTTTAGGCTTAAGCACCAAGAGGCCATCCCATGAGCAGAGGGCTGGTCATTCCCACGTAAATCCCTTATCGGAGTTGGGGTATCCACAGAGGAACTTCAAAGCAGGAGGAAACAGGTCCAGAGGAAGCACCTCACAAACATATTCCAGCCTAGAGTTCTAGTTCATTATCTGTCATCTGTTTGGGTGTCCCACAAGCAAATCCAACATCCCAAACTGAAACGATATCCCTCTTCCTTTTCCTTTTTGGCCACTCCACGTGGCATGCCAGATCTTAGTTCCCTGATCAGGGACTGAACCCGCATCCCGGTGCAATGGAAGCACGGAGTCTTAACTGGCTGGGCCACCAGGGAAGCCCCTGTATCCCTCTTCAGTCTGACCCTCCTCTCTTCCCTCTTATAGACAGCAGTTCACCCAGGACCAGTAGCCCTAAGCCATGAACTTGAGAGATACCCTAGACTCTCACTTCCTCTGTCATCTGACCACCTGCTATTTTTATCCCTGGAGTATTTTTGCAATCCCTCTTCTCTTTATCCCAACCTGCAAATCTGCATCTTTCTCTTGGGTTCTTCTGGTACCCAGCACTTTCGTCCCCTTCAGTTTACCCTTTGCACAGCTGGCTGCCAACCACTGAGCTCAAGTATGGCTGGCTGCTTCTGCTCTGGGAAATCCTGTGCCTACTGCCTACAAGTTCCTTACCAGACAAGGGAGGCCCTGCTTCGTGACCTGATCCCAGCCACAGCTTTAACCACAGGCCAACCCAGGATTTCACCCTCCAGTCATAACCCCTGCCTGAACCAATGGCATTCACCTCCTGTGCTCACGTGGTGCTGCCGTGGCTCCTGCCCATGCCATGGGGCTGACCCCGGCGGAGCCTTAGGAATACAGCCCAGGCTTCACTGCTTGAGAATTCCTTTCCCAAGCCTCAGCTCCTAATGAACTACTCCCAGTTTTCACAGATGTCTTACTTTTCCCACAAAATGTGTTTATATTTAGAAAATATAAACAAAAATAAGCCAAGGTATTTCTACCACATGTGGTAATCGAGCATTTTGGTATGTGTCGTATGGAAATAGAATCCCGCTGTTTATAGTCTGTTCTGTGGAAAGAATCCGCCAGCAGTGTGGGAGGCCTGGGTTCGATCCCTGGGTTGGGAAGATCCCCTGGAGTAAGGGAAAGGCTACCCACTCCAGTATTCTGGCCTGGAGAATTCCATGGACTGTATAGTCCATGGGGTTGCACAGTCGGACAGGACTGAGTGACTTTTTTTTTTTATGACTCACTTTCACTTTTCAAATAAAATACCAATTTTTCACTGTGTAAAGTTGTTCCCATTGAACCGATCCCACTGTGGGACATCCAGCTGAATGCCGTCCATATACTTGGTTACACCCTATCATGTTGTCTTCTTAACAGATTTCAAACAGGATAGTTGACGGGCTGTCACCTAGTCACCATCTGTTGACACTGTACTAGCGTTTCTTGTTTCTTTTTCCTGAAGCATTCAAAAGTTACCTGCAGGGACTTTTACCTGGTGGTCCAGTGGCTAAGACTTCAAGCTCCCAATGCCGGGGGCCCAGGTTCAATACCTGATCAGGGAACTACATCCCACATGCCACAACTAACACCCGGAGCAGCCAGATAAATAAAGTCACCTGCAGGCATCTTGCTGCTTCACTTCTAAGTTCTCCCGAGCATAAGGTTAGTTTACTACACAATACTGATTATATGTAAGAAATTTAACATTGTTTTACCACCTATGTAGAGTCCAGTTGTCCTCGAAATGTCCTGCTTTTTTCCCCAAACCTTTCAAGGTTCACGTTTCCCATGAAATTAACATGTCTCTGGTCTCCTTTGATTTAGTTACCCTGTCCTTTTTGTTCCACGTCACTTTTTTTTTTTAAGTCCCACCTTCTGGATTTGTTTCATGATCAGTTCGATGAAGAATACCACAAAGGTGACGTGTCCTCTCATGACTTCAGGAGCAGCTCAGTCAGTGCTTGGTGTCACTGGTGATGCCGAATATGAAACATCACGTGGATCTTCACGGTCTGCTCTACCAGATGGTGAGCTTCCTGTGAGCAGACTTTACCCTGGTGACCCAAGGCCCCGCCTGGAGGAGTGCTCCGCAATGGCTGGCACATCGTAGTTACGTCGGATGCGTGAGTGCCCTGGCTGTCTGGGGGAGACAGAACAGCACTGGGCCCAGACGCAGGTCGTGACAGGCCTCCCAGCCACCCTTTCCCAAAGGGACCTGCCTGCAGCAGACACACCTTGGAATGCTGTATTTGGCCAGTTTGCTGCCTATGTATAGGGGCACCCCGGCTTCTCAAAGAATTTTATAGCAAGTTTTTAGACCAGAAAGGCCTTTGCTGTTTGAACATGCACCCAGATTCTAAAAACCACTATCACCAAATAATGTGTAGTTGTTCCCCCCAACTCCCATTCTGGCTCCTTTAAGACTCAGAACCACCACAGAACGGTTATGAGTGGGCCATGTCACGCAGGTTATGTGGTTAAGATTTTAGCAGTCTCTTTAGTGGCAGTACTGCCGACTTCAGGATTTTAGGCAGCAGCAAACACATTTGCAATTTTTGGCAAAATGTGTAGCTGCTGTGGGAGATAAAACAGCCAGGACATTTACCTCAGATATTAAGGTACGTTCCACTCAGGAGTCCTGTGTAGCCTGTTTTTTTGCCTGTTGGATCTCTAGTGCCTAATAAGCACTCAAACTATTTGTTGAATAATTGCAGTTGGAAAAAAGAATGAAGCAGTCCCTTATGTTCCAATTTCGCAGTTTTCCAAGAATATCTTAAGTGTTAAAAAAAAAAAAATGCAGCATAGCAATGAATGCTTCCTGTTTACTTAAAAAGGAGGGAATGTGACTGCCTTCTTGTCTACAGTAGTTCTAAAGTGACACAGAAGGAACTGGCAACACTGGGTACCTCCAGGAGAAGCAGGTGTGTGGCCCAAACCCCATGCCAGACTGCAGAGTCCTGTCACCTCACCCCTCAGCCACGAGATTCTCTGCCGGCTGAGGATCACACAGCCAGTCCCTGCACCTCTGCAATGATGCTACTTCCTACAAGACTTTGATCTCCTTCCTCCTGCATACTAGAAGTTCCGCTAAAAGTAAAGCAAGTATTTTAGGATAGGTCTCTCAAGTTAAATCTCCAAGAGCTGGGCAGTTGCCTACATCAACTCCAAAGACCTAACACAGTGCTAGGAATAAAAGGAACAGGGTTGTTACTGATGTATGAAAACCAGACACAAAGTCAAAGTAACCCAGGAGGAAAGAGAACCTTTTATCTTCCCCAAATTCCTAAATTACCAAAATTACTAAATGCCATTAATTCAGAAATGGATCCTTAGGACAGGGATGAAAAATTAGTCCCATACACTGGTGTCAGCTGATACGAGGAATAATCAGTAAACTAACGGGGGCACAAAGTATTTTGAGGCAAAACATCCTTTTATCACTAATTCATTCCTCATACTGAAGGTGGTCAGAGAGAAACTTAATTCAAGCACTCTGCTGAAAAAGTTATATTTCTGGTATCCATGAATACCAATGACAGACTAAAAATGCTAAGCAATGTCAATCTATTTAAAAAAAAGCACTCTAGACATAAAAAACTGAAGACTGAGAAAAACCTTGGTTTTACAGATTTATTTTCAAAGGGCAAAAACACTTAAGACAATTTAAATACAAGTCTAAACAGAATTACTCGCAAAGTCAGCAATGATGCAGAAATGCGTTCTCACCGCCAGACACTCGCCAGCATCTTCTGAGCCTTCTCTCAATGAGGAAAAGGGGTCTGGCAAAAGACAAAGCAAACTCAGTGCTTCTCTCTGGTGTTACTAACTTTAAGTGATAATCTCTGAGGTGCTAAATCCAGGGTAAAGTTCTAGACACAAATACAATGTTTTATTTTTAAAGTCTGATCACTTCTCCTACAGCCTAAAGAACAGCAGCTAATATTAAGAGGCTTCTTTCCTTCCGGCACTGTATTAGATGACTCACGCACTACGCCGTTCTACCTTCACGAAAGCCCCAGGTCACACTCCCATTTTACATTGAGGAAACTGAGGCTACGGAGCATACGCCATCTGCCCAAGATCCCAGGCTCACAGGGCGCAGCAGTGCTGGGTCAGCCCAGGTGTCTGTCGCTGGACTTCATGCTCCTACCCGGAAGGCCTCTCCTGCCTACTGAGGAGCCAGGCCATCTCAGCTTCCTGGACAGCAGGCTGGACAGGCCTTGGTGGGGGCGGGGTAACTGAGGGAGGCAAAGGTCTCCGCTTCGGGGTGACCTTGCTCAGTTTTTTCGTACAAGTCTGCTTTTATGAGGAGGGCTGACAGTCAGAGTCCTGTCTAGGAATGAACTGCTGTCCATCCCTCTGGAGGAGAAAGATGATCACTAGGCTTGGTCCCTCCTCGGAGTGGCAGATAACCAGAGGTACCTGCATTTTGTAACTACTGAAAATCTCGTCAAGCACTTCCATTTTTCCATTTCTTCCTAAGCTTTTATCGAAGAACCATGGAGAGATTAATTCTATGGGAGAACAATAAGCCAAATTATTTACCTGATATTTTATTCATATACATCCTTCTTATCTGCAATGTAATCTACAATTTCTTGTGGACACATTAACTTCTCCGCATCTATATCAGGAATTTCAAACCCTGAAAGTGAAATTTACGACAATGCATGAGTGTAGAAAAAGCAAATCCTTTAGAACTGAAAGCATCTATCCCTTCAACAACATGCATAAGAACATCAAAAATTTCCAGCAATCTTGAATCCCATTTGTGAGCCTGTTATGTACCAGATGATATATTTTTTAGACATAATTTGCATACTAGAAAAATTCTCCCATTTCAAGTGCAACACTCAATGGTTTTTAATATATTCACAAGGTTGTGCACCATCACCATTATCTAATTCTAGAATATTTTCATTACCCCAAAAAGAAACCCCGCAGCCCTAACCGGTACCACCCCTCTAGTTAGGATGATCTCTGAGGAACTGTAATTAAGTTCTGCTCCGTGGGATGGCATACAAGTCCCTTGGCTTCCATTCAGGCAGTTCACCCCCTAAATGAAGCTGTGGAACCGTGTAACAGTCTCATTTGTATAACTAACCATCCCAGACAAGGATAACTTGGGAATGTGCATGGAAAGCGCTGCAGGAAACCAAGACGTGGTACGGGTGTGTGTACAGGCACACATCCTCACCTAGGCACACCTAGCACTTTTCTAGACATGGACATTTAGGTCTAGCTCACTGGTGGGGAGGGTGCTCCAAGGTGTTCTCAGCCATCAGGTGAAGGCTATGCCCTTCATCTAAGAGCCCCACCCCAAGAATTCAGGGCCATGCTCCCCCAGGCCTCTTCTCGTCACTGAGCCCTTGGTACTGCACTGGGCGCTCTGCAGACCTGCTTCCCAAATATTAAGTACACTGTCCCTGATGTTTACTTCATCCGATAGTAAGTAGGTAGAGGTGGGGGGTAGCGCACTACAATTGCAAATCCCCATCAGACTCCCAGCATTTCTCCGCATTTAATCCACCTAAATCAAGAACCAAGACCCAGCCTGTGCATTACCAAATTCGTCCTCCATGGCCATGATAATCTCCACTTGGTCCAAACTGTCTAAGCCCAGGTCTTTCATAAAATGGGAATTTACTGAAAGCTGCAAGAAAAGAACACCAAATGCAAAATTCAGTCTGTGAGAACACTTGGCTTCTTAAAATAACTGAATGGTGAAATGTCAATCATTACAAAGAAGTTTTTTTTTTTTAATATAAAGAGATCATATTTTAAATATCAAGAGCCATAACAATAATATTATACTTTTAACCTGTGGCAACACACACTTGGTGTGCTTTATATGTTAACTCATTCAACCTTAATTTTGAAATAGCAATATATATAAAGCTAATGATGAACTGACTTTGTACATTTTACAATGATCTTTGATCACTGTTCTGAATGACATCTGAGTCTGTTTTTCCTTGCTGCCTTACTGCCAAGACACCACACCTTAGAAGTGACGTCTTGCTCCCTCAGGAACGGCACGCAGTGTCTGTTATCACCGTGTCTTTACTTCACACCTCACTACCACTAGAAGAATCCTTCAGACAGTTTTCACAGTATATGATCAACTGTGTTTTTTTAGACCGTGGGCAGTAACAGATCACACAGTACGTGTAATATAAATACAGGTACCTGTGTATATACGCCCTTCCACGTGCACTGAGAAGTCTCCAGAAACACACTCAAGAAGCCAGGTCAGCTGGCACCTCCCAGAAGGAGAATAGGGTTCCTGGGAGCGATTTTTGCTTTAGACACTTGGGATATTTTACCATGTGATTAAATACACATTTAAAGAAAAACCATTTAAACCACATCAATTACCTTTTCTGGGTCAATCTTGTCATAGAGTTTCAAGACGTAAAGAACACGGTCCTTGATTCCCTCCAATGTCAAAGGTGGTGCATCGCTATACTGGCGGCACAGCTGTGTAACTCTGCCTGGAACCTAGAGCAAGGGATAAGAGAAGCGCTGCTGTGGAGCCCAAAATGCCTCAGAGAAGGCACTGGCTACAGATGTCTTTCACAGAGCTTTCACAGGGCCGCAAATCCACCTCCAGGGAGGCTCACTGTGGCCGCCAGGACACAGAGGCCTAATGCAGGGTACAGTCAGAAGCCATAGCAGTTCAACAGCATAAAAATGGATTTCTTGGGGCTTCCCTGGCAGTTCACTGGTTGGAACTCCACGTTTCCAATGCAAGGTGCTCGAGTTCCATCCCGGGTCAGGGAACTAGGATACCACGTGCCGCAAGGTGTGGCCGAAAAAAAGATCTTCTCTGAGTCAGGACAGGCACTCTTCTCTCCTCTGGTTGGCCTCCAGGCTTTGGGACATTTGTCCCACTCAGCGAAACTGCCACTAAAATCATCTGGAGTCTACAGAGGACCCTAAGGCTTCTCGCATCTCAAGCAGGCCACTACCCTTTTAATACCCAAGGCAAAATAACTCCTCCAAAGAGCTGTCAGGGTGAACTGACACTGAGAATCACACACCAGAAGGGTCTAATTTGGCCCTGGTGGTAATTATAGACTTTAGCCAAGACAAATGAAGCCAGCTGTGAACCCAAACAAGAGGATGATGGGTTCGCAGGCATTAGTTTCCAATCTGTTTCCCTTCCAAGTGGGCTTGCCTTGTTGCCACCCACTAAATAATGAGACATTCTGATCTTTGCCATCATTGTGTAATATCTCAAATTTCTGATCTTAGCCCACTTGGAATTCAACTAGGAATGAGGGTCTTGACTGGATCCCTTCACAGAATGTGAAAGGGAGTCCAAGTCACAGATCAGCAGACTTAAGGCCACGGAAGGCATGGGGCACAAGAGGGGAAAATGAGACAGCCGTCTGGCAGTTTGTACCACAGAAGTCTTTAACCTCAACTAGTGTGTTCACCTTCTGAAGTTGATTTTAGTCTGCAGTTTGGAGTTCTTAGGGGATAGAAACCCATGGGAAGTGGGTTTCCTTTTTGGGATTAAGGTCCTCCAGTCACAAAGGTCTATGAAAAATTGTTAAAAAAAAAAAAAAAACCCAAAACCAAACAACACGGCCAGGACTTCCCTGGTGGCCCAGTGGTTAAGAATCCACCTGCCAGTGCAGGGGACACAGATTCGATTCCTGGTCCAGGAAGATCCCACATGCCTGAGGGCAACTAAGCCTGTGTGCCACAATTACTGAGCCCTTGCCCTAGAGCTTGTGCTCTGCAACAAGAAGCCACTTCAGTGAGAATGCATTTCAATTAGAGAACAGCCCCTGCCTGCCACAACCAGAAGCCTGTGCAGAGCAGTAAAGACCCAGTGCAACCAAAACAAAATTAATGTATTTTAAAAAACTGCTGGAGCTTCCCTGGTGGCTCAGTGGTAAAGAATCCGCCTGCCAGTGCAGGAGACATCAGTTTGAGTCCCAATGTGGGAGGATCCCACATGCACCGAGCAACTAAGCCTGTGTGCCTCAACTATTGAGCCTATGCTCTAGAGCCGGGGAGCCACACTTACTGAGCCCATGTGCCAGAATTACTGACGCCCGAGTGCCCTAGAGCAGCGAGAGAAATCACTGCAATGACAAGCCCACGCACTGCAACTAAAGAGCAGTCCCTGCTCTTTACAACTAAAGAAAAGCCCTCACAGCAACGAAGACCCAGCACAACCATAAAAATAAATGATTAAAAAACAAACAAACTGCCAATTAGCCAAATCAGTACACATCTGTTTAAGAAACATTTATCTTGCAAAAAAAGTAAAATCAAGTATTGAAATCAGGTTTAATCAGCAAGCTAAAGAGATCAGAGCACTTGTTCTTTTTGTTTCCATTTATGGTCCCCTTTCCTTTCTGATTACAGCATATTAGATTAAGGAGACCTCTGATCTGGGGGATGCCACAGGCCAACTTATCAACAATGACCAAGAAAAGTCACAAACAAAAGGGAAGAAGCAAAAAGGACTAAAGAGAAAGAGGGAGAAGACATGAGTTAATACTGGTAATGACAGAAAAGAAATCTGAGGTGGGAGGATCTAACAGAGGCCTCGTCTGTGTGCAGCACAGCAAGAAGTGGTATGAGGGGAATTACCGCTGGGGAAGGGTGAGAGATGGGACGCTGACAAGCACGGCGCCCAAGGGAAAAGGCTGGTGAGGGAACATTCACATGCAACTACCCAAGTGGTCCACTAGGTGTCAGTATCAACCCCAGCAGCACTGGCAACTGCCTGCAGGGGCCAGGTGGGTTCCCTGTGATTCAGTTCAGTTCACTTCAGTCGCTCAGTCATGTCTGACTCTTTGCGACCCCATGAATCTCAGCATGCCAGGCCTCCCTGTCCATCACCAACTCCCGGAGTTCACTCAAACTCATGTCCATCAAGTCGGTGATGCCATCCAGCCATCTCATCCTCTGTCGTCCCCTTCTCCTCCTGCCCCCAATCCCTCCCAGCATCAGAGTCTTTTCCAATGAGTCAACTCTTCACATGAGGTGGCCAAAGTATTGGAGTTTCAGCTTTAGCATCAATCCTTCCAAAGAAATCCCAGAGCTGATCTCCTTTAGGATGGACTGGTTGTATCTCCTTGCAGTCCAAGGGACTCTCAAGAGTCTTCCCCAACACCACAGTTCAGAAGCATCAATTCTTCGGCGCTCAGCTTTCTTCACAGTCCAACTCTCACATCCATACATGACCACTGGAAAAACCATAGCCTTGACTAGACAGACCTTTGTTGGCAAAGTAATGTCTCTGCTTTTGAATATGCTATCTAGTTTGGTCATAACTTTCCTTCCGAGGAATAAGCATCTTTTAATTTCATGGCTGCAATCACCATCTGCAGTGATTTTGGAGCCCAAAAAAATAAAGTCTGACACTGCTTCCACTGTTTCCCCACCTACTTCCCATGAAGTGATGGGACCGGATGCCATGATCTTCGTTTTCTGAATGTTGAGCTTTAAGCCAACTTTTTCACTCTCCACTTTCACTTTCATCAAGAAGCTTTTGAGTTCCTCTTCACTTTCTGCCATAAGGGTGGTGTCATCTGCATATCTGAGGTTACTGATATTTCTCCCAGCAATCTTGATTCCAGCTTGTGCTTCTTCCAGCCCAGCGTTTCTCATGATGTACTCTGCATATAAGTTAAATAAGCAGGGTGACAATATACAGCCTTGACGTACTCCTTTTCCTATTTGGAACCTGTCTGCTGTTCCATGTCCAGTTCTAACTGTTGCTTCCTGACCTGCATAAATGAGATTAAACAGGGCCCCACCTGCAAACCACAGGCCAGTCTCAAAAGGTGGCTGCAGTGGGCTGTGCAGTAAACAGGAAGGTGTGTCACATGGGAACTGAGGCTCTGGAAGGATAAAGTATCCTAGCACTAGCTCTTTGTTACTAGCTGTTTGGCCTTGGGCAAGTTATTTAATCTTGCGATGCCCTAGTTTTCCTTATCTGTTAAGTGACCATAAACAACAAAGGTCTGTCTCGTCAAGGCTATGGTTTTTCCAGTAGTCACGTATGGATGTGAGAGCTGGACTATAAAGAAAGCTGAGCACCGAAGAATTGATGCTTTTGAACTGTGGTGTTGGAGAAGACTCTTGAGAGTCCTTTGGACTGCAAGGAGATCCAACCAGTCCATCCTAAAGGAGATCAGTCCTGGGTGTTCATTGGAAGGACTGATGCTAAAGCTGAAACTCCAATACTTTGGCCACCTCATGTGAAGAGCTGACTCATTTGAAAAGACCCTGATGCTGGGAAAGATTGAGGGCGGGCGGAGAAGGGGACGACAGAGGATGAGATGGTTGGATGGCATCACCGACTCAATGGACATGAGTTTGGGTAGACTCCGGGAGTTGGTGATGGACACGGAGGCCTGGCGTGTTGCGTTTATGGGGTTGCAGAGAGTCCGACACGACTGAGCAACTGAAGTGAACTGAAACAATAGTACCCAAGTTCACAGGACTGTTGAGGCATCAAGGAGATAATGAAACGTAGAGGGCTTAGAACACTGCCTGGCACATACAGAGTTAAGTGTTATTTAGGGCTGTCTAGTAGGCTCAGGATGGCAGTGACCTGCCAGTTTGAGAGGGAGGCAATAGTGCAGCCCAAAGTACTTGACTGACTCCTTCCCTTTCTTGCCCTGCTTTCTAGTCTCTTTACTGATTTCCTATCAGGTTACAGTACTGCCAATAGCACTTTACATATGTCATCTCCTTTAGAGCTAATAATAACCCTGTTTTACAGGTGAGAAAATTGAGACAAAACGGTTAGGTATCTTGTCCCAGGTCTCCCAGAATGGCCTTCTGAAGGGTCTTACTGCCTCCTTTCTGCTGGATCTCAGCCATTAAAAACAGATACAGAGTGGACAAGCACTTCTGAAAAGTGTCCCCAATGGCCAACATTGTTTCTGGTGTTAATTACTCTTCCCCAAGGTCTCTACTTAACAATTATATGCAGCAAAATCACCTCCCTCAGACATCAGAGAAGCCACTGTCTGCAGGAAAAGAATGAGGACCCCACCCTGTGAACCAGCAGGAATAAACCTGAGTAGTTTCTATTAATATCCGTCTTACCCTGAACTGGGTCCATCTCTGAGGGGAACTCAGAGGAACCCAGGTGGCTTTAAAGACCATCTCTGCAAATTACCCCCTGGACGGCTCTACCCAGGTAGCAGACACCCCACCCTCAGTTTGGTTATAAATTCCTTACCTGCCTCCAAAACACCTGATTGCAGACCTCTGTTCCTTCTCCACCCCTGGGGCTCTAGCCAGAAACCTCAGAGCCAGCCTCCACTCTTCCCATGCTCTCACCATCATGTTTACTGGGTCACCCAGTTAAGTGGGAGGAAAGGTCTCAAATGTTCCTTCAACAAACTGCACTAATCTTTACTCCCTGTGACCCAGACAGAGAACATCCACATTCCTCAGTGGGTGAATGAGCACCCATACAGCACCCTTCAATATACCTGTCTTCCCACCTCAACTTAGGTCTCTCCCTTTCACAGGCACCTGAAGGTCAACAGTAAGGAAGTGCTGGGCTCATCCCGGCCTCTGCATGTGCCATTACATGTGCCCCACTGCATGAGAACTGCTGCCTTCGGGGCCATGCTCACTGGGGTTTTCATCAATCCACTCTTCTGCACTGTACACACACCTGTCCTCAAATGGCAATGCCTTGCCTTTACCTATTACCTGCCTGGCTCAGCCTTTGAGCATTACCTTATGTGCCAAGCACGGTGCAGCGGGCTGGATCCACAAAGATAAGTAAGACATCTACCCTTGGAGAAGCCTATGGTCTAATAGAAAAGACTAATCCAAACAGATCATTTCAATTATAATAAAAATGTGGCAAGGGCCATGACAGGTATTTGTAGGTTGCTTCAGCAACAGAAGTTGTCATTCAATCCTTGAGCCAATGAGGGTAGAGATATGAGACTTGGGAATGAACGACGTGGTCACACTGCAGCCCCAAGTCCATCACCACCACACGTGTCAGTCTGGTTCCACTACCAGGAACAGCTGAGCTTTCCCTGCACAAGAACTCTTTGGAAATTCTTTGTACTCTGGCTGCCTGTCTAGTCAGGGCTCTGGGTCAAGTACAAGACTTTAAGGTCCCATTTTAGGCCACTACATCTTTTTTTTTTTTTTTTGGTAGCTTCTATTTTATATTGTTGTATTTTTATACCCAGGAAAGCTGCTTTGGCTCCCTTCTTCAGGGGAAAAAAATTAGAATATAAATGAATAACTAGTTGTTCCAGGGTGTGCATAGTGGATGGATTTGAGGAGGGAAAACCCAACAAAACAGAATAGGCAGAATGAGCAAAGGTTCAGATAAATGAACAAAGGCTGGAGGGGGATGCTTGGGGTGACTGGCATACAAGCGTAACAGAAACCGAGAGAGTGAAGAGATTGGCGAGGGAGAATGTGTGGTAAGTGATCTCTTGACCTTACCAACATTTAATGATTTGGTAGAGGAAGTTCCCAACAAGGTGGAACAAGAGATGAACCAAGGGAAAATAATGTCAGAAACCACCTAGGGAAAACAGCACCACAGGGACTAAGCTGGCAAGGTTAACACAGCTGCCACATGTCCAATGAAGACACGGACTGATGTCTTTCTTTTGTATGCATCTCTGTATCTCTCAGGCAATGGCACCCCACTCCAGTACTCTTGCCTGGAAAATCCCAGGGACGGGGGAGCCTGGTAGGCTGCAGTCCATGGGGTCGCAAAGAGTCGGACACGCCTGAGCAACTTCACTTTCACTTTTCACTTTTATGCATTGGAGAAGGAAATGGCAACCCACTCCAGTGTTCTTGCCTGGAGAATCCCAGGGACAGGGGAGCCTGGTGGGCTGCCATCTATGGGGTCGCACAGAGTTGGACACGACTGAAGCAACTTAGCAGCAGCAGCAGCAGCTGTATCTCTCAACTGCTAGCATAAGGCCTGGCACACAGTCCCTCAGTATCTTTGAAGGAACAAGTATTTAGTCTCCAGTTTAATCCAAAAAGGATATAAGGTAGCTAAATGGGAGCACTTAGTCAAAACCACTCTGTAAGCATAAAGAAAATGGCTGTTCTCCTGTGTATGTAAACCCAGCAGAGGCAGTGGAACCTCTCTGCTGCTGCTAAGTCGCTTCAGTCGTGTCCGATTCTGTGCGACCCCATAGATGGCAGCACACCAGGCTCCCCCGTCCCTGCTCTTTTAACTTCAAGGTGACACTTTTAACTTTTTGATTCACTGACAGGACAATGCCCCTTGGATGAATCTACTACACTGTCAGTAAATCTTGACAGTGGCTGCACATAAGAATCACTGACAACTTTTAAAAATAGATGGCCACGCTGGACTACTAGAGATTCTAACTGATTTGGCCTGGGCATTCTTAGGTTTTATTCTAATACCTTAGTGGAGGCTGAAACCACAATTACATGAAGTCCTAGAGTTTGAAAAGGGCATTCTCTACTTTGGGAATCTATCCACCCTTAAGACAATAGTTCTTAACCTTGATGCACTTCAGAGTCACCTGGGGAACTTACAGAGCACACATGTTAGTGCCTCATCACAGAGGAGGTAAATCAGATCGGTGGGGGGCCCACGAGAAACATACTTATTTTTAAGTGACCCAGGTGATTTGAATGTGCAACTAAGGCTGAGAATCATTAACATAAGGAGAAATTCAGCCTCTAAAAGGTTTCATCAGGTTAAAAAAAAAACTTAAAAACTTGCTTCCTATCCTTATTTGCAGGAGACCCCAAAACAGGCAAAAGGTGCCACAGGGAGAAACCTGGGGAGAGAACTGCTGCGGAGAAGGCTGTAGGGCGGCGTGTATTCCTCTTTGCACCCAGTCATTAGTTCTTCCCTAGAAAGCTATCACGGTATTTACCATTATCACTACGACTAACGGCGACCAGTATTTTGAGAGCTTAACAAGCACCGCGCTCGGCATTCTACCAGTATGATCTCCTCTAAACCTCGTTGGAACTCCATAAGATAGAGTTTTACAATTCAGACTGAGGCTGGGCGACGGTACCTGGTTTGTCCAAAGTTTTGGTCAGAGGCAACCTGCATTCGAACCCAGGGGTATCTGACTCCAGCTCTGTGCTCTTGTTCACAATCTCTAGGTCACCCGAGTGCCGGCAGGGGTCAACCAAGCACCGTTAGGCAGTGGGAGAGGGAGCGAGCAGGTGTCCCCTGGTCATCCCCACCAACAGGAGCCACAGTAGCCGCGGCCCCGCTGCCTGGCCCCTCCCTCTCACCCCGAGTGGGCCCGACGCCTGACCCCAGCCAAGCCCCCCCACAAAGTCACCACCAGTCACCTGCGCGAGCACCAAGGCCGGCAGCGGAGCCCCAGGCCTCGTCCGGGTCTCCGCGGCGAAGAGGGTAGTGCTGAGCGGCCGGGCCGCGGCTAGCGTGGGGAGCCTGGGCAGCGGCGCGAAGGCCGTGGGAAGTCGGCGGACACAGGCGCAAAGGACACGAACCGCCATGGCTATGCCGACCCAGGATGCACTGCGCCGCGTCCTCGGGTTCAGTATCCCCTTGCGCTCTGCGCAAGCGACGCACAGAGCGGCTGCTGTGGGGAGCGGCTGGCAGTGGCGGCCCCTGGCGGCTCCTGGCTGCACTGCGCCATCGGGGCGGGCGAGCAAGAGATAAAATGGTGTAAATATTGTCTTTCCCCAAACACTAATTACCGACACTAGAAAGGAACTTATTTTTACTTATTCCGTGAAAGTTAAAGTTTTGATGTCGGTGATTTTGATAGGGGCAAAGGGACAAAGTAGGTGATTAAACAGTTAATCCCACTAGAGGATTCTAAGTAGAAAAATATGGTAAACCCCTGTAAGTTAATGATCACTCAAGAAAGCAGGCTTTCTTAACTGCAAAACCAAACAGGCTTGCTTAGCAACAAAACCATGCAGAAGAAGCAGGAGACATACCCCCAAACAATAAAATGATGGGTGTGTGAGACCTACATCCTGCCCACTGAGTTCAGTAAGTTAATGACCCCTAGGTCATGCTCTCTGCACAGGTGAAAAACAATAATTTACAGAAAGGTAACATTTCAAAGTAAATACCCTCATTGTACTGAGATCTGAAATATTCCCAAAGTGCCTTAACAGTCCTGGCTTGACCCCGTAGGGACAAGAAAACCCTTGCCCAACCTGGAGGAGCTGATGATGGAAGCATTATGTCTACCCAAGAATGAGGAAGAGAGTGGTCTCTTACCCAGCCCCACTTTTCCCTTTGACTATAAAACTGTAGCCCACTAAGTTCTCAGGGTGCAGCATCTCTCACCTGCTGGATTGTAAGCCTCACTAGTGTCCTAGTCTAATAAATCACTTATCTATCACTTTGCCTCTCACTGGAGTCTTTCTGAGCGGAGACATAAAGGACTGTTATACCTTTATGGAGCCACCTGAAACGACACCAAATGGTTCCAATTCTTCCATATTAAGTTTATTGAATAGGTCAAAACTCAGCATAAAAGAAAAACGTGAGTCATGTAAATGTATACTGCTATACTGCTACTGCTAAGTCGCGTCAGTCGTGTCCGACTCTGTGCGACCCCATAGACGGCAGCCCACCAGGCTCCCCGTCCCTGGGATTCTCCAGGCAAGAACACTGGAGTGGGTTGCCATTTCCTTCTCCAATGCGTGAAAGTGAAAAGTGAAAGTGAAGTCGCTGAGTCATATCTGACTCAGCAACCTCATGGACTGCAGCCCACCAGGCTCCTCCATCCATGGGATTTTCCAGGCAAGAGTACTAGAGTGGGGTGCCATTGCCTTCTCTGGTAAATGTATAACTAAGACTAATAAATGTGGGACAATAAAAATCATATACATATTTAAAAACTTGACAGTGTGTAAATTATATAGCTCACAGAAATGGGAACATGGGAGTAAGCTGAAGAGTGCTAATTCATTCATATTTTTCAGCAGGGAAATCAAAACCCTTTAACAATGGCTCCAATTACTTTCATTAAATCCAAGTAAAATAAAATGCACTGCCTTGTAATTTCTATTTATGTATTCATGAAAATATCAATAATCTGTTAATGTGCTAGTTGTTGAGGCTACATCAGTGAGCAAACCAGACTGGCAATCTATTTTCAGATAGATTGGGCAGATATACAATAAACAACAAAAAATATAACACCCTCCCCCCAAAAAAACCCCTCCAGAAAGTAGTGATAAGTACAATGAAGAACAATAAAGCAGAGAAGGGGTTGGTGAGGGCTATGAGAGGTGTGCTATTTTAGATAGGGTGGTCCTTGAACGCCTCTCTTTGGAGGTGACACTTGAGCCAAGACTTTCATCAGTCAGGAGGATGGAAAAGAAACCCTTGGGAATCACCCTGCTGTTGGTGATGCCTATCAGTCCCTATGACTGTGCTAGCAGTCCACCCCAGGCTTCTCCTGCATCCTGTTTTCAACACCACCACTTCACTGCTTGTTAAGCAATTGTATCACCTCTTTGGAATGGTCAGTGAATAAATGGCCAAGCTCCACATCAAGTAGCAGTCTTGCATTTCTGCAGAAAACTGATAGGCACCTAGAACCTGATTGGAGTCCTAGGACTAGGGCCAATAAGATCTGCGTTAAGTCACCAGTGACACCCCGGCCTCTGATTGTGCCTTCCTGGCCGTGCTCTGTGGCAGACCCACGGGACAGACCTATGATGGTCTCAGAAGAGCGAGCAGTCGGGAGGAGCTCTATACCTACCAAATCCACATAAAGGACTCTCTCTTCCCATAACCTCTCTGTATTTCTGTGTTACATTTGATTCTTTTGGTCAAACACAACAAATTACCTCATTTATTTTTTTACCTGTTTCTTTTCTACTGGGGTATAGCCAATTAACAGTGTTGTGGTGGTTGCAGGTGAACAGCAAGGGGACTCAGCCATATACATAGATGTATCCATGCTCCCCCAAACTCCCCTCCATCCAGCCTGCCCCATAACATTGAGCGGAGTTCCATGTGCTATTCAGTAGGTCCTTGTTGGTTATCCATTTTAAATATAGCAGAATCATCTCTTGTTTAAATGACATACTTTGGGAGAGCTACTTTTCTTTCAGCAAAGAGAAAAATGTCAGCCAAGACAGTCCATAAGGTAAGAGGTTCATTACTGAGATCGAATCCTTAGCAGCTGGGGAAGACTTAAGAGAGCACCAGTGCTCTTCAGGAGCACTTCCATCAAAGGGGTATGAACATAAACTCTGTCAGCTTCCTGCACACATCACCCCCCGGCCCACCCGTCAGCCCTCCCTCCCTCTGCCCAGCACATCTGTACTGTCACATCCCCTCCTGGATCCCCTGGCACCTTACACCACCAATTCTCTCTTCTCCCCTCTATCTTCAACCTTTCCTTCCCTTCTAGCTCTTTCTCTCGAGCCCCTAAACAAAGCCAAAGTTCCTCCCTGCCTGAAAACAAGGCCAGAGGCCTCCTCCAGTGACCTTTACTATACCTCTAATATCACCATTTCCCTTTCCATTCATAGTCAACCTCTTCAAAAAAACTTATTTGGCTGATCTGGGTCTTAGTTGCCATATGCAGGATCTTCATTGCATTATGAGGAATCTTTAGGTGTAGTATGCAAACTCTTAGTTGTGGCATATGGGATCTAGTTTCCTGACCAGGGACTGAACAGGAGCCCCCTGCATTGGCAGCCTGGAGTCTTAAGCCAGTGGACCACATAGTCAACCATAGTCAACATTCTTGAAGGAATAATCTACTGTTTTAAATCTTCAATTCCTCACTTCCTATTCATTCTTTTTTAAAATTAATTTTCATTGGAGTACAGTTGATTTACAGTGTTGCATTAGTTTCTGTTGTCAAGCAAAGTGAATCAGTTATACACACATATACACTCTCTTAGATTCTTTTTGATACTTTACAGAGTACTAAGTAGAGTTCCCTGTGTTATACAGTAGGTCCCCATTAGTTATCTATTTTATATACAGTAAGTATTCCCAATTTGTCCCTCCCCACCTCCTTTCCCCCTTGGTAGCCACAAGTTTTTCTACATCTGTGGCTCTATTTCTGTTTTGTAAGTAAGTTCATTTGTCCTATTCACCCTTGCATCCACTCTAATCTAGATTATACTTGACCCCCTACTCTCACCAGTGAAACTTCACAAACCTCACCACTGCATCTTAATTGAAGTCCAGTAGATACAACCTCTCTGACCATTCCTTTTCTGCCATCTTCATGGCCCTAATTCCTCTGCTCATTATTTACATATTGATCCCTGTGGGGGGTTTGTCCTTGACCCATTCTTGCCTTTAAATATATATGTTTTCAGAATTGATTCACTCTAGAGGCTTTAATTGCCACCTCCATCCATCCTGGCCTCTTCTTTGGGCTTCGTAGTCCTAGATCCAAATGCCTGTTGCCAGATGATCTAAAAGCACTCTTTCCCTCCTCTTAAACTTAGGGTGTCATGTTTCTCAGGGTTCCTGAGTAAATTAAATCTTTATGAAAATCCCTCTATTATCCATGATGTGCCTGCAAAGTTATTAACTCATTTGAGGTTACAGACCGTGAGGACAGAATTAGTATAGCAGAGAAAGTGAAATCTTTTATGCAAAGGTATTAAAGGGTTCATGGGGGTCGCAGAGTCGGACACGACTGAGCGACTGAACTGAACTGACTAAAGGGTAGTAATGAAATTAGCAAAACCCACCATAGATATATCCTAAAAAGGCATCTTTAAAAGAGAAGTAATGGTGCATGGGACTGCCCTGGTAGTCCAGTGGTTAAGACTCCATGCTTCCACTGCAGGGGATGCAGGTTCCATCTATGTTAAGGGAACTAAGATCCTGCATGCTGCATGTGGTGTAGCCCAAAAAAAGAGAGATCATGCATATATATTCTCAATATACTCGTTAGGAAAATAAATACTCGTAGACTGGGATGAAGTTTCCAGTGATACTACCAGATTCAGTTCAGTTCAGTTCAGTCGCTCAGTCGTGTCTGACTCTGTGACCCCATAAACCTCAGCACACCAGGCCTCCCTGTCCATCACCAACTCCCAGAGCCCACCCAAACCCATGTCCATCGAGTCAGTGATGCCATCCAACCATCTCATCCTCTGTCGTCCCCTTCTCGTCCTGCCCTCAATCTTTCCCAGCATCAGGGTCTTTTCAAATGAGTCAGCTCTTCACATGAGGTGGCCAAAGTATTGGAGTTTCAGCTTTAGCATCAGTCCTTCCAATGAACACCCAGGACTGATCTCCTGTAGGATGGACTGGCTGGATCTCCTTGCAGTCCAAGGGACCATCAAGAGTCTTCTCCAATACCACAGTTCAAAAGCATCAATTCTTCGGTGCTCAGCTTTCTTTATAGTCCAACTCTCACATCCATACATGACCACTGGAAAAACCATAGCCTTGACTAGATGGACCGTTGTTGACAAAGTAATTTCTCTGCTTTTTAATATGCCATCTAGGTTGGTCATAACTTTCCTTCTAAGGATTAGCGTCTTTTAATTTCATGGCAGCAATTACCATCTGCAGTGATTATGGAGCCCAGAAAAATAAAGTCTGACACTGTTTCCCCATCTATTTCCCATGAAGTGATGGGACCAGATGCCATGATCTTCATTTTCTGAATGCTGAGCTTTAAGCCAACTTTTTCACTCTCCACTTTCACTTTCATCAAGAGGCTCTTTAGTTCTTCACTTTCTGCCATAAGGGTGGTGTCATCTGCATATCTGAGATTATTGATATTTATCATGGCAATATTAATTCCAGCTTGTGCTTCATCCAGCCCAGCGTTTCTCATGATGTACTCTGCATATAAGTCAAATAAACAGGGTGACAATATACAGCCTTGATGTACTCCTTTTCCTATTTGGAACCAGTCTGTTGTTCCATGTCAAGTTCTAACTGTTGCTTCCTGACCTGCATACAAATTTCTCAAGAGGCAGATCAGGTGGTCTGGTATTCCCATCTCTTTCAGAATTTTCCACAGTTTATTGTGATCCACACAGTCAAAGGCTTTGGCATAGTCAATAAAGCAGAAATAGATGTTTTTCTGGAACTCTCTTGCTTTTTTGATGATCCAGCAGATGTTTGCAATTTGATCTCTGGTTCCTCTGCCTTTTCTAAAACCAGCTTGAACATCTGGAAGTTCACGGTTCACGTATTGCTGAAGCCTGGCTTGGAGAATTTTAAGCATCACTTTACTAGCATGTGAGATGAGTGCAATTGTGTGGTAGTTTGAGCATTCTTTGGCATTGCCTTTCTTTGGGATTGGAATGAAAACTGACCTTTTCCAGTCCTGTGGCCACTGCTGAGTTTTCCAAATTTGCTGGCATATTGAGAACAGATTATGGCTTTAAAAATTGTCATCTCTAGGGCTTCCCTGCTGGTCTAGTGGTTAAGAATCCAATGCAAGGGACATTGGTTCGATCCTTGGTCCGGGAAAATCCCACATGCCCTGGAGCAACTATGCCCCAGTGCCACAGTTACTGAGCTTAGCAGCTGCAACTACTGAAGCCCACACGCCCTAGATCCTGTGTTCCACCACAAGACAAGTCACCACGATGAGAAGCCCACGGTCTGAAATGAAGAGTAGCCCCGGCTCATTGCAACTACAGAAAGCCTGCAGAGCAACGAAGACCCATCACAGCCAGTAAATAATCTTGAAAAAAAAATTGCTGTCTCTCAAACCACTTAGGGAAAGGTGAAGATGATGTCCTCAGTAGTTGTGCTGTTGACTAAGTGACTCTTGTGAAAATGCAGGTACTGGTATCCCGGATGCATGTGAGAATGCAAATGAACAACTGCATTTCTAAATTAGCATTTGAAATAGGCTTTGTGTTACTTTTTGTAGGTATGTGAAAATATTACAAATTTCATAAAAGTATATTGCAGGACTTCCCTGATAGCTCAGTTGGTAAAGAATCCACCTGCAATGCAAGAGATCCAGGTTCGCTTCCTGCGTTGGGAAGATACACCTAGAGAAGGGATAGGCTACCCACTCCAGTATTCTTGGGCTTCCTTTGTGGCTCAGCTGGTAAAGAATCTGCCTGCAATGTGGGAGACCTGGGTTCAATCCCTGGGTTGGGAAGATCCCCTGGAGAAGGGAAAGGCTACCCACGCTAGTATTCTGGCCTGGAGAATTCCATGGACTGTATATAGTCCATAGGGTTACAAAGAGTTGGACACAACTGAGTGACTTTCACTTTGTTCCCTGGCAGTCCAGTCATTAAGAATCCATGTGCCAATGCAGGGGAAACGGCTCTGATCCCTGATCTGAGAAGACTTCACCTGCTGTGGGGCAACCAAGCCCATGCACCACAACTAGTGAAGGCTGAGAGCCCTAGAGCTTGTGCTCTACAATAAGAGAAGCCACACGGACGAAAAGCCCAAGTGCCATAACCAGAGAGTAGCCCTTGCTTGCCACAACTAAAGAAAACCCGTGTGTAGCAACGAAGACTTAGTGCAGTGAACAAAAGTATATTGCCTATTAGTACACTGAGTTAACTGAGATTTACTGTGCAAGTGTCACTGACTAAATATTCTAGCTGTAAAATAATTAGTTCTTGTTTCTGAAAATCATCTTTACAGGAGAGGAAAAAATATGCCAAACAGGATGTATCAAAATAAATATTTATTAACATTTCAAGCTTTATGTACATATGCCTTTAAAAGGAAATGTGCAAATGTGAGGAATCACAAAAATCCACTTATATACCCTCTCTCCCAACATAAGTACAAATGAGCATTCAAGATCAGTAGTGCCCCACCATCAGAACACAGTCTGTCAGAATGAACAGAGGTAAATACGTGTTTTAAAACTCTTTCAAATAGTCTCCTTTAAAGCAGCAACTCCAAAGAGTACTAAGAGGCCAAAAATACCCAGAACACTGTGTTTTCCAAGTTACCCTAACTTTTTAGAAGCGGTATACAAATATATTTCCATCTTTTTGTCCAGCCAACAAATGAGAATCTGTACGTGACCATTTAACAAAAGACCAATTCTGGCCAGAGACAGGAGGAAGGAGAGCAGTGCAGTGACCCAAGAGTAAGTCCCACACGGCAATGGTTCCAGAAGTCAATACTGCTGCTGCGAAATGGTCTTTCACGTCGCCTTCCAGGAACCTAGCAGCAAGCAGAGAAGAGACAATTCAAATCACATATCAAAAACAAAAAAACATTAAAACAAAAATAGGCCAAAACCACGGTCTCTAAAGCAACAAGAACAAAGACACGTGGGAACACGCGTGCGTCTGTGTGAAACCCTAGGACTGCTGGCCACGATCGCTAGCGGCCCTGCCTGTCTCTCTGATGCACCTCTGTATCTCCTCACAGCAGCTCACAGTGGCCTGCTTCCCACTCGTCAAACCAGCCGAGCCTGGCCTCACCTTGGTGTCTCTGCTTTTGCTTGTCCCTCTCCCTGACAGGTCTAACCCCAGGGCACAGCCTGGCTGGGTTCTGGTCATTGTTCAGGCCTGTCGCCCGCATAGAAAAGTCACACCTGTTCAGCAACCTGAGCGTGCACACACATATACACTCTGCTCCCTGTCTATCGCAGCAACTTCTTTTTACCATCACAGCAATGTGAGATTGGTTGCTTCCATATCTGTGAGAATATGAATGTGAGATTCTCGTTTCCATATTTGGGGGCTGTCTGTCCCACAGAAAATGTAAACATCATGAAACAAATCTGGCTGTCTTTTTTAAGACGGAGCTCTGCAGTCAGCTACCAGGCTTTGAAAGAGTACCAAATTCTAACCACTAAACCACCAGGGATGGTACTGGGATTTGAATTCTAACAAAGAGATGTGGGACCCCAGCAAGTTATTTAACTTCATCAGTAAAATAGAGATACACGATATGAGTATCTACTTCATAGGACTGCTTTGAACTTTAATAAAACAGTTGATATAAAAAGCTTAGTGCAGTACTTAAGAAATGCTTTGTTGTTCAGTCGCTCAGTTGTGTCTGACTCTTTGCAACCCCATGGACTGCAGCACACCAGGCTTCCCTGTCGTTCACCATCTCCAGGTTCTTGCTCAAACTCATGTTCATTGAGTCAATGATGCCATCCAACCATCTTGTCCTCTGTTGTCCCCTTCTCCTCCTGCCTTCAGTCTTTCCCAGCATCAGGGTCTTTTCTAAAAAGTTGGCTCTCTGCATCAGGTGGCCAAAGTATTGGAGCTTCAACTTCAGCATCAGTTCTTCCAATGAATATTCAGGAGTGATTTCCTATAGGATTGACTGGTTTGATCTTGCAGTCCGAGGGACTCTCAAGAGTCTTCTGCAGCACCACAGTTTGAAAGCATCAATTCTTTGGCGCTCAGCCTTCTTTATGGTCCAACTCTCACATCCATACATGACTACTGGAAAAACCATAGCTCTCACATCATACGTGACTACTGGAAAAACCATAGCTTTGACTAGATGGACCTCTGTCGGCAAAGTAATGTCTCTGCTTTTTAATATGCTGTCTAGGTTTATCATAGCTTTTCTTCCAAGGAGTAAGCGCCTTTTAATTTCATGGTGCAGTCATCGTCCACAGTGATTTAAGAAACCCTTAATACAAATTAATTATTCCTCACTGCCACATCACCAGTGCCTTGTAGAGGGCCTGGTACACAGTCAGCCCTACGTGAATATTGTGAGTGAAATGAATGATATATTTTATCCCTGGCTCACACCCAACTGTTTTTGTTTTTTTTTTTTTTTGCACCCAACTTTGTGTAGCTGTCTCTTAGCTCATCTTTTGAAAATCCATAACGTTTTCCTTGACAGTCTCTCCCCAACCCTCTACTGCCAATTAAAGTGCCCTTCCATCCCAAACAGTGCAAGCCTTCTGGCATTATGCACAACAAACAGCAAAGAAATTTATTTCTTTTTTCTTTTCTTTTTTGAGCAGAGAAGAATTTACTATAAGGGCCAAGCAAACAAGGAGAACAGGTGACTTGTGCTCAAACACCTGAGCTCATTATTTTCTAACTTCCATGAGATTAGAAACAGTAGTGTTTCCTACAGGACTGGCACCAAATAGGCTTTCAAGATTTGCTAAACAAACAGGTTTGAAAAGGAAATGCTTGACCATGCACCTGCAATTTCTGGGCCAATGACTATGCTTCTCTCTTTATATTCAAGAAAACAAGTTTTATGTAAGCACATATTACAGATGAGAGTTCCGAGGTTCTTATTGCGCCAAGAACACTTGCAGAAATGCCACAGCTGGCTACACACACAAGGAGAGGGACTTTTAGAACACGCACCACCTAGCAAGCTTTGCACAAGACTGAAAGAAAGAGAAATACACATATAACCATCAAGGCTGCTCACCCCTGTGAGTTACCAAAGCCAAACTTTGTGATCCTGATTTACTAGGTCTATTTTCATAAGTAGTGTTCAGAAATGATACCTTCGATGTTGCTTGCTTCACCTAAGAATATTAGCACTACTTCAGAGCTTTATATAGCTCAGAAAACTGTTGGGATGCCCGTAACTGTGGCATCAGTAAATAGATCTTCTCATCAGTCAACAGATAAAATATTTATCAAAAGATAAATATCAACTGCCTACATGATGGAGGTACAGTCAATATTTCAAAGTATATATATCTTCTTTTTTTAAATTATTTATTGATTTCATTTTTGGCTGTGCTGGGTCTTTCTGTTGCTACACGCAGGCTTTCTGCAGTTGCGGCAGCAGAGACTACTCTTAGTTGTGGTGCTTGAGTTTCTTACTGTGGGGCTTCTCTTGTTGCAGAGCACAGGCTCTAGGAAATGGGCTCAGTAGTTGCAGCACAGGCTTCACTGCTCCATGGCATGTGGAACTATCCCAGATTGAACTTGGGTCTTCTGTATGGGCAGGTGGATTCCTATCCACTGCACCACCAGGGAAGTCTAACAGATCTTCTTAAGTGCATTTAGAACTTCCTTAATTTAACTTTTATGGAAAGAACATATACGGTAAGTTTCTTGTAAAGAATATTAATTACTCTGAAGTGTTTTGGTGTGGGGAAAAATAAGGCTTGACTATACATAAAATACCTATCTGGAGCCATATTGGTGGGCAATCATAGGATGGCGGGAATTTGAACTTTGACTCAGATCTGGTAAACTTCACACTTCAACCTACTTCTTAGTATTCTTTACCATGATCTGAAGTATTCCATGTTTCCATTCACGTCAGTCACAGAAAAATATTTGGTTTCTATGTATGCACAGATGTTTCTCACAATGTCACACTCATTAGACGGCAATCACACACTTGCCTTCCAGCTTGCCCGTGAGGAAGGCAGTAGAGCATCACACCCCTACTCAGGGTTGTCTTCGGGTTAATCACAATCAGCTGAAACACAGGGCTTCCCGATAACTCGTTCTCTTCGGCGCAAGGGTGACTCAGAACAACAAACAGGAGCCCCTGATGTAGGAGAAAAATTAACGACCAAATAAATCATCAAGAGTATGTGGCGGGGGGGAAGAAAGCATTGGCAGAGACAAAACTACAGAATCACAGGAACGGCCAACAGACTCTTAAGTCTCGAGGCTTTAATCCCTGGATCACTCTTTTTCAGGCAGAACCTCTGAGGGGACCACTGAGCTGGACTTTGGGCTTCTCCAGCACAGGGCTCCCCATGACTTTACGGCCAGTCTTTGTAGGTGTGAATCTAGCTGACTTACCAGCTTCCTCAACTTTAGAGCCTACTAACATCCATGCCATCCACCTGGGGAAATGCTGGTGTTAAGAAAAGAGGGCATAGAAACACTTGGAGGGAGTCTTCAAACCAGAAATGCTCACCCGTAAGTTGGTTTTTGAAAATTTGGAGCACATTTTCCCATAAAAACAATCTTTTCAGTGGTGAGAGGATTTTCAGGACAGTTTTCAATAGCCTATTTACTTATAGACTAAAAATGACCCAAAAAAGGCACCGTCACCTATGGTTATTTCTGTGGGAAGATGTGTTACAGACCTCCCACGACTTTAAAATTACATGTTCTAATAATAACATCTTTGTGTATGAAAATATATATGTCACACATATGTATAAACACACATGTACATTGTTGAAAGTAATTATTTCAGGGGTAAAATGGGAAAGAAATTAGTTCGGGGGGTAAAATGGGAAAAATTAATTACTGGGCCTTAAAAAAACAACTGAAAGTCAAAAAACGTTAAATGCTATGCACTTAACTAGGGGTTGGCAAACTCTGGCCTACAGGTCAAATCCAGCTCAGTGCTTACCTTCGTATGGGTCATGAGCTAAGAATGATTTCTGCATTTTGAAATAGTTAGAAAAAAGAGGAAGAACATTTTGTGTCACATGAAAATTATATATGTAACTCAAGTTTCAGAAAGCTTTATTGTCCAAAATGTTTTATTGGCACAGTCACATGATTTGTTTATGTTACCTCTGGCTGACCTGGGGCTGTAGTGGTACAGGAGTTGTGACAGAGACCACATGGCTTGCAAAACTGAAAATATTTACTAACTGGCCCTTCACAGAAAAAGTTTGCTGATTCCTATACTGATCTATTAACTATTATTTCTGGAGGTTGGCTTCATGGTGACATTTTACTTCCTATATCATACATTTCTACATTAAATGTTTTAGTATCAAACAGGTATCAACGTAATAACAAAAATGTAAAATTATTTAAATGCTTAGTAGGGGTATTTAATCATTCCAGAGATGAACTTAACCCTCTTATTTTAGAATAAAGAAAGTCAGCCCCAAGATAATGGGATAGGTTATCTAAGATCACACAACTGTTGAGTTCATTTCCACAGAAGTTGCTAGGCTAGAGGGAGATGCACCCTGTGTGTTAAGAGCCTGTGCGTGCTGATGAGCGCAGGGCTGCCACTGCGCTGGGCAAGTCAGTCTCCACTCAGCGCTGAGCCGGCTGCTTCTGCCTCTGCTTGTGGCTCAGCAGTCCCTGTTACTCAGGCAGTTACCTCTGACTCCTGGACAAGTACCTTCAGCCTGTTCAGATGTTAAAACTGGACTGACACAGCCCCTAAGAAGCTGTGTTTGTTTCTATACAGGAATGCTAAAGCCTGAGAGAAAAACATGTCGAGGACCCTTTAATCACTCTCCCTAAGGGGATTCATTCACATCATAAATCATTTATGGCAATGTGGTTGGGAGCCAAATCTGAAAATCAGCATATTGTTTCTAGGTACAGTCTAGAAATCAAGGTTTGCCCTTAAGTCATACAGTCAGAAATTTTACCCAGTCATATTGTATGATCACTTGTATGCACTCATAAATTTCAAGAAAGAGCAAGAAGTGCTATCCAATTTTGAAAAAACAGGCACCAGAGAGGGCCTAGTAATTATGACTTACAAAGTTATTGCTCTCATTCAGTGCGACCAAAATAACACACAGACTAGACACAAAATGGTCCCAGCAGATCAAGACTTACCATTTCAGAGTAAGCTTTGTGACAGACTGAAGCTTGGTAGGAAGCATCGATGTGCATCTTTTTCAGGAGCTGACCAGTTTTTAAGTTCCTTGGACACCAAAAATAAATAAGCTCATACCATTCTCCCAACAAACTGGTTTTCACGTAATATTCTCTTATGTATCACAGCATCCTTCAGGAGGTGACCAAGGGAAAAACTAAGGGACATAGGACCTTAGTTCTGATTAGCCACTGATTTGGCTAAAAACAGAACTACAGTTTAACTTTGCCAATAGTGTAATTTGATAGTTTAGCTTTAGACTGAACCTGCTATGCCATTAGGGATAAATCTTTTCAAATTCAGGGGAAAAGTTTTCCAGGATCTCACTTCACTTGTACTGAAAGTAGGCACAGGGCATAGCTCTATCATTATGATTTTATCACGTTTCTTGTTATACGACTAAATTTTCCATGCAAGTCAACGGTCAGGAAACCAAATGTGGTTAGGAGAGAAACCACACCTAGAAGAGACTTGTAATTATATCTCTATAATATGTTAATATTAGAGCTAGACTAAGATAACAGAGAGAGAAGGGAAGACAGAGATGGAATAAAAAATGGAAAAAGGAAGACTGAAGAGGGTGAATATAAAGAAAAAAACGTTTGTTGGAACCACTCCTTAGTTCTATGAGGATGTGTGACACTGACTGACTGTTCTACCATGTGACTCCACTTATGAGAAACCCTGGGTTTTTTGGCCGTACCACATGGCATGTGGGATCTTAGTTCCTCAGTCAGAGATAGAACCCACACCCCCTGCAATGGAAGCCCAGAGTCTTAACCATTGGACCACCAGGGAAGCGCTGAGGCGTTGCAACAGAACTTAAAGCAACTGTGGGGCTGCATATACCCCTTAAACTTAGAACTTAAACTGATATTTAGAACCTCTAAGAATGGTCCCTTCCTGCCGGGAGCCGGGGAGAGGCATTCCACTCGTGACAAAGGTCATGAGGAAGGAGGCTCGGCATACACAAAGGCGGGATCGAGCCTCAGGAGTCCCCCCAGATATTCTCGAGCATCTACCCCCAAAAACCAGAGTCTGCCTACTTTATTGCTTTGTGCTCTCACCTCTGACTTTATTGGGGGCTGTACCCTACCACCATCTCGCTCTCTCTGACAAAGAGTTAACTTACAGCTCCAATTAATAAAAGTTCCTGGGCAATTAGGAGTGTTTAAATCCAAACCCCTCAGATAGCTCTCTAACTCGCCTGACAAGTTTACCCGGACTCCTACAGCTACGCATACGATTATTTACAGTCTCCCAGCCTCGAGAGGCACGGGAAGCTTAAGATATTCAAATAGCTTAGAGCCTCTCAGAGAGTTAGAAACTGTCAGAATAAAACTAGTAAAAGATTTCATTGATGAGCCAATGCTTGTTGCCAAGTTTTCACATCCCCTGTATTGTATCCTTGAATGTGTATTAATTAATATAGTTGGTATGTAGAAAAAATAAGTAGTGGCCTTGGTGTTAGTAACTTTAGACCCTTAAGGTAGTAAGTTCTTTCCTTTGTTGTAAACCCATTACACATCCGCCCTATAGGAATGCAATTTTATCTTCGGAAGATGGCGCCAAACCTTAAAATAATTACTCTTAGGGAAAATAAGTCTTTGTTGATAAGTCCTTGTCAAGAGTCATAAAATGTTAATAGGCCTTCTGGCCAGAAGATGATGTAAATCACCTAAACCATTTGTATATGATAAATTTACAGGAAAGAAACCCTGGTTTTTGATAAGAATCAAAAACTGCTGACTTTGCATCCCCTATTATCCTCTATGTGTAACTTAGGGTATATAAGCCCCTGCTGAAAATAAAGCTATGGGCCTTGCTCACCAACGCTTGGTCTCCCCATGTCATTTTACTCCTTAACTTCCAGCTGAGTCTCCATCTGGAGCGCGGATATCCTCTGCGACCATTTATTTGCCTGGGCTTCTAAGACCCACTCGAGAAGGTGTCTAAGGTGGGGCACCTTCCGCTATTCGAGAGGGCACCTGCGGCCTCCGTGGTCAGAGCTAACCTGGTGTCATGGGTTATATTGATTTTCCGTGTAAACCAAGCTACTCAGCTTCTTTTCTCCACTGAATTTTCCTACTGAGCTATCCTCATTCTATTACTCTTATATCTCTAATTAACATTTGAATAGGTCGCCTAAGCCGTCTCTCCTTCAAATACCCTGGATCAGCCAGGGCTGGTCCCCAGCACCTTCCCAGCCTCGAATTCCACTGTGATCCCTTATTTACAAAATGCCAAAAGGCTGTTATTAGAAAAAGAGGGAAACTGAAGGATAGAATGAAAAAAGGGAAAGAGTAGGAACAGCTGGAAAAGAATTTTTGTAATGAAACATCAGGGAAATGGAAGGTGGAGAAAGCAAACATGGACCCCATTGAAGGTTTTATTTGGTGGGGGGGGGGAGGGATGGGAGAATGAGTATGTGTAAAGTGATAGTATAAAATATAATCTGGAGGTTGAGTACTGAGACTAATCACTAGATTATATTAATAGTTTAGGAGCCAAACAATGAAGGGCCAGACTATAGAAACAGCAGACAGAACAGAAAAGACAACATTAGCAAAGAACATTGTCTGAAATAAGACCTGCGTGCAGAAACCCTGGGGCAAGTGCCAAAGATGGAAACCTGGTAGGTTAGGTCAGGGTCAAACTCCAGAGGCTCCCTGGTCGGTGGGGGGGGGGGGGGGGGCGGGGGGACAAAGTTTCTCTCGGGCCACACTTGCCTAGTTTATTCCTAGAGGGTTAGGGCTGAACGATGCAGAACGGGCGCGTAGGAATGACACTCATAACTTTCTCTCACCAAGACCCATTCTGGCCTCAAGGGAGTAATTACTGGAGGGTCTTCTGAGAAAAAAGATCAATCTCTCCTCCTACCACAAACTAACCTTGCAAGTGAAAAGGCCTGGTGTGGCCCTCCCCTGTGGTCAGGGAAGAGGTGGCTGGGGACTTCCACTGTCATTTCCCTATCACAAATTTGTTCCTGTGAATCATCTAATCAAACAAGTTTTACACATCCAGTAATTCTGGATTGTATTCTAGACACAATGACACATCATATAAACTCTGCATGCTGCTCCTCCGAAGAATACTGATTTTGTTTTTAACTCTATAGTCAACAGTTAAATTGGCTAAACTCAAATTCTAAATGCTGAAAACCCAATTCAGTTCTCTTTGCTTTACCTTTTGCTTCTGCATTAAAAACAGTATTAAAAATCAAGCCTTTTCTACCAAAGCAGTTTCTAAGCAGCCCTTCTGCATATTATTGAATAATCCATGTATGCAGTTTAAAGGTCAGCCAGATATTTAACTAGAGTTCAGGGCTCCTTCCGGAGAAGGCAATGGCACCCCACTCCAGTACTCTTGCCTGGAAAATCCCACGGACGGAGGAGCCTGGTGGGCTGTAGTCCCTGGGGTTGCAAAGAGTTGGACACGACTGAGCGACTTCACTTTCACTTTTCACTTTCATGCACTGGAGCAGGAAATGGCAACCCACTCCAGTGTTCTTGCCTGGAGAATCCCAGGGACGGGGGAGCCTGGTGGGCTGCCGTCTATGGGGTCGCACAGAATCAGACACAACTGAAGTGACCTAGCAGCAGCAGCAGCAGCAGCAGGGCTCCTTTTCTGGCTGTCTATTTTTCGAGATTTTTCTTTCTTGCTTTCTAGCTGCTGCAATCACCTTGATTTCTATCCTTTGGTCCTTCAAGGCAGTAGGATAGAAGTTTTTCTGTAACCAAGTGTGCAGACTGGGGCCTCACCTTCGAACAGGAAATTTGCCCAGTGACATTTCCTTCCTCTATGTATTGAATTTCCTCCAGTATATATTTTTTTCTCCCTCTTTAGTGCTTTCAGATATTTGTTCTCTATCTTTTGCACAGAATTCACAAGTATTTGAAGCAGAAGAGTTAATCTCAGAAAGCTACTCAGCCATTAACCAGAAAGAGTACATTTTTGACAGCAATAAAATTTCACTTATTTTAAAGTAGTCTGCTTGGACTATTTGAATTAATATGATGTTCTCATTAAGATAAGTATATAGCATCTGTTAGTAAACAAATGATAACACAATCATATTTACAGAGTTTCTTATTTAATCTTAATAATCCTATGAAATTAAGAGATATATCCTTATATTACAGATGAGAAAAATAGTGCTCTCAAAGGGAAGCTTACCAAATAACAATGTTGTTCATTATAGTGGTACCAAGCAGAGCTTCCTGCATCCCTTGAACCTCAGCAAAAGTTAGTATGGTCTCCTCAGGGGGCATCAAAAGCTGTTTTTCTTTGCTTCTGTATTAAAAACAGTATTAAAAATCAAGGCTTTTCTACCAAAGCAGTTTCTAAGCAGTCCTTCTGCATATTATTGAACAATACATAATAGACACTAACCTAATGACAGAAAAATTCACCCAGAAAACATGTGTATTCTAAATATTCTACAATGAACATATACTTTCACATTGTCTATGTGGATATATTGTAAGCACCTCATATTCATCATCTCCAAAATTAAACTTACCAGCTCTATCTTTAAACCTGTTTCTTTCAGCACTGCTATCTCAACTAACTGTTCCACCACCTACCCAGTGAGCAACCCAGCAACTTGGACTTTATTCTTATCTCTTTCCTCTCTATTTACTCAATCACCAGGTCCTAATGACTTTACTATCTCATCTCTCTCAAATCCACTGCTTCTCCCCACCTCCACTAACATTTTCCTAATTTAAGCAAACAATTATTTATTTCTTGCCTGTTTTATTGCAACGCAGTTCATGCAGTTGCAAACAGTTGGACATGACTTAGCGAATGAACAATTTACTGCAACAGGTCATGGATAAATAAGACAAATGAGGTTCATACCCTCTGTTATTAGGAAAGACAAATAAATCCAATAAAGTGTAATGAGTATATGAAAGACATAGAAGATGCTATGAGTTCTGTTTTTAACATGTTGAATTTGAGGTATCCATGAGATATCTAATAAACAGGCATGTAGGTCCAGAGGTTGGAAAGAGCTCAGAGTTAGAAATATGTTTGCAAGCAGCCAGGATTCAGATGGTACCTGAAGCAATGGAAACCAAGTATGTGGAACCAGGTAAGTGTATAGGATCTTGAGGTATCTGTAACACTTAAAGGACATACAGAGAGGTCAAGGGAGACTGAAGGAAGAACAGACTACACTTTCTGAGCCCCTCTGCTCCCTGCCCTCTTCCCTGCCACGTCTGGCTCCACCTCCCTACACTGCTTCTGTATAACAGCCCAGGACAGAGGCAGAACCTGCTGAACTACACATACAGCAGAGAAAACAAGATGCTACTGATTCAACTTTCTCTGAAGCCCTGTGATGAAATCATTTTTGATCTAATAGTAAAATCAACCAATGCTTTTCTTCAACCAATGCTTACCCTCCATCTTCGGCAAATGTCATCATTTCGACTTGCTGATCACAAAGGGTCCTACTGCTACTGACGAGCCTCCTCTTTGCCAGGCCAAGCACAGCTTTTATATTTCCAGAACTCAGGAGCACTTGCTTTTCACTTTTACCGTCGGGAGAACAAAGTAGTGCCCTAAACCACGTATAAGGGAAAATGCAGAGCAGACAGGAGCAAGCCTTTAATATGGAAGACTAGGCTCAAACTTTCAAAGGAAATTTCAGTCAGGGATGTCACTCTATTGATAGCTTTTTTCAAAATGAATCTCTCTTTGGACCTAAATTTAGAGTCTTTCAAGACCCAAGCCTAGGTTATAATTTGCACGCAAAACTCAAAACAAGCTGACAAAGATCCAGGTAAAGAAAAAAAAACACGCCTTGAGAATTACGTACCTGATTTCTCTGATTTCCAAATTTCCCAAAGCCACACACACAAGATTGCAAACATCAGGCACTGCAACTATCTGTAATACCGGAAACTAAATAAAACAAAGCAGCCCAAAATTATATTTGGTTATTTCATTTTTAATCAATCTAAATTTTCCAAAATTTGTCACATTTCTTTCTACTGTCACCGCATCTAGTTTCAAACACTTGAAACATTCAGCAAACATCCTCTTTTTACAAGATGTAAACTCAAATAAGCTACATGCATGATAATGTTTACCGTGGCATTAATTTAACATAATAAATGCTTCTAGCAATGGGAGAATAATTAAATTCTGGTATGTGAACGAATGGAACAATATGCAACCATTTAAGACAAGTTTATGCACTGAACAAATATTTATGAGCAGCACTCTGCCAAACACACTGCTACTGGCTGTGGGTATACTGGAGAACAAGAACGAAATTTGCTAAGACAGTCGATCTTAAGCGTTCTCACCAAGGGAAAAAAAGGAAACCATGAGGTGAAATGCTGATTAACCTGATTATGGAAACGCTTTCACAGTGTGTATGTACATCGAATCATCACACTATGCACTTTAAATATATTACATTTGTCAATTACACCTCAATAAAGCTGGAAAAATAAAATTAAACAAGTAAGTAGGAAGAATATGTAGAAACAAGCAAACATATTTATATGGTAAGAAAAGACAGACTTAAAAATTTTAAGCATATTCAGACTGCAACCATGTAAAATATATACCAAGGTAGACAAGGACAGAAGAAACTACAGCTAGAAAAAAAGCAGAAATAACGTTTTGGTGAGAGGTATCAGCAAGTTTAGAAGTCAGAATAGACATGAAATTTCAAGCTTCTCCAGCAGGTACAGTGTAAAAATCCACCTCTGGATAAACATATGATAAAGCATGATATTAACTTTAGAATCTACATGCTGGGCATATGGGTGCTCCCTATATCACTTTCCCATATATTTGGAAATTTTCATAATTAAATACTGGGGGAAAAAAACATCATTTTTCTGCTCTGTCTTGCATAGTCACAGATCCCATATTTTTGGTAAGCTGCCCATCTGTATTACCATGCAACTGATTGAAAAGCTCTCTTTCAGCTATAAGATTCTGATTTACCTCTGTGAAGTGCCAGGAATAAATTTTTTCCCACTGCCAAGCATCCAGAGGTTTCCAAAGAGAAACGACGTATTCACAAGCAGTTACGATACACGGCTCTTTGAAACCAGCTATTTCCCACCACGTGGCACTCATATCCACAGAACAAGAACCTGAAGGATTCTGACACAGAATGGCAACAACAATGGCGTTAAAGGGATTCTTGGGCGCAGAATAAACATGAACAGTGACGGATTACAAGGATTAGATGAAATACCAACTGAATGTAATTAAACTTTCATGCAGGTCAAAAGAGATTTGTGGGTCTTATGTAACTACAAAAACTGCCCATACACACTCACAATGATAGTTTTTAAAACGTGTAGCTCCAGACTGGAACAGATTCAGATTTAACCTTCAAAACAGACCATAAGAACTAATTGAAACATTAGTTCCTTAAGAACAGTTGGAAATGTAACATTCTAATGAAATACCCATAGGTTGAAGAGAGAATAAAACTGAAACAACATACTATTTCTAAATGAAGATGCAGAATGTGCTGGCCAAAGCAGTGCTTAAAAAACTCCTATAATTATAAAGGTGTTAATATTAAAAATTAATACTGATTAAAGTAAGCAAGCAGCTCAAGAAGTTAGTAAAAGAGTAATGAAATAAGCACAATGAAAAACAGAAGGACTTACTAACAATAAAAACAGGAAAAAAAAAAGAAAGAGGAAACCAAAAACTCAATTAAGAATCAACACAACAAAAAACTAGGTTTTGGGGAAGACTTACAGAATGGACAAACCTCCTAAGTCTGATGTAGGAAAAAAAATGCTTTCAGAGGGCTTCCCTGGTGGTCCACTGGTTAAGAATACATCTTGCAATGCAAGGGACACCAGTTTGATCCCTGGTCCAGGGTGATCCCACATGCTACAGGTCAAGTAAGCCCATGCACCCTAGAGCCCAGGCTCCACAATAAGAGAAGTCACTATAATGAGAGCCCACGCCCAGCAACTAGAGAGCAGCCCCCTGCTCAGTGCAACCATAGAAAAGCCTGTGCGTAGCAACAAAGACCCAGCACAGTCAAAAATAAAGCAAGTAAATTAAAAAAAAAAAAAACCACTTTTAGAAATGGAGAGTGAAGAGAGGCTTAACTGTACATACCCAGACCAAAAACTATAACAACAACTAACTTTTTACCTACAAATTTGAAAATATGAATGAAATGGCTGATTCCTTTCAGAAGCTGTTATTAAAATTGATTTAAGAATAGTTTAAAA
Source organism: Bos javanicus (assembly GCF_032452875.1). Classification (NCBI taxonomy): domain Eukaryota; kingdom Metazoa; phylum Chordata; class Mammalia; order Artiodactyla; family Bovidae; genus Bos; species Bos javanicus. The sequence continues at coordinate 21,257,663 of NC_083892.1, forward strand.
ACAACATAAGTGTATCTTTTACAGAAAAGGAATCTGGGACCCAGAGGCCAAACAGCTTGTGCCAGGTCACATAGCCAGTGATCCGGAGAAACAGTTTATGTGGATTTAAATCTTTTTTTCCGACACCAGTTGTTCTCAATTAGGGGTGGCGATTTCGCAACCCTCCCTAGGGAGGGACAGTTAGCAATATTTAGAGACACTGCTGTCATTACTGCTGGAGTGGCGGGGCGGTTATGACTGGTAGAGACCATGGCTGTTGCTGAATACCATACAATGCACACAGGCCAGTCCCTAAGAATAAAGAATAATTCAGCCCCAAATGTTAATAGTAGTAAGACTGAAGACCCCCGCTGTGTACCATCCTATTTCAAGTATAAAAAGTTAACCAGGACATGGGTCCAATTCACTTCACAGGATTTACCAGAATATTTATATTTCTCAGAACCATATACATCACACAGCCTATGGAAATTAACCATTCACTATGTTATAATCGAGAACTGTTACCCATTTTCTTATACAGTAAGTGATTCTTCTAGAAGTACTATATTATTTGGGTAGGAGAGTCATGAACGACCCCTCTCTGTCAAAATGCCTGATTTAAACTTAGATACAAAGTCGAGCTCCCAGCTTAAGCTTTTCTTGGCAATAGCTTGACATAAAAACTTCTTTAGAAGATCTCAGAATATATATAACAGGTAAATATTGTGAAAAAGAATTTAAATGTTTTTCTGAATCTATTTTATCAAGGATCAAATTCTTCTGAATTTTCCAACCAGTTCATTGCATTTTTCACATGTAAGACACAAGAGATAAGTCTTCTGACCTTTAAGTTTGAAACCACGTGTAGGGTGCCCGGGTGTAAGCTACCCCAAGCAGGAACCTCTGCTATTTCAGTCTGTGGAAACAAAAGTCACATCATTAATGTATATATTATACATGGTATCTGTCTGTAGCACTCATTCTTCAAACTATTTCCTTTTATTTATTTTCTATATTGTTTGTTTTATTTTCTATAACAGCAGCAAAGCTCCAAATGCAACTGCTTCATGAATAACAAAGAGAACAGCATCCCTTAAAAATACACATATTTTAATTAATCCTAACTTCCCCAGAATGAACTTAATATTTACAGTGAAGTCATATCAAAGAAACATGGTAAAACATTTTAAAACACTGAGGAACTGAGTCCATGTTCACTAAGACACTTCATTTCTTCAGAGAAAATTTCATGAAGGATGCAGTCTGTACCTGCTCAGCAGAATGTCTCTGTGATTCCTGGAGCTGACTTGCTTCATAGGTGAAAGACTCGGTGGGTAGAGTTGTTGCTTGGGGACCAGAGTCAGGGTCACAGGAAGGCTGTCCTGCTCTTCCTGCCACATGCTGGCTGCTATCTAATTTCGAGGGTCTGCTCCAGCTGTTGCCTTGTTTACGATTGCCAGCCAGGCTGACTGTGGCTTTTAAGTGAGAAAGACGGGGTGGAGAGCAGGTTTGTCCAACCACCTCTGCAGACACCTTTTCTCTGTGAGCTTGGGAGCCAAAAGCTGGAGTAGCGCCTAAGATGGGGAAAGCAGGTGAGCACAGCTCTGCTGTCAGTCTGTCATTATCATCAGAGGCAACAGAATTCAAAGGAGTAAAAAGTAAAATGGATGAAGAAAGGTCCTTTCCCCGAGGCTGGCTTCTTTGGCTTGGCATTTTAGGATGTGCCTTTCCTGGTAGGGTAATTAGTTCCTCTTCCATGCCCTCCTTTTCTATATTGCTTTGTTTAGGGCTTGGTTCCTCCACAACAATGTAACTTTCCCCTTTAAGATGCCCCTCTCCATGTACTTTTGATCCAAAAGTCTCCATCAGCTTTTTTGAGCAGGACTTCAGTTTTTCAAGCTTGAGAGACCCAAAGTCTTCGTCAGGTAACTGAAAGTCTGTGATTTTGAGAAAAGACGACAGATGCTTTAAACTTAGCATTCTGTTCTTACGAAATGGAGCACTGAAAGCATCATCATCCGAAGAGAAATAAACGTAATTACTGTAACAAAGGAAGTCCTCTTTTTGACAGTGACCTTCCTTTCCTAAAACAGAAAGCAACAACAAAAACAGATACTCACCAATTCCCAAGAAAGAGTGAGTTTCTAAACTCCAACATCATGCAGTGTTTTCCCACCCAGGACTCTCAAACTTCTGTGGACAGTTCAACAATCAGACATAGGTTAGTGCATACTGAGCAGCTCTCCCTCTGCAGGACCAAACCCAGTGTGGTGCTGACAGCGCTGGCTGGGACCAGTCTGGTGCCAGCTCCGCCACTGGTTCGCTATGTTATCCTGGGCAAGTCAAATTCACCTCATTTCCCCTTGTCCCTTCTGAGGGAGCTGGGTTAAGAATCTCTGAAGTCCTTTCTGATCCACAATTATCATTTCAACAGGCTATCAGAGTACAGTCTACAAAATGCTGGCTCTTCTCATTGAAGAAAACATAGTTCCCTTTTCAAACAAAGATTAATTTATTAGACTTCAAGCAACAGGAGCTCTGTATCATTCAAAATGTAGCTGCATCCAATACTTTATAAATGGATAAGAGAGCTGTGCTACATGTACACAATGGAATATTACTCAGCCATGAATATGAATGAAGTGCTGATATACATGCTACCACGTAGATGAATCTCGAAAACCAGCTAAGTAGGCGAAAGCAGCCAGACACGAAAGGGCACATACTGTATACTTCCATTAATATAAAATACCCAAAATAAGTAAATCCACAAAGACAGAATACAGATTAGTATTTGCCAAGGACTGTCAAGAGAGAAAATGGGGAGAAACTGCTTAACGGGTATGGGGTTTCCCTTTGGGATGATGAAAATGTTTTGGAACTACACAGGGGTCGTGGTGATAAAACACTGTGAACGTAACTAAATGCCAGTGAATTGTTCACTTAACTTAAAACAGTTAACTATGTTAACATGAAGGTTACCTCAAGAAAAAAAAATCTACTGAAATCACAGTAGATTATTTCAAAGTATACAAAACAACACTTCAAGCTTATTACTAGATTGTCCTGCTTTCCAATTCCTTTCTTGTTGGCATAAAAGATGATGATTAAAAGAGTTGTGATTATTATTTTTTAAAATATTTTAAATTTATATATTTGGCTGCACTGGGTCTTAGTTGCAGCATGTGAACTCTTTTAAGTTTACATGTGGGATCTAGTTCCCTGACCAGGAAATACGGAGTCTTAGCTAATGGACCACCAGTGGAGTCCCCATGATTATTATTTTTATTTAAATTAATAAATTGTGGCTCATAAGTCAAAGCCTGTCCAATGGTACAGAGCTGCTGGCTGCCTGTTTCTGTAAATAACGTTTTATTGAGACACAGGCACATTTACACATTGTATATGGTTATTTCCACATTACACTTGAATAGCTATGACTGAGCACAGACTGTATTTTCTATTTGGCCCTTTATAGAAAGTTTGCTGAGCTCTCACACAGAACTGGAGTGAATTATCTAAATTCTGTGCTCAGTTTATCAGATACATCTCCCGAGTAAATGAATAAAGAAGTTTAAATTATAACTTGTCACTTCATAGCCTCCAAAATCTTGTGTCCCATGAACCTCAGAGACACTATTAGACAGTTTACCTCCCAAAGTGGCTCAGACCTGTTGCATTTTATTACACAATTATTCCTAAGGGAATCTGTCAATGAATTCTTACTCTGACATTGATTTTATTTCAAATATACTTCCCTGTACTAGTTACTTCTCCCCATGGATAAAAGACTGTATTATAGTTGAATAAACACTAATTTCAGGTAAACATCCAACACATTTTCCCTCTCAGTGTCAACTTTTTCAACCATATTTGTGAACTCTGACACCATGCAGCCAGATTTGAACCTTGGTGGCTTTAAAGACACTTTGATCACCTGGCCTTCGATTCCCCATCTGTAAAGTGAGGATAAAAATATATTCTGGGCACTTCTCTAGTGGTCTAGTGGCTAAGACTGCACTCCCAATGCAGGGTGCCTGGTTTTGACCCCTGGTCAAGGAACTAGATCCCACGTGCTGCAACTGAAAGATTCCATGTGCTGCCAAATATATAAGAGTAATAAAAAAATAGATTCTGCCTCATGTACAGTTGGTGTGATGATTCAGTAAGTATCTATATAACATTTAGAAAGTGACGAGCATATAGTGTTAGCTACCACCATCACCAGCCACCACCGCCAACCACATCTCGATTTACCTTTAATTCTCTTCTTACTGTGAACAATTGCCTTTTCATTCTGATCTTTGTGCAAGGCAATTTCTTCCTTGGACTTCTTAACACCTGATGTGCCAGTAGTTGGCAAAAGTAGTTCATGGTGATCTAACAGAGAGGTGCACGCTGACTTTCTTCTTCCTCTGCATTTTTTACCTGATGGCTTGGTAACTGTCTTCCTAGAAAAGTCATCTTCTGTGGAGTCAGTGGAAAAGCTGACTTCAGTTAATGAGAGCAGTTTCTGGGGACTTCTTGAACTTGGTTGTTCTGCGTGTTTGTCAGACACCTTAATTTCACTTTGCTTAGTTTTTTCGTTGCAAACATTGAATTTTTTAGCAGATTTCATACTCTTATTTTTAAAGCCTTTTTTTCTGACACCTAAATGACTCTGAATTACAGCCTCCAGTGCTACTTTCCTCTGGCAACCTGACATGCGCCGTGTTGTCCTAACGTAATATTCTGCAGGAAAGAGAAGGCCTTCAAGCACTGTGCAAGAATGTATTTGATCTTCTGTAGAAACAGGAGAAATTACTTCCAGGCTAAGATTCTTAGACTGACTTAGAACTTCCTTTTCCAGAAGACTTTCATTTCTACCACCGAGAGCATCATTGGGAGATTTAAGAGACATCTCTGTGTGATTTTGTTCTTTTAAGTTTTGGTTTTCATTTTCCACTAAGTTATCACAAGTGAGTTCATTTATAAAACATGAATTATCTGCCTCTAAGTTAGGACTTCTAGCTGCCTGGCCACTTGTACTTCCAGCTTTGTTTACCTCTGGGTTATCTGTAGAGACAGTAATTTTTTTCTTCTGTACCTCTAAGTTTACAGGTGAAGCAGAGCTAATGTTTCTTAAGCTGTGAGTAGTAAGTTCACAGTTACTTTTAGGACACTTGTGTTCGAGGCGCTGACTGTTACTGCTATTTGAAGGTGTAGGCAGAGGAAGAGTAGTCGCGCTGGGGAAATCATTTCCTCTAAGGAGGGCATCAACATCTCTCTGTGGTTTGGTGCTTGGTAGAATTAATACACTCCCTACATTAGTTTCTGTAACTGGTGCTGGAGAATTTGGAATGGCACATTTAGGACTTGAAAGGGGGTAAGTTCTTAGTTCAGTTACAGGTGTTCTAGGATTTTCTCTATTCATTTTTTCCTGTTCCTTTCGTCTTTTTCCAGAGAGTATGAGCGAATCAATGTCAGAGAGAGATTCTCTCTCCTGTGAAATATATGTTCTCTCCTCTTTCTTTCTTCTCCCCAGCAGCTTATTCTGCCTTTTCTTAGCATCAGGGCCATTGACCCTGAAAGGAAAATGTTTCTGATTATCATCTGATCCTTGTATGCGTGATCCTTCCACTGAGACACGTCCAGAGCTAAACAACTCAGGCTTAATGTCAAGTGAGCTGGGTGTCTTTTCTCCAGTTTCTTCATCGACATGGGTGTTGATTTGCAACGTGTCACGAGGAGATACTGTATTTTTAGGTTCTGAAGAAGAAAAATTATATAGTTAATATTTTTAAAATGAAACAAAAACTACCCCATATTTATTTTTAATATTACATACAAATATTACCAAACATTTATTTAACATAGAGTCGATGGTATATCATTTAGGCAGATCAAAGTAAGTTTTTAATAATCTTACAAACTATAGTAATATTAAGTAAATGTAACAAAAATGGAATTGTGCTGGAAAAATGATTTTCAAACTAAACAATTATCTATTCTTGGGACTTCTCTGGTGGTCCAGTGGCTAAGAGTCTGTGCTCCCAATGTTAGGGGGCCCAGGTTTCATCCCTGGTCAGCAAACTAGATCCCACGGCTGCAACTAAAGATCCCACATGCTGCAACCAAGACCCGGTGCAGCCACATAAATTATAAATATCAAAAAAAGATTATTCTTTATTGCAATCATCTTTTCTTAGTTTTTCCTTCTTTAAAACTTTACTGAACTACAACTGACAGATAAAAATTGCACAGTTAAAGTGATGCTTTGATATATGTATACACTGTGAAATGCTGGCACAATCAAGCTAACTAACATATCCATCATTTCACATAGCTATGATTTTTTTGTGTGTGATGAGAAGACTTAAGGTCAGCTCTCTCAGCAAATTTCAAGTATATAATATAGTACTATTAACTGCTGTCACCACGCCGTACATTAGCTCTCTAGGACTTATTCATTCTGCATAATTGTAACTCTTAACCCTTTGACCAACATATCCCCATTTCTCCCATATCTCACCTGATTTTTTACTTCATGTCCCTTTTTGGGCTCAATTTTCATACCACTTTTCTATTTCATTAGTTTTTGATTTTATGATTATAAATTAGCTGACTTTTAACATGAAAAATGACCATTGTTTTTTATTAAAGTATTTCCAGCCAGACTTTCATCTTTGTGCACATATAAACACTTAACTAAAAAAAAAAACCATCTTTCCATATTTAAGCAATAAATATAATTTCTAAAAGTTAAAATAGAGAAAAAGAGCAACTAAATAAGCAATCCAAATGAAGTATAGTTTCTCACTCAGAGAATGAGAGAAAATATTTACAAACCATGTATCTGATAAGGGTCCAATAGCTAGACTATATGAAGAACACTTACAACTCATCAATAAAAAGACAAATAACCTAATAAAAATAGATATTTCTCCAAAGAATATATACAGGCACACGAAAATATGTTCAATATCATTAGTCACTAGGAAATGCAAATCAAAACCACAATTAGATACCATTTCATATCTATCAGAATGGTTATAATTTTAAAAATAGAAAATCACAAGTATTAACAAGGATGTGTAGAGATTGAAACTCTTGTGTGTTGTGGTAGGAAAGAAAAATGGTACAGTCACTGTAGAAAACAGTTCAGTAGTTCCTCAAAATTAAACACAGAGTTATCATACAACCCAGAAATTTCATTCCTAGGTACATATAGAGAGAACTGAAAATATATGTCCACACAAACAACTTGTACATGAATCTTCACAGCAGCATAAAAGCCAAAATTTATAACAGCCAAAAAGTAGAAGCAACCCAAGTGTCCATTAACTGATGAGTAGATATACAACTATATCATATTATATTATGGCTCATAGTTTCATTGAGTTACACAAGCCCCTTCACCACGACAAGGCTGTGATCCATGAAGGGGAATGAAATATTATTCAACTGCAAAAAGGAATGAAGTACTGATGCACGCTTAGATGAACATATAGATGGATGAATAAAGGTTGAAAACATTATGCCAAGTGAAAGAAGAGAGTCACAAAAGACCACATATTGTATGGTCCCATCTATATGAAAGGTGCAGAGCAGGGAAATCCATAGAGACAAAAAACAGATTAGTAGTTGTCCAGGGGTTAAGGGTAGGATGGGTACAGGGTTTCTTTTTCAGGTGGTAAAAGTGTTCTGAAATTAAGACAGTGATGATGGTTATACAATCTTGATGACAATTATACAAAGGAGCAATGAACCGTAGACTTTAAAGAGTCTACTGTTACTCCGTATCTTCTGATCGTGACAAAAAGAACCAGAGCTAGGAGATTTCCCTGGTGGTCCAGTGGTTAAGAATCTGCTTCTAAGGCAGAGGATGGGGGTTTGCTCCCTGGTTGGGGAACTAAGATTCCCCCACGACAGGGGACAACTAAGCCCGTGTGCCACAACTAAGACTTGATGAAGCCAAATAAATAAATATATTTAAAAAGAGAATCACAGGCAAATTTACATGGGAGATGAGTAATAAAGTGTAACAGAATGGGCTAGCTTTACCTGTGTGGGTTAGCTGTGTTGAAACTTCCTGCTGGAGTGAGGAGTCTTGTTCTTCCACTGTTCTCCTAAGAGAATTTTTAAACTTCTCGGCTCTTTGGGCACGCTAGAGAAAACAAAAGCAACTCAAAAAACAACTTAATGAAAAAGAAATAAATTTTTGTTAACAACTTAAATGAAGAGCTGTCTTTATATACTTTGTGGCATTAACACCAAGTTGAGAGAATGTGATTTTACTTACTTGAAGGCGGGCCAATGTCTTGGTGTATTCCCTTTTCAGGAATGCTAATTTTTCTTTCAACTGGAAGAGGAAAAACACCAAACAAAACTGAGCAGGTGGGAAAGAAGGCATTAGAGAGAAGGGATGCAGGGCCTATTGGATACCAGCGTGCAGTGGTCAGCAGGTCCCTCAGCTGGAGGTGGGGAGGAAGCAGCACTGCCTTACTCTACTTTCAGTTCTCACAAAACATCAAGTTCTCTAATGCATCGCTGCCTAACTTGTTCCTATCACCTGGAGCAACTCTCCCCAACTTACTTTGCTAATTCCTACTGATTCCTGAAGCCTCGGTTTAGATTTATTTTCTTGAGGGAAACTTCTAGGGAAGTTTCTAAACTTCTAAGTCCTTCTCCAAATCCAAGTTAGGACTCCACCTCTCCTCTGTGCTTGCTTTATCACAGTACTTACTATACATACTGTCTGTTCACTTCTCTGTTTCCTCCTACCTCACTGTGAGATCCTTGAGGGTAGCAGGGGCTATCATCCTCAGACAGTCATTCAACATATGAGTCAGTTATTGATCCAGGTATCTCCAGCACCAAGAACAATAACTGATGCCCACTATGTTGGTAATAGTTCCAGGTGCTACATCTACAGAGGGGTCAAGGACACTGCTTGTAGGCAGCTTACATACAGTGAGGGATACAGATAGTAAGAAAACAAACAGATAAGATGATTTCATGTGGTAATCAATACCTAGACAAACAGAGTGATGGGAGGGTGTCTGCGATGCAGGAGAATGGAATACTTTAGAGACAGTGGCCAGGGAAGCATTTCTGAGGAATACCATATGAGCTCCAACCTGATGGAGGAAAGAGCTAGCTTTGGAAAGATCAGAGGGAAGGCAATTTGTCCAAGATCACACAATTTAAAACCAGCACGACTCAAACCATGCAGTCTGGCTCTAGGGTCTGTGCTTGTAACCTCTTCTCACAGCTTCCTACTTATCACCACCCTTATCACCATCTGAGAATTACCTTGTTGATTTGTAAATGAACTTTTCCACCACCACTGCAAGGCAGGCTGGGATGAGAGGACGGATGAGTTATGGTGAATGAAGAGTTTTAGCACCATGCTTGGAAGAGCCAGTGCAAGATACATTCACGTTAATAACATCTGTCAGTTCCCTGGTGGCTCAGTGGCTAAGACTTTGCCATCCCGATGCAGCAGGCTGGGTTCCATCCCCGGTCAGGTAACTAGATCCCACATGCCTCAAGGAAGATATAAGATCCCATGTGCCACAACTAAGAGGGGGGCAGCCAAATAAATAAATATTTTTTAAAAACCACAACGTCTGCTGGCACAAGCACAAGTTGGCATGTATAAGGACAGTCAGAGCAGCACTGTCGTAGAAAGAAAACCTGCAAACAAAAGGCTCTCAGCAGAGAAACATGTAAAGAAAAGATGCCACTTCCATTTGTAGGATACTACACAGAATTTTAAAAATAATTTTAAAAAAGGTAAGTAAACATGACGCGGGGTCCATCCCTCGGTTGGGAAGATCTCCTGGAGGAGAGCACGGCAACCTACTCCAGTATTATTGCCAGAAAACTTCTATGAACAGAGGAGATTGGAGGGCTACAGTCCAGGGGGTTGCAAAGAGTCGGACACGACAGAAGCAGGAGCAAACAAGGACTCATGTGGATTTTAAACACGGAGAACCAAAACGGAAGTTGCAGAACCATCTAGATCATACCATTTATGAACATTTACCTTCCTCCAAAATACATAACTACTCTTTGGTGATTAAGAGAATACAAACACGCCCCTCCACACGTCCACCACCCGCCCAACATGCACACACAGGCACTCAAAAATATCTGAAGTCCAGATGGTTGAGAGATTTACTTAACGGGGCGGGGTGGGAGAAGCCAAAACTGAGAGTGTGCAGGGTCGGGTGGGGAAGATGTCAAAGGGGACCTTAGCTTTATCTACAGTTTTACATTTTGTACATTCGCATTTCTGCTGTAAAGAAAATTTGTTCTTTAAACGCCACTAAGGGAGCACGGCTCTCTCCCACACTTTAACTTCCTGTGCCCCCTCAATCCAAAGAAAAGCGTAGGTTAGAGGTCACTGCCGCCCTTGGACGGTCAAAGGAAGCAAAGACAAGCCTAAAATCCTGGGATAGGGGGTCAAAATCTGAGTCAACCTTTCCCGCATCCCCGGCACCTTTTCCTTTTCTTCACAGCTGAGGGTTTTCCCAGGAGGCTCTTCCATCTGACCGGCGGCCAACAAAAAGAGCATTCGTCGCTGGCCCCAGGCCTGCGGACAAAAACAGCCCGGCTAGCCCTGGGCCCCAAGGCAACCCGGGGAAGGTTTGAGGAGCCCGGGAGCACGGCAACACGGGGTCAGATAGCCCACGCCGCACGGGCGCGCCAATAAACCTGGCCAATCACAGCCGCCGCTCGGCCTGCGCACGCGCAATCGGAGACGGCAGAGCAGTGGAGTGAGGCCGCCTAGCGGAGAACCGAACTATGGATGATAACCCCGGCCTCCCAAAGCGGAAGTGGTGAAGCCGCCGGAAATTGCCTGAGTTCCAGTCAGAAAGACCGGCGGACGGACTTTGACAGGAGCCAGAGCTGGGCTTAGAAGTTGGTGGTCATGGAGTTGGGCGAGCTGCTCTACAACAAGTCCGAGTACATCGAAACGGTGCGCGTGTCCAGACATCTGCCCTCCCCTCTCCAAGCCTGCGTTCTCTGAGGCCTCCATCCTGTCTCTGCCCCACCCCTGGTTCTTTCGGCGTTAGTCCGAGATTACCTAATGAGAGTTCACGTATAGTCTGGTTTTGTTATTTATTCCTTGCATGGTCAGTTTAGGCTTTTTTTAATTTTAATCTACTCCTGATTTCCTCGTAGAGATAAAATGCCTTCCAGAAAGCAGGACAAGTCTCATTCATTCTGATACTGATTACAGCTCTGGGCTTCAGGCCTTGTAAAAAAAAAAAAAAAAATTTTTTTTTGTTAAACTAATATGTGGTGATTTATTACTATGTGCTGAGGACTGTTATTCGTTTTTTGTTTTTGTTTTTTGTGTGTTTTTTTTTATTCGTTTTTTTTTTTTTAATAGTCAATACATGATGTATGTAAATTGCTCGAAATGGGTTTAGTGCTCAATCAGCATTACTCTTATCTTTTCATTGAATTCTCACAACTCTGATATTGGTAAAGTCATTATCCTGGTTTTAGGTCTGTAAAACTGAAGTATAGAAATGAGACTCAATTCATGTCTGCTGCTGCTAGCCTATGTATGTACCACATACAACTTCTGGATCTGTTCCTTGAATCCCTAGTTTCCTGATTCATCCTTGCATTTTTGATATTCTGGACTCATTCCATTGCAGACTTCACCCATCTCAAGTCCTGTTCTCTGCAATATGAGCTTTCTTGGTGGAAATTTGTAGCCTAGAATCCACTGATTTTGCTCACCTCTGTTTTCTTTCAGGCATCTGGGAACAAAGTTAGTCGCCAGTCTGTGTTGTGTGGAAGTCAGAACATTGTTCTTAATGGCAAGGTAAGGGACAGAGTCAGCCCCAAGATGCATATTTCTGCTTTCTTTCCACTCATTATCAAATCAGCAAGGCAGATGAAATGTTGCCATGTCTCCTATTTATTGATGTACACTCTAAAATTCTGTTTTAAAAAGAATTCTCCAACTTGGATTTATTGGATACAAAAAAAGATTCAGTAAATGGACGCAGCAGAAAGCCTTTTTCCTGTTATTTCAGGAATAAAATACAATGGCTTTTTTTTCATCACCCAGAACTGAAATTATTATATAGTATTGTAGTGTGTTCTACATTACAGGACACAAAACATAAATTTTATTGTAAAAACTAAAGTGATACTGATATAATTATCTGTTTACTAATTAATGGTTCATTATTAATCAAAACTCTTAATTTGAGAATTAGGAAAGATAACTGAAATATGAAATCCTTTTGAAAAATGGAATGTGAAAGGCTTAGAACACTTAAGAACCAGAGAAAATATCAAGGTATATTTGAGCTTGACAAAAACTGAAGTCCATAGTTTCTTCCTGCCATTAGGAACACTCAATTTTCCTTGAAATATTAAATCTCTAACTTCTAGAGGTAAAATAATTTCACTATAGTCAAAAGATCACAGATATTTTCAGTACAGACACAATTACTGTCTCTATTACTGTCTCTATACCATGAGATTTAATGGAAATATAGTTTGGTAGTTAAATATAATTAATAATTATAGATGCACTGTTTCTGCACCAAATTAGAAAATTGAATTAACTCCATCTGACTCATTAGCAAGTATGTGGAGTTTTAAGTGTATGATTCATTGACATTTGTATGACATTAATGTAATTAATGACAAATTAATACAAAATTAATTTGTAATTAATGTAATCATATACTTAAAACTCCACAGTGTTGTGCAGTCATCACCACTATATCTATTTCTAGACTTTTTTCATCACCCAAACAAAAACTCTGTAAGGAACAGCTCCGATTCCCTTCTCCCAGGCCCTGGTAACCTCAATCCACTTTCTGTCTCTATGAATGTGCCTATTCTAGATATGTCATTTAAGTGGAATTATATAATACTTGTCACTCTTTGGACTGGCTTATCGCATTTAGTACTATATTTTAAAGACACATCCATGTATAAGAATTTTATTTTTTTGATGACTGAATAATACTCCATTGTGTCTATGTACATCTTATCTATTCATCTGTTGATGAACGTTTGGATTGTTTCTACCATTCTGTTTTTGTGAGTAATGCTGCCATGAACATTGGCATGCAAAGATCTATTTGAGTTGCTATTTTCAATTATTTTTGTATATACCTAGAGGTGAGGTGGCTGGGTCATATGGTAGTTCCATTTTTTAGCTTTCTGAAGAACTGTCAAGTTGCACCATTTTACAATCCCATGGCAATGCAAGAGAGTACCGATTTCTCCATATCCTCACAAACATGTTATTTTCTCTTTTTCTTGGATGTGAGTATGAAAGGTATTTCATTGTGTTTTTTTAAAGTTCATTTTTTATCGGTGTATCGTTGATTTACAATGTTGTATTAATTTATGCTGTACATCAAAGTGAATCAGCCATATGTATACATATATCCATTTTCTTCTAGACTCCGTTCCTGTATAGGTCATTACAGAGCACTGAATAGAGTTCCCTGTGCTGTATAGTAGGTTCTTATTAGTTATCTTTTGTATACAGTAGTGTGATTTGCATTTCCCTGTTGTCTAATGATGATGTGCATCTTTCATCTGATTGGCCATTTGCACATCTGAGGGCAGAAGTCTATTCAGTCCTTTGACCATTTTAAAACTGTGTTGCCTTTTTGTTATTGAGTTGTATTTCTTTATATGTTGTCCGTATTAAATCTTTATCAGATATATGATTGCAAATATTTTCTACCATTCTATAGATTGTGTTTACTTTCTTGATAATGTTCTTTGATGCACAGGAGTTTTTAATTTTGATGAAGTCCAGTTTATCTATTTTTTTCTTTTGTTGCTTAAGTTTTTGATGTCATATATCTAAAAATCCTTACCAAACCCAAGATCACGAAGATTTACTCCTGTGATTTCTTCTAAGAGTTTGTGATTTTAACACTTATTGAAATGGTCTCGATTCATTTTAAGCTAATTTTTTGTTTAAATTAAACTTAATTAATTTTTGCATATAATGTGAAATTGGATCCTATTTAATTAATTCTTACTGTGTGGAAATTTACTTGTCCCAGCACCATTTGTTGAAGAGATTGTTCTTTCCCCATTGAATGGTCTAGTCATCCTTACAGGAAATCATCTGTACTTAATCATTACTGTAGCCTTGTAGAAAATTTTATAATCAGGAAAGATGAGTCTTCCTTTCAAGATTGTTTTGGTTATCTGGGATCTTCTATTTCTTTTGTGAAAGGTGTTTTATTTGGCAATATTTGGTGCACACAGGAGACTGATGTATGATATATATGTTATGAAGCATAAAAATTGCATCAACACCATGAACCCACCACCCAGCTGAATAACTGGAACATAATCAATGCATAATCATACAGTACAACCTGAAGTTTCTCTCTTATTTCGTTCCTCCTTCCAAGAGGATAGCGCTATTCTGAATTTTTTGTCTTACAAATTCTTTATTTTTCGAAAACTTTTTTTTTGCCATATACATGCATGTATGCGTGCTAAGTCACTTTAGTCGTGTCCAGCTCTTTGTGACAGTATGGACTGTAGCACACCTGGCTCCTCTGTCCATGGGATTCTCCAGGCAAGATACTGGAGTGATCCCTCCATGGGATCTTCCTGACCCAGGGATCAAACCTGCATCTCTTATGTCTCCTGCATTGGCTTCTGGGTTCTTTACTACTACCACCACCTGGGAAGCCCCACCATATACATATGTATTTCTAAATAATATATTTTGTTCAGCTGTACTTGGTTTTCTGTGACTTACTATTATTACACTCAATTATTGTAATGATGACATTACACTTACTAAGTAACATTGTTCTCAACTCCTGTTTCTAAGATTCATTGTGATTTATGCATTTTCACTGTTGTGTACAATTCCATTTATCCCCTCTTCTATAGGTGGATGCTTTCTAAGGCCCACTTGACTTCACATTCCAGGATGTCTGGCTCTAGGTCAGTGATCACACCATCGTGATTATCTGGGTCGTGAAGATCTTTTTTGTACAATTTTGTACAGTTCTTCTGTGTATTCTTCTTAATATCTTCTGCTTCTGTTAGGTCCATACCATTTCTGTCCTTTTATCGAGCTCATCTTTGCATGAAATGTTCCTTTGGTATCTCTGATTTTCTTGAAGAGATCCCTAGTCTTTCCCATTCTGTTGTTTTCCTCTATTTCTTTGCATTGATCGCTGAGGAAGGAAAGTTATGACCAACCTAGATAGCATATTCAAAAGCAGAGACATTACTTTGCCAACAAAGGTTCATCTAGTCAAGGCTATGGTTTTTCCAGTGGTCATGTATGGATGTGAGAGTTGGACTGTGAAGAAGGCTGGGCGCCAAAGAATTGATGCTTTTGAACTGTGGTGTTGGAGAAGACTCTTGAGAGTCCCTTGGACTGCAAGGAGATCCAACCAGTCCATTCTGAAGGAGATCAGCCCTGGGATTTCTTTGGAAGGAATGATGCTAAAGCTGAAACTCCAGTACTTTGGCCACCTCATGCGAAGAGTGGACTCATTGGAAAAGACTCTGATACTGGGAGGGATTGGGGGCAGGAGGAGAAGGGGACGACAGAGGATGAGATGGCTGGATGGCATCACCGACTTGATGGACATGAGTTTGAGTGAACTCCGGGAGTTGGTGATGGACAGGGAGGCCTGGCGTGCTGCGATTCATGGGATGGCAAAGAGTCAGACAGGACTGAGTGACTGATCTGATCTGATCTGATCTGATGGGTGGATAGTTATTTTGTTTCCAGCGTTTTGTTATTATGAACAATCTTTTGTTTTGTTTTGTTTTTCCGCAGCCCCTGTCCCTTTCAGAACCTAGACATTTCTGTTTTCCTAAGCCCTTATATCAGGTGTCCCAGTGCCTGCAGGGAGAAACAGGGTTTATATGAATAAAGAGGACTAGTATAAACCAGAGAGAGTGGTGGGTCCTGGTGAATTGGAGAATGCAGGACCTAGCTAAGCTCAAGTGGATTGTTGTTGCTACATGGGAATGCAGACATATACTTCCAGAGCTTCTAACTGTCCCACACTGGAAGTCTGGATTTTAAAAAAAATGTAAAATACCCTACTATTTAAATAGCCTCTAGTTTAAATGATAAAAATGACTAAAGGGCTAAACAAAATGGTTTCTAGATGCAACCTTAGATCTCCAGCTTGCCACCTCTGCCTTGTCCTTGTTGAGTTCAGTGAACTCTGCTTTAGCACTGTTTTTCTCCCTTTAAGGTCTTTTAAGGCACTTCCTTTCATTTTAACACCCTTTTGCCCCTATTTTTCATCTGACTTCTCTTTAGCTCCGTTCTTCTGAGATAGGAACCAGAATTTGAATTCCTCTTGCTCAATCTCTTTGACCATCTGTGATATCATTTCCTTCTTATGTTTTTTGTGTTTGCTTCTTCAGTGCGAATGTAATTTAGGCTGACTGAGGGACTTATATGGATTTTCTTTATTTCCAAATTAAGATTGTTGTCTTTATTTAAAACACAATGAAACAGTAACGGCCATTACCAGATACTCAGAACTCTTGATACTCTGCTTTCTTCTAAAAGAAAAAGAAGTAATTTTCTCTGATTGTAGATGGAAACACAAGCAGAAAACAATGATTGAAGTAAATTAAAAATCTTAGATGAAAGAATTATGTACTAGAAATAGACATCTCTCTAAGGTTGAAGAAGATAGCTTTTTTTTTTTTTTTAAAGAAGATAGCTTTTAAAACCAAGAGAGGAATTCTCTAGCAGAGGAGTGGTGGTGGTGGTGGTTGTTCAGTTGCCCCATTGTGTTTGACTCTTTGCGACCCCATAGACTGTAGCACGCCAGATCCCCGTCCCTCACCATCTCCTGAAGTTTGCCCAAGTTCATGACCATTGCATCAGTGATGCCATCCAGCCATCTCATCCTCTGACACCCTCTTCTCCTGCCCTCAATCTTTCCCAGCATCAGAGACTCCAGTGAGTCAGCTGTTCGCATCAGGTGGCCAAAATACTGCTTTAGCTTCGGCATCAGTCCTTCCCATGAGTATTTAGGGTTGATTTCCCTTAAGATTGACCAGTTTGGTCTCTTTGCTATCCAAGGGACTCTCAGGAGTCTTCTCCAGCACCACAATTCAAAGACATCAGTTCTTTGGTGCTCTGCCTTCTTTACTGTCTGGCTGTCACATCCATACGTGACCACTGCAAAAGACCATAGCCTTAACTATACGGACCTTTGTCGGCAGAGTAATGTCTCTGCTTTTCAACACACTGTCTAGGTTTGTCATAGCTTTCCTGCTGACAAGCAGTCGTCTTCTGATTTCAGTCACCATCCTCAGTGATTTGGGAGCCCAAGAAGAGGAAATCTGTCACTACTTTCACCTTTGCACCTTCTATTTGTCAGGCAGTAATGGGGTCGCAAAGAGTCGGACACGACTGAGCGACTGATCTGATCTGATCTGATCTGAATGGGGCCAGATGCCATGGTCTTAGTTTTTTTTAATATTTAGCTTTAAGCCAGCTCTTTCACTTTCCTCCTTCACGCTCATCAAGAGGCTCTTTAGCCTCCTCACTTTCTGCCATTAGAGTGGTATCATCCACATGTCTGAGGTTGTTGATATTTCTCTCAGCAGTCTTATTTCTAGATTGTTATTCATCCAACCCAGTATTTCTCATGATGTGTTCAGCGTATAGGTTAAAGAAACAGGGTGGTAGCAGACAGCCCTGTCATACTTATTTCTCAATCCTGAACCAACCACTTGTTCCTTATTGGGTTCTAACTATTGCTTCTTGATCTGCATATAGGTTTTTCATGAGACTAATAAGATGGTCTGGTATTCCCATGCTTTCCACAGTTTGTTATGATTTGCATAGTTAAAGGCTTTAGCATAGTTAATGAAACAGAGGTAGATGTTTTTCTGGAATTCCCTTGCTTTCTCAATGATTCAGTGAATGTTGGCAATTTGATCTCTGGCTCCTCTGCCTTTTCTAAACCCAGTTTGAACATCTGGAAGTTCTTGGTTCACATGATGCTGAAGCCTAGCAGGCACAGTTTTAAGTATGACCTTACTATCGTGGGAGATGAGTGCAATTGTCCGATGGTTAGAACATTCTTTAGTACTACCCTTTTTGGGAATTGGGATGAGGATTGACCTTTTCCAGTCCTGTGGCCATTGCTGGGTCTTCCAGATTTGCTGACATATTGAGTGCAACACTTGGAAGGAAAGTTATGACCAACCTAGATGGCATATTGAAAAGCAGAGACATTACTTTGTCAACAAAGATCCGTCTAGTCAAGGCAATGGTTTTTCCAGTGGTCATGTATGGATGTAAGAGTTGGACTATAAAGAAAGCTGAGTGCCGAAGAATTGATGCTTTTGAACTGTGGTGTTGGAGAAGACTCTTGAGAGTCCCTTGGACTGCAAGGAGATACAACCAGTCCATCCTAAAAGAGATCAGTCCTGGGTGTTCATTGAAAGGACTGATGCTGAAGCTGAAACTCCAATACTTTGGCCACCTGATGCAAAGAGCTGACTCATTTGAAAAGACCCTGATTCTGGGAAGGATTGAGGGCAGGAGGAGAAGGGGACGACAGAGGATGAGATGGTTGGATGGCATCACCGACTTGATGGACATGGGTTTGGGTGGACTCCGGGAGTTGGTGATGGACAGGGAGGCCTGGTGTGCTGCAGTTCATGGGGTCGCAAAGAGTCGGACACGACTGAGCGACTGAACTGAACTGAGTGCAACACTTTGCTATCATCATCCTTTAGGGTTTTGAATAGCTCTACTGGAATTCCATCGCATCCACAGTTTTATTAACAGCTGCTGCTGCTGCTGCGTCGCTTCAGTCATGTCCGACTCTGTGCGACCCCATGGACTGCAGCCTACCAGGCTCCTCCATCCATGGGATTTTCCAGGCAACAGTACTGGAGTGGGGTGCCATTGCGCCCGCTTGACTTCACATTCTAGAATATCTGGCTCTGGGTGACTGAGCACATCATGGTAGTTATCAGGTTCATTAAGATCTTTTTTGTACAGTTCTTCCATGTATTCTTTCCATCTGTTCTTGATCTCTTCAGCGTTTACTAGGTTTCTACCATTTCTGTCCTTTATTGTGCCTGTCTTTGGACAAAATAGTCCCTTGATATTTCTGATTTTCCTGAGGAGATCACTAGTCTTTCCCCTTCAGTTGTTTTCCTCTTATTTTTATGCACTGTTCATTGAAGAAGGCCTTCTTGTCTCTCCTTGTTATTCTTTGGAACTCTGTGTTTAATTGGATGTACTTTCACTTCTTTCTTCAGCTATTTGTAAAGCCTCCTCAGATAACCTCTTTGCCTTCTTGCTTTTTTTCCTTTGGGATGGTTTTGTTTGCTGCATCCTGTGCAATATTATGGACCTTTGTCCATAGTCCTTCAGGCACACTGTTTCCTAGATCTAATCCCTTGAATCTGTTTGTCACCTCCACTGCATATTCATAGGGGATTTGATGTAAGTCATACCTGGCTGGCCTAGTGGTTTTCCCCACTCTCTTTAGTTTAAGCCTGAATTTTGCTGTGAGAAGCTGATGATCTGAGCCACAGTCAGCTCTAGGTCTTGTTTTTGCTGACTTTATATAGCTTCTCCATCTTTGGCTACAAAAAAACGTAATCAGTTTGATTTTGACATTGACCATTTGGTGATATCCATGTGTAAAGTCATCTCTTGTATTGTTGGATAAGGGTGCTTCCTGTAACCAGTGCATTCTCTTAGCAGAATTCAGTTAGCCTTTGCCCTGCTTCATTCTGTATTCCAAAGCCAAACTTGTCTGTTACTCTGGGTATCTCTTGACTTCCTACTTTTGCATCCCAATCCCCATTGATGAATAGAACATCTTTTTTTTGATGTTAGTTCTAGGAGGTCTTCATGCTATGCTAAGTCACTTCAGTCGTGTCCGACTGTGTGTGACCCCATAGACGGCAGCCCATCAGGCTCCGCTGTCCCTGGGATTCTCCAGGCAAGAACACTGGAGTGGGTTGCCATTTCCTTCTCCAGTGCATGAAAGTGAAAAGTGAAAGTGAAGTTGCTTAGTCGTGTCTGACTCTTAGCGACCTCATAGACTGCAGCCTACCAGGCTCCTCCGTCCATGGGATTTAGAACTGATTACCTTAAGGTTCTTCGGCATTGGTGGTAGGGGCATAGATTTGAATTACTGTGATGTTGAATGACTTGCCTTGGAAATGAACCGAGATCATTCTGTCATTTTTGAGGTTGTATCCAAGTACTGCATTTTGGACTCTTGTTGATTATGAAGACTACTCCATTTTTTCTAAGGGATTCTTGTCCACAGTAGTAGATATAATAGTCATCTGAATTAAATTCACCCTTTCCAGTCCATTTTAGTTCAGTGATTCCTAAGATGTCGATGTTTATTCTTATCATCTCCTGCCTGACCGTGTCCAGTTTACCTTGATTCATGGGCCTAATGTTCCAGGTTCCTATGCAACATTGGATTTTGCTTTCATCACCAGACACATCCACAACTGAGCATTGTTTCTGCTTTGGCCCAGCGGCTTCATTATTTCTGGTAGTTGTCTTCCACTCTTTCCCAGTAGCAAATTGGACACCTTCCAATGTGGGGGACTCATCTTTCAGTGTTACATCTTTTTGTCTTTTTAGACAGTTCATGAGATATAAACAGGAAGTATACTGGAGTGGTTTGCCATTCCCTCCAATGGATCACATTTTGTCAGAACTCTCCACTATGACCCTTCTGTCTTGGGGGGCCCTACATGGCATGGCTCATAGCTTCATTGGGTTACACAAGCCCCTTCACCATGACAAGGCAGTGATCCGTGAAGAAGGGACCAGTGGTTAGGACTCAGCATTTTCACTACTGGGGCCAGGGTGCAGTATCTGATCAGGGAACTAATATCCCACAAGCTGTGAGGCTCAGCCAAAAAGAAACAAAAACCAAGAGGAAGTGTAATACTTTACAATCAGCAGCAGATGTGAAAGTTTCTTTTTACAGATAGGGGTTTTATAGGCTGAACATATGCAGGTCAGATTGGTTAGCTCTTTCAGGTGTGAGTGCATTTCATTTTTAGTATCTTCTCAGAGCCTGGTGTTCTGGCCAGTGATTTATCTAAATTCACATATATTTGAGGTATTTCCATCTACCTCTCTACCCTGACCCTCTATCTTGGGCCCCAGACCTTTATTCACAGCTGCCTGTTGGTCATCCCATAGGACCCTCAAACTCCACATTTCAAAATTGAATTTATCATCAAATCCCAGAATTGCTCACCTCATCCTAGATTCTCTTTTTCTTGTCCAACATCTGAACAATGACCAAGTCATATAGAATCTCTTTTTTTTCTTTTTAAATATTTTATAATGGAATATTAAAAATAATTTTTATTTAGGTGTATTATGTACAATAAAATGTACCCATTTTAAATATGCAGTTGGATGAGTTTTGGCTGATGTGGACATCTCAGCAACTAGTACCACAGTCATGATATAAAATATTCCCATCACTCTAATTCTTCTGCCTCTCTGCAGTCAAGCCACCTGGGTAACCTGTGTAAAACTAATATAGATTAGTTTTTCATTTTCTAGAGTTTCCTATAATTGGAATCATGTACTATTTTGGGAGTCAGGCTTCTTTCACTCGGCATAATGTTTTTGAGATTTATCCATGTCATTGGATATATTCAAGGATTAGTATTGGGTTGGCCAACAAGTTCATTTGGGTTCTTCTGTTACATCCTGTGGGAAAACCCAAATGAACTTATTGGCCAACCCAATAGTTGGTTATTTTTTAACTTTTTTTTTTTTTTTGCTGCGCCGTATGGCTTGTAGGATAGGCCACGGCAAAGAAAACCTGGAATCCTAACTACTACCACCAAGGAACTCCCTCATTACTTTGTATAGACGAGCAGTGTTATTTTGAACTTTGGGACAGTAGAGAAAACGCAGAATGAGGCCGTATGTGTTTATTCACCGGCTTCTACAGTTAGCGGTATTCTGGCGTTCTTCTTTTGTCTCTGTACTCACGTGCCAAATTCAAACCAGTTTCAGAGTGGAATATTTTGAAGCAAATTGCAAGTGTAATTTTGTTGTTGTTGTTCAGTTGCTAAGTCATGTCTGACTCTTTGCGACCCCATGGACTGCAGCACTCCAGGCCTCTCTATCCCTAAGCATCTCCCAGAGTTCATCCAAGTTTATGTCCATTGAATCGGTGCTGCTATCCAACCATCTCATCCTTGCCTGCCCTCTTCTCCCTTTGCCTTCAGTCTTTCCCAGCATCAGGGTCTTTTCCAATGAGTTGGCTCTGCTTCCTGAGTAATATTTCTAAAATGAAGATTCAGTTGTGTTAATCCTTTGCTTAAAATCTTTCATTGATTCCTTATATCCTCTATGGAAAAGAAGTGTAAACTTCTATAATCAGCATATGTAATTCCTCATGATCTGGTCCTTGCTTACTTTCTCAGTTGCAACCCCAGCCACATGCACTCTTTTTAGATTTTTTTCTTATTTATTTTATTTTTTGGTTATGGTGAGTCTTCACTGCTGATGTGGGCTTTCTCTAGTTGTAACGAGCGGGGACTACTTTCTGGTTGTGGTACGTGGGCTTCTCGTTTCAGTGGCTTCTCCAGTTGTGGAGCACAGGCTCTAGGCATGTGGGCTCAGTAGTTGTGGCTTGTGGACTCTAGAGTGCTGCTGGCTCAGTAGTTGTGTCACATGGGCTTAGTTGCTCTGCAGCATGTGGGATCTTTCTGGACCAGAGAATGAACTGGTGTCCTTTGTACTTCAAGGTGGATTCTTAACCACTGGACCACCAGGGAAGCCTCTCATGCACTTTTTAACCTTATTTATTCAACAGACACTTCAAGAATGCCTACTCTTTACCAAATATGGGGCATTAATTCCCCCCAATTTCTGGGAGAAATTAATAATCCCCCATAATTAATTAATTATGTTATTCAGTCCCTCCTGGCAATGTCTAGGGAAGCCATGTGTCACATCCTGAAGTGAAGCATTTAATCTGAGTCCAGAAATTGGGAAAGGAAAAAGAACGTCAGTGGATTCACCCTGAGAACATGAAGCTGGAGGCAGTGAGTAGTGTTAGGAGATTAGACAAAGGTGGGGGCAGCTGTGAGTTTCCCTGAGCAAGCAGCCAAGGCAGGAGGGCAGGTGGAATGAGTGCATCTGAGAAGGTGCATAGGCCAGGTCTGCTGCAGGTATTCTCAACAAATGTTTGTCCATCCATTGAATCCTATTCATGGAATTATAAGGGCAAAGCTTGTGAGGTACTGGGAACATCTTGGAAAAACTTTAATCAACATTATGAAGGCAATTCTCTTCACCTTAAAAAGTTTTCCCTTTTGACAGAACATGTGATTCAGTGGAGTATAGCATAACTCTCAGTGTCTTGTTTCCTACTCTTTTGTTATGTTTTAGGCTATGTAAAATATGCTTTGTTTCCTCTTTGACCCCCCACTCCTAGAGCAATGGAAATAAAAACAAAAATAAGCAGATGAGACCTAATTAAACTTAACAGCTTCTGCACAGCAAAGGAAACTGTAAACAAGATAAAAAGACAACCCTCAGAATGGGAGAAAATAATTGCAACCAAAGCAACTGACAAAAGATTTATTTCCAAAATATACAACCAGCTCGTGCAGCTCACTATCAGAAAAACAACCCAATCAAAAAATGGGGCGGAAGACCTAAACAGACATTCCTGCAAAGAAGACACAAAGATGGCCAACAAACAGAAGGAAAGATGCTCAACATCACTCAGTATTGTTATTCAGTCACTAAGTTGTATCTAGTTCTTTGCAACCCCATGAACTGCAGCATGCCAGGCTTCTTTGGCCGTCACTCTATCCCTCAGTTTGCTCAAACATATGTCCATTGAGTTAGTGATGCCATCCAACTATCTCATCCTCTGTTGCCTCCTCCTCCTCTTGCTGTCAATCCTTCCCAGCATCAAGGTCTTTTCTAATGAGTCTGCTGTTCGCTTCAAGTGGCCAAAGTACTGGGGCTTCAGTATCAGTCCTTCCAACAAATACTCAGAATTTATTTCCTTTAGGATTGACTGATTTGATCTTCTTGCTGTCCAGTTGAATCTCAAGAGTCTTCTGTAACATCACAGTTGAAAAACATCAGTTCTTTGGTGCTCAGCCTTCTTTATGGTCCAACTCTCATATCCATAGATGACTACTGGAAAAACCATAGCTTTGACTATACAGATCTTGTCGGCAAAGTGATGTCTCTGCTTTTTAATACACTGTCTAGTTTGTCATAGATTTTCTTCCAAGGAGCAAGTGTCTTTTAGTTTCACTGTCCACAGTAATTTTGGAGCCCAAGCCACTTTTCCCCCCATCTATTTGCCATGAAGTGATGGGACTGGATGCTATGATCTTCTTTTTTTAAATGTTGAGTTTTAAGCCAGCTTTTGCACTCCTCTTTCACCTTCATCAAGAGGTGCTTTAGTTTCTCTTTGTTTTTTACCATTAAAGGGGTATCAACTGCATATCTGAGGTTGTTAATTTAACTCTCAGCAATCTTGATTCCAGCTTGTGAGTAATCCAGCCTGGCATTTCTCATGATGTACTTTGCATATAAGTTAAATAAGCAGGGTGACAGTATACAGCCTTGACGTACTCCTTTCCGACTTTGGAACCAGTCTGTTGTTCCATGTCTGGATCCAACTATTGCTTCTTGACCTATATGCAGGTTTCTCAGGAGGCAGGTAAAGTGGTCTGGTATTCCCATCTCTTGAAGAATTTTCGAGTTGCTTGTGATCCACATAGTCAAAGGCTTTAGTGTAGTCAATAAAGCAGAAGTAGATGCTCTTTGGAATTCCCTTGCTTTTTCTATGAGCCACGGATGTTGAAAATTTGATCTCTGGTTCTTCTGTGTTTTCTAAATCCAGCTTGTACATCTCGAAGTTCTCGGTTCGCATACTGCTGAAGCTTAGCTTGAAGGATTTTGAGCCTAATCTTGCTGACATGTGAAAATGAATGCAATTGTATGATAATTGGAACTTTCTTTGGCTTTGCCTTTCTTTGATATTGGAATGAAAACAGACCTTTTCCAGTCCTGTGGCCACTGCTGAATTTTCCAAATTTGTTAACATATTGAGTGCAGTACTTTGACAGCATCATCTTTTAGAATTTTAAATAGCTCAACTGGAATTCCATCACCTCCACTAGCTTTGTTGGTAGTTAATGCTTCCTAAGGCCCACTTGACTTTACACTCCAGGATGTTGGCTCTAGGTGAGTGACCGCACTATCATGATTATCCAGGTCACTAAGGCCTTTTTTGTACAGTTCTTCTGTGTATTCTTGCCCCCTGTTCTTAATCTCTTCTGCTTTTGTTAGGTCTTTGCCATTTCTGTTGTTTATTGTGCCCATCTTTCCAGGAAATGTTCCATTGTTATCTCCAGTTTTCTTGAAGCAATCTCTAGTCTTTGCCATTCTATCATTTTCCTCTATTTCTTTGCACTGTTTGCTTAAGAAAGCTTTCTCATCTCTCCTTGCTATTCTCTGGAACTCTGCCTTCAGTTGGGTATATTTTTCCTTTTCTCCTTTGCCTTTTGCCTCTCTTCTTTTCTCAGCTATTTGTAAGACCTCCTCAGACAACCACTTTGCCTTCTTGCATTTCTTTTTCTTGGGGATGGTTTTGGTCACCACCTCATGTACAGTGTTACAAACCTCCATCCATAGTTCTTCAGGTACTCTGTTTACGAGATCTAATCCTTTGAATCTATTCATCACCTCCACTGCATAATCATAAGGAATTTGATAAAGGTCATACCTGAATGGCCTAGTGGTTTTCCCTATTTTCTTCAACTTGAGCCTGAATTTTGTAGTAAGGAGCTGATGATCCAAGCCACAGAAAGCTCCAGGTCTTGTTTTTGCTGACTGTACAGAGCTTCTCCGGCTTGCAACTTCAGCTGCAAAGAATATAATCAGTCTGACTTCGGTACTGACCATCATCTGGTGATGTCCATGTGTAGAGTCGTCGCTTGTGTTGTTGAAAGAGGGTGTTTGCTATGAGCAGTGCCTTCTCTTGGCAAAACTCTGTTAACCATTGCCCTGCTTCATTTTGTATTACAAAGCCAAAGCCTGTTAATCCAGGTATCTCTTGGTTTCCTACTTTTGCATTCCAGTCCTCTATAATGAATAGGACATGATTTTGGTGTTAGTTCTAGAAGATGTTGTAGATCTTTATAGAACTGTTCAACTTCAGCTTCTTTGGCATAGTGATTGGGGCATAGACTTGGATTACTGTAATGCTGGATGTAAACACAATGAAAAGGCAAAAAGATATGACACCAGAAGATGAGCTCCCCAGGTTGGCAGATGTCCAGTGTGCTACTAGGGAAGAGCTGAGGAACAGCTCTATAAAGAATGAAGGGGCTGGGTCAAAGTGGAAACAGCGCTAAGATGTGGATGGGCCTGGTACTGAAAGTGAAGTCCAGTGCTGTAAAGAACAATATTGCATAGGAACTTGGAATGTTGGGTCCATGAATCAAGATAAATTGGTCAAGCGGGAGATGGCGAGTGAACACTGACATTTTAGGAATCACTGAACTAAAATGAATAGGAATTGGTGAATTTAATTCAGATGACCATTGTATCTACTACTGTGGGCAAGAACCCCTCAGAAGAAATGGATTATCCCCTCATAGTCAACAAAAGAGTCTGAAATGCAGTACTTGGAGGCAGTCTCAAAAACGACAGAATGATCTCTGTTTGTCTCCAAGCAAACCATTCATTATTAGAGAACTGCAAATCAAAACAACACTGAAGTATCACCTCACACCAGTCAGAATGGCCATCATCCAAAAATCTACAAATAATAAATGTTGGAAAGGATGTGGGAAAAAGTAATCCCTCTTGCACTGTTGGTGGGAAAATAAAATGATACAGCCACTATGGAGAATAACATGGAAGTTCCTTTAAAAGCTAGGAATAAAACTGTCATATGACCCAGCAATCCACTTGGGCATATACCTTGAGAAAACCATAATTTAAAAAGACACATGTATCCCAGTTTTCATTGTAGCACTGTTTACAATAGCCAGGACATGGAAGCAACCTGGATGTCCATCAACAGATGAATGGATAAAGAAGTTGTGGTATATATTTATATAATGGAATACTACTCAGCTATAAAAAGGAGCAAAATTGAGTCAATTGTAGTGAGATGGATGTACCTAGATTCTGTCATACAGAGTGAAGTAAGTCAGAAAGAAAAAAACAAATAGCATATATTAATGCATATATATAGACTTTAGAAAAATGGTACTGATGAGTCTATTTGCAGGGTAGGCATAGAGACACAGATGTAGAGAACAGACTTGTAGACATGGGGGAAGGAGAGGGTGAGATAAATTGGAAGAGTAGCATTGACATACATACACTACGATCTGTAAAATAGCTAGCTAGCGGGAAACTGCTCTATAACACAGGGAGCTCAGCTTGGTGCTCCGTGATGACCTAGAGAGGTACGATTTTGAGCGTGGCAGGGAGGCTCAAGAGGGAAGGAATGTATGTATGCTTAGAGCTGATTCACGTTGTTGTACAGTAGAAAGCGACACATTGTGGTAAAGTAATTATCCTCCAATTAAAATACATTTTAAAAATGTGCTGCTTTGTTTTATAGACCATTGTGATGAATGACTGTATTATCCGAGGTGATCTGGCAAATGTAAGAGTTGGACGTCATTGTGTTGTAAAAAGTCGGAGTGTCATAAGGCCACCATTCAAGAAATTCAGCAAAGGGTATGTAATTTAATCATTTGTTTCAGTCTTGAGCAAGATGCTGCTTCTGGTGGTGAAATGCATGTGTGGAGTCATGGGAGAAGGAGCGGGTCTATACTTTTTGGAACACTGAGAACACACCATAATGAGCACAATTGGTGGCAGTTGTCTTAGTCTAGTTGGTGGTTAGTTGCCAGAAACAATCCACTTAAGCTGGCAAAAACAGGGGCGGGGGGGGGGGGGGCTTCTGATTAAACAGACACAGGTGTATTTGACGGAGTTTCAGGGTAGAAAAAGGGGGCCAGGTTTCACAAGGGACTGGAACCTGGAGCTGGACAGCTTGCCAAAATAAAGACCACTATTCTGTCTGTCTGCTACTCTACCACTGAGACAGTTTCTTATCTGTCCTTCTCTCTGTACTTCTTCTTCCCTCTTTTTTCTTCCTGCTGTATCTTCCCACTTTTCTCCTGGAGCCAACTTTGCTGCCTCAGCCCTTTAATTATATCACGTCTTCTTTGAGGTTTCCAGCCTAAATACCAATCAGAGATTTTAAATTGTCCTATTAACAAAATCTTTGGTTAGAGTGAATCTGATTGGCTTAGTTTGCAGTTAGGTGCCCACCCCTAGTCTACAAACAGCTTTGACCCAGAGGGTATGGTCAAGTCAGGCTGACTGATCTCTCAGTGGGAATAAGGATTGTCAAAGAAAAATTGTGGGCAGGGCAGGAAGACTGCCCTCTATGCTTGATATGGAGTATTCTCTTTGCCTCCCTCTCTGCTTGCTCTCCTGGCTCCTACCCATGGCACCATCTGCTTCCCATCCAATAATTCAACAATCATTTATTGAGTGTTTTCCTTACGCCAGTCACTAGGTTATAATCTGGGCATATAAAATATGGATAAAATGGGGTCTCAAAACCTAGTGTTAGAAATAAAACAAACAAGTGAATGTAACAAAAAAGAGAGATTCACAGGTGTATAGAACAATCTAGTGGTTACCAGCGGGAGGGTGAGGAGTGAGATAGGGGATGGGGATTAAGTACAGACTACTGCATATAAAATAAATAAGCAACAAGGATATATTATACAGCACAGGGAATATAGATAATATTTTATAAACCTCCAGAATTGTGAAATACTATGTTGTATGCCTGAAACTTATATAAAATGAGCTACACCTCAGTTCAAGCAACAGCAATCACCACCACCTTATGGTAGAAATTACTGACTAAACAGCTACTATAGCATATAACGCTGCAACAGGATAGCCACTATGTCCTAGGGTACTGCTGACCCTGGGGTATGGGCATGGCTAGGGAGGAACAGAAGAGGGCAGTTGATTCAGACAATAATACTCGGATATATATCATGCAGGAGTCGTCTGCATTTCTTGTAGTGATGCTGGACTCGAGGATTTCATTACATACAAGAATTGGAGCAGGGAGTCATTGTATATCATACGAAATTCGAATGAAAACTTTTGCTCATTAGTTCAGAAGGTGCTTGAGGGGGAGCCAGAAAACCTTTTCATGATTTCATACAGTAACTGATGCTCTGCTGGAATTGTTGACTCCACCTCCTGATAAAGGCATTATTGGGCTGGATATGGTCCAGGAAGAAGACTGAAAATGAAGTCTTTTCAGTGACTGGAGGGATGTATAAGTAAGAATAGTCCACATGTGGCAGCCTGGATGGGAGGGGAGTTTAAGGGAAGAATGGATACATGTATGTGTATGGCGGAGTCCCTTTGTTGTCCACCTGAAACTATCACAAAACTGTTAATTGGCTATATTCCAATATAAAATAAAAAGTAAAAAAGTAGTCCTCATGAGAAATACAGAAATACAACACAGGCATAGAAGGTGAATGTCGATTTCCTCCCCTGTATGTCTCAATACCAGAACCAGAGAAGAGTAAAGAGTTTTCAGTTTAAAATTGAAGAGTTGACAGCCTGCTATAGACTATGATAAAATTAAGGAATCCACTGTTACCCAAGGGGTCTAGACTAAAAATGCAAATAAACTAAGGAAGATTTAACTAAGTTATAGGTGTGTGGAAGACAGGTATCATCTCTGATAAAATATTTCTAACAAAATAGAACACAGGACTGGAAAGAGCCAGTGAGTATCCAGCTGCTTTGTATTAGTTCTAGTCCCAATATTTTACATCCAAGAACTGAAATTTCTTGGAAGTATGATCACAGACCACTGTCAGTTACATTTGAGGAGTCCTGGAGAATGCGAATCATGTCACAAGTCTAGAGAAACCCTACTAACTCCTTAAGTCTTGGCTTAAATGTCATTTTCAATTAAGCTTTTACCAAACCTCCAGTCTGAATAAACTCTTTTTGTCATGCCCTCATGATGTGTTATTTTTCCTCTGTAGCCCTTATCACAGTTGTAACTAATTACTTATTTAATCATTTATTTAATCTCTCTTCTCCTGATTGTAATCTCCTCATGGGCAGGATCAAGTCCCTTTTGCTCACCATTGTATTCCCCAGTTCCTAGCATAGTCAGGCAGTAAAACCAGACAACATATAAATTTTCAGCATGTTGGGAATTATATCCCATGAACATTACATCAGTCCCCTGAAGCATTATAGAGAAGATTAATGAAAATGTGATCTGTGGGCATTTTCAGAGGAGGCTGGAATGAGCAAAACGTTCATTTGTTTTTATTTGATGCTAGCTTTTCTAACTTTGAAGGTCTTGCCCTTGCTCTTTTGCTATTTGCTTCACATTTCTGTAGTCTAACATTTCTGATTTCGGTTTAGTAGTCACATGCATCTTCTTCAATGTTGCAGAATTCCTCAAACGTGAGGATTCTTTCCTTTCTAGGGGCAGTCTTATTAAGACAAGACGGAGTTGCAGTTATGATGTTTAGTTTTATAAACCTTGACCAGAAGTACATCACCTTGACTGTTCTTTGTTCTCTTTCTTCTATAGCGTTGCATTTTTTCCTTTACATATTGGGGACCACGTCTTTATTGAGGAAGATTGTGTGGTCAACGCAGCTCAGATTGGCTCTTATGTTCACGTTGGCAAGAATTGTGTGATTGTGAGTATGCTGACTTGGCTGGCTGAGCAGCCTCACTCCCCTTTGAGCTCCTGTCCCTCCCATCAGTGGGCCTTTGCTTCTGTCATCAAGCAGGGTAGAAGTTTTTTCTGGTCTACTAGTTTACCAGAATTGTCATTAAATTTGGAATTCTTCCTAGGCACTAGTAATCATGGCTAACCTTTATGGACTCTTTTGTATATGATGTTAAACTCTTGCCTTTGGTTATTTCATTTAATCTTCACAACCATCCAAGGATGATAGACTGTAATTATCCCTATTTTCAGGTGAGGAGACTGAAGACCTCTGATATTAGGGGATTTGACAAGGCTAGTAAATGCTAGAGTTGGAATTTGAACCCCGGTGGTGTGAGTAGCCATGCCACTATGTGGCCTCCCTGTCACCTCACCTTGAGAATCTTAGAGTCTAGTGGGGTGAGGGGATCTTGAAGGGTGAATCAAAATTGGCTCATAGACAAGAGGAGAGAAAGTGTTTCAGGGGAGAGATTGGCATGTGTAGGGGTCACAGTCACCAAAGGGCATGACGTCAAAGGAGCTGCACGTGGTTCAAGATGCTGGGCCTGCCAGGTGCTAGTGGGCCTCTCGCTCAGCAGAACCTGTAGGACACAGGTCCACAGGCGCCATGGCATTAGTTTGTTAATGCCAAACATTAACCCAGCCAAAGCTTTCCAAGGCTGAATTTCTTGATATTTCTTAGATGAAGAGGTTGATTTCAGTTAGGATTTCTGAGTCCATCCTGATTGAGAATGATCAGAGGCAAACTCCCTAAATTTTCAGGGAAAATATTTCCTACATTTTATATTTGTCCCTCAGATTCTGGGAAAACCAAGACCCCTCTCCTGTTTTTATTTTTTTCACTAAAAGCCATTTACTTTTATTAATAACCATGTATTAATTTCACACATAGTTGAAATAAAACCTTTTATAATCCACGGTATGATCCATGATTAAATACACATCAAAAGTACAGAGAAAGATATTCATTTTTTGATATAATGATGTGAGATTTGTGACTTTTAAGGCTTACCAAACAAAGCCTAGGAAGCACTTAGCAAGCATGATATACACTAATTCCATGCCTTTTCCAGGAAGGGTTTCTAATACATTTCTAGGTTGCTGCTAAGTCGCTTCAGTCGTGTCCGACTCTGTGCGACCCCATAGACGGCAGCCCACCAGGCTCCCCCGTCCCTGGGATTCTCCAGGCAAGAACACTGGAGTGGGTTGCCATTTCCTCCTCCAGTGCATGAAAGTGAAAAGTGAAAGTGAAGTCACTCAGTCGTGTCCAACTCCTAGCGACCCCATGGACTGCAGCCTACCAGGCTCCTCCGTCCATGGGATTTTCCAGGCAAGAGTACTGGAGTGGGGTGCCATTGCCTTCTCCACCCTTTCCTGTTTTTAAATGGCTGCTCCTATTAACACAAAGTCAGCTCTCTGCTCTGGATAAAACTCAGACCCTAAAGTATGAGAAAATCTGCAGAAACCATGCAGTCACTTTCCAGGAGCCATGAGGCTACAGCAAAGGTGGACAGTGCAGAGAACCATGTTGCTGAGAAAAACATTCCAGTCTGACTTGTTACTCAAAATTAAGGGGAGCAGTTGTTTTGCAAAATATTCTCTGGAGGAGTTCCTTAATATGTATTAGAGACAGAATGTCTTTGGTTCAGCCTGATGTTGAGGAGAGGGAGAAGATAGTGAAATCCATCCTCTTTCCTCACTAACTGCTTGATTAGAGGAGGCTTTCCAAGCCAAAGCTGAATTTTTCTGATATTTTCCTCAGTAATGTGAAGACATCAGCATAGTAGCCTAGTCCTTTGGGTCCAGAGCCAGATGTCTGAATAGTTAATATCCAAATGCTATTCCCAATGCTTAGGAAATTTTAGTCCTATTGTTCAGTGTCTGCTTTTTATATCACTTTTCAGTGCATCGACTCCTGGTATTGTCATTGTTTGGCACTGGCTGTACTTATTTGCTGAGCCTTTACAAATTCTCAGGAGAAAGATGCTTTGAGAATCTCAAAGCTAGTAGGAACTCTTTAGAGTCCAGCTGTCCCCATGACACACAGATCCTTCCTGCAGCATCTCATGTAGTACTGTAACTTCTGCTTGGAGATGGGAAGGTATGAGTGTTAATCAGAATTGCCCAAAAGTCTTCAGGAAAAGCCTAACAGGCATTACGGGTCAACTGTTACCATGCCTTAAGGTTTACATATATCTGTAATCTTAATAGCATCCTGGCAGGCTTGGTTTTACATGCTGTTTCACAGGATGGAAGAAATTTGCTAAATAACTGGGTTAAAGAGATATGGGACTTCCCTGGTAGTCCAGTGATTAAGACTCCACACTCCCAATGCAGGGGGCACGAGTTTGATCCCTGGTCAGAAAACAAGATCCCACATGCCATGCAGTGCAACCAAAAAAAAGAAGGAAGAAAAAAGAAAACAGCAAAAAAAAAAAATAGGAGATAAGGGTAGGTGTAATACCAGCAACATGTAGTTCTTAACTCCTTCTTGAAAAGTTCTCCAGGAAAGAATAAAGAAGCAGTTACAGCTGTTTACCTCCTCAGCTATTGCCAAGTCATTCATGCCTAAGAAGTACCTGCATTTTTTATTTTGCTGCTGTGGAATCGACCAGTTTACCCAGAATTCTCTGAAACCCAAATGAGCACATTTCTCTGAGTGGGCAGAATGGCTAACTAGACAAGCAGGTGCCCTCCGGCTGTTTGGTAACCGAGGTACACAGTGGGAAGGCTCCTTTCCACTGCTCTTCTTTTCCAGGGCCCTTTGTCTGTGGATCCCTGTCTGTGAGGGTATCCTGCCACATGCAGCACCTCATTTCCTTTTGCTCAGTGCCCCACGTGCTTGGTCTGGGTTTTTAGGAGCCTCAGCATCTTAGGGAATCTTTGAGTTAATTTGGGAGTCACCAGGGGAGCTGGCCATCTGCTCCATTTTTGATATTGCCAATAACAGGTGATTCATGGAAGAGAGTTTTCCAAGGAGAAATGAAGATATGCAGTCATAACTTGCTTCTGACCTAAAGATGTTGCCCAACTTGGCTATTATCCACCCAGCTGGAGACAACTGAAGAAATTCAGACCTTCGAAGTATAAGCTTTTTAAAAAATTCATTTGGCAATCTACCCAGGAGCTCTTGGACATACATATGATTTAGGTACTTAGTATTGGGGGAAATTTTGAACACAATGAAATCAAAGTGTTTCCTATTCTTTGGTAAAGTCTGAGATCTAGATGGGTTAGCATTATCTTGGTATTTGTTATGTGTTCCACATCCTCAGCCCAGTATGTTTTATCTGATATTCTGACCAGAACACGAGTGAACTATAGGCTTGGATGATGCAAATGCAACTGGTAAAGACCAAGACTTGCATTTACTCAGCAAGTCGTCTGAGACACATTGTTGTTCAGTTGCTAAGTTGTGTCTGACTCTTCCCAAAACCGTGGACTGCAGTACACCAGGCTTCCCTGTCCCTCACCATCTGAGTTTGCCCAAGTTCATGTCCACTGAATCGGTGATGCCATCCAACAGTCTCATTGTCTGTTACCCTCTTCTCTTTCTGCCTTCAATCTTACCCAGCATCAAGGTCTTTTCCAATGAGTCAGCTGTTCACATCAGGTGGTTGAAATATTGGAGCTTCAGCTTCAGCATCAGTCCTTCCAATGAATATTCAGGAATGATTTCCTTTAAGATTGATTGGTTTGATCTCCTTGCTTTCCAGGGGACTCTCAAGAGTCTTCTCTAGCACCACAGTTCAAAAGCATCAATTCTTCGGCACTCTGCCTTCTTTATTGTCCAGCTCTCACATCTGTACATGACTGCTGTAAAGACCGTAGCCTTGACTAAATGGACCTTTGTCAGCAAAATGATATCTTTGCTTTTTAAACACACTGTCTAGGTTTGTTATAGCTTTGCTGCCAAGAAGCAGTCTTTTTCTAATTTCATGGCTGCAGTCACCAACCGCATGATTTTAGAGCCCAAGAAGAGGAAATCTGTCACTGCTTCCACCTTTTCTCCTTCTGTTTACCATGAAGTTTCGGGACCAGATGCCATGGTCTTAGTTTTTTAATATTGGGTTTTAGGCCGGGTTTTTCACTCTCCTCCTTCACCCTCATCAGGAGGCTCTTTAGTTCCTCTTCACTTTCTGCCATTAGAGTGGTATCATCTGCATATCTGTGGTTTTTCTTGCTAAGGGAGATGCCAAGTGGAAGGCATCTGAGATATAGCTTTAACCATATACAGAAGCATCTCCTTTTCCTTAAGTCATGAAACACGTGACTCTCCCAAACCTTATTTCTTGCCCCCAAAATGCTGTGGGTGATGGCAGAATTGAATGACTACCTAATAACTACCATTTACCCATGGCAGAATAAATGAACTGTTAACTTCATACTCAGAAGAATTTCCCAAGACTTGTCCAGTTGGAGTTTACAAAAGAACAAACGGGCTTCCCTAGTGGTCCAGTGGTAAAGAATCCACCTGCCAATGCAGGAGACACGGCTTCGATCCCTGGTCTGGGAAGATCCCACATGCCGCAGGGCAACTAAACCCACGAGTCACAACTACTGAGCCTGTGCTCTAGAGTCATGAGCCACAACTATTGAAGCCCATGTGCCTATAGCCCCTGCTGCACAACACAAGAGAACCCACTGCAATAAGAAGCCCATGCACCGCAACTAGAGAAAGCCCACACACAGCAACAAAGACCCAGTGTGGAAAAAAAATAAATGAGTAAATAAATAAATCTTTAAAAAAAAGAAGAGGATAATAATAATATACCTTAAAAAAAAACAAAACCAGACCTTAAACTGGTAGGTGCAAAACAAACATACTGGCTAATGTGAACCACAGTCACAGAAGTAGATCCTAATTTCATACACAAATGGCTCCAACTGACATCTCAGTTGATGTCATGTGAATTAATCTCCTTCCTGTTTTTAGTTTCCTCTGGAAGCCTCTCAGGCAGGTCCTTTAGTGATGGAAACCAGTGGCTGGTTCAAGATTCTGTTCTATCCTCTAGAATCCTTACTAGAAAGAGCTTCTTTTCCCAGTAGTCCCAGCAGAAGCCCTGACGTTGAGATTCATCACGGTTCATACACCAATTCCCTAAACCAATGGCTGCAGCCAGGCTTGGGGTTTAGAGTTTGGGATGAGAGATGAAGCACATGAACTGAAATAGGGATGGAGTGATATCCAACAAAAATATAAGTTCTGTTACAAGAAGAAAGGGAAGTGGATGTCGGACAAGCACAACAACAGATATCCACTAAGTAAAAGCAAAGAAAATTAAACAGAATTCTTGAAGATCAAATTTCATATAGTCTGAAATGCCTAAGATAGCCTGAACTGTCCCTAGTGTACAACCCCCACTTCAAATTTAAACACACACAGGACTCACACACACACATACACACACACACACACACACACACTAATGTTTCTACCTCACGTTTGTCAGGTACCATCTGCGGTAGGGATTGTGGCCAACACTTTTGTCCCTGACCATGACGATTATAGGCTTCCCTGATGGCTCAGACAGTAAAGAATCTGCCTGCAATGCAGAAGACCTGATTTCGATCCCCTGGTTGGAAAGGTCCCCTGGAGAAGGGAACGGCAACCTACTCCAGTATTCTTTCCTGGAGAGGTCCATGGACAGAGGTACCTGACGGGCTGTAGTCCATGGGGCTGCAAAGAGCCAGACATGACTGGAAACTAAACAACAATAACACAGCACACAAGACAACTTGTACTCCCATTTCCTGGTCTGTTTCCTATTAACAAGATTTTAATTTCAGGGGCGCCGGTGTGTGCTGAAAGACTGTTGCAAAATTCTCGACAACACAGTATTACCCCCAGAAACTGTGGTCCCACCGTTCACCATCTTCTCAGGCTGCCCAGGTAACCCGCGGGTGTTAATTATTAAAACTAAAGTTTATTTTCTTTCACAAAAGTCATGCATGCCTTTTCTGTCTCTTAACTAACTGAAATACTCTTCTGATACGGAGTACCTATAAATGCTATCCAAAATAGAACTTGTATCTTTTTACATGCATAATTGGATTCATAAGGAAATTATTAGGAATCAGAAGCAAAGTGGAAACTAAATGCAGACTTTCAAGGATGCTTCAGGTGATGCCATCTCTATAGTTGTATGGTTTAGGATTTGATGCTCATGTGGGATGAGAGATAAAGCCTCGGATCCACACAGGGCAATGGGATCCTCTTGAAGGGCTTTCCCTCAGTAAAAAGTTGATGGAGGATGAATCTGCCCCCAACACAGGAAGAGTACAAAGAAGAGTGTCTGTCTTGGCCTGGGCTCTGGGTGGAAAAAGAAAGTCTCTCCAGATGATGGCCTTACCCTCACAATGGTTGGGGGTTTGAACTTGTACTTCCTGCCTGCTCAGAAATGCCCTAACTGAAATATTACCATAAAACATGGCCAAAGACCAGTGAGAGCTCTGGGATACCCAAGAAAAGCAAATATATTATCATTTGACCTTGGTTGATGGAATGCCCACAGGCAAAGTCCTTATGAGCTTAAGAGATGCAGATTATAAATGTGGGGAGACTAAAGCAATCCATGCTCATTGTTGAAAGCTTGGAAAACACCGAAAAGCAAAAAGAAAAAGAAAAACCTCACATTCCCCTACCCCTACCTCAAGACAGTCTCTTTTCTTCTACCTGTTGTTTCACTCAGTGGAAACCTCCTAGAACATACAGAGGTACGTGACAGATTCACAGATGGAAGATGATATGAAGAGAGAGGATTTGACAGTATATGGTATCTAGCCACTGGGTGGTTTAATTGTTTTTCCAATATAAAAAAAATCTCATTACTCAGATCATTGAATATGAATTTCAAAGAGATACATAAATCATCCACTAAGATTCTTTGGGGAGGAAATGAGCCATTCTGCACTTTCATGCATCTCTACATTTGCAGAGGAGGAAGAGACTCATTTAGTAATTCTCCCCATACTGAGTTCCCACTGTGAAACAGCTTAACAGTTCTTAGCAAGTGCTAGATCAGAACAGTCTTAATTGTTTTGTGTGGTTGTGAGACAAACATCTGATCTGAGGTGAGAAGTATGTTGTTGGAAAAATAATTTAATCTCCTCTAACTTATTCAAGGCCCTTAGAACCAACTTATGATCTTTGAACATTGATGGCAGATTGCAGGGAAGCACTTCTAGGTATTTGAAATCCCAGTAAATTCTGTGTGTGGAGGTTCTGCCTGGGATCTTAGAGATCATTGTGTAGGTGAGGAAACTGAGGCCTGGAGAGGTTGAATTGTCCAGGGTGTCAGTGCTGGTTAGCGGGGAGGCTTTGACAAGCACTTAAGACTCCTTGTTTATTTATTTATTTATTTTTATTTGACTACTCAGCTTATGCAATCTCAGTTCCCCAACCAGGCACTGAACCTGGGCTAGGGCAGTGAAAGCAGCAAGTCCCCTAGACCACCACGGAGCTCCCAAGACTCTTTGTTTAGAGTCTAGTACTTTGCACTAGCAGGGTACTTCTCATGTTTATTTGTGTAGTTTCACAAACAAATGCTAACCATCTAGATACTACTGTTGACAACCTCCCTCTTTAATCAAGAGGCGTAGGGTGGCAGGAAAACTAGCATATTTTTGGAAGGCTCCCCAGAATGAAAGGCGAGGCATCCAGAAAGATTCTGTTAGGAACCAAAAACTCAGAGGCCCACAGGAGCCAGACAAAATATGTAAATAGTTGAAGAAATTGCCTATCATAGCTGTTTAAGCATACAGGCATGATATTATGTGAACTTCTGGTGTTTCATGAGGAGCTAAAAATCTGGATTTTTATGTGTTGAGTACCAGTTTTTTTAAGAAGATTAAATACTGTACAGATTCAATATATATTTGGAAATCTTAATGCACTGCTAATTTGTAAAAGATGCCTGCGAGAGTTGTGTATTTTTTTAAGACCATTTTTTCATTCCTGTTTTCTCTGTATGTATACAAGAGTATATGTGTGTGTTTTTGTATGTTTATGAGTGTATGCATATGTGTGTTTATGTATGTATATGTATTTATATATATAATATGAAACTTTTTATATATATAAATAGACTCACACTCTCTATTCTGTTAGGAAACTTGCTTCCTTAGTATATCTTGGGCATCTTTTCTTGTCAGTATGGAGCAATTTACTTCATTCCTTTTAATGGCTATAGGGTTTGCATTGCATAATTATCCCATGATATAACCAATCATCCTCTGGTTTAATGGATCAAAAAATGTTATACTTGGTTTTTTATAATTAGAGACTTCGCTGCATTAATGCTTTTGTATCTATATTGTGCAATTGGGCAAGATTATCTGTGGAATAAATTCTTAAAAGTTGGATTATCAGATCACAGGGTATGAACTTTTAAGTTATGCTAGTTATTCCTACATTGCTCTTCAAACTTATCTGTGTGAGTTTATACTAATACCATACTGTGTGAGTGCCTCTTTCCTGGAAATTCTTCATTAAGTTTCCCCCATCTTTTGTCTATTTGGGCATTTCTGTTCTACTCCCATCTATGATTCGAATATAACTGCTCAGGCCTTGGATTCAGTTTCATTGTATGAATAGCAGGGCAGTTTCTCCCCTGAAGAGCGCTCACCTTGGCTTGCCCCACAGGCATCACCCCAGAATCCAGGGAATAGATGAATCCTTGCCTGGAACAGCCTCTGATGTAGTCAGATTTCCTTAACTCTTCAGTAATGTACTAACTTCTTTTACTTGGAGTATATTTCTGCATTTTGAGAACAGTATTATTCCCCACCCCACCCCCAACTCCCTCTACACACAGATTCATATTATCTTGAATATATGGTCAGGAAATATTCTGCTAGCACCAAAGATGGAAAACCTAGTATTTAGACATTTGCAGCTAAAGAAGGCTTCTAGAGGTTTCAGCAGAAGTCAGAGCTGCATGTGGGCCTCCTCTGGCTCCTTGTGGTTGACCAGGTCTTTCTTTCCCCAGGACTCTTCTCAGGGGAGCTCCCAGAATGTACCCAGGAGCTGATGATTGACGTCACCAAGAGCTACTACCAGAAGTTTTTGCCCTTGACACAGGTCTAATGTCTCTGCCTTGTGTCTCGAATTTGCTTGAGCTCTGAGATGAACTTGGGGACAAAGTGAGCCAGACAGCATCTACAAAGAGCTCTTGTGTCTTTGACACCTCCCACCCTCTTTATTTTTTATTTTGGTTTCATTCTTTAGAATTTCTCAGTCCTCCCAGGCTCTAAGTTCTTAAGACTTTACTAACAGAATGACTGGAGGGTTGTCTCCAAATGCTGTGCTTAAACTGTATCTATTCACTGTCACTCTGTACCATGATGTGGGGAGCACAGACTCATCTGTTCCCAGCACTCCCACCCCTTGGCCCTGCGGACAGCCGGATGGAGCAGGGCATCTGTCCCAGCGGGGAGGTTGTGTGTGGCCCGTGGCCATGAGCTGCCACAGTGAGCATCACTGTTGGCGTCCCTACTGCTCATGCAGTTGGCCAGTTGCCACAGCTGCTTGTCATCTGCAAAAACACTATTTGCCACTTTTCAGAGCCCAGATTCCTCTTGGCTACTAAAACTTGAAGGGAGGGTGGTTAGTATTTCTCTTCTTTCCAAAATAACCTGATCATCTTAATTCGGGGTGAATAATTAAAGACTTTCTAGCCTTCTATTCTAGGGCCTTGGCTTTCACTAAAAGCTTAGTGAAAGCATCCAGAAAGCATCCCTTAGCATCCAGATTTTATTTTTGCAAAGTCCCAGGTTTAAGTCTCCCATGTGGATGGACTAGACTGGCAGCCACTCCTTGTCTCATGGTATTTAGGGGAAGCAGTGTATGCCTTATTTCACTGGAGATGTAGCATTTTTGACACTTGCTCCTTGGCCTGGAACCATTCAAACCACACTACATTTGCCATAAACCTCACAGTTCAGACCAAAATATCTATACTTGGGCCCAATCTCATATGTACATGGGGGCCTCTTAAAATCATTCTGGGGGGGCATGGAACCCCAAGGAGTAGACAGAGTTGCCAGTGCTATCCATATCTTCTAGGTAATATCTCAGCCCTTCCCATTCTGCTCTAGTAGGAAGACTTAGAAGTGAAGGCCTGAAAAGGTTGGCCTTGCTCGATGCTCTAGTGCTGCTGTGAATGGGGTAGGACAGTTCAGCCTCAAAGGTTAGAATCTAGCAGCAGCTGTCTTGACTTAACATCGGTCTGGGGTTTGCAAAAAGAACTGTATGTAGTCATCTTTGCTAGTTGAATGTAAGACTGCTTTCTGGTTTCTTATTTTTTATGTTTGTACATTAAAGGCGTGGCACATGAAACAAGTCATTTGAAGATGATCACTGTTCACCTCCAGCAATGGCGACCTGTCTTCCTTGGGCACCTCACTGTGTTCCCGGTGTCCTCCTACAGACTTTGTAGTCACTTGCCTACTTAGAGCTTACACCAGCCCTATAAGCTGGATGTTATCGCCACTTCACTGGTGAGGATAAAAACTCAAAAATGTTAGATAACTTGGTCTAATTGGCATGGTGAAGGAGTCACACTCGTGTGTTTGGCTCCACAGCCCACGTTCTTAAGCTCTGCCCCAGTGAAATGGGACAGTCCACTGCATCCTGTGTCATGCCAGCAGTCTGTGATGGTTGCAGCTTTTTGGGGAGCCATATACCCTAGCTCCTTTCTCTTTTTGGACCACCAAAAAGGAGGATCTTGGAGTTGGCAGAGCTTAGATGTGCCCTTAGCTAACCTCTTGCTCCCTAGAGAAATTTTCCAGGGCGTGTCTGATAGATTCCCTTCCAGTGCATGATTGAATACCTCCAAAAGGAAGCTTGCCACTTGACATGACTAACTGTCCGTTTTCTTCTTTTATTTACTTACTTTATAACTGACATGATTTTTTGACTATCCATTTTGTTGATGAACAACCAAAATTAACAGAAAGTGGGGTGTTTCTTTTCCTGAGCCTTCTAAAAATCTTTAGGTAATTTGAGCTGTTGTCGCTAAGTCGCTAAGTCATGTCCAACTCTTTCGCAGCCCCGTGGACTGTAGCCCGCCAGGCTTCTCTTGTCCATGGGATTTCCCAGGCAAAAATACTGGAGGGGATTACCATTTCCTTCTCCAAAGGACCTTCTTTCTCTTCCTGACCCAGGGATTGAACCCGCATCTCCTGCATTGCAGGTGGATTCCTTACTGCTGAGCCCCTAGGGTAGCCCAAGTAATTTGAGTACACAATTCCAAAAATCCTATCCAGTTACTAAAGAAAGGACATACAATGTAATAGATTTTGCCAATCCAGAATCCAGTCCTATGCTCTACTTCCCACAGGCAACCACTCAGAATAATTTTCAGACTGTTGTACCATTAGTCTGTTCTTGACATGAACAGATACACACGTCCACACCAGCCTCTGTGCTCATACGGATGCACTATCCCACATCTTTCTCCTTTTACTTAACAATATATCTTAGAGGTCGTTCCATTTTGGCACATACAAGTGATAAAAATGGCAGTTGTTAACATATATGTTGTTTGCCATATACCAAGTACTCTTCTGAGTTCTTTTTTTGGCTCTGCCGGGTCTCAATTGCAGCGCGCATGTGGGATCCTCGGTCTTCGTTGCAGCACGTGTGGTTTTTAGTTGCAGCATGTGAACTCTCAGTTGTGGCATGTGGGATCTAGTAGTTCCTGACCGGGAATTGAACTGAGGCACTGTGCATTGGAAGCTTGGAGTCTTAGTCACTGGACCACCCAGGAAATATCCCTCTTTTGAGTTCTTTACCTTTATTGACGCCTTTAATCCTCACAGTATCTATGAGATAGGTCCAGTTTTTCTCCCTAAGGAGCAGAGATAAATTGTCCAAATTTCTACATCTACAATGGTGAATTTAGGCATTCTGGCCCTAGAGCTCATACTTTAAATCATTATGCAGAATCCTTCCATGTTCTAATAACTTTTGCAAGTGCAAGTGAAAATCACTCAGTCGTGTCCAACTCTTTGCGACCCCCTGGACTATACAGTCCATGGAATTCTCCGGGCCAGAATACTGCAGTAGGTAGCCTATCCCTTCTCCAGTGGATCTTCCATACCAGGAATTGAACTGGGGTCTCCTACATTGCAGGCAGATTCTTTACCAATTGAGCTATCAGGAAGCACAGTACCTTTCATTGCCCCAAATGGAATCATTTGGCGAGCCTTTGCTGCACAGAAAGCATTTCAGGCAGGCAAGGAAAAGAGGGTTGGGACTGGGTATTGTTGGCCCATCTGCAAATATCTGCCATAGGCAGGAAGCCTAGTGCCCCCTCTGAGAAGATGGTCTCCTGGCCCTGGGCCCTGTTGTAGCTACACCTGTGTTCTGACTAGTTAAGTGGGAGCTGGTTTCTTGAAAGAATTGTCCTGCTTGTGGCCATTAAATGGTGTCTTACAGTTCTGTAGCACAAGTTAGCAAGCTATAAAAGAATATACAAACTAGATTAGATAAAAATCAAATTTCAACGCTTTGTTGCAAGTGGCAGAAATCCAGCTTGAATCAATTTAAGCAAAAAAGGGGTTTTATTGACTTACATAACAATCACAGAAAGGACCAGCTTGAGAAGCAATGTAGTGTGAACCCTGGGCTTAATCTCTCTGTGCTTTCGCATCATAGGCTATACAATGGGGATCATAGGCTGTAACAGTGGGGATCCACAGAGTTGGAATGGATTAACGGAGGTTTTTACTACCTCAGTTAATGGATTAACTGTAGTATTTACTACGTGTAAACAGTAAGGGCAATTCCTGGTGCTTAGAAGCACTCTGTAAGTGATCAGCTATCATTGTAGGGACAACCCTATCCAGAGATACAGGGCTCTTTCCTTTTATATGTTTTTCATCTTTACTTTAGTGGAGGTATAGACTGCGCTGTGGTGACAAAGAAACCATCAAAATACAG
Organism: Bos javanicus; assembly: GCF_032452875.1. Taxonomy (NCBI): domain Eukaryota; kingdom Metazoa; phylum Chordata; class Mammalia; order Artiodactyla; family Bovidae; genus Bos; species Bos javanicus. The sequence goes on from NC_083892.1 coordinate 21,301,418, forward strand.
AAGACTATTTGAATATGAGAGAGAAGGTAATTTCGCTGACCTCACAGTGCAGGGATAGGCAAGTGGTGCAGCAGAAGTAGGTGGCTGGGCTCCACAATGTCATCAGGTACCCAGGCTCCTACTTTCTTGTCACATGACCACATGTAACTGCACAGGAGGCTGTAAATTTAGTGTCTAGCTGGGCAGCCAAAACTCGGAGGAAAAAGGTTCTGGTAGTAGAAGAGGGAGAGAGTGGACCTTGAGAGTCAGCAGGCAGACTCTCTAGGCCTGTGTGTTGGTTCCTTTTCTCCTGCTGCACATGGTCTTGCTCCACACATTAGGGCACATGGCAGCTGACAGGCCCAGCCTTGCATCCTCCCAGCTTGGTGGCCCTGAAAGGTTTCTTTCCTCGAGTTCTAATTTGGACGTGAGTCGGAGTGAACTCTGGGAGTTGGTGATGGACAGGAAGGCCTGGCTTGCTGCGATTCATGGGGTCGCAAAGAGTTGGACACGACTGAGCGACTGAACTGAACTGAAAGAAACTTTCTCATCGGGCTGTCATGAGCCCCCTGTGACCAAGAGTGTATAGCACTATAATTAACCTGATCTGAGTCATGACCTTTCCTCCCCTCCCGTCCTCAGCATTACAGAGAAACAGCAAAGCGTATTTCCAAAACAAGGTGCTGGCAAGACAAAACACTAGCTACTATAATTAGTAAGTGAGTGTTTAATTACGGACTGATACTGCTTTAAAGGTGTTGACAATCCTGTGTATCCTAGGAAAAGCCAGCTGGACTCTGTCTCCATGGTGGCTCTCACCTCAGGGGCAATCTGTCACCAGACAATTACTTTTTTAACCCCAGAGAAAAAGTCTCTTTGTCCTAAGAATACTCCCAGAAGAGCGAGCAGGTGGAAGAGACATGGGTTGGGACGCTTTCCATTTGACTTAGGGCAGAGAGGGGATTATCGGCTCATGTAGTTGATGAGGCCAAGTCTAGAGCTGCCATCGATCCTGGATCCCAGGACTCAGAACTCACAGGGTCACCAGGGACCTGACTCTCTTCAGCTCTTGACTCTGCTTTCCTTTGAGTTGGCTTCATTCTCCAGGCTTCACAATGTGACCCTGCAGCTCCAGTTATTGGTAGAAAGAGCTCTCCTTCTCCGATAAGACCGTGGACCTGACTATCACTAGCCCAGGATGGAAGTGTCCAGCCTCAAGTAACCACTGTGGCCAGAAAGGTGGAATTCACTGATTGGACAGGCCCCGGGGCACGTACCCATATGGATTGGGAGCTGGTGCCTGGTGGCTGTATTTTACCAGAACAGGAGATAAATGGGTGCTGGGCCGGAAAGATTCTGAGGTGTCTAGTTCAGACCTTTTCCCCTTCTCCAGATTTCTTTCTTGCCCAGCCTTACCTCCTGTCCAATCTCTCATTACTCTTGGTCTTGGGAAATACCTCCTGAGGGGTATCTTGGCCTGAACTGGGGGTACTGTTGCTTAGCCAAAGTGGAGTGTTCAAGAAAGAGCCATTTGGAGGATGCTCCTCAGCCTGGATGGGCTTCCTAGGTGGCTCAGTGGTAAAGAATCCTCCTGCCAATGCAGGAGATATGGGTTTGATCTCTGGGTCAGGAAGATCCCCTAGAGGAGGAAATGACAACCCACTCCAGTATTCTTGCCTGGGAAATCCTACGGACAGAGGAGCCTGGCAGGCTACAGTCCATGGGGTTACAAGAATCGGACATGACTTAGCGACTGAGCGCATATGCACTTCTGCCAGAAACTGCTTCCCCGTGAACCTCACGAAGGGGCCTTTTTCCGAGTCTAGGTAGAATTTTAATTACATGCCTGTGCTCTTGTCTGAACCCACACTAGCTGTGAGCTCCTGAGGAGTCAGGCGTGAGCCTGTGGTTTTCCAGCACATGGGGTGATTACCTGGGTTTGAGTCCCCCTACCTCTGGTCCCCACCCCACCCCAGAGAAGTCTCATGTTGCAGGATCCTGGGTGCAGGGAACAAGGTTGACTGACTGACTTATGAGCCTTCTGTTGGCCAGTTCTGTTTCACATGGCTGCACAAGGCCCTTGTGGTTTGTTGGGGTCTGTGGTGGGTTCTGAGTTAGTTACTTCTGCATGAGCCAGTTCACTCAGAGCTGAGACCACAGTTACTTTCTTAGTCACTTGGGCCCATCTGGGTGATAACAGACTTGGAAATGAATCAGACAAACATTGCTGCCTTTTCCACATCCTTGGAAATTTCTCAGCTATAAAGCAGGGATCTTGGTGGCTCGGGAAGCTTTCCTTGGTGTCTGGATCTGGCTGGTGAGCCCACAGGGTATCCAGAACATGGAGCTCCAGTCCCATTCTGACTCGCTCTCAGCCATTAAGGACAGATTGCATCTAACAAAGCTGAGTGGTTCTGGGTGGTCACATCAAGCTGGCTGGTCTCCTAGTGGTAGCTGCTGTAGGGCTGTAAGGCCCCTGTAATGGCAATGACAATGTTAGAACAGTGTGTTCAGAGGCGTGGTTATTTCAAAACAGGTGTCGGCAAAATGTCCTGCCAACTTGGACCAGTTCCCATAAGTCCGTGATCACTGAAACACTTCTAGAGCCCCAGTGATGGGCTGTGCTTTCGTGCTTTTGCTGCCCTTTAGGGCTGGGGGCGGGGCCGGGGGGAGGGGGGCCTGACCACATGCTGCAACACTTATTTATTCATTTAACAAATACTCACTGAGCCACGACTGAGTGCCAGGCGCTGGCCTAGTGAAGAATAAGACAGAACCAGTCCCTGCCTGTAGGGATCTGACGGCTTAGCCTGGTAAACAGAACAGTTCTCCAGTGGAGGCATGAGGGGCTCTTCTTGAGGGTCACCATAGTGGTGAAGTGTGGGTGTTGGGGGCAGCAGATTGAATCCCAGCCCTGCTGTTCTCTAGCCATGTGAATTTGGGCTAGTTATCTCACCTTGTGGAAACTCACATTTCTCATCCTTAAAATGGGGAAGATTCATAGGGGTTATTATAAGTAAATGCATTCATACATGTAACGCATGTGTAGGGACTCAGGGTGAGCACTCAGTAAATGGTAGTTATAACTAGTATTATTAGAAATGATACATCTTACAGTATATGGGTGTGCCATACTATTATGTACGCCTGTGAGCATGCTGGTCACTTTAGTTGTGTCCAACTCTTTGTGATTCCATGGACTGTAACCTGCCAGGTTCCTCTGTCCGTGGATTCTCCAGGCAAGAATACTGGAATGGGTTGCCATCCCCCGCTCTGGGGGATCTTCCTGACCCGGTGATCTTGTGTCCCAGCCTCTTATGTATGTCTTACACCGTTGTTAGGAAGTGAACCCTTTATAGTGTAAGGTGCAGCATTCCTATATATTTTTAAAAATTTAAAGTGAAATTAAGACCATCTTTCCCTATCATCTTTCCCTTCATCACAAAGAAAAGGCGGGGCAAAGAAATCACCCTTCCTTGCTTTGTATCTATAGGGTGGCAGACGCTTATTAGAAAACCTTTACTCCTCCCAACTGTCAAAAAAAAGTAGGGATTTTTACAACCCATCATACAGTGTCAAGGAGGCCAATCTTAAGAGAGGTTAGGTAAATTTGCCCAATATCACATAGCTAATAAATGGCTGAGCTGGAATCAAAGCCAAGTCTTATCTGGCTGCAAAGTCCATGTTTTATGCAGCAAAGCCCTTACCCTGAGGACTGCACTTGCTGCTCTGTTGGTTATCCCTTGCTTTCTTGAAGTTTCTGCTGCATGTTGGCCACACCTATTCTCGTTATGCACTCTGACCTGGATCCTACAGTGAGAAGAGGCGGCCCAGGACATCCTGCTTCCCCAAGGAGACTGAACAGCTTGTTCTGTACCTCCAAGGCCATTGGATACCAGGCAGATGGTTGTGCGTACGAAAATCATTCAAGAAAGAGACACAGGAATGGCGTTCACTCCTCTCTGACTTTGATCCTAAGTCTGAAGCCTGTGTGGGTTTTCTTGGCCCTGCCAACTTTTCTTTAGCTACATTCATCTCAGCCTTTCATATCTGCTGGTTGGACTTTCTGGTTTTTGATGAAAGTAGCAAGAGGCTGAGGAAACAGTATGACCAGAGGAGAGGGGAGAAGTATGGAAATTCGAGAGGCCCAGGAACTGGAAAGTCCTGTTGAAGACTCCGAGCTCCCTGGGATTAGGTACAGGTTCTTTTTATTTCAGTAATAATAACAACATTATTCTAAGAGATTCCTCTTAGAATTTCTCCACGAAAACCTTAGGAGATAGGCATGTCTTCTCCTAGATAGAATCCTGGGAGAAAGGCACCGTAACCATCCCTGTTTTATAGACCTGGAAATTGAGGCAGAGAGAGGTTCAGTCACTTGCTGAAATCACATGGTGTTTGAACCCGGGGTTTCTTCAGACCATGAGTTTAAGCATGTCATATTGCTTTTTGGTAGGAGTGAATGAGTGAGTGAGTGAGCTAGTGAACCAAAGGAGTCTGGGATTTGGTTCTTTTTAAAAATAATGTTATTTATTTATTTTTGAACTGTGCTGTATCTTTGTTACTGTGCACGGGCTTTTCTCTAGTTGCGAAGAGCAGGGCATCTACTCTTTGTTGCAGTGCTCAGGCTTCTCATTTCAGTGGCTTCTCTTGTTGCAGAGCATGGTCTCTAGGGCACACGTGCTCAAGTAGTTCCAGTTCCTGGGCTTTAGAGCACAGGCTCAGTAGCTGCAGTACACGAGCTTAGTTGCTCCGAGGCATGTGGGATCTTCCTGGACCGGGGATTGTCTCAGTGCCAGTGTCTCATGCATTGACAGGCAGATTCTTTACCGCTGAGCCACCAGGGAAGCCCTGGGATTTGGTTCTTGCCAGAACAACAAGGCCCTGAGAGGCAGTGTGCCAACAGGTATGCTTTGGAGTCAGCAGAATTGAGTTGGAATTCAAGCTTGCTACCTCCTGCCTGCATGACCTTAGGCAAGTAACCTGATGTAGAAGTGCTCATTTCCTTATCTTTAGGTGGGAAAAGTAATCCTTTTCTCCTAGGGTCTTTGTGTGGATTAAATGAAATCATCTCTATAAAGCTCTTAGCCCCATACCTGGAATATAGTAAGTTCATAAAGGCTCACTATTAGTATTACTATTACTGATACCATGCAGATAGATTGTATTAACATGAAACAGTTGCAGCTATATAAATTTGAAACTCCCTGTTGATAAGGACTAGAAGGGAATATGAAAACAGTTGTTAAAGGATGGCTGAAAGGGAATTAAAAGTTTCTTTAATGCTTCATAAATTTTTTAGTAAGTGTTCCTGAATGAAATAAATAAAACATACATGCAGTGGGTGCTCAACAGGCCTTTGCATGTATGAATGAAAAACAGTCTTAACTTTTTAAATTAAAAAAAAAATTTTTTTTGACCATGCACTGAGGCTTGTGGGATCCTAGTTCCCCGACCAGGGATTGAACCTGTGCCCTTGGCAGTGAGAGCTGGGAGACCCAGTCATTGGACCACCAGGGAATTCCCTAATTTTTTTTTAATTGGTTGAATCTGTTGCTTAAAAATGTATGATAGTGGATACCCTTGGTGGGGGCGTATTACTGAAAGGGGGCCTGTGCAGGAAAGAGTGAACACTGCTGGCCTGAGATGATAACCCTGTACCTTGCTGAATTTACTACTAGGGGTTTGAGTACATTTGCAATGAGAAAAAAAGGGAAGTTTTTAAAAAATGGCTTTGTATTTTGTGGCCATTTTATCTGGAGATAGGATAAAATTGATTTATAATGTTACATGCTTGTAATTCCATAAGTGCTAGTGGAGCCATCTCAAACATACAAAATTTAAATTAAGAAGGTATTGGTGGGGTATAGCTTCCTTGCTTTTCCTATCCATAGGTAGGTTGGAATTTAAATTCTTTGGATTTTAGAACCAGAACAAGTCTCCATACCTGATGATTTTTGCTATGATTTGTGTCTGTTGAAACCTCTGCAAAGAGGGTGACAACATAAGAAGAGAGGCACTCTCTGAATAGAAACACACATTTGGATTTTGAAAAAGCAGTTAGTTAAGTTTCTCATTGGCCCTTGTTGAAATCAGATGTCTGACCCTTAGAGGCTGATGATTGTTCAGTCTGATATGCATGTTTTTGAGTGGGTCAGTTTAGACTCTGAGACTGACAAAAGGGGTACCATGCTGTCTGGCACTGCAGCACGCCTTTGCTGAAGAAAAGTAGCCACCTTGATTGGAATCCCCAGTTCACTGACCCTCGTTGCCTGGACCTCACTCTAAGCTGAAACCTGATGCTGGCTGTCAGTACACTCTCTCAGCTTCCCAAGGAGCAGTGCTGAACTGAAAGCAGACCCAGGCTCCCTGCGCAGAACTCAGGCGGACGCTGGGACCACTGGAGATTTAGGGGCCCCTCTCTGGAGCTCTGAATGATGACAGCGTACATTGTGGATGCTGGCTGTACCAACCGTGTCACATACTAATGCCCACAGGAAGGAGCCATTCTTTGATGGGACCGTCTAAAATCAAGCTGCTGATCAGCTCTTTTATGTCTAATGCAGAGGCTGATTGCATCTTGACTTGTGATCTCTGCCAAAACCTGCAAGTTGGAGGAGGGCACATCACAGGGACTCTGACCGCCGGCCGCCTCCTGCTTTTGACATATCAGATCTGGGCCTTCCCTGGGGGTGGCTCGATGCTTTTGATTTCTGTGCTCAGCCTCCTGGGTGAGCTGCAACTTTACTACTACGGGTTGATAGGCTTACTCCGCCTCCTCACTTTCCCCTCTGTACACACACCTTGTAAGGTAGAGTGACTACTCCGGTGTAGCTGTCTCTGGAAAAGGACTGATCTTTTGTAGGCTGTCTCTGGGGAAAAGGGGTGGAAGGTTATATAAACCCACTATGAAAATTTTTACATTGAGGACTTCATCCTCTATTAGTGTGCTAGGGCTGCAATAACAAAATAGCACAGACTGGATGGCTTAAAAAATCGAAATGTATTTTCTCACAGTCCTAGAGGCTAGAAGTCCCAGAGCAAGCAGTTGGCACGTTTCTCCTAAGGCCTGTCTCCTAGGCCTGCAGCTGGCAGCCTTCTCACTGTATCTTCACATGGTTGCCCCTCTGTCTGTCTGTGTCTTAATCTCTTCTTATAAGAACACCAGTCATATTAGATAGGGCCCACCCATTTTACTTTAATCACCTCTTTGAAGGCCATATCTCCAAATACAGTCACATTCAGTACTGGAGGTTAGGACTTCAGCATATAATTTGGGGAAAACACAGTTCAGCCCATAGCATATCCTGATCAATTCCTGAATATTTTTCTGGTTAAATTATATTAAAATATTTATCTTCAAAATTATTCCCACGTCTCTTGCACACAGCCCTTCTGGATGAAAGGCCTGGATGAGAATAAAAGATTATTGAAAAAATGTCAGGTTAGTACTGCTGATCAAAAGCCTGGCACCCAGGGAGCTTTGGGGGGCGGGGAGAGCATTTATGATCTTCATTTCTCAGGAATATTCTGGAAACTTTCCCCTTTTCCTGAAGGAAAGCTCCCAGTGCCATCAGCTGGAAGATTGGCCCTCAGCTGGCATCTGGGTTCTTGAATTTCAGGAGAGTTCTCACCATTCCCTAAATGATAGGAGTTGCTTACTGAACTTAAACTGTGTAAACAGTGTGGTTTATCCTGCATGCCTGCTTTCCTTCCAGGAATGTAGAATTTTGGTGTGTTACAGGCAGAGGGTGCCTGTATGACCAAGCCCCAGAAAAGCCCCGGGCTGGAGTCTCTAATGAGCTTCTCTGGTAGATAACATTTCATACATGATGTCACACTCATTGCTGGAGGAATTAAGTGTGTCCTGTGTGACTGACTCCACTGGGAGAAGACTTTGGGAAGCTTGTGCCTGGTTTCCTCTGGATTTTGCTCTGTGCACCTTTCCCTTGGCTGATTTTGCTTCATAACCTTTCACTGTAATAAATCCTAGCCATCTGTGAGTAGGACTATATGCTGAGTCCTGTAGGGGGATGGTCTTGGGGCCCCCAACACAGGGCACAGGGGGGACTTATGGGGTTGTTGGTCCTGTACTCTTTCTCAGTCTGGGTGCTGCTTACATGAGGTGTACCCATTTTGTGAAAATTCACTGAGCTGTCCAATTAACAGATATATACTTTTTTGGTACATAGATTCAACTTTATAAAAAGATAAAACAATATTACACACCACAGGGATTAAAAAATAATAATTAAAAAAAAACTTCCTTTTTTTTATAAAGCATTTTAGTCACTCCTTTTTGCCAGGCATTGTGCTGAGAGCTTGGGACATGGGGTAGGAAAGATGTCTTCATTGTCTCTGAGTTTATTGGGAGTTATGTAAGAGATAACTGCGATATGACTGACTTTTGCTGACTCCTTGCATTGGAGAAGGAAATGGCAACCCACTCCAGTGTTCTTGCCTTGAGAATCCCAGGGATGGGGGAGCCTGGTGGGCTGCCGTCTATGGGGTCGCACAGAGTCGGACACGACTGAAGCGACTAAGCAGCAGCAAAGACATCATAGGATGCTGGGCTTATAACTTGAGTGATTCTCAGGGTTGCCACTTAAGTATCTGTGGAAGCCAGACAGGCAAAGGGGCAAAGGAGGGTTAGCAGGGAACTCTGACAAACTGGGAAGGTATGTTAAGCATAGAGTTGCAACAGCTAATAGTTTTTTCTTAAGGAAAAGCCACAAAGCTTAATTTTTATGTGAGCTCTCTTGATTTTTTCAGTCCTGTCTATGAATCCAAATTTTAAAAAGTGAAAGACCAAACAAAACACCTCTGCAGCCAAATTTGACCTTGGCTTACCAGTTTGCCAGGCATTCTGCCAACCTGACATCTTTCCCTCTTACAAAACAATTGAGGGTCCATTATTTTAGGCACTGGGAGATAGAGCAGTGAGCCAGCCAGACAGTTTTCTTGCAGAATGACCCTGGCGGGGGTGGTGGGGTTCTGGTACTGTACTTCTCAAACTTCAATATGGGTGGGAATCACTGGGTAGATTCTGAATTGGGGGGGGGGGGTCTGCATTGAGGCCTGAAGCTTTGTCTTTCTAACAAGCTCCCAGGTGTTGGTGATGCTGGTGGCCCCTGCTGTTATTTGAAGTAGAGTAGGGGGTTTGCCTGGAAGGTGCGTTTGCCTGGCAAGCATCCTCTTTATACTTCGATTTTAGTTTATGGGGTGATTTGGAAGAGAGCTGGTGACTTCCGAGGCGGATATTAGGGCTCCCCCATACAGTCTCTCATGCCAGGCCTCTGTCTTCAAGAGTTTATAATCTAGAAGGCGAGGTGGGGGTGGAGGAAGGTGCTGGGAAAAGCTTCCTGGAGGAGGTACTCGCGAACTGCAGGCACTTCCCCTGCCGCCGAGAAAGGAGAAACCCTGAACTCCCCCTCTTCTGGGGCGGGGTCTCAGCAACCCCACTGCAGCTTTGGTTTCCCAGGCATCCCACGTGTCTTCCGTCCGCCATCCCTGCCAATCAAGCTCCTCCCAGGGGCTGGGTGAGAGTTTAAAGGCGGCCGCAGTGCCGAGCGCTCCCAGAGTGCCGCGCGGCGGGCGGGTTTGGATTTTAAATCCCCGCGGCCAATCAGTAGCGCGTAGGCTCTTGTAACGTTCCCGGCGCCGCGTTTGAATTCGAGGAGAGGCAGAGCCGTGCCAAACCTCTGCCTAGAGCCTGCTAGGTCCGCTGGGCAACTCCGGGAACATGAGTGCGGCGGCAACTGCAGGGAAGCTGGGGCGGGCACCAGCCGACCCAGGGAAAGCGCCCGGAGTTGCAGCTCCCGGGGCTCCGACGGCCGCCCCGCCGGCGAAGGAGATCCCGGAGGTCCTAGTGGACCCTCGCAGCCGGCGGCGCTATCTACGGGGTCGCTTTCTGGGGAAGGGTGGCTTTGCCAAGTGCTTTGAGATTTCGGATGCGGACACTAAGGAGGTATTCGCGGGCAAGATTGTGCCTAAGTCGCTGTTGCTCAAACCGCACCAAAAGGAGAAGATGTCCATGGAGATATCCATTCACCGCAGCCTCGCTCACCAGCATGTCGTCGGCTTCCACGGCTTTTTCGAAGACAACGACTTCGTGTTCGTGGTGTTGGAGCTCTGCCGCCGGAGGGTGAGTGTCACTGCTGGGGAACTGGAACTGCCCTGGGGGCAGGGGTTGGGGCGCCGGGAACCGGAGCTGCTGGGGAAGGGGCGCCCCGGGGCTCGGAGCTGCTGGGGAAGAGGTGCTGGGAACCTGGAACTGGAAATTGAGAAAGTCTTAGGGAGAGAGAAGGTTCTTGGCACTTGGGGTCTCTAGGGAAGGCGGCTTCTGGACGCTAGGAGTTGGGCGGATTGGGGGAGGTGCGGGAGAACCTTGCTTATGAACGCCAGGGCTTCCGGAGTTGCTAGGTAAGGGGTATTGCGGACCCTCACTTTCCGGAGTGGGGTTGGGTCAGGCAGAGGGTAGTTGGAGCCAGACTTCAGAGCTTCCGGGAGAGGGGAGAGGTAGGAAAGGGACCTGTTGCTGCCAAGAGTTCCGGGACCGGGATACTGGGGACTCAGCTTCCGGAGTGGGCTGAGAGAGGGGTCCCAGGTAAGGGACTTGGGAGGGAGCCAGTGGGAGAGGGTTGCTATGAACTGTTGCTGCCTGGTTTGGAGGGGAGTCTGGATCATAGTTGTCCTGGAGAAGAAATGGGTAGTAGGGTCCTGGCTGCAACCTACCTAATGTCCTACCTAATGACACCCCGTCCCTGCCTTGGGTCTGAGCACCGGCTCCCATTTCTGCTTCCCTCCTGCTCCCAGTCTCTCCTGGAGCTGCACAAGCGGAGGAAAGCTCTCACGGAGCCCGAGGCCCGCTACTACCTGCGGCAGATCGTCCTGGGCTGCCAGTACCTGCACGGAAACCGCGTTATTCACAGAGACCTCAAGCTGGGCAATCTCTTCCTGAACGAGGATCTGGAGGTGAAAATAGGTAAGGAGCTGGGCCTGCAGGGGCACTTGACATGCAGTGGGGATGAGGAGGAGCTGGGAGGGAGGGTGGGGGAGAGGAAATTTGGAAAGAGACAAGGGAGGGAGGAAGAGGATGGTAGGAAGTCTGGGCTGTTGATTGCCTCTAGAATCCTCTCTTTAGGACGGGAACTTGAGCCACAAACCAATGTCTTGTCTGCAGATGCGCTTTGGGGGGTGTGTTCTTCTATACAGTTTTTTTTTTTTTTAAGAATTTGGATTTGTTTTCACTTTTTAAAAATATTTTTTAATTTACTTATATTTGGCTGCACTGGGTCTCCGCTGCTGCGTGCCTTTCTCTGGTTGCGGGGAGTGGGGGCTGCTCTGCGTTGCAGTGTGCGGGTTTCTCATTGCAGTGGCTTCTCTTGTTGTGAAGCACAGGCTCCAGGTGTGCAGGCTTCAGCAGTTGTGGCTCCAGGGCTCTGTGGTTGTGGCAGGTTCAGTAGTTGTGGCACATGGGCTTAGTTGCTCTGTGGCATGTGGGGTCCTCACCGACCACGAATGGAACCTTTTCTCCAGCACTGGCAGGTGAATTCGTCGCCACTGAGCCATCACGGAAGCCCCTCATTTTCACTTTTTTAGACTGAGCGCCTTGATGTAAAATTTTGAATTTGGAGCTCCTTTTAAACACTCCAACAGTACAGGGGTAGCGTTCCCTCAGGACAGCTCTTTGCTGTACTGAACAGCAGTATTCCCTTTAGATGCCCTATGGTTTGCCACAGTCCCCACCCCTCCGTATCACTTCCTCACAAACTTGCCAAGTAGCCATCTTGACATCTACTTGCTTAAGCCCTGTAGGCATTTGAGTTTTGCTATCCTTGTCAGTTCCCTTTTCGAAGTAAACCCCCCCTTTCTAAGGAGAGGGGTGAAGAGGGTCTTTGGGAGGCCCCTCCCTAGGGCCAGCATGGTGGGAGGATTTCTGGGTAAGCCTCGCTGCACACAAGGACTAGAGGCTTTGAGAGATCACTTGACCCTGGGTCTTGATGGTTACATCTGAAGCAGCTGTCTGCATTGACAGACGACAGAAGCTGGCATCTGAGCCTCCATCTTCCTCCCTCTGTCCCAGGGGATTTTGGACTGGCAACCAAAGTGGAGTATGACGGGGAACGGAAGAAGACCCTGTGCGGGACTCCTAATTACATAGCTCCTGAGGTGCTGAGCAAGAAGGGGCACAGTTTCGAGGTGGACGTATGGTCCATTGGGTGCATCATGTAAGTTGGGAGTTGTCTCAGGACCCACCAGTCTCAGCAAGGGGCTTTCTGGACATTTCTCACTTGATAGACTTTATCCTGCAGACCTTTCCGCCTTTGGAAAGGCTGCTCCAGAGGACAGATGGCCTCCGAAGGAAGCCTCATTGCTGAATTGGTATATCCTGTAGGATTCCTGCAGCCTGGGCTGTGGGTTCAGGGAATGAGGGAGGGAATGTCTCCACAAACTTGCTCTGCTGCTGCTAAGTCGCTTCAGTCGTGTCCGACTCTGTGCGACCCCATAGACGGCAGCCCACCAGGCTCCCCCATCCCTGGGATTCTCCCGGCAAGAACACTGGAGTGGGTTGCCATTTCCTTCTCCAATGCGTGAAAGTGAAAAGTGAAAGTGAAGTCGCTCAGTCATGTCCGATCCCCAGCTACCCCATGGACTGCAGCCCACCAGGCGTCGCCGTCCACGGGATTTTCCAGGCAAGAGTACTGGAGTGGGGTACCATTGCCTTCTCTAAACTTGCTCTAATCCCTTGCTATTCAAAGTACGGCAGACCAGCTGCAGCATCACCTAGGAACTTGTTACGCAGAATCTCAAGACCCAGGCTAACTGGATCACAATCTGTATTTTAAGACCCTTGAGTGATTTCCATGCACAATAAAGTATTAGAACCACTGATCTAAAAGCAGCATTGGGTGGGAAGAATTAGGCCAGGAGTGGTGCTGGCAGGAGGAGGTCCTGTGGTCCGTCTGGGTCAAGGCCATCAGAGGTGGGTGGTGGGCAGAGGTTGGCCTGTTCAGGTGTTACCCCTTTTGTTGTTTCCCTGGATACTGGAGAGTTAGAAATGGCTTTCCTACTTCTTTGCATTGGAATTTCCCACATGAAAACTTGTAGCCTAAAGTACAGAACTGTTAACTGTGGGGCTGCCTCTGAAGGAGCAAGTGGCCCCTGCTTGGACCTGTTCCATGTTATCCAGCAGCCTCTGGCTCCTAGATTACCACAGGCTATAGCTAAAAAGTCACTGATCCATTAGAACCCAGTCTCATCACCTGTATTCTGCCGAGGGCACCTCCCTGCCAGTTTGTGGCTCCTGGGACTGGTTAGTGAACTTGTGAATTGTCCTCTGGGGCCCCAGAGTCACAGTGAATGCCCAAAAGATGTCTGACTTCCTTTCTGGCCCTGGGAGGATTCCTCCCTGCATCTGGGTTTTGGTTGGGAGCCTTGAGCCAAATCCCTCCTTGTGCTTACAGGTATACCTTGTTAGTGGGCAAGCCACCTTTTGAGACCTCTTGCCTAAAAGAGACCTACCTCCGGATCAAGAACAATGAATACAGTATTCCCAAGGTGACTAAAACCACTTTAAGTTTACATTTGTTTTATTTAATTCCCTCCCCCACCAAGTGATTTATGGAGCCCAGCCATATCCTGGGGAAAGAAGTGGGTCAGTGCCACCCCCAGGGTAGGCGTAAGAGCTTTAGAGGGTCCTGTCTGAAATTGCATAGAGTCTGACGTATGTGCACAGAAACAGGTTTTCTTGGGATGAGAGTTTGTAGGCTCTCAACGGTTGGGCAGATAACCCAAAAGACGTGTAAAACAGAGAGAAAGAGCTGGAGTAGGGGGCAGACGGAGAAGTGCTGCTTAGCCTGGCAGTGGACTGTCTTGCTTCAGGTGGGCTCTGCCACTTTTTAGCCAGAGCACAGTGGACAAATGGCCTGAGTCTTCTGAGCTGCAGTTTCCCGTCTGTAAAATGGAGTCCCTGCCCCAGAGCATCTTGCACACAGTGAGTGCTCACAGAATTGCGAGCCACCGTGAAGGCAAAGTGGTGTGCTTTTGCAGCCACCAGCAGGAGTGCATTGAGAGGGATAGTCTGCAGCAGTCTGGCACACAGCTGCTTCCCGGTTCGGCATCTTTGTCTTAGGTGAAGCCAAGAGCCCTGTCTCGAGACATCAGGACAGATGGGCTGAATCTGTTACAGAGGGTCAATTATTGGGCCGAGCAGAGTGGTTCCGAGTGTGGGGGTTGCCCCTGACTCTGCCTCTGTGTGGGTACTGGCTCCACCACTCACTCGGGATGTATCTTAGGCACTTTAACTTCTCTGTGCCTGTTTCCTCATCTGCAAAAGAGGGGTGGTACTAGAGAGCTTCACTCCTTGGGTGTTTCTCTGAGGGTTAAGTGAGTTCATCTACATGAAGTGCTTACAGTATTTTGCTGGTAGGTAGTAAGTACATAGTTGATGCTAGGCTTACTGTGCATTTGACCTCCCCTGGGTTGGGTCTCCTTACCAGGGCTCCAAGCTTGGTGCTGTGTCCCCACTTTATAGATGAAGATACAAAGGCCCAGAAAGTTGGGTTGGTTGACACAGCTGGTGTTAAGGGACAGAACTGGGACTTAACACCAGGTCTTTATGACTTCCAAGCCTTTGTTTTCAAGTGCTGTTCTAGTGGTGAGCAACTTGTCAACTTAGGAAAGCTGCCAGTGGAAACTTGGGACATTTATAGCCACTGAACATGGTGTATTTGAGGCTGGGTAGGGGGTGGTGGTGCAGCAGCCAGGTCCTGTGTCATATCCTGCTTATGACTCCCCATCTCCCTTCCAGCACATCAACCCCGTGGCCTCCTCCCTCATCAAGAAGATGCTTCAGCCAGATCCCACTGCCCGCCCAACCATTCACGAGCTGCTCAATGACGAGTTTTTCACTTCCGGCTATATCCCTGCCCGCCTCCCCATCACCTGCCTCACCATTCCACCGAGGTTTTCAATCGCTCCCAGTAGCCTGGACCCCAGCAATCGGAAGCCTCTCACCGTCCTCAATAAAGGTAAACCAGAGTGTGGGTAGACAGCCTTGCCTGCCTCAGTGTGTGAATGGATGGTCCCCAAAGCTCTGGTGTGCAGTAGGACAGGCCCCAGTCTTTGAATCCCTGGTCCCCATCCTCATATGGCAAACGCCTTTCCCCATAGCCCTGTCAGGAAAGACAGACCTTACTGTGACTGAATCAGACCTGTCATGTCCTGAGAGAAGAGAGGAGCTAAATGCCATGCCTGAACAATTCTTAACAGTTTGTTTTTTTAAATCACTGATATCGCCCTGCATGGTTCATTGGGAAAAATGTTGAGAAGCTTCAGGTACACACATGGAGCACAATGTACGTGGGACCCACATCGCCACCAGAGTCAGCACTTAACTAAGATTTGTAATGTATGCTTGGTTCCTTTGAAGTATTTTTGAAGTTAATTCCATAAGTCTTGCCATTTTACCTCCAGGAACTTCTGTGCGCATCTCTCTAAAAGGATGGACATTTTCTTACAAAAGCGCATTTCATTGCTTGGTTTGTCATTGTTTCTAGGTCTCTTCAGAGAGCAGAATTAGAAAATACATAACTGGAGTGGGGGGTGACCTTAGATTTATGCCATTTCTGATTCACATTTTTGAATGTTTTATTTTAGTATTATTTCAAAATATGAAAAGTATAAGAATAGACAAAATCCTCCTGTATCTTGTACCCCCTTTTCTCCACCAATTAACATTTTTCAACATTTACTCTATCTCTCATTGTATGTGTGTGTATTGTTTTTGTCCCAAACATTCTGGCCTTTACTACTTAGTACTTCAGTGTGTATTTCCTAAAAACAATTCTTTTACGTAACCACAACACAGGACATAGTTATCAAGTTCAGGAAATTGAAATTGATGCAAACTTGTCTTACAGCAGTCTTTTTCTCTGCTGTGAAATTACAACTTTAATTCTCTTTTGGTAATTTGTAAGTGTCTAATTTAATATTATAGGGTTTTACTTTAATTTTATGCTTGTATTTCTTTTTCTCTCACAATGAAAACCTTGTTTGCTTACACGGTATACATGAATTTTCAACGTATATAAAGTATGTTATGAAACTGTGTTTATTTCCATGCAGTTCTTTTTGTCCTTAGACTATATTTCTCTCTCTCTCTCTCATACACACACACACACACACACCCCCTCCAAGAAAAGCCACTTGAAATACTTTATTTCTCTGTATGGATATAGCACAACTTTATGAGTTCGTTTCAGTTATGACACTGCTGTTTTAAGGATAACTTTTTCTTTTTGCTTTAATTTTTGATATTTTCTTTGATTATATGAGTATTTCCTTTGAATGGTGATCACTGGTTAAGGTGGTGCCTCCACTGCATAGTTACCGTTTTTCCTTCGGTGATTAATTTAAGCCCCATGGGGAGCATCTCTGAGAGAATACTGCTTCTCAGACTTCAGCTCACTGATGTTAGCATCCGTGGTGAATGTAGCAGCAGTTATTACTGTGGTATTCTCATGGTGATTTTTCCCCTTTTCTTGTTCCTTCTACATCTATTAATCAAAATTCTTCGGTAAGGAAGAGCTGTCACTTCTCTCCCATTCATTTATTTGGTTGGTATGGACTTACGGATATTTAGTCTTAGAGCTATAAGATAACATTGTTATTTTAAAGGATTGCTTTTTTTTTTTTTTTTTTTTTAGTTTTAGATTTTGGACATAAAGCAAAACCCAGAAGTAGAATGAACTTTTTGGGGAATACATAAATTCCATTTTTCATCATCTGTTTTTAATAATTATCATTGTCTGCCTATACTTGTTTTTATCGTTTCCACCTTCTTCCTTTTCTTTCTGCTAGATTTTTTGGGAGGGAGGTTTTGTTTTGTTTCCTCTTCCCTGGTTTGTGGGTCCTCAACCAGGTACTAAACCCACGGCAGTGAAAGAGCTGAGGGAAACTAGAAACTAGAAACTCGCTCTAGCAAGAGAGTTTTTAAAGCAAGTCTCAAATATTCTATTCTTTCAAACTTAAGTCTTTATCATAGCATAGATTTTCTAAATTGAAAATTCAGATCTTTAAATATTTTAAGAATTTCATGTTGGTGGGGAAAGAATTAAACTTTTAAGCATAAAAGGCAATAAAAATCATCCATGATTCCACCACCCAAATACACCTAGTCTTAAAATTTCAGGGTGTATCTTTTTAGATTTCAGTCACATACAAATACATAAAGCAGATTTTAGGGGGGAAAACCTCTTATGTTTTCATTAAATGCCTGTTAGGCCATCTTATGGACTGCAATTTACTGAGCCCTCCCATTTTCCTGGATACAGAAGATGCTTTTAATTCTTAGATTGAAGCCAGGCAGCTCCAAGCTGCTCAGGACCAGAGGTTCCCAGCAGGGCCCAGCATTGGGTCAGAGGCCTGAGTGTCTGAAGCATTATGGCTGTGTGTGGCCATGAAGCCAGCAGGGCAGCTCCTGCTCTAATAACCTGCTGCTTACCTAAAGCAGTGGCAGCGTAAAGAGCTTCTCGAGCTGTGGTTGGGGGTCCCAGGCCCTCACATCCTGCAGCCTTTGTGCCTAACTAATGACCATGTCTCCTCTCCTTACAGGCATGGAGAACCCCATGCCTGAACGTCCCCGGGAGAAAGAGGAACCAGTGGTGCGGGAGGCCAGTGAGCCCATCGACTGCCATCTCAGCGACATGTTGCAGCAGCTGCACAGCGTCAACGCCTCCAAGCCCTCGGAGCGGGGGCTGGTGAGGCAAGGTGGGCGCCAGGCCAGGGCACCTGGAAAGGGCAGGGAAGTCTCAGCCGCAGAATGCTGGCAGCTTGTCCAGGCCCCCAGCTCCATAATGCCTTTCCTTCTCCCATTTCCTGTACATTACAGTCCAGGGAAGTTGGCCTGCTGGCTCAGGCCTTCCATGGTCAGGCCTCTCCTTTCTTTTTGTGACTCATCTGTTCTGTCTCCACAAGTGCCCCACCTTTTAGCAGCTCCATATGCTGGCTGTGTGCTTCTGCAAACACTGTCTCTTCTGCTCAAGGAATTCCTCTGTGGCCTCAAGACAGTGGAAATAACAGACCCAGGCATGCTCCAGCTTCAGGGCCTTTGCTCACACCGTTCCCTTCCCCCAGCACTCGCTTCATCCAGATCCCTGCATGGCTGACACTCACCCCTTCACGTGCTTCTACCAGCATTACCTCTGTGAGCATCTCCCTGCCCCCAACCCCTAGCATTTCTCCTCCCCCTTACCTGCTTTATGTTTTCGCCACACCACTTCCCATCTAACATAAAGTTTCCACATTTGTTTATTGTATTTGAAAGAGGGGATTATAGCATGCATGGAACATCACATTTTCATACATCTGAAATTAGCTTCTCTTATAATTTTTTAATCACTCAAAACTCACTGATTCTCACCATGATAGTTATAAATAACTTACATTTCTGTGCATATTTATTTTGATTGGTCTCTAGCCCTGGAGCCAGTTTGCAGGCTCCGGGAAGTAGGTTTTGTCTTTGCTCACTATGTCTGTGATGGCACCTGGCACACAGTGGGCCTTTGCTAAACGGGTCAGCTGAACGCACGGGTAGACTCGGCTGCACTGTGACTTTCTGCCTCAGTGCTGCCTGTCTAAGCTACTTGATGGCAGAGGCCCGGCTCTGCTCTCCTCTGGGGCCCCAGGCCTCTGGACCGAGTTCCCTGGTGTGGGCCACCCGAGCACATCAGAGGGGAAGAGGCTCGTCCTGACTGTTGTCTTGTCTGTTTCTGTCCCAGAGGAGGCCGAGGACCCTGCCTGCATCCCCATCTTCTGGGTCAGCAAGTGGGTGGACTATTCGGACAAGTATGGCCTCGGTAGGTTTCTCCCAGGTGGGTGGGTAGCTCGAGACCCTCCGAGTTGTTACAGGCACTTGCTTTTCTTGACTCTCGGGTCCTCTTCCCTCAACACTCTTTTGTCTGCATCCCAGGCCTCCTAGTTCCAGCTTCCAAGGCCCTCTCTGCTCCCCCTCCCCCTTTCTGAGGTCTCCTTCCCCTCACCACTAGGGTATCAGCTGTGCGACAACAGCGTCGGGGTGCTCTTCAACGATTCCACGCGCCTCATCCTCTACAGTGACGGCGACAGCCTACAGTACATCGAGCGCGATGGCTCAGAGTCCTACCTCACCGTGAGCTCCCACCCCAACTCCTTGATAAAGAAGGTGAGTGCTGGTTGGCCTGTGCGGTCCTGTGTTGCAGAGTGAGGGCTGTGCCCGGGGACAGGCTCTAACTCGACTCCCTCTCTCACCCTCCAACCAGATCACCCTCCTGAAGTATTTCCGAAACTACATGAGCGAGCACTTGCTGAAGGCGGGCGCCAACATCACGCCTCGGGAAGGCGACGAGCTGGCCCGGCTCCCCTACCTGCGGACCTGGTTCCGTACCCGCAGTGCCATCATCCTGCACCTCAGTAATGGCTGTGTGCAGATCAACTTCTTCCAGGTGAGCTGGGCCCTGGAAGGCTGGGGTAGGGTGTCTGTGCCTCTCTGCCAGCCCACGGAGTTGGGTGGAGAGTGGGGGGCATGGACCCATCCTTGGCAGCAGCAGTAGAAAGAAATGAAACGTGTCCCCTCCCGCCAGCCGGCCCATCTTCCCTCTACTCCTGCCAACACACAGTAGCAGCTGGGGTCTTCAGTCACCAGTAACCCCTCTGTCCATCTTCTTGCCCTCTCCCTCACAGGACCACACCAAACTCATCCTGTGCCCACTGATGGCCGCCGTAACCTACATCGACGAGAAGCGGGACTTCCGCACATACCGCCTGAGCCTCCTGGAGGAGTACGGCTGTTCCAAGGAGCTGGCCAGCCGGCTGCGCTACGCCCGCGCCATGGTGGACAAGCTGCTGAGCTCGCGCTCGGCCGCCAACCGCCTCAAGGCCTCCTCATAGCCCCCCACCCCCCGGACTGGCGGCTCCTCCCCAACTAGCACCTTGGCCCACGCTGGTTAGCACCGTGGTGCCACTTTACAGTGTGTCCCCAGCCCTGGGGGCCGGGGCGAGACCTTCGTCGTCCCTGCAGGTGGGGGCTGCCGTGTAAGTTATTTTTGTACATGTTCCGTGTGGGTTCTGTGGCCTCTCCCCTTGCCCTCAGGCCCACCCTATGAATTGTACAGAACGTGGCTGTTGAATTCGGGACTGTGCTTGCCTTTATACACATTAAACATACGTGAATCTTCCTTTCCTTCTTGTGTTCCCTGAGGGGCACACGCTGTTGCTCCGGTGGCCCCAGCGGCCTGGCCTCTGCTGGTCTGTCGACCCGGGCGGGCTCAGCTCCCCGCTGCCCCCGGGCTCGGCCCCCTCACCCCTGTGGCCGGTGGATAGTAAGGCAGGAAGAGGCTCTCGGAGGCGCAGCTTCTCATGGCACCGTGCGTGTGTAGCAACAGCCGTGGGAAGCGGTTGGTAAAGTACTGGACAAAGCTGTCAGGGACAGAGCCCAGCGTCCGCCGTACCTCCTCTGGGAGCTCCCTGTAGTGGTGCTTCTGGAGGGTTGGAGCAGAGAGCTGGGCCTCAGCCGGACCAGGCCTCAGGCCTCCCCACCGTCCAGGCCCCTCCCGAGCCCTGGAACACACCTTGTTTCTCACAGCACGAAGCAGGTCTCGCACCGACGTCCCCTTGTACGACCGGAACCTTCTCAGATCTGTAGGCAGGCAAGGCGTTGGCACAGCCATCCCTGTTGGGGCGTCCCTTTGACCTCCCGGGCCCCTCGAGTCTGGCCTCTACCTGTCTGCAATGGCACCGAGATGTGCTTGTGCCAGTCACTCCGGACCACCTCGGAGCCTCCTGCCTCGAGCGCCATCACCAGGGGCCCTTGCTCAGGCTCCTTCTCCAGCCAGTCACTGACGTCCTAGGACCCACAGAGCTGCTGAGCCTCCTGACCGGGATTGGAGGCCACAGGCCAGGAGGGTCCAATGGCTGGGGGCATGCAGCAGCCAGAGCTGCTCGGCTCAGGGTAAAGGATTGTTGCCTCCTGTCGAGTGGAGCGTCTCTGCTACACAGGGTCTAGTCCAACCTGTGACAGAGGCGCTGTATTCCCCATTTTACAGATGAGCAAACAGGCTCAGTGACTCAAGGTCACAGAAGTGGAATGTGCTGTCTGGGCATGGGAATAGCATGAGAGATAACTAGGGCTGAAAGGAATGGGGTATGTCCTCACACCAGGGGCAGCTGGGCTTGGAAAACGGTGCTGAGACCATGCAGGGCTGAGAGGGCAGCGTTTGGGAGTCTGGGCTCTGTCTTAGTTTAGATCAAGGAGCTGGGCTGCCTGGAACACAGATGAGTCTCTATCCCCCAGCCAACCTGGTTTCCCTTGCTCAGAACCCAAACTTTCTGAGGCCTCTCCATATTTCCAACTGACCTGGAAGAACTGGAGCTGCTTGGCTCTGCTCCAAAAGAAGGGGTGGGCCAGCACCTGGTGAGCGGAGGGGCGAGCCTGCGGCAGGGGGCTGAGCATGGCCTCCACCAGGTTCCGGGCGACGACCTGGTCTGCAGGGGCAAGAGGGAGGGGTGGCTTCAAGCCTGCCCAGCCTCTGCCTTGCTTATCCCCCTCCTCTGCCAGCCCAGGTCACCCTCACCGTGGGCCTCTTCCTCCAGGTGAGCCAGACAGGGAGCCCCCACAAGGATGTTTGCCTGACGATAAAGACTCTCTCCGAAGGGGTGGCTGCCACCGGAAAGCACATAGTAGAACACGCAGCCTGCAGAGAAGATGTCCACTGCGCTGGTCTGGGGGCCAGAGGGGCAAAGATGAGGAGGAGGTCTCTGCTCCAGGAAGTCTGCCTGGCTGCACTCTGCCCAGGGCTGGTGTGGCAGCAGCCTGGGATTTGGTTCAGGCTAGAACTCAAGGATGCTTCCCAAGATGCATCTTCGTGGCCCTACATTCCCTCCCCTCTGCACTAGTGGAAGGGATGTGTGGTTTTCATCCAGAATCTTTGCGCCCACTGAGCCTCTAGTTTAGGTCTCCACGCGTTATTCCTCCAGGTCTGGTGGGTGATGCTGACATGTCCGAGTGAAGCTGGCTGGGCATGAGGCAATAAGGCAACAGTGGGGACAGTGATCTGGTACCGTCCCCATCCATAGCTGGCCTCTGGCACTCAGCTGCAGCTGGTTGCCTCCAGGGGACTTTCTCGGGTGGCAGAGCTTTTGATTTTGCAAAAGAATCCAGAAATCTAGACTTTTAAGTGGAATTTCTCAGAAGTTAAAATGGTGGCCGCAAATTTAAAAAATCAAAGCCCGCACAGGCTCCTAACATCAGTGCCCTGGTTCTTGGGTCTCCACGTTGCCACTTCTAGCTCTCGCTCGACTTCAGGGGTGGGGGTGACTCTGTCTGTTCACCTGTGTGTTACTCTCATCCATGCCTATGATGTCCCCCTGAACACTGACTCAAAAATCTGTGATCCTGGGTCTCCAAGTGCCTCCGGGGTTCAGACACTGCTCTATGACTCAGTTACATTAGCTCATGTGTGTGTGCGCATGCTAAATCACTTCAGTCGCGTTCGACTCTGCAATGCTATGGACAGTAGTGCGCCAGGTTCCTCTGTTCGTGGGATTCTCCAGGCAAGACTACTGGAATGGGTTACCAATTATTCCTCCAGGGGTTCTTCCTGACCTAAGGATTGAACCTGTGTCTCTAAAGTCTCCAGCATTGGCAGCAGGTTCTTTCCCACTAGCACCACCTGAGGAAACCATTAGCTCATCTGATGCTCCCCCAAACCCTCCAATCTGGGTGGCTCTCCACTCTGGCTTCACAGTAAAGTCTCTGGGGGTCAGTTACTGGGTGTAGGGCCTGGGCACTTGGATTTTTTCAAGCTCCTCAGTGACTACACCACAGTAGAGATGAAAACCATTTTCTAGCTCAGTGCTTCTCAACCTCGGGACTGTTGACATTTTGGACCAGATGATTCTTGGTCCCGGAGGACCGTCCTGTGCATTGGGTGTCTCACAAGCATCCCTGGCCTCTGCCCACTAGGTGGCAGTAGCAACTTCCCTTTCCCTGCCAAATGGACGACCCAAAAGGTCTCCAGACATTGCCCAGTGATGGCAAAAGTCACCCCTGGTTGAGAACCACTGCCCTAGGGGAAAAAGGGAGGAGTTATCCCCACTTTACAGATGAAGAAACAGGCTGGGAGGAGTCACTGAAGGCCACAGAACGGGTGATCCAGAGCCCAGGCAGCAGAGACACTGGGTGGGGAGGCATGCCTGCAGCCTAGGGTAGCGGGACTCACAGGGCTGTCCGGAGGCGGGACCTGCAGGAGCTCGGGCGCCATCCAGCCTTCTGTGCCCGGGATGCCCGAGCGGAGGCTGAAGCTGCAGCGGCCGGCAGGCAGCTTCTTGCAGAGGCCGAAGTCTGAGAGGACCACTCTGCCCAGGCCCTGGCTGTCAGGCCCCGCAATGAGGACGTTGCCCGGCTTCAGGTCGCGATGCACTGTGAAAGCAGAGCAGAGCTGAGAGCTGAGGGGGGCAGGCAGGGGCTCGGAGGGAGGCCGGGAGGGGCTGGTACCTATGTGTAGGGAATGCAGGTGACCCAGGCCCGCCATCAGCTGCTGCAGCGCCATCCCGGGCTCCAGGCCCCAGCTGTCCGGCTCCGGGTGTTCCACGTACTGGGGAGCAGTGAGGGGCAGAGCATCACCCTGCAGCCCAGGACCCCCGGCCCTGCTCCCACCCCTGAGCGCAGGCCTCACCTCCCGCAGTGAGGCCCGGCAGAGCTCCAGGGCGATGTAGTGGAACTGAGGTCCCCGCTCGGTGCAGAAGTAGCGGAGCACGTTGGGGTGCCTGTCCGACTCCTGCAGCAGCTGCACCTCCCGCCGGACAAGACTGAAGCACTCACGGAGGAGCCGCTTGACCGCCACCGCCCGCCCCTCAAACTGTCCCCTGGGTGGAGGTCCAGAGGGCAGACGAAAAGGGAATCGTTAGGATCCATACCCACCTTGGGGGTTCTTTGAAAGAGGTGCTCTCCAAGGGATAGTGGCCACCTCAGCCCAGCTCCTGGCTGCCACTCACCGGAAAACAAAAGTCCCACCGGCCCCGCGGCCCAGGACGTCCTTGGGGTTGAAGGAGATCTTCCCCACCACGGTGAGCTGCTCAGCTGGGGGGAGAGGAGAGGGGGTCTCAGGGGGCCTCTGCCCATGGCTGCCACCCCGCCCAGTCCAGACCCGTCTCCCCAACCTCAATCTCTCTCCAGCCTCCGGCTTCCGTGCCCCTCCGGGTGCCAGACAGGGTACAGTGCCTCAGGCTACCACTTACTCCAGGCAAGTGACCTAACCGCGGTGCCCCGGTTTTCTCATCTGTAAAGGGGGACTATGTCGAGGATCCTGCATAATATTACTGAGGATTAATGGAAAAAAGGGTGGGGGGGGAGGTCTGCTCTGCTGTCCTCTTTTATCATTTTTCCCTCTTCTGGCATTTCCTGCCCAGGTTTCTTTCCTTTCCCCACCTCCACCAGTTACTAATATAATAAACCCTTTCGACTAAGGTATTGGCTTCAAATAGGAAAGTGAATTTTGTCAGCCGGAAGCATGATGAAGGTGAAGGCTGTGGCAGAAAAGACTGTCCTGGGCGGGGGTCAAGGTGGGCGGGGAGCAGTGGGCATGTGGATGCTGAACTGTCTAGAACTAGTTCCAGGGAAGCAGGGAGCCCCCAGAAGGCCTTGGCTTCCCGTTACAAAGGGTGGGTTTGGATTTTCCTGGTGGTCCAGCGGTTAAGAATCCGCCTGCCAGTGCAGGGGACACGGGTTCGATCCCTGGTTTGGGAAGATTCCACACGCCGCAGGACAACTAATCTCAGACTCTGCAGCTACTGAGCCCATGTGCCTAGAGCCTGTGCTCTGCAAGAAGAGAAGCCACTGCAATGAAAAGCCCGTGCATCACAACTAGAGAGGTAGCCGCCCCCCCCGCCCCACCCCCCCCACCCCCGGCCTTGCAGCAACTAGAGGAAGGCCTCAGGAGCAATGAAGACCCAGCACAGCCAAAAATAATTTTTTTTTTTTTTTAAGAAAGGGTGGGTGGGATTGGCTCAGGTGAGTGGAGGAATTGGGCAGTTACTGCTCTTCCTTTCGGGTCACCTGGGAGAGACCCCTCACAATGACCGAGGCACAGGGCAGGCTCCTGCTCAGCACCCAGGGGGCCCCATGCACACAGCTAAGTGCATCTTGTGTTTCTAGAGTTGTGTGCCCCTCCGTGGTCCTGAGAACACTCTCCCTAGGAAGAGCTGGCAGCTTTAGTCTCTAATCGGCTCTAGGAAAAGCAAATGAAAATCAGCGTCAGAGATCTGCGAGCAAAGTATTAAGCTGTCCCTTAGCACTGCTCTAGGTTATTTGCTTAAAAACTCTCTGCTGATGAGATGCAGGCAGTAAGTGAAATGTGTGTACCCTGAAATGTGTATACTCCACCCTCAGGACTGTGGTCTTGGGGCCATGCTGGAAGCACATCACACACAGGTAAGCTGGGCCTGTCTCTCCAGCAGCTCAGAAAGCAGGGACAGAGTTGCCGGAAAGCCTGTTTGGACAAGCCCTGCTCAGCTGGCTCCAGGCGAGGGTCCCTGAGCGCTTCCAGCTCCTCTTTTGTACCGCTCTGT
Source organism: Bos javanicus (assembly GCF_032452875.1). Lineage (NCBI taxonomy): Eukaryota > Metazoa > Chordata > Mammalia > Artiodactyla > Bovidae > Bos > Bos javanicus. Next base: position 21,327,002 of record NC_083892.1, read on the forward strand.
ACCACTCGCTTGGTTCTTTTGGTTTCCTGTCTTTTTGCATGTCTGCCTCCCCTGCCTGGATGCCCTCGTGAACACTCACTACGTGCTTTCTGAGTTAGATTCAGAACTAACTCTAGATTCAGGAGGACCCTCAGTGCTGGGATGGAGGCCAGACTTCTGGCCATGAAGTTCTTGAATGCAGAAATAATGAATCAGGAGGCTCAGTTTGCACAAACATATTCACCATCATTTGCTCAGCCTTCTATATCATGATAACGGAGAAGCAACAAACACAGGAGAATTTCTAAAGGAATCAAAAGTTGTCATGTGGTGGGGACATGATGTATGGTCAGAATCCCCTCTGAGATCCCCAGAAATATGTGAGGTACTGCGTTGCTTCTTTTACACGGCTTGGGAAACCATTCAAGCCGGTTACCTACTTCATGGGCACTGCCAAAATTCAAACAGAGATACCATCCCAAAGTTGACCTGCTTTTGAGTTCCCGGGCTGCTACATACTGGCTTTGTGAGTCCGGGGTGGGAGTGTCATGAACCTTTCTGCCTTCAATTTCCTCTTCTATAAAATCAGCATAATGATAGTATCTATCTTGTGAATATGACTTCATACATGCACAATATTTAGAACAGGGCCTGGTGTACAGTAAGTGCTATATAAATGTTAGCTCTCAGTTTTAGCTGGTTGTGCCAGCTTGATTGTGCCCACTTGCTGCTGAATGTACCATGTAGCCAGCAGTCCTGGAGGACACCCTACCAAGCACGTGTAGATGCATTGGTGGAGGTTAAATGAGAGTGGGGCAGGGCTCCACTGCAGATTTTGTGAACCATGAAAAGGTCCTGAGGAACGTTCCTTTCCCTGCACTGAGAGGAGGACCAAAGGTTCCAAGGTCAGAGTTCCTGACACAGACGTCCTAAGAACAGCCCCTAAGGCAGTTAGGGGCTGCCATAGGAGTGGAGGGCTTTTTTGGAGAGTGGTTCTCGAAGCTTTCCTGCCATCTGCCACATGTGTTTATTTGACTCTCCCTGCATGAAAGATTTCGATACACTGGACTCCAAATTGCTGCATATTGAATGGGCAAGTCCTAGCCATTTACTCTGCCTATACCTCATACCTGCTTAGCACATATTCACTCTGCATATATTTATTAAGAGTGCTGTCTAATCTAAGAATCTCTGGTGGCCAGTGTCAGTCACTAACTCAACAGATAATTCCTGAGTCAAGCTCTGGTCCAGATTGCAGCAGTAAGCAAGGCAGGCTTAGCCCGAGCACCTGTTCTCCAGCTGGCCACAGTCCCCACCACTCCCTATTCTCTCTCCTATGTGACTGCTTCGCTTCTCTGCTTTATCCACCTGACCCACCCGGAAGCATGAGTTTGCAACCCTCTTCTCAGCTTCCAGAATGTGCACCCTGCTTTCTCGCATCTCTGAACCTTCACCTGTGCTCTTGGGGCCACCTGGAGGGTTCCTGCTCCACTCTGCCCTGCTCACCTGGGTAATTCCTTCTTCTCTTTGGGATCACAGCCTAACTTCACTTTGAGGACACTTCCTATGTCCCCACATCAGAGCTCCATGACCCTCCTCTGTGTTCCTACAGCTCCCTGTATCCTTCCATCCCCATCACAGCAGTTATCACAGCACTTAATAATTACCTGTCCCTTCCATGCTTTCCTAGAAGTTATGAAAATACCAAAGTAAAGCTTATTAAGACTTTAAAGAAAGTAAAAGAAATAGAAAGGTTTCTTTTAAAGTGCAGAGGGAACTCAATATTATATAGAGATTGTTACCACTGAGTTTTGTCACAAAATGACCATGCTCTAGCTGGGTATTTTATTTTCTAGATGTCCTGAAGCACTGATAATACTTTGATTGTTTTTTCACAGTGAATAAAGAAGTTTAAGTATTTCATATAACAGGGGAGCCTGGATGAGCCAGGGTTGGAATCCAACATCCTCTTTTCTCTTCCTCTGTGGGTTAGTGGTATCTTCAGACCCACGAGGGGACTGAGAAGATGTCTGGGGGAAGGAATTCCATCCCGTCAGTAACTGGGTCTAGTAGACCGTGGTGGTGAGGGACAGTAAGGTCTTTTGACAAGAACCACCTGGGACAATGTGGTGTTTGGGTCATCTGGGGAGACTCGGCTTGAGTCAGAAGGTCCAAGAAGAAGTGTTTCAGGGTGCAATGGAGTGTTGTGTGGACCCACCCAGAGCCAGGAAAGTGACCGGAACTGCAACCTTCAGGGCTCAGGCAACTCTGCGGTGGGGGGCTTTCTACAGGAGCTTAGCCCCCAGGAAGGAAGCTGCTTTCCTCTCAGCACAGGGTGGGGGTGCCGAACACAGAGGGGAACTTCGGAAGCAGCATGGGAGCATCCTACTAAATATGGGGCGGACTTCAGGCTGAGTTAGTGGTGCAGCAGAGTAGCTCCAAGGTAGGAGGCAGTGGCTTGAGCAGTGCCAAAGAAGCAGGAGAGAAGCAGCCTGGACTGACCAATAAAAGCACATGGAAGCTCCCCTGGGGCATCCCACAGGTTCCAGAGGAAGCCTGAAAGGGCTTCTTTATAGGATGAAATTGAGAGAAGAGAGGAAAATGTTAAAAAAAAATAAAAAGCTCTAAAGAGAAAAGGAACCAAAGGGTACCTAGGTAATTTACTACTACTATTATTATTACCAAACAGGATATTCTTTTAACACATATTAATAACACCAGCTTGGCATGATTTAATAATAGTGGTGATGGTAAACCGGTCATATGAGGTGATGTAATGGAGTAGGCGGTATCATTCCCACTTGACAGATGAGAAAACTGCAGCTCAGAGGAGTCAAGCAATTTATCAAAATTAACAGTGGACTTAGATCTATACCAGTTCTATCTGTATCCAGGGTCCCTGAACATAATGACAACAGCAAAAATGATGGCAAACATTTCTAGAGGGCTCCACTTCACAGCAGGCACTATTCAAAGTTCTCTCCTGTTAACTCATTTAGGGTGGGCTTCCCTGGTGGCTTCATGGTAAAGAATCCACCTGCCAAGGCAGGAGATGTGGGTTGGATCCCTGGTCAGAAAGACCCCTTGGAGAAGGAAATGGGAAACCCACTCCGGTCTTGTTGCCTGGGAAATCCCATGGACAGAGAAGCCTGGTGGGCTACAATCAATGGGGTCACAAAAGAGTCAGATACAACTTGTTCAGTTCACAGACTGAACAACAGCAGTTGTTCCAATAATCTGATTCTGGAGCTAAACCTGCCTCTGTCTTTTCTGTCCCTGACTCTGACCTTTCTTGCTCATGTGAGCTCACCTTCAGGGTCTTCCAGTGGCTGGCCTTGCTCTGGGGGATTCTGAAGCTTCTTCTGGCTCTGAAGGGTGGCACTGGAGGGCTGGGGCTGAGCATCCTGTGAGATGTCAGAAGGGCCTGCAGGTGCCAGGGGAGCCTGGTGCTGCTGCTTCTCTGCCAACTGCTGCTGCTGCTGCTGAAATATGGGGGCTGAAGAGGGCTCAGCCCTGGCCAGCCCTGCCCCATGATGGGCCCAGAAGCTGTGCCTGAGATGGCCGGTCCCTGGAGCATTGACATAAAGAGCACAGTATCGAGGGCCTTGGGAGCTGATAAGAGGAAGGCAGGGGATAGAACTGGACCTGGGTGAGGGAGAAACTCGCTAAGTGGTCTTGGAGAGGAGCAGAGTTCCTCTAGGAAGACCATAAAATGGACCTGAGGTCAGAGGTGATGGGCTTACCTGCCTCATTAGGAAGAGAATCCATCCTCCCAGGAGGAGAGCAGTGAGACTGGCTGCCAGCAGGTCTTGGGATCCCAGGCCTGGATACAGCGCTGAGGTTTTCTTCTCAGGATGCAGCTCCAGGTCCGGAGGTTCCTCCCGACTCAGGCTCAGGAGCTGAGGACAAAGGGGCTTCCACTATAAGCAGCCCCTCCTGCTACAGAACCCCTAACCCTTATTCATCACGCAGTACAGGGCTGGGCTTAGCTGAAGGGGTGGAGAGTGGTCTACATGATGGCAAACCTGGCGCTCTCCGTGGTGCTGAAAATTGTGGTGCCCCAGGAAACCTGGGGTGTCACTAAAAAAGCCAGATACTCTTGGACATCACCAAACAATACAAGTGTCTGCCTTCAGAGATTCTGAATTCAGTGAGGTTGGAGTGGGCTCCTAGGTGATTCTGATAAGCAACCAGATTTGAGAATCATGTCATTCTGAGAACAGAGCATGCCTGTTCCTTCTAACCTTGAACTACTAGCAACTCTTGTTCAGTCCTCTCCCAGGAGGGCATACCTTTATAGTTTTTCCATTTTCATTTTCTCACTTGATAAATCTTTTGCCACCTCTAAACTGAAGAATAAAGAAAACCGTGACCCGTGTTTCACAATTTAGATAGCCAATACCGTTTTGACACTTGTAACGCTTTTTTCTGGCAATAACAACAAAAAAAGTTTTTCTTCTGAGAAACTGTGAGGTCAGGTGACCCACCTCAAATGTTATGCCTAGAAGCCTGAGGAAAAGGTCCAGGGCTGCCCACCCCTGCAGCATCTCCCCACAGGCCCTCTGCCTATCGAACACTGACCTCCAAGAAGAGAGTTGGAGCCTGGATGCTTTCTGAGGGTCTGGTCCCAGAAGCCCCACTCCCTGGGGTGGGATGGACTCTCAGCATGGTGGTGTGCAGGACTGGCGGTGGCTCATGGTGTCCTAAGGGGCAGGGACAAGGTCAGGGGGCTGAAGGTGACCTCAGCCTTCTAGCTCAGAAGCTGGGCTCACAGGTCCTTTAAGTTTGGGTGGAAGGGGTCTCACCAATGAGAAGCCACTGACTAGGGAGGGCCACGCTGCCCGAGGGGTATCTGACAGCAGTGCTAGGTGAGCCCTCTCGCTCTCCTGAGACTTGCAGTGTCACCTCCTCTGTGGTGGGGCCATCGGTGGGGGCCAGGGTCAGGCCACGAGGCTACGGCAGAAGATGGAGAGTCATGAGTGGTGGCGGGGGGCTTCTCTCCTGCTTCATCCCCTCTTTCCAGCCCCTCAGAGGCCCTTTCTCACCACTAGGGCCACCCCAGTGTGAACCAGTGCTTTAGAGACATAGAAGCCAGCTTCATCCTTTCCCACATACAGGGTCATCCTAGTGGGGGAGAGGAAAGGGGAGAAGAATGAGTGAAGGTGGCGGGCAGTTTCAGTCCCATCGTACTGGTGTCCTTCTATTGTTCCAGCCCACACGTACTCTGGCCTGGGTCATGTGACTTGCTTTGACCAATGAAATAATAGCAAATGAGACAATCAGAGGCTTGAGAAATGCTTGTGCATGGGGACTTGCCTTCTCATGGGGTTCTTTGGAACCTGAGACCACCACAAGAGGAAAACAAGGTTACTGTGCGGGGGTATGAGAGACCTTATTTGATACCCCATAGGCCAAAAAAACCCACTAACTATGAGATAGGTGAGTGAAGCCATTCTAGATTGTCCAGGCTCAGCCAAGCTGCCAGCTGGCTGCCCAGACCAGAAGACCACTCAGCTGACCCACAAAATCTTGAAAAATAAGAAATGTTCATTCTGAAGCCCTAAATTTGGGGAGTGATTGTGATTGGTTATATAGCAAAAGCTAATGATACAAACTCTACAGTCATTGCTTCTAAATCTGTTTCTAGCCCAGACCTCTTCCAGGAGCTCAGTTTTCTAAATCTGAATTCATCACCTCATTCCTTACCTGCTTCTCTTCCTCCTCCCCTCTTCTTCCTCCTCCTCCTCCTCCCCCATTTCCTCCTCTAGTGCTCCCTACCTTTGAAAACAACAGCACTCATGTGCTTCTAGAAACCTGATGGTAATTTGTGACTCCTTGCTCACAATCATCAAACTTTCTAATCACCAAATACTGTCTTCTCCTCTTAATATCTGTTACCCTCCACTTATTTCCATCTCCATTGTTTCCGTCCTAGTCCAGAGTGTCTTCTGCCTGAACTAAGGCAAGGTTCTGTGCCTGCTTCCTCCCCACAGCACTAAGATGACTTAACACTGTAGCCAGTTATCTTTCCAAAATGAAAATATGATCAAATCACTTCTTTATCTAAAACCTTCCAATGCCTTCTTCTTAACCTTATCCTAAACCCTTCAAATGACCTGATAAGATCCCTGTTTAACAGCCTCAGACCTTCTTCTCCGCTCAGAGTTGTGCTCCAGCCTTGTTTTATTAACTTACTCTGTTTCCTGGTTGCCATGATCTGTCTCTCTTGTTTTCTCTTCACCCTTTAGGTTTCAACTTGTATGTCCCTTCCTCTAGGAAACTTTCTATGATTGCCTCCTGCCCCCAGTCTTGATTTAGGTGCCCTTTTATACATTCCCATGATACACTATACTTCTCTTATCTCTTCCCTTATCATACCGTATCGTGATTACCTCTTTACACCCCTGTCTCTTGCACTAGACTCTGAGATTTCTGTAGGTCAGAACACTGGCTATATTACTGTACTCCCAGAGCCTAGCAAGTGATTGCTATGTAGCAAATGCTCAATTAATATTGGGAGAACCAACTGAATTAATGGGTAATCCCTGATTTTCCCAGTCTGTCTCCTGGCTCCCCAAGAGGGGGATACTAAGGTATTTGGTGTTATAAGGAAGGGTCATTTTTAAGGGTTTTAAAATTCAATAAACACATGTGCCTGTGCACTCAGTCGCTTCAGTTGAGTTCAACTCTTTGCGACCCTATAGACCGTAGCCCACCAGGCTCCTCTGTCCATGGGATTCTCCAGGCAAGAAGCTGGAGTGGGTTCCCATGCCCTCCTCCAGGGGATCTTCCTGACCCAGGGATGGAACTCGCACCTCCTGCATTGCAGGCAAATTCTTTACCACTGAGCCACCGGGAAAGCCCCAATAAACACACGGTACCTACCAATCAGAACAGATGCCAGCTGTAGCACGGGGGTGGAGATACGGAGGCCCTCCCTTGGCCAGATTTTACCCTACCAGTTGCTGAACAGTGAGGCTATCCAGGGGTCCTGGGAGCACATGGTGGGCACGCAGGGCACTGGTTATTTACCAAACTGTTTGAAATACTGTGACCCTTGGTCCAGCTGTACTGGTCTGTCATGGTTGGACATCATACCTGCCCATTGGACCTGGGCTACACTGGACAAAATACTTCCAGAAGCTCCTCCCTGGCCCCCAGACATGGGTACTTACAGCAGCTGGGTGTCTAAGGCAGGGAAGTGGGTGGCCGTGTCCTGGGGGCCTGAGGCTGGCAGTCGGATGTGGCCCCAGCGGAGGGCGAGGAAGTGCAGGGTGTCTCGAGCCAGTGTGAGGTGGGGTAGCTGGCGCAGGTTCTCCTGGTGCCATGTGTAGATGCCCACCACAGGGACACCCAAGTCCTGCGTCCATAGCACCGCCCCGCTCCCTGGGTCCACGGTCAGCAGCAGACCCATCCCACAGGATGCAAGGTAGCTCATGTCTGCCAGGAAAGATGGTGAGGAGATGTGGTCAGGGAGCCCTGCCCTGAGGCGCTTTGGAGCATCTTGGGGTAGGGAAGCTGCTTTGAGGGTGGGCTGTCAGCAGGGCCCCTCAGGTGTGTGGAGGTCAGGTGAGATCACTGGAGGGTTATCAGGACATGGGAAGTTCACTGAGTCACTTTGATCAGGCTCAACGGGACAGTTGTGTAAGATGTAGGGGTAAGCTGAGGTCATCCAAAGGCAACTCCGGTGTGCAAATAAGTCCTTGTCACTTAGGATGTGGGGAAGTCAGTCATGGTCTGGCTGTTGGTCAGTCAGGGTGGTCTGGACACATGTGGGTAACATGGGAGTCATTTAGAATGTGAAGGGGGCTCAGTTAGGGGCCTTGTGGGTGTCACCTGTGATGTGTCAGGGTCGCCTGTATGAATTCTCAGGTGGAATGGTGGAGTCAGGGTCTGGGAGTGGCTTAGGGTACCTTTGGGGTCATTCAGGCATTTAGAAAGGGCAGTTACGATTATTTTTTTAAACACAACATGATTATATTTTAATATACAACCAAAATACCGAATACCAGAGTAAATTGATGGCAATAAAATACAGTGTTTCATTTATACTGCATGACAAATGGTTGACACCTTTAGTCATAAATGAGTTCTTAGAAACCAGTAACAAATATATTGATATACTAAGGGAAATGAAAAAAAAAAAAACCCAAAACAGAAGGAAATGAAATAACACAAGTGACTACTATGGATTAAACATATATGAAGATGACTGAGCTGAACAATAACAGAAGAAAAGCAATTTCTTTGTAATATTATATTACCCAAGATCGCAATGGCACCCCACTCCAGTACTCTTGTCTGGAAAATCCCATGGACAGAGGAGCCTGGTAGGCTGTGGTCCATGGGGTCGCTAAGAGTTGGACACGACTGAGCAACTTCACTTTCACTTTTCATTTTTATGCATTGGAGAAGGCAATGGCAACCCACTCCAGTGTTCTTGCCTGGAGAATCCCAGGGATGGGGGAGCCTGGTGGGCTGCCGTCTATGGGGTCACACAGAGTCGGACATGACTGAAATGACTTAGCAGCAGTAGCAGCAGCAGGAAGCATACCCACACAGGAAAGGGCACTCATTATATCAAGGGGGGTGGTGACTCTAGGGGCAGTCACTCAGGGTCATCTCTCATCTCTGTCAACACTGGGGGTCAGTTGGGACACATGGGGACTGCTCAGGTGTGCAGGAGTTGCTTGGGGGTCACTTGGGGTCTGGGTAGCACCCAGGGTGACCTGGCTGAGCTCACTGCAAGTGTGAAGGAGTCAGGATGCTGAAAGCTCTCAGGGTACAGGAGGGTCAGAGGCTGTGTGCTGAGTGGGTGACCTAGGCTGTCCATCAAGAGGGTATCATTCAGTATGTGGGGTCCCTCAGGGGATCAGATGGGTCTGAATGTGGTGGGGCTTGGTCGTGGATGCCACTCAGGGTTCCTTGAGTTGGAGACCTTGCTCTAAGGTGGAGCCAGGGCAGGGAGACACTCACATTTACCAGGTGAGCCATCCACAGGGGGTGCGGAGTAGCGGCGGAAGGTGGTGTTCCAGCGCAGGGCTGGGGTCCTGGGGTCGTGCATGGTGACCGTGTACTCTGGGGACACCCAGAAGCAGGGTTACCAGGAACACCCACGTGACGCTCCTCCACCCCCACCCGGGAGACCTCATTTTGCGGAGTCAGGGGCTTCCCGAGCACCCAGCCTGGAGGCCAGACTCTGTGAGCATCACCATGGCCCGACCAGGTTTGCTTTGTTACTGCCGTGTCCCTGGCTCCTTCTTCAGTGCTCAGTGACAAGTTTGTTGACTGACAGAGTGATTGACTGGCTTGAACTCAGCGTGGAGAGCAACTGCCAGGCCTGGGCAGAGCCAAAGCGGGGGCTGTCCAAAGCATGGGGAGCAGCTGGGGTCTGACTCACGCGTCCGGCCGATGTAGAGGCGGGGGGTAGAGGGTCGCTCTGTGGTCAGTGTCATCTGCGTCTTCCCTGACTCAGGGTCCACCACAAACCAGGCATCCTGCTTCCGGCCTGTGGAGGTAGAAAGGGTGCCCGCTCTCTAGATGGGATAGATAGGGCATGCAGCCTGTCCGCGCCATGCCCCGCTGGCCTGGCTGGACCTCGGTCCTATCCCTGCTGGACTAGGACCCCAGGCTGGAGGGATGCTTACCTGTGTAGAAGACGCCATCAGAGCTGCGACATGGGGAGGCGTGAACCAGCTCAGGGATGGTGAAGGGCAGCCTCTGGGGAGCAGGAAGAGCAGAGAAACACATGCAACCTATTCGCTGGGCACAACGATGATCATATCCATTTCCCGAGAGGCTGAGTCACTTGGCTAATGTCACACAGCTGTAAGTAGCAGAGCCAGCTTCCAGAACCTGCACTTTAACCACTCTGCTACATGACCTCCGAAGGAGCTGCAGTAAATCCCACCCCCAGCACCAAGATGCCACCTGATCATGCGCTCCTGGACTAACAACCTCAGAAACACTCGCTGAGACTTGAAAATTTCAGTGGCCATCATGGCCTTGGAGATGCTGGATAACTGTGCCAGATTAAGAGACACCCGGGAGACAAGGCTGGCCTCCTTGGTGGCTCAGATGGTAGAGAATCTGCCTGCAATGCAGGAGACCCAGCTTTGATCCCTGGGTCAGGAATATCCCCTGGAGAAGGGCATGGCAACCTGCTTCAATATTCTTGCCTGGGAAATCCCATGGACAGAGGAGCTGGTGGGCTACAGTCCATGGGGTTGCAAAGAGTCGGACGCAACTTAGCGACTGACACTTTCTCTTTCAAGAGACATGAGGACCAGATGCAAGGGGTGGTCTTAGTTCAAGTTCTGGACAATAAAGCACACCGTTGGGCCACTTGACAAAATTAATGCGGGACTTCTCTGGTGGTCCAGTGGTTAAGAATCCATCTGCCCATGCAGAGGATATGGGTTTGATCCCTGCTCTGGGAAGATCCCACATGCTCCACAGTAACCAAGCCCGTACACTGTAACAGCTGAGCCTGAGTGCTCTGGAGCCTGTGAGATGCAACTAGAGAGTAGCCCCTGCTTGCCACACAGCCAAAAACAAATAATTGATTAAGTAAAGTCTTTTAAAAATGAAACATTAATATGGATGTGGATTAGATAACCCTATTGCCTCAATGTTAAATCTCCTGATTTTGAGAATTTACACTCAGGTTGTATAAGAGAAAGTCCTTGTTTAGGAATACACAATGATGCTTTAGGAATAAAGGGGAAGAATGTCTGCAACTCTTTCTCAAAGAGTTCAGAAAAAGAAATTTTATATATACACATGTAATAGTATCTGTCTATATCTATAGGTAAACACATGTGGAATATTATCTATCTATATCTATTAAGATAGAATAATATAAATTATATATACATGTTTAATATTATCTATCTATATCTATCTATTAAGATAGAATAATACAAATTTTATATATATGAAAGTGAAAGTGCAAGTCACTCAGTCATGTCCGATTCTTTGCAATCCCATTGACAGTCCATGGAATTCTCCAGGCCAGAATACTGGAGTGGGTAGCCTTTCCCTTCTCCAGGGGATATTTCCAACCCAGGGATAAAACCCAGGTGTCCCGCATTGCAGGCAGATTCTTTACCAGCTGAGCCACAAGGGAAGCCCAAGAATACTGGAGTGGGTAGCCTATCCCTCTCCACCTGATCTTCCCGACCCAGGAATCGAACCAGGGTCTCCTGCATTGCAGGCAGATTCTTTACCAACTGAGCTATCAAGGAAGACCTTTATATACATATATATATATGTATATATACACATATATACACACATACATGTAATATTATCTATCTGTATCTATCTACTAAGAGAGAATAATAAAGTGAAAGTGATAAGATGTTAAAAAAAATCGATGCAGCTGGGCAAAGGGAATAAACAATTGCTCTGTACTATCCTTGCATTTTTTTCCCTTAGGTTTGAAATTATATCAAAGTGAAACAAAAAAATCCCCAAACTCCACATACAGAGCTCTTAGAAGATAGCGCCCCAGGCACAAACATGTACTGAGTCAGGACGGACAACAAAAGAAGGCAATACAACCTACAGTTGGCGTGTAAGGTTAGTGCTGTGATAGGGGAGCACAGAAGCTGAGGGTACCTGATGCAGGTGGGCGGGACGGAAGGACTGAAGGAGGATATTCAGTGGTGCGTTCATTCATTCAGTCATTTCACCTATTACTAGCCGGGTGCTGGGGCCCAAGTGCCTTTCTGCACAGAGTTACATTTCTGGTGTGTATGATAATAAACAAACAAAAACACATAAACGACAATGCCGGGTAATAGTAACTGTTATTAAAACAAACTCAGAAAGCTAGGATAGAGTGATTAGAGGCGCTATTTCACATAGGGAGGCTAGAGAGTAAGAACTCAATCCAAGGGAGCAGTGAGGCTCAGGAGCACGTGGAGGGCAGAGGGACAGAATGCTGAGACCACCAGCAGGGCCACCTACTGACGAGCCCAAGTGGCATGTTTGAGGAACAGCCAGTGCGCTGGGAGTGGGGATGGAGAAGGGCAGACGGAAGTAGAGGCAAGCTGGAGGCAAGATCATGGGCTGGAAAGGAGTTTGGGTTTTAAATTGGGCCTTGGGGGATGAATAGGAACCAGCATGGGGAAGGGAAGCATGTTTCACAAATATTCTGGTTCTCCTTCTGGGCTCCTGGTGAGATTACCCGACTTTTGTGCTTAAAGTGGGCACAGCCATGAAACCCAATTTAGCCGAAGGGAGGGTGCAGAAGAAACCATGTCACTTTCCAAACTCTTTGCTGCGGGAGAAGCCCAGGTTGAGACGGAGCATCTGACAGCCTGGGTCTGCAAGAGACCATAGTGGACAGAGCGTCCGAGGATCCACGTGAGTCACATGGTGTGAGCAAGATAGCAAGCCCTGTGGATCCACGGGGATGTGTGTGCTGTTACTGCAGCAAGCTGGAACCCAGGCAGTCTGGAACTCTATGGGGAAAATCTGGGTGAAGCCCCAGAGCTGGCATATTCAAGAAATTAATCAGTGTGAGTGTGTGCACGTGTGTGTGCACATAGGTGCCTGTGGGTGAGTGAAGATGCTGCAGGAGTGAGCTGGTCCTGATGTGCTTTGTTGGGACAACTGGACTTTATCCCAGATGCAGGGGAGTGATGTCACCGACAGCCACACCTGCCCCATGAGACCCGACGGCGGACACACAGCTGGATGAACAGGAGGTCTGCTTTCTGCCTCTCTCCTGGGAGACACACTCGTGTGGATCCCATCAGTGGCTGCCCTGTGCTCTGGCGTCCAGTGGGGCTGGGATAAGGGAAGGAGCAGGGACAGGGGGAGGGTTCCCTGGGCTCCTCTCCCAGAGTCATCGTGGGCTGGCTGTGCCTCTCCCCCAAAGGCCTCCTGTCACGTGGTCCTCTCCCCTAAGCCCTTCCAGCTCCAGGTAGTGATAACTGCTCCGCCCACGGTCTTACAGCTGATAAATAGCACCCCACGGTACGGGCCATAGCACTTGGCACCCTGCCTTCCGGTCTCCTACCCTCGGCCCCGTGGGTAGCTCAGCTGATAAAGAATTTGCTTGCAAAGGATACCCCAGTTCAGTTCCTAGGTCGGGAAGATCCCCTGGAGAAGGGATAGGCAGGGCTACCCATTCCAGATTCTTGGACTTCTCTGGTGGCTCAGACAACAAAGAATCTACCTGCAATGAGGGAGACCTGGGTTCTATCCCTGGGTTGGGAAGATCCCCTGGAAGAGGCCATGGCAACCCACTCCAGTACTATTGGGGCAAACTTCGGGAGACGTTTTGGAGAGATGGCGAGGGACAGAGAAGCCTGGAGTGCTGCAGTCCATGGGGTCGCGAAGAGTCAGACACGACTGAACAACAACAACACTAGGCCCCCATCTTTGTAAGTAACCCCATTAATAAAACGTCCTTAAGCTCTCCAGTAGGAGGGTGCTGTCTATTTGCTGGGGCCTGCCTGTGGGACACACCATGAACACACCAACATCTCTTATCAACTCAGTTTCCTAATCACAGAGTAAGCCCGTCCTGGCAGGCCTCCCATGGCACAGTCAGAACTCTGACACTGCCGGCCTCTGCGCTTGGCCACGTGACCAGCTTTGGCTGATGAGACATTAGCGAATGTGATACAGACAGCCTCCCTATCCAGGGGTTCCGCACCCACAGATTCAACCAATTGCAGATTGAAAATATTTTTTTGGGGAAAAAAAAAAAGCTTCAGAAAGTTCCAAAAAGCAACACTTGACTTTGCTGCACACCTGGCAACTGCTTACATGACATTTACATTGTATTAGGTCTTATAAGTAATCTAAGATGGGTTAAAGTATATGGAAGGATACCTTTAGGTTATATGCAAATACTGTGCCGTTTTACACAAAGGATTTGAGCACCCTCTAATTTTGGTGGTGGGAGCTTGACCTGGAACTGATCCTCTGTGGATAGTAAGGGATAAGAGAATAAGCAAAGCTTGAAAACTGCTCATGCCCTGGCCTTGCCCCCTCCTGCTGCTTCTGATTCCCTTGTTGATACCATGTGAACAAGTCCAGGCTTGTCTGCTTAAAGATGAGAGACCCCTGGGCCAGGGGCCCCTGTCCAAAGCCAGCCAACTACCAACCAGCTTTCAGAAAAAGAGCCAGCTAACCGACAGCTGACCATAGATGTTGAGCAAGACTGCCCAGCTGAGTCCAGCCTCAAATGTCATCCCATGAAAATGAGTTAAATAAACTGTCTGCATTTGAAGTTTGAGTTTTGGGGCGATGTGTTATTTAGCAAAAAGTAACTGATACATGGGCTTCCCAGCAGTAAAGAATCCATTGGCCATTGCAGGAGATGCAGGTTCGACCCCTGGGTAGGGAGGATCCCCTGGAGAAGGGCGTGGTGACCCACTCCAGTACTCTTGCCTGGAGAATCCCATGGACAGAGGAGCCTGGTGGGCTGCAGTCCACGATGTTGCAAAGAGTAGGACATGACAGCAACTAAACAACTAATACATAGCTTTCCCCTAAAAACCCTCAGAGCCCCTGGAGAAGCTCCTGACACTCTCAGAGACCTGACAGTCAGCCTGCTGTACAGATACAGCCAGAGTCACCCCCCAACTCCCAACCTCAACAGACAGCCTCCAGACAGCCTCGCCATAGTGCTCTCAGACTTCATCCTCCGCAGGACACTCAGATTCTGGCCCTACAGCCCCCTCGGTGCCCTGGGTAACAGAAGTCCTGATCCTCGCTCATCCAAGCACAGTACGAAACACACCATTAATCCTTGTTGCTTCTGGGTCCCCAAGATGTACAGGCTGCCATCAGCTGGGTCTGAGAGAAAGACGGTCCTGTGGGGCAGAGGAACGGGGGGAAGGTTCGTTCACGCCCCCTGATTCCAAGAGGGCCCCTTCCCTCCAACTTCCCTGCCAGTAGGAGCCCACCCCCGACAGGAGGCTCCACAGAGCTCCAGACCCGAATTTCTTCCCTTCCTTCCAGCCCACGTGCCCCTCCAGGCAACCCTGGCTTCCTCATCTCCCAGCTGTCCGTGCCCTGAGAGAGCCCAGTCCACTTACTCTGTGACGTACGTTGGCCCCTGGATGATGGGATCTGCAGGGACAAAGACACGACCATGAGCAGTCCCCTCCAGACTCTCCGTTGAAAGGCATACCTCACATTGGTACTTACCGTGTGCCGGACACCAAGCGAGCATTTTGTCATGAGCTAATGTAATACCTCTCCTGTAGGTAGGGTCGTTACCCTTGGCCCTATTTTACAGGTGAGGACTTGAGGCTCAGAGAGGTGAAGTGACTTTTCCAAGGCCACACAGCCTGGGTAAATGGTAAAGCTGACTGAAGACACCTGAGTATTGGATTCTAGACCCCATGCTCTTATCCTGAGATGACCTCCCCCAGCTCGAGGTCCAAGGAGTGGTAGCCCTTCTTTACCATCTTTCAGCGTCCACTTCAAGTCTCCTGTCTGCTTGCTCAGGGCGTGGAGACTTCCATCCAGGGTGGACACAAACAGGAGGTTCTCTGGCGTGAAGCTCTGAACCTGCAATGGAAACAAAGCCTTCTGAGAGGCCTGGGACCACCCTAGTCCTTGTTCCAGGCAGGGACTCCCTGTCCCCCAGAGGGAAACAGAAAGAAGGATGGATGATTGGGAAAGCTGTTGGCTCCACCTCCTGATCTCCAAGACCCTAGAGAGGGGCGACAGTGGGAGCTGGGAGCCTGGCTCCTTTACAAAAGGACATCAGTGGCTCTTACAGCCTCCCTAAGAGACTGATGCTTTTATTAAAAATTTTTATTTGGCTTAGCTGGATTTTAGCTGTAGCATGAGATCTTCCCTGGTGGCTCAGACAGTAAAGAATCTGCCTACAATGCAGGAGACTCAGATTCAACCCCTGGGTCAGAAAGATCTCCTGGAGAAGGAAATGGCAACCCACTCCAGTATTCTTGCCTGGAGAATTCCATAGACAGAGGAGCCTGGAAGATTATAGTCCATGGGGTCGCAAAGAGTTGGACATGAGTGACTAACACATTCACTTTCACTTGAGGGCTCTTGGTTTGGCATGCAGATCTAGTTCTCTGATCAGGAATCGAACCCAGGCCCCCCGCCGTTGGGAGCACAGAGTCTTCAGCACTGGATCACCACAGGAGTCCAGAAAGAGGTGCTATTATTCTTAGCACTGTACAGGTGAAGGAGACTAAGGCTCAGAAAAGTTAGGTAATCAGCCTAAAGCCACACAGATAAATGGCAGGACTGGGACTTGAACCACCATCTCTCTGGTTCCAGCACCTGGTCCCTTTCTCCTTGGCTTCACTGTCTGCCTCTCTGGGGAAGACCCATTCTGCACCCCCGCCCCCCAAACCGGCCCAGCTACTTTTGGTGCCAGCCTGCAGGGGGCCCCCTGGACCAAGGCTGGGGGTGGCCACGGTAGGGAGGCTGGCCCCCACTGGGCTAACTCACCTGCTCCAGCCCTTCCTTGAGCAAACAGGGTGGGGCTGAGCTCCTAGCAGGAACTCTAACATCCGGGTGGCCCTGCCGCACCTCTGCAAAGGCCACATCCTGCCCCCGGACTCTCAGGTTTGGGGGCAAGCCAATGGTTTTGGAGTAGAGTCAGGAAGCTGCCTCTGAGCCCTCTCTTTTTCTGCCCTGTTTTGTGATCTGCCACATGGCAGGAGGGAGACTGTCCTGGGCAAGAAGCTGCAGACTGAGTCCACAGTCAAGTTTTGTTTGACCATCAGGGGGTTTAAAATTTTGTCTACAGTTAGCTACCAATTTCTAAAAATTGGAAAGATTTCACTTAAAAAGTCAAGTTTCTAATTTTTGTCATTTCTAGCTTTTTTTCTCATTTTTTTCCCTGGAAACACCCAATCTGGCCACACTGTGCTCACATTCCTAGATGGCAACCATGGGGTGGGTCTCAAGCTGGAAGTGGGCCTGGGGTGGCACGAGCAGTTGCGTGTGTGTGTATGTTAGTTGCTAGTGGTGCCTGACTCTCTGTGACCCCATGAACTGTAGCCCTCCAGGATCCTCTGTCCATGGAATTCTCCTAGCAAAAAGACCGGAGTGGGTTGCCATTCCCTTCTCCAGAGGATCTTCCCCACCCAGGGATCAAACCTGGGTCTCCCACATTGCAGACAGATTCTTTACCATCTGAGCCACTTGGGCACAGTTGCTCCTGGGAGCCCAATAACTGTTCTGGGGGTTATAGGTTAGACTCCTGGGTTGTAGTCCTGGCTTTTCCCTCTCGCTGCATTTCTGTAAGACTGGACTTTTCCGCTCCCGGCACGGTTGAACCAGATTCCCATAAGTCCAGCTTACTTATCCCAGAGGTTGTAAGTTCGGGGTCCAGTCACTGGTAAGGGGGAGCGCTGTGATCCCCCTGAATTTGTAAAAATCGGTGTGTGGGCGCACTTCTCCACAGGGAACCTTTCAAGTTCCAAGGAAGCCGGGTTCCAGAAGTTTTAAGAGGCCTGGCAGGAAAGCGAGGGCCCCCTCCCTCGGTCTGTTCCCTCTCCCCACACCCCCACGCCGCAGGAGGGGCGGGATGCTGGGTCCCCTCTGCAGCTCGTGGAGCAACTGACAACTCCCCCAGACGAGGAGGTTTTCTCCGGCTAGGGGCTGACTTGGGGCCACCCGGACCCGGGGGAGGGCGAGGCGCCCCCTGTGGCCCCGCCGCACCCCCGGACGCCTGCGCCCCCGACCGGAGCTTGGAGGCTCCGCGGCCGCCCGCTTCTCACCTGGGGCCTGAGCGTCCCGAGGAGCGCCACGAGCTGTAGCAGGAGCCGGGGCCACGGGCCGGACCGCCGGGCCGCGCTCGCCATAGCCCGCGTAGACGGCCGCCGCACGGCTGGCCCGGTCCCTCTGTGCCTCCGGGGAACCGCCCGGCCCCCGCCCGCCCGGAGGAGACTCCGCCCCAGGCTGGGCCAGCTGGGTGCTCGGGCCAGGACGCAACCTCAGCGGCTGTTTCCCTCCTTCCCCTGCCCTTCCCATCGCACTCACCCCCGCAACCCCCGGACACCCCGCGAGGGATGGCTCCGAGCTTTCCTGGGAAAGGCATTTTCCCAACGGAGGCCCTTATGGAGAATTTCCCACCTGCCAAGTATTGTACCAAGTGCTTTTACATCCGTCATTAACTCACTGACTCTTCACGGCACTTCCAAGGTAAAAGCTGAGGCTCAGAACTCGGACTCGAACTCAGATGCCTGACCTCAGAGCCTGTGCTGATTGTTACTATGCTAGAGGCCTCTACTGAGAGATGATGAAATACAAATCAATTACTCGTTCAATAAATATTTATTACGTTAAATTAATTAAATTAAGTATGTAATCTCAGCCTGGGAAGCAGGAAAGATAAAGTCCCTGTTTTTACAATACTTACAGATTCCTAAGCGTTAGATGGGCCTCCCTGTTGGCTCAGGAGTAAAGAATCCACCTGCAATGCAGGAGATGTGGGTTAGATCCCTGGGTCGGACAGATCCCTTGGAAAAGGAAATGGCAACCCACTCCAATATTCTTGCCTGGGAAATCCCATGGGTATCCCACACTGCCTTCTCATATAATTTCCCCATCCCCAGCACTTGAGCAAGAATTCCTGTCTCTGGCTTTGTTTTTAAGAACCTACCAGATCTAAGACATCCTCTAACCATCAACATGGTTAGCTTTGGAAAACCCAACTGCCTCATGGTGCAAAACTTCTTTTAGAAATAGGTACATCATGAATCCTTTGGTTCACTTGGTTACTCCCTCATGCTTAGCTGGTCCAAGACCCCCAAATCAGCATAATAAACAACTTCATAACAAAAGTGGTTGTTATTCTAGAAACCAACACAAGCTACTGAGCCAGTGAGTGAGCCTGCCTTTATGCTTTATATTTTGTACTCTGTACATCTGTTTTAAAATGCTCATTGTGTTTCTTAATTATGCTTGGGTTCATAGGACTTTCTCATGCGATAAATTTGATTTACATAGAACACAAACAAGTGAACTGGTTTAGGTAATTTGTGTATGTGATGATATAAGTAACACATTCTACAAACTTAGCAAAATTTTAAAAAATATATAAATTAGAAAACTCATTCATGTTTTCACCTCTCGGAAGCACAGCATCTCTGTTAACATTCTGTTTTTATTTCCCCCAGTGTTTTTTTCCCTGTGCCTATATGTCTGGTGGGTACTGTGTTGAAATATGTGTTTTCCCCACCAGAGTTTCTTTTTCCCCTGACAGCCCTTCTCCTGTTTGAATGAAGCTGCCCTGACTCTATTGCCTCAGAGAAGGGTTGAGGAAGCAGAAAGAGAGAAAAAGAAGCTTCTTTTACCTTTTGAGTATTTCTGTAACTCGTGGCATGAACCTAGATTTAAGAGAATGAACAATGAGAGTAGAGCAGAGTCTCCAGACACGAAGAGGAAGGAGGAGCAAGGGATGAGAAGATGCTGCAGGCCTCTGGGAAAGGGGGATCACTCTGTAGCCCCTTCACTCAAGGACAGGACCCCACATAGACACTTGGGATCCAAGTGCAAGGGGATCTGTGTCTTAATTCCTGGATGGAAATGGTGCGTGCTGTGTCTGGGCAGAGGGGGGGCTAGGGCGGTTCCCACTGCCTAGTGTGTGATACAGAGGTGTGGGCGTGTGTGTGCTCAGTCATGTCCGACTCTTTGCAACCCCATGGACTGTAGACTGCCAGGCTCCTCTGTCCATGGATTTTTCCAGGCAAGAACACTGGAGTGGGTTACCATTTCCTCCTCCAGGGAATCTTCCTGACCCAGGGATTGAGCACGCGTGTCCTGCGTCTCCTGCATTGGCAGATGGATTCTTTACCACTGAGCCACCTGGGAAGGGGAAGCCCGATGTGGAGGTGGTGGGGGAGGAGTTTTCTAAATGCCGGAGGGAGGAAGAGGGAGAGAGACAGAGAAAGAGGCGGAAAGACTTTTCAGAAAGAAAAGGGACAATGCAGCACAGGCCAGTAAGGATAAGAGACAGGACGCAAGGAGACCGTGGCTGTCTCGGGGGATGGCGGCTGGGACAAGGACTCGATACCCTCTCACTTCCTGGCACTGTGTCGACTCTACTGAATTTAAACCCATCCTGGAGAAAAGCTGGGAAAACCCAGATGGAAATGAATTTCTTCCACTTGGCACAAAGTGAACATTTATTCACCACACCTCGGTTTGTGCTCTGCTTCTGGACACATACATAAACCAATAGCCTTCCTCCATTCTAGCAAAAGAATGGAGGAAACACGGTTAGTAATGGAAAAATATTCCAATCATGATAGCAGTAAGAAGGAAGTCCTTAGGAATAAATTTAACTAGAAAGGTACAGTAACTATATGAAAACTGTAAAATCTTATGAAGCCTATAAAACAAAATGTGAATAAATAAAAAGGTATGGCTGTATGGGAAGGTTTAAAATGATTAAAGTATCCATTCTCTAAATTAAATTGTAAGTATAATGAAATTCTATTATTGCTATATTAAATCTATTTCATGGTCTTTAAAACTGGGCTAAAATAGAGATTATATATAAGAATAATGCTTGAGAATAGTCAAGAGAAGTGTGGCAATGAAGAGTAATGAGAAGGGGGACTTGTCTTACCAGATATCAGAACATACTGTAAAACTAGAGTTATCAATATAATTTCAGCACAGGAATTGACAAATACAAAAATACGCCAATGGGATCAAATAGAGAATCCAGAAATATATATCAGCATATGTGGGAATTTAATAAATGATAAAGATAATATTTTAATTCATTGGAAAATGTAATAAATGCCATGGCATAATTATCCATCAGGAAGAGAGTAAATTTTTTTCACTCTTTTTTGAAAAATAGATTTTATTTTTTACAGCAGTTTTAGGTTAATAGCAAAATTGAAGAGAAGGTCCAGAGATTTCCCATATACTTCTTACCCTTACAATTGTATAGCTGTTCCCATTATTAACATCCTCCACTAAAATGGTAAAAGTGATAAACCTACATTGACCCATCATTATCACTCAAAGTCCACAGTTTAGAGTTGACACTTGCTTATATATTCTATGAGCTTGGACAAATGGATAGTGACATGCGTCCACTGTTAAAGTATATTTTCACTGCACTAAAAGTCTTCTGCGCTCCACCTATTCATTTCTCTCTCACCTCCCCACAATCCCTGGCAACCTCTGATATTTTTACTGTCTCCATAGTTTTGCTTTTTCCAGAATGTCATATAGTTGGAATCATACAGTATGTAGCATTTTCAGATAGACTTTTCTCACGTAGTAATATGCATTTACATTTCCTTACATCTTCTCATGGTTTGATAGCTCATTTCTTTTTAGTGCTGAATAACATTCCTTCGTCTAGATGTACCACAGTTTATTTGTCCTTTTACCCATGGAAAGACATCTTGGTTGCTTCCAGGCCTTGGCAATTATGAACAAAGCTGCTGTAAAGATCTATATGTGCAGGTTTCCAAGTGGATCTTGTCAACCTTCTACTGAAATACTTCATACTTAGAGAAAAGTGTGCAAGTCATAGCTCATAAAGTGAACACATGCGTTTAACCTGTACACAGACCAAGAAACAGATTGTGACCAGCAACACCACAAAGTCCCTTATACCCCGTTCTAAGAGTAACCTCCACCCTGACTTCTACCACCATATGTTAGTTTCCTTAGTTTTGATATTTATATAAAGGGAATCATACCATATATTCTCTTCTATGTCTGGTTTCTTTTTCTTTTCTTTTTTTTTTGGCCATGCTGCATGGCTTGCAGGATCTTAGTTCTCTGACCAGGGATTGAACCCAGTTCCCCCTGCAGTGGAAGCTAGGAATACTAACCTCTGGACTGCCAGGGAATTCCCTGGTTTCTTTTTCGATACTATTTTTGTGAGATTGTCCAAGTCATCAAGTGTAGTTGTAGTTCATTCTCATTGCTGTATAGTGTTACATTATATGAACATACCACAATTTATTTGTCTATTCTAATGTTGACCAGCATTACCACTTTTTCTCCCTATCGGCTTTTGGCTATGATGAAGTGCTATGAATATTCTTGCACACGTCTTTGGGTGACCACATCTACACATTTCTGTTGTGTATATACTTAGGAACAGAACTTCTAGGTCATAGGATATCTAAATGTTCCTCTTCAATAGATTCTGCCAAACAACTTTCCAAAGTGGTTGTACCAGCTTACATTTGGTAGTGGTGGTGGGTAAGTTTCTTTTGTGATATAGAAAATATAAATGCTGTAAAAGAAAACAAAACATACACTTAAAATATATAAAAAATTTAAAATCCTTAGAAAGGCAAAAGATATTATAAACAAACATCAAAAATATTGGCAACACAGAATACAAAGATTAACATCTATAATACAAACTGCTCCTATACATTGACAAGAAGAAAACAACCAAGAAATATACAAATGCAACAAATAGGCACTTACATAAGATGAACTCCAAACATGTGAAAAATGTGCTCAGAAACACTAGCAGTTAGAGAAATGCAAAAACAAGATTTTTTAAAAGTAGCAATTATATCACTTTATGTCCATAAATTTGCAAAAATTATAAAGAAAGCTATAGTAATGTCAGAATGTTGATAATTGCTGAAGCTGAGTTGTGAATATTTGGGGGGCTCATTATGCTATTTTATTTGGTTTCAAGATGTTTGAAAATGTCCACAATAAAAAGAAAATCCTCAAACAAACAAAAATAAGAAGGCAAAGCTGACTACTGCCAGGGATTTGGAGAAGAACATGCTCTCATATGGCGTTGGCGGAAATATAAATTGTAACAGACTTTTTTGCGATGCAATCTGGAGACAATTGTTTAAAATAAGAATTGCATAATCCCTTTGACCTGAAAAACCCATTCTCAGGATCTTTCCCATAAAAACAAAAGATCTTTATATAAAATTATTTTAAAATATAGTTTAAAAGGTTTGTGATGGTAGCAGTATAAGGGGGCTTATTGGACCACTGTTCTTAGTACAAACAAGTATAGAAGCCAAGCGAGTAGCCTTTAACTGAGATTTAGCTGACCTAGTTACAGAACATCTATACTTTGGAGTATTATGCAGCCATTAAAAATGGTAGAGTGTATTTATTAACTCAGAAAGATTTTTATGAGTTGTATTAAGAATAACAAGATTCAGGGGGGAAGGGTAGTTAGGAAGTTTGGGATCAATGTGTACACACTGCTATATTTTAAATGGATAACCACCAAGGATCTACTGTATAGCACTGTATAACACAGGAAACTCTGCTCAAGGTTATGCGGCAGCCTGGATGGGAGGGGAGTTTGGGGTAGAATGGATACATGTATATGTATGGCCGAGTCCCTTTGCTGTCCACTTGAATCTATCTCAGTATTGTTAACTGGCTATACTCCAATACAAAATAAAAAGTCTAAAAAAAGAAAGAATAGCAAGGTGCAGAAAGAGCATTACAGGAACCTATTTTTGTAAAGCCATATATATGTATATATATGTAAATTATCTTATATGAATATGGATAATAACACAGAATGCAATATATTGGTTTGCTAACAAGGATTATGTGATGTGCTAGAGATAGTATGTTATACTAAGAAAGAGGTAAAACCAGCAAAAAAGAAAAAAAAATTAAAGCTGATTGAAAAATATCATGTATCTATCCCTTTTATGTAAAAGTAGATGTATGTATGTGGAATGTGTGTAGACATTTTAATGTGCATTTAACTCCTTGCACAAATGAAATAGCTGTTTGTATATTATTCAGAGCAATTTTAATCCCCATATTTCCACACTCAGTTCTGTGCATAACGTTCACAAACAAAACAGAAGTCTCCTTTTCATTCTGATACTGAAAATAGTACTTCTGAAAAAAACACATGACCCTCTCCTTGCTTCATATATAGTATCTTACCTAGTCTTCAACTGAGCAGCAAGGAGGGTTTTATCATTCCTGTTCTGTAGATGAGCAAACTAAGTATCAGAGAGGTAAAGTAAAATCCACCCAAGTTTAAAAACCTAGTGAGTGAAGAGGCAGTGATTCAAGCCTAGCTTTGTCCCACTCCCTGTGAACTTCAACTCTGTTATACTTCCTTTCCCCTGTTCTCTCGACCTGCTTTCCCACGGGTTCACCTGGTCAGCTGGCTCAGTGATGACCCAGGAGGAAGCAGTCCTCGTTCATTTGCCCACTGGCTCACTGGCAGACCACACTAGGGTTCGAGGACAAAGCCCCATTTGGGACTCCTTGGCCAGAACTTGGTCCCTACATACCCCCTGGGACGTTTGTGGCCCCAGATGTTCTCCAGAAACTTACCAATGCTCAGATTTATCACTCAGTTGTTTCTCTATTTCCTCCCACCCTGGGTTGTGAGTAACAGAAGGTCCTCTTAGTGGAGAGAGGTGAGTAAGTGCCAGGGGACTGGGTTTGGAAGGAGCTTTCGAAGTCCTGCAGGCAGGGCATTCTGTCTGGGCCTCACAAGAGTCCTCTAGTGGTAACATTTCAAACTGCAGGCTTACAATTCCGTTGGTGTAACCTGCAATGGAAACAGTGACAGACTTTCTTTTCTTGGGCTCTAAAATCACTGCAGATGGTGACTGAAGCCATGAAATTAAAAGATGTTTCCTCCTTGGAAGAAAAGCTATGAAAAACCTAGACGGCATTTTAAAAAGCAGAGACATTACTTTGCCAACAAAGGTCCGTATAGTCATAGCTATGGTTTTTCTTGTAGTCATGTATGGATGTGATAGTTAGACCATAAAGAAGACTGAGCACCAAAGAATTGATGCTTTCAAACTGTGGTGCTGGAGAAGACTCTTGAGAGTCTCTTGGACTGCAAGGAGATCAAACCAATCAATCCTAAAGGAAATCAATCCTGAACATTCATTGGAAGTTGAAATGAATTGATGCTGAAGTTGAAGCTCCAGTACTTTGGCCACCTGATGTGAAGAGCAGACTCATTAGAAAAGACCTTGATTCTGGGAAAGATTGAAGGCAGGAGGAGAAGGGGACGACAGAGGACTAGATGGTTGGATGGCTTCTCCGACTCAAAGGACGTGAGTTTGAGCAAACTCCAGGAGATATTCAAGGACAGGGAAGCCTGGTGTGCTGCAGTCCATGGGGTCGCAAAGAGTCAGACATGATTTAGCAACTGAACAAAAACACCAACCTACAACGCAAGCAAACAGATTCAGTGGTTGAAAGTCAGGGTGTTGGCGATCCACCGAGGCTTCTGGGGAAAGGAGTCCAGTGGCGACAAGGAGGGCCGAGGGAGTCTCCTGGAGATCCGATTATGCTGTGTATTCTTTCTTTTCATGGGTACTGGTTGCGTGCTTCTTTGTGCGTATTTCATAGGTGGGCTGGAGTCCGTTCATGAGAGCAGACTGTTACATTTTCCAGAATTTTGAGAGTTGTCAGTTAATCACAGCCTTTGTAAAAAATGAAATTATATTAACTTACAATGAAATATATATTTTTCAACAAATACAATAAATACTCAGAACTCATGACTTCCTAACTATTCTACTGTTCTCTCTGCCCTTGAGATTATTTACAACTTTGGTATGTGTATGGTGGAACTACTACATAATGGTTGCTACCCGCATCGAATCGGCCCAGCTCCACTGTCATGAACATCACATTAGCAGCTTGTAGTCATCCATAGCTGGAGTATTTACACCATGGAAATCAGCAGATGCGCTAAACCAGGGCTTGCTTTATTGTTCTGTGGATTGCCTAGAAAGAAAATGTTCACAAGGCATGTTAAATTTGAAGCTGTTCTGCATCTGTGAATAGTGTAAAAGAAATCAAGGAAATATTCTTCCTATTTGAAGTGTATTATCTGGTTCAGCAAAGAAGACTGAGCGAAGTTACGAAACAGGTCTTTGCTACTTCATTTCCCTCTTCCTTGTTGTTCGTGTAAACAAGAGTATCAACCAAGGTACACGTCAGAACTACATTTAGAGAGCCGGTTGTTAAAATTTTATCAGCACACCACTGCTGATACTTCAATAAAAAGTTAAAAACAAACAGAAAAGCTAGCTCTACGCTCTTATGGTCAAAGTGTGATGGGTCTCATTCATAGTAGTTTTGTTTAATTTCCTTAAGAAAATCTAATAATACTGTAAAAGAAAACCCCATTCCCAGCAAAAAACAAACCTTTGCAGTCTCCACTCAAGGTTTGCTGAGCACCATGCTGCTGAGCAGTATCTACTTGTGGGGTCAGAAGACGTTGTCTTGTGTAGCAGACACTGTGATGTCCCACTGCTGCTTCCCTAAAGCAGCGAGCGGTGGCTGTTTACAGATCACAGCTGTCTTCCTTCTCCAGAGCATCGCTCTGGACTCCTGGGAGCTGCCTCTCCGGAAAGTCACCCCACCCCTCAGCTCTCTGTTGCCCTCCTGGCCTCAAGGAGGGACCATTCTGCAGTATTACTTATGCTCCGCCCCTCCCCACCAACAGACCACATCTTTGCTTCACCTCTTCTCAGGCCTTACCCTCTTTCTCACTCCCTGACAGGTTTCCCTGCACGAGATTCCCTCAGTGACCCCCTTCTCTAAGCTCTGACCCTACCTAAGATTCCCCGGATGTTCAGTCTTTGGGAGTAGTAGCACTTTTTGAGGGCAAGCTCCCAGCTCAAGTGGGCTGTGTGTGCTCAGTCACTCAGTCGTATCCGACTTTTTGCGACCCCGTGGACTGTAGCCCACCAGGCTCCTCTGTCCATGGGATTCTGCAGGCAAGAATACTGGAGTGGGTTGCCATGCCCTCCTCCAGGGGATCTTCCCAACTGAGATCGAACCCAGGTCTCCCTCATTGCAGGCAAATTCTTTACCATCTGAGCCACTGGGGAAGCCCAAGTATACTGGAGTGGATAGACTATCCCTTCTCCAGGGGATCTTCCTGACCCAGGAATTGAACTGGGGTCTCCTGCATTGCAGGTGGATTCTTGACCCACTGAGCTACTTCAACTCTTGCAAACTGATTTGTCTCCTGGGACTTGTTTCTAGTGCAGAATCTGAAAACATGTCACGATGATCAATTCTTCCCGCCCCCGCCCCCCTCCCCGGACCTATTGAATCAGAAATTCCGGGAATTTACCTGGTGGTCCAGTGGTTAAGAATCCACCTGCTAATGCAGGGGCATGGGTTTGATCCCTGGTCCGGGAAGATCCCACATGCCGCAGAGCATCTAAGCCTGTGCGCCACAGCTACTGAAGCCTGTGCACTTAGAGCCCGTGCTCCATGACAAGAGACGCCACCGCAGTGACAAGCCCGAGCACCACAAGGGCAGAGTAGCCGCCACTAGCTCCAACCAGAGAAAGCCAGCGCACAACAACGAAGACCTAGCACAGCCAAAAGTAAACAAACAATTTAAAAAGAGAAATTCTGAGGGCAGAGCCCAGCAAGCTGTGTTTTAGCAAACCCTCCTGATAATCCTGAGGCACACTAGGGTTCAAGAACCATGGTTAAGTGTGTAAGACATCACTGGCTTAGAGAGATGATACACCCCATGGATAGTAGATTTTCTTTCCACCTCATACTCAGAAGAAGAAGGAATTAACCACTTAATGGGGGATATCCCCCATGAATTTAAAGTCAGAGGTGGGTATATTAGGACAATCGGCTTCTTGGCAAAGCTAAGAAAGCAAGAAAGCATCTCCTCTCCTTTCTTTCTTCTGTCTTCTTTGCCTACACACTTTCCCTCAGGCTGGCCACAGCAACATGATTTGAGATGTTTAGATCAGGGAATCTTGCTTTGGGGTTGGAAAATGCTACCTTAGGGAGGAGTCAGTGATTTGATTTTAAGCTGCTGCTGTAGTCAGTTTAGGTCCTCATATTTGCTTGTGTTTTCTAAATTTTGGGGTGTCATGAGATATCCTTCTGGAACCTACTGACTTCTAGAACTTTGAAAAAGTGAGGCAGGTAAGATGCTGGTTGAAATAAATAACTTGATCCCGGAGGTGTTGATGGATCCACATGGTCCAAGCTGCCTCCTGAAGAGGAAATGAAACCCCTGAGTAAGTCCTTCCAGCCGTCAGGACTGGAACTGAGAGGAATGAGAAGGGAAAGCGGAGAGCAACACGACAGTAGTAAAGACACTGAGTGTGAGGCATGCTGGCCACATACAGGATATTACATAGTTCTTGACTAGACACACTGTACATTTCGTACCCTGGACTCACTTATTTTGCATCTGTAAGTTTGAATCTCTTTCTCTCCTTCACCTATTTCTTTACTTCCCTCACGCCAGGTCTCTTTTTCAAGCACCTACAGGATTGATTTTCATAGTTACCTTTTCTTGCCCCCTTGCCTGACAAGAGGCTTGGTTTTCAGTCTTTGAGTGGTCCTGAGAAAGGAGAAAGGGGGCTGGCCTCGAGGGGAGCCCAAGACCCCTCTCCACCCCCATCCTCCCAGTGGAAGTGTTTTGAAGCTCAGACTTTGGCAAGATTATTTCACTTTTGTTTTTCTTGTTCATAGCTTTGAATAGTTCCTCTTTCATGTCCCTTGAGGCTGGTGTGGTAGAGAGATCTGGTACTGCTTCTTGATGTGTGTGTGTATGGGTGTATATGTGTATGCATGGGTATACATGTGAGGGTTTTGTATGTATATATATGAGTGTGTATACGTGGATGTGCATATATGTGTATATATGTGAGTGTGTATATGTGTTTGTGCATATACGTGTGTATTATGTATTTGTGTGAGTGTGTATATGTGTATGTGGGTACACGTGTATATATGTATATGTGGGGACACGCGTGTATATATGTATATGTGTGAGCGTGTATATGTGTATGTGGGTACACGTGTATATATGTATATGTGGGGACACGTGTGTATATATGTATTTGTGTGAGTGTGTATATGTGTATGTGGGTACACGTGTATATATGTATATGTGGGGACACGTGTGTATATATGTATATGTGTGAGCGTATAT
Source organism: Bos javanicus (assembly GCF_032452875.1). NCBI lineage: Eukaryota > Metazoa > Chordata > Mammalia > Artiodactyla > Bovidae > Bos > Bos javanicus. The sequence continues at coordinate 21,355,890 of NC_083892.1, forward strand.
ATGTGTACGTGCATATATGTGTGTATATATGTATATGTTTGTGTATGTGTATTTGTGTATATGTGTATGTGGGTACACGTGTATATATGTATATGCGTGAGCGTGTATATGTGTACGTGTATATATGTGTGTATATATGTATATGTGTGTGTACGTGTATTTGTGTATATGTGTATGTGGGTACACGTGTATATATGTATATGCGTGAGCGTGTATATGTGTACGTGTATATATGTGTGTATATATGTATATGTGTGTGTACGTGTATTTGTGTATATGTGTATGTGGGTACACGTGTATATATGTATATGCGTGAGCGTGTATATGTGTACGTGTATATATGTGTGTATATATGTATATGTGTGTGTACGTGTATTTGTGTATATGTGTATGTGGGTACAAGTGTGTATATGTGTGATGTGTATTTGTGTATGTGCATATACTTGTGTATATAGGTATATGTGTGAGTGTGTACATGTATATGTGGGTACATGTGGGTATATATGTATATGTGTGAGCGTGTATATGTGTACGTGCATATATGTGTGTATGTGTGTATGTATGTGTATGTGTACATGTGTATGTGGGTACACGTGTGTATATATGTATATGTGTGAGCGTGTATATGTGTATGTGCATATACTTGTGTATATATGTTTGTGTGTGTGTATTTGTATATGTGTGTGTGTGTGTGTATATATGTATGCACTGTATATGTTTGTGTGTTTGTGCACTTGCGTATGTATGTGTGTGTCTGTGTGATTTAGAAGAGTTTGGTTATAGATAGAGTTTTGATAAAAATTCTTTGCCCCTGGAGTCATCTTTCCTGGTCATTAACATCTTGGTAGCTGCTCTAGTCACTTAGTCGTGTCCGACTCTTTGCGATGCCATGGACTGTAACCCGCCAGGCTTCTCTGTCCATGGAATTCTCCAGACAAGAATACTGGAGTGGGTTAAGGGTGGCTACAGCACCGACGAACAGCAGGGGGCAGTAGAGTGTAGCGGTTAAAAGTGAGGGCTTTGCCACTGTAGTTGGGTTTAACCCTGGCTTTAAACAGTCATTCCCCCATGCATCTGTGATCATGCGGTTCTCTCAGTGAGGAAGTTTTTGAATATGCACCCTCAAATATATGTAAAATTATTGATAATTATATACATAACTCCTGTCCTTATAGAAGAATTGTACATACTATAAAATATAACAAAATTGAAATTAAAAATAGAGAAAAATGGTGAAAACAACTTTTAAAAATGCTTTATTAAGATGTAATTGAACAGGGACTTCCCTGGTGGCCCAGTGGTTAAGAATCTGCCTTGCAATGCAGGGGACACAGGTTCAATACCTGATTAGGGAACTGAGATCCCGGATTCCCCAGAGCAACTAAGCCTGTGTGCTGCAGCTACTGACATGGAGTGCTCTGGAGCCTGCAGGCCACAACTAGAGAGTCCACGTGCCGCCAGGAAAGACCTTGCATGACTCCACGAAGATCCTGCCTGCCGCAACTAAGACTCGATGCAGTAAAATAAATAAATATTTTTAAGATGTAATTGACCATAAATTGCACATGTTAAAAGCACACAATTTTATTCAGTTAGGTTCAGTTCAGTTGCTCAGTTGTGTTTGACTCTTTGTGACCCCCATGGACTGCAGCGTGCCAGGCTTCTCTGTCCATCACCAACACCCAGAGCTTGCTCAAACTCATGTCCATCGAGTCACTGATGCCATCTAACCACTGATGCCATCTAACCATCTCATCCTCTGTCATCCCCTTCTCCTCCTGCCTTCAATCTTTCCCAGCATCAGGGTCTTTTGTAATAAATAGTCTCTCTGTATCAGCTGTAAAGTATTGGAGCTTCAGCTTCAGCATCAGTCCTTTCAATGAATATTCAGGACTGATTTCCTTTATGATTGACTGGTTGGATCTCCTTGCAGTCCAAGGGACTCTCAAGAGTTTTCTCCAACACCACAGTTCAAAAGCATCAATTCTTTGGCACTCAGCTTTCTTTATAGTCCAACTCTCACATCCATACATGACTACTGGAAAAATTTTACAGGTTTTGACATAATTCTCCAGGCCAGGCTTCAGCAATACATGAACCGTGAACTTCCAGATGTTCAAGCTGGTTTTAGAAAAGGCAAAGGAACCAGAGATCAAATTACCAACATCTGCTGGATCATCAAAAAAGCTAGGGAGTTCCAGAAAAACATCTATTTCTGCTTTATTGACTATGCCAAAGCCTTTGACTGTGTGGATCACAATAAAATGTGGAAAATTCTGAAAGAAATGGGAATACCAGACCACCTGACCTGCCTCTTGAGAAATTTGTATGCAGGCCAGGAAGCAACAGTTAGAACTGGCCATGGAACAACAGACTGGTTCCAAATAGGAAAAGGAGTATGTAAAGGCTGTATATTGTCACTCTGCTTATTTAACTTATATGCAGAGTACATCATGAGAAACGCTGGGCTGGAAGAAGCACAAGCTGGAATCAAGACTGCCGGGAGAAATATCAATAACCTCAGATATGCAGATGACACCACCCTTATGGCAGAAAGTGAAGAGGAACTAAAAAGCCTCTTGATGAAAGTGAAAGAGGAGAGTGAAAAAGTTGGCTTAAAGCTCAACTTTTAAGTTGGCTTAAAACTCAAATCAGAAAACGAAGATCATGGCATTCGGTTCTATCACTTCATGGGAAATAGATGGGGAAACAGTGGAAACAGTGTCAGACTTTATTTTGGGGGGCTCCAAAATCACTACAGATGGTGACTGCAGTCATGAAATTAAAAGATGCTTGCTCCTTGGAAGGAAAGTTATGACCAACCTAGATAGCATATTCAAAAGCAGAGACATTACTTTGCCAACAAAGGTTCGTCTAGTCAAGGCTATGGTTTTTCCTGTGGTCATGTATGGATGTGAGAGTTGGACTGTGAAGAAGGCTGAGTGCCAAAGAATTGATGCTTTTGAACTGTGGTGTTGGAGAAGACTCTTGAGAGTCCCTTGGACTGCAAGGAGATCCAACCAGTCCATTCTAAAGGAGATCAGTCCAGGGTGTTCTTTGAAAGGACTGATGCTAAAGCTGAAACTCCAATACTTTGGCCACCTGATGCGAAGAGTTGACTCATTGGTAAAGACTCTGATGCTGGGATGGATTGGGGGCAGGAGGAGAAGGGGACGACAGAGGATGAGATGGCTGGATGGCATCACTGACTCGATGGACGTGAGTCTGAGTGAACTCCGGGAGTCGGTGATGGACAGTGAGGCCTCGCATGCTGCAATTCATGGGGTCACAAAGAGTGGGACATGACTGAGCAACTGAACTGAACTGAACACCCACGAAACCACCACCAATCACCCTCACACCCCAAAGTGTCCTCGTGTCTCTTTGTGATGCTCCTTTCCACCCTCTCTGATCTCCGACCCCCTGATTTGCACACCACAGATTAGTGTGCAGTTTCTGGAGTTTAATATAAATGGCATCACACAACATCCATTCTATTTTTGGGAGTCTGGCTTCTTTTATTCAGCATAATTAATCTGAGTTTCAAAAAAATCATGGATTAAAGCATTAGGGCACTTTAAGAATAATGTTTTGTTCATATCCTGGCATGAAATACTTTGCACTCAGACTGTAGAGGTTTGTCTTCATGTTCTGGATGCTAGACTCTTTTCCCTTTTTACACTGAAATTTTAAAAACTTGCAGTTAAATATTGGAACAGGGAACACATTCTAACCAGATAAAAAGGTAAAAGTGAAAAGTCCCCCTTCAGCCAGTACCCACCCATCTAAGTTGCTCTGTGTCTTCCCACCTTCCAAGTCACTGCTTTGATTAGTTTCTTCGATGTCTTCAGGATTTACTTATGCAAACGTGAATATATTGTTGTTGTTTAGTTGCTAAATCACGTCTGACTCTTCATGACCCCAAGGGCTGTAGTGTGGAGCCAGTCTCCTCTGTCCATGGGATTTCCCAGGCAAGTATACTGGGAGTGGGGTGCCATTTCCTTCTCTGGATCTTCCCGACCCAGGGATCAAACCTGCATCTCTTGCATTGGTAGGCAGATTCTTTACCATGGAGCTAGCTACCTGGGAAGCCCAAATATGAATATATATATGCACATATCTTTTTGGATTCTTTCATATTTTTACAGAAAAGAGAACATGTTTATTCACAATGAGACACGTTGTTTTGCAACTTACTTTCTTAACTTGCTCTATCTTGGTGATCTCTCTATAAATGTTTGTTGGAAGTACATTTGTTTTTTCACAGTTTCATTGTGTTTCAGAGTCCTGTAACTTATTAATCTGATGGATACTTGGGTGGTTTCCAGGGTTATTTTTTTTTCTGGGAAAAACAATGCTGCATCAAATAACCTTGTGTATGTGCTATTTTACAAGTGTGCAAATGTATTTGTAGGGTGAATTTTTAGATGTTGGATTGCTGGGCCAGGAGTGTACAATTTATAACTTTGATAGGTAGCACCTTCATAATCTTCACAGAGGTTATGCCAAACAACACACCCAATTTCTGTGGGATACTCCCTATAGTCTCACAGAGTTTAACCAACTTTTGGATTTTTTCCAATCTCAAAAATGAATGTATCTCAGGGTAGTTTCGGAGAAGGCAATGGCAACCCACTCCAGTACTCTTGCCTGGAAAATCCCATGGATGGAGAAGCCTGGTGGGCTGCAGTCCATGGGGTCGCTAAGAGTCAGGCATGACTGAATGACTTCACTTTCACTTTTCCCTTTCATGCATTGGAGAAGGAAATGGCAACCCACTCCAGTGTTCTTGCCTGGAGAATTCCAGGGATGGCGGAGCCTGGTGGGCTGCCATCTCTAGGGTCATACAGAGTCGGACACAACTGAAGCGACTTAGCAGCAGCAGCAGCAGCAGGGTAGTTTTAACTTGCATTTATCTTCATGAGACTCCAGTTGAATTAGATGCTTAGTTTTTAAACGTCTTGCTAATTGTGATGATTTCATAACATTATCTAACATCTCAAGGCATGAATCATGTCAAGTGCCTAGCTTTTGTGGTTTACCTGAGCTTTCCATGTGAAAGGAGACGCTTGGAAGAGTTGAGATTCTGATCTACTGCAGTTGAATCAAGCGCGTGTTTACTTAACTTCTTTGAATCCAATTATATACCTAGAAAAGAGGGAAAATAATACTTTAAGTGGTGTTGTCATGAGACAAGGAAGATAATCCACCAGAGTGTATAGCACTCTTTTTTTCCTTACTCATCTTATGACAAATATCATTCACCTAGTTGTACTTATCAAACAAGGTCATAGACAAAAACCACATCTATGGAGTTTCATGGTAATAGATAATTTTGTCTGTACTTGATTTTTGAATTCCGTGTTGACTTAGGAACTGAATTTCCTGCCTGAAAGTAGCCTATTGTCTTGGTTATGAGAGTCTGTTTCCCTTAATTCTTAGCATGGGAGAATTGCATGGTCAGATGAGACAGTATGCTGAATTCTCTGCTTCACGCCTTCTTGTGCTGAGGGAGGAACCACTAGTGCATTTGTGTGAGACTGGTAATGTCTATTTGGCATGGTGTCTTGTGCTTTAGGGGCTTCCCTGGGGGCTCAGCTGGTAAAGAATCTACCTGCAAGGTGGGAAACCTAGGATCGATCCCTGGCTTGGGAAGATCCCCTGGAGAAGAGAAAGTGTACCCACTCCAGTATTCTGGCCTGGAGAATTCCATGGACTGTATAGTCTGCCGCTGCTAAATCACTTCAGTCGTGTCTGACTCTGTGCGACCCCAGAGACGGCAGCCCACCAGGCTCCCCCGTCCCTGGGATTCTCCAGGCAAGAACACTGGAGTGGGTTGCCATTTCCTTCTCCAATGCATAAAAGTGAAAAAAGTGAAGTCACTCAGTCGTGCCCGACCCTCAGCGACCCCATGGACTGCAGCCTTCCAGGCTCCTCCGTCCATCGGATTTTCCAGGCAAGAGTACTGGAGTGGGATGCCATTGCCTTCACTGTATAGTCTATGGGGTCGCAAAGAGTCAGACATGACTGAACAACTTTCTCTTGTGGTTTAGGGAGAGAAAAGGTGAGTGTGGAACATGCTTTGGGGTCACAAGTCTCATGCGTAATTCTTTCTGTGAAATTGACCTCATGGTCCCTGCAAAAGGAGTGGACTTAGGGAGTCATGTTTGCCTCAAATTGGCCAAGACTCTTAGGCTACAGCTGAGTGGATCAGACATGGATACCTGATCCTGGTGAAGCCTTAAAGTTTGAATCAAAGAAAGGAAAGTTTAGGGGCATTGGATCTGTGATCTACTGAAGGATTTGGGCCACAGCTGATGCCATGGGACCCAAATTCAAGGGCAAGTCTAAATTATGGAGGAAAGAGACACTAGGAGTCTTTCAGAGGATACTGATCTGCAGAGGGAAGAGAGGATACACAGAAGAGGAAAAGAAGAGGTGGGAGATGCTTTGTCCCCGGAGAGGAAAAAAAGCCAGACTGTCTGGGAGCTGAATGCCTCACTCCAGGTTTCCATGAGATTCCTCAAATCCTGACACTAAAATTCCTTTTCTTTAGCCATTTAATTTCCTTTCAACAAATCCTGAGCCTTTGGATTATAAATGTCTAGGACAGGTGGCAATAGCTGTAAAGAACCCACCTGCCAATGCAGGAGACTTGAGAGAGGCAGGTTCGTTCCCTGGTTGGGAAGATCCACTGGAGGAGGGCATGGCAACGTACTCCAGTATTCTTGCCTGGAGAATCCCATGGACAGAGAAGCCTGGCAGGCTAGAGTCGGGTTGCAAGAGTCAGACACGACTAAGCATGCCTGCATGCATATACACAGGATGCTAAGACTCTGCTGGAGAAGTGTAAAATCACAGCCAACACTTTTCAAAAAGAGTTTGATTTTATCTCCTCATGTTGAATATTCGCATATTCTGTTACCCAGAAATTTCACCAAGAAAAACTCTTTCGCCAAGAAAAACTCCTGCCAGTGTAAACAAGGATGTTTGTACCAGCATTGTTTACAGGAACTGAAATCTGGAGGCCCGTCAACGGGAGAGAGGGTGGATAAACTTTGGCAAAGTCACGCTATGAATGTTAGCAGTCAAAATAATGGATTACTGAACAATACGGCTGAATATAAGCCCTGTGATATTAAGTGAACAAAGTGCACAGCCGGGACCATGTCTGTTTTGTTCCCAGCTCTAGTACTCCATCCAGCACACGCCTGCTCGGTAAATATTTCTCGAATGAATTGGAAGAGCGATCTCCTAGGGAGACTGTCATTTAAGCCCACCGGAGGTGGGGGACATACGCTACTTCTCTCCCAGCCTCTCATTCCTCCCTTTTTTCACCCATTTTGTCCTCTTCTGCTCTCTCTCTTTGCCCCACCTTTTCTTCTTTTGGGGCAGGAGATGATCAGTCCCAGTTTTTAGTTTTGTTGACATTGGTCACTGACTCAGCTTCTGATCTAATTGGCCTAAAGTTGGGCCCCCAGCAGCTGACACTTGAAAAAATGACCTGGTGGTTCCCATGGGCATCCAGAATTGCCCATTTGCCTTGCCAGTGTGTTTTGGTTTTGTTTTGTATGAGCGTGTGATGTAACCTCAGCTGATGAGATGAAGAGGAGGTCTGTTGAGGGACACTTCTGGTTCCTCTTAGCAGGAACACCCCACTATCCACCCATCTTTACTTGTGTGTGTATATTTGAACAACTCAGAAAGAGTCACATGAAAGAGGGGAGGTGGTTGTTACCTCTGGGGATGAGGACTGGGGGATGGGAGCTGTCAGGAGAAGCCTCACTGTTGTCCAGGAATGCCAGAGACCAAGCCTTGAGTGTTGTCCCAAGATGCCTCCAGCCCTTGGGGTGCCCGAAGGCTGTGGGCTTCAGTGGAGAAATGGCAAGAATGGCCTCGGCCTTGACTCTGGGTCACGCTTCACTGACACAAACTGAGCTAAGAGAGACATGAAGCTCCCCGCGACTGGGGACACCGCCTCCCGATTCTGCCTCCAACCACAGGATCCAGGGAGGACAAGACCTCCCCTACCCTCCCCTTCGTCTTCGTCTCTGCTGGTCCCTCCTCCCTGCCCAGCCTCACTTCTCTGTTCTGTAAGGCTCCAGTGTTAGGCCGAGTTCTCTGGAAGCAGAACCAGACAGGGACTCTTGTTCAGCTGATTTATTTAGGATGTGAGGGAAGCAGGGCAGGGCAGAGAATACAAATCAAGGCAAGAAAGTGACCTCAGCTGAAGGCTCGCTACTTTTTGATCCCACAGAGAAGCTCTGGAGTGTAAATTCAGGACAGAGCAAATCCCCTCTGGGGGCAAAGGGGCTGGCCCATGGGCTGAGCTCAGCACTGGAGTGAGTGTGAGTGTGTGTGTGTGTGTGTGTGTGACCTCTCGGGAAGGGCGGCTCATTTCCTTAACCCTTTTTTTTTGCCATATCCGGTGGCAGGTGGGATCTTAGCCCCCTGACCGGGATCGAACCCATTTGCCCTCCACAATAGAAGCGTGGAATCTTAACCACTAGACCGACAGGGAAGTCTTAAAGTGGCTTGTTTTTGACCAAGCACAGTTTTCTAGAAAATGGAGGCTTCCTGAGTTACCAGCCAATACAGAAGCTGGGGTTTGGGGTGCACTGGGGTCTAAAGGGGAGAAGGCAATGGCACCCCACTCCAGTACTCTTGCCTGGAAAATCCCATGGATGGAGGAGCCTGGTAGGCTGCAGTCCATGGGGTTGCTGAGGGTCGGACACGACTGAGCGACTTCACTTTTCACTTTCATGCATTGGAGAAGGAAATGGCAACCCACTCCAGTGTTCTTGCCTGGAGAATCCCAGGGATGGGGGAGCCTGGTGGGCTGCCATCTATGGGGTCGCACAGAGTCGGACACAACTGAAGTGACTTAGCAGCAGCAGTAGGGGTCTAAAGGGAACCGAGAATAGCTACTGCGGTTCTCCCTTCATGGACGCAGACAGGCATATAGGAAGGTATGTGTGAGTGTGTGTGTGTGTGTGAGAGAGAGAGAGAGAGAGAGAAATTGAGTGTTGGAAATGGAGAGATGCACATTGTCATGTGTGCATGCTCAGTTGTTCAGTCGTGTCTGACTCTTTGTGACCCTTTGGACTGTAGCCCACCAAGTTCCAATGTCCATGGGATTTTCCAGACAAGAACACTGGAGTGGATTGCTGTTTCCTCCTCCAGGGCATCTTCCAGACCCAGGGATCAAAGCTGCATCTCCTGCATTGCAGCAAATTCTTTACCACTGAGCTGCCAGGGAAGCCCCGTAACTGTCATAAACGAGACAAGAATTCTCTTCTTACATTGTCACTTGCACAGGACTTAGCCTGCCCCTTCAGTCCTTTCGCTGCCTAAGAGGCAGAGGGGGAGGACATTCTTTTAAAGCCAGGGTCATTTAAAAAAAAAAACACAGCTTTATTGAGGTATAATTCACATACACAATTCATCCATATGAAATGTACTATTCAATGATTTTTAGTGTATTTACAAAGTTATGCAACCATCACCACAATTTGAAGTTTACATCATCCCAACAAGACGCCCTATGCCCTTCATTAGTCACTCCCCACCTTCTGTGAGCAGCCCCACCTTATCCGCAGGCAACCAAGGATCTACTTCTGTCTGTATGGATTTGTCTGTTTTGAACATTCCATACAAATGAACTCTCATGACATGTGGTCTTATGTGCTTGGCGCTTTTCACTTAGCATAATGCCTTCAAGGTTCATCCATGTTGCAGATGCATTGGGTACTTCATTTCTTTCTATTGCGGAATAATATCCCATTGTGTAGATATACCATATTTATTCATTCATCAATTGTTTCCACCTTTTGGTTTTGGGTGAATATATATTTTTTCATTTCTCTTCTACGTACCTAGGAGAGGAATTCCTGGGTCAACCAGTCATTTTTGCACTGTTTCTGTGATGGCTTCTGCTGTCAAGCTCTCCAGAACTGTCTTCTCGCCTTTTTCCAAACTCAATTCTTTAGCCTTCTTCCCCCTAAACCAGTTTGGTTTTCATTCTGAGATTTCCTCCCCGGATGAACAAAATTTTCCTGAAGGTCTATGAAAACAATGGCTTGGAACACTTGGGTTAAAGCCAGTGTTTCCATTGGCATTCATGAGGCATGGAGGTGCTCCAGAGTGAATGCCCCCTGGGTCCTGGTTTGTTTCAGTCTTCATGCAAAATTCTATTTTCCTGGAGAACTCTGAAAAGAAAACATGTCAGTCTTTTACTGAGCACTGTCTGTAGAGAACGCAGAAGTTATAAGCACATTAGCAAACAATGGTCTGTGTGCTAAATCCAGCCTGTTCCCTATTTTTGCCTTTGTTTTCTTTTAACTTTTTATTTTACATTAGGGTAAAGCCAATGAACAATGTTGTGATACTTCCAGGTGAATAGCAAAGGGACTCAGCCATATGCATATACATGTATGCGTTCTCCCCCAAACTCCCCTCCCATCCAGGCTGCCACACCACATTGAGCAGAGTTCCATGTGCTATACAGTAAGTTCTTGTTGGTTATCCATTTTAAATATAACAGTGTATACATGTCCATCCCAAACTCCCTAACTATCCCTTCCCCCATTCTTCCCTCCAGCAACTACAAACTCATTCTCTAAGTCTGTGAGTCTCTTTTTGTTTTGTAAATAAGTTCATTAGTATCATTTCTTTTTAGATTCCCCATATAAGGTATATCATATGATATTTCTCTTTCTCTGTCTGACTTATTTCACTGGCTATGACGGTCTCTCAGAGAAGGCAATGGCACCCCACTCCAGTACTCTTGCCTGGAAAATCCCATGGATGGAGGAGCCTGGTGGGCTGCAATCCATGGGGTCGATAAGAGTCAGACACGACTGAGCGACTTCACTTTCACTTTTCACTTTCATGCCTTGGAGAAGGAACTGGCAACCCACTCCAGTGTTCTTGCCTGGAGAGTCCCAGGGACAGGGGAGCCCGGTGGGCTACGGTCTCTGGGGTCGCACAGAGTCGGACACGACTGAAGCGACTTAGCAGGACAGTCTCTAAGTCCATTCATGTTGCTGCAAATTACCTATTTGTGTATAAAGCTAAGAATAGATTTTACATTTTCAGATCATTGAAAAAAGGACTAATGTTCTGTGATGCGGGGCAAACGATATGATTTCAAATTTTAGTGTCCATAAATAGTTTTGTCGGGATATAACCAAGTCCATTTGTTTAAACATTGTCTATGGCTGCTTTTTCACTGCAATGGCATAATTGTGTTGGAGGAGAAGGGGGAGACAGAGGATGGGATGGTTGGATGGAATCACTGACTTGATGGACATGAGTTTGAGTAAGCTCTGGGAGTTGGTGATGGACAGGGAGGCCTGGCGTGCTGCAGTCCATGTGGCTGCAAAGAGTCAGACAAGACTGAGCGACTGAACTGAACTGAGCTGATGGCTGCTTTTTCACTACAATGGCAGAATTGTGCGGTTGTGACAGAGCCTGTAGGATGCACAACACTGGAAAGATTTACCTTCTAGCCCTTTACAGAAGTGTGCCAACACTTGATGGTGCCAAGACCCAACTGCCTTGCAGCACTCAACCTGGCCTTTTAAGCAAAAGGAGAGGTGAGTGTTTTCAGTCCTCATTTAGAAAAGCACTTCATACGCACAATCCCCAAATTTACCTTATGATTATCCACATTTGAACCACAGTTATCCACAGTAACTCCAATTTAAGAATATTATACTGACTCTTATTATCAGACTCCTGTTCTTCACTTAGCTGGAAAACCACACTCCTGATTTTCCTTCTACTTCACTGGCCACTCCTTCTCAATCTTCTTTATCAATTCCCTCTCTCTTCCCAAGTTCTCAATGTTGGAGCATCTTCGGTGATTAGTCCTGGACCTTCTTATCGTCTTCCTTCATTCACATCACAGATGATCCTATTCAATTTCCTTTTTTTTTTTAATTTATAAAAAGTTATTTATTTCTGGCTCTGCTGGGTCTTCATTGCTGCTCGGGCTTTTCTCTACTTGCGGTGAGTGGGGGCTACTCTCTAGTTGAGGTTCACAGTCTTCTCATTGCGCTGACTTCTTTTATTGAGGAGCACCGTCTCCAGAGTACAGGCTCGATAGTTGTGGTGGAAAGGCTTTGTTGCTCCAAGGCATGTGGGATCTTTCTGGATCAGGGATGGAACCCGTGTCTCCTGCATTGGCAGGCAGATACTTTACCACTGAGTCTCCAGGAAAACCCTCAGTTTCATAGTTTTAGCACCATTTATTCAGTGATAATTCCCAAATGTGTAGTTCTGTCAATTCTTCAAGGAAATATAGCAATGAGAAAGGCATATATACCAAATAACAGAACTCCCGAATAGATGAAGCCAACATTTACAGAACTGAAGGGAGAAACAGACAGCTCTATAACAATACATTGTGATGTCAATATCTCATCTTCAATACTGGATAGAACATCTAGCCAGAAGATCAATAAGGAAATACAAGACTTGAACAACACTAGACCGACTAGACCAAACACTCAACCCAACAAGAGCAGAGTACACACTCTTTTCAAATGCACTTGGAACATTCTTGTGGATAAATCATACATTGGGGTCCACAAAACAAGTCTCAGTAAATTAAAAAATACTGAAATCATACAAAGTATCCTTTCTAATTGCAGTGGAAGGAAACTTGAAATCAATGAGAAGGGAAACTGGAAAATTAACAAATATGTGGCGATTAAACAATACACTCAAACAAGCAAAAGGTCAAATAAATCTCAGAGGAAATTAGAAAATACTTCGAGATGAATGAGAATAAAAGCACAAGATAGAAAGCATATAACCCTTGTTTCAACTTCTCTCTTGGAATCCAGTTTGCCATACCCAATTAGCTATTTAACATCTTTAGTAGGATGTATAATAAGCAGCTCAAGGATTTTAAAAATTTCCCTCTTTAATATGCACTCTTTTCCTTCTATTCACCATCTCAGTTAGTGGTAGCTTCCAGTTGTTTGTCACCAAAAGCTTGGAATTATCCTTGACTCTTGTTTTTCTCTCACACCTTATATTCAATATATCAGCAAATCTTGTGGTCTCTTCTTGCAAAATAGGACCCACATTTGATCCCATCTCACCACTTCTGCTTCTAGCACCCGGATCTACCATTGTCGTCCATCCAAATTATCTGCAGTATCTCCCAGTTTCCATGTTGCCCCAGTTAAGTCTACACATAACAGCCAGAGTGATTCTTGTGATGTTATGAAAACAGAAATTGGGTTATCTTGTTCTCCAGCTTAAATCCTACCATCATTTCCTATCCTGAAGCTGAAGCTCCAATATTTTGGCCACCTGATGTGAAGAGCCAACTCACTGGAGAAGACCCTGATGCTGGGAAAGATTGAAGGCAGGAGGATAACGGGGCAATAGCAGATGAGGTGGTTGGATAACATCGCTGACTTAATGGACATGAACTTTAGCAAACTCTGGGAGATGGTAGAGGACAGGGAAGCCTGGTGGGCTGCAGTCCATGGGGTGGCAAAGAGTCAGACATGACTTAGCCACTAAACAACAGCAGATGTCCTATCACACTTAAAGCTCGTGTCCTAAAAGACTCTGCAGGACCCTGCAAGATATGACTCATACCTACTTGATGTTCATGACCTGTATCCTTGCCATCCTTTTTTTCTTTGATCTCAAGGCTTGTGGGATCTTAGTTCAATCCCAACTTGGACCCTTGGGACTGAAGCGTGGGGTCCTAACCATTGGACAGCCAGGAAATTTCTTGTATCCTTGCCATCTTGAGCACATCAAAGACACAAACAGTCTCTTGTTTTAAAAAGTGCTTTCACTCTGTGTCTTTTTTTCCCCCTAGAGACAATATATACTTTGAAACTTCCTGAGGTTAGGCATCTTCTTATGCCATTTACCATTTCTATTTCACATCTTATCCAATTTTTTTTTTCTAATGAGAAAAGTGTGGGGAGTTTTGGGTTTTCTTTTTCTGTTGTTTTGTCATTTTCCTTTTGGTCTTTAACAGACCTTTGTATTCTAAGGAAATCATCTTTTGCCTTTTATATAGACTGTGAATATTTCCCCAGCTAGTCTTTTTGACCTTGAAATCTCTCTCTATATATATATCTTCATACAGAGACTTTAACTTTCACATAGGCAAATTAGCAAATCTTTTCTCTATGATTTCTGTGTTTTGTTTCATGTTTAGAAAGGCCTTCTTCAGTTCAAGGTTATAACAAAATCTAATATTTCTTCTCAAATTGTTTGGTTTCATTTGTATTTAAACCTTTATTCTATCTGGAATTAATTTTGGAAAGTAGGGGTACAGCTTTATTTTTTCCCCCAAAAGACAGATGTTCCAAATGACATTTATCCAGTAATCCACATTTCCCTCACTGATTTGAAATGTCATTTTTATCACATGCCACATTCCCACGTGTATTTGGGTCTATTTCTGACTTTTTTGTCTGTTTCTCATCTGTCTATTCTTGCCCTATTACCACAAAGCTTATCATAACTTTATAATATTTACATTTAAAAGATATGTTAGAATTAATTTGTCATCATTACTTTTTAATTTCAAGAACATCTCTTGCTATTCTTGGTTTTTGATTGTAAAAATCTTTTGTTCAGTCACTAAGTCCTGTCCAGCTGTTTGCGACCCCATGGACTGCAGCACAGCAGGCTTCCTTGTCCTTCACTATCTCCCAGAGTTTGCTCAAACTCATTGAGTTGATGATGTGAGCCAACCATCCCATTCTCTGTCATCCCCTTCTCCTCCTGCCTTCAATCTTTCCCAGCATCGGGGTCTTTTCCAATGAGTCAGTTCTTCTTCGCATTAGGTGGCCAAAGTATTGAAGCTTCAGCTTCAGCATTAGTCCTTCCAATGAATATTCAGGATTGATTTCATTTAGGATTGACTGGCTTGATCTCCTTGCTGTCCAAGGGACTCTCAAAAGTCTCCTTTAGCACCACAGTTCGAAAGCACCAATTCTTTGGCGCTCAGCCTTCGTTATGGTCCAACTCTCACATTGCACATGACTACTGGAAAAACCATAGCTTTGACTAGATGGAACTTTGTTGGCAAAGTAATGTCTCTGCTTTTTAATATGCCATCTAGGTTGGTCATAGCTTTTCTTCCAAGGAGCAAGTGTCTTAACTTCACAGCTGCAGTCACCATCTGCAGTGATTTTGGAGCCCAAGAAAATAAAGTCTGTCATTCTTTCCATTTTCTCCCCTTCTATTTTCCATGAACTGATGGGACTGGATGCCATGATCCTGAATGTTGAGTTTTAAGCCAGCTTTTTTCATTCTCTTCTTGCACCTTCATTAAGAGGTTCTTTAGTTTCTCCTTACTTTCTGCCATTAATGTGATATCACTTGCATATTTGAGGTTTTTGATATTACTCCTAGCAATTTTGATTCCAGCTTGTGCTTCATCCAGCCCAGCATTTCGCATGATGTAATCTGCATATAATTTAAATAAGCAGGGTGACAATATACAGCCTTAATATACTCCTTTCCAATTTTTAAACCAGTTCATTGTTCCATCTCCAGTACTAACTTTTGCTTCTTGGCCTGCATACAGGTTTCTCAGGAATCAGGTAAGGTGGTCTGGTATTCCCATCTCTTTCAGAATTTTCCACAGTTTATTTTGGGTATATACCTAGGAGTGGAGTTGCTCATATGGTAATTCTGTTTAATTTACTGAGAAATCTCCAAACTGTTTTCAGTAGCAGCTGCACCATTTTACATTTCTACCAGTAATGTATGAGGGTTCCAATTTCTCTACATCCTGGCCAAGACTTATTATTTTCCATTGTTTTGTTTTGTTTTAAATTCTAGTCAGTCTAGTGGGCGTGAAGTGAAATCTCATTGTGGTTTTATTTGTGTTTCCCTGATGACTAATGATATTGAGCATCTTTTTCATGTGTTTCTTGGCCATTTGCACATCTTTGGAGAAATGTCTGTTTAAGATTTTTTTTTTCTCACTTAAAAATTGGGTTATTTGGGGGCGGGGAGCTTCCCTGGTGGATCAGCAGTAAAGAATCCACCTGCAATGCAGCAAACTTGCAGGAGACACAGGTTCTATCCCTAGGTCAGGAAGATCCCCAGGAGAAGGAAATGGCAACCCACTCCAGTATTCTTGCCTGGGAAATCCCATGGACAGAGGAGCTTGGCAGGCTGCCATCCGTGGGGTCCTGAAGTGTTGGACACAACTGAGCCCAGCACAATAAAACTTTATTTAAGAGCACGTGTATACCTGAAATTAAAAAAAAAAAATTAAAAAATTAAAAAAAAATTAAAAAAAATTAAATTAAATTAAATTAAAAAAAAAAAAAAACTGGGTTATTTGGAACCTGCAGATTTTAGCCCACACATGGCTGCCCCATATCACAGAAGTTCCCAGCTTCCTCTGCAGGTAGGCTGGTTGTGAGACTAACTCTCCCTCCAAGATGGACTGGGAAATGATTTATATGACTTCTAAGGATATTTCCTAGGAGAGACAGGTCCTTTTTTCTGCTTCTTCCTTTATCCTGCTGCTGTTCTCAGAGCTCTGTGGCTGGAGGTCCACCCTGGCTGGTGTGCATCCTGGGTGAGGGCAACTCTCTGGGGATGGTAGAGCATCCAGGGAGAGGAGTTTCCTGGAGCAGCCCTGCCAGAACAGCCCAGGGCTGTTTGCCTCCAGACCCGACCATGAGACAGATGAAAACATCAATTTGCCGTTCTTATGTGAGGGTTCTTTGTTACAGCTGAACCTTAACCAAACCAGGACAGTAGCTATCTTTTTAAAAAATCAATTAATTAATTTCATTTTATTTTTGGCTGCATTGGGTCTTCATTGCTGCAAGAGGGCTTTCTCTAGTTGCGGTGCTCGGGCTTCTCACTGCGGTGGCTTCTCTTGCTGCAGAGCACATGCTCCAGTTGCTTGGGCTATAGTAGTTGCAGCTCCCAGGCTCTAGAGCACAGGTTCAACAGCTGTGGCTCATGGGTTTAGTTAGTCTGACACATGTGGGATCTTCCTGGCCCAGGGATTTAACCAATTGTCCCCTGTATTGGCAGGCAGGTTCTTATCCACTGTACCACCAGGGAAGTCCAGGACAGCTGTCTTGGAGGGAACTTCTTATGTAGTTACCTTGGGTAGCATTGCTCCAAGAACCACAGCTATTTGAAATTCTCAACTCTCCCTTCCTCGTGGTGACAGCCAAGCTCAGCTTCAGCCCACTCTCCTTTCCAAGTACCTCTGGAAATCTAACATGTGAAGATCCTTGCTCCCAACTAAACAAGCCTGGAGCTAATATCATCATCCAGGGGCTACGTCTTGTTTTTCCTCCCCCATTTGTGCACTCCACCCCTACTCTCTCCCAAAGAGGTAGCCTGTTTTGAAATATGCTTTCCCTGTGAATATCCATAGATTCTAATTAAATAACTCAGGAAACAGGCCACCTTGTGTGTGGTGTAACTTGATTATTGCTAGAAAGATGAGTTTGGAATGCATAAGTTCCCTGCTAAGCTGACAAATTTAAAAAGCTTAATTTCAAAAACTAACCAAGTTCCACTCATAGCATTAGGGCGGAAAGTTCGATTTGGTCAAGCCTCAGCCTGAGCTCTCAGCCTGAGGACACAGATATTTGGACTTCACAGGTATCTGGCCTTGTCTATATAATATCTTATATGCTCTCCACCTTTAAGTGGCCTGCAATTTTATGGGAAAAAAGAGCTCTAACGTATTTTAAAATATTAGGACTTCCCTGGTAGTCCAGTGGCTAGGACTCTGTGCTCCCAGCGCAGGAGGCCCAGAGTTCGATATCTACTCAGGGAACTAGATCCCACATGCCATAGCTAAAAAGATCTCGCATGCTTCAACGAAGAGCAAAGATCCCAAATGTCACAACTAAGACCTGATGCAGCCAAATAAATAAAGATAAATGTTAAAAAAATATTAAACTCATTGTGAACACTGTAAAAACAATTTGAGTTTTTTTATTATTGAGTTGAAAGCACTCTATATTTCCCCAACTATTTTTTTATATTTCTGAATTTGGAACAACAGACTGGTTCCAAATCTGGAAAGGAGTACTTCAAGGCTGTATATTGTCACCCTGCTCATTTAACTTATACGCACAGTAAGTACATCATGTGAAACGTCAGGCTGGATGAAGCACAAGCTGGAATCAAGATTACCGGGAGATATATCAATAACTTCAGATACGCAGATGACACCACCCTTATGGCAGAAAGCAAAGAACTAAAGAGCATATTGATGAAAGTGAAAGAGGAGAGTGAAAAAGTTGGCTTAAAACTCAACATTCAGAAAACAAAGATCATGGCATCTGGTCCCATCACTTCATGGCAAATAGATGGAGAAACAGTGGAAACAGTGGCAGATTTTATTTTGGGGGGCTTCAAAATCACTGCAGATGGTGACTACAGCCATGAAATTAAAAGACGCTTGCTCCTTGGAAGAAAAGCTGTGACCAACCTAGATAGCATATTCAAAAGCAGAGACATTACTTTGCCAACAAAGGTTCATCTAGTCAAGGCTATGGTTTTTCCTGTGGTCATGTATGGATGTGAGAGTTGGCCTATAAAGAAAGCCGAACGCCAAAGAATTGTTGCTTTTGAACTGTGGTGTTGGAGAAGACTCTTGAGAGTCCCTTGGACTGCAAGGAGGTCAAAGCAGTCCATTGTAAAGGAAATCAGTCCTGAATATTCATTGGAAGGACTGATGCTGAAGCTGAAACTCCAATACTTTGGCCACCTGATGGGAAGAACAGATGCATTGAAAAAGACCCGGATGCTGGGAAAGATTGAAGGCAGGGGGGGAAGGTGATGACAGAGGATGAGATGGTTGGGTGATATCGCTGGTTTGATGGACATGAGTCTGAGCAGGCTCCGGGAGTTGGTGAGAGATAGGAAAGCCTGGCATGCTGCAGTCCATGGGATGGCAAAGAGTCAGAGACGACTGAGTGACTGAACTGAACTGAACTGATTCTTGCACATGCATTTTTCCAGTCAGACCTCTGTTATACTGAAGTTGGAAGTATTGCTTCTTCAAGAATGGCTAGCAACTCTTATGCAGCTTAAAAGCAGGAAATAAGCATTCAGCCTGAATCCTGTTCAACAGATTCTTCAGATGAAATTCTCCCCAGAGCATCTCTCCTGTAAATGCCCTGAAAAGATGTGGCCAAGTATATATATGAAGTTGACTGGAATGCTACTTGTATGCATGAAGCAAGAAGGAGTTCTAACAGAGTGTTTTCCTGGAAGCTTGTGATGGTGTGTGGACGCAGGTTGTTAATGACTCGCTGACCTGATTTGCATCAGTGTAGCGCTGACTCAGAGATTAAGGCTGGAGGAGCTCTTTCCAAGATCAGCAGCCCAAGCTGGCCTGAGGTGATTATTGCAAATTCCCAGGGACTGTTATCACCTCCTGGGTTCGGAACCTAACCTGACCTACACTCCTAGGGATGCACTGCAGTGATTGCTGGGCTTCATTAGGGAGCAGCATGGTTTCCCGCATGCTTTAGTCCTCGGGGGGCGCTGAAAGGGAATCGAGAATTCTTTGTGCCAGTTGTCTAATCCTTGGGGTATCTGAAAAAGCAGAATGCACTTCTTAGATCAATATTTTCAAGGCTCATCTGATGTGAGACTCTGCCTGGGGCTGGAGGCTTGATTGTTTCCCTCTCTCCAGGGTGGGTATGAACTTGAACCCTTGAAATGAACAGCTAGCATCTTTTCCCCTTGGGAAATCTGTGTATATGTGTGATTATGATGGGGGAATACAGGGTAATGATACGTGCAAAGTTGAACTTGCAAAGTGGTGCTTGTTCCTTTACAACATGATTTTCTCAACTTTTTTTTTTTTAATTATCATCCCCATTGAACGAGCATTGTTAGATTTTTTTTTCCTTAACTACCCCTCTCCCATGGAATTTTAATATTACAGATATGCTGTTGTTGTTCAGTAGTTAGTTCAGTTCAGTTCAGTTGCTCAGTTGTGTCCAACTCTGTGTAGCTAAGTTGTGTCTCTTTGTGACCCCTTTTGAGGACAGATGAAAGTGAAAGTCACTGAGCCATGTCCAGCTCTTTGCGACTCCATGGACTATACAGTCCATGGAATTCTCCAGGCCAGAATACTGGAGTGGGTAGCCTTTTCCTTCTCCAGGGGATCTTCCCAACCCAGGGATTGAACCCAGGTCCCCCACATTGCAGGCAGATTCTTTCCTAGCTGAGATATCAGGGAAGCCCACCCTTTCCCCCCCTCCCTGACCTTGAGGATAGATGATCTGTCATAACTCGTGACTTTTTAAATGATGGCAGCATCCACCATAAAAAAGTGGGAAGATGGCCGTCTAGCCAGTGTGTGAGTTAGTGCATTTAAAGGGCTTTGCAAAGTGCAGGGTCTGTGGTGAGTGCTCAGAAAAATGAGAGCCCTTGCTGCTGTGGTCATTATGTTCAGGGTGGTCACAGTGGGATTTGTAACCCTCCCTCAGGCTGCTGTGGATTCTTTGGTACTTGAGGGCTGGTCAGAGGTCTAAGTCAGTTCCAGGCTGGAGCTTCTACCAGAGCCGACAGGGTTCATGGGGGAGCAACTGGGCTGGGAGGGGACTGCAGCAAGAGGACCCCCAGGACGCCCCATCGAAACATGGCCGCTGTTCCCAGGTGTATGCTCATGGTGCCAGGCAGGAGAGAGGGCCTAGTGGTGTCAGATCTCCTGATTTCTCAGAAAACAGGAATTTTGGAATTTTGGTTCTATATCTGCCTACGATGCAGGAGACCTGGGTTTCATTCCTGGTTCGGGAAGATCCCCTGGAGAAGTGAATGGCAACCCACTCCAGTATTCTTGCCTGGAAAATTCCATGGACAGAGAGGCCTGGGTGGCTATAGTCCATGCGGTGGCAAAGAGTCGGACATGACTAACTAACACGCAGAGCTATATTCTGATTTTTAAGCACTGACTCAATTAGACATCAACAATGTTATATGGACCAAACAAAACAGATGAAACCAAGAAATGCTGACTTGTCCAGAGTTAGAAGCATAGCTGGGATTCCAATCCAAGTCCTCCAAACCCAGTGCTCCTTCCACTTAAAAGAGCCCTTCATCTATGCCTCACGACCCTCCCCACTCCAGCCCTCTTTGGAGCTCCTTCAAGGCCACTCCCACTGCCTGGGGAGGGGGCCCAAGCTGGGGCCTTCCAATATTGGGACGAGGGTGTCTCGCTCCCCTCCCCAGCCGCCACCCACTTCCCAGAAGGGCTTGGATTCTCTCTCCAGATGAAGAAGGTCGGGACCTCGAGCCTTGCTCTTCAGGACCGGGGAGGCCTCGGGCTGGGAGGGCCGGGCCGGGCGGGAGATGGCAGGTCGGTGCCCCAGCGAGCGTGGGAACGCGGATTCGCCGGGCGTGTCGTGGCGGGGAGGCGGACTCGGGGGATGGGAGGCGAATCCTCGGGCGGGGTGCGGATCCTCGTGAGGGGGTACGTCGGACGGTGGAGGAGGGGTGGACCCGGGAAGGGGGACGGACCCGCGGGGGGGGGGCGGGGGTGGACCCAAAGTGGGGAGGAAGACCCGCGGTGGGCGGGCAGGAGGACCCTCGCGGGGGAAATGAACCCGCGGCGGGGGAGGTGGGGACTGATCCTTGGTGGGGGGCGCCGGCCCGCGGGCGGGGGGAGAAGCGGACCCTCGGGGAGGGGCGGAAGAAGACCCGGCGGGGGTGGGGACAGACCCGCGGGCGGCGGGGAGAGGCGGACCCTCGGGACGGGGCCGGGCCGCGGCGGGGGGCCGGTGGGGAGTGGATCCTGGGTAGGCGGTCGGGCCCGCGGGGGGACGGACCCTCGCAGGGGGAGGAGGACACGCGGGGGGTGGGGACAGACCCGCGAACGAGGGGGAGAGGCAGACCCTCGGGAGGGGGAAGAGGACCCGCCGGGGTTGGGGACAGACCCGCGGGCGAGGGAAGAGGCGGACCCTCGGGAGGGGGCCGGGCCCACGGCGGGGCGGGCCCAGCCCTGCCCAGCCCCTCCCCGCCCGACTTCAGAGTCTAGGGATGAAACCGCCTGTTGTTCGCGCCCGCCCTGCTGACCCCGCCACCCTGGGCCCGGCTTTCCATTCGCCCGGGTCGCTGGTGGGAGGCAAGGAACGCCGGGGTTCAGGAGCCTGGCTCCCCGCCAAGGCTGCGGCCTTCGGCCCCGGGGCCACAAGGCGGCCGCGCCTGGGCGGCGGAGTTGGGGGGGGGAGGACAGCGGTCCGGCGGCAGCTCGGCCATGGGCTCCCGCAGCTCCCACGCCGCCAGGATCCCCGACGTGGACAGCCTCCGGCAGGAGACCGGCTGTGAGTGCGGCGCGCCGCGTCCGGGGGCCCGGCGGGGTCCCGGGCGCCTCCGGTGGGGATCCCGGGGCCTGGAGAACCTAGGAGATCCCGGCAGCCCGGCTCGCTGCGGGGTGGGAGGCGCGTTCACCCAGGGGTCCCGGCTCCCGGCTTGCGGGCCCCCGAGTGGCCCCGGGCCGGCATTGAGGCGGACGGAGGTGGATGGAAGCCGTGGCTTTGGTCTCACGGATCTCCCGGGTCTCGTCACGCCCGCCCCCTCCCTGCCCTCTCGGCCCCTGGGAGCCCTCCTTTCAGCCAGCCCTCCGCCCCCCGCCCACCCCCTGCTGCCGCCGGGTGGACGGCGCGCGCCCCGGGATCCCGGCGCGTCCCCAGCGTCCACCTTACTCCCCTGACCCCCTTCTTTCCGCCCCTCCTCCCCGGCCCGCAGTCTCGCAGGCCAGTCTGCGCCGCCTCTACGACCGATTCAACGCTCTGGATAGGACCGGCAAGGGCTACCTGAGGTGAGCCGGAGCTGGCCTTCTGACCTCTCACCTCTGCTTTCTGACTCTGTCCCCTCCCTGGCCATCTCCTCTTTGAACTTTGTCTTTCCAGCCGCATGGATCTGCAGCAGATCGGGGCGCTGGCCGTGAACCCCCTGGGCGACCGCATTATAGACAGCTTCTTCCCAGACGGGTGAGCCTCCCGGGGTGGGAAGATGGAGGTGAGAGCTTGCCAGGGGAGGTCAGGACCAGAGGCAGAGGGATGGTCACGGTGAGCACCGCTTCTGCCCCATTGCCCACCTGCCCTCTCCCCTCCCAGGAGCCTGCGACTGGACTTTCCAGGCTTTGTCAGAGTCCTGGCTCATTTTCGACCTGTGGATGAAGAGGACGATGGAAACCGGGACCCCAAGGAACCCGAGCCCCTCAACAGCAGAATGAACAAACTTCGCTGTGAGTTTGTGCCCCCCTCCCCACAGTGAGACCCCAGATTTACCACGCCCCATGACAGGCCCCAGGTCCCTCCTACTCCCTTTGGGAGCTCCGCCCCCGCCCCCCCCCCCCACTCCCCCAAGATGAACTTTTGAGGGAAGAGAACCAGGGAAGACCCATCCTTTCCCTCCTCCACTTTCTTCCCAGTTGCCTTTCAGCTCTACGACTTAGATCGAGATGGAAAGATCTCCAGGCATGAGATGCTGCAGGTTGGAAGAACGCAGGGGCAAGAGATGTGACCCAGTTGTGGAAGATGGGGAGATGGTTTGTGGGTGGGAGATGCAGATGACTGGGGTCTTGGGTGGGCAATGGGAATGAGTGGTGTTGGAATGTGGGTTAGTTGGGAGATGGAATGGGGAACATTTTGGTATGAGGTTAGATATAGATCAGTGGCTGTCAATGTGGGGGTTGGGGGGGGGGAGGTTTTGCCCCCTGAATGATGTTGGCAGTATCTAAAAAGCATTTTTGGTTGTTGCGAATGAAGAAGGGGAAGGGGAAGAAGGGGAAGGGGCAGTGCTCCTGACACTTAGTAGGCAGAGGTCAGGAACTCTGCTGAACATTTTACAATACACAGGGTAGCCCTCTGCCCCCATGACAAGGGGTTATCTGGCCCCAAATGTCAATAGTGCTGAGACTGAGAAACACTGTGATGGAGCGGAGGATGGATTTGGGACTAATTGAAGGATGAGGTGGGGAAGAGGGTGGAAGATAGACGGAGGTTGGGTTAAGAACCCGCCTGCTAATACAAGAGACCCAAGAGATGTGGGTTCAAGCCCTGGGTTGGGAAGATCCCTGGTGAGGGCATGACAACCCAGTCCAGTTATTCTTGCCTGGAGAATCCCCTGGACAGAGGAGCCAGGTGGGCTACATTCAGTAGGGTCGCACAAAGTCAGACACGAGTGAAGCAACTTAGCATGCATGCAGTGAGCTTGCTGTATGTTGCTGAGGTGAATCTGGGATAGTGAAGGCCACATGGGGGGTTGGATGGAGAATTGATGAGAATTATTGGGGGTTGTGGGAAGTGAGTGGAATGGGGTGAAAAATGAAGGAGGAATGGATTGCAAAATTGGTACTAACAGTTGGGGTGATGTGGACAAGGTTTGGGGGTTGGTGCTCGTGGTCCTTGTGCCTCCTCTTTATGGCTGTCTCTGTCTCTTCCTCCAACATCCCAGGCACTCCGACTGATGGTTGGGGTACAGGTGACAGAAGAGCAGCTGGAGAGCATCGCCGACCGCACAGTGCAGGAAGCGGATGAAGATGGGGATGGAGCTGTGTCCTTCCTGGAGTTTGCCAAGGTTAGGGTGCCCTCAGGCCTGGGGAGCTGAGATCAGGAGTCCCTGGGACAGGTGGACATGGGGGATGATGTTGGAAGGAGGAGGGCATAAAGAGAGGGGTCCCCAGGAAATCATGGGGCCTCAGGAATGGGAAAGGAGGTTGGAAGCATAGAGGTTTGGAATTCAAGCCTCTTGACTACCACCCATCTCGCCCTCCCCAGTCCTTAGAAAAGATGAACATCGAACAGAAAATGAGCATCCGGATTCTGAAGTGACCCCCGTTGTGCCTTTGGGTATCTTACATGGACCGGTTCTGCTTGGGATTCATCCGGGGAGGCACAGCCCCAGTGAACTGTATTCTTACGTCTACACTGAGCTCTATTTAGGGCCAAGGAGAGAAAACCGGAAGGGTGTGTAATAACTTACCTGATCTCAGATCTGTGAATGGGCCAGAAATCTTGGCGGTTTTAAGTGACCAAAAACCTAAATCAAAGTTAAAGAGGAATTTTATGGGCTCATACATTGAAAAAGTATGAAAGTATCTTTAGAAAACTGGGAGTCTGGAAGTGTCTCAGGCACAGCTGGATCCAAGGGCTCAAAAGATGCTATTGGGACTCAGTTTTTCTCTGTTTCTCATCTCAGCTTTCTTTTGTATTGGATTCATTCTCAGGGGGGCTCTTTCCTTGTGGTGGAGGATGGTCACTAGCAGCTCCAGGCTTCCATCCTCCTAGCAGTGGGAAGAGATTTTCTTTTTTCAACAATTCCAAACAAAGAATGTCCTTAGCCCCACAGGAGCCTTGTCCCTTCTCCAGGGGAATGGAACTCCCTTTGGCCAGGACTGTGTCGTGTGCCAACCGCCAAAGCCAGGAAGTAAGGCCTGAGGACTCCAGATAGGGTAAGGGGTGGTTGCTTCAAGGAAAATGAAAGGCTTTTATCAGAAGGGGAAAAGATATTGGTCAAGCAAAACAAGAGATCTCCATTACTCTTGGGTTGACCAAGTGGAGGGATTCTTAAAGTCTGGTTTCTTAAATGGGTTTTCTCTGATCTCATAGGTATTTACCAGTGTGATGAGGATGGGTAGCTGGGGAAGAGGTGATGTAAAAATAATAAAGAAGACATCTTCCTAGAGTATGAGATAATTAAAAGGTTTGGGGAGTACTTCCTTTTTTTTCATAGTAAGATGTTCAAACATTGGCATTTCACAGAATAGAGTATAAAAGTCACATAAAATCTGGAGATCCTATGTCTGTCATGAAGCACTCTGGCTGTACATATAGGAGATGCCTGTATCCCTTCCCAAGCCTGTGCTGAAGTTGTCTTGTATCAGCGCATGGGAGGCAATTGTGCTTCGGTCTTCCTGACTCTGGCTTCAGTGATGTCAGACTTGGTGGCTTCAAACTGCTGTGTTGGGAGTCTTTACATCATAGAAACTGGCAGATGCAACAGTCTGGGGCTTTTCTGCTTAGAAGAGCCTGTTGTTAAACATTTATTAGCATATCAGCTGCCTGGCATTAACCATTACTGTGTATGCCAATGGCTTTTCCCCAGATTTATTGAGGTATAATTGGTGTACAAAAAACTACATATAATTAATGTATGCAATTTGGTGAGTTTGGACATATGTATACTCTTGTATTACCATTACCACGATCAAGGTAATAAACATATCCATCATCTCCAAAAATTTCCTTGTGTCCCTGTGATTTTTATTTTTTTTTTTAAATGAGTGTAATGTGTACTAAGAACATTTACTATGAGACCTATCTGCTTAACACATGTTTTAGTGCACAATATTGTTTACTGTAGGTGCTACGTTGTATGGCAGATCTCTGGAAATTACTCAGCTTGGATTATTGTTCAGTCGTTAAGTTGCGTCCAACTCTCTGAGTGCAACTCTCTGACTGCAGTGTGCCAGGTTCCCCTATCCATCACTATCTCCGGGGCTTTCCTCAGATTCATTTTCATTAAGTTGGTGATGCTATCTAACCATCTCATCCTCTGCTGCCCTCTTCTCCTTTTGCCTTCAATCTTTCCCAGCATCAGGGTCTTTCCCAATGAGTCGGCTATTCGCATCAGGTGGCCAAAGTATTGGAGCTTCAGCATCAGTCCTTCCAATGAGTATTCAGAGTTGATTTCCTTTAGGATTGACTGGTTGGATCTTGCTATTCAAGGGACTCTCAAGAGTTTCCTTCATCACTGCAGTTTGAAAGCATCAATTCTTCGACACTAAGCCTTCTTTATTGTCCACCTCTCACATCTCTATATGACTACTGGAAAAACCATAGCTTTGACTATATGGACCTTTATTGGCAAAGTGATGGCTCTACTTTAATACACTGTCTAGGTTTGTCATAGCTTTCCTGGCGGGCTACAGTCTGTAGGGTTGCAAACAGTTGGACATGACTTAGCGACGAAACAACAACAATGTGTATACCACTTTATTTTTTTGCTTCTGAACCAAACTTGGTCTCATTTTATTGGCTCCAACAACACAGGGCAGGAAGACTGAGAGGACTGACTCAAAAGCATTGGTAACAAGTTTTGGTGATCCAGATAGGGCAGATCATGGCTTTTTGGCCTGCACCGATCCCCTAGGCTCCAGTTTGCTCTCGTGGGAGGAGTGTGGAGGCTTTGGGAGGTTCGAGTTAGGATGACTGACTAATCTCCAAGTACAGTCTGATGCGGTAGAATGGTGGTGGCCTCTGGACGAACTCAGAACCCCTCTGCCCAGCAACCTGGTACCCAGGTGTGGTGTGCACCCAGCATAGCCCCCATAGTCATCTGGACTCTGCCCCCTTGAGCTGGTTCCTCCCACTGTGGCATCTCTGGGGATCAGAGACTGAAACTCACACGTGTCTATCTGCTGTCTCTGGCTGGTCTCCCATGCTGCTGGATGCCTGGGGACAGTGGGGATCCGTGGACCAGAGGGAGCCCAGCAGTCCTGCCTGCTGTCTTGCCAGCGGTCTGTCCTCTTGACCTCTGTACACGATGTCATGGCTGCACCAGAGCTTCTTACTGTCCTTGCTGACCTCCAGGGGTCAACAGTAGCATTCTCCATCATCACTTCCAGTTTAGTGAAGGAGCATGGGCAGCCCTGTGAGCCAAGAGGTGAGACCAAGAAAAACCCAGATCATGGGTACTCATGAAAAAACAGAATGAGTACACTCAGTCCAAGTTCAGGAAAAGGCACTAAAGACACCTGAGCATGAAAGGGTCCCAAGGGAGGCATGAGACCAGTGACCTGACTTCTTCCAGAAGCGGGCTGGGGAGACCTGTGAGCTGCTCTCAAAAAGCAGAGGATAAAAAGGCCCGGAGGCGAGGCCAGCTACTGGCTCCTGCCCTCCAACATCAACCAGTCAGCACGGGAACCTGGGCTAACCACCCACAGAGACTCTTGACTCTGATGAGTGCCCTCTGGCCCCCATTGAGGGACAGCAAGCCAAGGCAGCTAGGACCTAATCAGTGTGCCATATGTACACAAGAGGGACCTGGAAAAGAGAATGTGACACCCCCCAAAAGGGATGGAAATGCAAATCTCAGCTACTATCCTTGACAGCAAAAGGTTCAGAAAGATGAAGAATGTTGGGGTCAGGAGGCTCCTAAGCTGGCACTCCAACTGACCCTCAAGGAGTCCTGGCTGACTTTGGATACAAGGGCAAAGACTGCTGAATTCTTAGTGGACACCAGTGCCATTTACTTGGTTCTGAATGCTGGATTGCTTCCCAAGTGGCTCAGTGGTAACGGATCTGCCTGCAATGCAAGAGATGCAGATTCGATCCCTGGGTCAGGAAGATTCTCTGGAGAACGAAATGGTGACCCACTCCAGTATTCTTGCCTGGAAAATTCCATGGCAGGCTACAGTCCGTGGGGTCAGGACTTAGTGACTAAACAACAAAAACCGGATCAGGCAAACTTGGTCATGAAAAATTGTAAAATTATGGGGCTATCAGGGAAGGCCTAAGAAAGGACATTCATAGAGCTACTAGAGCGTGAACTGTATGGACACGGGTGCACCCATTCCTTCCGGTTCATCCCTGAATCCCTGAATGCCCTTTACCCCTGCTAGGAAGAGATACCTTACAGAAACTGGGGGTAGTGTCTGTGCTAAGTTGCTTCAGTTGTGTCTGGCTCTTTGTGACCCCATGGACTGTAGCCTGCCAGGCTCCTCTGTCCATGGTATTCTCCAGGCAAGAATACTGGAGTGGTTTTACCATGCCCTCCTCCAGGGGATCTTCCTGACCAAGGGATCAAACCCATGGTCTTTTATGTCTCCTACTGAGAACTGGAAGGTAGGTTCTTTACCACTAGCTCCACCTGGGAAGTAATCCCCAAATTGGGGGTTACTCTCCACCTAATCGGAGAAGGCAATGGCACCCCACTCCAGTACTCTTGCCTGGAAAATCCCATGGACGGAGGAGCCTGGTAGGCTGCAGTCCATGGGGTCGCTAAGAGTCAAATACGACTGAGCGACTTCCCTTTCACTTTTCACTTTCATGCATTGGAGAAGGAAATGGCAACCCACTCCAGTGTTCTTGCCTGGAGAATCCCAAGGACGGGGGAGCCTGGTGGGCTGCCATCTATGGGGTCGCACAGAGTCGGACACGACTGAAGCAACTTAGCAGCAGCAGCAGCTCCACCTAATGGGAGACAAAGTGGAGACTGGTGTCCCTTTAGACAAAGAGGCAGAAGATGATAATGTTAATAACTGAGGACAAACCTCCCCACACAGAGCAAGTCCATCTCCCTGGAGTAAATCCTGAGCTCTGGGCCCAGGGACAGGTAGGACCAGCTACCAGAGCCAGTCCTGTGGTAGTCCATCTAAAACCCAGACATACACGGCCCAATAGAAAGCAGTACCCTCTCTGCCAGCCTTCCCTTGTGACACAGACCGTAAATGACCAGGGCCTTATTAGACCAGGCCAATCGGCCTGTAATACCCCATCCTCCCCTAAAGAAACCCAATGGGGAATATTGGCTGGTACAGGACATCAGGGCGATTAGTGAAGCCACTGAAGATGTACATCCAATTTTCCCTAATTGGTACACCACGCTGGCCATGCTGGGGCCTGATATTCTGCCCCAATCTCTGGAGAAATGACCTGGGGAAACAGACCAGACCCCCTGGACCACTTGTGTGACCCTCTGTCTGACCTGAAGCTTCTCTTCTGAGAAACAACTGAAGTGTGGCAAGGGAGATTCAGGCTTGGCCGTAAGCCTTGAGCCAGGGCCAAAGGCCTAGACATCTGCATTTTCAGGAAAAATTTGACATGGGAGTGTTATTCTTTTGCTAACATTTGGGCCATGGATCTTAAACTGTTTGGGGTCCTTTGTCTCCCAAAGGTTAGACAAATGGGGATCGCCCATCTGGGGATGAGACCAGTCAGGACTGAGGCCTGGGGGCAACCACACAAACCTAGAGAAGTTCCTCTCCTCCACTCAGGCCACCCATGCTCAGCAGGAAGCAGTTCCCGAAAAAGACCCAAGCCCTCAGCGTCCCTCAGATCCACACAGGGAGGAGCTGGACAAAAGGCAGAGGAGGGGTTTGTCACCAGCAAAGCCCATACAGAATCCCCAGGGAATAAAAACAACCTGGGTGATAAAAAGTCTGACCTTGTTTCCTCTGTGCCGAGTCTAGTTCACTGGCTTCCAGGACAGCACGTGGCCTGGCGCCAGACCTTCCCAACAGGATTCCTGGTGCAAAACGGTGGTGCTCATAGCTCAACCTCCTATACCACATTTTTATCTATTCATCTGTTGATGGACATTTGGATTGATTATTGTGAATAATGCTGCAAAAAAACATGGAGTGCAGATATCTTTTCAAGATAGCCATTTCATTTCCTTTGGATATGTGCTCAGAAGTGGGATTGCTGGATCATATGTTAGTTCTGTTTTTCATTTTTTGAGCAACCAACCCCAATGGCTGCTTCCTACAAGCATGGGGAACAGTCTGTCCTGGGGGCTTTGCCTGCTGTAGTCATGTGCTCAGCTTCTGTGAGAGGGGCTGGCTTAAGTGCCAGGGAGTCAGGGACCACGGGAGAGCTCTCAACCAATGAGAGATGGGCTGACTGACTGAGGTGGGGTCAATCGTGTCCGACGGTTTGCAACCCCATGGACTGTAGCTCTCCAGGCTCCTCTTTTCATGGGATTTCCCAGAGAGAATACTGGAGTGGGTTGCCATTTCTCCAGGGGATCTTCCTGACCCAGGGATCGAACCCCCATCTCTTGTGTCTCCTGCATTGGCAGGTGAATTTTTTTTTTTACCACTGCGCCACCTGGAAATGGAAAGCTAAATACCTCACCTCTCAGGTGGGACAACAGGGGCGTGTTCTCTTCACTCTCAGACTCTCCAGCAGGCTTGAGCCCAGTTGCCCACGGTATTAGCCTACTCCCATGGCACCCTGTTTGGTTCCTTTTGTCCTGTCTCTCTTTCCCCTATCAGTGTTTCCTGGATCACCTCACGAGCAGACACCTTGCTCTCCAAACCTTGTCTCAGGGCGCTCTGGAGAAACTCAGCTTGACATGTGCCGGACCTTCCAGAACACAGGCTCATGATCCTCAGGTGTTGCTGGCGCTCCATGGGACACTTAGAAGGAGCCCCTGGTTAGGTGTCTGGGCAGCTCCTGGTGTTTTCTGAGTCCAGGGAGTTTGAGGTCATGCAAAGACTATGCACCTTTGGGGCTCTAGGAACATGGAATTATCTGAGGTGGTACATTGACCCCACTTAGACTTTCGCATTGTGATTATGTGATTCTGACAGATAAGTTTCACAGCTGAGGGGAGGGGGCAAAGCGGATGTTTGATTTCTGATGAAATTTTGGGCTTTTGTCCGAGGACTTCTGCTTGAACAAAGACTTTTTGATTGAGAGATGTTTCCTTGGTTTTTGGCTTCAATGGAAGGTGGGGGGAGGGTATAAATCTCACTGAATAGTTATTTTTTCCAGGCACTCTGGGGGAAGATTTGGTCATAGAGAGAAGAGGAGAGGGAAGGCGTGGGTGGGTGGGAATCATCCTTTATAGTTGGTCTTTTCCCCATTACAATGTTTCTCAAAATTTCCTGGCAGTACTATCATCTGATTAAAAGTTCAGACCCTTCAACCCCATTTGAGAGCTCCTGAGTCTCCAGGGAAGTCTATATTTTAAATACATGATTCTGATATTGGAGGTCCAAAGATTGAACTTTTAGAAACGCTGGCCCATAGGCTCTGGTTCCACACCTGCTCTGCATCAGTGACTAGTTGTTTAATTGCTAAGTTGTGTCTGAGTCTTTGTGACCCTGTGGACTGTAGCCCACCAGGCACCTCTGTCAATGGGATTTTCCAGGCAAGAATACTGGAGTGGGTTGCCATTTCCTCCTCCAAGGGATAGTCCTGACTCAAGGATCGAACCTGTGTCTCCTGCATTGCAGGTGGATTCTTTACCACTGAACCACTTGGGAAGCCCACAAGTGACTAGTGCTCCTGACCAGTAAGGGTCCCTGGAAGGACTGGGGGATTCCCCTAGTCTCTACTTGCTGTTCTGGTGGGTGGGGGAGCAAACCGCCCCCACCTTTTCTCAGCCTGAAATCCCCTGTATCTTGCTGAGCTCAGGAGGTTGGAGACCTTTGTCAGGCAGGAGGGTGGGGTGTCCATCTGGCTGCCGTGGTATAAACTGGTTGAACCTCACCCTCTTGATATCGACTCTGACAGAGTAGCCTGTGGATTTGTTCCATGGGGAGGCGGGTGCCTGACGACATGGGCGGGGAGCCCTGTGCTCTGAGCAGCAGCTGCCAAATGTCAGTGATTTATTTGCCACCCTCGGCACTGTTGCCTTACAGTCTGCGCACTGTGCCATTATTCACTTATTATTTGCCAATGAATCGACTTGTTTAAAAATTTATGTCTTTGAGCTTATAAAGGGAACTGAATATTACTCTTGTAAATTACAAACTGCCATAAACAAAATAACCATACAAACACAATACACACAAAGGAACCAAAAAAAAAAAAAAAGTCAAAAAGGGAGATTAGCAAGCGTTAAAGAGTTGTAAAAGACAAAGCTGCCTGAAGCACAACTCCTTTGTGATGATCTGAAGCATGGAGAAAGAGAACCATCTTGTCACTGAGTGATTGGGTTTATTTAAAGCTGTGGGGTCATCTAGGAAAATCATCTTGGGTACATGAGCAATGCCTTTCCTAACACATTGGGATCCACTGGCTTGGGGGAACTGGGAGGCAGCAATCCTGGGTCCAGGGACCATTTTGGAGGCAGCCATTGGTGGGTTGGGCATCCAGCTCCTCAGATGGGCTACTGGTCAGCTTGGGTTTGGTAGAGTGTGGCCACGTGGTGAGTCCACTCACCAGGTCAGGTCCAGGACAAGCAGCAGGGCGTTATGACAGATGAATTGTTACAGAGCTGGAAATGTTAAGAGCAGCAACCCCTTGCTGACATTTGTGTCCAGACCTGATAAGACTGTGGGCTTGGCAACGGGGCCTGTGAACCTGGCTGCCTGCTGGACTCAGACAACAGAGTCCTCCAGGGAGGGGCTGGGGGCTTGGTGCTTGGGATTCTCCCTTGAGAGAGAATAAACTCCCCGGAGAGGTGTGGGACAGGCTCTGAAGCTGACCCTCGCCTGTTCCACCAGAGATGCTGGGAAGGGCTTTTGCTGATCTGGAATTTTCTGGAAAAACTCATCTACATATTCCTGAAAATAAGATGAAAATTCCAAAATCCCCTTTCCTTGCCAAGGTGACTGAACCTGAGACAGCACGTGTAGGAGCCTTGGGGAGCAGCACTTAAGTAGTAATGTTGTGTAAAGCTAATTATGGCTAATCAGGAAAGTAATTAAGAATTCTGAACTTGACTCTCAAATACAATAGAAGGAAACTCTGGGTTGTCCTCTGCCCCACCCAGCCAACACCAATAAAACTCTTTTGATGTTTACAAAGCAAAATATAGACTTGACTCTTGGTTATACAGCTAACCTGAGAATCAGTGTGGTTCAGTAAAAACAACGAGTTTTGGAGTTCTATTAAGCCTGAGATTGAATCTGGATCCTTTTGATTACTCACTGAACAACCTTGGGTAAGGAACTTTACCCTTCAATGCCTCAGCCTCTTATATCTATGAAAGAGGTAGATAAAAGCAGTACTTTGTAGAGTGATTGTGCTTTATCCTTCCCCTAGTTCACCCCCCGCCCCAACCCCTGCTTTACTTCAGCTGAGGCCCCTTGGCACCACCTGTAAACCAGGACTCTGGTCTGTATCAGTCAGGAATCTTTCCGTTGTAACCAGCTTATGAAAGAATAGAAGTTTATTGTTTAATATAACTGAAAGAGAGTCCAAAGGGAGAGCTGGCAAAAGGTCCCAAAGGCTCAAGGATATCATCAGAAATTTGTCTTTTCACTCTCCATTCTGCTTTGTGTGTGCTTTCTGTGCCAGTTTTGTTCCCCAGCAGCAATCTCCATGAAAAGTGAACCTCTCTTTCCCTTTTCTCTTTCTCTTTTAGTGCTGCCAAAAGACCCAGAAGTGAACCTCAGCTTAAAGAAGTAAACCTCTATACTACCTGGCTATAGCCAGGTAGATGTAAAACTCTGATGGGCCAGACTGGTCATGTGCTCATCCCAGGAGCTGGAGATTGCAATCCCACTTGTACTAAAATATAGAGCATTGTGTGTGTGTGTGTGTGTGTGTGTGTGTGTGTGTGTGTGTGGTATGGATTCCTTAAAGGAATATCAGAATGCTCTTGTGGAAAGAAAAAGGCTGCATGCAATCAACAGGTAACTATATACCAGTTAGGGTTTTTTTGTTGGTTTTTTTTTTTTCGGCTACAAAAAACAGAATTACCAACTAACTGTGGCTTTAACAATTGAGACAACTGCCTCACATTATAAAATGTTTTTGGTGGTAGACAGTTCTAGAGCTGTCTCAACAATTTTATTAAAGCTCCAAAAATTTTTTAACCTTCCATTCCTCAGGATGCTGCTGCTGCTGCTAAGTCGCTTCAGTCGTGTCTGACTCTGTGCGACCCCATAGACGGCAGCCCACCAGGTTCCTCCGTCCATGGGATTTTCCAGGCAATAGTACTGGAGTGGGTTACCATTGCCTTCTCCATTCCTCAGTATATTGACTTTTAATTCTCAGCTTTGTTGATTCTATTTACATAATGGCTGCTGTGGCTCTAACCATCACACCATCAAAGGAACAAAGTCTAGAACAGGTGAATGGCTGGGGCAGCTAAAGTTAACTCCTTTCATGTCTATCTATTTTGATCATTGAGGAAATTTTTTTCCAAATGTATATCCCCCTCATAGATTGTCTTTTAGTTGTCATTGATCAAAATAAGAACACCTCTAGCTGTAAGAGAGGCTAGAGAAGTGAATATCTGGCATTTTCAGACTTTATCATGAGTGATGAAAAGAGAGAAATAACAGTTGTGTAGCGTATTATTCTAAATGTGACTGTGACAATGGAAAACTCCTAATGTTGATGGCTTAAGACAGCAAGAGTTTATTCCTTGTTTGCCCTGTATGTTGTTAGCTGTGGGTCAGCCCTCCTTGGCTCCGCATGGCTTCATGCTGCAGGACCCAGGCTGAAGGAGCAGCCCCCCTCAGGGGCATGCCTCATGCAGAAGGAGAGCAAAAGAGCTGCAGGAAACACAGCTAAGTTTCTCTGTGGACCTGCCTACTTGGACTTGTCTACTTGGATACCAGTGGCCAAAGCAAGCCACACTCCAACCTGAGGTCCACAGGGCAGGAATGTACTCCCCCTGCCAGGGAGTCATGATTTCTATCACATGATAGAACAGTATCTGTGTAGCAAGTCACCCAAAAACTTAGCTTAAAACAACCAGCATTTTATTACACCTGACAATTTTGTGCATCAGGGCAGGGCTCAGCGGGGCAATTCTTCTGCAGCACGTGGTGCTGACTTTGACTGAGGCCACTCTGTTGTATTTGGTTGGCCACAGGCTGGTCTGAAGGTTCTGACTTGGCTTTACTCACAGGTCTGGCACCTTGGTGGGGATGGCTTGCAGGCTGGGCTCCCTGGCATGGCAGTATTAAGGTTGTGGGCTTCCTCCATGGCAGCTCAGGGCTCCCAGAGACAGGGACCCTGGAGACAGGAAGTGGAAAATCCGGAACCTGGAAACATCACTTCCACCATAATGTACCAGACAAACCAGTCACAGAGCCCACAGGCGGAGAGGAGGTGGACTCCCTCTCTGGATCAGAGGAGTTTTAAAGGATTTAAGGCCATCTTTTACTTGTCACGTGTGAATTTAGGAACAGACACATAATCTTACAGGGAAGGGAAGTGGGTTTTTAAGAAAATGATTTATTTTTGGCTGTGCTGGGTCTTCACTGTTGTGCAGGCTTTTGTCTAATTGTGGCGAGAGGGGCTACTCTCTAGCTGTGGTGAGAGGCTCCTCATTTTGGTGGATTCTCTTGTTGCGGAGTCTGGTTTCTAGAGCATGCGGGCTTCAGTAATTGTGGCACGTGGGCTCAGTAGCTGTGGCTCCTGGGCTCTACAGCACAGGCTCAATAGTTGTGGCCCACAGACTTAGTTGTCCCAAGGCATGTGGGACATTCCCGGATCAGGGATCGCACCTGTGTCTCCTGTAGGTGGATTCTTTACCACTGAGCCACAAGGGAAGCCTGGGAAGTGGATATTTATTAAAAATGAATTTTAAGATGGACCTTACCTTACCAATGAACATGATCATGAAATAAATATTATTAAAACATAGTTATGTTAAATAGTTAATAGCCATCATGAAATCTACATAATTAAAACATAGTTATGTTAAATAGCACACATTATGCTTCATATATTTGTATATGCTTAACATATGTTTTAAAAGGTAATATTTATTATGAAACCGAACATTTTTTTTGGCATGTGGGATCTTAGTTCCCCAATGAGGGATCAAACCCATGTCCTTTGCAGTGGAGTCTTAGCCACTGGACCACCAAGGAAGTCCTGAAACCAAAATATTTAAGACAGTGGTGATATTGCTACAGAAGGACCAATGGGACAAAAAAGAAAGTACAGTCACACACACACAGAGTTTATACAGTATGATAAAACATTATATATTTATATATTAGATCCCCCCAAATCACATCACAAGATTAAATAAATGATTTAAAATAAAAAAGGATATAATGGAATATTAATGTAATCTTGAGTAGCCAAGCCTTTTCTAAGAATAATCACCAAGGAAACTATTAATAGTACTAAATATATAAAAATTCTGTATATCCAAAGAAACACGAAAGAAGTTAAAGGGCAAACTGAAGGATCCTTTACATTATATTAATATATGTTAAACATGGGGTTAAAATCTTTTACATATAAATAGCTCTTTCAAATCCTTTTAAAAAGATGAATATCATATAGGCATAGAGCAAGACAATTTTAAAAAGAAATACAAATGTCCAAAATCATATAAAAATATTCAGCCTCAATGTTCATTAAACTCTGATTAAAACCATGACTCTCCTAAGGATCACTCTGCTTTCATAAATCAAAAGCCTCAAAACTGGCCCTCCTCTTTGACTCAGAACTCTCATTCCTAGGAATTAATCCTAAGTAAATAATTATGGACGTGCAAAAAGATTGAACTACCAGATTATTCACCTAAGTCTTGTTTATAGCAGCATGAAAAACCGGAATCAATTAACCGTGTGCCTGTGGGTGGGGCAGCTGTGGGGTGCGCCGCGGCGGGGTCCCTTCAAGAATGAACTTGCTCTTCACTTCAGAGAGTGCTGGGGCTGGCAGATTCCAGCTTTGACCTGCTTGGGATGCACCTTACTCTCACGCAGAGGCCACGCTATTCTGAGGCAGTCCTGGCTGCTGAGGACCGAGCAAGGTGCAAGGGCCTGAGAGTTTTGCTTATCAGTGGGGCTCCTCTAGCAGAAACGGCTCCAGATTCCCTGCTGACATAGCTGAATCTTTCTTTGCCAAGTCCGCCTTGCTGTCTGAGGCGCCACTGGACCAGTCCTGCTTCCTCACTGTCTTATCTTCCCAGATGTTACTCCCAATGGCATTCCTCTGTCTGCCTCAGTGTCTGATTCCTGGAGAACCCGATGAACATAGAGGGTTAGGGTTCAGTTGGAGTTTCATCAGAGAAGTACAACCATAAAGGATGAAAGGGACTAAAGGACTTACTATAGAGCTCAGACGTTGCTCATCTGAGGTCATCAGTGGTCAGCTAGTCAGGATGTAAGGGGGAGGATTTTCTGAATCTGGTGTTGGGCCTGATGTCAACAACTGAGAAGAAAAAAACACACCTGAATTTGGGGAATGCAGAGATGAGCAGGAGCTGGTGAGGACAGAGTGGAACATGCCTCTGTTACCACCTGCTGTCTTGATGATGTGAGTAATTGGCAGGAGAAGCTGGCATCCTTCACCTGCTTCTTTCAGGATTTGGAGAAGCCAAAGAAGACCCAGAGTTGCCAGAGGAGCTGCAGGCCTGGCCACTGCCCCACACCAACGAGGTGAACCAGCAGGGCGCTGCAATATGTGTGAGTGCACAGAGCCCTACACTGGCCTTAAGAGCATAAAAACGGCTGCTCTCTCACTTCTGCCTGCCCAATCCTACCTACGTTTTTCTCATGGCCAGCTATAACCCAGGTTATATGGGGAAAGGAATTCTTGGAAATATAGCTCCAGCTTAGCTAATACTGAAGCCGAATGAAGCCATCATAATGGGACTGGTTAAAAATAGTACATATTCATAAAATGAGGTGGTATTTATCTGTTTAGAATGAAGCTGCAGATGAATATTTATTGTCATTAAAAGGCAACAATATATACATCATAACCCCATTTGTAAAAACTGCGGTGGTTTAGTCACTAAGTCGTGTCTGACTCTTTAACCCCCACGGGCTGTAGCCCATCAGGCTCCTTTGTCCATGGGATTTTCAGGCAAGAATACTGGAGTGGTTTGACATTTCCTTCTCCAGGAGATCTTCCTGACCCAGGGATCGAAGCTGTGTCTCCTGTGTCTCCTGCGTTGCAGGCAGATTCTTTACTGACTGAACCACCCAGAAAGTCCTGTAAAAATTGTATAAACATATAAAGGCAAATGTTCTAAGATATTAGAACAAACAAACAAAAGTCTGATTGGATCACTCTTCTCCTTTAAGCTCTTAAAAACAGTTTTCCACAACTTATAAGGTCTAGTATTTTGGTAGCTGCCCAGGTCCTCGTGATAGCATCACTTGTGCAGTCTTCTTAGGGCTTCCCTGGTGGCTCAGCTGGTAAAAAAATCTGCCTGCAACGCAGGAGCCCCGGTTCAATTCCTGAGTCGGGAAGATTCTCTGGAGATCAGCTGGTAAAGAATCCATGTGCAATGCAGGAGAATTCCATGGACTGTAGAGTCCATGGAGTCGCAAGGAGTTGGACATGATTGAGTGACTTTCACTTCACTCACTGCATCCTTCTTAGCTTCATCTGTTATTCCTGCATGCCTATTATTCAATGTTCTAGGAGTGCTGAGGGCATCCCTGGTGGCTCAGATGGTAAAGAATTCACCCACAAGTCAGGAGACTATGTGTCAGGAAGATTCCCTGGAGAAGGGAATGGCTACCCACTCCAGTATTCTTGCCTGGAAAATCCCATGGACAGAGGAGCCTGGTGGGCTATAGTTCATGGGGTAGCAAAGAATCAGACACGACTGAAGCCTTAAACATTAGAGGTTTTTACTCACTGGCACCGTATGTTCTCTCACTGATTCTGGCTTTCCTTTTGATTAATTCCTACTTATTATTCAAGACAGCCATTTGCAACTCAGTGGCTCCCCAAACTGTTGGAACATCAAAATAATTTCCCTGGGAAACTTAATAAAATACAGATACTTGGGCTTCATCATAGACCTCCTACAATAAAAGTTTGCAAAGGTAGGGCCAGGAATTTTGTATATATGTATTTTGGAAATAGACTTGTTTTCAGGAGACAGAGACTCCAAATAATAATGGCTCAAACAAAATAGGCATTTATTTCTCTCTCACATAAAAGTCAAGGATGGCATGACAGCTCGGCTCTGGATGTCTGTTAGGAGGCCAGATTTCTTTCCACATTGTTGTTCTGCCATTCCTGGAAAGCCGTTCTCCACTACATGGCCAAATGGCTCACACTGTCTTCTGCATTCCAGCCAATGGGAAGAGAGGAAAGGTGAATAGGGAGAGAGCTTCCCACTGCAGTGCATTTCCTGGAGCCTGTGTATGTTACTTTCTCTCAGATCCATTGGCTCTGGGAGAGAACTGTAGTGTCTACCAGACTATGTTTAAAAACTCAACTTCCCAGAATCTCATTCCTGATGGACATCAGGGTTTGGAAGTACTGGAAGTTTCTTAGAGCTATCCAAACCAGAATTACCTCTTTTTGATGGCCTTCACCTAAGAATGTTGTTTTCTTAAGAAAAGGGACAGTGTCTGTATTTCTGAACCCAACAGTTGTCTATAAATGCTCAATAGACTTTTGTCAAAGGAATTGAATGGTGAGTTCACATATCCTATGGGTATAACACAGATGTTAAGATTCCTTTTTCACTGATTACCAAAGTTTTCTAATAACCACATCACTCTAAACTATATCATTTGAAATGTCATATTTTTACTAATTTGTAGCTATTAAGGCATATCAGTAATAACGGCTCCTTCTTATTGAGCTAAGTCTTTCACAAGCATTACCTTATTTAATTCTTACAATAAGCCTGTGAGTAGGTATTTTTTATTAAGTCCATGTTATGAATGTAATGTAGTATTCTCAAGGTCATGGAGCTACTTAGTGAAGGCCATGGTGCTTGCTCTTAATCATCAAGTGAGACACTGCTAGTTTCTAATCATGTAAGTATTTCTTTTAATTAAACATTCTCCCTGATTTTCCTTCAATTTCATATATGAATTTTTGTAATTGTACTCCCACAGGTTCTAACTTGATATTCAAGAAATCTATTTGTCACTTCCCAGCACAGAAGTAATTCACAAAACTATTTAATACTCAGATCACTGACTTTTTATTGAAACCTCTACCAATCTCTATCCTAAATCCAAGCAAAATTTTCAGATTCGGTTTTGAGCAAATGATTACTTAGTGAATTTTCATTATTATTTTAATTTCTGATTTATTTATTTTTGGTTGCACTGAGTCTTCCCTGCTGCACGCGGGCTTTCTGTAGTTGCCTTGAGCAGGGGCGGGCTTCCTCTTCGTGGCAGTGCACCAGCTTCTCATTGCGATGGCTTCTCCTGTTGCCGAGCACCGGCTCTAGGGGCGTGGGCTTCAGCAGTTGTAGTACTCGGGCTCAGTGTTTGTGGTTCACATGTTCTACAGTGCGGGCTCAGCAGTTGTGGGGCCTGGGCTCTAGTTGCTCTTGGGTACATGGAATCTTCCTGGATCAGGGATTAGCAGGTGGACCCCTATTCCATGTACCAGCGGGGAAGTCCTTAATTATTAATATTTATTAACCCTCTGGCTTGCCAGGTACTG
Organism: Bos javanicus; assembly: GCF_032452875.1. NCBI lineage: Eukaryota > Metazoa > Chordata > Mammalia > Artiodactyla > Bovidae > Bos > Bos javanicus. The sequence continues at coordinate 21,396,917 of NC_083892.1, forward strand.
AACTGAAAGCAGGTGTTACAGGGATTAGCAAAACAAACAATTTCACTGTCATGGAGCTTGTGTTCTAGAAGGAGGCAGACAATGCAACCAAACATGCATTAAAAAGTTAAGTTCAGATAAAGGTGAGTGCTGTAAAGAAGGTAAAATGGTGATTTTATAGGCAGCGATTGAGGGTGGGGTGGGGCTGGTTTAGATAAGGTGGTCAGTGAAGTGTTTTCTAAGGAAGTGTTGCTTGAGGTAGGGCCTCAAGGCTGAGAGCAAGTCTCCCATGGGAAGATTAGGAGGAAGAGTACTCTAGCCAGTGGGTAGAATAAGGGCATAGGTCCTGAGGCAGGAACAGAGAGTGTTTAGAAGTGAGGAGAGAGAGTTAAGAGACACATTGGAAAGAGGGGCAGAGGCCACATTAGGTACTGGAGTGGGTTGCCATGCCCTCCTCCAGGGGAACTTCCCAATCCAGGGATCAAACCCAGGTCTCCCACATTGCAGGCAAATTCTTTACCATCTGAACCAGCAGGGAAGCCCAAGAATACTGGAATGGGTAGCTTGTCCCTCCTCCAGGGGAACTTCCCAATCCAGGGATCAAACCCAGGTCTCCTGCATTGCAGGCAGCTTCTTTACCAGCTGAGCTACCAGGGAAGCCCTCAATATAATGAAGTTGGATTTTATTCTAAGAGAAGTGGGAAATTGTTGGAGAGTTTTATGTGGGATTGTAGGATGATCTATATTAAATGTAAAGAAGTTGATTTGGTTACTGTGTGGAGAATAAATAAGGGGGCAGAATGGAAGCAGGGTTTGGTAGTTCCTTAATAACTTGAAATGTGAAACTGATATGACCTAGAGATTCCACTCCTAGGTATATGCCCCAAAGAACTGAAAACAAACCCTTGTACTTAAATGTTCTTAGTAGTGTTATTCACAATAGCCAAAAGGTAGAAGCAACTTAAATGTTTACCAAAAGAAGAATATACAAAATATGATATTTCCGTACAGTGGAATGTTACTTAGCCATAGAAGGGAGTGAAGTACTGACACATGCTACCACATGGATGAACCTTGAAAACATTATGCTAAATGAAAGAAACCATATGGAAAAGGCCACGTGTTGTATAATTCCATTTATATGAAAGGTCCAGAGGAGGTGAATCCATAGGGACAGAAAGTGGATTTATGCCCGGGGACAGGAAGAATGGATTTTGACTGCTTAATGGTTATGAGGTTTCCACTTGTGGTGATGAAAAAAGGTTCTGAAAATAGATGGTGGTGAGGGTTGTACTACACTGTGAATGCATATAATGTCATTAAATTATAAGCCTTAAAATGGTACATTTTATGTTATTTTTATATAGTGATAATAATAATAAAAGAATTACCCAAGGGTTTAGTTAAAATGCAGCTTCTTGGGGACTTTTCTTTAGAAATCATGATTCTGTAAGTCTGGGGAATCCAAGGGATTTGCCACTAAGAAAAAGAGAGAGCAGAAGCAAGAAGACCAGAATACAGGAGTAGGGGCGGCTTGGACCATGGTGACCGTGGAGGTTTGATTTAGAAAGGCAGGGGACATATCCTGGAGGTAGTGTCAACAAAACATGCTCATGGTTTGCATGAAAGGCAAAAGAAGAATCAAAGATGACTCACAGATTTTTGATCTGCACATCTGGTTGTAGAATGGTGCCCTTCATGTAGCAGGGAGATTCTAGAGCTACAAGACATTTGGGAAAATTAAGTTTTGTGCCTACCAGAGCAAAGTTATACCTTTTCTTGGAGAAGATGCCAATGCAGAGATTGCTAAATGCCTATTGTAGCCTCTCTACTTCCCCTTTCTTTAAAAATAAAAAGCTGATTTTATTTGGAGTGGCAAAGTGCCCAGCTAAAAGTCAACATTTCTTCAGTTTCTTTGCAGTTAAGGATGGCCAATGAGCTGTAAACAGGTCTTTAAAGCTCTTTAAAGGGCAATAACTTAAGCTTCGAGGGACAACCACTTTTCCCCTTCCTCTGCTTCTACGCAGTTAGAACATGAGCTCCGTAGCTATAATATGAACATGAAAAGCTTGACCTTGAGGTTTGAAGTTATATGCAAAGAATCAGAGGAGCCTGAATTCCAAATAACTTTGAGGAGCTGCCATGCTTGTTCTAGCTTTTCACATCAGAGGATAAACCCTAAAATGTCTTAATTCACAGCAACTGGAGCTCTGTTACTAGCTGCTGAATACAATTCCTGTCTGATACTGTGCCAACGCTAGAAAAATACATTTCCCTATAATTTCCAAAACTTCTATCTTATTACCCATCATTCTCCAAGCAGCATACTGAAGAAGCTGCCTAGAAATAGTTTACGCATAGTATGTCAATATAATGCATTAAAAAAATATATCCTAAACATGCTTTTGGCCTGATTTTTTCTAACCAATATGTCCTATCAGCAATATAAAGCAAGCATTTGTATTTTTAATGTGTTATTTTTGTGCAATCTCCTAAATTTTGATGTTTTAAGCATCATGCCTTTGACATTAGCTAAGAGGGGTATATTGAAGAGGTTGACTGCAGTTCTCTGGGTGTCAAAGATTATACTGGTTTCTGTCCCACAGATGAGAACATAAACCCTTCAGTGAAGATGGAACCATTGTTAAGTTCTCTAGGTATTTTCCTTACACTCATAACAGAGAGTCTGGTAGGGCCTGGACACTGATTTATAATTTTTTTGAGGCTCTAAAAATGGTTATTTAAAAAATTACAAACAATACACATTGATACTTATATGGAAAACACCCAAGAAACTGTTAATACTGCTACTTCTGAGCAGTGGGATAGAGGTCTGGGGAGGGGAGACTTACTTTCTAGATTATACCTTAAATTTTTAAAATAAAATAGATTAACAAGAAGGTCCTACTGTATAATATAGAAAACTATCTTCAATATCGTATCATAAGCTATAATAGAAAAGAATATGAAAAGACATGTATATATATGTTAAGCATGTATAATTGAATCAATTTGCTGTATGCCAGAAACTATCACAACATTGTAAATCAACTACATTTAAAAAAGAACAAGAAAATTTAACATCACAGGTTTCGTGTGTGTGTGTGTATGTGTGTGTGTGCACTCAGTTGCATCTGACACTTTGTGACCCCATGGAATCCCCCACTAGGTTCCTCTGTCTACAGAATTTCCCAGGCAAGAATACTGAAGTGAGTTGCCGTTTCCTTCTCCAGGTGGTCTTCCCGGGTCAGGGATCAAACCTGTGTCTCCTACATTGGCAGGTAGATTCTTTACCACTTTAGCACAGGCAGATTCTTTACTACTGAGCCACCGGGGAAGCTCTCATCCTGTGTAGCAAAGCTGGGAGGGAAGGAGTTCCTAGCATCATGGGAGGGGTAGGTCAGCTCCTGGTAGATGGCTTTTGAGTCTGCGTTTGGGCTTGTGCCCCGCAGAGAAGCTGAGTTGGGTGGTGTGTCTCATGAATTGAGAACTCTGAAAAGGCCATGTTGGGGCCCATCAGAGGGTGACACAGTGTCCTGAAGGTCACAGACTGCAGAGGCCTCAACGTGGTAAACAGGATAGGAGATGGGATATGAAAGCCCAGTTATGCACCGAGTTCAAGACAGAAACCGGTGGTCTCCTCCTCCACCCACCCAATCCCAGTTTAGAGAGGTGTATTCCTTAAATTCTTTGGCCATTTCTTCTCTGATTTACCTCCATATTTACAAATCTATGTCTCTGCTGCTGTTTCTTATCTTTTCAGTTATAGATACTACTGTCATGATCTGTTTCTACCCATGGAATGGCTCTGACACACACATGGGCTTTTCCCACCCCCACCCCCACCAACCAATTTTCTGATACTGGCTAGCTGTCCCACACTTCAGTAAACTCTGACACCCTCAACCTGGAGTTAGTCCTGTACCTGTGTGCATGCTAAGTCGCTTCAGTCATGTCTGACTCGTTGAGACTCTATGGACCATAGCTCTCCAGGCTCCTCTGGAGGGGAGGAGGAGTGCATGGGATTCTCCAGGCAAGAATAACTGGAGTGGGTTGCCAGGCCCTCCTCCAGGGGGTCTTCCCAACCCAGAGTTGAACCCACATCTCTTATGTCTTCTTCATTGGCAGGTGGGTTCTTTACCACTGAGCCACCTGGGAAGCAGGTCACAGAAATTAAGGGCTCAGTCCTACAAGACTGTCTCCTCTTAAGAAGCCAGTCAGCAGTCAACCTCTTGTACTTTTGATTGATTGGCTATAAATCAGGGGTTCCCACAGCCGCCTCCTTCAGTTCATTAATTTGATAGGATGGATCATAAAACTAAGGAAAAGTTTACTTACTAGTTTCAATTCTTGTGAAGGATACAACTCAGTTCAGTTCAGTTGCTCAGTTGTGTCTGACTCTTTGTGACCCCATGGACTGCAGCATGCAGGCTCCCCTGTCCTTCACCAACTCCCAGAGCTTACTCAAACTCATGTCCATCGAGTCAGTGATACCATCCAACCATCTCATCCTCTGTCATCTCCTTCTCCTGCTGCCTTCAATCTTTCCCAGCATCAGGGTCTTTTCCAATGAATCTGTTCTTCACATCAGGTGGCCAAACTATTGGAGTTTCAGCCTCAGCCTCAGTCCTTCCAATGAATATTCAGGACTAATTTCCCTTAGGATTGACTGCTTTGATCTCTTGCAGTCCAAGGGACTCTCAAGAGTCTTCTCTAACACCACAGTTCAAAAGCATCAATTCTTTGGCACTCAGCTTTCTTTATAGTCCAACTCTCACATTCATACATGACTACTGGAAAAACCATAGCTTTGACTAGATGGGCCTTTGTCAGCAAAGTAATGTCTCTGCTTTTTAATATGCTATCTAGGTTGGTCATAGCTTTTCTTCCAAGGAGCAAGTGTCTAATTTCATGGCTGCAGTCCACCATCTGCAATGATTTTGGAGCCCAAGAAACTAAAGTCTGTCACTGTTTCCATTGTTTCCACATCTATTTGCCATGAAGTGATGGGACTGGATGCCATGATCTTCGTTTTCTGAATGTTGAGTTTTAAGCCAACGTTTTCACTCTCCTCTTTCCCTTTCATAAAGAAAGAGGCTCTTTAGTAGTTCTTCACTTTCTGCCATAGGGTGGTGTCATCTACGTATCTGTGGTTATTGATATTTCTCCATCTTGATTCCAGTTTGTGCTTCATCCAGCCTGGCATTTCGCTAGATGTACTCTGCATATAAATTAAACAAGCAGGTTGACAATATACAGCCTTGATGTACTCCTTTCCCGATTTTGAACCAGTCTGTTGTTCAATGTCCAGTTCTAACTGTTCCTTCTTGACCTGCATACAGATTTCTCAGGAGGCAGGTCAGGTGGTCTGATATTCTCATCTCTTTAAGAATTTTCCACATTTTATTGTGATCCACACAGTCAAAGTCTTTGGTGTAGTCAATAAAACAGAAGTAGATGTTTTTCTGGAACTCTCTTGCTTTTTTGATGATCCAGCGGGTGTTGGCAATTTGATCTCTGGTTCCTCCGCCTTTTCTAAATCCATCTTGTACATCTGAGGAACAGATAAATGAAAGAGATGTACAGAGCAAGGCCTGGGGCAACAAAGTCAAGGGGCAGTGAAGCTGCAGGCATGCCCCCTTCCCAGCACCTCGATGTGTTCCCCAGCCCGGAAGCTCTCCAAACACCATTGCTTAGGGTTTTTATAGAGGCACGATTGATTAAATCACAGACCATTCGTGATCAACTCAATCCCCAGCTCCTTTCCCTTTCCTGGAGGTCAGGGGAGATTCCAACTTTTAATCCTGTGATTCTAACCCTTTAACCCCACGGTTGGTTTCTCCAGCAACCAGTCCCCATCTGGAACCCATTTAGGGGCCTACTGAGTCACCTTATTTGCATAAACTCTTATTATGAACAACAAAAGATACTTCCTTTATCTCATCACTCAGGGAATTTCGAGGGTTTTAGGATCTCTGTGCCAGGACCTGGGGACAAAGACCAAATAAGTATTTCTTCTATTGTTTTTAAATTTTATTTGTTATTTGTTTGGCTGTGTTGGGTCTTGGTCGCATCATGTGGGATCTTCCATTGCAGCGCACGGACTCTCTAGCTGTGGTACCTGGGCTCCAGAGCAGGCAGCCTTCAGTATTATTGTGGCACTTGGGCTTAGTCTCTCTGTGGCATGTGGGATCTTAGTTCCCTGACCAAGGATTGAACTCTCGTCTCCTGCACTGCAAAGCAAATTCTTAACCACTGGACGGACCCTAGGAAAGTTTCCAAATACATATTTCTTATGATATTACCATATCATAAAAAGCAGAGACATTACTTTGCTGATAAAGGCCCATCTAGTCAAAGCTATGGATTTTCCCAGTAGTCATGTATGGATGTGAGAGTTGGACTATAAAGAAAGTTGAGTGCCGAAGAATTGATGTTTTTGAACTGTGGTGTTGGAGAAGACTCTTGAGAGTCCCTTGGACTGTAAGAAATCAAAGCAGTCAATCCTAAAGGAAATTAGTCTTGAATATTCATTGGAAGGACTGAGGTTGAGGCTGAAACTCCAGTAGTTTGGCCACCTGATGTGAAGAACAGACTCATTGGAAAAAACCCCGATGCTGGGAAAGATTGAAGGCAGGAGGAGAAGGGGATGACAGAGGATGAGATGGTTGGATGGCATCACTGACTTGATGGACATTAGTTTGAGCAAGCTCTGGGAGTTAGTGATGGACAGGGGAGCATGGCATGCCACAGTCCATGGGATCACAAAGAGGCGGACACGACTTAGTGACTAAACTGAACTGAACTGATGCTATTACCGTATTGCAACATTATTTACTGACTTCCTAATATAAAGGATTTAACTCTTTTACACACTCTTCATTCATTTCCAGTCCCATCTTTAGCTTCGTCACAGCACAAGGTTTGGTTAAATCAATGTTTAGTGTTTATCCTAGTATGGCAATATAAATACCATATAAGCGGACCCACGTAATGTACTATGCTTCCCTTCCCTTCTCGTGTACGTTTTTGTTTTCCCTGGACTGAATAATCCCTTTATTTTACTGTGCTTTGAACACACTCGTCACTAGTTCTGCCTGCATCAACAGCTTCTCAGTAATATCTTCACTCCAAGCACAGCAGGTAGTTTATCACTCGTCCCCCGCCTTCCCAAGACCTCTGCAGTCCATCGTATTTTGCAAAACTGGCCACAGCAATATTTCCTCTCCCACAAGCTCTTCCAGAATCTTTTCACTCCACATCAAAGGCAGTGTTTATCTGACTTTTCTTGAACCTGGGTGGGAGCCTGTGATTACCGTGACAGATTGTGGTAGAAGCGACAGTGTGTGGTTTTTGACACCAGGACATAAAAAGACAGCTTGTTTTCTGCCTGGCTGTCTCTCTTAAGGCTCTTACTTTTAGAAGCCTGTCACTACTGAGAGAAAGCCCAAACCGGCCCAGATGGGCAGAGCACATAGTGAGGGCTGAGACCCCCAGCTGACAGCCAGCAGCAACCACCGGACAGGTAAGTAAATGACCCCTCAGATAATCACAGCCCTCAGGCTTCTCTAAGACTGTGAGCCAGTTGTGACTCCATGTTGGGTCTGTTTCTTTGACTTTAACCTTTGCTTATTATTGCTTTTGTTATTATAATCATACATAATGCCCTACCTCAGAGAAGCAGGGTTCTCTGCCTGACTGTTAAAGTTCTTTCATTCACAGAGACAATCTGATGCTGTCCACCTGTTCAAGCCTGCAGAAAAGAAGTGAGCACATCCCCTCTTCAAGGCTGGCCATTCCAGGAGATATCTGCGAGACTTATGACCTTTGCACTTTACTTGCGCAGCTCCTCTCCCTCTCAGTTCTATAAAAGAACCTGCCATCCAGACCCCCCATAAGGTGGTTATTTTGAGACATTAGTCTGCCACCGTCTCGGTCAGCTGGCTTTCTGAATAAAGTCACACTCCTTGCCTTGGGCTTCCCTACTGTCTCAGTGGTAAAGAACCTGCCTGTCAATGTAGGAGACAGAGGTTCAATCCCTGATTTGGGAGGATCCTACATGCTGCAGAGCAACAAAGCCTGTGTACCCCAACTATCAAGCCTGTGCTCTAGAGCCTGGGAGCTGCAACTATTGAAGCCCATGCACCCTAGAGCCCCTGTGCTCTGCAGCAAGAGAAGCCTGTGTACTGTGACTGGGGAGTAGCCTCCACTGGCCACAATAGAGAAAAGCCTGTGCAGCAAGGAAGACTCAGCACAGCCATAAATAAATAAAAAATGTTATTAAAAAAATCAAGTTGTATTCCTTGCCTCAACACCTCATCTCTTGGATTTATTGGTCTTTTATGCAGTGAGCAGAGTGAGCTTGGACTCAGTAACACTTTGAGTCTTTCAGCTCTAGACATTGGGTAGCAGAGACAAGCCAACCCTTCTGTGCCCTGTCTGAATTTCTGGCCCCCCAAACTCATATGCACAGTAAGTAGATGTTTTCCACCACTGAGTTGTGTTACACTACAGAATACTTCTGTAGTTGCCAGCCTCCAAGATGGCCCCAGGGATCCCTGTCTCTTGATACTCACATCTAGTGTGGTCTTCTCCCACCTCATGTAAGGGTTGGTCTCTGGTGACTGATAGAATACTGCAGAAGTGATGGCATGTTAGTTCCAAGGTTAGAATATAAGACACATTGTGGCTTCTGTCCTGGGCTCTGTCCCCTTCTCTGCTGGATCAATCACTCTAGAGGAAGCCGGCTTCCATGTGGTGAGTGGCCTTTCTGGAGAGGCCCACAGGACAAGTAAGTAACTCAGGACCCTTGCCAGGCACCCACATGAATGGGCAGATCCGTCAGCTCTTGTGAAGTCTTCGAATGACTGCAGCCTTGTCTGGATTGCAACCTCATGAAAGACCCTGAACCAGAAGCAGATTTTTGACCCTTAGAAACTATAAGATAATCAATGTTTGTTGTTTTAAGCTGCTAACCTTTGGGATTGTTACCCAGTGGTGTTTAACTAATGTAGCTTCCCACCTGGGAGGCTCCCTTATCTTCTTGTTTCAGTCTGAACAGACTCTCCCTATGCCTGAATTACACTGGATTTCCTTTCATCCTCATCCTAGGAATTCTCTTTCCTTTTCCCCTAGATCTCTGTTTTCCTCTTTATAATTTTAATTTCTCATTTTGATAGAGCATACTATTCAGTAGCATCCTAAAAAGAGTTCATTGAGGGAAATTATTTTGAGAGCTTGCATGATGGATACTGTCTTTTCTGCCCTTATATTTGTTTGTTAGATATCAGGGTCTAGAATTTTAGGTTGAAAATACTTTTTTCATTCAAGAATTTGAATGGGTTGCTTCCTTTTTTGCCTGCCTTTCTATGTTGCTATTGAAAATTATGAATCTTTGTATGTGGCTGATTTTGGTTTCTGTTTTCCCTTTCTGAGAACTTTTCAGTTCAGTTCATTTCAGTCACTCAGTCGTATCTGACTCTTTGAGATCCCATGAATCGCAGCATGCCAGGCCTCCCTGTCCATCAGCAACTCCCGGGGTTCACTCAGACTCACGTCCATCGAGTCAGTGATGCCATCCAGCCATCTCATCCTCTGTCGTCCCCTTCTCCTCCTGCCCCCAATCCCTCCCAGCATCAGACTCTTTTCCAATGAGTCAACTCTTCGCATGAGGTGGCCAAAGTACTGGAGTTTCAGCTTTAGCATCATTCCTTCCAAAGAAATCCCAGGGCTGATCTCCTTCAGAATGGACTGGTTGGATCTCCTTGCAGTGCAAGGGACTCTCAAGAGTCTTCTCCAACACCACAGTTCCAAAGCATCAATTCTTTGGCGCTCAGCCTTCTTCACAGTCCAACTCTCACATCCATACATGACCACAGGAAAAACCATAGCCTTGACTAGACGGACCTTTGTTGGCAAAGTAATGTCTCTGCTTTTGAATATGCTATCTAGGTTGGTCATAACTTTCCTTCCAAGGAGTGTCTTTTAATTTCATGGCTGCAGTCACCATCTGCAGTGATTTTGGAGCCCAGAAAAATAAAGTCTGACACTGTTTCCACTGTTTCCCCATCTATTTCCCATAAAGTGATGGGACCGGATGCCATGATCTTCGTTTTCTGAATGTTGAGCTTTAAGCCAACTTTTGCACTCTCCACTTTCACTTTCATCAAGAGGCTTTTGAGTTCCTCTTCACTTTTGGCCATAAGGGTGGTGTCATCTGCGTATCTGAGGTTATTGTTATTTCTCCCGGCAATCTTGATTCCAGCTTGTGCTTCTTCCAGCCCAGCGTTTCTCATGATGTACTCTGCATATAAGTTAAACAAGCAGGGTGACAATATACAGCCTTGACGAACTCCTTTTCCTATTTGGAACCAGTCTGTTGTTCCATGTCCAGTTCTAACTGTTGCTTCCTGACCTGCATACAGGTTTCTCAAGAGGCAGGTCAGGTGGTCTTTTAGGAGGCACCAACTTGTAGGTGGTGGTCAAGCAGGCAGCTTCTAGGACCAGACTATCTGGTTTCAAATCTTAGTTCCAACAATTATTGTCTGGGAAAGTTTTTGCCTTCTCTATGCCTCAGTAAAGTGGGGATAATAATGGTACCTACCTCACAGTGTGGTGCTGCCCTACACCCATTGAGGTAGCTCCTTCTCAGATGAGTAAGTGTCCTAGACCATTTCTGGGGGAGCATTAGAATGGGCTTGGCAAGCTTTATCTGTAAAGGAAGAGATAGTAAATACTTTTGTCATTGTGGCTTACACAGTCTCAAACAGCTATTCAACTCTGCCATTATGGTGTGAAGGCCACCAGAGAAAACGTAAATGTATGAGCACGGTTGTGCTTCAATAAAACTTTATTTACACAGTGGCATACTTTGGCCCACTGAGCATAGGTTGCAGATCCTGATGGGGAAGGCACTCTATCCTCTCCCTTGTGTGCTTTCTCTTTGATTCTCTCTCAGAGGTCTAGCGACGCCCCCTGGTGGAAGCATCTCAGACCAGAAAATCCTACTCTCTCCAGTGTAGGTCCCCCAATTCGATTATACTAAAATAAAAGCAGGGTTGTATTTTGCGGTGTTAATGAAATAACCTGAATGAAACTTTGGTGATAATGGGAGCCGATTACCAACTATGATATACCTGAATTTGCATTATTGTGGGCCTTGCGGCCACAGTTTCACTGTCCTTAAACCAATGCAGAAAATGCTTAACCCTTTATCTTTTTATTTTATATTGGAGTATAGTTGATTTACAATGTTGTGTTAGTTTCAGGTGTACAGAAAAGTACACCTTTCTGCGGATTCTTTACTGTCTGAGCCACCAGGGAAGCCCAAGGAACTGAGTAAGCAGGTAATTTAGAATGTGTTGACTGTGCCACAGTTGACTGATTTTTGGCCAATCAAATTAGCAAAGACTAAAAAAACACAGCAAAAGATACAATTAACACTTGTCAGGATGTGATGAAAAGGGTGCTTTGTTGATTTCTGATGTCAGGAGAACTAGTTTGGCTAAATTAACCTTTTGTTGTTGCTTCCATCCCTCCGGTTTTCTGCGCACTTCTTTCTTGGACCTGTGTGTCTTGCTTTGAGGATGGGAGTGGGTGGGTGGAGAGCAGTTTCCTTCTCACTTCCCATTGCCTCTTGGGGAAGGCCGCCCCCAAAATGAGCTGCCATTAGATGTTCCTTCCGAGTCTTGGTCCCCCAAGGACCAGGAAGAACCCAGGCCCATTTTTACAAGATGGTTGGTGGCTGGAGGAGCTTCCTAAAAACTAATCAGGAGTTGCCCCCTGCTGTTGTATTTCCAGCAGCGGACACATCGCACCACCTGTACAGTTCCTGCACCAGCTCACCTCACACCACGTGGCCTTTGGCCACCCCTCACCTCAGTCCTCACCTGCCGCATCCCCCAGCGGCCATCAACAACCCCCAGCTGGTTTTCTCTTCTTTTCTGGTCCTTTCTTCCAACATCATTAGGCTAGTATTAGTTAACATGTAGCTTTTTGTTTTTCTTCATTTAAAATTTCAAATGCAAGAACGCTCCTTGTGAAAGTTAAAATAATTGAGAAGCATAGAAGGTAAAGAGGTGAGATTCCTTCCTTCACACGACTTATCCTAGCCCCCAGAGTTGACCATAGTGAGTAGTTTGGTTGTTTCTTTCTCTGGCTCTCTGCTTCTCTTTCTTTTCAAGACCTGCAGGGCACAACCTTGTCCCACTTGCTGCAGTGTGGCTCCCCTCATATTGAGGGTGACAGGAAGTATCCCTCAGAATGTGCAGATACAAGTAATGCTTGGGTGATGGCTGATGCTATTTTTGGGGAGCTGGTGGAGACGTGATCTCCAACCATGAAGGAGCCCAAGGATTCTCTCTCTCTCTCTGTCCTGTACGGAACCCTTATGCTTTTCTTTCCCACCTTACTCACACAACTAGTTCTCTTTCTCACTTCATGTCTCTGAGCCCTTCTAGGCAAGGATTTTCTGGGCCTCATTCCTAAACTGTGTTTCGGCCACTGCCAAACTCTGTGGCCTGTGTCAGATAAAATCATCAGATGATCCCCAAGGTAAAAAGCTTGGCAGCTGAACAAGCAGGGTGATAGACTTGGGGTTCTTCTGCTGTTTAATCTCCCGCCTTGCTCTGTGTCCAAATATGCCCCCTGGAATTCTCCCACCTCCCACTCCTCAGATCCTGAGCCCCATGGCATTTTATGTAGCACCCGACTTCAATTTCTCCAAGGGTTCCTCTTTGCATCCATCAGACCCCTTCACTCCAGGCCACACTGCAATGGACAGTCTAATGGGTCAGCCACGTTCAAGCAGATCGCAATGCTACAACAGATTCCCCCTTCAAAGAGGGCCCCGGCAATGCACTGGCACCGGTTCAAAGGGATCAGGTCGACCTGAGAATCTGATCAGGGATTGGTGGGAGAGTAGAAGATGCTCAAAATCCCATCAATCAACAGGATTCTGAAGAAATTCAGAGGACGCTTTGAATCTCCTTCAAGTGTGTCTTAATGATGTTTTTAGAATGCTGGACTTCATTTCCAGGACTGCCGTTCTTGGTTGTAGGTTGCTCAACATGGGAGCATCCCTTTTTTCAGTTGGACTGAGAAAGGGAAAACTTCGTTTTACTGTAATATTACCTGGTTTTAATTTAAGTTAGGGGGATGGAAAAGTAGCCTGAAAGTGTGTCTCGAGTTTATAATACTGTCTTACAATTAGATCTTTATTGCAACAAGATGGGAAAGTGGACTGAGGTCCCCTTGTGTTTAGGACTTCACGGCCCTTTATCATAATCCTGATCTGTCTAGTTCCTATAATCAAAAACCTGAGGAATCAGAAAACTCTTCTGACATTCTAACTTCTCTCAACTCTCAGGGGAGAAACCAAGCTTCGCCCACTCCTGTAAGTTCGCTTACTCCTCCAGATTCTTCTTATCAAACTAAGACACCACCTCCCCAGAGGGATGACTCCTGTTGGGGCAAGAGTTATTTACTTTATCAGCCTGTTATCAAGGGTCAATTTGATCACTATCTGGTCTAAATTTTAGCTATGAATCTATGACTACAGAAAAAGAAAGTTTTCTGTTTTTTTTTTTTTTTTTTACATTGTGTGGCTACAGTACTCTTTAGACTCTAGAGAAAATTTTGTTTTGAAATTGCAAAACCTGCTCTTTTTTTGCATGTGCAATTAGAGAAAGCTAACTTGTTAAAATACTTCTTTTCCCCCCAGAATTCTGACCTTGAGGGAACAAGTACTTCTGGGAGAACTTGCATTTCTCACTCTGTGCCTTGAGACCAAAAGATGAGGAAGAAGCCTTTTAAAATTAAACTTATTCCAACTGTTATTTACAACTAGTGAGCTTTATATTGTGATATCTGATTTATGACTATGTTTAGAAAAGGAAGCTATGCGATCGCTCATGTCTGTCTACATGTTTGTATGCATCACCTTTGTCTTTACCTTTAGATGGTATTATTAGAATTAATTTGTCAATGAACTCTACTTAATTGGCTTAAAGGATATTAAGTGTTTATGTAAATTCTGGAAAATACAGAAGGTAAATGACTGGAATTAATTGCAGATTTGCATGAACTGGAAAATATTCAGTATTAAATTAATATCTGGTATTAATGTTTAGTTCTAAAAGGTCTTGTAGGTCTTCATAGAACCGTTCAACTTCAGCTTCTTCAGCATTACTGGTTGGGGCATAGACTTGGATTACTGTGATATTGAATGGTTTGCCTTGGAAACGAACAGAGATCATTCTGTCATTTTTGAGATTGCATCCAAGTACTGCATTTCTGACTCTTTTGTTGACCATGATGGCCACTCCATTTCTTCTGAGGGATTCCTGCCCGCAGTAGTAGATATAATGGTCATCTGAGTTAAATTCACCCATTCCAGTCCATTTCAGTTTGCTGATTCCTAGAATGTTGACATGTACTCTTGCCATCTCTAGTTTGACCACTCCAATTTGCCTTGATTCATGGACCTGACATTCCGGGTTCCTATGCAATATTGCTCTTTACAGCATCGGACCTTGCTTCTATCACCAGTCACATCCACAGCTGGGTATTGTTTTTGCTTTGGCTCCATGCCTTCATTCTTTCTGGAGTTATTTCTCCACTGATCTGCAGTAGCATATTGGGCACCTACTGACCTGGGGAGTTTCTCTTTCAGTATCCTATCAGTTTGCCTTTTCATACTGTTCATGGGGTTCTCAAGGCAAGAATACTGAAGTGGTTTGCCATTCCCTTCTCCAGTGGACCACATTCTGTCAGATCTCTCCACCATGACCTGCCCGTCTTGGGTTGCCCCACAGGCATGGCTTAGTTTCATTGAGTTAGACAAGGCTGTGGTCCTAGTGTGGTTAGATTGACTAGTTTTCTGTGAGTATGGTTTCAGTGTGTCTGCCCTCTGATGCCCTCTTGCAACACCTACTGTCTTACTTGGTTTTCTCTTACCTTGGGCGTGGGGTATCTCTTCATGGCTGCTCCAGCAAAGCGCAGCCATTGCTCCTTACCTTGGATGAGGGGTATCTGCTCACCGCCGCCCTTCCTGGCCTTCAATGTGGGATAGCTCCTCTAGGCCCTCCTGCGCCCACGCAGCCACGGCTCCTTGGAAAGCAGGAAGTCAAGAAACACCTGAAGTAACAGGCAAATTTGGCCTTGGAATATGGAATGAAGCAGGGCAAAGACTAATAGAGTTTTGCCAAGAAAATGCACTGGTCATAACAAACACCCTCTTCCAACAACACAAGAGAAGACTCTATACATGGACATCACCAGATGGTCAACACCGAAATCAGACTGATTATATTCTTTGCAGCCAAAAGATGGAGGAGCTCTATACAGTCAGCAAAAACAAGACCAGGAGCTGACTGTGGCTCAGACCATGAACTCCTTATTGCCAAATTCAGACTTAAATTGAAGAAAGTAGGGAAAAGCACTAGACCATTCAGGTATGACCTAAATCAAATCCCTTATGATTATACAGTGGAAGTAAGAAATAGATTTAAGGGCCTAGATCTGATAGATAGAGTGCCTGATGAACTATGGACGGAGGTTCGTGACACTGAACAGGAGACAGGGATCAAGACCATCCCCATGGAAAAGAAATGCAAAAAAGCACAATGGCTGTCTGGGGAGGCCTTACAAATAGCTGTGAAAAGAAGAGAAGCGAAAAGCAAAGGAGAAAAGGAAAGATATAAGCATCTGAATGCAGAGTTCCAAAGAATAGCAAGAAGAGATAAGAAAGCATTCTTCAGCGATCAATGCAAAGAAATAGAGGAAAACAATAGAATGGGAAAGACTAGAGATCTCTTCAAGAAAATTAGAGATACCAAAGGAACATTTCATGCAAAGATGAGCTCGATAAAGGACAGAAATGGTATGGACCTAACAGAAGCAGATGATATTAAGAAGAGATGGCAAGAATACACAGAGGAACTGTACAAAAAGATCTTCACGACCCAGTTAATCATGATGGTGTGATCACTGACCTAGAGCCAGAAATCCTGGAATGTGAAGTCAAGTGGGCCTTAGAAAGCATCACTACAAACAAAGCTAGTGGAGGTGATGGAATTCCAGTTGAGCTATTCCAAATCCTGAAAGATGCTGCTGTGAAAGTGCTGCACTCAGTATGCCAGCAAATTTGGAAAACTCAGCAGTGGCCACAGGACTGGAAAAGGTCAGTTTTCATTCCAATCCCAAAGAAAGGCAATGCCAAAGAATGCTCAAACTACCACACAATTGCACTCATCTCACACGCTAGTAAAGTAATGCTCAAAATTCTCCAAGCCAGGCTTCAGCAATATGTGAACCGTGAACATCCTGATGTTCAAGCTGATTTTAGAAAAGGCAGAGGAACCAGAGATCAAATTGCAAACATCCGCTGGATCATGGAAAAAGCAAGAGAGTTCCAGAAAAACATCTATTTCTGCTTTATTGACTATGCCAAAGCCTTTGACTGTGTGGATCACAATAAACTGTGGAAAATTCTGAAAGAGATGGGAATACCAGACCACCTGATCTGCCTCTTGAGAAATTTGTATGCAGGTCAGGAAGCAACAGTTAGAACTGGACATGGAACAACAGACTGGTTCCAAATAGGAAAAGGAGTTCGTCAAGGCTGTATATTGTCACCCTGTTTATTTAATTTATATGCAGAGTACATCATGAGAAACGCTGGACTGGAAGAAACACAAGCTGGAATCAAGATTGCCGGGAGAAATATCAATAACCTCAGATATGCAGATGACACCACCCTTATGGCCAAAAGTGAAGAGGAACTCAAAAGCCTCTTGATGAAAGTGAAAGTGGAGAGTGCAAAAGTTGGCTTAAAGCTCAACATTCAGAAAACGAAGATCATGGCATCTGATCCCACCACTTCAAGGGAAATAGATGGGGAAACAGTGGAAACAGTGTCAGACTTTATTTTTCTGGGCTCCAAAATCACTACAGATGGTGACTGCAGCCATGAAATTAAAAGACGCTTACTCCTTGGAAGGAAAGTTATGACCAACCTAGATAGCATATGCAAAAGCAGAGACATTACTTTGCCAACAAAGGTTCGTCTAGTCAAGGCTATGGTTTTTCCTGTGGTCATGTGTGGATGTGAGAGTTGGACTGTGAAGAAAGCTGAGCGCCGAAGAATTGATGCTTTTGAACTGTGGTGTTGGAGAAGACTTTTGAGAGTCCCTTGGACTGCAAGGAGATCCAACCAGTCCATTCTGAAGGAGATCAGCCCTCGGATTTCTTTGGAAGGAATGATGCTAAAGCTGAAACTCCAGTACTTTGGCTACCTCATGCGAAGAGTTGACTCATTGGAAAAGAGTCTGATGCTGGGAGGGATTGGGGGCAGGAGGAGAAGGGGACGACAGAGGATGAGATGGCTGGATGGCATCACTGACTTGATGGATGTGAGTCTGAGCGAACTCTGGGAGTTGGTGATGGACAGGGAGGCCTGGTGTGCTTCGATTCATGGGGTCGCCAAGAGTCGGACACGACTGAGCGACTGATCTGATCTGATTAATGTTTAGACTTGTTAATCTAATTAATATAGATATGTCTTTAGAGTCATCAACATTAAATATAAAACCTTTATTTTAATAGATGTCAAATAAGATTTTATTATACCTATTGCAATTTTGTCAGCATGTAAATAAATAAATAACTTGGTATGATAAAATTTTTACAAGTAAATTAAATGTAAATAAGATAAAAGCTTTTAGGTAAACTCCATAGGAATAATTATGCTTTAGGAATATCTATATAAAAATAGTCTCTCCAGATTTTCATAAGTTGATATTCTAGTGTTGGACTCTTTTACATGATCTCTTTTGTATTTGTATTTGAAATCTAAGTTTCTGCCATTAGAGTGGTATATTAAGCATCATGACCTGTTTATAAATTTTGGAGACTAAACCTTTGACAGACATTATTTGCAACTGTTTTCTACCATTCTGTGGGTTGTCTTTTTGCTTTGTTTATTGTCTTCTTTGCTAGCAAAAGCTTTTGAGTTTAAGTAGGTCCCATTTGCTTATTTTTATTTCCATTATTCTGAGGTAAAAAAAAGATATTGTTGAGATTTATATCAGAGAGTGTTCTGCCTATGTTTTCCTCTCTGATTTTATAGTATCTGGTCTCACATTTAGGTCTTTAACCCATTTTGGGCTTATTTTTGTGTATGATGTAAAAGAATCATCTAATTTCAATTTTTTAAAATTACATAGCTGTCTGGTTTTCCCAGCACCATTTGTTGAAAAGTCTGTCTTTCCAACGTTGTGTAGTTTTGCCTCCTTTGTCATAGATCAATTGACTATAGGTACATAGGTTTATTTCTGGGTTCTTTATCCTGTTCCATTGATCTATATTTCTATTTTTATGCCAGTACCATACTCTTTTGATGACTGTAGCTTTGTAGTATAGCGTGAAGTCAGGGAGCCTGATTCCTCCAGCTCCGTTTTTCTTTCTTAAGATGACTTTGGCTATTCAGGGTCTTTTTTGTCTTCATACAAATTTTAAGATTTTTTTTTGTTCTAGTTCTGTGGAAAATGCCCTTGGTAATTTGATAGAGATTGCATTGAATCTGTAGATTGCCTTGGATAGTATAGTCATTCTGATAATATTGATTCTTCCAATCCACAAACATGGTATATCTTTCCATCTGTTTGTGTCTTCTTCATTTCTTTCATCAGGGACTTATAGTTTTCAGAGTACAGGTCTTTCAGGCAAATTAATCTTGATTTGACTGTATTTGGTAGAAATGAGGGTAATTTTAGAGAAAATAATTATGTTTCAATGAATATTAAATTCCAATTTTGTTAATGGAGGTCTGTATTTGCTAAGACTCATTTCCCAGGTAGTTCCTTGCTGTTATGTTATATTAATGTACAGTTTAATTAAATTATTAAAAGGACACTCTAGATTTGTTTCTGGAAGTTGTCTCAGTAATCTCTTTGGATGAAGATCAGATGCCCGATGATCTGCAACCAGGGGATTATGCATAGTGGAAAAGATATAATTTAAAGGACTGTCTCCAACCTAGATGGAAGGACCCTTATCAGGTACTCTTAACTAGCTCACGTGCAGTGAAACTGAAGGGATTGACTTGGATTAATTTCCAGTCACAAAGGAATCCTGCACTGGACTGGCCACAGAGAGGGTGACTGACCTCAAAATCATCTTAAAATAATTTTCAAACATAAGAGTAACTCCATGCACACCAGGATGAGAAGACGACGACATCAGAAGCAGGCAGCTTGCCCCAGATTCTTGGCCTGACTCATATGATCATTTATAATGTTTAGTGACTTCTTGGACCTTTGCAAATGAATCAAATTTTCTACATCATAGGCATGATCCTATGCTAGTTTTAAAAATCAATCTAATTGTTGGGTTTGTGGCTAATTACCTGTGCTTAATTAGTACTTTTGGGTTACCTTGGTGGATTTCTCCACTCCAAGGCTCTAATTGTTTGGCTCCATTGCTGTGTTCAGGAAATTTATTCTAAAAGAAAAAAATTATAGTCCTATTCAGAACACTATTGATATTACTAGATGGTATCCCCTTTCCTGGCCAATTAATAATGCCTGCTCTGACCCTGGCCGTAAATATGAATTTTCCTCTATCACTCAAGCTTGATCAGAGCAACAAGCAAAATTTCAGCCAAAGAATAAATCCTCCCACAAGTATGGGATGGATTAATGTGGTTAACACCAGGCTATAGTAATTTAAGTTTAAAGGCTCTTATATGCTGTGAACAGTTAAACTGTACTAGGGATAACCAGCTTAGTAACATCAGGAAATTAAGTCAGATACCTCATGGACAATACCAATATATCAGTTAAGTTCAGTCACTAAGTTGTGTCTGACTCTGAGACCCCATGGACTGCAGCACGCCAGGCTTCCCGGTCCATCACCAACTCCTGGAGCTTGCTCAAAGTCATGTCCATCAAGTCAGTGATGCCATCCCACCATCTCATCCTCTGTCATCCCCTTCTCCTCCTGCCTTCAGTCTTTCCCAGCATCAGCAGATATATATGCCTATATATTTATTTATATAAAAATATATATTTATATATATTTCCCAGAATCAACATCAGCATATATATATATGCCAGTATATAATTTCCCTGAAAAATAAGAATTGGTACAGAACGAACTAAGTCAGATGACCTGGGATATATTGGGCTGCACCTAACAGAAGTTCTTGACTTGAATTCTTACTAATACTGCTAACTATATTATCATCTATATTTCCTGTTTTGTAAACTTATTGTTTCTTATGTTACCAAATGTGTGACTGAGCCTCTGATAAAGTGATGACCCATAGCTCCATATGAGATCAATGACTGTAATAGTGAAAGTCTAGATATGAGAAGAAGCAACAGAGTGAATATTTTCTTGGGCCATAGAGACTAGTAAGAAAGGTGGTCCAGAGACTTTCTTAAAAAAATTATCTGTTTATTTATTCATTTGGTGCTCGGTTTTCATTGGTGCTCACAGTCTTTCTCCAGTTGTGGTGAGTGGGGGCTACTCTTCTTTGCAGTGCTCAGGCTTCTCATTGCCGTGGCTTCTCCTGCTGTGGAGCATGGGCTCTAGACATGCAGGCTTCAGTAATTGCAGTGCATGGGCTCAGTAGCTGTGGCACCCAGGCTCTAGATCACTGGGTCAGTAGTTGTGGCATACAGGCTTAGTTGCTCCATGGCATGTGAGATCTTCCCAGGGATAAAACCTGAATAGCCTATCAGCAAAATCTTCACCACACCTGGAAATGAGCATGCTTAGCATGGAATGAAATGATCATGAAATGCTTCCAAATACACGGTCAAATTTACAATGAGCAGGCCTTGTCACCTACAAGTTAGCACTTGTCACCAGCACTTACCATCTGCCTCTACAAGGATTAAAGCATGAGCCACTGCAACTGCAGACCTGCAGCATCTTGGAAGGGGTTCAGGGTGGAGATCAGGAATGAAGTGCTCTGTGCTCTGAGAAAAACTAGAACAGGCCTTCAGATAGTTAGATGCTTTCAGGAGAAGATTGTATGAGCCAAAATTCTTGCATCTTTTCATACCTAGAGAAACACTAAAATCATTAATGTTGACACCTGCTTTAGCTATTAAGGAGAAAATTCCAATTAAAAGTGCTATGGTTCAGACATCCAAGATAATACTAGGTGACACTATGGGTGTGTTTCAGACAAGTTCTTGTGCTTCTTGAGAACTTGTTTTATGAGCTCTGTCAGACTTGATGTCCCCAGCCATTCTTGAGACAACACTAGCTGGTAGCCAGTAGCTGTAACCTTACATTTTCAAGTGTCCTCTTGTAACTATGACACTTTTTACATGATAAAATTGCTTTAGATCATATATTACAAAAAAGAGAAAAGACATGTGTAGTGACCAATTGCCGGGGTCCAGCCCCGGCTGAGCCAGGGTATTCGAAGGGGAGATGGCTTCGGCGACTATTTAAATATTCATCAAAGATATAAAGAGTAATAGAATGAGGATAGCTCAGTAGGAAAATTCAGTGGAGAAAAGAGGCTGAGTAGCTTGGTTTACGCAGGAGACCAATAAAACTTCAAGACAAGAAGTTTGCACCACTTACGTAGGCCACAGGCATCCTTCCGTTCTCCCGAAGGAGAGGAGACACTGAGGCCTCCCTGGTCGGATCTTAGAAGCCCAGGCATAATTAGTAAGCATGGCGGGTTCCACGCTCCAGATGGAGACTCAGCCAGAGTGAGAGAAAGAGCAACATGAGGAGACCAGTATTTCGAGAAACTGATCCCAATTCTTTATTTTCCATGGTCTACTTTTATACACTGAGATGTTATGCAAAAGTCACGCGGGGTCAGCAGTCCTGACTTTAATTAAAGTCAGGTGCTTCATACAAATGTATACAGAGGTCTTAGGGGTATTACATCATCTTCTGGCCAGGGGGCCTGCTGACAATTTATGACCCTCTCCTTGTGACAGCGGTCAGTCAACCAGGACACTTATTTTTCCAGGGGTGATTATTCTTAAAACAGACGCCACCCAAATAAAGTTACATTCCTATAGGGTGTGGGTATAGTGGGTTTTAGTTAAGGAAAGAATTTACTTAGCCTAAGGTCTAACGTGATTAATATCAAAGGTTAATACTTATTTCTTCTATATATTCGTTAATGTGTGTAAGGGCAGGGGATATGGAGACTTAGTAACAAGCATTGGCTCAACAAATGAAAAACCCTTTACCAATACAATTTCTAATCAGCCCACTATACTTATAGTTTTCTAACTTTTCTAAGGTACCTGTTTTTAGAAGGTTTAAAGCATCTCGTGCCTCTCATGGTTGGGAGGCTGTGAGCAATCACATGTGGCCGGACGAGTCTGTCAGGCAGGCCAGAGAACCTTCAGAGGAGTTTGTAGGTTAAAACACTCTTGTCACACCCAGGAGTTTTTATTAACTGGAGCTCTAGGTTAACTCCTTCTCCGAAAGAGGTGGAGGGGGACAGCCCCCCGTAAAGTCAGAGGTGTAGGTGAGAGCACAAAGTAGTAAAGTAGGCAGGCTCTGGTTATGGGGGTAGATGCTCGAGGATTTCCAGGGGGACTCCTGAGGCTTGATCCCGCCTTTGCGTATGTCGAGCCTCCTTCCTCATGACCTTTGCCACGGGCAAGCTTGTTACTTATGTGTTAATACCACATTAGAGGTTAAAATTGACTTAGATAAAACTAGGCAATCAGCTACAAGTCTCCTCAAAGTGTCAAGTCCAGACTGGCTGTCATGCTTATTCTCCTGAAAAGAAATGAGATCTATTTTGTTATTAACATTCAGGTGGTCACTCACCCATCTACTTCTAACTGGATCTGCTACCCTGACACCAATCACAGTGGGATAATAGAAGTAGACAGCTACTGTATATCACTCCACATGGTTCCATTCCTCTGGACAGAATAACCCCAGAGCTGACTCTATCTGAACCAAGATCAGAATTGCTACCAAATGTAACGTAGTTCTTACTCCTGCTTGGACCCCTGGTTATAATAATTCTTTTACTGGTCTTTGGATCCTGTCTACTTAATCTACGTGTCTAGTTTGTTCTTTTTAAGGACACAGTGTTTTCCCAGATGAGATGATGGTACTGCAGAGATTCCAGCCATTCCTCAGGACAGATTCTGCTGGAATAACAATAGAAGTCAGCCTGGGCCACTTAATGAGACAGGACAAGAACTCTGTGACTCTGGCTAGGTAGGGTCTACGAGCCCCATGCTAGCCTGAAGAAGCTACAGAAGATAGACCTTCAACTTTTATCCTCCCAATAAAGATTTCTTGGGGCTCAGGTCTTTCTGGGGGGATTTGAGGCCAGAGATAGATAAGCTCCAGGTTAGACATTTACAGCCAGCTTCCTGTTTACACTTCCAGATAGAAATAACAACAGAAAGATAGTAAATAGCTGGACTTTTGTCTCTGGTGCTAAGTTACTTCAGTTGTGTCCGACTCTTTGTGACCTGCCAGGCTCCTCTGTCCATAGGACTCTCCAGGCAAAGATACTGGAGTGGGTTGCCATTTCCTCCTCCAGGACTTTGTCTCTGGTGGACACTTTATGATAACAGTAATGGCAGGGGCAGAGAGGAACTGAGCCCTCTCATTCAGTTAAGAGATACAGAGACTACATACTTCTCATTCTTGAGATCAAGGAGACCTTTCTGGCTACACGTGCACAGAAAGGATCTTTGAGAGTCAAAAGGGGGCACCACCCTATAGTAGGTAATGTCAACCTACCCATAGGCCTCTTTAGTAGAATCCATCTTGGCTTAAGAGACGTTCACACACAGGGAGGACTGTGAGTTAAAGCAAATACGGACTCAGAGCCAAGCAAAGAAAGATGACTGGCCAAGAGGAAACACTGGAGAAATGACCCAAATAAGTGATTCAAAGTACCACGAGGGCACGGCTCTCTCTCTGAGCCAGCCCTGTGAGTCTATTCACATGTACTCTTTTTCCTCCTAATAAACAATTTACTTGTTTCACTACTTTCCATCTGTTTGTGGAAATGCATTTCTACACAACTGCAGGCCAGGGCCTTGTCACTGGCCACCGGCTCTCATGGTCTAGTGGCTAGGATTCAATGCTCTCACTGCCACGGCCTGACCTCAATCTCTGGACTTCACTCCCTGGCCAGGGAATTGAAATCCTGCTCAAAGCCACTGCAGGCTGAGGCCACCTGAGAGCAAAGGGAATCACAGCCCTGGAGACTGGGCTGATTCCTGGAGACTGGGCTGATTCCACGTATTTTCTATGATGTGCAGCATTTGACCACAACAACATGTTTTAAAAGTTGGCTCCTCCTGGGCTTCCTGGCCACAGTACGCTGGCTGCTCCTCCTCACTTCCTCTGAGGTCTTCTCTCATCTGCCCTCCTCTAAAGGTCAGTGTTCTTCTGGGCTGTATTCTCCTCTCTCTCAGTTGACTGGCCACAGAACATGAACCCTCTTTTTCAGACGTGCAACCACATACCCACTGTTGAAACATGTGCTGAGCTAAAGCTGAGTGCGGGGAGGGATTTTTTGGTGGTCCAGTGGCTAAGACTCCATGCTCCCAATGCAGAGGTTTGACCCCTGATTGGGGAACTAGACTGAACTGAACTAGAACTGAGAGTTCACTTGCCACAACCAAAGATTCCTCATGCCTCGACAAGGATGGAAGATCCTGCGTGCTGCACCTAAGACCCAACACAACCAAAGAAATAAATAAAAATAAATATTAAAAGAAATAAAGTTGAGTGGAGACCAAGTGTGGCTGAATGTCCAACTTGGGATGTACAAGTGAGCTCTTGCCTTGTTCCAACCAAGGTCCATATCCACGTAGAAGATTGTTACTGTTACTGCTGCTGCTGCTGTTATTGAGTGAAGCGTGAATCTGCTCATCTACTGGCAGTAAAGCCAACCTACGGACACCAGGCTGTGGTGAAGGAAAGTGCAGTGCTTATTGCAGGGCACCATGCAAGGAGTCCAGGACAGCTAGTGCTCAGAAAGCCTGAGCCGAGTTCCCAGTGGGGTTCAGCAAGGCAGTTTTAAAGGCCAGGTGAAGGAGAGGTGTCCCAGGGAATATGATTGGCTCATGGGCAATTCTCAGATTGGTTGATGGTGAGGTAACAGGGAAGTGTCACAGGGGCTAACATTACCAGTCTTTAGGTGCCAGTAGGTCTCAGGGCTGTGCTCATGGTCATCAGGTAGTTAATTTCTTCCATTTGGAGGGAGTTTTAGCTTCTGTAAAAAGCTCAGGAATTGTGCATCACATACTGTTTTCTAGGAATTTCAGAGAGGAGCTTAAAGCAAAGGTGTGGGGAAGGGAGTCTGTCCCGGAAAGGCTCTATAAGGGTCTTATTTGACTACCCTGCTGCTACTACTCCTGCTATTTTGGTTGGCCGAAGAGGAACTCAGACCTTATCGTAGAAGTAAACAGCTTTCACTCCCAGCACCACCATTACCAATATCCCTTTGCATCCACAGTGGTCATGGGAGTTGTTATATGACCAGCTTAGGAAGGAAGTATGACGATTTGGGTCTGAGGCCATGAGGGGAGGCAGGAATAACAGGGGTGATGAGAGGATGTCATGGCATCTGTATCTGCTGGACTCCACAGAATGGGTTTGTGCCCCCATCATTAGAAGTGTGAAGAACATGTGCTATAGAATTGTTTTTCAAAAATCTTTTCTTAGGAGGTGGGTGGCGTATATAACACACAGAAAGAAAAATTCATGGTTTCCCTGGTGGTCCAGTGGTGAAGAATCTGCTTTCCAATTCAGGATACACGAGTTTGATCCCTGGTTCACAAACTAAGATTCCTCGTGCTGCGGAGCAACGAAGGTACCACAACTACTGAGTTTGCCTGCCACAACAAACACCCAATGCAGCAAAAAAGAAAAAAAATCATAAAATGTAAGTGGACAGCAAGAAGAATTTCTATAAAGCAAACACTCATATGGGGCTTCCCTGTTGGCTCAATGGCAAAGAATCTGCCTGCAATGCAGGAGATGCAGGTTTGAGCTCAGGCTTGGGAAGATCCTCTGGAGAAGGAAATGTCTACCCATTCCAGTATTTTTGCCAGGAAAATCCCATGGACAGAGGAGCCTGGAAGGCTACAGTTCATAGGGTCGCAAAGAGTCAGACATGACTAGCAACTGAGCATCCATGCATGCAAAGACTTGTATAAATAACCACCACCGAGATCAAGAACTCGAACAATCAGCCCTCTAAGAACCAGCCCCCACATACTTCTTTACTTTATAAACCTTTTCCTTCCCGCCTTCCAAAAGGAAACCATGTTCCTGAGTTTTTGGTAATCACCCCTTTGCTTTTCTTTGCAATTTTATCACCTTAGAATGAATCTCTGAGTCATGTCATTTCATTTTGCTTGTTTTTGAGCTTTATGTAGATTTATTGAAAATACTTTTTTTGTGGGTATTTTCTTTCACTTAACTTTATGTTTGCGAACTGCATGCATGCTATTGTGTGGAGTGCATTCTCACTGTTCTTTGGCCTCCCATCCACTGTGTAAATTAACCACACTTTTTAAAAATAAGCTCATTCTACTGCTGAAGGACAGCAGGGTTGTTTCCAATGCTTGGCTCTTACAAAGATGCTGTCTGTAGGACTGTTTTCTCTGAGAGCAGTTGCCATGATGCAGCAATGGGAAGGGCCGCTCGTGTGCAGAATCCACTCTCTGTGGGGCCCTGAGACCTCTCTGCATCGTGAGCTTTGGGAGGTGGCACTCCAACGCCAGCGCATTCTCACACGGGACACTGTCCGCTAGTGGTTCCTTGATGTGGCTTCTTGCATCTCAGTCTGAAGCAGAGAGAAAGAACTTGGCAACTTCTGTGTTTTCAGACTGCAGCGGAAAACTCGTGTGTGAGTACAGATGAAGTTGCTTTTTATTTTTCCTGCCATGCTGTGTGACTTATGGGATCTTAGTTCCCTGACCAGGTATTGAACCTGGACCCTCTGCAGTGAGAGTACAGAATCCTAACCACTGGACTGCCAGGGAATTTTCTAGATGCTTCTCTTTGGATATAGGGATGGGGTGAGGTGATAGGCTGAGAGGAATTGTAATTTGGGTTTAAGTGTGAATGTCCATATAGTGAATCCACTGTAGCCTCGTTCTGTCACACCTTGTTGACTAGTGGGGAAGGGGCTCTTGTCAGAGCACCTTGGTGGGTGAGTGTGTTACTCGCTGGGTCTCCGATGGGTTTTTGTTGGTGGCACTGGAGTAGAAGGGCCTGCCCCCTTCCCGCTGACTAATCCTTCAGCTGATACAGATCATCAAGATGACACTAGAATGAAACACTCACATCTGTGCAGATCAGCAACGACTGGTGGTGATTTTGCAGGGTCTGGAAGAGCCGCCTTGTGTGAGAGAAACAGGTCTGGCCCCATGCATTGTGTAAATGAAGCTGACTTTCTTTTCTTGCCTCTCTCTGTTTCAATGAAGATCATCTTCCAGAAGCTCCCAGTATCCTGGTTTCATAAATCCAACTATGTGATCCAAACTGATTACATGCTTACGTGTCAGGCACTGGTTGAAGTACTTTTTATGCATGTGTATTTACATCTCAAGCATCACCCTGGTGAGGAAATGTGTATTTGGTCAGCTTTTGCTGTGTGACAATCCCTCCTCCCTCAAAGGTAATGTCTTAAGATAACAAACATTTCTCACATTACTGTGGGTTTGTTGGGGGTTTATTCTGACTTGGGCTGGCTTGGCTGGAGTTGGATGGTCTAGGAAAGCCTCACTCACATGTCTGGGGGCTGGCCTGATGTCAGCTTGGGTGACAGTCACATGCTTCTCATCAATCAGCCCACACTTATTCACATGATGGCAGAAAGGTTCTTAACAGCAAGAGAGAGTAAGCCCTAATGTGCAAGCACATCTCTGGCTTCTGCTTGCATTGCATTTGCTTCTGTCCCATTGGTCAAAGCAAGTCACACAGTTAAAATTAGATTATGGAAGAAACCTCCTCAAGGTACGGCAATCAATTCACTATAGACTCTTATCACCCCCATTTTACTGATGAGGAAACTGATGCTTAGAGAAGTTAAGGAACTCACCCCAGCTCACACAGCTCCTATTGGGAAGAGCTCAGCTTCAAATCCAGGTCTATCTGGCAGTTAAGTTGGTACCTCAAGTTCTATTTATATTGCCTCCTTCCTCAGACCTGAGCACTCGTGTCCCAGTGCATCAGCTTCAGAGAGGAGCGATGAACTCACTTAACCAGCCTCCTCCAAAGGGCCACTCAATCATAGAGCCTGGCAGTTGCCTTTGCAGCCAGCGGGGCTTAGCATCCTTGCACCTCTGGAGAAGAAATCCTCGTGAATCCAGCTACTGCACTGGATTCTCTCCCTTGGATTAGTTTTGGGCGATCACATTCCATTGAATGTAGGAAATAGATGGAAAGAATAAAAGATGGCTGGAGAAATGGGCCATTTCACCACTCATAAATGTATTAGCTCAATGGGCAACCATTAAACACCTGCTGTGTCTGAGCTAGATCCTGATTGCTCAGGAGAAGTGCAGACAGGGGAACAGTTATTCTCTAAAGTGCTGTTTTCAACAATGTGTGTTAAAGTAACATGTTGACGTGATGGTGCTGTTAGGTAGTCAGAGCAGAAAAAAAGGGGAGTCCAAAATGGCAGTTAGAAAGCGGATGAAAAGGAGAACAAAGGAAAAGTCCAAGGACTGGAGTGGGAACTTCTGGTGGGAAAAAAGTGCCCCCTTCCTGATCAATGGCAGATATTGATGGGGCCCACATGGGGTCTCACTGATAAGATGGGTTTGCCGACCTTGCAAACAAAGAATAAATCACAGTGATCCTTGAGACTGACCAAATTGCCCAAATGGCATCCTGTTACCTCAATGGTGCCTTTCTTCTCAAAGCTGCGAGACCATCAGATTCTAGACCTCCGGCTACTTGACCATGCCTCCAGAGGATTTTGCACTGGTGGGGTTTTTCATTGCAGCCCCGCTGGCTGCAAAGGCAACTGCCAGGCTCTAAGAAGGAATCCGTCAGAAAGGGAGGATGCTGGTTCTCCTTAAGGGCCAGTCACCCTCTGTTTTCCTTCTAATAAATTTCCCTTTTCTTGCCTGACTGCCCAGCTCGCTCTCTTTTTCTCTGTGCTCGCCTTACATATATGAGCCTTATTTTATGTATTCATGAACCAATCAGGTTCCAATGGGGAGGAGACAAAAAGTATTAAAAAAGGGAAGCCAAGACAGGTTGAGGCCACTCCTTCGGGGTGGCCTGCCCTCACTTCTCGGGGTGTACGATCTTCTGTCTGCTTAATAAACTCTTGGGCTGTTGCCAGGAGCTGGCATATTGCATATTGAGTGCATATTGCATATTGAGTGCAGCACTTTCCACAGCATCATCTTTCAGGATCTGGAATAGCTCAACTGGAATTCTATCACTGCCGGGAGCCAGCGTGAGGAACTCCACCCGTGGCAAAGGTCATGAGGAAGGAGGCTTGGCATATGCAAAGGCGGGATCCAGCCTCAGGAGTCCCCCTGGAAATTCTCGAGCATCTACCCCCAAAACCAGAGTCTGCCTACTTTCTGCTTTGTGCTTTCACCTACACCTCTGACTTTACGGGGGGCTATCTCTCTCTGAAAAAAGAGTTAGCTTACAGCTCCAGTTAATAATTCCTGGGTGTGACAGTGTTTCAACCTACAAACTCCTTTGGAAATCCTCTAGCCTGCCTGAATAGGTTTTTCCGGCCACATGTGATTGTTCAGAGCCTCCCAACTGTGAGAGGCAGGAGATGTTCTAAACTGTCTAAACACAGATTCCTTTGAGTAGTTAAAAGATTGATTAGAAATTGTACTGGTGAAGGGTTTTTCACTTATTGGGCCAATGTTTGCTGCTAAGTCTCCATACTCCTTACCTGCTGTGTCCTTGGCAGTGTATTGATTAATACAATGGGTGTATAGAAATGTAAGTAGTAGCCTCAATGTTTGTAACCTTGGACCCTTGAGTTAATTCTTTTCTTGATTGAGCCCACCTCACCTTTGCCATATAGGAATGCAACTTTATTCAATGCTTTTTGGAGGCTGGCGCTTGACTTTAGAATAATCACCTTTAGAGAAAAATAAGTTTCTTAAAATGTTAACAGGCTTCCTGGCCAGAAGATGATGTAAATCACCTGAACTTTTGCATATGATAAGTTTGAAAGCCTGGCTTCGATTAGGACCAGGAACTGCTGTCCTTGCATGACTCCACCCCTTCCCCCATTATCCTCTATGCACAACTTAAGGTATAGAACTACTTTGGAAAATAAAGTACGCCCCTTTTTTGTCCACCGAAATTTGGTCTCCCCATGTGGTTCTTTCTTTCACCTTCTGGCTGAATTTTTCCTCTGAGGCGGGGAAGCTTGTCAAGCCTACTAATTTTGCCTGGGCTTCTAAGATCTGACCGGGGAGGCCTTAGTGTCTCCTCTCCTTCGGGAGAACGGGAGGACGCCTGCGGCCTTTGTAGGTGACGTAAATTCCCTGCTTTGGAATTTTATTCAGCCTCTTTTCTTCACTGAATTTTCCTACTGAGTTATCCTTGTTTCAGCCGCTTTTCTCCACTGAATTTCCTCACTGAGCTATCCTCATCCTATTACTCTTTATATCTCTGATAAATATTTAAATAAATAGGTCGCCTACGCCATCTCTCCTTCGAATACCCTGGATCAGCCGGGGCTGGACCCTGGCAGGCTGTAACCGAGCTGTAACACTGTTGCATCATTTCAAAGCTTCGTTGTGATGAGACGGAACCAAGGGAAAGGAACACACACCCCCGACAGTGTTAAAGACAAGAGTCCCCAAATGAAGTCACTTGTGCGACCCTATGGACCACAGCCCACTAGGTTCCTCTGTCCATGGGATTCTCCAGGCAAGAACGTTGGAGTGGATTGCCACTTCCTTCTCCAATACCAAGCCCCATATCAATCAAACCAATACCTAATTACAGATTCGACTCTCCCAGAAATGGAATCTTACCCCAGTCAGTCAGAAATTGCCTGATCAGCATTAATTAGGCGGCCCGACAGACCCCTGACATCGGCTCTGAGGATAATAAGCTTGATCCACTTTCTACCTAGTGCAGCTTCCTTGTTCCTGCTCCCTTCTGCCCGCAAAATCTCTTGCCTTGTCTGTTCTTTGGAGCTCCTTTCTATCTGCTAGATTGAATATTGCTTGATTCGTGATTTGTTGAGTTGAATTTTATTTTTTAACAATGGATATCAAGAGTGCTTTTGAAATGTGGTGCTGGAGAAGACTCCTGAGAGTCCCTTGGACTGCAAGGAGATCCAACTAGTCCATCCTAAAGGAGATCAGTCCTGGGTGTTCATTGGAAGGACTGATGTTGAAGCTGAAACTCCAGTATTTTGGCCACCTGATGCAAAGAACTGACTCATTAGAAAAGACCCTGATGCTGGGAAAGATTGAGGGCAGGAGGAGAAGGGGATGAGAGAGGATGAGATGGTTGGATGGCATCACTGACTCAATGGACATGGGTTTGGGTAGACTCCGGGATTTGGTGATGAACAGGGAGGCCTGGCGTGCTGCGGTTCATGGGGTCACAGAGTTGGACACTACTGAGCGACTGAACTGAACTGAACTGATCAAGACTAAGATGAAAGACTCTTAGACCTGGAAGCTACAAGATGGTAATATCTTAAGATTCAAGAGAGGTGGGAGAAGCAGGACATCTTTTCATAATACTGCTAGTGCAGACAGCCTCTTGTTGGATTGTCAGAACCTGTACTCAGGCAGGAGATAGATGGGTCCCAGGCTGAGCAGCTGGAGTTTCTCCCTTGTGGACATATACTCCATAACAGCAGGAGAGAGGAGCTGAGCCCTGCCCACGTAAGAGATAAAAGACCACTTATACCTTATTCTCAAAGTCAAGGAGACCTTACCAACTACACATGCCCAGAAAAGCTCTTTGGCGATCATCATCTCGTAGTTAGTGATGTCAAACCATCCATAAACTTCTTTGCTGGATACCATCTTGGCTAAAAATGTGTGCACACACAGGGGAGGACCTTGAAATAAACCGAATACAAACTCAGATCCAGGAAAAGAGAGATGATTGGCCAAAGGAAACCCAGAAGAAATGCCCCATAAAAGTGACTCAAACTACCACGAGGGTGTGACTCTCTCTGATCCACCCAGGTGTCCATCCACATGTACTGTTTTTTCCACCCCAGATCAGTTCCAGCTTCTATGCATATTTGAGCCCACTATCTCTTTTTAAATTTAAGGTCTACTCCAAAAGGACTTTTTTTTTTTTTTTTTGATGACTCCGGGAGAATGGGGTGAGCAGGCAGGTTTGGGGTAAGGATTGGAAGAATAAAATATCTCCAAACTCCATATTAGATTTGCAATCAAGCTGAAATTCTCAGTCCCCCCAGGCCTTGTTATTTGTAAGAAACAAATGAAAAAAAGTTATTTGTAAGAAACGAAGACCTAGATTTTCATTTGAATGTGGTGCCAATCAGTGCTCATTAGCGGAAATACAGTGCGGCACCATTAGCAGGAAGGCAGCTTTGGCAATCGCTCATTAGCTTTGTAGATTCCAATAAGTATTCTAAGGGATGCTTGGTGTCTGATGAGATCCAGAGGCCACAATCATTTCCCACCGTTTCTCCCCAGGGAAAGGCAATTTTCAGCAGGGATAACTGTAGCCTCCTCTTCCTGCTTTTCACTCACACATGCCTCAGACTTCCCTGTGCTTCTAGGGCCATAGGATGTCAAAACTTTGAAGGACTGTAGGCCTAGAGAATCCCGTGGACAGAGGAGCCTGGTGGGCTGCTGTCCATAGGGTCACACAGAGTTGCACACAACTGAAGCGACTTAGCAGCAGCGGCAGGCATTTCTTGGTTAGGACATTACTTATGAAAAAAGTGAGAAGTCAGGAGAGAATCTGTTTATCACACACACTCCCTTTCTTCATTGAAAAGAAGGACTCTTGATGGGCTGAGGGCAGAAAGGAAGCACACAGTGGGGCTACCACTTTGTGGAGGATCCCGGATAAGACTTTCAAAGGAGAGCAGACCTCTCTCTGTCTGAAGGGCTGGAGAACTGAGCAGCCACAACTTTGGCCTTCAAGAAAAGTAAGCAGCTTTTGGCAAGAAAGAGCTCTCTGCAGGAGACCCTCTTGTCTTGTCACTAACCTGAAACCAGGCAGCCCCATGCTCTACTCGTCCTGGTCTTAGCACACCTCTCAAATCTCTTGACCACACACTACCTTGCCTAGGAAAAGAAAAAGCACAAGTTACCAAACTTGTACACAAGCCTGAACAAAGTGGGGATGACCGTGACTCTAACCCCCTGACCCCATCTCAATGATTAACCGAGACCACCTCCCTTTTCCCCTTAAAAACTTTTACCTCTGAGCAGAATCTTTGGAGATGGTTTTTGGGGACTCTGAGTCCACCATCTCCCAGGATTGCTGGCATTCTGATTGAAAGCATCTTTCATTTCTCCTAACACCTCTCTCTCTCCCCCTCTCTCTTTCATACTGATTTTCAAGCAGCAAATAGCCATTGGGTAACAGACTTGAGAGATTAACCGGGTCTCAGGGGCTCACTTAACTAAGGGAAACTTCTTAGCCTCTAGGCGTTAAGGGACCTCCTAGGGCAATAGCAAGCACATAGGAGCTCAATAAGACAGTGGCTATAAACCCAGATGTTAGAATTACATGAACTTCGGTTCAAGTTCCAGCCTTTCCACCAGTCTCCTATGGTGATTCTTGGGCACATTTATGTTTGAGAACTGCTGAGCTGGCCTGTCCTGTTTCTGACAGTTCATGCTCAACCCCAGGTGCTTGTACTTGAAGAGGGTGACTCCCAAGGTGAGGGCCACTCCTGTTAGCAAAGTGCAATGAAAATTTAATTTTCCCTAGACAGCAAGCATTGTTTTTCTTTTGTAATAGAACTTGCTTTAAAATTTTTTCTTCTTTCAACTACCATCTGTACTCTATGAGATCTCGTTCTTCAGGGGTGGTGGCCTCTGCCCCCAGGAAGTGGCATAATTGGTCTAAACAAACCACATTTTCCTATTCCCTCTACTTAACGATGGGCTTAGAGGTGGAGACATGAGGCATTTCTGGCCAATGAGACATGAGTGGTGACTGTACTGGGGCTCCCGGTAGAGGTTTTCCTTGTTGATCAAGAGGAGACAAACAGGGAAGAAACAATCCCTCTCCTAACTCTGGATATTGTTGTGAGAAAATGCTGCCTGGAGCTTGGGCAGCCACTTTGAGGTCATGAGGAAGCTCCTAGGAAAGGATGGTAGAATGGAACAGCAGAAAGAAGGTGGACTTGATGGATGTTACAGAACTGCTGAATCCATCAGCTTTGCAGCCATCATTTTATTATGTGAGATAATTACACTCCCTCAAAGTTTAAAGACAGATCCATTTGTAGGTTTATTGCTGCTGAAACTTTCATAAAAAGAGAGATGGAGATGTACACTCTGGAGGCCCGAGAAAGGAAGTTCTGGGAGAAGGAGACCCTGAGGCCAAAACAGCAAGTCTAGGATCTGGACTGTATCTCTACAGTGGCGTGACCTTTATACTACAGTGTAGGGGCTAAAATGGAATCAGAGTGCCTGGGTTCAAAGTCCAGGTCCACCACTGAACTATGCCATCTTGGGCAAGTTGTTTAACCTCAGTTTCCTCATCTGTAAAACAGGATCATAATAGTACTACACAGTAGGATTTAAAAAGCTTAAATTAGTCATCTGAAGTACCTAGTCCATGGTAAGTACTACATAAGTATTAACTATCAGGTGAGGAATACTTAACAATCACCTTTGTTTTTTCCTTTATATGTTATAACTTACCTTTGTAAAAAATAAACTTTTTATTTTGAGATAATTATAGATTCATACGCAGTTGTAAGTAAACATATAGAGAGATCCCATGCACTATGTACCCTGTTTCTCCTGATGGTAACGTTTTGCAACGGTCTTGTACGATGTCACAGTCAGAATATTGCCATAGCTACAGTGAGGAAATAGCCATTTCCACCACCACAAAGATTTCTCTTGTTACCCTTTTATAACCACATCTACTTTCTCCTTATCTCCACCCCCTTCTTAATCTCTAGCAACCACTGATCTGTTCTTCATTTCTATGATTTTGTGATTTTAAGAATGCCATATAAATGGAATCATTTAATAGGTGGATTTTAGTTTCCCTGATGGCTCAGAAGGTAAAGAGTTTGCCTGCAATGCAGGAGACCTGGGTTCGATCCCTGGGTTGGGAAGATCCCCTGGAGAAGGAAATGGCAACCCACTCCATTATTCTTGCCTGGAGAATCCCATGGATGGAGGAGCCTGGCGGGCTACAGTCCGTGGGGTTGCAAAGAGCTGGACACGACTGAGCGACTACAACTTTCAGTATGTGGACTTGGGGTTTGGCTTTTTTTCACTCAACATTGTTCTCTGGAGATTCATACAGGTTGTTGAACGTATCAAGAGTTTGTTCCTTTTTACAGCTGAATGGTATTCCCTAATGTGGGTAGTCCATGGTTTGTTTAGCCATTTATCTAGTGAAAGACATTTGGGTTATTTCCAGTTTGGGGCTATTATGAATAAAGCTGCTGTAAATGTTCTTGTAGAGATATTTGTGTGAACATAAATTTTCATTTCTCTGGGATGAATGCCCAGGACCACAATTGTTGGGGTCGCATGGCAGTTGCATTTTTAGTTTTTAAAAGTAACTGCCAAATTGTTTTCCAGAGTGGCTATAACATTTTACATTCTCACTAATGATGTATGTTTCATCTTTGCCAACATTTGGTGTTGTCATTATTTTTCATTTTACTTATTTTGTTAAGTGTGAGGTGATATCTTACTATGGTTTTAATTTGCATTTCCCTCTTTCCATGTTCTTATTTGCCATCTGTATCTCCTCTTCAGTAAAATGTCTCTGCATATCTTTTGCCCATTTTCTAATTGGATTGTTTGTGGGTTTTGTTGTTGCTGAGTTTTAAGCGTTGTTTTTTAGTTTTAATATTTATTTACTTACTTATGGCTGTCCTGGGTCTTTGCTGACGCATGGACTTTTCTCTAGCTGTGGTGTGCGGGCTTCTCACGGCAGTGGCTTCTCTTGTTGCAGGGCACGGCTCTAGGGCAGGTGGGCTCAGTAGTTGTGGCTTTCTGGGCTCTGGAGCACAAGCTAAGTGGTTGAGGTGCACGGGCCTAGTTGCTCCACAGCATGTGGGATCTTCCAGGATCAGGGATCAAATCCATGTCTCCTGCGTTGGCAGGCAGATTCGTTACCAGTGAGCCACTAGGGAAGCCCGAGAGCTCTTTATGTATTTTAGATACTCATCTTTTGGTGGATATGTGTTTGCAAATATTTTCTCTTGTTTGTAATCTGTCTT
The DNA here is from genome assembly GCF_032452875.1 of Bos javanicus. Lineage (NCBI taxonomy): Eukaryota > Metazoa > Chordata > Mammalia > Artiodactyla > Bovidae > Bos > Bos javanicus. The sequence goes on from NC_083892.1 coordinate 21,433,302, forward strand.
TTCATCCTCTTCAGATCAGATCAGATCAGTCACTCAGTCGTGTCCAACTCTTTGCAACTCCATGAATCGCAGCACGCCAGGCCTCCCTGTCCATCACCAACTCCCGGAGTTCATTCAGACTCACGTCCATCGAGTCAGTGATGCCATCCACCATATCATCCTATGTCGTCCCCTTCTCCTCCTGCCCCCAATCCCTCCCAGCATCAGACTCTTTTCCAATGAGTCAACTCTTCGCATGAGGTGGCCAAAGTACTGGAGTTTTAGCTTTAGCATCATTCCTTCCAAAGAAATCCCAGGGCTGATCTCCTTCAGAATGGACTGGTTGGATCTCCTTGCAGTCCAAGGGACTCTCAAGAGTCTTCTCCAACACCACAGTTCAAAAGCATCAATTCTTCGGCACTCAGCCTTCTTCACAGTCCAACTCTCACATCCATACATGACCACAGGAAAAACCACAGCCTTGACTAGACGAACCTTTGTTGGCAAAGTATGCTATCTAGGTTGGTCATAAATTTCCTTCATCCTCTTAACAAAGTCTTAAAATCTTACTCAAATATTTCAGAGGCAGATAATTTTTGAAGGAGAAGGAAGGAAGCAGGAGCTTAGATAGCTTAGGTATCAGATAAGCATTAATTAATTAATTAGATAAGGTATTAATAAACACTTAATGAATGATATGTTTTCATAATAAAAAATGTGAACTAGGAACACAGGGTAGAAAGTGAGATGGAGTGAAAGAAGGCATTTGTGACCCTCATGACCCACCCCACCCTAGCCCTCATGACCCAGAATTGGGAATTATCCTTAGTGAAAGCTCCCATTTGAGAGAATTTAGAGAAACCAAGGCAAGAGGTAGATGAGACTCCCCCCAGGGTAGATCCTCCAAGACGAGAATGGGACAGTTGAGGAGTAAGTCTGGGTCCTGCCCAGGTAGAAAATGAGACCAAACTGTTCTCATTCATGAAGTCAGGGGATCTCCTGGACCACACAGGGGCAGAAAGGCTCCTTGGAGGTCAAAAGGCAAGTGATGCTAAGTGATGCTAACTACCTTTAGGCCTCTTTGGTAGAATTCATCTTGGCTAGGAGATGCACGGGCACATATGGGAGGATCCTGAGATACACCAAATATGCACTTTGAACCAGGGAAATTCAAATGATTGACCAAAGAAAACCAGGAAGAAATACCCCATACAAGTGATTTAAACTTCCACAGGGCACAGCTCTCTGAGTCCATGTGTGTGTCTATCCATATGTACTGAACTCTTTTTTCCTTCTATTAATAATACACACTTTACTTGTTTCACTACTTGCCATCTTTTGGGGCTTCTTTCTCTGCAAAGCCAAAGAGCCCAGGGCCTTGTCATGGACCACTTGTGTCGTGGCTAGGATTTGGTGCTCTCACTGTTGTGACCCAGCCTTAATCTCTGGCTGGGAACCAAAACCCTGCTTCAAGCTGAGGTCACCTGAGAACAAAATTACTTCTGGAGAACCATCTCTAGGCGGCAGCCAAGAAGATGGAAGAAAGAAACAGGGGGCTGAGGCAGGGTGTAAACTGTAGGATGGGGAAAACCACTAGAGAAGAGCATGCGGTTTCCCTCGGCACTCAACAATAAGGACATTTAAGATCTCAGACAAGAATTACAGATGTAGACAGCTTTGGGTCAGTTTAGAGAAGCAACCATCAAGGTTGCTTGACCGGTTGCCAGGAGTCAAGGTGGAGAACTGAGCATGCAGCCTCTGTTTCTCATACTCACTCAGTGCAAGGGTTTCTGGGTCAAAGAAAGACAGGAGAGACTCTGGAACATTTGGAAAGGAAAATTTAAAAGTTTAAATAGGGACAGTGGAACTAGTGGGAAGAAGGAAATGTCGGGAAAGATCTAGCAACTTGAGAGACCATCACTGAAAATTCAAAAATGTAGCTTTGGAGCCAAATCTAGCCTTTGTACCCCAACACTGAATTAGATCTGGGAGACAGAGTTTTGGGTGAAGTCGAAAAGAACAGCTGTAGTGCTTTGCCAGGCAAAAAAGGACACAAAAGGCTAATGCCTTAAATACTGTGTGTCCTAACCTGCAAGGGGTAGTGAGGAATGAGAGTGTTCAAGGAGCAGGATATGGTCAGCTCATGGACATTCTTCTGATTGGTTGGTGGTGAGGTATACGGGAGTGAGCATCATTACCATTCTGGTTCCAACTGGTCTGGGGTCTGGCTGCTTGTGGGCAGCATACTGTCCTTAGCCGTTAACTTCTCCTACCTGATGGGGCTTTCAGTATCTACAAAGCAGCTCAAGGACAGCATTGTAGGTATGCCTTGATGAGAGCCAGGACCCTGCCCCAAGACTGACTCTTGTTTCTCTTGACGGCTTGTTCTTCCCTTGTCTTACATCTTCCCCTCTCTTCCCCAGTTAACAACTGCTTGAACCTTCCAGGACTTTGGGGAAGGTCGTAGAGGCTGAATGAAGCCTATTTCCTATAATCAAAGAAATAGGGGACCCAGAAAGGCTATTGTGCCTAGGAGTCCCACAGGGTCCTGCTTGGTATCAGCTTCTCAGATATGATGTTGGAACTGGCTCTTTCTCTCTGGAAAATGAGGGTTTCTGTAGAGTAGGGAGGGTGATCATTTGCCTGGATATGAAGTCCTTCTAAAGGGGAAATACTGTCACTAAAATGTCATTTAATCTCTCTTGTTTTACTTCCAATGATTTTTTCCCCCTTGTTGTAAAAATAAGGCATGTTCCTTTAAAAAAAGAAAAAAAAAAAAAGGAAACTATTAACAAACTAAAAAAAAAGAAGGATAAAAAATCATATTCCTGCTACACTGCAGAGCTACTCTTTTATATTGGTTACATTGTATTTGTATTCCATTATATTTTGTATTATATTTGCATTACATTATAAACACATATTAATTTTACATTATTTTTAAAAAATGCTACAAAATTTGAAGCTTTTATCCTGCTTTTTATTTTTCCCTTTCCATTATATTGTGAATAGTTTTCCTTGTTAGTGTGGGTTTCTGGTCAAAGTAATTTTTAAGAGGAAGCTGTACGCAGGTCAGGAAGCAACAGTTAGAACTGGACATGGACCAACAGACTGGTTCCAAATAGGAAAAGGAGTACATCAAGGCTGTATATTGTCACCCTGCTTATTTAACTTATATGCAGAGTACATCATGAGAAACGCTGGGCTGGAAGAAGCACAAGCTGGAATCAAGATTGCCGGGAGAAATATCAATAACCTCAGATATGCAGATGACACCACCCTTATGGCAGAAAGTGAAGAGGAACTCAAAAGCCTCTTGATGAAAGTGAAAGAGGAGAGTGAAAAAGTTGGCTTAAAGCTCAACATTCAGAAATCTAAGATCATGGCATCTGATCCCATCACTTCATGGGAAATAGATGGGGAAACAGTGAAAACAGTGTCAGACTTTATTTTTCTGGGCTCCAAAATCACTGCAGATGGTGATTGCAGCCATGAAATTAAAAGACGCTTACTCCTTGGAAGGAAACTTATGACCAACCTAGATAGCATATTGAAAAGCAGAGACATTACTTTGCCAACAAAGGTTCGTCTAGTCAAGGCTATGGTTTTTCCAGTGGTCATGTATGGATGTGAGAGTTGGACTGTGAAGAAGGCTGAGCGCCAAAGAATTGATGCTTTGGAACTGTGGTGTTGGAGAAGACTCTTGAGAGTCCCTTGGACTGCAAGGAGATCCAACCAGTCCATCCTAAAGGAGACCAGTCCTGGGTGTTCTTTGGAAGGACTGATGCTAAAGCTGAAACTCCAATACTTTGGCCACCTCATGCGAAGAGTTGACTCATTGGAAAAGACCCTGATGCTGGGAGGGATTGGGGGCAGGTGGAGAAGGGGACGACAGAGGATGAGATGGCTGGATGGTATCACCGACTCGATGGATGTGAGTTTGAGTGAACTCCGGGAGTTGGTGATGGACAGGAAGGCCTGGCGTGCTGCTATTCATGGGATCGCAAAGAGTCGGACCCAACTGAGTGACTGAACTGAACTGAATATTGCTTAATAATAAATCAAGTGGCTGTATGGTAATTTCCTGAATAAAACATTCCCATTCGTTGGACAATTGAGCTTGTTTCCATTTGGAGCTATTAAATGGATGATTTGGTGAAAACTGCAATGAGAATACCCAGAGTCACTATTCAAATGAGCACTGACCAGGCTGAGTAGTTTACAGTTCACATTTATTTGATCCTCACAGCAACCCAACCAGGCAGAAGCCACTGTGGTTTATTCCACTTTTTATTATTAAACTATAAAAATAAAATAAAGCAATTCAAGGAGAACTAAAAGGACCTAATGGGAAGGCTCACCCCCTTTCCCTTGCCATCAGCCTCACTTATCCCCCTCCTCAGAGATAACGCAGTATATTTCTTAAGCATCCTTCCAGAAATTTTCTGTTCACATCCAAACACATAAACCACAGCATACATTTTACTCTGAAACTTCCTACCTGCCTGAGTGAAATATCTCAACATCTTTCTATGTTTAGATATATCGATCTATGAACCAGCCACAATTATTTTCATTTTCATTTTACACTTGAAGAAGCTGAGGCCTAGGAGTTAAAGAAACATGCTGTTATTGGTTGAATTGTGTAACCCCCTCAAAGGGATGGTGAGGTCCTAACCCAATGCTCAGAATGTGACCTCATTTGGAAGAAGGGTCATTGTAGATGTAATTAGTTAAGACGAGGCTATAAGGAGTAAGGTGGGCACTAACCCAATATGACTGGTATCCTTATAAAAAAGGGGACATGTGGACACAGATACAGACATTTGCAGAAGGAAAACTAAGTAATAGACATTGGGAGACCACCATGTGAAGATGGAGAATAGCAGTGATACGCTTACAAGCTGAGGAATGTGGAAGAAATCGGAAAACTATTAGAAATTAGGAAGAGCCAAGTAAGGACTCATACAGATTTCAAAGGGAACAGAGTCCTGCCAGTACCTCGATTTCGAACTTCTAGCCTGGGGACCTGCGAGACAATCTAGCCAGGTATGTATGTGTGTATTTGTATAAAGCCAACACTTTGAGGTACGTTTCAGCAGGCCTAGGAAACCCATGGGCTTCCCAGGGGGCATGATGGTAAAGAATCCACCTACCAATGCAAAAGCCACAGGAGATGCAGGTTCCCACCCTGGGTTGGGAAGATCCCCTGGAGGAGGGCAAGGCAACCCACTCCAGTATTCTGGCCTAGAGAATTCCATGGACTGTATAGTCCATGGGGTCGCAGAGTAAGAATACGACTGAGCAACTGTCACTTCACTTCACGTCCACCAGGGGGCAGACCTGCGCCTTTGTGTTCAGTAAGGGGAAGAATACTGAAGTCAAATCCCTCTGAACAGATTGCCTATAAACAGTCCACTAAAGTAAGTGTCTGCCTAGAAAAGAGGGTGCAAAGAAACTTGGGGGCTCTCTGCGCGAGAGAGAAGCAGGCCCCTGAGGGCATAGGCAGTCTGGTTTCTAGGTAGTTCTGTCATGAGAGGTAGGAGTCATATTATCTGTTTTTCCTCCAGAAAGATCCTGAGTCCATGCTATACGATGACCTTCTGAGGTTGATTGTGTGACAAGCACCAGTTGTGGGCATTGCGGTACAAAAGATCCACCTTTTTCCAGACTGTCTTAGCAGCTGTGTCTACGGTCCCATTACTTCATGGCAAATAGATGGGAAACAGTGGCAGACTTTATCTTCTTGGCCTCCAAAATCACGGCAGATGGTAACTGAAGCCATGAAATTAAAAGACGCTTGCTCCTTGGAAGAAAAGTTATGACCAACCTAGACAGCATATTAAAAAGCAGAGACATTACTTTGCCAACAAAAGTCCATCTAGTCAAGGCTATGGTTTGTCCAGTAGTTATGTATGGATGTGAAAGTTAGACTATAAAGAAAGCTGAGTGCTGAAGAACTGATGCTTTGAACTGTGGTGTTGGAGAAGACTCTTGAGAGTCCCTTGGACTGCAAGGAGATCAAACCAGTCCATCCTAAAGGAAATCAGTCCTTAATATTCACTGGAAGGACTGATGTTGAAGCTGAAACTCCAATACTGTGGTCAACTGATGCAAAGAACTGACTCATTGGAAAATACCCTGATGCTGGGAAAGATCAAAGGCGGGAGGAGAAGCGGATGAGATGGTTGGATGGCATCACCAACTCAGTGGGCATGAGTCTGGGTTAAACTTTGGGAGTTGGTGATGGACAGGGAGACCTGGAGTGCTGTAGTCCATGGGGTTGCAAAGAGTCGGACATGACTGAGTGACTGAACTGAACTGAACTGAACTACACCACACGACCCTATCCCCATTGGAAGCAAGTGGAGCCAGAGAGAGTCTGCACATTCTTGCTGTTTCTCTGGCTTGAAAGCTGTCCTGTCTGCTCACACTGCTGAGCCCCGGCTGTTCAGCCCATCCATGGATTCTGTAAAACACCCCACTAACCAGCCAGCACCCTTTTCTTTCTGCAACTCCCCACTCCTTTGCAAGCTCTAGTCAGAGCTAGTTTCTATTATTTGAAAAAGCACAAAAGCAAAAACCTGAGTTCACATGAATTAAGATGACTTTTGTGGATATAAAAAATAAAGGATTAAATGTATTATTTAAAGTCATAAAGGCAAAAAAAAAATAAGATAAAAATAAGAAAGCTGCAAGACCAACCAAGCACCCAGAAAAGAACTTACTGTGTGTGGACTCAGTGAATATATTTATTCACTGTCTGCAGGAATTCACTAAAAATAGTATCACATGAAACTGGAGAACCAGAAAAGGAGAGCAAAGCTGAGCTAAATTATATTTCTTTCTTAGCAATGAAGACAATATAGCTTCAAGTTAACAAATTAAGACATAAAGGTACTGTTATTGTTGTGTTGTTCAATCAGTCCATTGTGTCGACTCTTTGCGACCCCGTTTATTGCACCAAGCCAAGCCTCCCTGTCCTTCACCATCTCCTGGAGCTTGCTCAAACTCATGTCCATTGAGTCAGTGATGCCATCCAACCATCTCATTCTCTGTTGGCCCCTTCTCCTCCTGCCCTCAATCTTTCCCAGCATCAGGGTCTTTTCCAATGAGTCTGCTCTTCCCATCAGGTGGCCAAAGTATTAGAGCTTCAGCTTCAACATCAGTCCTTCCAATGAAAATTCAGGATTCATTTCCATTAGGGTTGACTGGTTTGATCTCCTTGTTGTCTAAGAGACTCTCAAGAGTCTTCTCCAGCTGCACGGTTTGAAAGCAACAATTTTTTGGTGCTCAGCCTTCTTTACGGTCCAATTCTCACATCCATACATGACTACTGGAAAAAACATAGCTTTGACTGTATGGACATTTGTTGGTAAAGTGATGTCTCTGCTTTTTAATGTGCTGTCTAGTTTGTCATAGCTTTTCTTCCAAGAAGTAAGTATCTTTTAATTTCATGGCTGCAGTCACCACCTGCAGTGACTTTGGAGCCCAAGAAAATAAAATCTTTTACTGTTTCCATTTTTTTCCCATTTTTGCCATAAACTGATAGGACCAGATATCATGATCTTAGTTTTTTGAATGTTGAGTTTTAAATCAGCTTTTTCACGCTTCTCTTTCACCTTCATCAAGAGGCTCTTTCGTTCCTCTTTGCTTTCTGTCAATAGAGTGGTATCATCTGCATACCTGAGGTTGTTGATATTTCTCCTGGAAATCTTGATTCCAGCCTGTGAGTCATCCAGCCCAACATATCACATGATGTAGTCTGCATAGAAGTTAAATAAGATGACAACATACAGCCTTGACGTACTCCTTTCTCAATTTTGAACCAGTCCATTGTTCCACGTCCGGTTCTAACTGTTGTTTCTTGACTTGGATACACGTTTCTCAGGAATCAGGTCAGGTGCTCTGGTATTCCCATCTCTTTAAGAATTTTCCACAGTTTATTGTGATCCACACAGTCAAAGGCTCTGGCATAGTCAATGAAGCAGAAGTAGATATTTTTCTGGAATTCTCTTACTTTTTCTATGATCCAACAGATGTTGGCAATTTCATCTCTGGTTCCTCTGCCTTTTCTAAATCCAGCTTGAACATCTGGAAATTCTTGGTTCACTTACTAGCTTGAAGGATTTTGAGCATTACCTTGTGAGCATATAAAATGAGCACAATTATATGATAGTTTGCCTTTCTTTGGGATTGGAATGAAAACTGACCTTTTCCAGTCCTGTGGCCCCTGCTGAGTTTTCCAATTTTGCTGCCATACTGAGTACAGCACTATAATATCATCTTTTAGGATTTGAAATAGCTCAACTGGAATTTCATCACCTCCACTAGCTTTGTTTGTAGTGATGCTTCCTAAGGCCCACTTGACTTCACACTCTAGGATGTCTGGCTATAGGTGAGTGATCACATCATTGTGGTTATCTGGGTCATTAAGATCTTTTTTGTATAGTTCTGCTGTGTGTTCTTGCCACTTCTTAGTATCTTCTGCTTCTGTTAGGTCCCTACCATTTCTGTCCTTTATTGTGCCCATCTTTGTATGAAATGTTCCCTTGGTATCTCTAATTATCTTGAAGAGATCTCTAGTCTTTTCCATTCTATTGTCTTCCTCTGTTTCTTTGCATTGTTCACTTAAGGCTTTCTTATCTCTCCTTGCTCTTCTCTGGAACTCTGCATTCAGTTGCTATTCTCTGGAACTCTGCATTCACTTTCCCTTTCTCCTTTGCCTTTTGCTTCTCTTCTCAGCTATTTGCAGGGCCTCTCAGACAACCATTTTGCCTTCTTGCATTTCTCAGAAGCACTTACCAGCTGGCACTTACCTTCTTTTTGCCAGTCCAACAGAGGAAAATGGTGTCTCATTATTGTTTTAATTTGCATTCCCTTAATTGTGTAAGAGATTGAATGTTTTCTCCTATGTGTATAAGCCATTTGTATTTCCTTTTCTGTGAATCGCCTTTTCATGTCCTTCACACTAATGGAAATTCTCTCTCTTGCCTTCAGTACTTTCTTTTTCTTATCTGATCGCATTATTACTCAGCTGCCTCCTCTAGGTTATTTTTGGCACACTTGAGCTGCTCTAAGTTCTCCTTTCCTCTTCCTCCTGCTCCTCTGCTGCCCTCTTCCTCCTCTTTGAATGTGTAAATGCCTCCTAACACTCATGCTTTGTTCTCTGCCTCTGTGAGGTGAATCAGACACCCCTGTGATTTGGGGGCTTCAAAAATCACTGCAGATGGTGACTTCAGCCATGAAATTAAAAGATACTTACTCCTTGGAAGAAAAGCTATGACAAACCTAGACAGCGTATTAAAAAGCAGAGACATAACTTTGCCAACACAGGTCTGTCTAGTCAAAGCTATGGTTTTTTCAGCAGTCACTTATGCATGTGAGAGCTGTACTGTAAAGAAGGCTGAGAGCTGAAAAACTGATGCTTTCGAACTGTGGCACTGGAAAAGACTCTTGAGAGTCCCTTGGACAACAAGGAGATCCAATCACTCAGTCCTAAAGGAAATCAACCCTGAATATTCATTGGAAGGACTGATGCTGAAGCTGAAGTTCCAATACTTTGGCCACTTGATGCAAAGAGACCACTCATTGGAAAAGATCCCAATGCTGGGAAAGACTGAGGGCAGGAGAATAAGCGGGCAACAGAGGATAGGATGGTTGGATGGCATCACTGATTCAATGGTTATGAGTTTGAGCAAGCTCCAGGAGATGGTGAAGGACAAGGAAGCCTGGCATGCGGTAGTCCATAGGGTCACCAAGAGTTGGATGTGACCAAGAGACTGAACAACAAGAGGGAACCTTCTGGCCAAGGATTTTCAAAGCTGGCTCTCTGCCTGTGAGGGTGCAGGAAAGACAGTGGGGAGAAAGTGTAGAAAAATCCATAAGTGAAAGCCAAAGTATCATCCCATCCGTTTGCACAAACAGTTCTGCAAGAACCTGAGCTCAGTACTTGTTAGTGGTTAACTTGGGGGAGGGGATCTTATGTCTTTCTTTGTAAAAAAAATTTTTTTAAATTAGATTATGGGTGAATTTTACTTTCTTTCATCTTAATAGTTTTCATGGAAATATTTAATAGAAAAAACAATAAAAGGGTAACATTCAAAGAGTAACAGTGTATAGAGTGAAAATGAAGTTTCTCTTATCTGAATCCTCGGGAACAATTACTAGTATCACTTTCTCTTGTAAGTTTTCAGACTTGTTCTGTTTATTGTCTGTCTGTCTGTCTGTGTCTCATATTTCGGTCTCTTATATCTTTCTCTCTCTCATCCTTGACTCTTTTTCCACTAGTGGGTATATCACACACAAACTTTCAAGCCCCAAACTGTATGTCTGGGGAATTGTTTAATATAATCCCATAAAAATCCACCTCATTAACAATGGCTTTGTAATATTCTTATGTGTAAGCTCTGTAATATATTAAACACTTTTCCTGTTAATTAGAAAAGATTATTTCCCATTTTTAGCTGCAAACAGTAACTGAAAAAATAACCTTGAGCAAACACATCTGAGATTTGAGCATACGTCTAGGATAAATTCCTGAAACTAGATAGGGTTCTTGGGTCAAAGTTCCTCCCCCATTTAAAACTTTTGAGAGTTATCTAATAATTTCCTTTCAAAGGAGTTGTACCAACAAGTGCTCATACCAACAATGTGTGAAGATGTCTGTATTTATACTTCCTTTTAAACTTAGTCTCTTGACATTTTAATCTTAGCGGTTCTGATGGGTGAACACTGATATCTCACTGTGTTTCTTTACTCAGCGGCCAAGCTGAGGGTATCTGTAAAGATGCTTATAAATCCCTTACATCTCTTTTCTTGAGAACAACTTGTACGTGTTCTGCTTAACTTTGTTTGCTATTAGGTTATTGGTTTTCCATATATTAATTTTTAAAAGGTCTTTTTATATTAGGAAAATTAGCCCACACTTTGTTATATATGTTATGAATATTTTTCCTAATACATAGTTTGTTTTTTAATTTTGTTTAGTGTATATGTATGGAAATTAAAACTTTTCCCTATTGTAATTTACCAATCTTTTCTCTTATCACACCTCAGATTTGTGTCTTTCTTAGAAAGGTTTTCCCTTGTCCAAGATTATGAAAAAATTTTCCCATTTTTCTAGTAGTCTAATGACTTTATTTCTTTTTGTTATGTTTTATTTTTTTACCTTAACACTTTTGCCCCATCCAGAATTAATCTGATGTAAGGAGTGAGGTAGGAACCTACCTCCTCTTTTGTTAATCTGAATGATTATCCAGATCTCCTAAAAGCATTTATTGATGACTCTGTCTTCTCCCCAATTACTTACAATGCCTCTCTTAAAGACAAATACGATATGATATAACTTATATATAGACTCTAAAATATAGCACAAATGAACCTATCTATGAACCAGAAATAGACTCACAGACATAGAGAACAGGCTTGTGGTTGGCAAGGATGGATTGGGAGCTTGGGACTAGCAGACGCAAACTAATATTTATAGGACTGATAAACAACAAGGTCCTACCATATAGAAGGGAACTATATTCAGTATCTATAATATTGGCAACTAAATTCAATATCCTATAATAAACCATGTGGAAAATAGAAATGCAATGAAAAAAAAAATGCTTCTTGGGAATTCCCTGGTAGTCCGGTGGTTAGGACCCTGCACTTTCGCTGCTGAGGACCCCAGTTCAATCCCTAGTCAGGGAACTAAAAATCCCAGAAGCCACATGTTGTGGCCAAAATTTTTTTTTTTTAAAGAAAAAAGCTTCTCATATGGGCTTCCCTGGTGACACAGATGGTAAAGAACCTGCCATGCAGGAAGACCCAGATTCAATCCCTGGGTCAGGAAGATCCCCTGGAGAAGGAAATGGCAACCCACTGGAATATTCCACCCTGGAGAATCCCATGGACAGAGAAGTCTGGCAGGTTACAATCCATGGAGTCGCAAAGAGTTGGACATGATTGAGCAACGAACACTCTCTCATATCTTATGCAGAAGCTGATTGATATGGATACCGGCAGAAAATCTTGGCTAATGAAACTCTGAGATTCTGGTCAGTTCTTTGTTTTTCTTGCTGATACTGTTATCTTTCAAAAGGTAGAGGAAGTGTCTAGAGGAACCGTTGCCTTGACCCAAAATCTAGTCAACCAGGTGGAACAAGCTGATGAAGGGAAGTGACCAGAACCTCGGTAGAAAGTGATTGTGTCATTCTAGACGCTCTGCCTTCTTCCACGTTGGTTAGCCCTCCAGCTTCATCCAGCCTGGTTGGCAACATCCCTTGTGGTCAGCATCCCTGACGACCTGGCTCTGTCTCTAGCAATAGGAAGTCTGACAAGCAAGTTCCCCAAACACACCCTTCCCTTTCTTCCCTCCAGTTCTTTGCACACGTCCTCCTCTTTGCCTGCAACTCTTTCTGTCCTTCCTTTGCCTACGGCTCTTCATCCTTTATTTCTCAATTTAAAGGTTGCTTCCATTGTGGAACCTTTCCTGATACTTAAGGTGGATGCTCCCTGTGCTTTGTGCTAAGTCAGTCATTTGTGTCCAACTCTTTGCGACCTTATGGACTGTAGCCCACCAGGCTCCTCTGTCCACGGAATTCCCCAGGCAAGGTACTGGAGTGGGTTGTTGTGCCTTGCTTCAGTGGATCTTCCCGACCCAGGGATCAAACCGGTGTCTCCCACATGTCCTGCATTGGCAGGCGGGTTCTTTACCACTAGCGCCACCTGGGATGCTCCCTAGTAACTTCTGTTAATATTCCCGTCATAGTCTTCATCCAAGACCGGTAGAGTGGAGATGGAAAAGCACACTTACTCCAGGAGTCTGATGGTCTGGAAAGTGGCCTGGGGTAGAAATCTCAAGTGGAGATTTCTCATAGCCTATCTGCCCCAGGACCAGGAGTGCTGCATAATTTGTGGGGTTCAGTGCAAAATCCAAACTGTGGGGTCCTTTGATCAATCATTATGAATCTCAAGATGGTGATTGCAGAGCATTAAACCAAGTCTGGACTTCCCTGGTGGCTCAGATGGTAAAGCATCTGCCTACAATGTGGGAGACCTGGGTTCAATCCCTGGGTCGGGAAGATCTCCTGGAGAAGGAAATGGCAACCCACTCCAGTATTCTTGCCTGGAAAATCCCATGGATGGAGGAGCCTGGTAGGCTACAGTTCATGGGGTCGCAAAGACTTGAACACGACTGAGCAACTTCACTCACTTCATTCACTCAAACCAAGTCCGGGCCCTTCTGAGGGTGGAGTCCTCTGAGACTGCGTGGATTGCATGCCAATGAGAGTATGTGGAATGTTGGCCCCTGAGAGCTACGTGCATGTCCTAATCTGCAGCCCCTGTGCAAATGTGACCTTATTTGGAAGAAGGGTTTTTGCAGCTGTAACTAAACTAAGGATCTTGAGGTGAAGAAGTCACCTGGATTATCTGGATAATCCTCAGATCTAATGACACGTGCACTCCTAGGAAATACACAGGGGAGGTCAGACAGTAAGAGGAGACAGATGGAGAAGAGAAGAGAGACACACAGGGGAGAAGGCAGTGTGAAGATGGAGGGAGAGATGGGAGTGATGTGGCCATAAAACAAGGCAGCCAAGGAAAGCTGACATCCCCTAGAAGCTGGAAGAAGCAAGAAAGGATTCCTATCTACAGTTTCCACAGGGAGTATGGTCTTCCATCATCTTAATTTCAGCCTTCTGGTTTACAGAACGATGAGAGAGTAAGTTTCTGTTGTTTTTAAGCTACCTAATTTGTAACAATTTGTTATGGCAGCCACAAGAAACTAATATACACTTGAAGCTGGCTCTGCTCAGGACATGTGTTGAAACCCTGGAGAAATAAAAATTTGTCTTTGCTTTGGAGTTACTAAGCCGGTAGGATTAAGTTCAGAGTTGCCAGGGCCACCATCCGGGTAGAACCCGTCTGAGGATGAAATCAACCCAGGGAAGCAAGGCCAAGAGATGGAAACAGAGTGATTCTTGAAGATGTTGTTGGAAAACCTGGATCAAATTGTACCTGACAGTGAGTTCTAGCCCTGAATGTTTTAAGGTATGTGAAATCTGAATTGAATCTTCAATTCAGTTTAAATTCAGTTTTTGTCACTCCCATCTGAAAGGGTCCTAACTACTACTCAGATATCAATCAAGAAAATTTGAGGCTTGGAGAAGAAGTTGTTACTGTTCAGTTGCTCAGTCGCTTTCAACTCTTTGTGACCTGATGGACTGCAGCACTCCAGGCTTTTCTGTCCTTCACAGAAAAATCTCCTGGAGTTTGCTCAAACTCATGTCTGTTGAGTCAGTGATGCCATTCAACTATCTCATCCTCTGTTGCCTCCTTTTCCTCCTGCCCTCAATCTTCCCCAGGATCAGGGTCTTTTCCAAGGAGTCAGCTTTTTGCATCAGGTGGCCAAAGTACTGGAGCTTCAGTTTTAGCACCAGTCCTTCCAATGAGTATTCAGGGTTGATTTCCTTTAGGATTGAGTGGTTGGATCTCCTTGCTGTCCAAGGGCTTCTCAAGAGTCTTCTCCAACACCATAGTTCAAAAGCATGAATTCTTTGGTGCTCAATAGAAGTGAGAAATGCTCACAATGGTAGATTAGAATAAGGAGGAGAAAAGCATACCCAATGGAGTAGTATGATTACAAAAAAGAGCCTTTCAGTGAAGCTGGGTTTTAGAGGACATATGTGAAAGATGGAAAGAAGGACAAGCTACCAATGATAGAGATGAGGTAAGATGTGGACTGCTAACAGGAGATTCTAAAGCAATCTTGGAACTGAAGCTATGAACAGCCAGACCACGAGAACTCCATGGTTATGTTAAAGCATGAAGAGGGACAATGGAGAAGAAGGCTCCTTGATGCTGTTGTGTGGATGGAGGAAAGAGAAAAAACCAAACTGCTCTGGGGGTCTCGTGGAAGCCTAAGTTGAAGATTCATGGAGTTAGGGAGTATTTGATGAGCAAAATTCCCCGGGAGATGGGCATGGGTTCCAGAGCCTGTGGAGCAGGATGGATGGAGAGGGATGCTTATTTTTTTTTTTTTTTGGAATCTTCTGTGTTGCTATCTGGACTGGACTGAGATATTTGGTCATGAGGCACTCTCCCCATTCATAATTTAAAAAATGCCAACACTAAACCATAAAAATGCCTAGGATGCATTTTTGCCCTTCCTTGCCATCCTTGTAGGTTCACTTTTTTACTCAAGCCAGTACTGTGGCACCCAGCTATGCCCAGGTATAAACAGTGAGCATCTCACTTAGTGACTCTGTATGTATCACTTTCTGCTGCCTCCTGATGGTGCAACTGTAAGGACCTGTTCAGCTGTTCTGACTCAGTCACACACCTGGATGTGCAAGGGGCTGACCAACCACGGGGCAACTCTTGACAAATTAAGGATGGGAGCCACGTATGAATCACTCCCTTCTTGAGTCCCGTGTTCTGAAGAGCATCCCCCATGGCTCCTACAGCACTGAGCCTTAGCCGCTCACATGCTCACCAGCTTGTTAACCTGTCCTCAGGGGGCTCTCACTCTTCTGCTTCATTTGTCTTCATCCTCCACCTCTTTGGAATTGCTTTCCAAGTTAAACTGGCTGTGTACAAGCCGCACACGCCCCTCTCCCCCACCATCTTTCAGGCTCTGTTCTTTTTTTTTTTTTTTTTAATGAACCATTTTAAAAAATGGTCTGAGTCTGGTGGCTCAGATAGTAAAGAATTTGCCTGCAGTATAAGAGAGCTGGGCTCGATCCCTGGTCAGGAAGATCCCCTGGAGAAGGGAATGGCAACCCACTCCAGTATTTGTGTCCAGAGAATTCCATGGGCAGAGGAGCCTGGCAGGCTACAGTCCATGGGGTTGCAAAGATTATTTTTGGCTGCACTGGCTCTTGGTTGCTGCGTGCGGGCTTTCTCTGGTTGTGCTGAGCGGGGCTCCTCCCTAGTCGAGGTGCGCCGGCGTCTCCTGCTGCAGAACTCAGGCTCTAGGCACGTGGGCTCAGTAGTCATGATGCACAGGCTTGGTTGTCCCACAGCATGAGGAATCTTTCCAGACTAGGGATTGAACCCTGCTTTGGCACTCAGGTTCTTAACCACTAGACCACCAAGAAAGTCCTCCGCTCTGCTCTTTTGAGGAACCGGGGCTGAGACAATAGTGTTGGAGGAGGTCATGGAGAGGATGTGACGGGCAGTTGACCCTCCAGCTGGACCTGGGCAATTGGAGACTCCTCGCCTCCACCCAGTCCTTGGAATGTGTGTTCAGCCCACTGTTCCCACAGTGAGAGCCACTCCAAGGACGCAGCCTTGAGTGAGCAGTGTGTTGTCAGTACCGTCTGGGCTGGTCATGTGACTGAGCCCCATTAAGGCCGCTCCATAAACTTTCCAGATTTTAGCAGGTGGGTGCAGAGATCTACTTGTATTGCTGTCACTGAGGACAAGCCTCGCATCTAAGTCCCTGGGCTTATTGCACCTGCCTTCCACCACTCTGGACTGGCTACCTCTTTCTGCTGTCTCTCTTTGCCCTCTGTGTATGTGTATCAACTTACCAACCAATAAAGAAAAATAAGGAATTCCACCAAAGTTTTGGTTCTTTCATGACTATTCCAACGCCCTTGAGTCACCGATGCTACTATTCAATGAGGTGGTTCCAGAAGACAGGGAAAAAGAAAGGCCCAGGAAAAACTCCAAACAGGACAGGGAGAGAGCAGAATAGGTTGGGGCCTAGTAAGAGACGCTCAGGGGGCTTCCCTGGTGGTCCAGTGGTTAAGAATCCACCTGGCAAAGTAGGGGACGTGGGTTCTATCCCTTGTTGAGGAAGGAAGGTCCCACATGCAATGGAGAAACTAAGCCTTTTCACCACAACTACTGAAGCCCACGTGCTCTTGAGCCGGTGTACCGCAACTAGAGTGTGTGTGCCACATTGAAAGATCCCTCATGAAGCAATGAAGATCCTATGTGCTGCAGCTAAGACCCAGTACAGCCAAAATAAATTAAAAAAAAAAAAAAGAAAGAGAGAGAGAGAGAGAGGCCCAGCCATGAGTGTGGCAAATTTAGGACACATTACCAGGAGAATAACATTAAAAACAAAGGAGGAAAAAGTTCCCCATCACTTGTGGAGCAGACGATGCTCAGAACACTGTGTCTCTTGTGGACACTCCACTTTGATGAAGGCAATGGAACCGCAGCATGTTTAGACAGAAGGTCAAGTAGGTCTTCAGAGACTTGTTACTATGATGCAGAAAGAAGTAGGAAGGTTTTACTTGCAAAACTGCTAGGAGTGAGGGATGGATGTGAGAGCTGTTTCCCAACGTGTGAAGTGTTGTCATATGGCAGCAGAAATAGATTTATTCTCGGAGTGAGGAATAATGTATGGAAGTTGGAGGTAGCCTGATTTAGATCAACGCAAGGAGAAACTCTCAAACCTGGAGCCTGCCTTCTGTCTTCCAGAGGATCCAGATGCCTGGGGTTCCCATGCATGACCTGGTTTCCCAACTAAGAAGAAGCAAAGCCAACGACGTCAAAGGATCTTAACGTGTCTCATTTCCTCCTTCCTTTCATTCATCCCATCAAACTGCTGAGCACCTCTAACACACCAGAAGGTCTTTATGGAGAATTGAAAACCTCCTGGTAACTCACATCTTTTGTTCCTAGGCTCTTTTCTTGGAAAGAAATCAAAGTCTCCAGTGTTGCTTTCTTTTGTCAGAGACTTTGAAGTGTGGCTCATGAATCTGAGCATGTCTGTGAGAACTGTCTCTATATCATGGCAACATGAGTCAAGGGCATCAGTGGATCATTCAGTATATGTTCATTGTAAACAATAGAAATGGACTCTGGCTAACCTTAGCAAAAAAGAAATAGTGGATTTTTAAATAGCTGCAGGTAAAACTAAAGGTCAGTCTTTGAGGCCAGGGATCAGGGATTTAAGGATCTAAGTAGCCAGAATACATGTACCTATGTCATGCATCTATCTATCCATCCATCCACCCATCCATCCATCCACCCATCCATCCATCTACCATTCTATCTGAAACCTGTGCCACCATGTTGTAGAATTGTCTCCACAGGAAGCCAACTCTATGCTTTGCCTTAGTTGGAGCCTGGCTCTCTCTGGAGGTAATTTCTTCCTCCCCTGTCCATCCATTACCACTGTGAGCAATTTCAGTGTCCTTACAGATCACTTTCCCAAAACATTGGATGACTGTTCTACAGATCTCAACTAACCAACTTCTCCTTTACTCCCTCTTGGCCACACCATGACTTGAACATCAGCCAAAACTGCTCTATTTGAAAAACATTAAAAAGGACACTTCTACCCACTGATCATAGCTTCCCATCTTCCCACCTCTTCCACACCTTCATTCCCACTTGACCTATTTTTCATTCTCATCCAGGCCCCTGGGTCCCTCAGCCACTTTTGGCTCCACCCTTTTCACCAGCTGCAAGCCTAAGCTCAGTCAAATAAACTCCTCTCAGATAAATACTCCCAATTCTTCCACACCTCTGCCTTTCTAGCCATCTATTTTCTCAGTTCCTGTTTCCAGGTTTTTCAATTTGACTGGAGAGAAGTCACAGGATCATTCTCTCTTGCCTTATGAAAAATTCTTAGTTTCCATCTTCTGTGCTTAATTTTGTGTGTCCACTTGGCTGGGAAACAGGGTCAAACATTATTCGGGATGTGTCTGTGAAGATGTGTTTGGATGAGATTCACATTTTAATCGAATGACTAAAGCAGATTGTTCTCCCCAATGTGTGTAAATAAAGTCACTCAGTCGTGTCCAACTCTTTGTGACGCCATGGACTATAGTCTACCAGGCTCCTCTGTCCATGGGATTTTCCAGGCAAGAGTACTGGAGTGGGTTGCCATTTCCTTCTCCTTCTCTGTGTGTGGGTCTTGTCTAATCAGTTGAAAGCCTGAATAGAGAAAAAAGGCTGACTCTCAACTGAGTAAGAGGGAATTCTTCCTGCCTGATGGTCTTTGAGCTGGGATGTTGAATTTTCCCTACCTTCACACTTGAATTGAAACATTGACTCTTCCTGAGTGTATAGCCTGCTTGCTTTTGGGCTGGAACTTACACCATCAACTGTCCTAGTTCTCAGGCCTTCCAGCTCAGACTTGGAGCCACACCACCATCTCTGTTGAGTTTCCAGCTTACCTACCCACCCTACAAATGTGGGGACTTTCCAGCCTCCATAATCACATGAGCCAACTCCTCATAATAAATCACTCTTTCTATATACACGGACTGTTAGTTCTGTTTCTCTGGAGAACCCTGACTAACATACCATCTTTAGCTTGATCCTTCTGCTAGTAAACATTCCTTTTATGAATCCTTAGTTGTTCTCTTTTCCATGACACAAGGCTTTACCATTTTTCTCAAACCCCTACCTGATTGTGTCTCCTTATTCCCAAGTTATGACTCTACTTCTAGAAAATATATAATTCAGCTCAGTTCAGTTCAGTCACTCAGTCATGTCCAACTCTTTGTGACCACATGGACTGCAGCACGCCAGGCTTCTCTGTCCATCACCAACTTCCAGAGCTTGCTCAAACTCATGTCTACCAAGTCGGTAAGATCCACCATCTCATTCTCTGTCATCCCCTTCTCCTCCTGCTTTCAATCTTTCCCAGCGTCAGGGTCTTTTCTAAGAGTCAGTTCTTCAAAACTACATAAGGCCCCAAAGCTAAAACAACCTCAACGTCTCCCTCCTCCCTTTTGTAAACATCTAAATTTCCCAGGTCCTTACCACCGTCACTCTATTCCTCTAGGACAAGGATCCTCTCTAGTTTTCAAGGGTAACTGTTCCATCTCTTCATCCACTGTATTTCCTCTCTTCTCCCCAGCAGCCTTGCTCTAGCAATGAATTCTCTATTTTCTGAACTTTCATCTTTGCCTTCTTTCTCCCCATATGATGATGTCTTATCATCTAAAAATAAAAATCCAACAAATCCCTTTTCTTAACACTACCTTTGCCTCAAATTCATGATCATATCACTCTCCATTCAAACTTCTAGAAAAGTATATGTGGTATATATTTTTTTAAACCACTGCACTGAATACTTTTTGGGGCTTCCCAGGTGGTACTAGTGGAAAAGAACCCACCTGTCAATGCAGGAGACATAAGAGATGTGAGTTCAATCCCTGGGTTGGGAAGATCCCCTCTGGGAGGACATGGCAACCCACTCCAGTATTCTTGCCTGGAGAATCCCATGGACAGAGGAGTCTGGTGGGCTACAGTCCATGGGGTTGCAAAGAGTAGGACATGACTGAAGAGACTTAGCATGCGCACATACATTGAACACTTTATTTTTAAAATTATTTGTTTATGAATTTATTTGGCTGCTCTGGGTCTTGGTTGCGGCATGCTGGATCTTTGATCTTCATTGCAGTGTGTGTGATCTTTAGCTGTGGCATGTGGGATCTAGTTCCCTGGTCAGGGATTGAACACAGGCCCCCTGCATTGGGAGCATGGAGTCTTAGCCCCTTGCTTAGCCCCTTAGCCCCTTGACCACCAAAGAAGTCCCATGTGGCATACATTTAAAGATGTTTTTATTTGGAGATAGTTATAGATGGACAGGTGTTGTAAGAAATAATACAGAGAGATACATATGGTTTTGTCCATTTTCCTTCAGTATTTCTACTGTATACACCCTGTATAATTGTAGCACAATATCACGTATAATCAACTGATCTACTCAGATGTCACCAGTGTTACATAAAGCGTCATGTGATTTATCACATGTTTAGGCTTTTGTGAACACCACCGTAGTCAAGATAAAGGACAATTTCATCACTACAAGGACTTCTCATGTTATTTTTTGTGGCCACAACCTCTCTTCCTCCTTCTCTCTTACCCTTGAAATCAGTAGTACATTCCATCCAACTTGTATATATCAATATTTTTTTTTGGAGGGGTTTTTATTTATTTTTTTAAATTTAATTTTATTTTTTAACTTTACAATATTGTATTGGTTTTGCCATATATTGAAATGAATCCACCACAGGTATGCATGTGTTCCCCATCCTGAACCCTCCTCCCTCCTCCCTCCCCATACCATTCCTCTGGGTCGTCCCAGTGCACCAGCCCCAAGCATCCAGTATCATGCATTGAACCTGGACTGGCAATTCGTTTCATATATGATATTATACATATTTCGATGCCATTTTCCCAAATCATCTCACCCTCTCCCTCTCCCCAGAGTCCAAAAGACTGTTCTATACATCAGTGTCTCTTTTGCTGTCTCGTATACAGGGTTATTGTTGCCATCTTTCTACATTCCATATATATGCATTAGTATACTGTATTGGTGTTTTTCTTTCTGGCTTACTGCAGTCTGTATAATAGGTTCCAGTTTCATCCACCTCATGAGAACTGATTCAAATGTATTCTTTTTAATGGCTGAGTAATACTCCATTGTGTATATGTACCACAGCTTTCTTATCCATTCATCTGCTGATGGACATCTAGGTTGCTTCCATGTCCTGGCTATTATAAACAATATTTTTTTAAAACAGTTCAGTTCAGTTCAGTTGCTCAGTCGTGTCCGGTTCTTTGTGACCCCATGAATTGCAGCACGCCAGGCATCCCTGTCCCTCACCAACTCCTAGAGTTCACTCAAACTCATGTCCATCGAGTTGGTGATGCCATCCAGCCATCTCATCCTCTGTCGTCCCCTTCTCCTCCTGCCCCCAATCCCTCCCAGCATCAGAGTCTTTTCCAATGAGTCAACTCTTCACATGAGGTGGCCAAAGTATTGGAGTTTCAGCTTCAGCATCAGTCCTTCCAATGAACACCCAGGACTGGTCTCCTTTAGGATGGACTGGTTGGATCTCCTTGCAGTCCAAGGGACTCTCAAGAGTCTTCTCCAATACCACAGTTCAAAAGCATCAATTCTTCAGTGCTCAGCTTTCTTCACAGTCCAACTCTCACATCCATACATGACCACTGGAAAAACCATAGCCTTGACTAGACGGACCCTTGTTGGCAAAGTAATGTCTCTGCTTTTGAATATGCTATTTAGGTTGGTCATAAGTTTCCTTCCAAGGAGTAAGCGTCTTTTAATTTCATGGCTGCAGTCACCATCTGCAGTGATTTTGGAGCCCCCCAAAATAAAGTCTGGCACTATTTCCACTGTTTCCCCATCTATTTCCCATGAAGTGATGGGACCAGATGCCATGATCTTAGTTTTCTGAATGTTGAGCTTTAAGTCAACTTCTTCACTCTCCTCTTTAACTTTCATCAAGAGGCTTTTTAGTGTTCCTATTCCATGATATGGATGTACTGTAGTTTAACAACTTGCCCACGTTTGATTGTTTCCAATTTCTTGCTATTATAAAGTTTCTATGAATATTTGTGTACAGGTTTGTGTGTGAATGAATTTTTATTTAGCTAGGATAAATATCCAAGAGTGCAGTGCATTTGCTAACTTTATATGACAAGCACATATTTTCTTTTATCTGTCTATCTATCTGGGCTTCCCAGGTGGCACAGTGGTAAAAAAATCTGCCTGCAATGCAGAAGATGCAGGAGATGCAGGAGATTAGGGTTCGATCTCTGGGTCAGGAAGATCCTCTGGAGGAGGAAATGGCAACCCACTCCAGTATTCTCGCTGAGAGAATCCCATGGACAGAGGAGCCTGGTGGGCTGCAGTCCATAGGGTTAAAAAAAGTCAGACATGACTGAGTAACTTAGCATGCACTAACTATCTATCTATCTATCATCTAAGAGCCTCTTGATGAAAGTGAAAGAGGAGAGTGAAAAAGTTGGTTTAAAGCTCAACATTCAGAAAACTAAGATCATGACATCCGGTCCCATCACTTCATGGTAAATAGATGGGGAAACAGTGGAAACAGTGGCTGACTTTATTTTTCTGGGCTCCAAAATCACTGCAGATGGTGACTGCAGCCATGAAATTAAAAGACACTTACTCCTTGGAAGGAAAGTTATGACCAATCTGATAGCATATTCAAAAGCAGAGACATTACTTTGCCAACAAAGGCCCATCTAGTCAAGGCTATGGTTTTTCCAGTGGTCATGTATGGATGTGAGAGAAAGCTGTGAAGAAAGCTGAGCACCAAAGAATTGATGCTTTTGAACTGTGGTGTTGGAAAAGACTCTTGAGAGTCCCTTGGACTGCAAGGAGATCCAACCAGTCCATCCTAAAGGAGACCAGTCCTGGGTGTTCATTGGAAGGACTGATGCTGAAGCTGAAACTCCAATATTTTGGTCACCTGATGTGAAGAGTTGACTCTTTGGAAAAGACTCCGATGCTGGGAAAGATTGAGGGCAGGA
Organism: Bos javanicus; assembly: GCF_032452875.1. Classification (NCBI taxonomy): domain Eukaryota; kingdom Metazoa; phylum Chordata; class Mammalia; order Artiodactyla; family Bovidae; genus Bos; species Bos javanicus. The sequence goes on from NC_083892.1 coordinate 21,456,552, forward strand.
GGAGAAGGGGACGACAGAGGATGAGATGGTTGGATGGCATCACCGACTCAAGGGACATGGGTTTGGGTGAACTCTGGGAGTTGGTGATGGACAAGGAGGCTTGGCGTGCTGCGGTTCGTGGAGTCACAAACTGTCGAACATGACTGAACGACTGAACTAATCACTGTATTTTATCGTGAAAAAAAGAAAAACACTACATAAAACTCACAATCTTAACTATTTTTAAGTGTATAGTTCAGTAGGGCTAAGTATATTCATGTTTGATGTGCAGCAGATCTCCAGAACTTTTCATCTTGTAAATCTGAAGCCATATCCCTTAAACAACCCTGCTTTCTCCCTTCTGCCAGCTCCTGGTAACTACTATCTACTCCTATATGTATGAATTTGGCTGTGTTTGGGTACCTCATACAGGTATGAGGAAAAGTGGAATCATACAGTATTGGTCTTTTCTCTCACTGGCTTATTTTACTTAACATAATATGCTCAATGTTCATTCATGTTATAACTTGAGTCAGAATTTTCTTCCTTTTTATAAAATTAAAAAAATTTTTTTTTCATTCTTATTTGGTTGTGCTGGGTCTTAGTTGCACCATGTGGGGGGTCTTTTAGTTGTGGCATGCAGGATCTAGTTTCCTGACCAGAGGCTGAATTCGGGCCCCCCGCATTGGGGGCATGGAGTCTTACCCACTGGACCACCAGGGAAGTCCCAGAATTTTCTTCTTTTTAAGGCTGTATAGTATTCCATTGTATGTATATTCTACATTTTCTTTATCCATTCATCCACTGATGAACAGTTGGGTTGCTTCCACTTCTTGGTTCCTGTGAATACTAGTGCTATTAATGTGAGTGTACAAATATCTCTGAGACACTTCTTTTGCTTCCATTGGATATATACTCAGAAGTAGGATTATTGAATTATAGGATAATTCTATTTTTAATTTTTGCAGCAACCTCCATGCTGTTATCCATAGCAGCTGCACCATTTTACAATCCCACCAATAGTGTATGAGGGTTTCAATTTCTTCACATCCTCACCAGCACTTGCTCTTTTCTACTTTTTTGTTTTCTTTTTATTTTTTTTAAAAAATAGTTTCCATCTGAATGGGGTGAGGTAATAGCTCATTGCAGGTTTGATTTGCATTTGTCTAATGATTAGTGATGTTGAGCATCTTTTCATACGCCCACTGGCCATTTGTATATCGATTTTAGAGAAATGTGTATTCAAGTTCTTTGCCCATTTTTAAATTGGGTTATTTTATTATTTGTTGTTGAGTTGCAGTGTTTTTAAAAAATATTTTCTGGATATTACCCCCTTGTCAAATATATGATTGGCAAATATATTCTCTTTCTCTGTAGATTGTCTTTTTATTCTATTAATTGTGCCCTTTGAGGCACAAAAGCTTTCAAATTTTATATAGTCCCAAGCATATCTTATTTTGTAAGAAACTGCATAAGAAACTGTTGTTCAGTTGCCTAGGCATATCCAACTCTTTGCAATCCCATGGACTGCAGCAAGCCAGGCCTCCCTGTCCCTCACCATCTCCAGGAGTTTGCCCAAGTTCATGTTCCTTGCATCTGTGATGCCATCCAGCCATCTCATCCTTTGACACACTCTTCTCCTCTTGCCCTCAGTCTTTCCCAGCATCAGGAACTTTTCCAATGAATCTCATCTGTTTGCATCAGATGACCAAAATACTGGAGCTTCAGCTTGAGCATCAGTCCTTTCAGTGAATATTCAGAGTTGATTTTCCTTAAGATTGACTGATTTGATCGCCTTGCTGTCCAAGGGACTTTCAGGATTCTTCTCCAGAACCACAGTTCAAAGGCAACAATTCTTTGGCATTCTGCCTTCTTTACAGCCTAGCTTTCATAACCGTACATGACCACTGGGAAGACCATAGCCTTAACTATATGGACCTTTGTCATCAGAGTCATGTCTCTGCTTTTCAATACACTGTCTAGGTTTGTCATTGCTTTCCTGCCAAGAAGCAACTGTCTTCTGATTTCAAGGCTGCTGTCACTGTCCGCAGTGATTTTGGAGCCTAAGAAGAGGCAATCTGTCACTACTTCCACCTTTTCCCCTTCTATTTGCTATGAATAATGGGGCCAGATGCCATGATCTTAGTTTTTTTAATATTTAACCTTAAGCTGGCTCTTTCACCCTCATCAAGAGGCTCTTTAGTCCTCTTCGCTTTCTGCCATTAGAGTGGAATCATGGCTGAACCATTTTACATTCCCACCAACAATATATGAGTGATCTTGTTTCTCTGAATTCTTACCAACATTTGCTAGTAGCACTGTTTTTCAATTTTAGTCATTCTGATGAGTATGTGGTAATATATTTTTGTGGTTTAATTTGCATTTTCCTAATGGTTAATGGTGCTGAACATATTTTCGTGTGCTTATTTGTGATGTGAAATGGCTGTTCATGTCTTTTGCCCACTTTCTAATTTTTTATTGTTGAGTTTTGAGAGTTTTTAATATATTCTGGATACTTGTCCTTTACGGGTAACAAATGCTTCCTCCAGTCTGTAGCTTATCTTTTCATCCTCTTAACAAGGGCTTTCACAAAGAAAACATTTTTTAATCTTTATGATTAAATCTCCCAATTTATCATTTTTTTTGTTTGGTTTTGGTGTCATATTTAAGAACTCTACGATACTTTCCCCTTTTTTTCTTCTTTTAGAGAATCATTGCGCTCTTTCTTCCATAAAAATATTCCATCTGTGTGGTTTGGTGGAAGGGAAGCTAACAAGGGTACGGCCAATGAGAACACTCCATCTCCTGGGCCAGAGTGATTGGTTCAAGGGTAGTCAAGTCTCCCAAACTGGACCATTAAAAGCCCTTTCAGAGTCTTTCACAAGGGCCAGTTGGGGAGGATGCTCTCTACTTCTCCACGTGAACAAAGATTTTTCTGAAAAGAAGACAAGCAAGACTGAGAAATAGAGAGAAAAGGACACAGTGTTTAAGTCATGTAGGTTTTTTTTTTTTTTTTTTTTGAGATTTCTATTTACTTATTTATGGAGGGGTCTTCATTGCTGTGCATGGGCTTTCTTTAGTGGTGGTAAGCAGGGGCTACTCTTCATTGCGGTGCCTGGTCTTCTCATTGTGGTGGCTTGTCTTGCTGCGTGGAGCAAGGGCTCTGGGCTCAAGGGCTCAGTAATCGTGGCACATGGGCTGAGTTGTCCCATGGCCTGAGTTGTCCCATGGCCTGTGGAATCTTCCTGGGCCAGGGGTAAAATCTGTGTCCCCTGCATTGATAGGTGGATCCTTAACCACTGGACCACTAGGGAAGTCCTCAGTCGTGGAGTTTAAATGCCTGAATCCAGGTGTATATTAAGCATACCTTTTGATATTTCTGTAATTGGAGAGACATCAAATCAATAATAAGAGCCACCCCACCAAGTCTCCACTCTCTCCCCAAGCTGGCTTAAATTAGGTTTGCAAGGCACACAATCACAATATTCTAGGGAATATGGCATTCTGTGTTTATCATTCCTCTTTTCTCTTCTTTATTTTACCCTTTAATTGATAGTATTTTTTTTTTTTACCATATCACAACTCTGAAACTGCTCTTGCTAAGGTTACTAGTGACAAAAATTTTTCAGTCTCTGTTTCTAACCTCTTTGCCATATTTAACATAAAGTAAATGTCATATTTACTTGCTTCCTGATATTCCTATAGCATCTTTCTCTCTTTTTCTTTTTTATATTCCTTAGAATTGGCCAAATGTTAGGTTCCACACATCAGAAACCATGAGGAGCATCATCACACGCTATATATTTCAGTTCAGTTCAGTCACTCAGTCATGTCTGACTTTTTGCAACCCCATGAATCGCAGCACGCCAGGCCACCCTGTCCATCACCATCTCCCAGAGTTCACTCAAACTCATGTCCATCAAGTCGATGATGCCATCCAGCCATCTCATCCTGTCATCCCCTTCTCCTCCTGCCCCCAATCCCTCCCAGCATCAGAGTCTTTTCCAATGAGTCAACTCTTTGCATGAGGTGGCCAAAGTACTGGAGTTTCAGCTTTAGCATCGTTCCTTCCAAAGAACACCCAGGACTGATCTCCTTTAAAATGGACTGGTTGGATCTCCTTGCAGTCCAAGGGACTCTCAAGAGTCTTCTCCAACATCACAGTTATATCTTTACATGGAGCTAAAACCTTCAGGGGCTTCCCAGGTGACACTACTGGTAAAGAACCTGCCTGCCAACACAGGAGACATAAGAGACTTGGGTTCCATCCCTGGGTGGGGAAGATCCTGAGGAGGAGGAAATGGCAACCCACTCCAGTAATCTTGCCTGGAGAATCTCATGGACGAAGGAGCCTGGCAGGCTACAGTTCATGAGATCGCATAGAGTCGGGGATGACTGAAGCAAGCACATCCTTTCACATCCTCTACAATTCATGTTGTTTAGTTGCTAAGTCATGTCTGATTCTTTGTGACCCCGTGGACTGTAACCTACCAGGCTCCTCTCTGTCCATAGAATTCTCCAGGCAAGAATATTGGAGTGGGTTGCCATTTCCTTCTCCAGGGGATCTTCCCGACCTAGGTATTGAACTCGTGTCTCCGGCACTAGCAGGCATATTCTTTACCACTGTACCACCAGGGAACCCCTACATTTTGTACCCTCTCCCTAACTATGCATTTGTGTATTTGTAATTTTGAACCCCAGATCTGGGCTTTGTTTGTAATTTTCTGGACCCAATATTATATTAAGGATGCTTAAGTTTGATTTTGGGGTAACTACACCTCACAACTGGCTCATATTAGGCATACAATCAACCAGCACTTCTTCACAGAAATTTTTTTTATATCCAGGCAACTTGAGCAGTCTGGCTATGGGCAAAACCATCTTTTTGTTGTCTGGGAACTATCATGCCCAACACCTCAACTGATATACAATGATAATATATTACTGATTCAACTGTCTTAAACAGAAAGGAAAAGTATCTTGCATAACCAGAATTTTCAAGGTAGCATCTTCATAGAATTAATAAAGTCATTGGTTCAGCATCATCATTGAGAATCCTTCCCATTTTCTCATTTACCATCCTCAGGCTAGCACCTCTCACAGTCCCAAGATGACTAGAGTTCCAGGCATCACTGGGATAGACTACAAAAACACCCTCTCATTTGTAGCTAGGCCTATCAAGATACATACATACATACGTATGTATATATATAGTCCGTGTCTCCATCTGGTTAGGGCTTAGTCATGTGACTTGCTTAGGTCAATGGGACAATAGTGATGAGACACAAAAGAAGACCCTTGAAAAGTGCTTGCACGTGGAGTTGCTGTTTTCTCTTGCTGTGCTTTGGGACCTGAGACACTATTTAGTGATTAGCTTGCTGGCAGAAAAGAAATAAGCCACCCCCGACCCCTCCAGCTGACTCCCTGAAGACCAACCAGCTTGTCAATTGTCAGACACATGAGTGAGGCCATTCTAGACCATCCAGCACCAGCTGAGGAAGCCCAGACCACAGGAACCACCTGGCCAACCCACAAAATCATGAGAAATAATAAATGATTCTATATTAAGTCACCCGATTTGAGGGGTGGTTAGTTATGTAGCACAAGCTAATCAATTAATCACATGCAGCCATAACAACATGCAGTAACAGGTGAGTGCCCATCTTGACACCGTATCTGTTTTTAGTCAGGAATGTTTCCTTTTGTATCTTTGGCTAGAACCTCATCTGTCTATTCCTAAACCCACCCCTTGCAAAGGAAATAGAATTACTATGATTGTCTTGGAAACACACAGGGGCCATGCAGAGAGGAGCAGACCATCCCCCAAATGGGGCTCTGCCAAAAAATAGAAACCTTCTGTCTTTTTGGCAGGGTGCCCCGTGGAGGATGGACCATGAGGGGCGCTGAGTTTTCCGTGGGCATCCAATAAGCATCTACCACAGGTGGGCTCCCAAAATTGCATTTTCTGAATCTTCTCATTCTCCCCACCTTCAACAATGGCTGATCAGACTAGGCGGGCACTGAGGCAGAAAGATGAATCCATGAGCGTCTCTCTGTATTTGGAAGTGTATTAGTGTTTATGGGGATGGGAAATGTATCAGATATGTTAGTGGGTTATGAGGAGGTTGTATTTCACAACAGTGGGGCGGGGTGTAGAGAGACACAGAGGGAACTGAGTTAATGTTTTTCCATTTTCTAGATCCAATCTTTCCTGGGTCTTGGCTAGCTTTCTGTTCTTGGCTTCATGAAACACTTCCATAATTCTTTAACTAATTTCCCCTTCATTTGCTTGAGCTAGCCCTAATGAGCTTCTGTCACTCACGACAAAAGTGCTTTTAACTCACTGTTCTTATGAAAAGATGCCCAACCTTCCTCATAATAAGATAAATGCAAGAGGAAATTACACTCAGATACCATTTGTCGCTTATCAGATTGGCAAAAAGAGAATATCCTAACGACTTTATTGGTAAGGCTGTGGGAAAACAGGCACTGTCTTCACGACTAGTGTGAGTATGAAACAGTCTGGTCCCCACAGAGGGTGAGCTGGCGGCAACTGTCAACCTTGAAAATGCATTTACCCTTTGACCTAGTGATCCACTGAGGTGGGGAGAACGTGGTGCGTGTACAGGGTCATTTTTTACAGTTTCATTTGCAGAAGTAAAGGTCTGGAAATAACCCAAATATAACCCACGAAGGACTGGTTAAACTATCCCAGTACAAGCTCACATGGAATACAATGCGGCTGTAAAAATTAATGAAATTCTCTATGCTGTAATATGGAAAAGCTTTCAGATAGTCTGTTAAAAAAGTGCAGAATATTATACATATTATACCTTTGGTGTCAGAAAGAGGGGAAAGAAGAATATATAAGAATGCTAAGTTGCTTCAGTTGCGTCCGACTCTGTGCGACCCCATCTATGGGGTCCAGGCTCCCCCGTCCCTGGGATTCTCCAGGCAAGAACACTGGAATGGGTTGCCGTTTCCTTCTCCAATGCATGAAAGTGAAAAGTGAAAGTGAAGTCGCTCAGTCGTGTCTGACTCTTAGCGACTGCAGCTTACCAGGCTCCTCCGTCCATGAGATTTTTCAGGCAAAAGTACTGGAGTTGGGTGCCATTGCCTTCTCCGGTATATAAGAATATGTATTCTCATTTAAAAATATTTAGATGGGTAAAGTTAATAAAGAAATGTGGAAAGATGAACAGAAAGTAAGAAAGGAATAAACCTGGTTACTTCTAGGGGCTGGAAAAAATGGCTGAGGTGGATATATCATTTTGGCTTTGGCAAATGTGAACACATTACTAAAAATGAGCATAAGCAAAAAATCATTTTCCAATTAAAATATCCTATCACTATATTCTAGTCTGCTGTCTGAAGAACTCAGGATGGTAGGAAGAAAACATGCGAGGTTGATATCTTACTACTTGTTCATAAAAACACTTAAATCTGGAATGCACTGATGAAAATCCCAAAACAGAGAAGATGTGCAAGAAATATCCCCTTCACCGAATAGCTTCTCGGGTGCTTCCTACATTTGGCACTATGATTGCTTGCTGAAATCTTACCTCTCCAGGCTGCACTGCATCCAGAAGCCCGATTTTTTATGGATATGGGTATTTCTGCTCGGCCAGCCAAAGATTAAGCTGACCAGCCAAGCATATAAAAGAATTGCCAGACAAAGAAAGATGTTATATTAAAGATTTCTTTCCGACCTGCAGGGATCAGGTGGCCTCATAGAGAAATGACAAAATCTATTTTCTCTTCCTAGTATGTTCTTGCTGTTGGCACTCTCTCGTTATGGGAGAGGCTAAGTAAAGATTGCTTGCGGGGTGTTGGGTGTTGAGCTGGCACCCTCTTACAAGTGTGGGTAGCAGGTTGTGTGAGCCCAGGGAGCCGAGTCTTAGTGAGTGCCTGGTAGCCTGGCCTCTGCGGTCAGACTGAGGCGTTGGAGCACAGCCCTCCTACGTGGTGACTGAGTGATCCTGGACATGCATTCGAATTCTTTGTGCCTGTTTCAGTGAAAGGGGGATAAAAATTCTCTCTGTGTGATTATCAGGAGGATTAAGGGAGTTAATCTATAAAAAATAGTTTAGAACAACGCTTAGCACGTACGAAGTTCCCGATAAATGCTAGTACTAAAACAGAGGGGAGTGATAATTTTATTATAATATGACTTCAGGCTAAATAGCAGAGTTGGCAGGTATGCAAAACATTGCCACCCCTCACGACCCTCCACTCCCGACCAGTTCGGTGCAATCTTATGGAAGAAAGATTGAGGAGAGGTCTCTGGACACCAATTCTCAGTCATCTAAGATCATAAAAACAGTTTCAGAGGCTATAATGTGGCAGGCACTGTGCTCAGCTCTGAGGAGGATAAATTGATAAGATAGGACTTGCCTCCACCCTCCCAGAGGTCCTAGGCTCCCTGGGGAGACGGACAAGTTAAACAGATAGCCCAATCCCGGGTAAGTGCAATTGATCAGGTTGATTCAAGATGCAAGGGGACACAGGAGCAACTAATTTAAATTCAAGGAACTAGGAAAGACTTCTTAGAGACAGGGATGGGTAGCAAATGATGCTGTCATCTCATATACCACCACTACACCAAATGATGAAACAACTCTCCCTCTCCTAGGAACAATGATAATAACTAAGTAATGATGTAATGATGATTATGAAATGCAGCTATACTCCGTAAAATTAATTAAAAATTCTAGAATCTGAGGTACAAAAAGCACAAAAGTAAACTTCAATTGTGGTGAGGCTGCCAGAGAACATATGTGTTAATACTTCCTTGCCATGGATTAATGAACTTCTCTATACTTTGCTTGCAGATTAAAAAAATATATAATTATTATGATTATGAAATAATAATGATGATAACATTTAAACATATTTATGACTTTAAAATTATTTATTTATTTATTTGTTTTGGCTGCACTGGGTCTCAGCTGCTGTGCACAGGCTTTCTCTAGAGGTGGTGAGCAGGGGCTACTCCTAATAGTGGCTCACGGGCTTCTCACTGTGGTGGCTTCTCTCATGGAGCACAGGCTCTAGGGTGTATAGGCTTCAGTAGCTGTGGTGCACAGGCTTAGTTGCCCGGTGGTATGTGGAATCTTCCCAGAGCAAGGGTGGAACCAGTGTCCCTGGCACTGGCAGGCAGATTCGTAACCACTGGACCACCAGGGAAATCCCCATATCTACAGCCCCTTCCAAGCTCTTGACATCATTAGCTCATTTAATCCTAACAACTTCTTTGTAGGTCTACCCTGAACCTCCTTAATTTAGCCTCACTTACTCACCCTGATCCCGGAAAAGACATCCTACCTTGGTTTAAAAGGTTGATGTTTTCTTCATCATGGGTTTTTTGCATTAGTTTCAATTTTTAACTGTATTACATTGAACTATTACGGATTTGCTTACTGGTTTATTGGTGCCCCTTAAATCTGGGACTCAAGTTGAGCGCGTCACGCTCCTCACCCTGGTCCTGGTCCTGCTGAGAAATGCTGAGTGAGGAAGGCTTAGGGCATAAGTGTCTATTCTGTCCACTTTGAGTTCTCTGTACAGATGGTGTTCCCAGTTCCTTCTTTTCAGATGGCATCATGGGAGGAAAGAGAAAACTCTTCCTATTCAGACTTAGTCTCTTGCATCTTGATTCCCCAAATGGGGACCCTGCCATACCGTTTCATGTTGCTTTCACATGACACCAAATCCCACTGAATCTCAAAACGAGAGTCATTCCTGATTTAACTAGCTATCAGTTATTCTGGGAACACCAAGGAGAAAGCTTCTATTAGGTCCTAGTGGGTTTTTAGCACTTGGCACTAGTGGTAAAGAACCCACCTCCCAGCGCAGGAAACATAAGAGATTTGGGTTCAATCCCTGGGTTGGGAAGATATCCTGGAGAAAGGCATGAAAACCCATCCCAGCATTCTTGCTTGGGAAATCCCATGGACAGAGGAGCCTGCTGGGCTACAGTCCACAGGATGGCAAAGAGTTGAACACAATTGGGGTGACTTAGTATGCATGCACAGGCTTCGTTTAGCAAAGAATGAGCTGGCCTCTGACTTTCTTCCTTCAAACCTTGAATGAGGAGGGTGGCAGGGCTGGAACCCTCCAAGAGCAAGTCTGTCCTGGGAGCTGAGCTGTCATTATCGTGCTATCACTTCTGGGAGGACTGGAGGACTGTAATGGGAACAGAGCCTGTGGTCTGGATGTTTGTGCCTTCATGGTTTCATTTTCTCAGTTTCCTCTTCTAGAATTTAGCAAGCCAAACAAGAACTTTCTCTGACCTAATACTGAGTTTAATTATGGTGTGTTCATTATTATAGAGCATTTATCCCCAGTTACTTCCTGTTCAAGCTCCTGTTTGTTGCTATGTTCTGAGAACCCGCATAGACACTGGAGGCCCTGAAAGAAGTGAAGGGGAAACTGGAGACAGCCTCCTCCCTGAAGGACTCCTCAACCAAGAGAGTGGGGTATGTACAGACCATATGACGTCATAGCTGCAACCAGAACCAGCTGTTTGGAGTCAGGCCAAAGGACTTAAAATAACTGGTTGTAGACATTCCACTTTGGTTATTTATCTGAGACACATACAAGAGTGTTCACGGTGGAGTTTTCTGAAGTAGTCCCCAACTGGAAATAATCCAAATGGCCATTGACATTGACTAGATAAGCACATTGTGGTATATTCATGCAGAACAATGGGGGCTTCCCAGGTGGCTCAGTGATAAAGAATCCTCCTGCCAATGTAGGAGATGTAAGAGATGCAGGTTCTATACCTGGGTTGGAAAGATCCCCTGAAGGAGGAAATGGCAACCCATTCTAGTATTCTTACCTGGGAAATCCCATGGATAGAGGAGCCTGGCGGGCTACAATCCATGGGGCTGCAAAAGTCGGACATGACTTAGCAGCTGAGCACCATGCAGAACAAAAAAAAGAGAATGAACACTGACATATGTGTGTGTATGTGTATATATATATATATATATATATATATATAAAGCACAGATGAGTCTCACAGATATTATATACAGTGAAAAAAATTAGAAATGGTATGGTTCCCATTTATATGCAGTTGAAGAATAGAGACTAATCTTTGATCTCAGTCTTAAAAAGGAAGGAAATTCTGACACGTGGCACAGCGTGGATGAACCTTGAGAACACTATGCTAAGTGAAATCAGTCAATACTACAAACTGAATGCTGTGTCCCCCCTGGAGCAAATTCATCTTTTGAAGCCCTAATTCCCAATGAGATGGTAGGTGGAGATGGCACCTTTGAAAGCTAATCAGGTTTAGGTGAAGTTGTGAGAGTGTGGTCCCATGATGGGACTAATACCCTTATGAAAAGAAGAGACACAAGATTCTCCCTTCCCTCCCTCCCTCCATCCCTTCCTCCCCTCTTCTCTCTGCATGCACCATGGAAAGGGCATATGAGGACATAACCAGCAAGACAGCTCCCACAACAACCTGATTATGCTGACATACTTATCTTAAATTTCTAGTCTCCAGAATCATGAGAAATAAATGTTCGTTTTTAAGCTACTCAGTTTAGGATAAGTTGTTAGCAGCCTGAACTAAGACCACCAGTCACATAAAGATATATACTATATAATTCAACTTACATGAATTACCCAGAATAGTCAAATTCATAGAGACAGAAAGTAGGAAGGTGTTTGCCAGTGGCTGGGGGGTCGGAGGATGGAGTGTGGTTTAATGGGGATAGAGTTTCAGTTTCCAAGATGAAAAGAATTCTGGAGACGGGTTGTTACTGAACCATACACTTACAGACAGTTTATAAAAATCACAATGAGCTATCACCTTACACCTGCTAGAATGATTGTCATCAAAAAGACGAGAGATAGCAAGCATTGGTGAGGCTGTGGAGAAAAGGAAACACTTGTGCATTGTTGGTGGGAATGCAAATTGGTGCAGCTATTATGCACAACAGTATGGAGGTTCCTCAAAGAATTAAAATTAAAACCACTCCGTGATCCAGCAATCCCACTACTGGACATATATCTGAAGGAAATTACAGCATTACCTCAAAGATATGTCTATATCCCCACGTTAATTGCAGCATTATTTATGAGAGGCAAGACATGAAAACAACCGAAGTGTCTTCAGTGGGTGAATGGATAAAGAAAATGTGGTACACACACACACACACACACACACACACACGTATGTATACACACACATACATATACATATATATACATATACATCCATACACATGCGTATATATATATCATATATACATGCATACAAAGGAATATTATTCAGCCACAAACAGAAGGAAGTTCTGCCATTTGTGAGAACTTGATGAAGCTCAAAGGTATCAGGGTAAATGTAATGCCAGGCAGAGAAAGATGAATACTGTATGACCTCACTCTGTGTAGAATCTTAGGAAGAACTAGACTCATAGAAACACAGACCAAATTGGTGGTTGCCAGAGGCAGGGGTGAGGGTGGGCAGAACGGGTGAAGGTGGTCAAAAAAGGCACAAACTTTCAGTTCAATTCTAAATAAGTTCTGGGGATGTATGTACACCAAGGAGACTGTAGTTAACAACACTGTATTGTGTTTTTGAAAGTTGCTAAGAGAGTAGATCTTAAAAGTTCTTATCACGATGAAAAAACAAACTATGTGAAGCAAATGATGTTAACTAAGCTTACTGTGGAGATCATTTTACTGTGTATCCATATATCAAATAGTTATGTTGTACACCCTAAAATAATACAATTTATATGTCAATTGTATCTCAATAAAGCTGGGGAAAAAGACACAGTTAAGATGGTGAATTTTATGTTATATATATGTTATACCAATTCATAAAGATAAATAAACCTAATCTATGATGAGAGAAGTCAGATAGTGGCTCTTCCTGAAGGGATATTTCCTGAGAAAGGGAAGAGGAAAGTTTTCTGTGAAGCTAGAACTTTTCTGTATTTTGATGGTGGAAATTAGATCTTGATGTATGTAAAAGCGTATACTGCTATTGACTTAAAATTAATGTACCTTATAGTTCATATGTTTTACTGCAATAAAAGGTTTCATTCTTTTTTTTTTTTAAAGGTTATTTTTCTGGCAGAATCTTCCTATACAGAAGTGTCCTCTTCTTACCAGATATGAATATATTTTGCTATTTTTTTATATATACCTTATTTTAAAAAATTTTCTCATTTCCTGTATTACTGGCTTTTTGTTTAGCTGACTTTTTGTATGGAGCTATTTTAATTTTATTCTTATTTTATTTTGTGTATATTCTGTAACTATTTTCTTTGTGGTGACTATAGGGAATGTCCTAAGAGCAGCTATCGTGGTTACAGCATGGGCTCTGGGGACTTCTCTGGGGGTCCAGTGGCTAAGACTCCGGTCCTAATACAGGTTTGATTCCTGGCTAGGGAACTAGATCCCACATACTGTAAATAAAAGTTCGCTTGTCACAGCAAAAAGATCACGCATGCCCCGACTTAGACATGGCACAGCCAAAAACAAAAACAAAAACAAAAACAAAAACCATGGACTCCAGAGTGAGAAGACCTGGACTTGAGTCTCAGTGCTGCTGGTTTATGTAATATGGAGCCGAGCCTTGGAAGAGTTACTTAACCTCTCTGTACCTTAATTTTCCCATCTGTATACAGCACAGGAATCATACATACAGTGGAGACATCAATGCATGTAGAGCATTTAGCACAGGATCTGGTTCAATGTTAGTGTCTAATCGACATTAGGGTTTTTTTCCCATTCACTTATTTTTATTGTGGTAAAGAATACAAAACATGAAATTTACAATATTAACCCCTGTTTGAAGTGGATGGTTTAGTGGCATCAAGAACATTCTTATTGTTGTCCAGCCTTCAACACCATCCAGCTCCAGAACTTCTTCATCTTTTCAAATGGAAATTCTGTATCCATTAATCCCTTTACCTCCCCCTTCAGTTTTTTAATGTGATAAATAACATGTAACACAAATTTTAACACCTTAACCATTTGGTGTAGAGTTAAGTGGTATAAAATATATTTGTATCATTGTTCAACTATCCCCACCATCCAGCTCCAAAATTCTTTTCATTTTGCAAAAGTGAATCTCAATGTCTCATTAAACAGTAAGTCCCGGTTCTTCGGTTCTTCGCAGCTTTACTGCTGCACTTTCTGTCTCTGTGGTTTTGACTACTTTAGATTCCTCATGCAAGTTGAATCACACAGTTGTCTTTTTGTAACTGGCTTATTTCACTCAGCATAATGTTCTCCAAGTTTATCCATGTTGTAGCATATGTTAGAATTTCCTTTCTTTTTAAGGATGAATAATATTCCATTATATTATAAAAACATACCACATTTTCTTTCTTTCTTTTTTTTTTTTTTAAGATTTATTTATTTATTTCACTTTTTGGCTGTGGTGGGTCTGTGTTGCTGCTGTAGGGCTTTGTCTAGTCGTGGTGAGCAGGGGTCGGGGGGTGGGGTGGGAGGGGCTGCTCTTCCTCGTGGTGTGTGGGCTTCTCTTGGCTTCTCTTGTTGGGGAACACAGGCTCTGCTCTGGGTGAGCATGCTTCAGCAGTTGCAGCGCGTGGAGCCAGTAGCTGCAACTCTCGGGCTTAGTTGCCCTGTGGCGTGTGGGATCTTCCCAGACTAGGGATCCAACCGGTGCCCCTTGCATTGCAAGGCTGATCCTTAACCACTGGGCCACCAGGGAAGCCCTATACCACGTTTTCTTAACCATTTATCTGTCCCTGGACACTTGGGTTGCTTATGCACGTTGGCTACTGTGAGTAATGCTGCTATGACATCTGTGTAAAAATATCTCTTTAAGATCCTGCTTTCACCATCTTCTAATCTTCAATCTGTTTGTGTCTTTGGATCTAAACTGATTATTTTGTAGATAGCTTATAATTAGAGCATATAATTTTTGATCCATTCTGCCAATATCTGTCTTTTGAGTATTTTACCATTAAATAAATTACTGATAAAGAGGGACTTACTTCTGTTCTTTTGCTATTTTTTCTATATGCCTTACAGCTTTTTTATTCCTCATTCTCAATAGTGCTGTTTGTGTTTGTGTGTGTGTGTGTGTGTGTGTGTGTGTGTGTGTGTGTGTGTTTAGCTTTTTGTAGTGGACCATTTTGATTTTATTCTTATTTCCTTTTGTGTGTATTCTATAACTATTTTCTTTGTGGTTACTATGGGGATTACATTTAACATCCTAAAGTTAAAACACTCTAATTTTAATTTGTGCTAGCTTAACTTCAACAATCAGAGAAGGCAATGGCAACCCACTCCAGTACTCTTGCCTGGAAAATCCCATAGACAGAGGAGCCTGGTAGGCTGCAGTCCATGGGGTTGCGAAGAGTTGGACATGACTGAGCGACTTCACTTTCACTTTTCACTTTCATGCATTGAAGAAGGAAATGGCAACCCACTCCAGTGTTCTTGCCTGGAGAATCCCAGGGATGGGGGAGCCTGGTGGGCTGCCATCTATGGGGTCGCACAGAGTCAGACGTGACTGACTCGACTTAGTAGCAGAGCAGCAACTTCAACGATATACAAGACTGCTTTTACACAGTTCTGGTCCCATCTCTTAGTTACTGATACCACAAAATGACATTTTTTTTACATTGTGTGTCCAAAAACATAAACTAATAATATTTTTCATGATGTGTTAGTCTCTTAAATTATATAGAAAATAAAACGTGAAGTTACAAGGCAGAGTTACAATAATACTAGCTTTAGGCTAATCATTCTTTTGTAAAAAGTTGTGTATTATCCTCTTAGATCATGCAGAAAACAAAAAGTGGAGTTACAAACCATTTCTACAATAACACTAGCTCTTAAACTAGTCATTTGTTTGCCTTTACTGAGATCTCTATTTCTTCATATGTCTTGGAACTACTGTCTAGTATCCTTTCATTTCAATCTCCCTTCAGCATTTCTCGTAGGGCACATTTAATGGTTAAGAAAAAGTCCCTAAATTGTTGTTTTTCCAGGAATGGTGTTAGTTTTCCCCTCAAAGTTTGAAGGACAGTTTTGCCAGTTAGGATTCTTGGTTGACAGTGTTTTTTTTTTCTTTTTGCATTTTGAACATAGTCCACTGTTTTCTGGCTTCCAAAACTTTCTGATGAGAAATCTGATCATAATCTTCTCAAAGATCATTTGTACGTGATGAGTCACTTCTCTTTTGTTCCTTTCAAGCTTCCCTCTTTATCTTTGTTTTCTGACAGCTTGATTATAACCTGTTGCAGTGGGAATCTCTCTGAGTTTATTCTACTTAGTGTTAGTTGAGTTTCTTGGATGTTTATGCTCGTGTCTTTCATCAAATTGGGATGTTTTGGACCACTATTTCTTCAAATAATCTTTCTGCCTTTTCTGTCTCTCTTTTCCTTCTGAAACTCCCACAGAATATATCTTGATTTCTTGATTGTATCCTTTAGGTTCTGTTCACTTTTCTTCAATGTTTTTTCTTTCTGTTCTTCAATAATTTCAATTGTTCTATCTTCAAGTTCACTGATTCTTTTGTCTGTCTACTCCAATCTGCCTTTGAATCCCTCTAGTGAACTTTTCATTTCAGTTTCTGTACTTTTCAAACTCTTCCTGGTTCTTTTTCTTTTTCCTCCTAGAACTTTTGTAATTTTAATGACATTTTTTAGTCTAGAAAAAAATTTTTTTCTCATGTATTCAATTACTACTTATTTGTCTTAGTAAGTAAATATTGATTTCTTTTTTTTTTTTCTTTCTGGTTTTCTTTTGAAGTTTTTTTCTCTTTTTCTTGATAGTTACATTTTTTTCACCCAACATTTTCTTGACTTTCCCTGTCTTCCTTTAGTTCTTTGATTATGTTTAAGATGGTTGTTTTAAAGTCTTTGTCTAGGAGGTTCTACATGTAGTCTTTCACTGGGATGGTTTCTGTTGGTTCATGTTTTTCTTTTGAATGGGCCAAACTTTCCTGTTTTGTAATATTAACTTTTAATCATTAATAATAATTCCCTGGTGGCTCAGATGGTAAAGAAGCTGCCTGTAATGCAGGAGACCTGGGTTCAATCCCTGGGTCAGGAAGATCCCCTGGAGAAAGGAATGGCAACCCACTCCAGTATTTTTGCCTGGAGAATTCCATGGACAGAGGAGCCTGGCAGGCTATAGTCCATGGGGTCACAAAGAGTTGGACGTGACTAAGAGACTAAACACATGCAATCATTAATAGCAGCAGTCCTAGAAGGATCTTGACTTAAATTTTTAAAATTTCTGTTTCCTTGTATGCCAGATGGGAATTGTGACATACTGTTAATTCAGTAAATATTTACTGAGCTCTTCCTAGGTGGCCCCCAATTTCTTTGATACTCTTTTCATTGAGACTTGGAGTCTCCACTTGAACCTAGGCTTTGTGGCTATTTGATGAGCAGCATATATCAAAAATGACACTGTGGCAGTTTCCAGATCAGGCTTTAAGGAGCTACCATCTACTTTCTATCTCTCAGGACACTCACTCTTGGAATTCAACTACTGTATTCTTAGGAAGCTCAAGCTGCCACTGAGAGGCTCACATAAAGAAAAAACAAGTTCCCTGACTCAAAGCCCTGGGTGAGCTTTCAACTAAAGTTCAGCACCAATCTATCAGCCATGCAAGTGAGCATCTTGAAAGCAGATCCTTCAGCCTCTAGTCAAGACATCACTACTGATGTCACATAGGATAGAGATGAGCTTTTATTTATATTTTCTACTTAAATTTTAAAATTTATTTTAAAAATCTATTCTTTAGATGGGACTTCCCCAGTGGCCCAGTGGTTAAGACTCTGCACTTCCAGTGTATGGGGTGAGGGCTCAAGTCTTGGTTGCGGAACTAACATCCCTTGTGCTGCACAGTGTGGCCAAAATTCTTTTTTAAAAATCCATTCTTTAGAATAGAGCTGTCCAAAAAATATAATGTGAGGCACATACATAATTTTATTTATTTTTTGGAAGCCACAGTAAACAAGTGAGAAGAAGCAGGTAAAATTAATTTTAGAGAGAAATTTTATTTAACCCAATATATTCAAAATATGTTTTCAATGTGCAATGAACATAAAAATAATTTATGAGATATTTTACACTCTTGTTCACACTAAGTATGTAATATTTTGGGGTGTATTTTACACTCATAATTACATCTCAGTTGAGACTAGCTACATTCCATATGTGGCAACTGACTACCGTACTGTGAGAGTGTAGCCTTGCAATGAAAGAATTGGAAGGCAGACTATATCCCTGCTGCTATTTACAGTTGAGGAAAGCAAGACCCAGAGGGAGGAAGTGACTCGCCCAGGGGTGTGCCCTGTTGTGGACTGAATGGTGGCCCCCTCAAAGGTATGTTCATGTCTTTTTTCGGTTATTCTGGGTCATAGTTATGGTATGCGGGATCTAGTTTCCTGACCAGGGATTGCACCCAGACTTCCTGCATTGGAAGCGTGTAGTTTTAACCACTAAACCACCAGGGGAGTCCCATATATGTCCATGCCTTAATTCCTTTGGTAAAACAGTCTTTGCAAATGGAATTAACTTAATGATCTTGAGATGAAGACACTATTACAGATTATCTGGGAATGCCCTAAACAGCCAATGTCCTTGTAAGAGATACACAGAGAAGATTAGACAGACAGAGGAGAAGACTGATACATAGACAGAAATTGATGTGAAGATAGAGGCAGCCATGGGGGTGATGTGCCCATAAGCCAAGGAAAATAAGGAAAGCTGAGCCACCAGAACTTGGAAGAGGCAAGGAAAGATTCTTTTCTAAAACCTCCAGAGAGAGTAGGGCCTGTAGACATCTTGATTTCAGTCTTCTGGACTTCAGAATTGTGAAAGAATAAGTTTCTGTTTTTTTAGGCACTTAGTTTTGCAATAATTTTTTATGGCAGCCTCAGGAAACTAATATATACAGCAAGTTTGAGGTGTGGACTTGAAAGCTCCTGAATTTCATCCCCAGCCAGAGCAGTCTGCTTTCTTATTGTCTCTGAAATCTTTCAAGTGGCCAGCATTCATTCTTTTACAAGCAGAGTGGATCACATGACCTAGAGGGCCCATGACCATTATATAGAGAGCCACTGTCCTTTTGCTCCAAGGAACACCATGAACTCTTGTCATCATCCTTTGCCTCATCTACTCAAATGACCTCAACTGCTCTCCCTGTTTCTACTCTTTCCACCTTCAGTTTTTTTTTATGCATAGTTTCCAGGGTAATCTTGAAAAAAAAAAAAAAACAAAACCCTCCAAATATATCTAGCCAAATCTCTGCTCTCAATCTTCCAGTGACTTCACATTCACTGGAGTGAAGTCCAAACTCCCTACGACACATCTACAAGGCCCGGCTATTTTATGGACCTTGTTTGTATCTGTTCACTCCAGGCACAGAGAACTTGCTGCTTCTCCAACATGTTGAGCACAGTCCTTCTCCAGGCCCGTTACATTTGCTGTTTTTCTCTGCCTGGAACATTCTCTACCCTCATAGCCCCATGGCTCATCCTCTTATTTTATTCAGGTCTCTACTCAGATGTTCTGTTTTCATAAAGGATCTCCCTGGTTGCTGTTACTATTCATTCCTTTACCATGCTTTATTTTTCTTTATAGGATGAATCCCACGCCACTTAGTATAGATTTATTAGTTCCTTAGGTTTTTGTTCATCTTCACCTTTGGCTCTATGATGGCAGGAACTTTTGTCTTTTATTTAACAGTGTGCAGAAAAACACATAACAGATATTCCATAAATTCAATCCTGAATGAGTGAACAAATGAATGAGGAAGTAGAAGCATGCAGGCTCCATGGAATCATAACTCTTTTCCTAGAGAAGTCAGAATCTGGATATATAGGTGAAGTTCTACCAATGTGAACCAAAAAGTATATGTTCACTGGAATGGCTAAAAGAATGTATCCAAGGCCACCTGTTTGAGACCCCTGCCCTATAGGATCTGGGCCCACTGGGAACTGTGTTCCCCATCTTCAGATAGTGCAGCTGCTCCAGGAATTGAGTGGTTCTTAAGGATCTACCAGCTTTTTCCTCTTTAGGCCCAGGCCCCATGAGGTCTTATTTGTTGTTATAGACCAAAATCATCCAGAACTCTTCATTCAAAAGGCAGGATGTGGGCTGTAAGCTTCCAGCTCATCAGTTCAAAGAAAACCTACTTCAGCAGCAATGTCTCCTGGGATATTTTCGCAAGCCTCCCTGGAAGATGCTGGGGCCTCTTAAAGGACTAATAATAGACAGACACGTCCAGTTTCCCAAACATGTCAAACTTAAAAGTGAAGGCTATTTTTTCCTTGTTACCTTTGAATTACTACGTAGGGAAAGGACATTCCATTATGACAGTCATCGCTCTCCACATGCCACTTAATAACGATTTAGACTCAGCAGCTTCCAAGCGAAATCATCCTAGGAGGAGCTGAGCTTCATTAGGCAGAAGTTCAGTGTAACTGGTTCAACTCCATCCGGCCCTCCTTCAGCCCTTTGTCACCAGAATGCTTTGTGCTTCAGCAGGTTTAACCACTGTTCAATGACAATGTGACTTTGGGTGTCTTTTTTAATCACTCTGAGCCTTGCTGACTTTATCCATCATGAAAGTTCCTAAACTGACACAGGGTTACCTAGAGGACTGAATAAAACAGTGCAAGTATCTGTGACATTCACCTGGCACCTGATGTTTATTATTATTGAACACTTACTGGACGTGGGTGGGGGCAAAGAGGTAATGTCCTTTAAGTTTTCATTCATCCACTTGTTCACACAATTACTCATTCAACCAATGTTTATTGAGCTCTGGGGAGGTGTCAGGCACAGAGCTTGGTGCAAGGTGACATAATGGTGAATAGCAAGAGGTATACATACTATGAAAATCTCTCCAGATGCTGCCACTTGCCCAAAACATCTGCGCCTGCTTGCTCTCAGAGCCTAGGACTAGTGCAGGAGTTCACAGTCTAATGCAGCACTGTGTTCCCAGAGTGTGGAGCATGGTGGGTAAATGTTCAAGTGCAGTTCATGCATGCTGTCATTTAGTCACTAAGTTGTGTCAGACTCTGCGATCCCGTGACCTGTAGCCCACCAGTCTCATCTGTCCATGGGACTTCCCAGGCCGTTCGCTTCTTGGATGGGGCACTAAATCACACTGCATTACTCATGTAGATAAGTATTACTCTTCGGTTGCCTTTCTAGCTTTCAGATTCCATCCAGGGGAGAGTCCCAGTTGAATGCTAGTGTGTCTTTAGCATCTCTCTAACATTTGGTAATCTCCCATAAACAAAAGAAGGCCTCAGGCGCAGATGTTTTGGGCAAGTGGCAGCATCTGGAGAGATTTTCAAAGTATGTGTACCTCTTGCTATTCAAACTCAGAAACTAGATAAATATTTTTCCCTAGATGGTGCACAAATGTGACCAGCATTTGTGAAGATGGGTCAGGAGTGAAAGTTGGGGAAACACTGGCCTCTGAAATTTCTCCCAACCCCCCTCCCCACCTATAAACATTTTTTTATTGGCGTATAGTTCATTTACAATGTTGTATTAGTTTCAGGTATACAGTAAAGTGAATCAGGTAGACATATATACATATATCCACTCTTTTTTTTTTTTTTCTTTTTTTAAGATTATTTTCCCTTAAAGGACATTATAGGCTTTCTTGGTGGCTCAGTGGTAAAGAATCCACCTGCAATGCAGAAGGCGTGGGTTCGATCCCTGGGTTGAGAAGATCCCCTGGAGAAGGAAATGGCAACCCACTCCAGCATTCTTGTCTGGGAAATCCCATGGACAGAGGAGCCTGGTGCGCTACAGTCCATGGGGTTGTAAAGAGTAGGACACAACTGAGCGACTAAACAACAATAGGCCATTACAGAGTAATGAGTAGAGTTCCCTGTGCTACACTGTGTGTCCTTATTAGTTATCTATTTTATATACAGTAGTGTATATATGTCAAGCCCAATCTCCCAATTTATTCCTCCCTCCACCTCCCCACTCCCTTTAATGGCCCCATTTTACAGTTGACAGAAACTGAGTCTCTTTGTGGAGGGGATGGACAGAAAGTAGGGAGTTTTCTTCTAAACGATCAGGCGAGCAAAGCCAAGAATTGTCTTCGTGGTCGAGTTAGACGTGTATGTATAAAACAATGATTACTCCTCCCTTCCCTCTGCAGTACGTGTGTGCGTCTTTGTGTGTGTGTGTGTGTGGAGCCACAGGCCTTTCCGAATGAGTGACAGCGGGAGCCCGTCCCTCCAGGAGCCGCGTGCAGAGTGACCAATGGCACAGATAGGCTGTGGATGGGTACCAGTCTCTGCAGAAGCCCGGTTGGAAACCGTCGCACCCACCCTTTCCACTCCCCACCGCTCCCCCTTTTCCTCCCCCCACCCCCCTACCCCAGCTCCATCAGTCTTTTTCCGCTCTCGGTTTCCCCGGGCGCACCCAAGGTGCTTATCGCCTTCTTGCAATCCAGGCCGAGGACAGGGTCGGGGGTGCGCGGCGCGGGGGGGCCGAGGCTCAGGTCTGGCGGTTGCAGACTGCGGTCCCCGGTGCCGCCGCAGCACTGCGGCTGAGAACGCTTCGCTGGGAGGCCGGCAGCCTCGGGGTGCTAATATGTAAAGCAGCTGGCGGCGCTGGGCGGGGCCTGGAGGCGATGCAAATGAGGGAGGCGGGGTCTGCCCGGGGCTCCGCCCCCCTCCCCCGCAGCTGGGGCCAGCGGTGCCAAGCGCAGCTGGACTAACAGCGGCAGCTGGGCGAGTGACAGCTCCAGCTCCGCGCGCCGCGGCCGCCAGAGCCGGCGCAGAGGAAGCGCCCGCGGCCCCTGGCGCCTAAGCGGCCGCCTCCTTCCGCGCCTCCCGGGCCCGCAGCCCGCGGTCCCGCGGCCCCGAGCCGGCACTTCTCGGGCTCCGGCTCCCCGCGCGCAAGATGGCTGACCCGGCCGCGGGGCCGCCGCCGAGCGAGGGAGAGGAGAGCACCGTGCGCTTCGCCCGCAAAGGCGCCCTCCGGCAGAAGAACGTGCACGAGGTGAAGAACCACAAATTCACCGCCCGCTTCTTCAAGCAGCCCACCTTCTGCAGCCACTGCACCGACTTCATCTGGTGAGAGCGCGCCGGCGCAGGGCACCTACTCGGGGCCCCGAGGGCAGCGCCGCGCGCGCGGGGACCCTTGTCCGCGTCCCCCCTCCGCCCTGCGCCTCCGAGGGAGGAGAAGCCCCACATCCCCGGAGCTCCCCGCTACGGACCCTTCTGCCCTGGACTCCCCGGTGGACGGTCCTGCGGCTTCCCGCTCCCCCGGGTCCCAGACGGCCGACCGCGGGGTGCCTCCTGCCCTGTCTCCCTCCCAGTCGCCTCGGAGCGCCCTGGGGCCGCGGCGCGGACGGCTGTCCCTCCCCGGGAGGGCAGCGTCTCTAGTGCCTTTTCGCACGGGGTTCCCTGTCCCTCCGCCTCCTTCCGGGCTCGAGGCACCCTCACCCCCCTTCCCTCCTTTCCGGGGGCAGCGCCCTGAGTGTCCTCTCTCTATCTCCCTGCGGGCACAGGGCATCCTTTCCTCCTCCTCCGTGTCTCCGAGGGCAGCGCCCTGTGTTATCTCTTTACTGCTCCTCCCTGCGGGCCTGGGTTCTCCTTTCCACTCCTCGGTTTCCCGGTGCACATCACTGCGGGAACCCTCTGGTCCCCGGTCCTTCTGGGCATGGGGAGTCCTCTCTCCGTCCCTGTCCTCCCGGAAACACCATCGCCGCGGGGGCTCTGCCAGTCTCCCTCCCGATGCGTCTTTTTCTTTTCTCTTTCTCCGAGGGTACGCGGGCATCTCTGTGGGCAGATCTCCTGCCTGCCCTCCGCCCCCACCACGACGGAAACGCTCCCCCAACCCCGCCACCTGGTGGTCGCAAACTCCTCTCTCTGCTTTTTGAGGGGAGATGGAGGTTACCGCTGAACTCCTACCTTCCCCCTCCCCCTGAAAGGCGGAAGACTCTTGGGCACCCGCCTGTGGCTGGGAGGTTGCACCTGGGCCAGAGGGGCAGGGGAAGTGGGGTGACTCTGCGGGGGAACTAACCGGCGGCTGGGCCCCTCGGGCTGTCTGACATGCCTCCTTCTGCCTTTGCAGGGGCTTCGGGAAGCAAGGATTTCAGTGCCAAGGTAGGCTGTGGGGTTCTGGCCCATTTGTGCAAAGAGAAGGTAAAAAAAGACTTCCTAGAAGTGACTGAATTAGGCAGAGAGTGAAGGCACCACGGCTGTCAGAGTGACCTCCCAACTTAGGAATTCATCACCACAGAAAGGTCTTGTTAATACAAGGGGTGCTGTATGTGGGGCAGAGGTGCTCCATCCAGGAAGGGCTGGTGGGGCTGAGAGGCCCCGCTGGCCAAGGAAGTGTATCCGCCCTTTCTGCCTTCCTGCAGCTATCCGAAGAGTGAACCTGTCCTGCCTGGTCAGTTCGCCAGATAGGTGCACGCATGAGTGCTAAGTCGCTTCAGTCATGTCCAACTCCTTGCGACCCCATGGACTGTACCCCACCAGGCTCCTCTGTCCATGGGATTCTTCAGGCATGAACACTGGAGTGGGTTGCCTCCAGGGGATCTTCCCGACCCAAGGATCGAACCTGCATTGTTTACCTTTCCTGCACTGGCAGGCAGATTCTTGACCACTAGCGCCACCTGGGAAGCCCCTCCCCACCGATTCCTGCTCTCATGCCTTTTCACATCCCTTGCCCCATGGAGGTCTCTACAGGTGGCCTCTGCCTCTGCAGATGGTGTATCCCCTAGAAAGGCGACTGTGATTGTCCCCTGGGCCTCTGCCCTCTCTGAAGAAGTGGTTCCAGATGGAGTGCTTCTCAGATCCTGGTTTAAATTGCCTTTTCTCTCTTCTGGCTAGGTACAGGAAGGCTCCAAGTGACTGCTTACCTGGGTCCTTGCATCAGGCCTGAGATCCTTGACCCTAGCCAGGGATGCGCAGCCTAGGGGTGACTCGGCTGTCGCTAACTGCAGGTTCTCTCTCCAGATGCCAGATCACCTGTAGTCTTGTTTAGCCCTTAGGGTGTCAAACGTTTTTTTAATTTGATGTCAACATTTTAGAACTGAAGATTTCACAAACGTATCTGACTTTGCAGCTTCAAGTGTGCTGACTGTTGGTCCCACTGTCTTTTTAGAACTACCGTTTGGAGCTGAGAGCAGCTGTTTTCAATAGGCAGGGTGCACATTCACCATTTTGTCTCAATCGATCGCGACCAGGCCTGCTTCACCCAGTTTTGGCCCCTGTAGGGCCAAGAGTTTCAACCTCTGGTCTGGGAAGTGCCTGTTTTTAGACCAGCTATGGCTGAGTTTGGTGAGAAATGTCACATTTCTGGGGAATGTCTTAGGGACCAGTTGATTGCCCTGATAAGCTGGGCAGAGATCAGGGGAAGAAAGCATTTGAATATTAAAGAGTCTGAGATGTGACTTAGCACTGACTGACAGTTTAGTTGTAGCACCTCCACCCTCCAGAGAAAGTAAAGTGATCCCTGGTGAGTGTGGGTGGCATTGTCAGTTGTACAGAATGCCTGCAGCGTGGCACTGCTTTCTTCTGAGACTTGTATGTCCTCTAACCTGAAATCTGAGCCGAGCTCGCTTAGCTGGTGAGTGTCATAGACCCCCATACCCCTCCTCCTTTACCAGAATTTGGAGCCCCAGTTTTACACACTGCATGAGAGGATTTCCCACATCCCTTTAAATGGCAACATTTTGGTTCTGGTGCAAACTGTTGGATTGTTTTCTAGAACATTAACCCCTCGAGCAGAATGCCAGTGGTGTCTTAGCCCAGGAACACGTAGATCTTTGAGGTTACCTCTCACTTTCATGAATCAGTTTCTGCCTTTGTGGCTTGCTGAGGTCCAGGGTGATTTTTGAACATTTTAATGCAGCTTTTCTATCCCAGCTGCTCTGCAGTTATTAGCGATGGGAACGTTGCTTGCAACATGCAGGTAATGATACATCTGAAGCGGGAGATCCTTTTATTCAAAGAAGAAACAGTGGTCAGCATTTTCTGGTGCAGCTCTTAAGGCAGAATTAAAGTTTCTAATGAAACATGGCAGCTTAAGAGGTCGCCATGCTTAATTTTTTAAATCACTTTTCTTTATCTCCTCTCCAGGCAATGTAGGGTAGTGGGCATGTGCACAGCCTGTCAGGCTATCACTGTGGCTTGGAATCTTGGCCTGAGACTTTGCAGCTGTGTTACTTAGCCTCTTTGTACCTCAGGCTCTTCATTTATAAAATGGGTCCAGTAACAATACCTACCTTTAAAAATTGCTAAGTGGCTCCAAGTTGTTAACAGTATGTAAGATGCTTGGACCAGAGGTCAGCACAGACTCAGCACTCAGAAGATATCATCTCCTAGGATTGTCTCCAAACTAAACTAGTGGTGGGGCAGCTGTGTGTAAGAGGAGACTGGGCTGCAGGGTTACTTTGCTATGAAACCAGCTGCCATGTTAGAGTCAAAATCCAGCTGTGAACATGTGGTCACCTTGTGTTACTGCTTTGTTCATATATGCCAACTGGGCTGGGTGGGAAGGAGCCAGAGAGGGGAAGGGGCAGTTTGACAGCCCTTGAAATTGAGTTGTTTAGGACTTCATGCTTAGGGATATTTAGGAAAGGGAAAGATTATCCTCTTATCCTGGGGCTTCCTTGGCAGCTCAGTCAAGAATCTGCCTGCAAGGCCGGAAACCTGGGTTCGATCCCTGGGTTGGGAAGATCCCCTGAAGAAGGGAATGGCCACCCACTCCAGTATTCTTGCCTAGAGATTTTCAAGGACAGAGGAGCCTGGTGGGCTACAGTCCACGGGGTCGCAAAGAATTGGACACGGCTGAGCAACTAACACTTACTCCTTACTTAAGATTGTTCTCAGGTACGCTCAGAATTACCTGGGACTAATCTTGGAACCTCAGAGCTATTCCTTATTCAAGCATTTTGGGCACTGCGTATTTCCTCAGGGTGAATCTAATGAAAATGGGATCAGCATTGCATAGAAAATGCCTAAGGTTTTATTGTCACCAAAGTCAGAGGTCCAAAGGCCAGGGTCCTGTGTTCTTTTCAGTTTTCCACTCTACAACCCCAGAAGTGAAACTTATCTCATGGTTCAAGAAGGATGCTGGACTATCCAGTCATCACATCTTTATTTCAGCCAACGGTAGGAGGAATGGTAAAGGAAGGCGAAGGACACATGAACAGGAAGTTGCCTCTTACACTTCTGCCTGAATGCTGTTAGCTAGAACTTGATCAAATACCCACACCCTGCTGCTGCAAAGGAGTGTGTGGGAAATGTGATGTTAATTTCAGGTAGCCCTAGTCCCAGCTAAAAGCTAGGGTGGGGGGTTTTCCACCTCAAAAATAGAAGGGACTAGGGATCCAGCCTCTGCCATTCTTGGGTAGGAGGTGTGTAGGATGATCATAAGGCAAGGAAACCACTGAGCCCCAGGCTCCATGGTGCTGCCATGGAAATTGGGGATGCTAAGATGGAAAGTCCATAAACCATGGGAAATTGTAAATTTGTGTGTGCTCAGGGAGCTGAAGAATAGATTTTCTTGCTTTTGTACAAAAATCTAGATTGACTGCCACATAATTTCTCCCGTTTTGTTTCCACTCTCTGTATTTTCTATAAGACCATTCTCGGTGAGGTAGTTTAAGAATGTCTCTGGTGACAGGGGACTGGAGCTGAGAATCTCTATTATGACACTGCCTAAATTCTGAATAAGAAATAGGATCCCTCAGATAAGCAAGGCAGACTTGTCTCTGTAGCATTCTTTAGAGGAGCTGCAGACCTGCCATTTGTGCCTTAGTTGTAATTAAGACAAGGCTTTGGGTGGAATTAGACTCTTAGCCCAAGAAGCTTTTGCAGTTTGGCAGAGAAGGAAAAAAAAAAATTTTTTTAAGGAAGTGACATCATTAGAAATAGGGAGACAATAAAATACAGAGATTTAGAATTCCTAGCATGTGGTTGGAGTCAGAAAGAACTGGGTTTGAATCTATGCTCTGCCACCTACAACTGTGTAAAATCGGGCAAGTCTTCCATATGTCGTGGCCTCAGTTTGCTCAGCTGTGAAATGGGCTGATAGTACCTACCTTATAGGGTTATGGTGAAAAGTAACGAAGTGGTACAAGAGAAGTATCCACTGTTGCTAATTCTAAGTTAGATGATAATTATTACTTCTTTAGCTGTAGGGAACTGTGTCAACAGGGGACAGAGTTAATACAGGAACTCATTAAATGACTGTGACTTTCATGTATTTAGGTGGGTTTTCTTCTTAGGTATGTTTCTTTGCAGACTTCAGGTAACACCAGTGAGTCTGGCCCCAGCCAGCCAGCTTGCTTAGATTATATTTTCTCACCCGTCTTGTGAGAAGAATCTAAACTTCCCATGGACTCACTAGAAAAACCCCAGTGCACTAATTTTCTGACTATGAAAACCTAGCATTGATGATTATAATGAATAAACCAGCTGTCCCCTTTCCTGCATAGATTAGAAAACATGTTTTTAAGCCTTGTTTTTTAATTTTTATTTTTTATTGAAGTACAGATGATTTACAATGTTGTGCAAATCTCTGCTGTACAGCAAAGTGACTCAGCTACACACATGTAGACATTCTTTTTAAAATATTCTTTTCCATTATAGTTTACACAGGATATTGAATATAGTTCACTTTGCTTTTTAAAAACCTTATAATAGACATTATTCTTAAAAATCCCAAAGTATTTCATGAATCCAGTCATTGCTGGTTTCATCAACTTTGACTTTATAGGATTCAAGTTTATTTTAGTCTGTAGTTAGCACATAGAAATTAGAATATGTACTTTTTAAAAACAACAAAGATGAATCAAATGTTCATTTTATTTTTGGCATATTTTTTTCCCTAGGAACTTATGATGTCTTCAAGTTCACACTGAACTTTCTCAGTAAAATCATTAATAGGGCCCCCCCTATTTTTGGCCATGCTATGCAGCACGTGGGATCCTTAGGTCCCCAACCAGGGATTGAACACGCACCCCCTGTATTGGAAGCATGGAGTTTTAACCACTGGGCCACCAGGGAAATACCCAGAGGGCCTTTTTGTGTGTACAGTCACATGTCAGGCCACAGGCTACTGGAGCCTCTGTTATTCCACTTCTCTCCCTTCCCAGAAGTAGATCCCAGAGGCCTGTGAGTGAGACTCCACTTATCTCTTGGCTTCTTCTGAATGTGTTCTAGGGGTCCCAGGTGGATAAAAGACACAGGCTTTTTGAATTTGTGTTTGTTGGTTTGACTTTTTATTTTTTTCCACCTGAAATGGGATTTGGGGCTCAAAGTCCCAAATGAAGTAAAAAATTTTAAGGGTAGATTAATGCTGGATCTGAACAAGAAGAAAGGTTGATTTGTTGAAAAGGCAGCAGCCAATTCATTTTGAGCTGTAGAGCACTCAGGGAGAGCTTGAAGCTTGGTCACTGGGCAACAGAATGCCTTTCTAAGTAAATATGGAAAATATGACCTTTGAAAATCTAGTTGATATGATATTCTGGTTATTAGAAACTCATTAAAAAATATATTATTTCTGAGTACCAGTGATACTCCAAGTACTGCCCGGAAGCAGATGCAGCATGCTTATGGTGCATTTGGGTCAGTAAAGAAAAAGATTCAGAGAACTTAACTGGTCAAAAGATAAACCAAAGGTGTGAAAATAATTTGTACATGTTCTTGCTGTTGGGGCCTCTGCCTCTGTCTCTTTCTCCCTATCTTTTTGTTTCTGTCTCTGTCTCTGTCTACACATGCACACAGGCACACACACATGTGCATATACACATAAATAGACCAGTATATCACAATTTGATAACATGTGTCTCCTTTGGGTGCTTTTCAGCTACAAGTAGTTAAATTATTAAGTACAATTTTAATCCTCTAGTCTTTTGTCTTTGCAGCCCAATTAATTCCTGGGTTGGAGAGGGGAACCAGCTGAGAATTTCATTATCTGTGGCTCATGTTTTCAAAAGCTTGGTCCCTTATCATTCTTGGCATTTGATCTAATCACAAGGATTCTTTGACATCATTCATCCTGTGTCTTCATTGAAATTGTATAATGCTTCTCAGAAAGTTCTGTTGGATAGAGCTGCCTTAGACCCTAGCAGTAGGTTTCACAATAATCCTAATGTGAGCAGACTCTGGGAGATTGGGATGGACAGGGAAGCCTGGCGTGCTGCAGTCCCTGGGGTCACAAAGAGTCAGACGTGTCTGAGCGACCGAACAGCAAATGTGAGTGCATTTAACTTAACTGTCAACTCTTAACTCTTCTTAATATGAAATACCAAATTTAAGATTAAATTTAAAAGAAAAGAGGACATAAAAACTGACAAAAGATAAGAAAATGGATAAAATTAGAGAGAAAAGAGGCAGGTGAGGAGGGGATTTGGTGATGAGGTGGGAAGGAGGCCCTGCTTACCACTTGGTCCAGCACTTGCTTATGTTCTAAAGACACATACCAGAAACAGATGAGGCTTCACTGGTCCCCATCGGAGTGGATCCAGAGAGACCCCAGGGAAATAGCAACCTTGTGTCCTTCTCATTTTTCTTTTTAGACATTTATCTTTATGGGGGGGTTGTGTTTAAAACACACATGGTTAAAAAATAAAGTAATACAAAAGTAAAAAAAAATTGTGTGATAGACTGTTGACCTTTTTATAGCATTCACAAAATCCAGAGCGTTTACATGTGGCATTTGGAGGTGTGATGAATGCTTGGAAATCTGGTGGGAAATTTGTCTATTTACCACATCCATCCATCCATCCTTCCTTCCTTCCAAAAAGTATTCACTCATTAAACTCCCTGTATCAGGAATTATGTTAGATGGCAGGAGCACAATGGTGAATGAGATTGAGAAGATTCTTATTGTCGTGGGGCTTCCAGTGTAATGGGAGAGATAAGACATTCTATCGATACAAATCATTGCAGCAATGTTTAATTTCACTCTTGTTAGAAAAACATATCATATATTAATGCATATATGTGGAGTCTAGAAAAATGGTAAAGAAGAACCTATTTCCAGGGCAGGAATAGAGATACAGATGAAAGAACAGACATGTGGGCAAAGAGGAGGGGAAAAGGGAGGGCGGGACGACTTGGGAGACCGACTGACATATATACACTGCTTTGCGTAAAGAGCTAGTGGGAACCTGCTGGAAAGCACAGGAAGTGCAACGCGGTGCTGCTCCGTGAAGACCTAGAGGGCTGAGATGGGGTGGGTGGGAGGGGGCCCAGAGGGAGGGGATCTGTGTGTACATAGAGCTGCTTCCACGCTGCGTCCACACTTCATTGTGCAGCAGAAACTAACACAACATTGCAAAGCTATTATACTCCAATAAAAAGCTTCTCTTTTGTTAGACTTTGAAGGGGATGTTCAGGGTGCTGTGGGGGCATGTAGGGGATGCTAGCCTATGTAACAGTTGGGGTGGAGTCAGGGAATTAAACATCAAACAACTTCTCATTCTTTGAGGTAATCTGAGAAAGTCTGAGTTGTCAAGGAACTGGAGCTAAAAAATCTGTATTGTGAAGTGGCTCATATCCTAGATAAAGATACACAGGAGGTCTTATCTCTGTGACATTCCGTGGATAAGCCCTGAATCTATCTGTGTCTTGGTACGATGAATATTGAGTAGAATTAGACAATTATGTTAAGATGGCTTCTCTCTCAGTTTGACAGACAGAAAACGTTGTCTCCTCTTAGCTAATAACTCAGGTGATGAGCTGGCTTCCTTTTTGTTCAGGGACTGCCGTTTGAGGTTGTTCTAAAGGAGAAAAATCACCATTTCAGAGATGGAGGGGCAAGTCTGAGGCAACAGACTGAGAATAAATAGAGCAATTATACGTGTGTGTGTGTGTGTGTACACACAGAAATTCTTTTCCATTAGTTCATTACAAGATATAGAAGTATACAACTGAGTCGCTCTGCTGTACACCAGAAACTGAACATTGCAAATCAACTATATTTCAATTAAAGAGAGAGAGAGAGCAAGCAAAATCTATCAGCGAAAGGCATTTGTGAGCTAAAAGCCAGTTTTCAAGGGCACAAGATTATTTGCATTTTCTGCTGAATACCTTCCTCACCCTGGGTCCATGGCTGATTTCCTATTGCTGGTTCATTCCATTGGCTTGGGCGGTGTGTTTTCTCTCGTTGGGAAGATAATTTTTAAGCAGTTTCACAATAAGCAGCATTGATTCACATGTAGAGGAAGATCCTTTGTCAGTTCTCTTTCCATCTTTCTGCTTGCTTCAAGAAGAAAGTCTCAGTCTCATAAAAATCTGAGTCCTTTGTGTGTGTGTGTGTGTGTTTAATAAAGGGACTACAGGGAATTATAGAAACATACAGGTATATTAGTTTCTACCTGTAATCCACTTTTAACTAATGTTGAGCCTCATGCTGTTCTTCCTCTGGGCCTCATTTCTTACTGGCTCTTCCTCCTTGTGAGTCAGGAAGAGGGGTTTCAGTGTCTTCCCAGAAACGTTTGGTGTTGCAGGGAAGCTGTGTTGCACAGAATTGAAAGGCACAGCAGTTCAGACTCTGACAGTGTCTGGAAGAGATGATAGCGTTTATTCAGGATGATAGCCTTTATTAATGTTACTGTTGTTATCGTTGCTGTTGTTGCTACCTTTTCTTTTTTACTTTCTTTTTTTATTTTTTAAATAAGGGTATAGTGGTTTTATGGGGCTTCCCAGGTAGCACTAGTGGTAAAGAACCCACCTGCCAATGCAGGAGACCTAAGAGATGCGGATTCAATCCCTGAGTTGGGGAGATCCCCTGGAGGAGGAAATGGCAGCTCACTCCAATATTCTTACATGGAGACTCCCATGGATAGAGGGGCCTGGCGGGCTATGGTTGGTATGATTGGCAAGAGTCGGACAATGACTGAAGCGACTTAACATACACACATAGTCGCTTTACAGTGTTGTGTTGGTTTCTGCTGTACAACAAACGGAATCAGCTATGTGTGTGTGTGTGTCCTCTCCCTCTTAGACCTCCCTCCCACCCTCTTCCCCATCCCACCCCTCTAGGCCATCACAGAGCACCCAGCTGAGTTCCCTGTGCTATACTGCAGGTTCCCCTAGCCATCTATTTTACACATGGTAGTGTATATATGTCAGTCCTGGGAATTGTCCTTTGCTTGCTTGTCTATGTCTTTTGGATGTCTCTTTCCCCTGTAGCCCACATGCAAAAATTTGCCCTACTGGGTCAGAAGGAGAACTCAGATCCAGACTAGGAGGGTTCTGGTCCTCCTTATTGAGTCTTGGCATTCGCTTAGTAAAGAGAAATTAACTTTGCTCAACAGTAACAATGTTCCTGGGGGAAATTCTAGACTCTTCTTTCACCTTGCCACTGCCCACTGCCCAGTTAACCAAACTTTGCGTCTCTAGATAGGCAGTAAAAATTGGACTTGCTAGTGAAGGCTTAGAAATCGAATAGACACGATTTCCTATCCTGGCTTTGTCTTTCCATGGCCTTGTGACCCTGGGCTGGTGAAATATGATCCTGCCTTTATACACCTATCCTGATAGCTCAGTTGGTAAAGAATCCACCTGCAATGCAGGAGACCCTGGTTCAATTCCTGGATCGGGAAGATCTGCTGGAGAAGGGATAGGCTATCCACTCCAGCATTCTTGGGCTTCCCTTGTGGCTCAGCTGGTAAAGAATCCACCCTCAATGTGGGAGACCTGGGTTTGATCCCTGGATTGGGAAGATCCCCTGGAGAAGGGAAAGGCTACCCACTCCAGAATTCTGGCCTGGAGAATTCCATGGACTGTATAGTCCATAGGGTCACAGAGAGTGGGAAAAGACTGACTTTCACTTTCACTTTCACGTCTGTCTATCCATCTACCCATTTACCCACCAATCCATTCCTCTGTCCACCCAGCTGTTTTTCTGTTCCATCATCCATCCATCTATCCATCCAGCCATTTCCCCATCCATCTGGCCATCTGTCCATCTATCCATTCATTCAGTAAATATTCATTGAGTGCCTACCACGAATTGGGTACTGTTCTAGGAGCTAAAACTAGACCAGTAAAGGAGCCAGAGCCCAGGGACATTTATTGGAAGAACAGCAATTAAGTAACTTAGAAGAAATACATTGTTTAACATCAGGTTGCAGTATGGGCTTTGGAAAGAAAGAAGACACTGTGCTTGCCCTTGAAAATCTCTCTGGTCTTTGGAGGGGAGAGGAGAACAGCAGGACCAGTTACTTCCGGTACATAAATGAGAAGTATTACACCAAGGGTGTGAAAAGGCTTTGAATGACATCCGTACTCCTGGGAGGAAAGGAGAAGATTCCACACTGGAGCTGACATTTGGGAACAATCTTCCAGCAGGAGTGGGAGTTCCCAGATTGACAGGGGGTGAGGGCTGGGGTGGGTGTTTCGGGCAGAGGAGAGCAACATGGAGCCCTGGAAGAGTGAACGGACTCCGGCGGGAACAGGAAGTGGGGGGTGTGCGTGCAGGAGGAGCTGGTGGGAGGGCAGCGTCATGTGGGGGCTGGGGCGGGGGGGTGTCTGGACCTTGTGAAGGAGCATAGTGACTAGGAAGTGACTGTTGTTATTGCTGTAGAGCGGGATGTGTGGGGGTGAGTGAGATGGCCAAATGTTCGAAAAAGAGAATGAGATGTATTCTGAAACTGTAATTGCTGTGACTCAGTTCCTGAAATTCCAGGCTGGTGGGGTTGGAGGTCAGATAAGAGAGACTGAAATGACCATTTAGAAGCAGTGGTGGTGTTGATGGGCGGGGGATGGGGTGGGGTGTTCCCAGAGCGTGGAGGGGCTGCTGCTATTTTGCACATCCTAAAGAGACATTTGGATTTTCGTGTCAGTCATATTGTTGATGATTCTATTTTGGGAGGTGGTTACTGGGTTATTTTTATGGTTCTAACAATAGGGATATCACTCTTTGCTGCATCTTTAATCGTAGAAGGCCACAGAAATGATGTTGTCTCTAGAAGGAATCCTCCTACTCCTTTTCTCCTCTCCTGCTCTCAGGCACCCAGCTCGTGTTTATTGAGCACATGTTCCACTGGAGGTAAAGGATTTGTGCTTTGGAGACAGGATGGCGTCAATATAAATCTTGGCTTCTTTTTTTTTCTGCCGGGTGGCACGTGCGATCTTAGTTCTCCAACCAGGGATGGAACCCATGCTCCCTGCATCGGAAGCACAGAGACTTAACCACTGGAGCACCAGGGAAGTTCCTAAATCTTGGCTTCTTATAGTGGGCTTCCCAGATGGTGCAGTGGTAAAGAATCTGCCTGGCAATGCAGGAGACGCAAGAGATGCAGCTTCAATCCCTGGGGTTGGAATGATCTCCTGGAGTAGGAAATGGCAACCCACTTTTACCTGGACAATTCCACAGACAGGGAAGCTGCCGGGCTACAGTCCACGGGGTCGCAAAGAGTTGGACACGATGGAGCAAATGAGTACACACATATGGGACCTTGATCCTGTTGCTGAAGCTCTTTGAGCTTTTGGTTTTTTCAGAGGTCAAAGGCTGTCATTAGAACCTAGTTTATAGGGCTCATGGCTGGTGTTTCCTGAGCTCCGTGCTGATACACAGTAAGTACTTGATAAACAGAGTTGATTCCATTATTTCCACGGGCTGGACTCTGTCTTGTCCTTAACTCAGTCTATCATCTTGTTGGGAGGCAAGATGAATGCTCCCGAGTCAAGGACATGATGCAAGAATGAAGGTGCTTATGTGTCATGGTCAAGAGCACTCGGGGAAGCCGACAGTGGATTTGAGGGTGGAGCGCTCAGCTGCGGTGAGAGAGGCGATTTGAACGTGGCTGAGCTCAGTGCTTTCTGTGCTAGCTTCCTGGCTTTCAATGCTTTCATTGGCGGCAAACCTCAGAACTGAAATTGAAATTGAATTGAATTGAAATCTGTGATTGCCCCACCTGCTGCCTCATTTTGAAAACGTGTTGATGGCATTTCAACTTTAAATAGATTTCGGACCAGTTTCCCTTTAAACTCTGGAGGTCCCTTTAGGCTGTGGGTGGGATGTCTACCATGCCCTTTGAAGAAGACTCCTATATAATGTGGGTGAAGGTAGAGAGTGAGGTCTGCAGGACTGTCTCTTGTCTGGATGTGATGGTGGGGGTGCTGATTCTTATGGAATAGCCCTATTTTGAAGACCTTCCCTCCCTAAAGGTAGGGTCCGTTCTTTAGAGTTTAGGCAACGTGGCAAAGGAGAATTTTGACAGTTGTCTGGATTTTTTGTGTGCCTGGAAAAATGTATGGTTGGAGGTATTAATAATTCTATCTGGGGCAACATTATTCTTTGGGAAGCAGCGTTGGCATATAGGATGGTAAAGGACCATTTTCCATTTTGGTTAGAGGTCCATCTTTTTGTTGGCTTGCTCTTCGTTGTTCCAGGATTAAGTCAGCATCCTTAACATCTGCCTTCTCTGGGCCCTCACAAGCCTCTCTTTGAACCAACGCTGCAACTTGAATTTCACTTTCTAGCTGAAGACTCCAGCTGGTCTTGCTCAGTGTGACACAGCTCTGCCCGGCCCAGGGCTTTTGCACGTGTTCTATCTTGAGCCTGAATCACTCTCCCCTCTCTTCTGACCCCACTACCCTCCTACTCATTGTTCAGAATTTAGTTCAGCTGTCACTTCTTCAGAGAAGCCTTCCTTGATCTTCCAAATTAGGTTCTCCCCTGGTACAGCCTCCTAACCCCTTGTCACTTTCACATTTTCTAAGAAAAAAATGTTCATTCATTTATTTAGCTGCACCACATTCTAGTTGCCTCTTGTGTGACCTCCCTTGCGGCACCCAGGCTTCTTTCTAGTTGTGATACGTAGGGGCTCAGTAGTTGCTGTGTGTGAGCTTAGTTGCCCCACGGCATGTGGAATCTTATTAATAGTTCCCTGACCAGGGATCGAACCTCTGTCCCCTGCATTAGAAGACAGATTCTTAACCATCGGACCACCACAGAAGCCCCTCCATATTCTAATTGTATGTTTATTTGACTGTTGAGTGTTCGTCTTCCCCACTAGAATATAAGTTTCCAGAGAGGTGGGACTCCATCTCTCTCACTTCCTGCTGTTCCTGGAGTACCCAGATCTATACCTGGCACGTGGTGTGTACTCGTAGATACCTTTGAATGGTATGGGGAACATAAATCCACTGAGGGAGTCATTTGATTTGGGTTTTAGTGCTAGTTTTGCTGTAGCTTGATCTACAGTTTTCCTAAAGAGCGCATCACTTCCTGGTTTACAGGCTCAGATCATTTTTGTTTGAACAACAGCAAAAATTGTCCTCATTAAAGCCTGTTGAGGAGTGATTTTCAGAAGTATGTGAACGCTTCAATCTTAACCTCAGCTTTGGCCATGTTTCTCGGTAAAGACAAAGAGTTTCTCCGCTGAAGTCCCTGACTTTAGGACCCTGGTAGGCTAGAGTGACAATAATTTCCTTTAACAGTATATAAACTGGAAGCTACTAAAATGGCCATCAGCAGTGCACAGTGGAATACTGTACAGTAACAAGAGTGAGTAAACTCCAGCTGTATAAGACACGGATGACTAGCAAAAAACACCAGGTGCACAAGAGTATGTTCCGTAGAATTCCATGTACTTGAAGTTCAGGGACAGATGAAAGTAATCATTTGTAGTAATCATAGGTGATAGCAGGTAGGGTGGTGATTACCTACAGGAAGACTGGTGGGGACTAAGAGGGGACACCAGGGTTTGGGCGATGTTGTTTCTTGATCTGGGTGCTGGTTACATGGTGGGTTCATGACCATCCATTGAGCTGCAGACTTGTACCCATCTTCTCTTATGATATTACACTTCAACAAAAACATTAAAAAAACACTGAGCTTTGGAAATTTCCTAGTAGTCCAGTGGTTAGGATTCTGCCCTTTCACTGCTGAGGACATGGGTTCAAGCCCTGGTTGGGGAAATAAGATCCCACAAGTCATGTGGTACAGCCAAAAAAAGCACAGAGCATTAAGTCACTGAGAATCTGAGAAATGTTAGTGGGGACTTTTTCAGTTCTGCACACAGAAGTGAAATCTGTAGGGGAGACAAGCACCTTCTGGAGTCAACCACAGAGGGATGGTGCCGTTTGCCTTCTTGGGGGAACATCTGCTTTTCATTTCAATGCTGCCCATCCATTGCAAACTGTAGAACAAGGAAGCCAGGGCATCCTGACAGTTTTCCCACCCAGTAATGCGGCTCTGTTATTACTAGGAGAACTTGAGCTCATAAACTACTTTTCGGGCTTGCATTTAAAACATTCTCTCTTTGCTAAGGTATTAGTCAGAGTCTGTGAAAGCTGCTGTAACAGATAAGCCCTGACACCTTTGTGGCTTGATGGGAAGCATTTATTTCTCACTCATGGCACAGATCCACTGCAGGCGATCCTGGTCAGGCAGCCTCCCTTGCAGCCACCCAGGTCACTCACCACTGGGCAGGAGGATGGGGAAAGGGAATATGAGAAAGCACACTCATTTCACAGCCACTTCAGCCTGGAAGGGACGCTTATTGCTTCTGCTCGCATTCTCTTGGCCGGAGCTTGGGCACAGGGGTTCGTCAACCTCAGGGGGTCCTGGGATGTGTCGACCAGCTCAGGAGTAGAAGCAAATGGGTGCCTGCTGAGAAACAGCGAACCCTGCTCAAGCTCCCAGAGCCATGGTTTCCTTTGACTTCCTTGGAGCTGGGGTATTTGATTTTACCTCTAACTTGACTTCTTTAAACCTGAGAAGTGAAATGCTAGACCTCTTTATTTCGTCAAACACAGGAAGGGATGTTTGGAGGAGAACACAGTCTGTTTGTGTTGCTAAGGATGAAATAAAGAGACACTCTTTTTTGCTTTTAGCTGGCAGAACAATCTGGCTGTTGTCAGAATTTCCAGTTTTCCAGCCTGTCAGAATTCTTGCCGCTTCTGGTTGCCCATGGACATCACAGACACTTTGGTTTGAGTCAGAGATGAGCTCACTCAGTTACTTCTTTGGAAAAGGCTTTTGCTCATTCGTCATCTCTCCTATGGAAGAATCCTTTGGTGGTTCTACTTTTGGATATTTGACCAGACACAATTACCTGGTGTTTAACAAACCACCCCAGTCCTTAGTGGCTTCACACCACCACTGTTTTATTTAGCTCATGTTTCTGTGGGTCAGTACCTTGGGCTGGGCTCAGCTGGGCGGTCCTTCTGGTCCAGGTGAGGATTGGCTGCTCGTGTCTGGGGCCCCGGAAGGCACACCTGAGACCCCTGAGGCTTTTCTCCAGGTGGTCTCATCTTCAGTGGGCTGGCCTGAGCTCGGCCACGTGGTGGTGGGTGCATGCCCAGTGCATGAGAAGCGGTCACAGGGCCTCTTGAAGTTTAGGCTCAGAACTTGCACAGTGGCACTTCTCCCATATTCTCTTAGTGAAAGCAGGTCACAAGCCCACCTGAGAAATAAGGGAAGAAAGAAAAGGGGAAGAGCCTCTTCCTTTTGATGGGAAAAGCCGCAAAGACCGTGTGGCATTTTGGGGAACCCTAGCAGGCCAGTTTCACCGTGGCCCTCATGACTCCTTAGCGCCAGTACAGTGTGCATCTGCCAGACGGAACTCGAATCTGTGGCGGGTCCCAGGTGAGCTTTGCTGTGTGTCGTGTCTGTCTCTGGGACCCCATGGACTGCAGCCTGTGTCTGACTCTTTGGAACCCTGTGGACTGTAGTCTGCCAGGCTCCTCTGTCCATGGGATTTCCCAGGCAAGAATACTGGAGTGGGTTGCCATTTCCTTCTCTCAGGGATATTCCCAACCCAGGGATCAAACCTGAGTCTCCTGCATTGGCAGGTGGGCTCTTTACTGCTGAGCCACCAGGAAAGCCCACTCACCACTTAGACATCATAAAAGGACTCAGGTCACAGAGAAATGAAAGGGCCAAATGCTTTATGTAAAGGGCATAGCCCAGGGCTTAGTGCACACGAGGCACTGACTGCTACCACCATCACTACCGAGTATACCACCAAATATTGTCACATTACCACCACCCGGGTCCTGCTGTGGACTTGGCATTACACTAAGTACTTAAGATCCATAGCACGAGGGAGAGATTTGAGAAGGAGACAGACATGAGTGAATCCGTGTCATTCCATGTGGCCCGATGGATCACAGAGCTTCAGTGGAGTGGGATGAGGACTAGGGCTTGAGTTCAGACCTCAGCCCCTCCACTGATCACATGTGAGGGCTTGGGTGCCTTTCTTAACCCCTCGAATCTCTGGTTTCCTCATCTGTGAAATGGAGGTAACAACACAGAGCCCGCCTCCCAGGATGCCGCGTGGATTGAATGAGACCAGGAATGCAAAAAAACATGTGATTGCTCCTTAAATGTTAGTTCCGAAAAACAGTTCTCAAAAACATCTTTGAAAAAATGTCCTAAAGGTACCATTTTTACTTAAATGTCCTCCTGTGACCCTGGCCAATGTCATTGCAGCTTTGTCTTCAGAGATGGAGATTTGCAGACAGGTGGCTTATAGCAGGAGGAGCTCTTGCGAACAACATCTGTAAGGGAGGGAGGGAAGCAGGGAAGGGAGAAGTTGAACTGCAGTGCAGTTGTTGTAATAGAGGCCAAAGCCAATCTGGTGGCTGGAGCTGTGATGGTCCTTCAGAAATGGGACAGTGGGATCTGCACCAAGTGGGCACTGGCTGTGGGCTGCTCTTGGGGAGCTGGAATTACCCTGGGCAAGGCAGCTTTCTTCTTTTTCAAATTATTTATTCATTTGTGGCTGTGCTGGGTCTTTGTTTCTGCGTGGGCTTTTCTCTAGTTGCAGTGGATGGGGGCTACTCTCTCATTGCATTTGTGGGCTTCTCTTGTTGCAGAGCACAGGTTTCAGGTGCACCGGCTCAGAAATTGTGGAGCTTGGGCTTAGTTGCTCCATGGCGTGTGGGTTCTTTCTGGACCAGGGATCAAACCCATGTCTCCTGCATTGGCAGGTGGATTCTTGACCACCGAGCTGCCAGGGAAGCCTAAGGCAGCTTTCTTCTTCAAGGGAGGAGTCCTAGGGAGGACTGTGAACCATTGGCCTTCTGAGGGAACTAGTGTCCTGATCCTGCAGGTGTGAGGAGGGTCTAGGGGATCCTCTGTGGGGCCCACAGCCTGCTTCCAGGTGTTTCTTAGAGACATTCCAAATCCTGTCTCCTTGACTGTTCATAACCTTGTGGGCTTTTATCCTTGGTCCCTTCCCAAAACTGATTTAGTTGCCATGTAGGTTCATAGGCTGTATCTTCCAGCATTGAAATATAGAGAGCCTTAATCTAAGTAGGCTTAATCCAAGCAGGACGTGGGAATGACTTGCTCATGGTCATCTAGCTACCGGGCAGAGACCTGGTTTACATGCCTCCCCTTATTTCCTTCCACCATGCTCTCCTGAGTCACAGGCAATTCCAGCTTTATTCGAAGCCTGGACTCTGTAACCTTGGTGCCTTGACCTTCACCCTTCCACCTTCTTGCAGCTCCACGCTGGGAGGAGTTTTCCTAAATTCCTTTAAATATGTTTCTTAGACTGTGGATCATCACTCATTAGGGTGTCATGAAATCAATTTAGTAGGTCGTGAACACCGTGAAAAAAATAAACTTGAAAATATCAGAATGCATAACACTCACAACAAGTATGGTTTCATAAAGCTTTTATTTCATGTGAACATTTATAGGCATGTGTGAACTGGGCCAGATATAAAATGTATTTCTCACTGTGGGTGACGGTCAACGTGGTTTCAAAGTCATTGTGAGAAATACAGACACGAGGTCTGGAGGCTTGTGAAATTGACTCTTGAGGTTCATGGACTGTTGAGGCTTTACTTATTTCTAGAGATGATGTACGTGCATTGTTTTCAATCCTTTATAATTAGATATTGTATTCTCATCCCAAGGTTATTCTAATGATCATCTTTGAGCTTTAAACATATCACAGATGAAAGTTACTTTTCCACATAGAATTCTAAGTGTGGGATAGGAGTTTTCCTTTTTTTGTAAGTGAAATTATTGGTTTTGATGTAACTGCCTGGCCTGACCTGTCTCTTGGGTGAAGTGTCCCAGTGCTACGTCAAGTGCTGGCAGAGAGCTGTCCCTCTTCCGCAGATGGAGAACTGGTTATCCTGGGGGATAATGTGGGTTGAGGAAGAAGTGTTTTATGAACAGAATCAGCACAGGGGGAGGAAGGAGGAGGTGTTCAGGGGCCTCACGGAGCTGCCGGGAGATGTGGGAAGAGCCTGCAGGCAAAGAGGTGGGCTGTGTCGCCGGGGTGACTCTCTGCCGAGGGCAGCCTCCAGCTGGGCCTTCCGAGGGCTGGGACTCAGGCTGTGTTTCTGTTCTCTGGTGTCCTTGATAGGTAGGGGCTCAAATGACAGCTGGCCTCATTGTGTTTCCCTTTAGGCTTTCTCTGATTTGGGGCCTAAGGGCCACTTGGGGGCCAAGGCACTCCAAGTGAGACCAAAAAAAAAAAAAAAAAACAGGTTCAAGAAAAAACAAAAATAAACAAATGGGACCTAATTAAGGAAAAATGGTACTGATGAACCTGTCTGCAGGGCAGCAGTGGAGATGCAGACAGAGAACAGACTTGTGGTCACAGGGGGGGAAAGAAAGAGAGGGACAAACTGAAAGAGTAACGTTGAAACATGTACCTTATATACATTACCACGTGTAAGATAGATAGATAGCCAATGGGAATTTGCTGCATCATGGAGGGACCTCAAGGCTGGTGCTCAGTGACAACCTAGAGGGGTGGGATGGGGTGGGAAGTGGGAGGTGGGAGGGAGGTTCAAGAGGGAAGGGATATATGTATATCTGTGGCTGATTCATGTTGATGTATGGCAGAAACTAACACAATATTGTAAAGCAATTATCCTCCAATTAAAAATAATAAATTTATTTACAAAAAGAAGAAAAAATGAGTCTGGGTTAGACCTGTTCCTGCTTGAGTGTGTGTGTTCCCAGGAGAGTCTCTATCAGCAGCAGAAGACTGGCCAGGGAAACTTCCATTTCCTGGACATCTTCACATAAGGCTTTCAAATGCTGCTGACTCACATTGACGTTTATTGAGAACTTACTATGTTCCTGGCATGGTTCTAAGTGTTTTACTTTGGCCACCTGATGTGAAGAGCTGACTCATTTGAAAAGACCCTGATGCTGGGAAAGATTGAGGGCGGGAGGAGAAGGGGACGACAGAGGATGAGATGGTTGGATGGCATCACCGACTGAGTGGACATGAGTTTGAGTGAACTCCGGGAGTTGGTGATGGACAGGGAGGCCTGACGTGCTGTGGTCCATGGGGTTGCAGAGAGTTGGACATGACTGAGTGGCTAAACTCAACTGAACTGAACCCTTTTAATCTTCACAACAGCCCAGTGAGGCTACTACTTTATTATTCCTATTTTATGCTGAGAAAACTAGGCACAAAGTTAAAGAGTTGTTTCCAAAGTTACAGGTTCAAACATAGATTTGAGTTCAGGACTGCATAAAAGGGATGGAGAGATGATGATGGTGACGGTGATGACAATGACAGCTAATATCTGAGGGCTTGCCGTGAGCTGGAGATTTCAGACTTCATCCCTTTGAATCATCATCCTTATTATCACCTCCATTCATCAGTGAGGAAACAGGCTTAGGAAGGGTAAAGAGTTTTCCTGAGAACTGCAGAGCCCAGATTGAATTCAAGAGCTCAGTTGGTAAAGAATCTGCCTGCAATGCAGGAGACCCCAGTTTGATTCCTGGGTCAGGAAGATCTGCTGGAGAAGGGATAGGCTACC
Organism: Bos javanicus; assembly: GCF_032452875.1. Taxonomy (NCBI): domain Eukaryota; kingdom Metazoa; phylum Chordata; class Mammalia; order Artiodactyla; family Bovidae; genus Bos; species Bos javanicus. Next base: position 21,500,249 of record NC_083892.1, read on the forward strand.
CTCTCCAGTATTCTTGGACTTCCCTTGTGGCTCAGCTGGTAAAGGATCTGCCTGCAATGTGAGAGACCTGGGTTTGATCCCTGGTTTGGGAAGATCCCCTGGAGAAGGGAAAGGCTACCCACTCCAGTATTCTGGCCTGGAGAATTCCATGGACTGTATATATATAATCCATGGGGTTGCAGAGAGTTGAGAGACTTTCACTTTCTGTCTGAGTCAGATTCTGAGTTCCCAGTCACCAAGGTGAAGGGCTTGGGTGGGAGAGAGCCTTTGGGTGAGTGGAGGGCTCTGGCAGAGGGAGGGGGAACTGTGGTCAGGCAGGCTCTGGGGTGCTTGAAGATGATCTAGCTTATCCTTCAGAGCTAGGAAAGCTTGTTTGCCATAGCAGTGGGTGAAACTGGCAAAATCTGATGGACGAGAAAACTTCTTTGTGGGAAAAAATGTTTTCAGTAAATTGTTTTTGACCAGTGAAGGAGTTAGCACATGGGTAGATTTTTAGCTGTGGCCCTGAATAAGGAATTCAGAAAGTGGCTTTAGGTCTGAGGTCTCTTGATGGTCATGTGACCACAGTCAGCTGATTTCTTTGTATGTGAGTTGCTGGGCTGGGAGGACAGGCTGAGAAGCATGAAGTCCTGGTGTCATTTGGAAGGAAGGGTTCACATACAGCAGACATGTCTGTGGGATGATAATACTTCCCTGAAGAGCTGTGCTCGTTTATCGAGGCCCTGAGCTGAATGCTTCACATATGACTGCATTTAAAGTCTGCAGTAACCGAGGAGATGGGTCTCGTTTTCCCTCCATGAAGAAACTGAATTCCCTGGGAGTCCAGTGGTTAGGACTCCATGCTTTCACTGCAGGGGGCACAGGTTTGATCCCTGGTCAGGGAACTGAGATCCTGCAAGCCATGCAGTATTCCTCCCACACCCCAAAAATAAAGGAATGGAGATTCAGGGATATTAACTTGCCCCAGGTCTTTTTTTTTTTTTTTTTAGTATTTATTTATTTGGCTGTTTCTGGTCTTAGTTGTGGCATGTGGGATCTCTCTAGCTGTGGTGCACGGGCTTAGTTGCCCTGTGGCATGTAGGATCTTAGTTGTCCGACTAGGGATTGAACTTGCATCCCCTGCACTGCAAGGTGAATTCTTAACCACTGGACCACCAGGGAAGTCCCTGCCCCAGGTCTTGAAACTAAGAAGAATTTGAAGAGGATGACAAACCCAGGCCATCTGTTCTGAAGCTTGTGGTTCAGGGATTCTGCCAGGGCCCTTGATCAGCCTTTGGCTAGGGCATTGTGACGTATCATAGTGTGGTTTATGTGAATGAAAAACATTGCCTTCCATATTGGCAAACAAAGGATGCTGCAGCCATCAAGCCATCAGGATGGAGATAAAGGAGCTGCTGCCAAGCTCTCAGCCACTGCATGTGGGAGCCCAGGTTATGAATTGAGTTTTGAGGAAGTGGAAGCGGGTGAAGCAGAGTGTCAGTGAAGGGGGAGGAGAAGCAGGAGAGAGAAGGGACACTTGGCCAAGAAATAGTAGTTGAAGGATCAGGAACATTAAGCTTGAAGAAGAGAAACTTTGGAGGGGCAGAGAGAAGGTAGAATGTTGAAAGGAGAGAGAAAACTCCAGGGTTCAAAGAGAGCAGGACTCCTCTTAACGTGTTGAGGTTTACAGTGCTAAGTGCTGGCGAGAGCATGGTGAAGTAACAGCAGACCAAGGAAGGCCTCCTTCCGGGAGACGGCGAAACCATTTGGTGTCATTTCAGGGGGGCTCCAAAGAGCTCTGGTACCACGGTCCTTTATGTCTCAGTGTAGAAAAGAATTCAGCGAGGGACAGAGTGATAGATAAGAAGCGACATATTAGAATGGGACATTTGTGAGGTTTACAAGCAAGAGGTTGAGATATGTGGCACCCCAAGAACTTAGCCTGCAGTTTCATAATCAAAGGAAAAGTGGGGAGGAGGAAAAGAACTTGTTTGTCTTTCTTTCTTTCTTCTTTTTTTTAAATATCCTGGGACAGTGCCCTGTATCTTCTGACACCCTCTCTTGACTCCTGATTGTCTGTGGCCCCTTACCCAGTGTGAGGTTTTTATTTATTTAATTTTTTTTAGCTGTGCTGGGTCTCCATTTCTGCTTAGGCTTTTCTCAAGTTGCAGCGAGCAGGGCCTACTCTGTAGCTGTGGTGCGCGGGCTTCTCATTGCCGAGGCTTCTCTTGCAGAGCACTGGCTCTAGGAGCCTGGGTTTCAGTCGTTGCAGCTCATGGATCAATAGTTGTGGCTCGAGGGCTCTAGAGTGCTGGCTCAGTAGTTGTGGTGCACAGGCTTGGTTGCCCTGAGGCATGGGGATCTTCCAGGAACCCAGGGATCGAACCTGCGTCTCCTGCATTAGCAGGCAGATTCTTAACCATTGAGCCATCAGGGAAGCCCCTTGTTTGTCTTGAGTGGACGTCATGCTTCCATCATCAGCTCCTCCTCCCGGTTGAGCAGGGCAGTTTTCTTGTCCCTACATTGTCGAGCTAAGTCCACAAATTATTGTTTTTTATGCATGCAGAGAGGGTGTCCTAGGGATCGCTAACTCACTGAGGTCACCGGGCAGGTTGTGGATCTCATACCACCATTATTTTATTGTTTGGGCACATGTCCCATGCTTCTGTTGCACCATTTTGTTGCTAAGCAAGCCTGCTTTCTTGAGTAATCATTAAGTTACAGGGATCTTCCATATTTTTCTACCTACAATCCCATACTGGGATTTGGGCTTCCCTAGTGGCTCAGATGGTAGGGAATCTACCTGCAGTGCAGGAAACCCGGGTTTGACTACTTAATCACCTACTTTGTCCCTTTATTCTGTCCCTATCAATGAGAGGGGAGAGCACAGGTGGAATTAAAAAAGAAGGGAAAATGGGTGGGAAATAAAATAATTTTAAAGCCAGTTGGGGCTTCCCAGGTGATGCTACTGGTAAAGAACCCACCTGCCAATGCAGGAGACAGACATGGGTTCAATCCCTGGGTTCGGAAGATTCCCTGGAGGAGGGCATGGCAACCCACTCCAATATTCTCACCTGAAGAATCCCCATGGACAGAAGAGCCTGGCGGGCTACAGTCCATAGGGTCGCAAGGAGTTGGAGTTGGACATGACTGAAGTGACTTAGCACACACATGCATGCACAAGGCCAGTTGAGGGATTCTTCTTGCTGGTCTCTACTTGCTTTGTGAAGTAGGAACAGAGGATTAGACAGATCTGGATTCAGATCCTGTGAGCCCTGGCAAATTTCTTATCCTTGACTTGGTCACTTTGAAACAAGGGTAAATGATAAGCGACAGTACCTTCTATAAAGATTTGTGACAATCACATGTAATAATGTCTGTGTGAGGTAGAGCCTCATTTTGGCACATTGAACAATAAAAGGGGTATGAATCATTGTCAGCTATTGAGGGATTTCTCATTTGGGTACTTGATGAAGAGGGATATCATAAAGAGCAGCAGAGAATTCAAGAAGAGGAGAAAGCTTAGGGGTAAAGATAGTGAATTCTACATGGGCTGTATTGAGTTTGAGATGCCTGTAGTATCTCCAGGTATAGATGTCCAAAAGGTAATTGGGAATAATGAGAAGTCAGAGATGACAGTAAATATTTGGGAGTTTTTAGTACAAGGCTGTTTTTTTTTTTTTTTTTTTTCAAAATACCTAGAGCATATTATCGGTGGTACGCAAAGATTTTAGTTGTGTGTAACACTAAATAGAAATACACACACACATATATTTCCCCCTCTTCAATTCTCTTTTTAATTCTTCTGGTTGTTAAGGAGAATTTCTCACTGTGGTGCTATCATGTCTTAGACACTTTTCTAATGCATGCTAATTTCTCTTTTAAATAAAAAGAATGAGGCAACCTCAGGCTCAGAGATATGTGGCTGCTAGGATTAGTAATTATAATTTTCATTGTGTTTTTTGTGCTTGTCTTATATTTAGAGCTAATGTTACTAGTTTTCCAATTCTGTTGGTTGTTTCAGATAGTACGCTTTGAATGTTCATAGGAGAACATTTAACAAGTTATTTGGAGGTAGGTGATTTGAGGGTTACTCAGAGGCTTAACAGGGTCGTGAAAGACTGGGGATTCTCCCAGTTATTTGATCCACCAGCCTCCAAATGTCATCAGTATCTGCCTTCTTGGTCCCAGGAAGACTGTGATAAGTACTAAGAGTCATGTCCTCACAGGACAGCATACAAAACCAGAAGGAAGGGTACCCAGGACAAAGGATTTGTCTTCAAGGACCTCATGTCATGCCTTGGAACATGGCAGCTATCTTTGACCATGAAGGGCAAGGCTGGCATGCTGTGAGTGATAGTGTAAAAAAATAGAGAGGAATTGTGTCTTTCATGATGTCATTGAGCCACTGAATTAATTAACCTTGATATAGCCCTGATAGAATCCTTATACAGCCCTATTTGTAGAAATTTGGTCTTGTTAGACCATGAATTCTCTTATTGCTTAAGCCATTTCAAGATGGGTTTTCTGTAACCTGCAGCTGAATGCCTTGTATCTCAGAGAATTTCAGAATATTGCCCTAACCTAATAGGAACTATTCCTCCCTTCTTTTCCTTGGCTGATTGTATTTTCTCTTGAGAGTGGGTCATATTTTCCTGGTTTTTCACGTGTTGCATAATTTCAGAATGTATCCTGGACATTGTGAGTGTTACATTGTGGGGACTCTGGATTCTGTTGTATTTCTCTGAGGAACGTTGATGCTTTCATCTTTGTAAGCTGTTGACTTGGACAGTAAACTATCTCTTGGACACCAGCTAAATGTCAGTCCTGCTTTTTATTTTATCTTGGGGCTTCTTTAAGGCTACCCTATGTGTGCATGGTTCGAGAGTCAGTCAGACACTTAGAGTTTATACAGGATGTGTGTGCTTGTTAAGTTGCTGTAGTTGTGTCCTACTCTTTGTGACCCTACGGACTGTAACCTGCCAGGATCCTCTGTCCATGGGATTCTGCAGGCAAGAATACGGAAGTGAGTTGCCATGCCCTCCTCCAGGGGATATTCCTGACCCAGGGATCAAACCTGCATCTCTTACACTGCAGGCAGATTCTTTACCGCTAAGCCATGGGGGAAACCCTTAAACAGGCATACCTCATTTCACTGTGCTTCGAAGGTACTGTAGTTTTGTATTTTGTTTTTACAAATTGAAGGTTTTCAGCAAGTCTATTGACACCATGGTTTTCAAAAGCATTTGCTCACTTTGTGTCCCCAGGTCATGTTTTGGTAATTCGCATTATATTTCAAATGTTTTCATTTTCGTTATATTTGTTATGGTGATCTGTGATCAGTCATCTTTGATGTTACTACTGTAATTGTGTTGGTATTTTTTAGCAATAAAGTATTTTAAAATTGAGGTATGTACATTGTTTCTATAGACACAGTGCTAGTGCACACTTGATATACACTACAGTATAGTGTAAATGTAACTTTAATCTGCACTGGGAAACCAAAAAAAATGGGTGATTCACTTTATTGGAACATTTGCTTTAGTGTGGTGGTCTAGAATCAAGCCTCAGTATCTCTGAGGTCTGCCTGTACTCAGGAGTTGAGGCTTCTCTCTGAGCTTGCTCTAGTCCTGGATTCCCTCCGCACTTTCCAGTAGCTGTGGTTGACCTGAAATCTGTCCTCTGGCTCTGCAAGTCAGGAAGACTTAAGGTTTTATGTTGGAGTCTTAGCTGCCATTTGGTACTGACTGAAGCCTGTTCTCAGGGTAAAAGCTGCAAAATGGCTATTCTGTTCTTTCACATTTAAGCTCCCTCCCTCTAAAATCTGCCTTCTAATGTTCATTCTTCAGTACATTCAGGTAAAAAAAGAAAAAAAATTTTTTGTCCAGAGTTAAACTTGTTATTTGTAGGAAATTTGGGTTCAATTGGAGTTTGTTCGACTGTACCAGAAACAAAAGCCTTTTTTCTTTCTAACATATGAGAAAATGGATGCCCAGAGAGGTTAAGCCACTTCCTCAACATCACAGAACTGGTGAGTAAGTGTCAGGGTCAGGCCCAGACCCGGGCTGCTGCACCCTGTGTCCAAGCTCCGTCCCAGGGATCTGGCTGCAGACTTGTGCCTCGGAATAGTCCGCCAGTTTGGGCTTAGTTTCATTTTGGCATGACAGGTGTCCGCCCTGTGAGTGGAGCTGCCGTAGCCACAAAGCTGAGCTGAGCAGTTTCTTGGCAGCCTTGGGACAGTTTTCTCCTCTTTCAGTCAGGATCTCTGGATGGGCTCCTTGAAAAACTTGGAATCGGCAGGCAGTGTTGTAGGCAGAGTCTCGGATAGAAACTTAGCAGCGCCAATAAGATGCCTCCTTATTATTTTGTTGGCAATTATTTTACCAAAGTAAGCTAGTAGTAAGTTGTGGTTAGAAGAGAGGAAGTTCAGAGTTCAGTAAGTTTTTTTTTTTTTTTTTCAAACATAAAAGAGGAAGTGACTGTTCTTATTTTGTACCAGTCTTGTCACTAATGGATATGGATTAAAATCTTAGCTAAGCTGAGGTCAAGCTTTGAACATTTGTTTTAAGAGTCTCCTTTGTAGAGCCACTGGCAGGATGTTTCTAACTTCTAAACAACCCAGAAGAATCCATGTGAAATCTTGTGACTTTATGTCCTTTACTGTTACTGTAGGGATGAAAAAAGCCCCCTCCAAAATGGTCATTTCCAGTTCTCTTTCTTAACCTTTCTCTCTGCTCAGTGATCTGTATCACCCTCAGGTACTATGCTTCAGGCTTCTTGCTATATTTCTGGAAGTAGCTCCACCTTCAAGATTTAAAAAGAAGCCTTATTGAGCACCTACTGTATGCCAGATTGGGGATACAGTGGTGAACAAGACAAGGGATTCCCTGGTGGTCTGATGGTTAGGACTCTGCGTCCGCCGTAGCGGGAGGTGGGGGGGGGGGGGTGGCGGAGGGGCGGGCAGGTTAGATCCCTGGTTGGGGAACTTAAGATCCCACACGCCGCTCAGTGTGTCCAACCAAACTGAACCAAAAAACCCCTAAAAACTGTGGTGAACAAGACTGAAAAAGTCCTTGCTCCTCATGTAACTTACATTTTCCTTGTTTGTAAACAAGCAAATAAGGAGAAAAAGAGATCATTACACTATATTATGATAAGCGCTGGGAAAGAGAAAAACAGATTTCTTAAAGCAGAAACCTATTTTGGGGTGCTGTGATCAAACGGGAAACAAAAGAGAGACCCTTCTTTTCCATTTCCCCACCCTTTAGGCCCTTTAGTGGAGATAGGATAGTTCTTATCCCATGAAATCTTATAATGCAAGAAACTGTGGATGAATGTGCTGCTGCTGCTGCTTTTTTTTTTTAAGCCATGCAGCATGTGGAGTCTTAGTCCCTGACCAGGGATTGAAGTCATGCTCCCTGCAGTGGAGTCTTAACCAGTGGACCACCAGGGAAGCCCCTGCATGTGCTGCTGGAGCTGGTTCCTGTGTCTCAACTGATGCCTCTGGGATGGTTGGTTACTCCCTTCCATTGTCGTAGGTCTTACCCTTCACACTTGGCACCCCTTCGTGCTAGGTAGAGCTGAGTGAAGGTTCTGGAATAGTAGACATAAGCCCAGAATATGGAAAGCTCTGGATGTCATGCTAAGAATCTACCTTTTAAACTTGGTCTTTGAACAAAAAAATTAATTTATTTAATTGGAGGCTAATTACTTTACACTATTGTAGTGGTTTTTGCCATCCATAAACTTGTCTCGACTCTGCATCCCCCTCTTTCAGGGTTCAGAACCTTTGCCTCACCGGATTGCCTCCAGGCTCTGTGGATTCCTTTTGAATTCTATCCCTTTCTCTTATTCTCCATTCCTAAAGCATCCATCCCATCCGCTTTTCTTTTTCACACCTGAGTATAAGTAGATAAGAGCAGCAGTTGTTAACTCTATTGATTGTAAAGTGCCTGTATTAAAAATGTTAATTATCACTCCTGGGAAGGGATTAAGCCTGTAGGCCTTCGGCAATTAGAAGTGCACAAAACCAGGTGTGCCTTGGCCTCCTGTTTCTCAGAGTAAAGAGAAAGCCTCGGGGGAGACAGAAGTGTCAGTCATGTGGTAATAATTATGGCTGTATTTATCCCCATAAGCATAGCTCTTCTGTCAATTATGGAATCAACCAGACTTTGTGACCCACCATGGGTGATGCAGTGAGATCGTCCTGCTGTGTTAAAGGAAAACATTAAATTCATAAGAAATGCCTAAGTGTCTGCCTGCCAATGCAGGAGACGCATGTTCCATCCCTGGGTCGGGAAGATCCCCTGGAAAAGGAAATGGCAACCCACTCCAGTATTCTTGCCTGGGAAATCCCATGGACAGAGGAGCCTGGTGGGCTACAGTCCAAGGGGTCGCAAAAGAGTTGGACATGACTGAGTGAGTAAACAACAACAATAACACCTCAGTAAGATCAATTAACTATCATAAGACATGGTATTAAAGATCTTTTTGGCATTTTTGACATCCCAGTCTAGGTACTCTCTCCCTTTCCCAGAGGTTGCATAATTGGTGTCTCTTTTTAGAACCTTTTCTCTGTTCGTATTTGTGTCCATACTGATTATGTGATACTCTGTGTGTGTGTCTTTCTAAATGGTGTCATATATCAACTCATCATCCTGGAACTTGATTTTTCACGTCGCAGAGTCTTGAAGAGCAGTCTCTGTTGTTACGCTTTTAACTAGGTTCTCCCTAGTATTCTATTCCCATTTTTTATGGCTACTCTGTGTTTAGCAATGTTCAGATTCTTTTAGGGGTGGTGTTGTGGCAGGAAGGGGGACCCTTTCCAGCACCTGAGAGTGGGCTCTTGTCTAACACTTGGAAATGAATTGTCCGAGGAGACACTTGCTTACAAAGCAGGAGACTTTATTGGGAAGGGGTACCCGGCTGGAGAGCAGGAGGGTAAGGGAACCCCGGAGGACTTGCAACCCTGCAAGCCACTGTGCCGCGTGGCTTGCAGGCTCAGGTTTTATGGTAGTGAGATTAGTTTCTGGATTGTCTCTGGCCAATTGTTCTGACTCAGGGTCCTTCCTGGTGGCATGTGCATCGCTTGGCCAAGATGGATTCCAGTGAGGAGGATTCTGGAAGGTTGGTGGGACATACAGACTGGCATCTCCTCTCTCCTTTTGATTTTCCCCAAATTCTTCCAGTTCAGATCAGATCAGATCAGATCAGTCGCTCAGTCGTGTCCGACTCTTTGCGACCCCATGAATCGCAGCACGCCAGGCCTCTCTGTCCATCACCAACTCCCGGAGTTCACCCAGACTCATGTGACTCCATCGAGTCAGTGATGCCATCCAGCCATCTCATCCTCTGTCGTCCCCTTCTCCTCCTGCCCCCAATCCCTCCCAGCATCAGAGTCTTCTCCAATGAGTCAACTCTTCACATGAGGTGGCCAAAGTACTGGAGTTTCAGCTTCAGCATCATTCCTTCCAAAGAAATCCCAGGGCTGATCTCCTTCAGAATGGACTGGTTGGATCTCCTTGCAGTCCAAGGGACTCTCAAGAGTCTTCTCCAACACCACAGTTCAAAAGCATCAATTCTTCGGTGCTTAGCCTTCTTCACAGTCCAACTCTCACATCCATACATGACCACAGGAAAAACCATAGCCTTGACTAGACGAACCTTTGTTGGCAAAGTAACGTCTCTGCTTTTGAATATGCTATCTAGGTTGGTCATAAGTTTCCTTCCAAGGAGTAAGCGTCTTTTAATTTCATGGCTGCAGTCACCATCTGCAGTGATTTTGGAGCCCAGAAAAATAAAGTCTGACACTGTTTCCACTGTTTCCCCATCTATTTCCCATGAAGTGATGGGACCGGATGCCATGATCTTCATTTTCTGAATGTTGAGCTTTAAGCCAACTTTTTCACTCTCCACTTTCACTTTGATCAAGAGGCTTTTGAGTTCCTCTTCACTTTTGGCCATAAGGGTGGTTTCATCTGCATATCTCAGGTTATTGATATTTCTCCTGGCAATCTTGATTCCAGCTTGTGCTTTTTCCAGTCCAGCGTTTCTCATGATGTACTCTGCATATAAGTTAAATAAGCAGTGTGACAATATACAGCCTTGACGTACTCCTTTTCCTATTTGGAACCAGTCTGTTGTTCCATGTCCAGTTCTAACTGTTGCTTCCTGACCTGCATACAAATTTCTCAAGAGGCAGGTCAGGTGGTCTGGTATTCCCATCTCTTTCAGAATTTTCCACTGTTTATTGTGATCCACACAGTCAGAGGCTTTGGCATAGTCAATAAAGCAGAAATAGATGTTTTTCTGGAACTCTCTTGCTTTTTCTATGATCCAGCGGATGTTGGCAATTTGATCTCTGGTTCCTCTGCCTTTTCTAAAACCAGCTTGAACATCAGGAAGTTCACGGTTCACATATTGCTGAAGCCTGGCTTGGAGAATTTTGAGCATTACTTTACTAGTGTGTGAGATAAGTACAATTGTGTGGTAGTTCAAGCATTCTTTGGCATTGCCTTTCTTTGGGATTGGAATGAAAACTGACCTTTTCCAGTCCTGTGGCCACTGCTGAGTTTTCCAAATTTGCTGGCATATTGAGTGCAGCACTTTCACAGTATCATCTTTCAGGATTTGAAATAGCTCCACTGGAATTCCATCACCTCCACTAGCTTTGTTCGTAGTGATGCTTTCTAAGGCCCACTTGACTTCACATTCCAGGATGTCTGGCTCTAGGTCAGTGATCACACCATCGTGATTATCTGGGTCGTGAAGATCTTTTTTGTACAGTTCTTCTGTGTATTCTTGCCATCTCTTCTTAATATCTTCTGCTTCTGTTAGGTCCATACCATTTCTGTCTTTATCGAGCCCATCTTTGCATGAAATGTTCCCTTGGTATCTCTAATTTTCTTGAAGAGATCTCTAGTCTTTCCCATTCTGTTGTTTTCCTCTATTTCTTTTCATTGATTGCTGAAGAATGCTTTCTTATCTCTTCTTGCTATTCTTTGGAACTCTGCATTCAGATGCTTATATCTTTCCTTTTCTCCTTTGCTTTTCGCTTCTCTTCTTTTCACAGCTATTTGCAAGGCCTCCCCAGACAGCCATTGTGCTTTTTTGCATTTCTTTTCCATGGGGATGGTCTTGATCCCTGTCTCCTGTTCAGTGTCACGAACCTCATTCCATAGTTCATCAGGCACTCTATCTATCAGATTTAGGCCCTTAAATTTATTTCTCACTTCCACTGTATAATCATAAAGGATTTGATTTAGGTCGTACCTGAATGGTCTAGTGGTTTTCCCTACTTTCTTCAATTTCAGTCTGAATTTGGCAATAAGGAGTTCACGATCTGAGCCACAGTCAGCTCCTGGTCTTGTTTTTGCTGACTGTATAGAGCTCCTCCATCTTTGGCTGCAAAGAATATAATCAGTCTGATTTCTGTGTTGACCATCTGGTGATGTCCATGTATATAGAGTCTTCTCTTGTGTTGTTGGAAGAGGGTGTTTATTATGACCAGTGCATTTTCTTGGCAAAACTCTATTGGCAAAACAGGACCTCCTGTTGTTAAGATAACTCAGGCCAGTGGTTACTATGGTGCCTGGCCAGGGCGGGCAGTGTCAGCGTTTCCCCTGACAGTGTCTGTTATACACGGTACTACAATCAGCATCCCTGTTCATGTCTACACACATGCACGTGTTTCTCTAGTTCCCGAGAAGTCAATGGCATGGGGTGTACACGATTCAGATTTTAACAGACGTCCTCCAAAGTGACTGGTGTTACTCCCCCAAGCAATGTGTGTTTCTCTTTCACTACGTCTTCCTTAAATCGTAACGTGGTCAGGCTGATCTCGGGTGGCCTTGGCCTTCTGTGGCTTGAAGCAGGATTTTGGTTCCTGGCCAGAAACTGAAGTCAGGCAGTGGCAGTAAGAACACTGAATCCTAGCCACTAGATTAGTGGCCAGTGGCAAGGCCCTGGCTCTTCGCGTTGTAGACATTAATTCCCACAAAGAAAGTAGTGAAACAAAGAGTTTATTAGGAGGAAAAAGAATATGTGTGAATAGGCACACACAGGTGAGCTCAGAAAGAGGGACTCGAACACTTGTGGTAGATTAAATGACTTATATGGAGCATGTCTTCTGGATTTCCTTTGATCAGTCATCTTGCTTTGTCTGGTTATGAGTCTGTATTTGGTTTAATTCAGGATCCTGCTGTGTGTGCACATACATCTCTTAGCCAAGATGGATTCTAGCAAATAGGCTAGAATGACTTAGCATCACTCCCTTTTTGACCTCCACGGAATCTCTCTGTACATGTATAGTCTTGGAAGGTCTCCTTGACCTCGAGAATGAGAAATATGTGGTCTCTGTCTTTTATCTGGGCAGGCCTCAGCCTCTCCTATTATATTTCATCTCAGTGTCTGTCCACAGGGGACAAACTCCAGCTGCTCAGCCTGGGGCCCATCTATCTCCTGCCTCAAAACTTTAACATTTTTGCCAATCTGAAGGGAGAAAAAGTGGCATTTAATTTTAATAGGCATTTTCTTGATTACTAATGAGGTTTCTTTTTATGTATTTCTTTGACAGTTGCATTTCGTCTTCTGTAAATGCTCCCCTTTCACATTTTCTTGTTACTTTGTAGGTATTTTTTACTTCAGTCTACTAAACACCAGTCATTCACTCATGTTGACTGAAATAAAATGCAGATCTTAAGAGCTGTGAGGGCTTCCCTGGTGGCTTGGTGGCGGGGAGTCTGTCTACCAATGCAGGAAACATAGGTTCAATCCCTGATCTGGGAGGATCCCACATCCTGTGGAGCAGCTAAGCCTGTGCATCCCAACTACTGAGTCCACACTCTAGAGCCTGGGGGCTGCAACTACAGAGCCCCTGCGCCCCAACTGCAGAAGCCTGAACACCCTAGAACCAGTGCTTCACAGCAAGAAGCCAGTGCAATGAGAAGCCTGGGCGCTATAACTACAGAGTAGCCAGCCCACACTCACTGCAGCTGGAGAGAAGCCCAGTGTAGCAGTGGAGACCCAGCGCAGCCAACAAACAAAAACAGATACCAGTCAGCAGCATTAAAAAACAAAAGGAGTTGTGAGTTTAAGTTTTACTCAGGGAGCTTACTGAGGACTTTAGCCTGGGAGACAGTGTCTAGGCAGCTCTGAGGGACCAGCTCTGCAGAGATGGGGGAGAAGCCAGTATATGTATGATATTTGACCGGAGAGTGTATGTGTCATGCATACATCTCAGTAAAAGATTACTGTAGTCACAAGGAACAGATATCCCAAGTTAATGATTTTAATGCTTTACTACTTATGGGCAGATGCAAGATTCTGGATTCATGAAAATTTTCCTGAGATACGTATTTGACTATCAGAGGGGCCTGTGTTCCCAAGTCTGTCCTGTCTCTCATTGGAATTCCCCTCTGGGTGCTCTGCTGGTCAGCAGCGGCAGTGGCTGGTGACTCCATCCTTGCGGAGCTGGTTGGTGAGCCACAGTCTTTGTTTTACACAGCATTCTTTGTCTGTGTTTGTGCCCGTCTGTTTTCATCAAATCCTGAGTCCTGTGTCACTCTAATATCTGAAATGACAGACTCCCTTATCTTGATTTGGCTCTTAAAGCCTAATAGTGTTTCCAAGCAATGCATAATTCCCACTTTAAAGGTGAGAAAACCGAGGCTCAGAGAGTATACGTGATTAACTCAGAGTCTGAGCTGGTGCAGACATGAGCAAACGTTGAAAGCTTGAGCAGACCTAGAAATAGACTAGCCTGGGAATTCCCTGCTTGTCCAGTGGTTCGGGGTCAGAACTTTCACTGCCATGACCCAGGTTCCATCCCTGGTTGGGGAACTAAGGCCCCAGAAACTGTGGGGTGTGGCCAAAAAAGAAAAAAGAGAAATAGACCAAACTGCTGTGAACCACAGGGAAATGATCATCTCTGACCTTTCACTATTACCCAGACACTTCCACTTAGTCGTCTTGAGAGGAAAGTCTGTTTAATTATTCATCTCTTTTCCAAGTAATTGGTGACATGTTCTCCAGCTGGGAGATGGAATACACTTTATTGCTAAAATTGCCCACTACACATAAGACAGACGTTCCAGCCCCAAAGAAGAGTAAAAGAAGATTCTCTCATTGTGGGTCTGTCTTCCGAGGGTCTCCTTGTATGCTGACAGCAGCCTCTTGCTAAAATGCCTTGTGAACAGAAGGCTGGGGATACCAATGTTACCATTCATGGTCCATATCCACTTATCATGTTCAGAAATGACTTTGGTATCTTTTACTTCTACGGGTTCACAGAAAGAATTGAAAGTCCTTTATAGTTAGAGACAACGTCAGGGCATGTCTACAGGGTTTCCAGGGAGCAGAGCACTATCCCATGTCATAAAATGGGAAACAAAAATTGAACTTGGACTTCTCCAACTGGTGTAAGCGAGGACCTTCCTATACTGGATGTGAGACGTTGATTTGAAATACTCAATGATACTTTGGGATGTGTACCAGCTTTTTAAGAGTTTCTATTTGAGTATTTATTTGGACCAGGCACAGTAATAAGCCATACATATTACTTATCTCATTTAAGTTTCATAGTAACCTAGGACTAAAATAGATCTGTTTGTTGTTGTTGTTTATTTGCTCACCTGTGTCCATCTTTTTGCGACCCAATGGATTGCAGTATGCCAGGCTTCCCTGTCCTTCACCATCTCCCAGAGTTTGCTCAAACTCATGTCCATTGAGTCGGTGATGCCATTCAACCATTTCATCCCCTGTTGTCCCCTTTGCTTCCTGACTTCAGTCTTTTCCAGCATCAGGGTCTTTTCCAGTGAGTTGGTTCTTTGTATCAGGTGGCCAAAGTATTGGAGCTTCAGCTTCAGCATCAGTCCTTCTAATGAATATTCAGGACTGATTTCCTTTAGGATTGACTGGTTTGATCTCCTTGCACCCCAGGGGACTCTCAAGAGTCTTCTCCAGCACCACAGTTCAGAAACATCAATTCTTTGGCACTCAGCTTTCTTTATGGTCCAGCTCTCACATCTGTGCATGACTATTGGAGAAACTATAGCTATACTGCCCTTTGTCGGCAAAGTGATGTCTTATTTTTAATACACTGTCTAGATTTGTCATAGCTTTTCTTCCAAGGAGCCAGCATCTTTTAATTTCATAGCTGTGGTCACTGTCTGCAGTGATTTTAGAGCTCAAGAAAATAAAGTTTGCCACTGTTTCCATTGTTTCCCCTTCTATTTGCTATGAAGTGTTGGACCGGATGCCATGATCTTAGTTTTTTGAATGTTGAGTTTTAAGCCAGCTTTTTCACTCTCCTCTTTCACCCTCATCAAAAGGCTCTTTAATTCCTCTTCTCTTTCAACCATTAGGGTGGTGTCATCTGCATATCTGGGGTTATTGGTATATCTCTTGGCAATCTTGATTCCAACTTGTGCTTCATCCAACCTGGCATTTCACACGATGTCCTCTGCATATAAGTTAAATAAACAAGGTGACCATATATAGCCTTGACGTACTTACTCCTTTCCCAACTTTGAACCAGTATGTTGTTCTGTTGTCCCATTTTATGAATAATTTGAGGCTCAGTTATTTAACTTCCTCAAGGTCATATACAAATAAGTAACAGCCATGATTCCAATTCTAAAATGTATGCTTTTTAAAAAAAATTTTTATTTATTATTTTGTTTTTTGGCCGCACCGAGTCTTCGTTGCTGTGTGTGAGCTTTCTCTAGCTGTTGTGAACGGGGGCTATTCTCTAATTGCCATTTGCAGGCTTCTCTTTGCAGTGGCTTTGTTTGCTGCAGAGCACGGGCTCTAGGGCGTGCGGGCTTCAGTAGTTTTGGTGCATGGGCTCAGTAGTTGTCCCTTGGTTGCTCCGAGGCATGCGGAATCTTCCCGGAGTAGGGATCGAATCCTGTCCCCTGCGTTGCGAGGCGGATTCTTTACCACTGGACCCCCAGGGAAGTCCCCAAATGTATGCTTTTAATCATGACACTAATATTACGATGTCAATTAATATAACCATTTCCTCTACATTTTTTCTTTAGTTCTGAAAAGGGTAAGTGTTTTTCCAGGAAAACTTTCATAAGGTGTTGACATGAGTGACATGGAGGGGAATGTGGCCAGCTTAGGAGGGGAGTACATTCATCTCAGCATGAACATTCATGGGGTTTATTTTTAACTGGTTACAGATCTTGGACTAAAGTTTGAATGCAGCTTGTCTACCATACTCTTTATTCTAATTTTGGTTTGAGCTGTTCTGAATGAATCTCAGAAGCGGAAGGGAATTCATATTTATTGAGCTTGACTCTGAAGTAGGTATTCTCATCTCAAAAATGGAGAAGTAAAAGTGAGGTGACTTGCACAGGGTCATTATGATGGATTATATTGTTGAATCAAGTATTTGCTTTCTCCCTGTAAGAGGATCATATATTCTTACCCATTGCTTTGTGATAACATAGTATCTGCCTACAGGAGGAATGAGCTTTCCTGTTCTGTTGATGTGAGGTGTGGCCATGTGATACCCACTGACCAGTGTAATTGAGCAGCCATGATATACTGTATATCTAAGTAGAAGCTTCCAGAGTCATTGCACGATTTGGCTCTTGCTCTTTTCCCCTGTGCCTCAGGACCAAGCAAGGACTGTTTCTTCAGCTTATATCCTGGCATATAAAAGGCACATGGAGTTGGGGGGGAAGTGGGAGGGAGTTTCAAGAACGATGGTGTGTGTGTGTGTGTGTGTATGCATTTACAACTGATTCATGTTATACAGCAGAAACCAACACAAAATTGTAAAGCATTTATCCTCCAATTAAAAATTAGAGAGAGAGAAAGAAGACACATGAAGTGAAGCTGCAGAGCACAGGCAATTGCGGTGACATGTAGCATGAGCAAGAGCTATGTTTTGCATGTTGTAAACCCCCACTGGAATTTGAGGTTGCTTGACATTGCAGTCTTACCTAGCAAAAGCTGACTAATACAGTTGTATAGCTAGTAACTTGGCTAAGCTGGAATTTGAGCCAGCTTGAATACCAAATTCTATCAATTCCATCAATGTTCTGTTCTTATTTCAGTTTTCCCTAGTATTCTGCTTTATTTGCTGTGTGCATTGTGTCCTTTAAAAAATGTCTTTTTAATGGTCTGCTTTTTCATTTAACACATTCATTTCAAAGAAACTTTATCACTGTGTAAATGGAAAAACAATATCACCCATAAAGAACTAGTAACTATAAAAAATGAACATAATTAAAAATATTATGAAATTCTCACAAGGTACTGTTGGCTGACAAGGATCTGAATTTGAAACATTCCCTCAACTTTGTTCCAAAAGGGAATTTAGCGGATATTAAAGTGGTGTTCAAAATATACAAGCACCAAACAGAGACTTCTCTTTTGAAAGAATCATGAGGATTGAAAATAATTTAAAAAGGGAACAAGTCCCAGTTATTATAGTTTGCTGTGATTGAATGCCGTGTCTATGTTCCACCTAAAATTCTCTCACATATGGCCAGTGAGTGATGCGCGCCTCCTCACGTGGGGAGTTTCCCTCCCTTTTGTTTCTATGTTAATGATTGTAAACTTCTGCAGCACAGACATGCTACGTTCATGTGACAGGTCCTCTCTAATGTGCTTTGTGTATTTACCCCATTATCAGGTGAGGAAGCAAAGGTGGGAGAGGTTTAGCCACAGCCTGGCAAGAGGCATGCATGATCACTTGTTCAGTCATGTCTGACTCTTTGTGATTCTTTGGACTCTAGTAAGCCAGGCACCTTTATTCGTGGGATTTTCCAGGCAAGAAGTGGGTTGTTATTTCCGTCTCCAGAGGATCTTCCTGACCCAGGGATTGAACCCACATCTCCTGTGTCTCCTGCATTGGCAGGTGAATTCTTTACCACTGAGCCACCCGGGAAGCCCCTAGCAAGAGGCAGGGTTGGGATTTAAAGCCAGGTGTGTCTGGTTCTCACTGCTCACTGGGGAGTTTCAATGAATGAAGCCACTTGGGTGTTGCTGTTTCCTGATGTCAGAGCACCTGCTGCTCCGGGGCATCAGCCTGGGGCCCTGGCAGGGTCTCCCTGCAGCGGTATTCACCGATCTGGACGCTGGCCAGGCTGCCAAGCACAGCCACAGAGCAGGCTGTCATGGACAGTTTCCGGCTGTCCCTACAGTCCCCTGTGCTTTCCTCTGTTCTGGCATCACTTTGGTGTTCAGTTCAGTTCAGTCGCTCAGTTGTGTCTGACTCTTTGCAACCCTCTGGACTGCAGCATGCCAGGCTTCCCTGTCCATCACCAACTCCTGGAGCCTACTCAAACTCATGTCCATAGAGTTGGTGATGCCATCCAACCATCTAATTCTCTGTCATCCCCTTGTCCTCCTGCCATACACCTTGGTGTATGAACTAGTTATTTCTTTATTACACACTACCCCAAAACTGCATGGAAGTGGGCATTCTGCAGACTTTGGCTGGGCTCACTTATGTGTCTGTGGTCAGCTGGCAGGTTACCTGGGGCCTGGAAGGCCTAGGATGGCTCCCCTCACTGGGATGTGTGTTTATTGGAGCAGAAGAGAGACTGGATGCTCTGTGTCTCTCCATCCACCAGGCTACTCAGGCTGGTTCATGGGCTGTTGGGAAAGGTTCCAGGGTCCTAAGAGCACAAGCATGCAAGGACTCTTGAGAAACACTTCGGAGTTGGCACACTGTCCCTTCTGCTGCTGCTACTGCACAGAAACCAGTCATGGGCTATTCTGGACTTGGGAAGTGGGGCATGGAGGAGAGGAGCCATCAAGCCACACTGCAGAGATTGTGGACACAGGGAGGAATGCGACCCGGCCATCTTTGCAGCTACTGTATTTGCTCCTTCACTAGCCTCTGAGTCTCATGAAGCCAGGCTGTGGAGCAGGGTCGCCTCTTTCTCCACACGCTCGGCCACCCAAGGGGTAGAATGAATTATGCACCAGCCACCATGCCCTCTCCTGTTCCTGGAGTTCGCCACGCTTATTCCCATCTCGGTGCCTCTCTGACTCCCCTTTGGACTCGGGTGGCTTCTCATCATCTCCATCTCAGCTCAGTCATCACCTCTCTGAGAAGCCTTTTCCACCTATGCTCCCTAAGTGTCCCTTTCAACATTCTCATCACACCACCCCCTGTTTTTCCTTCCGTGGCATCTATAGCCATGTAGAATTGTGCAGGAAAGGGGACCCCTTCCAGCGCCCAAAAGGGGGCTCTTGTCTAACACTCGGGAGTGAATTGTCTGAGAAGACACACATGCTGATAAAGCAAGAGACTTTATTGGGAAGGGGCGCCAGGTGGAGAGCAGTGGGGTAAGGGAACCCAGGAGTACTGCTCTCCCGTGTGGCTTGCAGTCTCGCCTTTTAGGGTGATGGGGTTCATTTCTGGGTTGTCCCTGGCCAATCATTCTGACTCGGGGTCCTTCCTGGTGGTGCCAAGATGTTCCAGCGAGAGGATTCTGGGAGATTTGTAGGACATGTGGACTCGTGTTTCCACTCTCCTTTTGACTTTTCCCGAATTCGTCCGGTCAGTGGGAGCTTGTTAGTTCTGCCTTCCTTACCAGGACCGCCTGTTGTAAGATAACTCATGAAAGGGGTTACTGTCTTTCCTGGTCAGGGTGGGCAGTTTCAGTCTTTGGTTCCCCTAATAGAATCATTTGTACATCTCTGTCTTCTAGAAAGTAAGCTTTAGAAGATCAGGGCTCTAGCCTGTTTTGTTCTCTGTTAATTTTCCAGCTCCTAGAACAGAGGCTGGCACAAAACACAGATTGGTCCAGAGGATGCTATCTCAGTGCCTGGATGGCTTCCCCATGGCTCTGCTGGTGTCTGAAGGCCCTGTCCAGCAGCCACTCTGACTGCAGGAAGTAATCCTTTGCCGGCCAGCTTAGCAGGGAGGACTGGCAGGGTTCCCTTGACAGCACCTTCCAGGTGGCTGCTTTCCCCAAGTCCATGTGGCCTCTGTGTGTCTCAGGCAGGGCTTTTTGGGTCACAAGTGATGGAAATTCACTCATGCAGCCTGAGGTCAAGAGGTAGAATAGTTCATGGTTAAATGCAAGGTCTCTGGAGCTACACTGTTTGGATTCGATTCTGGTTCTGCCACTTCCTAGCCGGATGCTCTACAGGGAGTTACTTAAACTCTCTGTGCCTCAGTTTGCTCACCTACAAACAAGGGAGAGGGAGGAAGGGGAAACAGCTGCCTCAGGGTTTTCAGGAAAATTAAATGAGTTCGTATATGTAGAGTATTTACTGCTCAGCTGATGGTAAGGATCTCTGAATTTAGCCACTGTTGCTGTCGTTACGATTAGCATTGGAGGCTTTGCTGTGTGATCAAAGGGCAGGAAGTTCAGCCAGGCTTCAGGAGTGACTGGGTGGAAGAACTGGAAAACCGACCATTGGAAACTGTGCTTTTTCAGTGTCTCTATCTCTGGTTGCATTGCTCCCACATGTCTCCCTTGTTCTCCTTTCTCTGGCTTTCTCAGCCTGTGTTTATCCTGGGTCAGCCATGGTCTTTCTTACCATACTCACACTATTTTCCACCTGGGACAGATAGCATCTCTTAGGTCTAGTTCTAAGTTTCTGGGATAATCTGATGGCCCATCTTTCGGTCAGGTGCCCTATACTCAGGCCATTTAGCTGTGCGTGTGTGTGTGTGTGTGTGTGTGTGTGTGTGTGTGTAGGGGATATGGATATGGAAGACACTCTAGCTGGGATCCTGCCCCTGTACGTTTCAGAGCAGTCTTCCAGGGATTGGCAGAGACCCAGAAGACGTCAGCAATATATCTACTTTAAGGCTTCTCTTCTGCCTGCTTGTTGAGGCTCTCAAACTATAGTCCCACTCAGTCTCATCAAAATTATTATTTTTAAATATTGCCCAGCACTCTTACCTCTAATTATGCCAGACTCTTCTTGTCTTCTTCCTCTGTGAATCACTTGGTCATTTCCCAATCTTATATTTGGCTGTCATGAATATGGAAACATCACATAGAGTCTTAATTTCAAAGTTGGGTGGGGAAACTGCTCTTCTAAGCCTCTAACAAATAGACACCCACACCCACATATTCGTGTACTTACTAAAATAGTATTAGGCTAAGAATTCATTTCCACAAGTTTCTGAGGTATTGAAAGGAATGGGCGGCCTATGTGTGAATTACATTATATGCGTGAACTAAGAGTTCTTGAACTTGTCCTTAAATTTCCAACTTGTCCATGTACTTTATAAATAATGGATTCTGAAATCCTGTGTAACACTTCTGCAAGAGTCTGTCTATCCCTGAACAGAGATGAACCATGACATCTCACCAAGCTCCAGGAGTTGGTGAAGGACAGGAAAGCCTGGCGTGCTGCAGTCCATGGGGTCGCAGAGTCAGACATGACTGAGTGACTCAACTTAACTGATGACATGTCATGTTATAGATTGGCATTCACAAATTCAGATTCCTGCAGGAGCCTGGGCAGATAACTTAATTGCAGGAAACATCCTAGATTTAAGAAATATATAAAACCATAAGAGTTTTCTTCACTTATCCAAAGAGGTATATAATTTTTTGTAACATGCACTTTTTCTTGAGTGCAAGTTTTAGTTTTGCTCTTTTTAAAAGATATGGGTACAGAAGAATGATTTCTTTTAAGTGCACCATAGGGAAAGTAACCATCCAAGTGTAATGAGAGGTAACAACTGACAAGTCTTGGTAATGGGGAGACCACAGGGAGTGGTGGGGACTGTGGCAGAATAAATGGAGCGTGCCCCATCCCAAAGGAGTGGCCATGTAACTCAGGCCTGTTGTTGCCAGTGTGGCAGCACTGGCCTGGCCCTACCAGGGTTTTTTTTTTTTTCCAGCAGAGACAATAAATCAAAATATTTATGGGAAATCTTCTAATTTAGGAATACTGATCATTTATTTAGTTTTTTCAAACTAAAAAACAGTTCTCAGACCAAACAATATGTGGGCCACCAATTAGTAATCACTGATGTAGATAATATACTTCAATGAGTCTCAAATCGTTAACTATTTTTTTGGCAGCCCTCTCATACTGCTGACTCACTAGCTTTTTGTCTGATGAAATCCTTCAGTGATTCAAAAGTGCTTAATCTAAAATCCGCTTAATCCAAGTTGCATTCCTGGACTCAGAAATTGGGTTTCTGGACCTTCTGTTTGCTTGTGCTAAGTCCATCCTGTTACATGTGCTTAAGATGCTACTTCTGAAAAGAAAAAATGATGGTACTTCTGTCTTCCCACTCGTTTGATTCTTTCTTCAAGTTTTATCATAAAAATGGTGAGAGAGACAGAACTGAGGACCAGCAGCTGGTGTCCCCCTTTAGCAGAGCTTGGTTGTTGGTCCTACATATATTTTGCTTTGCTGGGATCCAGGGCAGGCTGCCCTTAAATGCACCTCAATGGCATACTGATTATTTTGAATTAAAGTTACTTCAGAAATGACTGACACAAGAAGGATGCTCTGACCCTTCTGTCTGTCTCTGTGAAGGCAGGACACGAATCTCTCATGTGAAAGGGGCCTCCCTGCCTCTGGAGGTGGAAGACACTCAGTTGTATCACCAGAGATGGGACTTCAACCTGAGCACCTAAATAAACAAACGTTGTTACTTCTTTAATTTGCTGCTCCAGGAACCCAAACTCTCTTTATATTCTTCACTCATCGAACATCCAAAAACCTAAGTTTCTTTGTCCTGTCAACTGCTCACAAATTTATTGTTTCTTGGCCTAAAAAGTATGAAAACCGCCTGCTTTGACCACTTCTTAGGTCCCATTTCTAGGAGACCTCTGTGTGCATGAATAAAATTTGTTTCTTTTTCTCCTGTTAATCTGTCTTATGTCTTTTTTTTTTTTTTTTGGCTGAACCATGCAGCATGTCGAATCTTAGTTCCCGGACCAGGGATTGAACCCGTGCCCCCTGCATTGGGAGTATGGAGTCCTAACCACTGGAACATCAGGGAAGCCCCTTGTGTCAGATTTAGTCTTGGTTCAGCCACAAGAACTCCAGAGAGATGAGGGGAGGGTGGAATTTCCCTTTCCCTGACAGCTTCAGCTAAAAAGAGAGAAAATATTAAAAACTAGTGAGCTGTATTTAAGAACAGAATTTCACAATAAAATACCTGTATTTAGGCACCTTTTGAAAGACTGTGACAACTGGCAGCTCATCGACAGCAGGGCCTCATGCAATGCGGTTGACCCCTTTGGCTGGACGTGGCTCCTCCAGTCCCTCCGTTTGCTGCATTTTTTGGTGACCAGGCTGTCCCTGTAGGCATTACGTTTGTTATTCTTGTAGCGGTCTCTCCCCAGGTTGACGTAAATTCACCGACTTATTTGTTCGTGCATGCATGTGTGCAGTAGTTTTGGAAGCCTGCTCTGTGTGGCAGGCAGGTGTAGCACTCACTGGAGAAGATACAGAGGTGACCAAGACAGGTACCTTCCCTCTCTTCAAGGATCCCACAATCTGCTGGGGAAGCTAGATATGAAAAGATGATGTCAGTCATTTCCTTAGAAGTGCCACAAAGGCAAATTGTGTTCGGGTGCCACTTGACTTAGATGTTCAGCTTGTTCATTAATCCACCAAAGTGTCTGAGAAGACTGGGCACATTTTTCGCACTTTCCCAACAGACCGTCACGAGTGACCTTGAGGAAGGTTTTGCTCAAGTCCAGAGACAGATTCCATATCATACTTCCCTCGTCCACCAGATTAGCACCGATCCTCGAACAAAGCAAAAACACAGAAAGCAAAACACAAAAAGTGAATGAAGTTGTCTGATGTGTCTCAAATCTCATTCTCCTTATGGGGGCTCTTTTGTTTACACAATCCACTGTTTCCTTTTTTGAAAAGCAAAATGACACTGGTGTACATTTTGGTGTTGTTATTGTTTTTATTGTCGTTCTCCAGGATTCTTTGGGGGTCCAAGGCACTGGTTTGGAGATCTCCTTTGGGAGATGTGTTGGGACCCTGGTGTGAAATTCATCTGGGCCCCCTATACTGGGAGCATATAAGAACATTGGGAGTGTTTTAAAGATGTATTTGCTCTGTTTTCTCCCTTCAGAATACCATCACTCAAAACAAGTAGGGAATGTGATTTGTGCTGGAATTTCCTTTATTCTGAGGTCTGGGTCTAAGGGAAGAGTGGATAGGGAAAAGGTTATCCCTTGAAATTCTTGTCTTGGTTAGGATCCTTGGTTGCAAATAGCATAAACTGACGTTAAGTTAAGCAGAAATGAATTTATTAGCGGGACATGAGAGAAATTAGCTATGTGAAGGAAAAGATGAAGACTTAGACTTTGGAAAGATCTGGAACGAGAGATGTTCTGGGGATGCAGAAAGCAAGATTTAACGGTTCATTCCTTGAAGACACCGTAGGCAGGATGAATAACTTTGTTCAATACGCAAAATCCAGGGAGTGAGCTTCTGATTGGCCTACCGTGAGTCACATGACCATCTCAGAAATGCTGACCCCACCAAGACCCCATGTAATGCTACTCCTCAAGGAGAACCAAGGAGAGTGGCTCTCAGGTGGGTGAACCTTGTGGATGTTGCCTGGAGTCTTCTTCCCTCAACCTAAAACCACTGTTGACTCTGTGGAGCTCATCACCAGTGGTGTGCCACACCATCACAGCTTCTTTCTGAGTATTTGTCTGGTTCCCTAGATTGTCCTATTTGATTCAAGTCAAGAGTGCTGGTTTTTCTAGGTGGGGCTCTAGTTCTCATTTATTTCATTTTAGTCTTCAAACTAAGAATCTGTATAAATGATAAAGGATAAATGCCTGCATCGTCCTTCGTGTTGCCGGAGTCCTGCTCTAAATGTCTTGGTGATACCCACTCAAGACCGACAGTACTATGAAGTATAGTCAGTTCTTGCTACTTGTGATTGGTGGCTTCCGTGAAGTTGCTGGAAATGCTGAATTAGTGAATGTGGGACCATTGCTCTTGGGGAATTATGGGGTCAGGTTCCCGTGAGCCTCTGGCCATGACATTTTTGTCAACTAATCTGTAACCTTGTTTTATGTGTGTTTATGTTTAAAGTCATTTTATTTAATCTGTTGTTGACTTTTTAAACATTGAACTCGTGGCCAGCAGCACCACAACTGAATGAAACTTGCCTAACCACATGTATTTTCTTCGAAAGACACTATAACAACCCTCTTGCCCTTCGGGGCCAATTTTAATAGCTAAGTTTCCAACAAAAAGCACAGAAATGCAAAAAACATGGTATTGATTTCCCGAAAAAAGAATACTTGTTTATAGCATGAAAACTGAAACAAGGAGGCAGAGCGTAGCCTTGTCCAACCTCAACTGGGAATGTGTACGTTGATGACTCAAATCTTTCATCACTGTGTGTGTCCAAGAATGATCGTGAAAGTCCCATGAGTGCTGATTTTGGGGCTATAAGTAAATTTTATCAAGTAGGCAAATTTGCAGATATGGAATCTGTGAGTAATGGGTATTGACTTTAATACTGCTATCCTTGTTATACAAATGAAGTGGAATGGAGGGGTAGAGAGAGATGAATTAACTTTGAGGGTAATGCAGGCGGGGATTGTGGAGCAGGGTTTGACTTTGCTTGCAGAAGGTGTGTTGTTCTTAAGACAGTGTAATGTGGTGGGTGAGTGCAATGTGACCCCTGCCAAGAACTGGTTTTCATATTTTGTGGGCACTTAGGAAGCAGAGAATACTTAGGCCAGTGGTCTGAAGAAAGAGGGCGGTGGGGGTGGTAAAGTGGTTTTCTCGGGTAAACTTGGGCTGTTTTCATAGCCTGTGATGAGATGCAATGATACGCGACCCTGAGGTTTTCTATGTAATTTCTCCTTGAGATGAATTTCCTACAAACAGACGTCAGAGTAGTCTGAGAAAAACACTTGTTTGTGGTCTTTTGGATTTCTAAGAGAGAACAGCGAATGGGTTGGAGCATAGACTCTGGAGCCTCAACTTCCTGGGTTTGAATCCTGGCTCTGCCATTAATTAACTGTGTGACCTTGGGTAGGTTACTTAACTTCCCTGTGCCTCAGTTTTCTCCTCTGTAAAATGGGAATAATAGTAATAACTATCTCATAGAGTCATTAAGAAGATTAAATTTTATATATATATATATATATATATATATATATAGAGAGAGAGAGAGAGAGAGAGAGAGAGAGGCTTTCTTGGTGGCTCAGATAGAAAAGAATCTGCCTGCAGTGTGGGAGATCTGGGTTCGATCTCAGGGTCAGGAAGATCCCCTGGATAAGGGAAGGGCAACCCTCCAGTGTTCTTGCCTGGAGGATCCCGTGGACAGAGGAGCCTGGCAGGCTGCAGTCCATGGGGTCACAAAGAGTCAGCACGGCTGAGCGACTAGCGCATACATGCACACATGTATATAAAATTTAGAATAAGGCTTGGCACAGATCACATGCTCTGAAAGTGTTTACTACTATTATTATTTGTCCCCAGCTCTGAGACTCATACCACTAGACACTGGTGTGTGTATCCCCACCCATTCAGCGATCACTGTGGAAGCTGGGTCAGCTGGCAGCTCCTGGGTCTTTTCCACTCTGCTTGAGGGGCTGCCTGACTCACCTCTGCTCATGCAGATGACAGCTAAATAAAAGGGCTCTTTCCTCTTAGCATTAACTTAATTATAGGGGCTTCCTTGAAGGGGGTGTGGGTAGTATGCTTACCAACTCTCCCCTCCCTCTCCGCTCCCCCAGCCCCCACTGGTACCTGAAATAGTCTGAGTGTTGACTCTTGCCTCCTCTTTCTCACACTCTCTTTTATCCCTGTGATTCTGCATGCCTAATCTTTCATCTCTGGATGGGTTCTGTTACTGTTTTATGTGTTTTCTCTGCCCTGGTTTGAGTTCCAAAAGGTCTGTTTGGGTCTCTGTGGGTGTCTGGCAGCCTCTGCGGGCCTCTCTGAATTACATAACTGAAGTTTTGTATTTTCTGTTCCTTGCTGGGGGTTCTTTCTGTGCTATAATTTGACTCTCAGGGTACTAGAATTTTCTTTTGGGATCCCTAGTGTTTTCTTGGACTTTCTTCTACCATATACTTTCTTCTTTAAAATAATGCTTTCTTATTGTTGGAGCAATACATAATCATTACAGAACATTATAAAATACACAGAAAGCAAATAATCTCACCCCTCCTCCAAATGTGAATACCTTGGTGTATCCTTCTCCATCTCTGTCACACAAATGGGGTCATGATGACACTTGAGACTGCCTGTTTGTCAAGTCGCATTTCATTGTGTTTTTTAAAAAAATTGATTTATGTATTTATTTTATTTTTGGCTGCATGTGGGCTTTCTCCAGCTGTGGCAAGCAGGAGCTACTCCCTAGTGGCGGTGCATGGGCTTTTCCTTGTGGTGGCCGCTCTTGTGGAGCACTGGCTCTAGGCATGTGGGCTTCAGTAGTTGTCGTGCACAGGCTTAGCTGCCCCAAGGCCTGTGGGATCTTCCCGAACCAGGGATCGATCCCATGTCCTGCTCTGCAAGGTAGATTCTTAGCCACTTGACTGCCAGGGAAACCCCATTGTTGCTTTTTTTTCATGTGACTCTAGAATCTCTATTGCATGGCTTGACTATCCTTTATTTAAAAGGTACCCCAAGGATGGTCATAGAGGTATTTCCCTTTCTCACCATTATAAGCTTACCCCATGCCTGCATCCCTAATTAGGTCCTCAGAGCAGATTTCTAGAAGTCTTTAGTGGTGATGCTAATAGGAGTATTTGTCTCCTCTTGGCTTCCCCTGATGCTCATGGGGGCCCAGATTCTTGAGGCTCTCTGTTCATCTCCCCAGTGGCAGAAAATGGACAGGACGGTTATTGGGCCTCTTTTGACTTCTTTTCTTCTGGCTCTTTCCCCAATTCTAGTTTTTTTTTTTTTTCTTTCTCTTTTTATCTGGCTTAGGTAGCTTTCTATTTAGTTCCCTGAGATAGGTGAAAGTTTTATTGTTTTAAAAAATATTAAGATAATTTAAACTCATGGTAAAAAAAAAACATATAAAATTCACCACCTTAGCCATTTTTAAATGTACAGTAACTTGTGTTCAACATATTCATATTACTGTGCAGCAGAGCTCCAGAGCTTTTTCATCTTGCAAATCTGAAACTCCGTCCCCATTGTAAACAACTCCTTTTTAAGCCCTACCCCCAGTCCCTGGTAACCAGCCTTCTACTTTCTGTTTCTATGATTTTGACTATACTGGATGCAGCCTACGGTGGAACCGTATAGTAGTCTTTTTGTGACTGGCTTCTTTCATTTAGCATGATGTCCTCAAGGTTCATCCATGTTGTAGCAGGTGCCGGCTTCCCTCCGTTTAAAGGCTATATAATATTCCATTTTACATATACACTATAGTTTGCTCCTCCATCTGTCAGTGGACACTTGAGTTGTTTCTTCCTTATGGCTATTGTGAATTATGCTGCTGTGAACATGGATGTTTGCGTAGACTCTGGCAGTTGGTGATGGACAGGGAGGCCTGGTGTGCTGCAGTTCATGGGGTCGCAAAGAGTCGGACACGACTCAGTGACTGAACTGAACATGAATGTGTGGACATCTCTTTGAGTACCTGCTTTCACTTCTTTTGGATGTGTATCCATACTGGCATGGCTGGAGTGGAAGCGTCTCTGGCAGACTGTCCTGGGGATGTGGCCCCTAATTCCTCCACAGCTCCAGCTGACACATCCATTCGGTCATTGGGCGTGTATTGGGCACCAGCCATGTTGTTGTCACCAGTCCAGGCTGTGGAGATAGAAGGGCTAAGGCAGATCCCTGCCCTCTTGGAGCTGATATTCCAGCAGGAAGGCAGATGATATCCAAGTAAGCAAATTGGAAAAAAACCAAGATGAGTTCCACTTGTGATAAATGCCATGGAGAGACTGAACCAGGAGACGGCAACAGAGTGATGTGGCAGGTGGCTTCTTTGGGTAGGGGAGATCTTCCTAACCAAGTGACATGTGACCTGAGAACCACAAGATAGAAGGAGCCAGCCATGAAGAATGGGGAAACTAATTGTTCTGAGCCCTTGGGATGAGCCGTATCAAGGCCATGAGGAGGAAGCCAGCTTGACATGATCATGTAGCTGGGTTCCAGTGGGTGTGGATGGAGAAGCAGGTGGGCAGAGACCATGTCACACTGGGGCCTTTTAGGCAGGGATAAGCTTCTGTGCTGAATGCAGTGGGAACGCGTATTAGGTGGGGGATGGAAAGGATTGGATCTGTATTTAAAACATCTCCCACTGGCTGCTGAGTGGTAGAGACCAGATGATGATTTAAAAGATTGCTGCAGACATCCAGGTGAGAGATGATGAGAGAGACATGCTGTATTTGGGGAGACACTGGCCGGGTTGGGAGTTGGAAGGACTTGCTGGATCAGATGTAGGTGGGGAGGGAAATGAACACAAAACCGGATGCCTGGAACTCTTTTTTTTTTTGGCCACACTGAGACAGGTGGGATCTTAGTTCCCTGACCAGGGATCAAATGTTTGCTGCTTGTGGTGGAAGCTCAACCACTGGACTACCAGGGAAGTCCCGTCCACGTTTTTAGAGCTCTTACCATATAACGTCTTCTTTGACTTCATGTCAGCCTCCTCACATTTTGTAGATCAGTGCTGGCTAATAGGAATATAACATGAGCCACACATGTCATTTAAAAATTTCTAAGTAACCACCTAAAAAGAGTCAAACAAATGAAATTAATTTTGATTAATGTTTTCTTTAATTCATTATATCCCAAATATTGCATATCAACATATAATCAATATAAAATGATTAATGAAATATTTTACTTTTTAAAAATATGGTGTCTTCAAATTTTGGCACATATTTTATACTTGTCCTATGTCGCAGCTCAAACTAACCACATTTCAAATATTCAGAAGTCTCATGTAGCTGGGCTACTGTATTGGCAACAGTTGTAGGTGAGGAAACAGAGGGTCAGAAAGTGTAGGTTACTTCCTCTAAATTGCATTGGGATGTAAGCCCTAACTGGACTCTGAAATCCAGACTAAGCTTGCAGCACTGTGCCCATCCCCAGTGGCTGAGGCCTTCACGACGTAAGCAAAGCTCATAGGAAGTTCCGTAGACTTTCCCCTATATTGTAAACATGTGGGGCTGAGAACTTACATTTGTTATAAGTTTATGTTTTCCTTTTTAAACAGATCAACCCCAAGTCCCTTCCCTTAGCTCAAGCTTCTCTTTGTAGAGATTAATTCATCAGAAAAATGTGACCATTCTTTTTGTCTTTCTGTTGGCACGCTGCATCCTGCAGACACTGAGCACTTGGCCATCTCCTTGTCTTCAGGGGCATTCCAGCAGCCTTTTTGTCCATGGGGTTATTCATTTGTTCAGCAAATACTGATGATTGGATGGATATAGTAAGTAGAGATGAGATATAGGGGCTTTGGGATCAGACAAACCTGGATTTGAGAACCAAGTTCAACAGATGGATGATCTCGGGCAAGTTATTTTATTTCTCTGGGGGACTCCAATTTCCTCATCAGGGAACTAAATAAAATGATACATCTACCTTTCAGGGGTTATTGTGAACATGATGCTAGATGATACATGTAAAGTATCACTCAAAGGAATCAATAATAATAATGACAGAAGTAATAGCAGAGATAATTATGATTAATCTTATATATAACAATTATTTAATAATAATAACAAATTTTGTTCATTAGAGCTTGCTATGTGCCAGTCACTATCCCAATGATGTTAACCTCCTCTCTCTTTACTCTTATTATTTATACTAATTTATTTATATGGCTGTGCCAGGTTTTAGTTATGGCATGCAGAATCTCTTAGTTGCAGCATGTGAACTCTTAGTTGTGGTATGTGGGGTCTAGTTATCTGACCAGGGATGAAACCTGGGCCCCCTGCACTGGAAGCGGTGGAGTCTTAGCCTCGACCACCAGGGAAGTCCCCTCCTACTCTTATTGTTTCTTTGAGGGGTGAAATGTACTAATCATTATACTTTTTTATTAGCCTAATTAATCCTGTGTTTCTTAGACAGACTGGAGATTTTGAGACTTTTTACTATTTTTCTCAACTTTTTTTTTTTTTTTTTAAACACTTTTTACAATCCTGGTTGGCCCTCAGCTTTTTCACCCATGCTCCCTCCAGTGTAACCTACATCTGCACTGAATTTGTTTTAAAATGGGAAATGTGTATTTCCTGTGTGCTGGGAAATGTATATTTCAGGCTGTGGGAAGCTGGTGGGCAAAGTATGTTCTGGATGTCTTTCTAGAACCTGTAAGCTCTTCTGAGCCCTCACCAAATTGCCCTTGTAACGAAGTGGCCTGGGTCGTGGTGTATTTCTTTTTGATTCTGTGTCAGGCACCAGCGGGTCTGAGGAGCATGATAGTAACAGCATTAGCACTCGCTAACTTTCACTGATTGATTGCCATGTGCCTGCACTGTGCATGTAGCACTATATCTGTTTTCTCTTTTAATCCTCAAACTGACCCTTTGAGATAAATATGTTGTTATTGTGTTAAAGATGAGAAAACTGAGGTTCTAAGAGGTTGACAGATTTGCTTGAGGTCAGGGGGCTGGGATTTGAACCCAAGTCTTACACTAAAAAGTGTTCTTAACCAGCATCTCTGCTATTTGTTGGCATTTGACTGAGTCTGCCACGGAATTCTGGAGAAGGCAATGGCACCCCACTGTAGTACTCTTGCCTGGAAAATCCCATGGACGGAGGAGCTTGGTAGGCTGCAGCCCATGGGGCCGCGAAGAATCTGACGCGACTGAGTGACTTCACTTTCACTTTTTACTTCATGCATTGGAGAAGGAAATGGCAACCCACTCCAGTGTTATTGCCTGGAGAATCCCAGGGACGGTGGAGCCCGGTGGGCTGCTGTCTCTGGGGTCGCATAGAGTCGGACACGACTGAAGCGACTTAGCAGCAGCAGCAGCAGCAGCCACGGAATTCACTTTGACTTGTAGATGGATTAGGTCTTCCCTTGAGAGGGCCTTCTCTTGCCTGGTTCCTCACTTGCTTCTGTTACTCTAGGAAATGGCTCTGGAGTGAGAGAGACTGAGGTTCCAGTTGCTGCTGGTGTGTCTTTGGGCAAGGCACTCAACCTCATCTTACCTCTTTAGAGTCTTCAAGAGGGCTGGGATATAACATGTTCAGGAGTGAAAAGAGTTCTTGGCCTCAGTAGGTGCTCAGTTAAAGGTTATTATTATTATTGCTCCTTTTTTTCCCTTTGGCGCCTCAGGTTGTACCTTTCCCCTTCTTTTCTGCCTAGAGCATCACACAATGGTGGTGTCTTTTCTTTGGGTCCGTGGCTCTCCTTCTGCTGTTTGTACATTTCAGCCTGACTCAGTTCTCTAGATGTCATCTTCGTTTATTTTCAGCTGGGAGTCACTTGGGCCATGAACATTCTCTCATACCATTCCCTTCCCAAGGATGATTCGGGAACTAATCGCCAAATTCCCAGGCACTGCATAAAGTGAGCTGACAGGCAGTTCCCTTGAGTGAATCTCTTTACTCGGGGGTGCCGGCCCCATGACTAGCAGTTGTATGGATTTGGTTCTTTTCTCCCCAGCTGGGTTGCAGATGTCTTCCTAGGTCTGGACGTTTTTTGGCCGAGTGAAATGTGAGGCCTTAGTTCCCCAGCCAGGGATCGAACCTCTGCCCTCTGCATTGGAAGTGCAGAGTCTTAACCATGGACCACCAGGGAAGTCCCTGTTTGTTTGTTTGTTTTTGAGTTGTTCTTGAGTGTTCCTGGGTGCTACTGCTAACTACAAGAATCTGACTTGCTGTACTCTGCTTTTCCACTTTGCCTTTAGGGCATCAGGTCGCCTTTCCATTTACTCAGCCTGGTTATACAGGGCCTGGCTAGAGGGGAACTTCAGGCAAGTCCTTTCTCCTTGGTGGGCTGCTGCAACCTCAGTGATAAATTTGATCCTCTCTCTTGACTCAGCTTGCCTTCTAGTACAGAGGCTGCATCTGGGTAGCTTTTGAAGTTGTTGAGACACTTGGGCTGAGCAGTGGAAAGCACAGCTCGGCTCAGCTAGAGGAAGCTCCGTAAAAGCTCTTTGGGTGGGCCTGCTGGCTTCCTGAGTTGGCAGACAAGGTCTCCTCCCCTGGGAGATAATGGGCCATTGTGGGCCGTAGCAGGGCCTGTGTTTCGGGGGTAGAACATTCAAGGCTTTCCTCCTTGCTGCCTTTTTGTATTCTCTTTATCCAGGAAGCTGAATATTGTTAGCAAGCACTATGCTGCTTGTTAAGTATTTCCCATTTTAAGTGTGTGCTGGTACCAGAGAAGGGGAAATCCTCAAAACCCACTGCTCTTGACTCAGGCACCCTTGGTTTTGCCATAACCACCAGTTTGTCCCCTCTTCCTCCACCGTCCTAGTCACGTCTGCTTGTTCTCAACCACAGCCTGACTGAGCCGTCCCTGTCTTTGTCTGTATGGAGTTACTGCACCCCACCTGCCAAGAAGGAATTTCTGTGTGGGGCCTGGGTAGCAGGCTTGTGCTTCCAAGATGGCTGGAAAGGGTTTAGGTAGCAAGCATGCAGTGTGTTTACAGGGGCCTCTGGCCTTCTGCTTGTAAGCCTGTGACAGCTTGTTTTACTGCTGGAGCTGTTTAGCATGTTAAGTGGTGACACAGTTGGATGACCAAGACTGGTGAAATGAATGTGAGACCTGCAGGTGTCTGAGTCCCCTTCTGCTGGTGGCATGAGTCAAGCTCTTTTTTCCTAGTTGACTTTAGTATTGCTAGTCAACATGACTGGTTATCCCTCCATCCATCCATTCATCCACCTATCCATCCGTTCATCTATATATTCACTCATCTACTCACTTATCTATTCACATACCCACTCATCCATCCACCTACCCACTCATCCATCCTTCCATCCATCCATATATCCACTTGTCGATCCATCTATCCATCCATGCATCCTTCCATCCTCTATCCACATTCAACATAGGGTAATGTTTAAGAGCATAGACTTTGCAGTAATACAGCCTAGGTTGGAATTCCAACTCTGCCACTCCCAAGTACGTGATCTTGGTTAAGTTTTTTCTTGAAATGAAAGTGAAAGTTGCTCAGTTGTGTCCGACTTTTTGTGATCCCATGGACTATACAGTTCATGGAATTCTCCAGGCCAGAATACTGGAGTGGGTAGCCTTTCACATCTCCAGGAGATCTTCACAACCCAGGGATCGAACGCACGTCTCCCACATTGCAGGTGGATTCTTGACCAGCTGAGTCACAAGGTAAGCCCAAGAATATTGGAGTGGGTAGCCTGTCCCTTCTGCAGTGGTCTTCCTGACCCAGAAATTGAGCTGGGGTCTCCTGCGTTGCAGGCAGATTCTTTGTCAGCTGAGCTATGAGGGAAGCCTCATAGCTCATGAGTTTTTTTTAACATCTCCTTATCTCAGCTTCCCCAGCTGTAAAATGAGATTGATGTTGAACGTAATAGTAGAGCCTGCCTCATAGTTTTGTTGTGAGGGTTATGTAAGTCTGGATGTATAAAGCACTTTCCATAGTGCATGCCTCATAGGCAGTGCTGTGTGTTAACGATTACTATTATTACATCTGTCCATCCATTTAACTGTTGTCTTTCATGATCACTCATGCTTTGCACTAAGTGTTTCTGGATTTTGTCTTCGCAAGCCATTGGCAGAGTTGCACTTTCTGGCTCCCTTGTGGGTAAGTTGGGCCATATGAGTGAGTTGCCCAGTGAGTTGTATTCCAGAGTGATGTATGTCACTTTCTGCTGGAGCATTTCATTGCTGATTCTTGACTCTCCAGAGTGATGTTTGAGGTAAGGCTTTTCTATCAACCTGATCCCAGAGACGTAGAGGAAATTCCCTAGCCAATCTGGCATGACCATGTAGTGTGAAAGGAGAAGAAACCTTTTGTTTGGGGGTTGTGTATTACCCAGCGATATGACCCAGCTCTCCTCACTAACTCTTGTCCCATCTGTCTGTATAAAGTAACACTACAGTCTTATTTTATTTCCTTTTCCGTTTCTTTGCAGCACTTATTACTAGCTGGCGTTTTCTTATATGTTTATTCACTTGTTAACTGTGTACAGTGTATTGTTATTTGTTCACTTCCCTAATTCTAGTATTTAGAATCAGAGCATTGCCCATAGTAGACACGTGATATGTATTCTTTAAATGAGTGTCAATTAATGAATAGGTTTATTTAACTTTTAGAAAGTTCAGCTGAATCCTACATTCCACAGCTCCCTTGAAAATCCTCATTGAGGCAACTAATATTCGAGAAGGAACACACTGACCTTTCATTTTCCAATTTTATTACCTGAATTAAGAGAAAAAAAAATCCCTCAGATCTCATTGTCTCTCTGCAAGCCTCCTAATGCCCTTAGCCTATTGCAAGAAGCTGCCTGAATCCTATGAGACTGTTCGTGTCCAAATCTAGGCTCTGTTCTCTTGCTCTGAACCTTGTAGGGGCCTCTGCCCTCTCTGTGACAGCTGTCACCCAGAGCATTTGGGTCTTTGTAAGCCTAAGCATATCTTTGGCCACTTCTTTGAAACTAGGAGAGATACTCCCTAGGACTCTTAACTATTTCTGGAAGCAAAGTGACCTGTGCCCCACTGAAGACTTCGAAGACTGGTCATCTCCAACCACACTTCCCATCTTTGTATCAATTATCCTCAGTCATGGGCTGAGAGGTAAGCTCTGGTTCCTGTGCCATTGCTCGCCTCCTTCATACCTGGTTTCTGGTTCTGTTGATCCCTTGGTGGACTCTCCACTCTACTGTCTGGACTTGCCTATGTTGAATGCTTTCCCTTCCCCCTGCCTGCAGTCCACTCAGGAACAACAACTTTTCTGGGGTCAGAAGTTTGCCTTCCTCTTGTTCTTTGTAGTTACTCTCCTCTAAGCCTCTTATTCAGTGACCCCTTGCTTTTTCCTGTCTTTCATCTATAGACCACCAGCCTCTCCTCTCATTTATGGAAAGCATTGAAATCTGACTCATAATCTTCCTTCCCACACCAGTGCCTACCGTCATCTTAGGATTTTTCAATATCCACAAAAGTGTGTGTATGTGTGCGTGCTAAGTCGCTTCAGTCATGTCAGACTCTTTGTGACCCTATGGACTGTAGCCCATCAGCCTCCTCTGTCCATGGGATTCTTCAGGCAAGAATGCTAGAGTGGGTTGCCATTCCTTCCTCCAGAGGATCTTTCTGACCCAGGGATTGAACCTACATCTCTTATGTCTCCTGCATTGGCAGGTGGGTTCTTTACCAGCAGCACCATCTGGGAAGGCCATCCACAAAGGCATACCTAACTTTATAATTTTTCTACTTCCTTACTTAAATTATCTTCACTCCCAGAGCCTGTTAGGAAAGAGAGATATACTAAAGATGTATGCTGCTATTTGTAACACAGAATAATTGTAAATATCCAAGCTATCCAATAGGTAAATAATGTTAAGGCATGAGATAGACTGTTACACTGTTACAAAAAAAATATTTGTTGCCTTCCTTAGAAAAATGGTCATGATACATGGCTAAGCAGGAAAAAAAACAGATTATGAAATAAGATGCTTATCTTAATATGTATGCTTAGGGAAAAAGCAAAGGAACATAAGGTGTTCTTATATGTTTTTATACATGCTTATTGTTAAGTGGTGAGGTTATGTGTGCCATTGTTTGTGTGTGTATGTGTATGTATTATATATGTGTATGTGTGTGTGTATGTTTGCAGGTCATGCATCTTTCTCTAGTTTTTTCCCTTTATGCATGTACTAATAAATATATATATTTTAAATAATAAAAATCATAACTGATGTGCACGAGGCTCTCTTGGCTATTTCCTAAGGTACATTGCCCAGTTTCCTATATTGGGTATATCTCCAGGAGTTTGTCGGGTTTCCAGATAGCACTAGTGGTAAAGAATCTGCCTGCTAATGCAGGAGACACAAGAGACGTGCGTTCTGTCCCTGGGTTGGGAAGATCCCCTGGAGTAGCAAATGGCAACCTGCTCCAGTATTCTTGCCTGGAGAATTCTGTGGACAGGAGAGCCTGGTGGGCTACAGT
Organism: Bos javanicus; assembly: GCF_032452875.1. Classification (NCBI taxonomy): domain Eukaryota; kingdom Metazoa; phylum Chordata; class Mammalia; order Artiodactyla; family Bovidae; genus Bos; species Bos javanicus. The sequence goes on from NC_083892.1 coordinate 21,537,234, forward strand.
CCAGGGGATGTCAAAGAGTCAGACACAACTGAGTGACTAAACCCACACACATACATCAGGAGTTTGTCAGGGTTTATTATTATTATTATTTTTAGACTCCCCAGTTCAACACAAATGCAGCAGGAGTTTTTAGTTAGAGGAACTAGTCAGTTGTGGTGATTTCAGCTCTAGGTCCAGTGTTCAGTTGCATGGGGCTGTATTGACCTGTGGAGGTTGATGAGCATCTAAAAGAAGCCATTTGTGGAAGAAGATGCTGTGTGTCTGCCCATCACATTGACCCAGGAAAGGAGCTTTCACCCAAGACTGCACAAAAATTGTGCAGGGTAGTGTGCTGTGGTCCATAGCGTCGCAAAGAGTCAGACACGACTGAGCGACTGAACTGAACTGACCAGAACGGTATTTGTCAGTGTTTTGCTTGGCTGACATCCCACAACTTACCTCCTTGTGCAGTTAGAATCCTTTCTAGGGTAATGTGTGAAAAACCATAGGCCTGTTGCCCACACCCTCTCAGAGCTATAACACCAACAAGGTCTCAACAGTGTGCAGATTGGGAGATGGCTGGATATCACCTCTCCTGGGGATATTTTCTGAAACAAATGCCTGTTAATAAGTGGCATGACTCCCTTGGTCTCAACGATAAAGTTGTACCTGTTACCGGGAGCCCTCGAGAGGAGACCTTTGATGAGGGTCTCAGCACGCAACATTTTAATTGGTGGTAGACTGATGTGTTGGGAAAGCTTGCTTTTTTCCCCCCAGTTGTTTCAGTAAGAATGTTGTGAAATAGCATACCCTTTGCCCTTCTGTGCTTTGTGTCCTGGACTTTAGAGGCTGACAACATGGCTGGTTAAAGAAAAGAAAACAAAACAAAACTCTGTTGCTTCAGGATGCAGTGTCGGCTGACTTGGTGGATTAAATCGTTTTAAGGTCATGAGCCTTAATTCTTACTTCAGTGATTCTCAAACTTTGTTTTGCAAAGCCCGAGAGCTTTTCTCTAAGGGATGAGCATGTTATTTCCAAGACAGTGTTATTTCTGTTTCATGTTAGTAAAAAAATTATTAAAACATACATTGTCTTTGTAATGTGATTTATACAGCCAAAGCCCTTGCATTCTCATCTCTCTCTTCTTCATACAAAGTCTTGTGTGAGTGAATAGATAGGTAGTTTTATTTATTTTGCTCAAGAGATATGTATTGAGTGCCTGTTGGTATATAGCACTAAACAAACAAGACAAACATCAGTTTTCATCGGAGTGTAACAGAGTCTAAGGGGATGTTGTTGTTTGTTGTTCAGTTGCTACGTCGTCTCCGACTCTTTGTGACCCCATGGACTGCAGCACACCAGGCTTCCCTGTCCTTCACTATCTCCTGCAGTTCGCTTAAACTCGTGTCCGTTGAGTCCGTGATGCTATCTGACCATCTCAACTTCTGACACCCCCCTTCTCTTCCTGCCCTCAATCTTTCCCAGCATCAGGATCTTTTCCAGTGAGTTGGCTTTTCGCATCAGATGGCCAGAGTATTGGAGCTTCAGCTTCAGCATCAGTCCTTCCAGTGAATATTCAGGGTTGATTTCCTTTAGGATTGACTGGTTTGATCTCCTTGCTGTCCGGGGAACTCTCAAGAGCCTTCTCTAGCACCGTAATTCAAAGGCATCAATTCTTCAGTGCTCAGCCTTTTTTATGGTCCAACTCTCATACCTGATTTGCAGAGGAGGAAAAGATGGCTCAGAGAGATGAAGTAAATTCTTGGTTCTATATCAAGTTGGCATCAGAACTAGACTGTTATCTAGGTCTTCTGATCTCAGCCTATCATCTGACTAGGTCCTGTCTCCACAGTAGCATGTGACTGGAACCCAGCTTATTATATGGGAGAAGGTCAGTCATTATCCTTTCAGCAGGATTGGAAATCTGCCTCCATTGGTCACTTAGTCTGTAGGGTGAACTTGGAATGACTGGTGCTTATTTTTGAATTCCAGGGCTAGTCTGATGGAGGGTAGTGGAAGTCTTGCTAAGACCCTGGATGGGCTTCATCTTTGGATTATTCCCTGCCACCCTCCTGACTGAATCCCTCCTCTTTTTCTTAAAGGAACTCAGAGAAAATCCAAATTAAGAGTAAATAAAGGGAAAAGTAAGAAGGACACATGACAGGGAGAGGAAGGGAGAGGCTGGAAGAGAGACTGAGAGTTGAGGAATAGAAGGAAAAAGCCAAGTAAACTTGCTGGACTCAGAGTCCATAAATTGTTCATGGTGAAGGCCTTTGCCAGCAACACGGTGGCCTCTTTCAGCTCTTTTTCCTTTTCCCAGCTATGCTGACAAGCACCATGCTTTAGGGTGCTTTAATAGGGATTATACTAGGAGGATTTTCTAACATCCTTGCCTGGATTACTCCTTATCTGATTTCTCAGCAGTGGCCTTCAGTGGGCTCAGAGTATTCCAGGTTCAGCTCCCAGAGCAGCCCAGTGACTATTCACAAGCCCTGACTTAGGATCAATGCAGAAAACAGGAAGAGTGTAGGGGCAGGTGGGCGGAAGGAAAAAATCATGTTCGGAGACTGATAGTTAACATTTTTTTTGCCATTCCAGTATTTTTTCCATGCATATAAATATGGATATACTCATTTTTTATAAAAAGTTTCATAACATAATATTACTTTACATAATATTCTATAAAGTAATATTATCACTCTTTTGCACTGAGTGATATCTTGTAAATATTTTGTAGCCTCAAGTTTTTTTTTCTCTAAAAGATGTTTTATAGTGCCATAGACTTTCGTTGAATAGATATTCAATTACCTGAGGAGCTCCTATTATTTAACATTATGTAATCACAGTTGTAAATAGCATCTTTGTATATTTATCTTTACATATGGCTACTTCTGAATATTTCCAAAGGATACATTCATGTATTAGTTAGCTTTTGCTGCATAACAAAAAATCCCACAGTTTAGTGGTATAAAGCAGCAGCTATTTATTTAGCTCCACAGTTCTGCAATTTGGACCAGGCAGTTCTTTTGGTTTGTGCTAGAATCAGCAGATGTATGTTTGGGACGAGCATGCATTTGGTGGATTGCATCCAGTCAGCTGGTGGGTTGCTCTGGATGATCGGTATCACATCTTCCAGCCCGCCAGCCTTGTTTACACAGCTGTCACAGAGATGCAAGAGTAGCAGGAAGTCCTTGATACCCAAACTGTTTTCAAGGTTGTGCTTGTGACAAGTTTGCTTCTGTCCCATAGACCAAAGCATGTGACATGGCTAAGCCCTGAGCTAGTTTCAGAGGACATTACCAATGGGCAAAGCTACTGGATTAAACAAACAAACAAACAAACAGGACCTTTATTGCAGTCAACCCATCACAGTTCCCCAAACTGGGATTTCTGAGTCAAAGAGTATGACCATTTAAAAAGTTTGTGTTTCCAGGTTGCTCTACAGAGAGTTTGTAAGTATTAATAATTTATACCCTCACCTAGAGTGGTAAAGAATCTGCCTGCCAATGCAGGAGATGCAGGTTCTATTCCTGGGTCGGGAAGATCCCCTGGTGGAAGAAATAGCAACCCACTCCAGTATTCTTGCCTGGAAAATTCCATGAACAGAAGAGCCTGGTGGACTACAGTCCATGGGATTGCAAAGCATCAGAAATGACTGAATGACTGAGCACACGTTGCCAAATTTTCTTGATCACTGAATGTAATCATTGCTTTAATTTTCTCCTAGAGAATATGATTGTTGCTTTTGAAAAATACATGCTTATTGTAAAACACCAAAACAATGTGTGACCTTTATTGTTACTATCTTCCCAATACTCGATCCATTCTGACATTATTCCTATGTTACTGGGTTAAATTTATTTATATTTAAAATCTTGGAAATTATATTCATTGAAATTGTTCTGTAGTTTAATTTTTTTGGTTTGCTGTTATCATCTGTCCTTTCTCTTGACTTAAAAAGAGTCAAAATTGCAAAGGATTTATAATGTTCTTTAAAAATTTGGGTGAATTTTCTGTACCTCTAAATAAGACAACTTTGGGAGCACAATGCCCTTTTGGGTATTGGTTGTTTACCAATTTTAATAATTTATTCCATGACCATTATTGATACACATTCAGATCTATTCTGTTTTCCCAGGAATAAGTATTTAATTGAATTTCTAATTTATTAGTATGGAGCTGTATATATTGTTCTGTAGCGATCTGAACAATCTCCTTGCCACCTGTAGTTCTCTTTTCTCATTTTTACTGCCAAGTTCCTATTTTTGATTTTTGAATTTTTTCTTGATGAGCTTTGCAAAAATGTTAGTTTTATTTTCCCCCTCAAATAACCACACTTTAAATTTATCCTGTTCTGTTTCCTGATATTTTAATTCCTATTTTCCTCCTCACTCTTTTCTCAGTTTTATGGCTTCTTTCTAGTTTCTTGAACTAACTGTTCTCATTAAATTTTAGTGATGTCTATTGATTTGTCAAAGTTTGGGTTGTATGCAAGTCTCCTATTATGATGGTGATTTTTTTTTTTTTTAAAGAAACCATCTTTGTATATTTTAAAACAAATTTTGCTTTAGAATTCTGATTTTATTTTTATACTGTAGGAGTCAGAGTTTCAGTCTTCATTGTCAAGTCAGACAGATGTAAGCTTAAATCCTTCCTGGCTGTTCTAAGCAAATGATGGGCCAGTTTCATATTCTCCTAAAAGCTTGGTGGTAATAATGATGCCAGTGTAACTTTGGGTTTGTAAGTTAAATGATGTAATGAATATAAAGGGCTTAACAGAATACCAGGCACGTGATATCACTGTTCCTTTTTATTACCGATGTACTTTTTTGGGGGGTGAGGCTGCACTGGGTCTTCACTCTGGCTTGTGGACTCTGCTGCAGCCTGTGGGCCTCTCGAGTTGCAGTCCATGGGCCTCTCTCTAGTTGGGCTCCAGAGTCCAGGCTCAGTAGTTGTAGCACCTGGGCTTAGTTGCCCCACGGCGCGTGGGATCTTAGTTCCCACATCAGGGATGGACCCATGTCCCCTGCATTGGCAGGTGGATTCTGGACCACCAGGAAAGTCCCCCGATGTACTTTTTATGAATATAAAACACCCATCTTTGTTCTGTGTAATATTTTCATGCTTGAAATTTTCTTTGTGTGATATTAATATTTCTACTCATGGCAGCTTTCTCATTTCTTCGTTTTCATTTTGTGTCATTTTATTTTCCACACATCTCTTGTGAACCATATATATTTGAATTTTGATTTTTTTCCCTCCAAATTATGAATCTTTGTCTTTTAATGGAATGATTCAACTCATTCTCACTTTTGCAAAACAAGGGATTTTGAAAGCTTTTATCTCCTCCCTCTCTCAGTCTTCTCTCCTTCTTTTGAAGATTTAACGACTAGAATTTTGTGAAAAAATTGGGATGTATTTTATTTCATCCCAATGAAATAAAAGAATGAGAAGAAGAAGAGGGCATCAGAGGATGAGATGGCTGGATGGCATCACTGATGCAACGGACGTGAACTTGGGCAAACATCGGGAGATGGTGAGGGACAGGGAGGCCTGGTGTCTACATCCATGGGGTCGCAAAGAATTGGATATGATTCGGCAACTGAACAACAACAACAATTTTATTTCACATGAATTGTTATTAATATTTGCGTTATTTCATATGATTCAAGAAGACTTTTTGAGATGCGACTCCTAAAATTTACTTGTTTCATTATTCACCTTTTATTTCAGGGGGCCCAATTCCCTCTTAATGAGTTTGATTGATTTATTAATTGGGTCAACAGATAGTGAATGCATACTATTTGCAGACACCATACTAGGTGCTGTAGAAAAAAAAGTGTGTGATGTAGAGCTACTCTGTGTCTTCATCAGACCTCCTTAGAGGATGAGAGAGACAAAACAGAAGTAAACAGAAAAATACATTGAAAGTTAAAAGCAACTGTAAAGGAAACAGATTAGGGGCTTGAGGAGAGCATAGTGAGCATGTGGGGGGATATCTGTGTAGGAAGGTTAATCAGGGGGCTTCTTGTATAGATGACATTTATGCTGGCACCTTAAGGAAGAGGTAGAATTAGCTCTGTGAATGAAGAGAGGAAGACGGGCCTTCCAGGCAGAAGGACCTGTATGTGTGAAGGCCCTGAGAGATGAAATAGCCTTATTCTAAAGTTGCTTCTAATTAGTTCTTTTTTATATTCACCAATTATCTTTTGAATTAAAGGCATACACAGAAGCACAGCTCATTTCTTGCAGGTTACCGAATGTAGGGTTGGAGAGGGCATTTGGAAGCTAGATGGAATGGTCTCCATCCGTACACCCATCCATCCATCCATCTATCCAATAACCATTTCTGGAGTGCCTCCCGTGTGCCAGGCTCTGTGCAAGGTGTTGACTGTATAAGATAAGCACCCCTTAGAGTGCAGAATCTAGTTGTGTAAACAGGCTAGAGGGCCCATGAGGATAAAGCTTGGTGGTTCTGTAGGAGTGGGATGGACCAGGGGTGGGGAGGCATGTGCAAGCTCTGCAGAGCCCTGAGCAGGAGGGGGCTGTCGGGAAAGAGCTGAGAGCAACTCCTGCCAGATGGCTTCATTCTTCCCCCTGAAGGAAGTGGGGACTTCGTGCTGTGATATGATACACAAGAACAGCGTTTCCTGTGGGTTTGCAAGGGCATTTTGAATCTAAAGACTACAGCTTGTTGACGTGTGAAATAATTTTTTTTTTCTTTTGCTTTTTTAGACTTTGTGAGGGGATAATCAGACTGATTTTTATAAGTGTGGCAAAAGGTACTTGGGGTGAATTTAAATGCACCCTTTTATTGGGTGGAGCCCTCGTCAAACGCATGTATTACCTGTTGAGGGTTCTTCCAGGCACCCGCTACTGGGGCATCTGGCTGTCACCCAGAAGCCCTTGTCCTCCAGTTCTGGAAACCAACTGATTTTTCTGCAACTGAACACATCCTAATATTGGATCCTGTCTTATTTGACCCTCACTTCATGAACTTTATTGTCTTCAACTGTAAGATGAGGAGGGAGTAGATTACTTCATCTCTTGAGACCCTGCTTATCTTTATTTATTTTTATTGTTGTTCGGCTTTATTGTCTGGCTTATGAGATCTTAGTTCCCCAACCAGGGATTGAACCCAGGCCCTCAGCAGTGAAAATGCAGAGTCTTAACCACTGGACCACCAGGGAGTTCCCAACCCTTATCTTTAAAGTTCAGTCATTTGCTTATTCACTCACTCTTCCTCCTTGCTTTCCTCCCTCCCTCCCTCCCTCTCTCCCGTTCTTCCATCCATTTTTATGTCCATCTAGTACTTAATCAAGGGCCTATAGTGTGCCGGGTACTGTGCTAGGTACTCACCAATGGTGAGCAAATTAGACCTCGTCCCTACCTCATGAAGCTTACCGTTTAATAAGGATGACAGACAAGGAAATAATTATACAGATAATATGATTACTGTCATGGTAAGTGCTATGAATAAAAAGAGTAGAATGGGTGGGAGTATGTATCAAGATGATGTCTCTTATTTGGGGGTCAGAGGAGTCTGTCCTCACAAAGGGAAATTTAAACAAACAGTCGGTGAAGATTGACAGAAAAGCGTCCCAGGCAGAGGGCATGGTCTTTGCAAAGGCCTCGAGGCAGGAAGGAGTGTGGCAACGTTAATAAGATAAGACAAGTGCCTTATGAGGACCTGCTGTCTGCCAGGCACTATGTAGCCTTCACTGTGTGATCTTGATCAAGCCATCTCACCTCCTTGTGCCTTAATGTGTGTTATCTATAAAGTGGGGGTGGTTATGATCGTACTTATTTCGTTGGGTTGTCTTGAGGATCTAATGAAGTAATGACTGTGAAATCCTTAGCACTATGTCTAGACCATAGTAAGTGCCCCCCAAAGACAATAGTTGTTGCTGTAACTGAAAGTGGAGTGCGGCTGCTCACTACTCGAAAGCCAGTTAAGAGGTCAGGTTGGTGGAAGGGAGAGTTTGCTTAATTCTGGATGCCAGCAACTGGGGGCAGGGGGTGGGGGGAAGGTGGACCCCTGTCCAAAGTTGGACTCCCCACCCTATTGACAATCAGTAGGCAAGAGCTTTTATAGAGTGAGGGAGGGGCTCCATGCAGAAACATCACAGTTAGCTCTGACAGTCATCTTGAAATTGCTCATCAGTGATCTGACTACTGTCTTCTTTTTTTTTTTTTTTAAGTATTTTTTCAGCTGCATTGGGTCTTAGGTTACAGCATGCAGACTCAGCTGTGGCATGTGGGATCTTGTTCCCTAATCAGGGATCAAACTCAGATTCCTGCATTGGGAGCTTGAAGTCTTAGCCCCTGGACCCCCAGGGAAGTCTCTGACCATTGTCATCTTGATTATTTTAAGTACAGTTAATCTTCAGTTCCACAGTTGGTTTGTTCCCCTTTCTTCAAGGCCACTTCTTGGAATTGTGGCAGCTTATGTCGTGGCTCCAGTCTGGTCATCATGTAGTTAACTTTTTCCACCTGGTAGGGGTTTTAGTGTCTATAAGACAGCCCACAGAACATGGCTCAGAATATATAGCCCTTGAGAAGGAACTAAAAGTCCCTGAATATGCATACAAAGAAGGCAGTGGCACCCCACTCCAGTACTCTCGCCTGGAAAATCCCATGGACGGAGGAGCCAGGTGGGCTGCAGTCCATGGGGTCGCTAAGAGTCGGACACAACTGAGTGGCTTCACCTTCACTTTTCACTTTCATGCATTGGAGAAGGAAATGGCAACCCACTCCAGTGTTCTTGCCTGGAGAATCCCAGGGACGGAGGATCCTGGTGGGCTGCCATCTCTGGGGTTGCACAGAGTTGGACACGACTAAAGCGACTTAGCAGCAGCAGCAGAATATGCATAATGACTACATTTTTATTATTTGATCTCTTTTGAATATATTCCTTTGTTTCTGCATTTTCTCACTTCTCTGATTAAACATCTTCTTTGGCTGAAGTTTTTCCACAGACAAAGGCCTGCGGAGGACATGGGGGACAAGACCCATAGGGTCCTGCTCCATTTCATTACTGTTCTTTGATGGATAGTGTTGAGTGAGAGAGTTCTCCTTGGGGCTCAGGACCTGTCCTCCATCCTGTGGGTGATCTCTTTCTTGGGGTCACTCTTGGCGTTTCTGCAGAAGTGGAAGTCTGCCACTCAGCACAGCCAAGCATGTGAAACAACTGCTTCTCCATCTGCTTCCGAGGAAGGAGGGGGTGTCAGGCGTCGTGGAACTCAGGGGTAGCTGCTGGCATTTGTCGCGTTGGTTGGCATTGTGGCGGTCAGGGGTAGTAATGATCAAAGAACAGACGGCTTAGGGCAAAGACCACATTCCATTCCTTATCTGTTGGTGAGACCAATACATATGCTCCCTTTTCTTTCACTGCAGGAAGACATTTCCCCTAAATCACTCTGCTGAGAACCAGGGCCATTTCCCTGGTTACAAATATCAAATATAAATTCACTGGTATAAACAGAATGATAGATGTACCCTTCTGAGCATTCAGACAGCCCCAGTGTCAAACTGTCTGTGTGTGTGTGTGTAAAAATTTGAACAAACCCTTGTGAATGACTTTCGTTTATTTGTAATTTTTTTCTTTTTTTAAATTGGAGCATAATTGCTTTACAATATTGTGTTGGTTTCTGCCATTTGTAGTTATTTATCCATAAGAACTGTCTGCATGTTATTAAGTGTGGAGAGAGAAGGAAATAAAGAAGGCACTCCGTCATCTAACTCAGGTGATTTGTCCCCAAGGCCTGTCTGGAGACATTAAGTTTGTCATAACTTGGAGAGTTGCTGCTGGAATCTAGTAAAATACAGGCCAGGTTACACTGCTCAACATGATACAACACACAGGACAGTTTCACAGCAAAGAATTGTAGATTCCAAAATGGCAAAGTGCCAGGGTTGAGAAACCTTAATCTCACTCTATGAAGAACCAATTTTGTAAAACCAACAGAGAGGGGCTGGCATCAATTATCACCATTTCTAGGGAATTTCGTGTGTGTGTATGAGTGTGTATGCATGTGTTGATCTTTTTAAAAAAAGTATCAATTTTTTAATTGAAGGATAATTGCTGCATGTGTTTATCTTAATTGATATAATTCCTTTATCTTCTTTTCCTGGGTGTTTACTTATCTACTAGCCATTAAGATAGTTCGTTTTGAGTATATGATGCAAAGTTTGAAATCCTACAGGTATGACAGAGGTATTCAGTAGCAACAAATCTCCCTTCCAGCCCTGTCCCCTTAAGGCCCTTAAGTTCCTTCTCTGGAGGATAGCACTGTTACTAGTTTTGCATGTATTAATAAAGAGCCTTCTTTGTCCACTTGATGGGAAGAGCTGACTCATTGGAAAAGACCCTGATGCTGGGAAAGATTGAGGGCAGGAAGAGAAGAGGGCGACAGAGGATGAGATGGTTGGATGGCATCATCAACTCAGTGGACATGAGTTTGAGCAAACTCTGGGAGATAGTGAAGGACAGGGAAGCCTGGTGTGCTGCGGTCTACGGGGTTCCAAGGAGTCTGACACAACTTAGTGATTGAACAACAACAGTAAAGAGAACTTGCACACTTGAACCTTTTTTTGTACCATCAGCAGCACCTTCTGCACATTGTTTTTTGTTTGTCGCCTTTTTGTACTTGACTGTGAATCTTAGAGCTCTGTCTTCAGGCACACATAGAGCTGCCACATTCATTTTAACAGCTGCACCGTGTTCCCTTCTCCGGTTGTTCCATGTCTTCTGGTGATGGACACTGGGCTCTTTCCAGTCTTTTGCTCTAACAAACAAGGCTGCAGTGAATATTCTCGTACCTAACCGTGGACACACGTGTGTGAACACATCTTTCATGCAAAGTCCTGCAGATAGAATTGCTGGGCAAAAAGGCATGCGCATTTTAAACTTGGCCGGAGAGTTCTGACGGCAGTCGGATCTGACTCTGTGCGCCGTGCGTCATTCTCCGTGGGCCCCACTTCTGGTCCCTTTTCCTGTGGGGTTTCTGAGCTAAAAGCAGCACCTCTACCTCTCCCCCATTTAGAACTGATTACTCTAGAAGATGAACATTTTTCCAATCAAAATGCAGTGCCCGAGGATGCTTTGGAAATAGGAACAATGTCTGTCATTCTGAGCTTTTGATGGTTTTGGATATAATTTTTCCAAATTGCTCATAGTCTTTAAGCACAGCAAGAGCCTCTCTCTGCAGCCAGTGCTTCCTGATCAATCCCACCCATCTCCCTTCCCCAGTGGGCTTTCTCCTAAGGGTAAGTAGAAGGCATGGGTTCTTTTGCTTTAAAAAAATAGCGTTAACTCCACGGGGGCGCCTGCTGCTTGATTGGGAGCGTCGGCATTTAGAGCTTGCTGGCTGCAATCTTGCTATGCAGACTGGAAGTTGTGGGGTGTTTTTATCTGCAGGAAACAGCTCGCAGCGGAAGGGGAGAGAGAGAAGGATAGCTGAGGAAATTAGAAGAGGAGGAAGCCGTGGGAGAGAGATGTCTTATTTTAAAGACGTCTTTGCCCATCTCTTTGGCATGTGAAACAGGACTGAAATGAGAAGTTGGGTTGCTTCTGCTGGACCTTCCCAGGAGCCAGCCTGGTTGGGTTTCCCAGGCTTCAGACTGTTGTCTGAGCTTGCTTGGGTACCCCCACCCCTTCCCCGGAGTCTCTCTTGTAAGAATGGGCTGGTAGCAGCACCTGCTCTGAAGTCCCAAAGGTTCAAGGGGCCAAAAAGAAACCCTGCAGTAACCATTTCTCAGCATTGGAGGCCACAGAACTCTGGTCTGCACATACACTCTCTAAGCTCCCGTCCCTGCTGCCAAAAGATAACCTGGGCTGTGTGTGTTGCTCCTTGTATTTCTCAGCTCCTGGAGGGGGTACCTGGTACACAGTAGGTGCTCAATAAATATTCATTGAAAAAGGAGAAACTTGATGGCACTTAGAGCTCTGAGTCTGTTGGCATTTTTACCCCTGGGGAGAGACTTGATTTTAACTCACAGCCCATTGATAACCGGCTTTACAGCGTAGAGGACAGACTGGTGTGGAGTGGGCAGGGGTGTGCATGGCTCTTATTTGTATGGATAGTGTTCTGTCCTTTCTGAAACTTGGGTTTCTCTGCCGATGAGGGGAAATATCTGAGGAGGCAGTGAGAAAATAGTTGCTTCTGCCTTTAAAGAAAAAGCAAACCACTTTTTATTTTGAAATAGTTCTAGATTCTCAGGTAAGTTGCCAAGTCAGTACAGAAGAGTGCCTGTATACGCCTCACCCCATGTCCCCTGAGGCTGATCCTGCATGACTATGGCACGTTTGCTGCTGCTGTTTTGTAATCAGAAGTCCTTTGTGAACTCACCAGTGTCTTTGATTTGGATGTTAATAATAATAACAACAACGAAATGTTGATAACAGTTGTGGCATTAGTGGAGGTTAGCAATTAAGACAGCACTTACTCAGCACCAAGCCCTGTACTAAGCCTTTCTCCCTGTAGGAACTCATTGTCCTGTGAGGTGTAGGCACTTTTATAAAGATGCACATTTTACAGATGGGGAGACTGAGGCAGAGCCGTTGGGCAGACCGATCATGCAGCTCACTTCTGCTGCTGCTGCTGCTAAGTCACTTCAGTCATGTCCGACTCTGTGTGACCCCATAGACGGCAGCCCACCAGGCTCCCCGTCCCTGGGATTCTCCAGGCAAGAACATTGGAGTCGGTTGCCATTTCCTTCTCCAATGCATGAAAGTGAAAAGTGAAGTGAAGCCGCTCAGTCGTGTCCAACTCTTAGCGACCCCATGGACTGCAGCCCACCTGGCTCCTCTGTCCATGGGATTTTCCAGGCAAGAGTACTGGAATTGGGTGCCATTGCCTTCTCCGTAGCTCGCTTCTGGCTAGGATGAAAACCGAGGTTGTCTGGCTCCAGACTCTCATTCTCCACCATTATTTTCTGCAAAATGATGATAATAGCTGTCATCTTTTGATGTGGATATGCTCAGGAGCTGGACTCAAAGTTTGACATGTATTTTTTTAAATTGGAGTATAATTGCTTTACAGTGCTGCATTAGTTTCTGCTGTACAACAGAAGTGAATCAGCTCTATGTGGAGATATATCCCCTCCCTCCTGGGCCTGCACCCCACTCCCCCAACCCCATCCCACCTATCTGAGCTCCCTGTGTTTAACAGCAGCTTCCCACTAGCTAGCATGGTACACATGATAGTGTATATGTCATTCCTAATCTCCCAATTCACCCCACCCTCTCCTTCCTCTCCCTGTGTTCACATGTCTTTATGTCTGTGTCTCTATTTCTGCCCTGAAAATAGGTTCCACTATACCATTTCGCTAGTGGGAAAGAATCCGCCTGCTAATGCAGGAGATATAGGAGACGCAGGTTCAGTCTCTAAGTCAGGGAGATCTCCTGAGGAGGGCATGGCAACTCACTCCAGTATTCTTGCCTGAAGAATCCCACAGACAGAGGAGCCTGGGAGGCTACAATCCATAGCATCACAGAGTCTGACACGACTGAAGTGACTTAGCACATACCATTTTTCTAGAGTCCACATATATGCTTTAATATATGGTATTAGTTTTTCTCTTTCTCTTACTCAGAGGGCTGTGGTGAAGAGCACTGATTTTGCTTTCCTGCTTAGGAGAAAGATACACAATCCTGCCGGTACTGCCACTTCATTCCTCTTCCATCAGTGGCAAAGATACTCAAAGCTTGGTCAGAACACGAACAGGCAGAGTACCTTAATTCCGAGAGTTAAAAAACACACTTGAATTAATCAGCAGGCACATGCCTGAGGACCATGAGAGGCTAAGATGTTTCTGCCTTAGATCTTGTTGGTAGCTGGCAGGGGAAATCAGCATAAAAGCAAAGTGCGGTCCGTGGGTTTTGGATTGAGAGGAGGAGATGCTTCAGGGCCCAGGTGGCGGGGGAAGGGTTCTTGGGGTTGGGGATGGAGAACAACTTGAACTTGTTTTCCACCCAAGGTTTTTGCAGCCCTCTGTGGATCTTTGCAAACCCGTGGGTCCCTCTGCCTGGAATACTTTTCAAATGCTGGGCCCTTGCTGTGCAGTCTCACCCCCGCCCCGCCCCCAACCCCCAGCTCAGATGGCCTCTCCTCAGACAGGTCTTTGCTGACACAGTCTCCAGAATTTCTCTTGAGCTTCCCTGGTAGTCCGGTGGTTAAGAATCCGCCTGCTGATGCAGGGTACATGGGTTCGATCCCTGCTTCGGGAAGATCCCGCAAGCCACAGAACAACTAACCCCATGTGCTCCAAGTACTGAGCCCATGCCCTGAAATTACTGAAGCCTGCATGCCTCGAGCCTGTGCTCCCCAACAAGAGAGGGAGAAGTCAGCGCACTGCAGCAAAGGAGAGTTTGTGCTCATCCCAACTAGAGAAAGCCAACAGGCAGCAACAAAGACCACAGCCAAAAAATAAAAAACAAAACAAAACAAAACAAAACAAAAAACAAATCCCTCCCACATATTCACTGGACCGTAAGCTTCACAATGTCAAGGATCTACTTGTTGTGTTTCCAGCTGTATCCTTTACTGCTTAGAGCAAGGCTGGGCGCATGTTAGGGCTTCCCTGTTAGCTTAGATGGTAAAGAATCTGCCTACAGTATAGGAGAGCTGGGTTCGACCCCTGAGTCGGAAAGATCCCCTGGAGAAGGGAATGGCATCCCACTCCAGTATTCTTGCCAGGAGAATCCCATGGACGCAGGAGAATCCCATGGACGCAGGAGCCTGGTGGGCTGTAGTCCATGGGGTCGCAAAGAGTCAGACACGACTGAGCAACTTTGACTACTACTAGTGCATATTAGGCTCTTGTTATGTCTTTGTTGACTAAATGAATGATGGTTTATTTCCAGTCCTTATTTGTCCTGGAACTCAGCACTTCAGCCACGAGCTTGTCTGTTTCCTGTGGAGGGTCAGATCCGCTCCCAAACTGAAAGCCTGCAGGGGTGTCAGTCTCATTCGCCACCCAGTGCCTGTGACAGGCCTGGCCTATGGGGAAGGGTGTGGGCTCTGGGGTCAGATTATCTGGGTTCAGATCTTCTGCTTATGAGCTGTGTGATCCTCATCAGTTGCTGAGTCCCTCTGTGTTTCCACATGTGTACAAAAGGGATGCTACTAACATCTGTCTCATGGGGTTGCTGAGTTAATTAAATGAGTTAATATCAGTTAAAATACTTAGAAGTGTACCTGACATATAGTGAGTGTTTCATAACTATCAGTTTTTGTTGTTAGAACCCAAAATGTGTTTGGGATGTGAAGGTTGGGGAATCTTTATATAAAAGGCCCTTTCCTCTTTGATAAAATCTCCCCTAAGAAAGAGGTGAGGAGAGATGGAGATGATCTGAGAGGCCCCAGAGATCCTTAAAGCCAGGCTGGTAAAGAAATGTGACATCTCATGTCTCCCTGTTCTCTTGGAAAAGGCTAGTTTCTAGCTTGCCTGGTGTTTCTTTCCCCACTGTTTTCTACATTTGTTTCTTTGCATTGGGCCTGTTTTTTTTTTTTTTTTTTTAATAGCACAGTTAGGAATCCTGCTTGCTAGCTTGCTGCCTGGGACAGAGCGAAGCACTTCCATTTAGAGAAGCAGGCGGCCCTGGAATGCGGCTGCGGGCCTGCCAGGCTGACTCCAGGGCCCGGCTGCCCAGGAATGCACTTTGCAGCTTATACACGGTTGGGTCTCCTGTTCATGGAACTTCTCCTCTCTTATTCTTCTTTCGTGTCAGTTTTAAAAATAAAATAATACACACGCTTGCTTATCATTCCAAACAATGCAATGCATTTCCACATGTATTAGCATGAAGAAAACCTCCTTTCTATCCTGGCTGCCTCATTCCCCTCCCCTCACTTCCAGAGTAGGATTGCCCAGTTGGCACGATGCCCAGTGAAATCTGAAGTTTGAATAAACAAAGAATAACTTTGTATGTCTCTAGTATTGTATAGGGCAAACATTTAAAAATATATTTATTTAATTTTAAAACTTTATATTTTGTTTTGTGGTATAAATCTGTCTCGGCTTCTCTGATAGCTCAGCCGGTAAAGAATCTGCCTGCAATGCAGAAGACCCTGGTTTGATTCCTGGATTGGGAAGTTCCCCTGGAGAAGGGATAGGCTACCCACTCCAGCATTCTTGGGCTTCCTGGGTGGCTCAGATGGT
Source organism: Bos javanicus (assembly GCF_032452875.1). NCBI lineage: Eukaryota > Metazoa > Chordata > Mammalia > Artiodactyla > Bovidae > Bos > Bos javanicus. Next base: position 21,553,377 of record NC_083892.1, read on the forward strand.
CAAGAATCTGCCTGCAGTGTGGGAGACCTGGGTTCAATCCCTGGGTTGGGAAGACCCCTTGGAGGAGGGCATGGCCACCTACTCAAGTATGCTTGCCTGGAGAATCCCCATGGACAGAGGAGCCTGCTGGGCTACAGTCCACGGAGTTGCAAAGAGTCAGACATGACTGAGTGACTAAGCACAGCATAAATCAGCCTGCAGTACAGGAGACCCAGGTTCAATCCCTGGGTCTTGAAGATCCCCCTGGAGAAGGGAATGGCAACCCACTCTGGTATTCTTGCCTGGAGAATTGCATGGACAGAGGAGCATGGCTGGCTACAGTCCATGGGGTTGCAAAGAGTCGGACATGATTGAGCGACTAACATTTTCACTTTCACTTCACATAAGCGATTAACAAACAATGTTGTAATAGTTTCAGGTCAACAGCAAAGGACTCAGCCATCCATATACATGTATCCATTCTCCCCCGCCAAATTCCCTCCCATCCAGACTGTCACACAACAGTGAGCAGAGTTCCATGTGTTATACAGTAGGTCCTTGTTGGTTATCCATTTTCAATATAGCAGTGCATACAAGTAGGACAAACTTTTTATTTGCCAAGTTTGACAACCCAGCGCCTCCCCTGTTATTAGTTTCCTGTGTTTCTTTCTAGTAATTTTCCAAGCTTGTGCAACCCACACAGACTTTGATGGACTCACTGCTGGGGGAATCCCCAGCATCTGGAGCAGAACCTGGCAAGTTGTAGCTGCTTAATAAATGTTGGTTGAATGGATGAGTGACTGTACCCACCCATTTCTTTACATGGTTGAAAATATAAAAACATTGCATATTGTTTTTCTTCATGGGACTGCAATCTCATAGGATTGATAGAGTTACCACGCTTATTTTTAAGAGTTTTTTCATAGTATTCTCTTTGATGAATACTGTGGTCCCTTGACTGGGCTTCCCAGGTGGTGATAGTGGTAAAGAACCCGCCTGCCAGTGCAGATGTAAGAGACTTGGATTCCATCCCTGAGTTGGCAAGATCCCCTGGAGGAGGGCGTGGCAGTCCCACTCCAGTATTCTTGCCTGGAGAATCCCATGGACAGAGGAGCCTGGCGGGCTACAGTCCATGGGGTCACAAAGAGCCAGACATGCCTGAATGACTGGGCACACACCCATGCATGGTCCCTTGACATGAGACACTGGCAGGGTTGACAGTCTCCTGCTGTTATAAACAATGCGGTAATGAATGTTCCTCACTGTATTTACCCGTTGGATTTGGGTTGGATACTATGCAAGGATAGATATAGCATTGGGATCACTTGGGCAGAGGTATGTGCTTTAAAAGGTGGATGGAGGGACTTCTTTGGTGGTCCAGTGGCTAAGACCCCATGCTCCCAATGCAGGGGACCTGGGTTCCATCCCTAATCGAGGAACTGGATCCTGTATGCCACAACTGGGAGTTTGCACGTCACAGCTGAAAGATCCTGCGTGCCGCAACTAGGGGATCCCACATGCCTCAGCGAGGTTCGAGGATCCTGTGTGCTCCCACTAGGACCAGGCGCAACCAAGTAATAAGTAAATACAATAAATATAAGATGTGGATGGATGCTGCTGAATTTCTTTCCATAGCAGGTCTGTTTGCACTTGCATCAGACAGCTCCTCCCTAGATCCTTACTGGCACAAAATAGTATCAGAGTTTTCCATTTTGCCAACCTGATCGGTGGAAAACTGGCATCTCACTGTCTCCTTCATTTCCCTCTGTTTGTTTATGAGAACCTTTTTTGTGTTTGAAAACTCTCTGTACTTCTCTTTCTGTGAACTGCCTCTTGTCTTTTGCCTGTTTTTGTCCCCTTACTTTCTTATTAATTTTTAACAGGTTTTTATTAATTGAAGAACACATCTGTTAACCTGATGTATGTTTCATATATAATGTAATAGTGTAGTATAGAATATAAAATCGGTTTTCTAACTTTGAAAAAAAAGGTTTTTATTATGAAATTTTTTTTACTCTGCAGATTTTTTGAACATTCTCAACTAGTCAAATTTATGTATCTTTTCCTTCATGTATTCTACATTTTGTGTCTTGCTTGGAAAGGCCTCCCCCTCAATGAGATTATAGAGCAATTTTCCCACATTTTCTTTTACTACTTTAACTTTTTTTTTTTTTCATTTAAATCTTTAATCCATCTGGAATTTATTTTGGTTTTAGGAGGGAGGTGAGGATCTAGCTTTATTCTCTACCAGATGGCCAGCCAGTTGTCCCAATACCATTTATTGAATAATCCATCGCTTCCCACAGAATTGAAATGCCGCCTTTATCATATATTAAATTGTGGAGGAGGGATTTTGTACTCATTTTCTGAGAACCTCCGGAGTCAGCAAGGATTTTAGAAGGTTTCAGCTGAGTAGAGGCAGAGGCCCTGATGACCTCAAGGAGGACATGAAACCAAAGCCCACAGTGGTTCAGACAAGCTCTGTGGGCTGGAGCAGGGGTTGCTTAGGGAACAAGAGGGGAAAGTGAGTTCCCAGTGGTGGGAAGGGTTTAACTAGTGCAAGATTTCTCAGCCTTGACACTATTGACATTTGGGGCTGAATAAATCTGTATTGGGGGCATCTTGTGTATCATAGAATGTTTAGCAGCATCCCTTACCTGCACCTACTAGTATTAACCTTTCCCCCAACTTATGACAATCAGAAATGTCTCCAGATGTAGCCAAAATGTCTCCAGGGGTCTCAGATCATCTCCAGTTGAGAAGCACTGTTTTATCAGACCAGGGTTGAGCAAGTCAAGCCCTTTCCTGTTCTGATATCCCACCATCCACAATCTCAAGGGTGCCAGACAGCTAGGAGCCAGGATGGGAGCTGCCCTTCTATCTCATAGACCAGAGACCGCGGTTCCAACCTGCCCCCCACCCCCACCCCCTGGGTCTTGCAGAGAATCTCCGGGGACTCCCTGGGGCCAGCCTGAGCCTTTCCCCTGACAGGTGCACCCCCAGTCTAAGGGCCACACCTGGCCGGGCATCCAGGAGCAGCGACTCAGAAACCTGAGGTGGCAGAAGCTTTGTGACTTGAGGGTGTGTCAGTTTATTGTTTTAGGAGTAAAAGAGTCATGTGTTTGAGAGATTGGGGTGGTAGGTGGGGAGAGAAATTCCATATTAAATAGGCAGGTGTGGGCGTGAGAGGAAAGAGAGATGGGTGAAGTCCCTGGAGCCTGGGAGAAGGAAGATACTGGAGGGGAGCAGTGGCTGCTGAGATTAGCCGATTAGAATGGGACCTGACTTCCTCCTGACAACTGCTGAGTAGGAACAGTTGTTACTGGGGGAGGGGGAGAGTGGACGTGGGTGGGAACTCCCAAGTGGCTCAGTGGTAAAGAATCCACCTGCCACTATAGGAGACGTGGGTTTTATCCCTGGGTTGGGAAGATCCCCTGGAGAAGGAAATGGCAACCCAATCCAGTATTCTTGCCTGGAGAACCCATATGAACAGAGGAGCCTGTTGGGCTGCAGTCCATGGGACTGCAAAGAGTCAGACGTGACTGAGCCACTGAGCTCACATGCATGGCCATGCAGGAGGGTAAGAGTGACCTGAAGGTCCCATGGAGTGTGATGGATCAAGCAGAGAGTGTGGAGACAGCGGCTCTGGCAGATGAACAGCTTTTGCAGAAGCACCTGTGTGGAGTGTGTTGCACCAACATGCATCCTCCCAGGTGTGGCTCCAACATGGGATGCAGCTTCTGATGGGAAAGAGAGAGCCAGGCTCAGGATGCCTTGCTAAGGGGTCAGGTTTCCTTTTATTTCAAAGCACCCCTCAGCTACTCAATATGGGAAAACCACAGGAGGAAGGTGTGCAACAAGGAGTCAGCCCACTGACCTCCCTGCCGCCTCCAGGGATCACCCCCTTTCCTCCCACGTCATTAGAGTGCTCACACACACCACTAGAATGTATATCCTCTGAAGGCAGAGCTTTGTTTTGTTTTGTGCACAGTGCCTAGAACGGTGTGTGGCATTAAAATCCCATGGACGGAGGAGCCTGGTGGGCTGCAGTCCATGGGGTCGCTGAGGGTCGGACACGACTGCGCGACTTCACTTTCCCTTTTCACTTTCATGCATTGGAGAAGGAAATGGCAACCCACTCCAGTGTTCTTGCCTGGAGAATCCCAGGGACGGGGGAGCCTGGTGGGCTCCCGTCTATGGGGTTGCACAGAGTCGGACGCGACTGAAGCGACTTAGCAGCAGCAGCAGCAGCAGCAGGGCATAAGGGATCTTAGTTCCCCAACCAGGGATCGAACTCTTGCCTTCTGCAGTGAAAGCACAGAGTTCCAACCACTGGACCTCCAGGGAAGCCCCCAGCTGATGCTTAATACCCATTTGATGGATGAACAGATCCAGACTGCAAACCTGATGTCACTTATCCTTTTCACTGGGTGGTTCACGATCCATGTTCCATGTCAGTAGATACCTTCCCATGACACAAATTTTTCATGGTGCAGACTCTTGTGCTGTGCCCAAGGCCATATTGTGCTTGGCCAAGTCCTCCTGCTCTTTGAGTTTTTTTCCCCATGTTTCTCCATTACAAATGCCTGTCTGTTCAGGCTGCTGTAACAGAAAACCACAGACTGAGTGGTTTAACAGTTTGTTGCTTACAGTTCTGGAGGCTGGAGGGCCAAGCTCCAGGTGCCAGCATGGTGAGGGCATTCTTGTTGAGTCTCAGAGCTGTCTGCTCGTTGTTTCCTCATCTGATGAGGCCAGAGATAGGAGGCAGACTCTCTAGGGTCTCTTCTCATAAGCGGACTAATTCCATTCATGGGATCATGGCAAAACAGAAGGAACCAACATTATTTTGTCTTCTTTGTGGTTGGCTTCTGGTCATGTTAAGAGATGCTAGTTTTTTCATTCCATTTCCTTGGAGAAATTATTATTATTAAAATTATTAAATTTTATTAAAAGTTTTGAATACTCACATAACAGAAAATTCACCATTTCACCATGTACAAATGTAAAATTCAGTGGTTTTTGTATTTACAGTATTGTGCAGTTATTACCACTATCTAAATTTCAGAACATTTTCATCACTCCCATAGGAAACCCAAATCCATTAGCGATCACTCCCCATTTCTTCCTCCTTATTTCTCCCTCTCCTAGCCACTAGCAACCACTAATCTGTTTTTAGTCTCTATAGATTTTTATCGGTTTGGGACATTTCATATCAATGGAATCACGCAACCGGTGGTCCTCTGTGACTGACTTCTTTCCTTTAGTTTCATGTCTTCAAGATTCATGCATGTATCAGTATTCCTTTTTATGGCTGGAAAATTTTCCATCAAGATTGATCACATCTTGTTTACCTGTTCATCAGTGGATGGACATTGGGGTTGTTTCCACAATTGGCTATGATAACTAATACTTCTATGAATATTCACATACAACTTTCGTGTGATTATGTTTTCAACTCTCTTGGATATTTACCTAAGAGTGGAATTGCTGGGCCATATGATTTATGTTCTGTGTTTACCTTTTTCAGACCATTTCCACTTTAAAAACACTTTATGTACATTGGCAGATGAATGGATAAGGAAGTTGTTGTACATAAACACAATGGAATATTACTCAGCTATAAAAAGGAATGCATTTGAATCAGTTCTAATGAGGTGGATAACCTGGAGCCTGTTATACAGAGTAAAGTAAGTCAGAAAGAGAAAGACAAATACTGTGTATTAATGCATGTATATGGAATTTTTAAAGTAAGTTAAAGAAAAATATGAATTGCATTGCAAGTGGCATGTGAATATGACAGATACCCAGAGAGTGGGGTGCAGTCCATTCATCTGGACGTGACCCCCTCCTTACACCGTTTCCCACCTGTCTCTCCACCCTTATGTCCTTCCACTCCTTGGAGCCTCAGTGAAGCCAAACTGGTTTTCTCATTGTCCCTAAGAAGCTCTCTTTCCTCAAAGTTGCCGCCTCTTGGCCCTGACCTGGGGTGCGATCCAACTCTTGCTTATCCTCCAGAGAACGAGACTTCTCAAAATGCACCTTTTGCTTAAATCTATAGTTTAACCGTCAATTGCTTGTTTTCTCCCTCTTGTTTCTCACTAATGGTTTTATTCGTGAACCTTCTCCTTCCACTGTAAGCTCTTGACAGCTGCATCTATATTTGAGTAGTTCATTGTTCCCCTTGCTTGGTGGGTGCTTAATAGACACTTGGTAACTTGCCCTTCCTTGGAGCCTCCCCTCAGCCTGGAACCAGCCACAGGGTTGGCTCTTGGCCTGTTTGTGTTACCTTGGGTTTGTGGTTTACCCTTCGATTAACTTATTTCCACCTGTTTGGGTGTATCAGCCAGAGGTCTTCACATCCCAGGAGAGAGGGGTTAGTTAATTTTTTTTAGATGCAAGAAACAGAAACCAACTCGAGTCAGCTACCACTGGAAGGGGAATTCAGCACAAGGGGAAGGGGAATTTAGCAGAGACAGGGACTTCCCTGGTGGTCCAGTGATTACGAATCCGCCTTCCAATGTAGGGGACCTGAGTTTGATCCGCAGTTGGGGAACTAAGATCCCACATGCCGAGGTGGGGCAACTCAACATGTGCACGGCAACTATTGAGCCCACCGCCTCAACTAGAGAGAAGCCTGTGTGCCGTAAGGAAGATCCAGTGTACCGCAACTAAGACCCAATGCTGCCAACAAATCCATAAATAGAAACAAATGAATGTTAAGAATACAGGGACATTGCTTGGGTACAAGAGGAAGGTCAGCCTGGTGAAGGGAAGGAGAATTGGGAACCGAAAGACTCTGAGGGGCCTCCATCACTCATCTTCACTTCTCCTCATCTGTATTCATCATGCTCACCTCCAGCTTTCCTTGTCTCTACATCTTAGATGGAAGATGACACCCCCTGGAATCTCAGCCTCCATTCTAAAGTCCTTGAAAGAATCTGATTGGCCCAGCATAGATCTGGTGGCCGGGGAACTAGGGCAATGGTATAGTGCAGCAGTACTGTGGAGTACTCAGCGTGGGGTCCCTGGAGCTGAGCCCTCAGTAGCATTCATTATTGAGTGAAGGAGCAGCTCTGGAGCTGTGAACCTCAGCTTCTTCTTTTCCAGCCTCTAGGGAAATCATGGGAGTGTGGGAGAAGAGCAGGATGTGACAAAAACAGTTAACATCAGACTTGGTAACCTTAAAAACTCCAGATGGAGATATCTTAGGGGAGGGAGGGGAAGTGTGGAGCCGCTGGTCAGTTCCACTTCTGGGAAAGGAAGCTCTCCTGATTTTTCTGGCTCTTTGGTTGGGTAGGGGTTGTTGAAACATCTATTGGAACCTCTTACCTCCTTCTCAGAGTTCCTACTCAGGTGATTTTTGACTCTGAGCACCAGGAATGAAAAGGAAACTTTGTTCCCTGTATCTGGGGGCTGTTGCCACTCTTCTGGATTTCCTTAGTCTAAGTTCTTCCCTGTTGTGCCACCTTCCTGAGGGCAGAGTTGACACACCCTCCATTCCTGTTGAAGGGCTTAGAATGCTCCCCAGTACGTGCAAATATACCCAACTCCTTAAGTCTCAGTTACTTAATCTGCACAATGGGGCACATGCAGCCCACCATTGACATTTGTGGATTTGATCATTGTGGTTTCAGTCTCATTAGCTGCCTAGATCCTTGGGCCATGGTCCTGGGTCATCATCATAAAGCTTTGGTTTGAATTGGTTGCTTGGCAAGATTCGGAAGAAACAGAATGGTGTTGTGACCTAAATTGTGGTCTAGGGACTGAGATTTGCTTCCAAGTCTGGACACTGCCACATAGCTGGGTATCCTTGGGCAGATTTTTTTTTTTAAACTTTACATGATTGTATTAGTTTTGCCAAATATCAAAATGAATCTGCCACAGGTATACATGTGTTCCCCATCCGAACCCTCCTCCCTCCTCCCTCCCCATACCATCCCTCTGGGTCGTCCCAGTGCACTAGCCCCAAGCATCCAGTATCATGCATCGAACCTGGACTGGCAACTCATTTCTTACATGATATTTTACATGTTTCAATGTCATTCTCCCAAATCTTCCCACCCTCTCCCTCTCCCACAGAGTCCATAAGACTGTTCTATACATCAGTGTCTCTTTTGCTGTCTCGTACACTGGGTTATTGTTACCATCTTTCTAAATTCCATATATATGCGTTAGTATACTGTATTTATGTTTTTCCTTGGGCAGATTTTTTAACTTTATGCTTCATTTTCTTTACCCATAAATGGGATGGTAATAGTACCCACCTCACAGGGTGGGCACTTTGGGTGGTTTAAATGAGTTAAGATGAGTACAGCCCTTCACAGTGAGCCTCAACACATGCTGGCCACAGCTCTTCTGCCAGGCTGGTTTCATTCATTCAGGTGATGCCTGGCCTCCAGGTGGACAGGGGGAGCCTGCCTGTGATGCTGTCTTTGTGATCTGGTCCAGCTGTGCAGGGATGCCCACTAGGCCTACTTTTTTTCCTTGGCAACCATTTAACAGGAAAGGTTGGGGCCAGCTAAGCCAGATGTCTAGGGTCCTGGTTGCTTCCTTTTTCTTAATCCTTGTTTACCTTTAACAAAACTGATGAGAGCCATGCAGCCCCTCTGGGTGGCCCTGCTCTGGCTGTTTTGAGTGTTTGCCTTGCCTTAGGAAACAGCAGGTGCAGTTGGCAGCCTCTTTCCCCACCTCCAGCCTGTTAGCCCCAATCTCTGGGGACTCCTTAGACTAATGCAGTTTTAATGAATACACATTACTGTTTACATGGCTGAAATGAGAGCCTGGCTGCTTATTTTATGCTGAGGTTTACAGCTCTGCCATTAAAAATCCTGCCTCCTTCGCTCTGCTTCTGGCCAGGGGGGCTGTTTCCTGGCGACCCTTCTCCCATCCCTCCAAATAAGGTCTTCACTGTGAGGTCTTGTGGTGTTAGAACACCTGCCTTGCCTAGAAAGGAGTCTTTGCCTAGGACAAAAACATAAATATGGGTTCTTCATTTTTAAAAATTTAAAAATATTTAAAAACTTCTCAATTAGAAAATGAAGAGATACCAAGAGGAGAAAATAAAAATCACCCATAATTCCACTACTCAGGAAAAAACCAATTATTAACATTTGGTTTATATTTTTGCAGATTTTAATCAATACTTATAATAAGCATTTTAAATTAAAATTAGAAACCAAAATTAAAACACATTATTCTGAAATCTGCTTTTCATTCCCTGCAATTAATGTAATGTGAACATCTTTCCAAGACAAGAAACATAGATCAGTGGCATCTTTTATCAGGCATCATTGTCTCCTCTGGTATGGCTGTACTTGAATCTCTTCGAGAAAGTTTAAATTAAATCAAATTTCAAATATTAATATACACTCATGGGTTAAAAATTGAAAAGGCACAGCAGAGTTTACCTTGAAAAGTCTCTCTCCTAACCTGGGTCCTTGGCCACCCAGTTTTGCTCCCTATAACAACCAGTATTACCTGTCTCTTGTGTATACTTCTGGAAGTAGCCCCAGAATATACATGCAAATCATATACATTTGTTTTCTCTCCCCAAAACACACACATTCAAATGTTAGCTTACCTTGCTTTTTAAACTTAATATACCTTGGAGTTTGTTCTGTATCAGTACGTTAAGAATGTCCTTATTCTATTTTATGACTGCATTGTGGTCCATGGAATGAATGTCCCTGGGTATGTTTTTAAAATTGTTCTGTATTGACTCAGAGAAACCTTTCCTGTGGTTTTGTCCAAGCTCCTTGTCCATATGGCCTGGCCAGGGGCAGCTAAAGGAAGGATGCCCGTTCAGAGATTAGGAGGGCCTGCAGGTCCAGATTATGAATGGGATTGGCCTGGATGGATCTGAGTGACAAAGACAAAGAGCAGAGCTGGTTGAGCCACATGCCAGGTGGCGGTCACTGGCAAAAGGCCATTTGTGTCTTATCTGCCATTCTCCAGATGGACCACATTTAAAACAGAGGCATTGACCTTCATTTATACTTGGTTGAGAAAAGGTTTCAGCAGAGGCCCAGTGAGAGGATCAGATGTTTCTTACACTTTCTGGCAAGAGGTTGAAGGGTGTCAGCAGGTAAGTGATCTCATAAAGCTGATTCAGAGTGAGAAAGAACTGTGTGTCTGCTTTAGAAACATCCACCTGCCTCCCAGTTGAAGGCATGTGATGGACTAGTCAAAGCATTTCGTGTTGGACTTCCTCTTTCCTGGTGCTCTTAGGTCACTAGGCCAGATGCTTTGAATTGGTTGAGGAAACACCTCAAGTTAGTCTGATCAGAGGGAAATATGGGGGTCTTACTCAATGGGGTTTGTCAGCAAAGACAGTGAAGACCTCCTAGAGAGAGTGGGGATCATTTTGTGTAAGTAAATGAATCTTGTGACTCTCTAAACAGGAGGGGCGATTTGACTCGGGAATGGGGCATTTCCCACACTTGGAGGGATGGGAGGGAGCCCACAAGGATGGAGAGGAAACCAGGATGGTGCCGATGAGAAACTGAGAGGGTTTTTATGGGAACACCTAGGAAGTAATGATCTGTCATTGATGAATCAGGCCAGGTCCACCAGGAGAGACTTGCTCTATTATGTTCCCCCTGGATTTCAGTCAATCCACATGACCAAGTTTTCATTATTGAGTGAAACCAAGTCAAGAATAGACTCATTGTTTATTATGCTACCTGTTTTGTGAGGGTTGGAATGAAATAAATATCCAACCAAACGTAATTATTAAACAATTAAAAATTGCTTTCTTAAATAGCTATTGAATTACATCAGACTCAAAACTATAATTGCCGAGAGGCTGTCAATGAAGAAAAATAGAGTGCTATGTAAAAAAACTTCTAGTGCTATGCTTAGAGAGAAGTTTATAGCCTTAACACTTTTTATGGTTAAAGATCTGTGTGATGCTCTGCTTTGAACATAATTTGGCTACTCACTAATTCTAGTGCACCTGTCATTGCTTGAAAAAGTTTCTGGTATACCTCTTTAGGAATTTCATGTAGACCCAGTTTTCTTTATTAAATCTTCTGAGGTGAATATTTTGAAGGCAAAGCATTCATTTTGTTGTTTAAATTTACATATTTTGAGATAGTCATGTAGCTGTATTATCCACTGAATATATTTCTAAGTCCCACTTATTAGTTTTTCTTATTAAACAAAACAACATATCAGCATTGCGGTAATAAGAAAATAGGATCAAACAAAAAGAAAAAAAAAAGGTAGGTAAGAATTTAGATAAACCAAAACTTGTGTAGCAGATAAGTGATATCTTTAAGGACTCGGGTTCCTTTGTTCTTCCTGCTGCATCAGCTTTAGCAGGTAGTTTTCTGTCACATGATGACAAAGTGGCTGCAGAACCTCCTACAATGTAATGTACATTCCAGGCATGTGGAATATGGAATGGCCTACACCCTTTTTCTTGCAAGACTTTTTGTCTTTTTCACTGGAGAAGGGATAATTATACCCTTTCCAGGGAATCCGTCTCTATCTTTATTGGCCAAGACTCCAGGGCAAACAGGTTAGAATATTTTTATCTCGGCACACTGAACAGTATCAGGGTTCTGTTAGTAAGAAGGAAAGGGGATACACATTGGTTGTACACCTAGCAGATCTGGCATAGAAGGACTCCCCTCCTGCCCTTAGTCCTCATCAGTGTGACAAATTTGTTTCATTCATAGAATTTTCTATATGTTTTGGCTTTATAATTGTTAATTTTTACCAGACAAAAAATGACTGATTTTTGTTTGTTTTCTCTGTTGGACAGAGATCATTTATGATTTTTAATTGGAGATAATAAATATACTTTTGAATGAATGCAGATGCACTCAGGGGCAAAGGGGCTTTCCTGTTCCTGGTTCTTTGCAGAGAAGGATGGTCTATATTTGTCTGGTATTGAGCTTTGAGATGGGTTTTGCAAGAGTTTGGACGTTTCTCTTTTCACCATTTGAGTCTTTGACTAAAGGAGAAGAGAAATTTTAGACCTCTGGGAACTGACTCTGTCAGCTTAGATACTCGGAAGTGGCTGGGGAGAGAGAGGGAGCAGAGATCGAGGGCAACAGCTTCATTTTTGCGCTTCCCCACATCAGTCTCTTTTAAGCTATCGCCCACCTCCCCTCCCCTCTGCAGCTCAAAGCCCCCATGATGTTTCTCCTCTGTGCCTCTTCCCCTCAGCATCTCTCCTCTACCACTTGCCATGTGTGGGGAGCTGTAGAGACTCCCGTGATATTTCTGAGCCTCATTGTCTTTGTTTGATATTTGGGATCCTGGCTCATTGAGAACAGCAATTTGCTCCTGACAGCTTGTCTCCAACCCCTCACCCCCAACATAAACCCAAACTCCCATACCCCACAGGGCATCGATGAAGCACTTTTGAAGTCCTTGCCGGCTTGAAACTTTTTTTTTTACCATAAAGAGAGAGTACTTACTGATTTCCATGATTTTTAAAAATTGTGGTAAAATACCCACAACATAAAATTTACCGTCTTAACTGTTTCTAAGTGCAGAGGACTCTTTTCATCTTGCAAAACTGAAACTATCCCCATTAAGAAGAACTCTTTATTCCTCCTTCCTCCCTCCCCCCAGTCCCTGGCAACCACTAGTCTATCTTCTGTCTCCGTGATTTTGATTACTCCAGGTTCCTTAGATAAGGAGTTGTATTTTTGTGACTGGTATAATTTACTTAGCACAGTGTCTTCAAGGTTCATGCATGTTGGAGCAGGTGTCAGAATTTACTTTTTTAAAAAATTTGTGTAATATCCTATTGTATATGTACACTACAATTTGCTTAGCCATTCATTCACTGTTGGACAGTTGGATTGCTTCTGAAACCTTTTGGCTATTCTGTTCAGAATGCTGCTATGAATATGGGTGGACAAATACCTCTTCAAGCGGTGCTTTTTTCTTTTGGCTATATACTCAGAAGTGGAATTGCTGGATCATATGGTAAATCTATTTTTAATGTTTTAAAGGAATCTCAGTGCTGTTTTCCATAGTGGCTGGACCATTTTGCATTCTCATCAATAGTGTCTAAGGGTTTCAGTTTCTCCACATCCTTACCAACACTTGTTATTTTATTTTATTTTTTTTTTGCCATATGATGATGCATGTGGGATCTTAGTACCCTGACCAAGGATTGAACACATGTCCTTTGTGGGGTATTAACCACTGGACCACCAGGGAAGTCCTCCTTTTTTTGTTGTTGATAGTAGTCATTTTAATGGATGTGAGGTGGTATCTCATTGGGTTTTGATTTGCATTTCCCTACTGATGAGGGATGTTGAGGGGGCTTCACAGGTGGCATTAATGGTAAAGAACCTGCCTGCCAATACAGGAGACATAAGAGACACGGGTTCAATCCTTGGGTTGGGAAGATCCCCTGAAGGAGGGCATGGCAATCCACTGCAGTATTCTTGCCTGGAGAATCCCATGGACGGAGGAGCCCGGCAGGCTACTGTCCATAGGGTTACAAAGTTGGACACGACTGAAGCAACTTTGTATGCATGCATGAGTGATATTGAATATCTTCTTATGTGCTTATTGGCTATTTGTGTATCATCTTCGGAGAAATGTCTGTTCAAGTCAATTTCCATGACTTTGCATTATCACATCTGTATTGATTCAGGCAAGTCAACTGGAATAAACTCTGGCGTTTAGACTGATATTGTGGTTTTTCTGCAAATAAATTCTGCCCCCAAATAACCTCCAACTTTCTGGAAGTAGTCACCACGAACACAGTTCTGAAGATAAGTTTTTTAAAAAAGGAAATTCATAAAAGTATCATGCATCTTCCTTTTTTTTTTTTTTTTTGACACTAATGGAACAATTTAATGTAATTTCAGAGGGAAGCAGAGCTGCTGGAAAGGCTTGTGTGATGAGGGAAGGTTACCCAGCTCTGCTTTCAGGCAGCGTGTGGGAGCAGAGAGTGGTGTTCTCTGCAGGCTCTTAGGGAGGAGAGTGGGTGAGACAGACCATTGCAGGCCCCCAAGGGCTTGGAGCAGAGTCCGGGGAAAGAGGATGGAAGAGGGGAAAGGCAATCCTTCAAGAGTCCTGCAGAATTGGGTGGAAATGCTCTTTGACCCAACAGATTCCACTGCCTTCTAAGTACAGGGTCATGTAGGCAGTGTGCCCTGGTGGAATGCTGATTAAGAAAACTGCTCTTGGACTTGTAGACTTAAAAATGATGCACAGCATGAGAGTTAAGTTTTATCTGGGGCAATATGAGGACTGCAGCCTAGGAGACAGCACGTCAGATAGCTCTGCAAAACTGTTCCAAAGAGGTAGCAGGAAAAGATGGTATATACGTGATTTTGGTGAAGGGGAAGTACATGCAATCAAGCACATATTTTTTGCAGAAGGTTTCTGCTGGTCTCATGAAGCTTCTGCTTGTCACAAGAAACAGTTGTCACCATGAAGGATTTTAGTGCTTTGCTAGATATGAGGAGATACAAGAACTGGGCTCATAAAATCAGCTCTTGAGAACATCTAACTATCTGAGGACCTGTCTTGCCAGTTTTCCCAGAGCACAGAGTGCCTTATTTCTGTTCTCCCCCATGAACTTCTTCAGGGGGCTGTTGAAGGTCAGTAGCTGCAGCAGCATGTGATTTAATCCTTGTAGAGATAGATGGCAAGCACCCATGCCAAGTACCAATTTGTTGTTGACAGACTGAGTTTTTCTAGGCCTCAGTTTCTTCATCTTTCAAATGGGAACATTAACAGGCTCTACCTCATAGGGGTCGTGGTGGGGTTTAAACAAGAAAAGGCGAGTAAAATGCTGACACCTAGTGAGGGATTAAGTTATTAAGAAGGTGCTAGAGACTTGGTCTGGGCCCTTGGAAATCTACTGGTCTCATGAAGAGACAGCCTGGTTCCTACAAAATGCATAGTGGGAAGAAATAAGGGCTAAGATGTGATATGCTCTCCGGTGACAAGAATGCTGGGGAAAGAACCTTAATTCTGAGTCATAATTCTTGGGCAGGCATCAAAGTGGGCGTCACTAGAAGAAGGCATTTGAGTTGACTCTTGCAGGCTCCGTTGGTTCCCAACCAGCAAAGGCTTAGGAAAAGGGCAGGACAGGCAGGGCAAAGGGTTGCGGCCATGATGGTTCATGGTTAATTACACTGAGATGTTTATGTGTTACACTGAGTGTTGTACTTACTTACTTACTTACACTAAGTAAGATCATGAAAACACTGAAATTCAATGGTCAGAAAAGACTTTGGATGATTAAAATGACATATTCATATTTATATGTAAACACATACATAAATGTAAAAGGATAGAACTCAGATTCTACAGAAGTCAGGCAGGAAGCATAAATGAGTGAAGTGGATTGGGTGTAAAACAGTGATGGTGTTTGGACTTGTGTTGAGCTGCAGAGTAGATGCCTTATTGAAAGGCATATCAGGTGAATTCAGAAGGAAATTCATTGCTTTATGTAACTGAGAAATCTAAGGGTATCTGCCTTCAGGTATAGTTTGATTCAGGGACTCAGTATGTTATCAGGACATGGTTTTTCTCATTTCATCTTTCAGTTTAGTTTAGTCACTCAGTCGTGTCTGACTCTTTGCAACCCCATGGACTGCAGCATGCCAGGCCTCCCTGTCCATCACCAACTTCTGGAGTTGACTCAGACTCATCTCCATTGAGTTGGTTGATGCCATCTGCCATCCAACCATCTCATCCTCTGTTGTCCCCTCCTCCTCCCACTTTTAATCTTTCCCAGCATCAGGGTTTTTTATAATAAGTCAGTTTTTCACATCAGTTGGCCAAAGTATTGGAGTCTCAGCTTTAGCATCAGTCCTTCCAATGAATATCCAGGACTGATTTCCTTTAGGATGGACTGATTAGATCTCCTTGCAGTCCAAGGGACTCTCAAGAGTCTTCTCCAACACTACAGTTCAAAAGCATCAATTCTTCAGCACTCAGCTTTCTTTATGGTCCAACTTTCACATCCATTCATGACTACTGGAAAGATCATAGCTTTGACCAGATGGACCTTTGTCGACAAAGTAATGTCTCTGCTTTTTAATATACTGTCTAGGTTGGTCATAACTTTTCTTCCAAGGAGCAAGCATCTTTTAATTTCATGGCTGCAGTCACCATTTGCAGTGATTTTGGAGCCCCCAATATAAAGTCTGTCACTGTTTCCATTGTTTCCCCATCTGTTTGCCATGAAGTGATGGGACCAGATGCCATGATCTTAGTTTTTTGAATGTTGAATTTTAAGCCACATTTTTCACTCTCCTCTTTCACTTTCATCAAGAGGCTTTTGAGTTCCTCTTCACTTTCTGCCATAAGGGTGGTGTCATCTACAGATCTGAGGTTATTGACATTTCTCCTGGCAGTCTTGATTCCAGCTTGTGCTTCATCCAGCCCAGTGTTTCTCATGATGTACTCTGCATATAAGTTAAATAAGCAGGGTGACAATATACAGCCTTGACGTACTCCTTTTCCTATTTAAAATCAGTCTGTTGTTCCATGTCCAGTTCTAACTGTTGCTTCCTGACCTGCATATAGGTTTCTCAAGAGGCAGGTCAGGTGGTCTGGTATTCCCATCTCTTTCACAATTTTCCACTGTTTATTGTGATCCACACAGTCAAAGGCTTTGGCATAGTCAATAAAGCAGAAATAGATGTTCTTCTGGAACTCTCTTGCTTTTTCAATGATCCAGCAGATGTTGGAAATTTGATCTCTGGTTCCTCTGCCTTTTCTAAAACCAGCTTGAACATCTGGTAGTTCACGGTTCATGTATTGCTGAAGCCTGGCTTGGAGAATTTTGAGCATTACTTTACTAGTGTGTGAGATGAGTGCAATTGTGTGGTAGTTCGAGCATTCTTTGGCATTGCCTTTCTTTGGGATTGGAATGAAAACTGACCTTTTCCAGTCCTGTGGCCACTGCTGAGTTTTCCAAATTTGCTGGCATATTGAGTGCAGCACTTTCACAGCATCATCTTTCAGGATTTGAAATAGCTCCACTGGAATTCCATCACCTCCACTAGCTTTGTTCATAGTGATGCTTCCTAAGGCCCACTTAACTTCCCATTCCAGGATGTCTGGCTCTAGGTGAGTGATCACACCATCATGATCATCTGGGTCGTGAAGATCTTTTTTGTACAGTTCTTCTGTGTATTCTTGCCACCTCTTCTTAAAATCTTCTGCTTCTGTTAGGTCCATACCATTTCTGTCCTTTATTGAGCCCATCTTTGCATGAAATGTCCCCTTGGTATCTCTGATTTTCTTGAAGAGATCTCTAGTCCTTCCCATTCTGTTGTTTTCCTCTATTTCTTTGCACTGATCACTGAGGAAGGCTTTCTTATCTTTCCTTGCTGTTCTTTGGAACTCTGCTTTCAAATGGGAATATCTTTAAAAGAAGGTTAAGTAAGTACTCACTGTACCATATAATGCTTCATAGTGTATTGTGGTGACCATCCAGTCTTGAGTTACTAACTTATGCTCTCAAAGTAGTGTGTTTGCACAAGTCATCAGAGGGTTTTCTGATACTGAGCTGATGTTGGCATCACTGTAGTCCCTGGCATTCTTTCTAGTCCTAATGACGATTAGCATGGTGTAGCTAGGATGGGAGGGGAGAGATTGCTCATTGCGGTCATAAAAGGGACCTGGCCAACAGACCCTCTAAGTTGAAGTATGCTTACATAATCATTAAGAAAGGAAAAGAGACCTTGGCACATCTTGCAGTGGTTCTTGAAGTTCTCCCTGGCTGTACCCATCACTGCCAAACACATATTATCAGCTGAAGCAAGTCACATGGCCATACCTACCTTCAGAGCAGGTGGGCAGGCACCATACTGCTCTGTGCTTGGAAGGAAGGGTAGTCAGAACCTTTGCCCCAGTGTCCACTGAACTTCTGTTTCTGAGTTCCTCTGGCTAACCATTTATGTTTCTTCTATTGACATATATAATTAATTTTTTAAGACTGAGCACAAGAGTCTAATAGTCATCTTTGTTTTGTTTTCCTAACAGCCCATGTCAGCTCTAGATCCTGATTTTAAAATTCGAAGCCTCTCTAGGCCCACCTAGTTGCACATCATTTGCTCATTTAGTGAGTAGACCCCATGTAGCTTTGTTCTGGATCTGAGTAAAACTCTTTAACAGGCTACTGAGATTGGCTAGTTCCTTGAGCCTTTTTACATTCCATTAGACAGAGCCTTCTAGGTCAGCATCTGACCATGAGTACATTTTGGGTACATTTATTTAACCACTTTGTGATTTACCTCAAATCCTGAGCCCTTAATGCAGGGAGAATGGAACATGGCCCCTAGAAGCGTGCTGAGAGATGGGGGAAAGGAAAAGGAGATAGAAAGTGCCCTAAATAGGAACACATAGAAATCATCCTTTTTGGAGCTATTTCTCGTTATAGAATCTCTGCCAGGGGTGTCTTCCACTGGAATTCCTGTCCTTTACTCTGGAAACGTCTCAGTGCATCACTGCCCAGAAAGAAGCATCATTTTCCCTTTTTGTTCTGTAGGACACACCTCTGGGATACCCTCAGGCCTGGCTGGTCATTATGCATCTGTGGCCGTGGATGCCCTCTCCTGTCCTAGTCACACCTTGACTCTCCCTAATTAACCATGATGTGTGTTCTCTCTGTTTTGTTTTTCAATTATTTATTTGGCTATGCCAGGTCTTAGTTGAGACACATGAGATCTTTAGTTGTGGCATACAAACTCTCAGTTGCAGCATGTGGGAACTAGTTCCCTGACCAGGGATTGAACCGTCTTTGGGAGTGCAGAGTTGTAGCCACTGGGGAAGTCCAGTGTGTGTTCTTATGGTTGGAAAGAGAGCTTGTATTCCTGCAGTTTCTAGCAGAGCGCCAGGGACTCCATCCTCAACACTGTCTTGTCAGCCCTGTGATGCTAAACCCCAGGAGATCATCCTGTCCCTCTTCCAAACAAGGAGATTTCTTAAAAACCTGAAGCAAGGATCTCAGTCGGCCAGACAGCTTCCAGGCTTCAGAATACTGCCCGGCAAGATTATTTCAATCAATAATTTTCTCAGAGGCCTCAATGTACGATTAGCTGACTTATTTATCCATTGAAGTATTAATTGAATCCCTACTGTGTCAGGTGGTGGTGATGGGGGCATTGTCCAACAGTGATCACAATGGTAGGTCCCTGCGGTGATGAAAGCATTGTCTGGTAGAGAGTACAGACCCATGAAGAGGCAGGCACTCATGCAGGGCCTCCTTGCTGTGGCCCCTCTAAGTGTGGGATCCTGAGGTGAGCAGAGTTGGGGCATCTAAGTAAAGCCCTCAGGGAACTTCCAGGGCTAAGTGATGTTCAAGCCTAGCTTTCAGGGTGACAGATTTAATTCAGTAAAGGGTGTGAAGAGAAGGAGAAGGGGTTCTCAGCAGAGGGAACAGTGAATGCACACAGGAAGGTTCAGGAACCAAAGTCAGTTTGTCTTGACTGGAACAGAGCATCTGTCCTTGTCTATTTATGAGGTGGGGGTTCTGCTCGGGAAAGAGGAAGGCAGGAGCCTGCTCATAAACAGCTCATATGTCCCATTAACGAGTGTAGATGTTATTCTGAGAGTGCAGAAGTCTTTTTAAAATAAAGTGTTACATGATTGGATTTGCCTTTTAGAACCGCTCTGGCTGCAGTTGAAAGGTGAATTTCCCCGTGGCAAGGCTGGAGGAGGGGGCTTGGGTGGAGAGGCGGGTATAGTGATCCAGGCTGGACTTGATGCCTGGATTGCAGTCCGGGTTTGGAGGGATGTTTAGGGAATGTGGTTGAGAGATCTTGGTGATTGGCAGGGGAGTGGGAGGAGCGTGGGAGAGGGAGGAGTCAGGGGTGGCTCCCAGGCTTCCAGCTTGATGCGGGGTGGGTTGGTGGTGCAGTTCACAGAGATGGGACCCATAGGCAGAGTAACATGTTTTGAGGGAACTCAGAGTTCCCGTGATAGGTGCCTAATTGATGTCCAAATGGCACAGACCGGCTGGTGTGTGATCCTTAGACCTGGGGCTTTGGGCTGGATCTGGGCTCAGGACAGAGATTTGGGACTTGCTTGCCTGTCAATGGTAATTGCCGTCATGGAGTGTGATGAGCTTTCCCCAAGAGCTCATGTCGACTCTGGTGAAAGAAGAAGCAGGCCCCAGGCTGAGGGCCCTGGCTTTGGAAATATTGTTGAAATGTGTAAAAATGAAAGTGCTTACAGAGTTATTTCAGCGAACAGTTATTGAGCAAGAGCTTGTGCAAGGCACAGTGGCATGTGTGTTGTGGGAGGCCCTCCGACTGAGGGAGCTCGGCATTGTGTAAGGAAGTGATCACTATTGGGGCAGAGAAACTTTTTGTTGTTGCTGTTCAGTTGCTAAGTCATATCTGACTCTCTGCGATCCCATGGACTGCAGCACGCCAGGCTTCCCTGTCCTTCACTGCTTCCGGAGTTTGCACAAACTCATGTCCATTGTGTCAGTGATGCCATCCAACTGTCTCATCCTCTGTCGCTCCCTTCTTCTCCTGCCCTCAATCTTGCACAGCATCAGTGTCTTTTCCAATGAGTTGACTCTTTGTATCAGGTCCAAAGTATTGGAGCTTCAGCTTCAGTATCAGTTCTTCAATTGAATACTCAGGACTGATTTCCTTTAGGATTGACTGGTTTGATCTCCTTGCTGTCCAAGGGACTCTCAAGAGTCTTCTCTAGCACCACAGTTCCAAAACTTTTTGTAAATGCCCATAGTGTAAAAGAGATGGTGATAAAAGACTAGAGGCTGGGACGAAAAAGGGGAGTGAACAATATAGGCTGGAAAACACACTGCTGTTTGGGGGACTGGAGGGCTCCCTGGAGGAGGTGACTTTCATTTTAAACTGGAAAAATAACCTCAGTACATGGTTTTCATATAGTACTCTGGCCTGGCATTGGATGTGAATAGTAGAGTAGCTGCTCTTTCCTCATAAGCAAAACTAAGAAGGTAACTTTTGTATTAAACTTTTGTTTAAAGACGTCTTTTGTCAGGTGGAGCTGGAGTTTGGGAATGGAGGAGAACTGAGGACAGGTGGGTGAGGGGGCGCTGTAGGAGGGAGAGGAGGCGTGAGGATGTTCTCAGGAAATGTGAGTCCTTCCTCATGGCAGGAATCCAGGGCGCTGAAAGACATTTTGGGACATCAGAGTAGAAAGCTGGAGGAAGGTTTTGAGTGCCGTGCTGCAGAGTCTGGGGTCCAGCGTGAAGACAGAGTACAGTAAGTCCCCTACATTCAATGAGTTCCATCCCCAGAGTGTGTTCATAAGTCCAATGTGTTCATAAGTCCAGTAAAGTTAGGCCACCTACCCAACTAACGCGATCAGCTTTGTAGTACTGTACTATAATAGATTTATAATATGTTTCACACAAATCATAGTAAAAAACAAAGAAAACATTTTAAATCTTACAGTATGATACCCTACAGTACACCAGGTGGCATTCAGGGACTGGCATCCAGTGAACAGGCAACAAGAGTTCCTGACTGGAGGAGGGAGAGGGGCGGAGGCTGGTAGAGATGAAGGACGCTCAGCAATAGGAGGTGGAGGGCAAGCTTCAGTTTCACTGATGCCTGATGTTGATGGTACAGGTTCTGGTTCCTGCTGCTGCTGCTAAGTCACTTCAGTCGTGTCCGACTCTGTGTGAGCCCATAGATGGCAGCCCACCACGGTCCCCCAGCCCTGGGATTCTCCAGGCAAGAACACTGGAGTGGGTTGCCATTTCCTTCTCCAATGCATGAAAGTGAAAAGTGAAAGTGTAGTCTCGCAGTTGTGGTTCCTTGCTGGATTCACTTCTGTCTACCCTCTTGAGAAAATGATCCAGTGATGTCCGGGTAGGAGGTCTTTTTTTTCTCGTCATAATTGACGCTGCAGCACTGGCTTGCATTCTGAACGGCTGCTGCACCCTTCACGGACTGTTCTATGTTTGGGTCATGTGTCTCAGAAACTAACAGCGCCCCCTCAGATAAAGAAAACCCCCTCGCCATTTCCTGGGTTGTGAATCTCTGTGATTCCTCAAGTTACTTCGTCTTTCTCTTGTCTGTCTATGTCCTTTCTCTGGGCATGTTAGCATCTTTGAATGTTCACCACTTGAAGGTTTCTATGCGGAGAACTTACTGTTGGTAGGAATTGGAAACTGATGTGGCTTCCAGCGCACACTGGCTCAAAGTGTGAGCTTTTGAACCAGACAGTCCTTGGGTTCCGAGCTGGTTCCTGCTGCTTCCTGGCTGTGTCGTCTTGAGCAATAATCTCATCTGTCAAACAGGAGTGAAATACCCCAGAGGAGGCTGTGAGGAGTGAAGTAAGATAACGCATAGAAAGCACTTGGCAGTGCAGAAATACAGCAACCCCTCAGTACATGCTGCACTTTAGACATGCTCATACCCACAAGAACTCCAAGGCTGTCCTCTGGTTTACTTTGGGCACCTCAGGGCCTAGGATCGTGTCTGGCCTATAGTAGATGCTCAATAAATATTTCTTGGATACAAGATGAATAATGCCAGTTTTGTTTTGGAAGGGATCTTTGGAAAAATACTTGGATAAAGGCTTCAGGAGAAGGTGAAAATTCCCTTTCTCCTGGTGCCTCGGTTTCAGAGATGAGAGGCAGACCTTTCTGCAAGATAGAAAGGGGGAGCTTTAGGGGGATTCCTGAGACCATCCGGGAGGGAGCTGGTGAGGGGGTAGGAGACAGTGTCCTGTGAAATGTGCCTCCCCCCAGGGAACCCCCTGAAACTTTCTGTAACGGTTTGCATCTGTGATGCTTCCATCTGCCATCTGCTGTGGTCCAAATGGGATTTGTAGAGGCATGTGGCTCTCAGGCCTCCTAGTAACTCTGCTTCCACGGGAAGGCAGCTGCCTCCCAGCCAGCCAGTGTCTTCAAGATGTGGGAAGTTTGCATCTGGAGGAGGAAAACAGCCTGAGGAAAGATGGCAGGAAGTGTGTGGTGGGGACAGAGATGAGCCTCACTTTGTGTGGATGGACTGGTGCTCCAGGTGGACTGTTTTTTTTTTTCCTGCCTGAGTTTATGGGGTTGCTCTTTTGAAGAGCATTTCAATGACTTGTCTGCAGATTCTAGGAAAGAAGTTAAAATTTGGTTGTCAATGTCTGCCTTTCTAGATTTCTTCCTTCTAACTTATTGTTGTTATGACTCCAAACGAAAAGCATTTAGTACTTATTATGGGCTTCATTGGGTTGTTATGATTGAATACATGCAGGCTTTTAGTGCAGTATCCGAGACATAGATGGCATTTAATCTTATCATTGTTATTATTGGTTAGCCCCAAGTCCACTTAATTCCCGCAGCAACATTAGTGGTCGGTACTATTACAGTGTTGATGTTAGAGACACACCTTGACAATTTTGTGGTCATACCTTGTGGCTGAACAGATGCCTGGTCATGCCTGAAGGAATTGGAAGCTCCTAGAGGTTGATGACTGGCTCACGATCATTCACAAAGCAAGTAGCAGAGCCGATTGCCATGGTAACCATTTCTAAGCATCAGTGCTCCAGGATGGACTTGACGATTCCCAGTCTGGCTTTGGCTAGTCCCCAATGCCAGGAGTGTCTGGTCAGAGAAGTAAAGAAAGCGGTTAATTCCTGAACAGTGCCTGCCATGGCTCAGGGGTTGGTGAAGACCACGCTCTCAAGGACCACTTGAGACACTCAAGGTGTTCACTGTCACCTCACCGTCCAAGCTTTATTTTGTTCATTTCCCTTGATGCTCTTCACAGCCCCAGGAACTAACCAAGGGGGTAGTTTTCTCTATCAGCCATGGGAAGGGTGCCTCGGTTGTCCCGAGGTCCTGGGGCTCTTGGTAGGACCGGAACCAGACTTCCGTTTCCGTAACCAGACTTCCGTTTCCGTGTTTCCAAATTCGGTTCTCTTCTGTCAGTGGACCACGAGGCCCCCCCCTAGACGAGACAGATGGCAGACAGCTCCAGGAGTTTAAAATAGACTGAGCTCACTTCTGAGGTAGACATGTGCGTGGAGAGTGAGCTGGAAGGCAGGGACCCCTGTGTGGGAAAGCATTTTGGCAGAAAAGAGCCCAGAGTGGAGCGTTGAATGTGAGCGTGAGTGTAGTTAGGTGGGTGTGAGAGTGTGAGAAGGGACTTGGGAGGGAGCCAGCATGAGGCAGGGCAGGGATGGGGAGGTATGGGAGCACCTGTACGGCTTCCTCCCTCCTCTCCAGCCCTGCCTGCCAGCTGCGCTCCCAGAGATGAGAGGGTCAGGTGGTCATACTGGCATGCCTGCAGTTTTTTCCTTCCCATCCTTCTGGCCTGCTGGGTCTTGGAAACTGATGTTTCAGGAGAACGGTGAATTTCCTGCAGAGAATTTGTACAGCCCCTTTAGGGTGATTCAAAGTCTATGCATTCCCTACTTTTTGGTAAAGAGGCCCCAAGGAATGATCCATCGCATCCACCTTTGAACCATGTGATGAAGTTGCCTGCCCATTGCTGATGGACCAGGCATGTCTTCACCTGATTCTTTCTCTGGGACTTGGACTTCGCCCTGAGCGATGCCAGCTAGCCTCTAATAACTCTAGACTAGAAGGCAGTGTGGCCTCAGGGACTGTGCGATGTGCACCAAAAATCAGAGGAAGCCTCACTGTTTCTGGAGCGGGTTCAGAGGCTGGGTTCAGAGATCGTGTGGACAGGGAGACAGAATGGCTGTCTTGGTTCTTGATGGTCCTGCCTTGAAGCCAAACTAAGTGGCTGGCCTTGGTTTCTGTGAGTTACTTTGTTTCCTTGTAACAGGCTTCTTTCTTTGCTTGAGCTAGTTTTAGTGGGATTCTGACTGTTGTAATCCTAGATGCCCTGAGGAAGAGGCTAAGGAGATGCAGGTGGAAACCTTGGCCATTATGGCAGTGAGGTTATCGGGATCTCTCTGGAGGGCACATTTTGGGAATTATCAGAGTGCATTTCTGACTGGAGGGGGTCTTGTATCTGAGGGATCTGGGGACTGAGAAGTGGGAACAGATGCTCTGGCAGAAGATGTTGGTCCATGCAACAGCCATTCCCCCATCACTCCTGGTTTTACTTAGTGATAGGGTGCCCAAGGGACCAAGTACGAGTGACCCAAGATAGTTCTGTTTCCACCCTCAGTGACTGATCTTGAGGTGAGCATGGGACCTAGTTTTGGCCAATGTAAAAGAGAAAATAACTCATTTTCCTCTCAACCCTTCCTGTCTTAGAGGTTGTCAAATATGAAAATAATGGTTGGAGCTATGGTGACCACCTTAGGACGATACACGGATGCCTAGAATTGCAGCTGACAGCCTGGAGCCACTCACAGCCCCAGAAACTTCCTACTCCAAGCGGTTCCTGTGTGTGATATTTGTTGATGAGCCCCTTTTGTTTAAGCAGCATTTAGTTGACTGTTATGTTAATTGAAGCCTAAGGCATCTTTTTTTTTCCTTAATTGGAGTATAATTGCTTTACAATGCTGTTAGTTTTTGCTGAACAAATGTGAATCAGCTCTATGTATATAGAGATCCCTTTCCTCTAGAGCCTCTCTCCCACCACTCCATCCCACCTGTTTAGGTCTTCATAGAGCACTGAGCAGAGCTCCCTGTGCTATACAGCAGTAAAGCCCAAAGCATTTCAGCTGATACAGTTAGGCTTTGTGATTTGGAGATCTGGGAGGAAAGCAAGGCATGTACAATAATCTCTTTAAGCAGAAAAATTAATGCTTTGCTACATGAAGACCTTTAGCTCTGGTATTAAAGGCTGGTTTATAAAGCTTTGGCTTTGAGAATTGTGTGAACTGATACCAACTTGCGTATCCATCCATCATCCACACACTCATCCATCCATCTTGCATGTGTTCATGTTTCCATCCATCATCTGTCCATCCATTCGTCAGTCCATCTCTCTATTTGACTTTCTTTTTATGAAACTTTCCCTTTGAGCGATGGAAGATTTCCTTCTTGGCCTTGCTTGATTCTGTCTGTTGTCATTTCAGTATAAATGCTTCTCTTTCTCCAATTAGATCACATTTAGAGAGATGGGATTAGGTGGTTTTAGCAGAGTGAGAAGGAGGTTCTGCAGCAGGCTCTCTCTAGGGACACCTGGTCTTTCAGTGTGTCTGGCATCTTAAGAGAAATGTTGACTTTTAGACATTGGGGGGAAAGTGTCTCTTCAGTTCTTAGGACGTTAAAATCTCCTATGTCCCCTTATTTCACTCCCTGGAGCTGCCTCAAATATACTCAAGCACTGTCGGCTTTAGGCCTGGATGCGTTGGCTTGAAAGGGCCAGAATCTGTCTGCAGAAAAATCCTGTGGGACTGACTTCAGGAAATACTTACTTTTTTCATAGCAGTTTTAAGGGGGAAGATACTCTTTATTTTATTTATTTATTTTGGCTGTGCTGGCTTGTTGTTAGTAGCAATGCTTACTAAGGCCCACTTGACTTCACATTCCAGGATGCCTGGCTCTAGGTGAGTGATCACACCATCGTGGTTATCTGGGTCATGATGATCTTTTTTGTATAGTTTCTCTGTGTATTCTTGCCGCCTCTTCTTAATATCTTCTGCTTCTGTTAGGTTCATACCATTTCTGTCCTTTATCGTGCTCATCTTTGCATGTTCCCGTCGTATCTCTAATTTTCTAAATTAGAAAGTGAAGAAGAACTGAAGAGCCTCTTGATGAAAGTGAAAGAGGAGAGTGAAAAAGTTGGCTTTAAAAAAAACAAAACTGAACATTCAGAAAACTAAGATCATGGCATCCGGTCCCATCACTTCATGGCAAATAGATGGAGAAACAATGGAAACAGTGACAGACTTTATTTTGAGGGGGGGGGCCCAAATCACTGCAGATTGTGACTGCAGCCATGAAATTAAAAGATGCTTGCTCCTTGGAAGTAAAGCCATGACCAACCTAGACAGCATATTAAAAAGCAGAGACATACTTTGCCAACAAAGGTCCGTCTAGTCAAGGCTATGGTTTTTCCAGTAGTCACGTGTGGATCTGAGAGTTGGACCATAAAGAAAGCTGAGCACTGAAGAATTGATGCTTTTGAACTGTGGTGTTGGAGAAGACACCTAAGAGTCCCTTGGGGTGCAAGGAGGTCCAACCAGTCCATTCTAAAGGAGATCAGTCCTGGATGTTCATTGGAAGGACTGATGCTGAAGCTGAAACTCCAATACTTTGGCCACCTGATGCAAAGAACTGACTCATTAGAAAAGACCCTGATGCTGGGAAAGATTGAAGACAGGAAGAGAAGGGGACAACAGAGGATGAGATGTTTGGATGGCATTACCAACTCGATGGACATGAGTTTGAGCAAGCTTCAAGAGTTGGTGATAGACAGGGAAGCCTGGCGTGCTGCAGTCCATGGGGTTGCAAGGAGTCAGACACAACTGAGTGACTGAACTGAACTGAATTGGGTCTTCATTGCTGTCACAGGCGTTCTCTAGTTGCAGCAAGCGGGGGCTGCTCTCTAGTTTCAGTGAGCAGGCTTCTCATTGTGGTGGTCTGTCTTGCTGGGCTTCCCCAGTGGCTCAACTGGTAAAGAATCCCACCTGCCAATGCAGAAGATGCAAGAAATGCGAGTTCTATCCCTGGGTGGGAAGATCCCCTGGAGAAGGAAATGCAACCTACTCCGGTATTCTCGTCTGAAAAATTCCATGGATGGAGGAGCCTGGCGGGCTATTCCACAGAGTCGGACACGACTGAGAATGCACGCTCACACATTCTTGTTGCCAAGCGTGGGCTCTAGGGTGCACCGGCTTCAGTAGTGGTGCATGGGCTCAGTTGCCCCGCGGCATGTGGAATCTTCCCTGACCATGGATTGAACTGGTGTCCCCTGTATTGCAAGGCAGATTCTTAACCACTGGGTCACCAGGGAAGCCCCTATTCTTTATTTTCTGATTATTAGGAATTGTATCTGCTTACGTAGATACACTGGCCTTTGTTTAAAAAAATCAGTTCCATAAAATATTTCCTGTTGATAAGATTTGTACCCATCTTGGACCGTTGTAGACAACGGTCTACTTCTGATTATAATGGAACGTGTTTGTATGTGTGCCTGGCCCCTCCTGGCCTGGCTGTTACTGGGGTGGTGGTGATGGGGTTCCTCGAGGCTGGGATGCTGGTTCTGGTAGCCTGTCTGGTGGTTTCTGACAGAGGTCCTTGGGGTTGTATGTGGGGAGCAAAGAGAACAGGGAGAAACGCAGGGTGATAGGAATGTGAACCACATGCTCAGGAATGACTGAATCTGATTTCATTTAGCAACCAGAGTTCTTACTTCTTGAGCCAAGTGGGTTTTTCTTTCTGAACTTGGCCTTGGCTGATGCTTGAGTCTTTGCTTGAGTGCAGGTAAGAGGATGTCTTGGGCGGCAGCCACAAACCTGGCTGAACAACGGCTCACCTGGAGGCTGTGTTCATACATATGGAACCTCACCTCAGATCTACCCAGTCAGGAGGTTGTCACGAGTGGCTGTGTGTTAGACTGAGCTGGGGAGCTTTTAAAAGTCCCAGTGCCCTGGCCCTACCTCAGACCTGTTAAATCAGAATATCTGGGGATGAGACTGGAACAGCAGCCTAGTTTAGTAAAGGCTCTCAGGTGATTAAAAGGAGCAGCCAGGTTTGAGAGCTACAGGGGAGATAATCTGGACTTTCTATAAAGCCTGATGCAGTCAATCTTTTGAACATCACGGATTGGACCATGGTCACTTAGCAGTATAGACAAGACAGGCTCACCTCACCTTCATGACTGTAACAGACTGTTACTAATGGGCCCTTGGAGAAATAGCAAACCACAGGGACCCAAAAGGAATATAAAGTGAAAATTAAATCATGTCAGTCTTGGGCATCCATATCCCAGCTCTACATCAAAAATCTTTGAAGTTAAAAAATGCAGTGTTTTAAAATGCAATTTTGGGTAATATATAGCTCAAAAAAATACAAGCTCAAAAAAATACAAGAAAGGATACAGGTTTTAAATTTTCTCATTCACATCTTTCCTCCACCCACCCACTGCCCACCCTTTCTTGGGGTATCCTTCCAGAAGCTTTTCTTCTCCTCCCTTGTTTTCATAGAAAAAGGTGGCATACTGCAACCCACTTTGCTTTTTCTGCTAATATTTGGTTGGTAGCCTCCCGTGTGCTGGAATGGCTGGCATTTGTTCTGATTTGGTTTCCCTGGTGGCTAAGAAGGTAAAGAATCTGCCAGGAATATGGGAGACCTGGGTTTGATCCTTGGGTTGGGAAGATCCCCTGGAGAAGGGAAGGGCAACCCACTCCAGTGTTCTTGCCTGGGAAATCCCATGGACAGAGGAGCCTGGCTGGCTACAGTCCATGAGGTTGCAGAGTCAGACATGGCTTGAGTGACTAACACACACACATGCCATGCCAGTCTTTACATATTTGAATTAGTCTTGCCTACCTCTTGACTTTGCATCTTGGAGAACTATTTATGTGAGTACAAAGAGAGATTCCCTTTTTTTTTTTTTTTAATATTTATTTGTTTGTGCCAGGTCTTAATTGCAGCATGTAGGATCTTTAGTTGTGGCATTTGGAACCTGGTTTCCCTGATGGCTTAGCTGGTAAAGAATCTGCCTGCAATGCGGGAAACCTGGGTTCAATCCCTGGGTTGGGAAGATCCCCTGGAGAAGGGAAAGGCTACCCACGCCAGTATTATGGCCTGGAGAATTCCATGGACTGTATAGTCCATGGGGTTGCAAAGAGTCAGATACGATTGAGTGACTTTCACTTCACTTTTTTGAAACCTAGTTCCCTGGCCAGGGATCGAACCTGGGTCCCCTTCACTGGGAGTGTGGAGTCTTAGCCCCTGTACTACCAGGTAAGTCCCCCAAAGAAAGCTTCCTTAAACTTAAAATTAGACGCAAAGTTTTCCATTGTATGGATGATTCATAATTTATTAGAGCAGTTCTCTGTGATGGACTTCAGATTATTCCCAATTTGGGGCTGTTTCAAACAATGCTATTAAGAAGAATGCAGTAAATGTATCATTTAGATATGTAGAAATTCATCTGTAGAATTCCTGTAAGTGCTGTTTAGTGGTGAAAGGGCATTTTCTGGAGTCAAATTAGCAATGAGAAATGTGGAGAAGATCTCATGTTCTCCAGCATTGCTGTGCCAGGCAACTCTGCTTCTGAATTGTACTAGATGAACAGCTATATTTGCTTTTTTCCTTTGTCTTTGAGGAAATATCAGAAGGAGCAGCTGAAAATTTTTCATCTGATGATTTTAGAGGAGATGTTTCAATTCTCCAAGGCTGGTTCTTGGACCACCGGCATGTATCCTATAGCATTTGTGAAGAATACAAACCCAAGGCTTCACTAGAACTTTTGGGTAGAGTGTGATCAGTTTTTAATAGGCTCCTCAGATGATGCTTCTGTTCACTGGACTTGGAGAACCACTGTTGTGGGGAATTGTTTTGGAGGAGTGCCCTGGGAGGAGACCCTCTCATATGATTACAGAGTAGGGCCACTCTAGTTCATCCCATCCATGATGTGTACCTGCTGTGAACATCAAAAGCTCTATGATTCCAAGTAGACTTGGTCGTGGCAAAGGCTGAATATAACATTTGACTATCAGTCCCTCTTTGCCCTCACATGACTAAGATAATATATAACAGGAGAAACACTATAGACAACTTAAAAATTAATGACCAGTTGTTGGAATCTCAGTGATAGCTCCATTATCTGTAAGACAGATGGGGCTGGCTTGGGTTCACTCACTCTAGGCATCACCCCTGGATACAAAGATCAACTGGAAACAGTAGAAAAACGCTTCGTCTCTCTGCCACCATCCTGTTCCTAGACTAGGAGACCCAAGTGAAAAGTCATCCTTCTTCTACTCAAGAGTATTTTTTTGAAATAACTGAAGGCTTCTTACAACCCTTGATCTTCCCGCATTCACTCAGAGAAGTCAGACAGGTAGAGGAGGCAGTTTACTTGTGCACTGGCTGGTGTAGGGAACTGTTGATAGCAGACTGATCCTTGAGGGTGAGGCTTGCATAGGTAAGGTGCATTGTTGTGGTGGTCGGGAAGATCTCCTTTGGAAGGTAAGGTACATTATAGAGACCAAAGGAGCTACAGTGTGCATCTGGGGATCAGAGAACGTAGGAGCAGAGAATAGAAGAGTCTGTTTAAGGATAACGGAGCTGCAGGGGATGAGTGCTTGCTAGAAACCTGGTGCTGTTTACATTGGCCTGCCCTCCAGTGTGGCTTGACAAGGGGATTTGACCATCTCGAAAGTGGGCAGAGAGGGCTTCCCTGGTCGTTCAGTAGTAAAGAATCCACCGCAGTGCAGAGACATGGGTTTGATCCCTGGGTTGGGAGGATCCCCTGAAGGAAGGCACGGCCAGCCCCTCTGGTGTTCTTTCCTAGAGAATCCCATGGACAGAGGAGCCTGGTGGGCTACAGGCCATAGGGTTGCAAAGAGTTGGACATGACTGAAGTGACTTAGCATGCATGCATGGTGGACAGAGAACAGGACCAAGGATACTCTATGCAAACTGTCTTTTGACAAATACAGGATCTGGGTGTAGATTCGCAATGAGTAACACAGAGCTTACGACAGTGCAGTCTACAGAGTTTTGAGGGACAATATTGGATTCTCAGTCATGCTGTCATTAATATGTGAAGGCGACAGAGTGCCAGTTTTCAGATATAAAAAGGTTTTGGAAATCTACCACCAATAAAAGAGTTATGTGAAGAGGTCCTCTCTCTGACTGAGAGAAGTCTAATACTAAGAACTTCAGGATGGAGTTACAGTTTAGAGGAAATGCGATGAATCCTTCAAGTAATTAAATGTAACATTGAGTCCAAATAATCACTCTTAGTCTTATGTTAAAATAGATGGCAGAAGATTTATCAGTCATAACAAGTATATCATCCAGATGTGGGGGATGTTGATAATAAGGGAGGCTATGCATGTTGTGGGGGTATATGGGAAATCGCTGCACCTTCCCCTCAATTTTGCTGTGAACCTTAAACTGCTCTAAAAATTAAAGTCTTAATAATAAAATAAAATAGATGTTAGACGTTAAAAATATTTGTGAATGAAAGGCAATATGGTGTAAAAATAACTTCATAATCTTTTATGAAGATTTGAGTTTAAAATCCTAGTTTATGTTAATGAAGACTGCAAAGAAGATAGTAGGGGAGTGAGGTTAAGAAAAATGTATTCAGTTTACTGTCTTTTATATGGAAGACTTAATCAGAAAATATGCCATCAACTTTCTCTGTTAAAAATGAAGTAAAACTAGAAGTTAATAAAAAAAGATTATAAAATCAAGAACTTAAAATTGAAACACTTTCCTTAATAACCCTGGGACATATTCAGTATGGTGCTGGATGTTCTAGCCAGCGCTAAGCATGTAATAAGGCAAGAAAAGGAAATAAAAGGCATACAGATAAGAAAGGAAGAAATAAAACTGACTTTATTTGTAGATGACATGATTGTACAGAAAATCTGAAGGAGCCTCCAAGGCAACAACAAGAAGACAAAAAAATCCTACTACAACTAATTAATGAGTTTAGCAGTGTTGCAGGGTACAGGATAAACTACAAAAGTTGATTCTGTTTTTATATACTAGCAATGGACATGAAAGACTCAACATTAGTTCTTCCCAAATTTGTGTACTGATTTGGTGCAATTCCTATGAAAATCCCAACAGAATTCCTCTGTGGATAAAACAAGATTATTATATAATTTATATGAAAAGGCAAAGAAGCTAGATGAGCTAAATCAGTTTTGAAAAAGAAGAATGAAGTGGGCGGAATCAGTCTTATTGTAATGTTAATAGCTACAACAATCAGGACTTGGTGGTATTAGTGGAAGGGTAGACCCAGAGATCCTTGGAACAGAATAGAGAATAGAAGTAGACCCATACAAGTGCGCCCAGTTGATTTCTGACAAAGGCACAAAAACAATTCAGTGGAGAAAATACATTCTCAACAAGTGGCGCTGGGGCAGTTGTTTACCTATGGGCAGAAAAATGAACCTTGGCCCAAGTCTTACACCTTACAGAAAAATTAGCTCACAATAGATCATGGACTTACATGTAAAACATAAAGCTATAATACTTTTAAGAAAACACAGGAGAAAAATCTTTGGTATCTAGGGCCAGGCAAAGAGTTCTTTAGGTATTACGCTGGAAGCATGAACCATAAAAGAAAAAATTGATATGTTGGACCTCATCAAAGTTTTAACACTGTTGCATTATGAAAGACCCTGTTAAGAGGATGGAAAGACAGACTACATGTTGGGACCAAATATTTGCAAACCTCATATCTGCAAAGGACTATGATCTGGAATGTATAAAGAACCTGCCAAACTCAGCAAATAACCTAATTAGAAAATAGGCAAAAGATATAAACAGACATTTCACTGAAGCAGAGATACACATGGTAACATAAGCACATAGTCTCACACATGCACAGACACACCCCACAATGAGATAGTATTGCACACTTACCAAAATGGCTAAAATAATCAACAATGACAGTACCAAATACACATGAGGATACGGAGCATCTCAGTCATTCTTATATTCTTGGTGGGAATGTAGAATGGGACAGCCACTCTGGAAAACAGTTTGGCAGTTTCTTAAAAATGAAACAGGCAACTGTGATATGACCCATGAATGATTCTCTAGGGCATGTATTCCCAAGAAATGGAAACTCATGCTCACACAAAAACCTCTGTGCAAATCTTTATAGTGTCTTTATTCGTAATAGCCAAAAGCTGGAAGCAGCCCAAATGTCCTTCAGTAAGTAAATGGCTCAACAAATTGTCGTCTGTCCACATCATGTACTATTAGTCAGCAATAAAAAGGAACAAACTACTGATACACTCAGCGACCTGAATGAATCATCAGAGAATTATGCCAAGTTAAGAAAGCTTATCCGCAAAGCTTCTACTCTACTGTATGATTACAATTACATAACATTCTCGAAATGTCAAAATTATAGAAATGGGGAACAGATTAGTGACTTCCAGGAGTGAGGAGAGGGTGGGAGCAGAGAGAAGTGGGTGCGACTGTAAAAGGGCAACGTGAAGCCTCCTTGCGAAGTATTCTGTATCTTCACTATATTAATCTTAGTATCCTGGGTGTGATATCATATTATAGTTGTGCAAGGTGTTATCTTTGGGAGAAACTGGGTAAAGGATATATGGACTCTCCCTATTATTTTTTATAACTGCATGGGAATCTACAGTTGTCTCAAAATAAAAAAATATTGAGTAAAAGTTTCAAAATTAGGCTATTTAGTATAGTTTATAAACTATAGATGACACCAAGTCAGTATTCCAAATTCATAGTCATCAATGCTTTTTATAACTACAACCTCACTTCTTGTTACATATCAACAAACTGTAACTAGAAGTGGGGTCCAGCTGCTTGCTGCTCAGAAGCCAATAAAGAGGCAGAGTTGATCGAAAGGAAAGTTTGCTTGATTTTGGATGCTGCCATGAAGGTGTGGGGGAGGGCGGATGCCTGTCCAAAGGCCGACTCCCCCCTGGTTGACAGTCAGTGGGCAAGAGCTTTTATAGGCTGTAGTGGGGCAAACATACAGAAACAATACAGTCCTGAGAGTCATCTTGAAATTGGTCATTGGTGGTCTGACTTGCATCATCTTGATTGTTTTAAATACAGTTAATCTTTAATTCCAGGGTCAGTTTGTTCCCATTCCCTTGAGGCCAATTCTCAGAATTTGTGGCCGCGTATGTCATGGCTAAAGTCTGGTCACTGGGTAGTTAACTTCTTGCACCTGGTAGGACTTTTTAATATCTATAGGACAGCTCACAGAATATGGCTCAGAATATCTTCTATACCCCTTGAGAAGGAACTAAAGGTCCTTGGGTATGCTTAATGACTAAACCATTATTATTTGAGCTCCTTTGACTGTTTTCCCTTTGTTTCTGCATTTTCTCCCTTCTCTGATCAGATTTATTCTTTGACTAAACTTTGTCCGCAGACAAAAGGCAGGCTGAGGACATGGTGATAGGCGGAAAGGACCATAGGGTTCCGCTCCGTTGCAAAACCATCAATTAAGCATTTCACTCAAGAAGTAAGGGAGAAAAAGTTCACAAGAGAAACCTAAGGAAAGCAGGAATAAAAATGCAGGATTGGGTCTCCTGTATTACAGGCAGATTCTTTAGAATCATCTGAGCCACCAGGGAAGCCCTATAACATTTTATATCTTGTTGTAATAAAGCATTAGAATGTACAAAAAGCATTGTGTTGATAACTCAAAGAATTAGCCCTGGAAAACAGGACAAAGCAAAACCAACAAAAGCCGATAAAATAGATCTACTTTTTTTAAAATTTAAATTTATTTATTTTAATTGGAGGCTAATTACTTTATAATATTGTATTGATTCTGCCACACATCAACATGAATCTGCCACAGGCATACACGTGTTCCCCATTCTGAACCCCCTCCCACCTCCCTCCCTGTACCATCCCTCTGGGTCATCCCAGTGCACCAGCCCCGAGCATCCTGTATTGAACCTGGACTGGGAATTCATTTCGTATATGATATTATACATCTTTCCATGCCATTCCCCCAAATCACCCCACCCTCTCCCTCTCCCACAGAGTCTAAAAGACTGTTCTGTACAACTGTGTCTCTTTTGCTGTCTCGCATACAGGGTTATCGTTACCATCTTTCTAAATTCCATATATATGTGTTAGTATACTGTATTGGTGTTTTTCTTTCTGGCTTACTTCACTCTGTATAATAGGCTCCAGTTTCATCTACCTCATTAGAACTGATTCAAATGTATTCTTTTTAATGGCTGAGTAATACTCCATTGTGTATATGTACCACAGCTTTCTTATCCATTCATCTGCTGATGGACATCTAGGTTGCTTCCATGTCCTGGCTATTATAAACAGTGCTGCGATGAACATTGGGGTACACGTGTCTCTTTCAATTCTGGTTTCCTCAGTGTGTATGCCCAGCAGTGGGATTGCTGGGTCATATGGCAGTTCTGTTTCCAGTTTTTAAAGGAATCTCCACACTGTTCTCCATAGTAGCTGTACTAGTTTGCATTCCCACCAACAGTGTAAGAAGATTCCCTTTTCTCCACACCCTCTCCAGCATTTATTGCTTGTAGACTTTTGGATCACAGCCATTCTGACTGGCGTGAAATGGTACCTCATTGTGGTTTTGATTTGCATTTCTCTACTTTTAACAATCATATGTTTAAAATGGCCTTCCCAGGTGGCGCTAGTGGTAAAGAACCTGCCTGCCATTGCTGGAGATATAAGGGACGCGAGTTTGATCTCTGAGTCAGGAAGATCCCCTGGAGGAGGGCATGGCAACCCAGTTCAGTATCCTTGCTTGGAGAATTCCCATGAACAGAGGAGCCTGGGGGCTACAGTCCATAGGGTCACACAGAGTCGGACATGACTGAAGTGATTTAGCATGCCTGCACATGTATAAAATGAATCTATAAGATGAATATAATACATATAATGAATATATGTGTATCCACAGTATGCAAATTGGGAATGATAAAGGACAGGAATACAAGGATAGAAAACATTATAAGCTAAAACATAATACTATACAGGTATACATGGATTTATATGATAGCTTTATTTCTTTGTTTATTGGCTGTGCTGCGTCTTCAGTGCTGTGTGAGGGCTTTCTTTAGCTGCGGTGAGCAGGGGCTACTCTTTGTTGCAGTGTGTGGGCTTCTCATTGGGGTGGCTTCTCTTGCTGCAGAGCACAGGCTCTAAGCATGTGGGCTCGGTAGTTCCAGTACACAGGCTTAGTTGCTCTGAAGCATGTGGAATCTTCCTGGACCAGATATTCAACCTGTGTCTCCTGCATTGACAGGCGAATTCTTAACCCCTGGACCACCAGGGAAGTCTTACCATAGCTTTTCTACTACTCTCTTCTGATATTGGGCAAGTTATTTACTCTCTCTAAGATCAATCTCTTCCACTGTAAAATGGGGATAATAATGCAGCGTTTGTGTGGATTCTGTGTGCTGATATGTTTAAATAGCTCAACCCATCGCTATGTGCTTCATAGAATTCAGATGTTAGCTATTGTTAATTTTTGGTATTAACTTTGTTAATAGTTAAATGTCTAGGAAAGCAAAAATGCCTAAATTATCAACCATAAAAGAGAGCCTGCCTAGACTAGGCCTGGAAAAGTTTTTCTTATAGGGACAGAGTAAATATTTTAGGTTGTGTGGGGCATTCTCCAAGAACAACTCAACTCTGCCATTGTAGCATGAAACCAGCTATAGATAATTTGTAAAGATGTGGACATGACTGTATTGCAATAAGACTTTATTTATTAAAACAAGTGGAAGGCCAGCAGGGTGTAGTTTACTGGTGTCTGGTCTAGACCAAGAGCAAAGAAGGAAATAATGAAAGTTTCAAATCCATTAGCAAAACCCCCAGGACAAGTGATCCTTTTGGCTTTCAAAAATTTTCTCTAAACCATAGAAAAAGAAGAAAACAATCTCAGTTCTTTCCTCTGACCTAGCATTATACACAGAGAAGGCGATGGCACCCCACTTCAGTATTCTTGCCTGGAAAATCCTACAGACGGAGAAGCCTGGTAAGCTGCAGTCCATGGGTTTGTGAAAAGTCAGACACGACTGAGCGACTTCACTTTGACTTTTCACTTTCACTCATTGGAGAAGGAAATGGCAACCCACTCCAGTGTTCTTGCCTGGAGAATCCCAGGGGCGGGGGAGCCTGGTGGGCTGCCGTCTGTGGGGTCGTACAGAATCGGACATGACTGAAGCGACTTAGCAGCAGAAGCAGCAGCGTTATATAGGCACACAAACCTGATAACACAATATATAAAGCATAATATAATATCACTTGTAAACACAGAAAAGATTAATCCTAAATTAACCCTGAACAAGTTGAATCTTTTTAATATTAAAAGAACAATGTATCATGATCAAGGAAGATTCATTCTAGAAATACATCATGGTTTATTATTAGGAAGTCTATTAATAAATTCCATCAATATCTCAGAGGAAGAAGTGTGATCATCTTCATAGATGCCAAAAAAGCATTTGTTAAAATTTCAGCATTAATTTTGGGTAAAAACTCACAGAGAAAGAACTAAGAATAAGAATATACTTTCTCAGCATGATACAGACTATCTGTGGCCAACCAGTGGTCAAAATATGCTATCTTTTGTGATAGTTGAAGCATTTCTATTAAAGTCAAGAATAAAAGAATGGTGGTTAAAGGATCAACACTTATTTGTAAAAAGAATGCCAAACTGACCCTATTCATAGGTTACGTAATATTTATTTTAGAAACTCTAAAGGGATCAATTGAAAAGCTATTAGTACTAATAAGAGTTATAGCTAAGGGGTTAGTTAACAAAACCTGTCAACCAAAATCAATAACTTTCTAAGTAGTTGGATAAATGACATAATGGAAAATAATCCCTTCTGATCTCCAGTACCACCTCACTGCCCACCAGCTCCTTTTCCTCCATCTGCATGCTTGGCAGACAGCCAGCAAAGAGTGCTATAACCCTCAGTGACAGGAGGACATGTGGAAACTTGAATATTAACCATAGATTGGCAAAGCCACTTCTGCCCTGTGTCTGCAGCATTGCCTGCATAATGAGCATAATCAAACCTCTCTTCTATGGTATTGAGCATTAACTCTGATTTGTGTGTGTGTGTGTAAGAGATAGCATCTCAATGATGGTTCATTAAAAGTTAATTTCCTTTCTGCTACCTTCCTTTGTTGTTGTTTAGTGGCTCAGTCATGTCCGACTCTTTGTTACCGCATGGACTGCAGCACACCAGGCTTCCCTGTCCTTCACCATCTCCTGGAGCTTGCTCAAACTCATGTCCATTGAGTAGGTGATGCCATCCAACCATCTCATCCTCTGTTGTCCCCTTCTCCTCCTGCTTTCAGTCTTTCCTAGCATCAGGGACTTTTCTAAGAAGTCGGCTCTTCTACCTTCCTTGGATTGGCTAATTCCCTTAGCACTTGAAAAACACCAGGAAGCCTGGTCTTACACTCCTTTTGGGAAAATAAGCACGGATTCCAGAGTTTGAGGCATCTTAACTTCTGTTCCTTGTCTGGTTTAACTGCTGCTGCTTCTGAACTTTGCCCTTATTTCAGGAAAGGAGAAAAAGAAATGATTCACAGTGATCCTTTCTTCAGGGCAGTGACCATCTCTTTCATCTTGTTTCCCCTGGAGTATTCAGGACAATCCTGGGGATAGGAATGTAGAGATAAAGTCAGGCAAAGAGAGGGAATTCCTTGATTGACCAGTGGTTAGGACATAGCACTTTCACTACCAGGGCTCAGGTTAAATCCCTGGTTAGGGAACTAAGATCCTTCGAGCTGCACAGTGTGGCCAAAAATAAAAAAAGAAGGCAAAGAGAAATGGCAGAAACCGGAGAGGTTATGGTGAAGGAGAAAGATCTTGGACTCAGATGTCTCGAGTATTAACATTCAAGCCATTGCTTATGATCGACCAGCTTTGTTGCTTGGGAAATTCCATTGAACCACTCTGAAGATTTAGAGTGTTCTGGGTCGTAAAATGAGAAAATGGTGTCATCTACTTTAAGACATTGTTGTAATGACTACACATATGTGAATGTGTTTTATTTAACTGTGTTGCATACATAAAAACCCTGTAAGTTAATAGCTCATGTATAAACTATACATGAGCTCAGTTCAGTTCGGTTCAGTTCGAGTTGCTCAGTCATGTCCGACTCCTTGTGACCCCATGAATTGCAGCATGCCCCAGTACTTTGGCCACCTCATGTGAAGAGTTGATTCACTGGAAAAAAACTATACAGACTATGTGCCTTTAAAAATGTAAAGTTGGACTTACCTGATGGTATGGTGGATAAGAATCCACCTGCCTTTGCAGGGGGACATGGGTTTGATCCCTGGTCCCAGAAAATCCCACATGCTGTGGAGTAACTACAGCCCATGAGCCCCAACTCCTGAGCCCACGGGCTGCAGCTACTGGTGCTCTCGAGCCGGTGCTCCACAGTCAGAGAAACCACCGCAGCTGGAGAAAGCCTGTGCGCAGCAACAAAGACCCAGTGCAACCGTAAATAAATAAAAATGGAAGGCTTTCCAAGATGCCTAAGACACCTCAGAAACAGGGACTGTGTTTTTTAAATTAATTTTTATTGGAGTATAGGTGCTTTACAATATTTGTTAATTTCTGCTGTACAGAAAAATCAACCAGTCATACATGTACATATATCCCCTCCCTTTTGGACTTCCTTCCCATTCAGGTCATCAAAGGGAATGCACTTTTATAGGGAAAGTTACTGAATGGAGTGATTTACATTTTTTCCACCCTGCCACACAACTCTTGCATGAAAGAGCAACGAGCTTGAACCCCACGGGCAGCTAGGAGTGTGGTTCTTCCTCCCCCTGCTTTTATCATCTTTTGTTTCTTCATCATCAGTATCATCAAACCTAACTTTTATTGTGAGTTCACTACATGTCAGGTGCTGTTCTAGGATCTTGTTAATGAATTAATTCATTTTTTCCCCCTCACAACATGGAGGGAAAGAGATGGTAGGGGAAAGGCACTGGGTCTCCAGATTTTGCAACAGGTCACTGCTGGCATGGAGGTGGCAGCTTCTTTCCATATGGATCTGGATTAGATGCATGATTGGTTTGGTCTGGTCTCAACTCTCAACTTCCTGTATGTGCTGAGATAGAATCCTATCTTAGGAGAAAAATTTGGAGAAAACACTGAAGCTGGAGTGTTCTAGTCTTGCCTGCAGTCTCAGAAGGGTGCCGTTACTTCCACTTTTCCGAATCATCTACAAGAGGGACTTTTAGTGTATCCAGAAGATGGGGTACCAACATAGTATTGGCAAGTTGTGAAAAATTTCAAACTGTATCCGGAAAGGTTGCCTGACTGTATTGCCTCAAAGTCTGTATAATTAGAATCCCATGATGTCATCTTTGAGCTTTAATATAGCTTAAAATTACCCTTCTGTAGGTTGTGTTTCTTTCTGAAATGTTTTAAATTTAGAAAATTAACTTGTTAAACTTTTTTTAAGTTAAATCTTTAGATTTTTTATTCACCCTGCTGTGGGCGAGCTGAAATGACATACGCTTGCTTGAGTCATCCGAGTCAAATGTTAGGGCACTCTGGCTGTCCTGGGGAAACCAAGTTCTTCATTGTCTCAGATGGTGCTGTTTGGCCAAATATTTCTTCTTGGTAGGACTGAGAGGTGCAAGTGGCCTCCAGTATGCCATGCATTACTCCAGCCAGGTCTCCTTCCTGCTGACACTGGTCCTTGAGTGACTGGAGGGGAGCTACAAAGGAGACAGGTCTTGATGGACTAGATTCTGGGAGTTCAGTAATTTTTCTCCATCACCTGTTCATAAACTCTCATGGGTTCTAGGTCATGGTGCAACTCTAGGTCAATCTTCTAAAAGCCAGTTTGCTGAAATTAGTTTGAGTTGACTAGTTTCATATCAGCATTTTAGGGAATGTCTGATTTGTCTCTATCCCAGTTCCCTGTAGCTGCAGGCCGAGAAGCACTGAGAGGGGATAATGAAGGACAGAGAGAGGAGGGGGCTGAGGGACAAGGAAGGGTGCTGATGAGCACAAAGAAAAGGGGCTGGAGGCAGAGAGGAGGCTGTGGAGGAGGATGAGGGGGTGGAGAGTGAAGTTCTGAGCATCACAGGGCAGCAGCCCCCTCATTTCAGTGACCAAAGATCCAAGTTTTGGACTTTTCAGGCCCCTCGGGGACAGCTTGACAGTTCTGGCTGTGGGAACATGAAAGGCTAGGTCTTTCTTTTTTTCACTCAATTCCTACTGTGTGTGGTGAGTGTGGGTGAGCTCGGGGGAAGGTTATCCTGTTGTCAGGAAGTAATTTACCACTGATGGGGGATATTCGGAAATGATGTGTGTGATCCTTCCCCTGCCACCTTTGGGACTTATTATTAATTTCCTCCCCCCCACTTGTCACAGCTGTGAAAATCCATCTTCTGATGTGATGGATGACAGATGGCAGGGCACCTGCAACCCTCATGGAGGGATGATAGGCTATGCCTGCACATAATAGGTGTCCAGTAATTATTGGTTGGATGAGTAAGTGAAGGGTTTGTTAAGTGATCTCTCAGCTTCCTGGAAGTCACAGACCAGGAGCTGTAGAATCTTAATGCTGGGGGGGCCTACTGGCCTAGAGATCAGTGAGGGATGGAGGAAGCAGTGGCATCTGATAAATGTTCAGTAATTGGCTCTCTGGTTAAAAAGCAAAAGCAAAAATGCAACTCTGGTATTGTAAGATTTGTGTGTGTCCAGTCGTGTAAGACTCTCTGTGACCTCCATGGGCTGTAGCCCACCGGGCTCTTCTGTCCGTGGAATTTTCCAGGCAAGAATACTGCAGTAGGTTTCCATTTCCTTCTTCAGATAATCTTGCTGACCCAGGGATTGAAGCAGCATCTTCATGACCCTGGGATTGAGGCAGGAGATCCTGCATCGGCAGGCCGATTCTTTACCACTTGAGCCAGTTCTCATGGTGTAAATATCCTGTCCTGGGCAGTTTCATGTGATGTGCCTGAACACAGAACTGAGAAGAGATGCACAAGCTGACTGTAACACACCCCTGGAGGAGGGAATATGAATGGGGCAACATGAACAGCAGTCAAAAGCTCACACAGCTCCCTCCCAGCACAGCTTTGTGTGCATGGCATACACCCTCTCATTGCAGTTTATCCCTGCAATGACTCTGAAATCTGGGATTTCCCTCCCGCTCTTACAGATGGGGCATCCTAAGCTCAGAGGGGTTCAATAATGTATCTACTATTGTAACCAACAACAGAGTGGATTCTAAGGCCCTTGTCCTCTCTGCTCACCTCACTGGGCCCACCTCAGAGGGGTTAAATAATGTATCTACTATTGTAACCAGCAGCAAAGTGGATTCTAAGGCCCATGTCCTCTCTGCTCACCTCACTGGGCTCACCTCACTGCTCAAGCTTAAGGTCACAGGATGAGTTTCACAGGGCGCCTTTGGATATTAGAGACTAACAGGGCTGGCTAATTCTGCCAACACAGTATTGGAGAGAGGCTTTATTCAGGAATGGCTTTGCTAAAGAGGTGACCAAAGAATGCACAGAGAGTTGCCTGGGTTACCAGGTGGACATAGTGGTAAAGGGTGAGTTATATCTCCTGTCTAACTCTCAGTTTCCCCATCTGTAGAAGGGGGAAACTGAACGTCTACTTCAAAGCCTTGTTAAGAGGATTAAATGTGATGTAAAGCACTTAGTATCATGCCTGCTACATAATATCAATAGATTCACATAAATGCTGATTTTCAGCAGAATTTTTCTACTTGAATTCCTCTTCAGGCTTTGTCAAACTTTAATATACATTTGGGTCACCTGGGGATCTAGTTAAGATGCAAATTCTGATTTAGCAGCTCTGGGGTGGAGGCTTGAGATTCAGCATTTCAAACAGGATTGCAGATGGTGGAGAATCGCATGGATAAAGAAGCCTGGTGGGCTACAGTCCATAGGGTCGAACAGAGTCAGACACAACTGAAGCGACTCAGCACACACACAGCAGGTTCACAGCTCACACTTTGAGTCGCCAGGGTCTGGGTTTTGGTGTCCTGCTGCTAAAACTCTCTGCTGTTTCTTCTCAGGACCTCCAAGATTACTCTTCACAGGGCGGGACCCCAGTTCTTTCGAGCAGCCCTCTGCTCAGCCTTCCAGGGGCATCTTCTGTGCTGCAGCACCAGCTTGCTGTGGGAAATCTGGTTTCCCCTCTTTTTCATTTTCCTTGAGCTTAGTTTTGGTTCTGCCAGGGCTTTGCTGTGCAATCTTAGCCAAATCCCTTTTCCTCTTTAGGATTTAATTTCTTCTTCTTCTTCTTTTTTTTTTTTTTTAAAAAAAGGATTTAATTTCTAAATTTGCAAAATAAGATAGTAGGACAAAGTGACCTTCCAATTGGGGCTTCTGAAGTTCTG
Source organism: Bos javanicus (assembly GCF_032452875.1). Lineage (NCBI taxonomy): Eukaryota > Metazoa > Chordata > Mammalia > Artiodactyla > Bovidae > Bos > Bos javanicus. The sequence goes on from NC_083892.1 coordinate 21,597,264, forward strand.
TGAATCTGTGATTACAGCTGGTTGGTGCATTCTGCCTCTAAGTCATAAGGAGAACTGGACTCCTTTTCTGGGCTGTGAGTTTCCAGGAGGGTCTCCAAAGGCATTTGGAGGAGTACAGTTAGGGCTTAGGAGGAGGAAGGATAAGGATTTAATCCAGACTTTCTGGAAAGATGACAGGTAGACCTGGAGGTAAAGGGGAAATGTTAGGGCACAGGAATGTCCTTGCTTTGGGGCCTAAACCACATTTCCAGGGAATGGCTACTAATTACTGAGTGTATATGTGCCAGGAGCTGTGCCAGAAACTAATAGGGGACGGATGTCATGCTTTCTGGACTCTTAAGCATCATTTTTATGTTGGGAGATTCCCAGCCTTATAAACCCCTGCCCCATGAATGTAGAATTCAGAAATCCACTTTCCCAGCCCCCCTTGCAGCTAGAGTGGAGACACATGACCTGGGGTCTGCCAATTGGTTGCATCTTGGTCGGACTTTGAATCAGCTTCCAGTGATGAGAATAAGCAGACACTGGCAATCCGATATGGAGAGAGGTGGTAGGTATGTCCAGACCAGGCAGGTGGCTGTGGAAAGGCTTCTAGGAGGATGTGTGGCACGTGAATGTTGGATAGTCACAGTGTCCGTGGGGTAGATTCTAGGGTGGTGGCAGTGACTCCTCTCAGGATGGGTTCTGTGCTATGGTTTAGATGTTCCTCTGGGCTGTGGGGCCTCTAGTCAGATTCTGTTAGCCTCCCAGAGATTAAATGGTCTTTCTGCCTAAACTGGTTAGAGTGGGTTTCTGTTGTTTGTAAATAAGAATCTTAGCTGTCGAGAGCACTCTAATATGCATTGTCTCATGGTAGCCCAGTGAGGTATTAATAATATGGTAGTATAGGGCTTTCCTTGTGGCTCAACTGGTAAAGAATCTGCCTGCGATGCAGAAGACCTGGATTTTATACCTGGGTTGGGAAGATCCCCTGGAGAAGGGAAAGGCTACCCACTCCAGTATTCTGGCCTGGAGAATTCCATGGGCTGTATAGTCCATGGGATCACAAAGAGTTGGAGTCAACTGAGTGACTTCCACTTTCATGATAATATAACTAAGCTTCCAAGGTGTTGCTAGTGGTAAAGAATCTACCTGCCAATGCAGAAGACATAAGAGACTCAAGTTCTATCCCTGGGTCAGGAAGATCCTCTGGAGGAGGGCAATCCGCTCCAGTATTCTTACCTGTGAGGGCTTCCTTGGTGGCTCAGTGGTAAAGAATCTGCCTGCCAATGCAAGAGACATTGGTTAGATCCCTGAGATGGGAAGATCCCCTGGGGAAGGAAATGGCAACCCACTCCAGTACTCTTGCCTGGGAAATCTCATGGATAGAGGAGCCTGCCGGGCTACAGTTTATGGGGTTGAAGAGTCGGACATGACTTAATGATTAAACACCAGCGTGGTACTATATGGTAATAACCCTCTTTTTACTACTGAAGAGGTGAACTAACTTGCCCAAGGTCACATGGCTGGTAAGTGAAGGAACCAGGATTTGAGTCCAAATAATCTGGCTCCAAAGTGCATATTTTAAACCACCACCTATCTTCTGTAAGAGATTTGTGGATGTGGAAAGGCCCTTGTAGATCACTCGTAAATAGTATGGGCTTCCTCAGATCCAGGTCTAGTCACATCTATTGGGTTTTCACTGGCTACCCAAGGAGTTGTCGTAATAGAGCCAGCTGTTCTAGTGACAGTGATTCAGGCATATACACTTGAGTTTGGCCTGGAGCTATACACTCTGCCACAGAGCTTGCACTTTGCACTCTGCGCACATTAGATGATTATACTCTTCCAGAGTCTATGGGTGGATGCTGGGGGCTGAGAATGAGATTGAAAGTCAGAGGGGAAAGAAAGAACTGTCCTATGGGGCTTTCTTAGAAAAGAAAAGGAAAGGAAGTCTTTGCTCAGAGACTGATTAGAAAGTAAGCCTGGCCGTTGCCTACTTATCAGCCGTACTGTTTACTATGACAAAGCATTTAATATTCTTGAGGAGAGAATGGCAAAAGAAGTGGTTTGGCTAACTGGTTGACCTCCACTGCTAGGAATTTTCCTGGGGGTTCACGTCCTGCCTTCTCCTCTCTTTGTTTATCTCCTTTCATTCCTTCTTACATCTCCTGTAGTTTTCTTCAACAAATATTTTTGAGCACCTGGTATTTATTGATTCAACCAATATTTATTGAGTGCATACTGTGTGCCACACGTGGTTGTAGGTGTTAGAGACACAGCAGTGAAGTAGGCAGACAAGCTCTCATAGTGTCCGACTTGGTGGCAGAGGAGGTGGCCTGGTAAGCACAAAGCCAGCAGGTACAAGCTGTTTTAAGGGGTATCTCCACCCGCAGTCCTAACTTTGTTCCCTGGGAATAGACCATTCACATCCCTGTTTCACTGATGAGGAAACTGAAGCCGGAGAGCTTGAGTCAGCTGCCCAGGGTCTCACAGTTAGCGCCAGATCTCTCTGAGATCTGTCAGAGGCACAGGAGTCCAGCTAAACCCGACTCCAGGTTGCATCTCAGCCTGGGATGGGACTCAGAGCCTTTTTCCTTCTTCAGTTGGGCCGAGGGACCAGACTCCTTCCCTCTCCCCCTGTTGCCACCACCCATTATGTCCCAGGGAGCCTGGCTGTGGGGCGGATGTGGTCCCCCCAGCTGCCCACTTCCTTGCTGCTTCTGCCAACAGCGGCTTCAGCCCTTCTGAAGTGAAGTTTTTTTTTTTTTTTTTTTCCTGTTGATCCCTCTAGGGGAAACAGATGTGGGTGGGGAGGGTGGTGAGCACACCCACACTCACCTAAGCCCGGAAGTACCCCAGGTTCCAGACTCCCTTCTGAGATGTGTGGGCCACTGGAGGCCCCAACTTCCCCCAGACACCCTCCCACACACCCCCCACCCCTGCATTGTGTTCCTGCTTTTCCTCTGGTGGATAAACCTCCTTCCAGTCCTAACTCATTGTTGGGCAAGACTTCCTGCTTGAGACCCAAGTTCCTAGTACTAGACCAGCTAAAAGCCAAGCAGTGTGGTTAAGAGAAGGAGGCCCTGGAGTTGGACAGACCTAGGCTCATATCCCAGTGCTGCCACTGGCAAGCTGTGTGGCCTCAAACAAGTTGATTAAGCTCTCTGAGTTCCTCTGTGAAATAAGCATGGATGTACCAGTATCAGAGGGCTGTAGGGATAAGGCACCGGAAGGTCTTATAATTAGCTCAGTGCCCAGCACACAGTAAACAATAATGCTGGTTATTTCCATTACTGGGTGGAACAGAAGGGATCTCTCCTAGTGTCTTCAGGCCCCTCTGGCCTGGGACCTCCATTTCTAAGGCTTTTCTCTGCCTCCCAGGGCAGGGCTTCCCTGCAGTTTCACTTTAGCAAAGGCGTCTCCTTGCTCTCTGCTTTGTCTCTTGGTCTATTTCTTCCCTATTCTCCACGGTGAACAATCACACACACACACAACACACACCCTGCCCCGCCTTTTTTTTCTGGTCCCCATTTCTGTCTGTGAGTGAGAGACATGCAGAACACCCTGATTCACCTCTGGGGAGGACTGGGGAGTGGCCATCATTGAAAGAACACTTTGGGCCCTGGATAAAAAGCCCTGTTCTTCCTTGTCTCCAGCTCCTGCTCCCAGATCCATTAGCCTCCTTGAATCATCCCCAATCCCAGAAGAGCAATGGGGATGGGCATTTGAATAATAAGAAACCTCTACAGCTCAGATAAGTAGCAATATGTCCTGTTTCACTTGATTCACAGAGGACTGCTGAGTATCTGTCATGTGCAAAGCACACAGGAGGAGAGGGAGAAGTAGCAAAAGAAATGGAATATCCATCCTCCAACCTGTGAGGGGCTTGATGGGACCTTTACTCCTCCGTTCACCATTCATTCAACCCACATGGGCCTCAACACTGGGACTTAACTGTTCTTTTCCATTTTTGCCAATCAAATGGGTGCAAAAGTATCTTGTTTTCATTTGCATTTCCCAGGTATTCATGCAGTTTGGCACATCTTCGTGTGCTTGTTGCTCATTCATATTTCTTTCTCTGGGAATCCCCTCTTCATATTACTTTGTCCATTTTTCTGGTGGGCTTTTTCTTACTGATGGATACTAGCTGTCTTTAATATAGTGGAGACCAGTCCCTTGTCTGTGCTATGTGCTGACAATAAATCCCCCTGGTCTGTCGCATGCCTTTCCTTTTTGTTTATGAATCGTTTCGCCACGTGGGCCTGTCACACTTTCATGGTTGGATGTTTCAGTCTTCTGAATGGCTCTGGGTTCGTCTCCCCTCTGATAGCACTTTGATTTCTGCTGACTTGTTTGTTTCCCATCTGTCAGACAGTGAGAAACTTGAGGGCAGGGACTACAATTTATTTATGTCTTCACGTCTGTCTCTTCAGGGACCCGTGCAAGGCTGGGCATAGAGTTTGTGCCTGAATGAGTTTGTTTTTTTTTTGCTGAAAACAGGTTTTATGCCTGAATGAGGGAGTGAATGAAAAAGCTGTGTGCTGCCCTCCCTGCAAAGATGGGGTCTTGCTGCAGAGAAGGGAGTGAGTCAAGGTGTGAATCAGAGCCTCTTCCCTGGCTCAGCTGACATTTCAAAAGCCCCGAGCAGAGCAGAAAAGACCCCTCATTCCAGGGAGCCCCCCCACCGCCCCAGCCCATTTCCTGAGCGGGCACAGTGCAGTTCTGCTGGTTATTGTGCCTATGTGTGTACCTGCATGTACATGTAGGGCATTTATCATTTAAAACTGAGTAGGTTTTGCATTCTGTGTATATGTGAACAAGGCTGAAATATTCTCTGAGAGGACCTGTGCTTGTGTGTGGGTGCTCGGGGCACTGAGTGGAGAGGAACAGAGATGGCTGGGGGCGTGTGAAGAATCTTTGCCACGTACTGCTTACTGCATTTGCCACTGGGAGGATGGGGTGGCTGGAGGGTGTTCAGCGGCTCTGGGAGGCATCCTTAAGCCCGGCTTCCTGAAGTCTCTGGATCTGTGGCCACGTGATGCTCTTCCTCAGCCACGTGGCTGGCTGCTGTCCCCGCTGCAGCAGGCGCTTCCGTTTAGTTCCCAGAGGCTTGGCTTCTCCATTGTCATTTTCCAAAGCCGTGGAGAGTGCCAGTTAGATTGTTATACCCAAATAAGTGGAAATGTGTGAAAAAATAGTAAATATTTACTGTACCTTTTGTGGAGCAGGTTATTGCCATGGAAATGCTCTGCACACGGATCTGGTGACAGAGGGAAGCTAGTTCAGGAGCTTGGGGAGTGTTTGGATGCAATGCAGCTGGAGCTGGCAGGTTTAGGAGTGAGCGCTGTGGGTTTGGAGTTGCAGTGCAATAGGGTGAAACTACGAACCTTGGTCCCCAGGTGGCCTGTAGAGAGAGGGCATTTGGTTACGGCTTACCACGTGCAGGGTACTGTGCTGAGCCTTCCATGTGCCTTATTGCATTTCATCTTCATACCAGCCCTGTGAGATGCCATTATCCTCCTGGCTTCCTGGGGGCACAGATGGTAAAGAATCTGTGTGCAATGCAGGAGACCCGGATTCAATCCCTGGGTTGAGAAGATCCCTTGGAGAAACGAATGGCTATCCACTCCAGTATTCTTGCCTGGAGAATTTCATGGACAGAGGAGCCTGGCGGGCTACAGTCCATGGGGTCCCAAAGAGTTGGACACGACTGAGTGACTGACACACTTCCTGGGGCCCAGAGCTTGAACAGCTTGTGGAAGGGACTCAGTCAGTGAATGGCAGAGTCCCATGACCATGATTCTCCAGAGCCTGAGCGTTCACCACTAAGCCCTCTCTCTGATTTACTCCAGAGGAAGCTTAAATAGCCATCCACAGCGGGTTTGTTTTCCAGTGTTGGATTTGTTGCCAACGTTCAGAAACCATAGACTATTTCCAGCTTCTCTTGAAAATGTGGATGAGCTGGCTGTTGGCTGGGGGCTTCCCTTCCTGAGCGTCTGCTCCTCAGGGGCTGCCCGATTCAGGTGGGACACCTGCTGTCCAGTTGGCACTGGGCACACTCCTGCTGCAGCTCAGAGAGAGCTCTGAGCATCACACTCAGGAGCTGTTGGAATTAATTGAGAATTTGCTACTGAGAGCTTTTCATCCTGTTAGAAATGATGTTTCATTTTAGCTATTGTTTTCATTTACCAATTAGAGCTTTGGGGATTATTTGATTTTCTTCCTGTGGTCTCAAGAATTTGTGAGTGGTTGAGTGAAGAACTTCATGGCAGGAAGAAAGGGCTCCAACAGGAGATGTGATGTGTTAACATATTCATTCATTCATTTGTATATTCATTCAACATGTTCATTGAGAGTTAGATGCTTTAATTACAATGGACGGTAGTCTTTTCTTCAAAGAGCTCACCATATAATTGGGAGAGATGTAAATCACCATTACAAAACAATGCAGAAATACCATGATTGAGGTGCTCCCAGGCTATTCTGAGAGTGTACAGGAGGACATCTGTTCACATCTTGGGGATAGATCTGGGAGGCCTTCCAAGAAGAGGTGATGTTTATTGATAATCAAGTTAACCGAGCAAAGAATAATTAGAGGAAGAACATTTCAGGCTGATGGAAAGGAAAGCATGGTGCATGAAGAGAATGCCTGAGAGTTCAGTATGGCTGAAGCAGTGTGTGTGTGTGTTTGTATGTGTTTGGTGGTACTCAGTCCATAAGTAAAATCACATAGTCATTTGTATCTCCTGGTCCAAGTTCTCTTGGGCACAGGGCTGCCAGGTTGGTGGGAAAGCAACCCCATGGGGTACAATAGAATTAAGTCTGGGGACAGCATTGGGGGCTACAGAGATCATTTTACAGCCAAGAACAGCTGTATTAGGTTTATTTGGTAGAGCACATCTCTCTTTGTGTGTTTTGAGGACTTTTAGAAAGACTCCCTTCTGTTTGAAGTTTTTCTCCTTACAGTTATTCCTTTGGCTTGAATCTTGGTCTGAAGTTAGAATGCAGTGAAATATCCCTGAGTGCTAAGTGGATTCTTCTGGTTGCAAAGGAAAGACTTGTCTAGAATACCTTGGGTAGAGTGAGGGTTAACTGCAGGTGTGTATGGGGAAATGGGATGGAGGGGACAGCGTTCTCCTCAGCCATATGGTTACCCCAAGACAGACTCCTTTACCACCCCTCTTCTAGAGCTGGGACTGTGGGCATCTACCCATGTGGGTAGATGTTCACCAAAGCTCACCAAAGCTATCTGCTTACGTTTCTTATCCTCTACCCAAGAGAGGCCCTCATTGGTTTACTTTGACTCTATCCAGTATGGATAATTTATGCCAAGCCACATCATCCATTTATCCATCCATCTATATATTTGTCTATTCATCCATCCATCCATCTAGTTCCATAACAAATGTTCATTTAGCACCTACTCATCTGTCAAATACTATGCTGGATTCTGGATGACAGTAATGAATAAGACAGCTACAGTCACTGTTCTTAAAGAGTCTATAGTCAGAGGGCAGTCAGACATTAAATGTGGTGAATGGCATAAAAGGACTAAAAAATACATAAATCTGAGACTTATAAGTGGGACATGGATGGGTAGACAGAAGGAGGTATCAAGGAAAGCCTCCTAGGCTGATTTTTGTGTCCAGGGGAGCTTTGTTAGTTCACAGGACAAAAGTCTCAGGGGCTGTTCCAGGGGGAATTCCTTAGAAAGGGGATTGGGCTCTGCAGGCTCTGTGCACTTCCTCTGGGGAGTGTCATATCAAGACCCATGGTTGGAGATTTTCCCCAATGCGGGTAAGCTTACCTTTGCCTTCCCATGAGAGTCAGTGTAGATGATACGGAGTAAAGAGAGGAACGAAAGTGTTAGGGAGTGGTCAGTGATGAGCGCACACACGCTGAACTGACAGTGTATCGTGGGCACTAGAGCCAGGACACCTTGGTTCAGCTCAGTTGCACCGCCTACTGTGTGACATGGCTTCATGGCCCACTGCCTGCTGTGTGACGTGGCTTCAAGCCTCGGTTTCCTTGTCTGTAAATTATGAATAAAATACCCACATCATAGGGTTAGAGTGAAGATTCAGTGAGTTGATATAAGGCACTTAGAACAATGCCAGGCACAGGATAAAGGTAGGCACTTATTAAATGCCAGTCATTAGTGTGAGTATCATGATCATCATATGGTGTCAGCCAGTCTTGTCTGCTTTTGACAGCTCTTTCTTTGGTGAACTATAACTGGCCTTTCATCCCATATGTATGATACATAAAAATGTATCTTTCCTATCTGACTACTTCAGTTCATTACTGTTCTCAGGCAGGTTCTTCACTGATTCTGTGGCCCCATTCTTTCCCCCATCCCCAACACATCACAGTGTCTTAGCCTGGCCCAGTGTTCTGTATCTGGGGATATGTGAGCATTAGGGCAGGTGGATGTATTCTCTAGGGGGCAGAGTAATGATTAAGGTTGACTATAACATCACAAAGGGCTTCTCTAAGTAGTGCTAGTGGTAAAGAATCTGCCTGCCAATTCAGGAGACACAGATTCAATCCCTGGGTTGAGAAGAACCCTTGGAGGAGGAAATGGCAACCCACTCCAGTATTCTTGCCTAATAAATTCCATAGACAAGAGGAGTCCATGGGGTTGCAAAGTGTCAGACGTGACTGAGCTGCTGAACACACACACCGTCACAGAAGCACATGGAGAGATGAGATGCAGGCCCCTGGCCTTCCAGGGCTGGGTATCGAGAAGTACTGGACTCAACCCCTTTGCTCCCCTGCGCTGGGTGCTGCTGAGGGACCTCAGCAGGCTCCAGTGAGGCATTTGCTTCTCCCACGCTGAGCAAGACCTTCCGAGCAAGACCTTGAAAGGGTCATCTTACCTCTCCTTTGGTTGCCTCTGCCCTGAACTGCCCACGAGTGACTAGTAGGTCGGTCCTGATGGAGGCGAGCCTGGTAGATGTGGGATAACCAAGGCCATGCAGCTGGAGCGAGGCCAGAGAGAGGGTGACTTGCCGAGGGGATGACATGCCGTGGGTCGGAGTGGCCTCTGCTCGGCAGGGCTGAAAGGACTTTTCCTTTGAATTTGAGTTTTGTTCCTGCACTGACTTCTGGTGCCATGGGATTCTCATTCATCAGATGGGACTACTTCATACTAACTCATTCGTAGGCTGTTGTCTGCATTTCTGTTTTTGTGTTTTTTAGTTATCTCTGTATTTTTGGTCACTGAAGAAACACTTATTATAAAAGAATGTAACAGTGTATAACTATGTAGTCTAGATAGAAAGTTTCTACCTTATAGAGCCTGCAGACTTAAGCTTTAGCTGTATTATCCTGTGAAATGTTTTACTTGTAAATATAAATTTCTAATTAACAAAAATGAAAGCATAGCCTATATGCAATTTTTACAGCCTACCTTTTTGTGGGGGGGGGATTGTTATATCTTGGACTTTTTCCTATATGAATACCTTATTAGATCTACCTTTTAAAATGGTGCTTCCCTGTTGGCTCAGTCAGTAAAGAGTCCGCCCGCAATGCGGGAGACCTGGCAGTCCCTGGGTCAGGAAGATCCCCTGGAGAAGGAAAAGGCATCCCACTTCAGTATTCTTGCCTGGAGAATTCCATGGATGGAGGAGCCTGGTAGGCTACAGTCCATAGGGTCACAAAGAGTCGTACATAACTAAGCGACTAACTTCTACTTTCAACTTTATTAAATGGTGATGTAGTATTTCATAATAGGATGACTACCATATTGGGTATTTATATTTACTTTTATAATTTGACCAATATCCTATTGATGGGGATTTGGATTGAATCCACTTTTCTCTCTTTTTGAGTAGTGCATCTGTGAACATTCTTGGTCACTTCAGTGACTATTTCTGTAGAATAATCTTTGAAATAGAATTTTTAGGGCAAAGGATGTGAACACTTTCACTTGTAGTAGATTTTGCTAAATTGCACTCCAGAAGGTTGTGCCAATTTATGCACCCACTGGCAGTGTGTGAAAGTGCCTCTAAGAAATGTCTTTTAAAAGATAAAATACCTATTGTTAAGCCATGAAACACTTCTCAAATAATTACTGAAAATTCTTCCAGCTGTGGCATAAGATGTGAGGCGTCCCGAAAGGACTGAAAGGTCTTGGGAAACATGGGAGCTTAATGTATTAAAAGGTGACATTTTGCATCAATGGGAAAAGGAATGGTTTATTTAATAAATGGTGCTGGCGTAATTGGATGGCCACATGGAAGGATGCAAAATTTGACTCCTAACTCACATCTTATAAAAAAAGAAATTATGGGGGGAGCAAATTATAGACAGAGTAATGATTTTAAAGTACAAATAATATAAAGAATATTAGAGGAAATTTTAGGAGCATATACAGGTAAGGCTGAGTGGGAGAAACCCAGAAGCCATAAAGGAAAAGATTAGAAAACTAATTTTTGATTATGTAAAAATGATTTAACCTTTTGGAAGGAGAATGTATTCATGAATTGCTTATTAAATTAAGAGATACTATTGAAAATAGACCTAGTGGATATATACAATGGTATCCAATATGAATAAAGTTGAAGTTAATAAAAAGTTTTTTTTTTCTAATTTTATTTTATTTTTAAACTTTACATAATTGTATTAGTTTTGCCAAATATCAAAATGAATCCACCACAGGTATACATGTGTTCCCCATCCTGAACTCTCCTCCCTCCTCCCTCCCCATACCATCCCTCTGGGTCGTCCCAGTGCACTAGCCCCAAGCATCCAGTATCGTGCATTGAACCTGGACTGGCAACTAGTTTCTTACATGATATTTTACATGTTTCAATGCCATTCTCCCAAATCTTCCCACCCTCTCCCTCTCCCACAGAGTCCATAAGACTGTTCTATACATCAGTGTCTCTTTTGCTGTCTCGTACACCGGGTTATTGTTACCATCTTTCTAAATTCCATATATATGCGTTAGTATACTGTATTGATGTTTTTCCTTCTGGCTTACTTCACTCTGTATAATAGGCTCCAGTTTCATCCACCTCATTAGAACTGATTCAAATGTATTCTTTTTAATGGCTGAGTAATACTCCATTGTGTATATGTACCACAGCTTTCTTATCCATTCATCTGCTGATGGACATCTAGGTTGCTTCCATGTCCTGGCAATTATAAACAGTGCTGCGATGAACATTGGGGTACACGTAATTGAGGACAAGAGCAGAAGGGGGTGACATATGGTTGGATGACATCACTAACTCAATGGACATGAGTTTGAGCAAACTCCAGGATTTAGTGAAGGAGAGGGAAACCTGGTGTTCATGGGGTTGCAGAGTTGGACATGACTTAGCAGCTGAACAGCAACACGCACCATAATTGTTTATATTAATGTTATTATTTGCATTCTGTACAATTGCCAAGATCCAGAAGCAACCCAAGTATCCATCAACAGATGAATGGATAAAGAAGATGTGGTATACCTAAGAGTAGAATACTACTCAGCTGTAAAAAAGAAATGACATGCTGCTATTTGCTATCATGTGGATGAACCTGGAGGGCACTATGCTTAGTGAAATAAGTCATACAGGGAAATACTGTATATTAATCACTTATCTGTGGAATCCAAAAGCTACAATAAAGTAGTGAATATAACAAAAAAGAAGCAGACTCACAGACGTAGAGAGCAAACTAGTTGTTACCAGTTGGAAAGAAGGAAAGGGGGAGAAGTAATGATTAAGAGGTGCAGATTACTATGTATGAAATAAGTAAGCTACAAGGATATATTGTACAGCACAGGGAAGATAGACAACATTTTATAACTTTAAATGGAGTTCAGTTCAGTTCAGTCACTCAGTCCGACTCTTTGTGATCCCATGAGTCGCAGCACGCCAGGCCTCACCGTCCATCACCATCTCCCAGAGTTCACTCAAACTCACGTCCATCGAGTCGGTGATGCCATCCAGCCATCTCATCCTCTGTCATCCCCTTCTCCTCCTGCCCCCAATCCCTCCCAGCATCAGTCTTTTCCAGTGAGTCAACTCTTCACATGAGGTGGCCAAAGTACTGGAGTTTCAGCTTTAGCATCATTCCTTCCAAAGAACACCCAGGGCTGATCTCCTTTAGAATGGACTGGTTGGATCTCCCTGCAGTCCAAGGGACTCTCAAGAGTCTTCTCCAACACCACAGTTCAAAAGCATGAATTCTTCGGCGCTCAGCTTTCTTCACAGTTGAACCACTGTGTTGCACACCTGAAGCTACCTTGGTGTTGTAAATCAACTACCTCAAAAAGCTGCTATAAACATTTGCATATTTTTTTAAAAGAAAAAGTTTTAGGACATACACTTGTCCAGGAGACACTGGTCAGGGCTTGAAAGTCTATGACTTTTAATCTAAGTAGAATTGGATGATAAACTAGAAATTGTATGGCCCCTAAACATAGTAAGCTCTGAAAGAGTAAAGAAAAAGGAAGGAAACATTTTCTGTTTCTTTTATTTTTTACTGTTTTGAACAACTTGAGTACCCACCCAAAGCCTCAGTTGTCCCAGGAGAGAGGAGACAAAACACTCCATCAAAACAAAGCTTTAGCCACACATTCTAGTTCTCAGGGGACACAGAGCTCCTTTCCCTTTGTGCCTGGTCCTACGTGAAACCTCAGGGCTCCCTGTCCTTCTTGAAGTCTGGGTCTCTCAGACTGTTCCTGAGAGTTTTCAGCAAATCCCCTCTCCCCACCATTCACTACAGTATTTGTACCATCCTCTGAATCAGCCCCAAAGACACTTCTTTGTATTAATCCTTTCCCCATTGTAAGGGCTCCCCCAATGGCTCAGTGGGTAAAGAATTCAATCCCCTGGAGGTGGAACTGGCAATCCACTCCAGTATTCTTGCCTGGGAAAATCCTATTGATAGAGGAGCCTGGTGGGCTACAGTCCAAAGGGTTACAAAGAGTCGGACACGACTAAGTGACTGAGCACACGTTGTTTGGCTATCACCGGGGAACGGTGGTTGATGGACCCACTCTCCTTCAACTCCTAGCTCCATTATTCTCTACCTGTAGGGTTCACTGATCTTAAAGTTAGAAGTACATTTAGAAGAAGGCAGGCAGATGTGGCTTCCAATGCTTGCTTTCCCACTCTTGAGGTGAATGAGCTTATAAAAAGTTCTAAACCTCCATTTCCTCATCTATAAAATGGGGATAAAATGGTCCTGGCTTCCCTAGTGGCACAGTTGGTCAAGAATCTGCCTGCAATGCAGGAGACCCGGGTTCCATCCCTGGGTTGGGAAGATCCCTTGGAGAAGGAAATAACAACCCACCCCAGTATTCTCGCCTGGAGAATTCCATGGACAGAGGAGCCGGGCGGGCTTCAGTCCATGGTATTACAACCAGTTGAACAGGACTGTGAGACTACTTTCACTTTCAAAATAGTCCTACCTCCTTGCACTGCTCTGAAGATTGTTGTTGTGATTATTGCTGAGTGCCGCACTTGGCATTTAGGAAATGCTCAATAAATGTTAGCTACTGGCGATGGTTATTTCTTCTTCTCTTTCTTTGTTACTTTAAGTGGCTCCTTACCGATGCCTGCAGAAATAGATTGATTTCGTGCCAGGGTTTAGGAGAGCTCAAGTTCACTCATTGCCTTAGGGGTAGCAGTGGTGGTTCAGAGCCAGACGCTGGATCCAGTCTGCCAACCGTCATTCAGCTCCTGGTTTTGCAGCTTAACTCCTGTGTGCAAATTACTTATCATCTCTGTGCCTTATTTTCATCATTTGCAAAATGAGAATAATAATGGAAGCTCATATAGCTAATTCTTACCAGGATTAAACAAATTAATATTTATAAAACAGTTAAAGACTGTCTGGCTCATTGTCAGTGTTATATAAATGTTTGTTAGGATAATTACAAAATAAACACTTAGATACATTACTTACCCCCTGCGGATCATGTCAAGTATAAAGGAAGCAGTACGCTGAAAACCCTGGTGAGCTCTGTGCATATGAGAGGTGTTATGGTGATTCATCATTATGTGCCTGGCCATTTTCCATTTTGCTTTTAGAATCAACCCCGGCCAAAAAAGGAGCTCTAACTGTTGAGAAACTGACACCGTGGGGGCAATTTCTGAATCTCTCTTTGTCCCTTTCTACTTGATCTTCTAAAACCTTTCACTAATGCGTCTTCGGGATAGGACCAAAAAAAAAAAAAAAAAAATACTGAGTGAAGGTACTGTTGCTGTTTTGCTTCCAATAGTGGGAGTGAGTGATGTTTTCCAAAGGGATGGGTGGACAGGCAGAGCCTAGCAGGAAAGCCTTCTTGCTAAATTGAGGACTTTTGAACACAAATAGGCACAAGCTTGCTTGCTGTTTAAATAGAATATCAGCGATTATTATTTATCCAGCCGGAGTCTCCTGGGTTTGGTGCTGCCTCAGATTAGCAGTCTGCATTTTTGCTGCCACTTGTCGTCCCCCTTTCCATAACCCTGGATAGAAACCACTTCCCCAGAGGTCACCCCAAGTAAAAATATCAGCATGTGTTTATTAGCACCATTTCCCAGGCTCTGGGCTAAGTATGGATTTATCCTCATTTAATCTTCACAGCAGTTCTGGGTGATATTCCCCCATTCTACAGATGAGAACACTGAGGTGCAGAGAGACTGACAACATGCGGTGGCAGACACTGCTGGGGGTTGCTTGTGTCCCTCCCCCATCCATGTCATTGCATTCTGGCCTGACTCCTGCCTGGCAGCGCCTGCATCTGTTTGTCTGAGGGCTTGCTCTGGACACTGGCTCATTCTGTCTACTTGCTGGACAGGCAAAGAGTGACCCCTCCCCTAGGAGCAGTTCTCAACAGTAACTGATGAGCGTGAGGGAGAAATACTTCTGAGGCTTGTGATTCCTAGAGTTCCCCAGCAGGACGAAGATCTAGTTGCCCAAACTGGTAACGAGCTTGAAAATGCATCCTTTTTAGGCTACCTTCCCTCCCTGTCTCACTTCCCCACTCCGTACTGGTACTCCCAGGAATCACTGCTCAGAGGAACTGCTTGCGCTTCAGGCAGCATCTTAGGATCTGCTTCTGGGGCGTCCCAAACCATGGCCCAAGATCCTAACTTCAATGGCCTTTTATGTCTTCATCTTCCTCGTGGCATCGACATGACTGATGGCTGTCCCTTCTTAAAGCTCTTCCCCTTTTCAGCTTCTGTGACAGCTGGTATGATTCTCTTTCTTCCTCTGCTGCCTCCTTTTTTTTCTCATTCACTGATTTTTTTTCTTCTTCTTTTTTTTTGGTTACTCAATTTTAGGCACTTCCAGTGTCTCCATGGGCTTCCAGGTGGTGCTGGTGGTAAAGAACCCACCTGTCAATGCAGGGAGACATAAGAGACCCGGGTTCGATCCCTGGGTTGGAAATATCCCTGGAGGAGGGCATGGCAACCCCTCCAATATTCTTGCCTGGAGAATCCCATGGACAGAGGAGCCTGGTGGGCTAAAGGGTCGCGAAGAGTCGGACAGGACTGAAGCAACTCAGCAGCAGCAACGGTGCCGAGCACATAATACATCCTCAACAAGTGGCAGCTCTTATTAGCCTGGGACAGAAAGTGAAACTTAGCAGGCCCGTTGGAGAGTTGAAATTTGCATTTTGAAAATTCAGGGGAGAGAGGGAGAGGCTGGGATGCCTCCTTTGCGGCACATCAGTGAGCAGCAGCCGCCTCATTGCTCTCCTTGACGGGGGCGGGGGGAGTCTCACTTAGGGGGTGGAGGCCACTGCCCTTCTGGTGGGAGGTGGTCTTCTCTGATGTCGCTGGGGTGTCCAGGTTGGTGGAGTGTTGCTGGCACGTGTTGGCCTGTTTGATCGAAGGAGGGTGGCCTTGCCCCTCCTGGGGAAGAGGCTCATTAAGGTTGGGGAGGGGTATGTTTCTGAAGACTTCCAAGGGTTCCCTGGAGTGGCTGCATGAGGCAGTCCCCTTGACTCATTTTGTCTCAATTAGTTGTTGATCCCTACACGATGTTTCTCCCTCTGGTTAGCCACAGGAATGGGTCATCCTTGGACTTGACTCTCAGCTTGAGAACTTCCCGCGTCACCATTGTCATTACAGTAAACCCTCTCCTGGGTTTATTGAGGGTGTGCTTGTGACAGCGTGCTGACATTTCGAGGACTTTAGGGCTGCCGGGAGGATTAAATGCCTTAGAAGGCATGTCTCTCTGTGCTGTGAACTGTGGTAGCCACAAGCCACATGCGGTTACTTAAATCTTAATGAAAGTTAAATAAAATGAAAAAGTCCAGTTTCTCAGTCCCAATTGTTGTTGTTCAGTCACAAAGTCGTGTCCAACTCTTTGAGACCCCATGGACTGCAGCATGCCAGGCCTCCCTGTCCTTCACTCTTTCCCAGAGTTTGCTGACATTCATGTCCATTGAGTTGGAGATGCTATCTAACCATCTCATCCTCTGTCGTCGCCTTCTCCTCCTGCCCTCAGTCTTTCCCAGCATCAGGGTCTTTTCCATGAGTCGGCTCTTTGCATCATGTGGCCAAAGTATTAGAGCTTGAGCTTGAGCTTCAGCATCAGTCCTTCCAATGAATATTCAGGGTTGATTTCCTTTAGGATTGACTGGTTTGACCTCTTTGCAGTCCAAGTTACTCTCAAGAGTCTTCTCCAGCACCACAGTTTGAAAGCATCAATTCTTTGGTGCTCAGCCCTCTTTATGGTCCAACTCCCACATCCATACGTGACTACTGGAAAAACCATAGCTTTGACTAGACGGACCTTTGTCGGCAAAGTGATGTCTTTGCTGACACAATATTGTCAGTCACAGTGGCCACCTTCCAAGGGACAGTGCATATAGAGAACATTTCTCTCATTGCAGCAAGTCCTCCTGGGCACGACTGGTCTAGAGCAGGAATCAGTAGACTTTGGCTCATGGATCTACTGGCTTAATTTGTAAACATAATTTTGGGGGCACATAGCCATGTCTGTTAGTTCACACGTTGTCTGTGGCTCCTTGTTTGGGCTACACAGAAGATTTGAGTAGTAGTGACTGAGACTGAGGAGCCTGTGGAGACTAAAATAATGCTCTCTTAGCCTTGAAGAAAAGGTTTCCTGACCTCTGGCCTTGTGCTTGATAAGGAAATGTGTGCTATTTTTTACTTATATAAAAATAACTTTAGTTCCCTAAATAACCTCCCAAAGTCACTATTCTCTCCATCTCAGAGATGGGGAGACGGGACTGTAGTTCTATACAGCACCTTCCAGGAGGGCAAAGACCTTATCCGTCTCACTTGTCATTTACCCTTATATCTGGGGCAGTGCCTAGCACACAGTAGACGTTTAGTGCATGTTTGATGAACAACGAATGGATAAGTAAATGTATAAATAACTTTATGTGCGTGCCAAGTTGCTTCAGTTGTGTCCGACTCTTTGCAACCCCATGGACTGTCGCCTGCCAGGCTCCTCTGTCCATGGGATTCTCCATGCAAGAGTACTGGAGTGGGTTGCCATGACCTCCTCTAGGGGTTCTTCCTGACCCAGAGATCGAATCCACATCTCTTAGGTCTCCTGTATTGGCAGGCAAGTTCTTTACCACTGGGCCCTACAATGTCTTTACAAACAAATACGAAAATCTGATCAGCTCCATTGTACAGATAAGAAAACAGAAGCCCTTCAAGAGGGGAGTTGCCTTGTCAGAAGGATGTGCTGCTGGATATGTAGAGCTGGGGTTTTAGCTGAGTCGTCTGTGTGTTTCCTGAACCTTCCGCGCCACCACTCCGCCCCCTCTGGAAGCTGCCCAGATGCGGAACGGGGCCGCCCCTCTCCCTGCTGCAGCCAGATGGTTGTTTAGTTGTGCGTATCTTCATCTCCAGCTGCTAGCCTCAGCTGCTCTGTGGTGCTCTTGGACTGGACGCTTCCTTTCTCCTGCTGAGGCCCTTGGGTCCAAGTAGGTCGGCCAAGTTTGAGTGATCTCCCTCTTGGCCGCTGCAGCTCCTGCAGTTTGAAGAAACACCATCTGTGATTTGATGTTTTTCTTAGAGCAAAACTAAGAGGACCATGGGGGTATCTTCAGCTGAGATGCCAGAGGCCAAGTGAAACTGTGTGCCTTAAACATCTTCTTGGGTGGCTCCTGGTAGAGCATCTGCTCACAGTGGCTTCCCCATTGAATTGAGTCAAAGATGCGTTAAATGAATCCAGAGCATCACTGCTTCCAGCCGTGAAGTTCCAGAATTCCATCTCTGCTGGGCAGTGGCTTCATGAGGGCTCTGAGGACTAAGGCAAGGGGTCTCTGAGGTCTGGATGTTCCCTTCTCATCGCAGGGGGATCTCTGTGGCCTGGCTGTTCCCTTTTCATTGCAGGGTTGTTGATCATGTGCTCTGGGGCTCACCTGCCCGGATTTGAATCCTGCCCTCCTTGCCTGATGCTGTGTGATCTTGGTTAAGTTGCTTTCTCTTCCTGAGTTCACCTTCCTTTCCTGCACATCAAGTGTAATAATAGGACCTACCACACGGCTGTAGTGAGGATTAAAGGAGCCAATATGTGCTTGGCATCTAGTGTTGTTGTTGTTCAGTCGTCAAATTGTGTCTGACTCTTCCCAACCCTGTGGACTGTAGCATGCCAGGCTTCCCTGTCCCTCACCATCTCCCAGAGTTTTCCCAAGTTCATGTCCATTGAATTGGTGATGACATCCAACCATCTCATCCTCTGTCACCGCCTTCTCCTTCTGCCTTCAATCTTTCCCAGCATCAGGGTTTTTTCCAGTGAATCAACTCTTCACATCAGGTAGCCAAAGGATTGGAGCTTCAGCTTCAGCATCAGTCCTTCCAATGAATCTTTAGAGTTGATTTCCTTTAGGATTGACTTGTTTGATCTCCTTGCTGTCCAAGGGACTCTCGGAAGTCTTCTCCGATACTACAGTTTGAAAGCATCAATTCTTCTGCGCTCAGCCTGCTTTATTGGCACCTCGTACCCACTCTGTAGGGGATGATGATAATCCTGTCCTCTAATCTTCTCCTTCCGATGAGCAAGGACTGTGTCTTTCCTGCCTTTAAATCCCACACTGTGAGTTGGAGCAGTCTCATAACTCAGTCATCTGCAGGGGTCTGGGAGGAAAATTAACTGAGCACGTTGAGCTGGGTGGAGATTGCTGTGAAGTGGAGAATCCAAGGTGGTCTTGGAGGGGGAGCAATTATTCCTGCTTTCAACACATGTCTACTGAGTATCTTCCATGTGCCAAGCACTGTTGTAGGCGTGGAGACAGAGAATGAACCAGAGAGAACTCTCCGCCCTCTTGCAGTTTACATGTTAGTGGACTGGGGTTTAATGGCTTTGTCACCACACAAGAATATGGGCCCACTGTTGCCATCACTTCTGTTTTTTGGAAAGAAAAGCCAGAAATCTGGATTTTTAAAAACCATGAGGGAGTGTGAGATTAGCAGTTACAAACTAGTATACACAGCCTGTTCTACTGTATAGCACAAGGGGCTTTTGTCACTCTCCTATGATAAACTGTAATGGAAAAAAATATGAAAGAGAATATACATAACTGACTCACTTGGCCATACAGCGGAAATGAACACAACATTGTTAATCAGTTATACTTCAAAAAATTAAAAAGCGACAACAACAACTATGAACCGGCGGTGGTTTTAAGTACTGGCTGTGGTTATATATTATTTTGTGAAGCACCGTGCAGTGCTTCATCATTCAGTTGTATCCGATTCTTTGTGACCCCATGAACTGTAGCCCACTGTAGCCTGCCAGTCTTCTCTGTTCATGGGGCATCCCCAGGCAAGAATACTGGAGTGGGTTGCCATGCCCTCCTCCGGGGGATCTTCCCAACCTAGGGATCGAACCCAGGTCTCCCGCATGGCAGGCGGATTCTTTACCGTCTAAGCCACCAATGTGGGCCAAACTCTGGGATCCCCAGCCCTCCAGTTGGCAGCCCCTGCTGTGAGATGCTCCCCAAATGGTTCTAGGAGGAGGGGAGTCTCTGCTCTGCACACCAGCAGCTGGGCTGATGTCAAGGTCATCGGGGCAGAGGGCATCTCCTCCCCGTCCTGCAGGAGGTTCCTGTGGCATTTCTGCCCACAACACAGATGACACTGCTGTGCTGCAGACTGCAGGTAGTGAGTGTGAATATTCCTTCTCTCATCCTTCCTGTTCCCAGCCCCCATCCAGCCTATATCAAGAGGACAGAAGCAGCATCCGTAGTTACCCATGGCGGGGAAGAAGGTGGTGGCTGTGGCCGACGTGGAGAAAATGCAGTGGGTCCAGGAAGCAGCCTTTGAAGCCAGATAATTAATTATCTTTGTTGCCTGAATCTTTGTTAAAGTGGAGAACTGATCTAAAAGCCTGAGTGGCAAGGATGGGGAATAGGATTGAGGAGAAAAGAACTTGAAGATGCTACCAGGAGCAGTGCCTAACAGTGGGAGGTTTTGGAGAGAGTGGTGAGATTCCTGGGAAAATGTGAGACATGCTTATGAAGGTACTTTGTGTTCGGTACATTGAGCACTGTGCTGCAATGCTAGCTTTTATAGGTGGTTACCCCTAAGTGGGGCATGTACTCTCTGGTTTGCCTCTGTCCCCCACCTCCTGCTGTTGCACTTCACCCACTTGTTTGACTCATTTGGCCACTGTCCTGACCTTCATAGGTCTCAGAGCTGGTGGCCCCTGCTTTGTGGAGGCCATATGGCAGAGTGCTTGAGATGGTGGACTCTAGGCTCAGAACGAGCCTGATCTGCCTTTCACTATCTGTGCGATTCTGGACAAGTTCTTCTGCCTCTGCCTCTGTGATTGTACCTGTCAGGATCCCAGCAGGAAACACATCCCCCAGGGGCCTTCAATGAAGGGGTTCTTTAACACCTCTAGGGGGGAAGACTCTGGAGAAGACTCTTGAGAGTCCCTTGGACTGCAAGGAGATCAAACTAGTCAGTCCTAAAGGAAATCAACCTTGAATATTCACTGGAAGGACTGATGCTGAAGCTCCAATACTTTGGCCACCTGATGCACATAGCCGACTCGTTGGGAAAGACCCTGACGCT
Source organism: Bos javanicus (assembly GCF_032452875.1). Taxonomy (NCBI): domain Eukaryota; kingdom Metazoa; phylum Chordata; class Mammalia; order Artiodactyla; family Bovidae; genus Bos; species Bos javanicus. The sequence goes on from NC_083892.1 coordinate 21,618,239, forward strand.
GGGAAAGATTGAGGACAAAAGGAGAAGGGGGTGACAGAGAATGAGATGGTTAGATAGCATCACTGACTCAGTGGGCATGAATTTGAGCAAACTCTGGGAAATGGTGGAGGACAGAGGAGACTGGCGTGCTGCAGTCCATGGGGTCTCAAGGAGTCAGACACGACTTAGCAACCGAACAGCAACAACAGGGAGGAAGAAACTAATGGAGTTAACTTGTGGGGACTCTGCAGCCTAAGGCAGAAGGAATTGTTGGCACAAGTGGTGGTCTTGAAGGGACATAACTGCTTCCCAATGGTGCCATCAATTTAAGGAAGAAGCGGGGGAGGTACCTAGCCTTTCTCCTCCTCTCCAGTCACCTGTTGGTTCTACCTGTCTGAGGCCAGCTGGAAACCAGGAGGCAAGGGGCCTGGATGATTCATTTTGTAGGGGTCAGCCTCCCAGGGCTCAGGTCACAGCAGAGGCAGGTGAAGACCAGATCTGGGAGGGAAGCAAGGAAAAATGGTTCACTGATCCTCCATTTCCTAACCTCGAAAGTGGAGGATAATATGGCTGCCTACCTCGGAGTGTTCTTGGGGTGAAAATACTCCCTCAGGGTGCCTGCCCAGTAAATGCTGAGACTCCCTGCGGGTTTCAAGGCCTTCCTAGGGACCGAGGGCCCAGAGAGAAGTGTTCTGTGAGTTGTCTCATCATACAATTTTAAGATGAAGAACTCTTCCCCTCCATCCCCTGTAATGGGAACATGGGATGTTGGCTTCTTTTGGGGAGCATGTAAGGTGGAAGGCAGCAGTTAAGAATTAAGACTCCAGAGTCAGATAGTCTAGGTTCTAGCCTGACTGTCACTTACTGTCAAGTTTCTTAGCTTCTTAAGGCACCCCCCCTTTTTATCTGTAAAATGGGGCTGTTGGTAATTCCTGTATCATAGCGTGGTGAGGATTAACTGTAAAGAGCTTAAAGCAGTGCCTGGAACATAGTAGGCAATCAGTAGATAGTAGCTATTACTGCTGTTGCTGTCTTCCCCTCCTCCTCCCCCTCTACATTTCTGTTATCGCCACCACCACCATCATCACCACCATCACCAACACCGCCCCTACTGTGGGTTGAGTGCGTGTGTGCTAAGTCACTTCAAGCCTGTTTGACTGTTTGTGACCCTATGGACTATAGCTAGGCAGCCTCCTCTGTCCATGGGAAAGTATCTAGGCAGAAATACTGGAGTTGCTATGTTCTCCTCCAGAGGATCTTCTTGACCCAGGGATCGAACCTGAGCCTCTTAGGTCTCCTGCATTGACAGGTGGGTTCATTACCACTGGTGCCTCCCGGGAAGCCCTACCTACTGTGTGTTAAGCAAAACTGACCTGTTACCATTAGAGAATTTCCCACTGCATGGAGTCCATCCACCAGCTCTCCCGGGAGCTTCATTGATCATCCCGTTAATCCTCTCGTCCTCCCACAGATATGATATTTCAGGGAGTGATTGATGGGTGTGTGTGTGTGTACGTGGGGGAGGGTGGGCTTGTGCCTGACTCCGGGGACACGGTGCTTTGTTATGCAGAATAGCTTGCCTGTCATCCCACTACGAGCCCCTTCCTTGAAAAGTTCCAGGCTATTTTTGAAGCCTTCGTGGCTCACATGTTCCTTTCTCCATCATGTCAATGCCAGTACAGAAACATTGGAACCTTTTGGCAGAATGTAAAGCAAAAGAGATTTCAAAGTGCATGGAGGATGAGTGTTGCTCAGATGACAGGGTATTAAGACATGACAAGAATGCTGAGTTTCCAGACTGCAGCAGCTTGTGCGTTTGTATTTAGCCCTCGTTGGATTTCTTGGGAAATCAGCGGAGGTGCCAAAGGCTAACGTCATCTCTAAGAAGGCACCAAAGGGTAGAAACACCCGCTGACACTCCCCCCCATAAATACACTCCGGAAGATCAGGAAACGATGCCAGAATGAGTGGGTGGTTGCCCTGGGCAACTCCAGGCTCCGGGCCACAGGGCGCTGCAGGTGAAGCAGCTGGCGATGGAGGGAAGCACATGAGCACCGGCCGCCCCAAAGCTTTGCTGCTGATGCAAAGCCCAAAACCCACACTGGAGTCTCCTGGTGTGCAGTGAATTCGTGCATCTAAGCGTAAAGGTGCCAAACCCTCACCATTTATACACTGTATTACAAATGTCATGTTTTATTTACCCTTCCTGTTCTTTCCTGAAGGGTAGGGAATGACTTTGGGCACAGGTAGCCCTGCGTTCTTGCATGCATGTTAAGTTGCTTTGGTCGTGTCTGACTCTTTACAACCCTACAGACTGTAGCCCACCAGGCTCCTCTGTCCATGGGATTCTCCAGGCAAGAATACTGGAGTGAGTTACCATGCCCTCCTCCAGGGGATCTTTCTGACCCAGGGATCGAACCCATGTCTCCTGCATTGGCAGGTGGGTTCTTTACCTCTAGCGCCACCTGGGAAGCCCTCTCTGCCTCGTACTAGCTCTTTGATCTTTGGCAAGTGGCTTTAAGATTCTGGTAATCTCTGGGCTCTGTGACATCCTAGCGGGGTGGGTTGGAGGGGGTGGGAGGGAGGTTCAAGAGGGAGGGGATATACATATAGTTATGACTGATTCGCTTTGTTGTATGGCATAAACCAACACAAGGTTGTAAAGCAATTATCCTCCTATTAAAATAAAATAAATTTAAAAAGAAAAAGGTTCCAGGAGTCTTCCTGAACCACTGTTTCTTCATTTGAAGGGAATTGTTGCAGCCCTCATGGGGTTAGAGATCATGGTGTTACAGGGTCCCTGGAGCTCAAAACAGGTTTGTGGAACTGCCCTGTTACGTTCAGTGCTCAGATAGTCCCAGGGGAATCAGTAGACCTCCTTCCACAAACGGGGAGACTCAGGCGGTGAGTACCTTGTCCATACCACTCACCCCAGGGTGAGCAGTGGTGCCTGAGTCTTTGGGGCCTCCTTGGAGGGAGGCAGTATGGAGTAGTGGTTAGGGCTTACCTACCCTCTGGAGTCCCTTGGGCAGGTTTTCTAAGCCTAGTAAGTCTTCCCTTTTTCTGTCTGTGAAGTGGGGATAATCATAGGCTTGCTTTCTGTGGTTGTCATGAGGATTACGTGAAATAACCCTATAAGCACTTAGCTTGTGCTTGGGAGATGGTGAGCGCTCAACATGGTTGCTGTTGTTGCTGTTAGCGGTATTGTTGGTGGTAGCAATGGTAGTCATGGTGGTTGTTGCAGTTGTAGTAGTAACAGCAGTAATGATAACGTGGTTCCATTGGTTCGTGAGTGTTGACCTCCAGCAGCATTGCAAATCTTTGTTCTTCTTCTCCCTTCCCCTGAGGACAGACAGTGTCTAATTACTCTCCCCATGATCCTTTCTCCAGGGCCACTATTGTCCCCCTTTTCTTCCCTGCCCTGTGCCTGGGGAGGTAGACCTCTGGGGACCGCGTCTCCTGAGCTCTCCTGCTGACAGCCTTTGTCCTGAGTTGGGCCAATGGGAGGTGGTAGCCAGAGACTAAAGGGCTGGAAGAGGGAGGGTTTGGGGTTCTTTCCACCCTCACCTCCCTCCCTCTGTCTCTGGCTTCCTCCTGCAGTGACAGCTCCTGGCCGGTGGTCCTTCTTCCTTGATTCAGCTCTCACTGCGATCTTGTTACTCTGTGTCTTTAGATTATACCTCTAACCCTAGGTTGTGGTAACAATTTCCCACAGTTTCTAGTGTTTTAATTGAATATCTAGAGTGAATTCTTGTTCCCACAGAGACCCCAAGAGACCTATAAACCTATTAAAAAATAATGTATTGAATTGTTTTCATTCTAAAAATTGAAGAGGTACAATCATTTTGGAAAAAGTGGTGGTTTCTTATACAGTTAAACATCGAGTTACTACATGACACAGCAGTTTCATTCCTAGGTATTTACCAAGGTAGGTTAAATTATATGCCCACACAAAGACATGTAAATGAATATTTATAGCAGTTTTATTCATAATTGCCAGAAGCTGGAGGAAAAAAAATCCCCAAACAGCAATCAACATATGAACAAATAAACATACCAGAGAATAACTGTGTAATGGAATATTATTCAGGAATAAAATGAACTAACTACTGATATTGACAACTGCATTATTAATCATTAATAATCAAACATTAATCAGAATGAAAGAAGGCAGGCATAAAATATTGTATACTGTGTAGTTCCATTAATCTGTGCTAACAGAAAGCATATTGATGGCTATGAAGGGTGGCATCTGGGGTGAGGGGATTTCATTGTAAACAGGAACTTTTGGGATGATTCAGATGTTCTGTCTCTTGATTGTGGGTTTACATGGGTGTAATACATCTGCTGGACTTCCCTGGTGGCTCAGACGGCAAAGCGTCTGTCTACAACATGAGAGACCTGGGTTCAATCCTTGGTTGGGAAGATTCCCTGGAGAAGGAAATGGCAACCCACTCCAGTACTCTTGCCTTGAAAATCCCATGGATGGAGGAGCCTGGGGGGAGGAGCTTGGCGCAGGCTACTATCCATGGGGTCGAAAAGAGTCGGGCACGACTGAGCGACTTCACTTCACTAATACATCTGCTAGGCATCCCTGGTGGCTCAGACAGTAAAGAATCTCCCTGCCAATGCAGGAGACCCCAGTTTGATCCCTGGGTCAGAAAGATCCCCTGGAGAAGGAAATGACAACCCACTCCAGTATTCTTGCCTGGGAAATCCATGGACAGAGAAGCCTGGTGGGTTACAGTCATGGGGTTGCAAAAGAGTCAGGCACGAATTAGTGACTAAACAACAGCACATGTATTCATGGGCCTGTTTCTGAATTCTCTCTTCTGTTCAATTGGTCTGTTTGTCTGTCCTTGCTCCATACCAGGCTGTCTCATCACTGCAGACTTGTAATAATACTTGATATATGGTGCTGTAAGTCTTTAAGCTTTCTTCTTCCTCAGGCATCCTTGGTTCTTTGCATTTCTATAGAAATATTAGAATCAGCATATTCATTTTCACACACACACATGTGCATAATGCACTAATTTCTCTCAACAATATTTTATAAAATATTCTGTACTTTCTGTGCAGATTTATTTCACATAGTTCTTTATATGTATTCCTAGGTATAATGATACTATTGTGTAACTTATGTTTTAAATGTTTGTTGCTGGTATATAGGGAAGCCCTGGTGGCTCAGTGGTAAAGAATCCACCTGCCAACTCTGGAGACCTGGGTTTGATCCCTGGGTCAGGAAGATCTCCTGAAGAAGGAAATGGCAGCTTACTCCAGTATTCTTGCCTGGGAAATCCCAGGGACAGAGGAGCCTGGTGGGCTACAGTCCATAGGGTTGCAAAGAGTCAGAAACTACTTAGTGACTGAACAACCACAGGATAAAGGAGGGAAAACTTGGGGGCCATAATTTCTTGCTCCATGGTATTGGACTTAAATGAGTTGAAATGTATTTCTGTGTGATAATTTAAACTTCAATATAAGTTTGCTTAATTCTTTGTCGAGTGAAAAAGCCCCTAACCTCATGAAATTGATTAAATTCTACATTTGCTTTATCATATAAAAATATTAGGGAAATTAAGTATTATAAAAAGAAGATCAAGACCTCAAAGTCCTTACAACCAGAGATCACTCCCACCATCAACATTTCAGATGTAATGTGTTTTCTTCCAGTTTTTTTCTGTACTTAGATTTTCCACCCTCAGTGGTCTTATTCAACTAAAAAGGAAAGCAAGTGGAAAGTCTCCATCCTGTGGCATTTTTGTTATGACTTTACTTGTCTCAGGCACCTACGGTGATGGTGAGAAGCTTGTGTCCTATATCCCAAATATACTGGGGGGGATGAAAATGTTCGGTCTGCTGAAGGAGACATATTGGGGGAATGGGTGGGATGGGGGCGTGATCTTCGGCTTCAAATCTCAACCAGTCAATCAGTCAGTTAAATATTATTGAGCTTCTTTCATGAGCTCACACTAGGAGTGCGGAGGTGAATAAAGCCTGTGGTTTCCCTGCTTGAATGGAGTCAGTCTAGGAGGGAAAGGTATTATTATTAATAGTGATAATAACAGTGACAATGGCAGTCGCTAATATTTATGATGAACCTACTATGTGCCAGGCACTAAGGCTTAATTTTTCTGTTCAAGTTTTTAATATGTCGTTCCATTTAATCTCCCAGTAGTCTTTGAGTAGGTACTCTTTCTAATCCTCATTTTATTATTGAAAAGAATAAAGTGGCTTAGAAAGTTTCAAACGGGATTGTACAATAAGCAGATTAAACTTAGGCTAGCAGGTCAGGAAGACTCTGAGGAAATGACATTTCACGTGTGATCTGAAGGATGACAGACATCAGAGAGAAACGATGCTGGCTTCAGAGAACCTAGACAGGGGCTGTTTTTTTTTTTTTCCCCACAGAGGGAAGTAGGCTGGTTTTGAGTAGTAATTTGGGATCAGATTGGACAGGATTGGTGACCGGAAGTGAGTCGTGACACTGAGGGAAGTCAAGGGTGGCTCCCAGGGTGAGCGAGAGGAAACATCAGAAGTGAGGCAGAAGTTTAAGTTTAAATTCAAACCAAAGCTCTTGATTATTTTTCCACTGTCAAAAATACAAACACTACATTCAGATAGTCAATATCAACATATTTTTTTTCTGTGAACACTGATGAACTTCTGAAAATTTGAAAAACCCTGATTTTATAACCTTTAGCTAATTCTTTTTAAAATCTTTATCATTGATTTATTTGGGTGTGCTGGGTCTTAGTTGCACCATGCGAGTTCTTACTTGTAGCATGTGGGATCTAGTTCTCCAACCAAAGATTGAACCAGGGCCTCCTGTACTGGAATGTGGAATCTTAGCCACTGGGCCACTAGGGAAATCCTGTTTAGTTAATTCTCTAAGTTTGGGTTCAGAGGTGAAGTACTGTAAATGTCTAATGTGAAGAACTACAAGTGTACCCCTGAAATAGAGCAGTAGCAACCCTGTTTCCTCAACACACTTGTTTCTAGTGTGGAACTGAATATAAGGTGGACACAAATGGAGACTAAAGTAGTTGAAAAACCAAGCGTTTTCCTAAAATTCCCTCTTTACTTCCCCCAGATCTTTGATGAGATAGGATACTGTTAGTTGAATGTTCAGCTTCCCAGGTGACACAGTGGTAAAGAATCTGCCTGCCACTGCAGCAGACTCAAGAGATGCAGTTTGTCCCCTGGGTTGTGAAGATCCCCTGGAGAAGGAATTGGCAACCCACTCCAGTATTCTTGCCTGGAGAATCCCATGGACAGAGGAGCCTGGTGGGCTACAGTCCATGGGGTCGCAAAGAGTCGGACGTGACTGAACATGCACACATTTGAATATTCAGATCCCTTTTGTAGAGTCTGGGAAGCATAAATAAAAATCAGGGATGGAGACAAGGGACTTAGTTTTTTGGATATATATAGCTTCACTGTTACCTATGCTAAAGTTGTAAAGAAAAATGTATCAATATGCTTGGGAAAAATTTGTCTTTATGGATATCTTATTTTATCAAACTTGTCTAGTAACAGGGTGAAGGAGAAGGAGTGTAACTGCTATTAATTTTAAAAATTGGCTACTACATGTTTTTCTAAGACTTTTGGATGTAGCTGCATTTCCTCTAAAGTATATATTCCATCATGTTAAATAATTTCTTTTTATTAAAAAAACAAACAACATGAATGAGGCAGAAGAACAAGGATTTGGTTTGGAGCATCTTCAGTTTGAGATCCAGATGGTGGTACTTAGCAAGGAAGGAAGGGCTCTGGGCTGAGAGGTATAATTTGGAGCCACCAGCACAAACAAATTTATGAAGTTTGTAGACTGACAAGGTGGTCTGTGGGGAGAGTGTTCACAGGGAATAGACCAGTACCTGGATAGAGCTTTGAGGAATTCCAGTAGGTTAATGGCAGGGTGGGGTGGGGCGGGGGGAACAGGAGGAGGAGCCAGGGAAAGGTAGAAGATGCCACGGAGGGCAGGATGGGGAGGTTACAGGGAAGCAGAGATCTGTGCGGTCTAAAGGACTTTCTAGTATCACTACTGTCCTTAGGAGGTTGAGCGCTCCTTGTTCTGCAATGAAATGAGAAGCTCAGGGACACTGTAGGAAGGGGTGGGGTCAGATGTCTTTGAATTGGTCAGAGTTTTTTGGTTCTTTGTAAGCAACAATTGACTGTAGGTGTCTTAAAAACCAAGTGGAAGGGTATGCAGTTGTACATTCATGTCATGGCCAGGCCTTGGAAAGAACAGGGTCCAGAGTGGCTCTTGGCTCCAGGTGGCAGGAAGTCATGGACCACCTTCTTATGGCAGTACTACTGATTCAAGAATCAAATTCCCAGGAGGAGAGTGATTGGCTGATCTTGGGTCACATGCCACTCCTTGGCCAGGGGGAGAGCTGGGCACCTTGATTGACAGCACCACCAAGACTAGACATCATGGAGCCAGGCCAGTTTCCCAAAGGAAAGTCAAGATGGCACTTACCATAAGGGAGAGTGGCTGCTGTGCAGGCAAAACCCACAGATGCCCACTGTAAACTCCACGGCCGTGTCTTGGATTGGATGTTCCCATGACAGGCCCTGCCTTCTTGCAGAGCTGTTGCTAGTGTTTTGCCTGCTGGAGGATTAAGTTTCTCTGTTTGCTTTTTAGAGTAAGTTTGGGGACTGAGATTGACATGAATTTATCTCTGGGCTTCAAGCCACTAGCTCTGGAGGCACAGTTTGGCAGATACGACTCATGTTATTTCTTGACATGACAGTCAAGAAAAGACTTGGCCTTGTGGCTATATGGCCCCTCCTTCGTGAGCAAGGCTAGGAGCTGGTAGTAGACAGATGGTGTAAATCTCTGTTGCATCAGAGAGGTGGGTGTGACCATCCTACAGGCACTTACTAAAAAGAAGCCCAAGTAATTGGCACCTGTGGATACAGGAGACCTGTCAAATCTTATACCTTCCGGCACTTTCTCTTACCTGAGCAAACTTCTAAGTGCAGCCATCCTTGTAGGACTGTGGTATTTAGAGGATAATGGGCTTCCATGATGGCTCAGTGGATAAAGAATATTCTTGCAATGCAGGAGACACAGGCAGATGTGAGTTTGATCCCTGGGTCGGGAAGATCTCCTGGAGGAGGGCATGGAAACCCACTCCAGTATTCTGGAAAATCCCATGGACAGAGGAGTCTTCGGGCTACAGTTTATGGGATTGTCAAGTGTCAGACACGACTGAGCAACTAACACTATTTAGAGGATAAGGGAAGGATGAGACACTATATCACAGGTTTCCTCAGTTCACCAACATGGACTGATCCAACTGAGTGTTCTTAATAGCAAGTCCCTAAGTAAAAAAGCCCTGTGTACGAGACGGCAAAAGAGACACTGATGTATAGAACAGTCTTTTGAACTCTGTGGGAGAGGGAGAGGGTGGGATGATTTGGGAGAATGGCATTGAAACATGTATAATATCATATATGAAATGAGTCGCCAGTCTAGGTTCGATGCATGATACTGGATGCTTGGGGCTGGTGCACTGGGACGACCCAGAGGGATGGTATGGGGAGGGAGGAGGGAGGAGGGTGCAGGATGGGGAACAAGTGTATACCTGTGGCGGATTCATGTTGACGTATGGCAAAACCAATACAATATTGTAAAGTTAAAAAATTCAATAAAGTAAATATATTAAAAAAAGAATTCTTAAATCACAAAAAGAAAAAAAAGAAAAGAGATATATTTATAGGCACACATGAAACACAGGAGAAAAGAGAGGCCCTCACTGCCCACCCTCCAACTTCTCATCTTTGGTTTATTGGTCATAAGTCCTTTGGTCTCAAGAACCAAAAACCCAATTCAAGTTGGTTTAGACAAAGAGGGATTTGTTGACGTATATAAAAAAGCTGAGGGGTTCTCCCTTCAGGCTTGGTTAATTCCAGGTGCTTCTTTGCGGTTATTAGATATCTCTTGGCTCTGCTTTTCTCCCTGTTGATTTCATTCTTAGGAAAGCTTTTCCTTTGTGATAATAAAGATGGCAGCGTGCATGCACGTGTGCTCAGTCGCTTCAGTCGTGTCTGACTCTGCAATCCTGTGGACTGTAGCTAGCCAGGCTCCTCTATCCATAGGGATTCTCCAGGCAAGAATATTGGAGTGAGTTGCCATGCCCTCTTCCAGGAGATGTTCCTGATCCAGGGATAGAATTCACATCTGCCCGTGTCTCCTGCACTGCAGATGGATTCTTTACCCCACTGAGCCACCTAGGAAGCCCAAAGACGGCAGAGGCAGACTTATTCCCCACCCAACTTAGCAGTACTCCTGGAAAATAAATCCTTTTTCCTAATAATTCTAGCAAGAGTCCTAAAGCTGATTCTCACTGGGTGGCTGAGACACATGCCCATCCCTGAATCCACACTGTGGCTGGGGTCCTGGGTCCCCCTGGCATCCAGGAGAAGGGAGGGCATCCTTAGCCAGCTCATGGAAACTGGGGATCTGATGCCCCAAATAGAAGCAGAGAGGATAGAGGCTGGTTGGGCATTTCGGGACCAGCTCTTCTCCTGGTCCTCCTGGTCTGAGAGCTCTAGGGCGGTATGTCTGGTGAACAAGGGATGTTGATGTTTCCTCTTAGGCCATGGCTTTTTTGTCTTGCTGCCCCCGCCTTTGGGGCATGATCAAAGCCGGGAGGCCACGGGGTCAAGAGCAGTCTCCAAGTGTTATCCAAACAAGCAGGATATTCCCAGTAGCTGTCCTGCCCAGACGCCTTCTCCCCGGGGTTATAGCAGAAGTTGGTGGCCGTGGGGGAGGGAGGACTTTCTTCTCATGAGTTTGTTTACTTCTGAGTCCTATCCTTTACCTCTTGTTGGCTCCACTGCTTTGTCTGGCTTAGTTAAATAAGTTTGGTAATGTTGTGAATGAAAGCATTCCTTTCCTGCAGTTGCTGACCCCTGTAAGGCTCTTGCTCAGTAGTGCTAGGCTGCTGCTAAAGAAATGACATTTGCTCTTCCTTCCATCTCTTATGGGAGGAAATCACCATCATTAGAACTCTGCGAATTCCCTTTAACTCTGGGTAAATGGTTGACAGTCCATATGATGGAATAGGATGCAGTTGTGGAGACAGGATGAGGTCACTGTCTACATGTTGAGATGGCATGGGCTCCAAATGTGGTAGTTTGGGGAAATGCATGAGGAGAGTGTGCGGATCAGCAGGGCTCTGCACCATTTGAATCACCCGTTCCCAGCCTCTTTGTGTGTGCTCAGTCATTCGGTCGTGTCTGACTCTTTGCGACCCCATAGACTCCCCATGGAGCCCACCAGACTCCTTTGTCCATGGAATTCTCCAGGCAGGAATACTGGAGTGGGTTGCCATTTCCTCCGCCAGGGGATCTTCCCGACCCAGGAATTGAACCTGCGTCTCTTGCATTGGCAGGTGGATTCATTACCACTAGGGCCACCTGGGAAGCCCTCCCAGCTTCTCCAGTCTTCCTCCCAATAAATCTGAATCTCTAGAGGGACTTGAGCCCTGTTTTGTTTTGAAAGCTCCAAGCGACTCAGCGTGCGTCCCAGACTGAGAACCAAGGGTGTAGATTTGTAATCTTATGGATGAAACTAAAGAGGCATAGTTAAAACCAAAAAGGAAATAGAGAATTATGCTCCACATATAGGCAGGGACTCATACATGCTCACACAAATGCAGAGAATATTGCTAGAAGACTGACAAGAAATGAGAAAGAGTAGTTCCCTCTGGTAATGGGGTAGAGCCTTGTCTCTCAAACATATGCTAATCAGGAATGTTCGAATTTTAAGCCTTAAGCATGATAAACAGTTTAAAAAAGAAATCCTAACTGCGCACCTAAGGCCGGCCAGGCAGGGCTGTGAGATGACTCTGAGCTTATACAGCTTGACTGTGCTGCGGCCAGCCACCCACAGACGGGCAAATACCACCCACCACCCCGGCCACAGCTGCCTTCCTCTTGACTCAGCCGGTGAGAGTGACTTCTTGAGTGAGAGAGGTGACCAAAAGCCCAGTCATTCATTTATTCATTCACGGTCAATGTACTCATTCATATTTTTATTAAGAATCAGATGTGGGGCAGGTATATGCCAAGCACAGGAATCTGGTCTCATCCTTATGACTGTACATGAAGTGAAAGTGAAAGTGTCAGTCGCTTAGTCACATCTGACTCTTTGTGACCCCATGGACGGTAGCCCGCCAGGTTCCTCTGTCCGTGGGATTCTCCAGACAAGAATACTGGTGTGGGTTGCCTTTCCCTTTTCCAGGGGATCTTCCTGATCCAGGGATCGAGCCAGTAACTGATCTTGTCCCCATTCTGTGGTTGGGGATATTTGAGCTCAGAGATAATGTGTAACCAAGGTGATAGTATTTGAATCAGGAAGACTAGCTAAAACAGAGGTTGTGAACTGGTGGGACTCAGATGTCTTTGGATGGTCAGCATGGAGTTTTCAAAAAATCCCATCTGGCAACACGGGACTAGCGCTCCCAGGGCCATTGCTGGACAGAGTTGAGTATCCCAGGGATGGGCATGTGCCGTCCAGTTCATCCCAGCCGCCCTTCCCTGCTGTATTACACCAGCCTGGCTTCACTCAGTCACACAGCCTGGCCTCTGCAGGGTTTTAAGTTTCTAACCCTTGCAATGAAGTAGGTGTATGTGTGCTGTCTTTTCAGTTGTGTCCGACTCTTTGTGACCCTATGGACTGTAGGCTGATAGGCTCCTCCATCCATGGGAGTTCCTAGGCAAGAATACTGAAGTGCGTTTCCATGCCCTCCTCCAGGGGTTCTTCCTGACCCAGGGATCGAACCTGTGTCTCTTGCGTTGGCAGATGGGTGCTTTACCGCTGAGTCACCTGGGAAGCCCAGGGAAGTAGGTAGAATGAGCCAACCATTACCTGTCCCCTGGGGCTCCCAGACTGAATTATCCTGTGGAGCATGTCATTTCTACTCCAGTCTGGCCTTCGGTCTGCTGGTTGGAGGACTAAGCTCTCTGCCTTTAAATTTCCTCATGGCCATCATGGGATGGACTGTTGGTAGTGAAGTATTTATGGAACAGATTTGCACAGTAGAGAATGAGTGAAATATAGGAAAGGACAGTCATCCAGCCTGGCAGGAATGTGGGGCAGTGGAGTGAGAGGAGGCAAGAGTAAAGTTGGATGGTGGTTTCATTGTGAATGGATGCCAGCCTCTTGGATTGGAACTTTATTCTTTAGGCCAGTGCTGTCCAATAATACTTTTTACAGTGAGTGTCCAATACTGTACCTTCTAGCCACATGAGACTGTTAAGCGCTTGAAATGTGGTTAGTGTGAATGAAAAGCTGAAGTATTTTTTAAACAATGGATTGTTCACCTCATTTTTAAAAAATATATTTGTTTATTTATTTGACTGTGCCAGGTGTTAGCTGGGGCATGCCGGGTCTCTGATCCTCATTGTGGCATGCAGCATCTTTAGTTGCAGCGTGTAGGATCTAGTTCCCTGACCCGGGGTCAGTCCCAGGCCCACTGCTTTGGGAGCACGGAGCCTTAGCCACCCACTTGACCACCAAGAAAGTCCCAAGAACTGAATTTTAAATTTCATTTAATTAATTCAAATTGGCATAACCCCACATTGCCTGTGGCTACCGTATTGGACAGTGTGACTTTAGACGATAAGCAGCCAGTGAGTGTGTTGGAGCAGGGAGATAGTATCAAGCTGAGTTTTCAGAAGATGAATTTTTCAGAAGTGTGTAGGCTGTATGGGGTGAGGGAAGTAGGCAGAAATAATATTAATGGTGTTTAGGCTGCAGTCCATGGGGTCCTTAAGAGTTGGACATGACTGAGCAACTTCCCTTTCACTTTTCACTTTCATGCATTGGAGAAGGAAATGGCAACCCACTCCAGTATTCTTGCCTGGAGAATCCCAGGGACAGAGGAGCCTGGTGGGGTCGCACAGAGTCAGACATGACTGAAGCGACTTAGCAGCAGCAGTATATGTTAGACACTTACTTGGTCCTCACATGACCTCATTTAACCCTCACAACAACTCTGTAAGAAAAGCACTATTATTTTTTCTATTTTATAGACTAGGAAAGCAAGACACAGCAAGGTCAATGAACTTAAGGTCATAGATCTAATAAATAGTGTGGCCTGGTGTCGTGTCCAGGCAGCTTGGCTGCAGAGTTCAGACTGTAAACCTCTCTAACCTGGAAGGAAGTAAATAAACCTTCACTGAGAAACTTCCTTTGTGCCCTGATGCTGTACACTGGTACATGATGTTTCATTTAGATTTCATGGCAATCACATAACACTGATGACCTTATCTCCTCTGTGATTATGGAAGCTTTGGTTCATAGAGATGAGACATGGCAGGCTTATCAGTTTCGGGGGAAACCAGTCAAGGCTTCATTGCAGAATTCCATTTCTGAGTTACTGAGGGCAGTTAGGGTGGAATCAGTGGGGAGTGTACAGGAGGATATGGTATAAAAGATGTTGCGAAGGAAGAATCAGTAGGATTTAGCAACTGACTGGATGGCTGGGGTGAGGAAAGCGGGGGAGGATTTCTTCTGGAACAGTGAGATGAATGACAAACACAAATGCAGCCAGGCCGTATGAGCTGAGAGTGTGTGGGCTCCAGAGGAAGACAAACCTGGTTTCAAACGTAAGCGTGGCCACTGGCTAGCTGGACGCCCTCGGGCAAGTCATTCCTCTCTGTGTATCAGCATCCCTCTTGTTAAAACACAGATCTAAACACCTTCCTCCTGGGGCCGTGATGGGGCTAAGCTGCAATAACCATGGATGTAAAAGTCCTTTGCCAACTCAAGTCCACGGTCTTGTGAGTCATGCTTCTGAATAGTAGGGAGGCTGGGTGGAGGTGGTGACCAGGCCTATCTGCCTTTGATCATGGAGATGGTTCCAGAAAGCATGGGAGGGAGCACCACCTCATCTTGGACACTGGGCAGTTTCATGCCTGTGAGTCGTCTTTGACCCAGGAGGAAAGAGGGATCCTGCACACCCATCTGAAAGCAACATTTGCACACTGATGCCTCCACCTCAAATGACCCCTTTCCACCGAGCACTTTGTGTGTGTGTGTCTTGTTTGACCTTCACAACAACTTTCTAAGAGTAGATAATGTTCTATACATCTGTATCTCTTTTGCTGTCTCTCATACACGGTTGTCGTTACCATCTTTCTAAATTCCATATATATGCGTTAGTATACTGTATTGATGTTTTTCTTTCTGGCTTACTTCACTCTGTATAATAGGCTCCAGTTTCATCCACCTCATTAGAACTGATTCAAATGTATTCTTTTATTGTAAAGTAAAAAAAATAATAGTTAAAAAAAAAGGGTAGATAATGCTATCATTCCCATTTTGGAGGATATGGATGCTCAGCGAGGCATAGTAATTGGGCTGATGTCTTTCAGCTTGAGGTTCATAAAATAGCGGTTCAGGGGACTTCCTTGGTGGTCCAGTGGTTAAGAATCCACCTTGTAATGCAGCGGTCACAGGTTCGATTCCTGGTCAGGGAACTAAGATCTCACATGCTATGGAGCAGCTAAGACTGAGAGTTGCAACTACTGAGACTGTGTGCCAGAGCCTGAGCACCACAACTAGAGAGTCTGTGCGTCACAATGAAGGATCCTGCATGGCACCATGAGGATCCCACGTGCTGCAGCGAAGACCTCACACAGCCAAATAAGTAAATAAAAAAAAATTTTTTTTTTTAAATGAAAGTTCAAACTGAGGTTCCTCTGATCCAGAGGCCTGGCCTGGAAGTCTTGCAGACGGTGGATTTCTCTCTTGAGGAATGGCTGTCTGGGGGCTTCCAGAGAGAGATGAGAGCTCAGGAAGGTGCTGAAGGCCCCTCTGTCTCTTCTTCCAACACAGACATCTGCAGCAAGTGCTGGAATGAATACTTCTGGTTAGTTTGGATTCAGGGACAAAGATTGCTTCCTAAAGATGACAGTTGCCCGTTTTAGACTCTAGTGAGAATAGGGTACAAGAGATGGATCGACTCCAAAGAGAGAAAATAAAAATTTAACGACTTGATCTAGTTTCCTCTGGATACAACAAATGAATTGTAATGGTTAGAGCTGGGCATTTGGGGGTGGGTGCAGTATGAGGCAGAGTTGGGGTCCCATTGCTTCCTGGGGGCAGATACTCCGGAGAGGTCTCTTGGGCTTTTGTCTGTAGTCTTCTGCTTCTGGGATCATCCAAGTATTTCTGATCCTTGGCTTGTATAGTGGTTTCCTATTGCTAGAATAACAAATTACCACACACTTAATGGCTTAAAATAACAGATTTATTACCTTATAGCTCTGGAGGTCAAGAGTCTGAAAATGGGTCTCATGAGGCTAACATCAAGACAGCAGGATGTCAAGATGTCAGCAGGACGTCATTCCTTCTGGAGCCTCTGGGGACCGTCTGTTCTTTGCCTTTTCTAGCTTCTAGACACCATCCACATTTCTGGGAGTGTGTTCCTTTCCAGCAGTAGCATCACTCCAGCCTCTGCTTTTGTAGTCGTACCTCCTTCTCTGACTCTGACCCTCATACCTCCTTCTAATAAGGATCCAGTGGCTAAGACTCCATGCTCCCAGTGCAGGCAGCCTGGGCATTCAATCTCTGGTCAGGGAACTAGATCCCACATGCCACCACTAAGAGTTTACATGCTAAACGCAAAGATCTCACATGCCACGGTGAAGATCGAAGATCCTGCATGCTGCAACTAAGACTCAGCACAGCCAAGTAAATAAATTTTGAGGAAAAAAAGAAAAAAGTATTCTTTTTAAAAAAAGGACTCTTGTAATTGCATTAAACTCACCAGGATGTGTTAGTGTTATTCTCTCAGTCGTGTCTGACTCTTTGAGACCCCATGTACTATAGCCTGCCAGTCTCCTCTGTCCATGGAATTCTCCAGGCAAGAGTACTGGAGTGGGTAGCCATTCCCTTGTCTAGGGGATCTTCCTGACCCAGGGATTGAAACCGGGTCTCCCACATTGCACGCAGATTCTTCACTGTCTGAGCCACCATTCACACAGTCCAGGGATTAGAATGTGGACATCTTTGGTGAGGCTGGGGGAAGACGTTATTCTACCTGTAGGCCTATGACTCTCATGATTTTAATGTAATGGGAGGATTGGAGATAAATGGTGCTTGGAATCTTAATCTCTTCCTCTGTGGGAGCCAAGTAGCAGTTCACTGCCCCCTGTTCTAAAAATTCAGTTTATTTATTTATGGCTCTGCTGGGTCTTCATTGCTATGCTCACTTTGCTGTAGTTGCAGAGAGCGGTGGCTACGCTTTAGCTGTGGTTGCATGGCCTTCTCAGGGCAGTGGCTTCTCTTGTTGCAAGGCGTGGGCTCTAGAGCACAGGCTCAGTAGCTGTGGTGTATGGGTCTAGTTTCCCTGCAGCATGTGGGATCTTCCCAGAGCAGGGCTCGAACTCTTGTCTCCTGCATTGGTAGGTGGTTTCTTTACCACTGAGCCACCAGGGACGTCCAGCAGTTTCCCCTTTTAAAATAGGTCTTGCATACATTCTCCCACCTGACACTCAGACATTTTCAGTGCTTGTCTGGTACATATACATTTGGTTTTGCATCATGTAGTCCTAATAAAGCATGACAATGGTTAGATTCAGAAGGTGTAGGCTGCAGGCTTCTAACCTCTATGGAGCAAAGAGTTGTTGCGTAAATCGTGAAGCATCTAGGAATTCTTGGTTCTTACCAGGTACCTGTTTGAAAGCAGGACCTAGAACGTGTTTCAGCAGTTTCTGTGAATGTTGGCTCTTCTTTAAGAAAAGCTAGTCTTACCCTGAATTTGCCAAACGAAATGAGGGGGTGTTTATTTGTATCACAAAAGGATTTAGTTTGTTTCTTTAAATAGCCTAAGCCCTACTTCTTTTCTTTGAAGTGTTTTAGTTAATGGGAAATTTGATTTGCAGAACTTTTTAGAAACACGCTGTGTAAAGTAAATACCTGTGCTAGAAGCTCATCGACTTTTCAGCCTGTTCCCAGCTTCTCTGTAGAGCATGCTGGGGCACAGCCAAGTCCCTTGGCGTACTGAGTCCAGCAAGGTGGAAGTAGATTGTTTATTTTCGTGGCTAATTGGAAGGCTGGCAGGAGAGACCTTGTCAATGATTGACGTAGTCCTACACTTGACTGTGGTGGTAGAATGTGGGAGGCCAGCCGGGAGCTATAGCCAGCATTACGTTGATTGGGTTTTCTTCTTTTTGTGTGGCTGATAATGCCCATTCTTTGTGGATTCACTCACCGAATATTTGTTTACTCAATATATGCCAGGACATGTGGTAGACACTAGGAAGCTAGAGATGAGCTTCCCTCAAAGAGAGTAAGGATAGATAAGACCTTAACTGATATTTTAGATATTTTGAAGAAGGGCTCTAGGCTAAAGTAATTGCTTATCAGTGGTGAGCTGGGGGGAGAGGAACTTTCCTAAACATTTCTGGGTTAAGGGAGAAGTGAAAACTTCAGTAATAGGCCAATTAGAAACTTACAACAATGATGGCAGTATGAAGCATAGGAAGTGGTCAAAGCTGTGCTAGAAAGTTTTTAGCCTTGAAATGTTAAACTTTTAATGAAGAAGAATGGGAAGAAATTAGCTGAGCAGTCAGTTCAAGAAGCTTTAAAATGAATAATGAATAATAGCAGGAGACATTTGTTGCATACTCGGAGAAGGCAATGGCACCCCACTCCAGTACTCTTGCCTGGAAAATCCCATGGATGGAGAAGCCTGGTCGGCTTCAGTCCATGGGGTTGCTGAGTCAGACACGACTGAGCGACTTCACTTTCACTTTTCACTTTGATGCATTGGTGAAGGAAATGGCAACCCACTCCAGTACTCTTGCCTGGAGAATCCCAGGGACGGCGGAGCCTGGTGCGCTGCCGTCTATGGGGTCACACAGAGTCGAACACGACTGATGTGACTTAGCAGCAGCAGCAGCATGGTATGTTAGGCTAAGTTCTGAGCATGGATTATTTCATTTAATTCTGACAATACTGCTGTGATATGAGTATTATTACTATTATCACCATCATTTTTCAGAAAGAAAACTGAAGCACAGGTAGATAAGATAATGTGCCTAAACATTATAGTTTGCAAATGTGGAAAGTGAAAGTGAAGTTACTCAGTTGTGTCCGACTCTTTGCGACCCATGGACTGTGGCCCACAAAGCTCCTCCATCCATGGGATTCTCCAGGCAAGAATATTGGAGTGGGAAAGCAGCATCAAAACCTGGCCATCTGACTCCAGAATTCATACTTGCAACCCAATAAATAATACAAGAACAAGTACACATAAAATAAGTAGGACAAATAGCAGTAAAACTAACAAGTAAGAAAGAAACAGTAGAATTGATAAGTATATCCATCATTTGCTTCTTTAAAATGAAAGAATAATAAAATGGACACTAAGGAAGACAAACCTCTGAAAAAAAATAAAGAGAGAGAGACTCCCCAACAATATAATAGACGAAAGCTTGAGAAAGGGCCTGGCACCATGCCAGATAAGATGATGCAGTTGAAACACACAGAGGAGACCACTGTGGATCATTCCAAAGGAAAATATAAATTCCCAAAGTTAGTTTGAGAAGAGCGTGAGGGAGAAATAAAGCCGGTAAAAGCGCTAAGCTGGATAGGACTGTTTGCTCGTCATCTCTTTTATTCCACATTGCTCTGGGAATTTTACATATGGACATATAAAGGGAAACACAAGAGGCATATCTATCAGGGAGGAGGAAAGAAAAATGTTATTACTGGGGATAACATGATTCTCTACCTGGAAAACTCAAAGGAAGCAACTGAAATCCCACAGCAACTCTCATGAATTTTAAAAATACTTAGAGAATAAATACTCTGAAAATTTATTGCTTTCCTATTTGTAAATGATAACCACTCGGCAAACAAAATGGAAAAGATGTCAAAATCACAATAGCAGAGAAGTAGGACTTCTCAGATAATACGAAGTTATAAATATGTAGAACTATAGAGAAAAGTGGGCTTCCCAGGTGGCACTAGTGGTAAAGAATCCAGCTGCCAATTCAGGAGACATAAGAGACATGGATTTGATCCCTGGATTGGGAAGATCCCCTGGAGGTCATGGCAACCCACTCTAGTATTTTTGCACAGAGAATTCCGTGGACAGAGGAGCCTGGAGGGCTACAGAATCCATAGGGTTGCAAAGAATCGGACACGACTGAAGCAACTTAGCACACACACATTCATAGAGAAAATTAAATACTGGGATACATAAAATAAAATTTTAGCAAGGGGGCACTCTATTCCTGATAGAAGTACTCATTGTTATGCAAGTGTCAATTATCAAAGTCCCAATAAATTTTTTTCTGGGGGTGAGGGTAGGGAGTTGACTAAATACAATAAAAATTCCATTGGTATTTTCAAAAGCTTGATAAACTGATTCTAAAGTTCACTTGGAACTTGGAATGATTGCCAGTAGAATGTTGAAAATAAGGATAATGAAAGAAGACTTGCCCTGCCACGATATAACATATTATAAAGCTACTATAATTAAATCCCATATTTCTTTATTATAAGACAGATCAGTGGAACAGAACTGCAGGCCCAAAGATAGACCCCAGTGTATATAATTATTTAGTACATAATTAGGTTGGCGTTTGAAATCAGTGATGAGGGGATGAATTATTCAATAAAAGATGCTGGCACAATTGATTACCTATTTGGGGAAAAAAATGGCAAGTTAAATTCCCATGTCATTTCAGATACAAAAAAAATTACAAATCGATGGAAGTTTAAAGTGCATATGATGCCAGATAAAAGTAAAGAGAAAAGAATGGTATAGATAGGAATTTGGATCATATGGGAAGGCCTTTTGAAATGTAGTTGGACTAAGTTTTCTTTGTCCAGTTTTTTTTCTTTTGGTAGTCTGCAAGTTATTCTTGTTAGCACACTATTTCAGCTTCAGTCAGTTCAGTTCAGTCACTCAGTCGTGTCCAACTCTTTGCGACCCCATGAATTGCAGCACGCCAGGCCTCCCTGTCCATCACCAACTCCCGGAGTTCACTGAGACTCACGTCCATCGAGTCAGTGATGCCATTCAGCCATCTCATCCTGTCGTCCCCTTCTCCTCCAGCCCCCAATCCCTCCCAGTATCAGAGTCTTTTCCAATGAGTCAACTCTTCGCATGAGGTGAAAATGCAGTTTCTCCATACCTATTAACTCTTGAGGAATAAGACAAGGATCTTAGCATGCTGCAACTTTGTAGTCTTTTTCCCGTCCCTGTCTCTTAAGACTTGTCCCCCAACCCTCACCTTGCTTTTCTCTTTGTTCTTTCACCACTGTTTTATGCCTCTTTTATTCATTTTGTTGGGTTTTTTTTGTGGAGTGTATATTCTCTATTACTTCTTTGTGGGAAGTAAAATTTCCAAGTTCTTGTATTTTGGAAATGTCTTTATTTTGTTCTTTCACTTGAATGCTCGATTGACTGTGTATGGGATTTTAGGTTCAAATGACTTTTCCTAAACCTTTGAAAATGTTGCTCCATTGTATTCTATTTTTTTTTAGTTTTTAAAAAATTATTGCCACAATCAATTTAGTTAAATTTTTTAAAGATTTTTTTTATGGGGACCATTTTAAAAGTCTTTATTGAATTTGTTACAGTATTGCTTCTGTCTTATGGTTTGGTCTTTTGGCCGCGAGGCATGTGGAATCTCAGCTCCCTAATCAGAGATCGAACTCACCCCCCTGCATTAGAAGGCGAACTCTTAACTGTTGGAAGTGCCTCCATTGTATCCTAGAATGCAGAGTTGCAGATGAGAAATCTGATGTTAAAATTATTTTTGTTCCTTTGTCAGTAACTTTCCCGTCTTCTCTTCCTTTCCTTGCTGGACACGTCCTCACAGTGATATCTCAGTCAGTTCAGTTCAGTCGCTCAGTTGTGTCCGACTCTTTGCGACCCCATGAATCACAGCACGCCAGGCCTCCCTGTCCATCACCAACTCCCGGAGTTCACTCAGACTCACGTCCATCGAGTCAGTGATGCCATCCAGCCATCTCATCCTCTGTCGTCCCCTTCTCCTCCTGCCCCCAATCCCTCCCAGCATCAGAGTCTTTTCCAATGAGTCAACTCTTTGCATGAGGTGGCCAAAGTACTGGAGTTTCAGCTTTAGCATCATTCCTTCCAAAGAATACCCAGGACTGGTCTCCTTTAGAATGGACTGGTTGGATCTCCTTATAGTCCAAGGGACTCTCAAGAGTCTTCTCCAACACCACAGTTCAAAAGCATCAATTCTTCTGTGCTCAACTTTCTTCACAGCCCAACTCTCACATCCATACATGACCACTGGAAAAACCATAGCCTTGACTAGACGGACCTTTGTTGGCAAAGTAATGTCTCTGCTTTTGAATATGCTATCTAGGTTGGTCATAACTTTCCTTCCAAGGAGCCTTGGTAATTCTCACTGTTAGTCATTTTTCTTTTTATTCGTATCTAATGACACTTGATAGTTTCTTTCAATTTCATGGCTCAAATTCTTCTTAATCTTTAGAGAATTTCCTTTCATTTTCTTCAATTACACCTTCTTTACTTTTCTTTCTGTTCTTTCCTGAACATCCTTCTGTATAGATATTAGAATTTTGAGATCTATTCTACATGTTTTGAGTCATTTCTTTTATTCTTTCTTGCCTTTTTTTTTTTTTTTGCAAAATTCTGGGGAAATCACTCAAATTAGACTTCCAATTTGCTAAGTTCCTCCTTAGTTGTTCTCCATTTTGTATCAGCCCAACCACTGACTTTCCAGTTTGGGCAATCATATTTTTCATTTCCCAATCTTTGTTTTTCTTTGACTCTTTGTTTCAAAATGAAAGTAGGCTTATTTCCCTTGATATTATGTAATTAGCATATACTCTTTTGTCAACATTTCAAACAATATGGATGTAAGGTTGTCAGTAAAAATAATCTGTAGTCCTATTGCTCAGCGATAACCATCACTGGCATTTTTTGGCCACTGCTCACGTATTACTCATGTAGGGCTTCCCTGGTGGCTCAGATGGTGCCTGTCTGCAATGTGGGAGACCCGGGTTCGATCCCTGGGTTGGGAAGATCCCCTGGGGAAGGAGATGGCAGCCCACTCCACTACTCTTGCCTAGAAAACCCCATGGACAGAGGAACCTGGTATGCTACAGTCCATGGGGTAACAAAGAGTCGGGCATGACTGAGAGACTTCACTTTCACTTTCATATGTTACTCTCAACATTCACAGACTTATGGGCACAGAGGACTTCCCTACTCACAACAAACATATACATGCTGTTTGACACAGATGTCTTTATACAAAGCATATATTACTTACAAAATGCAATAAATCATAACAGGAAAAGGAGAAAGAAATTGACCCCTTTGGAACTCTTCTTTTTAGCTTTGCCATCTTGTGGAATCTTGGTTCCCTGAGCAGGGATTGAACCTGAGTCTTCGGCAGTGGAACCACAGGGTCCTAACCACTGGGCTGCTGGGGAATTATCCCCAGGTTCACTAATAATCAGTCAAGACTAATGTTTCTTTCCCATCTATTACCCTTTCTGTCTCCTTTCTGTCATGTTGAATTATTTTGAATTGAATCACTTTATTCATAAAGATTATAGGATGTATCCTTAGAAGTAAGAATAACAAAAAAATCATAATACCCTTATTATATAAAAAATTATAATTCCCTAATACCAATAACAAAAATTCCCTCATATTTTCAAAAAATCAGCCATTCATTTTTCTGATTATCTCACAATTATTAAAAAACTGTTAGTTCATTTAAATTAGGACCCAAACAACATCTACATATTGTGTTTAGTTAACACCTTCTTAAAATCTCTTTATTATGTTCCTCCTCTGCCCTGCTATTTTCCTCCTGCAGTTTTTTATTTTTGTTCATTTATTGTTGGTGTTTTGAGCAGTTTTAGGCATATAGAAAAACTAAAATACAGTTTCTGTACATTCCCTCAACTTCATTTCCACCCTAGTTCCCCCGTTATTAATGTTTGCAAGTGACATAAATCAGAAAGAGAAAGAGAAATACCATGTTAACTCACTTGTATGTGGGATCTTAAAAAAAAAAAAAAAAAAGGAAACCCAAAACACCAAAACCAAGAAGTGAACTTGTGGATACAGAGAACAGATTGGTGGTTGCCAGAGATTAGGGTCGGGAGCGGGTGACATGGATGAAAGTGGTCAAAATAAATAAGTTCAGGGGATGCAATAAATAGCATGGTGACTATAGTTAGTAGTACTGTAGTGTGTCTTTGGGCTTCCCTGGGGGCTCAATGGTAAAGAATCTGCCTGCCAAGGCAGGAGACGTGTTCCATCCCTGGGTTGGGAAGATCCGCTGGAGGAGGGCATGGATACCCGCTCGAGTGTTCTTACTGGGAATCCCACAGACAGAGGAGCCTGGCGACCTACTGTCCACGGGGTTACAGAAGAGCCGGACGCAACGACTGAGCATGCAGTGTATATTTGGAAGTCACTAAGAGAGTAAATCTTAAAAAATCTTATCACAAGAAAAAAACTTACAACTATGTGTGGTGATGGATATTCATGACTTATAGTGATGATCATTTATAAATGTATATATGGAATCATTATGTTTTACACCTGAACTTAATATAAGGTTATATCAATTACATCTCAATTAAAACATGAAGAGAACTATATTCAATACCCTATTATAAGTCATAATGGAAAATAATATTAAACAATGTGAAAAAATGAAATAACATGCCTTAGAGTGTTGTTAGGAATATTAAGTGAATTAATATGTGGAAAGCACTTTTAAAGAATCTTGCATTAGTGTGGTACATTTGTTACAATTGATGGGCCAATATTGATACATGGTTATTAACTAAAAGCCATTGTTTATCCTAGGGTTCACTTTTTGTGTTGTAGATTCTCTAAGTGTAGTTGTCAGTACTATTTCATCCATAGTAGTCAACATAATTAGTAATTTGCAAGTTGTAACACGGTGTACCCAGGAGTTTGACTTCAATAGAAGACAAGTGGCAGAAACTGAAGGCATTGTTTATCTGATTATAAAGCCTTTGAGTATAAAGTTCAGGCCTAATGTGTCTTCCTCTCTTCCCCTCCCTTCCTGTTCTCCACTTCCCCTCTCCCTTCCCTCCTACCCTCATTTTCTCTTTTGCAGTCTGCTGTTTTGTCGTGCACAAGCGGTGCCATGAATTTGTCACCTTCTCCTGCCCGGGCGCTGACAAGGGCCCAGCCTCTGACGTAAGTAACAGGCGCTGGTCACCTCTCTCTGTCCATAGTCAGTGCATCCTTTTGGGTGACTATGAGTATACTGAGACAAAAAGTCAGGATGTCACGGTCCCTACGGCCTCTGAGACTATTTTCATCTTAATGGGAAAAAAAACAAAACATTTTGAGAGGGGTGCATGACTTCAAGAAACCAGTTTCCCTTCTATGATTTAGCACAATGTCTTCATCTTTATGGCTGAGGCATGGGGTTGATGAGCAAGGGTTAAATTGTGAACTCTTTGTCAGGGCCCCAGAATTAGGAGGAAGTGAGATTTTCCTGCTCCGTTTAACCCAAACTGTGATTACTGTTGAGGGATAAGGGATGCTCCTGGGTAAAACTGACAAATAAACTGTTTTGATCATTATTGCTTTATTTTAATATGGTTTGAAAAATGTATCTAGTAGTGGTTTGTCATTTATGGTGAGGATTTAAAATTTCCTACGTAAGTAAAGGTGTTTAGAGTTAAACAAAAGATAGGGCTTCCTTGTGGCTCAGCTGGTAAAGAATTCACCCACAGTGTGGGAGACCTGGGTTTGATCCCTGGGTTGGGAAGATCCCCTGGAGAAAGGAAAGGCTACCCAGTATTCTGGCCTGGCGAATGCCATGAACTGTATAGTCTATGGGGTCAGGAAGAGTCAGACATGACTGAGGGACTTTCATTTTCACTTTCCTTTCAAAAGATAGGGACTTCCCTGGCAGTCCAGTGGTTAAGAATTCACACTTGCAGTGCAGGGGGTACAGGTTTAATCCCTGGTTGGGGAACTAAGATCCCATATGCTGTGTGGTATGGCCAAAAATAAATAAATAAAAATTGAAAAAGATAAATTGACTTAAGGAAAATATTAAGTGAATGACAGCCTGAGTGCTGTGTATGAGTGCTCTGTGGCTAAAGTCTTGGTACAAGTTTACCTAAAGTTTGAGGTACATGTGGATCACCTATCCAACAGCCATTCCTCACCCTCACTCTTCTTTCTGGCAAAGGCCACCTCTTAGTATAAAGCTGAAAATGCCTGCTGCTTGCTTTCGCAGGCTCCTTTGTAGCTAGTGAATGAGCACGTGACCCAGTTCTGCTCAGTGGGACCCGAGGGGAAGTCTGAGCAGGGCTTCTAGGAAAGACATTCCTTTCTGATAAAGGAAGATACTCCTTTCTTTGTTCTGGTGGACATTTTTGAGTGGGCACATAATGAATGCATGGAGTTGTGGCAACCCTTAGGGTCAATGAGAAAGCTATGACTGACATCCTGAGCATGGCTGAGTGGAAGAGTTAAAGGAACCTGGGTCATGGATGACGTTGATGAACTGCTGAGCCAACGCTGAGTTCTCTTATGCTCAGACTGTGTATGTGAGATAAGAAGCACCTCTTACTGGTAAAGTAAGGGTATTCTTTTCCATGCAGCTGAAGCTGTCCTGGCCCTTCCACCACGCACGCAGTGCTGTTGGCCCAGTCATGAACTCTGTATGTCTGTCATCCCCAGTTCTCTTATTTGGTTCCTGCTTTGGTTCACCTTCCTGGAATTTTCCCCACTGGCTTTGTCTCCCACTGGTCTTGTCTTGATCACTTAGAGTGGACAGCTGATCTCAGCTTGCTCGAAGTGGGTAGTCACTACCTTCTGTTGTTGCATGTGCTCTTGCTAGCCTTCTAAAAGTGGTCATCTGCCATTTTGCTGCAGATCAGGGGCAGGCCATGCACACTCTAGAGCTGATACTGCTGTTGTTTTGCAGACTGTGCTATTTGGGTTTAGGAACTCCAGGCAACAGAGAACAACCAAAACCCTCACAGGCCTATTTGCAGAGACGAGGATGGGACCATTCTTCATGTTCTCTCAGATCACACTCCCTGACCCTTTTAGTGCAGTTCCTTCCCGTGTACCCAGGAGAGAAGGTAAGTTTGGGGGACAGCCTGCTTCCATTATGCAGCTCTGAATGTTCATGCAGATCGAGGCGTGATACTCAGAAAGCAGCCAGGAGGATGCTGTTTCCCATAGCCCCTCTTTATTCCTTGGCTTTTTATGTTGCCTGAGGGAGAAGGAGCTCAAACTATTTTATGTGGAAAGGGAAATTTTGGTCCCTGAAACTGAAAAGCTCGACCCAGTGAATCAAGGTGCTGAAATGAGATCTTCAGGGATCTCTTTCTCCAGTTCTTGGCTCAGTTTTCTTCTGGTTTCTTCTGTTTTCTTCTGGTTTCTGTTTCAAGAAGGCTTTTCTCCTATGGGAGCATGTTGGCCGTGGTACCTTTAGTCTTCATGTCTTGTCAGTGCTGCAATTCTAGTGACAAGAGCTAACGTCTCAGTAAATCCTGGGCCATATGTGACTGAGGATGGTTATGCTGATTGGCACGCCTGGTATGGTCTTACCCCTGGAGAGGTCTGAGAGTGGGAGAGAGGTGATCGGTCCCTTGAAGGAAAATGAGAGAAGCGGTATTG
Source organism: Bos javanicus (assembly GCF_032452875.1). NCBI lineage: Eukaryota > Metazoa > Chordata > Mammalia > Artiodactyla > Bovidae > Bos > Bos javanicus. Next base: position 21,645,901 of record NC_083892.1, read on the forward strand.
TGTACTGGTTAAAATCACACTATGGACGGAGCCAGCATTTCGAGGCTCAGGTATGCTTGACCTTGGGCAAAGTACTCCAGTGCATTTATGCTTTAGATCGCTCAATTGAAAATGAATAGAACAGTTGTCCCTACCTGATAACCTTGGTCGGAATATCTGGTGTGTATGTTTAGGACAGTGTCTGGTACATATTGAAGATGATAATGACAATGGTAATGAATAACAGTGAATGTGTGCTGGGTAGACAATGAGGACAGATGTCTACCAGGGAAGTCTGCTGAATGAATAGGTCCTCTGCCTGCCACCTGGCAGTCGTCCTTCCTAGGCATGTGTAGGCGCCATAAGTTGTAGGAGACCCTGCTCTGTGTGAATGGAACAGTGTAGTCATTCATTGCCTTGGGCATGGGGAGAGCAGGCAGTCCTCCCTACAGCCGGCATGCATAGATTTGGCAGCCAATCTCTGGACACAGTTCCAAGAAGGCCAGTTGGCACCAAGGATGATGAATTGATCCAGACTCCTGAACTGGGTTGACTTTGTTCATTGACCTTTTTCTGTCCATGGTTGGAGACATGATTAAATATCTGGCCACACCTGTTCGCCTACCTGGCCAGGCTCTCTGAGGCTCATGCAGATCAGGAGGGGTGCCCTCCTCTTGTATGACCTTGGAGGAGCAGGTATGCAGCGAGCTCATGGACTAGAAAAGTGCTGCCTCCATTTGTGAGAAAGGAATTGTCCTTGTCTTCTGCCCTCTGCTATTCCAAGTCCAACCTGAGCTGAGGAATATTCTGGGTATTAGTAGATCTTTGTGTGGTTGGCAGCCTTCTAGATCTCTATCATGGCATATTAGGCTACCTGATGGGAATTTTATGAATCAAGCTCTGTCCCAGTGAACCCAGCTACTGACCCAACCATTCAATGCCAATGGGAATAGACAATACATATGGGCACCCACCACTGGAGGACCTCAAAACATGGCAGAGTTCCTGGGTGCTACGTCTGATCATCTGTAGGGATCCTACTGGTTCTGAGATCTTCTCAGAATTAGAAAGAGAAGCTTGTCTCTGAGGGCTTGGACTAGGATAAGTCAAGTGCAGGACTTGCCCTGGGCACAAAGATTAAGGGATTCTTGCTTGTGTCTGCCTGGTGGCTGGATGATCTAGGCTGGCCCCATTCACATGACTGGCAGCGAGCTGGCTGTGGGCCTAGGTGCCTTGATTCTTCTCCACATGGCTTCTCATCCTCCAGCTGACCAGCTCTGGTTTGTTCACATGGTGGTTTCAGGGTTCTAAGAAGAGCACATCCCAATGCATCAGTGCTTTTCCAGCTCATGCATCATGTCTGACAATGTCCCCCTGGACCAAGTAGTCTCATGTTATTCTTCAGTAGCTCAGTCGTGTCCGACTCTTTGTGACCCCATGAACTGTAGTCTGCAGGTTCCTCTGTCCATGGTGTTCTCCCAGCAAGAATACTGGAGTGGATTGCCCTTTTCTACTCCAAGGGATCTTCCTGGGCCAGGGATCAAATCTGTGTCTCCTGCATTGGCAGGCAGATTCTTTACCACTGATCCACCAGGGAAGCCCCCCAAGTAGTCTCATGGCCAAGCCCAAATTCAAGTGGTAAAGAAATAGACCACTCATCATGGGAGGGGAAAGAATCTCTGGTCAAGCTACCGCAGATCCTGTTGACTCAGGGGGTCACTGTGGAACAGAATCCCTGGAGGCCATCACACTGGGCTTCATAAAGGACTCTCAGGTCTCACTGTGGTTCAGAGAGTCAGACGGCCTCAGTAGGACAACAGGCCTCTTGTATTCCCTGCCCCAGCTCCCTGAGTGACTTAGCCTCCTCCAACGACAAATGGAAAGTTGGGCAGTTTATGGATCACTCCCAGAGACAATGGGCTTCCCAAGTGGCTCAGTGGTAAAGGCTCCGCTTGCCAGTGCAGGAGATGCAGGAGACAAGGGTTTGATCCCTGGGTTGGGAAGTTCCCCTGGAGGAGGAAATGGCAATCCACTCCAGTATTTTTGCTTGGAGAATTCCATGGACAGAGGAGCCTGGTGGGCTACCGTTCACGGGGTCACAAAGAATCGGACACGACTGAGTGGCTGAGACACACACACACCCAGAGACAATGGTGATTAAGGATGTGGACTCTGAAGTCAGTCATACCTTCTTAGTTCATGTTAGTTACGCATGAGGTGATCTCGGGTGGTCATTTTTCTTCTCTGTGGCTCAGTTTCTTTATCCACAAACTGGGATGTTAGTACCAACCACATAGGTCTATTGTAATAATTAAAAAAAAATCCTTAAAATGAAAAAGAGCTAACTACATCAGCATCAAAAGGATTAACCACAGATGGATTAAAGAGCCATTGTGTGAAAGCGCTAAGCACAGTGCCTGTCACGTCCTAAGCCTTTGGTGCAGGTAGCTGATGGCTTTCCACTGATCTCCCTAATTGTGGATGTACTGATAATTCTCTCCATTCCTCCACCTACACCATGCACTCGTGTTTTCATTTCCATTGTGAGAGTGCTAAGTCACTCAGTTGTGTCCGACTCTTTGCAACACCATGGACTGCATGTAGCCCACCAGGCTCCTCTGTCCATGGATTTCTCCAGGCAAGAATACTAGAGTGGGTTGCCATGCCTTCCTCCAGGGGATCTTTCTGACCCAGGGATTGAACCTGAATCTTCTACGTCCCTTGCATTGGCAGGCAGGTTCTTTACCACTAGCATCTGGGGAGCCTTTCCATTGCCATTACTTTATACAAAACCTGAAATTTTGCAGTACAATGCTGAGAAAAAGAACCTAGACTCTGGAGCCAGAAAACCTTGGTGTCAAAATCCAGTGCTGAAGTCCCCAGCTCCATTGATCTTGGTAAAATTATTTCAGTTCTGTGATCTTAGTTTGTATCTTTAAAATGGGGCAAATAATACATAAATCATAGGTTCGGGGTGAGTAGTCAATGAAAAGCTACTTGAATCACAGCCAGAATAGTGTCTGGCACAAAGAAGGCACTCGGAAAATGGTTTCTAAATTATGATTTATCCCTGGAGGAATCTCTCCTACTCAAGAAGGGGTGCAGGTTACACTCTGACCTGCCAAGAAATAATAGCTAATAATAGCTAACTTTGTTGAGCAGAGGTTCTGTGCCAGGCATTACAAAAGTATAAAAGGACTCTTTAGCTGGCTTGTCTAAAGATAACTCCTCCAGTGTTTTATGGTTTTAGGAATAATAATTTCTTATCATTCATGGTCAAAGTACTGAATAAAACTCATTGTTATGCCTTGTACCCTCCTGATTCCATCACTAAATCAGTTCAGTGAAAGATGCAGGCAGTAATGTTGAGTTTTGTGTTTCTTAATCAAGTCTTACTTTATGAAGAAATATATTAAAAATGATAAATCATGCATTAGATGTTGAAGACTTAATAAAAGAGAAATAAAAGAAAATTTAAAAAGAATATATTAAATTCACATATTAAAAGAATATGCATATAAATGCTAATGGGTTTGAAAATCTGGTTGAAAGGGATGATTCTCAAGGAAATTTTAAATTGGCAATTTTATCTCAAGAAAAAATTGAAAACCATAACAGGCAAATAATCGAGAGAAATGAGAACATTGCTTTTCTTCTCCCAAAGCTCCAGAATAATAGGCTTCATGGGTAAATTATTTTAAACTTTAGAAGAATGAAGAATTTCTCTTCATTTTATTTTATTTTGATTTTCATAACAGTGAGCCTGTTGTCTTAAAATATCTTTGTTTCCTTTTTGTGACATGCTTTACTTTTTTATTGAAGTATAACTGATGGATAAGATTATGTAAATTACAGGTATACAATATAATGCTTCACAATTTTAAAGGTTATACTTCATTTGTGTGTGTGTGTGTGTGCGCGCACACACACACACGCTAAGTTGCTTAGTGGTGTCTGACTCTTAGCAACCCCAGGGACTGTAGCTGGCCAGGCTCCTTTGTCCATGGGGGTTCTCCAGGCAAGAATATTGGAGTCGGTTGCCATGCCCTCCTCCAGGGGATCTTCCCAACCCAGGGATCAAACCCAGGTCTCCCACATTGCAGGCAGATTCTTTACCATCTGAGCCACCAGGGAAGCCCATGAATACTGGAGTGGGTAGCCATTCCCTTCTCCAGGGGATCTTCCTAACCTAGGAATCGAACCAGGGTCTCCTGCATTGCAGATAGATTCTTTACCAGCTGAGCTACCAGGAAAGCCCATACTCCATTTATAGTTATTATAAAATATTGGCTATATGCCCTGTCTTATACAATATATCCTTGTAGTTTATCTTATACTTAATCTGTTCATTTTAAACTATATCAAATTATAGAGAAAAAGTAAACGTTCACAATTTAAAAAAATCAAAAGTGCAGTAAAGCCAACTCAAATTGGCATTAGATAAAGAGATTTGCTCATGGGAAGAACACTGAGAAGGATTAAAAGCTTCAGGGATAAGAGTCTCAGATACTGAAACTGAGGATCCAGTACTTGTAAGATGCTTTCTCATTATTGGCTGTATCAGTCAGCTTTGCTGTGTAACAAACCATCCCAAAATTTAGTGGCTTAAAATGTTTATTATGTTTGGTGATTGTGTGGGCTGCTTGGGGCATTCTTCTGATCTGGGCCTATTCAGCTGATCACTGCTGAGCTCTCTCGTCCATTTGGTCAGCTGTGACTTGGCTGGTGCAGGATCACCTAGGGTAGCCTCAGGCACATGGCAGCCTCTTGCCTGGGCACTTGGTTCCTCCTCCATGTGGTCTCCTTTCCTCCATCAGTTTAGGCTCATCTGCACACTGGTCTCAGGGTGCCAAGCACAGCAAGAGAGGAAAGCCCCCACAGCATAGGTGTCTTTCAAGCTTTTTTTTATGTCACAGTGGTTGTGGCCAAGATCAGATTTGGGGTGGAAAAACAGACTTCACCTCTGGATAGTAGGGGCTGCAAAGTCTCGTTGCAGAGATGCACATGGGACGTGGGGACTTGGGGCCATTTTGCAGTCTACCATTCTGCAGCTGGCCCTCGTCTGCTGTGCCAGCTGTCTCCTTGGTCCTTCCAGATCATCTCTGCTTTCTTCTTGAGAGACTGACCTGTAAGGGCTGCATCAGTGGGGGTTCCCTTACTCTCTGACTTCTGGTTGGGCTTAAGATGAGGGATTGATAGGAGACTGGAGGGTGAGCCCAGGGTGTTTGTCATAAGGTCTTCTTGGCTTTACCTTTGACCGTGTTCCCCTCCTAAGGCAGTCTGCAGCTGTTCCCTCCCAAAGTCTCTCCTTTTCCCTCTGCTTGTGCTGGCCCTCAGTTACTGCACCCTCCCTCTTGCTTTCTCAACAGCATGCCCACGCTTTTCTAAACAGTCCTTTTAATGAAATCTGCCTTAAAGTCTCCTAATTTGAATATGCCGTTCGTTTCCTGCTGGGACCCCAGCTGACTTGTCCTTGCTTTATTTGCTCCTACTGGAGACAGGACATGCCTGTAAGTATGTCTGGTAACCTGTTGACCCTAGGGAAAGATGGAAACCTAGTTGACACAGTGGCCTTCCTTCTTCCTGCATTCATAATCAGTCCCAGGAAAGGGTTCTGATTGGTTGGTCCTCAGTTGTTAGGGGAATGAACTCTTACAGTTTAACACGCCTGGACCATATAGCATCCCTCTGACTCAGAGAACAACATATAAGAAGAAGGAATGGGAGACTTGAAGGAGCTGACAAAATAAATAGCTGCCACACTGTATTGTTATAAGCTAGCTTGACCATGGTAACCAGCATACCCAATAAAGCTGGCTTACAAAACTAAACTGTAGTCAACTTAGAGTGTAAATTTAAAGATCCTAAGTAAAACATATCAGATCAGATCAGTCGCTCAGTTATGTCCGACTCTTTGCGACCCCATGAATCGCAGCACGCCAGGCCTCCCCGTCCATCACCAACTCCTGGAGTTCACTGAGACTCACGTCCATCGAGTCAGTGATGCCATCCAGCCATCTTATCTTCTGTCGTCCCCTTCTTCTCCTGCCCTCAATCCCTCCCAGCATCAGAGTCTTTTCTAATGAGTCAACTCTTCGCATGAGGTGGCCAAAGTACTGGAGCTTCAGCTTAAGCATCATTCCTTCCAAAGAAATCCCAGGGCTGGTCTCCTTCAGAATGGACTGGTTGGATCTCCTTGCAGTCCAAGGGACTCTCAAGAGTCTTCTCCAACACCACAGTTCAAAAGCATCAATTCTTCGGCGCTCAGCCTTCTTCACAGTCCAACTCTCACATCCATACATGACCACAGGAAAAACCATAGCCTTGACTAGACGAACCTTTGTTGGCAAAGTAATGTCTCTGCTTTTGAATATGCTATCTAGGTTGGTCATAACTTTCCTTCCAAGGAGTGAGCATCTTTTAATTTCATGGCTACAGTCACCATCTGTAGTGATTTTGGAGCCCAGAAAAATAAAGTCTGACACTGTTTCCACTGTTTCCCCATCTATTTCCCATGAAGTGGTGGGACTGGATGCCATGATCTTCGTTTTCTGAATGTTGAGCTTTAAGCCAACTTTTCCACTCTCCACTTTCACTTTCATCAAGAGGCTTTTGAGTTCCTCTTCACTTTCTGCCATAAGGATGGTGGTGTCAGCATATCTGAGGTTATTGATATTTCTCCTGGCAATCTTGATTCCAGCTTGTGTTTCTTCCAGTCCAGCGTTTCTCATGATGTACTCTGCATATAAGTTAAATAAGCAGGGTGACAATATACAGCCTTGACGAACTCCTTTTCCTATTTGGAACCAGTCTGTTGTTCCATGTCCAGTTCTAACTGTTGCTTCCTGACCTGCATACACATTTCTCAAGAGGCAGATCAGATGGTCTGGTATTCCCATCTCTTTCAGATTTTTCCACCGTTTATTGTGATACACACAGTCAAAGGCTTTGGCATAGTCAATAAGGCAGAAATAGATGTTTTTCTGGAATTCTCTTGCTTTTTCCATGATCCAGCGGATGTTGGCAATTTGATCTCTGGTTCCTCTTCCTTTTCTAAAACCAGCTTGAACATCAGGAAGTTCACAGTTCACATATTGCTGAAGATACTATTTAATTCTTGGCATAGACATATTGGTTCAAGTAGACTTTTTTAATATGAAAGAAACAATTTAGAGATAAAAATAATGAAAATTTTTGGTTAATGTAACAAAATGTAAGAACAAGATAAAAATTAGCCAAGGAACTGTGCAATCTCAGAAGTAAAAATTTCAGTTTATCAGTTGCCTTGCACGTGCACTCAGTCGTGTCCAACTCTTTGCGACTCCATGGACTGTAGCCTCTGCCCATAGAAGTCTCCAGACAAGAATGCTGGAGTGGGTTGCCATTTCCTTCTCCAGGAATCTTCCCAACCTAGGGATTGAACCTGTGTTTCCTGCATTGTAGACGGATGTTTTACTGCTTGAGCCATCAGGAACTAACCCAGTGTAAGTGGATTGAAATTCTCTACTAAAAGGCAAAGACTAATCAGACTGGAGAAATGTACAATTCTAGGGATTGTATGAAAGAAATGTACTAGGTTAAAAATAAAAGAGTCAAAGATATAGCCCCCCCCAAAAACCACACATACATATAGAACATAATCTTAATAATACAAATCAAAAGAAATAGGATTCAAAGTAAAAAACATGAACAGGAGGAAGAGAGGGAAAGTGCACTCTAATATATTACTGGTGATATGAATGTAAATGAATATTGGGTTGGCCAAAAAGTTCATTTGGATTCTTCTGTAAGATATGATGAAAAACCCAAGTACACTTTTTGGCCAATCCAATGTAGTCTTCCTCAAGAGATAATTATCAACATGTATCAAAAGCCTTAATGACCTTTTTAGCCTAAGAATTTTGCTAAGGAATTATTTAAGGATATATGTATATATTTATAAAAAGTTGGAAGCAATCTAAATGGCTGGAAATTAGGGTTTATGTAAGTAAAACATTTCCATATGACAGGAGGCTGCACGGTGATTAAAATGTTACAATGTCTGGGTGATGGGAATGTTCTTTCTGTGTCTTGTTGAGTTGGCACCTGTATACATGCACACAGTATTCAAAACTCATGAAACTGTGTGCTTAAAAGAGGGAGGGGGACATATATACCTATGGCTGATTCATGTTGAGGTTTGACAGAAAGCAACAAAATTCTGTAAAGCAGTTAATCCTTCAATTAAAAAATAAGTTAATTTAAAAAAGAAAGTCTGTACATCACTGTATATCAATTATACTTCAATAAAAAGTCATCTGATTAAAATGTTATTGATATGGGACTATATAGTCATTATGAATGAAGAAAGCAGACAACAAAGCCCATGTATGGTAGGATATGTCTACAAACATACACCCTTGTGAAAATACAAGGCCACATTTTCTGAGCACATTTTGGTGTCCCCTTGTCAACTCTGCTCAGTATCTTATTCCAGACTGTTGGCAGAACTCTGAAGATCACTTTGGGAATTTCTGTAACTGTCTTCTGTGATCTTGTTTTTGGTGCCACTTCACCTCCAGCATGGACTCAGGCATCCTGCTTAATTTGATTAGAATCAAACCTGAGTGAAGGCTTGGGTATAACTGTAAGCAACTATAGTTGCTTCTGGATGTGGTCACTCTTAAGATACTCCATCAGCTTAGTCCCCACATGGGCCTCTTCAGTGCTCCTGGTAAGATTCTGGCCCATCGGTAGACTCACCTTTGGCCCCCAAGGAGGGAAGTCCTAGCTCTGCCAGTCTGGGGTCCACTCACTTCCTGCTTCAGCACCAGTGGAGTGGGACATCCCTGTCTTCAGATAAAGGGCCCACCTCCTTTTCCTTGGCATTGTCTGGTCTCCCTGGCTCCAAGAAAGCAACATAACAGTTGGCTGCACTCTTCTCAAAGCCTGGGTTGCTTAGTCTTACATAACTCCAGGCAGGGACACCCCACCCTTCTGTTCTGATGATGCTCCAAGACTGTCTGGCTCTTCGAGGAGGTGAAGCAACAGTTAGGGTTGAACGTCCCTCTTGGCATCATGGTACGATTGCATCATTACCTGATAGCAGAGCTCATTTGTATCTCTCAAGGATAAGTAGTACCAGGGGCAATTCAGCCTATAAACAGTGCAGACTCTCTCTCTCTCATATATCTACTACCTATCTCAATCTGGCAGGGCACCAGGACTCTTATTTATTACTTAACACTGTAGTCTATAACTTCTACATTCACGATGAAAGTGTTCAATAATTAGGGTGTATGTTCCAAATGAGAAAAGAACAGCTTACAAGGCAGAGTCTGAGAGTTGACCTGTCTTGCTCAAAGGCTAGGCTTCCACTTAACATTTAAAGAGCTATTGTATAGATTTTTGATGTAACTTCGAAAGACAGAAGCAGGCCTGAGAACCGTCTGTGCAGGCTGAGGAAGAACAGTCTAAACTGACTCACTGGTTCCTATTTAAGGATATTAACGCCTCATCCCAGTAGAGCAAAGACCGGTTGTCACCAGTTGCAGAGGGGATATCTGTGGTAGGTGTGGGTTTCTTCCACGGCTCTTTTACTAATGTTGTTTGGTTGCATGCAGCAGAAGCCACCTTGAGTTAGCTTAAATATCTACCTGCCAATGCAGGAGACACAAGAGATTCGGGTTTGATCCCTGGGTCGGGAAGGTCCCCTGGAATAGGAAATGGCAACCCACTCCAGTACTCAGTTCAGTTCAGTTGCTCAGTCATGTCCAACTCTTTGCGACCCCATGAATTGCAGCACGCCAGGCCTCCCTGTCCATCACCAACTCCCGGAGTTTACCCAAACTCATGTCCATCGAGTTGGTGATGCCATCCAGCCATCTCATCCTCTGTCGTCCCCTTCTCCTCCTGCCCCCAATCCCTCCCAGCATCAGGGCCTTTTCCAATGAGTCAACTCTTCGCATGAGGTGGCCAAAGTATTGGAGTTTCAGCTTCAGCATCAGTCCTTCCAATGAACACCCAGGACTGATCTCCTTTAGGATGGACTGGTTGGATCTCCTTGCAGTCCAAGGGACTCTAAGGAGATCCAACCAGTCCATCCTAAAGGAGATGGTCCTGCCTGGAAAATCCCATGAACAAAGGAGTCTCGCAGGCTATAGGCCAGGGGTTTGCAAAGAGCTGGATACCACTGAACCACGGAGCATACACAAGCATAGTGAGATTTATTGAAAAGGGTATAATGTACTTTAGAGAACTGGAGGAAACCTCCCTAGACAACCAAATCAGTTGTATCTGATTTTGGTATTTGTGTTGCTTTGGCCCTAAATTCAAATTCCAGAAGAAGAAACATTATTCTCTGAAGCTTAAGTTACTTAACCAGCCCTTTTCTTGGGCTTTTAAAGTCTTCCCTCTTTAGGGAACTAAATACAGTGTGGGTGGGTGGCTTTTTGAAGGAGAATTGAGACACTTATACCTCATCACTGAGGCAGAGATATTTGCAGGTCAAAACCACACATGTCCACTACAATTTCTCAATGCTTCTTTGCAGAATACAGACAGGTTGAATGCTTAAGGATTATTTGGGTAGCCCACTCAGAACAGATCTCAGCTAAAGAGATACAGACAAGGGTCTGGGGATCTGTATTTTGAAGTCCTTTGGGTAATTCTCCTGGGGAGTCAAGTTTGGAAACCAGCAAAAGGTCCTATCTCAGAGTGGTTCTAAAACCAGAATGGTGGGGTTTGAATTCAAGGTTTGCCACTAACTAGCTGAATAAATAATCTTGGGCTAGGTATGTAACTTCTCTGCTTTGGTTTTCTCATCGGTAAGAAGAGGATAAAATAGCATCCTCCTAACAAGGTTCAGGCAAGGGTTAAATGAGTTAATCCATGTTGAGGGTTTCTCACCGTGCCTGGCAAATAGTAAGCGGGAGTTAATATGGCTACCGCCAGCGGCCCCTTCGAATCTTAGGATGTGAGTTTAAGATTGGAAAAGACCCTGATGCTGGGAAAGATTGAAGGTGGGAGGAGAAGGGGATCACACAGGATGAGATGGTTGGATGGCATCACCGACTCAATGGACATGAGTTTGAGTAAGCTTCCCTGTCCATCACAGGAAAGCCTGGCATGCTGCAGTCCATGGGGTCGCAAAGAGTCGGAGATAGCTGAGCGACTGAACTGAACTGAACTGAGCCTTATTTTTGGCATGGCATGCGTCCATCTTGCTTGCCACAAAATGGACACACAAAGGCACCTCCCGTGAGCTGGTTGAGGGGGAAAGTCTAATGAAAATGATGGTAATGTGGTGAAATGCAATTCTTTTGTTGGTGAAATGCATTCTGCCCAATTCTTCTCCCATTTGCCGCTTGCGGCTGATGGCATCTGCAGTGCGGAACCCGCATGTAAAGGTCAGAGTGAATTGCTTCTCCACAGCCCTCTGTCCCCTCACTGTCACAAAGACAGAGCTTCGTGCTGTGGATGAAGAAGCACGACCCCAGTATGCAGTGTCTGGAGAAGGGAAAGAGCTGTTTCTCTGGTGCACGAAGATCAGAGGTGCTGGAACTAAATGAGGCAGGCATGTCTTGTCTTATGAATTATTTTGACTTCTCCTGGTTAAGGGGCAAGACCGGCCTCAGAGACTGATAAAGGCAATTTCCCAGAAGACCTCAGCCTGTGGAGACTGCAGACGGAGGGGGAAATAGAGCATTCAAAGGTAGATGACCCAGAAAGAGACATCTCTCACGTGAAAGGCGCTGGTCCTGGAGTCAGAAAGGCTCTGCCTCCAGCTCCAGTGGTCTGGACTCCTGGGATGTCTGAGTAGCAATATTTTATTTAAATAGTAGTATCCAAGAGCTAGCATTCATAGATAAGACTCTGTTTTAAGCACTTTCCGTAGAATCTTTCTTTATTCTTCGTTTCACTCTAGGAGGTGAGTCCCATTGTTGTCAGCCCCATTTTACAGATAAGGAAACTGAGGCTCTGAAGAGACTGAGGGACTTGCCCAGGGTCCCATGACCAGCGAGTAGCTGAGCCAGGATTCACACCCAGGCAGTCTGGCCCAGCTCCTGTTCTTACCCCGCACCCCAGGCTGCCTCGTTACTTCAGCCCCATTCACCTGGAAAAGCTAACTGAAACAGACAGCTCTTTTCTCCAGAACTGCCTTCCCACATCTGCGCCCCCAGAAACTGTCTGACCTCATAGCCTGGGTTCCGCTGGGTCCAGCTACACAAGTACACTTGCCCCAAACTGGACCCATCAGACCCCCTCTTCCAAGAATTTAGAATCTGGATTCAGAGGTGCTGCTTTTAGTCTGGGTTGGTCACACGGTTTTTGCAAACTGCTTCTTGTACAGGAAAGGGTCCATCTTGGTGAATTTTCACACAGTGAACATTTCTCTGTAACCAGAACCCCAGAAGCCCTCCTGTGTACCCTTATCATCCCTACATCTCCATCCCCTTCCATCAGGGTAACCACTACCCAGGCCAACAGCCGTTTGCTTGCTTGCTTTCTTTTATTGAGCTATTTAGTTTTATTTTCTTTTATTTCATTTTATTGTGGAGAGAACAAAACATCTGACCTACCCTCTTTGTTGAATTTGTTACAGTATTGCTTCTATTGTTTTTCTGTTCTGTTTTTTTTGGCCCAGAGGCCTGGGGGATGTTAGCTCCCTGACCAGGGATGGAACCTGCACCCCCTGTGTTGGAAGGTGAAGTCTTAACCACTGGACCACCAAGGAAGTCACTCTTAATACACTTAAAAAAATAATTTTATTTATTTATTTATTTTTGGTTGTGCTGCTTGGGCTTTTCTCTAGCTAGGATGAGTGGGCGCTACTCTCCAGCTGTGATCCTCGGGCTTCTCATTGTGGCGGCTTCTCTTGCTGTGGAGCACAGCCTCTAGAGCACAGGCTCAGTAGCTGTGGTGCATGGGCTCAGTTGCTCCATGGCATATGGGATCTTCCAGGATCAGGGATTGAACCTGTGTCCTGCATAGGCAGGTGGGTGTTGTTGTTTTTTTTTTTTAATCACTAAACCACCATGGAAGCCCTCCTCTTAATATACTCTTAAGTGTACTATCCTGTATTGTTGACTGTAGACAGTGGTGGGCAGATCTCTAGAGCTCACTCATCTTGCTTAACTGAAACATTGATTAGTAATTCTGTTTCCCCCACCCCAGCTTCCAGGACCCATCATTCCACTCTTTGATTCTGTGAATTTGGTGTGATTGGAATTATATAGTCTTTCTGTTATATTTGTCTTTCTGTGTCTGGTTTATTTCACTTGACATAATGTCCTCAAAGTGTATCCATATTGTCCCATGTTGCAGTGTATCGTTCCTTTTTAAGCATGACTAAGAGCCCCCTGTATGTATATACTGTGTCTTCTTCATCCATTCATCTGTGTGTATGCATTCAGTTTGCTTCCTCACCGTTGCGAATAATGCTGCAGTGAACACAGGAGTTGTAAAGTCTCTCTAAGATCCTGATTTCAGTTATTTTTGGATAAATACCCATAACTGGAATGGCTGGATCATATAGTATTTCTCTTTTTGAGAAGTCTCTAAATGGGCCTAGGACTTGAGTAGACATTTATCTGAAGACATACAGGTGGGTAACTGGTATCTGAAAAGATGTTCAGCATTCATCAGAAAATTCAAATCAAACCCTCAGTGAGACCTCACACCTGACAGGCTGGCTATTATCAAAACAAACTCCAAAGATAAGTGTTGGTGAGGGTGTAGAGAAACCCTTGCTCACTCTTGGTGGAAATGCAGAATAGTGCAGCCACTATAGAAGGAGAGTGCCTGCTTTGAACTCTGTACACATGGAGAGAGCCTCTCTTGTGTCTGGCTGCCTTCCTTGGTGTTTTGTTTGTGGCCACGTGACTTTGAAAAGGTGCATGCATTCATCAGGATGTCTGGCTTCAAAGCCAGCCAGCACTGGGCAGGTTAAGTAAATGAGTCAAGTGTGTGATAACAGGGACATTGCATCTAGAGTGTGTGTACTCTGTCTGAAACGAATTTTTTAATTCCTGTTCTTTAAACAACCAAGATCCAGGTTTTTCAATTTTTAAAAGAGACATCTGAATCCCCTAAATGTGGGTGCTGACAGATAATTCGAGAACGACATATATGGTGCATTTAAAAAACATGTTTGGACTGGATTTCATTCTGTACATTTTGTTGTTCAGTTGCTAAGTTGTGTCCAACTCTTTGTGACCCCATGGACTGTAGTCCCTGCCCACCTCGCCACACCCCCAGGCCCCTGTGTCCATGGATTTCTCTAGGCAAGAATACTGGAGTGGGTTGCCATTTCCTTTTACATGGGATCTTATAGACCAGGGATCAAACCCATGTCTCCTGCATTGGCAGACAGGTTATTAAGCAGTGAAGTCCTCATTCTGTCTACCACCAGTTTATAACTTCTGAAGCTGGGAACTGTCAGTGGAAAGTCATGTCTCATGTCCCCAGCCTAGTCAATGAAGGGAGAAGGAAAAATATGGTCACCCTGGTTAAGGAAACTGCTGCTGCAGTGTCCCCCTGCTGTACTTGAACTCTCCGTGTCCCGTGGGATCTGCGGCGGGGTTGGGGTGCAATGTATGGGGGGAGTTATCTGGCAGCCACTTGCTTCTCCTACATGCAGTCTTCAGGGAGAATCATTCATCATTCCGTATATTTATTAAGGGCCTGCTGCTGCCAGGGACTGCTCGGCGAGGATTCAATTCAACTTTCTATATTTGCTCAGTTACCCCCCACCCTGCATCAGACCTTGCCATTCTTAATCCTTTTTTAATAGGAAGACCTGGGCTAGGATGCCTTTCCCTCAATTCAAGCCTCACCTTTTCTATATATTGAGAAACATTTCAAGACCTTTTGTCTTTTACTTGGCACCTTTCCCTGATTTTCTGGGCTGAAATAGATTCTATTTTTAAACAATTCCTTCTGGTACTTTCAGCAGTAGTTTGGAGGTGAGAGTAGAGTAAAATGTTCAGGTTCAGGTTTCTGGTCTTGCTTGTTGTTTGAAAGTATGGACTCTGGAGCCAGCCTGCCTGGGTTCAAATCTTGGCTCTGCTGCTTACTGGCTGCGTGACTCTGGATAAGCCACTTAACTGCTCTGTGCCCCAGTTTCTTCATTTTCAAGATGAGGACAATAATCTGTCTACTGGGTGGGGATGTTGGGTGAAATAAGTTGGTTCATGCAAAGAGCTTAAAACAGTGCCTTGTGTGTTATGTAAGTGTTTGTTTGACTCAGAATCTTGGACCTGATTGCTTTCAAACTCAGCCCATTGGTTCTGACTCTCCTGTGATTCTGCATCTCAGCCTTCCTGTTGCAACTCTCTGCCTTTGATTCTCTTCACCTCTTGACTGAATCTCCAAAATTCTCCTGACCGTGGGTCAATTCTTGGGGCCTCTTCTGTGTTCCTAGACTTTCCCCACCCTCATATTCTGTCCATCGCTTTGTACCTCCTAAATAATAATCAAACCTGACATTTACAGGTGTATCTTGGAGATACCGTGGGTTAAGTTCCAGACCACCAGTAATGCAAATATCACATGGATTTTTTGATTTCCCACTGAATGTAGAAGTTATGTTCATACTCTATGGTATTCCTTTTAAGTATGCAGTAGTATTATGTCTAAAAAACAATGAAGTGAAAGTGAAAGTGTTAGTTGCCCAGTCGTGTCTGACTCTTTGCGATCTCATGGACTGTAGCCTGCCAGGCTCCTCTGTCTATGGGATTCTTCAGGCAAGAATACTGCAGTGGGTTGCCATGCCCTTCTCCAGGGGATCGTCCCAACCCAGGGATTGAACCAAGGTCTCCCTCATTGCAGGCAGATCTTTATCATCTGAGCCACCAGGGTAGCACCCCCCGCCAAAATAGAAATTAAGAAACAGTGTATATATCTTAATTTTAAAATATGTTATTGCTAAAAAATGCTATCATGGGAGCCTTCAGCGGGCTGTAATCTTTTTTTGTGGGTTGAGGGTCTGAAATATCGTGAGACTTATCAAAATGTGACAGAGACAGAAAGTGAGCAAATGCTGTTGGAAAAATGGCGCCGATGGACTTGCTAGATGCAGGGTTGCCACAAACCTTCAATGTGTAAGAAGCTCTTCTGCAGTGTAAGAAAACAAAACGAGGTGCACCCCCCACAGACAGTTCTGTCCATCCGCACAGACAGGACCTTCGTCCAGGCCCCACCCACTCTCCCTGGACCAGCTGCCTCTTGTCCCGACGCCCCGCTTCCTCTCTGTCTCATCAGCCTGTCATTTCCGCATTGCTGCGGAGTCATCTTTCCAAAAACCGGGTGTGATCTTGTCATCGTTCTTGCTGAAAACACGTCAGTGGCTTCCCACGGTTTTAGAGGCACTGTTGATTCTCTGACGGTCCATAAGCAGGATCTTCATACGTCCTTCTTTGTCACACTGGCCCGTATACACACCTGCTTATTCTGTTGCCTTGGGATCCTAAGGAGCGTGTGCCCCTGCTGTTCCCACTGTTCTCACAAGGGTCCCCTCTGGGACATGAAGGATATGGTTGCCCTGCTCCCAGGCCCTGCATGCTGTGGCCCCATCCATCCCTGTAGCCTCTTCCTGACTCCTCTCTCCTCACCCGAGACTGAGCTTCCTTCTTTCAGTCTCCCATCCTTCCCAACAGCTCTTCCCCCACAAGGCACGTGCCTTGCTCTTCCCCTTGAACTCAGGGAGTCTCAGTTCTGGTTGCATGTTTGAATCATCTGCAGAGCTTTAAAACTGAATGCTGGTGCCTGGGCCCATTGCAGACGAATGAAGTCAGACTTTATTGACTCAAAGCCTCTCAGTTGATTTTAATGTGCTTTGAGGCTTAAGAACCCTGATTGACTTGGACTCATCCTCTAGGCCACAGCTCAGCTCCTTAGGGAAGCCCTCCCTGGCCTCCCTGACCAGGTCACTTCTGCCTGTTTTGCACTCCTAAAGCCCCGCATACCTCTCCTTACTGTCACACATCATAGGGTCATTTATTTATATGATGACCAAGAGCCTAGCTGCATGACCTTGAACAAGTTACTTAACTTCTCTGTGCCTCAGTTTTTTCCCCTGTACAATGAGAATAATAAACCTGTTGTACAAGGTCAGTGAGGGTCAAATAAATTAATTATATATAAAGCTCTTAGAGGGCTTCCCAGGTGGCTCTAGTGGTAAAGAAACCACCTGCCAATGCAGGAGACATAAAAGATATGGGGTTGATCCCTAAGTCGGGAAGATGCCCTGGAGGAGGGCATGACAGCCCACTCCAGTATTCTTGCCTGGAGTGTCCCATGGACAGAGAAGCCTGGTGGGCTACAGTCATGGGGTTGCACAGAGTTGGACACGACTGAAGCAACCTACCCCACACGCACAGAGCTCTTGGAACAGTGTTTGGCATATGTTAGCTCTTACTGTAATGGTGATCATGGTGATGATGATGGTTATCCCTCACTGGAATCTAGAGAGCCCTTGAGGTGGGGTCAGCATCTGCTGTTGGACAGCTCCCCCCGGGACAGCACATAGCACATGAGAGCTCTTTAGTAACTGCTGACAGGTGTCCCAGTGATGCTCTTGGTGACAGGGTAATCAGTTGGTGTGCACAGGACTTGTCTTCTTCAGTTAGGTTCCTTGTCTGTATGGATCTATTGGTTTAGGATCCATGCTTCTAGTGCCCAGAGTTAGAGTCGTTAGGATCAGAACCTACACAGGCTTGTGCTGTCCAGAGTCCCAGGTGCTGATGGTGGCCTGGCAGACGTTTGCTTCAGCCACGTCCTGCATGTCCTTCTACGTAAGAGTTCTTTCTGCTCTTCTGAAAGGCAGGCGTGGGGGTGCCCAGGGCTTCTGTGGCAGAGGAAGCTGTCAGGAAGCTGGCATGGTGCTGTGAGTCTAGGAATCAAGCTGACAGCATCTTTTAAGTTAAGTAACCTCAGTAACCTCGTGTCCTGGTCCTGCGTTTGGGTGACCTGCACACAGCAGGGAGCGGGATGCCCCTCCCTTTGTTTGCTGATGGTGCTGTGGGGGGAAGGGGAAGCTAGGGGAGAGGCTGGGTGTGCATGTTTTGTGGTTGATGGAGGATTTATTTATAAAACAAGGGTGTGATCTGTGGCAGTGTGTCTGGTCCCTGAAAGGCTACTGTATACTCTGAGCAGTGAATTCACAGGAAGAGGCAGGGCAGAGCTGTGTGAACAGCCTGGAAGGCAGAGTGTAAGAACTCGAAGGGCCCTTGGGGAATACCCAGCTCAACTTCCTTGTTTTTTCAAGGAGGAACTGAGACCAGAGCATGGAAGTGACTTGGCCAAGATCACAGGTGAAGTCTTTAAGTTGACATCGATCAAGTGCACGCTGTCTGCCGGTCACTGTGCTGATAAGCACAGTATAATCATGATTTCATGAATGTTCACAAATCTAAAAGCCAAAACATTTGTTTATTTATTATATTCTACCCACATAGAGTGTTTACTAATTGCCAAGCACCGTGCTGAGCTTTTTACAAAAATTAACTCAATAGCATCTCATGATCCTATGAACATTTAATGCTATTATTATTGTTTCTACTTTAAAAATGAGGTGGGACTTCCCTGATGGTCCAATGGCTAGGACTCTGCACTCCCAGTGCAGGGGGCCCAGGTTCAATCCCTGGTCAGGGAACTAGATCCCACATGCCCCGACTAAGAGTTCTCATGCCACAAAGATCCTGCATGTGCAACGAAGATCTAAGACCCCACGTGCCACAATTAAGACCCAGCACAGCCAAATAAATAAATACCTTTTAGAAAATGAGGAGGTGGAAGCACAGCAACGTTAGGTAATCTGCACCAAGTCACACGAGAAGTCGTTAAGTCTGGGATTCAGCCCGGAAGCCCAGCCTCACAGTGTGTGTCATCCTGCTGTAGCGTCTCCCCATTTGACAGGTGAGAAAACTGAGGCTCATTTAGCTTGAGGAACTTGCTCAAGGCCGCATGACTGGGAAGTAACAGAGCTGGGACAGAATTCGGACCATCTACCTTGAGAATCTGGCTCACGAGATCTCTACTAAGTCCTCTCTTATGGGGGCCGGGGTCTCACGGCTGAGGGATTTGAATTGAAGACAGGGGATGGGGGCTGAGGCAGAGCTTGGAGCCAGGCAGGGGGCAGAGGAGTGTATCAGCCCGGCCTGCCTGTGTTGAAGCAGGGTGTCTGCATCTGAATAGCAGGGTGTCTGCAGAGCCCTGTCAAGTGCCCCAAGTCCAGGTTCCACCCTCTGTCCTTCAGATGTTAGCTCGGACTTCACCTCCTCGGGGAAGCCTCCCAGATCTGGTGACGGAATCCCTCACCATTAACTCTTTAAGCACCCCGAGCTTCTCCTGCACGGCACTCAGAAGTGTGCATTTGTTTGTACCTTTTTACTGTCACCTCCCAGCTAGGCTGGCAGCCCGTCAGGGTCCTGCAGACCCTGTGTTTGATTTTGTTCATCCAGCTTCTGACACATACCAGGCACTCAACAAACACTTGGTGAGTAAGTGGATCATTGCCAGGTGGCGCTTGTAGTAAAGAACCTGCCTACCAATACAGGAGACATAAGAGATGCGAGTTCAACTCCTAGGTCAGGAAAATCCCCTGGAGAAGGAAATGGTAACCCACTCCAGTATTCTTGCCTGGGACATCCCATGGACAGAGGAACCCGGTGAGCTACAGTCCACGGGGTCTCAAAGAGTTGGACACAACTGAGCGTGCACACTCACATGTGGGCTTCCCTGGCGGTCTAGTGGCTGAGGCTCTGTGCTCATAATGGAGAAGGCCCAGCTTGGATCCCTGGTCAGGGAACTGGATCCCACATGCCTCAACCAAGGGTTTGCATGCCGCAACTAAAGATTCCACGTGCTGCAGGCTAAGACCCAACACAGCCAAATAAATAACATAAAAATAAATATTAAAACACACAGGCACACACGCAGACACACTTGCGGTGTTAGATGTTGAAAGAAAGATCAACAAAATTTAAAAGGCAAGTGAAAAACTGGGAAAATGTTTACTGTGTATATCATGGGTGAGTGGGTAATGTTCTTTACATTGTATAGGAAGCTTGTTACTAATCATTTAGAAAGAAGCAAACTTGAATTTAAACATGGGCAAAGGCTGTGGACAGAAAATGAATGATAACAGTGAACATTTAAAAATATTTACTTCCACCAGTGACCGTTAAGCAGTTTTCAGGCAGTAATGCATTGAGCTCTCCCATCAACTTAGGCAGTAATTATTATTATTATCCAGTTTTTAGATGTAGAAACTAAGACTTGAAAGGGTTAAATAATTTGCCCTGTAGTCTGGAAGCTAATAACTGCAAGAGCTGTGTCTTAAATTTGAATGTGGCTATTAATTAACCCCTGATGTTGACACTGGCTCCAGTGCAGATTGTAACCCAGGAAATCATATTTAAAATCCTACTGAAGTTGACACAGCGGAAGCTTGTCTTTAAATGGAACAATTACTTATTTGCCCAAGGGGTGGGGGTCGTAGCAGCCGTGGGTATCACAGCCTCCCGCAGGCACCGGAGCATCTATACAGCTCATCAGCACGATTCACTCTGCTCTCCCGGAACACAATGAAAGATCTTCTCCAAATTACAGTGTCCCCCTTCCAACTGTGTAATTACAGCTTCTAACATTCTACGCATTTCATGTGCACAGAATCTCAGTCCACATCGTCCTAATTAAGGTTCCCCTGCCTCTTTGTCTCTCGGGAATTCTCAGCATTTTGTCTGCAGTTTGGGACATGGCGATGCTGTTGGGTTACCCGGCAGGCTGGTACGTGCGGTGGGAGTTTCGTGATGCCCAGATAAACATGAAAATATTCTATTGTCATCAAAACTCTGCTGCTGCTGCTGCTGCTAAGTTGCTTCAGTCATGTCCGACTCTGTGCGACCCCATAGACGGCAGCCTACCAGGCTCCCCTGTCCCTGGGATTCTCCAGGCAAGAACACTGGAGTGGGGTGCCATTTCCTTCTCTGATGTGTGAAAGTGAAAAGTGAAATCGCTCAGTCGTGTCCGACTCCTAGGGACCCCATGGACTGCAGCCGACCAGGCTCCTCCATCCATGGGATTTTCCAGGCAAGAGTACTGGAGTGGAGTGCCATCAAAACTCTACAGAGCTATATAAGGAAAAGTTGTATTCCTTTCCACTTTGTTCCCTCCTGCCTTCCTAAAGAAACACTTTTTTATTAACTTCTCTTGCAGCCTCTCCTTCTCGCATTTGCTTTTGCAGACCTGAGTAATTTAAAATACACTTTCTTATCCTACCTCACTTTCTCAACCCAAAGGTTGCCTGCAGCATAGTTCTGCACCTTGGGTTCTGCTTTTATTTTTCTTTTTCGACTTCTCTTAAAAATACACTCTTAAGATTTTCTCCACGTTAGTGCAGAAAGCTTCATTTTCATCCTGAATGGTAGTCCATTGTGTAACTGCAGTAAGATTTGAGTATCTCCATCCCTATGACATTTGGCTCATTTAAAATCTTTCACTATCATAAACGATGCTGCAGTGAACAACCGTGTGTGTATAAAATTTCCTATGTATGTGGGTTTATCTCCAGGATCAAGTCCCAGAAGTGGGACAGCTGGGTCAAAACGGGAGAAGTATTTGGACTTTTGATATACATGCCCATTTGCCCCCACAGGGTAATGCTGATCGGCTTACTCACTGCACATATGTATGTCTGTGTTTCTACAGCTTGTTAATGCAGTCCGGTGGGATGAACATCTTAAAATTTCATTGTAAGGGTTGTCTATTTCATTTTTAAGGTGTGTTAGAAAAAAACATAACTTGCACACCGATCCCACAAGTTCACACTCTTAGTTTTATTTTAAAATAGGTTAAAATAGGTTTTAAAATAGGTGAAAGTGGCATTCTGAGTGAAAAAACAGCACCAAGTATGAATTAATAATTTTATTGGTAGAATGTAGGCATGCAAAAATATGACAGCTCAAGACTGAAGTTCGGGAGGTGTTACCGTGATTATCTTTTCTCTTTGGAATAATACACTCCAGAGCCTGTACGTCCTTCATGCAAGGCGCATGCTGGGAGCTTTAGCCGTCACATCCAGTCGATGAGGTGGGTACTGTGTTTATCTGCGCTTTATGGACAAGGAAGCAGAGACGCAGAGTGCTCAAGTAACTTGCCTGAGGCCTCACGGTTAACTCCAGAGCCCAGGCTTGCAAGCTTCCTTTTCTTCTGACCCTATTTCCAGCTGGGGTCTCCAGGTTCGCCTTGCCTGTCTACCTCCTGGGAAACATACCTTCGAGGCTTCTGTGGCCTGTGAAGGGCCAGGGACGACACAGTCTGAATTTATAGGCTGCCCTGACTTTCTCCTCTGACTGACGCTGCGGTGCGTGCTCTCATGACCTTGGTGTTTCAGCGCAGCTTCCGTATTCCTGCAGCTTTGCCTCAGCTCAGCCGAATTTCAGCCCACCTGTGCACAAAGCCATACAGCCCATTCAGGCTGAGAGAGGCTATTTTAGGTTGTGATTTAGAGATTTAAAGTTCTTTTTTCCCCCTGATCTGTGCTTCCTTCATCCTTAGCTGCATGAGCCTGGAGGCAGGTGATGAGTGGAAGATGCTGAGCTGGGATGGGCCTGTCCTTTGGTCCTGGGGAGTAGGTGTTCACAGTGAAGACTCTGGTTTGGGGGTGGGGGTGGGGAGCTCCGAGTGACCTGACGGTGGCTGGTGCCACATTTGTGTGGAATGAGGGGTGTCATCAGCTGTAACCCCCTATTGGGTTGGAGGCCCTCTGGGAAGGCTGAGGAGCAGCCAGTTGACACTCAGGTGTCCCCACTCTGCTACCTGCATATTTGGAACCTGACAAATGTGATTGCAGTCCTGTCTCTTCTTCTTTCTTGCTTTGTGACCTCGGAAAAGTTCCTTCTCTAAGCCTCAGTTTGGTCACCTGGAATACCAGGATTATAACTCCTATGTCATTGGTCTTTATGAGGGTTTAATGATATGATATCCAGGTGGTGCTAGTGGTAAAGAACCTGCCTACCGGTGTAGGAGACATAAAAGACACGGGTTCGATCCCTGGGTCAGGAAGATCCCCTGGAGAAAGAAGTGGCAACTGACTCCAGTATTCTTGCTTGGGACAATGGACAGAGGAGCCTGGTAGGCTGCAGTCCATGGGGTCACAAAGAGTCAGACAGGACTTAGCTACTAAACAACAACAACAATAATGATGTGATATGGAACCCTTAGCACAGTGCTTGGAAGAGTGCTGAGTTCATGGTGGCAGTGAGAGTCACAGTAGTCGATAATCATTTTATTCTTGTTATTTGACAATGTCTTGCATGAGGATCAGACGTGGAAGAAAACTTGGAAATCCAAGTGTGCCTAGTATGAAGCATGATAGAGCTCAACGCCGTGAAACAGTGGGTAGAGGCATCATGCCAGGATCCTGTGAGAACCTGATTGCTTAGGGATGGGAGAGAGGATCAGGTGGGAGAGATGACTAGAGGTCAAGAGGTGATGCTGCGGGAGGGATACAAAAATTTCAAGCCCATTTCTGAAAGCTCTTGGCACTGAACTGCATGAACTCATCATTCAGGAGTATGAGGTTATGTCCACATGTGGTTGGACCCCAGCCAGTGACACCTAGGAAGAAAGGACCCCAGTCAGTGGACTCCTAGGGAGAGAGGACCCCAGTCAGTGGACTCCTAGGGAGAGAGGATGGGGAGTCTGGCAAAAGTCACAAACCCAGATTCCTACAGGGGCCAGGTGGGGAAGGGAAGAGAGTGAAGCAGGCAAGGTGTGAGACAATAGAGAATGATGGGAACTGTGGAGAATTAGAAAGCTTATGCTTTATCTAAAGGTGCCATCGCTGCTCCGCCCAGAGGAATATGTGTCCAGTGTTGCCCCAACTTGTGAGTTTTCAAAAGGAACCAGAAATCTGCATTTTTTTCTGACATTTCAGGATTTTAAAAATATTTTTAAGACGCTCCATATGGGCCAAATACCGCCTGTTTGTAAACTTAGTGTGGCCTTTGGCATCCAGATGGTAACCTCTGAACATGAAGAAGGACCCGGGCCAGGAATGGGGTTGGGCTATAGGTACAAAGGGCTGGGCTGGGGAAACCAACTGTAGAACAAGGTCGGGGAGGGATGGAGGCAGGGCTGGGCATTGCGTCTTTGACTGGGATCCAGACAGACCTGGGGGGAGAGTTCTGACTTAGAGGCCACGTGGATCCCTGACCTCATCCTGGTCAATAGTCACAGCCTCAGAGGCTGGGAAAGGAATGTATTTCAGCTAAAGGCAGGGCTGCCATTTAACCTGTATCCACCAGCACGACTGGACCAGTTGTGAAAATGATGAAGTATTTACCTGCTGGTTGGTGAATAGCCACTGGGCCGTTGGAACCTCCCCCTCCCACCTGCCACCCAACCACTTCTTTCCCTGGCAGCTCCTCCCCACCCTACCTTGTCATGATCTGGCAACTAAAGGGTTAACTCCCAGCGTAGCTAGGCCCTGCAGTCCATTCTGATCTAGGCCCTGCAGTCCATTCTGATCGTCAGTGGGCAGTACTTGAGCCAAAGTGATTGTAAATATCTTGACAATTATTCCACCCCCGCCCCTCCTCCCAGTGCAGGTAGCAGATGCCTGCTTAGGTTGGCTTAAGTACAAAGGATAAATTTTAGAGGACACAGGAGAGTCAGATGGAACTGGAGGGCAGAATTCCAGGCCCCTAGGAGACTGCAACCAGGAGCTCCATCCCTGGGGTCATGAAGCCTTTGTTCCTTTCTCCCTGGAGCCTGCTGTCAGTAATCACCACCTCTGCCCTACGGCTCTACATGTCCTGACGGCCCGTCCTCTGACACTTGAACTGAGCATCCACCTCTCCACCGGTCATCTGTGTCTGGTTTTGGGGGAGGGTCATCTCCAGGTGCAGACCTGCCCCTTGGGCCTGGGCAGACATAGACAGGCACCCTGAATGATCCTCCTTGAAGGTCCTAAGGACCCCAGCTGTGGGCGTGTGGCTTTGTTCCAAGCTCTCCCAAGTGGAAGGAGGGAAGGGACCAGAAATCAATCCGGAGATGACCTGTTTTCTGGGTCGTCTAAGAGATGAGAGCGGGTGTCGGGGGTGGGAGTGGGGATGGGTGGAGTTGGTATTTACAAGCCTTAGCCCTCCTGAAAGAGAAGGCAAGGGAATGAGATTGGAGGAGCCTCCATCAGCCTCTAAATAAACCACAGAGAAACAGATTTTCCTCTGCATCCTGCCTGAGTGGCCTTTCTTTCTCCTGTCTGGTGTAATTCATCTTGCACAGGACTGTCCAGGTCATGTGCATCGTCTAGGGCCTCTTTGTGCTTCATAGCAGTGACTGCGGCCCACTGCTGCCATCACAGCTCACGGACCTCTCACTATGTGCCACCTACTGTGTGCCATGCAGTGCTGGCAATGGCTGGGCAGCCCTGGGCAAGTCACTATACCTCTCGGTCCCTCAGTTTCCTCATCTGTAAAATGGGGGCAGTAAGCAGTACAGACTTCATAGAGGTGTTATGACGATTCAATGAGTTAATGTCTGATAACTCCCTGCAAGTGGCTCCTGGCATGAATTAAACACTCAATAAATGTTGACTCTCACTCATTAAGTATTTATCAAGCACCTTCTGTATGCTAAGTACAATATATGCTCTGGGATATCATGGAGAGCAAAATTGCCTCATGTTGCATGCAGCTAAGCATGAGAGAGATGCAGTTAAACACACAGCTACAACGCAGTGGTATAAATACTGTGATGGGAAAGATAGGGGTGAGTGTTAGACAGTCTATCTGACTCTTTGCAACCCCATGGACTGTAGCCCGCCAGGCTCCTCTGTCCATGGAATTGTCCAGGCAAGAATACTGGAGTGGGGTTGCTGTGCCCTTGTCCAGGGGATCTTCCCAACCCAGGGATCAAACCCAGGTGCCCCCCTGTAGGCAGATTCTTTACCATCTGAGCCACCTGGGAAGCCCAAAGAGGTGAGGGGCATGGCAGTTATTTTCTTTTGCTTTCTCTCTGCCATTAAAACATAAGTTCCACCAGAGGAGGTATTGTCTCCTTTGCTCACAGTTGTACCCTCAATGCCTGGGAAGAACCTTGCTCTCAGAATACATTTACTGGGTGAATGAACAAAGGAAAGCAAAAAGGAAGTGCTATTTTAGCCGGACCTGAAGGATGAGGCGTTAATGTAGTTGGGGGTTGCAGAGGAAAGAGAGAATACCCTGCTGTATTCCCACTTTGGAGCCAGGCAGATGTGGGGTGAGTCCCAGCCCTCCAGGGGCCGTTTGGTTGACCTTGGAGAAGGTCCTCTCTAGACTGGGCTCCTTTCATCGTCACTGAAATCAGCATGAGTAACACCTTCCACATGGCTGTCACTGGGCATATGGACAGCTCGCAATCACTGTGTTTTCTTCTTCCTTCCCTTTCTTTGTGCATCTTGGCACCTCCTGCTGCGAAAGAGACTTGCTAAGATGGAGAGGGGTTTCTGTTTTTTGTAAAATTTTTAATTGGAGGATAATTGCTTTACAATGTTGTGTTGGTTTCTGCTGTACTGCAGTGCAAATCAGTCACAACTATATGTATATATCCCCTCCCGCTTGAGGCTCCCTCCCACCCCCCATCTCACACCTCTAGGTCATCACAGAGCACCAATCTGGGCTCCCCGTTATATAGCAGCTTCCCACTAATTATGTTTTACTGATAGTGATGCGGGGAGCTCGGCTTCTGTGCACCAGTGCTGGATTGAACCATGGAGACAGGGTTTTGGGTGAAGTAGAAAAGAATAGCTTCATTGCTTTGCCAGGGCAAAGCAGGTTCCTGCCCCTGAAACTGTGTGTCCCCACCCAGGACAGTTTGGTGAGGAGTTTTATAGCGATGGTTTAAGGATGGGGTTGCTGATAGGATTAGGGTGTGCAGGGCATACACTCCTTTAATCTGGTTAGAGGTAATCTTGAACCAGGACCCTGCCTGAAGGCTGTGCTGTGGTTTCTGCTCTTCCCGTTGGCAGTGTCTGGTTAGGAATGCTTGAGGTCTTCTCCCCTGAGATTCCCCACTAAGATATAGGCATGGAGGAAAGTGCAATGCCAGCAAAGAGCAACTTTATTCTTAGTGGAGTTTTGCCTCCGATCTCTAAGTAGAGCTCATGAGGCCCTTGGGGACTCCTTTCTATTGAGGCAGGCCTCAGTCAGTCAGTTTAGTCACTCAGTCGTGTCCGACTCTTTGCGACGCCATGAATCGCAGCACGCCAGGCCTCCCTGTCCATCACCAACTCCCGGAGTTCACTCAAACTCATGTGCATCGAGTCGGTGATGCCATCCAGCCATCTCATCCTCTGTCGTCCCCTTCTCCTCCTGCCCCCAATCCCTCCCAGCATCAGAGTCTTTTCCAATGAGTCAACTCTTTGCATGATGTGGCCAAAGTACTGGAGTTTCAGCTTCAGCATCAGTCCTTCCAAAGAACACCCAGGACTGGTCTCCTTTAGGATGGACTGCTTGGATCTCCTTGCAGTCCAAGGGACTTGCAAGAGTCTTCTCCAGCACCACAGTTCAAGCAGTTAAAATATCCTCAAAGCTAATTCTTGGCTCAAAAAGGTTAACATACCAGGGAACCCAGAAGGGAGCACAGGAACCAAGAGGAGAGAGAGAACTTGCCCCAGGACTTGGAGTGGAGTTGGTCCAGGCCAGTCATGCCCACCCTTCTTAGGGTGAGACCATGGGACCGAGGATGGAACCACCACTCAAAGGTGCCCGTGGCTTTAGGGCCTAGGAAAGTTCCACCCACTGAGGTTGGGCCAGTCAGCGTCCTGGAATTTGATCAACCAGACTGGCTCTCATCTTCCTTAGAGGCCCAGGTGGCACAGTGGTAAAGAATCCGACTGCCAGTGCAGGAGACCCTGGAGATTCGGGTTCGGTCCCTGGATCCGGAAGATTCCCTGGAGTAGGAAATGGCAACTTGCTCCAGTGTTCTTGCCTGGAAAATTTCATAGACAGAGGAGCCTGGCGGGATACAGTCTATGGAGTTGCAGAGTTGAGCCAGCCAGGGGAGTGAGAGAAGCCTTGAGCTCCCCCTTCAGGCCAATGCGGGTCAAGAACGGGTGGGTTTGAGGTGTTCATTTCTCACCTTTTAAGGTGGATTCACACGGGGCGGGCAGTGGGAAGCATTTTATGGCACAGAGCACTGGGACTGTTTCCAGGAACCTGATTTTTTTTTTTTTTCTTTTTTTTTAGTCTCGTTGCCCAAGGATGGAAACATGGCTGGCTAAGCCATCAACAGGGAGCCTGTAGTTTTTGTTTTTTGCTTTCAAGCCCTGATGCTGTTACTGGGGTAGCAGCTCAGTCCTCGAGCAGGAGAGGTGGTGGCTGGGGTCCTTCTGAATCCTGGAGCTCTGCAGGTCCCACAGCCAGAGCAGAGCTGACCCTGCCTCTTCACCTGGGCTGTTCAGGGCTATGCAAGGGTCACCCCTTCACCCGCTTGACGTGACCACAGAGGTTTGGAAAATCAGGAAGGAAACACTGTAGCTCATTAAGAAGATGAAGGCCAACAAAAGCCTTCAGGGATGGAGGATATTTTAGGCAGACTTGTTGAAACAGAGTTTTCATGCAGCAAAATTCAATTTTTAAAACATATGTACAGTAACATTCACATGGTTGATAATATAGCTTATTCCAGTCACCCCATAAAAGTTCCCACATTCTGTCCACTTGTTATCAATTCCCTTTCCTCCTCTGATCCTTCTTAACCACCCATCTGTTTTCTGTCCCCATAGTTATGCCTTTTCTTTTCTTTTAGTTTTGCCTTTTCTAGAATGTCATTTAAACAGAATTAAACAGCATGTATTTGACATCGTTATCTTACCCTAATGCTTCTGAGATTCAGAAAGGTTACCTGTATCAGTAGTTCATTCCTTCTTACTGCTAAGAAGTATTCAGTTGTGTGGATACACCACACGTAGTTTATCGATTCACATGGTAAATGTTGAGTACTTAGCTTGTTTCCAGACTTTGGATATTATAAATAAGGTGATTGTAAACTTTCAGGTTTTTCTGTGGATTCCTGTATTCATCCCCACTCCAGTACTCTTGCCTGGAAAGTCACATGGACAGAGGAGCCTGATAGGCTGCAGTCCATGGGGTCACTAAGAGTCAGACACGACTGAGCAACTTCACTTTCACTTTTCACTTTCATGCATTGGAGAAGGAAATGGCAACCGACTCCAGTGTTCTTGCCTGGAGAATCCCAGGGACGGGGGAGCCTGGTGGGCTGCCGTCTGTGGGGCCGCACAGAGTCGGACACTACTGAAGCGA
Organism: Bos javanicus; assembly: GCF_032452875.1. Classification (NCBI taxonomy): domain Eukaryota; kingdom Metazoa; phylum Chordata; class Mammalia; order Artiodactyla; family Bovidae; genus Bos; species Bos javanicus. The sequence goes on from NC_083892.1 coordinate 21,675,168, forward strand.
CTTAGCAGCAGCAGCATGTATTCATTTCACACCTAGGAGTGGGAATACTATGTCATATATGATAAGGGGATGTTTACCTTTATAAGAAACTGCCATGCCACTTTCCAAAGAGACTCTACCGTTTTGCATTCCCCCTGTGTTGCAGGAGGGTTCCAATTAGGTTCTCTCCACATCAGCACTTGGTATTGTCAGTATCAGTTTTCTAAAATGTTAGCCACCCTAGAAGGTATAAAGATTATTTTTACATTTTGAAAATAACAGGTTCCTAAGGAGAAATGCTCATTATTTTTATAGCACATAAAATAATTTCTACTTATTGTGTCTGTTTCCTTATTTGTTCATTTTCTGTCTCTATTAGAATGTGTTTTGGAAAGGCACTTGCATCAATAAATATATGTGAATGGATGAATGAATGGATTAGGGAAGAGATAGGTGGCTTACAACAAAGGCTAGAATGTCAGATCAGCCTTGGGTTGGAACCTGGGGCCCTTGTCTTCTCTTCTGCAATATACTCTTTCATGGAGGAAGCAACTTGCAGGCTGGGTTGGGAAAGAGAAGATGACTTTTGTTTTTTAAATTAGAGCATCTCTTGAAGGAGACAGACATCATGTGGAGCCAGAGAGTCATGAAGGGCATGGCATGTTTGGGAGTATGAACCAGTCCTGGGTACAGAAAATGTAATGTGTGTTGGAGGCATCGTTGGGATCACATGGGCGATGTAATAATAATAATGCAAAAGCTTTCACTGCTTACTGTGTGCCGGGCGGTTCGAAGCTCTCTCCATAGGTTAATTCATTTATTATTCCCAATGGTCCTGTAAGCTTACAGCACTATCAGTCTCCTCATTGTCCAGACAAGGGAAGTGAAGCACAAAGAAATTAAATATCTTGCTCAAAATTATGCATCTAAGAAGAACCCAGGTGGTTTATGTTCCCAAGTCTGTGCCTTTAACTTCTGCACTGCACTGCCAGGTTAGGAAGGGCACGTTAGTTAGTTAGGGAACAGTGTGAGCCACTGTAACAGATAACCCGCAAATATAGTGACTTGAATAAGACAGAAGGTAGGTTTTCTCTCAGATGTCTGTCTAAAGGGACAAAGTACAGGGCCAGTGGGTCCAAGGTGGTCACTTCCACTTCCACCATCTTCCGGCCAGCGGGAAGGGAAGAAGGGGCCTAGGAGGCTGTACCATGCAGGGTGCTAAGTCACTTCAGTTGTGTCTGATTCTTTGCAACCCTATGCACAGTAGCCCACCAGGCTCCTCTGTCATGGGATTCTCTAGGCAGGAATGCTGGAGTGGGTTGCTATGCCCTCCTCCAGGGGATCTTCCTGACCCAGGGGTCGAACCCACATCTCTTACATCTCCTACATTGGCAGGTGGGTTCTTTACCAGTAATGCCACCTGCGAATCCTGGGAGGATGTATGTGCTTAGTCGTTCAGTCGTGTATGACTCTGTGACACCATGTCACAGAGTAGCCTGCCAGGCTTCTCTGTCCATGGGGATTCTCCAGGCAAGAATACTGGAGTGGGTTGCCATTTCCTTCTCCAGAGGATCTTCCCAACCCAGGGATTGAACCCAGGTCTCCCACATTGCAGACAGATTCTTTACCATCTGAGCCACCAGGGAAGCCTGGAAAGATGTACACCTTTCTTTTAAAGGAATGACTGAAACACATACATCCCATTGGTGAGAACTCAATCACATGCACATGCCAAGTTGCAAGGGAGACTGGGAAATGCGGTCTATAGTTGGACAGCCATGAGCTCTGCTGCAACTCAAGGGTTCTCTTATTGAAAGGAAGACTGGGTATTGGTGGAAAGCTAGTAGTCCATGCCACAGTCTGCAGAGTATTCACTGGACTTTGAACTCTGTCCTGTAGATGATGGTGGTGGTGGTTTAGCTGCCAAGTCGTGTCTGACTCTTGCGACCCCATGGACTGTAGCCTGCCAGGCTCCTCTGTCTATGGGATTCTCCAGGCAAGAATACTGGAGTGGGTTGCCATTTCCTTCTCCAGGGGATCTTCCTGACCCAGGAATTGAACCTGGGTGTCCTTGCATTGTAGGCAGATTCTTTACCAACTGAGCTACAAGGGAAGACTTTAGATGAAGAGGTCCTAGCAAATGGCCTCTAAGTGGGGAGGTTTCAGGCCTTGGGTTTTAGATAATTCAGAAGTTGCTCGGAAGATAAAGGAGAGAGAAGTAGACAAGGGGACCCTTCTACTTCGTTCGTCTGGAGTTTTGTTTGCTATCTCTGCAGTCCTTGCTGCTGGCAGGAGTCAGTAGGTTGGGTTCTCCGATGGAGTGCTTCCAGGCACAGTGAGTATGTGTGCTGGGTGAGAATGGGAGCCATCAGCTGTCTTAGTCATTCATTCATTCATTCTTCAGTGACTGTTTATCCAGCCTGGTGTTTGGGTACAGCGTTCCTGCGATGGTCCCAGCAGGTATGATGGATGCTGGGGGCCAAGCGCAGTTCTCAGCGTGTTCTCCAATGATGCTGAGTGCAGTGTGAAACCTTGGCATGCCACACTGACACCAACCTCTCTTGTTGTTTCTTTGGCCCTCAGGACCCCCGGAGCAAACACAAGTTCAAGATCCACACATACTCCAGCCCCACGTTTTGTGACCACTGCGGGTCATTGCTCTATGGACTTATCCACCAGGGGATGAAATGTGACAGTAAGTACATGTGCCCTCAAGGAGCCTCTGCTGCCCCAGCTGCTTCCTTATGGTTTGGGGCCCAAGTCTGCAGCACATTCTCCCAAGTCCTGGGTGGGCTGGGTACCCCCGGCGTGATGCTGAGTAACAATAACCAACAATAACCATTTATTTAGGGCACAATTCTTCAAGGCTGTCCTTGGGGCCTGGATTGGCCTTGCTCATACCTGGGTGATGGGGTAGCAAGTTGGTGCTGACGTAGGACCCTGAACTTGGGCATGCAGGTTCCAGGGGGCTCTCCATCCTTCCGCCAACCTTCTCTCCCCACAACTCATTTACAGTTTTTTTTAATCTGCCTCCTGCCTCCTGGAGGTTGGGTGGGATGAGAAGGGATGCCATGCCCCCAGCTCCTGTGGAATCTCCTGAAATGCCCCGTGGGGTGACCCAGCCTCTCCTGACTTCTCAGACTGGAATGAGGGACTCCTAGTGAACATGGGACTCCAGGCATAGCCTGGAGCAGCCGAGGGGCTTAGGGGAAACCAGCCACCCATTGAAAGAAGCACAGGGGCACTCCAGGAGTGTGGACAGGGAGCCAATATTTATCACGTCACATAGGAGACTTCAGCCAGTCAGATTCAGTTTGCATATTCCATTCGTCTTGCCCTGGGTCTTAAGTTTTTTTCTTGCAGTTAGTTATGGTGGATACTGTGGGGGCTCAGCTCAGGTTCCAAGATGATGCCCCTCCCAGGGCTGGTTCATGACCACAGATTGGCAGATGCAGGGGCAAAGGCTTGGCCCTCTTGTGTCAGTCTGGGACAACACTGAACGGTCCTCTGAGCCCCCGAGTCCCTCCTCTTGTCAGCCTTAGGGCATCCTCGTGGGCCCAGAGCCCCTCACTGTAAACCTGCTCACAACTTCCATTCTCAGACTCTTTCCAGGGAACCCAGCCTATCATCAATATTTAAAAATCGGGAGAGGTCAGGATTCCTGCTTACTCCTGAAAAATGGGAAAATCTTGGCAACTTTGGGCGTGCACCCTGCAGGGCTGTGCCCTCAGTGGGAGCTGCTGTGTTCTCTGGTTGGCCAAGACCACCACACCCGCACCTTTCCTCACTATGTTAGACACCCCCGTGTCACTGGGGTTGGTGACTCTGGCTTCAGAGCCTTTGCGGGTGTGCCAGGTACCTCAGCCTTCCGGGAAGGACAGACACCTTCCGCCTCCTCTGTCCATGAGGGCCTGGGGTGTCGGGGTTTTGGAGAGGGGGAGTTGGAGAAGCAAGCCCTTCGGGTGACACCCGAGCAGGGCAGGCTGGTCTCCGCCCGCCTCGGAGGGAAGGAGGGGAACCGGAGGGGTCCAGCCTGGACCAGCCTGAGCCGCGCGCCCTGCCTCTGTCCCCGCAGCCTGCATGATGAACGTCCACAAGCGCTGCGTGATGAACGTCCCCAGCCTCTGCGGCACGGACCACACGGAGCGCCGCGGCCGCATCTACATCCAAGCCCACATCGAGAGGGAGGTCCTCATTGTTGTCGGTAGGTGGCGCTGGGGCTCCCTCGCCGGCTCCGCTCGACCTGGACCCGGCTGGAGCGCTGAGTCAGGGGAGCGAGGGATGGGCGGCGCGGGGGCGCGGCGGGAGCTGCGGTGATGCTACCTTCCTCCTCGGCCCCTGGCCCCATCCCACTCCAGCCTCTCCCCGCCGTAGGCATCCTTAGAAACTGCACCCTGCAGGGCGAGGCTCTCAGCACCTTCTGTGCGCTGGAGCTCAGAGCTGGAGCCGCCCTGGGAGTACGTTGGTTTTCTCCAAGACCTCAGAGGTGTTGTCATGAGCCAGTAGAGCAGACAAGATGCTGAACACCTTAATTTTATGGCAGGCTCTGGCCGGTGGACTAAACCTACTCTGAAGCCAGACACTGTACTTTGAAATGGTTTTCATCCTAATAACGGTGGAAAATAATTCAAATTTAGATTATTTCTGTTGCCTTCTTAATTTTCATTTATTGCTACCCTGCAGATCTATTATTTCCAGATTTTTGTATAACAATGATGGGCAATGCAATTGGTTTATCCCTTCCATGGGGAAAAATAAAGGTTTCCAACTTCCTTGTTCCCCACCCCCTTTCGCTCTGGATCTTTGGAGCCTGCAGTTCTGTTCCCTTTATTACCATAGCAGAGAACGGATGCTTGGTTCTTCCCCGAACTTTTCCAGTGGGAAAATAGAGTCTTGATGATAAACACCCAGTTTGGGAGAGTGTTACATCTTAGGGACGAGAAGAGATGCGGTGTTTATCCCTGGGGCTTTCTGCGTATTTGCAGTGTTTCTTTCTTAAACCTGAGGGTTACTGCTCTGGTCCTGTTCTGTTATTCTCCATACTTTTTGCAATTCTGAAATACTTCATACTACAATATAAGAAAGAGGGATAATAGAGCCTGCTGAAGAGGTGCAGCATGGTGTCTGGCCCTCCTAATGGAGCATTTAGGAAATACGTGGCTCAGACACATACAGCTCAAACGGAATGAAAATGCAGCTGGCTGGTTGGGTAACTTAGCCATGTGTGTTAGGTGGGTATGCTAAGTTGCTTCAGTTGTGTCCAACTCTTTGCAACCCCATGGACTGTCGCCAGCCAGGCTCCTCTGTCCATGGGATTTCCCAGGCAAGCATACTGGAGTGGGTTGCATGCCCTTCACCAGGGGATCTTCCCGACCCAGGGATGGAACCCGCGTCTCCTGGGCCTGCTGTATTGCAGGCAGATTCTTTGCCGCTGAGCTACTGGAGAAGCCCAACCTAGCCATAAAGCTGTGATAAATTCAATACTGAACTGGGCCAGAATGAGACTGAAACTTTGAAGGAATTCTCTCCCCAAGGCTTATGTCAAACTTCTTAGACTTCATCACTAATTAACTTATACAAAGTTTTATGACTTAGTATCTTAGAAGACTAATCATAGAAAGGATTTTTTAAAAATTTATCTCAGGCTCCAGAATGGTTCAGCTGCTCTGAAGAACTGTGCCTATACCACGTAAAAGTTGAAAAATATCCCTGTAAAATATAAACTGTTTTAAAGTGAGGTTCCTGACACCCAGTGGGCTCTTAAGGAATGTATGTTTCACTTGATTTGCTTTTTCCTCTGAGAGGAAGATGAGCAGCTGACTTTGTCCCAGTGGAATACCTGAGGGTCCCCAAGGAGTAGAATGTCTCTTAAAAATAGGCTTCCCTGGTGGCTCAGATGGTAAAGAATCTGCCTGCAGTGCAGGAGACAGGTGTTTGATCCCTGGACCAGGCGAATTCCATGGACAAAGGAGCCTGACAGGCTGCAGTCCATGGGGTTGCAGAGTCGGACACAACTGAGTGTCACTCACTCTAGGAGTAGAAGCCTCAAGAAGAGCTGAATTCATCCACTGTCTATAAACTTCCTGGGTGGATGGGGCAAAAATGAGGCTCTGCTCCCCTCTACTGGTATTTTCTAGGAACTACACTGACTCATATGTCACTATGGACAGCCCCATCTTTAACCAACCCATTGAACGCACAGTGCTTAAAACCAAAGGACAGCATAATGCCCTCAAGGTCCATCCATTGTTTCCACCATAAAAAGATAAATAACTCTGTGGCATTATAGAGGCCTTAGCTAATGCAGGGATGTAATCGTATTGCATTATGCAAATGTATCAGATCAACATATTGCATACTGTTAACTTAAACACTGTGCTGTGCTCAGTCGTGTCCGACTCTTTGAGACCTCATGAACTGTAGCCCACCAGGCTCCTCTGTCCATGGAATTCTCTAGGCAAGAGTACTGGAGTGGGTAGCCATTTCCTTCTCCAGGATATCTTCCCAACCCAGGGGTTGAACCCAGGTCTCCCGCTTTGCAGGTGGATTCTTTACCATCTGAGCCACCACGGAAGCTCCTAATCTAGTATGACCTCATCTTAACTTGATTGCATTTGCAGAGACCTTGTCTCCAAACAGGGTCACATTCAGATTAGTCTTGAGCAGATCTTTTAGGGAGATGCAATTCAATCTATAATGAGGGGAAGGAAGGGAAGTAGGGGCTCCCTTAAAGTTAGGGACTGAATATCTGCATACTCAGGGTTCTGCTAGCACTAACTGAGTAGCTATCGGTGTATTAATAGTGGTTTTTTATTTTCCAAGTGCTTTGATAGGGGGTCATGCAATGGAGGTAGTGGTGTTGCCAGCATACAGACAAGGGAGCTAAGACTCGGTGAGGCTGGACGACTTGCCTGATGTCACGTGCAGAGCAGGGATGAGCACCCAGCCTCCGGCCTGCAGGTCACCGTGCCCTGCTATCACTAGCTCACCACGCCAGGCACGGTCCGAACCTGGCCTGAGTCAGTTGATTGATTGATGGTAGAAGAACCTGATGCTTTGACTGCGCTTCTCTAAATATAGACCTGAGTTGGAGATTTTGCTTCAAGTGATTTATTAGAGCTGTTCATGAAATGAGGCGTGAGGATGGAGCAGGGACATGCTGAATGGGAGTGTGATTTCCGCTCAAGACCAGCTTTGGGCAGACTCCATGGGGTTCTGGAACACGTGTGACAGTGCAGGGTGAGCTTCTCCTAGAGGCTGGAGGGCTGTTCTGACAGGTCCATTCTGTGGACTGAGTTGAGTCCCCCTAAAATCCACATGTGGAAGCCCCAGCCCCGTGAAATGCTGTTTGAAGTTGGAGTCTTTGGGACAATTAGGGTTAGATGAAGGTGGGCTTTTGTGAGGGGCTTGGTGGCTTTATGGCCACAGGAGGACACAATAAGGAGGTGGCCACCTGCAAGCCAGGAAGGGGGCTGTCACCAGGACCTGCACCTTGATGTCGGACTTCTTGCCTCCAGAGCTGTGAGAAATAAGCATCTGCCATTTAAGCCACCCAGTCGATGGTATTTTATTACAGGCTGGGCTGACTGAGACCTCGCTCCTGGCTACTGAGATTGAAAGCAGGAGGGAGGTGTTACCTCCCAGGCTCCGTGGCTTCTGTGTGGCTGAGGGCAGCTCTCTGAACACGGGGCAGCTGTGAGCCACACTCAACTGCAGCTGGGAGCTGGGCGTGGTGGCCAGCCTGGAGGGGGCCTGGGAGGGGCCCGGGTCACCTGGGTATCCCTCTGATCTCCCCAGCATCCTTCTGGTGTCATTGTTGGGACTCCAGGCCCTGCTCCTTGATCTCAGCCAGACAGAGCAGAGGGAGCGAGAGGCCAGATGCGGCCTGTGGTGTTGAGTTGCCCCACTTCATCTGCACTATAGAGGCATGCCCAGTGGTGCAACTCACCACTCACCAGTCATCTGCTCTGAGCGTCACATGCTCTTTGAAATCCCACTGTCTCCAGAGATACAAGGCTACACGTGCTTCTGAAAGATCTGAGGGTTCCCTCATCTCCTTTGGCTCCTGAAATCCAGGCTTCGTATCTGCCATCAAGGATCTTGCAGGGGAAAGCTCGGGATGGAAATCTGATCAGTCCTGTTTCTTTGAAAAGCTCATCAATGGTGTCTCATTGCCCTCGTGTGTGTGTTAGTCGCTAAGTCGTGTCCAGCTCTTTGCGACCCCATGGACTATGAGGCCCACCGGACTCCTCTGTCCATGGAGTTCTCCAAGCAAGAATACTGGAGTGGGAGGCAGTACAATCAGAAGCCACCATCAGAGTTGTAAAATGCTCCTGGAGGTTATGAAGCCCATGTCCTTATATATAAAACACCTCCCCCATTCAATTGAGTATCTCCTTATTAACACACCAACTAATGTCCCATTTTTATATTTCTGTCTACATTGAAGCCATCTGCAAGTCCTTAACCATATTCATAGTTTTATCTCCCAGAAATTGGGACTGTTCTCACAAAAAGCCGAAGGAGCAGTTTTTTGGATGTTTCTCTTTGGAACACCCATTCAGTGTTCTTACCACTGTGCTGTTCTGTACACAACCTCATTAGCCTAAACCATCTCCTGGAATGACTTAGGAACTCCCAATATTTTGTGTTTAAATCCTTCCCCAAATCTGACATCCCCCACATCCAAAGAAGAAGAGCAGGGGTCCAGTGGTTGGGTCCAAGCTTCCACTGCAAAGGGGATAGGTTCGATCCCCAGTCTGGGAACTTAAGATACCACTTGCTGTGTGTAATGCGGCCAAAAAAGTATTTTTAAAAATTGAAAAAAAAGAAGAGCATTAGAGAGATGTAAATTCTTGACAGGCTATTATGAAAGGGTGAGGTTCGCATCCATCTATAGACTAGATTCCAAGAGAGATTTTAAAAGCATTGTTAAGAGAAAGGAAACTGATGTTGAAAGCTCACAGAAGCCCCTCTTTTTATGTAAAGAACTGCCTACCTTCTATGTGAAACTGTTAGTGTTAGCTGCTCAGTCCTGTCTGAGTCTTTGCAACCCCATGGACTGGAGCCCGCCAGGCTCCTCTGTCTATAGTATTTCCCAATCAAGAATACTGGAGTGGGTTGCCATGCCCTCCTCTAGGGGATCCCAACCCAGGGATTGAACCCACGTCTCCCACATTGCAGGCAGATTCTTTACCGTCTGAGCCACCAGGGAAGCTTCTGTGGTTGTATCGACTAACACCCTTGTTCTCTAGTTTAGACTGGGTTTGGCTGATGGTCAGTGGTGTAAAACCAATATGGCAGAACAAGACTAGACGAGCAGAGGGCAGTCCTGGGTATGCTGTACCTGAGGGGTGAGATGGGAGGTAGGGGTAGTTGGGAGTGATTGGGTAGCTACAGTGTGAGAAAGGTGGCATGTTACAGGTAGGAGGGTGGGATGAGCTCAGTAAGCACAGACGTTCATTCAGGAAGGGCTTGACTACCAGATTGTATCCATTGACAAATAAGATCTCATCTCTGCCTGCGGGAGCTCACAGCTTAGTGGGAGAGACAGATACAGATAATTATATTACAATGTGGCAAATAATGTGATTGTGCCCTGAGAGCACCCAGAGGGGCACCTGAAGCTTCTTGAAGGAAGCCATGGCTGAGTTGACTCTATAAGATATATAAGGGTTATCTGGGTAGAGCAGCTTTGTGTCCAGGAAAAGAAGAAAAATGACATCAGCTCTGTTTATTGAGTTCTTATTTCATGCCGGGAGCTCTACAGAGGTCAACTCATTCATCTTCAGAGCAGTCCTCTGTTGTAGGTATTATTATTGTCCCCATTTTACCAGTGAGAAAACTGACACACGGAGTGGGTTAAGTAACTTTTACTGGAATCACACAGTAAGTGGTGTGATCTGAGCCCAGGCAGCCCGGCTCCATGGCCCTTGGTCCCACTGGGATGCTGAGTTCCAGGCAGAGGGATATGGTGCACAGAAGTCTGGAGGCTGGAAATGGCAGGGGGTCGGGGAGGCTGTTAGCGGTTTGGTGTGGCTTCCCTTCACTACGTTCTGGTTATAAGCTTCTCTAGAATCTGCTCACTCACTCCCAATCATTCACTTACTCATTAACGGTGTGTATGGAGAGGGACATACTTCCCTGGTGGGCCGGTGGTTAAGACTTCACCTTCTAATGCAGAATCAGGGCACCGGTTCTGAAGGTCCCACAGGCCCCTTGGCCAAAAAACCAGAACATAAAACAGAAACAATATTATAACAAATTCAATAACGACTTTATAAGTGGCCCACAAAAAAAACACAAAAAATCCTTTGAAAATATGTCTTGAGTTTCCATGACTTGTCAGGCATGTTCTAGACACTTGGGACCCAACATGGGGAAAAACAAACCTCTTTTCCTGGACAGACATCACAACCTGGGGTCTTGCCAGTTGCAAGAGACTCTTGGAACTTTTTCTCATCTTTCTTCCTTTTGTTCGCCGTGGAGAATGTCCTTCTTGTCAGGTTACATTCCTTGCCCTTTGAGTTTTTTTCAGATACTCTCTGTCCATTTATTTTTTGAAACCTTTGAGCTTTGGGAGTTTGGAAAACACAGCCAGAAAGACCTGAAGGCTATTTCTGCCATTTGCCCTGTCACATCCTTCCCCGAGTTGGTTCTCTATTTAAGGGGAGAGGGAAGGAGGGAGGAAAAAGGAAATGTAAAGAAGAAAAATTCAGGTGGACTAATATCTCAAAAATGAGTAATATCTCAAAATACCACCCAGCAATTACAAGGAGATAAAATGACAACAAGCTAGGCTGCTAGGGCCCACTAGGGGGCAGTCTTTACTTTCAAAGCCATTCCTTCCCAAAGGGTTTTTTGGAGATGTCCCGATTTGTAGAACAACACCATCTTTGTCCATAACGGATGGTGTCACAGCAACAGTTACCCACCTTCCCCCGCCCCGCCACTAAACAGCTGTGTCACTGGGGCTCAGAAAAAGAAAGTAATATCTCAAGGTCACACATCCTAGCGTGGGGATAGGACCCAGTTCTTGTGGGTTTCCTACTCCTTTATACATTATGGGTTAGTATTTTTCTCCAACATTTTGTTACGAAAAGTGTCCGACACACAGCAAAATTGAAAGAATTTTACAGCAGTCATTTATCAGTCACCTAGATCCTGCCATTAACACTGCTTAGTCATGTATCCATCCATCTCACTCCCCATCCATCACTTTGTCTTATTTTTGACACATTTCAAAGGGAATTGAAGACATCAATTCAGTTCCCCCTAAACCTTTCAGCCTGCACGTCATCCACAAGAATTCAAAACAAATTTGTAATTTTTTTAAATTTGTGAGGTAAAATTTACATACAGTGAAATGTCGTTATCTTAGGCATTCCTGTGGTTGAGTTTTGACATGTGTATAGCCCTAACCCCTATAGAAAAGCTATGGCAGCATGTTGAAAAACAGAGGCATTACTTTACCAGCAAAGTTCCGTTTAGTCAAAGCTATGGTTTTTTTCATTACTCATTTGTGGATGTGAGAGTTGGTCTATAAAGAAAGCTGAGTGCCGAGGAATTGATGCTTTTGAACTGTGGTGTTGGAGAAGACTCTTGAGAGTCCCTTGTGCTGTAAGATCCAACCAGTCAATCCTAAAGGAAATCAGTCCTGAATATTCATTGGAAGGACTGATGCTGAAGCTGAAACTCCAATACTTTGGCCACCTGATGCGAAGAACCGACTCATTGAAAAAGACCCTGATTCTGGGAAAGATTGAAAGCGGGAGGAGAAGGGGATGACAGAGGATGAACTGATTGGAAGGCATCACTGAGTCGATGGACATGAGTTTGAGCAAGCTCTGGGAGTTGGTGATGGACAGGGAAGCCTGGCGTGCTGCAGTCCATGAGGTTGCAAAGAGCTGGACACGACTGAGGGACTGAACTGAACTGAACCCCTATCATGTTAATCCTCTTTTTTTTTTTTAATGTCACAGCTGCCATTGAAGATCTGCTTAAAGCTGTGAATACCATTCTCAGAGAAATCCCTTTGTGTACAGACGTGCCTGGCCCCCTACCCCCGCACACCCCTCCAAGTTTCAATAATTAGGGCTTCAGATCTTTTAGATTACATCACACTTAACAGTTGTTAATTTTTTTGGGGGGGGGGATCAATAATACAGGAAAATAGGTTTGTTCAAAACATTTCACTGTGTACTCATTAGAGAGCAAATTCCCTTAAAACAAATGTATCAAGACACCCACATTATTTTGCTTCTCTTCAGTGTTTTTGTGATGAAGTTGCATTAAATCCTATCTCTATCTGTGGAACCATCTTTCTAAATGAGTTTACAGATAGTTGTCTGCTCACCCCTGAGGCCAGGGTTCCCTGCCCACCCATCATGGGAAGCCTTTTGACTTTTGAGGTGGGAATTGGCGTCTGGACACTGAAGGAGATGGAGTTGGCTTGAAGAGATGGAGGGAGCTGAAGTGTTCCTTCTCTTGTTCCCTGAATGTTTAAACCTCATGAGAAAGGTCAAGCCCAGACCACTGTCTGAGGCCCCCAAACCTGGGCACGTACTGGGTATGCAGTCATTGTTCCTAAATGCCTGCTGAATGGCATGGCTCGGGGTGCTGCCAGGACCTTCAGGGCTGTGACTCTACTGCCTTTGAGGGACGTGGTCCTACAATATCTATTAAGATATGTATATATATGCACACTCTGACTCTCAAATTTCCCTTTTGGGAATCTAGCCTATCGAAATAAAACACTAGCATGTAAGGAAATAATGCCCAGAATAAGCATGTTTATTGATGTTTTCTTTGCAGCAGCAAAGAATTGGAATCCGCCTAATTAGGCTTATATCCATTTTATAGGATATTATGCAGTTGTTGAAAACAGTGAATCAAAATTGATGTGTGGGGCTTCTATGAAGCAGGTCATTTTGGTTTTTAATATGGGAGCTTGCTACACAAATATACGTATTTCACTTTGTGAAATACTTCACTTTGTGAAAATTCATCAAATTGTGCCATTATGATTTGTATGATTTGAAGTATGTATATTATACTTCATAGTATACTTTTATTAACTGAGAAGTTTAAATAGTAAAATTAAAAAAAATAAAATAATAAAATTAAAAAAATAAAATAATAATACAATTCTAAAGAATCAAAGTCAATATAAAACACCAATGGATTAGAGCTATAGCTATTGACCTGAAACAGGCAGCCCACTGCCTGTTTTTGTAAATAAAGTTTTATTGGGATAAAGCCACACTCATCATTTGCATATTGACTCTGGCTGCTTCCATAGCACAGTGGTCAGTTCATTGAATGGTTGTGACAGAGCCTGTATTGCCTGCAAAGCCGAAAGGTTTTTTTTTTTTTTTTTTTTCTGGTGCTTTCCGAAAACATTTGCCAATCCCTGATCTGGAGGCACATTTTTGATGTATTATTAAGTGAGAGGGTTAGGTTGCATAAAAATATATTTTGTATGATCTCATTTCCAAGAAATAACCACCAGGCACTTCCCATGTGTGAAGTTATGTTTGGATGTTTTTATAAGGGTGGGAAGAAAGGTATGGAAGGGTACAAAGCAGGCTGTAAACGCTATAGGATCGCAGAAGGATTGGGAAGGTGGGGATGGAGAGAGGCTGGGGCTGGGAGAGGCTGGATATCTTCTCTTAATATGTCTTGCTTGCGTGCGTGTCTGACTCTTTGCCACTCTCTGGATGGTAGCCCACCAAGCTCCTCTGTCTCTGGGATTTCCTAGACAAGAATACTGGAGTGGGTTGCCATTTCCTTCTCCAGGGGAAATTCCCAACCCAAGGATCAAACTCACGTCTGGATTCTTTACTACTGAGCCACCTGGGAAGCCCCTAAAGTTTTCAAAAAAGAAGAAACGAAACCAGAGAAATCTCTAAATAGAAAAAGCTAATTTAATAATGCCTCCACCAACGATTGGAGTGAAAACTGAGTGGCTGATGCCAGTGATGGGTGATTGTGGCTTTGAGGACGACCGGGGCAGTTTTCGACTGGGGCGGTCCTCAGCCAGGGCAGAGCGTGTGTTCTAGTTCTCATCCTCACCTGTGAGAATCTTGGGTAGCACCCACCCTGTGAGCTGGCCTGTTCTGTGACCCTCATGGCATTTCCATTTGTCACTGTCTTGCATCCCTCGTCACTACAACACGTCCTCTTCTCTTCTTCCTCCCTTTTCCCTCTTCTCCTCTTCTGCCTTCTCCAGGAGGCAGCCCACGCTGACTTGACCCTCAGTCCCTCAACCCCACCTGCAGGTCTCTGACTTCTTTAACTTAAAAAACTCCAAATACTCCGGTGCCTTCTAACTCTGTTTCCCATGCTGTCACCTCCCCAAGCTTCCAAGTTCGGGGGGTGTTGCGCTTCAGAAATTGTAGAACCCGGTTGCACCAAGTGTGGTCTGTGGACCAGCGGCATCAAGTATCACCTGGGAGGGGGCTGGAAAGGCAGAACCCCGGGTTCCTTCCGGATCTGCTGAGTCAGAATCTGCATTTCAGCAAAATCCCCATGTGATTCGTGTACACTTTGTTTAATTGGAGGCTAATCACTTTAGGACACTGTGTTGGTTTCTGCCACACATCAGCATGAATCGGCCACAGGTGTACACATGCCCCCTCTCTCTTGAACCTCTCTCCCACCTCCCACCCCATCCCACCCCTCTAGGTTGTCACAGAGCACCAGGCTGAACTCCCTGTGCTGTGCAGCAACTTCCCATTAGCTAGCTATTTTACATATGGTGAGGTATGTATTTCATCTTTCTGCTCTCTCAGCGTATCCCCTCACCTTCCCCTGCTGTTGTCCGTAAGTCTGTTTTCTATGTCTGAGTCTCTATTCCTGCCCTGCAAATAGGTTCATCAGTACTGTTGTTTCTAGAGTCCATATATATGCATTAATATATGATATATTTTCTCTTTTTGACTTACTTCACTCTGTATAACAGGCTTGAAGTTCATCCACCTCATTAGAACTGATTCAAAGCCATTCTTTTTTATGGTTGAGTAATATTCCACTGTATATATGTACCACAACTTCTTTATCCATTCATCTGTTGATAACTATCTAGGTTGCTTCCATGTCCCGGCTGTAAATAGTGCTGCAGTGAACACTGGGGTACATGTGTCTTTTTCAGTCATGGTTTTCTTTTTCAGTTAGAGTATGTGTTCAGTAGTGGGATTGCTAGGTTGTATGGTAGTTTTATTCCTAGTTTTTAAAGAAATCTCCATACTATTCTCCATAGTGGCTGTATTAATTTATATTCCCACCAACAGTGCAAAAGGGTTCCCTTTTCTCCACATCCTCTCCAGCATTTATTGTTTGTAGATTTTTTTTTTATGATGGCTATTCTGACCAATGTGAGGTGATACCTTGTAGTTTTGAGTTGCATTTCTCTAATAATAGGTGATGTTGAGCATATTTTTCATGTGTTAATTATCCATCTGGATGTCTTCTTGGAGAAATGTCTGTTTAGGTCTTCTGCCATTTTTTGATTGGGTTGTTTGTTTCTCTGACGTTGAGCTGCATGCACGCATGCATGCTTAGACACTTCAGTCGTGTCTGACTCTTTGTGACCCCATGAACTGTAGCCCACCAGGCTCCTCGGTCCATGGAATTTCCCAGGCAAGAATACTGGAGTGGGTTGCCATTTGAGACGCATTAATCTCCAAAATATACAAGCAGCTCAACCTCAGATTCCTGTGCCCTTTAAAATTCCATGCACTTTTCCTGCAGACAAGCTCAATGATGCATCTCGTCCACTAGGTGGCAGGCTTTACCGCTCTCTGCTTCTGCCGGGGTGGCCACAAGTGGAAAGTCTGGGTGGAGAGTGCCCCGCAGCCCACTGCGGCCATGACATTTCACCTGTCAGCATCTCTGGGCCCAGAATCCCCTTTCGTCGATGGTCTGAACCTACCTGTGTGCCCTGGGATATCCCCCTGCAGCACAGAGCGCCCGGCTCTTGTAACGTGACCCAGAGCCCCTCTCTGCTTTGCCTCTGTCTCCTGTTGCAAGGGGAGAAGGCGCACCTTCCTTTTCCAGTCGCAGCCCCACCTGCTCTTCTCATTGACTTGCTTCAAGTCTGTACAATGTAGCCCAGCATACACGCCAACAGAGTCTAGGATCACAGAGCCTGAGCAGGGGGCTTTGGAGTCGGGCCTGGTTCGATCCAACGTCTCTTGTGTGCTGGGCACCGCTTGCCATCACGAACAAGGCAGCGGCTGCTGTTGTGTCCTGTGTTATTTCTGATGAGGGAGGTGACCACTGAGCAAGCAGAGTCCCTTCCCCATAGTGATAAAGGCTGTGTGTGCATGCGTGCTGAGTCGCTTCAGTCATGTCCTACTCTTTGCAACCCTGTGGACTGTAGCCTGCCAGGCTCCTCTGTCCATAGGCTTCTCCATGCAGGAATACTGGAGTGGGTTGCCATTTCCTGCTCCAGGGTGTGCAGGAGATGAAATAAGGCAGAAGGCAGTGTTCTCATGTAATCCTATCCAAAGCCCCGTGAGATGGTTACTAACACCATTTCCGTTTTCCAGGTGGGGAAATGGAGGCACAGAGAGGGAGGTTCATAACTCCCTCAAGTCCCACGGCTCCGAGGGGGTAGAGCTGGGGTGTGAACCCAGTGTCAGTTCCTGAGTGTGGCTTTTTTTTTGGCTGCTCTGTGAGGCACGCAGGGTCTTAGTTCCCTGGCCTGGGACTGAACCTGTACCCACCACAGTGAAAGCATGGAGTCTTCACCAGCGGACGACCAGGGAAGCCCCCCAGAGTGTGAGGCTCTTGATCACCCTCTGTCCCCTCTCTGTCCCCTCCTTGGGGGTAGGGGAAGTAGTGGTGGCTGCTGCTAGCAGCAGCTCTTCTCTGGAACACTTCTGTGTGCCGGCCTTGCCCAGACTCCACGAGCGCAACCTCCGCTGTTAGGGCGGCTCTCCCCGGGCTGCCAAGGAGGAAACGGGTGCCGGGCTCAGCTGCTTTCTGCTGATGGAGACTTTGCTTCCTAGCACTCCGTTTTTCTAGTATCTTCCACTTGCCCACTTTTCTCCTTTGAGCGTACACGAGCCAGTGTTTGCTGGGCTGTGAGGCTAATGTTAATGATACTTCTTTAGGCCGGCCTGCCTGTTTCCAGAAAGGCCAGCATCATTGGCCAAGACCTGCCCAAGTGGCTGGCTGGATCCCTCGGTTGTGAGCAGTGGACCAGTGGGGGAGGCCTTCTCTCTCAGCCTCACTGTGGAAGGGCCAGGGGCTCTCCCTTCCTGCTTGGAAGGCAAGGAATACCTGGGTGGCTCAGGAGGATGAGGTGAGGCTGGCGGAAGGACCCAGCCTGAGAACCACATGGCTGTGGGAACTCCATAGGCCATGTGTGCGAGCATTTAGACCAGCGCCTGGGAGGTAGTCGGGATGCCGTATGTAATTGCTGTTACTCTGCTCAGCATGGTTTACCCAGCCCTGTACGAATTCCTGGACTGATTTTTGCTGGATTTGCCAAGTTTGGAGTTTCCTGTTTGGTGACCTTTTTATTTCCTCCCAGAGTGGCATGTTTTTAGGATGTGGTTTCTTAGGTGAGAAGTTCAGCTTCTTGGAGACCCAGTCTGTAATGGGCAGGCAGAGAGAGGGGTCAGTGTGTGAGTCACTCAATCGTGTCTGACTCTCTGCGATCCCGTGGACTGTATCCCGCCAGGCTTCTCTGTCCATGGGATTCTCCAGATAAGACTACTGGAGTGGGATGCCATTCCTTTCTCCAGGGGATCTTTCTGACCCAGGGGTTGAACCCGGGTCTCCTGAATTACAGGCAGATTCTTTCCATCTGAGCCACCAGGGAAGCCCTAATAGGTATCAGCTCTACCTCTCTTGTTACCCTCCTGGGTACTGTATGTCCTGGAAGATTTACACTTAATCTGACTCTTTGATGAGGAAGGGAGGCATTTGGCTGTACCTGAAATGATCTGAGAGAGGGTACCTGCCCAGCTGAGGAGTTCAGGGAACCTGGGTGCTAAGCCTGCCACTTTAAGACACATTCCAGTTATATATGCAGCCAACATGTAGTAAGCACTTCCTGTGTGCCAGGCACTTTAAGGGAAGCATCACATGTAATACTCACCTTGAACCCTGGAGGTTTTACCCGCTTTGTTCAGGTGAAGAAGGCGCAGCTTGGAGACGTTAAGTAATTCGTCTAAAGTCGCACAGTTGTGAAGTGGCAGATCCCTGGTTCAAAGCTGGGCTGTCTGGTTCCAGAGCCTGTGCTCCTAAGCTCTACCTTGTCCTGCCATCCTGGGTGCTTGAGCTGGTGGAATTGAGGGCACCCAGAAGGCGAGAGGGAGGGGGTAAAGCTCACAGCAGTTATCTTGAGAAAGTGATTTCACTTTAAAATAAAAAGGTGTTCAGGTTACAAAGGGAAACATCAAGATACAAAGTGGTTTCAGCTTCTGGGAGAAGCAGATCTTCACGGGAAAACCCACTGCCCAGCTGGTATCAGGGATGCTGGGCCTTGCAAGGCTCCTGCATTGTTCAGGGAACCAGAGCTACCATGCGGACCCTGGAACAAGGGATTCATTGGAGGATTTGACCTTGCACAAGCTTGGAGAAGCTGGGGATATGAAGGGTGTGTTGGGGTCAGAGGAAGAGCAGTGAGTGGTCCAGGCAGATGGGGTGCAGTTGGTAGGTAACAGTCAGGCTGCCAAGAAGTGAAAGTGAAAGTTGCTCAGTCGTGTCTGACTCTTTGCGACCCCATGGACTACATAGTCCATGGAATTCTCCAGGCCAGAATACTGGAGTGGGTAGCTTTTCCCTTCTCCAGGGGATCTTCCCAACCCAGGGATTGAACCCAGGTCTCCCACATTGTAGGCGGATTCTTTACCAGCTGAGCCACCAGGGAAGCCCAGGAATGCTGGAGTGGGTAGCCTGTCCCTTCTCCAGCTGATCTTCCTGACCCAGCAATTGAACCGGAGTTTCCTGTATTGCAGGAGGGAGGATTCTTTATCAGCTGAGCTACCAGGGAAGCCCAAAGGGTCTATTAATTAACCTCGTGACGCTTCTACTAGCATCATCCGATGGGTCACCCAGTACATAAATGCTGGCTGCTTCTTACTCATTTGAGGACAGTTTTTGGGGGCCCAGAATCTTTCAGTTCCCAGGTAAAGCTGCCCCAACTCTTTCAGCCACTAGCTTTGTGCATGTGTTAGTCACTCAGTGGTCTCCAACTCTTTATGACCCCATGGATTGTACGCCGCCAGGCTCCTCTGTCCATGGAATTCTCCAGGCAAGAATACTGGAATGGATAGCCATTCCCTTCTCTAGGCCCCTTCCCCTACCCAGGGATCGAACCTGGGTCTCCGGCACTGCAGGCAGATTCTTTACCATCTGAGCCACCAGGGAACCTCCAGCTTGCTATCTAATCCCTAATTCACAAACCACAACTTCAGACACTGCACAGCAGAGCTGTGAGTCCCCCCACCAACACAGACCCAGAGCTCCTCCAAACAGAGCTCTCATCAGAGTAGCATCCTTATCGAGCCTGACCTGACTGAGAGAGAACCCTACAGGGGTGGCAGAGGAGAGAGGGATTGTTCCCTTCCTTGTTCTAGATGAGCGATTTCGTACTTTACTGACGGCAGCTCGCTGCGAGAGGTAGGTTTTACCCACCACGTGCACACTCACAACTGAAGCCAAACCACCATGAAGTAATACTCACCCCTACTTATGCACGGTGGGTGCTTGGGTACAGTGTCATCTCCATTCTATTCAGTCCTATCCCTGTTCCTTTCAGAAATCCTTTAAGAAAAATGGTCTTGACGCTCAGGTTATGAATTCATGAACCATCGCCAGGTGTGTTGGATTCCCTGGTGGCTCAGATGGTGAAGAGTCTGCCTGCAATGCGGGAGACCGGGGTTCAATCCCGGAAACCCAGGTTCAATCCCCGGGTCGGGAAGATCCTCTGGAGAAGGAAATGGCCATGTGACGTTGTTTGAACCACACTGCTCTGGACCACATTATTCTCTTACTGTGTCCTCGGATGACACTATTGTTTTTGGGGCTCAGGGTAAGGCCAGCCACGTCACACGGTTGATTCATTTTAGGTTTACAGTCCGTTAAACTGCTTATGCCAACTCCGCCAGGTGCTGTTAACCCATGTTTCCTACATCTTTGCTGCTTTTTAGGGTTTTTTTCCTTCTTCTCTTTTTTTTTTTTTAGACATGAGGTTGGGCCAGATGCATTTCATCTTACTGGATTTCATCTTCGCTGTAGGGTGGAGTGGGGAGCTTTGTGTAACCTCTCACCCTAGGCCAGGGTCTTCTGAATGTCCCTTCCCCCTGACACTGTTCTTTGTATCAGGTTGGTGCCATTTCTCCACTCCCTCCCCCATCTTTGTTTATTTTTTTGTTTTAAAATATAGGTCTTACTCAGGCATGGTGAAGCCAGTGGATCAGGAGGTTGTCAGTGAAAAGATAGTTTATTACTTGTAGTGCAGAGATATCACTTTACTGACAAAGGACCCTGTAGTCAAAGCTGTGGTTTTTCTAGTAGTCATGTATGGGTGTGAGACTTGGACCATAAAGCTGAGAGCTCAAGAATTGATGCTTTCCAACTCTGGTGCTTAGCGACTGAACAAGAGGAAATGCCACAGCACACAGGACCACCTGGGGAGGCACCAGGTTGGTCAGGAGGCAGAGCGAGTGAGGCGGGCCTTTCTTGTGGTTTCCATGGGGAGGAATGGATGAGGCAGGTGAAGCAGACTTGGGACTGGCTTTGTTGTCGTTCAGTCACTTAGCCGAGTCCAACTCTTTGCGACCCCTTGGACTGCAGCACACCAGGCTTCCCTGTCCTTCACCATCTCCTGGAGCTTGCTCAAACTCATGTCCATTGAGGCAGTGATGCCATCCAACCATCTCATCCTCTGTTGCCCCTTTTTCCTCCTGCCCTCAGTCTTTCCCAGAATCAGGTTCTTTTCTAATGAGTCAACTCTTCACTTCAGGTGGCCAAAGTATTGGAGCTTCAGCTTCAGTGCTCTCAGTGAATATTCTGGATTGATTTCCTTTGGGACTGGTTAGTTTGAATAATTTTAGCAGGTTCTGGAGTATAGGGGCTGTCTCTAGTTGTCTGGCCCTGGCATGATTAGTGCAGAGAATGGTGGCCTGGGGTATAAGAGCTCCATGAAGGAGGTGGTGGGAAAGGTATGCTTACAGCTGACTTTATTACCTCTAGGAATTGGCCACCTTGGGAAGGACAGTCTCTCCTGGGTCAGCAAGGCCCTAGATGTCAAAGAAAACAGAAATACAGAAAGTAAAAAGCTATGATTCATACATTTAAAACCATTTTTATTAAATGATATCATCAAACTTGTATAGGTGCAGAGTTATTAATGAAAAAAAAAACCCCAATGGTGCATTGCAGAGTCTATGATGGAAGGCATTGTCCGCTCCCCCACCCCAGTTCCACTCTTTGGAGCAGTGCTCCCGAAACCAGAATCACCCACAGAAGGCCCTAGTGCCCCAGGGATTCTGCTTCAGCAGGTCTGGGTGCACTTGAATTTCTAGTGAGTTCCCAGGGGAGCCTTCCAGGGGACCACGCTCTGAGCACTGCTGCCTTGGAGGGCATCATTTGAATTTCCTCTGGTACCTGAGCTCTAGGTTTTAATGACACACTCTGTCACTGTTTCACTTCACTTCTTCGTGGTTCCAGCATCCTGAGCAGAATTTAGCTCTCTGACAACACCCCTCTGGTGTCCTCCCCCACATACCCGCAGCACAGGCATATCCCCTCTTCTAGTTCACTCCTTCAGCAAAAGGGTCTTATTATCCAGCATCTTGTAAGGTGTCAAGCACTGAGCTGCTTGCTGGGAGTTGCCTGAGAACAAGACGGTCTTGCTTCCAGTGGAGCTTCCATTCCAGTGGAAGGCTCCACGGGCTCTACCTCTTAAGGACCTGATGGACTTTGGAGCCATGTGGTTGCTGTCAGAGTTACTCAGCTCTGCTGCTACAGCATGAAAGACCACAGACCGTATGTAAACAAATAGGCAGGGCTCTGTTCTACTAAAACCTAATTTACAAAAACAGGTGATGGCTTGGATTTGGTGTGCAGGCTGCAGCTAGACCTCTGTTGTAGGGTGTGCGACAGACAATAAAGTAGGTCTGATGCATGTGCTCAATTGTGTCCGACTCTTCGCAACCCCGTGGACTGTAGCCTGCCAGGCTCCTCTGTCCAGGGAGTTTTCCAGGAAAGAACACTGGAGTGGGTTGCCATTTCCTACTCCAGGGGATCTTCCTTACCTAGGAATCAAACTCGTGTCTCTTGCATCTCCTGCATTGGCAGGCAGATTCTAAAGTAGGTAAAGAAGTAAAATAGACAGTATGTCAGACAGCAAGTGTTAAGAGAAAAAGAAAGTAGGAAAGGAGGATTGGGAGTCTGAGAGAGAGGGCGGGACTTGCAGATTTAGATAAGGGTGGCAGGAAAATGTCACTGAGATGGGAACAATTGAATAAAGACTTTTAAAGTATTTATTTATTTACTTGGCTGCGCTGGGTCTTAGTTGCGGCATGCAAACTCTTAGTGAGTGGCAGCATGGGGGAATCTAGTTCCCTGATCAGGGATTGAACGTGGGCCCCCTGAATTCGGAGCACAGAGTCTTAGCCACTGGACCACCAGGGAAGTCCTGAATAAAGACTTTGGAAGATGAATGAGGGAGTCGTGCAGCTTCCTAGAGGAAGGGTACTCCAGGTAGAGGTACCGCCAGTACAACGACCCTGTAGCAGCATCGGGCTCCGCACGCTTGTGGAAACAGCGAGCAGGCTCTTGAGTGTGAGTGGGGTGAGCCAAGGTGGGGAGAGCAGGAGAGGTGGACAGGTGACATGGAGGCAGCTGCTGGAAGTTTTTGTATTTCCTTACAAGGAGCCACAGTAACGAATTCCAAGAGTGTATTGTGGCTCTAGTAGTTCTCATCACTCCTTGGTATCTGCATAGGTTGGTTCCAGGACTCCTGGTGGGTGCCAAAGTCTACAGGTGCTCAACAGGTACTCAAATTCCTTATAGTCGACGCTCCTCCCCAACCCATGTCTGCAAATACAGAGGGCCAGGTGTATATGTACAACTCCATTTCTTGTTTTCTCAACTATAAGAAGTACCTCTTGACTTTATTTTGTAAGAGGTACCAGGCACTGTACAAACACTGTGCCATTGTGTGCGTGCATGCTGAGTCACTTCAGTTGTGTCTGCCTCTTTGCGACCCTATAGCCTGTATAGACTGTAACCTGCCAGGCTCCCCCTGTCCTTGGGAGTCTCCAGACAAGAATATTGAAGTGGGTTGCCATGCCCTCTTCCAGGGGATCTTCCTGACCCAGGGATTGGACCTGCGTCTCTTACGTCTCCTGCATTGACAAGTGGGTTCTTTATCACTAGCGCCCCCTGGGAAGCCCCTTTACATGCATTACTTCATTTAATTCCTATGAGATAAAAACTAATATTTCTCCATTCAGTAGAAGAGGAAACTGAAGCTCACAAAGGTTCAGTGACTTGGCTAAGGCCACACAACTAGTAAGTGCCAGAGCTGGGATTTGAACCCGGGTCTGTCTTTATTAGAGATCTTAGCACCCACAGTATCCTGACAGGCAATACTGTAATCCTTCAGGAATACTGGCAGAACCTGTGGCTTTTGGACAATAAAATGTAAAACCTTTGTCAAGGGTGTGTGCATCAGTCAGACAAAACAGGAAGTATTCCGAGAGAGGGGAAAGGTTCTTTGCTGTGGGAACTCTGACCAAGCCTCTGACAGCTCATTTATGTGATGGTGGTGTAGTTTGACATTCATAGTACAAGACTTGCATGCAATTAGCCTGAATCATTTTAACACAGTCTCTTGAAAACATTTGGAATTTTCCCTCTGTCTGGCCTTGTGCGTGATGTAACTGGGGCTTTATTTAGTTGGTCATCCATCCCAGAATAGCGAGCTCTTCATCTGCCTGCATCACCGTGGTCTGATTGAGGTCTTGTTTTCCTGGAGGGCAGAGACGGCTGTGTGGACTTGCTCTGCAGACCCTGCTCCCAAGGGATCATTTGTGCAAATACAACGACGGCAGAGCCCCTTTTCAGCCCGTGACAGAATGATTTCTCCCAGTGTGTCTAAGCGAGAGTCCTGTTAAGTATGCAATGCAAATGAGATGCAAATGAAAGGGCCGCCTTGGTTGGGTGGGGAGGTCAGCGCGCTGGGGGCTTCTGCCCTCCTCTTCATCAGTAGGCTGATGAACCTGGCAGGTCCTTTGACGGTCATCTTTTCTGCCCACCAAAGGGTTCTTAATGAGGGCAGAAACTGACTGTTCCTGCGTCCCCTTCAGATACCTGGTGATTGGAAGCTAGAGAGATGGTGCACTTTGCACGGGCTGTCAGACTCCTCTGAGTTGTCATCAGCTGCCTGCTGGGCTCTGAGAAGGGCTGGGGCAGAAGGGAAATGGCGCTAAACAGACTGCTATTGTCTGTTCCTCCTCCCCTGTGGAGCTGCGTGAGGCAGCCACGGATGGCTGGGTTTGGGGCTCTCACGCCAGCTTCCATGGTCCTCACTGGCTGCCTGCCTCGGCTCAGAGAGTGGGTCTCCCCAGGGACTTGGAATAAGAGCTAAGAGCCTGTCTCCCCTCTACCCTACCTGCCCCCCCCCACCAGCTGAGGATCAATGATGCTTTGATTTTATTTCTTCTTCCAATCTGACTCACCGTCTTCGCCTGTAGCTTGAGAAATCCCAATCCAAGCAGCCTTTTGAAGCGAGGAAAGAAAACTGAACAAAACGGCAGGAAATTATGAAATAGTGGAGAAAGACACGTGGGTACATGCACAGAGCCAGCAGCTCCAAAGGATGCTCCATGGCATCTTTCTGCTATTTCTCCTTGTTTTGCAGGGGCTTGCACCGTGCAGTTCCCCAGCCGAATCGTGAACATCTTTCTAAATGCAAATATAAAATGCACACAGCAAGGACCACCTCCTAAGTGCCAGGCACACTGCTCAACTCTCTACCTGCATTAGTACATTTAATCTCAATTTGCAGGTAGGGAAACTGAGACCTAGGGAGCTTAACTGACTTGCCCAAGGTCATTTGGCTAGAAGGTGGCAGAACTGATGCTTGATCCCTTAAAGCCCAGGTCCTTAACCACTGTGACAAATCGAGGCTCTAGGAATTGAAATGGTGATTTCAGCTGAGGGATGCATGAGCTTTCATTATTTCCCCGGCCTTCTCATCCAGGCTTCCTGGTGAGAGACAGACCTGGGCTCATCACTGTCTCTGCTCATCATTAGTTCAAGAGACAGTTTGGGGGCTACAGGGGCCCCAAAATGGGTGAGATGGGTAGGGAGGCAGATCCTGGACTTGAAATGTCGTGTCTCCAGATTTCTTCAGCAAGGGGCTGCCTGCCAGGTCTCCAGGGAGGGCCTGGTGACTGAGGCTTGGGGTCTGAAAGTTAATGTATTAGACAGGCCTGTTGCCATGGCCTTGCTCTGGACATTTCTTGGGTCCATGGCATGTCAACAGGGGCCAGACTCAACCCTCATTCACGAGCACATCGGACGTGTCTTTCCGCAAGTGTTTATAGCAGATATCATGGGAGTGATGTCCATGGCCAGCACTCAACAGACATTTATTAAAAACAAAAATCTGAACAAGAGGACAGAATCTTGTCAACAGTGTCCTATAGCCACGGGGACATGTTTTAGATCATGCCCTCATGCCCTTCCCAAACGGAAACTTTTGGGAAGGGGAAGGGCCACCAGTGTCTCTTTGGTCTCATTAGATCCTCACGACAACCATGTGAGATAATACCTGTCCCCTTCCCATTATTATTATAATTCTACAGAAGAAGAGAGTGCAGCTTAGAGAGGTGAATTTACTTGCCCAAATTCCCGCAGCTAGTGAAAAGCAGGGCTTGAATTAAAATATAGATGTGACTGATTGTAAACCTAGGTTCTTAATGCACAGCATTCCTGGGGAACACAAAGGTATTTTCTTTTAGGCTTCCTCCCTCCCTTTCCCTCCCTCTCTCCCTCCTACCTTTCCTTCTTCCCTCAATCTCTCCCTCCCTCCCTTTCTTCTTTCCATTGTTTTTTGAGTCTTTCCGGTGTGGGAGGCCACTTGCCAGACACCAAGAGGGTTCTGTGAATGAGTATGGCCCTTTCCACACAGAGTATTTCGCAACTTACAAGAGAGCGAGGAAGAGAACCCTCACTCTAAAGCGGGGCGTGGGTGAAGTGATAACCCAGCTTGAAGGCACACGCTGTGGGAGGTCCCTGCTGCGGAGGGAAGTATTCCAACTGATGAAGCTGGGAAAGGCTTCACAGAGTCAAAGGCAACGGAGTTCGTTCTGGAAGGGGAGGACTAGCCCCCTGCTAGGACTCAGCTAGGAGCTTTGTCTGTTTCATACTTTGAAAGATGAATAGAAGCTTTCATGGGCTTTGGCCCTCTGAAATCCACTCTCCACACCCAGCCGGAGGGATCCTTCTAAAATGTAAATCACCTGTGCCCTTCCCTTGCTTAGACTAGTCCGAGGCCTCTCAGAGTTTTCCATTGAAATCCAGACCCTGGCCCCTACTCTGACAGCCTGCAGGAACAGCATCACCCAATAAGCCTCCCTCCAAGCTCATCTTCCCTCTTTGTCCTCCCTCGTCCTTTGTGATAGCCTCCTCGCTGCTCCACCACGTGAGTGTCCTTCCTTCTTGCAGCTGCTCTTCCTTCAGCCCAGATTGTCCTTCCTTGAGTTGTACATGTGATGGATTCTGGTCACTCCCTAGTTGTCCACTCAAAAGTTACCTTCTCAGGCCACCGAGGAGCCTTCTCTAAACCATGAATCCCCTCCCAGATTTTCTACTCCATTACCCTGTCTAGTGGCTCAACTGGTAAAGAATCCCATGCAGGAGACCTGGGTTCGATCCCTGGGTTGGGCAGATTGCCTGGAGAAGGAAATGGCAACCTGCTCCAGTATGCTTGCCGGGAAAATTCCATGGACAGAGGAGCCCATGGAGTCACGAAGAATCAGACACGACTGAGTGTGCATGCACACGCACCCTGTCTGGTACTGCTGTGGTATTTGTCACATGTTGTTATTATGTTGTTTATTTGTTTCTTAGCTGTTTCCCTCCACTGGATGGAGGGAAGAACTAGTCTTATTTTTTATACCACTGTGAGCCAGCACCTGTGCAGATACACAATGAATGCTTGTTGAACAGGTGATTAAATAGGTGGAAAAATGAGTTAAGTAGCAGGCTGTCAGGATGAAATGGCCACGTGAATGAAGACCCTGGGCATGAAGGGCTATTGGATTTCTGATGTGTTGAGATTACAGAGTGTGTCTGTGAAGAGTGATTGATGCCAGGTCATAGAAGACCTTGCTCACGCATTCTAGGGATTTGGGATGTTATTCAGTGGTTGATGAGCCATTCATTGGGGGTGGTAATTACCTAATCTAGATATTGAGGGTGACAGCGAACGGGAAGGATTTCAGGAGGATGGATGAGAAGATGCACACTTCAGTTAAGGAAGTGGCAGCAAAAATGGACAGATGAGAGCACATTGATGTGGAGAATCACAGAGAGGATGGAGGAGTCAAGAGTTAATTGAGACTGGTGGCTCAGGAAGATGTGTGCGTAGTGATAAGCAAGCAGGGCTAGAAATCAAAGAAGCTCGCTTGGAGGAAAAGGCGATGCTCTTGGGTTTGTAAAGAGGCTGAGTCTGAGATGTTTCAGGCTCACAGGGGTGACTGTGTCCAGCAGGTGGATGGATCTAGATATCCAGACACCCAACTGGGAAAACAGAGCAGAGAGCACAAGTTTAGGCACCAGTAGCCTAACAGTGGAGCTGGAGTGGTTGGGCATGCCAGGTCCAAGAGGGCGGGGAGTTCGAAGTACATCAGGGTTGGAACCCTGGGAAATGCAGCTACTTTAAGGATTAGTGGAGAAGAGGAACCACTGAAGGAGAAGAAAAAATGGTGCTCTGAGAGAAAGAAGGAGAAGCAGAAGGATTGAGGGTCACAGGAACCAAAGCAAGCAAGAGTTCAAGAAGGTGAACACGGCCAGCCGATTAGATGCTGCCAACTGGAAATGGCAGCAAGAACAGGCTAAGCATGGAGACAGTCTGGGAGTCGATCATTCAGTTTAGGGATTTGGACAGTGCTTATTCAATGGCCTGGTGGGAGGAAGAGCCAGGATGCTGGGTGCTAGGAGGGGGAGGTGGAAAGAGAGGTGTGGACAACTCATAAGTGAATGTGGGCTGCAAAAGGAAGGGGTCAGGAGAGGAAGCTGAAAAGAAAGTTATTTATGGCAAACTCGGTCATTTTTATAGTGTGAATGGAAAAGAGTGTGAAGGAAGGGCTCAGGATGCATGAGAAACGGGGGCAGAAAGTAGGCAGAAGGGGTCCCAGACCTTTGTTGTCACATAGTTAGGTGTTCCGATCCCAGCTCTGCCACCTACTAGCTGTGGGTCTTGGGCAAGTGAGTCAGCTCCTCAGAGACTCAGCTTCCTTGCTGGCAAACAGCGAGAGCACACGCCGCAGGGGTTCAGGAGTACCAGGGGGTGTGTATCATGGTCTTTACAGTACCTAGTGCCTGGGGAGATTTGAGGTAGTGGACTCTGTTCAAACTCCTTTATGGATGCCACTTAGAAGAGACCACAGCGACACTTGCTAACCCTTAGTTCGCGTTAGGTGGCTCCTGTTCTAAACTCTGAACTCATGACACTGATCAAGAGTCTTTGTGCAGTGGAGACCGTGGGGTGCCACCCCGACCGCCCTTTCCTAACGGAAGCACTTCTGCCCAGGCATGCGGAGCGTTGGCAGCTGACCACTCACAGCTTAGTTGTCCAGGAATTGCCCCCAGGAGAGCCGCATTGTCAAGGGGCAGCCCACACCCAGGGACTGGTCGCTGGTGGAGGTTGGGTACAGACGTGTCCACTGGGGATAGTCTGAAAAAACACCCGGATCTCAGCACTCCCTAGTAGATTGGGTGAGGCCTGTTACAACTTCATTGTCATTTCACTCCTCCTTCTATTTTATTCTGCTTTCCTCATTCTCTACAGGGGTTTTTCCCAAGGATAAGACCCAACAAGATCCCTGTGCACAAATCTCCATCTCAGTGTCTGTTTTCAGAGAACTTGACTTAAGACACCCTGTTTAGCATTTCTGTCTTTCCCCTAAACTGTAAGCATCTTGAAGGCACTGGCTATGTCTGTCTTGTTCATTGTATTGCCAGTTCTAGGCACATAATAGATGCTCATTAATTGTGTGCTGAAGAAACAAATGAACTGATTTCTTAGACACATACACAGGAGTGCCCTGATACATACAAGTTTCCAGAGGTGTGAATTACAGGTCACGGTTATCCACGAGTGCCTTCTGTGGGCACGTGAGCCTACCTGGGGCCACCCGGTGGGAAGCCATTCCTCACGATAGCTCTGTGTCTTCTGTGAGTGATTTTCAGATTTATATCAGCAAACAGTGGTCACGATTTATAAAATGTTCACACAGGAACATTAGGGCTGCATCAACATCATTTTTGTACAGAGAGGTTGTTCCTGAGGGCCTTTAATTTTCTAACTTTCATTATTGGGAGAGTAAAATGTATCACTTGCAACCCAAAATTGATTTTTATTTCCCCAAAGAAGCCCATAAAAATAAATAACTTCCCAGGAGGGAAGAAAGAAAAGAACTCTTTACACTGGGCAATTTATTAAAAAAGAGAACAGGAAGCCTGGAGGGGCAAAGCTATCTAAACATTTAGATTGTATCTGTTTTCCTCTCACTGTCTCTTTTTTTCTAATTTGAGTCTTACTAGACTTTGAAAACACCCATGCTGTTGAGAAGGTTCACTAAGGATGGCTTCATGGGACATTCTAGAGCGTTGGCCCATGATTTGCATCTCCTATGTTGCCATTGGAGGAAATGTAATCTCATTAGTAATTGTATCAGTAAGCTTTTGCTGTGTAACAGATCACTCCAAAGGGTGATTTGCCTTAAAAAGACAAACGTTCTGTCCCCTTTGTGAGTCTGCTTGGAGATTTCTCCGACCTGGGCTGACTTCTCTGGGGCTGAAGGGTCTAGGATGACCTCAGTCCCATGCTCTGTGGTTTGCTCAGTGTCAGCTGAAGCGACAGGGCCGACCTAGCCTTGTGTTTCTCATCATTCCACAGGCTAGCTCTGGCTTATCGGTGTGGTTGTAGTCATAGGCGTCTCAGAAGCAGTGAGAGCAATTCAACTCAAGCCTCACCTCACAAGCACGTTTAGGACTCTGCTTATATCACATTGACACTTATATCACACTGAAACATGTGGCTGAAGCCATTCACATGACCAAGTCTACATTCAGAGAAAAAAATAGGCATTTATTCTTTCACTGGCATAAATAGGAGAATGTACGCAGGGAAGATAGTGAGTAGTCTCATTTTACAGCTAATAAGCTGAGAATCAGAGAAGTTGAGCAACTGGAACCTAAGCTAAGAACCTAAGCTAAGCTAACAGCAAGCTAAGAACCCACTGTGTAACCGGCCAGGTTGAGTGAAGCCACGCTGTGCTGCCGCATGCTGTCTCCCCTTCGTTCATTCCATCTACCACTCTGATATCCAGGAGGGTAGCTCTCTGGGGGTCTGTTAGGGAGCTGGCCCCTCACTCAGCCCCAGAACGATGCTCTTCTTTTACCAGTTACTGCTCACACTTGCCTGCCGTGCGGGTTGTTCTCTGCTTGTACACCTCAGTCTCCCATCTGCTCTTCCCTGTGCCTCGGGAGACTGACCCCTGTGGAGGGCGTCACTTGGGCCCTCTGGCTTCTGCTTGAGCTCATGCAGTAAGAAGGGCTGGCGAGGGGATTGCAAGAGAGCAAAGGTGAGGTGTTAGTTGCTTAGTCATTTCTGACTCTTTACGACCCCATGGACTGTAGCCCGCCAGGCTCCTCTGTCCAAGGAATTCTCTAGGCAAGAATACTGGAGTGAGTTGCCTTTCCCTTCTCCAGGGGCTCTTCCCCACCTAGGGACTGAACCTGGGTCTCCCGCATTGCAGACAGATTCTTTCCCATCTGAACTACTAGGTACTCTCCCCCAGGCTCTCTGCTCTGCACCCCAGCTCCAGGGTTCACCAGGCTCTGGTAACACTGTTTCCTCCCTTTGCCTTTCAGCCTAGGGTTGGCAGTGACATTCACATCAGTGCTAGTCTCTGGGTGCCTCACCATGCATTCTTTAAAAAAAACTATTTCCTTTATTTTTGGCTGTGCTGGGTCTTTGTTTCTGTGTGCCGGCTTCTCACTGCAGTGGCTTCTCTTGTTGCAGAGCTTGGGCTCGAGGCATGCAGGCTTCAGTAGTTGCTGCACGTGAACTCAGTAGTTGGGGCACATGGGCTTAGGTGCCCTGTGGCTTGTGGAATCTTCCTGAACCAGGGATCAAACCCATGTCCCCTGCATTGGCAGGCAGATTTTAAGCCACTGCACCATCAGGGATGCCCCATCCATTCTTGATTCCTTTAATCCTGGCCTCATATTTCTGGGTAGTTCCTTATTTAAAGCCTCTTGAACCATCTGAATTGGATTCTGTTTCCTGCTCAGGCCTATGTGGATATACTTTCACTAGGTTATATTTTCTTATAAGAGGAGAAGAAAATAGAGTTTGCAGCATGTGATTTGAGGAAGTGAGTTTCTTGCTGGGCATGTCCACGAAGAGGAGTGTGTAGCCTCCACAGACGCTCATGTGGTAGGAAGAGTGTTTGAGAACTTCAGCGCTGGAGTGTGAGGTTCCCATTGTCTAGGCTCTGTTCAGGGAATTCTGAGGACTCTGGCAAGGGCATTCCGAGGTGTTTCTGGCATCTGTGTGGTGGTGAAAAGCTAATAGCATCCCGAATGCCCATTGATGAAAGAATGAATGGCTGAATGGTTTGTGGTCCAGGCAGGCGGTGGTATAATAGGCAGTTTGAAAAGAACGAGTTCGTTCTCAATTGACTGACATGGAGAAACAGACAAGATGTATTGTTAGGTAGGAAAAGCACTTCGCCGGCTAACAGGTACAGTGTGATTCCATTTTTAGAGAATAACTCTCCCGATCCCTTTGTTTCCAGGCAGTTGTCACAGCGAGAGAAAGTGGGGAAGGATAAACACAGGTTGCTAGCCTGGGTTTGCTGGGGAGGGGAATTCGGGTGTAGGGTGGGGGAGGAGAAGGGAGTGTGTGAAAGAATGGGGGCAAAAAGGTCAACGGGGAAGTAGGCATGGATTTACTCTTTTTTCCCCTAACTTTGTGAGATACTTAGATCATGGATTTTCAGATGAACTTTTTTCCTCTAAGCACAGCTTTAGCAGATTTTCACAAGGTTTGAAGCTTTTGCATTTCTATTATGATTTCTTCTTTTTCCTATGGGCTATTTAAAAGTGTATATTTAATTTTCAGACATTTGTGGATATTCTTGTTATCTTTTGTTACGGATTTTTAGTTCGTTTCCCCTGTGGTCAGAGAGCACACATCATTTCATTCTCTAGAAACCCTGGTAAATATTCCTTGTGCACTTGTAAAGAATATCTGCTCCGTGGTCGTTGCACGCAGTATCCACGTGGGCAGATTAGGTTACGGTTGTGTCACTGTGTTGTTGATATTTTCGATATCTTTGTTGACGTTTATTTTGCTTGCTTGTCGTGTTGCTGAAGGAGCTATGGTCAGGTCTCCTATTATGACTGCATTTTCGCCTCTTTGTTTTCTCAATTTTTGCTTTATATATTTTGAAGCAGTGTTATTACCATAAATTATAATTGTTTTCTCTCTCCTTGGTAGATTGATCATTTTACCATGTGTCTCTTTATTGCAAAGATACTTCTTGCCTTACTGCCTCTTTGTCTCATATAAAGATACAAACTTTCTTTTGGTTATTGTTAGTGATCTCTCTCTCATGAAAGTGGTTGACAATGAGTCACTGAAAGTGAAAAGAAAAAAATGCCCCAAATGTAGGGATACAGAAAAAATGAAAGTGAAAGGAGAGAGAAAAAATATGTAAAGTGAAAATGATTGAAAAGGAAGAAGATTTGAATATTCTTTTCTCTTTGCTTTCAATCCTTATATTCAGAATGTCTTTTATAAGCATAATTTTAAAATCCAGTTATTTGATTTTTAATTTGAGCATTTAGACTATTCACATTTAATGCAGTTGCTGATATATTTTAGTTTATGTCTGTGATCTTCCTATTTATTTTCTACTGGTCCCGTGTGCTTCACATTTCTTTTCTCTCTGTTTTTGCCTCATTTTGAATCACTCGAGTATATTTTATCATCTCACTTCTATTAACTTGTTAATCATGTATTATTATTTTCATGTTGGTCTACAGAGTGCAGCATACATCACTGATGTATTTTTATTTTATTTACTTATTTGGCTGTGTTGTGTCTTAGTTGTGGCACATGGAGCCTTTGCTGTGTCACGCAGGGTCTCCTGTTTCAGTGCGAGGCTTCTCTAGTTGTGGCATGAGGTCTTAGTTGCTCTGAGGCACATGGACTCTTAGTTCCCACTGCAAGGTGGATTCTTAATCACTGCAACGCCAGCAAAGTCCCATCCTTGACACTTATAGAGTCCATTATATTACTAAATGGGCTTCCCTGGTGGCTCAGAGGGTAAAGAATCCGCCTGCAATGCAGGAGACCTGGGTTTGATCCCTGGATTGGGAAGATCCCCTGGAGGAGGTCATGGCAACCCACTTTAGTATTCTTGCCTGGAGAATCCTCATGGACAGAGGAGCCTGACAGGCTACAGTCCATGGGGTCACAAAGAGTTGGACATGACTTAGTGACTAAACAACAACATATTATTAAATAACCCTAGGTCCTTAAACATTTTAGTTCCACTTACCCTGTCCCACCCTATTTTTACATGTCATTTAAACTATACATTATTATTGCTTTGTACAATCAATATTCATTTACAGTTATGAATATATTTATCCTTTTTGTTGTTTTTTGGTTTCTTCCTGCATATACATATTTCCATCTGGAATCATTCTCTTTCCCTGTAAAGAACCCCTTTAAGCATTTACTTTAGTCTTGGCCTGCTGGAAATAAATTTTAAAATATTTTTTTTCACATTCACTTTTGAAGAATGTTTTTGCTGGGTATAGCATTCAAAATTAGCAGTTGTTTTCTCTCAGCACTTTTAAGATGTTACCCCATTGTTCTTATTCTTTTTCTTGTTTTTTATTCCTTTGAAAGTAATGTGCCTTTTTTAATTAAATTTGGCTTCTTTTGATTTTCTCTTTATCTTTGATTTTCAACAGTTTGATTATGGTGTTCTTAGGAGTGTGTGTGTGTGTGTGTGTGTGCATCCATGTGTATTTATTCTGTTCTTGAATTTTTAGCTGGACATCTTTCACCAGTACTGCTAAATTGTTGAGCATTCTTTGCCCCATTCCTTGTCTTCTTTCCTCCTGGTTTTTAATTACACATAGATTAGCCCTTTCCACTCTATCGCACCATCTCTGACACTGTATTCAGTGCTTTCCATCCTTTTTATTCTCTCTGCTTTAGTCTGATGGTTCTATTCTGTATTTTTCTCCGTTTTTTGGCTGCGCTGGGCAGCTTGCACATTTTAGTTCCCCTACCAGCTATCTAACCCATGTCCTCTGCAGTGGAAATGGGGAGTCTTAACCACTAGTCTTAATCACCAGGGAATTCCCTAGTCTGTTAGTTCGAAGTGAGTTATTTTTTTTTTTTAAGTGGCAACAGTTTTTAATTTATTTTTTAGTTGGAGGAAAATTGCTTTACAGTGTTATGTTGGTTTCTGCCATACGACGCAAATCAGCCATAATCATACATATATCACCTCCTTCTTGAGTCTCCTTCCTGAGTCTCCTTCCCTTTTCCCTACCCCACCCCTCTAGGTCATCACAAAGCTATTTTTCCAGTCGCTTATATGCCCTCAAATGGCTTCTAATCTGCTGTTTAACCCTTACACTGAATTCTTAATTTTAATTATTGTATTTTTAAGCCTTTCTTGTTTTAGAATACTTTTAGATTTACCAAAAAAGTTACATAGTACAGAGCTCTCGTAAACCCTTCATGCAGGTTCCCCTATTATTAACATCTTATCATTGTAGCTTTGTCAAAACGCGAACATTAACAATAATTGGTACATTACTGCTAACAAAATTCCAGATTTTATTTA
The DNA here is from genome assembly GCF_032452875.1 of Bos javanicus. NCBI lineage: Eukaryota > Metazoa > Chordata > Mammalia > Artiodactyla > Bovidae > Bos > Bos javanicus. The sequence continues at coordinate 21,710,285 of NC_083892.1, forward strand.
GGTGTTAGTAGTCTTTTCATTAACATCCTTTGTTTGTTTTGGGATTGCACCCAAGATACCAAGTTTTACTTAGTTGTCGCATCTTCTTAGTTCCCTTTGGTTCATTACCATTTCTCTGTCTTTGGTTTTCATGCCCTTGGCAGTTTTGAGGAGTTCCAGTCAGGTGTTTTGTAGATTTCCCCTCAGTTCAGGAATTACTGTATTTTTAATTCTTAAGTCCACATTTTTAAAATAGATTATAGCTCTCTAGTGAAGTTCTCCATGTTGTCATCCCCCCTTTTTTAATCCTCTTGAACACAGTTATTCTTAAGGTCCAGTGACTAGGTCACCTGTGGATCTGTCCTGGTGCCTGTTTTTCCTTCTGGTCCTGTTTCTCGACATGTTTGTAACTTTGGTTTGAATTCCAGACATTTCATATATCAAATTAGAGCTTTGGTTGAAGTTGTCTTCTTCCTCTTGTTCATTTTCAGTCTGATGATGGAGCCGCTAGAGGTTTCCAACTGTGAGGCTGAAGACTTCTGCGGGCCCTCCTCCTTACCAGGTCCCGAACTCCAGTTTTTGTTTCTCTAGCACCAGAAATCAACAGCACATTTCTATTCTGTGTCGCAACCTCTGTTTTTGAATTGGCAAAGCCCCCGGGGAAGAACCAGTGCCTCGTGTCAGGTTAGCTTCTTTGATCTTCCATTCTCGCCAAGATCTTGGCCCCCCAAGTCCTGCTCTCCCTGGCAGCTCTGTTCCTGGCTCCAAGGCTTCTAACTGCTTCTTAGCAGCTGCCGTCTGCCTGGCTTCTCAGCCTTTTGCCCTGTGCCGAGAATGGTTTCTGCCCCTAAGGAAAAAGTGGCACACAGAATAATGTGCTTATTTCAATTCCAATTCCTTCAACATTCCAGTTCCTTGAAAAAATATTTTGTTTATCTGGCTTTTATAGTTGTTCTCAGCTGGAGCGTTGAGCTTCTGTGAGCTGCTTCATCACTGCCGAAGTGGTATGATGCTAGGTGAAAATGTAAAATATGAAATAGATGTATGGCTTTATAATTATGTACAAATTGAATGTTAATGTGGGTGAAGACTAGAAGGTGAATCTACAAATTAAAGCATTTATTTGATTTTAGGATAAGATCAAAGAGAATATTTGCTTTGGATTCTGTTACATCTATAATTAAGTTAAAAAAATTTTTTTAAAAGACGAGGTGGTGAGAGTATCCGTGATAGTGTAAAGAATGCCCATTTCTTCTAGGTCCTGCTAGGGAGACCCTAAGAACTCTGGGGAATGAAGACCCTGAGGTTAAAGTCACTAAATATCTTCTGGGAGTATTGATACAGAATAGTAGCCAAGGGGACTTCCCTGATAGTCCAGTGGTAAAGAATGCACATTCTGATGCAGGGGATGCAGGTTCTATCCCTCGTCAGGGAAATAAGATCCCACATGCCATGGAGCAGCTAAGCCTTCTGGCCACAACTAGAGAAGCCCACGTACCACAAGAGACACCCATATGCTGCAAGTAAAGAAACCTGCATAATGCAAAAAAGGCCCAGCGCAGCCCAAACAAATAAAGAAAACCAGAATGATAGCCAATAGCAACAACTAAACTTACCGAATGTTTACTCTGTGCCAGACATTCTGTTTATTCATGTAATTATTTGTTATTTTATTTATTTTTTTTAATTTATTTATTTTTTAGTTGAAGGATAATTATTTACAGAATTTTGTTGTTTTCTGTCAAACGTCAACTCATGTAATTATTATAACATCCTAGGTTAGCCCCATTTCTTAGACAAGGAGACCGAGACCCTGGGAAGTTGGGTGACATTTAGGGCACACAGCACTGGGTGGCAGAGCTCACGTTAAAGCCCAGGATCTCTGGCTTTCTGCCTGAGCTCCTTGCTACCCGAGTCTCCTAGTTTGTTCAGGACGGTGGCTTTAGATCAGATAAAGGTACTTAAAATGCAGGAGGTGCTGTGCTGGAGGAAGTTTCGTCCAGTCCCCATATCTGGGGGCAAATGAAGCAGAAATTCTCAGAACAGTCTGTTCTTAAATCAGTCAAGACCTTGCCTTTTCTGAACAGGTTGGACTCCTGCCTCCCAGAGAGAGGTAGTGAAGTGTGGCAGTGAAGAGCTTCGGCCCCAGGGACGGGCAGTATGTGTATACAGCATATGTAACTTGTGCTCAGTGAATGTTGTTGTCAGTATCACCAGCATCATTGGCCAAAACGACCCAAATCACAGAACCAGTAAATTCTTTCTGGGCTTGAGGCCTTGGGCGCCTCCCAAGGTGCTAAGATTCATGGTCCTTCTCCCGTTCAGCGAGTGTCTCACACTGTGCTGGACGGTGGGGTCATGACCATCACTCAGGCAGGTGCGTGGATAACCACATTCAGGGATTACACGTGTTGTGCCAGACAACAGGACAAGATGTTCTAAGATGGGCACCGACCCATGCTGCCGTTGGAGCTCTGCAGAGGTTTTAGGGCATGGAGAGAGAAGAGAACACCTCACTCATCCTGTATCAGTTCATCCCTCAAACGCTGATTAACCATCTGCTACATGCCAGATGCGTGCTAGGCCTGGGAGTACAAAAGTGACCACAAACAGACTCTCCTCTCATGAAGCTTTAAAAAATTATCTGTTTATTTATTGGCTGTATGGAGTCTCCGTTGTGGCATGTGGGCTTCTCTCTAGTTGAGGCACGTGGGCTCTGTAGCCCCGAGGCCCAAGGGATCTTAGTTCCCCAACCAGGGATCAAACCCACATCCCCTGCATTGGAAGGCAGATTCTTAACCCCTGCACCACCAGGGAAGTCCCTCTAATGAAGCTTTTAACCTTGCATGAAATCAGGGAATTTAATGACATTTAATGACCAGATTATTGAGCACCTATAAATACTACGTCTTTAACCCAGTCCTAGGCACTTGATGGGTCAGTATAATAATACCAGAGGCGTTGCTGAGTGTGTAATAGGTTTGATCCCTTAGCATGCACAGTGGCCCCTAAACCCTCCCAAGCTGGTGAGGTGGCACAGCGATCATTCTCACATTACAGATGAGGACACTGAGGCTCACATTAAGTAAAATTTAAATAAAATTGTAAATAAAACTGAGGCTCATGTTAAGTAAAATTTTCGAGGATTCACACAACTAGAAAACGGCATCACTTGGACTTGAATCCAGGTCTGTCTGAGGCCAAGTTCTTAGCCATGGTACCATGCTCCTTCCAGAAACAGTAGAAAGTCACAATCCCTTCCCTTTAAGAGTTCTATTAAATATAACAGGATAAGTAAGGCAAGGGCACATATCTTTAAAGCATACTGTGCTGCTGAACATAAGAAAGGAATAATCCTATTGGGTGGGTCAGGTGAAGTCAGGAGAGGCTTCCGGGAGAAGGTGACATTAGAGTGCTATCTGTAAGAAAGAGTGAAGGGCCAAGGGAGGGAATCTGCTGGGTAGAGTTTGGTGTACACAATGACCTCTGGGGGGAGTTGGAAAGTGAAAGTGTTAGTTGCTCAGTAGTGTCCAACTCTTTGCAACCCCATGAACTGTAGCCCACCAGGCTCCTCTGTCCATGGAATTCTCCAGGCAAGAATACCGGAGTGGGTTGCTATTTTCTTCTCCATGGGATTTTCCTGATCGAGGGATCAAACCGGATCTTCTGCATTGCAGGCAGATTTTACCACCTGAGCCACCACCAAGGGGGAAGTTGGAATACTCCTGGGTTGGTGTGGGGATGTGGGTCAGGGCTCAGGACCAGGCTGATACTCTTGGTTCCTGAGCCTTGTCTCAAGGGCTGGTGCGGTCCAGAGAGAGGAGAAGGAGCTTAACAACTTCGTCATCATGATACACCCTTAATATTCCATCTTGGGCTTCTATTGGAGGCTTTCTGTGTCTCTCAGAGCTCCGTATGGCTGGTGTGGAGAGAGGCCTGGGCTTATCCTCTGCCTGGGACACACTGCATCTTCTGCGTCGCCAAGAAGACAAACAGGATTAGAAGAAAGGAAGCAAAAGGAGCTCGTCCAATTTCCAGTAATGCTTATGTGTGTCCAGAGTCGAGAACTCTAGAGCAACCCAGCTCTCCAGGGCCGTTGGTTGTACTTGTGATTTGGGGTAAAGGTGCTCTTGTAGGAAAGAGTAAACATCTGCCTGACTCAGCCAGTCTGCATGGATCCCTTGGAAAGTTGCTGATGGACATGATCCTGGTCCTGTCCATCTCCTCCAATAGAGACTGGAACTTGCAGGGAGCAGCAGGAGGTCAAGCATGGCAGGAGTTTGGGATCCCTGTAAAGAGGAAGGGGCAGGGAAGGCAGGAGAGTTATCATGGGTAAAGGAGCCAGTTTTTATGATGGACATTCTTTAGAAAAGGGTATCTATTTTACTGATGTTTGCTGCTGCTGCTGCTAAGTCGCTTCATTTGTGTCTGACTCTGTGCGACCCCATAGACGGCAGCCCACCAGGCTCCCCCGTCCCTGGGATTCTCCAGGCAAGAACACTGGAGTGGGTTGCCATTTCCTTCTCCAATGCATGAAAGTGAAAAGTGAAAGTGAAGTCGTTCAGTCGTGTCTGACTCTTCGAGACCCCATGGACTGCAGCCTACCAGGCTCCTCCATCCATGGGATTTTCCAGGCAAGAGTACTGGAGTGGGGTGCCATTGCCTTCTCCGGTGTCTGACTCTAAATTTCACCAAAAATGAGCTCAAGAATATTCTGGCCATATGTTTAGATTTTTTAAATAAAATGGACAGGGAGTCCCCTGGTGACCTAGTGGATAGGATTCTGGGCTTTCATTGTTGTGGCCTAGGGTCAGTCCCTGGACAGAGAACTAAGATTCTATAAGCCACACGGTGTGGCCAAAAAAAGGTAAATAGACAGTCAGCTTTAAGGGTGCAATGTATTCACACAGTATATTCAAGAATTAGACAATCTGGGGGATGGCATAGCTATACACTTAGGTTTACAAGTATAGAGCCAGGCCCTGGAATTGGAGGAAAAACCAGCCATTCAGAACTGAACAGAGGTCCTTGGTTGCTGACACAGTCTCCCTTGACTTCAGATTTGAGACAAACAGAGGGAGTCTTGTCACTACAGAAAAACCAGTGAATTCAGGACAAACAGTAACAGGATAGATTGGCCAGAGAGGCAGTTCAGATTGTGGGATTCAGCCTGAAGCGAATAGGGTTGGCTGGAGGCTGGACATGTTGAGCTGAAGCCCAGGATCTATAGACTAGAGCAACCATTTCTGTCCTTGGGATTCTCCAGGCAAGAATGCTGGGGTGGGTTGCCATTCCCCTCTCTGGGGGATCTTCCCGACCCAGGGATCAAACCCAGGTCTCCTGCACTGCAGGCAGATTCTTTACTGTCTGAGCCACCAGGGAAGTCTAACCCACTGTTAAACCAGCAATCCTAAACCAGTGCCTTCTTCTGAAATCACCAGTTTCCAAACAAGTAAGATGCTCTTCCCAATCAGTGTGATGGACACATTCTGGAGGGACCATGGACATCTTTGGGCGCTCTGCCAGGTGTTATTATCATCACAAAGGTGCCCGACGCAGCTTGCTGCTCTCTCCTGGGCTCATGGCAATTTGGGTCAAGGTTAACTCACTCTCTAGCTCTTTCTTTTGTTTTTTAAATGTATTGATGTGAAATTCATGTAACATTAACTTGACCATTTTAGAGCGAGCAGTTCAGCGGCGTTTAGTACATTTGTGCAACTACCACCTCTGTCTACTTGCAAAACATTCCATCGCTCCGAAATAAAACCCCACATCCATTAAGCAGTTATTCCCCATTCCCCTCTGCCCTCAGCCCCTGGCAACCATTGATCTGCTTTCTTGAGGTCTCTCTTTTTAAGACTGTTTAAAGACAAAACTATTTGGTACCTCAAGTATCTTTGAAGAAGATAATCACATAATGCTGGTTATCTAGGCCAGGGGTCCCCAACCTCTGGGATCTAATGCCCGATGTTTTGAGGTGGAGCTGATGTAATAATAATAGAAATAAGTGTCAGTTGCTCAGTCAGATCCTACTGTTTGTGACCCCATGGACTGTAGCCTGCCAGGCTCCTCTGTCCATGAGATTCTCTAGGCCAGAATACTGGAGTGGGTAGTCATTCCCTTCTGCAGGAGATCCTCCCAACCCAGGGATCAAACCTGGATCTCCTGCATTGCAGGCAGATTCTTTACCGTCTGAGCCACCAGGGAAGACCTAAGTGTACAATAAATGTAATACCCTTGACTCATCCCGAAACCATCCCCCTCCTCCCAGTTGGTGGAAAAATTGTCTTCCACGAAACTGGTCTGTGGTGCCAAAAAGGTTGGGGACCACCCATCTAGGGCAGGTTGTCACAACATCTAAATCCTTTATCAGTTTGCAAATAATCAATATGCCGAGTGCCCTCTGTCTCCTTGGTCTCCTCTCCAGGACCCCTCAAACCTTTTCCAGTGAAAAGGTTAAAAATGTCTGGTCCAAGGGGAGAATTCAGATCCACTCCAGGGCTTTGGCTGTGTCCATTTGGCTGGGTAGCACTGCTTTCTCAGTGTTTGCCTGTTAGCCCTGCGGCTGAGGCGAGCATTCAAATTCTTGCAGATGTAACGACCTCTACTAATTCAAAGGCTTCCTTCCATTGCTCCCTTGTTTGCATCCCACTTGCCTCCAACAGGTGTATCATCTTTTTAAATGTCTTAATCTAAAGTTCAGTATCTCCCCCTCCCCATCATTTTTTAAAATGGTTTTCTTTTTAAAAAGTATTTATTTATTCATTTTAATTTTTGGCTGCTCTGGGTCACTGTTGCTGCTTGAGGGCTCTCTCTAGTGAACAGGTTTTCAGCAGCAGGGTGATGTCACAGTTAAGGGAGTAGTGTTTGCAGCCAGAGTCCAAAGCCCTCTTCTACTGTTAACCATTTGGACAAGACACTTAACCTCCTCAGCTCTCAGTTTCCGCACTGTTAAAATGGGGAGAAGAGTCATATGCACGTCATAAGATTTCTGTGTGGCTTACATGAGATGGTTTGTGTATAGCACTTAGGGAGTGCTTGGCTCATAGTAACAGCTCATTTGCCACTAGCTATTAGAATTTAATCTTGACTTCTATCATATTTTGGAATAAATCGCTTTTTGGCTTCCTAAAAAAGAACAAAAAGAGCATGGACTTAAAATCAGTAGGCAATGGTGAGTCAGTGAGGTTTTTTGAGAGTGGGAATGACATGATAAGATCTCTGCTCTGGGAAGATTAATTTGTCTGCAGCTCACAGGCTGACCTAGAAGGAAGAGAGGGTGAAGGGAGGTTCACACAGTAGTCTGAGCGTGGCTCGCAGTATGGCAGCCACTCATCAGCCACCGGTCATGCATAGCTACTTACATTTAAATGAAAGAATATTTGGCAAAACTAATACAATTATGTAAAGTTTAAAAATAAAATAAAATTTAAAAAAATAATAATATTAAGTACATGCCATGTGGGACAGCAAGCACTTCCACCCTCCCAGGAGGTAGTGGTGGATGGTGCTGGTGGAGAGCAGTGGTTCTCACCCCTGAGTGGGCATCAGAATAACCTTGAAGGTGCATTAGCATCCAGACTGCTGGGCTCCCCTGCCCCTCCTGTCAGTTTCCAGCTCAGTAGGTCTGGGGCAGGGAGCTGGGAATCTGCATTTCCACCGCGTTTCCGGGAGATGCAGATCCTGCTAGTCTAGGACAGCTTTGCTTTCTCCCTTGGAGAACCCACTGTCTGGACCAGCAGTTTTCAATTCCTGGTGTGATGGAAGGGTTTTTCGTTTTTTAACTTTTTATTTTGTATTGAGGGTATAGCCAATAAACAGTGTTGTGGTAGTTTCAGGTGAGCAGTGAAGGGCCTCAGCCGTACATATCCATGTATCCATTCTCCCCCAAACTCCCCTACCATCCTGGCTGCCACAGAACGTTGAGCAGAGTTCCTTGTGCTATACTATTGTTCTTGTTGGTTATCCATTTAAAATATAGGAGTGTGTACATGTCCATCCCAAACTCCCTAATGAAGGAAGGGGAGTTGTTTTGAGCTTGTTGACAGGTGTGTGTCTTGTTTATATGACCCAACTAAGCCTGTTTGGGATTTGGACTGAGTTTCTTCCCGAGACAGTCAGGCAGCGGTGCTGCTGGGGGGTCTGTCTCGTGACGGAATGTGTATAGGAGCCTTCGCTGAGGAGTAAGTGGGTCTCTCTTGGAATCTGGGGACAGAGGGACTGATCAGGTAGTGAGGAGTGATCCCTGCAACCTCCTGTGCTTGCCTGCCAGGCTGGACTCTGCTTTGACGTCTGCTGGAAAGGACAGTAGAGAAAGAGGTTTGCACAACTGAACAGCCGAGAACGTGCTGTCTCTGTTCCTCGGTCCCCCCCTAACAACTTTCTCCCCGAGGCACGAATGACTCATGTCTAGTTGCAGGGTGGGGTGGGAGTCGGGGGGAACGGCCTCGGGGTGTGACAGAATTTAATGAAGCAGGAAGTGGGAGAAGCACACCTCTTAAACCCTCAACGTATTACCCCATTACCCGCCACACGTGTCCCTCACATCCACGGTTTGAGCTGCAGAAAGAAACAGCATAGAGTTCATTCTCAGTGAGCCAGGGGACAGCATCCGCTGATGGGCAGGGTCCCTGAAATGTTCACCAGAGTCTGAGCTGAGCTTGGAGTATCAGGCAGAGACCTAGGGTGGGGCTGTGATAGACCGGAAGCAGGAAAACTTGCCCCACGCCAGCTGTGAGCCCTTTTCTACACGCTCATTGGATGTGCGTGAGAGCACTTAGGACATTCTTCCAGAATGTTCTCTGTACCAGCCAGCAGATAGCTGTGACCCTCCTCAGGTGGCTCTCCCACAGTCCCAGTGGCTCTCTTGAGTCCCTCCCTGGACCTCCCCCCAGCCCAGCAACTAAATTCACACCTGAGCATCTAGAGGGACCTCCAAGACCCTGTTCGATTTCTGAGGATGGCATCAGTACTGGTGAGATGGTACTTGTGGCATTTGGAAGTATTTTGCATATAATGTGTGTGTGTGTGTGTGTGTGTATGTGTGTGTGTGGAGAAGGGAATGGCTATTCCCTTCTTGCCTGGAGAATTCCATGGACAGAGGAGCTTGGTCTGTGGGATCACAAAGTCAGACACGACTGAAGTGACTTAGCATGTATGCATAAGTGTGTGTATATGTATGTAGATACATACGTACACAGTAGTGAAGAGTGGGGGAAGGTGGGGAGGATTCAGTAGGTGCTTCAATGAGCTTGAGATATGAATAGTCTGGTAAAATTATAATAGAAAGTGGGAAGGATGCATGTTTCCTAAAGGCTGGTTAAGACCCATTGCTTTAATCATCCATTCATCCATCCACCCATCCATTTAGGACAAATAGGTCCAGGAGGAGAATTCTCCCTCTTTCAGTGCTTCTGTGCCATTGAGGATGTTTGACAGTACCTAAGGGGGAACATTCCTCTGTTGGGACTTCTCTGAACAGATGTTTTCTTCCCTCATCATCCCCAGATGACAGTAGAAGAAACAGAAAACTTATCTTCAAATGACAGCCTTTTCCTCTGGCTGCCTGGGGAACGTGGCGTGAGAATGTGGCTGTCAGGTTTTAAAAAAAATCCGTTGGATCCCATGATTCAGTGATGTGGTTAATGTAGATAGGGCTCTTCTATCAAAGCAGGGAGCCCATTGAAGAAATGAGAAAATATGCATTGGTTCTCCAGAGAAGGGAGGTAAGCCCTCCTTCCTTGGGGCCAGGGGGCTTTTGTCCCGAGCCTCTGGAAATTAAACCCATCACTTAGAGAGCAGATTGTGGGGCTTCTGGCCACTGTTGCTTGGGCTGCGCAAAGCTGCCGACGGACAGTTTTGATTGAATGTCGAAATTAAGCTGCCAAGCCACGACTCTGCAGCTCCAGGGACCCCATGTTAGTATTTATGTCACATCTTTAGAAATAATCACATTGTGAAGCAGTGCCCAAAGCCATGTCAGCAGCTACTGCAGCTCAGGGTTTGAACGTCACCCACCTGGTGCTTCTGCTGCATCTTCTCGGCATGGGTTGGTGGAGGAGGGGTAGGCACACCGTCTAGGAACCCGATAGGGTTCCTGTCCTGAGGATGCAGGCAAAGAAGCCGTACGCCTCGTCTGTCCTTGTTTTCTCCCAACTGGAGGCCTGTCATGGTCTCCAAATGAGAAATAAAGCTAGCTTGTTGGGTGGCTTACTCACAAACCATCTGTCCTGGGCATAAGGGAAGACCCCCCCAAGGGCCGGCCCGAGGGGAACAGATGTTCACGGGGACAGGGTTTATTCTTGTTTTTCTAGAGCATGGTCTGCAGAGCACCCCCTCTATCTGCACGAATCCCTGCATACTGTCCCTGCATCCCCAGAGGGACCCGGTGGCATTGCCCACACAATCGGGGCACGTCAGGCACTTGGAGACTGCACTTGTGAGACCCCAAGGGGTGACTAACCCACATCCTCTCCAGGGAGGGGAATGGTCTCTGGACCTCTAGGTCTTGAGGCTGTGCAGAGTCATAGCAGGTGCCGAGCAGCCTCGGTAACTGCAAGGCCCTGAGTGACTAGGGAAACCTCTGTAGAAAATGTGAGTGAAAGTGAAAGTTGCTCAGTTGTGTCCGACTGTTTGCGACTATATAGTCCATGGAATTCTCCAGGCCAGAATACTGGAGTGAGTAGCCTTTCCCTTCTTCAGGGGATCTTCCCAACCCAGGGATCGAATCCAGATCTCCTGCATTGTGGGCAGATTCTTTACTAACTGAGCTATCAGGGAAGCCCTCTGTAGAAAATAGATGACACTAAAGTGGGTTCAGTGGATTATAGAAGGTCGGCTTTTCAAGTTTCTGGTTTCAAGATGAAACCAGTTACAGAGCATGAAAGTTGCATGGTTTAGGCAGTGATGTACAGATTTGGGGGAATCAGTTGATTGGGTCTTGGGCCATCCACATTGTATCCGGTTCCAATTTGTTGAGAGTAATTGTGTACAAGACTGGCCTCCCATTAAAGCCAAGAATTCTTTCTCCCAGATTTAAAATAGCTTGTTTTTTTAATTGGAGGATAATTGCTTTACAGTGTCGTGTTGGTGTCTGCCATACAACAGCGTGCATCAGCCATAAATATACATCTGTCCCCTCCCCCGTGAGCCTCCCTTCCACACACCACCACCACTGTCTCCCTCTTCTTGGTCATCACAGAGTAACTTTTTTTTTAAATTAAAAAAGTAATTCATGCTCAACAGAGACCATATATTTAACTTCTCCTTCTTCTGAATCCCCACTGAATGACTAGGAGATTAAAAATGGGAAAAATTTATCAGAACTGCAAACCAGAGAGTGTCGATCGCCTGCCAGAACCACTGAAGAATTTCTGTAAGGTACAGCTGAGACAATACAAGCTAATTTTGTCTCCCTTTTCCAACATCTAAGCCGCTTAATATTTTTCTTTTATGTAATTGTATTGGTTGGTGCTTCCAGAATGATGTTAAATTATAGCGGTGATGTGGGCATTTTTAATTTGATTGTGGCCTTAAGGGAACTAGAAATGCCTCCATAGAGTTTCACTAGTAAGACAATGAAAACCTTTGATACATTTATTATGCCAAGAAAAGCATGTATCTCTTCCTGTTTTTCTAAGGGTTAAAAAAAAGAATGATTATTGAATTTTGTTGCTTGTCTTTTTGTCATTTTTTGAGATAATTACATGTTTTTCTCCTTTGACCTAGTTTTATAGTGGATAATATTAATAGATTTTCTAAAACTATGAAGGGTTTTGTTTAGAGAGTCTGTAATCAGACTTGAGTTTTTGAAAGCTCATTTTGATGTAGGGACATGGAGGAAGGGCAGAATGGAGCACGACTGTTGGCGAGAAACCAACTAGGAGAGAAAAAAGGAATGTTCACACAAGAACCATATGTGTGATAGGTTTACCAGTCGCTCATTACCTGCCAAGGACAATACCACTTTATAGGCTTCAAGGGTAACTCAGTAATCACATTACCCAATGATACAATGATTATTGTTAAGGTTAGATAACAGTGTGGATAGTAAGAAGGGCTCAGGGGCACTTGCCTGTTGATCTGGTGGTTAAGAATCTGCCTTCCATTGCAGGGAAAGGGGATTTGATCCTGGTTAGGAACTAAGATCCCACCTGCCGTGGGGCAGCTAAGCCTGTGTGCCGCGACTACTGAGCCTGTATGCTCTAGAGCCAGTGCTCTGCACCAAGAGAAGCCCACATGTGCTGCAACTGGAGAAATCCGGTGCACGGCAATGAAGAGCCTGTGCGCGGCAACAAAGACTCAGTAAAGTCAAAATCAAAAATAAAATTAAAAATAAGAAGGAAAAGGGCTCAGGTACATGAAATGATAAAGAGGTAGAAGGAATTGTATATAGTCATAGATTGTACCAAGGGAAGGCAACCAGGGCGATTTCCAGATTTCTTACTGCAATTGGGTGAATCGTTAAGCACTCATCAAGAATGGCATTGAGGAGAGGGAGCAGATATGTTCTGATCTGTAATGCTGGTGGGTGGGGTTCATGACAAGGAGTTGATGAGTATTCCTGGACATGATGTATCTGTGGGGCATCCAGTACCAGATATATGATAGACAGTTGCATATTCTGTTCTAAAGCTCAGTGAAGCACTTTTAGTAATAATAAAAATCATGGGAGTAGGGAAAATGTGGAAATTCAAAAGTAAACTTATGTTTAATCTATAGTCCAGAGAGAAAATCTTAAGGAACATTAGAAAATATTTTGAATCCATGAAAGAAAATAAAAATGCAATGCACCAAAATTTGTGGAATCCAGATAAAGAAGTGCTTGAAATGAAATTTATATTGTGGAATTCAACCAAACATCAAAGGAAGAAATAACCCTGATTCTTCTAGAAAATGGAATAGGAGGGAGCACTTCCTAACTTATTTTATGAGGCTAGCATTGCTCTGATACCAAAGTCAGACAAAAACAGCACAAGGAAACTACACATGATTATCTCTTATGACCACAAATGCAAAAACCTTCAACAGAATCATGCAGGTCAAATACAGAAAGAAGTAAAAAGAATAATACAGCATGACCAAGTGAATGGGTTTCCCTGGAGGCTCAGATGGTAAAGAATCTGCCTGCAATGCAGGAGACCAAGGTTCAGTCCCTGGGTTGGGACTATCCCCTGGAGAAGGGAATGGTTACCTGCTCCAGTATTCTTGCCTGGAGAATTCCATGAACAGAGAAGCCTGGCAGGCTATAGTCTATGGCATCACAAAGAGTCAGACACGACTGAGCAACTAACACTTTCAAGTGAATTTCATCCTGGAAATGTAAGTCTGGTTCATTAATAATAATAATAATAATAATAAAATTAGTGTATTCCACTGTATTAATAATCTAAAGAAAGAAAAAGCATATGAATATGTTTGATGCAGAAAAGGCATTTGATAGATTTATTAATAATATTCATTTATGATAAAAGCTGTCATCATACTAGAAATAGAAAGGAACTTTCCTGAGGTGTTAAAGGACATCTAGAGAAAAATCTGCAATATACTTAGTAATGAAAAACAGCGTGCTTTCCCGATAAGCTATGAAACAAGACAAGGACATCCACCTTTACCCAGTCTATTCAGCATCATACTGGAAGATCTAGTCAGTGCAATAAGATGATAAAAAGAAACAAAAAATTGGAAAAACAGATTGAGAAATGCAAATTGGAAAGGAAAAAAAAAGTCTCTATACATGGAAAACATGATTGTCTATGTAGAAAATCCAAAAGAATCTGCCAAAAAACCTCCAAGAACTAGTAAAAGATATAAGGTCAACACACAAAAATCAATTGTATTTTCATATATCAACAGAAACTAAAGTTTTTAAAATACCGTTTGCAATAACTTCAAAACAAATGTAATATTTTGTTATAAATCTAATAAAATATGTCTAGAATCCATATGCTGAAAGTTATAAAACACTGCAAGAAATCAAAGAATACTTAAATAAATGAAGAGACATGTCTTGTTTATGGATTGGAAGACCCAGGATATAGTAAAGTCTTCAGTTTTTCAGATTGATCCGTAGACTTAATAAATTTCCAATCAAAATCTCAGCAGGAGTTTTTTTATTGATATGGACAAAGGGATTCTAAAATTTAATGAAAAGGCCAAAGAACTAGAATGCCACCACAGTTTTTAAGATGAAGAATAAAGTTGGCAGAATCACAGTACTCAATTTTCAGACCTAAGACAAAGCTTCAGTTATCAGGCAGTGTAATTTTGGCAAAGGGATAAATACATAAATAACTGGATCAGAAGAGAGAGTCCAGATGTATACCCATACAAATACAGCTCATTGGTTGTTTTTTTTTTAAAGATATAAAAACAAAGAAATGGAAAGACTACCCAGTCTTTCAACAAATGATGTTGGAATGACTGGCATTCATATGCAAACAAAATGAACCTCAACTTCTGTTCATAAACTTATTGAAGAACTAAAACAAAATGGATTATAGATCTAAATGTTAAATTTAAAGGCATAGAAATGGAAAACATAGGAGAAAAAAATTTTATGACCTGGAGTTAAACAAAGAGTTCTCAAACATGACACTAAAAACATGACTCATGAAAGAAAAAATAATTAACTGGACCTCATTAAAATAAAAAAACACTTTTGCTTTGCAAAAGGCACTGTTACATAATGAAAAGACAAGCTACAAACTGGAAGAAAATATTTGCAAAGCACATATCTGAAAAAAGACCTGGATCCAGAGTAGAGAACTCTCAGAGTCGTAAGTGTGCAAGCAACTCCACGAAAAAGATGGGCCAAAACACCACCAAAGATGGTGTAAGGATGGCAGGTTCACGCACAAGAAGAGGCTCAGTGTCACTGGAAATCAGGGAAATGCAAATTAAAGCTACAGTGAGATACCACTATATACCTATTAGAATGGCTAAGATAATAACGACAGAGCTTCCCTGGTGGCTCAGTGGTAAAGAATCTGCCTGCCAGTGCAGGAGACACAGGTTTGATACCTGGTCCAGGAAGATTCCACATGCCACAGAGAAATGAAACCTGTGTGCCACAGCTATTGAGCCTGTGTTCTAGAACCCAGCAGCTGCAATGACTGAGCCCACACGCCACAGCTGCTGAAGCCCGTGTGCCCTACAGCCCGTGCTCTGCAACAAGAGAAGCCACCACAGTGAACAGCCCATGCACTGCAATGATAGAGGAACTCCTGCTCGCCACAGCAAGAGCAAGCCCAGGCAGCAACGAAGATCCAGCACAACCAAAAATACATAAATAACATTATTAAAAAAACAATAATAAATACTGTGAATACAGTGTGCTGGAAAGGATGCAAGGTGAGAGAAACTTATTTATTGCTAGCAGGAATGCAAAATGGTACAGTCTCTTTGGAAAACCTTTTGGTATATATTTATACATATATATATATAACACCTATGTGTGTGTGTGTGTATATATATATATATATATACACACACACACACGAATGTATGTATATACACACTTACCATATGCTTTAATGATCTAACTCCTAGGAATTTACCCTAGAGAAATGAAATTTCATGTTCACATTTGAATATTTGTAGCAGCTCTATTCATAATGACCAAAAACTAGAGACCACTCAAATGCCCTTGAACAGGTAAATGGATAAATGAACTGTGGTTCATCCATACAGTGGAATATTCCTCATCAATGGAAAGAAATGATTAAAAACTATTCATATGCACAACCTGGCTGCCTCTCAAAGGCACTTTGCTGAGTTAGAGAAGCCAATCTCAAAAGGTTTCATCCTGTCTGATGCTACATTTATATGGAAGATGTGTCATTCTTCAAAAGATAAAACTATAGTAAATGAGAAATGGAGCATCGATTGCTAGGGGCTGAGGGTAGCGGGTGGGTTGTAACTATGAAGCAGCAGCTCACAGGATTTTTCTGGAGTGATTGAACTGTCCTATGTCCTGGTAGGATGGTGGTTACATGATTCTATACATATGTTAAAATTCACGAAAGTATACACAAAAAGTCAGTATTACTGTATGCTGATTAAATAATTAAATGCCATAGACAGAAAATAAACAGATAAAAAAGACAGGAAAAGGAGGGCTTCCCAAGTAGCTAAGTGGTGAAGAATCCACCTGCTAATGCGGGAGACACGGGTATCATCGCTGGTGTAGGAGGACCCCGCACGCTGCAGAGCAACTAAGCCCGTGCGCCATGACTTCCGAGTCTGCGCTCTAGAGCCCGCGTACCGCAGCTGCTGAAACGGGCAAGCTCTGGAGCCCGTGATCCCCAACAAGAGATGCCACTGCAATGAGAAGCCCATGCCCCACAACTGGAGCTCCTGCTCCCCACAACTTGAGAAAAGCCCACACGGCAACAAAGACCCAGCACAGGCAAAAATAAATAATTATTTAAAAAAACACAAAACTTTCACACACACACACAAAAGACAAGGAGAGGAAAAGAGGGTCGGAGGGAGAGAGAAAGAGAGAGAGACTGAGAGTGGGGGAGGGCAGAAGGATAAGGCAGTAGGCATGAGATGAAAGAGGAACTAGCTAAGGGGAAGGCGTAAGCAAGAAGGATATCATATTGTGATAATAAAAAATAATTTAAAAAATAAATTAAAATGCATAGAAACAGTTAACAGAGGAGTGCTTACTGCAGAAAATATAATCAGTCATATGGAAATAGGCTTAAGGAATACTCCCAGGTGGCAGGGGAAAGGAACAAAAAGATGACTATAGTTATGGGGGAAAAAAAAGGTGTGGAGGATAAACAGCATGGATCCACAGGTAAATGGAATCAGGTGTTCCTGCAGAAACAACCAGGGTAAATGGAAAAGCACCTATTTTGAGAGCAGAGCTCAAGACAAGCAAGTAGTAAACAGTACAAAAAAGAATTTTTAAAAGAATGAAACATAAAATCCAAGATTAAAAAAATAGTCACGTGCCTCAGGTAACACAGGGTCAAATACATAAAAGCAAAAACTGCTAGAAATGAAATGAGGAATTTATAGAAATGCCATTGAGGGATGGTTTTAAAACATATTGTGTCCGTCTTTGACAGATAAAACAGGTAAAAAAATATGAGTATAGATTACTTAAATAATATTCTTAAAGCTCGTGCCAAATACTTCTCTCTTGAAGCCTGAACTCTTCCTTAAGAGACTCGCCTTTTCCCTAGTATGCACAAAATTGATGATATGTTAACTTGCAAAGCAGACCTCTTCACAAAATGCCCCAGAAATGGCTCAGCCTACATCTTCTGATGAAAACGTGATAGAACTAGAAATCCATGCCACAGACATAATACAGAAGATCATTGTGCGAACCAGATGGAACAGGAATCAGACAGGAGCCTTAAAATGATGAACTCCTGAGATTGTTTCTGTCGGGAAAGGGAAGGGTTGGCTAAGCATGCCCAGTAGGGTGACAGGTGGTGTGGAGGGCCAGGCGGTTGTTGGAGGTCATGGGTGTGTCATGCATCAAGCTCTCCATGTATTATTCTTTTCTCTGGTGCTCTCTCGAAGCCGTGTATCACTGACAGTCAGAGGTATGCAGACAGGATGTTGTTCAAAAGACACAATATTAAAGCCCATGGCCAGAAGTGCTTGGAGGAGCTTTCCATATTGGCAGGGTTAGGAAGAAAAGTAACATCACAGCAGCTCACTGATGGCCCAGAAGAAAGGAAAGAGTTCAGGGATCAAAGGGTTTGATATGTATTTTAAAAAAAAAAAATGGTGTAAAGGGAGCAGAGGATTAAAAAGATAAAAGGTTATTGGGGAGTTCAGAGGAAGAACCATTCATTCCAGGTGAGACTCCAGGTGGCTGAACTGGAATGGAGAGGAAGCTATAATGTAAGAAGAAGGGAGGGATTTATCACAGTTGGCATCAGAACATCATTCTTTGACTACCTCCTCCAGGTTCATTTATATGAAAATCACTTTGGAGAGATACTCTTTTAGCCTTGAAATTGATCTTAATAGTTATGTAATTTGATCTAAATTCTCTCAAAGGAGACAGGAAATCAACATTTGTTGAGACTCTGCCATGTGCTTTTCACTATACTTCAACACCATTATCCTCTGTAATTAGAGGAACCATGTAATTTATTGTCCGAACTAGACTCTCTTGAGAGTAAAAGAACAACAGATAGAGACTGAGGTTGTTCTTGGTAAACTGGCATGGATGGCAGTCCTATAATTATCAGACATCCTTTTGAGTTGTATGCGACTTTATCAGCATTTCAGAGACAGGGAAACTCAGCGAAGTCTTTTATTTATTTATTATTTTGGCTGCATTGGGTATTTGTTGCTGTGCACAGGCTTCTGACTGCAGTAGCCTCTTTTGTTTCAGAGCACCGGCTCTAAGGCAGGCTTCAGTAACTGCACGCAGGCTCAGTAGCTGCGGTACTTTGGCATGGTACATGTTGCTCCGTGGCATGTGAAATCTTCCCGGACCAGGGATTAAACCTGCGTCTCCTGCATTGGAAGATGGATTCTTAACCACTGGACCACCAGGGAAGTCCTCAGAGGAGTCTTCTGACTAAAGGCACCCTGTTAGTGAGAGTCAAAGGCAGAGGCAGAACTTAGAGCCAGGTGTGTGTGACTCTGAAGTCTAACTGTTGCTAACTTAGTTCCCCGCTTACCTGCATTAGCTCCCCATCATCGTTTCACTTGCCTTGGCTTGACAGGCTCCCTTCCAGACAGATACTGTGATGGTCCCAGCTGGAAGTCTGTCTCAACACAGATGATTCGATGTGTGATGACTCTGCCGCTGCCAGCAGTGACAGGAAGCCAGCTGTTCTCAGAGCCTTTGGCCATGATGCACTTGAGATGTCTTAGCTCCTGCGTGTGGGCTACCCAGAGACCCTAGGCTTGCTTACTTTGTAATCAGAGTCCATCAGATGAGGCCAGGGATGGCCAGTTAAGATGATGGAAGGAGATGCTGATGGATCCAGGGCTCACAAAAACTATAGCATCAGAGAAGCTTGGGATTAGAAGAAGCAATGAGTGAATGCTGCAGCTGCTCGGTCGCTTCAGTCATGTCTGACTCTTTGCAACCCCATGACTAGCCTGCCAGCCTCCTCTGTCCACAGGAGTTTTCCCAGCAAGAATACTAGAGTGGACTGCCATGCCCTCCTCCAGGGGATCTTGTTGACCCAGTAATTGCACCCAAGTCTGCTGTGTAGCAGGCAGAATCTTTACCACTGAGCCACTCAGGAAGCCCATAATAAGTGGGCTTATTATCAACAAAATGCAGATCTAGGAGTAGACAGCTGAAGAAGTTTCGGCTTAAGGAAGTGTGACGGGGCAGTGGGGAGGAACTTGGGATTAACTGAAGGCCCAGTAAACTGTCATCCATCAGGTCACTGAAAGAGAAGGAGGTGAGTGCAGAGCAGGAGAGCCAAAATGGGTGGATGGCTCTGAAAGTTTTCACCTGATCAGTCTCTTTACTTCAGTCCTGCTTTGGTCCTGGCATGTGTGCCACGGGTGTCGAGCTGGTCTCAGTAAGGCCATCCTGGGTCTGTTCACCTAGGGCCCAGCCATTCAGACCAGGATCTTTGCAGACTCGGTTGCTCTAAAAAGTCTTTGGGGAACAGAATGGGGGTCTTTGAAGGCCAAAACAATGAGTTCTTGGCGGCGGTAAATGGACCACAACTGAATTGATTTTTTAAATTAAGTTTTAATAACACAGTTAATATAAGAATGCATTCTCTTTGTAATAATTTCAGAAAATGACAATTAAGGCTTAAGTTTCTTTTGCCCACGAACCAGGTGCCTTTACCTCTTCCACAGATGTAGCCCTTTCTTCAAGCCACTTTTGGATTTATCCTTCTAGACTTTTTTCTATATATTTGCATTCACATGTGACCTTATAGAAAATTTTTTATACTTGTCTCAAAGATTTGGAGGGCCTTGTTTGTTTAAACACAGTCCCAAAATTATAGAAAAGTTTCAAGAACAGTACAAGGATTTCTGTATTCTCTTTACCTGATTTACCATTTGTTCACGTTTTGTTTCATTTGTTCATCATTCTCTCTATTAAATATTTTAATATGCGTGTATATGTTTTTGTGAGCCATCTGAGAATGAGTTGGAATCATGGTCCCCATTTTTTCCTAGATAATTTAGTATATATTTTCTAAGGACACGGACATTCTCGTGCATATGTACAGTTATTCAACTCTGGAAACCTAATATTGGCCCAGTGCTATCATTTAATTCATAGTCTCAATCCAGATTTCATCAGCTGAACCACTGATGTCGATCTTCAGTTGAAACCACTGACTTTTTTTTTAAACAAAGAAGTATTACATTGTAATAGCCAATCTTCATTTTGCTGGTTTAACATGTTAGCACATGTAGATAGCCCAGTGTTATAGAGCCATACATAATATTTCACTGTGTGAACATGCTCTGGATTATTTACCCCTTCCCCTGTTGATGAGCATTCACGTTATTTCCTATTTTTTTTAATTGAAATATAGTTGCTTTACCATGTTGTGTTAGTTTCTGCTGTACAGCGAAGTGAACCAAATATCCATGTACATATATATCCCCTCTTCTTGGATTTCCTTCCCATTTAGGTCACCACAGAGCATTAAGTAGAGTTCCCTGTGCTCTACAGTAGGTTCTCATTAGTTATCTACTTTGTACGTAATAGTGTATATATGTCAATCCCAGTCTCGCAGTTCATCCCACCCTGCCTTTCCCCCTTTCATGTCCATACATTTGTTCTCTCTGTCTGTGTCTCTATTTCTGCCTTGAAAACAGGTTCATCTGTACCATTTTCTTAGATTCCACGTAGATAAAATGCGTTAATATACAACATTGATTTTTCTCTTTCTGACTTGCTTCACTCTGTGTAACAATCTGTAGGTATATCCACATCTCTACAAATGATGCAAGTTTGTTCTTTTTTATGACTGATTAAATTTTGCTGTATATATGTACTGCATCTTCTTTATCCATTCATTGGTTGATAGACATTTAGGTTTCTTCCATGACCTGGCTATTTTAAATAGTGCTGCAGTGAACACTGGGGTGCATGTGTTTTTTTTTTTTTAATTTTGTTTTTTTTTCAGGGTATATGCCCAGTAGTGGGATTTCTGGGTCATATGATAATTCTATTTTTAATTTTTTAAGGAACCTTCAAACTGTTCTCCGTAGTGGCTGTATCAATTTGCATTTCCTGCTTTTTATCTCTGCAGACATCCTCAAACATAACTGAATGCTAGTGGGGATTGCTTTGGATGACTGTTCTAAGGACATTTATAGTGAGGACAAATAAGGACTCATGACGTTGAAGAAAGTACCTTCAAAAGGAGAGGTTCTTAATACAGAGAAGCTTCTGGTTCACATAGTATATTATGATGACTTTAAAGCAACACAGTTATTCAGACTTTCCAATACTTATTAAAAAAAATAAGAAAGTTCTTATTGAAGAGCAATCCTTAGGAAGATAGTTAACAGTAGAGCTATCTTTTATGGATTCAGCACTGTATTAGGTAATCACACCAGAATGCAGAGGCCTTGTTTGCTCTGAAGGCCTTTGATGGAAACAGCCAGATCTTACCCCCCAACCAGCTTCACTCCCAAGGCAAGCAATGTTCTCTTGACTGGGACACTTTTCTGTGCACTTAGCAAGCTTCCATCAGGGGGGACAGTTGCTATTTCTGCTTTGTGTGAAGCATTTTGTACCATCTGGGCTGGCTGAATTTCAACAGAGATAGTAAAGAAACATTTATCAAGAAAAATCAAAGTCAGTCTCGCCAAGTGTGGTCTAGAGAGATTTGCTTTCTCAATACACATATAGCTCTCTTGCTGCTGGGAAACATGACTCTACTTTGAAAAGCTTCAGGAGGGACAGGCCTTTGGATCTTAGCCTGAAGTTACTTTCAGCTGCTCACGATACAGTGACTTTAGTAGCCAGAGCACTTGGAGATGTGAATACCAACAGTCCCAGAATCAATTCCACTTTGTTCCTTTTCATAGAAATTTTTGGCCCCTTTGGGAGAGGATAGACCCAAAAGGAACAGAAGTAGAAGAAAGGGTCTATCTATAAGAGTTGGGGGAAAGATGGAGTCATGCCTCAGTTAGGCTTGGAAAGTTAGGGGAAGTAGACGGCCAGGGAAAGGTCATTCTTAAACCATTAGTTGTGAGATTGGCTCAAGAATGCTTGTCCTACAAAGAGTACTCTGAAGGAGCTGTGAGGTGCATACTTACAATAGAAGAATGTTCTGGTGATTGTCCTGTGCTGTCAGTTTATAAGACAGGGGAGGGCGTGTGGTCTTTGAAGAAAGACAAGCTGTTTTCACTTGCATATGTGTTGCCAATCAACCAGACAGACAAGTTTCTGGCACTTCAGAGCCTCTCAAATCATGTTTTTATGCAGCTCACTAGGGTGATGGATGTGTCATTCTAAGATCCAAGCCTGGAAACTTGCACATGCTGTTTTCCTTGGAAGGCTCAGTGAATGAGAGAAAGGAACAGTTGGAGATTGTATGTAGTCCATGGGGAAAGTGTACGGGCATATTAAGAAATTATATCATCTAGGAAAGTTTTACCTAATGTGTGCTCTATGGACCAGCAGTATCAGCATCACTTGGGAACTTAGAGAAACAGATGAGCAGGTGTCACTCCAGACTTAATGAATCAGAATCTTATCTGTGGGAGTGGGTCATAGGAATATGCATCTCACTGGTCATCTGGGTGACCCTTGTCCACACTAAGGGCTGAGAAGCATTCCTTTGGAAGGGTTCAAATGGAAAAGTCAGATGCTTTATTCTCAAGAAAAAATTTGGAAATGATTACGTCTTCATAATAAAAACAAACCAATGTAGTAAAAAGAGGGCACTGAATATTAATTGTAATAACAATGAAATAGCAATAACATGAAAGTGAAAGCAATAATATAGCTAGCATTTATTGACTATTTCTCTAGGTGTTAACAATGTATATTCTTTATCTGATTTCACCCTTTTAACAGCCCAGTGAGGTATGTTCTTTCCATTTTACTGATCAAGAATTTGAGATTCAAAAATGTGAAATAACTGCTAGGCAAAATGCAGACCCTGGATTCTCATAGCCCTGTATCCACTATACTATATGACCTGACTACTGTCTCCTTAGAAATCAACTCTACTTTGAATCTGTTGTTGTTGCTGAGTCGCCAAGTCAGTTCGACTATTCGTGATCCCAAAATTGCTTTGAATAACTTGGTTTTATTCTGCTAGGCACTGGGAATAGGGGGTCAACATAAGATATTGAAGACAAGATCAACATTATGTTGGCACCCCTGTCCATAGTACTTAGCAGAATGCCGAACACATTAGGGACCTGCTTATTGAACTTAACCAAATCAAAGAGGTAAAATTCTTACTTTTGGTACAAAAATGAGATACAACTTGCAAGATGACGTGGAATAGGAATTCAGCCTGTGGATAAGTGGAAGAAGGGGCCATGTGCTAGAGTAGAGAATGGTGTCAGTGCAGAATAAGTTACAGCGTGCCTCCTGGGGTCCCTTGTCACTCCTCTGACAGTCCACTCAGCCCTTTCTTCATTCCCTTTATTCAGTCTCAGCCCTTCACTAGCTATATGGTCTTAGGCAAGTCAGCCCCCCACCACTCCATCCCAAGCAGTGGTTAGTTGTCAGATAAAATGAAAGGAAAGAGGAGCAAGGGAGTTGAGAGTAATTTTCGAGAGTGAATATAATGCCTCCAAAACTTTAAGCTGGGGGTGAAGGGAGTAAAGACGAGAGGGAATGAGGAGAAAGAGAAAATTTTATATTGGGCTCAATAGGTTGATTGGTGATGAAAGACTTGTAGCAGTGGGGTACTAGAGTTAATGAATAGGAAAATGGGAAGTAGCATAGCTTGTGGGATACATGAAGCTGAGTTAAAAAAGTAGTGTAACTTCTGGATTATAAACACCAGGAAGGAGGTGACTGTGATGAGGTGGAAGCAGAGGTTGCAGGGAGTGATGGGGATGCTTTATTCTTTACTTTTCTGATAACTTGTTGCACTTATGAAGCACTTAGAACAAATACGGAATGATGGTGGTGGTAAGGGGTATCTTTGTCATATTCTTGACTTTAATGAGATTGCATTTACCATTAACTTTGGTGCTATTATTTCAGATGTCCTTTGTCCTGTGGAGATTTCCTGTTATTTCTAGCTAATTGCAATGATCCTATAGTTTTCTCCTTTGACCTATAATTATGATGAATATTTTAATAATAGATTTCTGAGGTTGAGCCATCTTTGCATTCTGGTAAGAGTCACTGTTTGTTAGCCTTTTAGCAGATAGTTTGATTCAGTCTGCTAATATCAATATATTACTTTGGGTTTTCCTATCATAAATGAGGTGGTTGGCACTGTATCCTCAAGATCTAGACAGTTTTCATTTTCTTATCGCCTTCCCTTGGCCATCTATGTTACTGGTTTTTGAACTGACTCCTAATTAACTTCTTCCCGTTTCTCCAGACTGATGTCTTATGCTGCCTCATCCTTCTTATACTCAGTTGCATCCCAGACTGTTGACCTTCTTCTTCCTTTCCCTGCTAAACCTCCTTTACCCAGGGTGTTCTTGGGCACAGGTGGAGCCTAGCTGTAATGCTGCTGTTTTTCCAGCCCTCTCACCCTGGGCTGTCTAGGCGCTGGTTAATGGGTGCTGCCTGGATAAATAGGTCATTTTGGTTTAGAGGGCAATTCTTTCTCTTTTATTAATAGCTTTTACTTTTTTATTAATTACCTTTTATTGGAGTGTAGTTGCTTTATGATATTGTGTTAGCTTCTACTGCATAGCAAAATGAATCAGCTATACATATACACATACCCCTCCCTCTTGGATTCCCCTCTTATTTAGGTCACCATGGTGCATTAAGTAGAGTTCCCTGTGCTGTACTGCATGTTCATATCAGTTGCCTGTTTTTCTTTTTGAATTCAGATAAAATGCACCATTAACCATTTTTAAGTGTATAGCTTAGTGGCATTTACTGAATTAACAGTTTTGGGCAACCATCGTTTCTATCTAGTTCCAAGGAATTTTTGTCACCCTTAAAGGAAACCCCATAACCGTTAGGTAGTAACTCCCATTCCACCTACCACCAACTCCTGGCAGCTGCTAGTCTGCTGTCTCTTTGGATTTACCTGTTCTGGATGTTTCATGTAAATGGAATCATAGAATATGTAAATTTTTATGTCAGAGTATACACATGTTCATAGCAGCACCTTTTACAATAGTCAAAAGTTGATCAGCTGATGAATGGATAAACAAAATTTGATATATTCATGCAAGCAGATATTCAGTTCAGTTCAGTTGCTCAGTTGTGTCCAACTCTCTGCGACCCCATGAACCGCAGCACACCAGGTCTCCCTGTCCATCACCAACTCCCGGAGTTCACTCAAACTCATGTCCATTGTGTCAGTGATGCCATCCAACCATCTCATCCTCTGTCGTCCCCTTCTCCTCCTGCCCTCAATCTTTCTCAGTGTCAGGATCTTTTCAAACGAGTCAGCTCTTCGCATTAGGTGGCCAAAATACTGGAGTTTCAGCTTCAACATCAGTCCTTCCAATGACCACCCAGGACTGATTTCCTTTAGGATGGATTGGTTGGATCTTCTCGCAGTCCAAGGGACTCTCAAGAGTCTTCTATTCAACCATAAATGAAGTACAATATGTAGGATCCTAGAAAGGATTAAGCTAATTGGAAGAAACTAATTTTTCTTGGAGGCCTTTTGGAAAACAAACTAAAAAAATTTATGGTTAATCTAGGGGAAGGGCAGTTTGAAAGTCAGAAATCAATTTTAAACCAACATAGAGTCTACATCTTTTCAGTTTATCTCACTTCGTATGCCTCTTAGCTGTTGGTGTTAATAAATGAAGATTCCCAGTAAATAAATGTGATGCCAGGAAACCTTTTCACAGGTTCTACAACCATCACTGGTTGGCACTTTAACTTTTGGGGGTTCAGTTCAGTTCAGTTGCTCAGTTGTGTCCGACTCTGCAACCCCATGAACCACAGCACGCCAGGCTTCCCTGTCCATCACCAACTGCTGGAGTCTATCCAAACCCATGTCCATTGAGTCAGTGATGCCATCCAACCGTCTCATCCTCTGTCATCCCCTTCTCCTCCTGCCCTCAATCTTTCCCAGCATCAGGGTCTTTTCAAATGAGTCAGCTCTTCGCATCAGGTGGCCAAAGTATTGGAGTTTCAGCTTCAACATCAGTCCTTCTAATGAACACCTACGACCGATCTCCTTTAGGATGGACTGGTTGGATCTCCTTGCAGTCCAAGGGACTCTCAAGAGTCTTCTCCAACACCACAGTTCAAAAGCATCAATTCTTTGGCACTCAGCTTTCTTTATAGATATTAATGCTAAAACTGGTTTGTTTATTTTCTTTCTGTTTTTAGTAAGAGATGCTAAAAACCTTGTACCTATGGATCCTAATGGCTTGTCAGATCCTTACGTGAAACTGAAACTGATTCCTGATCCCAAGAGTGAGAGCAAGCAGAAGACCAAGACCATCAAGTGCTCCCTCAACCCCGAGTGGAACGAAACATTTAGATTGTAAGTTAAAATTACTGCATCCCAGTCTGGGTGGCAAGGTTGGGTTGTGGACCACCTGAGATTGGGAAGGTCCTTTAACAGCCTGTCTTTCCTTTCCTCTGTCCCTGACTCCTCCTCTCCCTCCCTTTCTCCCTTCCTCTCTTCCTTCTTTCCTTCCTCTCCACCTGCAGTTTTGCATTGCAAGCCAAGTAAAAATTGGAGCTTTTTTCATATACAGTATTGAGAATGTCTCTGATGTGGGGGAGTGGAAAATACTGTGATGTGTTGCTAGGTGAAGCCAAATTGTGGGAGTTGCTCTGGGTCTCAGCAAACATAGAATGCAACCCATAGGGTGTGGGGATGACCTGCTTAGGGCTGTGTGTGTGGCTGATGCTGGGCCAGCCACCAGCCACCTGCTGGGAGCTGTTTGCTAGCTGCCATGCAGGGTCTTCCCTGGCTAGTGCTCCAAGAACATGGCATCACTTTTTGATGCATCTGAGCTAACAATTATGAGATACATCAGCCGACAGTTACTGAGCACGTGCTGTTTATAACAAGCACTGTATTAAGGGATCTGGCTTCACTAGTCATTTCATCCCCATTTTACCAACGGAGCTTTAAGAGGTTAAAGAACAGGCCAGTATCCCACAACAAGAACAGGGTAGGATGGGATTCAGTGACAGTCCAACTCCAGGGAAAAGTGAATGTGTTAATTGCTCAGTTGTATCCAACTCTTTGTGACCCCATGGATTGTATCCTGTCAGGTTCCTCTGTCCATGGAACTTCCTAGGTAAGAATATTGGAGTGCGTAGCCATTCCCTTCTCTAGAGGATCTTCCTGACCCAGGGATAGAACCCTAGTCTCCTGCACTGCAGGTAGATTCTTTACTGTCTGAGCCACCAGGGAAGCCCTCCAACTTCAGGGATCATGGGCCAAAAGCATGACTTCTTGTGGTGCCCTGTTTCCTCCTTCCCCTCTCAGAGCAAAACTGGGGGCTCATCTCAGCCTCCATCAAGGACATGCCCTAGAACAATTTTCCCCAGACTGGCCCCAGCAAGGCTCTTTCCTTCATACATTTCCTCAACCTCATTATCAACCTGCATGTGTGCAAACACTCACATAATTACAGGACTGGCATTCATAGTTCTTAGAGTGACTGTGTCAGTAGGATTTCCTGAACATCGTGGATCCTGGACATACGGCAGCGCAAGTGGTTAGAACTGCCTGGTCAGAGCTCGCCTGGGTCCTCTTCCTGTTTAACCACAGGCTGTAAAACAGAAAAGCTCTGCCTCCCTAGGGAGCTTGCCCGGGATGAAAACTGAATTTGTTTCTTGCAACAGCTTGTAATCTTTAAACGTTGCTACCTTCAGGCTTTGCCTCTTGTACATTTCATATGCTTGAGAAATCACGGTAACCTCACTGACTTTTTTTTTTCCCTCCTTGCAGCCAGCTGAAAGAATCGGACAAAGACAGGAGACTGTCTGTAGAGATTTGGGATTGGGATCTGACCAGCAGAAATGACTTCATGGGATCTTTGTCATTTGGGATTTCTGAACTGCAGAAAGCTGGTGTTGATGGCTGGTAAGGAAGCTTTCACTTTGAGAGCAACAGTACAGCTTGATCCATCGAAACCTGAGATCAAGAATGGTTCCCTTTTTCTCCTAAAGACTGAAGCAGAATCACAAGTGAAAGCTGGTAGATTGGCTCTGCCACATCAGTTCAGTTCAGTCGCTCAGTTGTGTCCGACTCTTTGCGACCCCATGAGTCGCAGCACGCTAGGCCTCCCTGTCCATCACCAACTCCCAACTCCCACAGTTCACTCAAACTCGTGTCCATCGAGTCGGTGATGCCATCCAGCCATCTCATCCTCTGTCGTCCCCTTCTCCTCCTGCCCCCAATCCCTCCCAGCATCAGGGTCTTTTCCAGTGAGTCAACTCTTCGCATGAGGTGGCCAAAGTTTTGGAGTTTCAGCTTTAGCATCAATCCTTCCAATGAACACCCAGGACTGATCTCCTTTAGAATGGACTGGTTGGATCTCCTTGCAGTCCAAGGGACTCTCAAGAGTCTTCTCCAACACCACAGTTCAAAAGCATCAATTCTTCGGCACTCAGCTTTCTTCACAGTCCAACTCTCACATCGATATATAACCACTGGAAAAACCATAGCCTTGACTAGACGGACCTTTGTTGGCAAAGTAATGTCTCTGCTTTTGAATATGCTATCTAGGTTGGTCATAACTTTCCTTCCAAGGAGTAAGCGTCTTTTAATTTCATGGCTGCAGTCACCATCTGCAGTGATTTTGGAGCCCCCAAAAATAAAGTCTGACACTGTTTCCACTGTTTCCCCATCTATTTCCCATGAAGTGATAGGACCAGATGCCATGATCTTCGTTTTCTGAATGTTGAGCTTTAAGCCAACTTTTTCACTCTCCTCTTTCACTTTCATCAAGAGGCTTTTGAGTTCCTCTTCACTTTCTGCCATAAGGGTGGTGTCACCTGCATATCTGAGGTTATTGATATTTCTCCTGGCAATCTTGATTCCAGCTTGTGCTTCTTCCAGTCCAGCGTTTCTCATGATGTACTCTGCATGTAAGTTAAATAAACAATATACAGCCTTGACGAACTCCTTTTCCTATTTGGAACCAGTCTGTTGTTCCATGTCCAGTTCTAACTGTTGCTTCCTGACCTGCATATAGGTTTCTCAAGAGGCAGGTCAGGTGGTCTGGTATTCCCATCTCTTTCAGAATTTTCCACAGTTTATTGTGATCCACACAGTCAAAGGCTTTGGCATAGTCAATAAAGCAGAAATAGATGTTTTTCTGGAATTCTCTTGCTTTTTCCATGATCCAGTGGATATTGGCAATTTGATCTCTGGTTCCTCTGCCTTTTCTAAAACCAGCTTGAACATCTGGAAGTTCACGGTTCACGTATTGCTGAAGCCTGGCTTGGTAAATTTTGAGCATTACTTTACTAGCATGTGAGATGAGTGCAATTGTGCAGTAGTTTGAGCATTCTTTGGCATTGCCTTTCTTTGGGATTGCCGTATAGATAACATTTTATTTAGTCCTCATGCAAAAATTCCATGGACAGAGGAGCCTGGTAGGCTACAGTCCATGGAGTCACAAAGAGTCGGACATGACTGAGCAACTTCACTTTCCTAGACTTTTCCGTGCAAAAAAAAAAAAAAAGAAAGAATTAGTTGTCAGTATTTTCAAACTCAGGAAATTTTCAATAAAAGTTTGGGCCTACAGGGTAACAAGTGAGAACAGCTGAGTAGTTAATACTGACTTTTGACAGGATGTGGTGGTGGTGGTGGTCTAGTCGGCTAAGTTGTATCTAACTCTTATCACTCCATGGACTGTAGCCCACCAGGCTCCTCTGTCTATGAAATGTTTCAGGCAGGAACACTGGAGTGGGTTGCTGTTTTCCTATTCCATAGGATCTTCTTGGCCCAGGGATTGAACCCAGGTCTCCTACATTGCAGGCAGATTCTTTAGTGATGGAGCAACCAGGGAATCCCATTTGCTGCAGTCCTCATTAGTCCCTATGGTTTTACATCTGTCCCACTTTACACAACAGTATGACTTAAGAGGCCCCATGAGCACTAAAATGGCTCTCACACTGTATTTAAAAGGTATGTTTAATTCACTGTTAGATTTTGACTCCTTAAGAAGATGCCTCTTCACTGGGACTGCTTACCAAGCCTGGCCACCACAGTACTGGGGGGTTACTGTCACTCACGCTAAATTGCTTCAGTTCTTTCTGACTCTTTGTGATCTTGTGGACCCGCCAGGCTCCTCTGTCCATGGCGATTCTCCAGGCAAGAATACTGGAGTGGGTTGCTATGTCCTCCTCCGGGGGATCTTCCTGACCCAGGGATGGAACCCTCATCTGTTATATCTGCTGCATTGTCAGGTGGGTTCTTTACCACTAGCGCCACCTGGGAAGTCCTGGTTACTTTCACAGTCAGCTGCAGTATCTCCCTTGTTCTGGCATGTTTGCTTCTAACAACAACAACATCTTTGCCCAATATTCCCGGCGAAGAGGCTGGGTAGGTCCTCTTTGGTGACTGTTTCTTTCCCAGTTATCTGAGCAGAGGAGTCAGAAGAGATGGTCCACCTTGACACTAGAACTATGGGAGAAGTAGTAATTTGGCAGGGGTCCTGTCTCTTTAAGAGAAATTGTGTCATTTCTGAATGGTCCTTGCTCTGGACTTTTTCAGTTATAAGTGAAAGACAATCAGAACCAAACTGGTTTAGCAAGAAAGAGAATGGATCATCGGAAGCTCACAAGGGACCTCACGTCCTTTCCATTGTCCGTCTTACAACTTCCTTGTCTCTCCTCCACATTTATCATAGGCATTTATTCACTTTATTTATTTGTGCTCACTCCATCCTAGTCATTAGAAATATATCAAGTATAAGACAGACATGCCCTTGTAAAACTTAGCTTCTAGAAAAGAATGCGAAACCTTGAAGAAGAAATCATACAAATAACTAATCAGTGACTACATGGTGAGAGACGTGAAAGGATGCAGAAGCTGAGACCATAAAAAAAGTGTGCTGAAAAGTTCACTTGTACCCTTTTGGGGGAACTTATCTACAAACAAACAGAGTTACAGAAGCAGAAGACAAACTTATGGTTACTGGGGGTGGAGGGGAGGATAGGAGGGATAAATTAGGAGATTGGGATTGATATAGACACATTACTATACATAAAATGGGGCTTCCCAGGTAACTCTGGTATGCCTGCCAATGCAGGAGACATGGATTCGATATCTGGGTCAGGAAGATACCCTGGAGAAGAAAATGGCAACCCACTCCAGTATTCTTGTATGGAAAATCCAGTATTCTTGTCTGGAAAATCCCATGGACAGAGGAGCCTGGTTGGCTACAGTCCATGGGGTCACAAAGTCAGACATGAAAGAGCAGGCACGCACATTCTATATATAAAATAGATAACTATTAATAATAAGTACCTACTGTATAGCACAAGGAAGTCTACCCAGTGTTCTGTAATGACCTATATGGAAAAAGAATCTAAAAAACAGTGGATATAGGTATATGTATAATTAATACACTTTGCTGTACAGCAGAAACTAATCAACATTATAAATCAAATATACTCCAATACAATTTTTTTTTAAAATTTAAAAAGAAGTGTGCTAAAGCCCAATCACAAAAGTTAAAGACATAATTCTCATAAAAAAAGATAATGAGCATTTGTTAAAGTTTTCCTTGGCTCATGAGTGAGGAAGCTGGGAAGATGAATGCCTAATTCTATAGGTTTGAGGAATTTTTTTCGGGCTTCCCTGGTGGCTCAGATGGTAAAGAATGGGTTTGATCTCTGGACCAGGAAAATCCCCTGGAGAAGGGAATGGCTACCCAGTATTCTTGCCTGGAGAATTCCACGGGCAGAGGAGCCTGGTGGGCTGTAGAGAGTTGGACAGAGAGTTGGACACAACTGAGCAACTAACACTTTCACTTATACTTTCAGACAAAGGAATGCTGAAATAACTTGGCTAAGTTAGATGTAAAACTGGCTGCTGTTAAACAGGGCAGTAAAATCACAATTTTGGAGGTTATTGTATCTACCAGACCGAAGAACAAAATCTCACCTCGGATTTCTAAAAGTTGACATCTGTCTTTGCAGACTTGGGAGACCATCTGTATCTTACTGGATTGTGAATAATAAATAATAGGACCAAGAGGAAGGAGATAACTAATTAGAAAATGCTCAAGCATGACATTAAAAGGTCACACCATCATCCTTTTGCCTCTTCCCCAAGTTCTGGATAATTTTTCTTGACGTCTGGATGATTTGACTTTGCAGGCTCTCAGCATTGCTACTCAGATTGCTTGTTCCTTCCTCTTTAAATCAAGTGTAAAGAGGTTAAACAGAAAGAATGCATGATCCCTGGGGGTATAAATGAGACAGGAGAGAACATAATAATAATAATTATGATAACAATAGCTGCCTCTTATTGACTCTTTCTAGTGCCAGGCTCTGGGCTGATCTCTTCCCAGGTGTCCTGAAGTCATACATTGATACAGTGTTAGTCAGATGTGGGGAAAAAATATAGCTGCTTTATTTTCTATAATGGACCTAGACTTTCTTATGCGGTTTTGTGACCTCCTGGAGGCCGAGGAGAAGGGAACCTTCACTGTAGATGGTGGCTTCTGGGCTTCATTGCTGCAGGGTGATCAACCCTGCCTGGTCCCTGAACCAGCACCCACAGAGGCAGGACAGTTCTCTCCCCAAGCCCCCAGCTGTGGGGGCATCCTTCTGGCTTCGTGCTGGAGTCTCAGGTCCTCGGCTGTTGCCTCTGATTGTGAGGTCCCTTCACAGTGCCTGTCCTCTTTGTCCCGCCCCGTGGGCCACTGCCAGGCCCCACCCTGATCAGCGCTTCCATGACCTCTCATTTTTTGAGTCTCCTGCGTGGAGATCCAGGAGCTCCATCTCAGAGCCCTCTGTCTTTCCCTCTGCAGCTGCTGCTATGCTTGTGGCCCTCCGTGCAGGTCTCTGCCCAGGGCTCTGGAGGCAGGGGGCCCAAGCCCTCTGCTTTCACCCTGTCCTCCCCTGCCTCCTTCACGTGGTTCTCCAGACCCCTAAGGGCAGGGCTGTCTCCCACAAGGGCCACATCCTTCTTCCTGGGCCAGCGCCCGCCATGTCTCCTCCCCTGAAGCAAACGGCAGAGTGCAGAGAGGACAGAATGGCTTGATGATAAGGGACGGGTCACCAGGAGTAAGTCCAAATACGACTGCATTTACACTTCCATCAGCTTTTAATTCTCCCAGCACTGCTGGGTGGAACATTGTTCCCTGGATCAGAGTAGTTTATCGGGGGGTGAGGTGCACACAGCACATCAGTAACAGTGCTGGAGATCAGGTCCAGGTCTCTGTGATGCCAGCATCTAAGCACCTACACATCCCATTCTACCCCCGGTATGGTGGGGGCCTAGAAGGCAGACTGGAAGCTTGGCTCTTCTGACCAGTTAGATGCCTTGTGACCTCAGACTTCGCCACCTGTACCACAGCCTTCTTAGCAGGTCTGATTCCATTCATCAGGAGTAATTATAGCAACCTGCCTCCATCTGTCTCTTGGGATAGTTGCAAAGTTGATGAAATAATAGTAGGAAGGGAACTTCTACAAAAATAAAAGCCCTCTTCAGATGCTGTAGATAAAAGTCCTCTTCAGATGTAGGGCCATGTAGGGCCAAGATATCTATGATGCTGTCTTACCTTGAAATATACCAAATGCTAGAAATTTGGGTTCTTGACCCAGGTATTTTTTTTTTTAACAGATATATTTTTTTAAACATTTATTCATTCATCTGCATTGGGTCTTAGTTGCGTCATGTGGGATCTTTCATTGTGGCACACGGACTCTGTAGTTGGGGTGAACAGGCTAAGTTGCTCCATGGCACGTGGGATCTTAGTTCCCCGACCAGGAATTGAACCCACGCCCCCTGCATTGCAAGGTGGATTCTAAACCACCAGACCACCGGGGAAGTCCCAACCCAGGAATTCTTTTAACCCTGTGCGATCTAGGGTGTGTCCCATTCCCTCTGTGAGACTCAGTGTGCCCCTCTGGAAGGGGACGAGCGCTCGCTGCTCTTCTGCGGTTCTCATTTAAGGCCGCCTGGCAGAAACAGCAAGGAACGCGTCCAGATGTGACGCACCAGCCCTGGGCCCGCATCTGCTGCTCTGCTGCCAGTTCTGTGTCTGTTGTCAAACCCTCTCCTTTGTTTCTAATTTTGTGTCTTTATACCGTGTTCTTTCCTTCCCCTTGTTTTTTCAGAAGTTTATCTGTTTCACTGTTGTTGTTGTTTTTTTTTACTTCTTCAAAGAGTCTGGGATTTGTATATCAGTTCTGTGTTTCTGTTTTCTCCTTTCCCGTAGGTTTGTTTTGTGGTTGTCTTTGAATTTCAGTTGAATATTTGGCTAATTTATTTTTTTCTCTCTTAACTTATGCTGCTCTTTAAAAATAACAGGCAAGCATTGGCGGGAACAGAAATTTCTGTTTTGATACATCGCATTGAGCTTTTGTGGCTTACTCGAAGTTTGCAGTTGTATTTTTAATTTTCTTTCTAACATGCTTTTCCTTAGGCATGTTTTATAGCTAGAGGCTATAACTTAACTTAAAGTCTTAACTTTTTGTTTACCTTTTTATTACTAATGTTCAGTGACAGTTTTTGTGCTTTATAGCCAGAGAATATGGCCTGTGCATTTTTCATGTTTTCCTTGCCATTCTTTTTTTTTTTTCAATTTAGCTTAGTGTATGGTCAGTGTTGCTAATTGTTCTGTGTACATTTCAATAGAAAGATTTATTTACTATTTGTAATCTTGGGCAACATCTTTTTAGTAGCCTCACATATCCCATTCTTATAGCTATGCCTCAACTTACATAATAATATTCTTATTATAAGATGTGCAATGTTTACCTATATAAATAATTCTACAGTAAATATACTTATAAGTGAAACCTTTGCTTTAAATATCTCAGTCGCTAAGTTGTGTCCGACTTTTGTGACCCCATGGACTGTCCATGGGATTTTCTAAGCAAGAATACTAGAATGGGTTGCCATTTCCTTCTCAGGGGGATCTTCCCGATGCAAGGATCAAACCTGTGTCTCCTGCATTAGCAGGCAGATTCTTTATCACTGAACCAGCTGGGAAGCCCTTGCCTTAATTATTTCCTAATAAATTCTTAAGCCTAGAATCAGTAGCTTTGAGGATATATGCATTATTAAAGTATTTACCATATTGTTCTATCATTTTTTTCAATTAATTTACATTCTCACCAGTGCTGTGTGAGACTTTTCCTTTCACCCACGCTTGTCAACATCCGGTATTATAAATTTCAAAGATGATGCAGAAGCTATACATATTTTGTTACTAAATATATATATATATTTAGATAATATACATGCATAATGTGATATACATTTTATATGTACTTTAATAATATAAATGTTTATTATTTACATACATTTGTTACTAATTACGTTGAATGCTTTCATTTGTATATTGCCTTTTTTTTGTTTTCATAAGCGACTGTGTACTGTGTTTTGCCTGTTATTTTCTTACTAATTTAGACGTTTTTATATAAGAGGGATAATACTGTCTTTGCTGAAATATGCGTTGCAATATTCCCTTCTTTCATGTTGTATGTTAATTTTGGGAATATGCATTTTTTTCTTAGTGGTATATAAAACATTCCATTCAAATCTAATTAGCATAATAAATATCAAGCCAACTGCCAGGAAAAGTTCTCAAGTTTGTCCTCTAATGCCCTAATTGTTCACTGGATTATCCATCCTAGTGTTCACTGTCTCCAATGGATTTTAAAACTTAGAATTATATATATATATTTTTCTGAAAGTAGTTTTTCCTAAGTTCAAATTGTTCCTGCTTCATAGACGCATTCACCTCTTGGAACTCACTGAAAATATGAGTTAGATATTGTTTGGAATTTTGTTTCTTTTGACACTGGTTCTGTTTCATGGAAACTGGATTCCTCGTTGTTTCTCTTTATTTGAGAGAGGTTCTTCATGTGCCCTCCATATAGAATGGTGAGCATAGAAATGTGAGTGTGTGTGTATGTGTTAGTCGCTCAGTCATGTCTGACTCTTTGCAACCCCATGGACTGTAACGGTCCAGGCGCCTCTGTCCGTGGCATTCGCCAGGCAAGAACTCTGGAGTGGGTTGCCGTGCCCTTCTCCAGGGGATCTTCCCGACCCAGGGATTGAACCTAGTTCTCTTGCATTTCAGGCAGATTCTTTACCGTCTGAGCTACCAGGGAAGCCCAAGAAACCTGAGTGTCCTGTTCTAATCTATCATATCCAGATGAAGGGACAAAGAAGTCTTTTGTATTTTTGAAATTCTTCTTTGTCAGGTCTGGGGTCCCGGTCCTGTAGATACCGGGGGGAGGGCTATGACCTGAGACAGCTGCACAGCAGGCAGCCCTGCTACCTGATGGTGGGGCATCTTCTGCCTGCTGGGTTTGTGCATCTCAAAGCTGGAAGGGATCCCTGTTCCTCCTTTCTGATGGCTTCACTGTCCATATCCAGAGGCCATAGTGACAGCGTACTGGCCACAGCGAATGTGAGGGGTGGGGGGCTCCTGTTTTGACCAATGCCCCAGGCGCTGGTGTGTCCTGTACCTCCTGAATATGGATCAAAATTGGTGATCCTCATCCTATCTCTGGTGGTCTGATCCAGGGTTGCTAGTGGGGTCCTGTGAGGTTCCCATTGACTGATCACAGCTGGTCAATCCCTCTTAACATATATCTTCCAAAATACTTTCTACTCCAAATGGATTAGATAGTGCATGGTTGAGATGCTGGCCATATAGAACTGTAACTGGACAAAACTATTCTTCTGTTGGTGTTGCTTCAGTTCTTGAGTTTGCTGCAGAGAAAGTCTCAGAGGGCCCTGATGTATTCTAAATGCTCTTTAACCCTTGCTGTTTGCTGAGCTCCCATTTTAACAAAGTAGGGGGGCAGGCGTTAGTCTCAGAGCCTTTGGTAAGCAATACCATCTACTTGGTTTTTTTTTTTTTTTCACTTTTTATTAGAGTATCATTGCTTTACAGTGTTATGTCATTTTCGGCTGTACAACAAAGTGAATCAGCCACATGTATGAGTAACTTTGATTTGCATGTGTTTAATTTTTCACAGATACGTACTTTCTGCTTAACAAATGATATTGGTTTTCTTTACAAGGAAGAGATATAGAGTGTCCTTTTAAAGTGAATTTATTATTTAAAAAAGAGGTGATTAAATGAAAGCATTAAGTTGATAATAACATTCAGATTTAGCAAAATCCACAAAGGTGAATGAATTTTGCCAAAGACTGCTCCATGCTCTCTTACTAGCACTTTAATTTGTGGAACTTCCTGGAAGTCCCTGCTTTGTGGATAGCACCCTTCTTGATTTCAAGCAAAGATACAGATGTTCTCTTATTTTTATATTTCTTTGGGTAATTTCAGTGGAAGTTTGGAAGATGAGCATTGACTATTAAATGTGGAGGCATCTGGGCTCAAACTGGCATCTTGGCTTTGAGTCACCTATCTGTCTATTTTTAGAAGCTGCCGAGGAAGATTTGTGAATGGAGAAAAACATTGTGATGAAAACTGTAAATTTTGCTTAGGAAGTCTTTGGGAGTGAGGAATTTGGGGTTCTTTTTTCGCCCAATGACTTAATTGTCTTTGGAATGTCCCTTTTCCTTCCTCACGCTCATCTCAGTCTGACTAGATGAAAATATCTTTGTGGTCTAGAAACAAATTGAAACCATTTTGTTTATTATAATAATATGAATATCAGTAACAATGATGATGATGCCTTTTATTAAACACTTGCTAAATGCCAGATTTTATTTTCTTGGGCTCCAAAATCGCTGCATGGTGACTGCAGCCATGAAATTAAAAGACACTTGCTCCTTGGAAGAAAAGCTATGACCAACCTAGACAGCATTTTGAAAAGCAGAGACATTACTTTGCCAACAAAGGTCTGTATAGTCAAAGCTATGGTTTTTCCAGCAGTCACACATGGATGTGAGAGTTGGACCATAAAGAAGGCTGAGCGCCAAAGAATTGATGCTTTTGAACTGTGGTGTTGGAGAAGACTCTTGAGAGTCCCTTGGACTGCATGGATATCCAACCAGTCCATCCTAAAGGAAATCAGTCCTGAATATTAATTGAAAGAACTGATGCTGAAGCTGAAACTCCAGTACTTTGACTACCTGATGTGAAGAGCCGACTCTGATGCCGGTAAAGATTGAAGGCAGAAGGAGAAGGGGATGACAGAGAACAAGATGGTTGGATGGCATTACCGACTCAGTGGACATGAGTTTGAACAAGCTCCAGGAGACGAAGGACAGAGAAGCCTTGCATGCTGCAGTCCATGGGGTCACAAGGAGACGGACACGACTGAGTAACAACAAAATGCCAGCCACCAGGCTTATCATCTTACATACATCATCACGTGTCAACTTCACCATGATCCTATGGAAAAGGCTTTTATTCCTGTTTATAGATGAGAAGAATCAAGGCTCGAGGGATCTTCCTAGCTCATTCAATTACCCAAAGAGGCAAGGGAAGAGGTGAAATTTGGACCCAGGCATGGTTTGACTCCAGGACTTGTGTACTTTCTCAGGAGCTTGACTACCAGACACTTTGGGAAGGTGTCTGTGTAGAAAAACAGCATCATTGAGTGAAGTCCATAGTCTTCCAAGCGCTGCCGAGTGCTGAGTGGCAAGGTGGCAGTGTGTTACAGTGGAAGGGGGTAGGAATGCTGGGACAGCGAGATACAGTGATACAGCGTGATACATCAGCCTTCTTTCAGAATCAGAAAGCACTTTCTTGTTGTCAGTCACTAAGTCGTGTCCGATTCTTTGCGACCTCATGAATTGCAGCACGCCAGGCTTCTCTGCTTCACTATCTCCTAGAATTTGCTCAAACTCATGTCCATTGAGTTGGTAATGCTATCTAGCCATCTCAACTTCTCTTCTTGCCCTCAATCTTTCCCAGCATCAAGGTCTTTCCTAATGAGTGGGCTCTTTGCATCAGGCTGCTGAAGTATTGGAGCTTCAGCATCAGTCCTTCCAATGAATAATCACTTGATTGGTTTGATCTCCTTGCTGTCCAAGGGACTCAGGAGTCTTCTCCAGCACCACAATTCAAAAGCATTAGTTCTTCAACACTCAGCTTTCTTTATGGTCCAACTCTAACATCCATTAATGGGCCCCACAAAATGGATAGAAACAATGGCTGTTATAACCAAGAAAATCCTGTGTGTCTATGTGTGTGTACAGGCTGACAAAGAACTTTGCATTCTATAAACATATTTTTTCTGATGTCTTTCTGATGGTTATAAAAATATAAATGAGGGAAGAGCTAGGGAGTGTGGAATTGACATGTAAATACTGTTATATTTAAAATGGATAATCAACAGAGTCATACTGTATAGCACAGGGAACTTTGCTCAATGTTATGTGGCAGCCTGGATGGGAGGGGAGTTTAGGGGAGAATGGACACATGTATGTGTGTGTGTGTATATATATATATTTATATGGCTGAGTCCCTTTTCCATCCACCTGAAACTATTACAACATTGTTAATCAGCTATACTCCAATATAAAACAAAAAGTTAAAAAGAAAAGCAAACCTCTTCCTGGAAAACCAACGGGGAATTTGAGTTTTTTGCATATGAGCCACCTGTTCTCCTTGTGTGGCCCTGCAATAAACCTTTCTCTGCTCCAAACAAAAGTTTCTCTGCACATACATACACATAATATACCTACCTACACACACACACCCACACCCACACACACACACAGATACATCCCCAAACCAAACACCCATCAACACATGTTTTTAAAGCAGTTTTCTGTAGACCCCTCTCCCTTATCCTAATCATCAGAATATGAAGTAGCATCATGGAGTTTGTCTTTCCTTTGCTCCCTTTAGGTTTAAGTTACTGAGCCAGGAGGAAGGCGAGTACTTCAACGTGCCCGTGCCACCGGAAGGCAGTGAGGGCAACGAGGAACTGCGACAGAAATTCGAGGTGAGATGTGTTTCTTTCAGCATCGGTGGGAACCAGCTGAGTCTGCCTCCGTACTGTTTTTCTTGTTCGTGGTGTGATTTCTACCAAGGCCTTTCACGATCCTGGGCCTTGGAAATGTTGTTCCACCTCCCAGAAAACTACATATCCTTCAAGATCTCAATTAAGTGTTCCCTGCCTTCTGACATCATTCTGCCTCCTTGTCTTCAATCAGATTTAGACCTTTCCTTAAACGTGTTCATTCGCTACCTGGGTCATTTGGATGGTGGCTTGGACAGGAATGTCAGTAACAATGAATGAAAACAGTGGATAAGGTAGTGATTATATTCTAGAAGCTGAGTCAAGTAGGCTTGCTGAGGTCTGGAATTTGGATTTGGATCTGTTGTCGGTGGGATGGTGCTGTATTAACGCATGGAATTAACTGTGCTTGAAATACCTTTAGGTGCATCTTCCCAAGATTAAGAGCCCTTGGCTCTGACCTTGGGCAGTAGCGCTGGTCTGTTTCTACCCCAGGCAAACCCCTTCTCCCCTGTGGGGCCACATAAACTCCATTTTCCAGGAGTTTGGGATGTATATGGGATGCAAAGGTGTGTAGGACATATCCCAGTTTTACAAAGAAAATGCTTTGGAGAAATAGGTTTGAGTTCTTTCATTAAGTGTGTATTGAGTGATTTTAAAGTAGTTTCATAAGGGAAAACTCATTATTTTGTTCACAGGAACTTAATATACGAAGTCTGATGGGAAATCATCAATTCTAGATAAGCAATGATGGTCTACTAACTCTGAAAAATTGTATGAAATATCTAAAATGAAATAGGTTACTGTCATTGTTATTCGTCCAGTAATCACGCAAGCAAATAGAAGCAGAACGTGACCAGGTAAAGTTCTGTGACAGGTCCATGGTGCTTTGAGAAGATGTAAGAGGGAAATATAACATCTGAGAGGGCAGGGAAGGAGCCTCTGAGGAAACAAAACAGGAGGTTAACCAAGTAAAGGGGGGGAAAAGCCTTTCATTCCAAGAGGAGAGCAGATATAAAGGCCCTGTGTTGGGCGATCTGTTGCAACTATGGGATGCTCAAAGATGGCCAGTGTGGCTGGAGCAGAGAGAGCAAAGTCTGAGTTCAAAGTGCGGCTGGGAGGTGGTGGGGGTCAGAGTAGTGCTGGCTTTGGCAAGGGTTTGGGCATTTATTCCAAGAACCCTCTTAGAGTCCCCTCAGCTAGATAGAAATAGTACTTGGATCCTGACCCTTGTCTTGAGCCTGCACCCTCCGTAAAACCTGGTGATGGTTCTGACCCAGTGGGACTTCCCATCATGGAAGCAAGTGGAGTAAACATGTTGGCCGTGGGCTCATCAGTCATTCTCCAGGGAACTCGATCACAGGTTCATCCTCACAGGGCCACTCAAGCCCAAATGAGTGGATGAAAGTTAAGAACTGGACACTGGGAACTTCCCCGCTGGTCCAGTGGTTAAGAATTCGCCTGCCAATCCAGGGGACACGGATTTGATCCCTGGTCTGACAAGATCCCACGTGCTGCGGGGCAGCTAAGCCTGGACACCACAACCACGGAGTCTGGGTGCTGAAAATACTGAAGCCTGAGCCCCT
This sequence comes from Bos javanicus, assembly GCF_032452875.1. Lineage (NCBI taxonomy): Eukaryota > Metazoa > Chordata > Mammalia > Artiodactyla > Bovidae > Bos > Bos javanicus. The sequence goes on from NC_083892.1 coordinate 21,751,997, forward strand.
AGAGCCTGTGCTCCGCAACAAGAGAAGCCTCTGCAACGAGAAGTCCGAGGACTGCAGCCAAAGAGTAGCCGCTGCTCGCTGCAACTAAAGCAAAGCCCGTGTGCAGCAGCGAAGACTCAGCATAGCCAAAAATAAATAAATAAATAAAAAAGAACTGGACACTGATTTTTTTTTTTTTTAAAAAGGTAGGACTGGAGGGCAGGCCTTCCACAGAGCTCTTTCCAGTTCCTTCCCTCAACTTTCTGATGGAGTGGTGTCCGTTTGCTGCGGAGTTAAAAATGTCCTCTTGTGGATGAAAAAAAGAAAATAAGACCAGTGTTTTCTTATATAAAATGAAGTCTCAGTTTTGCAAAATAATTTCTTCTGTCTTAGGGCAGCTGGGGTGACATTTCAGAACACCCAGGAAAACATTTCTTACATGAACAGAGCATTTGTCTGGGCCAGTTACTGGCTTGAAGGAAAGGACTGTTTTATCTGCGTGCAACAAAACGTGTCCCTTTATTTCCCGAAAGAGCCTGCAAACGCTTGTTTATGCCTGAGTGGTAATCGCTCCACACCATAGTTTGTTGATTAAAAAAATGTTTCCAAGAGACCGAAAATTGTTCCCAGACACATAGAGGAATTTCAGTTGACCTTGAACGTGAGAAATGTAATCCCTGTGCAATAACCAATTAGCACCCAGAATGACTCAGAAATTACTTTCAAGCCTCTTATCTGGAGAAATTCTGAGTGATGGTAAAATCGAGCTGCAGAAATTGGCATAATAGAATTTCATGGTAGGGTGAGCTTGGTGAAGTTACTGCTCGTGGTCTGTTTCAGGACGTCGGAGGAGGCTGTTTGGGGACTTCTGTCCGGCCATGGTCTTGCTGATAGGCTGGGGAAAGCTCCACCATTTTGCTTGGTTCCAAATGGGTCTTCTGAGAGTTGTAGACATTTTTTTTGGGTGGTTGATTTTTAAATTTTTTATTAATAGTTATTTTTAATTAATTGATTATTGGTTTACAATAATGGTTTGGTTTCTGTCACACATCAACATGAATTAACCACAGGTGTACATATATCCTTTGCCTCTCCAAATCCCTCCCATTCCCTCCCACCTCCCGCTCATTCCCACCCTTCTAGATTATTCCAGAGTCCCAGTTTGAGTTCCTGAGTCATACAGAAAATTCCCATTGGCTATCTATTTACAGAGAAATTTTTGATTTAATAAAATGCTCACTGCTGCTGCTGCTGCTGCTAAGTCGCTTCAGTCTCTCTATGTGCCTTTTATTAAGTGTTTTAGAAGTATTAACTCATATAATTCAATCCTTACAGCCACCTTGACTGGTTGGTACTCCTATCATCCCCCTTTATCTTTTACAGATGAGGAAACTGAGGCCCAGAGAGGTTAAGCAACTTTCTAACATCCCTCAGCTGGTCGCTGTCTCACTTTGAGTTTCCCCAGAAACAGACTCTCAGGATTCAAGTCCACATGGTTTCTTTAGGGGCTTCTCAGGTGGCGCTAGTGGTAAAGAACCTACCTGCCGTGCTGGAGACATAAGAGACTCAGGTTCACTCCCTGGGTTGAGAAGATCCCCTGGAGGAGGGAGTGGCAACCCACTCCAGTATCCTTGCCTGGAGAATTCCATGGACAGAGGAGCTTGGCAGTGACGCCGAGAAGCATCTAGCGTAGTGAGGACGTGAGGCAGGGAGAGGAAGCGAGTTGGGAAAGGATGTACTATCAGCAAGATACCACTGTGGGCAACTGGAGTTTAATCCTGCTTTAGCTGGGGTTTAGCGTGGGTCACAGGGTTTCCAGTCAAGGAGCAAGCAGCTGAATTGTTATCCACCAGTCCCGCTTCCATCACTGGCTGCTTCTGGGGAATTAGCTTGTCAGCGGTTTCAACTTGGCCTGCCAGTGGACTATACTTGCTCCTGCAGTCAGGAAATGAGCCTGTAGACAGAGTCACAGGTGTCAGCGGCCAGCAGCCCAGGTGTAGAGGGGCGGGGGACGGGGCGCCAAAGGGTCTTGGCTGGATGACTGGGGCTACAGCTGTGCAGCGTAGCCTGTGCTGTTCAGGTGGTTCGAGAGCCAGCTTGCCTGCATTTGAGTCCCAGCTCTTCCCTTCCTTGCTGGGTGCTGAAGGCAAGTTACTTTATCTCTGAGCTTTTGATTCCCCATCTGCAAAGTGGGGGTATCATGATACTTCTGCTCTCTGGAGGGTCTGTGGCAGTGAATGAAACAATGCACTTTAAACAGTCTGGGGACTTCTCTGGTGCTCCAGTGACTAAGACTCTGTGCTCCCAGGGCAGGGGTTGGGGTTCCAACCCCTGGTCAGGGAACTAGATCCCGCATGTTGCAACTAAGACCTGGTGCAGCCAAATAAAAAAATTGAATAAATAAATCAGCCTGGCATGTGATATTATTCAGATGTCAGCCCATCATTATCATCCTCCCAGAATACATGCAGAATAAATAATGCTCCAGACCTGCCCCTCCTGGTCTTTGGAAGGGCTGCTTGGGGGTTCAGAGCATCAGCGTGGACTTGTAGTCTACTGGGGTCTCTGCCACCACTGTTGGGTGTGAAAGTGCCCTAGGAGCTCCTTGCAGAGGGTAGGGGTGGTAGAGGAGTTTAGTTTAAGCCAATACAGGCATTCTTCATCTGAAACGGAGCCCTGAAGCCTGGCAGCCCAGGTGCCTTCACCCTCCCCTGGTGCAGCCTGGCAAGAGGCAGGGCTCTTTCTCAGAAGCACCTCTGTCTGCTCTCCCTTTGAGCGCTGAGTCCTGGGGCTCTAAATTGCAGACATGAAAAGGCGACCATTAGTGTATCCTGTTTCTGAAGGCATATTCAGCCCAGCAAGACAGAAGATCATTTAAATTTGGGCCTCAGTTTTAAAATGTGTTTGCTCTTCGATGGAGGACCTTGCTAGGCACAAGGTGGCTGGGAGTTCAGAGGGACACAGGACAGGATTCTTGTTCTCCAAAGATCACAAGCCCAAAAGTGTCTAGGATCTGGGCATTTAACAAGGAGTGGGGAGAGCTTGGTGTGAGACAGCAGGGCTGGTGGTGAGAGCGGTAAATGAGATAAACTGGAGCCCGAATGTCCCGTCTACAGGCACGGTGGCTTATGGATGGGCCCAGTGTTGCCAGATCTACTTCTTTAGAAGAAGCAAGGATTTGGGTTTTTAATATGGTATCTTCACCCCACTCCAGTACTCCTGCCTGGAAAATCCCATGGATGGAGGAGCCTGGTGGGCTGCAGACCATGGGGTCGCTAAGAGTTGGACACGACTGAGTGACTTCACTTTCACTTTTCACTTTCTTGCATTGGAGAAGGAAATGGCAACCCACTCAAGTGTTCTTGCCTGGAGAATCCCAGGGATGGGGCAGTCTGGTGGGCTGCCGTATATGGGGTTGCACAGAGTCAGACATGACTGAAGTGACTTAGCAGCAGCAGCAGCAGCTTCTAATTTTTAACAGATGTCAAGCAATGTAAATATTAGTGCAGACCAGGCCAACAGGCTATTAGACTTCTGATCTAGCATGTAGAGGCTAAGATAACATGCTTAGTTCAGGCTCTGATCACAAAAAGCCATAGCCTGACATTTATTTCTCATAGTTCTGGAGGCTGGAGAGTCTAGGGTCAAGGTGCTGGCAGAATTGTCTGGTGAGAGTCTGCTTCCTGGTCCATAGTCATCTTATCACTGTGTCCTCACATGTGAAAGGGGCAAAGGAACTCTCTAGGGTCTCTTTAATTGGGGCACTAATCCCATCCGTGAGGGCTCCACTCTCATGACCTAATCCCCTCCTGCAGGCCCCACCTCCTAACACCATCACCTTTGAGGGTTAGAATGTCAGCATGTGTCAGCTTTGGGGAGGACACAGACATCCGTCTACAGCATAAGCCCACTTTACCTAAGAGGAAAGTCACACAAGCAAATTGAGATGGAGTGTGGAATTCAGAAGAGAGAAGGTTTCTTGCAGGACTGAGGAATGAAGCTGTTTCCCACTTGCTGCTCCTTGAAGAATAGGAAAAAATTTTTCCTCTAAGCAATCAAAGGGAGAAATGGGAGAGTGAGCATGCCTCACTCCTTCCCCTTCAGGGGGTGTGCTGGGCCCTGCAGGTGGAGGGAAGCAGATCTCAGGGCTGGAACAGGGACTGGGAACCAGGCACGGTCAGGACATGGATCTTCATGGGCTGGAGATTGGAGTGTGTGAATCAGGTGGGCCCCGAGTCAGGGTTCAGAGACATCATAATAAAGCAAGGGGATGGTGGCGGCGGGGAGGGAGATAGTGGGGCAGGAGGGAGGGAGGGGACGTGTTTGGATCAGGACAGCCAGGGAAAATCTCTGGGAGCTGGAGGGTGAGGATTTGGGATGATAGGAAGACATGGCCTCCAAAAGCAATGTGGCTTCTGTTCTAGACTCTTTTCTTTCTTTCTTAAATGCTTTTAAAAAATATGAACCATTTTTAAAGTCTTTATTGAATTTGTTACAAATTGTTTCTGTTTTATGTTTTGGTTTTTTGACCCCAAGGCATGTGGGATCTTAACTCCCGGACCAGGGATCAAACCCACACTCCCTGCGTTGAAACGTGAAATCTTAACCACTGGACCACCAGGGAGGTCCCTAAGCTCTTTTCTTGTTTACGGTTTCCCTGGCTATCTGCTTTTAACTACCCCTTCCATGCCTTAACCCTCAAATCCATCTCCAGTTCTTATGTCATTTCTTAACCCGAAACCCACATGATACAACTGCTCACTGGGTATTTATTTACACTGGGTTGTCCCAGAGACACTTAAATCTCGACAAATCTTTATTAAAAAATAACTGGACCAAGAATCCTCTCGAATACCTTGCTAGTAGCCAAAATGCGGAGACAACACAAATGCCTGTAAACAAGAGAATGAACTTAAACAGTGAATGCTACTCAGCAGTACAAAAGCAAACCACTGATTCGTGCATGCAGCAAACGACGTGAGTGAATTTCAAGACCATTATGATGAGTGAGAGAAGCCAGGCGCGAAAAACGACATACCCCATGGAGGAAAACTTAACACTCTCACAGTACGTCTGATGCCAAGCGTATGGGTTTTCCATCCCAAGAAATTCTCCAGTTCTCTGTGGACACCAACTAGGTGTTCTCCAGTTTAATTCAGTTTGGACACTAGCTGCTCAGAGTCAGCACAAACCTCATAGGTTAAGGGCTCATTCCTACAGGACATCCCCCCTGCAACTTTCTTTTTTTTTTTTTAATTTTATTTTATTTTTAAACTTTACAATATTGTATTAGTTTTGCCAAATATCGAAATGAATCTGCCACAGGTATACATGTGTTCCCCATCCTGAACCCTCCTCCCTTCTCCCTCCCCATATCATCCCTCTGGGTCATCCCAGTGCACAAGCCCCAAGCATCCAGTTTCGTGCATTGAACCTGGACTGGCAACTCGTTTCATACATGATACTATACATGTTTCATTGCCATTCTCCCAAATCTTCCCACCCTCTCCCTGTCCAACAGAGTCCATAAGACTGATCTATACATCAGTGTCTCTTTTGCTGTCTCATACACAGGGTTATTGTTACCATCTTTCTAAATTCCATATATATGCGTTAGTATACTGTATTGGTGTTTTTCTTTCTGGCTTACTTCACTCTGTATAATAGGCTCCAGTTTCATCCACCTCATTAGAACTGATTCAAATGTATTCTTTTTAATGGCTGAGTAATACTCCATTGTGTATATGTACCACAGCTTTCTTATCCATTCATTTGCTGATGGACATCTAGGTTGCTTCCATGTCCTGGCTATTATAAACAGTGCTGCGATGAACATTGGGGTACACGTGTCTCTTTCCCTTCTGGTTTCCTCAGTGTGTATGCCCAGCAGTGGGATTGCTGGGTCATAACGCAGTTCTGTTTCCAGTTTTTTAAGGAATCTCCACACTGTTCTCCATAGTGGCTGTACTAGTTTGCATTCCCACCAACAGTGTAAGAGGGTTCCCTTTTCTCCACACCCTCTCCAGCATTTATTGCTTGTAGATTTTTGGATCGCAGCCATTCTGACTGGCATGAAATGGTACCTCATAGTGGTTTTGATTTGCATTTCTCTGATAATGAGTGATGTTGAGCATCTTTTCATGTGTTTGTTAGCCATCTGTATGTCTTCTTTGGAGAAATGTCTGTTTAGTTCTTTGGCCCATTTTTTGATTGGGTCATTTATTTTTCTGGAGTTGAACTGTAGGAGTTGCTTGTATATTTTTGAGATTAGTTGTTTGTCAGTTGCTTCATTTGCTCCCCCTGCAACTTTAGACTCCAATTATAAATATGCTGGTCTCCTATTCTCCCCTGATTTCACGGAATTTGTTGCCATTCGGAGGCATCATTTTGCTATTCACAACAGCAAGCCTCTCCCCGATTGCATTGAGGACCAACGTGGGCCTCATCCATCCATTATCCTACAAAATATGTAGCTGGAAACTTTGCTGGTTGTCTGGGATATTGTGGAATATAAGACATACTCCCTGCCCTGGAAGGTTTCCAGTCTGTTGGGAAAACAAGCGAACAGACAGTTAACCTGCAGCATAAATGGAGAGTGAGGTGGATGAAGGGAGCAGATAGGGACGTCTTATCCAGACAGAGAATCCAGGAAGACTTCCCCGAGAAAGTGAGAATGTGGAGCAGAGAATGTGGGTAACTAGGTTGGTGAAGGGGAGAGAATAATCATCCATACGGGAGCAATAGTAAGTGTAAAGGCTCTGAGGTAGGAGGGCCCTGGGACTCTAGGATGTGAAAGGACAATGAAGCTGGGTTTGTAGGGAAGAAGGACCCAAGAAGTGAAGAGATTGGAAAAGTGGGGAGAGCCTGATCAGACTGGGTCATCTGGGCCCATGAAAGCACCAGGGATCTTAAAAATGCTGGGTCACTACTGAAGCATTTTAAGCTTGGTTGACTTGGTTGAGTGTGAAGGAGCAGAAGTCCCAGTGTGTGTGTTAGCCACTCTTGTCCAACTCCTTGTGACCCCACGGACTGTAGCCCGCCAGGCTCCTCTGTCTTTGGAATTCTCCAGGCCAGAATACTGAGGTGGGTTGCCATTCCCTTCTCCAGGGGATCTTCCCAATCCAGGAATCAAACCTGAGTGTCCTCCATTGCAGGAAGATTCTTTACCATCTGAGCCAGGGAAGCCGTGAAAGTCACAGTTGCTGCATGTAAAGCCCAGTGTGGAGGGAGCCAGGGTGGGTTGTCCAGGTGAGAGATGATGACAGGTGGAGATGGAAGGAGGAAGGAATTCTCAAGACAGCTGGGAGGAAGCAATGACAGTTTCTGGTGGTGGACGAGACACGAGGGATAAAAGAAACATGGAGGTGCCAAGTCTGGCCTTCGCGTTTTGAGTTTGCACTGTGGATACTGGGCTGTGCTTTTCACCGAGTCAGGGGCATAAGTTGCAGGATCCACAGCTTGCCACCGCGCTTGAGTTTGAACACTTAACGCAGGCATCCTCCAACTCTGACGATGTTTTCTATGTGCTTCTCCCTCCAGAGAGCCAAGATCGGTCCTGGGCCCAAGACTCCTGAAGAAAAGACGACCAACACCATCTCCAAATTTGACAACAACGGCAACAGGGACCGGATGAAACTGACCGATTTTAACTTCCTGATGGTGCTGGGAAAAGGCAGCTTTGGCAAGGTACAGTGTGGCTGGGTGGAGGCACCTGCTGCAGAAGGAACCAGCTAACAAGGCAGGCACATTTGCTGTTCATATGGGGCTTATGTTCCAGGGAGGGAGAGAGTGAAAAGTAAATAGAGCTACACTCCAGTTGGTAACCAGTACTGTGAAGGAAATAAATGGAGTGCTGTGTCACAGGCAGATAAAGAAGGGACCCACTCATGGGACGAATTGAGAGAGTATCTTTGACATAAATACATGACCATGTATAAAGTAGATAGCTAGTGGTTCCCTCTGCTCTACGGCACAGGGAGCTCATCTCTGTGCTCTGTGATAACCTAGAGGGGTGGGATGGGGGGCTGCTGGGAGGGAAGCTCAAGAGGGAGGGGTTTTACATATACTTACAACTGATTCACATGGTTGTACAGCAGAAACTAGCACACCACTGTAAAGCAATTATACTCTGATTAAAAGGTAAGTTTTTAAAAAAGAAAGGACCTACTCAGACTGAGAAAGTGATGTAGAAACTGAGACCTGAAGGTTGAGAATTAACCAGCCATACATTCAGAGACCTAGGAAAGATTGTTTGTGGCAGAGAGAACGGCAAGTGCAAAAGCCCTGAGATAGGGAAGGGCTGGGCACATTCTAGGCACTGTCAGAGGTGCTGGGCCAAAATGCCATGAGGTGAGGGAGGTTGTGGGATGTGAGGTTGCAGAGGTGGGAGGGGCCTGATCTTGCAGAGCCTTAAGAGCAGTAACGAGGAGTTTGGATTTGACTCACAATGCAGTGGGGAGCCACTGAGAATCTTAAGCAGAGAAGTGACATGATCAGATTCAGTTTTGGAAAAGATCACTCTTGCAGCTGAGAATGGAAGTGGCTCTTTTCAAACAGCCGCATGGTTGAAGGATGTCTCTGGGACTTGTAGAGCGATTCTGGATGCTTTTATAAATACCAGGAGATGCTGTTTTACTGAAGTTGAGATTGTGTTATAAGTATTCCTGTCTTGTTTAGTGTTGTTTTGAGTCCTTTAATCCCTGTGTGTGCCACCAACAGGTCTCACATCAATCTCATTCCATGAACTCAGGTGTGCAAAAAGTATCAAATTTCTTTCCCATCTCTATAGCATAAGTCAAAACTCTGGGAATTATCCTCTACTCCTCCTTGGCCCCCCTCTTACCCCAGGTCCGCATAATAGTGAGTCTAGATAGGTCCTCCTACAAAACATATCATGAATTTACTGAGTTCTCTCCATCTTCACTAATTCAGTCCTAATCTATACCATACATTACCACCTGGACCACTGCAGACGTTCCCAACTGGTTACCCTGCTTCCACTCTGGTGACCTGTAATTAATACACTTCCATGCAGCGGCCATAGTTATTTTTAAAAGCTTTACATTAGGTCAAATCACTCCCCTGCTTGAAATCCTCCAGTGGCTTCATAAACAGAATACATTCTGTCCTGTGTCCTGGGCTTACATCGCTCTTTAAAATCTGGTCCTTGTTCTCTGTTTGATGCCTTCTTTTTCTTTCCTTCTCCCCATCACCCACTGTGCTTGGGCCGCATGGAGGTTCTTTGAAACGTACAAAGCTCCTTCTTCTCTTAGCGCTTCTGTGATGCTGTTCCCTTCCTTTATTATTTGCAGAACTGGCTCTTTCTTGTCATTTCCCTCTCTACTTAGATGTCACCTCTTCTGAGAAGCCTTCCCTGACCACCGCTCAGAAGAGCCATGCATTCGTTCTCCATTATATTTAACTTTCCCAGCACCCACCACCAGCGGATACTTCTCTTGCTTGTCTATTCATTTGTCTCCTCATTCTAAGATCTGAGTTCCACAAGAGCCAGGAGCTGTGTCGTGTTCACCGCCCTACTTCCAGTGCTTGTGGGTTGAATTCATGCAGGACCTAGACTGAATGCATGAATTTTCTCGAAGGGCCACAAGGTCCGTCCTGCTACTGCAGTGAAATAAGAAATCTGAGATGGTGGCACAAAGGTGGAAGAGCCTTGGCAGGGAGTGGGACTAGAGAGTAGGAGCACAGAGTAAGATTGCTGAGCCGCCTGGAGGTTTGGGAGGCTAAAGAATCGGCCGTGGTGATAGCAGAGGTCCATGCCATTGTGTGCTTTTTGCCAGCAGTTCTGAGCGGCCTGAGGGTGGAGACGGAGTAGCGTCAATAGATGGTGGATTTGAGCTAAGTATGGGGATTAGCCCTAGAAGATCACGGTAATAAGGGAGTCAGGGTTTCAGGAGAGAGGGATATCCACTGCAGATCCAACAGAGGCTGTTCTAATAGGTACTCAGGAAAACTATACTGAATAAATGAGTAACAGTGGCATCTAGACCGGAGGAAGTCGTAGCAGGAAGAGGTTTATCACCTTGGTGTGGGAAAGAAGTCTAGAGGCCTAGGGATGAGAAACAAGTGGATGAGGCCACGAGATTTTTTTTTTTTTAAGGAGAAAGGGGTTAGATTCTAAAACCCTGGCTCTTGCTCTTTTGTGGATGTTCTGCTCTTTCTTTCTGGAAGCTTTTTAGTTTTTAAGATTTATTTACTCGACGGCACTGAGCCTTAGTTGTAGCTTGTGCTGTGCGTAGTCTCTCAGTCGTGTCCGACTCTGCAACCCTGTGGACTATAGCCTGCCAGGCTCCTCTGTCCATGGGGATTCCCCCAGCAGGAATACTGGAGTGGGTTGCCATGCCCTTCTCCAGGGGCATAAAAGGGTCCTTATTGTGGCATTCGAACATTTAGTTGCCATGTGCAGGATCTATGTCCCTGACCAGGGACTGAACCTGAGTCCCCTGCATTGGGAGCACGAAGTCTTAGCCACTGGACCACCAGGGAAGTCCCAAGGCCAAGAGATTTAAAATGCTAGCTCTTGGGGCATGTGGATTTCAAGGATGGGGTGGTTTCCATGATGACAAGGAAGAAGGTGGCCTACATGAAGAAGAGGTTCTAATAAGCTGAGGCTGTCAGGCAGTTTTAAAAATTAAATTACATTTTTAATAAGCAGTATATTCCCATGGTTCATAATGAAAAGGATATTAGAAGGATAAACACTGAGAAGTCTTGCTCCCACCCAAGTTCACATCCTTCTGTGCCCCCTCCCTGCTACTGCCCCTCCATATATAAGCTGTTTCGTTGATTTAATTTGCATCTTTCCAGTTTTCTCCCTGCTAATTTAACAAATATAAATATGCATGTTTATTCTTGTCCTTGTTGTCTCAAAAGTTAGCAGACTGCACACACAATTCTTCACCTTTTGGATCACTCAACAAATTGGAAAGGTTTTTCTTTGGCCGTGCTGCGTCTTCATTGCTGTGTGGGCTTTTCTCTAGGTGCGGCAAGGAGGGGCTACTCTCTGGGTGTGGTGGGCAGGCTTCTCATTGGGGTGGCTTCTCTTGTGGTGGAGCACTGGGCTCTAGGGCGCTTGGGCTTCAGTCATTGCTGCTCCCGGGCTCTAGAACCCAGGCTCAGTAGTTGTGGTGCTCGGGCTTGGTTGCTTCTCAGCATGTAGGATCTTCCCAGACCAGGGATCCAACCTGTGCCCAATTAGCAGGTGGATTCTTTACCGCTGAGCCACCAGGGAAACCCTGATTGGAAAGTTTTTGAGGAGTGGAAGTTCCAGAGGGTGTTGCAAAAAGGACTAGGTTTGAGGGGGGGTGTGTAGAGGAATTGGAGAGCAGGTCCTTGGGGAATAGTGAGGGAATTAGAATAAATCATGCGTTTCCATGGAAACGGTTATAATAATTGAGAGTTCTGTTCCAGTCTGGGATGTGGCATCAAATGAATCACAGAGGAAAACAACAGTATGTCATGAAAGCAACTAGAATAACAAAAACCTCTGCCATCCTTTAAAGCGTAGAGCAATCCTGGGCAACTCACGTTTTGCCAACCACGGTTTTAGACAAATGTGGTTTTATATTTGAATGTCTACTTTTTACCGTTTTGTTATCTTGTGGGCTATATACATTAAATCCCATACATGGAAGAACAAGGCAGCAGTAATGCTCCCCCTTCCAAAGATGAAAGACGTGGACCTTTGGGTAATCTGTTCACACGTCCCCTCCCCCAGGCCCACAGTGTCAGATGTGGCTCAGAAAAGCCTGCTGTTCAGCACGGCACTAATTTGTGGAGTGACTAGAGAGTGACACACGCGTTTTGCTAAGACCTGTGAAAATGAAGCAAGGGACAAAGCAAGTGTGAAGGCCGTTGAGTTCCAAATGAGTAAACTCTGTTGCAAAAACTTGAACAGGAGGCACAGTTTGGAGAGTTCGTTTGCTTTCCTGGCCATGAGAGAGTGTTTCCCAGGAGGGTCATCGTACGAGGGCAGGGCATCTCAGCATCTCTGGCTTTCTTGGAGACGGATGCCCTCTAGGACTCTTGTTACAGAGCATTTGCATGTATTATTTTGTTATATAATGTTTATTTTTATAGTTTGATCCTTCGCTCTATTTATTACGATTTCTTTTTTTATATATTTGTGTATCTGTTGGGCTGTGTCGAGTCTCAGCTGTGGCATGTAGCATCTTCATTGCGGCGCGCAGACTCTGTAGTTGAGGCACGTGGGCTCTGGAGTGCGAGGGCTCAGTGGTTGCGGTGCATGGGCTTTGTTGCTTCTCAGCACGTGGGATCTTAGTTCCCTGACCAGGGATCGAACCCTTGTCCCCTGCATTGCAAGATGTATTCTTAACTACTGGACAATCAGGAAAGGCCCTTTTATGATTTCTTGAACCTTCGATTTCTGCTTTGCCAACCTTTACACTTTTCAAGAATTTAACCTCTGTGGTTGTCAAGTGATTTCTGTGGTTAAAATTGTGCAGCAGATATGTAAATTGGACAGATGGGCACTGTCCAGACCAATTATACAAAGGAAGTTTATGAAGTAAGCAGAGAAAGTCCCTGATCAGGTATATATGTGTGTGGTCTTTGTGTGCTCAGTCCAACTCTGTGACCCCATGGACTGTAGCCCGCCAGGCTCCTCTGTCCATGGGAGTTTCCAGGCAAAAATACTGGAGTGGCATGCCATTTCCTCCTCCCAGGAATCTTCCCAACCCAGAATCAAACCTGCGTCTCCTGCAGTTCCTGCATTGCAGGCAGATTCTTTACCACTGAGCCACTTGGAAAGACCTGATAAGGTATATACACAGCACAAATGCAACTATTTACATTGTAAACTTGATTCCCCTAATTCTGAAGTACTAGAAGATAAACGGGTTTCCCAGGTGGTGCTAGTGGTAAAGAACCCACCTGCCAGTGCTGGAGACATAAGAGACACAGGTTCAATCCCTGGGTCAGGAAGATCCCCTGGAGGAAGGCATGGCAACCCCCTCCAGTATTCTTATCTGGAGAATCCTATGGACAGAGGAGCCTGGAGGGCTACAGTCCAGAGGATCGTGCAGAGTTGGACAAGATTGAAGCAGCTTAGCATGCACGCATGCACGCCTGCACCGTGATGAATATCCATTGAATATTTAATTAATGCTAATATCACTTGCCTTCTGACACTTCAGATGTGCTTGTGGTAATGATTTGTCTGATCCAGATCTTTTTAGAAAATTATGCGGGGAAGTTTGAGTGAGGGTTTTCTTATTATTTCCTTATACTTGTGGACTCTTGCTCATGGAGGGTACTGGCCAACTGGGGGACTTCGGGGTGTAGGGAGGGCAGGTACATGTCATGGTGGACATATAGGTAACATAAAAAAGCTCAAATCCAGCAGCACAAAAGATCTATCACAGGAAATGATCAGAAGTAGAAAAAATGAAAATAGCCCAAATGTTCATCAGTAGTATGAAAGTATACACATATAATGGTGTATCCATGATACTTTCAAAAGAATATGGTCTTTCTATCTTTCATATCTCTGTTTGTCATTGTGGACAGACATCCGTGACACAGTATCAAGTAAAAATAGAAGCAAACCACAGAACGCTATGATTAGTGGTGTAACATAAACTGTACACAGAATCATTTTATTTAGGTAATATACTCAGAGACCCTACTCTCACTGGACTTCCCCCCAACATTTTATCAGGAAAAAATGTTAAAAATATAGAAAAGTTGAAAGAATTATACAGTAAGCATCCGTAATACCCAGTACATAGATTCTACATTTAGCATTTGACTATATATGCTTTTATGCTTTTTAAATATTTATTTGTTTGGCTGCATCGGGTCTTAAGTTGCGTCTTGCAAGATCTTTCATTGCAGCTCTTGGGCTTGCTAGTTATGGCTCGGGGGCCTGGTTGCTCTGCTGCATGTGGGATCTTAGTTTCCTGACCAGGGATTGAACCTGCATCCCTTGCTTTGGAAGGCAAAGCACTTAACCGCTGGACCACCAGGGAAGTCCCTGACTGTATATATGCTCGATCACATGTCCATCCTTCTTTTTGTCTCTACATTAACCTATCTTTAATGCATTTCAAACCAAAATGCAGACATCAGTACACTTGACCCTGAATTCTTCAGCACGCACCTCATTTCACCAGAATTTAATATTTGTTTTTGATCATTTTAAGGTAAAATTTGCACACAACAAAATGCATGAAGTAGCATGTCATTCTGTGAATTTTGAAAAATGCATGCTTAAAAACCTAATGGGAATATAAACATTAATCAAAAACCTTCACACTAAACAGATGTAAAGTACAACTGTGATGTTTGCTGTATGCTGGGAGAGCCTGAGGGAGTGGGCTTGGCTCTGGCTGCAGTCAGGAAAGGCTTCTTGGAGAAAGAGGCTCTTGAGTTTTACCTAAAGGATGAGCTAAGTTAACTGTGCCAAGAGGGGAGGGAGTAAATGGAAAATCTCAGAATGTCTCTTCTGGGACTCTCCTGGTGGTTGAGTGGTTAAGACTCCATACTTCCAATGCAGGGTCCATGGTTTCAATCCCTGGTTGGGGAACTAAGATCTCATATGTGGCATGGCCAAAAATGAAAAAAAAAAAAAAAAGTCTCTTCTTCCTGACCCCACAGCAAGCCGGGCCTGGTTGATCTGTGTGGCAGCCAAACACATAAGCTAGGTAGGGTAGATTCAGTTGTCATAGCAAACAGACCCCCTAAATCTGTACTGATTCAGACACAATAGAAGTTCAGTGTTCATTCATGCAAAGTCCAAGACGGGTGTTTCTGGCCTTGCCCACGCTCTCCATCTGGTGATTAAGTGACCCAGGTTCCTTCCATCCTACATGGCTCCATCAGTCCCTACAGCCTTGTTTTTGTCTATACTCAGAGAGCAGAGGGGGAAAGAGTACAGAGGAGGCACAAGCTGCTTTTTAAAAGCCCTGATGTGGATGTGGTACCCGTCACTTCTGCCTACACGCTGTTGCAGAGAATTCAGTCACGTGCCTCAGAGCAAGGGATGCTGGGAGAGCAGTTTTGGTGGGAGGATAGTGGCCTCAGCCATAATCCCTACTTTTCAGCTCTGGTTGGAATTTTTCTCGGTGACAAGAAAGACCTTCTGACTTTAACCTTTAGAACTCCTCACTTTTCATGCCCCACAAACAAAAACCATTAAGCCTCTCTTGATGACATTTCCTTGTGTTCAAATCATGGAACATGCCAGGTGTGAGTGCTGCTTTTCCTGAAGCATAGCATAAGCCAGGAATAAATCAAGTAGGAAGAAGTCAGCAGCTTATGAAATTAAAAGGAAAAGTGGAAAGTCTTTGGAAAAGCAGGTATTACTTTTATCTCTTCAAAAAGCTCCATTCAAGTCTTTTGCTTTAAATGCATCGAAGATGATCAAAAATAAAAAGCCAAGAGGTGAGAGACAAAACCATTCAGCTTCTTCTGGTGTTTGACTTTCCTCGAGTAATGACCAAGAGGCTGATAATACTAAGTGTCTGAATGTCACTGAGGCAGCTGTTGGGGGTTAACCCAGTGGCCCCCGGAGACTCAGTATTTGTGTACCACTCTCCAGGGTGCTGACGCCATCTCCCATAGCTCAAGATTCAGACTGTATAACAGGGTTGAGTATAGCCTTGACCAAGTTTCCCAGCTATTAGCTATTCATGCACCTGTAATTTTTTGAAACATGTATGTACTTCCTTTATATTATCTTAAATATTTTTTCTTTAAATGATTTAGTTGACTTCCTTCTCTTCTTCTTAGCATTGCCCTAAGTGATAATGTGTCTGAAATCACAGGCTTGATCTAGCAGTTACATATTCGTTTTAATATATCTCAGGAGAACGTATTAAAAGAAAAGTAATTTTGTCCTTGTATTGCTGATGGTACAAATACCACATTTTACAAAAAGAAAACTGTCTTAAAGGTCTTTCACTCACATGACAATTTGGTACTTCAACTACCATTATATTCCTAAGAACATGAAGACTTCTGTTGCATTTTCGTTTATCTCCAGAAGGTACAGAAAGTCTCTGATCTTTCCTCTCCCCTATATCCTCTCCTTTAGATAAGGAGCATGCTCACCGTTTCCTGAGTCCTTCAAGATGTTTTCTGTGATCTTGACTTTCTCTTTCTTGTCCTTTACTCACTGACTATATCGGAGAATCAAACTGCTCTTTTGAGATTTGCTGCCTCCACTTCCTTCCCACTCACCTCTGCCTTGTCCTTTTGCCCTGTGACATCTACCCTCAGCAACCTCTGTTTCACCCATTATCAGTGATCTCATAGCTCCTAACTCTCCAGATCTGAGCGTGAAGCATGGTGGCTGCTTATGAAAGCAGCAGGCAGACATGAGGGAAAGGAACTGGGGCTAAGGTTGGAACCAATACCTGGAAGAAGTCATCATTTTTATAATAACTGCCTGCTGATGGCATAATTAAGGATTTATTCATTCAACAAGTATTAATTGATCATTCACTATGTGTCAGGCAGCCTTATAGGTGATGCTGAAAGCTCTGTTTCTCCATACATCAGTGCCGAATCAAATCTTGGAGACAGAGTTTTGGGTGGAGAAGGCAATGGCACCCAACTCAAGTACTCTTGCCTGGAAAATCCCATGGATGGAGGAGCCTGGTGGGCTGCAGTCCATGGGGTTGCTAAGAGACACACTGAGCGACTTCACTTTCACTTTTCACTTTTACGCATTGGAGAAGGAAATGGCAACCCACTCCAGTGTTCTTGCCTGGAGAATCCCAGGGACGGGGGAGCCTGGTGGGCTGCCATCTATGGGGTCGCACAGAGTTGGGCAAGACTGAAGCGACTTAGCAGAAAAGAATAGGTTTATTGCTTTTCCAGGCAAAGGGGGACACAGCAGGCTAATGCCGTCTGAACCACATGCCCCACTTGGGGAAGATAGTGACAAGTTTTACAGTAATTGTTCACAGAGGCCGTGATCAAGCTTGTGGATATTCTTCTAATGGGTTGGTGGTGAGATAAGTAGGAGTCAACATCACCGACCTTCAGTCCAGCTGGTCTGGGGTCTGCATGCTTGTGGGCAGCATACCATCATTAATTATTAACTTCTCCCACCTGGACGGGGTTTCAGTATCTGCAAAATAGCTCAAAGATATTGTTGTGTGTATCCCTTGATGCGGAAACAGGACCTTGCCCCAAGGCTGCTCTCCACTGTTTCTCCCTGGTCTCGCATCCCCTCCCCTCCCTAATTAACAACTGCTTGAGTCTGCCCATTGGAACTCAGGGAAGGTCATGTAGGTCAAATGAAGGTTGTTTCCTATAATCAAAGAAGTGGGGGACACAGAAAGACCTTGTGCCCACAAGCCCCACAGGGCCCTGCACAGTACCATAAGTGCAGAGAAAATGACTGTGAACAAAACAGGCAAAATTATCTGCCCTTGTGGAACATATATTCTCATGGTGGTGGTAGTGAAGAGGCTGATGCTATCGCCTAACATTCTGAGTCCTCACTCAATGCCAGGCTTGTTGTAAGGGCTTTGTATGTACTGGCTTATGCTTCTGCTTTAATATAGTTGCTAATATCCCCATTTTACAGTTGAGGAAATGAGATGCAGGCAGTTGAAATAAATGTCAGAGAGCTAGTCAGTGGCATTTAACAGACCGGGTTTGGTTTGAATACGTGTGATCAGAGGCTCTTAACTGCTTGATACTTTTAACACCTGTATTTCTAGTTTCAACAGCGGTAGTCTCAGTTCAATTCAGTTCAGTTGCTCAGTCATGTCTGACTCTTTGCATGAACTGCAGCATGCCAGGCCTCCCTGTCCATCACCAACTCCTGGAGTTCACTCAAACTCAGGTCCATCGAGTCGGTGATGCCATCCAGCCATCTCATCCTCTGTTGTCCCCTTCTCCTCCTGCCCTCAATCCCTCCCAGCATCAGGGTCCTTGATGAGTCAATTCTTCGCATGAGGTGGCCAAAGTACTGGAGTTTCAGCTTTAGCATCATTCCTTCCAAAGAACACACAGGACTGATCTCCTTTAGAATGGACTGGTTGGATCTCCTTGCGGTCCAAGGGACTCTCAAGAGTCTTCTCCAACACCACAGTTCAAAAGCATCAATTCTTCGGCGCTCAGCTTTCTTCACAGTCAAACTCTCACATCCATACATGACCACTGGAAAAACCATAGCTTTGACTAGACAGAGCTTTGTTGGCAAAGTAATATCTCTGCTTTTGAATATGCTATCTACGTTGGTCATAACTTTCCTTCCAAGGAGTAAGAGTCTTTTAATTTCATGACTGCAGTCACCATCTGCAGTGATTTTGGAGCCCAAAAACATAAAGTCTGACACTGTTTCCACTGTTTCCCCATCTATTTCCCATGAAGTGATGGGACCGGATGCCATGATCTTCGTTTTCTGAATGTTGAGCTTTAAGCCAACTTTTTCACTCTCCTCTTTCACTTTCATCAAGAGGCTTTTGAGTTCCTCTTCACTTTCTGCCATAAGGGTGGTGTCATCTGCATATCTGAGGTTCTTGATATTTCTCCTGGCAATCTTGATTCCAGCTTGTGCCTCTTCCAGCCCAGCGTTTCTCATGATGTACTCTACATAGAAGTTAAATAAGCATGGTTGTCTCACCATGTCACAAATGTATTCTAGAAGGTTAACTGTTAACCCCTCTTATTTTCTCATCCTCCACCCCCTTCTCTTTCCCTCCAAGTGTAAGCAGAGTTTGCATGCCTTGTTTTCAGACTGAGCCTCTGCCATTAGACAGACGGCATGCCCATCATGCTGGAAGGCTCCTGGTGTTCTGTTCTCCTTCCTCGCTCCGTGTTTGTCGATCACCATCTATGTGCCAACGCTCATCAGCAGGGATTCCTAGGAGGGCTCCTGAGAATTCACTTCTCTCTTCTAGTGTCTGCACCTCTCACCTCCTCTGCAGGGTTTGCTCGTGAGATCCTCCGAGTCTGGGAGGCATCTCCAGTGTGTGCAGTAACTTTTCAGCTGGTTTCTTTTCAACCGTCAACTTTCATTTCTTCTAACCCTCACCAGCTCTGTCAGCCATCCCCACCCTATACAGTTCCACTCACCCATCTCCATTGCCTCCATTGAGCTCATACTAATTGCCAGGGACCATGCTATTTTTAAAAATGATTTTATTTGTTAATTTTTGACTGTGCTGGATCTTCATTGTGGGGTTTTCTCTAGTTGTGGCGAGGACGGTCTGCTCTAGTTGCTTGCACAGGCTTCTTACTGTGGTAGCCTCTTGTTGCAGAGCATGGGCTCTAGACCACCGGATCAATAGTTGTGGTGCATGGGCTTAGTTGCTTCAAGACATTGGGATCCTCTGGGACCGGGGATCGAACCTGCGTCTCCTGCATCGGCAGGCAGATTCTTTACCACTGAGCCACCAGGGAAGCCCCCAAGCTATGGGTTTACATGGATCACATGTATTAATTCTCACCACAGCCCTGCTAGGTAGTTACTGATATTAACCCTATTAGACCTATTTGAAAACTGTAAGTCAGAGAGGCTGAGCGACCTCCGCGAGACCACACAGCTAGGAAGAGGCAAGACCAGGGCTTGAAATCAGGTTTTATGATTCCAGTTGCCTCTTTCCTTCTCTAACAGCACTCTTCTCTACTTTGGGGTCCACTCATCTCCACCACACTGTTAGTCTTTTTTGAAACCATTTAAAATGAAGACTTTATGGGCTTCTCCTTACATCTTGAAAAAAAAAAGTGTAAAACTCTATTTTACAACTGATTCAAGGACAAATATATTAAAATTGCATGTTAAAGCATCTTCTTCAGCTTAAAAGTTAATTTTTTTTCCTTGTGATTTGGAAAGAAGTGAAAAATACTTTCATGAGCCCCTGAAAAGATCGTGGTCCCCAGTGTGCTTGAAGTTGGCCCTGGCTGCTGACACCAGTGCCCCAACAGTGCAACCTTCAAGCTCTCTCCCCAAAAGTTGCCGGGGTACTTAACTAGCATGTGCTTTGAGTTTGGGCAAGAGAGAGAAAAATGCAGAGCTCCACCCCCATACTCTAGTGTCTTCTCCTGGATCCCAGTAAAGCATTGAGTTACCCCAGGAAGAAATTGCCTGAAGAGATGAAAAGGCAGTTTAGTTTCTACCGGTAACAAAGGCCTTTTCTGAAGTCTCAGAGCTCCCGTTGTGGGAGTCTATCCTAATTTTAATCTCATTAGTGGTATGGATTCACACGCACACATATACATCCATACATTAGAAGTGGTTATATAATCCTACAGACAAAAGCTCTTCCCTTTACTTCAACCTGCTCTGCTATCTTCTTGCACCATATGGTGAGTCTTTTTATCATATGGTTCACAGATAGCTCAAAGTCTTTGCTACCTGTTCCTTTAATCCTTTTCCAGAGAACCTTTTGACATTTGCTGTCTGATCTTGGATTCCTGCCTTCTCTTTGGTTCTATCCCAATTATGGCTCCTTCCTCCCAGCCCCCAGTCTTTCATATGCAATTCTTATTGCTGAGTATTTTTGCCAACTCATCTTCCCAAGTCACTTTCTGAATTCGTCCAGGTCTCTCATCAATGAAGTGACTTGCTGCTTTTCCGTAGCCCCGATTTTCACCCCTTGTGTGTGGAGCTCAGTCGCTCAGTCATGTCCGACTCTGCGACCCCATGGACTGTAGCCTGCCAGGCTCCTCTTTGAAGGGATTTCCCAGGCAAGAATATTGGAGTGGGTTGCCATTTCCTCCTCCAGGGAATCTTCCTGACCCGGGTATTGAACCCACATCTCCTGCATCTCCTGCATTGGCAGGCAGATTCTTTACCACTGAGCCACCATGTAAGCCCCAGTTCACCCCTCAGGAGATAGTACATTACAGAACAAGAAAGTATAAGAGTCTATTTTCCCAATAAAATGAATTATATCAAAGAAAGTGAAACATTTGGAATTTCAAGTTTTCTTGTCAAGCCAGAGTGAGGAAAGGGGAGATTTATTGGGCAGACACAGCCTGTTTTCCCCAACTTCCAAAGGCAGGAAGTGCAGCTGGGATGAGAAGCTTCCAGGAACCCAGCCATCATTGTCTTCATCCTGGGGAACCCCCGTCTGTCACCCCAGCTTCTTGCTGATGTCTCTTGTTCTGACTGTGCCTCAGCAACACCTCCCTCAGCCTTCCAGCACTTCTCCGTTCTCAATCGAATCCCCAAGTCTAGAACAGCCTAGAATTTAAAGCCCTAGGAAAAAGACTGATGGGCCAGTATGGCTCAGGGATCATGAGATCCAGTTAGCTTTGGCCGGGAGGACAGGTCACTTTTCCAACCATCTGTCAGGAAGGACAACAGGAATGGACTGTCTGAAAAGCAGCTGTGGTCTGGGAAGCTCCTCAAAGAGAAGGAAGAAAATGCTGGGCTGCATGGCACATGGGCCTGTGTTCCCTTCCGATCTGTAGATTCTTCAAAACATTGCCTGGCTCTTTGGGGAAAATAATAAAAAGTTAAATCTAGTTCTCTTACTGAAGGGTCAGATAGAGCCTATTAACATGGGATATCTGTTTCAGGCGATAATTCATGGCCTCTGGTCCAATTAATGTGCTGTTATAGTTCACCCTCTGCGCATCCATCTCAACCGCATCTTTACTTGCTATTTCAGAAATTCTTGTCCTGTTAAGATGAATCCCTGTTTACTAAGCATAACCCATAATCTTTTCTACAACAAACATGATTGCAGAGGCCTATAGATTATAATCCAATGCCCATGGTAAATATTTGGAATGTACAAGTATGGATGGTTAATATAACTAAGCATGCCATAGTTTGTTCAATCCTTACCCGTCCCTTGGTTCCATTTCATATTATGTATTGTGGTGCTAGTGGTAAAGAACCCACCTGCCAGTGCAAGAGACAGTTCAGTCCCTGGATCGGGAAGATGCCCTGGAGAAGGGCATGGCAACCCGCTCCAGTATTCTTGCCTGGAGAATCCCATGGACAGAGGAGTTTGGTGGGCTACAGTCCATAGGGTCACAAAGAGTCAGACATGACTGAAGCAACTTAGCATATATGCGTGCGTTGACCTCATTGAACATTGCTGCAGAGATTGATAATATAGTCTGAGCACTGAGAACCTAAGTGTTTTATATGCACTGCTCATTTAATCTTAACAATGATCTTAGGAGGTGGGTGCTGTCATTATTTCCATTTTGCAGATGAGGGAGTGGAGGCTCAGGGTTGAGCACAGAGACTCCAGATTCATGCGGCTGTGGATGCACGTTCAAACCCGAGTCTGCCTCTTGAAGGTATAGCCGCTATGCCACACAGCCTCCAGGGCACTCAACATACTCCACTCCCCTCAGAGAAAGCCCATTCTCTCTCAGTCTGTGACACCAACCACAAAGGGAGGCTTGTGTACACAGAGCGCTTCAGATTATAGAGAAATGGGATTCCTTTGTCCGCCTAATTGTTGAAATGAATGATGAACCCTTAAGGGTTTCACTATGTTTTCTTTTGATGAAAGGCATCAATTGTTGGTTTGTCTTCCCTGAGACTGTTTAAAAAGCAGTTGAATTAAATCTGCTTTTATTTTAACCATCTAGCTTTGTCAAATACAATGTATGATTCAAAGAAAAGTAACTAAGCCAACCTACAGGTTACCAACATTGATTTGAGCTCAAGAGAACACGTCAATAACTCGAATTGATACCTATCAATTCCACTGTATCAGTTCTCTGATATGAATAATTAGAAGTAATACAGCCAGAGTTTTGAAATATAATAGTTGTTTTGAATTTCTTATTACAACCCAATCAGACATTTCTTATGGAATCCAATGAACCATCTTCATTTAAAACACAAGGGCTCAGCGTTTCAGGTTTAAATCTTCATATTCCTTCTCCTCTTCCCAGCAGTGACTGTGAGTCATTCCTTCCATGGGTGTAGTGACATTTGCCCAACAATAGCAGGTCCACAGGAGCCAGAGATGACTCGGCCAAAAGTACCTCCATTCTAAACTTTGTTTCACTCTTCCACTGGCTTTCTCTGCTAGTGGGGAAAAAGTTGACACTTGATTAAATCTAGTGGGTGACATGGCATCATTTTAAAAGGCTTAAATCTTAATCCCACCTGTCATCCTGACCTCTGATCTGAAAACTCAATTTATCTGTCACTCAGCTCCATGCTTCCCCCATTATAAACATCTCCCACTTGAGTGGTACATTCATTATAATCAATAAACCCACATGGTCACGTCCTTATCACCTGAAGTCCACAGTTTACATTAGGGTTCATTCTTGGTGGTGTACGTTCTACATATTTAGACAGATGTATATCGACGTGCACCAACCGTTATAGTATCTTACAAAGTAGTTGCACTGCCCTAAAAATCCTCTATGCTCCGCCTGTTCATCCCTCCCACCCCCTTACCCCCTAGCAACCACTGATCTTTTTACTGTCTCCATGGTTTTGCCTTTTCCAGAATGTCATATAGTTGGAATCATACAGTATGTAACCATATAAAGAGATTTTATTTTAAATAAGGAAAACCTTACATAATAAATCATGAAATAACCCAGTTGATCTGCATGCTGAGTATCACTGCTCTTATTTTTGTCTTGCCAACTTGAACACTGTACCCACAAAGTGATGCAGTGCTACCCAGATCCACTCTATTAACTCCCAATTAGCATCCTTTCCCACTATACCACTTCTCAATTTTTCCTGAAGTACTTCTTCAATTTGCAAGTCTACCCAAGTTGCTCCTCCAAAAGGAGCTATTAGAAGCCAGAAACCATTTCTAGATGGCTAACTTCCAGTTTGCTGCTAGAAGCAAATGTATTTAATTCCCTTAAACCACATGATTTTGTATTCTATTTAGTGAGTCCACCATCAAATACAAAATTTGAACACACATATGTGTGGATATATTATGCTTAGAAAATATGACCCAAAGTTTAAACAATAACAGTACACTTTGAAGAATTAAATTAGGGCCTCCAAGATAACCTAGAATATGTTAGAACATCCTCGTGTCTGGTGAAAGTTGACATTTGGGAGAACCTCACAAGGTAATAAAGAATTCATCAACCATGATGGGCATGGTGAATTGAGTTCTGGTTCTAGACGTTAAGCTCTTAAGATGCCATGTGGCTTCCTAGGTGGCTCGCCAGTAAAGAATCCACCTGCCAATGCAGGAGACACAGGAGGTGTAGGTTCGATCACTGGGTTGGGAAGATCCCCTGGAGGAGGAAGTGGCAACCCATTCTAGTATTCTTGCCTGGGGAATCCCATGGACAGAGGAGCCTGGCGGGCTACAGTCCACAGGGTTGCAAAGAGTCAGGCACGACTAAGCGTGCACACTTTCTCTCTTAAGATGCTGTGTATCATTGAATCACTCTCGCGACCCTATGACTTGGTGGACTGTGGTTTACATGTACCCCCACATCCACCTCCAGGGTCTCCTGATTGGAATGGCTCTGTCCCTCATTCCATGCCTCTGGTTATCAGAGGTTGGGGGGTGCCTAAGCCAGCTCTTCAAACCCAGCCCAGTCTGAAGGAGGGCTTTGCCAGAGAAGATGAGTCTAGAGGGGCCTGGAGTTCAGGGTGTATCATCACTTCCCCGTTCAGAATGTTAGAAGATGACAGATGGTCTGCTGATTCTGCGGGGAAGTCCCGTCTGGCCTGAACATGCCGCTCCCTGCGGGAGAGTCCTCTTAGCCTCTCCAGGAGGGCTCGTGCCAGCCCCACCTCTAAACACAGACAGTACGACCTTGCCTTTCACTCTGGGCTGCGCATAAGGATCTCCTGGGAAATAGATTTTGCAGAAATTTTGGTCTATGGCTCTGGTTCACTCTCTGCCATCTGGAGAATGTGGGAAGGAACTGCTGTCCCCACTGAAGGAGCCGGAGCATCCCTCTTATTCTCTGTATTTATTCCTTCGCTTTAACAACATTGCCTGGGACTTCCCTGGTGGTCCAGCGGCTAAGGCTCCAGGGGGAACTAGATCCCACGCGCTACAGCTAAGAGTTCACATGCCGCAACTAAGACCTGTGTTTAGTGGCTCAGTCGTGACCAACTCTTTGCCACCATGTGGATGGATTGTAGTCTGCCAGGCTCCCCTGTTGATGGGATTTCCCAAGAAAATACACTGGAGTGTGTTGCCATTCCCTTCTCCAGGGGATCTTTCCAGCCCAGGGATCGAGCCCCTGTCTCCTGCATGGGTACGCCAATTCTTTATTGTCTGAGGCATAAACAAAATGGCTTGATATATGCCAGGCTCTGAACGTCACTTGTATTATGTCACTTGCTCTCACAACAGCCCTAGGAAGGAGGACTGTCACTGTGCCCCTTATATATATATGAGGGAACCAAGAGTCAGGGAGGTTGACTAACTTGCCCGAGATCACACAGCAAGCACATGATAGAGTGATGCTTTGAATCCAGAACTGAACTTGTACCTACTGTGATTTTACAGCTCTAATTAGATATAAACTTTGAGCTTATCAGTTTTGTCAAGGTCACAGTCTCATTCTTACATCAAAGAGCTTGTCAGGATACCTGCTGTGTTGTAAAGAGAAGAGGATGTGGACACTCACCTTCATCTTGTAACCCGGCTGCACCCAAGTCTCTCTCAAAATCCTCCCCCCAAGTGGGCGAAAGCCCCCAAGGAGAACAGTGGCCAATGTTTGCCCAGTGCTCCAACCCCTGATGACAGTACCATCCTGATGGCCTCTCCTCATCCTCCCCCACGGCAGGCCAGGCCTAGCACAGGAAGGCCCCCACTATTTAGAAGATTCCTACTTAATTGGTCTGGAGTGTGGTCCAAGCATCAGCTTGTAAAAGCTCCGCAGGGAGTTCCAGTGTGCAGCCTGGAGAAACAGGAGCTCAGTACAAGCAGGCTTGCGAGGCAAAGCCAAGCAAAGGGGAGGGGAGGGTGGGGGAAACTGGATTTGCCTGAAGACAGAACTGAGCTGGTCTAAAGTACTCTAGGTCTTCAGAGGGAAAAGGTGTAGCCAAAGTAGGAGACATTCCCAGAGGGCAAGGGGACCCTCAAAGAGATGGAACCCTAAAATAGAGGAGGGTTCATGCTTGCCAGAGATCAGCGCCCCACTACGTCCCGCAGACTCACACCCAGCCTTGTCCACAAGCCAGCTCTGTAGTGTGGTGGGTGTGGGAGAGGCGGGCAGAGGGGCTCGGGGTCCCCCTGGAGGCCTGCCTGCTACATACCTGGCTTTGACTTGCTTCTGCATCCCTCTCCCGTGCACCCTCAGCTCCCTGCACCTTACAGACCCTCTCCTCCCGAATTACTGTTTGGGGACTCTGTGAGCCCCAGATGTGTCTCTCTAGTTTAAGATGCACCGTCTGAGTTCATCCAGTTACCATCTTTTCCTGGCCCCTGTATATTAGTCAAACTTGTGGGCTCTGACAGTGCTCGATGGGATGG
This sequence comes from Bos javanicus, assembly GCF_032452875.1. NCBI lineage: Eukaryota > Metazoa > Chordata > Mammalia > Artiodactyla > Bovidae > Bos > Bos javanicus. The sequence continues at coordinate 21,778,372 of NC_083892.1, forward strand.
TCTCCCTTCGACCTCCTCTGACCCTGTCGCAGGGATGTTGCTAAGAACATCCTCCATGGCAGCACTGCATGTTCACAATCCACACGAGACATTTCTTCTAGACCTGAGTTCCAGGGAAAGCTTATTTCTCTCTGCAACCAATGATTTTCTTTATAGGAAATATAAACTTTTGTCATCGTTTCACGTAATTCTGGTTGCTTTGGTCTTTAGGAAGCTAATAGTACAATACATACAAACACACATACTATATTTATAAAATACACACATACACATATATATACATGCATACCCATCCACACACACGCACACACACACATGTTGGGGGTTGGGCAAAAAGTTTATTCGGGTTTTTCTGTACCATTCTTAAATACATACTATGTACTATATAATCATTTTTAACCAGGTTTACCAAGGTGTAATTTACATAACATAAAATCCACTTGTTTAATATTACATAATCTTGAATGCTGCCTCAAATATATTGTGAATTATAAGTCGGATGTAATCATAGATAAATTAAATGATGCTGAGAGCTAAATCACTAAAGATTTTTGGTGACCTAGACCTAGGGTTTCTTTTTAATTCCTTTCTCCTCATTCATGGGCTTCCCAGGTGTTCTAGTGGTAAAGAAGCCACCTGCCAGTGCAGGAAACATACAAGACTTGGGTTCAATCCCAAGTTGGGATTGGTTGGGAAGATCCCCTGGAGGAGGGCATGGCAACGCACTCCAGCGTTCTTGAGAATGCCATGGACAGAGAAGCGTGGCTGGCTATAGTCTGTGGGGTCATAAAGAGTTGGGCACGACTGAAACAACTTAGAAGGCACACCTCTCACTCAGATCTTTTCATTTATTTATTCACGAAATATTTATTGAGTGTTTAGATGTGGGTGATGTGACAGTGAAGCAGTCAAACCAAACAGCTGCTCTCCTGGAGCTTACCTTCTAGGGAGGGAGAAAAGAAACAAATGGAGGGGAACAGGATGCCAGATGTGGTGAGTGCTGGGAAGAGGAAGGGAGTGGGGAGTGGCAGAGGGGCTGCCACTTGATGGAAGGTGGTCAGGGAGGACCTCTTCGAGGAGGTCACACTGAACGAGGTAAGAAAGCACGCTGTTGAGCATCTCCGGGGAAGAGTCCCACAGGCAGGACAGAGTGTCTGTGGAGGTTGGGAGCAGGTAGAGTGGAAACAGAATTATGCAGGAGGCAATTGCAAGAGACCAGGGTGCGAATCATGGTGGCTTAGATCAGGAAGGAGGTTGGGGGTGGACGTTTTTTGAAGGTGTAGTTGATAAAACTTGAGGCACTGGATGAGAGATGCAAGAGAGAGCAATTGAGGGAGGCTCAGTTCGGCTTTGGACTTTCAGCAGGTGTCTGTTGAAGTTGGGGGAGTGGGGAGTGGGGCCTTGGTCCCCAACTGTCATTGCCCTCTCCTGTCAATAAGCACACAGACACACAGTTCCCTCGGGGCCAGTCTCCTTAGCCGGTTAAGAGCTGTGTTCAGGGCTCACAAGCCGTCTCCTCGGTCATTCTCTGAAAAGATGAAGCTGATGATAACCAGCGAGCCTAGTGGGCTGAATTGTCTCCACCCAGTATATATATTCAAGCTGATCCTGTGAATTCCACCTAGACTGGTGGTGGTGATTTAGTCACTAAGTCGTGGCCTACTGTTGCGACCCCATGGACTGTAGCCTGCCAGGCTCCTCTGTCCATGAGATTTTCCAGGCAAGAATATTGGAGTGGATTGCCATTTCCTTCTGCAGGGTATCTTCCCGACCCAGGAATTGAACCCAGGTCTCCTGTATTGCAGGCAGATTCTTTACCGACTGAGCTATGAGGGAAGCCCAACCTGGGCAGAGGGTCTTTGCAGATGTCAAGTTCAGATGAGCTCAGGGTGGCCTTAATCCAATGACATATCTCCTTATAAGAAAAGGCCATGTAGACAGAGACACAGGGAAGAACAGCATGTGAAGATGGAGGAAGAGACTCGGGTGATGTGTCCACTGGCGGAGGATAGCTGGCAACTGCAGAAGCCGGGGGAGACCTCTGGAACTGATCATCCCTCAAAACCTTAAGGAGGCACCAACCCTACCTCAATTTCTGGTCTCCTGAAGTGTGCAAGAATAGACTTGTGGTTCTTGTTATTGTAACTAGTACCAGTTCCTAAGTACTCTTCATTTCCCCAGAACGGTGCTGAATTCATATGTACCGTTTTCGTTCTTGATCCCCTCAAGTTTCCTTAGCACCACCCAAAGCTGAGCATTGGTAGTTTCCCTGTTTTCTAGATGAGGCAATTAAGGTTCAGAAAAGGTAAGTGACTTTCCCGAGGCCACACAGCTAGTATGTGGTGGAACTTGGATATTTACCAGGTCTCCTATTTCTAAAGTCCGTGACCTAACCATAATGCCATCTTGTCCCGTCCCCCAAGAACCAAGGTTCCAGGCACATTTTCCTGTTTGGATTTCCCAGTAAAGTTCATCTCCACCGACTTTCCAGTTAGGAATCCCTGGGCTACTCTCCACTTTATCTGCTGTCATTGGAGCTGCTGCTGTTTATCACATCTCTCCCAAAAGATTCTCAGGGAACAGATGTGGCTGGGAATTTGATAAGAACATCACTTCAGCACAGCCTTTCAGTCTGTTTGGAATCCTCACCCAGGAGATGGAGGGACAGCTGAACAAACAGCCCACGCCCTCGATGTTGGTATTAACTGAAGTGGAAGCTCCAGAAACTGCAGACAATAAAAAACCATGTCTACAGAAAGGAACATTTTAGAGCATGGCATTGCCATTGCTGGTGCTCGGGCTGTTTTTCTGCCATTTCTTTCTCTTGTTCCAACCCTACTTGAGGGCACAGGAGGAGGCAGGTAAGATCTTCTCAGCCACTTACTCCTTAGAAGCAGGGCCATGTCTATCCTGTTTGTAGGTGCATTACCAGTGCCTAGCATCATGGCTGGCACAGAATTCCCAGGAGGGCTCAGGGACTGGATGAATGAACTGGAATCATGGCTGCAGCACTAACTCAGACTAAGCTCATCTGGACAAGTCGATGACTGGTTTGTTCCTGGTTGTATAAGAAATGGAGAAATGACCTACTGTTCTGTCTTTGGCCATGAGTTAGGACATAGGGGCCAAAGCCTCAACAAGAGAGGTGGGTAGGGAAAGCAGAACAGGGCCAGGATCTGGAGTCAGATTTGAAACACTCCAGCAATAATATGCAGATGGTGCAGCCTCATGACTCAACCCTTGATTCATAGGGCTCAGAGAATCAGATGGTTAAGAGCATGGACTTTGGAGACAGATAACCTCCAAGGGTCACTTCCTAGTGGAGTGACTTTAGACCACTCACCTCACTTCTCTAAGCCCTGGCTTCCTCCTCTGTGAGTAGCAGTAGCAGTACCTGCACTGCATCTGTGTGGAATTACATGAGATGATGCACCATGTAAATAAGAAGTAGGGGTAGTTATCATTATTAGCCCCAAACTAGCCACCTTCCCTTATATGCTGGTCCCCCCAACATTGCCTGCTTTCTTCCTGGCACATATACGGGCCCATTCCCTTTGAATGTCCCCTGTTCTCTGTCCAGCCGCCCCTTCCCCGCCGCCACCTTGTTGCCAGTGCTGACGATTATTTGCTACATCTCAGAGAGCTGGGAGTTAGAATCTGGAATTTGAATTCTAGAACTTGAGCACTCACTTCCTATCAAGGTTTATGGATCCAGGTTGGTTTCATTTGAAGGGAACACAGTTTGCTTCCCTTTGCCCGGAATATGCCTTCCCCCATCTCCATCTTGCTAGTCCTGGCAGTTCTTCAGGTCTCAGCCTAACCATCACTTCCCCAGGGCATCTTTTGCTGGCCCACCACATCAGGTTAAGTCCTCCGTGTGAACACTCACAATGGGCGCCGTGCACTTCTCTTTCAGGAGTTTAATCATAATTGAATGGGAATCATTTGTGCTGGTGTGTAAGCTTCCTGAAGGCATTGTCATTCTGCATCCTCAGCGCCCAGAATATCCCAGACACTTAATTCGTGTTTACTGAACAAATGAATGAATTGGCCAGTCTTCTAGGTCCGGGATGAAACTAGAAAAGGTGACTCATTTGGAAGGCAGGATGAATTCTGTTTCCATTGCCCATCTCAACCGAAGCCTTAAACATTTTTGGATTGAAAAGAGTGTGCATAATTAAACACAGGACATAAATAAAGCCAGGTAACAGGGGCCACAGCTGACAAGAACGGGTTGCTTTAGGGCACATGTGAACTTAGATGAATCTATTCTAGTTGCCTCCTGTTGTACCACAGGTTGTCCCCAAACTCAGAGGTCTAAAACAACAACTGTAGCCCGCCAGGCTTCTCTGTCCATGCAATTCTCCAGGCAAGAATACTGGAGTGGGTAGCCATTCCCTTCTCCAGGGAATCTTCCCAACCCAGGGATCAAACCTAGGTCTTCCACATTGCAGGCAGATTTTTTACCATCTGAGCCACCAGAGAAGCCCAAAGACCCCCAAACAACGCCACTCATATGTTATTACCTCTCACGGTTTCTGAGAGTCAGAAGATTGGGAACACCCCCTGGGTGGTTGTGGTTTGGGGTCTGTCCTGCAGTGGCTGGAGCAGGGACGGCTGGGGCTGGAGTTCCCAGTGCTGTCTGGACAGCAAGTTCTTTGTGTCTTCTCCAGGCCTCTCCTGTCCACATGGCCTCATTCTGTAGCCTTGCTGGCACGGTGGCCTCAGGGCTCCAAAGGCAGGTGTCCCAAGAGAAACTGACAGAAGCTGCTGCCTCCAGAGTCACGCAGTGTTCCATTCACTGGAGCAGTCACAGAGGCTGCCTGCATTCAAGGGGACAGGGCACACACAGACTCTGCCCTTTGAGAAACAGCAAATGTCTGTAGACATGTTTTGAAACCGCCACAGAATATCACTTCCTTCGTGGTGTGGGGGAAGCTCTCAGGAAGCTCTCAAAAAGCCCTCCAAGGATAGGATTCCTATTGAAAGGAAAGCTTGATTATGTTAATATTAACTTGTCTTGCAGTTCCCTTGACTGCAGAAAAAGTGTTGGGAAACTCAAGAGTTTTACCTCTGGAACGTCCTCGCTCTTACATTAAATGAGTCGATTTGATAATACTTCACAGACTTGCCCACGTTCACGGGACAGGGCACAGACTCTGCCCTTTGAAAAAGAGCACATATCTTGGACCTTCAGCGGCTTCTCTGGTGGCTCAGATGGTCAAGACTCTGCCCACAGTGGGAGACCTGGGTTTGATCCCTGGGTCCAGAAGATTCTCTGGAGAAGGGAATGGCAAACCACTGTGGTGTTCTTGCCTGGAGAATTCCAGGGACAGAGGAGCCTAGAGAGCTGTAGTCCATCGGGTCACAAAGAGTCAGATATGACTGAGCAACTAACACACACACACACACACACACACGCATGGTTCCTCAGAGCAACACATTTAGTAGTTAGAATCAAGGGGAGGTGCTTGTTAAAATGCTCACTCCCGGGCCACAATCAGAGCTTCTAGACCAGAGGTGGCACTTGAAACCTTGTCTTGTAAGCAAATATCCCCATGTAATCCTGAGATCGGCAGGTATCTGTGCTGTGCGCTCAGTTGCGTCGACTCCTTGGGAACCCACGGACTGTAGCCTGCCAGGCTCCTCTGTCCATGGGATTTTCCAGGCAAGGATACTGGAGGCACTGTTGTTTATAAAGAATGGAATTTGCCTTGTTTTAGGTCATGTACTAACCTGATGCTATTTGACTCCCCAAAATGTTTATTTTGTATTAAGAATGTGAGCTCCTCAAACAATAATTTTGTCTTACAGGATCTTTAAGAAATAAAAATCCACTCAAGGTAGTATAAATAAAATAACAACTTTATTGGGGAGATATGGAGGTTTCTATGGAAACGGCCAAGCCTCCTGAGAGATTGGAACCAAGAACTGGAAAGCAAAGCCTTTGATCATTCCCTGACATTCTTTTCCTCACCCTACAGCCCACCACCACATCTGGGCCATTTTTCTCTGCCTGTGTGTGGTAGGAAGGAACCACTTATTGCTTCTCAGCCTTTTGGCTAAGATCAAGTGTAGGAAAAGACCACTTTAGGCAGATCTGCCTGTTTCTCTCTTCAGGACCCCAGACTGACTGCTGGGAGTATCCTAATTCCACATTCTTAAATGAGAGCATCTGATTGGCTCAACCTTAATTGATTAACTGATTGGCTTAACCTCAGTTCTCTACCTCTGATCCAATCAGCTGTGGCCAGATAGACCCCCTGCCCAATCAGAAGATTCTGGTAAGGATCTGGAAGAACTGAAAAGTATGTTAGGGTCCATTTCCAACTTAAACTTCAGCCACTTTTGATAATGCAGTCACTCTTGATTTTTATCTATCTTTTTTGAAATACATGTTCTAGAACAAACTACCAGTGTTGGGCACACCACCTGTTTTTATAAATAAAGTTTTATTGGGACACAACCACACTATTCACTTGTGTGAATGGCCTTCTGGTACTGGCTTATTCTCCCCCTACTCCTGTAGCTTAGGAAAGGCAAGGTACTGAGACTCTTCACACAAAAAAATAACTGTAACTATGAATGCAACAGTATTTTCTGAGATGTAAAGCACATAGTATTGATGATTTGCAAGACGATTTTAGTTTAGTAATTTGAGTTTTTAAAGGTGGTAAGTAGATGTGATGTGCAATAAAATTAAATTGCAGCATGATAAGGTTAGTCTCTCTTTTTTTATGTTTTCTCTTAGTCTTTCTAATTACTTGAACCAGAAAGCCTCATTTGTTGACTGCATGCCACCAATAGCTAACATTTGCTAATATCACTTTTTTCCTTAAACAAGGAGAAAATGCAGGGTCTGGCTCAGCACTTTCAGCAGCCAGGAGCATCCAGCTAGAATCTCCTAGCGCTGCTCTGTTCATATTTATTTTTCTGCTCATCTTTCATTTAAGGATGCAATAGGTTTGCCATTAATGGTGGTGATCCAGAGTTTCCTTTTCAGATAAGTGTGGTTAAGTAAAGATGTGACTGGGTTTTAAAAATACTGATGAAATACCAGTTTATGTGGTAGGGGGAAAAATGTGAAAAAAAAAAAAAAGGCACATGAATGGTGATTGAAGTTAGGGAACACCCGCGTCAAGTAGCTGGCAGAGCTGCAAAGAAGTCCCATGGTCCAGAGGAGGGAGTGACCCGTTTGGTCTCGTGGACCATTGGGGGATATAGACAAAGGTGACATCTGAGCTGAATCTCAGACTCTCAGGGCAGTGAACGAGTGTGAGAGGACTCTGCAGGCAGTGGGAGTAGAATAGCCACAGGGAAAGAGAGAACAGGACGTGGTCATGGAATTGTTTCACTTGAGGGAGCCACTGAGGGACTTAAGGCATCTGAGTAGCCTGGTCAGATTTGCATTTTTTAATTAATTAATTTATTTTAATTGGAGGCTAATTACTTTACAATATTGTAGTGGCTTTTGCCATACATCAACACGAATCAGCCACGGGTGTACACGAGTCCCCCATCCTGAACCCGCCTCCCACCTCCCTCCCCATCCCATCCCTGAGTGTCGTCCCAGTGCACCAGCCCTGAGCGCCCAGTCTCATGCATCGAACGTGGACTAAACAGTCATTAGCTCAAGCAGGTTCAGCTCTCTGAGCTTCAGTTTGTTTATCTGTAGAATGGGGGTAGTTGAAACAGACATATGGTGCCTGCGCCTGGTGCCTGGGGAAATTCCCAGACATCTGTCTTGCTCCCCCTCCAGCCAAGGGGCTGCACTGACATTCAAGAAGTCCAGGGCCCCTCTCCTGGGTTTTTGGGTGGTGGTGGTTGGGTGGGGTGAGGTGTTCACAAGTATTCAGGATTGTTAGATGGTACATTGACCAGTGGTGATGGGACAGCAGGTCTGTCCACGCTCGCAGTGCTGAGCCCCTCCTGTGTCCTGGGGGGTCATCCCAGCTGATGGCTCGGCTTCTACCAGCCTTCACTCCCTCTACACATTCACCTCTGCTCATGGCCCTCCCTGCTCTTGCCCCAGCCCTGGCCTCCTGGGGAATCTGGGAGCAGAAAATGCCTGTCTTCAGCCTACTCTTTACAGCTTAGTGGAGTCACTGTTTGTGCCTTGGTGAGGGCTAGGGAAGGAAAAACGGCTCTGGGTACCCGTGAGGGAGCAGAGAGAGATGGGAAATAAGCTGAAGACACACAGTCCAGCACTTTGAGCCCTGCCCTGCCCAGGCAACTCCTGCAAGGATCTGCTCAGCTTGGCAGCTCGTATTTCTGTGGTAAGGCTTGGGGAGAAAGAGGCTGCAAAAGCCCTCTTGCTTCGGAAGTGTGTGTGTCAGGGACTTTCTCCCTAAGATTTCTAAGTTCCTGGATCTGTGTCGCCCACGACCACCCCTGGCTCTGATGAGAGAAAATGATGTGGCCAGGAGACCGCACAGAGGGGTGGGGACCTCGGCTGAGAGCTCCCTGCAGGAGTCCAGGGAAGCCTCTCACATCCAGGCAGGAGCTGAGCGGAACATGGGAGCTGCCCTCCTGCCCCGAGGCTCCCTCTGGCCCCCTGAGGCCTCTCTTGCTGTGTCTGATCCTCCAGCCAAGTCAGGGGTGAGCATTTTCATTTCCTCAGCCACCTAAACTCCTGGAGGGTTCTTCTGGAGCTCTGACAAGTGGAGCATATAAAGGCAGAGACCTTGAGTTCAGGTTCAGTTCAGTTCAGTTCAGTTGCTCAGTCGTGTCTGACTCTTTGTGACCCCATGGACCACAGCACACCAGGCATCCCTGTCTATCACCAGCTGCCAGAGTTCACTCAAACTCACATCCATTGAGTCGGTGATTCCATCCAGCCATCTCATCCTGTGTCATCCCTTTCTCCTCCTGCCTTCAATCTTTCCCAGCATCAGGGTCTTTTCGAATGAGTCAGTTCTTTGCATCAGGTGGCCAAAGTATTGGAGTTTCAGCCTCAGCATCAGTTCTTCCAATGAATATTCAGGACTGATTTCCTTTAGGATGGACTGGTTGGATCTCCTTGCTGTCCAAGGGACTCTCAAGAGTCTTCTCCAACACCACAGTTCAAAAGCATCAATTCTTTGGTGCTCAGCTTTCTTTATAGTCCAACTCTCACATCCTTACATGACCACCAGAAAAACCATAGCTTTGACTAGACAGACCTTTGTTGGCAAAGTAATGTCTCTGCTTTTTATAAGCTGTCTAGGTTGGTCATAACTTTTCTTCCAAGGAGCAAGTGTCTTTTAATTTCATGGCTGCAGTTACCAACTGCAGTGATTTTGGAGCCCAAAAAAATAAAGTCTGTCACTGTTTCCACTATTTCCCCATCTATTTGCCATGAAGTGATGGGACCAGATGCCATGATCTTAGTTTTCTGAATGTTGAGTTTTAAGCCAACTTTTTCACTCTTCTCTTTCACTTTCATCTAGAGTCTCTTTAGTTCTTCTTTGCTTTCTGCCATAAGCGTGGTGTCATCTGCATATCTGAGGTTATTGATATTTCTCCTGGCAATCTTGATTCCAGTTTGTGCTTCCTCCAGCCCAGCATTTCTCATGATGTACTCTGCATATAAGTTAAATAAGCAGAGTAACAATACTCCTTTTCTGATTTGGAACCAGTCTGTTGTTTCATGTCCAGTTCTAATTGTTGCTTCTTGATCTGCATACAGATTTCTCAGGAGGCGGGTCAGGTGGTCTGGTATTCTCATCTCTTGAAGAATTTTCCTCAGTTTGCTGTGGTCCACACAGTCAAAGGCTTTGGCATAGTCAATAAAGCAGAAGTAGATGCTTTTCTGGAACTCTCTTGCTTTTTCTATGATCCAACAGGTGTTGGCAATTTGATCTCTGGTTCCTCTGCCTTTTCTAAATCCAGCTTGAACATCTGGATGTTCACGGTTCACGTATTGCTGAAGCCTGGCTTGGAGAATTTTGAGCATTACTTTACTAGTGTGTGAGATGAGTGCAGTTGTGTGGTAGTTTGAGCATTCTTTGCCATTGCCTTTCTTTGGGATTGGAATGAAAACTGACCTTTTCCAGTCCTGTGGCCACTGCTGAGTTTTCCAAATTTGCTGGCATATTGAGTGCAGCACTTTCACAACATCATCTTTTAGGATTTGAAATAGCTTAATTGGAATTCCATCACCTCCACTAGCTTTGTTCGTAGTGATGCTTCCTAAGGCCCACTTGACTTCACATTCTAGGATGTCTGGCTCTAGGTGAGTGATCACACCATCATGATTATCTGGGTCATGAAGGTCTTTTTTGTATAGTTCCTCTGTGTATTCTTGCCATCTCTTCTTAATATCTTCTGCTTCTGTTAGGTCCATGCCATTTCTGCCCTTTATTGTGCCCATCTTTGCATGAAATATTCCCTTGGTATCTCTAATTTTCTTGAAGAGATCTCTAGTCTTTCCCATTCTGTTGTTTTCCTTTATTTCTTTGCACTGGTCACTGAGGAAGGCTTTTTTATCTCTCCTTGCTATTCTTTGGAACTCTGAGTTCAAATGGGTGTGTCTTTCCTTTTCTCCTTTGCCTTTCACTTCTCTTCTTTTCATAGCTGTTTTTAAGACCTCCTCAGACAACCATTTTGCCTTTTTGCATTTCTTTTTCTTGGGGATGGTCTTAATCTCTGTCTCCTGTACAATGTCATGAACTTTCATCCATAGTTCTTCAGGCACTCTGTCTATCCAATCTAATCCCTCAAATCTATTTCTCACTTCTACTGTATAGTTGTAAGGAATTTGATTTAGGTCATACCTGAATGATCTAGTGGCTTTCCCTACTTTCTTCATTTTAAGTCTGAATTTGGCAATAAGGAGCTCATGTTCTGAGACACAGTCAGCTCCTAGTCTTGTTTTTGCTGACTGTATAGAGCTTCTCCATCTTTGGCTGCAAAGAATATAATCAATCTGATTTTCATATTGACCGTCTGGTGATGTCCATGTGTATAGTCTTCTCTTGTGTTGTTGGAAGAGGGTGTTTGCTATGACCAGTGTGTTTTCTTGGCAAAACTCTATTAGCCTTTGCCCTGCTTCATTCTGTACTCCATAGCCAAATTTGCCTGTTACTCCAGGTATTTCTTAATTTCCTACTTTTGCATTCCAGTCCCCTCTAATGAAAAGGACATATTTTTTGAGTATTAGTTCTAGAAGGTCTTGTAGATCTTCATAGAACCATTCAATTTCAGCTTCTTCAGCATTATTGGTCAGGGCATAGACTTGGATTACTGTGATATTGAATGGCTTACCTTGGAAATGAACAGAGATCATTCTGTCATTTTTGAGATTGCATCTAAGTACTGCATTTAGGACTCTTTTGTTGACCATGATGGCTACTCCATTTCTTCTAGTTCAGATAGACTGGGTTCAAATCCTGGCTCTGTCCCTAACTGAATTTTTGGTGTCACAGGTCACTTACCTGCCGTGGGCCACCTATGAGATAGAGCTCTTTTCAATTCATTAATTTAAAACTTATATTTGTTTATTATTGAAGCATAGTTGATATACAATATTGTATAAGTTGCAGGCATACATTGTAGTGATTCACAAGTTTTAAAGGTTAAACTTCATTTATGGTTACTATAAAATATTGGCAGTATTTCCTGTGTTGTGTCATATACCCTTGTAGCTTATTTTATACTTAATAGTCTATGCCTCTTAATCGGCCAGCCCTATGTTGCCTCTTCCCTATGAAATGCAGTTCTTAATGGTACTGACTTCCCAGAATCTTAGGCAAAGTGAATGAGAAATAATAAATGAGAACCACTCATTGTCTGGCACATGGTACTCAAAATAATGTGACGATTGATATTATTGCCTGCAAAATATCTGACCCAGTGCGTGTAGTGTGTGCTTACTTGGATCTGATTGCCTCTTCCTCCAGGAAGCCTTCTCAGAAGCCCCCAGACCAGGTTAGGTCTTGAACAACATGGTCCTGCCCCATGCTTCTAAGAGGCTTCTTGAGAACGGTACCTGCGGGTCACTCTTCCCTCTGGCACAGTCACAACCAGTGAAAATAATGATGTGTCACGAGCCACGCTGATTAACATGCTCTGATTGTGACCACGGCTGTGTGGAAGGAAGCCCCAGGACACAGGAGGGGATGTTAAAATATTACATTAATCATCCCTGTAATTAATGTCCAAAGTCCTCCTTCCTCCCTGGAATGCAGCATCAGGAAACGTGCCTGCTCATCTAATGGTGTTTCTCCATGCTTAGCAGGCTCTTAGTAAATATTAAATAACTGAAAGAACAAGAGAACCATTGCCCCCAATTCAGTTTTATCAGGAATTCAATCATTCCTTCCTTCAACAAATACTTCTTGAACGTCTGCTGTGTGCCAGGCACTATTCCAGGCTTGTGGGGGTACACCAATGAACAAAACAGGCAAAGATACTTGCCCTCATGGGGTTTATGTTTGACTGGACATTGATATGTGTCCCAGAGGGATATCTTAATACATGCTCATCACTCTTGAAACTGTCTTCTATTTTTAAATTTTTTCTTTTGAAAAATTGAAGGATAGTTAATTTACAAGGTTGTGTTAATTTCAGGTGTACAGCAGAGTGATTCAGTTTATATTATCTATATTCCTTTTTTAGATTCTTTTTCCATTAGAGGTTATTATTAATACAAGATGCTGAATATAGTTCCCTGTGCTGTACAGTAGATCCTTGTTGTTTTGATGTTGTTGTTTAGTCGCTAAGTTGTGTCTGACTCTTTTGCGACCCCATGGACTATAGCCTGCCAGGCTCCTCTGTCCAAGGGGTTTCCCAGGCAAGAATACTGGAGTGGGTTGCCATTTCCTTTTCCAGGAGATAGTCCTGACCCAGGAATCGAAACCGAGTCTCCTGCTTGATGGGCAAATTCTTTACCACGGAGCCCCCTGGGAAGCCCCCTTTTGTTTACCGATTTTATATATAGTAGTGTGTCTCTGTTAATCCCAAGCTCCTAATTTATCCTGCTGCTGCTAAGTCACTTCAGTCGTATCCGACTCTGTGTGACCCCATAGACAGCAGCCCACCAGGCTCCCCCGTCCCTGGGATTCTCCAGGCAAGAACATGGAGTGGGTTGCCATTTCCTTCTCCAATGCGTGAAAGTGAAAAGTGAAAGTGAAGTCGCTTAGTCGTGTCCGACTCTTCGCGACCCCATGGACTGCAGCCTACCAGGCTCCTCCATCCATGGGATTTCCCAGGCAAGAGTACTGGAGTGGGGTGCCATTGCCTTCTCCGTAATTTATCCTTCTACCACCCCCGCTACCACCGCCGCTTTCCCCTTTGGTAACCATAAATTTGTTTTCTATGTCGGTGAGTCTGTCTCTGTCTTGGAACCACCCTCTTTTCGATTGGGTTCAGCCATTCAAGGTTCGAGGTCCGGGGGAAACTTTATGTATCATATCAGCATCCACTGAGGGCGCGTGGAAGGAGCTTTGAATGGATCTGAATGACCCTCAGCCACCAGTGGCTTCACTGGGGGCCCCTTCAGTTACACTGACATGCCCACTGTCTTGCAGGTCATGCTCTCAGAGCGAAAAGGCACAGATGAGCTGTATGCTGTGAAGATCCTGAAAAAGGACGTGGTCATCCAAGATGATGACGTGGAATGCACGATGGTGGAGAAGCGGGTGCTGGCCCTGCCCGGGAAGCCGCCCTTCCTGACCCAGCTGCATTCCTGCTTCCAGACCATGGTAACTACCTGGGGGCTGGACCCCTCCACCTCTGGGCTTCCAGGCTTTGGCCAGAGCAGTTCTAGCAGTGGCCACTCCATAGAGGCACCCAGGCCCTTCCCATCCTGGAGACAGAAAGCTGTCAGGCCCAGGGATGGCTGTGGAGCATTTTTCTGAGGTTGCCACTGAGAAGCGCTCTCCCCTGAGGCAGATGCTGTTTCAACAAAGATAAAGGAACTCAGGCAATTGGTTTTATAACCAACTGAGCAGGGCCCTCCTCTGGCAGCAAGAGGTGACTTGGGGACAGGAACTCAGGACTTTCAGTCCCACAATCTCAGATGTTCTAGCAGCAGTTACAGATGGGGATGAGGGCAGAGGTCCTCACAGGTGCCCCTACAGGGTCAGGGTCGGGCCTCTGGATCCTTCAGATAAATGTGTGATTCCATGCTGCAGGTTGCATGGCCCTCATAGGACTCCCGGGGCAGGGGGCACAGCCTGGGTAGGGGCTGATGAGCTCAGAGCCAGGCTTCTAAGAAGAAGAGGAAATCTATGTACTATCTGCTATTCACTGTGATTCTACTTTCATCTGTGAGAATGAGAGACATCCTTCGAACAACCTCTTTCCTTCCCCCTGTGCACACTAGACCTGGCTCTCCATCCCACTGTGGCCATCAGACCACAATCTGGGGCCCCATTCAACTCACTGGGCTCTGCTGTCACATCCCCCATTGCATTGACTGGTAACTCTCCCCCTGTCTCCTTTGCTTTAAGAGCACGACCTTCTCAGAAATAGGACCTAGCTTTCTCAGCCATCTGCCTCATCTATGAGCCTTTCCCAGGTACCAGACACTGTGTGTGTGGAGGGGGTGGGAGTAGGGGAAGGAAGGCAGAGCAGAGCCCAAATGCAAAGAGATAAGAGTTAATTCTTGCTTTGGAAGCTTCTCAGGGCAAAGGCCTAGAGTCTTAAAGATGCTTTAAGGGCACGTTCAAGATTGTTTTGACTTGCTCCAGTTTGCACCCTTCGTTCTGATTTTAGAACCCAACTCCTGTGTGCGATGGGATGCTATTGTAAGTTGTGTGTGCTTTAAAGTTTCTTTTCTCCTCCAGCATCCCCAAGTCCTGTGCTCTGCTAAGTTCGACTGAGTCCCCCACCAGCCTAGAAAGACCCGGAACTGGGTTTGGGATGGGTTTTCTCAGTGCAGGCTGTACCCTTGTAGTAGAACTACCTGTGGTGAGAGGGGCAGAGTCAGAACCCGGCTCCTTCCTTGGTGTGAGAGTTTCTTGATACATATTGGGGTCAGAGGGACCTGGGTTCACATCTCAGCTTTGTCATTTTCTGGCTGAGTGGCCTTGAGAAAATCATGCAACCCCGCTGGGCCTCAGTCTCTTCATATGTAAAGGGATAAAAGTAGGTGCATCCAAGGTTGCTATGAGGAGGAAATGAGATTACACATGAGACGTGCTTAACACAGTGCTTGTTACCTGGTAAACACTCTTGTGTTCTGCTCAGCTGCTCAGTCGTGTCCGACTCTTGTGCGACCCCATGGACTGTAGCCCCCCAGGCTCCTCTGTTCATGGGATTTCCCAGGCAAGAATACTGGAGTGAGTTGCTATCTTCTACTCCAGGGGATCTTCCTGACCTAGGGATCAAACCATGACTCCTACATTGGCAGGCAGATTCTTTACTATTGCACCACTTGGGAAGCCCCCAAACACTCATAAATGTTGGTTATCCACTTCACAGACATTTAACATTGGCCTTGGCCTGGACTGGTACTGAGCTATAGAGCTGAGGAAGCTAGGTGCTCTTTTTGAGAAGCTAGGTCCTGTTTTCTCCTCTTAAAGCAAAGATGACAGACACGGGGATGTTACCAAACAATGTAAAGCTGCTGTGATAGCAGAATCTGGAGAAGTCAAGGAGTCCCTAGGTTGTTCCTTGATGCCACAGGGGCATCTGCATTTTGGGTGAAGGGATGGTTTTTTCTGCTGGGGCCCTTGCCCCGAATCCCAATCTCCCTGCCACAGGTCAAGAGAGAGGGAACATTCTAGGGAAATGTGTGCAGTATTTCTTTCAGAGGCTTTGACCCACCAGCCTCTTGTTGGGGTCTGCTGGTGACAGTGGGCTATAAGAAGATTTTCACTCTGCTGCCGGCAGAGAGCGGAAGTCGTGTTTGCCAGTGTGTGGAGCATTTACCACCATGCAGTATGGTGCTGGGTAGTTTGAAGGGTGATTTTGGGTGCTGCACGGATTTTAAATTGTGTTCTTTTAAGTTCACTGTACATTCTTCTGAGTACCTTGAGGAGGATGTTTCTATGTGATGCTGCTGCTGCTGCTAAGTCCTTTCAGTCGTGTCCGACTCTGTGCGTCCCCATAGATGGCAACCCACCAGGCTCCCCCGTCCCTGGGATTCTCCAGGCAAGAACACTGGAGTGGGTTGCCATTTCCTTCTCCAGTGCATGAAAGTGAAAAGTGAAAGTGAAGTTGCTCAGTCGTGTCCGACCCTCAGTGACCCCATGGACTGCAGCCTTCCAGGCTCGTCCGTCCATGCGATTTTCCTCGAAAGAGTACTGGAGTGGGGTGCCATTACCTTCTCTGTCTATTTGGTGCTAGCATGGCCATTAACATCTTTCTAACACTTGCCTTTTTAACAGAGAGAGAGGGGACCAGGCTTCAGGTTCTGAGCTTTGACAAATAGCAGTTTCTTTTACTTACTTATTTTTAATTGGGGAATAATTACTTTACAATATTGTGTTCGTTGCTGCCATACATCAACATGAATCAGCCATAGGAATACAATTTCCTTTTAAAATATTTATTTAGGCTGTGCTGGGTCTTTATTGTGGCATGCGGGATCTTTAGTTGCAGCATGGAACTCTTAATTATGGCATGTGGGATCTAGTTCCCTGACCAGGGATCGAACCTGGACTCCCTGTTTTGGGAGGATGGAATCATAGCCACTGGACCACCAGGGAAGTCCCTAAATAGCAGTTTCTAAGTCATTGTTTTGCTTTTATTTTATATATTTTTTACGGATTTCTTTCATTTAAGACAGCACTATAAAGTCTTTCAATTTTTAAATTTTGAGATATTATAAGACAAATATAAAGAAACCACACACAATTAGTGTTTTAATAATGAGTTTTTATAGAGTTAAGCTCCTTATACCACCATCCAGGTCAAGAAAGAACTTTGGCAGCCACTCTAGAAGTTTCTCTGTGTCCCAATCTCCATCTCCCCGCAAATGGTAGCTTGACTTCTTTGCCTGTCTCTATAGTTTTATCACTTAAGTTTTATCATCCCTTGATAAGATAGTTTACTCTTTCCCCTTGGTAGAAATTTGCTGTGTCTTTAATATAATGATTTCCTTCTCCATTCTTTCCATCCTTTCTTTTACTTGCTAAAGAGCCTGGGCTGTCTGACCCGTAACATTTTCACAGTCTGAATTTTTCTGATTGCTGTCCGAGGGCCAGCGTATCTGTTTCCGCTGTCCCCTGTTTTTTGAAAATTGGTATCTGAACCTAGAGGCTTGGCCAGACTCAACTTTGATCCCTTTGGTAAGACCAGGTGGCTGTTTTTTTTGTTTGTTTGTTTTTTTTAATCCAAAGGCACATAATGTCCAGTTGCCCCTCTTTTTGTATGTTGGCAACCAGAGATGCTCTGTGTCTGGGTCCATGAATTCATAAAGGACTGTGAGGTGGTGATTTCCTAATTCTATCATTTCTTTTTCTTTATTAGTTGGATGCTTTTATAAAGAGAGACTTCCCTCACCTGTTTCTTTGTCCCCTGGTGGTACAGTTCATCTAGAAATCAGGATAGATAGATGAGGCTTTTCTCTTACTTGACAGTTTTCATGAATTGGTTCACTGTTATGCCCCAAAGGTAACTAAAGTTTGCTTAATAGAGTTTTTGTAAAGAAAAATGTTAAGTGAGCAACAATTCACATCACACGAGACTTGGCAGAGATGGAGAAGGACATACTTCTTACAAGTTCAAATCTCTAATGTTACCTTGGGGAGTGAAAGCCTGGAGGTATTCAAGTCACGACTAGACCCTTAGACCTCTAGATTGCCTCATTCCCACATCTTCTCTTTTTTCCATTGGCAGTTCCTACATTGACTCATGGAGATCACCTGATGAAGGACAGTTTCAGTGGTAAATACACTAAGAAGGAGACCTTGTTCTCAAGGAAGAGTCTGGGCTATCTTGGAGCAAAAGCTTTCAATTTCAGTTGGATGTGTTGAGATTAGGGGAAATTGGTCGTTGGTTGTTAATACTCATTAAGTAAAGTATCTTCATTTGTAATTTACTGTTTTAAACATGATACAGTGGATTTGAGGCTCTTCTTTTAACGTTGAGTCTTGAATTTCAGTATGCTTTCTGGAACTGGGGAGTAGGGCCTGGGTGTGCATGGAAACAGCACAACATCTTGGGTCCCCTCCACGACATCCACGAGCCGTCACCTGCCAGGGAAGAGAGAGTAACAGCCAAGAGAATTGAGTGGATTCGAGTCTTGTGTGGGGAGAAAGGCCTCCTTTTAAAAACTGACCCCATCCAGCAAGGCTGGGGATGGAACTGGTTGCTTTCCGGTTGGTGAGGATCAGATGAAATTGTTATCCCATCTGTATTTGCAGGAAAAATATGTAACTTCTCACATGCCTCATGTGGTGGCCAAAATTTTAAAAAACAAAACAAAACAAACAAAAGTACTTAACTTTAAGTAGCAGAGTTATGCCTGGCTCAGGGAGATGCACTTCCTGCCAGCTGAGTGTGAGGCCCTTGGGGGCTGAGCAGGGTCAGCTGAGAGGAAAGCCAAGACTTCTCCTATCTCACATCCAACACCACATCACTGAGTGAAAGGCCCCCATTGAAATGTTTTTGTTTACTTTTTCCTTTGGCTAAGCACTTGTATTTTAAGTTTCAGTTCAGTTCAGTTCAGTCGCTCAGTTGTGTCCGACTCTTTGTGACCCCATGAATTGCAGCACGCCAGGCCTCCCTGTCCATCACCAACTCCCGGAGTTCACCCAAACCCACATTCATTGAGTCGGTGATGCCATCCAGCCATCTCATCCTCTGTCGTCCCCTTCTCCTCCTGCCCTCAATCCCTCCCAGCATCAGGGTCTTTTCCAATGAGTCAACTCTTCGCATGAGGTGGCCAAAGTGCTGGAGTTTCAGCTTTAGCATCATTCCTTCCAAAGAACACACAGGACTGATCTCCTTTAGAATGGACTGGTTGGATCTCTTTGCAGTCCAAGGGACTCTCAAGAGTCTTCTCCAACACCACAGTTCAAAAGCATCATTTCTTCGGCTCTCAGCTTTCTTCACAGTTCAACTCTCACATCCATACATGACTACTGGAAAAACCATAGCCTTGACTAGACAGACCTTTGTTGGCAAAGTAATGTCTCTGCTCTTTAATATGCCATCTAGGTTGGTCATAACTTTCCTTCCAAGGAGTAAGTGTCTTTTAATTTCACGGCTTCAGTCACCATCTGCAGTGATTTTGGAGCCCAGAAAAATAAAGTCTGACACTGTTTCCACTGTTTCCCCATCTATTTCCCATGAAGTGATGGGACCGGATGCCATGATCTTCTTTTTCTGAATGTTGAGCTTTAAGCCAACTTTTTCACTCTCCTCTTTCACTTTCATCAAGAGGCTTTTGAGTTCCTCTTCACTTTCTGCCATAAGGGTGGTGTTGTCAGCGTATCTGAGGTTATTGATATTTCTCCTGGCAATCTTGATTCCAGCTTGTGCTTCTTCCAGCCCAGCATTTCTCATGATGTACTCTGCATATAAGTTATTTCAGAGATTTGATAATGCAGTAGGGCTTCCTTGGTGGCTCAGTGGTTAAAAAAAAAAAAAAAAAAAATCTGCCTGCCAAGCAGGAGACTCGGGTTTGATCCCTGGGCTGGAAGATGCTCTGGAGAAGGAAATGGCAACCCACTCCAGTATTCTTGCTTGGGAAATCCCCTGGGCAGAGGAGCTTGGCAGGCTACAGTCTATGGGGTCGCAGAAATGTTGGACTTGACCTAGAGACTAAACAACAAGAATAATGCCTACAATACATGAGACACAGGTCCAGCCATCTTAAGCCACATGAATGATGGCCCCCGGATGGTCTCAGCATCACCTCCATTTCACAGATGAGGGCATTGAAGCCATACATAATAGCTCGTACATTTCAGGGCCAGGATTGGAAGCCAGGCAGCCAGGCTCCAAGGGGCTTTACACTTCATCACTACACGGTGAGGTCTTCTGAGTGCATGTTCCCCGATTCCCACCTCATCTGACTCACCTGGGGCGGAACTGCCAGCAGCCAGCCTGTCTCTGGGCTCTAGCGGGGGCCCAGTCACATCCCTCACCTGCTCCGTAAAATATCACCCCTGCTGCATCCCTCCACTTTCCACCCCTGCTCCCTGGAGTGGACCTGACTCCCATCTGAGCATCTGCCATCATGTGGGCCAGTGAATACTCTGCCTCATTCCAGCCTCACAAAGAATCGTGCGGTGAAAGCATTTATCTGACATCCCACCTTGAAAAAGAAAGGATTGAAGATCTGGGACATGGAGGGTAGTTTGCCCTCGACACAGCACTGCTGAACCCAGAACCCAAGTTTTTTCTAATAGATTATATTGAGTTGCTACCAAAATGGCCCTAACAGACAAAAACAATAAAAAGTGGCAGCTGGCATTAGTGTTCAGTGAGTGTCATACTGTGTACTCAACACTCTACAGATAACCTCTCATTTTATCCTCCGACACCACCCTGGGTGAGCCCTGGAACTGCCCCCAGTGTAGAGATAAGGATGCTGGTATTCTGAGAAGTAACTTGAGCAATGCCATGTGGGAGCAGGGGAATGGCAATCCCAGTTGTCATCCACAGTGCCCTCATCTGTGAAAAGGGGCTGGGGGGCTGGGATTTGCTCTGTAAGACTCTAGAACCCTCAACCTCGAAGCCTTGCTAGCTTGCTTCTGTCTTACGTCCAGATTCCTTTTTCTAGCTTATAAATTGTCTTCACTGTCATCATCACGTCTGATTTTAACAAAGACACCATAAGCACATACTACTGTTCACACTTCCTCAAAGGAAGCCAACCCTCAGAAATTTGCAATGGCTCAGGTTACACGGTAAGTGACATTAGTTTCCATGGTGGCTCAGATGGTAAGAATCTGCCTGCAATGCAGAAGACCTGGGTTTGACCCCTGGGTCAGGAAGATCCCCTGGAGAAGGGAATGCAACCCACTCTAGTATTCTTCCATAGACAGAGGAGCCTGGGCTTCCATCCATGGGGTCACAGAGAGTCGGACATGACTGAGTGACTAACACTTTGATTTTTGACACTATCGGTAAGTGGCAGGTGACCTAATGCCCCTTCAGGTGTTCATTTCACTAGGAAAGCATCACCCACTTGTCTCACAAGGATATTATGATGATTGGAAAGACTTTAGGGTCCGAGTGATTTTCAGATTTAGGGAGCCGTGCATAAAGATGAGACAGAGGACTATTAGCCCAGCTCAGGTGAGCAGGAAAGCCCAGGAAAGTGGTTGTCATCACCTTCTGGAATTACATCTCCCCTGATCCCAGATTGGTGCTCTGGAGGTGGAGCCTGAGCTGGAGTAGACAATATCCCTAAAGCCAGCAGCCCTGGAAGTCAGATCATTACTGCCAGTCTGCAGACGGTACTAATGCTTATTGATTCTGTCAACAAGTATTTATTTGTTGACATAAATGTGTCAGGACCCAGCTGCACCACTGGGAGGATGCATCCATGAACAGAAGAGATAAAAGTCCCCCATTCCTTTGGAATTTACATCTGAGTGGGGGAGACAGATAATAAACAATAATAACAAAAAATAAGGGGGCAAGAGATGATGGATGAAGACAGAGATGCTATTTTTGATTGGATGATCAGGGGCGGTGTTTCTGATAAGGATGACATTTGAGCAGAGACCAGAGCAAATGAGGGAGCTAGGCATGTGGATATCTCAGGGCAAAGTGTTCTAGACAGCAGGAAGAATGAGTGTAAACGCCCCAGGCAGGGACATGCTTGGCGTGTTTGAGGAGCAGCAACCAGGCCAGTGTAGCCCGAATGGAGTGTCATTTTGTATCTTGTGACCCAGAATTCCTTTATGAATCAGCTACCTTTAAAAAAAAATGACAGATCTAGTATAGCATGCTGCAGACTTGATATGTTTTTCTTGCTACAGACTTAGAATTTGGAAGATAAAAGCTTCTTAATAAAAGAAAAAGAATCTTGATGGTGGTCAGAATAGATAAAAGGGAAAAAGACTCCCCACCAATGTATGAAACAGTTTTTGTCATCCTTAAAATGATGCAAATTTAATTTCAAAAAACTTGTTTAGAAAAGCAAAGTTACATCAGAAGTATTCTTAGACAACTGGATTTTTTAAATCCTTGAAAAATATGCATGGCTCAATTTAACAGAAGATGTAAGATATCAAATTCTATTTAAGAGATTGTTCTAAATGTGTTAAAATTGGATTTGCACATGGAAAAGAATCAGAGATATAGACAAATCAAAACATTTATTTGATTTAGGGAGGTGCCTGTGGGTAATTGTCTTCATTTTGAATTTATATTATTTCAGGAGAGTCTGTGATAAAATACCTTAAAAGTGTTGAATGTACCACAAGGTGGCAAAAGTTAATACTGAAATTGTTGTTCACTTGCTAAGTCATGTCCGAATCTTTGCAATCCCATGGACTATAGCATGCCAGGCTTCCCTATTCTTCACCATCTTCTGGAGCTTGCTCAAACTCTTGTCCATTGAGTTAGCGATGCCATCCCACCATCTCATCCTCTGTCTTCCCCTTCTCCTCCTGCCTTCAGTCTTTCCCAGTACCAGGGTCTTTTCCAGTGAGTTGGCTCTTTGGATCAGGTGGCCACAGTGTTGGAGCTTCAGCTTCAGCATTAATACACAGATGCAAAAACCATCAGAAGGGGGTTGAATTTTCAGTGAATTGCTCATTAGAGGAACTGGTCTTAGGAGAATGGGGTTTAGGCCAATTTTTCTAGAAGTACAAAGGGATAAGTAGGAGCTTCTCAGTCAAATAAATCTAGGTCTGAGATTCCTGGCTGTGTGACCTCCAGGAATTCACTTAACAGATCTGAATATTGGTTTCATCATCTTTAAAGTGACATAAGAAGTGAAGAGTAAAAGAGATGATATACAAAGTGCAGAACAAATAATAAATGAGGCTACCCCTTTGAGCTGTGCTGTAGGGGCACCTGGCTGCCTAGGCACAAAAGGATTGCATTTTCTCCAGCCTTTTTGCAGTGTTTCCCAGGGACAGTTGTCAGCCCGGCACATTCATGCAATTTCCCAACTGCCAGTGGGCACAGGCAGTTGAGTCTCCTTAGCAAAACATCTATTTTAAATGTTTTCTTTTCAATTGAACATATGCACTTCTTTTTTTTTTTTTAAATAGAATTAGATTTCATGAGTCATTGAAGGACAGAAGTTACTTCCTCCCCAAATTTGCTGTCGTGGCCCAGCAAGAACTCAGTTGCAAGGCATGCTGGGAGGGACGTCAACCCAGAATGCAAAAAGGGACAGGGAAGGGGATGAGAATGATTCTGCTTGTAGAGCTGGCCCCGGGTGACATGTCCGTTGAGCACGGAGAGTGTCTAAGGGGTCCTTGTAATTTGGGGTCAAGTTTGGGTTGGCACCGGTATCCAAGAATATGGTTAAATGTAAGGGTGTTGCCGTAGGAAGCTCTTGGCAGTAGTCTCTATGGTTGAGTTGCAGGAAATAGAATACCCTTCTTTCAAATTAGCTGTTAAAAAAGAAAATATTGGAAAGAAACGACCGAAAGGCAGAACCTGAGCCTCATGAATATCTAGAACTTCAAGGCTTTCTAGACTAAATCTGTTTCTTTCTCCGCGCTTTCTTTGTTTTTCCCTGATCATGGTAACATGGCTTCCATAGCCCCTGTTTGCCTATCCGCCAAATTCCCACATTCCAATTCAAACTCAGGAAAGAGAATCTGATTGGTTCAGCATAGGTCAGTTGCTTTATTCCTAGTCCAATCACCTAGTAATTGACTACTAGTTCAGTAGGAAACTTTAAGAAGGAGTTGTATCTACAGGGAAGGAATAGTTGGTGCTCTTGTCAGGTGGGAGACAGCATCTTGAGGCCAAGGAGATCGATTGGGTTGGAGCAGGACATAGCCTGCTGCTAACAGTACAAATAGGGTGTTCAGTGTCTCCAAAGAGAGGAAACCGGAAAGATAGGTGTCTGGGCCTTAGGCAGCTAAAGCCATCTAAGAATCTTGAGTGCAGGAAAGGATCCAGGAATGCAACCCAGGCATACAGAGCTGGGGTGGGTAGGAATGGACACAGCCTGCTTCTCTACCCTCTTGATGGTGACCTTTGTGTATTCATTCAGTAATCAAAGGTCCATAGAATTCCAAGGAAGAAGAGAGATGGCCCTAGCCCCAGTCCATGGGGTCACAAAGAGTCAGACACAACTGAGCGACTGAACTGAACTTGAGAACTTTGCTTTCTATGTGGAAGGGCAAAGCTTAGAAAGCTGAAAATACAGTTAGAGGAGCATCAGATTGCATGATTATGATAGTGATTCTTAGGCTGCAGAATACAGAGGAAATAAGGTGTCACACCCTCATATGAATGAGGCTCCACCAGTTTGCATGGACTCCGTGTGCATCATCTGTTATATCTTTGCAAACTGTTTGGAGGAGAAGCTGTTCCTGTCCCTTCAAGGAGGCAGAGGAAGTTTAAGTAACTAATGTAAGATGTCACAGTAAGCAGGATCTCTAGGACTTGCACTCAAAACAAGCTTATGCCACAGCTAGAGCCCTTAACTGCACAGCTTCTTGAGAGAAACAGATGGATCTCTACAGTAAGAGAACAGTTTACAGGCAAGATTGATTCACTGACCAGCTTTGGAAAATCACTCCAGATCATTAAATAGATTAACACTTACTGCAACTCGCCTTAGAGAGGTACACGCTTAGAGTTGCTCACGTTGCTGACTTTCTCTGTCCGGGGTACCTTATGAAAAGTGGCAGGTGTCCTCCTGGCAGTTACATGGGCCTCATGTCACATCCCACTTTCAGCTGACTTAGAGGAACAGTGATTATCTCTTTAAATGCCCTGCCCTTTCCATGACCCCCCTGGTGAACTCTGCACATGCAGTCCAACCATGATTTTATTTTTTATTTGGCTGCCCTGGGTGTGAGTTATGGCATGTGGTATCTAGTTTCCCCACCAGTACCCCTGCATTGGGAAGGTGGAGTCTTAATCGCGGGACCACCGGGGAAGTCCCCGGTCATCATCCTCATACTCACACGCCAAATTTGAGAAATGCTACCCAACCATTTTGCACGCTGCAGTGACAGACAGATATTTAATTTATTTACTGATTGAACATGAGAGGTCATGGGGAAAGGAAATTTAAAATTAACTGGAGTCGTTTCACGCTTCAGGGACAAGGGCAGTGTGTAAATGAAGAATCACCACAATAACGAGGACAATTAGAGAGGAACACTTTGAAAGTTGAGCAGACTGGCTAGTTTGAGGGGAAAGATGGTGAGCTTGCCTTTCGGAGCCTTTAATTGGAGTTGACGGTGGAACACCCACGTAGAAACGTCCTGTAGCCAGCTGGAGCAGACTGGAGCTCAGGAGAAAGGGAGAGGGTAGAAACCGAAGTCAAGATTCATCAGCCTAGAGCAGTGAGAGTTGATGTTTTGAGCTGTGACAAGTCCTCTTTGGAAAACAGAGCAAGTAGCAGGAGCCAAGCCGGACTTGGAGTCCAGACTCAGTACATACTTTCTAATGTCCACGTAGGAGAGGCCAGCAGATAGGTCCTGATCCAAACCTACTGCACGTGACTAGGAGAAAGATCTTTAAAACTTTGGAATAATTTTATAGAAACAGTAGGAGAACAAAGTCAAATTTTAGGGCATTATTGGGGCGGTTGCGGGGCAGGTGGGGGGGTGGAATGGGCTTCCCAGGTGGCTCAGATGGTAAAGAATCTGCCTAAAATGTAGGATACCCAGGTTCAATCCCTGAGTTGGGCAGATCCCCTGAAGAAGGGAATGGCTACCAATTCTGGGTTTTTTGCCTGGAGGATTCCCTGGACAGAGGAGCCTGGTGGGCTTCAGCCCATTGGATCACACAACTGTGCAAACTATCTATGGGGGGGGGAATAATTATGCTAGAATTGGAGGTGTTGGTTGAAGGCCATTTCATGAGCTGAAGTCCCCAGAGCTCGCTCTCTCTACCTGTCGTGCAGTTTCTCTGAACACATCGTACTTGAGATGATGGCTTGAGTTAGTCATGTATTTGTCTTAACCAAGATTCTGAATTCTCTGAAGGCAAGACCTGCATCTTACCAATTTTGTTCCTTTAACTCCTGATACTGTGACTTAACAAAAATAAATGTTCAGTTAAAGTTCTAAAAAGTTCACTTCCCTGCTCAGGATGGGCTCTAGGTTGCCCTTGGCAGTGTTTTCCAAAACGAATCTTCCTTGCTCTGGAGTGGGAGATGAACTTGGTGGTACAGGGACGTTTGTTTCTAAAATAAGGCATTTAAGGGATTGATGTACCACAAGCAGACTGGTTATAGTGTAGAGTCAACAGAGTCCAGGTAGGCATTTATTTTTTTTACAAAGGAAACAGTGACTCTCCATTTGTGAATTTGATATGAAGTTTTAAAATTTTTAAGTAACTGTGTTTAAGTGAAAAAAAAAGGTGAGTTAATGAAAAAATATTTTAAAATAAGTAACTTTTAGTAAATGAGTTAGATGATATACTCTGTAAAGATCTTAAAGTGAGAAGACTGAAGTTTGGGTGGCTGGCCCCACCCTGCCTTGCTTGACTCTCCTTTTATAACTCCATGCACTTTACTCTCCCTTGCCAGAAGTGTTGTTGATGTTGTTCGGTTGCTGAGTCATGTCTGACTCTTTGCGACCCCATAGACTGCACACCCCAGGCCTCCCTGTCCTTCACCATCTCCTGGAGTTTGCTCAGACTCATGTCCATTGAATCAATGAGGCCATCCAACCATCTCATCCTCTGTCGCCCCCTTCTCCTTCTGCCCTCAGTCTTTCCCAGCATCAGGGTCTTTTCCAGTGCGTCGGCTCTTCACATCAGTAGCTGTAAAATCAGGGGCTTCAAGTGCTAGTAATATTTTTTTCACAGTACGCATCAAAATAAACACAGAACTATAAAGGTAAAACCATATGCATCCATAGCCCACCTAAAATTATCTCCCTCCCCATTTAGGAAACGTTGCTATTTGGAAATTTATCTGGTCTCCCCACTTGCCTGGGGAATCCTTATTGTCGGGCACCGTGGATCATTCACAGCAGCATTTCTGGCAGTAGGAGAGCCTGGCATACAGTGGGCATCATTAAGTATTTGCTCGGAAAATGAAAGGACAGCAAGATGCCAGCCGTAACGTTTAATAGCTGAAGCGCCGGTGTGCCAACACCACACTCGATACAGTTCAGAGACGACAGATCTCAGGGTGGCCCCACATACAGTTTGAAGTAGAAACAGACCACAGAACATGGCATTATCCACCCTGGAGTTCTCTCCCTGATGTTGGGATTCTAACTAATGAGTTTGGGGGGCGGGGGCAAGTTGAGTTCTTTCAAGCAGAAAGCAAGCTCCTGAAATCTCTCCCTCACTTACTTCTCTCTCTGTGGCCGATGCCATCTGCTAGTTTTAAAAATAATTTTTAAAAGCAAGTGTTTTGGTTCTCTTCAACATGTAGCAAAGACAGATGCTATTTTTAGGCTTGTTTTCTATCAAAAAAAAAAAAAACCCCTAAGAACCAGGGGCTGGGTGTCGGCAGTTCTGGCTGACTGTCTCCACTCTGCCACTAACTTGTAAGTGACCTTTTTGCAAATCTCATATGCCTTGGACACTGAGAACAGAAGTGATAATTCTGTCTCTCATTAGAGATGTTGAGAGGGTGAAGTAGCGTCGGGGTGAGAAAGTCCTACGATAGTTCAAAAATAATTGATTAACCCATACCCCTCCCTTGTGGTCTGCCAGCTTTTTTGACACATGGCTGGATTTCTATATCCCCTCCCTTCTCCCCTGGACAGAGAGCTCCCAGACGGAAGAACACACCCACACATCCATGCAATGTATGGGTGAGAACCTTGCACAGGAAGCTGTATAATAAGAGGTTACAGGTTTAGAAACCAACCTGCCCAGGTTCAAATCCTGCCAGAAATGGTAGTCCTTGTCACATTGAATTGTTTAGAGAGATAAAAGAGATAAAATATATAAAGCGCTTTGTCACATAGCAAATGCTTACAAGGTGGTAGCTTTATTGAATGGCTGTTATTCTAATTATTGTACACTCAGTATACATTTGACAAATGCACATATGACTGTTATGTATAAGACAAAGTTCCATGCACTGTAAGGAAGATTTTGTTTTTTAATGGTAGATTAAACCTTTGCTGTATGGCCATCATCATGTTGTTGTTCAGTTGCTCAATTGTGTCTGACTCTTTGCAACCCCGTAGACTGCAGCACGCCAGGTTTCCCTGTCCTTCACTACCTTCTGGAGTTTGTTCAAACTCATGTCCATTGAGTTGATGATGCTATCTGACCATCTCAACCTCTGTCACCCCCTTGTCCTCATGTTTGAATGCTTTATATATGTATCTACTCTATAGGACAGGTGAATCATGGCAGAGATAAAGCTGGAGGTTTGAGAGGTTAAGTAACAGCAGTTACACAGCCAATAAGGGATGGCGAGAGACTTGAAATCCTGTATTGATTTCATAGGGACCCTTTGCCCTCCACACCACTTCTCTACTAACTCCGCTCCTGGTCTAACAGCCCTGCCAATAGTCACTTCATGACTTTTGACAGTAAATCCGTCTTTTAAATTGGCAACCCAACCACCTCAACATATAAATAAAACCCAAACACATATTTCACAACATGACCAGTCTGGAAGCCACACACAGGATTTTTACAGTATCCTGTTGGTTACAGAAGTCAGTCCAGTTCGTAGAGGGAAGGGACGACACCAGGAAGTGAGCATCGGCAGTGAAAACCACCGGAGGCGGCGCGGCGTGGAGGCTGGCTCCCACGGCTGCCTGTTACCTGTCATACAATTGTTCACTTAGTGGTCTTCACCCTTTATTAAAATTAGCTTTCTCTGAAATGATGGCCATTAAGTCGCAAGGCTGATGTGCTGATTGTATTTTCCAGGACAAACGAGAGTAAATTTAGCGTTATTAATTTTTTCCTAATTATTTATTTTTTTTTACCGTGCTGGGTCTTCACTGCTGCACGGGCTTTTCCCTGGTTGCGGTGAGTGGGGGCTGCTGTCTAGTTGCGGTGTGTGAGCTTCTCATTGCGGTGGCCTCTCTTGTTGCGGCTCCAGGGCGGTAGAGCACAGGCTCAGTAGTTGTGGCGCGTGGGCTGAGTTGCTCTGCGGCATGTGGGATCTTCATGGATCATGAATTGAACTTGTATCTCCTGCACTGGCAAGCGGATTCTTTGCCACTGAATCACCAGGGAAGCCCAGTGTTATTCTTTTTTTCTTTAATTTCAGAGACTTTTCTGGTGGTCCAGTGGGTAAGACTCTGCGCTGTTAATTTGAGGGGCCTGGGTTCGATCCCTGACTGGGGAACTAGATCCCACATGCTGCCTCTAAGAGTTTGCATGCCACAACTAAAGACCAGCACAGCCAAATAAACAAAAAGATTTTTAAAAAAATGTCACGTTCTCCCTGTGTTCACTTGTGTACTTTCAATGGCACAAATGCTCCATTTGGGGACTCAAGGCACCTGCCCTGTCGTTGAGTCCTGGGGGTTTGGATCATAAATCTCAGCTATTACCTGCTCTCCATCTGGGGCCCAAGAAACTCCAGAAGGCTGACTTTGCTCTTTGCTGTCTCCTCCCAGGATCGCCTGTACTTCGTGATGGAGTATGTGAATGGCGGTGACCTCATGTACCACATCCAGCAAGTGGGCCGGTTCAAGGAGCCTCACGCCGTGTAAGTGGCGCTGTGCTTTTTCCCTTGGGATGAATGAGTGGGTGGTTAGTTCCTTTGGGTTTTTAGCCAAATAAGAATTTTAAATATCTTGGGCTTCTTCTTTAAGAGAAATGCGTGGCCGGGACAGAGGGTGTTCTGCTGAGATGGGCTACTTGTTTCTTGCTTAACACCCGCTAAGAGCTGGAAGCTTGAAAACCACAGCTATTTCTTGACCTCCACGTTTTGCCCCTGGCGCTTAAGGAAAGCCCTAAAAATTCCTTGGGGAGTGTCATTGTAGGTTTTGAGTTTTCCTTTGCTCATATTGGTTGAGAGCTTACCATGTGCCAGGCTCAGAGATTTTAGAGACTTGCTCACAGTCACAGAGCTCGTGTGAGGCAGACCCAGAGTTCTGACCCAGATCTTCCCTGCTCACGTTCTTGCTCCATCTTAGCTGTCCTCATTCCAGGGAGATGAAAGCTCAAGCTGCATAGTGACTACACTCTGTGGCTCTTGGAGTGGGGAGACTGACTCTGGATTTTTGGAAATCTGTTTCCCCTGCTGAGTCCATTCCATCACCTTCAGCACACAAGGCAGCCAGTCTCTTTTGTCTGGAACACACATTTCATCCTGGGTCTCCCTGCGGTTGGTGAATGGGAGCGTGGCAAGTCACAGGATCAGCAGTGCTAACCTCTCCTAGGGAGGTTGTTGGGCTCCTACTGTCCCTCCAGAAAGCCCCTAGGGCTCACCCAGGGCCCCATCCTGTCCTTGCAGAGGCCTCCTGGCGCCCGTGCAGCTCAGCCTTGCCCCCTCTCCTCCCCCCTGCCCAGAACACGAGCACTGATTCTGGGCGGGTTACCATTCCCATGCTTCCAGGTCATGCCATTTGTGTGTCTTGGTACAATTCTAATGGGCTGCTTAGAAGTAAAACGACTTCTAACATCTAATTGACCACTGACCTTTATTCCATTATCATATGAGACATTGTCAGGACACTTTACAGAGTTCCCCAAAGCCCTGCCCAACCTTTACAACTGGGCTTTCTGGTTCTCCCCAAATCTCTCTCTTAAATTTTGAAACTGAAAAGCTAACACTTCAGCCAGATGCTGTTTCCAATTCTGGCTGTGCTATTTATTAGCTGTGTAACTTGGTCAGGGTATTTCCTGTCACTAAGCCTCAGTTTCCTCATTTGAGGAACAGGGAGGTAATTGTAGCACCTCGTTGCTGTTGAGTCACTCAGTTGTGTCTGACTTTTTTGTGCCCCCATGGATTGTAGCCCACCTGGCTCCTCTGTCTGTGGGATTTCCCAGGCAAGAATACTGGAGTGGGTTGCCATTTCCTTCTCCAGGGGATCTTCCCAACCCAGGGGTTGAACCTGTCTCTTGCATTGGCAGGCATATTCTTTACCACAGAGCCACTACCTTATAAGGTTATTGTAAAGATTTAATCAGATAATAACCTGAAATGATACAAGGTTAATGGTAAGCCTTCAACAGATGTTAGGTATTGTCATTGAGATATTTTAACTTGTTGTCATCTGAAACAATCCTTCTCTAGCCAGTTCATCATATCCTGTGGCTTCCTCCCCACTAAAAAGTTGCTGAACCTCTGCCCACCCCATTTGGTCCTTAAAGCAGCCTCATAGCTCTCTAAACCCTGTTCATCCGTCTAGACTCCCATACTTTGTTTTATGAGCTGTGTGGTTGACCATCCATGGTGAGACATTCATGCCCTACGCCCAGTTCAATATTGTATTGAATTCTGAGAGTTGCCGGGCATATGGTGTCCTTGAATTTCTCCATTGCGTTTTTTTTTTTTTTTAATTTCAGATTTTACGCTGCAGAAATTGCCATCGGTCTGTTCTTCTTGCAGAGCAAGGGCATCATTTACCGGTAAGCGAACACTGCTGTACTTTCCATCTCTCGGCTCCCTCAGCTCCTCCCTTCCCTGCCTCTTTCTTTAACTGCTTTTAAAATTAGAATCCATGGTGGGGGAGGAATCCTCCAGTACTAACTTGGGCATGTGCTCTGCCAGGCAGCATCGCCCACTGCCCTGGCAAAGTTTGGGCAGCTTTGTATGATGATAGAAGATCTTGACGGACTCTGCCTCCAGAGATGGTTCAGAGCCTCATATGTGAGACCATTTGCTCCAAGAGGAGGAGGCTAACCACTGGGGACCCAGCACATCCTTCTCTTCCCCGTGGACCCCACATTTGGGGAGCAAGCAAAGACTCTTGGCTGGCAGAATGTGCTGGATCATATTATTATGAAACAAATCTCTTTCTTTCTTTCTCTTTCCTTGTTTCTCTCCCTCACTTTCTTTCTTTCTTTTTGTGCTATGTAACTACAGTTTGGGAATGGATCTCAGAGTAGCTTGCCCTGAAAGACAGGATTAAGTTCAGGACTTGGCATTTGCCCGTTTTTGGAGGAGCAAGCGTATGATCATAGTCGGATGAGTCATCCCACTTTATATCTCATGCAAGGCAGACTGTGGAGCCTGGGGCTGCTATTTGTCAGTGAGTCCACGGTGTATAATTCTTATACCACATGGATGCAAGCATTCCAGTGCAGGCTTGGGCTGGTTTGTTATACAAGGGAGGCTGGCATGTGGCATGGGGCTTCCGAAGGACGCTTGCCCCGAGTGAGGGTCTTTTTAAAAGATCTTGAAGAGTCATCAAAGTCCATTTGATTCACTGATTTGATAAACATTTATTGAAAGCCCACCATATCATATACTGGCCTCTACTCTAGGTGGGGGGATGCATTGTGAAGAAAACAGACAAAGGCCAGCCTTTGTAGAGCTCAGATTCCAGTGGTGGAAGACAGATCCCGTAAATCATAAAAATGCTGTCTGTAGTGAGAAGTACTATGGAGGGAAGTCAAGTAGGGGAGGGGGCTGATGTGGGCTGGGTGGTGGTTCTTGCCTGACATTCCACAGAGAGCATGAGATTGGGGTCTGAAGAGTTAGGGAAGACCCTCGGAAGCCTGGTCTTCCTAAAGCAACTGAAGGACATGGAAATAAAAGGCATGAAGAGACTAGCCTGGTGATCTCAAGGCAGAAGGTGGAAGTGAGGCTGCGGGCCCTGGTGGGATGAGGGATGGAAGATGAGGGGCCTTGCCAGAATCCTGCAGAGTCCTGGGGCTTTTTTTTCACTCCTTGAGGTAGCAGGTCCTGAGTGCATCGAGTCCCCACTCTGCCTGTGTGCTCCTGATAACAGAGGAATGAAGATCAAGAAGGAGAGTGGCTTTACCTGGCACAGCCCTGATCTCAGTAAAGAAATAGAAACAGCGAGTAATCATAATAATTTCAACTGTAAATAGTGTAGTCATTCTACCCATGCTCACCCTCAATGAACATGTGTCACCATGTATGCATGAAATGGGACCCGTGAAGCCTCTGATTCCCCCAGTTTCCCCTTTGACTGTCATAGTGGGAGCATCTTGTTATACTGAATGTAATTCTGGTGTTGAAAGGTACGCATTATCTTCCGTATGACATGAAGACCCCTACATTCAAGTTGATGACTTCAGCTGGTGCTTAAACCAAAGAACAGGGGATCATGGGTAATTGTTCACTCTACACGATTTTCTCCTTACGTGCTGACATTTGAACCTGACTCCTCTATGGGATGGGCTTCCACCAGAATAGAATCAGGCACTTAAGCATTGCTGAGAAGATAAAATAAGGGACTATAAGTTTATTGGAAGAAAACTCAGTCCCAAGGAAGGGACCAGGACAGGAAATGATTTGAGTTCTTGCCAACAGGACTGGGATTCAAGGCAAGGTTTCCAATATATTAGGGAACTAGACTGGAATCTGGGATCCATTGGTCTAGGTCATAAAATCCAAAGATTAGGATTCTAGGTGCTAGACCATGCCTGAATGCAAAGCTTTTTCTCCTAACTGTACATTGTTCCTTTCCTCCTCCATTATATTTGTCATCCTTTTAAGCCACTCACCCTCTGAACCCCTTTCATTTGTGGGTAGGAATGGAATCCATAGCTTCCTCTAAAGATTTAACACACCAGATACTTTTGCAGCCTCCCTATAGGAAGAGCAAACACACAACTCAGGCTCTGATGCTCGTCATATTCACTGAAGACGTTGAATCGGAAGTTAGTGACCAAGAAGCAGAGCCTGTAGAATGGAGAGTGGATGTAGTCATCAGCTATGTCTAGTTTCCAGAGGTGTGAGAGGAAGTGGTTCTTAGGAATAGCACCCCGAGTCCAGCATTAGGGCTTCATGAAACAAGGGACAATGTCTATACCCAGTGGTGACATCAGTGGCATCTTCACTGGGTCATTTCTGTGCTGGTTAGTCATTGTTCATGGCTGCATAGCCTCCAAGTCTGCTTTGCCAGCCTTTTTGGAAATTCTCAGAGCTCCCCCAATTCCTTCCTAAAAACTCCTTTTTTTGGTTGAAATAGTCAGAGTTGGTTTTTGTTGCTCACAATCAAGAACTTCGGTGGAGACAGCAATTGATAATCAAATGGAAACTGCAGAAAATTTACATGACAGAAGATAAGTGGTTTTATAAGTTCACAGAGATTGGTTTTATGGTGGCAGAGTCTTTTTAGGGGCTTCCCTGATGGCTCAGTGGGTAAAGAATCCACCTGCAGTGCAGAAGACACGGGTTCGATCTCTGGTTTGAGAAGACCCCCTGGAGGAGGGCATGGCTACCCACTCCAGTATTATTGCCTGGAGAATCCCATGGATTGAGGAGCCTGGCAGGCTACAGTCCAAAGGGTCGCAAGGAGTCATACATGACTGAGCGACTGAGCACATGCACACAAAGTCTTTTTAAATGTTATAAATGTCCTTCTTCTTCATTTGGATCTCTGGTTATTTTAACAGCTTTTAAGTAAAGAGGATGAGGACTCATAGTAGATTTGTCCTCTCTGAGGACCGTGGCTAGAGATGTCGGGCGAGGGGAAGATGAAAGACTTCCAAACTTAGTGTCTGATTTATAGATCGCCATCCTTGGAACGTGTATTGATTTTGCTCTTGATGGAATTGTAAACATGAAGACATCTGGCCAGCCCCCTTTAGAAGCATAGATGAGGATTCATTACATTAAACAAAAGAATGGAGTGGACTATCAAAACATTATTATGTGACATTATTATGTGACAGCTTGCTCCAGCCCCATGACCTGCTGGCTCTTAGCACTTGAAGCTCCTTTTCTATAATAGACGGAGATGTCATCACTTTTGGGGTTGCCCCAACTGCCTGTTTAGGGGCATGTGGTCAGGCTGAAGGAAATGTCATGGGTCTCTGTTAATCAAATCAGATGCAGACGTGGTATGTTTATTGCTTCTGAGTCTAGCTTTTCTAAGTTCTAAGCTGGCCTTCAGAGACCACTGTGGCTTGTAGAGAAGCATGAAGGTTGGATGTGGGTAGTACCATGGACAGTACTAGAGATCCTAGGATGTTGCTTCTGTTGGTAAACAGTGGAGTGCAAATGGGCTTCCCCTTGGATGAAGAGACCTCACAGACACAGATAGGAGATGCCAAGATATATTTTCAGGTTGTATTCTTTTAGTAGAAAATTATGACAGCAACTCGATTGAAATGAACTTTCGTTAAAAGAGGCGTGTTATGGCTGACATTGGAGAAGGCTGTGGCACCCCACTCCAGTACTCTTGCCTGGAAAATCCCAGGGATGGGGGAACCTGGTGGGCTGCCGTCGATGGGGTCGCACAGAGTCGGACACAGCTGAAGCGACTTAGCAGCAGCAGCAGCATGGCTGACATAACTGAAAAGTCTAGGACTGAGGCTCAAATGATGTTATGAGCATTTATTCGCTCCCTCTGAGTTCTGCTATATCTATAGTAGCTTTCTTTTCTCTACCTGGTGACCTCTTGCGCATCTAGACTTAGTTTCTACCACCCGAACAATCCTGATGTTAAAAGAGTTCATCTTTTTCCTGATGGTGCCAGCAAAAATGTTGGGGCTGATGTTAATGTTCAAAGACTTTGATCAGCTTATATGGGGTTACATGGCTCTTCCTAAACTGTGACCAGAAACCGTGATCCACTGTGACTAGCAGGATGGAGTATTTCCACTGGCCAGGACAGGCCCACATGACCACTCCTGGAAGCAGGAGTTAAGATCAGCATCACCAACTTCATATGGCTTGAGAATCAGGGAAGCTGTTTCTTCAAAGAAATATTAGGATGTTCTTACCCCAAGATACTAGAATAGGTGGAGCCACAGATGTCCACCAGCAAGCAAAGGCGATTTGAGGGAGAGATCTGAATTGAATGGTAGATTCCTTAACCTCTGAGGAAGTTGGATTTCTAATGGGATTGAGGAAGTCTGGCCGATAGATCATACCTACTCATGGGTGCTGAAACACCCAAGTGATGACTTTGGAATCAGTGTTAAGGGAGGAGGAAAGTGTAATGATATTGTAGTCATCAGATATGCTGGAAATGTGCAAGGGTCCCCAAACATCAAACTCTCCCCATCAACACAGATGAAATAGAATGAGAGTGGAGCCTGTGTTGTTTAGGGTATCACTCTTTGAAGGTGACACCTTCCTGATTCTCTGTTACAGTAACCTCCCCCCGTTCCTGTCCACCTCATCATTCTTTTTGTTTCCTTCATATCATTCATCAGAAGCTACAAGAAGCATGCTTGTAGATTTGAATACTTGGTAATTGACTTTATCCCTCTACTAGAATTTAATCTGAATAAGAGCAAGATGCTTGATTATCTTGTTCATAATATACTTATCTCCAAGCATAGTGTCTGTCACAAAGTAGGTGGGCAACAAATATTTTTTGATTGGAAATCAGTAGAAACCCCTGGGTTCATGACCTAGAAACTGGCTTAGGGGAGCTTGGGGTACTTGGTGGTAAACAAGATGATCTCAATCAGTTTTTTTTTTTCTTCATGCTCTTCAGAGATATTTTTTAAATGATAGTTTTGTATAAAACCTTCCTATGAAATGTAAGGGATCCTGATGTTGCAAAGGTCAACTCTAGAGATGCCCCCAGATAAAGGACACTTCTGTGGATGCTCTGCCCAGATGGAGGAAGCTTCTGTTTTATTTAGCTGTCTGTGGATCGCTCTTCTCAGAGTTGCTGTCTCATTGCATCCTCCCGAGACACTTGGCATAGTTGCCGCTGCAGGAAAAGAGAAGCACAGAGGTTTGCAGACCCTCGTGTCTCCCTGCCAGATCATAAGCTGTTGGAGGGTAAGGACTGGGTTGTACTCACTGCTGTGCCCCCACCAGGCATGGTACAGCGTTCTGCCTGTAGTGAGTGGATGTTGGTTGACTCAAAAGAAATAGCATTTAATTCAGCCCCTGAATCTGTGTCCCCACAGTGACCTGAAACTTGACAATGTGATGCTGGATTCCGAGGGCCACATCAAGATCGCTGATTTTGGCATGTGTAAGGAGAACATCTGGGATGGGGTGACAACTAAGACCTTCTGCGGCACCCCAGACTACATCGCCCCCGAGGTGAGCTGACGCCAACCCCTCAGGCGTGTCTGCATTGTGCTGATGTCCTCCCTGAGCCTTAGGTGGGAGAGGTCCGAGGGGTACCAGACAAGCAGGACCTCAGGCTGGTCCATCTCCTAGACTAAATCGTCCCTTTGAGATCACACATGTAAATTAACTTAGCACACATCCCAGAAGCGCAGACCCAAAATACATCAAGGTTTGGGAGAAAATTTAAATAAAACTCAAAAGAACCATCCACCACACATCAGTAAGATTCTTCGTCAAGCTGCTGTGGCTCATGGCCATATGATACCTCCTAATTATGCCACTGAAACGTGTGTTCAGGGGAGACGGAAAGGCAGAGAAGGAGTAAGAGAGAGAGAGATTGATTCCCGGGACAGATGTATGACACAGGGTCCGTGTGTGCATAGGTATGAGGTAGTTGTGCTGAATCCTAAAAGACTCAGCTTTTTTCTTCCTGTGATTAAGATATAAATGAAAGTGTGAAGATTTATTTTAGTGCCTCCCCCTCCCTTCCCAGAGGAAGCGGTCAGTTGCAGAATGGATTTCCCCAACGTGTCATGGTACAAAAATTTGTGCCAGATGATAGCCTCCCTTTTCCTCTGAATTGGTGCTCAGGAAGGTGGCATCCTGCAATCTGTTACTGGATTTTTATGGAAAGGAACTGCGAGCTTGGCATAGAGTCTTGGAAATGGACATTCTCGAATTCCTCTCTTCTTGACTGTTAAGGCTTCATATGTAACAATGGTGATGGGAGGACCCCTGTCACTAAGTAGCTTGGCACTAAATTGAAAACCTGCCTACTCTGTTACCAAAACTCTTCCTCTTTTAGGAATCTAGTTTGCAACATACACACACACAGACACACAAACACACACCATACTCGGAAGGATATGTCTTCAAAGTCCTTTCTTTGTTGCAGCACTATTTTTAATAATGAAAAATAGGACACAGTCTCAGTAACTACCAGTGAAGGAAAAGAGTTGCAATTCATATTAAGAAATATTATGCAACCATTATAAAGATCAGAGCACACCTGTCTGTACTAACTTGAACAGTGTTTGTTAATCAAGGGATGGGCAATAGACTGAATGATTTACAGTATGGAATACTATGCTGTGCTTAGTTGCTCAGTCGTGTTCAACCCTTTGCCATCCCACGGACTGTAGCCCACCAGGCTCCTCTGTCCATGGGATTCTCCAGGCAAAAATACTGGAGCAGGTTGCCATGACCTCCTCAGTGTGGAATACTATTAAGCCTCAATTCAAAAAGTGAATGAGATGTATATGCAGATATTGAAACATTGTTGAGAGGAAAAAATCGAGTTACAGAATGATAAATACAGTATGATGCCATTTATGGTAAATAACAATACACAGAACACTGCTATATGTTTCTTACAAGTATGTAGATATGCGTGCAGAAGTATAGAAGATGCATGAAGATTCCAGACTGGTTTTACAACACTGGTTACCTCTGAGGATAAGGCCGTTGTAAATCTTAATCTGTATACCGTTTTATCTTTGCACAAGGCAAATGTATTTGTGTATTACTTAAGGAATTGAAAAGTAATCCTTTGAGCACTTAACTCTTTATTAGGACCCAATGGCGTTTTCCCTTTGTGACATACATTCCTTTATTATCATTGTGTTAATTAGTGAGGATATCAGATACAGTTCCTTGATCTGCTGTGAGTTCAGTGATCTCTGGTTCACAAGGCCTGCTGCCCTTTACCATCACCTGGGGAGTTTTTGTTATTTTTTTAATTAATTAATTTTCCCCCCTCCACACAGCACGCAGGATCTTAGTTCCCCAACCAGGGATTGAACCCTTGCATTGGAAACTCAAAGTCTTAACCACTGGATGGTCAGGGAAGTCCCTGGGGAGCTTTTAAAATGGGGATGGCCAGGCATCACCCTAGATGAATGGAATCAGAATCACTGCAGCATGGACCCCCACATGTGTGGTTTTCAAAGATTCTTGGATGCTGGTAAAGCCCCAAGTTGTGTTACGGGGGAAACTGCCTCCTCCTCCAGCCTGCAGCCCGCAACCTGCTGGTGGGAGGAATAAACTGCAGGTCAGGTTTCCCCCTGCTTTGCCATTAACTAAGCCCCTCGCTTCTGGCAACTTCTTTCACCTCCCAGGCTCTATTTCCCTTTGTAAAAGGATTAACTTGTTAGGTTGTCATGAGGATCAAAAGAGACATGAAGTACTTTAAAAGTGTGAAAACACTTTCAATAAGTGTTCTCACAGAAAGCTTTCCTTCATCCATTGCAAGCAGTTCTCCTCAGAGGACACTTGTGATTTCAGGGCAGACGCCAAGGTGGGAGATGGAGGTGGATAAACAGACTTATAGCCAAGCTTTATAACCAAGCTTGCTCAGACACATTTGTTGAATAAAACCAACTATCACTGAATTAGAGAACTTTCAAGTCGTAGCTGACATTTTGAGGGCATAATATATGAGAGGCACGTATTTCTCTTTCATCCTATTAAAACTCTGTGACATAGATATTATTATACACTTGGTTTTGTAGATGAAGAAACTGAGACCTAGAGACATTAAGTGACGTCACCCGGGGTCACAGGCAGGGCAACAGCAGTTAGGATTCCAACTCTGGACTGTGTGGCCCTCAGTCCTCAACCCCTTAACCTTTGCCGTATCACCTTCTAATCCCCTTTTTTTTTTTTTTAACTTTTTATTTTGTATTGGGGTAGAGCCGATTAAGAATGGTGTGATAGTTTCAGGTGAACAGCGAAGGGACTCAGCCATACATATAACATGTATCCATTCTCCCCCAAACTCCCCTCCCATTCAGGCTGCCACATAACATGGAGCAGAGTTCCTTGTGCTATATAGTAGGTCCGTGTTGGTTATCCATTTAAAATATAACAGTGTGTACATGTTGATCCCTAACTCCTTAACTAATCCCTTTGATAGTTAGTTTTCACCCCTATATCCTAAGAGGGGGCTTCGCTGGTGACTCAGAGATTAAAGCGTCTGCCTCCAATGCGGGAGACCTGGGTTTCGTCCTTGGGTCAGGAAGATCCCCTGGAGAAGGAAATGGCAATTCACTCCAGTATTCTTGCCGTGGACAGAGGAGCCTGGTAGGTTACAGTCCACAGGGTTGCAAAGAGTCGGACACGACTGAGCTACTTCACTCACTCACTTCACTCACATCCTAATGGATGGTCACACAGCTGTTCTAGGCTTTACCATGCTCTGGCAATTTGGTCATAAGTATGAAAACCTTTAAAACTACATATACCATTTGATTCACCAGTTCTCCTCCTAGGAGTTTATCTTAAGGAAAGAAAATTGGACAGATGTCCACATATCTAATTGCATGGAAGAAACCTAATCAGTCGGGTATTGATGAAATAGATTTTGGTATATCCAACCAATGGAACATTATGCAGAGGTGAAAAAGCTGGTTATGTTGATGTACAGATATTAGCATGGTAATTCTAAATGAATAAAATGCTGTATTAAAGTTCCATATATTAAAGTATTTATGTAAAGTACATTCATACACACAAAGTTTAATATATATTAATAGACAAAAATCTAGAGGAAAATAGACCAAATATCAATCATAATGTCTCTCTTGATAAAGAACTGTTTTAATTGTATTCTCATATTATATCTATATTTTAAATAAATAATAATAACTGCTATTACATTTTTTAACTTAAAAATTTTTTAATTGTGGCAAAAAAACACATCACCATCTTAACCATTTCTAAGCATACAGTTCAGTAGTCTTACATATGGTCACATTGTTGTGTAAATGTTATTACTTTTATCATGAGAAAGAAAGACAAGTTTTCTCCTTTAAAATGCTGTGCTGACTGTATTAAAAATTAAAAATAACCGTACTAAGTGCTTTGAAAAGGCAATGTGACATACACAGATGCCTTCCCCGCCTGCAGGTATCTCTGTAAAGGATATCCATCTTCTTAAGGTAAAGAAATAGCTTCGGTGGACACTCGACTCCCTGTTCACTCCTTTAGACAGAGGCCCACATCTGGAACTGTGACGGCCAATTTAATCCTTCACAACGGGCGGGTGTCAGGCAAAGGAAGAACTCTCCCCCTACCCCCGCCAGCCCCAGGGATGCTCCACTCTTATTGTAAGAGAAGTGTATATTCATTCTCAGCCACTGCAAGAACCTGCACATCTCCCTGACGGATGCCTTCTGTTTTCCAGATAATTGCTTATCAGCCCTATGGGAAGTCCGTGGATTGGTGGGCATTTGGCGTCCTGCTGTATGAGATGTTGGCTGGGCAGGTAATTGAATTTTAAGTGACTTGTAAGGAAAGTCCTCCCCCACCCCCATCCCCGTGGTTTCTTTGAGAGTGTCAGCCGGATACCAGCTCACAGCTCTGAACCTCTGTAATTTCCATGACCTTGGGGTTACCCTCGTCTATTGACCCTATTTCCTTATCCTCTTCCTGGAAGCCCTGGGTATGGCTTGGCTGTGGACCCCAGGGAGCTGGGCACGCTGGTTTGGGGCAGTTGGTGGGGGGTATAGTTCCTGCAGGACTCCTCCCACCCTGCGCTCTGCTCCGCAGGCACCGTTTGAAGGGGAGGACGAGGATGAACTCTTCCAGTCCATCATGGAACACAACGTGGCTTATCCGAAGTCCATGTCCAAGGAAGCTGTGGCCATCTGCAAAGGGGTGAGTGAGCCCCTTAAAGCTGGCAGCCAGGACCACCACCTCCAGGGGTGCAGGGGTGCAGGTCGTGCCCTGCACAAGGATGCTGCGCCTGGGCGGGGAGGGGTAGTGGAGGTCAAACTCCACCCCTGGTCCACTGGCCAGCCTGTGAGCCCGGAACAGACCTGCTGCCTCCCAGAGGAAAGGGAGCTTTCTTCTAACTCACACAGAAACACCACAGAGGCCTGCCTGCAACAGCATGTGGCTGGGCTCCAGGCTCTAGGCCAGCACAGAGGAAGGCTTATGGAATGAATGAGGTGGGGAGCCCAGAAACTTTGCCAAAGAGCTGGAACCCGGGGAAGGTACCCAAGAGGGGTACGACATGACCGGTCAGCCTCACTCAGTGCTGGGGCCTACGAGTTTAGTTAATAGTAAGAGCGTGTGCCTTTTGTCCTAAGAAAATAATCACAGTATTGAGTTTAAGGGATCCGCTAGATAAGTTGACCCAAATTGAGTGTCTCCCAACCCCTACTCTCCCCCTAACCCACAAATGACTGAAAAGTTTGCAAGTTTGTACATAGTGATGTATGCAAATTTACCTGTGAACAAAACAGGACACCTGTTTTGGGTAAGGATTGCTTGGTTTTGTTTTTTGTGTTTGGCCAGGACATGCTCACAATGACATGGGTGAATACCTGGAGACCAGTGGTCCTCCCCGTTGGCACCATCAGGATGACCTGTGGTGCTTTTTTCAAAGGCACACACCTCAGCCTCCCCCCTAGAAACTGAGTTTAGCATCTATCTGTACTGTGAAAAAGTCACCGTGTTGCTTAAAAACCACTGCCTTTTATTATTCAAATATGGTAAGTCTTCAACTCTGATGAAAGAATGAAAGGAACACTGTGAGACCCCAGAGAACAGGGCTCAGGGATGCTGCCTTTATGAAGTTTTCCTTCCCAGCAGTCAGCAGTGCCAGCACGGCTCAGGGTTGGAGCGTGCCCACCTGTGTGTCCGGATAAACCAGGGCTGCTGGTTCTAGATCCTCATGGTGTTTGCAGATTTCTCGTTACCCAGCCCAACTCTGCCCTTCCTAACCCATCACATGGCATGTGAGCTGGCCTGAGTGAAGGAAAGCTGAACTCAGGAGGTTTATAACACCTGGGCCAACCTCGATCTAGAAGCACCTTGTCATGCCGCCTGAATTCCCACTCTGAGAATCACCTAAGCTTGTGTGTCAGCTGCATAGGTTAGGATGCAAATATCCCTGGGGAAGACATATGTGAATTCATCTCAGTCCCTAACATATCAAAATTTATAGTTTGAAAATAGTTTTCATAGGTATGAGGCAGGAAGAGGGAAGGGGAGGTATAGGGCGTGGAGAGGTTCATGTGCTTGCTTAGTCACTCAGTCGTGTCTGACTCTTTGTGACCCCTGTGGACTGTAGCCCACCAGGCTCCTCTGTCCATGGGATTCTCCAGGCAAGAATACTGGAGTGGGTTGCCATGCCCTCCTCCAGGGGATCTTCCCAACCCAGGGATCAAACCCAGGTCTCCTACGTTGCAGGCTGATTCTTTACCGTCTGAGCCACCAGGGAAGCCCAAGAATACTGGAGTGGGTAGCCTATCCTTTCTCCAGGGGATCTTCCTGGCCCAGGAATCGAACTGGGATCTCCTGCATTTCAGGTGGATTCTTTACCAGCTGAGCTGTTCATGAGAAGCTTAAACAAGGCCCTTGGCAAAGAGAGGGCATAGAACAAGGCCAGGGCAAACCCCTACAGTCATCATACAGGATGGGGAGAGAGGGAGAGACTGTACTGGAAGCCAGTCTTTCCTTCAGATAAGAATGTGTCCTCTCCTCTCCTGATTTTTCTGGGCAGAAATCTGCATTTGAGTTCAAGTCTGAGCATTATTAACCCTATGACAGCCGGGAAGTTGTTCCACCTCTTCTGCAGATTGGGGATACACATATGGGACTGCCCATGCGATCAGGGTTCTCTGATCAGGAGATGAGTTGATACAGGGTAGGGAGAGAGGGAGCTCTTAGTTTGTTAAATAGTTACCAACATTAGAGAATGGATATGTGGACACAGGGAGGGAAGAGGGTGGAGTGACTTGGGAGATTAGGATTGACACGTATCGCTCCCATGTGTAAAACAGATAGCTAGCAGGAACCTGTTATAAAGCACAGGAAGCTCAGCTCGGTGCTCTGTGATGACCTAGATGGGGGTGGATGGGAGGGAGGTCCAAGAGTGAGGGGATATATATGTCTACATATAGCCAATTCTCTTCATTGTACAGCAGAAACTAGCACAACTGTGTAAAGCAGT
Organism: Bos javanicus; assembly: GCF_032452875.1. Taxonomy (NCBI): domain Eukaryota; kingdom Metazoa; phylum Chordata; class Mammalia; order Artiodactyla; family Bovidae; genus Bos; species Bos javanicus. The sequence goes on from NC_083892.1 coordinate 21,822,480, forward strand.
AATAGTCCAATAAAAACAAAGAAATAAAATCACCGGAGGGAAAAAAAAGAAAAATGGCGACCTTTAAAGATCAGGGGATTTCCTCTAACATTCAGCTTTCCAGTTTCTTTCCGAAAAATCTGATCTCTCCACGCTGGTCTGTCATTCCTGGAAGGCATCCGTCAGCTGTATTGGAAGCCGGTCTGTCCTTCAGATAAGAATGTGTCCTCTCCTCTCCTGATTTTTCTGGGCAGAAACCCGCATCTGAGTTCAAGTGTGAGCATTATTAACCCTGTGACAGCCGGAAAGCTGTTCCACCTCATCTGCAGATTGGGGACACACGTATGGGACCGCACACAGGGTTCTCTGATCAGGAGATGAGTTAATACAAGGAACTCAATTGAGTGTCTGTCACTCTGTTCCAAAACCCTCGGGTTACAACTCCTGCTGTTACTAACGCTGGCACTTCCATGTTACACGCTAACCTCCTCTTGATATTCAAGTTTGCATTCCCTGTGCCTTGGATTTTTAAAGTGGGGGGTTTGGGAATTCAAGACTATTTGTACATTTCAACCCTTCCACTTCCTAGGTGCACAGTCTTGAGCACATTACTTTGCATCTGTGGGCTTCTGTTTCTTTATCTCCGAAGATGGAATAATAATCCTCACTATGCAGAATTTTGGAAGAGTGTTAAATGATGAGGTAACAGAAGAGGAATCTCCTCGCATAGTGTTGGCACATAGTAGGTGCTCCATGCATGTTCAGGACTTTCCCCTTCACAGCCCTGCCTGCCTAGACAGCTGGGGTTCTAAGTGGGTCATGGAGAAAAGGGTTTTCCAGGTCAGCTGCATTCAGCTTCAGCTCCAATTAGCAGTTTCCCTGGTAGAGCAGATTTCTATTAATTTCAGACCCATAACCTTCAGGATTAGTGAGGGTGACTTTCTTACTATTGGGTTTGGGGACCTTTCTGAGTTGAGTTGGCTGAGGCCCGTGTGGGCTTTTTCTTCAAGGTTGATGCTCCAGAGAAGGAGTGATGCTCAAGTGAACAGCCAAATGCTTCCTCCTGAACCGTGGGCCCCAGGGGATGCGTCTGGGAGGTGATCAGAGATCGGAAGAGTGATTAAGTCCAGCTGTCTGCATGGCTGGCTTCGGGCGCCGGAGCTCAGCGTGCAAGAGCTGAGCACAGCCTCGCATTAGTTAGTGCTGGGGTGTTTCTGCAGTGGTTTTCCTTCGCCTAGCATTCTCCTATTTACATGGAAAGTGAGCTAGGTTTTTGAAAAAAGTCTCATTCCATTTGAAAATGTCCGCTTATCTAGGGGTCCCCAACTTCCAAGATCTAATGCCCGATGATCTGAAGTAGACCTGATGTAATAATAATGAGTGAAGTGCACTCATAATTATATAATTATAATCCACTTGAATCATCCCCAAACCACGCCCCCACCCCAGTCAGAGGAAAAAAATGTCTTCCTTTAAACTGGTCCCTGATGCCAAAAAGGTTGGGGACTGCTGTTATCCATCCCATTAAAGACCCTATTTTCCACCATAAGAAAAATTAGTATACAGTTTGCTCGGATCACCACTCCCCCTTTGAATAAACTTAAAGCAGACAGAAGCCCCAGTTGGCCATACATTAAGGTGAAAACAATAAGGAACTATAAGATGGAGCTTCAAGACTCTGGGTCAGGCTGATCTGTTCAAAGAGCAGCTCTGCTACTTAGCTGGGTGATCTTAGGCAGATGCCTGCTTCTCTGGACCCAGTGTCTTTATGTGGAAAATGAGGATAATAGTTTCTGAGGCCTTAATGTTGTGAAGATGAAAGAGTAACGGATAATAGCTGTGAGCCCGGGCACACAGGAAGTGCTTAGGACACGGAAGCTGTTATTTTTTTATATATAATTTAATTTATTTATTTGGCTGTGCTGGGTCTTCGTTGCTGCCCGGGCTTTCCCTAGTTGGGGTGAGTGGGGTTGCTCTCCAGTTGCAGTGCACTGGCTTCTCACTGGAGTGGCTTGTCTTGCTGTGGAGCATGGGCTCTAGGTGCATGGGCTTCAGTAGTTATGACTCGTGGGCTCTGCAGTTGCAGTTCTCGGGCTCTAGAGCACAGGCTCAGTAGTATCGGCACACAGGTTTAGTTGCTCCGCAGCATGTGTGATCTTCCCAGACCAGGGATTGAACCCGTATTTCCTGCATTGACTGCAGGTTCTTTACCACTGAGCCACCGGGGAAGTCCCGGAAGCTGTTGTGGATAGGGTTGCTGGTTGTGCTAACCAAGGCCTCGTAACCTTTTCTTTCCTCCCATTCTAATCCTACACAAAAGTCAAGATTCGGCCCAATTTCCTTGCCCTCCCTAAACTTTTCCTGACCAAGTGAGACCACAGATCATCCCTGGGGAACCACATGGAATCTGTGTCTCTAAATGTCCAAATTTTAGAGGTCAGCAGAGGTGAGATCCAATCCCAGCTCTGTCATCTACTGTCTCTGTGAGTCCTTGCCAGTTGCTTAACCCTCTGAGTGTCAATTGCCTTGTCACTCAGGAGGGGAAAAATTAAAACACCCAACTCGTTGGGTCATTGTGAGATTCGGGTAAGACTAGGCATAAAATTTATAAAGAAGTAGCTTAGAAACAGAAGTGCAGGGTTATTTTTCCCCTGGAAGATAAAGCATGTGTGGAAAGTATGTGCTTCTCTGTGTGTGGGGGTGTAGGAGGGTAGTTTCTGATGACAGATTATCTGTAGCAAGAATCAGGCTGAGCTGAAAGTCCAACAGAGTAGGTGTGAATTGCTGAATTCATCCCTTCCCCCCATAATCCTCAAGCCCTGGGCAAAAACCTGAGGAGTCTGACATCATGGGCTTCTTGGTGTCAAGTCAACTCCAGGAAGCTTCATGGTCTTGTATGTTTCAATCGTCTTGCTTCTTCTTTTGATGGCCTCTTGCTGATCTTTCTTTTTTAAAAAATTAATCATCAACTCCTCCGTCTTGACTCTCTGTGCATTTGCTTAAGTCTTGAGATCAGAGATATTTTCCTGCTGCTTTGGACTCATTTACAAGAGGGAGCCTGTCTGGTTTCATCTTAGAGCGTCTATTCATCTTATTATTTAGCTCTGGCTCAGAGACCCAAAGATGGAGGGTTTTGATAATTAAGTAATTTAAATGGGACACCAAAGAAACCTCAGCGGAGTTTAGTGTAATGTGTGATACAAGGGAAATGAGCTGGGCTAGGTTTTGACTATTTAATGAGCTTTTGGAAAGTAATTACTTGAAACTTGGGTCCATTTGACTAATATTTTTTCTTCTGTCTTGTCATTTTCACAAGCGCTTTACTGAGAAATGCAAACATTATCTGAATGAACGTGCCCTTTGCTTTGGTCAAACTCCCATTTCCTCGTGGTAGCAGGAGGAGAATTTGAAGATATTGAAACTGTTCTCATTAAATGCATCAGTAATTGCGTAGAAGTCATTCTTAAATCAAAACGCACCATGTGATATTTCTGACTTGAAGTTCAGGGCCACAGTCAGGCTGAAGTGTGATTAACTGTAATGGACTTTGCTCTGGGACCGGGAGCAGCAGACACTTTTGTTGGGTCCTCCTATTAGAAAGACCTGGCTGGGAAATTACTGCTGGGATGAAAAGCCAAAAATAAAGATTTAGTTGGGAGTCTTCTTTGCGCTGTCTTCCCTCATTCATAGGAGCGATCATTTCTGAGAGTCCCACATTTCCTCTTCTGAAATTCATTCTACATTTCTCTTTCTCTTGAAGCTGATGACCAAACACCCAGGCAAACGTCTGGGTTGTGGACCTGAAGGTGAACGTGACATCAAAGAGCATGCATTTTTCCGGTATATTGACTGGGAGAAACTTGAACGCAAAGAGATTCAGCCCCCATATAAGCCGAAAGCCGTAAGTAAACCGTTCTCTAAAGGCGGTTGGGTCCACATCATAATGTTTTTTGGGTCCACGTCGTAACAGGCTCTTTTCCTCTCTCCGATGTGTGTGCCCATGGTGCCCTCCGAGGGGTGGACCTCGATGAACATGTCTATAAGTGTTCATATTTATACTCAAAGGCAGCGGGTACAAAAATGGAGATTTCCGCCCACACAGCCTCGATATATGCGGGAAAGACCATGGATGTTGTGTTTTTGTTTTATTGATTCAATTATTGTAACCGTCTGAGCTGGCAGCTTTGGGGGAATGGTTTTTGGGTGAGCCGAGTTCAGATCCATTTTTGGACTGTGATAAAGAATCTAATTTTGCCCTCGGTCTTTCCTTGGTTCAACTGTGTCATTTTCTCTTCAAACTGACATTGAAAAGGTCATGTTGTTTATCTCAACAGTATTTAAATTTAATTTTGAAATATACACTCCATCTGAGTCAGTAAAGAAGACAGAATGCCCAGCCAGCTCCCACCCAAGGCGAACCAGATTGAAGCAGAGGCTGGCGTGCTCATAAAGCCCTCCCAGAGCCTCTGGGTGTGGATATGGCTCTCGGGGAATTGTTGAAAGAGTGAAAGTCTCACATTTCCCAAGGTCGTGTGCATGCAGGAGCACTTCCATCCCTAAGGACTCAGCAGGGAGGAGGAGTTTTCTCCTGGATTAATCAGGACCGTGATTCTACTGGAAGGATGTTTCTTTGTTAAAGTACAGGGGAGACCTGGTGACTTTATTATGGGTTGTAACTGCTGGCTAAGGCTGAAAAGTAGTAAGGCTGAACGTAAACGTTGTTATCAAAACCAAAAGTCATGAGGATCTCAGATGTGAAAAATGAAAGTGAAAGTGATGCTTGTTTTGATATTATTATTATTAATTTCATGGCCACTTACCTGGCCATATTAAGCAGTTCACACATAGCATCTAAGCAAATCCTCAAAACAAAATATTACGCAGGTGCTGTCATTCCACGTCATGGAAGAGGAAATGGAAGCTCATAAAAATTGAGTGCTCTCTCCAAGTTCATTCAGCCAGTGTGTGAGGAAATGAGGATTCCGAGAGTCTGACTCCATTAGAGGCAATACCAGGATGCCCCGGGGACAAAGGGCATGTAGTTTAAGGAAGCCTCTCAGGTGCTTCTCACACTTCCCAGCCCTGCACACCCCAAATGATTAGATTCACAGTATCCCTGCTGAGTCCTGTTTCTCTCTGGATAATTCCTGGTGCTCAGTCTTGGGGTCCTTTAGGGGCAGTGAGTTCCACATTGTGGTCCTTCTGATTGTTGCCAGTGTGTATAGCGATACCAAATCAGCCTCCTCAGAATTTCCATCACTGAGTCCTGTTCTGTCAACCAGAGCTTCTTTCTCTGATACTCCAAAACCTGCAATTTCTGGGCTCAACACGCCCCTTGTCCACCTGTAAGCATGTCCCATATGACGTCACCTATTGTCCTCCAGGTTAGTAACATCCATCTTGAAAGGCAGACACAGGGTTGAGCACAGTATTCCTAATCGTGTCTGACTCTCATGAATACAGTGGATCCAATAAACCATCTCTTGATTGCTTTACCTCTGGAGAACTTGAAGGAGTCGTTTCCCCTCTCTGCTCCTCTGTTGCATCATCTGTAATACAGGGATGACAACAGTTTCTCTATCAGGGGAGGGTCATGATGCATAAAGTACTCAGTACATGACCGGTACACAGCAGGCACTCTGGGAGAGTTGATGATGACTTTTGTTAGCGACATGTCACCTGTTGGTCAATGTCTCGGGTGCAGGGTCTTTGAAGGGGCAGAGCAGTGAGGGTCCTGCTGGTGCTAGTCCCTAAGATAATGTCCGTGTGTGTACTTGGGGTTCGTGTGTACACCTACATGTCATAGGCAGTATCATCATTTTTATTATATGTAAGAAAAGATCAAAAAGCAATCTGAAAGACAAGAATGGGTTCTCCAGTCAGGAAACTGGGAACTTGAGGGGACACACACACCCTATTTGGGTTTTGCAGGGCTGTTCATGAGGTCTCAATATGCAGATCAGCCTCTCTCCACTTGGCTAGAGGAGAGATGTATATGCCCCCATCCCCACCAGAATTGAACCACTGACATTTGAGGTTCATTCCTTGCTTAGAGAGCAGTGGTTTTCAAAGAGTGGTCCCCAGACCAGCAGTATCACCTGGAAACTTTAGGAATGAAATTCTCAGGCTCCCACCCCAGACCTCCTGAGTCAGAAACCTTGCCATGGGGCTCTCAAGGGGAATCTGATAAATGCTTCAGTCTAGGACTCACTGCTGTGGAGTTTATGGTCAAAAGCTCTTGCAGGGAAGCTAAACAGAGGCCAAAGGAACGTGGCAGGGAGAGAAATCTCTTTAAGGGGAAGACAGTGGTTTTTACACAGTCTGAGTGAGGAGAGGTGCCTTCCAGGAACAGGTCACAGACTCAGATGGCTACAGAGGCCAAGCAGGTAATGTCAGTGAGAGAGGTGGGAGTGGTTTAAAGAGGGGCAGACGGGGGAGCTGGTGGTTCTCAAAGCTCAACAGGTGGGTGTTCATCTCCAGCTGACCAATTGGAGGGTCCTGTGGATCATCACTGATTATTATTTTCTTTTTATCTTATTCATGAAAGTAAGAGTGATCTTTCCTTGGGGACCTTCTATGAGGCAGGCATGGGGCCAGCCAGGTCAGTCCTATGGGAGATGCAGGCTCTGCACTGCTGCATCCTCCTCTTTTGTATGAAATCTCACTATTTTAAAAAACGTATCAGCAACAACATTTTAAAAGTTAAAAGTTAAATGCAACTCAAGTCAAATAAAATACCCATGAACCATACGTGGCTGTCAGTTTATAATCTCTAGGGTAGAGATCTTGCAGAGTCTGGTTGATGTTTAGCTGGGTCCCATAAGTGCTGATTACTTACAACCAGAGTCCACTTTGGCAGGTTAAATACTTTGAATAAATACCCTGGCCCACAGAGGGTGCTCAGGAAAAATGAGCTGTTCTTATCATTGATAACACAAAATGGTTACAACAGCTAGTGATGATCCATAGAATCCTTCAACTGTTCTGTATTGGATATGGTTTCCAACCAGCTGATGTCTTGAAATGTTTGTGTGGCTTAACAGTGACCTTCAAAGTACAGTGACTGGACTGGGCTATAGACTTCAAGATGTTCTACCATCACCTCTAAGGAAACAAGACACTGAATAAAGAATTTCTGATTCCTAGGGTAAATTCAAAATAAACATAATAATGTATACACTGGACTTCCCTGGTAGCTCAGCTGGAAAAGAATCTGCCAGAAATACAGGAGACCCCAGTTCAATCCCTGGGTCAGGAAGATCCCCTGGAGAAAGGATAGGCTACCCACTCCAGTGTTCTTGGGCTTCTCTTGTGGCTCAGTTGGTAAAGAATCTGCCTGCAATGTGGGAGATCCCAGTTCGATTCCTGGGTTGTGAAGATCCCCTGGAGAAAGGATGGGCTACCCACTCCAGTATTCTTGGGCTTCCTTGGTGGCTCAGACAGTAAAGAATTGACCTGCAATGCAGGAGACCTGGGTTCAATCCCTGGGTTAGGAAGATCCCCTGGAGGAGGGCATGACAACCCACTCTAGTATTCTTGCCTGGAGAATCCCCATGGACAGAGGAGCCTGGTGGGCTACAGTCCATGGGGGTCACAAAGAGTCGGACACGTCTGAGTGACTAAGCACAACACAGCACAATGTATACACGTCACACACTCATTCGATTCGACTTGGGTATGTGCCTTTCACAAAGCAGTTGCCAGCCCTAAAGCCCCCAGCCCCCACCTGAGGATTTCACATTTTCCCTTTCCCCACACTTTCTGAAAGGCCCTGGTGAGTGTGTGCAGAGTTCCATGTGCTTCTCAGGATATTGAAAGGCGTGCATGTATCTGTCAGTGTTCTTGACTCATGCATGCTATTAAATAGAGTGCAGCAAGAGAAAGAAAAACCACGGGGCAATAACAGAGGATTATATTCAAACACCAGTGAAGGGTGCTATTATTGAAGGCTCATTAAAATAATTTTAAATGGATTTTTTAAAAGTCGTTCTCAGTGCATCTTTTATTGTGGCAGGAGCTGTTCACATGGTATCATGGGAAACTACTGAAATACACTGGCTTCATGTATTGTTTCAGGGTACAAGAGTAATTTTTTTAAAATGTGCATCCGATTGTGTCATTCTCTTGCTTAAATCTCCCCCTCCAACCCCCTCCCTCCCGACTCCACTCCATCAATGGCTCTCTGCCCGCCCCTAGGATAATGTCTATTGTTCCTCAGCATATATGGCTTTTAGAGTCTTCCTTGAACCAGCCTCTACTGCCTCCCCAGGCTCCTAACTTCAAGAACTGGCATTGCTGAGTGTCATTCAGCTCCTCAAACTCAAAGTGCCTTCCTTCCCTTCCTGGCTCTGCCCATGCACAGCCAGCCACCTGGGAACCCCGGAGCCATCCCATGCTCCCTCCCTCCCTAACCCTCCTGGTACCTTACTCCTTCCTCCTCATCAAATCAGTAAACTGTCACCCACTCAGGGAAGCTCTTGTCAATTGCCAAGTAGAGATCATCTGCTAAAGTCCTATCAACAAACTCATCACACTTTGTCGTAATTGTTCAGTGTAAGGTCTGTCTTTCTGGCGAGACCAAAAGACTGTCTTTTTCAGTGTTGGATCCCAATGCTTAGCATAATGTTGAGCACATAACAGGTGCTTAATAATTTTTACTGAATAAATGAATGATTCAATGAAAGGCTGTCAAATAAGATGTTGCAGTGCACTGTGCTGAGGAACATACTGGATTCTTTAGGGATATTTATTAGAGCACAGAGGGGGTTTTTCTCATGCCCAGCAGTGAAGCTCAAATAAATTGGTTGTTGTGTAAGTTACCCTATTTATAAAGGGCTATAATTTGGGTACTGAATTGTATCTGTCATAGCATCATTTGGTTGTGTGATGAAAGATCTGATGATGCAATGCATGAATTGTTGCACTTTGGATGGGGAGGGCTGTGACTCCCACAGCCTGTCATTGTCCAGCCAATGGCACAGGCGTCATGATGTAGCCTAGCAGAGCTTGTTAAACGTTAATATGCGCACAGAGTCTCTTGGACATATGATTAAAATGTGGGTTCTGATTCAGCCAGTCTACAACAGGGCCTGAGATGCTGCATTTCTATGATGCTCCCAGATGAGATACTGCCACTGGATCACAGCAATAGCAGGGGCTAGGACATGGTTCTGTGGGGTGCCACCACCCAGTGAGTGGACTGGTAGATGCTGTTGTAATTGGTGTGCCATGTAGCATGGTGAAAGCTGTGCTGAAGGGGTGTATAAGCTTTAGTACAGAATGTTCTTTGTATGTGACTTGGGATGCCCGGCAGGGTCTTCTGGGTCAGTGTGTGGTGAGTGGGAGCTGCTGGTTTGTGGGTGAAGGGCTGAGTATGTGACTGGGTGTGTCGTGGGGCAGTGGGTTGAGAAGTGGTGTGATCTGGTTCTGTCCTCCAGTGGGGGTGTTATGGATCATGCATTCATCACCTGTTTATTGAGGTTAGGTGCTCTTCTAGGTCATAGAGACACAACAGTAAAAATAATAAAAATCTCTGCCCTTGTGAAACTTAATCTTCTCGAGGGAGTAGGGAAATAATAAACATAGAAATCAGTGGGTATGTTTGTTAGAAGTTGATCAGCATTATGGAGGGGTGGGCACTTGGAGAGCTGGGTCACAGAGAGGTCAGTTTTATTTTCTCTATTTATTTATTTGACTACATTGTGTCTTAGTTGTGGCACTAGGGCTCAGTAGTTGCAGTGCGAGGGCTCCTCAGTTGCTCGAGATGTATAAGATCTTAGTTCCCTGACCTGGTATCAAACCCTTATCCCCTGCATTGCAAGGCGGATTCCTAACCACTCGACCACCAGGGAAGTCCCTGAAAGGTCAGTTTTAAATAGGGTCGTTGGAAAGTCTCGCTGAGAAAGTGACATTTCAGCAAAGATGGGAAGAAGGTGAGGGAGGGAGTGAGCCATGTGTATATCTGGGGGTGAAAGTGATTTGGTAGTATTAACAGATGCAAAGGCCCTGAAGCAGGAGCTTGCCTGGCACATTTAGGAAGGAGCAGAGAGTCCAGGTGCCTGAGCTGAGCAGGCAAGGTAGAGAGTAAACGGAGATGAGATCAGAGAGGCCGTGGGAGGAGACATTGTACAGGTCATTGTAGGATCTTTGACTTTTACTCCAACTAAGATGGGCAGAGAAATAGCTTGATCTGACCTGTTGTGGGGACAGGGGTAGGTTGCTGACCCAGGTGAGAGGTGCTCAGCACATGGACAGGATGATGTTCTAGCCTCCAAGTTGGGTTCATCTTGGCTTCCTCAGTCCCTCTCCAGTTCCTTGCACCTGGTGGGTGCTCAGTAATTACCCCAGGGGCAGGAAGGAATGGATGAAGAAGACTCCGGACTACCTGCATAATTGCCCTCAGGTATAAAGTGATGGCTGAGTGTTGGGCCTGGTGAGAAGTAGGGTGAACTGATGAAATGGATAGTCATGGAAGCTTCTGGAGTCCAGAGTGCCAGCTTGAGGGCATAGAGCAGGGCATGGTTATCCAGCGGATTATACTTCTGGTCCATGTGAATGACGTCATGACGTGGAACGCTCCATGTGCCAAGGTCTGTAACCAGAAGTTCCCACTGGGTGATCAGCTTGGAGTGTGGCTGTGCTGTAGTGGAGGGTGCATTGAGACCACTCTGTGGTGAGCATGTTTCATTGGAGAATTTGTAGTATGAGGTGCTATAGTCTCACAGATGTTAGCAAGATAGGCTAGCATGTGTGTGTTAGTTGCTCGTTCGTGTCCGACTTTTGCAATCCCATGGCCTGTAGCCAGCCAGGCTTCTCTGTCCATGGGATTCTTCTGGCAAGAAAACTGGAGTGGGTTGCCATTTCCTTCTCCAGGGGATCTTCCCAACTCAGAAATCAAACCCAGGTCTCCTGCACTGTAGGTAGATCCTTTACCGTTTGAGCTACCAGAGAAGCCCAGGCTAGCATAAGATCTTTAAATCAAAATGCCTGAGCGAGTGAAGTCCACTGGTGTCCGTGACACCTCATGCAGGGCTCACTGTGAAAACAAGGAAGAGGCCCTGACCTTGGGCTTGAGGCTGCAGCTGCCCCATGGAGGCAGCCCTTGGGTCAACTTGCCCAACAGGCAATGCAACAAATTGAAGAAGGAGAGTAAAGTGTTAATAACAGGGCAACAAAGATGTCCTGTTTCGTTACAGTCCAGAGAGCCTTCATCGCTAGGGTGTGTACAGCCATCTGCCCACTGGTAAATGTGGCTCTATTCTTGTTCTAAGATATATCTGATCATTGGTTCACTCTGGGCGGGAGTTGAGTACAGCTGGGCGGGACATAGACATTAAGAAGAACCCTTTCCCTGCATCCTTTCATCCCAGCTGGCCATTGGTTACTATCTAGATGTGATCAGCCTGCTCACCCCTCCTTCCTTCCCTCCCAGCCTCGGTGTCAGGCTCTCAGACTCCAGCCCCACACGTACAACAGGCTGATGCCAATCATTTCTGCTCTGGTTACCTCTTCTCCAGTCTCATCACTTTTTGTAAAGCTCTGTAGAATTTTGAGGCATCTGCATATCTGTAAAGTCTTGGAATCTTGCAAACTAAAAAGCAAACAGAAAAACCCAGCAGAGCCCCTTAACCCCCACTGTATTTTATTGAGCCTTTCATTTAATATTGTTTCCAAAATACCGCAGAGGTTACTTACTGGATCGCATACTGTTACTCGCATCTTCTGGGCGTCTAAATGCCGAACTGCTTCAGAGACTCAGTTGTGCTCACAGGACTTGGTTTCTTAGTAATTCTGTTATCTGAAAACACTGTTTATGTAGCTGAGGTCAAAAGCGTCAAGCACTGCTTTAATGAGCTGCAATTCTGTTCATGTGACATTCTCCTCCAAAGCCAATTGCCCTTTACACCGTGTGAGTAAGTGTCTGTGTGTGTGTATCTGAACGTGTGTTTGATGTGCTGACATTTCTGAATTGAAGCCACAAAGCATAACCTTTGTATGTTTGCTATTAAAACTCCAAATTCAAGGCTTAAGAAAGGGAGCTAACTTTGACTTAATATGATTTATTTAAGAATAGAACTTAGCTCCCCCAAGGTACCAAATGCTGAAGAGAATAATACCGTTTTGAATATTAGGATTTAAAATACTTTTTTATAAAAGCTGTACTATTCAAATACACTGGAAAAAACATCGAGCTCTTCCAGCAGAGCCAGGCAACTGTGTTAAGGGCCTTCCAGGCATTACCTCACTTAACTCTCACAACCCTATGAGGTAGGTGTCATTGTCACCATATTGCAGATATGAGGGCATGAAACTTGGAAAGGTTAGGACATGTGCTCAAGGTCCAGCGGCTAGGAGGTGGAACCATGGATTCCACATGCCCAGTATCTTGCAAAGATTATTCGAAGCACTTGGAGCCCCTTTTAATAAGGTCTGTGATCACACTGATGGGAGAGAGCCATGATAACAGCATCTAATGGTGTCTGTTACATAATAGAAAAAGACTAAGTATTCTTACAGTTCAAATGAATTAAAATTTATTTTAAAATATGGCAACAAACAAGTAGCATATTCACACCTTTTACAATTTTCTGGCAGAATTTTTAAAAGATGCAAATCTGACTTGTTCCTTAAGGCGCTGATTTCGAGGCTGACAAAGACAGTAGACACTGAATAACCCCTGGATACGGGGCATGGCAGCATCTGAAATGAGGCACTCAGGACAGGCTTATTAAGAAGTAGACGTTTCCCCACCCGGTTCTGTTTATTCTTTTGGTTATTCAGAGTGTGGAGTTTGCAGAGATCTTAATCAAAATATTAGGCGACCTTCCTACACCGACTAACAAATAGCCAAGAGTTGTTTAGGACATGCAACCTAGAGTCTGTGTATCTCTTTATCTCCTTTTCCATCCGTCCATGGAGAACTTACTTAAGCTGCGGATTCAGCCGGACTCCCTTTGAAAGATGGTTCAAGTTGACAGGTCCGTGGGCCAAATGAAGTTTCTAAATCATTTGCCAGGTGCATGACTTTGAGCTGTCCCCTGGCAGAGGAGGCAATGGTTTGATTGAAATGGTAGGTGGAAAGGCCACATGCTGGGAGAAAGCATGAAGCTGTTAGGATATATCTGGCCATGACCACTGAAATATAACAGCAGTCAAAAACTGAAAATACTTTAGAAGCGGAATTCAACCCCTCCATGCTGGAGACAAGGAAGCGAAGGCCAAGTTTTGCCCAAGGGACTTACATGGGGAATATGACAGAACCAGAACAAGATAACTAGCCTTCCATTGAATGCATGCAGGACCTTAATAATAACAACTATATATGACAGTAACAATAAAATGGGTCAGCCATATTCTATGAAATTATTCAATTTTAGTAGAAAGTGGAGCACACTATCTAATTTAGTCATCTCATTTCACCTTCACAACAACCCCCTGAAATAGATGCTATTATTACTCACCCTGTACTAGTAAGGAAACAGGCTCAGAGATGTTAAGTAACTTGCCCATGGTCACAAGCCAATTCAATTTGAAATCCTATCAGTCTACCTCCGAAGCCTATATTCTTGCTTCCGTGATGTTTCTTCTTTCATCTCCCAACCCGGCTACACAGATGTGGGATTTGAACTGCTCTTGGTCAAGTCCCGAGTTTAAATACATTCCTGGGGGATGGGCTCTGTTGGGTGAATGTCCATAAAGTCGAGCTCCTCAGTTCTGCTGTCAACCCTGCCCAGGCTGTAATGCTTATCACAGCTCCCCAGAAAGCTGTTGACCAAAGGTTGAGAGAACTCGAGGAGATGAGCCCATGGATCCAGGGAGCCTGGGTCAAGCAGAAGGAATATGGACAGAGAGTCAGCAGAGCCAGGATTCAAACACCAGCCTTGGGAATCTCCTGGCAGTCCAGTGGTTAGGACTCAGCGCTTTCACCGCTGTGACCTGGGTTCCATCCCTGGTTGGGGAATTAAGATCCTACAAATGATGCAGTGCAGTGAAAAAAAAAACCCAACAAACAAAACATCAGCCTTGCAATTCAGCAACTGAGTGAAGGTGGGCAAGTAACTGGACCCCTCTGAGCGTCCTCAGTTGTAGGTGCTCTGATCTCAGCCAGGCTCTTAAGCCTTCCCCATCAGTCCCTCTCTGAGTCCCCTGGAAAGTCCCCAAACCTTCTCTTTCCTGAAGGTCCCCCAACTAAAGTTCTGGTCATCTTGGTCTCAGCAGATAGCCCCATCTCGTAAGCTGAGAGGAAATGGAGGCGTGTGGGTGCCCCTGGGTGGGTGGCTTTCCTACTCTTGCACAGTCATCTTGACCTCTTTGACCTACCTTCCTCTTTGTGTCAACAAACAGGTTCTCTTCATGAAGATGTTCCTTTCTGTTCTGAACCCCCATTCTCCTGTGTCCTTTGCATGTCTACTCTGGCCAGTCTGTGTCCACAGCTTCTCCATATATTAATCAGAACTCCTAGGGTTGCAAATAGGAACCCAGTTCAAACTGACTTAGTATTTAGTTGTGACTGAATCCAGAGTCTGGACCATGTCAAAAACAATCCATTTTTCTGTATCCCTTAAGATTGCTTTCCTCTCTGTTGACTTCTTTATTCTTCAAAGTTTTTCTTGGGCACATAGCTGCTCCAGACCTACATCCCATTGTTTTTGCAATTCCTGCTGAAAGAGAGCTTCCTTTTTCTAAAATTTCCTGCGGCTTGGAACTCAGTCTTGTTGGAAGATGTTCAGTCATATGTCCATCTCTAAAGCAATCACTGTGGCCGGGGGATGGAATGTTCTGATTGGCCAGATCCAGGGCACCTGTCAAGGGACTGGGTCTACCCCTGTCTAAAGTGGACATCTTGCAGAGGGGAAGGAGTGGATTCTCCCAGAAAAATAAAGCTGCTCGCTGTGCCTGCAAACCAAGCAGATGCCCACTCTGGCTCTTTTCAGATTCATTCTGTTCAACACAGAAACATGCAAAGTCTCTCATCTTAAAAATCTCTTCCCTCTAGACTGAGATCTCTCCATTCTACCACTGCGGTATCTTTTCATGCAAACTGGATGGAGTTCTTGCTCCCTCCATTTTTTTACCTTCCATTCTTTCCATGGTTCAGTGCAATCTGGCTTCTGCCCCCACCATTCTATTGAAATCCCTCTCATTGAGTCAGCAGTGACCTCAAAATTGCCTCCTCTCGTAGACTTGTCTTTTCTTTCTTGACCTCGTCAAACTGGGTACTTTGATCTTCCTTCCTTAAGAAAAAAATCTGAAAAGAGTTTAAAACTTCCAGCAGCATCAAAAGCTATGCAGGGAAATTAAGTACCTCCCTGTAGACCCCTAACTAGGCTCCTTCGTTCTTCTTCCCAGAGCCACCCACTGTGATCGGCGTCCTGGGTGAGCTTCTGGAGAGGTCCTCCACCTCACACATGAGGGTGTCAGTGCTCATCTTCAATTCCCACCCCTCACTTTGTTCCCTTCCATCTTGGAGGTTTTGGGTTTTTTTTTCATGGCACTGAGCTGGCTGACTTTCCTCCTTCTTCCACAACCATTCCTGCTTGAAAAATTGACTCCATGGAGAAGTTCTTTCTTTTTTTAAGTTTTTTTTTTTTAAATCACCAAAAGCATTTTGTATTGGAGGTATAGCTGATAAACAATGTTGTGGTAGTTTCTGGCAGACAACAAAGGGACTCAGCCATGCACATACACGCCTCCGTTCTCCCCCAAACTGCCCTCCAGGCTGCCACTTCACAATAAGCAGAGTCCCATGAAGACTTCTGATGACATTAGAACTTGGAGGACCAAGACATGCCCATGACCCAGAGAGGGAAAGATCCAAAGTGTATTTCTTGTTTATTTACAAGTACAGTTTCTTAAAAACAATCACAAAATGCCCTCCAATTAGGGTATGAAAAACAACAACTCAGAGGTGGCTTGTGAATCTGCTTGAAATGTCTTTCCAAGGGAGTGAGGCTGGGATGGGAGACAGGAGGTATCCCTTTTGTGCCTGGGTCCACATTTTCTTCACTGTCTCTCACCAGGAGCCCAGGGCCCGACCTCACCTGGCTTCCTGCATACTCTGCCAACCTTGGTGGGACAGATTTTTGTGTATTAAGTGCCTGTAACTGTTAACAGTATATTCTGGTGATCTCAGAGAGACAGCAGTGAGGGGTCTTGAAGAGAGATCTTAGTTCCCTGCCCAGGAATTGAACCTGGGTGGCTTGGATGGAAACCAGGAATCCTAGCTGTTAGTCCACCAGGGGCTAGAGGCTTGGAGCAAAATTCCTCTGGCCCTTGTCCCCACTGAAAAATGAATTTCTCAAACAGGCAAAAACTGTAAAAACAGGTACAAAGTTTATTATCAGAGACACAGCATAGCATGTGGGGGAGCACACACGGTGAAACAGTTTGTTTATTAAGACAGAAGAAGCAAGGCAGAGAGACACACCCGGGAGGGTGTGGGTGTTTTCCCCAATGGAGAGGAGCCCTAGTAAAGAGGCAGTTAAATCATTTCTATAGGGCAGTTCTTCCGGGTCTTTGCTTACCTTTGGCTGGCTGTCTTATTTCTTTTCCACACTTGACTTGGCCTAGGGCCCTCCCCAATATGCTTGCACAGGTTTTGGCCAAGATGGATTCCAGTGCAGAGGCCTGTGGGAGGTTTGACAGCACCTATTATGGGATGGCACCCCCTCCTTTTGGTTGTTTTATCTCTTTGCTCCAGCAGAGCTCAGCTCCTGCCACTTTGTCCTCTGAGTGTCTAGGGAAAACAGATCTCCAAGTTTCTCTGCTGGACAAACTCCAACTGTCCAGCCCAGGGGCCCATCTACCTCCCACTTCACTAGGGTAGGTTGGGGTATGGCAGGGCCTGTAGGACCCCTTTGTTGCCAGGGTACAGCCACCCCCATCAGACTAGCTCACTGGATGGGACTGGCTGAGTCACAACTCAACTGCAGCTACCAGCTACCATGTCAGATTTTTTTAATGTGCATTTTGTCAAATCATTCTCACCGCACCCTGCAAGATAGATCCATTTGACAAAACAGGAAACCTGGCCAAGGGAATTTAGATAACTTGCTTACAGATTATCTGCAGATTGATGGTGCTAAGATTATTACCCAGGTCAACTTAACTTTTTCTTTTTCAGCTTACTTTTAAGTCCATGTCACATGATCAGATGCAATTTGCAAGGCAGTGAGATGTCGCTGACACCCTGTGGTCTCTGGAATCAAGCAGACCAGACTTTGAATCGTGGTTCTCCTCATTTACCTTGTATGACCCTGACCAAGTTGTTAACTTTTCAAATTTTCTGTTAAGTGGAGATAATCTTTCCTGCCTATCTTATGGATGTGTGAGAATCAAGGCTATAAAAACATAGGCAAATAAAAGGGGCAATTACTGTTTGAGGGCTAGTTTATTTGAAGCCAGCAGCAGCTTAGGTTTAGGATGAATTTTAAAGGATGGATAAGAATAATATGTTACTTTGTTGACATAGGAAAGCATTTAGAGTATATTTCATCTAGTTTTAAAAAGCAGCTTAAAGTGATGATACATTTTTTAGAGAGTAAAAAGCATTCATCGATCAATTCACCCAGCTATCCAGGACATAGACCAAAATGTTAACATAATGAAGGTATTGGGGTGGTAGAATTATAAAGGACTTTGTTGTTTCTTTCTCTTGGCACTTGTGAACAAGTTGTTTGTTTCTGCATAAATGGATCAGTTGTCAGATCTGAGCGCAAATCTTAGTCAGTTACTTAAGCTCTAAATCTGTTCCTTGTTGTAGAGCAGACTTCATAAACCTGTTGGATTAAATGAGATCATGCTTGTAAATCACTTATACAGTATCTGGCTAAAAATAAACACTTCATATATACTACCATTTATCCGTTGAACAGCACTCAGTGCCAGCTCTGTATCGGGATCTGAAAATTCAGGTGTGGGCCAATCAGATGTGGCTTCAGCTCTTGTGTGTGTGTGCATGCTAAGTAGCCTCCATCATGTCCAGCTCTTTGCAACCCTATGGACTGTCGCCCACCAGGCTCCCCTGTCCATGGGATTCTCCAGGCAAGAATTTTGGAGTGGGTTGCCATGTCATCATCTATATTCCATCGAGATTGTAAACTCATACAGTAGCTCATACAATCTAGATGGGACTATAGACAATGACAGATACACAAAGAAATAAACATGTAGATCTGGATATTCACACATTTTATTTCCTATGGAAGAAATGAACAGGTTGTTCTGAGAGAGAATAACAGGAAGAGGAGAAAAGAGGGAGCTCCTTGACTTGGAGGTGATCTGGAATCACTTTTCTGAGGAGGTAGCATTTAAATTGAGACTGAGGAAAACAAACATTGCATGTTTTTTAAATGAAAATTTGTTAAAAAAAATGAAACTTGCTATCCAGCACAAAAGACCTCTCTCTTGCCGATTTCTTCTTAAATAGACACAGAGATCAAATATTCCCGATAGTAAGGGACCTTCATTATCAGAAAAGGAGGCTTTAATCTTTCCTTCTTTGCCAAAGGCCAGACACTTTGGAATATTGTCTGACTTTTCTCGGGAGAAAAACCTTGGTCTACAGACAACTTTTAAAAACGATCAAATGTGTGTGTGGCTCTGACCGTGGCTGGCTGCTGCTCACTGGGTGGGACCCTCCTGCATTCTCCGCTGCGGAGAACCACACAGCCTAAAAAGGATCCCGAATTTCATTGAATTTGCACATTTAAAAAAAAGAGAGATTCCTTTGTCTTTTACTCAGACTGTATGCTTGGGTGTCTTTTCATCAAGACCTAGGTTCGGTTCCTAAAGATGCCCTGATGTCTTGATGGAGGCTGGGCAGGAAGCTCCCCTGTGCCACTGGCCTCACGTCGTCAAGCCCGGTTAAGCAGCGAGAAGTATGGGGCAGACCCTCATCCTCTTCTCCAGCGTCGTCTGTGGCTGATCTCTTTTCATTTCTGTTTCTTCCCTGGGCTCTTTCCTTCTAAGAAGCAATATCTTTCTTTTTGATCCCACTCAGCTTAGATGTCACCTCCTCCAGAAAGTCTCCCTGGACTTCTTCTTTCTCCCTGAGCTAGTCTTCTCAGGTTCCTCACCTCTGGACTCCGTGGCAGCACGTGTCACACGGCTCCATGCTGTCCATGTATGCATCTGTCTCCTCTGCTGGACTGTAAGCTCCGTGGTGACAAGGACAGGGACATCTTATACGCCATCTTATTTCTGGTACCCAGCAAATCAGTAGATGGAAGATGCCCATTTAGATAAGCAAATATTAGCCTTCGTCATCATTCCCTTAGCACCAAAGTACACACTAGGACAGCTATTAGGGAAATCTTAGGGTTTTTAACTAACATGAAGCTCATTAAACAGCACCAGGCAGATTTTAACAATTTGGTTAAATATTTCCATTCCCTTTATTCCTATTTCCCCCCTTTTCTCCACTTCAATAGCTCCCTCATTTAAAATGGGCTTTGTAGGGACTTCCCTGGCAGTCCAGTGGTTAAGACTTCGCCTTCCAACAGAGGGGGTGTGGTTTGATCCCTGGTCTGGGAGTTAAGATCCCACATGCCTCATGGCCAAAAAATCAAAATATGAAGCAGAAGCAGTATTGTAACAAATTCAATAAAGACTTTAAAAAAAATGGTCCACATTAAAAAAAAAATCTTTAAAAAGATACTTATTAATAATACTACTT
Source organism: Bos javanicus (assembly GCF_032452875.1). NCBI lineage: Eukaryota > Metazoa > Chordata > Mammalia > Artiodactyla > Bovidae > Bos > Bos javanicus. The sequence continues at coordinate 21,842,134 of NC_083892.1, forward strand.
GACTGTTATTTAAATTTTCAAAAACACAAAAGCATAAAAGGTAGAAAAATCAAACAGTCTGTAACTCTCCCAATCTCTCCAAGCACATATATAATACACATGCAGATAGTATGTCCACATTTATGTCTATAATTTATAAAATGGGAACATTGTACAGTTATTAATTATATATAACTGTTATTTGAGGTTCTTCTACATCTTATTTTAATTTTTAAAAGTGTTTTGCATGGTAATACATAAAAATAGTTATATCATTATTTATTCAACTCTTTTCCCTATTGGTCAAGAGTTGATTTCAAAAAAAATTTTTTTCCCTCTCTAACAACTCTTTGATGAACACTCTGTCTCTTGAACCTCGGAACGTGGGACCTTAGTTCCCTGACCAAGGATGACCGTGTGGAGTCTTAACCCCTTCACCACCAGGGAGTCCCTTCTTGCATTTCGATGGGCTAAACCCAGGTGTGTAGAGGAGGCCTCCAGGAAAAGCTCCTGGAGGAAGTGACTGGAGACAGAGGATGTGTAGGCAATGACGGGGAACAGGGTGGGAGGCAAGGCTTCCTGGTGGAGGAGACAGCTTGTGCTCAGGCTTGGAGGTGAGCATGCATGAGCGTTCCAGGAACTGGGAGGATTTCAACACAGCTGGAGGGTGTGTTGGGGATGGGAGCTGGGCTAGGGGAACGTGGGCAGTGAAGGGGCTGTTGGCCAGGTGACCAGCGCCGAGTCCTAAACAACCTGTAAGCCATGCTGAGGAGTGTGGCTTTGGGCCATGGGGAGCCACCACAGACAAGAGCAGGAAAGTGACATATCCAGGTTGGCACTTTGAAAGATCTCTGTGGTTGCTGTGACTGAGCCAACTCCACATTTGACAGCTAGACTTGGAGCTGTTATTAACACAACGAAACAGAAATTAGAAGGAAGGGAAGAAAAAGAGGGGGGAAAGAGCTCACATGTAACAGTTCACAGATAAGATTTTCAAGTGGTCTTGGCTCTTAAATTTGGGGGCTCAAGTGAACACATCACGATCCTCACTCCCCTTTCCAACTGTGGAAGAGGTTCCATGTGACTTTAAATAACCTAGTTGGCTTTGGCCCCCTTTCTGTTCCAGGAGCCCCAGTGATGACAAGGGGGTTGGGTGTTCTTCTGAGTGAGGCTGAAGCGTTCCCAGCCAGAGAAGCAGGTGTGGTCCACGCTGCGTTTGTAATTAGATCCCAGCCGCGGAGCTGCCCATTCTCCAAGGACACAGCAGGCGCAGAGCTGATCGGGCTGTGCCTCCCAAGGGCTGACGTCTCCATTTAGGGAGCGCTCCTGAAGCTAATGGGCAGTGACAGCTCCATTTTAAAAACACGGAAACACTTAGGGAGGCTGTGATGTGCCAGGCTCGTAAGCTGCTTATTAGCAGGGAAATCACGCTCCCTCTGTATTGTGCCCCCTTGGTTAACCCCTGTTCCTGCATCTCCTTTCTGCGATCTCACTTAAAGATTTCATTGTTCTCTAGGCAGTGGGGGGAGTGATGGGAGAGGAGGCCGCAGAGCTGCCAGAAGCTGTTTCTCTGTCTCCCATCACAGCCTCTGGGGAGGCCCCAGCAAAGCAATAGCCTTCTGGTGTGGATGGGAAAGGGATGGGTTTGGTTTTTTGTTTTTTAAAGAAAAATGGCCCCTGAAGACTCTCTGTGTCTCAGCTTCCTGTGCTGGCTGGTTGGGGTCCCAACACCCAGAAGCACCCACAGGGCTGCCTTGTAATACACCATCCCACTCCTCCAGGCCCTGCCGCTGACATCTCTTTGTGTTTTCCAGCTCCATCCCTTCTTTTTCCACAACAGCTCCCTCTTTTTCCACAACCCTGTCCACCATCTCTCTCCTCTGGATGATCGCAACCATCTTCTACCCTCCCCGCTGCCTCCACCATCAGTCTAGTGGCTGCTTCTTTCCAGTCCCATCAAGGGGACTCCTGTCTGACCTTTGACATCTCCACTGGACTCTCCAACTTACCACGAATGAAACCAAGGCTCCATTTCTTTAACCAAACATGCTTTACCCCAGTGTCACCCACTCACCAAGTGGCTCAGACCACAAGTCTTCTCATACCCCACAACCAGTCCATCAGCAAATCTTATCAACTCGCAATTCAAAGTAGACCCCTCCCCAGTCAAATGCATCTTCCCATCTTCCCCAGTGTCGCCTCCCTCCAGGCCACCATCCTCTCTTGCCTGGATTATTGCAGCATCCTCCTGATTGGTCTGCTTCTACCTTTCCCCCTTGTTCACCCATCAGTCTGTTTTGGACACAGTCCCAGTGACGTTGCTGTCAGAGCCTGCCTCCTCAGTGCTCAGAATTCTCCAGCTGCTTCTCATCAAGCTGATCTGAAAAGCCTCTGTCTTCACAGGGCTGGCGTGGCCAGCAATCTGGCTCCTGGTCCTCTCTTGAGCTCTCAGACCCCTGCTTGCCCCTTGGTCACTGCTCTGGCCACACTGGCTTCGTGGCTGTTCAGTGACCATGCCCAACAAGCTCCTGTCCTGGGTCCTTTGCCCTTGCTGTTCCTTCTACCCAGAATGTTCTTCCTGCCAGTGTGTGCACAGCTCCTCCTGGCTGAAGGCTTGCCAGAATGTCACCTCCAAGCTGACTCATTTATCAAAAATGGCCTCATCTTCACTCTTTCCCCCTGACTCTGTTTTTCTTAATGTCACTTATTTCCATCTGGCATTATTATTGTTTTTGTTGTTTTGGGGGAGTTTTGGCCATGCAGCCTGGCTTGTAGGATCTCGGTTCCCTTGAGCAGGGAGGGAGTCGGGGTGCCGGCAGGGAAAGAACCAAGTCCTAACCACCCAACTGCCAGGGAATTCCTCATCTGGCATTAAAATACACATTTACAGTTATATTTTTATGTATTTATTGATTACCTTTCTTCTCCAGTAAAATGTAAGCTCTGTGAGGCATGGATTTTCTATGATTTACTATTAACACAGGGCCTGGCACGTAGTAGGTACTCAAGAAGTGTTTCATGAATGAGAAAATGAATAAACAGTGAAAGGATCTGGATGGTATTCCTGACCACACCGTGTTGACCTTGATGGCAAAAGTTTTGTGCGGACAAAAGTTTTGCCTCACTGGCCAGCAGAAAAAACCTGAGGCCAAGCTGTCAAAACAGCTGAAACAATTTAGTTTGGAATAACTAATGTGCTTCTCCAAGTCTGACACGAGTCTTTAAAAATGCAAGGCTGTTTCCTCAATGCTTAAAACTTCAACATCATGGAAACACACCCTCATAGGAAGTGGATACTGTCTGGGAGGAATTGTAGTGGAAAACGAGAACCAGCGATGCTCACAGCTCTGCTGTGTTGATCACTTACTCAGTGCCAGGCATGGTGTCAGTCACACACGGGATCTCATTTTATCCTCATCAGAACCTCATTTGAGAAAAATTAGAGTTGTCTCTAGTGTACAAAAGAGGAAACTGAGGCTGGAAGGGAGTTGGCCAGGGCTGCACACCTAGCAGGCAGTGATGCCAGGATTTTAACGCATGTCACCGTTACTCCACTCTGGCGGTCAGTCGCCAGCCCACCAACCATTTTGCAACATGGCACTGGGAGCCTGGACTCTGACAGACAAACCTGGCTGACACAGTGGCTCTGCTATTTGTTAGCGGTGGGACCCTGAACAAATTACATCACCTCCTTGGCCTCAGTCTCCTCATCCATACAATAGGGATGGCTGTAATACCCACTTCACAGGGTCTTTGGGAGAATGAAATAAAAGTAATACAAAGAAAGAGCATTCTAGCATGCCTGGAACATACAAAATGCATAATAAACATTAACTGTTATAATTATTAGTGTCTTCCCAAGTGGCTCAGTGGTAAAGAATCCGCCTGCCAATGCGGGAGCCGCAGGAGACTCAGGTTCAATTCCTGGGTAGGGAAGATCCCCTGGAGAAGGAAATGGCAGCCCACTCCATTATTCTTGCCGGGATAATCCTATGGACAGAGGAGCCTGGTGGGCTACAATCCATGGGGTTGCAAAGAGTCAGACAGGACCGAGCGACTGAGCATACACGCACATTGCAATTGTCATTACTCCCACTGTGTTCTTAGGTTGTTTGCTTCCTGTAGATACTGAAACACTTAGAGATTTCATGCAAATGGGTTTGCTGGTGAAGAAGGAAGAAAATCAGGCCTAGTGACTCAACTCTTCTCATTAGATGGGGACTGATGTGTGCATGTGTATGTGCTCACACGTGAGTGAAGAAATGTACACACACACACACATGCGTTATACTCTGTCTCAGACCAGGACCTTTTCATAGAGAAGGACAGCAGGAGGCATGAGAAATGGTGATGGTTTCTTCTCGAGAGCTTGGGGAGATCCCAAGCACTGGGTTGGCTTTCATCCCACACCCTTCATTCCCATCTGGAGGCAGAATGGCTGCATTTATTTCCTGGTACCTTGTAATTAAGGGTCAATGACTTCCCCCTCCAACCAGGGCCTCATAGTGGCCCCGCCATTGCAGCCACCAAACCCAGGTCTGGATGTTTCTCTCCATTAACTGGAGCATGTAAACTCTTATATCTGTGGAGTTGGAGAATGTCTCCAGAGATGACTGAGAGCCAAAGGACAGCGCTTTAAGGGACCTGCTGCTTAATGTTGGGAATCTTCAAGGTGAAGTATAAACAAGTCACTACTTCAAATCTTGTACCACAAAAAATATCTCAGGGACCTTAATCCCATCTCCTTCAGGAATGAGCTTGGCCAACTCCTTGGGGTGGAGTTGGGAGAACATGCCACATGCCACCATCCCCACCATCCCATGCTGCCATCCAGCTCCTGACTGCCCAGAAGGACACCATGGGCAGCTCATGAGCTCCAGGAACTGAAGGTCGGGAGCCCAAGGTCACCTGCCAATCCGTGGTCATGAGAATTTTGCATTTTATGTTGCTCTCATTTCTGATCATCGAAACAATCTCTCCGAGGTAGTGAAAGGGAAGGGCTTGGAGAAGCCACACCCAGTTTCGTTTGGTTCTGTTCTGTTTTCAGTTTCGTTTAGTTTATTTTTTCCACCCACCACAAATTCTTCTCTTCCCCTCTCATAGTGTGGGCGAAATGCTGAAAACTTCGACCGATTTTTCACCCGCCATCCACCAGTTCTAACACCTCCTGACCAGGAAGTCATCAGGAATATTGACCAATCAGAATTCGAAGGATTTTCCTTTGTTAACTCTGAATTTTTAAAACCTGAAGTCAAGAGCTAAGTAGCTGTGTAGATTTCCGTCCTTCATTTCTGTCATTCAAGCTCAACGGCTATTGTGGTGACATTTTTTTGTTTTCATTGCAAAGTTGCATCCATGTTTTGTTTGCTGATGAAACTAGAGTGACCATGTTTCAGGACCCAAATGTCCTCAGGTAGTTTTGGAGCATCTCTGTGAGATGGGATTATGCAGATGGCATGTTGACAATGTGGCTGCATAATTAGCACATTATCAAAGTCCTTGTAGCATTTATTTTCCCCAGCATGTCAGCGATGTAGATCCAGCGGGGACAGAACATGCCTGCTTTCTCCCCCTTGTTCCTGCACTGCCATTCTCATCCCTTTTCCAACGCCAACCATCCAATCTAGATTTTTTTTTCCGCCAAACAAGTGGATAATCGGATGCTAGCAGTATTCTCCCGCTTCCAGTCCTGGAGCTTGGCTTGTATCCAAGTAGATGGTTGCTTTGCCTTAGGGGGAATTTCCTCCATTCTTCCTGGTTTGGAGGCCCCAGGAGCTTTGGGGAAAAAACATGCTAAAAATAAAATTTTATTTGTTTTTTTTTTTAACTCAAAAATTAAGAAGATTATTTAAGTCCTTTTAAAATTCCAAGAGTGTGCTTTTAGACAGTTTCAATCTAAGGGCACCTCCAGAAGTCATAAGGCAACTAGCTTGGGTGCTACCTTAATGCTGTAATTTCTGGTTCCCTGTGTCCCCCCATCACCTTCATCCCCAAACTACTTGAACAGGGCATTTGGACTAACTCCCTGAAAAGACATGGTCACTTTAGCAAAGTCCCAAAGGGCCATGGTTTTACATTACATTTCAAACTTTATTTGCTTTGGGGTTTTATTTCTGTTGTTCAAATGCAAAAAAAAAAAAAAAGTTACTCACTTTTGTTACACATGCTTTGAAATACATGTCCAGATGTTATTAACCACAATGACCTGCTTTGATTTACCGAGAAGACGGCTCTAGAGCCTGGCAGACCCATGCCTGCTCAAATGGGATTTGTCTAGGTTTGTTGCTGGCTTCAGAAAGCTAATTAAGTGCTCTGAGAAAGACACCATGTCTTGAAAGCATAGACAGTTGTATTCTTCACTTTGATGTTGTTTTGCAAGATGTTTGTGGAAATGTTTGTATCTGGATATCTGTTATGTGCCATTTTTCTTCTAGCATCGAGATACAATAAAAAAAAAAAAAAGCAAGAAAGAAGAAGACATACTATTTCAAGGAAAACGGCTGTCTATGAAAAACATGGACCCAAACTGCAGAATGGGGCCTCCTGAGGCTTCAGGACAGAAAAAAATTAAAGCCAGATCTTAATCTTGGCCCCAGTGTTCAGCCAGTCAGAGAGACTGAAACTGTGGATCATTTAGGGACTCCTGGGGGCCTTTGATGGGGTGGGATGAGCTGGCTGGGGGGGTCTCAATGAGATCAGAGCTCAAGGCCCACATTCTCACCAGAGGCAAGTTTAGGGGCCAGTTAGGGGCAGGACTGGGGCTGCTGAGTTTGTTATCAAAATCACTATGCCTCTCAGCTCAGACTCATCCTTTCTAGCAAATAGCTTCACGAGCCCCCAGAAGCCCAGGGAAACCCCTTGATTGGGGAAATTCCGTTTCCATCTGAGCAGACGAGGACAGCAGGTGGTCCCCCATCCCACCTCCTGTCCCCCGCTGTCCTCAGGCAGCCCTGAAGGCAACTCTTGTCACAAGTCAAGTGATTTCCGCAAGCGCCAGGGCTTCTAAGAGACCATCAAGGGAACTCAAAACACTTGACAAGTGTCCTTGAAGGGAGACTTCTCATCTTTAAGAAAATTGTGATTTGATTTCTACTTGGGCAAAGCCCCCTGCGGTTCACTCCTTTCTGCCTGCTCTCGTCTCCTTGCTGGGGGTGTGGGGACCATCCCTGTGGCCACGGTTGTGGGTCACAATCTAGATGTCAGAGGAAGCAGATGGGAAGCCCTAGCTCTCAAGCTTAGGAGGCAAGAGAAGGAGGAAAACTGGGGAAGACCCTCCTCATTGTATTGTTGGGAAACCGGCATCAGGAAGGAGGAAGTGACTTGCCCAAAGTCAGCCAGTTGGAATGCAAACCCAGTTTCCTGAATCTCCATACGGGTCTCCCTCCTCTGTGACTGCCGTCTCTGAGCCATGCCCACCAACAGACAGCTTATTTGAAGTCTTTCATCTGGCTGTTGGGTCACCAAGCCTTTACTTGGATATACTCTCAGGAAGATTAAAACCAAGGAGAAACATTGGGCCATCGACAAGTCATTAGAGACAACTTTAGAGAACAACGTAGGATGGGTGAATAGATATAAATAGATAGGTAGATAGATAGAGATAAATAGATATAAATAGAAAGAATATACTGTGTGTGTATATATATATGTATTATATTTACTGCACTCTACATTTTCCAAATTGCTAACATTATTTTTCAAAAGTTTAATAGTTTGCAGAAGTAGATACTCAAGCCAAAGCCTCTGTTCCCCTAATACACTGAGCTGAGAGTTGTTCAGGGAAGCCTTCTGTGAAAGGGAGGGATCATTAGAATTCTTGCAGTTGCCTATTCCATCAACATTTCAAGTGCAGAGGAGACTGAGAAGCAGAGCTTTCAACAGATGTAATCTCAGCGGAATACTTTGCAAACACATCCAAGAAAGATTTTTAAATTAATTTTTGTGATTGTGCATGTATTCCACCCTCCTTTCAGTCACCTAGCCAGCATTTAGTGAGCACTGACTGTGTGCTGGGCTCTATCCTGGGTGCCAGAAGCATGGTGGGGAGCATGAAGATGCAACCCAGGAAGGTAGTCATTAAACAAGTCATTAAAAGCACGATATGATCTAGAGATAACTCATCTCTAGGTTAATCAGGGAAGACTTCATTTAAGAAAGGAAGAGTCATCAGAAGACTTTGGGGTTCTTTCTCTGTGGAGACCACATTGGAGGCTAAAGGAGATGCAGCAGCACCCTCTTGACCCAGATTTCTGGTCCAGTCCTATAGTGCCAAAGTGGGGAAAGAGAGGCAAGAGCTGGGGTGTGTTTCCTTCTAGAAGGCCAAAGACACAGTCTCCATACTTGATGCAATCACAGAATCATCAAGATGTGAGCTGACAGATGCCTGTGTGATAAGAGGGAACTAGTTTCAGAACTCAGTTCCAAGTCGTTAGTCCAGATTCCTTTCGGGCCCTCAGGAGACACTGCCCCTGGCTTGACACCACCTGGTTCTTCTAGATGAGACAGCTTGATGCTTTCCAGAAGAACTTAAATTAGAGGGTCGTTTTGTAAAAAGAAACTAAATAAGAAAATCCAAAGAAGCCTAAACACAGTCCAGGGTAGTCATGGCTAGTTGTCTACCAGGATCTTAGAATCCCTCTTTCCCTTTGTTGGACTCCTCATTGACCTTCTCTTCTAAGAAAGCACAGGGCCACGGTCAGAGTGACCATCTTGGGGAATTACTAGGAAGCCAGTGGAATTAGTGGGGCTTCCCTACTGGCTCAGATGGTAAAGAATCCACCTGCAATGCAGGAGACCTGGGTTCAGTAACCTTCCTGGGGTGAGTGCAACTACTTTCATGTAACTTCAGATACTATCACCCTGGAAAGGAATTTTCCCAACAGAGAGGCCCATTCTTTCCCAACTTTTAGGGTAAAGTTCAGGGGTCTTTTCTATTGAGGATCTGCCCACAATGGCAAGTCCTGTTTGGATCATGTGGCTGATTGAAGCATCACCAGTACAACAAATGGGGTAGGACTTTAATAATTGAGGATGATGCAAAGGGAACCTCTGCTGGATACCCACAGGCAGGGAAAGCCATGCCAGGGGACCTGAAAGGAGGCAGATGCCTGTCTTCTAGCCTCAGGTATTCCCAGGGCCCACACCCAGCCCTGGAGCTCTCAGATCTTGAAGGAGCCTCACACAGTTCTATCCATATTGGGGCTCACAATGGATAAGGGCCCATCTGAGTGACCCACAGGATCAGTGGGAACAAATTCCATTATTTTGCTCTAGAGTGAGATCTCTAGCTTGGGGACAACTGTGAGTTGTCAGAAGTCAAGAGGCTCATCTTTCATTAAGTCTTCATTCATCTATTCACTCATTCAGCAAATAATCATGGAAGGCCTGCCATGTATCAAGTCTTGGCACTGGAAATATACAGACAAGGACTTTAGCCTCCTGCAAAGAGGCAATAAATAATCATGACAGTTTCTGACAGCAGCAAGTACAATGAACACAATTAGAAAGATGTTTAAGTATGACTAGTGGGGTTCAGGGAGGGAGGCACAGACAGTATTAAAGGAAAAGCTGGCATTCAAGCCTTTCTCTGAACACAGGAAAGAATGCATTCAGTGCCTGGGACAGCACAGGACAGGCTGGCAGCTGGCAGGACGAGAAAAAAGTAGAGTGGGTGGGGCATGGCAGGAGATGCCTACCACCCAAAAACCAGCTCCACCACTATCTTCAGCTCACTCCCCTCTGACCACACCTACTGAATTGAATTCCTCATATTCCCCTCACTCCACACCCCCACACATACACCACAAGAGTAAGTGGGGAACTTTGTAGGAACATTTTACCCATCTCAGTGGAGTAGTCAAAAAGAAGGCATTCTTGTGAGAGCCATTTTGCAAAGGGCAATGAGGCCAGCAATGAGAAATCCTTGTCAGTCAGTGCCCTTTAGGGGTTAAACCTAAAGCAGAGATAATGATCAGCCAAACTCTAGCAAATCAGTCAGTTCTCTCCCTTCTTGACAATCTGACACCACTCTGGCTTCAGCCAGGTAACCTGCCCAGTACCAGTGAAACCCATGTGTTATCCTTGGTTGTCCTTGCAATACACCAGCCATCAAACTGTCCCCCAGTCAGAGAGGCTAAGATGAAGCCTAATTGGGAATCGTGTGGTCAGGTAAAAGTCACCACCCCGCTGTGCAATCTTGGGCAAGTCACTTTACCTTCCTGTGCCTCAGTTTTCTCATATGTCAGAGCACTGGGGCAAGGAGCTCTACCTGCCCCCAGGTGGGTGGTGAAGATGGGAAGATCATAGGCTGGAAAGGACCCTGAAGAGGTGAGAGCATCATACAGATGTGAGATCTTTTCATGAGCCCACACTCTGACATTCCCTGGTGAAACTTGGCCCAAACTATATTTAGTAAACTGAAGACTGATGTCCCCTCCGCACCCCCACCCCCCCCAAAATGAAACTCCAGACTAACTAGGAGAATGGAATATTTTAAGACTGTCTTTCCAAACTGAGTTTGTTAACCAGATGCATCATCAGAAGATCTCTGATGATCATCAGAAGAACCTCTGGCTGATGAAGACTCAGATTCTAGTCTGTGGTTGGATTTCTGAGCATCCCTTCAAAGCCTCGATTGCACCAGGGAATGTGGGATGGATAGTGATCCCCTCCTTTCGTTGAGCAGTGATGTGATGTCCCCATTCTTGCCACTCTGCCTTCTGGGGATGAGTGGTTGTGAGCTCTTCTCCTTTTTAAAGAAAGAAGCCTCCTAGCCACAGGGGGCGCTCTTGAATGATTTTCTCCTGGACGCTCTACCGCATGACTATTTCTATGACATTATACCTTGTAAGAGGTAGATTCCAACTCATCTCAAAGCCGAAGAAAACAACAGACACATACACACACCATATTTTCTGGCAATCCTTAAAGAAAGTCAATGTCTCATTTCCTTTCTTAGAAAATTTCCACGAAGTCTTCTCTCCAGAAGCCAACATACGATGTGAAATGAAAGCCAGGGAATAGTATTGCAGTGCAGCTGCTAAAACCGGTCAGCACAGGGCTTCTCCCGACTCTGCCCATGAGACGTCATCAGCTTCCCAATAACTGGCATGTCTCGGTCACATTTCCTCCTCCTTATGCCATGTTAATGTGTTTGCTTTCCATTTGACAGAGAGACAAGCGAGACACCTCCAATTTCGACAAAGAGTTCACCAGACAGCCTGTGGAACTCACGCCTACTGATAAACTCTTCATCATGAACTTGGACCAAAATGAATTTGCTGGCTTCTCCTATACTAACCCAGAGTTTGTCATTAATGTGTAGGTGAATGCAAACTCCATTGTAAGCCTGGAGTGTAAGACTTCAGGCCAAGTGTATGTATCAATTCTAGTCTTCCAGGATTCATGGTGCATATGCTGGCATTCCACACATGGAGAGCTTGTCCTAGAGGGCTTTTCTTTGTATGTGTAGCTTGCTAGTTTGTTTTCTACATCTGAAAATGTTTAGTTTAGAATAAGCGCTTTATCCAATATTAGAGGTACAATTTTCCAAACTTCCAGAAACTCATCAAACAAACAGACGATGTCAAAACTACTGTCTGATACCAAAATGCTTCAGTATTTGTAATTTTTAAAGTCAGAAGCTAATGTTCCTGGTAAAAGTTTTTACAGTTATTCTATAATATCCCCCTTGAATGCTAAGCATGACTGGTATTTTTAAAAATTGTGAGTAAGCTTTGCAGTTACTGTGAACTATTGTCTCTTGGAGGAAATTTTTTGTTTAAGAATTGATATGATTAAACTGAGTTAATATATGCCAACTCTTGTTTACATGTCTGCTTTTAAATACAGTCTGGTGCAGGGGTTACAAACTGGGAAGTCATAGCCTGATCCCATAGATGAGTTTCGTTTCACTTGCACAGAATTTCATTTAATTGAAATTGTTGTCAACATTAAAAAATGGAATTTTTCTGTAGATTTCTGGACTTTCAGATTCAGTTGAAAAAAAATCAGAAGACTGGCAGCACTGGGCCTATATTTCCATGTGGAAATAATTCAACAGAACTGAGAAATGGCCATCTCTTTAAAAGCAGTGCATCCTCTCATTTTACCACAGTCTCCACCACTCTCTATTGTCCTACATTCTCATCCACTTCCTGGATGCTGTGGCCCTTTGAGGTAAAGATCTCTGCTATTTGCCAGTCATAGGTTTCATGACTTTAATACTTTCCTGTGCCCATAATTAGGGTATCTGGCCAGTCATCCAGTTGAGTGGTTGGTATGTAGTCAGTCCTCAAACACAAAATACATGATACAGTTTCATGACAAAAGTCAACAGGAAGGTTGGCATCAGGACAGAACACTTCTGTGGTCTATGAGGATGTCACTCGCATTTGTGAAACTGCTTGCCTTGTAATATTTTCTGCTAGTTCCATATCTGCAACAGACAAAACAAACAGGGGTTTACCCTTTTCTCAACAGCCATACTTGTCCAATGAAGCCAGAAGAGAAGGGAAAAAAATAAGGGAGATCGCTTCTAAAAGCTGTTGGCATGATAAGGAGACCCATTCTCTGAGATCAAAGTGGCATGTTAGTGAATCACACTGGGTATGAGCTTGACACCTTCTTCTCTGAATGAAATCAGGCTTCTGTTTTCTTTTTGAAAGCTGTAGTAATCCAATCGATAACACCTGCCTTTGAAGCTGCTAATGCCATGGGGTTGCGGAAAAGAGCAGATCTGTCACTGCAAGTTCATCATGACTCAACAGACTTTATTTATCTCCTCCCTCCTTGGAAGACCCCCAGGAAATGGGCATTGGGCAGATACAGTGAAACCACTGATTCTAGTGTACTCTGCAGAATTTCAGGAACACTGCCAGTTACATCAGGTAAAGCTAACTTAAAGAAGAAACTATGTTCAGTGCATCACATTCAGAAAACAAAAATATGTGAATTGCTATAGATGTGTGATGGCATGTTCCATTTAAGATGATATTACAGAAGTTGCTATTGCTACTTCTGATTCCTCCATATTTCTTGCCAGCCCTGCATATTTCCTCCCTCTGCTGGATATAAACTAGCCTTTCATTTCATAAATAACTGACCACGAGCTCTGAACCAGGCATAGTTCTGGGTGCTGGGGATATAGAGACCAACAAGACAGTTCAAGACTTTCTACACACAGGCACAAGAAGACTGAAGAAGTTCCAGCCTTTCATCTTCCTGGGCTCGCATCCAGTGAAATAGGAGTGGGAGCTCCTGTAAGAGCCCTGCAGTTTCCTCTGACTGGCTCTGCCTGGTCCCATGTACATCCCTGAACCAAGCCCTGTATCTGGGGTGGAGAGAGGTTGTGGGTAGGCTATTTTGATTGGTCAAGCCTAAACTGTATTAGTTATCTACTGCTGTGTAACAAATTACTCCAAAACTTTGAAACAGCAAACATTTATTACACAACATTCTTGTCTGTGGGCAAGAATCTGGTTGGTGTGGCCTCTTATAAGGTTGCAGTTAAGCTGTTGGCCAGGATTGCATTACGTATGAAGGCTCCACTGGGGGACATGGGATTCACTTCAAGCTTAATCTCACGATGCTGACAGCCTCTGTTTCTAGCCAGATAAGCAGCTGCCTAGGAACTGTGTCTTTGGACACGGTAGCTGGCTTCCCCAGGGAAAATGAATCAAGTGAGAGTCTAATCTGGAAGCCATCTAATCTCAGTGGCAACCCAGTCTCAGAAGTGACATCTCATCGTATTACTGGTTTATGTTCTTCAGAAGCAAGCCCGTAGGCCCAGCCCATACTCTGGGGAGGGTCTTATACAAGGTGAGAGTTCCAGGAAGTGAGGGCCTCTAGGTGTCATCTTGGAGACTGCTGCCACATGCACCATGAGCTGCACCCCTGGCGCTATGGGTAGAGTGCCACCCAAACCACATTAACCGAGACTGGGTGAGGGACCACTCTCTAAATAAAAATTTCAGAAGCTGTTCTTGGAACAAGGGGAATGTGTTCTGAGGAGACAAACTACAATGGTGGATTCTCTGAAGATGGAAATTTAGAGTAGCCCCAAAGATTCCTTAAGGTTGGTGATGTATGAGAGACTGGTCAATACTGAGAAAAAATTAAAGGAATGACTCCCTTGTCATTGCATGTGGTCCACAGAGGTCCCCATTGCCAAGTTCACCACCAAAGACAAGAGCGTGAATTTGACCTTCAGATGAATTATAGTCTTGGCCTTCCAGGGACTCAAAATCCATCAAGATGAGTTGGTGGAAACGTACACATGATACAAGATCAATTATTTGAGTGACAAACCACTTCAACGCTTAGTGTCTTTTAAAAAAAAAAACAACCATTTGTTTAACTCACAGTGATGATTTTTCTGGTCTGGCCATCCCAGCTCATCTCTGATGGACTTGCCTGTGTATGTTCAGTCAGCTAGAAGGACAGCTGGTGACTTCATGGTCTAGGATGACCTCACTCACATATACAGTGTTTGACAGACTGGCCGGTCTAGAGATGGCTCAGTTGGAATGGTTTGGTTTTGCTCCATGTTCTCTATTTACCCTCCAGCAGGGTAGAACATGGGGCTTCCCAAGTGGCTCAGGGGGTAAAGAATCTGCCTGCAGTGCAGGAGATGCAGGAGACATGGGTTCAATCCCTGGGTCAGGAAGATCCCCTGGAGGAAGGCATGGCAACCCACTCCAGTATTCTTGCCTGAAGAGTTCCATGGACAGAGGAGCCTGTCGGGCTACAGTCCATGGGCTCGCAAAGAGTCAGACATGACTGAAGCGATTTAGCACACATGTGGGGTAGAACATAGCTTTCCTCATAGGGTAGTTTTGAGGACCACTGAAGAGCAGCAGTGGGAAGCAAACCCCAGTGCACAAGCACTTTTGAGGGCTCATCTTATGTCATGGTTGCTGCTTCTCCATAAGGGAAATTCAAGGGGTGGAGAAATGGACTCCACTTTTGGATGGGAGGCACTACAAAAACACATTGCAAAGGCAAATCGAATGATGGGGAAATGTATGGCCAGCTTTGTATCTACCACAGAGTCCATCAGTGGCACCATTTGTGAACTTACGGGGCTTCCAAGAGTTAAGGTAGATGGGATCAAGAAATTGCCGGGAACATCTCAGGCTGTCGCATGGTCAGGCCACTTAGATCACCAAAACTCTGTCTCTTCAGTCTCAACATACAGACACAGTGCTAGAGTTCAGGCTTGTTAATTGGGTGATGAGTCAGCATGAGAGCTGGTACAATAGGTTCTTCATACCCATGAGGACAAAATTCTGCAGTATTCACGTGTTATTCCTGCCTTGATTCTTTTTCTCAAGTCACATACACACTGAGATGCTGGAGAATTCAGGGAGGAATGGAAAGCTAAATGATAACCCAATCTGGGACACCCAATCCACTACCGCCTATCAATCTCTAGCTCTCCAAATCTGAAAGCCAAATAGCTCAGGTCTTGTATCTGTGCTGGCTTTGATGTGAGACTGCTTTGACACATGGAATTCTGCTGTCATCACATCCTAGACAAGCAATGCTGCTGCTAAGTCGCTTCAGTTGTGTCTGACTCTGTGTGGCTGTAGGGACTGTAGCCCACCAGACTCCTCTGTCTGTGAGATTCTCTAGGCAAGAATACTGGAGTGGGTTGCCATGCTCTCCTCCATGAGATCTTCCCATCCCAGGGATCAAACCCATGTCTTTTATGTCTCCTGCATCGGCAGGTGGGTTCTTCCACTAGCGCCACCTGGGGAGCCCAGACAAGCAATGGTGGTTCCAAAAGTGAGTCCTGATTTCCCCAAACAATAAAGGTTCGCAGTCCAGACATCTCAGCCAATGACTGAACCACACTCAATCCATTATGGGTTTTGTCCCATAAAATGCTAGTCTTCCTAGCATATGGTCTGCCAATATCAGGCCAGATGTCAGGGTGAGATTACAATGGTATTTGGACAAAAGACGCAAGAACATTCAATTCTGTTTTCAGCCAGTCCATGAGAGAAATATATGAATAGAAGAAAATGCCTAGTAGATGAAAAGTTGATCACTATTGGAAGATTTGACTTCATACCCCAACGTGGGATCCTAACCCTAAGGTGATCTGGATTGCGTGGAGAATTCCTATCAGGTGGGTTGTGTTTTGTATCTATTGCTGTTAACAAGTTACCCCAAACTTAACACTTAAGACATATTTGTGTGTGTGTGTGTGTGTGCGCGCACGTGCTCAGTTGTGTCTGACTCTTTGTGACCCTTTGGACTATAGACCGCCAGGCTTCTCTGTCCATAGGATTTTTCAGGCAAAAATACTGGACTGGGTTGCCATTTCCTCCTCCAGGGGAACTTCTCAACCCAGAGATCAAACCCACATCTCCTGCATTGCAGGCAAATTCTTTACCCAATGAGCCATCGGGGAAGCCCATATTTACTAGGTCATAATTTCTGTGGGTTGGGAGTTCAGGCACAGTTTAGTGGGGTTCTCTGCTTCAGAAAGCCTTATAAGTTTCAGTCAAGGTTTTGACTGGGATTATGATCTTCTGTGAAGGTTCAACTAGGGAAACATCCACTTCTAAGCTTGCTTACATGGTTGTTGGCAAGATTCAGTTACTTGCAAGCTCTCCGACTGATAACCTCAGTTCCTCACTTGCTCTTAGCTGGAGGCTGCCCTCAGTTCTTTGCCAAGTGGGTCTTTCCAAAATGTTGGCTTGCTTCATCAAGGTGCACAAGCTTAGAAAGCAATATAGGAAGAATATCAGTAAGAGGGAAGTTCCATTCTTTTGTAAATTAATCACACAAGTGATAGTACATCATTTGCTGTATTCTTCATTACAAACAAGTCATTAGGTCCGGTCTGCTCTTAAGAAGAAGGACATAAGGACATACATGAGTGAGGCAGAGACCACTGGAAGTCATATCATATACTACCACATGAGTATAAAGAGTATCCTCTAATACAGCAGTTCCCAATCTTTTTGGTACCATGGACTGGTTTCATGGAAGACAGTTTTTTCACTGGCCCAGTGGTAGGGGATGGCTTTGAGGGATTCAAGCGCATTACATTATTTGTACACTTTATTTCTATTATTATTACATCAGTTCCACATCAGGCAGAAGGTTGAGGACCCTTGCTCTAAGAGATGTAATATGGGACAGGGACTCATTGGAAAAGACCCTCATGCTGGGAAAGATTGAAGGCAAAAGGAGAAGGAGGCAGCTGAGGATGAGATGGTTAGATAACATCATAGACTCAATGGACAGGAATTTGAGCAAACTCTGGGAGATAGCGGAGGACAGAGGAACCTGGCATGCTGCAACCCATGGGGTTGCAAAGAGTCAGACATGAGTTAGCAACTGAACAACAGCAATGAAAGACAAAGGTGGGGAGGTCTTAGCACTGTGTCCAATGGATGTACTCGATCTTGATCAACCAGACCAACCCCCTCCTTAGAGGTGCAGTGAAGGTGGGGAGGAAGCACTATGACCATCCTTTCTCTGACCAGGAGTTTCTGAGCCAGTGTGGGTGGCCAGGCTGTCACCATTCATCTGAATGAATATTACTTTTTTTTTTTTCTTGCATCAAAAGTTTTGAGTCCTTCATAAATAAAACATAAATCACACTTATTTAATCCCACAGAGTAGAGGCACCCTTAGTCTCAAAATAGAGGCTCAGTTCAGTTCGGTTGCTCAGTCATGTTCAACTCTTTGCGACCCCATGGACGGCAGCACGCCAAGCTTCCCTGTCCCTCACCAACTTCTGGAACCTAATCAAAATCGTGTCCGTCGCATCAGTGATGCCGTCCAACCATCTCATCCTCTGGCATCCTCATATCTTCCTGCCTTCAGTCTTCCCCAGCAGCAGGGTCTTGTCCAATGAGTCAGTTCTTTGAATCAGTTGGCCAAAGTGTTGGAGTTTCAGTGTCAGCATCAGTCCTTCCAATGAATATTCAGGACTGATTTCCTTTAGGATGGACTGGTTGGATCTCCTTGCAGTCCAAGGAACTCTCAAGAGTCTTCTCCAACACCACAGTTCAAAAGCATCAATTCTTCAGCACTCAGCTTTCTTTATAGTCTAACTCTCACATCCATACATGACCACTGGAAAAACCATAGCCTTGGCTAGATGGACCTTTGTTGGCAAAGTAACGTCTCTGCTTTTAAATATGCTGTCTAGGTTGGTCATAGCTTTTCTTCCAAGGAGTAAGCATCTTTTAATTTCATGGTTGAAGTCACCATCTGCAGTGATTTTGGAGCCCCGCCCCCCCCCCACACACACACAAAATAAAGTCTCTCGCTGTTTCCATTGTTTCCCCATCTATTTGCCATGAAGTGATGGGACCAGATGCCATGATCTTGGTTTTCTGAATGTTGAGCTTTAAGCCAACTTTTTCACTCTCCTCTTTCACTTTCATCAAGAGGCTCTTTAGTTCTTCACTTTTTGCCATAAGGACAGTGTCATCTGCATATCTGAGGTTATTGATATTTCTCCCGGCAATCTTGATTGCAGCTTGTGCTTCATCCAACCCGGCATTTCACATGATGTACTCTGCATATAAGTTAAATAAGCAGGGTGACAATATACAACCTTGACTTAACTCTTTTAGTTTCCTTTAATCCCCCTAAACACAAGCAACATTGGATTCACATCTCTGCCCTAATCGGGCATCAGAAAGCTGAAAGGCACCGTGAAACTTTAGTTTGAGGAGCTCTTGGGGATATTTGACCCCAAGATCATCTTCAGGAAATTCTACTAGCTGTAAGTGAACAGAGCACAGGGAAAAACTTAGATGGAAAGAAGGTGAAAATATTTTAAAATATGATGTGAAGGGGGAGGAAACTTTGAATGGAGAGAGGAGCCAGCAGAAGAAGCCCCCAGATCTCATCCTCCTCATCTCTTTGCTCAAACCTGGGCTTGAGGATGCACTTCTCATTATTATGCTACAAAGGCTGAAACTTTATCAGGCATCCCATGACTGCAGAGAGAAATCACTAGACCTGAATATGAATGAATAGATTCATTCATATTGATTTCTTTCATTCATTCATTGCATCTCTCTTTAGGACTCATGTTATTCCAGATGGGGAATGGAACCTGGGTCGTCTTCTCATGCAGTCGATGCTCTGAGAGGGATACGTACTAAATATCGTGAATAACAGTGCTGATAGCCATGCCTTCTATGGAGAAGACAAAGCAGGGTGGTGGGAAGAGACTGGCAAGGGTGGGGATGACTGAGTCCTCAGCTGCTTAGCCCGAACACTCAGGCAAGACCTCCTTGTAGTCTGAGGTCAGTGATAAGGACCAGAGCAAAGCATTCCAGACAGAAGGGACAGCAAGTGCCAGAGCATGAGACCTGGGCTTCCAAACACCAGAAAGCAGCCCATGTCACCAGAGAAAGGCCAGACCCAGCAAAGTGGGACCAGAGAGCAAGGCAGGGGTCAGATCTTGTAGGTATTAGTAGATAGTGATGAGAAGTTTAACTTTGTTCTAAGTTCAGGGAGAATCCTTTGGACACTGTATTAGTTTCCTGTTGCTGCTATAACAAATTTTCACAAACTATGTGGCTTAAAACAACACCAATGTATTTGCTTGTAGTTTTGGAGGTCACAAGTCCAAAATCAGTCTCCCTGGACTAAAGTTGTCCACAGAGCTGACAGCTGCTTCTAGGAGAACATCTATTTCCTTGCCTTTTCCAGCTTCTCGAGTCCACCTGCATCCTGTGGCCCGTGGCCTCTGTCAAATCTTCAAAGCAGGTCACTCCAGCCTCTGCTTCTGTTGTTGTATCTTTTTTACTTGTAACTTTTCTGCCTTCCTTGTGATTATATTGGACCAACCCAGATAATTCAGGATAACCTCCCCATCTTGTGATCCTTAACGCATCCATAAAGTCTCTTTTACCATGTAAGATGATATATTAATAGGTTGAGATTTCCCTGGTGGTCCAGTGGTTAAGAATCCATGTTGCAATGCAGGGGACACAGGTTCAACCCCTAATCAGGGAACTAAGATCCCACATCTCAGGGCAACTAAGCCAGTGTACCATAACTACTGAGCCCATGCATTACAGCAATCCCCCCCACACACACATATGTTGTTCAGTCACTTAAGCTGTGTCCGACTCTTTGCGAACCCATGAACTGCAGCATGCCAGGCTTCCCTGTCCTTCACCATCTCCCAGAGTTTGCTCAAACTCATGTCCATTGAATCAGCAATGCCATCCAACCATCTCATCCTCTGTTGCCCTCTTCTCCTCCTGCCTTCAATCTTTTTCAGCATCAGGGTCTTTTCCAATGAGTCGGCTCTTTGCATTAGGTGGTCAAAGTATTAGAGCTTCATATATATATATATATATATATATATATATATATATATATAATTATATAAATATATATTTAATATAAATATAATATATATTATATAATATATATAATATAAATATTATATATATATATATATTTCAGGGATTATGGGACACCTTTAGAGGAACTTTATCCTGTCTTCCCACAGACACATGAAGCAGAGGGCTGATGTGATCTGGTTGACCTTAGAGGTCTATAGGGGTGAGGATAAAGGAAGATCAATGAAGCCATCACAATAGTGCTGCTGCTGCTAAGTCGCTTCAGTCGTGTCTGACTCTGTGGGACCCCATAGATGGCAGCCCACCAGGCTCCCCCGTCCCTGGAATTCTCCAGGCAAGAACACTGGAGTGGCTTGCCATTTCCTTCTCCAACGCATAAAAGTGAAAAGTGAAAGTGAAGTCGCTCAGTCATGTCCGACTCCTAGCGACCCCGTGGACTGCAGCCTACCAGGCTCCTGCATCCATGGGATTTGCCAGGCAAGAGTACTGGAGTGGGGTGCCATTGCCTTCTCCATCACAATAGTGCAGGGGGAGGCAAAGGTACAGTTTACCTTGACTGCTGCAGTCGTCATAGAGATGAGAGAGAAAATCACAATGATTGATTCGGACTACCAGCCGAACTGGTATGCTGACTCTCAGCTGAATACACTTAACCAGCCCAGCACCAGTCTCTATAGAAACCATTTGGGTCTGCATGGCTTTTCTGAAGGAAAGAGGTCTGGACTGGAAGAGAGAGAAACATCCCCTCCAATGACATAGGCAGGGTGGGGGCTGGTCCTGTCTGTGGGTGGTACTTGGGATAAAGGGCTGTTGAGGAAAAAGGGACCAGACAGGGGATGAGTGGGAGAAGGGCTTTAGCAGTGATGTGGAAAATCTGGTCGAGTAAGCTGAAGAATGACACCCCTCCACAATCTCCCACCAAGATATTGAGTCCTAAACCTGGAATATGTAAAAGTCACCTTCTTTGGAAAAAGACTCTTTGCAGATATAATTAAATTGAGGATCCTAAGATAAAGAGATCACCCTGGATTACTAGGGTGGGCCCTAAGTGCTACAACAAATATCTTTATAAGGGAGACAAGGACATAACACAGACACCAAGAGGAAGCAGACCACAGACGCAGCAGAGAAGGGTGTGGCCACAAGCCAAGGAATGTCGACACAGTGGCTGGGAGCTGAAAGAGGTGAGGAATGGGTTCTCCCCCGGAGCCTCCAGAGAGAGTGCCACCTGCCAACACCTTGATTTTGGTCTCCAGACCCATGAGAGGCTACATCTCTGTTGTTTCAGCCCACCCAGTTTGTGGTCGTTTGTTATAGCATCCCCAAGTAATGAATTCATCTGGTGGGGACCAGATCACAACTTAAAGTTTGACTCAACTGCTGGTAAATTGACCAAACTAGAACTCTGAACTCAAGCCTTCCATTGTGGACATGCCCCCAGGCAGGTGAAGTCAGAGATGGACTCCCCATCATCCCAGGAAACAAGATGAGAAGAAGCCTAGGTCTCTCTGACAGTCAGGGACCCCTGATGCCTTTAAACCCCTTCTATTGGCACCACCCTCAGCCCCGAAACCGCCTCTGTGGGTGCAGCCTTCCTGTAGAGCCCCTGAAGACAGACAGCCCTGGCTCTGTATGGTTCAAGCCTGGGGACAACTCGCCTCCCACGACAATACACCCACTTGGGGTTGGCTCAAACGCCTCTATGTCTGATGCTGCAGAGAGTGGTGGAAAGCTACAGAGAATGGACAAAACTCACAGACCATCTGTTCATCTTCTGTGTTTTGTGAATTTATTTTCAAATGTTAAGCATTTGATAGCAGTTGTCAGGCATTATCTTAAAAGCTACCATTTGGGTAAAGACGTTCTTTTAAAAATCCAGGAGGATCACTCAGAGATCAGTGATTCTCCAGGGTGTGGAATCACGGATGAGTTGTATTTTGAACAACATCTTCAAATATTATCGTATAATTTTATAACAAGAAAAGGGAAATAATATGTCTTATTTCTACAATACAGACTTCAGGAAGGAAAGCTTGACCAAATCTTGCTTAAAAGGCTGTGTAGAAATGGGGGAATTACTCGATCAAGAATCACAGGGTCTGGGATAGGGGTTTATTGGAATTTCCTGGCCATGGTGAGTTTTTATGTTTATCAGAAAGGGACACTTCTTTTTTGTTTTTTGTTTTTTTCTTTTCAGTAAAAGAATATGTTACCTTGACTTGATTCTCAGAATGCTTAGAAATGCTTCTAGGAGTACAGCCACCTAGAAAAGGGTGTGTCTGTGGTTGTAAATGATGAGCAGAATGAACCAACTTCTAGAGAGATTTTGTTCTCTATGTCCTACAGTTCAGGGGCTTAGTTGGGAGACATAAGAATGACCCTCCAGCTTCAATACCTTCCATCAGGAGCCTCTATGTTAAGTAGGACTGTCCTTGGGTATCACAGAAATTACACAGCTAATTCCCAAATCATGACCCTAGGCACCCATAACTTAGCCCTCTTGGCTAACATGACCATGAGAACTGAATACTGACCTCCTGGAACATGCTTCTCATTTCATTGATATAACTGCAGAAAATCTTGCCTAGGTTAAACTAAAGGGGTTACTATAGAGTATGTGTGCATGCATGCTAAGTCACTTCAGTCATGTCCGACTCTCTGAGACTCTGTGGACTATAACCCACCAGGTTCCTCTGTCCATGGGATTCTCCCAGCAAGAATGCTGGAGTGGGTTGCCATTCCCTTCTCCAGGGGATCTTCCCGATCCAGGGGTTGATCCCGTGTCTCTGATGTCTCCTGCATTAGCAGGTGGTTTCTTTACCACTAGTGCCACCTGGGAGCCCCACTATAGAGGAGTGGCAGAAACCCAGACTGTGCATCCAAAGTGTTCAACTACCAGCTCTGCTACATACCAGCCGCACAACCTTAGAAAGTTACTTAGCCATGTCTTCCCATCCTTAGGAGGGGTGTTGTGTGTGTCACTCAGCTATGTCTGACTCTTGGCAATCTCATGGACTGTAGCTCACCAGGCTCCTCTGCCCATGGGATTCTCCAGGCAAGAATACTGGAGTGGGTTGCCATTCCCTTCTCCAAGGGACCTTCCTGACCCAGGGATCGAACCCAGATTTCCTGCATTGTGGGCAGATTCTTTACCAACTGAGCCACCAGGGAATTCAGTAATAATACTCTCCCATAGAACAGTTGGGGAGATTGAATGAGATAGTGCCTAGAGCACAGTATGTTTCATTTGTGTGTTAGCTATTATTTCCATTATTATAGGAACCAGGCAGATAAGGCAAATGCCTGAAGCATTCCAGGAGTAGGGTAATGGGAGTGTTACGAGCCAAGAGTACCTGGTCTGGAGAGTGCCTTGTTCTATCTGAAGTGAACAGCCACTACCTCGTCTCCAAGAGACAATCTGCAAGGATGCAGCCATATTTTTCATCCCTTAAAAGAAGCTAGAAATCTATATTTTTATATAAAATATCCTGATGTAAAAATAAGGGCCAGTAATTCTAATTTCTTGAAACTTTCTTTGTGACTCCATGGACTATAGCCCACAAGGCTCCTCTGTCCATGGGATTTTCCAGGCAGGGAGTGGGCTACCATTTCATTTTCCAGGGGATCTTTCTGACCCAGGATCAAACTGGCATCTCTTGCGTCTCCTGCTCTGCATGTGGATTCTTTACCACCGAGCCACCTGGGAAGCTTGAAACTCTGGGCTGTGCAAATAAAATATGTCCATTTAATGCATACATCAGGCAGGCTGCAAGCTTGAAACCTCAAATGTACAAGATCAACAGATGCCCATTTTCAGCTCTTTTAAAAGGCTTCTAAGGATATCTGGCGGAGAGAGTATTTCATCTTTCATTATTATTTACAATATATTATGTTAAGTAGGATTATGTAAATTATTATTTACAATATAATAATTTAGCACTTATAATATGCTAAGCCTTATCATAGGGCTTTATAATAATAATCCAATTCTCACAACAACCCTATAAGGTAGGTACTATTATTCTTGTCATTTTATAGTGGAAAAGACTGGAGCTCAGAGGATAAATAACTTGCTCAAGACAAAAGAGCAAAAGAGAAGGTGGTCAAACCAGATTCTGAATGCGAGATGGCTTTTAAAAATTTGTTACAAATCACATGAAAGATGTAAACCCCACACAGAATGTTGGCATGGCCAGAGCTGTTACCAAAATGTGTATTTATAATAGTATATATCACTGAGTGACACTGGATTAGCAGGACCATGAGAGAATCTGAGCAAACAGAGCTCAGCAGAGCCTTGTCATGTAGACGGAATTGCTTGTGCTCACCAGAAGTCAATACATGGTCCCTTGAACCGTATTTCTGATTGGTCTGGCACTAAATTAATCACATAGATGATGGTAAACCATTATAGAGCATTCACCATGTGTCAGTCCCAGTTCCAAACATCCTGTGAATATTACCTAACCCCAGTGAAAGTGCTAGTTGCTCAGTCATGTCTGATCTTTGTGACACCACAGACTGTCGCTCACCAGGCTCCTCTGTCCATAGAATTCTCCAGGCAAGAATACTGGAGTGGATTGCCATTCCCTTCTCCAGGAGATCTTCCCGACCCAGGGATTAAACCCAGGTCTCCCACATTGCAGGCAGATTCTTTAACACCTGAGCTACCAGGGAATACCTAATGAGACAAATACTATTCCTATCATCTCCATTGTATGTGGAGGAAGGTGAATCACAGAGAGATGGATCCATGTGTCCAAATCTACACAGCCACGACTGGGGCAGGGTTTGAATCCAGGCGGTCCAGTTTCTCAGTCTATGCTCTTGACTACTCCATTTTGTTCATATATCAATTAACAATGTCAATTACCTGTGATTATCTCCACTGCAAAAATGTCCATGAGCAAGAAAAAACACAGCAAGGAGAGAGATTTAGCATTAAGTTGCAGACAAAACTGAACATTGGAGGTGGGGGGGAGGATGTAGTAGCTAGCTTTGGGAAGCGGCGATTATCCCTAGGTTCCATCGGTGTTAAGTTTATGATCGCCTCATAGAAACTGTAGGAGCTGGATGGTATTATTTAACTCATTTTATAGATGAAAAAGCTGTGACTCAGCGATGCCTTGAATAAGGTCACACAACTGTTAAGTGGTCAAATGAGGGCTTGAATGCAGGTCTATCAAATTCTACAGCCTCAGTGTTTAAGCCTCACATTACAATGTTCAAGTAGTTGTTTCTTCCAGAACGACTCTGTGAAGGGAGGTGGGAAAAACTAGAATAAGGACTAATTGTTCAGCCATGGAGTAACTTCCACAGAGTTTCCATAGAGAAGTCCACATGACTGAGCAGTGCCTGACACCCCTCAGATACCCTGCACCCTGAAACCAGAGGATCATGGACTCTCCCTTATCCCTCTGGCTAAATGTGAAGAATGTCTGCCTGCTTTGTTACCTCCTGGATCCCCAAACTTGGCTGGGTATTGAACTTGTATGTGGTTTACAAGTGGCAAAACCCATCTCGAAGTGGAGTACTTAGAAGAAAAAGAATCATTTTCTGTTTGTTTATGTAACTAGAAGAGCCTTGAGCTTTCTGGCTTCACCTACAGATGGGTCCAGGGACTCATGCAATATCAGAAGCTGTCCCTTTCTTCCTTCATCTAATTTTCTTCATTTTCTTGGTGGCCCCCAGAAGCTCCAATCACTACCCCCAGAGCTCAGTAATACTAATGAGAGGAAAATTTAATTTTTCTAATAGCCCCAATAAAAACTACAAGACTGAGTTTTACTGACTTGGCTTCAATAGCCATCTCTAACTTAATTATCTTAGCTAGAGGGATAGATATTGCATTCGCCAAGCCTGGGTCACATGCTCACCCCTAGAGTTCTTTTGAATCACACGGGGAGGTGTGGCTTCCCAGAGGAAAACGGTGATATAATTTCTTAAAATTTGTTTAATTAATTCATTTATTTTATTTTGGGCTGTTCTGGGTTTTTGTTGTTTCACCGGCTTTTCTCTAGTTGTGGTGAGAGGGGTCTACACTCTACTGCAGTGACTCCACTTGCAGAGGACCAGCTCTAGGGTGCATGGGCTCAGTAGCTGCAGCACAGGCTTAGTTGCCTCTCAGCACATGAGGTCGTCCTGGCCCAAGGATCAGACTGGTGTCCTCCGCACTGCAAGGTGGAGGCTCTTACCCTTTGGACCACCAGGGAAGCCGGGTGATATAATTTTTAAAAGAAAGGGAAATGAGGTCTGGGAAGTAATAACAGGTGTCTACTAAAAGCTCAGACTGTACAGTCTCCTACTTCTGGGTGCTAAGATTATAGGCACACATCTATGTCATCCCTAATGTGTTACCTGCCTCACTCATTTTTTAAAAATTTTTTTTATTGAAGAATAATTGCTTTACAGAATTTTGCTGTTTTCTCTCAGACCTCAACATGAATCAGCCATCAGATCAGATCAGATCAGATCAGTCGCTCAGTCGTGTCCGACTCTTTGCAACCCCATGAATCACAGCATGCCAGGCCTCCCTGTCCATCACCAACTCCCGGAGTTCACTCAGACTCATGTCCATCGAGTCAGTGATGCCATCCAGCCATCTCATCCTCTGTCGTCCCCTTCTCCTCCTGCCCCCAATCCCTCCCAGCATCAGAGTCTTTTCCAATGAGTCAACTCTTCGCAAGAGGTAGCCAAAGTGCTGGAGTTTCAGCTTTAGCATCATTCCTTCCAAAGAAATCCCAGGGCTGATCTCCTTCAGAATGGACTGGTTGGATCTCCTTGCAGTCCAAGGGACTCTCAAGAGTCTTCTCCAACACCACAGTTCAAAAGCATCAATTCTTCGGTGCTCAGCCTTCTTCACAGTCCAACTCTCACATCCATACATGACCACAGGAAAAACCATAGCCTTGACTAGACGAACCTTTGTTGGCAAAGTAATGTCTCTGCTTTTGAATATGCTATCTAGGTTGGTCCTAATTTTCCTTCCAAGGAGTAAGCGTCTTTTAATTTCATGGCTGCAGTCACCATTTGCAGTGATTTTGGAGCCCAGAAAAATAAAGTCTGACACTGTTTCCACTGTTTCCCCATCTATTTCCCATGAAGTGGTGGGACCAGATGCCATGATCTTAGTTTTCTGAATGTTGAGCTTTAAGCCAACTTTTTCACTCTCCACTTTCATTTTCATCAAGAGGCTTTTGAGTTCCTCTT
Source organism: Bos javanicus (assembly GCF_032452875.1). NCBI lineage: Eukaryota > Metazoa > Chordata > Mammalia > Artiodactyla > Bovidae > Bos > Bos javanicus. Next base: position 21,869,676 of record NC_083892.1, read on the forward strand.
CACTTTCTGCCATAAGGGTGGTGTCATCTGCATATCTGAGGTTATTGATATTTCTCCCGGCAATCTTGATTCTAGCTTGTGTTTCTTCCAGTCCAGCGTTTCTCATGATGTACTCTGCATATAAGTTAAATAAACAGGGTGACAATATACAGCCTTGATGAACTCCTTTTCCTATTTGGAACCAGTCTGTTGTTCCATGTCCAGTTCTAACTGTTGCTTCCTGACCTGCATACAAATTTCTCAAGAGGCAGATCAGGTGGTCTGGTATTCCCATCTCTTGAAGAATTTTCCACAGTTTATTGTGATCCACACAGTCAAAGGCTTTGGCATAGTCAATAAAGCAGAAATAGATATTTTTCTGGAACTCTCTTGCTTTTTCTATGATCCAGCAGATGAGATACCAAAGGAACATTTCATGCAAAAATGAGCTCGATAAAGGACAGAAATGGTATGGACCTAACAGAAGCAGAAGATATTAAGAAGAGATGATAAGAAGACACAGAAGAACTGTACAAAAAAGATCTTCATGACCCAGATAATAACGATGGTGTGATCACTGACCTAGAGCCAGACATCCTGGAATGTGAAGTCAAGTGGGCCTTAGAAAGCATCACTACGAACAAAGCTAGTGGAGGTGATGGAATTCCAGTGGAGCTATTCCAAATCCTGAAAGATGATGCTGTGAAAGTGCTGCACTCAATATGCCAGCAAATTTGGAAAACTCAGCAGTGGCCACAGGACTGGAAAAGGTCAGTTTTCATTCCAATCCCAAAGAAAGGCAATGCCAAAGAATGCTCAAACTACTGCACAATTGCACTCATCTCACACGCTAGTAAAGTAATGCTCAAAATTCTCCAAGCCAGGTTTCAGCAATATGTGAACCGTGAACTTCCTGATGTTCAAGCTGGTTTTAGAAAAGGCAGAGGAACCAGAGATCAAATTGCCAACATCCGCTGGATCATAGAATCAGCCATAGGTATACACAAATCCCCTCCCTTCTGAACCTCCCTCCCCTCTCCCTCCCCATCCCACCCCTCTAGGTTGATACAGAGCTCCTGTTTGAGTTTCCTGAAACATACATCAAATTCCCGTTGGCTATCTATTTTACATATGGTAATGTGAGTTTCCATGTTTTTCTTTCCATACATCTCACCGTCTCCTCCCCTCTCCCCATGTCCATAAGTCTATTCCCTATGTCTGTTTCTCCATTGCTGCCTTGCAAAAAAATTCTTCAGTACCATTTTTCTAGATTCCATATATATGCATTAGTGTATGACATTTATCTTTCTCTTTCTGACTTACTTCACTCTGAATAATAGGCTCTAGGTTCATCCACCTCATTAGAACTGACTGGATAATATTCCATTGTGTATATGTACCATACTTCTTTATCCATTCATCTGTCAATGGATATCTAGGTTGCTTCCATGTTCTAGCTATTGTAAATAGTGCTGCAATGAACAATGGGATATATGTGTCTTTTTCAATTTTGGTTTCCTCAGGGTATATGCCTAGGAGTGGGATTGCTGGATCATATTGACCTACCTCACTTTTAATGGAAGGTTCTCAGTGTCTCTGAAGCCTATAAGAAAGGCAATAAACTTGTTTGCTAGCAGATGTAGTGGACAATTTCCCTTCTGGAAAGAGCAGTATTCCTCATGGTTCTATCCATCTCTCATTCTCAAGCATATGGTTCAGGCAGGGCTTATCCACCAAAGGCTTCAAGCACAAACCTAAACCTGTCTTATACCTTTGGCCATATGATTGGTTCTGAGATGATTGCATGATTTTATTCTTATGAGAGTCATCATATAACTGGCATTATAAAAAGAAAGAAAGAAAGAAAGACTGCTGGGAAAGAAAAGCTCTTTCTTTTCAACAGGGGTTGGTGAAAGGGTAGGTTGTTGGCTGGGAGAGGCTAGAAGCCATCTTGCCAATGGAAGGAATAGTTCTGGCCCCCAGATGATACCAGAGCTGAGAGATGGAATTTGAGCCCCTGGACCCAGACGTACTCCATTTAAGCTAACTGATCACTATCCTTTTCTTTTGTGAATTAAACCAATTTGACATGGATTTTCTGTCACTGGCAACTAAAAAACAGCTACTCGACTGCTACTGAAAGTGAAAGTGTTAGTTGCTCAGCCGTGTCCAGCTCTTTTCAAGTCCATGGGTTGTAGCCTGCCAGGCTCCTCTGTCCATGGATTTCTCCAGGCAAAAGTACTGGAGTGGTTTGCCCTCTCCTTCTCCAGGAGATCTTCCCGATCAGGGATCAAACCCAGGTCTACCACATTGTAGGCGGATTCTTTACCATCTGAGCCACCAGGGACTGCTGCTGTTGCTGCTGCTGCTGCTAAGTCGCTTCAGTCGTGTCCGACTCTGTGCAACCCCAGAGACGGCAGTCCACCAGGCTCTGCCATCCCTGGGATTCTCCAGGCAAGAACACTGGAGTGGGTTGCCATTTCCTTCTCCAATGCATGAAAGTGAAAAGTGAAAGTGAAGTCGCTCAGTCGTGTCCGACTCTTAGCGATCCCATGGCCTGCAGCCTACCAGGCTCCTCTGTCCATGGGATTTTCCAAGCAAGAGTACTGGAGTGGGTGCCATTGCCTTCTCTGGGACTGCTACTACCTGGATTCAAACAGCAGCCCTGCCATCTTTACAAACTATATCATTTGGGTAAACTGCTTAACCCCTCTGATCCTCTGTTGCCCCCTCTATGGAGGGGAAATCTTTCTCCTGTGGGACTTCAGTATAGTAACTGAGGTTATAGCTGATTAACACTGATCACAGTTTTGGGAACACCATGTGTGCGTCATACATGTAAGTACTATTGGTGTTGGAAAAGCTGGAAAAACCAAAATAAGTGTGATGTAAACTAAATTTGAGTGTCTATCAGGGCCTGGAAAAAATTTGATGTAGCTGAGCTGACTCAGTTCAGTTCAGTTCAGTTGCTCAGTCGTCTGAAACTCTTTGCAACCCCATGGACTGCAGCACACCAAGCTTCCCTGTCCATCACCAACTCCTGGAGCTTACTCAAACTCATGTTCATCGAGTCGGTGATGCCATCCAACCATCTTATCCTCTGTCCCCCACTTCTCCTCCTGCCTTCAAGTCCTTTGCATCAGGTGGCCAAATTATTGGTGCTTCAGCTTCAGCATCAGTCCTTCCAATGAATATTCAGGACTATTCAGCTGAGCTGGCTGGACACAGATAATAGGGAGTGCTGGAGACACTGGAAGGGCAAAAGCCTGATTCAAAGACATTCAAGCTTTAAATTTTAAAATCTCTGTGAGGGACAAGCAAAATAAGGGCAAGAGCTACAAGCTCTCCAACCACCAGAAAACAATTGAAACACAAATGTTTCAGGTGAGACCACAGCTATGAGCCAGGAGGTCCAATTGCCCAATTTCAAGTGTGTCGGTGAATTTCAGATCTAGGAAGCGACATGATGCCCCCAACCTTGATGCTCTGCCACCCTTCTCAAAGCAAGAGCACCGAAGGGCTCCTGGAGTTCAGGCTCTCCTTAATTTTAAAACCGAACATGACCACTCTTTATTTTTAACCTTCCTTTCCCCTCATCTATGCCTTCAAGCAGCTTTTCTGGGGAGGTAGTGTTTGCGCCCACACTGGCAGATCTGAGTCCCTGGCCACGCGCCGGCTGCGATGGGGATGTTGCCATGCCCACCCACCCCAGCAGCCTGGAAGCCAGCCTTTAGAGGGGCTCACTTGAGAGCCGCATGAACTGTGAGGAGAGTGGAACCCAAAGTGCTACAAGTGACCCAGGTGTTGGTGAGGTGCCCTCCACGCTGGCTCACTCTTTTGAAAGGAGCATGCTTCAGGTCTCGTAGGAGCATCTGTAACAGTAAGGTTCTCGGAGGCGGACCTGGGGCTTACGGTACTCATTGCCACATGGTAAATACTGCCCATGGACCAGCAGTTGTCACATGTTGTGCTTTTTATCACATTAGCCTAATAGAGAAGGAAGCCCAGAGAGGTTAACAAAGTTGCCCTGAGTCACACAAGGCTCTTCAGTGGGAGAGCCAGGATTTGAACGTCGAGGCTGTAAATCTAGCACTTTAACTTCATCACCATACTGTAATGCCAACCAGGAGGCAGAATGCAATGATGTGCTGACATGAGTTTTCTGAGCCCTTTGACAGCTGCATTTATTTTTGCTAATTGTTAAAGAATCATCTGATCCATACATCCATTTCCTCTCAATATGACTAGTTTGATGGTCTTAAATTTTGACGTGACACATGTTAAATGATGCATGTTGACAGATTCTTTGACATCCCTCCCATTAAGAGATGGAACTAATTTCCCTCCTCTTGAATATGGGCTAGCTTCTATCAGATACAGTGAGGTGATGGAAGTAATGCCTTGCAGTTTACAAGGCATTTTACAGAAATTTTGCCAGGCTCCCCACATCCTGGGATGCCCACTGGGACCCCGCTGCCATGCTGCATGGAAGCCCAGGCCACTCAGAGGCCACACGGCGGTGCTCGCTATAGAAGCCCCTTCTCAGGTTCTAGCTCGCAGCCAGCACTAACCATCAGAGGTGCAGATGGGAAAGACTTTGTGATGATTCCACTCCCAGCCACCCAACTGCAACCAGAGATAACCCTGAACAAGAACCACATAGCTGATTTAGTCAATTCCCAGAACAGTGAGAGACGATAATAAATGATTGTCATTAGGAACAGTTATTGTGAATTAGTTCCTGTAAAAAAAAAAAATCCATTCTTAGGCTCTGGCAAAAAATAAAATTAAATTAAAAAATGAGCTTATTGACTTGCATGATTCGATTACAAACAGAATAAACTCCAATCCTACAAAATCAGGTGTGGGCAACTCTCCTACCTACCTTTCTGTCAGTGTTTTTCAACAATCAGGACAATGACGATGATGATGATGAAGATAATTTGTGCCTTTCCTCCTTGACAGCTTTGTATGTGTCACACAGAGAGCAAAGTGATTCAGTTAGATATCTATCTGTGCTTTTTCAGATGTTTTCCATTATAGGTTATTACAAGATGTTGAATATAGTTTCCTATGCCTTACAGTATGTGTGTGTGTGCTCAGTCGCTTCAGTTGTGTCTGACCCTTTGCGACCCTATGACTGTAGCCCACCAGAATCCTCTGTTCATGGAATTCTCCAGGCAAGAATACTGGAGTGGGCTACCATGCCCTCCTCCAGGGGATCTTCCTGACCCAGGGATTGAACCATGTCTCCTGCACTGCAGGCAGATTCTTACTGCTGAGCCACCAGGGAAGCCCATGCTACATAGCAGGTCCTTGCTGTTTGTCTATGTTATAGGTAGTAATGTGTAACTGGTAATCCTAAATTCCCAATTTATTCTTCCACCCTTTCCCCTTGTCAACCGCAGGTTTGTTTTCTATTTGTTGTTTAATTGCTCAGTCATGTCCGTGACCCTGTAGACTCCAGGCTTCCCTGTCCTTTGCTATCTCCCTGAGTTTGCTCAAACTCATGTCCATTGAGTCAATGATGCAATCCAACCATCTCAGCCTCTGTCACCTCCTTCTCTGTCTGCCCTCAATCTTTCCTAGCCTCAGAACCTTTTCTAGTGAGTCAGCTCTTTGAATTACGTGGCCCAAGTATTGGCACTTCAGCTTCAGCATCAGTCCTTCCAATGAATCTTCAGGGTTGATTTCCTTTAGGATTGACTGGTTTGATCTCCTTGCTGTCCAAGGGACTCTCAAGAGTCTTCTCAAACATCACAGTTCAAAAGCACTCAGCCTTCTTTATGGTTCAACTCTCACATCTGTACATGACTACTAGAAAAACCATATCTTTGACTATATGGACCTTTGTCAGCAAAGGAATGTCTCTACTTTTTAATACACTGTCTAGGTTTGTAATAGCTTTTCTTCCAAGGAGCAAGTATCTTTTCATTTCATGGTTGCAGTCACCATCCACAGTGATTTTGGAGCCCAAGAAAATAAAGTCTGTCACTGTTTCCATTGTTTCCCCATCTATTTGCCATGAAGTGATGGGACTGGATGCTGTGATCTTAGTTTTTTGAATGTTCAGTTTTAAGCCAGCTTTTTCACTCCTCTTTCGCTTTCATCAAGAGGCTTTTTAGTTCCTCTTCACTGTCTGCCATAAGGGTGGTGTCATGTGCATATCTGAGGTTATTGATATTTCTCCTGGCAATCTTGATTCCAGCTTGTGCTTCATCCAGCCTGGCATTTCACATGATATACTCTGCATATAAATTAAATAAGCAGGGTGACAATAGACAACCTTGACAGACTCCTTTCCCAATTTTGAACCAGTTTGTTGTTCCATGTTTGGTTCTAACTGTTGCTTCTTGACCTACATACAGGTTTCTCAGGAGACAGATAAGGTGAAATGGTATGCCCATTTCTAAGAGTTTTCCACAGTTTGTGGTGATCCACACAGTCAAGGGCTTTAGCATAGTTAATGAAGCAGAAGTAGATGTTTTTCTGGAACACTCTTGCTTTTTCTATGATCCAACAGGTGTTGGCAATTTGATCTCTGGTTCTTCTGCCTTTTCTAAATCCAGCTTGAACACCTAGAAGTTCTTGGTTCACATACTGTTGAAACCTAGCTTGGAGAATTTTGAGCATTACTTCGCTAGCATGTGAGATGAGTGCAATTGTGCGATAGTTTGAACATTCTTTGGCATTGCCCTTCTTTGGGATTGGAATGAAAACTGACTTTTTCCAGTCCTGTGGCCACTGCTGAGTTTTCCAAATTTGCTGGCATTTTGAGTGCAACACTTTAACAACATCATCTTTGGGGATTAGAAATAGTTCAGCTGGAATTCCATCACTTTCACTAGCTTTGCTTGTAGTAATGCTTCCTAAAGCGCACCTTACTTCACACTCCAGGATGTCTGGCTCTAGGTGAGTGATCACACCATCATGGTTATCTGGGTCATTAAGACTTTTTTTGTACAGTTCTTCTGTATATTCTTGCTCTCTCTTCTCAATATCTTCTGCTTCTGTTAGGTCCATACCTTTTCTGTCCTTTATTGTGCCCATCTTTGCATGAAATATTCCTTTGGTATCTCTAGTTTTCTTGAAGAGATCTCTAGTCTTCCCCATTCTATTGTTTTCCTCTATTTCTTTGCATTGTTCACTTAAGAAGGTGTTTTTATCTCTCCTTTCTCTTCTTTGTAACTCTGCATTCAGTTGGATATATCTTTCCTTTTCTCTTTTGCTTTGTTTTCTATGTCTGGAGTCTATTTCAATTTTGTAAAGTTCATTTGTATCACTTTTAAAATTCCATATTAAGTAATATCACATCATGTTTATCTTTTCCTGACTTACTTCAGTTAATATGATAATCTCCAGGTTCTCCCATGTTGATGCAAATGGCAGTATTTCATTCTTTTTTTATGGCTGACTTATTCACTTCTAACATGGGAATAAAAACAATCCCGGTCTAGAAATAAATAGAACCAGGAGTATGCAGAATGTATATTAAGAAAAAACAAAAGTTAATCAAGGGAATTTAAAATAAGATCAGATGAATGGAATTAAAGAATTATTTAATAATGTCAGTTCTTCCTAAATAAATACATGGGTTTGATATATTTCTAATAAACATCCCCATTTCAATTTCTTTTGTATTTGTTATGTTTGTTTTCCTCTAATGGAGAAGGAGAAATTTGACAAAGTGACTCTAAAATTCACCCAGAAGAATGAACGGGCAAAATAGCCAAGAATAACCTAAAAGTGAAGAGTAATTAGGGAACACACTGAATACAGATATTAAAATAAACTATAAAATTTCAAAGATTAAAATAGCATAGTACTTAAATATTGAAACATAGATCAATGGAATAGAGCAGATAACTCTGAGACAATATTTCATGTATATGACTTTATTAGATAATAAAAGTGGCCATCCAAGATTATAGAGAAAAGAAATATTCAGTGACACTGGGACAATTGATTAATGTTGGGGGTAAACAAAGCAAAATTAAATCTTCATTTCATTATACATCAGTGTAAATTCCAGATTGATGAAAGCATATAAAGTAAAAGTTAATTAAAACTAATAAACAATCTAGGCAAAGTTCTGAGTAAGAAAGCAGCTTGATCACTTGATCATAGACGTCTAATGTGTACCTGCTCCTCCTTTCTCCTCAATTCTCCTGTTGAAATATACATATAGATATGTATTAATATACATCAGCAGTGCATGCATGCTCAGTGTCTGACTCTTTGCGACCCCATGGACTGTGAACAGAATTTTCCAGGCAAGAATACTGGAATGGGTTGCCGTTTCTTTCTCCAGGGGCTCTTCCTGACCCAGGGATCAAACCTTTTGTCTCCTGAGTCTTTTGCAGTGGCAAGTGACTTTACCACTGCGCCACTTGTGAAGCAAATATATATATATATATATATATATATATTCACACACATACATGCACATGTATATATATGTATACTATATATATTTATATATGTTAAAATTTTATTTTATCGAAGTATAGTTGATTTATAACATGATGTTAATTTCTGCTGTACAGCAAAGTGATTCATATTCTTTTCCATTGTGCTTTATCACAGGATACTAAACACAGTACCTTGCTGTTTACCCATCCTATATGTTTTCATCTGCCAGTCCCAAGTCCCAATCCATGCCTCTCCCAACCCCCTCCACCCTGGCAAGTCTGTTCTCGATGTGTCTGAGTCTGTTTCTGTTTCATAGATGGGTTCATTTGTGTCGTGTTTTTTCTTCTTTAAAGATGAAGGGTAAAGCTTTATCTGACAATTACAGAGGGCTGCCATCCATATATTTGAAACTTTAAAATATTTATTCCCAATGTGATAGGAATGAGATGAAATTTAAAACTGGATCTTCGGTGATGTTGGAGATAAGTAGGAAAAAAAAAAAAAACACTTAGTTAATCTAATCAAGGAGAGGAAGAAAGACAGGTGTCATTGGGAGTAAGCAAAATCAGAATTACAGTTAAGGAAAATAAGTTTAAAATGCAGAATATATTATGTATAACTTCATACTGATAAAATAGAAAATTTGGATGGTATAGATTATATTATAGGAAAACATATATGGACCAAAAAATTGATTCCAAGGGGAGGATGAAGAGATCTGAGTAAAGGGAATTCCCTGGTGGCCCAGTGGTCAGGGCTCCTCACTTCCACTGCAGCAGGCACGGGTTCTATCCCTCCATCTCTGGTGGGGGAACTGAGGTCCACAAGCCGGCAGTATGGCAAAAAAAAAAAAAAAATCATCTGCATAATATACAGAACCATGGGGGAAATTGAAAAACTAGTCAGAGAATGACCATGGACTCAGTGGATTTCATGGGTGAGACCATACAGCTAAACAAACAGGAAGGGGTTGGCAGCATCTATACTTCCCTGTCTCTGTTTTGGTTAAGCCAGTGGTCCAGCAGGAGCCAGGCAGGTGACCTAGGAGTGACACAGGCGGAGGACCTTAGAGAGGACTAGAGACTGAGGTAAAGAGAAGCGGGTGTGCCTCACTAAAGAAGCAGATGCTACTCCTCCAACCAATGGCTGGCTGGAATGTAGGCCCACAGTTTAACTCAGTGCAGTGCAAATTGTAAAAACCAGATGGTGAAGAAAAGCATCAGCAGGCTGAACAGAACCTATGATCTACCAATTTGCAAATTCTCCTGGAAATGTTATAAATACATAGGATTTAGGAAGGGACGACCTCTATACCATTGTCTGGAATCATTTTGAAAATTGTTGCTCAGAAGAGGTGATTACCCCCATCAGTGCTTCAGGGTGGGACATGTTGCTGAACAACTTTGGGTCAGCACTGAGGCAAGTCAATTGAATAAGAGAAAACAAAGATTTCATCTTTTGCCTTAACCCATGCACCTCTTTGGCTGTGACAAAGGAAGGCTGGACAATTCTGGAAAAAGATAATTTATTCATTCATTTAATCAACAATTGTGTATTAAGCACCTACTGTGTGTCATGTGCTATAAATATTGTAAGCATGGGATACAGTAGTGTAGAGTCAAAGCTATGGTCTTTCCAATAGTCATGTGCAGATGTGAGAGAGTTGAACCATAAAGAAGGCAGAGTGCCAAAGAATTGATTTCTTTGAACTGTGATGCTGGAGCAGACTTCTGAGAGTCCCTTGGACAGCAAGGAGATCAAACCGGTCAATCCTAAAAGAAATCAACCTTGAATACTCATTAGAAGGACTGATGCTGAAGCTGAAAGTCCAGTACTTTAGCCAACTGATGCGAAGAGTTGTCTCATTGGAAAAGACCCTGATGCTGGGAAAGATTGAAGGCAGGAGGGGAAATGGGTGACAGAGGATGAGATGGTTGGATGATGTCCCTGACTCAATGGACATCAGTTTGAGCAAACTTTGGGACATTGTGAAGGACAGGGAAGCCTGGCATGCTGTAGTTCATGGAGTTGCAAAGAGTTAGACATGACTGACCAACGGAACAACAAAAAGTGTAGTGAATAAAATAGAACATTTCTCTGCCCTCAGTGAACTTTATGTTCTAGAGTTTGTGAAAAATAAACAATGGGCAAAACTCAGGGTCCTCTGGTCAGTTTCAATGTTAAGAACCTTAGTTTTGTAAGGAGGACTCACTTCTAGGCATTCAAAAGCCCAATGCAGAAATAACATGAGACCTGGGACTTGCTTCAGAATAAGTCAGTGGGGAGGGGCAGTTAGTGGGACATAGAGATGAAACAGGATTGGCCATGGGTCGACGGCTCTTGTAGTCGGTGATGGGCACAAGGACATTCATTCATCTGCTATACATTCCTCCCAATTTCATATGCCTGAAATTTTTTCATAGTGGCAAGGTTTTTAAAGTCCAATTCAGTTGAAGTCAAACGTGAACCTCGCATTCAATTCCAAGTCTTCCCTTGTCTCCAGCCCCAGCCTGACCGTGAGTGGAGGGGCTCCGTGTGGGAGCGGGAGGCAGGTGAGATGTCCTTCCCTGCTTCCCCTCCTCTCCTGTTGCTGGCTGCTCTGGGGCTGAGGAGGGGGAAGAGGGGTAGGAGGTGAAGCTCTTCTTAGATGGTGTCATCAGTGGTCCTTTTGTGACTGCTGAAGCCCTCTGCATTGCTGTCATTCAAATGTTGCTCTCTCCTAAATATGGTTCTGTGGAGAGAGTTTGAACTGAGTTAATTTCCTCGGTATCCACATGGTACTCAGTGCATCTTTGCCACACCAGACCCTGGGAGTCGAGGCTGCCTTCCTGACGCCCTCCCTCCTCACCCTGTAATCAACGGATGCTCCAGCCAGCCTCTTACCTTCATGGTTCTCCAAGTGGGAACCAGGCACCAGCCTCTATGTTCATGTGTTCATGCATGCTCCATGTACCTGATGACACTTAGTTTCTCTCCAGGGTTCCTCCCAGTGCATTTTGCTCCAGGTGCCAGCCTAGAGCCTCCACATCAGCAGCCCTGGCCAGTCTCCCTTCCTGCAGGTCCCTCATCCCATCCATGAGTGGATTGAACCCATTCTCACTTGGCTTGATGGGGGAAGAGCCACCTACTCCTCCACCAGGGTGACGGGACACAAAGAGGCAAAGCACCTTCCTCCCCCAGGCTCCTGGCTCACTGTTTCCCCACCTCACTGAAGGCCAGTCCTCAGTCCATGTAATCTGCCTGGGAGCCATTGGAGAGAGGGCTGCAGGACCTGTCTGGCCAGCTCTTCATGAGCCCTGGGGAGTCATCTGGCAGCTCTTTGGCTCTGGATGTGGGAATATTTCTCGCTTATTGTTTTCAGCTTTGGGGCTTTGGCCAACATTCCAAGCCAACAGGAAAAGCCCTAAACCACATCCTGTTCTACTGATTTTAGGAAGGTTTCCAATGTGGTTTTAAGCCTCTTAGTTGTCGAGGTGTTTATCTCATCTCTCAATAAAGACACCTTTTGAATCTCTAACTGCCTCTTGGGCCATTTTGTTTTCCTAGTCCATATGTCCCATGGAAAGTGATTAACCATGTAATAGTCAGTTGTTCGTTAGTCTGAAGGTGGCAGATTAAAACAAATCTCATTAAGAGAGTTGGCTTCTTTGGCATCGTTGTTTTATTTTTAGCCGAATTGACGTTTATTGAGAACTTCGTATGTGCGAGGGGCTATGTTAAGCACTTATATGTAATCCTCATTATACAATAAGGAAGTCCTACTGACCTTAGAAACTGGTCCCATTATTTTACTTATGAGGAAAGAGAGGCACAGAAGGATTAAGTCATTTTCTCAAGGTCACACAGCAAGTGATGCAACTGGGACTCAAATCCAGGTTTCCCTGACTCCAAACCCCATACTTTCCATCCTGCATTAAGTATGTGGGTGCATGCTTAGTCTCTTCAGTCGTGTCCAACTCTCTGCAACCCTATGGACCTGTCAGGCTCCTCTGTCCATGGGATTCTCCAGGCAAGAATACTGGAGTAGGTTGCCAATTCCTTACAGTATTTGGTCTTGCCATTGATATAAGCCTCTATCCCACAAATCTGTGCAGGATGAGGGGAGGACAAAGGCTCTTTCTCCTGGTTCTCCTGGTGAGGTCTGTCCAGGACACCATTTGGGGGTCTTATATCTTGAGTCTGATCTCCTTAGGTCTTAGAGAAAGGCCAGTACACTTCTCCCATAAAAGTGGACAGGAAGGTGGAAGGGAGGCAGATGCCCTAGGGAGGCTTGGGGCCAAAAGGCAAAGGACTCTATCTGTGATTTTCTTTTCATCTTCTTGGTCTCCACTACCATTTCTATCCCATGGAGCAGAGCCAAGCCTCTGACTTATCACTAAAAAATACAAACCTGATCAAGTCGCTTCCTGCTAAAACCTCTCACAGTTTCCCACCTCCCTCAGGAAAATCATGTGATTTAACATGATTCTCAGTGTCTCCTGTTTCTCACATGTGCTATGCTGATAGCACACATGCAACTTAGTCTAAGACGCCAACATCTTTAGCCCAAGTTAGTGCAATAGCCTCTTAATTTATCTCCTGGTTTTCATTTTTGCCCCAGTGGAGAATAGCCACTCAGTGGCTAGAAGGAAATTTCCAAAGTGTGGGTCAGCTCATGTTACTCTTATGCAATGGCTTTACAGTGTTAAGGAATACCCAGGACTTCCCTGGTGATCCAGTGGTTAAGAATGGGTCTTTCAATGCAGGGGATGAGGTTTGATCTCTGATTGAGGAACTAAGATCCCACATTCCATGGAGCAAGTAAGCCTTCAAACGGCAACTACTGAGCCTACACGCTGTGGAGCCTGTATTGCCACAACTAGAGAGTCTGTGTGCTTCAGTGAGAGATCTACATGACACAGTGAAGATCCCAGATGCTGCAACTAAGACCTGACACAGCTGAAGGAAAAAAAAAAAAACCAACTTGATGTACTGCTGACAAAGGTCCGTCTAGTCAAAGCTATGGTTTTTCCAGTAGTCACATACGGATGTGAGAGTTGGACTGTAAAGAAAGCTTAGCACCAAAGAATTGATGCTTTTGAACTGTGCTGTTGGAGAAGACTCTTGAGAGCCCCTTTGATAGCAAGGAGATCCAACCAGTCCATCCTAAAGGAAATCAGTCCTGAATATTCTTTGGAAGGACTGATGCTGAAGTTGAAACTCCAATACTTTGGCCACCTGATGCGAAGAACTGACTCACTGGAAAAGACTCTGATGCTGGAAGGGATTGAGGGCAGGAGGAGAAGGGGACAACAGAGGATGAGATGGTTGGATGGCATCACCAACTCAATGGACATGAGTTTGAGCAAGCTCCGGAAGTTGGTAATGGACAGGGAGGCCTGATGTGCTGCAGTTCATGGGGTTGCAAAGAGTTGCACACGACTGAGTGACTAAACTGATTGACTGTCTTGAACCATTGGGGGGGGAAAAAAAGAAATGCTCAAACTGTTTACCCTGGCCCACTCACTCTATATTATCGAGCCCCAGTCCAACTCACTGACTTCCTTGGCTAGGATTTTCCTTCTTGTTCATAAGATTCCTGCCACTCTGTCCACCTCAACAAGTCATGTTTATTCTCCTTTCAGAGCTTCTGCACTTGATGATCCTTCTTCTGGGAACAATTTCCTTGTTCTTCTTCAGGCTGACTCCTTCTCCACCTTTGATTTTTTTCAGCTCAAGCCACCTCCTCGGAATGCCCTCCTTGATTGTGTTCCTTAAAGACTTCCTTCTGCCACTGCCCCTACTGTGTATCCTATCGAGTTACCCAATTTTCTTTTCTTTTCTTCACAGTACTTATCACTACTTGCTTCACAGTATTTATCACTAAATTTTTGTTTGTTTGCTTGTGTGTTCATTGGCTGTCTCCCTCACCTAGAATGCAAGTTCCTTGGGGGCAGGGAATCCGTGTTGCTCACCACTGCATCCTCAGTGCCTACAGAAGACCTGGTCTTTGTAGATGTTTGTTGGATGATCTCGCGTGGCAAAATGGCCCTGCATGGTCTGGCATCTACCTAACTGTAGTGCACAGTGAACATCTCATTTTTATCTCCCTTTTTCTAGTAACAACACCCTCAAATTCCTCAAAGAATCAGCCCCTTACCCAGTCTCAGTTCACACAAATTGATTTGGTCTTCCTCCCTGTGTGTCCAGAGGCAGAATGATAGCACAGACCTGAAAATCAGTGAATCTCATTTCCTGGATACTACAATTGATTCAGGTAGATCTGAAGCAAATGGGTCAATGAGAAACTACCCACAAGACATTTGTTCTAACTGTTGATTGAGACATATCCTATTTCTTCTAGGGTTGCTCAGCTGGTAGAAGGCAAGCCAGGAGTTCCTTGTACGTGAGAAGAGAGCCAGGCTGAGGATGGAGCCGGTGGAGAGGGAGACAGGGCTGAGATGAAAAAGCAGACTGGATGCCATTTGTGTGAAGTCTGGGATTCAGTTGCTCACGAGCTTATCTACTTTTGTGCTTTTAAGTCACAGGCACTGATTGATTGCTCTTGCTTTTTGTACACCCTTTCAGTTGGATTTCTGTCAACTCTAATCAGAAGCTTTGTGGGGGGTGGGGGAGGACAGGATTGGGAGTTTGGGATTAGCAGATGCAAACTAGTATATATAGGATAGATAAACAGCAAGGTTCTATTGGACCTATATGCAATACCCCATGATTAAACCATAATGGAAAATAATATGAAAAATAATATATATATAACTGAATCACCTCACTGTACATTGGAAATTAACACAACATTGTAAATCAACTATACTTCAATAAAACATTTTAAAATAGAAATTTCATGACTAATAGGCTACCTCTCTAATTCTACTTCTCTTCATCTGTATAAATTAGGAATTACCACTGATCCTTGAACAACAGGATTTGAATGCTCTGTTCTACTTGTATACTATTTTCAATAGTAAATATATACTATACTATATACAGTTTATATATATGGTACTATATAAACCACAGTTGGGTGAATCTGTGGATGCAGAGGAACTGCATCCATGTGTAGTGGGCAGACTATAGGTTTTTTGTGGATTTTCAGCTGAACAGAGTGCTGGCACCCTCTAACCCCTCGATTGTTCCAGAATCAACTGTATGCTCATCTGCTAAAATTGAAAAGGGATGAAATAAGAAGTCTGTTTTTGTCATGTAATAATAACTTTGGAGATGATCGAAGCCACCTTAGATGATGGCTCCATAATGCTATAACGGACCCAAGCTTCTCCAATTTTATTTTATTTTCAGACATCTTAAACATGTACTTGTCACCTTCCAGTAACAAGTCATCTGGTCAACCTCTGAAACTGAGTTCCAGTTCTATGCGGGAAGAAATATAAGGTAAGGACAGCACACCATGGGTTAGTAAAGTCTCACCACCAGCTCCCTTGAAGGAGATTTTACACACCACAGAACAACTATTTTTCCCCCATTTTAAAAATTCTAGTAAAATTTATGTAACATAAAGTTTGCTATTTTCAATGTACAATTTAGTGCCATTAATTGCATCCACAATGTTAGGTAATCATCACCAAAATCTATTTCTAAAACATCTCATCACACGAAACAAGTTTCTTAACCATTAAGCAATAACTCCCCATCCCCCTCTCCTCTTAAGCCCTGATAACATCTAATCTACTTTCTGCTTCTATGAATTTGCCTATTCTAGGTACTCCTACACAGAATGGTATGATATTTGTCTTTTTGTGTCTGGCTTATTTCACTAAGCATAATGTCTTCAAGGTCCAATCATGCTGTAGCATGTATCCAAGCTTCATTTCTTTATATGGCTGAATAATATTCCACTGTACGTATAGGACACATATGCTAATCCATTCATCAGTTGATGGACACTTGTGTTGTTTACACCTTTTGGCTATGGTATGCAAAACACTTTAATTACATTTTATTGGTCAGAATTTTGTTACAGGATCACTATTCTCTTCAAGGAAAACTGAAAGATGTGATTTTCTTTCAAGTAGTCAAAGAGCATCCCCAACTACAATTGGAGTTTTATTAGTTAAAAACAAATGAAGAAAGGTCATTAGGGAAACAACTAGCAGCCTCTGCAGCAGTCCACCCCTATGCCAGCGAATGTCTTTCCACATATAGCACACACTGACATTCTCCCAAAGGAAACAATCACAAACTCTCATCCATTGAGAGGTTAGGATTTCTGGGCAATTTGTAGTCTTCTTCAACAGATCTGGGTGTGTCTTCTCCTGGTCTAAACTAAAAGATAACACATTTGCTACCAGTTCACCCATTATTTAATTTTGCAGGTGGAACCAGGTAAACATTAAGAGCTTCTTCTTTTTTTTTTTTTTATTTTTAAACTTTACAATATTGTATTAGTTTTGCCAAATATCAAAATGAATCTGCCACAGGTATACCTGTGTTCCCCATCCTGAACCCTCCTCCCTCCTCCCTCCCCATACCCTCCCTCTGGGTCGTCCCAGTGCACCAGCCCCAAGCATCCAGTATCGTGCATCGAACCTGGACTGGTGATTCGTTTCATACATGATATTATACATGTTTCAATGCCATTCTCCCAAATCTCCCCACCCTCTCCCTCTCCCACAGAGTCCATAAGACTGATCTATACATCGGTGTCTCTTTTGCTGTCTCATACACAGGGTTATTGTTACCATCTTTCTAAATTCCATATATATGTGTTAGTATACTGTATTGGTGTTTTTCTTTCTGGCTTACTTCACTCTGTATAATAGGTTCCAGTTTCATCCATCTCATTAGAACTGATTCAAATGTATTCTTTTTAATGGCTGAGTAACACTCCATTGTGTATATGTACCACAGCTTTCTTATCCATTCATCTGCTGATGGGCATCTAGGTTGCTTCCATGTCCTGGCTATTATAAACAGTGCTGCAATGAACATTGGGGTACACGTGTCTCTTTCCCTTCTGGTTTCCTCAGTGTGTATGCCCAGCAGTGGGATTGCTGGATCATAAGGCAGTTCTATTCCCAGTTTTTTAAGGAATTTCCACACTGTTCTCCATAGTGGCTGTAGGCAAAGGTGGGTATATAGAGCATTCACAGGTTCATAGAAATTATCCAACCCAACTGAGTAAGAATAACAAAATTTCTCTTTTCTGGGAATGGAAGAAGTTTCTTGGCTAACAAGGAGGAACTCCTTTATCTGTTACTTTCCATTACTTTCTCTCTGACCTCTGGAAGATTCTTCTTTGTCCATATCTCTCTCCCTGGACTCATCAACTTGGGGACAACAAGCTTCCTCTTGGACTCAAGAATCTTTCAGGGGTTTACTTTTTAGAGGTGTCCTAATCTAAAGGTTGCTACCCAAGCTTGGGATATAGTTGGTAAAATAATTCCTCTAAAAAGCAAATAAATTTTTAATATTTTCTGGAAGAGTATTCATGGCCAAACATCTCCTCTGTACATAATATACAAGCGTGAAGAGTATGCCATATTAATGCCACATCACACTCCAGTCATACTAAACTCCTTTCATTCCCTCAAGCTCTTTATGTTCCAGGGCATTGCACATACCAATCTAAATGCCCGGAACACAGTTTTCGCTGATCCTTACTTGGCTACTCATCTTTAAGGGCTCTGTTAAAATGGAACTTCCTCTGTGAAGCCTTTTCCAATGACCTCCAGTGACATGAATTGGCCCTGATTTGCACTTCCCCTAGCAGACTGCTAACCAGCCTTCATTGAGGTTTTAGGTAGAGTTGCTGAGAAGCTTAGCCTGAAGCAGGGAGTCATATGCAGGTAACTTCTAGAAGTAATGTCCTTTAGGGAAAACCTAGCGGAGTATGGGAACCAGCATACAGAAAGGCAGTGAGTGCCCACCTGTGACTTCCCAGAGAAGCAGTATTAGCTTTGCCAGGGAACTTGCTAGAAATGAAAGATTCCATGAACCATCCTAGAAACTCTGGGAATGGAACCAGTAAGCTGACTTTTAAAATTTATTTATTTAGCTGCTCTGGGTCTTAGTTGTGCCATGTGAGATCTAGTTCCCTGGTCAGGGATTGAACCCAGGCACCCTGCACTGGGAGTGTGGAGTCTTAGCCACTGGGCCACCAGGAAAGTCCCATAAGCTGTTGTTTAACCAGCCTTGTAAGTGATGCACAACTCAAGTTTGAGAAACACAGGGAGAGGGGACAAAGTCAAATGAGAATGTGGTCCCAGGTAAAATCTGGCCTTGGCCTGACCCACGGAGGACTCTAGAACATAAATTGCACCACAGAATTCTCTCTGCCTTTGGCAAGAAGAAAGACTTTTGCATCCCTGTATCAGCCACTCATTGACTGTAGGCTGTCCCTGGCATAGGGATCCCTTGGGGAGGTAGCTCCTATCAGCTAAGAGCAATTCTTCCAAAAAGGGACAACCACAGGCTGGCAGAGGGGGTAGGAAGGTTGGGGCTACAAACGCACCAACCTAGCAAAGGGAATCTAGGCATCTATGGGATACCAACAGCATCTGTTTCAATTGTTCTTATTTGTTCAGTTATCTCTGTTCTCTCCTTTAGACTGAGTTCCAAGTGATCAAGAACTAAGTCTTTCTTATTATTAACTTAACAGTGCCTTTTGTGGTGTGTGAAATGTAATAGTTATTTATTAAGTTAATTGATTAATCAAATGCTGATTGAGTGCCTACAGTACCCTGGGCACTGACCCAGGGTCTTGTAATTTACATGTGAATTCTTTTGCTCTAGTGGGGAGGTGGCAATAAACACACAGATGCATATACATACATATGAACATATGTGTATATGTATATAAGATGTGTCAGATATTGAAAAATGCTATAAAGAAATAAAAAGCAGAGGGAGAGGACAGAGAGAAGAATGAGGTGTTATTGTAGAGCAGTTAAAGGATTCTCTGAGAATGCAACATTTGAGCTGAGATATGAATGAAGTGAGGGACTGAACCACGAGAAGGAACATCTGGTGGAAGTAACTTCTATGTGAATTCAAAATTATTTCTAAATAGATGTTTTCTTATGAGAAGGATATCTCAGGGGAGAGCATTCCAGGGAATGGTTGGATGAATCACAGGAAACACCTGGGATTTCTATACTGATAAAGCAGGAGGTGACTGGAAGAGATGGACAAGTGGCATGCTACTTACTCTTCTCATTTATTTTTTATTCGACTTCATTTATCAAAGTATACCTGCTCAAGATTTTCTGAAAATCAAATAGGGCCAAAGGGGCTGTCAGGAAAAGCAGCTCCTGGCCCCATTCCTGCTCCTCTCCCCCAAAGTTACCATGGTTAGCTGGTAACTTTTCTGTCTTGAGCGAGTAAATGAAAGGCATTCAGTTGTGTCTGACTCTTTGTGATCCCACGGACTTAGCCCACCAGGCTCCTCTGTCCATAGAACTCTCCAGGCAAGAACACTGGAGTGGATTGCCATTCCCTTCTCCAGGGCATTGTCCTAACCCAGAGATTGAACCTGAGTCTCTTGCATTGACAGGCAGATTCTTTACCATCTGCATCACCCTAGTTTAACTTGAAAGTCGCTCGGTCATGTCCGACTCTTTTTCTAGTCCATAGATTCTCCAGTGGGTAGCCATTCTCTTCTCCAGCGGATCTTCCCAACCCAGGGATCGAACCCAGGTCCCCCACATTGCAGGTGGATTCTTTACCAGCTGAGCCACAAGGAAAGCCCACTCCAAATACAGTTGTTGAATTTTTATGGTTCCTATATTGATTCCCTTATAACTTTCAATGGCATACTCCAACCTCTAGAGCTTCCATCAGCTGTCGACAGCATACCTTGGCTGTTCTCTGTGTAATACCTGGATGTTGCAGCCCCACCATTCCTTCCCTCCTCCAACCATCCAACTCCAATCATAGGTGCAGATAGGAGGGACCTAATTTTCAAGTATTTGAGTGCAAAAGAATAGGGGATTTTGGTTATTGAAAGAAGGTCAGTAAGGCTAAAGTTTAAATAACATGAGGATGTGTTTTATAACCATATTTCATTTTCCACACCTTGAATCTAGAAGTGACAAACCCATAACTGAACTATGTGAGAATATAAAGGGGAGTTATGGGATGGCAGACAGGGCACCCTCAGTCCACATCTGCTTAGTTTTCACCATTTCCTTAACTGACATTCATGTGGGTGACTTTACCACAGACGAGTTTTTCTCTTTCAGCTTATGTTCCTTGGAAGAAGGGCATAGACAAAGGTGAAGCTGGGGGGTACACTCAGCCCAGTTGTACATCTGGCAGAGGCTCCAATACCTTCAGAGCCTTACACTCTAACATGTTGCCTTCTCACTCATGATCATGTTTTACTGCTGAACCCCTGGGCATCATCAGAGTGGCCCCAGAAATGAATCAACATGGATTTTTCACAGCAGTCTTTTGAGAGGTCTCAAAAGTTCCTCCTACTCTGAGAATTGTCCTCTCTCCCTCAGCTCACAGGAGCTGGTCCCAGTAGCTGTGTCCATACCACCACCACCCCGTCTCAATGACCACAGCAGGTCGGGCTGGAAAGTGGCATGAGACACAATCAGTTTATCTCCCCTGAAAGTTTTTAATTGCGACTAAAACTGCCCTTTTGAGTCTGGGTGGATCTCTTGGATAGAGGAGACATAAAACCTCAAAATCTAGCTTCCATCTGGAGGATCAACAAATAGAGATGGCAAAATAATCTTTTTCCAACTAAAAATATGGAAAGAGGCAGAGATGAAAAATAGAGTGACTTTCAAGCCTTTTGATGGCTTTTATTCCCTGGTTTTATCTCCTTGCTGAGGCCTGATAATGTCTTTATGTAAAGGTTTCTTGAAGCAGCACCATATCCTTATATCAAAACTCCAATTCCTTAAACTAACTCCAATGAGTTTCTTCTATTTACAGCCAAAATGTACTAGCAAAATATCCCCTACTATATAATGGGTTTCTTGAGGGGCAGGTAGGAACCATATTTGTGTATTCTTCAAACAGCTAAGCAGAATGCTTTGTGCATAGTAGGTACTCACGAAGTATTTATTGAATTGAATCAGCTGCTGATACTCATTCCTAAATGACACAACCACTTTCAGGGGCCCTGACCCATGCTGCTGCTGCTAAGTCACTTCAGTCGTGTCCGACTCTGTGCAACCCCATAGAGGGCAGCCCACCAGGCTCCCCCGTCCCTGGCATTCTCCAGGCAAAAACACTGGAGTGGGTTGCCATTTCCTTCTCCAATGCATGAAAGTGAAAAGTGAAAGTGAAGTCGCTTAGTCATGTCCGATTCTTAGTGACCCCATGGACTGCAGCCTACCAGGCTCCTCTCTGACCTAGGAGAGGAAGAACAGAAAAAATACAGATGTACAGACTAGCTAAGAATCCAATCACCAGACTCCTCTGCCCATGAAATTGTCTAGGCAAGAATACTGGAATGGGTAACCATTCCCTTCTCCAGGGGATCTTCCCAACCCAGGGATCGAATGAATCCAGGTCTCTTGCATTGCAGGCAGATTCTTTACCATCTGAGCCACCACAGAAACCCCTAAGAATCCAAAGGAAGCTGGTAAAAAGAAGCCTTAATAAGAGTCTCAAACATCAGTTGCAAGCTGTCTGAGTGCCTCCCGGTCTCCTGCCACATTCGTAGGATCAAAGAAGGTCATCAGCAAACAGAAAGAGCCTGGCTCCATCACTGTTATAAAAAGATAGTGCTTTCAATCTCTTGGGTCCCTGATGGATCTGGTGAAAGAGCCCTCTAGTGGTAAGAAACGAGTGATTACATTTAGGTTTAGAAGCTGATTCTATGCATCCATGTACACACACCTACACATTCAATTGAATGAAAGGATGAGGTCACCCCCTAGTAAGTGGGGAGGCATCATCAGGAACTAACTGACGGCCTTCCTGCCTCTGCACTCCCACTCCACTCAGGTGTTCTGATTCTCCAAACGCAAGTTCAGATCTTCCCATACTCTGTGATCAGCTTTGAACTAGTCTGTGATCAGTTTTGGACCTGGGGAGGGGAAGACAGGGGAGGGGAGAGGCAGGGGAGAACCCTGCCTCACCAAGCCAAAAGCTCAGTATACGTTTTCACTCTTGTTATGTTGATCCCTTTCTCTCCTTCAGAATTGTCCACATCCTGAGCAGTGATCGTCACCTTCATCTGCCTGAGCTCCTGACCCTTCTCCCCAACCCCACACAGTTTGCCTGGATGTTTGATTCCATTCTCCTGGACCTTCTGGGAGCCATATCTTGTGTGTCTGGGCTTCTATTACAGACCACGGAGGTAGAGAGAGGGCTGCTGTTGTTTTACTGTGAGTTTGGTGAATGGATTGATTGGAGCACACTCTGCCAAAGCCCATTGACCTTCCAATCACGTGATCCTGCTTAAAGAAAAGACTTTTCTCACTCCTATCAGAGGAAGGGCAAAAACAGATCCTGGAGTAGTTGCTTTGGTCATTATTAGTTATTTCATATTATTTAAGTTTTTGAGATGAGGAAGGGAAATTTCACTAATCTAGCAACTCTTTTCAGGGAAGACCAGCTTCACCTCCATCTTACATAGGGCTTTTTCCTTTCCTTTTTTTAATTTTTTTTAAGGAAACTTTATTGAGAAGCAAATTTCATTTCAGGAAAGGAAAAACAATAAATAACTTATAGAAAGCTTGGTACATTTCCCCCCATTACTTCCTATCTTTCTTCTGAGATATGACTAGTTGTGGTCTTGGCCCCAAGTTTATCTGTTCCATTTTGGTTATGTGGCAAGCTTTCAGTATTTCTACTTCCTGCCTACCAATCAGTGTTTGTGATCCACGACACATGCATATGCAAGTAAGTCTATGTAGGGGCATAAACCTACACTACACCCATACTTAGGCATGTACACCCACAAATGCATATAGCTATGCATTTGCAGCAAATAGGCTTATAACACTGTAAGCAGGTACTGTCATACACAGATATACATATATATATATATATACATACACATATATATATATACACACACACACACACACACACATATCTG
Source organism: Bos javanicus (assembly GCF_032452875.1). Classification (NCBI taxonomy): domain Eukaryota; kingdom Metazoa; phylum Chordata; class Mammalia; order Artiodactyla; family Bovidae; genus Bos; species Bos javanicus. The sequence goes on from NC_083892.1 coordinate 21,893,089, forward strand.
CTTTACTTCTACAACAAATTCCCAGGCATTCAGAACTCATAGCTAAATTGGACACAGCACAAGTAAGCATCTAAACACAATCACGTGATGACTACTATGTATTCAAATCTACACATGCATGTGCAGGTATATCTAACACCAAGAACCAAATATTTAAGTGAATTTAAGACCAAAAGCATACAAACAAAGTAGCAGAGTCACCAAGAAATCGTGAGCTGCATTTGAGAACTCTTCCGTGAATTGTTGCTATTCGGTCTTCTGGATAGAAGCTCTCAGACAGAGAGCCAGAAATGTCACCAGGGGACTGTATGTGTCTGCGATTACCTACCATTATATTTTTGTCCAGTTAAATAACATTCAAATATGACAGCTGGTTATGAACACATCTCAGGGACTGCAGAAACAAACCAAGCAGCCTTGATTCCAAACACCCGACCTCTGAGTCTCTGTCCCATCATGCCACAGAATAGAAATAATGAGGGCATTCTGTGGACTTAGTCTACTTGGCATGCTCAAGTATATGCTGGAACACATGGTGATAAAAAGCTATTTGAATTAAATGCTGATCCTTGGTGGTTCAGATGGTAAAGAATCTGCCTGCAATGCAGGAGACCCAGATTCGATCCCTGGGTCAGGAAGATCCCCAGGAGAAGTGAATAACTACCTACTCCAGTATTCTTGTTTGGAGACTTCCATGGACAGAGGAGCCTGCCAGGCTGGGTGCATGAGATAGCAAAGAGTTGGACACGACTGAGCAACTAACACTTGGAACAATGACTATTTCCAAGGAAGAGTCTCACTAGCTTTCAGGTGTGCACCAACATTTGCACTTAGGACTAACAAGGAAAGCAGACCTAACTTCACTTGCTTCCTGTCTAACTTAGACAAGGATGTTAACAAATAATCATCCAAGGGACCTTTGAAGAGAATCTGACATTTTCAGTGACTCTCCCACCTTGACTCCATCACCACCACCATCCGCAAAATGTACGGTTGTTAAAATATATGTGTTCGGAGATCAATATCTCACACTCCATGGGCCCAAATCCCTAATATGTGCATAATAGAATCTACATACTTCTGGCTCCTTCTGTCTTTTAGGAATACATGATCATATGTATATGAACAGTTCCGGGTCTGATCTGAGCACGTTGTCTCCGTTGTAAACCAGAGCTCCAGAGAAAGGAGGGTAGACATATTGGTTTGTTTTCTGGGGAACCAAATTGAGACAGACTATACACAGATGTTCCTGTGACAACACTTTTTGCCTGCCCAAGTGAGCCATAGAACCGTTGCCCCGAGTAGCCGGTCCCTTTAAGAAGACTCGGTCTTCCCCAATGGGCTCCAGCGGCGCCCGCAGCAAAAGGCAAACTTGCCTGGCTCATTGGTGGTGGGGGAAATGCCGCGTCGGGTGGGAGCTGAGAGAGCGCCAGAGTGCGCTGCAGGCTCCTTTCCCCTTCCCCTTTCCTTAACCCTTCCGGGAGCGGGGAGCGGGGGAACCGGGTCGTGCTGCAGCGCGCCTGAGGAGCCGGGGCGCTGACTGCCCTGGGCTCCCGAAACTTTGCGCGGAGCGTGGGTTGACTAGGTTGAGAAGAGCAGGTGGGCTGGCCTCGGAGGGGCGGGAGGAAGACCCACCCGTCGGTATCCCAGGTCTCTCGTCCGGGCGTTAGGAAGGCGGGGGTGCAGCAGCAGCAGAGGAGCTGTCCCTTCAGCACCACGGACCTAAATCCTGGTCGTTAGGCAGGCGGAGGCGGGGCAACAGGCGGGGAGCTGTCCCTTCAGCACCGCGGACCTTTGCCCTCCGATGAAACCTCTCGGCCCCCGCCCCAGGACTGTCTTTTCTCCAGTTTGAGCGGGGGTGTCGGGAGCAGGCGGTGAGCTTTCCTGGGAGGCTGGGGAAGCAATGAACACTCTTCTCAGCGACTCGCCTCCCAGCAGTGCTATTTTTTGCCATCCGCCCTCACCCCCAGCACACGCGCTCGCACACACGCACGCACGCACACACACACACACACACACACACATAGCCCTCTCTGGATTTCTTTGCCTTGAGTCTCCCGGGGCTGTGAGGAGCTAGGCGCATCTCAGATTGAGCTGGCAGCTCCAGGCTCCAGAGCCATGCCCTGCACGGACCCTCATCCTTACCAAGCTCCCGAGGAATGAAAGGAAACCAGGGACCCTCAGAAGGCAGCGGTGATGTGGACCAACCCCCTGGAGCCTGCACCCTTCCGAGGGCCATAGGCGACCGAGGGAACTGGAGAGAGCTCCAGACAGGAAAACCCAGCTTTCCCAAAGTCCCTGTGGATGCCGACAAAAGGAGACCCGAATTTTTGGAATAGCCTGTCCTAGGTTACCCAGCTGCAGAGTGATTTTTCCCCTCTGGCATTGAATCTCCCTCTCCAACGCCCAGCCGTCCAGAGTACCATGAAGAATTATGAGGATGTGTGACAGAGGAGTCCAGATGTTGATCACTACTGTGGGAGCCTTCGCAGCTTTTAGTTTAATGACCATTGCAGTGGGCACGGACTACTGGTTATATTCCAGAGGTGTGTGCAGGACTAAATCTACAAGTGATAATGAAACCAGCAGGAAGAATGAAGAAGTAATGACCCATTCCGGGCTGTGGAGGACCTGCTGCCTAGAAGGTATTTACTAATTCCTCTCAATGGCCCCAAACAATCCAGTTTCTGATTTTTTGCTATTCCAGTGTGTGGTTGGGGAGACAGAGGCAGTGTTGGGGAAAGAGGATAGTTCGAATTATTGCCAAGAATTTGCAGATGTCCAGACTGTTCCAAGAAAGACTAATGCAGTGTGGGATGAAAGGGTTGGGTCTTGGTCGTTTTTGGTTGAGCTTCATGAGATGAGATTTTGTGGCTCTCTGGGAAGCTTCTGCAGTTGAGAAAAGTCTTCAAATCTAAGATCCCCAGGCATATTGTGAACTACTTTGCTTTGATCTCTGGCTTTAGATGGGGTCTCTGGCTCTGCTTAAATTGCATTTCAGTGGGGAAGAGGTGACAAGAGAGGAAGGGAAGGAAGGGAAAGCGGCAGGGGGAGAGAGAGATTGATTATGACCTAGCCTGGCATACTCTCAGCTATTTCCTGATTTCACACCATAGTCTTATCAGTTTAACTTCTGAGTTTGGTCTAACTAGATATTTTCATGAACTTCCATTGCCAATCAGTTCCAGACTAACCTATATGAACCTCTACATGCACACACACACATATTTTATGAAAACATTAATACATATTTCTCCATTTGGGATCAAAACAAAACTGAAGTCTAGGTATTTAGTGTCCACCTGTCTTCTTTCCTAAAGCATTTGCAAAGCCAACATATATTTCTATGACATTTGCATAAGACTGATTCTCAAGAATCACAGCATACCACTTCTCATTCAAAAAATTGAAGATTCATTCTAAATTACAATGAAGAGGACAAACTAATTTTAGAATGTCAAGCCTGTCTCGCTATAAACGTGCCTTCAGAACACCAGAAGTCACTCTCAGCATCATTGGGCAATGCCTGGATGTCAGTAGGAGTAAATTAAAAAATAGAGAAGGAAATCAAAGCTCTTTAGAGACTGTGTGCCTGAGGGGAAGGAACTGGATTAGAGGGGCAGAAGGGAGTTTTTTCAGGCTTCTGAGGAATCTGTGAAGCTTGTCATAGTGATGAGCAAGGAAATCTGTGTTTCCTGTGTGCTTTCCTTCCCTGCCTGCCATTGGTTCTCCATGCCTGCATTCCCACTGGCTGGCATTTGTCAGGGCTTCTTGAGAAGTTGCATTTACGTAAATTGCTTAGGAAATCGTGCTATGACATCACTTGCTAGTGTAATATTGCATCATTCCCTGGCCTTCCTCCCATGATCTGACACTCTGAACAACTGCTCTCCTGACTGTAGCACTACTAGAGTTGATTCTGTTTCCACCGCAAATTTGCAACTGGTGGGAAGCCCAGGTAGGAAAGGATGACTTTAAATGCAACAGGATTACTGCACTTGCTGGCTGAAGACCTTGGTAATGCCGCAAACTATCTATGTGACCTTGGCTAAGACATTTACCTATCCAACCCTGAGCATATTAATCTGGTAGATGATTAATTTGGGATAGGTATTCATGAATTAGCACCATCCAAGGGTCTTATTATAGCCAATGTACTGACAGAAATTCTTTCCTAAACTTTGACAAAAATCTGATATCTGTGATTATTTGTAGTCAGATATGGTGAAGTCATTTACCTTAGGGAAATGCCATAATTCTCTTTCCGATGTTAACAATAAGGAATTGAGCCATCTTTATAAAGCTGCAATTTGGTGGATGTTTTGGTGTCTATGTGATTCTAAGGATGACATAAAAAAATCTGAAGTGGCTTCCAAGCCAAAAATGGCATATAGGTAGACCATGTTTCATTTATTTCCAAATTTTCTGCCTCTTTGATGTAAATCTGGGAATACACAATTAAACCCCAGTTTTGGCCTCCCTCATTAGGTCCTAAAATTCCTGAATCCTTGTTCAGAATTTCTCAACTGATGGTTTCACTTTTCTCCAACATCATGTCCTACACCCACAGTTTGTATAAGGAATTGGAATCCCACCCAGGCATTCTGTGGGCTTAGTGGGAGAAGTGAGGATTTGAATCAAGAAGAAATTGGATTATCCTAAGATATGTTCTTGGTCAGGTGAATTCTTCTAAGAAAATTTTCTTGCAGTCTCCTTGCAATGTGACCCAGGTATTTTATTTTTTTACATTTTTGAAGTATTAATACAGTGAGCTGCACAAACTTTAATGAATCACAATGAAATTTTAGCTATGTGTTCACCCATATAATCAACACCAAAATAGGCCTAGATGAAATCTGAAGCTAAGATTTTCCTTCATGCAATGAACATATCAAGTGTTCAAGGAATTTGCAGGAGCATCTGCTTTATGCACGGGAAGACACATGCAGGAGGCAGCATCCATCTTCTGCTGGAATGAAGGTGTACAGCCATCTCCTGCTCCATAATCTCTTGTCTTCCAAAGCCTCAGCATCTTCATTTTACTGGCCCTTTAAGTGTCAAAGGATAACTGGGTGGGAGAGGGCATCCATACTTTTTTAAGAGTCATGAGAGAATGTGGCTATTTCGTACAAGAAGGAGAGAATGCTCCAGAGGGACATGACAGCTGTCTGCAAATATCTGAAGGGCTGTCATATGGAAAAGAGGCTCAAAATGTTCTATGTGGTCTCAAGAGGATAGAATTAGGAGCTAGAGGAAAACAAGTTTTACCTCAGTATAAGTAACTCTCCAATATGTCATAAGAAGCTTTCAGAGGTTATGAGTTGTCTACTACCAAAAATATTCAAGTATAAGAAAACTACATTAATTGTTTCCAGATTTAACTAGTCATCAGAATCACATAGAGAACTTTAAAAAGTAGATAATAAGGCCCCACAACTAGGTTCTTGGCCTCCATGGGTCTGCGGTAGGTCACTTGGAATCTTAATTTTTTGAAAGTCTTCCAAGCAATATATGTTAATGCCAAACCACATTGAGTATTTACAATGGGTCTGGGAATAACCATGTGTGTTAGGAAGGATCACATCTCTCAAGTGAGAGAAGAGATGTTTCCAGTTTTCTTTTCTGTAACTCAGCAGAACATCATACATATTTAGCACTTATTATGTGCTAGGATTGTGCTAAGAACTTTGAAAAATTAACTCTTTCATCTTCAAAGGCTGTCAGGGTGGTGGGTATAAGTATTAGCCTCATTTTACAGATGAGAAAACTGAGGCCTGGAGAAGTTATAGAACTTGCCCAAGGTCTCATACCTAAACTCAGCAGACACTACTGCACCTTAGCCATGTTGCTCCACCTAGCCCTTGCTAGAGAACATTAATTCATGCTCCAGAGGATAAGTTGCTACTGGTACAAATATAAGCCTGTGAGAGAACCCAAACACATGGGTTTTTCCATTCAGAAGCCCCAGATCCCACCATGCTTGTGCAGCATCTGCAGGGGTGTAGGAGCCACCAGACAGGCAAAAACTCAGAGGCAGTAAAGGACACTGTTTGAATGAAAAACCAATTGACCTATGTAGAGACACCCACACTGAGAAGCCAGAACAAATGCCTGACTCATTAGCTGGAAAGCACGCTAGGCATTCACAAGGCGGTGCCCCGACCTGCTGTGTGCTCTCAATGGCGGCATGTGAATTTGAATGAGAACATGTTCAATATGTGATTCTCTCATTAAGAAACCTCTTGAAGTTGTAGATATAATCAAAGGGATGTGTTTAGATAACAGAAAGACCACTGGCCTGGTAGGAAGGATGCTACCAGGTGCTAATCACATTCCTATCTCTAGCAGTTGTGTATGTTAGTACACGCAGCAGTTGTATATGTAAATTGTGTATGTTATTTCCTCCTTTGGAACTTAGTTCACCCAGTTCTAAAGAGAGAGCTTCAGGTAAGATTAGTAAGTAAGTAAAGTAGCTCTGTCGTGTCCGACTCTTTGCGACCCCATGGACTGTAGCCTACCAGGCTCCTCTGTCCATGGGACTTTCCAGGCAAGAGTACTGGAGTGGGTTGCCATTTCCTTCTCCATCAGGTAAGATTAGGAAGAAACAAATCCAAACATCCCTGTGGACTAGGCAAGTAATGTAAAGTGTGAAGCAAGTATTTCGCAGTCCTCTTAGCTCAGTTCTATTGTTGTGAGAAGAGGAGTAACACTGCAAATGAGCTGTCCATGGGATTCTCCAGGCAAGAATACGGGAGCGGGTTGCCATTTCCTTCTCCAGGGGATCTTCCCAACCCAGGAATCGAACCCGTGTCTCTTATGTCTCCTGCACTGGGAGTCGGGTTCTTTACCACTAGTGCCACCTGGGAAGCCCATGAGAAGATATCCAGTAACTGAAACTTGGCTTCAGTGTGGTGGCAACAGAGAGTGGTGGGGACTGCAGCAAACTGGGAACAATTGCTATGTGGCTTGAGTTGATTTTCACTCTGGGAAAATGGATCCCAAACTTGGCCCAATGCTCCAAATTTTAAAAAACCAGATGTTGAATCGTCTGACTTTTAAAATGTGGGCAACTGGCTTAACTTTTTAAACACACAGTTCCAGCCAAACCAAGCTCACTTTATGCCTGAATTTGCCCTGTGGGTTGCCTTTCGAGCCCTGAAAATGATCTAAAAGGCCCTTTAAATCCTAATTTCTGATATTTTCCGTAATGAAGTTGTCCTTCATTAAGCGAATTATCACTTTTTCAACTCATTAAAAAGTTGCTACTAAGAAAAACAAAAAACACTTCGGATTTTAGAATAGGGAACTTAAAATTATGAAAAAGAAGTTCAAGAAACTGATGTTTCTGCTACAGATGGGCCTGGATGATATCAAACATCTGGCTGAAAAACTGGAAAAAAAATTAGCTGGTCATTAGAAGTTCTCCCATATTTCCAAATCTCCAGATGGTTGACTTTTTCAGCCAGATGGGGTTCCAGCTTTATTTATGTGTTCAGAAGCCTTCGGGGAAGCTTCAAAGATGTGGTTGAGGACAGGGATGGGAGAAGGACATGAGTACTTCCTATGTACCAAGCCCATTCTAGGTGCTTTAACCTATATTAATTTACAATTTTCACATCTCCTATCTGCTCCCCAGTAGAATATAAACTCCATAAGGATGGAGATTCTTGTCTACAGGGGGCACTACTATATCCCCAGAGCTTAGAAACAGTACCAAGTAGACCCTTCTGCTCCTCTGCCCTAGATTAATGCTGCACCTCCCCTTAAATGTGGGTGCAGAATGCGTCTGAACTCTCTTTCCCACTCCTGACCTTCCTTGTTCCTTTCTCTCCACTTTTCTTCCTTGATCTTAAAATCCAAGAGGCAGACAAAAGAGAGAAATGGGATGGAGGCTTAAGGCAGGATGGGAGAGACTGACCATGACTGTGTTTGGGGGCAGGTTAGGATTTGGGGAAGTGGCAGAGGCTGAGGTGTGAGCATGACTGACATTCAGCCAGAAGATGTTTATATAGCCATACTAGATGTTAAAACATGGAAATACTTCCTTATCTGTTGATAAATAGTATCTGTTGGTTCCCCTTACTGATGAATTCAATATAATTTGACATGAGCTCTCTGTGTATTTTAAGAGAATTATGTTTTTGACAATTTGAATGGTATACTCCAACATGTGAAAGTATCCCCAATAAAACCAGTCCTCACCAAAGCCCCACCACTAGCCCTTCCTCGAACCTCTCAAACATCCATTAGATCCAACAAGTAAAAAGTAAAAACCTGGCCCAGCAGGGCCATCAGGATCATGTTCCAGGCCTACAGAAGCATCAATTCTAATTGGCTCATCTTATGTCCTACTGGTGGTTAAATATTTTTGGATCTTACTCTTAGCTATGCCATTCTTGATGGAAAGAATTCTCTTTTTTCTACCTCAAATCCAGACTTCTACCTTCTGACTGTAGCATTCTACCCATCTGAGAAAGTAGATAGCTCAGATATACTTTTTGCTTCATCATTTGAGATGTTATCTCTGGATTGGAATAAAGGCAAGTGACCTGCAATCCAAGGCTGGGTGATCAATGTGGGCTAGTAGCGTGGATGATTAGTGTGAGTTACCAGCACATATGGAGAAAAGCAACAACAACAAGAAATCAGGCAAAAAGATGGGTATGCCCTTTTAATGTTTAATATCACAGGGTAGTGTCTGACAAGCTTACTTAAGTGGTCATCTAATTCCCTGGAAGTGTACCTTTGTTTGACCTAGCTTTTATTATAGATTCAGGCCTAGCTATATAGTTAAATGTTTACTTGTAGAAAACTTGGGAAGATGAACATTTATCTTTTTATTCAGTGGAGGTACAAATAGTTTCTGTTCATTAGAGGAGATAACTCCAAATGTTGTGGACAATTTGCCCATTCCCTAGGACATTAGTCAGTTTTATATATAACTTAACAATATTACTTCAGTTCTTTTCATCTAAAAAAAAAAAAATAACATCTTTCTTTGAGCCAGCTTTGTCATTCTGCTGGTTCCCTTCACTGATGAATTAAATAAAATTTGACATAAGCTCACTGTGTATTTTAGTAGAATTATGTTTTTAACAATTGAACATTCTACCCTAACATATGAAAGTATTCCCAATAAAACCAATGTTTCTGAGATTGAAAAGAAGCCTACAAAAACTCCAAGATTGATTTTTTCCCCCTCATTCTATGACCCTGCCGAGAGCCCATTTTTCAATATAGAAGCAAATGGGCCTTTAATAATTTATGGAAGATCCCAAAGAATATTAAATAATAGCAGGGGCTTTGGGGTCAGGTAGACCTGGTTTCTTACCTGAATCCTGCCATTTTCTGGCTATACAACTTCAGAGATTGCCAACCCTCTGAGCATGAGTTTCTTTACCTGTACAACAAGGAAACAAAAGTAGCAAGTACTTTCACCTGTTTCTTTCTTAGTTCTTAATTTATGTCTTATGGTTCCTTCATGCCTCTAAATAATATGTTGACTAGTAGTCCTTGATTCATGCGTTTTAGACAAGATGCATTTTCTAAGACAAATGATTTTGCTTTCTTACACTACTACCCTTCCTTCAATACTTTTAGTTCCCCAATGAGTTACCTGTGGCTTCCGAGAAGAATCATTCATAAAGCCTGAGGGCAGCTGGCATCTCATTCCTGGACTGGATACTAGCTGAGGCAGCACGACTGCTCATCTGCTCATGTGCACATTTTAGCAAGGAAGTCAGAAGACAAGAGCAGGGCTGAGAGAGAGAATGGCAGTGGGGCGGCCTGTTCAGAAGGGAGAGGTCTTATGAGTTGAGTGGATCTATGGTGGATACCTGAGAGCTTATGCCATTTTGTTCACATCCCACCCAAGAGAATAGCCAGTTAGGCAAGTAGACCCTAGACAGGGCTACATGATATTCAGGAAGATTGCCCTGCAGTCTGTTGCCCTGCACAGGGCTGCCTGGCCAAGGGGTCAAGCAGAGATTAAGAGTCAGTCCATGCGCCATTCCCCAAACCACACCTGTTGATCCAGAACTGAGTCTATCCAAAGGGAGGCAGACCTTTAAAAGCATAAGGGTTCTGTATGGGGCAACTGCAGGTCCAGCAGCATAGGGCTATGCATTGCCAGTGATGGGAGCCACGGTGGGATGGCAAAGACTGACCAGACTCAGGTATCTCACTTCAGGGAAGGAAGTTGCAGTGGAAGGTCCACAGGGCCTCCAGTAACTAATGCACATGCTTCTAATGGGAAGTCAATGTGTTGACTCCTGCATGCAGAGAATCTGACCATCAGTGTTAGATGGAGGGACAGTAGCAATGAACAGTAATGCTTTGCAAATCCACCCGCTAAATAAAGTGACATTTTGGCCTTTTTTCCTTCCTGTTCTTGGCCACAGCATACTGAATTTACTCCCAAATGAAAGAGGGAAGAGTAAGGAAATAGCTTGCAACCAGGTATGCAGTTGCAAGTTTTAACAACCAACAGTGGCTGGAAAGTTATGAAATCTGCCCAAAATATCACTAAGAAAATGAGGGATTGGACATAACACAGTTGAAAGCCAAAATAAAACAGTTGCCTCATTATATGCCACTTAGTTGAGACTTATCAATAAATAGGAAATATGTCATCACGCTTTGTCTCTAAAATTCTAAAAGTTGAAAACTCAGTGATGTACTATGTAGGTACTATGATACATAATTATATTTCAGGAGTTGGCAAATTACAGCCAATGGGTCGGATTTGGCCCATGGTTTATTTTTGTGTAATCCAAAAGCTAAGACTATTTTGTACATTTTCAAATGGCAGAAAAAATTAAACAATATCCCCAAATATTTCACAATACATAAAAATGATAAGAAATCCAAATTTCAGCATTATATAACTCTTAGTGTTGTATATTTTTAAATTATGGAAATTTGTTTTCTTTCCTGTTATGTTAATACCTATATAGTATCCTCAATTTTGCTGCTTGGCCTGCAGAGCCTAAAATATTTACTGTCTGGCCCCTTAAGCAAAAGTAGTTTGCCAATCCCTGCTACACCTCACTGCAGAGACATGTAGGAATCTACAATAACAATTTATTTCGAGAAGTACCCTTTGTATTCCCAAGAGTGTTGAATTTCTTTCTTTTTTCCTGGTACTACGTTGCCTTTATCATAGACTGTTCATCTGATCAGGTATTCAGGTATTCTGTCCTCTCTTCTTTCCTGAAGAACTCTCATTTAGTTCTTTGCCCAGGCAGTCCTTGTCCTCTTTCTGAGCCATGAAAAGTTTGAAAGAAAGTCAACGAGATCTTCCCCTCTCTAATGGTATCTAAGGAAGACAGCCCCTGCCAAGGTATGTAAGGAAAAACATCTGTTGGAGCCGGCAAGAGAAGAAAACTTTGGTAACCTGTGTTCTGGTGGCTACGAAGAAATTAAAAAAAAAAAAAAATCCTAGAGGCAGACTGAAGTAGACTCAATCAGACATGGCTACTGGGTGAGTGAGGGTGAAGAAATTAAGTCCACAAGAGGCAGCTGGTATTGAAAATCTAGACAGAGCTACTCATCCATATAGTTCCAAGAATAAGGTTCATATGATTATGAAACTCCATGAAAAATATTATATGAATGGGCACTTTTTTAGAAGTAGTTTCATTCTCCCAAAGTGTTAAGAATCAGTAATACAGAGTTTAGGGCAGTGAAGAAACCTGGGTTGATACTTAGGATCATCTAGGCATAGGTGGTAATTGAAGACACAAGAGTACACAAGAAATGGCAGAAAAACCCCAGATGACTACAAAGAGGGAAACTGACAGAACCCCTCTAAGTAACATTAATACTATGGGGCAAGGATCAGGAAAAAAAAAAAAAGTGAAAGTGTTAGTTGCTCAGTCGTCTGACTCTTTCTGATCCCATGAACTATAGCCCATCAGGCTCCTCTGTCTACGGGATTCTCCAGGAAAGAATACTAGGGTAGGTAGCCATTCCCTTCTCTAGGGGATCTTCCTAATCCAGGGATCGAACCCAGGTCTCCTGCATTGCAGGCAGATTATTTACCATCTGAGCCATCAGGGAAGCCCCATGGATCAGAGGAACTTGTGAAAATTTAAAAACAACAAGACCAACAACAACCAGAAAAAAGAGAACTGAAGAGGAGAAAGAATTCAGGATTTAAATACCATTTTGAAGTCTACTAAGGCTTGCTCCAAAACGATGCAAATGAACAGAAACATCTGGTGCTAGAAGCTATCTGGCTTAGATAGCTCCTAGCAAGATGGAAAGTCAACATCAGTAGGCTATTTCCTGGGTTTGTGGGTCCCACAAAAGGGCCTGCTTCCAGGATAGGTCTGCCCTTCCTTCTGGGATTGGTAAGCAGGTGAGATATCAAGGTGGACCCTGGAGGATGCTTCTAAGGAAGTTGCTGAAGGAGAGAATGGGTCATGAGAATTCCAGAAAGAAGTGCCAAGGAAATAGTAAAATAATAATTAGCTAACACTTAATGAACACCTTCTGTGCACGAAGCTATGATTACTGGAGCAGATTGAGCGTTCATTTAGGGGCTAACTCCTGAGCATTTATTTATTTATTTAACAGACACATGCTTTATGCCAAGCACTGTTGTAAGTGAGCACTTGACAAACATTATTTAATCCTCATGCATTCTTCCGAAGGTAGCCATTACTATTCTCCCCATTTTACAAATGAAGGGATGCGGACCCAGAAGGGACATGGTTAATGAGAGGCAGAACTGGAATTCTGATCCCACCCTGTGTTGCCTTTCGTTACTGTACTCTACCTGCTTGGCCTGCTTGGCAGAGGATGAGATGATGGGATGGCATCATCGACTCAATGGACATGAGCTTAAGTAAGTTCTGGGAGTTGGTGATGGACAGGGAAGCTCTGGCATGCTGCAGTCCATGAGGTCTCAAAGAGTCAGACATGACTGAGCAACTGAACTGACCTGCTTGGCTAAGCACTTAGTGTAGACAGAAGGAACTGATTCTCATAATAGCCCTGGGGACAACCAGCAGGCCTCTCCCACCAATAATGACACTGAGGCTTGGACAATTGAAGATCACCAGCTAGGTGGTGGCAGGGCTGGGACTTGAACCAGAAAATTCACCCTAATCTCCACACTGCACTGTCTTAATATAAGATTCAAGGCCTGGTGGGCTGGGCTTCTCTAACCTTCCCGCTCCTGTATCCAGGAGAGTTTGATGTTAGTCATGGCTCTGAACCATTCAACAGATGGAACTGTGGTGAAAAATAATTAACCCAGCCTTTGCCAACTTTTATTACAAAACCAGAAGCAAGATCAAGGGAAAGATATGGTAGAGCTAGTGAGACTGAGATATGGTAGCAGTAGGTTCTGAAGAAACACCACCTCTGAATAAAAGGTAAGTTGAAAAAAATTAAAAGGCAACACCAAGCATTTGAAATAAGAGCAATGTTTCTTTTCCAGAGTTTGACTAGAGGCAGATGAGTAAACTATTAGAGACTCTTGCATCCTCTACCTTAAATTTGTGGTGTTTGCAAACTTAAGAGTGCCATTAGATTCATGGGTGTCCCACTTCCTGAGGACTAGACTTGGGCACATCATTTATTTGACTTCTTTGAGCTTTACATTCTGTGTCAGGCAGGAGGAGTCAAGGTGTCTGACTTGGGTAACTCTGGTACTTAGGGTCTGCAGCCTGATTCTCACGCAGTACCCAAGGCCAAAGACATCTTTGAAGAGCACCTGAGTCACACCAGACATGCCAAAGACTCTTGTACCACCAGCTCTAGCTCTTAGTGACCTTGGGCGTGAGTAGGCTCACAATAGGCTGCTGAGGTGAGCTTGGGGCAGCAAGACTTAACACCATCGATCCACCTTTTAATTTTCATGTTATAAGAAATACTATCACATGTTATCTATCACATATGCTTTTTGGAGAATATGTAACATATAACATATATGTAGCATATAACACATGGAGCATGTGTAACATATAACATATATAACATATAACATATGTCTCCTCCCTTTAAAATATTTGCTAATTTATTTTTGGCTTCATCAAGTTTTACTTGCAGCATGCAAGATCTGTGTTGTAGGAGGTAGGCTTCTCTCTAGCTGTGGCACACAGGCTCAGTAGTTGTGACGCATGGGTTTAGTTGGCATTTGGGTTCTCAGTTCTCCAAGCAGGGATCGAACCTGCATACCCTGCATTGCAAGGCAGATTCTTAACCACTGGACCATTAGGGAAGTCTCCCGGACACTTTATCCACCACATTTCCCTGAACCACTGCCTAGAACAAGAGCCTGGCACACAGTTGATGCTTAATAAATATACATTGAATTTATTGCTTGTGAGTAAGTAATTTCATTACCTTGAATTTCTCTGAGTGAATCCATGCTAATCCCTGACAATCGTTGTTCTGCCATTAAGTGCTTACAAACTACTTTTAAAATAATGTATCCTATAATCCCTGCCACAATGAATGGCAATTCAACAGTCTGTGTTTTGAACAAGTCTGACGTGAAGATCTCAATATTGTTTGTCCATAGCTCACTTTCCATTTTTTTCCCCTCAAAGATGATCCATAATATTTTAACCGTCTCATTTAAAATTTCCCTCCATATCCTGGGTGCAAACTTGGGGAAGGAAAAAAGAAAATACATGTTGTGTGAGACATATTGTGTACAGATCCGGCAGGCACTGTTTCTATTCCTTGTGCTTCAGATTCTGTATATATTTGGTTACCTGCATATTTAGGAAATGGAATTTCCACCACTCTATATTCTGCAGCGTATGCTATTCAGCATCATGCATAGCTGCTTGGAATACAATAATACCTACCTGTTAAATTAAAGTGACTCCAAACCTCATGGGTAATAGCTGAGGTGTCTTCCATCACCTCATCTATTACAAAATTCTACTGTCACCTATGGAAATTGATTTTGGCATTGAGCCATTAATACAGATGCGTATTTACAACAAACCATTCTGACCCTTTGCAAATCACAGGACGGCAGAACCAATTAGCTGTTTATCAACTTAAAATGTCTTAAAATATGTACTACCAAGTAAGTCCCGGCTTTTCAAAATATTGCTTTTCACCAAAGATGAATCTGGCTTGCAATCAAAATGCCTCAAGTGTTTAGAGAAAAAGAAAAAGATCAAATCAACAGGCAATGATGTTAATCTGAGTCAAAGGCCTGCTGCACAGCATCATAATTGCTCTTTTCTGCTTTTTCACTCTGTGCTGAGTGATGGCTTAGCTCTGAGCAGTGGGGAAATGGCAGGGGTTGGGTTCTAAGAGATAATAAGGTCTGAACCAAGGAAAATTCATTCTGGGCCACCCCCAAAGATGATTTTCCAGTTGGAGTCCCTGGGGCTGAGCATAGGAAATGGAGAGTCTTAGCCCAAGACCGTGGACTTTCTCCAATCTCTCTTAAAGCAGGCAGAAGAATGGGGTGGGGGAGGAGTGTGAAATTGTAAACAGCATGGTCAAGGTCAGCTTCCCTGAGAAGGTGACATTTAGCCCCAAATTTGAAAGAGGTAAGGAACCAAGTCAGGTGGGAAGAACGTTCCTGCCAGGCAGAAGGAACAGCAGGTGCAAAGGCCCTGAGAGGGGAGATGCCTTGGGTGTTTAAGGAGCAAGGAAGTCAGTGTGACTGGACAGGATGAGTGAGGAGGAAGAGAGAACAGGTGAGAGAGATGGAGATCGGAAGGAAGTAGTAAGAACTTGGACTTTGAGTGAACTGGAAGCCTTTGGAAGAGTTTTTAATTAATTTACTTCTTTGGCTGTGTGGGGTCTTAGTTGTGGCACACAGGATCTTCGGTTACAGCACATGGATTCTCTGGCTGTGGTGCTTAGGCTCAGTAGTTACAGTAGGCAGGCTTAGTTGCTTCGAGACATGTGGAATCTTAGTTCCCTGACCAGGGATCGAACCCACATCCCCTGTATTACAAAGCAGATTCTTAACCACTGGACCACCAGGCAAGTCCCTGAAAGAGTTGAATCCCAGGAATGACGTATTCTTGGATTTGCTGTGTCTGAGTCTTCTCACCTGCATTATTTGCTGCTTGACAGAAGGAGAACTTTGAACTGTGATCTTTCTTGCTTCCACCAGGCAAGAACTTCAGCTCTAACCTTTAAAACTTTCACCCCACCTGGTCCCCATGCTTCTCTAAGACTGGGCACAGTGGAATAGCATCTCTTCAGCCTCCTCTTCCTTCTTCTCCTGAAAACAAGCCACGGTCCCTCACTGTTTTCAGCATCGTATTTCTCACTGTGAGGAAATGGGGTTTAAATGAAATGACAATTATGCGGAAGTTTCTCATGCTTTCCGGATCTTACAAAGCTCTTGGAGTCATCATTCCTGTTGGGTAACCCCTTCCTGACTCACAGATTATCCCAGTCAGGCTGGCATCTTCTCCTGTGCTCTGGTCCCTCTTCTCAGCCTGGAGAGACAATAAGACACTTCGAAGTAAGTGGTTTGCATTTGAGGGAACCTCCAGTCTGCCTCCTGCTCTGTGAGGGCTTATTTAACACCTACTATGTGCCAGACACTGTTCTGGGTGCCCAGGATTCAGCAGAAAATAGACAAGTTCACAGTTGTGTAGGAAAGATGCTGAGTGCACCTAGATGAACAGTTTAGGATTCTCCCAGGACATAGACCAGGGGATCCTGGATTAGGCAGGGGGACTATTCACTGTCACAGCAATGATCTCTTAGGGCTTGTGTGTCCCCAAGGTGCCTGGCCTACAATATGTGTTCAGAACACATTTGTCTAATGCACGAAGAAACTTGTGGAGGGCACACAGAGGACAGCTGACCTCTGCCAGGTGCTGGGGGCTGGAGTAGAAATGAATTCAGAGCCCGTGGCTTTTTATCCTTCAGCAGAGGGGAAAGAGAACAGAAAAACAGTCTACCTAAAGGTCCATGGAGACTAACTGATGACACATCTGTCTCTTTTTCAAAATTCTTTGAACTTTTTAAAAAACAAATAATCTTGGATATTTGATTTTTGTCATGTTCTTTTGAGTGGCATATTTTTCCTATTGTATTTTCCTAATTAAAACACCTTGAATATAAAAGTAATAGAAAAACATATCCTCAATATCAACTTTTAAAATAAAATAGACAAGGCAAGTTTTCCCCTGGGCTCTTACAGCAATCTCATCCCCTTACCCCCAAACTATTGCTACTTCAGTTTGATGAATCTCTAATAAATATTATTTCCCTTCTTTTCTGGTCTACCATGTCAAGGAGATTAGAAAGCATATATTTTTCTCTTCCAGTTCAAATTATTCATAATTTACTCAAAAGCTTTAAAATGGTATCTTACAATTTATTAAGATATTTAATCATGCACACTATTTTTAAAAATCAAATCATACAGAAGGGCTTTTAATGACAAGCATGTACTTCAGGGGGCTTCACCCCTTCCCACTTCACATACTACTCCTTAGAGCAAGCTTTTTTTAAAAAAAAAAACAAACATTTCTGATTCAGTTCCTCTGGTGGTTACATCCACATCTCTAAATAGTATGTTTCTTCTTTGATAAACATATCATAAACATTTTTTGATTTATAATCTATTGACTTCCTGCCATAATAGGCAAGGATTTAGCTAACTCACTCTACCCTCTGTATTGATTATCTTTCTAATTTCTAAAAATAACATTAATCTTCATTTCTTTTTCCAGCCACCTTGGGAAGAACATCTTTGCTTCCCCTTTGCAGAATGAGGATGTACATATACCCTCCTTCCTACCCACCCATGTCTGTCAGTTATGTTTGGACTTTTTCATGGTCAAGATTCACTCCATTTGCATTCTATTCTATAAATATGCTAATGTCTTCCATGCTGGGGCTATAGATTGACTCTGGAGTTTGAAAAACAAATGAACATTATTATGATTATGTAGACAATGTTTGATACAAAGCTAAGTTGTTTTCTAGGATTACATGTTTTTCTTTATGCTTTCAATGTCATTGCAATCTGAGTCATTCAAAGATAAATGTCCTTATGGAGTCTCCTTTCTAACGCTCAACTAGTTGTTCAAAATCATGCCATATATTATTTGCTACAGTTTTCATTTTTCCTGGAGTTTCTGATTGACTCAAAGAGTTTTCTAACTGGTCATTTAAGAGCAAAATTAGGCTTTTTAAACAGAAGCCCTGTGGCAGGGAAAGGAACGTTTTGGAAAAAATCACTCCGCCTTCTTTTTTTTTCCTGTTTCCTCAGTACAGGGTAGTGGTTAAGAACTCAACTCCTACAGTTAGACTAGTTGGGTTCAAATCCCAGGTCAACCGCATACAGTTATATAACTTTGGATGTGTCCACTCATTTCTCTGTGTGTTTCCTCATCTATAAAGTGGTGATTATTACTCATAAGGTTGTTTCAGGGATTTAATGAGTTAGTCCTTGTATAGCACTTAGAGCAGTGCCTGGCACACGGGAGTACTAACTTGGTGTTGGTTGTTACCACCCTCCTGTGATAAACAGATCAGACAAAATCTGCCCATTGGCACTGTTCTGCCAACAGCAAGGACTCGCCCAGGCTATAGTTACCACTGTACTGTTAGTCCCCAAGAATTTTCAGTCTTGGCTTTCCTGAGGCAAAGCCAATGATATAGCTGATTGCAGACCCTATCAAGAAACAAAATTCATGATTTTTGGTGATACATCTTGGACCTGATTCCTTTCATACTGGTTGATGTACGTGGTCAAAATGTCGGGGAATATGTATTCTAGAATATCCCCCAACTGAGCCACAGTGAGGAACCATTAGCACTTAATACATAACAGTAGCAAGGGCATACTGAGTACCTGTATGCATTATCTCCCTTAGTCCTCTCAAGAGCACTATGGGGTATTTATACTCACTTTACCAATGAGCAAATGGGCTCAGATGGCAAAGAAGCTGCCTGCAATGCAGGAGACCCAGGTTCAATCCCTGGGTCGGGAAGATCCCCTGGAGAAGGGAATGGCAACCCACTCCAGTATTCTTGCCTGGAGAATCCCATGGACAGAGGAGCCTGGCAGGCTACAGTCTGTGGCGTTGCAAAGAATTGGACATGACTGAAGCAATTCAGCACACACATGCCAGTGAACAAATGGAACTCAGAGAAGTAACTGTTCAGATTCTCACAACTTGTGAGTGGTCGTAGAAGTGAGATTGAACTCCGGGTCTTTTAAATCTGAAAACTGATATCCTTAAGGCTGCTGTCAAGAGTCCTCAAAATGTCTTTTGTTAATTACGGAGCCTCCCAACATCATTTCATGGGGTCTGCAAAGTCAAAACTATTTCATAGTGATAATAAAATGTGATTTGCCTTTTTCACTGTATTGACATTTGCACAGATGATGCAGAAACAAAGGTGGAGAACACTCCTGGAGTCTGGAATAATGGCAATACGCCAAGTGGTTCCAGGTGTCACAGTGTTCACCACCGCCACCCACTCACAGTGAAAGGAAGTGCTAGTTTCACTTTGTATGTAACAACACGGGAAGGACAGGTAAAGTACTTCCACCATAAACCAAAGGCCACCGCTGGTCTCCAGCAAAGCCACTTGTGCCACTGAGGTGCGAGCTGAACTAGCTGCTTTTCCCCCACGAAACACCCTATTTACTTGAAAGGATGACTGACAGGCAAATTATGGTTATTCAGACTTGGGTATTTGGCAGACATTTTCTCGAAAATGAGCTAAGTGAGCCTGTCACTTCAAGGAAAGCAACTGACAGTGTTTATTGCCAAGGAAAAAAATTCAAGGTTGCAAGTAAAATTACAATTTTGTTTCTATCTGCCCCCATAAGTGAATGCAATTTTTTTTCTATTTGTAATGAAATGTGCCAAATTTGGAAGGTTTGTATAACTCAGTGAGCTGATATTTCCCGAGTGACCAATGCATGATGTTAAAAATGATCCCTGAATAAATGATTCATTCAAAATACAGGATTAGAAAGACCCATGGATTTTAATGTACTAGAGCATAAAAAGTTAATGCATATGTTTTCAAACTCCACATTGCAACTAGCCATTTAAAAAAAAAAAAAAACTGCTTGATGAGTTTTGGCGTACTATCAAAGGAGATATCCGTGATCATCTTCAAAGGCTATTCAAATTCATTGATCTTTGCAGAGCACATATTTGTATGAGGCTAGGTGTTCTTCATATATTTCAACAAAACATTTGACAACAGATCTAATGCAGAAGCATATATGAGAACCTACCTCTTTTTTTTTTTTTCTATCAAGCCAGACAATAAAGAGATTTGCAAAAATGTAAAACCAAATGCCACTCTTCTCACGTTTTTTGTTTTAGAAAATAAAGCTATTTTCATATAAATATGTTATTTATGTTAGCATGCAATTGGGTCTATCATTGTTTTCAAATGAATATGAATTTTTCTGAGTTTCATTTTCTAATACAGGAAATACTGTTAGATTTAATGCACAGAAATATCTCAATAATGTGCACAAGTGTAATAGGAGTCCTGAGACCAAAACACACCAGAATCTCTTTATAGATAAACTTTTACTCTTGTTGACAAACTTCAAGTGGTCGAGGAGAGAAACTAAAGAAGCCATGTTCACACTTTTGTCAGAAGCTTTCCTTCTAGTTCTGTCTTTTCTTTTCCGCTGGGACCTAAAACACGGTCCCTTGGCACATTCTGGTCTCTCTGTTTTTGAGTCCTCTTTAGTTGCAGCTGAGCTCAGCCATTGTTCGCCCATCACTGGGATGTAAGAGGCAATGTGAGATTCCAGCAGGCACTGAAAGAGGTGTCTTTGATTAAAATGCAACCCTGCTGGTATCAAGTTTGACAGGGCCTGAAGGATTCACCGTGTCTTGTGTCTTTGTTCACAAACACTGACAAAGCTTAGCCATGTCCTCACAAAGAAGGGAAAGCTCGGGATTTGTGGTGTGATTCCTTACATGTGAGACAAAGCAGAGGGCAGGGAAACTGAGCTGTGAGTCCTCAGGATTCTGTGGGTAAGGATTTAAATTGATAAATTGTCTGTCTTCTACCTCAAAGTAAAGGAGACCATGTGTGAGGATGAAAAAATTCAGAAATGGAAGGGACTACTGGGACAGTCACTGAACAAATATTTCTTGTGCCCAGTCCTAGTGCTAGGCACTGGGAAACAAAGAGAAAAATGGGAAATCAGAGGGAGGCTTGGGGATGCTTCCAGAAACGGCTGTTCCTGTTTGCGTGTTGTTTTACCAGCCCCACATCCACCCCACTTTTCTGGTAAAAGTACTCTGTTTTTCTTTTCGGGGTTACCATGTCACCCTATCACTCTGTCCTCTGTCCACATGATTTGAGAGGAACTGACTCCAGCCTGGCCCTCTGGATGAGCATGTGACTCAGGAATGACCTTGACAATTATAAAAAATTTAAGCTAAGTAGCGGTTCTCAATATGGTATAATTTTGCTCCCCATGGGACGGACATTTGGCAAAGTCTTGCGACATTTTTGGTCATCACGACTTGGTAGGAGTGTGGGGGAGTACTCCTGCATCTTGTGGCATCAGGGGATGTTGCTAAATGCTCTGCAATGCACAGGAAAGCCCCCACAGTGGAATTTTCTAGTTCTACGTGTCAACAGAGCGGGGGTTGATAGCCCTGATCGAAAGATAATAGGAAGACATTGAAAGGTTTTAAGCAGAGGAGTAATGCGATGTGAACTGATGTTTTTAAAATTATAGTCGGGTGTCATGCGGCAACAGATTTTAGAAATCAAAGAGTGGAACAGGGAGCGGGTGCGGGAGTGCTATTGCGATAACCCCGGTGAGAGACTAGAAGTTTGGAAAGAAGTTTGATTTGGAAATAAACATTTGCAAATCATCAGAGGCAAAGCATAGAGACTTGGATGAGAATAATAGCCTCCCATAAGGCTGTGAAAAAGAATAGAATAGAACCAAAGACAGAGCCTCTGGAATCACCCATGTATGGCGTGTAAAATAATGATAATATCTAACATCGTCTGACAGTTTATGCGCCAGCCACTATGCCAAGTCATTTACGTGATCGCGTTTAATCCATCTATCAAAGCTTTCATCACCATTCTACAGATAAGAAAACTTAGGCACAGAGAGGTTAAGTAACTGGCCCAAGGCCACACAGTTAGCTATTGTCCAAGAGAATTAGAACTAAAAAGATATGATCGTATCGCTTTCCCACTTAACTACCAAGCTGCCTCCCTGGTCTAAGAATTTTCCAAGATAAAAACTACAACTCTCACAAGAACTGAAGGATGAATGTGAGTTAGAAAATGAAAGGATGGAGCAGTGTTCCAGGAAGAGGAAAAAGCACATATGGATGTCTGGAGGCTGGCACCACAGAGGAACTAAAACACTCAGTAATGGTTGCAGAGAGGTACACATTCATAGGTGGGCCGAGTGCACAGAATGGCAGGGGCCAAGTCATGCAAATCTGGGGAGAGTGTATTAGGTTAGACTTTATCCTGGAGGCAACAGGAATCCTTTGGAAAATTTAAAGTGAGAGTTGGAAAAACTTATATGAGGTATGTTCCTGGTGGTCCAGTGGTTAAGACTTCGTGCTCCCAATGCAGGGGGCCTGGGTTCGATCCCTGGTCAGGGGAATAGATCCCACATGACACAGCTAAGTTCCTGCCTGCTGCAACTAAGACCTGGCACAGCCAAAAAATAAATAAATGGATGAATAGTAAGAAAAAAAAATCTGAGATGATAAAGTTTTCATTTTTGAGGCCCGTTGCGGATGCAGTGTGGACAGTGGATGGGAGAATAGAAGGCTAGTTAAGAAGCTTTAATGCAATAATCCAGGAGTAATGATGGATTTCCCCTATTGGTGATGGGGAATCACATTACTTTGGGAGCTGTGTAAAAGCTAAAATCCACAGAAGTTCCTATTTGTTGCTTGTCAATTGTGAAGAAAAATAAAGTCAGGGGATTCTTGTGCTTCTGGCTTCACCTTCGGATGAGCAATGATACCTCTTACTGATGGAAATTTTGAACAGGAAGATGGTGAGTTTAGTTTTGAACAGGTTGAGTTTACAGCTTCTCATCTAACATTCAACTGGGGGCATTAAGAAGGTCATTGAATACACTCATCTTGATCTTGTAAGAGATGTCTTGTCTAATTACTTCTCCATGTATGTAGCTAGGCTTTTTGATCAGAAAACAAATGTGTACCTTCCAACCTCTGCTAATTCTAATAGAGTCACCCTGGACAGGTCATTCAATGAGGTTCTGCGTGACAGATTAACTGATGTTAAAAGTCTGATTTCAACATCAGGAGGTCACTGCCAATCTAACTGGGCACAGATAGAGTTTACTGGGTCATGGAAAGCAAGTAGTGTAAAACCATTGTTTCAACCTCATCTGCTTCCATTGCTGACTTATCATCTGATTTGGGGTGAACATTAAAGAATCTTTTCATAATGATGACCTTTTGAAATTTGGAATGATGGTTTCTGGTTAATTTCCATTCCAGCCCTGGGGCTGCTGCTTGAAGGTCATGAGCTTGAAGCTCTTGACTTGTTTCTAGCCCCATGCTCTCAACCAGAATTGGAAAAGGGCAGTGTTGTTTTTATCCTTTACATGCCCATCACTTGGATAAAGGATTGTCATACATAATTGTGTGACCAGACACTGAGGATGAAAAACATATAAAGTGTTGAGTTTCTGTTACTAACACGACCCAATCTGTTCTTTTCTGGAGAACCTGGGAACATTTGGTTTTAGGTCATCACAGTCCAATAACACTGTTTTATCACTTAGAATTCATTCAATTGCAAGTGACAGAAAACCCAATTCGAACTGAGAGAGAGATTCTACCAGGTCACATGCTTGGACAGTAAAGGTATGGCTTGATGTACTGAATTCACAAGTAACGCTATTTTTCTTATCATTCTTTCTTCTCTGTTGACTCCATTTCAGAGTAATGGATTAGAGACTCAGAGACAGATACATAACAGCAACTCTCAGGGCTGAATGCTTCTTTGCTTGAACTCAGCAAAAGAGTATGAGATTCTTGCCCAGCAAGTGTAAATCTCATTGCATTTCATTGGCTCTGATAAGGTTCATGTCTGTTACTGAACCAATCACTGTAGACAAGGTGTCCCAAAGGGCTGACTGGTTTATGTGGTCAAACCTTGGAGTAGGAGAGGCATAGATCCCAGAGATAATTACAATAATGAACAACAAGCGTCAGTTACTACATGTCAGGCACTGGTCTAAGCAGTATACGTGCTTTTTAATTTGCTATTTGGAACAACCTTTGGGGTAGGTGCTATGGATATCACCCTTTTAATGATGAACAAAGCCAAAATACAGTGAGGTTAAGTAACTCGGGGCTTCTTTGATGGCTCAATGGTAAATAAGCTGCCTGCAATGCAGCAGACTTGGCTTCAATCCGTGGGTCAGGGAAAATCCTGTGGAGGAGGAAATGGCAACCCATTCCAGAATTCTTGTCTGGGAAATCCCATGGACAGAGGCCCTGGCAGGCTACAGTTCATGGGGTCGCAGAAGAGTCAGACCATTTAGCGACTATACAACACCAACGTACGTAACTTTCTCAAGAACCCACAGCTGCTAAATGACAAAAGTAAGGTTCAGAAAGGTGAAGGAACCGTCTTCAAATCAGACAGGTGGTAGATGATGGAACCATAATGTAACAAACACAGGCAGCCTCTCACCACAGAATGGGCTCTTAACCCATTCTCTGTGACACCACCCTAAGTTAGAGTGGGGCTACTAGATGTCCACTGTCACTCAACACTTCACTGTTACAGAGGGCTTTCATATAGACTTCAATTTCCCTCACCGCCTTATGAATGAGTCAGGACCTGGGTGCATTAGCCCCATTTTCGGATGAGAAAATTGATGTTCCGGTTAATTGAGTGATTCGCTCTAGGTCAAACATCAAGTAAAAAATAGTGGAACAGGGTCTAAAATCCCACACCCACCCTTTCTTTTCTTACTTTATTTTATATTTATTTGGCTGTGCCAGGTCTTAGTTGAGGCATGTGGGATCTTTGATCTTTGTTGCAGCTTGTGGGATCTGTAGTTGAGGCATGTCAACTTCTAGTTGGGGCATGAGAACTCTTAATAGAAGCATGTGGGATCCAGTTCCCTGACCCAGGATCGACCCTGGGCCCCCTGCACTGGGATCATATAGTCTTAGCCATTGAATCACCAGGGAAGTTCCCACAGCCATCCTTTCTAACCCTGCAATTACATACCCTGACAGTTTAGTGCATATTTTAAAAGCCTGCAGACTTTACTGGACTCATTGCAGGCTGGTCCTGAACCCTTGATTCCTGGAAGCTACCATCATGTTAATTTCTTTCTGGCTTTGTTGTTGGCAGATAAGAGAATCTCAAGAACTTGGACACAAAGCTTCCCTCGATATTTAAACTGCGAATTAAGCTATTTATAAAACAGTTCATCCACACTGAATTATGGCCTTTTTCTTTGATTCAGTTCACATACACACACACACACAAACAAATCTGTATCTGCTTCTGGACTTTATATTCTTTACTTTGATACTTCTATTTCTGAGGTTCTATCATACTTTTGTTTGACTTAATACCACAGGTTTTTAAGATTCTTATTACCAGAAGGGCATGTACTTCCTTATTATGCTGCTGCTTTTTTTCCCTAAGAGTGGTTTGATTTACTTTTTAAAAAATATCTATTTAGGTGCAGGCTGGGTCTTAGTTGCAGCACTGGGGATCTTTTTTAGTTGCGGTATACAGGATCTCTAGCTGCAGCATGTGAACTCAGTTGCAGCATGTGGGATCTAGTTCCTTGACCAGGAATCGAACCCTGGCACCCTGAATTGGGAGTCTTAGCCACTGGACCACCTGCAAAGTCCTTCTCTGCTTCTTTTCCAGTACGTTTTCAGTTCTTCTGATTTTTCC
The DNA here is from genome assembly GCF_032452875.1 of Bos javanicus. Lineage (NCBI taxonomy): Eukaryota > Metazoa > Chordata > Mammalia > Artiodactyla > Bovidae > Bos > Bos javanicus. The sequence continues at coordinate 21,918,979 of NC_083892.1, forward strand.
CAGTGAATTTTCTGACCATTCTGTCAAGTTGCCAGAGATATGGAATATTGAGAAAAATTTAATTAACAGAGTTATTTGGGCACAATCGACATCTTCAGAACACTAAATCTTCCTCAACAAAAAGGTAATAAATTTCCCATGTGTTAGCATTTCCTGTAAGGTCTTTTAGAGAAGTTGTGCCAGTTTCCTCATTTAAGCTTGTGCATTGATTGGGTATATATTATTTTCAGGTAGCTTTTATGTTCTTGGTTGCTAATGTTAACGGGTACCTTTTCCAGGATATTTTCTAAATAGTTTGTATGTGAGGAAGGTATTGATTTGCAATTATAAGCTGCTTGAATTTTCTTATTGTTGCCAGTTGCACTGTAGTTAATTTCACTTGGTTTTCCAGGTAAACAATCATGACATCTGCAAATAATAGATAAAACTTAGTTTCTTCCTGCTCGCTTCCCTTTGACTGAGCCCCAGAGGATGAAGGCCAGAAATGGTAGTGCTTAAAGTGCCTTGCCCCTCACTATAAATGCCTTTGGACTGTAGTTCTCAAAGTGATTTATCTAGATATAAATCCCCAAGTTTATGCAAACTTGCTAATCTGCATTTTAGCAAGCTCCTAGGGTGATTTCTTCTCCCCTAATCCTGCTTTTCACTGTTTCACCAAGAGGCATGGTTTTTTCTGTTGGTTTAGAAAGGTTTTCTTTATCATGCTAGGGAGGCTTCTATCAATGTCTAGCTAACTAAGAATCTTAAACAGGTATGGAGGTTTACATTGTTCTTTGGAGGTTTACATTTTTTGATATCTACTGAGATTGCAAGCTTTTTCTCCCTTGACTTGTTAATAATATGTTTTTAAATTTAAATTTATTTATTTTTTAACTGGAGGAAAATTGCTTTACAATACTGTGTTGGTTTCTATATATCAACATAAATCAGCCGTAAGTACACATATGTCCCCTTTCTCTTGAACCTCCCTCCCACCTCCCACCTCGTTAATGCCTTTTGTAATAAATCCTTTTGGGCTTTATTTTGCTTTTGATATATAATGCTGAAATAAATCTGCTAATAAATAATTTAGACCCCTGCTCTATATTGATCAGTAAAATTTATCTGTAGTCTGCCTTTTGTGTGCTATCTGTGTTTAGATATCAAAGTTGTGATAGCTTGATAAAATGATTTGCTATGCTCTGAAATAGATTCAATAACATGGAGATTTTCATGTAAAACCCTCTGGGCCTGGGGCCTTTTTGAAAGTAGTTCTTTGACAAAATCTTTCATGTGTTACTTGCTTGTATCAGGCCTTTTTTTGGAGTCATTTCTGTTTCCTAGAAAATCATTCACTTCATAGAAACATACAAATGTTTTGGTATAGAGTTGAACACTGTAATTGCTTAAAGCTTGTGTTTTTCCAAGTCTATCTTTTCTCCTCTCTAGTTTATCATTTTGTCTCCAACTGCGCGTACAGTTGGTTCTGTTTTTTTCCAACACTGTGCCATTGAGTTGTCTTTCAGCCTTCAATTTTTCAGCTTTGAGGTTTCATCTCTTTCTGGGTTTTTATGTATTTTTTAAGAAGCTGGGAAAAACTGTTTGAAGGCAGCTAGCCAAATGCATTTTGAGCAACATGTTTTTTCTCTTGGGACTTTTTAACCCAGATTTAAAGTTTCATCTTGTTCAGGTTGGCAGGTTTTAATGGGAAGAAGTCCTTTTGGGGATCCCAACTCATCCAGCAAAGGAACTAGAGTTCCCAGCTAAGTGTCATCTGCCAATGTGATTGACTAGCTTGCCACTCTGATTCTCACAGAGTCATTGATAAAACCACTGAAAAGGGAAAGTTCAAGAATGTAGCTCAGTGGTAAAGAATTAGTTAAGCATAATCATTATCAGAAGATTCATCTGAATATAAACTCACTTCAAGTTCAGTGAGTTCACTGAAAAGCCAGAGCCCCTAACGCTGGCTGAGTTAAGTGTTATTCACTTATATTATACACTCATTGAGTATTTCCTCTGGGTAAGAAAGGCACCTTGCTGGTCTTAGACACACAAACCTGAAAAGATGCAGCCCCTTTCTTCGGACACTTAGGTTGTGAAGAAAATCCTTTCTTAAATTATGTGATCACACAAGCTTGCCTCACAAGCAAGCTTTTCTTATGTAGGCAAACGTTAAGTTTCTTTTTTTTCTTATGTAGGCAAACATTAAGTTTCCCCTTCAAAAACTACAGAAGTATCATATTTCCTGTAATCAGTGAAACTATGAAAACATAGAAAAGGTAGTAATAATATACCCTGCTCAATTCCAACTCTATTTCCACATTACCCTACTCCAAAGCAATCCATGTTAACAGCTAGATATGTTTCCTCAACATCTTCTTCACCCTCAAAACATACACATACATGCGCAAGTGGGGCGGGGGGGATTTTTTTTTTATTTTTAAAATTGAATGAGATATTAGCTGCTACTTGCTTTTCTCCTTGAATACGTCATGGGTTTCTTTCCAGGGCAATAGACACATATCTAACTCAATCCTTTTAATAGCTATATCATATTCCATAGAATGGAATCACTTCAGTGTATTCAACCATTTCCCCATGGGTGAGCATTCACCTTGCTTCCAGTTTCGTCTTATTTCTAGTCATTCTTACAAATATGTCACTACATACTTGTGCTTTTATTTTTATAGGCTAGATTACCAAAAGTGAGATTGCCAGATACAGGCATGGGCTTATCATCCTAAAAGGTATTGACAGACTTGAAAATCTTGAAAGATTTTAGCAAGTAGGGGATGGTTACCAGGCAAATACTATAATTATTAAACTAAAATGCTGCCTGCCCACACAAATTCAAGACATTTGTTTGAAAGGAAGCTTTCTAGAATGGGTCTGTTGGACGCACAAAATCCAGGGGGCACTGCTCTGAGAACAGTAATTGTTGTTGTTGTTAGTCACTCAGTTGTGTCCAGCTCTTTGTGGCCCCATGGACTGTAGCCTGCCAGGCTCCTCTGTCCATGGGATTCTCCAGGCAAGAATACTGGAGTGAGTTGCCAATTCCTTCTCCAGGGGATCTTCCTGACCCAGGGGTCGAACCATGGTCTCCTGCATTGCAGACAGATTCTTTACCATCTGAGCCACCAGGAAAGTCATTGAGAAGAGTAAAAACAACAGCAAAGCCATTTACTGAGCCCTTCCCATGTAATCAGCCAGCACCTTAAGTGTGCATCTTTCATTTCACTCTCGCTGCCATAGAAAACAGATACTGTTTATTACCATCCTAACTTTCCAGAAACAGACACAGGCCTAGCAAGTTGAAGTCACTTACTCAAGGTCACCCATCTAGTAGGTGGTGTAGCTGAGATCTGGCTCCAATTCTGTGTGGCTCCAGGACCTGTGCTCTCAACCACCATATGGGATTTCTTCCAAGGATGCCTTTGCTGACACTGTTTTACTTGATCCCCAAAATGATGTGACCTTTGATGTTCACTTTGAACAGGCTAAGCTGTGCCTCCTGCTGGGAAGGAGGAACACAGCCTCGAGCTTGATTGACCTCCACGTAGGACTTCCTCATTCAAGGGGAGCTGAGTGAGAAGTGAGCTCTCAGGATGCTAGGTGGACATGTTTGTTTGCCCTGCACACAACTCCAAAGCCAGCTTTCTCCTCCTCTTCCCTCTCTCCTCTTTTCCTCTCCATACTCTCTTTCTTTTTCTTTCTCAAAACAGAGAACTGAAGCAACTAAGAGAAACTGGGAACTTTTTACCTGTCTCCATTCTCTCGTGATAGCCAACACACAATCATGGTTAAAAGTATAGACTCTGGAGTCGGAATGACCTGGGTTGGAAACCAACCTGCTATCCATCCTTGAGCAAGTTTCATGAGACTCTCCAAGCCTCCTGGTCTCCCTGGCAGCATAACCATCCCACTCAGTGTCTTGTCTTACCTATTAGAGCATCATCTCCTTGGGGACCAGTCAATGCCCATGCCTCCCAGTTTACAGGTCCTGAGGGAACCTGCATCATGCTGGGCCAATATTGATTCTCAGCAATTAGATTTGATGATGTTTTTTAGTAAGACTCAAGGCTAGTCAGGGGAGAAGGGAAATGAATCCAGCTTTGAGAGCCTATGTATTGAGTACTGTCTTGGAACTTAATAAACATTGACTCAACTCTGTGACCTAGGCATCATTATTTCCATCATACAGAGGAGAAAAATGACACTCGGCAGAGTCAAGATCATCTTCCTAGAACTGCAGAGTAGAAATGATAGTGATGGTTGTGATAACTACTGTTTATCAAGCATTGGCTATGAGTCAGTACTACATCAAGAACTTTGTTTGCACTCTCATTCAGTCCTAACAAAAACCCAACACATGAACCCTATTATTAACCCCTTTTACAGATGAGAAAACTGAGGCCCTGAAAGGTTAAATGACTTTTCAAGAGCACTCAGTAAGTGTAGGAGCTGGGATTTGAACTGAGGTCTTTCAGATTCCTTAGAAGCTTACCTTGCCCTTCCTTTGGTAGTGAAGACCTTGGTGGCAGTTATTCAAATTTAAACATTCAGCTTCTTGGACCATATCTAAATGTCATGTCATGCAGCTGTTTAGAAGGCCAGGCCTTTGGAAGAAGGAACCAGATTGCATCCCACCCATCTTCATCCCTTCATCTTTTGAGGTGTGTGGGCATCACTTGCATGGCAAGATTCTGCATCCTGTCTCGTGGGCACACGTACCGTCTGTGCTTGGCACAGCCTGCTGCCTCCCTGGAACATCTGTGGCTCCCTACTACCATGAGTGATTCTATTTTCCACACATCTCCAGCTCGTTAGAAAGCAAGGCTCCTATTTGTTGGTAGATGTTTGCAATCTGAAGCTGAAACACTGCAAAACGATGATTGAGCTGATTCACACCGGGGGAGAGTCTTTGACACATAAACACACACACACACATACATGCACACGACACTTAATTAGTGAAGACTGAGCTGGCACCTGGTCCAGTGGGCGTGGTAACTGTCCACTGAGGGCCATCTGGCTCCTGGTGACAGTTGCAGAACCGGAAGCTTTTCACACAGCAATGGTGGCCTTCCCTGGCCATGGTTGCTCTCCAAATGTCCTCTGGGTCACCCAACTCACTGAAGTGTCAGTGTCCCAGGGATGCACTCTGTCACTCAAGGGAGTGAGAAAGCTGAAATAAACAGCATCACCCCAGCAGACCTTGGGTTATGCAGCAAGGAAAGAGCTTCCCCTCTGAACGTGTCTTAGAACTTCCTCAACGTTCCTCCCAGAGTCTCCACTTCTGGTCTTTGGCCAAATGCAATCTTTAAAAATACACATTTGGCAAGAATCTGAAAAAAAAAAAAAAAAAAAAAACCCTTCAGATTGTTATGTGATGGTGGGGAAAAGACACATTTTTTTAAAACTCTAAAAAAAGCACCTTAGCATTTGTAGGCTTTTATAATTCTGAAACAGCTGAAATGCTAAAACTTTCAAGTTGGCAGGATTGAAACTGAAATCTGCAAAGCCCGTTCAATTTGACAAGAGTGGGAGCCTTGCATCTCAGAGGGATTTGATGAAGCCTGTGGGCCTGAGCCATCAACACAATGGGTGGCCACCCACTCTCAGGGGGCCCTTTCCTTGCCTCCCTTCCAGCTTCCTGCAGACCTCGTCTTCTGGGGCTCTGTCCACTCAGCCCACCAAGGCTGTCCCACTGCCCTCAGAGTAGCTGGGAGCACAGCATCTGGCTAAGGATTCGGGTTGTGAAGTCAGACCACTTGGGTTTGCAGTACTGATTCCATGACCTACAAATTCTGGGACCTTATTCAAGTTACTTGATTCTTCTGTGCCTTGGTTTCCTCATCTGTAAAATGGGAACAATATCTATCTCATGACATAACTCTAAGTGAGTTATGTCTTGAAAGTGCATTAGAGCAGTACCAAGTACATGGGAAACATTTAATAATGCTGGCTATTATTTATTAGCAGAGACAATGCAACCACAAAAAAAGATGTGGGATTGTGGCTAAAAATGGTGGGAAGCCCAGGGCTGAGGGGTTAGAAAACCTTAGATTCTAGCCAGTCAGGGGTGAGGTTAGGACAAAAATCATCATAGGTATAATCAAGACCTACTATGTGACAAAAGCTCTATGGGGATTCAAAATTAATATTTAATATATTTGTTGATTTATAATCATCTTCTTGGGCTTCCCCGGTAGCTCAGCTGGGAAAGAATCCGCCTGCAATGGCAGGAGACCTGGTTTCAGTCCCTGGGTTGGGAAGATCCCCTGGAGGAGAGCGTGACAACCTACTTCAGTATTCTTGCCTGGACAATCCCCATGGACAGAGGAGCCTGGCAGGCTACAGTCCATGGGGTCGCAAAGAGTTGGACACAACTGATCAACTAAGCACAGCACAGCACAATCATCTTCTTCCAGAAAGAATATAAGGCAGTTTCTAGGTACATAACATAAGAAAAGATAGGTTCAATACTGGATTAAGAAAAACGGGACAGGACCACGCCAAGAGTGAGAGTAAATGCATCTCATAATGAAATATGTTCTTGGAAAAGTGGTTCCTAAGGCTGCCCATAAACCAGGCTTCCTTGAACAAGGGGAAAGAAAAGAAAAGGGAAAGTGAAGTCGCTCAGTCATGTCCGACTTTTGCGACCCTGTGGACTGTAGCCCCACCAGGCTCCTCCATCCATGGGATTCTCCAGGCAAGAATACTGGAGTTGGGTGCCATTTCCTTCTCCAGGGGATCTTCCCCACCCAGGGATCAAACCCAGGTCTCCCGCATTGCGGGCAGACGGTTTAACCTCTGAGCCACCAGGGAAGCCTCAACAAGGGGAAGCTTGGTCAGATGCATGGCTGCAGCACTCGAATGCAGGTAAACCTGAGGGCTAAGCAAACCTTTGATCAGGCCCACCTGGGGTCCCAGACGTGCTTCAAGGCTTGTCCCTTTGCAAATTACTTAACCTCTTGGAGTTCCTTCACCTGTCATGGGATACTGTGTGTGGCCATGGGGTTATTTCAAGTGTAACTTGGAATCATAGATGAAAAACATTTATCACAGGGCCAGCCACTTAGCAAAGAGTCCAATAAATCATTGTCAAAATAAATAAATTTCAGAATATATAGATACCTGCCACTCTCTTTGATACCAAGCTCAGAAAGTACTGTTTCCCTTCCTAAAAGGATGCTGTTTCACATAATAAAACATGATATCCTCATCGTGGGGACGATGGCAAAGTCCCCAAAGCCACTGTGCAAACCCCTGAGGAGCAAAAACAGAAGTACAGGTTCAAGGTCGAGCTCTACTGCTACTGGCGGTGAGATCTCTGATCCCTCACTTCACTTTCCTGATATTTGGGTTCTATGTCTGTAAAAGGGCAAAATACTACTATTAATGCTTTTCTTATAGGGATGTTATAGAAATTAAATGAGATAATGATTGATAAGATATTTGGCATCGTTTGGGCATGTAGGTAGCACTCGGTGGCCCTGACGTTGTTTGTTGCTGATGTTGCCAGCAATGGTTCATCTGCGCTGGTCTGGCTTCATCCAGAGGGACACCCAGAATGCCTGATAGGTGGGGGGTCTGCATATCCCTCCGGCCTGGCGGGGTATCTCCTCTGTGTGATGACACACTTACAGTCCGCATTTTTCGGGCAACCATTCAAATATTTTATCTTGTCAACTGAGGACAAACCATGTAGCTTAAATCAAGCGAGGGGTAGAAGGATCCTTTCAGAGAGGACGAAGTGCCCTTGAAGGGCCTGGACCTGAATAAATGGCCATTTCGGTGTCCTCCTTAGAATGGGTTGTGTTGGTGAAAGCCAGCAGGGCAGGGCTGAGGTATTATGGCTTCATGGTTAGGAGCATAGGTTTGGGAGCCACCCTGTTCAGGGTTCAAGATCTGCTTCTGCTACTTACTGGCTGTGTGACCTGGACCAAGTTACCTAACCCCTCTGGGTCTCAGTTTCCTCATTTCTTAAACAAAAGGGGACAGATGATAACAGCTTCAACCTCATATGACTGTGATAGGATTAAGCAATCCGAAAGATGCCGTTGAACAAGGGGCACAGTAGGGTCAGGCTAAGTGTTAGCTGTTCTTATCACGGACAGTACAGAAGGTGAGAACCCGAAGACGCTATGGTGGTGGCGGAAAGGGTTAAAGGGGTTGTACTTCATCAAGGGAGGCAGACTGGAACTCCAGGGTGAGCCGTGGGGAGGGAGACTTGGGTAAATGAGGGGTGCTTACTGATGAGGTAAGGACCTGGGGGCGACAGACGAGCCCGGCTCCCAGGCACAGGTGGAGCGGATAATCGGGGCCGCGGAGGTGGAAAGCATTCAGGCTGAGCAAGGTGGCAGCTAAGTTTAGCGCTGGAAGGGAGGGATTTGAATATGCGTGAACTGCCCTCCCGCGGTGCCAAACGGCTGAGCTTTTCAATCGCTCCTCACAGGGAGTCATGCATGAATGGGGAAACAGAGTCAGCAGGAATCCCCCTCTAGGGGGCTGTGTGCCCATTTCTCCCGGGTTCGGGCCACTGGCTTCCCACCCCGCGTCGGGGACCAGAGAGGGGCCTTCCTTGCTTTTGTCCAATGAAACTAGGCGTTTGGGGCAGTGGATCTCCAGGGAGTGGATTCCTTTTTGTCATCAAGGAGGCCTGGTTTGGGGTGGTAGCTTGTACACAATCAGAAGTGGGAAAGGGTCCTGGCTCACTTCCTGGTACACTCCCTGAAACTCACATCCCCGGGTCCTGCCCTGCCTCCCCTTCCCTCCGCTGCCCAACCCTCCCCAGCCTCTCTCCTCTCCCCTTCCTCTCTACCCCTCTTCTCCTGTTCCCTCTATCTCTCTCCCACAAATCTATATTCAGTTTCTGTCTTCCAAAAAGAAAAACTGAGTAGGAGGACAAATTGTTTAAAAGCAATGCATCTATTTTAACAAAATGCTTTTTCCTTTGAGTCAGTCCTAAGAAATTTGGGTACCATCTAAGCCAGAATGAACCAGACAATAATCCTGAACGATGAAATGGATTTGGGAAGAGAGCCTCACCTTCTGGGACCGGGTGGAGAACAAGGAAAGACAGAGAGGATGTCACCCCAGTGTGTTAGAGAGGTAACCAAGCCAGGGTGTTTGATTAGAAGACCTGAAAGTCAGCAGAGAGAGAGTAAAGCATCTGTTCAGTCATTTGGATGTCAAGTCCATCCTGTGTCAAACATCCGGCTCTTGGAAATGTGTGGATGATTGCTTGTGTAGACCTGACCTTTCAGATCTTGGCCACCCTGGTTCTCATCCCAAGTCAAGAAGTCCTTCCTTAGTTGATGCATAGCGCAGGGAGTTCATCCTGGTGCTCTGTGACAACCTAGAGGGGCGCGATGGGGTGGGAGGTGGGAAGGAGGTTCAAGAGGGAGGGGACATGTGTGTACTGATGGCAGATTCATACTGATGTGTGGCAGAAACCAACACAGCATTGTAAAGTGATTATCCTTCAATTAAAAATAAATAAATTCTTTAAAAAAGAAGGGCAAACAACAACAAAAAAAGAAGTCCTTCCTTGTCCTCTGGATTTAAAGATCCCAGAGCTGTCAGGAAAATATTGAAGTCTTTTCTGTTGGAAAAGCCAGAATCTTAGCTCTAGTCTCAGCTCTGCCCCTTAGCTCTGAGCTGTGGAATAAACCATTCCCTGTGGGGCCCCTGTTTCATTCTCTACACAATAAGAGGATTAGACTAGGCGACCTCAAGAGGCCTCCAACTGTGACCTTCAGCCTCTGGTTCTCTTTGTCCTTGTCACTCCACTTGACAGCCAGCTAAGAGTGTGATCTTTGGAACCACATCACTGGCAGTCATATATTGCCTCCATTCCTGGCAGCTGTGGATCTGCACACGTTACTTTTAACTCTCAGAGTCCTCAGTTTCCTCATCTGTAAAATGGATAACAGTACGGTTTTTCACTGCACTTGTTTTCCCCATTCCACTCAACAAAGCTTATCAGGAAGCCACTGAGTGAGAATAGAACCTACCCTGATTTATAAAAATAAAATGTACATCCCATGCATATTTCAGAACATACAGTGTAATTGGTAATAAGATTCTTGGGATGCCTTCTGCAATTGACAGGGAAATATTCTGCAGCTGAGATTTGCTGGCTCCTCCAATCTGGGTCCGTTTCAGCTTTGCTTGAGAAAACTGAGGATCAGACCGGCCCAACTATCTGCCCAGGATCATCCAACAGATGTTTTTGAGTGTCGCTGAAAATGCCAAGGGAGATCTAGAGAGGGGAAGTCCTCTCTCACTCCTATACCCTGCATCTGGTTCTGGGATTCATACTGGAAACATTATGGGTAGAGGGGAGAAAAAAAAAATCAAACCCGTGAATCAAGAGCTTTCCAATCCTTCTGCCTCTTATCCCCATCCATCTGATCTACAGCCTCTTCTTCCACTGCAGGAATGTGTTCTCATAGAAAACTGCTTTTGCCTTATCTCCCTTCTGAGAAAATTTGCTGCTTCTGAAAAGATATATTTGTGCCACAAACTTCGTGTTTGTGCACCTGATTGTAGGTGCAGGAACAAGAAGGCAAATCTGGGTAGTAAAATTGCTTCCTTTTGCTTATCTGCAAACTCTTGACTTAGAGAGGACATCGGAAGAAGACACCAGAATATCTCCCCCCCAGGCAGCTGGTCCCACATCCTCTTGGCTTGGGTACGAGAAATCCCCTGAGTTATTCAGTGTGAAGGGACATAACAGCATCCCTACTGGCAGCAGAACAGCCTATGCCAAAGCCCCAGGGTGCCCAGTCTCTGTTCATTAATGCTGCCCACAGGCTGCAGGAGAAGTCCTTCTGCTTTGACAGGCAGAAGGTCCAGGTTCCAGGGCACTGGAGGAGATAATTGTCTTTATAGCCAGGGGATGCTTGGCAAAGAGGTCAACTGACTTTATACACTCCCCTAAAAGTCTAGGCAGATGATAGTGATGAAACCATATTGTTCTTAACTCCTGGCAAAACAAACAAATGAAAAGATGTTTTAGAAACAGCATGCTCTAGTAGAAAGTACAATATGGGGTCGATATCTGGGGATCTTGCCAGTTATGAGTCCTGTGCTGGCTTCGCTGATGTGTGCTCAGTTGCTTCAGTCGTGTCTGACTCTTTGCAACCCACCAGGCCGCTCTGTCCATGGGATTCTCTAGGCAAGAATACGGAATGGGTTGTCATGCCCTGCCCTAGGGGATCTTCCCAACCCAGGGACTGAACCCGCGACTCCTGCATGGCAGACAGATTCTTTACCCAGTGAGCCACCTGGGAAGCCCAGCTTATCTGGCAAAATTAGATAAATGATTCTTGCTCTGTGTATTTCCTTGGGTTGTTATGAGAATTAAATGAGATGCTAGGTATTAAAAGATTTGGGAGAATATATTGCACTTCTTTATTTATTCAAATCGTGGAGGCTGAGTGTTCTCTAGATGCCAGTAGTTGCAGATAGGGTGGTGCTAGGGGGTACCTGCTCTTACATACAGGTGGGTGAAGGCAGGTGTGCCCTGAGCTGAGGAATGGTTTCTCCAGAGCACCCTCCAGAGGCCACATCCTAGCCCTCCACCTACCAGGTTAGCTGGAAGTACAGATTTTTTCCTTAAGTCTCTTAAGTCTCCAGATTGCTTCCTGGGGTCTGAACGGTCACTCGGCTTCCTCCAGACTTGCAGCCTGAACTCCAGCCCAGATGTGCTCCCTGGAGTAGGGTATGTCACAGCTGCCCCCTGAGATGCCAGCTTCAAAATGGGCCTCCATACAGCCAAGTCCCCCAGCCTGCTGCTGGGAGGGGAAATACCCAGTAGATTCTCAGCTTGCTACTCCTGGTACCAATGACAGCTAGATCTCAGTCCCCAGAGAGGGTGGGATTTCTACCAAGGCTTCTCTGATCCTTTAAGGTGTGAATAATAAAACAGCTGATTTCTACTGACTGATTTATCAATTGATAAACTGGGTATTATCCTGAGCATATTTCATACAGTAACTCTTTCAATCTCGAATTGAAAACAACTCTGTGAGGGCAGGATTAGGATTATCCCCATTTTACAGGCGAGGAAATCAAGGCTAGGAGTGACCCTCCTAAGTCACAGCTCTATGTGACAGAGCCAGGATCTGAACCAGAGCCATTGCCTCTAACTGCTAACCTCTCCTGAAGGAGCTAAGGAGGAGACTTTTCCATCATATACCAAAATAGGGCATATAGATTCAAGTTCAAGTCTGCCCTCAGGATGACAAGGTCAGGGGTGCTTCCAGTGTCCACCAGTTCCTGACTTAATGTCCTCAGTCCTGGTCCTGTCTTCTCCCATCCTGCCCCGCTCCTGCCCCACTCTGGGGTCACTTCCATCTAGGAGTCTGCTTGCCCTCCTGCACGTCAGCTGGGCCAGTTTGCACTAAACAGTGTTCCACAACTTCACGTCTTGGTCTCCTTCTGTGAATTTGTCCTCTGAACGTGCAGCTCTTCCGGAACTACAGTTTCTCTTGCAGAAAACAAAATTAAACCGCTTCCTCACCAGACACCCAGCTGTGCACAAAAAATTAATCAATTACTTTTGAGATAAGAGCTGCAGAAGAGAAGCTCAGGGGGCTGTGGTGATACTGCTGTTATCTCTGAAGACACTCCTCAGCCATTCTATGCAAAGGGAGGCTGGGTTTGTTGAGGACGAGTGTTCATCCTGGTGGATGTTTCGAGGCCTACAGATCCCCCCATAACCTCTCCTGCCGTCTCCTCTCTCCCTCCCTCCCTCCCTCTTAAGTAAAGGTATCAAATCATTACCCCTGCTTAACTACTACTGTGTGATAGGGGCTTCCCTGGTGGCTCAAACGATAAAGAATCTACCTGCAATGTAGGAGACCTGGGTTAGATCCCTGACTCGGGAAGATCTCCTGGAGACGGAAATGGCTATCCACATCAGTATCTTGCCTGAAGAACTCCATGGACAGAGGAACCTAGTGGGCTACACAGTCCATGGGGTACAGAGAATCGGACATGACTGAGCAACTAACATTTTTTCACTTTATTATGTATAATGGCTCTTTTACTGTAGAAGCATTGCACTATTCACTATAAAAAACTTAGATAATAAAAGTTAGCTTGAAAGTAACATTAGTTATCCTTATATTCTCTTATCCCAGATATAACCCGGAGATATAACCCTTATTGAATGTATATGTTTAGGTTTTCTATATTTTCTAGTTATCCCTTACTTTTAACTCAAATGGAATTATACCACACATTGTGTGTGTGTGTGTGTGTGTGTTAGTCGCTCAGTTGTGTCCAACTGTGTGCTAACTCATGAACTGTAGCCCACCAGGCTCCTCTGTTCATGGAATTCTCCAGGCCAGAACACTGGAGTGGGTAGCTATTCCCTTCTCCAGGGGATCTTCCTGACCCAGGGGTCAAACCTGGATCTCCTGCATTGCAGGCAGATTCTTTACCATCTCAGCCATCAGGGAAGCCCACCATACACTTTTTATAGTGTCCTGTTTCCCTTACTAAAGCATCATGATCATCTTTTCTATATCGACAAATGTTTTCCCTTATCATCTAATGACTGGATAATATTTCATTGTATGCTGTGCCATAACTAATTTAATCTCTTTGGGTTGGGTATTTAGTTTGTTTCCAGTTAAAAGCAATAGACACACATACATTGCAATGAATAAATTCCTGCACGCACTCATGATAATTCCTTATGGAGAATTTCTAAAACTGAAAATCACTGGATCAAAAGATGTACATATTTTAAAATATACTTTTTACTTAGGATAGTTTAGATTTGCAGCAAAGCTGCAAAGACACTAGAAATAGTTCCCACATTCATTTTCCCCTGTAAAGTTCTCAGACTGTGATGTATTTGTTCCAACTATAAACCAATATCGGGCTTCCCTGGTGGCTCATATGGTAAAGAATCTACCTGCAATGCAGGAGACCGGGGTTCAATTCCTGGGTGGGGAAGATTCCTTGCAAAAGGGAATGGCTACCCACTCCAGTATTCTTGCCTGGAGAATTCCATGGACAGAGGAGTCTGGCGATCCCGTCCACAGGATCACAAAGAGTTGGACATGACTGAGCATCCAACACCTAACATAAACCAGTATTGGTACATTATTAACCAAAGTGAAAGTGAATTAGCTCAGTCGTGTCTGACTCTTTGCGAGCCCTGTGGACTGTAGCTTACCAGGCTCCTCCGTCCATGGAATTTTCCAGGCAAGAGTACTGGAGTGGGTTGCCATTTCCTTCTCCAGATATCATCCTGACCCAGGGATCGAAGCCGGGTCTCCCGCATTGCAGGCAGACGCTTTACCATCTGAGCCACCAGGGAAGCCCTATTAAGTCACATGCTTTATTCTGATTTCCTTAGCTTTTGCCTAATGTCCTTTTTTCTGTTCCTGGATTCCATCCAGGATGTCATATTACGTTTAGTCATCACATCTCTTTAGGCTCCTCTAGGCTGTGACAGTTTTTCCTTGTTTTTGATGACCTTCATAGTTTTGTGGAGTACTGACTAGGTATTCTGTAGCATGTCCCTCAGTTTGACTTTGTGTGATGTTTTTCTCATGATCACATCAGAGACTATGGGGTTTTGAGAGCAAAACCCACAAAAAGTGCCATTCTCATCACATCATATCAAGGGTACGTGCTGTCCACATGACATCACGATTGGTGTTGACCTTGATCACCAGACTGAGGTTGTGTTTATCAGGTTTCTCTGCTGTAGAGTTACTCCCCCCACTTCCTGTACTGTGTTATTTGGAAGGAAGTTACTCTGCAGACAATTACTCTGATTCCCACACTTAATGAGTGGAGAGTCATGCTCCCCTTCCTGGAGGCGGCAGTATCTACATCAATTATTTAGAATCCTTCTGTACGAGAGAATTGTCCATGCTTCCTTATTCATTCGTTCATTCATTTATATCAATATGAATTCACAGACGTGCATTTTATACTGTGGATTATAATTCATTACTCCATTATTTATTTTGCTCCTTCAATTGTCCCAGCTCTAGCCATTGGGAGCTCTTTCACTTGGCTCCTTTGTCCTTTTGACATTCTCCCATCGGTTTGTGTCTGAGAGCCTCCTTATTTTTCTGGACTCCAGGATGTTCTGGGCTCATCTTGTACATTCTCTGCCCAGAAGAA
This sequence comes from Bos javanicus, assembly GCF_032452875.1. Taxonomy (NCBI): domain Eukaryota; kingdom Metazoa; phylum Chordata; class Mammalia; order Artiodactyla; family Bovidae; genus Bos; species Bos javanicus. The sequence continues at coordinate 21,934,123 of NC_083892.1, forward strand.
GTCATTTTCCCAAGAATTCTTGGTTCCTTTTACAGGAGAACGGGATTAGAAACCAAGACTGGGTGCTGGTTATGCACTTTGCTGTTTACTCCAGGCCCTCCTGGCAGACGGAGCTCGGAAACGTATATGTGCATTGAGCCATGTGTATGGACGTGTCTATCATCATTTCTGTATTTATCCACCTGTATCTATTTTAAGCTAAACATGAGTTCATATTCATGTCTCCAGTTCTAGTCCAGTATGACATGGTTTGCTTTAGCTTTCTTCTTTGCCATTAGCTATATATATATTTTAATTGAAATATAATTGACATACAGTATGATGTTAGTTTCACGTGTACTGCATAGTGATTTTACATTTGCATACACTGTGAAATAATCACCGTAATATGTCTGGTCATCATCTGTCCTCCTACAAAATTATGACAGTATTATTCACCACCATATTCTTTAGGCAACATATTAAATCCCTGTAGCTTCTTTTATAACAACTGGTTTGTATCCCTTTCACCTATTTTGCCCCCCAACACCCCTTCCTCTCTGGCAAATGCACATTTGTTCTCTGTATCTATAAGTCTGTTTTGATTTTGTTTTAATTGTTAGGTTTGTTTAGATTACACCTTTAAGTAATCATATGGTTTTTCTTTCTCTGTCTGACTCATTTCACTTAACATAATACTCTCTAGATCCATCCATGTTGTACAAATGGCAAGATTTCATTTTCTTTATGTCTGAGTAGTACTCCATTTCGGAGAAGGCAATGGCACCCCACTCCAGTAGTCTTGCCTGGAAAATCCCATGGACGGAGGAGCCTGGTAGGCTGCAGTCCATGGGGTCGCTAAGAGTCGGACACAACTGAGCGACTTCACTTTCACTTTTCACTTTCAAGCATTGGAGAAGGAAATGGCAACCCACTCCAGTGTTCTTGCCTGGAGAATCCCAGGGACGGCAGAGCCTGGTGGGCTGCAGTCCATGGGGTCGCTAAGAGTTGGACACGACTGAAGCGACTTAGCAGCAGCAGCAGTACTCCGTTTTATATATATATGTGTGTGTGTGTATATATATATATATATATATATATATATATATATATATAAAACGTATCATCTTTATTCTTTCATCCATAGATGCACAATTAGGTTGCTTCTATATCTGGACTATTTTAAATAATGTTGCAGTGAACATTGGTGTCCGTATAGCTTTTCAAATTAGTGTTTTTGCTTGGAAGATAGCTATATTTTAAAGGCTTTTGACTTATACTGCCATATTGCCTTCCATGAACTTCTTTTGAGGGGAGGACAGGAGTTAGAGAACTATGCCCTGAACCTCTTTGCTGACAATCAGGTTTGAATAAAATTGATCACACACACCGCCTAGAATGACACATTCTAAGCTAACATTTCTCATGCTATATGAGAGATATGAAGTCCCTTTTTGCTTGAAGAGATCAAAATCTGAAAGTACTTGTGTGCACAACTCCCCCACTTTGAGAATCAGAGACCACTAACATCAGAGAAGCGCTCCAGGTGGAAATCTGTGGTTATTTCTTGCTTTGTTGAGTACTTTTTTGAGCCATGACTAAGATCTTTTGATCTGAGTGGCTTCCAAACTGCTTTTAAGTCCAGATAAAGAGTAGGTCTTTTATTCCCAACTTGTGGACCTGAGACCTCATGGGGTAAACAATGGACTATGGAATCTGTATAAAGGGTCACAAAACTCAGGTACCTGCAGAACCAGGTGGGTTACACATGAGGGAAAGACTGCTGGCAAACTGGGAAACTCAGGGCCTAGTTATAGAAATGTGGGCCCAGTGTCACCAGGGCCTCTGATTTCTTTTGAAGAAGCCAGAAATCTAGATTTTTGTGTGAACCCCTGCAATTTTTAAATGGTGGTCATGATTGGCAATCTTTCCAAAACACTGTCAGAGCCAGCCAAAATATGTCCTCTGGCAAGATATGACCTTCAGAATTCCTGTTTGGGACTTTGGTATTGGCACTCACTTGTTCATAGGAAAACCGTTAAGTCAATTACGTGGGAATCCATGACCATCTTTTTATACTATAAAGGGATCCCACACACAACAAGTTCAAATAACACTGGGTTACTGGGTTACAAGTTCAAATAATTTGTGTTCAAATAACACTGGGTTACTTTGTCTTGCAAAAGCATTCATTTAAAAAAATTTTTTATTTTGTATTGGGATATAGCCAGTTACAATGTTGTGATAGTTTCGGGTGGACAGAAAAGGGACTTAACCATACATATACTTGTATCCATTTCCCCCCAAACTTCTTTCCCATCCAGCCTGCCACATAACGTTGAGCAGAGTTCCATGTGCTATAGGCTTCCTAGGTGGCACCAAAACTGAAATTGTTGGTCACTCAGTCGTGTCTGACTCTGCAATCTCATGGACTATAGCCCACCAGGGTCCTCTGTCCCTGGAATTCTCCAGGCAAGACTGGAGTGGGTTGCCATTTCCTTCTCTAGTGGATCTTCCCGACCCAGGGATTGAACCCAGGTCTTCCACACTGTAGCCAGTTTCTTCACTGTCTGAGCCACCAGGGAAGCCCTACTGGTAAAGAACCCACCTGCCTACCGATGCAAGAGACATAAGAGATGCAGGTTCGATCCCTGGGTTGGAAAGATCCCCTGGAGAAGGAAATGGAAATCCACTCCAATATTCTTGCCTGGGGAATCCCCATGGACAGAGGAGCCTGGTGGGCTACAGCCCATAGGGTCGCAAAGAGTCGGACACGACTGAAGAAACTTAGCAGGCACATATGCACCGTGTGCTATACAGTAAGTCCTTGACATTTATCCATTTTAAATATAATAGTGTGTACATGTCCTTTCCAAACTGCCTAACTATCCTTTCCCCCCATCCTTCCTCCTGGCAACCATAAATTCATTCTCTGTGAGTCTCTTTCTGCAAAGAGAAAGAGACTTTCTAAAGACTTTCTAAAGAGAAAGAGACTTTCTAAAGACTTTCTAAAGAGAAAGAGACTTTCTAAAGACTTTCTCATTCACTTTTTTAAAATGTTATTTATTTTTCAATTGGATAATAATTGCTTTACAATATTGTGTTGGTTTCTGCCATATATCAACATGAATCAGCCATAGGTATACATATGTCCCCTCCCTCACCTCCCACCACTCTAGTTTGCCACAGAGCACCAGGCTGAGCTCCCTGTGTTATACAGCAGATAGCCAGTGGGAAAACATTCACTTTTATTTCTTTCCTGAATCAGTGAGTTTCCAAACAAGTTAGAATTCAGACTCTCTGGAGGCTGAGGGATTAAGACTGGAACGCAGCAAACCATTAGTGGCAGAATAAGCCAGGTCAACTTCATGGGGTGTTGGGGGAAATGTGATTCCCCTACCACCACCCAAAATAATCACAAGATGTGTGGGGACAGGGGGGACATCTGCCCACCCTGTGAAGGCATGTCCCCCACACTCTATGGTCTTCATTGCTTCTGCTTTTCTGACTCATGAGTCTTTCAGGGCTATGGGGGATTGATTTAAAAGCATCCCATAAGGCAGGGAATGGAGCCGAGGGAATTATTATCCATTCAGCAAGATTAAGCCTCCAAATGAAAACCATACTTCTTCGTTCATCTTGGCATGCAGACCATGTTCTCTCACCCAAGAGAACACTATTAGTTGGCAACCAAAAAGCTGCGATGTTCATGATCATTTTCTTAAGTTTTTGAACAACTGTATTTTCTTCTGGTCCTCTGGACTTCCCTAAATTGGCATCTCCTTTCTGCTTCCTAGATTTCTGTGTTTGGGGCATAGATCTGGGTTTGAAAGTTATTACTTGGATGAGTAATTCTTCATGGAATAGTTCTGAGTGTCTAGTGAGATGACATAGAAAGGGATTCTAATTTTTATTTATTTATTTTTGGCTGCACTGGGTCTTCGTTGCTGTGTGCAAGCTTTCTCTAGAGGTGGCACGTGGGCTTCTCATCGTGGTGGCTTCTCTTGTGGCAGAGCATGGGCTCTAGGGCATGCAGGCTTCAGAAGTTGTGGTGCAGGCTCAGTAGTTGAGGTATACGAGCTTAGTCGCCCCATGGCACGTGGGACCTACCCAGACAGGGGATGGAACCCATGTCCCTCGCACTGGCTCATGGACTCCAAACCACTGGATCACCAGGGAAGTCTTAGAGAGGGATTCTAAATTAAACACCGGGACACTGTAAATTCTGAATCTTTCTTCTGTTATCCTGATGCCAGAGATCCCTAGGACCCAAGCACATGGAAAGCAAGAGCAGTCGCTCAGCTTTTCCCTTTTACTCCCTCATCTCTTATCTTCTGGCTTCCACTGTGTTCTCCTTCTAATCCATTTTCCTCATTGTCTCCTGAGTAATCTTTTGAAAACACCCATAAGGTCGAGCTCTCCTTCTGCTTAATATTCTCCAAAGGCTTCCCAAGATTCTTTTAAAAATAAGCCTTCTTATCACAGCCCCGTTAAACCTTGCTACTCGAAGTGTGGTCCTTGGACCTGGAGCATCAGCATCTTCTGGGAGCTTGTTAGAAATGCAGCTGCTGAATGCAACCTACTGAACCAGAATCTGCATTTTCACAAGATCCTCCAGTGACTGGGCTGCCCATCAAAACTGAAGAACCTATGGGCTTCCGGGCACACACTAGTAGTTCTCAGCCCAGGTTGCATACTGAGTCACCTGGGAAGATTTTGAACACATCCTGCCCAGCCCCCATCTGGATGTGGTAGATTCCAGACTCTGGTATTTTTTTTTTAAATCTCCCCAGGTGGGACTTCCCTGGTGGTCCAGCGGTTAAAAATCCACCTGTCAGTGCAGGGGGCGTGAGTTCAATCCCCAGTGTGGGAAGATTCCACATTAGGCAGAGCAACTAAGCCAGTGAGCCACAACTACTGACCCTCTTGCCTAGAACCCATGCTCTGAAACAAGAGAAACCACCGCGGTCAGAAGCCCACACACCTCAACTAAAGAGTAGTTTGCAACAACTGATGGCAATAACTAGAGAAAGTCTGGGCGTAGCAATGAAGACTCAGCGCTGCCCCCTCCCCCCAAAAAAACTCCCCAGGTGGTTGTAAGATACAACTAGGGGTCAGAACAACTGCTTTACTCTTGCTTGTCCCTCTGGCTTCATCCCCCAAGGTCCCCACATCCATCTTTTTTTTTCATACTCTAAAAATGCCGAGTGACATGAGTCTCTCGCCCTCATGTTCCTGCTGCCTAGGACGCATCTCTTGTGGTCTTCTTATCGTTTAGAACGCTACTTCAACATCAGCGTTTCAGGTCCTCTTCCCTGGCTAGTCCCACTGCCCACTGGATCTGTACCCCACTGCCCTGTTTGATTGCCTTCAGAGCATTTATTGCTATCTGCAGGTAACGAACATGCTTCTGTATTTCTTGGCCCATGAAATGGTTGCTTTTGTTCATTAGAATTTCAGTTTCAGGAAGACTGAGACCTTGCAGGTTTTATTTACCATCAGGGCTGGATTCATGGTAAACTAAGGACGTGCTTTGCGCAAGAACATGTGGTGGGGGGAGAGTGACAGAAAGAAAGCTTTTTTAAAACAAGATTTGGTATTTCAAAAGCTGACCAAAGTTAGTCATCATGGGAAAAAAATTAGAATCTGTTGTACTTCCTTATACATATTTTAAAATAGTTCTTAAAAAAAAATACAAGAGGGAAAAGGTACCAATCATCTTTTTAGTACTTATAGATTTAAAATTTTAAACTTAAAAAAATTAAAGTACAACGCACTCCAGCATTCTTGCTGGAGAATCCCATGAACAGAGGAGCCTTGTGGGTTACAGTCCATACGGTTGCAGAGTTGGACATGACTGAAGTGACTTAGCACAAATGCATGAAAAGTGTAACATGCATACAGAGAAATGCATCCTCAACTCAGTGAAATTTCATAAACTGAACACTCCTATGTATCCATCACCCGATCAGCTTCTAGAAGCTTCTCTCATGCTCCTTCTGACCACTGTCAGCCCTCATTCAGCATAGACTCAGTTTTTGGAAAGTTCTAATCCAACATTGACACCTCTGTGGCCCCATGACTAGAGCAGTGCCTGGCAAATATTGGGCGATCAATCAGTGTTTGCTGAATAAATGAATTGGCTCATTGATTAATTACTTCCTCCAATTATCTCTATGCACACCCCCCTGATGGGGAATCCAGAGAGGGCGGCTCTCAGAGGCTGGAATGTATAAAAATCATGTGATAGGCTCAGAGCTGACCTCAGTCTCCTTTAGGATGCCAGCAATTGATGGCATTTTCCAGGTCCAGTTGGTCTGTGAGCCTTTTGATGGAAGCAGGGAGGCGGGTTTGCTTTGGTGCCTGCCCCCCGATGGTACCCATCCAGCTGCACCACCGCCCGTCAGCAGGAGTGGGAATTATCACACCAGTGGGCTGTTCCTGGCGTCACTGTGGTCACTGCCCTTTGGGTTTCTTTGCATTTAACTGGGGCTTATATTTCGCCCCATGGAAACTCAGGGCTCCTATTCTTCCTTCTGGGCTTTTCGTTTTTTCCCTTCTAGTTGATGAAGCAACCGTGCTGAGCAAGGTAAAAAGGTTGAATTGCAGTTTCAGAAGCAGAGAGGTACTAAACCACGGTTTCCTGTGCAGCAGGCGTGTGGGACAAAGGGAGGAGGGCACTGGCACTGACCCCAAAAGACAGGGACACGTGGCAGTCCATGGCCTCTTGCTCACCATTGTGCTAGGAAGTATTCCTTCTAGCCATTGGCTGTGCTGCTGTGCTGAGCTTAGTCGCTCGGTCATATCCAACTCTTTGCAACCCCATGGACTATAGCCCACCAGGCTTCTCTGTCCATGGGGATTCTCCAGGCAAGAATACTGGAGTGGGTTGCGTGCCCTCCTCCGGGGGGCTAGCCATTGGCTAACCACCCCCAACACATACACATTTGCCTGAGTGTCCAGGTACCACGATGCCTTCAGAATTCAATTGTCCCCAGCTGTAAGAAGATTTCCTGGACACAGTTCTTCCCACCCCCAATTCCTGCCACTACGCTCCCCCACCACACACACACAAGTTCCACAGTTTGCGTTAGGTGTGATGTCTGGCTCTATCTCAGGCATAAACACAACTTCTCACAACACTGCCATGCCCTGTGCTGCAACTTCACTGGCAGCCCCTCATTTAGTCCCCATCCCAGCTCTATGAAGCCCCTCCTGGCCTCATCCCCATTTTACAGATGGGGAAAATGAGGCTCCTGGAGGTTGACTTACCCAAGGTCTCTCAGCTAGTAAGTGGCAGAGCCAAGACTGGCACCCCGTCTGTTCGAGTGACAGATGCTGGACAGCATCTGACCAGCTACGGGACTGCACCTGCAGACACGGCCCATTCATAGCTGAGCCCTCGGTATAAAGAGGATACAGTATAAAGAGCTCTCTGGAAATTGCCCTCAGTATAAAGAGCTGCCTCGGCCAAGGTCACACACCTTTCGCAAGGGGCATCCCACGTCCAACAGCTGCTTAAGGTACGGGGTACAAAGACCCCGCCCCCTTGCTTTCATTCAGGACATCTCTAAATATCAGCTCAGCTCCAGAGTCCCCATACCCATAGAGCAGACTGAGACCACATAACAACCACATCACAGGTGCATATGCCCCCTGGCCGGCCCTTCTTCCCTTACTCCCCCACCACACAGGGAACATCCCCAGGAGCCCATCCCAAAAAAACCTGACATGCAAATCTTCAGGATCTGTATCCTGAGAACACAAACTATGAAAACTCCAAGGCACACACTAGACTCTGAGGTCTGTAAACTTTACCTATGGTTTTCCCAGCCCAGTACCCAGCAGGCAGAGATGGGAAAACAACCCAAGCCTGCCTCTTCTCCATGCACCTCTTGGAAAAATTGGATGTTCTCACTTATAATGAAGGGCTTCCCTGGTGGCTCAGACAGTAAAGAATCCACCTGCAATGCAGGAGACCTGGGTTCAGTCCCTGGGTCAGGAAAATCCCCTGGAGGAGGGCATGGCCACCCACTCCACTATTCTTACCTGGAGAATCCCCATGGACAGAGGAGCCTGGCGGGCTACAGTCCATGGGGTCTCAAAGAGTCCCCAAACATGACTAAGCATAGCATAACTTATAACAAAATGATTGTAGGGGTCTTCCCTGGTGGTCCAGTGTCTAAGACTCCATGCTTCCAATGCGGAGGGCCCCAAACATGACTAAGCATAGCATAACTTATAACAAAATGATTGTAGGGGTCTTCCCTGGTGGTCCAGTGTCTAAGACTCCATGCTTCCAATGCGGAGGGCCTTCAATCTCTGATTTTGGTTGCATGCTGCAACTGAAAAAAAAAAAAAAAGATCCCTCATGCTGCAAGGAAGATCAAAGATCCTGCATCCCACAACTAAGACCTGCTACAGTCAAATAAATAAAAATAAATGTATTTTTTTTAATGGTGTAGGACACTATGTGACCAGGGAAGAAATCTTTTCTGGGGTGTGATAGGCAGGGACTCTGATCCCCTGAGGACTTCACTGCATTGATATTCTTTCTGACTCGCAGTCCTACTTCTGGTGGCTGGTGGCATCTCCCCAAATAGGGGGTGGGGTGGAGAGGCCATGATCCCTCCAGCAGACCCAGACCTGCAAGAAAAGGATCTCCCTGTGCCCATCCAGGGGTGTGAGATCTGTGTTCCTGATGGGCATCTTGCTGCTGTGTCTGCCTCCCTGGCTCCATGCTGAACTCTCCACTGGGCCGTATTTGTATCTGAAACTCCTGGGCATCTGACAGGGCCTTTGACTCTGTGGACACTCCGAAAACCTTGAATGAGCAGATGAGCCAGGGACCCAGGAGGAAGGTCGATAAAGGGGGAAGGACCCCACGTGCTAGGGGGTAGATGGTGGATCACCACCAACACCGTGTCCCCGTTCATTGGTGACCTTGGTCCCCACCCCCGAGGAAGAGGGTTCAGATCCACACCTCACAGCTTCGAGCCTGGGTGTGGCTGTTCCTGAAGCCATCTGCTCTACCAGTGTCTACAGCGGCCAGGGCAGAGGCGGTGCGCCCACCTCCTTCCTCTGCACGTCGGAATCTGCACAGCATGTACGACTTCGCTGGCTGGGCCCTTGTCTCTTCCACACCATCCATCATCTCTGCAAGCTGTCCTTGCAGCCGGCCTGTGTCTTACTTATGTCTGGATTCCAACATCTTCTTGTCCAGGCCGGATCTCATTGTAAGCACCTAACCAATTAATATTATCAATGGTAAAAGCTAACAATAAGCATTTGAAACATTTACTATGTACCACTGGCCTAATTAGCACTTCGCCGATGGCTCAGCAGGTGAAGAATCTGTCGGCAATGCAGGAGACCAGGGTTTGATCCCTGGGTTGGGAAGATCCCCGGGAGGAGGATGCAGCAATCCATTCCAGTATTCTTGCTGGGATAATCCCATAGACAGAGAAGCCTGGCGGGGTTGAAAAGAGTTGGACGTGACTGAAGTGACTGAGCAAGTATGCGCTGGCCTAATAACCTCTCCCGAATGGACTTATTTAACCTTCACAGCAGCTCTATGAATTGTTGTTCTCACGTTGCAGAGGTAGAAACTAAGGCACAGAGATATCAAGCAACCTGCCTGAAGTCACGCAGCTAGTCAAGTAGGACAGTCAGGCTCTGAGTGCAAGTGTTTCAGCAGCACTTTGTACCTCCCCAGTGAGCACAAAGTTAGGGCGATACGGACAAAGAAAAAAGGACTGATGAGTAGATAAGGTACAAAAGGAAGGTAATAAACAAATGCTATTTAGTGCTTAATATGTGCTCAGATCAGATCAGATCAGATCAGTTGCCCAGTCGTGTCCGACTCTTTGCGACCCCATGAATCGCAGCACGCCAGGCCTCCCTGTCCATCACCAAATCCTGGAGTTCACTCAGACTCACGTCCATCGAGTCAGTGATGCCATCCAGCCATCTCATCCTCTGTCGTCCCCTCTTCCTCCTGCCCCCAATCCCTCCCAGCATCAGGGTCTTTTCCAAGGAGTCAACTCTTCTCATGAGGTGGCCAAAGTACTGGCGTTTCAGCTTTAACATCATTCCTTCCAAAGAAATCCCAGGGCTGATCTCCTTCAGAATGGACTGGTTGGATATCCTTGCAGTCCAAGGGACTCTCAAGAGTCTTCTCCAGCACCACAGTTCAAAAGCATCAATTCTTCAGCACTCAGCCAGGTACCTTCTTATAGTTTTTCTCCCAACACCTGCACAGTGAGATAGGAGAGGCTCAGAGAGGTTAAGTAACTTGCTCAAGGTCATCACAACAGGTGTCTATCTGTCTGGATTCAAACCCAGACCTCCTGACACCTGTTAGAGCAACCTTATTCTTTATAGGAATGAAATGCTTTCAGCATGAGAAAACCACCAGGTAAGCCTCTCACTCAGGCTGTGACCTCCTGATGGGCCCACATAATATTCGTTTGTCTTGGTTTCGCACACACGTCCTAACACAAAGCCTGTTGAGTGAGCAAATGAATCATCGTTCACGTACTTTCACACAGGGGTGCCTGATGGGACTTCATAGAAATAGTGGAGGGATGTGTTGCGAAGGTAATGATTTCTCCACAAGGCAGACAGAAATGATCTTCAAAGAGTGAATCAGATCATTCCCACCAAGGGATGGCAGGGAAGGCCTCTCTGAGGAGGTGACATTTGAGCTGAGACCTGCAGCTCAAGAGAGAAGTTGCAGGGAAGAAGAAGCCGGCCATGTGAGAATATAGGAGAGATACATTCCAAGAAGAAGAAACAGTGTGTGCTAAGGCCCTGGGGCAGCAAAGAGCTCTGTGTGTTTGTAGCTGGAGGGACCAGAGCATGATGACCCATGGAACAGCGTGGTAGATGAGGGCCGGAAGGTAGACAGGGACCAGATCAGGACGACATCGTAGAATTCAGTGGGGACGTCAGATGTGGGTTTACATGTAGTGCTGGTGGTGGTTTAGTCGCTCAGTCGTGTCTGACTCTTTGTGACGCTATGGGCTGTAGCCTTCCAGGCTCCTCTGTGCATGGGATTCTCCAGGCCAGAATATTGGAGTGGGTTGCCATTTCCTTCTCCAGGGGATCTTCCCGACCCAGGGATCGAACCTGGGTCACCTGCGTGGCAGGCAGAGACTTTGCTGTCTGAACCACCAGGGAAGCCTAATTCTAAAAATAGTGGGAAGCTATTGGAGGACTTTAAAGCAGAGGGGAAGACATGAAGTGATCTTCTTTGTAAAATATCACTATGGGAAAGAACTGAATGAGACCAGAAGCAGGGAGACCATTAGGAGGAGACATCCAGGTGGGAGGGGATGGTGGCTTGGACCAGTGTGAGGAAGTCAGTTCAGTTCAGTCACTCAGTCATGTCTGACTCTTTGCAACCCCATGAACCGCAGCATGCCAGGCCTCCCTGTCCATCACCAACTCCCGGAGTCCACCCAAACTCATGTCCATTGAGTCGGTGATACCATCCAACCATTTCATCCTCTGTCGTCCCCTTCTCCTCCTGCCCTCAATCTTTCCCAGCATCAGGGTCTTTTCAAATGAGTCAGCTCTTCGCATCAGGTGGCCAAAGTACTGGAGTTTCAGCTTCAGCATCAGTCCTTCCAATGAACACCCAGGACTGATATCCTTTAGGATGGACTGGTTGGATCTCCTTGCAGTCCAACACCACAGTTATCCAACACCATAGTTCAAAAGCATCAATTCTTCGACACTCAGCTTTCTTTATAGTCCAACTCTCACATCCATACATGACCACTGGAAAAACCATAGCCTTGATGGACCTTTGTTAAGTAATGTCTCTGCTTTTTAATATGCTGTCTAGGTTGGTCATAACTTTCCTTCCAAGGAGTAAGCATCTTTTAATTTCATGGCTGCAATCAGCCATCTGCAGTGATTTTGGAGCCCCCAAAAACTAAAGTGTGAGGAAGCAGCATTCCTAACAGCAGCAAGCTTTGGCAATTGAGTTGACAGACATTGATAACAAACTGGATGTTTGAGAGTGAGGGGAAATCTATGAAAAACTCACCTGCCTGAGATAGGGAAGACCAACAGTGAAAATAGCTATTGCTTAAACAGCGGTTGCTAGGTGCTGTTTTCATCACTTACTGTATGTTAATACTTCCTTTCAGCTTCACAGCAGCCCGAGGAGGAAGCTAATGTCATTCCCATTTACAGATGGGGAACACTGAGATACAGAGAGGTTAAGCGATGTGCCCAAAGTCCCACAGCTAGTGGGTGAGAGTGCTGGGATTTGAGCCTGGATTCAGATTCCAAGCACTGGCATTTCACTGTGGATTCTTCCCCTTAGAGAAGAATGTTGACAAGGTAGGGGGCTTTCTGGACTCCCCCACATCCTGCTGTGAGCTGTCAGTAGGCAGAGATGAATAGCTATTCTCCTGAGGCTGTTAGAGTTCAAGTGGATGCACGTACAGGCTTCCCAGGAGGCTCAGTGGTAAAGAATTTGCCTGAAATATAGGAGACGCAGGAGATGCAGTTTTGATCCCTGGGTTGAGAAGATCCCCTGGAGAAGGAAATGGTAACCCACTCCAGTATTCTTGCTGGAGAATCCCAAGGAGAGAAGTGCCTGGTGGACTATAGTCCATAGGATTACAAAGAGTCAGACACGACTGAAGCAACTTAGCGCACGCACACACACACACACACAGGCACACACACACACACACACACACACACACATGCATGGAGACACATATTCCTCCTAGATACACGCCAGGTGATGACCCTTCAAGGCCCCAAACCAGGGACTCCATCGGGTCCTGCTTCCTGGCCAGCTCCCCAGCGTGGACACAAAGGAACCAGTCCTTAGGGCGTTTTCAAGCTGTTTCCCTTTTCTGGGTGGAGACCCTTGAGCTGTCTCATTCAGCCACAATATGGGGCAGAAGTTAAGAGTAAAAACTCTGCAAAGAGATGTGAGGCACATTACTTGACCTTTCTGTGTCTCAATTTTCCCATCTGTAAAATGGGAACAATGTTAGTTATAATGGGGTTATAATGAGTTAATATATATAAAGTATTATTAAAAAGTGCTTGGCACATTCTAAGAGCTTTTTCACATGGGTGCTAAGAAATAAAATGGTGATAGGTGAGGGCAAGGGGGAGATGCAATACTTCTCCAAGCCAAGATCATCATCCACAGAACAAAATGAGCACACATGTCTATCCAGGGACCTGACCTGTTTGGGGGTTGATGTTGGGGAAAATGTTAAAATCAGGCTTCAGTCCATCTGTTCTAAATATGAAATCAGAGTCAACAAGAAGGAGTAGGGTGTTAAATATTGGTGGCTGGGCTGGACTGCATTAGGCAATAGGAGCAAACATTTTACACGATGAGCCACGACCCCCTGGCTGGGAGGCTCCAGGTCTAAAATGGATCAGAGTGTGAACCCAGGTCAGCGTCTCAGCCCATCAAAACAACCCACATCCCACTCCAGCTTTGGTGAGTTGTGTTAAGAGAGGAAAACAGTGTAAAAGTGCAGAGCTAGACTGATTAAATGGAAAAGGGAATGGCACCCCTCTCCAGTATTCTTGCTTGGAGAATCCCATGGACAGAGGAGCCTGGCAGGCTACAGTCCATGGTGTCGTAAGAATCAGACACGACTTAGTGACTAAACCACCACCACCAGACTGGTTCAAAGCCCAGCTCTCCACTTGTTAGCTGTGCTTCTTTACACAAGTCACTTACCTTCTCTATGCCTCAGTTTTCCCATCTGTAAAACCTTGGGTGATAGTAATAATAATATGTATCTTATGGTGCTGTAGTGAGGAAAGAATGAAAAGTATGATTCTAGCACCCAGTAAACACTGAATAAATAGCAATCTCAGTGTGTATAATGCTTTGTCATTTTTAAAAACATTAATCTGCTCTTATTTTAATTAATTAATTAATTTTGGCCATGCCACATGGCATGTGGGATTTTAGTTCCCTGACCAGGGATTGGACCTGTGCTCCTAGCATTTGAAGCAGTCTTAACCACTGGACCACCAGGGAAGGCCCCATGATGTATCTTTTCTAAAATATTAAGTTAAAACTTCTATATTAAGAACTTTATATGAACTGATTTATTTCTCACAACAGCTCCCTGATATAAATCCTATTACTGTCCCTCATTTGCTGATGAAAAAAATGAGACTCAGAGAGGTTAAGCAGTTTGCCCAAGGATACACAGCTTGAAGCATCAGGACTGGGATTTGAATCCAGGTAGCCTGGCTCCAGAGTCAAGGCTCAAAATACCACACTAAGAGGGTTTTGTTTTGTTTTTAATGCAATGATATTTTTAAAAGCTTCATTTTCTGCACTGTTCAGGATCTGTTTAAAAAAGATGAAACTGGCCAAAAAGATATACTTACTATGTCTTCACTATCCGAAAGCAGAGCTCCTGGGACTTCCCTGGTGGTCCAGCGGGTTAGGACTCTGCACCTCTGATGCAGAGGGCGTGGGTTCAGTTCCTGGTTGGGAAACTTAGATCCTGCATACTGCGTGGTATGGCCCCCCAAAAAAGAACAGATACCCGATTATGACGGGGCAGAGCTTCTCTCCAGAGGTAGGCTCCTGGTGAGCAGAAATAGATTCATACTTTAATAGACCCAGTGCAAAATGAAATTTTTTTTCATCATTTCAAAAATATTAAGAATTTCAAGACGATAAGAACAAAGCATTCAACCAAGGCCAGGATTCTTCTGAGCATGGGACGCTGTGAGGCTGCTCCGCTCCTCTACCCTTGGAGCTGCCCTGATGCAGGGGCCTGGCTCCACTTCACCCGCAGGGCAGCCCCGTGGCCCTGGCTGAACCATGTCACCTGAGAGGTTGTGAGTGGCCTTGACCTTTCACCCCAGGGCACCATGCTGTGAAAAAGGAAGGAAGCCCTGCCTTCCTGGATGAATCTAGAAAACACTTCTCCTCGGTCTGAGCCAAAGCCCCATTCTTTCCCCAGGATTTATCAGCCTTCAGAATGCTTTGTATGTATGGGACCCCCCCATCCTTACAATATGGATGTTGCTATACACCTCTGTGTGCCCACAGACGCCCCAGCAACCCAGCTTCATTCTGAAACCCAGCAAACTCCCCAAGGATGCCCCGTCCCCTTCTCAGTCCCTCCTCTTCCTTCTTTTCCTTCTCCTCCTTCATCCCCTCACTCAACCTCCTTCATCTTTATGCCATCCAGAAGCCTCCACAGTCAGGAAATCCAGGTAGGAAGAAAGTGAAAAATGGAAGCCGTGGGCTCTGAGTGTTATGTGATTGAGAAATCAGGGAGTCTGTAAGGGTGGGAGCCCCCCGGGCTGCCGTATTAGGAAGCTGTGGGTGCGTGCGGGCTTTTTTTATTCTCTACCAGGTTCTTCGGGAAGTTCCTGGAACATGGGAGCGGCCTTGCCCACCTGAAGATCCTAAGGAGGTGGCTCCATCTGGGAGCTTCCAAAACAAACCCCCCACTCCCGCTGGTGCTTCCCTTACCCAGCAGCCCCAGCTTCTCCTCTGTGCCTTGCAGGATTATTTTTGGAAATCTACTAATTCAACAGGTATTCACTGAGCGCTTCCCCGAGGCCAGGCCACACTTGTCAGACTGCTGACTCGCTTTGTATCTTGGGTGGAGATTCACCCGCCTCTGTGTCTCTCCCAGCCCAAGACAGGGCTCTTTGAATCCAAAGAAGGGACCCGTGTGCTTCTTCAGCTGTCAGAACACACCCGCCACTTCACTGCTCCCTCCTCTGATCACCAGCCTCACCACAGCGGTATCATCGGATTGCTGGCATTTACTGAGCACATACTATGTCCCAGACAGCATGGTGTACCTAATGAGGTGGTACTGTTATTATCCTTGTCTTACCAAGGAAGAAACGGAGGTTCGGAAAGTGTAACGTGTCCGAGGCCCCATAGCCTGGGAGCCAGGCTGGACCTAAGGTCTTCGCCACCTGGAGGATCTCAGGGACCCTTTGGACTTCATCCATCCTGAGACATCAAGGGCAGACACAACCTCCCTTTTACCATCCCTGGCAGGAGCCCGTCCTGTTTGTCTGCCAGTGCCTGCCCTGCCACATGCCCCGGGCCCTCCCCCATCAGTGCCCTGGCTGAGCTCCGGTGTCAGCCTTTCCTTGAGCCTCTGCCTGAATGCCCAGCATGCTGCGAGCAACTCTGAACCCTGGGCTCTCACTCTGGCTTGTGAGCCTGTGCTTGTGAGCTCCCTGGGGAAGGTTCTAGCCCACTTCCCCGAGCCCCCACGGAGCCAGTGCGGAGCAGGCAGCCATGCCGCTTGCTGGGGTGACAACGGATTGGCCCATCCGTGGCTTCGTTCTGCTCTGTCTTCCCAGAACTTCTCCCAGCAGTCCGACTGAGATACCCAAGACTCCACCCCACCCCCAGCAGCCCTGGAACCCCCCAGCTCGCTCCAAGCTGTGCCTGGTCTGCACTTGGATCCTCGGAGTGAGAGACAGTTTGGCACCCCGCCCCCCAAAGTCCTGATGTGGTGACCCCATGGGGAGCAGAAATGAACAGATCTGGGTACAAATTCCAGCTTGGCTACTTGGCCAGGTCATCAAGCATTCCTTGACTTCCCTGATCTGCAGTCCCCTCACTAATGAAATATGGATAAAAATGCACAAACAATAACATCAGTTCAGTTCAGTCACTCAGTCGTGTCCGACTCTTTGCGACCCCATGGATTGCAGCACAGCAGGCTTCCCTGTCCATCACCAACTCCCAGAGCTTACTCAAACTCATGCCCATTGAGTCAGCGATGCCATCCAGCCATCTCATCCTCTGTCATCCCCTTCTTCTGCCCTCAATCTTTCCCAGCATCAGGATCTTTCTTTTCTAATGAGTCAGTTCTTCATATCAGGTGGCCAGAGTATTGGAGCTTCAGCTTCACCATCAGTCCTTCCAGTGAATATGCAGGACTGATTTTCTTTAGGATGGACTGGCTTACAACATAGTGATAACACAGGGGAAATGTCTTCTGTAGTACCTAGGACACAGACATCACATGACAAGTAGGACCAGCTTCCAAAACTAGGGAATGAGTGAATGAATGTGAATGAAGGGATCTCACAAATGACCCACCAGGCTGCAGAGTAACCATCATCACCCTTATTGCTCACATAGGCTAGGTCCCATGGACATGCTCCATGCTTTATTTATATTATCTCATTTAATTGGCCATTCCAGCTTTCCAGTTAAGGAAACTGCAGCTTGGAGATGCTGAAAAATTCAAGCAAGGCTGCATGGGCAAGAAGGGGCAGAGACAGGAGACAGTTTTCAGCTTGGGGTTGGCTATGCCTGAGCCTGAGCTCTTAACCACTGAGTTATGCCTCTAGGCTGGCTCTCTTTGAGACCATTGTGTGCGTGCAGGCTAAGTCTATTCAGTTGTATCTGACTCTTCACAATCCCATGGACCAGGCTCCACTGTCCATGGGATTCTCCAGGCAAGAATACTGAAGTGGATTGCCATGTGCTCCTCCAGGGGATCTTCCCGACCTAGGGATCAAACCCGTGTCTCATGTCTCCTGCACTGGCTGGCAGGTTCTTTACCACTAGCGCCACCTGGGAAGCCCCTCTCTGAGGCGGTTAGACTCCACCTAACCATGGAATCACATGGTGGAAGTGATGTGGGTCGGGTGGAGGTGATGGGTGTGTTCCTCAGCCTGTTCCAAAGACTACAGACAGAACATGAAGGAGCCACTGTTCACAGGGATGGGTGAGCCCTGGGGGCTACCGTGGAGCCCCCAGACCAGCAGCAGCAGCAGCAGCAGCAGCAGCATCTCCTGGGAGCTTGTTAAACGTGCAGAATCTCAGACCCATCCCAGATCTGCTGAGTCAGAATTTCTCGGGAATCTGCATTGTAACAAGCCCTGCAGGGGACCCTGTGCCCCTGAAGTTTGGGAAGCGCTGCTCTCAAGGGTTCCAGCCTCTGGGCCTTTGCACTTGTTGGTCACCCAGCTAGGATGCTCTCCTTCTTGCTCTTGGCATGGCTGGCTCATGTTCTGCATCCAACCTCAGCTCAGATGCCCCTTCCAGAAGCTTCCTTCTCCTCCCGCTGTGACTGGCTATGTTACACTTTGTTGATTTCCTTCATAGCATGGTCCCCCTCATGCTATGTTGTTTGAACAAGAAAGGCTTGTTCTTTCTCTCTCTTTCTCCCCCACATCCACAAGGGCAGAGATTTTGTTCATTTCCTGAGCCAGGTGTTATGCTTAGCACCCAGTAGGCCCTCCGTAGACATTTTTATGGATGAGTGAATGAACAAACACCACCTTCCTGCCTGGCATCAGCTCATAGGCTGGCTACCATCTGGTTATTATATGATAGCCCTTTCAACACGAAGTCTCAGCAACACAGGCCCGAGGGGCCTTGTATATTAGGCGGAAATGGCCTGTTACAGGGTGGTTAGGGTGGCTTAGGGAAAATTTTGGCTCAGACGGTAAAACATCTGCCTGCCAAGCAAGAGACATGGGTTCAATCCCTGGGCTGGGAAGATCCCCTGGAGAAGGAAACAGCAACCCACTCCAGTATTCTAGCCTGGGAAATGCCATGGACAGAGGAGCCTGGCGGGCTACAGTCCATGAGGTCACAAAAGAGTTGGACACAACTTAGCAACTAAGCAACAACAGCAAATCACATTAAGGGCCCTTATTAAGGCTGTTCCTTGAGGCATTGAAAATCAGTGCCACCCAGCCTAGATGACATGAGGTTACCTAGCCCTCCCTTCTACCTGGGGGTTACCTGATAGCCCACCCACAGAGGCTCCCATGCCTCAGAGGGTACCTACCATGGCTGATGCCTGGAATCTGGACATGGCATTAAATAGCATCTTACCACATGGTGAGAAAGCTATTTGCTTTTCAATTCACAGTGTCTAGCTGGAATTTAATAACATCATTTTGTTTTCATTGTGTTTATTTTCGAGGTGGCCTTCTATTTATGGCCAGCAACACTAGTTCTCCATTTACAGTCAGGTTATAAAGCCTCCTTTTAAATAAAATTGGGTTTTAAAAAAATTAAGTTGATTTAAAGAGACGTATCAGACAAATACTAAAAGGTGGTGTAAATATATGGAGACGGCCATAAAGGCTGGGGAACACGTAGTTTGCTAACCCGAGTACATTTCATGCATCAGAGTGTTTAGAATTTTAGAGAGACTAGGGTACATTTACCATAGATGTCTTTATGACCCTGGGTAGCGGAGAAGGCAATGGCACCCCACTCCAGTACTCTTGCCTGGAAAATCCCATGGACGGAGGAGCCTGATAGGCTGCAGTCCATGCTAAGGGTTGGACACAACTGAGCGACTTCACTTTCACTTTTCACTTTCATGCATTGGAGAAGGAAATGGCAACCCACTCCAGTGTTCTTGCCTGGAGAATCCCAGGGACGGGGGAGCCTGGTGGGTTGCTGTCTATGGGGTCGAACAGAGTCGGACACGACTGATGTGACTTAGCAGCAGCAGCAGCACCCTGCCATCAGATGCATTAGTTACTCTGTGGCAAAACTTCAAAATAGTTCCAACAAGTGAAATCTGTAAAGATGACAGTTACTTTCTCAAGTTAGATTGTTAGGTCAGGTTTTATCAGCAACTGAATCCATGTCATGACCTCACAGTTTTGTTACCAAATACATGGCAAGGAACTTTTTTTTTTTTTCAGAGCTTTTTGGATTTCAGAATTTTGGATAAGGACTTGTAGACCTTGGAAATAATACTCACACAAATCCTAAATGGGAGTTCATGAGCATTTCACCCTGTGACATGCTTCCCCTTATGTGATCTCATTTAATCCTCATGACAACCCCAAGAGTCAAGAACTATGTTTATACCCATTTTCCAGATGAGGAAACTGAGGCCTCAAGCAGTTAATTCACCTGCCAAAGTTACACAGACAGTGGGACTTCTTTGGTGGTCTAGTAGCCAAGACTCCGAGCTCTCAATGCAGAGGGCCCAGGGCTCAATCCTGAGGGCCTGGGGTTCAATTCCTGGTTGGGGAACTAGATCTCACATGTTGCAACTAAAGAAAAAAGATCCCACATGCTGCAACTAAGACCCAGTGCAGCCAAATACAGAAATAAAATATCTGTTTAAAAAACACAAAGGGAAACAAACTTACACAGCTAATATGATAGTGGGACCTGAATTGGAAGCCAGACAGACTGGAGGAGAAGGGCAGAATGACCTGGAACTCAGATGTATCCACCCCCATGGCCACTCCATGACCTATTGATGATTCCCACTCTCCTAGCACTGAAATTCTCACATCAGCATCACTCCTTAGCTAGGTGAGAAAAAAGAGCCACCGTCTCCAGATGCCCAAGAGAAACAAGCCCAGCCAGTGCCTGAAAACAGCTCTATGATTTCATTAGCACCTCGAGGGAGCCCTGGTCACCCCTGGGTACCCGCCAGAAACTGCCAAGACAAGCTGTGAGCTTCATGGCCACAGTTTCTTTTAGCCTTCAGACCTGCCCCTCCCCACCAGGCACACATTGCTTCTTTTCCTCTTTGGTTGCCATTTTTATTGAACATAAAAGCCCTTTGCCAGACACTGATCAGCTAAACATTTTCTTAAACACTACCTCTGTTTCTGGAGGGGAGCTTCCTTGGTGGCTCCGTGGTAAAGAATCCACCCACTAAGGCAGGAGACACGGGAGACCCAGGTTTGATCCCTGGGTTGGGAAGATCCCCTGGAGAAGAAAATGGCAACCCACTCCAGTACTCTTGCCTGGAAAATCCCATGGAGAGAGGAGCCTGGTAGACTATAGTCCATGGGATCGAAGAGTCGGACACAACTGAGCGACTTCACTTTATATGCCTAGCATCTTGCTGGATGCTCTGTAACACATTATTTCATTGAATGCCCCCAAAGACAAGCAATAGCAGTAAAGCCTTTAGAAAAGATAATAGTGTCCTTGTTTATAGAAAACTGAAATTCAAGGGCAATGGAAACTGCCCAAGATCACACAGGAAGTGGTGGAGCTGGGGTTCCAATCCCCTTCTTCTTTGCTTCTATTTCTAAATGGATACAGATCTCAGCCTAAAATCCCAAGTCTGCATGACACAACTGTATTTTTCTGCGGGTGGATTTAGTGTCTTAATTTCCTTCTGAAATACGCTCCTTGTCCAGTTTTCCCGTCTCATTTCCTGGGACCACTACTTACAGCGCTCTCACAGGCCAAAAATGTAGAGAACCTCAATGTCTCTTTTCTCCCCCGTCATCCAATGACCAAATCTTTTCAGCTCTGCCTTCAAAATACAGAATTAACCAAGCGCTTCTCCTGCCTCCTGTCTTCTTAGTCCTAGCTGTCATCATCCATCACTCCCACCCCAGGACCACATGGCCCCAGCTTTTAGGCTTCTCTCTGTCAAGACCACCCTCCACCTGGCAGCCTGAAAATGAAAGTCACTCAGTTGTGTCCGACTCTTTGCGATCCCATGGACTCCATGGAATTTTCCAGGCCAGAATACTGGAGAGGGTAGCCATTCCCTTCTCCAGGGGATCTTCCCAACCCAGGGATTGAACCCAGGTCTCCCTCATTGCAGGCAGATTCTTTACCAGCTGAGCCACCAGGAAAGCCCAGCAGCCTGAGGTGTCATTAAAATGTCCATCTAGTCACATCACTTTCCCACTTACTCTCCCTCCCCAAGCCCCCACCATACTTGGAATAAGACCCCAGTGCTGTTCTGTAGCCCACAATTCTTCTCCCCTCCTCCATAGGCTCAGCCTCCATCTCCTCCCCACTCAACTCTCCTGTTCCCTACTGGGTCTGCCCTGTCTCTCCACAGCCCAGCTCACTCCCACCTCAGGACCCAGTGCTTCCTCTTCCCGCCACCTGAGGTGGGACTCTTTCATTCCCCATTCAGTCTTCAGGCCACACATGCCCCTCAGAGACACCCCGATGGATCGTGCTTCCCGAGCCTCTTGTCCTGCTTGAGATTCCTCACAGCTCTGATCACTGAAGTCACTTGCTCATTCGTCCTCCCCACCCTCCAGAAGGACCTGGTAGCTTCTGAGAACACCAGAAGGGGTGCTTTCTGAGTCACAGAACAGTAGTTGCAATGCAGTAGTTGGAGTCCTGGAAACTAGGAGGTGGCTCATAGTTATTTCTTTTCTAACATTTATTTATTTTGCTGCTCCGGGTCTTAGTTGCAGCATGTGGGATCTAGTTCCCTGTGCTCAGTCACTCAGTCATGTCCGATTCTTTGTGACCTCATGGACTATAGCCCGCCAGGCTCCTCTGTCCATGGGGATTCTCCAGGCAAGAATACTGGACTGGGTTTCCATGTCCTCCTCCAGGGGATCTTCGCAACCTGGGCATCGAAGCCAGGTCTCCTGAATTGCAGGCAGATTCTTTACCATCTGGTCACCAGGGAAGCCCAAGAATACTGGAGTGAGTAGCTTATCCCTTCTCCAGGGCATCTTCCAAACCCCGGAATTGAATTGGGGTCTCTTGCATTGCAGGAGGATTCTATACCAGCTGAGCTACCAGGGAAGCCTGACCAGGGATCAAACCCAAGCATCCTGCATTGGGAAAGTGGAGACTTAGCCACTGGACCACCAGGGAAGTCCCCTAATAGCTATTTCTTGAATGACACGAATGAATTTCTGTTATGAGCTCTGCTCCATTGGAGGAAGGATTTAATCTCAGCCAATCCCTTTCTTTGAAGGGCATCTAAGCTCAGAGGATGGAAATGTCTGGTCTGGGTCATCTTGCCTGCATGTGCCATCTGCTGAGCCTTTCTCATTTCTTTCACCTCTTTGGGGTGAAAGGAAGGATGATGGAAAAAAAACGATTGGGGAACATCACTTAATTTATAGCAGAAGAGTCAATGACCACACAGCTTTGTCCCACTTTATTCCTTCATACACTTCAGACCCAGCACACTCAGTAGCCTGAGTCCCAGAGATACACAAGCCTCGCCCAAGCCAGGGAGCTCTGCTCCTGGGGGACCATGCTCAGCACTGTTCCTGGGCCATGGCCTCACTGATTCTCACAGAAAGCCTGAGAAGCAGGACATGTAGGACTGGTGATCCTCATTTCACAAACGTGAATACCAAGACCAGAAGTGGTTATATGAGTTACCTGGGTTTGCAACATGGGTTTGGGGCAAACCTGAAGTTGGGAGACAGATGTGCTTTGCTCTGGGTTCACCAATTTTCTTCAGTGGGTAGCTTTTCAGACACCTGCTGGAAGTTGAAAACGGGAGGAGTGATGAGAAATCAAATCCTGATGACCTCATTTGAGATCCTGGATCCAGCCATGCCTGAATCAGGATCACCTCCTGGATGTATCAGTAACTGCTGATGGTCAAGCCAGCCCTTCCAGCAGGAGGCACACCCATTCATTTACGAAAGAAATATTTACTGAGTAAAGAAACAGAATCTGGATTCCTTGGGGTGAGACTTATACTTTGGTGAAACAAAAGTCTGTGTGGGGGGAGGGTCGGAGGGGGAGGCACAGGCTTAGACTGTGACATGATTGAGAACTCTCACAGCCAGGGAAAGCCCTGTGGAGGAATTAGAGTCAGTGAGAACCTAGAAAAGGGCTGGGTATTGAAATCTTATTTAGTTAGTCACAAGGAAGCACGCTGAGATTCTGGAGTCAGAAGAACCTGGATTTAAGTTGTCAATCTGCCCCTCTCGGGCTGTGTTAATTGGGTAAGATACTTACCCTCACTGAGCTTCAATTTACAAATTGTAACGTGTCCATGACAAGAGCTGATCCATTTCAAGTGATGTGGTGTAAGGATGAAATACTGTGTGGCCAACACTGAGCAGAGTCAGTACAGGAAAGAGACAGGCAGGGCAGGAGAGTGGTACCTGCATGGTCTCTGGAATGAGTCTCTGGGTTTGAATCCTGAGTTTGCCACAGGTCGCCTGTGTCATCTTGGACAAGTTACATATTTCTCTATGACCAGTTTCCTTATCAATAAGATGAGTACCTATCTCATCGGGTTAGACCGAAAGTGCTTAAAACTGGACTTGGCAGATAACAGGATTTTTACTGTTCCAAGAAGGTGATCCTATATTTGTGAAGACTCTCATTCGTAAATGACAGAAATCCATCTCAAATAATTATAAACTGCCTGAGTAGCTGGCACTAGTGGAAAAGAACCCGCCTACCAGTGCAAGACACATTAAGAGACATGGGCTCGATTCCTGGGTTAGGAAGATCCCCTGAGGAGGGCATGGCAACCCACTCCAGTATTCTTGCCTGGAAAATCCCATGGACAGAGGAGCCTGGTGGGCTACAGTCCATAGGGTCACAAAGAGTTGTACACGACTGAAGTGAGTTAGCATGCATACATGAGGAGCTTATGTAGCTGAAACACTCAATGGTTTACTTAATTAAGACACGGCTGCATCCAGGGGTTCAAATGATGTCAACAAGATTCAGACCTTCAACACCTCTGAGCTCTACGTTCTTGTCTCTGTTTCACCCTCAGGCTTGCCCTCTCCAAGAGGGGTCCTTGGCAAACTCCAGTTCCAGCTTACTACCTTAGCAACCCAGTGGGAAAGAGCACTTTTCTTCCTTAACAGTTTGAGCCCAGGCTCCAGGACCATTCCTCACCAGACCAACTTGGTCACTGGCCCATCCCTGAACCAATCACTCTGATCAGACAGATGGAATGTGTTGACTGGTCAAACTTAAGTCACGTGTTCCCCGCTTTAGTCAACCACAACAGCCAGACCTATTTGGAATTTTGATGGGTCATCGCACGTCCACCTCTAAGCTAATAACGTCATCACTCTTCTCATCCCACCCCTGACACACAGGCTGAAGTGAGGCAGAAATTGTTTCCTACAGTGGAATCAGGGTGCTGATACCAAAAGACAAGAGTGTAGACCCTCCTCAGGCAGATAGAACACATGTGCCCTCCAGAGTCCTGGTACTGACCTCAGCCTCCCTGGTCATCAGAGAGACCCACCTGATCTCTCCCCACCATGCCCTGATCCTGAGCCAGTCTAGTTAATGACAGCTGGCTGTAGGCTCCAGGCTTGAGGCTGACTGACCATGCCCGGGGACAGCACTGCCAGGAACCCAGGGAATGTGCTGTGAACCTCAGCATCCCTCCTGGGAAAAGATGCACATCTCTAAGTAGTGGGCTGGGCTTCAGGACCCCAAGAGAAAAAGCCACAGTCCTGGAGGAGGAAAAGGCAAGGGGGCAATTCCAGGGCCCAGATTTTGCAAGGCTCTGGAATTAAGAGGGTCTCAAGCAGTGAAGAGACACTAACACAAGAAACTTAGGGAAGAATTCGGACTTGGAGGAAATGCTCCATACTCATCCCTTCACTGACTTATTTGTTGATTTGATGACCTACTGTGTGCCAGGAACTGGGAAGTCAGCAGCAAACAAGGAGTGTGTTCTTGGAGTTTATGGTAGCACAGAATAAACAGACATATAATTAAACCCATAATTAATTATTTATATGTTCCCCCAAAAGAGAAACATGGGGTGCTGTGAGAGCAAATAATTAGATGGCATCAGCCTGAGTACATGTGGATGGTAAGATCTTAAGGGCAGGAGGAATTAATCTAACAGGGAATGGGTAGAGAAGGATATATGAGGCAGAGAGAGTGCAGGTGCAAAGTCCTGAGGCAGGAGTGAGAGGAGTACGGGAAGAAGAAACTGGAGCTGGGAAGAGGCCAGGTGACAGAACTTCTGTCCTTATCCAACAGGAATCCACCTTGTCTAAAATTCCCTCAGGTACAATACACAACAAACAGACATTTGATAAATACTGATGAATCACCTACTATGTACCAGACTTTGTACAAGGTGTCTGAGATACAACAGTGCTTATATTTTAGTGAAGAAGTCAGAAATTAAACGAGGCAAGAAGGGCTTCCCTGATGGCTCAGTGGTAAACAGTCCACCTGCAATGCAGGAGACCTGGGTTTGATCCCTGGGTCGAGAAGATCCCCTGAAGGAGGAAATGGCAACCCACTGTAGTATTCTTGCCTGGGAAATCCTTGGACAGAGGAGCTATAGTCCACGGGTTGTAAAAAGAGTCAGACGTAACTGAGTGACTAAATAGCAACGGTAAATATAAACAAGATGATAAACAACTTACATATAATCATAAACGATGTGAAGGAAGCAGCTAGAGGCAGGTGGAGACCTAAATGTTGAGAACGAGACAGCTCCGAAAAGGGCCAGGAGAGAGCGGGGCAGGCAGAAAGCTGTGTTCCTCAACCTCGTGCACATTAGAATCACCTGTGCATGCTCAGTCTCTAAGTCATGTCCACCTCTTTGCAACCCCATGGTCTGTAGCCCACCAAGCTCCTCTGTCCATGGAATTTCTCAGGCAAAAATACTGGAATGGGTTGCCATTGTTCATCAGGGGATCTTCCCAACCCAGAAATCAAACCTGAGTATCCTGCTTTGCAGGCTGATTCCTTACCACTGTGCCACCTGGGAAGATGCAGCATTTTAGAATCACCCAGAATAGCTAAAAAAGGCCAACCCCCACATCCAGAAATGTGGGTTGTGGATACCAATACTGTTTAAGAACTTCTAGGATGGTTCTGGGGTCAGCTGGTACTGAGAACCCCTGGGTCAGACCTGGCTACTCAAAGTGAGGTCCACGGACCAGCAGCAGCCACAACACCTACAAGCTGGTTAGAAATCCCAGAAGGGACAGAACCTCAAGCCCTTTCCCAGACCTACCAGTTTCAAATCTGCATTTTTTACAAGGTGCCCATGTTAAAGTTTGAGAGTGGTTGACCTAGAGTGTAGTGAAAGAGAGAGGTGTAGGTAGGACAAGGTGGGACTGGAGAGATGAGAGGAGGTCAGATGAGCTTCACTCTAGGGGCCTCGCTTCATTCTAAGTACAGCACAGGTACATATGCCACATCCCAACACACACACACACAGCACACAGGCATGCAGCCATACCCACACGTGGGCACCAGGCCCGTTTACATTCTATGCTTTTCTAAAATATATTTGCACCCACCTCTGATAACTTCAGGCTTCCCTGGTGGCTCAGACAGTAAAGAATCTGCCTGCACCACGGGAGACATGGGTTTGACCCCTGAGTTGGGAAGATCCCCCGGAGGAGGGCAAGGGAACCCACTCCAGTATTCTTGCCTGGAGAATCCCCATGAACAGAGGAGCCTGGAGGGCTACAGTCCAGGGGGTTGCAAAGAGTCAGACACGACTTAAGGACTAAGCACTGATAACTTTAGTTGCCCTCCTCAGGGTAGGTAGGGGCATCCCTATCCCATCTTTCTCCCTCTCTCTCTCTCTCTCTCTCTCTCTCTCACACACACCTGCCCTTAGACTCACCCCACCCAGAGACACCCCTGCCTCACTCCAATCATATTGCAACTTAGAAAGACTCCAGTGGGTGAATGTGCAGGGAGAATGGAGGATCTAGAGGAAGAGGCCACACCTTCTTTCTCCTGCCCAGATGGGGGAGAAACCATCACATCCACACAGGTTACAGGGAGGCAGCCAGGCTCTGTACTTTGCAGAACTAAATCCCAGGATGGAGTTTGCTCCAAACGCCAGAACTATTCCTGGATGTCAGGTGCAGTTAATGGTTGCCGTGGCAACCACCCATGCTTAATGACTAGAAGAGAGTTAAAGATGCTGGATAAATGTCAGGGCCCAGGATGGATTTGCTGGGAGCAGATCTGTTCACACGGGGCAGAGTTGCCCAGTGAAGGTTGAAATGAGCAGTTCAGGGTAGCTGGAAACAGATGCAGAAGACTCTCTCTCCCCCTTCTCAGGTGAGTAGAGTCAGAATGGCACAAAATGTCAAAAAGTGTAGATTTCTACATGGACGGTTTCTACATAGACTCCAGGTTTGGGTTTGATCCTGCAACATGTTCTCAGAGATTGCAGAGGGTGTAAATCTAAGTCTAGGTCCTTGATGAATTAAAAGATGTCACTTTATATATATAAAAAAAAAAAAACTTTTCTGGAGGGCATCCCAGGTGGCACTAGTGGTAAAGAATCTGCCTGCCGGTACAGGAGATGTAAGAGACCTGGGTTCCATCCCTGGGTCAGGAAGATCCCCTGGAGGAAGGCATGGCAACCCACTCCGGTATTCTTGCCTGGAGAATCCCAGGGACAGAGGAGTCTGCAGGGCTACAGTCCATAGGGTCGTAAAGAGTCGGACAAGACTAAAGCAACTTAGCACACATGCATGTAAACTTTACTGGATTATTTTTTTAATGAAGAAAATGCCAAATTAGTGCTGAAAAAACAGCCTTTTGTAAAGATGATGTCCATAAAATGAGATGATAAGCCACAGACTGGGAGAAAGTATCTGCCAAAGACACAGCTGATAAAGGGCTGTTACCCAAAATATATGAAGAACTCTTGAAACACGTATATTACCATATGTTAAATAGATGACCAGCACAAGTTTGATGCATGAAGCAGGACACTCAAAGCTGGTGCTCTGGGACAACCCAGAGAGATAGGGTGGAGAAGGAGGTGGGAGGGGGTTCAGGATGGGAGGGACACATGTGCACCCATGACTGATTCATGTCTGCTGCTGTTAAGTCACTTCAGTCATGTCCGACTCTGTGCGACCCCATGGACTGCAGCCCACCAGGCTCCCCCGTCCCTGGGATTCTCCAGGCAAGAACACTGGAGTGGGTTGCCATTTCCTTCTCCAATGCATGAAAGTGAAAAGTGAAAGTGAAGTCGTTCAGTTGTGTCCGACTCTTGGCGACCCCATGGACTGCAGCCTACCAGGCTCCTCCGTCCATGGGATTTTCCAGGCAAGAGTACTGCAGTGGGGTGCCATAGCCTTCTCCATGATTCATGTCAATATTTGGCAAAAGCCACCACAATATTGTAAAGTAATTATCCTCCAATGAATTAATTTTAAAAAAGAACTCTTAAAGACCAACATTAAGAAAACAAGGAGCCTGATTATAAAATGGGCCAAAAACTATAACAAACGGGTCACTAAACTCAAATTAAGACAACGAGATACCACCAAGCACCTAGTAGAACGACTGAAACCCAGAACGCTGACCCCACCAAAAGCGGGTGAGCAGCAGAAGCTCTCATGCATTGTTTCTGTGCTGGGCTAAGTTGCTTGTCGTGTCCAACTCTCTGCGACCCTATGGACTATTGCCCTCCAGGCTCCTCTGTCCATGGGATTAGTGGGTTGCCATGCCCTCCTCCAGCGGATCTTCCCAACCCAGGAATCGAACTTGTGTCTCTTTATGTTTACCTGCATTGGCAGGTGAGTTCCTTACCAGTAGCACCACCTGGGAAACGTTGCTGGTGAGAATGCAAAATGGAACAGCTGCTTTGGAGGACAGTTTGGTGCTTTCTTACAGAGTAAATATACACTTAACATACAATCCAGCAATCATATACCTTGGTATTTGTCCAAATACTCCTTGGTATTTATATCTACACAGCAACCTACACATGGATATTTATAGCAACTGTGTTCACAATTGCCAAAAACCTGGAAGCAATCAAGATGCCCTTCAGTATGCATGCGTGTATGCGTGTCGTGTCCGACTCCGTGCCACGCATGGACTGTAGCCCACCAGGTTCTCCTGCCCATGGGATCCTCCAGGCAAGAATACTGGAGTGGGCTGCCATGCTCTCTTACAGGGGATCTTCTCGACCTAGAGACAGAATCCATGTCTCCTACATCTCCTGCACTGGGAGATGGGTTCTTTAGCTCTAGCACCACCTAGGAAACCCGTCCTTCAGTATGTGAGTGGATAAATAAACTGTCGCACATCGGAACAATGGAATATTGTTCAGTATAGAGAAAAAAGCTATGAAGCCATGAAAAGGCATGGAGAAATCTTAAAAAATATATTTTTTATTGTGGTAAAAGTCACATAATATAAAACACACTGTTTTGACTATGTGACTGTACAGTTCAGCAGCACCAAGTACATTCACCTTGCTGGACCTCTCTCACCATCATCCATCTCCTGAATTTTTCACCTTCCTAAGCTGAAACTCTGTCCCCATTAAACACTGACTCCCCATTCCCCCATCCCCATTCCCCATCCCCTGGTCCCTGGCATCTACCAATGTGCTTTCTCTTTTTAACTTTTTATTTTGTATTAGAGTATAACTGATTAACAATGGTGTGATAATTTCAGGTACGCAGCAGAGTGACTCGGTCATACGTATATACCAATGTACTTTCCGACTCCACGAATTTGACTGTTCTAGGTACCTCATCAGAGAAGGCAATGGCACCCCACTCCAGTACTCTTGCCTGGAAAATCCCATGGGCAGAGGAGCCTGGTAGGCTACAGTCCATGGGGTCGCTAAGAGTCGGACACACCTGAGCAACCTCACTTTCACTTTTCACTTTCATGCATTGGAGAAGGAAATGGCAACCCACTCCAGTGTTCTTGCCTG
This sequence comes from Bos javanicus, assembly GCF_032452875.1. NCBI lineage: Eukaryota > Metazoa > Chordata > Mammalia > Artiodactyla > Bovidae > Bos > Bos javanicus. The sequence continues at coordinate 21,964,491 of NC_083892.1, forward strand.
GAGAATCCCAGGGACGGGGGAGCCTGGTGGGCTGCCGTCTACGGGGTCGCACAGAGTCGGACATGACTGAAGTGACTTAGCAGTAGGTACCTCCTACAAGTGGAATCAAGCAGTATTTGTCTGCACCTAAAGTATATTGGAATGCACTTTTCAGGTTAACTTAACATATGTCCTACAAACAGACTGTGTCTTCTTTTTATTTCCCCCTGTGCTATACAGTAGGTTCTCATTAGTTATCTGCTTTATACATAGTAATGTAGGGGGTGGGATAAATTGGGAGATTGGGACTGACATGGAGGAATCTTAAATGCATATGGCTACGTGACAGAAACTGTATGACATTCCAAGTATATGACACTGGAAAAGACACAACAAAAGGAGACAGTAAAAGGAATGGTGGTCAGCAGGGGTCAGGAGAGAGATGGATGGATAGGTGAAGCACAGAGCATTTTTAAAATTACTTTATTTTAATTGGAGGATAATTTCTTTACAACATTGTGGTGGTTTCTGCCGTACATCAACATGAATCACCCATGGTGCATATGTGTCCCCCCATCCTGAACCTCCCTCCCACCTGCCTCCCCACCCCATCCCTCTGGGTTGTCCCACAGGACCAGCTTTGAGTGCCCTGCTTCATGCATTGAACTTGCACTGGTCTTCTATTTCACATATGGCAAAATACGTGTTTCAATGCTATTCTCTCAAGTCATCCCACCCTCGCCTTCTCCCACATAGTCCAAAAGTCTGTTCTTTACATCTGTGTCTCCTTTGGTGCCTTGCATATAGGATCATCATTACTGTCTTTCTAAATTTCATACGTATGCATTAATAAATTGTATTGGTGTTTCTCTTTCTGACTTACTTCACTGGCACAGAGGATTTTTTAAGGCAGTGAAAACTATTTTGTGTGATACTATAATGATAGATACATACTGTTAGATATTTGTCCGAACCCAAGAATATACAACATCAAGAATGAAATCGAATATAAACTATGAATTTGAGTGATAACAATGTGTCAGTGTGGGTTACACAGTGTAACCCATGTGTCATCGGTTATAACAAAGGTACCATTCTGGTGGGGACGCAAATAAAGGTAAAGTAATGAGTGTGTGGGGCAGGAGTGTATCAAAAATCTCTGGACCTTCCCCTCAAGTTTGCTTGGAACCTAATACTGCTCTAAAAAGTACAATCTATTGAAAAAATAACAATAACTTTTTGAACCCCACGTCTCCACCTGTTACACTGTAAGTGTGCCGTTCACATGCTGCTTACTCGTGTTAAAGAACACAGGCAGGGAGCCAGGAGTCGGTTCCAAGTTGCACAGTGGGTGTCTCTCCAGTGTGTCTCTGTGACGCTGTGTGGCGCTGCCCTTGGAACTGCTAGCACCTGGGAATGTGGAGGCCAAGTCCAAGGGATCAGCTGCTCTGAGCTCCCCGCTCAGGGCAGGGACTCAGGGCTGTGTGATGCTCCCTTGTTGGAAAAAAAAAAAAAACACTTGTATGGCCTCAACTTCAACCTTGTAAGAGTGAATTGCTTTCCACAAACCCTTGCAAACCCTATCTGGACCTGCTCCACGGTCAAGGTCTCACAAACTCACAGAGGTCAAGTTCTTTGTGTGTGTGACAATGATCCTGTGTCTGTCTGGCTGCAGAATGTGGCTCTCAGACTCTGGTGAACCTCAGAATCCTGCAAGAGCCTGCTAACAAGCAGTTTCTCAGACTCTCCCTAACTCACTGCCTTGTGTAGAGAACCCAAGAATACACTTCTTTTTTTCCTAACAAGAGCCCAGGTGATTCTCATGTGGATGCGCCCAGCTTTTCCAGGAATCCAGAGAAAAAGGGTTTCCCCCAGAACCCCTGCCATGGCCATTTGTTTGGTCTGGAAACTGATGGGTTCTTTGACTACTGCCAATGCTTGCCAAGGTGAGATTAAGATGATTTTTCACTAAAATGATTATGGGGATCATCCCCCACCCTCATAGATAATCTGATATTAAAATAACAATAATAAGCTGTTAAATAAGGAAGGACAACACATTTCAGGATTTTTTCCATGCTATTTTAATTTTGTTGTTGTTCAGTCACTAAGTCGTGTCTGACTCTGCGACCCTGTGAACTACAGCATACCAGCTTCCCTGTCCTTCACTATCTCCCAGAGTTTGCTCGAACTCATGTCCATTGAGTTGGTGATACCATCCAACCATGTCATGCTCTGTCACCCCCTTCTCCTCTTGCCCTCAATCTTTCCCAGCATCAGGGTCTTTTCCAATGAGTCACCTCTTCAGCTGGCCAAAGTACTGAAGCTTCCTCAGCATCAATCCTTCCAATGAATATTCAGGATTGATTTCCTTTAGGATTGACCGGTTTGATCTGTGTTGTCCAAGGAACTCTCAAGAGCCTTCTCCAGCACCACAATTCAAAAGCATCAATTCTTTAGCTATTTTAATGATATTTTGTAAAAGTCAAATATCGATTAATTTCCCATCCTCATTTTTTCCTCTCTCTGTTTTTACCCCTGCTTTCCTGGTACCCCCAAACACATGGCTTATTCTGCCTAGTTGGCAGAAGTAGGCGTTCTACATCAGTGCCTAAGAAGTTTCAGGTGCCAAACTGGGCATCCAAAACACAGAAGTGGAGAGAACTGCTGTCTTGGCTAGGATGGGCCAGGCTCTTGACTCTGCACTTCAGAACCAGCTAGGACCCAGGCTTTGGGTTAGAATGGAGTTTCAGTTGGGCCTGCAATTGACCAGATAATTAAAGACCACAAAAAATTTTTACCCCAAACCCAGCAAAGGGACTAATCAAGCAAAATGCCCAATGTCAGGCTCTGCAGAAATAAATCAGACCTAGAACTGGTGCAGAGAAGGACAGACAGCACCACAGGCCCCTGCTCTGAGCTCAACTTTCTGTACTTGCTTCTAAGGCAGGACACTCACTTGATAAGGCATCTCTCTCCGGGTGGATGTGGCTGGACTCTGGCTGGATCATTGTTCCTCCCCCATCACCAGTTACTTCTTCAGAAGGTTCATGATAGCTTTCAATGACTCCTCTGATGATGCTCTTCCCTTCCTGCGCCTATGCAAGCCCCTGCCACCGTCTAAGAGATCTTCTAAAACTGTAAATCAGATTGTGTTTCTCACCTATGTAAAGCCCTCCAGAAGCAGGGACCACACACCTCTCCAGCTCCCAGCCCTGACCTCAAAGGGACTCCATCCTCTGGCTCCTTTGTGGACCTGTTTTTTTTTTTTTCATTCAAATGTTCATAACAGCTTTATCTATAATATAATATTTCTACTTATGAATAATTCATATACAATGAAATGCACCAATCTTAAAATTTTGTAATTCATTACGTTTGGGTTAATGCATGCACTCTTGTGACCCACTCTTTATAAGATTTAAAACGTTTCTAACATCTCAGAAAGTTCCTTTGTTCTTCTGGTTAATCTCTGCTACATCACTCCATCCCCAACTCCCAGGGTATTTAGTAGTCTGATTTCTTTCACCGTAGATTAGTTGTTTTTTTTTTATTTTATTTTTAAACTTTACAATATTGTATTTGTTTTGCCAAATATCGAAATGAATCTGCCACAGGTATACCTGTGTTCCCCATCCTGAACCCTCCTCCCTCCTCCCTCCCCATACCCTCCCTCTGGGTCGTCCCAGTGCACCAGCCCCAAGCATCCAGTATCGTGCATCGAACCTGGTTTTATCCTGTCTCCCCCTTACTCTGCTCCCTGCACTTCCCTCGATTCCAGAAACACGCTCCATATTACCCTGCCTTGGGGCCTTTGCACTTGGGGTGCCCTCTTCCTAGAAAGTTCTTCCCTCACATCTTCAAATCTTGTCACTCAGGTAATCTTCGCAGAGAAGACTTCCCTATCCACCCAATCTTACAGTTCTCTCCCTCCCCTCCCAAGACACTCTCTCTCTCTGGAAATTATTATTTTCATGGCATTTATCACTATTTGAAATCGCCTTTTCCATTTTTACAGAAACCTTTGTTTCATTTATTTATTCATTCACTGTTGGTCCCTCTGCACTAGGCTATAACAGCCTTGAGCTCCAGAACCTAGTCTGTTCATTCACTGATGAATCCCGTGTGCCCAGGACACAGCTTAATGCAAACCAGGCACCTTGGCAGACATGTGTTGAACAAAAGACTGAATTTGGATGTGCACTGACAGCAGTTCGGGAGCCTCAGAAGAGCCTGTTTATTTCTCCTTAATTCACTCATTCCTATTAGGAGCCATGAGCCATAATTGCTGTACCCCCAAGTGCTGCGTCTTGCTCAGAGACACCTAGTTCAGGGTCCTCATTATTGGGGAATTCATTATCCAAATCCTGTACATGCGAGGCTGCACGGATGAGCCAGCAAACTCCATCTTACTGTGAATGTGTGACCTGACCTTTCATAAAATCAGTCTCTGCTCAAACACACCCCCAGCCCCATCCCACCGCACCCCCGTTGAATACCCTGTGGTTCATGGTCGTGGCCAGGCAGCCTCTCTCTGATTGCCAGCTCATGTCGACATGTGACCAAACCACGCAAATAGGAGGCAAAAATGACTGCAAAGTGAGAATGGGTGTCTTGCAGCATAGTCAGGACTTCACGAGATGGATGTGAGGGTTGTTGGGGATTTGGTGGCGTGGGGTGACATGCCAGCCAAGGGCGACCAAGAGCCCGCGCAGAAGGGCGCCGGTTAACAATGGGAGAAGAGAAACCCAACAAGAGTGATGATGTGATAGGCGCATCCCAGCCATTTGAATATCAAAGGATCAAGAGGAGCCCTTGAGAAAATGATGACGTGCTCAAACATTTTTCGCAAAAGTGACCCACTTTATGATCCGGCTCCGAAAGTCAAACTTTATAATCCAGCTGGGAAAGCGAAGGATTTCATATTGCACCATCATGCGATTGTATCAGACAAAGGTTGCCCCCTCCCACCAAAAAATCCACATAACTGACTTTTGGGTTCATTGTAGTGTATAGTTAGAAAAGATAAGACAAAATAAACATAGTCTCACTAGTGATGATTCTATTTTCAAGATAAGGCTGGAAGAACAACCTTGAATTTTATTATTTGCTATGAAATGATGGTCCCTATTTTTATTTATTTATTTTTGGCAGCTCTGGGTCTTCACTGCTTCTCGCGGGCTTTCTCTAGTTGCGGCGATTGTCATGGCGCACGGGCTTCTCATTGGGGTGACTTCTCTTGTTACAGAGCACGGGCTCTCTGGTCCACGGGCTTCAGTACTTGTGGCCAACAGGCTTGGTTGCCCCGAGGCACGTGGGATCTTCCCGGACCAGGGAGTGAACTTGCATCTCTTGCACTGCAAGTCAGGTTCTTAACCACTGGACCACCAGAAAAGTCCCGGTCCCTATTCTTAAGTGAGCTCCCCTGAAGGCTATGAGTCTCAACCTTAGTTGATCAGTTATACTTATCTGGGCAGCTTTACAAACTCCAGATGTCCAGGCTAATTAAGTAAGAATCTTCAGAAAGATTCAGAATCTTCAGAAACTAAGATCAGCATTTTCCAGCTGTGCCCTCAACCCCTGAAATCCCCATGTGCATCCCATGTTGGGAAGCACTGTTTCAAGGTACCCAGCATATTCAAAAGCAGAGACGTTACTTTGCCAACAAAGGTTCGTCTAGTCAAGGCTATGGTTTTTCCTGTGGTCATGTATGGATGTGAGAGTTGGACTGTGAAGAAAGCTGGGCACCAAAGAATTGATGCTTTTGAACTGTGGTGTTGGAGAAGACTCTTGAGAGTCCCTTGGACTGCAAGGAGATCCAACCAGTCCATTCTGAAGGAGATCAGCCCTGGGATTTCTTTGGAAGGAATGATGCTAAAGCTGAAACTCCAGTACTTTGGCCACCTCATGCGAAGAGTTGACTCATTTGAAAAGACTCTGATGCTGGGAGGGATTGGGGGCAGGAGGAGAAGGGGACGACAGAGGATGAGATGGCTGGATGGCATCACTGACTCAATGGACGTGAGTCTGAGTGAACTCTGGGAGTTGGTGATGGACAGGGAGGCCTGGCGTGCTGTGATTCATGGGGTTGCAAAGAGTCGGACACGACTGAGCGACTGATCTGATCTGATCTGATCTTCTGTAATAAAGATCTGCTTTAATATCAGGAACCCAAGCATCTTTACCATCAGGTGGTGGTTTTTGCTTTCTTAACACAAGTACTTTCAGGGCACAGACTTGATGTTTGTTCTTCTTTCCTGATTTCTCAAGGCAGATTCATCACAATGAGCATTTAACAAAAGACATATATCACTGGACCCAGATCCCTCGTCTCAAGTGAGCCTCGGTTTTCATTCTGAGCTGGAGTTCAGGGGCCTGACATTTGACTGCAGCAGCCAAATGGAATGGGTGCCAAGGTCCAGGCACTGGCTTGGCTGTGTTTCTGGGCTGGACCAGGTTCTGGGCATTGATGCTGGGCTGGGTGGGGCTGGCTAGGAGCATCCACCCTCAACCTGAACACATGGTCACTGTCCAGAGACTGCTCAGAAGTAATCCTTTGTCAGGTCAGATGGTGCCACAGCCACCAAATTCTGCCCCAGGACTATCAACATGGGCTGCTCACAGTCTGCAGGAGGTGGATGGTAGGAGACCCACCTGAAGACCACTGAGGGGCTCTGCCAGACTGATCTCCTCCCTTCAGAGGATGGACATCCTGTGGACAACTGCCCTCCATTCAGGGTCTCCCTTCAGGACTGCAAACTTGAAAAAAGGATGGTTGATTTGATTTGAATGACTCTCTCACTTCCCCTGGTCTTTCTGCTCTGGGTCTGGTATTTCCCATCTTGAAGCCAAAACCACTGAAATCAGAGCTGTCTTTAGCTGACCCAGAAAAGCTCTGTCGGGCCCTTGCCCAAACGTGGTACAGCCGGCAGTCTAGGCCTGTTCCTGCCGGGGTGTGGCGGCTCCTCAGGCTTCCTGCCTGGCTCATCTCTATGTGGGAATCACACGTGTGCACACGCCCACACACAGGTCTGTGCATGTATAGACATGTCCATGTGAGGGTGGCAGGGAGAAGACACGATCTCCAGCTTCCCCATGGCTTCCTTTCCCCCTGTGCCCCAAATAGTTAGTAACAACATTAATAGCTGTCCCTTGGTTTGGGGTTTTTTTTTTTTTTTTTGGCGGGGGATGGGATGCAATAGGAGTCACACAATGTGGCATGCAGGATCTTAGTTCCCCAACCAGGGATTGAACCTGCGTCCCCTGCATTGCAAGCTTCGAGCCTGAACCACTGGACTGCCAAGGAAGTCCCAGAAGCTGTTGTTTGTTAACGCTGTTCTTGGGGCTCAGCACCATGTTAGTACCATTTAGGGGATTTTGCTAAGACCTCAGGCTCTGAAGTTAGACAGACCTTGGTTTTAGGCCTCAGGTTTCCTGTCTATAAATGGAGTGATTGGATTAACACACACATAATAGTAACCATCAATCTAAAGCTCTAGACAAACATTAACTCTTTTAATCCTCATTTAACCCCACAAGCTATATACCACCAGTATTCTCAGATTACAGACAGGAAACTGAGATACACGTAAGTTCAGTAACTTGCAACACAGCCAGCTCTCACAGTCAGGCATTTTGGCTCCTGAATCCACGCTCCTCACTCCAGTCTACAACCAGCAGGAGTGCCCGCTTCATGGGGTTGCAAGTACTACACAAAGATCCCTTAACTTGACGCGTGGCACAGGGCACATCTAAACAAACAGCAGGTAACATACTTATTTCTTTGAGAAGTTATTTGCAGATTATTGTTTTCTTACAGGAGACCAAGGCTCAGTGGAATAAATAACTCATCCAAGGTCGCTCAACCAATGAGTTAGTAAGTGGTGGAACAGAGATTTGAACTCAGGCCTGAGGGCTCCAAAGCTTTGTTCCTATGACTGTGCCACTGGACAACCTCTTTCTAAGTCAAATATGTACCTGCTAAAGAGGTGTTGTTCAGTTGCTCAGTCGTGTCTGACTCTTTGTGACCCCATGGGATGCCAGGCTTTCCTGTCCTTCACTATCTCCCGGGGTTTGCTCAAACTCAAGTCCATTGGTGATGCCATCCAACTATCTCATTTTCTGTCGCCCTCTTCTCCTCTTGCCCCCAATCTTTCCCAGCATCAGGGTCTTTTCCAGTGAGTTGGTTCTTCATATTAGGTGATCCAAAGTATTGGAGCTTTAACATCAGTCCTTTCAATAAATATTCAGGATTGATTTCCTTTAGGATTGACTGGTTGGATCTCCTTGCAGTCCAAAGGACCCTCCAGAGTCTTCTCCAGCACCACAATTATTTGAAAGCATCAATTTCGGTGCTCAGCCTTCTTTATGGTCCAACTCTCACATCATACATGACTATTGGAAAAACCACAACTTTGACTATGTGGACCTTTGTTGGCAAAGTGATGTCTCTGCTTTTTAATATGCTAAGTTCATCATAGTTTTTTTTTCCTAAGGAGCAAGCATCTTTTAATTTCATGGCTGCAATCACCATCCGTAGTGATTTGGAGTGCAAGAACATAAAGTCTGTCACTGTTTTCATTGTTTCCCCATCTATTTGCCATGAAGTGATGAAATCGGATGCTATGCTCTTTGTTTTTTGAATGTTGAGTTTTAAGCCAACTTTTTCACTCTTTTCTTTCACTTTCATCAAGAGGTTCTTTCATTTCTCTTCACTTTGTGCCAATCTCACCTGCATAGCTGAGATTATTTTTATTTCTCCCAGCAATCTTGATTCCAGCTTGTGTTTCATCCAACCTGGCATTTCACATGATGTACACTGCATATAAGTTAAATAAGCAGAGTGACAATATACAGCCTTGATGTACTCACATCAAGGGAGTAATTTTGAACTAGTCCATTTTCCATGTCCGGTTCTAACTGTTGCTTCTTGACCTGCATATAGGTTTCGCAGGGGGAAGGTAAGGTGCTCTGGGTTCCCGTCTCTTAGAGGGTACAGCCTTTATTTCTCCAAATTACAAGAATCTGACCTGTTTGTAAAAATTCCAGAAAAGTATACTCAATATTTTGTAATAACCTATAAGGGAAAAGAAGCTGAGAAAAATGGATATATGTGTGTGTGTGTATGTGTGTGTGTGTGTGTGTGTGTGTAAACTAACACAGCACTGTAAATCAACTATGCTTCAGTTTTAAAAAACTTGAAGAAAAAAAAAAAAGAAATTCCAAGCAAAACAGCCTAATCCCCACTTCATGATTGTTGATGGCCATTTCCCAAGATCAGGCTGGGTGCCCACGGTACTCAGATCTGAAAGGAAATATTCAGGATGGAGACTGAGCCAGGGAACGTGGAAACACCACTTTCCCTGGAGATATGTGACAAGGGCTTTATGAGTTAAAAACACAAACATCCCATTTTCTGGGCTCCCTCCCCAGCCTGGCTGCCTCCCTGGCATGTCTGGAAGCCCCTCAAGGCCATGTAGATCCTTTGGGCTACCCCGACCCTCAAGGCCATGTAGGTCCTTTAGGCTACCCGACCCTCAAGGCCATGTAGGTCCTTTAGGCTACCCCGACCCTCAAGGCCATGTAGGTCCTTTAGGCTACCCCGACCCTCAAGGCCATGTAGGTCCTTTAGGCTGCCCCAACCCTAAGGAAGAGATGGAGGTGACCTTGGTCCTTGTGCAACCCAACCTCCGAGATATTCCATAGACCTCAGTGCTGAAGGCACAGCTTGAAGGGCAGCTGATGGACCCAGTAACACCCCCACAAGAAGCCCTCTTCCACCCACTGGCCTCCTTTCTGTTCCCCAAGCTCATTCCCAACCCCAGAGCCTTGGCACTTGCACTGCCCTTGGCCTGGAAAACCCTTTCTCCCGCTCTTCACACCACTGACTCCTTCTCTGTATTCAGGTCTGAGCTCATATGTTCCCCTGGACCACCCTGCCCCAAGTTGCCAACCATCTCCCCCACCATCACATCATCCTGTAGGGTTTCTTTACAGCAAAGTTATCTTATTCTTTTATTGAATAGTCTATAGACTCTCTTTTCCAGCGAGGATATAAATTCTGAGGACCAGAATCTTCTTTGTCTTGGCCACTAGTCAATTCCTAGGACTTAAAACAGCTCTGGTACACTGTGGGTGTTTGATAAATTTGGGGGAAGGATGGAAAGAAGGAAAGGAAGGAGGGAGGGAGGGAGGGAGAGAGCGGGAGGTTGAAGCAATCAATCTTCACAGCCCAGTTCTCATGCCTGCCCTACCCCAGGTATCCATCACCTTATCACCTGTCACCAGTGGCTACTGGATCTGTCTCCCAGACCAGCCACCATCGATCCTCTTAACACCCTGAATCACTCAGAGGACCCAAAGGAGTTTTTCTTTCACTCACTCCCTCTCATCATCTCACAAGTTATTCCACTCTGCCTGGAGCCACACACCTCCCTTACTCTGATTAACTTTTAATTAACCTTCAGATCTCAGTTTAGACATGATTTCATTCAACATTCAGTTAACAGAAATCATTCTACGAAGTTATCAAGTGAGAGAATTTTGGGTGATGAAGGAAGCGCTTTTCCTTTAATCTTATGCCTTTTCTATATATACTGTTTGAATTTTCTAACTACATACATATATTCTTTTAGTTTAACAGGGGTTATCTGAATACAGAATAATGGATTGCTCCTTATTTTCTTTCTAACATTTCTCTGCTTTGAAAAAATATCCTAATAAATGTACTTTGTCAATGTCAGTACCACAATGACTTAATTATTACAGCTTTGTTTTATGGTTTAATATCTTACCAGGAGCCACCTTCCTGACTTCTTTCATTCATTCTACTATTTTTTTCATAGTGAATTGCCTCCAGCTTCCATTACCAAATAGACAATTCGATCACCTGGAAAGAAATGATAATTTTACCCTATTTTTTATCGTGTATAACTCTTAATTCTGTTTTATTTCTTCTTGTATTGGAGCTTGTAGAACCATGGTACATAAGAGAGGCAATTGTGGGCATTCATATCTCATTCTTGATTGTAATGGGACTATTTCTAGGGTTTGACCTTTGAAAAGGATTGTTGGTTTAAAGGAGGTGTCTTCCTCATAGGAAAGAAGTATTCTTCTATTGTCAGAGCCAGGGATGAGCTATTAGTGTAAACTTCTCTGCAGGATGAGTCTTGTTGTCACCCCAAATCCAGTCCCTGTAATTACACTTCAACACTTCAGGAAATCTGTCTTGGGTCTCCCTGTCATTCCAAAGCTCTTTTGGGGGTCCTGAGGTCTGTGAGTGCTCACAGCCTAGCTCCCTATGTGCTCTACTTGGGGTTCCCATCCCCTCTCACCTGTAACCGCTGGTCTGTCTCCTAGACCAAGCACCACCGAGCCCTCTCCTGGTGTACCACATTCCTGGTTTCTGCTTCTCTCAGCCCCAGTGTCTTAGCCTCAGCTGTACTAGGACAGTGCTTATCTCTGTATCCCGACTTCATCCTCGCAGGGTACCTGTTTTCAGCATCTCTCTTGGTTCCATCCTCTGCAATTCATGGGCAAGTCCAATCCCATCCTTTGTTTTCCTTAGATTTTACTGATGTGGGGAAATACTGATGAGAAAATATAAGTGAGAATAAGAACAGCAAAATCTTTATTTAAAAAAAAAAACTATTTGTGTGTTACAGCCTGGGGGGTGTGGGGAGAAGGCTGGAAGGAATCATACAGAAATGCTAAACAGTGGTTATTTCTGGGAGCTGGCAATATGCTACTTGTACGAATGGCCAAGTTCACTTTTTGATGAGTGTATGACTTATGGTGCCAGCAGCTTCATTTTCAGTGTGGAGTCTTCCTCAGGGAAATTCTTGATTCCCTTTCCTTTTGTATTGCTTTTTAAAATCTCATCATGGCACCAATGTGTCTCTTCTGGTCCTAAAATACCTCCCCAAGCCAATGGTAGGAATAGTTATAATTTATTGAGTTCTTACTATGTGCCAGGAACTATACTAAGTGCCTTTCGTCATTGCCTGATTAAAAGAGTTCTGTAGAAACTGCTGAGTACAGCACTACTATTACAGCCTCGATTAATTCTCATGACAACCTCATGAAGTTATTATTGTTATTATCTTCATCCTGTAGAAGAAGAAGAAATTGAGATTTGGAGCGGTAATTCGCCACAGGTAGCTCAAGTGATGTAGAGCCGGGTGGGGACTTTGGCCAACTAGAGAAACTCACATCCAGTCCAAAGCAGGGGAGGGGTTACTGATGCCCAGCTGCTGGGGATTGTTTCCACATGGACACGTGGGACAGAGCGCCCCATTGTTCAAGAGAAGCTGCAAATCAGATTTTCCTGGGACATATCCTGAATTTTAAATTGCAGCGATATACTTAACTTATAAAAATATACAGGACTTCGCTGGTGGTCCAATGATAAAGAATCCACCTGCCAGTGCAGGGGACATGGGTTCGATCCCTGGTCTGGGAAGATTCCACATGTTCAGGAGCAACTAAGCCCATGAGTCACAACTGTTGAACCTGAACTCTAGAGCCCGGGAGCCATGACTACTGAAGCCCGCGTGCCCTACAGCCCATGCTCTGCAACAAGAGAAGCTACTGCAAAGAGAGTGGCCACCTACCCCTAAGTCTACCCAACTAGAGAAAGCCCTTCATCAAATATGACCCAACACAGCCAAAAATAATTAATTTAAAAATATTAATAAAATTTAAAATCAAAATATAATAAAATACAAGTGAAAAACAGAACATAAACAAACAAACACACCAAACAGAACATTCTTCAGTCCAATTGCCCTAGATGAACATTATCTGCTTCAGAAGCTCCAGCTTGGATTAAGTTCTCCAGCCCCAAGAAGGCCCATTTGTTTCCCACTTTGCCCCCACCGCAGTTTGTACACAGTCTGTGTCTGACTCTTTGCAACCTCATGGACTATAACATACCAGGCTCCTCTGTCCTTGGGATTCTTCAGGCGAGAATACTAGAGTGGGTCGCCATGCCCTCCTCTCGGGGATCTTCCCAACTCAGGGATCAAACGCACATCTCTTATGTCCCTCGCATCGGCAGGTGGCTTCTTTACCACTAGAGCCACCTGGGAAGCCTCCTTAGGCAAACAGTCAATAATTTTGGCTTTGCTGTCTCTACCACAACTACTCAGCTCTGCCATTTTGGCACAAAAATCGTAAACAAACGGGCATGGCTGGATTTCAATACGATTTTATTTGCAGACTCTGAAAGTTGAATTTCATCTAGTTTTTTTTTTTTTTTAATGTGTCATGAAACAACATTCTTCTTCTGATTTTTCCAACCATCTACATATGCAAAAACCAGCCTCAGCTCGTAGGCTGTACGAAACAGGTGGTGCAACGCTTTAGACCACTTAAAATTCTTGACCGTTTCTCCAGGAGCCACTGGTGTTCGCTGGCTCTGCATCCTAGCTTCAAGCTGCCTTAAGCCCCCTTAGGTAAGGCGCATTTCACAAGCAGATGCGGGCGTGTGTGTAGCCCTCCAGTCCCGTGTGGTTCTGACTGGTCTGTTTCAGTAGTTCTCACATTTAGTCTTCAGCTGAACTTTTCCTTCCTGTGAAATCTCTTGTTGGGAATGTGAAATAGCTATTAATAGGTGGTCCTACAACCACTCTTCTTGCCCTGCCCAGTGGCCCCTGATGTAAACCCTGGAAAAAGCATAGTGGATAGAAAAACCACCATCCTATGGTCTGGTTTATAACAGTGGATGGACCATGAAATGGTCATAGAGCCATCTGGCAAAGGACTTTGCTTACAACCCTAAAATGTGCTGAAGAGAGTGCAGTTCTGAGTAGTGATTATGAACTTGGCTTTGGAGTCTGAAAGACTTACATTTGAGTGTGCCGCTTGTAGCTGTATCCTTGGGAAAATCACCTGCTTTATAGATTTCCTCATCTGTGAAATAGGGCTCATAAAACCAGGTACCTCAACAGGCTGTCTTGAGTGCTAGAGAGGATTTAGAATGGCATGTGGTATACGGTAAGTGCTTCACATGTGTGACTTATTCTGATTTGTTATCCAGCCAGGTGGAAGGGGATGGGGCTTAAAAACAAACAGGAATCTGGCTGAAACTCTCAAATCCAAACAAGAAAAAGGAAGGCCTTTTCTCAATATCAGGGAAGGAGTTCTGAGTTTGTCCTTCTTCCAAGAATTTCTTTGAGTCTTCAAGCCTTCTCTCCAAGACTCCCCTTCTTGGTTCTGAGTCCCTTCTATGCCTGGTAAGTGGAGAATCAAAACCAAGAGAATGGGCTCATATCGCATGCCATTTTCTGTGAAATGCCTCTGGTTTGGAGCATACTTGTAGTGCGGGTTAAATACATGGCTCTCCTCAAGACAAGGAAGCAACCTAAATGTCCATCAACAGAGGAATGGATAAAGAGAGTGTAGTAGGTATACACAATGGGATGTTGCTGCTGCTGCTGCTGAATCACTTCAGTCGTGTCCGACTCTGTGCGACCCCATAGACGGAAGCCCACCAGGCTCCCCCGTCCCTGGGATTCTCCAGGCAAGAACACTGGAGTGGGTTGCCATTTCCTTCTCCAATGCATGAAAGTGAAAAGTGAAAGTGAAGTCGCTCAGTCGTGTCCAACCCTCAGCGACCCCATGGACTGCAGCCTTCCAGGCTCCTCCGTCCATGGGATTTTCCAGGCAAGAGTACTGGAGTGGGGTGACAAGGGGATGTTACTTAGCCATTAAGAAGGATGAAATAATGCTGTTTGCAGCAACACGGGTGAACCTAGAGATTATCATACTAAGTGAATTAAGTCAGAAAGAGAAAGGCAAATACCATATGATGCTACTTATATGTGGAATCTAAAATATGACGTAAATGAATTTCCACAAAGCAGAAATAGATGCACAGACATACAGAATAGACTTGCGGTTGCCAAGGGTCGGGGTCGGGGGATGGTAGGGAGAGGGATGGATTGGGAGCTTGGGATTAGCAGACGCAAACTGAGACATATAGAATGGATAAACAACAAGGTCCTACTGTATAGCAAAGGGAACTATATTTAATATTCTGTAATAAGACATCATGGAAAGAATATGAAAATTATATATATACACATATAACTGAATCATTTTGGTGAACAGCAGAAACTAACAGAACATTGTAAATCAACTACACTTCATTAAAATTTTAAGAATATACACGGCACGGGACTTCCCTGGTGGTCCAGTGGCTAAGACTTTGTGCTCCCAATGCAGGGGGCCCAGGTTCGATCCCTGGTTGGGGAACTAGATCCTGCATGCCACAACTAAGATCCTGTGGGGCCAAATAAATAAATAAAATGTTTTTTAAAATGCATAGCGCTCCTATTATTATCAGATAATAATAGACATAGTGTAATGGTAAAGCCAGATGCAAATATTGACTCTTCCCTTCACCAGCTATGACAGCTCTCTCTCCTCTGCGATCCTGCATTGGCTCATCATTGAATGTCAGTGTGAACAGTCCCTACCTCCTAGGGTGGTGGATGAGAGTAAATGAGAAGAATGTAGGTTTTAGCTCTGTGCCTTGCCCACTGGAAGCACTTCAAAGGTGCTAGCCATTATAATGATGCGCCTAGAGCTTTGCAAAAATTATCTTACTTCATATATGATCTTATTTCTTACAGTAACTACTCTGAAAATATAAGCCCAGCTGTGTGTGAATATAAGCCTTGTCTGCGGTCCTCGACACCACCTGGCCCCTCACCTCCACGCCATCTCTACGGGCAGAGACAAGAACAATAAGGCATAATTTCACACTGTGTTGTGGTGAGAGGTTCTGAAATTGTTTGTCATTTATG
Source organism: Bos javanicus (assembly GCF_032452875.1). Lineage (NCBI taxonomy): Eukaryota > Metazoa > Chordata > Mammalia > Artiodactyla > Bovidae > Bos > Bos javanicus. Next base: position 21,980,279 of record NC_083892.1, read on the forward strand.
AGAACTGGCAGAGCCATTAACTGCCCTGGAGACTGGCTAATTGGCTAGTTAACAAACACCCACAACGATTATCAAACACCCGCAATGAGTTAACTCAGGCTGATGGCGAAGGAAGAAAAGGAAAGAGAATGCTGACTGTTGTTTCCCCAGGATATACCCGTGCAATTCTGTCCTCCTGAAGGAGTGAGCTGCACAGCAGAGCCCAGCAAGGGGCTGTGGTTCCAGGCAAGGGGATCATTAAAGGGGACTATCCTGTGTTATCTATCAGAGAGAGCGGGTTACTCCGAATCCGTGCCTGGAATCCACACCGAGGAGCCAGCAGACCTTGACTGTGTTCTGGCTCACCTCTTACGCATTTGAGCGCAAGCACAGTTTTGTTTTGTGTTTTAATTGGAAGATTATTGCTTTACAATGTTGTGTTGGTTTCTGCCATACAACAACTTGAATCAGTCATAACTATATATTAATATATATCCCTTCCCTCACGAGTCTCTCTCCCATTCCCCCCAAAATTATTTATTTGGCTCCTTGGGGCTTTGTTGAAGCATGAGGGGGTCTTAGTTCCCCTGACCAGGGATTGAACCCAAGTCTTCTGCATTGCAAGGTGGATCCTTAACCACTGGACCACCAGGGAAGTCCCTAAGCACAATGCTATTGGCCAGTTGCTTCATCTGTAAAATGGGACGATAAGATTTTATATATAAATATATATACACACACATATATGTCTACCCACTGGGTTTCCCCGGTGGCTCAGCAGGAGCCACAGGAGACACATGTTCGATCCCTGGGTCGGGAAGATCCCCTGGAGGAGGAAATGGCAACCAACTCCAGTATTCTTGCCTGGAGAATCCCATGGGCAGAGGAGCTTGGCAGGCTACAGTCCATGGGGTCGCAAAGAGTCAGACACGATGAAGCAACTTAGCACGCACATGCACACACACACGTGTATATTCCACTTTCTTTTCCCCTTTCCCCTCATTGACTGGGGAAAAAATAACAGCTCTCATGATGAATGCTTATGCTTCCTAGCTCTTTGCCCTTCTAAATAGATCCCAGGATCATGCAAAATCTAAGCAGAAAGTTTCTGTCTCCAGCTTTATTTATTTTTTTCCTCTGCTAATCTCCTTTTTGTGCCCCAAGAAAGATGCTGATTGACCCACCAAGGCAGAACCACCAAGTCTGAAGGATCTTCACTGTGGGAGAGGAGAAGCCCCAGGCTGGGCCCAGGTGTTCTTTCTGCCCCCCTCCCCCGACTCAGGGCCACACTTGTTTCCACAGGGGCTTTCCGAGGCGTGTGCAAGAAAATTGATCACTTCCCCGAAGATGCTGACTACGAACAGGATACAGCTGAGTATCTCCTGCGTAAGTTTCCCCGACTTCCAGGGTCCCCCTGGCGGGAGGGTGATGAGGAGGGGTACCCTGCAGTCACCCAGCTGCCTCTGAGTTTGAGGCTCCCCAATACCTAGCCTCAGAAATGGATATGTGCAATGAAGCTTCAGGAAAATCTTTGCTACTAGACAGAGACATTCAGGCAGTTCTGATATCTGAGTCTCTTTCATTTCAGTGAACTAGAAACAGGAAAAGAAAAAAAAAAAGGTGAATCAAACCTCAAAAGTTCTTTTTAGTCCACTTACAAGAAAATCTAAGGGTTTTCTTCAACTTGAATACAAGTTTTCACCTGCCCCAGAGGGTGGATTTGAGGTGCTAATGGGTGAGGTGCTAATGATGAAGTGCTAATGGGTGAGGTCCTAAGGGGCAAGGCCTGGGAGAATAAATGTAAACCAAGGTTCACCCTTCTTCAGTTTCAACAGCATTGGGGCAGGGCTAGTGTCTCCCCGTAGATTGTCCCAAGGTCAGTGACCCTGATATGATGGGGAACTGTCATGAGCACAGAACGTAGGAGGCAGTAGGGTATGCTGAGCAAGGGCTCTGGATTCTGGTCGACCAGGGCTTTTACTCCTCTGACGCCCTACTAGCTGGGTTAGATGTGGGCCAAGGTGCTTTACCTCTCATTGTAAAACCAAACACTATAAAACTCTTAGAGGAAAACAGAGGCAGAACACTTTGCCATAAATCGCAGCAAGATCTTTTTTGACCACCTCCTAGAATAATGAAAATAAGAATAAACAAATGGGACATACTTAAAAGCTTTTGCGCAGCAAAGGAAACCATAAACAAAACAAAAAGACCATCCCCAGAGTGTGAGAAAATATTTGCAAACAGAGCAATTGACAAGGAATTAATCTCCAAAACATACAAAGAGCTCATGTAGCTCAACATCAAAAAACAAAAACAAATGACACAATAAAAAAATGGGTGGAAGACCTAAAATAAACCCCTCTCTAAAGAAGACACACAGATAGCCAACCAACACATGAAAAGATGCTCAACATCTCTAATAATTAGAGAAATGCAAATCAAAACTGCATCATCAAAAAGCCTCTCACCTTTCTTTATAGTCAGGAATGAAGACTATAACGTCATCCATTTAACAGGGTCACAAAAATTACATAAGCTGATGCACATTACACACCGCCTGAAACCATACGTGTTGGCTCTTTTTTGTGGCATGGGATGAACAACAGCCAAGGCCAACAGCAGCCAAGGGCCTGACATTGATCCTGGCACAGAGAGAATTGGAAACAATGTAATTTAAATAGAATTTCTTCAACAGGGAGCCTGAGTTTCCTCAAAAGGGAAATTTTAAGGCACTGACTAATCTACTATTAGAGAGTGTTAAATGTAACATTAAAAAAAAAAAAAAAAAACTACTACAGTAATATCAATAAAAACTTCAAGAAATTGTGGTATTCTGATTATGCCTGTAACTCATAACTCAAGCAGAGTGTTTTACAATTAAAATCAGTTTTCACTCTACTCATGCTTGCTAGTCTGCAGAGGGACTGTGGGTATTCATATGAGCCTTTAATCACATAACAATATAAGTGGTGCTGGGGGATCAGTTTGAAAGAAACAGACACTTCTAAGCTAAATTTTAAAATGTAAACATATTATTTCCCTTTTTTCAGCTACTTGGATTTGTCCAATGCTGCCTAGGGTTTATATGAGCAGCTCAAAAAGATCTGATGTGGGAATAGAAGCCACATTTAGAGAGGGAGCTTGACCAGAGTTTGGGGGATGACATAGATTATTATTACTTGGACTTCCTCAAAAAAAGGATTATTCTAAAGCCATCACAAGTGGGCTTTTATCAGAGTGCCTAAGTTTTTACTTTTCTTCCCTATTTTGATGTTTGCCCTGCTGGGCAAACTGTGAGTTCTATTTCACAACTTGCAAAACTGATTTAAAATTCTTCCAAGAGATGCACCTCTTTTCCAACAAAGTATATCTCTCCCCTCTTGGAAGGTGAGGGTGCTCACCATCAGCCACCGAACCAGGTTAAGGAGGGACTGTCCCAAGCACACGAATTTCCTGCTGGGAATGTTGGAATCCCTGACCCAGTCACGTGGGGCCAGGGTCCCATTCCTGCAGGGGTCTCCAGCCCGTCCAGTGCCATGCTGCTAGTTCCTGCTGTGACCACACCCCAGGACAATGGGATTCTCCACACTAATTTGTTTGCTTTTTCTTCTTTCTTATATGTGGTTGGGGAGGTTACAGCTTAAATCTGTAGCAGAAGGTTTAATCGCCCACAGGTCCTGTTGACCTGAGCAGTGGTCCCCAACCTTTTTGGCACCAGGGACTGGTTCCATGGAAGACAATTTTTCCATGGACAGCAGGGGTCAGGCGGTGGAGGGGATGGTTTCAGGAGGATTCAAGCAATAGCGTTCTGGCTCCTGTGAGAATCTAATGACACTGATCTGACAGGAGGCAGAGTTTAGGCAGTAACGTGAGTGATGGGGAGCAGCTGTAAATACAGATGAAGCTTCACCCACTGGCCCGCCACTCACCTCCTGCTGTGCAGCCTGGTTCTTAACAGACCACAGATGGGAAGCTGTCCAGGGCCTGTAGGTTGGGGATCCCTAGACTAGAGAAATCCCTAACATAGCACTGGACCTGGCCAAGCCCTGCTCAGACAACGAAGGTGAAATTACCCTGGAACAAGCTTCCCTCCCTACTCCTAGGACCACAGCTTAGCCCCATATAGATTAGGGAGGAGAAACAGGGAAAGAAGACAGTAAGACCTCTTTAATTGTCCTGACGCCAGACAAAAACCTTCTTGTTCATCTAGATAAACCAAATCCAAGGTTGGGAATTCCCTGGCGGTTCATTGGTTAGGACTTGGTGCTTTCACTGTGAAGCTGGGGTTTGATCCCTGGTGAGGGAACTAAGATCCCACAAGCCATGCATCACAGCCAAAAAAAAAAAAAAAAAACCAATGAATGAATCGAGGGTAGACTCCACCTGACTTAGGAGAAAGTGGCAGCAGAGCACATCCTGTGTGAGGCTGGCACCTGTAGCCAGAGTCTTTAGAACCTGCTCTGATCCCGCCCGTGGGGCAGAAATGGGATCTGGCCACCGCCTGGTTTCCAGATGGTTCCCACACCGCATAGGAAGCAACCACATTCCCACGTCTCACAGCCACACATCGCAAATACACACAACCAACGCAATTCAGTAGCTTCCAATGCTCAGATCATCTCCTTCGGGCATAATCACACTGTAATCATACTTTGAAATTTTTTTTTAATTGTTTTTAAGGTGCTCTCCTTTAATCAGTTGAACTCATCACATTGAATATTCCAGCAATTCCCATCAAGGATACAATGCAAACGATTGCCTCAGAGATCTGCACAAGAGTTCCTAACAAGTCCTTGATATCCCTGGGGGTAGACCCACTCCTAATATTTGTGGGGCCCAGGGCCAAGGTTCATATGGAAACTCATAGGCCATATGGGTAAATATTTAGATGCTATAAATAAGCTATGCCCACCAAAGACCCCAGAGCTTACTTCCCAGGATGCCCCTTGACATGGGCACTAGAGGAACCAGGGGGCCCGCCCTGCCCCCTGCAAGCCTGCGTGGGGCCCCAGATGTGCAGGGCAAGCCAGGCCTAGGCTAGGACTCCTGGACAGTGACTGACTGGCCTGAAGCCAGGATGGGGACTGATCTGATCACCCTCCCAGGGGTCAGGACATCCAGGACCCCTCCCTTCATGCTTCAGGTCTCCTATCGAGGTTTCTAGTTAGTTTGAAGCCCCTCCCAAAACTTTCGCATCACGATGAGGACAGTTACTGGGATCCTGGTCTGCCCAGACCCCAACACTGGGTGACTTGGGGTGGTCATCCCTAAACAAAAGCTAGAATTTTTCTCATTTTCTTCTTTTCATGAAGAGAATCTCACCCCAGTTGTCCTCTATCGGCCCTCCCAGGCAGATCCCAAATCAGCTACCAAACTTGCAGAAAACTTTTTCCGTGAAAAAGACAAAACAAAACACCAGCAACAACAAAAGCAGAGCCCAGCCCTGTGCCCTTGGAGCGGGAGGACCGCCACACTGTAGCAGTAGGAAGAAAGCATCCGTGAGAAAACAGACAGGGCCGTGAAGTTCCGAGCACTGAGCTTGAACTTCAACGCCAAGAATGCACTGACCGCCTTTTCCCGCTGCCCTACTGCTCCTGCACGTGCGCCGTGATTTTAAAGATGCTGCCGTCTGCTCAGCGGCTAAGCACCAGGCCCTCGAGTCATTGTCAACCCCTCTTTCTCTCACATCCCACTGCCAGTTCTTTAGGATTTACCTTCAAAATGCATCCTGAGTCTCTCACCACCCATCTACAACCGAGTCCATGCCACGGTCAGCTCAAGTCTGGGTTCTTACAGCCCTTTCAGCCACACCAGCCCCACCCTTCAAGGGCCCACACTTGGGTCCATGCTCTCTGCTCTCACTATCTTGGAAGTCTTCTTTTTTTATATATGCCTTTGACAGTCACCTTTATTTCATCTTTTCTTCCAGTTTTATTGATATATAACTGATATACAGTGCTGTATAGATTTAAGGTGTACTGCATCATGGTTTGACTTACATACATCATGAAATGATGACCACAGAATGTTTAGTGAACATCCACCATCTCATACAGACACAAAATTAAAGAAGCAGAAAAAATTTGTTTCCTTGTGATGGAACTCTCAGAAGTTACTCTCTCAGTTTTTATGTATAATGTCCAGCTGTGTTAATTTTATTTACCATGCTGCACATTAAATCCCTAGTACTTATTTTTCTTATAACCTGGGAGTCTGTACCTTTTGACCACCTTCATTTCATTCCCCCTCCCCCTTAGTCCCCACCTCTAGTAACCACAAATCTGGTCTCTTTTTCTATGAGTTTGTTTTTGAAGTAGATCTGACCTACAATTGGAGCTTCCCTGGTAGCTCAGCTGGTTAAGAATCTGCCTGCAATGCAGGAGACTCCAGTTAGATCCCTGCTTCAGGAAGATCTGCTGGAGAAGAGAACAGCTACCTACTCCAGTATTCTGGCCTGGAGAATTCTATGGACTGGGGTCCATGGGGTCGCAAGGAGTTGGACATGACTGAGTCACTTTCACTTTCTAACCTACAACACTATGTTGGTTCCTGTTACACAACAAAATGATTTGATATTTCTATACATTTCAAAATGATTGCCATGATAAGTCTAGTCACCATACCATCTTGAAATTCTTAATAATTTTATAACAAGAGGCCTTGCATTTTCATCCTGCATAGGGCCCTAAAAATTAGGTAGCAGCTCCTACCCGTCATCTCTGTTAGAATGCAAGCCCCGTAAGGGTGGGCCCTTAGCTCTTTTGTACCTCAATGAAGGCAGAATTTATCCAACTGATATTCTGGCCCAAGTATTCCAGGAAATACTCTAATACTGGTTGGGTAAATACTGGACTCCCCACCTGAAGGCCCCTTCCCCCAAAACCTTAGGGCCTCTCTATGATCCAGTAACAAGAGTTAACACACTTGTTTTGAAGACTTGCCCTGGGCCTCAACTAGCATCCTCTCTTTCCCCTTTGAAGGGCCACACCTGTGCCCCTGGGGGTGTTTAAACATTTCTGTCAGTATGCCAGGACCCAGCAGAGCCCCTGGCATTTTGTAGGTGCCCCAGAAGCCTTGATGAATGAATAACTAAATTCATGTGTTTATCCAGTGACTAAATAGATATTGCATGGTCATTGCCAGACTCAGTACTAAATGAATGTTCGTGTGTTTTGGGAAAGAGAGCTTGTGATCTAATGGGAATCCCAGGATGCCCCACCAGCTACCTAAATTGCAGGACCCAGGGCAAAATGAAAATCCTGGGTTTCTGGTTCAAAACGCAGGCCAAAATTGCTGTTTCCCTTCTTCTGCCTTCTCTCTCTCCACCTGTCATGGTGTCTTTTACTTGCTATGTAATGTCACACTCCCTCCAGCATAAGGACACTCAAGGGTGCCCAGGGCTTGCACCCAATCCTGATTCTCCCTGTGTCCATGCTCAGGAGCCGAGGGTAGCAGCGGTCACTGGTTGGGGTGGGGGAGGGGCAGCTAGGAACCACCCCACGGAGAACGGGAGGTAGCAATGTGGTGGGGAGTGGGATGCCACATGAGTCGAGGTTCGAAGCCCATGGCGCATGCTCCATTGGCCCATCAGACTTATTTGAAAAACACACATTCAAAATAAAGCTATTATGCATTTCAGGATGATGACTACAGACCGTTAACCCCAAGCCCAGGGTGTTAGATGTAGACTCCTCCTGCTCACGTGCTGTCCTCCAACCAGGCACCCCCATGTCTGTGGAGGGGGATCTCAGGGCTGGCTGGGTGCAGCAGAACCCTCTCTCCTTCTCTCCACAGGGGCTGTGAGGGCCTCCAGCGTCTTCCCTATCCTCAGTGTCACGCTGCTCTTCTTCGGCGGGCTCTGCGTGGCAGCCAGCGAGTTCCATCGCAGCAGACACAACGTCATCCTCAGCGCGGGCATCTTTTTTGTCTCTGCAGGTGAGCATCTTGGCCTCTGCCCAGAGAGCATCACAGACACCAAACCCGAGCCAGGGCCAGAAGGACAAAGCCATGCTATTCAGGGTTCCCTCCAGGGAAGGAGCAAGAAAATGTTCGACCTGTGTGTTAAGAATGAGAACCAAAGGTTTTAATAAGAACCAAAGATGCTGACAATCTAGCTGGAGAATGGACAGAGGGAAGATGAGGAGGAGATGGGGTACTTAGGTCGGCTCAGAGATGGGAGAATGATTAATAAGAATGTGCCTGTGTATGTCTGTTCAGAGTGGGCAGGGAGCGTGTATGGTGTGTGTAAGGTGTGACTCGAGAGATGAGTCCAGTGTGTTTTAAAGGGGTCCAACTTCTGGATACGATCATACACTATTTCTGGCCCCATGAGACCTGGGTTTACTGGTGAACTACTGGTCACAGCTCTTCAAGAACTCAAATCCTCAGGCTGTCCAGAGCATCTCTGGGAACAACAGAAAACCCAGCAGCCTCAGATGCTCTCAGGAAAGATCTTATCAATAGCAGCCCTGACCGGAAGGTGGCAGAGGGTTGTAAGGAGGATGAGACAGTCTCGAGAAGGGTTCCTGTTTCTGTTTCCTCTCTCCTCCTTTATCTCCATCCCTCCTCCACCCGCTCATCTTCCTCCCTTTTGGGTTTCCACGCCTCTTTGCTTTGCAGTCTCTTCCCACCCCACCCTTCAGTTGATGCCATCTGAATGAAATGCTTTAGAGATGAAAAGAGGGAAGAGAACTTGACTCTTTGATGACGACCTCCAAACTTTAACCCATAATGGCAGAATATTTACTGGGGTAGAAACAGAGAAGAGGCTTCACAGTGGCGATAGTGCTAAAGAATCCTCCCGCCAATGCAGGAGATGCGAGAGATGTGGGTTTCTATCCCTGGGTGGGGAAGATCCCCTGGAGGAGGAAATGGCAACCCGCTCCAGTATTCTTGCCTGGGAAATCCCATGGACAGAGGAGACTGGCAGGCTATAGCCTATGGAGTTGCAAAAGAGACAGACGCGACTTAGCGACGAAACAACAACCACAAAAACAGAATAGCTTACCTGCCTGGATTTGAATTTTGGCTAAACTTATGGGACCCTGGAAATGTTACCAAATCCCTGTAACTTGATTTCCTCAGCTATAAAATGGGGGGAAAAGTACCAGTGCTTATTTCATAGGGTTGTTGGAAGGAGGTTGAACATAAAAAGCACAATATTATTTTCTAGCAAGTTAAAAGCAACACAATAGTTCTGAAGTTGGAAGCCCAGCTTCCCAGCCCCCTCTAAGATCTTTCTCAGTATCCTCCCTATTCTTTTCCCTTCTTGGAAAAGGGGAAGGTGGACGGAATCCAGCGCTGAGTGTCTGGGAACCAACTCGAGCCACAGACCATCTTGTCAGGAGAATAAGATCAGCCTATGATTTTATTAAAGGTGACACTCTGTGTGGACAGACGCTAACAGCTGGCAGACCCAGGGACTTGCATTGCTTTGAGGCACGTTCTAGTTGTTGGGGGCCCCTCCAGACCTCCCGGTCTCTGACTGACCCAGGGGATGCTGTGTTGTGCTGACATGAGGGTTTCCTAAACAGGAGAAGATCATTATTTTGTCCCCCAAGGGGATTGTGAAGGGAGAGTGTGTCACCAGCAAACGTCCTGTTACAAGGGGCGTTGTGAGAGACAGCAGGTAGAATAGACTCACAGGAACCGGGGAAGACAAGGGGCAGCAACAAGGGCCTGAGGGGAGCCAGAAGCTGGGGGTCTAATCCTAGCTCTCCCCCCACCACTGACCTCCCTGAGGGCCCTAAAGAGCCTCCGTTCTTCCACCTACAAAATGAAAGTAGGATTCAGCACTCCTGAAGGCTCTTTTTGCTCAGTTATTCTAAGGTCCTATGATTTCTGGCAAGCAGTCAACAATCCTTTATTGAGTACCTACTATGCGCCAGGAACTGGGCATTATGCTCAAGACCATGGGCTCTGAAGTCAGGCTGCCTGGGGCAAATCGTGGCTCTACCACTCCCCTGTGTGGTAACCTCAGGCAAGTCTCTTAACCAATCAATGCCTCCGTTTCCTCATCTGAAAAATGGGGTAATAATGGCTCTACCTCTTAAGCCTGCTCAGAGGATTAGATAGTTGGTATGTGGAAAATGCCTAGAACTGCATCTAGCTGGCAGTAACTGTGGGATGCATAGTGCTAAGTCACTTCAGTCATGTCCAAATCTGTGACTGCATGGACTGTAGCCCACCAGGCTTCTCTGTCCTTGGGATTCTCCAGGCAAGAATACTGGAGTGGGTCACCATGTCCTTCTCCAAGGGATCTTCCCAACCCAGGGATAAACCTGCATCTCTTATGTCTCCTGCATTGGCAGGCGGGTTCTTTACCACTAGGACCACCTAGGATCCATAAAAGCTGGTATTATATATGTTGTACCATTTAATTCTCATGTTGATTCAATTCAACAAATATGCACTGTGCTCTTGCTTCGGGTCAGGCTCTGGGCAAGGAGATAAGACCATAGCGGTGAACAAACCTAGCTAGATCTGAGCTCAGGGAGCAAGAGACAATGTTGGGTTCAAACCCCACCTTTGCCATTTCCCAGGGCTTCCAAGGTGGTAAAGAACGCACCTGTCCATGGAGGAGATTTAAGAGACACCAGCTCAATCCCTGGGTCAGGAACATCTCCTGGAGGAGGGCATAGCAACCCACTCCAGTATTTCTGCCTGGAGAATCCCATGGACAGAGGAGCCCGGTGGGTTACAGACCATGGGGTCACAAAGAGTCGGACACGACTACAGCAGCTTAGCACAAGCACACAGGCCATTTCCCAGCTGTGTTGACTTGGGAAGTTATTTTCTCTGTGTCCCAGTTTCCTCATCTGTAAAAAAAAAAAAAAAAAAAAAAAAGGTTTTTTGTTTTTTTGTTTTTTTAAAGCAGGACTGTTGCAATGATTAATTGAGATCATGCACGTAAAGACTTTGCACAGTGCCTGGCGTATCATCAATGCCATAGAAACAAGTGGCAACTCGCTTGGCTTGTCACCTCCTTTAACCTGCGCTGACATCCGAGCATCTCTTTGAGTTTCTTTTTTTTTTTTTTTCAGCAAGACTTCTTTCCAGGGCTTCTCAAACTTTGCCACCAAAATTTCCCTGCAGGCAGAGGAGAGTGAAAAATGTGACCCTGGGGAGTCAGGGGGCATCACCAGAAGCTGCCTTCCATGAGCTGAAATGTCTTTGAAGTCTGTCTCCCATTTATACTTAAAAATTCATGTGAATTCTGCTCTCTTCTCCTTATTATATCCATGTTCATTTTAATATAAAAGAATGTGTCTTCCCTACTCATCTTCAAGCCAAACTGACACTCCAGAAACAGGAGCCGTTTTTTTCACCCTGTGGTTTTCTGCAGCTTGACACAGGGCTGGCCGTGTCAACCCCCATATGAAGAAATAGCTCCGTGATTAGAACCCGCTGCCTACCTGCTGAGTGCCTGTGCTGGGTAAAGCCAAGAGGAGACAGGGAAGAAGCAGACCCTGGCCCTGCCTTCTAGGGGAGAGTCCTAGATGGAGTGTGGCCAGAGATCATATTCAAAACATGAATCCCTTTAATGCATGAGCACCAGTCAATCAGAACTGGAGTAGAATGGAGTGGCCCTTGCTATGCCAAGCTTTAACCCTTTGTACAGATGAACCTATTTGCAGGGCAGAAGTAGAGATGCAGATGTAGGGAATGGACGTGTGGATCTGAGGTGGGGGGATGAATTGGGAAATTGGGACTGACATATGGGCACTGCCATGCATAAAACAGATAGCTAGCAGGAACCTACTGTAGGTTCCTACTAGCTCAGTTCGGTGCTCGGTGGTGACCTAGATGGGTGGTAGGGATAGGGGGTGGAGAGGTCCAAGAGGGAGGGGATATATGTATGCCTATTGGTGATTCATGTTGTTGTACAGCAGAAACTAATACAACATTGTAAAGCAGCTATGTTGCTCAGTCACTCAGTCATGTCCGACTCTTTGCAACCCCATAGACTGTAGTCCGCCAGGCTCCTCTGTCCATGGAATTTTCCAGGCAGGAATACTGGAGTGGGTTGCCACTTCCTACTCCAGGGGATCAAACCCACATCTCTTGGGTCTCCTGCATTGGCAGCCAGATTCTTTACCACTAGTGGGAAGTTCCAAAGCAACTATACCCCAATTAAAAAGAACAATAACAACAACAACAAAAACTTGGTTGCTGGACTCTGGGGAAATCCTGAGGATCCCCAGGAAGAGTATGAGGTGTTCAATGGTGGGGATGCTCAGCAGGCCAATGGAAATGGTTATTTACCAACTAGTACTGGGAACGATGGGCTTTCCAGGTGGCGCTAGTGGTAAAGAAGCAGCCTGCCAATTCAGGAGATGTAAGAGACCTGGGCTGGATCCCTAGGTCCAGAAGATCCCCTGGAGGAGGGCACAGCAACCCACTCCAGTATTCTTGCCTGGAGAATCCCATGGACAGAGGAGCTTTGTGGGCTATGGTCCATAGGGTTACAAAGAGTCAGATATGACTGAAGTGACTTAGCACGTACACACTGGGAACTGTAAGAAGGGACAACTTCCATTTAGAGGCAGCCTGGGTTTGTAGGCTAGAAGACTCCAGCTGATGTACAAGCCTCCCTGAGTCATTACTGGTATAAGGCTTAGATGAGGCCCTTAAAGCAAAGAGACACAAAGAGATATTGTTAGCTTTGGACAATCGTGTGAGAGAAGCAGCCACAGACCCTCAGGTTCTTTCATTCCTTCTTACTACTCCCTAGAGAATCAATTTCTCTCCAAGCTACTGGACAGCTCTTTCCAGAACTATTCTGTTGGCCCTTGGGGACACCAAGTCTGCAGACCTTGCCTACTGAGGACAACAGCTTCACATTCCCCAATTCCTGATGTTTGAACAATAGCTAATTTAAAACATTATTGTATCCCCCGTGCAGATAAAAAGATATAGTTAGTTACTGTCCCTTACCCATGGGTCATTCTTTCTCCAAACTTCGTTCCAGACCCAGAAATATCCACTGGGCAGCCATATCTGGACTCTCAATAAGCACTTCTAACCCCGTTCTTCTTCTCTAAGCCTCCTCTCTCTGCTGCCTCTTATTGAGGCTCAAGATGCCATCAACCTTCCCACCATCCAGGCGAGACTGCTACTATAAGTTATTCTCAACTCTGTTGTCAACAGCCTTTCATCTCCTGGTGAGCCAGGAGCTGTTCAGGACCTGCTCAAACGTCACCTTGTCTTCAGGACAAAGTGGCTGAGTCATCTTCTCTTTTTGCTCCTGAACCATTTTATATATGTCTCTGGTGGAGCCCTGACTGTATTTTGCTGTAATTACATTTACATGTCAGTTTCTCCTACTAATGGTGAGAAACTCAAGGGCAAGAATCTGTATCTCGTTCATTTTACCATCCTCATGACTTAGTGCTGAAGACTAAGTTTTGATGGAATGAATTGTTTCTAAGGGAAAATACATGCACTTTGATTTCTGCTGCACTTGCTGGAGGAGTAAGGTGTATTCTTTAGCTGAATGCTTCCCACCAGGGATGGATCAGCAGAATTTTTCATTTCCCGAGAGACACACCCTGCGGGAAGAGTTCAGCAGCTGGATTTCCGGCCATAAATCCATTCTCCTCTCTCCCTGTCATCTTCACATTTTCAAAATAAATAGTTCAAGCCTAAGTCACAGTTACCTCTGAGGTTTATAAAGGATGTATTTTTCTTTCCCCTTCTTTTAGGGTTAAGCAACATCATCGGCATCATAGTTTATATATCAGCCAATGCTGGAGACCCTGGGCAGCGTGACTCCAAAAAGAGCTACTCCTATGGCTGGTCCTTTTACTTCGGAGCCTTCTCTTTCATCATCGCGGAAATTGTGGGGGTCGTCGCCGTGCACATCTATATAGAAAAGCATCAGCAGTTACGTGCCAAATCCCACTCGGAGCTCCTGAAGAAATCGACCTTCGCTCGCCTTCCACCCTACAGGTATAGATTTCGGAGGCGGTCGAGTTCCCGCTCCACGGAACCCAGATCCCGAGACCTGTCCCCCATCAGCAAAGGCTTCCACACCATCCCTTCCACTGACATCTCAATGTTCACCCTGTCCCGGGACCCCTCAAAGATCACCATGGGGACCCTCCTCAACTCCGACCGGGACCACGCTTTTCTACAGTTCCACAACTCCACGCCCAAAGAGTTCAAAGAGTCGTTGCATAATAATCCGGCCAACAGGCGCACCACGCCCGTCTGAACTGACCTCGGCCCTCTGCCCTCCGCCCCAGCACAGCGCGGGGGGAAGTGGACAGAGGAGTCTCTGAGGTTGCATGGCATGGTCCTCGTGATGGTATTACTTTTTACAAAGAATGAAACCAAATGGACTCAGCCCTCTCCCACACTTCACCCCTCCCCCTCCAGGTCCTAACCGGTCCATCCCTTCCCCCACTTTTCAAGCCAATCCCATGATGTCGTTTCTCTCTGTGTGTATCTGTGACAGATGTTTTCCTCTCTTCCTTCTTTACTGGAAGGACCTCCTCATTCTTCCCTCCTTGGAAGAGGACTTTACTCAAAGTCATGGGTGGTGGCTGGGTGGGGGGTGGTGGGGTCTCCAAATCCCCAGGTGTGTGCACAGGTGTCCCCATTGTCCACTCATGCAAATCCTCAGGCCACTTAACCGCCCAGGTGGCCCGGAGGGAGGCATTCACCTTTCCGTGTTAGAATAACATGACCAGAAATCAAAGATGTCAGAGCCCCGAAGCAGCTAATGTAATAAGCATTCATGTATTAAAAGTTTTGCCTTGTTGTAACTCACAGAGCGGGGGTGCTTTGTTTCTTCTGGGTAATTCCTGCACAAATTCACTGCCCTGCCCTCAAGCTGACTCATGTCCACGTTGAAAGCTGAACTTTACTCATCCACACTCCAGTCACTAGGAAGGATCCGCCTTCCCCTCTTGAGAACAGCAAGGTGCTCTCACCAATGGCAGAGTCTGTAACCCTCGCCTGAATCCCCAGAAGCTACTGGAGGCAAACATGTGTTCAGAAATATAGCTCTGGTACCCAGTAGCTCTAGGAACTGGGGAAAGTCCACCTGACCTTCAAGCCTCAGCCTTCTCATCTGTAAAATGGAGCATGGTACAGTATTCTCCTTGACAGAGTTGTAAGGCTTAAATAGAACATCTTGTGCAAAATTATTCAGTTCAGTTCAGTCGCTCAGTAGTGTCCAACTCTTTGCGACCCCATGAATCACAGCACGCCAGGCCTCCCTGTCCCTCACCAACTCCTGGGGTTCACCCAAACTCATGTCCATCGAGTCTCTGATGCCATCCAGCCATCTCATCCTCTGTCTTTCCCTTCTCCTCCTGCCCCCAATCCTTCCCAGCATTGGGGTCTTTTCCAATGAGTCAATTCTTCACATGAGGTGGCCAAAGTATTGGAGTTTCAGCTTCAACATCAGTCCTTCCAGTGAACACCCAGGACTGATCTCCTTTAGGATGGACTGGTTGGATCTTCTTGCAGTCCAAGGGACTCTTAAGAGTCTTCTCCAACAGCACAGTTCAAAAGCATCAATTCTTTGGCACTCAGCTTTCTTCACAGTCCAACTCTCACATCCATACATGACCACTGGAAAAACCATAGCCTTGACTAGACGGACCTTTGTTGGCAAAGTAACGTCTCTGCTTTTGAATATGCTATCTAGGTTGGTCATAACTTTCCTTCTAGGGAGTAAGCGTCTTTTAATTTCATGGCTACAATCACCATCTACAGTGACTTTGGAGCCCCAAAAAACAAAGTCTGCCACTGTTTCCCCATCTATTTCCCATGAAGTGATGGAACCAGATGCCATGATCTTCGTTTTCTGAATGTTGAGCTTTAAGCCAACTTTTTCACTCTCCTCTTTCACTTTCATCAAGAGGCTTTTGAGTTCCTCTTCACTTTTTGCCATTTAAGGGTGGTGTCATCTGCATATCTGAGGTTATTGATATTTCTCCCAGCAATCTTGATTCCAGCTTGTGCTTCTTCCAGCCCAGCGTTTCTCATGATGTACTCTGCAGAGAAGTTAAATAAGCAGGGTGACAATATACAGCCTTGACGTACTCCTTTTCCTATTTGGAACCAGTCTGTTGTTCTATGTCCAGTTCTAACTATTGCTTCCTGACCTGCATACAGGTTTCTCAAGAGGCAGGTCAGATGGTCTGGTATTCCCATCTCTTTCAGAATTTTCCACAGTTTATTATGATGCATACAGTCAAAGGCTTTGGCATAGTCAATAAAGCAGAAATAGATGTTTTTCTGGAACTCTCTTGCTTTTTCCATGATGCAGCGGATGTTGGCAATTTGATCTCTGGTTCCTCTGCCTTTTCTAAAACCAGCTTGAACATCTGGAAGTTCACGGTTCACGTATTGCTGAAGCCTGGCTTGGAGAATTTTGAGCATTACTTTACTAGCATGTGAGATGAGGGCAATTGTGCAGTAGTTCAAGCATTCTTCGGCATTGCCTTTCTTTGGGATTGGAATGAAAACTGACCTTTTCCAGTCCTGTGGCCACTGCTGAGTTTTCCAAATTTGCTGGCATACTGAGTGCAGCACTTTCACAGCATCATCTTATGCTTTTTACCTTATGGATGACTTCTGGGTAGACTGAGCATTAGCTGAGTTTGGGCTTCCATAACAAATACTATAGATCAGGGTGGCTTAATAGCAGACATTTATTTCTTAAAGTTATGGAGGCTGGGCAGTTCCAGATCAGGATGACAGCAGATTTTGTTCTTGGTGAGGGCTCTCCTCCTAGCTTGAAGACAGCCACATTCTCACTGTGTCCTAACATGACAGAGCCACTAACTCCATCACAAGGGCCCACCCTCATTAAGGGTTTTCCCGATTTCTCAGTGGTAAAAAACATCTGCCTGCAAAGAAGGAGATGCAGGAGGTGCGAGTTCAATCCCTGGATCAGGAAGATCCCCTGGAGAGAACCCACTCCAGTATTCCTGCCTAGACAATCCCACGGACAGAGGAGCCTGATGGGCTACAATCCATGGGGTGACAAAGAGTCAGGCATGACTGAGCATGCACTCTTGAGCTTGAGCTTGATCCCTAATTACTTCCCAAATGCCTCATCTCCAAATGTCATCATTTTGAAGCTTAGGGCTTCAGTATGTGGATTTAGATGGTGGGGAGGGATCCCATTCAGTCCTCAGCAAGCATGACTGTAGGAAGACTGAAGCCAAATGGAAGCTAGTCTCTTCTGGGGGTAACGGTGTACTTTGCACAGTCCCTGAGGGGCTCAGGGGAGTGAAAGTGGAAGGACATTTGAATATTTTGAATACTGATACCAGAAAGCATGAGAGACAGACAGCATCCCTGCCTGCAGTGACTCCTGGGGTGAGTGTGGCACACACCAACTTGTCAAGCCTCCATCCCACTTCCAGCTCCAGCCACTCAAGGAGGCAGAGTTATGGTCATAGGAGCTCATGCTTACCTAACTCTGCTGGGTACCAGGCTGTGTTGTGGAAACTTACACATATTACATCATTTAATCCTCCCAGAAATATCCCCATTTTACCTAGGAGGAAACTGAGGCCAGAGAGGGTGTGTGATTGTCAAGACTTCATTCCCACTGCAGGCTCCAAATTCTGGGAAGCCAATCACGTGCCCACACTCACACCCACAGTGAATTTTATTGTAGAGTGCAGACTAGTAACAATTTGTTTTGTTTGACACTTGAGAGACATTGCTTGCAAATTACACACATACATCAAATTATCTCACTGAATCCTTAAGACAACCCACGTGTAGGAAGAATTATTATCCGCATTTCAGCAGGTGAGGAAAGAGAGGCTTGAGGAGAGTGTCTTAGGTACCGATAACAGAGCCAGCATTGAGAGCCAAGACTCTGCTTCCTAATTTGACCAATTTCCTCCCTCTGCCGCATTTCCCAAACCTCAGTCATTTGAATTCAACCCTTGCAAAAATGTTTCATATCCACGTACCACATCGGCCATTATTTATTTAATGTTTCTCTTTAAATTGACTCGCTTTTTACTTTAATAAATATATCTTGAAAATGAACTTTATATCACTACTGTAAAAAAGAAAATTGAATTGCTTACCATAAGCAAATGGTAACTAGGAGAATAACTACAGAAAAAAGCAACACAATCCTGCCATATTCTAGCTGCTGCCTATTGTAAGCCAAAGGCCGGCTGCCTGCTCTTTGTAAAAATGGACATAATCAAAGTGTTAGAAAGATGTTAAGATACTCTAGCAACAAAGAAGATGCTTCCCTTGGCTTAATCAGGAAAAACAGCAAGGGGAAAACCCCCTCACTAACACTGCTCTCTAATATTGCGGCCGTGTGTCAGGTCAAATTATCTCATCTAACACTTCGGGAGGAGTGGCTCCAGGCACTCTTGGAGAGGGAAAGATCTAAGACATGGAGCAGGTAGGTGATGGATACTGTGAAGGGAAGACTCAGCAACCTGCAGCCCTGAGAACCAGGAGTTTGCCAAAAACAGGGCATCTGGGGAGCTGATCAGGGATGGAGAGAAAAAAACCCAGGGGCTTAACTAACTGGACATCTGCTCAGGAGACCCAGTACGAATTCCTCTGCAAAGGCCAGAGAGCTGGAGGAGAGAAGCAGGCACCTGACCCTTGGAAGGACCCCCTTGCTCCCTGCAAGGTTTCAGCATGTGAGACCTCAGAGTGCCTTTGCGTGAAGGCCGCTCAGATGCACCCGGCTGGCTGGCATCAAGTACATATTCATATCAACACTTCCAGTTCACGGCCAGGACCCTGGGCAATCCTGTCATCCAAAGTCCTGTGAAGAGTATTCACATTCACTAGGCGCCTACTGTGTGTGCCAAGCAATGTGTCAGGAGCTTCTCTTAATTTGTGTTTTTCCATCCTAACATTTGGGTATGTACTATCATTAAATCCATCGGATAGATGTTAAAACTTGCAAAGAAACAGCAAAGGAGGTGCTCGGACTGGCATCTACCTGACTCTAAACTCTATGCAATAGCCACTCACTAAGCCTTCTGGGTCACACTTCTCAAATCTCTTGCTCCACCGCGGAGGTCCCCCCCATTTCCTTCACCACAATGCAGCTCCTTTCCCAGTCCTCTCATTTATGGACCAGCAACATCCTACGGCCGATTTCAAGAGCAGAACACTGGGGCTTCTCTGTCTTGTATCTCTATTCTGCAGCCCTCAGGGCCAAGTTTTGTCTCTACCTTTCAAGAGAGCATAACATTCAAGCAAGCAGATGCTGTAGCTGCACTGCCCAGATTTGAATCCCAGCTTTGCATTCATCAGCCATGATGACTTTAACAAGATGATCTCCCTGTGCCTCAGCGTTCCCTGCTGTAAAAGGGAAGCAAAAGTAGTCCTTACTTCATAGGTTTGTGGTGAGGATTCAATGAGCTTATTTTCATAAAGCACTTAGAAATATACTTGAAAGAAAATATGTACCGTATAAATGTTGCTATTTTGTGTCAGTTGCTCACTCATGGCCATCTCTTTCTGACCCTATGCACGGTAGCCCACCAGGCTCCTTTGTCCATGGGGATTCTCCAGGCAAAAATACTAGAGTGGGTTGCCACTCTCTCCTCCAGGGGATCTTCCCAACCCAGGAATCAAACCAGGGTCTCCTGCATTGTAGGCAGATTCTTTACCAGCTGAGCTATCAGGTTAGCTAATATTTATTATTGTTCTCAGATTTACATTGTTCCTACTGGATCATTTCCCACCAATCCAATCTTATTTTCCAGATTGTGTCAACACACACTTCTAATCAAGCCAGCATCTACATGCAAGCCTGCATGCTAAGTCGCTTCAGTTGTTTCCAACTCTGTGTGACCCCATGGACTATAGCCCCCCAGGCTCCTCTGTTTATGGGGATTCTCCAGGCAAGACTACTGGAGTGGGTTGCCATGCCTTCCTCCGGGGGATCTTCCCGAGTCAAAGATCAAACCTCTTATGTCTCCTGCACAGGCAGGTGGGTTCTTTACCACTAGCGCCACCTGGGAAGCGCCCACATCTACATACCTATTCCCAGCTCTCTGCCATTGCCGATGAGTGTTATTCCTGCCTACAACGTTTCCCCTTGCCCTCTCCACGTTTGTCCATTCTTCAAGAGCAAAATCAAGCCTCGTCTACCTCCATGAAGTCTTTAGTGGCTTCTTGGGCTACATAACCTCTCACTTCATAACATTCATTCCTTCATTCATTTATCTAGCACTTATTACCAAGTACCTACTATGCTACTGTGTGTCAGAAACAACTACAATCCCCACAGATACAACCGCTCTCAGTCCAGTGTGGGAGACAAGCACTAAACAACTAGACACACGAATCAGCATCATTTACAATCGTGTCATAAGGGGAAAACAGAGAGCAAAAAGTACATAGGCCTGTAAATGGGGAGCTCTAATTTTGTTGGAGGGTCAAGTCTCAGGAGTTGGCATTTACAATTATACCTAAAAGTAGAGTTTGTGTTATCCAAGTGAAAGAAGGACACAGGGAGGGAAAAATTAACCTCAGCATATGCAAAGGCCCTGAGACTGGAGAGACCCCGCCTCCAACTCCTAAAAAGTCAGTAAAACTGGGATGCATACAGGTTACAGGAAGGGCGGCATCAGACAAAACCAAAGGAAAAGCTGGATCCAGAGGATAGAGAATTACAACCATGTAAAAGATTTGGAATTTTGACCCTGAGTACATTCAGAGGCCACTTATCAGCCATAAAAAAAAAAGAAAAGAAAAGAAAAGAAATAAGGCCATTTGCAGCAACATGGATGCAACTAGAGATTATCATACTAAGTGAAGGAAGTCAGAAAAAGAAAGACAAATACCAGATGATACCACTTATATGTGGAATCTAAAATATGGCACAAACGAACCTATTTACAAAACAGAAACAGATTCTCAGACATAGAGAACAGATTTGTGGTTGCCAAGGGGAAGGGGGGGCGGGTGGGGAAGGGCTGGGAGTTTGGGATTCCTAGATGTAAACTATTATATCTAGGATGGACAAACAAAAGGTCCTGCTATACAACAGAGGGAATTATATTCAGTATCCTGTGATTAAACCATAATGGAAAAGAATATGAAAAAAAGAATGCCTGTGTGTGTACAATTGAGTCACTTTGCTGTATAGCAGCGGTAGGCATAATGTTGTAAATCGACTATACTTCAATTTAAAAACAAAAAAAATGTTTAGAAAAATTTTTAAAGACTTTGAAATATAAAAAAAAAAAAGGAATTTTAATTTTAGGTATACGTTCAGTTCAGTTGAGTTCAGTCGCTCAGTCGTGTCTGACTCTTTGTGACCCCATAAATTGCAGCACGCCAGGCCTCCCTGTCCATCACCAATTCCCGGAGTTCACCCAAACTCATGTCCATCGAGTCAGTGATGCCATCCAGCCATCTCATCCTCTGTCATCCCCTCTCCTTCTGCCCCCAATCCCTCCCAGCATCAGAGTCTTTTCCAATGAGTCAACTCTTCGCATGAGGTGGCCAAAGTACTGCAGTTTCAGCTTTAGCATCATTCCCTCAAAAGAACACCCAGGACTGATCTCCTTTAGAATGGACTGGTTGGATCTCCTTGCAGTCCAAGGGACTCTCAAGAGTCTTCTCCAACACCACAGTTCAAAAGCATCAATTCTTCGGCGCTCAGCTTTCTTCACAGTCCAACTCTCGCATCCATACATGGCCACTGGAAAAACCATAGCCTTGACTAGACAGACCTTTGTTGGCAAAGTAATGTCTCTGCTTTTGAATATGCTATCTAGGTTGGTCATAACTTTCCTTCCAAGGAGTAAGCGTCTGTTAATTTCATGGCTGCAGTCACCATCTGTAGTGATTTTGGAGCCCAAAAAAATAAAGTCTGACACTGTTTCCCCATCTATTTCCCATGAAGTGATGGGACCAGATGCCATGATCTTAGTTTTCTGAATGTTGAGCTTTAAGCCAACTATTTCATTCTCCTCTTTCACTTTCATCAAGAGGCTTTTGAGTTCCACTTCACTTTCTGCCATAAGGGTGGTGTCGTCCGCATATCTGAGGTTATTGATATTTCTCCCAGCAATCTTGATTCCAGCCTGTGCTTCTTCCAGCCCACCGTTTCTCATGATGTACTCTGCATATAAGTTAAATAAGCCCGGTGACAATATACAGCCTTGACATACTCCTTTTCCTATTTGGAGCCAGTCTGTTGTTCCATGTCCAGTTCTAACTGTTGCTTCCTGACCTGCATATAGGTTTCTCAAGAGGCAGGTCAGGTATATGTTAGAGACAATCTATTTGTCTTTTCAGAAATTTTATGTTAGGCACCTAGTGAAATATTAGTTCCTAAATCTCATCTTTAGAAATAAATACTTCTTCAATAGTTTTTGTATTACTTGCTTTATCCACAGTCTCTGGTGGATGGGGGCTTCCCAGGTGGTATAGTTAATAAAGAATCCCCGCCATTGCAGGAGATGCAGAGGAGCTCGGCAGGCTACAGCCCATGGGGTGGCGAAGAGTTAGACACGACTGAGTGACTCACACAAACATACACACACTTACACACACACACACACACACACACACACACTTACACACTTGCTGCCAGACACAGCTGATTGGATCACAGTTTGTACCTGATTGAAGGCTAGCCAACTCATTCATAGGGAGGCCGGTAACCTGGAACTTGTGACTTGACTTTAAAAGGTAAACTGAGCCAATCAGATGATCTCTGCTGGAACTTTTAACCAACAGCCACAGAAATCAGTTGCTAGTTGGCTAGGGACAGCGAAACAGAAAAGATACAAGGAAGCCTTGGGACTAGGGTGGCAACAATGGGGCAAAGGCAAGCTGAAGTTATTTTTTAAAATAAGACAAAACTGTTTGGTCATGAAGAGACAACCCTGCAAAGCCTTCCCATTACACTTAAATAAAATCCAAAATTTTGCCATAATCTCCAAAGTCTTGCATTATTAAGACCATACGAACCTATCCATCTTTACTCCATGCCACCTTTCATGTTGCGGCCTACACTCCAGTCACATGTCCTCCCTTTTCAGTCCCTTGATCCAGCCGAACATATTTCTGCCTCAGGGCCTTCACATCCAATGCTCCCACTGCTTGAAATCTCTCTCTTTATATGGTTGTCTTCTTCCCATTCTTCAGGTCTGAGCTGACAAGTCACCTCTTTGTTTGCCAACTGTCAAAAGCAGATCCCCTGTTATTCTCTATTATAGTCCATACTTATTCCCTTGATCATTCAGAAGGGCGTAATATTTTATCTTTTGTGTATTTGTTTACTTACTAGAAGATAAGTTCTGTGAGACCAGTGTCCTTGACTGTCTTGTTCTAGCTTTTCATCTGGTAAGTGCTCAACTATGTGAAGGGAAGAAAGAGAACGCACGGAGTATTACTTAGGGGAAAACAAGTAGCACAGGGAGAGGAAAAGCGTGGCCTTCTTGGATTCTAATGGCTTCTAAAGGAAATGTCCCATTTCCTTCTGGCCCAGTCGTATTGCAGGGGATCTCTGGGAGACTTTTTCTGAATTCCTTCAACAATCTCCTCTTTCCTCGAGCAAGCTTGAGTGGGTCTCTGTTCCTAGTCACCAAGTGAACAGTGACAAGAACTTCTGAAGCTTCCAGAGCTGGAGAACACCCAGCCATATGGGAGCAGCTGTCCCCCCTCTTGGGGACAGCAGGATAGCTGGACCAGAATAGTATTTAGCCAGGATGTTTCTAGAAGGGGGGTCAGAACTTCAAAGCCAGTTCAGTTCAGAAAGAGCCAAGACTGAGACAGAACCGGGGACCGAAAACCAAGGGGCAGTGTCTGAGGGCCAGTAAATCGTGAGCCTAAAATCAAAGTCAGCATAAAGGCAATGGCAAAGCCATGTTATTGGCTGAAAGCAAGCACCTCCTGGGTGTTAGGTAAAATTTGTGGACTGCTGATTCCTTCTTTGCAAATAATAGCAAAACCAACCAAACAAAAACCAGTTTTAAGACGGTGGCCTGTGGGGACTTCCCCTGTGCTCCCGCGGTTAGGACCCAGCACATTCACTGCCACAGGTTTGCTCCCTGGTCGGGGAACTAAGAACCTGCAAGCCTCACAACACAGCAAAAAAAAAAAAAAAGATGGTCATCTGGACTTTAGAGGGCCTTCTCTGATGCTTTCAGTAAAAACCTCTTGACTGCAAGTAATACTCCGTTCTAACTTAACTAGATTGTATTGATCAGGTAAACTAAGTTATCATAACAACCTCCCAAGTTTCTAGGGTTTAACCAAATAAACCTTTACTTCTTGCTCACACAAAGTCCAATGCAGGTGTTTTTGGCTGAGCCATGCTCCTGGATGACTCTACTCAAGTTGTAACTCAGGAGACAAAGCTGCTTCTGTCTTGCAGTTGTGCCATCTTGTGGCTTCAGGGTGGCCTGAACTCATCCACCTGGGTAGATGGGGGAGGGGAGAGTGGTAGTGGTGAGAAAGCGAAGGGTCATGCCCCTAAACTCAATCACCTTGACCCAGAAGCAACCCATTCATTTCATTAGTAAGAAGAGTCACGTGGCTCCAGATTCCAGGGGAAGTGATGTTGAAAACATCATCCACGGCTGGAGAGTTGGTTCCCAGTAATAACTCTACATGACATAAGGTAGGCATTGATCTTTAACAAGTGACTGCTCATTTCTGTCATTCAACTTAAGCAAGAAAAAATGTTGCCTTTGTAAAAAGAAATCTCAAGATAAAGGGACCCGCAGGTTAGTTAATGGTTTCCCTGGTGGTTCAGCAGTAAAGAATTCACTTGCAACACAGGAGACACAGGAGACGTGGATTCCATCCCTGGGTCAGAAAGATCCCCTGGAGGAGGGCGTGGCAACCCACTCCAGTATTCTTGCTAGGAAAATCCCATGGTCAGAGGAGCCTAGCAGGCCACGGTCCAAGTGGTCACAAAGAGGAAAAGATGAGTGCAGCTGTTGAGCACACACACAGGTTAGTTAATTCAGCAGCTCAAAGATATATCCAAGGACCCAAAGACTTTCCATCTTTCCACAGTTCCATCCTTGGGCCAGTATCCATCATGCCCAGGTATAATATCCCATCATAGACAGATGCAACATCTGTGCAAGATGCTGCCTCTTTACTGTGCGTCTTTAAGAGGGAAGAAATCTTTATTAGAAGCTACTCCATTACATTTCCCCCTATTCTCTTTGGCCAGAATTGGGGCATATGTCCACCCATAAGCCAGTCACCAATAAAGGGAATAACATTACCATGAGGGACCCAGACCAGTGGTTCTTAGCCTTGGATGTCCATTAGCACCATCTGCAGGACATTTTTTAAAATACAAATGTTCAGACACTCTTGCAGCTGACTCTCAACTTAACTGATCAAAAGGGGGCCTGAGCTTCAGTAGTCGCCAATGACAGATTAAGGAACAAAGTTTATTTACATTCTTGTTTAGCTTAATCCATGAGATGCTCGTAAAATTTGGGAACTTGAAGTGACAAAGCAAATGGGGAAAATGATAGCAACCGATGCATCTGGATAAAGGATAGGGGAAGAAGCTCTTTCTTCATTCTTGTGATTTTTTTTTTCTATAGGCTTGAGATTATATCAAAATTTAAAGTTACAAAAGAGGAGGGTGATGGGAACTTACATATAAAAGCCAGGATTTTGAAATTCTTTTGAAAATCAGAAAATCTGGAAAAGTGGAGTCTGTGTTCCTGCAGAAAATAAAAAGTAGATCTGATAATAGAGCCCAGAACTCTGAGCAAATACATCCAAGCCAAGGGCCTTGGCATCAGTATCATTATCTGGAGCTCAGGTGAGTCTTAGAATCA
Organism: Bos javanicus; assembly: GCF_032452875.1. Lineage (NCBI taxonomy): Eukaryota > Metazoa > Chordata > Mammalia > Artiodactyla > Bovidae > Bos > Bos javanicus. The sequence goes on from NC_083892.1 coordinate 22,006,054, forward strand.
GTCTTGGGACTCAGTGTCTGGAATCCTTTCCATTTCTATTCATTCTCTTCTATCCTGCTCCATTCTCTTCCAGCCTCTAAGTATAGCTTGGATTATTTTCTGCCAAATGCAGCACCTTGCACTTGCCCACACTGAAAGCTCATCCCTGGCAACTCCTCTGCCCACTCGCACAGCCTGGTGAGCTCTTCCTGCGACGACGTGTCGCCAGCGGCTTGGCATTTCACTCCCTGGCACAGCGAAGTGTCACCGACGCATGTGGCTCTCTCACCACTCACTCCTCCGGATCAGTCAGGCAAATGTCAGCGAAGACCCAGCCCAGCACTGACACCCTGCTGTTTTCAATTAATTGATTAACTAACTCATCACAACCCAACCAAGCCTCTGGTGGCAAGCAAAAGTGGCCAGCTGCGGTTAATGTAAGCAACAGAGCGATTTTGTGTAAGGCAGAACTTCTCAAAGGTGGTGCAAGCGACATTGGGGTCTGGATAACTCTGCTCTGGGGCTGCGCTGAGTATTGTAGGATGTTAAGCGGCAGCCCTGGCTTCCACCCACCAGATGCCAGGAGCACAACTGCCCTGCCCCACCCCCAACGTTGTGACAACCAAAAATGTCTCCAGACAATGGCAGAAGTTTTTGGTGGGGATGGGGGAATTAAAAGCTGCTCCCAACAGAAAGGATTAAGGATTAAACCTAAGAAAAGACGGCAATCTTGAAACAGAGCAGGACCCTGTGGGGCTCCTGGGCCTGGAAGCATTTCTGTGTCCCCCATTCTTTCCTTGTTTATAGGGAGTAGACTCCAGTCTCCATGATCTTCCTTGAGTTCCAGAGGGCAGATTCAAGTTGTTGCTACTCAGGGAATGGAGGGGGGCTGCAGAGATAAGGAAGGAAGAGTGTGGAAACAGTGGTGAAGCCTTGGAGCAGGGTCCTGGTTCCCCCTCAAGGGTACCCATAAAGAGCTCATCTTTGAGCTCTTTATAGAACTCAGTCATTTAAGGGCATATAAGGGTATATAAAATCATTTAAGGGTACCCATAAAGAGCTCATCTTTGAGCTCTTTATAGAACTAAAGCCCCCAACAAATGGAAGATGTTAGCATTTGTCATTCCAGAGAAGACCACCTGAAGCCAGATTAAAGGAGTTCCAGCCCCGCACACACTTAATTCTTATCAGCAACCCCAGGCTTGAACCATTGCTATAAAACTCCTCACCAAATCCTCCCAGGTTGGGATACACAGTTCTTTAGGACACAAGCCCACTGGGTTCACGCTTTGCCTGGCAAAAAAATAAAGCTCTTCTTTTCTACTTCACCCAAAGCTTTGTCTCTATTCTATTCAGCACCAGTGCGTAGGGGCTGAGTTTTTGGCATCATACTGAGACATTGTAGGGTTGTAGACAGCAGGGACTGTTAGATGGTTGGATGTGAATCCTGGCTCCATCATTTTTATTTGTGTGACTTAATCTCTCCATGCCTCAGTTCCCTTATCTTTAAAGGGAGATAATCAGGTTAAATTAGGTTATACGGTGGAAACAAATAAGCCCCAAATATTAGTAGTTTAAAATACAGGCTATGTGTCCACTGGGGGTCAGCTGGGGTTTTGTTCATCTTGCTCAGTAGAGAGTCCACCATCTGGATATTGCTGGTCAAAATGACAAGGAGAAAACAAAGAGATGCTAAACTGGCCCTTAAAAGTTTCTGTCTGGAAATGATACATATCATTCCTGTTCATAATTCATTGATCAAATAAGTTATGTGGCTATACTGAATTTAAAGGGGACAACAAAGTGAAAACCTACCACAAGCCCAGAGAAAGAAGAAGGGGAAATATTAATTGACAAACAGCACTAAAGTCGAACATGAGTAATAACAATACTGACCTTATAAGTTTGCTGGGAATAGTAAACAAATTAATCGTACAAAGTTCTCAGAACAGTGCCTGGCATCTATTAACTACTCTATAAATATTGGCTTATTATTACTGGTCAATTCGCCCAGCATTTACTGAGCGCTGTGATGGTCCATTTTATGTGAATATCCCAGTAGTCTCATCAAACACTCATCTTGGTGTTGCTTTGAAGGATTTTACAGATGTGATTAACATCTGTAGTTGACATTACGTAAAAGGAATTATTTTCAACAATCTGGGCCACCCGATGCAATCAGTTGAAGGACCTTAAGAGCAGAGCCAAGGTTACCCTAAAGAAGAAGAAATTCTGGGGAATCTTCTGGTGGTCCAGTGGTTAGGACTCAGTGATTTCACTGCCAGGGACTGGGTTCACTGGGTTCACTCCCTGATCAGGGAACTAAGATAATGCAGGATGTGTGGCATGACCAAAAAAAAAAAAAAAAAGAAATTCTTCCTGAGGACAGTAGCATCAGCTCCTACCCAGGTTTCCAGGCTGCCCTTCCTAACAGCCTGTGCTACAGATTTCAGATTTGCCCAGCCTGCCCCACAATCATATAAGCCAATTCCAGGCAATAAATCTCTTTACAAGAACTTTCCGGGTGGTCCAATGGTTAAGACTCTGCACTTTCAATGCAGGGATCTCAGGTTTGATCCCTGCTTGGGGAACTAAGATCCCATATGCTGTGCTGTGTGGCCAAGAATAAAATAATAATAATAATAAATTTTAAAGGAATAATAAAAGTAATAACTGATAATAAAAACTCTTTACAGCCTTACCTGTCAATATCTTCCCTCTCCCCGCTTTCCCTCTTCTTCCTACCTCTTGTTAAAGACGTAAGTTCTAGGTTTTATTCCCCACTCCTGTGATGATTCATTTCTGACTTCTGACCCGTTAGTACTAACCCCCCCTCCCCCGACCCTGCCCCCTGGAGGACCTTTCCTGGTTTGGCCCCATCCCCCTGGATCTTTCTGTTTACAGCCACTACCTACCTCCTTAGACGTCTAGCAGTTTCTTCCCCCGTGTTGGGCATCCTTAAGGCTAAAGAGCTTGAGAGAGCAGAAATTTTGAGCCACGTGACTTCAGGACTAACTGCCCCCAAAGTAGGCCTCAATTATGTACTGATTATGTTGAATTAAAGTTAAGAAACAATTGATGTAACAGGACACTTTGACCCTCCTCTGTGTCTCTCTGGAAGCAGGAAATAAACTTCCCATGTGATACACACAGCTATATATGAAATAAATAACCAACAAGGGCCTACTGTAGAGAACAGGGAACTATACTCAGTATTATGTAATAACCAGTAAGGGAAAAGAATCTGGAAAAAATGGATATTTATGTATATATGTATAGCTGAAATACTTTGCTACACACTTGAAACTAACGTAACATTGTAGATCAACTATACTTCATTAAAAATAAATAAATGAATCTTTTTTAAAAAGAAAGAAGAGGGCAGAGAATCCCCAGGTCAAAGAAAATCAGTCAATCAATAAATAATCAATCATTAAATTTCTCATGGGAAAGGTCCATTCTCTGCATCTGGAGGTAAAAAGGACACCCTTCTCATCTGAGGTGAGAAAACTGTATAAACAAGTCTTGTTACCTCTTTACTTTCCCCAAGCCCAAACTCTGTTTAGGTAATTCACTAAGAAAAGTGAAGCGTTAGCCGCTCAGTCGTGTCTGACTCTTCGCAACCCCATGGACTGTGGTCCACCAGGCTCCTCTGTCCATGGGATTCTCCAGGCAAGAATACTGGACTGGCTTGCCATTCCGTTCTCCAGGGGACTTTCCCAACCCAGGGATTGAAGCTGGGTCTTCCCCATTGCAGGCAGATTCTTTACCACTGAGCCACCAGGGAAGCCCCCACAGCCTAATTTTCTTTGTCCTATCAATTCCTCATACCTTTATTTCTTTGTCTAAAAAGTATACAAGCTGCCGGATTTGGCCACTTCTTAGATTCCATTTCTATAAGACCTCTGTCCATACAAATTAAAATTTGTCTCTTTTTCTCCAGTTAATCTGTCTTGTGTCCATTTTATTATGAGTCCAGCTGCAAGAACTCAAGAGGGGAAGGAGGTAAGTTTGCCCCTCCTCAACAATGACCATGACTGCTATGCCTTGCAAAGCTCCATCTGCTGCCCTGACCCCACCTTCCCTATCAAGTTCAAGTTTGTGCTCTGTGACTTTAAGTAAGTGACTTTCCGTGCTTCAGTTTAACTCAGCTGCTGGAGGGGATCAGGATATACCATCTTGAAATATGCCACTTTGGCAGAGGATTATTTTGAGCTGAAGGCAAGCAAGAAACAGCAAATGCAGAGAAAGTTCTTTATCCTCCTCTTTACTGCCTCAAGGCAAGGCATAAATTTACCTCCGTGAAGGTGTGCCCCCTCCTCAATCCTGTACCAAAAAGAGGAAACAACTCTTGTCACACTGGCGATGGCGCCAACTTGAATTTGCACAAAGAAATTGAATTGAAATAACCCTTATCGTGCATCATTTCTCCCATATATTTGCCTTCCCACAGTCTACTGCCCCTAGAAGCCCAAACCCTTTTCCTGCCTCTTGTCACCTCTCTAACTAAATGTATTGTACTTTGTTAAAATGGTATATAACCTCTCAGACTAAACCATGCAATCAAATTGGGACTCGAACCCATGGTCTTTTAGCTGAGACCACACACTTGACCGCAGGATTTAATGATGCTCAGATTCTTGCAGTCTCTTCCCAGAAAGAATTCAGTGAGAGACAGAGTGATAGGTAAGAAGTAGATTTATTTAGGGAGAAATACACTCCACAGACAGAGTATAGGCCATCTTAGAAAGCAAGAGGCCCCAAAATATGGGATATTAGTTTTAATGTGCTGGGGAATTTCATAGGCTAATGAGTGGGAGGATTATCCAACTGTTTTGAGGAATTGGTAGGGATTTTCAGGAACTGGGCCACCAGTCACTTTTGGCCTTTATGATTAGCCTCAGAACTGTCATGGTGTATCATTTGGCTAAGGTATTACAATGAGGAATTAGACACATGAGCATCTAATGAGGCTCAAGATCTACTGGAAGTTGAATCTTCTGCCATCCTGGGCTTGGTTGGTTCTAACCAGTTTTTGTCATGACTTGTGGCTATGTCATTCTTTTAAAGGTTATGTCCTGTCCCCTTCCCTCCCATTTCAGAAACACTTCTTTGAGCTTTCACTTCCTCTTCCATGAGATCCCCTTGTTTGTATAAAAAAATAAGTAAAATATCAACATCATATACAATTTGTATACCTTATAGGGGAACAAAATTTGCCACTCCAAAATCTGTCTTTGGGGCATGAGGATCATGATTGATTATTTAGGTTAGTTATTTTTAAGAAACAGAAGATTCAGCAAGAAACTTTGACCTCCTCCTTAGCTGCCTAAAGAATGTAGATAGAGGACATGTTATAACAAGGGAACATCACCAAAGACTATAGTAAGACATTAGGTGTGTAGACCCGGAGGAGCCTAACAAGGCCTGTTTGTTAAAACTCCTCTGTGTCCCACTGCCTTTGCCTGGACCAGCAAACATTTATTTACCAAATATTTGCTTTTCCATATCCATGTGAATTGCCTGCCTTACCTTTGAAGTCCCAGATCCCTACCCCTAACATCTTCTTCTATCTTAAGCTGAAGATGGTATTTAAGGTGAAGGTTTTAGTCATTTTAGTAAATTACTCCATTTTCCTGGGCTCTCCCATGTATGCTTGTTACTAAACTTTTGTTTGATTTTCTCCTCTTAATCTGTCTTGTGTCAGTTTAATTCTTAGGCCAGCCAGAAGAACCTACAAGGGAAGAGGAAAATGTCTTCCTCCCCGACAGCCTCTTTTTCTGTTACCTAGCTTTTCTTAGTTTAGTTTGCATGGCCCCATTCACTCAATTAAACAGTGTAAGAGGGAAAGTATTCTCCTCCCCTATACTGCAAAGTGGGAATCACAAGAGAACCCATCTTCTATTTGTGCAGTGAGGACTTAATGAGGCAAATGCTTGTGTAGTACTTAACACATGACCAGCTCATAGTCAGTGCTTAGTAACTGAGAACTTGTTAAATAATTACCAATACTACTATTGATGAAAAATTAATCAATCTAGGAAAGAAATGGAATATTTTATTCAAGCCAAATGGAGATTTTAAGCATGGTCACATAATCTTTTGAGACAGAGGGAGGGATGTACATTAAATGATGTGTTTTTGACAGTTTACAGAATCCAGATCTACAAGTACAGAGTGAGTAGTGGGTCATGAGTCATCATGGCCCCTTACAAGATTAAGAAAAGTTATCTCCTCAGTTCAGTTCAGTCACTCAGTCATGTCCAACTCTTTGAGACCTCATGAATCGCAGCACGCCAGGCCTCCCTGTCCATCACCAACTCCCGGAGTTCACTCAGGCTCATGTCCATTGAGTCAGTGATGCCATCCAGCCATCTCATCCTCTGTCATCCCCTTCTCCTCCTGCCCCCAATCCCTCCCAGCATCAGAGTCTTTTCCAAGGAGTCAACTTTTCGTATGAGGTAGCCAAAGTACTGGAGTTTCAGCTTTAGCATCCTTCCAAAGAAATCCCAGGGCTGGTCTCCTTCAGAATGGACTGGTTGGATCTCTTTGCAGTCCAAGGGACTCTCAAGAGTCTTCTCCAACACCACAGTTCAAAAGCATCAATTCTTTGGTGCTCAGCTTTCTTCACAGTCCAACTCTCACATCCATACATGACCACTGGAAAAACCATAGCCTTGACTAGATGGACCTTTGTTGGCAAAGTTATCTCCTAAGGAGTAATGAATCTTGATGAGATTAAGGAGGATTAATCAGATCTCCTAAGGAGGTCTGATTAATGCAGATACACGTGCCTGCTAAATCGCTTCAGTCATGTCTGACTCTGCAACCCTGTGGACTGTAGCCTACCAGGCTCCTCCATCCATGGGATTCTCCAGGCAAGAGTACTGGAGTAGGTTGCCATGCCCTTCTCCAGGGGATCTTCTCAACCCAGGGAACAAAGCCACATCTCTTATGTCTTCTGCACTGGCGGGAGGGTTCTTTACCACTTGCGCCACCCGGAAAGTCCCCATGCAGATGCACACAACACACTAAAGGGACTTCCCTGGTAGTCCAGTGGTTAAGACTCTGTACTTTCATTGCAGGGAGCATGGGTTCAATCCCTGGTTGGGGAACTAAGATCCCACAAGCTACATGGTCAAAAAAACAAAACAAAGAAACAAAAGATACAATAAATACTAAATGGGGAGGGAGGAAGCCCAAACAGGCAAAGAAACACTTTATCAAAAATTTTCCCATCTTGCCATAAATTATGAATTTTATTTCATCACTAGCCCTCTCCATCTTCATCCCCAGCCCTGGTATTTTTGCCCCTTTGTGGTCTCAGGACAATTTGGTGAACAGCTGAGTCACAGAAACATAACCAGTTTTATTAAACACAACCAAGCTGGTGTTGACAAAATTAATCAGTCCATGTAAGAAAGCAATAGAAAATTTTATTTGAGCCAAAACAAGAATTATAACCTGGGAAAAGGATCTCAGAAAACTCCAAGAACTGTTTCACCCATTAGAAGTCAAGGCATAGTTTTATAAGTTTTTTGAGATAGAGGCCTGTACGTTAAATGACATATTATTGACAGTTTATACAATCCAGATCTGTAGGTACAAGGTGGTGGATCATCATGACCCCTTACAAGATCAAGAAGGAATGTTAGTTACCTTTTAAGGTGTTGTGTTCTTGGTGCTAGGAGAATGCTGCTGTTTTTGCTGATGAAGTTTGGTCGATGCATAACACAGGCACACAATGCACAGTGAGGGGAGAGAGGGGACCAAAGGGCAGAGGACATGCTCTAGTTTACTTTTTTCTAATCTTGCCATAAAATATGAATTTTATATCACACTGGCATCCCCACTATAAGTCTCTCTTGAGAAGGGAAACTTCTACAATGTAAATCTATTCATCTTTTCTTCAAACCCACCCTCTCCCATAACATAAAGAGCTGCTTCCTTTTAGCAGGGAGCCCCAGGGAGCTGGCTTCTGTCTCCCTACTTCGATCCACGCTCAGGCACCCCATGGTCAATGTGTCCATATTGGCATCTCAGCTGTAGGGGACTCACAAGAAGTCTTGTGCTTTGAAGTATCGCACTTACCTACATTTTACATATCAAGAGGGAAGAGGATGGCAAATCATTATTGGCAAGAAAGATAGGGGAAATAGTAGAGGTCGTGTATTCAAAAGCAATTAGTTCGGACAACAGAAGGAACAAAGGGAAAGACATTATGCAAATGGAGGCCATTCCATCCCTCAGAAGATAATGTCCTCTTTGAACACAAAAGGAAGGCTTTTAAAGCAGCCCAGTTCTTTCCAGTTCTGTTCAAATATTAAGCTTCCTCATGATTAATATTAGGCCTGGGTAGCGTCAGGGCTCTGAAACATTAACACTTTCATATTCCTCAGTAATGATGTTAGTATTCACTGTATTAGATTTTAAATATTTCACAACATTGGGCAGGAGTCAGTACAGTCATAAATCTTTAACTTCTACCAAATAACTCAAAACTGGCATGAGCCCATACCGCTCTTCCTTTTTTAATATTTCCTCTATGTAGTCTTTTGAGGGCTACTAAATTGGGGATGATCTTCAATAGGAAGTCCATTCTCTGGGAAGCAAGTAGTGTCTGATTTCAGTTACTTTAGGAGGAGAAAGCAAGGTGTTACCAAACTCTGAGTGCCATTCAAAGGCCAAATTCAAATATTGAGAGTCAATTGGAAAGAAAAAGCTACTTTTTTTCAGGAGGCTAGCAACCTGGAGAGAAGGCTGATTTGTGTCCAAAAACCAATTCCAAAGATTCTGCTCAACCATGAAGTCTTCCCAGGTGTCTCAGACGATAAAGAATCTGCCCTCAGTGCTGGAGACCGAGGTTTGACTCCTAGGTCAGGAAGATACCCTGGAGAAGGGGATGAAAACCCACTCCAGTATTCTTGCCTGGAGAATTCCATGGACAGAGAAGTCTGGTGGGCTACAGTCCATGGGGGTCGCAAAGGGTCAGATATGGCTGAGTGACTAGCGCAACACTCACAAGCTTTTAAAGGGAGAATCATTTGTGGAGCAGGTCAAAGTCTTCATATCTTCTGCTGTGTGCTGGCTTTCTTCTGATTGGTTGGTGGTGAGGTAACAGGGCAGTGCTCCAGGAATCTCGTGCTCAGCCTGAAGTCACCGTCCTCCACCTGGGTGGGGGCCTTAGTTCCCGCAGAAGAACTAAAAGGTGTTTTGCTGTGCATTTTCCGTGAGGAAGAACCAGGGCCCTGAAATGTTGTTTCTTTTCCCTTTGGCCACACTTCATGACCTGCGGGATTTTAGTTCCCTGACCAGAGGAACCCGGGAAGTGGAAGTGTAGAGTCAACCAGTGAACTGCCAGGGAAGCCCCCGCCCTATTGCTTCTTTTTTTTCTCTCTTTTTATTTTTTTAAATTAAATTTATTTATTTTAATTAGAGGCTAATTACTTTACAATATTGCATTGCACTATTGCTTCCTGACTCTTCCTCCTAAGTCTCTGCATTCCCTCCCTTCCCTGGTAAGCAACTGTTTGAATATGCCCTTTGGAACTCAGGGAAGTTCAAGGAGGCTGAACGAAGCTTATTTCCTACAAACAGAAATCGGGAAACGCTGAAAGGATCTGTACCCAGAAGAACCCCACAGGGTCCTGCTCTGTTTCAAAGGTAAGCAGAATTGGAAAATATCCCCTTTACCTTTCACCCCTTCTTCATGGAACCAGGATTCTTCTTTCTCTCCACATGGAGAAACTGTGACCAAGTCCAAGCTTGCTCTGCTCACCTCACAATGAATCTGAGAGACAAAGTGTTGAGGCAAGGAGTATAACTTTATTCAGAAAGCTGGCTGATGAAGAAGATGGCAGACTAATGTTTCAGAGTAACCATCTCATCAGAGTCTGGATGCCAGGTCAGGGAGAGAAGCAATGAGAAGCTAAAATCAAAAGGCAGAATAGAGAGGGTCAGGCAGTGGGGAAATAAATGAAAGAGAGGAAGAGGTGATGGGGGAGTAAAGTGAAGGGGTCTTGAGCCTTCCAAACATCTCTGGGAATGGCCAGATTTTGAAAGGGGTGTGTTCATGTCTTCCTTTTGTTGTAGCTATTCACAAGTGGCAGGGTCAGAGTATGTCTCTATGAGCTGAAAAAAGGTACTTTAGTTTACAGTAGGCAGATAGGCAGGGTCCTCTGAGGCAGGCTATTATGTGTGATTATAATAACAAAAGTAATGAAAAGCAAGTCAAAGAAACAGTTTCCAACATGGAGTCAGAATTAGCTCCTTCTCTGCAACAAAACCAGGAGAAATGGAGATTCAAGTTCATCCCTCCCATGAGCAAAAGAGAGCATGAAGACAGTAGAGGTATTATCAGAAGGGGGACCCCTTCCAGGGCCCGAGATTGGGTTCCTGTCTAACACTCAGAAATGAATTGTCCAAGGAGACATACATGCTGACAAAGTAAGGGAATTTATTGGGAGGGGGTGCCCAGGCAGAGGGCAGTATGGTAAAGGAACCCAGGAGAACTTCTCTGCCACGTGGCTTGTAGTCTCAGAGTTTATGGTGGTGGAGTTCATCCTTCAGGTTTTCTCTGGCCGGTCATCTTGCATAAAACTGAGCAGGACACTGTGGGGCTCTGGGCATGGAAGCCTTTCTTTGTCCCCCACTTTTTGTTTGTAGGAAACAGGTTTCAGCCCCCATGACCTTCACTGAGTTCCAAAGGGAAGGTTCAAATCATTGCTAATCAAGGAAGGAAGAGATGCATGACAAGGGAAAAACAGTCAAGAAATAACAGTGCAGCTCGGGGACAGTGTCCTGGTTCTGCCTCAAGTAATACACAGAACAATCTTTGAGCTCTTCTGCAGAACTAAAACCCACCACAAATGGAAGATGTTAACTACTTACGAAGCATTCTTCATTCCAGAGAACCACAGTTTGATAACCCTGAGAACCTCATCAGGAGAAGCTCATTAGGAGATACCACCTGAGGCCAGATTAAAGGAATGCAGGCCCTGGACACACCCTGGTCCTTATCAAACTTATAAAACTCCTCGCCCAACCTCCCCCAGGTTGGAACACACAGGTTTGAAGGCATTAGCCCTCTGTGTTCCCCTTTACTGGCAAAGCAATAAAACTACTGTGCCCAAAGCTCTGTCTTTGAGATTCGGTTCAGCACCAGGGTACACAGGCTAAGTTTCAGAACTACCCGTGCCTGTATTTGATCTGATTCAAGGTCTGTCCTAACAATATGTGTATATCAAGATGTGTGTAGTCAAGATGTTTTCCAGCATGAGAGTTTCTGGGAGTTTGACAGGTCATATTATATCTTGGCATCTCCCTCCCTCCTTTTGGCCCCTCCCGAATTCTTCTGGCTGACAGTAGCTTGTCAGTTACATATTCTTTATCAGAACCTCCTGTTGTGAGATAATTCAGGCAGATGGTTATTATCCTGCATGGCCAGAGCAGGTCATTTTAGTCAATGGTTCCCTAATGGACGGATAGCAAATTTAAAGAAAAGGATACTTGATGACATTACCAGTCTTCAGAGTGGGGAGGAAAATAGGAGAAATTTAGGGGACAGAAAACGTCCACGTCTTGGTGTACCACCCATCCATTGTTGACACCCCTCCTTGAAAGCCCACATTGCTATCCATTCAGTGTAGAATTCATTGTGACCTCAGTTGTCACAATGCAAAGTCAAGGCAGCCCTTCAAGCAGTGACAGCTTCAAGGGAGTGCTTCCAGTTAGAGACCCACCAACCATCCCAAGGAACCAAGCACCTGAGAAGTTCTGCTTTTATCCATCCCAGGGATTTACCCAAGAGTTGTTTTCCTCCTTTGAGCCCATGAGAGCTCTTCTTTCACTTTTCCAGGAAGATGGGGTGATTCACCCTTTAAAGGTACTTGGATTGTCCCTAGGAGATCCCACAGTCACCTGGAAGCTTCTCCTTAAAGATTGTGAGTCTTTCCACTTCCCACAGAATAGAGCTTGATTTCCCCCAGAGGGGCCCAGAGCATCACAACACAAAGACTTATGAGAGATAGCATGGCCTTCTAAGGCATGTTAGGGCAGATAAAATGACCTTAATTTCTGGCATGGCCCCATATGCTGCATGCATCAAAGCTGGGTTCTCATCAGAGACAGTCATGGTGTGTTAGGATTTCAGTTAGGGCTTCTGGGGCGATCCAGTGGTTAAAAAATCCACCTGTCAATGCATTGGACTTGAGTTTGATCCCTGGTCTAGGAAGGCCTCACGTGCCATGGAGCACTAAGCCCGTGCACCACAACTGCTGAGCCGGTTCCTTAGAGCACATCCTCTGCAACAAGAGAAGCCACCGCAATAAGAAAACCAAGCATTGCAACAAAGAGTAGTCCCCACCTGCTCCAACTAGACAAAGCCCAGTAGTAGTTCAGTCCCCCAGTTGTGTCCAACTCCTTGCCACCCCATGGACTGCAGCCAAAATGAATAAATAAATAAAACTTTAAAAAAAAATTTCAGTTGCCTGGCAGGGACTTTCCCTCACAGAATCCATGCTCTCTGCCCTTCTAATAGTATGGAAATTGTTTCATTTGCCAACAGGAGATAAACAACTAATACAGAAACCAGACTAGGAGAGTGGAACAGATGTAATTTTTTTTTTTAAGTCCAAACACAAATGCTTAAATCTCAAGAAAGTATTCCTCTCCTTTGTCCATGAATACTCCCTTTATTTTATTATTATATTATGTATTATTACTCTAAAGCTTTCAACTGTGTGGATCAAAACAACCTGTGGAAAATTCTTAAACACATGGGAATACCAGACCACTTTACCTGTCTTCTGAAAAACCTGTATGCAGACCAAGAAGCAATAGTTAGAACCGGACATGGTACAACAGACTGGTTCAAAATTGGGTCAAGGCTGTATATTGCCACCTTGCTTTTTTTAACTTCTATGCAGAGTACATCATGTGAAATGCTGGGCTAGATGAAGCACAAGTGGAATCAAGATTGCTGGGAGAAATATCAATAACCTCAGATATGTAGATGCATTGCCCTTATGGCAGAAAGTGAAGAACTAAAGAGCCTTTTTTTTTTTTTTTTTAAAGAGCCTCTTGATGAGGGTGAAAGAGGAGTGAAAGGCTGACTTAAAACTCAACATTCAAAAAACTAAGATCATGGCATCCAGTCCCGTCACTTCATGGCAAATAGATGGGAAGAATGTAGAAACAGTGACACACTTTCTTTTCTTGGACTCCAAAATCACGGTGGATGGTGACAGCAGCCATGAAATTAAAAGACACTTGCTCCTTGGAAGAAAAGCTATGACCAAACTAGACAGCATATTAAAAAGCAGAGATATCATTTTGCTGACAAAGGTCCACATAGTCAAAGCTATGGTTTTTCCAGTAGTCTTGTACAAATGTGAAAGTTGGACAATAAAGAAGGCTGAGCACCAAAGAATTGATGCTTTTGAACTGTGGTGTTGGAGAAGACTCTTGAGAGTCCCTTGGACAGCAAGAAGATCAAACAGGTCAGTCCTAAAGGAAATCAGTCCTGAATATTCATTGGAAGGACTGAGGCTGAAGCTGTAGCTCCAACACTTTGGTGACGTGATGCAAAGACCCAACTCATTGGAAAAGACGCTAATGCTGGGAAAGATTGAAAGTAAAAGAAGAGGGCGACAGAAGATAAGATGGTTGGATAACATCACCGACTCAATGGACATGAGTTTGAGCATACTCTGGGAGACAGTGAAGCACAGAGAAGCCTGGCATGATGCCGTCCATGGGGTTGCAAAGATTTGGACATGACCTAGCAAATGAACAATAACAATCATTATACATTAATTATATTAGTTACAATTACATTAGGTTTTAACTATAACATTATATAGTATTTTTCACATGCCCCTTCCTCAAGCCAAGCTACTCATCTCCCAGCCCCTCATAATAATAAATCCCCATGAGATCCAGGCTGGTCTCACATGTTACAAAATAAGCCATCTCAAATGCCTCCTGAATATGAAGAGATGTCTCCTTGGCACTTTCTGCTGGTGGAGAAGGTAAGCTTTGATACTTTCTTCTAGTTTTCCAAGTGGTAAGAAGGAAGAGTCCTGGTCCACGGATGAGAGGTACAGGTAAAGGAGGCTTGTGGGTATCTCCACCTCAGGCAATGACTTATTATCTCCTAAGGTTATTGAAATCAGATGTGAGGTTAATTTCTCTTTTGTAAACCACTCCCATTTAGGCTACCTGAGAAATGTACTTGTCTCTTAAGAATTGACCTTGACCTTATCCCATGAGAAGTAACAAACCTGGCCTTATTATGCTAAAGGCATAGCAAACCCTCTTTTGTCTTAGGTTTTATTACAACGAAGACCCATGTTTACTGAAAATGCTTCTACTTACCCTCCAGAACAGTTATTCTTAATCCTGGCTAAGCATTAGGCCCAGTTTAAGAGCTTAAAAAAAAAAGAAAAAAAACCAAAACCCTATTCCCTATGTATAAATTCTAAACATACACCTGCCCTATGTCCCAGCAATTCTACTCCTAATTATATGCTTAAGAAAAATGAGTGCACTGATGGAAATTTTTGGTGTGTGTACCAAAAATATGTATAAAATGTTCATCATATTTCATTATGTTAGCCAAAAATTGAAAACAAGCAAATTTCTATCAGAAATAGGATGGATGCACATATTGTGGCATAGTCATTCGATGGAATAAATAACTGCTGACCCTCACAACGTGGATGAATCTCACAGACCTGTTAAGGGAAAGAAGCTAAGCTCCAAAAGACTGCATGCTACATGGCCCCATTTCTATGAAGTTCAAGAACAGGCAGAATGAACCTCAGGTGTTAGAAGTCAGGATAATAGTGCCCTATCCTAGGACAGAGAGCTTTCCAGGTGGCTCAGTGGTAAAGAATCCGCCAGCCAATGCAGGAGGTGCAAGAGATGCTGGTTCAACCCCTTCGTCAGGAAGATCCCTTGGAGTAGGACATGGCAAACCACTCCAGTATTCTTGCCAGGAGAATCCTACAACTGAGCGCACACACAGACATCCTGGGGTGGTGGGAGGAGTTACTGCCTGGAAGAAGCATGATGGAGTTTTCAGCAGTAGCCGGAAAGTTCTACGGCTTCATGGAGGTGTTAGTATAATACATGGGTATATATTTATGTAAAAATTCATTGGGCTGAAAGCAAGATTTGTAAATTCTACTTTAATATTCTATATGTATATATGTTAGTCACTCAGTCATGTCTGATTCTTTGCGATCCCATGGACTGTAGCCCACCAGGCTCCTCTCTGTCCATGAAATTTTCCAGGCAAGAATACTAGAGTGGGTTGCCATTCCATTTTCCAGGAGATGGATCTTCCTGACCCAAGAATGGAACCTGGGTGCATTTCAGGCAGATTCTTTACCATCTGAGCTACCAGGGGAAGCCTTGTGATATACCAAAACTCAACAGAATTTTTTATAAAATAAGCAAATTTACATAAAATACAAAATACCTAAGCCAGTACCCACTTTCCCTGAAAGTCTGATTCAGTTGAATTTTTGAGTAGGACCAAGACAAGGGGATATTTTAAGAGTCCCATGGGGATTATTTTTCTAGCTTTATTAGGATATACCCAGCATAGAACATTGTATAAGTTTAAGGCTTACACCCTTATAGCAGAAAGTGAAGAGGAACTAAAAAGCCTCTTGATGAAAGTGAAAGAGGAGCATGAAAAAGTTGGCTTAAAGCTCAACATTCAGAAAACTAAGATCGTGGTATCTGGTCCCATCACATCATGGGAAATAGATGGGGAAACAGTGGAAACAGTGTCAGACTTTATTTTGGGGGGGG
The DNA here is from genome assembly GCF_032452875.1 of Bos javanicus. Lineage (NCBI taxonomy): Eukaryota > Metazoa > Chordata > Mammalia > Artiodactyla > Bovidae > Bos > Bos javanicus. The sequence goes on from NC_083892.1 coordinate 22,021,855, forward strand.
GTCCAAAATCACTGCAGATGGTGATTGCAGCCATGAAATTAAAAGACGCTTACTCCTTGGAAGGGAAGTTATGACCAACCTAGATAGCATATTCAAAAGCAAAGACATTACTTTGCCAACAAAGGTCTGTCTAGTCAAGGCTATGGTTTTTCCAGTAGTCATGTATAGATGTGAGAGTTGGACTGTGAAGAAAGCTGAGCGCCAAAGAATTGATGCTTTTGAACTGTGGTGTTGGAGAAGACTCTTGAGAGTCCCTTGGACTGCAAGGAGGTCCAACCAGTCCATCTTAAAGGAGACCAATCCTAGGTGTTCATTGGAAGAACTCATGCTGAGGCTGAAACTCCAATACTTTGGCTACCTCATGCAAAGAGTTGACTCATTGGAAAAGACTCTGATGCTGGGAGGGATTGGGGGCAGGAGGAGAAGGGGACGACAGAGGATGAGATGGCTGGATGGCATCACCGACTCGATGCACATCAATTTGGGTGAACTCCGGGAGTTGGTGATGGACAGGGAGGACTGGCGTGCTGCAATTCATGGGGTCACAAAGAGTCGGACACGACTGAGCAACTGAACTGAACTGAACTAAAAGCTTACATAATGTTTATATATATTTATATATGCATATATATGTTGCAAAATGATTGCCTCAATAAGGTTAATGAACACATCCATCACCTTGTGAAATAAAATTAATATTTTATGGCAAGACAAGAAAAATTTGAATGTAAAAAATGTTCTCTGCCCTTTGATTTCCTCTCTACTGCCCTACAGGGCACTGTGCGCCTGCATTACACATCAATCAAAACTTGCCATCAACAGAAATACCTGCTCAACCATAAAGAGCAGCATTCTTCCAGCACCAACAAGACAACTCCTTAAAAGACAGCATTCCTTCCCAATCTTGTAAGGAGTCACATGATGCTTAGATTGTGTAAACTGCCAATAATATGTCATTTAACACACAGCCTTCTGTCTCAAAAAACTTATATAACTGTGCTTTGACTTCTAACAGGGAGAATAAAACTTCCTGAGAAGCTCTTTCTAGGTTATAATCCTCAGTTTGACTTGAATAAGATTTCCCATTTCTTTCTTAGATTGATTAATTTTTCACCAACAACCTCATGCAGTTACGATTGTGTAATAGGGAAAAACCTTTGTATTCTATTACAAGGTAATCACTAACTTGTTGCCCATAAGCTTAAATTATACATAATAGCCCACCTCTGGGAACCCTGCATCCCAGACAATGAGCATTAAGCTAAAATACCTTTATTTACCTCACAGGAAACATCCTGGCAAGGTTCACCTGTAAATGACTGCAGGAAGGAGGAAATTAACACATTCCCTCTGAAGGCTGGTTGGAATTAGGAAAAGTTTGACTTTACTCCCTCCCCTTTTGAGGCAGGAGTTAGATGCTCCTCCCCGCCCCACCCCCACCCCCCTCCACCACCCACCCCAACACAGTAGATACTCCAAGAGGAGAATAGCAGGACAATCAAGGGAGGAGGTAGGGTCCTGCCCAGATAGAAAATAAGAGACCACATATTTCTCATTCTCAAAGTTAGGAAACCTCCCCAACTACACATGCAGAGGAAGACTCCTTGGAGGTAAAAAGGGAGAGTGATGCTAAGTGATGCTAACTTCCCATAGGCCTCTTCAGTAGAATTCATCTTGGCTAAGAGGTGTGTGCACACACATGGGAGCATCCTGAGATATACCAAATATGGACTCTGAACCAGGCAAATCAAAATGATTGGCCAAAGGAAACCAGGAAGAAATGCCCTATATAGGTGATTTAAACTGCCATGAAAGCATGACTCTACCTCTCCGAGTATGCCCGTGTGTCTGTCCACACTACTGTACTCTTTTTTCCTCCTAATAAACACTTTACTTATTTTGCTACTTTCTGTCATCGTGGGAATTCTTTTTTGCAAAGCTAAAGAGCGGGGGCCTTGTCACTGACCATGTCTAGTGGCTAGGATTCAGCGCTCTCTCTGCTGTGACCTGGCCTCATTCTCTGGTCAGGAATCAAAGCCCTGCTTCAAGCTGCTGCCAGCCAAGGCCACCTGAGATCAACTTTTAGAATAAAAGAAAGCTAAATTCTAACTTAGGCAAGATGGTTCTTTCGGACACTAGTCTACCATCTTCTCAGTCTGCTGGCTTTCTGAATAAAGTTGCTATTCTTCACCCCAGCAACTCGAATTTCAATTCACTGGCCTGTTCTTCATTGAGCAGGATGAACTTGGACTCAGTAAGACGGGCGTGTGTGTGTTTGAGAATTATTAAGATCTTGCTTAGCATCTTTCAAATAGACAATACAGCATTGTTAACCATAGTGACATACTGAACATTATGCCAGTCTTTTATACAAAGACTGCTTTGAGAATACTGTCCCAGAAGAGTGGACCTATGCTCCTCTAGCTTCTCTCTGACCCTGTGGATAACCCTCACAATTATGGGGAAAAGGGGAGAATATACTGGCACAAGAAATCTGGTTTACTGGACTGAAGCAGACGACAAGGCCGTAAGGCCTAAGGAGAGCCTCTAACTCCTCCATGTTTCAAATCTAATTATTTAGGCAATGCAATGCATGAGGAGGAAACCTATCCCAGGAGGCCAACCCCAGAGCTGAAATCTTGTGTCTCAGATTGAACCCAGACAAAGCCCATGTTGGGTCTGGAACCCACGGTCTTTTAGCTGAGATCACATACCTGGTCTCAGGATGTAATGAAGCTCAGGTTCTTGATGTTGCATTACAAAAAGATATCAGTGAGACACACAGTGGTAGGTAAGAAGTGGATTTATTTAAAGAGAAACACCCTCCACAGACAGAGAATAGGCCATTTTAGAAGGCAAGAACAGCCTTGAAATATGGCATGGTTCGTTTTTACAGGCTAGGTAATTTCATAGGCTAATAAAGGAAGGATTATTCCAATGATTTGGGGGCAGGAACAGAGATTTCCAGGAATTGGACCACTGCCTATCTTTTGGTCTTTGATGGTCAGCCTTGTAACCATTGTGGTGGGTGTCACTTAGATTATGCTAATATATTACAGTGAGTGTATAATGAGGCTTGAAGTCCACTGGAAGTTGAATATTTCACCATCTTGGACCTAGTTGATTCTAACCAGTTTTTGTCATGTCCTATGCCTACTGGGGTCCAGCCCCGGTTGGATCCAGGGATTCCCTCGGGAGGACGGCATTGGTGAAAAGGATAGATAAAAGGAGAAAGAGACAGGGAAAGAATTTTGCAGTTAAGAAAATAGAGGAGAGAAAAGAGGCTGATATTCCTTGGTTTACGCAGAAAGCCAATAAAGCCCCAGCATGGGACTTGCTCTGTTCACATAGGCCGCAGATGCCCTCTCGAATAGCTGAAGGTGCCCCACCCTGGGCACCTTCTCAAGTGGGTCTTAGAAGCCCAGGCAGGAAAGTGAACACAGAGGGCCCCTGCGCTCCATGGAATCAGCCTGAATAGGAAAATGAAAGAGAAAGAATGACATGGGGAGACCAAGCTTTGGTGAGCAAGGCCCGCACTTTATTTTCCAAAGTAGTTTTTATACCTTAAGTTGTGCATAGAGGATAATGGGGGTGGGGTGTGGAGTCATGTAAGGTCAGCAGTCCTTGATCCTTATCGAAGCCAGGCTTTCTTTCTGCAAACTTATCATATGCAAAAGTTTTAGGTGATTTACATCATCTTCTGGCCAGGAGGCCTGTTAACATTTTATGACCCTTTCTTCAGAAAACTTATTTTTCTCTAAAGGGGATTATTCTAAAGTCAGGCGCCACCCTCCAAAAGCATTAGACAAAGTTGCATTCCTATAGGGCAAAAGTGTGGTGGGCTATAACAAGAAAAGAATTAACTCAAGGGTCCAAGGTTACAAACATTAAAGCTACTACTTACATTTCTATACACCAACTATATTAATCAATACACTCTCAGGGACACAGTAGGTAAGGGATATGGAAATTTGGCAGCAAGCATTAGCTCAACAAAGAAATCCTCTACTAGTTCTATTTTAACAATTTTAACTCTGAGAAGCTCTGCATTGTTAGAATATCTTAAGCTTCCCGTGTCTCTCGTGGTTGGGAGGCTGTGAATCTGAACAAACCTGTCAGGCAAGCTAGAAAGTCATCAGAGGGGTTTGAATTGAAACACTCCTATTATGCCCAGGAGACTTATTAACTAGAGTTTTAAGTTGATTTTCTTCAGAGAAAGGTGGTCGGGGATAGCCCCCATTAATGTCAGAAGAGTTGGTGAAAGTCGTAAGATAGTAAAATAGACAGATTCTGGTTTGGGGGTAGATGCTCAGGCAGGCCCAGAGGGGCACCTCTTGAGTTCTGGCTTGCCTTGCCCACCAGAACTCTCCCACATGACCTTGTCATGGGTGGGGACTCCCGTGCTGGCTCCCGGCATATGCCTATGTTGAAGATGGTGAAGGACAGGGAAGCCTGGCATGCTGCAGTCCATGGGGTTGCAAAGGGTCAGATACAACTGAGCGACTGAACAACAAGATGGCTATGTTGGGCTTCTCAGGTGACGCTAGCAGTAAAGAACCCGCCTGCCAATGCAGGAGACATAAGAGACTCAGGCTCAATCCTTGGGTCGGGATGATCCCTGGAGAAGGGCAAGGCAACCCACTCCAGTATTCTTGCCTGAAGAATCCCATGGACACAGGAGCTTGGCAGGCTACAGTCCACAGGGTCACAAAGAGCTGGACAGGACTGAAACGACTTGGCACGCATGCACACTTGGCTACGTCATTCTTTTAAATAAGACTGTGCTGTGCTCCCTTCCCTTGTTCTGGAGTTATTTAATCTTATTGTTGCATGGGAAAGTAGAAAGGCCCTGAAAGAGAAGAACCAGCCTACCAAGCTGTAGTTCTTGCTTCTCCAGTGGTTCCCAACCTTGACTGTCCAATCAAATCATGTGGGGAGCTTTTTAAAATCCCCATGCCAATGCTGCATTCCAGATTCTCTGGGGGTAGCCCAGGCACCAGTATTTTATAAGGCTTCCCAGATGATTCCATTGGGAAGCCAAGGTTGAGAACCAGTATTCATAGCAATAGGCCACACCCAGGCACTGAAGCACAGTGATCTTGGCCACTCTCCGAGAATCTGACTCAATTCCGTTAGCATTGCCTTCTCCTAAAGGGAGATGGGGGCTGGAATAAGGAGGGATTGGAGACCTCCTCCCCTCACTGGCTCTGGGGAAGGCACTATTCTGGGTGTCCTGCAGCTTGAATATAAAGACTTTGTCAAGGACCTGCAGTCTCTCAGCTGGAGGACACAAACCCCACCAGCCACTTAGTGAACACGAAACTTCTTCCTCTGTGCCTGATTGTTCTAATAGTCAGCCTGGTTGTGCTGGGATCCACATTTTCCAGAATCGCCTTCCCTGAATGGTTCCAAGTTAGAGTTGCCCATTTTACTGAATGTTCACCATGGTGAGAGAGAGATGTCGCCAGGTTTCAGTTTGCCCCGGCTCGGCTCTGTATGCTGCATCCAGCCCTTCTCCTGAATGCCCCCCGGACCTGCTGACCCACAGTGACCCCATCACTGCCACATGCTTCACTGAGCACGCGCAGAGGCAGCAGCTAAAGAACCAACAGCTTCCCTCGGGTTTCTGCACCAGCTCTTCTGTGGTCTCACTACTACAGCCGGATGTGGCCAGCTTCCGGGCTTTCTGACAATCTCTGACTCATTCACCCGTGTCCTTGCTTCGAGTGAGCGTCTTTGCTGATTCCCCCATGCCCTATTTTGAACTCTTAATTCCCCAGTTCCTCCCACAGTTGGCTAAAGTCAAATTCTTTTAATCCCTGGTAACCTAACATTCATCATGGTTCTGCTTTTCTGATTCGACCCTGATGGATACAGCACAGAAGGGCAGGGGGCACTGTCCAGGATGTTGGAAATGTTCTAAATCTTGATCTGGGCAGTGATTACATGAATACTGTACGTATACATGTTTTTAATTAATTAAACCTTATTCTTAAGACATTCACATTTTACCATTCAAATGTGCAGCTAAATGCGTGTGTGCGTACATGCTCAGTCGAGTCCAACTCTTTTTGACTCCCTGGACTGTAGCCTGCCAGGCTCCTCTGTCCATGGGATTTCCCAAGCAAGAATTCCGGAGTGAGTTGCCATTTCCTCCTCCAGGGGATCTTCCTGGCCCAGTGATCAAACCCAAGTCTCCTGCATCTTCTGCATTGACAGGCAGATTCTTCACCACTGAGCCACTTTGGGGAAGCTATGCATCTCAATAATTTTTTTTAAAGCATGGCTTAAGACAGTAGTCCCCAACCTTTTGGGGCACCAGAGACAAGTTTCATGAAAGATAATTATCCCATGGACCAGTGGAGGAGGGATGGTTTCAAGATGATTTGAGCACATTACATTTATTGTGCCTTTGTTTCTATCTTTATTACAATAGCTCCACCTGAGGTCATCAGGCATTTGATCCCGGAGGCTGGGGACCCTTGGCTTAAGAGACTTTATCAGCCAAATAAAGCAATTAAAGCAGAAAGATAGATTGAGGGCAAACCCATTCAGACACCCGCCTGGGCCACAGACGCCCAGCCCCAAGCTTGCCTGCTCACCTCCTCCCAGGCCCCAGCCCATCTCCCTCTCTGCTGCCACTGCTGAATATGCAACAGTCCTTCTAAGGACTCCTCTGCCTGCTGGCTTTGACAATAACAGATCGTGATTACAAATGGCTTTAGACTGAAGAAAGAGCTTTGGTCTTCATTAAGGTTTATTTGTGACTGTTTCAATGGTGGTTTCTGAGGCAGAGAAAGAATGCCGATGTAATTAGGCCCTCCTAATTGCAGTCGTCGCTGATTGCCTGTATTAAAAACATTTGAGGAAGTGTAGCAATTAGAGCTTCGGGAAATATTGTAAAACAAAGTGAAAAGAGGCCTCCAAGTGAAAGGACGCAGAGAGGCAGCCATGAGCCCCCTGCCCGGTTGGAGTGGACCCCGAGTGACCCTGGATGGCTGAGCCTGTCACCCCCAGGCAATGACCGCAGGAGTCTAGGGAGATAAAGGCATGTTTCCTCCAGTCACCCTCTACACGTGGCTGAATTAACCTGTGGAGAGATAGTTTCGCAAACAGGATAATAATGCCAGGCACATATTAATATACATATATAGGCATTTGCTGGCTAAATCCACACAAGAAGTTACAGCATTGTTTCCATTGAAGTTGAAGATACCGAGGTCCCAGGGACTTGCCTGGTGATCCAGTGGTTAAGGGCTTCCCAGGTGGCTCTGTAAAGAGTCTGCTGCCAATGTAGTAGACACAGGAGTCACAGTTTGGATCTCTGGGTCAGGAAGATCCCCTCAAGAAGGAAACAGCAATCCACTCCAGTATTCTTGCCTGGGAAATCCCATGGACAGAGGCGCCTGGCAGGCTACACGCACATCAGTGGTTAAGACTCTATGCTTCCACTGCCAGGGCTGTGAGTTCAATCCTTGCTCAAGGAATTAAGATCCTGCATGCTGCTCGATACAGCCAAAAGAAAAAACACCACCAAAAACAAACAAAAAAATGCTCCTGAGGTCGTCACTGAAGAAGAAAATAGAAAACTTTTCAAGGTCATGTACACAGGTGTCAGACCCCAATTCAATGCACATGCCCATAGCTAATACATAATTCTGTGTCTTTCTCATTCCCAACGAACTGGTTCCTCTCACCATCAGCACCCCAGCAAGGCAGGCTTGCTTATGAGTTCACACCATCCCCTCCCAACAACCCTTTATCACGTCTCCTTCAAGAATCTCTTCCAACCATCAAACCAGCCAACAAGTCCTCTTGCTCTGCTAGACCTCCTTCATGCTCCCTGAGAATGAGCTCTTGGAATTTTCTAAACTCCTCTTCCCAGGAAGATGAGAGATCCAAGGTCTTTCATCTGTCCCTGCATTTCTACCTCAGAGAATTCAAATCGTACTCGTAGATCATCTCCAAAAGTCTCAAATCACCAACTAAAGTTTCCTTTTGCTCTGGCCCCAGGGTGCCCCACTATGCTTTAAGGCCTGTTTTCTTTCCTGCTGTAAACCTGGCACTTAGAAGAGTAACTAGCATATAGTAGGTGCTCAATACATGTATGCGTGCCTGCTGAGTCGCTGCAGTGGTGTCTCACTCTTTGCAACCCTATGGACTGTAGCCTACCAGGCTCCTCTGTCTATGGGATTCTCCAGGCAAGAATACTGGCGTGGTTTACCATGCCCTCTTCTAGGGGTTCTTCCCAACCCAGGGATCAAACCCACATCTCTTAGCATCTCCTGCATTGGCAGATAGATTCTTTACCACTAGAGAAGCCCAATAAACAATCACCAAATGAATGGACACTTTCTTTTATCCAACCAGAAATACATCCTCTACATGGCTAAGCATCCCTTGGTATGTGGTACTGTCTCAATTGCCAGAAATGCCTTCTCTGTGTTCCTTTGTATCCAACACTTTTCCTAGAATCATACCTTCATGCCTTTCAGCCTAGCCCAGACGGATTCATATGGCTGCTCCTTTAGCCCAGAAAGCATTTTTATTTCTCAAGCCTGACGTATAAGAAGATTACCTCTATGTCACAGGTCCAGTGCCACCCTAGACAAAGTTGTTCTCAAGCTCACTTGTGTGGAGCCTTAAAGAGGAGGCATTTCACCTCAGCTTGTACTATGTCCATCGGGAAACAAGATTAAAACTTTACATCCATCTCCTAACTGGTACTGTCACCACCCCTTACCCCCGCAAGAAATACTGGTCCATTAAGTGAGGAATGCTAATTGCTTACTCATCTCCTACTGACACTGATGACAGACTTAGTTAAGGGTTCTTATTAAGGCCCATTAAAGGGAAGCCTGTGTGGCAGGCTTCTGCGTTGCTTGGAGAGACTGCACATAGATGCTTAGGGGGTGGAATAGGGTGAAAAGCAGAAGAAGGTGCAGGTGAATGAGGACACAGATGACTCGGGGAGGAGGGTGGGCTGCTGATAAAAGTGCAAGTAACAGAGACAAAGTGACTCAGAGACGGTTTTGCTTTTTAAGTCTCCCACTAATTATTTATGTATTTATTTAAAGATTTTTTTCACATGGGCCATTTTTAAAGCCTTTATTGAATTTGTTACAGTATGTTAATTTATTTAATTGGAGGATAATTGCTTTACAATATTGTGTTGGTTTCTGCCATATATCAACATGAATCGGCCAGATGTAAAGAATACATCTGGCTTGTGGACACAGGGGGGTGGCGGGAAGGAGAGGGTACAATGAATTGGGAGAATACCGTTGAAACATATACGTTACCATATGCAAAACAGATAGCCAGTGGGAATTTGCCGTATGACGCAGGCAGCTCAAAGCCAGTGCTCTTGCACTACAGTATTGTTTCTGTTTTATGTTCTGATTTTTTGGCTGTGAGGCATATGGGATCTTGGTTCTCCAATCAGGAATCCAATCTGCATCCCCTGGGAGCCTAAGTGCTCGGTTCAGTTCAGTTCAGTCGCTCAGTAGTATCCGACTCTTTGCGACCCCATGAATAGCAGCATGCCAGGCCTCCCTGTCCATCACCAATTCCTGGAGCTTGCTCAGACTCAGGTCAATCGAGTTGGTGATGTCATCCAACCATCTCATCCTCTGTCATCTCCTTTTCCTCCTGCCTTCAATCTTTCCCATCATCAGGGGCTTTCTAATGATTTGGCTCTTTCCATTCAGGTGGCCAAAGTATCAGAGCTTCAGCTTCAGCATCAGTCCTTCCAATGAATATTCAGGACTGATTTCCTTCATGATTGGTTGGTTTGATCTCCTTGCAGACTCCTCTCAAGGGTCTTCTCCAACATCACGGTTCAAAAGCATCAATTCTTTGGTGCTCAACTTTATGGTCCAACTCTCACATCCATACATGATTACTGGAAAAACCAACTAAATGGACCTTTGTCAGCAAAGTAATTTCTCTGCTTTTTAATATGTTGTCTAGGTTGGTCACAGCTTTTCTTCCAAGGACCAAGCATCTTTTGATTTCATGGCTGAAGTCACCATCTGCAGTGATTTTGGAGCCCAAGAAAATAAAGTCTGTCACTGTTTCCATTGTTTCCCTATCTATTTGCCATGAAGTGATGGCACTTATGTACTCATTATATAAATAGCATATTAGAAAATTCCTTTGGAGATTGGCTATTATGACACACAGAATATAAACACCTCTATCTGTTACCCCTAAACCCATGAAACAAATTCATAACAGCACAGGAAAGCAAGAAAGTTACCATCATCAGATGGTCAGAAATTTCAAGTCAAAGATAAAGCTTAGAAGGGACTTCTCTGGTAGTCCAATGGTTAAGACTCCATACTTCCAAAGCAGGGGGTGCAGTTTTGATCCCTCAGAGAACTAAGATCCCATATGCAGCATGGTACAGCCAATAAATAAATACATTTTTTAAAAAAAGCAGAAGTTGGGAAATAGACAACATATACACTACAGATAAACAAAACTAGAGGATTATCATCACAGCATTTGCAAGAGAATCGCTAGAGAAGGAAGGAATATATGGAGATAAACTCCAAGCTCAGAGGCAAGGGAAAGAAGCGTGGCCCCAGGAGTACTTGTCAAGATGATTAACTGGAGAGATACAACTATGTCAGGTCTCTGAGAAGATAACCAGGTAAGAACACTGAGAAGTAAGATGAATTTTAAAAGTCCCATATGTGGATATAAAGTATCAAGAATAAAGAGAAAAATCCTAAAATTTTCCAGAAAGAAGAAAAAGGTCACTTAAAATCACTGTCCTTTGTCTTCCTCCCACCTGTTTTTATTTTTAAACGAAGAAACTTTAGATTTTTGAATATGTATGAGTACAGGATGAAGGTGTAACAGATATGGGAGGGCATAATTCATATAGCAAGAACCTGCTGAGATGGATTACATTGAGAAATTCTTCTTGCCCTCTAAAATAAGGAAGAAAATCCTAAGGATGGGTGGAGAAGAACTCAGTTTCAGGATAGATGGTCAGAAAATTGAGGAAGGTTATGCTCTGGTAGCCTCTGTTCTTTTTATTTTGAACAGTTACTGTGCGTCAACCACTGTTCTTAACGTACCATTCCTCATTTGAATCTCAAAACAATCTGCACACAGATTGGGGAAAACCATAGTATATATATCAAAGGAAGAGTGTATGCAATATAGTTTAAACATCTATCAATTAACAATAAAAATCAAACAACTCAATTTTTAAATTTATTTATTTATTTTATTTATTTTCGCTATCTTGGATCTTTGTTGCTGCATATGGGCTTTCTCTAGCTGTGGTGAGCAGGGGCTACTCTCTAGTTGCCGTGCACAGACTTCTCATTGCAGTGGCTTCTCTTGTTGCAGACCATGGGCTCTAAACACACAGGCTTCAATAGCTGTGGTGTATGGATTTAGTTAACTCCATGGCACATGGGATCTTCCTGGACCAGGGATTGAACCCCTGTCCCTGGCATTGGCAGGCAGATTCTTAACCACTGGGCAGCAGGGAAGCCCCTAAACAACTCCATTTTTTTTAAATGAGCAAAAGTCATGAACAAAATTCACAGGAGGAAATATATAATAACCAACAAGCACATGAAATGATGCTCAGGATTGTTAGCCATCAGGCCAATGCCAAAGCACAGTGAGATACCACTTCAAACCTATGAGAATGGTAAAAATCATATGCCAACAAGAATATGGAGCAACTGGAATTCTCATACATTGCTGTGAAAATGCAGAGTCATGCAACCATTTTGAACTATTTGGAAATTTTTTATAAAGTTGAAGATATATTTATACATGCATGTGTGTTCAGTTGTGTTCAACTCTTTTGTAACCCCATGGACTGTAGCCACCAAGTTCCTCCGTCCATGTAATTTTCCAGGCAAGAATACTTTCTTGCCATTTTGTTCTCCAGGGGATCTTCCCAATCCAGGGATTGAACCCACATCTCCTACATTGACAGGTGGATTCTTTGCCACTGAGCCACCTGGGAAGCTCAAAGATACATCTATATGACCCAGAAATTCCATGCCTAGGTATTTATCCATGACAAATGAAAACATACTTCTATTAAAAGGCAAGTACACAATTGTTCATAGTAACCTGGATCATAATAGTGGCCCAAACTGGAGACAATTCAAAATGCCCATCAAGTGGAGGACATATTACAAATTGTAGTATGTTCACACAATGGGATACTACCCAACAATACAAAGTAATAAACCACTGACACCCACAGTAGCATGGGTGAATCTCAAAAACACCTTGCTGAATACAAGAAAGTAGTTACAAAAGAAAACATGCTGCATAGTTGTATTTACATGAAATCTAAGAACAGGCTAAACAAATATATAACGACAGAAAAAACAGATTCACTTAGAAAGAGGTAAGAGTGAGTTTTCTGGGGTGATGGTCATGCTTCATTTCTTATTTTCAGATGTTTGTTACACAAATGTATTCAATAGTTAAAATTCATCAAAGTAAACACTTAACAAGTACATCTTAGTGCCAGGAACCAGGACGGGAGTCCCCACCAATGACAAGGTCATGTGGGAGAGTTCTGGTGGGCAAGGCGAGCCAGAACTCGAGGGGTGCCTCTCTGGGCCTGCCTGAGCATCTACCCCAAAACCTGAGCCTGTCTGTTTTACTATTTCACGACTTTCACCAACTCTTCTGACATTAACGGGGACTATCCCCGACCACTTTTCTCTGTAAGAAAATCAACTTAAAACTCTAGTTAATAAGTCTCCTGGGCATAATAGGAGTGTTTCAATTCAAACCCCTCTGATGACTTTCTAGCTTGCCTGACAGGTTTGTTCAGATTCACAGCCTCCCAACCACGAGAGACATGGGAAGCTTAAGATATTCTAACAATGCAGAGCTTCTCAGAGTTAAAATTGTTAAAATAGAACTAGTAGAGGATTTCTTTGTTGAGCTAATGCTTGCTGCCAAATTTCCATATCCCTTACCTACTGTGTCCTTGGGAGTGATTGATTAATACAGTTGGTGTATAGAAATGTAAGTAGTAGCTTTAATGTTTATAACCTTGGACACTTGAGTTAATTCTTTTCTTGTTATAGCCCACCACACTTTTGCCCTATAGGAATGCAACTTTGTCTAATGCTTTTGGAGAGTGGCGCCTGACTTTAGAATAATCACCTTTAGAGAAAAATAAGTTTTCTGAAGAAAGGGTCATAAAATGTTAACAGGCCTCCTGGCCAGAAGATGATGTAAATCACCTAAAACTTTTGCATATGATAAGTTTGCAGAAAGAAAGCCTGGCTTCGATAAGGATCAAGGACTGCTGACCTTACATGACTCCACACCCCCCACCCCATTATCCTCTATGCACAACTTAAGGTATAAAAACTACTTTGGAAAATAAAGTGCAGGCCCCGCTCACCGAAGCTTGGTCTCCCCATGTGTTCTTTCTCTTTACTTTTCCTTTTCAGGCTAACCCCCTGGAGCGCAGGGGCCCTCTGCGTTCACTTTCCTGCCTGGGCTTCTAAGACCCATTGGAGAAGGTGCCTAAGGTGGGGCACCTTCCGCAATTCGAGAGGGCGCCTTCGGCCTACGTGAACAGAGCAAATCCCGTGCTGGGGCTTTATTGGCTTTCTGTGTAAACCAAGGAATATCAGCCTCTTTTCTCTCCTCTATTTTCTTTACTGCAAAAGTTTTTCCTTATCTCTTTATCTATCCCTTTAATCGCCGACGCCGTCCTCCTGAGGGAATCCCTGGATCCAACCAGGTCTGGACCCCAGTATCTTAGTTTATATATATTGTGCTTTACTTTAAAATTAAATATTTTAAAACACTGCAAGTTGGGTTTTACAGGTGAAACACAAAAGTTCAAAGAAATCAAGATACCAGCCTACAATCACAGAGTGAGTGAGTGGAATGGTGGAGTTATAATTCAAAGACATATCTGACTGATTCCAAAGGCCATGAACCATCCTAAAACCACTATATTAAACCATTCCAAAACTCTTCTGCTAAGGCAATTAGGCAAGAAAAAATTAAAGGAATCCAACTTGGTAAGGAAGATGTGCAGCTATTTTTATTTGCAGAAAATATAGAAAATTCTTAGGAATACACACACACAAACTCTTAGAACTAACAGATACAACAGCATTGTGTAATATGAGTAATACATAAAATAATCAATTGTATTCCTATATAGTAGCAATGAACAGTACAAAAATTAAGAAAAATCACAAAAATTAAAATAGCCTCAAAAAGAATAAAGTACTTAGAAATAAACTGAACAAAAGAAGTGCAAAACTTGTACAGTGTAGAACATTGCTCAAAAAAAGAAGATCTAAAGAAAAGGAGAGACATCCTATATTCACAGATCAGAAGACGATATAGTTAAGATGGCAATATTCACCAAACTGATCTATGGATTTGGCAGAATCCGTATCAAAATCCCAGCAGTCTTTTTGCAGAAATTGTCAGAATGACCTTAAAATTCATATAGAAATTCAAGGAACTCAGAATAGTCAAACAATCTAAAAGAAGAAGAACAAAGCTAGAAGACTCAGAACTCCTGGTTTCAGACCTGCAACAAAGTTCCACTAAGAAGACAGTGTGGTACTGGCAAGAGGGTAAGTAGATCAATGCAACAGAACTGAAAGGCTAGAGAAAAATCCTTACATTTGTAGCTGATTGATTTTCAACAAGATTGCCAACACAATTCACTGAGGAAAGACTTTCAACACATGATGCTGTGACCGAATGGATATCTACATGCAAAAGAATCAAGTTGGACCCAATTCACACCACATATGAAAATAAACTCAAAATGGATCATACCTAAACGCAAGAGCTGAAACTATAAAACTTATAAAGAAAACACTGGAGTTAATCTTCAATACCTCAGGTTAGGCAGTGGTTTCTTAGCTATGACACGAAAAGCCAAAGTGATAAGAAAGAAGTAGATACATTAGACATCATCAAAATTAAAAATTGTGTGCTTCAAAGGACACCAAAAAGAAAACAAAAAGACAGGAATTCCCTAGTGCTCCAGTGGTTAGGACTCGGCACTTTCATTGTTAAGGGTCCAGGTTCAGTTCCTTGTCAGGGAACTAAGATCCTACAAGCTGCATGGTACGGACAAAAAGAAAAAAATAAATAAATAAAACACTCACACACACACACACACAAAGACAACCCTTAGATTGGAAGATACTTGGAAACATCTGATAAAAAAAACTTGTACCCAAATGATATAAAAAAACTATTACTACTTAAAAATAAAAACCCAAATAACCTAATTTTAAAGTGGACAAGGGTATAAGTTTGACAGGAAAAGATTAGTCACTAGGTTTTGCCAATCAAAAACCACAGTGAGATATCACAAAATATAAAAGAGAGACAATCACAAATGTTAGCAAGAATGTGGAAAACCTGGAACACTTATACATTGCTGATAGGATTGCAAAGTGGAGCAGCCACTTTGAAAAACTGTTTCTCAAAAGTGACCATATGACATAGCAATTCAATAGTTGTTCAGTCACTCAGTCGTGTCCAGCTCTTTGCTACCCCATGGACTGCAGCACCCCAGGCTTCCCTGCGCTTCACCATCTCCCCGAGCTTGCTCAAACTCATGTCCACTGAGTCGGTAATGCCATCCAGCCATCTCATCCTCTGTCGTCCCTTTCTCCTCCTGCCTTCAATCTTTCCCAGCTTCAGGGGCTTTTCTAATCAGTCGACTCTTCGCATCAGGTGGCCAAAGTATTGGAGCTTCGACTTCAGTGTCAGTCCTTCCAATGAATATTCAGGACTGATTTCCTTTAGGATGGACTCGTTGGATCTCCTTGCAGTCCAAGGGACTCTCCAGAGTTCTCCAACACCACAGTTCAAAAGCATCAATTCTTCAGCACTCAGCTTTCTTTACGGTCCAATTCTCATATCCATACACAATTACTGGAAAAACCATAGCTTTGACCACATGGACCTTTGTTGGCAAAGTAATGTTTCTGTTTTTAATATGCTGTCTAGATTTGTCACAGCTTTTCTTCCAAGGAGCAAGCATCGTTTAATTTCATGGCTGCAGTCACCACCTGCAGTGATTTTGGAGCCCAAGAAAATAAAGTCTCTCACTGTTTCCATTGTTTCCCCATCTATTTGCCATGAAGTGATAGGACCAAATGCCATGATCTTAGTTTTTTCAAGTTGAGTTTTGAGCCAGCTTTTTCACTCTCCTCTTTTACCTTCATTAAGAAGTCCCTCTTCACTTTCTGCTATAAGGGTGGTTTCATCTGCATATCTGAGGTTATTGCTATTTCTCCCGGCAATCTTGATTCCAGCTTGTGCTTCATCCAACCCAACATTTTACATGATGTACTCTGCATAGAAGTTAAATAAGCTGGATGACAATATACAGCCTTGATGTACTCCTCTCCTAATTTTGAACCAGTCTGTTGTTCCATGTCTGTTTCTAACTGTTGCTTCTTAACCTGCATTCAGGTTTCATAGGTGGCAGGTAAGGTGGTCCAGTATTCCCATCTCTTTAAGAAGAGACTCTTAAGAGAGTCTTTTCCACAGTTTGTTGTAGTAGTCATGTCTCCAGTAGTCATGAATGGATGTGAGAGTTGGACCATAAAGAAAGATGAGCACGGAAGAACTGATGCTTTTGAACTGTGGTGTTGGAGAAGACTCTGGAGAGTCCCTTTGACTGCAAGGAGATCCAACTAGTCTATCCTAAAGGAAATCATTCCTGAATATTCACTGGAAGGACTGATGCTGAAGCTGAAACTCCAATACTTTGGCTACCTGATGTGAAGAACTGACTCGCTAGAAAAGACCCTGATGCTGGGAAAGATTGAAGTTGAGAGGAAAAGGGGAATTACAGAAGATGAGATGGTTGGATGGCATCACTGACTCGATGGACATGAGTTTGAGTAATCTCTAGGAGTTGGTGAAGCGCAGGGAAGCCTGGGGTGCTGCAGTCCATGGGGTCGCAAAGAGTTGTACATGACTGAGTGATTGAACTGAACTGCACTGAACTTTATTTGGCTGTGCTGGGTCTCAGTTGTGGCACATGGGATCTTTAACTGTAGCATGTGACATCTAATTCCGGGACCAGGGATCGAACCTGGGACTCCTACATTAGAAGCATGAAGTCTTAGCCACTGGACCACCAGGGAAGTCCCTGGGACTTCTTTTTGGAGTTATAAAAACATTCCAAAATTAGATAGTGGTGATGATTATGCAACTTTGTGAATACATGAAAAATCATTGGGAACTTCCCTGATGGTCCAATGGCTGAGACTACACACTCCCAATGCAGGGGGCCAGGGTTGGACTGCTGGTCAGAGAACTAGATCCCACATGCTACAACTAAGATCCAGTGCAGGCAAATAAAAAATAAGTAAATATTTTTAAAAAGTCATTGAATTGTATACTTTAAAGGGGTGAATTTTATAGTATATGAATTATATCTCAATAGAGCTGTTATTTTAAAAATTCATCTTCTGGAGAGGAGGGGAGAATTGGACATGGGATAGAGTACAGAGGGCTCCAAGTGAGTAATGGGGTTTGAAATCAATGGCAATAGGCGTGTAATGGGATTTCTGAGCAGTGATGAGGCCAGGTCTGTGATGCAATACCACAAAATTGTCATGGCACCCATCTGCATGGCTGGGAGAATTTCACACCCATGCCTTCAGCCACAAGCACAGAGACCCCAGGCATTGGATCGCGACCCCCACAGTGGGTACCATGCCAGCACCATCCAGTTGGAAGAGGCAGGGGGTACCTGAGACTCCTTCCTGCCCACATCCAAACACCCGGTTTTCACACCCAACAAGGAGAAAGCTGAGGACTTGGCTCACTATTTCTCAAGGAGAATTTCTGGAACGAAAATACCTCCTAAACCTGCTGCCTAAGCATCAGGCAGGAGAAAGAATAAAAAGAGAAAAAGAAAAGGAAGGCATTTTCCTAGTAATTAAATCTGAATTATTCACAACCTGTTAGACACTTTTTTTTTTCCCCTCTGATTTAGAAGAATACATTTTCATTTTCCCCCTAAGTCCTAAACGCCTTTGCAATTCAGTTGAATTTTTGGCTAAGAGTTTTCATTTTAGATGGGCGCCCAAGGCTATACCCTCACCTGTGTCATCAACCAATTCAGCCTTCCCCCAATTCAACCCCTGCTTTCAAAGGGGCTGGTTTTACCTAATGCCTTAATCCTCCTCCTCGACTAATTCCTCCATGGATTGTGTGTTGTGAAGGTTCTTTAAATTGTTTCAAGTGACCTAGTTTCAACTAACTGAGGCTTAGTAGGGGATTTACTGACCAAGGTAACTCCACCTGAGAAAGATGAGGAAGCAGCTGCCTTCATTGATAATAAAACTGGGAACTCAGGTACTTCCTGCTCCTGTGATCTGCCCGTCCAGCCCACATCCCCACCACACATATACCACTCCCTGTTGGGTAGGCAGTACTTTCTTTTCTTCACATCTGTTTCCTCCATGAAGCTGAAAGCGTGGCAATCAGCGGTGGCCAAGCTCATACCTCCTGGGCTTCATGCTACTTCCCCTAGTTTGAATTCAGAAACCTGTAGGGAGCTTCTGATTTTCTTGTTTCAGGCCTGATGGCCAAAGGACCAGGGTATGTCGTGGTTGGCAAACCCCACTAAAAACCATTTTTGTTGGGACTTCCCTGGTGGCCCAGTGGTAAAGAATCCGTATGGCAATGCAGGGTATGTGGGTTCAATCCCTGATGGGGGAACTAAGATCCCACATGCTGTGGAGCAACTAACCTTGTGCTACTGAGCAACTACTGAGCCCCCATGCCGCAACTAGAGAGTCCACATCAATGTGCCCCAGTCAAAATATCCTACATGATGTAACAAAGATTCTGTGTGCAGCAACTATGACCCAACACAGCCAAAATAAATGAATTTATTCTGCCATGCTAATTCACCAAATCCTATGGTGCAGCTCTTTCCATCAAGAAGTGGAAGTTTTTCTCTGCTTTCTTGAATACTTAGCTATAAGGTAAGTATTATGTCCACTTTATAAGGAAACTGAGCCCCAGATCAATAAAGCCGTGCCTGAATTTCTTGTCTGGCCTCTAGTCAATTTCTATTGATCAGGGACTCCAGTGTTCTCACCTGGAGAATCCCAGGGACGGGGGAGCCTGGTGGGCTGCAATCTACGGGGTCGCACAGAGTCGGACACGAATGACGCCACTTAGCAGCAGCAGCAGCAGGGAAGGCCAAGAACCCTGGTGGGTATCAATTTGGGAGACTGCAAATAGGCATTCAAGCTAATGGGGGCAGCCTGAAGTGGGACAGTGAATGGAAAGAAGCAGACCCATCCTAACAATATTTAGGAGGGAACACAATAGGATTTGGTGAAGTAGAGTGATAGAAAGCCAAGGAGACAAAAGATTTGAGGACTGGTGAGAGTGTCATTAAGAGTCTGAGTGTGCAATCCAGGCGGGAAGGGAAGTTTGGGAAGGACTGAAGAATGGGGAGGTCAAACTGAAGGTCTATTGGGACTGATTGGGTAGAACAGGGGATATCATCAAAACAGACTATTGGAGTTTGAGTTTTCAGAGTTAGAACAGGGTGCAGTAGAAGGAAGGTGATGGGAGTTTTCCAAGTGCCAAGGTTCACTTGATTTATTTTTGGCTGTACCGGATCTTCATTGCTGCCTGCGGGCTTTCTATAGTGGTGAGCGGGGGCTACTCTCTAGTTGTGGTATGTAGGCTTCCCATTGCAGTGGTTTCTCTTGCTGTGTGCAGGCTGTAGAGCGCACAGGCTTCAGTAGCTGTGGCACACCAGCTTAGCTGCTCCTCGGCATGTGGATGCTTCCTGGTGTGCGCATGCCTGCTCAGTCACTAAGTCATGTCCGACTCTTTGTGACCCCATGGACTGTAGCTCTCCAGGCTCCTCTATCCATGGTATTTTAGGGATCAAGCCCGTATCCGTTGCATTGGCAGGCAGATTCTTAACCACTGGACCACCAGGGGAGTCCCCTTGATCAACTCTTAATTTACAGTGCCTTCTAAGACAGAGTGAGAGTCCTGAGGGTGAAGAGATACCTGGTTCATCTTTGTAATTCTCTCTCCTCCATGTTCATCATCTAGTTCAGTGGATGGATGAGGACAGTATCCAGGGTTGGTCTTAAGCTTGACAGATTTACCCGGGGAGCTTTTTAAACTCCGCAGGCCGAACTGCACCCAGACCACTTTACACAGTACCTCTGTGGGTGAGACCCAGGCAGCAATACTTTTTAAAGCTCCCTGGTTTATTCCAATGTGCAGCCAAGGTTGATGCAGCTCATGTGTCACAGTGGCTCTCAATTCTCCCTGCTTACTAGAATCACCCGGAAAGCTTTATAAATATGCAGAGGCCTGGGCCTCATCCCCAGAGATCTGGTGTTCACTGGCCTGGAGTAGGGCTCTTGTAGATATATTTTTTAAAAGCTCTCCAGACACTTTGAATGTGCAGTCAGTGTTGAGAAGCACCAGCTTAGCACGTAGAATGCAGTCTGACAAATGCTTATATTGAATCCAATCACTGCTTCCATCCGTACCGTCTCTTCTGAGCCAGAGGGTGATCAGCCCAATGACCTGCTGTGCGTGGCCTCCCTTGGGCATTCCAGATGCCTCAAGCTCAATGTCCAAGAGTAAACTCAATCTCCCAACATCCCTTGCAGGCCAGTGAGGGACCTGAGCCTTTTTGCTGGGACAGGGAGGTCTGGGAGCTGGACCCAGGTTTGGGGAACTAATGTTATCCTTTGGCCACAAGCAGAGAATAAAGGGTAACTGCAGAGTTTGGGAGATGGCAGTAGGCTCGAACCTTAGAGTTCAAGAAACTGAAGAATGAAATCCAGCTGGAGTCAGAGGGTGTTGGATGGACAGGCAAAGACTCCAGAAAATGATTACAAGTGAAGGACTTTCAGCCTCATAAGGCAGGCACTTCATAAGTGCTCAATAAATGTTAAGCGAAAGAAATAAACGGTGGAGAAAGAGTCTGGAAACACCAGTGTGGAGAGGATGACAGACTTCACATGAAAAAGTTAGGGACTTCACTGGAGGTTCAGGGGCTTAGACTCTGTGCTCCCAATGCAGGGGGCCCAGGTTCAATCCCTGTCCAGGGAACTAGATCCCACATGCCGCAACTAAGAGTTAACGTGTTGCAACTAAATATCTTGCATGCTGCAACAAAGATCAAAGATCTTGGGTGCTGCGACTAAAGGCCTGGCACAGCCAAATAAATAAATATTTTTTAAAAAGAAAGAAAAGGTTAGTGGCATTTGCTCTGCTAGGGAGTTCTCCATTTTTGTGTGCAAAAGAATCTTCTGGAAATTCTCCAACCATCCTGGCTTCCTCCTAATCTCTGGTGACTTCAAGCAAATTCCTTCCTCGGGGCTGTTGTATTTGCTGTTCCCTCTGCCTGGAGCACTGTTCCAACCAGATAGTCACATGGCTCACTAGCTTCTTTCAGATCTTTACTCCTCTTCCCCTTCATACTTCCTACCCCCTATCCTGGCTTTATTCTTCTCCCTAGCACTGATGACTAACTAATATACCCTATATTTTCCATACATATCTATTTGGTGTTTCTTCATTAGTATAGTGTGAAAGTGTGCATGTCCAAAAAAAAAAAACAACAACAACAGGGATTCCCTGGTGGTTCAGATGGTAAAGAGTCTGCCTGTAATGCAGGAGACACGGGTTCAATTCCTGGGTCAGGAAGATCCCCTGGAGAAGGAAATAGCAACCCACTCCAGTATTCTTGCCTGGGAAATCCCATGGACAGAGGAGCCTGGCCAACTACAGTCCATGGGTCACAAAAAGTCGGACACAACTGAGTGACTTCATTCTCTTTTCAAAGTGTTCATGACTCTGCTGCTGCTGCTGCTAAGTCGCTTCAGTCGTGTCCAACTCTGTGCGACCCTATAGACGGCAGTTGTGTCCAATTCCTTGTGACTCCACGGACTGTAGCCTGCCAGGCTCCTCTGTCCATGGAATTCTCCAGGTGAGAATACTGGAGTGGGCAGCCATTCCCTTCTCTAGGGGACCTTCTCAACCCAGGGATTGAACCCAAGTCTCCTGCATTTCGGGCAGATTCTTTACTGTTTGAGCCACCAGGGATGCCCTACCTCTGTGCAAACGGGGATTTTTGTCTGCTTTGTTCTCTGGCATATCCAGAGCCTACAACAACGCCTGGCAGACAGCAGGCACTCAGCAGATGAATGAATGAATAGAGCAGTTAAAAGCACAGACACTGCCCCCGGAGATGATGACCCAGCGGGCCCGGATAGGATCCAAGACAGTACATGTGTACCAGGCAGTTCTAAAGGAGACAATTGGAGGCCACACAGGAAGAAGTATCTGTGAGAGAAAGAACACCTTGGGTTTTGTCTGTATACAAGTCCCTTGACATCTGGGTAGAGAGCAGGAGGCTGAGGACCAAGGGGATCAGGATCCCTGCCATCTTTCCTTGTTTCTTCCCTGGGCTGAGCCACATCTCACATCTGGTAATTTGGCAGAGGGAAGCGAGTGTGCGCGCAGAAGGCAGGGATGTGGGTGGCCAGCACCTCGGAGGACGCCTCACTGTCAGTGCCAAACTGCACTTCTGGGCTGAGTCCCAGGTGGAGGAAGCATAGCTCCTGCCATGGGACAGAGCTGTCAGGATGCGGGAATCTGAGCTTGGCAGGGACTGAGCTGGAACCGCTCAGCAGCACTCCTTTTACCAAAGTCCTGCTTGGACAGCCAGCTTTGGGAGCGCTGGTAAATGTTTAACAACCAGCTCTGGGGGAGTAGTGGGGAGAATGCTTGTGTGTCTATACAAACATAAGTTTATTATAAATTTTGCAGCTCTAAAGAAAGTGCATCACATAATTTGCAAATGATAAAATATAAAAGACTCTTTGTTGTAAATTACACAAAGCTGATTAATTCTTCCTCAATATTTTATTGTGCTTAAAAAGTTAACATGAGATGTATCCTCTTAGATTTTTTAGTTAACACATTGTTATCTACGAACACAATATTATACAGCTGATCTCTAGAACGTATTCCTCCTGCATAACTGAAATCTTATACTTGATTAAAACCCCCACTTCCCTTCCCACCAGCTGCTGGCAACCACAGTTCTGTACCTGCATGACTTTATTTTAGATACCTGGTATAAATGAGATCATTTCCCAGGTGTTGCTAGTGGTAAAGAACCTGCATGCCAATGGAGGAGATGAAGGAGATGAGGGATCGATTTCTGGGTCTAGAAGATCCCCTGGAGTAGCAAATGGAAACCTACTCCAGTATTCTTGCCTGGACAATTTCATGGACAGAGGAGCCTGGTGGGCTACAGTCCATGGGGTGGCAAAGAGTCAGACACAATGAGCATGCATACACGTGTGTGTGGTCGCACACACACACACAAGGGAGATCATGGGCTTCCCAGATGGCCCTAGTGGTAAAGAACCAGTCTGCCAATGCAGGAGAGGTAAGTATTCTTGCCTGGAGAATCCCATGGAGAGAGAAGCCTGGCAAGCTATGATCCATAGGGTGACAAAGAGTTGGACACGACTGAAGTGACTTAGCACCCACACACACATGAGATCATGCAGTAACTGTCCTTCTGTGACTGGTTTATTTCACTTAGCATGATGTCCTCCAGGCTTATGTGTGTTATTGCACACAGTGGCATTTGCTCCTTCTTTAAGGCTGATGATATTCCATTGTATGTATATTTCGCATTTTTTTATTCATTCATCCACTGATGTACATTTTGGTTGTTCACGCATCTTGGCTATGGTGACTAACACTGCAGTGAAATGGGAGTGCAGATAATCTCCTTGAGATCCTGATTTCAGTTCTTTGGGATAAATACTAGAAATGGGGTTGCTGGATCCTATGGTAAGCAAATGATGTGATATATGATACATATATCGTATGATACATATATCATATCCATCATGATACATATATCATATGGTAGTTCTAGTTTTAATTTTTTTGAGGTATTTTCATACTGTTTTCCATAGCAGCTGAACCATTTACATTCCCACCAAAAGTATATGAGTTGCAATTTCTCTATATCCTCAATCACACTAAACTGTCTTTTGACTTTTTGATCATAGCCACCCTAACAGGAATGAGGTAATATCTTTTTGTGATTTTTATTTGCATTTAGGCACATGATTATTGATATTGGGCATCTTTTCATATACCTACTGGCCATCTGAATGCCTTCTTTGGAAAAAATGTGTATTCAAATTCTTAATCCATTTTTTAATCAAGTTATTAGTTATTTTCTATTAAGTTGTAAGGGTTCCTTATATATTTTGGATATTATCCCTAAGATACATGGTTTGTGAATATTTTCTCCCATTCCACAGGCTGCCTTTTCACTCCGTTGATTGTTTCCTTTATCGTGCAGTTAGTTCTTTCTTTATTTTATTCTATTTTATTTTATTTTGGCTGTGCACGGGCTTCTCACAGCAGTGGCTTCTCTCGTTGTCGACCACAGCCTCTAGGGTACTCGGGCTTCAGTAGTTGTGGTGCCCAGGCTCTAGAGCACAGGCTTAATACTTGCGGCACACAGGCTTAGATGCTCCTTGGCATGTGGAATCTTCCTGGATCAGAGATTTAACCCTTGTCCCCTGAAGTGCTGTGAAGTTCATTCTTATGGAATGCTTTCGTTGAATTTTGCTGAACTCTTGTTCCCTAGAGTCAACCTACAGCTACAATTCAGTCATGATTTCACAATATTTTGTAGTATTCACAATGTAACCACCATAGACACACTTTTATGTTTAGTCTGCATTATTAAAATTTGTATCGCTTTCTAAAGTCTAGACATTTAATCAAGGAAAGAAATCAATCCTTGATTTGAAGCCCTGGCTGATTTCCGTGGTGTGAATACTCAACAGCAGCTGATTTCAAGCTATCACTGTGATGTCACTGAACGCAGAGCTGGGAGCTGGCTGCCTGCTATGTAGTATTTTCACAGTATTTCTGTGACCGTAGGCTAAGCACTATATAGCATATTGGTTATAGACAGATATACACATACGTATGTACGCATTTTTATACTCCAAGAGTATAGGAAATGTAAAACTATCTGGAAGCAATGAGCTGTGAATATTTATGACCTTTTAAAATATAATTTAGTTAATAAGTTTATCTAACTTAATTTTTCATATTTTTTATTGAGGGGCTCAGTCGTGTCCAACTCTTTGCAGCCCCATGGACTGTAGCCCACCAGGCTCCTCTGCCCATGGAATTTTCCAGGCCAGAATACTGGAGTGGGTAGCTGTTTCCTACTCCACAGGGTCTTCCCAACCCAGGGATCAAACCCACCACATTCTTGTGTCTCCTGCATTGGTAGGCAGATTCTTTACCACTAGTTCCACCTGGGAAGCCCTGGTGGCTCAAATGGTAAAGAATCCACCTGGCAATGTGGAAGACCTGGGTTTGATCCCTGGGTTGGGAAGATCCCCTGGAGAAGGGAACAGCTACCCACTCCAGTACTCTGGCCTGGAGAATTAGCAAAGAGTAGGACACGACTGACACAACTGAGTGACTTTCACATGTATCACTTGTTTTATTGAGGTAGCATTGGTTTATAACACTATGTAATTTTCATGGGTACAACATGATATTTCCACTTCTGTATATTGTATCACGTGCTCATCAGAAGTTTAGTTTCCATCTGTCACCATACAGTGATCCCCTTTTACCTATTTTGCCCTCCTTCTCCCCTGCCCCCTGCCCTTTCTCCTCTGGTAACCACTATTAAGTACAACTTCTTTTTTTTTTTTAATATTTTTGATGTTATATATAACATTTTCACATTTTTAAATTATATGTAACATTTTATAATTATATAACATTTTAATATGACTGTATAACATTTTTAAAGTCTTTATTGAATTTGTTACAATATTGCTTCTGTTTTATGGTTTTGTTTATTTATTTATTTTTTCTTTGGTTGCAAGGCATGCAGGATCTTAGTTCCACAACCAGGGATTGAACCCACATCTCCTGCATGTGGAAGTCTTAACCACTGGACAGCCAGAGAAGTCCATAACTTCTTTTTTAATAAAGGTTGTACATAACAGTCAGCTTGCAAAAGTCCTGGAAATGTCACCCTCATGTCTTGGGAGCTCCAGTGCACACTAGACAGATCAAGCACCGGGATGAAACCCCAGTTGCATCATGAGAGGCTCCAGATTGTACTCACTTATAGGACCAACTGAGGCTCTCCTCAAAGCAGGCTAAGAGCCAGACTGCAGATTTGGGGGTTGGGAAATGGTGTGGTCTGCAATATCCATACTCTTTCCATTCTATTTCTCACCCAGAGCTGACCATTCCTAAACCAAGATAATGGGCATGGAGTTAGGGACCCCTGGACTGGGTTCAAATATCAATGACATAAGGAAGCAGGGAGATCTTACACTACCAGAGATGTGCCGTTTCCTTCAGGGGGAGTGAAAGGAAAAGGTAATAAAACGGTTGCACACCCACGAGTTTCTTTTAGGGATTTAAAGTAGCATTTTGGACTTCGCTGGTGGTCCAGCTGCAGCTACTGAAACCTGCACGCTCTGGAGCCTGTGCTCTGCGATGAAAGAGTAGCCGCTGCTCGCTGCAACTAAAGTCCACGTGCAGCAACAAAGATCCAGCATAGCCAAAAACAAATAAATAAATATAAAATAAAAAATAGAAAACCATTTTGTTCTAAAATTCATGTTTTCTCAGGTTAAGACTTCGCCTTCCAATGCAGGGGGTGCAGTCCTCTCCCTAGTCAAGGACCTAAGATCCCCAGTGGCCAAAACACCAAAACATAAAACAAGCAATATTGTAACAAATTCAAAACAGACTTTTAAAATGATCCACATCAAAAAAAAAAAAAATCTTTAAAAGACAACAACAACCAAATAGGTAAGGTGGCTTCAGATTTTGGTATCTGGAGAACAAATGATTGCTGGGGATTTGAAAGGAGAATGTCAGAAATTCAAGGATGAACGGAATGACTTTGAAAAACAGGTTTTCATCTTGCAGTCAAGACAGGAATGGTGGGCATGAAAGAGGAAGGAGAAAGATGCCACCTGAATCTGCAGAGTTATCAGACCTATCCTGGTTAAAGAGAAAGGAACCAAGGTACTCACTTGAAAAAGCTTAGTGGGAACTTCCCTAGTTAAGATGCTGTACTACCTCTGTGGGAGGTGAAGGTTTGATCCTTGGTCAGAGAACTAAGATCCCACATGTGCTGTGCTTAGTCATTCAGTCGTGTCTGACTCTTTGCAACCCCATGGGCCCCAGCGCACCTGTCTATGGGAATTCTCCAGGCAAGAATACTGGAGTGGGTTGCCATGCCCTCTTCTAGGGGATCTTCCCATCCCAGGGATTGAACCCAGGTCTCCCACATTGCAGGTGGATTCTTTACCATCTGAGATACCAGGGAAACCCAAAAATACTGAAGTGGGTAGCCTATCCCTTCTCCAGGGGAACTTCCCAACCCAGGAAATGAACCAGGATCTCCTGCATTGCAGTCAGATTCTTTACCAGCTGAAATCCCACATGCTGAGGGGCAAATAAGCCTGCTACAGCTCTAGAGCCTTTGCACCCCAACTAGAGAGAAACCCTCATGCCCCAACCAAAAGCCCATGGGCCATGACTAAGACCCAATGCAGTCAAATAAATACATAAATATTTGTTAAATAAAATTTTTAAAATGTAAAGCTAAGGAAAAGTAGGGTAGAAAGATACACTGTTCTTCCTGGGCTCCTGAGAGTACAGGAGCTTTAGGCTGGAGAATTGTGTTGTGGGGGAGGTGGATGGGAGGGGGGAGAATATCGTTTGGACCACTATGGGGATACAAGGTGCCTTTGGAACAGAATGCATACGCCCAAGGAATTCTAGAATAAGAAACAGCTGCATCAGGCATACTGGGGATCCTGCTGAGGATGGACAATACTTTTCAAAGGGACACAGGTTTAAGATTGGGACTTTGGTGAGAGCAGAGCCATGACATTTTATGGAAATATTACCTTTTAGTCAATACAAGGCGTGGAAATTCCCAGTGGTCCAGTGGTTAGGGAGCTTCCCTGGTGGCTCAGATGGTAAAGAATCTGCCTGCGATGTGAGAGACCTGGGTTCGATTCCTGGGCTGGGAAGATCCCCTGGAGGAGGAAATGGCAACCCACTCCAGTATTCTTGCTTGGAGAATCCCCACAGGCAGAGGAGCCTGGCGGGCTATATAGTCCATGGGGTCACAAAGAGTCAGACATGACTGAGAAACTAAGCACCAGTGGTTAGGACTCTGTGCTTTCACTGCTGTGGACACAGTTTCCATCCTTGATCAGGGAAATAAGATCCTGCAAGCCATGAGGCATGGCCAAAAAATAAAAATAAAAACGTATAAATGCGAGGGGCTCTGGTTATAAGAGAGGGTAAGGAGTATGTTTCAAGCATCCCCCCGGTGAAGTCAATCACATGGCTGGGAGACCATTTCTCCCCAAACAATGTCCTCATTACCTTCCTGTAGTGCATTTTTCCCTGGTAGGATCTTCCTTTTTCCTCTACTCTGCTTCTTGTCTGCTCCTCCAGGGTGCACAGCTGGTGAAATGCGTTGGGTTCTGAGATGTTCTGTGAGTGAGTGGATCAGTGCTTATATTGTGAATTGCCAGGAAGCTCCCATTTGTCTCCAGAATGTTTGTGCTTTGGACCAGAGCGGGGATTGTAATAATCTTATTTGTCTTGTCCATTCTCTCAATCTGAACTGTGTATCAAAGTGATCAGCAACCACAGGTAGGTATTTAAACTGAAATGAGTTAAAATTAAATGTAACTTAAAATTCAGTTTCTCAGTCTTATTAGCTACATTCCAAGTGCTTAGTACAATTTATGCTCAGTGTTCTATATCTGTGTTTCTCCACCTTTTTTTTTTCACTATTGCTTCTTCTAGGAGTCTTTTTAGGCATTTTCCCCCCTAGTTTCCACATCCCCCCACCATGAAATTTTAGTAGCACAGGTATAGTATATGTATATGTCATGGTCTGTGCACTTGTTGGAAAAGAATTTCCAGACAAGAGGCAGCATGAGAGGAGAACAGAGTTTATCAGAGCGGGAGACACTGTTAGAGGGCTTCCCTGGTAGCTTGGAGAGTAAAGAAGCTGCCTGCAATGCAGGAGACCTGGGTTTGACCCCTGGGTCAGGAATATCCCCTGGAGGAGGGCATGGCAACCCACTCCAGTATTCTTGTCTGGCAGAGGAGCCTGGCAGGCTACATAGGATCACAAACAGTCAGACATGACTGGGCAACTAACACTTTCACTTTCACACTGTTAGAACAGTGGATGGGCTCCAGGGAGAGCCAGGCCAGATATGGGCCTTTGGTCTGTTTTTATAGCCAGGCAATAGGAATGGGCTTGCTAGTCATTTGCTGATTGCGTGAGGTATATACACATTCCCTACATAGGTTGAGAGAAGAGTAAGACAAATACATTTCCTTAGGTAGGTAGGAGGGTAGGAGGGGACAGGCCATCCCACTCAGGAGGGCTTAAATATTCTGCAACAGTTACAACATGGTGGAAAGGGAGATAAGGGTCTGGCTTTTTCTTTCCTGCATTTGAGACCATTCTCGCTCATCTTGTTCTTTTGTCCTCAGGGCACCACAGTATCTTGTGTTTCATACATAAAAACAGCAAGCTTTGTTTTGCCTCTCCCTCAACCCCCACAACCAGGAACAAATGTTTGCCCCGCTGGAGGCAGTAACATCCTCATCATGCATGGGCTGGGGCTTCCCTGGTGGCTCAGTGGGGCTGGGCAACTAAGCCCGTGCACACTATTGAGCCTGTGCTCTAGAGCCTGCAAGCCACAACCACGGAAGCCTGTGCGCCCTAGAGCCCCTGCTTCACAGCAAGAGAAGCCCGAGCACCACAACTAGAGACTCCACTCGCCTCAACTAGTGGAAAGCCCGCACAGCAACGAAGACCCAGCACAGCCAAAATAAACAAATTAAAAAAAAAATTTTTTTTTTCAGAAACAAGTGTGATCAAAAGGGATGTAGGGTTCCCTGAGACCTGAAAAATAAAGAACGCATGTGCTATACGAACCAGGGCCAAGATTAAGGTGAGTTACCATCTGTTCAAAATTTAAGGAGGCACTGACTCCCAGAATTGTACAACTGAAGTGTCAGCATCTGAAAGCAAGAGCTTCCTTAAATTTTGCACCCTGCATGCCTCATTTGCCTCATTCTAGTTCCGGTCCTTATATGAGCATTTCCCATTGGAAAATTAATGAAGAGAAAGAAATCTTATTACAGTGGGGTCAGGAGGTCAGAAGGGGGAGCACTCACAAATGTACCTTTCAACATCAATACAGATTCCCAACAGGAAGAGACTTACCTTGCATCTCCAGCAGGAAGTGATGCTACTTTACTACCACCAGCAGGAGGAAGAGAGATCTTCTCCTTGCCTGGCAACAGCTCAGCCAATGAGAGACTGTCACATCTCAGCCAATGGAAAGCCACTATATTCAACTTCCCAGCTTCCTACAATGGATATAACAGCCCCTCCCAATTTCCCTTTCTCCTCTATAAGAGAGTTTCCCCTCCTTTTAAAAATGAATTTATTTATTTTTGGCTGGGTTGGATTTTCGTTGCTGAGTGTGGGTTTTCTCTGGTTGTGTGAGTGGGGGCTACTCTCCAGTTGCAGTGCTCGGGCTTCTCATTGCAGTGGTTTCTCTTGCTGCAGAGCACAGGCTCTAGTGTGCGTGGGCTTCAGTAGTTGCAACTTGGGGCAGCATGTGGAATCCTCCTGAACTAAGAATCAAACCCGTGTTCCCTGCTTTGGCAGGTGGATTCTTAATCACTGGACCACCAGGGAAGTCCGAGTTTCCCCTCCTTTGCTTTACGAAGCTTGCATGTGGTTTGCCATAGTCCTAAATTGCAAATCTTTGCTTTTCCCAAGTAAACTTGTTTTGCTGGTAAAATAAGTGATCGTTTTCTTGTTTTAGGTTAACACAATCATCATAGAAATTTCTATCAGATTAGAGTTTTAGAAAAGTAGAACCAAGAGAGTCAGAGGAAAGTAAGTCAGAAAGACAAATATTTTATATTAATGCATGTATATGGAATCTAGAAAGATGGTACTGATGAACACATCTGCAGGGCAGCAATGGACACACAGACATAGAGAACAGACTTGTGGGCACAGTGGGGGAAGGAGAGGGTGGGATGAATTGAGAAAATAGCATGGAAACATACTCTGTGTGTGTGTGCATGGTAAGTCACTTCAGTCTTGTCCGACTCTTTGTGA
This sequence comes from Bos javanicus, assembly GCF_032452875.1. Classification (NCBI taxonomy): domain Eukaryota; kingdom Metazoa; phylum Chordata; class Mammalia; order Artiodactyla; family Bovidae; genus Bos; species Bos javanicus. The sequence goes on from NC_083892.1 coordinate 22,053,146, forward strand.
CCCTGTGGACTGTAGCCACCAGTCTCCTCTGTCCATGAGATTCTCCAGGCAAGAATACTGGAGTGGCTCTGGCATAAATCACAGCAAGATCCTCTTTGACCCACCTCCCAGAGAAATGGAAATAAAAACAAAAATAAACAATTGGGACCTAATTAAACTTAAAAGCTTTTGCACAATGAAGGAAACTGTAAGTAAGGTAAAAAGGCAACCTTCAGAATGGGAGAAAATAATAGCAAACAAAACAGCTGACTAAGAATTAAGCTCCAAAATATACAAGCAGCTCATGCAGCTCAATACCAGGAAGACATACAAGCCAATCAAAAAGTGGGCCAAAGAACTAAATAGACATTTCTCCAAAGAAGACATACAGATGGCTAACAAACACATGAAAAGATGCTCAACATCACTCATTATCAGAGAAATGCAAATCAAAACCACAATGAGGTATCATCTCACACAGGTCAGAATGACTGCCATCAACAAGTCTACAAACAATAAATGCTGGAGAGGGTGTGGAGAAAAGGGAACCCTCTTACACTGTTGATGAGAATGGAAACTGGTACAGCCACTATGGAGAACAGTGTAGGGAGTCCTTAAAAAACTGGAAATAGAACTGCCATACATGCAGAGTATATCATGAGAAACGCTGGGCTGGAGGAAGCACAAGCTGGGATCAAGATTGCTGGGAGAAATATCAATAACCTCGGATATGCAGATGACACCACCCTCATGGCAGAAAGTGAAGAAGAACTAAAGAGCCTCTTGATGAAAGTGAAAGAAGAGAATGAAAAAGTTGGCATAAAGCTCAGCATTCAGAAAACTAAGATCATGGCATTTGGTCCCATCACTTCATAGCAAATAGATGGGGAAACAGTGGAAACAGTGGTTGACTATTTTTCTGGGCTCCAAAATCACTGCAGATGGTGATTGCAGCCATGAAATTAAAAGACGCTTACTTCTTGGAAGGAAAGTTATGACCAACCTAGACAGCATATTAAAAAGCAGAGACATTACTCTGTCAACAAAGGTCCATCTAGTCAAGGCTATGGTTTTTCCAGTGGTCATGTATGGATGTGAGAGTTGGACTATGAAGAAAGCTGAGCACCAAAGAGTTGATGCTTTTGAACTGTGGTGTTGGAGAAGACTCTTGAGTCTTCTTGAGAGTCCCTTGGACTGCAAGGAGATCCAACCAGTCCATCCTAAAGGAGATCAGTCCTGGCTGTTCATTGATGGGACTGATGGTGAAGCTGAAACTTCAATACTTTGGCCACCTGATGTGAAGAGCTGACTCATTTGAAAAGACCCTGATGTTGGGAAAAATTGCGGGCAGGAGGAGAAGGGGACGACAGAGGATGAGATGATTGGACAGCATCACCAACTCAATGGACATGGATTTGGGTGGACTCCAGGAGTTAGTGATGGACAGAGAGGCCTGGCATTCTGTGGTTCATGGGTTCGCAAAGAGTCGGACATGACTGAGCAACTGAACTAAACTGAATGACCCAGAAATCCCACTGCTGGGCATATACAGCAAGGAAACCAGAATTAATAGAGACACATGTAGCCCAATGTTCATTGCAGCACTGTTTACAATAGCCAGGACATGGAAATAACCTAGGTGTCCATTGGCAGACAAATGGATAAGGAAGTTGTAGTACATATACACAATGAACTACTACTCAGCTATAAAAAAGAATGCATTTGAGTCAGTTCAAATGAGGTGGATGAAACTGGAGACTATTATACAGCATGAAGTAAGTCAGAAAGAGCAACACCAATGCAGTATATTAATGCATATATATGAAATTTAGAAAAATGGTAATGATGATCCTATATGTAAGGTAGCAAAAGAGACAAAGATGTAAAGAAAAAACTTTTGAACTATGCAGGAGAAGGCGAGGGTGGGATGGTTTGAGAGAATAGCATTGAAACATGTATATTATCATATGTAAAATAGATTACCGCTGCAAGTCCAATACATGAAGCAGGGCATTCAAAGCCAGTGCTCTGGGGCAACCCAGAGGGATGGGGTGGGAAGGAGGGAGGGAGGAGGGGGTTCAGGATGGGGGACACATGTGCACCCCTGGCTGATTCATGTTGATGTATGGCAAAAACCACCACAATATTGCAAAGTTATTTGCAATTAAAATTAATTAATTTAAAAAACAAAAAGCATACTGGAGTGGGTTGCCATGCCCTCCTCCAGGGGATTTTCCCAACCCAGGGATCTATATGTCTCCTGCATTGGCAGGTGGGTTCTTTACCACTAGCACCACCAGGAAGCCCAACATATACATTGCTGCTGCTGCTGCTGCTGCTAAGTCGCTTCAGTCATGTCTGACTCTATGCGACCCCATAGACGGCAGCCCACCAGGCTCCCCCATCCCTGGGGTTCTCCAGGCAAGAACACTGGAGTGGGTTGCCATTTCCTTCTCCAATGCATGAAAGTGAAAAATGAAAGTCAAGTCGCTCAGTCATGTCCAACTATTCACGACCCAGTGGACTGCAGCCTACCAGGCTCCTCCGTCCATGGGATTTTCCAGGCAAGAGTACTGGAATGGGTTGCTATTTATTGCCTTCTCCTAACATATACATTTACTATATGTAAAATAGATAGAAAGTGGGAATTTTCTGTGTGACACAGGGAGCTCAACCCACTGCTCTGTGACAACCTAGAGGGATGGGATGGGGAGAGAGACAGGAGGGGAGTTCAGGAGAGAGGGGACATTTTTGTATACCTGTGGCTGACTCGATGTATGGCAGAAACCAACACAATATTGTAAAGCAACCATCCTGCAATTTTTAAAAAAGGGAAAAAGAGAGAGAGACTTTGAATTGGAGAAAATCTGTTTGGAAGAGCTGTAGTTTGCTTAGTCCATGAACCTGTCCAGGATGTAGGTGAATTGCTCTCAACGCCAACTGCCCATTAGAATCATCTGATAACTTTTCAAAATCCTGATGCCTTGGACCTAACCTGAGGCCAATTAAGTCCAAATCTTTAGAAATAGGGCTTCTCAAGCTTCCAGATTATTCCAATGTGCAACCTGGCCTGAGAGTCTCTGCTGTGAGTGCAGAAGAATTCAAGTTCCAGTCAGTGAACCTGCGGGGTGGAGACTGGGTGGATATCCTGCTGCTTCTTTAAGCAGAAAAAATAGGAAAGGAGCTTTAATTGCACTGTAGAAACAAGGGATTAAGTGGATAAAGGAAGGTTTGGAGTGTGAACAATGCAGAGTGGTGGCATGTCTAGGGATTCTGTCATGAGTAGTGCATGGTTTGGACTTTGTTTAGGATGTTAACACTCTCTGGGAGGCCTGACTGGACACTGTAACTGAACACCACTGAGATGATAATTAACCGAGAGGCTCCCAGATCCAGTGAAGAATGTGGCCTTGAGGTTAATTTATTAACTTGCTTCCTGACATTTTTTCAGCAGCTTCTGGGGCCAATGCCAAAGAGATGTTTGGAAAGGGCTCTTGTTAAATTCAGTGGTCATTTTCCATGGGTCCCAGATGAATAGCTGAGAGAATTTTCATGGCTGGAGTCATGAGCATTATCTCCTCTGATAAGTGGCTGAAGAAACACCGGTCTTAAGTTGTCCACAGTCTGGTTGGCAAACTGCGTTTAAAAGTGAACAAACTGTGTAGGGGATATTTGAACCCTAAGTTCCACCCACCCTCATCTTCATCCCAGACCCACTTCAAACACACACACACACACCCCTAAAGAAGATTCGTTTTATTCATTAAGACCTGGGTAGAGCAAGACCCAGGGTGTTGGGGGTGGTGTGTGTGTGTGTGTGTTTTAGCATGATGCAGAGAGAGCTGTTTGTCTTTTCTCTTTGGATTCTTATTTACAGATTCCAATCTTGGTTTATTTCTCTATGATCCCAGGTCACTATGGGGTTGCAAAGGGTCTGAGAATCAAGAGGGTTCCAGAGTGGTTTGGGGGAAAAGGAAGATTGAAATGGGTTATTTCGGCTTTACCATTCCAGACAAGGCATGTGTTCAAGACACATGTGCCCACCAGCATAACTCAACAAGGGGATGACCCTGGAGTCTTTGACCAGAGCTGTCATCAGGCTTCCCTGGTGGCTCAGCTGGTAAAGAATCTGTCTGCAATGCAGGAGACCTGGGTTCTATCCCTGGGTTGGGAAGATCCCCTGCAGAAGGGAACGGCTACCCACTCCAGTAGTCTAGCCGGGAGAATTCCATGGGGTCACAAACAGTCAGACACGACTGAGCGACTTTCACATCATTGTAACAATAACTAATTGCTCTGGCATTTTCCTCTAGGAAGTTGTGAGGTTAATGTAGCACTATAGTCAAGAATTTAGGTGAAGGTTTATTTCTCAGCTTTCTCTTAATTATCTCCCCAGACACAGAACCCACAGATATCAGTGGCCTCATATGCCTTAAACTTGGAAGGAATTGTTAAGGACATTTACCCCCACGCCTGCTCCCCCTAGATTTCATCCACCCCCATCACCTAACCCAAAACCTTAAATCATCCTAGACTCCTCCCTTTCTATCAGATGCTTTAAGATATCTTAGTTATTACTTCCTAAGTACCTCTCACTTCTCTGCTTTTTTCCAGCATCTCACTTAATGCTATAGTACTTTCAGGTCCCATGAGTTCTGTTCTGTACTCACCGAAGTCTGTTTCATTTATTATTTGAAAAGCATTTTTAATTGCACAAAGCATGAACATATTATCATTTTTTAAATATAAACAATATAGATAATCAACAATTCAAGATTTAACCATGGTAACCAGTTGGGAGTGTTTTTCTTTGCATATCTACACAGAAAAAAAATTTTTTTTACTACTTTCGTATGATTTTTAAAAATAATAAATGGTGGCATAAACAGTTTTGCTATTTCCTTTTCCCACTTAATATGTCTTGGAGATTTGCCATGTCAGTATATTCAGAACTACCTTATTTGGGCTGCTACATGGTGTGACAGGCTCCCTCTAAGATGACCTCTGTTTCCTTGTATTCACATCCTCTTATAATCTCCTCTGTGGATATGCCATATTTCATGTAACAGTGCAGCTTATCATATTTTTTAAACAGGGATACGATTCAAATTGATCACTTAAGCTCCTTCCAGAAATACTTTTTAACAGAAATCTGATCGTGTTACTCATCTCCTTCATAATTTCAGCGTGACATAATTAGAAAGTTCTAGAAAGATGACCAACTGGATGAATATCCCCAGTCCCTCCCCTTTGTGGTCTGTTTTTGGAGCAATATACATACCAAAATAAGAGCTCTGATGGAAACTGCAAGGTATGTGAGGTTAGCACTTGTTCTGAGAGTTCCAGGGGAGGGACAGTGTGGGGCTTCCTTCTTGGGCTGAGACAAAGACTTTATGGCTTTCTGAGAAAAGATGTATGGTAGACACTGGCGTTCTCTTGGATGTCCTTAGTGGGGATTGCTCCATCTTGCTGACCCCAGGAGACAGAAGTGAAAATATCCAGTTCACCTGACTTGATCTCAGAGTGGTTTAAAAAAAAAATCTGTCCCCTTCTCAGACTCAGAGGTATGAGAGTCTAGCCACCACCTCCTCCACCCCCAGTGTGGAGGAAAGAACATTTATGAGTTCATTTCCCACCAACACACAAAAAGCAAAGCTATTTTTAAATGATAGAAATCATTTACCAAAAACTGATAGCATGTACAATATAAGCTGAAGTCATTTCTGTCAAAGTTATCGTTCTCAACATTGCTTGGAAGACCTTAACTAATGCAATACATTACTTAGTATTATTAAGTAATCCACACAAAACCTGGGAGAAAAAAAGACAAAAATTACTTTATATTCATATGACATAACTGCATATTCAGGAAATCCAAAAGATTCAGCCAAAGCTATTTGAAATAATGAAACTTTGGGGCGCTTCCCTGGTGGCTCAGCGGTAAAGAATCCACCTGCCAATGCAGCAGATGCAGGTTTGATCTTGATCCGGGAAGATCCCACATGCCTCAGAGAAACTAAGCCCGGGTGCCACAACTGCGGTGCCTGTGCCCTCAAGCCCATGCTCTGCAACAAAAGAAGCCACCACCATGAGAAGTCCTCACACCGAGACTAGAGCATTCCACAATTAGGGGAAAGCCCTCGAAGCAGCAAAGACCCAGCACAGCCAAAAATAAAATTAACCAAAAAAATTAAACTTTGGTAAGGTGAATGATAGTAGTTAAGAATACAAAAGAGACACTGATGTATAGAACAGTCTTATGGACTCTGTGGGAGAGGGAGAGGGTGGGAAGATTTGGGAGAATGGCATTGAAACATGTAAAATATCATGTATGAAACGAGATGCCAGTCCAGGTTCAATGCACGATACTGGATGCTTGGGGCTGGTGCACTGGGACGACCCAGAGGGATGGTATGGGGAGGGAGGAGGGAGGAGGGTTCAGGATGGGGAACACATGTATACCTGTGGCGGATTCATTTTGATATTTGGCAAAACTAATACAATTATGTAAAGTTTAAAAATAAAATAAAATTAATTAAAAAAAAAAAAGAATACAAAAGTAAATACAGACTTCCTTGGCTGTCCTGTGATTAACACTCTGCTTCCACTGCAGGGGGCAAGAGTTTGATCCCTGGTCAGGAAACTAAGATCTCACACACCATACAGGTGAGGGCAAATAAATAAATAAATATATGAAATTTTCTTCACGCCAGCAATAAACAGTAAGACATGAAAATCATCTCAACTGTGGTGTGTTGGGGGCCAGAGTGAGGTACTCTGCCCATGACAAAGGTCATGAGGAAGGAGGCTCGACATACGCAAAGGCGGGATCGAGCCTCAGGAGTCCCCCTGGAAATCCTCGAGCATCTACCTCCATAACCAGAGCCTGCCTACTTTACTACTTTGTGCTCTCACCTACACCTCTGACTTTACGGGGGGCTGTCCCCCACCACCTCTTTCGGAGAAGGAGTTAACCTAGAGCTCCAGTCAATAAAAACTCTTGGGCGTGACAAGAGTGTTTTAACCTACAAACTCCTCTGAAGGTTCTCTAGCCTGCCTGACAGGCTCGTCCAGCCACATGTGATTGCTCACAGCCTCCCAACCGTGAGAGGCACAAGATGCTTTAAACCCTCTAAAAACAGGTTTTTTAGAGAAGTTAGAAAACTATTAGTATAAGTATAATGGGCTGATTAGAAATTGTATTGGTGAAGGGTTTTTCATTTGTTGAGCCAATGTTTGTTGCTAAGTCTCCATATCCCCTGCCCTTACACACATTAATGAATATATAGAAGAAATAAGTATTAACCTTTGATATTAATCACGTTAGACCTTAGGCTAAGTAAATTCTTTCCTTAACTAAAACCCACTACACCTTCACCCTATAGGAATGTAACTTTATTTGGGTGGCGTATGTTTTAAGAATAATCAGCCCTGGAGAAATAAGTGTCCTGGTTGACTGACCGTTGTCACAAGGAGAGGGTCATAAATTGTCAGCAGGCCCCCTGGCCAGAAGATGATGTAACACCCCTAAGACCTCTGTATATATTTGTATGAAGCACCTGACTTTGATAAAAGTCAGGACTGCTGACCCCGCGTGACTTTTGCATAACATCTCAGTGTATAAAAGTAGACCATGGAAAATAAAGAATTGGGATCAGTTTCTCGAAATACTGGTCTCCCCATGTCTCTCTTTCACTCTGGCTGAGTCTCCATCTGGAGCGCGGAACCCGCCATGCTTACTAATTATGCCTGGGCTTCTAAGATCCAACCAGGGAGGCCTCAGTGTCTCCTCTCCTTCAGGAGAACGGAAGGACGCCTGCGGCCTACGTAAGTGGTGCAAACTTCTTATCTTGAAGTTTTATTGGTCTCCCGCGTAAACCAAGCCACTCAGCCTCTTTTCTCCACTGAATTTTCCTACTGAGCTATCCTTATTCTATTACTCTTTATATCCTTAATTAACGTTTAATTAAGCAGTTGTTTCCTGATCTTCGCCTACGCCGTCTCTCCTTCGAATACCCTGGATCAGCCGGGGCTGGACCCCGGCAGTGGTGGATAGAATAACACCCTTCCCCAAAGGTATCCACAAAGTAATCTTCAAAACCTGTGAAAGTGAAAAGTGAAAGTGACTCAGTCGTGGCCAACTCTTTGTGACCCCATGGACTATAGAGTCCATGGAATTCGCCAGGCCAGAATACTGGAGTGGGTAGCCATTCCCTTCTCCAGGGCATCTTCCCAACCCAGGGATCAAACCCAGGTCTCCCACATTGCAGGCAGATTCTTTACCAGCTGAGCCACAAAAGCAGATTCTTTACCAACTGAGCTATGAGGGAAGCCCCAAAACCTGTGAGTGTATTGCATTAAATGACAGAAGGAATAATGCAGATGTGATTAAATTAAATTAACGTGACTATGAATAAATTGTCCCTAGAAGGTGCATAATCTACATGAAGAGACCTAAATTCTCATTAAAAAGTATAAAAAAGACCTGAATAGCTGAAGAGAAATATTCCATTCCTGAATAGGAAAGCTTGGTATTTTGAAATGTCCATCCTGCACAAACTAACATGTAACTTTAAGAGACTTACAATCAGGACTGTCAATCTTTCACAAACTAATATGTAACTTTAAGTTGAAATCAGAATTTTAGGGGGAAGACAAGGAGAGTGAGTGGTTAAAATTATTTTTAATTTTGAATAGAAAATATAAGAATCTGAGAATAGCCCCCAGTATAAGGAAAAAGCGTGGAGTGGTGGGATTTAACTTCAGTTCAGTTCAGTCATTCGTGTCCGACTCTTTGCGAACCCATGAACTGCAGCATGCCAAGCCTCCCTGTCCATCACCAACTCCTGGAGTTCACCCAAACTCATGTGCATCAAGTCGGTGATACCATTCAGCCATCTCATCCTCTGTCGTCCCCTTCTCCTCCTGCCTCCAATCCCTCCCAGCATCAGAATCTTTTCCAATGAGTCAACTCTTCGCATGAGGTGGCCAAAGTATTGGAGTTTCAGCCTCAGCATCCTCCCTTCCAATGAACACCCAGGACTGATCTCCTTTATGGTAGAGTGGTTGGATCTCCTGGCAGTCCAAGGGACTTGCAAGAGTCTTCTCCAACACCACAGTTCAAAAGCATCAATTCTTCAGCACTCAGCTTTCTTCACAGTCCAACTCTCACATCCATACATGACCACTGGAAAAACCATAGCCTTGACTAGATGGACCCTTGTTTGCAAAGTAATATCTCTGCTTTTTAATATGCTATCTAGGTTGGTCATAACTTTCCTTCCAAGGAGTAAGCGTCTTTTAATTTCATGGCTACAATCACCATCTGCAGTGATTTTGGAGCCCCCAAAAATAAAGTCAGCCACTGTTTCCACTGTTTCCCCATCTATTTCCCATGAAGTGATGGGACCAGATGCCATGATCTTTGTTTTCTGAATGTTGAGCTTTAAGCCAACTTTTTCAATCTCCTCTTTCACTTTCATCAAGAGGCTTTTTAGTTCCTCTTCACTTTCTGCCATAAGGGTGGTGTCATCAGCATATCTGAGGTTATTGATATTTCTCCCAGCAATCTTGATTCCAGCTTGTGCTTCTTCCAGCCCACCATTTCTCATGATGTACTCTGCATAGAAGTTAAACAAGCAGGGTGACAATATACAGCCTTGACGGACTCCTTTTCCTATTTGGAACCAGTCTGTTGTTCCATGTCCAGTTCTAACTGTTGCTTCCTGATCTGCATATAGGTTTCTCAAGAGGCAAGTCAGGTGGTCTGGTATTCCCATCTCTTGCAGAATTTTCCACAGTTTATTGTGATCCACACAGTCAAAGGCTTTGGCATAGTCATTAAAGCAGAAATAGATGTTTTTCTGGAACTCTCTTGCTTTTTCGATGATCCAGCAGATGTTGGCAATTTGATCTCTGATTCCTCTGCCTTCTCTAAAACTAGCTTGAACATCTGGAAGTTCATGGTTCACATATTGCTGAAGCATGGCTTGGAGAATTTTGAGCATTACTTTACTAGTGTGTGAGATGAGTGCAATTGTGTGGTAGTTTGAGCATTCTTTGGCATTGCCTTTCTTTGGGATTGGAATGAAAACTGACCTTTTCCAGTCCTGTGGCCACTGCTGAGTTTTTCAAATTCGCTGGCATATTGAGTGCAGCACTTTCACAGCATCATCTTTCAGGATTTGAAATAGCTCCATTGGAATTCCATCACCTCCACTAGCTTTGTTCATAGTGATGCTTTCTAAGGCCCACTTGACTTCACATTCCAGGATGTCTGGCTCTAGGTGAGTGATCACACCATCGTGATTATCTGGGTCATGAAGATCTTTTTTGTACAGTTCTTCTGTGTATTCTTGCCACCTCTTCTTAATATCTTCTGCTTCTGTTAGGTCCATACCATTTCTGTCCTTTATTGAGCCCATCTTTGCATGAAATGTTCCCTTGGTATCTCTAATTTTCTTGAAGAGATCTCTAGTCTTTCCCATTCTGTTTTTTCCTCTATTTCTTTGCATTGATTGCTGAGGAAGGCTTTCTTATCTCTCCTTGCTATTCTTTGGAACTCTGCATTCAAATGAGAATATCTTTCTTTTTCTCCTTTGCTTTTCACTTCTCTTCTTTTCACAGCTATTTGTAAGGCCTCCTCAGACAGCCATTTTGCTTACCAGATACTAAAATTTAACTTATCAGATACTAAAATTTATAAGAAAGTTATTGAAAGCAAAATAGCATCATATGCTATATCAAGAGACAAATAGAGTTTTGATATTGTACTATAGTTATAGAAGATGCTACCCTTGGGAGAGTGGGGTGAAGGATACATGGGACTCTTTGTACCATTTCATAACTTTGTGTTAGTCTCCAAATGTTTCCAAATAAAAAGTTAAAAACAAACAAACAAACAAATGATATTCTGAGGATAAAAGGGAACCTTTGTAAAACATATGGATGTGTGTGTGTTAGTCACTCAGTCGTGTCTGACTCTTTGCCACCCCATGGACTGCAGCCCACCAGGCTCCTCTCTCCGTGGAATTCTCTAGGCGAGAATACTGGAGTGGGTTGCCATTTCCTTCTCCAAAACATATGGATAAAGATGAACAATTACTAATATTCAAACAGCTTTCACCCAATGATAAAAAAAAGATAACTGAATAGAGAAATGAGCAGGCAATTCACATAAGGGAATGTACAAATTGTCAATAAACACAGTAAGATGTTCAATGTCTATAGAAGTCAGGGAAATGCAAATTAAACCATCGAAGCATGTTTTTCACTCATTACATTGACCAAAATTTGCAAGTGGAAGAATGATGATGTCCAGTTCCAGCTGACAGCATTGAGGAATAGGAATTCTACAACCTTTTAGAAAAGTAATCTGGATGCATCAATTAAAATTAAAAATACAAACTTCCACTGACCTAGATATCCTGCCTTTGAGAATCTATTTTACTGAAATGAAAGTCCCAATATACCCAGGCTCATCTCAAGGATACAGCAATATTTTTGTAGTTGCTGAAAATGGAAAACAACTTGTCAACTGGCAAGAGAATATTTAAATGAATAAATGAGTGAAGCCTCACTCATCTGGAGGGATGTCCATATATTGTTAAGGGAAAAAAACAAGGTACAGAATAATAAGTACAGCCGGCCTTCTGCAGCCTTGCAGTCTGCATTGGCAGATTCAACCAACCTCGAATTAAAGATATTTGGGGAAAGAAATTTTCAGAAAGTACCAAAAAGCAAAACTTGAATTTGCCTCCCACAAACAACTATTTACATAGCATTTACAGTGTATTGGTATTATTAGTAATCTAGAGATGATTTAAAGTATAAAGGAGAATGTGCATAGGTTATATGCAAATACTACACTATTTTATATAAGGGACGAGCATCTTTGGCTTTTGCCACCCACAGGAATCCTGAAACCAATCTACCATACCAAGGGACAACTCTGGATCTTCTTTTGCAATTCAGGTGAGCTCAAATAAGCAAACGAATCAACCCTCAATAAGAGAAAGATATGTCAGGATACCCTCCTGTTTACTTGCCCTGGCTACTGCCAAAATGAGAGAGGACAGAAATTGTGACTTTTTTTCTCCTTTTTTTTTTTTTTTTTTTTTGTTATTGTTCAGTCGCTAAGTCATGTCCAACATTTTGCAACCCTATGGACTCTAGCTTTTCTTCCAAGGAGCAAGTATCTTTTAATTTCATGGCTGCAGTCACCATCTGCAGTGATTTTGGAGCCCAAGAAAATAAAGTCTGTCACTGTTCCCACTTTTCCCCCATCTATTTGCTATGAAATGATGGGACTGGATGACATGACCTTAATCTTCTGAATGTTGAATTTCAAGCCAGCTTTTTCACTCTCCTCTTTCACCATCATCAAGAGGTTCTTTAGTTCCTTTTCACTTTCTGCCATTAGAATGTTAACATTTGCATATCTGAGGTTGTCAATATTTCTCCTGGTAATCTTGGAGAAGGAAATGGCACCCCACTCCAATATTCTTGCCTGGAAAATTCTGTGGACAGAGGAGCCTGGCAGGCTATAGTTCATGGGGTCGTGAAGAGGTGAACATGACTGAACAAACAGGCAATCTTGATTTCAGTTTGTGAGTCATTCAGCCCAGCATTTCTCATGATGTACTCTGCATGTAAGTTAAATGAGTAGGTTGACAATATACAGCCCTTGATGTACTCTTTCCCCAATTTTGAACCAGTATTGTTTAATGTCCAGTTCTGTAACTTCTTGGCCTGCATGCAGGTTTCTCAGGAGACATATAAGGTGGTCTAGTATTCCCATCTCTTTAAGAATTTTCCAGAGTTTGCTGTGATCCACACAGTCAAAGGCTTTAGCATAGTCAATGAAGCAGAAGTAGATGTCTTTTTGGAGTTCCCTTGCTTTTTCTATGATCCAACAGATGTTGAGAATTTGATCTCTGTTTCCTCTGCCTTTTCTAAATCCAGCTTGTACATTTAGAAGTTCAAGGTTCACACACTGTTGAAGCCTAGCTTGAAGGATTTTGACCACTACCTTGTTAGCATTTGAGATGAACGCAATTATACTGTAGTTTGAACATTTCTTTGGCATTGCCTTTCTTTGGAACTGGAATGAAAACTGACCTTTTCCAGTCCTGTGGCCACTGCTGAGTTTTCCAAATTTGCTGGCATATTGAGTGCAGCATTTTCACAGCATCATCTTTTAGGATTTGAAATAGCTCAACTGGAATTCCATCATATCCACTAGCTTTGTTTGTAGTGATGCTTCCTTAGGCCCACTTGACTTTGCATTCCAGGATGTCTGGCTCTAGGTGAGAGATCACACCATTGTGGTTATCTGGATTATAAGACCTTTTTTGTACAGTTCTTCTGTACATTCTTGCCACCTCTTCTTAATATCTTCTGCTTCTGTTAGATTCTTGCCGTTTCTGTTCTTTATTGTCCCCATCTTTGCATGAGACATTCCCTTGATAGCTCCAGTTTTCTTAACGAGATCTCCAGTCTTTCCCATTCTATTGTTTTCCTCTGTTTCTCTGCATTGTTCACTTAAGAAGGCATTCTTATCTCTCCTTGCTATTCTCTGGAACTCCCCATGCAGTTGGGTATATCCCTTTCTCCTTTGCCTTTCACTTCTCTTTTTACCTCAGCCATTTTTAAGGCTTCCTCAGACAGCCACTTTGCCTTCTTGCATTTCTTTTTCTTGGGGATGGTTTTGGTCACCACCTCCTGTACAGCATTATGAACCTCTGTGCATAGACCTCCAGACACTCTGTCCACCAGATCTAATCCCTTGAATCAATCCTTGTATTCTACTGAAATTGTCTGTGTCTATATGTGTGTGCATATGTGTTGTGTCACCCTTCAATTGTGCTTGACTGCCATACAAAAAGTTTTTAATGCTTGCTGGATGAACTTATATTAATCAAATTAGTTTTTTAAGGACTTTCCTGGCAGTCCACTTGTTAAGACTCTCATGCTTCCAATGCAGGGGGCATGGGTTTGATCCTTCATCAGGGAGCTAGGATCCCTTATGCTGTGTAGCCTAGCCAAAAATTTTTTTAAATAAAAAACACTTTTTTTAAATTTCGTGTTTTATAATGTCTGTGCTTTTTGACCTAACAAGAGTACCACTCAAACTGTTTTGATGATTTGTGTTTTCAATGGGCTATTGTGGGTGCAACATTTTATAAATATGCTAATACAGTCTGATGGAATATTTTGTTAAAAGTTGAGACAGTTGCAATGACAACTTTTCAACAGTTAAAGTTCATTTTTAGTTTGGGTTAAATACCTGAATCAGTTCAGTTCAGTCACTTAGTCGTGTCCGACTCTTTGCAACCCCATGGACTACAGCACCCCAGGCTTCCTTGTCCATCACCAACTCCCAGAGCTTGCTTAGTCTCAAGTCCATGGAGTCAGTGATGCCATCCAACCATCTCATCGTCTATCATTCCCTTCTCCTCCTGCCTTCAATCTTTCCCAGCATCAGGGTCTTTTCTAATGAGTCAGTTCTTTGCATCAGGTGGTCAAAGTGTTGGAGCTTCAGCATCAGTCCTTCCAATGAATATTCAGGACTGATTTCCTTCAGGATTCACTGGTTTGATCTCCTTGCAGTCCTGAATGGGGAATACAAATAAAAAAGAAGTAGTTCGACTTCTTTTTCTTTCTCCCAAAGGATGTGTAGGATCAGTCTTAGGCCTATTAGGACTTGCATCCATTCCCAGGCCTTTGCCTCCTCTGCTCTGTGTTGCAGAAGGGACTGGTCCCTGAAGCCTGCATCTCCAGGCTCCTGTCCCACCTGGCTGCCAGCCAAACTCAGCTCATAATGTCTAGCCCTGGTGGGAGACTGGAGGGCAAACAGAAGAGAGAAAGCTGGGTATTTCACTCTCTCTGCTTCAATCAGCTCTGGCTGCTCTGCACCTCTAAGCCTCCATGAGTCATCTCTGCCCTTATTCCTCTTCTGTTGGGTGTTCAGGTTACCCAGGGCCCCTCCTCCCTATGTCTCTACAGCCACCAATAGTAACAACCCCTACTGTTGCTAATTTCTGGATTACTTCATGTACTGGTTTGCTTTTGTTCTGAAACAAACTACTTTACAACTTAATGGCTAAAACAACAACCATTCTTTGTAGCTCACCAAGCATGCGGTAGCAATTTAGACTGAGATCAGCTGGGAAATTCTTCTGCTGGTCTTGGCTGGGCACACTCAGGCGTCCATAGTCAGCAGCCAGATCTGCAGGGGCCTCCACTTAGGGAGCTGGCTGGCTGTCATCTGGGGTGATGGTGGGTCCATATGTCTCTCATTATCCAACAGCCTAGCCTAGATACATTCAGTTGGCAGCTGGTTCTAAGAACAAGAAGGGAAATAGGAAAGACCTCTTGAGGCCCACGCTTAAGCTTACACAACATCACTTCTTCCCAAAGCAAGTCACAAGACCTGTCTCAGTTCCACAGGTAAAGATATAGGCTCCATTTCTAAACTGGGGAGAAAAAAATCTTAGGGCCATTTTTAGAATCAGCCATATCTTACCATTTTCTCCTCCATCGCCTATATAACCAAGTCCCTTCATAAATTTCCTCTGTGATAAGTACTGGAAGTCATTATTGTTTCCCTAGTTAGACTTGGTGTGTATGCTTGAATGTACTTGAAAGATAAGAGTTAAGGAAAACAGGAAAAAACCTGTTCCTAGTGGGTTCCCCTTGAATTTGAATGTTTCTGTTTTAAAAGTTGCCTGCCCAGGCTTTTTTATAATTAATCAACATGACAATATAGATGAATCACAAATTCAACAGAGATGAGTTAAGTGTCTGCCGCGTGGCACACACGATGCTGGGCACAATGGCCCACGGCAGGTGTGGGGGATGGTACACAGAGTGAGTACAGCATGGTGCCTGCCTTATCGGGAGTTAATATGTGGTACACACATATGAGCCAGGCACATAGCAAGTGATATATAGAGTTTGGTAAGATGAGAAAAATAACCACTATGATAGTAAAGCAGTTCATAACTTAGGAAGATAAATATTTCGTGAGAGTTTTTTGGTCTGTCTCTGCAACCTAGAAAGTAAGCTCCAGAGGGACTTCCCTGGTGATCCAGTGGTTCAAACTCTGCACTGTCTATGCAGGAAGCCCAGGTTCTACCCCTGGTCAGGGAACCAGATCCTGCATGCCACAGTGGAAGATCCCTTGTGCCACAGCTAAGACCTGGTACAGCCAAATAAATTTTGTAAAAAATGAAAATAAGCTTCAGGAAGGCTAAACTCTTATATATTGTCACACATCACTATTTTTCCATCGCCTAACAAAAGACCAGCACCAGTAACCAGTGAATATGCTATGCTATGCTATACTAAGTCGCTTCAGTCGTGTCTGACTCTGTGCGACCCCATAGACGGCAGCCCACCAGGCTCCCTGGTCCCTGGGATTCTCCAGGCAAGAATACTGGAGTGGGTTGCCATTTCCTTCTCCAATGCATGAAAATGAAAAGTGAAAGTGAAGTCGTTCTGTCGTGCCCGACTCTTAGCGACCCCATGGACTGCAGCCTACCAGGCTCCTCTGTCCATGGGATTTTCCAAGCAAGAGTACTGGAGTGGGGTGCCATTGCCTTCTCTTAACTAGTGAATAACCATGCATTAAGTATAGGAGTGAAAGTTGTATGCACGATGCTAACAGAGAATAGACAAAAAAGAAGTTAATTCTGAAAACAGGGCAAACAATGCCAACAACAGGGGAAATTTTCATAAAAACAGATGATGTCTAAAATTTCTACTAAGATAGAGCTGTCAATATGTGGCAGCAGAGAAGGTGACTGAAAGGGAAAGCAAAGGACTAGAGTGAATAATATCAAGGAGAATTGGAGGGTGGGCTAACTCCCTTGGGAGTGATGGAGGCACCCCCCTGCAGATTACCCCGTGTCATCACCAGCTTCGTGCAGACCCTTGGATGGAGGTGGCTGATTGTTGATTCTCTGAACCCATCTCACTGAGTAGTCAGAAAGTGACTTGAGGCCCAAACTGCTTGGATTTGGCAAAGGACAACTCTACTGTCCTTCAGGCTGTTGTGAAAGTTCCCTGACCCAGTATAGCTGGGGGGCAGTGCTGTATGGATGGGTACAACGTGAATCTGGGCAAATTTCACCTCCTGGCTTGGGTGTTTTTGAACATGTGCCCAGAGACAGATGTAATAAACCCCTTTTTAGAATCTAAACAAACACAACGGGAAGGGAGGGGGCAGCCAGAGGCAATGGAAATGCCTCCTGGGGGGACATCTGAGTTGACAGGGAAGACATCTGGACCAGAGGAGGAGAGGAATCCTGGCAAGAGCTGGAGTGCTCAGCTTAAAGACCTTCACTGAGCCACCCTCTCTGCTTATTTCCAGCAGGAAATAAGTCAAACTGCTCCTTTTTTCTGCCTGGGATTCCAGAGATGGCCTAAGAAAGCTCCACGAGGACAGCACTCTTTATCTGGGAAAGACTACAACCCCTCCACACACAGTAAGCCAGAAGGGACATGAAGTCATTTACAGGAACAGAAACTTTAGCTGTCCTTGCTATTATATTGGTGCTTCAAGTTCAAGGTATTTCAGAGTTTTCAGTTCTCAACCTTGGGGCTGAAATCTTAGAGTGATGCTCAACTTCTCTTCCACCTCCATACTGCCAAACTCCACAGTGTTACTAACCCATTGAACTTCAGGTTTCCTGTAGGTTAGAGATTTCTGGTCTCATATCAGATTATAAATTGGAAATGGTTATAAGTGAGAGGTCAAGATGGTTATAAGAGGTCAGGAGGGGCGGCCATGAAGAGATACCCCTCATCCAAGGTAAGGAGCAGTGGCTGTGCTTTGCTGGAGCAGCTGTGAAGAGATACCCCACATCCAAGGTAAGAGAAACCCAAGTAAGACAGTAGGTGTTGAGAGAGGGCATCAGAGGGCAGACACACTGAAACCATAATCACAGAAAACTAGCCAATCTGATTACATGGACCACAGATGTGTCTAACCCAATGAAACTAAGCCATGCCCTGTGGGGCCACCCAAGGTGGGAGGGTCATGGTGGAGAGATCTGACAGAATGTGGCCCACTGGAGAAGGGAATGGCAAACCACTTCAGTATTCTTGCCTTGAGAACCCCATAAACAGTATGAAAAGGCAAAATGATAGGATACTGAAAGAGGAAATCCCCAGGTCGGTAGGTACTCAATATGCTACTGGAGATCAGTGGAGAAATAACTCCAGAATGAAGGGATGGAGCCAAAGCAAAAACAATACCCAGTTGTGGATGTGACTGGTGATAGAAGCAAGGTCTGATGCTGTAAAGAGCAATATTGCATAGGAACCTGGAATGTCAGGCCCATGAATCAAGGCAAATTGGAAGTGGTCAAACAAGAGATGGCAAGAGTGATTGTCAACATTCTAGGAATCAGCGAACTAAAAGGTACTGGAACGGGTGAATTTAACTCAGATGACCATTATATCTACTACTGCAGGCAGGAATCCCTTAGAAGAAATGGAGTAGCCATCATGGTCAACAAGAGAATCCAAAATGCAGTACTTGGATGCAATCTCAAAAACGACAGAATGATCTCTGTTCGTTTCCAAGGCAAACCATTCAATATCACAGTAATCCAAGCCTATGCCCCAACCAGTAAAGCTGAAGAAGCTGAAGTTGAATGGCTCTATGAAGACCTACAAGACCTTTTAGAACTAACACCCAAAAAAGATGTCCTTTTCATAGGGGACTGGAATGCAAAAGTAGAAAGTCAAGAAACAGCTGGAGTAACAGGCAAATTTGGCCTTGGAGTACGGAATAAAGCAGGGCAAAGGCTAACAGAGTTTTGCCAAGAGAAGTCACTGGTCATAGCAAACACCCTCTTCCAACAACACAAGAGAAGACTACACATGGACATCACCAGATGGTCAACACCGAAATCAGATTGATTATATTCTTTGCAGCCAAAGATGGAGAAGCTCTATACAGTCAGCAAAAACAAGACTGGGAGCTGACTGTGGCTCAGATCATGACCTCCTTATTTCTAAATTCAGACTTAAATTGAAGAAAGTAGGGAAAACCACTAGACCATTCAGGTATGACCTAAATCAAATCCCTTATGATTATACAGTGGAAGTGAGAAATAGATGTAAGGGACTAGATCTGATAGATAGAGTGCCTGATGAAATATGGACGGAGATTGGTGACATTGTACAGGAGACAGGGATCAAGACCATCCCCATGGAAAAGAAATGCAAAAAAGCAAAATGGCTGTCTGAAGGCCTTACAAATAGCTGTGAAAAGAAGAGAAGTGAAAAGCAAAAGAGAAAAGAAAAGATATAAGCATTTGAATGCAGAGTTCCAAAGAATAGCAAGGAGAGATAAGAAAGCCTTCCTCCGCGATCAATGCAAAGAAATAGAGGAAAAAACAGAATGGGAAAGACTAGAGATCTCTTCAAGAAAATTCGAGATACCAAGGGAACATTTCATGCAAAGATGGGCTGAATAAAGGACAGAAATGGTATGGACCTAACAGAAGCAGAAGATATTAAGAAGAGGTGGCAAGAATACACAGGAGGACTATACAAAAAAGATCTTCACAACCCAGATAATCACGATGGTGTGATCACTCACGTAGAGCCAGACATCCT
This sequence comes from Bos javanicus, assembly GCF_032452875.1. Lineage (NCBI taxonomy): Eukaryota > Metazoa > Chordata > Mammalia > Artiodactyla > Bovidae > Bos > Bos javanicus. The sequence goes on from NC_083892.1 coordinate 22,072,757, forward strand.
GGAATATGAAGTCAAGTGGGCCTAAGGAAGCATCACTATGAACAAAGCTAGTGGAGGTGATGGAATTCCAATGGAGCTATTTCAAATCCTGAAAGATGATTCTGTGAAAGTGCTGCACTCAATATGCCAGCAAATTTGAAAAACTCAGCAGTGGCCACAGGACTGGGAAAGGTCAGTTTTCATTTAAATACCAAAGAAAGGCAATGCCAAAGAATGCTCAAACTACCACACAATTGCACTCGTCTCACACGCTAGTAAAGTAATGCTCAAAATTCTCCAAGCTAGGCTTCAGCAATATGTGAACCGTGAAGTTCCAGATGTTCAAGCTGGTTTTAGAAAAGGCAGAGGAACCAGAGATCAAATTGCCAACATCCGCTGGATCATCGAAAAAGCAAGAGAGTTCCAGAAAAACATCTATTTCTGTTTTATTGACTATGCCAAAGCCTTTGACTGTGTGAATAACATTAAACTGTGGAAAATTCTGCAAGAGATGGGAATACCAGACCACCTGACTTGCCTCTTGAGAAACCTATAGGCAGATCAGGAAGCAACAGTTAGAACTGGACATGAAACAACAGACTGGTTCCAAATAGGAAAAGGAGTCCGTCAAGGCTGTATATTGTCACCCTGCTTATTTAACTTCTATGCAGAGTACATCATGAGAAACGCTGGGCTGGAAGAAGAACAAGCTGGAATCAAGATTGCCGGGAGAAATATCAATAACCTCAGATATGCTGATGACACCACCCTTATGGCAGAAAGTGAAGAGGAACTAAAAAGCCTCTTGATGAAAGTTAGTGAAAAAGTTGGCTTAAAGCTCAGCATTCAGAAAACTAAGATCATGGTATCTGGTCCCATCACTTCATGGGAAATAGATGGGGAAACAGTGGAAACAGTGTCAGACTTTATTTTCCTGGGCTCCAAAATCACTGTAGATGGTGATTGTAGCCATGAAATTAAAAGACGCTTACTCCTTGGAAGGAAAGTCATGACCAACCTAGACAGTATATTAAAAAGCAGACATTACTTTGCCAACAAAGGTCCATCTAGTCAAGGCTATGGTTTTTCCAGTGGTCATGTATGGACGTGAGAGTTGGACTGTGAAGAAAGCTGAGTGCTGAAGAATTGATGCTTTTGAACTGTGGTGCTGGAGAAGACTCTTGCGAGTCCCTTGGACTGTAAGGAGATCCAACCAGTCCATCCTAAAGGAGACCAGTCCTGGGTGTTCATTGGAAGGGCTGATGCTGAGGCTGAAACTCCAATACTTTGGCCACCTCATGTGAAGAGTTGACTCATTTGAAAAGACCCTGATGCTGGGAGGGATTGGGGGCAGGAGGAGAAGGGGACGACAGAGGATGAGATGGCTGGATGGCATCACCGACTTGATGGACATGAGTTTGAGTGGACTCTGGGAGTTGGTGATGAACAGTGAGGTCTGGTGTGCTGCAATTCATGGGGTCGCAAAGAGTAGGACACGAGTGAGCGACTGAACTGAACTGATAAGTGAGAGGGCTGGTACAGAGAAAGCAGTGAAGCATAGTCAAAGCTATGATTTTTCCAGTAGTCATGTACAAATGTGAGAGTTGGACCATAAAGAAGCCTGAGCACTTAAGAATTGGCACCTCAAGTTGTGGTACTGGAGAAGACTCTTGAGAGTCCCTTGGACAGCAAGGATACCAAATCAGTCAATCCTAAAGGAAAGCAACCCTGAATATTCATTAAAGTATTGACGCTGAAGCTGAAGCTCCAAGCCTTTGTCCACCTGTTTCAAAGAGCCAACTCATTGGAAAAGACCCAGATGCTGGGAAAGATTGATGGCAAAAGAAAAGAGTGGCAGAGGATGAAATGGTTAGATAATATCACCAACTCAATGGACATGAATCTGAGCAAACTCTGGGAGGTACTGGAGGACAGGGGAGCCTAGCAAGCTGCAGTCTATGGGGTCAAAAAGAGTTGGACATGACTTAGTGACTGAACAACAAGCCTTACCCTGAACATTGGAGTAAGGTTTCTATGGGCAGGTGGGCAGCTCCCTCAGGCAGCTCCTGTTTTATCTGTGTGTTTATTAACTTGAGTTATTAAAGCAGATGGCTTCCCCTTCCTCTCAGAAGGCATGCCTGCACGATCATTATATTTATTTCATATATAGTGCCCAACTGATATTCACTTCCTTAGAGTTCTTGCAAAAGCACAAAACAGCAACCACAGTGAAGGGACACCTTGAACAGGAAATGACCTGGGAAAACCTCATTTTGTGAATTTTTTTAAATTTATTTTTTTACTGAAGGATAATTGCTTTACAGAATTTTGTTGTTTTCTGTCAAACCTCAACATGAATCAGCCATAGGTATACATATATCCCCTCCCTTCTGAACCTCCCTCCCCTCTCCCTCCCCATCCCACTCCTCTAGGTTGATACAGAGCCCCTATTTGAGTTTCTTGAGCCATACAGCAAATTCCCATTAGCTATCTATTTTACATATGGTAATGTAAGTTTCCATGTTACTCTTTTCATACATCTCACCCTCTCCTCCCCTCTCCCCATGTCCATAAGTCTGTTCCCTATCTGTTTCTCCATTCCTGCCCTGAAAATAAATCTTTCAGTACCATTTTTCTCGATTCTGTATATATATGTTAGAAGACAATGTTTATCTTTCTCTTTCTGACTCACTTCACTCTGTATAATAGGTTCTAGGTTCATCCACCTCATCAGAACTGACTCATTTTGTGAATTTTTTTATTCAAGTAGAAGCAGGGAAGAGCAGATTGGTTATGGCAGGAAAACAAATAAAGGGCTTAAAGGCCAAATACAAGAAAATCTCCAGAATTTCTGTATTTTTTTTTAAATACAGAGATAAAACTATTTGAGGACAGATAAGAGATAGGAAGGATAGATATTTGATATTCACAAAATGTATGTAGTAGCTATTTCAGATGGAGAGAACAGAATAACCAGAATTGTAGCATTCAGCAATTTAGCACAGATTTGATGAGAGCAGACTCTAAAATCAGAGATACCCAGACTTGAATCTGAGCTCTGGCACTTTTATCTTTAAACTTTGACAATTTTCTTAAACTCTCTATTTCAGTTTTTTTTTTTTTTTTTTAATAAATTGAGTTACAATAGTACAGACTTCTGGCTAGGTAGGAAAATTATGTGAGATGATTGACATTTGCAAAATATTAAGCATGAGGCTAACATGCAATAAATACTCAACAAATGTCACACATTATGGATTGCATTATGTCCCCTCAAAACTTCTATGTTGAAGCCATAAGCCTGTGCCTCAAAATGTGACTGTATTTGGAGAAAGGGTCTCTGATGAAAGACCATGTGAGTACACAGAGATGTTAGATGGGCAGTGGTCTACACGTCAAGGAGAGAGGCCTCAGGACAAACCAAACCTGCTGACACCTTGATCTTAGACCATCCACTTCCGGAACTGTGAGAAATAAAGTTTTTATTGTTTACACCACCCAGCCTGTGGTATTTTGTTATGGCAGCCTGAGCAGACTAACATATCCCCTATTGTTATTATTTTGAAATCCAGATGCAAAGTTGAGAAGCAAGGTGCCCTTGGTTTTCACTACTGATAAAGGCTCCCAGGCAAATTATGCAGAGGAAGGCAGAATCCACATTCCTTCCAGCCCTGTCACGTGGGCTGACTGGCTGCAGAGACCACCACTGTATGACTCAGGCCATCTCTGGTTTCCTTGCAGGGTGCAGATCTCTAGAGACCAGCTGACAACTGCTATGAGTCAGGGGACTCAGGGGAGTCCCTGAGATTCCAAGACATGCTCCATTACCCAGCCCCCGGTTCCTTGACAGATGCTGAGAACGTGTCACCCCCAAATAGTGAGGTTCTCCCTTGGTTTCTCAGTCATCTCGATTGCCCTCCCATCACCTTCTAGAAGGTCAGAAAGTCAGATTCCACCAAAGGCTGCCACAGATGTGGTTTTAAAATAGTCCCTTCAGAAGCCCACAATTAAAGCCTAATTACACATCTTTGCCAATTAGTGAAGGAGTTGCCGTATCCGATGATAGCAGAATCCCCCAAAATCCACAATTGCTCTTGCCTGCTCCCCCCAAAAACCACTGTAGCCTTTATTTGTAATCCTGGAAAAGTAACCAAACCTCTGATCTTGATGAATTATCTACAACATTGTGCTAACAACACCTCTCGTTAGAAGGGTGCTAAGAAGTCATTAATTTTTTAAAAAGTCATTAATTCAGTTGATATTTTCTGACTGACCTACTGTACATTCATTCTTTCATTCAGCGAATATTTACTGAATTTCTGCCACACGTCAATTGAATAATATCTAGAAAGTTGCAGTTTACCTTCTCAAAGAGAGATCAGGAACAAGTAGACAAAATGACTTCAGACAGTGATACGCTATACAGGAAACAAATGCAGTAATGAGATGGAAATTAAACAAGAGATAGGTTAGAGATGGGATGACACAGAAGGCTTCTAAGAGGTCTGGTTGATAAGTTGGCCATGAGAGGGCCTAGAGAAAGAATATGCTCCCAGAACAATGCAAAGGAAACCACAGGTGAAGCAGCTCTGAAAAGAGAGAAGTATTTTATGAACAGAAAAACAGACAGAAGGGCAGTAGGAGGAGGGAGAGAATGTCCAGGAGAGATGGGACAGGTGGCCAGGTCACATAGGGTCTCCCAGAACATGGAAATTATGACCTTCCCATGATGACAAGTATGGAAAAGTCTTTGATCCACACAGACCCAAGATCTGCAAGACTACTAACTTAAGCTGAGTTAAGACAGGAGGGACCATATCAGTCAGGGCCTCCGTGGTTATGGTCAGTCATTTGGATTTAATTCAGAATCTAATGTTGGAGAAGGCAATGGCACCCCACTCCAGTACTCTTGCCTGGAAAATCTCATGGACGGAGGAGCCTGGTAGGCTGCAGTCCATGGGGTTGCAAAACAGTCAGACACGACTGAGCGGTTTAACTTTCACTTTTTCACTTTCATGCATTGGAGAAGGATTTGGCAACCCACTCCAGTGTTCTTGCCTGGAGAATCCCAGGAACAGGGGAGCCTGGTGGGCTGCCGTCTATGGGGTTGCACAGGGTCGGACACGACTGAAGCGACTTAGCAGCAGCAGCAGCAGCAACAGCAGCAGAATCTAATGCAGTGGTTCTTAATGTTGACCACAAGTGGGAACTATTGTAGGGAAGAGTCAATTGTGACTCCATGGTGGATCTATGTCACTGACTTTAACCTTTGTTTTTCATTGCTTTTGTTATTATGGCACTATTATTTAGTCACTAATTCGTGTCCAACTCTTTGTGACCCCATGGACGGCAGCATGCCTCAGTCCTCCACTGTCTCCCAGAGTCTGCTTGAACTCGTGTCCATTGAGTCAGTGGTGCCTTCCAACTGTCTCATCCTGTTACCCCCTTCTTCTCCTGCCCTCAGTCTTTCCCAGCGTCAGAGTCTTTTCTAATAACTTGGTTTTTCTTCCCTAATAGCTCACCTGTTAAAGAATCCACCTGCAATGCGGGAGACCCGGGTTCAATCCCTGGGTTGGGAAGATCCCCTGGAGAAGGGAACAGCTACCCACTTCGGTATTCTGGCCTGGAGAATTCTTGGGTCACAAACAATTGGACATGATTGAGTGACTTTCACTTCACTATCCCATCAGGTGGCCAAATTATTGGAGCTTCAGCTTCAGCATCAGTTCCTCCAATGAATATTTAGAGTTGATTTCCTTAAGATTGACTGGTTTGTTATTATAATCATTCATAATGTCCTGCCTCAGGGAAACCTGCCCCTCTGCCTAAAGAGACTAACACGTTCCCTCCCTGAGGTTGGCCATTCCAGGAGATATTTATAAGATACTGGTTTTTACTTTCTCAACTCCTCTCCCTCTTTGTCCTATGAAAGAACCCGGCAGCCAAACCCCAACAATTAGATATTTTGAAACATCAGTCTGCCATCTTCTCAGTCAACTGGCTTGCCAAACAAAGTCATATTCCTTGCCTCAACACCTCATCTCTCTGATTTATTGGCCTGTCATGTGGTGAGCAGACCAAGCTTGGACTCAGTAACAGAACAACCTAGAAAGCTTTAAACAAATGCTTATGTCTGAGTCCCACCCCACTAATGCTGATATGGTTTGTCTGGGGTGCAGCCTAGTCAGTGGGGTTTTTTTTAAGCTCTCCAATTATTCTTATGGGCAGCCAAGGTGGAATTGTTGCTGTTTAGTAGCTAAATTGTGTCAGATTCTTTTGATATCCCAAGGACTATAGCCTGCCAGGCTCTTCTGTCCATGAAATTTTCCAGGCAAGAATACTGGAGTGGGTTGCCATTTCCTTCTCCAAGGGATCTTTCTGACCCAGAGATCATACCCGCATCTCCAGGCGAATTCTTTACCACTGAGCCACCAGGAAAGCCAACCCAGGTGGAGACTGTTGGACAAAGATGCCACTGGGGGTGAGTTTCAAGCAAAAGAATGACATGGTCTGAATTCTCTTTAAGAGAGATCATGCTGGCAGCCTTATAAATATATAAAGCTCCCATGACAGTGCCTTGATGCTTCCTTCCTTCCTTCCCATATGCTTTCAATCTTTTAGAAGCATGGAATCGCTGAACATTGCAGAGAGAAAGCCCAACCAGATACTAAGAGGGAAGACTCTCACTGGCTCTGCCTCCAGCTAGAGACTGTCTTTTCCTTTCTCTGTCTCTGGAATTGTCCATCCATTTCCTCCACGTCCCCCTCTCCCAGCCTGAGACCTCATCTCCTGTGTTTTTCATATCCAGTCTATGCTTCTTCTTTGACAGCCCTGAGGGCCCCCCAGCCCCCAGCAGAGCAGCTCCAAGGAACAGTCAGAAGCAACTTAGTGAGTTTATTTTGATGAAATACAATAATTATCATGCTTAGCAGCTGTTGCTATTTAAAATAAGAAAAACCTGGGCTTGAATTTAAACTGTTTGGTAAAGCATGTGCCCCACCAATCTGGTCCAACGAAATCAGACATTATGAAATCTACAGAAGAACTGGAGCTTGTTACAGGAAGTTAAGATGCAAATCATATTTTGTTTCAAATGAGCCCGATGAATGCGTAATTTTCCACAAAGAAATACTTTTGTGTTGGGATCCTTTTGCCAGGAACCGAAGTTCTTGGGCTGCAGCTGTTAGCAGCGTCTGATTGTCCATTTCAAACCGCAGGCAGTTCTGCTTTTCTAAGGAGGATTTGGAGCAAAGACAGGAAGAGGGCAGAGATGCTCTTGTCAATTGTCTTCCAGAATATTCTCTATGAGATCTGCTTGTGCTTCCCCAACAACCAGACTTGTCCTTAGACTTTCAGGGACTATACACCACAGTGAACCAATAGCTACCCCCAACATAATATCCATTCAGAAGGGATATCCTTTCTCCCAGAATCTTCTCTTAGCTTGGGTCATTCATTCTATTTGTCTGGAGTCTTTTGATTTCAAGTGGAAGAAACCCAATTCAAATTCAATAAACACTCCAATTAGACGGGAGAGAAATTGTTTGTTCTTCTAACTGCAAAGTCCAAACATGACTTGGCTTCAGGCCCGCTGAACGCAGGTTGAGGGAAACCAGAGAAGAAATTAGTTGCAGACAAGTGAAAGGATTTATGAGCAGCTCTGGGGGACCAGCATCTGTTGCCATGGATTTGCAAGGCACCAGTGTTCAAGTCGTGTGATTTTCTCCAGGGGTAGATGCAGAGATGTCCCACTGAGGAATTCGGATTGAATTTGGCTTGACAGGTATGATAAAAAGACAGACATGGGTAAGTACAAGGGAAATAATCCTTCAGAGGACCACCCCTGAGATGGGTCACAGCTGTGAAGGGATGAAGAGACATCAGACAGGGGCCAGGGGATTGGAGAGAATGGAGCTCTGGAAGTCACTCTAAGTTGGAAGAATAGGTGTTGTGGGAGGGATGGAAACAAAAGCCCTGCACAGATGGGAGATGATGGAGCCCGAGGGGTGTGATGAGGACAAATCATATGATGAATGGTTATAATTTCCCACCCACACGCACATCCATTTCCCAAGGAGAGGAGGGTTCTTTGATTGCTTGATCTGCTGATGAGGCAATGGATGAAGATGCAGAACACACGAAGAATCCTACACAAGGGCATTTTTAAAAGATATAGACAAATATCATATGATGTTGCTTATATTTGGAATCTAAAACATGGTACAAATGAGCTTATTTACAAAAGAGAAATAAGAGTACAGATGAAGAAAACTAATTTATGGTTACCAGGGGGAAAGAGGCAGGGAGGGATAACTTGGGAGGTTGGGATTGACATATATACACTACTATATATAAAATAGATAACTATTAAGGACCTGGGCTTCCCAGCTGGCACAGTGGTAAAGAATCTGCCTGCCAAAGCAGGAGATGCAAGAGATGCAGGTTTGATCCCTGGATTGAGAAGATCCCCTGAGTAGAAACTGGGAACCCACTCCAGTATTCTTGCCTGGAAAATTCCATGGACAGAAGAGGCTGGGGTTACAGTTCATGGGGTTGCAAAGAGTTGGACATGACTGACGGACTGAGCACACAATGAAGACCTGTATAGCACAGCGGAGAAGGCAATGGCAACCCCACTCCAGTACTCTTGCCTGGAAAATCCCATGGATGGAGGAGCCTGGTAGGCTGCAGTCCATGGGGTCACTAAGAGTCGGACACAACTGAGCGACTCACTTTCACCTTTCACTTTCATGCATTGGAGAAGGAAATGGCAACCCACTCCAGTGTTCTTGCCTGGAGAATCCCAGGGATGGGGGAGCCAGGTGGGCTGCCATCTATGGGGTCGCACAGAGTCAGACACAACTTAGAGCAGCAGCAGCAGCAGGGGACCCTACTCGATACTCTGTAATGGCCTATATGGGGAAAGAATCTATAAAAGAGTGGATACATGTATAACTGATTCACTTTGGTGTTCGCCTGAGACTAACGCCGTATTGTAAATCAACTATACCTCAATTTTTAAAAAAGACATAGATCTGAGTTAAGGAGGAGTTGCAAAGAGGGGGCGAGGAGAGGAAAGAACGAGTGAGACAGGAGAACTAAGTGGACTTGGGGGTTGAACAGAAGGAAGGAGATAAGGAACTGCCATAAGATGTGGGACTTTGTGGGGAGAGGTGAACAGAGGTGATTTTTAGAAAGTCTTCTTGTATATTATGTGAGGTACCTCACCCCTCTGCCACTGTCTCAAGATCCTTTCAGGAAGAACTAGTAACATTTTCCACGGCTCTCTCCAGAAGAATAGTTGTTTGTTTTTTTAACCTGTGAAATCAAGCTGAGAAACAGTCTTGAGGAAACCTGGTTTTGCCCTGTTTAGAGTGATACATTGAGCTTTAAGACTTTTCTTTTTGGCCACACTGGGCAGAATGCAGAACTTCCCTGACCAGGAATCGAACCTGAGTCCTCTGCAGGGGAAGCATGGAGTCTTAACCCCTGGACTACTAGGGAAGTCCTGGAACTTTTAAGATTGTTAAGGTGGAGCCCACACAAGTCCAAGTGGCTGAAGTGGGTTGAAGGTGAAAGTCAAAAGGATTAAAGCCAAAGAATGTCTAAGGGTCTAAGCATCAGGCAAACAGTGCAGCTGATGGTCAGTATTTGGCTTGAAAAAGCAGACAGTGGACCAAGTCCTAAAGTCTTCAATGAATGGAACGGGGGGTATGAGTGAACGACAGCAGTGAGAGGGAGGAAGTGAGGTAATCAGGTGGCGGGAGTCTCAAAGGACTGGGGACATTGATGTGCCAGTGGAAAGAGCACTAGGAATGAGGGTTCCAACACCCTGTTTCTGACCTGGAATCAATGGGGTGTGGAGAATGAGCAACTACTATATTGAAGCTGAAACTCCAATACTTGGGGCACCTGATGAGAAGAGCTGACTCATTGAAAAGACCCTGATGCTGGGAAAGATCGAAGGCAGGAGGAGAAGGGGATGACAGAGGATGAGACAGTTGGATGGCATCACCGACTCAATGGACATGAGTTTGGGTAAACTCCAGGAGTTGGTGATGAACGGGGAGGCCTGGCATGTCGAGTCAGACACGACAGAGGGACTGAATTGAACTGAACTATTTGCAAGAGCAGCAGGGGGAATTAATGTCCTGAAAGAAGAATCAAGTGTCAGTTAAAACAATTTCCAAAAGCAGTGGAAATGGGCACAGGAAGAAGAGTCAGGAGGGAGGGAACCAGTGGGGGATTTGGGTCAGGGACTTGGCTTTTCCTATGCCTGGGTCCTTCTCAGCTCACAATTTCCTTGACTTCATCATCCAAAGTTCCCTGTCACCCTAGGAAATTATATATCATTTCTCCCTGTACATTTCTTACAAGTTACCTAATATTGAATACATAAATACAGTAATTTACTGCATTGTTCCCCAATCAGCAGCCACCATGTCCACTAGAAGATAAACTCCATGTTTATATTAAGAAAACATGAACAGAAAATGAACTGAAACTGGTCTGTTCATTCACAGACTTATTATCGTCAGTGCCTGGCACATAGTGAGCACTCCATAAATGTATGTCGAATGACTTAGCGAACAGATGAATAAAAGTAGCCCTATGAAATTGGAAACAGAGTTCAATGGAAGAGCATAGATGTTCATGAAGCTTCCACATTTGATGAGATACCCTGGGATAAAAGGATGTGTTACCTCATTTACCTGGAGAATCCTAATCTGACACCTGTGGACAGATCCCTCTGGACTTGCTGTGCCCTGGGAGGTAAATCTTAAGGAGAGATGCTTAAATCTGGGCTTTCCCAGGGGCTCAGTGATAAAGAATCTGCCTGCAGTGCAGGAGATGTGGGTTTGATTCCTAGGTTGGAAAGATCCCCTGGAGGAGGGCATGGCAACCCACTCCAATATTCTTGCCAGGAAAATCTCGTGGACAGAGGAGCCTGGCAGGCTGCGGCCCATGGGATTGCAAAGAGTTGAACACGCCTGAAGCAACTGAGCATGCATGCATGCTTGAATCTACACTCCTGCATTTGCGATGTGTTAGTTCCAAGTTCTAGCCTAAAAATACTCCTCTCTGATATCAAGGACAAAATTTATAAACATGAAAGTGGTTATTATGGTTTAATCACAGGCTTGGTGTAGTGACTCTTGGCAATCTCTCTGGGGTATTAACAAGAACAGAGTAAATATGTCACATAGGTGGTATTTTTAGTCTCACCCACCCTTCCAGCCCAAAAGGAAACATCCCTGCAGAAGGTCCTTATGACTCCCTGGTCCCCACCCCAGCCCTTGCTGCCCAGAAACCAGAGTCATGGGGGCCATGGTGGCAGCCGCTAAGCCAAGGAGAGTGAGGAGAGCAGTGGTGCCGCCTGGACCCACTTCTTTTTTTTTTTTTTTTTTCACAATCCTTGTTGGATGGGCACCAAGTCCTGGTCCCAGGGTTAACCACCCAACAAATGCCTCCCAGTTCCTGTGGCCCACTCATGCACCCCTTCCCCAGGATGAGGCTGAAAGTTAAAGGCAACTAGTAGGAATGAAAAGACCCATCCCTGAAAACCCTCTTTCTGTGACCCTCTCCCCAAGATCATCAGCTTAAAAAAAAAAAAAAAGGAAAAAAACAAAAAAACAAATAATCCCTGACTGAGCCCTAGAGCCCTGAGCCCAACCAAGAGTTTCCCAGACTACCAATTCGTCTTTGCTTTTCAGTGCTAGAAGGGTTTAAACCTGAAATTCACACTCCAGTGTCAAGGGGTGACCTATGACAGGTGCTATGTATTGTGTGCATGTGTACTCGGTTGCTCAGTCGTGTCCGACTCTTTGAGACCCCATAGATTGTAGCCCACCAGGCTCCTCTGTCCATGGGATTCTCCAGGCAAGAGGAGTGGAGTGAGTTACCATTTCCTCCTCCAGGGGATCTTCTCAACCCAGGGATCGAACCTGAGTCTCCTGTATTGGCAGATGGATGCTTTACCGCTGAGCCACCTGAGAAGCCAGGCACTGCTGCTGCTGCTGCTAAGTCGCTTCAGTCGTATCCGACTCTGTGCGACCCCATAGACGGCAGCCCACCAGGCTCCCCCGTCCCTGGGATTCTCCAGGCAAGAACACTGGAGTGGGTTGCCATTTCCTTCTCCAATGCGTGAAAGTGAAGTTGCTCAGTCGTGTCTCTTAGCGACCCCATGGACTGCAGCCCACCAGGCTCCTCCCTCCATGGGATTTTCCAGGCAAGAGTACTGGAGTGGGGTGCCATTGCCTTCTCCTCACCAGGCACTATGCAGAGCCTTATGCTGTTAGGTACTGGGATCAAGGATTAGACTGCCTCTCCCACACATCTTCCACAGCATGCCTCCAGAGCCTGGCTCTTATATACGATGAGGCTTTATTTCAATAGCTCATTGCACCCTGCCCAGTAATTTATGGTCTACAGAACATATTGTTTCAGGCCCTACTGAAAGCACTTACCTTACTTCCATCTGGGGAACAAAGTTCCTTCACTTTAAGAACATGCACTTAAGACTTAACCTGGTGGTCCATGGTTAAGAATCTGCCTGCCAATGCAGGGGACACAGGTTCGATCCCTGGTCCAGAAATATCCCATATGCCAAGGGACAATTAACTCTACATGCTCTAGGGCCTGAACACTGCAACAAGAGAAACCATGGCTCAATGCAGAGAGACAAAGCCCATCGGCAGCCGTAAAAATATACACGCAAAAAAAAAAAAATTGTGATTTTATTTTGGATCTTAGTTACCCAAGTGGCTGAACCTACACCTTCAGCAGTGAAAGTGTGAAGTCCTAACCAGTGGACCCCCAGGGAACTGCCAAGAATGTGTTGTTCTGATGGAGTTCACACTACCCCTCACTGAAGAGGTGACCGGGGACCCAGGCCCAGCCATTCACAACCTCCCATCTGCCCTGACCCCTGAGGGGTCAATGGGGTTGATCCAGGTATGAGTGTATGGTATTAGGTCGGTGCAAACGTAATTACAGTTTATGACCCTGAATTTTAAATCAGTATAACTAGGCTCAAACACATCTTTATTAATCAAAATAGAAACCTTTACAATCAACACATTTGTTGATTTCACATTGCCAATGAGAAATAAGTTTATTTATTCCTGTAGCGTAAAAATCCATGTTTTGGAATTCAACAAACCCTTGAATAGCATTTTCTGTGTCCTGCTGGTTGTGGAAGCATTTTCCCTGCAAAAAGTTGTCAAGATGCTTGAAGAAGTGGTAGTCAGTTGGTGAGAGGTCAGGTGAATATGGCAGATGAGGCAAAACTTTGTAACCCAATTCATTCAACTTTTGATGCATCGGTTGTTCGATGTGTGGTCGGGTGTTGTGGAGAACTGGGCCCTTTCTGTTGACCAATGCTGGCTGCAGGCATTCTAGTTTTCTGTACATCTCATTGATTTACTAAGCATACTGCTCAGCTGTAATGGTTTTGCCTCGATTCAGAAAGCTGTCGTGGATCAGACCAACAGCATACCACCAAACAATGACCATGACCTTGATTTGGTGCAAATTTGGCTTTGGGAAGTCCTTTGGAGCTTCTTCTCAGTCCAGCCACTGAACTGCTTGTCACCGGTTGTCATATAAAATCCACGTTTCATCACATGTCACAATCTGATCAAGAAATGGTTTGTTGTGGAGAATAAGAGAAGATGATACTTTAGATTGACGATATTTTTTTGATTTGTGGTCAGCTCATGAGGCATCCACTTACTGAGCTTTTTCACATTTCCAATTTGCTTCAGATGCCAAATGACCATAGAATGGTCGACTTCAAGTTCTTGGGCAACTTCTCATTTTGGTTGTAAGAGGATCAGTCAGTGATCCCGTCAGTTGATCAGTTGTCAGGTCAATGATCCTCTCAGTTGGTTGTTGTCAACTTCTGATGGCCACCCACCGTGCTCCTTATCTTCAAGACTCTCATCTCCTTTGCAAAACTCCTTGAACCACCACTGCACTGTATGTTCATTAGCCGTTCTTGGGCCAAATGCATTGTTGATGTTGCAAGTTGTCTCCACTGCTTTATGACACATTTTGAACTCAAATAAGAAAATCCCTCAAGTTTGCTTTTCACTTAACATCATTTCCATAGTCTAAAATACATATAAAATAAACAGCAAGTAATAATTCATTAGCAAAAAGCACAAAGCAAGAAATGCGTGTTAAAATGAAGTGTAACATAACCACATTTATTTAAGAATATATTCTAATATCAAAAGGCAAAACTCAACAAGGCAAGACCAAAATTACTTTTGCACCAATTTAATATAAGCGTTGTTGACAAAAAGTGAATCAGTTGATCTAAGAAGAGATGGAAACTTTTATTCCAGTCAAATTGAGGATTATAAACCTGGGAACAACATCACAGAAAGCTCCAAGAACTCTTCCACCTGTTTGAAGTCAAAGCACAGTTATAAAAGGGTTTTTGAGATAAAAGGCTGTACGTTAAATGGCATATTATGGACAGTTTATACAATCCATATCTAAGCAGCATCATGACCTCTTACAAGATCATGAAGGAATGCTATCCATTTAAGGAGTTGTCTTGATGGGCTTCCCCGGTGGCTCAGAGGGTAAAGCGTCTGCCTGCAATGCAGGAGACCCGGGTTCAATCCCTGGGTCGAGAAGATCCCCTGGAGAAGGAAATGGCAACCCACTCCAGTATTCTTGCCTGGAGAATCCCATGGACAGAGAAGCCTGGTGGGCTACAGTCCACGGGGTCACAAAGAGTCGGACACGACTGCGCAACTTCAATTTCGCTTTCATGTTCACTTGTTGGTGCTAGGAGAATGCTGGTCTTTACGGTTGAGCAGGTATTTCTGCTGCCCAGGGAGGTTTGATTAACACAAAATGCAGATGCACAATGTACAGTAGGGGTAAGTAAGTGAGTGAAAGCTGATCAGTCGTGTCCGACTCTTTGTGACCCCATGGACTGCAGCACACCAGACCCCTGTGTCCGTGGAATTCTCCAGGCAAGTATACTGGAGTGCTTTACCATTTCCTTCTCCAGGGGATCTTCCCGACCCAGGAATTAAACCCAGGTCTCCCGCATTGCAGGCAGATTATGATCTCAGCCACCAGGGAAGGGAAGAGGCCAAAAGGCGGGGAAAATTTATGTTTAATTTTTCTTGTCATGTCACAAAATGTGCATTTGATTTCACAGAGCCAATACAGATCCTTGAGCCATCCATCTTATACAGTAAGTCTATTGACTTACTGTATAACCTTAAGAGAATCACTTATATCTGTGGGTGCCATTTTTCAAAATGTTACATTAGGGGATTTTCCTGGTGGTGCAGTGTTTAGGACTCTGTGCTTCCACTACATGGGCGTGGGTTTGATCCCTGGTCAAGGAACTAAGATCCCACATGTTACAAGGCCTGGCCAAAAAAAAATTTTTTTCCAATAAAAAAAATTTTTTTGATAAAATATTAGATTAGATTAGAGCTACACACACCATGGGCAAGGGCTTTGGCATCACCTACAGAGATACAAATTTTGGGGCCCTACCCAAAATTTCTATATCAGAAATTCTGGAAGAAGGGACCAGAAATTTCATGCTGCAACAAACCATCTGGAAAATTCTGATGCACAAAGAAGTTTGAGAAGCCTTGGATTAACTGGTCTCTAAGTCTATGAGTCTATCAATCACTGTGTCAAGAAAATCAGTAAAAACAAACAGGGACCATCTAGCACTGACTATTCTTTTTCCTTTTTGTTTTCCTTTCCATTCTCACTTAACTACTACCTCCTACTTTCATTTCAGGGGCTCTCCAGGCCACTCAAGGGCAACAGGAAATGTGTGGAGAGTCTTATGCCCTTTCTGCTTTGCCACCATCAAACAGTTCCTAGGTTCTGGCTGTTACACTGTGGGGGTACAATGTTATATAATGCAAGCAGGAGCTGTGTCTCTTGGTTCACAGTTATATCCTTGGCTCCCAGATTGCCCCTCATTAAGATTTGTTGAATGGGACTTCCCTGGAAGCCCAGTGAGCATGGGGTTTGATCCCTGGTTAGAGTATTAGATCCCACACGCCACAACTAAGAGCTCGAATGCTGCAACTAAGACCCAGTGCAGCTAAGAAAATAGTTTTTAAAAATAATTTATTTATTTATTTTGGCTGTGCTTGGTCTTCGTAGCTGCATGCTGGCTTGTTCTCGTTGCAGTGAGCAGGGGCTACTCTCTAGTTGCAGTGCTTGGGCTTCTCATGGCCGTGGCTTCTCCTGTTGCAGAGCAAAGGCTCCAAGGCTCCCAAGCTTCAGTAGTTGTGGTTCCCAGGCTCTGGAGCACAGGCTCAATAGTTGTGGTGCAAGGGCTTTGTTGCTCAATGGCGTGTCCGATCTTCTGGGGCCAGGGATTGATGAGAGATATCCCCAAACCTGTCCTAGAGTTTATGTGGGCTGCCGTAACAAGACATGACTTAAACAATAGAAATTTGTCTTCTCAAAGTTCTGGAGGCTGAAAAGTCTAAGATCAAGGTCCAATGGGCCCAATATCTCTCTTCCTGGCTTGCACACAAGCCCCTTCTCTCTGTGTCCTCACATGCACGTGGAGGGGTGAGGGAGCAGCAGCTCTCTTGTGTCTTCTTATAAAGACACTAATCCTATTGGGTCAGGGCTCCACCCTTATGACCTCATTTAACCTTTGTTGTTGTTCAGTCCCTAAATCATGTCTGACTCCTTGTGACCTTAATTGCTTCCTTATTCCAAACAAAGCCACACTGGAGTTTAGGCATTCAACAGAGGAGTTTGGGGAGATGCAAACATTTGATCTATAATAGAGTCCCATTAATTTTCCCTTCCCACCTCTATCTCATTCTTATACTCTTTTCTTCACTTCTCCCCTAGTCCAGGGAATTTTTATCTCCTCTATCATCTTCTAAATCTAGGGCATAGACCATGATCTCAACTTTAGAGGCTCAAAAGCACTTCTGTTGTGACACTCTCCCTTCAGGCAACAGATGATTGATTTCCAGTTGTCCAAATGGAAGAGGGTCATTGGGTAAAGAGAAACTACAAGGGGAAAAACTCATCAGTTGATACAGCAGATTATTTTCCCTCTATGTAAATAATCAAAATATAATACATGGAATAAATCATGAAGGTGCTGATTTTTATTCCATTTAAGTGCAGAAAGAAAAAATAAAATAAATAAGGTTGAAAGTGAGAACAATCATGACATGTGAAAAGCAACAGTAAAAAAAAGTAAACAAAGGTAAGATCAATAATGTTCAGGATAGTGTGATCTCGTTTCTAATAAAGAAATGAATGTGAGTGGTAACATGTTTATATAATATATCAGTTTACAGAAAACAAACAAACAAAACACACGAATGGGGCAGACACCTGACCATTAACAGCAGTTACCTCTAGGAGTTACACTTGAGTAACTAATGCATGCTGAGTTGCTTCAGTTCAGTTCAGTTCAGTCGCTCAGTTGTGTCCAACTCTTTGCAACCCCATGAATTGCAGCACGCCAGGCCTGCCTGTCCATCACCAACTCCCGGAATTTACCCAAACTCACGTCCATCGAGTCAGTGATGCCATCCAGCCATCTCATCCTCTGTCATCCCCTTCTCCTCCTGCCCCCAATCCCTCCCAGCATCAGAGTCTTTTCCAATGAGTCAACTCTTCGCATGAGGTGGCCAAAGTACTGCAGTTTCAGCTTTAGCATCATTCCTTCCAAAGAAATCTCAGGGCTGATCTCCTTCAGAATGGACTGGTTGGATCTCCTTGCAGTCCAAGGGACTCGCAAGAGTCTTCTCCAACACCACAGTTCAAAAGCATCAATTCTTCGGTGCTCAGCCTTTTTCACAGTCCAACTCTCACATCCATACATGACCACTGGAAAAACCATAGCCTTGACTAGACGAACCTTTGTTGGCAAAGTAATGTCTCTGCTTTTGAATATGGTATCTAGGTTGGTCATAACTTTCCTTCCAAGGAGTAAGTGTCTTTTAATTTCATGGCTGCAGTCACCATGTGCAGTGATTTTGGAGCCCCAAAAAATAAAGTTGGACACTGTTTCCACTGTTTCCCCATCTATTTCCCATGAAGTGATGGGACCAGATGCCATGATCTTCGTTTTCTGAATGTTGAGCTTTAAGCCAACTTTTTCACTCTCTACTTTCACTTTCATCAAGAGGCTTTTTAGTTCCTCTTCACTTTGTGCCATAAGGGTGGTGTCATCTGCATATCTGAGGTTATTGATATTTCTCCCAGCAATCTTGATTCCAGTTGCTTCAGTTGTGTCCAAAACTTTTTGTGACTCTATGGACTGTAGCCCACCAGGTTCCTCTGTCAAGAACACTGGAGTGGGTTGCCATGCCCTCCTCCAGGGTATCTTCCAGACCCAGGGATTGAACCCACTTCTTTAACATCTCCTGCAGTGGCAGGCAGGTTCTTTACCGCTAGCGTTACTTAGGAAGCCTAGAAGTTACCTCTAGGGAATGCATTGGGAAAGGAGAACGTTTACTTTTTGTTCATACACATCTGCATTTAAATATATCTGTTAAAATTTCCAGGTGAATAATAAAATGCTAAAATGTAATGAGGGAGAAAATGAAAAGACTAGATTCTTAAGATACAATGATTATTTCATGAAGATTTCAATAAAACACAGCTGAGATTTATAAAAAGACAAAAATAGACATGACTTGAAATAAAAGAAGGGAAATCAATACAAAGTTACAATAATCCGACATTGAAAGCTTAAAGAGAAAAAAACACCCTATGAAAAATTAAAGATCAAAGGTAAAGCTGTTTTTTTTTTTTAAGTTAAAGATGTAACAATAAGGGTGTATAATCTACATTTTTTTAAAAAGTTGTAGGAGAAAATAAGAAAGCAAAGACAAAAGTTTAGAGACATAAAAGAAGGCAGAGAAAACAGCTGCTAGAAGCAGCTAAGGGTTAAAGCTTTGGTCACAGGATTTTTGTCTGGCTTCCCTAGTGAAAAGTCTCTCATTGGAAAGACTGTGTCTGCAAACACCCTCATCCCCTTTCACAGTCAATTCAGTCCCCACCGTGGCTTCAGTTTCTTTCTGCAGTTGACTTTCTTGAGCATGTACTTGTGAACATGGAGAAAGAAAGTGAAGTAGCTCAATCTTGTCCGACTCTTTGCAACCCCATGGACTGAAGCCTATCAGGCTCCCGGGTCCATGGGATTCTCCAGGCAGGAATACTGGAGTGGGTTGCCATTTCCTTCTCCAGGAGATCTTCCCAACCCAGGGATTGAATCTGGGTCTCCTGCATTGTAGGCAGACACTTTACCATCTGAGCCACCAGGGAAGTCGTGAACATGGAGAGTGTCTCCTCAAATTAAAAAAGAAAAACCAGAAGTCAACAAAAAATGATTGAGCTGGTGGATTCTGAACCAAAGAGGTACAATTTTGTTCTTTTCAGTGGCATCAGCTTTGTAGAGCTTTTCTGAAATCTTAGATCTCAGAAGGAATCCACACTCACCCTCGCAGGAGCAGAACAGAACTGAGTACAAATCCCAGGCAAGATACCTCTCTACACCTCCGTTTCCTCTTTTATAAAGTAGGATATAGAATAAAATTCATATTTTATTGCAAGACAAAAAAATGTAAAACATCTGCTCTGCTCTTTGTTCTCCTCTCTCCCCACACTGTGCATTGTGTACCTGCGTTATGCATGAACCAAACTTCCCCATTGGCAGAAACCTGCTCAGCCACAAAGAACAGCATTCTTCAAGCACCAGTAAGACAACTCTTTAAAAGATGACACACGTTCTTGATTTTGTAAAGGGTCACAATGACCCACTACTTTGTACTTGCAGAGCTGGATTGCACAAACTATCTACATCGTTTATCAAAGACCTGCATAACTGTGCTTTGATCTCAATGGACAGAACAGTCCTTGGAACTTTCTGAGAGGCTGTTCCTGTGTTATAATCCTCAGTTTGCCTTAAATTAAATTTTCCATTTCTCTCTCTTTTTTGGCCCCATTGCACAGCATGTGGGATCTTAGTTCCCTGACTAGGGATTGAACCCCGGCCACCTGCAGTGGAAGCATGGAGTCTTAACCACCAGACTGCTAGGGAAGTCCTGAAATTTTCTATTTCTTAAAAAAAAATTTTTTTTCATCTCTTCCTTAGATCTACTGGTTAATTTTTTTTTTTATTGACAAGGGGAATTAAGAACCCACCTCATGGAATTTTTATGAGGACTGAATACACAGAAAGAGCAGTAGAAAACACTCAAATAAGTCCAATTCTATCCTTTGTGAAGGAGTAGAATACAATTTGAAGATTTCTTCAATATCACAGAGTAAATATGCAGAGGAATTTACATTGAACTCAATGGCCTCTCTCTCCCAGGGCCACTTTTCATTATGCCAGGCTTGCTTTGGGGATTATATTCTTTGTTTGTTCATTGCCTTTGAGGGCCATTTCTGGTTGTGTGCCTTTAAAGTTTCCAAGGAGTAGAGATTTTCCCTGCCCTCCAAAACTATTTTAGGATCAGCTGCATCCCCTGAAGCTGGGATAGAAGTTCAGCGTTCACCCGAAAGGACTTCTCGCGTGATAAGAGGAAGACTCACATGTCCTTTCCCAAAGTAGGGGTGGATAGGCACCCTCGCGTTTCATTTGTCTGTCATTACAGACTAGAAGTTTAAAAGGGCAGTGTAATGGAGCCCTATTTTGTAAAATGAATTAAAATGATATCAGATCAGTAGCTCAGTCATGTCCGACTCTTTGCGACCCCATGAATCACAGCATGCCAGGCCTCCCTGTCCATCACCAACTCCTGGAGTTCACTGAGACTAACGTCCATCGAGTCAGTGATGCCATCCAGCCATCTCATCCTCTGTCGTCCCCTTCTCCTCTTGCCCCCAATCCCTCCCAGCATCAGAGTCTTTTCCAATGAGTCAGTCAACTCTTCGAATGAAGTGGCCAAAGTACTGGAGTTTCAGCTTTAGCATCATTCCTTCCAAAGAAATCCCAGGGCTGATCTCCTTGGATCTCCTTACAGTCCAAGGGACTCTCAAGAGTCTTCTCCAACACCACAGTTCAAAAGCATCAATTCTTCGGTGCTCAGCCTTTTTCACAGTCCAACTCTCACATCCATACATGACCACAGGAAAAACCATAGCCTTGACTAGATGAACTTTGTTGGCAAAGTAATGTCTCTGCTTTTGAATATGCTATCTAGGTTGGTCATAACTTTCCTTCCAAGGAGTAAGCATCTTTTAATTTCATGGCTGCAATCACCATCTGCAGTGATTTTGGAGCCCCAAAAAATAAAGTCTGACACTGTTTCCACTGTTTCCCCATCTATTTGCCATGAAGTGATGGGACTGGATGCTATAATCTTTGTTTTCTGAATGTTGAGCTTTAAGCCAACTTAAATGGACCAAATAGTAGCTAAGCAGTCAAAGGAACTGCCATCTCCCAACCTGCAACCCAAGGCTGCTTTACATCCTCTTACGCCTGGCCTCAAAGCCAAGAGTGGAATTAACATGAAGAAAGCAGCACCAAGAGCTGGAGAGTGTGAGATGGAAACCTGATGTCCCATCTGAGTCGCCTAATCCAGACACCCCTGAACTCTTTCATTATATGAGCCGGTATCTTGCTCTGTTTCAAAGCCAGTTTGCTTGCTTTCCATCTGTCTAAATGGAAAAGATCCTTGTGAATACACGTGGCCTCCTCTACCTTTTCCAAAAAAAAAAATCTTTCGAGCTAAACTTCCCTGCCTCAACAGTAGTCTCCCCATAGCTACTGTCTCACCTAGGGAAAACGGGGTTAAAATCTCAGTAAAGTCAAATATTTTCTCTTTATTCGGTGTAACCCAAGGTCCAGGAGCGTCATCAGATCACTCTGGTACCATTCATCTAGCAATTTATTAACCATAATGAGGAGAAAACTCTGGGCCCTCTATTCCAGAGGTAGGGGCTAATCATCACATGAGGATTCAGGTAACATTGGGCTAAAATAGGATTGGCAGGCAGGGTCCACCTTCAGCCTGTCCTCCATCCAATGGGTGGTTAATGAAACCAAGCAGGGCCCTGTGAGGCTCCTGAGCATGGAGGCCTTTTTGTCCCCCATTTCTTATATGCAAGAGTCCAACCTCCATGACCTTCTCTCAGCTCCAAAGGGCAGATTTGAAGAGTTGCTAGACATGGGAAGAGCTGCCACAAAACCACCTGAGGCAAGGACAGAGAAGCTCCTCCAGATTAGGACCCCACCTGGGACCGTTGCGTGCATGGGTGCTCTGTCGTGTCCAACTCTTTGCGACCGTATGGACTGTAGCCCACCAGGCTCCACTGACCATGGGACTCTCCAGGCAAGAATACTGGAGTGGGTTGCCATTTTCCTCTCCAGGGGATCTTCCTGACTCAGGTTCCAACCCGGGTCTCCTGCATTGCCAGGCAGGTTCTTCACCACTAGCACCAATCTAAGACCCTGCACACCCCCTAATCTTGTCAGCAAGACACCCTTTTGAAATTTTACAGAAGAAAGAAGAATGCAAGTTTGTTTCTGCCTTGATACTTAAAGTACTTCCCTGACCACGAGCAACTGACTGTAAGACCTCTCCCTTTTTCCCAGGGAGTGGAACACAGTGCTTGAGGTGCTAGCCTACTTTGGTCCCTCTTTGCCTGGCAAAAAAAGAATGCAACTCTCTATTTCTCCTCCATATCTCTGTCTCTGTATTTCTGTTCAGCCTTGGTGCACAGAGAGCCAAGATTTTGGCATCACTAGTACCATCCATCAAACAGCATGACATTTCCCTCTTGTGTGTTTCTAGGTGTTCTCAGAGGAGGTGGGTGGATGTGTCACATGCAAGCCAGCTTCCATATGCAGCATGGAAGTCAACTGCACCAGCTCTAGTCCTGTTTCCTCCCTGTGTCTCTGCTGCTTGGCCACTCCCAGCCCTGGTGCATCATGCTGTTGACAGAGCCAGTGGCCTGCCCACTATTCACCACCAATGATGCTGGAAACACGGCTTCTCTGAACACTGCTGCCAAATCGAATCTTGGAGACGGAGTTTTGGATGAAGTAGGAAAGGATAGTGTTGAGTCCTGCTCCAAGGCCGCAGGTGTGAGGCCTTGAACCAAGGCCACAGAAGCAGAGCCCAGAACAAAGGTCACCTCTGAAGCTGACTGAGCCCCATTGTAGCTGTTGCCAAAAGCCTCCCTGATCATCACTAACAGGCTTCCTGACTCCAAATTAGGTAAAAATGCCACCTTGGTACTCACCCTATAATAGCACCCTAACCAATCATCTGACTCTTTGCTACCCTGTGGAGTATAGCCCACCAGGCTTCTCTGTCCATGGGGTTTTCCAGGCAAGAACACTGGAGTGGTTGTCATTTCCTTCTCCAGGGGATCCTCCCAACCCAGAGATTGAACCCAGGTCTCCTTCATTGTAGGCAGATGCTTTAACTTCTGAGTCACTAGGGAAGCCCAACCAATCATCTAATGCCAGTCTTCCAGCAGGAACATTCTTTGTCTTGAGGCTCTGAAAACTGGCTACTAACCCACAAAAACTGTCGACTCTCCCTGGCCTGTCAGGAGTTGTTGGCCCACTGCCTCAAAGCACCCGTATTATCTCTGCTCTTTGTTCTTAATTAACTCACTCCTTTCCACAATACTCCATGTCTAGAAATTCTTTTCCAACTGGCGTTCGGACTCGTCAACAGATAGCTTTATTGCTTTACCAGGCAAAGAGGGGCACAGTGGGCTCATATCCTTAAAAACTATGCGTCCCAACTCAGGGGACTTTGGTGAGGAGTTTTATGGCAATGGTTCAAGAGTGGGGTTGCTGATAAGATTAGAGGGTGTGCAGGGTCCCAGGTGATCAGTCTCCTAATCTTTTTTTTTTAATTATGTATTTATTTATTTGTGGCTGAACTGGGTCTTCGTGGCTTTCTCTTTTTCTGCACTGGGCTTTCTCTTGTTGTGGCGAGTGGACGCTACTCCTCTTTGCAATCCGTGGGCTTCTCCTGCTGCTGAACACAGGCTCTAGGTGCACGGGCTTCAGTAGTTGCGGCACACAGGCTCTGGGCTTGTGGCTGGCTGGCCCTAGAACTCTCGGGCTTCAGTAGTTTCAGTGCTCGGGCTTAGTTGCTCCACTGCACGTGGAATCCTCCCAGACCAGGGATCCAGCACTTCGCCCCTGCATTGCATGGGGGATTCTTCTCCGCTGTGCCACCAGGAAAGTCTCAGTCTCCTCATCTTGATGAGCTTCTCTGATCCCCTTAATCTTGCCTCAGGTGGTATCTTGGCTGCTCCTCCTTGAATTAGCAGCTGTTGGAATATGCCCTTTGGAACTAAGGGAAGGTCACAGAGGTGGGAGTATTGCCTTCAAGATACAGGGGACAAAAGAAAAAGGCCTCCATGCCTGGGAGTCCTTATTGCCAAATTCAGACTTAAATTGAAGAAAGTAGGGAAAACCACTTGACCATTCAGGTATGACCTAAATCAAATCCCTTGTGATTATACAGTGGAAGTGAGAAATAGATTTAAAGGACTACATCTGATAGACAGACTGCCTGATGAACTATGGTTGGAGGTTGGTGACATTGTACAGGAGACAGGGATCAAGACCATCCTCATGGAAAAGAAATGCAAAAAAGCAAAATGGCTGTCTGAGGAGACCTTACAAATAGCTGTGAAAAGAAGAGAAGTGAAAAGCAAAGGAGAAAAGGAAAGATATAAGCATCTGAATGCAGAGTTCCAAAGAATAGCAAGGAGAGATAAGAAAGCCTTCCTCAGCGATCAATGCAAAGAAATAGAGGAAAACAACAGAATGGGAAAGACTAGAGATCTCTTCAAGAAAATTAGAGATACCAAGGAAACATTTCATGCAAAGATGGGCTCGATAAAGGACAGAAATGGTATGGACCTAACAGAAGCCGAAGATATTAAGAAGAGGTGGCAAGAATACACAGGAGAACTGTACAAAAAAGATCTTCATGACCCAGATAGTCACGATGGTGTGATCACTCACCTAGAGCCAGACATCCTGGAATGGGAAGTTAAGTGGGCTGAAGGAAGCATTACTGTGAACAAAGCTAGTGGAGGTGATGGAATTCCAGTGGAGCTATTTCAAATCCTGAAAGATGATGCTGTGAAAGTGCTGCACTCAATATGCCAGCAAATTTGGAAAACTCAGCAGTGGCCACAGGACTGGAAAAGGTCAGTTTTCATTCCAATCCCAAAGAAAGGCAATGCCAAAGAATGCTCAAACTACCACACAATTGCACTCGTCTGACACACTAGTAAAGTAATGCTCAAAATTCTCTAAGCCAGGCTTCAGTGATAGGTGAACCATGAACTTCCAGATGTTCAAACTGGTTTTAGAAAAGGCAGAGGAACCAGAGATCAAATTGCCAACATCCGCTGCATCATCGAAAACGCAAGAGAGTTCCAGAAAAACATCTATTTCTGCCTTATTGACTATGCCAAAGCCTTTGACTGTGTGAATAACATTAAACTGTGGAAAATTCTGCAAGAGATGGGAATACCAGACCACCTGACCTGCCTCTTGAGAAACCTATATGCAGTTCAGGAAGAAACAGTTAGAACTGGACATGGAACAACAGACTGGTTCCAAATAGGAAAAGGAGTATGTCAAGGCTGTGTATTGTCACCCTGCTTATTTAACCTCTGTGCAGAGTACATCATGAGAAATGCTGGGCTGGAAGAAGCACAAGCTGGAATCAAGAATGCTAGGAGAAATATCAATAACTTCCGATATGCAGATGACACCACTCTTATGGCAGAAAGTGAAGAGGAACTCAAAAGCCTCTTGATGAAAGAGAAAGAGGAGAGTGAAAAAGTTGGCTTAAAGCTCAACATTCAGAAAACAAAGATCATGGCATCTGGTCCCATCACTTCATGGGAAATAGATGGGGAAACAGTGTCAGACTTTATTTTTGGGGGGCTCCAAAATCACTGTAGATGGTGATTGTAGCCATGAAATTAAAAGACACTTACTCCTTGGAAGGAAAGTTATGACCAACCTAGATAGCATATTAAAAAGCAGAGATATTACTTTGCCAACAAAGGTCCATCTAGTCAAGGCTATGGTTTTCCCAGTGGTCATGTATGGACGTGAGAGTTGGACTGTGAAGAAAGCTGAGTTCCGAAGAATTGATGCTTTTGAACTGTGGTGTTGGAGAAGACTCTTGAGAGTCCCTTGGACTGCAAGGAGGTCCAACCAGTCCATCCTAAAGGAGATCAGTCCTGGGTGTTCATTGAAAGGACTGATGCTAAAGCTGAAACTCCAATACTTTGGCCACCTCATGTGAAGAGTTGACTCATTGGAAAAGACCCTGATGCTGGGAGGGATTGGGGGCAGGAGGAGAAGGGGACGACAGAGGATGAGATGGTTGGATGGCATCACCAACTCGATGGACGTGAGTTTGAGTGGACTCAGGGAGTTGGTGATGGAAAGGGAGGCCTGGCGTTCTGCGATTCATGGGATTGCAAAGAGTTGGACACAACTGAGTGACTGGACTGAACTGAACTGATGCTGCCTTTGACTGCTTAAGTAGTGAAAGTGAAAGTGAAGTCACTCAGTCATGTCAGACTCTTTATATCCCATGGACTGTAGCCTACCAGGCTCCTCCCTCCATGGGATTCTCCAGGCAAGAGTACTGGAGTGGGTTGCCATTTCCTTCTCCAGGGGATCTTCCTGACCTAGGGATCGAACCTGGTCTCCTGCATTCCAGGCAGATGCTTTAACCTCTGAGCCAGCAGGGAAGCCACCATGACTGCTTAAGCTTGTCAACAAATATTAATCAGTTCATCTAAGAAATAAATGGAAGATTTTATTTGAGCTAACCAGAGGTTTATAAATCTGAGAGACAGCCTTTCAAAAAGCTCTAAGGACTGTTCTACCCATAAGAGGTCAAAGCACAGATAAGTAGGTTTTTGAGACAGAGGGCCATACAGGAAATTACACGTTATTGACAGTTTACACAATCCAGATCTACACACACACAAAGGAAGCAGTGGGTCATGGGTCCCATGACCCATTACAAGGTTAAGAAAGAAGGTTATCTCCTAAGAAGTTATGACTCATGATGAGATTAAGAGGGAATGTTATCTCCTAAGGATGTCTGGTTAATGCAGGAACTTTAATAGAAGGGTTAAACTGTTTTATTATGGTTGTTACCTATTTAGGTACACACCATGAATCTATGTCCTTTGCCTGATTTTTCATATGTGGGTATTATTGAGGTTTTCCTATTGAATTGCAAGACTGTTTTTGATATTAAAGTGTTTTTCCCACAGTGCCTGCTGCCTCTTCATTTTTTGAACACATATTTGATTCACAGATACTTGAAGAATAGTGTAGTAAAATCAACCATTTTCTTCACAATTTCTTCCATTATTTTTATGTTTACCAGGGTTCTCTTTGTTTCTTTGTAATTTTTCTAAACACTGTTTTGAATTTTTATGTACTAAAACCCAAGGGCATTCTCCTTTACAGGTTTTCTTCTTGCTGTTAAGCTCAAAAAGGCTTTCCTCTTCCCAAGGATCTGATAAAATAATCACACACCTTTTTTCATAGTTCTTTTGCGATTTTCATCTTATGATTAACTCTTCTTGACTAAATTAAAATAAATAATATTTTATTATGAAAATAACATTTGTGACAAAATACAATGTCTGTATATGCGTCTACAACATGATACTTAGGAAAGATATAAATGGCATATAATCCCAATCATGAGATTATTCAAACACTCCTTTAGCATTGTCTATTAAAGAGCATATATTAATTTTTTAATAATTCATTTGGTGCTTCTTAATGCCCCAGCTTAAAGTTCAATATTCTTTTTTTTTAATTAAATAATTAATTTACTTTTGGCTGTGCTGGATCTTCACTGCTGCATAAGGGCTTAGCACCAGCTTTTTCTAGTTGCAGTGGGTAGGATTCTCACTGCTGTGGCTTCTCTTAGTGTGGAGCACGGGTCCTAGAGTGAGGGCTTCAGTAGTTGTGGGAAGCAGGCTTAGTTGCCTGCATGTGGAATCTTTCTGGACCAGGAATCAAACCATTGTCTCCTGCATTGACAGGCAGATTCTTAAGCAGTGGACCACCAGGGCAGTCCCTCAATATTTTGGTCTTGATAGATAAAACCCTTCTTAAGTTTGGTTCTGTGGTATAATAAGAAATATATTTGGTGTTTGTCCCCAGTTCTAGCACAAAGCTCCTAAAACCTTTGGAATTTCCTGAGTCATAGGGATGGCTTTTGTTATTCCTAAGGAGCATGTTTTAAAGGAGGCACCCTAGATAGCCTTGGAGTGGGGTTCATTGCCTGAAAGACCAAGTGGCTGGAACCTTCAGCCCCACCCACTGACCTCTGGGAAGGGAAGTGGAAGGGGGCTGAAAATTAAACTTTATAAAAACTCTTGGACAATGAGATTTGAAGAGTTTCCTGGTTGCAAGATCAGGATTGTTTCAGACCTTGCTCTATGTACTTCTTCACCTGGATGTTCATCTGTATCTTTTTTTCTTTTGAGGATTTTTTTTAACATTTATTTTTGCTTATTTATTTATTTATTTATTTGGCTGCACTGGGTCTTAGTCACAGCACACAGGATCTTCTATCTTTCTTGAGGCATGAGAGCTCTTTAGTTGGGGCAAGGAAACTCCAAACTCTAAGTTGTGGCATGTGGGATCTAGTTCCCTCACCAGGGATCAAACCTGGGCCCCCTGTATTGGGATTGTGGAGTCTTAGCCACTGGACCAGGAAAATTTATGTTCATAAACTTCAAAAAATGTGAATCTCTCTTGCACACCTGAAACATGCATGCATGCTAAGTTGCTTCAGTCGTGTCTGTATCCTCCCCCCCTCCCCCCCCCTCCCAAGGCTCCTCTGTCCATGGGATTCTCCAGGCAAGAATACTGGAGGTGGGTGCTACGCCCTCCTCCAGGGGAACTTCCCGACCCAGGGATCAAACTCCCCATCTCATGCAGCTCCTGCACTGCAGGCAGATTCTTCACTGCTGAGTTATTAGGGAAGCCCACACCTGAAACGTATATAATATTGTAAATCAACTACACCTCAATAAAAAATAAACATACTGGTAAAAACAGTAAATGTTTTCTGAGTCCTGTGAGCCACTCTAGCAAATTAATTGAACGTGAGGGAGGGGCCAGGGAACCTCCAATTTATAGCCAGTTCATGAGATGTTCAAGTGACAACGTGGACTTGTGATTGCTGTGTGAAGCAGGGTGTGTGAAGTGTGAAGTCTCTCATGAGACTGAGCCCTTAACTTGTGGGATTTGGCGCTGTCTCCAGGAACACGGTGTAAGAACTGAATTAAATTTGTAGGACACTCAGTCAAAGTCTGCTGAAGACCGGAGAACCGCGTGGTGGTATTGGGAAAAACACATCAGAAGTCCCTTCTTACTTCTCCCACTTCTAGATAAGCCTGCACCTGTTTTCCCCCTACTTATGCTCCCTGATACTCCAAGTCCTTTAAAGATGCTTATCCTTTCCCCTGGTGCAGGGCTTTTCAGGCTTGGCACAATTGATATTTGGGGCCAGACAGCCATAGGGGCTGTCCTGGCACTATAAGATGTTAGCAGCAGCCCTGGCCTCTACCTACTAGATGCCCCTCCCCAACCCCACCAAGTTGCAACAACCAAAAATGTCTCTAAGCATTGCCTAATGTCTGGGGAGGGTCAGGGAGGGGGTGTTACCCACTGATGAGAACCACTGTTCTATAGTGACCTTCCTCCTAAGGATCTCCCCTGCCTATTTTATGCTTACTTGTCCCCTGAGATTGGGGGCAAGCCTTATCTCTGCCTAAACTTGTTCTTTGACCTCCCCAAGTAAATAAGGTACATCACATCCCCACAAACAGGTTGCAATCTCTTTCTTTCTTTCATTAAACTATCTTTTGGAGGTCAACTCCCACACTGGACTATTAGCTCCCCAAGTGTCTACATCTTCCAATCATGGTGCAGGAAGAGGGCTTGTAGACTGTATGGTAATTAGTGCTTTAGCCTCTCAATTGTGTCTGACTCTTTGAGATTCCATGCACTGTAGCCTGCCATGCTCCTCTGCCTATAGAATTCTCCAGGCAAGAATACTGGAGTGGGTAGCCATTTCCTACTCCAGGGGATCTTCCCAAGCAAAGGATTGAACCTGGGTCTCCTACATTGCAGGTGGATTCCTTACCAACTGAGCCAGAGTGTTGTCAGCATAGAATGTACATAAAAGTCCTATCCTATGCACAGCCCCTCTGAAATGTCATCTCTCTGTACACAGGAAGTGGGACATTGGAAGTTCCTGGGCCCCAAGGATGGGTACATTGGCCAGACTCAGGGTCCCCAAATTAAAACCTTACATCTCTACATGTTATCCTCTTGAGAATGTCATGCTGTGGGGATCATAAATTATGTCCAGTCACCACCAATAGCCACGCTTACTCAGCTCCCACAACAGATCAGGGAGTAATGGGCTTTCCCTCCACCCTTGGGTGACCAGAAAGAGATTGTCAGCCAGTCAACGAGTGGAAAAACACCCAGGGCTCCTTTTTTTTTTTTACTTTTAATTTTTTAGCTCCACCATGTGGCATGCAGGATCTTAGTTCCCTAACCAGGGATCAAACCCTCACTACTTACAGTGGAAACGAGGAGTCTTAACCACTCAGCGCATTTTTTTTTTTTTTTTAAGTACGGAGATTTACAATGCCGTGTTAGTTTCAGGTGTACAGCAAAGTAATTCAGTTTTTTTTACATATTTTCTTCAGATCCTTTTCCATTATAGGTTGTTACAAGATACTGAATACAGTTACTATGCTCTACAGTAGATCCTTGTTGTTTATTTGATATACAGTAGTATATACTTGGGAGAAGGCAATAGCATCCCAATCCAGTACTCTTGCCTGGAAAATCCCATGGACGGAGGAGCCTGGTAGGCTGCAGTCCATGGGGTCGTGAAGAGTTGGACACGACTGAGCGACTTGACTTTCACTTTTCACTTTCATGCATTGGAGAAGGAAATGGCAACCCACTCCAGTGTTCTTGCCTGGAGAATCCCAGGGACAGGGGAGCCTGGTGGGCTGCCATCTATGGGGTCGCACAGAGTCGGACACGACTGAAGCGACTTAGCAGTAGCAGCAGCAGCAATGTATATATTTGCAAATCCCTACTCCTAATGTATCCCTCCACCTTCCCTTCCCCTTTGGTAACCATAAGTATGTTTTCTATGTTTGAATCACATCCTTTATAAGCAGGGCAATGAAATCTTGTTACTACAAGCTTAGTGCAGCGGTATTTCCTGAAGTCAGATGTTATCAAACATCCAGAGACATTCCTTTCTGTGTCTGGTGCCAGGAACCACCTGGACCTCATGCCAGGTCTGGGCTTCCAGAAAGTTGACAATGGTGCTTTGTGGGAGGCAAATCTTTCCCAGCATCAGGGTCTTTTCCAATGGGTCAGTTCTTTGCATCAGGTGGCCAAAGTTTTGGAGCTTCAGCTTCAGCATCAGTCCTACAGCATCAGGAGGGCTACAGGCTTATCTGCTCAAAGATACCAACCTCCTGCCGCCTGTGCTGAATGAGTAAATGACTTAGCCCATCTGAGCTGCTGTAACAAAATACCATGGATTTATAAACATTAGAAGCTTATTTCTCACAGTTCTGGAGGTTGGGGAATCCAAGGTCAGGGCGCCTACAGATTCTGGGTCTAGTGACGACTCCCATCCTAGTTCACAGACAGCTGTCTTTTCCCTGTATCCTCACATGGCTGAAAGGGCAAGGGAGCTCTCTGGGATTTCTTTTAAAGGACACTAAGCAGAGACATCACTTTAACAACAAAATCCAAAGCTATGGTTTTTCAAATAGTCAAGTATGGATGTCAGAGTTGGACCGTAAAGAAGGCTGAGTGCCGAAGAATTGACGCTTCCGAACTGTGGTGTTAGAGAGGACTCTTGAGAATCCCTTGGACTGCAAGGAAATCAAACCAGTCAATCCTAGAGGAAATCAACCCTGAAAGTTCACTGGAAGGACTGATACTGAAGCTGAAGCTCCAATACTTTGGCCACCTGATGCAAAGAGCTGACTCACTGGAAAAGACCCTGATGCTGGGAAAGATTGAGAGCAGGAGGAGAAGGGAGCAACAGAGGAAGAAATAGTTGGATGGCCTCACCAACTCAATGGACATGAGTTTGAGCAAATTTTGGGAGATAGTGAAGGACAGGGAAGCCTGGCATGCTGCAGTTCATGGGGCAGCAAAGAATCAGACAAGATTTAGCAACTGAACAACAATCCCATTCATGAGGGCTCCACCCTCACAACCTAATCGCCTCCCAAAGGCATCACCTGCTATCATCATATTGGGGGTTAGACTTTTAACACATAAATTTGAGATGGGCGGAGGACATAAATATTCCATCTATTGGTTGGTAATCATCACATCCCCAACACCCAGAGAGCAATCTGCATATGCTTCTTAAGTTCCAGTACAAGAAACATTTCCTCAAGTTAATAAAAAATATCTTTTTCTTTTTTGCTATTACTGAAAACCTGAATACTTTTTCTGAATGGGCAAAAGTGATCTTAGTGGGACTTCCCTGGTGGTCCAGTGATTAAGACTCTAAGCTTTCATTTCAGGGGTTCAGGTTCAATCCCTGATAAGGAAATTAAGATCCCACAAGCCTCATGGTGCAGCCCAAAAACAAAAAACAGAATGGAAAAATAGAAGACAAAAACAGGTATTGACAAGTTTTTTTTTTTCCTTTCTGTTTTCATTTGTGTATGAATTTTTAATTAAAAAAAAAAACAGGGACATAAAGCATTCATGCAAATCAAAATATTCAATGACCAATTCTATAATAGTAATAAGTATACTAGTTAAGTATTTTCTAAATCATGCCAGCATTTGGATTTTTAAGACTGGTACTTAGGCCTCCTTGATGGTCCAGTGATTAAGCCACAGGCTTCCCCTGTGGCTCAGCTGGTAAAGAATCAGCCTGCAATGCAGGAGACCTGGGTATGATCCCTGGACTGGGAAGATCTGCTGGAGAAGGGAAAGGCTGCTGCTGCTGCTGCTGCTAAGTCGCTTCAGTCGTGTCCAACTCTTCACGACCCCATGGACTGCAGCCTACTAGGCTCCTCCGTCCATGGGATTTTCCAGGCAAGAGTACTGGAGTGGGGTGCCATTGCCTTCTACCAGGGAAAGGCTACCCACTCCAGTATTCTGGCCTGGAGAATTCCATGGACTGTATAGTCCATGGGGTCGCAGAGAGTCAGACATGACTGAGCGATTTTCGCTTTGATCCCGTCTGCCGTGGGGGAACTAAGCCATGTGCCATAACTGCTGAGCCTGAGCTCTAGAGCCTGGGTGTCATGGCTACTGATGCATGTGCACCTAGAGCCCGTGCTTGGTACCGTGAGAAGCCACCACAACGAGAAGCCCACGCAATACAAATGAAGAGTAGTCCCAGCTTGCCACAACCGGACAAAGCCTGTCCACAGGAACTAAGACCCCGAACAGCCAAAAATAAAATAAAATAAATAAGTCTTTTAAAAAATATTTTAAAAGACTGGTACTTTTCTTTCACTTCTTTCTGTCTTCTTTTCTTTCCTTCTTTCCCTTCTATCTTTTTAGTAGAAGATGACATTTATCTGAGTTTTGAGATATAGCACACAATTTCATTGCTTCACAGTATCCACTCTTACTCTATGACATTAGAGGTATATCCATGAAAATGTCTGAAAAGCATTAATACAGATTTTTTTAAGTTACCATTATCAAAGAATAACTAGTAAATGCTTCTAGCACTAACTAGAGAGACCAGAGAAGAAGGCATCAACATTTAGTAAAATAGGCATCCTATGATAATTGGTGCCCCATCCAGATGCTCTGTACTTGAATAGTGAACATCACACCCTGCTCCTGTATTAGCTGCCCATGTCTGCCTCCTATTATATAGATTTTCTCCTCCAGTGAAAGCCATCTTAACGAGGCATATTTCTTATTCAATGACAACAAAATGATGTTGTAGCCCTTTGATTGAATAGTAGATTCCATTTATTCACTTTTTTTAATTTATTTTTTTATTGAAGGATAATTGCTTTACAGAATTTTGCTGTTTTCAGTCAAACCTCAACATGAATCAGCCATAGGTATACATATATCCCCTCCTTTTTGAACCTCTCTCCCATCTCCCACCCCTCTAGGTTGATCCAGAGCCCCTGTTTGAGTTTCCTGAGCCATACAGCAAATTCCTGTTGGCTATCTACTTTACATATGGTAATGTAAGTTTCCATGTTACTCTTTCCATACATCTCACCCTTTCCTCCCCTCTCCCCAGGTTCATATGTCTCTCCATTGCTTCCCTGTAAATGAGTTCTTCAGTACCATTCTTCTAGATTCCATATATATGTGTTAGAATATGATATTTATCTTTCTCTTTCTGACTCACTTCACTCTGTATAATAGGTTCTAGGTTCATCCACCTCATCAGAACTAACTCAACTGTGTTCCTTTTTAATGGATGATTAACATTCCATTGTGTATATGTATCACAACATCTTTATCCATTCTTCTGCCAATGGACGTCTAGGTTGCTTGTATATTCGAGCTATTGTAAATAGTACTGCAATGAACAATGGGATACATGTGCCTTTTTCAACTTTGGTTTTCTCAGGGTATATAGCTAGGAGTGGGATTGCTGGGTCATATGATGGTTTTATTCATAGTTTTTTAAGGAATCTCCATACTGTCTTAGTGGCTGTATCAATTCTATTCCCACCAACAGTGCAAGAGAATTCCCTTTCTTCATACCCTCTCCAGCATTTATTGTTTGTAGGCTTTTCCATGATGGCCATTCTGACTGGTGTGAGGTGGTATCTCATTGTAGTTTTGATTTGCATTTCTCTAATAATGAGGAGAGTGAAAAAGTTGGCTTAAAGCTCAACATTCAGAAAACAAAGATCATGGCATCTGGTCCCATCACTTCATGGCAAATAGATGGGGAAACAGTGGAAACAGTGTCAGACTTTATTTTTGGGGGCTCCAAAATCACTGCAGATGGTGATTGCAGCCATGAAGTTAAAAGACGCTTACTCCTTGGAAGGACAGTTATGAGAAACCTAGATAGCATATTCAAAAGCAGAGACATTACTTTGCCAAAAAAGGTCCATCTAGTCAAGGCAATGGTTTTTCCAGTGGTCATGCATGGATGTGAAAGTTGGACTGTAAGAAAGCTGAGCGCCGAAGAATTGATGCTTTCGAACTGTGGGGCTTGGAGAAGACTCTGAGAGTCCCTTGGACTGCAAGGAGATCCAACCAGTCCATTCTAAAGGAAATCAGTCCTGGGATTTCTTTGGAAGGAATGATGCTGAAGCTGAAACTCCAGTACTTTGGCCACCTGATGCGAAGAGCTGACTCACTGGAAAAGACTCTGATGCTGGGAGGGATTGGGGGCAAGAGGAGAAAGGGATGACAGAGGATGAGATGGCTGGATGGCACCACCGACTCGATGGAATAAGTTTGAGTGAACTCCGGGAGTTGGTGATGGACAGGGAGGCCTGGCTTGCGGCAATTCATGGGATTGCAAAGAGTTGGACACAACTGAGCAACTGAACTGAACTGAATAATGAATGATGTTGAGCATCTTTTCATGTGTTTATTAGCCATCTGTATGTCTTCTTTGGAGAAGTATCTGTTTAAGTCTTTTCCCCACTTTTTGACTGGGTTGTTTATTTTTCTGGTTTTGAGTTGTATGAGCTGCTTATATATGTTGGAAATTAATCCTTTGTTAGTTGTTTCATTTGCTTTTATTTTCTCCCATTCTGAGGGTTGTCTTTTTACCTTGCTTATAGTTTCCTTTGCTGTTCAAAAGCTTTTAAGTTTAATCAGGTCCCACTTGTTTACTTTTGTTTTTATTTCCATTGCTCTAGGAGGTGGGTCATAGAGGATTTTGCTTTGATTTATGTCATTGAGTGTTTTGCTTATGTTTTCCTCTAAGAGTTTTATAGTTTCTGGTCTTACATTTAGGTCTTTAATCCATTTTGAGTTTATCTTTGTTTATGGTGTTAGGAAGCATTTTAATTTCATTCTTTTACATGTTACTGTCCAGTTTTCCCAGCACCATTTATTGAAGAGGCTGCCTTTGCCCCATTGTATATTCTTGCCTCTTTTGTAAAAAATAAGGTACCCATAGGTGCACTGGTTTATTTTGGGGCTTTCTATCTTGTCCCATTGATCTATATTTCTGGTTTTGTGCCAGTACCATACTGTCTTGATAACTGTAACTTTGTAGTATAATCTGAAGTTAGGAAGGTTGATTCCTCCAGCTCCATTCTTCTTTCTCAAAACTGCTTTAGATGTTTGGGGTCTTTTGTGTTTCCATATGAATTGTGAATTTTTTTGTTCTAGTTCTGTGAAAAATGTCACTGGTAGTTTGATAGGGATCTCATTGAATCTGTAGACTGCGTTTGGTAGTATAGTCATTTTCACAATCTTGATTCTTCCTACCCAGAAACATGGAATATCTTTCCATCTGTTTATGTCATCTTTGATTTCTTTCATTGAGTTCAGTTCAGTTCAGTTCAGTCGCTCAGTCACGTCCGACTCTTTGCGACCCCATGAATTGCAGCACGTCAGGCCTCCCTGTCCATCACCAACTCCCAGAGTTCACTCAAACTCACGTCCATCGAGTCAGTGATGCCATCCAGCCATCTCATCCTCTGCCATCGCCTTTTCCTCCTGCCCCCAATCCCTCCCAGCATCAGAGTCTTTTCCAATGAGTCAGCTCTTCACATGAGGTGGCCAAAGTACTGGAGTTTCAGCTTCAGCATCATTCCTTCCAAAGAAATCCCAGGACTGATTTCCTTTAGAATGGACTTGTTGGATCTCCTTGCAGTCCAAGGGACTCTCAAGAGTTTTCTCCAACACCACAGTTCAAAAGCATCAATTCTTTGGTGCTCAGCTTTCTTCACAGTCCAACTTTCACATCCATGCATGACCACTGGAAAAACCATAGCCTTGACTAGATGGACCTTTGTTGGCAAAGTAATGTCTCTGCTTTTGAATATGCTATCTAGGTTGGTCATAACTTTCCTTCCAAGGAGTAAGCGTCTTTTAATTTCATGGCTACAATCACCATCTGCAGTGATTTTGGAGCCCCAAAAAATAAAGTCTGACACTCTTTCCACTGTTTCCCCATCTATTTGCCATGAAGTGATGGGACTGGATGCCATGATCTTCGTTTTCTGAATGTTGAGCTTTAAGCCAACTTTTTCACTCTCCTCTTTCACTTTCATCAAGAGGTTTTTAGTTCCTCTTCACTTTCTGCCATAAGGGTGGTGTCATCTGCATATCTGAGGTTATTGATATTTCTCCTTGCAATCTTGATTCCAGCTGTGCTTCTTCCAGCCCAGTGTTTCTCATGATGTACTCTTCACAGAAGTTAAATAAGCAGGGTGACAGTATACAGCCTTGACGTAATCCTTTTCCTATTTGGAACCAGTCTGTTGTTCCATGTCCAGTTCTAACTGTTGCTTCCTGACCTGCATACAGGTTTCTCAAGAGGCAGGTGGTCTGGTATTCCCATCTCTTTCAGAATTTTCCACAGTTTCTTGTAATCCACACAGTCAAAGGCTTTGGCATAGTCAATAAAGCAGAAATAGATGTTTTTCTGGAACTCTCTTGCTTTTTCAATGATCCAGCAGATTTTGGCAATTTGATCTCTGGTTCCTCTGCCTTTCATTAGTGTCTTATAGTTTTCTGTGTACAGTTCTTTTGTCTCCTTAGGTAAGTTTATTCCTAGATATTTAATTCTTTTTGTTGCAATGGTGAATGGGATTGATTCCTTAATTTTTCTTTCTGATTTTTTTCTGATTTTTCATTGTTAGTATATAGAAATGCAAGTGATTTCTGTGTATTGATTTGTATCCTGCAACTTTGCTAAATTCACTGATTAGCTCTAGTAATTTTCTGATACTATCTTTAGGGTTTCCTATGTACAGTATCATATCATCTGCATACAGTGAGAGCTTTACTTCTTCTTTTCTGATCTAGATTCCTTTTATTTCTTTTTCTTCTCTGATTGCTGTAGCTAGGACTTCCAGAACTATGTTGAATAATAGTAGTGAAAGTGGTCACCCTTGTCTTGTTCCTGATCGTAGGGGAATGCTTTCAGTTTTTCACCATTGAGAATAATGTTTGCTGTAGGCTTATCATATATGGCCTTTACTATGTTGAGGTAGGTTCCTTCTGTGCCCATTTTTGGAAGAGTTTAATCATAAATGGGTGCTGAATTTTGTCAAAGGCTTTTTCTGCATCTATTGAGACAATCATATGATTTTTATCTTTCAATCTGTTAATATGGTGCATCACATTGATTGATTTACATATATTGAAGAATACTTGCATTCTTGGAAGAAACCCAACTTGATCATGGTGTATGAGCTTTTTGACGTGTTGCTGAATTCTGTTTGCTAGAATTTTGTTGAAGATTTTTGCATCTATGTTCATCGGTGCTACCAGTCTGTAGTTTTCTTTTTGTGTGTGTTATCTTTGTCTAGTTTTGGTATCAGGTTGATGGTGGCCTTGTAGAATGAATTTGAAAGTGTTCCTTCTTCTGCAATTTTTTGAAAGAGTTTTAGAAGGATAGGCATTAGCTCTTCTCTAATGTTTGACAGAATTCTCCTATGAAGCCATCTGGTCCTGGGCTTTTGGTTTTTTAAGAGATTTTTTTTATCACAACTTCAATTTCAGCACTTGTAATTGGGTTGTTCATAATTTTTATTTCTTCCTTGTTCAGTCTTGGAAGATTGAACTTTTCTAAGAATCTGTCCATTTCTTCCAGGTTATCCATTTTATTGCCATATAGTTGTTCATAATAGTCTCATAAACCATTGTACTTCTGCATGGTCTGTTGTAACCTCTCCTTTTTCATTTCTAATTTTATTGATTTGATTCTTTTCTCTTCCTTTCTTGATGAGTCTGGCTAACGGTTTTTCAGTTTTGTTTATCTTCTCAAAGGACCAGATTTTAGTTTTATTAATCTTTACTATTGTTTCTTTCATTTCTTTTTCATTTATTTCTGCTCAGATCTTTACGATTTCTTTCCTTCTACTAATTTTGAGGGGCTTTTTGTTCTTCTTTCTCCAGTTGCTTTAGGTGTAAAGTCAGGTTATCTATTCGATATTTTTCTTGTTTCTTGAGGTAGGATTGTATTGCTATCAACTTCCCTCTTAGGACTGCTTTTGCTGTATCCCATAGGTTTTCAGTTTGTTGTGTTTTCATTGCCATTTGTCCCTAGAAAGTTTTTTATTTCCCTTTTGATTTCTTCAGTAACCTGTTGGTTATTTAGAAACGTGTTGTTTAATTTCCATGCTTTTGTGTTTCTTACAGTTTTTTTCTTATAATTGATATCTAGTCTCATAATGTTGTGGTCGGAGAAGATACTTGATATGATTTCAATTTTCTTAAATTTACTGAGGTTTGATTTGTGACCCAAGATGTGGTCTATCCTGGAGAATGTTTCATGTGCACTTGAGAAGAAGGTGTATTCTTCTGAATTTGGATGGAATGTCCTGGAGATATCAATGAGATCCATCTCATCTAATGTATCATTTAAGACTGTGTTTCCTTATTAATTTTCTGCTTTGATGATCTGTCTGTTGGTGTGAGTGGGGTGTTAAAGCCTCCTACTATTATTATGTTATGGTCAATTTCTCCTTTTATGTCTGTTAGTGTTTGTCTTGGAGAAGGAAATGGCAACCCACTCCAGTGTTCTTGCCTGGAGAATCCCAGGGACGGGGGAGCCTGGTGGGCTGCCGTCTATGGGGTCACACAGAGTCGGACACAACTGAAGCGACTTAGCAGCAGCAGCAGCAGCAGCAGCAGCAGCAGCAGTGTTTGTCTTATGTATTGAGGTGCTCCTATGTTGGATGCATAGATATTTACAATTGTTATGTCTTCCTCTTGGATTGACCCCTTGATCATTATGTAGTGTTCTTCCTTATTTCTTGTAAAATTCTTTATTTTAAGGTCTATTTTGTCTGCCATGAGAATTTCTACTCCAGCTTTCTTTTGCTTCCCATTTGCAAGGAATATATTTTTCCATCCTCTCACTATCAGTCTATATGTGTCTTTAGGTCTGAAGTGGGTTTCTTGTTTACGTCATATATATGGGTCTTGTTTTTGTATCCATTCAGCCAGTCCGTGTCTTTGGGTTGGAGCATTTAATTCATTTACATTTAATTATTGCTATATATGTTCCTATTGCCATTTTCTTAATTGTTTGGGGTTGATTTTGTAGATCTTTTTTCTTCTTTTGTATTTCTTGACTATATAAGTCCCTTTAACATTTGTTGTAAAACTGGTTTGGTGGTACTGAATTCTCTTAACTTTTGCTTGTCTGAAAAGCTTTTTATTTCTCCATCAATTTTGAATGAGATCTTTGCCACGTATATTAGTCTTGGTTGTAGAATTTTCCCTTTCAGTACTTTAAATATATCCTGCCATTCCCTTCTGGCCTGCAGAGTTTCTGCTGAAAGGTCAACTGTTAAGCATATGGGGTTTCCCTTGTATGTTACTTGTTGCTTTTCCCTTGCTGCTTTTAATATTCTTTCTTTGTGTTTAGTTTTGTTAGTTTGATTAGTATGTGTCTTGGCATGTTTCTCCTTGGGTGTGTCCTGTATGGGACTCTTTGTGCTTCTTGGACTTGATTGACTATTTCCTTTTCCATGTTGGGGAAATTTTCAACTATAATCTCTTCAAAAATTTTCTCATACCCTTTCTTTTTCTCTTCTTCTTCTGGGACCCCTATAATTCGAATGTTGGTGTGTTTGATATTGTCTGAGAGGTCTCTGAGACTATCCTCAGTACTTATCATTCTTTTTATTTTATTCTGCCCATCAAGAGTTATTTCTACCATTTTATCTTCCAGCTCACTGATTTGTTCTTCGGCTTCAGGTATTCTGCTACTGATTCCTTCTAGAGTGTTTTTAATTTTGTGTTGTTTGTGTCTGCATGTTTATTCTTTAATTCTTCTAAGTCTTTCTTAATTGATTCTTGCATTTTCTCCATTTTGTCCTCAAGCTTTTTGATCATCTTTACTATCATTATTCTGAATTCTTTTTCAGGTAGTTTGCCTATTTCCTTCTCATTTATTTGGACTTCTGTGTTTCTAGTTTGTTCCTTCATTTGTGTAGTATTTCTCTGACTTTTCATTATTTTTTTAAATTATTGTGTTTGAGGTCTCCTTTTCCCAGTCTTCAAGGTTGAATTCTTTCTTCCTTTTGGTTTCTGCCCTCCTAAGGTTGGTCCAGTGGTTTATGTAAGCT
Source organism: Bos javanicus (assembly GCF_032452875.1). Taxonomy (NCBI): domain Eukaryota; kingdom Metazoa; phylum Chordata; class Mammalia; order Artiodactyla; family Bovidae; genus Bos; species Bos javanicus. The sequence goes on from NC_083892.1 coordinate 22,114,043, forward strand.
TTGTATAGGGTGAGATTTGTGCTGAGTTTTTGTTTGCTTGTTTGTTTGTTTTTCCTCTGATGGGCAAGGCTGAGTGAGGTGGTAATCCTGTCTGCTGATGATTTGGTTTGTATTTTTGTTTTGTTTGTTGTTTAGATGAGGCATCTTGCACAGGTTACTACTGGTGGTTGGGTGATACGATGTCTTATATTCAAGTGGTTGCCTTTCTGTGAGTTCTCACTATTTTATACTCCCTAGGCTTAGTTCTCTGGTAGTCTAGGATTGTGGAGTTAATGCTCCCATTCCAAAGGCTCAGGGCTTGATCTCTGGTCAGGAGTGAACATTCCACAAGTGGTTTGTTATGGCATTAAATGAGATTAAAACAAATATACAAAAACAAGAAACCAAAGATGAACCCCAGACAAATGGCAGTTACAAAATCAGGCAAATAATAATAAAGTAATGGAATATACACATATACATATACACCTATAAGCAAAGTCAAAACAGTCCAAAAAAAAGTACAATAGATTGACCCAGTGAACAAAAGAAACCAAAAATTATATTCACCTGTTAAGAACAAAACTAACTAAAGCACAAAATGGAAAACAAAGCTAAAGAAGGTGCCAACTGGGGAATAAAGCAATGAAAACAAAACTAACAAATATGTTGAGAAGAAAGGAAAGAAAGAATAGATATGCAAAGTTAAATAGGGGTAGATGAAGGAGATTTATATGCATTAAAGATTAACTGCAAGGGAAAAGAACAGTAGAAAAGGCAAACAAAGGAGTAAATGTAGAAAAAAATATCATAGGTTTAAAAAACTAAAAATTAAAATTACAAGAGAAAAAAATAACAGAAGAAGAAACAAAAAAGGAAAAGAAGAAAGAAAACTCCACAGAACTACAAAAGCCCAATGTAGAGGCAGAGGTTTATAACAATAACAAAAAGTGTGACTGAATATACATATATACATATACAGCCATAATCAAAATCAAAACAGTTCAACAAAAATAAAGTAGAATAGATTGAGCCAGGAGCAAAGGAAACCAAAATTTATATTTACTAGCACAAAACTAACTAAAGCACAGACTGGAAAACAAAACTAAAGCCAGGCGCAAAGTGGGAAATAAAGCAATGAAAATAAAACTAACAAATATGTTAAGAGGAAAAGAAAGAAAGAAAGAACAGATACGCAAATTGCCAACATCTGCTGGATCATAGAAAAGGCAAGAGAGTTCCAGAAAAACATCTATTTCTGCCTTATTGACTATGCCAAAGCCTTTGACTGTGTGGATTACAATAAACTGTGGAAAATTCTGAAAGAGATGGGAATACCAGACCACCTGACCTGCCTCTTGAGAAACCTGTATGCAGGTCAGGAAGCAACAGTTAGAACTGGAAATGGAACAACAGACTGGTTGCAAATAGGAAAAGGAGTTCGTCAAGGCTGTATATTGTCACCCTGCTTATTTAACTTATATGCAGAGTACATCATGAGAAACCTGGACTGGAAGAAGCACAAGCTGGAATCAAGATTGCCAGAAGAAATATCAATAACCTCAGATATGCGGATGACACCACCCTTATGACAGAAAGTGAAGAGGAACTCAAAAGCCTCTTGATGAAGGTGAAAGTGAAGAGTGAAAGACTTGGCTTAAAGCTTAACATTCAGAAAACGAAGATCATGGCATCTGGTCCCACCACTTCATGGGAAATAGATGGGGAAACAGTGGAAACAGTGTCAGACTTTATTTTGGGGGCTCCAAAATCACTGCAGATGGTGACTGCAGCCATGAAATTAAAAGACGCTTACTCCTTGGAAGGAAAGTTATGACCAACCTAGATACCATATTCAAAAGCAGAGACATTATTTTGCCAAAAAAGTACACGACTGAAGTGACTTAGCAGCAGCAGCAGCAGTCAAGGCCATGGTTTTTCCAGTGGTCATGTATGGATGTGAGAGTTGGACTGTGAAGAAGGCTGAGCACCGAAGAATTGACGCTTTTGAACTGTGGTGTTGGAGAAGACTCTTGGGAGTCCCTTGGACTGCAAGGAGATCCAACCAGTCCATTCTGAAGGAGGTTAGCCCTGGGATTTCTTTGGAAGGAATGATGCTAAAGCTGAAACTCCAGTACTTTGGCTACCTGATATGAAGAGTTGACTCACTGGAAAAGACTCTGATGCTGGGAGGGATTGGGGGCAGGAGGAGAAGGGGACGACAGAGGATGAGATGGCAGGATGGCATCACTGACTCAATGGACGTGAGTCTCAGTGAACTCTGGAGGTTGGTGATGGACAGCAAGGCCTGGTGTGCTGCAATTCATGGGGTTGCAAAGAGTTGGACACGACTGAGTGACTGAACTGAACTGATGAAGATTAACATTAAAGATTAACTGCAAGGGGGAAAGAACAGCAGGAAAAGTAAACAAAGGAATAAATATAGAAAAAATAATAATAGGTTTAAAAAATTAAAATTAAAAAAGAGAGAGAGAAAAGAAAGAAGAAAAAAAGGAAAACTCCACAGAACTGCAGAAGCCCAATGTAGAGGCAGAGATATAACAACAACAAAAAATGTGACTGAGGGGAAAAAAAGAAAACCTCAAAAACTTAATTGGATTTCATCAGTCCCCACACGGCATGGCTTAGTTTCATTGAGTTAGACACTGCTGTGGTCCGTGTGATCAGATTGGCTAGTTTTCTGTGATTATGGTTTCAGTGTTTCTGCCCTCTGATGCCCTCTCGCAACACCTACCATCTTACTTGGGTTTCTCTTACCTTGAACGTGGGGTATCTCTTCATGGCTGCTCCAGCAAAGTGCAGCCGCTGCTCCTTACCTTGGACGAGGGATCTCTCCTCACTGGCTGCCCCTCCTGACCTTGAATGTGAAGTAGCTCCTCTCGGCCCTCTTGTGCCCACACAGCCACTGCTCCTTGGATGTGGGGTTGCTCCTCTCAGCTGCCGCCCCTATTGGATATGAAATTGGATTTCATAGTGCCAATAAATTCGACAACTACAACAGAGCAGGGCGGGGTGGGGGGGGGGGGGGGAGGAGAAAAAAAAGAAAAGAAATCCAACAGAATCTACAGAACAAATCAAGACATAAGAATAATAGATGTTTTTCTTGAGTCACTGCTGTCAAAGTCCTTCCCTTCCTGGAATCACAGTCCACCTCACCTCCCTAGGATGCCCTCCAACACTGTGCTGATCTCTGGATCTGCTGTGGGGGCAGCTTAGATTCTAATCTGGTCCTACTCCTGTGTGTTCTTGCCTTCAATGTCCACAGCTATCAGAACTAGTGTGTTTTCTTTTGTAGGAGCTCTCAATGACCTTTAATATATTCCATAGACACAGACTCTGCCTAGTTGATTATGTGGATTTAATCTGCATCCTGTACAGCTGGTGGGGAGGTTTGGGGTCTTCTTCCTTAGCCACACTGCCCCTGGGTTTCGATTGTGGTTTTATTTCCACCTCTGCATGTGGGTCGTCCACTGGGGTTTGCTCCTGAGGCTGCCCTGGAGGACTTGGGTTTGCCCCTGTGAGGGCCAGGTGTGGAGGTGGTTGCAGGGGTTCTGGCAGCACCCGGTACTCAGGGGACTTGGCAGCTAGGGAAGCAGGAAATGTGGCGCTCTAGAAGGGTATGGCAACCAGCATTGGCCAATATGCTCCAGTATTCTTGCCTGGAGAACCGCCCCCACCCCCCCCCCCACCACCACCACCCCCTGACAGAGAAGCCTGGCAGGTAACAGTGTACAGGGTTGCAAAGAGTTGGACACTACCGAAGTGATCCTGCTCACATAGACACAAGACTTTTTTGCCTGTGGCAGCTCTGCCCCAGTGAGAGTTGAGCATGAAGGTGGGGCAGCTGCTTGGCTTGCGGGAACCCTGGCGGCACCAAGTGTGCAGGGACACGGACTGTCTCCACCACAGGAGTTATGGCCCTATCAGAGTCTTCTTTCCAGCCTCTTGTAGCTGCGATCAGAAGGCCTCTTTGGCTAGTCTTTCTCCATAGCTCCACCCACTCAGGTCCTTAGAGGGCTTCCTTGCCTGGGGTCCTTCTCTGCTGTTGGGTGCATCAGGCACACAGAGGGGACACCCTGCCTGGGGTCCTACTCTGTAGATTGGCACATCAAGCACTTAAAGGGGCACCCTGGGTGGGGTCCTACTCTGTAGTTCAGTACATCAGGCATTTGATGGGCCAGCCTCTCTACTGTTCAGCTGCAGATGTGGCAGTGTGGGAAGAGAGAGGATATGGTGATGGCTCCATCCACTATGCGTGACTCAGCAGTATCGCCTTGCTTCCGTGGCTGCCTGGCTTTCCTCCACAGGCATTTCCCACCACAGTCTCCTCCCTCACGTCCCCTTGATCTGTCTCTCCACAGTTAAGAGCAGCCCTCACCTTGGGATTGCTCCACACTCCCTAATCTCCAACTCCCAGTTGCTGTGCCTTCCAGGGAATCTGCATCCCTGTCTGGGGTATGTATGGCTGTGGCAAGGACTGTCTGATTCTCATTCCATTTGGGCTGCCACAGATCAGCTGTTTCGCTCTCAGCCTTGAATGTTTCTCCTCTGACTCAGACAATTGCCCCAATATGGGGATTGGCCCACTGCTTCAGTTCCCCCACTGCCTGAGGGCAGATCCAGTCCTACTAACACTCCTGTTTTTCCTCCTAGTTCCTTCACCCTACCGAGTTTTGCATGGTTCTATATATTCTTTTCCACTGGTCAGGTACTCCTGTCCACTCTCAGCTAGTGTTCTGCATGCACTTCTGTGTCTGAAGGTGTATTCCTGAAGTATCCAAGAGAGAGATGTACTCCACATCCACCTCATCCTCCGCCATCTTGTTGTTGTTGTTGTTTTTAAGAGAAAAGCAAGTCATCCACCATGTAAGTACATGTTTTTAATGTACTTCTCTGTTGTTCTTGTGGGTTTGTTATTAAAACAGAGCAAGTTGTATACACTGATATAATTTTAATGCTGTGTGGAGGCTGGACAATTTTTATTTTTCTAATAAACTGAAGCCTGGTGAGGTTCAGGACAGCGCTTCAAAAGCTGTAATGTGCATCCAAATCACCTGGGAGTCTTATTCACATGAAAGCTCTAGTTCAGTAGGTCTGGACTGGGCCTTAGAGTCTGTATTTTTCACAGGCTCCCAAGTGATGTTTATGCCGCTAGTCTAGAGACCACACTTTGAGAGTGAGGGTTTATAATGATCAAACCTACACAGTTAATGTGTGCCTCTTAGCATGAGGATCCAGTCTCTTCCTCTTCCTCTAGTTATCTTTCAAGTATACTTGATAATGGACTTTAATAAAGTGATCATAAAATGCATCATCCTGACTTTTTTTTTTTCCTTCAAGAAAAAGGGGGCACCATTAACAATTACCAGGGATAAGGCAGAACTGTCCAAGGCAAACAGGGACTTACAGGTACCCTGACTTGAGCAGAAATGGAGATTACCTTCCAATGAACAAATGATCAAACATTTATTTTAAATCTACTGGGAAGAAATGCAGTGCTTTCTCCAAGAGGAAGTCAATCTGGAATATTTTGCAGTTGCTAGTGATGTTTGGAAGGGTAAATAAAGAAGGAGGATAAGAGGGATAAATTTAATTTACGTTGCTGTTCAAAAGGCTATTGATAAGGTTCTCCAGTAAATGCTGATAAAGATGAGTCAGCAGAGGATGGAAGGAATGTTTCCCCGTGATAGGAAACTGACTTAAAGCCCAGAAACAAAGGCGAGGGATAAACAGGCACTTATCTACTCTGGGATGGGTGGCAAGCCCGCCACAGCACTGGGGAGAAAAGAGTGATGGGATTGGCTGTAAGGAACCAAGAATGTGCCCTGGGCTTAAAATAAGGAAGTGAATGTACCAAAAAGGAAGTGTCGAGGTGCTGGAGTTTAGGAAGGGGTGAATGGAAAGCTAGAATAAATGCCAGATAAGATAACACCTTGAATAGGACCAGTCTTTTTTACTCAACGGCAAACTAACTTCAAGGAAAATGCAATTAAAAATAAAATGCTCAGCTTGTCAGCTTGGATGAATATTGGGGGTGAAGTGTGTGACTGAGGGGAATACTCTGCAAAAATTGCAATGAGATAGCAGGAGCTGAAACCAGAGGCTCTCCACCCCAGCTGCCTATCACTATTGCTTGGGGAGTGTCTGCAAACTAGCAAGGCCTAGCTAGGCTCCCACCTGGCTCTCCTGAAGCAAAATCTTAAGAGGATGGGCTCAAGCAACTATGCTTGGGAGGAAGACACACTCCCCTGGAGATTCTGACACACAGCCAGGGCTGAATACCAATGAGTTGACTAATAAAAAATGATGTAGAAACAAAGGTTAATATCTGTTAACCAAAGAAAGGGGATTTCAATTAGGTAATGGAGCATAAGAACATGGTGCATGATTCTTAATCTTCATTTTTCTTCATCATATATAAGAAATAGAATGTACTCTTTGTACATAAAACACAAATATACAATGGAACAAATTATATTAAGTGAATACCTATGAAACCACCATCAGGTTAAGAAATATGCTTATTGCCAGCATCCCCAGAAGTTCTTCCTGTGTTCCCTCCCAATTCCGACCCCTCCTCACTCTCCAGAGATAATAAACATCCTGATTTTTTAATAATCAATTCCTCAATTTGCCTTAGAGTTTCACCACCTCTATGCTGCTACTGCTACTGCTAAGTCACTTCAGTCGTGTCCGACTCTGTGCAACCCCATAGACAGCAGCCCACCAGGCTCCCCCGTCCCTGGGATTCTCCAGGCAAGAACACTGGAGTGGGTTGCCATTTCCTTCTCCAGTGCAGGAAAATGAAAAGTGAAAGTGAAGTCGTCAGTCGTGCCCTAACCTCAGCGACCCCATGGACTGCAGCCTACCAGGCTCCTCCGTCCATGGGATTTTCCAGGCAAGAGTACTGGAGTGGGGTGCCATTGCCTTCTCTGATATGCACCCTTAAACAATATCGTTTCATTTTTACTGCTTTTGAACTGTATATAAATGGAAGATTTCTTTGTGTCTATCTTTTTTTTGTTTGTTTTGCATTTTGGCCACACAACATGCAGGATAGTTCCCTGACCAAGGACTGAACTCAGTCCTCCTCAGTGAAAACACTATATCCTAATCACCAGGCCACCAGAGAACTCTTATGTTTCTGTCTTCTTTCATTCAATAACTTTCAAAGATTTAGCCATATTGTTATTTCTAGTCATATTATTTCTGCCATTAGTCAGAAATAATTCTAGTCATATTATTTCAGTCATGTTGTTTCTGCTTTCTCAGTACTGTAGAGCAAAAGCCAGAAAACTGGGCCAAATCTGGGCCACCATCTGTTTTGTAAATAAAGTTTTATTGGAACACAGTCACACCTATCCATTTTCATATTGTCCATGGCTGCTCACACACTACAATGGCAGCGTTGTGTAATTGCAACAATGACTCTATGGCCCACAAAGCCTTGAAAGTGAAAGTCGCTCAGTTGTGCCTGATTCTTTGTGACCCCATGGACTATACAGTCCATGGAATTCTCCAGGCTAGAATACTGGAGTGCATAGCCTTTCCCTTCCCCTGGGGATCTTCCCAACCCAGGGAACAAACCCAGGTCTCCTGCATTGCAGACGGATTCTTCACCAGCCGGGGCACAAGAGAAGCCCTTAGGTATTTGCTATCTCTATATCTGTCCTCAACTGAAATGAGAACAGCAATATCTATTTCCAGAGGAAGATCTATACCTTAATAAGGCTAGCCAGTACAACTTACTAGCGCAAAAACATCAATTACAGTTCCTCCCATTTGTACTCTTTTGTACATCCATTGTAAGGGCTTCTCAGGTGGTTCAGTGGTAAAGAACCCCCTGCCAATGCAGGAGACAGGGGCTCAACCCCTGGGTCAAGAAGATCCCCTGGAGAAGAAAATAGAAATCTACTCCAGTATTCTTGCCTGGAAAACTCCATGGAACGAGGAGCCTAGGGAGCTACAGTCCAAAGGGTCACAAAGAGTTGGACACAACTGAGCAGCTGAGTACACGTGAACACATATGTCCATTGTACATCCATTACCTTAACTCATTCAGACAGTAAACATTTACTTTAACCACTACATGCTAAGATTTAGGTAGGCATTAGATCATCAGAAGAATGCTATATAATGATTAGCATTCATTGAGCATTTGTTCTGTGCCATTACATTAACCATTCTGCATGTTTTCCTCTTAGGTTTCCTATGGCAGAGACAATTATCTTTCCACCAAATGCTCATGCTCTCCATTCCATGGTTTAAGGTTGTTGGCTGTTTCCAGCACAGTATGACATTTCCCAGCCACCTTTATAGTTGGGATACCATATAGTTGAGAAATTATGAAGAAAAGCTATTACAAACCTAGACAGTGTAATAAAAAGCAGCGATATCACTTTGTCGACAAAGGTCCATACAGGCAAAGCTCTGATTTTTCCAGTAGTCATGTATGGATGTGAGAGTTGGACCATAAAGAAGGCTGAATGCCGAAGAATTGATGCTTTCCAACTGTGGTGCTGGAGAAGACTCTTGAGAGTCCCTTGACTGCAAGGAGATCAAGCCAGTCAGTCCTAAAGGAAATCAACCCTGAATATTCACTGGAAGGACTTATTGAACCTGAAGCTCCAATACTTTGGCCACCAATTCCAAAGAACTGACTCATTGGAAAAGATCCTGATGCTGGAAAAGAGTAAAGGCCTAAGGTGAAATGGGCAGCAGAGGATAAGATGGTTAGAGAGCATCACTGACTCAATGGACATGAATTTGAACAAACTCCGGGAGATAGTGGAGGACAGAAGAGACTGGCAATGTGTCATTTTCTTTTCCTGGTCCATAAACCCTCCCAATTTGGGGAGGAGCTCATTTGTGCTCTTGGATTTTAGTATTTTCTGTTTCAAGACAGAGGAAGAGGAAAGAGCACAGGATAGAAGGAGCTTAGTGTGGTAGCCAACCTCCAATATGGTTCCCAATGATGCTTATCTCCAGGTATTCATACTCATATATTCACCTCTGCAACGGAACAGGATTGAGTTGTGTAATCAATAGGATTTAATGGAAATGATGAAGTATGACTTCTGAAGATAAATCATAAAAGACATTGTAAGGAATTCCCTGGCAGTCCAGTGGTTACGACTCCAAGCTCTCATTGCTGAGGACTCAGGTTCAGTTCCTGATTGGGGAAGTAAGATCCCATAAGCCATGGGGTGAAACCAAAAAAAAAAAAAAAAATGTAGTTTCTGTCTTATCTTTAATCACTCCTCTGAAGGAAGCCAATGCCATGTTGTAAGGATGCTCAAGCAGCTCTAAGGAATTGAGGCTTCTTACCAATGAGCATCTACCTATAGTCACATGAGTGCATCGTCTTGGAAGCAGAAACTACAGTCCCAGTTATGTTTTCAGATGAGACTGCAACCCTGGCCAATATCTTGAATATAAGATATTTTACTCGTGAGAGATTCTATCCATAATCACTCATCTAAGGCAGTTCCAAATTCTTGACCCTGTGAAATTATGTGACGTAACAAGTGTTTTCATTAGATAATTTGTTACACAGCGGTAGATAACCAATACAACTGAATCCCTGAATGATTACACGGAAAACTACCACTGACTAACTTCAGGCGTTGAATGAGTGACTCATAATGTCTAGAACATTAAGCCACTAAATAGCTGGGGTTTATGTTACACTGAATAACAACTGCTCCAGCTATTACAATATTATTAGTTTAAGTTTGATTCTTATCTACTGCTTTGCATGGAAGACATACATGACCCTAAAGGTCAAGACAATAATATTTGAGTTGTATGCACTTGTTTCTTCTTATATAACACTGTCATTTTCAAAGTGTATTTTGTAATGGAAATGTTTTTTCCAATAAGCGTTTTCAAAGCCCCCAGTAGAAATCAATTAATACCTAAGTTTGTTCAAATTGGAACAGGGTTGAACTAGTGACAACTTTACATCTTCTATCTACCCCAGCCTTCAACTCATCTCTTGAAGTTACTTTAGATTAAATTTAAACAAGAAGTAACAGCATTTCCACAAAGAAAGACATGGCTTGAGGATTGCAGGTCTATTGGATATGAAATTCTGGGACATTTTGTAATGAAAACAGTCCTTGAAAGGATTAGTCCTTCCCCCCTCTTCCCTCTCCCTCCTGTCCTCTATCCTTCCTTCCATCCTTCCTGCCCTCCCTCTTTTTCCCCAGCTAGTAAATTATCCTGAAATAATTGCACAAAGTAAGTAGGCATATGTGATGATGAGTTCCAAGAAATGTCATTTGATTAGGGGAAAAAATAAGCTCAACCAAAGTAGATACAATTTTGGAAAGTCAGAGAGAACTTTGAATGTTAAAAAGAGAACCAAATTATACAGCTCCAGTCGTTGTTAGCCTTCTATCTCTGGTCAGCTCAGCAGTTAAAATCCAGTTCTTGAAATTCTTTTAGTTCTAAGACTTCCTTTTCTCCCATAGGAAAAGGCAAAGGTGATTCTAGTTAAAGCCAAAAATTGGCAGTGAGTTTGATGTTTAACTGCTCCCAGTTCACTTTCCAGGCAACTCTAGAAGAACATATTTTTTTACATTTTAATAATACATGTTAAAAGGGCAAAAAGAATCCCTTTTTTTCATGTTCAAGAAGAATTAACAAGTATGGCTTCATCTCTTCCCTTAGGAAAGCTTTTGAAGACAAGTAAGGGGAGGTGTTAACCACGTGAAGTAGATGCTGCTGTCAAACCCAGAGGGTTCAACAGTCTGGGAATAAAGCTTGCCCGAAGGAAGTGATCCAAGTGGTTTTCAAAGTTAATGACTTAACACCATTTTCCTTCTTACAGCCACATTATATGAAGATATATTTATGAAGCAAGAGTTGCAAGGTCAAAAATGTATCCACATTCTGCCTCATTTAGGATGCTTTTGGCTGCAAGTAGAAGATATTCATTTCAAACAGCTTTAACTTGGGGAATTTATTCTCTTACATAATAAGAGCCCTATTGAGCAAGCGTGGTGGCTCAGCTGGTAAAGAATCCATCTGCAATGCAGGAGACCTGAGTTCAATCCCTAGGTTGGGAAGATCCCCTGGAGAGGGGAGCAGCTACCCACTCCAGTATTCTGGCTTGGACAATTCCGTGGACAGTATAGTCCATGGGGTTGCAAAGAGTCGGACATGACTGAGTGACTTTCACTTCACATTCTCTTACATACCAAGGAAGGTAGTAATAAGGTGGTCATTTCAGGAATCCAAAAGCATCTTCAAGAACCCAGTTTCTGGGACCTCCCTGTTGATCCAGTGGTTAAGACTCTGTGCTTCCAATACAAGGAGCACAGGTTATATCCCTGGTCAGGAAAGTTCACTCGCTTTCTTATTGGTGATGGTGGAGGGGTGGGCTAGGTGTTCCCAGGCACTGGGGAACTGTTAGGGTCTCAAGACACCAGCAAAGGCCCTCTTGACATAGGCAACCAAACCCTCAACAGTATAAATACAGCCTCCCCACAGTGGTGTGGTTCTCCCTATGACTTTTCACCCTAGAACCTCAAATGGGGATTATGCCCCAAGCACCACTGTTCTAGTATTTCCCCCAAATGCTTCTAGTTGTTTCTAACCCCCATCCTCCACCCTATCCAGCAGGAGCCTTGATCCCCAGGGAGGGAGACTGCACACACTGGTCTGATCCCATGTCCTTCCTCTTTTCTGATACTTTTAGGTCCAACCCCCCAGATCAGAAAGAAGGCATTTACTCCATTTCCCCTCCCTGTTCAGAACTCCTCATGGATCCCATCCTCCTTCTCCCCCATCCTACGGCCTTCCTCGTGCCAGCAGAGGTTTTCATCCCTCCTCTTTCCTGTGAACACAAATCTCATGAATGAGCCTTAATAGAGAAAACTGTTCCCCTTAAGAGGAAAAATGACTCAGATCACTGAAAGAGGAAAAACACTTCTGTTTGCAAAACAGCATTCATTGCTATGGGTTTTTAAAAAATATTATCCCTGCTCCGTCACTTGTCAATTGTCTATGTCAAATGCATGCTTCTCAGTTTGAAACAAAGTTTTATTAAAGGCAGTTTCTTTCACAAACATATTTATTTATGATGAGCCTTTAGAGCAGTGACTCAGAAGCCAGGGATTCATTCACAGAGTTCTTGTCCACCTGGTAGCAATGTTCTATAAATTAGCGTAGTTTAGTGGGTTATTATGATACATGTCCTTTGTTGAGCACCTATTACACACCCCAAGTTTTACATCCGTTGATTCAACAATCTTAATTCTGACCCCTAACCCATAGGGAGTAATTATGATTTCCATCTTACTTCTTACTAAAGCTCAGAGAGGTTAAGTAACTTTCCCAAAGTCACACAGTGCTGAATTCAGAATTTAAGTGCAAGTCTTCTGACTCCCAAATCTGAATCCTTTCCTCTCCAATGGAAGCTGCAATGACACTTTAGCACAGTTAAGAGCACAGATTCTGGAATCTGACCAACCTGGATTGCAGTTCCAAGTAGACAATAATGTGTGACCTTGAACAAGTCATGTGACCAATTGAATCTTCAATTTCTCATCTCCAAAAGGAGGTAATAATAGTTCACACCTAGTATGGATGTTGTGAAGATCAAATGAGATAAAATACCATATGCCTTAGAGTTTAGGACAGCATGTAGGGAGCACTCTATATTAATTTTGGCCATTATTCTTGTTGTTACTGCATCTCCCAAGGGTCTTCATGCCAAAAAGAACTTAGTATCTGTTTCTATTGCAAATTTTACAAGTGAGAAACTGAGAGCTTAAAAGTTTACTTATCCATATTAATATATACATGTGTGTGTATATACACACATATAATTTCATATATATATATATATATATATATATATATATATAATTTTTGTCTCCAGAACTTGTGATATATATGTACATCACAGACTTTGGAGACAAAAATGTCATTGCTTGTTCAAAGACAAACACTGCAAGTTCAGAAATATATGGATTCCTATTTGGTTCCTCTTCAATCCATTGGTTTGGGGGTGTCTGATGAATCCGTGGGGTCAGAAAGCTGTTAAAAGATGTCATGGGAGAAAAGCATTCATGGGTATGGGCAAAGCAATAAAAAGAAACTCTAGAAGGCCATTAAGAGGACTATGAAGGAAAACTGCCAGCGACCATGAATAGTTCATCTATCAGCAGAAGAAATCAGCCCATAATTTCAAAAAACAAACAAAAATTGGGCCATAATGAGGCCCAATTAACTCATCCTTCACACACATTCTCCATAGTGGACATCTGTTGTTTTGGCTGCCTTTCTGGTAATTACAGCCCAGTTCCACTTTGGAGGAACTATATGACTGCCATAGAATTGTTTGGGGGTGACCCCATCCCTAACTCTAGGAGTGGGTCCTCATGACTTAAACCAATTAGCTAATCTCATTCCCAAAGCACAGTTCAAACACAGGCACATAGCCCTTCAGAGACAAGGAGACTTGAAGGCATGTGTCTGGGAGAGAAGCAGCTTTTGTTCTTCCTCTGAGTATGTCACAGCCATCTCATCATCATGCAGAGTCATGATGCAGAGCCTGAGGATGAAGCTGACTGACCTAGAGAGGAAGACAGAGTCACGATGGGAGCCCCGAATGAGCCTGAATGTAGGTAACTTCCGGAGCTTCTCTGTACCCTGAGCCTATACTGACCTCCCCACACAGGACATATATTATTTATACCACCAAGTGAGAGGTAGGATATTACCTCCTTTCTTCAGGAAACTCGGGGCTCAGATAGATTAAAAGAATTGCCTTTGTCACAGAAGCCAGGATTTGTACCTGGTTCTCTCCACATGCTCTCTAATCTTCTCAGCAAATGAAAACTCAGAGAGTTTACAGAACATGCCAGCGGTCACACAGTTGTAGGTAAGAGATGGAACTGGACTTCCCGTTCACAATTTTTTGTCTCCGAAGTGTGTGTACTCTGTTCTGATTTTAAACTATGAGCTGATTTTTGAATCAGAGCAAACAAGAAGGGGCTTCCCTGGTGGCTCTAGTGGTAAAGAACCCACATGCCAATGCAGGAGACATATGGGATGCAGATTGATCCCTGGGTAAGGAAGATCCCCTGGAGGAGTGTATGGCAACTCACTCTAGTATTCTTGCTTGGAAAATCCCATGGAAAGAGGAGCCTGGCAGGCTATAGTCCATGGGGTCACAAATAGTTGGACAGGACTGAAAGTGACTTAGCAACTTCAGTTCAGTTCATTCGCTCCATCGTGTCCAACTCTTTGCAACCCCACGAACTGCAGCATGCCAGGCCTCCCTGTCCATCACCAACTCCCGGAATTTACCCAAACTCATGTCCATTTAGTCAGTGATGCCATCCAACCATCTCATCCTCTGTCGTACCCTTCTCCTCCTACCCTCAATCTTTCCCAACATCAGGGTCTTTTCAAATGAGTCAGCTTTTCACATGAGGTGGCCTAAATATTGGAGTTTCAGCTTCAACATCAGTCCTTCCAATGAACACCCAGGACTGATCTCCTTCAGAATGGACTGGTTTGATCTCCCTTCAGTCCAAGGGACTCTCAAGAGGCTTCTCCAACACCACACTTCAAAAGCATCAATTCTTCAGCACTCAGCTTTCTTTATAGTCCATTCTCACCTGCATACATGACCACTGGAAAAACCATAGCCTTGACTAGACAGACCTTTGTTGACAAAGAATATCTCTGCTTTTTAATATGCTATCTAGGTTGGTCATAACTTTCCTTCCAAGGAGTAAGCGTCTTTTAACTTCATGGCTGCAATCACCATCTGCAGTGATTTTGGAGCCCCCCAAAATAAAGTCAGCCACTGTTTCCACTGTTTCCCCATCTATTTCCCATGAAGTGATGGGACCAGATGCCATGATCTTTGTTTTCTGAATGTTGAGCTTTAAGCCAACTTTTTCACTCTCTTCTTTCACTCTCATCAAGAGGCTTTTTAGTTCCTCTTCACTTTCTGCCATAAGGGTGGTGTCATCTGCATATCTGAGGTTATTGATATTTCTCCCGGCAATCTTGATTCCAGCTTGTGCTTCTTCCAGCCCAGTGTTTCTCATGATGTACTCTGCATAGAAGTTAAATAAGCAGGGTGACAATATACAGCCTTGACGTACTCCTTTTCCTATTTGGAACCAGTCTGTTGTTCCATGTCCAGTTCTAACTGTTGCTTCCTGACCTGCATACAGGTTTCTCAAGAGGAAGGTCAGGTGGTCTGGTATTCCCATCTCTTTCAGAATTTTCCACAGTTTATCATGATCCACACAGTCAAAGGCTTTGGCATAGTCAATAAAGCAGAAATAGATGTTTTTTTGAAACTCCCTTGCTTTTTCCATGATCCAGTGAATGTTGGCAATTTGATATCTGGCTCCTCTGCCTTTTCTAAAACCAGCTTGAACATCTTGAAGTTCATGGTTCACGTATTGCTGAAGCCTGGCTTGGAGAATTTTGAGCATTACTTTACTAGCGTGTGAGATGAGTGCAAATGGTAGTTTGAGCACACATGCAAATAAGAAAATGAATTCACGCTTTTAAGAGTAAGTTTCCAGAATCCATGAGGCTGGTGCACTCTAAACAAATTTGATATGCCTATATATCTTATTGTTAAATTCTCCCTCTGATAGGATATAGGGAGAGGGACAAGAAAGAGAAATATCATGATAACCTCATTATGTGCAGACAGATGCCCTGCTGGGTTTGTTCCCTGTTTGGAGGGTCCATTGGAAGCCACTAGCTTGCCCGCCAATCCATTCTCTCCTTTCTTGGTACCTGGCTGAACTATATTTCCTCCCTTGCAGTTAGACGTGTTCACATGATTCCCTTTCTGCCAATGAAATGCAAGTGGAAGAGATGTGCGCATAGGCCTTAAGCAGTGGGCGTGGCTCCACTGTGTTATTTCCCTTTTCCCTGGCCCACGCTGATGAATTTAATGCTAAGCAGGTAAAGGAAAGCGACATGATCACATAGGTCACTGATGGACCATGCAGATTAGAATTACCCCAGCATGGGAAGTGTTCGCCTCAGAACTGTTAAATGAGAGAGGAAAAACTGCTTTACTCTTTAAAGCCAAGTATTGTTTGGTATTTTTGTTGTAGCAACTTAACGTGTGTATTCTAAGAGGGGCGAGTCTAGTCATCCTGTAGGTGAGCTCAGGGCGTGTAAGTAAACTCAGCTCTTTACCTCAGGTGAAGAGTAGAGTTTCATGCCTCTTTGTTAGTCTTTAGGTGTGAAACATGCCTCTTTGTTAGTCTTTAGGTGTGAAAGTCTACCACTGCGAACCTTGGCTCAGGGACGAGCTGCAGAGTCCTTGAAGTATGACGCCAGCATCTGTAGCAGACAGAGGAAGAAGGGGACCCTATAACTTAGAAGAGCTTCCTGAAATTCTGGTGCTGTGAGCAGAGATTTGGGAAGAACAAGTGGACCCCAGAAACCTCTCTTATGTGAAGACCAAAGATTAAACCTCTCTTCTGCCTGGGGGAAGCTTCTGAAAGTACTTTGATGCAGTTTCTTAAAAAAGAAATCAGACAGGCTAGTAATTCATTGACAGCCAAGAACTAGAACTTCCTTTCTCTCTCTTATAGTACCAGTGTCTCAGGAAGGGGGACCTCTTCCAGAAATGAATTGTCCCAGGAGGCACATGTGCTGACAAAGCAAAAGACTTTACTGGAGGGGGCACCCAGGTGGAAAGCAGCAGGGTAAGGCAACCCAGGAGAACTGCTCTGCCACGTGGCTTGCAGCCTCAGATTTTATGGTAATGGGGTTAGTTTCCAGGTTGTCTCTGGCCAGTCATCTTCTTTAGCCCATAGTCTGACTCAGTGTCCTTCCTGGTGGTATGCATATCTCTCAGCCAAGATGGGTTCCCCAGCACAAAGGATTCTGGGAAGTTGATAAGACATATGGACTGGCATCTTCTCCCTCCTTGGACTCCTCCTGAATTCTTCTAATTAGTTTCAGTGGCAGCACCATATTCCTTCTTGAGACCTCCTGTTGTGAGACAACTCAGGCAAGCGGTTATGATCCTCCCTGGTCAAATTTGAGTGATTTCACTCAAGGGTTCCCTAATAGGTGGATTGATTTCCCAGCATAAATAGTATTTCTGAATAGTCACAATCCCTTTAAGCAGATAGATATTACGCCATTGTGGGCAACAGGAAAATGACCACCTCATACTCTACTGCTCAAAATGCTGGAGAAGCAGCATTGGTGGTACAGGAGTTAAGAGCTAGGAGTCCAAAGCCAGCTCTAGCACTTACTAGCTCAATGATCCAGCAACTGCTGCTGCCTCAGCTTCCTCTTTTTTGCAATGGGATGATAATAGTAGTACCTACTGCGTACCATCATCATGAGGATGGTCTTAGAATAGTGCCTGGCACATAGTAAGCACTAGGTGGATATTTGTTGGAAAATGTTGACACCTTTAAGAATGGGATTTTGAAAATGTGCATCAAAAGCCTCGACCCAGAAATTCCACATCTAAGAATTTTTTTCCTAAAGAGTAATTATGGGCATGTGCAAAGATTTATCTGCAAGAAAGCTCATTGCAACAACAGTGTTAGTTGCTCAGTCATGTCCAACTCTTTGTGACCGCATGGACTGTAGCCCACCAGGCTCTTCTGTCCAGGGAATTCTCCCAGCAAGAATACTGGAGTGGGTTGCCATTCCCTTCTCCAGGGGATCTTCCCAACCCAGAGAGCAAACCCAGGTCTCCCACATTACAGGCAGATTCCTTATCATCTGAGCCACCAAGGAAGCCCCATTGCAATAATAAGTGGCCATCAATAGTGGGCTGGCTAAATAAACAGTAGCAGAGGACAGTCACTTTTTATGCAAGGGGTTGTACAGCTGGAGCTCACACAGAATGCAAAACTCACATTATGCAAGATTAAATTCCCTCCCCAAAATAAAGGCAAAGCAAGATTTACATTCTTTCAAATTTTGCCCATAAAACAAATCTTAATTAATATTTTATACCCTACTATTTCTAACTGTGTAATTCAAATTTGCATTAAATGTAACCTACTGTATATTTATTATGGAGCCACACAAAAATTTATATTACAGAAGAATAAGTAAAGGCTGAGCAAGACAGCCATGATACATCAATTTTTAGAAGTGTGACCCCATTTTTATCAGATAGACACTTTTCAAATGCTGGGAAACTATACATCAAAATTTAAAATGTGCCGGCAGTTTTACTGATAATTTTTGGTTCCTGCCTTTATTTATATACCTACATTTTCCAAATATTCTCTGGGCATCGTGTTATTTTTATAATCAGAAATAATAAGTGGAACTTTTAAGGAATAAATATATCATTATATCATTGATACTAACCTAATTTTGAAAAAAATTTACAAAACCATCTATGCAAACAAATAGCTTCATAAAAGAAAATACTTTCAGCTTGTTCAGTGATGTCTACAGTGAACTGGAGATATGTTTTTCTCTAATAGTTGGTCCCAGGAGTAGATCTGGATAGAAAATAGCAAAGTTGACCAGAGCTCAAACTGAGATTCCATTGATCTAATCCAGAACCAATTAAATCAAATTGTGTTTCAGAATGCATCAAAGAACAGTTTCCAAAATTTTGATTTTATACTGGAGTATAGTTGATTTACAATATTGTGTTAGTTTCAGGTATACAGCAAAGTGATTCAGTTATATATATATATGTGTGTGTGTGTGTGTGTGTGTGTGTGTGTGTGAAGAGTTGACTCATTGGAAAAGACCCTGATGCTGGGAAGGATTGGGGGCAGGAGAAGGGGATGACAGAGGATGAGATGGCTGGATGGCATCACCAACTCCTTGCACATGAGTTTGGGTGAACTCCGGGAGGTGGTGATGGACAGGGAGGCCTGGTGTGCTTCGATTCATGAGGTCGCAAAGAGTCGGACACGACTGAGCGACTGAACTGACTGACTGATATACCTAATATATAAAAAAGATATATATATCAATTCATATACCTATTTTTTTTCTCAAATTCTTTTCTCATTTAAGGGATTACAGAATATTGAGTAGAGTTTCCTATGCTATACAATAGGTCCTTGTTGGTTATGTATTTTAAATGTAATAATGTGTATATGTCTATCCCAAACTCCCAATTTATCCCTCCCCCTATTGCTCCTGAAAAGAACACTTTAGAAGCCAGATTACACTGGATCACTTGCCTGTGTGTGCTTCTTTCTGAGATTTGGCCGTATCATTAAACAAAAAAGTATGCTGTTTTGGTGACTCAAAGAAAGAGCTAAAGACACTAAAGAGCCTTCAGTTACCTTCTCTGAGCTGTTGCTCTGAGCAGCGCTGGCATGCTCCAGGCAAAGCAGGAAGGAAGAGGAACTACAGCTCTTCAACACCTGGAGGAGGGAGAGGGGGAGGGAGGGGGAGGAGGGGGAGGAGAGGGAGGAGGGGGAGGTTCCTCTCCAAGGGACCCCAGGGAACCAATGGTTCTACGTGACAGCCCAGAGCATGCTGTGACCTCCTGAATCTTCTGTTACAGTTGGTAAATAGTGGGTATTAGTGCTCATTTGAGACTTTACAGACCTTACCTCGACACACACTAGGCATTGTGAACCCTCTTTAAGTTTTCATTTATTTTTCATTTTGAGTAAACACTCTGTGCTAAGTGAACACATTCCCATGGATTGTCCAGTTTACCCATCACAAAAAGTCTATGAACTTTCAGCTATGCAATGAGTGAGGTCTGAGGATTTAAGGTAAACTGTGGTGACCATACACAGACATAGAAAACAGACTTGTGGTTGCTAAGGGGGAAGGGGGGATGGAGTGGAGGTTCGGGGTTAGCAGATGCAAACTATTGCCTATAGAATGGATAAACAAGTTCCTACTTGTTCCCTGTATAGCATAGGGAACTTTATTCAATATCCTGTGATAAGCCATAATGGAAAAGAATATTTAAAGGGATTATATACATATATGTATAACTGAATCACTTTGCTGTACAGGAGAAATTAACACAACATTGTGAATCAGTTATGATGGTGGTGGTTTAGTCGATAAGTTATGTTCGACTCTTGAGACCCCATAGACTCTAGCCTGCCTCAATTTAAAAAAAAAAAATGAAAAAAGAAAAAATCGTGGTGACCATCGTTGATAACACTGAATTGTGGGGCTTCCCCAGTGATTCAGTGGTTGAAACTCTGAGCCCCTGTCTATGGGGCCTGGGTTCAGTCCCTGGAACTAGATCTCACATGCAGCAGCTGAGAGCCTGCATGCCACAACGGGCCCAGTGCAGCCAAATAAATAAACAAATACTTAAAGCAACAAAACAAAAAACACTGCCAAGAGAGTACAACTTAGGAAACTTAAAACGTAAATGTTCTCACTTTAAAAAAAAAAAAAAAAGGTAAATATGTGAAGTGATGGATGAGTTAATTAGCTACATGATGGAATCCTTTCCCAAAGACTGTGTGTATCGAATCACCATGCGGCACAATTAAATATCTTACAATTGTATTTGTCAATTATACGTGAATAAAGGTGAAATAAAATAAAAAATAATTTGTAAACATTGTAAGCCTATAGGGCAAACATGATCATTCTTCTCATCATACAGAACCGAGAACAGCATGAGAGTGTAGAGGACAAGAACTTGAGCTCTGGTTTGAATCCTGGATTCACCAGGCTTCTGAGCTGTGAAATCTTCAGCAAGTTACTAAAGCCTTTGGTGCCCCATCCTTCCATTTCCTCAACTGTAAAATGGAGACAAGTCTTCCCTGATAGCTCAGTTGGTAAAGAATCCGCCTGCAATGCAGGAGACCCTGGTTCGATTCCTGGGCAAGGGAGATCTCCTGGAGAAGGGATAGGCTACCCACTCCAGTATTCTTGGGTTTTCCCTGTGGCTCAGCTTGTAAAGAATCCTCCTGCAACGTGGGAGACCTAGGTTTGATCCCTGGGTTGGGAAGATCCCCTGGAGAAGGGAAAGGCTACCCACTCCAGTATTCTGGCCTGGAGAATTCCATGGACTGCACAGTCCATGGGGTTGCAAAGAGTGGGACCCAACTGAGCGACTCACAAAATGGAGATGATGATAACAGCGCCTGTGTAGTTTTCTTGTGGAAAGCTCCTGGAACAACACCTGGCGCAGAACAAATGATCAGCGTATATTAGCTCTTATGCAACAGATGAGGAAACCTGGGCTGAAACAGATACATTAAGCTACGCACAGTTAACAGAGCAAGTGTTGGAGCCAAGATCTGCTTGGATTTCCTTGAGATTCTCAGATCTTACAGTTTGGTTTGGGTCCTTGTTAATACCTCCTGTGTCTCTTGTTAACATGCTCAAGCTTTCCTCTCTCATCCGGAGCATTTGGTGTGCATTTCTAATAGCTGTTTTAATGTCCTCGTCTACTAATTCTGTCATCTCTGACATTTCTGAATCTGTTTCCAGTGATTGATTTTTCCTCCTCATTATAGCTCATAGCTTCCTGTTTCTTTGTCTGCCTAGTAATTTTTTAATGGGTGTCACACATTTTGAATGTTACACTGTTGAGTGCTGAACTTTTGTTTCGCCAGGCCGTGCAGCTTATGAAATATTAGTTCTCCGACCAGGGATTGAACCTGTACCCCTGGCAGTGAAATCTCAGAGTCCTGACTACTCAACCATCAGGGAATTCCCCCTGAAGTTTTGTTTTGTTTTTTAATTCTTTTAAATACTTGGAGGTTTTGCTTTAGGATGTAGTTAAGTTAGTGGAAATGATCTGAACCTTTTGAGGCCTGTTTTTAAGATTGCTTGGCAAGATCCAGAACAGCCTTAGTCTGGGACTGATTTGGGCACGACCAAGGCAGTATCTTTCTCAGAATTCTGCTCTGTATTCCACATATGAGGCATTCTTTTCTTTCTGGTTGCTGATGTCAAGGAAGGGGAAATTTCTCCCTCTATCCCTTTCGAGTTCTTATGCCTGGACATAATAAAGTGGATATAAGACAGATTAAGACAAAAACAAAACAAAAACAAATTTTAATGCATGTCCACGGAAACCCTATAGAAATGGGACCTAAGAAGTGGCCAAAGTAGGTAACTTTTATACTTTTCAGACAAAGAAACAATAGGTTTGTGAGGAATTGACAGAACCAAGAAACTTAGTATTTAATTAGTGAGGAATCTGAACAGAGTTTGGGCTTGGGTTAGGACAGTAAAGGAGTAACCAGGCTTGTCTCTACAGGCTTCTGGGCCTGTTAAGTCCTGCCTCCAGAGGTACAGGTTGTCCTTCTGCCTCCGGGGACAGGGGAGGCAGCTTTCATGTGAGAAGTTTATTTCTCGCTTTCAGGCAGACCCAGAGGAAGGCCAGAAATGTTCCCCTTGCATCAGCTGTTTCTTATTTAATTCAAAAAGTCAATATGCCACTGAGGCATATTTGAGGGGTAGCCTGCCCGGGGCCCCAACAGCAAGAACACAGATAGTTCCCGCCACATGTCAGCTCCATGTCAGCTTCTTGATATCAGTGACCAAGCTGCAGGACAGAGCGATCTAGGGTTTAGAGCTACATCATCCCATACAGGAGCCGGTTGGCACGTGTGACTTTTGAGCACATCAGACTCAGACTTGCGGTTGCCCTCCAGGTCCAGGATAGGTGGACAATAAGGGTACAGCACAGGGACGTCTTATGATAAACCCTATGTGACTCACTTTGTTGTACAGTGGGTCAAGCTGAAACCATTTGGTGGCATCTCAGGGAGCTCCAAAGAGCTCCAGTCCTTTATGTCTAAGAATTCAGTCACATGCAGGAGCAGGTGGGCATGCTGTGCCTCCATGTCAGCTTCTTTCTTGAGGAGATGTCATCCTTCCATCATCAGTTCCTCCTCCAGGTTGGGCAGGGGAGATTCCTTGTCCCTACATGGTCAAGCTGGGTCTATAAAGTATTGTTTTTCACGTGTGCAGAGAGCATGTGGCAACTTACTGAGCTTACTGGGCAGGATGTGGGTCTCATGCCACATTGTAAGCCTATAGGGCAAACATGTTTTATTTTTGGGGGGCATGTCTCGTGCTTCTGACGCATGGTTTTGTTGCTAAGGGAGCCTGGCTTTGTGGTTAAGCAAACCTGCTTTCTTGAGTGATCATTAACTTACAGGGGTCTGTCATATTCTTACAATCCTGTAGTGGGATTAACTGTTTAATCATCTACTTGGTTCTTCTATCCCCATAATAACTAGTCTGAACTGAAATGTGATTGTAAGTATAAAATGCACCCTGGCATTTTCCAAGATTTAGTACGACAAAAACAATGTAATGACTTTGTACTGTTAACACACCAAAGCAATGATAGTTTGGGTTAAAACAGTATTAAACTTGGTGTCTTTTTTACCCTTTTAAGAAGGCTACCAGAATGTTTAAAATCTTGTGTGGTGGCTTACATGATACGTCGCCCTGGGGGAGAGGGCATCCCAGAAGGGCAGGCCTGGACAGGCCCCAGAATCTTAGAACCCATCCCCAAGGCTTGAGGCTGACAGGAGGTGAAATCAAGTGAAGGCAGAGGAGGGGGCAACAGGATGCTAGAGGCACAAGTGAGAGGTTTCACCTTTTGCTGCTTGTGGTCCTTCCCCACCCCAATCCCCCAGGCAACGTAACATGAGTCACTCACCCACTGCCTTAAGGGAGAAAGTTGTTACTGTAAAAGCAGCGAACAATAGAAGCAGATTCTCAGTTGCTAAGATCAAAAGCCAAAGAAAAAGTCAGTCTCCAGACTGGGAAAAACCACCCCAGCTTTCATCAATTTACAGCATCCAGGCAGGAGAATTGGACCACCTGGATTCAAATCCTAGCTCTGTCCCTTACAGCTTCCTATCAACGCTTCCTATCTGTGTTTCTCAGTTTCTTCTTCCATAAAATGGAGCTGATAACAGTACCATCACCGACTCAATGGACCTGAGTTTGAGCAAGCTCTGGGAGATGGTGCAGGACAGGGAAGCCTGGCCTCCTTGCAGTCCATGGGGTCACAAAGAGTTGGACACAACTGAGCGACTGAACAACAAGAGTACTGAGCAACTTAGCTCACAAGTCTGCTGTGGGAGTTAACTTACACCAGGACTTAGAGAATAATGACTGATACCTAGGAAATACAGCCAAAATGTTTACTATGCCCCGTGAGTGAGTTCTGTTCAGCAGCAGGGCTGACAAGCCATATAATGAGTCAAGTAAGGACAGCAGTAGCTGCCATGTGGCTGATCAATTATCCTAAGGAATGACATCTATGTGATGTGAACCCCTGTCATTGTTTTGGGTCCATCTGGTCTACCCAGAGATGGCCCAGGAGCCAGGATCCTCCCAATCAGCTGAGGCCCCTAGGTCTTAAGACAAGCAGGTGTGGCTGGGTTGTAATGTGTCCATTTGTATTTAGGATCCAAGACTGTGCACAACATGTGACATGTCCAAGTGTGGCTGGCTGCTTAGGAGCATTAGCAGGTGGCTTGGACTGAAGTGGGCTTCCCTGGTGGCTCAGATGGTAAAGAATCCACCTGCAAAGCAGGAGACCCAGATTTGATCCCTGGGTCAGGAAGATTCCCTAGAGAAGGAAATGGCGCCCCACTCCAGTATACTTGCCTGGAGAATCCCATGGACAGAGGAGCCTGGCAGGCTACAGCCCAGGGGGTCACACAACTGAGCAACTAATATTTTTCACACTTTTGGACCAAAAGCATGACTGTTCCTTGCCTATCCATTCAGAGAAGAGCCCAGACTGGACCCAGCTTGCCCATGGCGCTCTCTTTAGTTCTTTTTTTTTTTTTTAATTTCTTATTGAAGTACAGTTGATTGATAATGTTTCAGGTGTACAGAAGAGTGATTCAGTTACACAGATACATAGATATAGATATGCGTTCTTTTCCATTATAAGTTATTATGAGATATTGAACATAGTTCCCTGTGCTATACAGTAGGTCCTTGTTGGTTATCTATTTTTTTTTAACTTTCTATTTTATATTGGAATGTAGCCGATTGACAATGTTGTGACAGTTTCCTGTGCACAGCAGAGTGACTCAGCCATTCATATATATGTATCCACTCTCCCCAGACTCCCCTCCCATCCAGGCTGCCACATAACATTGAGAGATGCTCTGAGTTCTTGACATTTGGAGGCACCTGTTGAGACTGTCCAGCCCTAGAGCTGCTCTCCCCTTAACTGAAGAGACCACTGTTGAATTCTGCTTCTAAGCGGCCAAAAGTCAGATAAACATATGGGGGTGGCAGATCCAACAGGGGATGGGGCCAAGGAGACCCGGACTCACAATCACCAGCTTGTCTCATCTTGAACTTGAAGCTCTCAAGAGTAGGCCGCTTATGCCCCTTGGTAATCTCAGAAGTTGGTAGGAGAGAAGCACACATGTTTGAGAATGAGCGAATGAATGGCCTAACAGTCATTAGGAAATGATTGAGGTCATGTGCTTTCAGTGGGAATATAGAAAATGGTGGTGGTGGGGGGTGGTGATGCCACTTCAAGGGACATCCAGTGGAGAGTCAGACACCCATCAAATATTTCTTGAGCACCTACTAGGTGGCAGGCATTGCTCCAAGCATTAGAAAGGATATACGGAGCAATGGAGTCTTCCCTCCAGGAGCTCACATGCCAGTGGACACAGAAGAGCAGTCAGAGAGGCTGGAGGATGACCTGTGGGAGGAAAGCTGGACCACTTGACAGAGGGGGAAACTGAGGCCCAGTGAGGTTCTATTTGCCCAGGCCACAGAGCTGGCAACTGACAGGACAGGATTTGAACCTATGTCTGTGTGATCTCAGAAAAGCCACAGTGAAAAAGGTGCGAGCAATCAAGGGCCCCATCTAGTTCAACACGCCCGAAAGATTTGGCCCAAAGATGGAAAGGATCCATGCCTGGGAAGTGCTCAGAGCCTTTAGTGGTTCTTAGTTCCAGGCCTGAAATAAATTAACTGGCTCCTCATGGCATTCAGGGGCTTCCCAGGACACTAGTGATAAAGAACCCGCTTGCCAGTGCAGGTAGACATAAGAGACGGCAGGTTCCATCCCTAGGGTGGGAAGATCCCCTGGAGGAGGAAATGGCAACCCACTCCAGTATTCATGCCTGGAGAATCCCATAGACAGAGGAGCCTGGCGGGCTACAGTCCATAGGGTTGGACCCGACTGAAGCGACTTACCACGCATACATAGTTGACTCAGAATTTTTTTTTCTTTTGGCTGTACATTGCGGCCTGTGGGATCTTATGAAAAGTTCCCCCAGCAGGGATGGAACCCGCACCCCATGCAGTGGAAGCGTAGAGTCTTAACCACTTCATCACCAGGGAAGTCTTTTTTTTTAAGACTCAAGAAATTATGATTTCCGGCTTTCTCCCTCTTTTGCCTCCTTTTGACGCTGATGATTTCTCGAAAGTCACTCCACATATTTGCCCTGTTTGGGTGTCTCCATGCTCTTAGCCTGGACCTGAGCGCTGTTTGGGAAGGACAGAGGCACAGTTGGGAAGTGCAAATACACGCTACACGGGCTAAGTCCGCGTTTGCCTCTGCACACGGTTAAGGTGCTTTGAACTTTAGGGTTAGCCTGACCTCTAGTGGTCAGACAGAGAACTAAGCCGAAAGCTCCTACTGCTGCTGCTACTGCTAAGTCGCTTCAGTCGTGTCCAACTCTGAGCGACCCCATAGACGGCAGCCCCTCAGGCTCCCCCGTCCCTGGGATTCTCCAGGCAAGAACACTGGAGTGGGTTGCCATTTTCTTCTCCATTGCATGAAAGCTCCTAGGAGAGGTTCAGACGGTAAAGAGTCTACTTGCAACACAGGAGACCAGGGTTCAATCCCTGGGTCGGGAAGATCCTGTAGAGAACGAAATGGCAACCCACTCCTGTGTTCTTACTGGAGAATTCCCAAGGACAGAGGAGCCTGGTAGGCTATAGTCCTTGGGGTCAAAGAGTCGACACAACTGAGCGACTAACACAGACAAGGCGCTTTTGGAGGCAGCTTTTACTGAGAGCTTACTAAACGCTGAGTTGTACTAATCCACAGAAGTTACTCCCCGTGGTGACGTCCGCAGAGTTCATAAGTGGAAGTGGCTGCTGCTGCTGCTGCTAAGTCGCTTCAGTCGTGTCCAACTCTGAGCGACCCCATAGACGGTAGCCCCTCAGGCTTCCTGGTCCCTGGGATTCTCCAGGCAAGAACACTGGAGTCGGTTGCCATTTCCTTCCCCAAGGCATGAAAGTGAAAAGTGAAAGTGAAGTCGCTCAGTCATGGAGAGGAGTTTAACCGAATCCCATCTGACTTGAGAACCCTCTTGTTTATCAAGGAGGCACAGCACCTGACTGGAGAGGGCCATCATCTTGTATTCAGAGAGATAGTCCTGCTTGTAAAGCCCTTCCAGAACATCGCCGGAACAGTACGAACATCCTGTGAGAGAAGCTGCAGTTCTTCAGGGCCTGCCCTAGAGTTACGTGCATAGCTGTCCACCCATATGGAGCGTTATGCAAGACCTTTGCGATAAACCAAAGCAAAAGGCACAGGATCCCTGCTTTCCGAACGTAAAGGCCACCATGTAGGTACCAGGATGGAGGTCCCCCGCTCACCAGCTGAATGTTCTTTTCTTGGGGACATAGACAGTGCCGTGAAAAGCCATCTTGTTTCAGGGCACCCAGGCTAGAAACTCAGCAGAGCCAGGGATGCCTCCATTTTATTTCCTTTTTCTCCATCCGTGAAGCTCCGAGTGGGACCTGGCCTGCAGTCGGCCAGAGCTCAGGCTGCCCTCCAGGGTTGGGGGGGACTCAGGTGTCATGAACGCCATCACCACTAGGATCAGCTGCTGCTGGTTAAGTGTAGACCCTCGTGGCAGGCGCTAAGCAAGCGTGACTTGCCTCCTCTCAGTTCATTCTCCCAGCATCCCAGTGAGGCAGGTACTACGGTATCATCATTTTACCAAAGAGGAAACTGAGGCTTAGAGAGGCTAAAACACTGGTCCAAGAGACGGTAGAGCCAGGATCAGAGCTCAGTTCTGATCCCAAATCCCACACTTTGGGGAGGAGGGTGACTAGGGGGAGAGGGAGCTGGAGGAGAAATGGACTGGGAGCTCTGTACAGCATGCAGGATCTTATTTCCCCCAACCAGGAGTTGAAGCTATGACCCCTACAGTGCAAGAGCAGGGTCTTAATCACTGGACTGTCAGGGAAGTCCTAAGAAGTTATTCCCATTTTTTAATTGAAGTATAGTCGATTTACAATATTATAAATATTGTAAATTATAAATATTGTAAATATCAATTTACAACATCTTTTTATTTAATATTCTTTTCCATTACGGGTTATCACAGGATATTGAATATAGTCCCCGATATATATATAGGGAATATAGAATATAGTATTCTATAGTTAAGACCTTTCTGTCTATCCATTCTAAATGTAATCGTTTGCATCTACCAACCCCAAACTCTCAGTCCGTCCCTCTCCCTCTGCCCCTCCCCTTTGACAACCTCCAGTCTGCTTTCTATGTCTCTGAGTCTGTGTCTGTTTTGTAGACAGGTTCACTTACGGATATTTTAGATTCCATGTCCCTTTCTTTAGGAAAAAAAAGCCAAAAATTATTTTAGCCGAACCAAGTGGCATGCAGGATCTTAGTTCCTGGACCAGGGGTGGAACCCACACCTCCTGCCGTGAAAGGGCAGAGTCCTAACCATTGGACCACCAAGGAATTCCCCCCCAAATCTTTTTTAAGCCCTGAACTCTATTGCTGCATCCCTGACTTCTGAGCATTACAGATTGATCTATAAAGCTCTGTGCATCCCAAGACCTGCTCATCACTGGTCTGAGGGTTGGGTTCCTGGGACAAGGATTTGAGTGCCAATTGTTTGTTTGGGAAGTGGTCCCAGGAGGCACCGGGAGAGGATTGGGGAAGCATCTGCTAGGGCTGGCATCGCCACATTCCACACACTGGGGGACTTAAACAACAGAGGAGGTTCTGGAGGCTGGAAGTCCAAGATCCAGGCACCAGCAGTAGGACTTCCCTGGTGGTCCAGTGGCTAAAACTCTCCACTCCCAATGCAGGGGGCCTGGGTTCAATCCCTGGTCAGGGAACTAGATCCCACATGCTGCAACTAAGACCCGGGGCAGTCAAATAAAATAAATTAAAATAAATAAATAATAAAGATAGAATTACTTTTTTAAAAAGGTGCCAGCAGGCTTGGATTCCTCTGAGGGCTTCCTCCCTGGCTTGCAGATGGCCACTTTCTTGTTTCATCTCCACGTGTTGTCCCCCTGTGTGCTCCCCTCAAGTCTCTCTGTGGCCTAAAGCCAGTCAGGTTGTGTTAGGGCCCACCCTAATGGCCTCATTTTTTTTTTTTTTTTTGGCTGCGTTTGCTGCTCTGGGTCTTCACTGTGGTGCATGGGCCTCTCTAGTGGGGATGCATGTGGACTCTGGAGCACATGGGCTCCATAGTTGCAGCACAGAGGGCTTAGTTGCCCCAAGGCAGGTGGGATTTTAGTTCCCCAACCAGGGATCAGACCCACATCTCCTGCAAGGTGGATTCTTAATCATTGGGCCACCAGAGAAGTCCCGTTCTCATTTTGTTTTATTGAAAAATAGTTGTTTACCATGTTGTGTTAGTTTCAGGTGTACAGCAAAGAGGTTCAGTTTTATGTATATCTTCTTGGAAAAACCATAGCCTTGACTAGACGGACCTTTGTTGGCAAAGCAATGTCTCTGCTTTTCAATATGCTAACTAGGTTGGTCATAACTTTCCTTCTAAGGAGTAAGCGTCTTTTAATTTCATGGCTGCAATCGCCATCTGCAGTGATTTTGGAGCCCAAAAAAATAAAGTCTGCCACTGTTTCCACTGTTCACCATCTATTTCCCATGAAGTGATGGGACCAGATGCCATGATCATTTTCTGAATGTTGAGCTTTAAGCCAACTTTTTCACTCTCCTCTTTCACCTTCATCAAGAGGCTTTTGAGTTCCTCTTCATTTTCTGCCATAAGGGTGGTGTCATCTGCATATCTGAGGTTATTGATATTTCTCCCAGCAATCTTGATTCCTGCTTGTGCTTCTTCCAGCCCAGCGTTTCTTGGTCATATATGGATGTAAGAGTTGGACTGTGAAGAAAGCTGAGCGCCAAAGAATTGATGCTTTTGAACTGTGGTGTTGGAGAAGACTCTTGAGAGTCCCTTGGACTGCAAGGAGATCCAACCAGTCCATTCTAAAGGAGATCAGTCCTGGGTGTTCTTTGGAAGGACTGATGCTAAAGCTGAAACTCCAATACTTTGGCCACCTCATGCGAAGGGTTGACTCATTGGAAAAGACTCTGATGCTGGGAGGGATTGGGGGCAGGAGGAAAAGGGGATGACAGAGGATGAGATGGCTGGATGGCATCACCAACTCGATGGACATGAGTTTGGGTGAACTCCAGGAGTTGGTGATGGACAGGGAGGCCTGGCGTGCTGCAATTCATGGGGTCGCAAAGAGTTGGACATGACTGAGCGACTGAACTGAACTGAACTGATGTATTCTTTTTCTGATTCTTTTTCATTTTAGGTTATTATAAGGTATTGAAGGTATATAGTCCTATGTGCTATACAGTAGGTTATTGTTGTTTATCTATTTTATGTATAGTGGTGTGTATCTGTTAATCCCAAATCCCTGATTTATCCCTCCTCCCATTCCCTGCGTTGGTAACCGTAAGTTTGTCTTCGATATCTATGAGTCTATTTGCTTCGTAAATAAATTCACTTGTATCATTTTTTTAGATTCCACATATAAGAGATATCATGATATATGTCTTGGTCTGACTTGCTTCACTTAATATGATAATCTCTAGGTCCATCTGTGCATGTGTGCTAAGTCACTTTAGTTGTGTCTGACTCTATGCGACTCTATGGACTAGAGCCCACTGGGCTCCTCTGTCCATGGGATTCTCTGGGAAAGAACACTGGGGTTGGTTGCCATGCCCTCCTCCAGGGGCTCTTCCTGACCCAGGGATCAAACCTGCGTCTCCTATGTCTCCTGCATTGGCAGGTAGGTTCTTTACCACTAGGCCACCTGGGAAACCTCAGGTCCTTCCATGTTCCTGAAAATGGCCTAATTTCATTCTTTTCATGGCTGAGTAATATTCCTTTATAAATGTATACCATGTCTTCTTCATTCATCTGTCAATGAATATCTAGGTGGCTTCCATGTCTCATGTAACTGAACATGCCAGCACTGCTGAATCTGGTGTTCAAAAAATAGAATTGGGAACTTATCTTTCTGAAATCTTGACTCCATTTTCTGTGCTGGTTTCATTTGAAGGAAGGTTCTCTCTATGTCACAAGCAGCTCCAGAGCTGCATTCTACCAGCCCTTTATCGGTTAGGATGCTTTTGGTTACTAGTAACAGAAAAACTGGCTTGACAATAAAGATAGTACCCAGGGTCCAGAGAGGGCTGGTCATTCACTATCTCACATTTTGTTTTTAAGTTACTCAGTCATGTCCAATGCTTTGCGACCCCATGGACTGCAGCATGACAGGCTTCCCTGTCCTTCACCATCTCCTGGAGCTTGCTCAAACTCCTGTCCATTGAGTCAGTGAGGCCATCCAACCATCTTGTCCTCTGTTTTCCCCTTCTCCTCCTGCCTTCAATCTTTCCCAGCATCAGGGTCTTTTCTAATGAGTTGGCCTTTGTATCAGGTGGCCAAAGTATTGGAGCTTTAGCTTCAGCATCAGTCCTTCCAAAGAAATTCAAGGTTGATTTCCTTTAGGATTGACTCGTTTGATCTCCTTGCAGTCCAAGGGACACTCAAGAGTCTTTTCCAACACCACAGTTCAAAAGCATCAATTCTTCGGAACTCAGCCTTCTTTATGGTCCAACTCTCACATCCATACATGACTACTGGAAAAACCATAGCTTTGACTCTACAAACCTTGGTCAAAGTAATGTCTCTGCTTTTTAATATGTAGTTATTCAGAAAATACCACCAAATGCGCCGACGATGACTCCAAATATGCAAAAAGCATAAAATATGAGTTTGGACTGGATCTATTCCCACCCTTTCCTCCAATCTATTCCCTACATAGAATTTCAAGTGACCCTTTACAGTGCAAATATAACTATATGACTCCCCCAGTCAACACCCTTCAGTGGCTGCCTCTTGCTCTTTGGAAATCTTCGCTGCAAAGATCAACACAGCCTCTGCACTGGGTATATCTGTTGACCTGGCAGGTGAGTTCTTTTCAACCCCCATCAGAAAGGAGGACCTTGGGGCTTCTCTGGTGGAAGAGTGGATAAGAGTACACCTACCAATGCAGGGGACACAGGTTTGATCCCTGGGTCAGGAAGACTCCATATGCCATGGGGCAGTTAAGCCCGTGCACCGCAACAACTGAAGCCCAAGCGCCTAGAGCCAGTACTCCACAAGAGAAGGCACCACAATGAAAAGCCAGAGCAAGAGTAGCCCCCACTTACTGCAACTAGAAAAAAAACGCCCATGCACAGCAATGAAGACCCAGTGCAGCCAAAAATAAATAAATAATAAAAAAAGAAAGAAGGATCGAGAGGCGTTCCACTCATTTGTTCACATTTGTGGTCTTGTCCAGAGTGACACCAACTCCCCTGCTCTTTGTTATAATGTCGTCCCAAGGGATCTCGATCTTCTGGATATCCACTGGTCCACCACACATATCTCTCCGGTGCACTATACTGATGACACCATGCCCATCAGAGCTGACGAACAGGAAGTGGAAGATGTCTGGACATTCTGGTGTACCACGGGAGAGGAGACAAACTCAACAGAGACTCTGGAGTCTGCCACACTGGTGATGTTTTCCTTCCAGCCTGGTGGTCTAGGGCATAGCAAGTCATCCCCTCTGAGACAAAGGGAAGGATACTGCACCTCTCATTTCATATTACCAAGAAGATACAGCAGAAGATGTGCGCTCAGGGTTTTAGAGACAAATTATAGGTACTTGGGAATGATGCTTCTTACTACCTCAGGGAGCTACTGGTTTTGAATTAGACCCAGAACAAAACAGGGCTGTGTAGTAGGGTTTGCACCTTACAGAGGGTCCTGAAACTGGAGCTGTATAGATTCCATGGCAGAGAGGTATCCGTGGTGGAAAATGATACTGGGTAAAATCTCTGCAAGCCCCGAAAGGAGAACTGCAACACAGACTCCTTGAGTTCTGGACAAAGGCCATGCCATCTGCTTCAGGAAACTCCTGAGAGTTTGAAAAACCAGCCCCTGGCATGCTACTGGGCTTTAGTAGAGACTGACTACCTAACCATGGGATAACCATCATGAGCTGAATATTGTTAGACCAACGAAATTATAAGATTGAGCGAGTGCCTTAGAAACCCATAGTACAGTAGAAAGGGCACATTTGGGACCAGTCCAGAGCAGGTCCAGAGGTCTTGATTAAATAATACAAACATGTGACCCAGATCTCCCTGTTACCTACCTCTATTGCTCTGACCTTCATCCTTGGCTCATAAGAGTTTCGTATAGGCCTGCTGAAGGAGAAAATTCAAGCCAAAATCCTAGATGGGTTGGCTCAATATATTAAAATACTTAATATACTTAAATAAATAAATACTATTTATTTCATCAGTATACTTAAAATATACACTGCTCCTGGCTTCACTGGTGGCTCAGCGGTAAAGAATCCACCTGCCAATGCAGAAGACATGGTTCGATCCCCAATCCAGAAAAATTCCACTAGCCCATGCAGCACAACTATTGAACCTGTGCTCTAGAGTCTGGGAACCACAGCTACGGAAGCCCATGCACCCTAGAGCCTGTGCTCCACAAGAGAAGCCACCACAATGAGAAGCCCGTGCATGGCAACTGCAGAGCAGCCCCCACTTGCCTCAGCAAGAGAAAAGCCCACACAGCAATGAAGATTCAGCACA
Source organism: Bos javanicus (assembly GCF_032452875.1). Taxonomy (NCBI): domain Eukaryota; kingdom Metazoa; phylum Chordata; class Mammalia; order Artiodactyla; family Bovidae; genus Bos; species Bos javanicus. The sequence goes on from NC_083892.1 coordinate 22,147,893, forward strand.
AGTGAAAATAAATACATAAGTAAATAAAAGAAAATGCAGTGCTCCTACATGACTTCTCCACTCAGGGGCAGCTTTGGAAAACTGGACAGAGCTTTGAGCAGTATATCTGTCATCAGTTTTGTGAGAAGAGAGAAGTGGCCTGAGTTAAGGATATATGCTAGCTTCTCGGCAGTGGCGAGTGGCTTCAGTGATTGGTTGGGAGCCTTGAAGAAGCAAGATTAGAGGATCAGAGATCTTAGAGCAGAAGTATGTGGGTAGATCTGATCTGTGGGAGAAGCACAAGTATGTGGATCCTCGTGCCTTTTCTTAATAACCATTAGAGGGCAAAAGAGAGCAGCTAAAAGCTGAGTGCACAGGGTGACTTGTCCAGTGGAGGTTGGCCAGCCTCTTCAATCAGCTGTAACCGTGCCATAGCTGTGAGCCCTTAAATGGAATAACCACCTGGCAGAGTTGGAGACTCAGCAAGGACCCAACAATGTGGACTCCCTCCCACCAAGGCTGGTCCAGCCACTGCTGCTGCTGGACACTTAGCCTGTCAGCATCATCCGTCGACACTGAATCCTATCTATGATGGCATCCCTGGAAGAACCCAACCAGCCCACGGGTGGCAAGGAGATTGCATTGGACCATTTCTCCCCTGGATGAGGCAGTGGTTTGTCCCTATTGGGATTCATCTGGATTTCAAGTATGGGTTTGTTTACCTTTCCCGTCCACAGTACTTTGGCCAGCACCACTATTTCAAGATTCACAAAGTGTCTGGTTTTCCATCATGGGAGCCTGGGTGACAAAGTCTTAGACCACGGGATTCCCTTTATGGTGAAGGACTTGGGCATAATATGCCACATCACTCAGAAGCTGCCTGTCTGATAGAACGCTCCAATGGCCTCTTAAAAGCACGGCTAAGACACCAGCTCAAGGATGACACCTTGGAGGGTTAGGATGCTGTCTCTCAAGATACAATATATACTTTGAACCAGTGGCCATTATATGATGGTGTGTCCCTAAAAGTGGTAATGCATGCATATGAGAATCATATTCCTCTCCACCATCACTCCCAGCAATGCACTTAGGGAGTCTATACTGCCTCTCCCTGCAACCTGAAGCTCTGCTGAACTGAAGTCTCTGTTCCTAAGGGAAGGTTTAGGGATCATTCCACTAACCTAAGGCTAATTTGCTACCTGGTCACTTTAAACTCCTTATGCAAGCCAAAAAAAAAAAAAAAAGCAATTACTATATTGTGTTGTGTGTTCAGCCTCTCAGTTGTGTCCAATGCTTTGCATGTCAGATGATATAGACCCCATGGACTGTAGCCCACCAGGCTCCTCTGTCCATGGAATTTTCCAGGCAAGAATACTATAGTGGGTTGCCATTTGCTATTCCAGGGGATCTTCCCAACCCAGGGATCAAACCCCAGGCACCTGCATCTCCTGCATTGATAGGTAGATTTTTTACCACTGCGCTACCTGGGAAGCCCAGTTACTATATTAGCAGGGCTAATTGACTCATTATTACAAGGACATAGGATTGCTGCTATCATATACAATGAGCAATATATAATGCTGCTATCATATATCATATATATCAGAGAAGAGGATTCTTAAACTCAGAGGATTTCTTGGGGTGCCCCCTGGGTGCTCCCATGGCCTATTTTAACTGTGAAGAGGCAATTAGAGCAACCCCAGCCTCCTTCCAGCATGGAAACCTAGGACCCAGAGCCTTCAGGGATGAAGATCTAGGCTAAACCACCACACAAGCAAAACTGGTGGCCAAAATAAGCCCAGGAAAAGATGTTCAGCATTATCAGTTATTAGGGAAATGCAAATACAAACCACAGTGAAATATCACTTCCCACCCACTGGGATGTCCACACTCAAAAAGAAGAACAAGCGAGGATGTGAAAAAATTGGGGATGTAAAATAGTACAGTTGCTTTGGAAACAGTGTGGTGATTTCTCAAAATGTTAAGCTTTGAGTTACCATATGACCAAGTAATTCCATGCCGAGGTATCTACCCAAGAGAAATAAAAACATATGTCCACACAAATACTTGTACACAGATGTTCATAGCAGCACTGTCCATCACAGTCAATAAGCAGAAGCAGCCCAAATGTCCACTGAATGGATAAACAAAACATCATATTCATACAGTAGAATATTATTCAGTCATAGGAGTGAAGTACTGATACATAATACAGCGTGGACAAACGTTGAAAATACTGTGCTCTGTGGAGGCCAGCATAGAGGTTCCTTAAAAAATTAAAAATAGAGTAGTATGGAAACATATACATTACCATATATGAGAAAGATAGCCAATGAAGATTTGCTGTATGAATCAGGGAACTCAAACTGGGGCTCTGTAGCAACTTAGGAGAGTGGAATGGGGAGGAACGTGGGAGGGAGGTTCAAAAGGGAGAGGATATATGAATACCTACAGTTTATTTATGCTGATGCATGGCAGAAACCAACACAATATTGTAAGACAATTATCCTTCAGTTAAACATAAATTTAAGTGTTAAAAAACATTGAGAAAAAACTAAAAATAGGGTTATAATCCAGCAATCTGACTCCTGGACATATATCCAGAAAAGATGAAAATTCTAATTTGGAAAGATACACGTACCCCAATGTTCATAGCAGCACTATGTACAATATCCAAGACCCAGAAGAAACCTACATGTCCATCAATAGATGAATGAATAAAGAAGATATGATTATATATATATGGTGTATGGGTATACACACATACATATCATATACAAAATGATTTCATTTTATATATGAGACATAAAAAAAGAATGAAATAATGCCATTTGCAGCAACATGAATGGACCCAGAGATTATCATAGGAAGTGAAGTAAGTCAAATATGTTATCACTTATATGTGTAATCACTTATTTACAAAGCAGAGATAGGCTCACAGACATAGAAAACAAACTTAGGAGGAATTCCTTGGCGATCTTGTAGTTGGGACCCCCCACACACACCCTTTCACAGCCAAGGGCGTGGGTTCAATCCATGGTTAGGGAACTATGATCCCAAAAGCTGTGCAGTGCAGTCGAATTAAAAAAAAGTTCCCCAGTGGGGTTTGTGCCCCAGTTACCCATAGCAGTAACCTGTTCCATGAAACACTTTTAACTGGCTTCCTTCCTTTCCCTGTCTCATGACCCTAATTCCCTACTGAGGCTTCTTGGGATCAACTGCCAAATAAACTATGTGCATTTACATCCTTGTCTCAGGATCTGCTTCTAGAGGAACTCAGTTCCAGGCAGGGTTTCCCCAGTGGCCATCGGTACATGCAAATTCAAATTTACATTTTATCCTTTCAGCAAACTAAACTGATGCAGAGGTGGGGGGCAGGGCCATAGATTGTTTCTCCTGAATTACTTTTTGGCCCTGGGAGGAGGCAAGTGAAAAGCTCTGAGGACGCTAGGCATTTTCAAGTAAGAGGAACAACTCTTTGAGATTCTCAGAATTCCATTGGTCCCAGCACATTTCCAACAGTTGCCAATGTTCCCTAGACTATTTCGTCATATAAGAAGCTATCATTGTGGGGCTTCCCGGGTGGCTCAGTGGTAAAGAATCAGCCTGCCAATGCAGGAGACATGGGTTTGATCCCTGATCTGGGAAGATCCCGCATGCCACGGAGCAATTAAGCCTGTGCCCCACAACTACTGAGCCTGTGCTCTAGAGCCCGGGAGCCAAAACTACTGAGCCCGTGTTCTCAACTACTGAAGCCTGCACACCCAGAGCCTGTGCTCTGCAACAAGAGAAGCCACCACGATGAGAAGCCCAGGGCACTGCCCTAGAGAGTAGACCCCTCTCGCCACAACTAGGGAAAAGCCTGTGCAGCAACGAAAACCCAGCACAACCAAAAAATTAATCAACGTTTTCAAAAAGAAGCTACCATTATGCATCAGCTGTACTTCAATTTAAAAAATAATTAACTTTTTAAAAAGGAAGCTACCCCTGTCTTGAAAGAATCTTGTCCCATAGGAGTGGACTCATGCCCTGTGAAATTTCCCCACGCTTTTCTTTTAGGAGAACCTTTTAAGATGTCTCTGGCGGGCTGACAAATGTTTCTAGATGTATGCTGTGTACCTTCACTAGGACAATATACATGATCTGAAGCGGGTATTTTGGGACTTTCCTGAGGCCCAGTGGTTAGGACTCCATGCTTCCACTGCCAGGGGACCAGGTGTGATCCCTGGTGGGAGAAATAAGGTCCCTGCAAATGCTGGGGCCAAAAAGGGGATTATTTTAATTAAAGGAGCAAGTAAGCCTTTATATGTCACCCCAGAAGCTTAGATTGTTTTTGAGTGGTTCCATGAAGTTCATCTGAATGTGACTCTCAAGGGACCTGAAAACAGACTTAGACAGACGCTGCTTTGAGGCCATAAGTGGCTCAGTGGTAAAGAATCTGCCTGCCAATGCAAGAAATGCAGGTTTGATGCCTGGGTGAGGAAGATTCCCTGGAGGAGGAAATAGCAATCCACTCCAGTACTCTTGCCTGGGAAATCCTGCAGACAGAGGAGACTGGTGGGCTATAGTCCATGAGGTTGCAAAAGAGTCAGACACAACTTTGCGACTAAACAAATGGGGTCTTGGCAGACAGAGATGCCTGATAGTTTTCTTTCTTTTTTTCCCTTTTTAAGTGGATGGGTAGAAGGGAGGTGCATGAACAGTGTCTCTGGAGGGAGAGGAGGCACTTAATAAACCAACTCTAATTTACTGGGTAGGGTTTGGGGCAGTGTGACTAAGGGGTTAATTAGCTTCAGGTCTGGGCCGGGGCAGGCCTACCTGGGAATGACCTGAGATCTCTGAGTTCACACAGCAAAATAGAATACCTGCTATAGAAAATAGTTTGTTGGTTCCCCATGAAAGTTAAACATAGGGGCTTCCCTGGTGGCTCAGTGGTAAAGAATCTGCCTGCCAATGCAGGAGACATGGGTTCCATCCTTGACCCAGGAAGATCCCGAGTGTGGTGGAGCAACTAAGCCCATACACCACAACTACTGAGTCTGTGCTCCAGAGCACAGAAGGCACAGCTACTGAAGCCCGGGCACCCCGGAGCCAGTGCTCCAGACGAGAGAAGCCACCGCAATGAGAAGCCTGCACACCGCAACTTGAGGCTAGCCCCAGTTCACCAGAGCTAGAGAAAACCGTACGTTCACCAGTAAAGGAACGGATAAACGAAACTATACAACAGTATATCTTTCAGCCATATAAAAGGTGGACAATTAGTCAGCAAAAAGTACCAATACATGCTGCTGCTGCTGCTGCTGCTGCTGCTGCTAAGTCGCTTCAGTCGTGTCCGACTCTGTGCGACCCCATAGACGGCAGCCCACCAGGCTCCCCTGTCCCTGGGATTCTCCAGGCAAGAACACTGGAGTGGGTTGCCATTTCCTTCTCCAATGCATGAAAGTGAAAAAATAAAGTGAAGTTGCTCAGTTGTGTCCGACTCCTAGTGACCCCATGGACTGCAGCTCACCAGGCCCCTCCGTCCATGGGATTTTCCAGGCAAGAGTACTGGAGTGGGTTGCCATTGCCTTCTCCCCAACACATGCTACAACATGATAAACCTTGAAAATATGGATGAATCTTCAAAACGTGATGCTAGGTGAAAGATACCAGACAGCAAAGACTACGTAGAGCATCATTTCATCTATATGAAATGTCCAAATTAAACAAATCCATGAAGACAAATTATGGTTCAGGACAGGACTGAAGGAGGTGAGTTGGTGTTAGCAGGCATGAGTGGGGAATGACTGCTAATGGGTACCAGGTTTCTTGTGGGGTAATTAAAATGTTCTAAAATTAGTGATGATGGCTGCATGACTCTCTGAATATACCTAAAGCCACTGAACTGTATATGTTTAAAAGGTAAATCTTATGGTATGTGAATTATATCTCAAGAATTCTGTTATAAAGATTGTTGTTGCTCAGTAGCTAAGTCATGCCCAACATTTTGCGACTCCATATGGTGACAAATAAGCACTTGAAAAGATGCTTCTCATTATTAACTATTGGGACATATACATGAGATACTCCCACATATCTGTTAGAAAGACTTTAAAAAAAAAAAAAAGGAAAAAGACTGAAAATATCAAGAACTGACAAGGTCGTGGACCCGTGGGGAGTCTCATACATTGCTGGTGGGAATGCAAGATGGAGCAACTTTGGAAAACAGTTTGGCAGGGTTTTTTTGTAAAGTTACATGTACGATGGCTCAATAACTTATTCTTAGGTATTTACCAAAGATAGATGAACACATGTTCATACAGAAACCTAAACCTGAATTTTATAGCACTGTCATGCATAATCGCCCAAACAAGAAACAACTTAAGGACTTCTCTGCAGTCCAGCAGGTAAGACTCCGAGATTCCATTGCAGAGAGCATGGATTCAATCCCTGGTAAGAGAATTAATATCCCATAAGCCGATCCCTGGGTCAGGAAGATCTCCTGGAGGAGGAAATGGCAACCCACTCCAGTATTCTTGCAAGCACAATCCCACGAACTGGGGAGCTTGGCAGGTACAGTCCATGGGGCTGCACAGAGTCTGATGCAGCTAAACATGCTCACATGTTCACTAGTAAATAATAAGCTGCATACAGCCAAAATAAAAAGCAACCCAAATATTTCAGCTGATGAGTAACCAACCACGATGTACCCGTACAATGCAAGATGAGTCAGTGACAGAAAGGAATGAACTATGGCTTCAACAACATGGATGAATGTCAAATTAAATAGGTTAAGTGAAAAAAGACAGCCTCAAAAGGCAACATATATATGGTATGGGGACTTCCCCTGGCAGTCCAGTGGATAGGACTCTGTGCCTCCAAAGCAGGAGGCATGAGTTCCATCCCTGATCAGGGAACTAAGATCTCACATGCTGGTATAGTGGAGCCAAAAAAAAAAGGCAAAATACAGTATGAAGCCATTTATAGGATGAATGGTAAAATAGCAGGAAGAGAAGACAGGTCAATGGTTGTCTGGGACTGGCAGTAGAGCGAGGGGCTGACTACACAGAGGAACCCATGGGAATTTTGGAGGCGATGGTGCTTGGCGATGTGACTGTATTCTGCCAAAAATCAGAAACCTGTAAGCTAAGATGAATGAATTGTTCTGTGTGAAAATTATACCTCAATGAATCTGACTTCAAAAGAAAAAATATGAAAGCAAAGCGGGAAATTACTCTTTCTGCTCATATGGCTGGACCAACCATCTAACTCCATCTTTCCTTCCCAGAAAGCAATCACTGTTATCAGCCTGTGTATCCTTTCAGCTTCTCAGAAATATTCTAGATATATACAAGTGCATATGTACATATGCATGTATGCACACACAATACGAAGTGAAGTGAAGTGAAGCCGCTCAGTTGTGTCCAACTCTTTGCGACCTCATGGACTGTAGCCTACCAGGCTCTTCCGTCCATGGGATTTTTCCAGGCAAGAATACTGGAGTGGGTTGCTATTTCCTTCTCCAGGAGATCTTCCCGACCCAGGGACTGAACCCGGGTCTCCCGCATTGTAGGCAGGTGCTTTACCATCTGAGCCACCAGGGAAGTCCCATATACAATATGCATACATATAATTTTAGAAGTCTATTATACACTGGGTTTTACTGTGCTTTGCACTTTAAAAATCTTGAACATCCTCCCATATCAATTCATAGCAGGTTGTCGCATTCCTTTTTTCTTTTTTTGAAGCAGGCAGACACCGTGGCTGAACTCAAGCTGCAGACCACCTCCCCTGGAAGGTAAGCAGCTGCTGAAGTGTAGCAATTCACTTTGTTTAACCACCACAGCTGGAGTTGACCTGTTTACAAGTGATCTGCTAGAGATTTCAGCAGGGGTCATGTATAGAATGTGAGGTTCCTCTTCTCTGGATCTCCCTTTCCAGGATTTCCCCCTCAATTTCCAGAGGCAGTGTTCATGAAAGGGAAGCCCATGGCTCAATCGGGAAAGAATCTGCTGGCAATGAAGGAGACCCAAGTTTGATCCTGGGCCCCGAATATCCCCTGGAGGAGGAAACAGCAACATACTCCAGTATTCTTACCTGGAAAATCTCATTGACAGAGGAGCCTGGTGGGCTACCGTCCATAGGGTTGCAAAGAGCCAGACATGAATGAAACCACTTAGCACGTGTTCATGAACACTCAGCCCTCTGACTCTTCAGGTCAGTAAACCCAGGAATTCTGGCAGAATTGTAGCCACCCCACCTCCAGCGCCTCCACTTAGCAAAGATTTGCGCTGCCTTTGAAAACAGGACATTCACCCGGTCCTGTCCTTTTCTTCTACGTAATAGCCACCACTAGAACCCGCCTGTCTTTAAACATTCCGAAGTGCCCTCATGCATGCTAAGTCCCTTCAGTTATGTCCAGGTCTTTTCGACTCTCTGGACTGTAGCCCACCAGGCTCCTCTGTCCATGGGAATCTCCAGGCAAGAATACTGAAGTGGGTTGCCATGCCCTCCTCCAGGGGATCTTGCCAACCCAGGGATTGAACCTTCGTCTCTTAAGTTTCCTGCATTGCCAGGTGGGTTCTTTACCACTAGTGCCACCTGGGAAGCCCTCGGGTCATTAATTAATTCATTTGTTTTTAATATTTTGTCCAGCATTTTATCACTGTTAACTGCATGTGACTGATCTGGGGGGGTATAAGTCCTTGACTGGAAGAGGGACTTTGCCTCACTCTTTTTAACTGCCACATTTTACCTTCAGGACCACTCTGCAAGAAGGGTAATGTTCTTGCCTCCTGTCTGCAGAGCAAAGTGTCGTATGGGCCCATTGGACCCCAGAACATTGGAGCATTTTGAGATTGAGTGTGATTTTTTCCCCAAAAAGATTTTATTTTATTTTTTAGCCATTTAAAAAAATTGAAGTGTAGTTAATTTACAATATGTTAGTTTGGCGTGTACAGCAAAGTGATTCAGTCATATATATATATATAATTATGTATGTACATACATACATATTATTTCCTTTTCCAGATTCTTTTCCATCATATGTCATAGCAAGATATTGAATGTAGTTCCCTGTGCTATAGGTCCTTATTGTTTATCTAAGGGGATCTTCCTCCTTCCTGATCCAGGGATCTAACCCACGTGTCTTACGTCTCCTGAGTTGGCAGGTAGGTTCTGTACCACTAGCACCACCTGGGAAGCCCATAGGTAGTAGTGTGTGTCTGTTAACACCAAGTTCCAATTCATCACTTTTCCTGTTTCCATAGATCGTTTTCTATGTCTGTGTGTTTATTTCTGTTTTGTACATAAGTTCATTTATATCATATTTTAGATCCACATATAAGTGATATCATATGATATCTGTCTTTCTCTGTCTGACTTACTTCACTCAGTATGTTAATCTCTAGGTTCATTCATGTGCTGGAAGTGGCATTATTTCATTCTTTTATGACTAACATTCCATTGTCTATAGATTATACATCTTCTTTATTCATTTATCTGTTGATGGACACTTAGGTTGTTTCTTGGCTATTGTAAATAGTGCTGCTATGAACACCAGGACACATGTATCCTTTCAAATTAGAGGTGTTTTTGTGTATGTGAGTCTCTTCTGCATATATGCCCAGGAGTCGGATTGCTGGATCATATGGTAATTCTGAATTTTTCAAGGAAACTCTGTGCAGTTCTCTACCGTGATTGCACCAATTTACATTCTCACCAACAGTACGGGAGGGTTCCTGTTTCCCCACACCTTCTCCAGCATTTGTTACTTGTAGACTTTCCTGTATGATTTTATTTGTTTATTTCTGGCTGTACTGGGTCTTTGTTTCTTCGAGGGCTTTTATCTCTAGTTGCAATTAGTGGGGGCTACGCTCTAGTTTCAGTGTGCAGGCTTCTCATTGCAGTGGCCTCTCTTGTTGCAGATCCCAGGCTCTAGGGCACACGGTCTTCAGTAGTTGCGCACATGGGCTCGGCAGTTGTGACTCCCGGGGTCTAGAGTTCAGGCTCAATTGTTGTGGCTTAGTTGCTCCAAGGCATGTGGGATCTTCCCAGACCAGGGATCGAATCTGTGTCTCCTGCATTGGCAGGCAGATTCTTTAAAACCGAGCCACTAGGGAAGCCTGAGTTTATAGACTTCTTGATGATGACCATTCTGACTGTTGTAAGGTAATATCTCATTGTAGTTTTGATTTGCATTTCTCTAATAATTAGCGACGTTGAGCATTTTTCATGTGCCTATTGGCCATCTGTATGTCTTCTTTGGAGAAATGTCTATTTAGACCTTCTGCCCATTTTTTTTCTTGCCATTTAAAAAAATTATTGGCATATAATTGCTTTACAATGTTGGATTAGTTTCCGCTGTACAATGAAGTGAGTCAGCCATATGTAAACATATATTCCCTCCCTCTTGGACCTCTTTCCCACCCCACCCCCCATTTTTTGATTGGGTTGTTGGGGGTTTTTTTGTTGTTGATGTTATTAAGCTGTATGAGATGTTTGTATAATTTAGAAATTAATCCCTTTGTATGAGCATCATTTGCAAATATTTTCTCCCAGTTGTAGTTTGTCTTTTCATTTTCCTTGTGGTTTCCTTTGCTGCACGAAAGCTTTTAAGTTTAATTAGGTCCCATTTATGTACTTCTGTTTTTATTTCTATTACTCTAAAACGTGGCTTAAAAAGGATATTGCTGCTATTTATGTCAAACAGTGTTCTGCCTATGTTTTCCTCTAGAAGTTTTATTGTATCTGGTATAACATTTAGGTCTTCAACCCATTTTGAGTTGATTTTTGTATATGGTGTTAGAGAATGTTCTAAACTGTTTCTTTTACATGCAGCTGTCCAGTTTTCCAAGCACCATTTATTGAAGAGACTGTCTTTTCTCCATTGTATTGTGTTGACTCCTTTATCATAGATTAATTGGTCATAAGTGCATGGGTTTATTCCTGAGCTTTCTGCTCTGTTCCATTGATCTATGTGTCTGATTTTGTGCCCATAACATACTGTTTTGAATACTATAGCTTTGTAGTATAGTCTGAAGTCAAGGAGTCAGCAGAGGAGTCTGAAGTCAATTCCTCCCACTCCATTCTCCTTTCTCAAGACCGCTTTGGCTATCGCTTTGGGCTCTTTTGTGTTTCTATACAATTTTTAAAATGTGTTGTTTCAGATTATTGAAGAGATATATGCACTGTCATGGCTACTGCAGCATTATCCACAATAGCCAAGATATGGAGACAACCTCAATGTCCATGATTAAAGAAGATGTGGCACACACACACACACACACACTAGAATACTATTTATCTAGGAGAATAAAGGAAACCCAGCCACATGTGACAACTTGGATGGACCTTGAGGATATTAAGTGAGATGAGTCAGGCAGAGAAAGACAAACACTGTATAACAAGACACAGATGCAGAGAACAAACAGAGGACACCGAGCGGGAAAGAGAAGCGTGGGGTGAATGGAGAGATCGGGACTGACGTGTATACACTATGGGTATGTGTATGTGCTTGGTCACTCAGTCGGGCTGACTCTTTGCAACTCCATGGACTATAGCCCATCAGACTGCTCTGTTCACGGGATTCTACAAACAAGAGTATGGAAGTGGGTTACCATTTCCTTCTCCAGGACACTATGGATACTATGTGTAAAATAGATAACTGCTGCTGCTGCTGCTGCTAAGTCGCTTCAGTCGTGTCCGACTCTGTGCGACCCCAGAGACGGCAGCCCACCAGGCTCCCCGTCCCTGGGATTCTCCAGGCAAGAACACTGGAGTGGGTTGCCATTTCCTTCTCCAATGCATGAAAGTGAAAAGTGAAAGTGAAGTTGCTCAGTCGTGCCCGACTCCTCCCAGCGACCCCATGGACTGCAGCCCACCAGGCTCCTCCGTCCATGGGATTTTCCAGGCAAGAGTACTGGAGTGGGGTGCCATTGCCTTCTTCAAAAATAGATAACTAGTGAGAATCTACTCTATAGCAGAGGGAACTCTACTCCATGCTCTGTGGTGACTTATATGGGAAGAAAATTTTTAAAAAGAGGGGATATAGTGTATGTAAAGCTAATTCATTTGGCTGTACAATAGAAATTAACACATTGTACAGCTATTATACTCCAATAAAAATTTTTTTAATAAAAATATTCTAGTTCTGTGAAAGATGTCATAGGTAATTTGATAGCGATTGTGAGTGTGGGTGTTGTATTTTTGGTTTGGGGGATTTTTTGAGGGGGATCTTTTTATTTTGGCAAATGAAATACTTTCAGTGTGACCTTGGAAAGGTCACTTAACTTCAGTTCTCATTTATAAATCTGAATAATGATGATGTTTTCCTTACAGGATGAACCTGACGGTCAATGCAATAATGCAATGATGTTTACATGGCACTTAGTCTATGCAGGTATTGCTCTTGGGTGCTTTAGTTTTTCCAGTAACCTGTGAGTGAGGTACTATTATTATCAGCTGCATTGGACAGTGACAAAAACCAGGGCACAGCGAGTTTACCTGGCTTGTCCAGTGCCCCTCACGTAGTACGTGGCAGAGCTGGGATTTCCACCAAGACTATGCGCTGCCTGCATCTGTGCACTCAACCACGTGCAACCAGGAATGTGGAGGCTCTTTATCCTAGCTGTTCATCAGAAACACCTGCACATCCTGCCAAGTCCTGCTGAATCAGAGCCTTCAGACTCTGCTTTGGAAGCCAGCTCTGTGCCTAGTCACAGAATCAGGGCTCAAATATGGGCATCCCTTTCTCCTCCCAGTCTCCCTCTGCCAGCCTCACTGGGGAGGATGTCTACCCCCAGCTCCTTCCTCTACCAAATCACATACCTAAACGATTAGGGTTACCTTTGACTCATTCCTGCCAGATCTGTGTTACCAGCTTGCACAACAGGTGGAACAGGCTCCAGGAGCTACCGGAAGAAACAGCTCTCCTTTGCATCATCCTTCCCCACCTATCTGCAGTGTAACCCTGGCCGCGTGACCACTGGGAATGATGCTATGAGCCACGGTGTATGTGCCACCCAAACTCTGCCTTTAAACAGCCACACCTGACAGCTCCATGCTATCCCAGGCCCCTTCAAGTTCCTGGAACCTCCCAGATGCTTCTGAGGATAATTATAGTTCAGCTGTGGTATCAGTCATACTCAAATTGCTCTGAATGTTAACCCGAGAGGGTCCTGCCTGAGTTCTCATATTTCTCTAGAACATTCCTCTCTAAATCAAAATTTGTTTAAATGGCTTTTATGGTCCTATGTGATTGGGCCCCTGCATATGCTTGTGGCCTAAGCTCGGACACTCCCCATCATTATCTGTGCCTCAGCCATCCCAGCCTTTTGACTGTCCCTTGATTACACCTTAGGACTCTTGCACAAGGCATTCATCCTGCCGGGAATCTTCTTAGAACCTCACACTCAAATGTCACCTCCTCACAGAGGCCTCTCCTGACCATCCAGTGTTAAGTCACCCTCAGCCACCACTCCCATCACTCTCCATCTCCCTAACCTGGTTTAATTTTCTTCACAGCACTTATCACATTCTACAGTTGTCTTCTCTCTACTTGTCTAGTTGCTTATTGTGATATTCCTCGACTAGAACAGAAACTCTAGGATAGCAAAAGCCTTGCCCGTCATGTTCACAGCCTTATCCCACAGGCCTAGAAAAATGCTAGGAACAAGCTGTCACTCAATAAGCATCCATGAGATGAATGATGCCTTTGTCATCAGCAGCAAATTGAAAGCCAGGTAGACACCAAGACAGGCACAGGGGGTAGACACAGCAAGGAACTCCCAACAGAGAGACTCAGTGCACCCACTGGGTTTAAACCTGGCTCTATCACTCCTAACTGTGACCTGGGCCTCACCTCTGAGGGATGCGACCTTGGGCTTCCTTCTCTGGGCCCTGGTTTTCCTCCTGCATGAAATAGGAAAAAGAATCAGACCTACCAGATCAGCAATCCTGGGTGCAGAGTCGGGGGGAGGGGCACACACAAAGCCTGAGAGATGGCCTGTGCACCTAAAGGCACCCCATTTGTACTTCCTTAACGGGTAGATTCAAGGCCACAGCCCTGCTTTAATCTACCAAGCTTGTTACTGCTAGAGAAGCCAGACAGAACCACTTATCAGGAGTCATTTTGTTGTTGTTGTTGAGTTGCTCAGTCATGTCCAACTCTTTGCGACTCTCCATGAACGGCAGCATGCCAGACTTCCCTGTGCTTCACCATCTCCCAAGAGTCATTTTGGGACTCTACAAATAATTATCCAGCACATTCCAGGTGCCTGCCGGGAGACATAGCTGAAGCAGATGCAGTCTGTGCCCTCTGAAAACTTAATCCAGGAGCAGAGATAAGATAAAACAGGGTTGAAGATAACAGAAAAGAAGTGTGAGACGAAAGAAGGTGGGAGACAGTCTGTTGGCCGTGGATCAGCTTTGCTCCTGGTACCCAAAGACGGGGAGCCTCTCCTCGTGGGCCCCTCCGTAGGATACCCCTGCTGTCACATAGAGTCATGGTTAGGAGACACCCCTGCCCAGCCAGGCACACCCTGTTTTAAATGATGGATCCTATATGACATCAAGCACAGCTTAACCTCTCTGAACCTCATTGCCTCGTTTATAACATGGGGATAATATTAGGATTTATTCACAGGGTTCTTGGGAAAATTTAAGGAGGGTTGCATTGAAAATACTTGGCACGGGGCATGGTGAATAGGAAATGGGTGGCAAATGCCAGCCAGAGCTGTTGTGTTGTTGTTATGTTTACCTGAACTGGAAGCGCTTCAAAGAAATATCTCTAGCATTTGCCACATGTATTTATGTGGTGCTTCTATGCCAAACACTGTCAGGGAATTATATTAACAACCTTATGAGGAAGATACTAGTTTTTGTCTTTTTTTCACACATAACATAAAATGTAAAAATCATTTTTAAATGTACTTAGTAGTGTGAAGTGTATTTACTTTGTTGCGCAACAGATCTCTAGAGCTTTTTCGTCTAATGAAACTGAAACTCTTCCCATTTCCCCCTCTGCCAATCCCTACTTTCTGTTTCTGTGTGTTTATAGTCTCTCAGTCGTCTCCAACCCTTTTTGACCCCAGGAACTGTAGCCTGCCAGGCTCCTCTCTCCATGGATTTTCCAGGCAAGAATACTGGAGTAGGTTGCCATTTCTTACTGCAGGGGATCTCCCCGACCCAGGGATCAAGCCCGTGACTCTTGCATTGGCAGGCACTGGCAGGCATCGGCAGGCAGATTATTTTATTGCTGAGCCACCAGGGAAGCCCACTTTCTGTTTCTAGGAAAGCACAATTTTAACTCTGTCTTACACAGCAAGAAACTAAGACCGAAGACTTCCTTGATTGTCTGGTGGTTAAGAGTCCCTGCTTCCCATGCAAGAGGCTCTGGTCTATCTCTGATTGGAGAACTAGGATCCGGCATGCTGCAGGGCACAGTACCCACCCCCACCCCCCAACCCCCAACGTGAAGTCGCTCAGTCGTGTCCGACTCTTTGCGACCCCATGGACTGTAGCATACCAGACTCCTCTATCCATGGGATTTTCCAGGCAATAGTACTGGAGTGGATTGCCATTTCCTTCTCCAACCCCCAATCCCCGCCCAAAAAGACAGGAAACCAAGACTGGCTACACACTCTGTGGGACTCAGGGCAAAATGAAAATGAAACTTGTGAGGAATGTCTAGACAGCAACAGCGCAGCATTAAACCAAGCACAGGATCCTTCTGAGTGCAGTCACGTGAGCCCATAAAACATCCCTGGAGGAAACCAAGGGCCAGAGAAGTTAAGGTACTTTCCTAAGGTCACACAGCAAGTTTGGGAGCCTCTAAAACTACACGACTTTCCTTCCTTATTGTAAATTTCCGACAGGCAGGGGCTTTGATAGGTTTACTGCAGATTGCCCAGCAGCCAGCACAGTGCCTGGAACATACTGACGCTCATTACAAACTTCATATCTGAGGGAATGAATGAATAGGTCGGATTCACCCTAGACAGAAGAAGCTTCTCGGAGGTTCTGAGCTTTGCCTAGGCTCTGGCACAATAATATTTCCATTCCTGTTTCTCTTCTGTGTTTATCCAGAACCCTTGCATTCCTGGAAGAAGTAAGCGTGGCATGTGTCTGTCTATACATAATATTCCCTGATGGCTTTTATGAGGCCTCACCTCTTCAAAACATTCCTGGTTTTGAGTCCCACTTTTATGGGGTGGAGTGAAGTTAGAAGACACAGGACAATGTGAGGTCACCGGTGCCATGTTCTAGCTCCAGGTCCCCATGGTCAGGTAGACTCTGATCTGAACACAAGAAAACTAGAACCAAAATATACAAGTATAAGCAAAACATGAGGTTTGTTTGCTTGTTTTTACAGTTATGGCTTTAAGTGCTACAAGAGTTTAGGGAGCTAGACTAACTTTGGTTTCTTTGAAAGAGGCTTCATTTTCCTGTCTGTGAGATTCTTTGCCGGCAGCAGGAAGGAGGGAGGGCTGAAACCTCAGGGGCACATCAATGAATTAATCATAACCCTGATCCCCTGACCACTTGTTATCATTGTTCTGTGCATGACTCCCTTTTAGTTTAATTGTTCTTTCTTTTCAGTAAAAGAATGAATACCTGCGAACCTATCAGCTTATCTGGTGGCTCAGATGGCAAAGAATCCTGCAATGTGGGAGACCTAGATTTGATCCCTGGGTTGGGAAGATCCCCTGGAGAAGGGAACAGCAACTCACTCCACTATTCTGGCCTGGAGAATTCCACAGACAGAGGATCCTGGTGGGCTACAGTCCATGTGATCACAAAGAGTGAACCTATCCAAGAACAAGATCATTCCAACAACTCTGAGCTCCTCCTCTGTATTTTATCCTTCCTTCTTAGAGGGAATCACTCTCCAGTTGTCTTGTATAGATGTGTTATATCCAATGCTTAACTAAATTATACATTGTTTAGTTTTACCTGTTTTTGAAATTCACAGAAAGGGTATTGCATAATATACTATCTTCTGAGACTTGCTTTTTTGATTCAAGAACAGCTAAAAAGATTCCTATCACCATATTATTGCACGTTGCTATATTTTATTTATTTTCACTACTGTACAACATTCCAGTGTCTGGATAGATTTTAATGTATCTCTTCTCACAGCATGGGCATTTGGGTTGTTTCAGCTTTTTGTTATTAAAAAGAGAGCTTCCATAAAATTCCTGTCCAAATTCATGAGCTAAATTTTGCCTTGTGTTTATAACCAATATGAGAAAGATACTATATATATATTATATATATATAAAGTTACTATGTATATATAGAGAGATATTATATATACTATATACATAAAGATACTACATATATAAAAGTGACATATATATATATACTAACTCTATACTCATTGAACATCTTCTCATTTCTTCTCCTACAATCCCTTACTCTTTCTAGGAAAGTACTATTTTAACTGTTTCACAAATCAAGGAGGGGAATTACTGATTCATGGGGTAAAGGAATGCTCAGTTTTGCAAGAGAATTCCACTTTTTCTCCAAATGACTGTTCCAGCGTATACCCCGCGATGATCACAAGGGATCTTACTCTTCCCTACACATGTCTTCTATGCATGGTATTGTCATATTTTTTTTTCTGTTTTGGATCACACTGCCTGGCTTGTGGGGATCTTAGTTGCCTGACCAGGAATTGAACCTGTAGTGAAAGTGCTGAGTCCTAACTACTGGACAGCCAGGGAATTCCCAATTGAATGAGTGTTGAGTGAATACATGAATTAATAGTGGGGAGGAAATAGGTTGCTCATATCAGTTTTCAAAAACTCAGTTCATGTGAGGACTTAAATAATCAAAGACCTTTAGCTTACAGCAAATTAAATGTGCCTTAAAATGCTGTTAAGAAGACAAAAGAGAAGGGAGTCAAAACTAATGTAGCAAAAATCTTCTAAAAACTAAAATCATCTATGTATTATAGACATAAGATTTAAAACAACAGTTAAAAAACAAAAGACAGAAAGTCCCTTGCACAGTTTTAAAAGGGATAAAATGATCTTTGCTCTGTGTAGAACCCTTCAAACAGATTACAGAATTTAAACTCAGGAAGTTCATACATAAACTAGAAGGAAACATAGCAAATAAACATCTAAGGTGGGTGCTGAATGGCCAGGAACTGTACAGAAGTAAGGGTAAACACCTTGAAGGAGGGAATTCCCTGGCAGTCCCGGGGTTAGGACTTGACACTTTCATTGGCAAGGGCCCAAGTGTAGTCCCTAGTCCACTGGGGAACTGAGATCCTACAACCTGTGTGATGCAGCCAAAAACAACAACAACGGCAACACACGCACACCACACACAAACACAAAACACACGAAGGGGAGAAGACTGACGCATTTTATAAAAAATGCAAAAACTTTTGTAGCCTTAATGCTAAATAAATAAATACCAAAGTAATATAAGGGCAATCAACCATCTGGGGAAGATATATTGGTAGATCGGCGGTGTGGGGACATACATATCTACCTTTGATGAATTTGGTCTGAGAGCATGCAGACCAGACTAAGAATCTGATGATCTGGGGCATTTGGGAGATTGGATTATAACTGCAAATAAACTGCAGTCTCCATGAGGGCAGTCTTCACCCTAACTTCTGGAGCCTGGGTAGTAGTCCACGTTCCCTGCAGTGGACAGGCAGAGCTTTGTGGGTCTCCCAGTTCACAAATTTTAGCCAAAGGAACTAAGGTAAGGAATCTACTAAATGCACGTGTTTGGTGGAGGGATGAGGTACAGTGGGCTTGAGAAGGACAAAGTTATAAAATCCTAGCTATAAGAGTCCCAAAATTGCTACAGAGGAGACACTTGGAAGGGCTTCCCTGGTGGTTCAGATGGTAAAGAATCTGCCTGCAGTGAAGGAGACCTGGGTTTGATCACGGGGTGGGGAAAAACCCCTGGAGAAGGAAATGGCTACCCACTCCAGTATTCTGGCCTGGAGAATCCCATGGACAGAGGAGCCTGGTGGGCTACAGTCCACAGGGTCACAAAGAGTTGGACACAACTGAGCCACTAACAGGCTCTTGGAAAGGGAGGCTTCGTTCACCATAGGTATAGCACAAAAGGCTTCTCAAGGACTTACAAAAATATTGGAGAGGGCTTCCCTGGTAGCCCAATGGTAAAGAATCCACCTGCATGTAGGAGACACAGGTTCCATTCCTGATCTGGGAAGATCCCACATGCTGTGGAGCAGCTAAGCTCCAACTGTTGAGCTTGTACTGTACAGCCCAGGAGCCACAACTGCTGACACTAGAGAAAGTCCTCCAGCAACGAAGACCCAACGGAGCCAAATAAATAAATTATTTGAAAAAACTGGGAAGATGGGTACAACAGTGGCAGGGAATGTAATTCTGTGCAACCAAAAGAAATTTACAAAATTGATATTAATAAAGGAATTTAATGAAATTTTGTCATTAATCAAGCTACTTAATTAAATCCCATCAAAAGTATATTTAATGTGGATACATTTGACCTGTTTGGCGTGATCCAGAGTGAGGTCTCCAAAAATAAGTGCCCAGAGTAAACAGTTTTATAAAGGGCTCTTGGTTGTTGGATCCAGTCACATCACTGATTGTGTATTCTTTCAGAGAACTCTTAGTGCTCTTCTGACAGGATTCTGATCTACTCTACCCTAAGGGTGTGGCATCCTTTGAATCTCATCAAGTTGACTGATTAA
This sequence comes from Bos javanicus, assembly GCF_032452875.1. Taxonomy (NCBI): domain Eukaryota; kingdom Metazoa; phylum Chordata; class Mammalia; order Artiodactyla; family Bovidae; genus Bos; species Bos javanicus. Next base: position 22,167,559 of record NC_083892.1, read on the forward strand.
ATTAGGGTTGGTGGGATTAGCTAAAGACTAGTGAAAGGATACAGATTCACCGTTTTGGAGGCAGAGATACTAGGATGATTTGTCATTTTCTTTCATTATATGTGATTTTTCCCTCATTCATTCACACAGAAATTTTTTTTTCAAGAAAAGCAGCCCTTCTTAAGTGGACCCAAGAGCAAGAAAATTTTAGTGGGTTACTGAAGAAGATAAGAGAGAAATGTGTTACATGTGAAAAGCATTGATGATGATGTGGTTAAATTAAATTGTATTTGTATCTCTCGGACTGTCCTTAATTTGCCAAAATCTTAAAACCATGCTATTACTATAGATCACATTTAAAATGTGTTAGTTATTCAACACAATGAGTGCCTACTATGTCCAAGCAGTGTTCTGAGGCGGAGATACAGCATAAGCTGCTGCTGCTAAGTCACTTAAGTCGTGTCCGACTCTGTGCGACCCCATAGACGGCAGCCTACCAGGCTCCCCCGTCCCTAGGATTCTCCAGGCAAGAACACTGGAGTGGGTTGCCATTTCCTTCTCCAATGCATGAAAGTGAAAAAATAAAGTGAAGTCGCTCAGTCGTGTCCGACTCCTAGCGACTCCATGGTCTGCAGCCCACTAGGCCCCTCCGTCCATAGGATTTGCCAGGCAAGAGTACTGGAGTGGGTTGCCATTGCCTTCTCCGATAGCATAAGCAAAAGAGACAAAGTCCCTTTTCTCAGAACAGACGATTTAAAAATAAACTCTGTGGGTAATGATGAGAGCTTGGAAGAAAATTTAAGTGTATAGGAATGGAGAGTAATGACGGTCCCATTTAAATAAGGTGGCCTCCGGAGACTTTTCCAATAAGATGACATTATGAATTGTATGGATGTAATAGTAACTTCCCCAAGCACCAAGGAGAAAAGATGCCAATCTACTGAGGGGGTTCTTAGTCGCTTAGTTGCTGCTGCTAAGTCGCTTCAGTCGTGTCCGACTCTGTGCGACCCCATAGGTGGCAGCCCACCAGGCTCCCCTGTCCCTGGGATTCTCCGGGCACGAACACTAGACTGGGTGGTGCTTAGTTACTGCCAATTAGCGAAGGAATTTCGGACCCCGCCACCGAAAAGACGTTCCTCTGATTCTGCAAATTCAGAAAGTGCACGACCCCCAGCCTCAGTTTTCTCATCTATAAATTTGAAAGTAGTAGTGCTGACCACCTCGGGTTTTTTGTTGACGTTGTTAAACTGACATTTATTGAGCCACATTAAACCATGTGCTAGGCACGGTCCTGAGCAATGAAAACGTATTCATTTAATCCATGACAATCCTGTAAGCCAAGTACGATTTTTTTTTTTAAAGAGTATTTTATAACCTAGGAAACGGGAGGCACAGAGGAGTAAAATCTAGGGTCCCACAGGTAGGGTTTCAAAGCAGGCAACTGCTCAGAACCTGGAAGTGTTGTAAAGCGCTTAGCCCCATGCTTAGCACGTAGTAAGAGCTCAGTAAATCTTCACAGTAGTGGCTGTTATCTGTTCTAGCCCGGGGCTGCTCCAGAATTTCTCCTTAGGAAGAGCTTTAGATAGCCAGTCTGTTGTAAGGGGAAGCTAGGGGGTGCTTACATGGCAACCATAGTTAACTGCATAGCAACCATAATGTTTACTTAAACTGGGGGGCTCGGGAGGATCGATGGGGGTTGTGTGGAAGGAGGAGTCAGCTAGGTGCCCCTCCCACACGCCAAGTTTCAATGGGAACTAGCCAGGCACCAGCGGAAACCTAAGCTCCCCTCCGGAACCGCGCTATGAGCCGGTCCTCTTTGCTGTCTGTCACCCCGCCTTTTGAGGCAGATGGTTTCTTCCGTTCACCCGGCAGGTTCAGGTTCCGCGCTCGGGAGTCACAAAGCGCGGGGTCACGTGGGCGGGCCGGTGCGCTTTGTGACGCCCAAGCCTCGCCCCTCGGCCCGCCTATCGGCGCACGCCAGCCCCGCCCCTCGCGCGCCGCCCGTGCAATCCCTGCTTAAGAGACCCCGGAGTGGGGCGCTCGCCCGAAGCCAGGCCGCGTCCGCCATAGTGCCTGGCTCAGAGGTGTCGCCGGCGCCTGGTGAGGGCCCGAGAGCGGCAGAGGGGCGAAACAAAACAGGGAGCCGGCGGAGCCCTCGCCGTTGCTCGGCGGTTTCCGGGCTTAATCTCGCGGTACTGGCCCGAGAGGCGACGGAAGCGAAAGGCGAGAGAAGCTCGGAGCACTCGGCGAGAGGAAGCGTCAGGGAGCCTTCGGCGGCGTCGCGAGGGTCGGCCGAAGCCCCCCGGCCGCTGGCTGGGGCCCGGGGTGGTGAGGAAGTGCTGCGAGGCCTAGCCGAGGCCTAGTACCGGCTTTGTGTCTGAGCGGCGTTGGCGTTGGCGTTGGCGGCGGCGGCGGCGGCGGCGGGGGGGAGGCGGAGCCGGGGGCGGCCTGCGGGAAGGCCTCTCCTCCGCCGACCGCGCGTTTCGGCCTAGGCCGCGGGGCCGCCCGTGGCCCTGCGGGGAGCAGGCGAAAGGGGTCTGTTGCGTGGCGGGGGCCTGGGCCTGGGGCAGCCGACGCCGGTCGTCCGGAAGCCAGGAGGAGGCGAGAGGCCGCTCGTGGACTCCGGGCCTAGGCCCTCTCCCCTCTGCCTTCTCCCGGGGCCTGGGTCACCCCCATCCACGGAGAAAGAGACCATCCGGGAGGTGCGGCCGCGCTATGGACCCCTGACCCCACGGGGTCACTTGGACTCTTAACGTGTGGACTGACCGCTACTGACTGCACCGCTGCCCCTGTCTCCTGCCGGCCCTTAGCATGAGCGAGAGGGACCCAGCCGGGTGACATTGTGCCGGTTGGCGGATTCTCGCTTGCCCCCTTGCCCCGTCCTCGTCCGCCTCCTCCCACATGAAGCGATTCTGAATATCCGGGGGGAGGGGCGGGTTCTGAATTATTGTTTTTACGAACCCCTGCTTGTGGTTGGGGGGGTATTTAATCTGAGGCTTTTTAGGGTCCTTCGGTGTCTCTGAGTGTTTTGTGTGTGTACATATTTTGCTCCTAAGTTTATAAATATACATATATTGAGCGTGTCCACGTCTCCTCGCTGAACCTTAGGAATCCTTTGGCACCATGTCCTGTGTGCATTATAAATTTTCTTCTAAACTCAACTATGATACCGTCACCTTTGATGGGCTCCACATCTCCCTCTGCGACTTAAAGAAGCAGATTATGGGGAGAGAGAAGCTGAAAGCTGCCGACTGCGACCTGCAGATCACCAACGCACAGACGAAAGAAGGTAAGAGCCGCCCGGGCTCCGGATCCTGGCTGGTGGAAGAGAGATGCTGGTGGCGAGGTGCCTGGCAGGAGGCTAACCGCCATTATGTCTCTTGTGGGACTGTTCGTTCTAACACTTTGGGGACGACTTTCATTGATAGCCAGGGGTTGAAGCAGTCAGCCCCCCGAGTTTAACTGACTTTGATTTGTTTTCTGTATACTTGGGTCATCTGCAACCGGCCGATCCCCAACTGTCTGATGATTCCTCCCAAATGATTTTTTTTAATGATGGTTTTGATGGTAAGGGGTGGGGATGTCATCCAGGTTGTCTGAGTGCTTACCCGGGGGCATTTCCTAATCTGTTTTCCATCTGAAGGAGGAGAGGAGAGCAAGAGGAAGGCTTCTTTGTAAAGCAGCGCTGGAGAACCTTCTCTAACTTTCTAACTTAATCACCGTAGGGGGTTTGATGGCAAATTTTAAGTCCTCCTCTTCTCCCTTCCCCGATTTATTTAGTTTTAATTTTGGAGTTGCCTGTATTTGGAGAAAGATCCTCCCTTTGATGTTTTTAATCCAGCCGGTTTTTAAAGTTGGAATTGCTTTTGGAACTTGGTATGTTCTGGTGTGACCACTTTTGTCTGGTGTGTTAAGTTTAGAATTAAGTAGTTGAACTCTGCGTTCATCACATTGCTCTTAAATTTTAGCAGTTTCATAAAGATCAAAAGTACATATTTTTAAAAATAGTGGTTGCTTGATTTTATATGATTATATTGATACTAGGATACTGAAAAATAGTCTGCTGCACTACCATATGAATATACATAAGCCACTAATTGGAATCTTTAAATTTTTCTCTTTTATTAAAGCTTTTTCTATGATACTGAGAATTTAACATAGATACGAGAATGAGAATGGCCTCTTAAGAGTTTCTATTTTCAGATTCTGGATTTGAACTTCGGTTTCTTTTTCTCAGGACTGCAACGCTGATGTGTCGTTTTGTGTCTTTTGAGTTTTTTTTTTGATAAGATGAGAAGTAAAGTGAAGTTCTAGTTAGGGTAGTTTATTGATCACTAAATTTGGCTTAGTGGAACATGGGTTCTTTTAGTTGAAATTGGGGGAGGTTCCCCCACTTGTCAAGTACAAGAGCTGTTTTTTACGTTTACCTCCAGACATAAATATAATTGTATTAAGGAACAGCACTCAAAAATAGTAAGAAAGAACTTGTATACTAACTTGATAACATGTGCAGGAATATTCTCCACTTCCCCCCTTTCCAGTTTTTCAGTGTATCAGACCTAAGAGACGCTTCATGTGAGGCTTTGGAAATTGTGATTGTGAGGAAAATTGCTGGTGATCATGATTAGTTGAGAAACAGCTTTTAAAAACATTATTCAAGAAAATACCTTTAAGGAAATATTTTTTAAGGCCACAAAAGCCTTCCTTAAGCATTACAGTCACACTTAACAGAACAGATGGATTTATAATAATTTTAGGACATCTGGATATGTTAATGATGCTTAATGAAGGAGAGAAAATAAACTATTAAGTGAAATTAGAGAATATTAAGACAGTTTTAATCATACACAGATTTCATATTTTGCTTAAGTATAACACAATTAACTCATTTAAGATTAAACATCAATCTTTTCCATCTAATAACTGATTACAGCTTTGTTAGACTGGAATAAATTATTGTGGATTGAATTTTTGTCCATGAATTTAAGAGTTTGTGATGTGTTATGTTTTTTCTAAGCTAGGAAATTATTTAATACCTTATTTTTACAAATGCTGAAAGCAGGAAAGTGCTTTGCCCAGCCCCGTGTTTTTTGTTTATTTGTGAACTGTCATTATTGGAGAAAACTTTGCTGTAGTAAGCTTTGCTATTGGATTGGTTAAGAGAAGAGAAAGTTTGCATCTTATGCTGTCCTCAAATTAGGAGAGAAAAAGATATTTAGGCACTTAATGAATTTTATGGCAAGTAGTATCAGTGTCACAAGGCAGCTGAGTAGGAATGCCACTTGCTTTTAGCACCATCCAGTGAATTAAAGAGGACAGAATAAATATTTATAGCTTCATAGTTAGGAGATTGCCTAGGAAAGAATGGCGAACTGGATCACTTTAGTTTGTTTGAATTAATGTTTCTCTCATGTTTCTATAAAAGATTCTGGACAGTTTTGGAAGTCTGTCCATGTTTAGGACTCTTAAATCTTAGACTGAAATGCTTGAATCAGAATTTCATGTTTCAGATTTAAGAATTCTGCTTCTTTGTTTCTAGACTACAATCTTTTTGTGTTTTTCCTATATAAACTTGTTTTTCTAAGTTTTCTGCTTATTTGCAATTATCCCCCCCCCCCAAAAAAACACACACACACACACACACACACACACAACAAAACAGCCTTTATTCTGAACTTAGGGTAAAAAAGATTTGGAAGCTGAGGAAAAAGGATTTTCAAAAGACTATTTCTCCATTTCTTAAATTTGTCTTGTTTTTCATTTCATCCATATTCTTCATGTTTTTGGATCAAAAATGGCAGTATCAAATAGGATCTTTTGAAGCTAACAGGTTACTTATTGAGGTATTCTAAAGGTAGGAAATCATCACTGTAATTCAGATACTTTAAAAGGTCAATTAGAGAGCATGTGGCATCAGAGCCAGACTTTAAGCTTGACAGCACTGTGTTGATGAGGTGAATAAAGTCGTCTTGGAAAGCTCCTGAACACAGTTGCTATTTGTTCCTACAGTGAACTCTTTTGACAGTTGTTACATAGTCAGCAACTTAATTGTCTGGTATTTGACATAAAGTTTTAGAGTTGTTTTTTTTTTTTTTTTAAAGATTCCTCATCTCCCATGCTTCTGGGTGTTTCTTTCTTAGAGCTTGCTTGAAACTTGGAACTATCCTGAACTATGCAAAAGATAATGATGGTAGTCTTACATTAGAAAATTGTATCACTCTAATTGGATACTTATGAAGATAAAGCTTACTACTTGAAATATATATACCAAAAAGAACCCTTTCCTGAACAATTTATGTGTATGTGCACTCAGTCGTGTCCAACTCTTTATGACCCTATAGACTGTAGCCCTCCACTCCTCTGTCTGTGGAATTTTCTAGGCAAGAATACCGGGTAGGTTGCCATTTCGTCCTCCAGGGGATCTCCCCAATCCAGGTATCGAACTTGTGTCTGTTACCACTGTGCCACTTGGGAAATCCAGTTTATGATAATGTGATTAGAAAGGATAGAGCCCAGTACATCTATAAAAGCTTAAAATGCTTACTACATATTTGATAAACTTAAAATAATTAGAACAGAGGTTGATAAGCTTAATAATTAGAGCACTTGGTGCTGAGTAACTTAAGTGAGTCAGGTAAACTCAGTAATTCAAAGAGTGAACCCTAATACTTGATTGTTTGATTAAGGGAGATGGTTACATTTTTACATATATCCCCCTGTAGTGGATTATTTTTGGTAATTTTTGCAAATTCCTTTCATAGCAAATTTTTTTTTAAAACCATCGTTGAATTCACTGATTCATTTTTTGTTTGAATTTCGTTCTTAGAGAACTAGTCCAAGTAATAGTCCCAAGAGTAGGATAATTCTTCCTGTCTTGTCTGCTCAGAAAGTAGCATCTGTGTTCGTCCTAAGCCAGGAACCCAGGAATTCATGACTGATTTCTCTTTCTCCTCCATCTCTGACCCCACCCACATCTGTCGGAAAGCCTTAAAACATTCTCTTGATTTCTCTGTCACTTCCAGAGCAGATCATTATTCTCTCTTAACTGAACTACGCAGCAATCTCCTCCTCAGTCACCCTGTTTCTGTTCTTGTTCCTATACAGATTCATTCTTCACTTAGATACCAGAGTTTTTGTTTTTAATATGAATCAGATTGTCATCATTTTTATTTAAAATCCTTCAATGATTTCCTGTTGTACTTAGAAACAAAATATAAATACATGTAACCTGCACCTGTGTTTCTGGTCTTTCTGTCCTTTTCATCAGCTCTTCTGGCCTTTCTGTGTCATTTTTTTCCACATGCTTCTGTGTCTGAAACATTCTTTGCCAGTGTTTTTGCATATCTTGTCTTCTCAGTCTTCTCTAAGTCTCAGATGTCAGTTCCCCAGAGGGGCTTTCCTTGAATCAACATTCTATCCAGAGTTGCATCCCACTTAGAATTCTTTATTACAAAGCCCTTTTTTCTTTGACTACAAAGTATTCAAAATGTGTCATACTTTTTAGTCTGTCTTCCCCAGTAATAACTCTTGTACAGCCCAGGAAAAGAGAAAGTGAAGTCGCTCAGTTGTGTCTGACTCTTTGCGACCCCATGGACTGTAGTCTACCAGGCTCCTCTGTCTATGGGGTTTTCCAGGCAAGAACACTGGAGTGGGTTGCCATTTCCTTCTCCAGATCATCTTCCCAACCCAGGGATTGAACCCAGGTCTCCCGAATTATAGGCAGACGCTTTACCGTCTGAGCCACCAGGAGAGAGAAAATATTTTCATTCTAAATGACAACTTTTTCCTCATATAGTTCAGATGTTCAGCATTACTGGCTAAATAGAGAATGACTTAGTCTTCCTGAGACTTGGGGTTCCACTTCCATCTCTGGTAGAGGTGCCAGAGGCAAGAACCTGTTGACATATTTGGTGTTAACTCCTTATGGCTTTGGATATTTGTTCTGACAATAATCTCGATGCAAGGAACATGTGGTTATTAATGCTCTTTTATATTTAAGATGATTTCCCATAACATTTATGTCCGGTTGAAGTTTTCTAATTCTTGAGGACTATAACTTACCCAAATCTCTAAATAGAAATTCAACTCTTTATCCTTTTATTTACAGAATATACTGATGATAATGCTCTAATTCCTAAAAATTCATCTGTAATTGTTAGAAGAATTCCTATTGGAGGTGTTAAATCTACAAGCAAGACATATGTTATGTAAGTATTTATTAAATTCCACATTTGCAAGTTCTCAAAATACTTTTTACTTTGTGAGAAGGAAAAGGTATACTTTAGAACTGAACTCATTACTTTGTGCTAATGAGTATGTCGTCTTAATCCTTAAAATTACGAGAATGTTTGTTTTCCTGGTTTCTTTCCCCAGTTAAACTGTAGTCAGAAGTAAGAGTGAGTAGGCTTTTTGATCTATATAGGTAATACTAACAAAAAGCAAATGATCTTCAAATAAGTAAATCTTTCCCCTTCGTTGGTTTTTGTTACCTGGGCACTTTTCCCCCCTACCATTTTTTCACTACAAGAATGTAAGTGTCTTGAAATCTGTCCTAAATATTTTGTCAGCGTCAGGAGTATTCAGTAATGCTAGTATTTGCTTCTCATTAATAAGGGACTTTGTTGGAAAGCGATGTTTATAGGATTCATGAGCACAGACACTGGAATCAGGCTTAGATTTGACTCCCATTTATTGCTTCACACCAGTTGTGTGAAATTGTATTTGGGTAAATTACCTAAAGTCTGTACCTCAGATTCCTCAAAATAAAATATATGTAACTCCAAGGAATTGGAGGAATTCAGTAGTGCCTGGCACATGGCAAATGCCCTTTATTGGAGTAGGAATTATAGTGGTAATACTTAGGAATGGTCTAGAGCTTAAGGAGTTCACTAAAAGGGCAGGATTATAACTTTATATCTAACTTTCTCTGCTTTCTTGCCATTTTAATGCTGATAACAGTTACTGGGTTGGCCAAAAAGTTTCTTCAGGTTTTTCCAAACAATGGAATGAAAAAACCAAAACGAACTTTTTGACCAACTCAGTATGATCTGTGAAGAGGATAGCAACTTGGGCTATTTAAAAAATACTCAGAGGTAAGATAGACTTACTTGAAATTCTGGCAAATTCTGCTTTTGGTCAGTGAAATTCTGGCAAATTCTGCTTTTGGTCAATGAAACATTCTGGAATTTGCCAGTCCTAGGAAATGGAATGTGTTCTTGGAATTGAGGTAAAATAAAGTCATTTCCTGGAGCTTTGCTTCATGTGGGCAAGTTTTCTTTCTAAGACTGTTCTCATTTAGTTTAAAGTTCTATTCCATATTTTAACATTTGGAGGTTCTTAAATCTTTTGTATAGTAACTTTAAAAGCTGAAGACTTTTTTTTTCCTTCTGTAAATACCAAGTGAGCTATGTACCTTTAACTTTATATAATTTTGAGACATTATAAGGGAAGAATTATTTCCTAGAATTTAGTGTGAAGTTATACCTTAATTTACTAAGTGCTTTGTAAAAATAGCAAACATTCAGTTTCAGGAGATTGTTTTGATATTCAGAAACTTTAGGGAGAGAATTGTTTAAAGTACATGGGAAAATAGTTGCCTCTTACAGAATTGCATGTGTAATTCACTATGTATTTGGTTTCTTTTATAATATACTTACCTCATGAAGTGTTTTTGAGTTTGTTGAGCAAATACTAGTAAATGAAACTTTCATTTTTATCTCAGGATGTCCCAGTCATGTACAAACCAGAAATTCCTTTCATATCCTATCTAACATTTTTCTGTCAGGATAGCATAAACTTAAAACTAAAACTAAGCCTTTACAGGCTATATTTTAGCAACTTGACCCTCATACCCTTTCCTGTGTGGACTTTTAAAGGAATTTCTTCTTGAGCTTACTTGTGTATATATTTTTAAAAATCAGTTCAATTCTCCATAACCAACTTATTAAACTTATTCTTTTAACGAAAATACACTGTCAAACTGTTGATTTTTCTGGAAGATAGCGTTCCTATTTTATCTTGGTCACTGTGTTGAGACTTTTAAAAAGATGAAACTGCCAACCTGTCTTTTCTGGATTTGAAATTTAGTTTTTGGAGCATAACAATTTCTCAGGGCTCCAAATTATAAAATATTTACAGCAGCAGTCTTGCTGTAAGGTAATTCAGGGTATGAAAATTCTCATCTGTACCTATTAAAAAGTGAGGATTAATATACTTGTTCAGCCTATTAAGAAATAGCCACAAAGTTTCTTGAATAACAAAATCCTCATACTGCCTTTCAGAAAACATTTATTTTAGGTAGAAAGATACACATCTATTCTATAATTACCAAGTATGGATTTTTTTTTAAACCAAAAATGCATCTTAAACTGTTCAAAGGTAGTAAAAATTAAATAAGGTAGTATATTTATTACTTCTGAAATTGGTTGTTTTTAAATCTTTGTGCCAAGGAAAAGTTGTGTTCCTAAAAAATTTATGATTGGAGAGATGTTTTTAGCACAAAAATTGATTAATAGCTACTCAGAGAGTTAATGCTGTTTTTCTTTTTGTCTTTTTAGAAGTCGAACTGAACCAGTGATGGGAACTTCAAAAGCAGTATGTAAAAACACAATCTCACACTTTTTCTACACGTTGCTTTTTCCTTTATAATGTAGCAGTGAAGTAAATCATTTTTAGAACGTAATATCCAGTTGATCATAGTACATATTGTAAATAAAATGTATTTTGATGACAGCTCAGTTGAATATGGATATATGTGGCATAATTTACACACTTTATTTTGTAGAAATGGGTAATTTGTGCCCAAAAACCACTGTTTCATATTAAATATGGTAGCATTCTCCCTGTATGACACTGTGTTGTACAGTTAATGTATGATCCTTTTTAGATCGTATAGGTTTTACACTGATGAACATGGTAACATGTTCTGCATCTGTCTGTCTATAGTTAGTATTTTGTATGTATGTACAGGCTGTTGTGTGCTTTTTGTTTCCTGCAATAAAAAAAATGTTTGGAATGTATATTTTGCCATTTTCACGTTGTATCACTTAGTTTTTTTTTGGTTTTTGGGTTTTTTTTTTTTCTTTTTTTCTGCCTGATTGATGGCTTTGAAAAATGCATTAGCAACATCCAAAGCTTATATTTAAAGTTTGATGCTTTCTCCAAGTTCAGACACGTCATAGAGCTTTCCAGAGACCATTGACGCAGCTTTTATTATTTAGTTTTGCTTTATTTGGCAGTTTTGAGCTCCTATTCTTTGTTTACATCTGTACTGTAAAGTGAAACCTGGAATTGGGCCCCCTACAAGTATACAATGTTTCGTCGATGATTTTGATGATTTTATACAATTGAGTACTCAAGTTTTAATAGAGATCTTTTACTTCTAGTCTGCTCAGTTGTCCGAATTAAAATAATTCCCTCTTTCTCATAAGGTATTAAAATGCTGCATTAATTGTAAGCTAACTGAAAGCTGTAGCTTATCAAAGGTAACTCCTCTTAACCAGGTTAACATCTTAGTAACCTTAAGTATGACACCATTTTGACTTTGAGCTTTTAAGTAAAAGGTAGCAGCATTCCTGAGTTATAGGGTGAAACACCCGGTTCAGAACAGAGATCTGTAGTAATTGAGTTCTGTAAAACTTGATGGTTCTCTAAACGTTTGAGTGCTCAGGCTTGATTTGTACACAATACAAGATGTCTGAAATCCTCACTTAGAATTTAAGGGTATTGCTTGCTCTTTCAACTTTATCCTTTTAAAATACTAGTGATCTTTTAATTGTGTATCAGGTATTTTCACTAACCTTGGATCATTGAATCTTAAACACGATAACATAGAATATCTGAACTTTGGACTTGTTTTCTAAAGTATATGGCCTTTAGTTCTCATGGAACTAAATATAGTGATTCAAAAATCAAAACTTAGTGTTTTGGGAGTTTTTTTCCCTCTTTGGGGTATATGGTTTTTTGGGGGTTTGGGGTTTTTTTTTTTTTTTTAAAGCATAATGCTGTAAAAACTGTCCACAAGTTTCTGTTTTGCTGGTGATTGGTTTAAAACTGATTTTTATGTATCCAAATGCTAGCACAAATTAGATTGACTATACTGGTGACTGTAGTAGTTAATGTAACACATTTTGTATAAAGTACATTTTATACAGTATTTAAACTAATTCAGATGAAATTTTATTTCTTGAAAACAATTATTTCCTTTTTGTTTATTAGCATGTGTATAAGCACAGATCACATGTTCATAAATAAAGTTAACATTCTTTTAGCCTTGTGTGTTCCCTGGCATGTCTGTATTACACTTATAAGAAGCAGTTTATTTTATGCTTATTTAGGTTTCTCTTTTCTTTCTTCTTTTTTTAAAAAAAAATAACTAAAAGTGGCTTTAATTTTTAGGTAGAATTATTTGAAGTGGAGAAATTAGATAACATAATATCCCCATTATTTGCTTGGGGTACATTTGCTGACATTTAAAATATGAGAAAATATATTCATAAAGCATCATTAGTGCCCATCTTAGGAGACTTAGGTGTCCTATGCACATTCACAATTAAGACAAAATCACTAAAGCCAGATTTTTTAATTCTGATTAGTAAAAGTAAATGTATGTACATTTTTGGTAACTTAAGCCAGCTCTAATCAAGGATGGCTGTTTCTATATTGCACAGCTTTGCTGTTTGTAGTTACCCTTCCGTGTTCCAAAGCTGTGGGCCTTCTGCTAACATCAGAATTACATTTTGTAAGATCCTTTAATTTCAGGCAAGTATAGTTGACATAAAAGATTTCAGATTCTTGCTCCCAGAAGCAAGACCACAAATTAGATGTGAGAGAGGTAGGTTGATTTTAATCATGTCCACAGTGTGCATATTAATCAGTGTTTCTAGAGACTACTAAAGTAGGGTTTTTTTAATTGATGTTTAATACATATAAATTCGTACTCATTTTTAAATCATTTCTTGTCAGCATTTTCACTTATTTCTTAATATCTTGCTATATGTAGAAAACAATTGGATGCCTTCCTAAATTTGTGGTAAATTATACCTCCTTGTATTTTTATAGGGTATTAATGTGCTATATATAGGGGCTTCCCTTATAGCTCAGTTGGTAAAGAATCCACAGATTATTTGATGGGAAAAAAGTGATTTAAATGCTGTTGAATATCTAAAAGCACTCATAACTAAATATATGCTCCTAATAACAAGTTGGCCCAAAGGAAGAATAGGAAAGCCTGGCATAATAACAAAAAGACAGCTGTATTTGAGGAGAAGAAGAACAACAAAAAAGTTAGGTTTTTTTGGTTTCAGCAGTAAAAAAGTGTAATATAACTGCTGCTTTCTTTCTAAGGAAGTGATCAGCATGCATATTCTGTATAGTAAAAGGCTATTTTAAAAGGCTATTTGTTTCTTTGATTAGAAACATAGTATAGATGATGGTTGACAGCAGTTTGTTCAGTCCTTATTTCTTAAAATTCAGGTAATTCCTGGTTGATATAAAATGTTATGCTCTTCAAAATAGATTGAATAGGTCAGAATTTTTCTGGGTAAAAATAGGCTGTGTTCTTTCAATTTTTCTTTCCTAAATTTACCTCTTGAGATATTCATTCTTTAAGGAAAGAACACTTCAACCCACTGATAGATTATATGGCTAGGAATGTATATGGGGTTAGTGCATTTATGGACTCTACAGTCCCTCAATGTGGAGCTGAGAACCTTTTGTTTAGATAAACATCCCAACAGTAATATCCATCAAACTAGCTTTTAAAACTCTTAAGACATGTATAAGATGTATTTTAAATTTAGCCAACATTAGTTTTATTTCCATTTATTGCATTCCTGCTGTGGTGGCATTAAGCTAAGAACTACATATTGAAACTGGTTACATTTCTATTTGGGGCTCCAAGTCATGCTGCTTTTTTTTTTTTCTTTTTCAAATACTCTCAGTTCTTTGGAATCCTTGAAAAATGCATGATGAAGACTCACTTTTTTTTTCCTTTGATCCAGACATCTCTTTACATTCTCTCCATTTTAAAGAAGAGTTGTGACCAGTAATGCATGAGAAATTTGTAACATGTTGAATAAGCAACCCACTTACTATATAGGAAGCTGATAATGTTTTCATTTTGGTACACTTGTAGGGAAATCATGTCTTTAGAGTTACACGCTAAAGATTGTTTGTGTGTATACATTTACACACCCATGCATAAACACTTTTTAAAAACTGATATTAATATAGTTCAGGGAAACAAATAATGAAGCACTTTTAAATACATTTGAACATACGTGTTTTAAAGCCCTCATATCCATGTTTAATACTTGCTCCCTTTGATTAAAGTAACTATTTCCCCCGCATATTGAAGTCCATCCTATAACTGCTCTGTTTGCCCTGCCTCGGGATGCCTTTTGTTTCCCTTTATTTGGCTTAAAATTTTTGCCCTGATAAAGCTGTGGTTTCTTTGGCGAGATTAGCTACTGATGCTTTGCATGGGAGAATAAACTTATTCAGACCGAGCAGTACGTACTCAAAAGAGGGGAAAGTAGCAATTATTTGGGAGCTGTTTTATTAAAGCAATTATCTGAGCCTTTAAAGAGCTGCTTGTTTTTACAGGGTTGTATACTGGCATTATAGGAAAGTTAGAAAGATTTCTTATTCTCTCTTCTAGTGTACATTGTCTTGAGCATCATTAGTTTTAGAAATCACTGATAAACCTGGGACTCTTAGTATTTAATCACCACACTGAGCAGCTTTCCTATCCTTTTCTTTACTGTTTTCTCATTGTAATAGCATCCCCTTCAACCATTAACCTTTATTGATTGTATGTGAGATGTGTGGAAAAGGATAAGTTGGGTGAGCTACATTTCAGCTTAAAACAAGATAACATTCTTTGGAAAACTTCTAATAAAAATACCCAATATTTGAACATTAAGTGGCAGTAGGGAGTAAATGATCACTTTCAGATGTTTTCAGTGTGGAACTTGAATGTGTGTTTAATTTTTTATGAACAGATTGATGACTCTTCTGCGTCTATTTCTCTGGCCCAGCTTACAAAGGTATATATATATTCTTGAAAATATAAATCTTTTTCTAACATCGTAATTTTTTTTAATGTGGAGCAGTTGTTTTAAGAGGGGTTGGGGGAGGAAATACTTTGCAGAAACATTTGTACATATTATTACTATCCTGTAAAGAGTAGCTGCTGTTTTGAGAAGATAGGGGGAGTATTTTGCTTCACCATAATGTTGGAGTTTCATCTTCAAGACAGAAGAAACAAATGAAGCTACACTTACTTGCCTTTTTTCTCATACATTTTGTTTATTTATACATTGGAAACTAACAGATTTCTGGAGGAATTCCCTGATTTTGGCTGTAATTTATGTGGACTTTATGCAGCCAAAATAGAAGCTTTCCTTTACATGGACAATTGCGTGGTTATTTCTTGAATATTTGAATTGATCCCTTGAAAGTTAACGTTTTAAATGTGATACAGTTGTTTCTCTATGCTATAGACTTGTAGTCTGTCTGCATTAGAAAAAGTTTTAAACAACCTAATTTGTTTGAACACAGACTACATGAATTGTGTAAATGTATAAAGTTGTTCGCAGGAATATACCAATGTGTATGTTTGGCAGAGGGGCAAATTGTTACCTCCTGAAATCATTGTATATGCCATGTTTTGCGATAAGATTGCTTGCAGTTTTCTGCTCAACAGTGTGTACCTTTTGTTTGGGAAAGCACTAGTGATGGATTAATTTTTAAAACAATAGACTTAGTTTGCAAATTATGCCTTTAGGGGAAAAAAGGCAAATGATAGAGAACAGGTAGTGTTTTGAGGGCCAAGAAGGAAGTTTTCCAAAAATCCTTTTTTCCCCTGCTATCAGAAATATAAAATTATATTTAGCAACCAAAGTGAATTAGTAGACAAGTTTTCCATTAGTGCTGTCCCTATCTTGTCCTTGGCTTTGTTGTAGGTTTTGTCCTTATCCCCTAGAATGTATCCCCAAAATGTCCTAGTAACAAATACAGCCTTTTAAACTCCTGTTGTGGGAAAAGTATAAAGTTGATAATTCTAAAACCAACCTCAATAATTTTTTAATGCAAAGTGGTTTAGCTTAGAGTTAACATCTTTAGCAACTTATAGTTCACTGTTTAAAGTCTTCTGTACTGTAAGGACCATATTTGAGTTCTGGTCTATTCCTCCATTGTTTCTTTGTGGGAAGCAGTTGGGGAGTTTTGGAGGTTTGGGGGACTTTTTTTTTTTTTTTTAACTATTTGTAAGTTAATGTTTGGGTTCAAACAAATTAGTTGTTCAACATCTGTAATCCAGTTTTTTGTAAATGTTGCTGTTGTTCTAAGCTCTGTTAATGTTAAGCATTCTTTGTATATAAAATTACAATAAAGTGTTAAAACTGGTTGCTTGTTTTGTGGATGAATGTAAAGCTAAAACCTAATGAATGGCTGATAATGAGTGCTAGATGCTTGAAGATTCAAGTTATTAGGACTCACTCCCTTAGACCCTGCTTATTATCTAGACTACTGTATGTAATACCTCAGAGATGAAGTTCATAAATCTTTGGAGAGTTGGATTTATAATTTGAATGCTCAATGCATGTGCTTTGCACTTAATTTTAAATTTGGCACCACTACTTAAAGAGCCTTCTGATTTCTAGTATCTGCTGCATAATATGTTCAGTGTCCTGTCCCCAACCCTACTTCTAAGTCGTGTGCTTGACACTTGATGCTTAATGCTATGACACTTGAATTATTTTTAATATTTAAAAATGTCAAGTGTTTCTCTAACTTAATCTCAGTTTTTAACTTAGAAGAGTAGTATGTAAATCTTAATATAAGGTACAAACAGGGTCTAAGGTTTGAGTGCCCCCAGAAGGACTTTCTTCAACCCATAGACACCCAAACATCATGTAATGACCTAAGGCACTCCCCATGCCTCTTCTAGGTTATACTTGTTAATAACTGTTTTTATGCAAGATTAGATATTGCTCTTTACAGGATGAGTGGTGTTGTCTTTGGCTGTGTGGTCTTAAATGTGTTTCTAATGTGTGTGTCAAATAATTACCTGTTAAACAGACTGCCAATCTGGCTGAAGCCAATGCTTCTGAAGAAGATAAAATTAAAGCAATGATGTCGCAATCTGGCCATGAATACGACCCGATCAAGTAAGTTTATAAGTACTTTATTCTAGTACGTACTTTGGGGTGGTACTTAACAACCCCCCATGTCAAGAGCTTTTTTTTTTTTTAAAAAGTCTTTGTGTTCATGTAATCTTTTTTTTTCCCCTTTCAGTTACATGAAGAAACCTTTAGGTCCACCACCTCCATCTTATACTTGTTTCCGTTGTGGTAAACCTGGCCATTATATTAAGAATTGCCCAACAAATGGGGTAAGTTCAAACTAAAATTTTTCCTTAGCCATATTATTTCTCTTGGTAAATATTGGTTTCTGCGTTATAGTGGCAAATGAGCACAGCTTCTGGAGCCAAACTACCAGTGTCAAATCTTGACACTGCCACTGAGTGAGCAAGTTACGTGAATGTCTCCAAGCCTGTTGTTTCTCCTCTGTGAAATGAAGATAGTGATAGTACTTACCTCACGTGGCTGTTGTGAGGATTAAATGAGATCATACATGTAAAGCTCTACAAATAATACAAGCAGATAGTAAATACTGTGTGTTAGCTAATATTATTAAATAATGGTAACGGCTTTTTCTCTTCCTCCTCTCTCCTTTCCCCTACCTGTAGGATAAGAACTTTGAATCTGGTCCTAGGATTAAAAAGAGCACTGGAATTCCCAGAAGTTTTATGATGGAAGTGAAAGATCCTAACATGAAAGGTGCAATGCTTACCAACACTGGAAAATATGCCATACCAACTATAGATGCGTAAGTATTCAAATTGGGTATGATCTGTGGAGATTACAGTCAATCCCGGTGATAGTGTTTTATTTAATCTTGGGCTTGTAACTTGGCTACTTGGATTCCTTACAAACATTGTATACCAAGTCTTAGTCTATATGTCGCATTTCTGTGTTAAGAATGAGAGGCTGCAGTCTGCTCCATTTAAAGCAAATTAAAAATGTATTTGGGGTTTTTGTTACCAGTGAGTGCCACTTTCCTTGTGGTCTTCTAATTTTTCTTTTTTCTGTCATTCCCTGCTTTCTTCCTCATTCACATACATACTCCTACATAATCTTGTATGCTATTTGCATCTTTTAAATGAACAAGTTAAGTGTCTTAGACTTTTTAAGAAACAAGAGGCTTAAGAATAATATCTTGATATCTGCAAGATATCAAGGCAGATTTAAGTGTGAAGATTATAGGAAATACTCAAGTATCTTGACTAGTTTGGATATACTATGTGAATCTTAAGATTCTAAAGTATGGTTTATTTTATAAACTGTTAGTTGAGATCTGTTATATAACAGTTCAGAACTATTTTTCTGTTATAAACTGTTTGTAGCTCTGTAAGCCATACCTTAATGCTTATTTTTCACATGTTTTCAGGTTTTATTTTAGGAGCCAATTTTTAATGAAATGAATAGACAGGAAACCTAGTGGCATAATTCAGTTGGGTCACTTCCCATTTTATCTGCTTTTATTAATACATTTAGTTATCTTTTGATTACCCTCAACTGTTGCAAACTCACACAACATAAAACACAGTATTAAGTGTTCCCTGAGACTGTGACTCTGTAACTTTATTGTACAAAAGAATCTCTTGCAGAAGTGTGTTAAAACAGTCTAGGTGCCCTGTCCCACTCCTCTCCCCACCCCCGAGGGATTATATTCTCAGTCTGCATCTTTAACAAGTCCTCCAGGAGAATATGAGGTTAGAGGATGCTCAAGGCATGCCTTGAGAAACATCAATTTAAAGAATAGATATCCATGTTCCCAGTGACAGAATATTTATTAAGAACAGTTTTTGTCGGCTTTGTGCTATATTATCAAAATGTGATGAGCAGGTAAGGACAACGAAAATGCTACGCTTACAGAATGATTCTGAAAAAAGATTGTTTTTGAGTAGGTAAATACATTGTTTTAGTTAACAGATAAGAATTAATGTTTTTCTAAACTCCCAACCCTGCTCACTTTCTCAGCTTCACTCCCATCTATTTTTTATCAGTCTACCATTGTGTGTTTTTGTGGTTCATCTTAGAGCAGTTTGTTGTATGCTGTTTCTAATTCAGACATTTCATACATGCATCCAAACAGTTTTAGGTTGAAATTGATGGCTTTTTACAGACAAAGTTTAAGAGCAGACCGCTTCATCTTAATACAATAAGATGTAAATGTAAAAGTATTTAAGTAGAAATCTGTGTTGGAAGAATTAACATCACCTGTAAACTCATAACTAATAATTAACTTCATTGCTGTTTGAATCCTGGAGTACAAAAGTGCATTTGTGACAGACACACAGCAAATACTGGGGAAAATGGGAACCCAAATATTTTAAATGAAACTTTCACCCTCTCCACTAACACCACTGATACGCAACTCAGACTCTTCTTCTGTTTCTTTTTCTATCCTCTGTTCTCCTCTTTTTTTTTTTTCTTTTCTTTTCTCTCTTTTGGGCAGTGGGAGACTCCTCTTTCACAAATTGGGAACAATGGGGCATAAGCAAATTGATACTTATTTCTGGAATCGTGGTGATGTCTATGGAGCAACTGCAACACAAATAACACACCTAAGGTACCCTGCTCTGTCCAGATGAGATTCTTTCATTTTTAGCATTGAGTTGAACACACTCTGTTCCTGAATGAAAGAGAAAAGATTTCTCTAAGAATTCCTATGTTTTACAAATGTGCCTGATTACAGAGAAGATGGGGGTATTGGAAGCAGTGGTGATAAGTCTGAGAATGGCTTATTTTTTTCTTTGTTTTTAATGTATTTAATATCCAACATTTCCACAAAATTTTTACAAAAAAATGGACCCCCCCAAATGTCTAATGAGGTGTTACTTTTAAGTTTTTTACACATTTTTCTAATTAAATCATTAATATTTCTTGTGCTCAGTCATGTCCAACTCTTTGTGACCCCATGGACTGTAGCCCACCAGGCTCCTCTGTCCATGGAATTTTCTAGACAGGAATGTTGGAGTGGATTGCCATTTCCTACTCCGACTGTCTATACATAGATTAATCTCTCATAATATTAAGTATAAGACCACTGTTTTGAAGTCTAATTCTGTTTATTAATTATAGATGTGATTAGTGACATATTTCCTTTGAATTATCCACCTTAATTGTGTAATGTCAGTACCAATTTTAGTTTCCCGTATTGTGACATTCACACTAGTATTTTCACAGGTTTGGAGACTGTTAGACTCAGGGGGAAAAAAACTTTTCCAGGAAACATGGTAGGCTGGAGAGCAGTGATTAGGGCGTTGTCATCACTAAAGCTCAAATCCTGTCTCTGCCATTTAAATATAACTTTGTGGTACTTGATTGTGTCACAGTACCGCTCTGACTCACAGTTCTTAGAAATACAGAATCTAAGATCCTTTTAGCCAATTTTATGGCTTTTTTTTTTCTTTCTGTTTTGTTATACTCTCTTAGGATTTTGTTTTATATCTTTTTGTTTAGGGGAGGATATTCATAACTGCTTTCTTATTTTGGAAAGTACTACACTTGTATAAACTAATTTGGCATCATACTAGATTATAAGTTCCCACTATTGTATAGTAGAATATATAAATATCTTGGAAATACTTTCCCATAACAGTGTTAAAACACTAAGACCTTCTTTTACAGAGAGGCATATGCAATTGGGAAGAAAGAAAAACCACCTTTTTTGCCAGAGGAACCATCATCATCTTCAGAAGAAGATGATCCTATCCCAGATGAGTTGTTGTGTCTCATCTGCAAAGATATTATGACTGATGCTGTTGTCATTCCCTGCTGTGGAAACAGTTACTGTGATGAATGTAAGAAATGTTGAACCTTTGAAGATATGTATTTTAGAGTGTGTGTATTTCCTTGGAAAGGCTCTTAGAACAATATATATTTAAATGATAAAATACGAATTATTGATACATGCATCTGAACATTTAATAACTTTTTGTTGCTCCTTTTTTTTTAAAAAAAAGTCTGTCCTTTAGAATTGACCACTTTCTTTACCTTCATCAAGGTGTCTTTACTGAGGTTTTATAAAATGTAGGATATTTGTTTCAAATATGTTTTAAATGGTATCAGTATAGAGAAATTTAAAAGCTTTTGGGGCCTTAGACATTTCCAAAGTATTTTTTAAAAATAAGTCCTTTTCTAGGAATGTGAAAAATAGCTTACTCTAAAATTCCTAAGTGTGATCGAGAACTACGGTCTGTAAACATATTATCCAAACAGTTGCCAGGGGGTTGCTTGTGACTTTTTTTTCCTAGTCATTTATCTTATATTAGCACTTGATTCTCTTCTGCCACTTACCTTAAGTTTTTCCGTTCTTCCCCAGATGAAAATAATGTCATCTAAAAATTTCATTGCCCAGTCCTGCTTTGGTCCTTTTCATTTCTAAAGATTGTTTTGGGGGACTTCCTTTGTGGTCCAGTGGTTAAGACTCCTTGTGTTTCTGCTGGAGTCAGAGGGTGTTCAGTCCCTGGTCAGGGAACGTAAGATCCACTAAGATCCTGTATGCCATGTGGTGCAGCCGAAAGAAAAACAAGAAAAGAGAGTTTTGGAATACAAATCTTTGTTATGAAGCCTCTTCAGTGAAGACAAAAGTCAAGAAGAGGTTACTTAAGGCTTGTTTCAGAGTGTGTCTTAAATTTACAAACCACTTTATATAACTGGAATTTTTTTTTACTATACTGAATCATAATCAGTACATCTGTAATTTGGTATTCCTTCTTACCTGCTGTGCTATAGATGTTTCTGATTTCCTTGCCTGAATAATGCTTCTGCTATATTAATGCCCTTTCCTAGTGATGCCTTTTTAAATTTTGTTTATGCCACATAGCTTATAAGATCTAAACTCCCTGACTAGGTATTTAACCCTGGCCCTCAGCAGTGTAGAGTCCTAACCACTGGACCACTAGGGTATTCCTAAGTGATTGCTTTTTTTAAAGCCCTGTATTTACAACATAATGATTTTGTCTTTTTCTAGGCTATATTTCTATTTTCTCCCTATAATACATTAGATGTTAGCTAACCAAAGAGAATGGTATTTGAGAAAGAGTGTCCTTTCTCTCAATTTAAATGTTTGTTTAGCTTATATCCATTACTTCTGTGTTTAAGGTAGAGGTTAGAGCAGAGGAGTGATAACCAGGAGAGAAATTTTACTTTTAAATTTCTTAAATTTAAAATTTACTTTTAAATTTCTTAATCTAAGAATAGAAGTGATGAGTAATGTGTGCTTGGAAAATAGTAGTGTAACTGAACACATATAAACCATCTTTTCAATTCATGGCCAAAAACTGGGTTCCTAACTGTGCTTTTGTTAATATTTAAAATCTTATACATAGGTATAAGGACAGCACTCTTGGAATCAGATGAACATACATGTCCAACATGTCATCAGAATGACGTCTCTCCTGACGCTTTAATTGCCAATAAGTTCTTACGACAGGTAGCTATATTTATATTCCTTTTTATGAAAATTTTTAAAAAATCTTTTGATTTAACTGTACTTGAGTAAATACTACATCTTTTTCTGCATTTTTATGTTTGGTGTCTATAGGCTGTTAATAACTTCAAAAATGAAACTGGTTATACGAAAAGACTAAGAAAACAGTTACCCCCACCCCCTCCCCCAATACCACCTCCAAGACCACTCATCCAGCGGAACCTACAGCCTCTGATGAGATCTCCAATATCAAGACAGCAAGATCCTCTGATGATTCCAGTGACATCTTCATCAACTCACCCGGCTCCGTCTATGTCTTCACTAACCTCTAATCAGTCTTCTTTGGCCCCTCCTGTCCCTGGAAATCCATCTTCTGCCCCAGCCCCCGTACCTGATATAACTGCAACAGTCTCCATATCAGTCCACTCAGAAAAATCAGATGGACCTTTTCGGTAAGTCTGTATTTCTCACTGTTAGGAAACAACTGAGACCAGAGATGGTTTTGTTTTTTTTTTTTTTTGTATATTGCTTAAATTGTTGTTTTATTGACTGGCAGCCTGTAGCATCCTACTGTATTCAGTAAGGTGGGTGACTTGTAAGAAACGGCTTAGTCTTTTGGAATTCCCTGGCAGTCCAGTGATTAGGACTTGGCTCTTGAATTGCTGGAGCCCGGGTTCAATCCCTTTTGGAGATCTGAGATCCCATAAGCCACACAGCATGGCCAAATGAAAAAAAAAGAAATGACTTAGTCTTACTGGAGGAATAAACAGATGAAGCAGATTCATTTGTAAATGATTAAATGTCCCAAAGTCAAAAACTATACAGATTGCCAGCAACCCCTCTTAAATGTTGAATAGTATCCCATAACAGCTTTGCAGTTCACAGGAGGGAGCGTTCACTTATGATCATAATGACGGTATTAAAAAACAGTAGATTTGAGTAGAACTAAGAATAGAGGGGACGGGATGAAACACTGGTAGAAAGGTCAGAAATAATTGTTTTGGAGCATAATTATGTAGGAGAGTAGCAAAACCTCACTTAAATCCTACTGCTTCTGAAATGAAAGGGACCTATGACTATATAGTCCAGTGGCTCTGTAAGTCCAAGTCTTAAAAAAATGAACCAGCTTTGAAAAATTAAGATGCCAGGGGTATTTTCCCAGAAGCAAAATTTTTAGGAGTAGGACCTTTACAAGTATACTAAAGAGATCCCTGCAAACTACTTGTATATATGGGATGGATAAACAACAAGATCCTACTGTACAGCACAGGAAACTTGAGTATCATGTCACAAATCATGATGAAAAAGAATAAAATCCCACTGATCTAGTTCAGCCTTTCATTTGATTAATAGTGGGAGTGGTCTTTTATAAACTGACTTACCTTAGAGTACCTTTTTGACTTACTAGAGCTGGAAGTAGAGTTTAACTCTAAATCCTTTTTTTCTCTTTTTGGTTTTGCAACTTTTTTTTTTTTAAGCTTTAATAGTCTTAAAACTGCACCAGTTTCTATCATTTCATAGATTGTACTTTTTACAAGATTCCTTCATCATACATTTTACTTACATATGAAGAACTCTTCCAAAGTCCAGTCTGGCTCATTTTCCCCAGAAGTTTACATCACCTTTGATTTAAGTCACTTTAATGCAAGTGTGATGGAGAACAGTGTTAGGAACAACAAGATGTAATTTAAAACTTTTTTTCCCGTTAATAATTTTTTAGTTACGTGCAAAAGGAAACCTTATAATCCTGTCATCACAGATTATGCATTCCTGAAGTAAGAATATTTGTGTACTGCAGACATTTTCTGCAGATCTATTATTTTTTGAACTCTGCAAGTGTTTCAGTTCAGTTCAGTCACTCAGTCGTGTCTGACTTTTGGGACCCCATGAATTGCAGCACACCAGGCCTCCCTGTCCATCACCAACTCCCGGAGTTCACCCAAACTCATGTCCATCAAGTTGGTGATGCCATCCAGCCATCTCATCCTCTACTGTCCCCTTTTCCTCCTGCCCCCAGTGCCTCCCAGCATCAGGGTCTTCTCCAGTAAGTCAATTCTTCGCATGAGGTGGCCAAAGTATTGGAGTTTCAGCTTCAGCATCAGTCCCTCCAGTGAACACGCAGGACTGATCTCCTTTAGGATGGACTGGTTGGACCTCCTTGCAGTCCAGGGGACTCTCAAGATCTCTCTTCCAACACCACAGTTCAAAAGCATCAATTCTTTGGTGCTCAGCTTTCTTCAGAATCCCGGCTCTCACATCCACACATGACCACTGGAAAAACCATAGCCTTGACAAAGTAATACCTCTGCTTTTCAATATGCTGTCTAGGTTGGTCATAACTTTTCTTCCAAGGCGTAAGCGTCTTTTAATTTCATGGCTGGAATCACCATCTGCAATGATTTTGGAGCCCAAAAAAAATAAAGTCTGACACTGTTTCCACTGTTTCCCCATCTATTTGCCATGAAGTGCCATCCAGCCATCTCATCCTCTATTGTCCCCTTCTCCTCCTGCCCCCAATCCCTCCCAGCATCAGAGTCTTTTCCAATGAGTCAACTCTTTGCATCAGGTGGCCAAAGTATTGGAGTTTCACCTTTAGCATCAGTCCTTCCAATGAACACCCAGGACTGATACCCTTTAGAATGGACTGGTTGGATCTCCTTGCAGTCCAAGGGAGCCCTCAGAAAATAAAGTCTGACACTGTTTCCACTGTTTCCCCATCTATTTCCCATGAAGTGATGGGACCAGATGCCATGATCTTTGTTTTCTGAATGTTGAGCTTTAAGCCAAGTTTTTCACTCTCCTTTCACTTTCATGAGGAGGCTATTCTTAGTTCCTCTTCACTTTCTGCCATAAGGGTGGTGTCATCTGCATATCTGAGGTTATTGATATTTCTCCCGGCAAGCTTGATTCCAGCTTGTGCTTCTTCCAGCCCACCATTTCTCATGATGTACTCTGCATAGAAGTTAAATAAGTAGGGTGACAGTATACAGCCTTGACATACTCCTTTTCCTATTTGGAACCAGTCTGTTGTTCCATGTCCAGTTCTAACTGTTGCTTCCTGACCTGCATATAGGCTTCTCAAGAGGCAGATCAGGTGGTCTGGTATTCCCATCTCTTTCAGAATTTTCCACAGTTTATTGTGATCCACACAGTCAAAGGCTTTGGCATAGTCAATAAAGCAGAAATAGATGTTTTTCTGGAACTCTATTGATTTTTTGATGATCCAGCGGATGTTGGCAATTTGATCTCTGGTTCCTCTGCCTTTTCTAAAACCAGCTTGAACATTAGGAAGTTCATGGTTCACATATTGCTGAAGCCTGGCTTGGAGAATTTTGAGCATTACTTTACTAGCGTGTGAGATGAGTGCAATTGTGCGGTAGTTTGAACATTCTTTGGCATTGCCTTTCTTTGGGATTGGCATGAAAACTTCCCTTTTCCAGTCCTGTGGCCACAGCTGAGTTTTCCAATTTGCTGGCATATTGAGTGCAGCACTTTCACAGCATCATCTTTCAGGATTTGAAATAGCTCCACTGGAATTCCATCACCTCCACTAGCTTTGTTCATAGTGATGCTCTCTAAGGCCCATTTGACTTCCCATTCCAGGATGTCTGGCTCTAGGTGAGTGATCACACCATCATGATTATCTGGGTCATGAAGATCTTTTTGTACAGTTCTCCTGTGTATTCTTGCCACCTCTTCTTAATATCTTCTGCTTCTGTTAGGTCCATACCATTTCTGTCCTTTATCGAGCCCATTTTTGCATGAAATGTTCCCTTGGTATCTCTGATTTTCTTGAAGAGATCTCTAGTCTTTCCCATTCTGTTGTTTTCCTCTATTTGCATTGATTGCTGAGGAAGGCTTTCTTATCTCCCCTTGCTATTCTTTGGAACTCTGTATTCAGATGCTTATATCTTTCCTTTTCTCCTTTGCTTTTTGCTTCTCTTCTTTTCACAGCTGTTTGTAAGGCCTCCCCAGATAGCCATTTTGCTTTTTTGCATTTGTTTTCCATGGGGATGGTTTTTATCCCTGTCTCCTGTACAATGTCACGAACCTCTGTCCATAGTTCATCAGGCACTCTATCAGATGTAGTCCCTTACATCTATTTCTCACTTCCACTATATAATCATAAGGGATTTGATTTAAGTCATACCTGAATGGTCTAGTGGTTTTCCCCACTTTCTTCAATTTAAGTCTGAATTTGGCAATAAAGAGTTCATGATCTGAGCCACAGTCAGCTCTCAGTCTTGTTTTTGCTGACTGTATAGAGCTCCTCCATCTTTGGCTGCAAAGAATATAATCAATCTGATTTCGGTGTTGACCATCTGGTGATGTCCATGTGTAGAGTCTTCTCTTGTGTTGTTGGAAGAGGGTGTTTGATATGACCAGTGCGTTCTCTTGGCAAAACTCTATTAGCCTTTTCCCTGTTTCATTCCATACTCCAAGGCCAAATTTGCCTGTTATTCCAGGTGTTTCTTGACTTCCTACTTTTGCATTCCAGTCCCTTATAATGAAAAGGACATCTGTTTTGGGTGTTAGTTCTAGAAAGCCTTGTAGGTCTTCATAGAGCCATTCAACTTCAGCTTCTTCAGCGTTACTGGTTGGGGCACAGGCTTGAATTACTGTGATATTGAATGGTTTGCCTTGGAAACGAACAGAGATCATTCTGTCATTTTTGAGGTTGCATCCAAGTACTGCATTTCGGACTCTTTTTGTTGACCATGATGGCTACTCCATTTCTTCTAAGGGTTCCTGCCCACAGTAGTAGATATAATGGTCATCTGAGTTAAATTCACCCATTCCAGTCCATTTTAGTTTGCTGATTCCTAGAATGTCGACGTTCACTCTTGCCATCTCCTGTTTGACCACTTCCAATTTGCCTTGATTCGTGGACCTGACATTCCAGGTTCCTATGCAGTATTGCTCTTTACAGCATCGGGCCTTGCTTCGATCACCAGTCACATCCACAGCTGGGTATTGTTTTTGCTTTGGCTCCATCCCTTCATTCTTTCTGGAGTTATTTCTCCACTGATCTCCAGTAGCATATTGAGTACCTACCAACCCAGGGAGTTTCCCTTTCAGTATCCTATCATTTTGCCTTTTCATACTGTTCATGGGGTTCTCAAGGCAAGAAAAGTGAAGTGGTTTGCCATTCCCTTCTCCAGTGGGCCACATTCTGTCAGATCTCTCCATCATGACCCTCCCATCTTGGGTGGCCCCACACAGCATGGCTTAGTTTCATTGAGTTAGACAAGGCTGTGGTTCTTGTGATCAGATTGGCTAGTTTTCTGTGATTATGGTTTCAGTGTGTCTGCCCTCTGATGCCCTCTTGCAACACCTACCATCTTACTTGGGTTTCTCTTACCTTAGATGTGGGGTATCTCTTCACAGCTGCTCCAGCAAAGTGCAGCTGCTGTCCCTTACCTTGGACGAGGGGTATCTCCTCACTGGCCCACCCTCCTGACCTTGAACATGGAGTAGCTCCTCTCGGCCCTCCTTTGCGCGCGCAGCCACTGCTCCTTGGACGTGCGGTGGCTCCTCTCCGCAAGTGTTTGAGGCCTTTAAATCTGACTCAATCTTTGGAATAATAGAATTTTTCTTCAAAAATATGGAAAATATTCTCATTGAAATTTAAGGCACACAGCGTGCTGATTTGACTTACACATATTGTGAAATAATTACTGCAGTAGGATCAGCTAACATCCATCTTCTCACCTAAATACAGTAAGTGGAAAAAAGAGTTCTCACCTCCTTGTGATGAGAAGTCTTAGGATTTAATCTCTCTTAACAGCTTTCCAGTATACCATACAGCTGTGTTACCTACAGTCATCATGTTGTACATTGCATCCTGAGTACTTATCTTACATAACTGGAAGTTTGTACCTTTAATTCTTTATTTGTAATGACCTTTTAATGTTGTTGTAAATTATTTTATTTTCTAGGGATTCAGATAATAAAATACTGCCAGCTGCAGCACTTGCATCAGAACATTCAAAGGGAGCTTCTTCAATTGCAATTACTGCTCTTATGGAAGAGAAGGTAAGTTTCATTGGCTTTTAAATTTGGAGACCTTTTTATATTATTATAGTAGTTTTTTGTTTTGTTTTTTAACTATTTGTGTTTTTTTCTAAAGGGTTACCAGGTGCCTGTACTTGGAACCCCCTCTTTGCTTGGACAGTCATTATTGCATGGACAATTGATCCCCACAACTGGTGAGTATAAAATCATTTTGGTTTGAACTTTTTCCCTTAAAAAATAATTTTAGCTTTATTCAGCATATAATTGTATATTTAGTTGTTCTTATTCTTTTGTCCAAGGTCCAGTAAGAATAAATGCTGCTCGTCCAGGTGGTGGTCGACCAGGTTGGGAACAGTAAGTATATGTTTCACATAATCTTCAGATGATTGCTTTCAAACCAGAGATAGAAATTACAATCTAAGTAGTGTGTTGCTGAGTGTCTTTTATTATAAACTCTCTTATATGCCGTAGTTTACAGTTTTTATGTAAAATGTCACAAACTCAAGACTATATGAAGAATTATTTTCTAAAAGAATGTGTTTTCTAAAATAAATATAAACTTATAAATTCTTTTTAAAGTGTATCAATCACAAAATTTCTCATTTTGAATAGTTCAGTTAATTAAATTCTATTACATATTAAAATCTATGAAGTTTGAGCGACATGCTTTGTGAACAGTCCCTGTAATAAGTCCTTCCTCCTCTCAGAAGAAAAAGCAAAAAATTCTATAGGGTATAATTTTTTATGGCATTAAAAATCAGATTTGTTTATTGTTTTATATAATATTTATGTTTATATAGCTCATATATTTAATTTATATAAACTGGCTTATATTCTAAAACTTTGATCTTTTTGTTTGAAAGATAAATCAGACTCATTATAGAAAAAGTATGTTAAGAGTGTATCAGTAGAAAAGGCTTCCCTGGTGGCTCAGATGGTGAAGAATCTGCCTGCAGTGTGGGAGACCCAGGTTCAATGCCTGGATTGGGACGATTTCCCTGGAGAAGGGAATGGCTACCCACTCCAGTATTCTTGCCTGAAGAATTACATAGACAGAAGATCCTGGTGGGCTGAAGTCCATGAAGTCACAGAGTCAGCCATGACTGAGTGACTAACACACACACATACAAATCTATCAGTAGAAAGAATACAGGATTTGAAGACAGATCTGGGTTTGAATCCCAGCTCCTGCATTTACTAGCTGTATGACAGTGAGTGTGTGATTATACTTCTCAGCCTCCATTGCCTCATCTGTAGAATTGGAATGGTGCTACTTACCTCACATGTCAGACACCTCCACATAGTTCCCAGCAGATAAAAGGACTCTTTTCCTTTTCTGTAACAGTTAAGTTCAAGGCTTCCCTGGTGGCTCATTGGTGAAGAACCCACCTGCCAACGCAGGGTTCTGATGCCTGGTCCGGGGACATCCCACATGCCTAGGACCAACCAAGCCCATACACCACAGCTGTTGAGCCTGTGTTCTCTAGAGCCCAGGAACTGCAACTGCTGAGCCCAGGGTTCGTAACTGCTGAAGTACATGCGCCCTAGAGTCCATGCTGTGCAACAGGAGAAGCCACCCCAGTGAGAAGCCTGCACACTGCCACAAAGACCAGCCCCTGCTCCCCACAAGCAGAGAAGAGCCCGAGCAGCAATCCAGCACAGCCAATAAATAAATACTTAACTTTTTTTAAGTACATGGGATCTTTTTAAAAAAAAAACACACAGTTCAAAGTAACGTTATAAAATGCTAATTAAAATGTACTACATGAAGTTTATATTGAGGCTTCATTGTTTATAATGTTAATCAGAAAAAATATTCAGGTACATATAATGCTTGCTCATATCTCTCTATCTGGAACAAGCAAGAATCAGGGAGTAAGGAAAAGTTTCCAGAATAGTTAAAAAATAGGTGTCTTAAAGTCTATGCACCAAAAGATCATGTATTATACTCAAGCCTATTTTATCTTTCCACACAGTTCCAACAAACTTGGATACTTGGTTTCTCCACCACAGCAAATTAGAAGAGGAGAGAGAAGCTGCTACAGGTAGGCTTGCTAAAAGTCGTGAATAACAGTAATCTGATGACACACTGAAAAATACAGCAAAAATTAAAGCATAGCAGTGGCAAGGGGAATGAGTTCATTTGGTTTGCAGATACCTCACTTAAATCTTGAGTTGCGCTTGAGAGGCCTATAAAAGAATAGGTTACATTTAGTATTTTAAATATTGGTTTTTTAAGGCTACATCTTTGCTACTCCTTCTTAAGGACTACTTTCTCCTTGTCAGCACATAGCAGAATATTGGCTTATCTCTGTTGAGTGTAGAGGGAAGTCAGTAAAGCCTATACAATGTTTAAGATGTTGTCATTAATTTAAAGTGAATGTTAACCAGTTCAACTCCTAATGTGAAGAAGAATTGCACATATTTCTCTCCTAGACTCAGTTGTCCCAGTCTTCTGCCATCTTTTCTTCTAAAAGAAGAGACAGGAGATTGTTAGGGACCCTTGCTCTGGAGATACACAAGCAGTGTCAATCTAAGAAGTAACCCATATAAGTTTTACTCTCTAGGTCATTCTTAAGGATATCTTCTAGTGCACCAAAGGGAATTGCTAAGCTTATGAAGGATAACTACTGTTTTGTTGCTAAATCACGTATTTAATAGGATATTTACTAAATCAGACTCTCTGAAAAGAGGCTTAAAATCTAAACCCCTACTGCTGCTGTTGTATACCAGTTACCTGTAATTTAAAGATCCTTTTAAAAAGCTTAACAGAAATAAGCCCACTTTTTTTTTTTTAAACCACTGTTTCTTTGATGAGGCAGAATTTTAGCACTTAATTTTAACTGTGTGAGAATAAAACAGATTTTCAGTTACTGATTACAACTGTTAAACTAATAATTGTTCTAGTTTGAAGGGTCTTTACATATTTACTCAAAAAGATTATAGGAAGTGGGTTTTCTTCATTTTAACTTGATCTTGGAAGGCATTTTGGGGAGAACCAGATCACAGGCTTTAACCTATCAGCTCCTTTAAATGATGGATTAGGAAGTAACAAGAGATCATTGTGAAGTGATAATTGGAACTTCACAAGAGAACATAGTGTCTCCATATAAAGAAGGCCTTGTAAACGTATATCCTCTC
This sequence comes from Bos javanicus, assembly GCF_032452875.1. Taxonomy (NCBI): domain Eukaryota; kingdom Metazoa; phylum Chordata; class Mammalia; order Artiodactyla; family Bovidae; genus Bos; species Bos javanicus. Next base: position 22,199,257 of record NC_083892.1, read on the forward strand.
AGTCCCTAACTGGCCTGAAAAGTTGTTTTTAACATGTGAATGATGTTACCTTTACATTCAGTTTATATCAGTGTCCTGATGCTTATTTAAATAGTTTTGGGATAGAAAAGATAAGCTTCCTTATCTCAGATGCTTTAATATCTTGGAATTATTTTTCCAGAAGTATAAACCGTGGACGACACCACAGCGAAAGATCACAGAGAACTCAAGGCCCGTCACTGCCAGCGACTCCAGTGTTTGTGCCTGTCCCACCCCCTCCCTTGTATCCGCCTCCTCCCCACACACTTCCTCTCCCAGGTGTTCCTCCACCACAGTTCTCTCCTCAGTTTCCTCCTGGCCAGCCACCACCTGCTGGGTATAGTGTTCCCCCTCCAGGGTTTCCTCCAGCTCCAACCAATTTATCTGCACCTTGGGTGTCATCTGGAGTACAGACTGCTCATTCTAATACCATCCCAACAACACAAGCACCACCTTTGTCCAGGGAAGAATTCTATAGAGAGCAACGACGACTAAAAGAAGAGTAAGTGTTCTAATTTGAAATTACTCTACACGTTCATTTTCTGATGTAACATTAAACAGGTATCTTTGGAAGCATTTTCCAGTGTTTCCAGTTAGTGTAAGAAAAATCACCTAAAACTTAAACCAAGTCATACAAGCAACTTCCTCAGGGATTCCTAGTTATTTATAGTTTTAAAGTGGAAAACTAATGGCAATTTCATTCATTTCATTCATAATCTAATTACATTTGTCTTGTTAGTTTTCTTAAATGGTTTTTGTTAACTTTCACTCTTTAACTTTATTTTACTAGGGAAAAGAAAAAGTCCAAGCTAGATGAGTTTACAAATGATTTTGCTAAGGAATTGATGGAATACAAAAAGATTCAAAAGGAGCGTAGGCGCTCATTTTCCAGGTTAGTGTTTTGCAAGCCTTCACAACAGAATTGCAAATGGGACTTTGAATATCCAGGGATTAGCTATGGATATAAATAACATCACAGTTATGGAATTTTTCTGATTCGGTCTAGGTTTATAGAAATGGAAATGTAGCTTATTTCCCAGTATCTGTTTATGGAAATAATATCTCACTGTAAATTCTATTGTGTAGAACTAGCAGTTATGGGGATTAAATTACCCTTGTCCCTTGAAGTTATTTATAGTATGAAAAAAATTGGGAAATGTTTATAGAAGGAAAGAAATAGGGGAGTAGCCGAAGAATACATTTCTGAGGACCCTCTTAAGGCTACAGCTTTCTGCTGGAACATTAACCTGTGTAATTATGAAATAACAGTAGACTACAAATTGCTTTATTGATAGAAAAACTGAATTATAAAAATTCCCTAGAAGCTTGTTTAGAAGACTTCTTTTTTAAGCTTATGCTCAAAATATGGTTCCTTTTAAAGCTAGACTGTTGGCCAATAAAGGACAAAAAGAGAAAAATCAGTGCTACTTAAAATAATCAGATAGGAAGTAAAATTTAAATTTAATTGGCGTTTTGTCTAGTGTTGATTAGCTCATATAATTCACAGTACATTAATGCACTTCACTCTAATTATTAAGACTTCACTTTTGTTTTGCAACAAGTGATTGCTCTGATCTTTGTGTACTTTATTCCATTCCAGTAGAGGTCACTGTGCCTCTTTAATCATCTAAGATGAAACTTGATATAAAGAAATATGGAACCATGAGGAGAACATACTTGAATGCAAGAATCTGTATTTTATTTAGTATATATTTCTCAACTATCAATTATTGTTTTGTTTTTGTTTTTTTTTTAGGTCCAAGTCTCCCTATAGTGGTTCATCCTATTCAAGAAGTTCATATACTTATTCTAAATCAAGATCTGGTTCAACGCGGTCACGTTCTTATTCTCGATCATTTAGCCGCTCACATTCTCGTTCCTATTCACGATCACCTCCATACCCCAGAAGAGGCAGAGGAAAGAGTCGAAATTACCGTTCACGGTCTAGATCGCACGGGTATCATCGATCTAGGTCAAGGTCACCTCCATATAGACGGTATCACTCACGATCAAGATCTCCTCAAGCATTTAGGGGACAGTCTCCTAATAAACGTAATGTACCTCAAGGAGAAACAGAGCGTGAATATTTTAACAGATTCAGAGAAGTTCCACCACCTTATGACATGAAAGCTTATTATGGGAGGAGTGTTGACTTTAGAGACCCATTTGAGAAAGAACGTTATCGAGAATGGGAGAGAAAATATCGAGAGTGGTATGAAAAATACTACAAAGGCTTTGCTACTGGAGCACAGCCTAGACCATCAGCAAATAGAGAGAACTTTTCTCCAGAAAGATTTTTACCACTTAACCTTAGGAATTCTCCCTTCACAAGAGGCCGCAGAGAGGATTACTCTGGTGGACAGAGTCATAGAAGTCGAAATGTAGGTGGCAACTATCCAGAAAAGCTTTCATCGAGAGACAGTCACAATCAGAAGGATAATACAAAGTCAAAAGACAAGGAAGGTGAAAATGCTCCAGGGGATGGTAAAGGAAATAAACATAAGAAACATCGAAAAAGAAGAAAGGGGGAAGAAAGTGAAGGCTTTCTGAACCCAGAGTTACTAGACACTTCTAGGAAATCAAGAGAGCCTACAAGTGGTGAGGAAAATAAAACAGACTCATTGTTTGTTCTCCCAAGTAGAGATGATGCTACACCTGTTAGAGATGAACCAATGGATGCTGAATCCATTACTTTTAAATCAGTGTCTGAAAAAGACAAGAGAGAAAAAGATAAACCTAAAGCAAAAGGTGACAAGACCAAACGGAAAAATGATGGATCTACTGTATCCAAAAAAGAAACTGTTGTAAAACCTGCTAAAGGACCCCAAGAAAAACTAGATGGAGAGCGTGAAAAATCTCCTCGATCTGAACCTCCACTTAAAAAAGCCAAAGAGGAGACCCCGAAGACTGACAATGTGAAATCATCATCTTCCTCTCAAAAAGATGAAAAGACGGTTGGTACCCCCAGAAAAGCTCACTCAAAGTCAGTAAAGGAGCACCAGGAGACAAAACCAGTCAAAGAGGAAAAAGTGAAGAAGGACTACTCCAAAGACATCAAGTCAGAGAAGGTAGCTAGTAAGGAAGAAAAGGCCAGGAAGCCTAATGAGAAAAGTAAACCACTTGATAGCAAGGGAGAAAAAAGGAAGAGAAAAACTGAAGAAAAAAGTGTAGATAAAGATTTTGAGTCATCTTCAATGAAAATCTCTAAATTAGAAGTAACTGAAATAGTGAAACCATCACCCAAGCGCAAAATGGAGCTTGATATTGAAAAGATGGATAGGACACCTGAAAAAGACAAAATTTCATCATCAGCTGCTCCAGCCAAAAAAATCAAGCTTAACAGAGAAACTGGTAAAAAAATTGGAAGTACAGAAAATGTATCTAACACAAAAGAACCCTCTGAAAAATTGGAATCAACATCTGGCAAAGTGAAACAAGAAAAAGTCAAAGGAAAGGTCAGGCGGAAAGTGACTGGAACTGAAGGATCCAGCTCAACACTTGTGGATTATACCAGGTATCTGATAATTGGGGAGGGGTGGGGTGGGGGAGGGTTGCATTGTGGATTATACCAGGTAGCTGATAATGGCAGGGGTGAAAAAAGGAGAATATGTTTCTTAAGAATGTATTGATGTTAGGGGTTAGCTGGTTACTCTTGTCTTTGAGGATAACAATTGTTAAAAGATAACAGATGTTAAGCAGATTTTGGGAGTGAGCCACACTTACTTTTATGTAATCATATACACATATCTTAGAGCAGAGTAAGTGGGCTTTTGAAACTTGAAAGGGCATTTATTATATTTAAGTTAAGTCTTTTTATACTCATCAGTGTTTAACAGTTAGGAGTTCTTCATTGAATAAAAAATATTTTAATTCTTTTTAGTACCAGTTCGACTGGAGGCAGTCCTGTGCGGAAATCTGAAGAAAAAACAGATACAAAGCGAACTGTCATTAAAACAATGGAAGAATATAATAATGACAACACAGCTCCTGCTGAAGATGTTATTATTATGATCCAGGTTCCCCAATCCAAATGGGATAAAGATGACTTTGAATCTGAAGAAGAAGATGTTAAATCCACCTCACAGCCTGTATCAAGTGTAGGAAAACCTGCCAGTGTTATAAAAAATGTTAGCACTAAACCACCAAATGCAATCAAGTATACTGAAAAAGAAAGTGAATCATCAGAGAAAATTCAGAAACTCGCCAAGGAAGTGAGCCATGAAACTGCACAGCATGAGGTCAAAAGTTCAAAAAACTCTGCATCTAGTGAAAAAGGGAAAACCAAAGATCGAGATCACTCAGTATTGGAAAAGGAAAACCCAGAAAAGAGAAAGAACAACAGCACTCAGCCAGAGAAAGATAGTAATCTGGACCGTCTGAATGAGCAAGGAAATTTTAAAAGTCTGTCTCAGTCTTCCAAAGAGACTAGAACTTCTGGGAAAGAAGATAAGCATGATTCCATTCGAGGGTCCTCAAATAAAGACTTCACTCCCAACAGAGACAAAAAAACAGATTATGACAACAGAGAGTATTCAAGTTCCAAACGTAGAGATGAAAGGAATGAATTAACAAGAAGAAAAGACTCTCCTTCTCGGAGTAAAGACTCTGCATCTGGACAAAAAACTAAGCCAAGGGAGGAGAGAGATTTGCCTAAAAAAGGAACAGGAGATTCCAAAAAAAGTAATTCTAGTCCCACGAGAGACAAAAAACCTCATGATCATAAAGCCACTTATGATACTAAACGCTTAAGTGAAGAGACAAAATCTGTAGATAAAAATCCCTGTAAAGATCGTGAGAAACATATGTTAGAGGCAAAGAACAGTAAAGAGTCAAGTGGCAATAAATCACTTAGTATACTTAACCCACCTGACCCACAGATTGAGAAAGAGCCAGTTACTGGGCAAATTGATAAGAACACCATCAAGCCTAAGCCCCAGTTAAGTCACTCCTCTCGACTGTCCTCTGACTTAACTAGAGAAACTGATGAAGCTGCTTTTGAACCAGACTATAATGAAAGTGACAGTGAAAGCAATGTGTCTATAAAAGAGGAAGAAACTGCAGGAAAGGTTTCTAAAGAACTGAAAGATAAAGTAGTGGAGAAAGCAAAGGAGAGCCTGGACACGGCAGCAGTCAGCCAGGCAGGCGTCACCAGGAGCCAGAGTCAGAGCAGCCCGAGTGTCAGTCCAAGCAGAAGTCACAGCCCTTCTGGAAGCCAAACCCGGAGCCACAGCAGCAGTGCCAGCTCTGCAGAAAGTCAGGACAGCAAGAAGAAGAAGAAAAAGAAGGAAAAGAAAAAGCACAAGAAACATAAAAAGCATAAGAAGCATAAGAAGCATGCAGGCACTGAAGCAGAATTGGAAAAAAGCCAAAAACACAAACATAAGAAAAAGAAGTCAAAGAAGAGCAAAGATAAAGAAAAGGAGAAGGAGAAGGATGACCAAAAAGTGAAATCTGTCACTGTGTAGAAGGGCAGATTTTTAAAAATTGACTTAATTCCTAAGTCATCTGTATTAAATTTTGTTATAATGTAAAGAGATTCAAGCCTTGTAAATAATGATACAGAAGACCCTGTGCTGCACTTAAAATATTGCTGCTTGATTATTTGATTTTTACATCAGAGCTTTATAACACGAACTTTTGTACAGAATTGTGAGTTGTGACCATGTAACATGAGAGGTTTTGCTAGGGCCTATTATTTTTAACCACCATTAATTAGTTGGGGTGGAGTTTACTGTACTGTGAAATTTTCACATTTGAATTTTTTTAATTGCCTGGCAAAAGCTGATATCAGTTCTAAAATATCAGCAGAATGATTTGCTGAATTCATTACAACCCTGTTATGTCACTTTTTGATTACAATAAAAGTTTTCAGTAAACTTTTCAAATGTTGAATGATTGCCTTATTTGAAGGAAAGTGTGTCATGACTTCACTTCCCTCTTCCATTTCCCTATTTAAAGTATCCTTTGAGTCTTTAGTATAAACTGAACTGTATGTATAAAATCCTGAAGTAAACATGGAAGATATACTTCATTTGTTGGCTGATAAAAGGTGGCCAGAAACAAGGAATCGTGGTTAATTTGATTTCTGGTTGAATAAGTCTTAAAGTTCTAGATCGCACTTACCATACGTGGCCTATCCAATCTGTGTCCAGCAGCGAGTAGTAATAGGTCCAGAAGCAGTAGGTAGAGACTACAATGGATCTCCTTAATGGCTCTGGTTCAGGAAGTTTATTGTGGGCAATAAAAAGCTATTGAAAAGATGTTGGGAGCTAGGGTAAGATTGGTACTTTAGAAATACGGCTGTGTAAATAGAGATTAAGAAGACAGTGGCTAAAAGGAAAAGAGACTAGTTCTAGTGTGAGGTAATGATCCTGAAATACTTTGGTCCAGGGCACTGGACTGGTAGTGAGAGAACAGGTTTACATTAGCAGCAACTCAGTTCATTTCCTTGATATTATTTCCAAAGTGTACCATATTTACAGTCTTGTATGTTGCTGTTGGTACTCGGTTTTAGGTGGTATACAAACATACGTGAGGATGTTTTCTAATGCAGCATTTAATACGTAAGGAAAAACATTAAGTGATTGAAAGCATGTAAGGGTAATAACGAAAATGCTGTTCACATCAGGAAAGCCATTCAGGACTGAGTTAAGCTTGGGGAGATGTTGCCTTTAAGTGAAACCAACTTGACTTGTAAAGAGCTCTTTTGCTGTGATTCTTAAGTCACTCTTTTTATTTCCAGACATCTCCATCACGGGGGAGTTCACCCACAGCTCGCCTCACCCCTTTCCAAGCTCACAACGGTCCCCTTGTGCTTTTAGATAGTCCAGCAAGACCACACTCCATTCTTATTAATCTCGGCCCCACATCTAGACCATATCGCCCACATTCACTGAGGACTTTGGCTTCTAGAACTCACTTTTTATCATACATTCTATCATACGAGGTCAGTTTCATTACCTGGATGCATTGTTAATAATTCACTTTGAGCTCAACTGGCCTTCACTTTAATTGCAGTCCACTCCTATGACAATTTTCTTGAGTTAATCACCACCCGTCACCATACCCATCTTAAAATTTCAACTCCAGTGTGTCATCTGCAACCTACTTTTTTAGCTACTTTCCCTATTGGCCTTATTTAGACCTGAGGTTTCAACTCATCCCTTAGTCACTTACTGGCTTTCCTTCTATAGCTGCCTGTATCGCATCATTTCAACCACATGCTAACACTCCCCAAACCTGCTCACCCTTACCCATCTTGCTTATCTAAACAGCTCAGTCCCCAAAACTAGATACAGGTGCTGATAACTGCTGCTTAACAATTAAAAGGCTTGAAAGAAAGTTGAAGAAATAACTGCCAGGCACTGTGCTAGGTGCAGGCCTTACTTGACCCTTGAGAATGCTAATGACTCATGTTTAGTGCTGCTTTGAGCAGGAAGCTCCGCTGCCTGTGAGGATCAGCCCAACCCAGAGTACTCTAGTGCCTAACTAGTCCACCTAAGTAACCCCTGCCATTTGGAGTTGGACATGTGAAAGCCACCTATCTTTGCTGGTTTCCGAAAAGGTCATGTTCTGTCTTTCTCAATTGACTGTTTGCTCTGGCTGGAATTTCCTTCCTCCTCGTATCACAAGTTTCTACCCATTGTTTGAGAGTTAGCTTGATTGTTTTGAGTCCTCAGGGTTGCCTGCCTACCTCAAAATAACACCCTCAGGACACAATTGCATCACCGAATAGGCTATAGTATTATTAACTCTCCAGAGTGCTTACTATGAACTGTCTGATCTCCACTGCATCATGGAAGCCAGCAATATGTCAGCTTTTTTAAAGACGGGAATATAAGTTTTGAGCCCCTATGGGTCTGGGAGATAGTGTCCTTCCAATGACCAGGTGCTTTAGTGTGCCAAGGATAGACAAAGCCTTACAATTAAGGGTTGAAAAGTAGCTCCTTTACTAGTCTCAGCATGCCAAATGAAGAAAGCTAATCCCCTCCAAGATGTTTAAGGCAGGGATTCAGAGAAGGTAGGCAACTAGTTTTAATGGTTTGTTTATTCTGATTTCTGCAAGTGTCCCCAGCTATGTCTTGTCCACTTTTTCCTGTCTTCTTTGAGTGAGCTCTGTTCTTACTGTACAAAACTGTACAGAACAGAACCTCTGATTTGGAACCTTCATTAAAGTCCTTTTACACTACTGCCATTAAGCCGGCTTCCGTGGGTTTCTTAGCAACAGTGAAAACCTCACTAGCACACATACACACAGCGTATCCTGCTTTGTTTTTTTATATACCATGTGCTTAAGTCGCTCAGTCATGTCCGACACTGCAACCCCATGGACTGTGTAACCCACCAGGCTCCTCTGTCCTTGGGATTTTATAGGCAAGAATACTGGAGTGGGTTGCCATTTCCTCCTCCAGGGGATCTTCCCGACCCAGGATTCAAACCTGCATCTCCTGTGTCTCCTGCATTGCAGGTGGATTCTTTACCTGCTGAGCCATCAAGGAATCACATCCTTTTGATTTTTAAGAATCGAGAATGATTTTGAAATAAGTGAATAAACCATATAAATCCTTGATAAAGGATAATGTGGAGCTGCTATAAATGAATAACAGGTATACAGTATGAAAGAAATGGGGTTAACAGGAAAATTCAAGATTTCATGCGTGGACTTCCCTGGTCGTCCAGTGGTTAAGAATCCACCTGTCTGTGCAGGGAACCTGAGTTTGATCCCTGGTCAAGGAAGATCTCACATGCTGTGAAACAGTTAAGCGCTCTGGCCACAACCGTTGAGCCCACATGCTGTAACTACTGAAACCCACGCTCCACAACAAGAGAAGGCACCACAATGAGAAGCACAAGCAGGGCAACGAAGAGTAGCCCCTGCTTGCCACGTGCAGCAACAAAGACCAGGTGCAACCAAAATAATGATCTCGTGAATTTTTTCAGCAACTTCAAGTGTTTATACCAGGGCTTTCTTTGTTGACTTTGAGATTATTTTTAGTGTCATGTTAAAAGGATTTTAAAACAGTTACTGATAATTTCATTATGCACTTGGGTGAACAGTGATTTTTTTTTTTAACCAACACCAACATGAATCTTTTCCACTGTGCAGTGTGGCTATTTAGTAATTTGCTATGAAGTTGGCTTGGCCAGTATAAATCTTTCTCAGTTTTCTATTTTTTAAGTTTTTAGTGGTACAGCAGCCAAAATGGCTATCATCAAAAAATGCACAATAAATGCTAGAGAGGGTGTGGAGAGAAGGGAACCCTCCTACACTGTTGGTGGAAATGTAAATCGGTACAGCTGCTATGGAGAACAGTATGGAGGTTCCTTAATAAAAATAGAGCTGCCATATGACCTTGCAATCCTGTGCATATATCTGGAGAGAAACATCTGAAAGGATTCATGCACCCCCAATGTTCATTACAACACTGTTTACAATAGCCAAAACATGGAAGAATCCTAAATGCCCATCCATAGAGGCATGGATAAAGGAGATGTGGAATGGAATATTACTCAGCCGTTAAAAATAATAATGCCATCTGCAGCAACATTAATGGACCTAAAGAGTATCATACTGAGTGAAGTAAGTCAAAGAAGGAGAGATATGGTATGACATCCCTTATATGTGGGATCTTAAATGGTACAAATCAACAGAAACAGACTCACAGACTTAAGAGAATGAACTTATGGTTGCCTTGGGGTGGGGGGAGGGGAAGGTTATGGGGAACGGATAGTTAGGAAGTTTGGGATGGACATGTACACACTGCTATATTTAAAATGGATAGCCAACAAGGACCTACCTATAGCACGTGGAACTCTGTTCAATATTATGTGGCAGCCTGGATGGGAGGGGAGTTCGGGGGAGAATGGATACATGGATATGTATGGATGAGTCCCTTCACTGTTCACTTGAAACTATCACAAAATTGTTAATCGGCTATATCCCAACACAAAAAGTTTTAAAAACAATTGAGTTGCAAGCTGAAAGAAAAAGTCTTTTAGTGATAAAAGATACTGATACAAGGACTTCCCTGTTGGTCCAGTAGCTAAGAATCTGCCCGCCAATGTGAGGACACAGGTTTGATCACTAGGGAGATTCCACATACAGAGCAACTAAGCCTCTGTGCCACAACTACTGAACCCACACTCCAGAGTCCAGAAGCTGCAGCTAGTGAAGCCCAAGCACCCTAGAGTCATCCTCTGCGATGAGAGAAGTAACCTCGGTGAGAAGCCCTCGCATTGCAGCTAGAGAGTAGGCCCCGCTCACCACAACTAGAGAACGCCCACGTGCAGCAACGAAGACCCAGCACAGTAAAAAAAAATTTAAGATACTAATACAAGAGTGGACATACATTTAAGATTTAAAATACTCTTTTGTGGAGACACTGACACCTGAAAATTTTGATAATTGCTTATAAATATGTTTTTACCTAGGCTTAACGATATATGATTAAAGCTGGTAGACTGACTCTTTTTCATCTCCTAAAAATTAACAAATTTAATGAAAAATGAATATAGGGCAAACTATATCAGTTTAGGAACCAGGTAAAATATAAAAGGGGCAGACATGGTCACAAATGTGTGATTTCTACCACAATACCACATTTTTAAAGTTTGGGTTTTTTCTATTTTTGTTTTTGTGAGTGTGTGTGTGTGTGTGTGTGTATGGTTTCGTCTGATTTTGTCACTCAGTGGTGGGTGGCCATCCTGGTGATTATCACTGGTGGAAACATACTAAGAATAAAAACAAAATAGCAGTTCATTGATTAGTAGCAATTTTTCTGTTAAGAAAATGTTGAAACTGACAGTGAATTCCTGAAATTTTGAATCCCTTGAATAGAATTGTTGTTTAGGAGGGATTTCAACTTGACTTTATCAAGTTAATTTGGATTCAAAAATAACCCAATCCAAGAATCCAAAGAATCTTGACTTTACTCAGAATTTCAAGTCAGAATCTCAGGCTAAAGAACAGCCTCCCAGTCATGCAATCAATTTTTACCTCTTGTAATTACTCTGGGAAATATTATTTTTCTGCATTTAATATGTCTTTGTTTCTTAGTTTAATAGTTTAATAATATATTCTTAAATATTAATTAGCTTGGGAAATAAAATTTAATATCAATTTACAAAGTCACATTGATATCTTATAATTTTAAATGTTTCTTATATCAAAAGAGCTCATTAGCACACTTCATTAATACTTTATATATAACTGATGTAACTTTGTATTAGTTTAAGTTGTGTAATCTGTTGATTTGGTAGACATATATTGCAGTATGATTGCCAACCGTGTGTTAGCTAACATCTCTATCATGTCACATAGTTATCATTTATTTTTGTGGTGAGAACAAAGGATATAGTCTGTTAGCAGCTTTGAAGTTTATAATAAATATTGTTGGCTATAAACAAAAAAGAAGAAATGCCTGTAATTCTCTTTCTTGAGAAAGCAGATGGCCTTTTGGGAAGTACAAATAGATCATCACTAAGTTGGAGGCGGGGCTTCCCAGGTGGCCTAGTGGTAAAGAATCCACCTGCTGGTGCAGGAGACGCAAGAGATGCGGGTTCCATCCCTGGGTCAGGAAAATCCCCTGGAATAGAAAACGGCAACCCACTCCAGTATTCTTGCCTGGAAAATTCCACGGAGGGAGGCACTTGGTGGACTACAGTCCATGGGGTCACAAAGAGTTGGTCGCAACTGAGCGACTGACCAAAGTTGTAGAGACAGGGTAAGGCTGTGGAGCACAAGAGGAATATTCCCTCTGAGTTCACTTTTGAAATGGAAGTTGCACTTCAGGTTTCCTTGACTCCAATCTTAGGCTACAATGTTGATTCATAAAGGTGAAGATTCTATCCAAAAATAAATGGCTATACCTGGTCGCACTGCCAGGAAGCAGGTGAGGCCACACAGGCCTCATTTGCCTGGCTATTACAGGAAAGGAAAAAACACCTAAACATACATAATTTTCAAATCATTATGGTATTGGTACTAGCAAGGGCAGACAATTAAGTGGAATTGAATACCATTCCAGAAATTGACCCAAATATAAAAGTAGTAACAGTTTCAGCATAAATAGATGTGAAAAGGATAGATTTTTCAGTAAATACTTTGAGAGAACTGGACAGCCATTTAAAGTAGACTTTTTTCACATCTTAAAATTCTAGATAGGTTAAATTTTTCTCCAAGATTTTACTGTATAACCCAAGTGTTGATCAATTTCACTCCAGCCTTCTAGAATCATCTTTTCTTAAATAGTTTGGTCTTTATTTTCCAAATCAGCCTGTCTATTGGAAACCCGGGTTCTTCCTCAGTATTTCTGACGGTAGTTGTGAGATCTGGTTTACCTTGGTTTCCCTTTTTTGAATTCCTGATGTCTATTCCTTGTGCTGATTTTTCTCTTCTAATCTCACTAGAATCTCCGTCTTCATAGATTTTCTGACATTTCTCCCAGAGCAAATCACATCCTCATTTTCCTATATACAGCAGCATCCTGCTTTTTTGTCTTATACCATAGGCTTTTCATCTTTTAAACTGAAATCAGTCATTAAGGTATTTTTCCAAACCAAGAAACAATTCCCCTGTGATGAATTACACCATTAGAGGGCAGAAGATGCTGCAGTTAGTTCTTTAAGAATAGCAACTCTTTTTTTTTCCCCCCTCTACAACTTTTTATTTTCTTTTCTGTGGTCTTGGTTGCCATGCGGTATTTTTTAGTTGCAGCACGTGGGATCTAGCTCCCTGACCAGGGATTGAACCCAGGCCCCCTGCATTGGGAACATGAAGTCTTAGCCACTGGACCACCGGGGAAGTCCCCTCTACAACTTTTAAAAATTACAAACTCAGCTATTACTCAGTATACAAATGGCCCGTTACCATTTGAAAAAGATATCCCTGGTAAAAAGAACGCCAATAAAATAGAGTTCCGTTGCCCTCAGTTGTTTAGAATCATCCACAAGTCCAAAGTCTACTTGATTCTCCATCCCCCGTTCTCTGATGGTTAGTGTTTTTTTATGAAGTTCACCCAGATCATCATATGCATTCTCAATTTGCAAGTTTTAAATTTTGTTTCTTAACAAAGTTGTACGTAGTTTTAAAAGTCACAAATTTCTTCAAGACATTTCAGTCTCTTGCCCTAAGCTGAGGCACCTCAACTCCAGTTCTCCAGAGGCAATTTCAACTCTGCTAATTGTTTCTTTAATATACAAAAGTAGGGACTTCTTCAGTGATCCAGTGGTTAAGACTCCACTTTCCAGTGCAAGGGACACGAATTCAATCCCTGGTTGGGGAATTCAGATCCCACATGCTGAGTGCTGTGGCCAAAAACAAATATATAAACAAAAGAAAAAAAAAAAAAACTACCCCAAAGCATAACCCAAAAACCTAAAAAAATAAAACCCCAAACCTTTTTATAATAAAATAGAGCATGCTCCTCTTATTTCCTGATTTTCCAGTTTCAACTATTAACAATTACTTTAGTTCTTCCTTGCCTCCACCTGCCCCCACCCCACCACATAGACATCCTCTCCCATCCTCTAAATAAAAGTTTTATTATTTAGGCTAAATCAAATTGTGTATACATTATGATATGTTATCCAGAATCAAGTCATCTGGGATATAAGGATTTCTTTCTTGTAAAATTTTATTTTTCCTGGAATTAATAACTGGTTCATTTAAAAAAAAAAAATGTTTAGGACTCCCCTGGTGGTCCAGTGGTTAGAAATCCACCGGCCAATGCAGGTTCAATCCCTGGTCAGGAAGGATCCCACATGCCACAGAGCCACTAAACCCGAAAGCCACAACTGCATGTGTTGCAACTGTTGAAGCCCACGCACCATAAAGCCCACGCTCTGAAACAAGAGAAGCCAGCGCAATGAACATCCCGAGCACGACAATGAAGAAAGTAACCTCTACTTGTTGCAACTAGAGAGAGCTCTCACACAGCAATGAAAACCCAGCACAGACAAAAATAAAAGTTTTAAACTAATTTAAAAGTGTTCTGTTTCCTGTAGATTATTAGAAATGTAAACAACCTCTTGGAATATTCAAATAAATCTTGTTCCTTCAGCTTTATCTTTTTGTGTGTGATAATTCTCCTAGAACCTTCTTTACATTTATTCTTTTTAGCCTGTCGCACAGCTGTCACCGCAGGAGCTCATCTTATTATCCTGGAAATTCTCCTCACCTTCTCACCTGCACTGGATCTTTATGTTTTCCATGCTGTGTCTCTCTTTTAGGTTTGTTTCCTCATTTGGGGTAGAGGGCACATGCGCTAGTAAATTCCTGAGAAAGGATGCATGAGAGGTAAAATTTTTGAGCCCCTGTAATATTAAAAGTGTTCTCACTTCACCCTTACTCTTGATGTATGGCTTGACAAGGAACAGAATTCTAGGTTGGAAATCATTTTCACTTATACTTGGAGGCCTTTCTCATGATGCAGCTTGGCACTGCTGATAAGGAGTTCAAATCCATTCTAATTTCTAATCCATTTATATATGATTTTTTTTTCCTTTCCCAGGAAACTTTTGGGAACTTTTTCATCCTGGGTGCATTAAAAAGCCCAGTAATGTACACTGATGTGAGTCTTAAAATTTATTTCACTGAGTGCTCTCTGAGCCCTTTCAATCTAGAAACTCCTGTCTTTCAGTTCCAGAAAACATTATTTTATTACTTGTGGAACAATGTCCTCCCATTTCGTTTTTCTCCTTGGACTTATTCTATTTATATGTTAAGATTTCCTTGGGTGATTGTCTAATTTTCTTATCACTTTCCTCCTATTTTCCATCTATGTTTTTTTGTGGTGAAGATTTCAACATTTCCCAGTTTTTATTTTTGCTAGTATAGTTATAATTTCTCATAATTCTTTTTTTGTTCTATTGTTCCCTTTTAATAACATTCTGTTCTTTATTCATGGATATAATAGGACTGGTGGAGAGATGATAGGCTTTGTGTTTTTTTTTTTTCTTTTAGTTCTTGCCCCTTGCATGAAAAACTGTGTGTGAGGTTTGTCAAGTGGGTTCTATTCTTGTTGCATCATTTCATTAGGGGAGACCCAGCTGCTAGTATCTCCCAGGCACTTTTCTTGGGCTAGTTTCCCAAAGAGGAATTTTCCACTCTTCACAATGGGATAGAGGAGGTGCAATATAATTACAAAGCTGGCTACCAGAAACTTTTTTTGAAGCCAGATAGGCTTCACTCTGTATACAGACTTTAAGTCGATCTTTCTGTTCTTGTTGCAGCATCCCTACTACAGCTATGCCCGATGTCCTCAAATCCTGAGCCTTTCTGTTCAGTGGTTCTCCCGGGGCTGCATATTGAAATTACCTGTGGAACTTTAAAAATACTGAAGACTGGGGCATTTTAAAACACTGAAGAGGCTACCCTCCAGAGTTTCTGATTTAATACATCTCCCCAGGACTTCCTTGATGGTCCAGCAGTTAAGAATCCACCTCTCAATGCAGGGGACATGGTTTCGATCCCTGATCCGGGAAGATTCCACACGATGCGGAGCAACTAAGCCAGTGCACCGCAACTACTGAAGTGTGGACCTAGAGCTTGTGCTGAGCAACAAGAGAAGCCTCTACAATCAGAAGCTTGTACACTGCCCTGAAAAATAGCCCCCACTTGCTGCAATTAGAGAGAGCCCATGAGCAGCAACAAAGACCCAGCACAGCCAAAAAAAGTTAAAATAAAAAATAAATCTAAAAAAGATTTACACAATTTCCTTCATGTGAAAAAGAATAATAAAATTAAAAAAAAAAAATTACATTTCCCCAGGTGGTTTCAATGTGCAGCCAAGGGTTGAGAAGCACTGCTCTCTAGAGAGCTACTCTGCATTCTGCAGGATGAGCTGCTGTGTATCCACTCTTCTGGCCCTAATTGCATTCCTGCTTTCCGCAGTATCACCTATATATTCTGATTCTTCCTGGACTTCTGTGTTACGAATAGTTTGACTTTGGGCTACTGATTTAGAACTCTGATTTTCTGATTGTTCATTTGAATTTCATCTTCCAGCAATGTGTTGTTATTGTATCCTTTCCTATTCCTTTTCATTTGTGTCCCTTTTCTCCCTTTATTATCATTAGAGTGAATTTTCAGGGAGAATCAGAAGGAAATATATTCAATCCATTATGTTTAGCTGGAATCCCTCAATCCTACTCTCTCATCAATAATACTGTTAGACAATGTCTAGCTGGGGACTTGGTCAAGTCCTCCAGATTAGCAAAACTTGGCCTGTAAAATATCTAAGTTTTCCCCTGCTGCTGCTAAGTCGCTTCAGTCGTGTCCGACTCTGTGCGACCCCAGAGACGGCAGCCCACCAGGCTCCCCCGTTCCTGGGATTCTCCAGGCAAGAACACTGGAGTGGGTTGCCATTTTCCTTCTCCAATGCATGAAAGTGAAAAGTGAAAGTGAAGTCGGTCAGTCGTGTCCGACTCCTAGTAACCCCATGGACTGCAGCCTACAAGGCTCCTCCGTCCATGGGATTTTCCAGGCAAGAGTACTGGATTCTATAAATTTCTGGACTGCTCATGTTTTCAAGGCCATTGTAAATTCATGACTAGAATCCTTGGTCAACCTAAGTTGACCTATATCAGTCTATGTTCTTCCTTTAGATGACTAACTTTTTCTTCTGCTACTTCCTTTATTTCATCTTCTCTTCCTCCAACCTCTTTTATTTATTAATTTATTTATTTTGGTTAACTGATTGTTTGTAGTATATAACTAAGGGATTTATTTTCCATGTACCTATCCATGAGCTTTTTTTTTTTTTTAAACTTTTTTGAGTTATAATAAGCCAAAATTAATGTTCCAGGTGTATGACCTACTGATTCAGTATTTTTATACATTATAAAATGATGACTACAATAAGACAAGTTATCATCTGTCATTACACAGGTTGTTACAATATCATTGACTATATTCCCTATGTGTACGTAACATCCCCATGACTTACGTATCTTACAGCTGAAAGTTTGTGCCTCTTAATCCCCTTCACCTGTTTCTTCCATTCTACCCTCCCCACATCCCCTGCCTGGCAACCATCATTTTTGTCTCTGTATCTATGAGTCTGTTTCTGGTTTTTCCTTTGTTTCTTTTCTTTTTTGGGTTTTAGATTCCACATGTAAGCGAAATCATAAAGCATTTGTTTTTCTATCTGACTTATTCCGCCTAGCATAATAACCTTCTATGCATCCATCCATGTTGTCACAAATGGAAAGATTTCATTCTTTTTTACGACTGAGTCATAGTCCATTGTATTTATATACCACATCTTTATTCATTCATCTATGTGTGGGTACATAGGTTGCTAGCATATCTTGGCTATTGTAAACAATGCTGCAGTGAACATAGGGGTATGTATAGCTTCTCAAACTAGTGTGTTTGCCTTCTTTGGATAAACACCCAGAAGTGGAATTTGCCAGTTCATATGGTAGTTTTATTTTTTAAATTTTTTGCGGAACTTCCATATTGTTTTCCATAGTGAATATACCAATTTACATTCTCACCAACAGTGCATGAGTGTTCTCTTTTCTCCACGTCCTTACCAATACTTGTTATTCTTGTCTTTTTGATAACGTGAGATATTCCCTGATGATTAGATGAGTACATTTTCATTTGGCTGTTGACCACCTGTATGTCTTCTTTGGGAAAACATCTATCCTCTGCCCAATTGTTTAAATCAGGTTGTTTTTTTGATATTGAGTTATATGAGCTATTTGTCATTTCAGATATTAGCCCCTTGTTGGTCACATTGTTAGAAAATATTTTATTCCAGTCTGTAGGCTATATTTTCATTTTGTTAATGATTTCATTTGCTGTCTAAAAACCTCTAAGTTTAATTAAGTCCCATTTGTTTTAGTTTTTTTGCTTTTATTTCCATTACTTTAGGAGATGGATGCAAAAAAATACTGCTGCAAATTATATCAAAGATTATTCTGCCTAAGTTTTCCTCTAGGAGTTCTATTAGTATCTGGTCTAAAATTTAGGTCTCTAATCCATTTTATTTTTGTATTAATATTAGAGAATATTCTATTTTCATTCTTTCTTTCATGTAACTGTTTTCATGTACCTTCATTCATGTACACAACATTCATTTTTCATGAAACTATCCCATTTTCCCAGCACCACTTATTGAAGAGACTGTTTTTTCTCCATTTTATATTCTTGCCTACTTTGTCATGGATTAACTGACCATCAGCCCATGGGTTTATTTGTGGGCTCACTCTCCTGTTCCGTTGATCTATGTATCTGATTTTGTGCCAGTACCATACTGTTTTGGTCACTGTAACTTTGAAGCATAGTCTGAAGTCAAGAAGTATGATTCCTCTAGCTCTGTTTTTCTTTCTCAAAATTGTTTTGGGTATTTGGGGACCATTATGTTTCCATAAAGTGAAAGTGAAGTAAAAGTGAAGTTGCTCAGTTGTATCCGACTCTGTGACCCCGTGGACTGTAGCCCACCAGGCTCCTCTGTCCATGGGATTCTCTAGGCAAGAATACTGGAGTGGGTTGCCATTTCCTTCTCCAGGGGATCTTCCCAAACCAGGGATCGAACCCAGTTCTCCTGCATTGCAGGCAGACGCTTTAACCTCTTAGCCACCAGGGAAGGTTTATAGAAAATTTTAAATCACTTGTTTTAGTTTTGAGGAAAATGTCATTGGTAATTGATAAGGATTTCATTGACTCTGTAGATTGCCTTGGGTAATATAGTCATTTTAATAATATTGATTCTTCCAATCCAAGAACACAGCATATCTTTCTATCTGTATCATCTTCAATTTCGTTCACCAGTGTCTTGTACTTTTAAGAGTATAGGTCTTTTGCCTCCTTCAGTTTAGTTCAGTTCAGTCGCTCAGTCATGTCCGACTCTGCAACCCCATGAATTGCAGCACGCCAGGCCTCCCTGTCCATCACCAACTCCCGGAGTTCACCAAGACTCACGTCCATCGAGTCAGTGATGCCATCCAGCCATCTCATCCTCTGTCGTCCCCTTCTCCTCCTGCCTCCAATCCCTCCCAGCATCAGAGTCTTTTCCAATGAGTCAACTCTTCGCATGAGGTGGTCAAAGTACTGGAGTTTCAGCTTTAGCATCATTCCTTCCAAAGAAATCTCAGGGCTGATCTCCTTTAGAATGGACTGGTTGGATCTCCTTGCAATCCAAGGGACTCTCAAGAGTCTTCTCCAACACCACAGTTCAAAAGCATCAATTCTTTGGCACTCAGCCTTCTTCACAGTCCAACTCTCACATCCATACATGACCACAGGAAAAACCATAGCCTTGACAAGACGAACCTTTGTTGGCAAAGTAATGTCTCTGCTTTTGAATATGCTATCTAGGTTGGTCATAACTTTCCTTCCAAGGAGTAAGCGTCTTTTAATTTCATGGCTGCAGTCACCATCTGCTGTGTTTTTGGAGCCCCAAAAAATAAAGTCTGACACTGTCTCCACTGTTTCTCCATCTATTTCCCATGAAGTGATGGGACAAGATGCCATGATCTTCGTTTTCTGAATGTTGAGCTTTAAGCCAACTTTTTCCTCTCCTCTTTCACTTTCATCAAGAGGCTTTTGAGTTCCTCTTCATTTTCTGCCATAAGGGTGGTGTCATCAGCATATCTGAGGTTATTGATATTTCTCCCGGCAAGCTTTATTCCAGCTTGTGCTTCTTCCAGCCCAGAGTTTCTCATGATGTACTCTGCATAGAAGTTAAATAAGCAGGGTGACAATATACAGCCTTGATGTACTCCTTTTCCTATTTGGAACCAGTCTGTTGTTCCATGTCCAGTTCTAACTGTTGCTTCCTGACCTGCATACAGGTTTCTCAAGAGGTAGGTCAGGTGGTCTGGTATTCCCATCTCTTTCAGAATTTTCCACAGTTTATTGTGATCCACACAGTCAAAGGCTTTGGCATAGTCAATAAAGCAGAAATACATGTTTTTCTGGAACTCTCTTGCTTTTTCCATGATCCAGCAGATGTTGGCAATCTCATCTCTGGTTCCTCTGCCTTTTCTAAAACCAGCTTGAACATCAGGAAATTCACGGTTCACATATTGCTGAAGCCTGGCTTGGAGAATTTTGAGCATGACTTTACTAGAGTGTGAGATGAGTGCAATTGTGTAATAGTTTGAGCATTCTTTGGCATTGCCTTTCTTTGGGATTGGAATGAAAACTGACCTTTTCCAGTCCTGTGGCCACTGCTGAGTTTTCCAAGTTTGCTGGCATATTGAGTGCAGCACTTTCAAAGCATCATCTTTCAGGATTTGAAATAGCTCCACTGGAATTCCATCACCTCCACTAGCTTTGTTCGTAGTGATGCTTTCTAAGGCCCACTTGACTTCATATTCCAGGATGTCTGGCTCTAGGTCAGTGATCACACCATTGTGATTATCTGGGTCGTGAAGATCTTTTTTGTACAGTTCTTCTGTGTATTCCTGCCATATCTTCTTAATATCTTCTGCTTCTGTTAGGTCCGTACCATTTCTGTCCTTTGCCTCCTTAGGTAGGTTTATTCCTAGATATTTTATTCCTTGTGATGTAAGGGTAAATGGGCTTGTTTCCTTAACTTCTCTTTGTTATTTTGTTGTTAGTGTATAGAAATGCAACAGATTTCTGTATATTAATTCTGTATCCAGCAACTTTACTGAATTCACTGACGGGTTCTAGTAATTTTCTGGCAGCATCTTTAGGATTTACCATGTATAGAATGTCATCTTGAAATATAGTTTATTTATAATAGCAATCCTAACAAATGTGAAGTGACTCCTGACTGCTATTAATATTTTTCTCTATCACTGGTTTTTAAATATTAGATTGTGATATTCTTTGGTGTAGTTTTATTTTTGTGTTTGGTATTTGATTAGCTTTTTAGATCTGTGTGTTTATAGTTTTTATCCACTTAGAAAAATTTCAACTGCGATTTATTAAAATATTTTTTCTATCCCACTCCTTTCAGGGTCTCCAAGTACATGTATATTAGGCTGTTTGAAGTTTTCCCAAAGCTCACAATAGTCAGCTAATTTCTTTCAATCTTTTTTTTTCTACATGCTTCACTTGGGATTATTTCTATTGTTATGTCTTTGTGTGAATACATGCTAAGTTGCTTCAGTCATGTCTGACTCTTTGTAATCTTATGAACTGTGGCCCACCAGGTTCCTCTGTCCATAGGACTCTCCAAGCAAGAATAGTGGAGTGGGTTGCCATGCCCTCCTCCAGGGGATCTTCCCACCCCAGGGATCCAACCTGTGTCTCTTTTGTCTCTTGCATTGGCAGGCAGGTTCTTTACCACTCGCACCACCTGGGAAGCTCTTTTATGTCTTTAGATTCACTAATATTCTATTTTACAAGTATAATCTGCTTTTAATCTTATACATTATAATTTTTATATCAGTCATTACAGTTTTCATATCTAGAGGCTTGATTTTTGTCATTTTTATACCTTCCATGTTTCCACTTAACATATTTCATCTTTCCTCTAGACTTTTATATATATGGAACATAATTATTACAACTGCTTGGATTGTCTTACATACTAATTCGATTTTGTGTCATTTTTATTTATTTTTTCCCACTGTGTGATATTTTTCTGTTTCTTTGCATGTTTGATAATATTTGAGATTGGATGGTAGAACTGTGAATTTTATTTTTATGTGTGCTTGGATGTTTTCATATTTCTTTAAATATTATTGAACTTTGATATGGGAATCAGTTAAGCTACTCAGAAATATATCAATTCTTTTAAGACTTGCTTTTAAGGTTTATTTGACTGAACTAGAGTTGTGTTTAATTTGGGGATTATTTGGGCCTAACACTGCAGCAAGACAATTCTTAGTATTCTACCCAATAATTACAAAGTGTTCCAATTTAGTGTGGTGAGCAGGAATTATTCCTGGCCCTGTATGTGCCTCAGGAATTGGTTCCTCTTAGGGTGGTTCTTTCAATTGTCTTTGGTAGTTTTATCACATGTATGAGGACATGTTATATCACATGTGATGATCTGTACTCAGCTGGAGACTTGAAGGGCACACCTGAAGATCTCTGGAGCTCATTCCCTGCGAGGCTCTTTCCTCTCCAGTACCCTGCCTGGCAAACTTTAACTGCCTTGGCTTCTGTGATGTCCCTGCTCTGTCTCCTCAACTCATGGAGACTGCCAGCCTCAGTCTGAGTCCCACCTCTCTTACTACAACTCTTACTACAACTCTCTCCAGGTAGTAACATGGGGCAATAATAGGGCTAATATCGTTTGTTTCATCTGCCCTTTTTGTCTAATGTTCATTGTCTTGAAAACTGTTGTTTTATTTAATCTTTTATTTTAAGCTGTTTCATGCAGAAGGATACATCCAATTCCTGTTATTCCATCTTATTTGGAATTAAGAGCCAATAATTTCTTTTTAAAAAGTTAAGCATAACGTTTTTTAAAATAGTCTTCATTTAACTGTATTATTGCATGAAATTTATAAGGATCAAATGCTGCTCTTTGTTCTGTCTACTAGTGCTTTATATGTTATAACTGATGCTTTACAATTTTGGATTATGAACTCATCTGCAGTGGGAACTTAGTCTGTGGGAATTCTGTGGAGCCTGAGTTCAGGGAACTTGCCTTGGGATCCATTTTATGTTTGCCTCTCCAAGGCTCCTCTCTTTATGTGTTATTTTCCACTTGGGGTATTCCTGGGTCATACAAATGGTGTATATTCAAACATCAAAGACACATGAGGACAGGCCTTGTTTATTAATTATGAGAGATTTTCCCCAGATTTCAGGTCAAATCACATAAACTTGCACGTTTTCTTGAATGTAAATGTGGACTTTTTTCTGTTGCACATTTTCAGTGAAAATACAGCCCTTTAAGGGCTCTAAGTTGTTGTGGAAATTTCTGTTGCATCTCCCCAGACACAAGACTTTGTCTCTACACTGCTCAAGGTTGCTGCCCAGTCCCCTAAGGTTGCCATGTCCCCATTAAACACAAGCTCCCAAGGCTGACACAGTGTTAACTCAGGTGCTTAGCTCTCTGCTTTTCTGTTTCTTCTTCCCTTCTAGAGCACTCAGCTATGCACTTAAAAGAAAGCTGTTATACATTATCTAGAATTTCCCTATGCTTATTCAGTCCTCCATATTTTTGGGAACAGAATTTTCCAATTTACATCTCGACTCACTATCATCAAACATCCACCTCCACAACTTCACTGATGCTATTCTTCCAAGGCCATTGATGACCAGGAGGCCACTGACAAATTCAAAGGATGCTGGATCAGTTAGGATACGTTCCAACCACAGGTGATAAAAATATGTGGCTAAAAGTGTTTTTTCTGTCCTTCTTCATAACATCCTAGTGTTACGCCAATGATATTTTTTACCTCATTGACACATGAAGGCTGCCTCCCATGACCACATCCAATGAACAAAAAGTAGCACAGAAGGAAAGAACTTTTTCCTTGTGAGTTTATCTCTTGTCAAGCAGGATAAAGGAGGTTCCAGCAGCTCCAGAATCTTCTGGAAAGAATGGTCACATGTCCATCCTTGGAGCAATCTCTGGTGAAGGAGAATGGAGTCATCCCTGGGGCTGGAAATATTGATGTTGGAACCATAATCAGGATGTGTTAACAAAGAATATGAATTGTAGAATGCATATGGCAGTATCTCTGTCCTTAAGGTGCACATTGTCTAGAGAAGGCATCAGAAACTCAGATATCAGATCAGATCAGTCGCTCAGTCGTGTCCAACTCTTTGCGACCCCATGAATCGCAGCACGCCAGGCCTCCCTGTCCATCACCAACTCCCGGAGTTCACCCAGACTCATGTCCATCGAGTCAGTGATGCCATCCAGCCATCTCATCCTCTGTCGTCCCCTTCTCCTCCTGCCCCCAATCCCTCCCAGCATCAGAGTCTTTTCCAGTGAGTCAACTCTTTGCATGAGGTGGCCAAAGTACTGGAGTTTCAGCTTTAGCATCATTCCTTCCAAAGAAATCCCAGGGCTGATCTCCTTCAGAATGGACTGGTTGGATCTCCTTGCAGTCCAGATATAGCAAACTCAAATTTCATGGCCACACAAACTTAGGTGTGCAAAATTATAATTGCTCTAATTGTCTACACCCTGTGGAAAATTCTGAAAGAGATGGGAATACCAGACCACCTGACCTGCCTCTTGAGAAACCTGTATGCAGGTCCGGAAGCAACAGTTAGAACTAGACATGGAACAACAGACTGGCTCCAAATAGGAAAAGGAGTACATCAATGCTGTATACTATCACCCTGCTTATTTAACTTATATTCAGAGTACATCATGAGAAACACTGGGCTGGAGGAAGCATAAGCTGAAATCAAGATTGCCGGGAGAAATATCAATAACCTCAGATATGCAGATGACACCACCCTTGTGGCAGAAAGTGAAGAAGAATTAAAGAGCCTCTTGATGAAAGTGAAAGAGGAGAGTGAAAAAGTTGGCTTAAAGCTCAACACCCAGAAAACTAAGATCATGGCATCCAGTCCCATCACTTCATGGCAAATAGATGGGGAAACAGGGGCAGACTATTTTTTGGCCTTCAAAATCACTGCAGATGGTGACTTCAACCATTAAATTAAAAGATGCTCATTCCTTGGAAGGAAAGCTATGACCAACCTAGACAGCATATTCAAAAGCAGAGACATTACTTTGCCAAACTAAAGTCCATCTAGTCAAGGCTATGGTTTTTCCAGTAGTCATTATGGATGTGAGAGTTGGACTATAAAGAAAGCTGAGTGCTGAAGAATTGATGCTTTTGAATTGTGGTGTTGGAGAAGACTCTTCAGAGTCCCTTGGACTGCAAGGAGATCCAACCAGTCCATCCTAAAGGAGATCAGTCCTGGGTGCTCACTGGAAAGACTGATGTTGAAGCTGAAACTCCAGTACTTTGGCCACCTGATATAAAGAGCCGACTCATTTGAAAAGACCCTGATGCTGGGAAAGATTGAGGGCAGGAGGAGAAGGGACAACAGAGGATGAGATGTTTGGATGGCATCACTGAGTCAGTGGACATGAGTTTGGGTAAACTCTGGCAGTTGGTAATGGACAGGGAGGCCTGGCGTGCTGCAGTCCACGGGGTCACAAAGAGTCAGACAGGACTAAGAGACTGAACTGAAAACTTAATTTTACCCTACATAGTCATTCTGCCCCACACAGGAAGCTTAATGTATCACATCATGTAAACTCAGCCACCTGTGCCTACCACAGACACCTCTGCTCTTATTATATAGGACTTAGAACAAAATTTCTGATTATGGAAAACTTCTGATTTCCTCTTATGGGCATTTTACACTGCTACCCGTCTGAACTTTAATTGTAATTTCCTTGCTCAAACAGGCCCCCAAATTATAAGGTGACAGTGAGTCACACTATTTTCTTCTAAGGAAAGAGGTCCATATAGTTTGTTTACCTGTTTATTTATTTGAGTCAGTGTCAGAGCTTAGTAGCAACCCTAGTATGGAGAGTGTCAAGAGAACAAACATTTAATTTGATTTTAAATCTGAACCAGAGAAAAGTCACCCAGACGAGTTTATTCGGAAATTATTAGATTAAATTTACTATACTGGGTAGGATGGGGGCGTGGGGGGGCAGGGTGGGGAGGCTGGAGGGAGAGGGGAGGTTGGGGAGTAGACAAATACAAGATTCACATTTCTCATGCCTCAATTTGTGGGACTCTGAAATTTGCATCTGCTACATCTGTTGCTGTTTCTGTTGCCTCTAACAAACAATGTGCGCCTCCAGGATGGAGAGCTCACTTCGCGCATTTCTTTAACATCGCTTCTCTTCCCTTGCGCAAGATCCACAATGTACTAGGTACGCCACACACACAAAAAAAATGAGTTTGTTTAATAAAAGATTGTTTGGGTGTAGGAACAAGCGAGAAAAGGAGGTTACTGCAATGGGAGGAAATAAGCCTCACAGATTTTCCAGCCAGATCTATTTCACTGAATCCTGATTAAGGAGGGAAACGAAGGAATGCGTGAGTGCAGAGAGGGCTGCAGACAGAACTGAGCTAGATCGCTAAGAGGAAGACAGCCTAATCAGAGCCAGACGGGCCCCACCTGACTCCTACTGCAGCTAGGGGGGAAAACGGCGGGCGGGGACTAGAAGGTTCAGCAGGAGCGTCTCTCCTTCTGCAGCTCCATCACTTCCCACCTCCGCCCCGCTCCCACTGCTCTGTAAGGAGGCATGGAAGCTGTGGGGAGGGGAGCCTGCCCAGTCGGGTATTCCAGAACGAGGCAGGATGGTGTGAGCTCGAAAGCCCTGCAATTGCTGGAGCAACGGTGGCGACACTTGAGTTATTCACAAAGGCTGGAATTCAAATGAGGCTGGCGCTGCTCCAAGTCGCAGTAGCTTAGGAGGAGGGAAAAAGGCATATTAACTATTCATCAAGATTCGAGCGTTGCTGGGGCTCTGAGGTTCTCCATCTGCATCCCTCCTTCTATCATTGATTTCTAGGGGGGAGGGGGCTCCTCCAGAAGCACTTTATCTGCCAGTCTCTGAGCTGGAGGTGGGGGCAGGGGGGCTGAAGTTAGGCAGATTTGTCTCGTCACATGATGGAGGACCTGTATCATGTGATGACTCCGGTGATGTTGGAGGCAGCATGTGACTCCCAGGGCTACGTGGGCTCAAAAACAATTTAAATACAAAAACACAAGCAGGTTCCCCTCCTTTCCTTTGCCTTTTGGTCTGGCTCTCCCTTCCCTTTGGGTTGGCGCCGGCCTAAATGGAAAACCCGTCGTCTTGCCTCCACTAACCTGTGAGCACCGGGTACCTGGAGGCCAAGGCCCCTCTGCTGGGCGGGGGGCGGTCCCCCGGGAGCTGTACCCCATCATTCCGCAGCCCGGTAAGTTCCTGAACACTTGGAGCGATCGTGTGTGAAGCCGATCTAGACCCCTCATTAGCGTGCAGGGGCACCCTGGTTGGGCGCGTTGGCTGGGAAGTGTCGGCGGGCTCTGGGGACCGCGGCTCCCGCCCCGCCAAACAGACGCAGGCTTCCTGGGGGCAGCGCTGCGCTGCTGTGCCGGCTGGCATGTGCGCCCCATCTCTGCACCCTGCCTTCCCTGTCTTCTCCCTCCTCTCTCTTCTCAGCCTCTCTTACTTCTCACCTCTTCCCTTTCCACTCCCCTCTCCTTTTCTCTCTTCATCACCCCCACCCTCTGTCTCTCTCTCTCTTGGCTTTTCTTAGGAGTCCCTCTCCCCTGGACTGTAAACATTTGGGAGAAGTACCTAGATTTTATGATCTTTCTGTCCAGAATCTGAAGGACCAGCTTCTGGGGACCTGATGGTTGGAAATGTACCCAACAACCCCTCCTGAGATGGTTTGCTCACTAAGACAATGCAGAAGGCCCAGCTCCTGTCCTGTGTGTGTGCGTGCCTGTATGTGTTAAGGGTGACTGATGGATTTACTGGGGCCGTCAGAACTGTTTCTTGGGTGGATGTTTGCTGGCTCCAGATCCCGGCTCACCCAAAGGGATCATCAAGTGATAGGAACGGCGGTTACAGCAGTTAGGAGACCATGTCCTTTGACCCTAAACGACTGACCCCCTGTGGGAGAAATCGGGTGTGAAAGAAGAAGTCAACATCCAGTGCTCAATGCTTAGGGGCTCATTCAGATGTCACGAGGCACCTCTCAGAGGTGGCTTAGAGTTTGAAACCACACCTCGGCAGAATGAGACAGAGCGCTGGCTGAGAAACTAGCCACAGGGAAGACACATGTAAATTTAATCATGGCAGTGTCTGTATCCACAGAGGAAGGACATGTTGGCCGTGTCAGAAGCTTCTGGTTCACCATTCCCTAGGTGTGCTGGCATCTGTTCAGCAAGAAACAATTAACATTTTTTAAATATTTATTTATTTGGCTGCATTGGGTCTTAGGTGCAGTGCATGGGATGTTTGTTTTGGCAAGCGGGCTTCTCTCTAGTGGCAGTGTGTGGTCTTAGTTGCTCCAAGGCCTGTGGGGTCTTAGTTCCCAACCAGGGATCAAACCCGAGTCTCCTGCATTGGAATGGAGATCCTCAACCACTGGACCACCAGGAAGGTCCCAAGAATGGACTATTACTGAGCATAATCCATCCAACAATTCAATGTGGAGATGCTATTTGTATCGCCATTTTAGAGATGGGAAAACTGAGGCACAAAGGAGTTAGTTAGGTCACTCAGTTTGTAAGTGATGGAGCTCGGATTTGAGTCCAGGCAGCTTTTCTCCAGAGTCTGCACTGATAACCTCTGTGATAAAATTCCTTCCCCCAAATACCTATCCCCAATCCTGTGTGCCTGGTGGTGTGCAAGGCTTGGGGCCACATCTGTGAACAAATAGAGACTTCCTGTTCTCATGGAGTTTACAGTCCAGTGGAAAAGGCAGCTAATAAACATATCATCACACAAGACTATGTATTTTTGTTTCAAATTAGAGTATTTCCTAAGAAGGAGAATAATAGGGTAACATGAGAATATATAACTGGAGACAAATATGTTGGGGGGCATAGGGGAAGATTTGCTCAAAGGAGTCCCCTTTGATGCTGTAGTATTTAAGTTATGACTTGAAAGGAGAATAGGAGTCAACCAGGTGAAGAGCCAGGAAGAGCATTCCAGGGAGAGGGAATGGGGTATCTGAGAACCGGGACCACTTCAAGAGGAAAAACAGGGGGACCATGGGAGGTGAAGCCATCCAGATATGTGGGTCACAGCTGTTGTGGTTCAGTCGCTCAGTCGTGTCCAACCTTTCTAACCCCGTGGACTGCAGCACACTAGGCTTCCCTGGCCTTCACCGTCTCCCAGAGTTTGCTCAAATTCGTGTCCGTTGAGTCAGTGGGTCACAGTAGGCCTTGCTAAAATGACTTGGGTTTCATCTCAAGATCAATGAAAAACCTTTTAAACATTTTATACAGGGAAGTAGCATAATTGTATTTGCAGTATGAAAAGACTCCTTCCAGAGGTCTATCAGTCAGTTTTTGCTGCATTACAAAGCACCCCAAATCTTAACGGCTTCAAGCAACCATCATTTATAGCTCAATTTGCTACAAGTTGACAACTGCAGCTGGGATCATCTGGACAGAATTACTTGCCTAGTTCACTCATACAGCTAGTCAGCTGGCAGGCTGGCTGGCGGTGGTTGATCTTAGATGGTCTTACTCATAAGTCTACTAGCTGGCAAAGGCAATTGAAACTGACTAGACCTTGTGTCTCCATGTCTAACAAGCTAGTTCAGTCCTCTTCAAATGATGGCTGGTTTCCAAATTCAACAAGAGAAGGGAAGCCCTGGTGCACAGGCACTTTCAAACGTCTGCTTGCATTGTGGTTGTTAGTGCTCCATTTGCCTAGACAAGTTACATGGTCAAGCTCAGGTTGAAGGGATGAAGAGAAAAACCTCTTGACAAGAGGAGTTATAAAACACTATGTCTATTCATTTCCAGGATGCTATATGAATTCGAAATGGTAAGCCTGAGGTTGTCTTCATTTACTATGGGAAGAACTGAAAGCCAAGAGAAAGTTTAAAGCCAGTTTTGCTATGATTAGAGATGAACTTAGATCTGGTCATATATCAAGCTTTATTTTCTGCTTAGAATAACCAAGGGTCTGAGCATCTCTTTCAGATGTGCATCAGAGGAGTGTCTAAAAAGTGGTGTAGAAATATCTCCTCTTCTCAAGGGGTTATCTGGGAATGACTTGGAATTCAAGAAGACTTTGAGATTGTTTCCCTGGAGTGAAATTTGGGCCATTTAGCATTTGGAGTGTGTTTCAGTGTTTTAGGCAAGACAACAGTGTGTACAGAGGCCCTGAGGCAAAGTAGGTGGCTTATTTGGGGAAATAGGAGGCATTAGTTTAATGTAACTGCAGTGGAGATGGCATGGGAGTAGACAGATTAGAAAAAATATTTAGGAGGCAGAAAGAACAAGCCTTGCTGATGAACTTGATTGGAGTTTAAGAAAAGGGACATAGTCATGAGGACCTGCAGGTTGCTGGTATCATTTCCTAAGGTGGAAAGATTAGGAGAGGATCAGAATATTTTGGTGGGGAAAAAGATAATGGGCAGGCAAAAAAAAAATAAGCATTCTGTCAATTTGGTCAAATGTTGCTGAGATGCTGAGTAAACTGAGGACAGGAAATTGTCTATTCAAGGTGGTAACATGGAGGTAGCTGAAGATTTTGACGAGAATAATTTTGGTGGAGCAGTGATGATGGAAGCCAGATTGGAGTGTGTTAAGGAGTGAATCCCTAGGGGCTCAGTGGTAAAGAATCTGCTTGCAATGCATGAGACCTGAGTTTGATCCCTGGGTTGCCAGGATTCCCCAGGGAAGGGAATAGTAACCCACCCCAGAATTCTTGCCTGGGAAATCCCACAGAGCCTGGTGGGCTACAGGCTTGCAATGCATGAGACCTGGGTTTGATCCCTGGGTTGCGAAGATTCCCCAGGGAAGGGAATAGTAACCCACCCCAGAATTCTTGCCTGGGAAATCCCACAGAGCCTGGTGGGCTACAGTCCAAGGAGTTGAAAAGAGTTGGACACAACTGAGCTACTAACACTCTCACTCTCAAGGAATGAATAAAGGTGCATAAACTTCAAAAAGGAGCACAGAAATCCGGCATCATTTAGATATGGATCGGGGTTGGGGATCTATCTTGCTTTTATCTTTGCTTTTAAAAAATAAAAGCAGCAGCCTGTAGTTTATGTAAACTGTTGGAGTGGTCCAGTTGAAAGGGAGAGAGGGACTTGGGATCTAAAGTGTGTGTGAGTAAAGAGGTGATGATAAGGTTATTTTATTTTATTTGTTTATTTGGCTACACCAGGTCTTGGTTGCGGCACTCGAGACCTTCCGCCTTCATTGCAGCATGCGGGATCCTTAGTTGTGGCATGCAAACTCTTAGTTGTGGCATGGGGGATCCAGTTCCCTGCCCAGGGATCAGACTTGGGCCCACGGAGTTGGAAGCACAGAATCTTAGCCACTGGACCACCAGCAAAGTCCCAGATTTTTAGCAAAGTCCCTCCTTTTAGGAGGGAATAATGAGAAAAAAGATGGAGGTGATACATGACGATTTGGTGCTGAAAGGATGAAGAATTTCCCATCAGCCAACTTTTATTTTCCCAGTGAAATATAAGACAAAGTCTTTAGCAGAGAGAAAGGAGATGAGAAGAGGGAGGAGGTGAACATATGAAATGGAGAGGGTGAGATAAGCATCCTAAAGAGAAAAACAGGGCTGCTGGGCCCAGCAGAGAGCCTACTGAAAACAGCATGGATTTAAAATCGTCTCCTTTTCTCCAGTAACATTTAAGTGCTGGCTTCAAAAACCTGGAGAAGTTGGAGTGCAAGTTGGGTTGAAGTTTTGCTGAATGAATTCCACAGGAAAGAAAAGGGCCAGGTGTTGAAGGGGTTTTCAGAGGAATGGGTTGTCCAGGTGAGACACAGAATCCAAGCTGGGCCAGAGTGGGAATGGAACCAGGAAGGGATGATGGAGGATGAGTTAGTGGTAGGCTTAGCGGAACAGAGGTTTGATGAGGTGAAAGACTGCATTCTTGGAGGTAGTCTGGCATCGTCATCACCTGGGAGCTTGTTGGAAATGCAGACTGTCAGGCCTCAACCTAGATTTTCTGAATCCAAGTCTGCATGTTAACAATCCTCAGGTGGCTTATAGGTACACTGAAGATTTAGAAGCAAGGATCTACATTGTCTTGTGAAAAATAAATGGTGTTATTCTGGGCAGAGTGAGAAGTCAGTGAACCCCAAGATGTCTTACTCCTTTATTTTTTCCCCTTTAAAACAGATCTTGATTTAGCAGAAGTTCCCTTTTTAAAATTTGGTCCTGGGTTTTATTTTAATTTTATTATGCATAATCCCAAATGTATTTAGAAATGTAGTGAAAACCAGTCTACCAACATTAGTTTCACTAATTTTCAACTCGTGACCAATCTTGTTTTCTCTATAGCATCCCTTCCTGCACCCCAGCAAGACCTTCACCACCATCAAACAAGTTTATCTTGAATCAAATCTTGGACATGATATAATTTCTCCTGTAAATATTTCATCAACTACCTCTAAAAGACAAGGGCCCCCTTTTAAAACATAACCACTGTATCATCACCACATCCCAATAAGAATAAATTCTTCTTTTCAGATATCCAGTTAGTGTTCACCTATCTGCAGTTGCCATGTTTGTAATAATTTGTTTGCATGAGCATCCATCCAAATTACGGTCTAAACCTGGCAATTGGGTAATATGCCTCTTCTGTCTTTTATAATTTATAGGTTCTTTCTTTATCTCTTCTTTTTTTCCTTGAAATTTTATATTGAAGAAACAAAATGATTTGTCCTCTAGATTTTCCCAGAGTATTGGCTCAAGGTATCATTGAATATGTTCCACTAGGTAATTGGACCTAAAGAGAACTGCTTTTGAAAATACTTTTATGGCAAAATGTATAGCACATAAAATGTTTATGTATTAATACATACATATATACAGATAGCCTGGGCTTCCCAGGTGGCACTAGTGATAAGAACCCGCCTGCCCATGTAAGAGCTGCAGGAGGTGTGGGTTCAATCCCTGGGTTGGGAAGGTCCACTGGAGGAGGGCATGGCAACCCACTCCAGTATTCTTGCCTCGAGAATCCCGTGGACAGAGGAATCTGGCAGGCTAGTATCCATAGGGTTGCGCCGAGTCAGACACAACTGAAATGACTTAGCCCACACGCATATATACATATAACCTGAAGAATAAGAATATCCTTGTAACACCTCCCTGGTGCCTTGTTTATATTTTTTATTTTGACTGTGCTGAGTCTTAGCTGTGGCACGTGGTCATCTTCAATCTTCGTTGCAGCATGCGGTCTCTTAGTTGCTTCATGCAAAATCTTGGTTGTGGCACGTGGGATCTAGCTCCCTGATCAGAGGTGGAACCCAGTTCCTCTGCACTGGGAGGGTGCAGTCTTAGCCACTGGACCAAGGAAGTCCCTGCCTAGTGTCTTGTGTGCATATGCATGCATTTTAATTGCTCAGTCGTGGCTGACTCTTTGCAACCACATGGACTGTAGCCCACCAGGCTCCTCTGTCCATGGAATTCTCCAGGCAAGAATACTGGAGTGGGTTGCCATTCCCTTCTCCACGGGATTTTTCTGACCCAGGAATTGAACCCAGGTCTCTTGCACTGAAAGCATATTCTTTACCATCTAAGCCACCAGGAAGCCCCACCTAGTGCCTTTGAAGCCCTTCAGTAACATCCCTCTTCATTTACATACCTCTTCATAACCTACCTATCACAGAGATAGGTAATCTCTATCTTGACTTCTGTAGTAATGATTTTTCTTCTAGTTATATATATATATATGTATTTATATGTGTATATATATACACATGTGTATATATATACACACACACATATATATATACACATTCCTAACCTATTAGGTTTTCTCTCGGCTTTTTGAATTGTATATAAATGTAATCAGACCATACATATTTTCCCATGACATTTATTTTGCTCAACATTTTATTTTTGAGATTCATTCTGTTTATGTATGTAACTATAGTTCATTCATTTTTGCTGACATATAGTAATCTACCATGTGGATGTGCTACAATTCATTTATCCATTCTACTATTGATGGACATTTGGTTTTCCCCCTCAGTTTGGGGGTATCATGAATAACACTGCTCTGAATGGTCTTGTACATGCCTTATGGACTTGGGCAAGAATTTCTCCAAGCTATATACCTAGGAGGGAAAGTGCTGAGTCATAGAGTATGTGTAAGTTCAACTTTACAAGAAAATGCCAAATTATTTTCTGCAAGTTGATTTTGTTCCCTTCCAAATCCTTACACCTTTTCATTTTTGTTGTCGTGGCCTTATTATACCAGCTAAGTTTTCTAATACAATATAATAGAAATGGTGATGGCCATTATCCTTTTCTCATTCTGATCACAAAGGGAAAACATTCAACATTAAATTGATTTTTTTTTTTTTTTGGTTGAATGGGTTTTTTTTTAGAGTTTTCTCTCTTATCAGATTAAGAAAATTCCTATTTCTTATTTGCTTGGAGTTTTTTTAAATTATGAATTATTTTTGAATGTTATTGAATACTTTTTCTGTGTCTTTTCTGATGATAAAATGATTTTCCTATTTTATTCTTTTAGTACAGTGAATTATACTGATTAATTCTCCCTTTTTTCTAGCTTTATTGACATATTGACATATATATATGTTTAAGGTAAACGTAATGATTTGATACGTGTGTCTATAGTGAACTGATTGCTACAATAAGGTTAGTTAACACCTTCATCCTCACAAAGTCACCTTTTTGTGTTTGTGATGATAACATTTAAGATCTACTCTCTTAACAACTTTCAAGAATGTGAAAGTGAAAGTGATAGTTGCTCAGTCGTGTATGCCTCTTTGTGACCCCAGGGACTGTAGCCTGATGGGCTCCTCTGTCCAGGAGATTTCCCAGGTTAGAATACTGGAGTGGGTTGTCGTTTCCTTCTCCAGGGGATCCTCCCCACCCAGGGATTGAGCTCGGGTCTCCTACATTGCAGGCAGATTCTTTACCATCTGAGCCACTAGGGAAGCCCTTAAGAATATAGCACAGTATTATTGAGTCTGGCTAGCAAAACTTTTTCATTTTATAGCGGAAAGTTTGCACCCTTTGACCAACATCTCCCCAATTTCCCCCATGCCTCAGCCCCTGGCAACTACCATTCAACTATTTTTGGGAATTTGAATTTTATAGATTCCACATATAAGTGAGAACATATAGTATTTATCTTTCTCTGACTTTAAAAAAAAGTTATTTGGCTGCTTTGGGTCTTAATTGCAGCATGTAGGATCTTCATTTGCCTCGTGCAAGATCTTTTGTTGTGGCTCATGGACTCTGTAATTGCAACTCTCGGGCTTAGTTGCCTCCTCGGCATGTGGGATCTTAGTTCCTTGGTCAGAGATCAAACCCACGTCCCTTGCATTGCAAGGCAGATTCTTAGTCACTGGAACACCAGGGAAGTCCCCCTGTCTGACTTAGCTCACTTAGTATAATGTCCTTAGGATCCATCCATGTGTCACAAAAGGCAGGGTTTCCTTCTTTTTTTCTGGCTGAATAATATATGTTTGTGTGTGTGTGTGTGTGTGTGTGTGCACGCCCACCACATTTTCTTTTTCCATTCATCCATTGATGAACACTTAGGTTGTCTTTGTTTTTGGGAACAATGCTGCAAAGGACATGAGGGTGTAGATATCTCTTTGAGACAGTGATTTCATTTCTATTGGCTATATATCCAGAAGTGGGATTGCTGGTGATATGATAGTTCTATTTTTCAAGTTTTTGGAGGATCTCAATACTATTTTCCACAGTGCTAAGTCACTTTAGTAGTGTTCGACTCTTTGAGACCTCATGGACCTGTAGCCCATCAGGTCCTCTGTCCATGGGATACTCCAGGCAAGAATGCTGAAGTGGGCTGCCATTTCCTTCTCTAAGGGATCTTCCTGACCCAGGGATCAAACCCACATCTTTAGGTCTCCTGGGTTGGCAGGCAGATTCTTTACCACTAGCCCCACCTGGGAAGCCTGGTTTCCGCAGTCGCTCCAGCAGTTTATGTTTCGACCCACGGTGATCCAGGATTCGCTTTTCTCCACAGCCTCACCGACACTTGCTGTTACTTGTCTCTTTGATAACACTCATTCTAATAGGTGTGAAGTGATATCTCATTGTAGTTTTTATCTGCATTCCATTGGTGACTAGTGATGCTGAGCATCCTTTTATGTACCTGTTGGTCGTTTGTGTGTTCTTTGGAAAAATGTCTATTAAGTTCTTAGCCCATTTTTTTTCTTAGCCAATTTAAAAATCAGATTATCACTAAATCTGACATGGAGTTATACAAGTTCGTTATATATTTTGGATATTAACTTCTTTTCAGATAGATGATCAGCTTAAATGGGAAAAATTTTTGAAAAAGAATAGGTACGTGTCTATGTATGACTGAGTTGCTCTACTGTGCATCAGAAACTAACACAACATTGTTAACTATACTCCAAAACAAAACAAAAAATTTAAAAAGATAAATGGTTAGCAAATATTCCCCCATTTGGTAGGTTGCCTTTTTATTTTGCTTTTTTATTTTATTTTATTTATTTTGCTTTTTTATTTATTTTATTTTTGCCTTTTTATTTGACTGGGGGTTTTGCCATGCCAAAGTTTTTAGTCTGATGTAGCCCCACTTGTTGATTTTTGCTTTTGTTGCTTGTGCTTTCGTTGTCATACACCAAAAATTGTTGCTAAGACCAATGTCGAAGACGCTTTTCCCATGCTTTCTTCTGGTAGTTTTACCATTTTGGATCTTCTATTTAAATCCTTAATCCATTTCCAGATAATTTTTGTGGGTGGTATAAGATAGGAGTTCAATTTTATTATTTTGCACGTGCATGTCCAGTTTTCCCACCATTTATGGAAGAGATTATCCTTTCCCTATAGACTACTCTTGGCTCCCTTGTAAAATGTTAGTTGACTTTACATGTGTGGGTTTATTATCTAGGCTCTTGATTCTTTTTTCCTTGAGCTATGTGTCTGTTATTATGCCAGTACCATACTGTTATATTATTATAGCTTTGAAATAAATCATTAAGTATGATGCCTTCAGCTTTATTCTTCCTTCTCAGAATTGCTTTGGCTCTTCAGAGTCTTTGTGGTTCCATACAAATTTTAGGGTCACTTTTTCTATTTTTCTGGAAAATGCATTGGGATTTTGATAGAGATTGCTTTGAATATACAAATGTTTTTGGGTAGAATGAACATTTTAGCAATATTCTTCTGATCCACAAACACAGGATATTTTTCCATATTTGTGTCTTCAATTTCTGTCATCAATACTTTATAATCTACCATATACTTTCATATCCTTGGTTAAATTTACCTGTAAGTATTTTATTTTTTTAATGCTTTTATAAACAGCATTCTTTACTTCTTTTTCAGGTAGTTCATTGTTGGTGTATAGAAATGCATCTTTTATAGGTTTATTTTTGTATCTACAACTTTATTGAACTAATTTACTAGTTTTAACATTTTTTTCTTTTTGGTGGAGTCTTTAGGATTTTCTATGTATAAGATTATATCATCTGCAAACAAAGACACTTTTACTTCTTTCTTTATGATCTGGATGCTTTATATTTCTTTTCCTTGCCTAAATGTTCTGGCTAGGACTTCTAGGGCTATACTGAATAGAAATGTTGAGACGGAGCACCTTTGTTTTATTCTTAGTCTTAGTGGGAAAGCTTTCAGCCTTTCACCATTGAGTATGATATAAGCTGTGGGTTTGTCATTTATGGCCTTTATCATGTTGTTGTTCAGTCGCTCAGTCATGTCCGACTCTTTGCGACCCTATGCACTGCAGCACATCAGGCTTCCCTGTCCTTCACCATCTCCCGGAGCTTGCTCAAACTCCTGTCCATAGAGTCGGTGATGCCATCCAACCATCTCATCCTCTGTCATCCCCTTCTCCTCCTGCCTTCAATCTTTCCCAGCATCAGGGTCTTTTCCAGTGAGTTAGTTCTTTGCATCAGGTAGCCAAAGTATTGGAGCTTCAGCCTCAGCATCAGTCCTTCCAATGAATATTCAGGACTGATTTCCTTTAGGATTGATTGGTTTGATCTGCTTGCAGTCCAAGGGACCCCCAAGAGTCTTTTCCAACACCACAGCTAAAAAGCATCAATTCTTCGGCAGTCAGCCCTCCTTATGCTCCAACTCTCACATCCTTATATGACTACTGGAAAAACCATAGCTTGGACTAGATGGACCTTTGTTGGCAAAGTAATGTCTCTGTTTTTTTAATGCACTGTCTAGGTTTGTCATAGCTTTTCTTCCAAGGAGCAAGCGTCTTTTAATCTCATGGCTGCAGTCACCATCTGCAGTGATTTTGGAGCCCAAGAAAATAAAGTCTGTCACTGTTTCCATTGTTTCCCCATCTATTGCCATGAAGTGATGGAACTGGATGCCATGATCTTTGTTTTTTGAATGTTGAGTTTTAAGCCAGCCTTTTCACTTTGCTTTCACCTTAATCAAGAGGTTCTTTAGTTCCTCTTTGCTTTCTGCCATAGGATGGTTTCATCTGCATATCTGAGGTTATTATGTTAAGGTATACCCAGTTTTTTGAGAGTTTTTTTTTAATCATAAAAGGATGTTGAATCGTGCCGGGTACTTTTCTGCATCTGTTTTTAAAATTTTTATTTATTTATTATTTTTTGTTGCACTGGGTCTTCATTGCTTTGTGCAGGCTTCCTCTCTAGTTGTGATGAATGGGGCTACTCCTTGTTGCAGTGAGGGGGCTTCTCATTACAGTGGCTTCTTGTTGCAGAGCACAGACTCTAGGCGCTCAGACTTCAGTAGTTCTGACACACAAGCTCAGTAGTAGTGGTTCATAGGATGTTACTCCACAGCAGGTGGAATCTTCCTGGATCAGGGATCGAACCTATGTCCCTTGCATTGACAGGATTCTCATCCACTGCACCACCACGCAGGTCCCTTTTCTGCATCCATTGAGATGATCATATGATTGTTATCCTTCATCCTATTAGTGTGGTGTGTCATGTTTATTGATTTGCATATGTTGAACCATGTCTGCATCCCAGACATAACCTCACTTGAGGATGGTGTATGATCCTTTTAATGCACTGTTGAATTCAGTTTGTATTTTGTTGAGAATTTTTGTATCTATACTCATCAGTGAAATTGGCCTATGGTTTTCTTTTCTTGTAGTGTCCTTATCTGGCTTTGACATCATGGTCATCCTAGTTTGTGAAATGAGTTTAAGAATTCTGTACTCTTCAATATTTTGAAAGTGTTTAAGAAAGACTGCTGTTAATTCTTCTTTAAACGTTTGTTAGAATTCATCAGGGAAACCATCTAGTCCTGGAGTTTTCTGTGTTGAGGTTTGTGATTAGTGATACAATTTCCTTACTTGTTATTGGTCTGTTCATATTTTCTATTTCTTAATGATTCAGTCTTGGGAAGTGGGATGTTTCTAGGAATTTATCCATTTTTTCTTAGATTATTCAATTTGTGGACATATAATTGCTCACAGCAGTCTCTTATGATCCTTTGAATTATTGTTGTAATGTCTCTTCTTTCATTCCTGATTTCAACTATTTGGGTTCCCTTTTCTTTTTTTCTTAATTAGTCAAGCTAATTCCTGATGGCTTCCTGACTTCCCTGATGGCTCAGATGGTAAAGCGTCTGCCTACAATGTGGGAGACCCAGGTTCGATCCCTGGGTGGGGAAGATCCCCTGAAGAAGGAAATGGCACCCCACTCCAGTATTCTCGCCTGGAAAATCCCATGGACGGAGGAGCCTGGTAGGCTACAGTCCATGGGGTCACAAAGAGTCAGACACCACTGAGCGACTTCACTTTCACTTTTCACTTTCAGTCAAGCTAAAGCTTGGTCAATTTTATATTTTTTAAAAAACTATTAATTATGTTGATCCTTTTTGTTTTTCTTTCTAGTCTTCATTTCATTTATTTCTACTCCAACCTTTTTTTATTTCTTTCTCTCTGCTAATTTTGGGCTTGGTTTGTTCTTCTAGTTCGTGAGGTGTAAAAATTTCTGGAGGGGCACAGAGCTCATGGTTTGCCCAGAAAGGGGGATATGAATAAGAGGACAGGAGCTAGCCTGAGCTAGGCTAAAAGTTTTTCTGAGTATTGTGAGGATAAGGACACCTAAAAATTCATTCTCCTTCCTTTCCCCATGCCTTCTCAGCTTCCGGGTAGGAGGGTGGGGGGCTCCTGAGCAAGGAAGAGCCTTCAGGTTTCTTCTGGGGTTCCCAGAGCTTTGGGCAGGCAGTGCACATCCCCTGGTGCCACCTGACCTCATCCCCCAGCTTAGGGCAGCTTCTCTCTGCCTGTGAGCACCAGGGTCTACAGGATGACAGATGGTGATACAGTTCCCTTGATCACATCATTCTCATCCACCACCACGAGTCGGTGACTCCCTGCTTCCACTAGCCTGCTGAGAAAGGTCTCCAGAGCCTCATGCAGGTCGCACTTGAAGCTACATTTAAAGTACTGTGATCGATTTTTCAGGGCTTTGACTACAGGCACATCTAGGTTGTGGTAGATCTTTTATGCTGCCTGATGGATAACATCACTGAAGAAGGAAATGGTAACCCACTCTAGTGTTCTTGCCTGGGAAGTCCAATGGACAGAGAAGCCTGACCGGCTACAGTCCAGAGGATCCCAAAGAGTCGGACGTGACTGAAGTGACTTAGCACAGATAACATCAAATGTGGAATAGATGTTCACCACCTGACCTTCCTCATTCACTGGCAGATCCTGTACAGAGATGCCCAGAGCCATGTCAGTGGGGTCATAGTGCAGAACATGGCAATGCTGGCATAGAAGCTAATCTTCTATTAGACTTAGACATGAATTCTAGCTTAAGAGCTCAGTGATAAACACTTTGAGGAACTTGAGAATGCACTTGTGGGTGAGGGTGTACAAGATGTTGCTTGATTCTGGGTCAACAACTGGCAGCCTGTGGATCTTGTTCTGAATTAATGAAAAGACAGCATTAAACAAGTTGGCATTAGAAGAAATGCAGACAAGTGGTTTAAAGAAGTCCTGTATATACACCTCCTTTCATGTTTCTATTTTGTATTCTTCCAGCTCATAGCTCTGAAACCAAGGCTGACATATAGTAATAGTGCAGGATATTCATGAAATTGGTGATAATCCACATGCCCACAAGTCCTTGCTTTTTAGTATCCAGAAAGGGGCAACTTGTATACCTGCAGGGAAGTAGCAAATACAACCAAATTGGAGCTTGTGAGACTCAGGTCATAGCAGCCAGAAACTTTATAAGGGAAGGATATATGCTATTGGTGGATTCTGGGGTCTCTCTCTCTTTTAATTAATTAATTTTATTTATTTTTGGCATGCAGGACCTTTGTTGTGGCATATGGGATTTTTCATTTGGTGTGAGGGCTCTTCCTTGTGATATGTGGGCTTCTCTCTAGTTTTGGGGCATAGGCTCCAGAACACCTGGGCTCAGCAGCTGCCACATGTGAGCTCTGTAGTTTTGGCATCTGAGTTTAGTTGCCCCACCACATGTGGGATCTTAGTTCCCTGACCAGAGATCAAACCTGCATCCCCTGTGTTGGAAGATGGATTCTTAACCACTGGACCCCCAGGGAAGTCCTGATTTTGGAGCCTCTTGAGTACGTTCATTTTTCCAGAGTTGGAAACTCTCAAAAAGTGACCATCTCCATTGCAAGAGGCCCTGGCTGGGTTCATTTGCTCTAGGAACCTCACTTTCTTTTTTTTTATTATAAAGGTACTTATTGCTTTGGTGCTTCCCTCATGGCTCAGACGTTGAAGAATCTGCCTGCAATGTGAGAGACCTAGGTTCAATCCCTTGGTTGGGAAGATCCCCTGGCAAAGGGAACGGCTACCCCCTCCAGTATTCTTGCCCGGAGAATTCCATGGACAGAGGAGCCTGGCGGGCTACAGTTCGTGGGATCACAAAGACTCAGACACAACTTAGCAACTAAACAACTACAACAACAACAAAATAGATAATGTATTTCCTGTGTTTCATGAAGTTAACTAGTTGCTATTATAGGTACAGTAAGAATTAACTCTGTTTTCTGACCTCCTGAGAATAATATTTTAAGGTAAGTGTTAGTCGTGTCCAGCTCTTTCTGGAACCCATGGACTGTAGCCCACCAGACTCCTCTGTCCAGGTAAGGAATTGCCTATTCATTGAACACAACTCAATAACTGGAGTTGACTAATGATAGACCAGGGAACAGTCAGGCACAGTGTAGTAAATTATGTTCTGTCATCTTATAATTCTTAACAATTCAGCTGTCGCTCTAGACATTTTTGTGTCTTTGTCTGGAGAATGGAGAGAAATAAAATTTAGGCTGCTATTACAGACAAGGTAAAAATCTGGGGTGTTGGGGGAAGGAAAGGCTTCACAGAGAAGACTCTAAAATTGGGTGCTGCATGTGAGTGAAAGTTCACGAAGGTGACATGGGGAGAAAGAGAGGGCATTCTAGACAGAAGGAACAAGATGGACACAGATCACAGATGGAAGACATCTTCGCTGGGAATAGAGAGGCTGTGTGCGTTTGTGAGAAAGAGTTCAGGAAGGCAGATTGAAGGGGCAGGGTGGGGGCCAGGTAATATGGTGTCCTTAAGAGTTAGACAAGCCTGGGACCAGACTCCTGCTCGGCCTCTAATTAGCTCTGCAATCTTGAGCAAGTACCTCTGTAATATTCATAATTCTCTATGTGTAAATTCATAAAAACAAACTAGTACCTACCTCCTAGGATTACTGTGAATTTGAAATAAGAGAGTCCATTTGAAATGCTTAAAATGACACTTGATCACGAGGTATCATTTAAGGGCTCAGTCAATAGAAGCGTGGGGTTGCTATTGTTACTGTCACACTAGTAACAATGTGTGTGTGGGTATACACACTAATAACAATGGTGCTTTTATGTGAATCAAGGGACTAGATTATGAAATGGTTTAGAGACCATGTTTAAGAGTACAGGCTTTTTCTTTTAGGTCAATGTTTCTAAAATGTGGTCAATTAATCTATGAAATTAACGGTCCTCAAGCAGCTTCTGTGGCAAAAGCAATGAAAAGATACCTGTTTAAAAATTTTATGAATTTGAAATGGAAGAAAAATTATCAAATACCATTATGCTCTTAATAAGGGTTCACATGTAGAGATGGCTCAAATTGGACAGACTCTTAAGGTATAGTTAAAATTATTAGGATATCGTTTATTTTAGTTATATCATTGGAATATTATTGTTTATGTGTGTAAAGTTTGCATTTTTTCTTGTTACTCTTGTGTTATGACTCTGATTAACAAGAATAGATTAATGACTGAAAAAGTGATTCATTGAAGTGTAAAAGCAATGATAAAAATAGTACAAAAACTACAATTCAGAAGAATAATTAGTAAACAGGATTTCAGGATCTTTTGGAACAAGAGCATCTGTGAACATGATGAATTCACTCAAGCAGCTGAAAGGGAAAGTGTGAATGGGAAGGGTGGCTATGAATATCTAAAAACAGGATTTTATTGAACCAGCGGTTTGTTCTCCTCTTGTCTCCAGTGTGCACTCTGTATTAGAAACCTCTGTCAGAATGCTTAGTGATGCTCTCAGTGGTTTTACATCATTCCCGAAACAGAATAACCTGGAGACTTCCCTGGTGGCCCAGTGGTTAAGAT
Organism: Bos javanicus; assembly: GCF_032452875.1. NCBI lineage: Eukaryota > Metazoa > Chordata > Mammalia > Artiodactyla > Bovidae > Bos > Bos javanicus. Next base: position 22,242,473 of record NC_083892.1, read on the forward strand.
TCCTTTTTCTAATGCAGGGGGCATGGGTTCAGGGAATGAAGATCGCACATGCTATGCAGCACAACCAAAAAATAAGCAAATGAAAAAACAAAATAGAATAACTTTATGGGTCAACCTGGAGAAGGAAATGGCACCCCACTCCAGTATTCTTGCCTGGAAAATTCCATGGACAGAGGAGCCTGGTGGGCTACAGTCCATGGGGTCACAAAGAGTCGGACACAACTGAGCATGCTTGCCTGTGGGTCAGCCAGTAGTTTTTCCTGAAGCAGGCACAAAATAATATTTTCTGGTATGAAATTGATGTGTTTTATTTCTAAATGCGAAGAGGCCAGAACAGTAGCATCCACAGATGCAAGCCATGCTAGGGCCAACACGTTTATAAAACTGGCCTCAAACTCGGGACAAATAAAATGCTGGGAGAGGAAGCCAAAGCAGTCCTGGGCAAACCTAATGTCAGGACAGGATGCTGCATAGCGCAAATGACACACAAAGATGTGGAGCTCTTCTTATTGTAATGATGACAGCCAGATTTTGTTTTCAGTTCAGTTCAGCCCCTCAGTCATGTCTGACTCTTTGCGGCCCCGTGGACTGCAGCATGCCAGGCTTCCCTGTCCATCGCCAACTCCTGGAGCTTACTCAAACTCATGTCCATTAACTCGGTGATGCCATCCAACCGTCTCATCCTCTGTCATCCCCTTCTCTTCCTGCCTTCAATCTTTCCCAGCATCAGGGTCTTTTTAAATTTTTTTTTAATAGTTGAGTAATTTATTTTGCTTTATAGTTAAGTAAAACTATAAAACAAAACTATATTTTGTTTTATAGTTGAGTAAAACCACAGAAAGGGAAAGATATACTTAACTGAATGCAGAGTTCCAGAGAATAGCAAGGAGAGATAAGAAGGCCTTCTTAAATGAACAACGCAAAGAAATACAGGGAAGCATAAGAATGGGAAAGACTAGAGATCTCTTCAAGAAAATTAGAGATATCAAGGGAACGTTTCATGCAAGAATGGGCACAATAAAGGACAGAAATGATGAGGACCTAACAGAAGGAGAAGAGTAAGAAGAGATGGCAAGAATACACAGAAGAACTGTACAGGAAAGATCTTAAGGACCCAAATAATCACGATGATGTGGTCACTTACCTAGAGCTGGTCATCCTGAAGTGTGAAGTCAAATGGGCCTTAGGAAGCATCACTATAAACAAAACTAGTGGAGGTGATGGAATTCCAGCTGAGCTACTTTAAATACTAAAAGATGATGCTGTTAAAGTGCTTCACTCAATGTCAGCAAACTTGAAAACTCAGCAATGACCACAGGACTGGAAAAGGTCAGTTTTCACTCCAGTCCCAAAGAAGAGCAGTACCAAAGAATGTTCAAACTAACACACAGTTGTGCTCATTTCACATGCTTAGCAAAGTTATGCTCAAAATCCTTCAAGCCAGGCTTCAGCAGTACTTGAATCGAGAACTTCCAGTTGTACAAGCTGAGTTTCGAAAAGGCAGAGGAATCAGAGGTCAAATTGCCAACATTTGTTGGATCATGGAGAAAGCAAGGGAATTCCAGAAAAACATCTACTTGTGCTTCATTGACTATGCTAAAGCCTTTGACTGTGGGTCAGAACAAACCATGGTAAATTCTTAAAGAGATGGGACTATCAGACCACTTTACTTGTCTCCTGAAAAACCTATATGTGGGTCAAGAAGCAACAGTTAGAACCAGACATGAAACAACTGGCTGGTTCAAAATTGGGAGAGGAGTACAACATGGCTGTATATTGTCACCCTGCTTATTTAACTTCTATGCAGAGAGTGTGTGTGTGTGTGTGTTAGTCGCTCAGTCATGCAGAAATGCTGGGCTGGATGAATCACAAGCTGGAATCAAGATTGCTGGGAGAAGTATCAACGTCTCAAATGATGCAGATGATACCACTCTAATCGCAGAAAGTGAAGAGAAACTAAAGAGTCTCTTGATGAGGGCAAAAAGAAAAGTGAAAAAGGTGGCTCAAAACGCAACATTACAAAAATTAAGATCATGCCATCCAATCCTATCACTTCATGGAAAATAGAAGGGAAAAAAATGGAAGCAGTGGCAGGTTTCCTTTTCTTGGGCTCTGAGATCACTGAGGACAGTGACTGCAGCCGTGAAATTAAAAGATGCTTGCTCCTTGGAAGGAAGACTATGACAAACCTAAACAACGTCTTAAAAAGCGGAGACATCACTTTGCCTACAAAGGGCCATATAATCAGAGCTATGGTTTTTCCAGTAATCACGTATGGTTGTGAGAGTTGAACCATAAAGAAGGCTGAGCACCCAAGAATTGATGCTTTTGAATTGTGGTGCTGGAGACTCTGAAGAGTCCCCTGGACTACAAGGAGATCAAACAGGTCAATCCTAAAGGAAATCAACCCTGAATATTCACTGAAGGACTGATGCTGAGGCTGAAGCTCCCATACTTTGGTCACATGATGGGAAGAGCTGACTCATTGGAAAAGACCTTGATGCTGGGAAAGACTGAAGGCCAAAGGAAAAGGGATGAGGATGAGATGGTTATATAGCATCACCAACTCAATGGACATGAGTTTGAGCAAACTCCAGGAGACAGTGGAGGACTGAGGAATCTAGCATGCTGCAGTCCATGGGGTTGGAAAAAGTTGGACATGACTTAATGACTGAACAGCAACAACAACAAAACCGTTAGTGGGAATAGAATAAACCAGCTCTTTGCATCTCTGTGGTACCCATAGAAAGAGAAAGACATACCTTATAATTTTGAATTCTCATTATCATTTCATCTAATATTTTTGTGAGATATGATGCAGATTAGAAGTGTATTTGAGGGCATGCTGATGAAGGACCAGGAATGTGTCCAGCAAAAAGGTTTGGTATGTCAGTATCAACTTTTTTTTTTAATATTTATTTGTTTATTTTTTGGCTGCCTCTCGTCTCAGAGGATGAGATGGTTGGATGGCATCACCGACTTGATGGACATGAATTTGAGCAAGCTTCGGGAGTTGGTAATGGACACGGAAGCCTGGCACGCTGTAGTCCATGGGGTCGCAAACAGTCGGACACGACTAAGCAGCTGAATTGAACTAAAAGGGTCCTAGTTGTGGCAGGCAGACTCGGTAGTTGCGGCTTACAGGTTTAATTGACCATGGGGCAGGTTGGATCCTACTTCCCCAACCATGTTGGGACCCACGCCCCCTGCATTGGAAGGCAGATTCTTAACACTGGAGCACCAAGGAAGTTCCCGTATCTATTGCTACAGAAATGTACAGCCACTTCAAAACCTCACCGCTTAAATAATAGGAATTTATTAATCTCATGAGTCTGTCGGCCAGTGGAGTGGTTCTTCTCATCTCAGCTAGGCTTACCCTGGTGTCAGTGACAAGATGTGAGCAGGACCAGCTGTGTATTTTGTGGAGCTCAGAGCAAAATGCTGGGCCCCTTATTTAGACATTATGAAGAATTTTAAAGTAATGACAACAGAACATTAAACCAAGCATGGGATCTTTCTTACCGTAGGACCCTGTGTGACTGCAAAGGCCAAGAACCATGAAGCCAGTCCTAGCTGTGGGTCATCGTGTAGGCATCTCTGCTGCCCTCAGCAGGGTTCTTCCCTCTGTCTGAGTAGCAGTGTGGCTAGTCTGGGTTAGACTTGGCTGGGACAACAGGGGTAGCTATACTCTGTCCATTTCATCCTTTAGCAGGCTGGCCCAAGCATGTGCATGTGGCAAAGAGACAGGAGGAAGGACAGGCAAGCCCAAACACGCAGGCACTTCTCAGGTCTCTGCCTTGTCACATTTGCTGCTGCCCACTGCATGAGTGGTGGACTCACTGCATGAGTGGAACCACTGTGTGCTTCCCAGGGGGCACTAGAGGTAAAGAGACCACCTGTCCATGCAGGTAGACATAAAAGACTCAGATTCGATCCCTGGGTCGGGAAGATCCCCTGGAGGAGGGCACAGTAACCCACTCCGGTATTCTTGTCTGGGGAATCCCATGGACAGAGGAGCCTGGTAGGCTGCCATCCATAGGGTTGCACAGAGTCGACATGACTGAAGCAACTTAGGAAGCACGCATGTACGCACATTGGGTCACAGCAACTCCTATGGCCAACCCAGAAGTAGAGGGGGAGGGTGCTACCACACTATGACAAAAGGATGAAGAATTAGGGCCGCTTTTGCCTTGTACCTCCCTCGACTACTCAAAACCAGCTGTATCCGAGTGCTAAGATTGCACATTGTCTTATTTACTAAGAACAGTTAAGAATGGTGATCTTCGCTAAGTGGTGAAGAAGGAACGAAAATTGTTAGCACCATCAAATCTCCACGACAGAGCATATGTCTTTTCCATGTGTCTTGCGAAGAAATGGGTGGCTTGGACTAAAACTGTTTTTCTACCCTAAAATGTGCTGGCTATCCAGGGGGAACGTACTCATGTGAAAAACTGAAACGAGGGAGGAGATAAAATTTCTTTATAACGCTAATAATGCCAGGAAAAACCAGAAACCAGAAATCATCCTTGTCATTACTGGTGAGGAAATGTTATCTCAAAGGTTTCCAGTGGGTGTCAACATGCCATGGGCAATAGGTTGAAAATCTCAAACCTCTCATTTCAACCTCATCAGATATTAAGTGCAGAAGATAACATATCAGGAAATTGAACTGTGATGCAAGAGGCTTTGTCAGCCAACAATGAGTCTTCCCTAACACTTGATTTTTTTCCATTTTCTGGAGAAAGACATCAGTGACACTGGGCATGTTTAAAAACCATTTAGTGTGCCAGAAAACATGGAGAAATTCTTTCCTGAGCTGAACCCAAACAGAAAACTTTAGAAATGCATTTGTATCTGTCGTCCAAGTTAAAACATCCAAGGACATCCCTGGTGGTCCAGTGGTTGAGAATCTGCCTGCCAAGGCAGGGGACATGGGTTTGATCCCTGGGCAGAGAAGATCCCACATGCCAACTAGGGCAACTAGGGGCACAAGGGGCAACTAGGCTGGTGCCCCACAGCTAATGAGCTCAAGTTCTGGAGCCCACATGCCGCAACTACTAAAACCTGCAACCTAGAGTCCATGCTCCCCCCACTACGAGAAAAGCCATGGCAATGAGAAGGCCATGCATGGCAACTAGAGAGTAGCCCCTCCTCCCCACAGCGAGAGAAAGCCCATGTGCAGCAGAGAAGACCCAGCACAGCAAAAAATAATAAATATTTTTAGAAATCCAACCATACAGCCTTTGACTTAACTGCTTGTAAAACTGGCCTTCAGTGAGAGACTTCACCACTGTTTCTAGGTATATGTCCCCATCCAAATATACACAGCACAGTATGTAGGGCCACCGAGCATTTGCTGCCCATCATTCTCAGTTACGGGCTTCCCAGCTGGCACTAGTGGTAAAGAATCGGCCTGTCAATGCAGGCAATGCAGGTTCGATCCCTGGGTCAGGGAGATCCCCTGCAGTAGGAAATGGCAATCCACTCCGGTATTCTTGCCTGGGAAAACCCATGGACAGAGGAGCCTGACAGGGTACAGTGCATGGGGTCTCAAAGAGTTGACTATGACTGAGCGACTGAGCATGCATACATTTGTAGTTTTGCTTTCTAATTTAGCAGAGCAAGAGAAATGGAATCTGTCATTAATCCAGATACACATATACATGTGCATATTATGTACTCTAAAGATTGATTGCAAATAATAGTATCCTTTTTGCTGATTTGTTATTCCTCACCATTCTACCTTTGCTATTTCAACTTTCTATCCAAACTCTGGATCTGAGTACCTTTGAATAGTTCTTTTTAGTAAGCCTGGTATACGGCACCATCTAAACTCTTGCTACCTGTTATCCAAAATTCAGGTACCAAGTGTATGTATCCCTTGCTATATGAACTTGATTTCCAAACTCAAGGTCAGGAGATAAATAGGTTTGATAACAGGGAATACTTGAATACTATTAATTTTAAGTTATATATTAATTTTATTATTTAAAACTTTTGTGAATGTTTACCTAAAATTGGAGGTTTTCATATGCTCCATGCAGCTAATAAGAGGTTATTAGGCACTGAAAATTTAAGAAACACTCCTTTCCTTTAGGGAATGGGAGGGGGTGGAGATCACTGAAAGAGATTTTAAATAGAGGGGAAAATATAATCAGATCTGCATTTTCAGATTATTCAGGAAAATAGTGTTGAGTTTGGAAGATGGCACATAAAATTCCATACTGGGGACTTCCCTGATGGTCCAGTGGTTAGGAATCCACCTGCCAATGCAGGGAACATGGTTTGATCCTGGTCCAGGAAGATCCAACATGCTGCAGAGCACCTAAGCTTGGGCGCCACAGTTACTAATCTCGCGTGCCACAGCTACTAAAGCCTGCATGCATAGAGCCTGTGCTCCACAAGAGAAGCCACTGCAATGGGAAGCCTATGCTCTGTAACTGGAGAGTAGCCCCTGCTCACTGCAACTAGGGAAAGCCCGTGTGCAGCAACAAAGACCTAGCTCAGCCATAAATCAATTAATTAAAATAAGTAAACAAATGAAGGTACCTGTGTTCCCCAAAAAAACTTGATACTGGCCGACTTTATTCTTTCTACAAACATTCAGGAACCTACTGAACAGAGCTTGTACTGGAGGATACAAGAATGGAAAGATTGCAATGGGGGTCTATTGTCCCGAGTCCAGCCTCGTGGAAGTGACCACTATTCAAACAAATTACCCAACGATTAAATCACAATTGTGTTAAGTCCTGATGAAGAATCAGGAGTGGCTCTGAGAGATGGCACGGAGAGAAACCGTTCTTAGAGAAAGGTGAGACATGAAGGTGAGAGAGGAAGGAGATGAAAGATGATTCCAGTTTTCTGGTTTAGAGCCTGAGGTTATTGACAGAAAAAGGAGGGCGGATTTAAGAGGAAGTGATTTGCCATCTTTTGATAATTAAGTGCTGTGCTATGCTGTGCTTAGTCACTCAGTCGTGTCCTTCTTTTCGCGACCTATAGCCCACCAGGCTCCTCTGTCCATGGGGATTTTCCAGGCAAGAATATGGGATTGGATCGTCCTCCTCCAGGGGATCTTCCCGACCCAGGGATCAAACTCAGGTCTCCCACATTGCAGGAGAATTCTTTACCATCTGTGCCACTAAGCGATGGACATGATGAATTTGAACTGCCTCTGAGATATGCAGGATAGTTGTCCAGAAGGCAGGTGTGTATTTAAATGTGGAGAGAGAAATCTGAGCTGCAGGTACATATTTGGGGATACAGGATGGACTGGTAGCTATGGAGACTGACTCAGCTTGTCCACTATCCTTAATAGCTTCTCCTCTGGCCTCAGTCAAGGCTATAGACAACTGTTTCTGCAGGGCAAGATATTTTTTTCAACCAGCTTCCATCTCTTAACTTCCACTTTGAACCTCCCTACTTTGGTTTAGTCTTTATTGTTTTCTCTTGCCTCAAATCTATATATTTCCCTTATGGAATTTTTTTTTTCTCTTTGGTTGCTCAACTTCATTCACTCTACTTCTGCTAACAGCTTCTGGGTTTTGCTTGAGGCTTCACCTTCCCCCACCACTCTAATCCTATGTAGTTCTGGTAATACAGATTCCACGTGAATTAGGGGCAGGAGAGTCTATACCTGTGAAAGAGGCCTGGCTAACCAAAGTGTCCTGGTGATAGTGATTACCTCAGGGTTGATTGCATGATCAGAGTAGGAAAATAAAAAAGAGATGCCATGAAAGCTTTGCTGAGACTTCTGGCAGAAAGTCAGGGGTTCTTTCCCTCCTAATGTAAACCTAAAGGGATATAACGGTAACATTTCTACGATAGTCTTATAGCCACAAGGATTTTGAGAACAGAGCGAATACAGTGAGAGGAACATGAGAATGAAGAAAATGAATCTTGGTGATCTTGCTGAATTCCGTCTCTTACTTATGGAATTTAACCCATTGACCTTGATTATTATTACTGTTTCCTCCTATTTAATTTCTTTATTTTTATTCTTTTAATACAGTGGTTCTCAGATACATAAGTCTGACCCCACCCACAGATTCTAATTCATTTGGTCTGCGGTGTGCTCTGGCCATTAGCATTTTTTTAATTAATTTGTATGGAGTATAGTTGCTTTACAATGTGTGCTAGTTTCTACTGTACAGCAAAGTGTATCAGCTGTACATGTACCTATCTCTCTCTTTTTTTATTTCTTTCCCATTTAGGTCACTACAGAGCATTGAGTAGAGTTCCCTGTGCTAGTAGGTTCTCATTAGTTATCTCTTTTATACACAGTATCAATAGTGTATATACATCAATCCCAGTCTCCCAATTCCGGAGAAGGCAATGGCACCCCACTCCAGTACTCCTGCCTGGAAAATCCCGTGGATGGAGGAGCCTGGTAGGCTGCAGCCCGTGGGGTCACTAAGAGTCGGACACGACTGAGCGACTTCACTTTCACTTTTCACTTTCATGCATTGGAGAAGGAAATGGCAGCCCACTCCAGTGTTCTTGCCTGGAGAATCCCAGAGACAGGGGAGCCTGGTGGGCTGCCGTCTATGGGGTCACACAGAGTCGGACATAACTGAAGCGACTTAGCAGCAGCAGCAGTCTCCCAATTCATCTCACGGCCCCTTCCCCCTGGCTATCCATGTTTGTTCTCTATGTCTGTGTCTCTATTTCTACTTTGCAAATAAGATCATCTATACCATTTTTCTAGATTCCACATATATGTATTAATATGTGATACATTTTTCTCTGACTTATTTCATTCTGTATGACAGTCTCTAGGTCCATCCACATCTCTACAAATGACCCAATTTCATTCCTTTTTATGGCTGAGTAAAGAGCCTCTTGATGAAAGTGAAAGAGGAGAGTGAAAAGGTTGGCTTAAAGCTCAACACTCAGAAAACGAAGATCATGGCATCTGATCCCATCACTTCATGGGAAGTAGATGGGGAAACAGTGGAAACAGGGTCAGACTTTATTTTGGGGGGCTCCAAAATCACTGCAGATGGTGATTGCAACCATGAAATTAAAAGATGCTTACTCCTTGGAAGGAAAGTTATGACCAACCTAGATAGCATATTCAAAAGCAGAGACATTACTTTGCCAACAAATGTCCATCTAGTCAAAGCTATGGTTTTTCCAGTGGTCATGTATGGATGTGAGAGTTGGACTGTGAAGAAAGCTGAGCGCCAAAGAATTGATGCTTTTGAACTGTGGTGTTGGAGAAGACTCTTGAGAGTCCCTTGGACTGCAAGGAGATCCAACCAATCCATTCTAAAGGAAATCAGTCCTGGGTGTTCATTGGAAGGACTGATGCTGAGGCTGAAACTCCAATACTTTGGCCACCTCATTCGAAGAGTTGACTCATTTGAAAAGACCCTGATGCTGGGAGGGATTGGGGGCAGGAGGAGAAGGGGATGACAGAGGATGAGATGACTGGATGGTATCACCGACTTGATGGACATGAGTTTGAGTGAACTACGGGAGTTGGTGAACAGGGAGGCCTGGTGTGCTGCGATTCATGGGGTCACAAAGAGTTGGACACGACTAAGCGACTGAACTGAACTGAACTGAATATTCTCTTGTGTACATGTCCCACATCTTCTTTATCCATTCCTCTGTTGATGGCCATTTAGTGGACTTTGGTATTTTTAAAACTTTCCCATGTTGTATATGTAGTCAGGTTTGAGAATTCCACATCTAGCAGTCACTCTTGATTTTTTTTTTAATGTTTTATTATAAAATACCATATGTACAGAAATATAAGACACTCAGGAAAAAAAACATAAAGCAAGCAAAACACAATTTTACCTTGAGAAATGAAATATTACTGGTACCCCAGAGCCTCCTGCGTGCCCCATTTCAGTTCATCTTAAATCTCCTGCCAGATATCTTCTCTCAGTACCTAGGCTCACTCTGTTTCTTCAGCATCCCTGGAGCAATTCAAGCCATAACCTGCTTTCAAACTCCTTCCTGCCCTCACTCCAATGTTGAAGTCTTATGAAATTCTAGTTTCAGGTCTTAATTTTTCTCACAGTACACATGTCTACATTTATTTAGATATAGACATATTTTCCTAGTGTTTTTATTTTTATTTTCTTTTAATTTGGCTGTACCACATGGCATGTGGGATCTAGTTCCTTGACTAGGGATCAAACCCATGCCGTCTGCATTAGAAGGTGAAGTCTTAATCATTGAACCGCCGGGGAAGTCCTCAGTGTTTTTAGACGGCATGTTTCTTGTATCCACCACTCCTTTCCCTAGAATTTGCAGTGTTGGAAGCTGGAGCTTCCAAATAAGAACCTCTGTTCTTATTCCAGGAGCTGGTTTCTGAGATTTTAAGGGATGGGGTAACTGTACTGCCTGACTAGATAGTACATTTATATTCGAAGAGGACAGGTATTCTCTCCTTCTTAGTAGGCATTGTGTATTCTTGGGGGCACTGCTCGCCTTCTGCGGCTCCTGGAATTATTCAGAAGTGTTCTACCTTGGAGAGCTAGCTAGGTAGCTATGACAGGGCCAGGCACCAGGAATAGCCTTTCCTCTTCCTCCCCGACCTCGGTCCCTATTGTTTTGGAAGCCCTTTAAGAAGGGCTCTGCTTCCCGATCCAGGCCAGCCCTCAAGTTCAGAGCCTTCTCTAGGAAAGTTATTTATTCCTTTGTTCAGAAAGTAGTCCTGGGGTCTTTATCCTGGGAACTTTCTCTGCCTGGAGCTGTCAACTAGAGGGCAGTGTCTGATCCAGCCAGGCCAAATGCAGCCTGGTACTTAATTACCTTAACAACCGTAGGGGGGCCTCTCTTTCTCTCTTCATATTTGCTTATTCTAATCTTGGATTTCCCCCTGGCTTCCTTGGAAAGAGCTGCTTTTCCTCAGCAGTGTTTAGTGTCAAGTTTTCTCTACCCTAGTCTTGCCCTTGATTGCAAACTTTATAGAGTCTTACAGGAATTCTTCATCATTTCTTTCTTTGTAAAAAATATTTATTTGACTGCTCCAGGTCATATTTGCAGCATAGGGGATCTTTAGTTGTGGCATGCAAACTCTTAATTACAGCATGTAGGCTCTAGTTCCCCAACCAGAGATCAAACCCCAGCTCCTGCATTGGGAATGTGGAGTCAGCCACTGGACCACCAGGGAAGTCCCTTCTTCATCATTTTTGATTTAATAATAGGACTCTTTCTTGGTTTTTGGCAATTATATATGCAAAATTTTCCAGACTATATAAATATTTTATACATAAATAATACATATTAAGTATACATAATTTTGTATATATGAATAATTTTGTATATATCAATAATATTTTTCTGTCATTTTAGTGGAATTTGGGAGCACAGGAAGTAGATATCTGTGCTGAGAAAATAAAATAGTGCAACTGGCATAAGATGGCATCTTATAGGGAGTAGCTGTATTTTTAGCACTACATTTGGGCCTTAATGCATACAGGAGTATGCTACAGTTACTTATTTATACACACATATATATATATATATATTTTTTTTTTTTTTTTTTTTTTTTGGCTGTGCTGGATCTTCCTTGCTACATGCAGGCTTTCTCTAGTTGCAGCGAGCAGGGGCTACTCTTTGTCAGGGTACTCGGGCTTCTCATTGCAGTGACTTCTCTTGTTGCAGAGCACAGGCTCTAGGCACACAGGCTCTGTGATTGTGGCATCAGGCTTAGTTGCTCCATGGCATATGGAATCTTCTTGGAGCAGAGATGAAACCCATGTCCACTGTAGTGGCAGACAGATTCTTAACCACTGCACCGCCAGGGAAGTCCAGTTACTTCTATATTAACTAATGCTCAGCTTGCTAAGGGCTTCCCTCATGGCTCAGTTTGGTGAAGAATCTGCCTGCAATGTGGGAGACCTGGGTTCGATCCCTGGGTTGGGAAGATCCCCTGGAGAAAAGAATGGCTACCCTCTCCAGTGTTCTGGCCTGGAGAATTCCACGGACTGCATAGTACATGGCGTTGCAAAGACTTGGACATGACTAAGTGACTTTTGCTTTTACAACTTGCTAAATTTGTAAATCTAGAAACCCAATTTTCCCTAAGCCTTTAACATATGACTCACAGATAATGTTGTATTTATAAGTCTAGCTTTATCTTAAGTTAATGACTAATTTTCATTTGTTCTTATATCAATGCTAAATTAGCATGTAAATTTGACATAGTAAATGTTCCTAAATATTTAACATCATTTACAAACTTGATTAATAACATTTCCGTAGCTTTGGCATTTTAACCACAATTACAGATTTGATTCTCTTCAGTGCTTCAAACATCTGACAAGGCAGACTTATAAATGGAATAAATAAAATTGCTAAGCGCTGAAACACTGTTTACAGACCTAATAAATCTGAAGTTATTTACTAATCCAGAAGTTTTTTAACATTCAGTTTTAGTCTGAGTCAAATTCTCTTAAATATTTTTAATTAAAGTCACAAATCTTCTTAAATCAATCAAATTCTCTTAAGCTAACATTCTGCCTACTTCACCTGTTTGTAGCCTGGCAACTGAAGGCAGCAGAGGAAAAACATGCACGATTAAGCTTATTGGTTTTGCTTTAAATTTATGTCCACAAATCTCCAGTAAGTCCCTGGTACTGCTTCTAATATTAAATTTCCCCAATATATTTACTCTCCTGTATTCCCAAGTAGCTTTTTTTTTTCCTTAAGGGCAGGGTGGTTATTTATTAGCCTTTTTTCACCTTTTAAAAATCATTTCTTTATTATTTATTTTTTTGGCTGCACCGTGTGGCTTGTGGGATCTCAGTTCCCCAACCAGAGTCTGAACCGCAGCAGTGAAAGCCCAGAATCCTAACTGCTAGGCTACTAGGGAATTTCCTCAAACTATTATTATTTTTAATTATGGCAAAGTACATCTAACATAAAATTGACCATCTTAACTATTTTTTCAAGTGTCTCAGATAACTTTTCACAATTTGTCTCTCCCTACTCTCCGTGGATGATCTCATTCACTCTGTAATTGTAAATATTGGGAGCAATTAGAAAAGAATGATTTTGTTTTCTTCCCACTGCCAGATTTGCCAGCTTGTCTACATCTGTGCCCTTTTAAGCTGCTCTCCCTTGTCTAATAGTGGAAGAACTGTTTGTGCCAATCTCTCCACCAAGCCTTGGATCCCGTCCCCCTCACCTGCTCAAGGACTCCGCATCCAATATTATCCCCATTCTCTTCCTCGTCAGCTTTTCCTTCTACTCATCCTTTCCATGGAGAAGGCAATGGCAACCCACTCCAGTACTCTTGCCTGGAAAATCCCATGGACGGAGGAGCCTGGTAGGGTGCAGTCCATAGGGTCGCTAAGAGTTGGACACCACTGAGCAACTTCACTTTCACTTTTCACTTTCATGCATTGGAGAAGGAAATGGCAACCCACTCCAGTGTTCTTGCCTGGAGAATCCCAGGGACGGGGGAGCCTAGTGGACTGCTGTTTAGGGGGTCGCACAGAGTCGGACACGACTGAAGCGACTTAGGAGGAGCAGCAGCAGCAGCATCCTTTCCATCAGCATGCCAGAGTGCTGTCTTTAGGCTTTTCCTTTCCTTCCAGCTGCTACCCCATTATGGGAAAGTTCCTTCAAAGGCCTGTCCACACTGTTTTCTCACCACTTTACTCCATTCTCTCTTTGTGTGTGCTCAGTCATGTCTGATTCTTGGCAACCCTATGGACTGTAGCCTGTCAGGCTCCCCTGTCCATGGGATTCTCCAGGCAAGAATATCGGAGTGGGATGCCATTCCCTTCTCCAGGGGATCTGCCTGACCCCGGAGTTGAATTCTCATCTCTCGCATCTCTTGTATTGACAGGCAGGGTTCTTTACCACTGGCGCCACCTGGGAAGCCCCCATTCTCTTTTTAACCTACTCCAATACTGCCCCCAAGCCGCATGCTTTATAGCAGTGGTCCCCAGCTCTTTTGGCGCCAGAGACTGGTTTTGTGGAAGACGGTTTTTTCACAGACGGGGGTGGGGGATGGTTTCAGGATGATTCAAGTGCATTACATTTATTGTGCACTTTATTTTTATTATTATTATATTGTGATATGTAATGAGATAATTATACACCTCACCATAATGCAGAATCCATGGGATCCCTGAGCTTGTTTTCCGGCAACTAGACAGTCCCTTCTGGGGGTAATGGGAGACAGTGACACCCAAAGTGTGTTGCTTATGTCCAGTCTACTTTATAATTTTGTTTTGGTTTTTGTCACTGCGGAAAACCCTGCTTCACAAAGATAGGATGTTGAAAACAGAAGCAGGTCTTTCAGTGCTTTTATGGCATCTCAGGATATTCCGCCTTGACTTTAATCCAGAATGTGTGGAGATTTGAAGTTGTCTCAGACATGCTTTTCAGGCCACCATCATTTGCCATCTCAAGCAGTTGATCCTCTTCTACCACAGACAAAGTTGATTCACCTGGCTTATTCACAAATAGGCCCCGGACCCTTTCCTTCTCACTGCAGGGATCTTATGTGGTTCTCTTTTGAAAGCTGAGATAGGTGATCCGACAGGAGGTGAGCTCAGGCAGTGATCCGAGTAATGGGGAGCAGCTGTAAATACAGATGAAACCTGGCTCTCTTGCCCGCCACTCACCTCCTGCTGTGCGGCCTGGTTCCTAACAGGCCACGGACTGGTACCTGGTGGGGACCCCTGCTTTAGAGGACCGTGCTCAGATCCTGCTTTGGCTTTGCCCCTCCCCACGAGGGGAACACAAACCCCTGGATTTGCCCCCTTCCTTGACCTCTCTCAGGATGCCTAGGACCCTGTCTCAGCGGTCCCACACCAGTTCCCAGGGCCTGTGAGGGGCTGTTCCCCAAATCACAGGGGTGCAGTGTGTGTTTCTCCATGCCTCAGAGATGGCTGTTGGCTGGGGAGGAGGGTTGAGGAAGCAAGTGTAGGTAAAATTGGACGTTCGGTCTGAAGGGAGGGAAGAAAAAGAGGAAGGGGAGCAGGTCAGGGGCCAAGTTCTCTTTATACCAGTTCATTCTGATAAGAAACTCAAGGAAGTGGAGAATTCTAAGTCTGAACCTTGCCTGCCAATATATAATGAATACAATAATATTTTATTTAGCAGTTTGTTCCATTGATATTATTTAAATATTTAGATCTGTGATGAGTAGACCTCCACTTGTACTTTTGGCCCCACGAATGCCCACTCCGGTCAGCCCCATGAAAGCTTTCTAGTGAAGGTCACTGATAACCAGCAGTTTGCCAACCCAGTGGCCACGTCTTCCTCAACCTCTCTGCAGCTTCTGACACAATGATTCACTTTCTCCTTGGTCTTTCTCCTCTGCCTCCTGTTCCCTCTCCATCCATTCATTTGTTCCTCCTCCTCTTCCCACTTACCGTAAATATGCCCCACAGTTCAACATCACTCCACTTAAATTCTTTCCTTTGTTACCTGAGGTCTCATGTCTGTAAATACCAGCTGCTGCTGCTAAGTCACTTCAGTCGTGTCCGACTCTGTGTGACCCCATAGTCAGCAGCCCACCAGGCTCCTCCATCTCTGGGATTCTCCAGGCAAGAATACTGGAGTGGGTTGCCATTTCCCTCTCCAATGCATGCATGCATGCTAAATCATTTTAGTCGTGTCTGACTCTATGCAACCCCAGGGACAGCAGCCCACCGGGCTCCTCTGTCCACAGAATTCTCCAGGCAAGAATACTGGAGCTGGTAATACTCTCCGGTAAATACCAGCTACGGTCTTATAATGCGCTCCTCGTCTCCCTGCTCATCAACTCCACTGGGTTATCTAAGAGGGACCCCACAGTTTACATATCCAAATTAGAATTCTTGTTTTCCCTTACTAAACCTGTCCCCTCTCACCCCAATCCCTCCAATATCTTTCCATCATCCACCCAGATATTTAATCCAAAGTGCTAGATGTTTTTCCTAATTTCTCATTACCTGACATCCCACACCAATCAACCCATATGGAAGATATTTGGCTCTGTCATCATAACCTATCTTCAAACTATTCACTTCTCTTCAATTACACTGCTACCATCCTCTTCCGAGACGGTATCATCTTTCACCTTTAAGGGGCCTCTCATCTGGCTGGCCTGCCCCATGCGTGCCCCTCCTCATTACAGACTATGAATTCTTTTCATTTTGTTTGTTTGTTTGCTTTTGGCCAAACCTCATGGGCTTGTGGGATCTTAGTTTCCTGACCAGGAATTGAACTTGGATCCCTGGCAGTGAAAGCGCTGAGTCCTAACCACTGGACCACCAGGGAATTCCCAACAGACTATGAATTCTTACAGTAGCCCCAATGGGCTTTTAAAGCTCATAAACCAGACTACACGATTCCCTTGTTCAAAACCTCCCAAAAAATTCCTTTCACAGTAAAAATAAAACCCAAGGACTTCACTGGTGGTCCAGTGGTTAAGAATCCTCCTTCCAATGCAGGGAAAATGGGTTTGATCCCTGGACAGGGAAGCTCAGTTGGTAAAAAATCCACATGCAATGCAGGAGACCCCAGTTCAATTCCTGGGTTGGGAAGATCCACTGGAGAAGGGATAGGCTACCTACTCCAGTATTCTTGGGCTTCTCTTGTAGTTCAGCTGGTAAAGAATCTGACTGCAATGTGGGAGACCTGGCTTCGATCCCTGGGTTGGGAAGATCCCCTGGAGAAGGGAAAGGCTACCCACTCCAGTATTCTGGCCCGGAGAATTCCATGGACTATATAGTCCATGGGGTCACAAGGAGCTGGACACGACTGAGCAACTTTCACTTTCGGGAACTAAGATTCCACATGCCACAGGGCAATTAAGCCCGCATGCTTTAGAGACCGCTCACCACAGCTCGAGTCCGTATGCCTCAAAGAAAGAGGCTGCATGCGGCAACTAAGACCCACTGCAGTCAAGTAAATTAAGAAAAAAAAGAAAATCCAGTCTCCTTCCCCACGGTCTTCAAGACCCTACATGACCTGGCATCTACTTGGCTTTCCGTCTCCTCTCTCCATCACTCACTCTGTTCCCCCCGCCGTGCTGCCTTGCAGAGTCTGGAACACACCAAGCTCATTTCTGTTTCTGAAACTGTGCTCTGTTTGCTGTGCACGGATGCTTTGCTTCTGCGCGGTTTGCTCATTCGTACATTTTGGATCTCAGTTCAAATACCTCCTCAGGGAAGTCTTCAAACTATACTCCCTTTCACGTCTATCGCCTTAACCGTGTGTATTTTCTGCAGAGTATTATCAATTACTTTTTAAAAATTGAAGTATAGTTGATTTACAACATTATACTAGTTTTAGGTTTACCGCATAGTGATTTGGTATTTTTGTAGATTATACTCTATTAAAAGCTGTTATAGGATAATGACTATAATTCCCTGTAGTATACCATAGATCCTTGTTGCTTGTCTATTTTATACATAGTAATCTGTGTCTGTTAATTCCATACCCCTAATTTGTCCCTCCTCCGCTTCCCTCTTCCGTTTGGTAACCACTAGTCTGTTTTCTATATTTGTGACTCTATTTCTGTTTTGCATATGCATTCATTTGTATTATTTTGTAGATTTCATATACTGTGATATACTGCATTTGTCTTTATCTGACTTATTTCACTAAGCATAATATTCTCCAAGTCCATCCACATTGCTTGCTGCAAATGCCAGGATTTCGTTCTTTTTATGGCTGAATACTATTCCATTGTCTGTGTGTGTGACATCTTTATTCATTCATCTGCTGTGAGCACTTGAATTGCTTCCCCGTCTTGGCTGTTATAAGTAGTACTGCTACTATATTGGGGTGCATGTATCTTTTTGAATTAATGTTTTTGTCTTTTTCTGGATATATACCCAGGAATGAAATTGCTGGGTCACATGGAAGTTCCAAGTTTTGAGAAAATGTCCATACTGTTTTCCATAGTGATTGCACCAGTTTGCATTCCCACCAACAGTGTACCAGGGCACCCTTTTCTCTACATCCTCTCCAACATTTAGTATGTGTAGACTTTTTTTTAATTTGTAGACTTTTTGATGACAAGCCATTCTTACAGATGTGAGGTGATATCTCATTATTGTTTCGGTTGGCATTTCTCTAACAATTAGTGATGTTGAGCATCTCTTCATGTGCTCATTAGCCATCTGTATGTCTTCTTTGGAAAAATATCTATTCATGTCTTTTGCCCACTTTTTGATTGCCTTTTTTTTTTTTTTAATGTTGAGGTGTATGAGCTGTTTGTATGTTATGGATATTAACTCTTTGTTGGTCACATCATTTACAAATATTTTCTCCCATTCTGTGGATTGTTTTTTTCATTTTGTTGATGGTTTTCTTTGCTGTGCAAAAGATTTTAAGTTTAATTGTATGCCATTTGTTTAATTTTGCTTTTGTTTTGCCCAAGGAGACAGATCCAAAAAAATATTGCTATGATTTACGTCAAAGACTGTTCTGCCTGTGTTCTCTTCTAAAAGTTTTATGGTTTCAGGTCTTACATTTAGGCCTTTTCTTTTTTTTTTTTTTTAGTTATTGTTGTTTTAAAAGTTTTTTTTTTAATTATGAAAGTATAATGGTAAAGAATCTGCCTGCAATGCAGGAGACCCAGGTTTGATCCTTGGGTCTGGAAGATCCCCTGGAGAAAGGAATGGCAACCCACTCCAGTATTCTTACCCAGAGAATTCCATGGACAGAGGAGCCTGGCAGGCTACAGTCCATGGGGTTGCAAAAAGTCAGACACAACTGAACAACTAACACTTTCAATAACACATTTACAGAAGCCTTGGAAAATATCAAACAAGATTACGTATAATCCCACTGTATATTACAAATATTTTTTAAGTAGATAAATTAAGATTTCTAATTGGAGTTTCAATATCAATCACTCAAAAGTTAATAGAATGAATATACAGAGAAGGTGGCTCAGATGGTAAAGAATCTGCCCACAGTGCAGGAGAACCCTGCAATGCACGAGACTCAAGTTCGATCCCTGGGTCAGGAAAATCCTCTGGAGAAGGAAATGGCAATGCACCCCAGTATTCTTGCCTGGAGAATTCCACAGACAGAAAAGCCTGGTGGACTACAGCCCATGGGGTTACAAAGATTAGGACAACTGAGTGACTAACAGGAAGGACAGAGAAGTAGAAGGATATGTAGACCTGGAAAGCACTATGAACCAATTAAGCATAATTAAGATTTATACAATTTTCACACAACAGTAGCATACAAATTCTATTCACATTCCCATAAACTGTAAACTAGGAGACACTGGAACATATCCAGGGACATAAAACAAGGTGCAAAAATTTCATGGTCTAAAGGTATTGAAATCATACAGAGTCTATTCTCTTATCACTGTGTAGGTCTTTTCTTGGCAAAATTGGAGTATAATTGCTTTCCCTGGAGAAGGAAATGGCAAATCACTCTAATATTCTTGCCTGGGAAATCCCATGGACAGAGGAGCCTGGCAGGCTACAGTCCATGGGGTCATAAGAGTCGGACATGACTGAGCATGCACACATAATAATTGCTTTACAATGTTGTGTTAGTTTCTGCTATATAGCAGCATGAATTCATTATATGTATACATATATCCCTTCCTTCTTGAGCCTCCTTCCCATCCTGTTGGGCTTCCCCAATGGCTCAGCGGGTAAAGAATCCGCCTGCAATGCAGGAGACACAGGAGACGTGGGTTCGATCCCTAGGTTGAGAAGATCCCCTGGAGAAGGAAATGGCAACCCGCTCCAGTATTCTTGCTTTGAAACCCCATGGACAGAGAAACCTGGAGGGCTACAGTCCATGGGATCGCAAAGAGTGGGACACAACTAAGCACGTGGACACAGCCCATCCAGCCAAGACATCACAGAGCACCGAGCTCTGCTCCCTGTTCCACAGCAGCTTCCCATTAGCTGCTATTTTACAGATCAGATCAAATCAGATCAGTTGCTCAGTCGTGTCCGACTCTTTTCGACCCCGTGAATCGCAGCACACCAGGCCTCCCTGTCCATCACCAACTCCCGGAGTTCACCCAGACTCACGTCCATCGAGTCAATGATGCCATCCAGCCATCTCATCCTCTGTCATCCCCTTCTCCTCCTGCCCCCAATCCCTCCCAGCATCAGAGTCTTTTCCAATGAGTCAACTCTTCGCATGAGGTAGCCAAAGTACTCTCTCAATTCGTCCCACCCTCTCATTCCGTGCTGTGTCCACAGTCCATTCTCTATGTCTGCATCTCTATTCCTGCCCCTCAAATAGGTTAATCTGTACCATTCTTCTAGATTCCATATATAGGCACAAATACACAATATTTGTTTTTCTCTTTCTGACTTACTTCACTCCCTATGACAGACTCTGGGATCATCCACATCACTACAAATGACCCACATTAAGGTCTTTAAACCATTTTGAGTTTATTTTTGTGTATGGTGTGAGGAAATGCTCTTATCTCATTGTTTTACACGTGGCTAGTCCGTTTTTCCAGCACCACTTGTTGAAGGGATGGATATTTTTTTCTACCTGTGTTTCCTTGCCTCCTTTGCCATAGATTAATTGACTATAGGTGCATCAATCACTTTTGAAGTAATGTTAGTTGTGTATTTGTTCGTTCCGTGCGCCCATCTGCCATCATTAAGGCATAGACTTCATCTGTCTTTTTTATCACCATATGCCTAGTGCTTCCTGTGATAATTCAATCAATAAAATTTCAAAATAAATGTACATTAGATATTAAAGTTCTTTTAAGTGTTCCACACACATTAAATAGCATGCAAAAATTACAAATTATCACAAGGACCATAGAAACTCTCTGCTGAACCTAAAGGGCTCAAGTTGGACCTATCTGTCCATCCCCTCTATTCTTGTTTCTACACTGTCCCATGTTTGTGAAGTCACTTCTGTAAGAGAGCAGATTATCATCTTAGGGAAACTGAGGTTACAAGTTCAGGGACTTCAGAGAGTAATTACAAACAGCAACAGAGGAAGTGGGATATGCTTTCTAGGGTAGGGCAATATCAGCCCCATTTTAATGACCTTGACCCTCTCTCATAATTACGCTGTATGTGATCTGTTTATGGAAGATATCCAATTTGTCTGTTTCACCTAGAATTTAATATTGAATTCACAACCTAAGCATCATTTATTTTTCACATTCAGCTATTTTTTTTTTTTTTTAAAGAAGTCTTATTCTCCACATACCCCACTCCAGTACTCTTGCCTGGAAAATCCTATGGACAGAGAAGCCTGGTAGGCTGCAGTCCATGGGGTCGCTAAGAGTTGGGCATGACTGAACAACTTAACTTTCACATTTCACTTTCATGCATTGGAGAAGGAAATGGCAACCCACTCCAGTGTTCTTGCCTGGAGAATCCCAGGGACAGGGGAGCCTGGTGGGCTGCCGTCTATGGGGTCGCACAGAGTCGGACACGACTGAAGCGACTTAGCAGCAGTAGCAGCAGCATTCTCCACACAACTTTTTCAATTTGTAAAGCTAGAATTTTCTTTCACCTAAATTGCTTTACTATTTATTCATGAGAATCTGTGCCTTTTTTTTTTTTTTTTTTTTTGCCCATTCCACTAGACTTGTGGGATCTTAGTTCCTCAAGCAGGGATTGAACCTGGTCCTAGCAGTGAGAGCACCAAGTCTTAACCACTGGACCACCAGAAAATACCCCCTGCCTTCTTTATATCGTACTTTCTCAGCTGTTTCATCATATCATTGCATGGACATTCCGTTTGCTGGTTTTGGGGAAAATTTGTTGCTCTTTGAGTATGTATTTTGTAAATTTCCAGGACTCTTTTCTTATTGCTGATCGTTTTTTGATGATTCTCCTAGGTTTCATGCAAGGAAAGATCGTTTTTGTCTCACTGCCAAGAGCTATACCTTGTTTTGTCTCCATGGTTTTTTGTTTGTTTTTGTTCGAGCTTCCAGAAAAACAACAGAAAACAGCGGTTGCTCATATCCTGGTTCAGCTTCTGACTTGAAAGAGACAAGGTCTGATGTTTTATTGTTAAGGACGATGCTGACTGTTGATCTGAGATTCTTTGATCATCCACTCCTTAATTCATTACATATTTATTGGTCCCCTTCCAAGTGCATTGGGTTTGGCAGTATATAGGGCACTGAGCGCCTTGGGGAATGCAGCCTCCATGGCATGGTGCCAGCGGAAGCCAGATTGCAGTGGTTTGCAGAGAGGCATGCAATGGAAACCTTCTTTAACACATGCCAAGAGTTTTCATCAGACATGGATGCTGAATTATTTTTTATTTTTATTGAAGTACACTTGTTTACAATGTTGTGTTAATTTCTGCTGTACAACAGAGTGATTCAGTTATACATATATACTTTTTTAATATGAATTATTTTTTAATGCTCTTTCAGCATTTATTAAATGATTTTTTTCTCATTTGACCTAGAGGGATGACTGAACATATTAATATGTTTTCATTCATTTATTCAAGAAATAGTTGAGTGCTTCCTTATAAGCCAGGCACTCTTCTATTATTGTGATAAGTTGTGATTTTTACAAAATGTAAGCTGTTGTGATATCTTTGCTATCAGTTTGTAAAATATTCAGTGGTTTTTTTTTTTTTTTACAATACTAGGATAATTTCTACTTAACTGTGGTGTGTTTTTCTTTACATTTTAATCACTAAGTCAAAGACCTTATTATTAATAATTCAAAGGATGCAAAATAATACAAAGACAGAAAGTTCTCATCCAATTTTCCAGGATCCCAAAGGATATTCCCTATTGATAGATATTTCTGGACCTTTTTCTTTTTCAGTTTTAGTAAACTTAAAAAAAAAATCATTTGCAAGCATTTTATGGAGGAGTTTCACATTGGTATTCATGGCTGTGGTACAGATGTCACAGTGGGAGACCACACCTGGCTCCACATCAGGTTGGCATCTCCTGCTAAATGGCACTTTGCTGCAGACCTGCCCCATCTGTTCTGTCTGGGCGACCCGGCATTCCCCTCCCCTCTCCGCCCCATCCCCTGCTCTGGGCAAGCTGGGATCCTTGCAGCAGTAGCCGAGATTCATTTGTTCAAAAGGTATTTACTGAGCACTTATCTAGCTCCATGGAACTCACATTCCAGGCACGGCAAATAATAAACAAAATATATCAAATGTACAGGATGTTAGATGGTGATAATAAGTATGGAGAGAAAGCACGGAAAGGGGATGGGAAATATTGGGGGAGTTTTGTTTGTTGTTCAGTTGCTCAATCAAGTCCAAGTCTTTGCGACGCTATGGACTGTAGCCCACCAGGCTTCTTTGTCCGTGGGGATTCTCCAGGCAAGAATACTGGAGTGGGTTGAAATTTCCTTCACCAGGGGATCTTCCTGGCCAGGGATCAAACCCGGGTCTCCTGTGTTGGCAGACAGATTCTTTACCACTGAGCCGCCTGGGAAGCCCTATTAGGAGAGAGGGAAGCATAATATTGTGGAAGGCTGAGAGTCTTTGCTGAGAGTTCAGACAGCAGTGGAGAATGGATGATCCACAGCTACTTACCACAATATCCATGAATCCCCAAAACACAGTGTTGAGCAAGAGAAGCAAGGCAATGAGAGGCGTATTCTATAGGATTTCGCTTATACAGAG
The DNA here is from genome assembly GCF_032452875.1 of Bos javanicus. Lineage (NCBI taxonomy): Eukaryota > Metazoa > Chordata > Mammalia > Artiodactyla > Bovidae > Bos > Bos javanicus. The sequence continues at coordinate 22,266,017 of NC_083892.1, forward strand.
CACAAAAACAGGAAGAGTGGCCTGTGACATCAAAGTCAGGGTAACAGTTATTGCAGAAGTGAAGGAGTGTTTAGAAGGAGACACAGTGGGAATTCTGTTAATGGTCTGTTTCTTAATCTAGGTGCTCTTAACACTCGCGTGTTCAGTCTCTCAAAATTCATCAGACTGAACATTTGTAATTGTGTGCCTTCTCTATACAAATATTACATGTTAACAGTTTCATTTTTTTTTTAATTCAAAGTTAGCTATCTCATCGTTGGATGGTACAACCAGCGGAAGGCCCCATGAAATCTGCTGCCTTGTCTGTTTCCCCCAATACCTGGCACATAACGGGATTCACTACACGTGTATGTTTCAATGAATAAGTGAATCAGTAAACAAACGCACCTCTGTAACCTCTAACTGGTTTTGTACCTGGCTTCCCTTAAGCTAATCGTTAGGGAAAACTGAAGCAATGGTTATTTTTGTTGTCATTTTTGTGTTTCATTATTATTTTTATTTTTTAGGTTGTATTTATTTATTGAAGTATAGTTGGTTTACAATCTTGTGTTAGTTTCAACAAAGCGATTCAGTTATATATACATATGTATCTATTTTTTCAGATTCTTGTAGGTTATTATAAAATGTTAATATTAAATTTAGTTCTCTGTGCTATGCAGAAGGCCTTTGTTTATCTAATATATGATAGTGTGTATATGCTAATCCCAAACTCCTGATTTATCCCTCCCCCCTTTCCCCTTTGGTAACCATCGTTTATGTTCTATGTCTGTAGGTGTATTTCTGTTTTGTGAACAAGGCCCTTTGTGTCATATTCAAGATGCCACATATGAATGATATCATCTGATATTTATCTTTTTCTTTCTGACTCACTTCACTTCGTGCGGTAATCTTTAAGTCCATCCAAGTTGCTGCAAATGGCATCATTTCATTCTTTTTCGTGGCTAATATTCCGTTGTGTATTTGCACTATATCATCTTTATCCATTCATCTGTTGATGGACATTTAGGTTGTTTCCATGTCCTGGCTATTGTAACTACTGCAATGAACAATGGGGTACATGTATCTTTTTGAATTATGGTTTTCTCCAGATATATACCCAGGAGTGGGCATGTATTTTTAAAATTATTTATATGAGAATATAAATAATTTTCTTCTGCTTATATGAGAATAATAAATTCATTCAGCAGACATTCAAATACTTCTAGGATTTAGAGTCAGGAGATCAAATGAGGACAAAAAGTTGTCCGTTGAGTCTGGCAACATGTAGGTTCTTGATGGTGTTGGTGGAAGCAGCTTCACTCTTGTGCATGTAACAGATACCAGACTGCAGAGGTCTAAGGGGAAATGGGATCTGAGGAGCTGCAAACAGCAAATGCTGACACATACTTCCAGTCCTTTAACTCTAAAAGTTAGGAGTGAATTGTGTGGGGTTGATAGTTTTCTTTTTCAGTGTTTGTGTGTTTATCATGAAAAATGAGCAAAACCAGAGCCTGTTTACATGCTAACGCAGGAAATCAGTAGCCAGGAGTTGTTCAGTTGCTCAGTCGTGTCTGACTCTTTGCAACCCCACAGACTGCAGCATGTCAGGCTTCCCTGTCCTTGACCATCTCCTAGAGTTTGCTCAAAGTCATGTTCATTGAGTCGGTCATACCATCCAACCATCTCATTCTCTCCGTCATCCCCTTCTCCTGCCCTCCATCCTTCCCAGCATCAGGGTCTTTTTCTAGCCAGGAGTAGTTCCAGTCGTTTACTTCTGCATTCAGTCTGTCAATCACCCTTGAAGTCCACAACTACTTATTGGTACCTTTTGTATCAGTTCTTGACAGCGGTAAAGAGCAGTGAATAAACTGGACACAATCTCTGCCCTCCTACAGCTTACAATCTATTAAAGAAGAGACACTGAAGACATAGGTGACAGAAAGAATGATGCTGGCAAGGGTGTTGAATCAAAATACAATAGGAAGAATTAGCATAGGCAAGAGACAGCCTTACAGTGAGACAGTGGTGATACATCTTTTTTTTCTTACAAAGGGATAAGGCTGAAAAATGGATACAAATGTTGCTAAGAAAAATTACTGGTGAAGCAGCATGGTGCATTCCTTTTAGGCAAGAGCGTGGAAAAGTACACAAGATCAGGTGAAACCAGGCAGAGGACAGTAACTTAAGCCAGGCTGTTTGCAGGACCTGGATGCTGGATGAAGACTTTAGAGGTACATAATTCAGCAGCTGCCCACCTTGGTTCACAAATCAAACAGTTGTCAAGGGTGACTCATAAGACCTGTAAATAAGACTGCGTAGATGTCTGCAGAGTCACATCTGACACCAGGATCAGTAAGGCAGCAGCGAAGTTAAAAACCGCATGAAGCTTCCAATGAAAAAAATCTCAGAGGAAAAGCCATACTGGAGAAGAGATGCTTTTCTGACAAGTTTTCTCCCAGAAAAGCATAAGTATTGATTTTTGTTTTAGTTGAACACGAGCTGACGTCATTGGCCTCCCTGTAGGGCTTTATATTAAAAAATGATTGTGTAACTCTCAGCTTAATGAGAACCTCACAGGATGGGAGGTGTAGAGAGACCAAGAACAACCAGGGAGCCAATAGGTCCCTGTTACCCATCTTTTGTGCGATTCCTCACTATTAAAGTGATGAGTTTTTCTTCCTTATGCTCTTTTTCTCCCTCCCCTTCTCTCTCTTTTTATTTTCAAGGTGGGTAATTAAATCCTCAATAAGTGTAATGCTATTACAGTCAAAATATCAAGTTTGCAGATTATTATTTTTTAAAATATTAATAAAAACAAAGTTTCTCTGTCCTTCCCTTGCATTTGGATAGGCTTTCTTGAGTGGGGGAAGAAAGGGATGGAATTAGTTAGCACCCAAAATTGGCCTATGAATGTGTGTCTTATAGGTAAATCTGTATCACTGGCTGTAATTGGGAGGGAGAAAAAAAAATTCAAAGCAGAGAATCACTAATATGATGCAACCCCTTCATTTCTCAGGTGTGAACACAGGCCCAGAGAGGTGATGTGATTTGCCCTAAGCCATGCAGCTAGTGGCAGAGCCAGGCCTAGAAGCCAGGTGTCCTGGCTCCCAAGACATTCCGCTGCCCGAGGAATGGAACAGGTAGTATCGCTCACACTGGGGGCCATGGGTCAGTCTTTTCAGCTCAGAGCTGCCTGGGGTTCCAACCAAGGAAACCAGAGGAAGCATCAGCTCAAATTGCTGACCACTGAATGACTCAGGGATAAAATTGAAACTGGGTAAGAGACAGAAGGGGAAGTTTGACATGTAACCCTCATAACTCTGAGACAGAGTCCAATGGACTGTGCTCCCAAAGCAGCGGTCAACTTCTCAAGGTGGTTCTAGCTGACCGTATCATGTCCTTCTTCAAATAGCGAGGTGGTGAGTCACCTTCTGGCCATTCTGACACCCACACTGTCTCCGGTGCAATTCACAGTGTTAGGACAATCAGTGGTCACTTGCAGAGGACAGTTGAGGAGTCGGGGAAAAAGAAAGTGAGGAAGACCAGTTAGGAGGCTTCTGTAGGGACCCAGGAGGGAGATAATAAGGAAAGGCTGGCTGGTGGGATCTGCTGGGTCAGGGTGACATCACCTGGGTTGTGGCTGGGAAAACTGGCCAGCAGTGATAGTGGAAAGGTGGGCAAAAACTGAAATGTACATCCAAATGGGGAGGAAAAGACTTCCTGCTTTCATATGTCATAGGGTGGTCTTAAGACTAGCGTGGATAAAACCAGAACTACCTGTGACACTATAAGTAAGATTTATTCTGTATATATAAACCTGGGTACTGGTTACTGTTAACATGTATTGACCCCTCTGAGGAGTCTTAAGTCATAGTTTCCTTTTCCTTTATTCCTTTTCCTTTATAGTGATTATTTATGGAGCACCTACTGTGTGCCAGGTTCTTTTCTGAGTACATGGTATACATCAAGTCAGCTAAATATTGAATACTCTTGTCCTCATGGAGCTCATTCAGAGAAAAGTGGCCACAGAAGTCAGTCTCTTGGGAAAAACAATAGGCGAAGACAGCTGTGAGAGAAATAGCTCATTGAGATGGTATTGATCAAAGTAATAGCCAGAAAGAATAGGGTGAGTTTTACTGGCTCCCTCAGAGAAAGATTTTCTTTTTTTTTAGTTTTACTATTTCCTCTCTGATTTGGATACTTTTTATATCTTTATCTTGCCTAACTGCTCTGGCTCTGGTGGTTCAGATGGTAAAGAATATGCCTGGAGTACAGAAGACCCAGGTTTGATCCCTGGGTCAGGAAGATCCCCTGGAGAAGAGAATGGCCACCCACTCCAGTATTCTTGCCTGGAGAACATCATGGACAGAGGAGCCTGGTGGGCTACAGTCCATGGGGTCACAAAGAGTCAGACATGACTGAGATACTTTCACTATGACATTAGCACTGTGTTGAATAGGAGTGGTAAACTGGGCACCCTTATCTTGTTTTTTGCTCTTAGAGCAAAGGCTTTCAACTTTTCACTCTCTCTCTCTTTTTTTTTTTTTAATTTTTATCAGAGTATAGTTGCTTTATAATATTGTGTTAGTTTCTATTGTACAGCAAAGTGAATCAGCTAGCCATGTACATATATCCCCTCTTTTTTGTTTTTTTTGTTTTTGTTTTTTTTTACTTTACAATATTGTATTGGTTCTGCCACACATCAACATGAATCCACCATGGGTGTACAGGTGTTCCCCATCCTGAACCGCCCTCCCACCTCCTTCCCCATATCATCCCTCTGGGTCATCCCAGTGCACCAGCTCCAAGCATCCTGTATCGCCTGGACTGGTGATTCGTTTCTTATATGATATTATACATGTTTCAGTGCCATTCCCCCAAATCGTCCCACCCTTGCCCTCTCCCACAGAGTCCAAAAGACTGTTCTATACATCTGTGTCTCTTTTGCTGTCTTGCATACAGGGTTATCATTACCATCTTTCTAAATTCCATATATATGTGTTAGTATACTGTATTGGTGTTTTTCTTTCTGGCTTACTTCACTCTGTATAATCGGCTCCAGTTTCATCCACCTCATTAGAACTGATTCAAATGTATTCTTTTTAATGGCTGAGTAAGACTCCATTGTGTATATGTACCACAGCTTTCTTATCCATTCATCTGCTGATGGACATCTAGGTTACTTCCATGTCCTGGCTAATATAAACAGTGCTGCAATGAACATTGGGGTACACATGTCTCTTTCAATTCTGGTTTCCTCGGTGTGTGTGCTCAGCAGTGGGATTGCTGGGTTGTATGGCAATTCTATTTCCAGTTTTTTAAGGAATCTCCACACTGTTCTCCACAGTGGCTGTACTAGTTTGCATTCCCACCAACAGTGTAAGAGGGTTCCCTTTTCTCCACACCCTCTCCAGCATTTATTGCTTGTAGACTTTTAGATAGCAGCCATTCTGACTGGCGTGAAATGGTACCTCATAGTGGTTTTGATTTGCATTTCTCTGATAATGAGTGATGTTGAGCATCTTTTCATGTGTTTGTTAGCCATCTGTATGTCTTCTTTGGAGAAATGTCTGTTTAGTTCTTTGGCCCATTTTTTGATCCCCTCTTTTTTGCATTTCTTTCCCATTTAGGTCACCACAGATCACTGAGTAGAGTTCTCTGTGCAATATGATAGGTTCTCATTAGTTATCTGAAAGATTTTCTTCTAGGCAGAGAGAACTGAGATAACAGAGTTGTCTGGATCTGCCCAGATCGGTGACTGTGATCTTGCAGCTCCTGACAGGACCAGACACCCAGGAATAAACTGCAATGCAGGAGACACATGGGGAGGGGCTCTGAGCCAAGGCCAAGTGAGGAGGTTCAGACGTGCAGACAGAACAGAGTGTCTGAAGGAATGGTCCGCTCACGTGGGTAGTCACACTTCCAGAGACCAAGGAGTTTTGTCACAGATGATTTCAATACAGGAGCGTGGGGAGCAAGCCATGGGAAGTCTGGGAGTATCTGGGATCCGGCTAAGTCAGATAAAGGGTGAGCGCCAGTCATGGAACTGAAAGCAGGGCTGTGGTTTGAGGAACATTTCCCACCTCTGGGAGGAGCAAACAACATCCGAAGCAAAGCACTGACACAGAGACTCGGGCCCAGGAATGAGAAAGGGAGATGCCATTGGAACCAGAGCATGAAGTAGGGACTTGGTCATAGGAGCCCAGTTATTAGCTGGACCCTTCATCAAACCTGGCGTGATAGCCATGAACCGTTAAATCTCTGGGAATTAAGCCTTCATCCCACTGATGCACAGGACCTAGCCTTTAGAGAATGTGTTGTATGTAATATATTATCAGTAGGATACATTATATGTAAGATGAGGGAACAGGAAATGGGCACCATCTCCCTTCCCCGACTCCTGCCAGGATGGAGGGAAAAGGTCGTGTCTGTTGCTTCTTTTGTCAACAGTAATCCCCATTAGTGCCTCCTTGGTTGCCATGGCATTGGATGGTTCCAGAGAATCCTTTTTCTTGAATTATCCGAAGTACTCACCCCAAGACTCCAAGGATGGGTTTCTTAGCAAGACTGCTGGTTAGGGCAGGCACAGAGTCCTTATCTGCATTTTACTTAATCTTTGCGTGTTTCTTTCAACTACCACCCCATCCACCCTCGTGCTTAGTCTCAGCTCATTCTCCAATCCACATTCCTTCCATTTCCATCTCCCTGGCTTCCACCTTTCTTGCTTATTCCCTATTTGGAAATTTAGCTCTCTCTTCACACGGCTTGGTGCCATCTTTGCCTGATTCTACGTATTCCTCCAGCTATGCTTCTGTAGTGGACGTTATGTTTGATTCTCCAACCCACCCTCATCAGTAGCGGCAATGCAGTTTCGTCCACACACTGCCACAGATACCATGTTAAGGTTGGCTTCCACTCAGCCCAGAATCTGTCTCTGCACCACTCAGCCCAGAATCAAAGTCCCAGGAGTAAGCATCTGACAGCCCAGGTTCATGGCTCCTTGGATCAGGTTCCACGGGTTTCCATGGTGTGGGAGCTGAGAAAGGAGGCAGCTGCCTTCAACTGCCCTCTTGTCAGACCTAATCACAATGGATAATTCTCTCGGGGGTAATCTGGTGGTAATCAGAAGGGAGGGATTCTAATCAGTGTTGTCCAATGGAATAATAATGCAAAATCTTCAAGTACCACATTGAAAAAGGCAGAAACAGGTGAAATTAATTTTAATATTTTATTTAACCAATATTTCCAAAATATCATTGTGTTGACATGTAATCAAAGTATAACAAATTATTGGTAAGATATATTCCTTTGTAAACGTTTTGTTTCATTGAAGTATAGTTAATTTACAATGTTGTGTTAGGTTTCTGATATGAAACAAAGTGATTCAGTTGTTCATATATACATTCTTTTTCATTATGGCTTATCATAGGGTACTGAATATAGTTCCCTGTGCTATACAGTAGGACTTTGTTGTTTATCCAGAAATGTTCCTTTTTATGGTTGTTTTAAGTCTTTGGAATTCAGGGTGTATTTTTCTCTCACAGCACAGCTCATCCAGATGCTACATTTTTATTGGAAATATTTGATCTATGTTTATATTTGGGGCTTTCCTGGTGGCTCAGCTAGGAAAGAATCTGCCTGTTAATGCAGGAGATGTGGGTTCAATCCCTGGGTTGGAAGATCCCCTGGAGAAGGAAATGGCAACCCACACCAGTATTCTTGCCGGAAAATCCCACGGACAGAGAGGATCCTAGCAAAAAAAAACCAAACTAGAAACACATTCCCAAGTTCTTCCAGACCTGCTTAAAAGTTATCCAATTACTGAATCAAGTACCAAAAATAATTTGCCTTTAGTATTCGCCTCCACATTGACAAGACAAATAGATCTTTATTAGAAGAATTGTTTGAAGCATAAGTTTATCTGTTTCAAAGCTATGTTTGTCCAAGTTATGTTAATACATTGTCTCTTGTGTCAACTCAGTAATATTAAGATGGAATGTGAAGGAGTATTGCACAAATTGAAAAGTAATTCTAAATTTATTCTTCCAATTTTGGGTAGGTTTTGCAGATAATTTACATAATACTGCTTATCATTTAAAATATTTTATATGTTGATTCATACCATTAAAGGTATAAAAATTATTGTTGATTTACATTATAAAAAGTTTCCATTTTAGTGTAAACCCTTGTACTTTTCTAACTGGGTCACAAGGTAGCTTTTTGTCTTTCCTTAGAGCTTCAGTGCATCTCATTCATACCCACTGTGATATCAGTAAGAAAACTTAAATCTCACTGCCATTGTTTATCTTTGATTCCTAAGTATTTGGTAAGAGTTTCTTCTGTTTCAAGAAAATCTTGACTTGGAATTGACAAGACAGTAAATCTCTGTAAAATTCTCCTATGACTCAACCCACGAACATAGATTAGGATACAAAATCATCGCATTTATTGCTTTTTATTTCTTTCCATAATCTGGTGATGAGTCACAGCATTTGAATGCATACACTGAAAATTTTTAACAACTGTATCCATAACACTTTCCATAGAATGTGCTTCTGAAAGTGAACACAAATATTTTCAATATATATCATACGGTGGGATAAAGCAATAAGGAAAATATCATTCTCTTATTTGGAAATTCCAATAAATCCAGATTTTTAACATAGCTGGAGTGCCATCTGTTATAATAGAAACTATTTTTTTTCATATCTAACTGAAATTCTTCTTTATCAGATGTCAAAGATTCAAAAATTCTAATCAGCAGTTTTTTAAGCCATGAATTTACAATGTTTCTGTACAAATTTGGAAGACCTTTAAGACCCATATACCCAAAGTAGTCACTGGGCAGTGTCTCATGGCATGACTCAGCTAAAATTTGGTATTTTTCAAAATTTGAATTAATTTATCTTTGATAAATTCTTTTATTCTATGGGCATTTGGTAGCTTAATTGAAAATTGCTCACTTGTTATTAAATATCTGTTTAGTTTCTTCTTCATAATTTTTAATAAAGTTTTCACAATTGAAAAAATCATTTCTTTTACCATCTTTACATTAAAAATTGTGTGTACTTAAATGTGTGCAATTTTTTTAAATTTTAATTTATTATTTATGGCTGTGCTGGCTCTTTGTTGCTGTGACAACCTTTTCTCTAGTTGTGATGTGCAGGCTTCTCACTGTGGTGGCTTCCCTTATTGCAGAGAAGGACTTCAGTAGTTGGACACATGGGCTCAGGAGTTGTGGCACACAGGTCAGCTGCCCCATGGCATGTGGACTCCTCTTGGAGCAGGGGTCAAACCAGTGTCCCCTGCATTGGCAGGCAGATTCTCAACCACTGGACCACTAGGGGAGTCCTGCCTCACTGATTCTTTTTAAATGTTGAGAGAAAACTTCTTATCAAAAGCAACTCTGTATGTGCAGAAAATGCCTCAATATTTTCTACTCTATTATTTTAAAATGTTTGTGTCACAACAACACAGCATTTTCATTTTGCTCTGCCATAGCAAATTGCAATTGACATTCATCGTGAAATTTGTGGCATTATCCTCTTCCAGTCCCTTTTTTCTTTACTATTTTGTGTGCTAGCTTCTGCAACTCCATTGGATCATCAGTATATGCCTTCATTTTATACATTTAAAAATTGATTTGTATGTAGAAAAGTAGTTGAATTATATTATACTTAAAATAATACATATTGTTGTTCAGTTGCCCAGTCGTGTCCAACTCTTTGCGACCCCATGGACTGCAGCACACCAGGCTTCTCTGTCCATCACCAACTCCCAGAGCTTGCTCAAATTCCTGTCCATCGAGTCAGTGATGCCATCCTACCATCTTATCCTCTGTCGTCCACTTCTGCTCCTGCCTTCAGTCTTGCCCAGCATCAGGGTCTTTTTTAATGAGTCAGCCCTTCAAATCAGGTGGCCAAAATATTGGAGTTTCAGTTTCAGCATCAGTCCTTCCAATGAATATTCAGGGTTGATTTCCTTTAGGACTGACTGGTTTGATCAAGGGACTGTCAAGAGTCTTCTCCAACACCACAGTTCAAAAGCAATTAAAACTTAAAAGTTATCCTATCCATATAAAATATTCCAGTAAACACATTACAGTGATTTACTTCAGTGCACAGAAAAAAAAAAAATCATTCAAACTGAAACAGTCCCCCAAAATCCACAAACAACAAATGTTGGAAAGGGTATGGAGAGAAGGGAACCCTCCTACACTGTTGGAGGGAATGTAAATTGGTACAGCCACTATGAAGAATGGTATGGAGGTTCCCTAACAATCTAAAATTAGAAAAAAAAAATCTAAAATTAGAACGACCGTGTGACCCTGAAATCACACTCCTGGGCATATATCTGGAGAAAAACATGATTGGAAAGGATACAGGCACCCCAATGTTCATTGCAGCACTGTTTACAACAGCCAAGACATGGGACCATCCTAAATGTCCATTAACAGAGGAATGGATAAAGATGTGGTACATATATGCAATGGAATATTACTCAGCCGTTAAAAAGAACGAAATAACACATTTGCAGCAACATGGATGAACCTAGAGATTGTCATACTAAGTGAAGTAAGTCAGATAGAGGAGAAATATTGTATGACATCCCTTATGTGTGGAATCTTAAAAAAAAAATGGTACAAATGAATTTACTTACAAAGCTGAAAGAGACAGATTTAGAAAGCAAACATGATTGCCAGGGGGTAGGGATAGTGAAGGAATTTGGGAAGGTCATGTATATATTGCTGTATTCAAATGGATAACCAACTGTATACCACATGGAACTCTACTCAGTGTTCTGTGCCACCCTGGATGGGGGGAAGTTTTGGGGGAGAATGGATACAAGTGTATGTATGACTGAGTCCCTTTGCTGTTCACCCGAAACGATCACGACATTGTTAATCAGCTATACCCCAATACAAAATAAAAAGTTTGAAGTTTGAAAAAAAACTGAATCGGTCCATATATACCAATTAAATAGGTGATATGTTTATATGTTATCCTAGGAAAGTACACACGTGGCCTACCTGTAACAGCATACATGTGCCCTATATTATAAAAATAATATTTTATGCAATGCAGTTATTTGTTTGCCCTACTGAAATTCAATGTAACAAAAAAAATCTGTTTTTCTGATTTAGTTTTGAAATTTTAAATATTAGGTATAGCTAAAAATTTATTTCAAGTGCTCAATGCCTATATGTGGCTAGTGGCTACTGTATTGGATAACACGGCTCCAGAAATACAAAACAACAATAAACTGAATGATTCCATTGTTCAGTTTCTTCCCAAAAGAAATTCTGTACATGTGCCCAGGAGGGCACGTAGAAGGAAGTTCTAGCAACATTGTAAACATTGTTTACAGTGGCCACCAACCAGAAAAACCTTATATCCATCAATTGGGTTATGGCCAAAAAAATTGTGATGTATCCATTCTAAGGCATTTTGTGTCACAGTTCAAAATAGATCTCTGATTAGGTTTTTAAAACATATCACTAGGTGGGGAACCAGAAAAAGCAAGCTGTTCAATGTGATGTCATTAAACAAATACCACATTTAAAAATTGATTAGACAGATAGATCAAGATAGATTCACACCAAGTGTTTCCTTCTGTGTTTCTGTGGAGGGAAAGAGGAAACTTAGGCTAACTTGGATTTAATAAGAAGAATGCATTCGTGTCTTACTCATCTAACGAAAATTAATTTGGAGAAAAGATCTTAAGAAAGGGGAAGTCTTGACAGAAGTGGAAAGATGAACAAAGACACCAATTAAATAGAATTAACAGCAATATAGATTATATGGTGTCTTAAGAAGTGTAATCATATGATTATAACATTTAATGCATAAGTCAAAAGTAATGCTTCCAAAAGAAGATATGCAAATTATATAGTGGCCCTCCTATAAACTGAAAATGGGAAATGCCAAACAGTGATTAAAACTAATTTATGTGGCTTGCCTCCACCAGCATTTTGGGAAACATCCAGGTTACCTATCATGTGCTGCTATTGCATTAAAGCACCCAGACCGTAGTCCCAAATTGTCATACAGCCCCTTGACCTCACCAACATTTTGCAACACACCAATTGTTTTTCTAGTTCCTATTTTCATACCTACTGTTCTTTTTCTCCTGCTCCCTTTGTTTCTTAAATATAGATGTTGATTCAGTGGCAGTTAGGATCCAGACAAGTGGTGATGAGATCAAACAACATAACCTTTCTCAGGAAAGAGAGGGGGAAAAAAATCGAAGTGTTTGAGACCCTCAATTTGCCCTTCTTTATCATAGAGAACCCCAATTTCACATTAATAAATACCCCTGTGCTAGTTTTTTGCCTCTCCATAGATCGTATTTAACCCCAGGCCCTAGAGGACACGGACTGATTAATTTAATCCTGATCCCAAATTTCCCCTTGACCTACCTGACATTGATTGAGTAAATAGATTAGTCAAGAAAGACAATAAAATCAGCAGAGAGGCTTGGGAATCTTCCTGAACTTTGTGTAAAAACGTCCTGAAATTGGAGCTTCTTGGGAGCATTAGCTTCAAACCATGTCTTAAATTGAAATCACATTCCACTTCCCTAAGATCACAGCCTTTCACTAAGACAGGATTATGGAAACTCTGAACCATCCAAGCAGAGGATATGTGTCTGGGAGTAAAACTGAAATGAATAAATCTATAAAAAGTCGAACAATAACACCAAAAAAGGCAGCATGATTCATCTTGCAAATGACAAGAAGAAAAAATAAACAAGGGAGCATTAACTTTAGAAAGTATAAAACATGATGACAATGATAAGACCTAATAGAACGGTAATGAAAAGACTTAACCAATCCCATTAAAAAACAAAGCCCTTTGAGATGAGATTTTAAAAATCTAGCTACATCTTGTTTCCAAGAGACAAACTATGGAAAGTGAATGGAAAGTGTTAAGCAAAAAAGGGGATGGGGTGATCTAAAAATACATCCGAAATACAAAAGCAAAGGAAACAGAACAGTAATAATTTTCGAGGAAGGAGGACAAAAAACCATTTTAGACCAAGTATTATTTTATGGCAGTAGGTACAATCCTCCTAAAAGATATTTGTTAACATTTATGAGATAAAAGGCAAAGCACTGTAGAAAAAAAAAATGCAGGAATTGTCAAAGAAAATGAGACTGCTTTGTGGTTTTAAATAGTTTCCACTATAATTGCCATTTATTTCTATAATATGACTTCGCTAAGAGTCCCTTGGACAGCAAGGAGATCCAACCAGTCCATCCTAAAGGAAATCAGTCCTGACTATTCATTGGAAAGACTGATGCTGAACCTGAAACTCCAATACGTTGGTCACCTGATTTGAAGAACGGACTCGTTGGAAAAGACCCTGATGCTGGGAAAGATTGAAGGTGGGAGGAGAAGGGGACGACAGAGGATGAGATGGTTGGATGGCATCACCGACTCAATGGACGTGAGTTTGAGTGAGCTCTGGGAGTTGGTGATGGACAGGGAGGCCTGGCGTGCTGCAGCCCATTGGGTCGCAAAGATTCGGACATGACTGAGCAACTGAACTGAACTGAAGAAGGAAAGTCTTACAAGAACTTTTCTTGACTCCAAGAGAATATAGAGTTTATGTGCTGTCTGGATTCATTATAATTACATCAGTAAGAAAAATTAACTTCTGTGATAAATGTAGTTTACAACATTGAGGAAACAAGCAAAATTATTTACAACAAACACTCTAGCAAATGCCATTTCCTGCATCAAATGTTTAATTTTTTAAGATTTTAAATTAATGGTCCTTGGGACTATTAAAATGAATCTCCAAATTTAAGAAAATTCTTTGCCTTTTAAAGTTATCAAACAGGCAAAAACTTACTTTTATAATGACAGAAATTCATAAAGTTACATATTTAACTTAATTTTATCACTAGCATATAAATATCTCTTTAACATGTTTTTTAAAAAGCCAGTGTTTGCATTCTCAAAAGAACTGGAGTCAACATTTTTTCTATCTTAGAGCTTTTTGTTAAGTGTGATTGAATTTATTACCTCAAATTTCAAACAAAGGCTGAGGCAAAGAATGTGGGGATAAAAAGTAATCATTTCTATGCAATTAGAAGAAATACTAACAAAAATAAAATTAAGCAAGAAATTAACAAGATATTCTCGTTCTGAAGAACAAAATTTAAGAAAATCAGGATTTGACTAAAAAATGATAATATATCAGGCCAAGTGAAAACTTAAATCCCAAAGGCAGAAACTGTACAAGTCAAATTGTGTATTTGATAAAAAACAAACTATAAATGAATAATGTATTTTGGGGTTAATGAAAAAATCAAAATACCTAGAATTTTTAAAATTTCCCTATAAAATTACTTTGGAGAAAAGAGGGAATTAAAACTTCAGTTGCTGTTTGTGTACAAAAGAGCACAAAAATAACTATCTTTCAAAACTGATGAGATGAGGCAACCCAGTAATCAGAGGCAAAATCATAATTTTAAACACTTTTACTAAGAAAGCATAATAAGAAATAAGTTTCTGATAAAAAGATGTTATGGGAAAGGACTAAATGAACTAAAATAGCAGGTAGATTGAATCAATCATGACAACTACTATTACATTAACAAAGACAAAGAATTGTTAAATCCATGAACCAGATCTTTGATAAGATCAATAAAACTCTAGAAAGATTTATGAAGGAAAATAGAGGGCATATTTCAAAATTTGGAAATAAAAAAGAAAGTTCAACCAAATATACTGTCAAGATTTAGAAAGATATGAAAATATTTTCTCAAGTCTATACAATAACATTTAAAGTTTTATTTTATAGTGCTTTTTTTTTTTTTAATGAAGCTATATAGGCAACAATATTCTTAAGAGAGTTCTTCAGAGTTCCCTGGTGGTTAGAACTCCAGGCTTTCACTGTCATGATCTGGGTTCAATCCTTGGTATGAGAACTGAGATCCCACAAGCCACGCAGCACAGGAAAAAAAAAAAAAAGATTTCTTAACACAGCATTAATTACATTCATGAAATATGTTAGGTGTTCTTTAGCAATATCTTATTTAAGATACAATATTTATAAATGAGCTTGGTATATAGATTTTCAGGTATGATTTTCAGGTTTTGATGTGACTTTCACAGAGAATGTGAATGTCTTTTACTTCTATGTGCTCTAATACAACTTATATAGAAGCCGAATTGTTTATTTCTTGACTATTTAGAAGAAACTCTCTAAGAAACCCTCTGGGTCTGGTGGACTTTTGGTAGGGAGCTGGTTGATAACTTCTGTTTTGTTCTTGCTTACTGTTTTAAGACTTATAACATTGTGTTCATTTTGTTGTTGGTGCTCAGTCACTACGCTGTGTCTGACTCTTTAAGACCCCATGGACTGCAGCATACCAGGAGTTTGCTCAGATTCATGTCCACTGAGTTGCTGATGCCATCCAACCATCTCATCCTCTGTCATCCCCTTCTCCTTTTACCTTCAATCTTTCCCAGCATCAGGGTCTTTTCCAATGAGTCGGCTCTTCACATCAGGTGGCCAAAGAACTGGAGTTTCCGTTTCAGCATCAGTCCTTCCAGGGAATATTCAGGGTTGATTTCCTTTAGGATTGACTGGTTTGATTTCTTTGCAGTCCAAGGGACTCTCGAGAGTCTTCTCCAGCACCGCAATTCGAAAGCATCAATTCCTCAGCACTCAGCTTTCTTTAGGGTCCAACTCTCAACATCTATACATGACTACTGGAAAAACCAGAGCTTTGACTTTATGGACTTTTGTCAACAAAGTGATGTCTCTGCTTTTTAATACGCTGTCTTGATTTGTCATAGCTTTCCTTCCAAGGAGCAAGCATCTTTTAATTTTATGGCTGTAGTCCCCGTCCTCAGAGATTTTGGAGCCCCCAAAAATAAAGTCAGCCACTGTTTCCACTATTTCCCTATCTACTTGCCATGAAGTGGTGGGACTGGATGCCAGGATATTAGTTTTTTGAATACTGAGTTTTAAGCCAGTTTTTTTTTTTTTTAAACTCTCCTCTTTCACCCTCATCATCTTTTCCAATTTCCAAATTTAATTGCATGAAGTTTTGCTAGGTACTAAATCTTTTCAGCATATGTGAACCGTGAACTTCCTGATGTTCAAGCTGGTTTTAGAAAAGGCAGAGGAACCAGAGATCAAATTGCCAACATCCACTGGATCATGGAAAAAGCAAGAGTTCCAGAAAAACATCTATTTCTGCTTTATTGACTATGCCAAAGCCTTTGACTGTGTGGATTACAATAAACTGTGGAAAATTCTGAAAGAGATGGGAATACCAGACCACCTGACCTGCCTCTTGAGAAATTTGTATGCAGGTCAGGAAGCAACAGTTAGAACTGGACATGGAACAACAGACTGGTTCCAAATAGGAAAAGGAGTTCGTCAAGGCTGTATATTGTCACCCTGTTTATTTAACTTCTATGCAGAGTACATCATGAGAAATGCTGGACTGGAAGAAACACAAACTGGACTCAAGATTGCCGGGAGAAATATCAATAACCTCAGATATGCAGATGACACCACCCTTATGGCACAAAGTGAAGAGGAACTCAAAAGCCTCTTGATGAAAGTGAAAGTGGAGAGTGAAAAAGTTGGCTTAAAGCTCAACATTCAGAAAACGAAGATCATGGCATCCGGTCCCATCACTTCATGGGAAGTAGATGGGGAAACAGTGGAAACAGTGTCAGACTTTATTTTTCTGGGCTCCAAAATCACTACAGATGGTGACTGCAGCCATGAAATTAAAAGATGCTTACTCCTTGGAAGGAAAGTTATGACCAACCTAGATAGCCTATTCAAAAGCAGAGACATTACTTTGCCAACAAAGGTCCGTCTAGTCAAGGCTATGGTTTTTCCTGTGGTCATGTATGGATGTGAGAGTTGGACTGTGAAGAAGGCTGAGCGCCAAAGAATTGATGCTTTTGAACTGTGGTGTTGGAGAAGACTCTTGAGAGTCCCTTGGACTGCAAGGAGATCCAACCAGTCCATTCTGAAGGAGATCAGCCCTGGGATTTCTTTGGAAGGAATGATGCTAAAGCTGAAACTCCAGTACTTTGGCCACCTCATGTGAAGAGTTGACTCATTGGAAAAGACTCTGATGCTGGGAGGGATTGGGGGCAGGAGGAGAAGGGGATGACAGAGGATGAGATGGCTGGATGGCATCACTGACTCGATGGACATGAGTCTGAGTGAATTCTGGGTGTTGGTGATGGACAGGGAGGCCTGGCATGCTGTGATTCATGGGGTCGCAAAGAGTCGGATACAACTGAGTGACTGATCTGATCTGATCTGAAATCTTTTCATTTCCTCTGTGTGATGTTATTTTCCTCCCCATATTTCTAGTGCTGTGTTTTTTGCTGCTTTCCCCTGTGGGTTTTTTTTTTTTTTCTTCTTCTTCTTCTAATTAGTTTACTCAGTAGTTTCTCTATTTTACTTTAACCAACCTCATCCCAAAGAGTCAGTTCTTGGATTAACCAGTTCTACTTTTTAAATTAGTTTGAGTTCTAGTTGATTCATTTCTTTATGATTTTCTTCCTTCTGATTTTTGTTTTTCTTTTTTCTAACATGTTTGAATACTAAATTTGCTTGTTTTCCTTGCTTTTTTTTTTTTTAACTAACGTATTTATTTAAGGCTCTGTATTTTCCTCTATTTTTTAAAATTTTTGGATGCACTGGGTCTGTTGCAGTGCATGGACTTCTCTAGTTGCGGTGCATGAGTTCAGTAGTTGCAGTGTGGGCTTAGTTGCCCTGAGGAATGCGGGATCTTAGTTCCCCGACCCAGGACTGAACCCACAACCCCTGCGTTGGAAGTTGGATTCTTAACCACTAAACCACCAAGGAAGTCCCTGTATTTTTCTCTTAACAGCCCATATTAACTCTGTGACACAGGTTTTGGCACGTATTGACTTTCATGTCATTATTTGAGATATTATGAACTTTGGGTTTAAATTTTTTCTTTGATTTTTCTTTCTCTTCCCACACTTCCCCACCCACATGGGGTAGGTTTTTTTCCTTCTAATTTTGTAGCTAGTTCGTAGTTTTCTTGTGTTGTTATTTGTGAATGGTCTGTTATATTTCTACTTTTTAAATTTTGTTAAGATTTTCTTTGTGGCCTGATATTTTTTAATTATTTTAAATTTAAATTTTAAAATTTCCCAGAACCATGAAAAGATGTATCCTCTATTATCAGTGTACAGCATTCGATACAAAACAACAAAGTCAGCATAAATATACATTCAGGTCCTCTAAATCTGTATTTTTAATTTCCTTTCTTGTAGACTGGGAGAGGTAAGCCACATTTGTTAATCCTTGGTGTCTGTTGAAAGTTGACGCTCTGATTATTTCGATACTGGCTTCAATTGTGTCCTCATATCATGGAAGCTTTAGCCTGATTGTGGAGTGTACACACTCTTTGTTATTATCAAATGCCCTGTTTGTCTCCATTTCTTAATTGAATTATAGATTCAACCTTGTCTGGTATTAATAACATGAACCCAGCTTCATTTTTGTTATCTTTACCTGATATGTCTTTGTTCACACCCTTCAAACTTCCTGAGAAATTTCATTTGGCATACTCTTTTGTTTTCAACCAAAAGTTTTGTTTCATTTTTTTTGACCCAGGAAGTCTTTCTCTTTAAATTGTTTAAAAACTCCACATTCATTTATGGAAATAACAGATGTGGTTTGTTTTCATTCTCTCATGTTATACTTTCTGTTTTTAATATTTCCTTTATTTTCTACCATTTGGACACAAGCTTTATGTTTGCTTTGCTTCTCTTTGTTTCTGGTCGTTTTTAGCTTTATCATTTTAGGTTGCCTTTTGTACTTTTAGATAATATTTCAAGCCTCCATTTCCTGATGGTAAATGTCTATTTCCTTTAGTAAATGTCTATTGAGATCCCAAAAGAAAAGAAAATGGATGAGACTCCTGGGTTTCTGTTTGGTCAGTTTTTGCACTGGGGATAGTATGGGGCAGGCAGCAAAGGGAAACAGAGATAGACTGAGACCAGGCGTCTTAGTGGCCTTTGGAGGCTGGTTCCTGTTTTCCACCGTTGTGCTAACAGCTGCATCACAGGACTGACTACCTCAGTTATTCCATCACCCAGTTTTCCCAGACATTCCTCCTGTTGCAGGAAGGGGGACCCCTTCGAGGGCCCAAAAGTAGACTCTTGTCTAATGCTCAGAAGTGAATTGTCCTGGGAGACACACGTGCTGACAAAGCAGGAGACGTTATTGGGAAGGGGCGCCCAGGAGGAGAGCAGGAGGGGAAGGGAACCCAGGAGCACGGCTCTGCCACAGACTTAGGTTTTATGGTGAGGGGGTTCGTTTCCAGGGTGTCTCTGGCCAATCATTCTGACATCTTCCTGGTGTCGCCAAGATGGATTCCAGCGAGGAAGATTCTAGAAGGTTGATAGGACCCAGGGGCTGGCATCTCCTTGCTTTTGATCTTTCTCGAATTCTTCCGGTTGGTGATAGCTTGTTAGTTCCATGTTCCTTACCAGGACCTCCTGTTCTAAGATAACTCATGCAAGTGGCTTCTGTCTTGCCTGGCCGGGATGGACAACTTCAGTCAGTGTTTTCCCTGACACTCCCACGTCCCTCTCAGCCAGAAGCGGGGCAGGGGAACTGGCAGCAGGTACTTCCGCCTGCCACACACACCACTGAGAGATTTATCTGATTTATTTTTTTACAGTCTGCTCTTCTGTCCAGTTCTTTCATGGCAGGAGATAGTGACAGTAGGTGGTTGAGACCAATCTATATCTCCCTTCCTACTTTCCTGTTACCTGAAATACACCATGCCAGCCCCTACCTGTTTTTCAGCTCTCTTGTAGGACTCCGAGATGGAAGCAAGGAGCTTCTCCTCCAGTGGGTGTGGGAAGGGAAATATTACTAAGATTTTTCGGGGCTTTCATCTATATCTTCTACCTATTCCTTACCCTGCTTCACGCTTCCTGGGATATAGGGCAGAATGCTGCCTATTGATTGCATGAAGCTTCTGAATTTTTTTCCATTGACATTTTAAAGCCAAAACATGAGGTCATAAACCTTCCTCTAAATGATCCTGGTGGGTTTTTAAAAATTAATTAATTTGATTCTTATTTTTTTTGGCCGTGCTGGGTCTTTGTTGCTGTGTGTGGCCTTTCTTTAGTTGTGGCAAGCAACAGCTACTTTTTAATTGCAATTTGCAGTGGCTTCTTTTGTTGTAGCACATGGGTACTAGGGCGTGAAGGTTCTGGTAATTGCAGTGTGTGGGTTTAATTGTCCCCACGGCATGTGGAATCTTCCCAGGCCAGGGATCAAACCCTTGTCCCTGCATTGGCAAATGGATTCTTAACCACTAGACCACCAGGGAAGTTCCATGGTGGTTTTTTAAATCTAGATTGTTGTCGATTTTTGTCCATTTCATTATATTGGGATAGAAAAACCTATCTCTTTGCTTATCTTCACTTTTATATTCCAGAAGCTTCCTTTATTCTTTGCACCATTATATTGTGTAGTATGAGTGTACCATAGTTTAATTAACTATCCTCTTATTGGTAGAGCAATTTATTAATTAATGGAGCAAGTAATTAATGCACAGTGTGATAAGGAAGCAGGGAAACAATCCTGTTTGCACAGAACTGGTGAATTTTAATTGATATAGTCCTTAGAAGATATACTCTATCAAAGATCTTAAAAACATCTGTACTCTTTAATTCAGAAATTCCATGTGTAGAAACTTAAGATAATTATAGAAAAGCCTAATAATTAATGTACAAGAATCTTTATTGGTGCCTTTATATGGAAGCACAAAATTGTTAGAAACAATCCAAGTATCTAATAATGCAGAACTGGTTGAGAAAATCATGGTACAGCCATACTGTGGAATCTACACAATCATTGACTTTTGGGAGGGAGTGGTGAAGAGATTTTCAGCTTATCTGCAGAGAGGTACACTGCCAGTTGTGTTCCTCATTCTACTTTCACTGGCCTTATGGTGAATCTAGGAAATGACTCCTAGATTCTAGCCCTGCTTTTGGTAAAGGTAGGACAGCTCTGAGTATGAATGCATGTGTGTGTGTGAGAGAGAGAGAGAGAGAGAGAGTTTGCACACATGCAAGGAGATCCAAAATGATTTGCCCATGGTCACCATTGCCTTGCAAGAGACTAGGCGAGCAATCTTAGTTTATTCCAGAAGAAGTGGGAGAGAGAAAAGAGAGTGGGAAGATGTGTCAGGGGACCTTAAGACCACCCTCAGGTTTGAAGATTTGCTGGGAGGACTTAGAGAACTCAGAAAACTGTTATGATCACAAAGTGTATTACAGTTCAGTTCAGTTCACTCATTCAGTCGTGTCCGACTCTTTGCCACCCCATGCACTGCTGTACACCAGGCCTCCCTGTCCATCTCCAACTCCTGGAGTTTACTCAAGCTCATGTCCATCGAGTCATTGATGCCATCCAACCATCTCATCCTCTGTCATCCCCTTCTCTTCCTGCCTTCAATCTCTCCCAGCATCAGAGTCTTTTCCACTGAGTCAGTTCTTCACATCAGGTGGCCAAAGTATTAGAGTTTCAGCTTCAGCATCAGTCCTTCCAATGAGTATTTAGGACTGATTTCTTTTAGGATTGACTGGTTTGATCTCTTTGCCATCCAAGGGACTCTCAAGAGTCTTCTCCAACACCACAGTTCAAAAGCATCAATTCTTTGATGCTCAGCTTTCTTTATAGTCCAACTCTCACATCTATACATGACTACTGGAAAAACCATAGGTTTGACTAGATGGACCTTTGTTGGCAAAGTAATGTCTCCGCTTTTTAATATGCTGTCTAGCTTGGTCATAGCTTTTCTTCCAAGGAGCAAGCGTCTTTTCAATTGAGCTCTACTGGAACCATCATTTGGTGTCCCTGGTGGCTCAGTGGTATTACAGTGAAAGGATACTGATTAAAACCATCAAAGGAGAAAGGTACACAGGACAGTCCCAGCACTAGCCTCCAGCTATGTCCTCTCAGTGGAATGACAGGGATATTGCTTAATTCTCCCAATAATAATATGTGACAACACACAAAGTATTGTCAACCAGGGACGCTTACCTAAGCTTTGATGTCTGTGGTTTTTGTTGGGGATCAGTCATGGAGACACAGAATGACTGTGTGACTGATCTTAGTTACTCGGTCTCCAGCCTCTCCAGAAATTGAACTAATACAGAATGACCCAAAGCCCCCACCATAAATCACACATTAGTATAAACCAACTAGCATGGCCCAAGATCCCAGGTATATGAAGCCACTCTCATCAGGCAAGATAGTCAAGGGCTTAGAGGTCATCTCCCAGAAGCAGATCAAAGGCCATTCCTTTTCTTTGAAATGTGTATGGTTTGGCCATCCCAAGCCTGCTGAGTTAACCTGTTAGTGCACAGAAGAGAGAATAAAAGCAGAGTGATATTAGGAGACTTTCCTGGACAGAGTGTCCTGACTAATCCCCAAATATCCAGGAAAGTCTATAATAAATCGTGAACTCTTCCTGCATATGAAGTTCTTATGAAAATCCATGAGCTGGAAGAGTTTTGCATCAGAGAAAAAAGTGTTTTAGGACAACAGTTGCAGAAACAGAAGCCAGGAGAAGTAAGCCATGGGACTAAAGGACTTAGAGGTTTGCAGTCAGATTCTAACATCAGAGGAGCAAGAATTAGGTTGGAGAGTCTCCTCTAACAAAGAGTAGAGGCAAATGTATTTTTTAAAATATCATCTCACTATATTCTTTGTATGACTCATTGTCTACTACTTTTCCTAAAATAGTGGTTTTCAGCCCGAGCTGTACATTACAATCACCTGGAGAGAATTTTTAAAATGACCCCACCCAACTGAATCAGAGTCTTTGAGAATGGGGGCTGGGCATTAGTATTTTAAGAAAATTTCCTGGATGAATCTAATGCATAGTTAGGGTCGAGATCCACTACTCAAAAGTATTTTTGTTATAGTCATAATGATGGTCTTGTTTATTATTTTTTTAATGTGAACCATTTTTTTTGCATAATCTTTTTTTTTAACTTTTTATTTCCTATTGGGGTATAGATGATTAACAGTGCTGTGATAGTTTCAGGTGAACAGTGTAGGGACTCAGCCATACATATACATGTATCCATTCTCCCCCAAACTCTCCTCCATCCAGGCTGCCACATAACATTGACCAGAGTTCCATGTGGTATACGTAGGCCCTCGTTAATTATTCATTTTAAATATAGCAGTGTATGCGTGTAGATCCCTAACTATCCCTTCCCCACCTTCTTCCCCTCCCCGCCACCCCAGCAGCCATAAATTCATTCTCTAAATCTGTGAATCTCTATTTTGTAAGTAAGTTCATTTGTATCATTTCATTTTAGATTCCACATATAAGGGATGTCATACAATATTTCTCCTTCTCTGTCTGACTTACTTCTGATGTGGACCATTTTTAAAGTCTTTATTGAATTTGTTACAATATTGCTTTTGTTTTGGTTTTGGTTTTTTGGCCAAGAGGCATGTACGATCTTAGCTCCCTGACGAGGAATCAAACCCACACCCCTTGCATTGGAAGGTCAAGTCTTAACCACTGGACCACCAGAGAAGCCCCTTGTTTACATATTATCTTAAAACAGGGTGTCTCAACCTCCTCATTACTGACATTTTGGCCAGACAATTCTTTATTGTGGGACATTGTCTTGTGCATTGTAGGATGTATATTTAGCAGCACCCCTGGTCTCCATCCATGATATGCCGGTAGCACCCCACTTCCCAGTTGGGACAATAAAAGCAATTGTCTCCAGATAGCACCAGTGTCCCCTAGAGGGTCAAAATCACTTCTGGTTGAGAATCACTGCCTTATATGAATTATTGAAGGTGCCGTTTACAGACAAGTTTCTGGGGACACAGTCTTACCCTGTCCTCCTATATCTATGCTCGGCTGGTATATCACTCACATCTTTGTGAGGTGGGCATGCAGGGCAGCTGTAATCCATGTCCAGTGGAGAGTTGCAAGCAGTTGTATTGAAAAAATGTGACATACCAATGTAAGTTGGAAATCTCAGTGTTCTTGAGAAATTATATTTAAAAACACAGCCTGTGATGTTTGATAGAAACCAACACAATACTGTAAAGCAATCATCCTTCAATTAAAAATAATTTTTTTTTAAAAAGCAAAGCCTGGAAACAAAAAACAAACAAATATAGGCTAGGAACAAATCTTGACTCCAACATTTACTCACTTGATTAGCCAGATTTTTCAGTTATCTTTTACCAGCCAAAGCAGCTCTAAAACTAATGAACCCCATTCTTTATTGCTCATGAATCTGTGGTCAATAGCTGGTTGTTCTGGCCTCTCCCAGTCTCACTCTGTGTCTGGGCTCAGCTGCAGTTGGAGAAGTGGCTTTGCTGATCTTGGCTGGGCTCTGCCACGTGGCTGGGCCACAGCTGGAACAGCAGGACTCTGGTCTGCCCAGCCTCTCGCTCTGCAGTAAGCCAGCCAGGCCTTGTACAGATAGTCATGTCAGGGCTCCAGAAGAACGAGCAGAAACATGGCTGGCCTCTTGAGGCCTATGCTTGGAACTGGCCCATCATCCCTCCCCCACATTCTTCTGGTTCAAGTTGACCACGAGGCCAGTGGGTGGGAGAACAAATTCCACTCTTGGTGGGGAGAGCTGCAGAGTCCCTTTGCCAGGTGACAGCAATGTGACAAACACAGCGGTGGATGGAGAGTTGTGGTCATTTTTGCAGTCCTCCACATTTGGGCAAGTGACTTAGCCTCGTTAAGCTTCAGTGTTCTCATCTGTGAAACAGGGATAGTATTGCTCCACTCAGAATTACTGGGAAGATTCAATGCCTAGTGCAGAGTTGGTGCTTGTGAACAATAGCGGTTTTTACTCTTGTTATTCTATTCTTTCATGTATCTCAGTGGTTGCGCTTTTTTCAGTGAATGAATTCAGAATTCCTTAGTGCAACTAACAAAGCCTTTGTGATTTGGACATTGTCCGTCAGCCCCTCCACCTTCAGTGATTCTGAGCTACTTGAAGCTGCTCGATAGAGCAGCTACATGACAGGTGCCCCCACGTTTCACCAGTACCATTCCTTCCGCTGGGTTGTCCATTTGTTGGTGTCCTGAACAATTAGAAGTGAAGTCGTTCAGTCGTATCCGACTCTTTGCGACCCTATGGACTGTAGCCTATCAGGCTCCTCTGTTCATGAGATTTTCCAGGCAAGAGTGCTGCAGTGGATCACCATTTCCTTCTCCAGGGGGATCTTCCCGACCCAGGAATCGAACCCGGGTCTCCCACATTGCGGGCAGACGCTTTACCGTCTGAGCCACCAGGGAATCAATTAGAAGGGCACCTGAAATTCAGTCTACTCTAGGGCCTATCGCTTGCCCGCCTCCTGTGCCTTGAAGATGAGGTAATTCTTTATTCTTCATTATGGTCAGCAGTGGTTTCGGAGGGACACACGTGGAGCAAAAGAGGTTCCTGGACTGTGTAGTGAGAAAGTCATTCCCCCCCAGTGGTTTTCAGTACTTTACAAGGCAGTTTCACTCTGGTGCTCATTTGTCTTTAACACCTAATACCTGCCAGCCCGAACAGATGGTGAGCCCCAGTCTGAAAACTTTCAATAGGAAGAGGTTAGAATTCAACAGCCCTGAATTGTTTCCATCACTTTTATCGTTTCTTTCGTGGCAAGTGATGCTAGTTTTACATTTTCATAGCGCTATAAAGTTCCCTTCAAAACCACATTCGTTTGGCCAATAAAAAGGGGTCAAGTTCAAGGGGAAAACCTGAAATAAAGAACAACGTGGGTGGTACTCAGGACGAAAATAGAGAGGAGGTACTTAAGTGACAAGTTTGGAAAAATCCTGAAATACATCAGCTGTACCATCTCTTCTAATAAAGATCCTATAGCTCTGCCAGGATTCCCTGGTTGTCTGTGGAGTCATACCTTTGTCTGACCCTAGATTCACAGGCAGTGAGGGCAACAGTGAGATGCCAGCAAATTCGGGCAGGCTGGTATCATTCAGGGAAGAAGAGTTGCCAGTGAGTCAATCCTGTACTCAGCTGATTTGTGTTATCTCCATGGTGATAAGAGAAGGACGAGTCAGAGTGGGTAACAGCAGTCATTGTTATAGTAATAGTAAGCATAGTAACAGTAATAGTACCAGGAGTAGTTAGAGTAATAGGCAGAGTCATAGAAATAATTGCAGTAGTAGCAGAAATGTTTACAGTAGGAAAAATAGCAACCATTTATTGAGCACCTAATGTGGGTTAAGAATTGGGCTTTACTCTGTATGCATCGGCTCCCTTATTTCTCATCACAACCCTATGAGGCAGCTCTTCTTCTTACCTCTGTTTCACAGATGAGGACATTGATCTTAATGAGGTAAAGTAATTAGCCCAAAGCTAGTCAGCAGGGAAGTAACGGGGCTAGGAGTCTAAGGTCGGTCTGACTGCCAGGTTGGTGCCGCTCCTGACCACAGACATTCCCTTCCACTAAGGTTTTGCGAGTGCAATCCTTTGCACCTTTCCAAGGCAACGGGAATGCTACTTCAGCAATTCATGTATAATTTAAGGAAATTCTGAAACAGTTTGAATATTTAAATGATGTCTTATCAAGGCAATGTTAAAAAAAAAAAAAATCTGCTTCTCTTCAATCCATAATACAATCCTCAGAAATTCAGTAGAATATCTGAGAACTCTCCTGTCTCCATCTCCAAACACCCCCAGCCCCACCCATGCCATTCCCAGCCTCCAGCCTCTCCCGTTTTACTGAAGAAATGAGATTCAGATGGAAAAATACTGGCACAAGCTTGACCGAGGTTCTCTAATAAAGACACCGTGCATCACGCATCAGCTGCTGCTGTTGCTATGGTGACAGCCACGATTTCTCCCAGACAGCTTGGGTCTGAAGGGAGGGTGGACCCTAGGGGAACAAGTGGATTTCTCCAACCTGTCAGTCCCTCTCACCTTTCCTGTTTCTCTCACCTCCCCCAAGCCTACCAGCATCCCCCCCTTCTTAGATGACGCTGACAGCGGGTACTAGCACCCCCAGGCCATCGTAATTAGCATCTGGCTCTGAGCCCAGTCTTCTGGCAGCACATTCCTCTCCTCCCTCGCCAGCCAATCTCCTTCCCCCAGCATCCCTCCATCAGCACTGCAGCAGCTGCGGCACCAACAACCTCCGCACCAAGGTCACCACCAGAACCAACAATGACAAAGCACTCACTTCCTTCTTGGGTGGGCACCGCACCGGTCAATGCCTCACGATCGTCTGAGCCATTCTGGGGTGATGCAACTGTGATTCTGAACAAAGAGCGTGTCCTTAGGAGGACGGGTAGAGGTTAACCACCCGTTCTTGGAGGGGCTAGTGAGAGATGCATTTAATCAATTAAGCTCTGCAGGACAGAAGGAACAGAGCAAAATGAGCCTGAGATCCCGGAAGGGTGAGGAAAGGATCAGGCGAGTTCACGTGTCACTGCAGCTTGGAACCTGGGGTGCTGAGCACCGTGCTGGTGATGCGGAGGATGCTGATGGCAATGTCAATAGCACCATTTACTTTGTGCCAAATACCAGACCGAGCACTTGCCAAGCATTTCTGCATTTAATCCTCGCATCTACCGTGTGGAGTAACCGGCGGCAGCTACTGTGAGGATACCCATTTCACAGATGGGGATATAAGCCTAGAAAAGTTACATAGCACACCCCTGCCTGAGGAAACAGTCACAGAAATCCAGAATGTGGGACGTTCTACAAGATAATTGGCCTGGACGCTTCCCAATGTCATTGATGAAAGGGTAGGGATCTTTTAGAAAAGAGGAAAGTAAAGAGACATCAAAACCAGATGGAATTTGTGATTCTCCTTGAATCTTAATATGGAAAATAGAAACAGCCATAAAAGACATTTAAGGGACATTTGGAAAAATCTGAATATGGACTGCATGTTAGATGACATTAGGAAATTGTTAATTTTTGCTAAGTGTGAAAATGCTACATTGGGCGCGTCTGTTGGTGCATGTTATTTTTAGGTGAGACAGGCCAAAATATGTAGGTGAGACAGGCCAAAATATTTAGGGGAGAATTGTAATGATGCTTGTAATTTACCTGTACATATACTTACTCTGTGATGTTTTCTAACACCAGCAACCAGTTCTCTAATTCTCTGGACACGAGTGGAGGGTCCTACAGTCCAGTTCAGTCTAACACTAACTACCCAGAGTTGGGTTTCCCGGGTGGTGCAGTGGTAAAGAATCTGTCAGTGCAGGAGATGCAAGAGACAGGAGTTCAATCCCTGGGTCTGGTGGGGACTGTCTCCCACCAGAGGAGCCTGGTGGGCGACAGTCCATGGAGTTACAAAGAGCTGGACATGACAGCAACTGAGCCCACACACGATTAGAGTTAGCACAGATTCCACAGGGTAAGGGCTCAGACTAAGACAAAGGCTAAGACTACCCTACTTCAAATACCGGTCATGAGCCCCACGTGTCACCTGTACTTCTGACTGATGGGCTATAAATTCAGGGAATTCCTACAACAGGTTTGATAATGTGCTAGAATGACTCACAGAACTTCAGGAAAGCAATTTATTTAAATTTTTGGACTTATTAAACAGGACGGGCTTCCCTGGTGGCTCAGCAGTAGAGAATCCACCTGCCAACACAGAAGACATGGATTCAATCCCTGGGTTAGGAAGATCCCCTGGAGAAGGAAATGGCAACCTATTCCAGTATTCTTGCCTGGGAAATACCGTGGACAGAAGAGCCTGGCGGGCTATAGTACATGGGGTTGCAAAAGAGCTGGACATGACTTAGCAGCTAAAAAGCAGGTGGTAAACTCCATCTAAGGCTAAATACCAGCACGAGACAGATAGTCAACAAGTACTGCAAGGGAAAGTTGAAAAGAATTTTCAAAAAACAATATTATACAACTCAGATCAGATCAGATCAGTCACTCAGTCGTGTCTGACTCTTTGCAACCCCATGAATCGCAGCACACCAGGCCTCCCTGTCCATCACCAACTCCCGGAGTTCACTCAGACTCACATCCATCGAGTCAGTGATGCCATCCAGCCATCTCATCCTCTGTCGTCCCCTTCTGCTCTTGCCCCCAATCCCTCCCAGCATCAGAGTCTTTTCCAATGAGTCAACTCTTCGCATGAGGTGGCCAAAGTACTAGAGTTTCAGCTTTAGCATCATTCCTTCCAAAGAAATCCCAGGGCTGATCTCCTTCAGAATCGACTGGTTGGATCTCCTTGCAGTCCAAGGGACTCTCAAGAGTCTTCTCCAACACCACAGTTCAAAAGCATCAATTCTTCGGCGCTCAGCCTTCTTCACACTCCATCTCTCACATCCATACATGACCACAGGAAAAACCATAGCCTTGACTAGACGGACCTTTGTTGGCAAAGTAATGTCTCTGCTTTGGAATATGCTATCTAGTTTGGTCATAACTTTCCTTCCAAGGAGTAAGCGTCTTTTAATTTCATGGCTGCAGTCACCATCTGCAGTGATTTTGGAGCCCAGAAAAATAAAGTCTGACACTGTTTCCACTGTTTCCCCATCTATTCCCCATGAAGTGGTGGGACCAGATGCCATGCTCTTCGTTTTCTGAATGTTGAGCTTTAAGCCAACTTTTTCACTCTCCACTTTCACTTTCATCAAGAGGCTTTTGAGTTCCTCTTCACTTTGTGCCATAAGGGTGGTGTCATCTGCATATCTGAGGTTATTGATATTTCTCCCAGCTATCTTGATTCCAGTTTGTGTTTCTTCCAGTCCAGCGTTTCTCATGATGTACTCTGCATATAAGTTAAATAAGCAGGGTGACAATATACAGCCTTGACGTACTCCTTTTCCTATTTGGAACCAGTCTGTTGTTCCTTGTCCAGTTCTAACTGTTGCTTCCTGACCTGCACAGTTTATTGTGATCCACACAGTCAAAGGCTTTGGCATAGTCAATAAAGCAGAAATAGATGTTTTTCTGGAACTCTCTTGCTTTTTCCATGATCCAGTGAATGTTGGCAATTTGATCTCTGGTTCCTCTGCCTTTTCTAAAACCAGCTTGAACATCAGGAAGTTCACGGTTCACATATTGCTGAAGCCTGGCTTGGAGAATTTTGAGCATGACTTTACTAGCGTGTGAGATGAGTGAAATTGTGTGGTAGCTTGAGCATTCTTTGGCATTGCCTTTCTTTGGGATTGGAATGAAAACTGACCTTTTCCAGTCCTGTGGCCACTGCTGAGTTTTCCAAATTTGCTGGCATATTGAGTGCAGCACTTTCACAGCATCATCTTTCAGGATTTGGGATAGCTAAACTGGAATTCCATCACCTCCACTAGCTTTGTTCATAGTGATGCTTTCTAAGGCCCACTTGACTTCACATTCCAGGATGTCTGGCTCTAGGTCAGTGATCACACCATCGTGATTATCTTGGTCGTGAAGATCTTTTTTGTACAGTTCTTCTGTGTATTTCTGCCATCTCTTGTTAATATCTTCTGCTTCTGTTAGGTCCATACCATTTCTGACCTTTACCAAGCTCATCTTTGCAAGAAATGTTCCTTTGGTATCTCTGATTTTCTTGAAGAGATCCCTAGTCTTTCTTATACAACTCAGGAACAGCCAAATGGAAGATATGAATAGGGCAGGGTGGATGCCCTCTCCATATATTGAGGAGATATATGCTCTCTCCATATGTTGGGTGCCGTCTCCTAGCATTGAGATGTTCACAAACATTGATGTGATTGTTGATGTGTTCACCAACTCAGAAGCTCTCTGAACACCATCATTCAGAGGTTTCTATGGAGGTTTCCTTACACAGGCAGAAATTATTAAATCATTGGTCATTGGTGATTAACTCATATCTCTAGCACCTCTCTTTTCCCAGGAGAAAGGTGAAGCTGCTATTTCCAACCCTGTCCTCAAGACTAGGTCTCTCTGAGGACCAGTACCCATCCTGAAGCTATATAAAGGCCCCTACGCACCAGTCATCTCATTAGCATACAAAAGACACTCATCACTCCAGAGTTCCAAGGGTGTTAGGAGATGTGTGCCATGAACCTAGGACAAAGATTTTTTTTTAATTATTAATATGTAATCCTTGTACATATGCATGCGTGGCAAACCTAGAAAATATAGCAAAATATTAACAAATGTTGAATCTAGGTGGTTCATTATTGGGTCATCAATGGTACAGGGACTTCCTTGACTGTCCAGTGGTTAAAACATCAACTTCCAGTGCAGGGAGGTGTGGGTTCGATCCCTGACCTGGGAGTTAAGATCCCACATGCCTTGCAGCCAAAAAAACCAAAGCATACAACAGAGAAAATATTGTAACAAATTCAATAAAGAATTTAAAAATTGTTTTTGTTCAGTCAGTAAGTCATGTCCGGTTTTTTGTGACCCCATGGACTGCAGCATGGCATGGTCCACCTCAAAAAAAAAAAAATCTTAAAAAATAGCACATCATATATTACTATTATGTTTATCATATATCATATATTAGTATATAATTGTACTATTCTTCCAACTTTTCTGTATCTGTGAAAATTTGTATAGTAAGATTGTGAGAGAGTATAGAAAAGAAAGCTTAAGTAACTTGCCGAAGTCCAAAGGTTATACAGCTATTAGGTGTCAGAAGCAAACTCAGATCTGAGCCACCAGGTTTCAAAGTTCACATCCTGGGATCATGGCTCTGCTGCCTCAGAAGCAAACTCAGATCTGAGCCACCAGGTTTCAAAGTTCACATCCTGGGATCATGGCTCTGCTGCCTTCCCAGAGAGAGGACAGAGCCTTGCTCACCTAAGGATGTCAGAGGGTTCCTTTTGCAAGGGCCCTGTCTCAGGCAAAGGTAAGGAAAACAGGTGGTGGCAGGGGGAGAATTCCACTCACCCAAGCAGTGAAACAACCCTTCACCAACTCACTCAAGAAATATTTTTGCAAGACCACTATGTGATGTTCACCCAGTAAAAAATGCAGTCGTGAATGAAAACAGACCAAAGTCCCCACTTATGTGCTCCTTACATTGCAACCCACTTTAGACTACGTTATTCTTAGCAGCAAAGCCTGGCATCAGATACCATCAAAACATAAAACAACCTCAGAAAGGGAGTCAGGAATATGCACTATAATTTTTGTAGCCTTTAAAAAACATCTGTGATATCAAAACAACATCAACATGAGCAACAATATCAAAAGTATTTCTTTTTACAAGCACTGTGTCCAAAATTTACTTTCAACACTAGCCTTAGCAATAAGCCTAAAGGTTCCTGCTGAGATTTGTCGCTTTCTCATTTTAAGAAAATGAAGTTATAATAGACTGGAATTTCATAAGTATCTTCATTGCTTTATCTGTACATGCGTGCGTGCTGTCACCTCAGTTCAGTTCAGTCGCTCAGTCGTGTCCGACTCTGCGACCCCATGAATCGCAGCACACCAGGCCTCCCTGTCCATCACACTTCAGTTTTGTCCAACTCTGTGACCCTGTGGACTGTAGCCCATCAGGGTCCTCTGTCCATGGGATTCTCTAGGCCAGAATACTGGAGTGGGCTGCTCTCCTCCAGGAGATTTTCATGAGTCAGGGATTGAATCTGAGTCTTTTACATCTCCTGCATTGGCAGTCTGGTTCTTTACCACTGGTGCCACATGCTTTGGTCAGAATTCAGCGCTATGTTGCTAGCTTTGCTGGGTGTTTTTAGCTTCTACCGATCCTTAATAAGCCACTTATCCTTAATAAGCAGTGGTTCTCACCTCAGTTGTACAACAAAATCACCCAGCAAGTTTTGACAACTACTGAGAGCCAAGCACTAAGTTTCAGGGATTCTGAATAAAGTAATGTAGGGTCTAGTCTTGAATATCCTACAGAAACAGTTAGTGACCTTCTGCCCTCCTGCTCCAAATGTTGGTTGAAATATCTATTCAATCTAACAGCATTCCAGCAACACATATATAGATCAAATTAAACTAATTAATATGCTATTAATGAATAAAAACAAAATCTTGGGACTTATGAAAATATTTAATAGCATGAGATAAATTACCTAGGCAAAAGAGCTCAGAAGAAAATGTTTCTCCTGATACAAAGATTTACTTCAAAGAAGGCAGCATGTTTGAAAAATGGTCTACACTCAATGAGATAATAGACCAAGACTGAAAAAAAAGAGGCAGATACAAAGGAAAATTTAACAAAACGTCTACTTAACAAAAACCTTTTTGGAAGCAGGAAAAGCAGAGATAACACAGGAGAAGGTTGTATCAATGCAACTAGAGAAGAACTTGGGAAAGGTAGAGGAAATAGGTCAAGAAGTGAAAAAATAACAGTGGAGCTTCCGAATTCAGTGCAGTGGAAAAGAACTGGCTGGGAATCTTTAATAGTAAGAGTAATGATATAACGCAGCATTGGTTCAGTCCCCAGAAGCATTATCACAGGGAGGAGGAGAAAATGGAAGGAGCTACACAAATTGCCTCGAAGGTGCACGTTATAGATGCTGAAAATCTGGTTAAGGACCATCACATCAGACCTGGATGAGTCTCTCCCAAGGAGTAAATTCTACAGATTATAAATCAGTATTATTGACAGTCACATTTTGCAAAACGTACCTGTTTTCTAAATGCAAGTAGTGTTTGAACACGTATTAATAAAATGAAATGGGAGGTCACACATGATAAAAGCAAAACAGCTGTTTAGATATGATTGTTTGGAAAGCAAGTGGACAAGAAAATCCCAATGGCAAGTTAGTTCTCAGATTTCCCAGCCCTGGGCATCTCTTCTCAATAGAAAGTTGATTCAGGTCAAATGTTAATGTTCTTAAATGGTCTACCTTTTCTTTCCAACTTGTGATTCAAAAGTGAAATAGTATCAAGTGATTCAGTGGGTCCACAAACAGCAAGGTGCCAGTTTTCTTGGGTGGGATTAGTAATTTGGGACTAGTTACAAAAGTAAGTGTCATAGTGTTAGTCGCTCAGTCATGTCTGACTCTTTGCAGCCCCAAGAACTGTACCCCGCTGGGCTCCTCTGTCCTTGGAATTCTCCAGGCAAGAATACTGGAGTGGGTAGCCATTCCTTTTTCCAGGGGATCTTCCCCACCCAGGGATCAAACCCAGGTCTCCTGCATTGCAGGCAGATTCTTTACCATCTGAGCCAGCAGGAGCCCAATTAGAAAGGGACTTTGCAAGTAACAGAGCCTGGATTGCAGGTGGAGGCAGGGACATCCTTTCTTCTCCATTGCAACAGAGTGACGCATAAAAGCAGACAAATAGTTCAGTATCATGACAGAAGGATACACGTGCAAAGGAAGCTTTTTACCCACTATTTGTCTTAAAACACTTCTCATGCCACCCAACACACATACACACACATACACAGTTTGGTTTAAATCTGAACAATTACATGAAGTAAACATTTTTCGAAAGAATTGCAGGAAAGGTGATGAAAAGACTGCCAGAGGAGCCATGTCCCTCAATTCACTCCAACTCTCCAGCCAACACCACCAGTGTTAGGCAATTTTCTGATCCCAAAGGGAAGAAGAAAAGTTAAAGAAGCAAGGCCTTTTCTAGACAGAAAGAACAAACTGACCCTGCAGACATCCAAAAAGATACTTTGCCTGAGAAAAGCTGAGATTCTTCCTATTTCGTAAATGCCTGAATTTCCTAAGATTCCATCTTTCGGGGAATTCCCTGGAGGTCCAGGCAGTATGACTCCACAGTTTCACTGTGGGGACCTGGGTTTGATCCCTGGTTGGGGAACTAAGATCCCACCTGCTGTGCAATGCAACCAAAAAAAAAAAAAAAAATCCATCTTGCTAAAGGTTATGGACACACTTTGGCTTTGGAAGGAGATTCTGTTTAGATAGGAGACACTGAGTACCGTGAGGAATCTAGGACTTCCCAGCACCTCAGCCTTTTCACTCCTGGAAACCTCTGCTTCTCCGTTGACGGAGGTTACACAACTTCACAGTCCAGACAGGTATGCCCCTCCTCTCTGACTTTCCTTTCTACTCCTTCCCCCACTCATCCAAAGCAATTCTATCCTTCTTGCCTAATGGAGCTATGTACAACCAGAGTATTAGGACTGAATGAGACAAGAAGAGCTGACAGCCTCCTAGAGACTTAATAGTGTCAAGGGTGGACGTTTAATTCGGATAATGCCTCAGTATTCATCTACGTGCCAATGGGATTAAAAAAAAAAAAAACAACTCAAGAATGGTTTACTTGCACTGTCTGTACTTCCCCATCCCTCAGTCACTTCTCAACCTTCTCGCCTTCCCACTCCACACTTCTGAAGTGCTTCTCATCATGGTCACTGATGACCTTCTCTTTGCCCCAAGGGGGACATCTTGACTGGGTTAGACAAAGCTGTTCACTCCTCTTTCTTCCAGTTCTCTTCTGCAGAATCCGTGATGCTTCCTCGTGGCTCTCTGTTTCTTAATCTTCTCTCTCTTTTTGGCTTCTCTTTCCTTTTACCCACCCTAGAGACGTTCCTATTTCTCAGGGCTCCACTAGCCTTTATTCCTTTCTCCATTTATTAGTGTGGCTTAAATATCACCACTGGGGACTTCCCACATGGTGCTAGTGGTAAAGAACCCTCCCGCCAGTGCAGGAGACAGAGGAGGTGAGGGTTTGATCCCCAG
Organism: Bos javanicus; assembly: GCF_032452875.1. Lineage (NCBI taxonomy): Eukaryota > Metazoa > Chordata > Mammalia > Artiodactyla > Bovidae > Bos > Bos javanicus. Next base: position 22,301,622 of record NC_083892.1, read on the forward strand.
GTCAGGAAGATCCCCTGGAGGAAGGCCTGGCAACCCACTCCAGCATTCTTGCCTGGAGAATCCCATGGACAGAGGAGCCTGGCGGACTACAGTCCATAGGGTCACAAGGAGTCGGATGCCACTGAAATGATTTAGCACACATGCAAATATCACCACTACACCACTGATGTGGTTTTTGTGTGTGTGTGTGTCTTTTTTAAGCACTTCTTTTACCTTAGACAATGTATGCACGCTAAGCTGCTTCAATCGTTTTCGACTCTTTGCAACCCTATGGACCATAGCCTGCCAGGCTCTTCTGTCCATGGGATTCTCCAGGCAAGAATACTGGAGTGGGTTGTCATGCCCTCCTCCAGGGGATCTTCCCAACCCAGGGATCAAACTCGTGTCTCTTATGTCTCTTGCATTGGCAGGTGGGTTCTTTACCACTAGTGCCACCTGGGAAATCCCTTTTTATCTTTTCTAAACCTTTTTTCAAGACAATTTTTGATTATTTTTTTAAAAAATATGTATTTATTTACTTGGCTGCATCCGATCTTACTTGCAGCACTCAGGATCTTCACTGTGGTGCTTGGGCTCAGTAGTTGTAGCGTGTGGGCTCCAGAGTGTGCGGTCTCTGTAGTTGTAGCTTGCAGGCTTAGTTGCCCCACGGCATGTGGAATCTTAATTCCTGATTGGGGATCAAACCCTCATCCCCTGCATTGGAAGGTGGATTCTTAACCAATGGACAACTGGGGAAATTTCCCTTGATGCCTTTCTGTCTCGAGTCTGGGCATCCCTGCTGAGCTGCTAATGTGTGTGTGTGTGTGTGTGTGTGTGTTTTAGTCGCTCAGTTGTGTCTGATTCTTTGTGACCCCATGTAGCTCTCCAGGCTTCTCTATCCATGGAATTCTCCAGACAAGAATACTGGAGTTGGTTGCCATTCCCTTCTGCGGAGGATGTTCCCAACCCAGGGATCGAACCCGGGTCTCCCACATTGCAAGCAGATTCTTTACCATCTGGGCCACCAGGGAAGCCCATTGAGCTGCTAGATTGGTGTCCAATTGCCTCCTGAGTATCACCTGGTTGTCCCCGAGATTCCTTAACCTCATCACATCCAACACTGAGCTTATTGTCCTTCCCTAAGTCTATTTGCTCTCTAGTTTTCTTCCCCCTGGACAAGGTACCAGGGTCTATCAACTGCCTAACCTTGAAACATGAGAATCATCTTCAACTCTTCCCTCCCCTTCCCTCATCACATCCAGTTCCCCAGCAGACTGTGGTGAGTCTACCTATTAAACCGCTCATGAATTACACGACCACTGTCTTGTTTCCTATGCTCACTATCTCTCTAGTTGCCTTGCTTGCCTCTGCTATACTATAAACTCCATGAGAGCCTGAGCTTGGTCTGTCTTGTTTACCGTTTTATCCTCAGAACCTAGAATAGTGTCTGGGCATGAAACACGTTGGCTGGGCTCAGTACATACTTGTGGAATGAATGGATAAGTCGTTAAGAAGCTCCTGCGTTGAATTACTTGTGCTTCCTCTATTATCTTTCATCATATCCATTGTTCTTGTGGTTGCTTATTTTCCCAGGGTAGGTAATGGCCAGGATGGCCCACAGCGATTCTTATCCTCTGATATCCCTGCCCTTGTATAATCCCCTCATCCTTGCATGTGGACTGGATCTAGTGAATTATTTCAAATGAATATAATATAGCAAAAGTGATAGGATGTCACTTCTAAGAAAGAAAGTGAAGTCGCTCAGTCGTGTCTGACTCTTTGCGACCCCCGTGGACTGTAGCCTACCAGGCTCCTCAGTCCATGGAAATTTTCCAGGCAAGAGTACTGGAGTTAGCATTTCCTCCTCCAGGGGATCTTCCCGATCCAGGGATGGAACCCGGGTCTCCCACATTGCAGGCAGACGCTTTATTGTCTGAGCCACCAGGGAAGCCCACTTCTAAGATTTGGTGACAAAGAGACTCTGGCTTCCATTTCTCATGCATTCTCTTGCTTGCTGTCTCTGAGGGAAGACAGCTACTATGTTGTGAGCTGGATTCTGGGAAGATCCATTTGACGAGGAACTGAGGAAGACCTTCTAGCCAACAGGCATCGAAGAGGCTTGCCAACAAGCATGTGTGTGAGCTCAGAAGTGGATTCTCCCTCACTTGAGCCATCAGATGAGACCACAGTCCTGGCTAACACATTGAGTGCAGACTTGTGAAAGATTCTTATTCACAGATTCTGTGAGATAGTAAATAATTTGTTTTAAGCTGCTAAATTCTGGGGTAATTTATTGTGTAAAAATAGATAAGTCATATATGACCTAGGGCTCAATTTTAAACTGCATGCTCTAAACCTTCTAAGGTCCTAAATTAATTTGGTTTAACCATGCTATGAATACTATGGAATGGTTAAGAGAAATGAAGTCAATCTATTGGTTATAATGTAAGGCATTTACAACATTGAATTTTAGAAAGCAGGGTGAAGAACAAAACCTATTGTAGGGCTTCCCTGGTGGCCCAATGGATAGGAATCTACCTGGCCAATGCAGAGGACACACGTTCGACACCTGGCCTGTGAAGATCCCACATGCCGAGAATCAACTTAGTCCATGAGCTGCAACTACTGACCCCATATGCCACAGCTACTAAAGCCTGTGAGCCTGGAGCCCATACTCTTCAACAAAAGAAGCCACTGCAATGAGAAGCCCAAGTACCTCAATGAAGAGTAGCCCCTACTTGCCACAACTAGGGAAAGCCTGCACATAGCAATGAAGACCCATCACAGCCATAAATAAATAAATCTTAAGAAACAAAAGAAGGCTTATTGTAGGATATCATTCTTGTAAAAGAAAAAAAAAAACACCTCAATACACAATATATTTCTGTAGCTACAAGTAAATGTATGTACATATCTGGAAATGAGTCTGGAGGTAAACATATCAAGTCATAGCATGCCTCCCTGGGTGTGGTTAAGAAGAACTTAAACTTTGCCTGTATGTCTAGAAATTTTAACACAAAGAATGTATTTAGGTATAACTTTTGCTATGAAAAAAAGTAAACACTACTTTATTTTTTTAATGTGCAGGCTCTTCGTTGCCACATGGGCTTTCTCTAGGTGTGGTTGTGTGGTGACTTCTCTCTAGTTGCAGCTCTCTGGCTTCTCTTATTGCAGCACACAGGCTCTCTAGCTGCCCATGGCATGTGGGATCTTAGTCTCCCAACGAGGGATCTAGCCCACATCCCCTGCATCGGAAGTTGGATTCTTAACCACTAGACCACCAGGGAAGTCCCTAAAAAAATAAATATTACTTTACTTAGAGATTTAGAGGCTTAGAGATATATTGTTCCAGGAGATAGAGATTATATATTTCCAGTGAAAATAGTTTTTTTAATTGGTAAAGCTTATTCTAATAAAACTCAAATAATATAGACACATAAAATAGAAAATGAAAGGTCATGATTACCTCATTGTCTCAATCAATAATTATTAACAATTTGTTTCATATTCCATATTTTCTTTTAAATCAATTAAATAAAAATAGGATCCTATTTTACTTCCTGTTCTGTAGCCAGATTTTCTTTCTATTAATCATACATCATGAGCATCTTTCTATACTTATACATCTGAAGCTACTAATTTTGTTGTCGTGTTGCATATCATTCATTATATACATGTGCTGTAATTAACCCAACTGCTAATATATAACCTCCACAAGCACAAGACTTCAACAGACTTGCCTACCATTAGATCCTTAGGGGCTAGAACAGTGCTTGAAGCTTGGTAGGCATTCAAAAAATATCCACTGAGTGAACTAATTTATCTCATCAACTACCAATAGATGATTGGTTTGACTATTAATACAACAGAACATCGCTTCACACTTGTATGATTATTTTCTTGAGATAAATTCCTGAAGATGAAGTTACTAGATCAAAGGGATATTTTTAAATTAGAGACTCCCAGGTGGTGCAGTCGTAAAAGAATCTGCCTGCTGATGCAGGAAATACAAGAGACATGGGTTCGATCCCTGGATTGGGAGGATGCCCTGGAGTAGGAAATGGCAACCCACTCCAGTATTCTTGCCTGGAAAATCCCATGGACAGAGGAGCCTGGTGGCCTACAGTCCAAGAGGTCACAAAATTTTGAAACATGTTGCCAAATTTACCTGTATTTAGTCTTTACCACCAGAAAAGGCAATGGCAACCCACTCCAGTACTATTGCCTGGAGAGTCCCATGGATGGAGGAGCCTGGTGGGCTACAGTCCATGAGGTCACTAGGAGTCGGACACGACTGAGCAACTTCACTTTCACTTTTCACTTTCATGCATTGGAGAAGGAAATGGCAACCCACTCCAGTGTTCTTGCCTGGAGAATCCCAGGGACAGAGGAGCCTGGTGGGCTGCCGTCTATGGGGTCGCACAGAGCCGGACACGACTGAAGCGACTTAACAGCAGCAATAGCAGCGGTCTTTACCACATTACATTCCTACCCATCAGTGTATAAAAATATCTATTCCCCTACACCCTCACCAGTATGGGATATAATTCATCTATGACATAAAGTTGTGATGGGGTTTTCAATTACAAATATTGTGTTGGGGAACTGGAGAGATTCCCCACAGATCTTTTGTGAGACTGGGCAGGATATAATGCGCCCACCATGCTTGGAAAATTAATTTAAATGAAGAGTGTGCCAGTCAGGGTCCCAGCAGGAAAGTGTAGGCACACTCAAATCGGGTAATTTAAGGGGCATTTAAGAAACTCTTTCCAAGGGAGGACAGTGCATCAGAAAAACCATAAGTATCCCCAGGGACTAATTACATTGGGTTGTTTTATCAGCTCTAAACCTGAAAGGCAAGAGTGGCTACTATAACCTGGAGACTGAGAAGCCCATGGGGTGAAGACCGCCATGCAGGAGCTGTGACCCTAAGGAGCCACCACCCAGCAGGGTGCAAGCTGGAGATTAAATCCTCCCAACTTCCTTACCTTCTGGGGCTCCCTAGTGGTCAGAACCAATGGGAAGCCCCTGAGTAAGGGAGCCCTTTGAATAGTCCTTTTTTTTTGGCCTCCCGAAAGCACAAGGTATACAGCAAACAGTAAGTGCTCAATAAGTGCGCTCCTGAATTCAACTCTCACAGCAATTTCCTTCAGGGTAGTCATTTATATCCCCAGGGGAAACTAAAGCTCAGAGAAATAGTTAACTTGCCCAAGGTCATGCAACTAGTTCTGCAGGGGTCTCGAGCCCTATGCTGTTAAATGCTAAGGAACCTGCTCCTGAGGGCAAGCAGACGGTAGTCACCACAACGACTTTGTCAAATAGTGAAGTCCAGGGACTCCCCTATGGTGGTCCAGTGGTTAAGAATCCACCTGCCAATGCAGGGGACACGGGTTCCATCCCTGGTCCGGGAGGAGCCCAGATGCTTCGGAACCACTAAGCCTGGTGCCACAACTACTGAGCCTGTGGTCCTCAACGAGAGAAGCCTGTGCAACCCAATGAAGAGCAGTCCCTGCTTGCAGAAAGTCCACGAGCAGCAACAAAGACCCCATGCAGCCAAAAAATAAGAAGAAGAAGAAGAAGAAAGTCCCTGAATACAAAGCAGGACCACAGGTGCTGGGGTGGCCACAGAAGACTCTCCTGCAGCTGCTGGGACAGGCAAGTTGGTAGCCCAAGTCAGCTGCAAGTCTAGCATGGCATCCCCAGGGAAACCTGTCTCATTACTGAAGCCACCTGAGAGGTGGTGGGGTACAAACTGCCCGTGTTCAAATCCTGACCCTGTCCCTACCAGCTGCATAACCCTGGGTGGGTCCCGAGGACATCGGTCCTTTTCTTCGTGTGTGAAGCAAGAACCATCATCTTAACCTACCATGGTGAGGACGTCAGGCGTGAACACCTGTGGTACCCAGCACCTTGTTACCTGCATCACCTCTAACTCACAGGGAACTGCTGCTTCCTGGCCTCACTGCCCTTCAAAGGTCCTGATGCACAATCTGTCCCTAATTACACCCTGCTACTCAAAGCCAGGGACTTCCCAGGTGGCTTAGTCGGTAAAGAATTCGCCTGCAATGCAGGAGACCCAGATTCAATCCCTGGGTCAGGAAGATCCCCTGGAGAGGGAAATGGCATCTCAGTCCAATATTCTTGGAGGATCCCATGGACAGAGGAGCCTGGTGGGCTACAGTCCATGGGGTCTCAAGAGTCAGACCCAACTTAGCGACTAAACCACCATCACCACCCAAAGCCAGAGACGTCTTGTCCAGGGCTCGGAAACTTCCTTCCATCAGGAGTTAAGCATTCAGTATTTTCGGCTCCATAGGCCATACATCTCTGTCCCAACTACTCAACCCCTTGGCTTGGCACCAGAGTGACCAGAGCCCCCTCCATCAACGTGAGCATGGCTGCGTTCCAATAAAACTTTATTTATGGACACGGAAATTTGAAGTTCACATAATTTTCACATGTCAGAGAGTAATATTTTTTCGAATTCTTCTTCAATGACTTAAAAATGTAAATGCCATTTTTAGTTGGCAGGCCCATACAAAAACAAGCAGACTGGCCAAACTTAGTTCTTCATCTGGAATTGGCTAGCGAACCACTAGTCTAGACCCCTTTAGGCAGGACTGACCCCCTGACAGTGCCCTTGAAACCTGACTTTCTTCTGTAATCTCACAGCATCAGGCCTCGGCTCAAACCCCACCTCTTCCAATTAGAGGGAAACCTACGGCCGAACTGCAGCCCTTCTGGCTTTCTTCCAGTTTTTCCAAGGGGCCAACTCCTTCCTGCCTCAGAGCTCCGGGAAGGGTGCAGGGCGGGGTGGGGGGGTGGGGGGGGAGGGGGGAGGGGCACTTCTTTCTGTCCATCTACAAGCTGCTTGATCCTGGAATCATGTTTGTCTTCCATCCCACTGTACTTTCAAGGCCCAACATAGTGCCTAGTATGCAGTACGTGCTCAGTAAATGTGCATTGAATGTAATCCTAAAACAGTGCTTCAAGTAGGTGGGGAAACTGAGGCTCAGAGACAATAATTAACTTGCTCAAGGTCACACAGCTAATTTTGGAGGTTCCAAAGTCCTGTCTCTCTCTCTCTTTTTTTTGGCTGCACCATGTGGGTTGTAGAATCTTAGTTCCCCGACCAGGAATTGAACCCAGGCCCTCGGCAGTGAGCATGGAGTCCTAACCACTGGACCGCCAGGGAATTCCCAAAGTGCTGTCTTCTTAAGTGCTATACACTGTTGCCAAAGAACTCTCCAAGTCCATCAAATCTGGTGCCAACATCAACTATCTGATGACCTTGGGTGAGTCACAGTGCCTCTGTGCTTCAGTTCTCTCATCAGTAAAATAGATATGAGAGTAACACAAGGCCTCCCTCAGCGGTTGTCATGGGGATTGGGGGAGTTAATAGATCTTGCCTGGCACCCAGCAAGCACCATATGCAATGTCAGTCCTTGTCAGCAGGGAGCCCTGAGCTGTGAAGGAGATGGAGGTCTTAGATCAGGGCAGAAAAATGGCTTCCTCCTTCAGCCCTGCGGTGACCCTGGCCCAGGGACCCCGAGTGGGCTGGAATTGTCACTCAGTCCTTGGAGGAGAGGCCACTGGCTGTTTCTAAGGAAAACCAGGACCTCTCAGACTAGGTGGTGAGACCACCCTGGCTTCGTGGGGGTTAAGTCCAACCAGAACGTGTTTATTTTCCCCTGTGTCTGGAAGGGCCTCTCTGGTCTCCATGGCAACGTGATTTCCTGTCCTGGTTTTCCCTTGGACGAGATACCTGCTGAATGCAGAGGCGCCTGGGCTAAAGCTGGGGTGGAGGCCAGCGTTGAGGCAGGCCGCTTTCCCTGCCTCCCCAGCGCGGCCGAGTGGCCAGCCAGGGCCCCTGTCACAAGAGCCTTTGTTTACCAGTCCAGACACCCAACTTAAGGGTGACGTCATGGAATCCAGCCCGGAATCCTTGTTACGCCCCATTTTCTTTCTTCCTTTTCAAGGGTTTTGTTTCTTCCTGAGGCTAAGGAAACAGGCTCACACACATCGCCAGTTTGCTGAGAATATTTCCAAACCCCCTCGAGCACAGGCCCTACCCTGGGTCTGGGAACTTCCCTAACGATTATTCATTCATTCTTCATTTCATTCATTCAGCACACATTTGCATATTGGATTAAATGCCCAAACTGTGCTGGAGTTGAAGAAACGGAGGGGACTGGATTAAGTCTTTCTTTAGTCTTGAGGAGTCTCTCTCTTAGAGAACAGAGAGAGACGTGGAAGTAACTAAACACTATACACCATGATGCCTCCACAGAGGCATTTTCAGGGCTGGTGTGGAGGCGTGATGGGAAGAAGCTCAGTCTCGGCCACCTGTCTGCTTTCAGGTTCAGCTCCTAAACTCTGTGGCGTTAGGCACATCCTAGCCTGAGCCTCAGTCTTCTCATCTATAAAATGGGGATGATGCTGACACCCAATCAAGGGCGTTACCTAGTGTGATGTTGAGGAGCCTGCTCTTTGGAGTGGGACTGGTGGGTTCAGACCTCAGCTCTACCACTTACTGGCTCTGTGTTTCCAGGAAAGTTACTTATGTTGTTGTCATTGTTTAGTCACGAAGTTATGTCTGTCTCTTTTGTGACCCTATAGACTGTAGCCCTCCAGACTCCTCTGTCCATGGGATTTCCCAGGCAAGAATAACAGAGTGGGTTGCCATTTTCTTCTCCAGGGGATCTTCCTGACACAGGGATCGAATCTGTGTCTCCTGCATTGGCAGATGGATTTTTTTCTTTTTTTTTTTTTTTTAACCACTGAGACACCAGGGAGACCCCAAGTTCCTTATATTCTCTGTTAAAAGGGGACGGACAATCCTGATGTCCATCACATAGAGCTGTTTGAGGTCTACCCAAGTGAATGCATGCACTCAGGAGCGTTCTTAGACCTGTTGTGTTATTACCTACCTCAGGGGACCGTATGAGCCCAGAGGTGGGATAGACTGGCTCCCCCTGGAGAATGGGTGAGCAGGGAGAGAGACCTTCTCAGAGGAGATGGTATCTAGATAATTAGCTATCCAGTGTCTCTACAGTCAGCCCTCTGTATCTGGGTTCCACACGTGTGGATTCAACCAACTTCAGATGGAAAGTAATTGAAAAAAAATTATTCCAGAAAGTTCCAAAAAGCAACACTTCAATTTGCTGCATACGGAACACTACTCTGAATCCACATGAATGCAGTGATGTGTAGCTCTGCCCTGTTGCAGCCTCAGGGCCCCTTACAGGTCCTCAGAGTCTCTCCAGCGCTCCTTGTTTGAGCATCCTTCACCTCACCGTTCGTTCCCTCGCTCCCTGTGTTAGGTGAACTCTTTGTTTTTGTGAAGGAAAAAATAGCTTCTAAAGAGCAATTAAGTGGTCAAAGCAATCCCTCAAAGGCTAAGAGGGAGCATAAAGTGCCATCTCTCGACAAGAAAACAGAAATCTTAATCTTTCGAAAAGCGGCATGAGGCTTGCCGAAGTAGGAGTCAGGTTGCTAAGAACAAACCAAGCATTTACACAGAGATGCGAAAAAAGCTGAAATTTGTGGAAGAGTCAGTGCTGGCCCTACCATGGCAAAAACGGTCTCTGCTCCATAACAAGGTACTTGCAAAGACTGAGCAAGCATTAAGTGTGTGGTCAGAAGACGTGTCATAGAAACATGTTCCCGATGGTGGCAAACTTATGCATGAAAAAGCATCCAGCCTCTGTGAGCATAGACGTTATGGGAGGGGCTCAAAGAGAGTGAGAGGAAGATGCAGGATGGTAGGGTTTGGCTGGCTGGCTTTGTGAAGCACTACAGGCTCAAGAACTTAAAGATGGGGGCAGGGGAAACCCCCACTGACAATGCTGAAGCAGCATCAGTGTTCCCAGAAAAGTGCAAGAAGCTCATAGACAAGAAAGGCTACCTTCAACTTGCTCTGCAAGAAGGTACCCAATGGTACCTGCATCCATAAGAGTGCCAAGCATCTAAGGCTAATTTAAAGTATATGGGAGGATGTCTGTAGGCTACGTGCAACACTACAGCATTTTGTAAGAGACTTGAGCATCCATGAATTTTGGTGTCTGCAAGGAGTCCTGAAACAAATTCCCTGCAGATACCGGGGGCGGGGGGCGGGGGGCATATGCTACTGTTTGTCCCGTTTCTTCCTTAAAAGGTCACGGCTCATATCTGCATTATTTCATCATCTTATCCCCACCTCCTTGCACAGTTCATGGAGCAGGAGATCAAAGACTGTGTGAATGGTCAAATGACTAAAGGATAAACCCACCCTTTTTATCATGGCATGTAAGACCTTCTGCAATTTGACTGTGGCCCACTGTGATGGTTCATTTTATGTGTCAAATTGACTGGGGCAAAGAGTGCCCAGATATTTGATTAAGTGTTATTTCTGGATGAGGTGTGTCTGTGAGTGTGTTCCTGGATGAGATTAACATTTGAATCGGTATAATGAGTCAAGCAGATTGCCCTCCCCAAGGTGGGTGGGCCTCATCTAATCTGTTGAAGTCCTGGAGAGAATGAAAGGCTGAGTGAGAAAGAATTCTTTCTCTCTGCTTGATGGTTTTTGAGCTGGGACATCAGTCTTCTGCCTTTGGATTCAGACTTAGGCTGAAACTTACCCCATTAGCTGGTTCTCAGGCTTTGGACTCAGACTGAAACAACACTAGGCTCTCCTAGGTCTGGACTTCTCAGCCTCCATAATCATGTGAGCCAATTTCTTATAATAAATCTCTTTCTATATACATCCTATTATTGCTGTTTCTCTGGAGAATACTGATACACTCACTGGGTCTAATTTCTGGAAATTCTTCCCAGCCCTATGTCCCTAGGCTCTGTGTATGACATTGTTAGTTGCTCAGCCACGTCCAACTCTTTGGGACCCCATGGACTGTAGCCCACCAGGTTCCTTTGTCCATAGAATTCTCCTGGCAAGAATACTGGAGTGAGTAGCCATGCTCTCCTCCAGGGGATCTTCCTGACCCAGGGATCAAAACCGGGTCTCCTATACTGCAGGTAGATCGTTTACCACTGAGCCACAAGAGAAGACCCAGGCTCTAGTTATAATAAACCTTAAGAAGTCTTAGCTCTTCCAGTTTTCTTGGATATCTTTCTTTTCATCTTTAGCAGGTGAAACCCAACTCATTTCTTTATTCATTGACTAATATTTATTCAAAACAATTGTGTAATGGAAGGAAAAGTATAGAGGGTGCCATGAGATGTATTGCAAAGCAGATTCTATTATTCCTTCAACACCCTTCCCACCTCCTCTCAACCATTCAGAAGCCATTAGAGGCATTGACGCTCCATGGAAGCAGGGAAAGGGAGGAGCCTGATTGGTAAAAAAAACAACTATATTATATCTTACATATCAGTGATTGATTCGGAAATCTGAACCTAGGTCAGCCAGAGTGTGGTCTTCTCCTAGAGGCAGGGACTGATTTTAAAAGGGGCAATGACCCAACTTAGCCCAGAGGGTAGGTAGACAAGGACTCATGACGTTTGAGAGATGGACTCCAGATACCTTTGTCTCTCCATGGAAACAACATAGATGTCCGTTGACAGATAAATGGATAAACAAGATGTGGCAGGGGCTTCCCTGGTGGTCAAGAGTCCAGCTGCCAATGCAGGAGACACAGGTTTGATCCCTGGCCCAGGAAGATCCTACACACCATGGAGCAACTAAGACTGTGCACCACAACCATTGAGCCTGTGCTCTGCAGCCCGGAGGCCACAACTGCTGAGCCCATGTGCCCTGGAGCCCGTGTTCCACAACAAGAGAAGCCGCCACAGTGAGAAGTCCGAGCACCTAGAGAATAGCCCTGGCTCACCGCACCTGGAGAAAAGCCCGAGCAGCAGTGAAGACCCAGTGTAGCCAAAAAAAGATGTGATATATATACACACACTAGACTATTACTCATCCATAAAAAAGAAACAATAAAATAATGCCATTTGCAACAGCATGGATGGACCTAGAAATTATTGTACTAAGTGAAGTAAGTCAGACAGAGAAAGACAAATACTGTGTGATATCACTTACATATGGAATTCAAAATACAACCCAAATGAACCTATCTATGAAACAGAGACAGACACACACCTGTAGAGAATAGATTCGTGGTTGCCAAGGTGGAGGAGAGGCAGGGGAAGGAAAGAGTGGGAGTTTGGAATTAGCAGATGAAAACTATTCTGCATAGGGTGGGTAAACAGCAAGGTCCTGCTGTGTGGCACAAGGAACTATATTCAGTATCCTGTAATAAACCATGGAGGACAAGAATATTTAAAAGTAGGTGTGTATAACTGAACCATTTGCTGTACATCATAAATTCACACAACATTGTAAATCAACTATGTGTGTGCTAAGTTGCTTCAGTTGTGTTCAACTCTTTGTGACCCTAAGATCATAGCCCACCAGGCTCCTCTGTCTATGGGATTCTCCAGGCAAGAGTGGGTTGCCATTTCCTACTCCAGGGGATCCTCCCAATCCAGGGATTGAACCCATGTCTCCTGCATTGGCAAGTGGGTTCTTTACCACTAGTGCCACCTGGGAAACCCATAAAATCAACTATACTTCAATAAATTTTTAAAAAGGTACATTGGTCTCGCCTCTTTTGGATGTTATTGAGTAAGGAAGTAAGGCCATCACTGAAGCTACTTTCTCTCTACAAGCCTGTGAATGAAACCTATGTAGGACTTAGCCAAGGTCAATGGAGCGGAGCCACAGGATCCAATCAGATTCTGTCTACTCCATATCTGGACTCTTTACTGGATTTGATTCATGTCCACATTGTTTAAACCAGTTGGAGGTATGGTTTCTGGTTTTAAAAACATCTAGGAGCATCCTAACTGGTATAAAAAAGTAACATGGAGACCTAACTATCAAGAAGCAATGTTAGATTCTTCCAGAAAAGAGTGGCATGACCAGATTCAACACTTCAAAAGAACCTTCTTGGCAATGATGAGCTGTGTTTGAGACTGCGTTGCTAGATGCCTAGTGTGGATATGGGTCAAGAACAAATTGAAGAAGAGACCTAAGACTGGAGGCTAAAATATATTATCTTGACTAGAATCATTCCTCAGACTCCAAATGTTCTGACATGGTTGGGACCATATACAGACCTGGAGAAAATTTAGGAATATTCGTTCATGGATCCAACACATTTTCTGGAGCTCTTATGTGCCAGCACTGGGCTAGCTGCTGGAGATGCAGCAGAGAACAAGGACACAAATCACTGCCCTTATCCAACTGATATCTTAGTGGAGGGACAGGCAATAAACAAAGCTAATTAAGTACACATATAGCGTTGGTTAGATGGTGATACATGCTACGAAAAAAGTTTTTTAAGGAAAAGAAATATGGTCTGTCAGAAAGAGAAATTATTCAGCCAGAAGTTGCCACTTCATGGTCATAAAAAGTGAGCTTTTTCTCAGCAAAAAGCTTCAAGGAATGGTAACTTTCTGTATTATTTTGTGACTGATAAGGGCCAGAAACATCTTTTATGGATAATGTAACCCTAACATGGATTGGGTGCCTGCTATATGAAAGCCAAAAGCATTGTTTCAATCTGTTCACAGATACTAGTTTACTTAATCTCCGTTTTATAGATAAGAGAACAAAAAGTGAGTGATGTCAAGTACGTCACCCGAGATGACACAGTGGCAGGGGCTCTGAACCTGGGGTCGGTCAGCACTGGGTTTCATGTTCTGCTTTTGGACTGTATGATGCTATCTCAGTGCAGTAGGTCCATGAGAAAACTCATGGTCCTCAGCAGATGTGATCAGTAGCATTAGATAAGACACCAAAAAGAAAACGAATTTGTTATGAAGGCTGTGTTTGAGTAAATAAATGCAATCTATCAAATGTGTTACAGAAGAGGAAATGCAGAAGTCTCTAGAGGGAACCCCTTGGTGGTCCAGTGGTGAAGAATCTGCCTTGCGAGGCAGGAGATGTGAATTCGATCTCTGGTCAGGAAACTAAGATCCCACATGCCGCAGAGCAACTAAACCCCAGCACTTGTGTGCCGTAAGGAAAGATGGCGCGACAAAGATCCATGTGCTGCAATCAAGACCCAACGCTGCCAAAGAAATAAAGAAATATTTTTTAAGTCTCTGGAGGGTAAAGATAGTTAAGCCTCACCTCCAGACCTGGCTAGCCTTTTCGCCAATATTTTGGGGTCCCTCTCACTCCATTGACCACATATCTCTCCCTTTTTGGTTCCCAAGTTATCATCACAAGGGGTTGCCAGGAGTTTGTTGGAGGTCTGGAACAGACCCAGAAAGGTGAAGATCTTTGGTATTTGGAGCAGTGAGTCACCCGGATTTCAGAAAATAGGCTCCTTGTCCCTTTTCCAAACAAACAAACATAACTTCATGTAGTTATGGAAACCCCATATTAGAGACCTGAGGGCCAAGAAGGAAAGCAAACCTGTGCATACCCTCCTTAGGGCTACTTGGCTTCTCTGCCATCCACTTGTGTTCCAATCATAAGTGAACTTGTCGGAAAATGATTTTAATTGTACACACAATATATGAATATCTTCTCCTTACAATGAAAACGTAACAGGTAAGGATAAGTCCCGTTCAGCTGCCATTGCCAATCCTAGGCTTCCTTTCCCTGCCTCTGTTCAGTGTGCTTAGAGTCTATCCTTACAGAAGTTTATCTAAATGTTTCTTTTTTCCTGTAGCATGCACATACTGTTGCTTTGTGCTTTTGAAAAAAAATAGTGTCATACTATACATGCAATTCTGGAATTTTCACTCTTTATTTAAAAGATAGTCAGCCCTAAAGATACATGCACTTCAGTGTTCAAGCAGCACTATTTATTATAGCCAAGACATGGAAACAACATAAATGTCCATCAACAGATAAATGGATAAAGAAGATGTGGTGTTACTCAGTCATATAAAAAAATGAAACAATGCTATCTGCAACAACATGGATGGAGCTAGACATTATCATATTAAGTGAAGTAGGTCAAAGAAATCTTGTAAAGTATCACTTATGTGTGGAATCTAAAAAAATAATACAAATGAATGTACTTACAAAACAGACTCACAGACATAGAGAACAATCCATGGTTACCAAAGGAGGAAGGGGAGAGGATGATAAGTTAAGAGTTTGGGGTTAATATATGCATAGTACTACAAGGATAATAGATAACAAGGTTCTACTCTATAGCACAGGAAACTATACTTAATTTTTAATGTAACACAAGGACCTTATACTCAATATCTTGTAATTACCTATAATGAAAAACAATCTGAAAATTATATATATATATAACTGGATCACTTTTCTGTACACCAGAATCTAATACAACATTGTAAACTAACCATACTTCGATTGAAAAAAAAAGAAATAGTATATTGCTGGTCATCATCTTAAAAAAATAAAAAATAGTCATCCCTTCATATCTAACACCTCACCAGGAACTGTTCTTAGTGAACATCCTGGAAGGAAAATTAATATTTATCATGGTTTCAGTAGGTGCCAGAATCTATATTGAATGACACATTTTTGAGGTCTCAGATTTGAATCAAAGCTGTATTTACCTTAGGGTAGACTGGCAAATGGGGTTTTCCATGTGGCTCAGTGCTAAAGAATCCGCCTGCCAATGTAGAAGGCACAAGAAACACAGGTTCAATCCCTGGGTCGGGAAGATACCCTGGAGAAGGAAATGGCAACCCGCTCCAGTATTCTCGCCTGAGAAATCCCATGGACAGAGGAGCCTGGTGGCCTACACAATCCAGGGGGTCGCAAAAGAGTTGACCATGACTTAGCAACTAAACAACAACAAACTGGCAAATATTTTCCCAACTATTACTTAGAATAATAGTTTAAAAATAATAATAATAGTAGCATGAAAAATAATCTTAATAAGCATACTCATACTATGGCAAGATAGTTTAGTGAGCAATTAATTCATAATGTGTTCCCAGTAGATTTTTCCTTCATGGGCTGTAAGAAGGAAACCAGATTTTGTGTTCTCTCATCTGAAAGGGATTAGTTGATATGGAAGAAAGCAGAAGGAACCTCAAAAGAGCCTACATCTTTGACTCTTATTCTTTCAAATATTATTTGTTGCAGGACTATGTTGGGTCATCTTTGAGGATGAGGGGAAAAGGCAAGTATCTTAGATGGAGGGGAGACAGAGCAATGAATACCAAGAGGGGGGGAATTGTCCCCAGGCCTAGACATGGGACAGAGACTGGCATGTCCCCACCCAATGTCCCACCTCTTACAACACCCTGGGGAGGTAACTACCTTGTGCGTGCTAAGTCGCTTCAGTCATGTCGAACTCTTTGTGACCCCAAGGACTGTAGCCCACCAGGCTCCTCTGTCCATGGGATTCTGCAGGCAAGAATACTGGAGTGGGTTGTCATGCCCTCTTCCAGGGTATCTTCCTGACCCAGGGATCGAACCTGTGTCTCCTGTAGCTCCTGCATCGCAGGCAGATTTTTTTACCACTGAGCCACCAGGAACGCCTACAACAGTACCTCAAAGGGACATAATTTCATGTGGCCATTTGTTCTGTGGCCTGAGGCTCCCAATTAGCCAAGTCCCCTTGGTCCAAGCTCCACACAATAGCAAGCAAACCACTTATCTTTAAAAGCCCGACACCTGGACTCAGACAACGGTGCTAAATGCATTGATCCAAGAGCAAGGCCAGAGAGCACTCCCAGGACCAGCGTCCACCGGCACAGACGACTGAGCAGGTCCAGTGAGTTGTTGAAGAAGTTCCCATGGCTTTAATTTGGTTTATTTATTTATTTAGAATTTTCATTTTATATTGGAGTATTGTTGACTAGCAGTGTTGTGTTAGTTTCAGGTATACAGCAAAGTGATTCAGTTATACGTACACACGTACTGATTCTTTTTCAGATTCCTTTCCCACTTAGTATTGTATTATTGTGTATTATGTATTGTATTATTACACAGTATTATAATATATATATTTATCTTTGTGTGTGTAAGGGAATATTACTCAGCCATAAGAAAGAATGAACTCTTTCCACTTGTGACAACATAGATGCACACAGAGGGCATTATGCTCAGTGAAATGTCACATATTATGTAATCCCATTTATGTGAAATACTCAGAGGAGGCAAACCCACAGAAATAAAAAACAGATTAGTGGTTGCTAGAGGCTAGAGGAACAGGGAGTGAGGAGTGTCTGCTAAATGGGTATGGAGTTTCTTTTGGGGATAATGAAAATGTTTTAAAATTGATAGAGGTGATAGTTATATATAAGTCTGTCACTATAGTGAAAACCATTGAATAGTACACTTTAAAAGGATGAACTTTATAGTATGTCAATTATGTCTCAAGGGAGTTATTATTTTAAAAAAATAATAGAAGAAGGGAAACAGTTGATGGGAGGGGTGGGCAGATTTTCACGATTCCACTGCATTGCTTATGTATATGACTGTTTGAGAAACTTCCTAAGGAAGATTTCATGCTAATGACGCTGATTCAGCACAAAGATAATGGGTTATCCCTGAGGCGTCAGTCAGTCATTTCAGTCAGTTCAGTCGCTCAGTCGTGTCCGACTCTTTGCGACCCCATGAATTGCAGCACACCAGGCCTCCCTGTCCATCACCAACTCCCAGAGTTTACTCAAACTCATGTCCATCGAGTCGGTGATGCCATCCAGCCATCTCATCCTCTGTCATCCCCTTCTCCTCCTGCCCCCAATCCCTCCCAGCATCAGGGTCTTTTCCAATGAGTCAACTCTTCGCATCAGGTGGCTGAAGTATTGGAGTTTCAGCCTCAGCATCAGTCCTTCCAATGAACACCCAGCACTGATCTCCTTTAGAATGGACTGGTTGGATCTCCTTGCAGTCCAAGGGACTACTCAAGAGTCTTCTCCAACACCACAGTTCAAAAGCATCAATTCTTTGGCGCTCAGCTTTCTTCACAGTCCAACTCTCACATCCATACATGACCACTGGAAAAACCATAGCCTTGACCAGATGGACCTTTGTTGACAAAGTAATGTCTTTGCTTTTGAATATGTTATCAAGGTTGGTCATAACTTTCCTTCCAAGGAGTAAGCATCTTTTAATTTCATGGCTGCAGTCACCATCTGTAGTGATTTTGGAGCCCCCCAAAATAAAGTCTGACACTGTTTCCTCTGTTTCCCCATCTATTTCCCATGACATGATGGGACAAGATGCCATGATCTTCGTTTTCTGAATGTTGAGCTTTAAGCCAACTT
The DNA here is from genome assembly GCF_032452875.1 of Bos javanicus. Classification (NCBI taxonomy): domain Eukaryota; kingdom Metazoa; phylum Chordata; class Mammalia; order Artiodactyla; family Bovidae; genus Bos; species Bos javanicus. The sequence continues at coordinate 22,319,817 of NC_083892.1, forward strand.
TTTCACTCTCCTCTTTCACTTTCATCAAGAGGCTTTTGAGTTCCTCTTCACTTTGTGCCATAAGGGTGGTGTCATCTGCATATCTGAGGTTATTGGTATTTCTATGGGCAATCTTGATTCCAGCTTGTGTTTCTTCCAGCCCAGCATTTCTCATGATGTACTCTGCATATAAGTTAAATAAGCAGGGTGACAATATACAGCCTTGACGTACTCCTTTCCCAATTGTTCCACGTCCAGTTCTAACTGTTGCTTCTTGACCTGCATACAGATTTCTCAGCAGGCTGGTCAGGTGATCTGATATTCCCATCTCTTTCAGAATTTTCCACTGTTTATTGTGATCCACACAGTCACAGGCTTTGGCATAGTCAATAAAGCAGAAGTAGATGTTTTTCTGGAACTCCCTTGCTTTTTTGATGATCCAGCAGATGTTGGCAATTTGATCTCTGGTTCCTTTTCTAAATCCAGCTTGAACATCTGGAAGTTAACGGTTCACGTATTGTTGAAGCCTGGCTTGGAGAATTTTGAGCATTATTTTGCTAGCGTGTGAGATGAGTGCAATTGTGTGATAGTTTGAGCATTCTTTGGCATTGCCTTTCTTTGGGATTGGAATGAAAACTGACCTTTTCCAGTCCTGTGGCCACTGCTGAGTTTTCCAAATTTGCTGGCATATTGAGTGCAGCACTTTCACAGCATCATCTTTCAGGATTTGAAATAGCTCAACTGGAATTTCATCACCTCCATTAGCTTTGTTCATAGTGATGCTTCCTAAGGCCCATTTGACTTCACATTCCAGGATGTCTGGCTCTAGGTCAGTGATCACACCATCGTGATTATCTGGGTCATGAAGATCTTTTTGTACAGTTCTTCTGTGTATTCTTGCCACCTCTTCTTAATATCTTCTGCTTCTGTTAGGTCCATACCATTTCTGTCCTTTATCGAGCCCATCTTTGCATGAAATATTCCCCTGGTATCTCTAATTTTCGTGAAGAGATCTCTAGTCTTTCCCATTCTGTTGTTTTCCTCTATTTCTTTGCATTGATTGCTGAGGAAGGCTTTCTTTTCTCTTCTTGCTATTCTTTGGAACTCTGCATTCAGATGTTTATATCTTTCCTTTTCTCCTTTGCTTTTCACTTCTCTTCTTTTCAGAGCTGTTTGTAAGGCCTCCCCAGGCAGCCATTTTGCCATTTTGCATTTCTTTTTCTTGGGGATGGTCTTGATCACTGCCTCCTATACAATGTCACGGAGAAGGCAATGGCACCCCACTGCAGTACTCTTGCCTGGAAAATCCCATGGATGGAGGAGCCTGGTAGGCTGCAGTCCATGAGGTCCCTAAGAGTCGGACACAACTGAGCGACTTCACTTTCACTTTTCACTTTCATGCATTGGAGAAGGAAATGTCAACCCACTCCAGTGTTCTTGCCTGGAGAATCCCAGGGACGGGGGAGCCTGGTGGGCTGCCGTCTCTGGGGTCGCACAGAGTCGGACACGACTGAAGCGACTTAGCAGCAGCAGCAGCATACAGTGTCACAAACCTCCATCCATAGTTCTTCAGGCACTCTATCAGATCTAATCCTTTGAATCTATTTCTCACTTCCACTGTATAATCATAAGGGATTTGATTTAGGTCATACCTGAATGGTCTAGTAGTTTTCCCTACTTTCTTCAATTTAAGTCTGAATTTGGCAATAAGGAGTTCATGGTCTGAGCCACAGTCAGCTCCTGGTCTTGTTTTTGCTGGCTGTATAGAGCTTCTCCATCGTTGGCTGCAAATAATATAATCAATCTGATTTTGGTGTTGACCATCTGGTGATGTCCATGTATAGAGTCTTCTCTTGTGTTGTTGGAAGAGGGTGTTTGCTATGACCAGTGCGTTCTCTTAGCAAAACTCTGTTAGCCTTTGCCCTGCTTCATTCTGTACTCCGAGGCCAAATTTGCCTGTTATTCCAGGTATTTCTTGACTTCCTACTTTTGCATTCCAGTCCCCTATAATGAAAAGGACATCTTTTTGGGGTGTTAGTTCTAGAAGGCCTTGTAGGTCTTCATAGATCCATTCAACTTCAGTTTCTTCGGCATTACTGGTCGGGGCATAGACTTGGATCTTGTGATATGGAATGGTTTGCCTTGGAAATGAACAGAGATCATTCTGTCGTTTTTGAGATTGCACCCAGGTACTGCATTTCGGACTCTTTTGTTGACTATGATGGCTACTTCATTTCTTCTGAGGGTTTCTTGCCCACAGTAGTAGATATAATAGTCATCTGAGTTAAATTCACCCATTCCAGTCCATTTTAGTTCACTGATTCCTAGAATGTTGACATTCACTCTTGCCATCTCCTGTTTGACCACTTCCAATTTGCCTTGATTCATGGACCTAACATTCCAGATTCCTATGCAATATTGCTCTTTACAGTATCGGACTTTACATCATCAGTCACATCCACAACGGGTATTGTTTTTGCTTTGGTTCCATCTCTTCATTCTTTCTGCACTTGGTTCTCCACTGATCTCCAGTAGCATATTGGGCACATACCAACCTGAGGAGTTCATCTTTCAGTGTTCTGTCTTCTTGCCTTTTCATACTGTTCATGGGGTTCTCAAGGCAAGAATACTGAAGTGGTTTGCCATTTCCTTCTCCAGTGGACCACATTCTGTCGGATCTCTCCACCATGACCCGCCCGTCTTGGGTGGCCCTACACGGCACATGGCTTATAGTTTCATTGAGTTAGACAAGGCTGTGGTCCATGTGATCAGATTAGTTAGTTTTCTGTGATTGTGGATTTCAGTCTGTCTGCCCTCTAATGGAGGCTTCCAGATTGGAGAGACTGACTGAAGGGGAAACTGGGTATTCTGGTGGGCGGGGCTGTGCTCAATAAATCTTTAATCCAATTTTCTGTTGAAGGGCAGGACTGTGTTCCCTCCCTGTTATTTGACCTGAGGCCAAACTATGGTGGAGATATTGCAGATAATGGCGACCTCCTTCAAAAGGTCCCATGCACGCACTGCTACACTCTGTGCCCCCAACCCTGCAGCAGGCCACCACCGACCCATGCCTCCACCAGAGGAGGGAGAGACTATTTTACTGATCCCATAATTTTCTGAGTGAAAAGAAGTGTGTACATGAATCTGGGCATATGCACAAACTGGCTGATATTGCCAGTTGCTTATCCCTTTCCCATTCCTCTCTTTCTTTTCCATTTTGTTTTGGGCAGTTCAGTTCAGTTCAGTTGCTCAGTTGTGTCTGACTCTTTGCCACCCCATGGAGTGCTTCATGCCAGGCCTCTCCGCCATAACCAGCTCTCAGAGCCTGCTCAAACTCATGTCCATCGAGTCGGTGATCCCATCCAACCATCTCATCCTCTGTTGTCCCCTTCTCCTCCTGCCCCCAATCCCTCCCGCATCAGGGTCTTTTCCAATGAGTCTGCTGTTCACATCAGTGGACAGAGTATTGGAGCTTCAGCTTCAGCATCAGTCCTTCCAATGAATATTCAGGACTGATTTCCTTTAGGATTGACTGGTTTGATTTCCTTGCTGTCCAAGGGACTCTCAAGAGTCTTCTCCAACAGCACAGTTCAAAAGCATCAATTCTTCAGTGCTCAGCCTTCTTTATGGTCCAACTCTCACATCCATACATGACTACTGGAAAAACCATAGCTTTGACTAGACAGACCTTTGTTGGCAGAGGAATCTCTCTGCTTTTTAATGTGCTGTCTAGGTTGGTCATAGCTTTTCTTCCAAGGAGTAAGTGTCTTTTAATTTCATGGCTGCAGTCACTGTCTACAGTGATTTTGGAGCCCGAGAAAATGAAGTCATCTGGGGGCAGGACTGTGCTCAAACACCTTCCCAGGCTAGCGGTGGCCATGTGAAAGCACTCTTGCCGATGAGAGGTAAGCAGAGTTCTGTCAGAGCTTTGTGGGGTAGTTTTTGCTTTTGTGTTAAAGAGGTAGGCTCAGAACTGGCCCTCTGAGACTTCCCTGGTGGTCTAGTGGTTAAGATTCTGAGCTTCCAGTGCAGGGGATCTGGATTCAATTCTTGGTCAGGGAACTAGATCCCACACGCTGCCAAAAGGAACAGTGCAGCCAAAAAAATAAAATAAAAATCTGGTCCTCCTCTTGACCCACTCTGTCTTCTTTCTGCCTGGGTCTTGGACTTGATGGCTAGAGCCAAAGCAACCATTTTGTGGCCAAGAGAATGACAGACACTGACAACATTAAAATGCAGAAACAACGGGAGAAACTCCCTAGGTTTGTGTGTCTTTTGATTTCTTTCATTCTAATCTTCTTTCTCACTTCCGTTTATATGCTAGTCTTTCACTTACCTGTGAGAAAAAGGAATCCTAGTGTTCAATGTGGTCCGTGGACTTACAACATAGGCATCACCTGAGAGCTTGTTAGAAATGGAGCATTTCGGGCCTGCCCCAGCTTCCAAATCAGAATTCATAAGATCCTCAGTTGATTGAGAGACACATTAAAGAGTGAGAAGCTGTGGTTTCAGTAATCACACGAGTGTGGCTGATTTCGATCTAACTGAGATGGAGGTTGCCTAGACTCCACAACACACGATTAGGTGCTGTTCTGTTATCAACAAGAATGGGAGATCATCACAGGCAGCCTGCGTAAGAGAGAAGGAGCATGGCAGGACAGCCAGGAGTACTGGTGTGGGGCATTTTCTGGATGTTTATTAAATATTTTACAGTATTTACTCCATTCCCGGCGTTGTTACAAGCATTATGGCAAGAATGGCTTATTTAATCTCTGTGACAACCTATGACTCATTTCACAGATGAGTAAACTGAGGTACAGATAGGGTAAGTCATATAGCTGGTGAGTGACAGAGGCAGGAGAGGAACTCACGCATTCTATTTCCAGAGGTTGTGCTCTCTTCCCTGGATTCTCCCCATAGGCTTTGGGAGAATTTTTAAAATTAATGAATTAACTTAGTTGTGGCATGTAGGATCTTTAGTTTTGGCATGTTAAACTCTTAGTTGTAACGTGTGGGATCTAGTTCCCTGACCAGGGAATGAACCTGGGCCTCCTGCATTGGGAATGTGGAGTCTTAATGGCAACCCACTCCAGTGTTCTTGCCTGGAGAATCCCACGGGTGGGAGAGCCTGGTGGGCTGCCGTCTATGGGGTCGCACAGAGTCGGACACGACTGAAGCAACTTAGCAGCAGCAGCAGCTTCTGGACCATAGGAAGCCCTTGGGGAGAATTTTAAGGAAGCCAAAGCACCTGTAGGGAGATTAGAAAGTGGATAAGTATTCCTTTTGTCTTCCTAGTGAATTTTGGGAGGTATGGGCTAAACATGCATTATTCTCTTTTCATCTTCGAAACTTCATCTCTTCAACGCTTATCTGCTGGGTGCCTGGTATGTGCCTTGAACTGGGGGTATGTTGGTGGTGAGATCCTGTTCCTGCCCCCACAGACCTGGGAAGAGACAGGTAATGAGTTCTGATGTGGTGCAGTCAGTCCTGGGAAGGGAGGAGCAAAGCAAGCAAGGAGAAGGACATCTAATCCAAGAGGGTTTACAGGAGACAGAAAAGAGCCAGATGAGGCATGAAGGATGACCAGGAACTATTCAGGCAACTCTGGGCTGTGTAAAATGTACTTCTGAGGGAATTGCCAAAATAAAGACCTAGAAATGAACAAGAGAGTGGCACTGAATGGCCACTGGTACCATTTCCTCAACCACCAGCCCTGAAGGTAGGATGTGATTAATTTCCATTCTACAGATGTGGAAACTGAGGCTCTGAGTGGCTAAGCAGCATGCCAAATTCTAGAGTTACAAGGCAGATAAGTAGCAGAGATGGGCTTGAAATCTGCTTGTAGTTCAGTCACTAAGTCATGTCTGACTCTTTGCCACCCCCATGGACTGCAGCACACCAGGCCTCCCTGTCCTTCACTGTCTCCCAGAGTTTGCTCAAACTCATGTCTGTTGAGTCGGTGATGTCATCCAACTGTCTTATCCTCTGTCGTCCCCCTCTCCTCCTGCCTTCAATCTTTCCCAGCATCAGGGTCTTATCTGACACCAAAGGCAGTGTTCCTTCTACCATGTTTATCCTACCCCTTCTAGAATCAGGGACTGTATGCCTTCTGGTACTTAGAGACTTAGACCAGCAGTAACACCTGTGTAACTGCAGCAGCTGAGGTCGAAAGATATTTCCTAGGGTTCCCTTGCACCTTCCCCTTTATCTTGTGACACTCCTGAACCCCAATGGGCTGTGGATCTTCAGGGTAATGTGCTTGACGGGCTGTGTTCAGTAACTAGGTTCAAGGTGACGGGTGACGTGCCAGTCTGGCTGGCCTTACACACCCTGGGGGAATGGCCCACATATGTGTTTTCACCCTGATCCCTGATCCTACACCTTTAGACGTTCACCACTCACCTTGTTAAACATCTTTCTAACTTCTTTGACAAACTGCTGGTCTCCACCCGCGCCACTTTCTCCCCTGCCTAATAAGGCGGGAGGCTGATATATTATCAGGTAGCTTTCTGTCTGCTCCTTGTATTTATTTGGCACTGACCCAATGCCATGAGGCTGCCAAGTGGAATCTGGTCATCTTAGGTTGAATTAATGAAAGCATAGGGCTCAGAATCAGGGAGGTGGACTTGGATCAGTGCTCACCAACAAAGAACATTCTGTTCTGGGAGAAAGGTTGCCAAAGGCAGCCAGTTCAGAGGAGGCTGTCCAGAGAGTAAGAGGCTCAAAGCCAAAATGTATGAGTAATATTGAAAGAATTGGGGTTGTCTGGCCTGAAGCAGGAATGACTCAGGAGGTGATGGCTCCCAAACGAACGAGACTCCAGGGATCTGCAGGGGTCATGTCTCAGCATCACTTCAGAGTCCATTCCTCTGCTGGCAGCCGGATCTTCAAGCCCTCAAGCCCTCCCAAGCCCCTGTGTTTCCTCATTCATTCCCCTTACCAAGCCCTGACATTTCCCTCTCTTCAAACCCACGACCTTGCTCTCTCTTCTTTTATTTTTACAAACGATTTTGCCTTCTTTCCAGAAAAAATTGAGGCCAGTAAGAAGAAAATAAAATTCCCTGCACCATCAACTAATTAGTATCTGAATTCATCCTCTCCCTCTTCCTTCCTGTCTTACGGGAGAGAGGCTGGACTCCTTCCCAGGTGATTGCTTCCGCCATGACTCTGGAGGTCATCCGTCAACCTTGTTCCTGCTTCTTCAACATCTTCCACTCCGCTGCTTCTTTCTCCTCTTCCTATGCAGCAAGTCTAAGTCCTCTCCCCAAAAAGCAAACCAGCCGCCTGCTGCTCCCACTGGTTGTCTCCTTTTCTACCTTCTCATGCAGGTAATCTTATACTCCCTCTTCTCTTCCTATATTCAGTTCTTCAAGCCATACCATATAAGCTGATGCTATTTAAGATATTGGGGGACATCCCTGGTGGTCCGGTGGCTAAGACTCTGTGCTCCCACTGCAGGGGGCCTGGGTTCGATGCCTGGTCAGGGCACTAGATCCCACATGCCGCAACTAAGAGTTCTTATGCCACAACTAAAGAACCTGCACACAGCAAGGAAGGTCCCACGTGCCACATCTAAGACCCGATGCAGATGAATAAATAAATATTTTTTAAAGAAACTTTGTAAAAAAGACATTGGACAATATTGGGTTGAACCATATGAAATGACATGTTTCTGATAAGAGCTTTCTTGTGATATAATTCACATACCCTACAATTCATACATTCAATGTATACAATACAATAGTTTTTAGTATATTCACAGACTTATGCAACCATTCAGTTCAGTTCAGTCAACCATTACCATAATCAATTTTAGAACATTTTCACTACCCCACGAAGAAACCCCAATATCCATCATCCCCCAGTTCACCAACTTTCTGCATCCCAACCCTTAGCAACTGCTAATCTACTTTGTGACTCTATGGATTTGCCTATTCTGGACATTTCCTATAAATGGAATCATATATTAATAATATGGAGTCTTTCTCATATGACATCTTTCAATTATGGTAATGTGTTCAAGACTTGTTCATGTCATGGGTGGTATCAGTAATTCGTTCCTTTTTATAGCCAGATCATCTTCCATTGAATGGATCTACCACATTTCTTTGCACATTGATCAGTCAATACATATTTGAGTTATTTCTACATTTTGACTATTATAAATAGAACTGTTAAAAACATTTGTGTACAAATTTTCATGTGGACATATGTTTTTACTTCTCTTGGGTGTCTACTTAGAAGTGAAGTTCATGGGTCACGTGGTAACTCTATGTTAAATGTTATGAGGAACTGCTAGACTGTTTTCAAAGTGGCTGTATTCTTTTATATTCTCACCAGCAGGGTATGAGGGTGTCAGTTTTTCCACATTTTTGTCAGCACTCGTAATTATCCGTCTTTTTTTGTTACAGCAGTTCTAGTACATGTAAAGTGATATCTCATTGATTTGTTTTCATTTCCCTCATGACTAATGATGTTGAGCATGTTTTCACGTGTTTATTGGCCATTTGTCCTGAAGAAATGTCTTACAGATCCTTTTCGCATTTCTTCTTAGAGTTATGTTTCTCTTTTAATTTCAAGTATAATCCACTTACAAAGTTGTATCAGTTTCAGGTGTACAGCAAAGTGATTCAGTTATACATAAATATATATATTCTTTTTCAGATTCGTTTCCATTACAGGTTATTACAAGATATTGAATATAGTTCTCTGTGCCATACAGCAAGGCTTTGTTCTTTATCCATTTTAAAATATAGTAGTTTGTATCTGTTAATCCCAAACTTCTAATTTATCCCTCTCCTCCTTCCCCTTTATTAACCATAGTTTGTTTTCTATGTCTTTGAGTCTATTTCTGTTTTGTAAATAAGTTCATTTGTATTATCTTTTAGATTCCACAAATAAATGACATAATGATATTTTTCTTTGTCTACTTAGTATAATAATCTCTAAGTTCATTCATGTTGCTGCAAATTGCATTATCTCATTCTTTCATTCTTTTTAGGGCTGAGTAATATTCCAGTATATGTGTGTATGTGTATATATATATATTTACATCTTCTTTATCCATTCATCTGTCAGTGGACACTTAGGTTGCTTCCATGTCTTGGCTATTGTAAATAGTGCCACTATGAACATTAGGGTGCATGTATCTTTTCAAATTAGAGGGTTTCTTTTTCTGCATATGTGGCCAAGATTAGGATTGCTAGTTGTTCAGTCACTCAGTGGTGTCCGACTCTTTGCGACCCCATGGACTGCAGCACACCAGGCTTCCCTGTCCTCTACCACCTCCTGGAGCTTGCTGAAACTCATGTCCATTGAGTTGGTGATGCCATCCAACCATCTTGTCCTCTGTCGTCTGCTTATCCTCCTGCCCTCAATCTTTCCCAGCATCAGGGTCTTTTCCAATGAGTCAGTTCTTCGCATCAGGTGGCCAAAGTGTAGGAGCTTCAGCTTCAGCATCAGTCCCTTCCGATGAATATTCGGGATTGATTTCCTTTAGAGTTGACTGATTTGATCTCCTTGCAGTCCAAGGGACTCTCAAGAGTCTTCTCCAACACCACAGTTCAAAAGAATCAATTCTTCAGTGCTCAGCCTTCTTTATGGTCCAACTCTGTCTTTAATGAACCATCTTTATGGTCCAATAGATGGGGAAACAATGGAAACAGTGACAGACTTTATTTTCTTGGGCTTCAAAAATCACTGCAGATGGTGACTACAGCCATGAAGTTAAAATACACTTGCATCTTGGAAGAAAAGCTATGACCAACCTAGACAGCATATTAAAAAGCAGAGACATTAATTTGCCAACAAAGGCCTGTATAGTCAAAGCTATGGTTTTTCCAGTAATCACATATGGATGTGAGAATTGGGATTGCTAGATCATATGGTAATTCTGAGTTTTTCATTGATACTCCATGCTATTCTCCATAGCAGCTGCACCAATGTACATTCTCACCAACAGTGTAGGAAGGCTCCCATTTCTCCACACCTCGTCCAGCATTTATTATCTGTACACTTTCTGAGGGTGGCCATTCTGACCAGGGTGAGGTGATGACCTCATTGTAGTTTAGATTTGTATTTCTCTAGTAATTAGAGCAGAGAAGACAATGGTACCCCACTCCAGTACTCTTGCCTGGAAAATCCCATGGACGGAGGAGCCTGGTGGGCTGCGGTCCATGGGGTCACTAAGAGTTGGACACGACTGAGCGTCTTGACTTTCACTTTTCACTTTCATGCACTGGAGAAGGAAATGGCAACCCACTCCAGTGTTCTTGCCTGGAGAATCCCAGGGGCAGGGGAGCCTGGTGGGCTGATGTCTATGGGGTCGCACAGAGTTGGACATGACTGAAGTGACTTAGCAGCAGCAGCAGCAGTAATTAGCGATGTTGAGTATACTTTCATGTGCTTGTTGGCCATCTGTATGTCTTCTTTGGAGAGATATGTATCTAGGTCTTCTGCCAATTTTTTTTTCATTTGATTGGGTTTTTTGAATTCTTAATATTGAGTTGTGTGAGTTGTTTGTATATTTTGGTAATGAAGCCCTTGTCAGTCGCATTGTTTGCAAATATTTCCTTCCATTCCATAGGTTGTCTTTTTGTTTTGTTTATGGTTTCCTTTTTCTGTGCACGGTTATGTATCTTTTTATTATTGAGTTCTAAGAGTTCCTTACATTCATTTTCTAGATATAAGTCCTTCATCAAATACATGATTTGAAAATATTTTTCCATTACATTGGTTTTCTTTTCCACTTTCTTGGTAATGTCCTTTGATTCGCCAAACTTTCTAATTTTCATAAAGTCCACTTTACTGAATATATCTATGTTGTTGTTTTGTTTGTGCTTGTAGTTTCATGTCTAAGAAACCATTGCCAGATCCGAGACCATAAAGATTTACTCTTATGCTTTCTTCTAAGCGTGTTACAGGTTTAGTTCTTACATTTAGGTCTTTGATTCATCTTGAGTTAATGTTTGTATGTGTGAAAGTTAGGAGTCAAGCTTCATTTTTTTGCATTTGACCATCCTGTTTTCCCAGCACCGTTCATTGAAAAGACCACTCTTCCACTCACTTAATTGTTTTAATATCCTTGTTGAAAAATCAAGTGGTTGTAAATATGAGTGCTTATTTCCCAATTCTCAATTCTTTTCCATTGATCTTTATGTCGATATCTATGTCTATCAAAATGTTAATTACTGTTTTGCAGTAACTTTTGAAATCAAGAAATATGAGCCATCCAAATTTGTTCTTTTTCTAGGTGGCTTGGGTTATTCTGGTGGCTCGGGTTATTCTGGAGGCTCAGATGGTAATGCGTCTCCCTGCAATGCGGGAGACCCGGGTTCAATCCCTGGGTCGGGAAGATCCCCTGGAGAAGGAAATGGCACCCCACTCTAGTACTCTTGCCTGGAAAATTCCATGGACTGAGGAGCCTGGTAGGCTACAGTCCATGGGGTCACAAAGAGTCAGACATGACTGAGCGACTTCACTTTCACTTTGGCTATTCTATGTCCCTTTTATTTCCACATAAATTTTAGGATCAGCTTGTCAATTTCTATAAAGAGTCCAGCTGGTATTCCAATACAGTTGTGTTAAATCTCTCAACCAACTTGAGGAGCGTTGCCGTCTTAACAACATTAGGTGTTCTGAATGTCCTTCCATCTATTTAAATTTTTTCAATGCTGTTTCTATCTTTGAAGTTCCAAAACGGTTGAATATTGGCAATTTAGTTATTTCAAACCTAATCCACAGAGAAAAGAAAGTCAGATTTTCCCACAAAGCCAGTGTAATCTTTACACACAAACCAGAATCCAGTAGCATCTTAAAACCATAATGCACACACCCTGTTCGCAACAGGGCAGTGGTTTCCTGTGGGGAGGGGTGTAAGAATGGAAACTGGGAGGGGGGTGTGTGGAGCTGCACGTGTGTGTTCACTTTGTCATTCGCTCAGCTTTTTTTCCTTTATTGACATTTCTATTTTATCAATTATAAAGACACCTCGATAAATTTTTAAAAAATTTATTGGCATATAGTTGATTTTCAAAGTTGTGCCAGTTTCAGGTGTGAAGTGAATCAGTTGTACATGTACGTCTATCCACTCTTTTTTATTTATCTATTTTGGCTATGCTGAGTCTTCACTGCTGTGTGTGGGCCCCTCTCTAGTTGTGGTATCCACTCTCTTAGACTCTTCTCCCCTATAGGTCACTACAGAGTATTGGGTATCATTCCGTATTTTTGCTTTTAAAGATTGATTGATTGATATGTGGCTGTGCTGTGCGTGGGATTTCTCCAGTTGTGGTGAGTAGGGACTACTCATCGCAGTGCTCGGGCTTCTCATTGCGGGAGCTTCTCTTGTTGCAGAGAACGGATCCTAGGGTGCACGGTCTTCAGCAGTTGTGGCTCCCGGGCTCTAGAGCACAGGCTCAATAGTTGTGGCACACGGGCTTAATTGCTCCCTGGCATGTGGAATCATCCCAGACCAAGGATGGAACCCATGTCCCCTGCACTGGCAGGTGGATTCTTAGCCACTAGACCATCAGGGAAGCCCTTACCTTTTTTAACAGTTATTTTTAAACATTGTTCTAGATAAACCCAAGATTAAAAAATAAGTTTAAACATTCCAACGTGAAGACAATATGATGATATTCACAGGTAATATAATTACATATCTAGACAACCCAACAGTACTATTGGAAAACTCTTTCAAAAAAATCTCTAAAACAGACTGAATTAAGCCAGGAAGGTGGTTGGTTGCAAGAGAAATATTGAAAATCAACAGCATTTTTATGTTTCAGAAAAAGAAAGCTAGAAAAAAAGGAAGAAAAATACTGTACTCAAAAGAGCACCAATACTCACTTTTATAATGTCAGCATCAACAAAGATGAAAGAAAATGGAAGAAGAAGCAAATGAAAATACATACCATGTTCATCAATAAGAAGATTTAATGGTGTGAAAATATGTATTCTCCCTAAATTAACCTTTATTTTTAACTTTATGTCAATAAAAATACATTATGAGGGTTTTTGTGAAAGTAGACAGAGTCTAAAGTTCAAATGGAAAAATAAACAAGTGAGGCTAGCCAGGAAAATTCTGAAGAAGAAAAGTAATAAAGAAGGATTAACCCTAGTATGCTGGTGGTTTAGTCACTAAGTTGTGCCCGACTCTTCGTGACCCTAGTATGCACTGAAGCATATTATAAAGCTGCATTTATGAAAAATGTTTGCTACTGGTACATGAAAAGAAAGACAGATTAATGGAACAGGTTAGAATTCAGAAACAGATTAAGTACATTTGAGAAGCTAGTGTATGGTAAAGCTGTATTTCAAATCAGGGAGGAAAGAAATAAATCATACAATATAGTCATTGATTCTCAGGTAATTGCCCAGCCATTTAAGAAAACATAAAGCTGGGTGCTTATCTGATTCCTTACACCAGATAAATTCCAGACAAATAAACATTTAAATGTAAATAAGTGAAACAAAGAATAAGAAAACATGGGCATGTATACACACACACATATAATTTTGAATCAAAGAAAATCTTTCTAAGCAAACCACAAAACTCAGAAGCTGAATAGGAAAAAAAGTGGCTACATAAAAATTAAAATAGCTGCATAGTATAAAAACATCATAGACTAAGTTAAAAGATAGATAACGCACTAGAAAAAAGTGAAAAAATTTCAGACTACAAAAAAAAAACCCACTTTCTTTAATATCAAAGAGTTCATAAATAAAAGGGAAAATATGAACAGCTTGAAACTGGACTTTTTTGTGAACATGAAGTTCACAAAAAAGAAATCCAAATTGCTTATAAATACATAAAAAGTCTCTCAACCTCACTAGTGACTAAAGAAATATAAATTAAAATGAGATAACACATTGACAAAGATCAAAAGTGTTGATATGGGTAATTCATGTTGATGTATGACAGAAATCAAACCAACATTGTAAAACAATCATCAATCAATTAAAAATAAATATTTTTAAAAGTGTTGATACCTTTACACCAGTGGCATGGCTAAAAAGTGCTTCAGTTCCGTTCAGTTCAGTCACTCAGTCGTGTCCGACTCTTTGTGACCCCATGAATCGCAGCACGCCAGGCCTCCCTGTCCATCACCAACTCCTGGAGTTCACTCAAACTCATATCCATCGAGTCAGTGATGCCATCCAGCCATCTCATCCTCTGTCATCCCCTTCTCCTCCTGCCCCCAATCCCTCCCAGCATCAGAGTCTTTTCCAATGAATCAACTCTTCGCATGAGGTGGCCAAAGTACTGGAGTTTCAGCTTCAGCATCATTCCTTCCAAAGAAATCCCAGGGCTGATCTCCTTCAGAATGGACTGGTTGGATCTCCTTGCAGTCCAAGGGACTCTCAAGAGTCTTCTCCAACACCACAGTTCAAAAGCATCAATTCTTTGGCGCTCAGCCTTCTTCACAGTCCAACTCTCACATCCATACATGACCACAGGAAAAACCAAAAGTGCTTAATAGTGCCCAAAAGGAATAAGAGGAAATAGATGCTTTCATAAATTGTTGGCCAGGGCATAAATTGGCAGTCTCTTTGAAAGGTAATCTGGTGATACTTATCACCATGGACAGAGGAGGTTGGTGGGCTATATATAGTCCATGGGGTTGCAAAGAGTCAGACATGACTAAGCAACTAAGCACAACATCACATTTAAGGATGTTCAAATCCTTTGACCCACCTAGTTCACTTCTGTGAATCTACTCCACTGATAGCTCAAATACATTAAGAAAGGAGTAAGTAGAACTTTTTTTTTTAAAGCAATCACAAACTAACAGAAAAGTTGGAAATACAGAAAAAGAACTCCCACCCCTGCACCGAACCATTTGAGAGTAAATTGCTAACACAACCTGAAAATAGAACCAAATCCATGCCACATCACCCTACAGTAAATGAGAGTTTATTTCCCATTAGCTCAGAAACTCTCATGTATAACCTAATACAATGATTGAAATCAGAAATTAACATCGTTATCATCTAATCCTCGAACTCTTCAGGTCCATAATTATCTGAATGATGTCTTTGTAGGGAAAGGATCCAGTTCAGAATCAAGCATTGTTTTTGGTGGCTGTATCTTTTTAGTCTCCTTCCATCAGTCTTTCCTTGATTTTTATAACCTTGACACATAAAAAAAATTACAAGCCAGTTTTTTGAAGAATGCCCCACAATTTAGTTGATCTCAGGTTTCCTCATGATCAGGTTCAAGTTATTTTGAACGTCTTTGACAGGAACCCCACAAAATGATGCCGTGTTCTTATTGCATCTTACCAAGTGGTGCTAGATTCAGATACTACAATCTCTGGATGATGTTCACTTTGATCACTAACAGGGTGTCTCTCAGGTTTCTCCAATGTAAAGTTACTCATTTTCCTTTTACATTTTGAAGCATTTTGTGGGAGGTGTTTTTGAAATTATGTAAATATCCTGTTCTTTGCCAAACCTTAAAAAAAAAAGAGCTTAATTGACTCACATATTTAAAGTGTCTAATTTGAGAAGTTTTGACATATGTATACAGCTGTGAAACCATCACCACAATCAAAATAATAAAAATATCCATCATCCCCAAAAGTTTTCTCTTGTCTTTTTGTAATCTTGCCCTCTCGTATTTCCCTGAATCTTTCCTATTCCTTGGCAAGCAAAGGGTGTTCTATTCTATTCTATTACTATAAAATAAGTTGCATTTTCTAGAATTGTATATAAATTGAATCATACAATTTATACTATTTTGGATCTGAGTTCATCCACATTGTGCATATCAGTAGTTCATTCCTTGTAAGTGCTGAAGAATATTGTACTATATATATATTGATCAGTCTGTTTATGCATTCTTCTGTTGATGGACAGTGGGTTGTTTCTAGTTTCAAAGTGTTACAAAGGAAATGTCTCTGAACATTCAGGTACAAGTCTTTGTGTGAACAAATGCATTTATATCTTTTGGGTAAGTACCTATTAAAAAACTATCAAAATGGTTTTTCAAAATAATTGAATAATTTATGTTCCCACCAGCAGTGTGTATAAGAGCTACAGTTGCTTCACTTCCTTACCGACAACAGTGTTATGAGCCTTGTTTTTGGACATTTTTAATAGGTGTGTAGTGGTATCCTATGGTGGTTTTAATGTTCATTTCTCTACGTACTAAATCTTTTGAGCATGTGTGTATCTTATTTACTGAAGGTCTGTTCACATTTTTGACCTATTTTAAAAAATGGGTTATTTTCTCTGTATTGAATTTTGTGACTCCTTTATGTATTCTGGACTTAAATTCTTTATGTGGTTTGCAAATATTTTCTCCCTGTCTGTGACTTTTCATTCTCTCTCTGAACAGCATCCTTTAAAAAGCTGATATGTTTTAATTTTGATGTCTTATGGATTATGTTTTTGGTGACTGCCTAACCCAAGGTCACAAAGATTTCTCTTATGTTTACTCCCAAAGTTCTATAGTTTTTATTTTCATATTTAGGTATATGATCCATTTTGAGTTAATTTGTATGTATGATATAAGGAATGGGTTGAAGTACTATATTTTTTGCAAATTTATTGAAAAAATTATCTTTGCACCCTTTGCTGAAAATAGATTGATCAGATGGGTATAGATTTGTTTTGGGATTTTCTGTTCTGGTACATTTATCTATTTATCTATTTTGGTGTCAGTGCCACACTATTACTGTTGCTTTCTAATAAGTCTTTGAAGTTGGGTTGCTTGGTCTTTCTCAAGGTTATTTTCGTTATTATATGTCCTCTATAGTTCTAGATGAGATTTAGAATCAACTCGTCAATTTTTACCAAGCCCCCTGCCTCCAAAAAAAAAAATCTTGCTGGGATTTTGATTATCATTCCAGTAAATACATACATCGAATTAGAAGTCCTTGGTGGCTCATCAGTAAAGAATCTGCCTATATGGAAGGAGAACGCTTACCAATGCAGGAGACCTGGGTTTGCTCTCTGGGTCAGGAAAATCCCCTGGAGAGGGAAATGGCAGCCCGCTCCAGTATTCTTGCCTGAGAAATCCCATGGACAGAGGAGCCTGGTGGGCTACAGTCCATGGGGTCACAAGAATAGGACATGACTTAGCAACTAAACCACTAGCATACATCAAATTAGAGTAACTAACATCCTAATAATACCAAGTCTTCCAATTTGTAAGCGCCACTATCTCTCTGTTTATTTAAGTACTCTTTAATTTCTCTCCGCAATATTTTGTTATCAGGGTATAGATTTTGCACATTTAGTCAGATTTATCTCTAAGCATTTCATATTTTTGATACCATTGAAAATAATTGCAATTTTTAATTCCAAATTCCTATTGATCATTGCTATTGTATAGAAATAGAACTGATTTTTGTATGCTGCCTTTAAACCCATTTACTAAAGCTAGTAGTGTTTTTGTAGATTCTATAGAACTTTCTGCATCGAAAGTGAATAAATAGAGTTGTACTTCATTTCTACTCTTTTGTATTGACACCCCCAGAACAATGTTGAATAGAAGACGTTCAAGTAAGAATCTTTGTCTTATTCCTAATATTAGAGAAAAAATTCAGTATTCCATTATTAACAATCATGTTAGTTGTAGAATTTAAGTGCCCTGTAAAGTAATGCTCAAAATTCTCCAAGCCAGGCTTCAGCAATATGTGAATCGTGAACTTCCTGATGTTCAAGCTGGTTTTAGAAAAGGCAGAGGAACCAGAGATCAAATTGCCAACATCTACTGGATCATGGAAAAAGCAAGAGAGTTCCAGAAAAACATCTATTTCTGCTTTATTGACTATGCCAAAGCCTTTGACTGTGTGGATCACAATCAACTGTGGAAAATTCTGAAAGAGATGGGAATACCAGACCACCTGACCTGCCTCTTGAGAAATCTGTATGCAGGTCAGGAAGCAACAGTTAGAACTGGACATGGAACAACAGACTGGTTCCAAATAGGAAAAGGAGTACGTCAAGGCTGTATATTGTCACCCTGCTTATTTAACTTATATGCAGAGTACATCATGAGAAATGCCGGACTGCAAGAAACACAAACTGGACTCAAGATTGCCGGGAGAAATATCAATAACCTCAGATATGCAGATGACACCACCCTTATGGCAGAAAGTGAAGAGGAACTCAAAAGCCTCTTGATGAAAGTGAAAGTGGAGAGTGAAAAGTTGGCTTAAAGCTCAACATTCAGAAAACGAAGATCATGGCATCTGGTCCTATCACTTCTTGGGAAATAGATGGGGAAACAGTGGAAACAGTGTCAGACTTTATTTTGGGGGGCTCCAAAATCACTGCAGATGGTGACTGCAGCCATGAAATTAAAAGACGCTTACTCCTTGGAAGGAAAGTTATGACCAACCTAGAAAGCATATTCAAAAGCAGAGACATTACTTTGCCAACAAAGTTTCGTTTAGTCAAGGCTATGGTTTTTCCTGTGGTCATGTATGGATGTGAGAGTTGGACTGTGAAGAAGGCTGAGCGCCAAAGAATTGATGCTTTTGAACTGTGGTGTTGGAGAAGACTCTTGAGAGTCCCTTGGACTGCAAGGAGATCCAACCAGTCCATTCTGAAGGAGATCAGCCCTGGGATTTCTTTGGAAGGAATGATGCTAAAGCTGAAACTCCAGTACTTTGGCCACCTCATGGGAAGGTTGACTCATTGGAAAAGACTCTGATGCTGGGAGGGACTGGGGGCAAGAGCAGAAGGGGACGACAGAGGATGAGATGGCTGATGGCATCACTGACTCAATGGACGTGAGTCCCAGTGAACTCCGGGAGTTGGTGATGGACAGGGAGGCCTGGCATGCTGCGATTCATGGGGTCGCAAAGAGTCAGACAGGACTGAGCGACTGATCTGATCTGATCTGATCTGATGAGATTTTTTTTTTTAATCAGAAACAAATACTGGATTTTTTTCCAAAACTTTCTCTGCCTCTATTGAGATGACTATATGGTTTTTCTTATATGTTTTGCTGTGTTTATGTGCTGTGCTTAGTTGCTCAGTCATGTCCAGCCCTTTGCGACTCCATGGACTGCAGCCCAGCAGGCTCCTCTGTCCATGGGGGTTCTGCAGGCAAGAATACTGAAGTGGGTTGCCATACCCTCCTCCAGGGGATCTTCTCAATCCAGGGATCCAACCCAGGTCTCCTGCATTGCAGGTGGACTCTGTATAGTTTTATAATATGATGATTGATTTCATTTCTGGAATAAACATCACTTGGTTGTGGAATATTGTCTTTCATATACAGTTGGGTTTGTTTTGCAAAAACACTTTAAATTCTGTATTCGTGTTCATCAGAAATGTTGGTCTGTAGTTTTCTTTCCTTGTAATATCTTGGCCTTTGCTACTGGAGTAATTTTGACTTCTTATAAGGAATTGAGAAATAATTCCTCCTCTTTAATTTTCTGGAAGAGTTTGGTAGATTTTGATGTTATTCATTTCTTAAATATTTACTAGAATAAATGAAGCAATCTTGACCTGGACTTTTCTTCATGGGACGATTTTTAAATACAAAGTCAAATTTTTAAACTGATAAAGGACTGTGCAGGTCATCTCCTTCTTCTTGAGTGAGTTTTTGTAGCTTGTCTTTCAAGGAATTTGGCCATTTTAATTAAGTTGCTGAATTTTTGGCATACACTGGCTTATACGCTTATTGTCATTTTAATGTCTTTTTAACTTGTAGCATTATCGTCTTATTCATTTCTGTTCTTATTACTTTGTGTTTTCTTTTTTCCTGGCTAAAAAATAATGAATTTTGCTGATGAAACTAGTTTCTCAAAGAACTAGCTTTTTGTTTCATTGATTTTTCCATTGTTTATTGTTTTCTGTTTCACTTATAACCCCCCAATCTTCATTATTTCCTCTCTTTTTTTAAATTTTATTTATTTATTTAGTTTTGGCTGTGCTGGGTCTTTGCTGCCGTGAAAGCTTTTCTCTAGTTGCAGGGAGCGGGGGCCACTCTCTCGTTGCAGTGCTCCGACTTCATTGCCGTGGCTTCTTGTTGCAGAGCACAGGCTCTAGGACAGGCAGGCATCGATGTCCATCACATCGATGTGACGATGTCACATGGGCTCAGTAGTTGCAGCTCTTGGGCTCCAGAGCAGAGGCTCAATAGTTGTGGCACATGGGCTTAGTTGCTCCGTGGTATGTGGGATTGACCCAGACCAGGTATTGAACCTGTGTCTCCTGCACTGGCAGGCAGATTCTTTACCACTGAGCCACCTGGGATGCCCTCTTGATGAACTGGCCCATTATTGTTAAAAAAGGATCATCTTTTTCCCTGGTAATAGTCTTTGCTCTACAGTCTTTGCTGATATTAATATAAACACTTCAGCTTTCTTTGGATTGGTGTTAGCTTAGTTTATTTTTTTCCTTCTCTTTGCCTCTAACCTGTCTGTGTCTTAGTATTAAAGGGGGTTTCTTATAGGCAGCATACAGCTGGATCCTTCTTTTTTATCCATTCTATTTCTGCCTTTAATTGGGATGCTTAGACTACTTACATCTGATGTGGTCTAGTAAATTTAAATTTCACATTTTGGCTATTTGTTTTCTGTGTGTCCCATTTGTTCTTTGTTTCCATTTTTCTTTTCTTTTCTGTATACTTTTAGTTGTATAATTATTGTGACTTCATTTTACTCCTTTGTAGGACGCCAAGAACTTTTAATGTTTAGAGGACAGGCTTTTAACAAATGGTGAGAGGCAGAAGAATCAAGGGTTTGATCCCTGGGTTAGGAAGATCCCTTGGAGAAGGGCATGGCAACCCACTCCAGTACTCTTGCCTAAAGAATCCATTAGACAGAGGGACCTGACGAGCTACAGTCCATGGGGTCACAGAGTTAGACACAGCTGAAGTGACTTAGCACGCACGCATGATGGGAAAACTGGATAGCCACCTGCAAAAGAATAAAACTGAGCCCTTACCTTACACCGTTTTACTCTTTTGTTGGCTTAATAGCCGTTAACTATTGTGTTATTTTAGCAGTTGCTGTAGGGTTCACATTTACTTTCTTCATCATATTCTACCTTTAAGCAATAGTATACATCTTGGTAAACAGACATTACAACAGTATATCTATTTCTCCTCTTCCAGATTTTGAGTTATTGTTGTCTTAAGTTTTATTTCTACATATGTTGTTAACCCCACAATACATTTCTCTCATTTTTGTTTTAAACAATTATCTTTTAATGATATCTGATGATGCTGTGTGATGAAGTCAAAGTGAAAGTCGCTCAGTCATGTCGGACTCTTTGTGACCTCATGGACTACATAGTCCATGGAATTCTCCAGGCCAGAATACTGGAGTGGGTAGCCTTTCCCTTTTCCAGGGGATCTTCCCAACCCAGGGATCAAGCCCAGGTCTCCCACATTGCAGGCGGATTCTTTACCAGCTGAGCCACAAGGGAAGCCCAAGAATACTGGAGTGGGTAGCCTATCCCTTCTCCAGCAGATCTTTGCAACCCAGGAATCCAACCAGGGTCTCCACATAACAAGAAAAAATGTGTTCATATTTATCTATGACTTACCTCTGTAGGTACTATTTGCAGTGTTCTTTATTCATTTATATACTCTAGATTTCTATCTTGCTCATTTTCCTTCTGTCTGAAAACTTCATTTTACCACTTTTTTTTTTTCTGATAGTACAGATCTGCTGGTGACAATTATTTCAGATTTTCTAAGCCTGAAAAGCCTTTATTTACTCTTTACTTTTGAAAGTATTTTTGCAGATAATAGGATTCTAGGTTAATCAATTTTTTTCTTTTAATGCTTGAAATATGTTGTCTTTTTGGTTGCACTGTTTCTAAAAAAAAATCTACTGTCTTCTGACTCTATTCCTTGGTTATAATGTCTTTTTCTGTAGCCGCTTTTAAGATTTTTCTCCTAATGATTGTTTTTAAATGATTTGATTCTATTGCACAGGTGCCATTTTCATCATAGTGTGTGTAAATGGAGGGGTGGGTTTTACGTTTGTTGATATTCTTGAATTTGTGGTTTATAGTTTTCATCCAATTTGGAAAAAATTTACTATTATTTCTTCAACTATTTTTTCTATTCCCCATTTCTCTCCTTCAGAAGCTCCAATAACATACATATTAGGCATTTTAGGTTGTTTCCCAGTTCATTAATTCTGTTCATTTAAGTTTTAGTCTTTCTTCCAATCTGTTTTATTTTAGAGAGTTTCTATTGCCTTGTGTTCAAGTTCAGTAATCTTTTCTTTTCCAAGGTCTAATCTGCTGTTAACCCCATCCAGTATATTTTCTTCTTAGACAGTGTAGCTTTAATTTCCAGAAATTTACTTTAGATATTAAAAAACAATCTTCCACATCTCAACTTTTAGAACATTTGGAATACAGTTATAATAATTGTTTTAATGTCCTTTCCTCTTAATTTTAGCATCTATGCCACTTCCGGGTCAATTTCAACGGATTTATTTTTCTCATTACAATCATATTTTCCTACTTTTTCACATATCTGGCAATATTCTATTTGATGCCAGACATTGCAAATTTTACTTTGTTTGATGTTGAATACATTTGCATTCATATAAGTGGTCCTAAATTTTCTTCTGGGATGTAGTTACCTAAAAACTCTTTGAACCTTTTAGAGAGTTCTTTTAAACTTTGTTGTGTAGCACCAGAGCTGTGGGTGTTTTTTTTTAAACTTTGTTGGATAGCACTAAAATAGTGTTTGTTTAGACCTAACTTTGTCCCAATATTAATGCAAAACCCTCCTGAGTATTCCACCCGATGCCCGAGGTTTTCTGCACTAATAGGAACAGGAGCTCTGTAAGTCTATATATTTTCCTTCCAGTTCTTCCAATATTTCCCAATCTTGAGTCATTCCATGACATGAAGGCACTGTTGGTTCTCAGCTAAAGCGGCAAGTGTGACCCTCTGCAGATCTCTAGAGCACTCCACCTGTGTGATTCTCTCCTCTCTGGCACTCTGACCTGTCAATCTAGCCACTTTGATTGCACTCTACTGCTCTAGACTCTCAGCTTCATTGCCTCAATTCAGGGAGTCCACTCTGCTTGGGCTCCCCCTCCCTGTACCACTGTATTATTGCCAAGAAACTATCCTCAAGCGGTAATCTTGGGCCATCGTAGGGCTCACCTCCTTTGTTTCCATCTCCCAGGGATCACTTTCTTAGTTATTTGGCTGCCCTGGGTGTTTGTTGTGGCTCGAGGGCTTTCTCTAGTCGAGGCTCCCTGACTTCTCTTGCCGTGAAGCACAGCTCTAGAGTGCACAGGCTCAGCAACTGTGGCACATCAGCTCTCTAGCTGTGGCTTGTGGGCTTAGTTGCCCTGCAGCCTGTGGAATCTTGGTTCCCCAACCAGGGATCGAACCCGAGTCGCTTACATTGAAAGATGGGTTCTTAACCACTGGGCCACCAGAGAAGTCCCAGGGATCACTGTCTTTCATTCCTTGATCTCAGTGTTTTGAAAACTCTTGTTTCATAAATTTTATTTGTGGTTTTAGTTTTTTTCGGAAGGGAGGGTAAATAGAGCTTTGTCTGCTTCACCTCGGTTGGAAGTGGATGTTGAAGTCCTTATTCCTCACCTAATGTTTAATGAATGATGAACAATATACATTTGTGTCTATGCAGACCTACGTGTTAGTTGCTCAGTCGGGTCCAACTCTGCTACCCCATGGACTATAGCCCACCAGGCTCCTCTGTCCATGGGATTCTCCAGGCAAGAATACTGGAGTGGGTTGCCATTTCCTTCTCCAGACATATACTTTCCTATTTTTTTTGAGAGGGTTATATCCCTTACTATATTTATTTATGTAAATACTGTGTATGTCCTCAGTCACTCAGTCATGTCCAACTGTTTGCAGCCCCAGGACTGTAGCCCACCAGGCTCCTCTGCTCATGGAATTTTCCTGGTGAGAATACTAGAGTGGGGTGCCATTTCCCACTCCAGGGCATCTTCCCGACCCAGGGATTGAACCCGTGTATCTTATGTCTCCTGTATTAACAGGTGGATTCTTTACCACTAGCACCACCTGGGAAGCCCCTATATTTGGTCAGTGTGTATAAGAAAATTTTAAATTCAAAAATGTTCGTGCAGCATTTCTTCACTAAAATTAATGAACTGAGAGTAAAGGAGGTTTGCCCTCAGGGCAAAGCAGGTGCTATTATCATTTCTTCAATTCAGAGAAAAAGAGAAACAGTAAAGTGAAGTGAAGTGAAGTCGCTCAGTCGTGTCCGACTCTTTGCAACCCCATGGACTGAAGAGCCTACTACGCTCCTCTGTCCATTGGATTTTCCGGGCAAGAGTACTGGAGTGGGTTGCCATTTAGTAGTGAATGTTGAGAGACCTAGTAAGAGGTAGAAGTACCCACTTTATCCTCAACAAAGCAATCAAGGTGCCTGGTGGATCAAACAAAAGCATTATGAAAGAATGTTGCTTGTATCTGGAAGATAAAGCAAAACCCAGTAGATCTAAGAAAGTAAGATGTCTAGAAGAATCTAGTTCTTGCTGGTAGTCAAGATGGTAGCAAGCTGGTACCTGGGAGAACAATGATGCTCCTTGACTCACCTTGTGGAACTGCTTGGAATAAAGACAACATTCATTCTTCATCACTCAACAAATATTAAAGCAATGTTTAATACCTCCCAGGCACCACTCTAGGTATAGTGAATACAACTCTGAAACCTACGGACAAGTCCCCATTCTTGTGGGCCTTACATGCCAGCAGTGCCTGGATAAAATGAGTTATCTCACGAGAACATGTAAGATTCCAGTCCTAAATGCTAAAGGGGTCCTTTCTAGGAGAGCTGAGTTTCTCCCCAAATAAGAGGGGGAAATAGTCAGTGAGGTCTAAGTTAATTTTGATACATGAATTGCATGTATATTAGTAAGAGGTCCAGAGAATCTCTCGGAAGGCTTATGAAAGGCTATTTGAGCTGAGATTTGAAATAGAAGTTTGTTAGATAGACGTGATAGGAGGTAAACAACATGTTCAAGTCAGAGAGCCTTTGAAAAACATGTGAAAGTAGCAATAACTCAGTGACACTGGAACACACAGCAGGAATTGTAAGAAACAGGGCAGATTACACAGTAAGAGTTCTTGAAGAGCCTTTTTTTTTTTTTTGGCTAAGCAAGGGGTTTTAGATAATATTCTATTAAGAACAGAGATTTGTTTAAGAATTTTTTAGTGGCAGCAGCAGCACCTGATCAGACTTATTTGTTAGGAAATCACTTTGGTGGCAATGTGAATATTTGGATAGAGGGAGGTGGGCAAGCATAGAAAATCATTCCTTTATCCAGTAAGTATTATTAAGGGCCTAATAAATACTAGGCAACTTGGTTAGATACAAAAGATACAGTGAGAACAAGGCAGATGTGGACCTTGCTCTCCTGGAGCTTACAAGGAATCTGGAGAATCAAAAATCAAACAACCCTGCCCCCAAATTAAGCAAATAATGATGGAAGTACTACATTACAAATGCGATCATATCATGAAGAGGAAGTACAGGATGTCTTTAGAATATGTGATTGGGAGACCTAATAAAGTCAACGTGGCTGGTGGTCAGCAAAGTCTGTCCTGAGGAAGTGACATAGGGTGGAGAGCTGAAGAATGGTAAGCAGCAGGCTGGGTCAAGACCTGGACACCTTTTAGAAAACAAAAGAAGAGCCCTTGGATTGAATTGTCTGGGAAAAGGCAGGTGACTGCAGATAGCACTGGGAGACCTTGCCAACCACATTAAAGATATTAGGCTTTGAGTCAAGAGCCCTGGAAAGCCTTTGAATTAATATTTTAAACTGGAGAGTAAGATCATCAAGTTCTCAATTGAAGAAAAATCACTGGGGCTGCTAAATGGAGAAGGATTTCAAGTGAACATGAGTAAAGCTGGTGAGAATATAAAATAACCTGAGCTCTTTCTGGGACTGGAAATGTAACCTGTTGTAACCGTTTCAGAAACATTGTATAGCTTCTTCTGTAGTTATGAATGCACTTATCCTGTGATTCAGTATTTCTATTCCTAGCTATTTATCCAAGAGAGAGAGAAACATATGTCCCATGTCCAAAAAAAAAAAAAGATTCATACAAGAATGTTCAGAGCAGCTTTATTCACAATAACCCTAAACTGGAAGCAACCCAAGTATCAGTCAGCAGGAGGATGATAAGCAAACCGTGGTACATTCATTTAATGGGATAACTCTCAATAACAAAAAGGAATGAACTTCTGACACATGCAACAATGTGAATGACTCTCAGATATGTTCAGCAAGAGAAACTGGGCACAAAAGGATATATGCATACCATATGACTCTGTTTATATGAGGCTCCAGAATAGATAGTACTGATCCATAGTGATGTAAGTCAGAACAGTGGTTTCTGGGTGTCAGGTGTGTGTGGGGTGAAGGGAAAACAGGTGAGTGATGAAAAGGGACACAAGGGAATTTCCAGGGTATATTTATTTGTCAAGACTTGTCATTTTTTTTTTTTTACTTCAAATGTGTGCATTTTATTGTATTTAAACTATTCTACAACAAAGAGAAGAGAAAGAAAAGAGAACCTGTGGCATTTTCAGGGTTATGGGTGGGGGTGGCAGAAGGGGAAAATAAGAAGTTTGGAAACAAAATAACAAGGGTGCATTGGAGAGGAGGGAAGGAAGAATCAAAATTAGTTCAGGTTTCGTTTCTGGCTGGGATGGTTTACTGTTAGGTATTACTACTATCTGGGGGAAACTGTCTTTTTGGGAACAAGTTTGTGTGTGGTGGGGGAGTGGGACAGCGAAGGAATAAGGCTGAATTTCGACACGTCAGTCTGAGAAGCATCATTTGTCCCCATTACACTACACGTAATCCTGTTAGTCCCGCCTTGCGAGGTGGTCACTGGAGTAGCTTTCCTCCACTCTTCCCTCACTTCACAGCAATAGTTCTCCATAATGTAATCCTTCATCTCCACTCCTCAGAGGAGTCGGAGAAAGCACTGAAAAGCTTTGGGTCATCACAAAGAGGCAAGATTCAGTGGAGAGGGGCTGAACAGGGGTGTGTGTGTGTGTGTGTCATATCTGGCTCTTTGTGACCCCATGGATTGTGGCCCACCAGGCTCCTCTGTCCATGGGATTTCCCAGGCAAGAATACTGGATTGGGTTGCCATTTCCTTCTCCAGGGGATCTTCCTGACCCAGGGATCAAATCCACATCTCCTCCATTGGCAGAGGGATTCTTTACCACTGAGCCACCTGGGATAGTCATACAAAATGTAGGATTGCCCCCCACCCCCCACCCCCCATCCAGACACTCTCATGAGTAAAAGGCACATTTGTAATTATCCAAGGACCTAACTCTTTTTTTTCCCAGTGTTAATATACCCTTAAAATTTTAGTAATGCAATGTTCCCCTAAATTGAAAGAGACTTGTTTTCTAGTTGTTGAGAACTTTGAGAGTTGTTCTCTCTTCCAGAGAAATGGCATCTCCAGCATCACTACACTTCTTGGTGTATGAGTAGTTATTTCAGCACTGCTGTGTCAGGCTGCACTGGTAGGAGTGATTCAACACATAGGTGCCGGGATCTGCCAACTTTACTGAGTCTTCCAGTGTAGACAATTGCCAAATATTTACACAGTGAAAGACTTTTTATCATATTTTGTTTTATTTTACTTACACTTCTTTGACTCATTTCAGATATCATTTTATGTGATTTTAAAATTAGATGTTAAGTAACTTCTACTATCTATGATGATCATTTAGGGATGGTAGGGGTGGTGTTACAAAATATTTCTTATCAAAGGGAGCTACAAAGTCTGATTCAGTTGAGGAAAACAGATTTACAAAGTAGTGTTTAGTGATTTAGGCTCTGAAAACAAATTGCTTGATTTTACCACCTATTATTTAGGTGGCTTTGTACAAGTTAATTAACCTCATCTGTAAAATGGGGATAACATACCTACCTTATTGGGCTGTGTGAGGACAACAATAACGATTAATTAATATTTTTAAAGCACTTCAAATGCTGCATAATTGGCCCATCAATTGCCACATATTAAGTACCAAATATATTTTAGTTAAATAAAACAAATACACTCTCTCCAGGAAATCTCACTTATGTTCATATCTTCAATATCCATTTATACATTATTATGGACATTTTTCTAAATTTAAAAATCTTTCGAGTGAGCTTCATCTAAAAAGTACATATACATTTCATAATGATATCTGGTAGAGACTTGGGAGAAAAACAAAAGCCTTTCAAGTACATAATTTTCCAAGTACTAGGCTAGCCAATTACCCTTCTTAGATAAGAAAAAGAGGGTTGAAGAACATTTATGCTCTGGTAACCTCAGAAACCAAAGGAACAAAAATCCCAAGGAAGAAAGACAAATGGAGAAAAGATATTTACATTTAATTTCGAACAGCCTCTGTCTCTTACTATGCTAAGAAGAAGCAAGAATTTCCTGACATAGTTACCGATTTTTCCAGAAATAGAAAAACATTATGGTAGGAAAGGCATATTTAATGTTATATACAAATTATCAAACTGTAAACGTCAGTCATGAGGCATGTAGCAATATTCACTTAATCTAGAGAATACGCTTCATTGTAGGAAATGGCATTGGCTTACTTCAATGAGTTGCGTTACGTGAGTCATCCGTGACTGAGCACCACAACAGTAACACACTCTGCCCCTTATCTCTCAGTTCTCAGGTGAAGCCTTACATTTTCAAAGAAACCTTCTTTGACTACACACTCTATGTAACGTTCCTTTGTTTCTCTCTCAGGACAACATACATTTCCTTCTGTGCACTTGTTATAGTTTGTAATTATACACTTCAGTTCAGTTCAGTCGCTCAGTTGTGTCTGACTCTTTGCAACCCCATGGACTGCAGCACACCAGGCTTCTCTGTCCATCACCAACTCCCAGAGCTTCTGAGTTTGCTTAAAAAAGAATAGTCTGCCTCATTAGACTTTACACATGGGAGTAGTTGCTCTTGCAGTGCTCAGAGTTGTCCCCGCCACAGCACCAAAACATATATAGCTTGACAAATACTTGTTGCATAGACAGACTGGCATTTTAGCTTCTGGGGTATACATGTGAGATATGGGCTAAAAATATGAATTTGAAAGTTATCTGCATTTAAATAGTATTTTAAAACAAGAGAAAGGATGAAATTACCCATCTCAGGAGAGATAGGGGTGGGGGGAGCTTTGGAGATCAACATTTTTTTGTTGAAGAAATGAAGATGATGATAAAGGATACCCCAAAAATGAATGGTTAGAGATGTAAAAAGAAACCCAGGAGAATGTGCTGCCAAGACAATCAGGAAAAGAAGCTCTCTTAAGACAGTGGGACTGATTAGTTGTGACAAATACAGCTAAGAAGTAAATTAAGATCAGAATAGAAATGTTACCATTGAGTTGGGGAGCTTCAGGGTCATTTTTGGACTTCCTGTCAGTCCAGGGGCTAGGACTTTGAGCCTGCAATGCAGGGGTCCTGGGTTTGATCCCTGGTCAAGGAACTAGATTGCATATGCTACAAGGAAAAGCTGGCTTAAAATTCAGCATTCAAAAAGCTAAGATCATGGTATCCGGTCCCATCACTTCATGGCAAATAGATGGGGAAAAAGTGGAAACAGTGGTGGATTTTATTTTCTTGAGCTCCAAAACCATTGCAGATGGTGACTGCAGCCACGAAATTAAAAGACGCTTGCTCCTTGGGAGAAAAGCTATTAATACAACTTAGACAGCATACTAAAAAGCAAAGACATCACTTTGCTGACCAAGGTCTGTATAATCTAAGCTACAGTTTTTCCAGTACTCCCATATGGATGTAAGAGTTGAACCATAAAGAAAGCTGAGTGCTGAATAATTGATGTTTTCAAACTGTGATGCTGAAAAAGACTCTTGAGAGTCCCTTAGACAGCAAGGAGATGAAACCAGTCAATCCTAAAGGAGACCAACCCTGGATATTCACTGGAAGGACTGATGCTGAAACTGAAGCTCCAATATGGCACCTGATACGAAGAGCCGACTCATTGGAAAAGACCCTGATGTTAGGCAAGATTGAGGGCAGCAGGAGAAGAGGGCAACAGAGGATGAGCTGGTTGGATGGCATCAACAACTCAGTAGATATGAGTCTGAGCAAACTCCAGGAGATGGTGAAGGACAGGGAAGCCTGGTGCATGGGATCACAAAGAGTCAGACACAACTTAGCGACAATCAAGGTTATTTCTGATGTTGATAAGAGTGATTTGGGGTGGGGAGTGGGGATGACAGGTTAGAGAGGGCTGGGAAAGGAGGTGAGCAACTGGAATCGGCTGGTGTAGAACACCTTTTGAAGAAGTTTTGCTCATAAGAGAGGATACAACAAACAAAAAAAGTTGGAGGGGAATGAGGTATCCGTGGAACTTTTTTGTTTTGTGTGCATTTTTTTCTTTCTGTGGAACTTAATAGAATATGTTTGTATGGTGATGGGACATTCAATAGACAGAGTAATTATTAATAAAGGGAAAGAATATTAAGGAAGATCCCTTAGTAGTTTCTTTTTCCTTTTTTAACTGCACGGGGAATTTCCCCAACCAAGGACTCAATTCTCACTCTCTGCACTGGAAACACAGAGCCTTAATCACTGGACCACCAGGGAAGTCACAGTAGGTTTCTGATAAGGAATCAGTGCTGGTTTTCTGTAGCCTTCTTTGACCTAGCCCTATGAACCAAGTTTAAGAGATAAGCAAAAAGTAGTTATCAGGACTTCATAATACAGCCCTGGAGGGTTGTCAAACAACTCTGAAAAGATCTTCAAGAAATTACATCTTCTCAGCTTCCCTGGAGCTGGGAATTAGTTCCAGGGTTTTCCAAACTTGGGTGCTATTGGTATTTTGGTTCAGATACTCTCCTGTTAGGGGCAGCTGCTGCTGCGACACTTCAGTCATGTCCGACTCTGTGTGACCTCATAGACGGCAGCCTACCAGGCTCCCCTGTCCCTGGGATTCTCCAGGCAAGAACACTGGAGTGGGTTGCCATTTCCTTCTCCAACGCATGAGAGTGAAAAGTCAAAGTGAAGTCGCTCAGTCGTGTCCAACTCTTAGCGACCCCATGGACTGCAGCCTACCAGGCTCCTCTGCCCATGGGATTTTCCAGGCAAGAGTACTGGACTGGGTTGCCATTGCCTTCTCTGCCTTTTAGGGGCAGGGGGTTGAATCTCCTGTGCAGGGTTGAATGTTTCACCAAAACCCTGGCCTCTACCCACATGGACACCAGTAGTATCTAGTTGTGATACTCAGAAACCAGAAATTGCTAAATCTTTGTGTGAGGGTTGGAGAGCAGATTGCCCCAGCTGAGAATCAATGATTTATTCAAACCTGAAAGTGAAAATCACTCAGTCATGTCTGACTCTTTTCGACTCCATGAACTCTACAGTCCATGGAATTCTCCAGATCAGAATACTGACCTTTTCCTTCTCCAGGGGATCTCCCCAACCCAGGGAATCGAACCCAGGTCTCCTACATGGCAGGCGGATTCTTTATCAACTGAGCTATCCGAGAAATCCTGTTCAAACCTAAGAAAGTCTAATTAAAAAAAAAAAAATCAGCTAATCTTAACAGCTGTTTTCATTGCCTTATGCTCTTATGGAAAATTATCATAAACTTGGTATGAAAGCATATTGTTCTATATATATATGTTCTAGTTTTTTAATTACTAAAGAAATACTGTAATATAACTTTTAATACTTTCAGTAGAAAGAACAATAAAAGAAAACCAAACCAAATATACACATGGATGAATTGAACTTAGGGATGATGGCAAGAAAAGGAAAGTCACTAAGATTTATTCGGTGCCCCCTACACTTCACACTGAGATTCCCCAGCGGCTCAGTGGTAAAGAATCCACTTGCAATGCAGGTGACTTGGGAGATTTGGGTTCAGTCCCTGAATGGGGATGATCCCTTGGAAGAGGAAATGGCAATCCACTCCAGTATTCTTGCCTGGGAAATCCCACAGACAGAGGAGTCTAGAGGGCTACAATCCAAGGGGTCACACAACAGTCAGATATGACTTAGCATCTAAACAACAAAAGTTTACATTTTGTAAGAGATTAAAAAAAATTTCTTTACAAGCTTATTGTATAAAAGTGAAAAAAGATTATTGACAAGAAAATTTTAAACTTCATAATATCATCAGTTAACATGTTGGTACATATGCTTTAGGACATTCTGTGCATTCATTCATTCTCTTATTCATTAACTTATTACACATCAGAGGCTTCCCAGGTGGCGCCAGTGGTAAAGAATCCCCGTGTCAATGCAGGGTAGAAAAGAGGCATGGTTCCATCCCTGGGTTGGGAAGATCCCCTGGAGAAGGAAATGGTAATCTGCTCCAGTATTCTTGCCTGGAGAATCCCACGGACAGAGGAACCTGGCAGGCTACAGTCCATGGGGTCGCAGAGACAGGACTGAAGCTATTTAGCACACATTACACATCTCCCTGAGAGAGGACAGGAACTGGAAAGTCAAGGGAGCTTTGTTTTTTGTTTTTGTTTTTTTAATGGGAGACATTTAGGCATGTTTTAAAGACAATGAAAGGATCAAAGTCAGTCGAAAGAGGAAAATGGGATGACAGGTATAGTGAGGTTTCTGAGAAGGAATGGATTTCAAGCACAGAGTTGGAGTCATCTTTAAATTAGGGGAGGAAAAACAAAACCATTGTGAGAGGATTGAAAGAATACACACATATGCACACGAATGTATGTATCTGACTGTATCTACAGGTATGTATATTCCTGTATCTACCTGTAAGTATGTATCTTGTATCTACAGGTAGGTATATATTTTTTATTTTATCTATATGTATGTATCTTACTCTATCTACATGTTTTCACCATGTGAGCTACTCAGGAACTTGCTTTTTCACTTATCCTTGTAACCATTTCCCCCTCCTGCTGTTACTCTTCCTTACCATCATTTTCAACAGTATCCTAACACATGAAGTAGTTCAGTCTTTAAAGCCACCTCGCAACGCTGGGCATTTTCGCCGTCACAATTTTTCACTACCATCAACGCGGGACTTAGTATCACGATGGTGACATATTTGTAGCTACCCAGGATTATTTTTTGATCAGAAATTCATGGAAGAGGAACTGCTGAGTCAAATGGTCAGCCTAACTCGAGGGATAAAAGTCGCGTTTAAACGTCACAGTCATCCTCAGGTATGCATTCTTTACCTGAGGAGGAAACAGAAGCAGAGAGGTTAAATAATTGGCCCAAGGTAAAAAATAATTGCAAGTGACGGATTTCAAAAGCCGCGCGGGCTCATCATGCTGCGGCAGGGATAGAATTTGCGGTTTAGGCGATTCTTTTTTTTTTTTTTTTTGGTGTGTTTCTGTGGGGGAGGGGCCGGGCAGCAGGGAAGGAAACTTGTGTCGCAGCAAAGAAGGAGAAGGGGAGGGAACTCATGTCAGAACCCGAGCCGACTGCGCCGAGAAAGGGTAGGCTCAGGATTCGGTGGGCCCCCAAGCCGCTGTGCGGGGCAGCTCCGAGGCTGTGACCAGCTCCAGGGAGGTCCGGCCCGCGGCCGCGCCGCGCCGGGTGGTTGCCAAGGGTCTGCCCAGTTTGCTGCTCTAGTTGCTAGGGCCTCCATCTTGAGGCCGGTGGCTGCGACACTCCCGGAAGGGGTTGCCGAGTGGGGCATTCACTTCCGGTCTGGGGCCTGCGGCGGCGACGGCGGCGGCGGTGGCGGCGGCGGCGGCGGCGGTAGCGGGTCGGTGTAGAAAATGGCGCTGGTGCAGCGGCTCGGGCCTCTCCCCGCGGCGCTACGGAGGGCTTGAGGCTCGCGAGCCTCACTCGCCGCGCCCCACTTGCTCGTGCACTTTACACACATGAGGTGAGCGGGGCGGGGGCCTCCCTCCGGGCGGGAGGAGCCTCGGGCGCTGCCGCAGGGCCCGCGATCGCGGGCGGCGGCGGCGGCGCCGGGCGTCCCCGAGACCTCGGGCCTCGGCGAAGGGGGCGCCGGCTGCGCCGCTGCGGAGGCCGGACGGGAGGCCCGGAGGGGCCGCGCTGCGCCGCTGGGGCCGGGCCGGGGGCTGCGGCTGGCCCGCGCCGCCTGACCGCAGTCGGTGCTGCAGCCCCGCAGCTTTGTGAGCCCCCCCGGGCTCCCTTCCCCCCGCCCCATCCGGCCCCGGCGCGAGCCTCTGCAGCAGCAGCTCCGTTTTCACGCGCATCTCTCTCTCTCTCTCTCCCTCTCCCCCTTTTTCTTTTCCGTTTCAGAGAATTGGAAGCTAAAGCTACCAAAGACGTAGAAAGGAATCTTAGCAGGTAAGATGGGCGCGCTTTCCGCCTCTCACCCCCTTTGATTAATCGTGTATTTCCACCCTGGCTCGCCCTTGCTGGGTTTAGAAGTTCTCCCGTGTCATTTTCTATCGCACGCAGGGAACAGACACGGAGAAGAGGCTGGAGGGAATACTGGATGGAGGAATTGCGGGGAGATGCGTAATTACGCGTGTGTTCCTTTCTTGGGCGGGGGGTGGGGGTGGCAAAAAACAGCGAAAAGCAATTCTTGTAAACTTAGTTAAAGCATTCTCACCCTTTTAGAATTTAATTAGGGGACTTGTGCATTAATTACTATTGTAAATGGTTGCAGGCATTGTGTGACTCATGATTGAGGCGGCCCTTATGGCGGGCTGTCAAACTGTTTTGGCTTCCCCGTTATTACTTTGTAACTCAAATTGTTGCCTTTATAAAAAGATACTATGTCTTCGCCCCCCCCCCCCCCCACACACATTGTAGTCAGGCGGATTCTGTTGCACTGGAAACAGTTTTGCCCTTGAACTTTACCGAGCATAGACTGCGTTTTGTTTTCTTTTGAAAATACATTTATACCTACGTTCGGCGTGTGCTCCTTTTATCAGGTGGTAAAATAATTAAAAATCTGTTCCCAGTAAGTGGTTCTCACTCCTTTTGGACCTGAGTGCTTTTGCACTGGTAACTTAAATCATCACCACAAAGGGCTTTTTTTGTTTTTTAAACGATGCCCCTATGAAAATGTCGAGCTTTATTGAGCTGTAATTGCTTAAGCATCAAGGCATTTAACTCTTTTTCACATTCATTTTCTGGTCTTACAGTCTTTTCCTTTCTTTTTCGCCGTTTTCTTTTGCATCATATTGGGACACTGAGAGAAACTTCTAGATTAGCCTAATCAGTGAGCAGCTTTTACTTGAACGAAATAAAATAAAAATTGTCTGTCTCAGGTCTTAATGTAGTTTGTGCTTGGTGATTGTAAGTTTTGTGTTTGTATTGAGGTCTTAACATTCACAATTCAAATCATCTGAATGTATTTTCAGCATATAGAATCATTTCAAATTGCTGGTCTTTGGGGTTATATAGATATTAATTTGTTAAACTGGTCATTAAAGAATCTGTTCAGTCAGTGAAGGATGGTCGTCATTGGTTTAACAAATAAGAGATATTCTGTTATTCAGAATAATTACACAATCATTTAAAGGAAATTAAGCCTGACTAAATAACTGGATATTTAAGTCTTGTTAGAAGCTATTAACGTTAAGATATGAAACAATTAAACAGGTTGAGTTTTTAAGATACACTTTCAGAAGGGAGCTTTGAGTGTTAGTCTATTTCTGTTTTTGCTTTGTCAGGTAACTATCAGTATGATTCTGTGGAGGTTTTCTGGGACGTAATTAAAAATTGTCTCTACCACAGGTATAATTTCTATATGCTATTACAAGTTGGATGGAACTTGGAGTCTGTATCAGCTGTGTATCAGAGTTTGAATCCCAGCTTTGTCACTTAACAATATGACCTTGACTCTAGGCAAATCACTTAGCCTCTCTCTTCCTAATCTGTAAAGGGAGAGGTTTGGGCCTGCCAGTTGCCAAGGTCTGTTAGGCCCCTTGGGTTTTATAAAAAGGAGTCAAGTGTTGTCCCTGGCCACAGACTCCATGTGCATTGTCGGAGGAAGGCTGGCTGTAATGGGCACACGAATAACTACCACCAGGCTAATGGTGCGAGGGTCAAAAGAAGATACCATTCCATTCATAAATTCCAAGATCTTCAGCTGGTTAGAAGGAATGAAAAGGAAAAACAAATATAAAGGATGTTACAGGCCACTGTGTACCAAGGTCCCTGTGCGAGGGGAACATTTCCTAAAGGTTAAAAGTTTTCTGAGGAGGGAGAGAAGATTAGGTGGGCAAATGCTTCCTTTCAACTCCATCCTTAGCGCTGTGCTTCCTTTTTTCCAAATAAGGAGAGTATATTTGTCTTTACCAATTTGTGCCTCCCCAGGAAGGCATTACCCTATATTCAGTTAGTAAACATTTCTTGCCCATCTTAGATGTTCCAAATGCAAGGCTAGGCACTAGGGAAGTTCAGAACGGCAGCAGCTGAGTTTAGTGGGTGTTTTCTGTCTGCCTGGCACACTTTGAAGATCTTACATCGACTCATCTGATCCTGGAACTCTCTGAGGTAGGTGCTTTCAGGATCTCGGTCTCTGTTTTACAGGTGAAGACTTTGATGCACAAAGAGGTTAAGTAACTTCCAGGAGGCCACACCACTGGTAAACTGCAGGAGATGTTACGCTTTGGGCTATATTGTGTTGCCTTGCAAGAGGCATGGTTCTTCACTTCCAAAAAACGTGAAAGTCTCTTTGGAGAGGCAGAACCCACATATACAGGCAGCACTCCTAGATAAGAGTTTCTCATCCTGGGCACTGTTGACCTCTTTTTTGGCTGTGCCACGAGGCACGTGGGATCCTAGTCCCCTGACCAGGGATCAGACCTATGCCCCCTGCACTGGAAGCTCGGACTCTTAACCAGTAGACCCACTGTTGACATTTTGACCAGATCATTTGTTTTGAAGTCTGCCCTGTGTACTACGGGATGTGTAGCAGCATTGGCCAGAAATACTCACTCAGGTGTGACAGTCAAAAAACGCCTTAAGATACCACCAGAGGTCCCCTCGGGTGAAATCACCCCCACTGTTCTAGATCTTCATGTTTCCTGAATATAACCAAACATTTGGATTTTTAACATTAAATCTGTAAGCATTAAATATCTTTTGTAATACCCTGGGACTCCAAATTCCCACTGTGTAGACCCCCTGTTGGGAAACTCCTCCAGTCTCTGAATGAATGACGGAAGTCTTATTGCCATTCTCCTTTTCCTCTGCTAAGCTGCAAACCCTGAAGACAGAGTGCCAGGTAGCCAGAGCCAGTTAAATAAAATTGGCACAGTGGATAAGTTTGGTTGCCCACATGAGGCCAACTCTCTTAATTTACTGTCGGCCATTAAAGTTGTCACTTTTTGTCAGTATCCTGGCATTCAAAAGACAAATGTGTAATGTAATGTCTAGATACGGGAGATCACCACTGAAACTAAATTTTAAAGAATGGAATCCATTTTAGAAGGCAGAGAAAAAGGCAGTGTGGGAACAACAGCAGAAATAAAGGTACGACATCCAGAAAGTACAGGCGATTTGAAACAGCAGTGAGTAGTTTAGTTGCATCGGCGTGTAAGGGTGGGGGCAGGGGTAGAGTTTCTTGAATATCCGGTGGAGGATATTTTGCATAAATCTTACATTGTGGGAAGCTACTACGAAGCTTTTAGGTAGGGTGGTGATAGGATAGAAAAATGATAACTAGTGATCTAGGCAAGAGGTGAGGACGACCTGAATTAAAGTGGTAGTAGAAAAGCAGGAGTGTGATTACTCAGATGTTGAATCTGAGGGTTGGCACCTACTTACTGGAATTAGTTGTGAGAGGAGTCTTGGAACTGCAGGAGTCTTGGGACTTGCCTGCCCATCCAGTGGTCAGGAATCTGCCATCAAGTGTGGGAGAGTTGGGATCAATCCCTGGTTGGGAAACTAAGAGCCTATGTGCTTTGAGACAGCTCAACCCATGGGCAGCAGCTGTTGAGCCTTCGAGCTCTAGAACCTGTGCACCACAACGAAGACCTGATGCAGCTAAATTAAAAAAAAAAAAATCCACTAAATATACAGGGGTCTCCGTCTTGGGTGGAGGGGAGATTGACTCAGCCTCTGAATAAAATAAATGTGAGAACAGACATCGAGGTTTGGGGAAAAAAGATGATAAATTACAGTTTATGGTTTAAAAAAAAAAAACCCTTCTAATTCAATGTATCTAACATTAAAAAGTAAGTATATGTGTGTGTATGTAAATTCATATATAAATATGTATATAAAGTACATATATAAATTAAATTTTGTAAATTACATGTACAGGAAGCCAAAATGATAAAAATCATTGCATATTTAGATCTAGACCATAAGACCAGCTAATATTTGGATCCCTTCATTTCACAAGTGAGAAAGCTGTGGTCAAGGTTATAGTCTCTAAAGTGACAAATCTGGGATTCAGACAGACCTTTTGACTCTAGGGTATTTCAGGCTAGGCAGTATTTTATATTGCACAATAGGAAAAAAGGTAACTTGGGTTTGTTCTTTCTTTCTGAAAATAGAATAATTACCTCAATAGACTATTTTGTGACCATTTTACTAATGTAGTGTGTTATCTGACGTAGAAGTTACATGCTTTATGTTATGCTGATTTCCCCCCCGCCCCTAAAACCAACCATTAAATGCCATCACATGAGAGAAGTTGTTAAAGATTTTGCATACTGTATAATGTAGCATCTAACCTGGAATGTTTTTATCTGAGACACCTTTACCTGGGATGTGCTAACTAAGAAAAGACTAGAGAAAGCAGGTGTGAACTTCCTAGATAGGGTGCTCTTGGAATTCACCCAACTTTATTTGGGGGGAGAAGCTTCTGATTTTGTTCAATTTTTGTGTTGCTTTCCTGTGATGTGCTTTGTAGGCCAACAATTTCATATTGATAGGTTTCTTTCTAGCTTTATTTGGAAGCTATGTGGTACATCAGTTGGTAGAATAAATGAATCGTAAAAGGTAAGCTTAATTTTAATGTGTGTAACAACCCTCTGGAAATTTTAAATATAAACATTAAAAAACCTGAGTACCATTCTGTAACCTCTTTTGAATTTTGGTATCTGAAATAAATCTGTGAGTATAAATTACCGTCCTTTACAGCTCCGTTTCATGACAGTCTCAAAAGTATTGCCCACAGTTGGAAAGACTTAAATATGGCTGTATATGTTCTGCTTAGGTTAACTTATGATGTCTCTCTCTCAAAATCAAGAAAATGTCCTCCCATTTAAAAATTTTTAAAAATCATCCTAATCTTGATTAAGGTAGCAAGAAGAGTGCAGTGAACATTTGTATCTCCACCTAGGTTTACCAGGTACTAGTATTTTGCCACATTGGTTTTATCATGCCATCACCCCTAAATAAAAACCAAGGGCATTCTGTGTAACAGCAATCAAATAGATCACAGTTGGAGAGGTTTAGCTTTGTTACGGTACTATTTGGTTCATATTCAGATTTTCCCAGTTGTCCTAATAATGTCTTGTCTTCTTTTTTCTCAGTTCCTTAATCCAGGGTTGCATTTAGTTGTCTTCATTTCCTTCCATCAGGAGCAGTTCTTCATCCATTTCTTCCCCGTTAGTGACTGACATTTTGGTATAGTCCGGACTAGTTGTTTCTGTGGACTTGAGTTTGGATTTGTCCTGTGGTTTCTGTACGATTAGGTTCAGGTTGGACCTTTTTGGCCGCAGTGTCACGTAGGTGACGTGTTCGTTGTCAGTGCCTCCCATCAGGTGCCCTCCCCACCACTCGGAAGGAAATTAACTGAAGGTTTACCCAGTACTTTTACCTTTACACTAACTCAGTGTTTTGTTTTGTTTTTCATTTTAGGATGTGCCAAACAATTAGTTGAAGCTGAGGTATAATTTTAAATAGTTGAGGTTACAATAATTACAAGTCTTTTTTAAATTGGCCAACTGTAATGATTGCAACTTTTTTGAAAGGTTATTCTGAAGAGAACTTCTTTTATTGTTAGACATAAACGTTGTGTGTTTTTGGCTTTTCACCTGTAATAAACTGATAACCCAGGTAAGAAAATGAAACCTTGGGCTGGGCTTGTGATATGCTTTCTTCAAAAGAACGCCCCTGTTGAAATTAGAGTGGCATTGTGGCACTGCAACAGTCTCTCATCTTGAATTCCGCAGGGACCACAGATGGTAGGAAATAGTTCAAAAAACTGAATGTGTGCTTTAAAAAAATCCTTAGAATACTTCAAAGGCTGTGGCTCCCCAAATACTAAGAAACATTGTATCATAGGGAGGATGATAGAGGAGCTGAATAATGTGAATAAAGAGATTTTTAAGATTTTAAAAAGAGAAAGTAACATTTGACTAAGGCATAGTTTCTCTTAAAAAAAAAAATCTCAAACAGCAACAATGTGAAAATAAAAGAGTTGACCCTCAGGGAGTTGGTTCCAAAACCCCCAGCCCAGCCCATTCCAAAATCCAGAGATGCTCAGATTCCTCATATAAAATAGCATAGTGTTTGCATATAACTTACACACTTTCTCCCTTATATTTAAATCATCTTTTAGATTACTTATAATACTTTATTCAATGTAAATATTATGTAAATAGTTGTAAATACAGTGTAAATGCTATCTGAACATTTGTCCATGTATAGCTATTCAGGTTTTGCTTTTTAGAACTTTCTGGATTTTTTTCTGATCCTTGGTTAATTGAATCTGAATTTGGAACTTGGGCTTTGGGAGCCCAACTGTATAGTTTAAATGTCCTATCAAGGTGGTCTTGAATTGCATACTCTGTGTGAGATGGTTATGAAGCAGAAATCCTAGTGTTTCTACTCTTTTAACAGGGAAAAGGCATTTTGAATTTTAGTGTGTTGTGTGACCATGACTCAGCTGACTTCCCGTTTCAAATGGAATGTTCAAAACAGATTGAAACTTGGTTAAGGAATTTTATACTTTGAACCTTACAAGATATTTTCTGCAAACATCAATTGATTAGATTTTGTATAAAAACAAACACGATGAAACCAAGTCATTTGTTTTGCTGTTCTTACTAGTAATTTTGAGTCAGCCAGCATTGATTGAACGGCTTGCTGCAGTGATACTGAATATTTTTTACAATTTTGACATCTGTGCTTTGTTGACTTTGGTCTCTTTTTTCTCTTACTCTTTTGGAGTATCCCCATAAAACACTAGAACATAGTGCTGTGTGGTGTGAAATATGCACTGATTTTAAATGTGTTTTAAGCATTACTTCACCGTGTCAGGGGCTTCCCCGGTGGCTCAGACAGTAAAGAATATGCCTGCAGTGCGGGAGACCCAGGTTTGATCCATGGGTCGGGAAGATCCCCTGGAGAAGAGAATGGCAACCCACTCCAGGATTCTTGGCTGGAGAATCCCATGAACAGAGGAGCCTGTTGGGGTCCTCAGTCTATGGGGTCACAAAGAGTCAGACACAACTGAGCAAATCTCTGTTTGTTGCTGTTAATTGACCATGCAAGGATGTCAGAGAAATATGTTTCACTTAATATTCTACTTGTGAGTCCCTAGATGATGTGAGGCACATAAGTGAGAATCTCACTGTGAAAAGCTAGAAGGGAATGTAAAATGTGCCTTCTCTACATTGCTGCAAGTTAATCATGCTCAAGCTGCAATTCTCAGCCTGTCACTTAGAAACTTCCACCGCTTCTCTAATGACTCTGGAATTGAAGCCCAAACTCTAGTCTGTGCTAAGCTTATCTGTTTAGCTTTATCCCTTCTACCTCTTGCTCTGTCCTCAGTTCCTCCTTCTCTGAATGTCTTCTTCAATTTCTCCCTCAAAAAATTTTTTTTCTAACACTTTGACATAGCATAAAGTTCACCCTTTTAAAGTGTATGATTCATTGGTTTAGTTTATTTGCAGAATTGTGCAATCATCACAGCTCCCTAATTCCAGAACATTTTTTATACCCCCCTCCCCCCACCCCTCAAAAAATAACCCATACTTACTATTGATCACTCCCCCTTCACCCCACCTCTGGCCTCTGGCAAACCACTAGTCTATACTCTGTCTGTATGGTTTTGCCTATTCTGGACATTTTGTATAAATGGAATCATGTGACCTTTTGTCTTGCTTCACTAAGCATGTTTTTACAGTTCATGCGTGTTGTGGCATGTATCGGCACTCCATTCTTTTTATGGGCAAAAAATAATCCATTGTGTAGCTATACCACATTGGGTTTATCCATTCACTGGTTGGTGGGCATTAAGGTTGCTTCCACTTTTGGGCTATGATGAATAATGATGCTGTGACCATTCATTTACAAGTGTTTGTGTGGACGTGTGTTTTCAGTTCTCTTGGGGATGCACCTTGGGGTGGAATTTCAAGGCATGTGTTCTATGTTTTAACTTTCTGAGGGACCACCAAGCCTTTCCAAAGCAGCTGCACCCATTTTCCATTTCTAACAGCAGTGTATTTCATTTTCTCCACGTCCTCACCGATGTGAGTGGTATCTCATTGTGATTTTGATTTGCGTTTCTATAATGACTGATAACGCTGCACATCTTTTCATATGCTTACTGACCATTTGTGTATTTGATTTGGAGAAATGTCTATTCAAATTCTGTGCCCATTTTAAATTTGGTTATATTTTATTGTTGAGTTGTCAAGAGTTCTTTATATGTTCTAGATGCAAGTCCTTTATTGGATTAATGATTTACAAATACTATCTCCCATTCTGTGGGTTGCCTTTTCACATTCTTGATGTCCTCTGAAGCACAGAAATTTAAAATTTTGGTACAGCCAGTTTGCTGTCTTAAACTATTTTAAAATTTTTATTTATCTCTAATTGGAGGATAATTGCTTTATAATATTGTGTTGCTTTCTGCCATACATCAACATGAGTCACAGCCATAGATGTACATATGCCCCCTCCCTCTTGAACCTACCCACCCCATCCCACCCCTTTAGGTTGTCACAGAGCACTGCTTTGAGCTCCCTGTGTCATAGCAAATTCCTGCTGGCTATCTGTTTACATACAGGAATAGATATGTTCCCATGCCACTCTCAGATTATCCCACCCTCTCCTTCCCCCACTGTGTCCACAAGCCTGTTCTCTATGTCTGCATCTCCATTGCCGCCCTACACGTAGCTTCATCAGCTTCATCAGTACTTCTAGAAAGTATCATCTTTCTAGATTTCCATATCTATGCATTAATGTATGATATGTCTTTCTCTTTCTGACTTCACTCTTTTTTAATAGGCTTTAGGTTCATCCACCTGATTAGAACTGACTCAGATGCATTCCTTTTAATGGCTAAGTAGTATTCCTGCATTGGAGAAGGAAATGGCAACCCACTCCAGTGTTCTTGCCTGGAGAATCCCGGGGACGGGGCAGCCTGGTGGGCTGCCGTCTCTGGGGTCACACAGAGTCGGACACGACTGAAGCGACTTAGCGGCAGCAGCAGTATTCCATTGCATATAGGTACTATAGCTTCTTTATCCACTCACCTGTTGATGGACATCTAGGTTGCTTCCATGTCCTAGCTGTTGTAAATAGTGCTGCAGTGAACACTGGGGAACATGTGTCTTTTTCAGTTGTGGTTTTCTCAGGGTATATGGTGGAAAAGGAAATGGCGGCTCACTGCAGTATTCTTGCCCGGCAGTTTCCATGGACGAGGAACCTGAGCCTGGCGGGCTGCAGTTCATGGTGTCGCAAAGAGCCGGACACGGCCGAGCGACAGACACACACAGGGTAGATGTCCAGTAGTGGGATTGGTGAGTCATAGAGTAGTTTTAATCCTAGTTTTGTTTTAAAGAATCTCCATACTGTTCTCCATAGTTGCAGTATCAATTTACCTTTCTACCAGCTGTGTAAAAGGGTTCCATTTTCTCTACACCCTGTCCAGCATTTATTGTTTG
Organism: Bos javanicus; assembly: GCF_032452875.1. Taxonomy (NCBI): domain Eukaryota; kingdom Metazoa; phylum Chordata; class Mammalia; order Artiodactyla; family Bovidae; genus Bos; species Bos javanicus. The sequence continues at coordinate 22,363,567 of NC_083892.1, forward strand.
TAGATTTTTTGATGTTGGCCGTTCTGACGGTGTGAGGTGATACCTCATTGTAGTTTTGATTTGCATTTCTCTAGTAATGAGCGATATCGAGCATTTTTTCGTGTGTGTGTTAGCCATCTGTATGTCTTTGGGAAAATGTCTGTTTAGGTTTTCTCCCTCTTTTTGATTGGGTTGTTTGTTTTTCTGGTATTGAGCTACATGAGCTGCTTGCATATTTTGGAGATTAATCCTTTGTAAATTGTTTCATTTGCTATTATTTCGTAAACATTTTCGAGTGTATATTTCAGTGAAATTAAGCACATTGATAATGTTGCTCCACTGTCACCATACCCCGCCATAACTTCATCTTGCAGAACAGACTCTGCACCTGCTAAACAATAAGCCCCGTTCTCTCCTCCCCTCCACCCTTGGGAACCACCATCTACTTTGTGTCTCAGTGAATCTGACTGCTCCAGGTAACACGTGCGTGGAATCACAGTGTTTGTCCTTTTGTGATTGACTTCACTTAGCAGAATATTCTCAAGGTTCATACCTGTTGTAGCATGTCATGCAATTGATTTTTGTATGTTGATTCTATATCCTGCAGCTTTGGTGAACTCATTTATATAATTTCCTTTCCAATCTTAATGCCTTTTATTTCTTTTTCTTTTCTTTTTTTATTGGAGGATAATTGCTTTACAGTGTTGTGGTGGTCTCTGCCATACAGCAACTCAAATTAGTCATAATTTTATATATATATATATATTCCCTTCCTCTTGAGCCTCCTCCCCCACTTATTTTTCTTGCCTTATTTTCCTAAGTAGAACCTACGGGAAAATGTTGAATAGGAGTGGTAAAAGTGAACATCTTTGTCTTGTTTCATCTTAGAGAAAAAGCATTCAGTCTTAACCATTAAGAACAATGTGAACTATGGACTTTATCAAATTATTGAAGTTCCATTCTATTCCTGGTGTGAACATTTTTGTCTTGTCTTGAAAGGGTGTTGGATTTTGTCAGACGCTTTTTCTGTATCTGTTGAGATCATGTTGTCTTATCCTTTGTTCTGTCAATGTTATATTATGTTGATTTTTGTATGTTAAACCAGCTTTGCATCCCTGGGATAAGTCTCACTTGGGCATAGCATATAGTTCCCATTATATGTTGCTAGATTCGATTTATTAGTCATCTGTTGAGGATTTTTGAGTTGGTGGTCACAAGGGTTATTGATCTGTACTTTTTTCTCTTCTTGTGACATCTTAATGTCTTTTGATAGCTGGTGTGGTCTGGTCTGAAATCTGGAATCTTGAACTGTTTGCTTTGGCATCTGCCTCATTCTGAACTGTGCATTAATAATTGTTTCTATATATCCAGTGCCATTTTTCCTTTTTGATTTTTTTCCAGTTTTTAAAAACATTTTACTACTTTTCATTGCACTGGGTCTTGGTTGCTATGCTCAGGTTTTCTCTAGTTGCAGTGAGGAGGCTGCTGTCTAATTGTGCTGTGTGGGCGTCTCTGTTTGCAGAGCATGGGCTCTGGAGCACAGGCCCAGTAGTTGTAGCCCACTGGCTTATTTGCTTCAAGGCATGTGGGATCTTCACACACCAGGGCTTTAACCTGTGTCCCCTGCATTAGCAGGCGGATTCTTAACTTTTAGACCACCAGGGAAGTTACTTTTCCAGTTTTATTAAGGTATGATTAACAAAGTCGATTCCATTTTCTTTTCTCAGTTAGTACATACCTGTGTGTGTGTGTTATTGAGATATAATTGACATCTGACTTTGTGCAAGTTTAATATGTACAACTTGCTGGTTTGAAATATTTATATACATGTTGACCCTCGAGAAATGTGAGTTTGAACTGTATGGTCCTGCTTATCTGTAAATTTTTTTTTCTTCACTAAATACATAGTACTGTATTACATGATCTGTGGTTGGTTGAACCTGTTGATGTGGAACTGTGGGTTTGAAGGGCCAACTGTAAAGTTACATGCAGCTTTCGACTGCATAGGGTCTGTGCCTGTAATCCCTGCCTTGTTCAGGGGTCTGCTGTATTCCAGCAGGATTACCACAGAAGTATTAGCTGGCATCTCTCTCAGGTCACATAATTATCGTTTCTTTTTTGTGGTGAGAACATCTAAAACCCAGTCTCTTGGCAACTTTGAAACATAAAACACAGTATCAATGGCAGTAATCACTATTCTGTGCATTAGATTTCCAGAATTTATTCCCCTTATTTGCAAATTTATTACTCCCTTTAGTTGGAAGTCCTGGTTAACAACATCTCAATTTTCCTATCCCCTGGTCACTAGTAACCACAAGTTTGGTTTTTTTGGAGTCCACATGTATGTGATAGTCATACAGTATTTGTCTTTCTCGAACTAATTTTACTTAGCATAATGCCCTTAAGGTTCATATCCATGTTGTTGCAAATGGCAGAATTCTTTCTCAAGGCTGAATGATACTCCTTTGTATGTATATACAACATCTTCATTCATTGATGGACTTAGGTGGTTTCTCTGTCTTGGTTATTGTGAATAAAGCTGCAGTAAACATAGGAATGCAGGTATCTTTTTTGATACCCTGTTTTCATTTCTCTTGAATATATATCCAGAAGTGAGATTGCTGGATCATTAGTAGTTGTCTTTTTAATTTTTTGAGGAACCTCCATACTGTTTTCCATAGTAGCTGCACCAGTTTACATTCCCACCAACAGTGTTCAGGGGTTCCCCTTTTCTCCGTGTCTCGCCAACACTTGTTACCGCTTGTCTTCCTGAAGTAAACCATTCCAGGAGGTGTGCTATGTCTGTTTTCTACTGTATGCGGTCTTGTCTTTGGTCACAGGCTTCCTTGTATACTAACGTTAACTTAGTGCGCTGTTCTGTTCCTAGTCCCTTGTGGCTGATGTTCAGTATACACTGACGTGCATCTCTTAAGCACTTCCTCTGCATTACTTAATCTTCACAAGACACCTCTGAGGGAGGTAGCATTTAAGACCTCTTATAAACGAGATGGAGGCTTTAGAGAAATTAAACAAGTTGCTTATACAGGTCGGTAGTGGAGTTGACATTTAAACCCGCTTCTCTTTTAGGTTCAGAGCCAGAGCTCTTAACCACATGCTGTGCTGCCCAGGAAATGCTTGCTTGAATAGATTGGATTTAAACTGGTCCTTAAAGAAGTAGAATGTGGGTAGAAGAAAGAGTGGGAAGATTGCATGTGTGGTGGTGGATAGGTTTATAGTGTTAGTAAAAGCAGGAATTGGTATTTAATTGGAGTACCTGGTGCCGGGGGAGTACGGTGCAAGTAGAGCTGGTTTTTGTTCCCAGAGCAGTAATTAGTTCTATTTGGAAGAGTGAGATTAACATCTGAAATAATTAGAAAAAGAGTATTGTTTAATCAGAGGTCAAGAGTGAGTTTTGTATGAGTTGGAAGGAATTATGAAGGAACTAGTAATTAAATTAAGCCTCAAAAGAGGAGTGGATTTAGGAGAGTTGTTTAGCAAACCAGATTTTGGGTTGGGCTTTACCATTGTCTTGTGCTGTAATCCTTATAATCCTTTACTAGTATTATTTTATTGCTCAGATTATGAGGCCAGTAGAAACCCCCTTTCAAGCTCAGCTTCCTACTTCTTTAGGAGTTCCAAACTATGTATGATCTAGATCTTCATGGCTACCTCATCATATCCTATTTTTCTCTTCATTCTTAAAAGAAAGATATGCTGACTTTGAACTGTGCTTTATAGTTCAAAATCAAATGCAATATAGAAATATACAGTATTGCTGCTACCCTGACTTTTGTCCTCTTTTTCTTCACATATTTCTGTCACAAATATGTATTTTTATTAGTTTCTCTGTGTGTGTGCTTCTAGAATTCCTTTTTGCAAATACAAGCACATGGGGAAATGTATCTCCCCCCTACTTTCAACATGGAAGGTAGTATACTGAACATTTTTGTTCCCAGTTAACTGTATACCGTCCAGATCCTTTCATGTTACACACGGAGACCTTCTTACGTGTTTTATAGCAGCATAGTGTTGCATTTTGTGGATGTATCAATATTATTTAATGACTTGAGCTACTGCTTGTGACTGTAAACAAGCTTCTCTCGTGTTATCTCATTGATTAGTACCTTCTCTGATACTTTTGTTCCCTAACCCCTTTTCTATTTCCAAATAAGTACTAGTCTTCCTTATGTTGGGCTTCCCTGGTGCCTCGGATGGTAAATAATAATCAGCCTGTAATGTAGGAGACCTGGTTTGTTCCCTGGGTTAGGAAGATCCCCTAGAGAAGGGAATGGCCGTCCACTCCAGTATTATTGCCTGGAGAATTTCATGGACAGAGGAGCCCGGTGGGCTGCAGTCAGTGGGAATCACGAGAGTCGAACACGACTGGGCGACTAACACTTTGCTTATTTTCAAAAACAAAAACTTCATTTTTATCCTGTATTTTTCATATCACGGCTGCATTTTTGAAAATCTGATCACTCTTAATTCAGTTTCTGTCTCTACTAGCTGGTGAAATTATACAGCTTTGTAGGTTACCAGCAACTTCCTGTTGTGTGGTACTAGGGTGGCTTTGGTGATTAATTTAGATGTAGGAGTACAGAAGGAGGGAGAAAGGAAAGGCTGATGAGCAGATAGGGAAAGGCTGGGAGAAAACAGAGTAAGGGAAAAACAGAGTAAGGGAAAAAGTAGGTGAACAACATTTTTGGCAGAAGATGTGAAATTATTTTCATAACTAATTGGTAGCATACAGTTGGCTTCTGTGTGAAGATGACCTGCCTTACAGTGATTTGTGACTGATAGGCTAGTTGGGTGCTATGGAAAGTTCCCTCTATTTTCTATTTCCCTTGTGACTCAGCTGGTAATGCAATTGGGAGACCTGGGTTTGATCCCTGGGTTGTGGAGATCCCCTGAAAAAGGGAAAGGCTACCCACTGCAGTATTCTGACCTGGAGAATTCCATGGACTGTATATCCATGGGGTTGCAGAGTCGGACGTGACTGAGTGACTTTCACTTTTGATCACTTCTGTATTATCATTTCTAATAGCAGAGCTTCTATTTAGAAATTTTTGCTTTCTACAGTCTAGAGTTGTGATAAGCCTATCTCTCGTCAATCTTATTGATATTGTCAGCTGTTTCAGTTTCTTGTCATTACCTTGGATTTCTTCTTTGCTTTTCATTTCCACTTGCCACCATCATGGTTCAGGACATTGCACTTCTACTTGGATTACTGCAACAGTCTTTTCACCCTGTTCTGCAGGTTTGTTTGCTGCTTTTACCCAGTGCTTTTTCTCCCCTTTTCTCCCCCAGTCAGTACTGGCTCTGGATATTGCCGTGCTAGTAGGTCTTCGTGCTTTGCTGTGTCCATGCCCTTTTGTGCTTCCTTGCCTGAAAAAGCCCCTCTCTGGCTCTGTAGAAATCTTGACTTTTCTTTAAGACCCAGATCAACTTCTTACTTTTCCCTGAAGCTTTCCTTAGCTGTAACTGTAAGAGCTCATACGCATGTCTTGTTTTTCTAAACTTGCTTATAGCCTCTACCAGATGATTTCTTGTTTCCATATTTCAGGCGTGTTCAGTTGTTGTTCCTACAAAATTATAGTTTAAAAATGATGAATTCTACTTGAGTTCTCCTAGTACACAGCAGACTGCTTGACTTACAGGAATCCCCAAGCACATCCTTACTGATTTATTGATTAAACATTGTGTGGGTTGTTAATTAATAATTTTGGATGGAGAGAGTCAGATCATCCAGGTACCTTGAAGGTCTGCTTCTTTGCTGTGCTGTGGATATGCACTTTTTAAAATGGGATTTTCTTTTTGATTTTCTAACAAATGATATACACTGAACTGGACCTTGACTTTTTTTTTTCAACTCAGTGGTGTGTCTTCGAGATCTTTCTGTAAAGCCATGTTTGTTGGGGGATCCCCAATGTCACCTTCAGTTTTAACAGTTCACTAGGAAGGCTCACAGGATTCAGCACATAGTCATTCTCATGGCTGTGAATCGTAAGAATGAAAGTATACAAAACAAAATCCGTAAAGGGAAAAGGCACAGTGGTCAAAATCCAGAGGAAACTAGGAGCAAGCTTCCAAGATTTCTGTCCCTGTGATGTCACACAGAATGTGGTTAATTTCTCTAGCATCAAATTATGACAACATGTGTTAAGTGTCTACCAGGAAAGCTCATTAGAAATTCAGTGCGTAGGGTTATTTTTTAGGGGCTGATTGTGTAGGTACCATCTACAGCCAGCCCCTTAAAAAAAGTCATGGGGTTGCAAAGAGTCAGACACGACTGACGACTGAGCAACAATAGTGAACAACAATTGTAGGTACCTTCTGCCTAATATGTACCAAAATTCCCAACCGCCAAAAACAAGGTAGGCTTTTAGCAAAACTGTGTTGCTTGTATGTTGATTTGGGATTGGTGGGAACCTCCCTGAAATGCAAGTACCTTGACCCCAGGCAGGAGCTAGTCTTGCAGTCCTTTCTCAGGATAGTGGTCTCAACCTGCTGTGCTAATCATAACTCTTTCCTGCACACCATGGAAGTCTGTAACTCCCCTCCTGTAAAAAAACAAAAAAAACTAATGTGTAATGTTTCATGATTTGAGTACATTATGGTTTAACTTTCCCCTGTTGATTGGTTTTTAGTCTATTTTGGTCTATTTTGCAGTATCTATTTTGGTACATTTTCTTTTGTAGAGGCTTCTATTGAAATTGATCAGTGACATTTAAAAATTTACTATTAACAGATCCTTCCAAGTTGTTCATCAGAGGTCCTTGCTAGTTCATGTCCAACAGCAGTTTACAGGAGTATCCTTTGGAAGTGATTGCTTTGAATGATATTCATGTTGGGAATGAAGGGAAAGCTGACAATCAGGAAGAATCAGGAAGAGCAGGTCCAGGAAGGGCCTTGTGGATCCCAGACTTGCTGCCATTAAGGACACTTGTCTTGCCCTTTGTCTTCCCAAGATTCTTGGTTCACAGACTCATCTCCTTTTATCTGTCCTAATCTCCCACCTTGCTGCCTTACTCATTTGAGTGGAGGCTTGTAATTGTTTTTGTCTTTTATTATGGAAATTTTCAAACATACACAAAAGTAGAACAGAATAAAGAGCTTTCTGTACCCATTACCCAGTTTCAGCAGTTGTCATCATTTTGTCAATCTTGTTTCATTTTTTTCTCTTTTCCTATTTTTGGGAGGATGGCGTGCAGCCTAGAGTAGTGAAAGCAAATCCTAGACACGGTGTTTTAAAAAGCATTCATTTTTGGTACTAATTTATAAAAATAGTGCATGTGTACCATAATATTTTAAATAGGGGTTTTCTTTTTAAAAACTTAACAATTCCTTTAAATAGTGGTTCAGTTGTGAGGTTCCTCTGATGTTCCTAGTTCAGGAGGGTATACAAAACAAACAGACAACTTTTAAAAAATATGAGTTAACACTGTTCACAGTTTTACAAATTCTTTTTTTCATTTAACAATGTTAAGGACATTCCTTCAAATCAACAGACAGGTCAACTTATTTTCAGTGCAAATATGCTATGCTATTATAGAGCCATTTCTTTACTGATGGACATTTCAGTTTTCCGGTCATATACATATGGCCTTGTGTACCAGTGCTTTATCACTGTAAGATACCTTCTGAAGCATGGGATGGCTGGTTAGATTATGTGTAACTTTATTTATTTATTGGCTGCACCCCATGGCATGGAGGATCTTACTTCCCCCAAGTGGGGATTGAACTGTGACTCTTGCAGTGAAAGCTCGAATTCTTAACCACTGGAAGGACCATTGGGGAAGTCTCAGATTATGTGTAATTTTAATTATTAAAACTGTTACCACAATATTCTGCAAAAGGCTATAGTAATTTCTGCATTAATATAAGAGAGAGCCTCTTAATTTCTCATTTTTGCCAACACTGGATATTATTATCCCTGATCATTTTTACCAGTGAAATTAGTATGGGGTTTTTTTTGCCTTTATTAGAAAGAAAACCCAGCAGTTTATTTTGGAAAAAATGTATTGAGTTGGCTTTATACTAGGAAACGCAAAGCTTGGTTCAGTACTAGAAGATCGATCGACAGAGTTAATCATATCAGTGATCAAGAGTCAGAAATTCTATAACCATTTCAGTAGAGACAGAAAAGAATTTTAACAGAATATAGCATGCACTCATGACTGGATCTCCCAGCAAACCAGAAACAGAGAACAGCCTTTTACTGTTTAAATATTGAAATTTAATACTAATCTGGAAAACTTTTAATATTTAAGTTTTTGAATACTTACTCACATTGCTGAGAAACTTAAAATATTGAATGAAAAGGTTTATATGTTGAGAGCTCCCTTCCCCCATATGCCTAGTTCCTTCTGCCCCCTCCCCCCAGTTACTGTTGGTTTCTTAGGTGTTCTTTTAGAGTCATTTTATACACATACAGGCGAATATGAATACATAGCCTCTCTTGTACTGTCAGGCAACTTGAATTTTTCATGAGTGGTTTTTTTTTTTTTTTTTAAGGGCAAGCATTATTGCTCACTTCTGAAAGCTTTTTAGCTACCTTCATGTTTCTCTCTCTAAAAAAAGAAAAAACCTTGAACTCCTCAAACATGGACCGTTTAGCTCTTCACTAGTTGTTTCTCCCACATTGCCCTCCCACAAACATTCACAAAATAAAAAATACTAAAATTGCTGTCTTAAATATCACCAGTGTTTGGTCCCCTCTTGTTAAAACCAGTGGCTGTTCGGTCTTTGTCATTGAATCTTTGGCTGTTCTTACTCCTGATTATACTTGCATGGTGTTTGGAACTCCAGTATTTTGAGTTTCCTGTAGTATGGGGTTGGCCCAAAAGTTCGTTCGGTTTCCTATACAGTGGTTCTAATAGCTCTTAATTGTCTTTAACTTCATTGGAAACAGTTTTGTAAGAGTCTGTTGTGACAGCTGTCCTATCAATGTGCATTTTTTAAAAAAGACTTATCAACATTGGTGAGTTTTGTGTAGCCATTTTAATATTGAAGATGGAAGAAAATGCAATGCTTTTAGCATATTATAGTTTATTATTTCAAGAAAGGTAAAAAACTGAAATGCAAAAAAGCTTTGTGCGGTGCATGGAGAAGGTGCTGTGCTTGATCTAATGTATCAAGAGTGGTTTGTAAAGTTTCTCATGCTGGAAATTTGTCACTGGACGACGCTCCACACTCCAGTACTGGTTGAAGTTGATGGTGATCAAATCAAGAAATTGAGAACAGTCAATGCTATAACCATGTGGGAGATAACCAATATACTCAAAATATCCATATCAAGCATTGAAAATCATTCCCACCACCTTGACTGTGTTAATCATTTGATGTTTGGATTCTACACAAGTTAAGTGAAAAAAACCTTGACCATATTTCTGTGTGTGGTTCTTTACTTAAGACGTAATGAAAATGTCCTGTTTTTAAAAGAAATTGTGGTGGGCGATGAAAAGTGGATACTGTACAATAATGTGGAATGGAAGAGATCATTGGGTAAGCAAAATGAACCACCACCAGCCACACCAAAGGCTGGTCTTCATCCAGAGAAGGTGATTTGTTTATGGCGGGATTGGAAAGGAGTCCTCTATTATGAGCTCCTTTCGGAAAACCAAGCAATTAATTCCAACAAGTGCTGCTCCCAGTTGTTGTTTTAGTCATTAAGTCATGTCTCTCTTGCAGCTTCATGGATGGTTGCCCGCCAGGGTCCTCTGTCCTGAACATGGGATTTTCCAGGCAAGAATACTGGAGCAGGTTGTCCTTTCCTTCAGGGAATCTTTCCAACCCAGTGATTGAACCTGCATCTCCTGCATTGGCAGGCAGATTTTTTATCTCTGAGCCATCAGGGAAGCCTAACTGCTCCCAGTTAGACTAACTGAAAGGAGCTTTTGACAAAAAGTGTGCAGAATTAGTCAACAGAAAACCCAGAATCTTCCATTAGGGTAACACAAGACCACATGTTTCTTTGATAACCAGGTACAACTTGTCTGGAAAGTTCTGACTCATCCGCCATATTCACCAGACATTGCACCTTCAAGTTCCTTTTATTTTGGTCTTTACAAAATTCTCTTTATGAAAAAAGTTTCACTTCCCTGGAAGACTGTAAAAGGCACCTGGAACAGTTCTTTGCTCAAAAAGAAGAAAAGTTTTGGGAAGATGGGATTATGAAGTTGCCTTGAAAAATGGCAGAAAGTAGTGGAACAAAATAGTAAATACACTGGTCAGTAAAATTCTTGGTGAAATGAAAAATGTGTCTTTTACTTAAAAACTGAAGGAACTTTTTGACCAACCCAATACATTCTTCTTGAAGTGTTCTTACAAAAGGTGGAAGGAAATAAAAGAATTGTGTATGCACACAGTCTGAAGAAAAAAGTGAGATGTCGTCTCACTTAACTCATTTAAAGGAAACTGTTGCTTCTGAAAAGAGTGCTGGTACTTGACTTTGAGAAGTATTAGGGTGTAGGGGCGGAGAAGGCAATGGCACCCCACTCCAGTACTCTTGCCTGGAAAATCCCATGGATGGAGGAGCCTGGTAGGCTGCAGTCCATGGGGTCGCTAAGAGTCGGGCAGGACTGAGCGACTTCCCTTTCACTTTTCACTTTCACGCATTGGAGAAGGAAGTGGCAACCCACTCCAGTGTTCTTGCCTGGAGAATCCCAGGGACGGGGGAGCCTGGTGGGCTGCCGTCTGTGGGGTCGCACAGAGTCGGACACGACTGAAGTGACTTAGCAGCAGCAGCAGGGTGTAGGGGAAAGGGAAGACCATGGCTTTGAGAACCTAGATTGGAATCCTGACCCCACTCCATACTAGCTGTATGACCTTGGACAAGTCCCTTAACCTTTCTGAGCTTCAATTTCTTCATCTATAGAAGGGAAATCCCTAACATTTAAAAAAAGTGACAGATGGGAAAATATCCATAAAGTGCCCAGCATAGTCACTGTAGCGTTCTAATCACTCAGGCTTGTTCTCATTTCTAGACCCAGAACTTGCATTTTGAGATGCCCTGCTGCTAACTTTTAAGGGGAGAATGATTCTGCCGACTGGACTGTTCTCTTTGTGGAGTGCACATCAAATATGATGGACAGTGTAGACCTATCAAATGCATCAGCTCTTATTCCTTTTGATAAATAAGGTGAACAATAAACTCAAATATTTTGAAGGAATTTCTGTTAGCATTTAAATTCTGGGAGTCAGTCTTTGGGCACAGGTGGTTGTGGGCGCGTGTGTGTGTGTGTGTGTTTTCCAGTTGGCTTTCTGAAGGAGATGTGGGGAAAGTAGGGTTAGTTGGTTGTAATGACAGTTTTGAAGAGAACTTTTGTTTTTCTTATGCTTCTGGTGTAATATTTTCATGAGGAAAAATGGTTCATCTTTTAAGTACTAAAGAGGTCATTTTTGGTCTGCAAAACACTTGCTAATGTCATCAAAAGGTCTTCAAAATGAAGTTTGAGAAGGATGAAAAAAATTCCAGGTAAATAGTAAAGGAGCATCCTATAGAGTAAAATTACAGAACAAGGACTTCTCTACAATTCACAGGCAAACACAAAGAGCAAATGCTAACGATTCCTGATGTTTCTGCATAAGTGACCCTAAATATCTTAAAAGTTGAATGAATACAGTCTTCGAGATATCACTGAGAACTGGTGAGAAGGGTTCCTAACTAGGCATTTGAGTGCTTACTCAAATGTGTTAAGAAAGTATTCTTCACTGAAGCCTGATAAAAAGGTGATGAAACTGATGCACATGGTAATTTATCCCCAGTTTCTTGTTAGTGCTGAAAGAGTTTACGTCTGTAGAGCTAGTAAACAGCTTTGGTTGAGTAACATGCAGTGATGTAATTTATTTGCCTTTGTTTACTACAATGCTTGTTGTTCTCTTATGCTGTAGCTATCTCAGGCCTTGACTTCTAGGACTATAGTGTGCAAGCTTGCTCACTTCCATTGCCTCCCTGACACAGAATGCTACAGAGGGAATCATGGTTACACCTGGCTTGATCAGCCACAGGACAGTGCTACTTTGAACAAAGTGAAATGAATGACAGCAACAGTTATCATCCTCTTCTTCCAACTTCTGATTTTAGCAGTTGTAAGCTTAGCTTTACTAAATTATCATCAGTTTTACATAATGTCACTCTTTGTTTTTCGCCAACTCCCTAAGCTTAAGTTTTGGGTAATCTCAGTGTGCGTGTACCTGTAGCACCCCTTCTAGTCTCTTATGTATTTGTCTGTGTTTTCTCATTTTATCTTCTACTGCATCCCCACTGCCATATGCATTCCAGCCTTAATGAATTATTTTACAGTTTTCCAAGTGTCTAGTTCCTGTTCCTTGAACCATCTCTGCCTGGTATTGATAATGACCCCTCTGGAAATTTTCCTCAAGGGCAGAATTAGGTACTTTTCCTTTGTGTGTTGATTTTCTTTAGGTGTCTTGTGATTTTTGGTTGTCTGTTGATATTATGAATGAAGATTTAGGTTCTAGACACTAGAGTAATTAATGTAGGTAACGAGTATGTTTCCTCCAATTTTGTGTAGATTTCATTACCCAGGAGCCCTGTACATTGAAAGGGCTGGAGGAGTGTTGATGGGGAGCCCTATATGTATGAAGGGTGTTGACTCTCGGGCTTTACTTCAGTGTTTTTTGTGTTTGTTTTTTTTTTGGTTATAGGCTGAATTTGAATGCGTTTGCTACCTGTGGCTGTGTAGCCATCCAGGAATGCAGACTCAATGGGAGTTGTTGAATGGTTGGGGCCTTTCTATTCCTTATGCAGTCTTTACTCCATGCTTGTTTGTGCTCAGCCAGCTCTAATCTTGGAGCCTCTCTGGAGCTGCACCAGAGGATGGCACATACAGCCATTTAAGACTTCTCTGTGTTTATTCTTAGATTGTAGCTTCCTTTGCTCTTGTTTATTCATCAGCTGTGAATAGATTTACTACCTTTTCTCCTATCATTTTGGTGAGTGAGAGCAGAAAAGAGGAGACACACACAGTTGCCCGTTTATCTTGAAATTCTGAGCCGGGAGTTCTATTGCCAATGAACATTTCTGATTTTCAGAACTGAAACAAACTTGTATTAGTGCATTATGGATTGTTTCCCAAGTGTTGATAGAATAGTTTTGAATGTTTATAAGATATGAAATTAGTATAATGTTAAAATACAAGTCATCTTTTTATGAATAAGTTGTGTTCTAAAAATAGGTATAAAAACAGAAACTCACAGACTTAGAACTTATGGTTGCCAGAGGGGAAGGGATGGTTAGACATTTGGGAAGGCCATGCACACATTGCTGTATTCAAAATAGATAATGAACAAGGACCTACTGTATAGCACATGGAACTCTGCTCCATGTTATGTGGCAGCCTGGATGGGAGGGGAGTTTGGGGGAGAACGGATAAGTGTATATGTATGGCTGAGTCCCTTCACTGTTCACCTGAAACTACCACAACCTTGTTCATTGGCTGTACCCCAATACAAAACTAAAAGTTTAAAGTTTGGGGAAAAAAGAAGTATAAAGCTTTTTAGAGCAAGGAAAGCTGAAAATACGCCAGATACTGGTCTGGAGAGGGTTGGATGGAGGGGTGGTTCCAGGCATTGCCATTAGCTACTGAAACAAGATAACTCTGCTCATGAGATGTTGTTTACATTCTAGAATTGGAGGGAGTTGTTTGTTTGCCAATGTAAAATTTGCTAACTTTAAGTTATCTTCCTTACTATAACATTAAAGCTCTACTATTTGTTACTTACTAAGGAAAAGTACTGTTCAGTGGCTGTATACTTAGATTGAGGTTTAAAGTTGTGTTTTATATTAATGAATATGGTAAATGAATAATTTGCCATATCTTCTAATAAGAGTGAAAATGAATCTATATGCAACATTACTGTTATTCATTCATTTTGGGAAAGTTAATTGCAACTGTGTGGTTCAGGGATTTAGTGCAAGAAGAAGAACAGTTGATGGAAGAAAAGAAAAAGAAAAAAGACGACAAGAAAAAGAAGGAAGCTGCTCAAAAGAAGGTAGTATATGTATAAACTAATTACTTATATTAAGCAAATATAGTTTTAAAAAGAAATTACTCTTATTGGATTACTTAAAGCATTTGATTTAATATTTTAACTTCAGTGGTGTTTCATTTTAATATTTAATGTCTTTACTATTTAATGCATAAATAGTAATGTGTGTATAATTTAATGCATAGTTATTTGATCTTTCCAATAATTTTTTTCAAAGGTAAGTCCTTTCATAGGTCTTTATTTTTCAATTAGGTGTTCCTGGTTTTCATGATACTTACCATCATTTTATAGTGAGAAGAGCATGGAATTTGTAGCTTTCTAGAGAGGAGTTGAAGTCTGGCTCTCCCACATAGCATACAGAAGGTTGTGGCCTTCAACTTTATTTAGCTTCTCTGGCCTTAGTTTCCTTATGTTTTGTAAAATGAGAGTTGAATTAAATAAGATGATGTAATACATACACATAATAGGAAATAATAATGGAAGAAGTAATAAATATAATAGGAAATGGTGTCAGTTTTCTTTTCCCTGTTTATTTAGTACCTAGGCTCATTTTTTTTTAATGTGCAGGTTTTGTTAGGGTATATATGTATGTTTTTTACTTTAAAATTTATTTTTATTATAATATATTGATTTTACATACAGTAAAATGTTCACTTCTTGGTATACAGTTCTGTGTTGTGAAGCACGCTTAGAGTCGTATCATCACCACTGTCATAATCAAGAAACATAAGTTTCATTACCTAAAAGAGTTTCTTATGGTATCCTTCTGTAATCAAAGGATATTTAAAAATAAGCCTAAGACATAATTAATTGCTGCAAAAAAAATCTTTAGCCAGTACATTAATTAAAAACTATAATCAAAGCAACACAAATTGCAGAAAAATAAAAGATGGCTGTAAAGATTTTTACAAATTAATAGTAGAGGCTGATGACAGTTAACTGAGCTGGGCATTCGTCTCCTACCATATCGTTTCAAGGACCTTAAAAACGTTTTTAAAGACCCAAGAAGATACTATTCCATTTTTGTATTCTAATGAAAAGTTATGACTTTAATTTTTAAATAAATACCTTTTGTAGTAGCAACTGGATTTAGACTATAGTAACAGAATTACCTCCCCATTATTTAGTAGGGAAAAACTCAGGCACCGAACTATGGCAGGTAGGGAGCTACTGAAGCACAGAGAGAAGTGTTTAATTCAGCCTGAAATGGGGTAGAGAGACGGGATTTTTCTTAGAATAGAAATGAACCAAGTGAATGAGGAGCAGAATGGAAAAGGGTTCCAGCAGTAACTGAGAATTAAGTGTCCATAGCTTGTATGGGTTAAAGTATGGGTTTTGATTGAAAGGGGTGGTAGGAAAGAAGCCAAGCGTAGAAATGTCAGGGGACGAGACTGGAGAGGCTGGTCATAGCTGTTGGCACTTCCCTCATTTTGACCATTGGGTGACCAAAGACGTTTTAGTAGAGTGACATAAAATTTTCCATTTTAGAATTGTATTTAGAGCCTTGACCGAGTGTAGAATTGGGTTGGGTAGAAACTAGAGACTGTGATAATAGTGAAGGGACTATTAAAAGCATCCATAAAATTTGTTTAAAGGATATGAAGGAGGAGTAATTTAGATTGACCCTTAGGTTCTAGATTGAATGGCTAAATACATCTTGAAAGTGAAAGTTAAGTTGCTCAGTCGAGTCTGACTTTTTGTGACCCCATGGACTGTAGCCTACCACGCTTGTCCATCCATGGGATTTTCCAGGCAAGAGTACTGGAGTGGGTTGCCATTTCCTTTTCCAGAGGATCTTCCCGACCCAGGGATCTACCTGCTTTCCCGCAGATGCTTTACCGTCTGAGCCACCAGGGAATCTTAGGAGAAGTTTAACCAGGTTGGGGGATACACAGAAAGGGGAAAAGAAATATAATTCAGTTGTGGACTGCAGAGTTTGGGTTATGCTGAAGCCAGTAAACTGGAGAAGGAGAGAGTACAGAGCACTGAGGATGAGTAAGTGATGAGATGAGTTGACTTAATAGGTGACCCTTATTGTTAGCCTTTGGTTACCCAGGAATGAGGGGGAAAGATGCATTGGTTGTTGGTAGGTAAGGTTTGGGATGGGTCCTAGTATACAGAGTTTTGGCATTGGTGATGCCTTAGGCCTCTGTCAGAGGCCTGTTGGTATAGGACGGTTTTTGCAGTTGATCAGTCTTTGCTCAGGATTTGTTATGAAAAAAGTTGTATCTCTTTAAGTCTAAAGTTGGGAGGAAGGCTTATCATACTCTTGTTTGAAGGCCAATTACTTAATGAAAAGAGAGTCTTAAGAAACTTGAGATTTATTGAGAAAGATGT
The DNA here is from genome assembly GCF_032452875.1 of Bos javanicus. Classification (NCBI taxonomy): domain Eukaryota; kingdom Metazoa; phylum Chordata; class Mammalia; order Artiodactyla; family Bovidae; genus Bos; species Bos javanicus. The sequence continues at coordinate 22,379,896 of NC_083892.1, forward strand.
TAGGGTGCACTTTGTGTAGAATCATTAGTTTGTCAGGCATCTGAGTAATGGCATTAGGCCATATTGATCCCTGCTTCTAGAGTTCAATATTTAGCTGGTAAGTTTAGGATGTATGCGAAACGACAAGAGAAGAGGCCTTATTGTATAATGAAACATGTTGATTTGGAATTGACTGTAATTACTGAGGAAATTCTAAGAAAGGGAGGAGTTACTCAAATGATTTCTTTAAATATCCTGTTTTTTGTTTTTTTTTAAATTAAGGAATAGTTGACATACAGCATTTTAGTGTATGCTAAGTCACTTCAGTCATGTTTGACTCTTACGACCCCATGGACTGTAGCCCACCAAATTCTCCTGTCCATGGAATTCTCCAGGCATGAATGCTGGAGTAGGCTGCCCTCTCCTCCTCCAGGAGACCTTTCTGAGCGGGGGGTGGAGCCCGAGTCTCTTACGTCCCCTGCGTTGGCAGGTGGGCTCTTTGCCACTAGCGCCGCTTGGTAACTTGTGGTGGTTCATGATTACAGCGTAAGGATTCAGTGTTTGTGTCTGTTGTGCAGTGATCACCGTAAGAAGTCTAGCTAATCATATTTTTTTCTTGTAAGGAGAACTTTTAAGATTTTAAATACTATATTTTTAAAATTTGTAATGTGAGTATAATTTTAAAGTTGTCACATATTTAAGTAATGACTAGTCGTTGAAGTTTACCTTTCCATTCTTCATCACCAAATCTGAATCACCAAGTCAGTGTCTTTAACGCACGAATGATGATTTTTGTGACATTTGGCCTCTCACAAAATCTGAAGCGACAGTTCTTCATACCGCTCCATCTCTGCCTCACAGTACGGTTCATCTCTCACCCCAGCTGTGTCCCAATGAAACCATCATCAGAGGCTTAGAGATGTGAAGAAGGCTTTTTTCTCTTTCATCAGATCTTCAGCTTTGATAGGGTATTACTATGTATTCTGTATACACAGTAGTATCTAGGGATTGAACATAATATAAAGAATATTTAATACTGCTAATAAATGTTAAGCTTAGTAGACTAAACTGACCCTGTAAATAGGACTGTCTCTGAATTCCACATAACTGGCTTACAACTGAATTTGAATACAACCCATTGGTAAAATGAGGACAGCTGGTGTTTCTGTAGGCTGTTACCAAATAGCTCTTTAAAAACAAAACAAAAGGGAAAATCTCCCAAGTTGGCACACTTACAGCCCATATGAAAGATCGTGAGTCACAGGAATTCTACGTTTCCTTAAGCTTGTCTTTGGCTGTAGTAGGAGCTGGCAGGTGTATCCAGGTAGATGACAGACATCTCCATAAGTCAGGGAGACGAGCCCATTTGTGTAAGTGTTGAAAACACGAATTCACCATGGTAAAAACAATCTGTCTGTTTTACGTAATCTGTGTACACTTTTTTTTAAAAGACTACGTATTTTTGTTTCTGAAAAAAAGATTTCAGATACTATCTGTTTTAATTCAGTGAGTTTATGTGTAAGGAACCACAAGCATTAAAATGAGTTAAGTGTCACCATCAGAGTGATGGAACAGGAATAGAATTGAAATCTTCTGTTTACCCCAGCTGGTGGTTTTCCAAAACTCGGTGCCATGGCTTTATCCTTTTAGTACAGAACATTATCTTGTACTTTTATTTTTTACCAACCAAAGGTGAACTTTAAAGCTGGAAATAATATGATAGTTTTTATAAGGTATTTAATAAATCTTTATGCCATGAATACAGAAAACAGATTTAACAATTCCTAATTGCCACTGTGGCAATTTAAATTTAAAAGAAATTCAAATTCAGACCTCAAGTTAGTTTCTATTTTAAATGAAAAACTAGATAACATAATTCCTTACATAAACAATCAGACAAAGCTCACTATACTATTTATACTATGATAGTTTTTCTAATTTTGTCTATTCATTAAGTATCAATTTAAATGTTTTAAATTCCTCTATAAAATTTGTTTACACAAAATTGCATGGTTTTTATTATATTTCAGTCCCAGTACATCTCTAATTAATAACAAATCAATGACCAGATGATTTTTTTTTTAAGCCTTCTATTTCACATCAAAGAATTATGGCTATTTGCTTATCTTCTGATTCTAGGCTCAGAAAATAATTTGCTACAGCACAGGAATGTAGTTTCTGTACTTAAGAAAAGGGCAATAATAGTAGCAGTAGGTTGCCAGTATGAATTTCTCTCGTTTCTGGTTTTAGAAGAAATTTCTAGCAGGAATCTTGAGGGAAATGTGAGAAGGAAAAAGGAGGATGAGAAACAGGTTAATTATAGAGGGATAATTTAGTACCAACTTTACTTTAAACATGTAATTATAGTTCCTAGAAAGCATATAATGGTTGAGGGTTGGAGGAGAGAAGCACCAAGACAAATTGGGATGTTTTGGTTGAGAATGTGTAAAAGTCAGTATTCATGAGTATTTTTGTTACTGTGTTAAAAGCTTGAAGGGATTTTTATAAAAGGCTTTGTGGATTTAATGTACTCATTTTGAGTTTAAATGAGACGAATTTCATTCCTCTTCTTTGGAAATTTTAGTATATACTAGTCATGTCTCCCAAAGGTCATTTTGTTCTGAGACTGGGAATCTTACCTGGAACTGTTAAGACATTTTAGGTGATTTGAAAGAGGGGGAAAAAGCAAGACCTGGGAGCTGGGAGTGATTTTGAGTCAGATCCCTTCCAAGTGTGAGAGCATGGAGCCAGAGCCAGAGCATGGGCGAGTAGGGCCGACGGTAGCCACACTTGGTCCTATTTATTGAATGCTTTCGGTACGCTTGGCGCTGCCCCACGTGCTCGCTCGCTCTCTTTTCCCCCCTAAGCTCTTTATATGAGTTCAATCCTTTTAGCCTAACAACAAGTCTGAGGTAGGTGTTTTTGTTCCTGTCTTATAGATGAGGAAACCAAGCTTTAGAGAAGGTAACTAATTTTGACCATGGTTACACTGTTCATGGTGAAGCCAGGAGTGACAACGAGGCAACTGGGCTTCAGACCCCGAGTCCTTAACCACTGAGGCGCACGTAAGGGTCGAGGAGCTGAGGCAAGTGGTGCAGAGCCTGACAGAAACAAAGCAGCCGGCACGGACCTGGCATGTCTGCCCCTTGTCTTCCCTGATAAACTGAGACAGTGGTGCTAATTGCTTGTGGAATCGAAGCTCAGGTTTTTGTTTTTTTTTTTTAAGAAAACAATATTCAAAATAGAAATACTTTTGCTTCTCAGTTTGCTGAATCGTTTAGTTCTGTTGTACAAGATCCACAATGATACTTCGCGTTTGAATAGTATTATTTATCCAGAAAAGATTTGTATTTTATTTGAGCCTCATGAGAGCCCTGGAAAGGTAAGCAGTTCAGTTTTTTTTTTTTTCCCTCATCCATTTGAGGGATTAGGAAACTGAGACCTAGACAGTTTAAATGACAAGGTCATTTCAAAATAAAAACAAATTATTGAAGTTAATTTTAATATATATTATGTAACCCAATATATCCAAAATATTGCTGTTTTAACTTGTAATCAGTATAAAATACTATCAACAGGATAATTTACCTTTTTAAAAAATGCTCACACTAACTCTATCTCAGTGGTCAGTAACCACATGGGGATAGTCGCCTCATTTTGAGCACTGCAGACAAATACTCTTAAATAAATCGCTGACCCCCACTTGGAAAATTAATATACAGAGTACCTGAACCAACTCAGCACAAAAACCTGTTTGAATCACTCCATTTGCTTCTCATCAGGAGCTCTTGGGTTCTGGTAACTAACATTCTTTCACTGTATTAGTTGGTGTTCGATGGGCAGACTCCTTTGAGTGTCTCCTTGGTGCTGTTGTCCTTGAATGAGGTTAACCACTGTTTTCAAGCAATGTGGAGGATTTTTTCCCCAAAGGAGCTGGCATAGTAGATACCCTTTACATTGTAAGGCCTGGAAGAGCAGTATTGTATGTCTTGAGATTTAGTAATATGGTCATGGTTTCTATGTACTGTAGCCTCGTTTCCTTTGGAAATAAGCTGGAAGAAACCAGGAGAGTTAAACAAAAAGACAGAGAAATCCCCACAGAACAGCACACTATGTCTATTTTCAATGCAGAATAATTTCTGTGTCGATTTTTTTGTTTCAGAAAATTGTTATCTTATTGTTTGGCATGATATTTATAATACTTGAAAGTATTCACGTATTGAGTTCTATTTTTCTACTGCCAGATTTTAAAAACAATTTCTCCCAGAAATAAATTAAGTGTTCAAGCTAATTGACTGGTCTTTTGCCATTGTCCTTCCATCAATTTTTTTTTTCTTTTAAATTTTAAATCCATATAAAGTAAAGATGGGCCTCCATTATTTTACTTGTTGCTAGTGCTCTAAACTTGGTAAAGCATTTAAGTGCTTGGATTTAACCTCTGCCTTTCTGAGCAAAGGTTCATGTTTAGTATGGCTTCAGTATTATAGTAATTGCCATACAGTGTTTTACCATGTAGTTCCATAATGATATAATTTTTAAAATGGTGTTTTTGCCAACAGTTTACTATGATTAAGCAAAATGATTTATCCTGTCCCATGACAGTTTAATAAAAAGGCTTATCTTCATTTAGAAACAATTTCTGATTATTCAGTAACTAATTATTCAGTTTTCCCTCACCTCCCTGCCTATCTGCCTATCCTTGTATCTTTTTTTTTTTTTTTTAAGGATTCCCACGCAGTTGGGCACAATCAAAAAGCTGATTTTCACTTGTGGCCTTTGTAATCGGTTCTTATCAAGGCCCTTGAAGTTTGAGCCAGGCACCTTCAGGCAGTCCTGCTGTGCTCAAGCCCCTCTCCTTAACATATCAGACACAGTGCAAGTAATGGCAGGCATGCCCATAGCAGTTTAGCTTCAGAACACAGTCATTTGAATTGAATTGTCAGATGTGTCAGAAGAGACAAATATGTTTCAAAATTTTTCCCACCCCAAAATACCTAAATGTTAGCTATGTTTAACTGCAGCAGCCTAACTTCCAGAAGTTAAATTTGTTACTAGTTTGGCCAAAGAAGTTATATGCAGCTTTCTTCCAGAAAACATGATTTATCTTTTATCTTTGAAATAAGAAAATTTGAAGCCTTTTAAACATGCAGAAGGTAAAGAAGACAGTTATATAAAAATAATTTTAAAACTAAACGATGAGAGAAGTGCAGTTCCATTTTTTATTATATACTGTCATACAATGGTGTCTTCTCCACTTTGTGCCTAAAACATTTCAACAATTTTTTTAAATTAATAAACATTGTGTCAGGGACAATGGGGCACATCTATGGGAAAAGCATGCTTTCTTTGCATATCTTTTCCTATGCCGTTCATCTAAATGATGGATTCCTTATTTAATAAAAGTGTATATGTCTTATGTAATAGTAATGTATGAGCATTTTATCATAACAGTCCATTTCTTTCAGTTTCATATTTACATTGTTTTTTGTTTGTTTGTTTTTATTTTAGGCCACTGAACAAAAAATCAAAGGTACGTTGTTTAAAGCTATTTTTTATTTTTTTTTTTCATGAAAGCAAGGTTGTTGATATGCATTTTTGTTCCTCTCCAGGATGGGAGAGAGAAGAGCGTGAAAGGAACAGAGGGGTGGGGGCAGACTTCTGCAGTGACATCACCTTGGAGTCACCTTTGGGGAATTTATGGTTTATTGTAGTATATATTACCACTTTAAAAATACCGTCTCAAGACCTACCTTACAACTATCTCTTTAATCACCACTCCCTAACATACTCCCTTGATATGAGTGTTTGAACACACATACCTTTCCTTTACTCTTCTAAAAGTCGTCTTGTCTGGAGCTACCTCTAGGACTTTATTCCTTGTTCTCTGTATACTGTTGTCTCCCACTCCTTCCTGTAGGCAGACAGTGACATCCATTCTGTGTTATCACTGAGAATATTAGATTGCTAGCCTTATGGTCAAATTGAACAGCCCCTAGTACATGCCAAGCAAAAGACTTACGGGTGGTGAGGAAACAGGAACCTGACTCCTCTCAGATCCTGAATCAGAATTTCTTCACCCTCCCAGAAATTAGTGAAAGGTGTATGGCTGTCTGATGCTGAACTTATTGGCCTAAAGATTGTGAATTTTTACTTAAGCTATACCAAAAGTATAATCTCTGCATTTGACTGATACCTGCAGTCAGAACTGCCTGTTTCTATTAGAGGTCAGGTGTTGGTTAAGGTCACATTTTTAGATGCAGTTGTTTGAGAGGGAACAGGAACAGTTAAGGAAGACCTTTTTTGAGGTTGTGAGTCTTAAAAAATGAGATAGCCAGTCAAGGAAAATAATGAAATGGCAGAGGGATCAGTGTGATTGAAGATTCAGAGATAAGAAATAATGTGATGTTAATGTGTACTAGTGGTATTCCAAGAGCATTAAGTACCCAGTGATAAGTGGGCAAGGTTAAAGGATTTTTCTGAAGGAGGTTGGTAGGGGCCAAAGAGGGCATTATATGCTAAATGTACTAAAGGAGCCCCTGGAGGAAGAGCTTAAGAAGAGCGTGACATCATTGTTTTTTCATTCTTCTTGTAAATCGGTCAGTCACTTACATGGAAAGTTTGGTTGAAATATGGGCAGGGATTTGAAAGATGGTGCCGACAGAAGACACTGGGCAGAAGAGGCAGGTGAGCAAGAAGAGGGAATATTCGGAGAATGAGTGTAGGAATGTTAAAGGGAGACGGCAGAATATAGGCACGGAGGTGGGGGGAACCGGAAGACTTGGTGCTGATTTTTACATGTACAGGTCATGATCATAAGCTATGCTTTAGGAATATTCTTTGTCAGTTGTGTCTAGTGTCACCAAAGAGGGAAGAGAAGCAATAGAGAGAGTGATGGGGATTTGAACTGAGGTCTTGACAGTAGAGGTAGGGGATGGGTGACAGAGGTGTAAGACGTGAATGGTAGCGTTGGTAACTGGTGAGAGCAGAAGAGAACCCGAAGGTGATATTATGGCCTTGAACCTGATGTCTAAGAAAGTTACAGGGATATGGAATGATGTAGGGAGTAGCATTGCCAAACTAATTAATTAACATGGGGAATTCCCTGACGGTCCAGTGGATAGGACTCTATGCTTCCACCGCAGGGGCCACGGGTTCCATCCATCCTTGGTCAAGGAACCAAGATCTCACAAGCCTCACAGTGTGGCCACAAGAAAAAAAAATTTTTTTTTTAGTAGGACCATGACCAAATTAGTTTTCTTAAAATTCCACTTTTCTCGCACCACTCCCTTGGATAGGAATGTTGAGTTGTGTTACTTTGCTTCAAAACCAAACTCCTGATTGACTTATAAGGCCCTCTTTAATCCGACCTCCCACAATCTAACCAGCTTGTTTCCCATCACTCCTTCATATTTTTCAGATCCTTATCTTTTTATGTTCATTCCTGTTTGTGTTTCTTTTTGATCCCATTTCTCAGCCAAGGATGCCTTTCAGCTTTTCTAAACCTCTCAGAACTTATTTTCTGATGGATCCCTCCAACTGCCATTGATCCTTCCCTTTCTGATTTCTTAAGATGTTGTGACATGTATTAAACTCGGGGCATCAAGTTATATTCTAACCTTAGGTTTTTGACGGGTCCATGGATATTTTTGTTTCTTTAAACAAGATCTTTGAGTGCCTGCTATTTATATTCTTTCCAAACAGAAGTCATTTCTTTTACATCCATACATGAAACATGAACATATTTGAATCTTTTTAAAAAAATTTTTTTCCACAATTCTGAGAATGTTAGGCTGAGTGTGTGAAGGTCACTTCAAAGTACTTTGTTGTTTTTGCCAGCTGTTTTACTCACTTTATCCTTCTTTGGATGGCAGCTCCTTTCATACTTGGTCACACTTACTGTGATTCATGAAAGTGTATCTGTTTTCATGATGTGTATAATATCTGTATGGTGTTTATGGTTTGGGGTTTGCAGTGATTAGATTACAAATTGAAGTCTTGTAATACGGGTTTCGGAGAAGGCAATGGCACCCCACTCCAGTACTTTTGCCTAGAAAATCCCATGGATGGAGGGGCCTGGAAGGCTGCAGTCCATGGGGTCACTAGAGTCAGACACGACTGAGCGACTTCACTTTCACTTTCCACTTTCATGAATTGGAGAAGGAAATGGCAACCCACTCCAGTGTTCTTGCCTGGAGAATCCCAGGGACGGCGGAGCCTGGTGGGCTGCTGTCTATGGGGTTGCACAGAGTCGGACACGACTGACGCGACTTAGCAGCAGTAGCAGCAGCAATATGGGTTTGGCTCACACAGTTGATTTTTGCTAAGCTTAATTTTGGAATAATTTATGATTTACTGAAAAATTGAAAAATAGTACAGAGAGTTCCCATATAGACCTCACCCAGTTCCCCATTATTAGCATCTTACATTTCTTCGGTACTTTTGTCAAAACTAAGAAACTGACATACGTTGATTGGTATTACTGAACTCCAGACTATATTTCGATTTTACCATTTCTTCTATTAACTTTTCTGTTCTACAACCCAATGCAAAATAATTTGTTTAGCTGCCATTTCTCACTGATCTCCTGTGGTCTCCACACAGGTGTTTTTATTCATATCCTTTAAATTTTTAATTGATGGCCAACATTTAAGACTCAGGAGAATTCACCTTAATTCAAGATTATAGCTTATACTATCAGCATCATTTTTGTCTTTTTGTATTATAGAGTCTGTATAAAGCCCAGGTTTAGTTACACGTGGCTTTTAAGTACTTGAAATGTGTAATGCTGCTGAGGAACTGAATTTAAAATTTTATTGGACCACGTAGCTCTAGAGCCTCCTTCTTCGTTGTTAGAGTCAAGATTTTAGTGCTCAGACTGAGCATAACTGATTAGGCCCAGCACTTCCTTTAGAAGTCTGCCTTAATGAGCTATTTCTTTTTCTAAGACTACTGCATTCCCAATTAAATAACACCTACCAGTGTTGCTGTCATTCGGTGGTGAAACTGTATAAAAGGTGGATTTTTGTAAGGTGTCATGAATTCAGTTCTTGACCAGCTTTGTTATATGAAAACAATATGATGTTTATTTCTCGGTGCGGTGAACTCATGGTTCATCTCATAGAAGTGTGAACCCTTAAGAGTGACATAATGAAATTTTTGAAAATTTTATTCTTGTGACTTGAACTTTGAAAAACTGCGAGGAGCATAAGTATTGGAATGTTTGAATATTTGAAGTTCTTTTTTAAAGAATGTATTTGAGTATCTCTTTGAAACAGCAGGGAAATGAAGGGCTGAAAAAATTACAGTGAGATATAGGAATGGATGAATATCTTGTGGCCCTATACACTGTACAGGCAAGGAAGAAGTGATTGGGAACTCTCTGGAGAATAAAGGTCATTAAAAAAAAAACTTTCCAGCTCTGACACTGGCTTGTTTTGGAAGTATATGAAGGATTGTACATTCCTTACCAAAAACTAAGCACTGTTCATTTTTGTCAGCTGATAGTTATTTTTTTTGTCTGTCTGTGTATTATCATGCCAGGGCTTTCTTCAGGTGGTTTCATAAGCAAGCTAATTATAGAGAATGGTAATCCCTAGTGCTCCTAAAGGAGGTAAGGGGAGCTTTCAGATGGAAGCAGGAACAGAGAAAATTTGGTACAGATTTTTTGTTTTCTGATGATCACACAGGGAAGCATAGTTTTATTACTTCTGTTCTCTTTCTGGATTAATTTAAAACTCATGAGAATTAAATCAACATTTAAAACATTTTTGTTTCTGCCACAATTAGAAACCATTATTTGTATTCAGTTCTAGTCTTTTCTGTTTTTCTGTCAAACACAATTTCATTACTTAAATCCATTGATCTAGGGTGTGATCGAAATGTTCAAGAGCTGTTAAATCAGCTGCATGTCACCTCCTGTTGGAGACATCAGGCTGGTTAACTCTGAGCACCTACTGTGCAGCATGCACTGTGCTTCACATTTACTTCATTTTACCAAGGTGAGATTCTAAACATTTAGTCACTAATAGTGAACGGGCACCCGTGATTCAGAACACTATACTGCAGCAGGCCGAAAAAAGCTTGATGGGCCAAGAGTAAAACCAGCTCTCAGCTGTTGAACTTTGGGAAATACGTGGGACCCAGGGAAGGGACCAGAGCAGCAGGCTGGGAACCATGAGACTTCACGCACTGGATATTTAAAAACTAGTATGGGAAGAGGGCTTCCTCAGTGTGTACTAGTGCAGTATAAGCCTGCATTTAATAATTTCAACAGCCTTAGGAGAGTGAATCGCATTATCACTATTTACAGATAAAATGAAGACTAGGGAAGTTTAAGTAACTTGCCTGTTGGTTATGCAGCTGATTAATATCTGAGTAAGGATTGAACTATTAACCTACTGGTGTCTATGGCTTTGTTTTCTTTGAAAACATCCCTGTGGTGGTTACATGGAAGACAAAACAGGAGAGCTACACCATTGCCCATGCTTTAATAATACGCAACAAATGAACTAAAGCAATGCGTCTTTTAAAAATATTACACAAAGGTCTTTTAATAGTATATGAAAGTATATGTATATACATATTCCCATATGTATATGGTATTTCCCATTTGAGCACAAAGAAAGAAAGAAAAACTGTATTACCAGCATATTTTTTTTGATTAGAAAGGTTTTGACAGCTTTGTGATGTGTGAGGTAGTTGGCTTTTCAAGGATTTTTAACATTCGTGAAATACTTATTGTGGGCCCACCCTGTTCCACGCACTGCTGTGGTCACTGCTGCTCCCGCTGGGCTGCCATCCTCATCCTTGTTTTACTTTAAGTTCAGTTCGCTCGCTCAGCCGTGTCTGACTCTTTGCGACCCCATGTTTTACTCTAGTAAAAGTAAATGTATTTACCTGTGATCTCAGCTTAGCACTCCATTTTCCCCCTGAAATCCTAAGTTTCTTAATCGCAAAGCTTCCTACGATGATGAAATTCAGGAACTTTGGTGGCTTGATGAAAGGTCACTGTACTGCATAGATTTTCAGAGGAGAAAACCGAGGCCCAAAGAGTTTGTGACTTGAAGCACATTGCCTGACCTTGTTCACATAATGGCACATGTAGAAAATGATGTTTGTGAAGCTGTTGTAAACAGAAGAGGCTGCTCTCAGCTGAAGATGACAGTCCCAGAGAGTCTGAGCACCCAGACTCTGAAGTGCTGCCCCCACAGCGTCCGTGTAGCCTGTTTCTGCCCCACATGTTGGGAAGGTCTGCTTTCAGAATCGGGGCTCGGTTCAGTGTTTTTCTCCACAGTGTGCATAGTACAGATACGACTTTTGTACTACAGGCAGGCATTAGGTAATATTTGGAAGACCAAGTTCTAATTCCAGATGTGCCATGATAGTACTTTGGCTTTATGAGAAATTTTGAAGGCAAATGGGTGCTGACCCCTTTGAGGAAGCAGAGGTTCTTACTGATTAAGAATTTACCAATGGTGAATGTGTTTCTATGAAAATGTGTTTGAACGGTGTAACAGATAAGGTTTTTTAGCTGTGCGCTAACAGGAGATGGGGAAAATGGCCTTTTACTTCATGGGAGCCAATAAAAAAAATTATTTGGGGGTGTATCAGTCACAATTTTTCCTTTTCTCCTATTAAGAAAGAAAAATGATTTATATAGATTTATACATGTAAATCTAAATTTATGTATTCAAGAGGTTATAAAGAATGCTAAGAACCTCCCCCACACACACTTTGTTTGTTTGTTTGTTTTAGGAAAGAACCATTTTATTTCTAGTAAATGTAGATGTGTTTGCTTATAAATAATAATAAATTATTAAAATAAGTAGAAATGGTTTTGTGTATTCGGATGTCTGATAAGACTGGAGCAGGACAAAGGAGACAAAATGAATATGAGAAAAGTGGAGATTAACGTAGTTAACGAAGTAAACTGTTGTTAGAAATGAGATTCAGAGACTATTGAGCCTATAGTTGGTGGCTTGTGGGAGCATCCTGGGTTTGTATCCTGAGCCCTGAGATATTATGCCTGGGCAACAATTAGGTCTTCAGTTTCAAAGAAAACGAATTAGGAATCTTGTTTAAATTTTGGAGTAGAAATTGGGATGGCTTAACAAGAGTAGCTTAATCAGTTTATACTAACTTTATAAGGGAAAACTCCAGACTAGGAAAAAACACATTATATATGATAATTTCACTGTATATGGTGGTTCAGTGGTAAAGAATCCACTTGGCAGTGCAGGAGACACAGGTTCAATCCCTGGGTAGGGAAAATTCCCTGGAGGAGAAAATGGCAACCCACTCCAGTATTCTTACCTGGGAAATCCCATCAGAGGAGCCTTGCTGGCTACAGTCCGTGGGGTTGCAAAGAGTTGGACACACTTAGCGACAGAGCACCTTTCGTAAGAATAGTAGCTGAGCTTCTGAATGCATACTAAGCTCTCTCTCAGTGCCAGTAGCCTTAGTGAAAGTGCACCTGATAAAGTGATACTTAAAGGCAGCATTTTGCCGGAAGCAAATAAGGTAATCTAATGAGGTAATCCTGGAGTTTTTGCATAAACCAAGCATAGTGGTTAAAAGTCCAGTCTTCTGAGTTAGATAAACTTTGATTTGAATCCTGCCTTTGTAGTTCTTATCTCTGCGACCTTGAGCAAGTACTGTAACCTCTAAACTTGGGTTTGACTCTGTTAAAAGGAGATTATCTAGGCTACTTAATGTGGGAATGAAATGATACATAGAACATACATCACAGGACCTGGAGGGTAGTTAATGCTGAGTATGTAATAGATAACTTATTATTAATACAAACACTGGTTAGAAATTTTTGATCTGTAGCTTTTAAGATGAAAATGTATACTGCAAGGAACATTGGTATGGAGGTCAGATTTGGTTTTAAATTTTAGCTCCACCATTTACTAGATGTTTAATCATGGGCAGCCTTCTTCTGAGCCTTAGTTGCCTTACTGGTAAAATTGAGGTAATAATTCAAATGCGTAGAATCATGTGAGGATAAAGGGATATTAAATTGCATGGTATCCAGCTGATACTTCGTAAATTTTAGCTTCACAGCTATGGTTTTGCAGTATCTTAGCAACCTTTGAGTCCCTTGAAACATCATGCTAGTAGTTTCCCCAGTCGTTTCAGAGTTCCTCCTCACCCAGACGATGACTTGCTTTTTCCTCTCATTAAAGTAGAACCCAGCCCAACATGGGTGAATCACAGTAGTGTTTCTGCAATAGTGCAAGGAATATGAGGGTGGGATATATGATCTTTATAAGTTTGTCAGGCTAAAATTGGTATTTTATTGCTTTGATTTAAATAGAAATCAATTTTGTTTATTGGTAAAATGGAGTGTTATGTGTTATTATTTGTACTTTTTTGCTCTTAAAAATTATCCATTCTTCTCTACGCATTTACTTTTTGAGCTAAGAGTTTTTGTTTTCTATTTACATGAGCTCTCTGTATAATAAGCTCATTAACACTTCCATTTGATGTGTTTCATGAAAAAAATTCTAAAATTATGGACTGTATCATATGTTTTAGGTTGTTCTGAGGATGAGATTCCAGGGAGAAATACCTAAATATCAGACCCTTGAGGGCTTATGTGTGTTTAAAAACAACAGCATTGTATAGTATTAACTGCTTAATTTTTCTGAACTTCATTTTTATATATATGGGAGTGGTTTTTTTAATTTAAAAAAAAATTATTTCTTCATCCAGTATTTCTTCGTTTGTATCTTCAGTGATTATGACAGTTCCTCTGTTATACAAATTTTGTGAACTTTTTTTTTTTTTTCCAGTATGTTTGGGACTTCTGTTGTTCCTGTTACTGACTTCTAATTGAATTTTTTAGGTGTTACCCTTTTTTCCCCTTTGGAGTCACAAACGGAAGTCAAAAGTTCTGTAAGTGTTGCTACAGTGTCTAGTAGAATGATTTTCCAAATTTACTCAGACATGAGAACCACGTGGTACATTTTTTAAAATGCAGGTTCTGATTTAGTGAATCGGTGAGGCTTGAAGAACCTGGTTTTTGTTTGGTTTGGTGTGTGTGTTTTCTGTTTTTAAACACATTTCCCCATTCCCCATAGCACTTTTAGTTAAATTTGGGGGTCACTTCTAGAATTGTTAGTTATATGAAGAAGAGACTTGAGGTCAGTAAATCTTGTTTTAATTTTTATTTTGTATAGGAGTATAGTTGATTTACAATGTTGTGTTAGTTTTAGGTGTACAGCAGAGTGAATCAGTTGCACATATACATGTATTTATATCCATTCTTTTTCAGATTCTTTTCTCGTTTACGTTATTACCGAATATTGAGTAGAGTTCCCTTTGTAAAAAATTACAGTAGGCAGTTTTTTTTCTTTTTTAAGCATGAGCCTCTGCCTGAAAAATAAATCTTTCATCTTCCCACTTCTCTGCATCTCACACATTTGGGCAAGATTTGATGGAGAGGTTAACCAAAAATCTTGAGACTACCATATTGTGAATGTTGTGTGGGTATTCTCTAGCTCTTAAAGATCTGTACTTTAGAACAGATAAACCTTCCTTTGGTGTTTTGCTGAAGAACAGAATTTGTTAATAAGGTGACTTCATCCAGAAATTCATTAATGAAGCTTGGCAGAATAATTTATTCAGTCATCAAAACCTAGAGGATTGCAGAAGGACAAATCAGTTCTGTTTCTCTTTGTGTTGGTAATTTAAGATGGGAGATTTGGGGTAGGAAGATAAGAGTTCTTTGAAGCAGCAGAGCTAAGACCAGGAAAATTTCTGATTTCTCTGGGATTTTGAAATGAATTAAAACTAAGGGAATTCAGGAATTCCCTGGTGATCCAGTGGTTAGGACTCTGTTTGCACTTCATGGGGTATGGATTTGAGCCCTGTTTGATGAGCTAAGATACCACATGCCCCTTGGCATGGCCAAAAAAAGAGAAAAAACACCTAAGTGAATTCAATTTAATGTTTGTTTTAAATTTGGGATCTAATTTTGAAGTGATTGTTTATATCTTGCTGTTTGGTATTTTTTCTGAGGAACCTTTAAACAAATGCTAAGATTTGAGACCTCTCTTGTGGTCCAGTGGTTAAGGCTCCACACTCCCAATGTAGGGGACAAGGGTTCGACCCCTGGTTGGGGAACTAAGATCCCACGTGGCAAAAAAAGAAAAGATTTGCTCGTACCTGTATACAATATAAATATAGTTTATTATGTTTAACATTAGTTTTTAAGTCTTATTTTTCAAGTTCTCAAAAGGCCATTCAGTTCAACTTGTTAAGGATTAGCAGAAGTTAATGGATTGACAAGCATTTAGCTATTTTGCAGATTGGCTAGTGGCACTTAAAACTGCAGCCATTTATCCACAATGAAGGCTTTAGCACTGCATCTTTGTGTGTCAACTGAAAAGCCAGAGTTCCCCCTCTGTGCCTTTCAGTGTTCTAAAACTGACAAGTTAGTAAAGGACAAAGAACATATATTATACAGGGGAAGTAGAATCAATATTGTTAAATCATCCAGTATGCTTATTAATGATAGCAGAAATGATCTTTATAGTAGTACAGTGTTTGGCTATGTTTTTGATAAATTTGATTTATAAGCTCATTATAATTGAGTAGAATTGCTCTTCACATTTTCAGCTAGCTGCTTCTTTCCCTTTCCACCTCACGCTTAAAATATAAGAAGATGGAATTCAAGTTATTGGGCCTCATATATAGGGATAGTTGGCAAGCATTATTTCTGTAGCAGTAAAATGACATTATGCCTTTCCTCGATTTTCTTCTGAAAGCTGCAGAGTGGGGAAGCAACAAAAGTTGGAAACACCTATCTTTGGAATTTCTTGATATACAGAATTTTCTAATCTGCTATGAAGTTTTTATCAGGTTTGTGCTTTGTGAAACTCTTGACTGCAAATGGATAATGTTGCTGTTATTCATCAGGAAAGCTGAAATAATTGATTTTTTATTTTATTGCCCATACTTGTTTTCACTTCTCTGAATGTGAGGCAGATTCTTTAAAGTGAATGTTATTAAAAGCTACCTTATTATTTTAGTAGAACAACTAGAATAATTAATTTGAGAATTTAGGCTTAAAGAGATTATAATTACATATTAGAAACATTAATAAGGGAGAAAGATAAATATTATACATGGTATTGCCTGATAAACAGTAAAGTTTAAATATACTAGTTTGTTACATGTTAACTTTTCTTCCCAAAGTTATTTTATTTTGTGACCCTTAAGAGCATAAAATAATTCCTTGTAATAAAGGTTTTAAGGACTATTAACCTATAGATGACACAAACTTTTTAAAAATATTTGAACAATTTTGTTTTCTAACTGACCAGCTTTCAGTGGTACATGCCATCTTGCCTTCAAAGAGGTTGACTTTTGTTTTTCCCATATAATGATACATACTGAGATTGGAAATAATAATTCTAGGTTAATGTAAGTTTGCCCAAGCACTCTATATTTTATAGATGCTTAGTAATTTTAACTATTTTAGTCCTTTGAATAATTCAAATGAAAATCTGTATGTGGTTTTTTATTTTCCAGACATCCATTTAATACTTCTTTCTGTTAAAGTGAAACCATATCTTAAAATGGCAGTTTGTATACTATGGTGGTTATTTATGCTTGTACTTTTAGAAAATTTGCAGTGTAGCCAATAGGAAAACTTTTATGCAAAGCTGATTTGTAAACTTCAAAAGGATAATAAGGGAAGATCTTGAGTTATTAAGATGTATTAACTGATGTTTTGGGGAGTTCAGTAGTAATACAAGGTGACTGATGGCTGGTTTGTATTTAAACTGTTCTTTAAATTTGTAGATAGCTGAAGGAAAGTTCATTTTAATTTTTTTCTGAAATGTATTAAAATGTTAACAAATTTTTTAAATGTTATTTTAAAGAAGCAAATATTCATATAAGATAATTTCAATCATTAAGGAATAAGAGTACATAACAACTTGTTTTTACAAATTTAGAGGTTGGTATATTTAGAACTTTGGATATTAAATTGGTTTTTTTTATTGGTTTTTTATTTGAATGTAAGACTATTGCTGTGGGTTTTTCTTTTTTTCCAATTAATTTTTTTTTAGCAACAGTTTAAGGTTTACAGAATGAAATGATGTTTTTACATTTAGAAATGCCATAAAATTAGGATAAAAGTAGAAAAAAGCAAAAGTTAATAATTTAATTGTAATATTGTTTCACAGAGTCTTGATTTGGAGTAAAGTGCAGGAAGATGTGGATTTAAATTCTTTCTTGAGTAATTTTTCCATTTTCAAAGATTAAAATGCTTGTTTATTTCTGGGCCAATTCAAATTTTGCCTATCTCCTTTAAACTGCAAAAGACAAATTGGGTCATGGTATGGCCAAAAAAAAAAAGTAAAAGTGAAAAATTGCAGTGAATATGTTTTATACTAGCTGAATGAAATTTCTTCAGAATACTTTTCTGATATTATGGATAATGTTAGGGCTAATTAGAATGTCTTTCCCACACTAACAAGCATATTGACTAAACTTGTATTGTTTTCTGGATGTTGGCTCTGGATTTCTTTTAGAGCAGGTGTTTGTGACCATTGAGTTACTCAGCAGAGTACTTACGCAGTGACCATCATTGTCCTTACTCTTTCTACTTCCCTTGGTCATTCTTTGTCCTTCTTCATTGGTTCCTCATTATTCCACCTCTTGAACGTTGGTGTTGCAGTGTTTCATCCTTAGTATCATTCTGCCTTGTTTTTTGGATTCAGTCATCTCGTATATGCTGACGGTTAATAAGTTGTTGTTCAACCAATAGTTCTTGACCATTTGCTGTGTTTGGTTCTGGGAACACCAGTGGAGAAAGGAAGAAAAAATAAGAAACCTGCACTTACAGAGCACATTGCAGTGTAAGAGATGCCCCCGAGTTTTGTGGGAGTGGGGGAGGGGCATTGTCATAATATACTTCTAATATTAGCTGAGTCTGGGAGAGGGAGAAGTTGGGGGTTGATTGGTTGTTTCCTAGGAAAGGTGGTGGACAGAAATATTTTGAAGAAAGGAATGTCATAAGAGAGCATGATACCTTTTGGAAAACCACAGACATTTGATGCAGAAGAGGAGATGTATGTGGATATAGCAGGGTTATGAATCTGGAAAAGTGGTAAACAGGGGCTGTGTTAAAGACTTTGCATTAATTCTGAGAGCACTTTAAAAATATGGATAACACAGGGCACAGGTTTGGGCAAAGAGTGAAAAGAGGGTAGGGTGGGATCACCACTTAAGTCAAGGAGACTAGTTGGGTTTTTGCATGATTGAATTGATGAGTCTAACCTATTCTTTCTAAGTCTTGCCATTTCTTATTTTACAGCTTCATAGCTGCTTTTTCTACCTGTATGTTGAATGCTAAAACCATATTTTTAAAAAGTTCAAACTTTCACTGAATTCTAGAACCATCTTGCTCCCAATCATTTAGCATTCCTATAGCAATGGTTTTCATAGTTTACCTGAGGCCACGGGAGGCTCCCTGAAGCTCTCTTGAGACCCACAAGGTTAAAACTGTTTCCATTATAATAGAAAGACTTTATTTGTCTAGTTCACTTATTCTCCCATGAGTGTATAGTGAAGTTTTCTAGAGGGGACACAGTGTGCAAATCACGACCAACTGGATGCAGAAGTGGTTGTGAGAATCCACCTGCCTTCTGTTAAGCCAGATGTTAAAGGGATTTGCAAAAATAAAAAACAATGCATGCTTTTTTTTTTCTTTTTTTGGGAAATAGTTTTTTTTTTTTTTTCAAAAAAAAAAGAACTTTTAATATATAAAGGATTTTCCTAATGACTTAATAAATATTTAAATTTTTTAAAAATTTTCTAGCATGGTAAATATCTATAGGTGTAACCCACATAAATGAAAGATTTTTGGTGTTCCAAATTTTTAAAATTGTAAAGGGCCTTGAACCAAAAAGTTCAAGAACGGCTGTCCTATAGTAATAAACCTACCAACAACAACAACAAAAACTAATTAAACTCGTTCTTTCACACATACTTTCCAGATTTAATTTTTTCTCTATTTTGTATCTTTGTAAATGGTACCACTCACTACTCAAATTCCAGGCCAGAAACCTGGGGTTCATCTGCCTTTTTTACCTAACTGGTAATAGTAATCACTAATGTTTATTGAATACTAGCCATGTGCCAGATACAGTTTTTATTGATAATTCTTTACATCCATTATTGTGTTCAGATCAAATCAGATCAGTCGCTCAGTCGTGTCCGACTCTTTGCGACCCCATGAATCGCAGCACTCCAGGCCTCCCTGTCCAACACCAACTCCCGGAGTTCACTGAGACTCAGGTCCATCAAGTCAGTGATGCCATCCAGCCATCTCATCCTCTGTCGTCCCCTTCTCCTGCCCCCAATCCCTCCCAGCATCAGAGTCTTTTCCAATGAGTCAACTCTTTGCGTGAGGTGGCCGAAGTACTGGAGTTTCAGCTTCAACGTCATTCCTTCCAAAGAAATCCCAGGGCTGATCTCCTTCAGTATGGACTGGTTGGATCTCCTTGCAGTCCAAGGGACTCTCAAGAGTCTTCTCCAACACCACAGTTCAAAAGCATCAATTCTTCGGTGCTCAGCCTTCTTCACAGTCCAACTCTCACATCCATACATGACCACAGGAAAAACCATAGCCTTGACTAGATGGACCTTTGTTGGCAAAGTAATGTAACCCTCTCAAAACCCTATAGATATAGGTATTAATATTTAACTTTATTTTACAGATGAAGAAAAGGTACAGAGGGAATAGATACTTTGCTCATGGTCGTGTAGCTACCAAGTTTCAGAGCCAAAATTTGAATCCAGCCAGTCTTTTAAACCTGTACTTACTTCTTTGTTCTGTAACAGTTTATGTAGGATAGATAAATGTGTCTTGAGGACTTATTTACCCACACACTCCTTGTGAAGTCATCTGGGCCAGGTGCTTTTTTAGAGAGGTAAATCTTGCAGGACCTTTTAATGTCTTCTGCTGTTATTATACCATAGGATCTTCTGCTCCTCTGTGAGCTCATTTTGGGAAACTATATTTGTAGAGCAGAGACTGGAAAACTATATCCTGCAGGCCAAATCTGGCCCACTGCCTGCTTCTTTATGTGAAGTTTTGTTGGAACACAATCATATCCATTCATTTACGTGCTGTCTGTAGCTGGTTTTTGTGCTACAGCAGCGAGTTGAGTAGTTGTAACAGAGACTGTATGGCCTGGAAAGCCTAAAATGTTTACTATCTGGCCCTCTACAGAAAAGGTTTGCCAAGCCATTAGCTGGGTTTTCTGTTTTATTGGTATATATTTCACATAGGATCTTGTCTTTACAGACTCTCTACATATGAAGTTATGTGTTTTTCCCTCAGTACTATTTATATTTCTTCTTTTATTTCCCCCATTGTGTGAGACTACTAAAATTTTGTCTGATGTATTAGTAATAGTGTTAATGTTGGTATTCGATCTTATGCTGTGCCCTACAGCAATTTGAGTAGCATTTGATTTAGAGAGAGGTTTTGTAACAATGTGCTAGCTTTTTAAAACATGAAGTATGCATGGTAGTTTTGATCAAACTATCTGATCCTGATGGATGATTTAATAATTTCTTCATTTTTTTTTGTGATAATTAGTCTATTTTTTCTGCCTCTTCTGGAATCTTGTGGTAAATAATTCCCTCCTCCAGTTTTTCTAATTATTTATAAGTTGAGCCTAAATCATCTCATTTTTTAAAAATTAGGTTAACTGGTTGTTTACTTCTCTCTTAGAATCATGCCTTGGATTTATTGGTTCACTGTTTTGCATTTCAAAAAAATTGAATCAACTGTGCAGTAGTTCAGATCAAAATGTAAAATTATAGCATATATTGTTTATAGTCTTTTAAAACTATTTGTGTCGTATATTTAAATCTTTATTTCCTTATTGATTCACATTTAAAGTCATTGGTTTTTGTTTTTATCTTTACTGATTTCTTACCTCTTTTTTTTGTTGGATTTTTAACTTGAGTTGGTTTCTTCACATTCTCATTCCCTGGTTTAGTCACGTCTTAAAATTTATTGTGTGTATTGCTTTCATGATTTTTTTTTGATAGCTCTAGAGTCCTGGTATTTATTTCCTCTTCAACTCAAGATTTATTTGAATAAGGCAGTTTTACTTGCTAGTTTTTCTAGTGTGATTACATTGTAGTCCAGGAATATCATCTGTATTATTCCTACTTTTTGTAATTCATTGATATTTTCTTTAGTGCTGAATGGTATGCACTTCCTGACTATTTCATGAGTAATAGTCAAAAAAGGTGTTACCTGATTTCAAGGTTTTGCTTTTTTTTTTTTTCCAGTTTTTCTTTTCTGTCTCCACTTGGTTTACATATTTTGATATTAAGATTTGGTATATAAAGGTTCTTACCTGGTTGTTTCTTTTTTAGTTGGTTTCTTTATCAAAATGCAAAATCTTTATAATGCATTCTCTTTGAATTTTAAAAGTCTGCTTTCATCTAAATTTTGTTAGCATTTCTTGTTAGTGTATCTGTCTCTGTACTTTTTTCCACCAGTTGTCCTGAATTTGTTTTGTTTCAGGAGTGATTTTTGCAAAGTGTATTCCTTAAGTTTGTTTTTTCTTTTCTTAACCCTTTTTATGGTGTTTATTAACTAGTTAACCATTCACATTTTTATTGTGATTACAGATTTTTGAGGCTTATGCTTGGCATTTCATTTTGTATTTCATGTTAAGCACAATTTTAAAATAATTCTCTATGTTGCATTTTCTGTGTCTGTTGAATGGTTTTGTCATTTTTCCCTCTTCTGGTGGTTTAGATATTTACTGACATAATTAACCTAAACTTTACACGTAGACAGTAGCCAGAATTGCTCATACTTATTTCTGTTACCCAGCAGCCCCGCCTGTATCCTGGCACACCTGCATGCACTGTTAGCTCCTTTTTTCTTTGCTACGACATCCCATGTTTACATCTGAGACTTTACTTCAGATTATTTAATTTTATAATCAGTAGTTACGTCTCAATGTTTTTTGCTGGCGTCACTGAAGTTTTCTAGCCCTAGAGACTAGTAATCTATCAATATTTCAGCCTCTTTTTCTCTGTGGCACTTTATTGATGAAAAATACAGGAGTTCTTTGAATTTTTAAGGTAAGTGTGGGGTTGCTGGGTGACCAGTGTAATACTGCTTCTGAATTCCTACTCGCTTCTACAGTAGCGTTAGGGTTCTTGTACGTGTCTCCATGTAAGTTATTTTCCTACTTTCTTGAATGTACTAAAGAACAGTTTCCTGTTGCTATCTGACATAAATAACATCTTGTTTGGGTATTAAATTGTTGTCAGTCTTTTCCCTTTAGGAATAAAGTGGTGGACAAACTTACTTTTTAGCAGTGGGTAACTATAAAACTTTAAGGTTGCATTCAATTGCCAGATACCATACTGAGCTCAATACTAGGCATGTGAAAGCGGAGTTAAGAGTTTTTATGTGCCTTATAATATCATAGTTAACATATATTTGATCCTCTTGGTTTCAGATATATTTTAGAATATTCTAGTTCCTTATTTTCCTCACAACAAAGGAATATACATTACTGTTACATTCTAAGAGCATTAACTTGTCTAGGAGGCAAAATTTTCATACATAAAGTAATTAGACCTAGAATACACTGGGCCCAAATTGTTAATAAGAGGCTTTTCAGTCGTCAAGAATAGAAGGATTTTGAAGCAGTAGTTGGAATATTTATAATCTAAGGAATTCCTCCTGAACTACAATTCTTTTTGTATTACTTTAGAAAAGTCAAAGTCAGATTTTTAAAAAATAAGAGGTCAAGATCATATATTAGTATCAGTAATATAAACTAAATCCTCCAGCTGTTCAGAGAAAGAAGACAATAATAAGGCTAGACCATTGAATGAGAGGCGGCTGTAGATCTGAGGGCTTGTAAGAGGAAGTTGAGTGACTTGGAAACAATCTAGGTAACCAGTACTTTATCACAGAGTCATATACATTGTAGGTGTTTGATGAATATTTCTTTTTTGGGCTGCAGTAATGGCTTCTGTTTACTAAGTGTTTACATTGTGCTGGGTATTAGACCAATAGTGTCTATATCATATAGACAAGGAAAAAGATACGGAAATAACCTAGCTCGTGAGTGGCGGGGCTGTTTTAGTTTCAGGCCTGGTGCTCTTGAAGAGTTTTCTGTGTCCTCAGCAATCACATGGAGATGAATCACTGTTTATTTGACGGTGGCATCTGCGAAGCTGATTAAATTGCTACAAAAGAGCAAAGTGGTATTGTGCCAATCATTTAAAAATAGACACTACATATAGGCATTTTATTGCAGATTTGGGTCCAGGCCACCACGATAAAGTAAATATTGCAATAAAGCGAGTCACGAATCTTTTGGTTTCCCAGTGCATATAAAAGTTATGCTTACTCTGTCCTGTAGTCTAAGATATTTAATAGTACTATGTCTTTAAAAAGTGTACATACCTTAATTTTAAAATAATTTATTGCTTTAAAAATGCTAATCATTAGCTGAGCCATTGCGGGTCCCAATCTTTTTGCAGCAGTAATATCAAAGATCACTGATCGTAGTTCACCATAATAAATATAATTAAAAAGTTGGAAATACTGTGAGAATGACCAAAAGGTGAAACAGACTGACAAAGTGAGCAGATGCTGTTGGGGAAAAAATGCCACCAATAGACTTGCTTGATGCAGGGTTGCCACACACTTTTCATACAAGCATGCAGTATCTTTGAAGTGTGATAAAGCAAAGCACAGTAAACCAGAGTATACTGCCTAGCCTTATGTTTGGTGCTCTGTAACCACTATTAACATACTTAACCTTAGGATAGCTCTGTGAGCAATAGGTGTTACCCTGTTTCACAGAGGAGACCACAGGCTCAGGTTCATACAGCTTGTCCAGGGACATAGAGCTTTTTAAAGGCATCACTGGGATTGAAACCTGGGTCTATCTGGCACCGACAGTTCATAGACCGTATAGACCGTGCTGCCTCTCGGTAGTTTTAGAGATTGGGTATAGTTTCCCTGGTTTAGAGTATTTCCACCAGTTAACTTATTTAATCTCTTTTAGGAGTCCAGAAATTCACTGTAGTTTCCAACTGTTTGTACCATAGACAGGTTGTGTTTCTCTGATTTGCTTAAGCCAGCATATTCAAATTATTTCTCTAGTTTAGGTTAGTCTCACAGATCTCATCGTATGATCTTTGTATTTTGTCCCCCTTCTGAATTTTTCTTATTTGATTCAGATTTTACATTTTAATAACAAAAAACAATGTTAACCTTGTCTAGCAGGATTATTTTTTGCCCTTACTCTTGTGTTGTCTTTCAAAGATGAAAACTAGGGATCAAACGCATTAAGAATGAGGCAAATTCAGAACAGTCACCCATGACTTGAGGATTCTTTAGGGACTACCAAAACTTTGTCAACTTTGTTCTTTTAGTTACTGTGAGTTACAGAGTTGTATGAGCAGTGCTTGTTCTCTAATCAGAGATAACAAGAGAAAGAGATGGTGAGCTGAGCTGTCATCCAGGACAGGGAATGCTGATAGCTGTCCATTCTTTTATCGGATAGGTAGTTAGCTGAAGTAAATATCTGATGCTTGGCAGTGATCCTTCCCAAGAAAACTTGAGCCCGTGAATGAGGATACCCCTGCACACATAAAGAGTCTATTCCTTTAGGATTGTTTTCCTTGGGGCCTTTTTGCTTAGATGGCTTGCAATAGAGGTACACTTTACTGGCTAATCTTTTCCACCCCTTTTCTTTTGTTGGGATTAGTGCCAGAACAGATAAAGCCCAGTGTAAGCCAGCCTCAGCCTGCCAACTCTAATAACGGCACTTCCACAGCAACCAGCACTAATAATAATGCCAAGCGAGCCACAGCCAACAATCAGCAGCAGCAGCAGCAACAGCCGCAACAGCAGCAGCAGCAACCGCAGCAGCCGCAGCAGCCGCAGCCGCCACCACAGGCCTTGCCTCGGTATCCCCGGGAAGTACCACCTCGATTTCGCCACCAGGAACATAAGCAGCTTCTAAAGAGGGGTCAGCATTTTCCCGTCATAGCAGCAAACCTGGGATCTGCTGTTAAAGTGTTAAGCAGCCAGTCAGAAAGCAGTGCTTTAACAAATCAACAGCCACAAAATAACGGAGAGGTGCAGATCAGCAAAAACCAGTCAGGTGAGAGAAGGCATTTCTTACGAGACTCCAACTATCATCATTAGTAGTGTAGCAAGTTTATAAATTCATGCCTATTTGGTGATGTATTTGTATTCATCCGTATCTGGGTTGTAAAGTAAGAATTCTATGCGGGAACTTGTGAGTGGGGAATCTTAAAATGTTTCCTGTAAGTTAACTATCACTCTCCCTTCAGATCTTAACCCATTTTAGTAAACAGCTTATAGAGCTAAAGTTATATGCTAACCAATTGTGCATATTAACTGCATTTAATCCTCAACAACCCTGTGAGGTATCAGCTGTTCTTATCTCTGCATTTCAGTAGAGGAAACTGAGGCACCAAGACAAAAATTACTTGAGATCAGTTACCACGTGCCGTAAAAAAAGACCACCACCCATGAAAGTTCTGTTCAGAGCACATGCATTCGGTTATTATCCTAGAATGGCTTTTCTCAGCTCATTAATGATTGTGAGGCAGAAAATAAGTTCAGTATGTGATTACAGTTTTCTCAGAGTCCAGCTTATTTCCCTGTGTTGTGACGATTGGTTTGTCCATTCGTTTATTGAACTATTTTGATGCTTTTATCCCAAGCCATGTAGAGAATTGAGGATAATCAAGATTCCCACACAGGAGAGCAGTAGCAGACCAGTAACCAGCCCGAGTCTCTGCAGCCAGATGGACCTGGTGTTTTAAGTCCTGGCTCCACAGTGTACCAGTGTGCGACCTTGGCAGGTCACTTAATTGCTCCGTGTGTCCGGGTCTCATCTGAGAAGCCTTTCCTAACTGTCCCAGGTGGACTTACTTTCTGCCTCTGTGCTCTCTTCCATACCAGGAACTGCTCTGTACTTTATCATCCAGTATTTCCCAGCTAATCAGTAGCAGAGCCTGCACTCACACTGAGATCTGTCTGACTCCAAAGCTGTGCACGTAGCAACCATGCCGTGCTTTGGCAGCCTACTGGATGTGATAGGTGAGGAGGCAGAGGGCACACGTGATTTTCTGGCATAGGTAATTGGAGAAGCAAGTTATTGGAAAGGATGCAAACTTAAATCATCAGCCTGAGTCAATACTTAGCCCTACACGCTTATCACTGTGTAAGCTTGGCCAGATGACTTAGACCGTCCTTGCTAATCTGTGAAGTGTAGTGGCCAGTCTATAAGGTTGCCTTGAGGATTATGCTATGTGACATGTTACAGCAGCTAGTTTAGGGTCAGATATTTGGGCACGGCATGAATTATTTTCCCTGAGACTTTTCTAGAAGGACCTGTGCTTTTCAGGAGGAAGAGTCTGGTTGAGACATGTTACATCTAATGCCAAGCAATGAATAATTTCGTTTGAAGTTCCTCTAGGAAGTCAGCTTGGAAGCAGTTGTATTGAGTCATCAGCATCATTGTAGTTAAGACTTTGGAGAGGTTATATATGCAGCAAATTCTTGAGTACCTACTGCAAGCTAAGCAATGGTGGCATACTTAACAAACAGGAAAGTGGGATAGTAACTTTAGGAAATACATGTTGAATATGCTTTTTCAGTTGGGGACATGAAAGAGCAAAGCTGTTTCTGAAATGGAAACAATGGGAGTTCAAGAATTTTCTCAAAGATCGGTATGGGTCAAGAAACCCAAAAGTGTTATGGGTATACATTCAGGTGAAAAGAAGCCTAAGATGTGGACATAGGAAGATGTCTTCAAAAAAACAAAAGGCTGAGAAGGAAAGATAGCCCGCCTGTTTCTAAAACAAGTTCACAAAGGTGGACAGTATTAATGTGGAGGCTAAGATGGAAACAAGACAGGTACAGCAGTCTGACTAAAATTTAGAATTAAATCCCCAAACAGAATGCAGAAGAAGATGCAAGCAAAGCATTCTTCAAGAGAAGCAGACTTGTGCTTTTGTCTTTTTCTAAACATTTGTGAATCCCCTTTTACCAGCATAGTTTCATATTTATGTTAAAATATCTTTGTAGGTGCTACTAGAAATGATAATAGAAACCTAATGGAGCCTTCAATATCTGTTTATTAGAGAGGACTTCTTAGATCAGTCCTGGCTCCTGAAGGGCCGATAATAAATAATAGTGACAGTAATACTATAGTGACTGACTAACCCTTATGGGGTGCTTATGACTCACACACTGTTTTAACATGTTTAATTTTCGTCTTACAGATTAGAAAGTAGCCTAGTGATCAGTGAAGAGCAGTGTACTGGACAGTATAAACAGCATGAACGATAGCCCAGAAACCTGATAATTGCGTGTTGTGAAACTACATGTAGTTCAGAAATGTGGGGGCACATCCTTGACTGTCTTTGTCTATTTGTATTTGACTTTTTTAGTTTTCTGACCAGAGAGAGGTGATGGAGTAGATTTGACATTTAAATTGATACATACAGAAATTTACTTGAAAGTTTTCATAGTGAAGGTGAGGAGTGCTAGATACACTTGCCTTGGCTTCAAAGAATGCATTTCTCATTTATTCACTGCAGTGAAGAGGAGGGCTAGTGCCTAGTCTAAATTAGAGGTCACACAACTAAATCCTTCATAGGCTAGCAGGTAAGTAGAGTGAAGGATGCAAAGAAGTCATGGGAACTGTGGTAAAGGTATGAATTTTAAGTTTCTTTTGAACCGCACAGCTCTGCAGGTGCAGTTGCCAGTTTGTGGCTGTGCCGCACACACGTAGCGATGGTTGCAGTCGCCACTCTCTCTCACAGTGATTTCTTAAAGCCTTAAGGTGTAAGACCTTACTACTTGCCAAATAACCCTTGAGTTTGAGGAGACTGATGTGCTTTACCAGGGCTGGCGGCAGTGTTGCTCTTGTGAGCCAGAGTGTTCCAGGTCACACTTTATCATCAGCTGACATGACACATTCAGAAGAATTAAGTAGATCAGCAAACACCCGTATACCCTCCACTCAAATCCAGGTGCTGTTAGTACATTATATGTACATACACATGCACACGTGTGCCTTATTTCACTGCACTTCACCTTTATTACTTCTCCAGATAATTTTTTAAAGAATAAAGTAGTGTTCCATACAACTGTGACACCACAATCACCCTTAAGCAAAAGAGGGATATTTTCAGCAGTATCCTGTGATATGTAGTTTGTATTCAGAATTTTGCAGATGGTACCAAGAATGTGTTTTAGTTTATAGTGAGATGCAGCTTAGCACACATACACACCATTTATATAAAATATAAAGCTTGCAAAACAGCATTATGCCTTGCATATGAATGAATTCAAATATAGCATTTTGTGTGGTTACTGTTCAGTTACCTACTGTGGGAGAAATGAGATATAATCAAGAGAAAGTACACAGGAGTTTTCTATTCTGTTAGTAGTATATTTCCTAAGGTGAGGGGTATGTGAGTTTTTTTGTATTAATGCTATAGATTTTCCTGTGTTTCTTTCTTTTTTTTTTTTTTTTTAAAGAAACTTAAATGTGAAGTATAATGGTGAATTACTAAAAATTGGGGCTGTTTTAATGAAAAACTGTTAAAGTTACCAGAAGTGTTTAAAGGTTAGAATACTGTCCATCTGCCTGTGCTCAGCTGTCCTTTTAGTGCAGTAAATGTGCATCCTTGCTGTCCTGTCACTTCTTGCTCTAAGTGTGTCCCATGGTCTGTAAACATATTTAAGTCTTTATAATCTTTAAAAGAAATTCCTTTAAACTCCCATTCTCTTGGGGTTATTGTAGAATTTCTCTTTACTTTTGAGTTCTTAAAAAAATAATCTATACTTGGACTCTCTAATACATTGCCTCAGTCCTCTGTCATCTGGCTTCTGCTCACTTGATTAAAATAGTTCTTGCTAAGGTCACTGATCTGAATGCCAAATCCAGACTTTTTTATTTTTAATTGTGGTTTAAAAAGCAGACTGACTTACCCATTTTTATCTTAATAAGATATCTACATTTTTTAAAATCATTGACCATGTTCTCCTTTTAAAGCCCTTTCATTCTTTGGTTTTCCTTTGACCAGTTTTCAGACTTTATTCCCTCCCATGGCTTTGTTTGATCTCTCTCCCCAGTTTTAGGTTTCATGTCTTCTAGATGTCTTCAGCTGCTGTTGGGCCCTTCAAACTCAACATGTCCGAAATTGAACTCAATTATCTTGCCACATACTGGTTTTTCATTCTGGATCCCATTGCTCGAAAGGTTGGCTCCCCCCTTCATCCACTCACCCGTCTAGAAATCTTAAGCTCATGCTTCACTCTCCCTCTTCTTCACGTCTCACAGGCCTCTGGTTTGCCATGCCCAGCTGGCTTTAAGTCCGGAACAGCTCTTGGCTCTGCTCCCTCCTCTGCACTGCTGCCACCATTGACTGAGTTCAGGCACGCAGCATCTCTTCTGTAGCTGCGTCACCCCATCTCTCCGACCAGAAGCCAGTCAGAATCCATGCATTGCATCTGGTTGTGGTACTGCCTCTGTCTTTAACCATCTTTAACCTAGGCTCTCAGCCTGTTTTTCTGGAAGGCTGCTACACCTATTCACTTACACGTTATCTGTGGCTGCTTTCCATCTGCTGTGTAGAGTAGTCACCACAGAGACTATTTGGCTGGCAGAACCTAAAATATTTGTTAATTGGACCTTCACAGAAAACCTCTGCCAGCCCCTGGACTAGAGATTAGAATAACTAAGGAAAACATTTTTCACTTTCTCGCTCAAGTGCTATTTGAAATTGTGCCTCTAAAGTTCTCTCATATTCCAAATGATAACATTTCATACTTCCTGGAAATGCTGTAAGGCCTTTCTTTCTGGTGAGATTGGAAGTCTTTAAGGCAAAAAGCATATGTTTGGCTATTTTGTTTGTTACATGGTACATATTTAACTTAGAAAAATGTATGAATTTTCCTGGATCTAAATTCTTCATGAATGAATTATGCAGTTCCCTTGAATTCTCACCAGTCTTTGCTTTACCCCATGTATCTTCTTTCTGAATAGGTGCTGTTAATACACTGCTATATTCTTCTTCTTCTTTTTTTTTTTTTCCTTTTGGCCATGCCTTACGGGATCTCAATTCCCCAACCAGGGATTGAGCTCGGAGCCTCGGTAGTGAGAAAGCAGAGTCCTAACCACTGGAGTGCCTGGAATTTCCTCCCTCCCCACCCCCTTTTTTTAAAAAATTGGAATATAGTTGGTTTACAATGTTGTGTTAGTTTCTGCTGTACAGCAGAGTGAATCAGCTGCATGTATATATATCCCCTCTTCCTTGGATTTCCTTCGGATAAATGGGAAGATGACCTAAAGGTAACCTAAAGGTCACCACAGAGCACTGAGTAGAGTTCCCTGAACTAAACAGTCAGTTCTCATTAGTTATCTATTTTATACATAGTAATATACATATGCCAATCCCAGACCTCCCCACCCCCCCTTCCCCACTTTGTGTCCATACCTTTGTTCTCTCCATCTGTGTCTCTATTTCTGTTTTGCAAGTAAGCATCTATACCATTTTTCTAGGTTCCGCATATCCTTTTTTTTTAGTGTTCTTTTTGGGGTATAGTACTAGAGCTGCCCTCAGTCTTCCTATGGTAATTTTGTATGAGAGTGGGGTGCTGATTTTAGATTTCAAGTGTTTTTTCTCAGTTAAATGCAGCCTTCCAAATCTTGGTTTAAATTTTGTATTTTGCAGCATACTGTGAAACTGAACTGTCCACTTTCCTCCCACCAGTACAGGGGTTTACAATCTCACTGTTCCTCACAATTTCCTGGGAAAGCGTGACTGTCATCTTCTACTTACTAATGTTGCTGTATGTTTATCTTCCAGATCATTTGTAATGGTGGATTCTGGCTTCCTTGTGTGTTAAGGGAAGTGTATTATTTGACTTCTTTCAATTCTGAAGTAGTCTCCAACTGTGAAATGTTTTAGTTGTGATCAATGAGGAGTCCTGCACTTTTCACCCGACTCCCCCTGCCCCGCCCAGCCCCCCCCCCGCCCCCGCCCCCGACACACTCAGATTTTTCTATCTAAGCTAAAGTGTTTTTCATAACAAAAAGTGGTCTTTGTGACTTATTGTTGGTAAATGCAGTTTTTTGAGGTAGCCTCTTAATTTATGTTTTTGGGAAAGTATCAAGTATGTTCCAGATTAAAAATGGAGTTTTAGCTAATAATTACTGATGGCATCTCTTATTTTCCTAAAATACATGGGCATACACAGCAAAAGGCAGGTGTGGACCATAACCCCCTCCAAACTAGGTCATGGCCAGATTGTGAGAAAGTTTCACTACCATTAAAGATAGTAGAATTGGTTTGCAGAGTGTATTCTGCTGTTTTCTGGGGCGTTTTGCTTTTGATGTATTCAGACATTAAAAAAGAAAAAACCCTTACCTTTCTTGTAAATAGCCAAGTTTTTTTTTTTTTTTTTTTAATGGTTTCTTTGCTTTATGTATACAAAATTCTCATCACAAATTCATGGTTTCATCTTTAACACTTGAATCATCTGGATTTACTTTTGATAGATCATCTCATTTAAGAAATCTTTAAAAGTATTGAATATTCCTTTTCTTTAGGTGATTTAAAATGCTAACCTTTGGCATATAACCTTAGATAATATACTTGGGTCCATTTCTGGGTTAATTTTTCTGTTCTTACATACTCTGATAGGACAGTGCTGTTTAGTGCATGATAAAAGTGGATTTTATGGATTTTATTTATATGTCTTATGTGAATTTTAAAACCTTTATATCTCTTTAATCAAATTACCGACTCTTGTTAGTAAATTTTTATAATTAAACTCAGAAGGAACATTGTTATATCTTCCTATTGAGGAGCAAGTTTATATTTAATCAGGTTATCTGCTATGACCTGCAATAAAATTTAATTGAATATTTTTGTTAACTTCATTTCAAAGCTTCCTTAATACTTTTTGTGGTTCCTATAATTAGGATCCTTTTCCATCCCATTTTCTTGTTGGTTATTCTTGGTGCATAGGAAAACTGGCTTTTTACATATTAACCCTTTTTGTTTCTTTTTTACTATCTTGACCTCATTTGGGTGTCATATTTCATCAGTTTGTGCTTCTAGCACAAACCTGAGTAACTGTATTGATAACAGATTCCTGTCTTTTCCCTGTTGTTAGGGGAATGCTGATTATGTTTCAGTGTTAAACCCCAGGTCCATTCCTTTGTTTTCAGCTTGGGTAGTTTTGTCTGTCTTTCTCAGTCTTGTTTTCTTATTCCTGTTGAATGGGAAGTGGCAAGACACACACACGCAAATAATATATCAGAAGTACTTTTGTTATAGACCATGGCTTGATTGTTTTAGATTTGGAGAAAAGTGGAAGGTTTGGGACTTGCTGATGTTCTGGATTTGCTGTTCACAGGAAAGAATCAAGGGTAAATCTCAGGTATTAGGAAACTTAGCAAGATGAAGAAAACTGGGAAAGAAGCAGGCTTGTTTTTTCCTTTGAGAGGAGGCACCTGTGGAGGTATAGTCTAGGAGTTAATAACCTTTTTGAGATATCTAAGTAGAGATTTAAAGTAAGCACATTGGTGTATGGTTTCTAATTTTGCTCTTTATGACAGAGGTACGGTAGAATGAAGAACTTTGCAGATAGGATTGAAAATTATGATAATCATTGATATACATTAATTAGTGAAAAATAATGGCCCTCGTTTGTATCTGAATCAGATACAGTTCAAAGCAATTTTAGTTAGCAATCACTTAATCCTTACAACTCTATGAGGTAGCTACTATTACTATTCCCACTTTATAGATGAAGAATCCAAGGCACAGGAAGATTTGAGGGTCTTACCTATAGTCACACAGCTGGTAAATAACAGAGCGACTTTTAAACCCAAGCAGGGTGGCTTTGAGAGTTTTACTCTGCAGCACTGCACCAAACTGCCCTTCATAGAGCACTTATTTGAAGCCAGCAGTGAGCTGCATACTTTATGTATGAAGCTAGGTTAACTAACAACCAGGTAAAGAAGTCCGTATGTACTGTGTATATTCCCATCTTACTAGTTTGGTCATACAGCTACTGCACAGACTTCAGTCTCGGTATCTCTAGAGTTCCAGTTATGTTCTGAGCCACCCCGCTTTTTTACTTTAGGATGAATTCTGATTTTCTCACCTTATTTTCTACAGCCCTTGAGCCTCCATTTCTTCATCTGTAAAGGGAAGGTAATGCCTACTGTAGGGTTGTTTCGAGGATTCAGTGACAGCATTCCGCATAAAGCATGTGCTCCAGCTTGCTGAATGATACTGCCAGCAGTGCAGGCACTGTCTGTTAGTGAGACTGATGTTTTTGTGTCCTTATTTCCTGAGAAAAATCCTCCTCATGGGCACTGAAAGATGAAAAGCTTTCCTTGGAAGCTTTGAACTGCCAAGTACTTTTTAATTAGAGAGTGGAAGTCAGAAACACTTTGAGAACTTCTGAGAAAATGTATGTATTTAATGAGTTACGTGTACATTTTTTGTCTCTGTTTCATTCCCCCCCCCCTTTTTTTTTTTTACTATTCTTTCTAGCTCTCTTCACCTTTTGCTGCTTAGCAGTTGTGCTTTGAGAAATAATGATGCATGTTGAATCTGATTTTCCATATCAGCAATACCCTCTTGGGCTTTTCTGGTTCCTCAGACAGTAAAGAATCCACCTGCAGTGCGAAAGGCCTGGATTCGTCCGGTGGGTTGGGAAGATCCCCTGGAGAAGGGAACAACTACCCACTCCAGTATTTTGGCCTGGAGAAGTCCATGGACAGAGGAACCTGGCAAGGTTACAGTCCATGGGGCTGCAAAGAGTCGGACACAACTGAGTGTCACTTCACTATACCCTCACAATGAGTGATATTTTACTTTCTGGGCTTATAGCACCTAGTGTTTGGTTCATTATATCTGGGACATGACTTAAGCATATGTATTACTTACTAAATACGATTCTGATAACTACTGTAGTAAAGAACTACAATATGAACAACCCCCTGAGGAAAGTCTAAATGCCCACATCTTATCTCTGAAGATTTCTAACTTAACCAGAGTTTTAAACTGAATGAGAGTGATGCATTTGGGAAAATATTATAAGCAATAAAATAACTAGATGATAATACATACCAGTAAGTCTTAAGTTTATAGGATTGTATGACTAGTCATTAATGTCTTGAATGTCAGCAGTTGAATTTTTAATCATAACTTTGATCTTTAGCATATCAACCGTTTTCTGTTGTCTTCTAATAAACATGGCTGTTAACACATTTTTATGAAGGCAATATTTCTACTTGTGTGCTGTATTTTTCAGATTGAATTTGAACACTAATGAAATGCAAATATAATGGAAAAGGCTTTATAATTCTTATAAACTTGTTATAATACCCAAAACAGTTGTGTGAAATAGCTGTTCTAAAAACATGTGGATAGAAAAGGATTCCTAATATATTTAGTACATTTCGCCAAGTTTGGCCTGTCCACTTGTCATTTCCCATTTCCATCCCAGCCCCTTCCTTCCTGAGGTTGGGCCTCTAAGCCTAGGTTGCTCCATCATCCTAATAAATCATTTCTACCTTATCCTTCCTGACTCCAAATTCTTTATTTGCTGATATGTTCATTCATTCATTCATGTATGTATTGAGGAGCTATTATGTTCCGGGTACTACTCTGTGCCCTTGGAATAACATAAATGAACAGAGCAGCAAAATTCCCTGCCTATGTGGAATTAATTATTGAATATGGAAAGTTAGTGGCTGGGATATAACCAGTGCCCTTGTAATTATATTGCTAAGTGTTATATTTTGTTGAGGAGCCATACACATTTATAATATATTCATCATTTTTTCAAACACTTGATATATTTTTGTGTTTCTTCTTTATTCTAGATACAAACCACAATACTTCAGGATCCCATTATGAAAATTCAGAGCGGGGACCTGTGTCGTCTACAAGTGACTCTCGTACAAACTGTAAGAATGCTGTTGTGAACGACTCCCCTGAAAAAGAAGCATGGCCCTCAGCCCCTGGCAGTGATCCGGAGTTGGTTTCAGAATGTATGGATGCTGATTCTGCCTCCAGTTCTGAATCAGAGCGACCCATCACTATCATGGCTTCAGGGAGCACAGGTGGTGAAAATGATGGCCTTCGGAATAGCACTGGACTTGGATCCCAAAACAAGTTTGTGGTTGGTAGCAGCAGCAATAATGTGGGCCACGGAAGTAGCACTGGGCCGTGGGGTTTTTCCCATGGAGCCATAATAAGCACATGTCAGGCCTCTGTGGATGCTCCTGAAAGCAAATCAGAAAGTAGCAACAATAGAATGAATGCTTGGGGCACTGTAAGTTCTTCATCAAATGGAGGGTTAAATCCAAGCACTTTGAATTCAGCTAGCAACCATGGTGCCTGGCCAGTATTAGAGAACAACGGACTTGCCCTAAAAGGGCCTGTAGGGAGTGGTAGTTCTGGCATCAATATTCAGTGCAGTCCCTTAGGCCAGATGCCTAACAATCAGAGTATTAACTCTAAAGTGGGTGGTGCTTCCACCCATGGTACCTGGGGAAGCCTTCAGGAAACTTGTGAATCTGAAGTAAGTGGTACACAGAAGGTTTCATTCAGTGGTCAACCTCAAAATATTACCACTGAAATGACTGGACCAAATAACACTACTAACTTTATGACCTCTAGTTTACCAAACTCCGGTTCAGTACAGAATAATGAACTGCCTAGTAATACAGGGGCCTGGCGTGTGAGCACAATGAATCATCCTCAGATACAGGCTCCCTCGGTTGTAAATGGCACTTCCCTTTCTCACCTTAGCAATGGAGAGTCAAAAAGTGGAGGCTCTTACGGTACTACATGGGGTGCCTATGGTTCTAATTACTCTGGAGACAAATGTTCAAGCCCTAATGGCCAAGCTAATGGTGACACTGTGAATGCAACTCTAATGCAGCCTGGCGTAAACGGGCCTATGGGCACTAACTTTCAAGTTAACACAAACAAAGGAGGCGGCGTGTGGGAGTCTGGAGCAGTGAATTCCCAGAGTGCATCCTGGGGAAATGGTGCAAATTCTGGAGGAAGTCGAAGAGGGTGGGGAACTCCTGCACAAAACACTGGCACTAATACACCCGGCGTGGAGTGGAACAAACTGCCTGGCAACCAGCATTCCAGTGACAGTGCAAATGGCAACGGTAAGAAGTTTACAAACGGATGGAAGTCTACTGAGGAAGAGGATCAGGGTTCTGCCGCATCTCAGACAAATGAGCAAAGCAGTGTGTGGGCCAAAACGGGAGGTACAGTGGAGAGTGAAGGTAGTACAGAAAGCACTGGACGCCTCGAGGAGAAAGCGACTGGGGAAAATCAGAGTAGGGACAGAAGGAAGATGGATCAGCACACGTTACTCCAAAGCATTGTAAACAGAACTGACTTAGATCCACGTGTCCTGTCCAACTCTGGCTGGGGACAGACTCCTATTAAGCAGAATACTGCCTGGGATACAGAAACATCACCAAGAGGGGAGAGAAAGACTGACAATGGGACAGAGGCCTGGGGAAGCTCTGCAACACAGACTTTTAACTCAGGGGCGTGTGTAGATAAGACTAGCCCGAGTAGTAATGATACCTCATCTGTATCGGGGTGGGGAGATCCCAAACCTGCTCTGCGGTGGGGAGATTCCAAAGGCTCAAGCTGCCAGGGGGGATGGGAAGATGACTCTGCTGCTACAGGAATGGTCAAGAGCAATCAGTGGGGGAACTGCAAAGAAGAGAAGTCCGCATGGAATGATTCGCAAAAGAACAAACAGGGATGGGGTGACGGACAAAAGTCAAACCAAGGGTGGTCCGTCTCTGCCGGTGACAACTGGGGAGAAAGGAGTAACCATTGGGGAGAGGCTAACAAGAAGTCTAGCTCAGGAGGTAGTGACAGTGATAGGTCTGTTTCTGGTTGGAATGAACTCGGTAAAACCAGTTCTTTTACATGGGGAAATAACATTAATCCAAATAATTCATCAGGCTGGGACGAATCTTCTAAACCGAATCCTTCCCAGGGATGGGGAGACCCTCCAAAGTCTAATCAGTCTCTAGGTTGGGGAGATTCATCAAAGCCGGTCAGTTCTCCAGACTGGAACAAGCAACAAGACATTGTCGGATCTTGGGGCATCCCGCCAGCGACAGGCAAACCTCCTGGTACAGGCTGGCTGGGAGGACCTATGCCAGCCCCAGCGAAAGAGGAAGAACCCACGGGCTGGGAGGAGCCATCCCCAGAATCCATACGTCGCAAAATGGAGATTGACGATGGGACTTCAGCTTGGGGAGATCCCAGCAAATACAACTACAAAAATGTGAACATGTGGAACAAAAACGTCCCAAATGGCAGCAGTCGCTCAGACCAGCAAGCACAGGTACACCAGTTGCTACCGTCTGCAGGTACCATCTCAAACAAAGAGGCGAGCAGTGGCTCCGGTAAGTTCTCGTTTTCTGCAGTCTTGTTTCTCATAGTACTTCACAGTCACAGGAGCCTTGTTTCAATTTACTGTTTTTGGATGTGCACACAAACCTTTTTTTTTTTTTAACTTTAATCCAGGAGAAGTTTGTAGGGAAGAAGATTATGGGGAAGGTGTTACTGTCGGGAAACGGCTCTGCCTTTGGTAGTATTGGCTGTGAATCCCACGCACTCCATTCTCTATCTGGAAGGTTATAGAAGGCAGAATTGGAAAAGGGATGTCAAGTGGGAATACTGTATACTTTCCTCATCTCACTTTTTCTGACTCGAGCTGTTAAATTTTGATTTTATTATTTGATTATCCCCAGAAATAAAACAAGTACCTAAAAGTACAGTCCTCTAAAAATCTAGATACTGTAATTGGCCATAGAAGGGATTTATTTAAGTAGGCATGTTGAATACAGTGGGCATGTAATATGACAGTGACATTTTTCATTAGTTGTCATTGAGATGTACTGTCTTTTTAATGGAGGTTTCATTGAATAATAATCCTGTTGGATGTAGAGACAGAAATATTTTCATGAACTAACGTTTCAGCGCCTAATTCTTTTTTCTGAGTATTATTAATTTAGATTTAATTCTTAGAAGAAAGGTATATGTATCTAAGGGGAAGGCTGTTGTGGTTCTTTTAAAACAGTGTGTTCATGGCTTGGCTTTGCCTTTGTTGATTATGGTTGGCTTTGGACAGCCTAATAAATTTTAAGAAGTGCTGTCCAGCGTATACAAGTAGGATGCCTACCTATCATTAGTCTTATTAAATTACATTTTCCAGAACAGTGATGTTGAAAGGTTGTACTTATAGTAAAAGTTTTATACACATACTGTTACCCAGCTTGATCACCTGCTTGACTAGGTTTGACTCAGAAGGACTTGGCTTTTCTAGGAATTAAATTCATCCTCAAAGGAGGAAGACTTGCCATAATTAAGATTATTCAAAAGAATCTGCTGTGCACCTCGAGGGCAGTTCTGAAAGAAGAGGTGAAAAAAAAGTATAGTTAGATTATAATAATGGAAAATTATTTGTCGTCTTTACATAAAACAGAAGCCATCCTTTTTGCCCATCACAGCATCATTATTTAATACACAAATGTGAAGGTCTTCTTTTGTTCCCCAAGTATTCCTTATTACCCCTTCAACCTGCTGATGACTTCTTTTCCCACACTTTCTAAAGGCTGGGGTGAGCCCTGGGGGGAGACTTCAACTCCAGCCACAACTGTGGATAATGGTACTTCAGCCTGGGGTAAACCCGTAGACAGTGGGCCTAGCTGGGGCGAACCCATTGCTGCGGCATCCAGCACATCCACGTGGGGCTCCAGCTCTGTTGGTCCACAAACGTTAAGCAAATCTGGTAAGTTACTGATAATTGCTGGTTTCCGTTGGATAGCACTGGTGATTCATTGACTATAATTAAGTAATTGGATAACGTTTATGACGTTGATAATGTACCCACATGTTATCGTAATTGTCAAGCAACTTTCATGCTATCCAGCACAAGAGACTGAGTATAATAGTCATGGAGACACATATCCAAGCGGTCTGGCTCAGGTACCAGACAGGCCCCTAAATACTATACAGATAATGAGCAGAGTTCAGGAAGGACCCTTAATATTCAGACAGACATTGTTACTATTCTTCTAGGGATTCCAAAGACCAAGTATAGAGATGAGATACTTTCTGCTTCTGACCTGCATGCTGTGCTTTTGGGCCATTCTCCTTAAAAATATGTATTAAGATGAATTTTTAAAAGTTCCATTCATCCTTGAGTTCCTAAGCAAATACGAACATGAATGCCACCAATGTCCCATGTTTAGGAATCCTCTGATTTGTAAAGGCATGAGAAGTGTTTTATCGAAAATTTTACTAAACTTAAATTCTTGTTTAGCTTTTAGCTCAGTATATTACATACATTTTTGCCATGCAAACCTGGGAAGGGAAATAAAAGAGGGTTTTTAGATTGTCCCCCAGCTCTGCCCCCTTAATGAGTGCTCATCCTCTGGAAAGAACTTTTTGACTATAGCATGTTTCTTTTTGTCACAAATCCACAATCAGGGCCAAAATCTATGCAAGACGGCTGGTGTGGTGATGATATGCCCTTGCCTGGAAATCGCCCCACTGGCTGGGAAGAGGAAGAAGATGTAGAGATTGGAATGTGGAATAGTAATTCATCTCAAGAGCTTAATTCATCTTTAAATTGGCCACCATATACAAAGAAAATGTCTTCGAAGGTAAACATTTCAAGGGCAAAGCCCTTGAAACTTTAAATTCCAAAGGTAGTTTCCCCACAGAAGATAACGTGCTTGCCTGCCTGTTTATGGCAGTCAGTATAGTCCAGGCAGTCCCCAACTTGGGTAGAGCTTCCTGTGTGGGCAGCCATCTAGAGAGACCTAGGACCACAGGAAGGTCCTTTCTCCCCACTTCTACAGCTTGACATCTCTGCCCCACCTCCACCAGTGCTACCTGGGACAACCCCTCACCCCAGGATGGTACCTGCAGTGGGGAGGATGAAGAGAAGGGCAAATCTACATGTTGATTCCTCCTGTCCCACTGCCAGTTCATCTCCCATTTCACCTCCTCGCCTGGAGCCCCGAACCTCCGCGTTACCCAGAGTTACCGTGGTCCTTATTCGTCCCCCATCTTCGTCCCTTCTCTACTCAGTAAGGTCCTGGGATGGAAATCCCTAGGAATGAGTAGAGCGTTTGGTTTTGCTTTTATGTGGACAAACCTTATTCCAGACCTGGCTCTACATCAGAATTGTAAGGCATTTGTTAAAAGTATAATTTCCTATACTCTAGGCCTGCTGTTGTTTTGAAAATTGAACCAAGTTTCTTGTTCTCAACGAGCTCTCCAAATGTTTCTGATGCAGAGCCAGGTTTGAGAAGACTAGTGTCAGATTTTCTTGGGGCCCATTTTCAAAATATGTGCTTAGTCCCCCCAGGTGATTCTGATATATCCTTTCCAACCTGTTTGAGAATGAATTCTTTTTGAGGGACCTAAGAAGTCAGATACCAGTAGCTCATGGCCAGGGTCCCTCCCTTTTGAACCTGGGATTCTAAGTCTAGGACCTGCCATTTTCATTTTTAAGACTTTTCTTCATTGGGCTGCAATTCCCTATTGCCTCAGCATATAGTGTATGAATCGTTTTCCCATGTTTTACATAAATCATTTGATCCTCATAACCTTCTGAGATAGAATACTGATAAGGAATTTGAAACTGGAAAAGGTGGTGGCTTGCCCAGAGTTGCATAACTAGTAAGTGACAGAGCAAGGATTTAAGTTTAGGTCTTCCAGTTCCAAACCCTGTGTTCTTCCCACTGGACCATGCTGTTTTGTGACTTTGTCTTTCCTTACAGGGTCTGAGTGGCAAAAAAAGGAGAAGGGAAAGGGTGTGTAGCCTTTTTACTCTTTCTCCTTTGTTTCTACTAGTAAAAATCTTTTAGAAAGCAACTGCAAATATTTATTTAGCCTCTGCTGTGTGCCAGGTACTGTGCTTAGTGCTGGGGGTTCAGAAACACTAGGATAAGCGCATACTTCAGGGAGCTCAGGGTTCCGTATGGGGGTGTGAGCAGTGCTCTAAGGAGTGTTAGCTTGAGTTTCGAAGATGCCTGGGAGTGGGATGGGTTAGGAAAAGTGGTAGCCCGAAATACAGAATGTGGGGGGAAAGAGGTGACAGTCTACTCCACAGTTAGATTAGGGGCAGATACTAAAGTGTTTACAGTACGATGCCAGATAATTTGAACTTTATTTAGCATAATGTATGGAGCCAATCAAATTGAATAAAAGGCAGCATCGGTTTGGTTTTTAAAATTGGAAGAAAGACCAAAGTTAGTGATCTCATTTAGGAAACGTCTGCATTCATTCAGGTTAGAAAGGACGGCCTGAATTAGGAAGCAGAAATAAATATTTAGTAGAAGGGACTGATGTGAGAGACATTTGGGATTAAAGAGACAGATATTAGCAACCAGTTAAGTATGGGGTGGGGGTAAAAGAGGAAAAGGAATCAAAGTCAACTTCACAAACCTTGGAAAGGGTTAGATGCTTGCTTCAGAGACCTGCTTTCAAGGGGAAATTACAAAGCTGTGTTCTGTTCCGCAGTCAGAAGGAACAGGTAGTAGCAACGGGATAGGGAAATTATGGCAACAAGCTGAGAATGGTTCTGTGATCCTTTATGGGCGGCCTTGGTCTCTATGGCTTCCAGCCTCCCTGTCTACCAAGCTGCTAATCATGGACCATTTGTTCTCTCAGCTCATGTTTCCAAGTGGTTTCCGTACCTTCCATACCCCAACCAGCCACGGAAAGCCAACACCGAGTAGGAAGAATCCCAGCTTTAGTTGCTGCTGGGGATATTGTGTTCTTGGCAACATAAATTGGAATTTTAAAATACTCTTTCGTATGGAAACATATGGTGTTTTTTTCAGTACAGTGCACATAGCATAATTAAATTATGGTTTTAATTGGTTTCTTTGGACTACCCTAAGAGCCTAGTGACTATTTTTACTTTGCTTTGGTGTGAGAATTCTACAAATCCAAATTATAATTAATTTTTTAGAACACAGTCCACTTGTACATTGGAAACTGTCTGATGAACAGTTCTCCATTATCCAGAGGACCTGTTTACTTTCTGTGGGTCATCAAGGCCCTTTGCTTCTGTCTTTTCCTTCTGACTGCTTGCCCTTAGAGATTTCTCTGTGCATTACAGCTATACCAGAGGACTGGAGCAAAGGAAGTTGAAAATCAAATAAGTTGATTTTTAATTATTAACAACTCTGTGAGAAGAGTTGGTTGGAGGAGAAATTATTGGCTAAAAATGAGAGTTGGGAATTGTCTTGAAGTTTAATTAATCCATCATTATACCCAGATAAATAGAGACGGCCATGGCATCTTTCTGCTCTTTTATTTTACAAAGGGAATGATGAAAGGTGGAAACAAACAAGAAGAAGCATGGATAAATCCATTTGTTAAGCAGTTTTCAAATATCAGTTTTTCGGTAAGTATGTTTTCTCAGCAACCTGCTCCCCTTTTAATGGTGGTTCATAAACTTACTCTAATTTCATTTTTTTGTTTTCTTTAATTGTTTGCTGAGTCATTATGAATATGCTGAGGTTAGAATAAAATTTTCCATGAGTTCTTTATTTTTATAGTTACAGCTAAAAATACTGATCACATATCTTCTTTTATTATTTTTTATCATGTTAGGCAATGAACATTGCCTAACATGTTTTATGTTCCACTTAAATTTCACAAATAAGGAAATAGTAAAATACTTCACTTTTATTTTCGTTAGCAAGTTAAGCTCAACTAACAAGCTACTTTTTTCTTTTTCAGAGAGACTCGCCGGAAGAAAATGTACAGAGCAATAAGATTGACCTTTCTGGAGGTAAGAAAAACTTAAATCAACTTGAGTTTCATATTCATCATTGATGGGGAGACTCACTTGTGACGTAATCCAACTGAAAAAGCATTGACCTCAACCAGGAGAGGGAGCTCTGGGTTTCTGCCTCAGTGTTCCTGTTCTCTGGCGTATATTAGAATGTGGGGATTATGCGATTTGGTGT
Source organism: Bos javanicus (assembly GCF_032452875.1). NCBI lineage: Eukaryota > Metazoa > Chordata > Mammalia > Artiodactyla > Bovidae > Bos > Bos javanicus. The sequence goes on from NC_083892.1 coordinate 22,423,017, forward strand.
GCCTTTTAAAGTGTAAATCACTGTGCAAATCTAAGCTAATGGTACTGTTAGTCTTTGGTTACTGCAGATTTAGTCTTGTCAAGAATGAGTTATCCAGGTTGGATGAGACAGTCTTCTTAATTTAGGGAACACTTTTTACAAAGGCCCGGATACAATGACAGAAACATCTGAAGCCATATTGGAGAAATGGCAAGTAGTTCCATGTAGTTGAAGAATAGATAGATATAAATTGACTATGGTGGTGGGAGTGTGGTGGTAGTAAAAGCTGTACCTAGGTGGATTTGCTAGAAAACTAGGTGGGTTCTAAATCATGTGGCACTTGGGTGTCTGAGCTTTATTCTGAAAATAAGAGATTAAAGAATTGTAAGCAAGAGAATGAAATGATGTGGATTTATGTTTTAGAAAAACAGTCATGGCTGTAGATCGAAAATCTTGGGACAGAAAACATTAGCAGTGGAGGAAGACTAAAAGTTACTAAACATAGCAAACCAGTTAGAAATTTTGTTGCTGTAGCTGGTGAGAATTTTCATAGCTCTAAGCTAAGACAGTTGGTGGGAAGAATCTTAATTCAGTGGAGATACAGGGATCAGAATCAGGAAAAGTTGATAATTTGTTTGAACCAGTGTGGTACAGAGGATGAGCACGAGGGTGTGGTAAGAGATGGTTCCCAGCCGCCTCGTCTGGACAGTTGTGTAGGTGGTGGTGTTCCTGGCGTAGTCCAAGTCCAGGTGGAGGAGAGGGACCATACAGTAATTTGAACAGGCAAAGTTTAATACAGATGTACAGAATTACTGTTAGATTGGTGAGGGATTGGCGAGGAAGAGATAACAACAGGCCCTCCTAAGCATATATGAATAGCTGATACAAGAAGTAACCTAGAGACTAAATTGTAAAAGTCAACTTTCAGCAGCTTAAAAATGCAGAAAGCGAAGAGAAAGAAGAAAATGGCCTGCACAGCTAACAGACAGAGAAGCAGTAGATAGCACGCAGAATTGTCGCTTACTGGGTGAAGTGGTGCGAGAAGCCACTTCTGCTTTCACCCTTGGACTCTTGCTGCATCCTTTTAGGGTGTTGCCCTCAGCTTGCTTTGCACCCGAGTCTTCAGTAACCACTTGTACCTTTCAGTTTGGCTAGCTACTTTCAGGTGATGTCTGTGGTAAGACCAGTTAAGCGCGTTATTAGTCTTTTCTTTGCTATGAAATGAGTTCTTGATCAGTCAGTGCTGTGAGGAGTGATGGATAAGGCCTCTGTGAGACCATGGATGGTAAGGGGGAAAAAAAAATCCATATCCAGAATATGTGTCTGTTCCTATGAGGACAAGGCTCTGCCTCCTGCATGACTCACTGAATGGCAAGAGAAGTTGCTGGGATGCTGTGTTGTTGGAACTTGCTGGCAGTGTACTCTTCTAGGGTGCTGGGACAAGCTTCTCATGGAGGGCTGTGTCCCCATAGACACTCTGCTACAGAGCTGCTTGGAGGTATTTGGGAATGGTGGGAGAAGGCCTCGAGTGAGGCTCACCACCCTGAACTGCGAGGGTAAGGCACAGGAGAAGCTGAAGCACTGCCAGAGCCTCCAAGAGCAAGTAGGCAAAACTTCTGCCTGCAGCGTCTCTCCAGTGCCCCTTGCTGATAAAACCTCAGTGCCAGTTGGCAAAGGAAGAAAATGTAGAGCCCAGATACAGTTTCAGAGAGCAGTCAACAAGGGTGAATTTGGAGCTGAGAGACAATGAACCAGTGACTGGCCATTGTTTGAGATAGGAAATATATAATGGGTTGGACAGACAAGATTGCTGAGTTCAAAGTTGCTATGAAAACCGTGTGGTGATATCCAGTAACTAGTAAAAACAAATCTGGGTGTGGAGTTTATAAAAGGTAGGGCTGGAGATAATAAGTATAATTAATTAGACATTAGTGGTAGTACAGCTTCAAAAATAGGTTGTGGAGGGAACTCCCTGCCAGTCCAGCAGTTAGGACTCTGCGTTTTCACGGCCATGGGCCTAGGTTCCTGGTTGGGGAAGGTCCTGCAAGCTGCATGGTATGGCCAAAAAATTTAAAATTTTAACAAAAGGAGGGGTTGACAAGAGGATTGGAGTGATGGACCAAAAACAAAGTCCAGGGGCAAAAAATGGCGTTTAAGGAAAGAGGAGAAATGGAACCAGTGATTGTCTTGGTATGCATTTGACCCTGGAGGTTAGGAGAAGTGTCATTGGTAACTTAGCCAAGAGCTAAGGGCCTTTTTATACAATTGGTCAAGGGAAGGCTGCCACATTTGGAGCTCAGATGGTTTCTGAAGTGATGCCGAATGGTTGGAGGAATGGTTTGGGGAGAGGATGTATCACACTACTTTTTTAAAAAAGATTTTATTAGGTAGGCAGAAATAATGTGGATTTTTAGGAAAGAACAACTTAGAGATTTGAGAGAAGAGTTGCCTAGGTTAGATGTCAAAAGTGAGGGGGAAAAAAAAAGTGAGGAAAAGAGTTGAAAATGGCTATCTTGGATGTTTCAGTGAATTAACAGAGGGAAAGAGAACAGGGAAGAATTTGTTGCAAATGCTTATTGAAGAATACTTTCCTTTTGATGGCTCAGATAGTAAAGAATTTGCTTGCAATGCAGCAGCCCCAGGTTCAATCCCTGGGTTGAGAAGATCCCCTGGAGAAGGGAATGGCAACCCACTCCAGTATTCTTGCCTGGAGAATCCCATGGACAGAGGAGCCTGGTGGGCTACAGTTTATGGGGTCACATGACTGAGCAACTGTACTTCCCTTTGTTAAAAATTTTTCCTTTCCACTCGCCTAAAACGAGGGTGGTAAAGGTGGGTGTGTCGTGGTGGTGGCTACAGCAGCAGCTCTCTCAAAGGAGGACAGCAGTTGCAAAGAAATTGTGGGTGAGATCTGAGGATGAAGCCTAAGGAACAAGGAAATGGACTGCAATTTTAACAAGTTGAAAACCAAGGACTCAAGTTTGTGTGCTAGGAAAGTAGAGACACTGCCTCTGAGCCCCATGAAGATCGAAGGGCAGTATCGTGCTTGGTTTGTCCAGTTAGAAGTGATGAAGGAGCATTCAAGTGACGGTTCCCAGCAGGCAGTTGAAGATGTGCCACTGAGCACAGGCGTCAAGTCAGAGTAGACATTGGTATTTGAGGGTCACCTTGATGGTGAATAAGCCTAAGGGAGGCCAGTTTGAAGAGAGTTGAAAGACTGAGACCTTGAACGTACTGAGTACATCCCAACATCAAAGAAACACACAGAAGTGGCTCAGCTATGGAGAGGAGGGCTCAGGAGGCATAATATGGTAAGGGTGTGAAGTTAGAGCTTTGTTGAGGATGGTAGCCTGGGAGCTGGCTGTTTCAAGCACAGATTTTTGCTAGACACAGGGATACCATGAGAGGAGGTCGTATTTACTGCAGAGAAGTCAGCAGAGCAAGCCCTTAGGGAGGGGAGACCTTTCCCGTCTGCTGAATGGGGTGATGACAGTAGAGTTATCAGCATTAAATGAGAATGCGTGTTCACAGCAGTGCCTGGCACATTGAGAGCATCTGCTGGGTGATGGTTAGTCGTGGTGCTGTTCCTGTTGTTGGTTACTGGAAACTATGTTGCTATCATAAAATTAAGCAGATTTGAGATGACCAGCGATGTTTTACCTTTCTGTTTACTAGTCTGGTTTCAAGTTATTTGGTTCAATAAAATAATACTGTCTGCTAAACTTAACTTGTGAAGACTATAAGATTTGCTAAGTGCTAGTGCATTTTTCACATGTCAAGGCAGAAGTCATTTTGGTTTGGAAGTGAGTATTTCTCTTTCTGTTGTAAATTTATCTGAAACTAAGTAGGTTAATTCTCTTCCTACTTGATGACATAATTTCCTGCATTTGTTAGGAATGTTACAAGACAAACGAATGGAGATAGATAAACATAGCCTAAATATTGGTGATTACAATCGAACGGTCGGGAAAGGCCCTGGTTCTCGGCCTCAGATTTCCAAAGAGTCTTCCATGGACCGCAGTCCTTATTTTGATAAGGTAAGTTGTCTGTTTGTTTTCTGTCTTGTTTTACCCCTGTGGCCAAGAAAGCAATACACTTAATAGCATAATTTTTCATTAACAGTTTAGAACATTTAATATAATATGAAGGGTTATATAACCCAGTTCCAAATATTACTGGACTTGTAGTTCATTGTCCTTTTATAGTTCATTGTCCTTTTATGTTGCAGTTGATTACAGGGATCCTATTTATATTTTCCTCTTAACCCCGTGAAATATGTTTGGTTCTTTTTGTGTGCTCTAGAATTAACACTAATCTGATCTCTTCTGTTTTCTACCTGTTTCCTGTTGATGCTGGAATGTCATGTGACTTCTCTCCTGTTGCTGCAATGATTTCTCCCTTCCACTTGTTTGCTTGGCTGGTGTTGCACGTCTTTCTGTCTGTCCAATCAGGATGGCATTGTAGCAGATGAATCCCAAAACATGCAGTTTATGTCCAGTCAAAGCATGAAGCTTCCCCCTTCAAATAGTGCACTACCTAACCAGGCCCTGGGCTCCATAGCAGGGCTGGGTATGCAAAACTTGAATTCTGTTAGACAGGTAAGTCCACACGTGTATTTCAGGCTCTCTGTTGATTTGTATAAGTAATAAGAGCTCTCTTACATGTAGTTGCTGTGTTTAAGTCAGAATTACAGTGTGTGGTAATGGGATGTTAGTCCCTGAAGAATCCCAGTGTCATTTGGTGGTGGTGGTTTGTTTCCGTAGAATGGCAATCCCAGTATGTTTGGTGTTGGAAACACAGCAGCACAACCCCGGGGCATGCAGCAGCCTCCAGCACAACCTCTCAGTTCATCTCAGCCTAGTCTCCGTGCTCAAGTGCCTCCTCCATTACTCTCCCCTCAGGTAAGTAAGCTTTTCCACTATATTCTGTACTGTTCACCTGGAGTAGAACCTCAAAGAAATTGATATTTGAGTGAGATGACTGGTTGGTCGTCGGATTATTTATTGGCCACTTTGAGATGCAGCTAATTCTGAATGAGTTATTACAAAAGGGATGAGGGTAGGGTGGAGCAAATGAGTCAAAGACAATTTAAATCTCAAATCTATCATTCTCTTTCATAAAATACCTTGAGGGGAGGACGACAGTAGCAGTATGAATTGACTGGCTAAGGATTTATCACTGTCACTTTTTACTTAACCCATGAAAATACATGGGAACAATAGATTAATGAAGCTAGAAAAAACAACCTCCCCCCCACCCCACCTTAATAATCCACAAATGTAATTGCTCTACTGATATTTTAAAACACATAGTATGTTTTGTGAGCTTGAGTTTCTTTTATCAACATAGTTAACTTACCATTGTGATCCTCAGGTTCCAGTTTCATTGCTGAAGTATGCACCAAACAACGGTGGCCTGAATCCGCTCTTTGGCCCTCAACAGGTAGCCATGCTGAACCAGCTATCCCAACTAAACCAGCTTTCTCAGATCTCCCAGTTACAGGTAAGTAGAATAGAATAACAGCCTTATTCAGTGTACATTCATTGTCTACTGTAAACGCCACACTCGAGTCTGTGCAGTGTTTTTCAGTAGACAGAGCAGGCATAGTCGTGGCCCTCAGGGAGCTTCCAGTCTCTAAGTGAAGGCAGATGGTAAACTGGAAGGGCAGGATGCGGTGTGAGCAAGCCCAGCCAAGTCTGGAGTGGCCATGGGAGTAGGGTGATTGGGAAACGTTCACCTGATGAACTGGAAGTATAGATTGAGCAAAGGACTCAATTCACCAGGATGGCTGGAGGCCAGAGAGTCCAAACAAGAGATGATATGGATGAGGCAGGGTGTGTTGACATCAACTAGATGGAGCCGTGCCTTTGTAGGTACCTCTGCCACAGTCACTCTGCGGCACGCTTGTCTGTGATGATGTGATGCTCACAACCTGTTTGCACTTTTCCTTCCAGCGATTGTTAGCGCAGCAGCAAAGGGCGCAGAGTCAGAGAAGCGTGCCTTCTGGGAACCGGCAGCAGCAAGACCAGCAGGTAGGTGTGAACCTTCCCCTTGCTTTGCTCACACTCCACTTTGATCAATTCCATTGTGACAAGGCAGTTGAAATGCCTTTATTAAAATATAATGGAAAACATTAAGTCTTCTGTCTGCCTGGAAGTCTTATTAACTGGTGGACAGTGATTCTTCACCTTCCTGATGAGAAGGAACTGAATTAAAAAATGAAGGGGGGATCGAAGGTATCTGTAAAGACTTCTCTCCCCAACTTTCCCCAATCATTTTGTCGTTTTAAGGGTCGACCTCTTAGCGTGCAGCAGCAGATGATGCAACAATCTCGTCAACTTGATCCAAACCTGTTGGTGAAGCAACAAACTCCGCCATCTCAGCAACAGTCACTCCATCAGCCAGCCATGAAGTCTTTCCTTGAAAATGTCATGCCCCACACTACACCTGAGCTGCAAAAAGGGCCATCACCAATAAATGCTTTCAGCAACTTCCCTATAGGTGGGTTTCTCCTTGGCCAAAGCTTTGGGCTGGTGCTTGGTGATCACAGGTTGACCTCTTGCTTTCTGACCTGTCCAGTTTTTCTCTCATGAGCGCCACGTGGTTCTTTAGCTGCTCTGGCTCTGAGTGGCCACACTGCTTCTAGCGTTGCCTCTCTTCTTACTTCAGGAATGTCTCTCTCTGTTCAAGAAAATCACACATTTCACAAAGTCCATGCTCAGGTGGTGCAGTGGTAAGAATCCACCTGCCAGTGCAGGAGACGCAAAAGACGTGGTTCGATCCCTGGATCAGGAAGATCCACTGGAGAAGGAAATGGCAACACGCTTCAATATCCTTGCCTGGGAAATCCCACGGACAGAGGAGCCTGGTGGGCTGCAGTCCATGGGGTCACAGAGTCAGATGCTCATTTGAAATGAGTTAACATACATATATTTCTTTTTAAGACTCGGGTATCTTCATTATAAGATATGAAGGGGAGGGGAGGACTGAAATTATTAGAGCACACCAGAGAAATTTTGAGCTTTGCTGCTTGGAACAGTCACATCTGAAATTTTAACTATTGTTTAAATGTTTACAATAAATTACTGGCATAAATGTAAAAAATAGGGATGAGAGAAGAAATTGCTTTTATTGCATTTACATTTGCTTCCCCCCAAGCCCTCTTTTCTTATTACGTCTCCAGGTTTTTTGTTTCCTCTGGGAATTTCAGGTTTATGTGTCTTCTTCCTTAGGTCCCTTTTCTTCTCGTGCCTTTGAATATCTTTTGACCTTTGATCATTCACCCCCTGTTTGTTTCCCTTTTTCTTTCTCTTTTGTAAACCAGCTGCTTTGGTTACTAGCCCAACTTTGTTGAAGATGTTCAGTTAACTGGCATGTTCTAGGCTGTGGGCGGAGGTTGGGCCTGCTGTTATCCCTGCTCCCGTTTCATGTTGGCTGGACCTGATACATGACTCAGCTCTCCCTGGTTTCGCTATGGACTCAGCTAGGACATTGATGGAACTTCGAGTTTTAGGAGTTGTTAGCAGTCTTTTTACATTCCTTTGTCTGTTAGGCGAATACCATAGAAGCCATGTCCTCCCAGAGACAGCATTATGGTGATAAAAGAATACTCAGGTGAACATTGAGAGATTTTGGTCTCACTAGTGAAAGGAAGTGACTCTCACTGTGTGATTACATACTGAGCATATAGATTGGGCCACTGAGAAGAAAAGTTTCTAAATAAGCAATTTCTTATCCTGGCTGGCCTTAGAGCAAGAGACTTTTCCCTGGTTAAGGAAGTCTGCTTTAACCCAGGCAAGCGCCAGTGTTGTTGTCTAAATCAGGCACTGGCAAACTACAGCCCATTGGTCAAATTTGTCTCGCTGCCTGATTTTGTAAATAAACTTTTATTGGAACACAGCCATGTGCTTTTGTTTATGTATTTCCTAGCTGCTTTTGTGCTACAACAGAGTTGCATAAAGACACTCGGGCTGTGTGACCGACTTGAGTCTAAGATATTTATTGTCTAAACCTTTACCTAAAAAGCTTTCATACTACTGGGTCTAAATGGTGAGTCCAGAGGGCAGTAAATTTAATTACTTTTTCCAAATGGGGTGATATTAGCGAATTTATATTATTAAACTCTTAAGTTTGACCTAGTATCACATGGACTCTCCACCAGACCCAGTATCTAAAAACCATTTATTTTGAAACTTTAGATTAAGAACCATTTGGATGTATTAAACAAAGATTCTGGCTCTTGCTGAAAAGTTTTCTTTTTTTAAATTTATTTCCTTTTTTTTTGATGGCATGCGGAATGTTAGTGTGGATTTCAGCACTGGAAAGATTTAAGCAGAGAAGTAATAGAACCTCACATACTTTTTAAGAACTTGTTTTGACTTACTTTTCATTGTGTGCCCATTTATATGCTTTTAATTTCTTACCCTGTGCTTACTTCAGCTAAAGAAAACATCTATCATCAATTCTTTTTTTTTTTTTTTGGACTCACTGCATGACTTGTGGTATCTTAGTTCCCAAACTAGGGATCAAACCTGTGCCCCCTGCAGCAGAAGCAGGGAATTGGAAAGTTTTCATTTTTAATGAGCATCTCAGATTATTCTGTAGATCATGGTCCCCAGGATCACACTTCAAGAAATACTGTCTTAATGGTCAGTGACTAAGATAGAAATTTCCATCTTTGTTCCAAGAGAATATCTAAGGCCGATATGTGTCACAAGCAAATCAAGTTGTGCCTTGGGATATAAAAGTCTTGCCCTTAGGTACAGTCCTGCACTTACAGCAGGACAGTCTTACTTTTAAATAATAGTGTCCTTTGGTGGCTAAGGCAGTTGAAAATTGTTACTAGCAAAAGTTAGCAACTGAACATGATCATTTGTAATTCTTCATGCATGGTACTGTTGGGAAGTTCCTAAAGAGATATATTTTAGTAGCTAAACAAATACTTGGCTGCCTTAGAATTTTCTCTTATTTTGCCAAGGAATTTAAAAATAATCAAAATTATAAGAGTAGTTTTCCACAGTTAATTCAAGTATAGTACTGACAGTTTTGTGGTTTAAAAATGTATATTATTGAGTTTTAGCTAGCTCTTTAGAATTTCTGTGTATTGCTTTCTCTGGTACCCTAGCCAGGCTCTTTCTTCAGACGATGTTTCTGCTTGACCTTGGTCAGGAGCCCAGAGTATCTGTCCTGCCTGCCTTGCCTTTGTCTGTAATCATTTGGCTGTGCCACGTTTGCAGGATATTTATTAAGGAACATTGGACAGGATTGAAAACATTAGATTAACGGCATACGTTTTTCTAGAAAATGAAAGTTGTGGTACCATAAGGAGAATGTGCTATATTTTTATAAAGTGGTTTTTTTAAATTGTTATCTATTTTTAGGCTTGAACTCAAACTTGAATGTAAATATGGATATGAACAGTATTAAAGAGCCACAGTCAAGACTAAGGAAGTGGACTACAGTGGACAGCATTTCTGTGAACACATCTTTGGATCAAAACTCCAGCAAACATGGTATAAGATACATTCTTATATTCTGACTTTTTAAAAACTGTCAAATTCTAAATTTAGACCTTATTTTTAAATATATATTTTCATAGCTAAATTCTCTTAAGAACCTTTCCTCATTATTAAAAAAGTGCTTTATTAGTTATTGAATCTTAGTTAAAACAAAATAAGACCTTTATTGTGCTATTGTGAAAAATACAGGTCAGAGTACACATTTATTTTTTTTTACTTATTCCCTCTTAAGATGGTCGTTTAGTTTTTTGCTCTTATTTTACTGTTTTAATATTCTACTTAACATTTATTCAGTTTAATCTAATGTAAGGGATTAAAGATTTTACCATTAAAAGAAAACAAAACTTGATTTCTGATGGTTTCTTATCCATTTAGTAGATGTTAATGAAATATTTTCTTTCCAGGAACTGTGCTCAACCACCTGGAGTCCATAGATACACGTGTACATACGTGCACACGATTGAGTATGCAAGTAAAAGTACTTGCCCTGAAGGGGCTCGTTGTTTGGTAGCAAAAATAAACATATAAACAACTTTAGTTCGCTGTGACAGGTGCTCTGAGAATTAATACATATAAAAGGATAAACAGTATAAGAATGTAACTCCATTGGAAAAGTGAGTAAGGAATAACAAACCATGGGTGTGGCAGGTCTACAAAGGCTTTAAACAGGGGCTCCTCTGAACCGAGTCTTGGAGAGTTTACCAAAGGACTGGAGAAAGAACAACATGGAGAGGGTGGCGTGAGAAAAGTTCAGAGACAGGATAGCCTGGTGAGTTCTGCCACACGGGCATGTCTGGGGGTTGACAGCCCAAGCGAGAGAGGGGGAGCAGGGTACAGCTGCAGTAGCAGGCATGGAGCAGTCAAGGAAAACTTCTGTGCCTGAAAAATCACTCTAAAGCTGAAACGCGTGGCCACTTAAAGGAGCCAGAGTGAGAAAGAGGGAAACAGACATGAGAAGAGGGAGTACATTGAAGGGAGCATTAGAATTAAGGACAAAGGGACTGGGTAACTAACTTCGCTCATTCTGCAAATACACAATTATCTGTAATGCGCCTCCTATGTTTATCTCCTTCCTCAGTCCAATCTTATACCTCACCCTGGGCTCAAGGGTCATTCTCAAGAAGCCTCCTCCAGGCTTTGTGCTGAAATAGCACCTCTTATGCATATCTGTCTTATGTTAGTATCCATCTAGGCCAGTACTCTTGCTTGGAATCCCATGGATGGAGGAGCCTGGAAGGCTGCAGTCCCCGGGGTCGCTAAGGGTCAAACACTTTTCACTTTCATGCATTGGAGAAGGAAATGGGAACCCACTCCAGTGTTCTTGCCTGGAGAATCCCAGGGACGGGAGAGCCTGGTGGGCTGCCGTCTGTGGGGTTGCACAGAGTCAGACATGACTGAAGTGACTTAGCAAGCAAGCAAGGCCTGTCTCCATCACAGGGAGGAGTGAGTCTGTGCTTTGCTTACCTAGTCCCATTGAGCACATTGCAGTGCTCGGGGAACCTTTACTAGGTGAAAGGATGAGTGGACGATAATGCAGTTATTGGTAGAGGAAATGCAGGAAGTGAAACAGGCCTGCTGGGTCAGATAATGGATTGATTTTAGAGTGTGGTGTTAATATTTTGGAAATAGCCCAACATGGACAAGCCCAGTAGAGGCCTAGTATTCAGAAGAAAAATCTGGGCTGGAGTAAGATTTGATGTTCAGCAGAATGTTGATGTCACGGACATGGACGAGGTTGCCCAGACTGATGGACCATAGAAGGGAATGTGGACAGTATCTTGGAGCCAGTAGGAATGGAGGAGAACGGGTGGAGCAATAGGATGCGGAGACCCAGAGAAGTGTTGCTACCATATGATTGTCTGCCTTCTCGTTAAAATAAATGTTTCCATGTCTGCTTCACGTGTCTGAGCCTCAGTTTCTTTGTGAAAATGAAATACTTCCTTCCTCGCACTGCGGTTGTAGGTACAATATGTATCATATTCTCAGGCGCTTGGTATGCTTACCCAGGGCATACCGGTATATAGTGTGCATTGTATAAATGGCGTGTCATCATGCAGCATAGGTTTTGAAGTCAGACTTGGGATTTGATCCTAGTTCGTGCATAGCGTTTGCATCTGTGAAGCGGAAAGGAAGCATCGTAGGACTATTGAGGACTGAATGAGATAACATAAAGCTCCTGTCTGATTGCCTGGCATGAGACATGCAAGTGGTGGGTGGTGGTATCTTCTGTTACCGTTTTTCATTCAATTAGTAACTTTATATTTTGAACTTTATCTTCCCTTTTTTTAAACTTTTATCTGCTTTTTATCATTTTTTTACCATGCACTTTATTAATTCTGCACAAACCTGGAATGTGAGCAGTGAATTTTGAAGTTTTTTAGTGAATAGCTTAGACAATAAATACTTTTATACCTGTATACATAGCAGTCTAATGAGCATATTCTAGTAACATTCTCTTCAGAATAAAGAGGAAGTTGATGCTTTTCGTTTACTTCAGTGTAAGTTCCTATTCCTTTTTCTTAATTTGATATAGAGTTGATGTACAGTATTACATAAGTTACATGCGTACAGTATAGTGATCCACAGCTTTTGAAGGTTATACTCCATTTATAGTTATTGAAAAATACTGGCTAAATTCCCTCTAAATTTCAGGTTTTAAAAGGTTGTGTTTTTGTTTTTTAAGCTTTTCGGTCTGTTTAACGAAGGTGCTTTTTCCTATCATAGTCACTCTGGTTGCCTATCCCGTCATTTTCTCCCTGAACTCCTCCTGTTTGCTCCTGTTTAACGAAGGTGCCTTTTCCTATCATAGTCACTCCGGTTGCCTATCCTGTCATTTTCTCCCTGAACTCCTCCTGTTTGCTCCTGTTTAACGAAGGTGCCTTTTCCTATCATAGTCACTCCGGTTGCCTATCCCGTCATTTTCTCCCTGAACTCCTCCTGTTTGCTCCTGTTTAACGAAGGTGCCTTTTCCTATCGTAGTCACTCCGGTTGCCTCTCCCGTCGTTTTCTCCCTGAACTCCTCCTGTTTGCTCCTGTTTAACGAAGGTGCCTTTTCCTATCGTAGTCACTCCGGTTGCCTCTCCCGTCGTTTTCTCCCTGGACTCCTCCTGTTTGCTCCCTGGTTCTTTTCCTCCTCTTGCTGTATCTCTTCATCCTGGTGGAGATTTAGAGTCTTCTTCTCAGGCACATTCTTTTTGTTTGCTTTGTTTTCTGTTTTCTTTACATTACAAAGAGAAATGTTAATCATTTTATTTCTGTTATTAATATTTTGGTGCAATTTGTTCTTTTTCCCTTATAAAAATAAAATCGGGATCTAACTTCATGTATTTTAGGAGTCATCCCCAAATGGCGGGACTGTATTACGTGCTGTTAGACCCTCACTATTTTGAAAATAATTTTTTTCAAAACAGCATCCATTTAAACGTTCATGAAGTTCTGTGTTCAGATTTCTGGCATCTCTGCGGAATGGAAAGCTTTGCCGGCACCAAGCTCCAGAGCTGTCACCATCTCGAGCTGAGTGGCTGCTGCCCTCAGCTCATTCTTCCCACTCCCCTCCCACTTGGATCTTCCCTCCCACTGGTGGAGACATATTTTTCTATACTCCCTAACCAGAGGAATATTTCCCTGAAATTGTGTTTTTACTTGAGGAAGGACCATGGGATTTTTTTTCTAAAGGCAACTTGCTTCACTTGTTTATAAAACCTGGTTGGCCCTATTGGCATTTGTATTTCTATGCTATAGGAAATGGGGGCTGTTTTTCTAATAGTAGCAGAGGAGTGTAGAGATCCATTTTTTAAGGGGGAGTGATCTGATCGCAGTATTCAGGCTCACGTCAGAGATGGGCTGAGCCTGGAGACAGGAGAGGCCTGTGGGAAAGATTAGGCTAGCTATGATACTTGCATCACAGTCTTACACGGGTTCTATTTTTATCTCCATCTAGTGAAGCTTAGCAGGCTAGTAAGATAGTTGTGGACCTGAGAAGAAAGGGCAAAGTCAAGAGAACTGTCTGTGTCAGAGATCCCCAGGTACACTAGTTTCCCTAAAGAACTCACAGAACTCAGAAAAGCTGTAATACTCATGGTTATGGTTTGTTACAGCAAAAGAATACAGATTAAAATCAGCAAAGGCAAAAGGTGTGTAGAAGAGAGTCCAGGAGAAACTTAAGAGAAGCTTTCTATTGTCGTCCCCTCTCAGTGCAATCTCTTGGACTTGATTCTCCCAGCAACAGTGTGTGAGAGCATGTACAAAGTATTGCCAAGCAGAGAAGCTCACTCAAGCCTTAGTGTTCTCAGTTTTTATCGGGAGTCAGTTGTATAGTCGTGGAACACACCTGCGTGTCAGTCTCCAGCACCCTGCAGACCCTGGATACATAACTCTTTTTTTCTGTGATTGCAAAGATTTCTGAATCATTTTGTTTTGGGTTCCCTGTGTGTTGAGACAAAAAGAGCATGACCCAGGCCCCGTGCACAGAAGAACAGATGTTCACCACAAGTCCCATTGTTGTCATAATCGCTGGCATGGCCATGGTTATGCAAAGGGTCTCTTATCTGGCAGGCTCCTCTGTGAGCTACAGGAGCCCAGCAACCATCAAGGGCTAGTCTTGGAGCTCTTTGCCATGTGCAGCCTAGCCCTGCTATGCTAACTCTTTTCTGTTCACCTTCCACAGTCAAAACACCAGGGGAGTCGAGTGGAAACAAGGACATTTAACCCCGGAGTTGTGGAGCAGTGAGAGTTGGACTGGGCTCTGGGGTATTTGTGATACTTCATGGTCCTATGATTCTGTCTTCACCAGTTTATAAAAACCCTTGCCCCTCGTTGCCCAGGGAAAACTACAATGTTCAGGAGCAGGAATACGTTTATTTTAGAGTTGAGGGCTGTTGCTTATAAAGAAGTAAAAGGCATCATATAAAGTTATATGGAAGAACTAAAACCAAATATATATCAATTTGATTAATGTAAGTGGGTCAAACTAATTTATGAAAAGAAGTTCATATTGAATCCTAAAGTAAAACCTGACTGTCTGCTATATACAGGGAACCCAAAACAAAACGATTCTGAAATCTTTGCGATCACAGAAAAAAAAGAGTTATGTAGGAGGCAAAATTGACAGGGTCTAGTGATTTTATTTTATTTTTTTTTTAGTGATTTTAGATAATAAGGAAGAGCTAGGAGAGACTTGTTTTCTAACTTAAGTAACGTCAGATCTATGTTCCCCTGATTAGTATTAGAAGGATATTCTGTGACATTGATTCCTTTCCTTTTCATTGGATTTTCTCTTAAAACTTGGACTAACATTGGCTTAGAGGTCAGTTTGCTGCTTTGTACACACTGGACTGATGATTACCTGAAATTGAAGGTGAAATTGCCATGTAATTGAAGGAACATTGGAACATGAATCAAGCAGCCCTGAATTCTAAGCTAACTTGCCTCTCACTGGTGTATTACATCTGGAATTTCCCTTAAAAGTGGCAGCTGAGACAATGATAAAAATGTCAAAAGAAATGCGGATCCTAGAATCAACACTTAACTGTTGCATATTAGCTAGTGGCAAGTAACTTAACCTTTCTGAACTTCAGCCCCTCATCTTCAATGGGAGTAATAATAGTACCCCTTGTGGTGGTTTGAGGATGAGTCAGGCAATATCTCTTAAGCACTACCCAGGGTTAGACACGTAAGTGACCAGTGGGTCTCAGCCTTCCTGGGTATTGCTGTTGCCATCATTATTATGTCATGAGTGCCCTCCCTCTAAGACAGGCCCATTTCTCCAGTGTAAATCCAGCTCTATTTGCTTAAACTAAAATCTCCCACATAAATTTTATGTTTCATTTTTCTCATCTTCTCCCATGTAGTGACTGATAGAATGTAATTGGACCATGGCTAACACTTAAGTCACATCATTTTACTTTTTAACAAAATGAAGTTTTGATAAGTAGAAATTGTTCTTTTTAAAAAAGCAGAGGACAGGAGTGCTTTTATCATTGCTGGTTCTTGCATAAGAATTAATCACTTGAAATTTGATAATCATGCTTACTTACTGTATTACTTAGAACTCTTACTTTATATATCCTACTTTATTTCCAAATGGCTTTAATTCAGCTAAGATACATAGTTCACTCAGGATAAAAGTAATAGCTAGATGAGGAAGCCAGAGAAGAGAGGGCAGTAGAATTGGTGGGATATAACTGATTCAAGTCAGGGATGGGTTAGTGCCCACCAGTGAGTGGCATGAGGTCCCGTATTTTACCAGAAGCTCATAGCTGGAGCAGCCTTGAGTCCATGAACCAAAACTTTCCTCACGTCTGTTTCAAAATCTACAATGGACAAGACACTTTGCTTTTGTTGTCAAATCCAGTTTTGTGTGTCTGACCCACAGTGAGGCCAAACAAACAGACAAGGCAGAGTTTGGAACAGCGTACTGCAGGGCCAGGCAAGGAGGGTGTTAGCTGGTGCTCAGAAAGCCCAACTCGCCATGGTTTTCGGGGGAAGAGGTTTTTCCTGGGCAAAACTGAGGGGGTGGGCTGCGGGGTGTTGCCTTCCTCTGGTGGCTGGTGGTTCAGGAATCTCAGCCACGAGCCTTCGGGTCCCGTCCTCTGGGCCCCGTGCTGGTGCTCAGCCTGCAGTCAGCGTCCTCCACCCGGCGGGGGGTTGTTAGCGCGTGTCCTGGGGGGAGGACGCAGGACCTGGCCCAGAGCTGTGCTGTTGTTCTAGACTGCCTTTCCTTGGTCTCTGCGTTCCCTCCCTCCCCTAATTGAATCAGCCATTTGGAACTCAGGGAAGGTCTAGGAGGCCGAGATCTTTTTTCTACAACAAGAAATGGGGGACATGGAAAAGCTTTTGTACGCAAGAGAACCCCAGAGGGATCTGTTAGGTTTCGCTTTCTTCACCCTTGCTCCTCCCCGTTCCAGAAATTGAATCTAGAAATTTAAGAGGCATTCTCTTTTTTAAAAAGTTGATTGAGATAATTTACACGGACAAGTCTCCTTTTACAGTGTACACTTCCATGGCTTTTAGTACGTTCTCAGAGTTGTGTACCCGTCACACAACCCGTTGTTGTGCATTTCCCCAGAGAAGCCCCTTTGGTGTCATTCCTCCCACCTGCGTTAGGCGTAAGTGAAAACTAGTATTTTTGTTTTCTATAGATTTGTCTGTGTTGGACGTTTCGTGGAAGTGGAAGCGCGTAGTATCTGGTCTCTTGCGGCTGGCGTTTGTGGCTTAGCGTAATGTTTTCAAGGTTCATCATGTTGCTGCATGCTGTATTTCATCCCTTTTTATAGTTGAATTGGATCACTTGTACCACGTTTGTTTATGTACTCATCAGTTGGTGGATATTTGAGCCTCAGAGATATTCTCGATTCCTTCCTTCCTCCAGTCTCCCCATCCAGTCCATCTCTGAATAGTGCCCAATCTGCTTTCTAGTTTATGCATCTGTTGTGTCTCCTAATGCTCTCCCTGCTTCTGTCCTAGCCTGCCTTCTCTTTTCCACACTGCAGCAAATGTGGCTTCAAAATAAATGGAACTGTATTAGTATGACTTCCCTTCCTAAAACCCTTCGATACAGTGAACTCATTGCCAAGGCCTAGAAAGCCCTGTTTGAGGGCGTTGCCAATTCTGAAGGCTGGAGGGAGCAGACGGCATCGGTCAGTCTGCAGTGGTGGGGCCGGGGCAGCTGGAGCATGCAACACCCCACCTCAGGATCTTTGAATTGCAAGCATTTAAGACAAAATGTTCTTGGGCTCTTCAAGATCAGGGCCCAACTCCTTCATGTTGTTCACTCTCCCATTTACTGTTTTCCAGACCAAACGATCTTTGAGTTCCTGAGAAGTGACGAACAGTTTTTCTCCTCTAGTCTTTGTGCAGGCCTCACCCACTGGCTGGAATTTTTTCCCTCAAACTCTTCCCATGCCGGCCTTGGCCCTCCTCACCATGCATTCTCTCCTTCTACCCTCTGTCCTCCAGCTTTTCTGTCAATGAATACACTGTCACTGAGGGCCAGGACCCCATCGGAGAGAGGTGACTGAGGTCTGAAGAAAGCGCAGGGCTTTTTTTCCTCCTGACATCTTCACCTAATCTACAGAACACAATTTGGAACCCACAGATCTCATAAAAGGTTTTCTTACTGTATTTGACAAACTACAAGAAATAAATGTGATGGTATATTTTGCTCACACTTCCCTTCCATTTTCTCTTTTTTAGGTGCTATTTCAAGTGGTTTCAGGCTGGAAGAGTCTCCATTTGTTCCCTATGACTTTATGAACAGCAGTACTTCACCAGCCAGTCCTCCAGGTTCAATAGGAGATGGCTGGCCACGTGCCAAATCGCCTAACGGCTCTAGCAGTGTTAATTGGCCACCAGGTAAATGCTGGCATCTTCTTTTGTGAGAGTTTGTTTCCATTAAGATTTCAGTACCTCTGGACATACAAATGATTTGGCCCCAGTTCTGTTTGATTGGACTGACTTGCACAGAGGGTGGGGGAGAGCACAGAAATGGCGAATGAGAAGTTGAGCGTCGGGTTTGGGCTGCTGAGTGACCTGGCCTGTTACCGGTGCTTGTATGCTGTGAAGGTGGGGTTGATTAGTCCGACACAAAGCATGATAGAAACCTGTGTTCATTGTTCTTCTCCAGATGTCTGGGGACTGACATGACAGCATTTCCATCTATTGAGGAATCACCAGAAATGCACTTACAGCCTGCTTTGTCCAATCCAAGTTGCTGTAGCTTTGTGATTGTAATAAAGCACTTTAAAATACACTTTTAAAAATATATAAACCCAGAGAAATTACTTCAGGCAAAAATTTGCAAGTTACTCATTAATAACAGCTTATATTAGTTGTGATATTAAATCAGGCTGTTAGGGTGTTGGAAAATAATTTGAGAATATTGGGAAATATTTGAGAATTGCATAAACTTTAGGAATAAAACTTCGGGATAGTTAATAGTGGATTTTTAGATGATTAAGCCTGAACTAATTTGAAGTTTTTATTTCCAGAATTTCGCCCTGGTGAACCATGGAAAGGTTATCCAAACATTGACCCTGAAACTGACCCTTACGTCACTCCTGGCAGTGTCATAAACAATCTTTCAATTAATACTGTGCGGGAAGTTGACCACCTCAGGGACAGGAACAGTGGTATGTAGACGGGTACAACCTAGGGTTTCTGAATGGTGCAGGGCTCAAGGTAGACATGAAACTCTGAGCGGCAAGAGTCACTCCAGCACAACACAAACCCTGACATCCAAGGGGCTTCTGACAGTGCTAACAGAATTCTTGATTACCGTAGGTAACTCTTAACCACTTTTTAATTGATGGGGATTTGTTAATCACTTGATAGGGTGAACACGTATATTAACTTAAAGAACCAACAGACATTTGCTTTCTAATAACTATATTAGTATATAACTTTTATAACAAGTTGCCATATTGTAGTTATTAAGAAATGGCTCTTTCTTATGAAAGATGTTGTATTATTATTTGTTTTCACACTCTGGATATTAAAGAACTTTCCTCTGGAGAAGCATTTGGCTTTCTTGGTCTCTCAGAGTGAAAATAAGAGCAATTTAAGGGTCCATGCATCCTGATGCGCTTTGCAGTGGATCATCACATAAAATCCTCCTCCTCCCTTATCACGGGGTTATTTCTCACCATGTACAGGAATGCCACGCACACACGCAGTAGAGGAAAGGTGAGCAGAGTGAAGGAGGACAGATCTTTGTAATATACATCCTCACCGCTGTCTCTTTACACAGTTTCTAATAAAGAAAATGTCAAACAGTCAACACTTTCTGTTAAATACATAGTTTGTTGACAGATGTTTGCCATGTCACAGTGGTGAGATAAGAATCCTTGTCATTCTGAAATAGCTGAATTAGCTGACAGTTGTGTGTGGAACCACCTGGAACCACTGCTTTCACAGGAGAACGTGGGCAGTGAGCGCTCATGGCCTGTAGTTAAAGGATCCAGCAGCAGGAACTATTGCAGAGATTCACAGAATGGTCGGGTCTGGAGCTAAACTAGAGTAGCCATTAAGGGGATTTGCAGTAATAGGAAGAGAGGCTAGGTTCTGGGGCGCAGTGGGGAGGAACAAAGGCCTGGCCCACTGGTGGTGCCGGTGCCAGGGCGCCTTGGGGAGCTGCCCAGCAAGCAGGCATGAGCTCAGAGACAGGCCAGGCCTCAGATGGAGCCTGGTACTGAGAAGCAAGGCGGTGTTGCCTCTTGCCAATCTCACTATTGGGGTATAGTCTCACAGACATGTACGAGGAGACAGGTGGGAGAGGGACCTCTTCTGAGCCAAGGTGGAGGCAAGAAGGAAACTGCCATCGTGGGCACCGTGCCCGAGGCCTGAACACGCCTGTGTCCGTTCTGTGGCATACACTTAAGTTGCAGATTCTCTGAATGCTTTTGCGTCTCAAAACGCCTGGTCTCCCGCTCTAGTGAATGGTTCGCTGGGCTCTTCCTTGTGCAGGGTCATCCTCATCCTTGAACACCACGCTGCCTTCAACTAGTGCCTGGTCATCCATTCGTGCCTCCAACTACAACGCTCCCCTCAGCAGCACAGCACAAAGCACTGCAGGTGAGCCTTGTCCCCGCGCGCGCTCCCCATCCAAGCCTGGGCCGGGGCTGTTGTGTTGCCCTCTTATTTTAATCCAGAGTTGTGTTTTCAGGGAGCTAGGGAAGTATATTTCTGAGCTTGGGATGATATTTTTAACACTATTTGCCCCCTTTTAAAATTTGTCGTATCTAGTCGTCATTTATTAAAATAATCAGGTTTCACTGAATAGCCACTCTCATCTGAGATTAAATGTAATTTAGTTCAAAGTAGTAGTTCTCGACTATCTGTAGTGAAGGACCTTTTTTTTAATGCCCAGTCCTTTGCAGACTGATGACTTTTGTAAAATACAGTAAACCCAAGCTTGAAAGTGCTAGAAAAATGAATACAGCCTTGGGGGTAGTGTCAGGTTGCTCTCAAAGTTTACAAACACTCGCTCTAAATTTCTCGTACTGTCACAAGCCAGTAATAAACTGGGTTGTGAGCAGTCTTCCATCACACTTTGAGATCTGCTGGCTTAAAGACAAGCTCCTTATGATCAGGTAGGAAAAATAGTTGACGGTGACAGAAGTTAAAAAGTTTTTCTGTTGGCTTCTGCTCCTCCGCCTTTTTTAGCATTCGTTTTACTTAGTTCCCTGTGTTCCTGGCTGTGCACTGGACCCATAGGCAAATTGCTTACCCTCTCTGAACCTCAGTAGAGAGTGTGTGAGGATCAGAAGGAGAAGTACGCCACAAGCCCAGCAGACCAGCACTCGGTACCGAGTGTCCCCCTGTGAATGTCTGCTGTGAGGACTCCCTGAGTCGCGTCTACTTTTCTCATGAATGAATAATGAAATGCTGAAATCCAGTGGTCTGAGTATCGGTCCTGAGGGACTCATGACTGGTAAGGTGTGGAGTTCCCACTTGCTCTTTGAAGCAGTTCAAAGCAGTGTTTAGTGTGTTGTTGTGTTAGCTGGACTAAGCGTCTCACGGGTCTTAAAACTACGAATGAGACAGACAGTCTGTTTTGAGGCAAGGGTGCAGGTTCCTTTTTAAAGTTCATTTTTGTCTGATCTGCTTTTATTGGGGGAATGGGTACTGTCATTACTTAAATTTTCTCTTTTCTGAAAGCATTTCTCTCCCTTCTCCCCCTCTTTGTTTTTCTCCTTCGAGTAGCCAGAAATAGTGATTCCAAATTGACATGGTCCCCTGGTTCAGTTACAAACACCTCTCTGGCTCATGAGCTGTGGAAGGTCCCTCTGCCACCTAAAAACATCACTGCTCCGTCCCGCCCACCTCCGGGACTGACTGGTCAGAAGCCACCCTTGTCTTCGTGGGATAATTCTCCCCTTCGAGTAGGTGGAGGATGGGGAAATTCTGACGCCAGGTATACCCCAGGTAAGACGACGTGCAAGAAGGTGGTTTCTTGTGGTTCATTCACTGAACAGCAGCAGAACCACCAGTCTAGAGGCCTGAGAAGGAGACTGCTGCACTGTCCTCTGTGAAGTAGGGTTAGAAGGTAACGCAGCGCAAGATTCCTGGTTCCTTACTGTCTTCTGCCGTGCTTTGGAGAGTGTTAAATTTTACTTTAAATTTGGCCCACGTTATTTAGGTTTCCCCAGAAACACACACCAGTCAGCAATGAAGTTAATAGAATGGGGACCCCTCCTTTCAGAAGCTGCTCAAGAGCTCATCTCATTCGGTGTAGTAACTTCCTGCACGTGGCGGACTTGTGGTGACATCATGTCACACGGAGAAGTATCGTCTGATAAACCTGGGGTCAGCGGGGACAGCCCATCTGGGCCTTTAAGGGGCCTGTTTTGGGGTGAAAGCTTGGCCTGTATTTAGGATCATCAGAAACTTTATTGATTAAACAGGGACGTTTCAGAGTGAAAGGAGGTGCTGTTAATTAACCATGCAGGCCTAAACCGGACTGTCCTAGGAACCCTGGGACAAATGGTTCCCACCCCCGCTCCTTCTGTAAACGACAAACACGGGACTTGTACTGGGTCACGTCCCCGCCGCCTCCCCCAGCATACACTGCACACACAGCCACAAACACAGCTCGTGGCTCATCTGCTCCCCTGTCCGCAAGTGCACGAAGTTTTCTCATCTCCAGGCTGAAAATTGTAGTGAAACCTCATTAATAATAATTTCCAATCTTTAGACCAGTGATTGGTTGAAAAAAAACTTAAAATGTTTCCTTAGAGGAAAGGTTTTAATTATGTGAAAAGAACACTTGAGTCTGTTCCAAGTTACTAAATCCAAATTAGCTTGGTGTAATGTGTGACCGATTCTTTTAGGCCACAGGCATCTTCTGGGTGCCAGCTCACTGCCTGGCAGTACATGATGAGGGGCATCATAAATGTGGCTGAGGACCCCTGACCCTCAGGAGGGTTGATGGCGTCGGGTGGGATCAGGAAGCCTGTGTGAGTCAGCCACGTCAGCAGAGGGGGCCGTGTAGGCCAGGGCGTGGAGACCTGGGAAAACACAGGGTTTCCTGTTGAAGTCGGAGCTTGGCAAGGGTTGGGGGGCGGTGTTCAGGGAGTGCTGAGTGCCTTGAGCTGTGGCATGCAGCCATCTTCTAAAGGGTTTATGAGGCTCTCTTGAACAGCTTTAGACAGGAGTGACTGGATCATGTCTTGAAGCTGCTGGGAGAGGGAGACGATGCCTTGGGGCCGGACAGGAAAGCCAGGTGCAGAGCCCCTGTGGTAGCCCAGGCTAAACAAGGAATGTCTGGACGATTGGCAGACTCTTAAATCCCCTCTAACTTCGTACCCTGTGGGACCTGCATGCAAAGTCATCCAGTAGCTGAGATGATCGTGAAGCTAGGCTATTTCCCAAGTAGGGAATAGGTTTAGCTTTATAAATGGGAAGAGCCCAAAGACATCTGGCCTGTGGTTCCCTCGTCCACCGTGATGAGCTGGCAGCTCTCTGAGCCCCTCACCCCCAGAGCCCAAGCCATGTGCCCCAGGAATTAGCTGCTGGTCAGAGTTGGAGTGAGGTGGCATCCTGGCCTGTGGAGAAAATACCCCAGGTAGAAACCCAGGTAAGAAGGAAGGAAATGGATGCCCTGAGCTCAGGTGATCCTTCTGAATCCCTCCAGTGTAACTGGGCTGTGTTGTCCTGAACAGTCATTCAGGCCACAGTCTTAGAAGGCTGACTTGTCCTTTTTCTTCCTTGTTTAGGTTCCAGCTGGGGTGAGAGCAGCTCAGGGAGAATAACAAATTGGCTTGTTCTAAAAAACCTTACACCTCAGGTAAGAACATCAGGTATCCTGGTTGATGGTTCCTGGTTCCAGGTCCCATGGAAGCAAAGGCTTCCATGCTGGTGTAAGTCTGAGAGGAGGACTGCGCAGGCCCGCTCAGTGGACTAAACAGATGTCAGGGCTGGCAGAGAATGGTCTGCGGATTCCTCAGGCAGGCTGCTGGTCTGATCCTGCGGTTCTTATGCTATGAAATGCACAGGAGCCGATCAAAACCAGAGTCCTAAACCTCACCCCGCAGACCCTCATGTAGCAGACCTGGGCTAGGACCAGGGGTCTGCGTTTCTGTAAGGGCGTTCAGATTAGTTTAATGCAGGTGGTCCTTGTGCCACATTTTGAGAAACCGTGTCTGCCCGTTTAGGTGAGAACATTTTCTTAGTCCCTGGATGACCCCCTCCTCTGGAGCCTGGGTGTTAAGAGCCCACCCCCCTCCTCCCCAGGGAGCAGTGCCTTGATGAATCCTGTCCTCAGGGCAGGGAAGAGAGAAGACCTGAAGCCACAGCAGGGGCAATGGCTAACTAAGGAATTGGGGATCTGGGGAATATCCAGGAGTCTAGAGGCCACAGAGGTATGGCTCTGGGACCAGTGGAGGTGGGGAGGGAGGCGCTGTGCCCCATGGCAGCAGTGAGTCCCAGTGCAGAGTGGCACCAGGAGTGAAGGACCTCGGGCAAGAGAGAGAACCAGAGTCCCAGCCTGGGACCACCTCCCGGACGGTCCTCGCGGTGGTGCGTCTAACTCGCAGCTCCCCGGCTCTGTTTCCTAGATTGATGGCTCAACTCTGCGTACTCTGTGCATGCAGCATGGCCCACTGATAACATTCCACCTGAACCTCCCACATGGAAACGCTTTGGTCCGTTACAGTTCAAAAGAAGAGGTAGTGAAGGCACAAAAGTCTCTGCACATGTAAGTTCCCCATTCTGCGCAGGCGCCTGGAAAATGCCCCTGGGGTCGCATGTTTGGAATCCTCCTGTTAGGGCCCCCTCGGGTGGCTGGAAGCACCTCTGGTGACCCTGTGCACCACCCCTGGGCCGGCACGTGCGGCCCCGCAGTGAGCATCTCAGAACAGCTGCAGCCTCCTGTGTTTTGGCTCCAAGGGCAGCGTTCAGAAGGGAGCACATCACCCCAGATCAAAGTGGCCCTAGAAAGTCCCTTAAATTGCCAGTTAGGAGGCAGGACGTGATCTTGATGCCTCAGCAGAGCTGGGTGGCACGTATGGGTCTGGAGAGCCCTGGGCACTGTGCCCCACCACGTGTGGCCTCCAGGGCGCACGCGGGCTGGCGGGAGGGACCCTTGCTATGCCCTGCCCTCTCCTTTTCCCCCTCCACGGCGACAGAATGCCCCCCTGACTTTGGCTCAGACCCCTCAGCTGGCCCCCATCTTCACCAGGCCTGCTTGTGTCTCTCCTCCAGGTGTGTACTGGGGAACACTACTATTCTTGCTGAGTTTGCCAGTGAAGAGGAGATCAGTCGTTTCTTTGCACAAAGTCAGTCTCTGACCCCTTCTCCCAGCTGGCAGTCTCTCGGGTCCAGCCAGAGCCGGCTGGGCTCCCTCGACTGTTCCCACTCATTCTCCAGCCGGACCGATCTCAATCACTGGAATGGTGCTGGGCTGTCGGGAACTAACTGTGGAGACCTTCATGGCACTTCCCTCTGGGGGACCCCACATTATTCCACAAGCCTGTGGGGTCCTCCCAGCAGCAGCGACCCCCGGGGAATTAGCAGCCCATCCCCCATTAACGCTTTTCTTTCTGTTGACCACCTGGGTGGGGGTGGAGAGTCCATGTAACAGTGTAGACTAGACTCACGAACTTCGACCTCAAGCCGCAAGAGAAAGGAGCACTAAGTTGGGCTCGCCGCCTGCAGCCAGGGGCCACCTGTGGGAACAGCTATTCTCTGCACATTCTCCACTTTGTTTTCCCTGAAACATATCAGTTTGAATACTTGAATCATGCAGGCCAATATTATAATGTGAAAAGGTATCTATCTATTTACACTCCCAAATAGCGCCATACATGCTACACCGTATAGAATGAGCTCACTTGTGTATATTCATCATGTTTAGCCTTTGAGTTCTTTCCCCCCTTCCTCCCCCTCCCCCCATTCATTCTTTTTCTCTTCTTTTTGCAAACACGTTTTTTGGGCTGATAATGTATGAGCTTTTAACTTTGCACTGAAGGGTGTTCTCCCCGTCTACTCGGCAGCACGGGGAGGGCAGCTGTTCCAGTGTAAACGTTTACTCAAGGATGTTCTTAAGGTGTG
This sequence comes from Bos javanicus, assembly GCF_032452875.1. Classification (NCBI taxonomy): domain Eukaryota; kingdom Metazoa; phylum Chordata; class Mammalia; order Artiodactyla; family Bovidae; genus Bos; species Bos javanicus. Next base: position 22,448,561 of record NC_083892.1, read on the forward strand.
CGCTCTCTACTATGCCTTGATGTTTGCCTACCTTATTGTGGTATCGTGGAGTTTAAAAGATCAAGTTATGATACTGACTTAGGACTATAAATGAAAGTATTGCACCAGTTTTCTCATGTTATAAAACTAAAGAATTTCACTCTGCAGTTTGAAAAACTGTGGCCACAGCTGTGACTTGCAGCCCACCTGCCACCCAGGACGGGCCCTGCACTTTGAATAGGCTTTCCATTTTGTTTTGAAGGTTCCCACGTTGAGCCTTCTTGTTTACAGATTTTTTTGTTTGTTTTTTGAGAAAAAAAAAATGTTTACTCTTCCATCATTTAAAAAAAAATTAAAAGACAAAAAAAAAATGGAGGATGATTTAAAAGATGCTTTCTATCTCTGGGAAAAAGGAGCAGCATTTGGCCATGTTCTTTTGTTTTTCTATTCCTGTCCTAAATCAAAGAGCATGGTTCTCAGGAAAACCAGTTCCCCAGTTTAAAAAAACAAAAAAATTAAAAAAAAAAAAAAAAAAACTCCTTGTAGTTTCTTATAGGAAAAGAGAAAAACCCCAACTTTTAGCACTGATACTACATATTGCTCTGTTTAAGAATTTTCTCTGCCAAAAAAAAAAAAAGAAAAAAAAAATGCTTAAAGCTGGAGTTTGAGATTCTGCTTTCAGATGCTATCTTTTTATTAGTGAGTGATGATGGTTTGCTAATAATCAATAGGTAATAATTTTTTGTAATCCCATCAAGTGGCTCTCTCTGTTTCTGCTCTCTCGTGACTGTGTTAATGTTTAACTGTTGTACCTTAAAGCCGAAATCAGTAACTATGCATACTGTAACCAAGATATTGGGCTTACAGAATTGTTCGTTGTATAAAGAAAATTTTAAATGTTGTTGCAAACTAACGAGTTATACACCATTTTTAAAATTTCTTTCTCCCCACCCCCCCTTTTTTTGCCCACAAATGGTATTATAATGCTTGCTTAGTCAAAGAAGAGAGACTAAACAAGGGTAAAAATTTTAACAGTACAGAATTTGCCATCATTTCATTGCCTTGATTCTAACTGTTTGTGTCCTAAGATGCAAAAGAAGTCAGTGGCTTTTAACTGTTTACAAATAGAATGTGATTGTAAAATGTACAGTTTGGTTGTGTTTGAATTATGAACTTTCTTCAGATATAATAAACCATGACTTTTTGGCTGCTCAACATTAACTGTCTCTTTTTTGTGAATTTATTTGTACGCTCTTTTTTATAACGAAAGTTTCAAAGTTGCTATGTATGAGGGTTCTCATAGAGCAACCTAGTAAAAAAAAAATCTAAGCGAATATTTGAACGTTTTATCCGAACTCATTCACAATTTCACCCTGAAATAATGTGAGAACAATGGGAAACTGTCGCTTGCTCCTTCCTGCCCTCTCTCAGCATCTTTGGGATCTTGTTGCTCAAAACTCTCCTGTGACTTCATCTTCCCCACCATTTGTGCCCATCTCAAGCCTCAGCAAGAGACCATTTGGAACATGAAGCTTAATGACTTGACAGTGTTCTTAGTGTTAACTCTCATACCTCTGTTACAAAATGAGAAATGCCACAGCCTGGACTGGCCTTTTTCTCCCCCCTTCACGGCCCTCGCTCCTCACCGCAGGAGCTGCGAGGGCAGAACCTGTGTATGTATTTCAGCGTATGACTTCAGATCATGCTCCAACTTGCCAGGTGTAAGCTAATGTTGTTGGACACCTTAATATAAGCAAATGTTGTTCAATGCATTCAATGTATATTGACTTCCATACTGGTTTTTCCAAAAACCAAAGGTAGCTTTGAAAAACCACGTCTGGAAATGTTTGGAACGTTAAGCTGATTGACCTTTTGGGGCTTTGAGTAGTATATAATTGACTTCATAACTGCGTTAATTGTATTGTTAAAGTGTTTGGGAGTTTTTTGCGCTTGTTATGTGGAAATAAAGTGTTTGATTTAAAAAATTAAGAAGTGGTTTGGTGTTTGCCTGGTCTTTAACAGTTCTAGTCCCTAAACAACTGTGTTCCTCCTAAACCTTCCTTAATCTCTTTCAACTGCCCACGCCTTAGGCTAGATGATTAGTCTGACCTTGACGTTCCCCTGGCTCAGTGACCTTGAGTCTCTAACAGCCTCTTAGAGTTGATCTAAAGCTTTTAACACATCCAGCCATGTGTTTCCAAATATAGCTCCCAGGAGCTACACAGCTCCTCCCTTGGATGTGTCCTGGGCTCTAGACATCCTGAGCTGCTCCCTGAGGGCCTGCCCAACACTGCCTTCTCCTCAAAGACAGTAATCCGCTGGGGTCAGCTTGCCTGGACTGGCAGCCAAAATCCGGACTCTCTCCTGTACCAAACTGAATCTGTTTTGGGTGCGGTTGAAAAGGACAACTTAATTGCTTTGCCAGGCAAAGGGAAACCCAGAGGGCTCATCACCCTCAAGATTGTGTGTCCCAACCCGGAGCGGGTAGTGAGGAGTTTACTATAGAAGGTTCAAAGAGGGTGTGATCAGCTCATGAACATTCTTCTGAGGTTGGTGATGAGACAGTTGGGAGTCAGCACCATCAACTTTCTGATTCCAACCAGTCTAGGGTCTGTCTACCTGTTTGGGGGCAGCATACTGTTAACTTTTCCCACCTGAGCTGCCAAACAGCTCAAAAGTCATCTGTGTATCCTCTGAGAGGAAACCAGGACCCTGTCCCTAAGGCTGCAGTATTGTCTCTTGACTACTCCTCCATTATCTCTGCATCCTCCGCCTTCCCTGATTAACAACCGTTTGGAACCCAGGGAATGTTGTAGAGGCTGAATGAAGCCTATTTCCTGCAAACAAGAAATAGGGAGATACAGAAAGGCTTTTGTGCCCAGGAGCCCCACTAGGTCTTCCTGCTCAGTTTCACCATATCACAGAACCACCTGAATTTTCAGACTTCATAGTTTTAAAAATCAACTCCTTATGTCAGTTTTTTGACAAAAGATGGTGATGTCATGACTCTGAAAAATCAGTGCCACTGGTCTTAAGTAAGCTATCCAAAAAACAAACCAAAAAATAGATTCAGTTCTGGGTGGAGACAACCTATCAAAGCTCAGGGGGAGGTGTGAAGTCTTTGCAGAGGAGTTAAGGGCACAGCATCACAGAGGACCCACACTTTATAAATGTTTATTTATATTTTTATTTGGCTGCACTGGGTCTTAGTTGCAGCCACATACGAACTTTTAGCTGAGACATGTGGCATCTAGTTCTCCAACCAGGGTTTGAACTGGGGCCCCCTCCTTTGGGAGCTCGGAGTATTAGCCACTTGACCACCAGGGAAGTCCCTATTTCTTTTTTTAAATTTTATGTTATTTATTTTTGACTGCACTGGGTCTTTCTTTGTGGCCGTGCAGGGGCTTTCTCTAGCTGCACCGAGGGGGACTTATCATTGCGGCACCTTCTTTTGCTTAGGGTTGTGGGCTCTAGAGCATGCGGTCAATGCATAGGCTTAGTTGCCTGCAGCATGTGGAATCTCCCAGACCAGGGATCTAACCCCGGCCTCCTGCATTGGCAGGCAGATTCTTATCCAGTGGACCACCAGGGAAAGTCCTGTTTATTTTTTTTTTATTTTTTGGCTGTGCCACACAGCAGGCAGGATCTTCGTAGCCGGAATTGAACACAAGCTCCCCTTCAGTGGAAGCAGCCTCATAATCACTGGACAGCCAGGGAAGTCCCTTTTTGAAAAAATGTTTTTGCTTTTTTATTTCTTGGAATACCCACACTTTAGAAATTGCTCCTCGGGAATGTCTGCGGTGTGTACAGGCGGTCAAGGATAACTCCCAGCCTCGTCCACTGGGTCCCGCCCTGAGGCTTTGACTCAGCATTCCCTTTCTCCACTGAAAAGTGCTACCATGACCACTGACGGCCTAGGCAGCTGGAATAAAACCCATGTCCTTGAGGTGGCATTTGAGGAGAGCCCTTAAGGGCGGTGAAGCAACAGCCAGGCGTGTGACAAGATCAGTCCTGCAGGCCAGGAGGGCATCAGTGTGAGCCAGGGGGACAACACAGGAGACCAGCAGAAAGGAAGGTGGGGATAGCGCTTGCTGCACTGTGGCTGCCTGCTAGCATCGCCCGGGAGCTAGAAGGAAGTCCCCATGCTCCAGCCCCACTGCAGACATGTTTTAAAACCTTGATGGGACCCTGGCCCTCGGCAGTAGACGTGCAGAGTCCTAACCACTAGACCACCAGGGAATTCCCTTCTATATTATTTATTTTATAACTGTATGTGAATCTACAACTATCCGAAGAAAAATTTCCATCTGAAATGTAAATTAAGGTCTTACTATAGGAATGATCGTCAAATCATTCTCTTGATGGAGCAGATATTTTTAACACAGCTTTTGGACAAATGCCCCAGAGTTCCTGATTTCTGTCCTTCGGAAAAGTACTAGAGGTAAAACTGATTCTTCGGCTGTTTTAGAGGATCTTTTTAAAAACTCTGTTCCTTTTTTTTTTTTCTGGCCTCACTGTGCAGCTTGCAGGATCTCTGTCAGGGATTGAACCTGGGCCACAGTAGTGACAGCCTGAGAACTCCCCAAATGAATGCCTGCCTCGTTGGATTTTGGCAAAGGGGTAAATAATAAATTGACAACAAAAAGTTTAAAAAAAATTATAATGTTAACTCTATAGCCATCCTAAGGCCCTCCTGGGACTTCTTGGCTGTGCTGGGTGTGCTGGGTCAGCATCCCAGGCAGGTTCCAGCGCTCAGCAAAGGCCCCAGGGTGCCCCCAGGGTTAAGATGCGTACCACATGCTCAGTCACTTGAGTAATGTCCAATTCTCTTTGGACATTGACCCTCCATAGGGTCTCTTTGACCCTATGGAGCATAACCCGCCAGCTCCTCTGTCCATGGGACTCTCCAGGCAAGAATACTGGAGTGGGTTGCCATGCTCTCCTCCAGGGATCTAAGGAGCCCCTCAAGTGTGCACCAGAGACTTGAAGCCTTTGTTTGCACTTCCTAGAGTCACTATTGTAGTTTTGTTTCTGTTTTAATATTTTTCCTATAGAAACACAGATAAGTGATGACAAAGAGATTTTTAAGGAATACAGTTAAGGCCTAGCAATGACTATAGGCCCTTATTACATAAGCATCAGAAGTCCCATTCTTGGAGGGGACAGGGCTAAACCTATGGCTGATTCATGTTGATGTTTGGTAGAAACCAACACAATACTGTAAAGCAATTATCCTTCGATTAAAAATAAATTAGAAAAAATGTCCCATTCTTCAGGAATTTAGTTTTCAAGTATTTCATTATTTTGAATTTTTCGTTCAATAACATTGTCTGGTTTTACTGGGCTAGTTATTATCATCCCCCTGCTAGATATAACAAGTAACCCTGGTTTGCTAAGGTTGCCTTGTAAATACACACTTTCAGGTTTTACTTTTTTTTTTTTGGATCAGGCCATTTTTACTGAGGGGCTTCCAGGGAGAGTTGAAAGGCTGGGAGCACAATGAGATTCAAGTCCTTCTCCCAGCCAGGATCTCTCCAGATTTGCAGTCCCTGAAAAGCAAGATTTACTTTTTAAATGACTCACATTTAAAGAGTACCTTAGGGACTTCCCTGGTGGTCTGGTGGTTACGAATCTGCCTTCTAATGCAGGAGACAAGTTATTCAATCCCTAGTCGGGGAATAAAGATCCCACATGCCGTGGGGCAACTAAGCCTGGGTGCCACTGCTGAGCCTGCCCACACTGGAGCCTGTGCTCCGCAACGGCGAAGACCCGATGCAGCCAAATTTTTTTAAAAATTTAATAATTTAAAAAATAATAAATATGATGAAAGTGAAAATGTTAGTCGCTCAGTCATGTCTGACTCTTTGCGACCCCACAAACAGTAGCTCCTCTGTCTACAGAATTCTCCAGGCCAGAATACTGGAGTGGGTAGCCAGTCCCTTCTCCAGGGAATCTTCCTGATCCAGGGATCAAACCCAGGTCTCTCGCATTGCAGGCAGATTCTTTACCATTTGAGCCACCAGGGAAGTCCCAGAAATATGATGGCACTCCCCTTATTAAAAGATAAAGACAATCTTAGTTATATACATAGCAGTTCAGGTGAAGGGCAGAAATGGGACATCCTGAGTGCCTAAGGACGAGGCAACAGGTCCAAGGGAGAGCTCTTCCCACCGGCACACCTGTGCCCTTGGGAGTAACAATTTGGACGTCCTTGGCTGTTCAGTGGTTAGTACTCTGAACTCCACTGTAGGCGGCGCTGATTCCATCCCTGGTGGGAAACTTAAGATCCTACATGCCTGGAGGTGTGGCAAAAAAAAAAAAAAAGAGTAGATAAATAAGCTGTTATTGGTCTGTTACAGCCTTTGAAATGACACCACTCTGGGCTGAAATCCTCATCACACCATCTGCTAGCTCAGTCCCTGACCCCCAACATCCAAAATCCTTCTGCTTGGCCTTCAAAAGAGATCTTTAATCAGACCATCTCTCCACCCCCAACGCCGTGACCTCAGCCAGGACATCTCCTGCTTTCCACCCTCTCTGTCCACCCGCCTCACAATAGCTAGGGTGAGCTTTGCCTTTTGTCCTTTTAAAAGCCGCCATGGGGACTTCCCTGGTGGCCAGCGGCAAGGACTCCGCGCTCCCAATGCAGGGGGCCTGAGTTCAGTATCCCTGGCCAGGGAACTAGACCCCACATGCCGAAAGTAAAAGGTACTGTGTGTGCTGCAACAGGCTGACGATCCTGAGTGCCACAAGTAAGACCTGGTACAGCCAAATAGATATATATATATTTAAACTGACATAATTTTCATACAATACAGGAGCCCAGTTCTAAAGCGTACCATTCAGTGGGTTCATGAGTGCATGCACTCATGTATCCCTCATCCCACCAAGATAGAAGCCGTGTCCATCACCCCAGAAAGTCCCTTTGTGCCCCTAAACTCTGGGGCTTCAGCTCCATCACATCACCAGCATGTTTATGACCCTCTGATGACTTTCTGTAGCACTTAGGAAAAAACCCAGACCCCTTACCACGCTTTACCCCCTATCCTCACCTGCTCTCCTCGGCCCTCCCCAGACCCCCTTGCTCTCTCCCGCCCCAGGGAATCACCTCTTCCTCTGAATCAGTCTTGCCCCAGGTGTTCAGCTGGCTACTCCTGATCCCACTCCAAGCAAAGAAGCCTGTGCACGGAACCCCTTCCCAACCTTCTCTCGAATAGTCCCCTCCCACCCTCAGCCGTTCTTCTGTCCAGAACAGTGATTCTCAACTGGAGGTGATGTTGGCCCCGCCCCAGGGGATAGTCAGGATGTCTGGAGACCTTTATGGCTCTCACAATAAGGGGGTGGGTGGGGGGAGAGCCTGCTCCTGGCATCCAGCAGTTAGAGACCAGGAATGCTGCTCGATGTCCTTGAAGTGTACAGGACGCCCCCTCCCCCGACACACACACACAGAGGAAGGGATTATCCAGCTGCAGAGAATGAGAAGCCCAGGTCTAGCACGTGCCGTTTTATTCCGTTCAGAGCATCTCTCAGTATCTCCAAGGAGTCCCTGTGCGTTACCTCCTTCCAGAACGCATGTATGGTCATCCTCCCATCCGGTTGCAGAGTGAGATCAGATCCAGTCACTCCCCAGCCTCCAACCCTTCGAGGTTCCCGCTGCGCTTGGCAAAAGTACAAGCTCCTTCCTGTGGCCACTGAGGCCCTGCTAGACCTGCCCTGTTGGCCTTGACCTCACCTGTTGGCCTTGACCTCACCTGTTGGCCTTGACCTCACCTGTTGCCTCCTCCACCAGCTCACTGTCCACCCGCTGGCTTCCCGCCAGCCTTTGGGTCCCTGTGGGTGACGGCTGGATGCTCTCCACCCACCAGCCCTGCCAGCTCCTCAGGCACCTCACATGGGACTGGGGACACCCTTCTCCTTCAGTCACAGCAAGGGGAGCAGCCCTTCCCTGCAAGACATCCTGACAAAACTGAATGAGTCCGTATTCAGGGATGGGGCGATAGAGGTACACTTTGGGGGGGTGGGGATGCAGTGTCCCTGGAGAGGCAGGACCAGGGTGATGGAGAGGGGACTAAGGTACCTGGGGTGTGAGATGGAAGGAGACACTCACTTCTGAGAGCACTTGCACAGCCCTGACAGCTAGAGGCTCCATCCTGGGGGTGGGGACAGGCTAAGGAAGGAGGGCTCCATCCTGGCGGAGAGGACAGATTAAGGAAGGGGGTCTCCATCCTGGGGGAGGGGACAGGCTAATGAAGGGGGGACTCCATCCTGGGGGAGGAGACAGACTAAGGAAGAGGGGCTCCAGCCTGGGAAGGACAGGCTAAGCAATGGGAGATCCACCCTGGGGCAGACAGGCCAAGGAAGGAGGCCTTCACCCTGGATGGGGAGGGAGCAGGGTAAGGAAAGGGCTTTCCATGAGAATGACCATTGAAAAGGTGGGGGATGGGGGAGGAGGGGGATGGGGGGGGGGGGGACTTCCCTGGTGGTCCAGTGCCTAAGACTCCAAGCTTTCAATGCAAGGGGCCCAGGTTTAATCCCCAGGCAGGGAACTAGATCCTGCAAGCCGCAACCAAGAGTTCACATGTTGCAACTAAAGATCTCACGGGCTGCAACTGATACCTGGTGCAGCCAAATAAATACACATTTTTTTAAATCTTTTTAAAGAAAAGAGGGGTGACTCATTCTGCAGTGACCTGGCCCTCAGCCATCTGACCCTGACCCTGCAGCAAGCAGGAAAAGAGAATTTCGAGAGACTGGAGGCTGAGCCAGACAGTGCCAGGGACAGTTGGGCTTCTGCTCCTGACCTCCAAAGGATGGCATTTCAGAGGGGTTGAGGGAGTCCAAATACAGGAGCTGGGCCACCTAGCTTCCCCAGGTGGGCAGTTGGCTGGGCTGTGGGTGTGCCTGGCCGTGGGGAGAGAGCTTGAGGGGGCTGTACAGGGGACGAGATGCCCTGCAAGCCCCAGGAAAGACCCCCCAGACCAGGGTGGTACACAGGGGAGAGAGCACCTTCTTGGAAGAGTCAAGGAACAAGGTTCTGAAAATCAGAAGGGAGGGAAGGGAGCAGGAACTTTCAACTGCAGGTTGAGATTGGAGTTTCAAACTAGACAGGGTGGAATCTGGGATGGTTAATTCTATGTGCCAGCTTAGCTGGGCCACAGTCAAATATTATTCCGGATATTTCTGTGAGAGCATTTTTAAATATATAGACTTTGAAAAAATGAAAGAAAATTAAAGGGACTTCCTTGGTGGTCCAGGGGTTAAGACATCGCCCTTCCACTGCAGAAGACACAGGCTTGATCCCTGATCGGGAAACGAAGATCCCACATGCCCTGTGGCACAGCCAAAAATTAAATAAATAAATAAATAAGAGTGCATTCTGACAGCAGTAGGCCTTTGGACTTGAAATTCATTGTTGATTCTTCCTGGGTGTCCGGCCAGCCAGACTATGCTATAGATTTTGGATTTGCTGACCTCTATAATTGCATAAAAGACACTTACTCCTTGGAAGGAAAGTTATGACCAACCTAGATAGCATATTGAAAAGCAGAGACATTACTTTACCAACAAAGGTTCGTCTAGTCAAGGCTGTGGTTTTTCCTGTGGTCATGTATGGATGTGAGAGTTGGACTGTGAAGAAGGCTGAGCTCCAAAGACTTGATGCTTTTGAACTGTGGTGTTGGAGAAGACTCTTGAGAGTCCCTTGGACTGCAAGGAGATCCAACCAGTCCATTCTGGAGATCAGCCCTGGGATTTCTTTGGAAGGAATGATGCTAAAGCTGAAACTCCAGTACTTTGGCCACCTCATGTGAAGAGTTGACTCATTGGAAAAGACTCTGAGGCTGGGAGGGATTGGGGGCGGGAGGAGAAGGGGACGACAGAGGATGAGATGGCTGGATGGCATCACTGACTCGATGGACGTGAGTCTGGGTGAACTCCAGGAGTTGGTGATGGACAGGGAGGCCTGGTGTGCTGCGATTCATGGGGTTGCAAAGAGTTGGACACGACTGAGCGACTGAACTGAACTGAACTGATAATTGCATAAGCCAATTGCTTAAATGTCCTATTGTTTCTGTTTTTCTAGAGACCCCTAACATAGAATCTTAAATTCCAGAGTGAGACTGTTCTCATGACAGAAAGCAGTTGAGCTATTAGACGTAGAACAGTTAGGAGCAGTGACCAGACAAGCTAAAACTGGTTTAAATGTATGCATCCAGTGGTTTGCAACTTCTAGAAAAAATCGGTTGTATTTTTGTCTTAATTGATCTACTTTCACTCTAAGAGCATTCACTTTTTTTATTATAACAACTTTATTGAGAGATAATTCACATGCCATAAAATGCAATGTTTTCTAGTACAGTCACAATTGTACAGTCATCACCATGGTCAGGTTTAGAACATTTCATCGTTAGCAGTCACCCTCCATCTCCTCTCCATCTGCCAGCCCTGGGAAACCACTAACCTTTCTGCCACTATAAATCTGCCTGTTTTGGCCATTTCCTATAAATGATCTTTATCATCCAATATGTGGCCCTCCGTGTCTCAGATCAGATCAGTCGCTCAGTCGTGTCCGACTCTTTGCGACCCCATGAATCACAGCATGTCAGGCCTCCCTGTCCATCACCAACTCCTGGAGTTCACTGAGACTCACGTCCATTGAGTCAGTGATGCCATCCAGCCATCTCATCCTCTGTCGTCCCCTTCTCCTCTTGCCCCCAATCCCTCCCAGCATCAGAGTCTTTTCCAATGAGTCAACTCTTCGCATGAGGTGGCCAAAGTACTGGAGTTTCTAGCTTAATGTAAATCTCAAGTAGCATAATATTTTCAACATTCATCCATGTTGTTGCATGTGTCAAAATTTCCTTCCTTTTATTTATTTATGTATTCATATTTAATCATGCTACATGGCATGCAGGATTCCCTAATTGAGGATTGAAATTGTGTCCCCTGCAGAGGAAGCTCAGAGTCCTAACCACTGGACCACTAGGAAATCCCCTCCTTCCTTTTTAAAATGGAATAATATACTGAGAGTGTGACCCAGACATTTCCCACCTAAGCGTTTACTCAAGAGAAGGGAGGAAGTGTATCTATTCAAAGATGTATGCTGTTATTCACACCACTTTATTCACAGTTACCCCAAACTGGAAATAAGCTAAATATCCACCAACAGATGAACAGATAAACAAATTGTGATACATCCATACAATGAAATTATCATGAAAAGAATGTGTATATATATATATATGTATAACTGAGTCATTTTGATGTATAGTAGAAATTAACAAAACATTGTAAATCAACTATACTTCCATTTAAAATTTTTAAATTAAAAAAATCAAAAAAATAATAAAAAAAATAAAAAATCAAAGCAATGAAGCTATCATAATCATAGATAAATCCAATAACATGGATGAATCTCAAAATATGATTCTGAGTGAAAACATGCCAGACAAAAAAGAGTGCATGCAACCTAATTCTGTTTATATAAAATTCTAGAACATGTAAACTAGTCAACAGTGACAAAAACCATATCAGTATTGTCTGGACATGGGGTGGGTGCCAGGAACCATTGGGGGTGGTGGATATTATCCTGTGTCATTGGTTTCATAGGTGCACACGCATATGTTAGAACTCATCCACTGTCTTTGACATAAATGATAGCAATATATTTTTTGGATCTGTCACTTCTAAGACAAAGGAAATAAAAGCAAAAATAAACAAATGGGACTTGGCTTTTGCACAACGAAAGAAATCATCAACAAAATGAAAAGACAACCTTATGGGAGAAAATATCTGCAAATGATATGACTGACAAGGGGTTAACATCCAAAATATATACACATCTCATACGCTAAACACGAGAAAACAACCTAATCTTAAAAATGGGCAGAAGACATGAATAGACATTTTTGCAAAGAAGACAGGCTGATGGCCAACAAGCACATGAAAAGATGTGCTCTCAAGGTCGCCAGTAATGAGAGAAATGCAAATAATCAAAATCACAGAGAGAAAAATTTGTTTATTTTTTCTTGTCTTGCCTTAAAATGCAAATTTTATTTCATCCCTTATGCTAGCTAAGATATGAAAGCAATATAAGTATCCACCAAAAAACTGAGGGAATGGATAAAGAAGATGTGATGTATATGCAATAGAATACTGTATACTGTGCTGTGCTTAGGCTCTCAGCTGTGTCCGACTCTTTGTGACCCCATGGACTGTAGCCCACCAGGCTTCTCTGCCAATGGAATTCTCCAGGCAAGAAAACTAGAGTAGGTTGCCATGCCCTCCTCCAGGGGATTTTCCCAACCCAGGGATCGAACCCAGGTCTCCCACTTGCCAGTGGCTTCTTTACCAGCTGAGCTACCAGGGAAGCCTGCAGTAGAATACTGCTGCTGCTGCTGCTAAGTCGCTTCAGTCGTGTCCGACTCTGTGCGACCCCATAGACGGCAGCCCACCAGGCTCCCCCATCCCTGGGATTCTCCAGGCAAGAGTACTGGAGTGGGGTGCCATTGCCTTCTACTCAGCCATAAAAAATAGAATGTTGCCATTTGTAACAACATGGATGAACTTGAGGGCTATTGTGCTTAGTGAAGTCAGTCAGATAGGGAGAGGTAAATACTGTATGATATCTCTTATGAGTGGAATATAAGAAATAAAGCTAGTGAACATAATGAAAAAGAAACACACGCACAGATCTAGAGAACAAACCAGTGGGTACCAGTGGGGAGAAGGAAGGGGCAAGACAAGGGTAGGGGATTAGGAGATACAAACTGTGCTGTGCAAAATAAATAAGCTGCAAGGATGTATTACACAGCTCAGGAAACATGGCTAAATTCTCCAACTACAAATGAAGTGTAACCTTTAAAATTGTGAATCACTATGTTGTACAACTGAAATTTATATAACATTGCACATCAATTGTACTTCAATTTAAAACACAAAACACACAAAAAATAAATAAATAAAACACAAAACAAAGAGCACCTCATCCTGAGACTTCCCTGGTGGTCCAGTGGTTATGACTCTGTGGTTCCAGTGCAAGGGGGTGTGGGTCCAATCCCTGGTTGGGGAACTAAGATCCCACATGTCGCATGGCCGAAAAAAGAAAAACTTCATCCACTGGACATTTTTTATACGTATGGTTTGTTGTGCCTCAATTATGTTCCCATCTAGCCATTTTTTAGGACTCCTTTTGGTCAGTCTTGCATCAGAATGTCAATACTCTTGCAAACAGCCCTTTGCTCGCATGACCATTACAGCAGTTCTAGTGAGGAGTAGCCTTGAAGCCACGCAGCCAGACCTCTTGAGAGCACAATCCTCATTTGCTCTGGATTTCCTAACCCTTCGCAGGTTTGGGCTTGCAAGGTCTTTTAGCCACTCGGAATAGCCACCAGGGGGCGTATGGTGATTTCCTTTTTTTCTAGAAGAAGCTTTGCCACATTAAGGTTTTCTGAGATTAGCAGGCCTTTCCACCAAAACACTCTAAAATCTTTAAAAAAAAAAAAAAAAAGAATCAAAACCAGCCAAACAAAAAACCTCAGAAACTCTTGTAAAGATCAGTCTTCCATGGACCAGCAATCCCATGCCTAGGATCTGACCTAGAGGGATTCCAGTCTAAGAGAAGACATTGACCACAATCATAATAACAGCCTTGCTTGTAATAAAAACTGCAGACAGTGGAACCACCCTTCATTAAGGGTATAAGATCAGTCCTTCTAAAACAATAATGTGTGCAGACTCCCCGGAGATTTTGTTAGAAGACATCGGAGTCCCTAGGTCTGGGGTGTGGCCAGGTGATGCCCCTGCTTTTGGTTAGAGGACCTCACGTTAGGAGTATTGGCTCACTGGCTGGACTAGAGAGACCCCAAAGAGCAGCAGCTTCAACCACAGAACCGAGTGGCTGGCTGCTCCATCGCTGGCTGTCAGGTGTCGGGGCTGCTTGCCCGAGTTTCTCCATCTGCTCAGTGTTTCTCTCATCTGTATGGCCTGAGACAGCTCCTTCCCACAGGCACATCCCATCCAGTGAGAACAGGTACAGCGGTGTGCAGAGGACACACCCCTTTTCTTTAAAGGCAGGACCCTCATGTCAGTGCCTCAACCATGCTCACTTCCCACGAGTCAGAGCTTGATCACACCAATCTGGAGGCTGTGACTTGTACTCTTTATTTGGAATGTCATGTCCTCATCTGCAACGTGAGCGTTCTGTGATTAGTGGAAAAGAGGAAACTGGGTATTGGGCAGCATCAGCAGCATTTTCTCCAAGAAGGGACTGGTTAAATAAACTATAGTTTATCCAGAAGCTGGAATATTCAGCTACTAAGACAATGAGAAAGATATGGATAAACCACTACAGAAAGGCATTTTTAACATGGCTAAGAGGGAAAAAAAAGTGTAGTTGCAGAAGATCCTATTAGTATAATCTCATTTTTACTTGAAGGAAAATAAATTCAGTGGGTCATGCATGCATTTTATCTCTACACTGTTTAACTTTAGAAAGAGTCTGGAATGGTTCACAGGAGGGTATGTTCCTCAGGAGATTATGTGATGGAAAGGAGTTACAGAAAGAGGACAAAGGACTGTCTTGATTCTTGGGCCACCTGCCCTCTCGTGGAAGGGATTTGGGGCATTTGGTTTCTGAGCAGGGAAGGGTACAGCCACATGTTTATGAGAGAACCCATCATAAACTATGCCCCAGCCAAGCACTTTTCACCCAATTTTCATAATGAACCAATGAGCAAGGGAAGTGGATTTGCATTGACTTTCTGTCCAGCACACCCTCCACCTTCTGGAAACACCAATCTTTGTTTTCTTTGGGAACAACTCAAGGATGACAGAGACATCACTTTGCCAACAAAGTGACTATGTCAATATAATCAAAGTTATGGTTTTTCCTGTAGTCATGTATGGATGTGAGAGTCGGACCGTAACGAAGGCTGAACACTGAAGAATTGATGCATTCAATTGTGATGTTTGGGAAGATTCTTGAGAGTCTCTTGGACAGCAAGGGGATCAAACCAGTTAATCCTAAAGGAAATTAACCCTGAATATTCCTTGGAAGGATTGATGCGAAAGCTGAAGCTCCAATACTTTGGCCACCTGATGCAAAGAGCTGACTCACTGGAAAAGACTCTGATGCTGGGAAAGATTGAAGGCGGGAGGAGAAGGGGACAGAGGATGAGATGGTTGGATGGCATCACTGACTCAATGGACATGAGCTTGAGCAAACCCTGGGAGATAGTGAAGGACAGGGAAGCCTGGTGTGCTGCAGTTCATGGGGTAGCAAAGAGTTGGACACGACTTAGTGACTTAGCAAGTGAACGCCAAGGACAACAGGGACAAAGCATTTGCGCTCCGTTGCTTAGGTGATTTGTTCAGAAATAGGCATGTAAACCAATAAGATTCAGATCAGAGACTGTGAGGACTGTTGTCAGATTTGCTGGGGAGTCTGTTTCCTATTGGACTTGAACCTGAATGGATGGTAGCTGGAGCCTTTTAGGACCATGGTGAAGAAGAAAGCTGCTTCAGAGCAGCCAGTGAAATAAAGGCCTGATGGCATGATTTGAGACACTGGGTCCACGTTTCATTGTGTGAGCCAATGTTTTTTCTTAAGCTAGTTTGAGTTGAGTTTCTGTTGCTCACACCCAAGAGAGCGTTTAATGATACCACACTCCCCATTGCCTGAAGAAGAAAAAAATGCAAAAAACTGTTTTTATTTATTTATTTTACCATATTGTAGCAGGTTTAATAGTGGCCCCCAAAGGTATGCCTGAATTGCAACCTCCAGAACCTGCAAAGGTGACCTTATTTGGAAAGTGATCTTGCGCATATATTTTGAGATGAGATCATCCTGAATTTAAAGTGGGGCCTTGTTGGTTTGCGCTCAGTTGTGTCCTGCTCTCTGCAACTCCATGGACTATATCCCTCCAGGCTTCTCTGTCCGTAGAATTTTCCATGCCAGAATACTAGGGTGGGTTGCCATTTTCTTTTCCTGGGGATCTTCCTTACTCAGGGATCGAACCCACATCTCCTGCACTGGCAGGCTGATTCTTTACCACTGAGCCACCAACAAAACCCCAAAGTCCCAATAGAGAGTGTCATAGGGAATTTGTCCTACAGACAGTTGAAAGCTTTGTGAGTCAGGGTTCGAGCATGAAATAGATATCACAGTCCAAAGAATTCAACCAAAGATAGTTTTGTAAAGGGACAGTTTATTGAGATGTAAGCATGATCAGTGGCACCAACAAGGGTCAGTAAAACACCTGTCGTAGAGTCACTGTGGGGAACTGTGATTCCTAGGCTGGAAAGAAGGAGGGAATAATGTTACAGGGCTTCTGCAGAGCAGCAGCCAGCCATGGAGGAACGAAGACACTGCCAGGACCACAGGGAGGTGGCAGGAGAGCTGGGATGGTGGGGGAGGGGGGGGGACAAACACCCCGACCACTCTCCGCTATTCTCGGACCTCCCATTGGCCTCTCACTGCCAAGTCTAACTGGAGACCAGAGAGCAAAGGAGGCCAGGTGCTCCAGCTCCGTGAAATGAGCCCACTGGGATGAGGCACAGGGCGCAGCCGGAAGAGCAGAAAAGGAACCAGGGAGGGTGAAGTGGTCGAACAGGGCAGACTAGTCATCTCCTTCTGCAGGGTTGTGGGGGAAGAACTGGAAGGAGCATCTCACTGCTTCCCTTTCACGTTGAGATGGTCTGTGTTTCCCCATAAGAACCTATTTATAAAAAGACTGTTTTGTTTTTAAGACTTTTTTTTTCCATATGAGTTTGTTGTTTTTTTAAATAGAAGTGTAGTTGAGTTTGAGCATGCTCTGGGAGACGGTGAAGGGCAGGGAAGCCTGCTGTGCTGCAGCCCATGAGGTCGCAAAGAGTTGGACACGATTGAGCGACTGAACAACACTATAGCCGATTAGGGCTTCCCCAGTGGCTCAGCGGTAAAGAATTCGCCTGCCAATGCAGGAGACTCGTGTTCGATCCCTGGGATCCCCTGGAGAAGGCAATGGCACCCCGCTCCAGTATTCTTGCCTGTAGAATCCCATGGACAGAGGAACCTTGTGGGCTACAGTCCACGGGGTCCCAGAGAGTCATACATGACTAGCGACTGAGCACAGATGCATGCGTGGCGCGTGTGCACACACACACACACACACAGTTGATTTACAATGCTGTGTTACTTTCAGGTCTACAGCAAAGTGATTCAGTTATATATATATACACACACACTTTTTCACATTCTTTTCCATTATGGTTTATCACAGGATATTGAATACAGTTTTCTGTGCTATACAGCAGGAAAGGACCTACAATCCAGCTAATAAACAGATCCATCACCTCCAAAAGTTAGCTTGTGCCACTTTGTAACATCCATCTGTCCTGCCATCCCCTCACCCAGTCAAATGTTCATCTGCTGCCACAGCAGATCCAGCTACATTTTCTAGAATCTTGCGTAAATGGAATCATCCCACACGTACTCTCTTTTATCTAGCTTCTTCCCCACAGCATTCTATTTTGAGATTTTAAGCATGAATACATGTACTAGAGAGAAGTATTGAGAGATTGCTTTGTTCACAATCCTATCCTGTTCGTTTCTTCTCTCAGTGGCTTTAACAAAGATATAGAGAGATTATATATTTTATTAAAAGTCTCAAAATAACTTTTTTTGGGGAAGGGGACACACCAGTTGGCATTCAGGATCTTACTTCACTGACCAGGGATCAAACCCAAGACCCCTGCATTGGGAGCTCAGAGTTTTAACCACTGGGTGACCAGGGAAGTCCCCAAAGTAACCATATTGATGGTCAGACTGGAGGGCTTTTTTGTTTTGTTTTTGCTGCATCACATAGCTTGAGGGATTAAAGGATCATTCCCCAACCAGGGATAGAACCAGTGTCCCCTGCAGCGGAAATGTGTCTGCATGCTAAGTCACTTCTGTTGTGTCCCACTCTTTGCAACCTTGTGGACTGTAGCCCACCGGGCTCCTCTGTCCATGGAATTCTCCAGGCAAGAATACTGGAGTGGGTTGCCATGCCCTCCTTCAGGGGATCTTCCTGACCCTGGGATCAAACCTGCTTATGTCTCCTGCATTAGCAGGCGGTTCTTTACCACATGTGGGAAGCTCCAGAATGGTGGAAAGGTAGAGTCCTAACCACTGGCCTGTCAGGGAATTCCCTTGGAAGGTTTCTGAGAATGACATATCTTTGTTACCAGAGAGTTACCAGACTACATTCTTTCCACTGACATTTCCCCAACCAGTTGGCTGTGTTGTCTTCTGAAAGGGAAAAGTAGGGATGAAAATCTTTCCTGTTAGTGCCCCAAACTCTGGGGATGCTAACTCATTGAGTGATGCTATAGGTTAAGGGACAGCAAAAGTTTTCTGTAAGATCCAGATGGTAAATATTTTAGGCTTTGCAGCCCATATGGTCTCTGTCACAAGTACTCAAATCTACCACTGTAGCACAAAGCAGTCAGAAACAAAATGCAAATAAATGGCATGACTGTGTTCCAATAAAACTTTATTTATAACAACAAGCAGGGGGCCATATTTGGCGGGTGAAACTGAGTAGGCCCCTGTAAAGTTCCTGGATACAAATCCTTTCTATGTCCCTGTTTCTTGTTTGTAGGAAATAGGCTTTATTCAGCCTCCTTGACCATTCCTAAGTTCCCAAGGGCAGGATCAAACAGTTGCTAATCAGGAAAGGGAGGGAATGCAGAAACAAGGGAGGAGCAGTCTTGAGACAATAGCCCAGTGTTAAAGCAGGATCTTGGTTCCTCCTTGAGGAACAAGCAAAACCATGTCTTTGAACTAAGGCTCCCACCCAGGTGGAGGAGGTAATTTTCCACTGAGCACAAGATCCCTGGAGCACCACCCTGTTACCTCACCACCAACCAATCAGAACAAAGTCGCACACCTCCAACCCTTGCCCACATTTTGTCTATGAAAACTTTTTGCCCAAACCACCGGGGAGTTCAGATTTTTTGAAACTTGAGCCACTTGTTCTTGGTTGACCCTGCAATAAACTTCTCTGCTCCAAACTCCAGCCTTTTGGTTTGCTTGATCTGTGTGTTGAGTGCATAAGCTTTTGCTCCTGTAACAACTACGGCTGTGATGTCAACAGAAAACTAGTCAATCTGATCACATGGACCACAGCCTTGTCTAACTCAGTGAAACTAAGCCATGCCGTGTGGGGCCACCCAAGATGGACGGGTCATGGTGGAGAGGTCTGACAGAATGTGGTCCACTGGAGAAGGGAATGGCAAACCACTTCAGTATTCTTGCCTTGAGAACCCCATGAACAGTATGAAAAGGCAAAATGATAGGATACTGAAAGAGAAACTCCCCAGGTCGGTAGCTGCCCAATATGCTACTGGAGATCAGTGGAGAAATAACTCCAGAAAGAATGAAGGGATGGAGCCAAAGCAAAAATAATACCCAATTGTGGATGTGACTGGTGATAGAAGTAAGGTCTGATGTTGTAAAGAGCAATATTGCATAGGAACCTGGAATGTCAGGTCCATGAATCAAGGCAAATTGGAAGTGGTCAAACAGGAGATTGCAAGAGTGAACGTCGACATTCTAGGAATCAGAGAACTAAAATGGACTGGAATGGGTGAATTTAACTCAGATGACCATTATATCTACTACTGTGGGCAGGAGTCCCTTAGAAGAAATGGAGTAGCCATGATGGTCAACAAAAGAGTCTGAAATGCAGTACTTTGATGCAGTCTCAAAAATGACAGAATGATCTCTGTTTGTTTCCAAGGCAAACCATTCAATATCACAGTAATCCAAGACTATGCCCCAACCAGTAACGCTGAAGAAGCTGAAGTTGAATGGTTCCAATGAATATTCAGGGTTAATTTTCTTTAGGATTGACTGGTTTGATCTCCTGCTGTCCAGGGGACTCTCAATAGTCTTCTCCTGTGATGCCACAGTTGAAGGCATCATTTCTTTGGTGCTCAGCCTTTTTTACTGTCCAGCTCTCACATCCATACATGACTACTGGAAAAACCATAGCTTTGACTAGCCGGACCTTTGTCAGAAAAGTAATGTCTCTGCTTTTTAATATGCTGTTTAGGTTTGTCATAGCTTTTCTTCTAAGGAGCAAGCGTCTTTTAATTTCATGGCTGTAGTCACCATCTGCAGTGATTTTGGAGCCCAAGAAAATAAAGTCTATCACTGTTTCCATTGTTTCTCCTTCTATTTGCCATGAAGTAATGGGACCGGATGCCATGATCTTAGTTTTTTGAATGTTGAATTTTAAACTACCTTTTTCACTCTCCTCTTTAATTTTCATCAAGAGGCTCTTTAATTCCTCTTTGCTTTCTGCCATAGGGGTGGTGTCATCTGCATATCTTGATATTTCTACTGGCAGTCTTGATTCTGGCTTGTGCTTCATCCAGCCCAGCATTTTACATGATGTACTCTGCATATAAGTTAAATAAGCAGAGTGACAAAATACAGCCTTGACACACTCTTTTCCTAATTTTGAACCAGTCTGTTGTTCCATGTCTGGTTCTAACTGTTGCTTCTTCACCTGTATACCTATTTCTCAGGAGGCAGGTAAGGTGGTCTGGTATTCCTATCTCTTTAAGAATCTCCCCCTGATAGCTCAGTTGGTAAAGAATCCACCTGCAATGCAGGAGACCCCAGTTCCATTCCTGGGTTGGGAAGATCCCCTAGGGAAGGGATAATCTATCTATGCTAGTATTCTTGGGCTTCCCTTGTGACTCAACTGGTAAAGAATCTGCCTGCAATGTGGGAGACCTGGCTTCCATCCCTGGGTTGGGAAGATGCCCTGGAGAAGGGAAAGGCTACCCACTCCAATATTCTGGCCTAGAGAATTCCAAGGACTCTATGGTGTCGAAAAGAGTCAGACATGACTGAACGACTTTCACTTCACTAAGAATTTCTCACAGTTTGTTGTGATCCACACAGTCAAAAGCTTTGGCATAGTCAATGAAGCAGAAGTAGATATTTTTCTGAAATTCTCTTGCTTTTCCTATGATCCAATGAATGTTGGCAATTTGATCCCTGGCTCCTCTGCCTTCTCTAAATCCAGCATGAACATTTGGAAGTTCTTGGTTCACGTACTGCTGAAGCCTGGCTTGAATGATTTTGAGCATTACTTTGCTAGTATGTGAGATGAGTGCAATTGTGCGGTAGTTTGAGCATTCTTTGGCATTGCCTTTCTTTGGGATTGGAATGAAAACTGACCTTTTCCAGTCCTGTGGCCACAGCTGAGTTTTCTAAATTTTCTGGCATATTGAATGCAGCACTTTCACAGCATCATCTTTCAGGATTTGAAGGAGCTCAACTGGAATCCCATCACCTCCACTAGCTTTGTTCACAGTGATGCTTCCTAAGGCCCCCTTGACTTCACACTCCAGGATGTCTGGCTCTAGGTGAGTGATCACACCATCGTGATTATCTGGGTCATGAAGATCTTTTTTTGTATAGTTCTTCTGTGTATTCTTGCCACCTCATCTTAATATCTTCTGCTTCTGTTAGGTCCGTACCATTTCTGTCCTTTATTGTGCCCATCTTTGTGTGAAATATTCCCTTGGTATCTCTAATTTTCTTGAAGTGATCTCTAGATCTCTAGTCTTTCCCATTCTGTTGTTTTCCTGTTTCTTTGCACTGATCGCTGAGGAAGGCTTTCACTGGCTGGCAAAACACCTGCTTCATGCAGCAGCCAGATCGAGATTCAGAACAATTGCAATAGGTGGAAAGTTATGAGACATCTCTGCTAGAAATATTGAAAGCGATCACTAAAATGAGAGCATACAATTATTCAGCCCTTGCAGAAGAAACTTCAACAGTTTACATGGATTATATTGTTGAAGCCTCACCAGCTCCCCTGGGTGGGAGGCAATACTATTTCTCTCTTGTTTAGCAGATGATGAAGAATCTTTGGAGAGTGACTTGCTCAGATCATACACTGCGTGAAGTTTGAAAGCAAAGTCAAATAGAGAACAGACCTGTGATTGCCAAGGGAGGAGAGGGAGGGGAGGATTGGGAATTTGGGATGAGCAGATGCAAATTATTATTTCTTGTTGTTCAGTTGCTAAGTCGAGTACAACCTTCTTTATGGTCCAACTTTCACATCTGTACATGACTACTGGAAAAACCACAGCTTTGACTAGACAGACCAGTGTCAGCAAAGCGATGTCTCTGCCTTTTAATACACTGTCTAGTATTGTCATAGCTTTTCTTCCAAGGAGCAGACATCTTTTAATTTCCTGGCTGCAGTCACTGTCTGCAGTGATTTTGGTGCCCAAGAAAATAAAATCTGCCACTATGTCCACTTTTTCCCCATCTATTTGCCATGAAGTGATGGGATCGGATGCCATGATCTTCATTTACTATTATATAGAATGGATAAGCAGCAAGGTCCTACTGTATAGGATAGGGAACTCTTCAATATTCTAGGATAATCTATTGTGGAAAAGGATATTAAAAAGAATATATATACAGGTATAACTAAATAACTTTGCCGTACAGCAGAAATTAACATTATAAATCAACTATATGTCAATAAAATAAGTTTAAAAACTAAAAATAAAAGCAAATTGAAATGTCTCTTCTGCGCCGTCAAAGATTAAGAATGTATTTTGTGTGTGTTTCCAGTGATGAGAGACAAGAAAAGGTGTGTCCTTCCAGAGCAGGACCCCCGGATCCTGATTGCAAATCTTAGCGATTATCATAGGCACGAACTCTTCCAAATGCTGGGTTGTTGTTCCATCACGCCAGGTTTCCCTGTCCTTCACTACCTCTTGGAGTTTGCTCAGACTCATGTCCATTGAGTTGATGATGCCATTCATTCAAATGCTTTGCTTGTATGTTTTAGGACATAAGGCTGTGCTGTTACAACCAGAGTCCCAGTGATGACATGATTTAAGAAATGAAGCCCTTTCAGTTGCATTTCTCAGTCCACAGAGAGTCTCCACTTTGGCAACTTCTCTGCTCCACCAGGGACCCCAGCTGCTGGCCTCCACAGGTGCCTCCAAGACCATCTGATTGTCACCGTCCTGACCAGAGGAAAGGCAGGAAGGGGCGACAGCTCTGGCCGGAGATCTGTCTTAAGCAAGAGAGAGATCGCCTAGGTCACATGCCTTCTCAAGCCAGCAGTCACACCCGGACGCACATGTCGTGCAGGAAGGGGGAAGGGCAGATTTCACTGGCTAGTGTCCACCTCAGATAATTCTTTTACTCACTCCTTATCATTGTTCAGTTGCTAAGTCATGTCTGACTCTTCACGACCCCGTGGATTACAGCACACCAGGCTCCTCTGTCCTCCACTATCTCCTGAAGTTTGCTCAGATTCATGTTCATTGAGTTGGTGATGCTATCTACCCTTAACCCTAACAACTACCCTAACTAAATATTTGACTAATGGAGAACACCCAGGACCAGTGTGGTGAAGTAGAGAGGCGACAGTGATCCACTAATTTAGTAGAACCAGGATTTAACCAAACACGGGAAGCCGAGCCCAGGGACTGAGTACAAGTCTTATGGCTGGTCCCATGCTGGAAGGATGCCAATGACCTTGAGCTATCACTACAACCATCTCTTGTAACCCAGACTCATGCTGGGGGCAGTGTTGGTCAAGCTGGTTTTCACGGGATGCTGTTCCACTCCAATAATCTCCAAGTGTGTTGAAGTCACACTCCAAACTTCAACCTCGCCGTCACAGATGACCTGCTGTTAAAGTGTTTAGTGATTAAGGAGAATCCTTGTTGATTCATTAACGATCCACACTATACGCTGACCCGCAAGGTCTCCTGACTTACAAACAACTTTCCATCAAAGACCCTATGGCCAAGAACAGGCTTCCCAGGTAGGGTTCACTTTGATCAGAACATACCTTTTAATGAACTGTATGGATTTGGGTTTAGACCATTTCGAAGACTCTTCCCAGAGCCACAGGTTCCAATTAAGTTTGTCACAGCACAGTGATTCTCAAACTTTTTGATCTCAGGATTCTTTGACTTCATTTATATGGGTTATATTAATAGATAGAGATATTTTACTGAATTAGATTCTTAAATGGAGAAACAATTAAATACATTAATTTTAAAAGAACAGTAAGAAACCCATTATATGTTAAATAAGTAATACTTTTATGAAAAACCACCAGACTTCCCAGAAAGATTTAGTGAGAAGACTGGCATTGTTTTCAGATCAGATCAGAACAGGTCAGTCACTCAGTCGTGTCCGACTCTTTGTGACCCCATGAATTGCAGCACGCCAGGCCTCCCTGTCCATCACCAACTCCCCGAGTTCACTCAGACTCACGTCCATCGAGTCAGTGATGCCATCCAGCCATCTCATCCTCTGTCGTCCCCTTCTCCTCTTGCCCCCAATCCCTCCCAGCATCAGAGTCTTTTCCAATGAGCCAACTCTTGCCATGAGGTGGCCAAAGTACTGCAGTTTCAGCTTTAGCATCATTCCTTCCAAACACCCAGGGCTGATTTCCTTTAGAATGGACTGGTTGGATCTCCTTGCAGTCCAAGGGACTCTCAAGAGTCTTCTCCAACACCACACTTCAAAAGCATCAATTCTTCGGCGCTCAGCCTTCTTCACAGTCCAACTCTCACATCCATACATGACCACAGGAAAAACCATAGCCTTGACTAGACGAACCTTTGTTGGCAAAGTAATGTCTCTGCTTTTGAATATGCTATCTAGGTTGGTCATAGCTTTCCTTCCAAGGAGTAAGAATCTTTTAATTTCTTGGCTTCAGTCACCATCTGTAGTGATTTTGGAGCCCAGAAAAATAAAGTCTGACACTGTTTCCACTGTTTCCCCATCTATTTCCCATGAAGTGATGGGACCGGATGCCATGATCTTCGTTTTCTGAATGTTGAGCTTTAAGCCAACTTTTTCACTCTCCACTTTCACTTTCATCAAGAGGCTTTTGAGTTCCTCTTCACTTTCTGCCATAAGGGTGGTGTCATCTGCATATCTGAGGTTATTGATATTTCTCCCGGCAATCTTGAGTCCAGTTTGTGTATCTTGCAGTCCGGTGTTTCTCATGATGTACTCTGCATAGAAGTTAAATAAGCAGGGTGACAATATACAGCCTTGATGTACTCCTTTTCCTATTTGGAACCAGTCTGTTGTTCCATGTCCAGTTCTAACTGTTGCTTCCTTACCTGCATACAAATTTCGCGAGAGGCAGATCAGGTGGTGTGGTATTCCTATCTCTTTCAGAATTTTCCACAGTTTATTGTGATCCACACAGTCAAAGGCTTTGGCATAGTCAATAAAGCAGAAATAGATGTTTTTCTGGAACTCTCTTGCTTTTTTGATGATCCAGAGGATGTTGGCAATTTGATCTCTGGTTCCTCTGCCTTTTCTAAAACCAGCTTGAACATCAGGAAGTTAACGGTTCACATATTGCTGAAGCCTGGCTTGGATAATTTTGAACTTGACTTTACTAGCGTGTGAGATGAGTGCAATTGTGTGGTAGTCTGAGCATTCTTTGGCATTGCCTTTCTTTGGGATTGGAATGAAAACTGACCTTTTCCAGTCCTGTGGCCACTGCTGAGTTTTCCAAATTTGCTGGCATATTGAGTGCAGCACTTTCACAGCATCATCTTTCAGGATTTAGAATAACTCAACTGGAATTCTATCACCTCCACTAGCTTTGTTCGTAGTGATGCTTTCTAAGGCCCACTTGACTTCACGTTCTAGGATGTCTGGCTCTAGGTCAGTGATCACACCATCGTGATTATCTGGGTTGTGAAGCTCTTTTTTGTACAGTTTTTCTGTGTATTCTTGCCATCTCTTCTTAATATCTTCTGCTTCTGTCAGGTCCATACCATTTCTGTCCTTTATCGAGCCCATCTTTGCATGAAATGTTCCCTTGGTATCTCTGATTTTCTTGAAGAGATCTCTAGTCTTTCCCATTCTGTTGTTTTCCTCTATTTCTTTGCATTGATCGGTGAGGAAGGCTTTCTTATCTCTTCTTGCTATTCTTTGGAACTCTGCATTCAGATGTTTATATCTTTCCTTTTCTCCTTTGCTTTTTGCTTCTCTTCTCTTCACAGCTATTTGTAAGGCCTCCCCAGACAGCCATTTGGCTTTTTTGCATTTCTTTTCCATGGGGATGGTCTTGATCCCTGTCTCCTGTACAATGTCACGAACCTCATTCCACAGTTCATCAGGCACTCTGTCTATCAGATCTAGGCCCTTAAATCTGTTTCTCACTTCCACTGTATAATCATAAGGGATTTGATTTAGGTCATACCTGAATGGTCTAGTGGTTTTCCCTACTTTCTTCAATTTAAAGTCTGAATTTGGCAATAAGGAGTTCATGGTCTGAGCCACAGTCAGCTCCTGGTCTTGTTTTTGCTGACTGTATAGAGCTTCTCCATCTTTGGCTGCAAAGAATATAATCAATCTGATTTCGGTGTTGACCATCTGGTGATGTCCATGTATAGAGTCTTCTCTTGTGTTGTTGGAAGAGGGTGTTTGTTATGACCAGTGTATTTTCTTGGCAAAACTCTATTAGTCTTTGCCCTGCTTCATTCCGTATTCCAAGGCCAAATTTGCCTGTTGCTCCAGGTGTTTCTTGACTTCCTACTTTTGCATTCCAGTCCCCTATAATGAAAAGGACATCTTTTTGGGGTGTTAGTTCTAAAAGGTCTTGTAGGTCTTCATAGAACTGTTCAACTTCAGCTTCTTCAGCGTGACTCATTGGGGCATAGACTTGGATTACTGTGATATTGAATGGTTTGCCTTGGAAACGAACAGAGATCATTCTGCCATTTTTGAGATTGCATCCAAGTACTGCATTTCAGAGTCTTTTATTAACCATGATGGCTACTCCATTTCTTCTGAGGGATTCCTGCCCACAGTAGTAGATATAATGGTCATCTGAGTTAAATTCACTCATTGCAGTCCATTTCAGTTCACTGATTCCTAGAATGTTGACATTCACTCTTGCAATCTCTTGTTTGACCACTTCCAATTTGCCTTGATTCATGGACCTGACATTCCAGGTTCCTATGCAATATTGCTCTTTACAGCATCGGACCTTGCCTCTATCACCAGTCACATCCACAGCTGGGTACTGTTTTTGCTTTGGCTCCATCCCTTCATTCTTTCTGGAGTTATTTCTCCACTGATCTCCAGTAGCATATTGGGCACTTACTGACCTGGGGAGTTCCTATTTCAGTATCCTATCATTTTGCCTTTTCATATTGTTCATGGGGTTCTCAAGGCAAGAATACTGAAGTGGTTTGCCATTCCCTTCTCCAGTGGACCACATTCTGTCAGATCTCTCCACCATGACCCACCCGTCTTGGGTTGCCCCATGGGCATGGCTTAGTTTCATTGAGTTAGACAAGGCTGTGGTCCTAGTGTGATTAGATTGACTAGTTTTCTGTGAGTATGGTTTCAGTGTGTTTGCCCTCTGATGCCCTCTTGCAACACCTACCATTTTACTTGGGTTTCTCTTACCTTGGGCATGGGGTATCTCTTCACGGCTGCTCCAGCAAAGCACAGCCATTGTTTTACATGTTTGCAAATCTCTTGAATGTCTAGTTGAATAGAAGACAGCTGGATGAGGACATCTGCTTCTGCATTCGTTCTGTTGTAACATCTCAGGTCTTGTAGTTTTCCAGAAACTCCACTAGACATTCATGAAGTAATGAGAGAGAAAAGAAAAACAACATCTTAGTACTGTACTATGAAGAATCAACTCAATGGACATGAGTTTGGCAAACTCAGGGAGACAGTGAAGGACAGGGAAGCCTGGCATGTGCCGTCCATGTGGTTACCAAAAGCTGGACACAACTTAGCAACTGAACAACAATTATAAAGAATGTGATATGGTCTAGTTTGTTGAGTCTTCCTGGTAAAATGGCTCTGCATTACTATTATGACATCCCCTGTCTCAGATGAGAAAATCTGGGTTCAGAGTGCTTGAGTCATTTACATGAGAACACACAGCTGGTGGCAGAGGAGCCAGAAGGAGGTTGGGGTCTGAAGGAGGTTGGGGTCTACCTGACCCCATCTCTGGGCTCTTAACCTGCACACTGTCCTGAAGCCACCGTGGGTGAAAGGCCACCCACGTCCCAGATTTGTCGGAAACGTGATTCTGGGGGAAACGAACAAACAAAACCAGAGAGAGAGAGAACGCAGTGTTTACTGGTTGAAGCCATCATAAAGATTTCTCGTTATATATAGAAGGTTTGAGATTCTCGGTGGCAACTAGACGCAAGACAGGTAACTGGGGTTTATGTCTGGGAAGAGGGAAGGAGCCAGCATGGACTGACCACCTTCTATTGGCCAGTGTTTCTCAGTGGCATCTCATTTCATCTTCTGCCAAGAGGGTGTTGTGAATATCGTTTGCAGCCAGGTCTCACAGTTTCTAAGATCAAAAATGTCTCTCGTTTTATCCCCCACTGGGCTCACTGCACTACCCTTGCCTATTGGTCAGGACAGCTCACCTATTTCAGTGTTGTGAAGGTTTGATCTTTTCAGTTGTTACTATAAACAGCAATATTGGAGTATAGTGTGTGAGTAGGTGAGGTATGTTTCTAAAAGACTGTAAAGAGTACAGGAAGGAATTATGACCTCACACAGAGCTCAGCCTGGACTCCAGACTAGCAGGGGACATGACTTGGGGAAACTGGGTAAGATTGTGGGACCAATATCAACCTGTGGGTCCCTCTCCCCAGACCCCTCTCCTGGCCACCACGCAATGCCCTGACACCTGCACCAGACTCTGTCTACCTGGAAGTAGCATCAGGGGATGACAGAGGATGAGATGGTTGGATGGCATCACCGACTCACGGACATGAGTTTGAGCAAGCTCCGGGAGATGGTGAAGGACAGGGAAGCCCGGCCTGCTGTAGTGCATGGGGTCGCAAAGAGTCGGACGCAACTGAGCTACTGAACAACATGATTGACTAAGTCATTGGCTATTGGCAACTGAATCAAGCATCAGCCCTTCCCTTCCTACCCCCGACTCCCAGTTCAACCCTCTGAACACCTGGTCAGTTCCCCTGACAACCAATCTGAGGCCCCAAAATCATCTCATTAACAAAACAAAAACACCTCTGAGCATGCTAAGTTGCTTCAGTCATGTCTGACTCTTTGTGAGCTCATGGACTGTAGCTTGCCATGCTTCTCTGCCCAGGGGGTTCTCCAAGTAGGAATATTGGAGTGGGTAGCTATTCCCTTCTCCAGGGGATCTTCCTCTCCTGCATTGCAGGCAGATTCTTTACCATCTGAGTCACCAGAGAAGCCAGAAACAGAGGTAAAGACAAAATATATATTTCTTAGTATGAACCACAATATCACACAGGGTTACCGACTGAACACCATACATGCATCACTTGATACCCACAGTGGTTCCTCTGTGTCTACAGGCGGTTTGTTCCAGGACCCATGGACACCAAAACTGGAGGACGCTCATGCTCCTTATATAGAAGGCATAGTACTGTCGTATAAACTACACGTACCACTTCCTCCTGTACACTTTAAATGATCTTTAGATTACTTCTACTGCTTAATACGATGTACATGCTTTATAAATAGTTGCCAACATGTGACAAGTTCAAATTTTGGTTTTGGGAACTTTTCGGATTTTTTGCCCCTGAATATTTTTGGTCTGTATGGGATTGAATCCTAGGATACAGAAGCTACAGATACAGAAGGATGGCTGTACAGCAGTTGTATCTGTTTCTGTTCATTCCAAACCACCCCATCAACCTCAGAGAGTCCATATAAAAATGGAGACTTTGGGATTCTCTTGCCAAGTCAGGCACTTTGATGACCTGGGACCCACCTTCTTACATGGAGACAATGAACTGGAGCTAAACCCTGGGAGGTAAGATCTGAGTAAAGACCACAGCCTCCACTCTCAGAGAAGCAAGAGCTGATTTGCCAAACGCACCATTTGCACCTTCTACCCTGTTTTTTTTCAAAGGTGTAATTTGCATACAGTGAAATGCACAAATCTTATTCAGTCCAAAAGATTTGAACAGTGGTATATACCCATATAGTTACCACTTAAGATACAGAAATTTTCTTCTCCCCAGAAAGTACTCGGATCTCTTGACTTTATTACCATAGATTCATCTTTCCTGTTCTTGAACTTCCCATAAATGGAATCATAAGGTGTGTTTGTGCCTGGCATATTTCTGAGATTCATACGTGGCTTTATGTCATTAGTTTGTCCTACTAAAACCAAATGTGTTTCTCCACAGAGTATTGTTACCTGAAAACTGAGCTTGCCTCTTGGTGGGTGTTGAGCCAGTAACCAAACCAAAGATAAGGAGAAGGAAGTATTTATTATTACTTGCAGCAAGTGGGGAGAACATAAGGATCTTTCCCAAAGCAGTGTTTCCCAGAACAGCAAAATTGGGGAAGTTTTTAAGCTACAGGCACATATATATTCATGAAGGGACTTAAGCAGAGGAGAATTCAGCATAGAATTGGGGCAAAGGGTGACAGGGTCCAAGCTTTATTAGTTGATGAAGTCAGGAGGGTCAACAACATCCTTCCACCCTCCACCCGGGTGGGGGCCTTAGTGTCTGCAGAACTCAGTTATGTTATTACGTGTATCCCTGGAGGAGGAACCAGGACCCTGCCTTATCACTGCACCATTGTCTGATTGCCATTTCCCTGTTCATTTCTTAGTTCCTTTGTTGTTGTTGTTCGGTCCCTAAGTCTTGTCCAACTCTGGGATCCTATGGATGCCAGGCTTCCCTGTCCTTCACCATCTCCCTTTGTTCCCCTAAAATCATCAATTACTGAGACCTATTCAAGGGTGAGCATTATGGCCAAGCTTAGATCACAAAATGGCTTAGACCATAAAGGGTTCTCTTCTGTCAGGAAAGCCAAGCCTGGTTCTCTCTCTCCAGTGAATCCCTACCTACCCTCTCTGCTTACAGTATGAATGCATCACAGTTTGTCCATTTTTCTGTTGATCAGCCCTGAGCTGTTTTTCCCCTTTGAGGCTATTGTGAGCAAGGCTGCTCTGAACATTTGTGTAAAGTCTTTGTGGAACTTATGCTTTCATTTCTCCTGATAAACAACTAAGAGCGGAATTGCTGGGTCATAGGCTTCCCTGGTGGCTCAGATGGTAAAAAAAAAAATCTGCCTGCAATGCAGGAGACCTACGTTCAATCCCTGGGTCAGGAGGATCCCCTGGAGAAGAGAATGACAACCTACTCCAGTATTCTGGCCTGGAGAATTCCATGGACAGAGGAGCCTGGTGGGCTACAGTCCATGGGGTTGCAAAAATCAGATAAGACTGAGCAACTAACACTTTCACTATTTTCCGTCAGCCATCCCCCACCCTACCCCACCTATCAGTTCTCTGGAGAGAGACTGTCCAGCTCAGGAGACTCAGTGTGACATGCAGGCCACTGTCAGCAGAGATTAGTCCTTAGAGATGGAAAACCACTTCACATGTGACCTGCATTAGGCTTGCAGGAAGGAAAGACCAATGTAAGAGCAATAGTTTCCCCTTTCCTTCTGGGACCAATTTAGGTGTCAGTTTGGGGATACTGGGCTCAGTATGGCTCAGTGCCAGGGCCATTAAAAAATATATCATGGTTTCCCTCAAGCAAATTACAGTGATAAAAGTGGTGGAATGAACTAGAGAAGGGTAGAGATTGGAGAAGGAAATGGCAATCCACTCCAGTATTCTTGCCTGAAGAATCCCATGGACAGAGGAGCCTGGCGGGCTGCAGTCCCTGGAGTTGCATAGAGTTGGACACGACAAAGCAACTGGGCAAGAGGGTAGGAATATGCTAACTTCATAAGAAACTTCCAAAAGATTCCCCAAAGCGGTTGCACCACCCTCTCTCCTATTCTATTTAAAAAAATATTTATTTGGCTGTGCAAGGTCTTAGTTAGGGCATGTGGGATCTTAGTTGTGGCATATGAAATCCAGTTCCCAGACCAGTGATCAAACCAGGCCCCCCCTGCGTTGGTGAAATAGTTAGGTGTCATTTCAGGGGGTGCTCCTTAGGACTCTGGTACCATAATTCTTTATGTCTCAGTGTAGAAAAGAATTGAGTGAGAGGCAAAGTGATAGATAAGCAGTGACTTATTAGAATAGGATGCTTGTGAAGGTTACAAGTGGGTGACTGAGAAATGCTGCTCCCTGAGAACTGAGGCTACAGTTTCATAATCCAACGGAAAGTGGGAGGTGGAGAAGAACTTGTTTGTCTTTGTTGAACAGATGTCATGCTTCCATCATCAACTCCTCCTTCAGGTTTGAGTTGGTCAGCCTGAGTTGGTCAAGCTAGTTCTATAAATTATTGTGGGTAGTTCAGTGGTAAAGAGTCCTCCCACCAGTGCAGGAGACTCAGGAGATGCCGGTTCAATCCCTGGATCAAGACGATCCCCTGGAGAAGGAAATAGCAACCCATTCCAGTATTCTTGTGTGGAGAATCCCATGGACAGAGGAGCCTGGGGGGTTATATAGTCCATAGGGTCGCAAAGCGTCAGACATGATTGAGTGACTAAGCAAGCATACACATGGTCAAATTGTTGTTTTTCAAGTGTGCAGAGAGGTTATCTCAGGGGGTCATAAACTTACTGAGCTTACTGGGCAGTATGTGGTCTCATGCCACCATTTTTGGGGGGCAGTGGGGACATGTCTCATGCTCCTGCTATGTGGTTTTGTTGCTAAGCAAGTCAGCTTGATTTTGTGGTTGAGCAAACCTGCCCTCTTGAGTGATCATTAACTTACAAGGGTCTCTCATATTTTTTCTACTTACACTCCCGTCATGGAATTAACTATTGAATCACCTATTTTGTCCATTTACACTATCCCTATCATTGAGTGTGCAGAGTCTCAGCCACTGAACCACCAGGGAAGCCCCATTTTCTACTCTTTACAGTATCGAACGAGAGCCAAAGAAGCTGGACAATGAGAGAAACTGTAGGAAGCAACGTTCCAGGGACCAGTGGGCCGCAATCAGCCCTCATAGATAAATAACCATAAGGCTAAAATTCTGGACTTGTCATTTTTCCAGAACAATTGAAGGTCTGGCCCCATTTGGCCTGTGTTCCCCCAGTTGGAGCTGAGTCGTGGCTGGGCCGTAGCTCTCCCGCCCACCACGGTGCCGTCTGCTTTCTCACCCATCTGTGTGCTTTGTTTGTAGCACTGTAACCAGGGAACATGCCCCTGATCCCCCAGACATGCCCCTACGAAGTCAGGACTGGATCTTGGCTTGATGGAGCCTGTTCTGCCTTTCTGGTGTTGAGTCTGCAGTCACAGACTGTCCATTCCCCGGCTGTCTGTCCGCCAGCCACCTTTTCTGATTCCAGCTGTTCCTTCTGTCCATCTTTCGCCCTAGGCAGGTCCCCTGTTCATGCTGATGTCGGTCCAATCGCTGAGTGTCTGCGCATCCAGGCCGCCTCTGTCCACTGAGGTTGTTTCTACGCCACCTCCACAGGCCCTGCAGCGCTCTGGAAGAAACGCTCTGGGTTCAAATCCTGGTTCTGCCACTCACAGCTGGTGACCTGGGCAAGCCACTCACCCATCTCTACCTCTGTCTTCTCATCAGTAAAATAGACATAATACTATCAGTCCAGGAGGCTTGTTGGAAAGACCAAGTGAGCAGAGATGTGGAAGCATTCAGAATGGAGCCTGGAGCATGTCGATTCTCACCATGCTTTCTGAACTGCTCTGAGCCAGGGGCTGCCCCCACCCAGGGCCCAGGTCAAGGGAAGGAGGCCGGAGGTGGCCTCTGTGGTGGTGGTGGTGGGGAGGCGGCCAGCACCCTGCTCTAGCCAGTGGCTGTCCTGCGGCCGTGTGGAATGGCCAGATCTTCAGATTGTTCTGGTAAACTGGGAAGTCCAGAGTCATTCAATCCCTTGTTTTGCAAACTCTAGTAACTATCCTTTTTCTTTAAAAAAAAAATTTTTTTTTTTGAATGCTCTGAGCATCCAGTGCAAGCCTTCCGCGGTCCCCTACTGCCTGTCCTGGTCTTGCGGGCCCCCGGCCACGGGCTCAGTCACTCCTGACAACTCCTCTGGGCTCCAGGCGCCTGCCTTTGTCCTGCCTCGGTCTGGAAAGCGCAGGGCAAAGGAATCGAACAAAGGTGGTCACTGTTACTGGTGCTGTCCCAGCGGTGGGGCCGCCGCGAGTGCCCTCCTGGGACTGTCCCTCTGTCCCCTGCGTCCCCTGCCAGCCTCTCCCCTCCCCCGCGTCCAGCTCGTCCCAAGCCCGCCTGTCCCCAGCGCGGAGGCGGGCCAGTGGCAGAGTGGGCGAGCGGGCAGGACGCGCCCCGGGCGGCAGCCGCTGCCCGCCCCCTCGTTGCCATGGGCCCCCCACCAGGTGAGGAGGTGGGGCCATGTGGGCGGGGCTCAGGTCAGCCCATCTTCCCCTCTGGGACCTGCTCAGAGTTCAAGTTCAAGTTCAGGGTTGGGGCTGGCCCGGGGCCTCTCCTACCGCCCTGGGGGAGATCATTGACGCTTCCTCTAACCCCTGCAGTAAGCCCAGGCTGGAATTTGGAGTTTGACCTTCGAGGAGCCTCTCTCAGCAGGCGGGGCCGGAGGGAAGGCCACCGCTGTCTTTTCAAACTCTGGCTGCGAGGGAAAAGGAACCCAGAAGGTTCTCCCACCTCACGGCCATTTCTATCTCCTTCCGCCTCAGACGCCGCCGCCGCCACCTGTACCCAGGGCAGGTTGGCCCTGCACCGAGACAGGTAAGACTCCGTCCGCCACTCCCGCAGCCCCCAAATTGATAACCATTCGGCACACAGGGGGCAGCTACTCCGGGGACCGGAGGCAGAGCTGGCAAAGGACCGGGTGGGGGTGGCGCAGAGCTCCTCTCCTGGGAGGGGGCTAGTCCTGCCCCCCACACACGGGTTGATGCAGCCCGAGCACGCCGTGCTGGCGTCCCAGATCCTCCACTTACCCGGTTTCAGGCTCCTGGAGTGAACATTTCTCCTCATCTGTCAATTGACAGTGTGAATCAGCGCAGCCCAGCCACAGGTGTAGTGGACTTATGAGGCCCCAGGAGATAAGCAGGTGCAAAAATACCTACATACACAGCGAAACACTGCTGGGGGGTGAGGGGGTGAGGGGGTAGAGGGGGCACTGCCTGTGACTTCCATGCGACTGCTGTTAACTGCAAGCAAATAGGAGTCACTGATACATGGCAGGCACGTGCAGAGAGCTTTGCGTGGTGGACCGGAATGGCTGGCCCAGCCACCCTAACTCACAGCAGAGACCGATTTGGAAAGAAACGCGCCCAAGGCTGCACAGATAGTGAGCTGGAGAAGCTGAGACTCAGCTCGGACAGCGGCGAGCTTATCCACCAAGTCTGGTTTTCAAAAGGTGTCTTCATGATGATTCTGGGGAGCAGGTGGGAGAGATGCTGTCCTTCACTGGACATCTTGAGGATATGACTTTGGGTGGTGGTCGGTGGGGGAGGGGGTCACAGTTGTGTGTGTGTGTGTGTGTGTGTGTGTGTGTGTATCCTAATTCCCTGACCAGGGATTGAATCTGCGCCCCTTGTATTGGAAGTGTGCAGTCAACCACTGAACCCCCAGGACAGTCCCAAGCTGGGTCACAATTGCGAGTATATAGCAAAGGCTCAGAAAATCCCCCATTTGTTTGTTATACAAGTCTACTCAGTGCATGGGGACTTCACAGGTGGTGCTAGTGGTAAAGAACCCACCTGCCGATGCAGGAGACATAAGAGACCCAGGTTCTATCCCTGGGTCGGGAAGATCCCCTGGAGGAGGGCATGGCAACCCACTCCAGTATTCTTGCCTGGAGAAACCCATGGACAGAGGAGCCTGGTGGGCTCTAGTCTACAGGGTTGCAAACAGTCAAGTATGACTGAAGCGACTTAGCTCGCACACATTGAGTGCCTGCTCAGAGGACACAATGTGAACGAGATGGACAGAGCCCCTGCCTTTGTGGAGCTTACACTGCAGTGGGAATGAGTGGGAATGAGAGAATCGTACAAATCAAATGTCCTGCTTGATTCAACAGTGATGGGAAGTCGTGTTTGTTATGATGGCAAATCATCCAACTTAGACTAAAGCCAAGAGAAGACTCCTCTGGGGCTGAGACAGTAGGGTGCCATCCGAAGGATGAGTAGGAGTTCACCAAGCCAAGAGGGAAGAGCATGGCAGGTGGGGGGAACAGAATGGCAAAGACCCTGAGGCAGAAGTAGCACCCATGGGCTAGAAAGGAGACCAGGGTGAGATGGGGCTGGCAGAGCAAGTCAGCAGGCGCTGAGATGCTTTGAGCAGGAAAAGGAACCCATCTGATTTATGTTCAAAGATCTCTCTGGCTTCCATGTGAAGGGAGTGGATT
Organism: Bos javanicus; assembly: GCF_032452875.1. NCBI lineage: Eukaryota > Metazoa > Chordata > Mammalia > Artiodactyla > Bovidae > Bos > Bos javanicus. Next base: position 22,484,847 of record NC_083892.1, read on the forward strand.
CCAAGGAAGCAAGAGTGGCACTGGGGAGGCAAGATTCTTCCTCTGCTCTAGACACCAGTGATGGTGGCTTGAATGAAAGCCAGAGAAGTAAAGTGAGAGGAAATAGATGGAGTCCGGCTCTGCTTTGGACATACAACAGAATGGAGTCAGAGGTCAGTTCTGGGAGACTGAGATTCTGGGAGTTGAACAAGAGACACTATAATGTCTTTTTTGGTATGTTTGCCAGGCCTAGCATCTTTGGTGCTTAGACACAGTACCTGGATGTGCTCATAGGCCACTGGATGAGTGAATGAATGCAAGAATGAATGAATGTAAAATTGAATGAATGCAAGATTTGAGGATGACTCTCGGACTTCTGACCTGAGCAGCAGAGTGGATGAAGTTGCCGTTTAGGGAGATGGAATGGACTGGAAGCCCTTGAAGATCATCGTCTCTATGTTGGATGAATTACCTTTGAGATGACGACTGAGACTCCATGAGGGATTCCATGCCAGCACTTGGGTGGACAGGTCTGGGCTCAGAAGGTGCCCTTTTGACATCTGTTCTCTCTAGGAGCTATGAGACAAGGTCATCACTGAAGTGGGGAAGGGGCTGGAGAAGAAGCCTCACACGAGGGTCCCTTGTACTCACACCTGTTAACCCCACAGGGACTCTTTGTGGAAAGCTGTCAGGCCCTACCGTGCCCATGGTTTTCTAGCTAATGACCGGGGAGGTGGCTCTTTCTAACAGGCAAGGGACAGTCCCAGTCTCTGCTTCAGCCCAGAGATCCCCAGAATCTGTCCTCTGGTCTCTTTCTAGAGATCTGTTCCTAACAAACCGTGTGGCATTAGCTGTCTGGGCAGGCAGAAGTGGTCCTCCTTCCGTCCTCTGTTCTGCTGTTTGAGGCTCTGATGGCCTCGCTCAGCCTTTACAGTACTGACCCCCTCCCTCTTATGGGGCTGTCTCTACCATCGCATCTTGAATTTGAGCCAAAGGCCAGGCTTATGGCTGAAGAGGGGGCAGTTACCTTCACAGGGGAATGGAAGAAAAGGGTGTGAGGGGTTGCCGGCCCTGGGAGGTGCAGCCTGTGTGGGCCCGTGTGGTCACCTCTGCAGTTTTCCCTGCTAAGGGCCCACGTGCCGAGCGGTAGTTGAGAACTTGCAGATCAAGCCCCGGTTGGAAGTCCCAGTTCAGTCATTTACCAGTGGCGTGGCCTTGGGGCCCCAGCCTGGGCTTTCTGTGGGGTTAACCAGAAACTCGACCTCTTAGGGACGCTATGTGCTTAAAATGAGATTCATACACGTAGAGGCCAGGATCTGCATGACCACAGAGTCCATGCTCTCTCTTTTTTTTTCTTTCTTTTAATGGTTTTACAAGAAGAATGTGTTGGGACTTCCCTGGTTGTCCGGAGGTTAAGACTCTGTGCTTCCACTGCAGGGGGCTTGGGTTCGATCCCTGGTCGGGGAACTAAGATCCTGCATGCTGCTCAGAGTGGCCAAAAAGTAAAAAATAAATAAATAAATGCTTAATGAAAAAAAAAAAAGAGAGAAGGACGAGGTCAGATCTAGTAGGTCTGATCACATTCTATAATGAACTTGATTAATGCTTTTAGCAAAACTGTGACATAGGCCTGATTAATATCCCGATTTTATAGATGAGAAAACTGAGCCTCAGAGAAGTTATTTGCTCAAGATCACAGAGCTAGTGAGAGGTAGAGCTGGGATTTGAACTGGGCAGTGCAGTTCTAACGTCTTTACAGGTGATCGAAGTGCATTTATTTCCCAGAGAGTTTTTAAAAACTCCAGTAATTGAAATTTGTAGTTAGACAGTCATTGTCATCTTTACCCAGTGCAGAATTCTTCCCTGGTTTCTGTCTCCATCTCTCTCATTCTCTGTCCCTGTAATGGGTTTGTTATTCTTCAGCAAATAGGCCTGCATCCTGGCAAAATAGTTGGTACTATTTTTCCCATCAGCATGTATCCATATTTAACATACATGTATGGTTTTATGCTGTAAATCTTGTTCCGTTTGTCTCTTTTTCTTTCATTATGAAATGTTTCAGATGCACACACGTCGTAAAGAATAATGTGGGGGGAAATATAATGTAGCCCCACCCGTAGATGCATGTAGAGGAGCCAGCCTAAGAAACCTAAATGCAGTGAAGACAGTCAGAGCCCCCACCCTGCTCTGGGCATGCTTGCCCATCTTTGCCTAGCACTGGGGCTCGGAAAATTTCCACATCTGCTTTGGCAAGTTATGTAAGCGGCCAGAAGGAAAGGGTTGAGCAGCCATCTCTGCTTGCTGAATTTCCTCTGTTTTGGGGCCAGTTGGCAGCAGTAAGGGCAGGGTGTTCTTGCAAACAGGGCCGTTGTTAGAGTGCCTGCTTTGCATAGACTCCTGTTAACCCTGGCCTCCCACAGGGTGGTTCCGTCCTTGGAAGTGAAGCCCTCCGGGGCAGTGCAGAGGGTAGCTCTGGGCATGCAAGGGGCTGCAAGGGGCTGGGTGAGCTCTCGTGAGGTCGGGGACTGGGTGAGATCTCGCGAGGATAGGGGCCAGTTTCACTGTCATCACCAATTTGTCCCCCGGGCCTAGCACAGAGCCTGGCACACAGCTGGGGCCTAATAAATGTTTGTGGCAAAGATACAAGTAGATGGAGGGAAGGAGTGAAGGAGGGGAGGATAGAAAGAAGGAGAGAAGGGCAGAGAGGAAAAAAGAGAGAAGTCAGTATAGGGTAACAATGAGCTTCAATTCAGGACCTGAGTTTGAATCCCACCTCTGCACTTCCTATGACCCAGAGGCCAGTGGCACAGCTGTGACCTGAACCCAGCTCACTCTTACTTCACTGTGGCTCCATTTCCCACCTGTAAAATGAAAGTATAACCTGGGTGGCTCAGTGATAAAGAATCTGCTTGCCAATGCAAGGGACTTGGGTTCAATCCCTGGGTTGGGAAGATCCCCTGGAGAAGGAAATGGCAACTCACTCCAGGATTCTTGTCTGGGAAATCCCATGGACAGAGGAGCCTGGTGGGCTACAGTCCAGGGGGTCACAAAGAGTCAAACACAACTCAGACTGAACAGCAACAAGTGTGTTTGCCTCACCGAGCTGACCAGGATGAGTAAGAGAATCAATGCAAACTGAGTTCCAGGCCCGCAACTTCAATAAATAGCTTTAGAGATGATCCCTGTTACGGTGATAGTGTGGCTTTGCTGTACGAGGGCATGTGGAGGGCTCCCCTGGGACATGTGGCCAAGGCTCCAGCACTTGGGTTCTGCAGCCTCTCTGGTCCATGTTGCTAGCTCCTATTCCCATCCTGAAGAAAGCCGTACATCCTGGCCACCGGCAGGGCCCCACCTCCCTGGGACTCAAGAAGAGCCTGGAGTCAGTGCCAGCCTCCCAGAGCTGGTGATGAATGGCTTGTTTATCTGCTCCTGCCCCTCTCGGTGCCTGGCAGGCAGAGGCCTGGAAGAGGCAGCTGGGAGCGGGGCTGTGGACGGGGGAGGGCTGGCTCACCAGTCTGTCTAATGCCCCTGCTTCCTTCCTCCCCTTCCTCCCTTTCAGACCTGCAGAGTTTTAGGACAAGCCGCCCCACTCCCCAGTTCAATATAAATCTCCACCTTAAGCTGCTTCCCTCTTCCTCAAGTCCCCAGTGTTGGAAGCAGCAGGGTACTTGAAAGCAGTTGAAGCGTTTGAAAATGCAGTCTCTGAACCCTCCTATGCTGTTGGTGGGAATATAAATTGGTGTAACCACTATGGAGAACAGTATGGAGGTTCCTCAAAAAGCTAGAGTTAACATATGATCCAGCAATCCCACTCCTGGGCACGTATTCAGAGAAAACTCGAATTCAAAAGGATACATGCGATATTCATAGCAGCTCTGTTTACAGCAGCCAAGACACAGAAGTGTCTATCAACAGAGTGGATAAAGAAGATGTGGCACATATATACAGTGGAATACTACTCAGCCATAAGAAAGAATGAAATAATTCCATTTGCAGCAACATGGGGGGGACCTAGAAATGATCATACCAAGTGAAGTAAATCCAGCACGTACAGGTGGAATCTAAAAAAAATGAACAATCTACATATGAAACAGACACAGACGTAGAAAACAAACGTATGATTACCAAAGGGAAAAGAGGAGAGATGAATTAAGAGTTTAAGATTAACAGATATGGAAACTAACACAATGCTGTAAATCAGCTATATTTTAATAATGATAATTTTTTTAAAAGGATGGTCAGGGAATCCCCTGGTAGTCCAGTGGTTAGGACTCCATGCTTTCACTGCTGAGGATGAGGGTTCAAACTAAAATCCCACAAACCACATAGTCAAAAAAAATTGAAAAATAAAACACATAAAAAAATAAAAATAAAACACACAGTTCTGCAATCAGATCTGGAATTGAGCCCTGCCTTGGGCACTCAGTCATGCGACACCACTTCCTTGTCTGTGAAGTGGCGGTAAGAACACTGCTTAACCAAGAAGGGCTTCACCCTCGAGTCAGACCTTAAGGACCATCTAGTCCCCTTGTTTTCTAGCCTCCAAATCTGCCTCCTGGTTAGAGCCTCCTTTATGAATCTCTGCTTCCACCCTTGGGAGCTCTCCAGTACAGTCCTCCCTTCCCACTTTCTCCTTGCGAGTTTTCTGGTTCAGTTAGGTTATTACCATCCCATTGGACTGATGACAATGATCATAAAACCTAAGCGTGACTGAGGCAGGGAGGGCTGAGGGATGACCTGGGATGGAATTTGGGCTTCTGCTACATACTCCTGCCTTCAAGCTGGGTCAGTGAGTTGGGTTTGCCTGATACTGGCTGGTCCATCTTCCTTCCTTCCCTCCTTCTCTTGTCCGTCCATCTTTGGATCAGTGTTATGGATCAGTGATTGTTTGGATCTTCTCACAGGTCTGAGAAGCTGTGAGCATCCTCTCAACAGAAGAGCAAGGCCCAGGCCCAGGGAGAGAAGTTCAGTACTGCACTTGCTGTGGGAAGGGATGTTAAAGGCTACTGAGCGCCCCCCTGAGGCATCTTCTCTAAATGAACGTCTCTAGTCTCCTGGGTTCTAAGGCAGTGCTTTTCAACACAGGAGACATTTGTGGCTGCCGCAGCTGTGCAAAAGTGCTGCTGGCCTCGAGTGGGTGGCTCCCAGGGATGCTGCTAAACGTCTACAATGCACCAGGCAGCCCGCTCATAACAAGGAATTCAGTTCAGTTCAGTTCAGTCGCTCAGTCGTGTCCGACTCTTTGCGACCCCATGAATTGCAGCACGCCAGGCCTCCCTGTCCATCACCAACTCCCGGAGTCCACTCAAACTCACGTCCATCGAGTCGGTGATGCCATCCAGCCATCTCATCCTCTGTCATCCCCTTCTCCTTCTGCCCCCAATCCCTCCCAGGATCAGAGTCTTTTCCAATGAGTCAACTTTTCACATGAGGTGGCCAAAGTACTGGAGTTTCAGCTTTAGCATCATTCCTTCCAAAGAAATCCCAGGGCTGATCTCCTTTAAAATGTACTGGTTGGATCTCCTTGCAGTCCAAGGGACTCTCAAGAGTCTTCTCCAACACCACACTTCAAAAGCATCAATTCTTCGGCACTCAGCTTTCTTCACAGGCCAACTCTCACATCCATACATGACCACTGGAAAAACCATAGCCTTGACTAGAGGGACCTTTGTTGGCAAAGTAAGGTCTCTGCTTTTGAATATGCTATCTAGGTTGGTCATAGCTTTCCTTCCAAGGAGTAAGCGTCTTTTAATTTCTTGGCTGCAGTCACCATCTGCAGTGATTTTGGAGCCCAGAAAAATAAAGTCTGACACTGTTTCCACTGTTTCCCCATCTATTTCCCATGAAGTGATGGGACCAGATGCCATGATCTTCGTTTTCTGAATGTTGAGCTTTAAGCCAACTTTTTCACTCTCCTCTTTCACTTTCATCAAGAGGCTCTTTAGTTCCTCTTCACTTTCTGCCATAAGGGTGGTGTCATCTGCATATCTAAGGTTATTGATATTTCTCCCGGCAATCTTGATTCCAGCTTGTGCTTCTTCCAGCCCAGTGTTTCTCATGATGTACTCTGCACATAAGTTAAATAAACAGGGTGACAATATACAGCCTTGATGAACTTCTTTTCCTATTTGGAACCAGTCTGTTGTTCCATGTCCAGTTCTAACTGTTGCTTCCTGACCTGCATACGAGATCCAAAATGCCGATAGTGTTGCAGATGAAAAGCCTTGCTTTAAGAACCAGGAATGTGTCACCCAGGTGACCAGGCTACTCCACCTTTGGGCAGCTCTGGTAAGAAGCAGGAAATGGCTCCCCAGTTCTTCCCCTCTCTCAGTTAATCTCCAGGTTCTATCAGTTCTGGGGCTTCCCTGGTGGCTCAGTTGGTAAAGAATCTGCCTGCAATGCAGGAGACCCTGGTTCGATTCCTGGGTCTGGAAGATCCCCTGAAGAAGGGATAGGCTACCCACTCCAGTATTCTTGGGCTTCCCTGGTGGCTCAGATGGTAAAGAATATGCCCACAATGCAGGAGACTTGGATCCCTGGGTTGGGAAGATCCCCTGGAGGAGGGCATGGCGACCCACTGCAGTATTCATGCCTGGAGAATCCCATAGACAGAGGAGCCTGGTGGGCTACAGTCTGTAGGGTCGCAGAGACTCAGACATGACTGAGCGACTAAACACAGCACAGCACACAGAACCTATCTGCAGTTTGCACAAAACAAGTGTTCTGGGTTTTCCTTTACATTAAAATCATAGACAACTATATTCTATATCTTATAATAACCTATAATGGAAAAGAATCTGAAAATATTGATCACTTTGCTATATACCTGAAACTAACATTGTAAATGAACTGTACTCAATTTTTTTAAAAAATGGTTTAAAAAATGTACCGGCTTTTTATTTTATCGGGGCTGTCTCTGATATTTCTCAGAGGGCTCTATAAAAACATGGTATATCATGGGAGTTGTTTGGATTTCTTTATAACATTTAAAATCACAAAGCATTTTCTTTTTCAGATTTAAACATTCTGGTTTTCCTCTGTAGAGTCACACTTTATTCTGTGCTTCTGGAATCAAATGGATTCCAGTTTTCTTATTTCTCTTAAATTCAAAGCTTACTCAGTATAATAGGTAAAAGGATCTGACTCCCCCTTTGCATCAGATGGAGCAGTTATATGTTGAATTATCCATCATTTTAACCATAAATTGCTGTTCTTTTATTTCTCTTTTATAATAGAGCTTTATATTGATGTTTTAAATGTGTGTAGGTAGGTAACATTATCTGTGAGTTTCATTTCAGTATTCAGTAAAAAGAATATTATAAAATATTTGTTATAGAAACAGGGGATAATATCTGAAGATGATGATATCTTCTTTCTGTAGAAAGAAAACTACTGACCTTAGAGAATCCTTTGAATGACATCAAAGAGCTGGTTTAATGCCTTCATAGATAATGAGCCTCACTGCCCACTTCCCTGCTCCCAGTCTTAATCCTCAGGAAAGAATCTGATGGTTCCTTAAGCATGACATGCTTATTCACATCTTAATGTCTGTGGATACTGTTGCCTTAGCCTGGAATGTACCCGCATCCCTGCTCATGGCGTGTAGGACCACCTACACATTCTTCAAAACCCAGCTCATATACTATCATCTCTTTTCCTCCATGTAAAACTAGGTGGTCTTTGCCTCACGGCCTACTGTAGAAAATTAGTAATAGTGATAATAGCAGCTATAATTTACTGAGCACAGCTGTGTGTGGCATTGTTCTCCACACTTCACAGGTACTAGATCATGACGATCTGTGAAATGTAACCTCTTATTGTCCCATTTTCAGATGGCAATGCAATGAATTAGAGAAGTTAGGGAATTTGTCCAAGCTCTCGGGGTCAGTAAGGGGTGCAGCCAACTGGATGACTCTTAGGCTTGAATCCTTAATATGTCTGTCATTATACACACCCACTTGTATGAAACATCATATTGTGTTATTATCTATAAGTTGAGTTACCCCATTATTGGGCTGCCCACTTTGCAAGGTTATAAACACTTAGGATGATGCCTGTCATGTAGCAGGTGCTATATACATGTTTATTAAAGAAACACATTTCAACTTCCCTGATGGTCCAGTGGCTAAGAATCCACCTTCCAATGCATGGACACAGGTTCCATTCCTGGTCCTGGAAGATTCCACATGCCACGGGACAACTAAGCCTGTGGGCCACAACTACCAAACCTGTGCTCTAGAGCCTGCGAGCCACAAATACTGAAGCCTGTGCACTCTAGAGCTGGTGCTCTGCAACCAGAGAAGCGACCACAATGAAAAAACCATGCACTGCAAGGAGAGAAAGCTCACTCGCAACAACGAAGACCCAGTGCAGCCAAAATAAAAAATAAATACAAATTTAAAAATAAATAAACATACACATTTTATGGGCATATCCAGCAGCGAAACAAGATTGTATTGACTGGCTGAGCCTTAGGCAAAATTGCTGGCTTGACTTTCACCTGGCTGCGAGGTACCAGGGAAACAGGCTGACTCGGGTGTCCTGTTTTTCTCTCACTCCTGGATACGTGGAAGAGGGTGGTGAGACATCTATATTACTTAAGCTGTTTGTTTTTCTTTGTGTTTTGCCAAGTGAGCGGTGGGGTTGGTGAACATTAACTGTAGATTGGATGTGACTTCCTTGTAAATATTTGGTGAATGACAGAACCGATGGATTTGCCTTCCTGAGGTCTGTCTCCATCACACATCCTTCCACATGTGTCTCCCTGCTTGGGTGCCCAAGGAGACAGTTACAGAGAGGGTGAGAAGAGTGGCACCGGGTCCTGGCATGTGACACACATTTGCACTTCCACAGCGTTGCAAGAGTTCGTTCAGGACCATGGAGAGCAGCGCCAGCAGCCCTCCTCTCACACAGTCAGATCCCCTGGAGGCGTTTCCCCGGAGGACGCTGGAAGCAGGAGACATCGCAGTGTTGGTTCTATACTTCCTCTTTGTCCTGGCTGTTGGACTATGGGTAAGTCAAGTCAGAGGGAGAGACTGGCTCAAGGTTTTACAGTAAGTAGAACTTGATTCTTTTTTATTTTTATCTTTGGCCACACTGCATGGCTTGTGGGTTCTTAGGTCCCCAACCAGGGATCACATCCATGCCCCATGCAGTGAAAGTGTGGAGTCCTAACTGCTGGACCACCGGGGAAGTCCTAAGAGTCAAGGTTCTCAAGTCAGACAGGATTGGGATCAGGATTAGGGGGTACAGGCAGAGTTAGAATAAGGGTTAGAGTTGCTGGGAATCTGTAATTTCACAAGAGAATCAGAAGACTCTGATGTAGTGCTGGTTTGGGGAGCCCTGGATTTAGATGATCCCTTTTAGCACAAGGAGTTCTTTACTCTTGGAAAATACTTCCTGTGTCAGGATTCAGCAGGAATGAGCCAAAGTATCTGTTTGCTATAGTAAGATCTTTTGCAGGGATGAAAAGATATCATTTCATGTCATCTCTCATCCAGTAAGACTCCTCTTACCAATATCTGCATCCAGAGCTGGAAGAAGTTACAACTTATCCAAGATCACTTAGTGGTTTAAATGTCTCTGTTAAAGTACCTTTAGGGCCAAGAAGCTCACTCCCAAAGAGCTCTGAAATCAGGCTGACCTGGGTTTGAGTTCTCAGTCTTCCTCTCTGTAGAAATATGGCACTAGATAAGGGACTACTTCTGAGCCTTGGTTTGTTCATGTATTAGATTGGCTTGATGATATCAACCTCATAGAAACTGAAAGTGAAAGTTGCTCAGTCCAGCTGTTTGTGACCCCATGGACTGTAGACTGCTAGGCTCCTCTGTCCATGGAATTCTTCAGGCAAGAATACTGGAGTAGGTTGCCATTCCCTCCTCCAAGGGATCTTCCCAACCCAGGGATGGAACCTGGGTCTCCTGCATTGCAGGCAGATTCTTTACCATCTGAGACACCAGAGAAGCTCTCACAGGAGTTGGTGAGGATTAAAATGAGATGATGCTTCAAAATGCTTACTGCAGAGCCTGGCACATAGTGAGTGACTGAATGAAAGTCACTCAGTCGTGTCCGACTCTTTGCAATCCCATGGACTGTAGCCTCCAGGCTCCTTTGTCCATGGAGTTCTCCAGGCAAGAACACTGGAGTGGGTTGCTACTTCTTCAGAGGATCTTCCCGACGCAGGGGATAGAACCCAGGTCTCCTGCATTGCAGGCAGATTCTTTACCATCTGAGTCACCAGGGCAGCCCCCTGGTACATAGTACTGATACTCAGTAAATGACATCCATTGTGGGCGGTCACAGACAAACCATGGTCTAAAACTCAGATGTCTAGGGGGACCTAGTAGGTTATTATACATGTGTGAGGCAGGGAGTTGTAGGGGGGGATGACCTGAATAGTTTGTCTCCTCTAAGGGATTCAAATGAAAATCTTAAAAACCAGACATCAAACATGGACTTCCATGGTGGACTGGTGGTTAAGAATCCGCCTTCAAATGCAGGGAACCCAGGTTCGATCACTGGTAGGGGAACTAATATCCCACCTGCTGTGGGGGGACTATGTACCCATGCACCACAACTACGAGCCCATGTGCCACAACCAGAGAGAAACCTGGGTGCCACAACCAAAACTCCACACGGCCAGAAACAAATCAATAAATAGAAAAAACAAACCATGGGTCAAACAAAACATGTTTGATCTAAAAAGTACAACAAGCTAGTGAAAATAACTAAAAAGAAGTAAAAGGACTTCCCTGGCTGGATGTGGGTTCCATCCCTGGTCAGGGAACTAAGATTTCACGTGCCTCATCATCAAAAAGGCAAACAAAAAAACCCCACATAACACAAGCAATATTGAAACAAATTCAATAAAGAATTTTAAAAATGATCCGCATCAAAAAACAATCTTAAGAAAAAAAACCAAAAAGAACAAAAAAGTAGAATCACAGATGTAGAGAAGAAACTAGCGGTTATCAGCGGGGAGAGGGGAGGAGAAATACAGGAGTAGAGCATTAAGAGGTAAAAACTATTATGCATAAAATAAGCTGCAAGAATATATTATACAATACAGAGGATATAGCCAGTATTTTATAACTATAAATGGAGTACAACCTTTAAAAATTGTAAATCACCTATAACTTATATAATATCATACATCACCTATACTTTTTCTTTGAAGGACCTGAGAGGCTTTTTTTTTTTTTTAATTTAAAATTTTTATTTTGGGGCCTCACCACAGTGCATGTAGGATCTTAGTTCCCTAACTAGGGAAGTAGAAGAAAAGAGTCTTAGCCTCTGAAACACCAGGGAAGTCCCTCACTTAAAAAAAAGGAAAAAATTGCAGTTAAGGGACTTTCCCGGTGGTCCAGTGGTTAGCACTCCACGCTTTCACTGCCAAGGGCCCATCCCTCGTTGGAGAACTTAAATCCCACAAGCTGCATGGTGCAAAAAATAGTGAAGTAAGATATTTCATGCAAATAATGGCCATGGGAAGTATTGCTCAGGGACTCTTACAAAAACAAACAAAACCCCAAACCAAACAAACCCCAAAATATATTTGATGTCTGAATCTGGCTTGCTGGACTCCCGGGTTATAATCTGGGACTAGACCACCTGGGGGTGCCTCTGATTGCTAACACTTCCTTTACCCACTGCTCTTTTCTGTTTCAGTCCACAGTGAAGACCAAAAGAGACACCGTGAAAGGCTACTTTCTAGCTGGAGGCAACATGCTGTGGTGGCCAGTAAGTAGTCTTTGGTTCAATTAAAAGACTCTTCAAGTCCCGATACTCTGTCTAGCCTTTGCTTTCTCAGGACTCTCTGGTTCCATGTTGTCTGGAAGTCACAGTCTAAACTAGAGAAGACTTAGCTCCAACTCGAAATTGTTTGAACAAAAAGAATCCATCAGCTCACCTAAGGGAAAAAACCTAGAGTTGGTCTGGTTTCAGGTATGGCAGGGTATAGGGGCACAAGTGATCACTGGGACCTGGTTTCTCCCTCTGTTTATCCCATCTATCTGTCTATCTATCTATCTTTCTATTAATATATATCTTTCTATCTATCTGCCTATCTATCTGGGCTTCCCTGATGGCTCAGAGGATAAAGAATCCACCTGCAATGCAGGAGACACAGAAGATGTGGGTTCAATCCCTGGGTTGGGAAGATCCCCTGGAGGAGGAAATGGCAACCCACTCCAGGATTCTTGCCTGGGAAAATCCCATAGACAGAGGAACCTGGTGGGCTACAGTCCATAGGGTCGGGAAGAGTCAGACACAGGGCTGAGCGATGAAGCACACACATTTATCCATCTATCCATTAGTTGTCTATCACCTATCTATCTCTATCAGTGTCTCTGCTTCTGGAAGGGTGCCATTCCCAAACAGGCTCAACTTCATGTCAACAAGATGATGGCCACTCCTCCAGACTTTCCATCCTCTCCATCTCCAGCCTAGCATGGGAAGAGCACCTGCCTCCATGGCAGGATCCCTGGAAAATATGTGTCCCAAGCCCATCTCTGTGTTAGTCACTGTGACCAAGGTAGTGACTGTGTGCTGTGTTAAGTAACTCAAGCCTGGGTCACACACTCAGTGCCTTATCTGGAGGGCATGGAGCCTGCTCTGAGGCATATGTGATGAGAAATAAGAAGGGCTAGACCCTGAAGGACAGCTGGAGACCATTACTGAGACAAGGTGGAAAAAATGTTGAGAACCCAAATAACAAATACAACAGCCCAATTAGTATTCTCTATTCAAGGGGAGCTAAAGGCATTGCTAAATACATTGTTGTTGTTCAGTCGTTCAGTCATGTCCTGCTTTTTGTGAGCCCATAGACTGCAGCACGCCTGGCTTCCCTGTCCTTCACCATCTACCGGAACCCGCTCAAACTCATGTATGTTGAGTCAGTGATGCCATCCAACCATCTCATCCTCTCTCCCCTTCTCCTCCTGCCTTCAATCTTTTCCAGCATCAGTGTCTTTTCTAATGGGCTGGCTCTTCACATCAGGTGGCCAAAGTATTGGAGCTTCAGCTTTAGCATCACTCTTTCCAATGAATATTCAGATTAGTTTCCTTTAGGATTGACTGGTTTGGTCTTTTGCAGTCCAAGGGACTCTGAACAGTTTTCTCCAACACCACAGTCCAAAAGCGTCAATTCTTCAGTACTCAGTCTTCTTTACGGTCCAACTCTCACATCCATACATGACTACTGGAAAAACCGTAGCTTTAACTAGATGGACCTGTGTACACATATGCACACACATATATGCACACAGGCCTCTGCTTCATGGGTCCTGAGTAAGGAATCAGGAATGATCATTTTATTCATGATCTTCTATTATAAGTGTTAAATCTCTCAAATAAAAAGAGAGAAGACATTTCCCATTTGCAGGGAGTCCAAAAGATGTAAGATACAGAGAGATAACAGGTATCTGAGCCTCTGGTCAATACGATGTCTGAAGACAATGACCACACTGTTCTCAAAAGATACCAAAAATGAGCTCTGCGTTATATATTCAGTGAATTCATTAGAACAGTTCCCTGTCCAGCACGGCACCAAACAGAGGAGACATCATTGAGCTTGTCTTCACCCTCACGGAGCTTGTAATCTAGTGCAGCATTTCCTAAGTGTGAAGAACGGGCGCACCACGATTTTTCAGTTGTGCAGACACAACACTGAGTAACGTCAGATTACATCGTGGGAGCATTCCCTTTCCTATTCTCAGTCAGTCTTCTTGGTTACATAAAAGAAAGTCACAGTTTGCTACTAAGATGGCTTTACCGGTCTTTTAGCACGGACTAATCTGTGTTTAACAAAGAGAATGCAAGCTTCAGGGTAAGTAAATTTGGTAGTCTGGAGAACCTAGATAGAATTTTATAACTTTTTTTTTTCATTTTCATTTTATTTGTATGGTTCTTTTCTATGTAAAGCAAGTGATACTGGTTTTCCATGTAAAGTTGTAAATACATATATCATATTAATATATAATAATTGGTTAAATAATAAAATATATAATCATATATATAAGTTAAAGAAGAAGTCAGTATAAGGTAAAATGTTGAGTAAAATATGAGTGGACATAGAGATGGCTACAAAAGAAGTACTCAGTGACTGAATTTTTTCTTTACTGAAATTGTTGCAATATTGCTTCTGTTTTATGTTTTGGATTTTTGGCCATGAGGCATGTGGGATCTTAGCTTCCCACATCCTGTGCATTGGAAGGTGAAGTCTTAACCACTGGACCACCAGGGAAGTCCTGCAATGATTGAACTTTAAGAAATGCTGGTCAAATGGTCTTTATCATGAGTGATGCTGGGCTCAAAAAAAAAAAAAAAATTCAGTTGGAATATAGCAGCTCACCTAAGTATGCTTGCTTTTGCATACTTGTATCCATTTCTTTGCTCATATTCTTGGATGACCCTTCTCCAGGTCAAGAAGGAAAGGGCAGTTGTGGAACTTTCTTTGCTTTCTTCACTCCGGAGAATGATGTCAATGGAAAGGAGGTGTGGTTAAGAGAAAGGGCTTTGGAACAAGTGCATCAGTTAGCTATTGCTCCTAAAAAGCTACCCATAAATGTAGTGGCTCACAACCACTACAGTGTATTATTTCTTTTTAAAATTTATTTTTTAAAAGCTGAAGTATAGCTGACTTACAATGCTATGTTAATTTCTGCTGTACAGCAAAGTGACTCATTATATATATATATATATAGTATATACAGTATATTATATCTTTGTAAAAGATATAATTAATTAATTTTTGGTTATGCTGAATCTTCATTGCTCCACTTGGGCTCTCTCTAGTTGCAATGAGTGGGGGCTACTCTTCACTGCAGTGCACAGGCTTCTCATTGCAGTGGCTTCTCTTGTTTCGGAGCACAGGCTCTAGGCACACAGGCTCCGTAGTTGCAGCTCGTGGGCTCTAGGGTGAGGACTCAGGAGTTGGGGTGCACAGGCTTTAGTTGCTCAGTTCCACAGCATGTGGATTCTTCCCAGACCAGGGATTGAACCCATTTCTCTGGCATTGGCAGGCAGACTCTCACTGTACCACTAGGGAAGTCTCAGTGTATTATTCTAATGATTGATTGGTTTGAGTGGGTGATTCCTCCCCTGCTCTTTAGCACTTTAGCTCTTTGGCTGCATTTAGCTGTTGGCTGGATGGGCTAGACACCAAGACGGCCCCATCCACAGATGTGGCTCTGGTGGGGATGGCTAGAAGGCTGGGGCTTCACTCTCTACATGCCCCTCATCGTTTAGTGACCCAGCCCAAGGTTTTTACAAGGCATTTGACTCAAAAGGGCAAAAATGAAAGCCGCCGGGCTGCTGAGCCTTGACCTGGAAGTCACACAGTGTCACTTTCACTGCGTCATATTGGTCAAAACAAGCCATCAGCCAGTGTGGGTTCTTTATGGGAAGAGTGGAAAAGTCACATTTCAGAGGAACAGGCAGGGTGGTGTCATTGGGAACGGCAGAGTAAAGATCTTTGAAATTTCCTCCAGAGAGCTTTTTTTGTTTGTTTTTAATTATTGAATTATTTATTTACTTTATTCGTTTTGGGTTGCACTGGGTCTTTGTTGCTGCGTGGGCTTTCCCTGGTTGTGGTGAGCAGGGGCTCCTCTTCATTGCAGTGTTCAGGCCTCTCATTGTCGCGGCTTCTCTTGTTGCAGAGCACAGGCTGTAGGGCACGTGGGCTTCAGTAGTTGCCACGCATGGGGTTTGTTGCTCCCCAACATGTGGACCCTTCTCAGGTCCAGGATCAAACCTGTGTCCCCTGCATTGGCAGACAGATTCTTATCTACTGTACTGCCAGGGAAGCCCCCGTGCGTGTGTGTTAAGTCACTTGAGTCGTGTCTGACCCTGTGTGACCCTATGGACTATAGCCCGCCAGGCTCCTCTGTCCATGGGATTCTCCAGGCAAGAATACTGGAGTAGTTGCCATTTCCTTCTCCAGGGGATCTTCCTGACCCAGGGATTGAACCTCTGTCTTTCATGTCTCCTGCACTGGCAGGCAGGTTCTTTACCAGGGAAGCCCCCAGGGAGCTTTAATTCAAGAAAAACAACGGAATCGCAATAAGAACAGGAAGCTTTGTCATGTTTCTATTGGGAATGGCTCTATTCCCATCCCCTTCTCTTCAGCTCTGCAGTAGTCTTGAAGACCAGTAGGTTAGAACAGGATTGGATCTCGTTCAAAGCCCCATTCTCATATTATTGCCAGTGTTTTACTCTAGAATGCACCCTTTGTACAACTTGTCTTTATTTGATCCAAATCAATGATCATGCAGCATGAGCAGCTTTTTATCCAGAGGTATTAGTTAAAAAACCATCAATTTGACATTGCAGCTGCCTAAGCTAATAAGGGAATTAAAATGGCACGTTAGTATCTATTTAACACAAATAGTAACAGTCCCTAAACTGAACTATAGATTCAACACAATCCCTGTCATAATTCCATCTGCATCACACCCCCGCTCCTTTTTTTGCAGAAATTGGTAAGGCAATCCTAAAATTCAGATGGAAACACCAGGGACCCAGAATAGCTGAAACAAACTTGAAAAGGAAGAAAAAAGTTGGAGGATTTAGGACTTCTCTACTTCAAAACACTGCTAGGCTATAACACTCAAGAGAGTGTGATAGTGACAGATCAATGCATAGAGTCAATGAAAACCAGGGACTAGAAAGTCAGTGGGCGGCACCACAGTCCCCTCACAAACAGTTCCCGCTCTCTCCCCCCATCATCTGTCTCTTTGTCTCTGTCTGGTTCTGTCCTCCCTTGAGCTGCCTTTTTCTGCAAGTCTTCTTCATTCTCCTCTCAGAGTGGCAGACTTGAATGTGCTATTCACCCCGCTCCCCATCCCCTTGCTACACACACACTGCCCTGGGTTACATGCCCCCCAGTCTAAGGAACCAGCAAAGATGATTTCCCAGGTCCAGATTCCCAGGAGAGAGAATGTAATTGGCTCAACTGGGGCCAGGTGCCCAAGTCTGTCTTATGTCATCAATGAAGTCCAGGAATTGGGGTCCTCAAGAACTGTTCTGCTCACTTAGAGTTCTACTAGAAGGGCTCTCCACTTTGCTAAGTGAGAAGTGGAGCTGAGGAACAACACAGGCTTCCTGATTCTCATCCTGGAGCACTTTCTACAACACCTGTTGTCCTCCCTAACCCCTAGGGATGCTGCATACAGTTGTTCGAGTTGTGCACTGCACAAGCCTAGTGGGGGGCACAATTTACATTTTAGGCATCCTAGATATGCATATTTGTTATGTCAGTTTCCTAAAGGTGGAAGTAAAAGAGTCTCGGAGAAGAGGTTTTTATTGCTAGATGAACTAGGGATGGCCCCACTTTCTCCTTTTGTCGGGGTCCCTTTGGAGTATGGGAAGAAGGGGAGTGGGAAGAAGCCACTCCAGAGCTTGGCTGCAAGATCTGACCTGTCCGTCTCCCCACAGGTGGGTGCATCCTTGTTTGCCAGCAACGTTGGAAGTGGACATTTCGTTGGCCTGGCAGGGTCAGGTGCTGCTGCGGGTCTTTCTGTAACTGCTTACGAGCTTAATGTAAGTATGTTTCCAGGGCAATGTCAGTTCAAGATTACCAAACAGGTGGATCCTGGGCGGGGGGCAGTTTTATGCATGCTCTGCTCTTCTAAATATAGTGGTGCTTTATGAAGAAACAAGCAGGAAGCATCAAGGGCATCCCTGGTTAGCAAAAATCAATTTGATCTGCAAGTCATATTGCAGGCTTCCCTGTGTTTGCTTGATGGGAGTCCATAAGGCAAATATGTGTGTGAAGAAGGCACGAGTCTCTTCTGTGCAGATGCAGAAGATACAAGGTTTTGTGGGACTGGGGGGTGTTTCTGTGTATTAGATATCAATTGCCCATCACAAAACTTATGTGGTTCCATGGTTCTTGATCTTTTTGCCACCCTGCAGATACTCAGGAGACAGGACACACTCTCTGTGTAGCAGGCTCATTCAGGATATTATTTTTACTGATTGGGAGGGGATGCACTTATTAATAGTGATCTTCATCTTCATAACAACTCATTTTTTAAGCACCTACCCTGTGCCATAGACTTAAGTACACTGCATACATCATCATATTATGGGATTCAATTACAGATTAGAACCAAACCATCTGGATTCAAATCTGGGCTCTAAAACTTACAGGCTGAGTGACCTTGGGCAAATTACTTGACCTTTCTGAGCCTCATGTATAAAACAGAGAAAATAATGGTACCTTCCATATCGGGTCATTGTGAGGATTAAATGACTTCATGCTTGTAAAGCGTGCATGGGAATGTCTGGAATATAATAAGTGCTTAGTAAGCATCGTCTTACTGATTCCCTTGCAACAACCCAGTGGCGGTGCTGCTACTCTCATTGCACAGGTGAGAAAAATGTGTCTCAGAGACCTATGTAAACTCTCCCAGCACCAGCTGTTCATCAGCATGGTCTGCCTGACCTCACAGCCTTGTTTTAACCCCTGCCCAAGGAGAGGAGGGAACACAAGGGGACAAAGTGGGATATGCAAGGTTTAGGAGACATAGCCCTGGGAGCCACTCTGCCCCACTTCATCCCCATGTTCTGTTTAGATATGGGGATGTGATGGTCCAGGGAGGGTGAGTTACTCAGTAAGTAAGAGATGGAACCAGAGCAGACCAGACTAGATTCCATCCAGACATAAGGAAATCCAAATTGTCACCACAATGCTGGGCAGGAGCTGAGTCCTGATTCTGTTTTCTCGGGCAGGGCTTATTTTTCGTGCTGATGTTGTCCTGGATCTTCCTTCCAATCTACATCACTGGTCAGGTGAGTCTGAGGGGGTCCAGGTGCTATGGACTAGGAAGATCGTTAGGGAGGGTCGGCCCTGCCTTCATCCCTTCCCTCCCAACAGCATCCCTCTGTCCTGCCAGTGGACATCCGTTACACAGTCCCCAGGAGGTTGCAGCATCGGTGAGGGGTGACTCGTGTATTAATTAGGACAATTAGGAACACTGTCCTTAGCAGTTCCCACCTAGTAATGATGGAATATTTTGAATAATGACATCAAAGATACATGCGGGGTATTCAGAGGCTAGAAGAAATGTGGGCTCAAAAAAAAATTTTTTTTGAATGTCAAAACACAAAATCACAGTCTTTTCTGAATGTTTAAGCCATAATAGATTACTGCTTTCAACACAGACACACACACCCACATGATTCAGTGATTTTTTTTCCTTCCTTTCCACCTAACACTATAATAATTGAGTTATTTCTGGCTGATGTGATATGTCAAATTTTTTATTACAAAATAGTAGTGCTTTAGACTTTTTGACAGAGGTAGTTTAAAAAAGCACTTCTGCTCTTATTGACAGCTTTCTGTCACACATACCCTCTCGACTGAATCCTGTTTTAGATATTCTACTAGGCAGACCCAGATCACACAGTATCAGTGTTATTCATCAAATAATAACTGATTTTAACTTTTTATTATGGAAACTAAAAAAATATACAAAGTAGAACTACTTAATGATCAGAAAAATCATTAAAAAAATCACTCTGTACTGGAAGTAGTGCAATCTTATGCAAAGGCAGTGAGGTAGGAATAAATAAATTATCTTGCTTGGAGATAATACTGAGTCTAAAAGCATGGCTTTTGGTCGATGGGGAGCCTGGGTCTGTCCAGCCCCTACATGGATAAAATCTCTGAGGCAGAATAACACTAAACTAGAAGTGAAGCTCTCTGGATCAGTGGGTCTTTCTTGAGCACCTTGAATAGGAAGGAGTGAAGGATGGCGGAGATGTAGTTTAAAGGTAGGGTGGCCAGATATTTTTAGCTGATGGTTTCTATTTTCTCTGTGAAGTAGAAGATGGTGTCATTTGCTGAGAGTGAGGAAGGAACTTGTGTGGTTGAAGGTTAAGAAGAGGCATGAAGAATTGAAATGATTGCTGTGGTTTGTAATAGAGAAACCTGGGGACTCCCACAGTATCACTGATTGGGGGACTGGGTATCTGTACTGTGAATATCATGCCGTGAAAAGGGCTGAAATTGACAGAATTGTGCTGCTGTGAAAGGATCTCCAGGCTTTATTGCTCAATTAAAAATTCCTGTGGCTCCAGACGTTCTTTGGTCAACATTTTATTCAAAGGGGAGATGAAGCTGATGTTAGATAATAAATGCCGCAGTGCTGAGGAGCAATAAAAAGCTACCCAATCCATTTCTATTGGGCAATAAAATAAACACAGAAAAGTGATAAGACACAGATGTGGTGCTTAACAAATTGTTGTAAAACGAATACCCAGATCGAGTCACAAAGTGTAAAGCCTCCCTCACGTGCCTTTACCAGATAGCAATGTCTTCCTTTCTTTGTGACTTTCACTGAGCTCACTCCCTTACTTTTCTTTATAGTTTTAATTGTGCACACCTAAAGAATATAGTTTAATTTTACTTTTTTGGAATGAAATGTAGTACATGGAATGGTGGGTAACATTCTTTCCTTGCGTGTACCTGGTTAATTTCCATTGCTATGTAGTATCCTGGAGTATGATTATACTCCAATATATTTGTCTCTCCTTTTGTTCACAAGCATTTAGGTTGTTCCTAATGTTAGCCTAGAGGAGAACATGGCAACCCACTCCAGTAGTCTTGCCTGGAGAACCCCATGGGCAGAGGAGCCTGGTGGGGACTGTACATGGGGTCGCAGAGTCAGACACAACTGAGAGACTAAGCACAGCACAGCACAGTGTTAGCCTGTGATGGACAGTATTGCTGATAACATTTTAAAAAATTACTTATTTATTTTTAGTTGTGCTGGGTCTGCATTGCTGCACATGGGCTTTCTCTGGTTGTGCTGAGTGGGGCTTGTTCTTCGCTGCAGTGCCTGGGCTTCTCATTGCGGTGTCTTCTTGTGTTGCAGACCACAGGCTTTAGACTGCAGGCTTAGTCATTGTGGTGCATAGACTTAGCTGCCTCACGGCATGTGGGATCTTCCCAGACCATGAACCCGTGTCCCCTGTGTTGCCAGGTGGATTCTTAACCACTGGACCACCAGGGAAGTCCTGGTAACGTTTTTATACAAGTGTCCTGATGAATATAAACATTATGTTTATGGAGGAAAATCTAACTATAGGTGGAATTTCTGGGTCATTGGATGTGTTTATCAAGTTTGGTTAGACATTGCCAAATTTCTTCCCAGAGTAGCTCTCTCAGTTTATACTCCCAGCAGCGGGGCATGCAAATTCCCTTTGCGCCATTGCTCTATGTTCTTGGCAATACTTGGTATTTTCCAGTTTTAAAATCCTTGCCAATTTGGTGACTGTGTAGTTTTCTCCCTGTGCTTTCCATTGGCAATTCTGTTTATATATTTTCTGGCCATTCAGAAGTCCTCTTTGGAAAAGTAACATGTCTAGGACTTCTGCCAACTTTTCTCTTATGTTCTACAGTTTCTTCTTATTGATAGAAGTTCTTTGTACATTCTGGAAACAAGCTGATTACATGTATTGCAAGTATCTTTGCCCCCTACTCTGTGGTTGGCATTTTAACTCTTAATGGTATTTTTTGATAAACAGATCTTTTTAAAAGCTATTTTATTCAAGTACGGTTGATTTGCAATGTTGTGTTCATTTCTGCTGTATAGCAAATTGATGCAGTTATCAGATCAGATCAGATCAAATCAGTCATTCAGTCGTATCCAACTCTTTGCGACCCCATGAATCGCAGCACGCCAGGCCTCCCTGTCCATCACCAACTCCCGGAGTTCAGTTATATGTGTGTATATATATATATATATATATTATATATATATATATTCTTTTTCATATTCTTTTCCATTACGGTTAATCATAGGATGCTGAATGTAGCTCCCTGTGCTATACAGGAGGACCTTGTTGTTCATCCATTCTACAGATGAGTTTGCATCTGCTAACCCCAAATTCCCAATCCACCCCTCCCCCACTCCTCACCCCCTTTGCAACCACAAGCCTGTTCTCCGTCTGAGTCTATTTCTGTTTTGTAGATAAGTTCATTTATGTCATACTTTAGATGTCAAATATGTTATATTATACAATATTTGTTCTCTCTCTGACTTACTTCACTAGTATGATCATCTCTAGGTGCATAAATGTTGCTGCAAATGGCATTATTTCATTCTTTTTTATGACTGTGTGATATTCCATTGTATACATATATCACATCTTCTTTATCCACTTGTTTGTTGATGGACATTTAGCTTGCTTCCATGTCTTGACTGTTTTAAATAATACTGCTGTGAACATGGTTGCATGTGTCTTTTTGAATTATAATCTTTTCTGACATACATGCCCAGGAGTGGGATTGCTGGATTATACAATAACTCTACATTTAGTTTTCTAAGGAAACTCTACTTCCCTTGTGGCTCAGCTGGTAAAGAATCCACCTGCAATGCAGGAGACCTGGGTTCGATCCCTGGTTTGGGAAGATCCCCTGGAGAAGGGAAAGGCTACCCACTCCAGTATTCTGGCCTGGAGAATTCCATGGACCTTGATTCCATGGGGTCACAAAGAGTCGGACACAACTGAGCAACTTTCACTCACTCAAGGAACCTCCGTACTGTTTTCCATAGTGAGTGTACCAATTTACATTGCCATCAATAGTGTAAGAGGGTTCTCTTTAACAGATCTTAATTTTAATGTTGTTCCATTTACCACTTTTCCTTAATTACTGCCTTTTTATCTTATTTTAAAAATATTTTCCTATTCAAAGGTCATAAAGATATTCTTCTGTATTACCATCTAGAACTTTTTATTTTTAAGTCAATTATCCACCTAGGATTGACTTTTGTATACCATGTTTTGAGACTAGGATGATGCTAATTTTATCCATCAAGAAAATTATAGACCAATTTTACTTTTGAATATGGAAAATGACTCCTACTCTTTAGAGATCCACCCTATTCTCCATCCACAGTATACTCCTGTCAGTTCATTCATTTATTCGTTCTTTGAAGACGGATTTATTGAGCTGTATGCGAACTGTATTCCAGACAGTATTTAACAGTTCCTCATCCTCACCAGGCTCTGCATCACCAGCCTAATGCAAAACTTTCCCCTCTTCTTGTAAAGTTTCCTTTTCCTTTGTGGTTTGGTTAGCTCCTATCATCTGTCCAATTCCTACTTTAAGCAACTCTTCCTCCAGGAAGCCCTGTCTGGAGGGCTAACCTTTCTGGTTAGGTTAAGTCTTCTCCTTCGTTTGCCGCCATGGCTGTTGTGTATTTGCTTGTGTGATTATCAAATTAAAAACCTCTCCCATTAGACTGTGTCTCTCCCACTATACGTTCTCAACATTAGCAGTGGTGACATTTGGGGCAGGCTAATTCTCTTTTTTTAAATATCTATTTATTTGACTGTGTTGGGTCTCAGTTGCCACACATGGGATCTAGTTCCCTGACCAGAGGTTGAACTCAGGCCCCCTGCATTGAGAACGCAGAGTCTTGGCTAATGGAACACCAGAGAAGCCCCTGGACCAGGATAAGTCTTTGCTGTGTGTGTGTATATGCATGTGTGAGGGGTGGTCTGTGCATTTTAGGATGTTTTCTCAGCATCCCCTATCTCTATCCACTAGATGACAATTAGTGTTAGTGATAGTCGCTCAGTCGTGCCTGACTCTTTGTGACCCCATGTACTGCAGCCCACCAGGCTCCTCTGTCCATGAGATTTTCCAGGCAAGGATACTGGAGTGGGGTTGCCATTTCCTTCTCCAGGGGATCTTCCCAACCCAGGGATCGAACCCGGGTCTCCTGCACTGCAGGCAGATTTTTTACCAACTGAGCTACAACTAGATGACAATAGCACCCTTCAAATTGTGGCAGCCACAGCGTCTCCAGACATTGCCGCATGTTCCCTGGGGAGATAGGAAATCTTCTTTCCATTGAGGGCCACTGCAGTAGACTGTGTGTCTCTCTCATTAGATCGTAAGCTCCAGGAGGGCAGGAACCAGTTTTGGTTTCTCTCAGTGTCTAGAATAAGGTCTGGGGACTTCCTTGGTGGTCCAGTGGTTTAGAATCTGCTTGCCAGTGCAGAGGACATGGGTTTGATCCCTGGTCGAGGAAGATGCTATGTGCCACAGGGCAACTAAGCCTGTGGCCCACAACTTCTAAGCCTGCACACTTAGAGACCATATGCTGCAACAAGAGATGCCGCTGCAATCAAAAGCCTGCACACGCGGCAGCAAAGAGGGCAGCCAAAAGTAAATAGTGTCCGATACATAGTGGATACTTGAAAAATATTTGTTGAAGCTACTCAGTAGCAGGGTCCATGATTTCAGAAGGAATCAAAAGGCAGGATGAGCTGACATTCAAAAGAAGAGGCACCATTTAGGGACTGAAAATCTCAGTCAAGTGCCAAAGCCAGGGTCATCAGGCTGAGCAAATGAGATGGTGGCATTGATGAAAACTTTGGGGATTGGAGGTGAATGGAGTCCTGGAGATGACGAGGTTTGGATACTGGCCAGAGAAATGAGTTGTTGAGGTGGAAATGCCTGTCTGTTGTTGGGGCTAGGACATTGTACAAGGTGTTCCATGTAGGTTCTCTGCACTGTCCTTGAAACTGCTTCCAGACTGGGGGAAAGCCTAGAAAGAGGGCAAGACCACAAAGGAACTGAAATTCTCATTGGCTGCTAAACAGGGTTCTGGGGAGGGTTGGGGTGAGCGGAGGTTGCTATGGCTGATGACATGGCTTTCCGAGGAAGAGGGAGGGGTTTCCCATGAGGATGGAGTGTGGCGGTCTGGATCTGATTCAAGGGAGAGTAAGACAGATGCTGACGTCCTCTCGCCACCCTCCATCCTCAGGAGATGAGGAGCCCCCAGAGCATGGAACTCAGGAGGTCCTCTCTTGGGGCAGCTGTCATTGGCTGTGTTTATTTCCTGTTAATGTTCACCCAGCAACACTCATAGGGTGGTTCCTGTGTCAACAGTCATTCACATCTCTGTCTCTCAACCTTGTTTTCTTCCAAATTGCCTTCTCAGCCACTTTACAACAAACAGCCTGGGCGCTGCCTCCCATCTGTCAGCTAGCATCACGTTTCTCCCCAGAGTTTGATTTCTAGATACCGGTGCTGCTCACTTTCTGATGACTTTCATGCCTCCTTCCTCTCTTAGCTCATTAGAAACGTCCTGCATGTAGTAGGCTGTGCAGCTCTCTGTAGATGGAAATGGAGGTCAATTGATAATAAAGGCTGTCAGCCAAGGATAGGAATGTCGCTCTCCAGCAAGACCCGCTGATGGTTGTCATTCACAGACCAGAGAGTGAATCCGCTTGAGCAGCAGCGTCCTTGATCCACTTATCTGAATGGGCCGAAGCTTTCATGCTCTCTCTCTAATTAGCTCTGACACCATCACCAGAGGGCTTCCCAGGTCCCTCAGTGGTAAAGAATCCGCCTGCCAAGCAGGAGATGTCGGTTTGATCCTGGAGTCAGGAAGATCCCCTGGAGAAGGAGATGGCAACCCACTCCAGTATTCTTGCTTGGGAAATCCTATGGACAGAGGAGGCTGGTGGGCTACAGTCCATGGGGTCGCAAAAGAGTCGGACACGACTTAGCAACTGACGAACAACAACAAACCATCACCAACAGTGTGTCCATTCAGTGCGGTTTGATTGAATCCCCCTGTGTGTTATTCCCTGATAGTGCCAGACTTTAGTGCCATGTGCTTCAGGAAAAACCCCTGTTTGCCTTGCAACAAATCAGAAGGTTGAGACAAGACATTCACCGGGGTCAGAACCCCTAAATGCCCTTTCAGGGATGGGGGAGGGAAGAGATACTTTTTAAGTTTTTAAAATTTCAAGGTGTTCATTTATTTACTTCTATGGGCTCCCCTGGTGGCTCAGTCGGTAAAGAATCTGCCTGCAATGTGGGAGACCTGGGTTTGGATTGGGAAGATCCCCTGGAGGAGGGCATGGCAACCCTCTCGAGTATTCTTGCCTGGAGAATCCCCATGGACAGAGGAGCCTGGCGGGGTGCAATCGATGGGGTCACAAAGAGTTGGACGCAACTGAGCACATACATATTTATTTCTAGAGTTCAATTTTTTGGCCAGTATTTTATTATGAAAAGATTTTCAAACATACATTAATGTTGAAATAATTTTACACTGTACACCCTTATAGTCTTGAATACCCAGGTTTTACTATTAACAATTTGGCATTCTTTTTTTTTTTTTAATTTATTAATTTGGCTGCTTTGGGTCTTCGTTGTGGCAGGCAGGATCTTTAGCTGCAGCATGCAAACCCTTAACTGTGGCATGTGGGACCTAGTTCCCAGACCAGGGATCGAACCCAGGTCCACTACATAGCCACTGGAGCACCAGGGAAGTCTCAGTTTATCATTCTTAAATCAAGTCTGGCTATCCAGTTTCTCCCAGTCTCCCCTCCGAGCTTCTTCTGCCTTCACATCTGACCTTGGGGTGGATGGTTGGCTGTCTGTCAGCTCATGTTTTGGTACCCATTAGTCTCTCCCTGGGTTGGACTGGGAAACATCCAAGCAGCAGCAGCCTGGAAAAGGGGCTGCAAACATTTCTGTGACTATAATCAGCTCTCTTTCCTTCTCCATCTGAGATCTAGGATCTCATGAAAGAAAAGTTTTTGGTTTGAGGTTCTTTTGTCCAAACACAGCATCCTCTGAACCCAAGTCTGGGGGTACAGTGAGGAGATTGGGAAAGGACATGCCATCCCCCAAGAAAAGTATCACCCAAATAATGGTTTTCATCAGCATGACCCAGCCCCTGGGGTGCCCCATATGGCAAGGACAGCCAGCCTGGGACCACCCATCTGGACCATGGGCGAGCCACTCACTCAGTGCTGCCCTGGTCTCTCTGCTGTCTCCGGAATGTGCACATTTTGCTTTTAGGATTCTGTGTTCCTGGTAACCTGGTTAACAGTTTAGAGCAATTTTCCCAAAGTTTAGAGCAAGGACAAATGGAGATTGTTGAGATGATTTTATGCATTAGATATGGAGCCAACAACACTGAATCATCTAGAGAAGTTATTGCCTCCTCCATTGTCTTCAATGAGCTCAAGGGTAATGTCTCATGTTGGTGTTAGTGTGCTTTTAACATCTGTCCAACACTTTTCTGATGACTTTTTTTTTTTAAAAGAGTAGGTTCCAGGCCCAGGGTTTTTTGTGTGCAAGAGGAAGGCACCAGAAATGAATAGAACATAAATGAGTTATTTTATTATCAATGTGTATATTTTTGCTGGTTTCCTTAAGTTTAGGATTGATTTTTCCATTCACAGTAGTGATTTGCATTGTTATTTATAGATGTGAGTGTGTGTGTGTGTGTGTGTGTTCAGTTGTGTCTGGATTCCTTGTGACCCCATGGACTGTAGCCCACCAGGCTCCTCTGTCCATGGGATTCTCTAGGCAAGAATAAAGAGTACTGGAGTGGGTTGCCATTTCCTTCTCTTTTTAGATGTTTATTTAAATGTAAACATGATAAAGCAATTATCCTTTAATTAAAAAAAATAAATATAAAAAAATAAACATGAGTTGGTTTAAAGAAAAACATTGTTTTATAGTAACATTTATAAGTTTTATAACATAACATTAATAACACAGATGGCAAAAATTGGGATAGGATATACATTTGGCATATATGATAGTTAAGTACATAGCTCTTCACAGAACCCCAATTCATCCTCACCCCACCCTTTGGTCCCCACTTTCTCCTCCCTCTTAAGTCTCCCACTGAGAATCCCAAGAAGACCATCTGTGCTTCTGAGTTTGGGGAGGAGGGGGAGGAAGGGCTGCTGGGTGGCAAAAGCTCAGCTCTGGTCCCCAGGTCACCACGATGCCAGAGTACCTACGGAAACGTTTTGGTGGCAACAGGATTCCCATCATCCTGGCTGTGCTCTACCTGTTTATCTACATCTTCACCAAGATCTCGGTAAGACGGGGATGCAGCCGGTGAGAAGCTCATTACAGCCCATTGCTGGTGGCGTCCGCTGCCTGTCCACATTCTTCTCTTATTGAGGAAGCTTCTGGGAGGTTCTAGGAAGATGGGAGGGGTGGAAACAAAGAGCAAGCAGGGGCAGAGTAAGTATGGGGAAAAGGTGGAGAGGACTCCTCCCCTGTCTCCTGCCAAAGCTTCTTCAGCAACATCTCAGGATGGCGCCCGACACTGAATGGGACTCCGAGAGCCCTGGGGTGAGTCTGTCATTTTCCTCCTGGGATCAGGCAGTTATCAGCTATGAGTCATATGTGCTGACAGCCATTCAATCTGTCCCACCCCGACCTTTGGATAGGCAGATCTCCTGGAAAGCAGCCAAGAGCAGATGCTTGGCAATCTCCAGGAGGTGCGGCTCGGCCTGACTCACAGGATGCCATCTTCTCTTCAATCTGGAACTGGGGGAGACCTTGTCCGGTGTGAGGTGGTGTGGGGCGGGGTACAGGAATTCCATTACATTTGAACAACTATAACTGACTGTCTGCCAGCTCCAGATGTGAAAGAAAGACTTAGAAGGACAACACTTGCTCTCATCCTGGTGGGAATCTACAGACGTGGGGAAGCCTTCCCAAGGGAAGTTACATGTGAGAACGATGCTGAGAAAATATAGAGAAAGAGGAACTGGCATTCCAGATAGATGGACAGAACATGCAACTTTGACTTGTTAGGGAAACGGTATATTTCAGCATGCCTGGGGGACTGGGAGCATGAAGTGAGTAAAGGAAATGAAATCAAGTGGCAGGCAAACTGTGAAGCACCTGGCATAGAGCTCTAACTTATTTGGACATTATCTGAGGGGCTCTTGAGAGTCCCTTGGACAGAAGGAGATCAAACTAGTCAATCCTCAAGGAATACTCATTGGGAGGACTGATGCTGAAGCTGATCTTCAATACTTTGGCTACCTGATGCAAAGAGCCGACTCATTGGAAAAGACCTTGATGTTGGGAAAGATTGAAGGCAGGAGGAGAAGTGGGCAAAAGAGGGTGAGATGGTTGGATGGCATCACTGACTCAATGGACATGAGTTTCAGCAAACTCCGGAAGACAGTGAAGGACAGGGAAGCCTGGTGTGCTGCAGTTCGTGGGGTTGCAAAGAGTCAGACACAACTTAGCAATTGAACAACAATCTTGGGGGCAAGTAGGGAGCCACTGAAGAGTTTTGATGAGGAGGAGAGGATGAGATGATCATGATGGTATTTGATAAGGCTGCAGTGTGGAGGATGGAGTGTAAGCAGATCAAGAAGAGAAGCAGGAAGACCACTGAGGAACCTGTATTAGCCTAGTGAAGGGATCTCAAACATAATCACCCATAGGGTTCCCATTTGAGACCCTTGATCGGGGAAGAGATAGGTGAAGAAAGGATAACATACGATGTTTCTGTGTTTCTCAGAATCAAGGCTAGGGCCTGAGCCTGGGGAAATTGTGCTAAAATGTCCACTCATTCATACACCCATCGACTTCTCTCCAGGTGGACATGTATGCAGGTGCCATCTTCATTCAGCAGTCTTTGCATGTGAATCTCTACTTGGCCATAGTCGGGTTGCTGGCCGTCACAGCTCTATACACCATCGCAGGTACGACTGGACAAGGGGTGCTGCTGGGAGAGGTGGTGGGCAGGAGCTGTGATCCATCCTATCTTTTCCTGGCCTGTCTTCTGATGTTCCAGTATGCTAAGACCTTGCCTTCATGAACTCTCAATCTGTTACCCTGGAATATATGATTTCTCTTGGCCATTGTCCAGAGGGAAAAGATAGTCTGATGGAAGGGAGGATTTCAAAATGTGCCATACCTGCATAAAGCTATTTTCCATTTATTTCTTTAAGAACTTTTCCTTAGAACCTACTAAATGCTGAGCAGGTGTATTCACAAGCACAGTGCACAGCTGGACCACAAACCACTGCAATTTTGGAGCCTGAGGCTCGTCTTTTCCCCTAAGACTTGCATCCCAGAAGAGTGGCTGGTGGGGAGCAGGGCCTTGATATGTATCTGCTTTTTCTTTTTTATAATATTTATTTATCTGACATGCTGGGTCTTCACTGTCGCACACGGGTTTTCTCTAGTTGTGGTTACTCTCTGGTTTCAGCGCATGGGCTTCTCATTGTGGTGGCTTCTCTCATTGTGGAGGAAAGGCTCTAGGATGAGAGGGCTTCAGTAGCTGTGGCACACGGGCTTAGTTGCTCTGCAGCATGTGGGATCTTCCTGGACCAGGGATCGAACCCATGTTCTCTGCGCTGGCAGGCAGATTCTTATCCACTGGGCCACCAGGGAAGTCCTGGACTGGGCTTCTTAAAGAAGCATAGTAGTCTTAGGACAACACAAGAACAAGAGCAGGGGCTGCAGGGGCCCCTTGAGGCCCAGGCTTGAAGCTCCATAATATCCCTCTCCACCATATCTATTGGTTAAAGCAAGCCATTTGGCCAAGCCAATTTAAGAGGAAGAGAAATCAACTTCACCTCAATATGAAAGGACAGCAAAGCTACATGACAAAGTGGGCAGGCACATGAGAAATGGATCCTGCTGTGGCCATCTTTGCAAAGAGTCAACACTAAGACCTTTGTCCCTTCAGGTCCTGAATTTCAAAGTTTCCTCTGCCACCTACCCAGAATAACTCCTCTCCATCAGAGTACCTGACCATCACCTCTGTGCTCATCTCCCGTCTAGGTGGCCTGGCAGCTGTGATCTACACGGATGCTCTACAGACTCTGATCATGCTTATAGGAGCGCTCATCCTGATGGGCTACAGTAAGTGGGGTCCCAGGGTCATTTGGGTGGATGACAGCACCTCTCTCAAGAAGGGACATCTGGTTTCTTCATAGTTTCAAACCCAGCTGGGAGATTCCTGCTTGAGGCATTGGTTATTTTAGCTGGAAGAGAACTGTGCTTATCATGGAAACTTAACTATTTCTTAAGGAAAAATTAATAGAACTTCTTATACTGGTGTGGATAAATAAATAACAAAATAAAAGGAAGTAAAGGAATCGTTCTTCCTTACAGGAAAATTCCAATTAATAAATGCACGTGGGGTGAGGGAAATAGAATAACACCATTAGAACACCATAGTAATAACTGCTACAGGCAAAAGCCAATGATAAATGCTGAAGTTAGCAAGTGAAAGTTTATGAAGAAATAGCATATTTGCTTGGTCTCGAAGCATCAAATCCAAAATATTTGTTCATTACAAGGGGACATACATCCACTTTACAGTGGAGAAGCATGGCACCACTGTACTAAGTGATCAAGATATAGTAACTGATAACACAATAATCAGGTGTACCCATATGTAGCTTCTGATATGGTCACTGAGGACACAATCACCTCTGTGCCATTCTTGCTGAAATATATACCCTCAACTTCATCGTTTATAAACATCAGACAAAGTGAGGGACATTTTACAAACTACAATGATCAGTATTCTTCAAAAGCATCAGGGGCATGAAAAATAAAGACAGACTGAAGAACTACGAAGAGAGGAGGAAAATAAAGAGACACAATGAATAAACACAGTGTAGGATCCTGATCTGACTTCCAGAAGAGGAAAAGAACATGAGCGGTGCGATCGGAACAGCTTCTATTGTGGTTAATGGTAATGCACCCATGTTAATTTCTTAGTTTCCGTAATACTAGGAGAAGGGTGTATGGAAACTCTCTGTGCTACTTATACAACTCTTCTGTATGTCTATAGTTATCTCAAAATTAAAAGTTCAAAAATTAATAAGTATTAAAACCCTTGTGATCTGGATGTGCTATCATTTAATGCTCACAGCAACCCAATGGTATTGGTATTACTGTTGTTCCCTTTGTTGGATGAGAAAATTAGGGCACCAACTGTCAGAAAGTTGCCCAATGTCACAAAGCCAGAATTCAAAGCCAGGATTCAAGCCCCAGTCAGACTGACCTCCGATCTCACCCTCTTCCTTCCCTATCACACTGGCTGGTGATAAGAGTAGGGAGATAATGTGGGTAATAACTTTATTGGGAAGAGTCTAGGAGCAGGAGTCAAAGAGTGTAGGCAAGAATTTTTACCTTAACTTTGTGTCTTTCTGCACAGTTATGCAGAATGTTGTGCATGCGTTACTTTTACCTTTCAAACAACATTTTAAAAAAATCATGGAATAATAAATTAGTTTCACACACACACACACACACAAAAAACAGCAATAAGACTTGCTTATTATAAACTGTATCAGGAAATGTTCTGGATCCTTACAAAGAAGAAAAACTTCACTGATTTATATAAAGAAGAAAACAAATGAGTAATAAATATATAAAGACACATGTTCAGCCTCACTAGATAAATGTTGAGTGTGGTTGCTATCATAATATTTTGAATCTCCCAGGGCCACATAAGTGACTCATAACACTCTCGGGTTTTGGAGGCAAAAGAGCCAAAAGATAGACCTTCACATGGTTTGCTATTTAGCCAACTTCCTGATCTCTTTTCCTAAATATGGGGTCTCAATGAGGAAGTTCCACTATTTAATTCATTATGATCAGTCAGGAGAGAGATAACCGATTCACCTTCAGCAATCTTCCTCATTCTGCTATATCTAGCAGACTTTCTCCTAAGGTATCTGCAGGTTTTTAAATGTGGAAAACTGATTGACAATATATGCTTGATTTTCTTTCTTTCTTTTTTTTAATCATAAAGCTTATTTTATTTTTTAAAATTAATCTTTATTGGAATATAGTTGATTTACCGTGCTGTGTGAGTTTCTGCTGTACAGCAACATCAATCAGTCATATATATAATATATATATATTATATATATGTATAGCCACTCTTTTTAAGACTCTTTTCCCATGTAAATTATTACAGAGTATTTAGGAGAGTTGCCTGTGCTATGCAGTAGGTTCTTTTTAGTTATCTATTTAATATATAGTGATTTGTATATGTCAATTTGAATCCCCTTGTTTATCATGGTTTTATTTCTGTGCCTTTAAAAATGTATTTATTTATTTATTGGTTGTGCTGGGTCTTCATTGCTGTGTGGGCTTTTCTGTAGTTCCAGCGAGGGGGGCTACTTTCTAATTGTGGTGTGCTGGCTTCTCATTGCAGTGGTTTCTCTTGTTGCTGAGCATAGGCGCTAGGGTGCACAGGCTTCAGCAGCTGTGGTATGAGGGCTCAGCAGTTGTGGTTTCTGGGCTCTAGAGCACAGCCTAAATAGTTGTGGTGAGAGGGCTTAGTTGCCCTGTGGCATGCGGAATCTTTCCAGACCAGGAATCTAACTCACGTCTCCTGCATTGGCAGGTGAAGTCTTTGCCACTGGGTCACCAGGAAAGTCCTGTTTTTGTGCTCTGAATTCTGTTCCATTGGTCTACAGGACTGCTTTTTCCTAATATCATACTGTTTTGATTACTATAGCTTTGTAATATAGTTTGACATCAGAAAATGTGATGCTTCCAGCTTTGATCTTTCTCAAGGTTGCTTTGGCTATTCAGGATCCTTTGTGGTTCCATGTAAATGCTAGGATTGTTTGTTTTTTCCTTTCTTTCTTCTATTTCTGTGAAAAATGCCATTGAAATTTAGATAGGGATTTCATTGCATCTGTGGATCACATTGAGTAGTATGGACATTTTAACAATCTTGATCTTCCAGTCCATTTAACATGGAGTATCTGTCCACTTATTTGTGTCTTCTTCAATTTCTTTTATCACTCTTATTTATTGTTTTCAGTGTACAGATCTTTTCACCTCCTTGATTAAATTGATTCCTATTTTATTCTTTTAGATGCAATTAGAAACAATATTGCTTTCTTTTCATTGAAGTATAGTCAATTTACAGTATTGTATTAGTTTGAGGTGTAAATATATATGTGTATATATATTCAGATTATTTTCCATTATAGATTATAAATTATTTAATATAGTGCCCTGTGCTATACAGTAAATTCATGTTGTTTATTTCATATGTAGTAATGTGTATTGGTACTATTTTCTGAATATCTCTTTCCAATAGTATCTGCTTATGTGTTTGGTTACCCAGTTGTGTCCAGCTATTTGTGACCCCATGGACTGTAGCCCACCAGGCTCCTCTCTTCCATGGGGATTTTCCAGGCAAGACCACTGGAGTGGGTGGCCATGCCCTTCTCCAGGGGATGTTCCCAACCCAGGGATCAAACCCAGGTCTCCCACATTGCAGGCGTATTCTTTACTGTCTAAGCCACCAGGGAGGCCTGAATAGTATATAGAAACACAATTGATTATTGCATATTGATTTTGTATTCTGCAGCTTTACTAGATTCATTCATTTATTAGTTTTAACTGTTTTTGGTGGAATCTTTAGGATTTTTTATATATAATATATTATCAGCAAACAGGGACAACTTATTTTCAAATATTGGAGATTTTTCTGATATATTTCTGTTATTTTTTGTTTAATTCCATTACAATAATAGAATATATTTTGTATGATGTTATTTCTTATTAATTTATTGAGGTTTGTTTTATGGCCAGAAACATTGCCTATTTTGATGAACCTTCCCAGAGTACTTGAGAAGAATATGTATTCTGCTATTGTTGGGTGTAGTGCTTTATAAATTTCAATTGGGTCAACTTGGTTGATAGTGTTGTATAAATCTTCTTTATCTGTATAAATATTTTTGTCTTATTTTTCCATCAACCACTAAAAAGGGGGTATTGAGGTCTCCAACTATAATAGTTGACTTCTTTCTCTTCTTAGGATTGTTATGAGCTCTTGGTGAACTGACCTCCTTATCATTATGTGGTGTTCCTGTCTATCCTTGGTTGTATTCTTTGCTCTGGAGTCTAATTTGTCTAATATTAATATAGTCTGTCTAGCTTTCTCTTGACTTGAATGGTATATATTCAAGGTCCAATTACTGATAATTGGACCACAAACAATTATCCTTCCCTCCCACTACCACAAAATAATTTTTCAGGGAAAAAAGCATGACAAAAATGTATCATCAAAAATATTTTCCACCCAGTAGCCACTGTTTACCACACTCTTCCACAAAAATAAGCCAGGCTGCTGGTTACATATCATTCTTACCCAGATGGTAACACCAACCCCTTCTCTTCCATACCAAGAAACAAACAAACAAAAAATACCCAAGAAAAGAAATGAAACAAAAAAGACAAACACAATCTTCCAGAACATAATCCAGTGAGAGCAGTGTTATTTTGGGGATAACCTTGAATCCTTTCGATTAATATAACGAAGCAAATTATCTGCAAACTAGAGTGCTTTATTATTTTTTATAGACAACTCATGCTTGTGCCAGATGCTGTGCATTTTATATGCAGAATCTCACTTAGTCCTTGCTCCAGTGCTGTGAGGTTGGCACTTTATTATTACCACTCGCAGATGAAAAACTGAATCTCAGATGGAGAAATGACTTTCTCAAGGCCATAGGTTACTTGGACCACTCTTGAAACACCATAAATTGGGATAGCTGAGAAGAAGTTTAGAGGTGAAAGTATGTTTCCTTAAGGCAGAGTTTCTTAAAGTGGGGTCCATGGACAGAAGGTACAGGTTTTGTGAACCTTGGATGGGAAAGAAATCCATCTGTTTTCACAAATCTATCAGTGACATTTAGCATCTTTCAGTTATTAGCATAGGCAGCTCACCACAGGGATATTAGCAATATCTGTGACTTTGAAACCAAAATATAACCCTGATGTTTTTATCCAAATGTTTTTATAATTGCTGCTGATGTGTTGAAACACTGTCTGTGTCCATGGTTACTTTAAAACTAGATTGTTATTTGACCCACTGTGGAGTCTTTGTATTTAATGGTGCAAATAAATAAATTACTATGTCTTAGTTCTCATGGTTTGATGAGTGCCTTCGATGTATTTGGCTTCCTTTATAATTGATGTATTTTGTATTAGGAGGAAATGGCAACCTACTCCAACATTCTCATCTGGGAAATCCCATAGACAGAGGTGGCTGGCGGACTATAGTCCACGGAGTTGCAAGAGTCAGACACGACTTAGTGACTAAACGACAATTTTGTATTATATATTTAGAAATATTATTCTAAGAAGCAATCCATAGTCACTACCAAAGGCATTAAAAAAATGTTTTTTTAAAATAGGAGGCTAAGAAGCTCTAAGTCAATTAACTTTGCTGTGGTTCTAAGTAGGATTTCACCAATCTCCGACTATTCCCTTATGAGCTGCTGTGGATCAATCTGAGTTCCTGGCAAATTTGGGCTTCCTCTCAATTCTAGGTTTTGCTGCAGTTGGTGGGTTGGAAGGCTTGGAGGAGAAATATTTTTTGGCAATGGCCAGCAACCGGAGCGGGAACAGCAGCTGCGGGTTGCCCCGGGAAGATGCCTTCCATATTTTCCGAGACCCAGTGACGTCTGATCTCCCATGGCCCGGGATCCTATTTGGAATGTCCATCCCGTCTCTCTGGTATTGGTGCACGGATCAGGTACAGGGCAGCAGGCTGAGCCCCCGGAATGCTTCCTTGGGGTGTCTAGAAGCTGGGTTTTTGTCCTTCCCCTATCTGTTCTCTTATTTCTCTACTACTCTACACATTATCTGCTTATTCTTGCTCATATGGCAAATCCGAAGCTGCTGCTTTTTGCAAAGGGAAAACTTGATACATCCTGCTGAATGTCTGGAAAGACCCAGTAAGCAAAAGCGATGATATATTTTAAATGGAGGTTTTAGCTGACATTGGTATTATTTGCTCCACAAATACTGTACCAGCTGCTTGGAAGTCACAGGTAAACAAGGACACTCGGTCCTTGTAGAACTCACTTTCTTCTGACAGAAGTAGACGGCAGTAAATAAATAAATGGAACAGTACAAGGTGATAACTGTCATTAAAAAAAAAAAAAAAAGGAGGTTGAGAGTGTGAGAGTGACATTTAAAAATAGGGTGGTCAGGAGAATCATGGTTGAGAAGTGACCTTTGGCAAAGGAGGAGAGCAAGTGGGTTCTGGTGATTGTCAAGGAAGAGAGTTTGGGGCAGAGGGACCCACCAAAGCCAATCCCTTAAAGCAAATATATAACTGGTGTAAAAAAAAGAAATTAGAAAGGCAAAAGACACTGCTGTGGGTAAAATAAGCCTTTTGTGTTAAAAGGTTGGGTGGGGATAGAATCCGTATTTGCATTTGCTTGTATTTGCTGAAGAGCTTCCCAGGTGGTGCTAGTGCTAAAGAACCCACCTGCCAACGCAGGAGACATAAGAGACGCTGGTTCAATCCCTGGGTTGGGAAGATCCCCTGGAGGAGGAGATGGCAGCCCCACTAGTATTCATGCCTGGAGAATTCCATGGACAGAGGAGCCTGGTGGGCTGCAGTCCATAGGGTTGCAAAGAGCCAGACACGACTGAGCGACTGAAAGAGCACGGGCGCACACGTGAATGTGCTGAGGGAAACTCCAGATGGATTACCTAAAACTGAGGGCGATTACTTCCGGGGGTAGGTGTGCCAGGAAGGACGGGAGCTATTTCACTGCACACCTTTTTATACTTTCTCAGATTTCAAGCCCGTGAATATGTCATCTATTGAAATTGGTTTTTCCATTACATTAAAGATCAGCAATCTGTGTGCCATTTTGGAAGCTGTATTTCATATTCAGAGCTGATGAGACTTTAACCAAAATAATGATCATGGAGCTGGGCCACTGAATTGGTACAGGAGGCACTGCAGAGAGTGAACCTCGGTCACCCCATGGGTGAGAACGCCTCTGAGTGAAGAGCTAAAACCCAAGCCAGAGATGGGTACAGTGTTGCCCCTTTAGAAAGTCACTCTCAAAAAAAAGAAAAAGAAAAAGAAAATCACTCTCCCCTCTTGACCCTCTCCCCTGATCTTTTCCTTAGCAAATATTGGCTGGAGAGTTCAGCCAATATTCAGCCCATCTGAACTGGGCAGGAGACAGTTCAGATGCAGGCTTGAGCCTGGGCTTTCTAAACCTTAACAGGCTTGGACTGAAGTTCAGGTGGCATAACTTTGTTTAATATCTTCAGCCTCTGTTTTCTCATTAGTGGGATTACTAATAATTGTAAAAGACAGAAGCACTGGGAATTTGCTCATAGTCCTTTCTGTTGCAGGGGCATTTAATAAACTGTTAAAATCATTTACATTTTTGCTATGATTTTATGCTACTGCTCTTGACACAGGTCACCAGCTTATATTTATTAATCACTACGAATATTTCCTTGAGATGCCTCACCCCCTCACTAGCTGGGATTTCAGTGTACATCCCTTGAAGCCCACCTTCAACCCACCTCGTATTGTTCAAGAGCCTGGGGACTTAATCCAGGATGACTCGATCATCTTCTGGACGCCAGGGAGGGCGAGAGGGCCCAGAAAACCAAGCCTTCTTTGGACCCCACGGCTCTCAGTCTTGTTGCTGCTGAGCTGGATTCTGTGGCCCCCAAAGGCTGTGTTGTGTTAGTTCCTTGTGCTGGTGCTGCCCTAGGAGAAGCACGTGTTTGGTCAGCTCTGTGTGTAGCTCACTTTAGAGCAGAAGAAAGGCAAAGTGGCATGCATGGTGCACGGATTGAGAGCGTGTTTTAGATCTTTCTGTGCAGAGACAGAAGGGCAAATCACAATCAATAATGACACTTAACCATTTGTTGATCACTGTGCCATTTACCAGTAATTGATTGAAGCATTTCCTATGTATTAGCTCATTCATGTTCATAACATTTCTATGAGCTCTGCTCCATTACTTGGGTCTGGGGGTTGTCATACAGGGCCACACACTCTTCACAGGGCTTGTGGGGTTTTGAGCAGCACAACGCTCTTAAAACTTACTCAGCTGCCTCTTAAATTCCCCTCTGGAGGCTCCACTTCATGGGAATAAAAACCAACATTCTTTCAGTCACAGCTTTGAACCTGCCATCGCAAGGGCTAGGCTTTCCAAAGCTATAAACCCTCCTATCTGCTTCCAGATGGACTGACAAGGATTGAAGCTTGAATGCCTAATTTGGCACTTTTGAGTGACTGCGTTCACTTGCTCTGTCGCGTCCGACTCTTTGTGACCCCAGGGACCATAGCCCACTAGGCTCCTCTGTCCATGGAATTCTCCAGGTAAGAATACTGGAGTGGGTTGCCATTTCCTTCTCCAGGGGATCTTCCCAATCCAGGGATCGAACCTGAGTCTCCTGTGCCTCCTATATTGCAGGCGGATTCTTATCACTGAGCTACTGGGGATGCCCCTTTGGCATCTTAATGAAGCCATTAAAAAAAAGTATCCTATAGATGCTATATTGTTACATGTAACTACCACATTCTTAAGTATTCTAGAAAGCCCAATGGGTGTATGTTTGGAGTTATGAGAAACAACAGGTAACAGTTAAATCAGCTTCTAGACAAAGACATCCAAGTTCCCAGCTCGAGCCTCACTGTTCCCCCACCTCTCCTCAAATAAGCTGATTCCATGTTTTAGACTCGTTCATTGACAGCATCCAAACAAATAATAATAATCTGTGCAGTTGAGGAAACACTTGTTTGCAAGTCACAGGAAAAAAAAAAAAACACACATCAAGTTTAAACCAGCTTAGGAAAAGGGTGGGGAATTTATTACCTCATGGATTACGAACTGCAGGAAGGTGTACTAGCCTTCAGAAACTCCTGGAACATACTCTGGTATCCTTCTCCATGGTCTTTATTTCTTACCTGCGGACTTCATTGTTTCTCATCGAGGTCCAGTGGAAAGAGAATGACAACTCGCAAAGTCCCAAATCCAAAAACCCTGTGGAAGGGCTCTGGTTGGCCAGGCCTGGGTCCCGTGCCTACCCCTGGATCAGGCAGGATCTGTGCCCAAGAAGACAGGATAGCCATGTGGAGAGGGGGTGGGTTTCAAAAGAAGAAGCAGGACACTCCAGCAAGCCTGTGCCAATGATGAATGCTTTTTAAAAATGGGAAGGATTCCAGCTTTGTCCTGCTCACCACCATTAATGGTGGTAATGACATTTCACTCCTCTTGTCTACTGTTCACAGAACCAACTTATAAAAGCTCTGGTAGATGGCTCAGGGGTAAAGAATCCGCCTGCCCATGCAGGAGACATGGGTTTGATCCCTGGGTTGGAAAGCTCCCCTGAAGAAAGGAATGGCAATCCACTCCAGTATTCTTGTCTGGGAAATCTCATGGACAGAGGAGCCTGATGAGCTACAGTCCATAGGATCACAAAGAGTCAGACATGACTTAGTCACTAAACAACAATTCACCAAGGTCTCTGCAACTTCTCCAGAGGCTTCAAGACCCCAAACCTCAGGAAATAGTAGAGAAAATTCTGAGCTCATGTAGATGCCATCTGAAGGCTGGAGCAGGGACCGGTCTTTCCATTCAAAAAACACTCGACAGCATGTCGTTCCCTTTGAATGGATAAATCTTTTTTTGCTATTCAAAATTTGGGTATATTGCAAAATCATCACCAAAATAAATGTAGTTATTTTTCATCACCATACATAGTTTCACTATTTCTCTTGTGATGAGACCTTTTTTAGTGTAATGAGAACTTTTAAGATCATCTCTTAGCAACTTAAAGATAGGCGACCCAGTATTAACTATAGTCACCATGCAGTACACTACATCCCTAGGACTTCTTTTATAACTAAAATTTGTGCTTTTTGACTCCCTTCACCCATTTTGCCCACCCCCACCCTTTGTCTCTGGCAACTACCAATCTGTTCTAAAGGGATAAATCTTGATAAGACCTACCTTATGCCTCCCATCAGAGAGAAGGGGGTCAGGCTAAGACCTAGGTGTACCAGTATGCAGTAACTATAAGCCCAGATACACCAATCCTGTTGGTGGAAATATCTCAGAACCTCTCTTTCTCTTCTATCCTCCTTCCAGTTCTTGCTTTCTCTGCCTTGGTGTAGCTCCTGCGGCTGGACCACTGGGCCACACGGATTGAGAATAAAAGAGATGCTTCTTTGGAGAAGCCAGATCCACTAGGCTCCTGAGTCTATATGCCTACCAAGAAGCCACGCACATCTAATTTGCTTTAAGAGAAAGTCATCTCAACTTCCAACCACCCCACTGTTTTCCAGGTGATTGTTCAGCGGACTCTGGCTGCCAAGAACCTGTCCCACGCCAAAGGGGGCTCTCTGATGGCCGCATACCTGAAGGTGCTACCCCTTTTCATCATGGTGTTCCCGGGTATGGTCAGCCGTGTCCTCTTTCCAGGTAAGAAGACAGCTGGGAGGAGAGATTTTCTATGAGTCTCAGACCCAGTAAAGTGTTCTAAACATATTACCGACTGCCCCATGAGAGTGAGACTGGTGTCCCTTCCTTGTGATTCCACTGAGGCATCTCCATTCCAGTATCTACTGACTCTGTGCTGTTTCCCAATATTGGTTCAATGGGCATGTCCTATAGATGTCCCAGGCCTAACAGAGTGGAGACCTATCCAGGGCTTTGCCTCAACTATACATTTTATTTTATTTATTTATTTTTTGCACTCTCAACTATACATTTTAGTTATTTAGTTGACTGCACCAGGCCTTAGTTGCAAGCACTTGAGAGCTTTGATCTTTGTTGAGGCATGTGAACACTTGGTTGTGGCATGTGGGATCTAGATCCCTTACCAGGGATTGAACCCAGGTCCCTGCATTGGGAGTGTGGAGTCATAGCCACTGGACCACTAGGGAAGTCCCTCAACTATACATATATATTTAAAACCACAAACTAGGCTAAATCTTGTCCCAGATGCCAGCTCCCTGAAATCTGATGTGAGGGCACCCCTCACACTTCAGTGGTTTGGCAACTTCAGCCCAATGGAACCCTTCAGTTCAGTTCAGTTCAGTCGCTCAGTCGTGTCCGACTCTTTGTGACCCCATGGACTGCAGCACGCCAGGCTTCCCTGTCCATCACCAACTCCCGGAGCTTGCTCAAACTCATGTCCATTGAGTCGGTGATGCCATCCAGCCATCTCATCCTCTGTTGTGCCTTCAATCTTCTCCTCCTGTCTTCAATCTTTTCCAGCATCAGGGTCTTTTCCAATGAGTCGTTTCTTCCCGTCAGGTGGCCAAAGTATTGGAATTTCAGCTTCAGCATCAATCCTTCCAATGAATATTCAGAACTGATTTCCTTTAGGATTAACTGGTTTGATCTCCTTGCTGTCCAAGGGACTCTCAAGAGTCTTCTCCAACACCACAGTTCAAAAGCATCAATTCTTTGGCCCTCAGCTTTCTTTATAGTCCAACTCTCACATCCATATGTGACTACTGGGAAAACCATAGCTCTGACTGGTTGGACCTCTGTTGGCAAAGTAATATCTCTGCTTTTTAATATGCCACAAGGGAAGCATAGAACCCTTGGTGGGGTACTTTTCTTAACAAAACTGGGGTATCAAACCTCTAAAGTATTTGCCTTATCTATAAAAAAACTTGGTAGAGGGATGAGGTTTTCAGCATGGAGATTAAACAGGCCTAGGAGTGGAAAATGTTATTGGGAGTCATTGTGATGTCAGGAACTGGTGATCTCTATACCTGTACCTGTAGACAGGTGCATCTACTTCCAAAACCTGTCTCTTAATCAGGCTACTGTCTCTCTCAGGAAATCACATCTTAAGCTTTGGATCTATATCTGGAAGATCCATAACAAGACCCTGATCCTCACTCATAGCAGTCAGCCAATCAGTGATGATTATTAAATGAAACATAATGCCACATTCCATGACCCTAGGGAGTTGTAACATCTCAGATGAGTCTGGTCCTCATGAAAAAGTAAAAGAAAATAGATATCAAAACACTCTAGCCTATGGTACCAGCAATAAGTGAGAAATGAATTTGAGAGAGTGAGGCAGGGTGGAGATGGTGAGGTGGGCATGGTGGATTTGAAGGTCTTGATCAGAGCTTCTCAAAGTGTGATCCCCAGTCCAGCAGCATCAGAGTGGCCTTGGAACTTGCTAGAAAGGCAAACTTTTCAGACCTCATCCAAGACCTATCGAATCCAGGTCTTTGGGGATGGGGCCCAACAGAAGGTGGAGAATCCCTGGTCTAAAGGGCCAGGGGCTGGGCCAGGCCACCGTTCCTACCCATTTCCACTCTTCTCTCCGTCTCAGCCCCAGCAGCTCCCTGCTGAATCTTCAGATGGGTCCAGTACTGCCTCAAAGGATGCTCTGATCCTGGGCTCTCATGAGCCTGGACAACATCCTCTTCCACTTAGTCCATCTGAAAAACAATACCCACTCATTAAGGAACACTGGTAGAAACCAAGAAAGAAGCAAAATGACCCTCAAAACAATGAAACCCAAGAGTCTAGAAATGTACTTGTTTACAAACCAATCATCTCCACCTAAGCTTTGGAATAAACTAAGGTTTTGAGTCCTAGCCATGATCCTAACTTTATGATTTGGGGATGTTATTTAGCCTCTGTGGGTCTCAATTTGCTTGTCTTTAAAATAGGTGTACTAGGGACTTCCCTGGTGATGCAGTGGTTAAGAATCTGCCTTGCAATGCAGGTTCGATCCCTGGTCGGGGAACTAAGATCCCACATGCCATGGAGCAACTGAGCCCTCCTACCACAATTAGAGTCCATGCACCACAACCCCATGGCACAATGAAGATGCTACGTGCCACAATTAAGACCCGGGACAGCCAAATAAATAAATATTTAAAAAATTGGTATAATAGCAATGTTTTCACAGAGTTATGAAAATTACATGAGAAGGTATGTGTAGAGTGTTAATTTGCAGCATCTGCGTCACAGTACAACTTCTGTGAATGCTGGCATTTTGGAAGAAGGAGTTTTGGTGCTGTGTTTGGACTGGACTCTGCTAGAGCCATCCTTTATTTCAAGCATCATCATAGGATCTGACAAGGGAATCCACTCAACATATGAAACGGTTGATTAATTCACCCAAGACACGTGAGCAGATATTAGTGAATGGTGGGTTAACAATCGCAAGGCTGTCGATTTCATTTATAACTTAAGCTGAGCCAAATAGTTTCCTTGTGACGAGCATATTTTTCAGCCCGAATGAACAAACATAATTTTCTGCCCTAAACATGCATTATAAACTTTGTGTCACATGTTTCATGGTTGAAGCTTGCATTCCTAGAGGGTTAAACAAAAACTTGGTTGTTAAATGAATTATTTCAGAGGGAGTCTTGCTCCTTCTTGGTGTCCCTTGAAGACAGGAGTTTTTGGACACTTAAGAGTTTGAACTCATAACATGTGAATGTAAACAAGATCTTTGCCCCACCTGGGAGGTTCCCTACCGCCTTCTGGCCACAGGAATGTAACTATTTTCTAACTTTCTCCAAAGCTTCCTC
The DNA here is from genome assembly GCF_032452875.1 of Bos javanicus. Taxonomy (NCBI): domain Eukaryota; kingdom Metazoa; phylum Chordata; class Mammalia; order Artiodactyla; family Bovidae; genus Bos; species Bos javanicus. The sequence continues at coordinate 22,528,970 of NC_083892.1, forward strand.
AGACAAACCATGAACAAGCCAAGAACTTTGACCTCTCAAAAGCATTTTTCTCAAAAAGATTGTTCCTTCTCAATACTTCCTGTCAAATATCATTTTTGGTCTGCAATCTGAATTTTGTCTAAACTGAATCAGAGTTCTGGAGGCATCTACTTTTGTTCCATAGCAATTGTTATTATTATTATTTTAAGATATATTTATTTATTTATTTGGCTGCGCTGGGTCTTAATTATGGCATCTTTGATCTTTGTTGCAACATGCCAGCTCTTAGCTGTGGCCTGTGGGATCTAGTTCAGCAACCAAGGATTGAACCTGGACCCCCTATTTTGTGAGCGTGGAGTCTTAGCCACTGGACCACCAGGGAAATCCCCTGTTATTAGTATTATTAATTGTGGCCACAGCACCCTTTATCACTCGTGGATGTAAGTGGAGGGAAGGGTCCTGGCTTTGAGAAGACATAGCTGTGAGTGGAGAAATTTTACAAAGACCAGTTAGTTCTTGGGCTTCCTAATGGATGAAGCGGTCTGGGGTGATTTCCATTTCTTAGGTCTTATACTACCTTAAAAAAGAAAATGAAGAATTGGGATCTCCCTGGCAATCCAGTGATTAGGACTCTGTGCTTCCACTGCAGGGGACCCAGGTTCTATCCCTGGTCGGGGAACTAAAACCTTGCAAGCTGTGCAGTGTGGCAAAAAGAACAATAAAAAATATTAGAGGGCAGGGAGGGATAAATTAGGGATTTGGGATTAATAGATACACACTACTATAGGTAAACACCAAGGATCTACAGGGAACTATAGTCAATATTTTCTAATAATCAATAAATGAAAGAATCTCAAAAATAATATATGTGTATATATATATATAAATATAACTGAATCACTTTGCTGTACACCTGAAACATTATAAGTGTCTGTATTATACAACCATACTTCAATAAAAAATTTTAATTGAAGAAAAGAATCAACAGTACTAGGTTTTAAAGTCGTGATGTACTTTAAATGTTCACATTTATTAAACTAATAATTTTAACCCAGATAAAATTATAAAGACCAGGCATTTAACCTCATCTGGAGATAACATTGCTGCCAGTGAATTTAAGGTTCTTTGTCTCGAAAGATTTCAGAGACAACTCAGAGAGTTTGGGAAGATAAAGTGAGAGTTTATTTAAGCAAAGGGGACAGTGGGCAGACAGGTGAGGAGCCGCCACCCTGGGATTCTTTATCATCGGTGTTGAGGGGCTTCATACAAATGAAGGGGTAGACTATTCCCTGAGGAAGGAGGAGTTTGGAGTTTGTATTCCCTGATTTTAACCCCAGTTCCATTTTCCCAAGGGGAGGAGGGGTTTTTGTCCCTATTCAGCTTAAATCAGAAGTGTCATGGCATCAGTGCATGGTGGGTGCTTATCTGTAAGGCCAATTTTATTGTAATAAGAACATACTAAGCAAAAGGTTGCCTTTGGAGGCAGGAGATTCCTGCCTTTCCCCAGCTTTCTTTGTTACCTGAACCCTATCACCTAAAATATGTAGTTTTCTGGTCAACATGGAGTTTCCTGCTTTCCTTCATCTGCCTCACTGTTTACAAGACATTTACAAGATGTTTCCAAGATTTCCTGCCACCTGGCCCCTGCTCCCATTTCCCTAATCATACCTAGCTACCTGCCTGCTGTAACCCTGTCAAGCATCTGCGTTTGAGGCCACTTGTGAATTCGAGGCTTCAACTACACGTTCATCGTGAAATTGGTATTGCATCAGAACCTGGGAGGAGATGGGCGTGGGCAGTGATGGGCTCCAAGCCCACCCCTAAACTGAGTCTTGGGGGTAGTTGTCACTTGCCATCGGACGTGGGCTGGAAGGCAGTGTCACCCATCAGAATGAGGAAGAAAGACAGAGGGAGGGTCTGGGAGTTGTTTATGGGAGTTACCCCTATTAATAGATCCAGCTGGCAAAAGAGATATGAGGATTTATAAGTGGTCCAGAGTGGGTGAGTGGTGATGTTTTGGCATGGAGACGGTGGTGAGGAGCATAGCTCAGCTCAGATACGAGGAGCTGAGGAAGACAGAAAGTAACAAGAAAGCTCTCATTCAAACACGTGCCAGACCACTGAGACGACCTACACTCTGGGCCTTCCCTGAAACTTTGGATTGGGAGTTGTGAGACTTGTCTCCATCATGACCTTGCTGGGTGACTATAATCAGGTCCCTTCCCCTCTCTGAAGGTAACACTAATAATGAGATAGCGAGCCTCTTCCCAACAAAAGTGTATTGAGCAGATAGTCTGCACTGAAATTGTATAGTGGCCTTTCAGGGGGGCTCCAAAGAGCTCCCGGTACTACAGTCCTTTATGTCTCAGCACAGAAAGAATTCTGTGAGAAGCAAAGTGATGGATGAGAAGTGATTTCTTAGAATAGAACAGTTGTAAGTCTTACAAGCAGGTGGGCGAGGGGGTGCCATGCCCCGAGAATTTACTGGGCTACAGTTTCATAATCAAAGGAAAAGTAGGGGGTGGGAGAGGAACTTCTTTGTCTTTCTTCAGTAGACTTTCTTGCTTCCAACATCAGCTCCTTCTCCAGGTTGTGCAGGGGACATTTCTCGTCCCTTCAGGGTCAAGCTAGGTTCACAGATTATTGTTTTTCATGTGTGCAGAGAGCATGTCTTAGGAATCAGTAACTTACTGAGCTCACTGGGCAGGCTGTGGGTCCCGTGTCACCATCGTTTTATTGTTTGGGGGCAGGTCCCGTGCTTCTATTGCATGATTTTGTTGCTAAGCCAGCCTTCTTGGTTTTGTGGTTGAGCAAACCTGCTCCCTTGAGTAATCATTAACTTACAAGGCTCCCCTATATATATATTTTTGCATACAGTCCCCTAGTGGGATTAACTATTTAATCGTCTACTTTGTCCCTTTACTCTGTCCCTATCAGTACCACACATTAGTATAATTTTTTTTTTATCTCTTTCTATCTTATAAGCAAGAGGTCTATGCTTGTATGCTTTGGATGTGTTCATCACGATAACAGGTAGAGATGAAGAACTAGAGGTGCCAGGAATTCTGGATGGATTTACATTAGAAAATCAGGATGCTGCTTGGGAGAGAAAAGAATTGATACAGAAATGGAGAAAGAGGAGGTGAGAAAACTTCCAAGTGGGTAGGGTTTTTATGAGTCTAAAATGAGGAACAGCTGTTGAACTATATGTGCTATTGGGAAGGAGATGGGGAAAAGAGGAATTTTAAAAATATTTGCCTTGTGTCAAATGATGGCATTCTCCTTTGCACTTCCAATAAACTTAGGTAAAGAGGTGAATTGCTTGTGTCCTTTTTAGGGAGTTAAGGAACCTGATGTAGAACAGGGTGCCGAGACTGGCTGTGAGGTGTCAGCTTTATTGAGGTTTCAATAAAAGTAGTTGAAATGAACTCAGCACTTCCCATGCCTCAGACTCTGGGCTACATGTGTTAACGTGCACCTTCTCAGTCCTCACTGTAATCTTAGGAAGCAAAGTTCCGTTACTGTCCCAATTTCACAGATATAGCAACTGAGGTCCAGGATGGTTAAGTGAGAAGGCCATGGTTTATCAAGTTTGTTGTTTAGTGGCTAAATCATGTCCGACTTATTGTGACCCGATGGACTGTAGCCCGCCAGGCTCCTCTGTTCATGGGGTTTCCCAGTCAAAAATACTGGAGTGGGTTGCCATTTCCTCCTCCAGGGGATCTTCCTGAGCTAGGGATTGATCCTGTGTCTCTTTCGGCAGGCAGATTCTTTACCACTGGGAAACAGGCAGATTCTTTACCACTTAATCAAGTCCAGGGTCCTTTTTATTTCATTGAGCTCTACACTTATATGCAGTAGCCCTGTCTCCTGGTGCTGACCGGCGCTGGGCTGTGTTTTGGCCGGGCCTGGGGCTCTGAGGGTCCATCTAGCCATCTCTGGGCTTGTTTCCTCCACAGACGAAGTGGCTTGTGCAGACCCAGAAATCTGCCGGAAGGTCTGTAGCAACCCCGCCGGCTGCTCTGACATCGCGTATCCCAAACTTGTGCTGGAACTCCTGCCTACAGGTAATGATCCATCACCCTTCAGCTGAGTCCCCTCGAGAAAGGAGGACCCTGGCTGGGCTCCCATCCAAGGTGGGGGACAAGATGCGAGGGCCCCCAGCTGAAGCTCAGGCCCTGGCTACGCAGGGGGCTGTACCCCACCCACCTCTGGGTCCCTCCTCTCGGCTCCCAGCCCTGAGTTCTGCCTTGTCAGCATTGAACCTCTCAGGACTGGTTGGCCGCAGACCTGGGCAATGGGGTCAACAGTGAAGGCAGAAAAAAGCCCAAGGCCCATAGAGCTCCCTTCTGCCCCCAGGGCTCCGTGGGCTCATGATGGCTGTGATGGTGGCGGCGCTCACGTCTTCCCTCACCTCCATCTTTAACAGTGCCAGCACCATCTTCACCATGGACCTCTGGAACCATCTCCGGCCTCGGGCATCTGAGAAGGAGCTCATGATTGTGGGCAGGTACGATCTTACTCTGGTGGCTCAGACGGTAAAGCGTCTGCCTGCAATGTGGGAGACCTGGGTTCGATTCCTGGGTCAGGAAGATCCCCTGGAGAAGGCAATGGCAACACACTCCAGTTACTCTTGCCTAGAAGATCCCATGGATGGAGGAGCCTGGTAGGCTACAGTCCATGGGGTCACAAAGAGTTGGACACGACTGAGCAACTTCACTTTCTTTCACTTTTCACAGTCTTATTGGGTGGGGCCGGGCAAGAGTCTGAAAAGTCAGGATAACCCAGGGAGGAAAAAGCTGAGCCATTCAAAGGGAAAGTCCAAACAGTGACTTCTCCTGGTTGGCTCAGCCCCACTCTGATGGCCAAGCTGAAGGACACCAGGACCCTGTGGATGAGTAAGGCATTCATTCATTCAAGAGCACTTCCTATCTGCCAGGTGCTGGGCACATAACAGTGAAAAGAAAAGACTCATTTTGCTTTCTTGGAGCTAGAATAAGAAAAGCATAAGTAAACAGGTGGTTTTAACCGCATTGAGTATTATGACAGATGAGCCAGAACTAGGGCTTCAGAGGAAAGTCTCTAACTTGGGTTGGGATTTGAGGGGTCAATAGGAGATAGCCAGGTAAAAGCAAGGAGGGTGTTCTGGAGGTTTGGGGGAAGGTTTCTCTACCAAGTCTTCTGCCAACTCCTGAAGCATAATGCAGGGAATGAAAATGAGTGAAGTGAGTGGCATGCACATTTTATGCAAAAGGTATGCTAACAAGCATCTCGGGGCTCTGCTTCTCAAGAAGGTGCATTCCTAGGGCTGTCTCAGCCATGGTTGAGGGAAAGGTATGACAACAAAAGGCTTCTCTGGTAGCTCAGATAGTGAAGAATCCACCAGCAATGCAGGAGACCAGGGTTCGATCCCTGGGTCGGAAAGATCCCCTGGAGAAGGAAATGGCAACCTGCTCTAGTATTCTTGCCTAGAGAATTCCATGGACAGAGGGCCCTGGTGGGCTACAGTCCATGGGGTCACAAAGAGTGGAACATGACTGAGCCACTAACTATGACATCAAAAACATATTCTGTTAAAAAAAAGAAAGAGAGCTAAATTAGACCTCATCAAAACCCAAAACTTTTTCAATTCAAAAGAAACTAAGAAGGGGACTTGGGTGGTCCAGTGGTTAAGACTCCAAGCTTCCAATGCAAGGGGCTCAGGTTCGATCTCTGATCAGGGAACTAAGATCCCACATGCCATGCAGGGTGGCCAAGAAAATAAAAAAGGAAATAAAAAAAAAGGAAAGAAAGCAAATGAGAAGATGAGCCACAGATTGGGAGAAACTATTTGCAAACCAAATATTTGACAAAGGCCCTGTAATCTAGAACAATCTTCAAAATGAGATTGTAATCTATTTTCTAATCTAATTTTTTGTAATCTAATTTTCACAAAGATTGAAAATGACTTCAAGAGACCACTGTACACCCACTAGTACGGCTATAATTGAACAGCAGATAGGGAGGCAGAGAAGTTGGAATTCTTGTGAATTGCAGGTGTTAATATATAATGGTTCAACTGTTCAAAACAGTTTGGCATTTTCTTAAAAAGTTAAATATAAACTTACCATATGACCTAGCAACTGCATTCCTAGAAATAAAACCATATGTCTGCACAAAGACATGTATACAAGTGTTCATAGCAGCAGTTTTTACTGTTTTTAAAGCCAGTTTTTAAAGCCAGAAAGTAGAAGTGATCTAAATGTCCGCTTATGGGTGAAGGATAAATAATGTTACACAACGGCGTATCCACTCAACGGAATGTTTTCAACAATAAAAAGGAATGAAATACTGATACATATCTGATGAACTTCAAAACATGCTAAATGAAAGAAGCCAGCTGCAAAAGACCATGTATTGTATATATTGTGTGCCATTTATGTGACGTGTCCAGAAAAGCAAACCTATAGACACAGAAGCCCCTAGGGGGCTTCCCTGGTGACTCGTGGAAAAGAATCTGCCTGCAATGCGGGAGACCTGGGTTTGATTCCTGGGTCAGGAAGATCCCCTGAAGGAGGGCATGGCAACCCATTTCAGCATTCTTGCCTTGGGAAATCCCAGGGACAGAGGAGCCTGGTGGGTATAGTCCATAGGATCACAAAGAGGCAGACATGACTGAGGGACTAACAATTCCATTTTCTTTCACAGAGATAGAAGTGCTTCTTTAGGTTGGAAACAAGAATAGACTGTAAATGGGCATGAGGGGATGTTTTTGGAGTGATGTATATTCAAAAACTTGATTTGTGATGTTGGTTACATGACTATAAATTTACCAAAATTACTTGATTACATACTCATAATGGGTGAATCTTATGGTATATAAATTCTACCTCCAGAAAGCTAAAAAGAGAAGTATCCAGGGAGGACAAAACTAATGTGGGGGGTGTGGGTCTCTCATCCAACCAGGGTGTTTGTGTTGCTTCTGGTGTTGGTCTCCATCCTCTGGATCCCTGTGGTCCAGGCCAGCCAGGGCGGCCAGCTCTTCATCTACATCCAGTCCATCAGCTCCTACCTACAGCCACCTGTGGCTGTGGTCTTCATCATGGGATGTTTCTGGAAGCGGGCCAATGAAAAGGTAGCTCTGGATCAGCCCTTCAGTCCATTGGATGGGAGAGGAGGGACTTGGAGAGGGGACACGCGGATGTCAGGTGTCATTGTGTGTGTGGGAGGGGCGGGTAATGAGATCTGGGGAGAAAGATCCAGGGAGGATGTGACCTGGCTTTTTGAAAACAAGCAATGAAGCTTCTACTTTGATTCATTTTGTCTTTCAAAAGGGAAGCTGAATTAACAGGGAATTACATGTAGTGGATCAATTGTATGTAAAAGATAAGCAGATAAGTAGCTCCCACCCTTTTTGAATCACTAACCCCTGCAGTGACTGTCATTATAAGGACCAGCTCTGGAGAGGGCTTGCTGAGCTTTCCGGAGGCACGTGTCTAAGATAGCTTTGCTTTGCTCTGCTTTGCAGGGTGCCTTCTTCGGTCTCGTCTTAGGCCTCCTCCTAGGCTTGGTTAGGCTGATCCTGGACTTCATTTACGTGCAGCCTCGCTGTGACCAGCTGGATGAGCGCCCAGCCGTGGTAAAGGATGTCCACTATCTCTACTTCTCTATGATCCTGTCCTCGGTCACCCTGATCACTGTGTGTGCCGTGAGCTGGTTCACAGAGCCGCCCTCCAAGGAAATGGTACTTTGGGGTTTGACCTATAGCCTATGACCTATAGCCATTGAGACCCTTCACTGCTAGCAACAGAAAACCAGGACTGATTTTCAAAAAGCTGAAAAGTCCAGGGTTCGGTCTTTGGAGGAACTTGATTTCAGAAAAGACCATCTGAATCCATTGGTCACCTCTTCTTTTTTTTTTTAAAAAAATTTTATTATTTATTTTGGCTGCACTGGGTCTGTGTTATGGCACATGGTCTTCTCTAGTTGTGGCTCGTGGGCTCCAGGGTGCACAGGTTCAGTAGTTGTGGTGTGAGGGCTTAGTTGCTCCGTTGCAGGCAGGATCTTAGTTACCTGACCTGTGTCTCCTGCATTGGAAGGTGGACTTTTAACCACTGGACCACCAGGGAAGTCCCTTCTCGCCTCTATTCCTATTCTCCAGCCCCTAATGGGGTCAGCAGCTTCTAGCATATATCCTCTCTTAGCCTCATTAAGCAAAAGCATAAGCATTTTAGTCCCAGCATTTCCAGTGAAGCTGCTCACGCCCATTGATGGAGTCAGCCCAAGACACATGGTCACCCATGAACCAACCCAGTTGCTGTGGCCAGAGAAATGGATGAGCTGAATGCTGGTCGCTGGGTCCCACACACCCCTGGGCTGGGGTTAAGCTCTTATTAGAATGAGGGAGGGTGAGATCCCCACAAGAGATTTGGGGCTTTCAAAGAAAGATGGGGAACGAGTGGGGGAAACATCCATTGATTCTGAAGAGTACAGGGAGCTGAAGCTTGTTGGAAGGTGGAGTGGGAGGGAGAGACTGGAAGAGACTTGGACATGAAGGCTGAGCCTGGGGTTGGAAGGAGGTAGGAGAAAGGGATGAACGTCACCACCCCACCCCCATCTCACAGTTCCTCTCTACTCCATAGGTCAGTCGCTTGACCTGGTTTACTCGCCATGACCCCGTGGTCCAGAAGGAACAGGTGCCGTCAGCAACCCCACCGCCTCTTACCCTCTCTCAAAACGGGACACCAGAGGCCAGCAGCACCAACACCCAGTTCGAGATGGTTCAAGAAACCCTGTCCAAAACCCACAGCTGTGAGTTGCCTTTTTCCTAGGTTGCAGTAGGACCCTCAAGAAGCATTATGCATTTAAGAGGACATTTTTCTATCATATCACTAGCAAGTAAAGCAGCACATGTGGCATTTTAGCGTCTCCTCATTCCCAGGGTCTGGTCTTCCCTCACTCTCTGGCCACTGAAAGGGTTAGGAACTTTCGATAGATGCTTCAGGTGGGCAATGAGAGCCAACGTTTGTTGAGTGCCTGCTAAAACACAGTTCATTTGATCCTCGTGAAACCCCACGTGGTAGGCTGGGGTTACAGCTGGCATTCTCTAAATTACTGGTTTTAAACTCTCAGCTTGCGGACATATTTTGGTTTAGGCCACCTACTCTTTTAATGTGAATTATTTAAAAGTAGGGAGATTTCATACCATTTCAGATTTCCACCTTCTTTTGAACAACTGGAAGATCTGGCAGCATGGAGCCCATATGCCTGCCTGGCAAAAGTTGCCTGGAGGTGGGAAGCAGCTGGTCCTTAGACCTGGGATATACAGTTAGTCAAAGTCCCCAGCAGTCCCTTCTGCGTACATGACCCCAAGGCTGTGGTTGTCATTAATTACCACACATGGCTTTTAAAGGAGCTTCCCTGATGGCTCAGTGGTAAAGAATCTGCCTGCCAATGCAGGAGACTCAGGTTCGATCCCTGGGTCAGGAAGATCCCCTGGAGGAAATGGCTACCCACTCCAGTATTCTTGCCTGGGAAATCCCACGGACAGAGGAACCTGGAGGGCTACAGTCTATGGGGTCGTAAAGAGTGGGACATGACTTGATGACTAAACAATAGCAAATGGCTTAAAAAAAAATTGTGGCTATGAAACCATGGCATCCTATAGTGGGAAACGCAAGGATAGATGCAGAAGGCCATGTGCTTCAGGAAAACATGAGAGAATCTTCCTTGGTAGAGGTGATGTGTGTAAGAAGCAAATCAGCTCTTCTGACTCCCATAGGCCACCTGCCTGGCTCCATCCACAGTTGATTTCACAGCCCCAGCTCTGAGTAGAGACAGAGTTCCCTGTAAGAGTGCCTGTCTCCCTTCAGCCTCTGGCAGGTGGTGCCACACACAGAGAGGGAGTCAGATCAAGCAGGTCCTAAACCCATCTCTGCCTCTGCTGACCCGCTCTGTGCTTCACTCAAGTTAGTCTGAGCCTCTATCTAAGAGGCTGAAATTCATCTGAAATTCTGCACCTAAACTTCATGAAAAGTCTGAAAACACCAACCTTTCAGAATTCAAGTCTTCCAGGATTGAGGTATTAACAAATACCTTCCAGAAGAGGAACATAAAGTTTTTATCACAGTGTCTGAAACATACCGGGTGAGACTCTCTTCCCTCTTGTCTGGGAGACACAGCTCACCCTTATGACCTTTAACTGTCATGTTCTTTTTAGGCGACATGACCACAAAGCGGTCCAAAGTGGTGAAAGCCATCTTGTGGCTCTGTGGGGTGGAGAACAAGGGCAAGGAGCAAGCACCCAGCAGAGCGGACCCGATCATAGTTTCCCTGGAAGAAAACCCCTTGGTGAAAACCCTTCTGGACCTCAACCTCATCATTTGCATCAGCTGTGCCATATTTCTCTGGGGCTACTTTGCTTAACGTGGGGGTGAACCCAGGGGTCTGAGCTCTCATTTGTTATCAATGTTCCGATTTTTTTAATGAAGGAGAAAAAAATAATAAAGCTTTGTTTGTTTACCACTAGGTGTCAAAGCTGTTAATGGGCCATCTTCAACATAATATTTAGCCCTTCCTTTATTTATTTTTATCTATCTATTTATTTACGGCATCGGATCTTAGTTTCAGCAGGTGGGATCTTCATTCCGCCACGCGGGATCTTTCCTTGAGGTGCATGAACTCTCTAGTTTGTGGTTCGCAGGCTCAGTAGTTGTAGCACAGGGTATTAGACGCTCCGTGGCATGTGGGAGCTTAGTTTCCAGGGATCGGATCTGAGTCCCCTGTATTACAAGGTGGATTCGCAACCATTGGACCACCAGGGAAGTCCCTAGCCCTTCTTACAAGGGAATGAAGGTTAGAAGCTGGAAAAAGAGAGAAGAGTAAAGGCTTCCTTGTCTCAAAAGGCAGTCATTCACTCTTTCTGTCCATCAAGTAACATCAACAGCCAAATCCAAAAGGTGAGACAAGCAGAGACTCCCAGCCCTCCAGGAAACACATCTCCTGGGCTGGGTGAACTCTTCCCCAGCTCATCTTCCAAGCAGGAGGAATGGGACCTGCCTTCTGTCTCCTGCCTTTCACTGTTGATGGCTTTGGGTGAAGAAATAGCTGGTCCCCAAACCAAAGGTTTTCTCACTTTGAAGTTTGCACCTTTCTATGATCTCCGGGAAACAGACCTGAGTTGGTGCCCTGGAATCTTGTGCCATAAGAAAATCAGGGGATCGGCTGCACGTCCCAAGTTCTGCCTTAGCTTGGGGCTTTCTGCTTGACTCACCACAATGCTGTTCCCAACAAGCACCACAGCCACAAGGATCTAAAGTACAAATCCGACAGTCACTCTGCTCCTCCATCCACAGCCCGCTGCTCCCCGGTTGACTCTAAGGCCCTTTACACCCCAGCTCCTGCTTCCCTCGCCAGGCTCACTCCTTGCCCGTGGCCCACCTCCCTCTCTACTTCTGAGCTATCTCTTACCTCACAGGCCATTCCTAGCACCTGGAGAGCCCACTTCTCCACTCCTCTCTCTACCAACAGGGACCTTCCTCCCGTATGTTTCCATGGTCCACCCCTCCCCATCCCCCAGCCTCTCCCTGCTGCCAGGTATCTGTTTGCAAGCTTCCTGCAGGCCAAGACTACGTTTGTGTGGCTCAGCTTGGTTCCCCAGGGTCTAGGTCAGTGTATGGAAGAGTAAGCCCATGGTATTCACCTAAAGAAGACATAGAAATCATTATAAGACACAGCTTCAATTCGAAACATCCTTAGGTGAAAGCAAGAATTCTGTTTCTACCATGAAATAACATGAAAAACACTTTGGGTCATCCAAATATAATTTATTCATATGTATGAAAACTGCATTCAAATACAAATACAGAAGGTAAAAACAGAATTCTGATGAATTTTTGTTTTTGTTCTTCTCAAAATATATTTGGCTCAAGTATATCCTGATGGGTCATTTGTGGTGACATTTTGACGTAGGTGATGGGTAGACCCCAAGGTGACCCTCAGTGATCCCCACCTCCTGGTGTCTTGCTCTTGTGTAATCCCCTCCTCTTGAGTGTGGACAGAGCCTGTGATTGGCTTCTAACCAACACAATATGGCAGGGGTGATGAGATGCTGTTTGGGATTGCATTACAGCACGCAGACACGGTCTTGCCAGCAGACTCACTCTAGGGGTCTCCTTGTTGACTTGAAGTAGCAGCCTCCCTGCGGAAGCCCATATGATCAGAACTGCAGGCAGCACTTAGATCACGGTCAGCAATCAGCATAGGCTCTCAGACCTGTGGTCCTACAAGCACAAGCACGTGACGTCTGACAACATCCCGAGGGAGCTTAGGAGTGGGTCCTTCCCCAGTCGGACCTCCAGATGACACCCCAGACCCACGTGACCCTTGACTGCAGCCTTGTGAGACCCAGGCAGAGGGGCTAGCTAAGTTCTGTCTGGACTTGTGACCCACAGAAACAATGAGATAATAAACGTGCATTGTTCTAAGCTGCTTAAGTTAGTGGTCATTTGTTGCTCAGCGATAACTGACAGTGTGTACCATTTATGGATACCTGTGTGGATAAGAAGGGTGGGGTGATGTGGGGAGAGCTTGCCTGTGGGGTTGCCAGGGGTTTGTACAGCTACGTGCCAGAGAGTGAGCAGAAGAGGGCAGCCTCTGCCGGCTGGGGTGATGAGATATCATCTCTGGTTGTATTATAGCATGTAGTGCTACACTCTCTTTTGAAGAGTGTATCAAGTAGGAGTCATTTGCTTGCAAGTAACAGAGACAAACCCTACAAAGTTCAGGCAAAAAAACAATAAAAAATAAAGGTGAGGCGGGGGAGGGGGGAGAATTTGTGGTGAGGGTACCAGGGCAAGAAATGCAGAATGGCCTCAGTGATGGAGATGGGTTAATGGGAGAGTGAACTGCAGAGACACCTCTAAAAGTGATGCCAGAGAAGGTGCCTCAACTCTGCACCACTTCATGCCTTTTCCCTAAGCTGGCGACTCAGGCAGTTTGAACCGCTTTTTGCCTTTTGGTTGCATCAGAGCCAGTGGCCTCACCATGTTCACAGATCTTTATCTTCAGCTCCATCACTAGGCTATTAGCAAAATGGATGCCTTTGGTCTAGAAATATCTGTCAGTGGTGTGCCGCCCGGTCTCATGCAAGACCCTATACTGTGAGTCAGAGACTACTTAGGGCTCTGAAATGCACTCACAGACCATCAGGCTCAGGGTGCAGGTGGCAGAATGGTGGGACTAGACCACAGGTAGAGAAACTAGAAAGAGGGTTTGTCTTAAGTCCTGCAAATATGAGCACTTTAAGGACTCACTGGGCTCAGGACAGTACTGGAAGCTGAAGCCCCAAGAAGGGGACCAAGGGGCTCCACGGAGCCCCCAAGGGAACCAGGGTATTAAACAGGTTCAGGGATTCAGTCATTCCACGTGCTTCTGACCTGTAGGGAGTTCACAGGGTAGAGCCCAGTACAATCAAGGTAACCAGGGTACACCCTGACCCCCTGTAGCCTCCAAAGGGCTAGACCAAGAACAGGCAGATGGGTGCTGCCTGCAAGGGGTGCATGGTGAGAGGCCCAGGTCCTTGACTCTGGTGTCGCTGTGGGCAGGGAAGCAGGAACAGAAGGCCTGGGCACCCAGGACTGATGCTGCCATGAGGAATATTTGTATGGAGAAGGGAAGGGAACAGTTTGAAGGGCAGATCCCAGCACCTCCCTTGATGGTCAGGGAAGGCCATGTGAGTTTGTATTACAGACCTCTCCACCTCTCTGATGGTGGGTATGGTGAAAAGACTCTTGTCATGTGTAGTATACTCTGGGCAAGGTGACAGTCACATGGCGACCCCTGCCCCCCACACAGGGGTGATTCTGTCTCTGCAGCACCTTGGAGGTGCTCCCGTGGTGATGCAATGACAGCTCTGACTACAAGCTGAGCCAGCATGTCCCACACCATGACTCGGCCATTCAGGAAGGACAGCGGCTGCTGACACACACAGGGGCAAGCAAGCTTCATCTTTCTTTAGATGGGAGCCGCTGTGGTAGGGTGATAGCTACAAACAACTGGAGAGGGAAACGTGAACACTGTTCCTAAAGTAAAGAGGTAGGGTTTGGTGTATTTCAGAATCATTTTGTTCAAATAACAAACCTCAGCATACATTCTGGGGAGAATGTTTGCCATGGCCCTTCCTCCTCCCCAGGCACCCACACCGTCTCCTGGGCAAGCACCGCATCCCAGCTCCCTCTGGAGTGTGAGTTCAGGCATTCTGGAAGAAGTATCTCCAAGGTCTGCAGAGATGCCTGACTGGATGGCTGAGCTTCTGGAGAGGGGTCAATACTTAGGAGCAACATATCAATACACGGAGACTTTTGCTTTCTCTAGAGGTTTTTTACTATAGTGCTAAACAGGGATGGGAGGGAGCAGAGAAAAAGAACAGAGGTGGTGTATGAGGAAGGAAAGAGTGAGCCTTCAGTAAACACAAATTTAAGATAGGGGGTAAACAGGTTTACAGGTACATATTTTCAATGTAATTTAAAAGTGCAGGGAGTTAAACTTTGAGTTAAGAGAAAAAAGTGATTGTCTTTTGCAAGTTAAGTTTCAGTCAATTCATATAACTGTGGTGCTGGAGAAGACTCTTGAGAGTCTCTTGGACTGCAAGGAGATCAAACCAGTCAATCCTAAAGGAAATCAGTCCTAAATATTCATTGGAAGGACTGATGCTGAAACTGAAGCCCCAGTCTTTGGCCACCTGATGCGAAGAGCCGACTTATTGGGAAAGACCCTGATGCTGGGAAAGACTGAAGGCAGGAGAAGGGGGTGACAGAGGATGAGATTGGTTGGATGGCCACCACTGATCCAATGGACATGAGTTTGAGCAAGTTCCTGGAGATAGTGAAGGGCAGGGAAGCCCGGTGTGCTGTAGTCCATGGGGTTGCAAAGAGTCGGACATGACTGAGCAACTGAAAAACAACGACAACAGGGGAAGGAGGTCCAGTGGCTTCTGAGCAGGGGTCGGGTCATGGATTCTATCAGTGGAGCCACTTGGGGCAGCCAGCATGGCAGCCTGTGTCCCAAGAGACGATGCCAAACCTGGGCCACAGGGAGGCACTACCAACACAATAGGTGTCCAGCCAATCGGCCTCACTTTGCTCCAGTCCCACATCCACTCTTCCCAGGTTATTTCAATCCTGGGAAAGAAGTGCTTTCCGGTCACTAGAAGAGGGATTTCCCTGGAAGGTAATGAATGGCTCTGCCTCCTGCACTGAGCCTGTGGGGCTGAGATACTGAGAGTTGGCCTCCAAGTGTCTAAGTGTCGCTGGACAAGTGTCTCCAGACAAGAAAAAGAATCAGGATTGGTAAGAAGAGCAAAGGAAGAGCCCAGCCCCTGGAACATTCAATGAGAGAGAACCAGTCTGGGAGGTCTCTGGGTCCCCTGGGGGCGGGTCTCACTTCTGTGACCTTGCTCTTGACCCTTTCAAACTTCTACGTTCACAGTTAAGACTTTCGGCTGTCCCATCCACAAGTCTTTTTTTTAATTTAAAAAATTTTTTTGATGTGTGAGATCTCAGTTTCCCTGACCAGGGACGGAATCCACGCCTCCTCCAGTGAAAGCACAGGCTCCTAACCACTGGACTGCCAGGGAAGTCCCCCATCCACAGTTCTCTGTAGTTAAGTGACAGATGACACATGCACACACACAATCCACAGTTTTGCCTGCAAGAATGATAGTTTTCATATAAACCACAGAATATATTTAATTCAAATTAAACATGAAACTAGAGTAACGTTCGGTCCTTATCAAGTAGCAATTACATTGTTTAAAAAAAAAAAAGAACAGTACATTTCTGTCTACATTCTGGCAATCCAACAAGGCACAAGGCGATCCAGTTTGCTGAGGTGACGGATCCAGCAGTCACCCCCAATGCTCGTGGTTCTGAGGGGTCGGGGAGACACAGACCATACTTCATACAAAATGATTCTGCAGCATGTCTGAAGGAGAGGAAACTCCCTTGTGATAGATGAGAAGCAAAGTCCAAGCAGCAGGAAGTAGGTGAGCATAATGGATGTACTTCATTAAATAGAGTGTTAATGCATGGCTCTTTGTTCATTCCAAGTTGCCCATGGTGCTGCCTGTGTGAACAGCAGAGACAAAAGCTTCCAACACATGTCTCGGCAATGATACACCTTCCACTGTAGGTATCTCTCTTTAAAAAAGAAAAAAAATTTTTTTTGGCATGATTCTTTCCCATGTAGAGAAAGCCAACTTCTTCAAGACACAGGTCATCCAGCTTTAAGTGTCAGCCTCTGCTCTCTCCTGGGGCTGTGAGAAGGCCACATCCAGCATGGTGAGGCCTTTCTTCTTCCCCTTCACTGAAAGCTTCTCACTGTTTGGTCTATGAAGATTAACATCTGCCTGCCCCTGCTCCACTCGCCAGGGCGGAAGGGGTCAAGGGTGGGGCGTGGCTTTCTTCACAGGGCGGTGCTTTCTGTATCATTGTCCATATCCAACAGAATGCGGCCGGGCAGGTCTTTGCTGGCTGAGTCTGAATGCATTTCAGGAAAGATGCTGCGAAGCGGTTCTGAAACCCTAGAATTGGCGTCTGGACAAAAACATGAGGAGACATGGTATCAGTGGTGTGGAAATGCCGAAGAGGCCACCGAGGTTCTCTGAGAAGGAGAGAAGCTGGAGAGTTTGAGGGTCAGCCCATGCACGCACACTCCCCTACTGCAGGCACCATTAGCCCTAAGAAGTTGAGTCAAGCCTTGGAGACCCCAGGGACAGCCACGTGGCACAGACCACCTGGCTCTGGTGGTCCTTTCTGGGAGCCCATGGCAATCCTCAGAGATACAACCCTTGGAGGATCTGCTTGCTGTGACTGAGGAAGAGAGACCTTATTCCTACCAATAGCTCTAAAGCATTAACTGAAATCTGCTGACAACATCTGGGCTGCGGGAAGGGCTGAGCTTCACTGGAAAGGGTTCCCTCTTCTGAGGCTGGTGAGTTTCCTCCTGATACTAATGAATGCTGTGGCCTCAACCTCGGCATTAGTGACATGTGGGGCCAGATCACCCTGGGTGTGGGGCTGTCTTATGCACTGTAGGATGCTGAGCAGCAGCATCCCTGCCCTTAACCCATGAGATGCTAATGGCACACAGCTCTCCTTCCCGCAGCTGACAACCAAAGATATCTCTAGTCACTGCCAAATGTCCTTGGGAAGAGGGTGGGATGGCACAATCACCCCTGGCTGGCAATCACTGAGGCAGAGCACCAAATCTCCTACAAATATTAATTTTCACATCTATTTCTAATACTTGTGCAAGCACGTGCTAAATTGCTTCAGTCATGTCCGACTCTGTGTGACCCTGTGGATTGTAGCTCACCAGGCTCCTCTGTCCATGGGACTCTCCAGGCAAGAATCCTGGAGTGGGTTGCCATGCCCTCCTTCAAGGGATTTCCTGACCCAGGGATTGAACCCGTGTCTCCTACATCTCCTGCACTGGCAGGTGGGTTCTTTACCACTAGCACCACCTGGGAAGCCCGTTTCTAAGACTTATATACCTCCAATTCCTTTTTCGTGTCTTATTACGATGGCTGGAACTCCTTCAGTGAGATGGCAAATACATGGTCCTCAAGCCATGATTGCTCACAGGACACCTGAACCAATCACAGCCCTCTTCCTAGTGAGATGGTGGGTCTCAGATTCCTTCATCATGAACAAATACTTGCTCAGCACCTACCACATTCTAGCTGTGAAGACGCAATAGTGAACAAGTCAGACACAGCTTTAGTTGAAGCCCATGGCCAAGTTGGGGAGACAGGCCTTCTGGTCTTGAAAAACTTGTTTCTCTAGTAGATGTGAATTCTAGCAAATGATGAGCCTTGTTAGGGATTTTAGGGCAGTGGAAGAGAGGCGGGAGATGTTTAGATGTGTTGTAGTTTCCTTTTGCCAGGTTAGAGCTAGTCATGTAGGGAGCAGGAAGTGGGTGGTGGGGCGGCAGGGGGGACGTGTGGTGGGGTTTTCCTGTTATGCTTAGAGCTGCTTTTCTGTACTGGCTGTGGTGCAGTATGCCCTTGCTAGAAGCTGCTTTCAACGGTACTAAAACAGTACTAAACAGTACTTCTGTTTTAGCCACTCCTGATCCACATAGGCAGAACTGGCAAATGCAGTTGTATCCTGAGAGGCTCACTTCTTTGAGACTCCTGCTCTGACACATCCCTACAGCTCTGAGGTGTGAGATCTACTTACTTCCTGGGGTGTCCCTTTTCTCTCAGTCACTCCTGGGTTGGCAGACCATCCCTTGAGATTTGCTATGCACCATAACTCAGGTGAATATCCGAATTTATGGAGGTGCCAAGGTGTCAAAGAGCTGAGGTGCTGCGTGTCATTTCAGATAGCTCAGGTCTTATGGTAATCATAACGTCAACTGAGTGTGCTGAACGGCACTGTCTAAAGGTACAGGAAAGGGTGTCTATGTACACAGAATACAATGTCTCAGATTTGTCCTCAGCAGAATGAAGGTCAACGAGGGCAGGGACCACGTCTGTCCTACTTACAGTGCGTCCTTGGTGCCCAGAACAGTGATGAGTTAATAGCAGATATTCAATAAACATTGTGGCTGTTTGTGTCTGTCTGGACAGAAGAATAGATAAAAAGTCATCTAGTCCAGCCATCTTTCTAATCCTCTTTGCCGACAGCCTCATGTAAAGAAGTGGCCATGTCTTGAAGACAACACTGATACAAGAAACTCAATGCACATTCAACCCCTTTACCATTATCCCAACCCAGCAAGACAGATGGGACAATCAGCCAGTGCCGCTCCCTGGCTCATAGACTTTACACAGAACCATGGAACTGACATGCATGATGCAAAGGGAGTGTGCATATGAGTTAGATTTCTACTGATCAGTATCTATTTACATGTAAACGTAACACTATCAGTAACAGATCCTTTTCAGAGTACAAACTTGTTATTTTTCTTCTTTTTCTTTTTTTAACATCACCAATAATTTCTGGACTTGACTTTTCTGAATTTCTCTAGCTATTTATGATGAACACACATTACTTACATACTTAGAAGAAAAATGTGTGGTGGGACATAGAGGAAATTCCTTTACTTCACATTGCCTGGTTTGCCTGAGGCTGGTGGATTTCTCCCATCTCACTTTTATATGAACCATTTCTTGAAAGAAAACTACAAATCTGTTTACACACAAAAAGCAGTAAGAATCACGGCATGTGTGCAGAGCCAGCTTTCAGAAAGAGACAGATTTTTATCCCAGTGGCCAAAGCTACTGAGCAGCTGCTACTTTCCAGGTGTGGTGCTGAGTGCGCCACACACGTCACCACATCACAGCATCACACTGAACCCTCGTGAAATCACCCCAAGGCGGCACTGGCACCGCCATAAGACAAGCAAGGGGGGGAGTCTTGGGCGGGGCTCGGCTCTCTGATCCAGGGGACACAGCCAGCACTGGAAGGAGGAGCTAAGCCAGACTGGCTGGGCTCTGGAGCCTGGTTCTTAATTTGCAGAAGGCCTCTCCACCTCCCTAGAGGAGTCTAGATGCCCCTGGAAGAGGGGCCTGGGAGAGAAGACAGCACCTGAGCAGATAATGGCTTGAGGCTTAGACTCTTGGCCTCATTTTAGTGACTTAAAGTGTCACTAGTCCCTTTAGTGACTTAAAGACTTTCGGCTCATTATTTGCAAAGGAGATAAAGGTTCTTTTAGGAAGATGCCTATAGGAGCCCTTCAATGTTTTTTAAAAAAACATCTTCAAAACTTTCTGGCTATGGATTTACTTACGCAAGGCATCATTTTTCATTATACGCACTCCAAGATGGGCTGGTCTTTGAGCATATTTCTTGGAGTTAAGTTCATATGAAAAGTATTATAAGAAGGCTGAGCAAGAGGGCCAAGTCACAGCCTCTGCTTGCTGGTAGAATGCCATGTGGTTCACCATTGCTCTGGGGCTCTGGCTAACATACCCTGGATCCTCCAGTTCCACGAACAGAGGAGCCTGGTGGGCTACAGTCCATGGGGCTTCAAAGAGTTGGACACGACTGAGATACTGAGCACGCACACACACATCGAAGGGTGGGCCTTCTGAGGGTGGGAACTGGCATTCTACAGTTAGGGTACAGTCCTAGGAAGTCTGTCACGCCAACAATATTTAGTAGTGATTTAGGTGGTAAGCCTACCCTTCAGAAAGGCCAAGGTTATTCTGATAGCCACTCTGACACGTTAAGGGGTCCAAACACAGACCTGAAATTAAACATTTCAGGCACAAGTGCAGGGTGAACCACCCCCCTCTCAACCATTAAACCCTTCTCTAAGCTAGAGTCTGAGGAAATGACTTCCTTATAATCCTCATCAGTTTTCTAGGGTTGGGAGAGGCTTACTCATCTGCAAGCGACTTTGAGTCAACTTTTTATTATTTCAGTCAAAGGAGAGCGCCTGTTCTGGTCTCACTGGATGTTTATCTTGACATGATCCTGACATCCACTTATTAAAAATACAATGCAACTACAAGCAGAAGCCACTTACATGTCCAACTGTGAGCAATAAACATCTGCTTAATGAAATATCATGTAGTCACTGAAAAACTACATTATAACATGGGAAATAGCATATCATATAAAGTTATAAAAATTATATCATAATATAAGAAAGAGCACATGATGTAAAGTAAAATAAAAACGTAAAATCAAACTCTGTATATGCCAAACAATTATGATCATGCATCCCTTTGCCTTTTAGGAAAAAAAAACTAGAAGGAAAAAATAAAATATGAATAGTGGACTTCTTCAATTATGGAAGGGTGATTTCTTATTGTTTCTAATTTCCCAATTTGCTTTAGTATCCATATTTATTTTTTTAATATATTACTTTTTTGGAAAATTTTTTTTTTTTAGTATGGACCATTTTTATGGTCTTTATTGAATTTGTTACAATATTGCTTCTGTTTTATATTTTGGTTTTTTGGCCACCAGGCCTGTGGCATCTTAGCTCCCCAGCCAGGGATCGAACCTGCACCCCCTACATTGGAAGGTGAATTCTCAACCACTGAACCACAAGGGAAGTCCCAATACGTTACTTTCATTTTATTAAAAAAATGCTTAATTTTAAAAAGCAAAAGCTATGAGAACCAGCAAAATGTCGACTGTTTGATACGATTATTGTGACTGGTTTCTACCACTGTGCAGTGGACGAATGATTTACTAAATTAACTTTCAGGCTCACTAAATTAAGAATATCTTCTACTCCATTCCTGCACAGGGAGCTCAGCACAGGGCTCTCTGATGACCTAGAGGGGTGGTAGGGTGGGTGAGGGGGTAGGTGGTGGAAGGGAGGCTCAAGACAGAGGGGATATATGTATACATATAATTGATTCATGCTCTTGTACAGCAGAAACTAACACAACACTGTAAAGCAATTATACTCCGATAAAAAAATATATGTATCTTCTAGTCCAGAGCACTGTCTTTTCAACCCACTACCAAGTGGCACATTGGAATCAAAATACTGGGCTCCAGACCTGACATGTCTGGATCTGGGCATGTGAGTCTTTAAAATGGTGACATACGAATCTAATACCTAACTCTGATTATCTATTTTTTCTCGATAAAAATGATAATAAATAGCTACCACTGACTCAGACCCCCTGTATATTAAGAACTGTAAGGTCCTTTCCTTATTTTATCTACTGTAACGCCTTGGATAGTTACTCTCGCAAATGTCACCATTTTACAGAGCAACCCGGTGATGCGGTGCCGCTGTTCCACAGAAAGCTGAAATTCGAATTCAGGCATGTCTGGTTCTAGTGTGGTTTTTCACTACCCCTCAAGCCTGCCCGGAACAGAAAAGACTAGAAGTTGAGGAGGTGACAAGGCCAGCCCGGTGACACGGGAGTGTGAACACAGTACTCACAGTCCTTGGCAGCAAGCATGAACAAAGCCAGCCTCCCTCAGTGCATGCACGGTTAGTGGGGGTGCGAGCAGGCAGGGTTAGAGTGAACGGTTAACATCGGGCATTAGTGCGCGGACATGATCATCAAGTAGCAACAATGCTTTGGCCAATCAGGTGCCTTTTCCTTACCATTAAATATTCCAATTTCAGTTCTTACTGAATATGGCAGGTCATACATCTAAATTATTTAATGAAATGTTTAGATTAGAACACTCTAAAATCTATTACTTTAAAAACAGCAAGATGTAAACTCTTTTCCTTGCAAAGCTAAAATCCTACGGCTCTTTTTTCCTACTGCCTTCTAGAGTTAACAATTAAGAAGGGATTCAGAAGGACAGCAGAATCCCTCCTTTCTCTGGTGCTGAGCTGCCAGAAATTGACTGCCAAACCTGTTTGGTATCAGGAATCTCTCCTGAGAGCTTATCTTAATCCCCAGGCCATAAGTTTTTAAGATTAAATGCTCTCAGTGAATAACCTGTTTTCAGGAATTCATCTGTCTAGAGTTTTCCAAGTGAAAACATGATTTCATAATAAAGGACTACCTGTCTAGGGAAGTTAAAACATTTTCTTCTTCTTGAAAAACCCAATGACTGTATTCCAGATTGGTTAACAGCAGCATGATCAACACAAGCATATTCGTAAATTCTAGATGCTGGCCTTTTATGTACTTCTAATGGCAATTCAGGGGATTTGAAGAAATTAAAAATTAATTCTGTAAAACAAAGATATGGTGACCTGGAATTTCTTGAGTTAGGAGAATTCAAAGTACAGATTGGTTTTTACAATATTTAGCTAATATCCTAGGAAAAGTATTTATAATATCAAATTTCACTTATCTGACAGTTGTTAAAGTACAGAACATTACAGTGTCATAGCACATCAATAAAATAAGTTTCTGGAATAAAAACACCCGGATAACAATGGTAGTGAAGAGCAGATACAATTCTGATTGTAGTCTTTCCTCTAAAGAAAAGGGAAGATCTGGAAATAAAATTCTGATGTATCACAAGAATTAAAGTGTTAAAAGGCTCAGCCTTAATTAGGGTTTAGTCTTTTCACTCTGTGATTTCCACACCCAATTGGGTAACTGCAGACTTCTGGGTTCATTACCCAGGAGTCAGGAAGGTAGAATAAGACCTGAGCCCTCCACTGGTTGTAAAGATTGAGTTCTTGTTTTCCCTTTCTGGTTTTTACAGAAAGTCTTCCTCAGGCCAAAGCTGGGAAAACTCTAAGTAGCCCACTGAAGGCTTAAGGCTCAGGTCAGCTGATTAGAACTGAGTTGGACACATGACAAGAGCCTTATGCTGTCCAAGCGTGGACCTAAAGGCTAGATTCAGATGAGCCTCACAGTACCTTTCAAAAAGCTCATGTGGTTTAAGAAAGCAAAATGTAAGCATGCCAGAATGCAAAGAAATTTAGTGTGGGATCTTTGGAGAAAGAACTTTTTTGGAGGGGATGGGGGATCCTGAGAATTTTAAACACCAAATTAAGAAGCTCCATGCAGTTAATTCAAAATTAAAGCTCAAGACATAAGGGATGCCATTTTCTGGGCTAACTGCACCCCAGTTCTCTTTGGTTGGACGCTGAGGAGCCAATCAATGACAGGGAAATCACGCTGAGCAGAGCAGACGCTTGGGAAAAGCTTACCAAAAAGAAAGGAAACATTTCTTAGTATTCTTATCTGAGCGGCTTGAAATTGGGCTCGAGATCTATTGACACCTACATCTCGAATTTGGAGCACTGCAGCTCCAAGTGCTTCTGATATAAACAAGAGTGATGTCTACCTGCTAGAGAATGGATGGCAGGGGGTCGGACGGCTGCTCTTGAGCGCAAAGTCAAAAACACGTATACAAAACATGGCTAAGCAGGAGCATTTGGGGCTGCGGGCAAGCTGCTTGGGGAGGGTTACAGACCTTACTCCTGGAAACCTTCCCCACCTGTGAGGGCGCTAGGAAGGGCATCTATTGGGAAACAAACAAACAAACAAACCAGTGTGGCTTTGTTTTTTAAATAAAAGCTGAGGTGTCATCAGAAAAAAAAAGCTCACAATTTATAACACATGTAAATCACGCAATATATTCCTGGGGGAAAAAAGTTATCAAAAGAGAAACTAGTCGGTTAACCCTCGTCACTTAGGGTGGGATGTATCCTTTGCTCATTTTTAGCAGAGATGTTATTCAACATGGCTGGAGGGCCCAGAGATATATTTCAGCTACTTCTCTAAAAACAGCTCCACTTAGGAAAAATGTAAAACTAGGCTGTTCTAAGAAATTATTCAAAGCTCCTAATTACCATTTTTAAAAACATTAAAAAAAAATCCATCCATCTCATCCTTAAACAGTAAATTGGAGCACTTGAGATGGAAATTAAAAAAAAAAATCACAATTAAATAAATGGTTATGTTCCAGACTGCCAATAAAAAATATCCCATGAGACAGGTAAAATCTGTACAATCATCAATACCTAAAACAGGTTTTCATAGAATTAAAAGGAAATCTCAATTCTTCTGTTCTTTGCCATTAAAGGCTGGCATTCTCATGCGTCTCAAATCTCCCTGCTGAGAGCATCCAGTTAGCACAAAACATAGTTTTTAAGATTATACCTGAAATGCTTCACTTACTGTAAATTACTCTTGAAAAGAAAACAAGCATTTTAATGAGTTCACTAAGAAATGAATATCATGCTCGAGTTGGACAATACCTTCCACTTGGATGAGGTCATTATACCTAGAAAATGTAAACGTAGATGGTTCTCAAACATAGTGACCCTATACATCAGGGGCTGGCAAACCTGAGGGCCAGGTAGGAACTCTGAAGGCTCTGGGAGTATAGGACTTTCCAAAGGCCGACACAACTCTGCTGTTTTAGCATAGAAGCGTCTAGAAAGAACATGTCAACAAACGGAAGGCTTTATTTATGAAAACAAGCTGGGGGCCAGATTTGGCCCGCAGTCCTGGTTTGCCAACCCCTGATGTAAAATCGAAGCCTAAATGAAGGAGAATAGTAATAAAGCAAGGTAGAGTTGGCAAGGGGAACTGTCTGAATCCATTTCCCACTTACCTGTGACTATTTTGGAGGCGGTGGGAGCTGCGATGCTGAGGTTGCCGTCCCCGGCGGCGTGCGCGCCGGGAGGATGAGGGGGCGGGGGCACGTTGGGCCGGTTCCTTGGCTTTGGTACTGGTCTCGGTCTCGGTAAGGTTCCAGCGTGTGGCTGTGCGGTCTCGGGGTTACTCACCGCCTGGCCGGGGTTCTGTTTTCCGAGGGGCGGAGTGCTGGGGGGCGTCGGAGTCTGGGGAGGGGTGTGGGACGACTGCTCGAGTCCAGGCTCACCGGGCGCCGGTGGGCCCTGGCTGCCCGGCTTGGTGAGCGCCGACGGCGATGCGGCCTGCGTGGGGGGCTGCGGCGGCGGGTGGCTGGGGGCTTGGATCGGAGGCAGGCTGCTGGAGTACCTCCGCGGTGCCGAGAGCTGCGACGTGGCGCAGGGCTGGCCCGGGGCCTGGCCCGGGGGCTGGGTGGGGGGAGAAGGGCTGCGGGTGGACGGCTTTGGCGACAGGCTGGGTGGGTGCTGAGATGTTCCTGGAGAACTCTGGCCCCCGGGGTGGCCGGGAGGCGGGTTTCCTGGTTTCGGGGGTGCTGGAGCAGGTTTTTTAACAGCTGCGCAAAGGAAAAACATCTCTCAGGAAGCGGAGCGCTGGGGATGGCCAACACCCCCTGGACCAGGGTACCGAGCTTAATCTCACCATGTAAGCCAGGTGAGATCCGGACCTGCCCCCACTCCCAACCCCATGTCAGCCAGGGGCACCCCCCTCCGTGGTCCTCCTCGCCCAACCCCACAGTCTCAGCCTAACCATGAGAAAAGCGTCTGACACACGCAAATTGACAGACTGTCTTCAAAATGCCAGGACTCCCCAGAACTGTCAAGGCCACGAAAAACTAAGGGAAGACTAAGAAACTGTCACAGTCCAGAAACGGTAAGGAGAGGTGGTGTTGACTAAATGCTACATGCTGTCCTGGGGGTCGGGGATCAAGCTGGGGTCAGAAGAGGGCCAGTAGAGGAAATATTGGTGAGATCTGAACAAAATACAGAGTTTGGTTAGTAGTAATGTACCAGGGTTGGTTTCACAGCCAACTCTGGTGATAAAGTACCCTGGTGATGGGAGATGTTACCCATAGGGGAAAGTGAGTGAGAAGTACACCGAAACTCTTAGACTACCTTTGCAACTTTTCTGTAAATCTAAAATTATTCCAAAATAAAAAGGCTATTTTTTTAAAAAGTACATTGTACACATATAGGTCTTTAAAAACCTGTCATTTTAAAAGCTGAATGATTAGAAAACTCAGTTAACAGAGGCTGACCCACTTACATGGAGTCAAGCACCTTAAGACCAGCTAAGTATTATTCGCTCAGTCGTGTCCGATTCTTTGCGACCCCATGGACTATAGCCTGCCAGGCTTCTCCATCCATGGAATTTTCCAGGCAAGAATACTGGAGTAGGTTGCCGTTTCCTTCTCCAAGAATAGCTAAGGAGGTCTCTAAGCATGACTGGGCCGCCTGTACGTAACCATGGACCCCTTGCCCTGAGGTATCATCTCCTAGAGGGCATGATATTTTTTTATTATTGAAAGAAATTCTACAAATTCCAGAATCATTTGTGCTAATAGATATATTCTAGATAAAAGTATAAATCTGGATGATGGCCTTGGATTCAGTTCCAAGAGTTGAACTGCATCACTCTACTCCCTACGTCAGCTAAGATCAGTATCACTGGGGGTGGGAATTGGGTACCAAGGATGGCAGGGTAGGAGAAAAAAACAAGTCTGGAGCTGGTGTGGGGTTGGGAGAAATAAGTGGAAAGGAGAAACTTTAGCATTTTTTCAAATTCTGCTGAGATCCTTCTAATCCTGCAAGAAAGGAAGAGGGAAACAAAGGGAAGAAATGAAGGTGTATCATTCACCTAATACGTGACTGGCACCAAGTTAGGCCCTTTACACAGACTGTCTCATTTAAGTCTCATAAGCCCACTGCAAGACAGGCATTATCATATCCATTTCATGTGCAGAAAACCGAGGCTCAGAGAGGTCAAGTGTTTGTAAAGGGTCACACAGCCAGTACAGAGCAGAGCAGAGGCTCACACCATGTCCTGTGGCCTCCTTGGACTCTTTTTCTCTCTCTTCTTCCTTCCTACGCTGCCTGGCTCCCTGCTCATAAGGTCCAGAATTCAGGAATAAAAAAGGAATAAAGTCTGCTCTGCTGGCTTGATAGAACTTTTGACCTTGGAAATGGGAAGATCTTTTCCCACAGAAACAACTAACCCACTGACAAAGGAATCTGGAACATTAGCTGCACTCTCTTTATCATAAGCAACTTAAAAAGAAAAATTTCCAGCATTCTGTTCTAAACAATATTAAGTACAAATTCATGCTGAATAAAAGATCATTCCTGACATTTAAGGGTGTAGCGGGAATCCAGAGAGAAAGCACGAGAGTAGCACAACAAGGTCCGAGTCCCGCGTGGAGGCCAGGCTGGGAGGAAAGCCTCGTCTAAGCCCACCCCGCAGGTGCTGGGAGGCTGAGCCAGGGTAGGTGGATGGTGCACAAAGGCTCAGACTCTTCTTGTGAGGAAACCTGAGATCTGTGATGCAGGAAAAACTCCTAAAGGGGCTATGAAGGAATCTCAACCTCGCTTCCAGGGCTATACCCGGAATCCAGGTAGAAAAGACCTAACTTCCCTCGAGCATCAGTTAGGATGCAGACAAAGATGACGGTGGCTTATAGGAGAGCCTCCGTAATAGCAAAACTGTTTTTTAATAGCAAAACTGTTATTTATTGTTTCCCCAGTCTTGGTTACTGAGATGATAACACAAGAAAATGAACTCAGAAATATACTCTTTGCCCATTTTTAAATGGGATATTCTGTTTTGCTATTGAATTGTATGAGTTTCTTATATATCTTGGATATTAACCTCTTGTGATTGGGGTAATAACTTCACAGTGAATACATGTATTAAATCATCACACTGTACACCTTAAAAATGTGGGATTCTGGATTGATACTGGAACAGAAAGAGAACTTTACTGGAAAAACTGGGGAAATGTGGTCAAAGCCTGAAGTTCAGCTAATAACACTGTTTCAGTGTTATTTCCTGATGTCTATAGTTGTTCCATAAAAGTATAAAAATTTAAGAGAGGTTCAGTGAAGACTATGTGTACATGTTCTACACTATCTCTGCAACTCTCCTTTAAGTCTAAAGTTATATCAAATTTAATATTAAAAAATATATTTTTTTGTTATATATATGTCATTTTATATTGAAGATCATCCATACTCCGATAAATGCAGTTTGGAGTTAAGACATAGGGTGCCCTGGTTCATGTGGAATTTAACTGGCTTTAGAAACATCTTCAGTGAATCATGTCTCTTTGTAGACCAGTTTCTCAGCCTCAGCATTACTGACATGTGGAGCTAGATGGTTCTCTGTTGCGGGGGGCTGTCTCGCACATGGTAGGATGTTTACCAGCATCTTGGTCCTCCACACACTAGATGCCAATACTGCTCCAAGTCTCCAGACATTGCCAAATGTCCCAGATGGTGGGAAGAGAGCAAAATCATCCCGAGATCTGAATCATTCAAGCTTCTCTAGCTCCCAAACCATACATATTTGAGTATCCTCTCTCTAACAGGCACGGGACCAGGACTAGGAATATAGGAGTGCGTGAGACAGGCAAGATCCCAGTTCTGTGAGCTATGAGGGGAGACGAGCAATATGTTAAAACACAAATTTAAAAATTTCAGATGGAGAAAAAGGCTCTGAAAGAAACAGAGTGATGTGATAAGAGAATGACTTGTGTGAGTGGTGGGCCTCAGTTCAGACTGGGTGGTCAGCGAGGGTTCACTGGGGAAGTCTTTGAGCTGAGACCTGAAGCATGGAGAGAACAGACAGCACAGAAATAAATCTGTGTCTGTACTGCCAACTGATCTTCAACAGGGTACCAAGAATACACAGTGGAAAAGGATAGTTTTTCCAACAGACGATGCTGGCAAAACTGGATACTCACATGTGAAAGAATGAAATGACACCCTTATCTTACACAAAACACAGAGGTCAACTCAAAATGGACTGAAGACTTAAATGTAAGACCCGAAACTGTAAAACTCTTTGAAGAAAACACAAGGGGAAAGCTTCATAACACTGGTGTTGGCAGCGGTTTCATGGATATGACATCAAATGCATAGGCAACAAAAGCAAAAATAGATGTGTGGGATTATATCAAACTACTAAGCTTTGGTAAAGCAACAAAAGAAACAGTCGGCAGAATGAAAAGGCGACTTACAGAATGGGAGAAAAATTTCAAAATCATGTATCGGAAAAGGTGTTAGTTCCCCCAATATATAAAGAACTCCTACAACTCAACAGCAAAATAAGTAATAACCTGATTTTAAAATAGACTCAAGACTTGATTAGGCATTTCTCTAAAGATGACATAAAAATGGCCAACAGACATATGAAAAGGTGCTCAACATTGTAACAATCAGGAAAATGCAAATCAAAACCAAAACGACATATTACCTCACACCTGCTAGAATGGCTAATATCAAAAAACAACAGACAGCAAGCATTGGTGAGAATATGGAAAAACTGGAACTCTTATACATTATTAGTGGGAATGTAGATAAGTACAGCCATTATGCCAAAGAATGCTCAAACTACCGCACAATTGCACTCATCTCACACACTAGTAAAGTAATGCTCAAAATTCTCCAAGCCAGGCTTCAGCAATATGTGAACCATGAACTTCCTGATGTTCAAGCTGGTTTTAGAAAAGGCAGAGGAACCAAAGATCAAATTGCCAACATCCGCTGGATCATGGAAAAAGCAAGAGAGTTCCAGAAAAACATCTATTTCTGCTTTACTGACTATGCCAAAGCCTTTGACTGTGTGGATCACAATAAACTGTGGAAAATTCTGAAAGAGATGGGAATACCAGACCTCCTGATCTGCCTCTTGAGAAATTTGTATGCAGGTCAGGAAGCAACAGTTAGAACTGGACATGGAACAACAGACTGGTTCCAAATAGGAAAAGGAGTTCATCAGGCTGTATATTGTCACCCTGTTTATTTAACTTATAGGCAGAGTACATCATGAGAAACGCCGGACTGGAAGAAACACAAGCTGGAATCAAGACTGCCGGGAGAAATATTAATAACCTCAGATATGCAGATGACACCACCCTTATGGCAGAAAGTGAAGAGGAACTCAAAAGCCTCTTGATGAAAGTGAAAGTGGAGAGTGAAAAAGTTGGCTTAAAGCTCAACATTCAGAAAACGAAGATCATGGCATCTGGTCCCATCACTTCATGGGAAATAGATGGGGAAACGGTGGAAACAGTGTCAGACTTTATTTTTCTGGGCTCCAAAATCACTACAGATGGTGACTGCAGCCATGAAATTAAAAGATTCTTACTCCTTGGAAGGAAAGCTATGACCAACCTAGATAGCATATTCAAAAGCAGAGACATTACTTTGCCAACAAAGGTTCGTCTAGTCAAGGCTATGGTTTTTCCTGTAGTCATGTATGGATGTGAGAGTTGGACTGTGAAGAAGGCTGAGCGCCAAAGAATTGATGCTTTTGAACTGTGGTGTTGGAGAAGACTCTTGAGAGTCCCTTGGACTGCAAGGATATCCAACCAGTCCATTCTGAAGGAGATCAGCCCTGGGATTTCTTGGGAAGGAATGATGCTAAAGCTGAAACTCCAGTTCTTTGGCCACCTCATGTGAAGAGTTGACTCATTGGAAAAGACTCTGATGCTGGGAGGGATTGGGGGCAGGAGGAGAAGGGGACGACAGAGGATGAGATGGCTGGATGGCATCACTGACTCGATGGACGTGAGTCTGGGTGAACTCGGGGAGTTGGTGATGGACAGGGAGGCCTGGCGTGCTGCGATTCATGGGGTCGCAAAGAGTCGGACACGACTGAGTGACTGATCTGATCTGACAGCCATTATGGAAAACAGAATGAAGTCTCCTAAAAAAAATTAAAAATAAAACTACCACATTGATTGAAGAATCTCACTTCTGAGTATTTATCCAAAAGAACTGAAATCAGGATTTTGAAGAGACTGTTTGCACATCCATGTCCACTGAAGCATGATTCACAATAGCCAGGATGTGGAAACAATCTATTGCCCATTGATGGATAACTGGATTTTTTTTTTTCTTTAAAGAAAAATGGTCATTTTTCCCAAGGAGGTGAAAAGGTATTTCTTAGTACAACTAATTTTTATCTCAATTTTATGATGAACAGGATATCAGCCCCTTAAGTGGCTCCTGATTTTTTAAATTTAGTATTCAGTATATTGGATATGGATCTTCTATACTTTATTTGCATCAAAAATTACTTCCAAATTTTTTTCTTACACTGAGAAGGGATGACTGGATTTTAAAAAAGTTGGTATATATATAAAATGGAATAGCCTCAAAAAGTAGGAAATTCTGTCATATATAACAATGCAGATGAACTTTAAAGACATGATGCGAAGTGAAACAACCTAGTCACAGAAAGACCTATTCTAACTGATTCCACTTACATGAGGTATCAAGAACAGTCAAACTCTTGGAACCAGGAGTGGAATGGGCGTTGCCAGGGACTGGGGGCAGGAGTAAAGACGGGGAGTGATGGAGAGCTGGTATTCAACAGGCATAAGGTATCAGTCATGTTAGGCAGCTTCTGGAGATCTCTTGTATATCACTGTGTCTACAATACAGGATTGTATTATGCACTGAAGAGTGCAGTACTGTCTATTATACACAAATATTTAAAAGGGTAGATCTCATGTGCTCCTACCCCAATAAAATAAAAAAGAAGGAACCATGTGAAGATGTGGGACAGAATGTTCTAGAAGAGAAAACATGTGCAGAAGCTCTAAAGAGGGAGTAAGCTTAGTGCATCTGAGGAACAGAGAGTGGACCAGTGAGGCTGAAGTCAGTAAAGGGACAAGGGAAGAGCTGGGCTCAGAGGGGCCAACCTAGACCACGTGGCCAGGCCATGCAGGGTGCCTGGTGGGAGGTCTGCATGGAAGGAATGGAGAGTTCCAGCCAGGATGACTCACTCAGCTTTGTGGCTTAAAGCCATCCCCCTCCTGATGGGCATTATGCTGAGCAAAATAGGTCAGAAAGAGAAATCCTGTATGATATCTCTTCTACATGGAATCTAAGATACAACGGAGTGGTGAATAAAACAAAAAAACAGCAGACTCAAAGATATATAGAACAAAACAGTGGTTACCACTAGGGAGAGGGATGCGGGGAGGGGCAAGAAAGGGGTATGGAAAAAAGGGGGTGTTATTATGGGATTATATTAAATCACGTGTGCAAAACTTTTGAAAAAACTGTAAAGCACTATAGAATTTAAAGAATTTTTCATTAAAAAAAAAAAAAAAAAGCCATGTCCCTGCCTGCGGGGGTGAGGACCACAGTGGCACAGGTGGGAGCAGGTCAGATTACATGTGAATGGGGACCCAGAGGCCCAGAGCCCAATCCAGAGAGCCTGGGGGCTCCCAGGCCCAGGAAGCCTGGCTGGGACAGAGGCTGTGGTTCTGAAAACAGAGTGAGGGCTTGGAACACCAGGTTCCTGGAAAACAGGGAGCATTTCTAGAGAAACGACTGTCTCTCAGGCTTGGTAGCTCAAACATATTCTGAAAGGTCTGTTTGCCTGCTCCCCATTTTTCCACTGCCCTTAGGGATTCTTTTCCTTAACGACTGGTATTTCTGCTTGCCACTTTACAACAGATGTGGAACCATCAGCCGGAGAGCTTCTCAGCCTGACCGCTACGCTGACCCAGGGAGGGGTGCGTGTCCCTCCCCGAGGGCACGAGTGAAGGTGGCGGGGACTTACCTCGGCGCACAGTGTGAGGGCTCGGGCCGGCGGAATTGTGCGCGGGGCCCACAGAGAGCTGATGGGAGCCGGCAGCTGCCTGGGCCTGGCTTGGGCCGGGGGCCGCCTGACTGCTGTTCCTCCCGGGCGCGGGGGCAGCTACAGAGTCCTTGGGCTTTGGAGGACTATGGGGAGCAGAAGCCACGTTAGATGTCAAGCATTTCCAGCTAGAAAAGCTAAACATGCTGTAAAGTATGGGATTCCCACTAGTTTTCCCCATAGCAGGCAAGGGGGTGGTCTGAACTTTTAAATAGCTCACTCAGGGTCTCTGAAGCTGGTATCTATTTGGTGCCAGCCAGGACCACAGATTTTGAGATTCATGGCACCAGATGGTCTTCCAACTACTCTGTCACTTAAAAATCATGAGAGGCCATTTTGCAGCAATCAATAAGAAATTTCAAGTTCTAATGAGCTTGTACTTAAATTGGGCAACATTTAAATACATGAAAGGGTTTTTGGACTTCAAAATAATACCATTTTGACATACACGTTGGACAAAACTAAGCAAATGGAGTAGCAAAACACTAATGCTATGCTAAATGATCAAGTGCTCAATTATTATCAATAATTTGGCCTGCAGGAAAGAGAAACTCTGAGAGGCTAAATGATTACTCAAGGTCCAGGGTGGGTTAATAGTGGCGTAGAGATCAGATCTGAGGTTCCACTAATCCCTGGCTCAGAACTTTGTATACTGAACTTTACAGCTACAATTTGTCAAGGTAAATGCCATTGATGAGATGTACCCCAAGATATCTACAGAGCACAAAAAACAAAGAGCAAATTGATGACGGAGATCCTATTTGTCCTTCTGCGGTGAAGACTAATTTCTGTCTTAAATAAAATATTTTGCCTGATTGAAACAAATTGAACGCTGCAGGTAAATGAAAATGTGTGAGTCTGCTAAGACTTTTTCTCCAAGCAAAAGATTTAGGCCCAAATGAACACCTGTGTGGCAGGAGTTATGGACAGGCCAAGGTGGAGCTTACAATGCGTGTTTGAAGCACCAGGGAGTTTGAGGCCTTAGTTATTTTTAACCAGGAGGTATATTTCCTTCAATTATGCTGGTAGAAAGGAATGTAGGAATGTACAAAGCCCTCAGTTAGCTATGAGAATTTAATGAGATTCTCATCTCATTATGCTTTGCACATGACAAGCAGTCTCTCCCCACCACAGGAGAAGACCTGAGGGAGCTCCCCCAAGGCAAAGTCACCTCTGGGCAGGAAAAAAGTGCACGATTCACAGGTGGCCATCCTTGTTTTACCTTTTATTTTACTTGATATATGACCGTTCAGTGCTTTATAGGTGGCCAAGGTAGACCAAATACAGTAAAAATGTTAGCATGTCCAAGAGGGGCTCATCTTTTATAGCAGCTGCCAGCTCTGAACCACCCAACATACCACCTCAAGTGGCTTCTCGTGGCTATCTGCCCAGGTCAGAGTGGAGAACTGAATTCACGCCAATTCAATAAAGGTCTCCAGGTCAAAGGTATTTTTCCCTAAAGCTGCTATAAATTCACAGTCCACTCCAGGTGGCTAATCAAAAGGTGAAGTAACCAAAGAGCCTCCGAAGAAAATCTACCATTACTTTCTACTTTGTACTCATGTATCCCCTCCCCTACAAGACTTAAAGTCAGGGGGCTGGGGGGATGCTCAGTATAGTGGCCAGCACAGTTATTCACTACATCTGATTGGATGGATGGCTGAATGGATGAGTGAAGGAATGCGAGGAATATAATTATCTTACTAACTTGTTACAGGCCAGCATTTACTAGTTAGCGTTCTGGATGACAACAAGCAAGTGCTACGTGAATAACGAGTATACATCAAACAGGTAGGAGAGGCTTATGACTGTGAGACACTCACTGGCTTCTAGCTTCCCACCCCTAAAGCAGTATGGTAAAGAATGCAAACAAATGTTGCTTTCTTTTGAAAACAGGAAAGGAAGCAAGCAATTTGCAGTCTTTTTTTCCATCCTTTGCCAGGAGGAGTGAAGGCAAAGATGGTTCATGCTGTGCCAAATGATCCTTGGGACATGGAGGCCATGCCCGCAGGCCAGCACCTGCAAGAAGGCTGGGGTGTCTGGCACCCACTGCCAGCAGAAGCTGGCCTCCTTACCTGCTGTCGCCCGGGCTGGGCCCCTGCTCCAGAATGCCTGCAGAGGAGGGGCCAGTCCCACCCCCTGTGCTGCTCTCGGCCCTAGAGCTCTGAGGAGGGGGCTCTGGGCCCGCCGGAGCCAAGGTGCTGCCATCTGTGGGCGGGAGTGGTGGCTGGAAAGCAGGGGATACGTGCTTTCTATTTAGGGTGCCACCCCGCCGGTGGGCCTGGAAGTCCATAAGCTTCACACCAAAGCTACACAGAGAGAAGAAAAGTGAGCAACACACCATGCGAGCCGACCACTGACACAGACGCCCGTCGGTCCCCGCATGTTAAACCCCACACGCGGGGACAGCCACCCCAGTTGCCCAGCATGCAATGAAGCAGCAAGGACCAGATGAATGGTCGCTCCTGTTACTCAGGCACGGAGTAACAGGGCTCTAAATCTGGACCTGGTACTGACCAACGTCCTTTCTGAAAGTGGGTGTGAGCAGCTGAAAGCAAACACGCAGGCCTCATCCTGAGTGAGCGCCATCATAACAGCGTGTTTATTTCCATAGTTTATTTCCACGAGGCCATCACCTGGAATCTGTGTGTTTCCCCATCAAGGTGGAAGCTGAGTGCAGAAGTGCCACCAGCAGCAAAGTCAGACAGCCTTACGTCACCTCTTAGGCTGAGATGTAGAAACTTAGGTCTGCTGCTGCTGCTAAGTCGCTTCAGTCGTGTCCGACTCTGTGCGACCCCATACATGGCAGTCCACCAGGCTCCCCTGTCCCTGGGATTCTCCAGGCAAGACCACTGGAGTGGGTTGCCATTTCCTTCTCCAATGCATGAAAGATTAAAGTGAAAGTGAAGTCGCTCAGTCAAGTCTGACTCTTAGCGACCCCATGGACTGCAGCCCACCAGGCTCCTCCATCCATGGGATTTTCCAGGCAAGAGTACTGGAGTGGGGTGCCATTGCCTTCTCCAATTTAGGTCTATGCGTATGCAAAGAATATATCCAAAAGGACGCGCTGTTTGTTGTTTAGCTGCTAAGTCATGTCCGACTCTTTTGCGACCCCATGGACTGTGGCCCACCAGGTTCCTCTGTGCATGGGATTCTCCAGACAAGAATACTGGAGTGGGTTGCCATTTCCTACTCCAAGGGATCTTTCTGACCCCACATCTCCTGCGTCTCTTGCATTGGCAGGCAGATTCTTTATCACTGAGCCACCAGGGAAGCCCAGAAATGATGGTAAATATGCAAAGAATATATCTGAGCAGATGTGTAGGACTGGAAAAATAGTTGCTCTGGGAAAGGAGATGGTGGTTGGACGATAGGTTAGAAGGAAGATTCACTTTCTACTGAAGCCACTGGTGTATGAACTTTAACCCTTTTGGCCAGTTCAAAAGATTAGAAAGGTATATGGCTGCCTGAGCTTGTGGTTACTGAGTCAGCTGGTGGGGAGAATCCATCCAGGAAGATGGCTGGGAACTCTTTAGCATGTGCTAAGTAGACCCTAACACTGCAGTCTGTAACTTCAGATACACAAAGGCTAATTCTGTGAAGGACAGTTTGTCATCAGGGAGCTCTTCTGCGTGTGTGAATGTGGGTTCAGAGGAGTGAAGCTTCTGCACATTGTAAATGTGGCCTCCAGAGTGACGGAACAGAAGAGTAAAGCCTTTTCTTTTGCTATGGGTTTTAAAAACAAAGAAACAACAAAAAGGCAAAACAAAAAAACAGACCTCACTTTAAGAGCGGGCAGTTAGAATAAGAGCTTGTTGTTTAGTTTTCATGTAAAACTATTTCCAGTAAGATTATTGCATGTACATGAGAAAAGCACGCGACTCCTAACTCAGCGTTACTGGTAAACACAGTAGCATTTCAGCATACATGTTGGACAGATTGGCATCTGAAGGCAAAAACCACAAATAGTCTTAATAACGTTTGAAAATCCCACAGATCACCCAAGGAGCCTAGTATAGAGACTAGTACTGCCTCTTACTAAGTCCGACACAGTTTTTTTTCTTCCAGAACTGGCAAAAACTGAGGCTCCTATGGTTGGCATCCAGTGAGGAACCAAGTTATACCAAAAACGTGTGTCTTTAGACACCAGCTCACACAGATCACCATGAGAGGTGGGTTGTTCTCATATTCACTCCTGGACAGACATCCTCAATATTTAACTCTTTTTTTTCTTTTTCTCCAATCAAGTACATTTAGTAACATTTAGTAACATGTGTGTGATGCTACTGTGTAGGGCTCATCACAGACCACCAAGCAAAGCTTGGATGCGCCAGGTACGAGTGTTAACTGGTGGCTACACACCTCCTGTCGGGACGGATTAATGTTTGCAACG
Organism: Bos javanicus; assembly: GCF_032452875.1. Taxonomy (NCBI): domain Eukaryota; kingdom Metazoa; phylum Chordata; class Mammalia; order Artiodactyla; family Bovidae; genus Bos; species Bos javanicus. The sequence continues at coordinate 22,566,247 of NC_083892.1, forward strand.
AACTAGAGCCGAGTTCCTGAAACTGTCTGGACTCTGACAGGCCTGGGTGCTCACTGAGTCTCTCCCGAGGGACAGGTCCACTGAGGCAGGACCAGGGACCATGGGTCGCTGCCTCTCCCCGTGCCAGCTCCCACCACCGTGAAGATCATAGCTCTGAACGCACCTCTCCTTCTTCACCAGGTCCCCCTCCATCACCGCCATGCTGGCAGGCCGCTTCCTCTCCAGGGTCCCCGAGTCGACAGGGTCGTTTCCAGTGTGGGATGAGTGATTGGAATTTGGGGTGGTGAGAGGTACGAACGCTTCTGACACGTTGAATTCCACCTCTGCCGGAAGAAAAAGAAGCGTGTACGTGAGACACAGCGCACAGTGGCCAAGAGAGCTGGAGGACACCCCACTGGGACAGGAGACTCCTCTCGTCCACGAGCCCTCACTATTTCACAAGGGGAAGCCCCAGGCACCTCATCTTCTTAACGACAGTTTCCCAAACCAAGGTAGGGGGGTAAGGTAAGAAAACTAGAGCTAAGGGAAGGGTATGATTCAGCATCCAAGTTACACAACTCCCCCACTTTCTCTTTTCTTAAAAAAAAAAAAAAGAAAACATGGAATATGGAAGAGGATACTGAGCATGGATGACTACTTATTGGAAGCAGAAAAAACTAAGATATTTACAGCTTGATATTAAATAGATAAAAAGGGCGGTATCAACTTCATACTGTCTATAGCAGGTTCTGAAGACTCGTTTTCTCAAAAGAAATCTTGGCTCTCAAAAGCGTGATCAGGGAGCCTGGGGTGCTGCAGTCCGCGGGGTTGCAAAGAGTCGGACACGACTGAGCGATTCAACTTATTGAAAAGCATGATGCTAAATGAAAGAAGCCAGATACAAAAGACTACACTCCATACTCTTATTTATATAAAAATGTTTAAAAGACAGACTGTAGACACGGAAAGCAGATGAGTGATGGCCACCGGCTGAATGATAGGCATGACTGAAAAGGGTCATGAAAGAACTCTCTGGGATGATGGAAACACTCTATGTAAATCATTGTGGCAGGTACACACTGGATGTATTTGTTAAAAATCATTACACTGTACAGTCAGTTGTTAATTTATGCAAATTGCACCTCAATGAACACTGACCCCCTCCAAAAAAAAAAAGGAAACCCTGGGCAGAATGCCAATTATCACCTATCCATCACACATTCACTATGCATCCTTACATGAGTGGGGTGTGATTCTGGATGGTGGGAACTCAGGGGAAGAGACAGATGAGAAGAAAGATGACTATGAAGAAAAAAGACAGAGGAGAAGAGATGTGCTTGACCAGGCTTCAAGGAGCTTACACTCCAGAGGATGACAGCCGGGCTGCTCTGGGCAAAGCTGGGGCGGAAGGGCCAGACTCCCAACCAGTACCCGAAAGGGGGCCCTGCACCCCTGAGGATCCCTGCATGTCAGTGTCACCTCTTCTACAGAGTCATCCCTGGCCCTTGGTGCCTGACACCTGAGTCTGTCAAATCCTCCCTCCACCTTCCTTCAAAGGTGTCATGTGTTAGAGTTTCTCTGACGATCAGGTCTCCTTCTCCAGGGAAGACAGCACATCTCACCAGCAAACATGCACCTAGCGAGTACTCAGCACACACTGGCTGAATGGATGACTGCATGTGCCATGAAACAAAGTGAAATACCCAACAGTGAGGCTACTACTGTGTGAAAACAGGAATGCCAAGGGTCTAAAAAGAAGCATGAAAAAGTAAAGGCAATGTGATGGGATTACTTATGCATTTGCTTCCTTAAAAAGATTGTTTATACATAGAATTCTCATATAGCTCAGCAATGCCACTCCTGGATCTGTACCCAAAATAAATCTGGGAATTAAACAGATACCCCTATACCGATGTTTAGAGCGGCCAATTACCAATAGTCAAAAAGGTGCAAACAGCCTAAACGCCCACCAATCGGCTAACAGATAAACAAAATGTTGTTTATACATACAAGGAATATTATTCAGATTTTTAAAACGGAATGAAATTCTGACACATGCTACAACATGGATGAATGACCCTTGAAATTGTTATGCTAAATGAAACAGGCCAGACACACAGGGTTAAACATTCTATGATTCTACTTATAGGACATGCATAGAACAGGCAAATTCACAGAGACAGAAAGTTCAGTTGCTCAGTTGTGTCCAACCCTTTGTGACCCCAAGGACTGTAGCACGCCAGGCTTCCCTGTCCATCACCAACTCCCAGAGACAGAAAGCAGGACAGTATTAACAGTTACAGAGACTGAGGGGCAGAGATAATGTACACTTATCGTTCAGTGGGCAGGGTTTCAGTTTGGAATGATGAAGAAGCTTTGGAAATAGATGATGGTGGTGGCACAACACTGGGAATGCAGTTAACCCTCTGAATTGTACACTTAAAACGGTAATTTCATATTATGTGTATTTTACCGCAATGAAAACTTCAAAGATAAACAACAAAGAAAGACTGTTTATACTACTGTTGTGTATCAGTGTGTCGATGAAATTGGAGCGGCAGTCACCTTCGGGGAAGAACCAGTTGGCGTGCTGGATGATGGGTTCGATGACCGCAACCACGTGGACAGATGTGGCAGCTGCCATCTCGGCGAGCGTTCTGCAAAGGAAGTTGACAAAGTTAAACCACCTCCCCAGGTCAGCTTCTAATTTCTGCAGGTTGAGTCAGGGCAATTCAGTTATATTGAAAGGATAAAACATTTAAGTACAAAGGCAAAAATGAGATCCATCAGGCTCTGGCCAAGGAGTGTGGCAGTGATCACCCAGGAAGAAAAATTACCCTAACTTGGCCGTCACTCCTTAGTCTGTGCTAACAAGTATGACGTAAGTCAGTCCCCAATGATGTCTCAGAATGCTGGTTTTCAGTTGTTTGGGGACAGGCCTGCATTTTCCCACTCCATACTCTTGCCTGTGGGAGTCACACTGTCTAAGACCCCGGATCACATACACAATGGTGATCATGGCTATGATGCAGCCAAGCGTATGCGGTGTTTCGGGGTGTCTCTTATCACACAGAAGACCTGGGCTCTGCGTTTACACATGTTAACTAAGGCTGTCACATACAGATGTGGACTGGTCCCAAGGTGCGTGTTCAGAAGTTGACAGTGTCTGAATGCCAGGGCTCACAAGAAAGAAAATAAAGAAGAATTGTTGTCCCTGCAGTTAAGGAGCTCACATCCAGTCCAGAGTCAGAACACAGGACGGCAGACGGGCTGCAAGGGCCTGACATTTATTGGGCACCAACCATGCTCAGAGCCTCAGATTCTTCACTGCACTTAATTTTTACAGCATCATGACTGTTCTGAGGTTTTTCAGATAAAGGAGGACACGGATCTCTGACAGACTGGATCCCACATCCGACTGTCCCAAACCTACTTCCTCCCTCCTTTTATCACTAGAACCTGTCTTTCCACTGGGAAGAATACTTTTGCTCTGATTTCCAACCATGTGAAAGTTCTAGCTCCTTTCAAATTCCAGATTAGTTGGAATCTGAATCCAAATTCTGCTTGAAAATCACCCTCCCCTCTGGTTCATGCTTCCCTTCCACCCACCTGGATTCTGATTCTCCTGCCTTAGAACCTCAGCACAGGGGAGGAACGATTCACTGGTATTCTTGGCCAATCTTTCTTTTTGAGGAGATATTGTTTACCTATTGATTTCAAGACCTTTTTATGTATCTGGATATTTTTAGAGGAACTCCCTCCCCATTTGTGAATTGCTATTTATTTAAGGAGCTTTTTGACTTATCTGTTTCCTAAACTGCTTTTATGCTTATAAAATCCTCTTACATTATATGCTCAAAGCTAATAAATATTTACCTGACGCATTTATGTTTATTTACTTATTTTTTTTTAACTTGCTATGTTTACAACATCACTCTTTATAATTACCTCTTTGGTCTACCTTGGAATTTATTTGCTGTAGGATACAATTCACTATGTAGTTAGCCTTTATATTCACTTATCTTTTGCTTTATAACGTTGGATCTTTGTAAATAATTTTATAAATACTTTCCAAAACAAGAGTGGGCATAACACAAGGAAATGGATGAATTAAAGATAGAAAAAATTTGATTCAGAAAGTCCTTATATTTTTTGAATGGTAACTTGAACCATTCATGATTTTACAAAGCTGAAGAGAAGTGAGGGGAGGCAGGGAAGAGTGGTAAAAGCTAAGGACAGATCCTATGGGCCCCACCACTTCCCTGCTGTGCAATAAGCAAATTATTTGTCCTCTCTAAGCCTCAGCATCCTCATCTGTAAAAATGAGGACAGATCACCGATTTCAAAAGGTTATGTGGCAGACGTCAACATGAGTGGTTTCTGAGACGCTTCCTAGTTGACCTCTTAGATACCTCTCCTCCAGTCAATCTACAATTCTCAGAGCCAACAAATAATCTTTCTAAATCCAATTTGCTCAAGTGATTCTTCTGCTGAGAAATCTTGATGCCCTCTTCCCAGCATGACCCATAAAATAAGTTGCTAACATCTCAGCAAGATGCATGAGGCCCTTCATAAAGTGGCTTCATAAATTTCACCCATAGCCTCATGACCCCTGTGCTCAAGCTATATGAGACCACATGATGCACCCCACCCCTCACCCCCAAACACAGAGACCAGGGCCTTTTTATGCCCTCTGTGCCACGGCTCATTCAGGTCCTACCCATGGAAAACCGCTCATCCATCATCAGTCAAGTGCCGTCTCCTCCTGAATGACTCAGCCCGAGCTGTGTTCCTCCTTCATAACGTCTATGATGCACAGATGTGTGTGTGGAGCTTATCACTGCACGATCACCATTCACCTGCCTGGCTGCCCAGGACTGGGGTCCTTGGAGGACAGGGACAAAGTCTCTTACACCTTTGTGTGACCAGCGTGTGGGACAGGACCCAGCGCATAGTAAGGTCTGAGAAAGTCGGCTATCAGGGAAATATCGACTTCAGAAGTGAATTTCATGTCTACCCTTCGCATCAGGTGGAAAGCAGAACTTAGATAACAGGATACAGGGAACGGTTACTCACCCTTCATTTTTGGCCCATAACAAGTTAGGGCCTAACACGATTGCAATGTTGCTGGGGGTCATTTTATTAATGTCGCTGGTCTGAGCAAGCTTCGCAAGGAACTTGATTAAATACCTACGGAACAAAAGAGAGAAGAAAAGCATCTACTCTGAAATACTTGGAGGAGCAGTACCTTCCTGCCCATGGGGTGCTCAACCCCAGATCCCACAGATGCTAACTGCAGGGTGTGACTTAACCCGAAGCTGCCTTGGGTTAAGTGTGTTTTCTTTTTTTGTTGTTATTGAAGTAACCTTTATTGTCCCACTCTTTGTGACCCCATGGACTAGCCCGCCAAGCTCCTCTGTCCATGGAATTCTCTAGGCAAGAATACTGGAGTGGGTTGCCATTTCATTCTCCATAAGTACATGTTCTTTGTTCCAGGGAATAGATAGTTCAGAGCTTGGAATGGGAAAACAGCTCAAATGCAAACCTCAATGATTCAATCTCTATGTGCTATATATTTCTAATCTGTTTTTCCTTTATGACCTATCTCTCTACCCTGAAATAGATTACAATTTGATTAACAGTGGGGTCAAGATATTCTTAATGTGAACATAATTTCTTTTTTACAAACATGATTTTAAAAATACAAGTATAGGTTTATTGCTTAAAAGAAACTGTATATGAGAATGCTTTAGGCCCTAATTATGAAAATGTCCAATTTATCATATACTCTCAGGTACAAAAATAGCACTATAAAAGCAAAAAATTAAGCACAAACCCACCTATTTACCAAGAGGGGGCTGATTAAATAAATCATAGCATATCCATACAGTAGAGTACTATGTAGCCATAAAAATTTATTACACACTGATATGGACAGACCTCCAGGACGTGCATTATAGCAAAGAAGGCAAGGAGAAGAATGATGTACCTAATATACAGTGCCATTTGGTTTAAAAAAAAAAAGTGAAAGGTGTGACAGAAACGTTTGTAGATATGTATGTAGACATATATATATGTATATATATTTGATTCTACATCTATCAACTCTTGCTGAGAGGATATACAAGAAACTGAAAACACGAGTTGTTTCTCAGGAGAGGAAGTAGGTGGCTGAGAGACAAGAAGAGGAAAGAGATTTTTTCCATTGTACATCTTTGAATTTTGAACCATGGAAATGTCCTCCCTAGTCAAAAAATAATTAGTAAAAATTATAATGAGTAAGTTAAACAAAATAAAAGCTCAGATCCCAAAGTACCAAGCACTGTAATTTAGTTTCCACCATAAGACACTGAAGAAAGAGTACCTGCAATTACAAGCTGGGTGTGTTAAACAAATCAAATAAGGGATTATAAATTTAACACATTCATAAGGCATGGTTGATAGCTAAGATATTAAAATATTTAGATTTCAAAATATTAGCTAAATATTAGAATATTTAGCTTTAGCTTAGTAACAGGATCTAAGACTGAAATTAAAGGTCAGGCGACATACCAGAACTTTCACCAGTAAAGTATCTGTCATTTCAGATCATATCTTCTTACAAAGTTTTCTTTGGTTTTAAACAACTTTATTACCTCAGGCTACCTTTTTTACCCTCTCTCTGTGCTTCTTCAAAGTTACATTTTAAGTCAAAGAGAAAACTGAAGTTAAATACTAGAAATTTATTCCATGGCTAATTTTCCTACAAACACAGCCATCCCACAAACTAATACATAATCTCCATTTCTTGAAGTTTTATTGAGCAGGATGATTTGTACTCTGCTTAAATTATGTAGCATATGTGAAACACATTACAGAAAGGACAACTATTGTTGAATTTTTGCCTTTTGGACTCCAAATCCAACATACTGTCAATCAAACTTTTCATAAGAATTTTTTCCCAACAGCTGCAGTGATGAGATGGTCAGGAGACGTACCTGTCGATGGCAGACATGATGCCCGTGCTCCAGACACATCACAGTAATATATATCAAGCCCCACTCCCAGCAACCCCGAGTTACCCTCCAGAGCATTTTTTTGGCATGATTGTGCCAAACATGCTTGAATCCAGCTTGAATCTCCGCTGCGGATTAAACCTTTCTTCATTGCAGCTCGGTGGCTTAATTTGCAGAATGCCAATCATACATACCTAAAGTTAACAAAATTTTGTGGTGGCAACTTCTGACATGTTCTCCATAAATCCTGAAGTTTTTTGTCTTGATCCTGTACGCTGAGAAAAAAAATTATTTATAACCGTTTATTAATACTCATTTTAGGAATACCTGTGTTCATCTGCTATATTAGCAGCGATGCCCCCACTGACAGAGAAAGCACAGTTGGAAAACAGCACAGCAATTTCTAGTGGTTCGGATTCGGCACTTTTCACTGCCGTGGCCCAGGTTCAATCCCTAGTCAGGGACCTGAGATTCCGCGAGCCGTGTGGCACAGCCAAGATTAAAAAAAGAATTAAAGGGGCTTCCCTGGTGGTCAAGTGGTTAAGACTCTGAGCTTCCAATGCATGGGGCAGCGGTGGGGGTGTGCAAGATCGATTCTTGGTTGGGGAACTAGGATCCAACATGCTAGGTGGTGTAGCCAAAAAATAAAAAATTAAATTAAAAAAATTTTTAATTAGAAAGCACAGATTTTGGAAAGAAATGAATATGGAGTCAAATACTAACTAACATATGCTGAGCAGTTAGTCAACCTCATTAAGACTCAATCTCCTAAAGTGCCAAACTGGGGATAAGAATGTTAATTCTGCCAAGTGACTGTGAGCTTTCAGAGACAGAACAATGAGAAACCACCTAGATCAACGTTTGGCACACAGGAGGCATTCTGAAAATTCTATCTAGACAATGTGTATATTCCTGTACAGCGTCCGGGGCTCAGGTCTGTTGTCCCAAGGGTGGCCCAGCAGCAGATGAGCGGGCCAAGCTCCTAGCACCCCAATCCCCAGGGCTCTCCCTGTGCTCAGTACTGCCCAAAGGCTCCGGGCCAAGAAGCCCTTTCTGTTTTGAAGCAATTACAGGAATTTTCCTGCTGCAGAGTTTCAATGTGTGAGCTTTCACAGACCCAGAAAGGGTTAGATCAGAGCCCGCAGGGCAAGAATCAACTCTGCCCACCAGCAAAAGAAGGCATTAGAAGTTGCTCACGCAGCACACCTTCGGACTTAAAACCTCCTCGACAGCTGAACCAGCCTGGAGAGCTGTGGGTAGGGGTTAAACACAGTGACAACTCTAGAGGCCAGTGAATGTGTCACTGGGAGGGGATGACATTTCTCAAGTATAGAATCAACACACCAGTAGACAGATTCCCTCTTTTACCGCTTATTTCCTCACAGGGACAAATCTGGGAATCTCAGAACAGAGAAAAGTCAAGGCCTAGGAGGAGGGAAGGAGCCCACCCAATACGAGACTCTAGAACCCCTGACCTGACAGTGCTCGGTGGGTTCCTCCAGCCCCACACATGTGAGTACCCAGAGCAGGCAGTGCCCCGTGCTGCTTCCAAGGACACAACTGGCCTAAGAGGTCACTCTTACTTTAAAATCCTGACTATCTGCCAGGGAGAAAGCCTTGTGCCATAGCTGCACAGAAAAGCTCACGGACTTCCCTGGTGGTCCAGTGGTTAATAATTTGCCTTCCAGTGCAGGGGATATGGATTCGATCCCTGGTCAGGGCACTAAGACCCCACATGCTGCAACTAAGACCTGATACAACCAAAAATAACTAAATATTTAAAGAAAAAAAAAGTCAACACCATAAAAAAAAAAAAAGCCCAAATGCCTGGTTCAACTGATGATGAATGACTCATCAGAACACATGGCTTATTTCTAATCACCGCTCGTTTGATGGGAACAGGTGAGTATTTGAAGATGCAGGGAGGGGAGAGGAGGGGAGGGGAGGTATATTCCCCTCCCCTTGTAGGTGAGGAATTAGGCATTCTGAGAGGAGGCGAGTCAATTGGGAGGGACACGTTGACCAGGAGGCGGCCAGGAAGAAGCCTCTAGAACTTTTGCAATGAGTTCTGCCTTGCCTAAAACCAACTACTTCTGGACAGACAGAAGCCGGGGTTGGAGGGGAAGAGATAAACAGCAGGGACTCAGGCTCCGGGGCAGAGTTCTGGGTGTGGATTCCAAGCTCTGTCAGTTAAGTGACACCAGTCTTTCGTAAGCCTCCGTTTCCTCATCTGAACAGTGAGGATAACAGCCATTTCTGCCTTTCATGTTATTAATTATCGGCTGCAGGAATTCACGGGCATAAAGATTAGTACAGTACTTAGCCTGCAGTAAATGCTCAGTAAGCATCAACTGTTGTTACTGATTATGTCAACATTATATTATTGCACAGCTGAGTTCCCACACAGCTCAAAATACCTTATTTTAATGTTGTTTTGTGGTCCCCAAGAGTAAGGTGATTTACAAACAAGACAGAGTATTACATTGTTTTCTTTAACTTTTAAAATTCGGTGTTCTTTACATACACACTACCATATGTAAAATACACAGCCAGTGGGAATTTGCTGTATGACTCAGGGACCTCAAACCGGTGCTCTGTGGCAACCTAGAGGGGTGGGATGGGGTGGGAGGTGGGAGGGAGGGTCAAGAGGGAGGGGACATGTATACCTATAGCTGATTCCTGTTGATGTATGGCAGAAGCCAACACAATACTGTACAGCAATTATCCTTCAGTTAAAAGTAAATCAATTAAGAAAAAAACAACTTGGTGTTCTTTACACTTACCTCGCAACCTGTGTCCATTCTTCATACAGATTAAAAGTCATCAAAGGTTCAGGCAGCTCCCGTAAATAGGACTTCAAAGCACCTGAAATTAGTAACACCCTCTTTGAGTGTGACAAGGGGCAAGGCTGGGACTCTTAGGATATATTATTTTGCAAATTCAAATGACTTCAATTATAACCACTCACAATACATAGAACAAATCATGAACTGGCAGGAGTGGTTAGAGAATGAAATATTCACAAGACGATTTCTGTCCCTTGTAAAATATATTGAGAGATCAATAGAAAGTAAAATTAGCTTCAAAGTCAAATTAATAGGCATCATTTCTCTGCGCAGATGGAGATTTGGGGGTAAAAGAAAGGAAGAGAATACAAGCATGCCTCCAAACATTTGGATTATAAGCTTCTTTCACCTTTACTTAATAATCAGGAAAATAAAACAAAACCCCCAAAACAGGAACAGAAAAGATATGTATGTGTAAGTACGCACACTTTTGAGTTTTGTCATTTCAGTTTTGTCACTTAAATCTATTAAGGAGACCATTTCAGTTTCATCTGTTACTTAAACTTCATGTTGAACGTTCAGCTGATGCTATGTCACCTCGAGGCGCCTTCTTCCATGGAGCTCACCTGCTACGGCGTGGGGGTCAGAGTAGAACTCATCCAGGTGAGAAGTAGAACAGTCTAGAGCAGCTTTCAGTTTCTTTAACTTGGAGGCCCCAGCCCCAATTCGGAAAAGGCCCTAAAGACAACACAAAGCCATTAGTATCACCTCCTGTATATACAGCACCTGGAACTCTGCTCGAGGTTATGCGGCAGCCTGGAGGAGACGGGAGTTTGGGGGAGACTGGATACACGTATCTGTACAGCTGAGTCCCCTCACTGTTCACCTGAGACTACCACAATGTTGTTCATCAGCTATTTGCTTTTGTTGTTCAGTTGCTAAGTTGTGTCCAGCTCTTTGCGACCCCATGGACTCTAGCCTGCTAGGCTTCTCTGTCCATGGACTTTCCCAGGCAAAGACACAGGGGTGGGTTGTCATCCCCTCCTCCAGGGGATCTTCCTGACCAAGGTGGGAACACTACGCCTCCTGCATTGGCAGGTGGGTTTTGTTTTTTAACCACTAGCGCCACCTGGGGTAAGGATTTCATAAAATAAAAGTATGTAAATACCACCCTCCCCCACCTCACAGAGTACTACACAAATGTAAGCATCTTGCTATTGGAAACCAAAGCTCACATAAGCTCTGGTTCAGTAGTACATCATGAAATTCACTTTCACAAATCATGACCACAGTATAAAATGAAATAATCAAATGGGGCCAAAAGAAAAAAAAAAAAAAAGGCAGAGTGTACTGCAGGTAGGCAAGGTAAATATTGCTCTGTGAAAGCTCTCTTTCATTCCATGTCTACAGAAGGTAACATGGACAGGGTTTCAGTGTGAAATGTGGTCACAGTGAACGCGGTTCAAGAGTCACTGGTCCGGGGAGACCGGCCCGGGACGGCGGGGCCCCTCACCTCCTCCTTCATGCCCGTCTCCAGCAGGAGCATCACGCAGGCCTCGATGGGCAGTGCGATCTCGCGGCCGCTCCGCTTCAGGTGTTCTTCCAAAGGCGTCCCAAAGGCGGGCTTCTCCGCCCACTTATCTAGAGCAGCAAACTGTCCAGTGAGACACTCGACCACCTCGTGGGCGTCACCAAGTTATTTCCTCCCCCAGACTACCAGGAGGGATTTTTCTTTTTTTCTTTAGCAGCCTGTAGCTGAGGCTTTGGGAAAGGGGGAAACGTGTCCTCTTTGCTCGTGTCCTTTCCTGTTTACATATGTGCCAGGCTGGGAAGGTGGCCTGTGGAGCAGAGCCCAACACGCCATGGTGCCCGACGTGAGATGCCCAGCGGAAGCTGCAATGGGGCTTCTGGCCCAACATGCACCCGAGATGGGTGGGCTGCCTTGGGCCAAAACCAATGGCCTGTCTGAGCACAGAGGTTCCACTGAGAAGAAATTGACCTAGCCGTGCAGAGCAGCACTGGTTTTCTATCCGGAGGACAAGAAATCGACTCCTTCCATTGAAAAAGGAAGTAATTTCTTAAAGATGTAAACACCAGCCAAGTATTACTAAACAGGACTGGAGAGGGCCACCATAAACTCCTACCCCCAGACCTGCAGCACCTCTCGGTGCCAGACCCCCAGACTGCCCAGGATTCTGAGTGGAGAGAACGCAGCCCCCACAAGGCAGCTTAGGCTGGAGGCTGTGCGGACAGCAGCAAAGCAACGCTGTGTATTATTTTCCGGTCATATGCGCTGCTTCATTCCACGAGAGAGGTGAGGCGGCTTAGCAGAAAGACAAACGAGAGAGCGGGCACACAGAAACAGGCATTTACGATGGGGATGCCCAAGGGAGACTAGGAACTGGTGGTGGGACCCGGGCTGCCTGGGGGCCCGTGGAGACCCAGTACTGATGGAGATGCATGCAGAAGCCAAAGAGAGCAAGTCGGCTGGTGGGAGGGACTCCACCGGGACACGTGGTTCAGGAAGGGTTCCTCTCGGCATGTGGACACGTGTCCTTCAGCCACTTTGCTATTCGAATCTTGAATGCCAGATGGGCAGTGTTACCCCAGCATGGCTCTGACACCGCTCCGCATGTGATGGCAGGAGGGGCCCACTGCAAGAAAGAAAGGGAAATCCCACGAACCCGGAGACCTGGGCGCTCCTGGGAAGTCAGAGGTCAAAGGCTGCTTTTCTTTGGTGGAAAGAGCAAGTAGGGTACAAGAAATCGACTCCTTCAGTTGAAAAAGGAAATAATTTCTTAAAAATGTAAACACAAGCCTAGCATTATCATACAGGACTGGAAAGGGCCAACGTAAATTCCTACCCTAGGACCTTAAAGGACAGGGTGAGGGGGCGGAGGGCAGTGGCCACTCTCAGAACTGTCAGGAGGCCCCTCGCCCCTGCTGAGGGCCCCAGCCCTGGTCCGTGGAACTCTGAACACAACCCGCACCCAGGGGCCTGGCCCTTCTCAGAAGACAGAGCTCTGGGACAGTCCACTCAAAGGCCAGATCTTACCTCAAACACTTCATCCCTTTATTTAAAGCAATGATTCTCAACACAGGCAGAAGAGGGCCAGCTGACCTTCCCCTGAGGGGGTGGGGGACACATCAGAATCACCCAGGGACTTCTGAAAATGATTCCTGCCATCACCTCCCTGTGCCTGACCCTGCGATGCTGAGGGGCCGGCACACTCCAGACCCTGGCCGGAACTTTCAGGTCAACACTGGACAGGGTGTCTCACCCCCACGTTGGTATAACGTTGGCAGAGGATGGGTGTGAGAGCCCTTGGCTTAGAGACCACTCTGGAGGCAGACTTTACCACCAGGGCTGCCCCCACAACAACAGACCCCTCAAGTGACAGATCTGCAGTGCTGGGTCAGAGTTCACCCCCCAGCCCCACTCCCCAGGACGAGAGCAATCAGAATGTGAAGAGAGCACAAGACACACATGTAAACAGACAACAGAAATTAACAAGATGAGACGTGTTTGCTAAGTCACTGCAGAAAATGGTATAGACGAGGGTCGCAAACATGACTGTGCAGGGGCACCGTAGGAGCTCCATCCGGTGGGGAGCGTGTGCGTGGTCTGTCCCAAGGCAGCAGCCACTCCTGGGAGCTAGACCCGTGTTACTGTGCGGGAAAGCACGTCCAGCATCACCAGACCCTCTGAACTTCCAAGACAAGCCAGAGATTAGGACTGTTAGGGTTTTTAAGTGATGGCAATTAGTTTAAAAAAAATTTTTTTTTAAATGATAAACGGCTGTTTGCGACTTCTGGTGTAGACCATAAACGCTAGAGCGATTTGGGAGACGCAAGTGTTCACTGTTGGCTTCAGTTGTCAGAGAAGGCTTCTCAAGGAAGGGAGCTTGGTGAAAGTCTTAGAAGATGGATAGGAATTAAGTAGACCAGGAGGACTTGGGCTGAGAAGAGAGCAGGGATCTTGAGTCTGGGAACGGACACTTTCGTCCACACTCTTGCTCTAGGTGATGGGGGCATGAGTGGGAATGGAGAGGAGGCATCAGAAAGGAAGGAAAAGAGGGCTCTGAGGTTTGAAACCTGGATTGTCTGAAGGAAAGGAGGTCCTGAGGAGCCCAGGTGGAGGAAAGGTCAGCTGGTGTGGGAGAGCATCAGTTTGCTGCTTGAGATATGCTGAGTTTAAGACAACAGCCAGTCATCGCCTGAAACTGAGGCTGTGTGGATCAAGATGCGGGTGAGAGTGGAGGCCTGGAAAGAAAAGCTGGGGAAGAGGGGAGGCAGAAGAACACAGGAGCAAGGACTGGATCGCAGAAAAGGCTCAATTTCTGATGTGGAGAAAACACAGCCCCAACAGTGGTGGAAAACACAAAATGAGTGGGGGAACCAGCAAAGAAGAGCCCATTCAAGCCACGTTGCATGCCAGAATCTGACAATCCAGATTCACTGGCCCAATGGAACTTGCAGTGCCTTTTGTCTTCCATTTTTGGTTTTAATAGTAAAGTGATTGGAAGTGGAAATCAAACCACAAAGCACACGGGTGGGAAGGTGGTTAGAAAATTGAGGTCGTCAATAGAAACGAGTCATTTGAAGAGCCTCCCAGAAAAACCAAGGAGAATGTGATGAAAGGAGGCTCCATGCTGAGGACAAGCAGGTACTGAACAAAGGTCAGACGACCAGAGTGGAAGACCAGGGCGCTGGGTGGGAGGTTGAGCTTTTTGCCTACCATAAGGACACTCTGAGTCTTTCTAGAAATAGAGAAGAAGGAAGAGGAAGACAGAACTAAGATAAAAGGCAGATTGGAGGCAGAGGTGGAAGGGGCTGAACTGCAAGGCTTGGGCGAAGGCAGCAGCCTCAGAAAGAGAGAAAGAATCTCATTTCTTTCGACGGCTGCTCCTGCCACATGCCGGCTTGTCCCTCCTAAAACGCCTGCCTGCCCCTGCCCATTCCCCATGACTTTCTGACATGCTTCTCCAGGGAAAAGAGCCTTGGGTAAAAATAGAACAGGAGCTTTTCAAAAGCGGGGAGTGGAGCTGCTAAAGAAATTTCTTTTTTGTGTCCTTTAGCCAACCCTTCCAGACTAGGCTTCAAAGGCTAAGATGGTGAAGTTTACTATTTTGTCCTGTGTAGGGCACTGAGCATAGGAGGTATCCCGTAACTACAGGCTCTTGGCACTCTGACCTTGGCCAGCAAGAGCTGGCCCCTTGCAAGGCTGAGTGTTCGCCGGCTGCTTCGTTCCTCTGCACTGTGACTCAACCCCATTACCCAAGAGTTAGGAGATGGGATCAGATGGGAGATGGGCTAGAGAGTCAGGCAAGACACAGAATTTTCTAATTCTGAAATCTAACAACTCTCAGGCACAAAGACTATCTGTTGGGATTGCCTACTATTAATATTTAGGAGAGAGGAGTGGTATTCTTGAGGGGCCAGTGTGTGAGCACAGCCACACCCATGCACACATGTGTATGTTTCACAATCATGGAGTTGTCACACTCAGCACCTGGCTTAATCCTCTTTCAGCTCAAGACCAAGGCTTCTGTCGGGGGCATTTAAGTTCCAAATGTAAGGACCATACCTTAAGGCAAAGCATGTAACATGTCTAAAGGGGACAGCAGTGTCTGATCATCTACTGATCTCTGCTGGGAGATGCTCTGATAGCAAATCAGAGAGGATTAGAATCAAAACTAAGCATCAAGGGAAAGTTTGGACTGCTCATAACTCAAGGGTAGGATCAGCAATGTGCCTGAACACGGTGGGCAAAGTGAGTGCTGACGAGAACAAGATCTGAACGAGATGGTCACATTCTCATGACCCGATCACACTGATTACATGCCTAATGCTGCGGTATCAGGTACTGGCTTCTAAAGTTTCTTTTGGGAAGCCCCCAACTTTCTTCCTAGAGTGTATGCTCCTGGAATCCCAGAGCCAGAATAACGCCCTATGGAACAAGTAACTGATTTGGGAGAAGGTAATTAGAGACTAGAAGGTTTTGAGCCTATTTAGAAGACAGAAGAACAGGCGCTCCCCCAAAGGGTGCAGCTTTCTCTTCAACTGAAGGTTTCAGAAGAACTGCGAATGCTCCGTTAGTATGTTAATTTGGGCTTGGAAGAAAGTAGAGAATGCAGCAAGGGAAGATGAAAGTGTGCTGGGGAACAGTGTCCGCCGAGGCAGAGCAGCTTTGTCCAGAGGAAACGCATGCAAAGGAGCTGGGTGAAGAAGAACAGAGGCGGAAGTGGCAGAGGCGAGAAGGAGGCATCAGGCCAGCACGCAGGTTACGTTACCTTGATGGGCTCGCAACTCGGGAAGGGCCTTTTCTAAGACTGCTAATGCTTTTCTATGGTAATCTGCTTGAGCTTCTAATAACTGAGAACAGACCCACATTCAAAAACAAAAGTAACGTTAGCATTGGATGGACATACACACAATGGCTGAGCAAAACCAAAAATGACATCTTTTGCAAAAAAAGCTAAAATGACTCAACTTTTACAGTGCTTTCATGTCTCGCCAGGGCAAAGTGCTTACCGTAATAAAGAATTTGCCGTACTCCCCTTCTTTGGCCATAAAGTTGTACATGTCCGCTGCAAGTTGATCCTGGGTAAGTGGAAGAGGACATGTGTCATTGAAGAAAAGAGAAGTGAAAGCAAATAGCATCTGAGAATTGATATCCATGAACTCCAAGAGCAAAACGTGATGAAACAGCCACAGACTAAATGTCCATCAACTGATTGGTATACTCATACATAGGGATGATGAAAAGAATAAGCAAGCTTATTATGGCCTGATCTTATTAGGTATGGCCTGATAATAAACCTCTAAGGTTTATTATCAAAATGCCTTGTTAAGATATGAAACAGAACATTACTTCTGGTATAGTATGTTACTACCAGTGTAAAAGAGGGAGAGGAAAGATTTTTACCACCATGTTTGTATAAAAATACCTCTAGGAAAAAAAGCAAGAGGGTTTGCTTAATAACAGGGGTTACCTGTTGGGAGCAGTGGGAATTAGGAGGAGAAGGACAAGGGTGGAAGGAAGACTTTATACTGTTTTATACTTTTGATATTTGAATTAATGTACAACAAACTGGTTCAAAATTGGGAAAGGAATTCGTCAAGGCTGTATATTGTCAACCTGTTTATTTAATTTATATGCAGAGTACATAATGCGGAATGTTGAGATGGATGACTCACAAGCTGGAATCAAGATTGCTGGGAGAAATATCAATAACCTCAGAGAAATATCAATAATAATGCAGGTGATACCACCTTAATGGCAGAAAGTGAAGAGAAACTAAAGAGTTGCTTGATGAGGGTGAAAGAGAATGAAAAAGCTGGCCTAAAACTCAACATTTAAAAAACTAAGATCATGGCATCTGATCCCATCATTTCATGGCAAACAGATGGGGGAAAAGTGGAAACAGTGACAGATTTTATTTTCTTGGGCTCTAAAATCACTGCAGATGGTGACTACAACCATGAAATTAAAAGAATTCATGGAATTCTTGAAAGAAAAGCTATGACAAACCCAGACAGCATATTAAAAAGCAGAGACATTACTTTGCCAACAAAGGTCTGCATAGTCAAAGCTGTGGTTTTTCCATTAGTCATGTACAGATGTAAGAGCTGGGCCATAAAGAAGGCGAGCACCAAAGAATCGATACTTTTGAACTATGGAGCTGGACAAGACTCTTGAGAGTCCCTTGGACAGCAAGGAGATCAAATCAGTCAATACTAAAGGAAATCAACCCTGAATAATATTGGAAGAACTGATGCTGAAGCTGAAGCTCCAATACTTTGGCCACCTGATGTGAAGAGCCAACTCACTGGAAGAGAAGACAGGAGAAGGGGGTGACAGAAGATGAGATGGTTGGATGGCATCACCGACTCAATGGATATGAGTTTGAGGCAAACTCTGGGAGACAGTGAAGGACAGGGAAGCCTGGTGTGCTGCAGTCCATGGGGTCACAAAGAGTTGGACACAACTTAGTGACTGAACAACAACTAAATGAATTACTTACATAAAAATTAAATAATTTGTTTAAAACTGATAAGTTGGGCAATTGGATATACCCATATTTCAAAATTTCATATACATATGTATAGAATTTCATATATATATATTCTTTTTTTTAGTGTACTACTTTCTGTTTTGGATAGGGTTCTAGATCTGGGAGAGTAAAACATTTCCCTGAGAGTTCTCAAATATAGATCTACTTTCATGAGGGTTTGGAGTTTGAGTTGATTATACATATGGTCTAGAAATCCTTAAGATGAGAAAGTTTAGTTTAAAATTGCCCTGGACTGGCAATACTCTCTGGGAGACTGACTCCTAATTGCAAGAAGGCCCACAGATAAAGTCCCTCTTAAAATAAGCTCATGATACAAAACTGCAGAACAGTCCACCATAAAGGAGAAACAGTCTACCATAAAGGTAACTCTCCCAGAAAATTTAAGAAAACAAAATGAACAAAGACTTAAGCATACATAAATGACTGAAAACATTAAAAAAGAATAATGCAATATCAAAAAGGGCAGGCTTGAAGAATTAGAACTTTAAAATGAAAAATATAGTCAGTGGAATTCAAAACTCGTTAATTAAACATCAGATCATACACAGTGAAAGAGAGAATCAGTGAACCAAAACTTAGATCTTAGGAAACTACCTTATGGTAGGTAGTTTCATAGTAGCTAAGATAGTTTCCTAACTACCTTAGGGAACTAGAAGTTAACATAAAGAGAGGAGGAGAAAATATTTTCGTACGTTTTCACCATTTGACTTTCCCACAAGCCATGGTGTAGAAGTTCAGAGAAGAGACATCAGCCCATAACGCACCAGTTCAGACACCCAAAGTGAAAGTGAAAGTGAAGTTGTGTCCAACTCTTTGGACTGTAGACCCGTGGACTGTAGCCCACCAAGCTCCTCTGTCCATGGGATTCTCCAGGCAAGAATACTGGAGTGGGTTGCCATTTCCTTCTCCAAACTGCTAGTCAAATTTATATCCAATAAGGAGCCAGCAGCTGAGAGCTAGGTTAGACCAGATATGAATGACAATGGCAAAGCTACAACTCTCTGAACAAGAAAAAGCCAATGTGAGACTTTTACCAGAAGCATTTGTGTGGTTACCATCTTTTTAAATGCAAAGGCTATGGCATGACTTCAGTATTAATTCTTACCCACTGTACTATTTTCAACAAGTCGTTTTGCTGCAAATTGTCCAAGGTTTCCTATCTTGAAAAGTGAATTATAGCGTAACCTGAATAAACCAAACTATCCAGTCCTAATGCCAGTTTTGGAAAATGGTGAATAATAAGAGGAGGAAAAGTTTCAGGCCATGATTCTAAGAGTCACGAAAGACTTGTTTCTTTACCACCTCAAGTAACATTTGGAATAAACATCTATTTTCATCGATAAATGCATAGAGAATAAGATCACTTAACCACCTAGCCTGGAATTTAATTTATGAGATACAAATTTTATATTTCTCCCCAAGTGAGAAACCAATTGTCCTAGCAACATCTTAAAACTAATCCTTCCCTTTCTTATGGACATATTATGAAACCCATTACTATATATCCAACCCTTAAACATAATAGCATTCATTCTAGAAAATCTATACGATTCTGTTGTTGTGCTTGCTCTGCATTATTTTAATGTCTATAACTTTTATGATATGTTTTTCTATAGTTTTCTCCCTTTATCTCCCCCCATTCTTTATTTTATTTCTTTTTAGTTGGAGGACAATTGCTTTACAATGTTGTATTAGTTTCTGCCATACATCAACATGAATCAGCCATAGGTATACCTATTAAAATCTTTGTTTTAAATAAGCTTAGACATTTTAATCAAGTTTGGTAAAAAAAAAATCCTACTTGAATTTTAAAAATAATGTTTTATTCTGATTATAAAGCAATGTAGAGCCTTGGAAAACAAGGAAGGAAGAAGAAAATAGAAACCACCTTGAACATCATTCAGGGAATTCTAATAGGAATTATAGAAGACATTAAATAATTTGCAATATTTGACCTTTCATCCATCACTTGCAAAAACCAAAAGACTGATTTAAGTACACATTCATTAGGGAATTTTCCTACCTTGCACTGTTCTACTTTATTTCCAGCTTCATCCATCTCCTCCTTTAGGGTATCTATTTTTGATGGAAGCCCCTGAAAGTTGGTTCCTGAAGATTTGTGAGCCTGGTTCCACCTGCAGAAGCACAGGGGTAGGTATTATCTGAGAATCCACTCTATATACGCAATCTTATGGAGTCAAGGATCTAACAGAGACAGATTCCTTTCCCAAAACTGATTCTACCTGGGACAGGTGTCAGTACCTAGGATGCCAGCTTCTCTGGAGTTTATCCTCTAAGAAAGGAAAGTGAAAGTGACACAGCCTTCCCGCCGGGACCAGACTCTCATAGTGCTGGGAGGAGCTGTCCGCTCCGAGCGGAACTGACACGTCTTGTCTCACGCAAGCCCCACTGCTGGAGATCAGTCCATGGAACTTCTTCCTCTAGAGTTCAATCTTGGGATCGTCGCCATGAAACACCCCCTTGTGCTCTTTGATCTAGAATGGTCCCTGTGCCACTGGGGGTCAGCTGCTGCTCTTCAGGACCCCTTATAACACTGCCAACAACTGTCCTGACCTGTGACTACTTTTAGCAAGTGAAAGCCAGAACTTCAGTCACGGAACTAGTAATCGATAGCAGTGAAAGCACTTTAAGAATTAAAATCACTTGTAAGGATTAATATTCCAAAGACAACAGCTACAGCAAATCTGAAACATAATGTGGAATGTTTACATTCCTTTCACAGAAAGTCAAAAGGACTCCCTTCCCCCAAATTATACAGCAATAGTCATGGCAGGGGGGCGGTGCATAGGGAATAACACTCTAAAACAACTTCTCTTTGGTTTTCAAGTGTGTTTTGACTTCTTTTTAAATATGGACATACCTGCTATTGTGGAAAGTTCTAGCACTTCAAATTTAAACATGGATGTTATATGGGTGCAGATGAGAACCCATGTTAGCAACTTATCAAGCTTCCCAGATGACTGCATTGCCCTCAAAAGGCTCTGCTCCACTCTTTCATGCTCCTGATATGCTGCACTCCTCCACAACAAGGCTTCAGTAAATGTGCTGAAGCAAAGCTGGCAATGGAAAAAGCATTGACTTTGAAGTCTGATGGGCTCAAGTCTAAAGGTCAGCTCTGCCTTCATGAGCTGTGTGACCTTGGGCAATGGTCTAACCTCTCTGTGCCTCAGGTTGTCTCATCTGCAAAACTAAGAAAACAAATACCGTTTGCACGGCAGAACTGTCCTAAGCAACAAAGGAGAGAACAAACATATATGTATATGCGTGTGCACGTGATGGAGTCCCACTTGATATTAGCTGCTACCATTTTCCTCCAGGGAAAAACGACAGGAATAAGTAAAAGTAACAAGGAAATATTCATCTATTTCAGTTTCTCTGATCATTAAATGAACAGAGCCATGAACGCAGGATGAAGAATCTGTGCTGAAATCTCCTATGGGATATGTGTGTTGCAGATGTAAATTCCGGGCAGGTAGGCATCTATAATATTGCTCAACCAGCTCCAGCAAGAGTGACTCATAGCTTTGTTTAATTAACCATAAAAACATTCTTCCTTTTCTTCAGCAAAAATCTACCACTGGGCAGCCTGCACTGCCCGATCCTGGTTCTGGCCACAAGATTCTAATCCCACGTACACAGATGGCAAGATGATGATGGACTTTGCATTCAGAATCCTAGCTCTGCTGTTCACTATGTCTCAGGGCCAAAGCGAGTCACAGACACGCCATGTGCAGGTGCCTCCTGTCTCCGCAATACAAGTCTCCTCTCAAAGTAGGAGATATCACAGAACCTCCTAACCCCCGTCCCCCGACAACCCTCACTGAAGGGTCTCTGCATTTAGCAGCAGCAGCAGAGTCTGATTCACAGTAAAGACCTACTTCATGTCTGTTGAAAACATGAACAGGCAAACTGATAGGGATTGGTGGGAGAATCGAAGAACTGACATACCACGTATGTGTATCTGGCACGCGGCAAGCACCCGGGTAGGTGGTGGCAATTTCCATTTTCACCACGTGTTAATTCCTAGATGTCTCTTTTATCATCTCAACATTTATTATATCAGGGTGTGTCTTACCAATTGATTTGTACATTTAATACAGTGGTGTTTCTATTTCATTTCCCTCTTGAAATCAGGTATTAAATCAGTCGTGCATCTGACACTCAATGACATCTTAGAAACAAGGAAACGCAGCCCTGTTACAGACTTTCTCAATCTGCGATAAAAGCATCTGACACATAGAAAGTCAGTAAATGGTGGCTGTGTCTCCATTTATTTGCCAAACAGAAATAACCACATCTATTTCACAAGAGCACAATGACGACTATTAACAAAGCAGGGCTCAGCAAAGCCACCTGTTTTGCAAATAAAGTTTTATTCAAACACAGCCTTGCTCATGCATTTATACAATGCCCAGGGCTACTTTTATGCTACAACAGCAGAGCTGAGTAGCCGGAACAGGGAGCATCTGGGCGGCAAAGCTGAAAACATTTATCTGGCCCTTTACAGAAAAAGCTTGTCAATCCCTGTATAAGGTATGAGAAATGATCGGGCGTATGGGGGCCATCTCCCTTATCCCCATGCTTCTCATATGAATCATCGATACAAATGCCCTTACGGAAGGAGCTGAGGCTGGAGCCCGGAGCGCTAACAGACAGGTCACTTGACATCAGCCCTCTGGGATGGTTACTTGGTTTTACTCAGTTCCTCCCTGTTGAGCACAGCATTTCTTTCTTTCTATTTTTGAGTTAATAATATTGTATTTTGAATTATTTTCCCAGCTTTTCTGAATGTATCGCATGATGTTTTCTCTGATACAGTAAAACATTTGAGTATACAATAGATTACAAGGTCTGCAGTGATGAATTAAAGATAAAAGTGCTTTTTAATCTATTTGCAGACACAGCTTCAGATATAGTTCTTCCTGTTTCTGGTTGTTGGCAGAACATAAGCAGTTTCTTATATGTTTTTAAAATTTACAGTCAGGCTCTTTCCCTTTATCTGGAAGGAAACTGAGTTCCCCTTTCCACAGTCCTTTCATCTTGTGGAAAAGAGACCACAGGAAAGTGCAGATGAGAAGAAGGTCAGAGGGGAAGAGAGGTTCAATAAAATGTTACAACTAAAAAATGAAACTAACTATGCTCTGAGAAGGAAGGACGATTTACTCCCTTCCTTGAGTCCTGTCTGTTCTCCACAAGCACGTGAAACGTGAAGGAACGCCTGTTCTAGGATGGAGTGGAGCACAGAATCCCTTGACTATGAAAAATAATCAAAACCACACGAGTGTATCTTGACACAGTGGGACCCTTCGCGGTTGCTAAGATCACAGATCTATTTATTCCTACACTCCACTACTCCAAGAGCAACGCTCTTAGTTTTTCTTAGAACTATCTCTTCTTCCCTGAATACACTTAGGTTTTTTTTTTTTTTTTTTCCTGTCTCCTTTCACTGTTGGTTGATTAACAGCAGGGTTTTCTAACACCGTCCCGCTGGGAGAATGAGGCCGGAAAGCAGGTGTCAGTGGGCTGTGACTTGGTCTGTGAGTCAGGTGTGTGAGTCTGCAGTGACTTTCGCTTTGTCCACCCAGCGGTCTTTGTCTGTATTGAGGAGGGGGGTGGTTGCTGGGGATGTCATGGAAGACAGCATTGTGGGTTATTTTTCCGCTTTATCTTACCTGGCTCTGACCGAGTCCCAGTCTAACACCAGTTTGGCGAGCTGCTTCCTCTGCTTCTGGATGTTGGGAATCTCAACCTGCAAAGAACACACCAATACACCACGTGGGACGAGCTCCAGGGTTTTCAGTTTAACATTTGAAAGTGTAGTCTTTATTTACAAATTTTTTTCTCTTTAGGCAAAGGATTTTGTACCCTCTGCTTACTCCCCTTACTTCCAAAAAGAAGCGTAAATGTCAAAAGCACTGATTGTTAAAATTTCAGATACAAGTGAACCTTCCCTGTCCAGCCCCCACCGAAGCCCCCACTGAAGCCCCCACCTCTGCGATGCCGTACAGAGGGTCCACAATCTCCTTCTCGACAAAGACTTCGTGCTGAGAGAGTTCCAGAGCCAGCTGATTCTCAGCATCTCCACACGTCTCCAGCATCTTCCTTTAAAAAACAATATACCCCGACAACACACGTACATCCATTAAATCTGGCCCCCAAAACCCACACTAAGCCAGTTTCACACTCCCCACGATGGGAACACCTTAGGGCGCTACACAATAGAGCCTTAAAAATGTTATAAATTTATTAGGGCGTGAGTCTACAGGCTTGTTCTTTAAAATGAACAAGACTATCTTAGGTACACTGTGTGTGTGCACGGGTGGGATGTGTGTAAACAGTGAGGTGACAACTCACTGAAAGGTTAGGTCCTTGGATCAGGGGACGACCAAGAATTCTCAATATCTCTGAAAATCGTTTAAAACATACATCAAGTTCATTATTCTATTCTGTTTTTTTTGTCTGCTAGAAAATAATAATAAAGTTCATTATACTGTATCTGTTTTCTGTCTTCACGGCCTAGGCAGTGCCCTTCAAAGAACGACAGAGAACTACAGGGCGCAGAACATGGCAGACCCTGGAAATGGGCTGAAAAGTCCAAAGGTCATACCCAGCTGGGAAAGGAGGGCCCGTGTTACAGCAGGAGAGAGAGCTGACAGGATCCAAGAACACTAGCCTCGTAGAGAAGCAGGTGGAAGGAAAGGTCAGCCTTCTCTTTTACAATGAAAACAGCTTTACTATTAGATTTTAAAACTATATAATACATGATCACTGTAAAAAAAAAAAAAAAAGAGCCACATAATTCAGCAAAGGCCCTATTTTGAGAAGACCTCCACTGCCATTACGGTGATCATCTTTAAAGAAGTGACTCTTAAGGATTGGAAGAGACTGGACAGGGCCTTGGAAGAAACTGGTCAGGGCCTTCCAATAAGTCTGAGTCAACACCTGAACCAGGGAAGGGACTGAGCTCTTTATACCCAGGCTCAGCAGAATAAACACTGACCTATCAATTACTTCATCATCGGCCCTCTGTAGCGTCAATCCCTGCTTCTATTAAAAGAAAGATTCTCTAGCATCCCAGGGGCCTCCCCTGGCGCCTGAGCCATTCCCCTGGCAGATGGGCCATGCCATCATGCTCACGGTCCCTCTGGTCACACAGGAGGCCGCCCCCCGGCCACCCACTTCCACCAACCCACAGGGCGCTCGGCTCTCTTTCTGATAGCAGTCAATTCTTACCCCAGGAGAGAGTCTTCTAGCTGAGTTGATGCTTCCAGCATATTCTGAGCGAGAGCTGTCAGAGGGAGTTTTTTCTGGAAGGCAGAAGACAATGGGGTTTTGTTTTTTTCATTAGAGTTGACACCCGTTCTTAATTACCTGCGTCAGATCATCAGTCATTGGTTTCTCCTCCAGGTCCACTGCACAGGTAAGAGATACTTGTTTAGGTTTAGATCCTGGTCTCAAAGGTATCAATAGTCTGACTTAACCTCTGTTCGTTTCCTCATGCCTGGAAATTCGGGCTAACAGTACACAGGTCCTAGGGCTGTCTGTTGACTAAAGGAGAGATATCAAGGTCAAGCAACCCCCTACATGGTAAGTACTTAGAAGATGTAAGCTGCTATTATTACTGTTGTTGTTGCCATTTCTATAATTACTGATTAATCAAGAGCATACTATGTCCCATGCACTAGGGACATGGGACGTAAGACACAGATCATGCCCTCTGATTATCATGGCAAATAAATGCCACGAACTGCTCAAATTTCAAAAACTGCTAGAATACTCATTCTTAAACTTACTCTTACATTGGCTGTAATCAGAAAGATTTTGCTTCAGTTAAAAATTTGAAAATACCAAGCTAAATATCCAAAAGAGATTTTTAAGGTTTTTAAGCATAAAACCATTCCTGTTCCTATCAGAGATTGGTTTTTCAGCTGGAAATGACCATAAGGGTCATCTGATTAATGTTCGCATAGTGTGGCTGGGAAATAGGAAGCCCAGGGCGCTTACGTGGCCTGACCAGGCACCCTGGTGAGGGCACGGAGCCAGACCTTAGTGCTGACGGCCCGAGCCCCGGTTCAGAGTCTGTCCACACCTGGCTGGTGGTTTATCTCAGAATATGGGCAGAAGATGCCAGGACAGCTGCACACACGTTGGTCACAACACCATAACCTGCTAACAAAAAATGCTTTCAATGCTGCAGTACCCCATGTCATTTCGCCTTCCAAGTAGGAACAACACTCATGTTTAAAACCCAGGGTTCACCTTGCCGTGGCATAGCTCTGCCTCGACCTCACGCACGGCACCTGCCTTTCCTGCTTTCAAACGGGTCCACTCGATACACTTATAGAATTTCTCTGGAAGGCTATACAAGAAGCTCCTACTACTGGTGGTCCTGGAGAGGGGGACTGGAGGCCCCGGAACAGAGCTGGGAGAGACATCATGTTACGTTCACTTATTATGGATTTTGACCATGTAAATGGACAGCCCATTCAAAATGGCATATTTAAATTTAAAAATAAATAACAATGGGGACTTCCCTGGCTGTCCAGTGCACTTCCATGCAGGGGTCATGGGTTCGATCCCTGGTCAGGGAACTAAGTTCCCACATGGGGCATGGTGCAGCAAAAATAAAACAAAATAACATAAAAAATAAATAAAAATAAATAACAAATATATTTATCCATCTCCCTTCCCTGTCAGGTTATTTTCAAATAAACAAACAACAGGCTTTATCTGCCCCACAGGAGACGCTTCTGGCTTCCACATTTCTAGACTAGGAAGCTATAAGAAAATGGGCAGTACACTTGGATCACAACAGAGGATACTTTATACCTTTTGGTGATGCTGCCTTTCTAAGGGAACTTAATGTATGCTCAATGCAATAAGGAAGAGAAATACACTTTGTGCAACTCTAGATGGAGGTCAATGGGGAAACAAATCATAAAGAGAAGAGTTTATTTTGACAAGTATCATTCAAGTACCCAGCTGTAACTAAGCTGTGGTTTCCATGCCCTGACTCCCAAGCACAACAATCCCATTTCCTAATGTCCAGATTACAGACCTTCCACTCATTGGACACTGGTTAATGAAGATGCTGTCTACTCACATCAGACGCCTCCACAGAGATGACTGAGGATGTCCTAATTTACAAAAGGCATGCCAGTTACACAAAAATAATTTCAGATCTAACATGTATGACCCACAATATAAGCTGAGAAGTTTGGGTTGAGAAGGCCACCTGCTACGTCTCTCTTCCCTCCAATTCTTGCCTCTCTCCAAGAGTGTAAGCTTTTGATGGGGCCTGGGGGAGGCTCCTCTGGTATTTCCTTGAGCCTGAGAGACTGCTGTGATTTTCTCAACATGACTGACATCTGATGGCCACCTATTACCTGTCATTTCCATGGTGACTCCTCTTCCCACGTGCAGACTGTAGACATTCTCAGAGCCTGTCTTGGGCACTTTGATTTGAGGTTGGAAAACGAAGGCTAAGACATTAGGTTTCAGAAATGAGGGTGATACACCTTTGCTCCTGCTGCCTGAAGAGGCCCATCACCTGACATTCTCTCTCCTTTACAGCTAGGCCACTGCCTCCTCCAGGAATCCTCCCTTAACTACCCCTCTCCTCCTCTGGTGTCCATTCTTGGTCCTAGGCTGTGTCTCAAAGTAGACCAAAGGAACAAGAAGACAGCTCTGTGTGAAGGGCAATGACCTATAGCATGAATGGGAGGAAGCAGGAAATACTGAGACTGATAAGGAAAATTTGATCAGATTATAATGGGCTCAAGTCATCTTCCCCAGGTGGCTCAGTGGTAAAGAATCTTCCTGCAATACAGGAGATGCAGGTTTAATCCCTAGGTCAGGAAGATCCCCTGGAGAAGGAAATGGCAACACACTCCAGTATTCTTGTTTGGATAATCCCAGGGGCAGAGAAGCCTGGGGGGCTACACTTCATAGGGTCTCAAAGAGTTGGACACAACTGAGTGACTGAACACACACATGTCCTCTAAAGAGCTTGGACTTTAGGATATTTTGTTACAGCACAGAGAAAATGGCCAATATTTTATAACAATTTTAAATGGAGTGTAATCTATAAAAATATTAAATCATGAAACTAATACCATATTGTAAGCTCACTATACTTCAATTAAAAGGGAAAGAAAGCTTGAACTTTAACCGAGGCAATGAGAACCAGGCACTGTCCCGACACAACACTGCTGGCCTTATGGGATACTTCCTTCTGTGGATCTATACCTTCAGACACTGCAGAATGCTTAGTATCTTGGTCCCTGCCCTCCAAATGTCAGGAGTGTCCCCCTGACCTTATGGCAACCAAAAAAGTCTCTACGCCCTTCTAAATATCAGGAGTGTAGTTCTGGTCCCTGTTGAGAATAATTAAGCTTAAGATTTTTTTTAATACAGAAGGATAACAGGATCAACTTTTCTGTTGTTTCTGTTTGTTTTTTGGCCTCTCTGCATGGAATGTGGGCTCTTAGTTTCCTGCTGCTGCTGCTACTGCTGCTAAGTCGCTTCAGTCGTGTCCGACTCTGTGCAACCCCATAGATGGCAGCCCACCAGGCTCCCCCGTCCCTGGGATTCTCCAGGCAAGAACACTGGATTGGGTTGCCATTTCTTTCTCCAATGCAGGAAAGTGAAAAGTGAAAGTGAAGTCGCTCAGTCGTGTCCGACTCCTAGCGATCCCATGAACTGCAGCCAACCAGGCTCCTCCGTCCACGGGATTTTCCAGGCAAGAGTACTGGAGTGGGGTGCCATGATCAAACCTGTGCCCTCTGCATTGGAAGTGCAGTCTTAATCCCTGGACCGCCAGGGAAGTCCAGGATCAATTTGTATTTGAGGAAACCAACTCTGGTGATCACACTGAAGAAAGGCTAGAAAAAGAAGGAAATTAAAGGCAGACAATGTAGCTCAAGAAGTGACTGAATAGTCCATATGAGAAGTAACTGGGTCTTGCATTTAGGCGAAGGTGGTAAAGATGGAGTGGAGGTGAGGAATTCAAGACATAGTCACAGACAGAATCACGGGACTTGCAAATCAAGCAGCTATGGGAGGGAGAGGACAAGACAAGCAGGAAAATAAGATAACCTGGTCTGCATAGTAGGGTGCATGGAATTCACAAGTCAACACAGAAGGAAGAATAGGTTATGCGTGCTAAAATAGATAACTAGGGGAGGCAGTATTTTGCTGATTGAAGATGGTTTACAAGAGCCAACAAGGTCCTACTTGTAGAGCACCAGGAACTCTGCTCACTGTTATACAGCAGCCTGGATGGGAGGTGAGTTTGGGGGAGAATGGATACATGTATATGTATAGCCGAGTCCCTTCGCTGTTCACCTGATCTATCACAACATTGTTAATCAGCTATACTCCAATACAAAATCAAAAGTTTAATTAAAAAAAAAAATAGACAACATGGTTTACAGGTGCCTGAATAAACACATTAGTTAGGAGCCATGAGGAGAGGAGGGGCCCCAAGGAGTATGAAGGTGAGAATAAAGAGATGAATGGAAGACCCTTAGGGAATGATATTAACAGGGGAGCAGAGCAGAGGCCATGGCAAGAAAATGTGAAGGAACAGTGGCGGCAGGACCAGTGAGTTGGGCCTGGCTCTGATGGCAAGCTGGCCAGAAACATGTGTAGGAGATATCAAAGGAGATGACACAGATCGTCTGCCATCAATTCTTATGCAATATCTACTGACAAAACAATATGGGGAATCATAGCTTCCCTGAAAGCCATCGAAACTCCCACTTTATAGAGTCACATGGATTTCTAAGGGTCAGAGTACGCTCACAGGCTGGGAACTTGTAACACTAAGGAGGGAACTGCCTGATGAACAAAGATGCTGTGCTCTGCTCAAGGGATATGGGGACTGGGACGCTTTGAGCAAACGTACCCTGAAATAGACATCGGATTATTTCCTAGAGCCCATTCTTCCTCCTGCCTATAACAGCATCCTAAATCCTGCTGAGGATCTATTCTGGTTTTGATGGAGCCTACAAGCTGGAGGTAAGACCACAGCCCAAACTCTGGGATGAGCCGTGATTAACTTAAGCTAACCAGCACGTCCCGTCTCCGCACCCAAACTCACCCCCACCCACTGTAACTGGTGGGGGTTGGGAGGAGTTTGTTCAGGAATGGAGAACGTGACCCAACGCACATCAGTGCAATGGGAAGGGACTTCTATCTGCGAATGGTATGCGAAAAAAGTTTCCTCACACCATTAAGGACACTACTAGAAGCCATGCTCTCTACTCCAGCTGGACATGCACAAAGAAGCAGGCAGCCCATGGAAGCTGCTGGTAGCCAGCCTGCACCATGAGGGATAAAGCAGACGCTGAAATAGCTAAGAGGAGAGAAGGAAAGAAACCGGGGTCCTGGTTACACCACTGAAAAGCTAGACCAAGCCCTACCTGCAGTCATCCCAACTACTGGACTTATGAGTAAGTCAGTTAATTCTACTTTCTCAGATAATTCAAGAGAGGCTTTCAGCTTTCTGCTGTCAAAGGATTTCTAATTGACGGTGCAATCTCTACAGGGCTTCCCTTGTGGCTCAGCTGGTAAAGAATCTGCCTGCAATGTGGGAGACCTGGGTTCAATCCCTGGGTTGGGAAGATCCCCTGGAGAAGGGAAAGGCTACCCACTCCAGTATTCTGGCCTGGAGAATCCCATGGAGAACCCCCTGGAGAATTCCAGGGGGTTGCAAAGAGTCGGACACGAGTGAGTGACTTTCACATTCACTTTCAATCTCTAAAAGCACCTGCAGAGAATTCAGTGTGAGCAGGACCTTCAGCTCAGGGAAGCATGAAAGAATGCTGTGGTCAGGCACGAGTCACGAGCGTGAATGGCGATACAAGGTTCATGTCTGCAGCCAAACCTTCTGATGCCACTTGGGAAAAATCGCCTGATAAAGGGCAAGTCCCCTTCTCAGGGACACAAGAATCAGGGCTCCGAGTCCCACCCGGTACTCACGTGTCTCCTCTCTGCGTCGGTGCCATGCTGGCCCTGGAAGCAGGCCATGAGACGCTTGTGGGAATGGTGACACATGGAGCGCACTGTGTCCAGGCGCCGCTCAATCTGAAAACACAAAGACGGATGAGTGGTTGGCAGGGCTCAGGAACCGGCTCAGCCTCCTCTCCTGCAGTGTTTGCATGTAGGCAGGGAAAAGTGTCCTGCCGTCGAATTTTTCAGCTCTCAGGTGTAAATGGAAAAGGTTCCCATGCACCTACACCACGGCTTCTCACTACTGACAGCTGGACTGGATAATTCTGGGCTAGGGGCAGCTGTCCTGTGCATTATCGGTGTGTTTAGCATCATCTCTGGCTTCCACCCACTAGATGCTGGTAGCACCCAACTGCCCCCTTTCTAACAACCAAAATTGTCCCTGGATATTGCCAAAATGGCCCCTGGTTTTGCAGTGAAGCTTCAGATCCCTTAAAGGCTGACTCCATGTGCAGGAGGAGGGGACAGTCCTGACTAGAGCTTGCTTTTTGATGAGTGGTGGCCAAGCCACACACTACAGCACCAGCAAAGTCCCGGGTCCAACCAGCAACACTGCAGATGAACAAGCTGAGGCCAGTGCAGGCCCACTGCCAAGTGGGAAAGCCATGGGGACATTCAGCTTTCTCTAGATTGTGGCAATGGAGTCCTCCACACGCAGTACATCAGACAGAAGAGTCAAAAGATGTGCTCTGCAACTGACACTTGAGATCAGTGTTTTCAAAATTATTCCTTATTGTTCCTTATTGGGCTTGGGATGGAGGAGGGTGGGGGTGTTTTTGCCTATTTATTTATTGTTTTAGAACCTCTAAAGCAAAATGGACAGCCAACAGTAAGAAAGTCTGACTCCGGGGGCCCACTCATCATCATTAGCTTCCCAAAATATTATTGCTGGGATATGGCTGTTTATGGCAAAGAGAGCTGCTTTTTACAGGAAGGAATGCCAAAAATGTGTATTCTGATGACTCATTAAGAATGAGGGCAGGCCCTTAGGGATGCTTTCTATTTTAAAGAAAAATCAACAGATTTCAAGCAGAATACATTTTTACCCCAAAATATTTTACCCAAGGAAATGGTTTTGGGCTTCCTTCTCAAGCAGCCCTTCTTCAGACTGGGGGCCCCTCCCAGGACCCTGATCTGCAGCCTCACTTATTTAGGACCAGATGCCACATCACTTGCCCCAAATTTTATAATGACCTGATTGTAAGGCATTGGAAAATTAATACATATTCTCCATCGGCCATAAAAGCAGGGGCGGGGCGGGGGGGAACCCAGAAAAGTCCATTTTTACTTGATTCCATTTTCCACTGGTGGTGGTTTAGTTGCTAAGTTGTGTCCGATTTTTGCGACCCCGTGGACTGTAGACTGCCGGGCTCCTCTGTCCATGGGATTCTTCAGGCAAGAATAACAGGGTGGGTTGCCATTTCCGTCTCCAGGAGTTCTTCCCAACCCAGGAATTAAACCCAGGTCTCCTGCATTGGAGGCAGATCCTTTACTGACTGAGCTCCGAAGGAAGCCCCAATTTCCTCTAGAATTCCTTGATGACTCAGACAGTAAAGAATTCACCTGCAGTGCAGGAGACCCAGGTTGGATCTGTGGGTCGGGAAGATCCCCTGGAGAAGGGAATGGCTACCCACTCCAGGATTCTTGTCTGGAGAATTCCATGGACATAGGAGCCTTGCAGGCTACAGTCCATGGGGTCACGAAGAGTCAGACACGACTGAGCGACTTCACTTTTATCAAGTCCACAAGGACAGGGCCTTGGTCTCTTATGTTCACTGATTTATCCCGAGTGCTTTGATCACTGCCTGGCCCATGAATGGAAGGTAGTATGTGTTGAAGGAACAAGTATATACTGAATCCCTGTACACGGTATTAGAAAAACAAGAGTAACATCCATACAAACAAGATAAAAGGGCGGCCTCTTGAACTGCTCTAACTGAGATCTAAGAAAAGAGGCTGGAGAAAGAGCAAATTAAGGGAAGTCTCACACCAGAAACAAAATAACTTCTGTGGCTTGTGACGGTGGCAATCATATCAACAAGTCACTAATATTTACCCCTTACTACGGGCCAGGCTTTGCTCCCAGGGCTGACCATGTTTAACCCATGAGCCCATCCTAACAACCCCACAGGGTGATATGTCGATTACCTTCCTTCTAGAGAAGTGGAAACTGAGGCAGAGGGAGGTTCAGAGAATTCTTGAGGGCACCGAACTAGTTAGGGGCAGACCTGGCATGGAATACAGGTGGCTGGTCGCCAGACTCAGCACTTTGAACCACGACACACCTTCTTCATGGCTAAAGATCACAGAAATAAGAGCAGGAAAACAACCGCTGCAGACGTGGAGTATCTGTGTTATAAGGAGTTCCTATATCCTGTGATAAACCGCAATGGAAAAGAATACGAAAAAGGATATAGAGATAGTTGTAACTGAATCATTGTGCTGTACAGCAGAAATTAACACAACCCTGCAAATCAACTAAACTTTAATAAATTTAAAAAAAATAATAAGGATTTATAGAAACTAGCAAACTCCTCAGGCCCCAGTGGGTGTTTGAGCAAAGAGACAAGAACAGACAGCCACTGTCTGAGTCCCGTACGATCTCTGCAATCCTCCACCTGCCAGCAAGAGCTCTGGTCTCTCCTCAGGGCTTTGGGATGAAATTACTGACATGAGATGTGGGAATGAGAATGCTCACAGGAAAACCTAGTGGAACTAGAACAAACAATATTTCTAAAAGTCTGAAAATGGATTTGAAATATCTGATAAAAGTTAGTGGGGAAATAGTGTTAAGAATCTGATTCTTAAGCTATAATATGTGTGTTAGTTGCTCAGTCATGTCCGACTCTTTGTGACCCCATGGACTGTAGCCCGCCAGGCTCCTCTGTCCATGGTATTCTCCATGCAAAAATACTGGGGTGGGTAGCCATTCTCTTCTCCAGGGGAGTTTCCTGACCCAAGGATCGAATCCGGGTTTCCAGATTATTTACCATCTGAGCCACCCGGGAAGCCCTAAACTATAATATTGTACATCAACTATACCTCAATAAAAAATTTATT
The DNA here is from genome assembly GCF_032452875.1 of Bos javanicus. Lineage (NCBI taxonomy): Eukaryota > Metazoa > Chordata > Mammalia > Artiodactyla > Bovidae > Bos > Bos javanicus. Next base: position 22,600,180 of record NC_083892.1, read on the forward strand.
TTAAAGATTATGATTCTTTAATAAATCTTTTTTTAAAAACCTAGTCCTTGATAAAAATTTCTAGTCCTTAAAAATAGAAAAGAAAAAAGTGCTCTTAAAATCTTCTACCTGCAGAAGACTGTCATAATTTAGGAGACTGTTTTGGCATGGGGTGGGAGCAGAGCACAGGCGGTGTTTTTCTAAATTATGCAGCTCCTTCTCTCCACAGGAAGAGACAGAAAGCCATCTGGGAGCAGACCTCTGGTCTCCAGGGACTCCTTGGAGCACACCTGAGGCAGGTTATGAAAATAAGAGGCTAGGAGACAGGTGGAGAAGTCTTAACAAAACCTGCATGTGGAAGGGGTCCTGTCTTTCTCGAAGTATTCAGTGTGCGTGGGGATCGAGTGGGGTTGGGTGAAGTGATGTGTATATAAGGGTCCCAGCCCTCCTGGGAGAAACACCCAGCCCCACAGTTAGGGAAGCCTACTGAGAGATAGCATGGAGTAGCCGTAATTAAGGTCCCCGGCAGGAAATGCCCCTTCCTGTTCAAAGAGGAAAGTCTGGCCTAGCCATGTGAGGCCACCCTAGAGCCCCTGGGTGGTTTTGAGAGACCTGGTCACTGTCACTGAGACTCTGAGTCCTGCAGGACCCAACTTAGCTCAGTTTGGGGGAAAAGAAGCATATAATGGAGCAAAAAATCCAAACTCTGTTGGAGCTAGTGGGGTCACTGCTGCAGCTGGTGGGGCCTGTTGCATCAAGGGCACCACGCAGCGGCCTGCAGGGACCTGTGACCAGGCCACTGTGCCAACTGCCCAGACAGCCCAGCCAGGCTCCGCCCCCTGTCCCCACCCCAACACCTGGCACTTGAACTCGGGACTAGCCCCATCTGAACTTCATAATATGACACCAAAGTTTCAGATCCCCTTTTATCACCGTGCAACTCAACTGCTTTTCTTTTCCTGCTCAAAACCATGCTAATTCTGTTTCGGGAAAAATCCCCCCAAAACAAAGAACCATAAGGTTCAGTTCTCCCCTATGGGTTTTTTAATTTGTTTGGTTTTTTCTACCTATGGGCTTTTTTGTTGTTGTTCTTATTTAAATGGAGCACTTTAAAAAGTCTTTCTTTTGTTACCTGTAACAGATCTTCACTGAGGACTTCTGTTTTCTCGGCCCTGTGGGAAAAATTCAAAGTTCAGAGTTAGACGTCTGGAAATAAAAAGCAACCCATGAAACTGAGTAATTAGTATCCTGGCATTTAAAACACAACAGGTAGAAATGAATGATCACAAGGGGGGAATTTTTACCAGTTTTTATATTAGAGGGCGACTTTAGCAAAGCCACAAAGAAACAAACAAATGAAAGTCTGCAGAAACTAGCAACCCTCAAGACCAAATGATTGAGATCAGTGGTTCTCAAACTTGGGCATGCACAGACCCAGCAAGCGGGGGTGGGGGAGGAGGTGTGGCCTTAAAATGCCATAGTCCAGAATTGTAGTGAGATCCTGAATTTGTAACAAGCCCCTCCCTGCCCAGAACTCCCTGGCAGGAGGCCTGTAGACCACACTTTGAGAAAAGACTGCTCTGGAGAAAATTAAACTTTAGTTCTTAAAATGATCACTTCTGAGTTTCACAGCGAACAAGTGTGCCACAGATCCAGAAAGGTTACGCAATCATACACACAGGGTAACAACACTTAAGTCTTCCTTCCTTCAGCTATCTCATCTTTACTTTCAAAAGAGACAAAATATTTTCACCCTTATCTATGCTTCAGAACTCCTGCTGACCTTTCTAGAGGACTGATACAGCAGCTGACAATCAGCAGAGAATGTGAGCTGCTGGAACCTCACGTGCCAGGCCACCATCTTTTTCCAAGAAGATTTTTCTCTGCAGTCCGAAACAGCAGCATTGTTGGTGTACCCAGAGTCACTACAAATCACTACATTCTGGACTTCTGGTTCAAATAGCGATTTAAGCCCAATCATTTAACATCCCTACCAAATTCCCATTGAAACAAACTGGGACATTTTTAAAGGAAAATGAAAAAAAAAAAAATTCAGTTCTGATCACGCTGTAGGAGGGAGGAGGCAAGACCACTGATGAATCAGAAAATTTGAAGCCTTTTTATAAGATACACTGCAGAACGGAAGGCTGCATGACCTTGGTCTTGCCCACGTACCAACACAAGAGAAGAAGAAGGCATCTGGCCAGAAAAACCGGTGGGATCCCCAAGAATGACCGCAAAACACTGCTAGGCTCAGAAGGGCACTAGATGCAAGGAGGATGGTGGCCCACAACCCCAATCCCATGCTTGGGAGATGGCACATCAAGCGAAACCCAGCCATTGGCACGGAGAGCTCCAGTATCAGTCATCAACAGCAGTGCCCCAGTTAACCTGGAGATGCCTACAGGAGTGGCTCACTTGCGGTTTCTGCAGGAAACTAGAACTCTGACCTGATTCAATCCTCCCAGGTCCAGAGGAGAGAGCCTGGAGATCAGGCCAAGGCCCCAGGTTCCCAAAGCGGCCAACTCAACTCTATGAACAAGTTCTGGAAGCAGCCGGCCAAAATATGTCATCCTAGCCCTCGCTTGGCACGCGTGGTGCCAGGCATTGCTGAAGCGCCAAACATAGGTAGTCATGCCAGTTAGGGAAGTGGAGCAGGACCCCAGCTGACTATGATCTCAAGCAAGCGGCCTCGGAGAGAAGCCTGTGAGTCGGCCTCGCAGGGACAAACCTGGCATGAGACCACCATAGCTTCACCATTCATCCCAGGCTTGCCGCTCCTCGAGCAAAATATCACCTCAAGACAACGTAGCTTTCATTTGTCTTCACTGGCCAGAACCCAGAGTTCTGGATAGGGCCCTGGACGACTCTGAGAGCATGCTGATATCTCCTTCTCGAAGTATAAGTAGAGAAAAGTATATGCAGAGAAAAGTATATGCAGAGTATATCTCCTTCTCTAAGTATATGCAGAGAAAAGTCCCAAGGCCTATTAAAATATTCATAAGTTCAAAAGAGAAGATTCAGAGCATGTATGTCTACTTATGAAACAAAATTTTAAAAATAGAAGAGGAAAACTTAAGTTTAAAACTCCCATTGTGGTACAGATGGCCAATGGGCACATGAAAAGAGGCTCAACATTGCTAATTATTAGAGAAATACAAATTAAAACGACAATGTAGTACACTTCACTGGTCAGAACGGCCAGCAGTAAAAAGCCTATAAATAATTTATGTGGGAGAGGTTATGGGAAAAAGGGAACCCTCCTATATTGTTGGTGAAGTGAAGTTAAAGTCGCTCAGTCATGTCCGACTCTTTGTGACCACATGGACTATACAGTCCATGGAATTCTCCAGGCCTGAATACTCGAATGGGTAGCCATTCCCTTCTCTAAGGGATCAAACCTGGATGGGACCCAGGTCTCCTGCATTGCAGGAGGATTCTTTACCAGCTGAGCCACACAGGTTAATTATACTGTTGGTAGGAATGTACATTGGTGCAGTCACCATGGAAAACAGTATGGAGTTTCCTCCTTAAAAAAAACTAAACGTAGAGTTATTGTATGACCTGGCAACTCCATTCTTCAGCATATATTCCAAACAAAATTATAACTCAAAATGATACATGGACTCCAATATTCACTGCAGCACTATTTACAATAGGCAACATACAGAAGCAACGTAAGTGTTGACAGATGAACAGATAAAGATGATGTGGTATGTGTATACACACACACACACACACACACACACACACTGGAATATTACTCAGCCATAAAAAAGAATGAAATAATGTCACTTGCAGCAAAACAGATGTACCTGAAGATTATCATACCAACTTAAGTAAGTCAGAGAAAGACAAATATCATATGATATCAATATATATGGAATCTAGAATATGATACAAATGAACCTATTTACAAAACAGAAACAGACTCACAGACATGAAAAACAAACTTATGGTTACAGAAAGGGAAGCTGAGATGAGGGATAAGTTAGTAGGAGTTTGGGATTAACAGATAAAAACTACTATAAATAAAACAGATAAACAATAAGGTCATACTGCATGGCACAGGGAATGATACTCAATATCTCATAATAAACCATAATGGAAAAGAATATGAAAAAAATATATATGTATGCATGTGTAACTAAATCACTTTGCTGTACACCAGAAATTAGCACAACATTGTAAAGCAACTATCAGATCAGATCAGATCAGATCAGTCGCTCAGTCGTGTCCGACTCTTTGTGACCCCATGAATCACAGCACGCCAGGCCTCCCTGTCCATCACCAACTCCCGGAGTTCACTCAGACTCATGTCCATCGAGTCAGTGATGCCATCCAGCCATCTTGTCCTCTGTTGTCCCTTCTCCTCCTGCCCCCAATCCCTCCCAGCATCAGAGTCTTTTCCAATGAGTCAACTCTTCGCATGAGGTGGCCAAAGTACTAGAGTTTCAGCTTTAGCATCATTCCTTCCAAAGAAATCCCAGGGCTGATCTCCTTGCAGTCCAAGGGACTCTCAAGAGTCTTCTCCAACACCACAGTTCAAAAGCATCAATTCTTCAGCGCTCAGCCTTCTTCACAGTCCAACTCTCACATCCATACATGACCACAGGAAAAACCATAGCCTTGACTAGATGGACCTTTGTTGGCACAGTAATGTCTCTGCTTTTGAATATGCTATCTAGGTTGGTCATAACTTTCCTTCCAAGGAGTAAGTGTCTTTTAATTTCATGGTTGCAGTCACCATGTGTAGTGATTTTGGAGCCCAGAAAAATAAAGTGTGACACTGTTTCCACCGTTTCCCCATCTATTTCTCATGAAGTGATGGGACCAGATGCCATGATCTTCGTTTTCTGAATGTTGAGCTTTAAGCCAACTTTTTCACTCTCCACTTTCACTTTCATCAAGAGGCTTTTGAGTTCCTCTTCACTTTCTGCCATAAGGGTGGTGTCAGCTGCAGATCTGAGGTTATTGATGATATTTCTCCTGGCAATCTTGATTCCAGCTTGTGTTTCTTCCAGTCCAGCGTTTCTCATGATGTACTCTGCATGTAAGTTAAATAAACAGGGTGACAATATACAGCCTTGACGAACTCCTTTTCCTATTTGGAACCAGTCTGTTGTTCCATGTCCAGTTCTAACTGTTGCTTCCTGACCTGCATACAAATTTCTCAAGAGGCAGATCAGGTGGTCTGGTATTCCCATCTCTTTCAGAATTTTCCACAGTTTACGGTGATCCACACAGTCAAAGGCTTTGGCATAGTCAATAAAGCAAAAATAGATGTTTTCTGGAACTCTCTTGCTTTTTCCATGATCCAGCAGATGTTGGCAATTTGATCTCTGGTTCCTCTGCCCTTTCTAAAACCAGCTTGAACATCAGGAAGTTCATGGTTCACATATTGCTGAAGCCTGGCTTGGAGAATTTTGAGCATTACTTTACTAGCGTGTGAGATGAGTGCAATTCTGTGGTAGTTTGAGCATTCTTTGGCATTGCCTTTCTTTGGGATTGGAATGAAAACTGCCCTTTTCCAGTCCTGTGGCCACTGCTGAGTTTTCCAAATTTGCTGGCATATTGAGTGCAGCACTTTCACAGCATCATCTTTCAGGATTTGGAATAGCTAAACTGGAATTCCATCACCTCCATTAGCTTTGTTCGTAGTGATGCTTTCTAAGGCCCACTTGACTTCACATTCCAGGATGTCTGGCTCTAGGTCAGTGATCACACCATCGTGATTATCTGGGTCGTGAAGATCTTTTTTGTACAGTTCTTCTGTGTAATCTTGCCATCTCTTCTTAATATCTTCTGCTTCTGTTAGGTCCATACCATTTCTGTCCTTTATCGAGCCCATCTTTGCATGAAATGTTCCTTTGGTATTTCTGATTTTCTTGAAGAGATCCCTAGTCTTTTCCATTCTGTTGTTTTCCTCTATTTCTTTGAATTGATTGCTGAAGAAGGCTTTCTTATCTCTTCTTGCTATTCTTTGGAACTCTGCATTCAGATGTTTGTATCTTTCCTTTTCTCCTTTGCTTTTCGCTTCTCTTCTTTTCACAGCTATCTGTAAGGCCTCCCCAGACAGCCATTTTGCTTTTTTGCATTTCTTTTCCATGGGAATGGTCTTGATCCCTGTCTCCTGTACAATGTCACGAACCTTATTCCATAGTTCATCAGGCACTCTATCTATCAGATCTAGACCCTTAAATCTATTTCTCACTTCCACTGTATAATCATAAGGGATTTGATTTAGGTCATACCTGAATGGTCTAGTGGTTTTCCCTATTTTCTTCAATTTAAGTCTGAATTTGGCAATAAGAATACTTCAATTTAAAAAATAATTAATAAGATAAAATTCCAATGCAGGTGTTTAGTAGGTATGAGAGAGTTAGTAACAGCTCAGTGGTTTGAGAGAATAAACTATGCATCTTGTCCCTGCTGCTTGTTCAGTGACCTCACATTGGTAACTTGAAATGAATTTAAAAAAAAAAATCAAATACAATACAAACAAATACACATAATACAAATCAGGGTTTTTGTTTTTTTTTTTGAGAGTCAGCTACATGAGCATAGCACTGCTATAGCCACAAAGAAAATAAAGCTAATGTAAAAAGAAAACAAGAATTAACTTCAGAAAAATCAAAAGTCTATTGGCAAGACAGTCCTAGTTTACTTCTATGCTTTGATGCAAATAACTGATTGAACATAGTATTATATATATCAAATAGCAATATATGCAAAAGTTGTAATGTAACTGTATTGGAAGGATGGGAAAGCAGAAGTAGAGAGCCCTAAACCCTCATTTATCATAACAGGAAGTCAATAAATAATACCTAAACTTGATAACTCAAAAGACAGTGGTTTATATATATTATCTATAAATATAGATAGGAGTTAATGCCAAAATAAACAGCACAAATTTGAAAGCAGTTGCCTCTTCAGTGAGGGAATCTCAACTGGAAAGTGCAGTGAGTGAGGAGAGAATCCACTGTAATTTGTGCATAAGCCTTTTCCTGTTATTGACTTTTAAAATTACAACAAATTTCAAAAAAAAAAAAAAGCACTTTTTTAAACAGTTAAAAAGTAACAATAGTTCGTTACTTTTTTCAGCAACATGCTTGATATGGTTTCAAGCGATGTATAAACTTAAGTGAAGCATAACTGTAAAGTGATGGGTCCAACTGCCAATCTGTACAAAAGAACATCAGAACACAGACATTAGAGTATCTGAAATACAAGGCAAATTGGTATATTTGTTGTCCTTTCTTCAAACTGACAACTGTGATCCTTTCCTTTAAATTTAGAGGCATTTTACTTGCAAAGGTATCTACAGACTGAAAAACACACGGAACATACTACATGAAAATGTTAACAGACAGCTTAAAGATGAGTTTATCCTCTGTTTTCCTCCTTTGTGGACACTCGGTATACCACACTGATGAAGCGAACTTTAGAAAGAGATCCAGTGCATCTTCTCAATCAGGTTTTTGTGTTCAATGAAATTAATTAAAATTGCCTATAACCAGGAAAGATTATTTCCCCCCTAGCTTTACTGAAGTATAATTGACAAAACTCCATATATTTAAAGTATACAATGTGATGATTTGATTTACACACACAATGTGAAGTGGTTAATGAACACATCCCATTACCTTTTTTTGTTATAGTTGTGAGAATGCTTGAGATCCACTCTCAGCAGATGTCAAGTATGTATTATTAAGTATAGTGACCATGCTGTAGTGAAGGTGAAAGTCACTCACTCATGTCTGACTCTCTGCGACCCCATGGACTATATATAGTCCATGGAATTCTGCAGGCCAGAATACTGGAGTGGGTAGCCTTACCCTTCTCCAGGGGATCTTCCCAATCCAGGGATTGAACCCAGGTCTCCTGCATTGCAGGCAGATTCTTTACCAACTGAGAGCCCCAGAATTTATTCATCTTATAATTGAGGGCATTTACCTTCTGACTAGTATCCCCACCATTTCCCTGATGCCCCATTCCCTGGTAACCACCACTCTGTTTCTTTGAGTTCAACTTTATTTAAGACTTCACATATAATTGAGATCATACAGTATGGGTCTTTCTCTGGTTTATTTCACTTAGCATAAGGTCCTTCTGGTTCATCCACGTGTTGCGAATGGCAGGATTTCCCCATTTCCTTCTTTCTCATGGCTGAATAATGTTCCTGTGTGCCTGTGTGTATGCAACTTCTTTATCTGTTCATCCATCACTGATAGACACTTTGTTTTTACACCTTAGTTATTGTACCTATGCTACAATGACCCTGGACGTGTAACTATCTCTTAGAAATACTGATTTCACTTCTTTCGGATATACACCCAGAAATAGGATTCCTGGATCATATGGTACTTCTTTTTTTGAGGAACCTCCATACTGTTTTCTTTAATGGCTATACCAATTTACACCACCGACAGTGTAAAAGGGTTTCAGTTGCATTTTGGCCATATGGAAAAATGCCTTCATTGGATAAATGTCTGTTTAGATCTTTTGACCATTTTTTAATCAGGTTATTTGTTTTTTTGTTGTTGTTTGATACTAACTCCTTATCACCAGTCCATTCTGAAGGAGATCAGCCCTGGGATTTCTTTGGAAGGAATGATGCTAAAGCTGAAACTCCAGTACTTTGGCCACCTCATGCAAAGAGTTGACTCATTGGAAAAGACTCTGATGCTGGGAGGGATTGGGGGCAAGAGGAGAAGGGGACAACAAAGGATGAGATGGCTGGATGGCATCACTGATTTGATGGACGTGAGTCTGAGTGAACTCTGTGAGTTGGTGATGGACAGGGAGGCCTGGCGTGCTGCGATTCATGGGGTCGCAAAGAGTTGGACACGACTGAGCGACTGAACTGAACTGAACTCCTTATCAGATAGATGGTTTGCAAATATTTTCTCTCATTCCAAAAGTTGCCTTTCCATTTTGTAGATTGTTTCCTTAGCTGGGCTGAAGTTTTTTAATTTGATGTAGTCCCACTTGTTTATTTTCAGTTTTGTTGCCAGTGTTTTGAGTGTTATACATATGAAATTATTGCCAAGACCAATATCAAGTAGCTTTCCCCTCATTTTCTTCTAGGACCTCTATGGTTTCAGGTCTTGTATTTAAGTCTTTAATCCATTTCAAGTTAACTTTTGTGCGTGGTGTAAGGTAGGAGTCCAGTTTAATTTTTTTGCATATGGATATGTGTATTTCCCAACAGCATTTCAAACAGACCATCATTTCCCTACTGTGCATTCCTGGCGCTCTTGTCAAAGACTAGGTAACTGTACACATGTGGGTTTATTTTGGGGCTCTTTATTTCGGTCTGTTGGTCTATGTGTCTGGTCTCACCCCAGTGTCATACTGCTTTGATTACTGTAGCTTCATAATATAGTTTGAAATCAGGAAATGCGATGCCTCTAGGTTTGCCTCTAGGTTTGTTCCTGCTCAGTAATACTGCAGCTATTTCAAGGTCTTTTGTGGTTCCATATGAATTTTAGGATTTTTTTTTCTATTTCTGTGAAAAATGCCATTGGAATTTGGATGGGACTATACTGAATCTTTGGATTGCTTTGAGTAGTATAGAATTTTAACAATACTAATTCTTCCAATCCATGAATATGGGTTATCTAGGAAAGAGTACTTCTATTTAAAAAAATTTTTTTAATATAAATTTATTTATTTTAATTGGAGGCTAATTACTTTACAATATTGTATTGGTTTTGCCATACATCAACATGAATCCGCCACGGGTGCACACGTGTTCGCCATCCTGAACCCCCTGAAAGACTACTTCTAAATCACAACTATAGAATGTAATATACAAAGTAGGATGCCTCCTTTTCACAGAAACTCCCTGATGGATGGTGCTATCCCCATCTTAACTTTAGGGAACCACCAATGTTTCCACCTCCCCCCATATGTGGTCCAAATGACCTGACCTCCCTCATCACTGTGACCAGTCTAAGACTCAGCCCTTTCTATGCTGAAGTGCTTTGAAACATTCATCTTTACCACAGATGTGGAATTTTTACCCTAAAAAAAGTGTGGCGATTAGCATTCAGAGTACTGTCCAAGGACCCCATTTAAAACCCATTTACCTAAGCCAAAGAACCTTAGTTTTACTGAGACTGAATTTATCAAGACAAAGTGATCCAATTATAAAAATAATACTTGCTAAATCGGATTGTTTTCAATCAAGCATTTTGCTACACAGACCTAAACTCTTTGCATATGAGGGTTGTTTCTTTTTTTTTTTCCTGCTTTGTCTGGCCCTTCCTTGTGTCCAGTGTTCCATGCTTGAAAACACACTTGATGTTTCCTGTCTGTAACTGGAAAAACAATACAGAGCAGGAAGGTACCTCCCACTCGCCATTTTACTCTGGGGGTTGTTTTTTCCTATGCAAGCTGCTGCACAATTTCTCTAGTCATTCAGACAAGGCTTTCATCAGGCACAATTTTTAATTTACTTATCACTTTCTGATAAAGCATAAGATTCCCCTCTTCTAATTCCCAAAGTCTAAAAGCAGCCACGCTGTGTGGGCCATAACGTAGTCACCTTTTCCAGAAAAGCTCACGTGAGGAAAAGGGCCAAAGGAAGATTTCCAATTGGCCTTGATAATTTCCACCTCTAACCGTGGACTGATTTCTGGAGGAGTTTCTGCCATCACTACACTCAATCCCAGATGTTGCTAGCATATCATGAACTGCCATTCTACTTCCTGGGGAACAGACATCAGCTTAAAGCACGTACCATGGGAGCCATGGACATAAATGCTCAAGTCCACACCTTCAATGCGCACTGTGATCTTCCAAGCACTTATCGAGCGTTACTGACCTCATCCCAGCACGACAGAACGCTCCCTGGGGGCGGGGACCAGGTGATCTTAGCATCAACCCTTCCCCAGCACTTCGCTTAGCCCTGCCTGTCACACAGAAAGCACTTGAATGTGTGCGTACTTAATCGTATTATGACTCTTTGTGACCCAATGAACTGTAGTCTGCCAGGCTCCTCTGTGCCAGGCAAGAATACTGGATTGGGTTGCCATTTCTTCCTCCAGGGGATCTTTCTGACCCAGGGATCAAACCTGCATCTCCTACACTTCAGGTGGATTCTTTACCACTAAGCCATCGCGAAACCCCAAACGCTTAGTAAATATATACTGAATGAATGAATGACAAAATGACTGTCACAATGACAGAGAAAGAGATGCAATAAAGAATATTCTAGATTTCAAAAGAGATAGCGAGGAAAACACTCAGTCACACTAAGGCAGAAAAACAGCCACACATAAATACAGATTTGCCTTCCACTGTAAAATCCACAATGACTATAATTAAAATGTGATACTTTCTTCTGAAATTCATCTTTCTTTCATGAAAAAAAAAAAAAACAACCGTAAACCATCCCTATGACCAGGGTTCAGCAAACTATGGCCTATAGGTCAAAACACACCAGTTCACCGAATATTTTTGTATGGACAGCAAGCTAAAAAGAGTTTCTATTTTTCAATGGTTGAAAGAACTCAAAAGAGCAATAAACAATATTTTATCACATGTGAAAATTATGAAATTCAGGTTTCGGTGTGCACAAGTCAAGGTTTCTTAGGGCGTGGCCTGGCTGATCTGTTGATGTATTATCTATGGTTGCATTCATTAGAGCAACAGAACTGAATTGCTGCAACAGAGACCGTGTGGTCTGCAGAGCTCAGAACACCAGCTGGCGGTTCACAGGAAAAGTTTGCTGACCCGGGGGCTGCGGCAGTGATGGTTACAGTGTGTGGTGCAAACCACGCCCACAGGCTTCTGAGAACCACTTTGCAGACTGGTATGTGAGGCTGGTCTGGAGGTGTATTTTCTCCACCTCGTGTTCGAGAAGCAGCTGCTAAAATGAATATGGGTTGCTGGCTCTGACAATATCGTTCAAAAGTGGAGGCACAGCCCAGGGCTGGTCATGCGGTGACAATGAAAAATCAGAAATTAAGCTTCCGCTCCGCCTACCCACTTCCACCCACCCATGTCCCTCCCAAAACACGTATTATAACAATGATTTTCTCCTAGATTTCTGCTTGTAAACAGATTGCAGGATGAGAAATAATTGTCTGGTCAGGCATCTCACTTTTTCTGGAAAGACTGGATAATAAATATTTTAGGCTTGCAGGCCACATCGTCTCTGCTGCAATTACTCAGCACTGCCATGTAACACAAAAGCAGCCAGGGACAACATAAAAATGAATGAACCCGGCTGGGTTCCAATAAACTTTATTTATGGACACTGAAATTTGAATTCACACAATCTTCATATGTCAGGAAATATTATTCTTCTTTTGATTTTTTTTCAACCATTTAAATATGCAAAAACCATCGTGAGCCTGCTGCAGCTGGATTTGGTCCACAGGCCACAGTTTGCTGACTCCTGATCCATGTACAAGTGAAATACGGTTTCCCATGAAACTCCAATCCTTTTTAATCGCTTCCAAATTCTTCTGACTTTGAAGGGGGATTTCTGCACTTTCCCAACTTGCATTTCAGACACTGGCTTTTCAGGACACCATTAGATTATTCTTCTTTGGTCCCTTCAGCCACTCTGAGGGCTCATCTTTCTACTCACCCAGTACCCTCTCTACCCAGGGATGCAAATCAGTGGTACGGGAGCCAGAACTATCATCTAACATTGAGGGCTTCCATTGCCTCCAAGATCACAGTGCTGCCATTTTTTGGTTTAGAAATTCACAAGAGATCCGAGTTCTGTAGGTTTTTCACTTACACTTTCACTTTGATACGCCAATTAAAGGCGGTGGGGGGAAGAAATGGGACATGGAGAGAAGTTTTAATAAACTGATTTTAAATTCTGATTGTCTGCAAATACCTAAACCCATCTTTGATGAACAAGATAAACTCTGATCAATCTTTTGAGGATTCTCAATATCATACGTGGGGCAACAGCACCTCATGGTCACTGCATGCACCGGGATTTATATTCTCAGAGGAATTACAGCAGCCAGACCCACGGCTAAGTGGTCTATTTCATTCTGCTGGGAACCAGATTTTGTGCAACGCTGTCATCTCCTGTTACAAGTGTTTACAAAATCCCCTTGAGCCTGGGCTCTGAGTTTGGGCTCACTCATCTGATTTCACAGTGAGTCAGGGGACTACTGAGTGAGTTTTTCCTGTTTTATCTCATTAGATTAGCTGTCTTCTTAAGTTCCTGGGAAGGAATTGCAAATCTACCTAATTGGATTTCAAAAATAAAGGCCCCTCTGACACTTTATAAATGAATCAATTTGCAACACATTCCACAAAGTAATTTTAAAAGCCTTAAAGGAGCATTTATAGAACTCTAAAGGGATAGTATGGAGGAAAAAAATCTCCATACATAATGCTGAAAAGAAACTGGGTACTAATCGGCTATACCTCAATACAAAATAAAAAGTTTAAAGAAATCAGAGGGAAAATGATTAAGGAGAATTTTGGGAATAGTACGGGCAACAAACATCTCATAGTTCTCTACTTTGATTTGTTTCCCCAAATGATGGGATTTTACCTACATATTTACAGCTGCTCTAAGTAATATATACATTTTTTTTTACTTTAAATAACAACAAACCCTATAAATCTTAACTGAATCTCTGTAATATTATTTGAATTTGAATCAATGACCGAGCTGAATTGTTACATTTTAAAATACGTTGAATTGAGTTTTATCATTTTCCTACATACATAAGCTTGTCCTGCAGCTTTTTGCTTGGTCAGTTGGGTTTTTCGCCCCTCTGGCACCTGGAATGGAATCTATTTGCCATCCCTGCTCTAACCATGAGATCAGCCTAAAAGCTCCACCGAGGACTTCTGCTTATGGCAAAGTGAGAAAGAAAGTTCATGGCCACCAGCACACTGTCCGACTCCTTTCAGTGGTCGGGCGTCCAAATGCCTCCCTCCCAGGCCTGCTCTAGTCACTCACAGTACCTGCTCGTGCCTGGGGGCACCTGAGTTTGCCATCTCAAAACTTCCTCTCAAAGCTTCCTCAAACAGGTAAAAAATACGTGAGGAATATTTTGCAAACACTGCAAACAGTGCACGCGGAGCGGAGGCCTCTGGTGGGAAGCGAGGAGGAGGACCAGGAAGCGGGGGTCGGGTCTTGTTCACTGCCAAGCAAGGCAAGAGGCCAGCAGCAACTGCGAAGCCACGCAAAAAATCTAAATCGAAAGTGCCAAAGGCAAAGCCACACAAAGTCAAGGGCTCAGCTCTGACTCAGGGCCGGGCCGCTGGTGGAGGCACTCCGCGTCTGAAGACAGGTTGTGCTGGCTCCCGTCCGAAGGCTTCTTCCTAAGTCAGCACATTTGGACTTTGGAAAGCATGTTCCCATAGAAAGCAGGTTATAAATGATCATTACGTCCTCAGCCCAGCTTAGACGGACCTACTTCGCTTACAGCTTATCTAAACGACAGCCCTCGTGGGCGGGCGTTGGCTGAACCCAGGGAACAGCAGTAAAAGAAAGAAAAACCAGGAGATAACTGCGGTTCTCAACCATGGCTACACATTACAATTCTTTCAGAATAATGCAGGGGGCTTTTGAAATAATGCAAGCAATTCTGTCTACATAAAATGACCAGAAAAAGCAAATCTAGAGAGGCAGAAAGACGCCCAGTGGCCACCTGAAGGTAAGGGTGGAAATGTGGATTAGCCAGAGAAGGGAACGAGGGAATCTTCCTGGGCGATGCCACTGTTCTAAAATCAGATGGTGGTGATGGCTACCCGACTTTGCAGATTTGCTAAAAATCATCAAATTGGACACTTAAGATGAGTGATGGGTGAATTTTATGACATACAAAGTGTATTTCAGATTTCCCTGGTGGTCCATTGGTTAAGAATTCACTTGCCAATCAATGCAAGGGACATGGGTTCAATCCCTGGTCCAGGAAGATCTGCCATGCCTCAGAGCAAATGCTACAACGGCTGAAGCCCTAGAACCCATGTTCCTCAACAAGAGAAGTCGCCACAATGAACCCTGAGCACCGCAACTAGAGAAAGCCTTTTCGCAGCAACAAAGACCCAGAGAAGCCAAAAAAAAAAAAAAGAGTGTATCTCAATGAAGTTGTTTTAAAAAAAAAGAATAATAGCTGGACCCCAAACCAGAAAGGTTAAATCAGAACTTTGAAGGGTGGGGCCTGGCATTTTTTTTTAAAGCTCCCAGCCCACCCCAAAGTGTAGCCAGGGCTGAGAACCCCTATATTAGACAGTGTGAGGCGGTGGCAGAGGAAGTACTGGGATACGGTGAAGAGAGGGACCCGCAGTAAATGTAGACAGAGGGGAGAGCCCACAGTGTTCCTGGATAACAGCCCAGAGACACCCTCCTTCGAGGTCAAGACCATTCAGGATGTGGTCTGATAGGAATGACTCACAACTGGGTCCACGCTCTTCCTTCTCAGGCGGAGTTCGCTGAGGGACAAGAAACTAATGGATGGCAGATTCTAAGTTGCATTTTAAGTTTCAAGGTTAAGGAGACACAGCACGACAAGAGCTGCGAGTCAGGGCTCTGGAGTCAGACAGACCTGACTTTGAATCCCAGTGTTGTGGTCAGCTAAGCTGCCGGGCTTTCCTGGTGGCTCAGAAGGTAAAGAATCTGCTTGCAGTGCAGGAGACCCAGGTTTGATCCCTGGGTTGGGAAAACCCCCTGGAGGAGGGAATGACCACCTACTCCAGTATTCTTGCCTGGAGAATTCCATGGACAGAGGAGCCTGGAGGGCTACAGTCCATGGGATCGCAAAGAGTCACGACTGAGCAATTAACACACACAAGCTGCAGACAGGAGGCTCCACTTCCTCCACTGTAAAATGGGAATAATCCTAAAAGCTTCAAATAGGAATAACCATAATACTGTCACTTTAGTGGATATTTAGAAATGCCATTTATCTCATTTGACTTCTCTCTCATAAACTGGGTCTCTGGCACTGAGTTCATGGAATGTTAGTCGTTCTGAGAATTAAAGCAAACAACCACCACCAGCAGATAAAACCAAGACAGTCCATCTAAGAAAAAGCTTTCCGTAGTCATCAAGCTGTTGTAGCTCTTCCTGGGAGAAGTCACGGCTGAGCCCAGACCACACAAAGACAAAAAGCTATGTCACACTTACACAGCGGGAGCAGGGCAGGCTGGTCATTTGCAACAAAGGCTTGGTTGTGATAATGCTGTGTGGGCTGCAGGCCACCAAAGAGAAGCACAGGCAGAGAATACACAGAACTTAGAGATCAGATATGTGGTGAATTAGCAAAACCCTCATCAAAGGATCAACGTCTTAAGTGGCTGAGCCTCACAGGACGGTAATGAGGCTGTAAACATGCCAGCGTCGGTGGCTCTCAAGTGCGAGCTCACAGAGGGGCCGAGGAACTCTGCAGATAGAAATTCCCTGAGGAAGGACCTGCCACAAGGTGTCTCTGATCTTGATTCATTCAGCCTGTATTCACGGAGCTCTCTCTAAATGTCAAGAACTGGGCAGGGAAGACAGGAGAGAGATGCATCGCAGTCCCCACCCTTGGAGAGCTGATGGGAAAGACAGAAAAGAAAACAGGTTCGCATGGAGCTGCAGGAGCACAGAGAGAAGCCTAATGGACTGCGCGGCCAGGGGAGGTTTTACAGGGAAGCCATCCAAGAAGTTCTCAGATAAGACGGAACATCCGAACGGCGTGGGGGAAGGGATCTGGAGAGGGTGCTGCACTGGGGCACAGAGCCCTGGGGGCGGGGACCTGGCTGACACAGAGGCTCTGCCTGCTAAGGAAGCAGAGGGCAAAGGCAAGCCACTGATGGCGTCTCGGCAATGGAGTAGCAAGACGAAGCCCAGGTCTGAACTTTAGAATGACCACTCTGACAGCAGGACGCAGGTAGGAAGAGCACCTGGAGGACCCCAGGCATCATCCAGGAGACAGGATAAGAAGAGAGATCCACCCCTCACAGTCTCATGCCAGCCAATGACACGCCGCTATTTTAACAGAAATAATAGGGCAGAATTTATAAACTATAAACTCATGGCTTCAAAAACACGTTTTAAAAGTTCCAGAAAAATGTATAAAGGATGGAGCTCTCTCGGCTCAAGAAATAAATCAAATGCTGACACTAAAATTCATGGATTGGACTTCCCTGGTGGTACCGTGGATAAGAATAGGCCTGCCAATCAGGGACATGGGTTCGATCCCTGGTCCAGGAAGATTCTATGTGCCATGGAGCTGCTAAGCCTGTGCACCACAGCTACTGGAGCCCAGGTGCTCTAAAGCCCACAAGCCACAACTACTGACCCTGCGAGCTGCAAATACTGAATCGGATATGCCTAGCGCCTGTGCTGCACCACGAGAGGTCCCCACAGTGACAAGCCCGTGCACCGCAGAGCGCGCAGCCCCTGCTCTCCTTTTAGAGAAAAGCCTGCACAGCAATGAAGACCCAGTGCAGCCCCCCCCAAAATAAATACAATAAAATTCATGAATTATAACCTGTTTAAACCACCGTATTTCCAACATTAAATTAAGACTTGGCATCTATTCCTTCTTTTTTAAAAAAAAAAAATGAAAGCACTTTCACATATATTATTTCAGTTTCTTATATTACACGTACTCTTACGGGGTAATTTTTATTATCCCTGTTTCATGGATGTGGCAAACATCCATTAAATAAATTACAGAATGAAAGAAAACTCTTTGGACCCTCAGAAAGAGAGCAATTTCAAGATCATTAACCAAAGTTGAGTCTCTCTGAATTAATTTTCATGCTAGGTGCTGGTCCTAGCTTCACCACAAACTAACCGTATGATCCAAAAATATATCCTTTACCTTCCTGTATCTCACTTTATTTATATTTGCATCAACGATCTTACACAATTTTTAAAAGCCACAATAAAGCAGCAAATGAGAGGATATTTTGAAACCTGTAAAACCGTGCTTTGCAAATTGAGGATTGCATCTCTATAAACAACAATCAAAATTTTTTTAAAAGCAGGTAATACTGAGAATCTGGGTAAGTGTGGCCCCTCTAGGTTTCTACAAGGAATGCACATCACAGATGTAACACAGAAAGTTCAATGATTAGTGTGATGCACAAGATGAAGGGGAAACAACATTCACCTGGAAAAATGGGGTGAGGCTGCTTTTGAGGGATGGCGGATAGATTCTGGGTGGAGAATACCATCAATCTTCACTTGCCCTTTTCTAAAGGTCAAAGGGAAGAGTGTTCCAACACCACAGCTTGATGGATGAACGGATGCTGTGGATGACTCGAAACAGAAAATGGATATTTCCAAAAGAGGCTTTTACCCAAATGAAATGTTAACTGAGTGGAGCTTGCAGCCCAACACTGAGTTGCTGTCATGTATATTTTGCCACTAACCTTCCCAAGTGGTTAGTCACTGAACAAATATTTGTTGGGTTCCCTTCCAAGGGCCATCACAAGTAAGAGAGACAGCCCCTGCCCTGACAAGCTGGAGGACTATCAAGGAAAATACATGATGACTCCCTGTGCAGTGAGTGCTTCAATGGGGAGCCCAGGACCCTCTAAGAGGGGTAGTTGTCCATTATTATCACCATAGTTAACATTTGCTGAACTCATACCGTTGTGCTTAGCACTGTTCCAGGTGCTTCTAAGAATTAGAAGGGATTCCTGGGATTTCCCCAGTGGTCCAGTGGCTAAGATTCCAAGCTCCTGATGCAGGGGACCTAAGTTTGATCCCTGGTTGGGGAACTAAGATCCCACATGCTGCAACTCAGAGTTCGCATGCCACAACCAAGCTTTGGCATACTCAAATAAATAAATAAAATATTTTTTAAAAAAAGAATTAATCCCTTAAGGCACAACAATAACGTCATGGGGTGAGTAGTATTGATATCATCTTCATGTTACAGATAAGGAAACTGAGGAACAGAGAAGTGACTTGCTCAAGGTTTTCACAGCTAAGCTCTGAATCTGGGCAATTTTATTCCAGAGATCCTGTTCTTAATGTCTGTGTTCCAGGTGCTTTACATATAGTAACTCATTTGATCCTCAAGATAATGATGAGATCAATCCTGGTATTACATACATCTTACAGATGAGAAACCTAGGCACAGAGAAGTTAATTAACTTGCCAATGGTTACAGAGCAAAGAGAGGGCATCTAAAGCAGACCAAAGACACCAGAAAGGTTTTCTGAAACTAGTGATGGCTTTTGCGGCCATCACTGGGTGAACTGGACTTTGAAGCATGGGTGTTGGATAGAGAACAAGGGGACAGTGAGGCAGTGAGGGACAGAGGTAAGAGAGACAGCATGAGAGGGAACAGACACATGGTGATACAGGTAGGAGAGAATCCCCTCTGGCTCAGATGCACAGACCTGCTGTAGTCTGAGGGCAAAGCAGGAGAACTAGAGAAACCTTCCAGGACTCTGGGCCTCACACAGAGCGAGAGGTAGAGGCAGTCCACCACTTAGGGAAGGGGTGGGAGAGCTGGCACCTCCCACTCCAGGCTGCCCAAGGCACAAGTATGCAGAGCCTGCTTAAGGGCAGGGGAGAGCAGAGAACCTGCAGGACTTTGGGCCATAACATGAGTATCAGGCAGTGGTCCTCAACCACAGGGAGGGAACCACAGGGAGGGACAGGAGAGTTGACAAAAGCTCTCTTGATGCAGGCACACAAGTCCTACTAAACAGGATAAGCAAGAAAATTGAGCTAAAAGAGCCCTGACAGAGGGAAATTTTTCAACCTGCCTTTGAAGAAGTTGAAGCCTGTGCCTGGAGTCACACAACAGACTAGACTGATTTGAGTCCTCACAAAAATGGCCTGACAGAAGAGGCACATGCTCTCCGTTTCTACACATATCTGGAATTCAATCAAAACTTAACCACAGGAAAGAAACAGAAGACATGCATAATTAAGATGTGATAGAGTCAACAGAACAAGATCCAAAGATAGCCAAGATGTTGGAATTACCTTGCAGGGACTTTAGAACAACTATGATAAAAAATATTAAAGGAGCTAATGGAAAAGGCATGCATAGATGAGGGATTTTAGAGGCGATTTGGAAAATGAAACTAATTATCCAAGCTAAGATGTAAAGTATCTAAAGCCTATGGGGCAATATCAGTCTCTCACATATGTAACTATACAGTGCTCAAGGGAAAAAAGAAAGAACATAAGGCAGAAGAAATGGCTGAACAAACAGTGGCTGAAAAGCTTCCAATTTAATGAACAATATCAAACCAGCAACCCAAGCTCAGAGAACTCTTAGTGGGATAAATACAAAGGAAAACACACCTAAAAAAAACAAGGTCATAAATTCTCTGGTGGTGCAGTGGATAGGAATCCACTTGTCCACGCAGGGGACACAGGTTTGAACTCTGATCTGGGAAGATTACACATGCTGTGGAACAACTAAGCTCATGCACTGTAACTACTGAACCTGTGCTCTAGAGCCCGAGAGTAGCAATTTCTGAGCCCGCATGCCGCCACTGCTGAAGCCTATGCAACCTAGAGCCTGTACTCCACAACAACAGAAGCCACTCCAATGAGAAGTCCAAGCACTGCAGTGAAGAGTAGATCCTGGTTGCTGCAACTAGAGAAAGTCTGAACACCACAATGAAGACCCAGTGCAACCAGAAATAAATGAATAAATAAAAATAATTTTTTTTTTTTTAAGATTAAGGTCAGGGACTTCCTTTGTGGTCCAGGGGTTAAGCACCTGTACTTCCAATGCAGGGGGCACAGGTTTGATCCTTGGTCTGAGAACTAAGATTCCCCCATGCTGCACGGTGTGGCCAAACTAAAAACAAAAAAATCTAAAAAAAGAAAGATCAAGGTCAAATCGTTAAAACTCAAGGATAAAGAGAAAATCTTAAAAAGCAGAGAGGAAAAAGAAGAAGCAAACAGAAGGGGACTGCACAGACAAGGGCACAACAAGAATGACGACTGACTTGTCATCAGAAACACTAGGACCAGATGACAGTGGAATAACATCTTTAAAGTGGCGAGAGCAAAAAAGTCAGCCAGTGATTCCACATCAAATGAAAATTTCCCTCAAAGATGAAGGCGAAATAAAGACATTATTAGAGAGACAAAGGTTAAAAAGCTTTCATCTTCTGAAGACCTCACTACAACACTGCAGTGGGCAGGACCGGGGAGATGGAGAGAGTGTAGGCATAAGACATCCCTGCTGATCCAGTCTGGACTGCAGAAAGCTCTGAGCTCTTACTTCCCACGCCAAGTCCCATTAGTCATGGCTGCCTGTAACCTGGATCAGAGAGACACTATGAGCCTGTACCCAAACTCCCTGGGAAAGAGAACCAGACAGACTGACAGTGACACAGTGGCAGAGAGATGGGCCAGTCATTCTAACCATGGATATGTTTGCCCCAGGCATTCAATGTCAAATTTAATGTCACACCCTAGTTTCTCCATGCAGGCAGATTAGGCACAGTGAAATGTTAAGAGATTTCATCTACTTTCTAGTAAAGTATTAGAGGACAGTTTAACACAAAGAAGACTGCCAGTTTTTAGCTTTCAGATTTTAACTGCTCACATCTCTGAAGTCTTAGGAGATAAAGTAAAACTTTGGGCTCCAAGTGTGCTAGGCAATTTCGAGTTGACTTCTCAACCTTGGCACCACTAGCGTTTTGGTCTAGATAATTCCTTCTTGCTGGGGGTGCTGTCCTGGGCAGCAGAACGTTAACAGTGGCCCCGGATCCTTCAGCTTAGAAGCCGGTGGGAGTGTATCCCCTTTACCCCAGAGATGAAAACCAAAATCATCTAGGTGTATTGCCAAACGTTGGGGTCGGGGGCAAAACTGCCCTCAGTTTTGGTTAATAGAAAGCACCTTGACGGCTGTCAGAAAGGCAGAAGCATGGCATTTTTTCAGTGTGAACATCAATGTAATTTACCCACATGAATGGGATGGGAGGTTGAAGGAAGACAGAGCATACTTCTCTAATTTTGTAAGGACCTAGTAAATAACTCTATTTTTGTTTTATTAGTATTATTAGTATTATCCCTGATGATGTATCTGGGGGAGTCCTGTACTCTGGAAAATAAAAGAACATAGAAACTTCCTTTACTTCTTCTCTGAAGACTACTTCTTTAGTCCCTTGAGAAACATTTTATGAAATGGTGACAGCACTGTATTGTTTTTTTTTAACTTCCAAGAACTCTGTATCTTTTTGTAGCCACCCCCTCTTTTTTTTTTTTTTTTAAAGTGGAGGTAATATCTTTTCTGGGGACTTTTCTTACAAACTATGGTTCTGCCTTGGACAACGAATGAGCAAATAAAACTGCACTTGCTTTAGTCATCTGTAGAGCTACCTGCTACTCAAAAAGTCACTTGGGACTTTTTTTCAATGGCTTACAGTAACTTATTTTTTAATTTAAAAAAATATTTTTTAATATCTCTTCTAACATTTCAATAGATTTTAATGGGAGAGAAGAAATAAACATGTATTTAGCCAATCATCTTAAATGAAACCATCTCTAATAATGTCTTAAGTTCCTCTCCTCAGCAGAGAATTTTCCTACCATGGATGATTTCAGGAAGCTACTAGAGGGGACGACAGTCCAATTCGCTGTGCTGTAGTATGTTATTATGACAGCTATGTCCCTAAGAATTTATAAAAATTCCTGACTAAAAAATCAGCAGATTAAAAGGCAGAGAGAGAGCAATCCGAATGGAGCACATTGAGTGAGCAGAGGAATTTCTACAGCATCACAGGGCTAATCTGGTATTTTATCACATCTGGATATCATTCAAACAGGAAGCTAATCTTTCCTTACCACTACAAATGCTCTTATAAGTGAGAACACCTTACACATGCATACCTCCTTTGCCACCTATAACTTTGAAAGGAGAATAGAAAAACACTCACAAAAGTATTGATTTCAGAAGGTACCCCCTCACACACCCCCAGCTCCTTGTGGGTAGATGAGGGGGCTAAGTTTGCAAGGGCTCAAGGCCCCATCCACCACCTAAGAGTTGTGTAAGTACGAGGTTACTTCACGTTTCTGGGCCTCTGTTTCCTCATGTGGAAAAATGGAAATTGTTGTTTAGTTGCTCAGTCATTTCCACGTCTTTGGCAACCTCATGAACTGTAGCCCGCAGGGCTCCTCTGTCCATGGGATTTCCCAGCAAGACTACTGGAGTGGGTTGCCATTTCCTTCTCCAGAGGATCTTCCTGACCCAGGGATCGAACCCATGTCTCCTGCATTGGCAGGCGGATTCTTCATCACTGAGCCACCCGGGAAACCCCCAAACAGAGATACTGAATTTCGAAGTTAGAGACCTGAAAGGATTGAAAGAGATCATACATGTGAGGTGCTAATTCCTAGAATGCCCCTCTCACAGGGTTTCAGTTACTGTTTCATCACAGGATGTTGAGAGTATAGCCTCTGGAGACAGACTTACAAGTTCTGTGGTCTCAGACAAGGTACTGAATCTCTGTTTTCTCACCTATAAAAGGAGATAATCCGATACAATTGAGCTGGGTATTAAGTGAGTCGGTACACAACTAGCACTTGGAATCGTGCCTGGTATACAGTAAGCACCCAAATAAATGTAAGCTACCGTTATTACAATGATTTTTCTTTGGAAGGATATTTCTGGCAACCGTGTGGAAAGTGACTGAGGGGAAGACACACTGGAGAGAGACCCACATATATGAGATCCAAGTAAGGGAAGAGGAGGGTCCAGACCCCAGGTAAGAAAGCAGTGGGCAGGGCTTCCCTGGTGATCCAGTGGTTACGAAACTGCCTTGCAATGAAGGGGACACCAGTTCAATCCTTGGCCAGGAAGCTCCCACGCTGTGGGACAGCTAAGCCCGTGCGCCAAAACTACCAAGCCTGTGTGCTGCAACTACTGAAGCCCGTGAGCTACAGTCTATGCTTAGCTACGGGAGAAGCCACTGCAGCAGAAGTCTGTGCACCACAACTACAGAAAGCCCACACGCAGCAACGAAGGCCCGGCACAACCAAAAAATGTTTAAACAAGGGGGGAGAAAAAAAAGAAAGCAGTGGGCAGGCAGAGGACAGGACGGGAGTTTTTACAGAGGGACAGTGATCAGGTCCTGGTGATGTGATGTGGATGGGAAGCGAGAAGGAAGAGCCTAGAGTGATCGCCAAGTTTCTGTCTTGAGTGGCTGACTGGATAACAAGGCTCTTCACCTAGAGAGGAGATTTGGAAGGATCTGCAGGTCAGTTCGATGAGGGCAGCTCCAGAAATGCCGAGTTTCAGGGTTCTGCTGAACGCTCAGGTGGAGCCGTCCTGTGTGTTTTTTGATGGATGTATATATGGTTTGATGCATGTGTGGTTTTTTGTTGTATGGTTCTGAAGCACAGAAGAGGCGTCTGGAGGGGGGAGTTCAGATCATGCTGTAAGGACGAGCAGCAAACATGGATTTAGGGGAGTTCAGTCCAAATCCTATAGAGAAGATGGGAAGATGGAGGCTGAGGACGGAAGGCTTGTGATCACAACAGAAGAGGAGCCAAGGCAGGGAGCAGAAGGCGAGTCCCCCGGGAGGGGCGGGGAGGGAAGCGAGGCTGAGAGACTGGTTAAAAATGCAAACGGTGGCAGAGAGGACAGGAAAGTATGAGGAGAATGGTTCCTGGAAGCCAAGATGCAGGGTGGAGGGGGGAGAGGCAAAGCTTTCTCAGAAAGTGGAGAGAAACCTGAACACAGTCAGCAGTCAAGAAGAAAGAGCCAACGAAGGGAGGGAGACCTGAAGATGCAGAAGAGACTGGGGAAGACCGATGAAGAAAGGCCCCTGCGGTGGGCAGAGGAGAAGCAAGGACGAGTGTGAAGATGGTACCCCTTGAGCATCAGGGACTAAGAACCGGGGGCAGCAGCCCGTCTTCTCGGCAGTTA
Organism: Bos javanicus; assembly: GCF_032452875.1. Lineage (NCBI taxonomy): Eukaryota > Metazoa > Chordata > Mammalia > Artiodactyla > Bovidae > Bos > Bos javanicus. The sequence continues at coordinate 22,625,001 of NC_083892.1, forward strand.
GGAGGCAGGTCATCTGAGGAGAGTGGGTGTGTCTGGAGCCGGGTGGAGTAGGTTTGAGGAAAGTAAAAAGTCTGGCGAAGACACTTAGGAAAATGGGATGGGAAACTCGGCCAAGGATAGGAAAGCAGTATGAAAAGCCCGGCGGAGCTCGGAGGCCATAAACTTTTGGCAGCCCTAACCTGCACAATTGGATGGTCTTTCTGGACCGCGCCCTGCATCCCAGGTATTGGAGTGAAGCTGCCAAGAAGATAAAGGCGTCAGGCTGCTGGGCTGCACAACAGGCCAAAGGAAAAGGCAGGCTGAACAGAGTTCTGAAAGTGGTGTCAAAGGGAGGCCACCGGGGTGACTGAGGTTGGAGGAGGAACGGGGCTTCAACGAGGGCAGGAGGAACTGGATTACAGAGAAATCTGAGAGTACGAGACTTCAGTCAGGTGGCAGACAGAGAATCTGGGGCTAAGACTTTTGAAGTAGATCTTTCTCTTTTTAAAAATTTTTATTTTATATTGGGCTATGGTTGATTTACAATGTTGAGATAGTTTTGGGTGTACAGCAAAGTGATTCGGTTATACATATTTTTTAAATTTAAATGTATTTAATTGGAGGCTAATTACTTTACAATATTGTATTGGTTTTGCCATACATCAACATGAATCCGCCATGGGTGTACACGTGCTCCCCATCCTGAACCCCCCCCCATCTATATATCTGCTCCTTTTCAAATTCTTTCCCTATTTAGGTGATTACAGACTATTAAGCAGAGTTCCCTGTGCTATACAGTAGGTCCTTGCTGGTTAGACCTATCTTATTTTTTTAATGAATGTATTTTCTTTTTTTAAAAAATATTTTATTTATCTTCATTCATTTGGCCGCACAACGTCTCAGTTGTGGCATGTGAGATCTTTAGCTGTGGCATGTGGGGTCTAGTTCCCTGACCAGGGAAGGAACCAGGGCCCCTGCATTGGGAGCGTGGAATCTTAGCCACTGGACCGCCAGGAAAGTCCCATGGTTATCTATTTTAAATATAGTAGTGTGTATATGTCAATTCCAGAGTCTCGATTTATCCTTCCTCCCCTACATGGAAGTGGTTCTTAAACACAATGGCAAATTTCTCTCTGGAAAAGAAAGCCACTCTGCACTTCTACCAGCAGTGCGTGACACAGCCTTCCTCCCCTCTCCCAAGGCAGCAGTACAGCATGAGTTTCAACTCTGCCAATTTGGTCAATGAAAAATGGAGTCTCAAAGCGCTGTGGGGCTTCTTCAGTTCCTTGAATTCTGGAGAGTCTCACACATTTGCTGCTCATCTGTACTTCCTCTGTGACTTTCTGCTCATGGTATTTGCTTATGGCAGTGAAAGTGAAAAGTGAAAGTATTAGCTGCTCAGTCATGTCTGACTCTTTGTGACCCCATGGGCTGTGGCCCGCCAGGCCCCTGTGTCCATGGGATTCTCCAGGCAAGAATACTGCAGTGGGTAGCCATTCCCTTCTCCAGGGGAACTTCCCAACCCAGGACTCAAACACTAGTCTCCTGCATTGCAAGTGGATTCTTTACTGCCTGAGACACCAAAGAAGCCCCAGTAGAGTTCTCTAAAATGATTGGTAAGAACGCTTTATATGTTAAGGATATTAACCCTCTGTTGTGGCTGCTCTTGATTTTTCACAGTTACTCATTCACCATAATTTTAATTATGATCTATGATAGACAGAATTTTAGTTATGTGGCTAAATCTAAAGGCTATCTTTTATTGTTCATTCTCTGCATTTGTAAGGCAGAGCATGAAGTTCTTTTCATATTTCCTTCTATTCATTTTATGGTTTTATTTTTACACAAAACTCTTAATCCATTTGGGATTTATCTTGGCATGGAGTGGCGAGGTGGGATCTCACCTGACTCTTTTCCCCAGTACTAACTTGCTGTCTCAGACTGTTTCCTTACTGTCTTATAGCGTCTCCTTATCACCTGCCAACTTCCTAAACACACCCAGGCTTGTTCTCTGGCGGACAACTGTGGAAACACAGTAGGGAGGCCGACGCAGCCAAGGTCAGAGAGAGAGCTGGCTAGTGAGCGGCACAGAGAGGATCTCGCGTTCACCTCCTACCATACCCCCACTGCCCTAAAGCAATGTCAGCTTCCTCATGCCCTCATCTACAAGTTTAAAAAACAACTAAATTAACAACCTGCCCAACAAGCTGATTTATACTAAGGGGCAGTAATTTGATGTGCTCATCAAATCTCATCAATTAGAGAACCAGATTTCTGCTTTTGGCAGGGGAGGGCTCTCAGAGAGACCTCGAGTGTGTATTTTGGAGACCAGCAGAACAATAGACAGATGTGTGAGGGACCCATCTGTACATTAAGACCAGGTCACAGCCTGGAAACTGCAGCCCAGCATCTCTCTGATCACCAGTAGGCTTCCTGAGCTGCAGACCATATAAATGGGTTTCCTTTAATCCTGGGGTTCTTGTCCATAGGCTTGAAGATGTCTGGGAAGTCCATGAAATTATATACAAGTGTGTATTTGTGGAGATTTTTTTTCTGGGGAGAGGATTGTTAAAACATTCATCAAAATCTGTGGGTTAGCAAATCTGTTCCTAAACACTATTCTAAGATTCAAAGACTACAATTAAGTCCGTTGATCCGTGACCTATTGACCACTTGACAAGTTCTATGAACATATCATCACATATGCTCCATTTAAACTCCTCTCATCAAAGGGAGAAGGCAATGGCACCCCACTCCAGTACTCTTGCCTGGAAAATCCCATGGACGGAGGAAGCCTGCTACAGTTCATGGGGTCACTAAGAGTCAGACACGACTGAGTGACTTCACTTTCACGTTTCACTTTCATGCATTGGAGAAGGAAATGGCAACCCACTCCAGAGTTCTTGCCTGGAGAATCCCAGGGACGCGGGAGCCTAGTGGGCTGCCGTCTATGGGGTCGCACAGAGTCAGACACGACTGAAGTGACTTAGCAGCAGCAGCAGCAAAGGGAACCCTTTTGCACTGTTGGTGGGAATGTAAACTGATACAACCACGATGAAGAACAGAATGGACATTTCTTTAAAAACTAGGAATAAAAAACTACCATATGACCCAGCCATCCCACTACTGGGCATGTACTGAGAAAACCGTAATTGAAAAGTCACATGTACCCTTATGTTCACTGCAGCACTATTTACAAGAGCCAGGACATGGAAGCAACCTAGATGTCTGTCAACAGATGAATGGATAAAGAAGTTGTGGCACATAAGTGCAATGGAATATTACTCTGCCATAAAAAAAGAAAGAATTGGAATCAATTCTAGTGAGGTAGATGAAGCTAGAGCCTGTTATACAAACTGAAATAAGTTAGAAAGAGAAAAATATCAAATATTGATGCATATATATGGAATCTAGAAAAATCGTACTGATGAATCTATATGCAGGGCAGGAACAGAGACGCAGATGTAGAGAACAGACTTATGGACATAGTAGGGGCAGGAGAGGATGGGACAAATTGAGAGAGTAGCATTGAAATATATACATTACCATATGTAAACCAGATAGCTAGTGGGATGTTGCTATATAACACAGGGAGCTCAGCCTGGTGCTCTGAGACAACCTAGAGGGGTGGGATGGGCTGGGGGCTGGGAGGGAGGTTCCAGAGGGAGAGAAACATGTATACCTATGACTGATTCATGCTGATGTATGGCAGAAACCAACACAACACTCTAAAGCAATTATCTTCCAATTAAAAGAAATAAGTTAAAAAATAAAACCTCCTCTATTTCTAACTTTCTCTTCCAAGTCCTTCCTTAGCCTAAGTGCATTGCAATTGCTTTCTCCATACAGGTGAACGTCTACAAGTTCAGCATTCTTCCCAGAAGATCACCTGTCAATCTTATGACTAAGACACAGAATAAAGGCTCATCATACATATTAAAAGGTGTGAGGCTAAAAGAAAAGAGCAGAAGGACTTCCCTGGTGGTCCAGTGATTAAGACTCCACGCTTCCAAGGCAAGGGGCAAAAGTTTGATCCTTGGTTGGAGAACTAAGATCCCACATGCCAAGTGATGTGGCCAGAAAAGAGAGAGAAGGGTAGAGGGAAATGCTTGCTGATTTCCACTGGAAAGCATTCGGGTTAGGACATCTGCATTTTAGCAGGATTTAAGCATTCCTTTGGAGAAGGAAATGGCAACCCACTCCAGTGTTCTTGCCTGGAGAATCCCAGGGACAGGGGAGCCTGGTGGGCTGCCGTCTATGGGGTCACACAGAGTCGGACATGACTGAAGAGACTTAGCAGCAGCATTCCTTATCATGTTTTTGGAATGCCCATCAGAGGTGCAAAAACATGCCCTTTACACGATATTGCTATAAACAATTATACAGCTAAACATTATTTTGGGGAGTCTAACTAATTAAATAAGGAAAGAAAAAGAAATCATTAAAATAATACCAAAAGAAATAGAAACAAACACAGATAATATTATATATACAGAAAAGTCAAAGAAGTAACAAAATTATCAACTGTAGCTAGAGAAGCTGTAAAGTATATGCAAACATCAACATGACCCATGCTTACCAATTACACTAATCAGGCACTATTGTCAACAAGAACTATTGCAACAAAATATTTAGGAAGCACAGAAAAGCTCTGGGTCCATAAAGAGATGTGTCATGCTCACGCTGTAAAGATATCAATTCTCCCCAGGTCTAGCTCACAGGTGTCCTAGACCACAATTCCTGGGTTTTAGTTATTTCTGTCTCCTCAGGATCTAGCCCATAGCAGGCACCCAATAAATATTGTTTGGATAAGTGAGGGAGCTCCGTATCAATCAAAATCCTAAATGAATTTTTCTAGGAACTAGAAAAGTGATACCAAAATTCATTTTTAGACAGAAACAGGAAAGAATACCTGAAAAAGAAGAGCTCATGGAAACCATATGTACCAGATTCAAAACGTGCTACCGATCAACAGTTAGTAAAACTGGTGTGCACATACATACAGGCACACTAAAGCCATAAATCAGTGGAAGAGAAAGCACAGTCAAAAAAGTAGATCATTGAATTATATGTTTTAAAAAAAGAGAGAAGTATTGTAAAACACTGGAAAAGCCACGTATCATGGTGTTACCTATTTCTGTAAGTAACATCTAACTGTACACCTCTTCCCTTCACCTCACACATCATACTGTTAAATGTGTTTTCAAGTCAATTTCCAGTGCCCTTGTCTTAGCTCTGGCCACAACCACTTCCCTCAGTCTGTTCCAGAGCTTCCTAGCTAGCCTCCTTTCACCTTCTCCTCTTTCCCTTCCTCCACCTGCTGCCAGAATTGTCTTCCTAAAGAAAACCGACTTAATTTTCTCAACCTTCTGCATGTCAGGGCTCCCCAGATCCACTGCAATGGTCCCCGAAGCTGGAACAGAAGTCTTTCTAATGATGGTCTTCCACAGAGGAGAACAAAAGCTAGTCAATACTACCTGACTTCAAAAAGTTGGGTGTTAGTGGTCATGGGTGATCATGTGTTTGAGTTCTGCCATATTGGGGTTGTTTGGGAATTATGATTAATCCTAGCATGTCCAGAAATGCAAAAGCACTGAGAGTACCGAAAAGGTTATAAGAGAGGACAAACAAGTATGACGGAAAGTAGAGAAACTAAAAGCTGCACTGTGGGAATCATGCCTCGGTAGACTTTCCATGTGCAGCACAACCGTCTATTCAGCAGTAGATGATCATTCACTCACACGAAGTGAAGAAAACTGAGTATACTGGTTTTAAAGCCTCTTAAACTTTGAAGAACCCATTTACTTCTTCTCCTACTGGATCGAAATGCATCCAGGGACTTGTGAATTGCAATACCGCAGTCATTCTGGACTTGAGATCATATGGATCTACACACAACCTTTCATTAGCTAATTTGAAAATAAGAGCTGAGTGGAGTTTTACCACTGTTCAAGAGTCAGATATAGTTGTCTTTTTTCAATTTATAGACCAAAAAAATATTAAGTAAAGAATATACTTTTCATTCCAATCCCAAAGAAAGGCAGTGCCAAAGAATGCTCAAACTACTGCACAATTGCACTCATCTCACACGCTAGTAAAGTAATGCTCAAAATTCTCCAAGCCAGGCTTCAGCAATACGTGAACCTTGAACTTCCTGATGTTCAAGCTGGTTTTAGAAAAGGCAGAGGAACCAGAGATCAAATTGCCAACATCTACTGGATCATGGAAAAAGCAAGAGAGTTCCAGAAAAACATCTATTTCTGCTTTATTGACTATGCCAAAGCCTTTGACTGTGTGGATCACAATAAACTGTGGAAAATTCTGAAAGAGATGGGAATACCAGACCACCTGATCTGCCTCTTGAGAAATCTGTATGCAGGTCAGGAAGCAACAGTTAGAACTGGACATGGAACAACAGACTGGTTCCAAATAGGAAAAGGAGTTCGTCAAGGCTGTATATTGTCATCCTGTTTATTTAACTTCTATGCAGAGTACATCATGAGAAACGCTGGACTGAAAGAAACACAAGCTGGAATCAAGATTGCTGGGAGAAATATCAATAACCTCAGATATGCAGATGATACCACCCTTATGGCAGAAAGTGAAGAGGAACTCAAAAGCCTCTTGATGAAAGTGAAAGCGGAGAGTGAAAAAGTTGACTTAAAGCTCAACATTCAGAAAACTAAGATCATGGCATCCGGTCCCATCACTTCATGGGAAATAGATGGGGAAACAGTGGAAACAGTGTCAGACTTTATTTTTCTGGGCTCCAAAATCACAGATGCAGATGGTGACTGCAGCCATGAAATTAAAAGATGCTTAGTCCTTGGAAGGAAAGTTATGACCAACCTAGATAGCATATTCAAAAGCAGAGACATTACTTTGCCAACAAAGGTTTGTCTAGTCAAGGCTATGGTTTTTCCTGTGGTCATGTATGGATGTGAGAGTTAGACTGTGAAGAAGGCTAAGCGCCGAAGAATTGATGCTTTGGAACTGTGGTGTTGGAGAAGACTCTTGAGAGTCCCTTGGACTGCAAGGAGATCCAACGAGTCCATACTTAAGATCAGCCCTGGGATTTCTTTGGAAGGAAGAAAGTTTCCTTCTTTCTTCCTTCTAAAGCTGAAACTCCAGTACTTTGGCCACCTCATGTGAAGAGTTGACTCACTGGAAAAGACTCTGATGCTGGGACGGACTGGGGGCAGGAGGAGAAGGGGACGACAGAGGATGAGATGGCTGGATGGCATCACTGACTCGATGGACATGAGTCTGAGTGAACTCCGGGAGCTGGTGATGGACAGGGAGGCCTGGCATGCTGCGATTCATGGGGTCGCAAAGAGTCGGACATGACTGAGCGACCAATCTGATCTGATAATTTTCAGGGTTTTAGGTTTTCCACTATGAATTTTTCTTCTCTCTTGGAATTCTTAATCACCTATCATCTCTTCCTGCCTGTTACCAACACTGCTAAAGTATCTCATGTCAGAAAAGCTTCATTGAGCCCCCAGCACATTTCAGAGACCACAAGCCAGAGCCCCTGCTCCATCTAGCCTAGCAGTCACCACAGCTAGTGAAGCAGAAATACTCTGGTATATTTTCCCAAGGTACAGCTGGGCATGGGTTCAAGTGGCCACTCCAGGCAATGCATCTGAAAGTATCCAATGACCATGTGAAATCCAAGCTGGTAGATGTGTAAATGTTCACGCTGACAGGTAACAGGTAGTTGCCTACAAGAATTTCCATGTAGTTCTGAACATTTATATATTTAAATATTTGTATTTATTTCAGCTTTTGTTTAGTCTACAATTTATGATTTAAACTCTAGGAGGCAAAAACTTGGCTAACCCATGTGGAAGAACACTGAGAAACCATAGAAGAAATGCTGATGAAACATTAAAAGAGAGATCAAATTGACTACTAGATTAGACTATTGATAAGGAAGACACCTAAAAAAGAATTGAGGGAAAGGAGAGGAAGAGAAACATCTTAAGACTAATTAAAAGGAAGAGGTCTATGCAAATAACAAGCTGTGAAATATCAAGACACAGGAAGCAAATCTTACAACCCAGAGCGCTGCGGTGAACTGAATATGTTTTCATTTCATCTGCTACAAATAGGCTCTACCTATTTAAAATCAAGATATGGCATTAATATTTACTTATTAACACCTAAAATCCACTAGAATAGATACATTTGGCTGTATTTGAATTATCTGTTTGTGTGTCTGTCTTCCCACTCAAGTTCCTAGGCATCAGTTACCCTAGGTCCTAGCATTTGACAGGTTCTCAATATACATTGGATATTCCCAGGTGGCAAAGTGGTAAAGAATCCATCTTCCACTGCAGGAGACACAAGTTCAATCCCTGGGACGGGAAGATCATCTGGAGGAGGACATGGCAACCCACTCTAGTATTCTTGCCTGGAGAATCCTACAGATAGAGGAACCTGGCAGGCTTCAGTCCACAGAGTCACAGAGCTGGACACAACTGAAGCAACTTAGCACACATGCACAATACACATTGGTTGAGCTGAATTGGTAACTGAACAGTGAAACTGACAACTGAACATTAATTCCATGGCAATTAAATACACAAATGACATACAGAAAACTTGAACATACAAGGAAACACAAATATAGCGACAACGGTCATTTCGACTTTAGTGGAAAAAATTAAAATAAGAAGTAAATTTAAAAAAAGACAACATCTGGACTTCCCTAGTGATCCAGCGGTTAGCAGCCCACCTGCCAATGCAGGGGACACAGCTGTGATCCCTGGGCTGGGAAAATTCCACATGCCAAGGAGCAACTAAGCCAATGTGCCACAACTACGGAAGCCCGTGCAGCTAAAGCCTGTGCTCTTCGATTAAAGAAGCCACGACAATGAGAAGCCCACAGACCTCAGTGAAGAGTAGCTCCTACTCACCACAACTAGAGAAAGCCCGCACACAGCAACAAAGACCCAGCACAACCAAAAATAACCACTTGTCTAGGGCTACGAGGGTGATGATGAGACATGGCACTCGTCATGTCTTGTATGGTGTTGTGCATTGCTGGGGGACATACTTGCTGTAAATGTTCTGCAAAGGAAATGACCATGCTGTCATGTTAGCAGGAGACTTGCAGCACATGCCTGCTGCTCAGTCGCTCAGCTTTGTGCAACTCTTGTGACCCCATGGAGTGCAGCCCGCCAGGCTCCTCTGTCCATGGGATTTCCCAGGCAAGAATACTGGAGTGGGTTCCCATGCCCTTCTCTAGGGGATCTTCCTGACCCAGGGATCGAACCTGCATTTACTGCTTGACAGGTGGATTCTTTACCACTGAACCACCAGGGAATCCCCAATTTGCAGTACAGTGACCACAAAAATACTGATTTCCTACAAACGTATGGATTCAAAACTCCAGAAAATTCATCAGGAAAAAAATAATAATAATTTAGAGGGGAACGGCTAAGATCATTAAAACAGTGACAGGCCACGTCAAAAGTAAGAGGAGAGCTAGATGTTTCTCAGAAGGGATAAGAATCGGCTCAAGCCAGCAGAGCCAGCTGGAAGGACACTGTGGGTCCAGGTGGAAAAAAAAAACAAAAACGAAAGCCTGAACTAAGGTCATTGGAAGAATGGTCATCAAGGGGCAGAGACCAAGTCAAAAGATACTCAGGAGGCAGAACTGCCAGATGGTGGTGACAGCCTGGATATGAACAAGGGGGGGTTGGAGGGGGAGGGCGGGCCTGACAGGCGACTGAGTAGGTGTGGTGGCATTCCACACACTAGGGCAAGAGTCAGCAAGCTCTTCAGTAAAGGGAACAGATGGTAAACAGCATAGGCTCTGTGGGCCAGACGATCACCGCTAAAACTACTTAGCTCCGCTGCATCAGCGCATGGCTCTTTTTTTTTTTTTTTTTACAAAGCAGGTGGTGGGCAGGATTTGGCTTGCAGGCCAAAGTTTGTCGACCTGGAGACTAGGGAATCCAAGGAAAGGAGATCAATCTGGGGATGAAGTTCATGAGTTCAATGTTAGCAGGACACTTAAAGTGGAGATGTTCAGTCTAGGGACAAAGAGATGCTAGGGCCAGACGCATAAGATTGAGAGTCGTCAGTCGTGTGGTGGCAGTGATGGGGCTGAGATCACCGGGGGGAAATGGTCTCAGAAGAGAGGGATGAAGGGCGCTTCCCTGTCCCAATCCAGGGCAGGTGGGCAATGTCACCTCAGCTCACTATGGCCATGAAAAAGATAGAGGCATTATAACCTGCCGCTGCTGCTGCTAAGTCGTTTCAGTCGTGTCCGACTCTGTGCGACCCCATAGACGGCAGCCCACCAGGCTCCCCTGTCCCTGGGATTCTCCAGGCAAGAACACTGGAGTGGGTTGCCATTTCCTTCTCCAATGCATGAAAGTGAAAAGTGAAAGTGAAGTCGCTCAGTCATGCCCGACTCCTAGCGACCCCATGGACTGCAGCCCACCAGGCTCCTCCGTCCATGGGATTCTCCAGGCAAGAGTACTGGAGTGGGGTGCCATTGCCTTCTCCGACCTCCCTTAATTCCTTTATCCTAAAAAGAGGCTCCTATTTTAACACAGGGCTTTCCTTCCCTTTTCCAAGGTTGATGACTTCCAAGATTGAGTTTCAATGTCATAGATGAAAAAGAAAACTTCCCACTGGCTGGAAAATAAGGCAATTCTAAAATAAAATGCCTAAACAATAATGTTTCATTTTTATTATGAATTTTATACTCAAAACATCTATCACATGTGTGTTAAGTATAATGAATGATGACAGAACAAATGTTTGGTCCCCCATCTTAAGAGGAAGCGAATTAAGTTCATTCTCAAAATACTACTGTCCAACGTTCATACCATAAGAGTTAGTCTCTAAAACCAGAGGTCAAAGCAGGCAGCCCAAGACCAGAGAAAGCCTAAAGTTATATTTTCTTGGACTTACACTAATTTTTTCTTTTTGGTTGTGAGCATTTAAACACCAAGAAATTGCATTCTGGAATATAAATATTATTTAAAAAGGGGAGATGTGATTACAATGTATACACATTTCACCACAGCAACAAGTGCTGGAGCTGAGAGTAGATATCCCTTTTTTTTAAGATTCTCTTTTTGATATGGACCATTTTTAAAGTCTTTATTGAATCTGTCACAATATTGCTTCAGTTTCATGTTTTGGTTTTTTGAATGCCAGGCATGTGGGTTCTTAGCTCTCTGACCAGAGATGAAACCTGCAGGCCCCTGCACCGGAAGGCCAAGTCTTAACCACTGGACTGCCGGGGAGGTCCCATCTGCCCTCTTTAAACATGCCTCACTAGGTTCATAGTCCTCACCATGCCCTATGCCTTACACCTGTCTACCACTTCACTTACTAATTTTGCTTGCCCGGCATTTGAGTTTGTGACTCCCTCCTTACAGAGTATTAATTGTGGTTCCCAACTTTTTGGAAAATAGGAGACATTATGTAAAGCAAAATTTCAGACTCTCTCACCAGGAACATTACAGGTCCACAATCCCTTATCCATCACTCTAAAATTAAAAAAAACAAACAAACAACTTTTTCTTTGCAACTCATTTGACGACACAACTTAACCTAAGCCAACACAAAGCTATTTATAATCTTAAGGATTCCATTTAATGTGAAATACATTCATATATTTTGCTATAGAAATATTAACATGTATGATTATGGGCTAGTGCCTCAGACAGTACTGGAGATATTATATTTAATAATAACCGCATATGTGCACTTTTCTTTAAAATCTTAAAAATTCTGAATTCTGAAGCCCATCTGACCCCAGAGGTTTTGGATAAAGGACTGTGGGCCTATTATACTTTTGGTATCTACATTTAAGAACACATACACACACACAAAGCAGATGGGAGTGCAATAATAATATTTTTACATGGATTTATACTTGATTAATTATAATGGCATTTATCTATATGTGAGAAACAGAAATAGAACAATATGCAAAACCATCCACAGTCTGAGAAGAATGCATGGCACACAGGCTGACCCTAGGACCCTATGCCAGAGTACGGGACCCTACACCTGACCCTGGTGAGGCCGGCCCTGTACACACTGGGAATCACAGGCACAAACTGAAAGGGAAAGTCACTCACTTTGTGTCTGACTCTTTGCAACCGCATGGACTAGACAGTCCATGGAGTTCTCCAGGCCAGAATACTGGAGTGGGTAGCCTTTCCCTTCTCCAGGGGATCTTCCCAATCCAGGGATCGAACCCAGGTCTCTTGCATTGCAGGCGGATTCTTTACCAGCTAAGCCACCAGCAAAGCCCAAGAATACTGGAGTGGGTAGCCTTTCCCTTCTCCAGGGGATCTTCCCAACCCAGGGATCGAACCCAGGTCTCCTGCATTGCAGGCGGATTCTTTACCAGCTGAGCCACAAGCGAAGCTCAAGAATACTGGAGCGGGTAGCATATCCATTCTCCAGAGGATCTTCCTGACCCAGGAACCAAACTGGGGTCTCCTGCATTGCATATGCTATATGATATGTGAAAACGATGCTATGTGACCACATCCTTTGGGTTTTTTTGTTTTCCCCCTCTTGGTGAATAATGGGTTTTCACTCACCTATAAATACCCTGTTTGCTATTCTAGGATTTCACAATATGTAAAGTACATCACAAGGCCACAGAAGATCAGGTTCAGAAGAAGCTGCAAAGGTACCAGATTCCTTACCACCCATGCTCTAAGCAGAGGCTGGATGGAATCCACTCGGATTGGAGCAGAGCACAGCTGCCTCCTCTGTCTCAGAATTACTGTTCAGAGAAACTCAACGTGAGTAAAATGAGGCAGCAGAGAAGGGGGTGCATCCTCAGTCGCTTTAGCTGTGTCTGACTCTTTGAGACCCTGTGGACTATAGCCCAGCAGGCTCTCCTGTTGGGAGATACTCCAGGCAATCCCAAGGGCATTACCATGCCCTCCTCCAGGGGATCTTGCCAACCCAGGGTTCAAACCCAAGTCTCCCATGTCTCCTGCACTTGCAGGCGGATTCTTTACCAGCAGGGCCACCTGGAAAGCCCAGAGCAGGTGAGGGATGTAGGATGTGATGCTGACAAGAACAAGGGCTGTATCGTGGAAAAGACAAGATGGAGTCTGCGTGGCTCCAGAGGGCTATTCTGGGTGTGTGGATAGAGGGGTATTGCTGACTCACCTTGAGAGTTTAGCGCTGCCCACCTGGGCGGGGGAGAAGGTCAGTAGATATCTGTGACCTTCAGGGAGGGTCGGCAAAGACTGTATTGGGGTGACCAAAAAGTTCATTCGGATTTTTCCGTGATATCTTCAGGAAAACCTAGAACGAACTTTTTGGCCAACCCAATAACAGACTAAAACAAGCCAGGTAGGGACTGGGCTGAACAGGAGCTCAGCTCCTGCCTCCTGTACTCGGGAGGGGTGGCAGGCACTGCCAGGTCTTCTGAGATTTTACAAGCCGCTGGAAATCCAGGTTTTCATATGAAAACTTCTCATTTTTGAATAGGAGCCAATGAAGACTCCAGTATTCTTTGCCTGGAGAATCCCCATGGACAGAGGAGCCTGGCGGGCTACAGTCCATGGCCTCAAAAAGAGTAGGACACGGCGGAGCGACTAAGCACAGCACAACAAAGACTCCAAGCTCCCAACACAGGGGTCCGGGGTTCGATCCCTGGTCAGGGAAACAGATCCCGCATGCTGCAACTAAGATCCAGAGTGCCACAACTAAGACCCGGTGCAGCCAAATAAATAAATAAAATATATTTTAAAAAATAGATAAAAATATGAGCCAATGATTGTTAAAATAAAAAAAAAAAAGGACTGAATAAGCCAAAGAGAACACATTGGTGCCTTGGTTTGGATAATTCACATGTCCGGATCCTGGAGGGACTAGAACAGGCTTTGTCAGTCTCAGCAGTCTTGAATTTGGGATCAGATAAGTCTGGGCTTTGAGGCTCTCACATCAGGTGCATTGTAGCATATGTAGCAGCCTCTCAGGACGCCACCTACCCCTCCCCCAACCAAGTCAGGACAATCAAAAAAAGGTTCTCCAGACGTCACCAAATGTCCTCCAGGGGGTGAAACGACACCTGGTAAGAGCCACTAAACTAGAGCAATATCCAACTCTCAGCCTCAAGGATTTTAACAAAAGCATCACTCACGACTCATACAGGTTTCTTACCTAAGAGTTCCCACGTGAAGTATGAATTTACAGCTGCTTTGGAACTAGAATCCAGAGTTTAAATCTGTCATTTACTAGCTTGATGACCTCTCTGAGTTCTGGCTTCCTTATCATTATATCAGGAACAAATCACCTCTTGGAGTTACTGAAAGAGGGCGACGGGATAATTTATGCAAAGCACTGAGCCCAGCAGCTTAATAAGCACCAAGGACATTTAATAAACATTAATCCTTCCCTGGTGAAAAGGCAGCCCAGATTGTATAGTGGGAAGCACGTGGGATCCACAGTCAGAAGCCCAGGACTCAAGTCATGCCTCAGCCTCTTAGTAGCTGTGTGAACCTGGCAAGTCATTTCCCTCTTTCTAAAATAGAAATGATCGTTGCCAGTAGCAAGAACCAAGCCAGGTGGTTTGGTACTGTGCTGTGTGCTTAGTTGCTCAGTCATGTCTGACTCTTTGCGACCCAACTGACTGTTGTCTGTCAGGCTCCTCTGTCCATGGCAATTCTCAAGGCAAGAATACTGGAGTGGGTTGCCATGCCCTCCTCCAGGGGATCTTCCTAACCCAGGGATCAAACCCAGGTCTCATGCATAGCGGGCGGATTCTTTATCATTTGAGCCACCAGGGAAGCCCTGGTTTGGTACAGCACTTGGTACCAAGCAACTAGAGAGAAGCTGATGAATAATACTATCAAATCTTTTAAAGATTTCCATCCTGGTGGCTCAGCGTAAAGAATTCGTCTGCAGTGAGGGAGACCACCTGCAATGCAGGAGATGTGTGTTCTACTCCTGGGCCAGGAAGAACCTCTGGAGAAGGAAAACAGCAACCCACTACAGTTTCTTGCCTGGAAAATCTCATGGACAGAGGAGCCTGGCAGGCTACAGTCCATGAGATTGCAGGAGTCAGGTATGACTTAATGACTAAACCACCCCTATAAAGAGAAGAATGAGCTCGTCAACAAATCCAAAGAACCGAGAATGTAATAATATCAGGGTATGTGTTAGTTGTTCAGTCATGTCCAACTCTTTGCGACCCCATGGACTGTAGCCCACCAGGCTCCTCTGTCCATGGATTCTCCAGGCAAGAATACTGAAATGGGTTGCCATTTCCTTCTCCAATAATATCAGGGTAAGGTACAGGAAAAATAAGAAAAATAATAATAGGGATCCTGAAGTCCCAGGTCCTTCTAGACAACAATTGCCGGCTGGTGACCCACAAGCCAAATCTGGCCAATGATGGATTTTGTGTGTCCCAGTATCACAGTGATTGTCTCATTTGCATTAAATACCACCTAAACTTTCAGTACTCTTGCCTGGAAAATCCCATGGATGGAGGAGCCTGGTAGGCTGCATGGGGTAGCGACCATGGGGTCGCTAAGAGTCGGGACATGACTGAGCGACTTCACTTTTACTTTTCACTTTCATGCACTGGAGAAGGAAATGGCAACCCACTCTAGTGTTCTTGCCTGGAGAATCCCAGGGACAGGGGAGCCTGGTGGGCCGCTGTCTATGGGGTCGCACAGAGTCGGACACGACTGAAGCGACTTAACAGCAGCAAACTTTCATTAAAATCCAGATTTCAGGCTTTTCTAGAAAGTTGCAAAGGTTGAGTCACTCTGGGTGCATATTCTCATGTGCCCTTTTTGGTGAGACCGTAGGAGGGGGGCAGGGAGGGACACGTCCCCAACCCTTACCTGTCTTCAGTCACTCATTTATTTTACTCGTCTGGCCCCTCCAGGTATTTGAGTTTGTAACCTTGGCTTATCTCAAAAGCTTTGAACCTCTAGGGAGTACTTCAGTCAAGGCAGGAACCCACACCCAATGAGACACTCCCTCCCAGAGCCTCACCTAGGTCATAACTCTCCTGGTTAGTCCTTCAGATTCCTTTTCTCCTGGACACTCCAACCTCATAACTAAACTTTCCTCAAAGTCCTCATCCCGTGTACACTTTCCTCCTGGCAGGGCATCACCTCCTCCAAATCGCCACCTGTGTCCACTGGATTATGTGCACCAAGGATTTTCAAAGAACAAAATGCCTGCTTCTTGCTGCTGCTGTGCTGGGCTGTGCTCAGTCATGTCCGACTCTTTGCGACCCCGTGCACTGTAGCCAGGCTCCTCTGTCCAGGAAATCAGACTACGAAAGACCTGACATGATGTGTCTTGTTTCCTAACCAGCAGCCCGGTTTCCCTTGGGGAGCCAGTGCTCCCCCACTCTCAGTCCCTAAGGTTTAGATGGGTGTTGACTCCACACCCATCTCCAGGGAGAAGCAGGGGACCCAGTCAGAAGCACTGAGTCAACTGTGGATCTTTGGAGACAGTGACTGGGAGAAAAGGTTTTTCCGTGCTTCTGGGAATGGAACTGAGGATGATGGAAGGTGGGGACGGGGAGGGGTCCTTCTGTGGACCCAGCTTGTCCGGAGAGTGAACCCCTGGATCCAGCCCAGCCTGAAGCCAGACTCCTTTTGGATATTTTTTGGTCACATATAAGCCAATTAATTCCCATCTTCTCTTATGGCAGCTTGAAATGGGTTTTCATACAACCAAGGGAGACCTCATTAACACAAAAGAAATCTGAAAGTGCTTGGAGATGAAAACAAAGCCAAAAGGCTTTGCCCAAGCTTTCTTCTGTTGTTTGTTACCTTCCCCCATCCAATAAGAACCAGCATTAGCCAGCCCTCTGAAAGCACGTATCTCAGGGTAACAATTATTTCTTTGCTTGCCTATCTCTTCCACAAATGCATTGAGCTCCTTCAGGGCAGAAACAGGGAGGCAGAAACAGACTCCAATGCCTCACATACTCACACACAGTTTAGGCCCAACAATTGTTGAATAGATGAATCAACAAAAGACAAGGGGCACAAAAGAACCATCCTCATTGTCTCCTTTGGGACACCCACCTCAGGAGACCACCTCATTTGAACCACCTTCTGAAACAGACTCATCCACCCATTGCAAACAAATTGCATCATGAGAACTCACTCCTTCCAGCCATTACTAATTCTCCCACATGTCAGCCCCATGGAACCTCACAGTGGGGTTACTCACAGGTCCTCATTCTGCAAAGAGAATACTTCATCGCAAGACACCACCTAGAACCACAAACTGGCTGTACACACTGTGGGCAAGTCATTCACACATACAACTTCACTCACTAGTGAGTGTGTGTGTGGTAGCCTTTGTTTTGACCCCAATACATCCAGAAGCCTGGTTCTGGTATCCACCAACTATCTGCTTCTGCCCAATAAGAATTTCAGGCTCTCTCCTGCCTCCTCCATCTTGCCTCCCTAGTCCTTTACAATTACTTAAGTAGGGAGAGGGGGGAGAGACAAACATATATAGGAAATCAACAGCAGTAAAGCAACAGGTTCTCCAGTAAAAACAGTTTTGATTTGAGGTGCATAATTTCCACACCCTTAATACTACTGTATAGCTGCAGCCTACACCGCATCAAGCAATAAAGATTTTCAAACAGAGTCAAAGGTCAGAGCCAGAATTACAGTCCTAGGGTGAGTCACATCACTCCACTCATTCTGTCCAGTTCTCGTTTTCCCATACCACTTGAACAGTCTAGTGAGAGCTGGATTTACATTCATTTGACAATGTTTATTGAGGATCTGCCAAGTGATAGGAACCACAGAAGATCCTGGGAATCAAAGAAGAAAGAGTAAACATTCTTAAATGTTTAGCGCGATGAAGAATGCAGGCAAGTAAAGAAGCAATTACATTATGGAAAAACAGGTGCTGTATGGGGTTAGGAAAGAGCCAAGGAGGGACATCCAAACTTTGTCCCAGAGAAGCCCTTTTAGAGGCAGAGAGCTTTCCAAGGAGACCTGAGGAACAAGTGGGAGGTGACCCAGGCAGGTGTGGTAAAAGAGACTTCTTTCTGATAGTTCCAAGTAGAGGCTAATATGAAAGAAAAGTATAGCCTCCACTGAAAACTGAAAGTAGGCAAGATGGCTAGAATTTAAACGTATAAAAAGAGAAGCTGCGACAGAGGAAGCAGGGGCCAAAGACACCCTGAACAGTTTCCCTGAACCAGCTTTGCAGCTTTTAAAGCCTCAGAACTTTGTTTAAAAAAAAAATCACTTGCCTGATACAATGTATAAGCAGGCCAAAATGACTCTCTGGGACAAATGCATCTTGACACTCACTAAATATTGATTCTCTGATGCATGTTCTTGAGAACACTAAGAGGGGTAGAAAATTCACAGAATTATCTTGTAACTCATTCCCAGATTCTTGAGTGAAACATGAGCCATCACCAATACTCTCTCCTGGTAGCTTAGCCATGAAGAATTCACCTGGGATGCAGGAGACTGCCTGCAATGCAGGAGACATGGGTTTGAATCCTGGGTCAGGAAGATTCCCCCAGAGGAGGAAATGGCACCCCACTCCAGTACTCTTGCCTGGAAAATCCCATGGACGGAGAAGCGTGGTAGGCTACAGTCCATGGGGTTGCAAAGAGTCAGACATGACTGAGCCACTTCACTTTCCAGTACTCTGGCCTGGGAAATCCCATGGACAGAGGAGCCTGGCAGGCTACAGTCCATGGTCGCAAATCCGACAGGACATAGCGACTCAACCGCCACCACCACAATACTTTGTCAACCTTCCTCTCCACGTTATTTCTATCATTTCCCCACAAATAACAGAAAATAAGGCACATTTAGGCTTTAGCCTAGACAGGAATGAACTCTGGAAAAAGGATAAACGCACCCCAAGCTAACAGGGTGGGGTACCAAAAAGACCTAAACAACAAAACTAAGCAAAAAGTTGAGGGAAACGAAACAGTAAAGAGCACATTTAGAAAACTCAAGAGGAAGTAAAAGTATTTTCATACACACACACAAAAAAGAAGTGTCCCACGTGCTTTGGCCAAACCGAACTCCCCCTTTGACTGAACTGCTGAAAAAAAAGAAGCCAACGCGGTGAAAAAAAAATTCCCGCATTCATCTCTCTTCCCAGAATAAACAGCAAAATCGCTACCATACAGCTAACTTGCCCTGGATAGACCTTGAAAATTCTGCCCCAGGTAACACAGCACGTGACGGTCATCTTCATGAAGCTCTCAAGACCACAGACCAGTCCTGTCCCAATGGCCGGATCGTCTAATAACTCTGTTCTCTCCTGTCATTTCAGAATCAGGGCTTGTCAAGCAGTCAAGGAATCCCAAAGAAGCAGGGAGCAGGAGCTGCTTCCAAACCCAAAGTGAGAAAGACTTTTTAAAATGATACTTATTTTTAAACTGGCGCTAGGCGTTTCCAGAATCCTTTTCTTCTAATTTTTTTCCCCCCAAGCTTTTTTAAATGTCAAGCTGTCCAGTTCATATTCGCCTCTGGTCTAGAGACAACACCAGCTTGTAACTCCCTCAAAGGGCGTTCTGAAACTCACTAGGCAGATCCGCTGGGCTTATGACCCTTGCTTCTTGACTGCTCGCCCTCCCCGCCATCCCCCGCCCCCAGGCACTTGCAAGTGAGGTTTTGCAGCAGGGGGCCACACGGGAAGGCTGGGAATGCCGCCCCCAAGCCCGGCAGCCTCCGACACACCAGTGATCGGAGTTGTAGCCCCAGGCGGCGGCCCGGGGCTGCCCGATCCCGGGGTAGGGAAGGACGCGGGGCAGTTCCAGTCCCAGGAGGGCGATGCTCCGCGGGGCAGTGGGGACCCCGAGGGGTAGGAGCGGGAGGCGCTGCCCGCCCGGCCGGTCTCCGGGGGCCAGGCGGCGGCCCAGAGCGGGCCTCCAGGCCGCGGCGTGGCGCAGACCCCGACCCTGGGCCCCGCCGGCCTCGGGCGGAGCCTCAGCCCGGCCCGCAGCGGTCGGGCGCGCGGAAGAAGCCGGCCCGCCCCCCACGACCGCGACCCCCGGCCCGCGCGACCCCCGGCGGCCCGGCGCGGCGCACTCGCCTCCCCACGGTCTGGTTGGCCAGCTGCTTCATGCGGTTGAACTGCTTCTTCATGGTGGCGGCGGCGGCGGCGGCCCGCGGGGCTCGGGCCGGACAGGACGGGGGACGGCCTGGCGGCTCCTACATCGCTTCCCGGCCGAGGCGCGGCGGCGGCACTGCTCCCCAGGCCCGCGGCCCCGCCCTCGCCGCGTCACTTCCAGCGGCGCCGCCCGCCGGCTGGGCCGGGTCGGGCCGGGCGAGGAGCTCCAGGCCCCGGGCGGCTCGCGGCCAGGCCTCCGCCGCCCGCCCGCCCGCCCGGGGACCGTGTGGTCCCCCCGCCTCCAAGAGGCTCCCTGGGCCCGGCCACGCGCGGCCACCCGGAGCCCCGCGGTCCACCCGGACCTCGGCGTGCTTGTGTTTCCGCTCAGCGATCGCCTGCTCGGGTGATATTAATATTTAACTCACTTCCCAGACTAGATCGCAAACACGCGGTGGGCAAAGCAGACACAAAGAGTGGAGACCCCAAGAACCGCCAAAAATTCACCCTCGGGACTAGACCCCCGGACAGGGCTCTCGGAGGTGGGGGGCGGGGTGCGCAAAGTGGAACGGGAAAGGAGCTTTGGGACGATGGAAACGGTCCAAGTCTTTATCAGGGCCGTGCTTATGCGCAGGTGTAGACGTTTGTCAAAATACAGCAACTTGGTCTCTTAAGACGGACGCGTGTCCCACGTACATGTTTCCTCGATTTTCTTTTTTAAGAAAAAAAAAATAGTTGCGTGAAACAAGCTGCAGGACTGTCTGTATGTGAGATGCCACTTAGTAAAAAACTCAGAGGCAATTAAATATATTTTATTCCCATTTGAATACTATTACTGTAGTGCCGCTTCTCTTTTATTGATTTAAATCTACCTTGAATGTCACTCCATATCATAAAGAAGAGAAAAAGAGAAAGAGACAAGGTGTGCTTTCTATGAACACGTGCTCACCGATGGCGCCGTCAGAGCTGCGGTGACGGTCGCCGGTCCACAGGACCGACAAGTTCTTTGTCAGGTCAAGGCCACACCTGGGGCTCCGAGGGTTCTCCAGAGGGGCCTTCGCAGCCCACGTTGCCTAGAAACTCCTCATTTTTTTCTTAACCTCGAGCTGGTCAGCAGTGAGGCTGTCCGACTCCGCTGAATCCTTTTCGCAGGACAAATTAGGTCAGTTCTACGACCTGTGACAATGGCCTGGTTTGGTGGCCTTGGTTCCAGCTTAGGCCATTCCCTGGGGCAAGCGGGTGGTACTATGGCCTCTTTAACAGACTATGTTTCTAGTTTCACAAAAAATGTGCTGAGGAAGGGAGCTGAAAAGGTAGAAGAACTCCTTTACTCTGCAAGAGAGGAAGTTGTCGACTTTGAATCAGTCTTAAAATCAGAGATTGAGAGGCTTCGAATTCTTTGTAGCGATCTAGAAGAGAAGTGATCCACACAGTCAAAGGCTTTGGCATAGTCAATAAAGCAGAAATAGATGTTCTTTTGGAACTCTCCTGCTTTTTGCATGATCCAACGGATGTTGGCAATTTGATCTCTGGTTCCTCTGCCTTTTCTAAAACCAGCTTGAACATCAGGAAGTTCACGGTTCACATACTGCTGAAGCCTGGCTTGGAGAATTTTGAGCATTACTTACTTTACTAGCGTGTGAGATGAGTGCAATTGTGTGGTAGTTTGAGCATTCTTTGGCATTGCCTTTCTTTGGGATTGGAATGAAAACTGACCTTTTCCAGTCCTGTGGCCACTGCTGAGTTTTCCAAATTTGCTGGCATATTGAGTGCAGCACTTTCACAGCATCATCTTTCAGGATTTGGAATAGCTCAACTGGAATTCCATCACCTCCACTAGCTTTGTTCATAGTGATGCTTTCTAAGGCCCACTTGACTTCACATTCCAGGATGTCTGGCTCTAGGTCAGTGATTACACCATCGTGATTATCTGGGTCGTGAAGATCTTTTTGTACAGTTCTTCTGTGTATTCTTGCCACCTCTTCTTAATATCTTCTGCTTCTGTTAGGTCCATACAATTTCTATCCTTTATCGAGCCCATCTTTGCATGAAATGTTCCCTTGGTATCTCTGATTTTCTTGAAGAGATCTCTAGTCTTTCCCATTCTGTTGTTTTCCTCTATTTCTTTGCATTGATCGCTGAAGAAGGCTTTCTTAACTCTTCTTGCTATTCTTTGGAACTCTGCATTTAGATGCTTATTATCTTTCCTTTGCTTTTCGCTTCTCTTCTTTTCACAGCTATTTGCGAAGAGTTGACTCATTGGGAAAGACTCTGATGCTGGGAGGGATTGGGGGCAGGAGGAGAAGGGGATGACAGAGGATGAGATGGCTGGATGGCATCACTGACTCAATGGACGTGAGTCTGGGTAAACTCCAGGAGTTGGTGATGGACAGGGAGGCCTGACCTGCTGCGATTCATGGGGTCGCAAAGAGTCAGACACGACTGAGCGACTGAACTGAACTGAACAGAAGAGAAATATGAAACCTCAGAGCTTCAGCTGAAGCAGCAAACTACTAGGTACA
Organism: Bos javanicus; assembly: GCF_032452875.1. Classification (NCBI taxonomy): domain Eukaryota; kingdom Metazoa; phylum Chordata; class Mammalia; order Artiodactyla; family Bovidae; genus Bos; species Bos javanicus. The sequence continues at coordinate 22,647,581 of NC_083892.1, forward strand.
GACATCAGTTATGCCAGAAAGACATAGAAATCAGACTTCTGACAGCAAGACAGGTAGCAATGAAGGATCAGTGGCTAAAGCTATAATCAGTCACCCACTCAGTAAATCTTCAGGATAGCTTTCAGCCCTCAACTCCTGCACCCTCTTCACTGGGTTAGATGTCTGTCAGCATGCTTTAGCTTTCCAGAATGATGATATGGACTTCGCTGATCTAATTTGGTCACAACAAGAAATAAATAGATTGTCAAATGAAGTTTTAAGACTTGAGGCTGATGTCAGCCATTGGAGACATTTTGCTCAAACTTCTACAGCACATGGAGCAGATAGTTTTAATCTAAAGGAAATCTATAAACTGCAAAATACTATCAAGGAACTTGAATAGAATCGAAATAAGGAAATTGATGACCATCAACTTGAAATGGCAGTACTGCAGGAAATTCATCAGCAGAAACTGGCAGAAATAAGTGGCAGGCATCGAAAACAATTAAAGGATTACGAGGAGATGATTCATGATAAGCAAAAAGCTATTCAAGTCCTAGCCACTGAAAAAGTAGCATCTACCAAGAAAATCAAAGGACTTGAGATTAGAGTAAAATACCTTAAAAAAAAATTATCTTCGGTAGAAAAGGAAATGGATGCTTTAGTTAGAGAACAAGACCAGATAAATGAAACGAATAAAAGATTTAAAAAAGGTGAGTTGAAGCCTTCTACTAAGAAGCATAGTGATGCTGTGACAGAAAAGGAAAAAGTTCGTCCACAGAGAACATCCCTGGAAGAAGCATCCAGACAACAAGAGCCATTGTCTGATGCTGAAAACGAAATGATGAGATTAAGTAGCTTGAAGCAGAATAAAAATCTCATTGAAGAGAACCTGAAGTTTCAAAAACGAGCCCAAGTTTTAGAAAAAGAGAATTCATTATTAAATAGAGAAAAGGAACTTCAACTATCACTTGTCAGATTGAGCAATGAATATGAACCCATTAAAAGCTCAACTATAGGACACACGAACTTGGAGAAAAACTCAGTGAGAGCACTGCTGAAAAGAAATTACTGATCCCTGAGTTAGGAGAGCTGGACAGGCAGAAACAAAAAACGACAATGTGTGTGGTTTTGATGAAAGATCAGAAATAAAAAAAAAAAAAAATGAAGGAGACAGCATCATCAGTAAACTAAAACAAGATCTAGAATGTGAAAAAAAAGAGCGTTCGTCAACTTGAAGATGATAAAATGAACATTACTAAAGAGTTGGATGGGCAAAAAGAAAAGTTAATTCATTAAAAAATGCAAAAAGGACAGAAGCAGAATTGTGTCAGGCGGAACAGAGGCTATTGGAAGAAAGGAGGAAGTCTGAGCAAGCTATTAAAGAGCTGTCAAGAACAGAGAACCCAGACAGCTCTGCCTATTAGCTGGAGTGTGAGGGTTTGGTTAAACTCGGTCAAGAGAAATACTGTTGAGCAGATGATTGCTGACCACAAAGAAACCAAAGAAATTTTGTCTAGTTTAGAAGAGCAGAAGCAGTTGAAACAACATAAGGGAGAAAGACATTTTTTAATTGAAAAACTTCAAGGAGGTTCACAGCTTCAGGAGGAGTTAAATCAGTATGCTCAAGCCTTAAGAAAAATGGAAAATTTGCAGCAAACCATAGTGGAAAAAGCAAAAGTCTTGCATCCATGAGAGAAGAAAATAATCATCTGAAAGAAGAATTGGAACAGCTGAGGGAAGAACACAGTCAAACCGCAACAATGATTAACCCTAAAACTGTTCCAGAAATAGAATCTGAGGACTCTCCATGGAGCACAGTTGAAGATAATCTTGAAATTAAATCTCATCAAAAGAAATAGAAAGATCTCAGATACCAACGAGAGCAAATGAATATTAAACACAATCAGCTCTTTTCCGCCCAAGGGGAGGAAATCGGGAATTTGCAAAATGCAGCAGAACAAATCAAAACCCAGTTGCCTGAAGAATCCCAGTACATGCCAGTAGAACGCTGTGACATTTTTCGAGTAACAGAAAGAAGTTCAGAGCCTTCACATAGAAAACGGAAGTGAAAAGCATGACTGATCTAAAGCCGAAACTGAAAGGTTATTACAAGAAATAACAAAAATTGGAGATTAAACTTCTAACTGAAAAGTATACTCTTTTATCTGAACAGATTGATCAGCTGTCCCATGGTGAGAATAGTAAGCTAACTCAGCTCATCTGGCAAAAAATTTGGAGATATGGTTTCTTTGTATGATAGTATCTTCAGCTTCTTCCAGTGGCCAAGGTAATGAAGAGATTCATCAATTAATGTTAGCTGTTTTAGATGAGAAAACTAGGGAAAATAATCATCTTACAAGAGAAAATTTCAGAATGATAGATGTAATTGTTGCCAAAGAAGCTGACCTCCTGAAACTCAAAGATGCCATCACAGAACTCTCCACCAGATTTCTCTAACATATCCTGAACATATCCAAACATATCCTGAAATATGTTTAGAGAATATTTGTTTAGAGAAACGATCAGCATATGTTTAGAGAAACAATCCAGAATTCATCCCACATGGTTTGAGAAAAAGACATTGAAATTGATGCTTTGACTCAGAAGTGTCAGACTTTACTGGCAACAGTGCAAACATCCAGCAATGGTGGTAGGTGAGAGTCGTTCATATGGATCCATTTGAGGAGCTTCTATGGGAACGTGATAAATTGAGACAGCAGGTGAAGATGCTAGAAGAATGCAAAGAGCACATGATGGCCGTGGTACAGAATATGCAGCGTGGGTCCACCAGTCTTCAGAAAGAACTTCAACAATTTCAGGCACCGGTTTCAGTTGACAAGGTTAATAATTCTAAACTACAGTTGAACTGTACTGACCTGATCAAAACGACGAAAGGGATAAAATCCAACTAAAAAACTTGGAGCAGCAGGTAGCACAAATTAATCTCAGCCTAGAGCGGCTTTGTAGAAGCAGTGCCAAAGGCCTTCTCTTTGGAGTGTCTGACCTGATTTTACCACAGCCTTCTGAAGAACCACTTAGCTCCACGTCAGCAGCCTCTCTTAAGGCAGTTAAAGCTGATGAATTGAGTGACTCTTCCAAAATGCTCAAAGAAGAGATTGAAGAGTTAAGAAAATTAATGGAGGAAAAAGATGCAACCGTTAGAACCCTCCAGGAAGATAATCAGAGATTGTCCAATTCCATCGCAGATGGTTCAGAACTAGAAAGAAAGCGGTGTGAACAAGTGGATTCAGAAATTAAGCATCTACAGGAGAAACAAGATGACTTACAAAACTTAAGGAAAAGGAGCTTTTAATCCAAGCAAAAAGTGATGAATTACTTTGTTTAAGTGCAAATTTCACTAATAAAGTTAGTGAAAACGACCTTTTGAAGCAGGCAGTAATCAACCTGAAGGAGATAGCAGTCAGCGTTGAATCAGAGATGTGTCAACTAGAAGAGGAAGAGGAAAAAATAGTAAAAAAAACATCTAGGGAAAAGGAAACAGAAAATCAAGCATTGCAAGAGACAAATATGCAGCTGTCTATGATGTGGAGAGAGAAAAAATTGGAATACTTTACAATGGAGGAGAAGGCACTTGCTTTTGAGCATCTGTTAAAAGAAACAGAACAAGGCAAAACGGGAAATAAGTCATTTTTTAAATGTAGTGACATCAATGCAAGAAAAGACACGCTTCGACAGGAGAGAAATGAAGCCATACTGGTACTAAAACAGAAATAAATGGAAAACCATGCCCTCCAGACAGAGGTTCAACATTGACACAGCAAAGATCTACGCTTAAAGCAGGTGCAGGAGAGAGTGCATGATGGGCTGTCGAAGCAGAAGTGCCTCATAACTGCAAGGCTTTGGCTGCAGAAGACAGAGTGGCTAAACTAAGAATGAAAGTCACCGCATTGGAGGAAAAGTTCCTTCTGTCTTCTAATGCAATGGAGAGTGCAAATCAACAAGCCAGTTTGCAGATAGAGTCATTGAAGGAACAAGTGAATATCATCCCAATGCAGAGAGATGACACTTTGAGACAGCTTTCTGTGTCGTGAGAACAAGTAAAGGAGGATGCTCAAGCACTAGCTAACCTGAAGGTGGTAGCTGCAGAATGGATGGCGAAGGTAGATAAACCTAGAAGGAAAATTAACATCGGCACAAGGACATCAGGAGAAAGTGAATGCTGCCTGGAATCTAAAGGAAGAACAAGTTAAAGATCTGAAAAAGACAAAATGAGGTCCAACAGGAAGTGCTGGGTGAGGTACAGAAGAAATTGATGAAGTTACTAAGTAATGCAGAAGAAGTTGACGAGAGCCTCGTGAGAAACCTCTTCATAGGGTATTTTCAAACACCAAAAACAACATCATGAAGTGTTGCAGATAATGCGTAACACTCTGGGTATCACAAAGGAAGGAATAGATGTGATTGTGAATGAAGAGCAAGGCAGTGGTACCCTATGGATGACTGGCTGACTTGGAACAAAAAGTGTCCCCAACACACCTCTGAGACCAAATCAGCAATCAAGGACGAAGAATTCTTTCTCGGAAATCTGTTAAATTTCTAGAAACACAATCTCATCTCACTCTTCAGCCACTCAAACCAAAGTCTTTGGGTTCACCAGGAAAGAAAAAACCAACTAAAAATGTACCACCAAGTCTTAAAACTATCTCAGAATCCACACCCCCAAAACCAGATGTGAATCAACATTCACAGCTATCTCTGGGACTAACCCACCCAGACCTAAAAGTGCTGAGTCTGGGCATCTTCTTTTAAATGCTGTTACAGATGTTTTGCCTACATACCCACCTTTGGTGCTGTCACCTGGCAAGAGGGCTGGAGATGCGTCAAAAGACTTTTCAAAGCCATAGATGATTCTTCAGAGACAAGAAACTAAGCCACTTTAAAAAACCAACGTCACTGTGTGTGCCTTACCAGAGCGTGACTTTTCAGAGTCACTTTGTTTAATAAAAATATCAATACTTTAAAAAAAAGTGTATATTTTAAGGACTTCAAAGATAATTACTTTTTATGAGACTTCAACAGTAGTTACTTTTTATGAGAAAGGGCATGAGTGGGATTGGAGGCTGTGGCCAAGGGATGCTTCAAATAGTGTTTGTTATGCTTTCACGTTTTTATAAGAAGCAGATACTTATGTAGACTTTGGGAAATTAAAATATTATCTTTTGTTAACGTTCAAAATGGGACTTCCCATGTGGTGCTAGTGGTAAAGAGTCTGCCTGCCGATGCAGGAGACCCAAGAGACACAGTTTCAATCCCTGGGTTGGGAAGATCTCCTGGAGGAGAAAATGGCAACACACTCCAGTATTCTTGCCTGGGAAATCCCATGGACAGAGGAACCTGGCAGGCTACAGTCCATGGGGTTGCAAAGAGTCGGACAAGACTAAGCACATACACACAGAATGTTCAAAATGATAGAATATACAAGTGCACAGTCTTTGTATAAGAAAAAACATGGACAGCCCAAAAGTACAAGACGAATAAAGTTTTTAAGAATGAAAGGTTACTTTTCCTGGCTAAGTCCCACTCCTCTTTTCATTTCCTGGTGCTATTGTGCTAAGTCGCTTCAGTCGTGTCTGACTCTGTGCAACCCTATGGACTGCAGCCCGCCAGGCTCCTCTGTCCATGGGATTCTCTGCACAAGAGTACTGGAGTGGGTTGCCTTGCCCCCCTCCAGAGGATCTTCCTGGCTTAGGAATCAAACCTGCATCCCTTATATTTCCTGCATTAGCAGGTGGGTTCTTAACTATTAGTACCACCTGGAAAACCTTTCATTGCCTGGGAAACTACTCTATTAGTAAACTGTTCTCTCAGGCTTTTTAGAAATATTTGCATATTTGTGTATATTCTCTGACTTTAAAAAAAACAAAACAAAACACTACACCTTAGAGATCTTTCCAGGTGTGAATGAATTCCCTCTTACCCTTTTTAAAAAGCAGCAGTTAATTTGCTGTGTAGATGTACCCTAATTCTTTTAACTAGCTCCTATTAATCATCACTTACGCAGTTTGTATCCCCAAAATGATCATGGCCATGACCAACTCTCTTGCCCATTTCCTTAAGAACCGCTCCAAACTGTCATCACTTTCCTGAAGTATGCCTTATGTCCTCTTGCAGACACTAGAGGCCAGCAGTCAGGAACTCCCAATTTCCCACACCCCCTTCCTATATTAAATCATCTACTCACTTCCCTCCACTTCTACTTTTCCCCTTCTGTTGTAGAGGACAAGGGATCCAGCTTTGCAGTTGAAGTCTAATTGCTCCATTATGCCCCGGAAACTATCCACTCAGACTTGTTAAAAGATTTCATTCCATTGATTTTCCTTCCGGCCTTATCTTGTGCCTGTCTCTTTCCCCTAAGCTTCAGAGCCTGTCCAAGTCACTCTAGCAAGCAATCCTTACCTTTCTGCTCTTTCAGCTACCACCATCTCTCTCTACCTTTCACAACAAAGGTTCTGAAAAAAAATTGTTCACTCCTCCCCACCATCTCATTTCTCACTGACTTTTTAAAAAATTATTTCGTTTGTGGCTGTCCTTGGTCTTTGTTGCTGTGCGGGCTTTCTCTAGTTGAGGTGCTCCAGCTCAAATTACCGCACAATTGCACTCATCTCACACGTTAGTAAAGTAATGCTCAAAATACTCCAAGCCAGGCTTCAGCAATATGTGAACCGTGAACTTCCTGATGTTCAAGCTGGTTTTAGAAAAGGCAGAGGAACCAGAGATCAAATTGCCAACATCCGCTGGATCATGGAAAAAGCAAGAGAGTTCCAGAAAAACATCTATTTCTGCTTTATTGACTATGCCAAAGCCTTTGACTGTGTGGATCACAGTAAACTGTGGAAAATTCTGAAAGAGATGGGAATAACAGACCACCTGACCTGCCTCTTGAGAAATCTGTATGCAGGTCAGGAAGCAACAGTTAGAACTGGACATGGAACAACAGACTGGTTCCAAATAGGAGAAGGAGTATGTCAAGGCTGTATATTGTCACCCTGCTTATTTAACTTCTATGCAGAGTACATCATGAGAAGTGCTGGACTGGAAGAAACACAAGCTGGAATCAAGATTGCGGGGAGAAATATCAATAACCTCAGATCTGCAGCTGACACCACCCTTATGGCAGAAAGTGAAGAGGAACTCAAAAGCCTCTTGATGAAAGTGAAAGTGGAGAGTGAAAAAGTTGGCTTAAAGCTCAACATTCAGAAAACGAAGATCATGGCATCCAGTCCCATCACTTCATGGGAAATAGATGGGGAAACAGTGCAAACAGTGTCAGACTTTATTTTTGGGGCTCCAAAATCACAGATGCAGATGGTGACTGCAGCCATGAAATTAAAAGATGCTTAGTCCTTGGAAGGAAAGTTATGACCAACCTAGATAGCATGTTCAAAAGCAGAGACATTACTTTGCCAACAAAGGTTTGTCTAGTCAAGGCTATGGTTTTTCCTGTGGTCATGTATGGATGTGAGAGTTGGACTGTGAAGAAGGCTGAGCGCCGAAGAATTGATGCTTTTGAACTGTGGTGTTGGAGAAGACGCTTGAGAGTCCCTTGGACTGCAAGGAGATCCAACCAGTCCATTCTGAAGGAGATCAGCCCTGGGATTTCTTGGAAAGGAATGATGCTAAAGCTGAAACTCCAGTACTTTGGCCACCTCATGCGAAGAATTGACTCATTGGAAAAGACTCTGATGCTGGGAGGGATTGGGGGCAGGAGGAGAAGGGGACGACAGAGGATGAGATGGCTGGATGGCATCACTGACTCAATGGACATGAGTCTGGGTGAACTCCAGGAGTTGGTTCTGGACAGGGAGGCCTGGCATGCTGCGATTCATGGGGTCGCAAAGAGTCAGACACGACTGAGTGACTGAACTGAACTGAACTGAGCTTCTCATTGTGGTGGCTTCTCTTGTTGCAGAGCAGGGCTCTAGGACACGCGGGTTTCAGTAGTTGCGGCGCACGGGTTAATTGCTCTGCAGCATGTAGCATCTTCCCAGACCAGGGATCAAACCTGGGACCCTTGCATTGGCGGGTGGATTCTTATTCACTCTGCTACCAGGGAAGTCCTCGCGGACTTCTTTTTGAAAGCACCACAGAATCTTGTCCCAATGTCCCAGGTATTTTCTAATGCATTAGAAAGTAGTCTTCTTATTTCCCTAAACTCTCAGTGGTGGTGGTGGTTTAGTCGCTAGTTTGTGTCCGACTCTCGCTATCCCATGGACTATAGCCTGCCAGGCTCCTCTGTCCATGGGATTTTCCAGGCAAGAATACTGGAGTGGTTTGCCATTTCTTTCTAATGCATTAGTAAGCAGTCTTCTTATTTCCCTAAACTCTTGGTAATATCTTCTAAATGTTAGCCCCATCTTCATTCTTAAAAGTTCTCTCCACCTTCTTTCTTTTGGAGATGCTACTCTCCTTAAGATCCTTTCCTAACATCAGAATCTTCTATCTCTGTTTCTTCTGTGACTTCTTCTTTGGATCACTTTTTTTTTTTTGAACTTTTTATATTGCATTGGGGTATAGCTGATTAACAATGTTATAGCTTCAGGTGAAGAGCAAAGGGACTCAGCCATACATATACACGTATTCAGTCTCTCGCAAACTCTCCTCCCATCCAGGCTGCTACCTAACAGTGAACAGAGTTCCCTGTGCTCTACAGCAGGTTCTTCGGACAACTTCGTGATGGATTTGTTCTCTAAGGTACCGCTTTCAGCTAACTGCACCTCCCTGTGGTCTCAGGGCAAGCTCATCCCCTCTACTTTCACCTGGACGCTGATGATGACTTCTGAATGGCTATATTTGACCTCCCCCTTCTCCTGACTCCATACTGACTTATCTGATTGTCTGCTGGACACCTCTGTCAGGACATCCGTGGGCTTCTCAAAATCAACGTGTCCAAAAGGGAACTCAGGATCTTCCTTCAGAATCCTCCTCCGTTCCTTTTATCATCTCCTAAAACCCGTGTCCATCTTGTCACCCAAACAAGAGGCATCAGAGTCATGATTGATCTTTTTGTCTCCCCTGCTCCATATCCAGTCAACTACCAAAGGGCCCTCAATTCCTTCCTTTCCTGTCTCTTCCATGAACTAGTACAGTAGGCTCCTCACTGGTCTTGCTGGTGCCACTCCTGGGTCTCCTTGAGTCCATTTTGCAGACGTCAGTAAAACTGAACTTTCCAGCATAAAGATCTGATGATACTTCCCAGCTTTAAATTACCTTAGGGGTTCCCACTGCCTGTAGCCTAACTTTAAAGAAGTAACCAAAACAAAGGTTACCAAAGTAACCTTACTTCCTACTCCTCAACCACCCACAGGCCGCCCTCCAGCTATATGTGACTTCTTGCAAACCCAGACAGACAATTACCCAAATAACTTCAAGCCCACGAGCTTGATCATAGCAGGATAATGCCTCCCCAAGAGTGCAGATCAAAGAAGTGTCTCATTTGCTTCCTTTCCACCCATTGTGGGGAAGGGCATTCCCACTCTAGAGTTATGGTGAGGGCCCGACATTGAACAGATAAGCCCTCCAGCAGTTTATTGGTCACATATACTTATAGCCCAGGGAAGGACGTGCTGACACCATGTAGGGCCACAGAGGCTGCACTTGGGAAATGAAAAACAAGCAGGGGCTTTAGAGGGAGGACTTTGGAGGAACAAGAGATTGGAGGTATCTTTAATTCCCCCTCTAGAGTGTTGTTTGACTTCACAGGCTGGCAGGGACCTGGAGGCTGCTCTTGGGGATAAACTGTGCCTGGCCCCTGTGATAAGGAGAGTGACTTGGCTAGGGGACCTTACCTGTGGGGGCAGAAAGGGAGGGGAGTTTGAAGTCAGGTCATTTGAAGCCCTCTGATTTGATCAGATGTCAAGGCAAAACCCTTAATACTTGATTTCAGGGCTTCATACCACAATTGAATATTTGATACCTTGGCATCAGTTTGTTTGCTTTTTAAAGATTTTTTTTTTTTTTGATACGGACTATTTTTAAAGTTCTTATTGAATTTGTTGGAATATCGCTTCTGTTTTATGTTTGGTTTTTGGCCGTGAGTCATGTGGGATCTTAGTTTCCCAGCCAGGCATTGACCCCATACTCCCTGCATTAGAAAGTGAAGTCTTAACTGCTGGACCACTGGGGAAGTCCCTTGATGTCAGTTTAAACCTTGCTGACGATGAAACTTGTAGGTAGTAGGTGAAGCCCTTTCCTAGGCAGTGAAGTTGGTGCTTGACCAAGAGGAAGAGGTGGTCCTCTACGACATAAAGTATCTGAACTCACTGATATTCACTCAGTTGATCCCAAAGGGCCGGAGGGAAAGGTGACATCTTCTAGCTCCAGGGCATCTGGCAATGGACTGATGACTGGAGGCCACGCCCACCTACAAGTAAGATGTGCCAGATGGCCCAAGTTTGGGTCCATCCTGTAGCAAGGAGGCCTTGCTACCCATGCTGAGCTTGGGGACCCATACCTTTGCTCCTATGTCAAGGAATCATGGGCAGCTGGGTATGGAAACCTGGGATCTGGGAGAGACACAGTTTTCAATGTGTGGCCAGAGATTCCTGCTCTGATGGTATGTGACACAGGGCCAAAGAGAGCAATTTCTTGCATCAGAAGCCCAAGGATGACTTATAGACAACATGGGCAGTCCAGAGACTCCATGAGGCAGGAGGGGAAGTTGCTAAAGCCTCTTCACTGAAGGAGTCTCTGAGGGCACTAAAGGGAGTGCCTGTTGATTTTAGGTTCTAGAGCCTGTTGTTGGAGGGGTCTCCACTCAAGGTGGGCTCATTTAAAAGTAACAGCATAAACGGGCTTAAGTAAAATTTGTAAACAAGGGATATGTTTTCCCAAGAATCCAAAAAGGACTAAAAGATGTTGGACTCATGTGTCCTTAACAAGTGTGTCAAACAAATGTGTGCAAAGGAGGACGTCATAAAGGTAATGTCGTCCTTCACATATACACTATTGACATGCATGTGTGTTGCGACCCTATGGACTATAGCCCACCAGGCTCCTCTGTCCATGGAATTCTCCAGGCAAGAATACCTGAGTGAGTTGCCATTTCCTCCTCCAGGGGATCTTCCAGATTCCAGGACTGAACCCGATTCTTCTGTCTTCTGCATTGGCAGGTGGGTTTTTTGTTTTTTTTTTTTAACCGTGAGTGCCACCTAAGAAGCCCACACTGTTGATCAGATCAGATCAGATCAGATCAGTTGCTCAGTCGTGTCCGACTCTTTGCGACCCCATGAATCGCAGCACGCCAGGCCTCCCTGTCCATCACCAACTCCCGGAGTTCACTCAGACTCACGTCCATCGAGTCAGTGATGTCATCCAGCCATCTCATCCTCTGTCGTCCCCTTCTCTTCCTGCCCCCAATCCCTCCCAGCATCAGAGTCTTTTCCAATGAGTCAACTCTTCGCATCAGGTGGCCAAAGTACTGGAGTTTCAGCTTTAGCATCATTCCTTTCCAAGAAATCCCAGGGCTGATCTCCTTCAGAATGGACTGGTTGGATCTCCTTGCAGTCCAAGGGACTCTCAAGCGTCTTCTCCAACACCACAGTTCAAAAGCATCAATTCTTCGGCGCTCAGCCTCCTTCACTGTCCAACTCTCATATCTATACATGACCACAGGAAAAACCATAGCCTTGACTAGACGAACCTTTGTTGGCAAAGTAATGTCTCTGCTTTTGAATATGCTATCTAGGTTGGTCATAACTTTCCTTCCAAGGAGTAAGCGTCTTTTAATTTCATGGCTGCAGTTAACATCTGTAGTGATTTTGGAGCCCCCCAAAATAAAGTCTGACACTGTTTCCACTGTTTCCCCATCTATTTCCCATGAAGTGGTGGGACCAGATGCCATGATCTTCGTGTTCTGAATGTTGAGCTTTAAGCCAACTTTTTCACTCTCCACTTTCACTTTCATCAAGAGGCTTTTGAGTTCCTCTTCACTTTCTGCCATAAGGGTGTTGTCAGCTGCATATCTGAGGTTATTGATATTTCTCCCGGCAATCTTGATTCCAGCTTGTGTTTCTTCCAGTCCAGCACTTCTCATGATGTACTCTGCATATAAATTAAATAAACAGGATGACAATATACAGCCTTGATGTACTCCTTTTCCTATTTGGAACCAGTCTGTTGTTCCATGTCCAGTTCTAACTGTTGCTTCCTGACCTGCATACAAATTTCTCAAGAGGCAGATCAGGTGGTCTTCCCATCTCTTTCAGAATTTTCCACAGTTTATTGTGATCCACACAGTCAAAGGCTTTGGCATAGTCAATAAAGCAGAAATAGATGCTTTTCGGAACTTTCTTGCTTTTTCCATGATCCAGTGGATGTTGGCAATTTGATCTCTGGTTCCTCTGCCCTTTCTAAAACCAGCTTGAACATCAGGAAGTTCAGGGTTCACATATTGATACTATGTATAAAATAGACAACTGATGGGAACATACTTCAGGTACTGTGGGGACCTGAATGGGAGGGAAATCCTAAAGGGAAGAGATATATGTATGTGGATGACTGGTTCATTTTGATAATGAAACTAACACAATATTGTAAAGTAACTATACTGCAATAAAAACTAATAAAATAAATACAGGTAATGTCATACTTGTACTCCTGGAGAAAGGTGGGTGCAGTTAAGACTGTCTGCAAAGGCTGTGTGTGATAGCAGAGCTGTTTCGGGACCCTGAGGGTAACAAGGTGAAAATGTACTGTGCTCCTTTGGAGATGACGGCAAACTGGCTGAAAGGATGTTGAAATCGGCATTGAATGAAACCTAGCAGCCACATCTATAATTAGCAAAATATTTAGTATATTTAAATTTAGGTGTTTTAGGACTTCCCAGGTGGCGCTAGTGGTAAAGAACCTACCTGCTAATGCAGGAAATATAAGTGATGCTGGTTCGATCCCTGGGTTGGGAAGATCCCCTGGAGGAGGGCATGGCAACCCACTCCACTATTCTTCCTTGGAGAATCCCATGGACAGAGGGGCCTGGCAGGCTACACAGTCCACAGTGTCACACAGAGTGAGACACAACTGAAGTGACTTAGCAGCAGCAGGTGTTTTAAGGGTATCTGAGATTCATTTTAATCAGGTATGGTAAGACACAGAGATACAGAAATGAAAGAAGCTTTTTATGCCTACAGATCCTGAGAAACAGGAGGCCCAGCTCACCATGGAGGGCCACTTGGGGAAACACAAGGATCCATAAGGAGGCAGAGGGAGCAAGGAACAGAAGAGGGCAAGAGTCTGTCTCATGGTTTCCATGGGAGGGAGAAGGTGAGGCAGGGCAAGCAGGTTTAGGATTGGCTAATTTGAATAACCTCAGTGGGCTCTGGGGCACAGTGGTGTCCCTAGTTGTCTGGTGCCCATCTCTGGGGTAATTAGAGCAGAGGGATAGCGGTCCAGATTGTAAGAGCCCCATAGAGGAGGTGGTTGTGAGTGTGGGCTCTGGTTGGCCAGTTTACATGTGAAAGGTACATTCACAGGTGAGTTGTTTGCTATCTCTAGGGATTAGCTAACCCTTGCAGGGCAGTTTCTCCAAGAGGAGCAAGGCCTCAGATGTCAAAGCATTAAATACAGGAACTAGAAAGCATGGTTATTACACTAGGTATAACTGTAATTTGATGCTTTAGTATAAAGTCCATGAAAGCTTGCCAACTGTTGCATTTTGGCAGATGTTAAAATTAGTCCCAAGCCTATATTGCAGATGCACAAAAACCAATCAGCTCCCTTTATGTTTTTGCCATAAAACGTATTTTCAGTAAATTTTGGTTTCCCATTTGGGTCAAATGGTGAACTTTTGTTTAATTGAATCTTTTGGTACCTCCCCCTGTATCTAGGTTTCTTTCATTCATTCTTTTTTTTTTTTTTTTGTCACTGGATATACTTGACGGGGGAGGGTCTGTTTTGAAAAATTTTTGGCCACACCCCACAGCATGCAAAACCTGTTTCCCAACCAGGGATTGAAGCCTCCATGGTGCTGGAGGGCAGAGTCCTAACCACTGGATCATCAGGGAAGTCCTGGGGTGGGGTGGGGGTCTTTTTACCCTGCTCACATTTATTATTATTTTTCCTACAAAGAATCTCTCAGATCAGTATTTTCAGGATTAGGGCCTCTCTCATGACAGTGGTTATAGAGTTTAGCAACCTGGACTTAAGTCATGTTTGAATTAATCCCTTCATTGTGACACAGGGCCACCACGAATGTTTTTGCTCATAACCCTGATGACATGGATTTTGTCCCACACCAGGGTAGGCAGCAGGGAGTCAGAAAAAGATCACAGCCCTGAAGCTGGTGGATCAAAACCATCTTCTGCTGCAACCCTACCTCTTCCCCCATGTGCACTGTTTCCCCAAACCCCTGGAGCACAGTGTCTCAGGACAGTTTTGATTTCTAACCGTCTAACGTCACAGGTTTTTGTTTCTGTCTCTGTCCAATCACAGGTGGTGCAGAGCATCTGGGTGGTTATGGGGAAAGAAAGCTGGATGGCAGGCCCTATAGAAGGCTATTCCCTTCCTCCAGAGAATGCCAGTACATCTCCACAGTGTTAGAATCCACATCCAGTAAGATCATTTTGTCTATGGGCTGGGTGGGGGCCTCAAGCCCTAGACTAATCTTGATCAGTCCTTTGGTGTGCTGGTAAGTAACAATGGGAAGCAAAACTCACAGGTGTTAACTGGGGGTTTTGCACTGAGAGAGCAGTTGAGTATCACTGCCCCTTTCCCCCTACTTTTGTTTTTTTCTAATCAGTTCTCAGACCATGAACTGCCATGGATGTGCACCTCCAAATCCTTAGGGGTCAGGAGAGCACACAAGAATCCCAAGAGAAGTTGCAGCACAGGAGATGGGCAAAGACACTACCTTTGCCTGAACAGCAGTGACTCAGGAGTCAATCAAGTGGTCATTCTTAAATCTTCCTGAGGTCGTGGCCTCCTTCCTTTCTACAAACAAAACAAAGGTTCATCCCCAAGACTACAAACACAAGCGCCCCAGGAAGGCGCTACTTTCCCAAACAGAGTCCCTATGACTGCCCTAAGCAGCCAGTGATGGTCATCAGGCTGGACACAGTAAGCAAAGTGCTGTGGAACTCTAGCATCCATCAGTTAGGACTTTATGTTGTTTCTGATCTCAAGTAGGAGCCTCAGCGACCACCTGCCAGACACAAGCCACACTCGATGGCACCTCACTCTGGGACATAGTCAATTAACAATAGTTTCTGCCTAGTTGGCCAGCATGAGACCACAGAGTGGAAGGAGATGGCAAAATCCATTTGAGATAACAGAACATGAGCTAAAGCCCAAGCTGGCCAGCAACTGGCACTTACATCCAAGATAGTAACTACTGCCTTGCAAACCAGTTAACTAGCAAAGGAACCCATAGTTAAAGCTAACGAGGTATCCTTAATTGAGTTAGACTATCCTATTTGTGATGCAAATTGTTTTACTTTTTCAATCCATGGGGAAAGAGGAACTCCAACCCTAGGTTAATGGGGTTGGCTGACACTCAACACTCGACCCCAAAAGACGGGATGGACAGCAATTTATGAGCCACATTTACCTACAGCCCAGGGGAAGACACCACATATCATGCAGGGCCATACAGGAGGTTGCACTTGGAAACAGAATGGACAAGCAGGGGCTTGGGAGGCAGACTTTGTAATACCAAAGAATGGGGATGGGCCCTGGTTCCTGCCTATTTGAATAATTCAGCAGGCTGAACAGAACTGAAGTCTGCTACTTGGGAATGAGCAGGCACTGTGTCTGGTTCTTATGCTAAGAAGGATAATATGGCTAGGGGAACTTTACCTGTGGGAGAAGAGGGAGTGGAGAATTGCAGTTAGCCATTTGAGGCCCTCTCAACTTTACTAGATGTTAAAACAGCTCTCAAGGTTGAATCTTGGGACTTCCCTGGCAGTCCAGTGGTTACGTCTCTGAGCTTCTACAGGAGGGGGCATGGGTTTGATCCCTGGTCAGGGAGCTAAGATCCTGTATGCTGTGAGAGTGAGTGAGTGAGTGAGTGAAAGTCGTTCAGTTGTGTCTGACTCTTTGTGACCTCATGGGCCGTATAGTCCATGGGATTCTCCAGGCTGGAATACTGGGGTGGGTAGCCTTTCCCTTCTCCAGGGAATCTTCCCAACCGAGGGATCAAACCCCAGGTCTCCCACATTGCAGGCGGATTCTTTACCAGCTGAGCCACCAGGGAAGTCCTATATGCTGTGAGGTACAGCAAAAAGGAGAAAAAACAATAGAACTCTAATTGCAGACCTCATGCCACAAGAAGTTATTAAAAAGTAACTGAGTTCAATAATGTCACAGGATACAAAACAAACACAACCATCAACAGTATTTCTAGATACTAGCAATGAACATGTGGATGCCAAAAATTACAATACGTTTACAATCACTAATTAAAATAATCAAGTGTAAATCTAATAAAGTATGTCCAGGACTCGTATACTGAAAACTCTACAACATTAATAAAATAAATCAAAGGTCTAAATAAATGCAGAGATATGCTATGGTCATGAATTTGAAGACAAAACATAGTAAAATGTCAATTCTTCCCAAATTGATAGATTTAATGTAATTCCTATCAAAACCCAGTATGCCTTTTCCCCTAGATATAGACAAGATTAATCTAAAATTTTATGGAAAGATAAGGGAAATAGAATAGCCAAAACAACTTTGAAAAAGTAATAAAATGGGAGCAGTCAGTTCACTGTTTTAAAACTTATTATTAATGTATATCTAGAGTAACCAGGGGAGAAGGTGATGGCACCTCACTCCACTACTCTTGCCTGGAAAATCCCATGGATGGAGGAGCCTGGTAGGCTGCAGTCCATGGGGTCACGTAGAGTCGGATATGACTGAGCGACTTCACTTTCACTTTTCACTTTCATGCATTGGAGAAGGAAATGGCAACCCACTCCAGTGCTCTTGCCTGGAGAATCCCAGGGATGGGGGAGCCTGGTGGGCTGCCGTCTATGGGGCCGCACAGAGTCGGACACGACTGAAGTCACTTAGCAGCAGCAGCAGAGTAACCAGGACTATGTAGTATCACACAAATAGGCTGAACTAATTTTTGAGAAAGGTGCGAAAGTAGTTCAAAGAAGGAAAGATAGACTTTTCAATAGGCTACAGCTATGACATTATAGGCCAAAAACTTGGAATACTGGGCCAGCGAAGAACGAATATAATGGTTTCATTGACTTTCTATCACGTGGTGATGGGTAGGGAGAAATAATGTACACTCAGCTCAGGATGAAAGCTCCAAGTGCTGGATAACGGTTTATTTCATCTTTCTGAATTCAGCTTCTTCTGATTGATTAGCGTCACAGGTTCTGGGGATGTTCCCATAAGCTCCCACACTGCAAAGCCAGGTTACCCCTAACTAGCACACAGTCCTCCAGACTCCATGGGCCATTCCAATAAGCATCATTCTCAGGCGATATGAGATAGTAGGATGGCTCTCGGTAGCTCCAAAGGTACAGCCTCCTGCGTTTAAGTCTGCAGGAAAAGAGAGCTTTTTCTAGGTTTTGCGACTCCCATCCAACTCCTGGAATTCATTCTGATTGTACCAACCTGGTCACCACCACGACTTCACACACACACACTTTAAATATAGCTAGGGTGATTTTGTGTGACTGGCGCGGAGTAGGCGCTCAATAAATATTTGTTGAGTTGCTGAATAAGACTGAGCCCCAACTCACTGTTAACACTGACACTTGTTTCTGGCTGTATACTCTGTCCTTCGCCACAACGCTGAGGATCCTGCAAGCTCTTCCGCCTTGAGTTAATTACAGTTATAAAATTCCGTGACTAGTTGTGGAAACCAGGTGGCCTTCCAAAGCAGCTAAGACTACACTTCCCGGAGAGCATTGCGGTGCTCTCTTGCGTCAATTTCAGTTTACTTTTCCCCTCAGGGAATTTCCGGGTTGTGTGGGCGGGGCCAAAGGAGTGATCCAATGGGCATCTCCTCAGACTGAGTGGGTGGGAAATTGTCCAATGAGCATCTCCATAGAGAGGCCAATCAGAGGGAAGCTGGGGCAGCCGCCGCGGGTGGCGTCACTAAACTGCGCCAGCTGAGCCTGGTGGAGCCCAGCCCCTCTCTCCTGCCTTCTCTCCCGCTCACTTTCCTCAGGCGTCCGTCAATCCGGTTTACATGTCTCCGGTGGACGCACCACCCCGAAACCTCCACACCCATGGCTGCTAGCCTGAGGAGGCCCTCTTTCACCACCTGTTCTTCCCCTACTGACACGGACGACGAGGGCGTGCGCGGCACTTGCGAAGATGCTTCTATATGCAAGAGGTGCCTGCCCGGCGCGGGGTTAGGGGCCAGCGTTCCGGGGGTCTGGGGCCTAGGTCGGGGGTGCGGGCTGTGTCTAAGGAATACGCTTTTACGCCAAAAGGCATCGGTCAATTGGTGTGACATCTGTGAAATGCTCAGAGCAGGGATTCATCTACTTCACATTTTATTATCCAACTTTTGCCGTTTGCCAGGCACTGTACCTGCCTGGGGTTATTGTGCCTGGGACATGGCGCCGAACCAGGCAGACATGGACTTGGCCTTCTCGGAGCCACATTTTTGTTGGAAACACGTGAAGCAAGTAATAACTGTAGTTTTGATGGGTTATGAGGAGAAGTGCAGGTCCTCCCTCTTTCATAGGTTATGTTTCAATGGGACTTGTCATGATCCCCATTGTGCACCTGAAACTCAGGCCAGTTAATGGGGGAGATGACCTGTCCAGGGCCACTTAATATTTGCGTGCAGAGCCAGTATTTTCCAGAGCTTTTACCTGTGTGTTATGGGAGTCTACACTTTTAGGGGTGTGGTGAGGGCTGTGTGGCGGACGCTGTGAGCAGAGGTATGTGTCAAGTACCTGAAAGCATGAAAAAGAAAACACGAGGCTTGAGTGTATGCTACTCTTTCATTCATTCAGCAAAAATTATTGAGAGCTTACTTTGTGCCAGGCTTTTCCTTTTGGTTGGTAGGTATTCAGTGATTGAGAACAAAAGATGAACAAGATTGACATGGTGTCTGAACTCACCTGCCTGCTTGGAAAAGGCAGGAAGCAAGTACTTACTCAGGAAGTAGCATAATTACAATTTTGTGTTGTGTGCTTAGAAATACAGTGCACCATTAGAGTTTGTAATTTAGTTGATAATGTTTGAGCTGGGAACAGAAGACTTAAAAAAAAAGAGAATAGGCATGTAGGAGGGTATTCAGGCAGAGCAAAGAAGGCTCATGAACTGTTAGAGGAACTGAATAAATGCCTTGGAAGCTGGGGCCCTGTAGGGACTGAGTCCAGAAAACAAAAGTTTTGGGTTAGGGCTGGTACTTTGTGTAGGTTCTTGGAGACCAAGCATAGTGATTCAGAACATTGACTCTGGAGCCGGACTGTCAGGCTGGTCCCGGCTGTGGATACTTGCGCAGGCTACTACACTACTCTCTGTCTCAATCTCCTGATCTATAAAGTGGGGATGAAATGATATTCAGTCATCTGTAAAGTAAGGATGAAGTGATATTCAATATTAGTAAAGCACTTAGAACAGTGTCTGGCATGTACTAGGTGTTAGTGGTGGGTGATTACATAAATAAATACATTCATAAGTATTAAAGGCGTGAAGGCAGTTCTTGGTGGAATTTGTGGACTTAAATGAACCATACCCAACTTATTTCTTCTCCAGCTTTTGGTTGCTGTTGACTACATCTGTAGCACTGTTGGATTAAGAGCAGTTTTTCTCATATTGGCTGCTGTTTGCTAAGAAAATCAGAAGTGTCTTCAGAATTATCAGAGGAAAATAAAATACTTTTCAAGAGCAGGTTAGGGTTAGGTTTACTTAATATCAATTGGTAATGATTGGCTTATTTAATATTTGTTGGTAATATTTGTGGCCAACTTGCTTGCTCTCGTGTGTGCTAAGTCACTTCACTTGTGTCTGACTCTTTGTGACCCCAATTCTGTAGTCCACCAGGCTCCTCCGTTCCTGGGATTCTCCAGGCAAGAATACTGGAGTGGGTTGCCATGCCCTTCTCCAGGGGATCTTCTCGACCCAGGGATTGAACCTGCGTCTCTTGGGTCTCCTGCATTGACAGGGGGATTCTTTACAACTAGCACTACTTGGAAAATCTGGCCAACTTGCTTACTTAAAGCTAATTAGCTACTATATATAAAAGAGATAACTAAGAAGAACCTACTTTATAGCACAGGAAACTCTACTCAGTACTCCATAATGACCTTTATGGGAAGAGAATCTAAAAAAGAGTGGATATATGTCTATGTATAACTGGTTCACTTTGCTGTAACAGCAGAAACTAATGCAACATTATAAATCAACCATATTCCAATAAAAATGATTTTAAAAAAAAGCAAATTAGCTATAAAATAGTTCAGACACAAAAAGTACAGAGAAATAATGTAACTAGAGCATGTCTTTCCTTGGCTCTCTCTTGGATAGTTTTATAATCTCAGCTCTTCTCTGCTTCGTTTTTTAGTGCCCTCACTGTTCTTCAGCCATCTCAACATTGTAGAGAAAGTTTGGGTTTGGAACTGCAGAGAATCTAAGGCAGTGGTTCCGAGTCTGAACTGCATACTAGCATAGCCTGTGGAGCTTTTAAAAGATATGCAGTTACTTGGGCCCAACTCTGGATCCACTGAATCAGAACCTTCTGGGATGGGTCTTGGGTCTATAAAAACCAGACCTGTTTGCCATCTGGATGCATTTCTTCAGAGCCCCCCCCCCCCTTTTTTTTTGCACCAGGTTTTCTCTCAT
Organism: Bos javanicus; assembly: GCF_032452875.1. NCBI lineage: Eukaryota > Metazoa > Chordata > Mammalia > Artiodactyla > Bovidae > Bos > Bos javanicus. Next base: position 22,668,338 of record NC_083892.1, read on the forward strand.
CTGGAAAAAAACATGCAATGAGATGGTGAGAATCCATAAGTTAATGTTTTAAAAATGTTTTGCAGGATTCGAGGACTTTTGAAGTCTGTGATACTGTGACCTGCCATCTTCCCTGTAACGTTTGGAACCCATGAGTCTAGTAACAAATTCATCTTGTTAAGTAGAGATTCCCTGTGTGAATTGTGGGCACATTACTCTGTTTCTGCCTCAGTTTCCTCATCTTGAAAATGAGGATAGTAATAGTCACTGGCCTTTTGGATGGGAGGATTAAGGATTAAATGAGATCATGCAGAGGTTAGCACAGGATCTGGCACGAAGAAAAGCCTAAAGTAAATTCTTGTTGCTAGTTTTAATTTGCCTCCAGTCTGAATGTTGTTTGTTTGAAGTTACTGAAATAGCTGTGAGTTCGACTGGTTCCTGCCACCCTGAGTTGTAGCTGTAAAATCCCTAAAATAATGTTCAAAGAGCCAGTTAGCTCCCCAGGGCTCCTACTGTTCTGCTGTTTCTTTCTTTCTTTCTTTTTTAATTAATTTATTTATTTGGCTTCACTGGGTCTTAGTTGTGGCATGCTGGATCTTTCATTGCAGCATGCAGGCTCTTGATTGCAGTGCACAGATTCTCTAGTTGTGGCTCGTGGGCTTCGTTGCTGTGTGGAACGTGGGATATTAGTTCCCCAACCAGGGATCAAACCCTTAGTTCCTCTGCATTGGAAGGTGGATTCTTAACCACTGGTCCACCAGGGAAGTCCCTGTTGTTTCTGTTTTAATGTGGTCTCTTCTTTGGTACAGGGCCCTTCCTGGTGTTAGAGAGCTGTTGTGAGGATTAAATGTGGAGTGCCGGGAATTCCCTGGTGGTCCAGTGGCTAAGACTCTGTGCTCCCGATACAGGGGGGCTGGGTTCGATCCCTGGTCAGGGAACTGGTTCCCATGTGCCACAACTAAGACTCTATGCAGCCAAATAAATAAAAATAAATATTTAAAAAAAAAAAAATAAATGTGGAGTGCCTCCAACAGTGCTTGGTACATAGTAGGTGTTCAAAATTGGTGGTCGTTGTCATCAGCAGCATCCCATTGTCCCCAGTCTTCATCATCGTCACTACCACAGACTCTGTCCCTCCTACAGTCCAATAGTTAGAACTCTTGTGATCAGGTATACTAGGTTTATCCCTAAGAATCCTGTCTGATTCAACAGCTATCTATAAAGCACTCAGCGTTCTTGCTAACTTATCCCCACTCCCCATTCCTCCTCTCCTATCGCCCACTTTGCCCCATGCCCCTCAGTCAGTTTCCCACTCTTGTTTACCTTTGACCCCCAGCTCCCTCCTGCAGTCCCCACTGAGTCCTTTGAAATTACTACTCTGATCACCAGCCACCTCTGTTTCCTTAGCTTCTCTTTAGTCATTCCGTCCCTCTCTTTCCACTGACCCTGGCCCTTCCCTGGGGGCATCGTTTACTTGAAGCCAAGTCACACCTCTGTTTTCTCATACCCTGACTGCCCTAGCACACGTGTGTGCTTAGTCGCTTCAGTCATATGTGACTCTCTGCAACCCTATGGACTATGGCCTGCCAGGCTCCTCTGTCAATGGGATCCTCCAGGCAAGAATACTGGAGTGGGTTGTCATTTCCTTCTCCAGGGTCCTAGCATCAGGATGGTCAAAATTTGTGTCCTTACTGCCCTTTGTCTCCTCCCCCCATTTCTTTGAGACCCATGTCCCCAGCATCCTCTCCTCCATATTACTGTTTTCTGTCTGTTTGCTGGTTACTCACCTAATTCACTGACGACTTGGGCACCTGGCCCACAAGCCTTCCTCTGCCTCAGTTCATGCCATCATCATAGTTGACTTTCTAGTGTGTGTGTGCAGGATCCACCCTATAGGCAGGGCACTTGTTTTCTTGAACACCTCGCCTGCAGTGATTACCTCTGCTCATTCGCCTCTCTTACCATTCCTGCCATAATCCCCTGGATTTCCAGGTGCTGTGTATACCACCTCAGAGATGAACAGTGCAGCACCCTCCAACCCCAGTCTCTTCAGCATGCTTGATCAGTTATTTCTGTTCTGCCTTCAAAACCCTAGGACGTCCATGGTTTTCTCCAGCCTTTAGATGCTTCCCTCTAGGCTCCTGCCTGTCAGTTGAGCTCAGAGTTCATAGTCCATTCCCTGGTAATCTCTTGGCAGTGCCTTTATCTCTCTTGCCCTTCATCCTAGTAAACCTCAGACCCTGGATTGAACCAGACTCTCCATTTCCAGCTTGAATACTGATGGTAGAAATCACACAGCAGGACAACTTGGCCCTGTGTGGATTCATGTCAGCCAGTCTCATCTGCACCCTTACAGAGCTGACTCATTCATTCCAGTATGATGCTTTGGCTAGCTCCCTTTCCCACTTTCCAGAGACTTAAATCAGACATTTTTCACTTTCCTCCAACTTTTGATTTACTCCATCTTCCCTTCATCCTCAAGATAACCAGGGTGGTGCCAGGGTATTGCGTCACAGAAAGTGGAAGCCTTCAGATTGGCACTCAGTTAACTTCCCTCCTAGAAACTTTACCACCCTTTCCTACCATGAGAGTTGTCAATGTTCTTTAGCAGAGGCCATTAGAAATATATCTAATTTAGTTAAACAGGGTTTTTTTTTCTTTTAATTGGAGTATAGCTGCTTTCAAAATCACTGCAGATGGTGACTACAGCCATGAAATATAAAGATGCTTACTCCTTGGAAGAAAAGTTATGACCAACCTAGATAGCATATTCAAAAGCAGAGACATTACTTTGCCAACAAAGGTCCATTGGCCAAGGCTATGGTTTTTCCTGTGGTCATGTATGGATGTGAGAGTTGGACTATAAAGAAAGCTGAGTGCCAAAGAATTGATGCTTTTGAACTGTGGTGTGGGAGAAGACTCTTGAGAGTCCCTTGGACTGCAAGGAGATCCAACCAGTCCATCCTAAAGGAGATCAGTCCTGGGTGTTCATTGGAAGGACTGATGCTGAAGCTGAAACTCCAGTACTTTAGCCACCTGATGCAAAGAGCTGACTCATTTGAAAAGACTCTGATGCTGGGAAAGATTGAAGGCAGGAGGAGAGGGGGACGACAGAGGATGAGATGGCTGGATGGCATCACCGACTCGATGGACGTGAGTTTGAGTGAACTCCGGGAGTTGATGATGGACAGGGAGGGCTGGTGCGCTGCGGTTCATGGGGTTGCAAAGAGCAGGACACGACTGAGCAGCTGAACTGAACTGAACTGAACTGAACGTTGCTTTAGGGGCTTCCCAGGTGGCTCAGTGGTAAATAACCTGCCTGCCACGCAGGAGACACAGGTAGACCCGGGTTTGATCCCTACATTGGGATGATCCTCTGGAGGAGAAATTGGCAACCCACTTGAGTATTCTTGCTGGGAAGATCCCATGGACAGAGGAGCCTGGCGGGCTACAGTCCAGGGGGTTGCAGAGTTGGACACGACTACACGTGCACACACACAGCAGCTTTACACTGCTGTGTTAGTTTCTGCTGTTCCACGTAGTGAACCAGCTGTGTATATGTGCATCCCTTCTTTCTTGGATTTCCTTCCTATTTAGATCACCACAGAGCACTGAGTAGAGCTCCCTGCGCTATACAGTGGGCTCTCATTATTTGTCTGTTTTATACATAGTAGTGTCTGTATGCCAGTCTCCTAATCCATCCCACCCCCTCTTCCCACCTTGATGTCCATATGTTTGTTCTCTACATTTGTATCTGTTTCTGCTTTGCATATAGGTTCATCTGTACTATTTTTCTAGATTCCCAACACATTCATTAATATACGGTATTTATTTTTCTCTCTCTGACTTCACTGTGTATGACAGTCTCTAGGTCCATCCACATCTCTGCAAATGGCACAATTTTGTTCCTTTTTATGGTAAACGGATTTAATGACTCATTCTCGTGATAGAGAGCTCACCTCATGGGGAGCTTGGGGGTCTCTCCATAAGGGGTGTTAGAAAGAACTTATAGGATTTAGGCTTTGGTTGGATAATTTGGTGGGGGGTGTTTCAAGGAAGCAGGGATTTGCCCAGGATTGGGTGTTCACAAGAGGTAGAGACAGTTGTGTGATTGCGTAGGTAGCTTAGTCTTTTCGAGGAGATGTGACAGACTTCCCTAGTGGATAAGAGTCCACCCGCCAGTGCAGGGGACACGGGTTTGATCCCTGGTCCAGGAAGATCCCGCATGCTGCGGAACAAGTAAGCCTGGGCGCCACAGCTGCTGAACGCTGTGCACGTAGAGCCCACGCTGTGCACGTAGAGCCCACGCTGTGCAACAAGAGAAGCCACCACAATGAGAAGCCCGAGCACGGCATCAGAGAGTAGCCCCTGCTCAGTGCAACTAGAGAAAGCCTGTGCAAAGCAATGAAGACCTAGCACAGCCTGAAATAAATAAACTCCCCCCCAAAAAAGAATTAAAATAAATTGCAAAATTTATAAAAAAAAAAAAGGTGTGACTAGAGTCAGACAAGCTGTAGTTAATAAAGAAGCTACAGTCACTCAGCATCAGCTGGGGGAGAGGAGTACTTGGGACCCTGCAGCGGGCCTTGGTTTTGTTTGGACAAAATGATGAAGGAGTCCTGGTTTTGTCTCACTTCATCACTGTTTTAGTGTGACCTTGTGCAGGTCGTCCTGTGAGATTGTTTCTGTCCAACCGGAGGACAGTGTGGCCTCTGTGAGCACCAGGCAAGCATCTAACAGCAGTGAAGCCTGGCTCGTGGTGCCAGGCCCTCTCCTGGGGGTTAGTACCACTTTTCTTTATTTTCATCAGGGAGGAGTTGAGTCTTAGAAAGATAGGTGTTGGCCAGGCAGAAGAAAATAAGAGACGTCGAAGAGCATAGAGATCGAAGCTCTTGAGATTGAAGTGTTAGGGGAACTTGACCTCTGGTGGGGTCTGCTACTGCTAAGTCACATCAGTCGTGTCCAACTCTGTGCAACCCCAGAGACAGCAGCCCACCAGGCTCCCCGGTCCCTGGGATTCTCCAGGCAAGAACACTGGAGTGGGTTGCCATCTCCTTCTCCAATGCCTGAAAGTGAAAAGTGAAAGTGAAGTCGCTCAGTCGTGTCAGACTGTAGTGACCCCATGGACTGCAGCCTACCAGGCTCCTCCGTCCACGGGATTTTCCAGGCAAGAGTACTGGAGTGGTTGCCATTGCCTTGTCCGCCGGTGGGGTCTAGGTAGAAAGAATTCTGGAGAGGTTGTCAGAGAACAAAGCAGGAGAGGTCCTGAGGGTTTTAAAGTGGGGGAACTGACATGCTCTGAGTTTGTGTTTGAGAAAAATCCCCAGGGCCTTCCTTGGTGGTCCAGTGGTTAAGAATGCCTGCCAGTGCAGGAGACACGGGTTCGATCCCTGCTTCAGGAGGATCCCCCGTGCTGTGGGCAGCTAGGCCTGTGAGCTGCAACTACTGAGTCCACATTCTAGGTCCCGTGCTTTGCAACAAGAAAAGCCACTGCAACGAGAAGCCGGCTTGCTGCAACTTGAGAAAGCCTGAGAGCAGCCTTGAAGACCTAGCCCAGTCAAAGCTGAATAAAAATTTAAAGAAAAGTCCCCAGCAGCTGTGGGGGAGACAGGCTGGCAACGGATGGAAAGTCTGTTCCGTTTTCTTCCTGTTGGCCGTAGCCCTTGCTCTCCTGACCTGGCACTGAACGTCCTTATTGTCTTGCCCGCTTCTAGTCTGGCCACCTCCCCTGTCCCAAGTGTTTATGCCATGGCCGGGGTGATTTTTTAGAATCACAAATGTTACCCTGTTACTTTATTACTTGAACCTTTTTGATTCTCCTTCCGCCACAAGGTAAAACGTGACACTTGGTGATAGGACACACCTCACCTTTCCTGATCAAATCACGCCCCAGATCTATCCCTGCCAACCGGAAATCTCTGTTTGGTGGTCTCAGAATGACCTCGGGCTTTCGGTAGCTCAGCTGGTAAAGAATCTGCCTCCAGTGCCGGAGACCTGGGTTCGATCCCTGGGTTGGGAAGATCCCCTGGAGAAGGGAATAGCTACCCACTCCAGTATTCTGGCCTGGAGAATTCCATGCAGAGAGGAGCTTGGCCAGTTACAGTCCATGGGGGGACAGACACAACCAAGCAACTTTCACTTTCAGAATGACCTCAAATACATTATTTCCGAAACCGCACTCTAGATCATCTTCCTCAATTTTGTGACAAGCCATCCCTCCCCCGCCCCCTGCCCCCAAGTCAGTGGATGGTGCCCCTTTCCACTTGGCTCACGAGTGAAAAAGATTGGAGTCATCATGGAACTGCCCTTTCACTTACCCTCTCTGCGATCAATTACTCAGACCTTAGAATGTACCTGGAAAATATTTCTGGAATATGTTTCCTCCACCCCCACAGCTGCTGTCTCAGTCCACAGTCATCTGTGATTTGAGCCAGGGCACTAATCTGCCAGTTGAGCTCCCCAGTGGTGCTTCCCTCCCCAAATACAGTTCTCACACCAAAGCCAGAAGTTTGGGAAAGATGCCCAAGCCCATGTCACTCCCTGGTTTAATGGCTTTTTATTGCTAGAGTAGGAAATGGCAACCCACTCCAGTATTCTTGCCTGGAAAATTCCATGGACAGAGGATCCTGGCGGGCCTCAGCCCATGGGGTTGCAAAGAGTCGGACACGACTGAGCGCGCACCCGCTATCGCTGTTAGAAAAATAGCGAAGTTCCTCACGTGGTCCGCCCAGCCTTGCCTGCTCCACCCTGCTTCTCCAATTTTGCTTCCCCTAACTCTTGCCCTTCTCTCTACCTCCCTCTCAGTTCCTCCAGCGTGCCCTGTGCCTGCCTTCCCTGGGGCCTTTGAGCAGGCCAACCTCTCCCAAAATGCTTTCTCCCTCCCTCCCTTGTCTGATCAGCTCCACATCATCCTTCAGACTAATTTCTCCACCTGATGTTCTTTATTGAGACCCTGCTCGGTTTACGGAGGCCCTGTGGTAGTGACAATGTAGAAGTGAATGAAGCAGGCACAGGCGGCGCTCTTGTGGGGCATGTAATGGGGGAAGCAGGTCAGTGCTGGGGAGGAAGTGAGCCCTAGGATGGACAGCTGGGGAAGCAGTGTCCCAGGCAGAGGGTACGAAGGCCTTGGGGCAGGAGCTGGCCCGGCTGGTCCAGGAGTAGAAAGACCCGTGTGAAAGAGGAGGAGAGGAGCTCTTGTGAGGACCCAGCTTCCAGTGTCAGCGAGTTGGGAGCTGCTGGGGGCCTTGGAATGGAAGACATCCACCATCTTGGGGTGGAACAGGATCCTCTCAGCGTCTGTGTTGAGAACGGGCTGTAGGGGGCAGCATGGAGGCAGGGAGACGTGCTCTCAGAATAGCTCAAGTCAGATGCTGGGGGCTTGGATGAGGATTGTAGTGGTAGAGACGCTGGGAATCCATGATTCTGGATACACTGAAGGCTGAGCTGATAAGACTGAGGAGTCATGAGTGTATTGACGAATCAGATATACAGTAGGACAGGAGTCATAGATGGCACCGAGGCTTTTGGCTTGTGTCAGATGTGGCTTCTTCAAGGAGGCCTCTCAGGCACCTGCAGACAAGATAGAGCCCCGTCCCACGTTCTTGGGACACTGTGTGTCCTTGATGGGAATCGGCCCAGGTGTAGTTCAGACATGTTGTTTAGTGTTTGTCTTTCCTCAGAATGAAAACAAAGCAGGGACCTGTCTACTTTAGTGCCCTTCACAGTATAGACATATAGTAAGCATGTGTCGGATGGTTAAAGTGATTAACACTCAGCCACTAAGTCGGGTCTGACTCTTTTCGACTCCATAGACTGTGGCGCACGAGGTTCCTCTGTCCACGGGATTACCCCAAGCAAGAATACTGGAGTGAGTTGCCATTTCCTTCCCTAGAAAATGATTAGACCTGAATACAAGTGCTCAAGATGATACTTCCTAATGTGGTCTTAGAATTCTGGTGTTGTGCTCTGCTGGTTTTCAGCAGTCTGTTAGAAACCAGACCAGGGGCTGTAAGACTGAAAGTCTGTTGTGCAAATTGTAGAAGTTCATTTGATTTCTCAACTGAATCCAAAAATCCACCCCCCTAACCCCCCAACCACCATGGTCATGAAAGCAGGTCACAGGATCACCTCTTAGGAAAGCCGGTGTTTTCCTGAGGGCCCTGGCCTGACCAGCCTACTGACTGCATCTTTACAGCTGTACCCCAGAGAGCAGGGCCCAGCTTCTGACCTGAAATATTTTGAAGGCAAATGCCAGGCTGCTTTCCTATTTTTAATTTGCATTTCTAAAATCACAAGTGAGGCTGAGCATTGTCTGTCTGCTCACACTCATGGATATTTATAGTGCGAATCCACTCTCGATGTCACTGCCCTACTGGGTTGTTGTTTTGTTTTTGTTTGGTTATTTGTATTTTTATTACTGATTTGTAAGGACCTTTTGTATCTGCAATAGTGATCTGATGCTTCACTGTTTGTTGCAGTGTTCTCTTTCAAGCTGTTGCTTGTCTTTTTCAGTGTAGCTTGTACTGTCCATTTCATAATACAGAAATGGTGACTCTTCAGTTTGTAGAGTCTTAACAATGTAACTTTATGTCTTGTGGTTTTTGGGTAAAGCTTTGAAAGGCCATTCTCAATCCTTATAGCATTTTCTTTTAGCACTTCTGTGGCTTTGGCTTTATGGTTAGATCATTCATCTATCTTTATTATTTTGTACATCATAAGATAGCAGTTTTAACTTATTTTTTTCAAAGCTTATTTATTTGGCTTCCCTGAGTCTTCCTTGCTGTGCATGGGCTTTCTCTGGTTGTGGGCGAGCGGGGGCTGCTCTCTAGCTGCCGTGCACAGGCGTCTCATTACAGTGGCTTCTGTTGTCACGGAGCATGGACTCTGGGCATGAGGGCTTCAGTAGTTGCTGCCTGTGGGTTCAGCAGTTGTGGCTTGTAGGCTCTAGGCACTTGGGCTCAGTAGTTTTGGCACCTGGACTTAGTTGCCCTGGAGCATGTGGGATCTTCCCGGACCAGGGATCAAGCCAGTGTCCCCTGAATTACAAGGCAGATTATTAACCACTAGATCACCAGGGAAAGCCTTACCTTAATTTTGTATCCAATTATTAGCCAGTTGTCCCTACACCATCTGTTGAGTGGTCTGTATTTTCCCCATTGATTTGAAATGTCCTTTGTATCATATACCAAATGCAGTAATGCTGAGCACTGAAGAATTGATGCTTTCGAACTGTGGTGTTGGAAAAGACTCTTGAGAGTCCCTTGGACTGCAAGGAGATCCAACCAGTCCATTCTGAAGGAGATCAGCCCTGGGATTTCTTTGGAAGGAATGATGCTAAAGCTGAAACTCCAGTACTTTGGCCACCGCATGCGAAGAGTTGACTCATTGGAAAAGACCCTGATGCTGCGAGGGATTGGGGGCAGGAGGAGAAGGGGACGACAGAGGATGAGATGGCTGGATGGCATCACCGACTCGATTTACATGAATTTGAGTGAACTCTGGGAGTTGGTGATGGACAGGGAGGCCTGGCGTGCTGTGATTCATGGGGTTGCAGAGAGTCAGACATGACTGAGCGACTGAACTGAACTGAACTGAACTGAATGCATATGTCATTCTTGTAGTTGAAATTTTGTTTTCATTTTTATGTCTGAAAACTTCTGAGTAACAAAATTATTCAGTTGTGAATTGATTCAGAGCTTCCATAGCTTGCTTCACAGGGTAAGGGTAGATTTATAGCAGGGTTATCAGAATTTTCTAAGTCCATTTGAGCAGCTGTGGTTTAGGAAGAAGGAAAATGAAGGAATGCTAGCAAGAGACACATTTTGTGTCTGAAACTGTCCCTTTTCATCAGGAAAGCAGTAGCTTTTTGGGAAGGCCTACCCTGTAGACTTCCGTGTACTTCTCATCAGCTAAGGTTAGGACACACGGCTCCGCTTTTGGGTGCAGGAAAGTGTGCACCCAATAGGGCAGATTGCTGCTTCAAACCACATTGGGGTCCTCTTAGGCAAGGGGGCGAGTGCGTATCGCAGAAGGGACTTGGAGGATGTGCTACATCCTTCATCTTTTTCCCCTCGAGAATTTCCTCAGATAGTCATATTTTTTAAAGACCGTTTTTTATAATTTTATTTACTTTTGGCTGTGCTGGGTGTTTGTTGCTATGCAGGCTTTTCCGTAGTTGCAGCGAGTGGCGGCTACTCTCTAGTTGCGGTGCACGGCTTCTCACAGTGGTGGATTCTCTTGTTGCCGAGCCTGGGCCCCAGAGCACAGGCTCAATAGTTGTGGCACATGGGCTTAGTTGCTCTGCAGCATGTGGGATCTTTCCAGATCAGGGCTCAAACCCGCATCTCCTGCATTGGCAGGCGGATTCTTTACCACTGAGCGACAGGGAGGCCTGGCGTGCTGTGATTCATGGGGTCGCAAAGAGTCGGACACGACTGAGCGACTAAACTGAACTGAACTGAACCAAGGAAAGCTCCCTCAGATGTTGTTAGAAGGGTGGCAAGGAGAGGGAGATAATTTATACAGAGTAAGATACTCAGTTTGACGAGTGTTGGCAGTTGCATATATCTGTGTACCACCACCTGAAACAAGATATAAAATACGTCTGAGACTCCAGAAAGTTCCCTTGTATCTCTAGTTGGTCTCTTCACCAACTAGAGATGGTTGGTAACCCAGCAACCATTTTTCTGATTTGGGTTCTCACGGGTTTCCCAATTCTAGAATGTCATATAAATGGAATCATACAAAATGCATTCTTTTTGTGTCTTCTTTCACTCAAGATGGTCTTTGAGATTCATCCATGTTGTGCACATTGTCAAAGATAAAGCTGGATGCCAGTTAAAGTGGTAAAGTCAGATATTTTAATAAGTAATAACTATTGCAACAGGGAAAAGAATCCAGCATGAACTGAATTCAACTCTGATTTGTATAGAGGGTATCTAAGGGGAGAATGAGGGAGGAAGCAGGGGAACGAGCCAGGAGTCAGTAGAATCAGAGAAAAATTATAGAAAGTGTGAAAAAGGGATTAGTCCATGTGAAACTATCTGGATTTGCTAACTGGGAGACAGCAAGGCTTTATCTTCAGGTGTTGCCTGGAACAAACAGTAAATTCTTCTTGAGTTTTCTCAGGTCCACACCCTAATGGGGATTGGAGACATCCTTAGGGGTGTGGCCTTGAGCTGTTAGAAACTCTGTTGTTTGCTCAGGTCTTTATATTGTAGGCCAAGATCGAGGTCTAGTCCAGGAGGGCTCAGTGGAGCCTGGCTAGAGTGTGGTCAAGGAGAGAATCTTTGTCAGTGTAAAATGGCTTGCTCCTTTGTGTGCTGTGTGAATACACCATGATTTGTTCATCCATTCAGCCGATGATGAACATTAGAGTTGTGTCTAGTTTTCGGCCATTCTGAATGGACTGCAATGAACATTCTTATATAAACCTTAAATTTCTCTTGGATCCAAGAGTAGAATTGGTTAGTCATAGGGTGAGTATTCATTTAACTGCAGACTAATTTCCAAAGTGGTTTATCAGATTATACTTCCCACCAGCAATGTGTCAAAGCTCTGGTTGCTCCATATCCTCGTTTAACATTCATCAGTGGGTATGCAATAGCATTTCATTATGGCCTTAAATGGCATTTCCTTGGTGACAGATGTATACTTATTGGCTATTCCTACATCGTCATTTGTGAATTACCTATTAAAGCCCTTTCCTATTTTTGTTGATGATGGTAATGTTGATTTTGACTTGTTAGAGTTCATTATATATTTTGGATAGAGATCCTTTTTCAGATGGATGTGTTTTAAATATACATACGCATATAGGAAAATGTGGTGGTGTGTGTGGTCATTTTGTCACTAAATTGTGACCAACTGTTTGCAACCCTCTGCACTGTAGCCTGCCAGGCTCCTCTGTCCATTGTCCAGGCAAGAATACTGGAGTGGGTTGCCATTTCCTTTGCTAGGGGACCTTCCCAACTTGGGGATCGAAACCTGGTCTCCTGCATTGCAGGTAGATTCTTTACCGACTGAGCCACCAGGGAAGCCCAACATGTAGGAAAGTGAGCTGCCTTGGCACTCTGGGTAAAAAAACCAACTGGCAGCACTGGTATAGGTCTATTTCTGTCTCATCGATCTATTTTTCCACCTTTATGCTGAGACCACACTGTTTTGATTACTTCAGTTTTATAGTGGGTCTTAAAATTAAGTAGTATTAAGCAGTTTTAGTTCTCCAACTTCACTCTTCTTTTGAAGATTTGTTTGGGCTATTTTAGATCCTTTGTGTTTCCATTGTAGAATCAATTGTTAGTTTCTTAAAAAAAAAAAAAAGCTGGCTAGGGTTTTGACTTGGAGTTAGTTAAAAACTCAGCATTATTCAGGTCCATGGCATCCTGTTACTATGTTCTGTGTTATATTAATTACATTTTCTGGTTTTTTTTTTGATTGTTGTTAAAAAGTTAGATATGGGACATTACACCAAGGGGACTGACTTGATTCTCCTACTTATTTCACTCTCTGTAAATGTAGGTTCCTTTTCCGTTTACACTTTGCCCACTATTCAATGACTTCTTACAAGCAAGACAGTAGATTGTAGATCATATTACTCCTTGTAAAGTAATTAGATGTTACATGAAGCCAAGAGGCCATGCCAGTAGTCTCCTTTGGGAGGAAACTATCTTGTGAGTCTTCTTAGTTACTCAGACCCAGTTTTTCAGGTAATTGATCCCTTAAGGTCTGCCGATCTACTCAGGAAAGCAGCAAGCTTTCCAGAGTTCCCAAGAAGGAAGCGAATCCAGACTCTGTTTAGGTACAGAGTCTATCAGCCTCAAGACTTTACTTCCTGTCTTCCATTTATAAACCAAGAATGAAACCAACAGGAAATAGAAACCAAAAACTGCAACTAAAAGATGTAAAAGAACAACAATGAATTTAAAAATTAGAGCAGTATCTTAAAGACCACAGGGCTTCCCTGGTGGCTCTGACAGTAAAAAATCTGCCTGCAATGCAGGAGACCTGGGTTGGATCCCTGTATTGGGAAGATCCTCTGGAGAAGGGAATGGCTATCCATTCCAAAAGAACAACAATGAATTTAAAAATTAGAGCAGTATCTTAAAGACCACAGGGCTTCCCTGGTGGCTCTGACAGTAAAAAATCTGCCTGCAATGCAGGAGACCTGGGTTGGATCCCTGTATTGGGAAGATCCTCTGGAGAAGGGAATGGCTACCCATTCCAGTGTTCTCCCTGGGGAATTCCATGGACAGAGGAGCTTGTCGGGCTACAGTCCATGGGGTTGCAGAGTCAGACACAACTGAGCGACTAACTCTTTCACTTAAAGACCACAAGCAGTGTACAGTTAAAATCCCTAACTGAAGAGTTCAGGTTTTTTTAAGCACAAGCCACCTGTTCTCCTTGCTTGGCCCTGTAATAAACCTTTCTCTGCTTAAAAAAAAAAAAAAGAAAAATGCCAAACTTGAAAAAATTTTTAAAGAAATATTTTAAATTATTTATGTATTTTTTGGCTGTGCTGGGTCTTAGTTGTGGCACAAGGGATCTATTTTTTTAGTTGTGGCATGAGAACTCTTAGTTGAGGCATGTGGGATCTAGTTCTCTGACCAGGGATTGAACCTGGGCTCCCTGCATTGGGAGTGCAGAGTCCTAGCCACTGGACCACCAGGAAAGTCCCCCAAACTTGAAAATTAATGCTGAGAATACTCATTGATTTTTTTTGTTGTTGTTGTTGCAATTGCATATATATGGAATTACATAGCTACATATGCATCTATGGGCTTCTCTCATGGCTCAGCTGGTAAAGAATCTGCAATGTGGGAGACCTGGGTTTGATTTCTGGGTTGGGAAGATCTCCCGGAGAAGGGAATGGCTACCCAATCCAGTATTCTCACCTGGAGAATCCCATGGACTGTGTAGTCCATGGGGTCGCAGAGTCAAACACAACTGAGCAGCTTTCACATACATATACATCTATAAGTAGTTAAACAATACACAAACACACGCACACATGACAAATTCGTACTATTTAAGCACCTGAAACATTGGGTGGGCGTGCATGCTCAGTTACTTCAGTTGTGTCCAACTCTTTGCAACCCTATGGACTGTAGCCCTCCAGGCTCCTCTGTCCTTGGGATTCTCCAGGGGAGAATACTGGAGTGAGTTGCCATGCCCTCCTCCAGGGGATCTTCCTGACCCTAAGATTGAACCTGCAACTCCTGTGTTTCCTGCCTTGCAGGCAGATTCTTTACCAGTGAGCCACTGGGGAAGCCCGGAAACGTTGGGGGTGGGGTCTGAATCCACGTGGGTAAGTAGGTTTGTAAGCTGCGTGGGCGCAGGAGGGCCTAGAGGAGCTATCCCACGTTGAAGGTCAGGAAGGGTGGCGGTGAGAAGATACCCCTCGTCCAAGGTAAGGAGCAATGGCTGCGCTTTGCTGGAGTAGCAGTGAAGAGATACCCCACGCCCAAGGTAAGAGAAACCCAAGTAAGACAGTAGGTGTTGCAAGAGGGCATCAGAGGGCAAACACACTGAAACCATAATCACAGAAAACTAGTCAATCTAATCACACTAGGACCACAGCCTTGTCTAACTCAATGAAACTAAGCCATGCCCATGGGGCAACCCAAGACGGGTGGGTCATGGTGGAGAGATCTGACAGAATGTGGTCCACTGGAGAAGGGAATGGCAAATCACTTCAGTATTCTTGCCTTGAGAACCCCATGAACAGTATGAAAAGGCAAAATGATAGGATACTGAAAGAGGAACTCCCCAGGTCAGTAGGTGCCCAATATGCTACTGGAGATCAGTGGAGAAATAACTCCAGAAAGAATGAAGGAATGGAGCCAAAGTAAAATAATACCCAGCTGTGGATGTGACTGGTGATAGAAGCAAGGTCTGATGCTCTGAGAGCAATATTGCATAGGAACCTGGAATGTCAGGTCCATGAATCAAGGCAAATTGGAAGTGGTCAAACAGGAGATGGAAAGAGTGAATGTCAACATTCTAGGAATCAGCGAACTCAAATGGACTGGAATGGGTGAATTTAACTCAGATGACCATTATATCTACTACTGCAGGCAGGAATCCCTCAGAAGAAATGGAGTGGCCATCATGGTCAACAAGAGAGTCCGAAATGCAGTACTTGGATGCAATCTCAAAAACAACAGAATGATCTCTGTTCGTTTCCAAGGCAAACCATTCAATATCACAGTAATCCAAGTCTATGCCCCAACCAGCAACGCTGAAGAAGCTGAAGTTGAATGGCTCTATGAAGACCTACAAGACCTTTTAGAACTAACACCCAAAAAAGATGTCCTTTTCATTATAGGGGACTGGAATGCAAAAGTAGGAAGTCAAGAAACACCTGGAGTAACAGGCAAATTTGGCCTTGGAATACGGAATGAAGCAGGGCAAAGACTAATAGAGTTTTGCCGAGAAAATGCACTGGTCATAACAAACACCCTCTTCCAACAACACAAGAGAAGACTCTATACATGGACATCACCAGATGGTCAACACCGAAATCAGATTGATTATATTCTTTGCAGCCAAAGATGGAGAAGCTCTATACAGTCAGCAAAAACAAGACCAGGAGCTGACTGTGGCTCAAACCATGAACTCCTTATTGCCAAATTCAGACTTAAACTGAAGAAAGTAGGGAAAACCACTAGACCATTCAGGTATGACCTAAATCAAATCCCTTATGATTATACAGTGGAAGTGAGAAATAGATTTAAGGGCCTAGATCTGATAGATAGAGTGCCTGATGAACTATGGACGGAGGTTCGTGACATCGTACAGGAGATAGGGATCAAGACCATCCCTGTGGAAAAGAAATGCAAAAAAGTAAAATGGCTGTCTGGGGAGGCCTTACAAATAGCTGTGAAAAGAAGAGAAGTGAAAAGCAAAGGAGAAAAGGAAAGATAAAAACATCTGAATGCAGAGTTCCAAAGAATAGCAGGAAGAGATAAGAAAGCCTTCTTCAGCAATCAATGCAAAGAAATAGAGGAAAACAACAGAATGGGAAAGACTAGAGATCTCTTCAAGAAAATCAGAAATACCAAAGGAACATTTCATGGAAAGATGGGCTCGATAAAGGACAGAAATGGTATGGACCTAACAAAAGCAGAAGATATTAAGAAGAGATGGCAAGAATACACAGAAGAACTGTACAAAAAAGATCTTTATGACCCAGATAATCACGATGGTGTGATCACTGACCTAGAGCCAGACATCCTGGAATGTGAAGTCAAGTGGGCCTTAGAAAGCATCACTATGAACAAAGCTAGTGGAGGTGATAGAATTCCAGTTGAGCTATTCCAAATCCTGAAAGATGATGCTGTGAAAGTGCTGCACTCAATATGCCAGCAAATTTGGAAAACTCAGCAGTGGCCACAGGACTGGAAAAGGTCAGTTTTCATTCCAATCCCAAAGAAAGGCAATGCCAAAGAATGCTCAAACTACCACAGAATTGCACTCATCTCACACGCTAGTAAAGTAATGCTCAAAATTCTCCAAGCCAGGCTTCAGCAGTATGTGAACCGTGAATTCTGATGTTCAAGCTGGTTTTAGAAAAGGCAGAGGAACCAGAGATCAAACTGCCAGCATCCGCTGGATCATGGAAAAAGCAAGAGAGTTCAAGAAAAGCATCTATTTCTGCTTTATTGACTATGCCAAAGCCTTTGACTGTGTGGATCACAATAAACTGTGGAAAATTCTGAAAGAGATGGGAATACCAGACCACCTGATCTGCCTCTTGAGAAATTTGTATGCAGGTCAGGAAGCAAGAGTTAGAACTGGACATGGAACAACAGACTGGTTCCAAATAGGAAAAGGAGTACGTCAAGGCTGTATATTGTCACCCTGTTTATTTAACTTCTATGCAGAGTACATCATGAGAAACGCTGGACTAGAAGAAACACAAGCTGGAATCAAGATTGCAGGGAGAAATATCAATAACCTCAGATATGCAGATGACACCACCCTTATGGCAGAAAGTGAAGAGGAACTCAAAAGCCTCTTGATGAAAGTGAAAGTGGAGAGTGAAAAAGTTGACTTAAAGCTCAACATTCAGAAAACAAAGGTCATGGCATCCGGTCCCATCACTTCATGGGAAATAGATGGGGAAACAGTGGAAACAGTGTCAGACTTTATTTTTCTGGGCTCCAAAATCACTGCTGATGGTGATTGCAGCCATGGAATTAAAAGATGCTTACTCCTTGGAAGGAAAGTTATGACCAACCTAGATAGCATATTTAAAAGCAGAGACATTACTTTGCCAACAAAGGTTCGTCTAGTCAAAGCTATGGTTTTTCCTGTGGTCATGTATGGATGTGAGAGTTGGACTGTGAAGAAGGCTGAGCACCGAAGAATTGATGCTTTTGAGCTGTGGTGTTGGCGAAGACTCTTGAGAGTCCCTTGGACTGCAAGGAGATCCAACCAGTCCATTCTGAAGGAGATCAGCCCTGGGATTTCTTTGGAAGGAATGATGCTAAAGCTGAAACTCCAGTACTTTGGCCACCTCATGCAAAGAGTTGACTCATTGGAAAAGACTGATGCTGGGAGGGATTGGGGGCAGGAGGAGAAGGGGACGACAGAGGATGAGATGGCTGGATGGCATCACTGACTCGATGGATGTCTCAGTGAACTCCGGGAGTTGGTGATGGACAGGGAGGCCTTGCGTGCTGCGATTCATGGGTCGCAAAGAGTCGAACACGACTGAGCGACTGATCTCATCTGATCTGAAAGTAGTCAAGTTAATTTCCGTGAAGGTTCCACAGCTTGAACAAACTACTTAGGGTTGTTTTGAGGGTGCTGTTTGTTTCTGTTCGTCAGGCATGTGAATAACGCCTGGCATGCAGTAAGCACATGGTGAGTCTGTAGAAGTGAAACAAACCAGTCGCTGCCTTGTTCCTGCTAGTCTGAGACAGCAGGGAGGGTCCCTTCCCATTCCCTGAATCCTCTGATGAAGAAATCCCTGTTGGAGGACGTTTCACAACTTTCCATGAATTTTCCAGTATTGCAGTTGACACTCATGCAAATAGCATGGAATCAATCAATGTTTCTTTAATGAATAGGTGGTTGGGCCAGATCATTGTTTCCCATGGGAGGAATATGAGACGGTTTCAGGCGGGAACAGAGATAGATGTTTTAAATGTTAATAGTTAGGTATTTGTTACAGTGTGTGTTAGAAGGAAATATTAGGTAGCACCTCAGAGCTGAGTACTAAGAAAATTGAGTTTATTTAAAGACATATTACTTTGGGGAGAGGGTGTGGGGGAGGGAAGGATTGAGAGTTTGAGGTTAGCAGGTACAAACTATTATATATAGGATGGATAAGCAATAGGGTCCTACTGTATACCCCAGGGAACTGTATTCAGTATCCGGTGATAAAGCATAATGGAGAAGAGTATGAAAACGAATATATTAATAGATTTATGTATAGCTGAGTCACTTTGCTGTACAGGAGAAATTAACATAACATTGTAAGTCAGCTACACTTCAGTAAAATAAATTTTTGAAAAAGACATATTACTTTGACTAGGTGTACGTGAGTGTCATGAACATTTTGAAAGCATTACTGGATTGAATGAAGATTGAGTGACTCAGGTCTTTCCAAATCTGAGAGTTTTGACTCTTCAGTTCTGAGTTTGAAACTTGAAATCAGGATATTCAGATGGAAGGGATGTTTTCTGAGTTTGGGAAATGAGTGCAATCATGGACATGACAGCAGGCCTAGGTGCTCAGCACCAGGGAGATCCCTGCTGTTAACATTTCACTATCTACTTTATATGTCTTATGCATTCATTCTAACAAACGTAGGGACGTCCTGGCCATGTAATCTTGTAGCCTATCTTGTCGACCTGATACTGTAAGTCCAGGTTCAGTGGTCTTATAAAAAAAACCTTTGTGTTCATTCCTAATTATTTCCTGAGGATAAAATCCCGGTAAGTGGGACTGTCGGCCGTTGTGTTCACACGTGACTCTGGCTTTTTGTACCTGTTACCACAGGGCCTTGAAGCCAGTTTGGACAGTGGTGCCCTTTCTTCTCATCCCTCTCCAAAGCCAGGTTCTACTGAAAAAGAGTTTTATTGCAGATTTGTTAGGAGCACTACTGCTCTCTGGTTTTGCTTTCATCTTCATTTTGGTTTTTTTTGTGATCATCAGTAAGGCTGAGCTTTTTGTTGGTTCACTGGCCAGTTGCTTCTTTTGTGAATGGTTCATTTTTGTCCTTTACCCATTCTTCAGTGATACTCGTTTTTTCCCTTACTAATGAGTCCTGTATGTTGTAAGGATATTAGCACTTTGTGACTTGTTACACATTATTTTTCTAGTGAAATAATTGGCTTTTATGTTTGTTTATGAAGTCCAAAGTTACTGTCGCTCTTTTTGTATTAATTCAGTTTTGGCTGCACTGGGTCTTTGTCGCTGCTCTCGGGCTCTCTCCAGTTGTGGTGTGCAGACTTCTCACTGCAGTGGCTTCTCTTGCTGTGGAGCGTGGGTTCTAGGGCACTCGGGCTTCAGTGGCTGCAGCACAAGGTATCAGTTGCATCATGGCCAAACTTACTGTTGCTCTTGTTGTGAAGACAATATTAATTTTTTGGTGGGAAAAATTAATTTAAAAAGAAACAGAATAGCATCATTTAAAAATGGCAAATATTCCTCTCGTTAGTTATTTCATTGCTAAATGTTGACATCTGGTGAGTCCCTTATAGTCAAAGTGGTTCGTCACAGTTCAGTACTATTTTTTTTTAACTTTATTTTTTACTTATTTTTAAGTTAATTTTCATTGGAATATAGTTGCTTTACATTGTGGTGTTAGTTTCTACTGTAACAGCAAAATGAATCAGCCTTACATATACATATATCGCCTCCCTTCTGGATTTCCTTCCCACTCAGGTCACCACAGAGCGTTAAGTAGAGTTCCCTGTGGTATACAGTAGGTTCTCATTAGTTATTTTATACATAGTATCAACAGTGTGTGTATGTCAGTCCCAGTCTCCCAGTTCCTCCCACCATCTTCCCTTCCCCTGCTTGGTATCCATACATTTGCTCTCTGTGTCTGTGTCTCTCTTTCTGCTTTGCAAATAGGATCATCTCTACCGTTTTTCTAGATTCCACTGCCTGCTGCCAAGTCGCTTCAGTCGTGTCCAACTCTGTGTGACCCCATAGACGGCAGCCCACCAGGCTTCGCCATCCCTGGGATTCTCCAGGCAAGAACACTGGAGTGGGTTGCCATTTCCTTACATATATACATTAATACACAATATTTGTTTTTCTCTTTCTGACCTGCTTCATTCTGTGTGACAGTCTCTAGGTCCATCCACATAGCTACAAATGACCCAATTTCATTCCTTTTTATGGCTGAGTAATACTCCATTGTTTATTTGTAGCACATCTTTATCTTCTCTGTGATGGACACTTAGGTTGCTTCTGTACTACTTTTTAAAATCGAAGTATAGTTGATTTACATTATTTTCAGGCAGTACAGCTAGGTGATTTCAGTTATGCATGTGTATGTGACAGTACTATCTGAGCCATTCTGTGATGCACATGGTCTTGGATTTTAACTTTTCTGAAATCAGATGTGTCTTAACTCTCAACATTACTTTTGGTCACTGTCAAGTGACATCAGAGGTGTCCTTACCTGTGCAAGCAGACACAGGGTTATTCCTGATGGCATGGCCTGGTTGGAAAGCTGTGACCACAGCCCCCGGTGCTTTAGTCCACCTACCTTTTAAGGCCATTTGAAGAAAGACACAAATCCTGTTTGCTGTTGAAAATCATTCCTTAATATCTTCTGATGAGATCAAGAAAGAGCCAGTAGCCAAACTTCCAGGTTGAGGGTCAGCTGCTTGGAAGAAAATCTCAGAGAGAATGTTGGAGATCTCTTAAGAAATGCACCCTTAGGGGCTTCCCTGGTAGCTCAGTGGTTGAGACTCTGCCTGCCAATGCAGGGGGCATGGGTTCAATCCCTGATCCAGGAAGATCCCACATGCCATGGAGCGACTAAGCCCGTGTGCACGACTACTGAGCCTGTGTTCTAGAATCCGGGAGCCACAACTACTGAAGCTCGCACGCCTGGAGCCCAGGCTCTGCAACAGGAGAAGCCACTGCAGTGAGAAGCTCCTGCACAACTAGAGAGTGGCCTGTGCTTTCTGCAGCCAGAGGCAAGCCGCGAGCAGCAGTGAAGACCCAGCACAGGCAAAATGAATAAATCAACAAATATTAAAGGAAAGAAATACATCCTCACCAATGCCCTTGGTGACACAGAGGTCAGTATTGTGTGGAAAGGCACAGACATCCTGAAAGTGAGGGCTTAGCCAGCTTACCTCACACTTTTTTCTGTCTGTACAAGACAGAGGGAGATGATGACACTCTGGCCCAATAAAGGAGCTTTTTCAATAATTACAAAAGTAAAATTCTAAGCAATTAAAAAAGAAACATTCGCTGGTAGTGTTTTTTTAATTTATTTTTTCAATCTTGAAATTGATGGTGTCTTAGATATGACGAAATATAGTCTACGTTTTATGAACCTCTTGCTGTCCCCAGTTCTTTTGGTTTTGTTTTTTTTTTTTTCCAGCCGCCCTATGCAGCCTGTGGGATCTTAGTTCCGCTGCATTGGGGGTGTGGAGTCTTAACCGCTGGACCATCAGGGAAAGTCCCCTAGTTCCTGTTATAGATGACTGGTTGGTACTGATTGTGTAGGTGACTGTTACCTGCTCAGCTGCCTTGGCGGCCTGTAGATCCTGAATCACGGTGCTCACCTCCCTTCGGACTTCCCAGGAGCAGCGCCCAGCAGCGCCCTCTTCTTTCCTCTTGCCAGCAGTGTGTTAGTCTTTTTATCTTGGCTGCTCTCCCAGGCTAAGCTGTGAGATCCTTTTTAACTCCGAGGCATGGTAACCACTGGCAGTCATCTGGATTTGAGGACTGGGGAGAGACATGTGATGGTAACCTTAGGAAGCAGGAGTCATGGGAACTAGTGATCAGGGGTCCTTGGGTTATGTCCATGTGTCTCCCCAAGTGATTGGGGGGAGGTCCTTGGCTTGTGTCCATGCCTCGCCCCACCTTTTGTACTGCCAGACATCACTGACCACGCCCCATGTGCTGTGGGGATCCATCCCAGGCTCCTGCCAGGCCCTGTATGACCTGAGTCTGCTCTCTCCAACCTCCTCTCCAGTTTCTCCTGTTTTCTTACTCTCCTCCAGCCCTCCCTATTTCCTGCTTCCACATTCCACATCCACCCCCACCCCCAAGCGTTTCTCCCTGCAGTTCCTCCTGTCTTGAATGCCTTTTGCACAGCTGCCCTTCCCTAATTCTCTAGGACTCAGCTCAGCCATGCCGTGTAAGAGAGGCTTTCCCTTTAACCTCTACTATAGCTCCTCCATTCACCATATAATTACTTCCCTCGTTTGTCGTGATCTCTCTCTGTCGCTTCTCTGTTTTGTTCACCACTGTAATCCAATGCCCGGCACTTAGCAGACAACAAATACTGCTAGACTCTCAATAAACATTGCTGGACTGAATCAATAGTATTAAATCGACTGATAATGCAGAGTTGGAAGGAATAGAAACTGCTCCTTGTTATCCAAGAGGCCACTAATGACTCCAGCAGGGAACACTTAGAGGGAGGCAAATTGATCGGCTTTTCAGCAGTTTGAGCTTCTTGGTGGTGGGGTGAGTGCCTTCTCTGTGGGGAGTAGTCAACAGTGGTTCTGTGTTGTCAACAGGATTCTTGCCCTGGATGTGGGGCAGGAACAGTTTGACCTGTATTCTCATCACATCTACATCATCTACCCATCTTGCAACTGCACATATGACTTTTACCACTAGATGGCGAGAAATGATTCCTAAATCAGTGTTTCTTTTTTCTTTTTCTTTTTGGTTATTGTTTGCTTGTGGTATCTTAGTTCCCCCACCAGGGATTGAACCTATGTCTGTTGCAGTGGAAGCTCAGAGTTGCAAGTCTACCGCTGGACCGCCAGGGAGTTCTCAAGAACACTTTTTTCAGAGGGCTTATATACCCAACACACATTGAAACAAAAGTTTCACAAAAACAGCCCTGACTTCTCCAAGATAGTATGATGCTGCTGTTTTCTGCTTTACTGTGTTCTACTTCATTTTTTAAAATGGAGATTTGCAAACTATTACATTGATTTTGTGATATGAATGGGTCACAACTCATTGTTCAAAAAGCACTACTTTTTTTGGCTGAGATTCGTGCCTTAGTTCCCCAATCAGGAATTGAATCCTCGCCTTGAGCAGTGAAGTCCTCAGTACTGGCTACTGCTGCTAAGTCGCTTCAGTCGTGTCCGACTCTGTGCGACCCCATAGTCAGCAGCCCACCAGGCTCCCCGTCCCTGGGATTCTCCAGGCAAGAACACTGGAGTGTGTTGCCATTTCCTGCTCCAATGCATGAAAGTGAAAATCGAAAGTGAAGTCTCTCAGTCGTGTCCGACTCTTCACAACCCCATGGATTGCAGCCTACCAGGCTCCTCCGTTCATGGGATTTTCCAGGCAAGAGCACTGGAGTGGGGTGCCATTGCCTTCTCCACCTAAGCACTGGACCTCCAGGGAATTCCTGAGAATCACTGTTTTAGACAACTGAGCAACTTTGCTTTGTAAAACTCGGTATGCTGTTCTCCTTAGACAGTCTGGGCTTTTAGCAAATTGTGTTCCTTAGTATTTTGGGTGTTTCTCATATGTGCTTCCTTGAGAATGCCTTTGGATGTGCAGACATGGGTGCAGGAGACTGGGGGGCATGTTTGTCCAGACTTCAGCAGCTGTTGCCATTAAGGCAGCAGTAAGCCTTGTTGGTAGGGGCTTCCCAGGTGGCGCAGTGGTAAAGAATGTACCTGCCAGTGCAGGAGACTCAGGAGACATGGGTTTGATCCCTGGGTTGGGATGATCCCCTGGAGTAGGAAATGGCAACCCACTCCAGTATTCTTGCCTGGGAAATCCCATGGACAGAGGAGCCTGGTGGGGCTACAGTCAATGGGGTCACAAAGAACTGGACATGACTGAGCGACTGAGCCCATAAACCTTGTTGGTAGGTATGAAGAAAAGAAAAGATGTAATTTGTGCATCTGGGAGCTTAGAACTTAATTGGGTGACACCACACACACACACACACACGCTCTAAGTTTCAGCTTACTTACCAGGCAATGTGGAGTGGATGTATCATGCAGGATATCACTTAGGATGCTTAAGGTTGTAAGTAACAGAAGCCTGACTCAATTTGATGTAAGTGGTAAAGACATTTATTATCTCACTAAATTTTCCTTGTGTGGTAGAGAAGGCTCTGGGCCCCTGGGGGGTGTGGTATGGCCCTAGAGATCCAGATTCCTTCCCTGACTTCTCATTTATCCTGAGGCTGGTTCCACTTATGTTTGCCAGGAGATTTCCAATGGTAATCAGGGCTTTAGCTCCCAGGCTTGGAACACAGTGTCTATCATTGCTTGTAGTGTAGACTAGGGTTGAGAACCTTTAGGCTACCCTGGCACTTTCCAAGTTGTAGCTGCTTTATTTGTTCCTGGTTTCTCCACTACAGCCTCCTTAAGGGACATGAAAGGACTGACAGAGTCAGGAGAAATACTTTGGTAGTTACTAGTGATATTTGCTATTTATTTTTGGGTCTCCCTTCCCCTGGACACAAAACTCTTGTTTGGACAGAGTTACCTGACTAGCTCCGGCCAGGGAGTTTGCTGTGTGAATAAATGTTCAAAGAGCTGTATGAGATATGAGGTGAGCTTAGTTGCTGTTTCAGTCAGTTCAGTTCAGTTCAGTCGCTCAGTCGTGTCCGACTCTTTGCGACCCTATGGACTGCAGCACACCAGGCCTCCCTGTCCATCACCAACTCCCGGAGCTTGCTCAAACTCATGTCCATCAAGTCGGTGATGCCATCCAACCATCTCATCCTCTGTCGTCCCCTTCTCCTTCTGCCTTCAGTCTTCCCCAGCATCAGGGTCTTTTCCATTGAGTCAGTTCTTTGCATCAAGTAGTCAACATATTGGAGTTTCAGCTTCAGCAACAGTCCTTCCAATGAGTATTCAGGACTGATTTCCTTTAGGATTGACTGGTTGGAACTCCTTGCAGTCCAAGGGACTCTTAGGAGTCTTCTCCAATACCACAGTTCAAAAGCATCAGTTCTTTGGTGCTCAGCTTTCTTTATAGTTCAGCTCATATCCAAACATGACTACTGGAAAAACCATGGCCTTGACTAGACAGACCTTTGTCAGCAAACGTTTCTGTTTCATAGATAGGTTCATTTGTGTCATAGTTTAGATTCCACTTGTTAGTGATATCACGTGCTGTTTATCTTTCTTGTTCTGACTTCGCTTATTATGATAACCTCCAGTTGCATGATTTGGCCAGAGATGAATCTTTGGATCCTTGACCTGGTTCCTGGGAACTTGCCCATGGAACCTGGCCTGACCCTTCTCTCTAATCACCTGTTTCCTTTTTCATCTCTTTCAGGTTTGCAGTGAGCATTGGCTACTGGCAGGACCCTTACATCCAGCATTTGGTGAGACTCTCTAAAGAGAGGAAGGCACCTGAAATTAACCGAGGCAAGTGCCCAGCTCCCTTCCCTACATCTCATGAATCCCTGGGGTTCTAGGAATTCATTCTTAAAAAGAGAGTTCTGGGGTGTACTATCTCCACCAGAGTGCTCGTTTCCCAACTTCCACACCAGCACAGTGTGTTATGAAACTTTTAATCTTTATTCCCCTGCTGCTGCTAAGTCACTTCAGTCGTGTCCGACTCTGTGTGACCCCATAGACGGCAGCCCACCAGGCTCCCCTGTCCCTGGGATTCTCCAGGCAAGAACACTGGAGTGGGTTGCCATTTCCTTCTCCAAAGCAGGAAAGTGAAAATTGAAAGTGAAGTCGCTCAGTTGTGTCCGACCCTCAGCTACCCCATGGACTGCAGCCTTCCAGGCTCCTCCGTCCATGGGATTTTCCAGCCAAGAGTTCTGGAGTGGGGTGCCATTGCCTTCTGGTACATGAAAAATGGTGTTTTACATTCCTCTTATTTGAAGGTGTGGTTGAAACTCATTATTCTGTGTTTAAAAGCCACTTCCATGTCTTTTGCTGAGAGCTGTCTGTTCATATAGGGCTTAGTTTTGTTGTTGCCCTCTTTTGTTAGTAACACTGTCAGGTTCCGCAAGTAATTTCCAGCAAGGAAGTCAAAGGATTTGAGACAGGAATGTGACTTAGTTGCAGCCAGATTGAAAAATTGACCACTGACCATGATTCTTGTGGGTAGGGGAATCTTGGCCCTAAAGATGGCTCCTGTAGGTGGGCTCTGTAAGAACTGCAAAGAAATGTGTAAATAGTGGTTCCTAAAGAGCAGGACTTGGTAGTTAACATTGAACTGAGGGTAGAATTGGGCAGCAGTTAGCCTGGGCGAGGCCTGGCCAAGAGGCCTTCCTGAAGCCTGCCTCTGCCGCTGTCCAGATGGATTTCCCAGGGAATGTTCTGGAGGCAGGCAGCCGCTCTTCTTCGTAGCCCTGGGCCGTGTGGCAGCCTCCTTCCTTCTTCCCCTCCCGGGTCCACGTGTCTAGACTGGGGACCTCCAGCCCAGGAGGAGAGCACTCCCCAAAGATCTGAGGTGAGGACATTGTTTCCTCAAATTGAATCCATTGCGGATAATATTCTGCAGAATACAATAAAGATGATTTACTAGAGGCATTTCCCTAGCAGTCCAGCGGTTAAGACTCCATGCTTCTTCCACTGCAGGGAACATGGATTCGAGCTCTGATTGGGGAACTAAGATCTTGCATGGTTCACGGTGCAGCCAAAAAAAAAAAAAAGGTGATTTACTAGAAAAATAAAATGTAAACACAAGCCCAAAGTATTTGTTTGTTTATAAGTCATGTAGGGGTTATCAATTGATTAGTTATTTGGCCGAACCAAACAGCTTTGTGGGTTCTTAGTTCCCTGCCCAGGGATCAAACTCTGGTCCCTGGCAGTGGAAACACAGAGTCCTAACCACTGGACTGTTAGGGAATCCCCCAAAATATTTATCAGCACATTCACTAAAATTTGTCTGTCAAATGACAAAGTTTCTGAATACTACTCTCAAATTTTGCTCTTAAAGCATTTGCACCTTGAGTATCAGGCCATTAGAACAGATAGCTGCTATCTTCCTGTCTCCCTTCTGGGTTTCCCATCTCCTCTGTTCCAGCTCCTCACCCTAGAGCTTAACGAGTCCATTAATTAGGCCACCACGTGCTGGTATCTCTGCTTCCCGCTTCGCCACCCTCAAGTTGGTGATGCCATTTTGTAAACACAGAGGCTGTAACCCACACAGGATGGAGGTGAAAGGAACAAGATAAGAATCATGGCTCTCCTTGCTTTGACATTCATCTGCCCAATTTCCTGCCTAAAAATGTTATTTTCCATGTGTGCTCAGTCCCTGAATCGTGTCCAACTCTTTGGGACCCTATGGACTGTAGCTTACCAGGCTTTGTCTATGGGATTCTCTGGGCAAGAATACTGGGGTGGGTTGCCATGCCTTCCTCCAGGGGATCTTCCTAGCCCAGGGATCAAACCAGCATCTCCTGCTTCTCTTGCATTGCAGACAAGTTTTATCAGAGTACTCATTAACTTCCCCTGGAGCCGTGAAAAAGCACCTTTCCAAGAGGACATTTGGATCTTGATAAAAGACACTTTTATCAAGACACTTTTAAAAGTGTCTTGATAAAAGATACTCATCTTTCCTAAGTAACAGGACAGGGCATTTTATTTTTCTTAAACTACCATTAAGTAGTTTATACTTATTTTGGTCTGATCAGCTTTTTTTTTTCCTTAAAAGAAGAATTTGGAAATCATTATTTCTCCTGACCTGAAGAAGGGCACAGTGTTGTTCTGCTCTCCCTAGCACTGTGGGCTTTGCATGGATTATTCCTGTCGTCACCAAGTGATAGCTTGCTTCTCTGTCTGTCACTTAGGATATTTTGCTCGAGTCCATGGCGTCAGTCAGCTTACAAAGGCATTTCTACGGAAGACAGAATGTAATTGTCAAATTCTAAATCTTGGGGCCGGGATGGATACCACCTTCTGGATGTTAAAGGTAAATTTCCCCCCTTCTCTTCAGTCGTTTTAATTTAGTTTACTGAAGATGTTCACCTGGTTCAAAAACTTGAAAAAAGAGATTAAAATGGGGTGGGAGCCTGTCTCCCATCCCTCACAACTTCCATCAGCTCTGTACTTTATCCCACCAGGGCCCTAGTGAAGATATGTGGGTTGTTGCTCACATTTTGCTGCCACAAACAGGGTTATAATACAATTCCTTGGGTACATTTTCCTCTGCATGTGTGGAAATGTATCAGAGAAAGAATTCTATCAGTAGAACTGCTGAGACAAAAGAACATATGTGTTTGTAATTTTGATGAGAACTGAAGATTTTATTGTTAGAATAACAGTGTCTTAGGTAGTAACACTGGGAGGTTTGCAAGACTGGGTAAAGATAATATGATCCAAAGCCTTTTTGAAGTCATTCTCTGATTTGATTCCTCAACTGTTCTGTTTGGGGTTGTTCAAGGGCAGGTGTGATTACACTCACTCACAGGTAAAGGAAACTTGGGTCTGGTTAGTGGCAAACCCAGGGCTGAAGTTGTGGTCTTTGATTCCTAGACTGGATTTTATCACCAAACCTTTTCCCTACAAATATCTCACTGATGGCATTTTCCTTTCTTTTTTTTTTTTGGTAGGTTTGTACAGGTTTTTCTTGGTTCTTCTATCTGGTGGCAGTAATGGGTATGTGCATTCTCCAGATTTCTTGCAGACAGAGAGCAAGATAAATCAGAGGGTATAACATAATTCAACCTGCATTATCTGTTTTGTCCCCATCACCTGATAAGAAGGTCTTTGGTCATAAGAACTCTCAACCTTCCTCTTACTCAAAAATCAGTGGCCTCAACATGGCCCTGGTGTTAATCATTTGCCGCTACATTCTTCCTTCTGGATAAGATAACTGATATTTATGACTGCTTTTTTTTTTAATCTGTTTATTTATGGCTGTGCTGGGTCTTCGTTGCTGTGCAGGCTTTTCTCTAGTTGTGGCAAGTGGGGACTCCTGTCGGGATGCAGGGCCTGGGCCTCTCATTGTGGGGGCTTCTCGTTACAGAGCATGGGTTCTAGGGCACAGACTCAGGAGTTGTGGCATGTGGGTCAGTAGTTGCGGCTCCTGGGCTCTAGAGCACAGGCTCAATAGCTCCCGCTCTGTGGCACGTGGGATCTTCCCGGATCAGGGATTGAACCTGTGTCTCCCGCATTGGCCGGCAGATTCTTCACCACTAAGCCACCAGGGAAGTCCCTATGAGTGCGGTTACATACATGACCTCAGAAATTAACATGAGAGCTCTGTTGGGGGAGCTCACACAGATGGGGAATACCAGGTTTTGGAAGTTGTTCCCCCAAATTGGACAGCTAGTGGCACTGGGATGTGCACCAACATTGGCCTGCAGCTCGTCGAACTCCCGATTCCTTCCTCTTTCCTCTGCACGCAGCCCTGTGGTCACGTGAGGGGTCTTTTCTTTGTGTTAGTTGTGCCCCTATAACACTGTGACCCTGGTGTGGTGGAAGCGACTGGAACAGAAGGCAGTGTCAAAGAGTGTGTACCGCCGGCATTAATACAGGCTGCTGGAGAGATCCCTCCTTCGACCTGACACCCTTTGGACTTGGCCATTTTTTTTTTCTTTTACCCCCATCTGGTAGGTGGGTTAATCATTAATAAATCTGAGATTTTAATTTCTGAGCAAGGTACACGGAGGCATATGCACCCCTTGCAAGAAACAAAGACAAGGAGCTTCCCCAGTGGCTCAGTGAATAAGAATCTGCCTGCCAAATAAATGCACGAGACACGGGTTCAATCCATGATTCGGGAGGATCCCCCGTGCCACCGAGCAGCTAAGCCCATGGACCCCAACTATTGAGCCTGTGCTCTAGAGCCCAGGAGCCCCAGCCACTGAGCCCATGTACCGCAACTACGGAAGCCTGCCTGCCCAGGAGCCTGTCCTACGCAACAAGAGAAGACACAGCAACCAGAGAGTAGACATGGCACGCTGAAACCAGAGAAAAGCCGCACAACAGTGAAGACCCAGCACAGCCAAAAATAAGTAAAATTATTAAAAGAAAAAGAGGCGAGAAAGGGGACTAGCTCAGGGCATCAAAGTCCTATGTGGAAATTTGGAAATCAGTGTAATTATTTGATAATTATATTGATCTGAAGAATTTTTTTAAAAAAATCTTAAGTTCTTCTTTTTAAGACAAATATTATCTTATTTGCTCCCTTAGAGCAAAGGTTTCACAGGCCAAATCCAGCCTGCCACCTGTTTTTGTGAATAAAGTTTTATTGGAATATAGCCACGCACATTTATTTACCTCTTATCTATGGCTGCTCTGGTATTTGGAGCAGGGCTGAGTAGTTACGACAGAGATCTTCAGGTCTGCCAAGGCTAAACTGCTTACTTTCTTGCCAGAAAGTTTGCTAATCCCTGTTTTAGAGCTGTATGTGCCTCCATAAAAGAGCAGGGAGATCTTGTCCATTGATTGTGATTTCTCGGGCTCTTTCCACCTGGGATGGCGCCCCCAGCTGCCCCAGCAGAGGCTCAGCTGCAAGTCACAGGCTTTCTGGAGCCACAACCATGTGAGCTCATTCTGTATAATCTCAGGGGCTCACTATTGAACAGTCACAGATGCCCATCTTCAGGCAGCAGGCAAGAACAGGGAAAGTTGATCTTGTCGTGAGGCAAAAATAAAGGGTAAGTGAAACCCTGTAAGGGTCCTCAGTTCTTTTTTTAAATTATTTTTTAATTGGAGTATAATTGCTTTACAATGTTGTGTTAGTTTCTGCTGTACATAGTGAATCAGCTATGCTGTGCTTAGTCCCTCAGTCGTGTCCAACTCTTTGCAACACCAGGGACTATCGCCTGCCAGGCTCCTCTGTCCATAGGATTCTCCAGGCAAGAATACTGGAGGGGCTTGCCATGCCCTCCTCCAGGGGATCTTCCCAATCCAGGGATTGAACCCAGGTCTCCCATACTGCAGGCGGATTCTTTACCATCTGAGCCACCAGGGAAGCCCAAGTGAATCAGTGTACATATATCCCCTCCCTCTTGAGCCTTCCTCCCCCTCCTCCATCCCACCTTTCTATGTCATCACAGAGGGGCCTTGGTTCTTTGTAGCCCTTGGATTCTGTTTCTGCCCAACCAGAGGGTCAGGTGTGGACAGGAAGCAGTCTCAATTTTGGCCACCCGTGAAGCAGTTGATCACGTTGGATCTTTGAGGAACCCCCCTTCTTCGTGACTGTTCCTGGCTGCCTCCCAGTGGCCATGCTCAGCTTTGGGTGTCTCCCTGCCTCCCGTGCCCTGTGAGCTACTTGGGAGTGGTGTCGGAAGAGCCACAGAGAATTGCAGAATGAAAAGTTGAAGCATCACTTGCCAGAGCCATTTTGCCCCTTTCTGAAAGCTAAGAAAGAGGATGGCTGTTTGTTAAAATCTCCTGGCGTGCCTTTTAGAAACTTTATTTTGGCAGTGATCCCCTATTCAGAATTCTTAGGAGGATCAAGTACCCTAGTGCCTGGGAAAGCTCTTTAAAAAGTACGAAGTGATGTAGGACTCTATGCTGTCCTTCATTTATTTGCTTTGGATTGTCCGTGTGGTGGTCTGGAATTTTAGGCCTTTTTTTTTTTAGTAGCTTTTTTGACTACACTGGGTCTTCACTGCTGCCCACAGGCTTTCTCTAGTTGCAGTGTGCGGACTTCTCATTGTAATGACTTCTCTTGGTCCAGAGCACAGGCTCTAGAGCACCGGCTCAGTAGCTGTGGTGCATGGGCTCAGTAACCCCATGGCACGTGGAATCTTGCTGGATGAGGGATTGAACCTGAGTCCCCTACCTTGGCAGGCAGATTCTTAACCTCTGGAACACCAGGGAAGTCCCAGTTTTAGAGTGTTCTTGTTGCTCCGTACCTTGTGAGTACAAATTCTTGAGAGGTGTTGTAGAATTTCTTAGCAGAAGTCATTTTGGTGTATCCTTTTAACATATCCTCTGAACATCTTCAGACAGCTTTTACCTAGCCCTGCTCTGCAGCAGCTGTGTGTTGCAATTCCAGGAGTGAACAGCTGAGGGTGGGTGAGCCCAGGTCTCCTCTGATGGCAGGAAACCATCTCATCCCTTTGTTTTCTTTTTCTTCCTTCTTCCTTCCCTCTCCTTCTTCCTCCTTCCATCTTCTTCCCCTCCTTCTCCCAAACCAGATCCCCTGAAATTTTAACTGAGGACCCTTTTCCATGTGGGCAGATCTCCTCATTCTGTTCTTGCCCTTAGGGGTCGCCTTCCCACCGGGAAGTGCGTGCTCGTGGTTTCTGCCCCCATCACTCCGTCCTTGGGCAGGTCTGCTCCCACTTCCTACCTGTCCTCCGTCTCTCACTTGCTGCTGCTGTTCAGTTGCTAAGTCGCGTCCAACTTTTTCTGACCCCTTGCACTGCCCCACGCCAGGCTCCCCTGTTCTTCACTGTCTCCAGTTTGCTCCACTCTTCTCCAGTAGTATATTGGACAGCTTCCGACCCGGGGGGCGGGGGCTCATCTTCCGGTGTCACATCTTTTTGCCTTTTCATATTGTTCATGGGGTTCTTGCAGCAAGAATACTGGAGTGGTTTGCCATTCTCTCTTCCAGTGGATCGTGTTTTGTCTGAACTCTTCACTTTGACCTGTTCGTCTTGGGTGACCCTGCATGGCATGGCTCATAACTTTACTGAGTTTCATAAACCCCTTCGCCCACAACAAGGCGGTGATCCATGAAGGGGCCATCTCTCATTACTGTCTTCATAAATGGTACTCTTACCTGCCGGATCGCTCAAGTCAGAAACAAGGGTATCATCCTTACCCCACCTTTTTGTTTGTCCTATTCTACACCAAAGAAGCCCCCACCAGGCTCTGGATATCAGCCCCTTTCTGGGTATGTTGGCCAGGTTGTGGGGCGCCTTGTTTCTTGCTAAGTCTTAGGGTATGACGAGCTGCTACAGGCAAATGGGGGTGGTGTTTTGTCTTCACAGCTGAAGATGGATCTGAGAAGTACAGTTGAATTACAGTGTGTTACAGCAGAGTGATTCAGTTATACATATATGTCTTTTCCCTTAGAGCTTATAATGAAATATTTAGTATAGTCTGCTATACAGTAGGTCCTTGTTTGTTATTTTCTATATAGTAGTGTGTATATGTGGGCTTCCCTGATAGCTCAGCTGGTAGAGAATCCACTTGCAATGCAAGAGACCCTGGTTTGATTTCTGGGTCGGGAAGATCCCCTTGAGGAGGGCATGGCAACCCACTGCAGTATTCTTGACTGGAGAATCCCATGGACAGAGGAGCCTGGTGGGTTATGGTCCAGAGGGTCGAAAAGAGTCAGATTTGCCTGAGTAACTAAACACACAGCAGTGTGTGTGTATATATATATATGTGTGTGTGTATATATATATAATTGCCAATTTATCCCTCCCTTCTTTCCCCTTTGATAACAATAAGTTTGTTTTCTGTGTCTGTGGGTCTGTTTCTGTTTTGTAGATAAGTTCATTTGTATCATTTTTTTTTTAGATTCCATATATAAGTGATATCATATAATTTGACATAATATTATGTTAGTTTCATAGTATTATTACATAGTGATCTCATATTTGCATAGATTTGTATACGTGTGTGTGTTCAGTCGCTTAGTCTTGTCCGACCCCATGAACTGTAGCACACCAGGCTCCTCTGTTCATGGGATTTTCCAGGCAAGAATACTGGATTGGGTTGCCATTTCCTCAAGGGATCTTCCTGGCCCAGGGATTGACCTGAATCTCCTGTGCCTCTAGAATTGCAGGCGGTTTCTTTACCTCTGAGCCACTAGGGAAACCTATTTGCATACATTTGGGGCTAAGTTATTGATTGGACGGGGAGGAGAAGCTGGAGAGAATTCTAGCACAACCAGTAGGTTGACTGGATGGGGTATAACCACTGACTAAGCTAGAAAAAGGAAAAGAGGGAAGCAGGGCTGTGTGTGTGTATTTCACACTTTTTAAAATTGTAGCCACAGTAAAAAAAAAACAAACAACTGTACACTCCTAGCCAGGACCTAAATCTATGTACATATGTCTGTACACACAAGATATAAGGACACCCATGATGCTTACTAAGGGCAGGCCCCATTCCGAGTGTTACTCATGCATTTCTTCTTTAATCCTCACAACTCTATGAGGTGTTAATCATTTTCCCTACTTTTCAAATAAGGAAACATTGGCCCAGGGATTTTAGTGGCTGTCCCAAGGCCTTACAGCAAACAAGTGGTGGAGTGGGGATTGGAACCTTTCGCCCATGTCCGGGCTCCAGCGTACCTGCTGTTTACCACCCCACCCCACCCCACTATATATCACAGAAAAATGCTGACCCTAATTCCATGTGAAATTTTCTGATGTATATTACTTTATTTTATTTCACCCCCAGTCTGCTGGTTACAACCCACCACATTGGTTTCTTGACCCTCTCTAATAGGTGTCAAGCTGCGTTTTTGAGAAATACTTCTCCTGTCCTCCTTCCAGACCACCTCTTAACATCCCTGTGACCATTCTCCTGGTTCAGACTCCCCGTCACTTCTCTCTTGGACGACTACAATAATCTCCTTTTCCCCTCCATCCGTTCTTGATGCTGAGACCAAGTAAATTGGAGAGACCATTTCTGACTATATCATTCCCCTGATTTTAATTTATTTTGTATTTTGACCACTCTTTGAGGCATGTGGGATCTTCGTTCTCCCAACAGGGACCAAACCCTTGCTCCCAGCAGTAGAAGTGTGAGTCTTAATCACTGGACTGCCAGGAAAGTCCTCATTACCCTGATTTTAAATCCTGAAGCACCGCCATTGTTCTTTGGGCCCCTAGGACTTGGTACGTGAAAGTGATCGGTGAATGTATGAGTAATAATTATATAAAAATTGCAGGTGTGCTCAGTCATGAAGTCGTGTCCCATGGACTGTAGCCCACCAGGCTCTTCTGTCCATGGGATTTCCCAGGCAAGAATACAGGAGTGGGTTGCTGTTTCCTTCTCCAGGGGATCTTCCTGACCCAGGGATCAAATCTGTGTCTTCTGCATTAGCAGGCAGGCTCTTTACCACTGAGCCACCAGGGAAACCTTGTATAAGGATTACTCTCTTGTTTTTTTTTTTCTCAGGATGAGGATCTTCTACCAAGAAAATATTTCGAAATCGACTTTCCGATGATAGTCACGAGAAAGCTGCACAGCATCAAGTAAGTGTGGCTTTGGCCAGAAGCAAGAGCCTGGTGGGCTTCAGAACCAGCTCCTGGGAGACCGCGGGTCTGGATGTGGGAAACCTCATGTTTCATCCCCTCCCTACTCTCTTTCTTGCCCCAGGACCCTCATTCCAATGTATTGTGCAGTCAACAGGAAATACACCGTCCTTTGTGGCTCTTCTCTCTGTTTATGTAATTCCCCTGAACATTAACAAAAAAGTGACTTACAGTAGATTAGTAATCTGAATTTAAAAAAATTTTTGGATAGTTGATTAGCAGTGTTGTATATTAATCTGAATTTTGGTGTGTATTTTGCTTACTTCTTTATCCCTACGATATAGAAAGATGCCTGGCCCCAGAATAGATATGTAGTAAAATTCTTTTTTTTAAAAAAGCAACAGCATATATATATATATATATATATTTGTGTGCTGAGTCTTGGTTGCTGTGTAGGCTTTCTCTGGTTGTGGCAAGCAGGGGCTACTCTCTAGTGTTCTGAGGGCTTCTCATTCTGGTGGCTTCTCTTGTTGCGGCGCACAGGCTCTTGGGCAGTCAGACTTCAGTGGTTGTGGCACTCGGGCTTAGTGGAATCTTCCTGGACCAGGGATCGAACCCACGTCCCCTGCATTGTCAGATGAATTCTCAACCACTGGACCATCAGGGAAGTCCATTCAGAATTTTTTGAATGAATGAATGGGAGGCTGAAGTTACAGTTACTATATAAGAGATGTTACAGGGGCCATTCTGAGTTCAGTTTTCAAGGAATTTGCCAAGTTGTAAGTGGTGAGTTTGCTAATCTTTGCCAAGAGTTTTTCTTTGCCTACCCCCATGTTAAATGCTTCACTTGGATGGTCCTCCTCAGTCCTCAGAGCCTACTTGTAAATTAAGTGGTATCATTGACCCCTTTCTACAGGATGAGAAAACTGAGGCTCAGAGAAGTTTAGTTAATTTGCCTAAAGTCACCCAGAAAGGCGTGGAACTGAAATTTAAACCCTGACTTCAAGACCAAGGTTAAGGTTTTCCAACAGTTATAACCTACGGGTCCACTGTCCTTTTTATAGTGGTCGTATAATAAAATCCCAATTCTTAACATTTAACCAAATTTTTGATAAGCACAAAAGTTTCTGCTTATCCTTTAGAGATGTCTGATTCTTTAGACATCCAGAGAGAATTGGAGGTCATTTTCAAACTTTATTTTTTTAGTTTATCCTTGTATCTTTTGCCACTGCAGGAGACACAAGAGACACGAGTTTGATCCCTCAGTCGGAAAGATCCTCTGGAGGAGGAAATTGCAAGCCGCTCCAGTATTCTTGACTGGAAAATAACATGGACAGAGGAGACTGGAGGGTTACAGTCCAAGGGGTCACAAAGAGTCAGACATGACTGTGTGCACACACACATGAAAATAAGTTTTTTTACCCTTTCTACATATAAAATTATATCTACATTAAATATGCTTTGAAGGTGCTGTACTATAATTCTGATGCTCTGGGAACACTACGAAGTTTGACTAAATACAAAGTGTGACTAAACTTGTTGGAACTCTTGAGTGAAATCAGGGCAGGTAGGCTCAAGGCCCAGGGTGGTTTTCTGGGGTTAAAAAGCATTGACATTTGTGTATGGTTGTTGGGATATTGAACTTGGTTCTCTGATTTCTGATTTTTCGCATATTCTTTTTTTTTTTTGGCCATACCATGGCCTGTGGGATCTTAGTTGCCTCAACAGGGGTCAAACCCAGGCCCCTGGCAGTGG
Organism: Bos javanicus; assembly: GCF_032452875.1. Taxonomy (NCBI): domain Eukaryota; kingdom Metazoa; phylum Chordata; class Mammalia; order Artiodactyla; family Bovidae; genus Bos; species Bos javanicus. Next base: position 22,705,347 of record NC_083892.1, read on the forward strand.
AAGCACAGAATCCTAACCACTGGACTACCAGGGAATTCCCTAGTGTTTTGCAGATTCTTGATTGAGGGAGTTATCACCTAAATGTTACTAAACTTTAGGTCTCAGTAAGAGTCAATATTTTTAGTTTGTCTGTGAGGAATAATAAGCTGTCTTAAAAAGTTCTGTTTGAGAAGAGGCAAGACATTTGAACGACTTGAAAAATACTGGAACATTTGAATGATTCTTGCTTGCCTGTCTGTAGCTGTTTCTAAGTAAGTGTGTTGTGATCTGTTTGTGATTTGATAGCAGATTCTCAGCTTAGCTGACCTAACCTGACTGACACTCATATCCTGTAGACTTTTATTATATGTGTCTAAGGTCAAGTGTGATTAAACAGATGACCGTTTGGCGTGGTCCTTCCTTTGAACACTAGTGATATTGGATTGGCCAAGGAGTCTGTTGGATATTTCCATAACATCTGATGGAAAAACCCGAGCAAACTTTTTAGCCAACCCAATATCTTGTTTGCTGTGTCAGTATGTGTGTCTGTGTTTTAGTGGTAAATGAGCTACTTGCCTCATCTTTCTTTTTCCCATCTTCTGCAGACTGAAACCTCTCCTATCAAAACCCATTTTAGACTTGCATTCAGAGGACACACTTCAAATGGGCAAGTATCCATAACTTGAGTCATACAACCTGGGCTGTAGGACCATGTCAGCTCTTTTTTCCCCCTTTTCTTTTTAAAGATCGAGTGTGAGTTAGTGTGTATGTGTGAGTTAGTGTGTGTGCACATGTGTGCACATGCTTGCATCTATCCTTCTGTTGCTATAATGTTGTCTTCCACCACTGTTACCAGGAAGAAATTTAAAATGATTTTTGGTATGACTTGGGCTTCCTTGATAGCTCAGTTGGTAAAGAATCCGCCTGCAATGCAGGAGACCCCGGTTTGATTCCTGGATTGGGAAGATCCCCCTGGAGAAGGGAATGGCTACCCACTCCAGTATTCTGGCCTGGAGAATTCCATGGACTGTATGTATAGTTCATGGGGTTGCAAAGAGTCAGACACGACTGAGCAACTTTCACTCACTTGGTATGACTCATTTTAGATGTCCATAGGTCCCCAATCCTAAATCTTTTTATAAAGAGAAATTAGTTGTCAGCATTTCAAAAATAGGTTTTTCATGAAAGTCTTGATTTCCAGTTTTGCTTGGAAATATCAGATCTTGGAAAACATCAGACCCTGACTCCTGCATGGTGGTCACTGGCAGCAACTGCCTTGGTTAGACAGGTCGTGTCCTCCCCAGCTCTGACCCCACCACCCGCTCTTGTCTCACACCAGATATGCTTCCTGGTTTATGTCACCTGCTTGGCCCCTGCCTTCATTTTTCCCCTCAAATTTTTTTTAAAATTTATATATTTGGCTACACCAGGTCTTAGTTGCAGTACTCAGGATGTTCCATCTTTCTGCGGCATGCAGGATCTTTTTAGTTGTGGGATGTGGGATCTAGTTCCCTGAAGAGGGTTTAAACCTGGACCCCTTATATTAGGAGTGTGGAGTCTTAGCCACTGGGCCACCAGGGAAGTCGCTCTCCCTAGGTTTTAAGTATGAATGCTTGCAAACAACACTTTCCTCATTTCTAAAGCCTCTCAAATTATAGTAAAACTCTTCCAGAATGTTCTGTCATTCTCAACCTGTGTCTGATAGAGACGTTCAAGGGCCTTATTAAAAATTCAGGTCAGAAAATGTGCTTAGAGAGGATGGCCTTCTCGGATGGGTGACGTAGATAGCACAACAAATGTCGGATAACTAGGTACACCTCCTCTGTCACACAACCACAGTGCCTTAGACACCTACTAGTGATCAGATTACTAAGAAAGTTTCCACAGAAAATAATATCTCCCCCAACCTCTGTTTCCCTTATACAGATTATAAGTAGAAACTGTTCAAGCTCTGTCATTTGCTGGCCGATTTGCTTTCTCCACACTTTGCCTATCATAATTTTCTGTATGTTTGGTTAATATTTGAGTCAGAACAGTTATCTGTAGTGAACTGTCTAGTACTTTGCTGGAACTTTGATCCATCAGTGTGAAAACATTCGAAGGAGGGAGGACCTTCCATAATCCTTCCCCTTATCCAAGATAACCAGTGTTCTTAGTATTTTCTCCTATAGATGAACAGCGAACCCAGAGAAAGGTGAATATACATATAATAAAGTACACACATAAATATAATCCAGTGTCTGGTACATAAAAGATTCAGTAAATTTTTGTTGAATGAATGTCTAAACACATGGAATAAATATCTGTTGTAGTTTAACATGTATTTGTTGAATGAATGATCTATACTTCTATATATGAATATAGGTTTATATGTAATTTTAATAAAATAATTTATACATACTGTTTTGTGACTTGCTCTTTTCATGTCCTGCTAAATCATGACTGTCTTTTCATGTCAGTGTATACAATCCTTCCTTATTTTTAGTGGCTTTATAGCCATTTCCTCTGCACGGAAATTCCATTTTATTTAATCTAGTCCCTACTGATGGTCCCTGATAGCTCAGTTGGTAAAGAGTCCGCCTGCAATGTGGGAGACCCAGGTTCAATTCCTGGGTTGGAAAGATCCGCTGGAGAAGGGATGGGCTACCCACTGCAGTATTCTTGGGCTTCCCTGTGGTTGTTCAGCTGGTAAAGAACCCACCTGCAATGCGGGAGACTTGGGTTTGATCCCTGGGTTGGGAAGCTCCCCTGGAGAAGGGAAAGGCTACCCACTCCAGTATTCTGGCCTGGAGAATTCCATGGACTGTGTAGTCCATGGGGTCACAAAGAGTTCGACACGACTGAGCGACTTTTGCTTTCACTGATGGTCATTTAGATTGCTGCCTTTTTATGTTTCTATATTCAACAGTGCTGTAGAAGACACATGTATATGTGCGTATTTGCAGGAATTGCTAGGTTGAAGGATTGTGCATTGTGAATTTTAATAGCTACTACCAGGATGATCTTCAAAATTCTTTTTATTAATTTATGTGTTCACTAAGAGTAGATGAGGATACTCTTTCTCTAAATCTTCACTAACACTGGATATTTTCATATATTAAATATTTTAAAATATTGGTAGAAATTTGCCAGTCTGATTAGCTGAACTGATGTCCTATTTTAAAATTTTATATAACTTTGAGTGCTAGTGAGTTATCTTTCATGTCATTAGCCTTTGGGAATTTCTTTGTAAATTTCCTTTGCCCAATTTTTTCTTCAGTTGCAATGTTTCCCTTTTTTTTTTTCAGTTTATAGGAACCCTTATAAAGATAGTTCTTTGATAAATGCCTTTTGTCAGTTTTTTTTTTAATTGCAGATTTTTTTTCTTATTTTTGTTTGTTTTTTTTAACTCTGTGTCTTAATGTGGGTAAATTTTCCAGTCTTTATAGTTGTTGTCTTTCTAGTCTTTTATAGTTGTTGATGTTGCCATTGTATTGAGAAAAGAGAAATTGAATAAAAAATAAATAAAAATTAAAATGCAAATGAAAATCTGAGAAAAGTGATAGGTGATAATAAAAGTGACAAAAATTTAAAAATTATCCTTTTCCTTCAAACTTGTGGGTCTGTCATTTTAAGAATCGCCACTGTTTATCAATAAGAAAGAGTGTTGGCAAATTAAACAGATACATTAACAGCTGTTAGATGCATCCTGATTTCAGACATGTTAAAATGTTAAAAAAATATGCATCTTAGAATTAATGATAGATGTTTTCTTAAGCTGAAGTATTCATAGGGTAGTAAATTAAAAGTATATAAATGGATACACAATGAAAAGTAAATCAGGATGAGTTCTTAAAAAGTAAGTCAGGTTCTATGACTTTTCTGATTAAATCTTCCCAGAGCCGAAATCCACATGGTTAATCAGTCAAATGGATGCCTCCTCATTTTATTTTCGAACACAATAACTAGGATCTCACCACACTGCCCTCCTGCTATCCTCTGACTTTGCCAAGCTCTCTCTCATCTTCAAACTTTTTCCTCTTCCCTTGGTCTGGAACTCTTTCACTCTAATTTTGCTTGATGGGCTCCTTGTGGTCACGCATGTCTCATTTCAGCTGCCACGTCATGCTCTTCTCTTGTTCAGTTGCTCAGTTGTGACCCAACTTTCACGGCCCCATGAACTGCAGCACACCAGGCTCCTCAGTCCTCCATTATCTCTTGGAGTTTGCTCAAATTTATGTCCATTGAGTCAGTGATGCCATCTAACTGTCTCATCCTCTGTCACCCCCTTCTCCTCCTGCCCTCAATCTTTCCCAGCATCAGGGTCTTTTCCAGTGAGTCATCTCTTCACATCAGGTGGCTAAAGCATTGGAGCTTCAGCTTCAGCATCAGTCTTTCCAGTGAATATTCAGGCCCGATTTCCTTGAGGATTGACTGGTTTGATCTCCTTACAAAACCATAGCTTTGACTATATGGACCTTTGTTGGCAAAGTGATGTCTCTCCTTTTTAGAACACTATCTAGATTTACCATCCTCTTTTCTTCATAGCAGTTAATACTCTGATGTTACCTTGATTCTTCATTTGGTCTATGACTCACTGTCTCCCTCTCTGAGGGGATAAGCCTCATGAGAGCAGGGACCCTTCCTGTCTCATTCATCACTATATCCCCAGCACCGAAAACAGTGCCTGGGACACAGATTGTTAATGGAATAAACATGTACCTGAAGGCTTGAATGAACGAACATTTATGTTTTTGTAATCCATCTCAACTCCTGTGTGGAACTGGATGAATATAAAGTAAAAAGGGCAGCCCAATCAAAGCATTTCCAAATACCAGGCATTTCAACTGAACCCTAAGAAGGAGAAACTCTACAGAGAAGGTTTTCTCAATCAAGGCAAGTGGAGGCAAAGGAGGAGCATGCAAGGATGCTGAAAGCCCAGCGTGACTGAACCTGGCAGTGAGGCGGTGTGATGAAACCATCAGGGACTGCATTGCCTAGGATCTTGCAGGCCAGGTCAAGAAGTCGGGACTCTGTTCTAAGGGAAGTGGGATCCTGTTCGCACAAGACCGCCCCCATCTTTATAGTGCTCTCCACACTTGCCCAGCGTTCATCTTCCCTGCTGGATCACAGGCCCCATGCGGGCAGGACAGTATCTCCTTGTTCACCCACTTATTCCCAAAACTCAGTGCCCCGGACATAGTGAGAGCTCATTAAGTATTACCAGGTGGACTGATGGACAGACAGACCAGCAAAACTTCTGTGTGGTCCAGAAATCCACTTGAGGCTGAATCCATTTTATAACATGCCCCACCCACCCTGCCCTTTTTAAACTGAAGTGTTCTCAAAAATCTGTAGATCTAAAAATGGCGTGCAGTCCTAATAATGCATCTGTCCTTGAAGACATACAATGAATGAGATTGATGGGCTTCACTCCAGCATAACAGCACAGAGGAACCCATCTCTCTTGAAATGCTGACTTGGAGGTGATGGAAGAGATCATGACTCGTATGCACTGTGGATTCTGTATATGTGTTTACACTGTTGCATCATGTAAATCTTACATTTCTTTATGCCTTTTGTAGAAAGAAAGTGAAAGTGAAGTCACTCAGTTGTGTCCGACTCTTTGCGACCCCATGGACTGTAGCCCACCAGGCTCCTCCGTCCATGGAATTCTCCACGCCAGAATACTGGAGTGGGTTGCCATTTCCTTCTCCAGGGGATCTTCCTGACCCAGGGATCAAACCCATGTCTCCTGCATTTAACCTCTGAGCCACCAGGGAAGCCTATCCTTTTGTAGGCATGAGCTTAATGAGGCAGATAATTAAAACCTGTGTGAGCTTTTGCTCTGAAACAAACCACTGGAAAGCACAAGGCTTAAAATAACAACTGTCCATTTAGCTCACCATCCTGCAGCTTGCCAATTTGGGTTGGGTTAATCTGGGTTGGGGACTTCCCTGGTGGCTCAGATGGTAAAGAATCCATCTGCAATGCAGGAGATCCAGGTTTGATCCCTGGGTCGGGAAGATCCCTTGGAGAAGGGAATGGCTACCCACTCTATTATTCTTGGATGGAGGAGCCTGGCAGGCTACAGTCCATAGGGTTGCAAAGAGTTGGACACGACTGAGCAACTAACAGTTTTCATCTGGGTGGAGCTTCTCAGCACCTACCTGGATTTAATCATCTGTGTCTGGTCTTCACAGAAGACCTCCATGACATCCCAGGCATTGGGTCAGACAAGGAGTCCCTACTTTCCTTGGATCACAGCGCCCTAAGCGCCTCAGTAAACTTTTCAGTGACCCTAGGTTACAAAACATATCAACAATTCTGTTTATTAATAAGTTTAGCCTCAAGCATTGTAAGCATTTATACTCTAACAGCTTCTTGATCATTTGAAAAAAAAGACGCATACAGTTTAAGAACAAATGCTCTTTTAATTTCCTTCTTAAATAACCACAGTTACTTCCAATGGGATACGTGCTCCTGTCAGGCACGTCATGACCTTGCCTGGGAGCAGGTGGGACACCACCACCTGTTCCTCTTGCAATATTGCAAGCAATGTTTGAGCAGTAGTGGCATTTGCTTGTTTGTTTTAATCACAGTCGTATCTTGAGAGGTCAACTATGCAGAGATAGGGTGTCATTAAAAGTGAGTGCACAGAGGTCACAAGTGGACACTGTGACTGCTTTGACTGGTGGTTTGCTTGTGTCTTATCCATGTTGAGGGTCTCTGTGTTTCCCTCAAAAATTTATTAAAACATCCTGCTCTGCCAAGTTGGTTGTACTGTCCCAGGGCACCTCAGGGTACACAGTTGGAAACCATGGAGCTTGCACTTAAATAATAATAATAATTATTTTTGGTTGCACTGGGTCTTCGTTGTGGTGCATGGACTCTTTGTTGTTCTGTGTAGGCTTTCCCTCATTGCAGCAAGCGGGGGCTGCTCTCATTGGGGTGTTCACTGCAGTGGATTCTCTTGTTGCAGCTTATGGGCTCTAGAGCACGGGCTTCCATGGTTGTGGCACACAGATTTAGTTGCCCTGTGCCATGTGGGATCTTATTTCCCAGTCCAGGGATCGAACCCATGTCCCCTGCACTGGCTGGTGGATTCTTAACCACTGAACCACCAGGGAAGTCCTGGAGCTCACACTTTTACATTGCCCTTAATGTTCGATATAGCCACACGAGGTTGCCATTGTTTGAATTTTATGTTTAAAAATGCGTGAGTGGTATATCATGTGACTGGGAACTGGCAGAATAGAACTTTGCTTTTAGGGTTGTTTTGACTCCAAAGCCTGTTCCTCTGCTGATGCACTCCAGAGAATTTTCATCTTGGGAACCATATCCTGTTCCCAAGCTACAGCGTGTTAAGTTTCCCCTATCTGAGAATAATTACAACTTTCAAGGATTTTTTTTAAACTTCAACATCAACTAATGATCTTTGAATTTTTGTGTGTAAGTCTAGCACAGGGTTTCTCAACCTCAGTCCTCCTAACATCTGGGGCTGGATAATCCCCTGTTGGGGGGCTGCCCCACACAGTGTATAATGTTTTAGCATCATCCCTGACGTCTACCTACTAGATGCCTCGAACATCCCCCAGCTGTGACAACCAAAAATGTCTCCAGACACCACCCAATGTTCCCTAGGGACAAAGTTGAGAGCTGCTGCTTGAATGAAATGATGACCAAGCCTGAGGAATAGGATTTTTATACTTGTCTTGCCATTCTGGCCTGGTATTAATTTGTTCTTAATTTTTTAAAAAAACCATGTCATGGTGTTATGTCTTCAGGACTTTTCCCTCTTAAATCCTCTTAGAAGTCAGTCCTCTAATGATTGATCACAGAGAGAGCTGCTGCTGCTGCTGCTACTGCTGCTAAGTCGCTTCAATCGTGTCCAAGTCTGTGCGACCCCATAGACGGCAGCCCACGAATCCCCGTCCCTGGGATTCTCCAGGCAAGAACACTGGAGTGGGTTGCCATTTCCTTCTCCAATGCATGAAAGTGGAAAGTGAAAGGGAAGTCACTCAGTCTATTCTGACTCTTAGCGACCCCATGGACTGCAGCCCACCAGGCTCTTCCATCCATGGGGTTCTCCAGGCAAGAGTACTGGAGTGGGGTGCCATTGCCTTCTCTGCACAGGGAGAACTACTGGTAGCAATTTAAGGTTCTAAATCAATGTTAAGTTGCTTTCCAGAAGTGGGTGGGTACCAGCTCTTCCTTTAGAAAATTGTTCTTATGTGAATATCACACAAATGCTTTGAAGTCCCCTTCTATTTTTCTCTTCAGAAGTAGAATATAGAAATAAAGGAGAGGATTCTGAATCTCATTTTGGTGAGAAGGTCTTTTTCTTATCTGTTTTCAGAAACATTCTAACGGCACCAAGGTTTTTCTGTTGTTTTTTTTTGGTCTCTTGCCACTGTTAGATTTTCTAAAAATGGTGCATTTTCCTAGAATAGTAATGTGCGCTCAGTCATGTCTGACTCTTTTGTGACCCCGTGGAGGGTAGCCTGCCAGGCTCCTCTGTCCATGGGATTCTCCAGGCAACAATACTGGGGTGGATTGCCATTTCCTTCCCCTGGGGACCTTCCTGACGCAGGGATTGAACCCAAGTCTCTTGAGTCTCCTGCATTAGCAGGTGGAGTCTCTACCACTGTGCCACCTGGGAAGTCCCAGCATAGTATACCTCCCTTGAAACTTACCCTGGGCCTGTATCTTCTTTCTGTTTCTTGTGAAATGAGGGTCAGGCATTCTTCAAGGGCAGATAACAGACTTTCTATTTTTGCACAGCTTGAGTAGCCCCTGACTTCTGAGGATCATGACAGGTGTGGCGTATGTGTGATTTAGAGCATCAGATTATATCGTTGATGATACCTTGGGGTCACTGTGTCTAGGGCTTCCCAGGTAGTATGCCAGCTTGCCTGGGAATACAGCTGGGCCACTGCTGGGTGCACTCTAGGTCATTGCCCTTTGCAACGCTGCCATGCCTTATGCTCAATTTTTAAGAATAATCATGACCATGTGTAAGTTTTGCCTTGCGTATACCTTTAGATCCACATCTCTTAGTAAGATGGGTCTTTTGTGAATTGCATGGTCCGAGGGAGCCACATGCTTCAACATTCTGGGCCTCTCTTTTTTTGTGGTCAGCGATGGAAAACCTCAATTTTAATATCTATGTTGTCAGAAGGCACACAGGCATTTGAGAGTCATTGCTTGTTTTCACAGCAGGGCAAGCAAGTGCCTTCACGTCCTTTATATTCTTTTCTGGACTCGGGTGTTGCAGTGCCCAGGACTGACTCTGGATCTCCTGGCTTTGTCCTTGAGTGGTTTCCTGACATCTAGCAGGTTCCTAGAAGGTATTTCTTGTTAGCTTATGGGATGTGGCCAAGTGTATTTGAACTAGCTCAGCGGGGTGCTCAGTAAGGGAAAACAAGCTCACATGCCATTTCCTTCCTCACACTTTTTTGCTCTGGGTTCTCAGCAGTGATGCAGGGTGGCTGTCGAATGTCCCAGCTCCTTCCATGGTTTGTACCTTTGAGGAAGTTGAGCAAACAGTGCTTGGAGTAAATAATCAAGCAATTTAATTTCTTTTTTTATTCTAATCGATCTTTAAAAATGGAAAGTTTAAATTGAAAAGAATTTCACGGCTACACAAAAATAATGTGACTAGATTGATGAATCTCCATGTACCATCGCCTAATTTTATTGCCAGTGTCATTTCATCTACCTGTGGTTCTAAAAGTGTGTTCCCATAGGACTTCCCTGGTGGTCCAGTGGCTAAGACCCCATGCTTCCAATGCAGGGGGCCTGGGTTTGATCCCTGATCAGGGACCTAGATCCCACATTCTGCAACTAAGACCAGGTGCAGCCAAATAAATAAATATTGAAAAAATAAATAAAAGTCTAGCCCCACACTAACAGCATCAACACAATCTGGAAACTTACTAGAAATATGGATTTCCATTTTCAAAAAGACACTGATAGTGGGAAGGATTGAAGCCAAGAAGAAAAGAAGGTGGCAGAGGATGAGATGGTTAGATGGCATTACCGACTCAATGGACATGAATTTGAGCAAATTCTGGGAAATAATGAAGGATAGGGAAGGCTGGCGTGCTGTAGTCCATGGGGTCACTAAGAGTCAGATACAACTTAGTGACTGAATGACAGTAACATTTTGAAAAAATATAAATCAGAAACTCAGGGAGTAGAGCCTGATCAGTTGTTTCAATAAGAACTCTGGGTGATTCTGATTCCTGCCAAAGCTTGAGAATCACAATATATACCATTTCATCCAACCTCTGTTGGAATATCTTAAAGGGAATATTATGTTACCTGCCTCCTGAGAAACCTGTATGTGGGTCAAGAAGCAACAGTTGTTACGTGGAACAACAGACTGGTTCAAAATTGAGAAAGAAGTATGACAAGGTTGTATATCGTCACCTTGTTTTTTAACTTACATGCAGAGTACATCGTGTGAGATCCCTGGCTGGATGAATCACAAACTGGAATCAAGATTGCTGGGAGAAATATCAACAGACTCAAATATGGAGATGATGCCACTCTAATGGCAGAAAGTGAAGAGGAACTGAAGAGCCTTTTAATGAGGGTGAAAGAAGAGAGTGAAAAAGTTGGCTTAAAACTCAACATTCAGAAAACTAAGACCATGGCATCTGTTCCCATCACTTCATCACAAATAGAAGGGGGAAAAGTGGAAGCAGTGACAAATTTTATTTTCTTGGGCTCCAAAATCACTGCAGATGGTGGTTAAAAGACACTTACTCTTTGGAAGGAAAGCTATGACAAACCTAGACAGCATATTACCAGAGACATCACTTTACCAGTAAAGGTCCGTATAGTGAAAGCTATGGTTTTTCCAGTAGTTATGTACAGATGTGAGAGTTGGACCACAAAGAAAGCTGAGCACCAAAGAATTGATGCTTTCAAACTGTGGTGCTGGAGAAGACTCTTGAAGACTCTTGTCTCCTTTGGACAAGGAGATCAAGCTAGTCAGTCCTCAAGGAAATCAACCCTGGATATTCATTGGAAGGACTGATGCTAAAGCTGGAGCGCCAATACTTTGGCCACCTCATGTGGAGAGCTGACTTATTGGAAAAGACCCTGATGCTGGGAAGGATTGAAGGCAAAAGGAGAAGAGGGTGGCAGAAGATGAGATAGTTAGATAGCCTCACCAATTCAACAGAAATGAATTTGAGCAAACTCCATCCAGGAGATGGGTTTGCAGAGTCAGACACAACTTAGCGACTGAACAACAAAATATTATTTTATCTGTAAATACTGTAGTACATCAGCTGTTTTATTTTAAATGTAATATCTTGCAAATTGACAAAACATTTTGAGAGCAATTAGTACCAATATTTAAATAGGCTTCCTCTTTGATCTCCTGATTCTGCTCATCATAACCAGCATAACTGAGCAAGTCCTTTGTAATATGTATATAAGGATATTCATTGCAGTGCCTCAGATGAAATAAATTTGGAAATACTGCCTGTCTAATACTGAATGATTGGCTAAGCAAGTTGTTTTATCTACTCGCTGAAGCGCTGTGAAATCATTACAGAGAATGTTGTCCCTCGTAGTGGTGTTGTTGTGTTTTTTTTCCGCGTTTTATTTTATACTGGAATATAGCTGATTAACAATGCTGTGGTAGTTTCAGGTAAACAGTGAAGGGACTCAGCCATACATATCCATGTAACCATTCTCCCCCAGACTCGCCTCCTATCCGGGCTTCCACATAACATTGAACTGAGTTCCACGTGCTGTACAGTATGTGATTATTGGTTGTCCATTTTAAATATAGCAGTGTGACTATGTCCATCCCAAACTCCCTAACTATCCCTTCCCCCATCCTTCCCCCCAGCAACCGTAAGTTCATTCTCTAAGCCTGTGAGTCTCTTCCTGTTTTGTAAGTAAGTTCATTTGTTCCTGATACTGTTGTTAAAAAGGAAAAGCTTTCAGAACAAGTATTGGGTGGTCCCATTTTCTTTTATTGTGCAAGGTGTGTGTGTGTGTGTGTGTTGTGTATTTGACAGGGAAGAAAGGGTGGGGGATGTGTCTGTGTTGTGTATATGAATTTAAGCACATAGAAAGAGGGATAGAATGTTATACATTAAAACACTAATAGTTATCTTTGAAAGGTATGACTTTAGTTAATTTTCACCTCCTGATTTTTTTCCCCCCATAATGAGCATGCATTTTTATAGTGGAGAAAAACAGTATATTTACTTTCGTTTTGAAAAAGCCACATCCATTGAAGTTACAATCTCTTCCTGATCAGTTTCTGTTGAAATTACCATCTCTTCTTGCATTTACAGATGGGCACATGTTGGATTCAACAAGATATGCCATCATTGGAGCAGATCTCCGAGATATAGCTGACCTGGAAGAGAAGTTAAAGAAATGTAACATGAGTACACAGTGAGATTTTTTTTTAACCTCTTACATTTGTGATTTCATGCTAACTGGGGATAAGGCCAGTTGGAAGTGCAGTGTAATTACATATACCATTTTGTCCTCTGTAATCTTTATCATTTCATTGCTATTTAGAGTAGTTGTCTGAAGTTTTTTAAGAAGCAGTGTTCCCCAAGTCTGTTTTCCCATGAGAATCGCTTGTATTGCTTTTGTAAAATACTGATTCCTAATATCATAAGTTTGAGGGAAGATAATTGTATGCATAGAAACATATAATTGTAACATATAAAGAAAGTATTAGCATCCAGGGTATAAAAGAATAGCTACTATTTCTTTAAAAAAAGTCTGGTGGAAAAATGGGCAAAGGATAGATGACCAGGCAGCTCAGAGGAAACTGGGTATCATGTTAAAATGGTATTGAACTTCAGTAGTAATCAGATGAAATTCTACTGTACCACCACCAGGTTGGCGGAAAGGTAGAAGTCTGACAGTGTCAAGTGTTGGCACGGATATTGGGGGAAAGGGATGCTCATACACCACGGGTAGAAGTGATCTTGGTGTGACATTGCAAGGAGCAATCTGGAATTTAGTAAAAATTGCTGGTATCATGTGATATTGCAGTCCCATGTTTGGGTGTGTCTCTCCTGAGAAGGTCTACACGTATGCACTTCAGCTTTCAGTTTTAGTAGCAGAAAATTGGAAACAACTGAAATGTCCATCAGTAGGAGAATGGATGAATGATACATAAAATGCATGACTTTGGAGAGAGCTCAAAAGTTTAATGTTGAGTTTTTAAAAACTAGATGGCAGGTTATATGCAGAATGTGATACCAAATGTGTACAAGCAACTCCTCCCCCCAAATACTGTAATTTTGTGATTATGTGTATACATCAAGAAAGTGTTTTTAAAATGGACCAGAAGGGTGCGCACTGGATTCTTGAGTGTGGGTACCTAGGGAGGCAGAGGAGGGCAGTGGAGGTGTGGTTTTAGCAGAGTGATACTGGTCAGGTGGATAAAGAGCTAGTGGGAGGAAAAGGCCTACCTACTTGGTCTGCCATAGGTGAGGATAACACTTTCCAGGGTATCTGAGGTGAAAGGCTCAAGGAGAAGTTTGGAAGGAAGGAAAGGGAAAGGGAAAGTTATTTCAAAAAATAAATTGAAGGCGAGGAATCAGCGGCAAACAATGAAAAATGAACAATGAGGGAAATCATTGGAGGACAGGGAAGGGAGGAAGAAGAGCGTGGACTGAGTTAACTCGCCTTTGAGGGAAGAGAAATACCCCCCAGTCTTCTGAGAGGGGAAGAAAGAGGGTAAGGACAGACACAAATACAGACGAGCTTTGGGCGATGGAGGAGTAGAGGGTGGAAGAGTGATCTTCTGACGCATTGGCTTGGCGATGGCTGTCATCTCAGCGTATTGAAGTTCTTGCTTACCTTTCTTCTGAAATCATCAACTAGGTTGTTATTCACAGGATTTACGGCCCCACCAGCCCAAATGTCAAAATGGGCTTTGTCACTCCAGCTTTACTATCTGAATCTGTCTCATTTGAGTGTTCAGAAGTAAGGGCCATACATTGCCAAGAGTATTTATACTTCTTTTTTCCTTTGGGGAGACCATTACATGGTTCATGAATTGCAGAATATGGCGTGTTTTCTTAAATTTATATTTTTTAAGTGAAGTATAGTTGAGAAACAGTGTTGTGTTAGTTTTTGCTGTACAGCACAGTGACTCAGTTATACACACATTGATGTTCTTAGTTACATTCTTTTGCATTATGATTTATCCCAGGATATTGAGTATAGTTCCCTGTGCTATACAGTGGGACCTTGTAGAGTATCCATTCTGTATATACTTGTTTACGTCTGCTAATCCCAGACTTGCAGTCCGTTCCTCCTTCGCCCCCGCCCCCCACCCTTGGCAACCACAGCTTTGACCTCTGTGTCTGTGAGTCTTTGTTTCGTAGATAGGTTCATTTGTGCTATGTTTTAAGTTCCACATATAAGTGATGCCATATGGATTTGCCTTTCTCTTCAGACTTGCTGCGCTTAGTATGATAATCGCTAGTTGCATCAGTCCTGATGCAGATGTCACTGTTTCACTCTTTTCTGTGACTGGGTAGTATTTTATTGTGTATATACACCACATCTTCTTCATCTGTTCCTCTGTCGCTGGACACTTAGGTTGCTTCCACATCTTGGCTTTTGTGAATAGTGCTGCTTTCCCCATAGGAGTGCCGGTATCTTTTTGAATTGTAGTTTTGTCCAGATACATGTCTAGGAGGGGGATTGCTGGATCATATGGTAATCCTATTTTTAATTTTCTGAGGAACCTCCATACTGTTTTCCATAGTGGGTGCACCAACTTACGTTCCCACCAACGGTGCAGGAGGGTTCCAAACCCCTCCAGCATTTGTTATTTGTAGACTTTTGAATGAGGGCCATTCTGACCAGCATGAGGTGATACCTCACTGTAGTTTTGATTTTCATTTCTCTAATGAAATTAGTGATGCTGAGCAAGTAGTGTGTATCTTTTAGCAGAAGGAAGGTCTTGACTCTCAAGGGTGTGTTGCTGGATTTCTTGGGAGCATGTGGGTTTGTGGACGTCAGCAGGAGATTAGCTAAAGCTGATACCAGAGGGCCTGGAGCCCACTCAGAATGAAGAGAGCACAAGTCTTGGACTCTTACCCTGGATTCCTGTTTTACTTCTGCATGTTGTTATTGTTGTTCAGTCACCCAGTCGAGTCTGCCTCTTTGTGATCCCATGGACTGCAGCACGCAAGGCCTCTCTGTCCCTCACCGTCTCCTGAAGTTTGCCCAACATCATGTCCATTGCAACAGTGATGGCATTCAGCCATCTCATCCTCTGACACCCTCTTCTTCTTCCCCCAATCTTTCCCAGCATCAGGGACTTTTCCAATGAGTCAGCTGTTTGCATCAGATGACCAAAATACTGGAGTTTCAGCTTCAGCATCAGTCCTTCCAATAAATATTCAGGGTTGATTTCCCTTAAGATTGACTGGTTTGATCTCCTTGTTGTCCAGGGGACTTCCAGGAGTTTTTTCTAGCTTCCACTTATGATTATACAGTGGAAATGACAAAAAGATTCAAAGGATTAGATCTGATAGACAGAGTGCCTGAAGAACTATGGTCAGAGGTTCATGACATTGTACAAGAGTCAGTGATCAAGACCATCCCCAAGAAAAAGAAATCCAAAAAGGCAAAATGGTTGTCTGAGGAGGCCTAACAAATAGCTGAGAAAAGAAGAGAAGCTAAAGGCAAAGGAGAAAAGATATACCCATTTGAATGCAGAGTTCCAAAGAATAGCAAGAAGAGATAAGAGAGCCTTCCTCAGTGATCAGTGCAAAGAAATATAGGAAAGCAATAGAATGGAAAAGACTAGAGATCTCTTCAAGGAAATTAGAGATACCACGGGAACATTTCATGCAAAGATGGACACAATAAAGGACAGAAATGGTATGGACCTAACAGAAGCAGAAGATACTAAGAAGAGGTGGCAAGAATAAACAGAGGAACTATACAAAAAAGATCTTCGTGACCCACATAAGCACAATGGTGTGATCACTCACCTAGAGCCAGACATCCTGGAATGCAAAGTCAAGTGGGGCTTAGGAGGCATCACTACAAACAAAGCTAGTAGAGGTGATGGAATTCCAGTTGAGCTATTTCAAATCCTAAAAGATGATGCTGTGAAAGTGATGCTGCACTCAATATGCCAGCAAGTTTGGAAAACTCAGCAGTGGCCACAGGACTGGAAAAGGTCAGTTTTCATTCCAATCCCAAAGAAAGGCAATGCCAAAGAATGCTCAAACTACTGCACAATTGTACTCATCTCACATGCTAGCAAAATAATGCTCAAAATTCTCCAAGCCAGGCTTCAACAGTATGTGAACCGTGAACTTCCAGATGTTCAAGCTGGTTTTAGAAAAGGCAGAGGAACCAGAGATCAAATTGCCAACATCTGTTGGATCATCAAAACAGCAAGAGAGTTCCAAAAAACATCTATTTCTGCTTTATTAACTACGCCAAAGCCTTTGACTGTGTGGATTACAACAAATTGTGGAAAATTCTTAAAGAGATGGGAATACCAGGCCACCTTACCTGCCTTCTGAGAGATCTGTATGCAGGTCAGGAAGCAACAGTTAGAACTGGACATGGAACAACAGACTGGTTCTAAATTGGGAAAGGAATATGTTAAGGCTGTATATTGTCACCCTGCTTGTTTAACTTATATGCAGAGTACATCATCCAAAATGTGGGGCTGGATGAAGCACAAGCTGGAATCAAGATTGCCGGAAGAAATATCAATAACCTCAGATCTGCAGATGACACCATCCTTATGGCAGAAAGTGAAGAAGAACTAAAGAGCCCCTTGATGAAAGGGAAAGAGGAGAGTAAAAAAGTTGGCTTAAAACTCAACATTCAGAAAACTAAGATCATGGCATCCGGTCCCATCACTTCGTGTCAAATAGATGGGGAAACAATGGAAACAGTGACAGATTTTATTTTGGGAGGCTCCAAAATCACTGCAGATGGTGACTGCAGCCATGAAATTAAAAGATGCTTACTCCTTGGAAGAAAAGCTATGACCAACCTAGGCAGCGCATTAAAAAGCAGAGACATTACTTTGCCAGCAGAGGTCCATCTAGTCAAAGCTATGGTTTTTCCAGTAGTCATGTATGGATGTGAGAGTTGGACTATAAAGCAAACTGAGCACCAAAGAATTGATGCTTTTGAACAGTGGTGTTGGAGAAGACTCTTGAGAGTCCCTTGGACTGCAAAGAGATCCAACTAGTCCATCCTAAAGGAAATCAGTCATGACTATTCATTGGAAGGACTGATGCTGAAGCCGAAATTCCAATATTTTGGCCACCTGATGTGAAGAACTAACTCATTTAAAAAGACCCTGATGCTGGAAAAGATTGAAGGTGGGAGGAGAAGGGGATGACAGAGGATGAGATGGTTGGATGACATCACTGATTCGATGGACATGAGTTTTGAGTAAGCTCCGGGAGTTGGTGATGGACAGGGAAGCATGGTGTGCTGCAGTCCATGGGGTCGCAAAGAGTCAGACATGACTGAGCGACTGAATTGAACTGAACAGTTTGAAGGCATCAGTTCTTTGGCGTTCCGCCTTCTTTATGGTCCAAATTTCACAACCGTTCGTGACTACCGGGAAGACCATAGCCTTAACTATACAGACCTTTATCAGCAGAGTAATGGCTCTGCTTTTCAACACACTGTCTAGGTTTGTCATAACTTTCATGCCAAGAAGCTTACTTCTGCTTACTAGTTGTTTAATAGAGGGCAGGGTTTTGGGGTTTTGTTTTTTTAATCTCTTTGAGGCTTAGTGTCTTCATTTATGAACTGGGATCAAAACTATTTCACACGATGGTTTTGAAGACCAGGTAGCACATGTGAAAACAGTTGAGCAGAAATTGGCACATATTAGGCCTCTGAGTCAGCTGCATCTGACTCTGAGTACAGCTGCAGCTGTATAGTCAGCTGTTTGGAAAATGTGCTGGTGGGTCATGAAAGTAATCATGTATAAATCAGACCAGATCTTCATAGGAAGTTTGCCTCACTTTGGAGATCTATGAAATAGATGAAAAAAAAATTTGTGTAACAAATATTCAGATTACGTATTCTTCCCTGTGGTTTCATTTGTGTTCTCTGTTTTCCTTTATGGGCTGTCTTGTCTGCTTTTCTTTCAGTTATATTTTGAAAAGTGTTAATCCTCTTTCTAATGTTGTTAATGGCTACCTTTTACAAAATATATTGTAAATATGTTTAACTTCATTTTTTAAATGATTCAAGCCTACAAAGAAGTTTCAAAAATCACACAAAAAATTCCCAAATAGCCTTCTTTACCTGGCCTGGGCTTAGCTAGGTGGTTCATCTGCTAGGGGCCAGGTTTCGCTCATGTCCTTTGGGGTTCGTTCATGTGTGGAGAACAGATTGGTCAGCGGAGCTGTGTCATTCTCAAGCACAGGACCTCCTCTCCTAGGGCAAGCTAGCTTGGGTTCATTTCCACAGTGGTTTCAGGTTTCCAAGTACAGCAAGAGAGCAAGTGCCAGCGTCCAGGTCATTTCCAAGCTTCTGCTGGTATCACGTTTGTTGCTATTCCAAAGCAAGTTACACGACTCACCCAGATTCCCAGGGGAGGGAAGTAAACTGCCTCCTGAGTGGGAGACTCTGCCTGCACCGTGCCACGGTGTGGGTGTACAGTTAGGAAGAACCTGTAGCCATTGTTATAGTCTGCATTTTCAACCGCGAGACAAAAGTGATTGCTTATCGCTCACCTTTTTGCATTGTAAAACTTAGAGTCGTGTTACATTGATTGTTAATATGCAAACCGAAAGCACTGGGGTGTGAACTACAACGTGAGCGCATTTAGAGAGTCCCATCTGGATGAAAACATATTTATGTGCCTTTTTTTCTTCGCTTAAGATTGCCAACCCTCCTGATAGCTGAATGTGTGCTGGTGTACATGACTCCGGAGCAGTCTGCAAACCTCCTCAAGTGGGCCGCCAACAGTTTTGAGGCTGCCATGTTCATAAACTACGAACAGGTAAGAGGAGGCTCAAGAAATCCACGTTCTGTGCAGGACTCCAGGGGTGGCTTTCTCTCTCTTGAGCACCCTTGGAATATGCTTTCCCTTATTATTTTCCTTCTGCCTCTGTAGCTCCTTTGTTAATCAATTCCAGCAAACCTAGTATTCTTTTCTTTTCTTGAGGTTTATTTATTTAATTTTTTTTTTTGGTTGAACTGGGTCTTCGTTGCTGCATATGGGGCTTTCTCTGGTAGCAGCCGGCAGGGACTACTCTTTAGTTAGGGTTCCAGGGCTTGTGTTGGTGTCTTCTCTTGCTGCAGAGCATGGGCTCGAGAGCAAGGGCACAGTAGTCATGGCATGTGGGCTTAGTTGCCAGGCGGCATGTGGGATCTTCCCGGACTAGGGATTGAATCAGTGTCTCTTGCATTCCAGGGTGGATTCCTAACGACTGCCCTAAACCTAGTATTTTTGAGTTCAAGAGTGCCTGCAAAGTTTTATCTAGAGTTTCTGGAACTTCCATCTTGGCCTTAAAGGAAGCTTTTTGTGTTCTTACTTTATCACTGTGTTTACTATAAAGTCATAGATCTTGATGGAGGGAATTTTGGCTGTCATCAGGGTAGGGGCAGTGAACTCACATGCCTTCAGAGGCAGATAGTGATGCAAGTGGAAGAAGCTGGCCAGGTGTCATACTCTGTGAAGTAGTGGGGCCTGTGCTGACCTGGGACACCCACGTCCCATTTCACGGATGCCCACTTTTCAGTGCCAGTCAGTTGTTACTATGTGGAGTGAGCCTAGAGTTGCCTGAACTCCCAATTTTTCAAGAGAGATTAGAAATCTAGGATTTTACTGTAACATTTCCTGTGGCTCAGCTGGAATGAGCTGAGCTGAGCTCATTCAATGAGCTCACAGCTCCTGCAATGCAGGAGACCTGAGTTCAATCCCTGGGTTGGGAAGATCCCTTAAAGAAGAGAAAGGCTACCCACTCCAGTATTCTGGCCTGGAGAATTCCAAGGACTGAATTCCTGGAGAATTCACTTCACTTTCCTAATTTCTAAAATCACTGAGTCTGGCCTGTGGCTCGCTGTTCTCATCTGATGCCTGAAAGGTTATGTTTTGGTGTTTTGGAATAATTCGTCTTGGGTCTGTGTGACCTGCAGCAGAATTGCTCTGTGGTTGGGAGTCCATGCTGTGGAGACAGACTGCCTAGCTCTGTGATCTGGACAAGTTACTTGACCTCTCTGTGCCTGTTTCCTCATCTGAAAAATGAGGATAATAGTCCCCCAACCTCATAGTTCATAAACGAGTTAACAAGTGCACAAGCATTGACAACATTAAGTAAGCTGTTAACTCAGTTATTATTTGGATCTCTCAGAGCCCCAGGGTTATATAAGAATACCTGCCTCTCAGGTCTAAATTATCCAGACTAAATTTGGCAAGTGCATTCATTAAAAAAAGAAGACTTGCCTCTCTGGGTTATTATGGGAACTCCTGAGATGTTGAACAGCAGTGGACTGATGATAAGCAGTGCCAATACATGTTAGCTACTTTTAGTGTTTATTTTAGTTTAGCTTTATTGATTTTATTTTGTTTTTTTTACTGCTTTTCATTTTATTTTCAAATGTGATTACAGATAAGGGCAGTGCAGGGCCTTGCACATGTCACGTAGCTGCAAACAGGTCTGGGGCTGGACCTTGGTCTCCTGTCTTCCCCACCCCCGACCCAGCCCAGGTTCTGGTATAGGTGGTTCTTGGTTGGTTGATTTTTCTTCTTTTCCTCTTTAATTGGAAGCATTCCTCAGAGTCAGTCTTTAAAAAAAAATTTTTTTAATATTTATGTATTTATTTTTGACTGCACTGGGTCTTCGTTGCTGCACGTGGGCTTTGTCTGGTTGCAGAGTGGGGACTACTCTCGAATTGTGGTCCTCAGACTTCTCATTGCAGTGGCTTCTTTTGTGGAGCGCGGGCTCTAGGGCACATGGGCTTCAGTAGTTGCGGCTCATGGGCTTAGTTGCTCCAAGGCATGTGGGATCTTCCCGGACCAGGGTTGGAACTGGCATCCCCTGCACTGCAAAGTGGATTCTTAACCACTGGACCACCAGGGAAGCTGCAGACGGAGTCTTTTGACCTGGTAAATGAATATAACGGCTGCTGGCCTCGTCAGTCTGTACTAACAACGTGGATAGATCCTGGCAACCTGTCTGTGTTTTCGGGCCACCATACCTGGGAAGAAGGAATTTCATTTCCCACGTTTCCACACATTTCACATGTGCACTGTTTCATTTGTGTGTTCTTTTATTCAACATCACGTGAGAGATAAGGGGTTAAATAAGTTTTGGCCAGAGACCCTGTCACTTTGGTGCAGGGCTGAGATTGTACTAGTTTTTAGTATGTTGACCACAGCTGTCCCTCAAAGGGCTTAAACCCTGCCCACCACCTTCATTTTGTGAATAATCAACTTTTAATTCATTTATTTCCTGACAAGTACAGAATCATTAGCCTTATGTTCGTCAATTGCTCATATGTCTTATGTTGTTATTTAATTAATAGTTAAATGACAAAACAACATGGATGATGATTATTTCAGTAATAATGATTTCAGATTCTTAGAATTTGATTATTATATAGCCAGCGCTTTTCTTTGAGTTTCGTATATATTAACCTGTTTGATCATTACAACTGCCCACAGGGTAGTTACTAGTACTATCCTGGATTTACAGGTAAGGGTTTGAACCAAGGGATTAGGTATCTTGCTCACAGCTATTAAATATCAAGCCAATATTCAAACCGAGGCAATAAAATAAAGGAGTTTGTGCTCATAAATATGCTTCTATTCTGAATGAATAGTCAGCAATCATATCATTACTGCCACATAAGCCCTATGCATCCTCCCCAAAAAAGAGTAACATTGGTTCTTGACGTGCAGAGGATTGGGGAATCACTTCATATATTGTTAAAGTGCTGAAGTTTTGATACCTTATATGTGACAAAGTACCAGTGTGTGTGCTACATTAATGTGCATAATATTTTGTTTTGCACACATATATACATGATGGTTTTTATGTATTTATTTTAATTGGAGGCTAATTACTGTACAAAATTGTAGTGGTTTTTGCCATACATTGACATGCATCAGCCATTTTGCACACATATGTACATGATGTTTTTTAAACCTTTTTTTTTTTTTTTAATTCAGAGGTAGGTAAGGTGGTCTGGTATTCCCATCTCTTTAAGAATTTTCCACAGTTTGTTGTGATCCTCACAGTTAAAGTCTTTAGCATAGTCAGTGAAGCAGTAGTAGATGTTTTTCTGGAATTCCCTTGCTTTTTCTGTGATCCAACAGATGTTGGAAATTTGATGTCTGGTTCCTCTGCCTTTTCTAAATCCTGTTTTGAAATACATTTGAAAGTTCTTGGTTCACATACTGTTGAAGCCTAGCTTGAAGGATATTGAGCATTACCTTGCTAGAATGTGAAATGAGCGCAGTTGTCTAGTAGTCTGAACATTCTTTGGCATTGCCTTTCTTCTTTATTCAGAGAGTAATGCCACATGCAAAATAAAAAAAAAAAGTCATATAGTTTAAAGGGTAAACAAAGAAAAGTCTCTCATCTATCGCAGACTTCGGCCTCTAACCTGGGAAGCAACCTTGCTGTATTCTAGAATTTTCATGTGCATATATAAATGTGAAGAGAGATTTTTTTTTCCCCCTAAAGATAGATGGGAGCATACTATACACATTCCTAGTAAGTTACTTTTCAAGAGTTTGTCTTAGGGGCCATCTCATATCTGTCTGTCTGCTTTTTATGTTTTCATGGCTATATGGTATTTCATTATATAAACCTGCCAGAATTTATTTAACCCCAAGCAATGGGTATTTAAGTTCTTTCCAGATCCTTTCTATCATACACAGTGCTGTAGTAAATGTTCTTGCATTTTCGCATACAGACGCAAGTCTACCTGTGAGATGGAGTTATCTGGTCCCAGGCTGAGTGTTTGCAATGCATGAACACTGCCCAGGTGCCTTTCGAGGGCTGTACTCCATCAGCATTGCACTTGGGGTTCCGTGACCTGCGCTGGGTATTACCAGCCTTGACTGCTTAGCAATAGGATGTGGTTATTTTATTTTGCATGTTTTAAGAAGCAGAGAGACCCTGTGGTAGTGCCCAGCCTCCCCTCTCCCTTCCCAGGTAAACATGGGTGACCGGTTTGGGCAGATCATGATCGAGAACCTGCGGAGACGACAGTGTGACCTGGCCGGAGTGGAGACTTGCAAGTCGCTGGAGTCGCAGGTCAGAGGGCAGAGGCCCGGATGTCCTCTTGTACCCTGGCCAACCGAGAAAGTGCTTCCTCCCTACGCAGATGGGAGAATGTGAGGGTCCTTCCGGAGTGCCTGCCTGCGGGCAGCCACTGGTTCATCGTGTGGGGGAGATCCAAGCCCTGTACTACCATCTTGGCATGGAAAATACAAGTTTACATTTCCTGTCTCCTGTTACTTTACTTTTTTATTATGCTGTTTTTCAAACAACATAAGAGTAGAGGGAATAATTAAAGTGAACACCTATGTCCCACCAGCCAACTTCAATAATTAATAATATTTTGTCATTGCCATATTGTTACCCCTTCCCCCAAATTTTCATTGGTGGTGTCATTGGAAAGGTGGCTCAGGGGTAAAGAATCTCCCGGCAGTTCAGGATTCACGAGTAGATGTGGGTTCAGTCGCTGGGTCAGAAAGATACCCTGGAGGAGGAAATGGCAGCCCACTCCAGTGTTCTTGGCCTGGATAATCCCATGGACAGAGGAGCCTGGCGGGCTACAGTCCATGGGGTCACAAAGAGTCAGACATGACTGAGTGTCTGAGCACATCGTTGGAATATTTAAGGCAAATCCCAGACACTGTTTCATTTCCCTCGTAAGTACTTCAGTGTGAATCTCCTACCAGTAAGGACCTTCCTCTGCCCAGGATAATGATAATACCATGATCACATCTGACAAGTGGACATGCTCCTTCATAGCAGCTGACACCCACCCAATTCATACTCGGCTTTTACCAGTTGTCTAAAAAATTGTTCACGGTTGGTGTATTTGAATCAGGATCCAAACATGATTCCCACTTCGTACTTGACTTAAATTCTTGCAAACTGTAATTGTTCCCCCAAAATTTAGAAATTTTTTGGTGAAGAGGCACTTCCCTATCCCTACCTCCTTTTAAATGGCTTAGTTTTTACATGGCTTGTGTCATTACCACCAGGGCCCTTTAAAAAGCTGTTGCTTGTATAGAATAGTTTCTTCCTTTATTTCTCTTTAAATATTATACTTTAGGGTGCCCCCATTGTAACAGTACCTGTTGAGTAGAGAAAATGGGGAAATGAAAAGACAGATGAGAGGGTCCAGAATGGGCTTTTTAAAGAGGAGCCCTCCGAGGGAAGCTGTGTGTGCAAAGAGTGCCTCGGGTCGTGTGACAGCTCCTGTCGTCTCCCTTTCTCTCCGCCCCACGTTTTAGAGAGAACGGCTCCTGTCCAGCGGGTGGGAGTCGGCGTCAGCCATCGACATGATGGAAGTGTACAGCAGGTTGCCTCGTGCCGAAGTGATCAGGTACGGGACTGACAAGAGTCCGCTCCATGGCAAATAACTGTGAATGAAAGGCATCATTGTCCATACCTTTTAATGTTTTTTTTTTAAAAAAAAAAACCCAACCCCAAACTAGACCTATTTTGACACAAGTTAACTGCTGCTAACATAGATTAAACATTGCTAGCTCCTTGAGAGTAACTCATTAGCTATTAGCCAAGACAAGGTTTATGCCCAAACATTATTTTAGTCAAAATAAACAGTTACACCTCTGCAGTGGAAATCTTGCACAATCCTGTGTTTTGGAAAAGGAGGAAAGTCACGTTGCTCAAGGGGTCCTAAGGGGGGTTGGGGGGAGTCTGCTTATGGATTTTTAAGTGGACTTTCCCCCTCATTATAAAAGAAAGACGTGCTTGTTGTTCTAAAACAATTTTCAAGTAAAGTTCATGAATTATAATATAGAGCAATTGTGTGCTGTGAATAAATTGGAGTATATTCTTTTTCTATGTGTATATAAATATTTATCAACCTATAGATTTGTATTTTTTGAATCAGTAGATTGATACATGTATTTGCCTGTAAACCACCATCCTTTCAAAAGCTTAACAATAGCTTATATTTATCTCTGCATGTCAAGATGTTCAGGTTACCATATCCTGTTTAGTGGTGCCTGGCATTTATATTGATGTGTGGATAAATGCTAACGACAACAGTTTTTCAAACTGAGATATAATTGACAGGCAATGTTAGTTTCAGGTGCACAACACTTTTTTAAGGAGAACCACTTTATTTTGAGTAGTAAAACTCCGTTTATAATGTAATAAAAGAAACCCTCCATCAATTTCTTCACAGTTAGTCTGAGGAACAAAATCTCCAGCTTAATTAGAATTTACATTTAACCTTAAATATTCTAAAATCCATCCATGTCAACTTTGGAGTTTTAGTCTTGCCCGATCCTATGAAATAGACCAAACCTTGATAGATAATCAGACTCCTAGTTTTTGCCGTTAAGCATATTTCTTCATCTTGCTTTCTGACTCCATACATTCCATCCTGAATGTTCAATGGATTTGCAGTAAACTTCCAAGGTGAAGGGAAATTTCTTGCTCATCGTTGGCCTAAAATCTTGGCTTGTGTTCATCTTTTGAAACAAAAGACACACACCAAAAGTGCCCACAGGTTCCACTACTAAAACTCCTTTAAAGATCTTCTTTGCCAGTGGTTCCAGAGCGCAGTCCATGACGTCTGAAGCAGTGTCTTGGAGCAGAACCCCACCAGGTGCAGCAGGCAGGACATGGCAGGAGTCCTGGTTTAATTTACGTTTCTTTTCACATAAATGAGATTGAAAAGCCCTTGTTTTTTTCCTTGCCAGTGATCTGGTCTTTTACCCATCTTTTAAATAAGTTTTAAAAAGTGTTCTTTCTTACTGAAGTGTAACAGCTCGTTTATATAACAAGGAAATCTACCCCCTTGTCATTTGTATTACAGACATTCTCTTGAGTTTGTCATCTGTCACTTTTGACTTTGCTTATGGAGGTTTTTTTCTTCTTTTAAAAATAGCTAAAATGGTCCCACGCCATACGTACTATTCTGTAGCCCTCTTCTTTTCACATAGTCTATCCTGAACGCGTTTCCACACCCGGCAGTGTGCGTCACGGCCTTCATTTTTAATTGGATACGTTGGTACTGTTGTCTTGTCATTCCACAGAATAGAGGCCCTTGAATTCCTGGATGAAATGGAGCTTCTTGAACAGCTCATGCAGCATTACTGCCTTTGCTGGGCCACCAAAGGAGGAAGCGAACTAGGTAGGTGACTTCACTTACATTGATTGGAATTTTTCTAGGGAATTTTTTGTCTCTGGAGAACGTAACGCTCAATGGGAATTTTCTACCCAGGAGGAACTAGGGCTCGTATACATGGATCTGTGAACATAGAGAATCAGCAGTTATATCCTCTGATTTTATAGCACGAAACCCAGGAGAACTGCTTAAATAAACCACATGTATGAAAACCAACCAACAGCCCTTTAGGGCTGTTTGTGGAATTTCCTCAACTGGATGGTAAGAGACCTTGAGTCTTGTAATCATCTTAATGAAAGGATCCAGTGTTCAGCTTTTTGATCTGCTTGTAACCAGGTTTGCTGGATGTTAAAACACACAGGTCATTGTTTCTGTCTAACACCCCTGCAGCTGTGGGTTGAGTTTCTCTCTCTCATCTTCTTTTATATTGGAGGTGAATTCCCCTGGCTTGAAAGAGTCGGGCCGTGGGGACAAAGCCCGGAGCCTTGTCTCAGTGCCTTGTTGCCTTGATCTTGACCCAGTTCCTCCTTTACAGCTGTCCCGTGTGACCGTGCTTCCCCTGGGCGCCTCTCCAGCCCAGTGGAGATAGTTTTAGATCTCAGTTCTGGCCTTTGCTGTTTAAGTGCCCTCAGACTTCCTATAGCTCTGTCTGACATACTGCCTTAGGCAAGTAGTGAATATAAAACAAAGAGCTTGGAGTCAAGGCCTGTCTCCTGTGTGAAAATTCCAGGTTGTTAATCATCCTCCTTGGGATTATCTTTCCACCAGTTTATAAATTTACCCAGCTGGGCAGTTCAGTCCACAAAATCCATTTATTTTTTATTTAAAAAATCATTTATTACTGTGTTTTTGTACTGCTGTTTTCCCCCATTTTTGAAAACAGTATAATTTTAAGCAGAGACTTTGGAAACTTCTAAAAAAAAGTATGGCAAAGAAAAAAAAATCACCCGTATGCCCATCACTCAGAGATAACCTCTGGCAGCTTTTCCCTTCTTTTCTTTTTCTAGCTGTTGATTTGTTTTTAGGGGGGTTTAATTTATCTATGTAACCTTGATTCTGGATCTTTTTAAGCTTAATATTATAACATAAGCATTTCCCCTTGCTACTAAAAACCCTGCATGAGCATAATTTTCATGGCTTTATAAATATTCTGTCATGAAGCTCTGTCTGCATTTACTTAATTTTCTTACACTTTAAAAAAATATAGGTGACTTGTAATAGCATAGAATTAATTCTAGATTCTGTCAAGTAATGATGCATTGAGCTTTTCTATGTAAGGGGCTTCTTTTTCCCCCTTCTCACCTAGCTACTTGTGGTATCAGTGTAGTAAGTCACTTACATACGAACCTTCAAGCTGCGAGCTTTTAAAGATGCGCACGCGCGTTCCGTCAGTGTCAGGTGTGAGTGACACTGCAGCTTTTCCTCCGTCTCCTATTGCTGACGGCCCTTCAGCTTTCCAGCCTCCCACCTCCCTGCCCCCTTCTGGCAGTAACTCTTCTTGCCTCTTCACTCAGTGCCAGCCCCTCTATGCTGAGCTGTGTACTGTACTACTGTACTTTTCGAGGTACTGTAGTGTGAGATTAAAAATGTTTACTTTGTATGTTTGTTTATGTATTATTTGTGTGAAAAGTATTATAAACCTATTACGGTACAATACTATGTAGCCAATTGTGTTAGTTGGGTATGGAGGCTAACTTGGTTGTACTTATGAACAAATTGGGCTTGCTAATGCACTCTTGGAATGGAATGGAACGGAACTCATTCGTTGTAAGGGACTTACTGTACTTAACTTGTATGTGTGTAGAGGAGAAACTGTCTGTGTTTGCTCGAAGTTCAACACTTAAAAGACCAGGTTCTAAAGAATAGGCCATAAGTCAAAATACGAACAGATTGATACTAAACAAACCTACAGCCAAGACTCTGGAAAATCAGAATGATTCTCCAATAATAAAATCACCTGCTAAAACAAAATTCAACACTCTTCATAGGAAGATATCAGAATTCAGAGTCTCCTTAGCTTACCACCCACCGTGTTCAGTTTAGTTCAGTCACTCAGTTGTGTCCAAATCTTTGTGACCCCATGGACCACAGCAGGCCAGGCTTCCCTGTCCATCAGCAACTCCTAGAGGTTGCTGAAACCCATGTCCATCGAATCGGTGATGCCATCCAACCGTCTCATACTCTGTTATCCCCCTCTCCTCCTACCCTCAGTCTCTCCCAGCATCAGGGTCCTCTCCAATGAGTCAGTCTTTCACATCAGGTGGCCAAAGTATTGGAGTTTCAGCTTCAGTATCAGTCCTTCCAATGAGTATTCAGGACTGATTTCCTTTAGGATTGATTGGGTTGTATTTGATTAAAAAATTACTAGATATGTGAAGAAATAAATTGCCTACACCAGTCTTTTTTATTACTGAATTTGATTCAAAGACAAAAGGGTGAAAAAAATTGCTAAGGCTAGTCAGTAACCCTTTGACTTCTTTCTCACCCAAAATGGGACAATAGTAATTTTCAAATGTATTTAAGGTAAAAAGCAGAACACTCAAGAATGAACTCGTTAAAACAAGTTGTCTGAATGAAAGGTATTAATTCAGAAAAAAAAAAAAACTTCAGCATTTAAAGAATGGACGTGTGGGTTTTACTGGAGAGCCCATAAACCGCTGTAACATGTCTTAATCCCTTTTAAACCGCCAGTAAACACTGTCTCATCCAGCCTCCTGTTTCCTTGTGGAATCTTATCTTACACAACCAGGAGGCCCGGGTGCAGTAATTGAATGTGCAGCCGTCGCCCCAGAGCCGGTCCCCATGGACCTGGGGCCCCAGGGTCACATTCTTCCACCTCTGACTGTTTTCTCTGCCTCAGCCTGTGACAGCCCCTTCTCAGCATCTGTGCGTTTCCTCCCCTCAGGTTTGAAGGAAATAACTTATTGATCTGTTCAAGACTCGTGCTGAGCCAGAGCTGAAGCCAGCGACCTTTCCGGAGTTGAGTCTCCAAGTTTCCTGAGTGGTGGGGAAGCTCCGGCCGCCATTCTCCCCCACTCTCCAAGAAGCCTCATTTACTGGGGTGGTTGTACAAGTTCCTGTTCCTGTTGGCTAACAGTTTAAATAAATCTCTGTTGCCAGTTGCCGGTGTGTTGGTCCTCTGCTGTTTATCCTTTGCTCCCTGGGGGGGACTGTGGTTCCCCTCTTTGTCAGCTGGAACCAAAGATCCTCAGCCCAACCTTGGCCTTGGCCCACTGCCCGTGAGTCAGACTCAGCTCCTGCATCCGTTGTGGGATTTACTCCCATGTGCTCTTACGTGTGGCATCTTGACCAGAGGTTGGAGCACGTCTCTGCTCCCGTTTCTGCCCTTGCCTGCTCAAGTCCTCCTTCACCTTGGTCACTGTGGCAGGGTGAATGATGACCCTCTAAAATGTCCCTTCCCAATCCCCCCTGCTGAGAGTATGTTATCTTGTATGGCAAAAGGGGCTTTGCAGATGTGATTAAGTTAAGGATCTTGAGGTGGGAGCATCCGGGTGGGCCAGATGTAATCACAAGAGTCCTTCCTTTTAAGGGAAGAAGGGAGGGCAGAGTCAGAGGAACAGGCAGTGTGATGCCACAAGCAGAGACCGGAGTGATATACTTTGAAGATGAGGGAAGGGCGAAAGTTGAGGAATATAAGTGGTCACTGGATGCTGAAAACGGCAAGCGAATATCTCAGAGCGTCTAGAAGGAACCAGTCTTGCCAACACCTGGACTTCAGCCCAGTGAAACTAATTTCAGATTTCTTACTCCCAGGACAAGAAGAGAATAAAGTTGTATTATTGTAAGCCAGTGAGTCTGTGGTCATTTGTTATAGCAGCAGTAAGAAATTAATACATATACAATACTAGTACAGATTAAAGGGTCCCTGGAGATTCAGAATCGTAAGGCCTGTCCATGCCTGATAACATTCTTGGTTATGTGAGTGAGCTGTGAACTTGGACCTGAGTATGCAGAATGGCAGCAAGGCAGCCCCCCAGCCCTCCTCTCCTAGAGGTTGCAGAATCAGAGATCAGTGTTCCTAGAGTGTGGCCTGCGTCCCACTACACAACAGTGTGCTTGTGGGCGGGAGTCGGTGGTGATACAGCGTGAACCCAGTGAGAAAGTTACTTGCTTTTCACTTACCTTTCAGATCTTAAGAATTAGTTCAAGGAAAAGATCGCAGGCTGGTACTGCTGGGTCTTCAACACTAATGTCATATTTACTAATTCATTGTTTTTGAAACCATGTACTAGCCATTAATGGGTGGTGAATCCATCTGGGGAATCAAGTCCATTATTTTTAAAAGATAAGGAATGGAATGGAAAACGTTCATAGCACGTTATCAGTAGTCAGGGTACGTACTTTTTTATAACTTGTTTCATTTTTGTGTGTGTTTGCCCTAACATTGTTCCTAATGTTTTGGTCTTGTTTTTTAAGTGAAGTACAGTTGACTTACAATGTTGTATTAACGTCTGTTGTACAGCAAAGTGATTGAGTTATACATATGTATACATTCTTTTCTATTTTCCTTTCCATTATGGTTCATTACAATCGGATCTAGTTCCCTGTACTGTACAGTGGGACCTTGTTTTTTATCTAGTCTATATATAACAGTTGGCGTCTGCCAACCTCAAACTCCCAACCCACCCCTCTTCCTCCTCACCTCCTCCTCAGCATCGGTTTTGGTTTTGATCGTAAGTGAAGGTCAGAGTGTTATAGCACTTCACCAACTGTGGCAGCAGTAGCATTTGGCTGAAGTTTTTAAAACTTTGCTTGGCTTCAATTATATTTCTGTTTTCCCTTACATTTTTTAATGGATTATGTTCTGTTCGAGGCTAAGGATACACCATTACTGTTGATGGTTGTGTTATAAAATATCCCTTAAAGTACCTGTAAATCTCATTTTAAAAATGAATGCAGCAGAGATGGCGAAAGTGATACATTTGGAAATACTGACATTGAGCAGCACCGCAAGAGGGAATGGTTGACCCAGCCCTTTAGAGGATCTCGCCAGGAGTCCACTTTCACGCCCTCCCGCACCCCCACCCCCATACTTCTCACAACCAAGACATGCGTTCCAGAGTGTGGTTTTAGTGTTTGAGTTGGAGCTTGGAACTGATTTCACCTAGGATTTACAGTCACTCCCTGCCTCTCCTGTTCTCCCACCCACTCATCTAAAACCTCTTGTAATCCTTTCTACACACTGCTTAACTGAAGCTGGTCTTGGGAAGGACATCAGTGACATTGAAACCATCACATCCAGGGACCCTTTCTCAGTCCTTGGCTGTCTCAACTTCTCAGTAGCATCTGACATGGGTTACCACCTGTCTCCTTGGAATATTGTCACTGCCAATAAATGATGGAACTGAATCTGAAACCAGGCAGGTTGGCTCTGGAACTTGTGCTTTTGACTGCTGCGTTATATATATATATCCCTTCTCCCCTTGCCCCAAAAAGCATAGAAAATTCCCCCATGGCTGCCCTGATGCCTCATTTCCTTATTTCTGATAAAATTTTCACATTTATTACATTTGCTTATTTCCCATTTGGTGGCTTCCCTATGTGCCGTTAATGAAGAGTGATCTTTTTCTGCAGAAATTTTAGTGAGGATTTTGAATATTTAGCAGAAATAATGTTAAACACCACGACTAAGTTACCATATGATCCAGCAATCCCATTCCTGAGCATGTATCCAGAAAAGGTGAAAACTAATTCAAAAAGATACATGGCACCTCAGTGTACATAGCAGCACTATTTGCAATAGCCAAGACAAGGAAGCAGCCTAAATATCCATTGACCGATGAATGGATAAAGAAGATATGGCATAGGAGCTTCCTTGGCGGTCCAGTGGTTAAGGCTTTGCACCTCCAGTGCAAGGGACACGAGTTCCATCCCTGGTTGGGGAACAAAGATTCCATCTGTTGCTCGAGGTAGCTAAAATTTTTTTAAAACTATATTTAAAAAGATGTATATACATATAGTGAAATATTATTCAGCCTTAAAAAATAATGAAATAATGCCACTTGCAGCAACATGGATGGAGCCAGAGATCAGCATACTAAGTAAGTTGGATAGGGAAAGACAGACACTGTATGATATCACCTATATGTGTCATCTAAAAAATGAAACGAATGAACTTATTTATAAAGTAGAAGTAGATTCACAGACATAGCAAACAAACTTATGGTTGTCAAAGGAGAATGAGGGGGGAGGGCATAGATAGCTTGGGATTAACGGAAACACACTACTATATATATAAAATAAACCTACTGTTAGTATATAGCACAGGGAATTATATTCAGTATCTTATAATAAATGGAAAGAATCTGCAAAAATATATAATAATATATTTATATATAACATTTATAAGTAATATATGTTTATAACTAAGTTACTTCGCCATATACCTGAAATTAACACAGCATTATACATCAGATATACTTAAAAAAACCCAAAAGATAGCACCACCAGTGGGTATCTAGGATGCTTTCAGTGATATTGATTGGAGAATACCATCAAGGACCTGGGTTTGCTCTCTGTGCTCTGTCTTGCTGAGCACGTTGGCTTTAATTTTTTGATGTTGCCTTATAATGATAAAGTAGCTGCGAGAGTGTCAGGCATCACAACTGCATTCATGGCAGGAAAGATAAGTCTTTTCTTTAGTAGTCTCTTTTTATCCAGAATAAAGTGGTCCCCAAATGTGCTCAAACATATTTTCATCTATACCTTATGATAAGAACTGAGTAGGATTGCCAAATGAGATACAGGTTGGCCAGTTAAATTTAAATTTTGGTAAACACAGATTTTTGTTTTCAGTGTAAGTATGTCCCATGGGAAATCCAAATTTAACAGGGTATCCCCAGTGATTTTGTTATTTTATATACATAAAAATACTAATAATTTTTGCTATCTGGCAACCCTAAAACTGAGTCCAATTGCAAGAGGGGCTGGGAAATAAAATGTCTGACTTTCTGGCTTTTGTAATGCAAGATGGGCAAAAGAGAAAGAAACTAAAGCTTTTAGGTGATCAGCCACCCGATGTGGAGTCATCTTGATTGTGTTTGCTCTCCTGCACAGAGAATATGTTTGCGTAATATCAGAAAATTTATGAAGTCCAAAGCAGAGTCAAACTATATTTTCATCTTAGAGTTTTTTATTTTATTTTTTTGAAGGGGAGGAGAGGAAAGCGTGGAGGGTCATGAATAAAGTGCCTGTCATAGGCAGGATATATAATTTTATTCTGCTTTACTTTTTTATATTCCCCCTTATTCCACAAAAGGAATTGAGGTGACTAATACAACTACATTAACACAAAAGGCAAAAATAAATGCCTTGGGAGAGCTGGAGAGGAGAGAGGAGATGTGTGCTCAGTCACTCAGTCATGTCTGATTCTTTGCAACACCATGGGCTGTAGCCCACCAGACTCCTCTGTCCATGGGATTTCCCAGTCAAGAATACTGGAGTGAGTTGTCATTTCCTCCTCCAGGGGATCTTCCCCACCCAGGGATCGAGCCCATATCTCCTGCCTTGGCAGGCGGATTCTTTACCTAGAAAGCCCTTGGGCAGCTGGAACGTGAGTTTAGAGGGGGGAAAAAAGGCCCAGAGATGTGCATGTTTTATTGTCTCATACAGGTCTTGGAAGTGGGCTACAAATTTGGCTCCCCCAAAGTCCTCAGGATTGAAATATGATTCTGCTTCCATAAAACCACAGCCAGCTGCATGCTCTAGAGAGGCACACATCTTCCTGCGCAGAGACCCAGGACACTTCTCCAGAGCATCATCAGTGGGATCTGGGGATGTGTGGGGCCTGGCTTTGCAGCTGCTGCTTCAGGTTCCCTTGATGCAAGCTGAAGACAGAAGTGAAATTACTCTGGACCAAAGCAGCACAGTCCAAGTACATAGCTCTGGGATGCTGTAGTGCATACAAGAGTAGGATCTAGAAAACCTGGGGAAAATGAAAGGCCCGCAGAACTGATGTGCTAAAATAATGTCTCAAAGCTGGGTACTTTATACGAGATTCCATGATAGTAAGTTTGAGGTCGGAACCTTTGACGAAGACTGGGAGGTCAAATTGACTGAGTGGTCCAGATGAAAATGCTTATCAGGGCCAGCCCGGTGGAGGGCAGAGGTCTTCATGGGAAAGTGAGGCTACTCCAGAGGCAGAGCTTCATTCCAAGGTTGCTACTTCCAATATCAAATGAACTATTCCACACTCTCCTTAAAAACCCTCCTTTAAGCCCCACTTCCTCCTCTTGGTTGGAGAAGGAAATGGCAGCCCACTCCAGTACTCTTGCCTGGAAAATCCCATAGATAGAGGAGCCTGGTAGGCTACAGTCCATGGGGTCGCAAAGAGTCGGACACGACTGAGCCACTTCACTTCACTTCACTTCCTCCTCTTGGTATGAAATCCAGCTCCGTCCTGTGGCCTATGAGACCCAAGACTTGGCATCCCTCCTCGGCTCCCCCACCTACTCTGTGCCTCTCTGCCCTAACCATGACCTCCTCCCAGCTCTGCCAACCTACCAAACTCTGTTGGCCACAGGGCCCCGCAGTCAGGGGGCTGGAAATGTAAGAAACACAGCCAGTATTCAGTTCACGAATCACTTGGTTTATGGCACACAATACAGGTTTAAGGTAAGGAAAGCGGGTAGTGAACCACTCCAAGAAGTCCTGAAAGGAGTCATCTCAGCTGTCTCCCAACCGGCAACAAGTCACAGTAGGTGTGGGTGGGAGGTCACCTTCTGCTCCAACAGGGAGTCGGGCAGCTTCCATCTGGAAGGTCTCCCAGAGCAGAGTCGGGTCCTCCAGCAAAGCGGCTGCAAGTCACTCGGCTCAGTGACCTCTCTCAGAGGAGTCAAGTTCCCCCAGGGGAGGAGGTCTTGGTCCTGTGTTCCAGTGAGGTACACTGCCCACCACATTCCTAAGGTAATGCTCTTAGTCTGTTCCTCTAGGACTCTTCACACTTCTACTGCGGATGTTTCAAAACAACTAACGTGGATGTTCACATTGGCCACTGTGACTCCATTTTTTAAACAAGATAATTAGAAGTTTTATATATGGATTCTCTGGGTCTTTGCTGCTGCACGAGGGCTTCCTCTAGTTGTGGAGATCAGGGGCTCCTCTTCATTGTGACGCGGGCTTCTCATTGCAGAGCACAGGCTCTAGGGCGCTCTGGCTTCAGTACTTGTGGCACACGGGCTTAGTTACTCCATGGCATGTGGAATCTTCCCAGATCAGGGACTGAACACGTATCCCCTGCATTCGCAGGCAGATTCTTAACCTCTGGACCACCAGGGAAGCCCCGTGACTCCCTTTTGAACTACTTAACTAGCTTAAATTAAATTTACTATCTTAAATCCTGTAAGATTCACACAAGATGAGTAGGGATCATAACACTCAAGAACTCACATCATGACCCTTTGCCTCTCCTGGCCTTTGCACCTGCTGTTCCTTTTCCTGAGTCAGCCTTCGCCCTTAAAGCTGAGATTAAACATCACCTCCGCATCACCCTGTGTAAATATTCCCTGGGGCTGTAACGGCATCCTGGGCTTTTGCCTTTATGGTCCTTGTGTGAACTTGTCATCATTTTTACTCATTCCGCAAGTATGTATCAAGCACGTTCTCTATGAGGCACTCAGAAACAGTAGAGCAAGTGAACAAATAAAACACAATAATTGCACTGCTTATGTGACTCAGGGGACTCAAGATTGCCATCATGTCTTCGCACAATGATGCAATCATACCTTTATTGCACATTTGATTTTTAACCTCTCTATGAAAATATTTGAGATTCAGATGCTGGGGCCTCAGGACCTATTACCAATGATGGACACCCCAGTAGGTTATGACTGTGGTTCATAATATGTGTTGTTTCACAGCTTGTCAATCTGAAGATCAGCACAAGAGAAAAGCAATGACTCCAATGGCAACAACTCTTGCAGTATTCCAAGTGCTGTTTGCATGGGGGTACCTCTCAAGGCTAGACCCACTGAACCTCTGGGAGGAATGGCAGGGAGTCGGGGAACAAGATCCAAGAGCTTGCTAAGCCCAGTGCTGGGGAAATCGTTGTGCACTGTCTGCCAATAGAACTTGCTGAACTCAGTGGTAAGTGAGTAATTAAATGACCAGGCAGAGCTTTGCGAACTGAGAGAGGGCCCATTGTTCTGGTCTTACCCACCTGTTGTGTCCCAACTGTGGGTGAGTTTGAGTGCTGGGGTCTGAAACCCGAGTGTGGATCATGGCTTCCTGATAGCAGAAGAAAGATAATTTAGAGATATAAGGAGAGAGGACCTATTATGGAAGGGACAGATGGGGTTGGTTCTTGAGGAGTGGGAACCAGGGAGCAGGGCCTTGGTGAAATGATGCTAAATGGAACATTACAGTAAACCCACTAGAAAAGGCGTCACAAAGGCAGCTTTGATGTTGATGCTGGTGAAGCGCAGTAGATTGCAAAGAATGGCCCTAAAGACTTCTAGAGTCTCTGTCTCCACTGCTTGCATCAGGAGCAGCCACATGATTTGCTTTGGCCAATAGGGTGATAAGAAAAGGTGAGTGGGGAATCCCCTGGTGGTCCAGTGGTTAAGACTCTGTGCTCCCAATGCTAGAGGTGCAGGTTCGATCCTTGGTGGGGAAATAAAGATCCCATGTGTCACATGGCATGGTCAAAAAGAAAACATGAGCAACTTGACAGGTTCCTTGGGCATTGGGGTTCACCTTCTCTCACCGTTCTTGGGAACCACGTGGTGACCACAATGAAAATAAGCC
This sequence comes from Bos javanicus, assembly GCF_032452875.1. NCBI lineage: Eukaryota > Metazoa > Chordata > Mammalia > Artiodactyla > Bovidae > Bos > Bos javanicus. The sequence goes on from NC_083892.1 coordinate 22,742,427, forward strand.
TGGGGCGGGTCTGTTGGATGAGACGATCGTGTGGAGCTGAAATGAGCTGTCTGGATGAGGCCTTCCCCAGGCCCAGGCCTCAGGCAGCTCACTAGCTGACCACAGAAGTACAAGGGAGCCCTGACCTGAACTGCCCAGCCATCTTGCAGAATCGTGAGCTTTAAGCCACTATGTTTGGGGATAGTTTGTTACCCCGCAGTAGCTAACCCATACAGGTGGGGATGCAGGTTGGGAGCAGAAGGCAAAGTATTGGTTGAATGTTTCCTGCTGTTGAAAAAAATTTGCAAGCGTAAGAGTTGCGAGTTTTATTTGGGGAAAAATGAGCACTGTATCCTGGGAGACACTATTTCAGATAGATCTGAGAAACTGCTCCAAGAAGTGGCTGCAGTCTGATGGCTGCTAGATGGCAGGTGTTTCTTCCTTCCCGAGTTCCCTCAGGGCTCACCAGCTCACCATCCATGGTGGCTGCAATTGCTAATGACTAGGACATCCTTTGTTTATAGGAAACACTCCATTTCTCACTTCACAAATGCTTGTTCTGTGTCAAGCTGTGTGCCATGAATTAAGATCTACTGATGGACATGGCAGGCGTGCTCTCTGCACTCACAGAGCACCAGCCATCAGTGCCCCCCGCCTCCCCACCAACAAAAAACTTGGCTATTTCAATACCCTGTGGCAAGTCCAGGAGGGTGCTCTGGGGAGAGAAAGAGATGTGTGAGCTGACATCTGAGGATGTGCCAGGTGAGTGGGCCCTGGAGGCGGGGTTGGGGGCGGGGTGATGAAAGAGAGAGAGAAGAGAGCCCCTGACTGTAATGTGGGACCATTTAGAAGAGACCAGCTGTGTGCTGCCCAGCGGCAAATGTTTCCTCTGGGAGGTCATGGAGATGTCCCAGGGTGCTCACGGTATACTTTTAAGGCATCCATTCTCAACGGAGGTGATATTGCCCCCACTGGAGCAAAAATTGCTTAGGGTGAGGGTTGTCCAACTCTTTGCAACCCTGTAGACTGTAGCCTACCAAGTTCCTCTGTCCTTGGAATTCTCCAGGCAAGAATACTGGAGTGGGTTGCCATTTCCTCCTCCAAGGGATCTTCCCGACCCAGGGATTGAACCTGAATCTCCTGCATTGGCAGGCAGATTCTTTACCACTGAGCCATCAGGGAAGCCCAGGTTTAGGGTGGTTATTAGCCCTCCAAAGAACCACAGGATGTAAACAGATATGAAATATTATCTGTGGCATTAGTGGGCTTCTTCGGTGGCTCAGAAGGTAAAGAATCCACCTGCAACACAGGAGACCTGAGCAGGGCACGACCACCCACTCCAGTATTTTGGCTGAGAATTCCGTGGACAGAGGAGCCTGGAAGACTACAGTCCATGGGGTCACAAACAGATATGAAATATTACTTGTGGTATTAGTGCTTAATAGAGGGGTGATAATTTTTTTTAATATTTTATTTATTTTATTTTTTAACTTTACAATATTGTATTGGTTTTGCCATATATCAAAATGAATCCACCACAGGTATACATGTGTTCCCCATCCTGACCCCTCCTCCCTCCCCATAAGTCTCCGCAGGGGGGAGATCATGGAAAACAATGGTTGAGAAACACTGTTTTAAGGGAATCCATATCCAGGGCCTCACCTTGTGCAATCTGCTCCCTTTCTCCATGCCCTCCCACTTCTCCAAAGAGCATCCTTCTGCCCCGTCTCACATCTGTGCTGCTGGTTTGCTCTTGGAATTAAAACCTGGGAGAGGGGAGAACAAAGAAATACTGGTACTGGCTGGCACTGAGAAAGTGAATAAATAATACTGACCAAGTATCAAGCAAGTCCTTTTTAGATTTGAAGGATTCTTCGCTCTCAACCAAATTGAAGGGGGATACAATAGCTTAGCATGCTTTGAACTTTTTTTTAAAAGCAATAGATTTGAAAGAAGTTTTTTTAAAGAATAGGTTATTTTCAGCATATAACTCAAAAGGTGTTCAAAGAAATGTGTAGCATTGCTATAGAAACCTCCTTCTATTTGTTTTTGTGAAAGCTCTCTCCTTGCCTACTGTAAAAATGAAAAATAGAAATTGAGTTGGTGCTGAGCCCTGTCTTACAAAAATAAGCTAGAGTCATCTTGGGATATATGAACTCATTAAATAAATAAGCAAAACTTGCTCTATCCATTTCATTAAAAGATATATTTCCTCTAAAATTTTATTTTTTATGTTTAATCATTATCAGCATGTGCAGTATAGTTGGGGTATGTCAATCAATTGTCTACTGAAAGTAATTGTAATGATAACTCAATCCATAAAGGAATAAACAACATTTAGAGTCACTGTTCACAGAAAATTTATACAAGTATTAATTTCTCTCTCTCTTTCTCTGTGCAGACATGTATTTCCATAAGATCTTATAGAAAACCTGACTGAACATTTTGGCCAATCCAATATATGTATTTGATTTTGCCTATAAATGGAATTATATGCTGCATACTGTATTATGAACTATTTTTACCCCAAAGTTTTACAACAATATATAGAGATCTGTATGCACAGCACACATACAGATCTACAACAGAGGTGGGACAATTTTTTTTAAGGGTCAGATAATTAATATTTTAGACTTGGTGGATCAAGAGGATATTTTATACTTAATAACTATTTGAAGTGTGAAAGGCTTCTTACATCATATTCAAAAAGCCACTAACACCTGAAACTCACACCACTTTGTAAATCAATTATACTCCAATAAATAAAATAAAAAGCCATTTACTTAAGTGGTAGTCTTTTGTTAACGTATATCTATGTTGCTTCCATATTAATTCAATATTATAAATATGTGGCAATTATGCACAATCCTTCTGTATAAATCTTTTCACACTTATCTGTTTACCTCCAAAGGACGTTGTTGTTCATTTGCTAAGTCACGGCTGACTCTTTGCGTCCCTAAGGACTGCAGCACACCAGGCTCCTCTGTCCTCCACTATCTCTTGGAATTTACTCAAATAAGTGAAAAAAAGACATCTCGTTGATGTTCTTACACTTCTTTAGTTACCATGACTGTCTTTTCACACATTATTGTGAACTTATTATTTCCAATTCCCTGTTTGTGTCTTTTCTCCATTTTTCTCTGTGGTTATTTTTTCACATTGATTTCTAAGAGCTCTTTACCCAGTAAGGGCAGTGACATTTGTCATTTATGTGCAGTATTTTCCCCCAGTTTTTCATTTTTCTTGTCTATGCTAATCATTTTTTTCTTTCTTGGTTTAGAAGTTATATATTTTATCTGTTTCAGGTTGATTCCTTTTCCAGTATAATAGATGTTCATGCATGTCAAGCCTCTCATGATTACAAAAATATTTACCCATGTTTTATTTTAGGGCTTTTATGACCCTTTTTTACATTTTTTTAGTGTCCGTAGTATTTGTTAATCATTTATTTATCAAGAGAGACTATTCCTTAGCCCAGATATTTATCATTCCATAGTTCAGGAACATAGGTAAGTGACAAAGTTCTATGGAACTCAACCCAAAGAAATTGTGTTCAAACTCACTTTTCACTCTGAAAGATACCAGCTTTCCTTATGTCCTCAAAATCTTCCATAGAGTCATAATTCCTGTAGGAATCTGCATATGCCTCCTTCCTTGGTTCGTCACTAGCAAACTTACAGAAAGTTGCAACTCCCAGGGAGACAATGAACGCTCCAACCATGTGAAATCACAGATGCGTGATCCGAAGGTTTCGTCAAAGAACTGGACAAGGTAGTTTTTCTTTTCTACAGCTCAACAACATGGTCTTTCCATATGGATAGAGAAATGGACCTCTCTTTTACATGTTAAACTTTGGCTCATTTAGAATTTATTTTGAAGTACAGAATGAGATAAATATTTTATTGTTTTAAAAATAAGCCTAACCAATTTTCCTATTTAAGTATCTTTAATCCATGATTTTGAACCGCAATTTATATTTCTATGCATATGCTTACATGTGTGTGTGCTAAGTTGCATCAGTCGTGTCTGACTCTCTGTGACCCTATGGACTTCAGCTCATCAGGCTCCTCTGTCCATGGGATTTTCCAGGCAAGAATACTGGAGTGGTTTGACATGCCCTCCTCCAAGGGATCTTCCTGACCCAGGGTTCGAACCCAAGTCTCATGTCTTCCTTATTGGCAGGCAGGTTCTTTACCAGTAGTACCCCCTGGGAGGGCTTCCCTGGCGGCTCAGATGGTAAAGAATCTGCCTGCAATGCGGGAGACCTGGGTTCAATTCCTGGGTTGGGAAGATCCCCTGGAGGAGAGCATGGCAACCCACTCTGGTATTCTTGCTTGAGAATCCCCATGGACAGAGGAGCTACAGTCTATAGGGTCACAAAGAGTCGGACACAACTGAACGACTTAAGTACCACCTGGGAAGCCCTTCCATGTATATATTTGGGTTTAAAAGAACTCATTTTAAAAGCCTACCAGCTATCAAGGAACTGAATATTATGACTCCAGCAAGTTATTCACTTCCAGACCTACATGTAGAATTTCTTAAAAAGCAATATATGGCTTATCTTTAACTGGAAGCTTTTTTACCTGATAGCAATGTGTATATCAAAGGTAAAACTCTTATTATTCAGGTTGAAAGGATTGTTTTTATTTCTCCTAAGCACAAAAATAAGGGTATTTAGAATTGAGAAATATAGCTGAATAAGTGCTATCCATTTGTGCTCTATCTATATGTATATGTAACCATGATTGTGGGAATAAAATAGTTAGCAGATTTCTAATTTAAAAAAATAGAAGTGCAACAAGCAACAAAGGTTTACTGTATAGCACAGGAAACTATAGTCAATATCTTGTAATAACCTATAATGGAAAATTATTTCAAAAATAATATATGTGTATAACTGAATCACACACAAAAAAGGATTCTACTCTTTGAAATTTAGTAATGTTTATCTTTTTGCCAGTTTTTCCAAATGTCCTATGGACATCTAATAACAATGTATGAGATACAAAAGTTTAAATTTATTTGTGTAGGATATAAGATTCATATAAATCAATATAAATAGATATATATCATATTTAAATTATTAATGACATCATTCAAGATGCTCCTAATCTTATTTTTTTTGTACTTGATAAAATATTCTCAGAGAAATGTTAATATGTCTATGATTATATATTTTTTCTTTTCCCTTATATTTCTTCTGATTTTTGCTTTATGTATCTTTGTTTCTTTGTTGTTAGGTATCTAATGGTTTATGATGTCTATCTTCTTTGTGAATTGTACCTTTTATCATTAAAAATATTCATCTTTGCGTCATTAAAAAAATAATATAAAATAGTTCGCAGAGTGAGTTGCCACACTTAAAGAGTTAAAAAAAATTGTAAGATGACATTTCACCAAGTTCAGACAATAAAAAAGGCACCAGTTGGGAAGCAGTTTTGGTTAAATTCCAGCTCCACATTTTATGGCAAAGCCCTTCTCTTTTCTTGGCCTCAGCTCTCTCATCTTTAAAATGGGTTCGTAATGATAAACCCTGCCTCACACAAGTTAGGAGGACTAAATGAAATAAAGCAGGAACTCACTATGCCCAGGGTATTTATATCCAGGTACCCTCAGACCTGTGGCCTTAATTTTACCCTCCCAGGAAACGCAGTAATACCTTCTGTTCCTTTATGTAACAAGCCAGCTCCTGACTGTGGAGTACACTAGCTGAGTCCTTGACCTTTGGCTTTGTTCACATCCATTCCTACCCCATGACTCCTGCAGTCCTGCTCTCATTACAGGCCAGCATCACTTGACTTCCATTCTTGCCCCAGCCCAGAAAGTCCTTGCCCACCCGTGGGTGAGACATTGAAGCTCCTAACAGAGGTCACCATAACCTTTGAACTTGCTGCAATGGGCTGCTGGCTGGAGTCCCGCTTGGTGCTGCCACCCTTCCCTTCCCTTTAAGGATAATGACGATATGTAATTCTCACCTTGGCACTTGCATTCCCAAAGGGAATGGGAATGCAGGTGACTACTCTTACAGTCATAATTTCTGGCATGGTGACAGAGGAGGTGCAACCTGTCTGTTGGCCCAAAGTCAGGTCTACTTGGGAGCAGCCATAAACTCCAGGGAAGTTCATCTGAAGGTGGCTTTTGCTCTCCCATTCTTCCTTTACAACAGTTATTTTTGTGCCTGCCACACCTCCCTGATTTGACTGTAAAGTTCACCAGACATTATCTCTTGATCCTCTCCATTCTGGGTGGATAGGTGTGTCACAGGATGACTGAAACGTTGTCCTACCCCAACCCCTCCACCCCGTGAACAGGAACAATTCTCTGTGGTCCTGAAACACCAAGGAAATATTTGCTTGTTTAGATTTCAAGAATTCTGAAAAGCAAATAGTAATTGTGGAAGAAAAGAGTATATTAAGCGGGATGCTTCTTTCTTTCTTTCCTTCTTTCTTCCTCCCTCTCTCTCGTCCTCCCTTTCTTCGTTTCTCCTGTTTCATTCCCTTTCTTTCTCTCTTTCAAGTGACAGAAACTCAGCTCCAACTGTCTTCAGAAAGGAAAAGATCTAAGAAGACAGTCCAGAGTGGCTGGATCAGCGCCATAATATAGATGTCATCAATCCTGTCTCCCTCTTGGCTTTATTTTCCTCTACATGGCTCTGTTCTCTTAGGACTCATCTCTTCTGATGACAAAGATGGTGGTTAGTGGCTCCAGGCCTCTATTGTCCCCCTCAGTAACCCCAGAGTAAGAACACTTCTTTTCTTTATTGAAAGAGCACTTTAATGAATAAAGAAAGGTCCCCAAAATCTTCCGAAAAATTCTCAGGATTGCATGTGAATGGCTTGATTTGAATCGTATGCTCCGTGCTCAACCAGTCAGGATGGTCTTGGAAATGGACTGTCTCACTGGCTTAATGCCCCTGAAAGGTTGGGGCGCTGAATAATGGGGGAGGCGGTGGTGACAGCTCTACCCAAATTGTGTGAAAGTGAAAGTCGCTCAGTCGTGTCCAACTTTGTGACCCCATGGATTGTAGCCTGCCAGGCTCCTCTGTCCATGGGATTCTCTAGGAAAGAATACCTGGAGTGAGTTGCCATTCTCTTCTCCAGGGGCTCTTCCCAAACCAGGGATCGAATACAGGTATTCCGCATTGCAGGCAGATTCTTTACTGTCGGAGTCACCAGGGAAGCTCATTTTGTGTGAACAGAGAGTCGAAGACATGTGGTTCTCTCAAGGAAGTCAAGATGCTATTACCAAAGAGAATTCCAGAAAAACATCTATTTCTGCTTTATTGACTATGTCAAAGGCTTTGACTGTGTGGATCACAATAAACTGTGGAAAATTCTGAAAGAGATGGGAATACCAGACCACCTGACCTGCCTCTTGAGAAATTTGTATGCAGGTCAGGAAGCAAGAGTTAGAACTGGACATGGAACAACAGGCTGACTCCAAATAGGAAAAGGAGTAGTCAAGGCTGTATATTGTCACCCTGCTTATTTAACTTACATGCAGAGTACATCATGAGAAACGCTGGGCTGGATGAAGCACAAGCTGGAATCAAAATTGCCAGGAGAAATATCAATAAGCTCAGCTATGCAGCTGACACCACCCTTATGGCAGAAAGTGAAGAAGAACTAAAGAGCCTCTTGATGCAAGTGAAAGAAGAGAGTGAAAAAGTTGACTTAAAGCTCAACATTCAAAAAACTAAGATCATGGCATCCAGTCCCATCACTTCATGGGAAATAGATGGGGAAACAGTGGAAACAGTGTCAAACTTTAGGTGGTTGCAGCCATGAAATTAAAAGACGCTTATTCCTTGGAAGGAAAGTTATGACCAACCTAGACAGCATATTAAAAAGCAGAGTCATTACTTTGTCAGCAAAGGTCCATCTAGTCAAGGCTATGGTTTTTCCAGTAGTCATGTATGGATGTGAGAGTTGGACTGTAAAGAAAGCTGAGCACCAAAGAATTGATGCTTTTGAACTGTGGTGCTAGAGAAGACTCTTGAGAGTCCCTTGGACTACAAGGAGATTCTACCATTCCATCCTAAAGGAGATCAGTCCTGAGTGTTCATTGGAAGGACTGATGTTGAAGCTGAAACTCCAGTACTTTGGCCACCTCATGAGAAGAGTTGACTCATTGGAAAAGGCCCTGGTGCTGGGAAAGATTGAGGGCAGGAGGAGAAGGGGACAACAGAGGATGAGATGGTTGGATGGCATCGCTGACTCAATGGACATGAGTTTGAATAAGCTCCGGGAGTTGGTGGTGGACAGGGAGGCCTGGTGTGCTGTGGTCCATGGGGTTGCAAAGAGTCGGACAGGACTGAGAGACTGAACTGAACTGATTACCAAAGGAAGGAGAAATTAGATCTTAAGTAGGCACTAACGTCAGATATCCACAGTGGGGGTAGGACAGCAGAGAGAGCAAGAGAGAGGGAGAGAGAGAGACTGTTAGAGAAGCAGTGACAGAGAAAAACGGAGACAAAATTTTAAGAAAACAAGTGCCCTTTTAAAAGAAAGCAATCGAGGAAGAATTATTACACCCATGTTCACAGCAGCATTATTCACAATAATTAAAAGGTGAAAGTAAGACCAATATCCATAAACAGATGAGTGGATAAACAAGATGAGGTCTATCTATACAATAGAATATCATAGAGTCTTTAAAAGGGAGCAAATTCTGACACCTGCTACCACATGGATGAACCTTGAGGACATTATGCTCAGTGAAACAAGCCAGTCACAAAAGGACAGAGCTTGTATGGTTCCATTATATGAAGTCTTTGGAATCGTCAAATTCACAGAAACAGAAAGTAGAATGGTGGTTGCTTAGTGGGGGCAGGGAGAGGGGGAAATGGGAAGTTAGGGGACAGAATTTCAGTTTGAGAAAGTTCTGGAGATGAATAATAGTGACGATTGCACAATAGTGTGAATGTACCTAACACTGCTTAACTGTATACTTAAAATGTTAAATTTTATTTAATTATTTATAACCAGAGAGAAAACCTTAGTTTTTTCTCTAATTATGGCGATCGGGAGCTACTCTCTAATTGTGGTGTGTGGGCTTCTAAGTGTAGTGTCTTCTCTTGCTGCTGAGCAGGGGGTCTAGGCATGCAGGCTTCAATAGTTGTGGAACATGGCCTTAGTTGCTCCATGGCATGTGGGATCTTCCTGGACCAGGGATGGAAAGTGTGTCTCCTGCATTAGCAGGCAGACTCTTTATCACTGAGCCACCAGGGAAGCCCTAAAATGTTAAATTTCGTGTTAGGTGTATTTTACCTTAATAAAAAATTAAATTAGAAAAGAACCACTTATAACTGGGAAAACTTTTCCCTACTTTCCTAAACTAAGGAAACATTTTACCCCATGCCTCCCAGACTTTGCCTAGTACAGCGCTCTGCAAACAGAAGAAATCATCAAGAATTTGCTGGATACATTATAAAGCAACATAAGATGTTCAGGCCCCATTACCAGCAATAATATCTGAGCAATTATTGAGGTCATCATCCTTCAAATGCCACATCAGCCCTGAATGCTTGGGTCTGGGCCCTCTGGTCTTACAGGGGCTTCATCAGCACCTTGTGGATATTGGGTAACTCAAATTCCCTTCTGTTCCACACTCCACCACCTCTGAGGACATTTGGCAGTATCGGGAGACATTTTTAGTTGTCACAACTCTGGGTAATATAAGACCAGAGAAGCTGGGGATTATCCGACAATGTGACTGAGCACACACACATCCTACAATGACAGAGCAGCCCCCCAACAAAGAATGTGAAGTGAAGTGAAAGTTGCTCAGTCATGTCCGACTCTTTGCAACCCCATGGACTGTAGCCTGCCAGGTTCCTTTGTCCATGGAGTTCTCCAGGCCAGAATACTGGAGTGGGTTGCCGTTCCCTTCTCCAGGGGATCTTCCCAACCTGAGGGTTGAACCCAGGTCTCTGGCTTTGCAGGTGGATTCGTTATCATCTGAGCCACCAGGGAAACCCCCAACCAAGAATATTCAGTCCTAAGTGTCAATATTTTGGTGTGTGAGCCAGCCTCAGAATCCTTTCCAAAACTCCGTCTTTGTCTCTTTCTCTCACACATACACACACAGAATCATGCAAAACACACAGGCACACACATGCTACATACCTACCCTCACCTATGCCCTCCTAGACATCTCCCTCAGTGCAGTTCAGTCGCTCAGTCGTGTCCGACTCTTTGCGACCCCATGAATCGCAGCACGCCAGGCCTCCCTGTCCATCACCAACTCCCGGAGTTCACCCAGACTCACGTCCATCGAGTCAGTGATGCCATCCAGCCATCTCATCCTCTGTCGTCCCCTTCTCCTCTTACCCCCAATCCCTCCCAGCATCAGAGTCTTTTCCAGTGAGGCAACTCTTCACATGAGGTGGCCAAAGTACTGAAGTTTCAGCTTTAGCATCATTCCTTCCAAAGAAATCCCAGGACTGATCTCCTTTAGAATGGACTGGTTGGATCTCCTTGCAGTCCAAGGGACTCTCAAGAGTCTTCTCCAACACTACAGTTCAAAAGCATCAATTCTTCGGTGCTCAGCCTTCTTCACAGTCCAACTCTCACATCCATACATGACCACAGGAAAAACCATAGCCTTGACTAGACGAACCTTTGTTGGCAAAGTAATGTCTCTGCTTTTGAATATGCTGTATAGGTTGGTCATAACTTTCCTTGCAAGGAGTAAGCATCTTTTAATTTCATGGCTGCAGTCACCATCTGTAGTGATTTTGGAGCCCAGAAAAATAAAGTCTGACACTGTTTCCACTGTTTCCCATCTATTTCCCATAAAGTGATGGGACTGGATGCCATGATCTTCGTTTTCTGAATGTTGAGCTTTAAGTCAACTTTTTCACTCTCCACTTTCACTTTCATCAAGAGGCTTTTGAGTTCCTCTTCACTTTCTGCCATAAGGGTGGTGTCATCTGCATATCTGAGGTTATTGATATTTCTCCCGGCAATCTTGATTCCAGCTTGTGCTTTTTCCAGTCCAGTGTTTCTCATGGTGTACTCTGCATATAAGTTAAATAAACAGGGTAACAATATACAGCTTTGACGTATTCCTTTTCCTATTTGGAACCAGTCTGTTGTTCCATGTCCAGTTCTAACTGTTGCTTCCTGACCTGCATACAAATTTCTCAAGAGGCAGACCAGGTGATCTGGTATTCCCATCTCTTTCAGAATTTTCCACAGTTTATCGTGATCCACACAGTCAAAGGCTTTGGCATAGTCAATAAAGCAGAAATAGATGTTTTTCTTGAACTCTCTTGCTTTTTCCATGATCCAGCGGATGTTGGCAATTTTATCTCTGGTTCCTCTGCCTTTTCTAATACCAGCTTGAACATCAGGAAGTTCACGTTCACATATTGCTGAAGCCTGGCTTGGAGAATTTTGAGCATTACTTTACTAGCGTGTGAGATGAGTGCAATTGTGCGGTAGTTTGAGCATTCTTTGGCATTGCCTCTTTTTGGGATTGGAATGAAAACTGACCTTTTCCAGTCCTGTGGCCACTGCTGAGTTTTCCAAATTTGCTGGCATATTGAGTGCAGCACTTTCACAGCATCATCTTTCAGGATTTGAAATAGTTCAACTGGAATTCTATCACCTCCACTAGCTTTGTTTGTAGTGATGCTTTCTAAGGCCCACTTGACTTCACATTCCAGAATGTCTGACTCTAGGTCAGTGATCACACCATTGTGATTATCTGGGTCGTGAAGATCTTTTTGTACAGTTCTTCTGTGCATTCTTGGCATCTCTTCTTAATATCTTCTGCTTCTGTTAGATCCATACCATTTCTGTCCTTTATTGAGCCCATCTTTGCATGAAATGTTCTCTTGGTATCTCAAATTTTCTTGAAGAGATCTCTAGTCTTTCCCATTCTGTTGTTTTCCTCTATTTCTTTGCATTGATCACTGAAGAAGGCTTTCTTATCTCTCCTTGTTATTCTTTGGAACTCTGCATACAAATGGGTATATCTTTCCTTTTCTCCTTTGCTTTTCGCTTCTCTTCTTTTCACAGCTATTTGTAAGGTCTCCCCAGACAGCCATTTTGCTTTTTTGCATTTCTTTTCCATGGGGATGGTCTTGACCCCTGTCTCCTGTACAATGTCATGAACCTCATTCCATAGTTCATCAGGCACTCTATCTATCAGATCTAGGCCCTTAAATCTATTTCTCACTTCCACTGTATAATCATAAGGGATTTGATTTAGGTCATACCTGAATGGTCTAGTGGTTTTCCCTACTTTCTTCAATTTAAGTCTGAATTTGGCAATAAGGAGTTCATGATCTGAGCCACAGTCAGCTCCTGGTCTTGTTTTTGCTGACTGTCTAGAGCTTCTCCATCTTTGGCTGCAAAGAATATAATCAATCTTATTTCTGTTGACCATCTGGTGATGTCCATGTGTAGAGTCTTCTCTTGTGTTGTTGGAAGAGGGTGTTTGCTATGACCAGTGCATTTTCTTGGCAAAAGTCTATTAGTCTTTGCCCTGCTTTATTCTGTATTCCAAGGCCAAATTGCCTGTTACTCCAGGTGTTTCTTGACTTCCTACTTTTGCATTCCAGTCCCCTATAATGAAAAGGACATCTTTTTTGGGTGTTAGTTCTAAAAGGCCTTGTAGGTCTTCATAGAACCGTTCAACTTCATCTCCCTGGTCTCTGTTAATTTTCAGTGAGTTAAAAGAAGTTTATAGCATACAAATAAACTTCTAAAATTAGATTCTTGCTCAATATCCTTTAAAGCAAAGGACCATGCAATAAATTTGTCTTGAATTTAGTTCTGTGCCTGGAATTTTATATATAACAGAGCAGATAAAGTGAGGGAGAATGGCATTCGGACTTAGCTGTCTCACAAAAAAGGATCTTGCTGTCCTCCCTACCAAGTTCTCTTGAACCTGCTGACCTCAACAGACACATGTAAACCAATCAATGAAGTCTGACACACAAGCAGACCTTCTGGAGGCTGGAGAGGGGGCTGGAGGTGAGGAAAGGAATATATGTTGTTTGGAAAACGATGTTTAATATGATCATACAATTTTATTTTGAGAAATATATAAATATTATCATTTTTATGTTTCATGAAAGGTGGTATTATTTGCAGTCTGACACTTTTTATTAGAGTCAGGAGTTAAATTTTACGTTTGACTGACAGAAACTCACTTTTACAACAAAGTCATAAAAATAAAAGCAAAATCAAAGAAGTTCACTATTTCACTTCTTCTACTGCTTTTAATTTTACACCCAGTTACTTCTGATGAGTTAGGCTCAGCCATTTTCAAACCCACCAAATAATGGTTTCCCCTCTTTCAGTGTAAAAACAAGTCTGAATGTTTTTCTCTAAGTTTGTCACAGAATTCTAGATCCTTTTTAAAAACGTTTGAAGACTTAACTTTTTTTGCTGTTTATCAACTTCACCTTATCCCTAAGCTTACCATCCAATTTCTCTCCTATTATTGGGATAAACTAGTACTCTAAACTTTTGAGAAAAGCATATTTTTCTACTCAGGCTAGATTTTCTGAATAAGTTAGAAAATCCGGAGAAGGAGAAGACAGAGAATAAAATAAATTTGGAGGAGATCCTTAAGAGCAAGGCCTTTTCCTTAACTCAGCCCCAGTGCAGAGTTCTCTTATCTGGAAGTTCATTTTCACAAGTGAGATAAAGCCAAGTGAGTTTGACTTACAAGACAATGAAAAGACAAGACACAGACTAGGAGAAGAAGCTGCCAAACACATTATTGGTTAAGTCTTTGTCTTGTTCACAAAAAAAATGCACAATGTGAGAGCTGCAAGTTTGCTGTTTGGGGCACAATGAGGACTGCGGTCAGGGAGACAGCACCTCAAATAGCCCTGAGAAACTGCTCCAGAGAGGTAGGATGAAAGGTCAGTATATGTTTAATTTTGGTGAAGGAGGAATACATGCAATGAAGCACATATTCTTCCAGAACTTTCCTGCTGGTCTCATGAAGCTTTAGCTAGTCACTAGGAACAGTTATCACCAGGAAGGATTTTAGTGCTTTTCTAAATGTGAGGAGATACAAGAATTGGGCTCATAAAATCAGCTCCTGAAAATATCTATCTATCAGAAGACCTGTCCTGCCAGTTTTTTCCCTGAGCACAGAGTACCTCATTTCTGCTCTCCACACTGAGCTCCTTTCAGGTAGTACTGAAAATCAGCAGCTGTAGCAGCATATGCTTTAATCTTTGTAGAGGTAGATGGCAAGTGATCACTGCAAGTGCCAATATGTAGTTGACAGTCTCCAGAGTATATATAGTATTATCCAAAATCAGTAATAAGAAAACAAAGAACCAAAATTTTTTTTGAATGGCTTAAACAGTTGAACAGACATTTCTGCAAAGAAGATAGGCTGCTGCTGCCGCCACTAAGTCGCTTCAGTCGTGTCCAACTCTGCCCGACCCCATAAATGGCAGCCCACCAGGCTCCCCGTCCCTGGGATTCTCCAGGCAAGAGCACTGGAGTGGGTTGCCATTTCCTTCTCCAATGCATGAAAGTGAAAAGTGATAGGCTGATGGCATGTAAATACATGAAAAGATGTTCAACAAAATTAGTTATAATTAATGCAAGTTAAAACCACAATAAGATACCACTATCCATCTATTAGCAACTAAAAGCCTTGCATATGGGAATCTATAATCACTTTGAAAAACAATTTGGTGGTTTCTTAAAAGTTACATAACACACCTACCATTCTACTTTTAGGTATTTACTCAAGAGAAGTGAAAGCAGGCTTCCCTGGTGGTACAGTGAATAGGAATCTGCCTGCCAATGCAGGAGACATGAGTTCGATCCTTGGTCTGGGAAGATTCCACATGCTGAGGAGCAACTAAAGCCCATGCACCACAACTACTGAGCCTGTGCACCTAGAGCCCACGCTCTGCAACAAGAGAAGCCACTGCAATGAGAAGCCCTTGTACTGGGCTTCAAAGAGTAGCCCCCAATCACTGCGGAGCCAGAGAAAGCAGGTCTTTCCCAGCACAGCAGAAAAACAAAAAACAAACAAAAAAACCAATAAATAAGTAATAAAAAACAGAGAGAAATGAAATTATATATTACTACTAAGACTTGTGGAGAAGGCAATGGCAACCCACTCCAGTACTCTTGCCTGGGAAATCCCGTGGACGAAGGAGCCTGGTAGGCTGCAGTCCATGGGGTTGCAAAGAGTCAGACAGGATTGAGCAACTTTACTTTCACTTTTCACTTCCATGCATTGGAGAAGGAAATGGCAACCCACTCCAGTGCTCTTGCCTGGAGAATCCCAGGGACGGGGGAGCCTGGTGGGCTGCCGTCTATGGGGTCGCACAGAGTCGGACATGACTGAAGCGACTTAGCAGCAACAGCAGCAACCAAGACTTGTACAAAAATGTTCATGGCAACTTTACTGGTAGCATCCCCAAACTTGGATAATGTCCATTCAGGATGAAGGGATAAAAAATAGAATACTACACAGCCACCAAAAGAAATTAATTTTGGACCCACAACAAGACAGATGAATCAAAAGTAAATACACTGAATGAAAGTAGCCAGATAAAAAAAGAACACATGCTGTTTGATTCTATTTCTTTTTTTTTTTAATTTTTAAACTTTTTCACAATTTTTAAAGGTTACACTCTGTTTGCAGTGGTTGCAAAATATTAGCTATATTCTTCATGTTGTACAATACATCCTCATAGCCTGTCTTACACCCAACAGTTTTACCTCCACTCCCCAACCCTTTATTGCTCCTCTCCCCATTCCTTGCTGTTAATCACTGCTGCTACTGCTACTGCTAAGTTGCTTCAGTCGTGTCCAACTCTGTGCGACCCCAGAGACGGCAGCCCACCAGGCTCCTCTGTTACTAGTTCTCTATAAATTAGATTCTATTTCTAGGAAATTCTAGAAAATTAGAACTAGCTTATGGTGGGAGAAAGCAGATTAGTGATTGAGAACAGAAACAGGGTCAGAAGGAAACCTGGGGAGACGATACGTTCATGTTCAGCATATTGATTGGAGCGCGTTTCATGGGTATGCTGCTAAGTCGCTTCAGTCGTGTCTGACTCTGTGCAACCCCATAGATGGCAGCCCTGTCCATGGGGAAGACCAGGCTTCCCTGTCCCTGGGATTCTCCAGGCAAGAACACTGGAGTGGGTTGCCACTTCCTTCTCCAATGCATGAAAGTGAAAAGTTAAAGTGAAGTCGCTGAGTCGTGTCCGACTCTAGCGACCCCATGGACTGCAGCCTACCAGGCTCCTCCGTCCATGGGGTTTTCTAGGCAAAAGTACTGGAGTGGGGTGCCATTGCCTTCTCCGTTCATGGGTATACCATAGGTCAAAGCATCGGTGGTACACTTGACCCGTAATTTATTGTCTATAAGTTGTACCTCAATAAAGCTTTTTTAGAAATAATAAAAAACCAAATGAGTCTCTCAAAAGATATCTCTCGTTTCTTTTTTTTTTTGCTAGTTGGTGGTGGCTCAGATGGTGAAGAATTCACCTGCAATGCATAAGACCTGGGTCGGGAAGGTCCCCTGGAGAAGGGAATGGCAACCCCCTCCAGTATTCTTGCCTGGAGAATTCCATGGACAGAGGGGCTTGACAGGCTACCGTCCGTGGGGTCACAAACAGTCATGACTGAACGATTAACACTTTTGTAACTTTTTTCACCTTCACCTCTTACAGAGACATTTGGCCTGTAATAGCATAGGCTCTGGAGTTAGCAAACTATTTCTGACCCTAATTACCTCTAACCTTTAGTGAGTCACTAGATCTTTGAACTGCGGTTTCCTCGGCTGCAAAATGGGAACAACGCCCACCTCACAGGACTGTCATGAGAGCCAACAGGGTGATGTTTGTTAAATGCTCAGTACAAGCCTGAAAGAGGTCTTGCTGGCTGTTAACCTGTATTGCTATTGATGACAATTC
This sequence comes from Bos javanicus, assembly GCF_032452875.1. NCBI lineage: Eukaryota > Metazoa > Chordata > Mammalia > Artiodactyla > Bovidae > Bos > Bos javanicus. The sequence goes on from NC_083892.1 coordinate 22,759,330, forward strand.
AATTACTGGAGTAACAAACAGCAGAGTGAAGACTTTTGATTTTTTTAAAAATTATTTATTATTTTTTGGCTACACTGGGTCTTTGCTGCTGCAAGGGCTTTTTCTCTAGTCGCCATGAATGAGGGCTACTTCCTAGTTGTGGTATGCAGGCTTCTCATTGCGGCGGCTTCTCTTGTTATGGACACAGGATCTAGGGCGCACAGGCTCAGTGGTTGCGGCCCTCAGGCTTAGTTGCTCCGCAGCCTGTGGGATCTTCCTAGGCCAGGGGTCAAACCCATGTCCTCTCCATTGGCAGGCGGATTCTTAACCACTGGACCACCAGCAAAGTCCAAGGCTTCTGATTCTTAATGGCAATTTCTAAATGCGCACATTTTTGTATTTTATGGGAATAAAACATTGTAAGCAACAATGTAGAGATAGAATTCAGTGTCTTCTTCTTAGGTACCATTGATTCACCTACAGATTTCCTCTTGGTTATGTCCGGAAGGTTACTTCTTAAAATATAATAGATTGGGTTTATTTTAAACTTTTTATTGAAGTACAATGTATGTACAGAGAAGTACATGCATCATTAACAGCTTGATGAATTTTCAGAGTGAACTCACCCTTTGCCAGAACCCAATCAAGAAACAGAAAGTGATGGAGCCAGGAAGTCTCCACGTGCCCGTCTCAGTCACTACCTCCCAAAGTTTGTCCTTGAACTTTCTATTCCACTGTTCGTGCTCTTTCGTGTCTGACTTCTTTCCCTTTGTTTGAGAGATTCATTCAATTGCTGGCCCTTCCATGTGATTTACATTTTCATGATGTTTTCTCTCTTACACCTTTACAAAACATTATATCTTTGTTGAGACATGAAGGATGAGTAAGATTTTGTCAGCATTAGGGAGCAGTTTGGGTAAAAGAAACAGACTGTCCAAAGGCTTGATGCTGAGTGAAACAATGGGATGTTCAGGACACTGAAAGTAGACATTCTTTCTAGGGTAGATGGTTCCTATTTAGTTCAACTGTTTCCAGCATTATGACCATTCAGCTTTTGCTACCAATAGAGAATAATGAAATCAATGTCCCTCACCAGTTGGAGCTTTTGTGTGTTTGTAAGTGTTTGTGTATTTATTTTGGTTACCCTGGCTGTTTCACGGCTGCGCACGGGCTTTACCTAGGTGTGGTGAGTGGGGGCTACTCTTCATTGCCATGTGCAGGCTTCTCATTGCAGGGGCTTCTCTTGTTAAGGAGCACAGGTTCCAGGTGCGCCAGCTTCAGTGGTTGAGCCACAGGGAGCTCTTTAGCTGTGGCTCACGGGCCCTAGAGTGCGAGGGCTCCAGGAGTTGCAGTGTGTGGGCTTAGTTGCCTCACGGCATCCAGAATCTTCCCAGCCCAGGGATTAAACCTGTGTCCTCTGCACTGGCAGGTGGATTCTTATCCACTGTACCACCAAGAACGTTCTAGAGTTTTTGTTTTTATAGGATCGCTTTTCAAACATAAGGCTCCTTGGGTCTAGGGGTAGGTGAATTTAAAGACTTCATGTATATTGCAAGATTGTGTTACAATATATTGTAGCTTTGTACACTTTTCCCAGAAATATATGGTTTTGCCCATTTTCTCCCTCTTTGTCAGTATGGGATGTTAATCATGTTTTTAAAATTCATCTTCTGTTGTTTCCTTTGAGTTTTTTCCTGGTTATTATCTTTTCATGTTTGTTGACACTTTGGGTTTCTTCTGTGCTAAGTCACTTCAGTTGTGTCTCTTTGCAACCCTATGTACCATAGCCCACCAAGCTCCTCTATCCATGGGATTCTCAAGGCAAGATTCCTGGAGTGGGTTGCTAGGCCCTCCTCCAGAGGATCTTCCCGAGCCAGGAATTGAACCCATGTCTCTTCCAGCTCCTGCATTGCAGGAGGATTCTTTACCGCTGAGCCACTGGGTAGAGTTATTTAATTTTAATGGTTATTACTATCCAAATAGTATATAAAATAACAAAAGCAAAAAACATGACAACATGGGAACATTCTGATTTTTTCTATGAAATATGCTCATAGTGTCAAGCTCTTCAGCAAATGGTAGACATTATTGCTACCATTAAAAATTTTTTTAAATATTTTGACCTACCTGCACAGCATGAGGAACTCCCCCGACCAGTGATTGAACCCAAGGCCCCTGCAGAGGAAGTGCTCTTAACCGCTGGACGACCATGGAAGTCCGTTGCTACCGTTTTCATTGTTGTCCCAAACGTGCAGATGGTGAGCAAATGACCTCCTGTTAACACTGAGACTTAGTGGACTTCTCCTTCAGCCCAGTGACTTTCTGGCTGTAAAGAGTTCTGACTGTCAGCTACAAGGTGGCACTTGCCATGGGCACTTTTAGAACAGGACAGTTATTACCAGACATAGAACATCAGACTGGTTCCAAATTGGGAAAGGAGTACGTCAAGGCTGTATATTGTCACCCTGCTTATTTAACTTATATGCAGAGTACATCATGTGAAATGCTGGGCTGGATGAAGCACAAGCTGGAATCAAGATTGCCAGGAGAAATATCAATAACCTCAGATACGCAGATGACACCACCCTTATGGCAGAAAGTGAAGAAGAACTAAAGAGCCTCTTGATGAAAGTTGAAAGAGGAGAGTGAAAAAGCTGGCTTAAAACTCAGCATTAAAAAAACCAAGATCATGGTATCCGGTCCCATCACTTCATGGAAAATAGAATGGGAAACAATGGAAACAGTGACAGACTTTATTTTTTTTGGCTCCAAAATTACTGCAGATGATGATTGCAGCCATGAAATTAAAAGACGCTTGCTCCTTGGAAGAAAAGCTATGACCAACCTAGACAGCATATTAAAAAGCAGTGACATTACTTTGCTGGCAAAGGTCCGTCTAGTCAAAGCTATGGTTTTTCCCATAGTCATGTATGGATGTGAGGGTTGGACCATAAAGAAGACTGAATGCCAAAGAATTGATGCTTTTGAACTGTGGTGTTGGAGAAGACTCTAGAGAGTCCCTTGGACTACAAGGAGATCAAACCAGTCAATCCTAAAGGAGATCAGTCCTGAATATTCATTGGAAGGACTGATGCTAAAACTGAAACTCCAATACTTTGGCCACCTGATACGAAGAACTGACTCATTTGAAAAGACCCTGATGCTGGGAAAGATTGAAAGCGGGAGGAAAAGGGGATGACAGAGGATGAGATGGTTGGATGGCATCCCCTACTCAATGCACTTGAGTTTGGGTAAGCTCCAGGAGATGGTGAAGGACAGGGAAGCATGGCGTGCTGCAGTCCATGGGGTTGCAAAGAATCAGTCACGACTGAGTGAATGAGCAACAATAATGGGCACTCTTTGCCTTATCATACTGTTCATGGGGTTGTTGCAGCAAGAATACGGAGTAGTTTGCCATTTCCTCCTCCGTCTACTTCTATAAGGATTAACTCATGTGCTGTTGCAGCTGCTGACCTCCAACACTATCTGAAAGGAGTTCAAGGTGGAGAGCAGAAAGGAGGCAGTCTGTACTCAGGGTAAAACCTGGCAGGACAGGTCTTTAGATAGTTAGATATTTTCAGGAGCTGATTTTATGAGCCCAATCCTTGTATCTCCTCATATCTAGAAAAGCACTAAAATCTTTCATGCTGGTGACTGTTCCTCGTGACTAACTAAAGCTTCATGAGACCAGCAGAAAGCTTCTGGGAAAATACATCCTTGAGTCAGTGTATTCCCCCTTCACTGAAATCACATATATGCGGGCCTTTCCCCTCTGACTCTTTGGAGAAGCTTCTCAGAGCCGCGGTGGGGTCTCCTAGGCTGCAGTCTCATGTTGCCCCAAATAAAACTAAACTCACAACTCTCACGTTGTGCATTTTTTTTTTAAGTTGACACAACGGGGCCCGCATGTCTGATTCTGGTTACTAGTGACTCCAAGGACATTGATATTTGAACTTGATATGGCAGGGGAGAAAATAGGGTGCTGGTGGCTTCTCCAGGGAAGGAAGATGCTCAGGTTCAAACTAAATCTGTAATCTGAGCAGCCAGAAAGGTGAAAACCAGATTCATTTCTACCAACCAACCTGCCCTGAGCTCCAAGTGAGCAATCATAGCTGCAAACAACTGGCAGAGCTATTTAAATAGAAATAAAGGCACAGTTTCAGAAGACACTGAGGTGTTCTGAGAGGCTGGGACCTGAGACCCTTTGCTGCAGTGCTTGCTCCTGGACAAACATCTCCTGGAGCAATAAAATACAAAGAAACTATAAGGGACTAACAATAACTGCCTGCATGCACAGTTGGGCCAAATTAAGGACACAGAAGACATAAAAAGACCAAAATCTAACTGAGGTGCTGGGAGCAAAACAGGGTCTGTGCATACACCTGCATACCACGCCACTAAGGGGGTGGGCAGACCACCCAAGCTGCCCCTCTGGCCCGACCCACCAATCCACTCCTACCTTCACCTTATTTAAGGAACTGGCTCGCCACCCTCCCCCCAGCCCCCGACCTGGGAGTGATCAAGGGGACATTTTACTTGTTTTTACTCCCTCCTGCTGGAGCGGGAGTCTCAGTAAAGTGTTGCCTGATTTTCTTGTCTGGTCTCTTATCAGTTTCCATTGATTAAAGAGTCCAAAAACCTGGTTGGTCACTGTTCTGCTGCGTGCTTCTGTGGCTGTCCACAGAGCACAGATCTCGTGATCAGCCTGAATGAGCAAGCATCTGCATCACTACTAAGAGTGACTTGTTTTAAGAAGAAATTATTAAACTGAAAGCCCAGTATCTTTGGTATATTGGGACAGAGCTTATCAGCAATAACTATTCTCTGCTGCAAAGGATAGAAAATTCAGCCCCCAGTGCCTGAAAGAGAAGGACATGTACTATTTACTCAGAGGCTCTCAGACTTTGTTGGTTCACTGTGTTCCTTGGCCAGAAAGAATATCTAATAGTTACATTTATTAGTTAAGTCCAAAAACCACAACATTTATTGCCTAACTACTTACTCCTTGGAAGGAAAGTTATGTCCAGCCTAGATAGCATATTGAAAAGCAGAGACATTACTTTGCCAACAAAGGTCTGTCTAGTCAAGGCTATGGTTTTTCCTGTGGTCATATATGGATGTGAGAGTTGGACTGTGAAGAAGGTTGAGCACCGAAGAATTGTTGCTTTTGAACTGTGGTGTTGGAGAAGACTCTTGAGAGTCCCTTGGTTGTAAGGAGATCCAACCAGTCCATTCTGAAGGAGATCAGCCCTGGGATTTCTTTGGAAGGAATGATGCTAAAGCTGAAACTCCAGTACTTTGGCCACCTCATGCGAAGAGTTGACTCATGGGAAAAGACTCTGATGCTGGGAAGGATTGGGGGCAGGAGGAAAAGGGAATGATAGAGGATGAGATGGCTGGATGGCATCACTGACTCGATGGACGTGAGTCTGGGTGAACTCCAGGAGTTGGTGATGGACAGGGAGGCCTGGCGTGCTGCAAAGAGTCAGACACGACTGAGCTATTGAACTGAACTGAACTGAACTTAGTCACCATTAAAGAAAATTCATGTATATTGAAAGAAAAAATATTTTATTTCATTCTTAAATAACTATAATTAAATAACTCAATTGTTATTTAATAACACAAATAACTAACTGTACTCTTTAATAACTTTCATTTTTAAATACTACAGTTGCTTACCATGGGATATGTATGCCTTTGGAGCACTGCACACTTTCTCAGGGCTTGAAATAGGATTGAACACTGCCAATCTCACTTCCTTTCCACACTGATTTTCATGTGGCACTTTTCTTTTTAAGACAACCCCCATAAAACCAGGTTGCAAAGATATGATGTCATTGAAAGGAATGTAAGACCATCTAATAGAAAAGTGTGAACTACTTAGCTAGTAATTCACACTGTGTCTGACAGATATGAGCATCAAGTAATTTTCCTTGAAAATTTAAAATATCCCACAGACCATTTATGAAGTCACTTGCTTTGGGGTGTTCTCTGGGAAGTGTATATTTATTTAACAAGAAGTCTGGAGTAGCTGGTCTTAGGACTGTCTGGTGCCTTGGTGATGTCATCAAGGATTCACACGTCCAGCAAGTTGCACCTCGTGATCCCAAGGTGGTTGCCATGGCACCAGCATTACATTTTCTCCATAATAGTGCAGCCATCAATATGAGAAAGGAGGAGAAAGTGGTTTTTCAGGAAAAAGGCAACCTGTTCTTTTACTCTGTTTAGACTTGATGGTAGATGGCAGACAGGTACCTAAGGATGCAAAGATGTCTTAAAATGTTGCCATCCAAGCAGAGATAAAAATTAGAGGCTTTGGTCATGTCAACCAGACCTGGGATTGGAAGGCTGAAGAGTTTTCCAGTAAAACAATTTCTGAGAATGGTACCATTTCCCCAGTGTACTTACTAATCATCCCAGTGGTTTGGGGAGACCACCACATTGCACATGGGGACCTCAGACCACAGAAAAATTCTCATGTTGTGGAGACACGTTGTTCTGCTTGAATGACATTCAGATTTTCTGAGGACAACCACTGGTTTTGTAGCTCCTGAGTCCAATCCTGGCTCTAGCGGGGGAGGGGCACTTGGCATGTTGTTGGCCCAGGAAAAAGGACAAATATTTGATCTGAGATTTGAGTTAGGAGCAGAAGTTGGCCAAGAGAGAAAAAGAGAGCTCCAACAGAAGGAACGGCCTGAGAAGGGAGGGGATGAGGTGCACGGCTCTTCTGACAAATCCTTTATGATTTGTGTGGCAGGAATTGAGTCCAGATATGACTGGTATGGGAGTTTGGTTTTGCCCTGACTGCCACAGAAGGTGCTAGAAAGTTTGAAGTCAAGGAAAGATAGGATTAGATTGACAGGCTGGGGAACAACAGTAGCCACCACGTGGTAGAAATATCTGAGTGCTCACAAAATGCCTCTTTTTCCCTCTAGGCACAGAGTCAGACTGCATTTCCCAGACTTTTTTTTGACATGCTGCACAGCATACGGGATCTTAGTTCCTAAGCAAGGAACGGAACCTGTGCCCCTGTAGTGTAAGCGTGGAGTTTTAATCACTGGACCACCGGGGAAGTCCTTTCCAGACTATTCTGTGGCCATGTGATTGAGTTCTATTCAATCAACTGGAATGGAAATGGTATTTGCCATTTCTAGGTCTATGGCAGGACTTCCCTGGTGGCTCAGACAGTAAAGAATCTGCTTGCAATGCAGGAGACCTGGATTTGATCTCTGGGGACGGGAAGATTCCTTGGAGAAGGAAATGGCAATGTACTCCAGTATTCTTGCCTGGAGAATTCCATGGACAGAGGAGCCTGGTGGGCTACAGTCAAAGGGGTTGCAGAGTTGGAGATGACTGAGTCACAGGTTTACCCCACAAAACCCCCTGCACAATCCTCCACATTCTCTTCCCGAATTTACTGGCTGGTGGAGAAGATCTGAGGACCTAAATGGTGGATCTTCAAGATGGAAGTAACCCGGCTCCCTGAGTCACCATGTGATGAGGGGCCTGCTGTTATTCTGTGAATAATGAGTCACTTTTCACTATGTTAAGCCATTGAGATGTTGGGGGGGGGGTGGTGGTTATTTGTTACACAGGTGAGTCTACTCTGACTAATGCAAACCATAATAAAAGCTACTGGTTACTGGGCTCCTGCTCTGAATTGGGCACTGTGCTAAGGGCTGTCTCAATCCACACATCAATCCTATGGGGATGGGTACCAGCATTAGCCCACTTTTACAGAGGAGGAAACTGAGGCTGAGAGAGAATAGCTGGGGGTGTAGGTGCAGAAACCTGATCCCCAAACCTGGACCCAAATGCTAAACTCAGCCCTGCTGGCTGCTAGTTTTAAAGGAATGGATTGAAATTGGCTGAGACATCAGCCATAGAGAACAGACTTGTTGCCAAGGGTGAGGGGAAGGGATGGGGTAGGAATTTGGGATTAGTGGATGCAAATTATTATACATTGAATGGATAAACCACTAGGTCCTACTGTATAGCTATATTCTATATCCTGGGATAAATTATCATGGAGAAGAATATGAAAAAGATTGTGTGTGTGTATATATATATATATATATATATATATATATATATATATATATATATAACTTAGTCATTTTGCTGAGCAGCAGAAATTAACACAGCATTGTAAATCTACTACACTTCAATTGAAAAATTGAAAAAAAAAAAAAAACAGAAATCGGTTGAAGCAAGAAGAACAGATGAGGAGTTGTTATAGTAATGCCAGCTGGGCATTCCCACTTGTGAAGTGAGAAAATAATAGATCATTGGGAATATTAACTATCGAGGGAATGCGTAAGAGGTGTCCAGTACGGGGTCTATAGTTGGCAGGTGTATAATAAACATTTGATTTTCTTTTCAAGAGCCTAAGCAAGAACTGATGAAGGCCTGGGTGAAAATAGGAGAGGAATCTTCTGGAAGCAGTGCTTGGCAGGACTTGAGTAAAGAGTGAGGGAGTTGGGGAGCTGAGGGTTGGACGCTATCCCATGTTTCAGGGACACAGCAGGAAGGGAGTAAGAAACAATGTGTACAGTGTGCTGTGGGTGTGAAGCAGGGCGAGAACAAGTCTCGAGATAACCAGCAAGAGAGTGGCCCTGAAACCTTCCAAGATGTGCAGATGCTCAACAGAGGCGCTGTGTTCCCGGGCGGCAAGCCGAAACGAGTTCTCAGCAAATTGTCAAACCTTTGTCCGGATGCATCTGCTTCTGTCCTGAAGTAGATACTTTTTTAAATCTACACAACCTTGGGCATGTTCTTCAACCTCTTTGTATCTCGTTTTTATCATCTGAAGATGGGGATAAGAAGTCATAGGACTTATTGAGTTGTAAATACGTGCTGAGTGCTTAGCACAGCGTTAGATACATAATGAGTTATCAGTTAATGGTGGAAATTTTCATTAAAATTCTCTTATCCCAGATATTACTTCTCTGTGACTATATACAACATGCAGATAATAGTTATAAACACTGAACAGCATCTTTGCCTCTCTTGTTCACTGCTACATTTTCTTCCAGCTCTTAGGACAGTGACTGGTTCACAGTCGATATTTAGATATTTATTGAATGGATGAATAAGGAAACCCATCTCTCTCCCCTGCCCTTCCCTCTTTCCTCCCTCCCTTCCTTCTTTCCATCTGTCCATCCACCCATCTGCCCATCTTCCATGCATCTTTTCCATCATCTGTCCACCCACCCATCATCCATCCATCCATCCATCCCTTTAGAAAGGCTTAACCCACAAGATTTTTTTTAAAATTGTGAGTGTAGTGGCTTAACATACACTTTCTTTTCCAACTGTGATAAAATATGTATAACACAAGATTTACCATTTTAGCCATTTAAACATATAGTTCAGTGACATTCAGTACATTCATATTAGTGTGCAACCATCCATCTCTAAAACTTTTTCATCTTCCCCATCTGAAACTGTATCCATTAAAAATTAACTCCCCATTCTCCTCTCCTCCCAGGCCCACCACTCTACTTTCTGTCTCTATAAATTTGTCTATTCCAGTACCTGATATAAGTGAAATCACACAGTATTTGTCCTTTTGTGACTTAGCCCATACATTCTGCTGTCACAAAAGCTCTGTGATCCTGGGGAACTTAACCTTCCTGAATCTCCACTTCCTCATCTGTTCAAGTGGCTGTAATAATCGTACCTACCTCATAGGGTTATTGTGAGGTTTAAATGAGATAATACGTATAGGTATTTAACCAAGTGCCTGGCATGTAGAAAGTTCTCGGTAAATATCAATTTGCATAAATACATATTCTAAATCAGCTGGCACTGGTATTGCACTTACCCTGTGTCTATCATAAACATCTGTGTCTAAACACTTTATGATCTTAACTCATTTTTTTTTTTAAATTAAAAAAATTTTTTTGACTATGCTGGGTCTTCATAGCGGCGCGAAAGCTCAGTAGTAGCGGCCCGCAGGCTTAGTTGCCCTGTGGCATGCAAGATCTTAGCTCCTCAACCAGGAATTGAATCCACTTCACTGCGATGGAAGGTGGATTCTTAACCACTGGACCACCAGGGAAGTCCCCTGATCTTCACTCATTTAAAGCACACAACTCTACCTCATTGGCCCCGCCACTATCATCCCTACACTGGGGAGGAAACTGAGGTACAAAGAGGGTGAGCAAATGCTCAGGGTTACTCAGGAGTTCGTGGAGGAGCTGGGGTTGAACTCCAGGCAGCCTGTTTCCAAAGTCCGCGGGCTTTACCATTGCCTCTGCAATCTCCCAGAACAATCATCCGTCTACACCCTCAGCCCTGGATCAGCCTGTCAGTGTGAGTGTGTGGAGGTGTCAGGGCCTCAGATACGAGGAGGTGTCCTTGGAAATTGGTGGAAAACATCACTGAAGTTGAGTTCAGCCTTACTTCCCATTTGTGGTCCCGATTTGGTGGGAGCCCCCTGTGTTCACTTACACATGAGGGTCTCCTCTGGACCCCTCCATCTCCTGCTGGGGAAGACCTAGAGTTCTCTCCAGGTGACGCAGTGAAGACAACGCCTTTTCCCTTTGTTGGTAGAAAACTCAGCAATCCTTGACCACCCCCCTGCCCTGCCCAGCTGAGATTTTTTTTTAAAAAAAAAGGCTTCCTCTCCATGACCTCAGGGCCACCTCCCACTGGTCTTTATTGCTTTCTCGGCACCCTCGGGAGCGTCTGGAGTCCTTTAAAAGGGGCAGAGCCTGTTAGTGGGCTGGCAGCCCGGGTCCTGGAGATAAGAGTGTCCTGTCCGGGACAGCAGGTGTGGGTCTCCCAGCCAGGGCAGGACAGAGTCCCTCCAAGAGTCATCTCCGCCCCAATGTTTACAGAGGTGGGTCCACTCCTGGCCTCTTCCTCTGCAGCCTGGGCCTCCAAGCGGGTGGCTGAGGATTCATTAAAGGTGGAGGTGCTGGGGGCTTCCTTCTGGGCTCTCCTCTCATCTGGCTCCCTCTCTCTCTTGCCCACCCCCACAGGCAGCTGTATCCATGTGTGACCTGGAGTCGGGCAGCGTCAAGGTGAAGGAGCCCAGCAACAGGGGCCGGTGGCATGGGTGCTGGTACGAGCGGTTGGTGCAGCCCTGCCTGGTGGAACTGCTGGGCTCTGCTCTGTTCATCTTCATCGGCTGCCTGTCGGTCATCGAGAATGGGCCGGACACCGGGCGGCTGCAGCCAGCGCTGGCCCACGGGCTGGCCCTGGGGCTGGTCATTGCCACGCTGGGAAATATCAGGTGGGAACAGCTCTGGGCACTCAGCCTGGTGCTGGCTGCGGGGAGCTGGGGGCAGGGAGTGGCGTGGTAGGCAGGCATCCGGGGGCACACACCCAGGATCCCGAGAACAGTGTGGATAAGAATGTGGGCTGGGGGATCAGACTGCCTGGGTTAGAATCCTGGCTCTTCAGTCCCTGAGCTCTGCAGCTTTGCTTAAGTCACTCTCCAAGCCCAACTGCTCACCTATGAAATGGGAACAGCATTTTCTAAGTCTTATTTCTCAAGCCAATGCAGGTGTAATGCTCATGCTTACCATGAACTATTCCAAGCACTTTGTGTATGGCAATTCATGTAATCCTTACACCCCTGGGCAGTTGGTACTATTATTAGTCCCATTTTTTCACTGTGAAGGGGAAAGTTCAGGTAACTCATCCAAGGACCCAGGGCAGAGCCAGGATGCAAACCCAAGCTGTCTGTTGCCTAAACCCAGCCCCTCCTGGTGGAGGTACAAGAATGAAATATTGTGAAGTGCTCAGTCCATAGTGAGCGCTCAATCACTCACTTGGTGGTGATTGGTGGCTGTGTTACTGTTACCTTTGTTATTGTTGTTTAGTCAATAAGTTGTGTTCAACTCTTTGCAACCCCATGGACTGTTGCCTGCCAGGTTCCTCTGTCCACAGGATTTCCCAGGCAAGAATACTGGAGTGGGTTTCCATTTCCTTCTCCAGAGGATCTTCCTAATCCAGGGATCAAACCCATGTCTCCTGCATTGGCAGGTGGATTCTTTACCACTGAGCTACCTGGAAAGCCCATAGTTACCATTAAGACAGAGTTTTGCTCCAACCTAGGGGAAGGCAATGCCTCACAGAAGAACCCACCAGGGGGCTAGGGAGGGCCGAGGGGCTCCCCTTGCCTAGCCCTCCCCTGAATGGAGGCTCCACCGGGAGGTCGCGGACTCCCAGGAGAAACGACCCAGTGGATGGGGTGTCTGGCAGGGAGATCTAGAATCTGGTTTGTTTGTATTTAATCTCTCACAGAAAACTGATCTGAGTAAGGAAATTAAAATACTGTTTCTCAGAAAAACAGAATGGAAAGAGAACTGTTACATTTCTCTTTAAATATCTAAGGGAAGCTGCAGGTGGGATGAAAATCAGAGTCCTCTGTTCTCATTGGTTCAGGGATGAAGGCAACATTTGTCATGTCTTAGCAGGGTGACCAGGGCAAGTAACTGCACCTATGTTAGGTGGAATAAAAGGGAGATGATAATAATAGCTGATACTTGTTGAATACCAACTATCTGCCACCACTCTGTAGGAACATGTATTAATTATTTTTGCAACAGAGTTTATGAGATAGGGATCACTAAGGCACAGAGAGGTTTTATCACTTGCCCATGGTCACATAGCTGTTCTGTGGCCGAGCTGGGGTTTGAACCCAGGCCAGCTGGCCAGAGAGGACATTGCTTTGCACTGCAGGAGACTGCCTATCTGAAATGCCAGCCTTTCATTCAACCATCTGTTTTTTGTCAACAAATATTTATTGGGTACCTACCACAAACCAGACACCGACTTTGAGGTTGTTGGAGCACCCAGCCCAGCACCTAGCGCAGAGTAGGTGTTCAGTAAGCTTTTAGTGAGTAAACAATGGATGATTGTTTTATTGTTAATGAGTGTGAAGTGAGTTTCCTGAACATGTGTGGTGTTTCAGCCCTCTCCTGGTCGAGCCATGCTCTGAGTGAGTTTCTCATGCCTTTTGGACTGGGTGATTTGGTGGAGGGGCTGATGGCAGACAGGCTTCTAACTCTGCAGTCTCCGGCGGGAGGCTGCCCCTGCCCCTGCCCCCCATCTCTCTGCTTTGGCAGAGCCCAGGCTAAGCTTGGTCATGGACGCGAATCGACTGCAGGAAGCTCCCCAAGGGCCTGTGTGCAGAGCTCGGCCAGACAAGCTGGGGCAGCTTGTCCTGAAATGTTGGCACGTTGGACCAAGTCTTGTGTCCAGAGCCAGGGTCCTCTGTCCAGTCTCAGCTCAGTGTCCTGTGCCCGCTGGGTGGGCAGGCCCATTAGTGGGCTCTGAATAGCTGGGGAGACGTGGGGGTCTTGGGGTCACTGTCCCTCTTATTGGGAGTGTCCATCCCATGCTCCTGAGGGCTTGTTGAGCCAGACTCTCAGGACAGCTCTTCTATCTGTGTGGGGCTGGACAGGATGCCAGTGGGTGTAGCAGGGTATTCAGGGGCCTCCTGGCCCTGGGACTCGGATGGGTTGAGCAGCTTGGTCAAGAGGAAGGCTCTTTACCCAGGACCAATGGAACTGCCCCATGGAGCCAACCTGAACCAGCCCTTTGACCTAGGTTCGATTTTGTCTAACCTCCCTGCACATTCCAAACCCCAGATCCCAACCCCCAATATAATCATGAACCTCTAACCTCACTCCCGATTACCAATGCCATTTCCAAGAACCTTTAAGCTCAAGTTTAACACACAATGCTAGTCACACTTTCAGACCCAAACTAGGATTTTTATTGGTTGAGCAGTTCAACCAGTCAGGAGCTAGTGTTCAGGGCCTGGTTACTTTTATGGGGAGGCCGGGATACCTCTCCTGGGCTATGCATTTGAAGCCTGGGGTCTCGCCGTGCTCTGTGGCCACAGCTCTGAAGGGCTGGATACAGCTCTGCGGGGGGTCGACAAGGAGTTGAGAGATGCTTTTCCATCACGTTCTTCCTCTGGGCCGTCCTGGATCTGGGGGTAGGACAGGAATGGGGCTGTCCTCCCCTCCCAGCCTCCCCTCTCATTACCTTCCCTCCACCACCCCGCACCTCAGGGAACGTGGGGATGATCCGGCGCCTGTTTTCTGCTTGGGCTGCCCTTGACTGACGTTGGCCCTGCAGGGCCAGCCAGGGTGCTGTGGGGACCCAGGCTCTAAGCCTTGACCTCATGACTCCTGCTTTTTTTGGGTGACAGCGGTGGACACTTCAACCCTGCGGTGTCCCTGGCAGCCATGCTGGTTGGAGGCCTCAAGCTGACGATGCTGTTTCCCTACTGGATCTCCCAGCTGTGCGGGGGGCTGATCGGGGCCGCTTTGGCTAAGGTGGGTGACCCTCCAGGGGGCTGGGCTGGGGGCTTTGGCTCTGCCAGGGCTGCTGGGGTGCGTGGGGATGGGGAGTGGGGACTGTCTGACTCTTTTCCCGTTGCTTCCAATGGGACTGGAAGTGAACGCGTTAGTCGCCTAGTTGTGTCCGACTCTCATGACCCCATGGACTGTAGCCCACCAGGCTCTTCTGTCCATGGAATTTTCCAGGCAAGAATACTGGAGTGGGTTGCCATTCCCTTCTCCAGGGGATCTTCCCGACCCAGGGATCAAACCTGGGTCTCCTGCATTGGCGGGCAGATTCTTTACCATCTGAGCCACCAGGGAAGCCCACCAAATTTCTACCCAGAAGGGAACACTCAAAGGACCTTTGGTTCTTTCTAAACCCACCCTGTTCTGTCCATGTCTGGATACAGCCTTCCCTGGGGAGACCAGGAATCAGAATTCAAAACTGAAAGTTTCTCTTCCTGAGTCCATTTGTGGCTTTAGATAATGCTGATTTTTAAAATTCATCCATTCACGCACTTGTTCATTCTTTCTACAAACATCTCACTAAGCACCAGCTGAGGATTCAGGATGCATATGGTTCTTCTCCTTGAGAAACTCCTGAACTAACTTCTCTGTGTGTTCTCCAGTTTGCCTGCCTTTAAACTGAGTTACTCTACCTTTGATAGGAGTTAACACTCAATTTACTGGAAATCTCCCATTCCAACAGAAAGGCTAGCTCTTCCTCTCAGCCACAGAATTTCTATGGTTATACACCAAACTCCACTCATGGACTTCTTTCTCCATCTTTGCCCACCTGACTTTCTTTTTTCCTTCTCTTTTCTGTCTCTCTCTTTCCTGCTGTTCTTACGTCTTAACTAGGAGTCCTTCAACATGAAGGCTTTGCTTGGTTTGTGGTGGGGTAGGGGAGTTTGGGGTGGGTAGGAGTGAAGGGAGTGCCTATTAGCCTGGCTAGGGTTTGGTCTGTGGCTCTAAGCGCTGCCCACTGCAGACTTTGGTCTTGATCCCCATTTTGCTATCTTCCCTGCCCTGGTAACCGCACGCCCCATTTGAGACCCTGCTGCCCTGTCTGTTTAGAATGGGGACTGCTCTGATTCCCCATGGAAAACAATGCTTGGACTGTCCTTCAGGCCGGGCCACTTGCAGACTCATCCAACATGATGGAGACGAGTGCGGAGCAGCAGTGAGCTCACTGAGTGTTCCTCTCTGCCTCCCCCCGCACCCCTGCCCAGCACTTGACAGAATCCTCTCATTTAATCTCCAGCTTGACCAGAAGTCAGCAGCCGTCCTTAGAGAGCACCCACCACCTGGGACAGGAACTGTTATTATCAGCATCCCCACTTTGCAGAGGGGGAAGCCGAGGGGCAGAGAAGGCAGTGACTTGCCCAAGTTCAGATGAGCTGAGGCGCAGCAGGGCCCAGATTTGAGTTCTGGGTCCAGAAGCTTGTTTGCCCTCCCGGGGGTCGTGATGACCCCAGAGGCCGACTTCCTGGGAAGCCAGTGAGCTTAAGTTCCATGGCTCTTCTCATCCCTTCAAAGAGGTCTTTTAGGGGGCTGGCAATGTGTTCACCTGAGTGTATGTATGTGTTTGCAAAATTTGTAAAAATTAGGTATTTCTGTATTCTTTTCAAAAAAAGGTCATCTAAGTTTCATATGTTTCTGGTTCACAACACCTGGGGCCACCACTAGGTTATCCCCATTTTACAGATGAGCAAAATGAGGCTCAGAGAAGTCCAGTAGCTCAGGTGAGCCACACAGTAGGAACTGGTGGAACTGGGATGTGGTTCCAGATATGTCTGGCTGCACATTGGACAGGACCCTTCCCTGGCTTTGAAGCGTGTGAACCCCCAACCCCCGGACCAACCCAGTTCCCAGCCGTCTCTCCACCCCCACTGTGGGGCTGAGCACTGCTCTCCACAGGCGGTGAGTCCCGAGGACAGGTTCTGGAATGCGACCGGGGCGGCCTTTGTGACAGTCCAGGAGTCGGAGCAGGTGGCTGGGGCAGTGGTGGCGGAGGTCATCCTGACGACACTGCTGGTGCTGACCGTGTGCATGGGCGCCATCAACGAGAAGACGCTAGGTCCCCTGGCCCCATTCTGCATCGGCTTCTCTGTCACCGTGGACATCCTGGCGGGGTGAGTGCCGCTCGGCAGTGGGACTGCAGTGTTCAGCCCTCGGCCGAGGCTCGATCCTGGAGGAGCGCAGGCCTGCAGAGCCTCCCTGAAGGTCACAGGCTCGGTAGCCAATAGAAGCCATGCAGACAGTTTAACCGGGAGGTGGGCCATAGGAGGCATTCAACAGGGAGTGGTGGGGACTGCGGAGTCTTAGGAGGCCCCCACCATGCTCCTCTGAAAAGTTATCAGTGTGTGGGAATATGGGCTTGGGGTGACCTTTTTAATTTCATTCCAGGGAAGTCAGAAGACTGGGTTTTTATGTGCATTTCCTAATTTTGTAGTATCAAGAAATCATTTCTGTAGACTTGCCAGCAGGCAGCCAGATTTTAGCTTCAGACTTACAAAGAGCTTTCACATTGTCTTGTTTATCAAGAGCCTCTCAGTAGGCTTGGGAAGGCATTAAGAAGACAAAGGGTTATTTCTCCCCATTTATACATGAGGAATGGAGAAGACAATGGCACCCCACTCCAGTACTCTTGCCTGGAAAATCCCATGGGTGGAGGAGCATGGTAGGCTGCAATCCATGGGGTCTCCAAGAGTTGGACACGACTGAGCGACTTCACTTTCACTTTTCACTTTCATGCATTGGAGAAGGAAATGGCAACCCACTCCAGTGTTCTTGCCTGAAGAATCCCAGGGACGGAGGAGCCTGGTGGGCTGCCGTCTATGGGGTTGCACAGAGTCGGACACAACTGAAGCGACTTAGCAGCAGCAGCAGCATAACTGAGGAAACAGGCTCAGAGAAGACACAGGTGACTTATTTAAAGTCATTGTTGTTTAGTTGCTCAGTAATGTTCGACTCTTTGTGACCTCAGGGACTATAGCCTGTCAGGCTCCTCTGTCCATGGAATTCTCCAGGCAAGAATACTGGAGTGGGTTGCCATTTCCTTCTCCAGGGGATCTTCCCAACCCAGGGATCCAACCTGCGTCTCCTGTGTTGGCAGGTGGATTCTTTACCACTGAACTACCAGGGAAGTCCCTCATTAAAGTCATTGTGTGTGTTAGCCACGCAGTTGTGTCTGACTCTGCGATCCTATGGACTGTAGCCTGCCAGGCTCTTCTGTCCATGGAATTCTCTAGGCCAGAATACTGGAGTGGGTTGCCATTCCTTTTTCCAGGGGATCTTCCCAACCCAAGGATGGAACCCAGGTCTGCATTGCAGGCAGATTCTTTACCATCTGAGCCACCAGGAAGCATCAAACGTCATTGGGCAGTGGCAAATTAAGTGAAAGATCTGGGACAAGAGCCCCTGGTAAAGGGGGGATGAGGGAACTCCTTCCTGAAGGCCAGCTTCTAACCAGGTGTAGCCTTTCCTAGCTCTGCCCTCTGACCCTGAGTCATCTGGGAGGTGGCGCCTGGGGAGGCTGGGAAAATAGGCGTATAGAGCAGTAGCAGGGCTTTGCTGCCCCCTAGTGGCTCTTGGTTCACTTACAAACCTATTGACTCATTCATCCGGCTTTGACCACTGGCCACAGGTGGCGTCCTTGCGGGGTGAGGCCTGAGTGAGGACCCCAGCTTGAGTCAATGGGGCGAGGGTACAGACACCAGGACTAGAGAGGTGCTCCTGGGGAACACCCACCCTGTGGGAGATGCTGGGCCCCAAGCTTGCAGCACAACAAAGACCTCAACCAGGTCAGCTGTGTTAGAGTTAACACTTGAAATGAATTATATGAGAAACATGGGCTCTGTATGTGTTGTCTGACAACAACCTATGAGATATGCACGCTCACCTCAACTGAAACACAGAGAGGTGAAACAAATGTCACCCCTAGAAATCTCTAGAGTTCTAAATCTAGATCCACTTGACCCTAAGGTCATATAGCTAAGAGTTGCCTGACTTTATCAACTCTGGAGAAGGTGTAGGTCCATTTTCCTTCCTGCCATCACTGAGCCGGCCCTGCTTGCTGGCCATTCTTCCAGAGGGGTGTCGGGGGAGTGGCAGACCTTAGGGAGGAGTCAAGCCTTTCACTTCCTCGTGTTAGAAGTCTCTTCACCTGTGTCTTCTTGGGAAACTTCCGGACGCCCATGCTATCATAGCGTAGAGAGGGTTTCTGGGTAGTGTGTGATCTAGGCCCACATAGGGGAAATGAACCAGGGTGCGTCCGGGCTCCTTGGCTGGCATTCTGCTGACGAGTGTGGCTGGGCGTTGGCAGGGGTGCTGTGTCTGGAGCGTGCATGAATCCTGCCCGGGCCTTTGGACCTGCCATGGTGGCCAACCACTGGGACTACCACTGGATCTACTGGCTGGGGCCCCTCCTGGCCAGCCTGCTTGTAGGAGTGCTCATCAGGTAGGAAAGTGACACGGGGTCGAGGCCCATCTGGTGGGTATGGGGATAGTTCCCAGGGCATCCAGGGGTAGGGGGCTCGGGTCTCGCTTGGGTTGAGAGCAGAGAAGAGGTAAAGATTATGGCTCTGGGATCTTTGGCTGCAAGTGACGGAAATCCATTTGAACACAGCTTTTGTCATAAAGGGAAGCTCACTGGCTAGCATAACTGAAAAGTTCACAGGTAGCCCTGACTTTGGTGGGAGCTCGCACAATGTCTGTAGGGCTGGGTCCTTCTCACAGGCTTTACTGACCTCTGGGTAGGCTTTGTGCTTAGGCAAAGGCTCTCCAGTAGAAGCAAAGATGCCTCCCAGGCATTCCAGGTTCCATCCTAGCAGCTCAATAACTGAGACCAGAGGAAATAGAACAACAGCTCTTACAAAAGTCCTGGATCTGCTGTTCTCTGGGTTGAACTGGCCCGGTGTGAGCCATGTCTACCTCTGAACTGGTCTCTGTAGCCCTGGGGTCAGCTCTCTTATTGGCTATGTCTGAGCATGAGCCTAATCCTGGAGTTCGGGTGAGGTCAGCCCCTCCTGAACAACTGTATTGACTGAGAGTAGGGGAGGAATAGCTCCCCACAGGGGTGTCATACAACTCAGGGAATCCTATCCACATAGAAAATCATGTCAATGGTGCCTCCAAGAGCATGCATGTCGGGAGATGCCATTCACATAAGACACATTGTGAGCAGTGCTCCCTGACTGTGCAATGGATAAGGTTGATGTTATTATCAGGAGGATAATATCTGCTTGACTGCTTCTCCTCCAGCTGTCATCTGTGAGCCTCAAGGATCCATAGGGTCCTCTCCTTTCTGCTCCAAGTTGTGTAGGGATGCGAGTTGGTTCAGAGCCTGCTGTCTGGGCAGGGGCAGGCACTGGGCTGGGCTGATCTAGACTGCTTGCATCGCTGCCCATCTGCAGTCCCGGCTTGGGCTGTGGCTTAGTGAAAAGCATCAGGAATCATTCTCTGATGTTTTCAAAATAGTACAGATGAGGATCTTAGGGAAAAGGGGTTGGAAACCCAACAGGAGAGAGTTTCTCCTTCTACCCCAGGACATCTGGCTATTGAGGCTGGAAAGGCCCAGGAAGGCATCTCTTCTGGACCTGGAGACATGTGATGAAGGACTCTCTTCCAGAGACTTGGAGACCTCACTGAGCCACCTTTTTTTGTAGGTTCTTCATTGGAGATGCGAAAATTCGTCTAATCCTAAAGGGACGGTGAGGCTGAGATGGTGGAATTCCTGCCACCCCAGGGACCTTCAGTGGATCCATCCTGGACCACAGACCAGACAGCTTTGCATTTCCTGCCAGGGCAGAGCCTCCAAGGACTGACTGATACGCTTCCCCTGACTTGGGCCTGGCTTCTCAGAGGTGCTAGGTCCTTTGCTTTCCTTTGTGCTCATGAGACTTCAGCCTAGGGAATGTGTCGCCAGCGCCACCCAGAGGGAGGTAGAAACAGCGCAACAGAAGAGCTTTTGCCAGGGAAGTTCCCAGGAGTAGAGGAGGTGACTGTTAGTGTGTCTCTGGTCATTTCCCTCATCCTCTTTCTCCTTCTCTAGTCCCTGATTTCTCTGTTACAAAAGGGCCTTCTGTGGTCTGTTTCCCTGCTGCCTGAGCTGTCAATCCAGCTTTGCAATAAATAGTCCAATATTTCCTTCTGTGTGCCCACTGGCTGGCCTTTCCTTTCAGAAATGGACACTGCTGGGGAGGAAGCAAAAGTCCAGGTTGGGCCAGACCCGTGGGAACTCAGTCTGGAGCTAAGTCCTTTCTAGAGTCCTGTTTGGACTCAAAATCAGTTCCAGATCACAGACCTCAAGACCCTGCTGAAAAGCCCATTGCAGACTCGAGGGTCTGGTTTAGTTCCCAGGGCTATCCAGGACATGAATCTACCCACTTTAGCTGAGGAGGAGGGTGGATATGGGGGTGGCCCAGAGCTGCAAGGATTTCCCAAGGAAATATGTAATATGTCATAGCACAAGTCTAGGGAGACAGAGGTATTTGATGAAAGGTAAGAATATAAAGAATAACTAAAGATAAAAAAGAATAAAGTGACACATTCCAAACTTCATACCTTACAAGTAGCGTGTGTGTCTTCTCTGCTAAGTCACTTCAGTCGTGTCCAACTCTGTGTGACCCCATAGACAGCAGCCCACCAGGCTCCCCTGTCCCTGGGATTCTCCAGGCAAGAACACTGGAGTGGGTTGCCATTTCCTTCTCCAATGCATGAAAGTGAAAAGTGAAAGTGAAGTTGCTCAATTGTGTCCGACTCTTAGCGACTCAATGGACTGCAGCCTCCTTCCATGGGATTTTCCAGGCAAGAGTACTTGATGGGGTGCCATTGCCTTCTCTGGTGTCTTCTCTATGAGGATCTATATAAAATAGATAGCTAATGGGAATTTGCTGTATGACTCGGGGAACTCAAACCAGGGCTGGGTCTGTAAAAACCTGGCAGGGGGAGGGCTCTGTAACAACCTAGAGGGGTGGGATGGGAAGGCAGGTGAGAAGGAGTTTCAAGAGGGAGGGGACATATGTATACTTATGGCTGATTCCTGTTGATGTATGTCAGAGACCAACACAATATTATAAAGCAATTATTATCTTTCAATTAAAAATAAATAATTTTTTAAAAAGAAAGAGAACAAAAGATTAAAAAAAAAGAATCTGCTTGCCAAAGCATGGAACAGGGGTTCGATCTCTGGTCTAGGAAGATCCCACATGCTGCAGAGCAACTAAGCCTGTGCACCACTACAGAGCCTGCTCACATGGAGCCCATTTTCCACAACAAGAGACACTACCCCAGTGAGAAGCCCCCACTCACCGCAATTAGAGAAAGCCTGCACACAGCAACCAAGGCCCAGCACAGCCGGAAACAAACAAACAAACAAACAAACAAAAAAAAACAATGTGAAGGTGACTATAAAAATAGCTAGTGGGATTCCCCTGGCGATCCACTGGTTAGGACTTCACTTTCCAATGCAGGAGGGTGTGGGTTGATCCCTGGCTGGGGAAGGAACCAAGATCCCACAGGCCTCCTGGCCAAAAAACCAAAACACAAAATAGAAGAAATATTGTAACAAATTCAATAAAGACTTGAAAAATCACTCACATTAAGAATAAAAGCTGCTAACACTTATCAAGCACTTCCTGCATGCCAGGATCTGCTTTGTGTACTAAACATGTGGTAATTTATTGCATTTTCACAACAACTGTACAGGTACATATTATTGTTGTTATATTATTATTTTTCATGTTGCATATGAGGAAAGTGAGACCAGAGAAGTCAAATGACTTACTCAAGGTCACTCAGGAAGTGGCAGAGCTGAGGTTCAAACCCAGTGGTCTGGCTCCAGAGGCTGGGCTCTTACACTGTTTGTGTAATCTAAAGACATACAGTTATACTTAAACATTAACTCTTGGGATTAAGAACAAACAGAATTGTGAATAAGGACTGTTTATTGTTATTTAGTCACTAAGTCACATTTGGGACTGTAGCCCGCCAGGCTCCCCTGTCCATGAGATTTCCCAGGCAAGAATAGTGGAGTGCGTTGCCATTTTCTTCTGCAGGGTATCTCTCTGACCCAGCGACTGAAGCTACGTCTCCTGCACTGGCAGGCATATTCTTTACCACTGAGCAGAGGAACTGTGCAATAATAGAACAGAAACTTCAAATGATGGGGAAGAGCCATTAGGGTTAGTCAGGAAAGGAGAAGTCTTTGCTGGAAGAACGTCTAGTAAGAACTTGTAATATATCTAGTAGATCAAAGGAGTCAGAGAAGGCAATGGCACCCCATTCCAGTACTCTTGCCTGGAAAATCCATGGGCGGAGGAGCCTGGTGGACTGTAGTCCATGGGGTCTCGACTGAGCGACTTCACTTTCACTTTTCACTTTCATACATTGGAGAAGAAAATGGCAACCCACTCCAACGTTCTTGCCTGGAGAATCCCAGGGACGACAGAGCCTGGTGGGCTGCCATCTATGGGGTCGCACAGAGTTGGACACGATTGAAGCAACTTAGAAGCAGCAGCAGCAGATCAAAGGAGCAGGGTGAGATAGGAAGGGATGGCGAATGATGTGCTCAAAATATTCAAGTGAAGAGAGGGAAGGCAAAGAACTTGATGAAGGCAAATTCAAGACCCAGCATGACGCTTGATGGACCTACTTCAGTTAAGAATTAGGACCCCGGAGTCGGCTGAACCTGGGTTCGAATCCCAGTTTCCCCACACTTCTTAGCCATGTGCCCGTGCCTGGGTAATTTATTTAAACTCTCTGAGCCTCAGTTTCCTTAGCAACAGGCATACTGTGAAGATCAAATGAGTTAACGCATGAGAAGGACTTACCACGGCACCTTGCATACAGTAAACGTTCAGGAAAATCTTGCTACAATCACCATTAAAAAGGAGGGGATGGGAGGAAATAGCTTGATAAAATCAGAAGCAGGAAGAAGCCCATTCACCACAACTAGAGAAAGCCCGTGCACAGCAGCAAAGACCCAGTGCAGCCAAAAATGAATACATACACATTAAAAAGCAACAAAACAGTTGTATATACATGTATATATATCCACGACTCACACACACATACATGCGTACGGCTAACATTTCCTGAGTGTTTACTGTGTGCTCAGCACTGTGCAGAAGGCGTTCCATGTATTATTTCATTTACTCCTCGCAACAATAATTCTGTGAGGTATGTGGGTTGAAGAGTGTTCCCCCAAAATTCATGTTCACTTGGAACCTCAGAATGTGACCTTACTTGGGACTTTCCTGGTGGTCCAGTGGTTAAGACTGTGCTTCCACTGCAGTGGGCACAGGTTTGATCCCTGGGGGAGGAATAAGATCCCACATGCCACGTGGTGCAGCCAAAAGATTAAAAAAAAAAAAAAAAGTGACCTTATTTGAAAATAAGGGCTTTGCAGACGCAAAGAAAGGTAGCATACTGGATCTGAATGGGCCCTAACTCCCGGGAGAGTGACTTAATAAGAGACAGAAAAGGACATAGAGACACAGGGAAGGTGTATCTGGAAGAAGGATAGAGGCAGAGTTGTGGGGCCGCAAGATAGTAGCTGCTGCTGCTGCTGCTAAGTCGCTTCAGTCGTGTCCAACTCTGTGCGACCCCATAGACGGCAGCCCACCAAGCTCCCCCGTCCCTGGGATTCTCCAGGCAAGAACACTGGAGTGGGTTACCATTTCCTCCTCCAATGCATGAAAGTGGAAAGTGAAAGTGAAGTCACTCAGTCGTGTCCAACTCTTAGCGACCCCATGGACTGCAGCCCACCAGGCTCTTCCGTCCATGGGATTTTCCAGGCAAGAGTACTGGATGGGGTGCCATTGCCTTCTCCGAAGATAGTAGCAGGGTCACCAAAAAGAGCTATGAGAAGTGAGGAAGCGTTCTTCCCCACAGCCTTTGGAGGGAGTATGGATGGATGATGCCCTGATTTCAGACTTCTGGTCTCCAGAATGGTGAAGAGGCCTTTCTGCTCTTTTTTATGTCACCAAGGTTGTGGTCATTTTTTGTGGCTGTCTCAGGAAGTGAATACAGGTAGCAGTCGTGTCTGACTCTGTGACCCCATGGACTGTAGCCTGCTAGGCTCCCGTCCATGGGATTTCCCAGGCAAGAATACTGGAATGGGTAACCCCTCCTTTCTCCGAGGGATCTTCCTGACCCAGGGGGAGATCTCTTGCATTGCAGGTGGATTCTTTACCATCTGAGCCACCAGGGAACTCTTAGTCTTTCCTTTTTTCCAGAGGAACAAATGGAGATTTCAAGAGATGTTACTCAAAGTCACATTGTACATTAGTGGAGCCAAAATTTAAGATCAGGTACATCTGACCTCAGAGTTCATGATCTCTTTTTTTTTTCCTCTTTCTTATTTTTTTAAATGATGAAAGTATGATGACACATTTACAAGAGACTTGGAAAATACAGAACAAAGTTACATATAGTTTCACTATATATATTACAATTATATTTTAAGTAGATAAATTAAGGTTTTTAGTTGGAATTTCAATATTCCAATCAGAGAATGAATATACAGAAAATTAGAAGGATGTAGTAGACCTGAAAAACACAGGGTTCACATGATCTTTGCCATCACATGTTACTGTTGCTGAATAAGGGACAGTATGTCTCCTGCCTCGTCACCTACGTGCCTCTTCCCCCCACAAGGAGAGGGACAGAGGATGTGTATTACAACTCTTCTCACTCCTCAGTTGTAATTGGATTTCAACTCTGGGTCTCCATGTCAATTTCTAGACCATAAGCTCTCAAGAGGAAGAGCGATGCTAATTCCTCTTTGTGACTCCATGTTATCTGGTTTACTGTTTGCTGTATAGAAGGGACTGAGTACTCGTTGACTGAATGAACGGCATAAGCTGATCCTCATGACTTTCAAATTCATTCTGCCGCAGTTCTTCAGTTGCTAAATTCTGTCTGACTCTGCAACCCCATGAACTGCAGCACTTTGGTTCTTCACTGTCTCCCAGTGTTTGCTCAAATTCATGTCCACTGAGTCGGTGGTGCCACCCAACCATCTCATCCTCTGTTGCCCCCTTCTCCTCCTGCCCTTAATCTTTCCCAGCATCAGGGTCTTTTCCAACGAGTTGGCTCTTCCCATCAGGTGGCCAAAATATTGGAGCTTCAACTTCAGCATCAGTCCTTTCAATGAATATTGAGGGTTGATATCCTTTAGATTGACTAGTTTGATCTCCTTGCTGTCTATGGGTGGGACTTTCAAGAGTCTTATTCAGCACCAGTTTAAAAGCATCAATTCTTTGGCACTCAGCCTTCTTTTTGGTCCAGCTCCCACATCTGTACAAGACTACTGGAAAAACCATAACTTTGACTTATACGAACCTTTGTGGGTAAAGTGGTGTCTCTGCTTTTTAATATGCTGTCTAGATTTGTCATAGCTTTTCTTCCAAGGAGCAAACGTCTTTTCATTTAGTGGCTACAGTCACTGTCTGCAGTGATTTTGGAGGCCAAGAAAATAAAATCTGCCACTGTTTCCACTTTTCCCCCATCTATTTGCCATGAAGTGATGGGACCAGATGTTATGATCTTAGTTTTCTGAATGTTGAGTTTTAAGCCAGCTTTTTCACTCTCCTCTTTCACCCTCATCAAGAGGCTGTTTAGTTCCTCTTCACTTTCTGCCTTTAGAGTCCATCATCTGCGTATCTGAGGTTGTTGATATTTCTCTCAACAATCTTGATTCCAGCTTGTGATTCATCCAGCCCAGCATTTTGCATGATGTACTCTGTACAGAAGTTAAATAAACAGGGTGACAATGTACAGCCTTGATATACTCCTTTCCCAATTTTAAACCAGTCCATTGTTCCATGTCTGGGTCTAACTGTTGCTTCTTGACCTGCATACAGGTTTCTCAAGGAGACAGGTAAGGTGGTCTGGTATTTCTATCTTTTTAAGAATTTTCCAGTTTGTTGTGATCCACACAGTCAAAGACTTTAGTGTAGTCAGTGAAGCAGAAGTAGATGTTTTTCTAAGTCAAATCCAAACAATTGAAACAGATCACCTGTTTACCTCTACCCCACCTCTCATTTTCTCAGGAACAATGAGGTCACAGAATTTGAGGATGCTGGAGCTTGAAACTCTATGACAGCAGTAAAATGCAGTTGCTACGAGTTTGGATTTTAAGAAAGATCCAGGTTTAAATTTCAGAACTTGTCTGAGAACTGCTTGTCTGCTGTATACGTTTGAAGAAAGCATTGAATTTCTCTCAGTCTCAACTTCCTTACCTGTACAATGGAAAACCTCCTTCAGCATGCTTTTGAGAATAAATAAGATGTTTATAAAGCATTAGTACACTGCCTCAAAACTGTAAGTGGACAGTGTGGTGGTTTTATATTTATGGTCATCTAATCAAAGGTTTTGAAACTTGCAGGTATCAGAATCATGGCAAGGGGGTGGATCTCTGACAAGGAGATTCTGAATGGACTTTGCACCACATGTATTTTCTCAGTTACCTTCACATAAGGACCTTTGGACCTCTTGAGGGGAAAATGTTGGGAACCACTCATGCTGTCCAACCCCTAAACCCAGAGAGGCTAACTAAATAATTTGACTATAATCACACAGTGATCTAAAGGCAGAACTCAATTAGAATCCAGGATTTTGGACACATTCTCTAGTGTTTCTTTCTACTGCAGGAAGCATAAGTACTGCTTCTTTTCCTTCTGCCAGGATTGGCCCGAGTCCTCACATGCTATGTTGTTGAGGGGCCTAGTATTATGTTCTTGCATCTTACCCTCGGAAGATTGTCCAAGAACTCTGAGTTTAAGCAATCCAAAAGGGAAGTATGCCAATCTACTTTCATGTCCTAACTTTTTAAAATTAAAAAAAATTATTATTATAGTTGAGGTACAATGTTATGTTAGTTTCAAGCACACAACAAAGTGATTTCAGATATTCTTTTTCAGCATCTTTTCCATTTTAGGTTATTAAAAGATATTGAATATAGTTTCTTGTGCTACACAGTAGGCTGTTGTTATCTATCTTACATTTAGTGTATATCTGTTAATCCCAAACTCCTAATTTACCCCTCCTTACACCCTTTCCTTTTGGTAATCCTGTTTTCTGTGTCTGTGAGTTTGTTTTGGAAATAAATTCATTTGTATCAGTTTTTTTAGATTCCACATATAAGTTATACCACCTATTTGATTTTGGTTTACTTCATATGATAATCTCTAGGTTGCCACAAATGGCATTATTTCATCCTTTTTTATGGCTAATATTCCATTGCATAAATAGACCACATCTGCTTTACCCATCCCTCTTTCCATGATCTTCAGGTCCTAACGCCCTACTGTGCGCCCTCTGCGGCTGCCATTCGTCTGTCTACCACATGGGGCTGTTGGCAGCGGTCCTCAGAGACGGCACGTTCTTCGGCTGAGTCATGCTTGTCTCGGCTGGGGTGATCTCTAGCAAGAGGGGTCGCAAGCACACCTGCCTGTCCCACGGCTCCATGTGCATGTACCCAACCAATTCCTGAGGCTGGCCTTCCAAGCCTGCTCCCCGTCGCCTCTACTCCCACACTGCCATGGCATCTACCACCTCAGAGCAGGGTAGGCAGTTTGCCAGTCTTGGGCCCCAAACCACTGCCTCCTTTCCAAATCCCTGCACCCATCATGGGGTTTGGAGGTTGTGATTAGCTGTGTTCCTTTTGGTGTTTGAAACACAAAGGATTCATTCTTCTTCCTTTGAAATCTAATTGTCTTAACTGGTACTTGTAGGAATTGAACATTTGTAGCCTTAAGATAGATCTTTTTTCCCCTTAGAGATTAAAAAAAAATATATCTTGGCTGCACTTGGTCTTTGTTGCTGCACATGAGCTTTCTCTAGTCATGGTGAGTGGAGGCTGCTCTCTTCAGTTGCAGTGCACAGGTTCTCATTGTGGTGACTTCTGATGTTGCAGAGCACAGGCTCTAGGGTGCGTGGGCTTAGTTGTCATGGCAGGTGGGATCTTTCCAAAGATCAAACTAGTGTCTCCTGCATTGCAAGGTGGATTCTTAACCACTGGACCATCAAAGAATGCTTCCCATACCCGCTACCTCCTGATGCCTGAGATTTAAAATCTCTCATCTAACTAACTCTGTGAGTCAGTTCACAGACCTAAATCTCCATAGAGAAATGGAAGATCAGATAATCTTGTGGAAGAACTCTAACATGAATATTCTGAGCCTTTGTTTCCTCCAAAAAGGTCATGGTCATTTGCTCAAGGAAAGTATAGAAAATGTACAGGGACTCTCAGGTACTGACCCTGAGCAGTTATCACTCTCGAGAACCTTGGGTGGGTGCTATTGCAGTCGGCTGCTTATAAGGTCTAGACGGGAGAGATTCTTTGTCTGGAATCCACCTCATATTTAGGTGAGCTGGCTCGAAATTCACCCTGCAGTTCTTCTCAGTTTCTAAGAGTATAGTTGGAAAAACATCCTCAACAAGTGGCAAAATCTCTACATTGACTCTGTGACCTATGGAGTTGGAGCTGCTATGGGAAGGAGGGCTAAGTGGAAGCCACTGGAACTCTTTAAGTCAAACAGTGAAGCAAAAGCAGCACTGTCTGGGGGAATCACGTTGACGGGTTCCACCAGGATAGGCTGAGTGAGTGCCCCACCGAGCATACACCCAGTGTGCGCCTCTACTAATCTCATCTAGTAGGCTAACCTACTCTGGAATTAGAGCCAAGCATCTTCTACGACAGTGGCAGTGATGGCTGTCAGAGGACTGCTGCAGGGGAATAGCTGTGGGCTCACACGAGACCCCTGCCAGCTGCGGGGCAGAACAGTGGACCGGAAAAGAGACTGAGATTCTCCATAGCTGTGAGAATCAGCTTTTATTACCTTTGAGTAAGTTCTCTTTTTCCTTAATGAAGACAGCCTTCAAATTATAGCAAAAACCAATGCGAGTCATTTATTTAGACATTTATTTCACATACAAGTTTTCAAGAAGACATCTAAGTGAACATTCACACAAAACAATGAGTGGACATACATTTATACTAGGAATGCATTCAGAGGTAAGGGCTTAGCATTGCACTTGGGGTGTCCCCGGCTCCCTCAGAGTTGAGGCTTGTCTGTCATGGGGCACCAGGGTCCCCAAATTGGCTTTCTTCACTGCAGCTACCTACCACTGTCTGTCGCCTGCTGTTGAACATGAGTGATTTGTCCCTTCTCCTCACTGAGCATGCTCCTGGACTGCTCACAGCAACCTCTTGCTGAAGTATGGGATGGGCTCATGGGATGGATTTAGTATGGCCTGAACGCTCCCTGCGGTGGCGAGCCAGGGTGGCGGCCTGGTCTTATAACTTCTCTCTTCTGATGCCCCACAGCCTCATAGGAGCTGGAGTGGTCTTGGCAATCATGCTCAACTTCTCTTCAGATAAGGAACTCAGGCCCAGAGAGAGACTGGTTTGTCCAACAACACTCAGAAAGTGGTAGTGACAAGAATGAAACCTGTCTTACAGCTTCTGGTCTAATGCTCATTCTAGGTGGCAGGCTGCCCTGAGCTGTTTTAAGCATACTGTGAAGTTTTCCTCTTAAAAAAAAAACGTTTCCTTCCAGATGAATAAAGTAGG
This sequence comes from Bos javanicus, assembly GCF_032452875.1. Taxonomy (NCBI): domain Eukaryota; kingdom Metazoa; phylum Chordata; class Mammalia; order Artiodactyla; family Bovidae; genus Bos; species Bos javanicus. Next base: position 22,789,204 of record NC_083892.1, read on the forward strand.
TTGTATGTGTAATAAAAATGCCAGTAAGAATTAGGGTGTTTGTGGGAGTAACACAGTAAGCGCAGGCAGGGATACAGCCAGGCTCCAAAGGGTCTTGGTTAAGAAGTCAGAGAATAAAATGACTACTTATGTACACTTAAAAAAAATAGGATATGGGGTACAAAGATGTAAGACAGGATTAAGTAAATACATGTTTAAGTGGTTGGCTGAGGTGACTTAAAAGTTCTGTTTTTGTAAGTTTCTTTGTTCCAGCAGCCAGAACAAAGAAAGAATAGTAGTAAGTTGCTAAAAAAAAAAAAAAAAGTCACAGTGTTTGTAAGGTAACATTGTTTTTGCTTTAGGATCAGAGCTTTCCCTGCTACTGAAACTTAGGGGAAAAACTTGTATGGATTGTCATGAAGGCAATGTTATGTGATATGAGACACAGTAATCAGAGTGTGACTTCACTTTTGACTTTCATGTCCACCTGAAAAAAGACAAAATACAAACAGCCTTGGTCTAAGATGGTGGGCAGGACTGTCTCCTTCCAAAGAAGCAAAGTTCATTCAGTTAATTTAATACAAGTCCAAATGCCCACTTACAACTGAGAATAGGTAAGGGGACCCAAATTCCACCTCGGCATGATCCCAGACATGACAGACAGAATTGGATTATTCCACCTGGAGAAGGAATGGTTCCTGAGCCTTTCTGGCCACTGGGGAAATTTAAGAGACAGAGGTAGAGAATATGATTTTAGGCATTGAGAAAAACTCTTCTGCAAGAGAAGGTGGCTCTTTCATTAATGAACAAATAATGTTCCATAACGGACATGAATGTAATTGGCATTATCTTTTGCTGCAATAGTTCGTTCACCATGTTGCACGTTTCTTGAGCACAGACACCAAGCCTTTTTTCATTTCTATATCCCTCACTGTGCCTAGGAACATAGCCTTACACATAACCGTGCTTAATTAATATTTATAGTAATCATCTACTTTCCTGAATCATGCTTTGATATAATGATCAACCCTGGGTACCTATTACTAAGTGGTGACTCTATTAATGTGCATCTTCTCTAGAGCAGGGATTCCAGAACATCTACACAATACAAGCACACACCCACGGGCACCACACACACCTCTCTGTGCTGGGCACACTAGTGACGTGAAACTTCACTTAACTATTAGGGATTTATAATTTGGACAACGCAGCGGAAATCAACCTAGTGAGATGTGAACAATCGTAACGCTCCTAACGAATGTCAGAAAGAAACATTTATCAACGTTTACCTGAGTCACCTGCCTTCCAACAGGCCACAGCCTATTCTGACACCATAGGTTGGATTTCCTTCCTTCCTGCCTATATCCTCCTTGGTACCTTCTTGGATAAGTTTCAGAAAATTCAAACATACTCAGATGTCTTCTAATAAGACAGCATCTGACAAAGGAAAGGAGAAAAGTGAAAAAATGATCTACACACAGCCTTGACTCTGGTTATTTTTCCACTAAACTTGTGACTTCTCCTTTCCCAAAGCAAAGTCCCCTGAGGTCACGGTCATCTTAAGGGTATAAATGCCACTGGTCGCATCCCGAAGTAACAGCTTTGGATGACAAATCCCAGGTGTTTATCTGCAACATCCGTAAGTGAACTATCTCCCCATCTGAACCCTTCCTTCAGTAGTTATTGGGTCAGTGCTGGGGAGTGTCAAGGAGACTTTTCAGACCAACAGGTTAAGTATGGAAAACAGAAAGTGTTCTGGGCTGGAAGTGTCAGAAAGTATTTCCACCTTCACTCAGTGAGCTGTAGAGTTGTACAAATTACTCGGCTCTACAGAGAGGTTTATGACCACATGAACAAGAGCTGGCCTCAAAAAAAGACAACGGTATACTTAACAAACTGCCCTGGGGTGCTGGTCTGGACCAAGGCGACTACCTGATCTAAAGCAGGGTTAAGGAGTCCAACTGGTCTTTGAAACAGTGAATGTTTCAGGTCTCTAACTCACTTCTTCCCTGGCTCCTCAGAGTTTTAAAAAACTATCTAAAATTATATAACATTATATCTAAATGTGGGGTTGGGAGGCAGAAAATTTGCCACCTATCAGTCATATTCTAGATAAAAACCAGAGCAGTTGCACATTCAGAACTGGAAAGTGTCTGAATTCCACTTTAATGAGACACACCAGGAGCATGCATGCTACTCAGTCTGAGGAAGGCATGGTAGTTCAGAAGAGTCAGACAAGGGCACCCAGAACAATGAAGAGGTAAGTATAGGACTTACAAGAAACAGTAAAGGGAATTGCATTACTCCTGGGCTGGAGAGGCAACAGCCAAGGGCATGTCAGTCTTCAGGTACAGAGAGGGTTAGTCTACAAAGGACAATGGGTGATCAGTTGTGCCCTGTCTCTATGGAGGGCAGGGCATTGTTTCAGTGACAATACAGAAACACTACCCGAGCTCTTTAGATCAACTTCTTGACACAAAAAAGGTACACTGCAACAGACTCCTGAAGGGAACGAAAAAATCTTCAATCTCCTTTTGTGAATACCTTCAAACCCAAGACAGATCCAATGTGGTTCTTATCAGGCTCCCGAAATTTCTACCCAAACAGGAAACTGTGATTGAGTTGCATCCGGGATCACACATGGCAGATAATGAAAACGACTTTGAACATTTTTCATCTCCTTGGCAACAACTCTCCCCTGCGCTGAAGGATTCTGGATGTTGCTGGGTTTAGTGATCCCATGGCAGTGGCCTCGACATACTGAAGAGAATTTCCCTCTGCATTCAGACCCTGTATCTTCTTTACTTTATTAAAGGGAAAAGGTTGAGACACATAGAAGGAGAGGAACAGACTAATCAAGTAAGAGGCAGAGGTGAGAACAGGATCCAAGCCTTTAGCTTATTTATATTCTCAAGCTTATCTTGGCAATGACTCTTTCTAGCTAAGAAAAGACTGCTTCTGAGAGTGAGATCAGGGTAAAATGGCTAAGGGGACGTTTAGGAAGAGAAGAGCTCATCATCATAAAGTCTGCCTGAAGTCATCAGTCTTGCCCTTGAGGGGGTTCTCCGGGGAGCAGAATGCTGGTGGGGGCGGCAGCAGCTTTTCTCTCACATGAGCCTCCCGATGTTTGGTGAGCACAGAACTCTTGCTGAAACGTCTGCCACACTGGCTGCACCCGTAGGGCTTCTCCCCGCTGTGCACTCGCCGGTGCTCGCGAAATCGCGTGCAGTTATTGAAACTTTTCTCACAGTCCACACACTTGTAGGGATTCTCGCCGGTGTGGACTCTCCGGTGGGCGCTGAAGTGCGAACTGTTGGTGAAGCTCCTCCCGCAGTCTCCGCACTGGTAGGGCTTCTCTCCGGTGTGGGTTCTCTGGTGTATAATGAGACTTGAGCTCTGGCTGAAGCATTTCCCACACTCTCCACATCTGTAGGGTTTCTCTCCTGTGTGAATTCTCTGGTGGGCACCAAAGTTGGAGGAGTCGTTAAAGCTTTTCCCGCAGTCGAGACATTTGAAAGGTTTTTCTCCCGTGTGGATTCTTTGGTGTCGGACTAGACTCCTGCTTCTACCGAAGCACTTCCCACAGACACTACACTTAGAAGGGTTTTCCTTTTGGTGGGTCATGCGGCACATGAGTCGCGCACTCCTTCCAAAGCTTTCTCCGTATCTGAGGAGCCGGAAGGGCCTCTTCCCCACGAGAGGCCTCTGATGCACTACGGCTTTCCCCAAATCTCGAGGCTGAGGCATCAGTTTTCCCTGTCGGATTCCGTGAAGGTTTTCCCACTGTCTTCCTGAGACACAATCTCTTTTACAATATTTACCTGGATCAACATTCTGGGAAATGACCCTTTTAGACTTTTCTATGAATGCCCTATGCTGCTCCATGTCCTTACAGATCACCTGTGTTGCATCTTCCTTGATACTACTTTCAATTTCAAAATCTGAAAAAAAGAAGACAATCAAAATTTCAGACCAGTTCTGGGTTAATATAAATAATACAGCTGACAGTCCCTGTACCTTAAGGCCTCTGTGTGCTTCACTGACCTCAGGCAAGGGGGACTCTTTTCTGATTCACTGGGCCTTACTTTCTTTCAGTCCCATGGACAGCCATCAGTGAATCCACTGACTTACGTGAGAAGCCCTAATCACGTCATCTTTGGAAGTGTTCTGATTGGGTCCATCTGGGCCTTGGAGGAAGTTACAGCCTAGCAGTTGGCTTACACAGAGCCTGGTAATTTGGTGACAGGTCTGGAGCTCATCTTAAAATACAAGGTTCACCAGAGATGGTACAGAAGGACTTTGTTTCCAAAGTTATCAACTCAGCAGTTCCAGAATCAACAATTTCATCTTGCTTACTACAAATTCTCATAAAAATACCACCAAAGAGCATGTGTGTGAACTCTCTTTTCAAACGTTTGTTTTGAATCAGCATAGAGTATAGGAAGGAAAATAATGACAGGTAAGGCTAAAAAGACAAGCTCAGATTAAGGATGGCTGTGGAAGCTTAAGACAAGTCTAATGAGGAAAACTGGTTTGGGGACTTTTACAATAGTTTAGGCAAGAGACAGAGAAATGTTAAACTAGTGGTTATGGCAACTAAAGAGGGGGCAGATGCAAATTCCCCAACAGTTGAGAAAATATGTCATCTGCCTGGATGTAAACAAAAGAGAAGGCATCAAAAAACATCCCTAGCTTTCCAGGTCGGATGTGCTATGGGAGGGCACCAGGAAGAGCCACGGTGTGGGAAGGAAGGTGTTGATATTCCTTTTGAAACTTTTAAGGCTGGGCTGCTGGTGAGATGCCTGTGAGGGCATCCAGTGGTTGGTGGGACACCCGCAGGTGGAGCTCAAAACCAGAATAAAGTCTTTCTGTCTCTGCCTTTTTCTTGTGCATATCACACATAACAGAAATTTCTGCTCTGAGCTTACCAACATGTCTCCTTGACCTGAGTTTTTCTCATATATAATTCCAAGTTCTTCCCAACAGTATTTCTAGGAGATATAAAACATTATCTGCCCCCGACACACAAAAACCAAGGCTGAGATCCCAAAGACTAAATCACGAAAATGTAAGCTCTGCCCTTGAACAGAAGCACCATGAGTACAGGGACTCTGTTTTATTCACTGCTACTTTACTCTTCTCCTCAAATGGCACAGGACACACAAATACTGTTTAATGAACATACATGCACATGTGATGTGCCAGCTCTCCTAATTTGTCAGTAATCCCACTGACTCCTCCTTTACCCCAGAGCCCCAATGATCCTTACCGCTTGGGCTTTGCAGTAAACATGGAGGTCCCTGGAATTCTGGTTCTTGCATGATTTCCTCCTCACTCATTCTCTCACTGCCAGAGTCTTCAACAAGCACCTCCTGGGAGTCCTCCTCAGGTTCCCAGACTGTAGGTTCCTGGGGTTCGATTTCCATGTCCTCTCTTTCTTGAACTGAGGGTGACGGGGCTTCTTCTGGGGAGCTGGTGGGAGCAGCAGATGCCCGAGAGTTAATCAGAGCATCCATCTCCTTGTAGAATGCGCAGGACTCTAGCACGTGACCATTTTTCACTTTGCGGTAGCTCTTCTGAAGGCTTTTGAACTTGGTCCGGCACTGTTCCGGAGTTCGGAGGAAGCCACACTCTCGCAGCTGCTCAGCCACGGCCCCATACAACTTGCTCTTCCGATGACAGGCTTGCAGTGCTTCGTAAAACCGAGTCTCATGGAGTATGTCAAGGAAAGTCTTGGTTTCCTCGTAGCCCCAGTGCACACCTGCCATTCAAGGATAAAGTTCAAAGATACAAGGTGTCTGCAGCCATTCAAGGGTAAAGTTCAAAGATATAAGTTGTCTGTAGCCTTCATACATTACAAAATCTAAGAAGTACAGGAAAACAAATCCCATTCCCTGGAACAATGATATGTCTTGGAATAAGGTTTGCAAGAAAGGAGAGGATCTGTATAAAAATTCTATAATATTATATTGAAAGACATAAAAGAATTAGAAAGAATGGAGAGATACTATACTTCTGGGTAGGAAGACTCAAACTGTACAGATATCAATTCTTGAATCTATTTAGTAAAAAAACCCAAAAGGATTTTAAAGTTGATATACTGATCTCAAAGTTTATCTGGCAGAATAAAAATGCAGCCCCTAAATCTGCCGTTGCTATGGTTATTAAGGACTCAGCTGCCTGCCTTTTAAAAATTTTTAGGAATAATGGACTAAGACACCCAACAGCATGAGAGTTGCTATCACCTCTTTAACCCATCTTCTTTGAAGAGCAGAACTATATCCAGAGTAGTTTTTGATGTTACTGAGTCCTCTACTTCAAGAGATGAAATGATCTATAAGACAAGCAGATGTCCTACTTTTATAGCAGAATTAAAGTTTTAAGAGTATATTTGAATATAGTTAAACATGCTTTTGGGGTGTTGTAATCTGTAGTAGGAAAGTCTTTTCTATCCTCTGCCTCACTGGTTCCCTTCAGTCTCACTGGATTCCCAAATTTGAAACTGTCTGAGCCTCATGTTTATGGATCTCCAGAATGGTGACTACCTGTACATGTGTAATACATTTTCCCATCTTTTTCCTGAGATTTGTTTCTTTTGAATACGTACAATAATGGTTACAGTCTCAGCTCTTCTAGTCTGGTTTATTTTTCCGTTCTATCTAAGAAACTATCATTTTTTTCATAAGGTGGTACTAATAACTGTGACATCAGGCAATGTTCTATTGCATTTTAGCATCTGCAGAATGCCTTCATCCATATTATTTCATTTAACACTAACAACTATGCTTATAATTTAAGCCGTATTTTAAAGACAGAAAATTGAGTTCTAAGTAGTTATATGGTAAGTCAACTGTCATACAATGATTGTCAACTGGTGGTTTAGTTCTGCATTTCCCAGTCCCCAAATTTCAACATCATCCTTTTGCATAATATCTTTTTCTATCCTTTTAATTTTAATGTCTCTGTGTTTTTATATTAAAGATGTATCTCTTGTAAATACAGGTTTTTAAAAATATATCTGAAAAACCTGTCCTTTAAATTTATAATTAATGACATGTGGATACACATCTACCATCCTGTTTTTATTCTTTCCATTTGTTGCATCTACTTCGTATTCCTTTTTCTCTTTCTTCTTTCAGAATTTCATTTTTTTCAATTCTTTTTTTGTTGGTGACACATTCTTTTACTGGCTGTCCTTGATAATGGGCCCCTGACTTTTATAATCTAACACAACTGACTGCACTATAACAATTCTCAGATAATGTTAGATCCTTAGTACCCCTGGACTCCATTTATTTTCCTTCCACAGACTCCAAATACTCAAAATCCATGCTGTGCTCTAACCTGAAAAAGAATCCTTCATGGCTGTTACTCAGACTGCACTGGGGGCAGCAACGAACACCTAGGAGCACTTTCAGTTATGTGGCCAATCACAGTGATGAGTGGCAAGGTGTGTGTGTCAGAACTCCCTGCGTTTGGTCACTTCTGGGGGTCTTATCCTTTTTCCACAAGACCACATCATCCATTCTCATACCAGAATAAAAGTGCCATTCTTACCACTCAGGTTTTGAAATATGACAGGGGCACCATGAAGCTCAGGCTTCCGGATAAACTCAATGCCCATTTCATCACCATCAGACTCCTCTGCAGCTTCTTCCTCCTCCACCAGATTGATCTGTTCTTTAGCACTGATGCCAATTCTCTTCAGTCTGGGGAGAGACAGAATCTCCCTTGGCTTATCCATGGATGAAGCATGAGCGGAAGGATTCAACAAAGCGTCCATGTCCTCAAAGAAGGCACAGGGTTCTAGCACGTGGCCGTTTCTCACTTTTCGGTAACTCTTCTGCAGACTTTTGAACTTGGTCCGACACTGTTCTGGTGTTCGGAGGAAGCCACATTCTCGCAACCATTCAGCCACAGCACCATATACCTGGCTGTTTCGGGGACAAGCCTGAAGTGTTTCATAAAAGCGAGACTCTTTGAGAATTGCAAGAAAAGTCTTAGTTTCCTCATAACTCCAATGCACGCCTGCTATTTTTTCATCTTCCAGACCCCACTGCTGCTGTTCTCTCCATGTTTTCCCTGCCTTCCTTGCAGGGATCTGAATAGCATGAACTGACTTTTCCTTGATGTAGTTGCTTTGCAGGACAGTCCTCTTATTAGAGGACTGCAGACCTATGGTCCATGGCTCCTTTCTGGGCTCCAGCCGGGCTATCTTGTTAGCTGCAGACACTGTGCTTCCTACAGTGAGACAAACACATTTCAGGCTAGAGAGATCATGACTGCATGCCCCAAGGTCCTGCTTAGCATGCTCTCCTGGACCACTTGTTCACAGCTATCCTTTAAAGATCTTGTCCAGTTGGTCTTTTTTCTAAAGTCTTCCTCAACCATGACAGTGCACACTAGATTCTTGCATGAGTTATTCTGCACAATCACCTACTAACTCACACTACCATTTCACATCTCATGCATGTACCACTTCCTTCCCCAGCTAGTTCTTAAAGGAAAATCTTTAGGGGTAAGAAACACTTATTACCTTTGACTGTCTCTCAAGTATCTAACATTGTTAGATTCACAGCATGCTCCTATGAACTGGTGTTTGTTACTTATAAAGTGTGCTTACAGCTGTTCCCTGTATCTCCTCACTCCCTCACTCAACACACACACACACACACACACACACACACACACACACACTGGGGCTGTGGGAGGTGAGAAGTCATGAAGTTTTGGAAACACTCTAACAAAATTAATGGGAAAGAGATGCAATAATAGGAAAGCAACTTGAATTTTTTACCTTATAGTACTGTGGAGATCAAAATGTCTTAAATTTGAATCCTAGCTCCAAAACTTAACTTTACTTTTTGACAAGGGGAAGTTTCTTAATCTCTCCGAGCCTCAGTTTCCTAGGGAATAATATCATCTATCCAAAGGTCTGTGTGTGCATGCTCAGTTGCATCTGACTCTTTGTGACCCCGTTGACTGTAGCCCGCTAGGCTCCTTTGTCCATGGGATTTCCCAGGCAAGAATACTGTAATAGGTTGTCATTTCCTCCTCCAGGGCATCTTTCTGACCCAGGACTGAACCCATGTCTCCTGTGGCATTGGCAGGCAGATTCTTTACCACTGAGCCACCTGGGAATCCCAACAAGGTGCTAGGAATATTAAATAAGTGATCATCTATAACTTGTCTAATGTCTAATAGGTATATAATAACATTTAGTTTTCCTCTATAGAAAACACACACAAGAGCTTCATGGAATTTTCCTAGAGAGTGAAGTGAAAGTCACTCATTCGTGTCCAACTTTTTGTGACCCCATGGACTATACAATCCATGGAATTCTCCAGGCCAGTATACAGAGTGGGTAGCCTTTCCCTTCTCCAGCGGATCTTCCCAACCGAGGGATCGAACCCAGGTCTCCCGCATTGCAGGCAGATTCTTTACCAGCTGAAGCACAAGGGAAGCCCAAGAATACTAGAGTGGATAGCCTAGCCCTTCTCCAGGGGATCTTCCCGAACCAGGAACAACCCGGGGTCTCCTGCATTGTAGGCAGGTTCTTTGCCAACTGAGCTATCAAGGAAGCCCCTCCTAGAGAAGCAGCATTAAATCAAATCCTTGCTGAAAGAACTCTGGGGCTGAGGATCTGTTCTTCATTTTCATATGAGAGAAGGGCATGGACAATGGAAGTTCAAACATCTACAAGGACTAGGCAGTCTGGAGTGAGAGCCCTGGCCGTTCAGCACAAGTTCCTCCACTTTGCTCTGGTCACCTGCTGCAGTGTGAGAATGTGCCTGATGGTAGGTTTTTTAAGAGATGCTGGAAATCCAGATTTATGAACAAATTTTAAGTTACAACTCTGGGCAAGGCCCAAATAAATTTTCAGGCTAGATTTATGAGCCTTTAGTTTACAGTCTAAGATAAAACACTGTGCCAGGTGTCCCTGAGCCTTTCCATATATAATTATTACACATGGAATCACTGGGCTACAGCTGAAGGTGCAGAGTATGGTCTCTAACCCACTCACGGCAGCTTTCACCAAGGCCTCTAATCCATCATTTTACTAGGTCTGCATGCTGTGCGATCCAAGGCAACACTAGGAAACACCTATCGTGTGGGCAACTTGCCACGTGGGTACCTTTCACTGGTCTCTGTAATTACTCAGTAGCAATGACTACTGAGATAACCACACCAGTCTTTGAAGGATGAATGGTCAGCAATGAGGCACGGATGCCCTAAGTGAAAGTTAAAATCAAGGGTCCTGTGTTTTGGGAAGAGTGCTTTGTTACTGGTGTGTCATTGGTATCATCTTAAATTGGCAATTTTTTCCAAGTGCTTTAATTGCTTTCTGATCACAAACAACTGTTGGCTTATCTTCATTCATTCAGTTTGACATGGCCCATTCTGTAATCTCTATACTTTAGTGTCTACATGTATTGTCAAACAGAAATTTCTGTGATGAAGTTCTATAACTATGCTGTCCAGTACAATCACTGAATAACTTAAATATGGCTACCGCCACTGAGAAACTGAATTTTAAACTTCATTTGATTTTAATTTATTTTATAAATTTAAATAGCCACAGGTAGCTAGTGGCTACTCTATTAAACAGCACAGGTCTGTAGTATCTATAGTGTGTATTGTACACATTTTAGGCCTTTAATTCTATTCATAAGTAATCTTTGACTTGCAGCTTACATATGAATGAAGCATATTTATCCCTGCCGTTAAAGCAGATGATACAGTTCTTCAAAAGTCTGCTTGTAAAATTACACTTAACAAGTGGTTATGTGTGCTTGTAAAAATGTGTGCTATTTAAATAATTCACAAGGGTATTATATTTAAATCACTTTTTTTCTTCCATTTATAAGATTTCCATCCATTCAATGAATATTTGCTGGGCACCACCCATAGACAGGCTCTGTGCACAATGTTGGGGTTACTGTATGTTAAACAAAAACAAATCCTAAAAATACCTTGTGATTTGATAGAGTTTTTAGTCTAGTGGATGTAGGTGACTTTTATATTTAAATAACATGACAATCATCTATAAACCTCTCTAATGTTTTAATCACTAAATTATAAGAATATGCATAAATCTATAATATAAATTGGAAGAAAGGAATGAGTGAGGTAAGAGAACATGGTATGCTAGAGCACAGAAATGACTAGAAAACCCATGGTCCTTAAAATAACATTTTTATAACTATTTTACTATCAGTAGAAGTGAATACACTAGAAATCCTCACATCTTTTATTTGAAAAGGGATAGAATCCTTACCCAGGGAGACCATGTTCCCAACACTCTCCTTTCTAATATCCCGGTAGAGGTCTTTGTGAGCAGGAATCTGATGCACACTCTTTTTGTAGGAAAAACCTCTTGCCATGTGGACATCTTTCACTGGTCCCTGTAACACACTAAGAGTAATGACTACCAAGATAACCACACAGGTTCTGAAGGATGAATGATCATGGATGAAGGACAGGAAAGCCCTAGATAAAAACTGAAATCAAAGAACCAAGTATACATTATATGCCAAATGAAGCGAAGGTACTATAAAGAATCATAAGAGAAAGGATCCAGCAAGGAGTCTGATTACTCAGAAGGCTGCGTGCAGTCTTTTCTGGAAAAGGAGTAATGGGGGAAAAGTCTCTTGGAGTGGGTACAGAGGTTTGAAGAAATCATTGTTACTGAATATCCTAGGAAGTTAGGCCAGAGAGAACTGTTACAATTTACCTGGGACCCGACAGGAACTCGAGTGGCTGTTACTTCCTGATCTATGGTGTTCCATTCATTAGCAGGAGAAGGAACCCAGGGAGAAGGCCGAGCTGTAAGAAGAAAAGAAACTATTAGTGCTGTGGGCTCTGGCCCTTTTACTCATCTGCTTCTCCTTTTATGGATGGGCATGTATAAAAAAACCAACAAAATCGGTCATTTTCTCAATGAGTTCAGAACAATGCTCCAAACCATGAGCAGGGCTCACAAATGCAGATGCTTTTAGAAAGTAAGCAGGTAAAGTACATCATGAAAGGGGGGAGGTGAGGACTGTGGGGAACTGGAGAGCACAGGTCCAGTGTTTGGTTCTGGGTGATGCCTCCCTGTTAAAGACTATGGCCCTGCCATAGCCAGAGCTTCTAATGTTTTTCAAGATAAGTCAGAAAGCTGGATTTTTATGTACAATCTCAAGTCTTAAACCTTGAGAACTACAGACAAACAAAACCTCCATCCCCAAACTCTTTGAGAAACAAGTTTGACTTGGCACATGAGTTACCAGTTTACAATCTCTAGCATAAATTCATCCCCTCTGAGTACATATTATCCTTATAAAGTTAACAAATATAGACACACAGTATTGAATATTACAGGCAAACGTGCCCCCAGAAAGGTGGAAGAAAAATAAATAAACTTATATAGTATAAGACAATCTGTAGTCTAACTTCTGCCCTAGCACTATCTAGGAAAACTTCAAAAATAAATGTTACTGTGGCCAAGAACTCAGAAGCTTGCTTTACTACTTTCTACGAAACCAAATGGAACCAATTCCTTGGAAACATATTATTTCCTTTGGCACACCTGGTTGAAATCCTATGTCATCTTTTAGAAGGCATTCACCTTTCTGAGATACTTATCCCTCAAATTTCCTGTCCTCCATACCTCCAGTAAGAACCTCCACAGACAAACTTTCCCACTTTAGGAACTCCTTATCATCCTGGAATAGCAAAACCCAGAAATACCATACATTTACCAGGTAAAGTAACTGACAGCATCTAATCCTTGTGAACACGGGAACTTGATGATGATGAACAAACACTGAAGAATCCAGAAACCATTAATATTTGCAAAGCATTTTATCATAACATGAATTTCAGGACAGATAAGGAGGTGGTGCCCGTAGCAGTGAATCTTGCCTCTTGATGAGGGATTGTGTAAATCAGATAGACTTGAAAGTTTAAAAATAACTATGCCATTGCGGGAGAAAGGAAACTAACATTTATTGAGCACTATTATGCATTGACTTTTTTTTTTCTTTTTTTTATGACGCTTCTTTTAATCTATGCTAAAATCTTACTATCTTCCTTTTAGAGATGACAGAATGGAAAGTTCAAGAAGTTTAGCAACTTGACCAAGGTCACACAGATAAAGAATGGCTGAATTAGGTTTTGACCCAGATTTTCTGCTTCTAAAGCCTAATCTCTTAATCTCTATGCATTAATACAGAGGTTAATTAATATTACTTGCTCAGATCACAAAGAAAGAAGGGCAGAGAAAGGATATAAACCCATGCTTTTTTATACTGTGCTCTAGGTCCAGTGGTCTTTCCACTCTTAAGCCTGATACTACGCTGCAGGGGGTGGGGAGGATGGGTCTTCATTTCCTTGTATCTGACTTGATTTATTCATGTCCAGGGCACACATGAACATCAGTGGTCCCTTCTCTGCGAAGTCTTATCCCTCTCACATGTCACTTCTGTGATACCTTATTGTGAGTCACTTTTGAAAATAAATCTCATTACCTCTTCCAATCTTTCAAGGTGTTTATAGCCAGCTAAGAAACCATATACATGCAGGACTAAAACCCACAAGCTGATTGCAGAATGCAGACTCTTAAATAACATTAGGAGACCTTAAGGCCAGTCTGGACAATTTAAACTTTCTCAAATTTCATCTTAAGATCCCTTTTACTTGGACTTCCCTGGTGACTCAGTCGGTAAAGAATCTGCCTAAAATGTGGGAGACCTGGGTTCGATCCCTGGCCTGGAAAGATTCCCCGGAGGAGGGCATGGCAACCCACTCCAGTATTCTTGCCGAGAGAATCGCCATGGACAGAGGAGCCTCGTGGGCTACAGTCTATGGGGTCGCAAAGAGTCGTCACCCATATTCCCAACTCTTGAAACTAATGAAGTCCTTCTCCCCAAATATTCAATTTATTTTCAAGTATGTATCGAGAGGGCCCTACAGTGAACAAGTCAGAATGTTAGGGCTACAAAACAAATCTGCCACGGTCTCTGCATAGGGCATGCACTACGTTCTTCTTACCATTTTTGGGTAAGGGTCGAAGCTCTCTCTTTTGGTTCGGCTGCTCCTGGCGTCCTGAGTGGAGGCTTTCAGCTTCCTCTTGAGACATCACTCTGGGTTGGGGCTCCACTGGCTGTGGCTGAAAGTCTGCCACCTCCCAGGCTGCTCCAAGGGGGGCTTGCTTCTCCGAATGCACAGGACTGCTAACCTGGGTAATAAAGTCAATGCCATAATGGAAAAAGGGAGGAAAAGAGGGCCAGATCAGGGCCAAATTCCCCCATGAAAGATATCAAAGAAGGATAGAAGATGTGAAAAGGAGTGAAAATTTCATTCCATTCCCAATGGGACCTCTGAGGACATCGGGTCCATTGTGCTATCCAAAAAGTCTAGGCAGAAGGGAACCGGAGAGGGGGAATATACAGAGAGGGAAAGTCTGTTAAGAGTAAAATACAGAGCCTCCTTATTATCAGAATACTGAGTATTCTGATACTATTAGGTTCACAGAGAAGTGAAAGTTCTCAGAACACTAATTCACTAGTGAAATGAAAACTTAGAAAATTAATCTTGACATTGAGTATCTATTTCTGACCAGCACAGCAACTTGCTAATAGACAGGTCTTTACATAAATGCAAATCCCTTGGCAGGTGAAAGTGCAAATCTTGCAGGATTTCATGAGGTTAGGGAAAGGGCTGTTGAAAAACAATTAGACGAGCATGCAAAGTCACTGACAATAAGGATCAGAGATTAAAATGGAGAAGGGTGACAAGGATGATGACACTGACGGCACTTCAGAAGACTGGACTGGAATATTAAAGGATTACAGGAAGCCCTGGGATAACTGATGAAGTCCTTTCTTTTTTAAAAAAAATTTTTTATTTTGAGAGAGATCAAAACAGCCCTCTTTAGGAGCAAGCTGCAGAAGTCAAATCCTATGAAGCATAATGTATTGTTCTCTCTAAATTTGGGGGAAACATTATGCAAAGATTTAAAACAAATACTCAGATGCATAATCTTTAGTGTCATTTGCAAGATAATAATTCAACCAAAGCTTTCTTCCTATTTGATATGAAATTCTGATCCCTTTTAGGTAGATCTCCTTTAAAGGTCTTTCATTACTATTTATCCTTCTGTAATTTGCATTTTCTGCAATGCATCTCTTGTCCACTTTCCTTTCCACCCTCTCCTTGCTAAACATAAAAATTTGGAAAAACCTCTCTCACCTGCTGTCTTAGTCCTCCAGTCTCTTTCTCCAAATGTATAACCAGGGCCACCGCCTCCTCTCCACTTTCCGGACACTGTTTCTGTGCCCACAGCTGAATCTTCTCCGGTAAAATGGTGAGGAACTGCTCAATCACCAGCAGCTCCAGGATCTGTTCCTTGGAACGCATTTCTGGCTTCAGCCACCGGCAGCAAAGTTCCCAGAGTTTACTGAAAGCTTCATGGGGTCCAGTCACATCCTCATAACAGAATTGTCTGAAGCATCTGCGAAAGGTCTCGGACTCAGAGCTATCCGATCCTTCCAGAGTGGGCTCTGATATCCACTCGGGCTCCTTTTCCACCTTCATTATGAGGCATCCTTCAACCTCCAGGGGCGCGTCGGTCTGAGGGTCCAGGGATGCAGCCATGCTCTAACCCGGTCAACCTCACGTCTGATTCGAAGGAGACTCAAAGAAGTCAAACCTCCGAGAGCCGCCTAATGGTTTTGGAAGTATGGGAAAGAAGGGAGGTGAAAACAGCAGTGTCAGCAGGAACAGGGTACCCTAAGCTGATTGCTCAAATATATCCTAGGCCCTTGAAAAGGTGAACTTGTACTTTAAGGTCCAAAAACTCGGCCTCTTCTCGCCACAATATATGTCCTCGCGATGTAGTTTTTCAAGATTCATCTTTTAGTGCAATGTCTGAAACAGCGAGGCTAGAGGACCAGAAAATCTAGGGGACCGAGGACAGGAGGGCGGGGGCCGTCAGTGGGGCTGGGAGGGGGTGTGTCAGGGGCCCGGGGAGGCGAGGCCCCGAGTGGGTGGGGCCGGGTGTGCAAACCCCTCCCGGCTCCGGGTTCAAGGCTCGGGACACGGCGGCGCGTCCAGGCCGCTGCGGGCGGCTGGTAGGGGCCGGCGTTATCCGAGGCCAGCGTTTGGCTTTTCTGGCTCAAGGTGGCCTGGGCCGTCCTCAGGAAACTTCCGCACGCTGAGGAAAGCCGCGAAGCGGCCCTGCCCCTTAAGGGAGAGGAGCTGCGGGGACCAAACGACGCTTCGCAGTGTAGAGGCTACAGATTCCTCGCTGGCGGCTCATCCGCTCTGTTCCCGGACTGCGCGGGGGGCTCTGGGAGCCGCGGCCACGCATGCGCCGCTCGCGCCCGTGCGCCGTGGGGTTCAGGGGAGGCTCCCTCGCTAGCGAGGTGCTGGGGGGAGGGGGCTGCGCAGTGGACTCTCGCGAGAGCGCGCAGCGCAGTGACTCGCTGCTGAGACACTTTAGGAATGAGAAGGGGCGCGGCGGAGCTTACGCGCTGCGTCCGCGGGGCGGAGGGACACAGCACAGGCACTTTGCTGGGGGCGGTGGAACTGCACAAGAAAGGGGAGTGGGCGTCCTCGCTCAGCCGGGGAATCTGGGAGGCGGGGAGACTGTGAGGTGGAGGAGCGCTACTGAGGAGGCGGTGGAGCGCTACTGAGGAGGCGGTGCAAAGTTCTTTCTGTCGCGCGGTGTGAGAACTCGTTTGCCTGGCGGAGGGTTCCGTGACCCGTTGGCGCTGTCGCGTGCTGGCGGGACTCCTGCGTGAGGCGATCGGACGGCGGGACTGCAGCCCTCGCGGAGGGACATGGCGCCGCACTGGCCCATCCCCTGTGGGAGCTGCTGTGAATATCTGCATCTGTAAATGTCCCATCAGTTGCCTGAAGTGCAGCGTGAGGGTCTACTCTGCGCCTGGGAGATTCTTACTGTCTCGGGCACCCAGCAAGTCTGCGCGGGGTGAGGGGGGTGCAAAAATTTTCGGAGGGGGTGTCGTCTCTGTCTCAGTCCCTCCAACGGGCTGCGGCTTCCTCCTGGTGGTGCCGGGAGGAGTTGTCCAGTCACCCAACTTATATGTGAAACCCCCGAACAGTGCCCACCCATCCATCCCTCTCTCCATCCTTTTACTGATTAGGTGCCAGGCAGTTTTAGGCATTTGGCATACCTCAGCGTGCAAAGCAAAAAAAAAAAAAAAAAAAAAATTCCCTGTGCTGGGGGTGGGGACTTGGGTAGATAGCCTTTTAGAAAATACAATTAGTGGCTTTTCTTTCTCAGAGAAAGTCTTAGTTAAATTTTGACATGCAGATTCTAACAGCCAAGAGACATTAGGTGAGACTGCTGCTGCTAAGTCACTTCAGTCGTGTCCGACTCTGTGCGACCCCATAGACGGCAGGCCACCAGGCTCCCCCGTCCCTGGGACTCTCTAGGCAAGAACACTGGAGTGGGTTGCCATTTCCTTCAATGCATGAAAGTGAAAAGTGAAAGTGAAGTCGCTCAGTCGTGTCCGACCCCCAGCGACCCCATGGACTGCAGCCTTCCAGGCTCCTCCGTCCACGGGACTCTCCAGGCAAGAGTACTGGAGTGGGGTGCCACTGCCTTCTCCAAGGTGAGACTCTACTGGGCATCTAGTATATACCAGAAGTTGTCTTTACACAGCTGGCTACAAAGTTTACTTTGCTTCATTTCTTTTGTCTCTTTAAAATAATTTTTATTGAGCCTCTTTTTTTTTCCTTTTCCAGACATAGTGATAGATGGTGAGAAAACAGCATCCCCTGCTGCTGTTGAGAGAGGCAGACATTACACAATGTATAGTTGTAACTGCGGCTGCCAACGAGAGGAACATGGTGCTGAGAGTCTGTGTATTAGAGGAAATGGCCTAGTCAGGAGGTCTGGGAAAGTTTCTTGAAGAGGTGAAGCTAGAGATGAGAAACAAAGGAGGAGTAAGACCTGACTAGGCAAAGTTTAGTTCTCATGGAAATCCTACAAGGCAGGTAAGATTACCTCTGTTTTAGAGTTAAGGACATTGACTCCTCAGTGAGGTGATATAACTGCCCCAGGTTACTTCAGACTTAAGTGGCCACCCACAATTCTGAGTCAGCTAAGAAATTAGGTCTTTTATAAGCTCCTTGAGCCATCTGGTGTTTTTAGGAGAAGCAAGTGTCACAAGCAGCTCAGGCACATTAGGGAGCAGTGGAGAGTTATAGCTCAAAGTTTCAAGTCTGCAGTGGACAGTTATAGCTCAGCTTCCTTAAAGGTACTCTTGGAGCAGAGGGTATTAAGGCTTGCCCTGCATTATCTGTTAGGAGCAGGGTTATACATTCTTCAGGAATCACTTTTTATTTTTTCGTGTGTGGTCTTTCAGTGACACATGCATACACACCTATATGTATGTGTTTAATGGAAAACTTTAAACATATAGAAGTGTGTATGTATGTTCATTGCTCAGTCATGTCTGACTCTCTGATCCCATGGACTATAGCTCACCAGGCTCCTCTGTCCATGGAATTCTCCAGGCAAGAATACTGGGGTAGATTGCCATTTCCTTCTCCAGGGGATCTTCCCGACCCAGAGCTCAAACCCAGGTCTCCTGCATTACAGGCAGATTCTTCACTGTCTGAGCCACCAGGAAAGCCCATATAAAAGAATAGAGAGAATTAACTCTCATGTTTTCATGCTCTGCCTTTAACAGTTAGTGATTCATGGTCAGTCTTGTCTTTCCTATACCTCTGTCCACTCCCCTAATCCTGGATTATGTTGAAGCAAGTCCCAGATACCATGTCATCTGTAACTGTCAGGATGTACTGCTAAAAGACAGGAACTTCCACCGTAAACATAACTTCAATATCATCATAAATGCTTCCCAACAGTATCAAAAATTCTGTAGTGTCATCTTTTAAAGATGTCTTATTTGTTTGAAAGGTGGTTTGGAAAGGAAAAAAGGGTCATAGATGCTGGACAGGTAAAAAGAACAAATGTTATTCATATTTTCTAGTTAGGTATTTACATTTACTTCAGTATGAAAATGTTGGCACCTTGGGAACAGAAGATCAAATTGTTGAAAAAGTAGTGAATCAATCTGGGTCAGTAAATGAAGCAGATCATGCTACTCAGAACCATCTTGGCAGAGTGGTTGTTTTCTTAATACCCAAACCCTAATGTCAAGCTCTTCCCATGATCCCCAGAGGAACATTCATACCAGTCTCTCCTTGTTAGTACATCTGCTATCACAGCTGTTATTTTACAAGTAGCCCTGGAGTGACCTTTTGCACCATTTTCCTCTGTCCATGGTGCTGATCTGCCAGCCTTTAGCCAGCAACTAGAGCAGCTATAACTTGCTTTTGGCCAATGAGATTTAATGTAGGGTTACCATAAAAGTGAACATTAATTGTATATTAAGTATATATTAATACATTATAGTTCCAAGAAATTCTATCAGTACTTATGCTTCGTTAAAAAAATCCAAGCTGAAAGTGAAAAGTAAAAAAGTTGAGTATGTTTGTATTGGTGTGTCTATTTCAGACATAGTATAAATATTTTCAAATATGATTTCTTAACCAAATTATAACTAATTGAAATAAATTTCCATTTCACAGATTAAGAAGTGCCTCTCCCACTGGTTCGCTAATGATGGTCAGATAGTTGACAGAATAATAACCAATGAAATATTCCAGCTCTTTTCACACATTGAGTAATACAATAATGAAAAATTCTCAATTATTTCTTGATATGCATATGTAATAGTCAACGGTTTTTCTCTGCATCGCTATGAGGTGCTATGCTAGGCACTGGTGGGATAAGCAGAGACATAAGACATAACTTTTTTATTTGGAGTATTAACAGTAAAATGGGGAAAATTAGTCATGGAATTGTCATATAAACCTGCCTGGGAAATCCCATGGACAGAGGAGCCTGACAGACACAGAGTCGAATGTGACTTAGTGACTAAACAACAAGAATAAATGTAGTGGAGGGATGCATGAAGGCCTGTGACAGTACGGAGTATAGCCTCTCTGGCTACCAGGAAAACCTTCATAGAGGGAAGCTGAGGGATGTTTAGTATTTCAAAGATTGGCAAAACCATGAGCATGAGTGGTTTTTTCATGTAATGGTGTGAAGTTGAGCGTGCCTTCCTTTGACCTTAGCTCAGGGGAAGGAAGTGATGAAAGATGAAGTTGTGCACATAGGTGTAGAGAGCATTTGAACTTTATGAGGAAGGCAGTGGAAAGTATGCCTGTCTCTGTTCTGCAGGAAGGTGAGGGCATCTCTCTGTCTTTGGTAGAAAGTCTGCTTCTGTATAGACTCCTGGGCCAGATCCACTGTGGAAACAGTATTCGAGAGAGTACTCAGCATAGAGGGAATTGAGTAAGATGATTTCTAGGGTCTGTTAATGTTTCTATATAATGTTTCATGCATCCATCCTTTAAACACCATCCTATTGTTCAGTTGCTAAATTGTGTCCAACTCTTTGTGACCCCATGAACTGCAGCATGCCAGGCTTCCCTGTCCTTCGTTATCTTCCCAGAGTTTGCTCAAACTCATGTTCATTGAGTCAGTGATGCCATCCAACCATCTCATCCTCTGTCATCCCCTTCTCTTCCTGCCCTCTGTCTTTCCCAGCATCAGGGTCTTTTCTGATGAGTCAGCTCTTCACCTCAGGTGGCCAAAGTATCAGAGCTTCAGCCTCAGTATCAGTCCTTCCAATGAACACTCAGGGTTGATTTCCCTTAGGATTGACTGGTCTGATATTGAAGCTAATTATGTTCTAGGTAAAGTGTTGAATACCAAAGATACAGTGGTGAAAGACATACATGAGTCTTGCCCTTAAGAAGCTTTCATTCTAGGTGGAGATTGGAGAAGGAGGAAAATAACATACGAGGAAACATAAATAAATAGCGTAACATCAGATTGTTATCAATGCTATGAAGAAAATAAATAAGATGATGGAATAGACTGTAACTAGACAGAGGTTACTTTAGAAAGGCTGATCAATGAGAGGTTTCTCTAAGGTTTGATATTTGTGAGCTGGAGTCTGAAGGATGAGATGGAACCACAGATATGCAGCTAGTGGAAGAGCATTTCTGGAAGGAGAAAAGGCAAGAGAATGAAAGACCTGGAGGTAGGAAAGCGTGGAGTGTTCACACCATTGAAAGGAGGGACTTCCCTGGCGGTCTAGTGGTTAAGACTGTGCTCTGCCAGTGCAGGCAGCATGAGTTCAATCTCTGGTTGGGGAACTGAGATCCCACATGCTGTGCAGCACAGCCAGAAGATTAAAAAAATAATATATTAAAAACATAAAAGCTGAAAGAAGACCAGTGTGGCTGGTGCATACTGAGCAAGGGGAGCAATGGGACCGGAGTGAGACGCAGTGTCAGGCAGGGGCCAGACCACGTTGCAGGAGTCTTGTAGGTCCTGGTAACTGATTCTAAAAATGGACATTTAAGGATTTTAAACTAGCAAGTGACAAGATCTGATGTACACTTTAACAAAATCACCCTGGCTGATGTTGAGAGTGAATTGAAGTGAGGTAAGAATGAAGGAAGAGTAGCCAAATCAGCCTCTAGATTTAGTTCTGGCAAAGGGTGATGGTGACTCAGATTTGGGAGTGACAACAGAAGTGGAGAGAAATGGTTGTGTTCCATATATTTTGAATGTAGAACTGGCAGGCTTGGAACAGCTTGGTTATGGAGCATAAGAGAAAGAGGAATTGAGGATGGCTCCTAGATTTTTTGTTTGAGGGTATTTGGGTTGATGGCACTACAGTATTTGATATGGGAAGAACTCATAGGGACCTGTTTTTTTAGAGTGAAGTGGCGGTGGGAAGGGGGGCTTCCCAGGTGGCACTAGTGATAAAGAACTTGCCTGCCAGTGCAGGCGACCTAAGAGACTTGCGTTCAGTCCCTGGGTCAGAAAGATCCCCTGGAGGAGCACGTGGCAACCCACTCCAGTATTCTTGCCTGGAGAATCCCATGGATGGAGGAGCCTGATGGGCTATAGTCCATAGAGTCACAAAGAGTCTAACAGACTGAAGTGACTTAGTATGCATGTGCAGTGATGGGAAAATCATTAATTCTTATTTGGTTGTGATATCTTGAGATCTTTATTAGAGATGTGTCAAGTAGACAGGTGGTGTACCTCAAGGGGGAGGCCTTGGTGAGGTCATCCTCATGTATTAAAAGCCATCAGACTTGAAAAGAACATATAAGGAAAGAGTATAGGTGGAGTTGGATATGACTGAGCACGCATATACATGCACACACATAGATATCGAAGGAAAGTGAAGCTTGGTTCATGCCCTAGAGCACCCTATCATTTAGCAGACAGTGAAGGAGAATTGTCATGGGTTGAATTTTGTCCCTTGCCAAATTCATATGTTGAAGTAGAGACATGCAGTACTTCAGAATGTGACCTTATTTGGAAATAGGGTCATTGAAGATGTAGTTAGTTAATATGACATCATACTGGACTAGGGGGGCCCTAATCCATTATGACATTTGTCCTTATAAAAAGGGGACATTTGAAAATAGACACCCACACTGCGAGAAGTTCATGTGAAGACTGGAGTTTTGCTACCACAGTCAAAGGACTAGCAGAAGCTAGGAGAGAGGCCTGGACAAGATCCTTCCCTGGAGCCTTCAGAGGGAGCGTGACTCTGCTGACACCTTGATTTCAGACTTCTGGCCTCTGGAACCATGAATGATAGATGAATCCCTATCATCTGTTGAATCCCTCAGTTTGTGGTATTTTGGTACAGCAGCCCTAGCTAACTAACTAATAGAAGAATCTTGCATGGCAGACTGAGTAGAACTCACCAGAGAAGTAGAAGGAAAACCATTTGAGTGTGGTGTCATAGCAGCCAAGGAAAATAGCTGTCGCAAGAAGGAGAAAGGGGGCCATTTTTATTAAAGGCTGTTGAGAGATTAAATAGGAGGATTAGATTTTGCATTATATCTGGGAATTCTTGTCCCTCCCCACCCCAAACTGCTCATGTTTGAGATTGACATTCAGTATTCACCTGTTGATAATGTATCAGCTTGTTTTCAGTGTTAGAAGACACTTGGTGTGCTGCCAGGTAGAGTGACCTGATAGTTTTTGTTCTGGTTTGAGTATTTCTCATTTCTCCTTAGAGTTGCAGTGTCATGTGTCCCTCCTTTGTGTTCAGTCACGACTTTGATTTGTAGGAAAAGATGGTTGCTACCTACTCCCCTGGAGCGTAAAAGTCTCAGTGAATGGACTGACCACTCAATTGCTTTGAACTGGGTTCTTTGATGACTCCATTCACCATTCACCATTCACTACTCACTGCTTCCTGTTTTGAATTTGGATCATCCCTGAAACCACTCCATCTTCATGGCCAATTCCTTTCTAAGCATCTCTTTAGCTCTTTTTTTCTTCTGTTCAGAATTTATGCTCCTTTGCTGTACTTTTTCTTGATTGTCATCAATGTTATGTATTTATTATTTAACAATATTTTTTCTTGGGTCATTTCTAGGAACTTGGGCTGAGAGCAGAGGTAGGCACGTGCATATGTTCTGACTGTGATATGTTCCTTTTCTGTGGATCAGTGTTGATTTTATTATCATGCTATGTTTGTGCTCATGGAGCACTGATGCCTCCTGAAATCCAGGGTCTAATCAGAGCTCACTGGCCAGTCTCCTTGGACATTTCTTCTGAACTGGGCTATTTGATTTGGATGCCCAATAAATGTAGCCTTTATTTATTGACTTAACAAATGATTTGTCAGTTATTTACAATTATGTACATACCGTAGTTGGTGATACAGAGAGATATAATATAAGGTCTCTAATAATGAATTCATGATCTACTTAGGAAAAAGAACCATCCACATGAAGGATGCTAAATGGCAATGCAGGAATTAAGCAACATGAAGTCTTTTTTTGAAAGCTATTTCAGTTGCAAGTGAAGAAATCTAGTTTATATCATATTAAGTTAAAAAAATGTTAACTAATGTGTTTTAGTGTTTGAAGCAGTAGGCCTTCAATAAATATTTGTTGAGTGAAGGGAATTTGTTTCATATAACTGAAATGTCCAGGGAAAGTTTAAGTTCAGGCACAGCTCTATCCAGATTATGCCCTCAGGTATAATCAGGTATCCGATTCCTCCCTTTATTCAGCTCTGCTTTCTTCTGACTTGGCTTTATTTTCATAAAGGTTCTTTCCATCCTATGGTAGCTGTTGGTCTTTTGGAAGAGAGTACCTGCTCTTTTATTTTTTTCCCAATCCAGCAAAAATCCTGGGGCTGACATTGATGAGGTTGGTTGACTTGGGTCATGTGCCATTCCTCAACCAATCATTGTGACCAGGGGGATGGAATACCTGATGGGTTAGACCTGGGCCACATGTCCGTTTCTGGAGCTGAGCTTTCTGAGCCACTTCTGGGTCGGTAAACATGTCCCTGTACATGGAAGACCAAGAGAGACCAAAAAGAGGCAGCCACTCCAAATGGGTAGGTGGTGGGTGTAACAGGCAAGGGAACTGACACATAAGGCTTGGCTTAGGGGCCACAAGATGACTAGATCTCTGCACCCAGCCCCAGAATCTTACTAGTTTATGTAGAGGCTTTAATAGGGTTCAGTCATGAATACTGTCCAGATGGTTTCAACAACATACTGCTCTCTCAAGGCTCTGTCCTTGAGACGGCCCGCACTTTGCGGCAGTGGGCAAACATACATTCCAAGGACAAAGGAAGGGGGTGAGGAGCCTCTGGTTAGTGGGGTCCAGCTCATGGGTGAACTGGCGGACACGTTCTCTTGGTGACCTCCTCTGACACTCCACCTGGCCCCCACTTCCACAGTGGGCCCGGAGTGGTCAGCAAGGGGTGTTGCCAGCAGGGAGGTGGCTTGTTGGGTGGTTATCTGGTTGCACTAGAGGCAGAAGCCACAGCAGCTGTAGAGGCACATACAAGAGAAAACACACACCAAGATAATGACTCTCAACATAAGTAACAGTTTTTCCCATCAAGAAGCCCATGATCTGAGCCATTGGTTTATTAAACCCCCTAGGCTAGGGGCTGGATCACTCAGGGCAAGCGCTTGTGTCCTCGTGAGGTTTGTTAAAGATGCTGCATTAGCTGACTCATCCGGTGTGAACACACATTTTGTTTGGGTCATGGCACAGGTGCCGCCTCGTAGTAACAACATGCAAGGCCATCCTATGTTGTAGGACAGATTTCCTCACTGGACATACTTCAGTGTCTAGTAAGGACAGCCTTTGCTAGCTGTCCTAGAAGAGTTTCTGGATGAACTTAGTAAGGGCTTCTGTGTGTGCTGTGATGTCCTCCAGGCCAATGGAGGGGATAAAGATGGAGGCCAGATGGAGTGTTACCAGTGGAAAACAGGGTGTGCCCATCTGGTCTTGACCACACGGAGTTTGGCAGCTTTTGTTACTGTGGGTGGATTCTCCCCTGGGCTCAGAAAAACCCAGGGTCACAGTGGCCCAACCACAGGTGGAAGCCATGGCCAAAGATCTGAGCCACACAGCCACTGGGTCACATTCCAGGTCATCTAGCAGATATGAGGTGTGACCAATTAGTGCCAAATCAGTCACTAGCCCTTAATGTGACAGAATGACCACACAGTTCAGTGATCATCCCACACCCATGGTATAATTGTTTTTTTTTTTCTATTTTATTTTTGGCTGCTCTGGGTTTTCATCGCTGCACGTGGGCTTTCTCTAGTTGAGGGGAGTAGGGGCTACTCTCTAGTTGTGATGCGTGGGCTTCTCATCGACGTGGCTTTTGTTACCGCAGAGCCACAGGCTCTAGGGTGCGCAAGCTCAGTAGTTGTGGCACATGGGCTTAGTTGCCCCAAAGCATATGGAAGCTTCCTGGTCTAGAGATTGAACCCATGTCGCCTGCATTGGCAGGTGGATTCTTACTACTAAACCACCAGAGAAGTCTTGGCCCTTTCTTTTTAGAGTGATTTTTCTGTTCCCAACATTGAATTGCCCATGTGCTCAGATGTCCGCCACCTGGCATGGACCCAAGTGAATCCACCCCAAATTTGAGTGCAAACCAAATTTGAGAACCACCCATGACTCCAGTGATATTTTTAGGACTCATCCTGTCAGCAGTTTGATGGCCTGGCTGTGTAGTTTGATTAACAGAAAAAGTGTGCTCTGTTCAGTGTTATTGATCGTAGGGGCCAGTGTTCTGAATCAGTGTTGGTGATATCAGATGAATGAAGAGTATTAGTCCTGGCTTGTCATTCCTTAAGGTACTGCTTTAGAGCCTTCCAGTCCCCTCCCTGGAGTGGTGATACCCACTATGCCAGTCCTGACGAGTTGAGATGGGTAGCTGCCCACATACCCAACAGGTGGATTGATTGGTTTGCCAGACATCAGGTGGGCCCACTGTAGAAGGGTATCTCTGTCAGGTGCCCATCCCATGACTGGAAACCACAGGAGCAGCAGAAGACCAAGGTCAATAAGACAGAAACATAGTAGGAACTTATATGGAGAGGTCTTCCCCTTCTGTAAGAACTGCAACTATGGTCTGACCCTTGGATGTTAATGTGGCTGCAGCATTTAGAACTTGACCCAGTTGTGCTTGTTGGGAAGGTAGCACTGTCAGGTGTGAGGAGATGGATTGGGGGGTGGGTGGGAAATGCCAGACCAGGACCTCACCTTCTCCCCTCTTTGATGGTACATGTTCCATTCCAGGGAGAGTACATTTCAGCTGGTCTGGCCTGCAGCAAGACAACAGGATCCTGGTGGAGACTGAGTAGTGCCCCCTCACCCAGGGGTGTGAAGGAATCCACCCATCCCAGTGGGATGTCCCCTCACAGATTCCAGTAGATAACACCCTTCCCAGGTGCAGCAGGGCTTGGTGTTCTCAGCACATTGATCCAGATGGGGGAGTCAGGGCAATGTCTGCCTCCAGAGACTGCCTACCCTTAGGGCATTGAGTTTTGGGGCAGGGGTCCCCTTACTGGCAGATAGGGCAACAGACCCTACTGGTTGTCATTCACATATATTAAAGGCTGGGACAGTACTTTAGTCCACCTGACCAGGGAGGTTTTACCTGTAAGTAATTTAATCTGCCTCTTTAATGTTTCCTCCTCCTTTTTTTACCGACACTGCTGCTGCTAAGTTGCTTTAGTCGTGTCCGACTCTGTGCGACCCCATAGACGGCAGCCCACCCGGCTCCCCTGTCCCTGGGATTCTCCAGGCAAGAACACTGGAGTGGGTTGCCATTTCCTTCTCCAAAGCATGAAAGTGAAAAGTGAAAGTGAAGTCGCTCAGTCGGGCCTGACTGTTAGCGACACTGCAGCCTGTGGCTTATAAGGGAGGTGGGACCTCCATTTGATGTCATGTTCTTTTCCCCAGTCTTGCATATCATGACCTTTGAAAAGTGACCATTGATCACTGATTTTTTTTTTTTTTTTTGACGAGGGTAGTCAGTTTCTCTAATCCCCTAGTGGTGGCTGCCTGGTTTGCATAGTGACAGAGGAAAGTTTGGGTTAGGCGAGATACAGTAACCACACAAAACAAGGCATATTTGGAGCCCTTACTCAGAGGGAGGGGCCAGTATAATCAATCAGTCTTCCAGTCCCTTGCCAGTTGGGAACTCCAGTGGATGACCCTAGACTTTTGCAGCTGCCTTGGAAATATTTGGAACACACAGGTCATGCTGGTACGGCATTAAACACGCAGGTCATGCTGTTCCAGCATTAACCAAGTCACTGTGTTTCAGGGGCATGCAGTTATCCTTGGCAGTGCACCATCCCACACAGGCAGTACTGTGGTCACTTTTTCTGTGCACCCATCTGTTGTATCTATTGAAGGATCAGCTGCCAGGGCTTGCACCTAAGCCACGTCAACTTCTGGTTGCCCTGGGGTGTTGGCACACTCTAAGCTAGGATTTGGAGGATAGTGAGGACTGACTCAAGCTCTTAACAGGCAAACTCAAATGACTTTGCACATATCCTGACTCCACAAGGGCTTATTCATAATCAGCCACCCCTCAGCTTTCCATTTTCTAAGCTGTGGGGTCAATCCCCTTAGAACAGCCCAACTGTCAGTGCAAAGGGCTAATGACCGGAGCTCAAGTGTGTGCATGTGCGTGTGTGTGTGTGTGCGTGCGTGTGCTCAGTGGCTCAGTTGTGTCCGATTCTTTGTGACCCCTTGGACTGTAGTCTGCCAGGCTCCTCTGTCCATGGAATTCTCCAGGCAAGAATACTGGAATGGGTTACCATTTCCATCTCAGGGGAGCTTCCTGACCCAGGAATCGAATCTGTGTTTCCTGAGTTTCCTGCATTGGCAGGCAGATTCTTTACCACTGCACCTGCTGGAAGTGATCACCAAATGCTGAGTTCAGCCCTCTGGCAACTGCAGTCCATTCCCGTTTCCCTCCAGATGGTGTCAGTGTTGGGCTGAAGAGCGACTGCAGTCCATGTGGACGGGTCACCACCCCAACCGGACTCGTGCAACAGGCATTAGCGGGAATCTCCCCGACTCCCTCCCTAAAGACTACAGGGTTCTCCCCAGGATTGGGGGCAGGAGCATTTGGAGGGTCTCCACACTCTGCAGTGCCTGATAGCATGTGAGAGAACTTACATACAAGGTTTGTCTTAGTGCCTGTGGATGAGTAGATCTTGGTACCCACCCTAGAATCTTAGTAGTTTATATAGAGGCTTTGATTGGGTTCAATCATGTATTCAGTCTAGTTGGCCTTCTACTGCACATTACTCCCTCAAGGCTGTATCCTTGAAGAGCTTTCACTGTACGACTGGAGGACAGGATGTATACTTATACTTCAAGGACAGGGCAAGGGCCTGAAGAGCCTCTGATTGCCCTGGTCCAGCTCGGAGGTCACCTGGTGGTCATGTCCTTTTGATGACCTCCTCCAACAGCCACGTGGACCAAGAGTTTGGAAGCATTTTTTTTTTTTCCCAAAGAAAAAAATCAGGTAGGTATTGCTACCAGAGGGAAGAATAAAAGATGCTACCCAGGTAAAACCAATGATGTTTGCTGTCTTACAAGGCTTGAGTGTAAGGAGTGCCATAAGACAGTGTTTAATTCCACCTGATTGTATAAAGAGAGCCATCAGTTCAAAGGATTTGGAAGTGGGCAACAAACTTTCTGGAGGAAACAAATTTAGTTAAGCTTGAGGAATGAGTAGGAATTGACTTGATAAAAGGAATTCTAGAGGTGACTGAGTGGAGTACAGGCAAGGGATCAGAGTGACCCGAGTGTATAAGTTGGTGAAGGAGGGAGGTTGGAAGTGCCAGAATGCAAAGATGACCTTGACAAGATACCTGGAGCTACAAGAGCTGCAGACAAGCCTTCAGGCAAAGTTGGCTTATGCCAGCCCATGGAGTAGTCTCCACCCTCATCTCTATGCCTGGATAACAACCCTTCCGGGTTCTATAGCCGTTGCCTCTGGAGTTCTGGTAACACCTGCTAATGCTCTGTGATGCAGCTTCCTAGTTGTTAGCACAGTCTGATGTCCGTTTATGCCCTCCTGTGACCAGCTTAGCTCACCTCTTGTAATTTACTGTGCCAAGTCTTTTCAGCCTAAGGGCAAGAAAAGTTTGCTGCCGACCTTTCCCCCCTTTCAGAGTAAGCCAACGGATGAGCTTACTCCAGCACTGTCAAACAGAAGAAAAATCCCTGCCAATCAGAAAATCAAGTGCACAAAAGCAAGTAGCAATTTGTAAGAAAATCAAAGCTCCATGGGTGCAAGTCACATCCCTATGGTACCTCAGCTTTGCCTCTGTGAGTCCATAGGGAGACCTAACACTGTCCTGAGGTATTACTCAATCAACAAGTTCATGCAGACAAGGAGCTTAGTTTCCTGAAGGAAGGGAGACTAGGTTGCTGCTTGCAGAACAGCTAAGTGTATTCAGTTTTATTATGAGCCAGGTTTAGTTTGAATTAGTTACTGTATAGATGTTAGTTAATTTCTTTCTTGTGCCAACACTGGGAGGCAGATGCTATTATTCCTAACAAGGAAATGGAGGCACAGAGAAGTTAAGTAATGTGCCTAAGGCATTCTAGCTGTGGAGTGGAGGATCTTGGGTTCAGATCCGGGTGGTCTGAATCAGGAGCTGTGCTAAGGAGCATGTCACTTTATGCTGTAGCTAACTCTGGTACTTTAACCAAGTGACCAGAAAGGCAAATAAACTCAACTCATTATAGAAAGGACTTTAATTTTCCTCATAGCTGGTCAGGAAGGGCATTAGAGTCCAGAGGCTGCTACCAACATTTCTGTTTTATGTGTATTATTTTTCAATCAGGCTAAGTCCCCTTTATCTTGGCATCCCTCCATTCTTATTTAACAAGAGCTCTAGACTTCTTGTGGAGAAGGCAGTGGCACCCCACTCCAGTACTCTTGCCTGGAAGATCCCATGGATGGGGGAACCTGGTAGGCTGCAGTCCATGGGGTCACTAAGAGTCAGACACAACTGAGTGGCTTCACTTTCACTTTTCCTTTCATGCATTGGAGAAGGAAATGGCAACCCACTCCAGTATTCTTGCCTGGAGAATCCAGGGATGGGGGAGCCCGGTGGGCTGCCATCTATGGGGTCGCACAGAGTCAGACATGACTGAAGCGACTTAGAAGCAGCAGCAGCAGCTAGACTTCTTGTGCACCTACTCTTTTTAATCTGTCCTGATAAGACCCATTTGCCCTGATTTCTCACATTTTAATTTTTTTTTTTTTAGAGCAGGATACCTAAAGACCATGAAATCCTGTGGCTAATATTGACCAACTATCACAGGATAAATTTGATACATTACCACACTCTGAAGACCCTGTTCACATCAGGGGGGAAGTTGAGGAGGAGGGACAATGGAAAGGAAGGGGTAGAGGACCCCATCTTGCCCCACTTGTGGGGATGGGGCTAGATAAAGGGACAAAGTGACTAGGTGGAGACCAGGACCACTGGCTGGAATACTATGAGAGTTTCCTATAGGAAATGCAGTAAGCTTTCAAAGATGCTTGGAAACAGAAAATGGCAAATGACTACCTTGGCCAAATGGGCCTGGGTTTGAGTCTGCGAACTACCACTTTCCACTGTTGGCCTAGAACTGAAATCATCTCATCCCATGTGAGCATGAGGGCTGACCAGCATCTCTGAGTTGAGCAAACTTGTCTGTCTTGTCACTCGGGACGTCTGCTTATACAGAAGGTTGAGTACCAATCTGGGGTTGAGATTCTGATGATGGAATACTGATTTTTCCTTCTTATGTTGTTGTTCAGTCACTAAGTCATGTCTGACCCTTTGAGACCCCATGGACTGCAGCATGCCAGGGTTTCCTGTCCTTCACTATTTCTCGGAGTTTACTCAGATCCATGTCCATTGAGTTGGTGACGCTACTCAACCATCTCATTCTTTGTCACCCCTTCTCCTCCTGCCCTCAATCTTTCCCAGCATCAAGGTCTTTTCCAATGAGTCAGCTCTTCACATCAGGTGGCCAAAGTATTGGAGCTTCAGCTTCAGCATCAGTCCTTCCAATGAATATTCAGAGTTGATTTCCTTTAGGATTGACTGGTTTGATCTCCTTGCTATCCAGGGGACTCTCAAGAGTCTTCTTTAGCACCATTGTTTGAAAGCATCAATTCTTTGGCATGCAGCTTTCTTTATGGTCCAACTTATGAGGCTGGCTGTCTTTCAAACTTCTCAGTGATTTTGGGGTCAGAAGTCCATCTGTGTTATCATATATGTGACTGATTTTGTACATATCTCCGGGGCTTGACTAGGGCTATGTGAGTAGACACTTTCCTACCCAACTATGTGATCTGAGAATGGGCTAGTGGGTCATTTTCCAAGTGAAATGCAATCTATACCAGTTCTCTGTGGTTGCTGAGAGGATAAAATGTGTGGGGCTGTTGGCTAGTCTACTAGCTTGCCATAAGTAAAGTCTACCTGAGAATGAGGTCTGGCAGAGGAAAGCAGGGCCAGAAAGTGGAGAAGGTGTCAAAGTGCTCCATAGTCATCATTTGGGCTCATAGACCTGAAGCCAGAGGCCTGATTTTTTAATATTTTGAGCCAGTAAATTTCTTGTTTTGCTGAGGTCACTTTGAATTAAATTTCTGTCACAAGCCATACATTTCTGACTAACATGCAATTAGGCCTGATGCATGTTGTCTCAGGTAACTTAGATATTATAATGTCCATTTTACAAATGAGGAAATGGAGGTTTGGAGACCCAGGTAATTTGCATGAATATTACAGGTAGTCACTGAAAGAGCTAGGATTTGACACAAGGCCGATCTTGAATCTGAAGAGAATGTACTTTCTCTAAACCTTTGAAAATGTTTTCAGGTTTGGTTTCTTTTAGAAACATAAGCATCTGTGCGTCAAAGTCTCCTTTAGAGAGGCTACCTTCCTCATGCTTGGTTCTAGAATTTAGTCAGTGCATCGTCGGCTGACTGGAGTAGTTGTTTATACAGTCTATGAGCTTGCAGTTTATGGTATTTTGTAATTTTGTTTTCCCTGTCGTTTTGCTAATGCAGCTTTGTGAGCAAACATTGCCTATGATTTAAATCTGCCACAGTAATGAAACTCAATGAGCACACACACATACACATGTTTCCTCAGAACAGTCCACAGCTCTCTGATTAATCTCATGTGTAAAGTACAGTGTTTATACAGGAAATCAGCAGGTGGCAATTAGCATCTTTGAAATTATCTGGGAAACACAACTGGAGCTGCCACTTCAGGATGGAAACATAGCAATAACCAGCAAAGTGACAAACCCCCTAGGAGCTGGGAATGAATCGGGCTGGGAGCCGGGGCTGCTAGGCACACAACAGCTGGTGGGGCAGCTCGGTGTGGATCACAGATTGTGTGCCAGCCTCTTACTTTTCCTCCTGACAGTCAATAAGCAGTCTTTGGGTAGAGACATAAAATAGTGGCCTGATAGGCAGACCATCGTAGAACAACCTTCAAAAATACTCACCCCCGCCCATCCCCCCCACCCCCCACCAAATCCTCAGATCTTAGTCTAGGTGCAGACAGACACTGGTGCTACTACTGTATGAGTTGTTAAAATATTGAACTATTTCCATGTTGGTTAGTAAACAGCTGCTGTCTTGAGCTTGCTAAGTGGCATCCCACTGCTGTTTTCCCTGGGACCGCCTCAGCTCTCTAGGATTCACTGATCAAAAGCTGAAAGCCTGACTCCCACTCCAGTGCTGAGTTCAGGGTCCATTCTGATTGGTCTGTGCCTGTGGTGTCTGGTCGTTAACCATTTGAAACATCATCCCACGGGAGTTTCAGGGACCACTGCAGAAGACAGATTCAGAGGATGGGTTCTGGAGAAGGAAGAGGAATTAGTGCATGGACCGTTTTATGCTTGAGATGCTCTTTCTCAATAGCTGAAAAAAAATTCAGTATGTATATCTTTGCCTACATCTCTGCCATCTCTTTATCTCTATCTCTATCATTTCTTGCGTATTAAGTGTCAGTGAATCCCAACCTTTGCTCTTCCAATTGCAAGCAATATGACCTCAGACTCAGAATCAATGGCAGTCATTGGTTCTCAACCCTGTGTGCACATTAGAATCACTGTCGGGAGCTGTAACTACAAAATACAGATGCTTGGACCCCATCCACAGAAATTCTGATTCTGTAGATCTGACATGAGGTCCAATCATCAGAGTGTCTTTTTCAGAATCACTCCTCAGATGATTTTTAAGGGGCCATTGTACTACCAACAAACTTTCTAAGCTTCAGCTTTCTCATGTAATAAAAAATGAGTACCAGTGTTGAACTCTGCTCAATGTTATATGGCAGCCTGGATGGGAGGGGAGTTGGAGGGAGAATGGGTATATGTATACATATGGCTGCGTGCCTTTGCTGTCCCCTGAAAGTCCCCTGAAAGTATCACAACAGTGTTAGTTGGCTATACTCCAGGATGAAATAAAAAGTTAAAAAACTGAGTACCAGTGCTTGTTTTGTGAGATTCAATGAAAAAAGGTATGGAAGACTCTTTAGCAGAGGGTGTGGCACGTAATCTTGTGTTAGTTCTGTTAGTAATTCATATTCAGTACTTTAAAAAGCAGTTTTTATTGTATTATTTTGTAAATAATTACAGTGGTAACAAGTAAATTCATCCGAGTTATAAACAAATAACAGAAAGAGTAAAAAGTGATGAAAGGTATCCTTACTCCCTGTGTGCACAGAGGTGGACATTGCCACATTCCTATGTGCATCCTTCCAGAAATTTACTTTCGCTTTTGTTTATGTGTCTTTAAAGATGTTGTTGTTCAGTCACTTTTTGTGACCGCATGAACTGGAGCATGCCAGGCTTCTCTGTCCTTCACTATCTCCCAGAGTTTAGTCTTTAATGTAAATAGAGCCATTTACACTGTTCGGTGACTTCTTTCTTTTTGCTTAGCAGCAGGTCTGTATACCTTACAGGTCTCTCCATGTCAGTAAGTAGGCATGTACTCTGTCATTTTAACAATTGCATCTCTCATATGTATAATGGATGCACCATAACTTAACCTTTTCCCATATTTATGGGCAAATATTTTAGAGAGTTTCTAGATTTTCACTCCAAACAAATCTGCAGTGAATACTTTTGTCTAGGCATTTTTGTGCACAGGGGTGAGTTCTCTTTAGATTATCCCTATAACTGATATTACTGGGTCGAAGATGATTGCGTAAAATGATGTTAAGTTTTGCTAAATTGCTCTCCCAAAAGCTGTGCCAATTACATTCCTAATGAAGAATGAGAGTGCTGGGGACTCCCCTGGTGGTCCAACGGCTGAGACTCTGTGCTCCCAACGCAGGGAACTAGAGCCCACATGCCGCAACTAAGAGTCCTGCATGCCTTAGTGAAGACCAAGATCCTGCATGCTGCAGTTAAGACCCAGGGCAGCCAAATAAATATTAAAAAAAAGAATGAGAGTGTTGATTTTTCCATCCCTTTCATCTCCCACATTTAAGGGAGTTATTTTCATTTTTAGGAATGCACAGCCCATATTTGCGTAGCAGGACATAGAAATAGTAAGTCTCCGTCTTTTGCATTTCCCTGATAAATAATGATGTTGAGCACTTTTTCCAGTGTTTATTGATATACGATATTTCTGTTCAAGTGTTTCACTTTAAAAAAGTAGGACTTTGAGCCTTTTGAATTTCAGTCTATGGTTCATTTAAAATTCATGTTTGTGTATAAAGGAGACAGAGGGAGGAAGTTCTTTTTATTTTTTCCCTAATTCAGCATCATTTGTTAAAAATTCTTCTCTTCATTGCATTGACTTGACATCTTTGTTTAAAATAAGTGGATTGAGTAGGTGTGAGTCTTCTTGCTTTTATTCTGTTCCACTGATCTATTTCTCTATCCTTACTTTGAGTCTTTGTCTTTTAATTGGAGATTATTGATGTACTTTGTTGACTGCCTGCTATATATCCTCATTTCTTTAATTAGGCCCAAACTTTCTTGGTAAAAAAGGGAAGGATACAAAAAGCAGATAAGGCAGATGACTATCCAGCCACTAGTAAACTAGTTCACAAAGCCATCAGAATGAGCCTGCTTATTGTTAGTGGGGGTTTCCTTCTACTAATCAGTGGTCACCAGATAAAAGGATTATGCAACATGGATTTGCCAACGTTTTCTACCTTAGTTCTGACCATGTCAGTGAAAGAATAGGGCTGCAGTAGCTAAAAATGTCTGGGGCTCACAGCTTCAGCCCAGCTTCCTTGAGTTTATAGCCCAAGCCCATCTCTCTCTCTCTTAATCCTTTGCTAATTGCTCATAAACCTCCCAAACCACTCGCCAGACCTTCTGCTAAAGTGGAACTGGCTAGACCATGTGCTATTCTACTGGTAATTGCTGCTTATTCTGCCCATGTCATTGGCATGTGACTTCTAATTATAATATCATTATCAATAAAAGGAGACCCTCTGTTTTCATTTGCCAGGACTGCCATAACTACCGCACCCTGGGTGCCCTGAACAACAGAGATTTACTTGCTCATGGTTCTGGAGCCTAGAAGTCTGAGATCAAGGTGTCCATAGGATTGGTTTCCTTCTGGACCTGTCTCCTTGACTGTGGATACCCGTCTTTTCCCTGTCTTCACGTGATCTTCTGTGTGTATCTGTCTCTTATCCCTTTTCTTAGAGGAATACCAGTCACACTGGATCAAGACACACCCTTATGACCTCATTTTAACTTAATAGCCTCTTAAAACACCCTATCTTGAAATACAGTCACATCCTGAAGTATTAGGGGTTAGGACTTGAACATATGATTGGTGGTGGGAGGGGGACACAATTCAGCCCATAACACTCTCTGGGTGGTCAGACATGGCTTTGGCCCCATTCAGTCACAGCTAGACCCCTGGCTGAACCTGGCTAGATTCAGCTGTGGTTTGGGCTCACCTCATCTTTGTGGTCCTAAGAATATACATCTCTCTGTTCTATCTTCTTCTCAATTCTTTTTCTCTTAAGATCCTCCCTGAATTCATGATTTGAGTTTTATTGTTATATATATAACTGGAGAAGGCAATGGCACCCCACTCCAGTACTCTTGCCTGGAAAATCCCATGGATGGAGGAGCCTGGTGGGCTACAGTCCATGGGGTCGCTAAGAGTTGGACATGACTGAGTGATTTCAGTTTCACTTTTCACTTTCCTGCTTTGGAGAAGGAAATGGCAACCCACTGCAGTGTTCTTGCCTGGAGAATCCCAGGGACGGGGGAGCCTGGTGGGCTGCCGTCTATGGGGTCACACAGAGTCGGACACGACTGAAGTGACTTAGCAGCAGCAGCAGCTATATATAACATAGCCAAAGCTTTTGTCAATTTATTTTTTAAATATGTTTCTCTCATTTAATAAAATAGATTAACCTTCAGATCCATTTGCCTTTTAAGTTTTGTATCTTTTTATCCCCATCACACTTTATGTTTCTGTTTATGATACTTGTTCTTTGTCTCCCTCCCCTATTCTGCTGCATATTATTGCATTGATTGAGTTTCTTTGGTTCATTTTTTTCCATATTGGGTTTTTAGAAGTTATAGATCCTATTCTGTTCTTCAGTGGTTGCCCTAATATTTTAACACATTAAAAACTCATCACTAAATTAGAGCACAATGTGGGGGAAAAAAGCTAAGCAATATAGAAAGGAGGCATAACATGAAAAGCAAGACTTTTCCAGACCCCTGACTCCATTCCTCAGCATAATCTACTTTTGAACCATTTCTCTTTTGAATTATTATGCTTGTTACTTTCATAGCAAATAATTTTTTATACTTTTTACTGTTTTTATTTGTTATATACAGACAGTATTTATTGAAGCTCTATTTTGAAAGTTAAGGGATAGTCTTATCTTACATATATACAATGGAATACTACTCAGCTATTAAAAGGAATGAAATAATGCCATTTGCAGCAATATGAATGAATCTGGAGATTATCATACTAAGTGAAGTAAATCAGACAAGAGAAAGACAAATATCATATGATATGGTTTATATGTGGTACTTTAAAAAATGATACAAATGATTGTATTTATGAAACAGAAGCAGACTCACAGACAAAACAAATTTATGGTTATGAAAGGGGAAAGGTTGCAGACAAGGACAGATTGGAAGTTTGGGGTTGACATATATACTACTGTATTTAAATAGATAACCAACAAGGACCTACAGGGAACTCTGTTCAATATTCTGTAGTAACCCAAATGGGAAAAGAATTGGAAAAGATTAGATATCTGTAGATGTATAACTGAATCACTTTTCTGTACACCTGAAACTAACACAACACTGTATTAATAAATCAACTATGTAGTCCAATAAAAAATAAAAAGTAAAAAGTAAAATAGTTCCAGATTAAAAAACAAAAGAAATGCTATAATATCTTT
The DNA here is from genome assembly GCF_032452875.1 of Bos javanicus. Lineage (NCBI taxonomy): Eukaryota > Metazoa > Chordata > Mammalia > Artiodactyla > Bovidae > Bos > Bos javanicus. Next base: position 22,827,027 of record NC_083892.1, read on the forward strand.
GTGAAACCAGTGATAATATGGTCAAACCTATGGAAAATTTCTTTAGACAAAGGAATAAAGTGAATAAATCTTTGTCAACAGGCCAAAAAAAAAAAAAGGAAAAAGGAAATCTTAAAAGTCCCCACCTCCAAATTTAACTAGCTAATTATTTATAGTTCTAGCAATTATTCCTCTAAAGTTAATATGATCTACAAACTTTAATTTATTGTTCCAATATCTATCTTCAGACAATATCATCTGATACAATCAAAGATGTAGAAATTAGTACTCCTACATTTTTTTGCTCTCCTCTGGCTCCCAACTTCTGTGTATTGCCACTTTCATAATATTTATATTTTGCTAATAGATTTAACACAGAAATAATTGAAAATGAATAAATACATGTATTATTATGGTATGATAAATATAATATAAATATCTTTCATTCCAGAGCTAAGTACTATGATTGGACTTGTCAAAAGGAAAATAGGATCTTATGCTGCTAAACATGTATGCTTGAAGGTAAGTGTTCCGTGGCATCAAAATAAATTGGATTATCTTTTCTTAGAATCCATCAATTGCTCAAAAATCAGTTCACACTTAGGTTGGCTTTATATTTAGACTCTAACTTCCTTATATAGCTTTCTTTGGGAGAAAGTGGTTCTGGAATTTCTAATTGCCTTTCTTTTTATTTTTCTCTCTGTAGCTCAAGAAGCTTGTCTTTATAATTTCCCTAAGCATAACCATATTTCTAACAGATGTCCAACTCCACTCTCTGCTGAGTATGGTCTTTTTTTACAAAGACATCTCCAGCTCTGCCAGAGGCCTCTGACTTCCACCTTGGGTTTAAACTAATTGTTTTGCAACCTGCTACACAAATGTCTAGGGGGTCTCCCTTTATGTATTGGGCTTCCCTGATAGCTCAGCTGGTAAAGAATCTGCCTGCAATGCGGGAGACCTGGGTTTGATCCCTGGGTTGGGAAGATCCCCTGGAGAAGGGAAAGGCTATCCACTTCAGTATTCTGGCCTGGAGAATTCCATGGACTGGATAGTCTACAGGTAGCAAAGAGTCAGACACGACTGAGCGACTTCCACTCACTTTATGTATTACTAGGTTAGAGCCATTGTATCTTAGACGCTATGTTTTCCTCTTTTCTTGAAAAAATGAGCGCTTTTTTTTGTTGTTGTTTTTAAAAGAACGAGTACCAATTTTCTGAATCCTTGAATGTCTAAAAAATAACTTTATTTTATAACATTTTATGCATATTTTGGCTATTCATAGATTTACATTTCCTTACTGTGGGGAAAGTTTTCCCTTACTATTTCTTTTATTATTTTATCCCCTCCATTTTCTGTGTTTCCTTTTCCTGAGCTACTGACAGACAAATGGCAGAAATTCTGTATTTATTCTCTACTTCTCTGAACTTTATTTACGGAAGACTTTTAATCTTTTTGTTCTTTTATGTTCATTCTGGGAGTCTCTTAGTTTGATCATAAATTCAGGCTCTTAGCTCCGTGATTCTGTGCTGTCCATATATTGTCAAATTATAGTGAATATATTTTATAAATTTCCAAGTTTTAATTATTTAAAGTTTAAATAGTTTTAATAATTATTTTTCTTAACAGGAGTTTTAAATATGATTTTAAAAAATAATTTTATTTATTTATTTTTGGCTCTGCTGGGTCTTCATTTCTTTTTTGGGTTTTTCTCTAGTTGTTGCAAGTGGGGACTACTCGCTGGTTGTGGTGCTTGGGCTTCTCATTGCAGCGGCTTCTCTTTTTGCAGAGGCCTGCGGACTTCAGTAGTCGTGGGTCCTGGGCTCTAGGACACTGGCTCAATAGCTGTGGCTCACAGGCTTAGTTGCTCCAGGGCATGTGGAATTTTCCCAGATTAGGGATTGAACCCATGTCTCCTGCATTGACAAGTGGATTCTTTACCACTGAGCCACCAGGGAAGCCCTTTAATGTGGTTTTAATGTGTTTTTAATGTGGTTTCTTATTGAATATTTCTGAAACTATTAATTATAGAATTTAACATTTTCTTTTGCCTCTCCAACTAACTGTCATTTTTTAGGGGTTAGTTTTCTCTTTCATGGATTCAAAGCTTTTTTATGGCATTAGTTTTCTTCATAGGTTGGACTAGAGCTAGAAGTCTGGACTCCACATAATTTTCTCTCAAAACTTCATAGACATTGCTTCTCTGTCTTCTGATAGTGTTGTTAAGAAGTCTGATGATATTATGATCATTTTTTTCTTATATGGGTAACTGGTTTTACATTTTTTAAATTTCTTGGAGCTCTTAGGTTATTCTTTTTGTCAACTGAAAGGTAAGCATACCTTCAGGAATGACAAAACTATTTGGGAAATAATGTTATTAAAAAGTAGGTAACAAATTGAGTAAACTGAAAAAACTAACACATAAGAAACAGGAAAATAGGAAATATGGGATAGAAAGACTTTAAAATACAAATAACTCATATTTTAAGAGTTATTGGACAAGAAATAGCATTCACAAAACATTTTATAGGCTGATATGAAAAAGAAGCACTAAAGATCTTGAAACGAGCACACTGACATTAAAAAAATCCCTCAAGATAGACTAAACCATTGAAAAGACACCACTGAAAACAAATCTGTGATGGTTTGTCCCAAAGTGCAGTACAAATGGGCAACAAAAAGGAAAGAAAAGAAACTATGAGGCAAAAGTTAATATGGAGGATGAATCTAAAAGTCCCTGCAAAGCAATTTACCAATGATTTCAAATTTGTGAGGCAAAGCAGTTTTGAACTCAGACTTACATTCAGCTAAACCAGCATCACATGTGAGCTTCTCATCCAGCTGGAAAAGGAATGAGAGATTCTTATCTGTGAACTTGGGATTTCTTGCTGATTGAAAAGATCTGTTTTTATACCTGTAGCATCCTTCAGTGCATATTTTGGACTCTAATTTTCTCTCCTCTCTCTCTCTCTTTTTTTTTTTAACATAAAAAAGACATACCCCATAGTCTTTTTATGTTTTAGAAACTGAATTCTTCAATTTGTGTGTGTGTGTTTTTAAAATAACAATTCTGAAACTGTTTTATGTGTATCCCAAAGGAAATATATTGTGAAAAATGAGAGACAAGCTTCTCACTGCCAGAAAAACGGGGGGAAATGTGGAAAAAGGAAAGGGTTGAATAAATCCAGTGGTGTTGGATTCGACCTGGAAATATCCATGTGAATTCATGGTTTTAAATATGGGTAGAAAAATACAGAAATAAAATAGTAAATAGTATTATGTATATATATATGTCTTTCTTTTCTATCTAATGTCTGAGATGGTCTCATAGCAGTGACAACCCAGTAATAATGAGTACACCTAATACTCATATCTTGGTATCTAAATCCCATTCTCCAATAAAAAGAGTCAAGATGTCTTGGAGAAATGTGTGACTCCAAGGCAAGGGTAGGGAAAGTACAGTATTAACTTGGAATATCATATACCAGCAAGCAAGGAAAGTGCTCAGATGATGGGGACATGGGAAAAGGCCTCAGGAGTCAGTTTTAAGAGTCTCCCATTGACCAAATCTGGGGTGGTTTGAACAACAAAATAAATAATGATAGTTCTGGATGATGAGTAAAATAAGAATCCATGAGTCCGTATAGATATTACTATATGAATAAATAAATGGTGAGGAGGGAAACATTTTGCTTACAGTAGAATTCCAACTAGTAAATCTATTAATAGAAGCCATGAGGGAACTAGAAAATCACCATTTGGCAATAACCAGAGTAATAATTTTTTTTTAGGTAAGAGTCATTAATGAATGTTAAAACTGGTAAATACATGCATGATGAGAAACAGGCTAGTTATGTCATCTTGGAGTATCTCCCAAAAGGAAATTTATTGTTTACAAAAGGAAAAATGTTAACTTTATGGTAGAAAAACCTGTCTGCCATCACCTTAGCCCAATGATCATATATCTTTCTTTCTGCACTATAATGTAAGTCCCCAAGAATGGGGATTTATTTCTGTTTTATTCACTTCTGTACCTTGAACACCTGGAGTAGTGCTAAGCACATAGTAGATGCTCAGCAAGTAGTTTTTGGCTGAATATCATATTCATGTTTATTCCTGTATTTGTAAGCTCAACTTCATCAGCTATATTGTTTGTAAGCTCTATATCCTTATGAATGTCTTATCTACTTGATCTGTCACAGGCTGAGAGAACTGAATGAACATTTACACTGTGTTTTTGTCTAATTCTTATTGTTTCTGCTGTTTTTGCTGTAAGCAGTCTGAAGACATGCTATTTGGCGTATAAACATTTATGATGGTTAGATCTTCATGTAGGTTGTACTTTTGTCATCATTAACATAAACCTCTTTGCTTAGTTTAATACTTTCTTCTTTAAATCAAATCTCACAATTACCATGTAGTTCATGCTTTCTTTTATTATCTGTATTTTATTTTTTAGCGCTCTAACTCATTGCCTATTCATTTATTTAATCCAATCAGTTTTCCTAAGATTCTGCCCTCGTTTACTTTGTTACCCAGTCAAGAGAAACGTGACTATTTTGAGACTGTTCTGTTAGTTCTAACAGAACGATTTTCTCTTTACTTCTCCATCTGTCAAGCTATCATTTCACCTTGAAATGTGAAATGTTCTTCAGTTTCCCAGGTAGAGCTAGTTACTGTCTCCAATATGTACATACAATATTTTGTATTTCTAGAATAGCCTTTAGCATGTTTTTCAAGTTATGTTTTAATGATGGCTTTGATAAGGAGATTTCATTCTCTCAGGTTTGAACTTCCCAAGGCCAAGGATGTTACAGCAGTTGGTATACTGGCTTCTCCTTATGTATCACTTCAGTTTTCACCTTAAGGTACAGGTAACGCAACACTTGTTTTTTTTCACATCCCCTGAAAAGTAAGTCACACTTCTCTAAGCATTAATAGGCGGTGCAGATCCTACTGAAGATTTTGTCGGGAAGCGATGGAGAGTTTTACATGACACTCCACACAGCATGCAACTACCAAAAAAACCCTCCTGCAAAGTGTCTCCTAGCTTGTTTCTCCTTGGATAAAGTTTCCAGATTGTCAGGCTTCAACTATCTTCTTTCTCTCACTGTTTCTGAGAATTCTCCTCTTTTTCCAGGGCAGGAAAACATAACCTCTCACCCTTTAATTTTGTGGTCTGTGACCTAAGTCTGATGCCTGGGTTCTTCAGGGCCTTCATAACTGACACCCCAAGCCTAGGGTTTGGAGAAACAGAAACCCTTTCTCTCAAATGATTTTCTCTGCTGTGAGTTTCAAAAGCCTATTTTTAAAACTAAAAAAGTGAGCACCCATGCTTTTCTTTCTCTTTGTGTCTCTGTAACTCTACCCTGAGGGCATGGATCTTAGAAGCTTTTGCTACTTCCTGGGTGGGGAAGATAGATAGAGAAGTAGGAGATGCTCTGGAATGAAGCACAGATTAAAGTTAGAAAATGCTCCTCAAGACGTACAGAGTGACATGGGCCACAGCGTAGGGTCACGGCCTTCTCCCGCCTCTCCATCCTTCTGCCAAAAGCTGCAAAATCTTCATATCAGAAACCAGAGAATCACTATGGGCCAGTGATGGGACTCGGATCAAGGTAGGAAGAGACCATGAGAAGGAGGCTTGGTTGGTATGATGACAAGTCACAGCTTTTTATCCTGAAAAAAGGATTTTTATTTTCTGTTTCATATTTAGACTGTGAACAAATCATCTCCCCTTCGCTGCCCTTCAGCTGTGCTGGAGTGGGCTTGGAGGGTCGTGACTCTCACCCTGGTTTACCAGGCACGGGCTAATGGGACTGAGTGCCAGTTTTACAGTCTCTTGAAGCCTCAGTCCTCTCACCTGCAAAATGGGCTACCAAGGCCCCACTGCTTTGCCCTGCATGGGTTTGTGGAGGACCAAATGAGCAAGTTGACATTGTAGTAATTGAGTCCTTTCAAAAGTGTAATATATGATGGAAAATGAGTGTGCAAAGCTTTGGGAGACCTGTTCTTGTATTCTGTCCTTCAAGGGCTTCCTGAGATATCTAACTTGCTGGCAAGGAAGACAAGGCATTCTGACAATGGTTTATCTGCCTTCTCTTGGGACAATAACTTTGCTGCTTCAGGGGATACTCATAGGTGCGCATCCAAAAGTGAACAGCAGAGGGCAGCCTGTGCTCAACAATGATAATATTCTGCAGGCTCCAGGAAGCTCGAGGATGTGGTGGCCAGGAATTAGGATAAAATGCTCATGCTGCTGCTGCTGCTGCTAAGTCGCTTCAGTTGTGTCTGACTCTGTGCGACCCCATAAACGGCAGCCCACCAGGCTCCCCTGTCCCTGGGATTCTCCAGCCAAGAACACTGCAGTGGGTTGCCATTTCCTTCTCCAAAGCATGAAAGTGAAAAGTGAAAGTGAAGTCGCTCAGTCGTGTTCAACTCTTAGCGACCCCATGGAGTGCAGCCCACCAGGCTCCTCAGTCCATGGGATTTTCCAGGCAAGAGTACTGGAGTGGGATACCATTGCTTTCTCCGAAAATGCTCATAGAATCCATTAATATTGAAATCTTGGAGAGCAGCTCAGGATTGTTGTTTTTGCTGTCTGTAGTTCTTGAAAATTATGGGTTTGAAAGGAACACACATTTGGTTTTGAAAGGTTAGAAAGGTACAAGAGTTTATAAGAAACTCCTTACCGTGGCCCTGTACAACCTGGTCTCCCTTTCATCTCTCTCCCTTCAAATCCTGTATTCTCCCCTGGCTCCAGCTCTCCCTTGGGAGCCCATCTTTGCTTTGCTCTTCCCTCTCCCAGTATGACTCTTACCCAAGATTTCAGTGAGGCTTGTTTGCTCACCTTCTTTACATCCCTTCTTCTTCTTTTTTGTAAATAATTTCATTTATTTATTTTTGGGTGTGCTGTGTCTTCCTGGCTGGGCAGGCTTTTCTCTAGTTGTGGCGGGTGGGGGCTACTCTCTGGTTGCAATATGTGGGCTTCTTTTGTTAGGAAACACAGGCTCGAGGGCACTCAGGCTTCAGTAGTCTTCATTCGCAAGTGTGTGGCCTTCATTCAGGAGCATGTAGTCTTCATTCTGGAGCATGTGGTCTCTGTATTTTCAGCTTCTGGGCTCTAGAGCACAGGCTCAATAGTTAAAGCACATGGGCTTACTTGCTCTGTGGCACGTGGGGTCCGCCCAGATCAGGGACTGAACCTGTATCTCCTGCATTGGCAGGCAGACTACTTACCAACTGAGCCACCACGGAAGCCTCATCACATCCCTTCTTAACACTCCCTGTCCTCATTTACATGGTGCCTGGAACACAGTGTTACAAAAATTTTTTTCCTTCACTAATCAGATAGGTGAAAAGTAGTCTCTTATTTGCTCAAAAAATTGAAAAGACATCCCTGATAAAAGGCAGAGCCTGACCCTGGCTTGCAGAGCCTGCTCACTGTGGGCAGGGTAACAAGCTCTGTCCTTGACTCTGGGCATGGTCCTGTGACTTGCTTTGACCAAAGGGGTATTATTGGATATGATGCAGGCAGAGGCTTAGTGCAGGCTCAGTGCTTGCTGTCTTGTACTTTCCTATTTACCGTTAAGAGCATGCCTCGGCTAGAGTGCTAGGGAATGAGAGACAGTTGGAGCAAAGCAGAGCCCGGGCACCTGGCAGAGGCTAATCCAGATAGCTGATAGCCAGTTGACATCCATGTGAGCAAGCCAGCCAAGCTCAGCAGAGCCACCTGGCTGACCCTCACCTCACCCCAGGTATATGTATTAAATGTCCTTATCCCACTGGTCTCTCCAGACAGACTATGAATTTAGAGAACTGTGGGGCCCAGAGCTCCAGGCTACAGAGGAGCCCTGGGGAGCCCCTGTAGCTATGTCTGGACCTGGGTCTGGGCCCTCTGCTGGGGCGTCCTCTACAAAGCAAGGTATGCTTTCCTGGTCTTTTATAGTTTCCCCAGGTCTGGAGAGCTCTGATGGTGCAGAGGCTGTTTGGCTGGGTTGGGAAAAAATCTTCATAATTGTCAACAAACTGGCCAGAGCTAGACATCTGATGGAAAGGGTCATGAGTGGCAGTGAAGGAGGCCGGCTGCTGCTGCCCGTGCCTGCCTGTAATGATGGATGGGAGGCCTGGGGAGCATGGAGACGTTTATGTTTCCAAAGGCAGGGCATTTTCTCCCAGGGCAAGGGGCTAGTGGAAACAGGGTAGAACAAATCACTTTACATTTTCTCTCTCTATTATTTTTTTCTTCTGATGAGAAATAACTGTTACTCCCAGGGCATGATAGACAAAGGAAACAGTATCAGAACTGCATGTTTTTTTGAAAAAATTTTTTCCTCTGAATTTTTAATCTTAATGGGACACTGACGTTTCAGATAATCTGATGGAAACTATGGACCCATTCCCCAGGGATAATACTTAGAAATACAAAGCTTTACTTTTGATGTCAGAGAATTTACAGTTTCTCTGAAACTGATTCATGGAAATTAGGGGTTTTTAGGAGAGAGAGAGAAACTGGAAGGGGAAAAAAGGAAGACAGAAGTAAAGATGATACCAGAAAGAAATGGGGAGACTTCAGAAATGATTTGTTGAAGAGTTTTAACCAAAGATTGCTCTGGTTCCAAATACATTCCCTCTTCACTCTGCACTAATCCTAGAACCTCTGCTTCTAAAGGTCAGTTCTTTCATTGATATTGTACTTCATGTATCATTCTGCCAGTTTGCCATTTTCAGTCAAGTATGTATATTTTAGATTCCTTCATGATGATATGCATTGATCTAGTTTATTCACTTTAACTTCTAGACAGTGTTCTATGGAATGAATACACAATCTTATTTATTCATTCCCTGATAAAGAGACATTTAAGTAGTTACTTTTTCCCATGCTACCAGTAGGAAATATCCTTATACGTGTCTCCTTGTATACAAATGAGTGAAATTTCTCTATGAACAATATCTAGAAGTAGAATCATGGGGTTATGAGTTTTTAAGTTTTATAGATACCTTGCTTTGTTCTCTGGATTCTATGCATCAATTTATAGCTTCCAACAGCAGTGTCTAAGGGTTGAACCCATTATCCTTTCTAGTGCTTATTGTTTTCTGACTTTTACATTTTAAAATGAATCTGATGAGTGTAAAATAATATACATATATTTTTTAAAATTTATATTTTATTTACCTCTTTTTTTGGCATTTGTGTTTCTCTTCTGCAAATTACCTGTTCATATTCCTTGCCCATTTTTTTTCCTTAGTGTATTGAAGGTGATCTCTTCTGGGGTCTTTGTCATTGATTTCTTTTAGTTTGGCCATAGCTGTAACTCCTTAAAATTTGGTAAAAAAAATAGATTAGCATGGTAGACAAGAAGGTCTGAATGTGGATTTAGGGTATTCAGTTTGAGTCCTGACTCTGATCCTAACTGGTTGTGTGAATTTGCACAAGTTTTTAACCTAAGCCTCTGTCTCCTCTCTTGTAGAATGGGGAATAACCATCTCTACTTTCCAAAGCCAATGTGAGGCTTAAGTACCTGATATGTATGAGTGATTGGTAGTTGAGTTGAAGAACCCAGATGAAATTGTCTCTATGCCCAGATGTGAACTTGCCTATGACATAGCCTCCATGAAGGAATTCAGACATCACTGTGGAACACAGCTCTCCTATAGGACAGCCCTGCTGTCCTTCATATGGTCCTAGGAATTGACTCACGGCGCTGGAGGCCCATAGACTTCCCTCAGGACAGATCCCATCTTCTCTGCCATATCCAGAGAAGCCTCATGAGGCTGTTATTGACCTGCACATCAGAACAATGGTTCTGGGATGCTGAAGCCCCTAGTGCCCACTCGGGAAACCAAATCACTTGGAATTAACAAGTCATTTGGAGTTAACAACAGCAACAACAAATCAATAGCTAACCTTTTGGAATACTAACAGAGTAAGTATATGTAAAGCATTTAGAACTTTGCCTAGCAAATAGAAAGCACTATGTTTGCATTAATAATAATACTAAGTAATGAAATAAATGCTTATTATTATTAGAAATAATTTAGTATTGTTAGAGCAAATAATAATGATAACTATTATTACTCTGATGATGAAATGCTAAGCATTGAGCTAAGGAGAATGGGTATAAATTTATTTAATCCTCATAGCCATAATATTTTTTATTATTTTTTTTAAGTGTAAGAAGTGCCAGGGGTAGACCTCCCTTGCCAGCATTTACCTAAGGTTCAGGTTTGTTGGAAATATCCTTCCTCTGTGGCCCAGGTAGAACTGTTGTACCAGGAGGAGAGTAATTTTTCTCCTTAGATGATGCTAACATCTCATCTAGTGTTTGTTTGTGCTGTGCTAAGTCGCTTTAGTTGTGTCTGACTCTTTGCAACCCTACCCTATGGACACCAGGCTCCTCTGTCCATGGGATTCTCCAGGCAAGAATACTGGAGTGGGTTATCATGCTCTCCTCCAGGGAATCTTCTCAACCCAGGGATCAAATCCACATCAATTTTGTCTCCTGCATTGGCAGGCAGGTTGTTTACCACTAGCGCCACCTGGAAAGCGCAGTGTTTATAAATTAAAAATTTACAAAGTGCTTTGCGTGTGTTGCTCATTGAATTATCATAACATCCGGTGTAGCAATGTTTTATCTCCTTTTTGAAATATACCCCACTCAGCTTCCATGAGCCATAGCTCCTGGGCATCTCCCTTTATCACCGGCCACTTCTCAATCTTCTTTTGCTGGTCCCTCTCCTTCCTCTAATCTCTAAATCTAAGAGTTCCTCAGAAGGTCTGATGCCTGGTTTCTACCTCCAGAGCTTCCGATTTAGTTGATATGGTGGTAACGTCTGGGCAGTAGCACATTTGAAAAGCCCTTTAGGTAATGTATTGAGGAGCCAGAATCAAGAACCACCCATCTATATGCTGAAGTTGTCCCCTTTCAGTCTGTATCTCAGCTCTCTTTTGGATCCGGAGAGTCTACTTGTCATGTTCACTTGATTGTCCCTTAGGAATTTCAGTCTTATTATGTCCCGCACTGAAAACTTGATTTCTCAGCTCCATTCCTCTGCTTACTTATTTCTCCCTTGTTTTTCATCATCTTAGCAAATAGCGTAATTGTTTCTCCAGTTGCTGAAGCCAAAGACCTGGGAGTTGTTTTTGATCCCCTCCCTTTTCCTTGTCCTCTTTTTTTTTTTTTTTCAGTCCATCAACAGGTACTGCTGACTCTACCTCCAAAATTCATTCTTAATCCCCTGTTTTCCTGCCACTATCTTAGCTAGAATCAGCACCATTATCTCTTTCCTGGATTATTTACTTCAGTGATGATCTTCACCCATTTTTCTTGTCTTCATTCTTGTTCCTCTCCAAAGCTGTCTCTGCAGTGTCCAGAGTGATCGTTCAATCTGAAGTGAAATCAAATTGTTTCATTTCCCCTCAATCATTTCCCGAGGAGAAGATGCCTCACTATGCCTTTTCAAGGTTCCACGGCTCCTGCTTCTCTCTCCAAACTCCCTTCAGTCCATTCTTCCATCTTACTCATTTTGCTTCAGCTGTACTGGACTTTTTTCTAGTTCTTGGAACACTTTCAGACTCATTCCATCACATCAGAGCCTGTGTTACTTCTTTTACTTTGATCATTCCTGCTTTAGTCTCTATAGACTCCTTACTCTTCATGTCTCAGCACATCAAGTGTCACCTGGGCAGAAGGGAGTGATTATAAATGGTATTGTATTTTAAATTTTGGCTTTTATATGTTATTATTAATGTGTAGAAATAGAACTGATTTTTGAATATTTATCTTATATCCCGTCACCTTGCTGAACTCATTTATTCTAGTTGTATTTTGTAGATTACTTGGAATTTTCTATGTAGCATATCATGTCCTCTGTAAATATGGACCACTTTATTTCTTCCTTTTCTCTTTCTTTTCATCAGTATGCTTTTTTCTTTTCTCTTCTCTTCTCTCTCCTCACCTTTTTTCTTCTCTTACGTTACTGCACTGGCTAGAACTTCCAGCACTATATTACATAGCAGTGACAGAAATGGATGTTCTTGCCTTGTTCACAACTGTCTAACCTTTTTAAACACAAAGTTGCATGATGCCATGGAGAGACAGAGCGTGAGTGTTAAAGTTAATCAAACTCATAGTCATACAGATCCTATCCACTATCTATGTGATCTTAGAAAATGATTTTTTATGTCCCCATGTTTCCTTGTCTCCAAAGTTGAGATAATAATATCCATGCCTTGGTTTTGTTAGGGAGCAGGCAAAGTGCAGAGGCTATGAGCTGGGTTACCTGGGCTCAGATGCTAGCGCAACCACTCTCAACTGTGACCTCAGGCAAGGTTTTCATCCTCTGTGCCTCAATTTCCTTTTCTGTTAAATGGGAAAAATAAGATTAACCACTTCATCAAGTTGTTGCAGAGATTGAAGGAGTTGATAAATGTAAAGTGCTTCGTATCTGGCAGTAAGCCAGAGAAGTGTTTGTCATTTGGCTCAGTGGCAAAGAATCTGCCCTCCAACGCAGGAGATGCAAGAGGCATGGGTTTGATCCCTGGGTCGGGAAGATGCCCTGGAGGACGAAATGGCAACTCACTCCAGTATTCTTGCACGGAGAATCCTGGGGACAGAGGAGCCTGGCGGGCTACAGCCCATGGAGTCACAAGAGTCGGTCACAACTTACTAAGTAACAACAATACTTAGCACAGGGCAGGTCCTTGGTAAAACTTTTCCTGACACTAAGTCTGGTGCTAACTAAAAGTAGTTAGATAACACAAGAACTGTGATGAGAAGCAACAGTCTCTGTTCCACCCTCCTTTCCTGTTCTCTGAAGGCAGCTGTTTTGAACTCTTCAAGCTGTTTCCCAAATGATAAGTTCCTTTACCTATTTCTTGATGTATCAACTTCAGGTATTATTTTTGTACATCCTGAAGTAATAGTTGAGGATTTAGCTCACTTATACTCCCTATCTCCCATCCTACTACTATAGTGATGTCACTGTTTATATAATTGAACCTTGAGCCAAATGAGGATTAGCGATGCTGATACCACACAATCAAGAATCCATGTATCACTTTAGATTTGGCCTTGTGTATCCATGGTTCTACATCCATGGGTTCAACCAACCATGGGTCATGTAGTACTGTAGTATATATTTACTGAAAAAAATTGGTGTATAAATGGAACTATGCAGTTCAAACTGTGTTCTTCAAGGGTAAACTAATCGTATGAATACTGGTGAACAATATCTATTATTGTTATGAAGAGTCAAGAGGTATACAGTGATTATATTTCTTATCTTGAAAAATTTCCGATTATCCTTCTTTTGTCCTTTTTATTTGTAATACTTGCCTTTCTCATATACATAGTTTTTAAAAGTGCTTTATCCTATCAGTTACTCTATCAAATTCATTTGTTTTTCCTGGAGACTTCCAAATCTTATATTGTTTTCTGTTACACAGCTATCATGATGGTAACAAAGAAATTTGTCTTTTCCCCTGCCAGTTCCAGCCTAATAGAATCCCCACACCTCTGATGGCAGCCACTGCCTGTGTTTCTCTTTCTTCCTTTTCTGTCCTTGCTTTTGATCAGTTCACCTCTTCTTCCCAGCTGTGTTCTTTCTTGATCCATTCTTTTAGCCTCTCAACAGTCCACTCATAGCAGTAGTATTATTACTCTGTCAGTCAACTTTTGACTTATTATAAATTAGCATTTTGAAGTGTTCTCATTTACATAGGGCACCCCAAAGAAAACTTGATCCATAGCTAAAAGGGCAGTTGTTCTAATGCTTATGTGATTGAGGCAAAGCCCTTGCAGGGAATAGCAAAGTAAGGGCAGCTGGTTATAATGAAAGGCTTAAGTAAGGCATAAATGCTTCAGGCATGACAAGAAGACAGACTGAAAGAATTGATGATCTGTTTCAGCAGAAAAATAGCCATCAAAAGAGGAAGCTTTCTTAAAGGAGTGCCCAGCCAAGGTGTGGGCCTTAAAAAAGCTGGATCCATATTTTAGGAGACAACAACCCCTTTGTTGACAGATCATAAGTCAAGAAACAAGTTTAATAAAGAATTCGTGGGAAAACACTATTTTAACATCAGGCTATAAAGTTGGCTCCGGTAGAGTAGGACTTAGGAAGGTTTTTGAACATATTATTGGTTGATATCAGAGGTTGAATTTAAAGGGCTACATTTTTAGATTTATGGAGGAATGTCCAAGCATCATGACTTTGGCCCTACTCCAGAGTCCCATGTATTATCTACACGAGTCCATTCATACATTAGTATGTACCTACTCGGCTTTCATTATGCGTTCTCTCCTTGTTAATTCCTGTTGTCTTTGAGCTTGAATCACCTCTAGGGACCGACTCTCACACTCTCCCACCTGGCTGCAGCACTTCTGTTAGAGCAACTGGATCGTGGACTCTGGAGCCTGTGTTGCTTCATGCAGTGTCCTTAGACTCCTCATTTGCCTTCTCTTGGTATCCCTGTCACTACTTAGGACTTTACTTTTCTCATCTTAGACCCATCCTGTGACCTGTACAGCCTGCTTTACTAAACCAACTACCAACACTGGTCCCTTGGCTGGTGCCTGAGCTGAGTCCACCCCAGTCCTTCTTTGCTCCAACCCATCCCCCTTTCCCTGTCACAGAAAATAGAGGATGTGGCAGGCCCTATCATTCAATCTCCCTGCATGTAGAATAACAATTTATCTTTTTAAAGAAGTATGACCTGAGGGTGAGCCACATACAGTATGAATTTCTAGAGTGAGGGGAAGTGGGGGTAGACTCTACATGGAAGTACACCTATAGGGACTTCCCTGATGATCCAGTGGCTAAGATCTGGCTCCCAGTGCAGGGGCCCGGGTTTGATCCCTGGCTTGGGAACTGGATCCCACATGCTGCAACTAAAAGATCCTGCATGCCACAATTAAAGATCCCATGTGCTACAGCTAAGATTCAGTGCAGCCAAATTAAAAGAAAGCACACCCACAAGTTTCAGAAGTAACTTTTGTTTCCATACTCAGCACCAATCTCAAGAATTGCCAAACTTAATTTCCTATTTTCTCCTTCTCAATCATTCTGCCAAATAACAGCAGAGATCAATGTGACACTGGATACGGGGGAAGGCTGGGTATTAAAGTCAACTTGTTGGGTCTTATAGCAGAAGAAGGTGGGTGAAACAGAAAGGTTGGAGATAGGCATTCTCCCATTCATAGGTGAGAGATATGTCCTCAGTCAAACTCATTCTCTCTACACTTAATGTGAAATTTTTAAATTTTTTTTGACTCCCTGAGATCACTAACACCTTTGGATCAGCCCTTAAAGAGGCCTTCTGGGAAGAGAAGCCCCTAAGGAAGGTTTTTCTCCAGCCTGGTTCCTCTGAGACATCTGGTATTCTTGCTGCCCAGCATCTAATCCTCCTTCTGGTAATAGAATCCATAATTTCCTTGGGGAATCACTTATTTCTCCTACTTCAGGTCTGATTGCATTTTAGGTTGCATGTAACTCAGGTGTGGCTGATATGGATTCTATTCCCTCTGTGTATTAGTGTCACTTTAGGGATGGCATGTGACCCAAGCTCGTCCAATCACTTGTGTTCACTCCGTTTGTTAGAGTGATTGGAAAAGAGGCATCCTCTTTCTGTGAATGTGTTGGGAAAATAAAACATAAACCTGAAACTAATGACAGGCATCTTGCTTCTGTGAAGGGTCAGCTTGCTTGGCAAGCAGCCAACACACAAGAAATCAGTCAAGAGATGGTAGAAAGCTAAACTGACCAGAAATCATCATTCAGGATCCAGTAATGCCTGAAGCTGTAGAAGTTTTCCCCTGACTTTACAGATATGTGAGCCAATAGCATTCCCTCTTTTTCCTTCCTAACTTCTTCCATCCTTTCTTTTCTTTTCCTTTCCTTTCTTTCTCTCTTTTTCTTAAATCAGGTTGAGTTTTTTTAGTGACAACCCAAAGATCCCACCAGGCTTTCCTGGTGGCTCCAGACTGTAAAGAATCCACCCGCAATGTGGGAGACTTGGGTTCAATCCTTGGGTTGGGAAGATCCCCTGGAGAAGGAAATGGCAACCCACTCCAGTAATCTAGCCTGGGAAATCCCATGGACAGAGGAGCCTGGTGCGCTACAGTACATGGGGTCACAGAGAGTTGGACATGACAGTGATTAAACCACCACCATTAGAAACCAAGATCTGGGTGTGGGCTGTGGAAGTAAGTAAAGGTCCCGACTATTTATAGCCAGTTGTTTTATCCAGATCCTGCACTATGAATTCCACAGACTCTGTGTGTAACACATTTACCAAGTTTTATAATGTACTCTCAGATATTTGTGTTCCCAGAGTTCAGTTAACATGCCTTAGGAGCTCACCTCTATTTCCTCTGTGCTGTACTGCTCAAGGATCCCTCCCATCTCAGAGCTTCAGCTGTGATACTATGTAGATGATCTACATTCCTCAGCATCAGCAACCCATTTGGGAATTAGAAACATACTTTACTCACATTTTATGAAACAGTTGTCCTTTAGGTGGAAGAATTCACAAGGTACAGCTGGAATTCTGAAAAATGTGGGCTGCTATGAGGATTTCTCATCTTGTAGTGTCAGCAGTCCTCAGCTTGTGAATGGGCTATACATTTTATCAGGGAAACAGTATTATGCAGCAGGTGGTTAGTTTCCTATGCTGGCACACAAGACCAAATTCACCCACAATGTAGATGACCAATAGCACTGTACCTAATTATTATGCAGGGTCAGTTACCATAGGGGATTATGTTAGAATAACGCATTCCAAGTTCTACCTGGAGAGAGAGTAAAATCTGTTTCCCATTGGATTCCTATCAGTTTTTATTTATACTTCCTACCATCTCTCACCCCCTACACTGTAGGGTGCCACTGTAAGGCTTCCATTACAATTCCAGGACCTACGATTTCAGCTGGAACCCCTGCAACTACCGTTTATGCAATGAGATTCCTTGGTCTAACTCAGATCTCCACTAAACATCAAATCTCTGTGACTAGTTACGGGCATCTTTATTGGCACGTAAAATTCAATATATGCAAAATCAAACTCGCTCCTTCTTCAAATTGCCACTCATATTCTCTAAAAGAAACCAAAGGAGTCATTTAAGACACCGCCTGCCCCCCTTAGGTATTTGCCATTGTCAGCCAGTCACCATGCCCCACAGATTCTCCCTTTAGATGCCTGTCACTCGGCTCCTTCTCCCCCAGCCTTGTGCTCACAGCCTCCATTAAGGCCTTCTTGACTTCTCATGGAGATCACAGCTTCAGTCTCTGAAATGGTCTCGCTGCCTGTCCTGTTCTCCACACCCTAGTCTAAGGGATTGTTTACAGTGTGACTCTGATCACACCACACCCTGCCGTCACCCCTCATGGTTCCTCACAGGATTTAAGCTTAGATTCCATCTCCTTGTCTTAGCCCACAGGCCTCCCTGTGATCTGGCTTTTGACAACTTCTCTTTTGTTTTAGCCATTTTGTGACCGACCACATTCATTCATTCAATTAACCTTTATCAAGGTGCCAGGAACAGTCCTTTCTTCGTGCTGAGAATGTAACAGTGAACAGAAACAAAATCTCAGAGCTTCATTCTAGTTGGGTAGACAAATGGAACCTATCTGAAGGCAATAAGTTCAGTGGAGAGACTTAAAGCAAGAAAGGAGTAGGGGGTGAGAGGAGAGGGTGGGACAGTTTAAAAGACGGTCTCAGGGAATATCTCACTGATATATCTCAGGTGATAGTTGAATGAAGACTTGAAGGAGCTGAGATATTGAGACATGCGGATATCTGGAGGAGGAGCTGTAAGTGCAGGGCCCTGGGGGTGATTTCAAGGATCTGTGAGAAGGCTGGTGGGTTGGAGGAGAGCAGGGCAGAGAGAAGTGGGCAGAGGCACATCATCAGAGGTCTTGTAGACCATTCCTTGTGATGACCTCAGCTTATATCACAACTGTGAGTGATATGGAAAACTATCAATCATTCTGATCCTAAGAATGATATGCTCTAACTTTATGTCTTAAAATGAGCTACTTGTTCCCTAGAATGTGTTATATCTTCTCCTGCATCCTAGTCTTAATCTACATTATTCTTTCTCTGAACACACCTCCCTATTTCTTCACTTCCCTAGCTTCAAATGGCGATTTAGACCCATGTCTGTACTCTCATAGCACGGTCACTAATACTTGTTTGTGGATTAAAGGAATAAATGAATAAAGGTGTTGTTGTTGTTCAGTCACCAAGTCGTGTCCGACTTTGTGACCACATGGACCGCAGCACACCAGGCCTCCCTGTCTCTCACCACCTCCCGGAGTTTGCCCAAGTTCATGTCCATTGAATCGGTGATGTCATCCAACCATCTCATCCTCTGTCACCCTCTTCTCCTGCCTTCAATCTTTCCCAGCATCAGGGTCTTTTCCAGTGAGTCGTCTGTTGCATCAGGTGGCCAAAGTCTTGGAGCTTCAACCTTAGTATCAGTCCTTCCAATGAGTATTCAGGATTGATTTCCTTTAGGCTTGACTGGTTTGATCTCCTTGCTGAATAAAGGTGTAAATCTGATTCAAAGTGAAGGATGCCACTTATGCCAGGGGAAGGCAGGTAAGCAGATGCTGTGTTTAATAACCAACATTTTTCAAGTGTTCACTATCTGCTAGACATTTCCTGAAGTGCTTCCCATAGCTTATTTGTGTCATTCTCAGAACACTTTGCCAATGTTGATGTTATTTTAAAATTTATTTTTCCAGAGGAGGAGACTGATAATGGAGAGGTGAAGGGATGGAGATAGCAGTCACAGTCAGGAAGGATTTCATATCTGGATGAGGGAAAGTGGTGCATTTCCCCATTGCTTGCTTTCTGGAAGATGAGTGAGTCATATAAAAGCCACAAAAACAAGGTCTGGACAGTAGAATTTCTGCAAAGGTCAAGGGTGGGTTGTATACCAAGCTGCAGGCAGTGGGAAAATTGAGAGCAGTGGTTAAGATCACTCAGACCTGAGTATAGTTCTGGCCTTCCCAGCTGTCCCCTGTGACACCTGGGAAAGTTACTAAGATACTCTGGACTCATTTTGCTCATCTGTATATTAGGAATATGATTGTTTGTAAGGATTAAATGTGATAAAGCTTATAAAATCCTCCATTCCCTGATCATGTCCCTTCATGTTATTTGGTTCGTTTCTGTCTTGCAGCAAGACAACCAGTAGATCCATGCTGCCAGGCAGCCTGGCTCCATCTTTTGAAATGGACCCTGAATGAGCATGAAAGACTCTGGGTATTTTTTAAGATCTTTATTGTAAGAGCTCAAAGTCTCAAAGGAAAAATCAGATCAATAGAGGAGCTAAACCCCCACATTTCCTAAGTGGAAGAAACTGTCACTTTAATGGAAGAAGATCAGTATCTACTGAGGACCCACTCAGCACCTTGCAAATGGAAAGAGGTGGACTTGGGATACTGTAGAAGAGGAAGCAAAGGCACAGTGAGGTGTACAGTGTGCTCCAGGTCACATGGCTGGATTGAGGTAGACCTGAGACTAGGATCCAGGCACTCGTCCAGCTCCAGGACGCACCTCTGTTTTGTTCTTGCCTAATGACAGAGGATGAGATGGTTGGATGGCATCACCGACTCAATGGACATGAGTTTGAGCCAACTCCAGGAGATAGTGGAGGACAGAGAAGCCTGGTGTGCTGCTGTTCATGGGGTCACCAAGAGTTGGACATGACTGAGCAACAACAACAACAGTAGCATAGGATACAGGTGATGCCTGACTTGTGGCTGCTGGACCAGTGAGGTTTTCCCAGGGGCTAGGAGTAACTGTGTCAGAATACTTAGCTTCTGCTGCTTTTGGTGATTAGTGACAGAAACCCACTTTCAACTTGCTTCAGTTAAAAAAGATTTTCTAGAAGGAATGCTGGGATTCTTCACATAAGAACAGTTAGAACCCGGGGAGGCCAGAAGCAGAATCTGTCAAGCCATTGGGAACCCAGGGAGTTGTTTCTTGTTCTCAGGTCTCTTATTTCCATCTCTACTTTTTGGTCGGCATATGTGCTTTATACTCTTGCACTAAACTGGCTCTGTCCGCTTTTACAGACCTTTGTTGTTGTTGTTCAGTCGCTAAGTCATGTCCAACTCTTTGTGACCCCATGGACTGCAGCATGCCAGGCTTCCCTGTCCATCACTGTCTCCTGGAGCTTGCTTAAACTCATATCCATCGAGTCGGTTATGCTATCCAACCATCTCATCCTCTGTCACCCTCTTCTCCTTCTGCCCTCAATCTTTCCCAGCATGAGGGTCTTTTCTAATAAGTGGGCTCATTGCATCAGCTGGCCATAGTATTGGAACTTCAGCTTTAGCACCAGTCCGTCCATTGAATATTCAGGGTTGATTTCCTTTAGGATTGTCCGGTTTGATCTCCTGGCAGCCTGAGGAACTCTCAAGAGTCTTCTCCAGCACCACAGTTGAAAGCATCAATTCTTTGGTGCTCAGCTTTCTTTACCGTCCAACTGTCATATCCGTACATGACTACTAGAAAAACAATAGCTTTGATTAGATGGATCTTTGTTGGCAAAATGATGTTTCTGCTTTTTAATATGCTAAGTTTGTCATAGCCTTTCTTCTAAGAAACAAACATGTTTTAATTTCATGGCTGCAGTCACCATCCACAGTGATTTTGAAGCCCAAGAAAATTAAATCTGCCACTTATTCCATTTCCCGCCACCCCCATCTATTTGCCGTGAAGTGATGGGACTGGATGCCCTGATCTTAGTTTTTTGAATGTTGAATTTTAAGCAGCTTTTTAACTCTCCTCTTTCACCTTCGTCAAGAGGCTCTTTAGTTCCTCTTCATTTTCTGCCATTAGGGTAGAATCATTTGCATTTCTGGGGTTGTTGATATTTCTCCCAGCAGTCTTGATTCCAGCTTATGATTCATCCAGCCCAGGATTTCACATGATATAGTCTGCATATAAGTTAAATAAACCCTTAGTTGGCCCCAAACTCCCAAGTTACGTGTCTAGCATTCAAACATCCTCCCACACTCCCTAGAGTCTGTTCCTCGCTTTCCAAGTTCAAATTCTCCAGAGAGAATTTGTCTCAGCCCGAGCCAGTGTTCATGCTGATCCACTCAGCCATGCTGGAAATCAGGACCACAAAGGAAAGTCACTGAGGCTGAGGTCCAGAGAAGCAAAGGCAGTTCTCAGAGAAGGGGGTGGATCAGAGGCTCATTTCCTTAGTCTCTACTGCAAACCTTAGCCAATTACACTGAAAAATAAAAAACCTTCTAAATAAAATAAGTCATAATTAACTGACTATGAATATAAACACTTAAAAATATCCACAAATACTATATGTTTTCACCTATATGCAAAATCTAAAGAACAAGCAGATGAACAAACATTACAAAAGAAATAGAGTACAGAGAACAGATGGGTGGTTGCAAGAAGGGAGGGAGTGGGAGGAGGGGAAACAGGGGTAAAGGGGCTTAAGAGGTACAGACTGTTAGGTATAACACAGATTAGTTACAAGAATGTAATGTACAGCACAGGGAATATAGCCAATATATAATCTATAAAAATATCAAGATACTATGTTGTACACCTGAAACTAGTATATGTCAACTATACTTCATTAAAAAATAAAAATATGGAAGGGTTAGAGCAAAACTTTAAGACATATGAATGCCTCAATATGATGTGGTATTTTTCTTTATACAGTTCAAATGTTCATGATCCAATTTAATTTAATTCTAATTGTACTACTAGGACTCAGGAGAAGGATAAGTTTTAAAACCCGAATTCATACCCAAATGGGACTCAGCTTCTGCTGTTTGAACCTTAGAGCATCAACAGTCCTCACAGGAGACTGTCTTCACATTTCACAACAAGCCTCTAATGACCTGCTTTCACTTATTGATGAGAAGAGATTATTTTGCTTCCTAATTTCCTAATCAGTATAACTGCCTACAGCATCCTGCTCATTTTGCCTCCTCTGAGCCTTCTTCCCAGGAAGGAGAACATTTGATTCCTAACTAATCATGTTTTGTTTTTGAGCAGCTTGGTCTAAGATGAAAAAGGATAAGAGAGAGCCTTCCTACAAGCTTTCTTCTTCTCTCTCCTCCACATCCACTCAACACCAAGAATTTATTGAGCACCTGTAGGTGTCAAGCATCGCAACTTAGGCTCTACCTGCAGCTGTTTTATTGTCTTGCTGCTCTGATAATAGATACACTTAAAGGACACATTCACATTTTCCAGCTTTTTAAAGTATACACTAAAATTATTTAGTGAGTTTATACAACGATTCCTCCAAATAAAGATCTGTAAAGTTCAAAATGTGTTGAGGAATCTAGGCAAGTCCCTTGGCTTTTTTCTTTTTTTTAATTTAAAAAATTTTATTGGTGCATAGTGGATTAACAATATTGTGTTAATTTCTTCTGTACAGCAAAGTGAACTCAGTTAAACATACATTCTTTTTCATATTCTTTTCCAATATGGCTTGTCACAGGATATTGAATATAGGTCCTTGTGTTATACAGTAGGCCTTGTTGTTTATCCATCCTATATATAATAGTTTGCCTCCACTAATCTCAAACTCCCATTCCTTCCCTCCCCTCCCCTCACTCGGCAACCACAAGTCATCCTTTGTATCTCTGAGTCTATTTTTGTTTCACAGATACATTGAATTGCATTGTATTTTCGATTGCACATATAAGTGACATCATGTGGTATTTGTCTTTCTCTTTCTGACTTCGCTTAGCATGATAACCTCTAGGTACATCCTTGGCTTTTTCTAAAGCATATACCAATCCATGTTCAGTCTACACTAACTACATGGTTATAGATCAGGTAAAGAGGCAGAAGGGCTTCCCAGGTAGCGCTGATGGTAGAGAACCTGCCTGCCAATGCGGGAAACATAAGAGACGTGAGTTCCATCCCTGGTTTGAGAAGATCCCCTGGAGGAGGGCATGGCAACCCACTCCAGTATGCTTGCCTGGAGAATCCCATGGTCAGAGGAACCTGGCAGGCTATAGTCCATAGGGTTGCATAGAGTTGGTCATGACTGAAGCAACTTAGCACATATGCAAAGAGGCAGAAAGTATGTTATGGCTCTCAGAGATAAATTGTAATCCAGTCTTGGCTTAAGTTAACCATTTGCCCACTACCACTTCCTGTCCAAATGTTAAAAAATCAGTAGCATATTCCTTGATCAAGTCAGCTGAAATGGTTTTGGTGGAGAGAGTGCAGAGAGACTGCTGAGGTCTGAAATCTGTCAGACCTCAGATTTGTATTAATGTATTTGATCCTGGAGCAATCAGAGAGTCTTCATCTACTGGGGGAGTCCAGTCCATGTTTGTTTATGACTTTCATTCAGCTGAGAAACTTCCATCATGAACTTTCCCACTCTCCTTGCTAAAAGGGAAAGGAGGTTGCAAAAATTGGCTTTGCCAAATTCCATGGAAATATCTATTTATTTGCTTCATGAAGAGGTGTCTGTGATTGAATAATGATGCTTGAGTTCTTGACTGCAGACTGTGGGGAATGCCTCTCTCATTTGCCACCTGAAAAGCTGCAATTACATTGGCATTGTAAGAATGGCATTGAAACATGTAAAATATCATGTATGAAACGAGATGCCAGTCCAGGTTCAATGCACGATACTGGATGCTTGGGGCTGGTGCACTGGGACGACCCAGAGGGATGGTATGGGGAGGGAGGAGGGAGGAGGGTTCAGGATGGGGAACACATGTATACCTGTGGTGGATTCATTTTGATATTTGGCAAAACTAATACAATTATGTAAAGTTTAAAAATAAAATAAAATTAATTAAAAAAATTAAAAAAAAATAAACAGGATATCCTCCAGTTAAAAAAAAAAAAAAAGCTGCAATTACTAAAATACTTATAATTCCTTTCCATTAGGAATTCATGTTAGGAACACCTTCAGGAAAATTCATTCATGCATCTGTGCATTCATTCCTTTCCCCTCAGTGGCCATTTGGCCACATGATGCAAAGGGCTGACTCATTGGAAAAGACCCTGATGCTGGGAAAGATTGAGGGCAGGAGAAGAAGGGGGAGACCGAGGATGAGATGGTTGGAAGGCATCACTAACTCAATGGCCATTAAATTAAGCAAACTCTGGGAGATGGTGAAGGACAGGGAAGCCTGGTACGCTGAAGTCCCTGGGATCGCAAAGAGTCAGACACAACTTAGCAGCTGAACAAAAACAAATGGCCATTTGAATGAGCTTATTCTGCCTGTTTGTGTGAACCTGCCTGCCAAAAAAGATGACTCACAAAATTTGGTGCTTAAGAACAATTGATCTCCTTAGATAGACTCAGTGCTGGGCTGGGACAGGTTGGACAACCAACTTGCTTAAAAAAACCAACAACTCTGATTTGCAAGGTTTGCCAGTTTCCCCAGTGTAAACACTGAAGTGGCTGAAATTAAGTACAAGGTGATGTCCCTGAAGGAGGATCAGGGGAGAAGTGTGTACAGTGGCCCTCATGAATCCTGTGAGTCATATGAGCCAGCTGCAAATGCTCTGTACCCAAATCTCTCCCCCTTTCTCAGCTGATTTCTTATCTTCCTTTCTGTTTTGCTGATTTCTTTACCTCAACGTTTTCTTTCTTCTCTCTTCCTTGTCCCTGGTTTGAACTCTTCCCCTGATTTGCAGCTCTACCTCATTTCTCACCTCTGGTCCTTTGGATTTATTGTATGTATATTCTCATTCCAGCATCTTGGGCTTCTAGTCTCCCGTTCTCAACTGTTGCTTTGGCCCGTGACATTTAAATGATCTGGTCAAGGTCACATGGCTAGTAAAGTGGCAAAGCTGGGACCTGAGCCCCAGGCTTTTAATCCAAAGCCTATGACTTTATCCAGAGTGCTAAAATTTAGGGGAGGTTACAAATGCCCCCAGGTACAGGAAGAAAATAGGAGCCCAGAAGGGGATCCAGGAGAGCTTTGCTAAAGAAATGGCATTTTGGGCTATTGAAATGGATTTTTAAGGGAAATGAAAAGCCTTCGTTAAGGCACAGAGGAAAGCAATTGTAGGTTGGGCTGTGGGTTTGAAGAGTATTATTTAAGGTGTGGTGAGCAAGTAAACTTGGTTAGAATTATTTGGTGGGGGTTGTTTAAAATACTGATTGCTGCATTTCCTCCAGGCCTCCTGAGTGTGACTCTTTGAGGCTTGGGGCCTCCGGATCTACTTTTAACAAGCTCTGCTGGAGTTTCCGATGTACTCTATAGTTTGAAAACCAAATGGAGCCATTAGATGGAACTAGCAGGACTGTAGGGGTAATCATTTGACAGTTTTATTCTTGTTTTCTGCTGTTTGTTCAAACCCATTCTAGAGCCCTGAGAGAGGTCCCAGGGAAGCGTCAGGATTTTCCTGGTCATTATTAGTCACTCAGTTCACCTCAAACCATGGAAAAGTCTTATTTTAGCATATTCCATGTAATATTCAAATTTCATTGAAAGATATTATTTATATGTTTAATTTTATTAAAATTTTAAATTTTAATTTAAAAACTTTATTTAAAGATTATTTTAAAGTGAAGTGACAGCCTCTGTCTTCCTGCTCCAAGGACATGCTCAACAAGGTGACTTCAAATTTTTGAGCTATGTTGGATGGATGGAGAGGGTGTCAGGTGTAGAGAAATTCTTAATTTTACTTTAGTGCTACATTCTAGAGAAAAACCTGTTGTGATTTCTGGATCCCCAAAGTGGTCTTCATGTGTCCTGCTCCTGTGTTCTTCATTTGTCCTGCTACTCAGCTTTTATGTTGGGTTTTCAATTTAGTATTCATGATTTAAATTTCAAGAATTCTGCTTATTTTTATTGTTGGCAGTCTAATTTTGATTTGAGAATGTAATATCTACTCAAATATTTCTTAGTGTGTCAACTATACTAGTTTTAGAATTCTCTTCTGATTTTCTTGTATTAACTCTATTTCATTTGGGGTTAGTTCCTTTGTTTATTTAGCCTCATACCTCTCTTTCCCTAACACAACATCTTTTATGGTGTTTGCTTGAACTATTTGGTTGGGTTCTGTTAGCACAGTTGAAAATCACTGTAGCTCAGGCAGTGAATGTGGATTGTGATTAAAAGGCATTTGGTGTGACGTGGGTTTTTATATGAAGAATCCAGAAAGTGCTTATGCTCTGAATATGTAGACTCCTTGTCTATTGGGCCAATTGGAAGGAGCTTGGGGACGCTGATCTGCTTCTCTCTCAAACCCCAATCCTTCTTCATGGAATTCTCCTATGGCAGATCCCCTACTGTATTAAGATTTTTCTTTTACCAGGACAATCAGTAATACATGGATCATTTGATATATAACCTAATGACCATAGATATTAGGTTAACAGATCAAAGGATAAAAAATACTTAATTTAGATAAATGAAAAATAGATAATCAATACATTTGAAAATCCAATGCTGATTTTTAAACATTTGGTTGCATAACAATAAAGATACATATACTTAACATAAAATAAGTAAAACTGGTACACATTTACACCTATAGCAAAAAGAAAGCAAGCCAGTGTGAGATGTTAAAAAATTTCCTCTAAAGTAAGGAGTAAAATGAGGCAAATAATGCATGTTGTGATATAAAATTCAAACATTACAGAAAAATATAATGAAAGTTGAAAGCCTCTTCCTCCATAATACACACTCTTGAAATAACCAATATGAATAGCTTGATGCGTTTTTTCTCTGAATTTATTTTCCTAAGCAAATACTGCAATTTATGATGTATTTTTGGATGGATCACAAAATGGGATCAAAGACTAGCTGATACATTTACTGTTGTTTAGTCACTCAGTCATGTGACCCATGGACTGTAGCTCACCAGGCTTCTCTGTCCATGGGATTTCCCAGGCAAGAATACTGGAGTGGATTGCTGTTTCTTTCTCCACGGGATCTTCCTGACCCAGGGACTATACCCACATCTCCTGCATTGGCAGGCGGATTCTTTATCACTGAGACACCTGAGAAGCCCTAGTCAATATATTTAGATAGGTGTATAAAGTAACATGGACTTCCTTGGTAGCTCAGCTGGTAAAGAATCCTCCTGCAATGCAGGAGATATGGGTCTGGTCCCCTGGATCAGGAAGATCCCCTGGAGGAGGGCATGGCAACCCACCCCAGTGTTCTTGCCTGGAGAATCTGCATGGACAGAGGAGCCTGGCATGCTACAGTCCATGGGGTCACAAAGAGTTGGACATAACTGAGTGACTAAGCACAGCACATCAAGTAACACAGCAATTTTAACTGAGGACACAAACTTGTAATTTACAGATGTTTCAGTGATCTATTGATGTGTACAAACTACCCCAAGACTCAGTGGCCTAGGACAACAACCATTTCATTTGTTCAAAATTCTGCCGATTGTGGTGGCTCCTCCCTTTCTCCACACCCTCCCTCCACCTGCAACCATGTGTGTCTCTCTCCCTGGCCTTTCCATGTGATCTCTCCAACAGATGAACCAGATTCTTACAAGATGGGTGTGAGCTCTCAAATACATGAAAGTAGAATCTTCTAGGCTTCCTTAAATCTTGGCCCAGTGTCACTTCCCCTATAGTCTATTGATTAAAAGCAGCTCATAACTTAGAGCTGATTCACGTTATTGTACAGCAGAAACCAACACAACATTGTAATGCAATTAACCTCCAATTAAAAATAAATTAAAAAAAAAGAAAGTAAAATGGACTAATTTCCAAATGAATCTTTAGCAAAACATTTATGTGTTTAAGTTACAGTTTTTAATGGCTGTCTGGGGAGGCCTTACAAACAGCTGTGAAAAGAAGAGAAGCGAAAAGCAAAGGAGAAAAGGAAAGATATAAGCATCTGAATGCAGAGTTCCAAAGAATAGCAAGAAGAGATAAGAAAGCCTTCTTCAGCGATCAATGCAAAGAAATAGAGGAAAACAACAGAATGGGAAAGACTAGAGATCTCTTCAAGAAAATGAGAGATACCAAAGCAACATTTCATGCAAAGATGGGCTCGATAAAGAACAGAAATGGTATGGACCTAACAGATGCAGAAGATACTAAGAAGAGATGGCAAGAATACACAGAAGAACTGTACAAAAAAGATCTTCATGACCCAGATAATCATGATGGTGTGGTCACTGACCTAGAGCCAGACATCATGGAATGTGAAGTCAAGTGGGCCTTAGAAAGCATCACTTTCTAACAAAGCTAGTGGAGGTGATAGAATTCCAGTTGAGCTCTTCAAATCCTGAAAGATGATGCTATGAAAGTGCTGCACTCTATATACCAGCAAATTTGGAAAACTCAGCAGTGGCCACAGAACTGGAAAAGGTCAGTTTTCATTCCATTCCCAAAGAAAGGCAATGCCAAAGAATGCTCAAACTACCGTACAATTGCACTCATCTCACACGCTAGTAAAGTAATGCTTAAAATTCTCCAAGCCAGGCTTCAGCAATATGTGAACGGTGAACTTCCCAATGTTCAAGCTGGTTTTAGAAAAGGCAGAGGAACCAGAGATCAAATTGCCAACATCCGCTGGATCATGGAAAAAGCAAGAGAGTTCCAGAAAAACATCTATTTCTGCTTTATTGACTATGCCAAAGCCTTTGACTGTGTGGTTCACAATAAACTGGAAAATTCTGAAAGAAATGGGAATACCAGACCACCTGATCTGCCTCTTGAGAAATTTGTATGCAGGTCAGGAAGCAACAGTTAGAATTGGACATGGAACAACAGACTGGTTCCCAATAGGAAAAGGAGTACGTCAAGGCTGTATATTGTCACCCTGTTTATTTAACTTATATGCAGAGTACATCATGAGAAACACTGGATTGGAAGAAACACAAGCTGGAATCAAGATTGCCGGGAGAATTATCAGTAACCTCAGATATGCAGCTGACACCACCTTTATGGCAGAAAGTGAAGAGGAACTCAAAAGCCTCTTGATGAAAGTGAAAGTGAAAAGTGAAAAAGTTGGCTTAAAGCTCAACATTCAGAAAACGAAGATCATGGCATCTGGTCCCATCACTTCATGGGAAGTAGATGGGGAAACAGTGGAAGCAGTGTCAGACTTTATTTTTCTGGGCTCAAAAATCACTGCAGATGGTGATTGCAGCCATGAAATTAAAAGACGCTTACTCCTTGGAAGGAAAGTTATGACCAACCTAGATAGCATATTCAAAAGCAGAGACATTACTTTGCCAACAAAGGTTCGTCTAGTCAAGGCTATGGTTTTTCCTGTGGTCATGTATGGATGTGAGAGTTGGACTGTGAAGAAGGCTGAGCGCCGAAGAATTGATGCTTTTAAACTGTGGTGTTGGAGAAGACTCTTGAGAGTCCCTTGGACTGCAAGGAGGTCCAACCAGTCCATTCTAAAGGAGATCAGCCCTGGGATTTCTTTGGAAGGAATGATGCTAAAGCTGAAACTCCAGTACTTTGGCCACCTCATGGGAAGAGTTGACTCATTGGAAAAGACTCTGATGCTGGGAGGGATTGGGGGCAGGAGGAGAAGGGGATGCCAGAGGATGAGATGGCTGGATGGCATCACTGACTTGATGGACATGAGTCTGAGTGAACTCTGGGAGTTGGTGATGGACAGGGAGGCCTGGCGTGCTGCGATTCATGGGGTCACAAAGAGTTGGACACGACTGAGCAACTGATCTGATCTGATCTGGTATCTCTTTTGGGACCTAATTATTGCTTTATTAATTTATAGCATTTTGGTATTTTATAAACATGTTTCCCTACATTCACAGTATTTATATGTCAATAAAGATAAAAAGCATCAAAAACAAACAAACAAACAAAACAGATCACAGGCCTTGCCCAGAATCAAGGGCAATGGACTGACTACACAAGTGTGTAAATACTGGGAGGTATGGTTTATAGGGACCATGATTTAACAGATGACAATTACATGACATGACTTTAGTTACAGACAACCCAAAAGAATCAACTTAAAAGTGATTAGGAACAATAGGGGAGTTCAGTCAAATTATTGGTAATAGGACAGATAAACCAATTAAATACCTAAAACAGTGTTACAAAGTTTAATGACATCAAAGATGGTTTCTGTAATACCTCTGATAATTTATTTCATGAGTATTTATTTAGCCACTACCACATAGTGAGTATTATACTAGGCCCTGTCTTTACAGAGGTACACAGAATAGACACAGATTTAACCATCGTGAGACTTATAGTCTAGAGAAGAACATACATTAAGCAAAGTCCCTGATATAGGAACTTATATCCTATATCAAGTCCTGGATATAGGAAAGAACTTAGTGCATTAATGTATTATTGCTGTGATGAATGCTGTGTAACAATCCCAAAATCTTAGTGGCTTGAAACAGCAAATTGTTCTGCTCAAGGGTATTCAGGTTGCTTAGGACAAAACAATTTTAGTGTAAGGGATGGGCTCAGATCTGCTGCACTTGTCTCTCAATCTGCGACCAGCAGCTAATCACAGTGTACTGTTCTGTCAACTTGCAGGGGGACAAGCCAAACCATGCCCTCACTTAAAGCCTCTGTTTGCATCATATACTTGCATTCCATTGGCCAAAGTGAATCACATGGCAAGTCCGATATCAATGGGACAAAGTTATATAATTCTCTTACATGGATGAAGTGAAGAATTAGAAATAATAATATATCAACCACAATCAATAATTTGAAGAACTGCAGTTAGTCCAATGGCTCAGAAGCAGAGTGGTGGGATATCTGGCCAAAGAGCTGGTTAGGGACCAGATCATTTAGGACTTTGTTGGTCTTGCTAAAGACATTGAATTGCAGTAAGTGCAATGCAAAGCCATTGTAGATTTTTAAGCATGAGAGTGATATGATGAGTTTACCTTTAAAAAAGTGCTGCCATGAAAAGAATGGATTGGAGGAAGAAAGGAGAGGACATGGAGAAAGCAGTTTTGAAGTCATTGAAATGAGTAAAGATGGTGGCGGGGCTTGGACAAAGAGAGAGATAGTGTAAAGAGAAGTCGGCAGGTTTGTGATATATTTTAGAAATAGAATGGTTAGACTTGGTCATGAGTTGGATGTGAGGTTTAGGGAGACTCAGATGCCTGACAGTTGCAACAGGTGAATACACGTGCCTTAATTAGCACTGGGGACGACCTGGTGAAGGAACAGATTTCAGGAGGTAGATTAAAAGTTTAGTTTGGGATATACCTGTTTCCATATACTTGTGAGACAATGCTCATAAAATATCTACAGATAAACTTAACAAGCAATGTGAAGGATCCATATGAATAAAACTATAAACCTCTATTGAGGGCCATAAAAGAAGAGATTTGAATTAATGGAGTGTCAAACCTTGCACTTGGATAGGAAGACTCAAAATTGTAAAGATGTCAATTTTCACTAAAGAAATCTATAAATTCAATGCAACTTCAATCAGAATTTCAATAGTGTTTTTTCTTGAAACTTGCGGCAATTACCAGGAACATTCTCTAAAAGAAGTGTAATGAGAAATAACCTGTTCCATCATGTATTAAAATACATTATAAAGCAATAAAATTTATAACAGCAATATATAGACAAGAGAAATAGATTGATAGCTCTATGGCATTGACTGAAGTATGGAAATATAGATCTAAGAACAGATGAAGATTTAGTATATTATGAGGATAGCATTTCCAAGTGGGGGAGAAAAGTCATATTATTCAAAGAAAACCTTAAAGACAACTGGATAGGTATTTAGAGGAAAAAAAATAAAGCAGCATTCGCAAAACTCTCCTTCTCTTTTTATCTGCTATGTGCTATTCCATAGTTTCCATATAGCATAGTTTAGTAAGTTATATTCATATTGATGTACTTTTAGGTTTTCTTCTTTTTTTGTTATAAACAATAGCATGAAAAGAAAATTTTTATATTTTCTCTTTGGACAAATGTACAAATGTGTGAATCCTCCTCTAGGATAGATTCCAAGATGTGAAACTGATGGACTGCTATTTCCCTTTGAAATCTTAAACTACACTCCATCAGAAGTGGGCAAGAAAACAAAGCCAAAATGAACCTACATATAAAACAGATGTATCAAGTTAATAAAAAACGAAAGCAGAAACAAATGAAACAAGAAAAAAAAAACAAAACAAACAAACAGTTGAGATGATCAGTAAAACCCAGAGCTAGATTTTTTGAAAGACTGAAAAAACCACACAAACTTTCTGAAAGTATGATCACGGCAAAGAGAGAGAACACACACAGTGTTAGGAAAGATGCAGGATGGATACAGGGGAGGTTTTTAAAATTAGGAGACTACTTTGTATAGCAGCTTTACAGAAGTCAGGAGGTGAGATAAAAACTGCATGTAACAAAAATTGTCATTAACATTTTTTTTTGTAAGTTGTGCTCATATTGGAGACAGATATGCTTTTGCAAAAATCTAATATTTTTCCTCACTTTTGAATCTCATCCCTGCTTATTTGATTAGTGGCCAACTTATATGAAAAACACCTTTGGACTTCCCTGTTGGTCCAGTGGTTAAGAACTCACCTGCCAATGCAGAGAACGTGGGTTTGATCTCTGGTCCAGGAAGATTCCACATGCTGCAAAGCAACTAAGCCCATGAGCCACAACTGCTGAAGCCTGCTGCTTAGAGCCCGTGCTCCCCAATAAGTGAAGCCACTACAGTGAGAAACCTGCATGTGGCACCTAGAGAGTACTTCCCACTTGCTACAACCAGAGAAAGCCTGTGCATAGCAACAAAGAACCAGTGTAACCAAAAATAAGTAAATAACTTAAAAAAATACCTTTAACCTGTAGAATCATGCTTGGAGTGGGGAAATACTCAAATGTAGAAACAGACTGGCTGCATGAACAGTAGAGTCACTTCGTTATCAGGTGAGGCATAGCCTCTATAATTAGAATAACCAGAGGTATTGTCCACACAGTTTAAACTATCAGGCTCCCTCTTTTCTTTAAAAAATAAAAAAATTGGGGCATGTATAGTTGAATTCACATATGTTGAATGCATGTTTGATATGATTCAACTATATAACTATATATCTTTATATCAACTATTCAACTATATAACTATTCAACTATACAACTTTATATCAACTCATTTGAAAACATAGATGAATGGGCTAAAAATCTCAGGGAAAAATATAAATTCTCAAAAATTGGCCCAAGAAGACCAACAGAAACACCCACTAAAATAGAAAAGATAGTTAGAGGTCCATCTACCAACCAGCTCTCCCTCCTTATCATCTTGGACACAAGTCCTTTGTAGTTATATAGGCAAGTTCTGGGGCTTCCCTGATGGCTCAGCAGGTAAGGAATCCACTTGCAATGCAGGAAATGCAGGGGACACGGGTTTGATCCTTGGGTTGGGAATTCCGATCCCCTGGAGGAGGGCATCACAAGCCACTTCAGTATTCTCACCTGGAGAATCCCATGGACAGAGGAACCTGGTGGGCTACAGTTCATGGGGTTGCAAAGAGTAGCTCAGCTGGTAAGGAATCCACCTGCAATGAAGGAGATCTGGGTTTAATTCCTGGGTTGGGAAGATCCCCTGGAGAAGGGAAAGGCTACCCACTCCAGTATTCTGGCCTGGAGAATTCCATGGACTGTATAGTCCATGGGGTCACAAAGGTGAATCCGACATGACTGAGTGACTTTCACACAAAGTGACTTGGGCTCCAAAATCACTGAAAATGGTGACTGCAGCCATGAAATTAAAAGATGCTTGCTTCTTGGAAAAAAAAGCTATGGCCAACCTAGACAGCATATTAAAAAGCAGAGACATTACTTTGCCTACAAAGGTCCATCTAATCAAAGCTATGCTTTTTCCAGTAGTCATGTACGGATGTGAGAGTTGGACCATAAAGAAGGCTGAGCACCAAAGAATTGATGCTTTTGAACTGTGGTGTTGGAGAAGACTCTTGAGAGTCCCTTGGACTGCAAAGAGATCAAATCAGTCAATCCTAAAGGAAATCAACCCTGAATATTCACTGGAAGGATTCATGCTGAATCTGAAGCTCCAAAACTTTGGCCACCTGATGCGAAGAACTGACTCATTGGAAAACACCTTGATGCTGAGAAAGATTGAAGACAGGAAGAGAAAGGGATGACAGAGGATGATGAGATGGTTGGATGGCATCACCAACTCAGTGGACATGAGTTTGAGCAAGCTCCGGGGGTTGGTGATGGACAGGGAGGTCTGGCGTGCTGCAGTCCATGGGGTTGCAAAGAGTCAGACACACCTGAGTGACTGAAATGACTGAAAGTGACTGAGCACACAGGCAAGTTCTGCCAAGTGTCAGGGAAGAGCTCACTGACATATTTTAGAACATAGAAGAAATATGGGGACCCTCCAATCTTATTTTGTAAGGCTATCCTATCAAGACAAGAAAATGCAATTATGGGCTGATATCACTTATGAATATAGAGGTAAAAACTATAAAAAATAAACTAGAAAATTGAATCTAATGGTATATTTTAAAAGTTCATCTTGATTAACCAAGATTTATTTGAGAAATTCAAGTTTGGGGATGAATGTTACTATCAATATAACTTACTGTATGTACTGATTAGAGGAGAAAATCATTCATTGGATACTGGGAAGACATTTGCTAAAATGCAACATCTTTTCATGATCAAAAACTCTAGAAATAGAAGGAATATTCACATAAGTATACAGGAAATATACTTAATGGTGAATCTTTAGAAACATTGTCATTAAGCAACACATGGATGCCTGCTTTAGCTACTGATAATTACAATTCTAGTGAGAACCTGGCCAATGCAATATGAGAGAGAGAAATATTGGACATGAATATAGAATTTATAGAATGGTATTATTAGAAACACGAAAACACTGTCTCTCCATCTCCCTTGCTGTCAGTAACACTTAAAAGAGCACATAAAAAAATACTAGATTTATTCTTCTATCAGTTAAATGTAAGGATTATCTCTACAAAGATACATATACATTATGGTGAACTAATGCAGTTTGTTTAACCAGGTCCTCACTGATGAATTTTGGGTTTCTTTTGTTTCTTTACTATTGTATCTGAGGGATGCATTTCCAGATTTTTGCATTGCTAGATTAAAAACAGCCCAGATGTCTTTCAACAGGTAAATGAATAAGCCAACGGTGGTTTGCTTTGCATTCCAAACCAAGGCACATCTCAGCAATAAAAAAGGATATTGGTACACATTACATCTTGGATGTAACTAAGGAATTATGTTGAATGAAAAGAGCCAATCCTAAAAGACTACATAATGTATCATTCCCTTTACAGACAGATTAGTGATTACAGTGGTTTAGGGATGGGATGGGGGTAGGGTGGGTAGAGGGTGGGAGGTAGGTGGGAGTGGTTATAAAAAGGCAAAGGGGGAAAAAAGCTGGTTAATACTACAAATATCATCAAATCTAAGAAACTTGAATATTATTTTTATTCATACAAAAGCAGAGAGGGGTTTCCCTGATGGTCCTGGGACTGGGACTCTGTGCTCCCAGTGCTGGGGCCCAAGTTTGATCCCTGATTAGAGAACTGGATCCCACATGCTGCAACTAAGACCCGGCCCAGCCAAATAAATAAATATTTTTTGAAAAAGCAAAGATAATAATTCTTTTGGTGACGGAGCTCTTCATTGTTTTGACTGTGGTGGTGGATATATGAACCTGAATGTGATAAAATTTTATAGGACTAAATACACACACATATATACATGCGTATATATACACTAAATATATATAGACTAAATACACACACAAATAAGTACAAGTGGGAAATCTGTATAAGATGAATGGATGGAGTCTTTGTCAATATCTTAACTGCGATATTGTACTATGTAGCTTTTCAAAGTGTTATCAATGGGGAAACCGAATAGAGATTACATAGGATC
Source organism: Bos javanicus (assembly GCF_032452875.1). Lineage (NCBI taxonomy): Eukaryota > Metazoa > Chordata > Mammalia > Artiodactyla > Bovidae > Bos > Bos javanicus. Next base: position 22,862,852 of record NC_083892.1, read on the forward strand.
TCTGTGTACTATTTCTTTATTTCTTTGGCTGCACCGTGTCTTAGTTGTGACATGAGTGATCTTTCAGTTGTGACATACAAACTCTTAATTGTGGCATGTAGAATCTAGTTCCCTGATCAGGGATCGAACCTGAGCCCCTTGAATTGGGAGCACAGAGTCTTAGCCACTGGACCATCAGGGAAGTCCCTGTGTACTATTTCTTACAGCTATAATTTACAATATTATTACAACTATTATTTCTTAAAATTATCTCAAAATATAAATAAAATTTTAAAAAATCACTTCAAGTTAAAGAAGGTATATATACTCTTCAATTTTTATATTTTTCTTGTATTGCCCTCCTGAGGTGCTGCTTCAGTGTGTACTCCTAACCACAATAAAGCATGTGAAATTTCCTTTGTTGTTGTTCAGTCACTAAGTTGTGTCCGACTATGTGGTCCCATGGACCACAGCACACTAGGCTTCCTTGTCCTTCCCTGTCTCCCTGAGTTTGCCCAAATTCTGCTTGGTGGGTTCTATTTTTACTCTCCCATTAAAGATGTGAAAACTGAAGCTTAAGAAAGACTTAGCCATTTGCTTAAAGTCAGAATCCAGGCTTAAACCCAAGCTCTTTGATGCTTAAGGCTATGCTCTTATCATTCTATTAAATTGTCACTCTGCTTGGTTAAAATAGCATTATTTTAAATTATTATACATTATTAAATTAACATTATCTACATGCTATTTATAAGAGAAAAGCCAAGGCAAAAATATATACATAAAATCTGAAAATAAAGGGTTGGAAATGATAACAAAAATGAAAGGAGACAGGGACCATACTATTAATATCTGTGTTACGTGATGCACACAAAGCAACTTTGAAAACAGTGCATATGATAGAATTCTGTTTATGTCAACAAAAATTAACGTGTGTGTTGATGATGTGGAATTAGTGGTGGCATGTAGTGGGTATGCATATAGATTGTTGAAGTTATTGTATGGTGTTATTTTATTTGTGTAATTAAAAATGATTTTTTAAAAAATATAAGGAAAAAACATGATTCCTGATCTTTAGGAGTTAATATGTTTAGCTAGGGAATAGGTAGGGGCCCAACTCTTTGTAATGTAAACCAAAAGAGAAACTAGGAAGAGAGGTTATGTGCCTTGTAGGATGAATACAAAACTAAGCCTTAAAAGTGGCGATAAACTGAGGTGTCATCAAGCACTTTCTCCCATCAAATGGTTTGATAATTCTCCCTTCCCACTGAGGATTGAGAAAGGGGGAGATCAGGAGGCAATATACAAAAAGGACAGTGTCAGCCACGTGTCTCTGTTTCAAAACAAAGAGATGTTTTTGATCAGAAAGAAAAATGAAAAAACAAAAACAGCTCAACTTCTCTTGTTTCATCCAAACTTGGTTGTCCATCCCTTCACAGTTACCAAGACAACAGCAGCTCTCCTCCTTCTTTTGGATCTGTTTCCAAGCTGAGAACAATAAATATAAAAGATCAGAAAGAGGGAAAAGCAACGAGTCATTCAAGGCATTCGAATTATTCACCCTGGAGAAGAGAATGCTAGGAGGTGCCAATTATATTGTTTTGGTCTATTAAAGGTTACTACGATGTAAGTAGTTTTCTGCCGGGGCCCAAGATAAAGTCAGATTTAACTAGAAGGAATAGCTTTAGGGGAAAAGTTCCTGGTAAAAAGTTCTGTGGGGCTGCTTTTCCTCTTTCAAAGTAGATTTATGGGGAGGCACTGGAATCTTGTATACTGCAGTGGTTGTCATCATTTTGAAAAATTCTTGATTGGTAAAAACACCATACCACAACAACAGCACACACCGGCCACACAGTACTTCGGTTCAGTTCAGTTCAGTTGCTCAGTCGTGTCCGACTCCTTGCGACCCCATGAATCTCAGCACGCCAGGCCTCCCTGTCCATCACCAATTCCCGGAGTTCACTCAGACTCACATCCATCAAGTCAGTGATGCCATCCAGCCATCTCATCCTCTGTTGTCCCCTTCTCCTCCTGTCCCCAATCCCTCCCAGCATCAGAGTCTTTTCCAATGAGTCAACTCTTCGCATGAGGTGGCCAAAGTACTGGAGTTTCAGCTTTAGCATCATTCCTTCCAAAGAAATCCCAGGGCTGATCTCCTTCAGAATGGACTGGTTGGACCTCCTTGCAGTCCAAGGGACTCTCAAGAGTCTTCTCCAACACCACAGTTCAAAAGCATCAATTCTTCGGTGCTCAGCTTTCTGCACAGTCCAACTCTCACATCCATGCATGACCACTGGAAAAACCATAGCCTTGACTAGACGGACCTTTGTTGGCAAAGTAATGTCTCTGCTTCTGAATATGCTGTTGAGGTTGGTCATAACTTTCCTTCCAAGGAGTAAGCATCTTTTAATTTCATGGCTGCAATCACCATCTGCAGTGATTTTTGAGCCCCCCAAAATAAAGTGTGACACTGTTTCCACTGTTTCCCCATCTTTTCCCCATGAAGTGATTACTCTGTGAGTTTTTATATTTAAGTATAAAATACCACTCAGAGTTTTATGTTTATTATCTCGATTAATACTTGAGACAGTCCTAGAGGAAGAGACCATTATTATTCCCATTTTATTGACAAGAAAACAGAAAGAAGAGGGAGGGGATATATGTATACATATAGCCGATTCACATTGTTGTACATCAGAAGCTAACACAACATTGTAAAACAATTATATTCCAATTTAAAAATTAATAAAAAAAAAACAGAGAGTTGGAGAACTTAGCAACTTGCCTGAGGTCACACAGTTGATGAATGGCAGAGTCGGTATCTGAATGCAGGAAATATATTCTTAACCCGGAATGGTTTCTCATGATAGATAATTTCTCTCTTGAAATCCAATTCTGTTGGGCTCTTGGAAGGAATCCTGTAAAGTCCTTGCAGACTTAGGTTCTAATCTTACTTATTCATTCATTGAGTCATTTGTTAATAACTATTTATTGAATGCCTACTATACGCAATCCCTAGCTAGGCACTGGGGATGCAGAGGAGAGCAGGATGGACCACGGTCTCTCATGGCTTATAGTCTAGGAAAATACCGCAGACCAAACAAATGAATATGATGATTTCAAGTCCTAGTAAATGCTATGAAGGAAACAAACTGGGCAATGATATATGGAATATAGGGTGGAGAATGGAAGACAGGCTGCTTTAGGAAGGTCGATTGGGGAAGACCTTTCTAAGGAGGTGATGATTTGAGTTGAGATCTGGGTGATAGGAAGGAGCCATGTGCAGACCTGGGAGAAGAACCTTTCAGCCAGAGGGGCAGCAAATATACATTTGGGAACAAGTTTAAAGGTTGGACAGTGGGGTTAGAACATAGTGAACCTGGGTAGGCTAGGCATTGGAGCCTGGAGGGGTAGCTATAGATGAGCTTGGTTTGAAAGGCAAGGCCACCACGTGGGGTTGTGGATCTGCTACTGTTATCTAGAAGGTGGAGGCCATGAATGCTGCAAAGCCTTTTACCATGTACAGGACAGCCCCCACCAAAAGAACTGTTGTGTTATTGTTATTCAGTCTGTAAGTCATATCTGACTCTTTGCACCCCCGTGGACTGCAGCACACCAGGCTCCTCATGTCCTTCACCAAATCCCAGAGTTTGCTCAAATTCACATCCATCGAGTCACTGATACTATCTAACCATCTCATCCTCTGCTTCCCCCTTTTCCTTTCCCTTCAATCTTTCCCAGCAAAAGAATCATCCTCCCCTAAGCGTCCAAAGTGTCAAGGTTGAGAAACCTTGATCTCTGTATATAAATCCTGACCTCTATATACAAGGGGCCATGAGTTTTAGCAAACTCCAGGAGATAGTGAAGGACAGGGAAGACTGGAATGCTGCAGTCCCTGGGGTCTCAAAGTGTTGGACATGACTGAGTGACTGTGCAACACGACCCATTTACTCATCTCACCAAAATTTCTCCTCAGAGCACCACTGTAAAAACAGATAAGAGATGAAGAGATGATTGGTCTTATTTTGCAGAAACCAGATTATGCTGCATGAGAACTAACATTCCTCAGGAGCCAGAGTGAATCAGTTATTGAATAATTGCCTGGGAGCCTCCCAAGATCTAAGTCTGGGATCTCCCCAGCAGTTGAGGGAGATTAATAGAACTATTAATAAAATCACACCATGCTAAGGAAGGGGGCTATTTGAGCCTCCAAGGAGTGGCTGGGACCTTGGAAGATTATAACTCATGATGTTCACCAGTTTCTTCCCCGGTTGCCCTGAGACTGGTGTATGTCTCATTCCAGGTTCACGCTGGTCTGGCGTTACTGACAAACTTTGGAAAGGGCTGACATAGGTAAAATGCTTTGTTTTAAATATGTAGCTGTTTTCTTGGTATCTCTCCACAGGCTGGAAAAGGACTCATTCTTTTGAGGTAATCTGGAGCCAAATGAACTGAAACTTTTTTCAAAAGGAGGAGATGTGATGGTATGAGAGCAAAAGAAGACCGAAAGTAAAATTCCTTTTGTTTGATTTGATGGTGTGGGTGAGCAGCCTTGGGAACAGTGAACACACCTCCTCCTCTTGTTTGTGTGAGTGACTTTCCCGACTGAGACACAGTAACACCCAGAGGAAATCATCTAACTGTTATTGGTAATTAAATGGAGAATGTCAAGTCTCCCAGAGGACCATTGCTCATTGGAGAAGTGGAGAGCCATTTCTGTTTGCAGTTACTTACTGGTGGAAAAGTAAAATGAGCCCTGTTTTGATGAAGTGTCCTGGTGCTAGTGAAACATTCCATGAAGGGCATTGTCTCCAAGACTTACTGAATCCATTCTACTGAACCATAAAGCTAAGTTAAAAAAAAAAATCTTGACAGTTTATAGGGGAGAGAGAATGAGAGAGAGAGAGAGATTAACATGGACAAATAATTTTTCAAAGGCTTGCCATATGCCAAGTTTGGTTATATGGATGCAATGGTGAAACAAGGGGTCTTGGGCAATGACTTTGGATGTCTGAGCCATGCAGTTTCTGTCGTGTGTCCATGCTCAGTTGCTAAGTCGTGTCTGACTCTTGCGACCCATGGACTGTAGCCTGCCAGGCTCCTTTGTCCATGGGATTCTCCAGGCAAGAACCCTGGAGTGGGTTGCCATTTCCTCCTTCAGGGGGTTTTCTCGACCCAGGGATCAAACTCATATCTCCTGTGTCTCCTGCATTGCAGGCAGATTCTTTACTGCTGAGTTACCTAGGAAGCTCACAGTTTCTGTTACAACTACTCAGTTCTGTTGTCATAATGTCAACTTAAAGAAAAACACATAACATGATAATTGTGAATTTAAGTTTTTATTCATGATCTTACTGAGGACCACAGCCTGGGAGACAACTCTGAAGAACTGCTCTGAAGAGAGAAAGGAGAAGCTAGTTTATATGTGTTTTTTTTTTTTTGCTAAGAAATACATGCAGTCAAAAGTATTGTTGTTCAGTTGCTAAGTCGTGTCTGACTCTGCAACCCCATGAACTGCAGGACACCAGGCTTCCCTGTCCTTCCTTATCTCCCTGAGTTTGCTCAAACTCATGTCCATTGAGGCCATGATGCCATCCAACCATCTCATCCTCTGTCACCCCTTCTCTTGCCCTCAATCTTTCCCAGCATCAGGGTCTTTTCTAATGAGTCAGTTCTTTGCATCAGGTGGCCAAAGTATTGGAGCTTCAACTTCAGTATCAGTCCTTCCAATGAATATTCAGGGTTGGTTTCCTTTAGGATTGACTGGCTTAATCTCCTTGCTATCTAAGGGACTCTCAAGAGTCTTATCCAGCACCACAGTTCAAAAGCATCAATTTTTTAGGACTCAGCAAAAGTACATATCTTGGTAAAAGACTGAAAGTTGCTCAGTTGTGTCTGACTCTCTGCAACCCCATGGACCATAGCCCACCAGGCTTCTCTGTCCATGGGATTCTCCAGGAAAGAATACTGGAGTGGGTTGCCATGTCCTCCAAAAGCCTGGAGGCTTCCCTGTAAACAGCGAGTAAAGTAGGTGACTGAGGTGTAGAGTGTGTTCTATTCTTAGAGTCCTCAATAAGAGCTGTTTTTAAAAAAATGCAAGATGAATTATTAATAGTTCTAGAGATCTGCTATATGGTGTATTGCCTATTATCAGCAATATTATATTGTGCACTTAAAACTTGGTTAAGATGAAAATCTCATGCTCATGGTTCTTAATACACATACACACAGAAGATTTGAAAGGCAGTAGATGGGTTGCTCAAATGTATACTGAAATCACTTGATACAGTGGCAGGATTTGGAATGGAGAGCAGAATGGTACACCCGGATAGTGAGAGAAGAGGGTGGCTATGAATGAGTAGGTAACTATGGTGTGAATGTAGGGAGAGTCAAATCTGGGCAACATTGTTGATTCCTCTCTTTTCCTCACTGTGCACACTAAGTCACTTCAGTCATGTCTGACTCTACAACCCTATGGACTGTAGCCCTCCAGGATCCTCTATCTGTGGGATTTTCCAGGCAAGAATACTTGGTGGGTTGCCGTGCCCTTCTCCAGGGGATCTTCCCAATCAAGGGATTGAACCCAAGTCTCTTACATCTTCTGCATTGGCAGGCGTTTTTTTTTTTTTTTTTAATACTGGCACCACCTGGGAAGCTCAAAAAGTACAGCTTTGAACGTGCTTGTGTAAGTTGCTTAGTTGCGTCCAACTCTTTGTGACCCCATGGACTGTAGTCTGCCAGGCTCCTCTGTCCATGGGATTCTCTAGGCAAGAGTACTGGAGTGGGTAGCCATACTCTTCTCCAGGGAATCTTCCTGACCCAGAGATCCAACCTGGGTCTCCTGCAGTGCAGGCAGATTCTTTACTGTCTGAGCCACCAGGGAAGCTCCAGCTTTACCATTATGGTAACCAGCCAAAATCTAATTTTGACCCTGTTCAAACCATTACCCACACTATAGTGGATCTTTTTAAAATTATGAATCTTATCACAAAGACCTTTCAATGACTTTCAATTGCTCTTAGAATAAAATATTTGTCTGAAATTGTATTTGTGTTCAAAGTAGTTGATGTCCTTCCCTAGCAGAGGATTCTACTTCCCTACCTTTCTGATGATAAACTTGGTTATGTGACTTGAAGGGATACCCGCCCCCCCCCCCCCCACCCATGTAAGAGGATCATATGTTCCTACCTTATTGAACACAAAAGTGACTTGCTTTGGTTAGTGGAATGAGGGTCAACATGATATGTGTTATTTCTAAGCAGAAGGTTTAAGAGCTCTTTATTTTTCTCTCTTCCATTTTTATAAGGCTGGCATCAGCCCAGATAAAGGCTGATTCATCAGGCATGAAGGCAACATGAAGACAAGACCCACAATGGACATACAGCATGAGCTGAAAATAGATATCTGGCTGTTGTAAGCCATTGATATTTATTACTATGGCAAAACGTAATGTGATCTGTAAGGCTCTGAATGATTTAATGGTTTGGTCCAAGTTCTCCAGCGTATCTCTCAAACATTTCCCCCTTTACCTGAGTAACTGCTATTTTTCTTCCAGATCCCAGCTTAAATGTCACTTCCCCCAGAAAAGTCTTTTATAACTCTCCCTTCCCCCACAACATGGGACTAATTTAGATCACCTATTAGTCTACCTCGTAACATCTTGTCCATTTCCTCCATATCACTCAAATGCAGTCTATAATATTTTCTGAGCATGATAATCTGCTTACCTCAGGAGAATGTAAGTTCAGAGGAAACAGAAATTATGTCTGTTGCCTGGTATACAGTAAGAACTCAATATTTTTTGATCAAAGGGGCAAATCTGACTCTAGATCACACATGAGTGAAGAAGCCAGAGAGTTTGAGGTATCAAATGTAGAGAGATGAGTGGAAATAAAGAAGGATCCAGTGAAGACAGAAACAGGTTGTGAGAAGGGTGGTGCATGGAGAAGTGACCAAAGACAAATGGTCACGGGGAGAGTGTAACTAGGCAGGACCCTAGGAGGCCTTCCCAGAATAGACCCTCACCCATGTCTTCCACCTGCCTTTTGTCTGTAGAAAAACTTTAGAGAAACAATAAATTTAATCAGAGAAGTGAGAAAATAAGAGAAAGGAAGACAATAATACTTTAGCCATTAAACAAAGTCAAGGACCTTTAGTTCCTCCTCAAGGAGGAGCTAGTGGTAAAGAACCTGCCTGCCAATGCAGGAGATGCAAGTTTAATCCCTGGGTCGGGAAGATCCCCTGGAGGAGGGCATGGCAACCCACGCCAGTATTCTTGCCTGGAGAATCCCAGAGGATTCTGGGGATTCCTCAGACAGAGGAGCCTGGCGGGTTACAGTCCATGAGGTCACAAAGAGTAAGACAAGACTGAAGCAACTTAGCATGCATATGCAATGCAAGGACTATAGTTAATATTCTGAGCCATGTCCCTTGAGCTGTTTTGCAGATATTGAAACTCCAGGCCAGGTGGGAGAAGTTAACTTTATGCTGCCCACAGGCTCATAGACCAGTTAGAACCAGAAGGTTGATGATACTGACTTCCAATTACCTCACCACCAACTAACCAGAAGAATGTCCAGGAGTGAATCATGTCCTGCTCCTTGAACACTATAAGACTCCTCACCACCCCCTCCAGAGGGGGACACACAGTTTTGAAGGCATTATCCTGCTGTGGCCCCATTTGCCCGGCAAAGCAGTAAAGCTACACTTTTCTACTTCATGTAAAACTCTGTCTCCATATTTGTATATGGCACTCGACCAGAGGTTGAGTTTCTGAAACAAGAGGGCCTCTTATAAGATGCCAGTTGCCATTTCTACAGGAAGGGAGGTAGCCATTCAGGGCAAAGAGTGGACTTGTACACTAACCTTCCATCCCGTCTCTCCCCGTTCTTTCTCTCATTTTGTGTTTCCCATTTCATCAACTTGTTGAGCATCTTCTAGATGTTGAGTTATTATTAGGGATTCAGTTACTAAATAAATCAGTTCTTAGTTTCATACTCTTACCCAGCTGAAGAAGACAGGATATGAACCCAATACTTTTAAGAGTGATAGGTGAATTCTTCAAAAGAGAAATTTGGGGACTTTCCTGGTTGTCCAGTGTTTAAGAATCCACTTGCCAATGCAGGGAACATAGGTTCAATCCCTGGTCTGGGAAGATCCACATGCTTTGAGGAAACTGAGCCCACGGGCTGCAATTACTTAAGCCCGTATGTCCTAGAGCCCACTGCAGTGAGATGCTCACGAACCACAAGTAGAGAGAAGCCCTTGCTTGCCGCAACTAGACAAAGCCTGAGAGCAGCAGTGAAGACCCAGCACGACCAAAAATAAATACATAAATAGAGGGATTCAGAGGCCATGGGAAATTCCATAGAGAAAGCTACGTTTACCTTCCCTGTCTCTGCTTCTTCTATTCTTTGTTTGCAATGCTCTCAGCTTGTCCAAATTTTACCCATTCTTCACTTCAGGAAGTACTTTATTTAACAGGACCACAATCCTGTGGTCACAGAATTTCTTTACTAACCTACCAATCATCATGAGATGCTATAGTCCAGGATCACTCAAGATAACAGTATTCTTTTGTCTAGATCCCCTTAACCCTCATGTGAAGAATTACAGGTATTTTCTTTGGGATGTTGTCAGTATACACAGGGATGGAGAGAGCCAAGAGGGTATGGGTAGGGCTCTGACAGCATCAGCTATACTTCCCCATTGCCTCATATTGAATCCCATAACCAACCCTTCCTTCTCTTCCCCTACCCCACTGTGTTTTGATGGAACTATGTGCCTTTAGTATATCCCACCTTATCTTGTGTGTTCATGTTTTTCTTTTACTTTCCTGTAAGCTCCTGGAGGCAGGAACCATGTCTGATTCATCTTTTTATCCTCCCCATGGCTTAACAGAGGTCCTGTCACAGAGAATCTATTTACTCAATAAATGTTCACAGAATTGTATTGTGGGGGATACCACTGCTCCCCAGGGCACTATTAAGTCAGGTCCATTCTTTTCTAACATCATGAAAAGCTATTATCACAACATTGTCATTGATTCAGAGAATCCATCTCCAGAATTTTATCTATTAAATTTTTTTAAATTTTAATCAAAGGAATATACATACATAGTGATGAGTCGTATAATACAGACACACTTATTGACAAAAAGCAACAGCTTTTCACCTACCTGCAGTCTTCTCTCCAGAGGTAACTTTGTTTCTGTTTATTGCCACCAAAACTCTAAATAATACACTTAGATCTCTATTTTTTGGTTTATCTGCTGCAGGCAATTTTTAATCTCTTCTTTTCTAAAAAGGATGAGAATTTAGTTCAGGTAAAAACACTCCCCCTTCTATCCTTCTCCTCCCAATAGTTAGTCATTTGCTTTTAGTTCCTTAAAAATTGCCTTTGTTACTGTCTATAATATAGTTTAAATGCTATTCTCTATCCTCCCATTTCTTATTTCATCAGTGTTATTTTCCTGCATTCTTTGTGAGATGAGGACATTACTGCTTCCTTTCCTTTTTCCTTCTGTCTCCGCTTATCCTCCTATCTCCCATCCCCTGACTGCTCCCCTGCTATTTTCATATTGCCAAGATGGTTAACAGCTACATCCTGTTCTTCAAACACAGTCAAATTCTTCACCAATAGGTTGACACTAAAAACTAAACACAAACCAGTATCCTCATTACTACGATGACTTAATTATCATTCATGCCTGGACCAAGGGTTGAATTACAGCTACATGTTTTTCCCTGTCAATCTAAAGTCACAGCCCTTGGATTGCTCAAATAAGAACGACAAAAGCATTGAGGTTTAAAGATTTCCTATTCTTAACATCAGTTTGTTTAAAATCATGCCACATTTAATTAGTTTGATATTTATACCATGACTTTCTTATAATTTTTAAAGCCTGGAGTTTCTAATTGTCCATTTAAATTGATGCCAAAAACATGCTGTTCCTTTATTGTGTCTTCAGCTTTTCCATTCTGTCTATTACCGCGTGTATTTCTCTGGTACACCCCCTCTTCTAACACCTCATGAAGGGAATGGGATGTGGAAAGACTGGGGACACTCTGTGTGCCATGTTGAACCACAAGCTTCTCTCCATTTTTGAAATTTATTTTAAAATATATTGTGGGCTTCCCTGGTGGTCCAGTGGTTAAGAATCCACTGGGGACACAGATTCGATCCCTGGCCTAGGAAGATCCCACCTACTGTGGAGCAACTAAATCTGCATTCTACACTACTGGGCCTGTGTGCTGCAGCTACTGAAGCCCACACGCCCTGAAGTCTGTGCTCTGCAACAAGAGAAGCCACTGCGACGAGACGCCCGTGCATCGCAACTAGAGAGTAGCCCCTGCTCGCTGCAACGAGAGAAAGCCTGAACGCAGCAACGAAGACTCAGCACGGCCAAAGATAAATAAATAAAAAATTGTAAAATATAATATTATTAAGTTTGATTGTGACCAAGAATGATTACAGGTTCTGAATGATTCTCATGCCGTATAACTATTCTCTCTTGTTGGACCTTCTCATATTTTCAGTTCTGGTTTTCTTTGCACCTTCATCTTCTTATCAATAAAGAGGGGATAATCCATCAACAAAATGGGGATAAGAAATTTAAATGATATCACAGGAAAAATGACTACAAAGTGTAATTCTTTGCCTTTTTGGTGGGGAAAAGATCTGTATACAAAAGTTTTATACAAATTATAAGTAAGAGCTATACAAAATGTTATTATGCTTATAGGAAAATAATAATATATGGTAGAACTCTCCCTGAGAATAGCATAGAACTGTTGTAAAATATGCATCATGTTTATTATTACCACTATTGTGGTAGTAGCCATTAATTTATGATTCTATATGGTGTTCCTTGAATTGGTCCTTTTTTTCTATCTATTTTAAAAAATTTCTATTGGAATACAGTTGCTTTATAATGTTGTGTTAGTTTCGGGTGTACAGCAAAGTGAACCAGTTATATATATACATATATCAACTCTTTTTTTTAAAGATTCTTTTCCCATATAGACCCTTACAGAATATTGAATAGAGTTCCCCGTGCTGTACAGTAGATTCTTATTAGTTATCTGTTTTATTGTATGTGTCAATCCCAACCTCCCATTTTATCCCTCCAGACACCCCTTATCCTCTGGTATTGGTCCTTGATATCAGCGTCGGGACCACGACGACTTTCCAGTGACTGAGGGGAGAGGCTGGAGCCTCAGGTAAGCTTAGATGCTGAACCACAGCCTGACCTCGGAGGGTACAAATGTTCTCCCCTACTTCTCAGCTCTAGTGAATGTCCATGTGCAAAGTTGCATGTATGGAGGAGAAGAATTCCTGCACTGTTATGGGCTTTTTTCATTCTCGAAGGGAGCAGAGATCTCATTAAAACCATCAGATCACATTCTCTATTCTGAAGCCAACCTGGCAGCTTTGGGTTACTTGAAAATTGGAATGATTTGGAGGTTACTGCCCACTATCCCTTCCGGTTTCAGCTTAAAGGTCACTTTCTTAGGGCTCCTTCCCAACTCCATAGATTAGGTTAACTCCCCTTGCAGCACATTCTCTGAATGGTCAGGCCCTTTTCCCTTGTGAGGAGCAGGTACTCAAACTTGTTTAAGCAGAGAGGGAATTTCTCGAGTCACATAGTAAGAAGACTGTGGCCCTCATGGATAGAACCATGGTGGATATCGGAGCTGAAGTTCTGTCCTGCATTTTGTCTGTCTTCCATCTCTCCTTACCTTAACTGTTACTACTGCCTCTTCCTCTTCCTCCTCTTTTTCCCCCCGCCCCATCCACTTCCTCTTCTTTTTTAAATGTCTATTCATTTACACATTTTTTAATCTCCACTTACTCTGAATCAGAAGCCATACTAAGTGCTGGGGGATCCCAAGATGAATAAAACAATGTATTCTTGCCCTTAATCAGCTCTCAGTTTTGAGTTTTATTTGCAAAAATGTAGTATTTTAAGCCATCACTAATTCATGATTGAAGTAGGCACTTATTCATAGCTGAAACCAAAGGCTTAGACAGGATAGAGAAATGGTACAACAGAGCTGGGAATGGGCAGGAGACAGGACCACTAAAAAGACAGGAAAAGGAAACTAGGGCATGAGTCTGGTCCTGGGAGTTAGAGACTCATTCAGAGTCTGAATCTGCCAACTACCAGCAGTGCAAACAATTTTTCTGTGTGTGCAATTAGTATGTATTTTATAATTAAAAAGTTTAATTGCCAAAAGCATTCCTTGTTTCATAGAGTTTTGAAGATCAGATGAGAACACTGATCAAAGTCCACAACACAGAGCTTTTTACTGGGAAACTCAACTAGTATGCATGCACGCTCAGTCGATAGGTCGTGTCCAGCTCTTTGCAACCCCATGGTCTATAGCCGGCCAGACACCTCTGTCCATGGGATTTTGCAGGCAAGGATATTGGAGGGGGTTGCTATTTCCTTCTTCACTCCTTCTCTTTAAAAATTTTTTTTTAATTTTATTTATTTATTTTTGGCTACTCTGGGTCTGCATTGCTTTGAGAGGGTTTTCTCTAGTTGTGGCAAATGGGGGCTATCTCTAGTTGTGGTACATGAGCTTTTCATTGTGCTGGCCTCTCATTGCAGAGAATGTGCTTTAGGGCACACGGGCTTCAGTAGTTTTGGTGCACGGCCTTAGTTGCGCTATGGAATGTGGCATCTTCCCAGACCAGGGATTGAACCCGTGTCCCCTGCATTGACAGGCGGATTCTTAACCATCGGACCATCAGGGAAGTCCTCCTCCTCTTTTTCTTTCCTTCCTTCCACCTTATTTCCTCTTTTCTTCCTTTTGGCGTTTTGTGTCACTGAAGTTCTAGTTCTAGTTTACAGTAACCTTATAGCCCACAGTCACAGAGACAGTAAGTACATCATTCTCCCAGAACCATGTGTCAAACTAGAGAAGATGCTAATTGACATTTCTCATATCAATTGGTTGTCCCTGTCCCCCTGTACCCAATGTAACCAGGGGGATGCGGTATTTGTGCTTTGCTTGCCTGCCTAGTTCACATGTTTACTTCAAATCACCTAGAAGAATGTGTTCTTGTCTGGAAAGATGGGTTCTGTCCAAGGAAGGGAGGAAGGATGCTGAACATATAATAAAACAGTAACCATTTCCATCAGCCCCAGTGCTTGCTAGCCTAGGGTGCCCTTACTTGCAAAAGCCTTTTGAAAATTTGCAAAAGTAAGCTACTTAATTAATTTATGGCTGCTCTGGGTCTTCATTGCCACATGGAGGGTTTCTCTAGTTGTGATGAGTGGGGGCTACTCTTTGGTGGGGTGCATGGACTTCTTTCTTTTCGATTTATTTGTTTTTTATTGAAGCGTAATTGCTTTACAGAATTTTGTTGTTTTCTGTCAAACTTCAACATGAATCAGCCATGCTGCTGCTACTGCTAAGTCGCTTCAGTCGTGTCCGACTCTGTGCGATCCCAGAGACGGCAGCCCACCAGGCTCCCCCGTCCCTGGGATTCTCCAGGCAAGAACACTGGAGTGGGTTGCCATTTCCTTCTCCAATGCATGAAAGGGAAAAGTGAAAGGGAAGTCGCCCAGTCATATATCCCCTCCCCTTTGGACATCCCTCCCATCTCCCTCCCCATCCTACCCCTCTAGGTTGATTTGCATTTCTCTAGTAATGAGCGATGTTGAGCATCTTTTCATGTGTTTGTTAGCTGTCTGTATGTCTTATTTGGAGAAATGTCTGTTTAGATCTTTTTCCCACTTTTTGATTGGGTTGTTTGTTTTTCTGATATTGAGTTGTATGAGCTGCTTGTATATTTTGGAAATTAATCCTTTGTCAGTTGTTTCATTTTCTATTATTTTCTCCCATTCTGAGGGCTGTCTTTTCACCTTGCTCATAGTTTCTTTTGCTGTGCAAAAGCTTTTAAGTTTAATCAGGTCCCACTTGTTTACTTTTGTCTGTATTCCCATTACTCTAGGAGGTGGGTCATAGAGGATCTTGCTTTGATTTATGTCATTGAGAGTTCTGCCTATGTTTTCCTCTAAGAGTTTTATAGTTTCTGGTCTTACATTTAGGTCTCTAATCCATTTTGAGTTTATCTTTGTGTTAGGTGTTAGGAAATGTAGAAAATGGTGTTAGGAAATGGAAATGTTCTAATTTCATTCTTTTACATGTAGCTGTCCAGTTTTCCCAGCACCATTTATTGAAGAGGCTGTCTTTGCCCCATTGTATATTATTGCCTCCTTTGTAAAAAAATAAGGTACCCATAAGTGCATGGGTTTATTTCCGGGCTTTCAATCTTGTCCCATTGGTCTATATTTCTGTTTTTGTGCCAGTACCATACTGTCTTGATGACTGTAGCTTTGTAGTATAATCTGAAGTCAGGAAGGTTGATTCCTCCAGCTCCATTCTTCTTTCTCAAGACTGCTTTGGCTATTCAGGGTCTTTTGTGTTTCCATATGAACTGTGAAATTTTTTGTTCTAGTTCTGTGAAAAATGCCATTGGTAACATGATAGGGATTGCATTGAATCTGTAGATTGCATTTGGTAGTATAGTCATTTTCACAATATTGATTCTTCCTACCCAGAAACATGGAATATCTCTCCATCTGTTTATGTCATCTTTGATTTCTTTCATTAGTGTCTTATAATTTTCTGTTTACAGTTCTTTTGTCTCCTCAGGTAAGTTTATTCCTAGATATTTAATTCTTTTTGTTGCAATGGTGAATGGGATTGATTCCTTAATTGCTCTTCATTTTTTCATTGTTAGTATATAGAAATATGAGTGATTTCTGTGTATTGATTTTGTATCCTGCAATTTTGCTAAATTCACTGATTAGCTCTAGTAATTTTCTGATACAATCTTTAGGGTTTTCTATGTACAGTATCATGTTATCTTTAAACAGTGAGAACTTTACTTCTTTTCCTATCTGCTTTCCTTTTATTCGGAGAAGGCAATGGCACCCCACTCCAATACTCTTGCCTGGAAAATCCCATGGACGGAGGAGCCTGGTAGGCTGCAGTCTATGGGGTCGCTGAGAGTTGGACACAACAGAGCAACTTCACTTTCACGCATTGGAGAAGGAAATGGCAACCCACTCCAGTGTTCTTGCCTGGAGAATCCCAGGGACAGATGGGCTACCATCTATGGGGTCACACAGAGTCGGACACGACTGAAGTGACTTTATGTAATGTTCCTTTTATTTCTTTTTCTTCTTTGATTGCTGTAGCTAGGACTTCCAAAACTATGTTGAATAATAGTGGCTAAAGTGGACAAGGGTGTTCCTAGTCTTAGTGGGAATGCTTTCAGTTTTTCACCTTTAAGAATAATGTTTGCTGTAGGCTTATCATATATGGTTTTTACTATGTTGAGGTAGGTTCCTTCTATGCCCATTTTTTGAAGAGTTTTAATCATAAATGGGTGATGAATTTTGTCAAAGGCTTTTTCTGCATCTATTGAGATTTTCATATGGTTTTTATCTTTCAATTTGTTAGTATGGTGTATCACATTGATTGATTTGCATATTTTGAAGAATTCTTGCATCCCTGGGATAAACCCAACTTGATCATGGTGTATGAGCTTTTTGATGTGTTGCTGAATTCTGTTTGCTAAAATTTTGTTGAGGGTTTTTGCATCTATGTCCATCAGTGATATTGGCCTGCAGTTTTCTTTTTTGTGTGTTGTCTTTGGTTTTGGTATCGGGGTGATGGTGGCCTTGTAGAATGAGTTTGGAAGTGTTCCTTCCTCTGCAATTTTTTGAAAGAGTTTTAGAAGGATAGGCATTAACTCTTCTCTATTTGATAGAATTCTCTTATGAAGCCATCTGGTCCTGGGCTCTTTTTTTTTTTTTTTGGTGGGGGCGGGGGGCAGATTTTTGATCATAGCTTCAATTTCAGTGCTTGTAATTGGGTTTTTCATAATTTCTATTTCTTCCTGGTTCAGTCTTGGAAGATTGAACTTTTCTAAGAATCTGTCCATTTCTTCCAGGTTATCCATTTTATTGACATATAGTTGTTCATAATAGTCTCTTATAATCCTTTGTATTTCTGCATTGTCTGTTGTAACCTCTTCTTTTTCATTTCTAATTTTATTGATTTGATTCTTCTCTCTTTTTTTCTTGATGAGTCTGGCTAAAGTTTTGTCAATTTTGTTTATCTTGTCAAAGAACCAGCTTTTAGTTTGTGTTTTTTTTTTACTATTATTTCTTTCATTTCTCTTTCATTTATTTCTGCTCAGATCTTAATGATTTCTTTCCTTCTACTAATTTTTTTGGTTTTTCTTTTTCAGTTGTTTTAGGTGTAAAGTTAGGTTGTCTGTTCAATGTTTTTTTTGTTTCTAAAGGTAGGATTGTATTGCTATCAACTTCCTTCTTAGAATTGCTTTTGCTGTATCCCATAGGTTTTGAGTTGTGTTTTCATTGTCATTTGTTTCTAGAAATTTTTTTATTTCCCTTTGATTTCTTCAGTAACCTGTTGGTTATTTAGAAATGTGTTGTTTAATCTCCATGTGTTTGTGTTTCTTACAACTTTTTTCTTGTAATTGGTATCTAGTCTCATAGTGTTGTTGTAGGAGAAGATGCTTGATATGATTTCAATTTTCTTAAATTTACTGAGGTCTGACTTGTGACCCCAGATGTTGTCTATCCTGGAGAATGTTCCATGTGCACTTGAGAAGGTGTATTCTTCTGCATTTGGATGGAATGTCCTGAAGATATCAATGAGATCCATCTCATCTAATGTATCATTTAAGACTTGTGTTTCCTTATTAATTTTCTGCTTTGATGATCTGTCTGTTGGTGTGAGTGGGGTGTTAAAGCCTCCTAGTATTATTGTGTTACTGTCAATTTCTCCTTTTATGTCTGTAAGTGTTTGTCTTATGTATTGAGGTGCTCCTATGTTGGGTGCATAGATATTTACAATTGTTATGTCTTCCTCTTGAATTGATCCCTTGATCATTAGATAGTGTCCTTCCTTATCTCTTGTAATATTCTTTATTTTAAGGTCTATTTTGTCCGATATGAGGATTGCTACTCCAGCTTTCTTTGCTTCCCATTTGCATGGAATAGATTTTTCCATCCTCTCACTTTCAGTCTATATGTGTCTTTAGGTCTGAAGTGGGTTTCTTGTAGACGGCATATTATGGGTCTTGTTTTTGTATCCATTCAGCCAGTCTGTGTCTTTTGGTTGGAGCATTTAATACATTTACATTTAAAGTAATTATTGATATGGGGTCACAAAGAGTCGGACACGACTGAGCAACTGAACTGAACTGATGTTCCTATTGCCATTTTCTTAATTATTTGGGGTTGATTTTGTGGATCTTTTTTCTTCTCTTGTATTTCTTAACCATATAAGTCCCTTTAACATTTGTTGTAAAGCTGGCTTGGTGGTACTGAATTCTCTTAACTTTTGCTTGTCTGAAAAGCTTTTTATTTCTTCATCAATTTTGAATGACATCCTTTCCAGGTCCAGTAATCTTGGTTATAGATTTTTCCCTTTCAGTACTTTAAATATATCCTGCCATTCCCTTCTGGCCTGCAGAGTTTCTTTTGAAAGATCATCTGTTAAGTGTATGGGGTTTCCCTTGTATGTTACTTGTGGCTTCTCCCTTGCTGCTTTTAATATTCTTTCTTTATGTCTAGTCTCTGTTAGTTTGATTAGTATGTGTCTTGGCATATTTCTCCTTGGGTTTATCCTGCATAGGACTCTTTGTGACTCTTGGACTTGATTGACTATTTACTTTTCCATGTTTGGGAATTTTTAAACTATAATCTCCTCAAAAATTTTCTCATACCCTTTCTTTTTCTCTTCTTTTTCTGGGACCCCTATAATTCGAATGTGGTGCATTTGATATTGTCCCAGAGGTCTCTGAGAATATCCTCAGTTCTTTGCATTCTTTTTACTTTATTCTGCTCTTCAGAAGTTATTTCCACCATTTTATCTTCCAGCTCACTGATTAGTTCTTCTGCTTCAGATTTCTGCTATTGATTCCTTCAATAGTATTTTTAATTTCAGTAATTGTGTTGTTTGTCTCTGTATGTTTATACTTTAATCCTTCTAGGTCTTTGTTAATTGATTCATGCATGTTCTCCATTTTGTTTTCAAGGTTTTTCATCATCTTTACTATCATTATTCTGAATTCTTTTTCAGGTAGTTTACCTATTTCGTCTTCATTTATTTGGACTTCTGTGTTCCTAGTTTGTTCCTTCATTTGTGCAGTATTTCTCTACCTTTTTTTTTTTTTTTAACTTATTGTGTTTGAGGTCTCCTTTTCCCAGGCTTCAAGGAAAGTTGAATTCTTTCTTTTAAGAAGGTTGAATTCTTTCTTTCTTTTGGTTTCTACCCTCCTAAGGTTGGTCCAGTGGTTTGTGTAAGCTTCATATAGGGTGAGATTTGTGCTGAGTTTTTGTTTGTTTGTTTGTTTTTCCTCTGATGGGCAAGACTGAGTGAGGTGGTAATCCTGTCTGCTGATGATTTGGTTTGTATTTTTGTTTTGTTTGTTGTTTAGATGAGGCATCCTGCACAGGGTGCTATGGTGGTTGGGTGATTCTGGATTTTGTATTCAAGTGGTTTTTTGTATGTGAGTTCTCACTATTTGATATTCCCTAGGGTTAGTTCTCAGAGAAGGCAATGGCACCCCACTCCAGTACTCTTGCCTGGAAAATCCCATGGATGGAGGAGCCAGGTAGGCTGCAGTCCACAGAGTCGCTAAGAGTCAGACATGACTGAGCGACTTCACTTTCACTTTTCACTTTCGTGCATTGGAGAAGGAAATGGCAACCCACTCCAGTGTTCTTGCCTGGAGAATCCCAGGGACAGGGGAGCCTGGTGGGCTGCCATCTATGGGGTCGCACAGAGTTGGACACGACTGACAAGACTTAGCAGCAGCAGCAGCAGCAGGGTTAGTTCTCTGGTAGTCTAGGGTCTTGGAGTCAGTACTCCCACTCCAAAGGTTCAGGGCTTGATCTCTCACTCACTCCTATCCAATCAGTAAAAGCAGTCAACTCTGCCTTCAAAATAAATCCAGAATCCAGCCCCTTCTGGTCTGGATCACCTCTAGGCTGGAACACTGCAACAGCTTCTGCTGTTGGCCCCTTCAATCCATCTTCAATGTGGCAGCTCTGAGATCCTCAGAAAATAGGGCTTGAATGCCTGGAGCCTGTGGCCAAGCCAAAGCCAAACATCCTCCGAATCCTACTTCCTTATCCACTTTGCATGGACTTCTTATTTTGGTGGCTTCTCTTGATGCAGAGCCTTCCCTTGTTGTGGAGCATGAGCTCTAGGCATGCAGGCTCAGTAGATATAACTTGCCAGCCCTAGAGTACATGGGCTTCAGTAGATGTGGTGCACAGGCTTGGTTGCCCTGTGGCATGTGGGATCTTCCCACACCAGGGATTGAACCCATGTCCCCTGCATTGGCAGGTGGATACTTAACTATTGGACCACCAGGGAAGCCCAATAGTAAAATATCTTAAGTGCATTTCATTAAGACTCATGTCTGTGTCTGCTCTGACTTGCCCTCTCCATTGCATTTCCTTTAGACTGAGTAACACTGGAGAAACTGCAGGCAGTTTTCTGTAACTAAGTAGGAGTTAAGTCAAGGATGCATTTTATTTTGAGGTTAATGAGATATATTTATGTAGCTTGCAGTTCCTTATGCATATGGTTAAACTATTGCTAGCAATTCCATGATAAAAATGGATTTCAAGTGTACTTCTACTGCCTACTGTAACAACTCAGAGGTGATGTGCCATGAGAGTGCACAGCCAGGACTAAATCCATATTTGAAATGTGCCCTTTAGTACCTGACACCAGAATTATTTGGGTAATGAATGAGAAACCAAGTTTGAAATGCGCACTGATAAAAGCTCTTCTATAGAAGAGTCTTCCAAATCTTACAACTTACATATGAAAGCAACTTAATAGAAGTCTTCCAGCTTAAGACAAACAGTTTTCAAAATTTACTGAACATGCCAATAAAAAATGATGACGCTTAAAGAAACAATTAATTAAGAAATAAAATTTAATCAACCATCCTAGAAGAAATACTAAATTAACTTTCTAATCTCTCTGTAGAAAATTATACAAAATTGTCTTCATACAAAGAAGCAACCAAAGAGTTTGAGGTGAAATACATAGAGAAAGAAATATACATTTTTTCCCCTGGATTTTGTGGTTTGTGGCATTTGTCAGTCTTTTTAAAATTTGTAATTAGAGATACCAAGGGAACATTTCATGCAAAGATGGGCTCAATAAAGGACAGAAATGGTATGGACCTAACAGAAGCAGAAGATATTAAGATGAGGTGGCAAGAATACACAGAACTGTACAAAAAAGAGCTTCACGACCCAGATAATCATGAAGGTGTGATCACTCACACTCAACTAGAGCCGGACATCCTAGAATGTGAAGTCAGGTGGGCCTTAAGAAGCATCACTATGAACAAAGCTAGTGGAGGTGATGGAATTCCAGTTGAGCTATTTCAAATCCTAAAAGATGATGCTGTGAAAGTGCTGCACTCAGTATGTCAGCAAATTTGGAGAACTCAGCAGTGGCCACAGGACTGGAAAAGGTCAGTTTTCATTCCAATACCAAAGAAAGGTAAATATGAAAGAATGTTCAAACTACCACACAATTGCACTCATCTCACATGCTAGTAAAGTAATGCTCAAAATTCTCCAAGCCAGGCTTTAGCAATATGTGAACTGTGAACTTCCAGATGTTCAAGCTGGTTTTAGAAAAGGCAGAGGAACCAGAGATCAAATTGCCAAGATCCACTGGGTCATCAAAAAAGCAAGAGAGTTCCAGAAAAACATCTACTTCTGCTTTATTGACTATGCCAAAGCCTTTGACTGTGTGGATCACAATAAACTGTGGAAAATTCCAAAAGAGATGGGAATATCAGACCACCTGACCTGCCTCTTGAGAAACCTGTATGCAGGTCAGGAAGCAACAGTTAGAACTGGACATGGAACAACAGACTGGTTCCAAATAGGAAAAGGAGTACATCAAGGCTATATATTGTCACTCTGCTTATTTAACTTCTATGCAGAGTACATGATGAGAAACGCTGGGCTGGAAGAAGCACAAGCTGGAATCAAGATTACCGGGAGAAATATCAAGAACCTCAGATATGCAGATGACACCACCCTTATGGCAGAAAGTGAAGAAGAACTAAAGAGCCTCCTGATGAAAGTGAAAGAGGAGAGTGAAAAAGTTGGCTTAAAGCTCAACATTCAGAAAACGAAGATCATGGCATCTGGTCCCATCACTTCATGGGAAATAGATGCAGAAACAGTAGAAGCGGTGTCAGACTTTAGTTTTCTGGGTTCCAAAATCACTGCAGATGGTGATTGCAGCCATGAAATTAAAAGACGCTTGCTCCTTGGAAGGAAAGTTATGACCAACCAGACAGCATATTAAAAGGCAGAGACATTACTTTGCCAACAAGGGTCCATCTAGTAAAGGCTATGGTTTTTCCAGTAGTCATGTATGGATGTGAGAGTTGGACTGTGAAGAAAGCTGAGTGCCGAAGAATTGATGCTTTTGAACTGTGGTGTTGGAGAAGACTCTTGCGAGTCCCTTGGACTGCAAGGAGATCCAATCAGTCCATTCTAAAGGAGATCAGTCCTGGGTGTTCATTGGAAGGACTGATGTTGAAGCTGAAACTCCAATACTTTGGCCACTGGATGTGAAGAGCTGACTCATTTGAAAAGACCCTGATGCTGGGAGGGATTGGGGGCAGGAGGAGAAGGGGACAACAGAGGATGAGATGGTTGGATGGCATCACCGACACAATGGACATGGTTTTTGGTGGACTCTAGGAGTTGGTGATGGACAGGGAGGCTTGGCGTGCTTCGGTTCATGGGGTCGCAAAGAGTTGGACACAACTGAGCAACTGAACTGAACTGAACTGAAAAATTTGTAATTTGTTGTGATTTTTCTACTCAGTCTTAGTACATACTTGCCTTTTGCTTTGGAGATGGTAATGCAACATAACATTTATTGAGTGCATTTCTCTGCCATACACTGATTTTTGCTTTGGTTCAGAATTTATTTTTTAATTTACATATACTGTTTTTTAAAGGACTTTTTTTTATGTGGACCATTTTTAAAGTCTTTACTGAATTTGTTACAATATTACTTCTGTTGTATGTTTTAGTTTTTTGGCCATGAGGCATGTGGGATCTTAGCTCCCCGATCAAACCCACACCCCCTGAATTGCGAGGCAGATTCATAACCAGTGGATCTCCAGGGAAGTCCCTACGTATGCTTTTTTGCTGTATAGTTCTATGAGTTTGACACATACATAGATATTTAGTTTTGTATCTGGCTCTGTATTTGTAGTTTTGTATTTTTTTAAGAGGACATTCCTTCCTCCTCCCTGAATTATATAAACTTCCAGCCCCACAAAATTTGAATTTCTTTTACTCAAATTCCTTGTTTGTTATCTAGCTTTCTTGTTAGACTCCATGCTTGCTCATTGTCTGTCTTTCTCATGGCCCTTAAGCTAGCATCTATGTTGGTGCCTGGCACGTAGAAGAAGGTGTTCAATGTGTGTATTAGGGAAACTGTGGGAATAGCAGTTCTGCAAACCCCTCAGTCCCGGGACACATGCAGTTCCTGTTGTGAGCAGTTTGGCATTGCTTGGGCTGCTGTAACTTCTGTTCCCAGGAATATCTACTGATGTTTCTGTGGTCCCCTAGGTTGCTGTACTTTCTTATTCTCTTCTGCTATTTTTCTACCAATAGGGTTCAATATCCACACATCACAGCTATTTTTTCCAGCCTTAGTTTGCAAGATTGGAATTATACCTTGGCCCTTCTTCCTGAGTTTCTGCAAAGTCCAGAAGATAGTGAAGGACAAAGAAGCCTGGCATGTTTCAGTTCATGGGGTCTCAAAGAGTCAGGCACAGTGTAGCAGCTGAAAAACAAAGGGTTCAATATCCACATATTAGGGCTATTTTCTCCAGCCTTAGTTTGCAATATTGGAATCACTCCTTGGTCCTTCTTCCTGAATTTGTGCTCAGGCCATTGAGGGTTCCAGTTTCCTGTTTCTAATACATGTTCTCTGTGGAGGTCCAGACTTAGGGAACTTTTTTGGACTTACCAGTTCTTGGAACCAAATTCTGGACAGAGGGAGCAAGCTGCATGAAGAGATCTAGGTAGGAATGATTAATTCTTTGAACAAATTTTTCTTGTACACTATGTGTCAGGTAGGGTGCTTAGGTGGACAAAACAAAAATTATCCTTGACTCCACAGATCTTTCAATCTAAACTAGGCTGGTTGAGAAAAGAGAGAGAGAGAGAGGAAACAAGTAACTAAACTGATAGATGAATCAATTAAAAGTTATGATAAGTGCTATAAGACAACAACCAGAACTTCCCTCGTGATCCAGTGGTTAAGAATCCACTTACCAATGCAGGGGACATAGGTTCGATCCCTGGTCCAGGAAGATCTGCAGGCAACTAAGCTCATGTACCACAATCATTGACCCCATGCTCTAGTTATCCCTTGAGTGTCCTGAAGTCTGAGTGCTCTAGAGGCTGTGCTCCACAACAAGAGAAACCATCACCGTGAGAAGCACTAGCAGTGCAACTGGAGAGTAGCCCCCACTCAGTGCACCTAGAGAAAACCTGCATGCAGCAACCAAGACGCAGCACAGCCCCCTCCAAAAAAAAAAAAAAAAAATCACAACAACCATGGGACTGACAAAGAATAATTGAGAAAAAAGGGGAGTGGCCAAAGACAGTGGCTCTGAACAGGAGACTGGACCTGAGACCCAAGGGATGAGAAGATGTCAGCCATGAGGCCAGTGGAGAAACCACATTCTGGACAGAGGGAGCAAGCTGCACGAAGAGATCTAGGTAGGAAAGGACCTCGTGGATCTCAGGAACTGATTAAGGCCAGTTTGGGGAAAGAATAGTGTTGGGAAAGGAGATGAGGTTGCAGGTAGGGGCTAGAAAGTACAGGGCATTTAGACCTTGATAAAGACTTAAGGGCTTAAGCAGGGAAGAGACTTGATAAGATTTATGTTTTGAGAAGATCCTTCCTCCTGCTTAGGAGAGAATGTTGTTGTTTAGTGTCTAAGTCATGCCCAACTCCTTTGCGACCCCATAGACTGTAGCCTGCCAGGCTCCTCTGTCCATGGGATTTCCCAGGCAAGAATACTGGAGTTGGGGGTACCATTTCCTTCTCCAGGGGATCTTCCCAACCCAAGAATTGAACCTGTGTCTCCTGCATTAGCAGGCCACCTTTACCACTGAGCCACCTTTAGGAGAGAATAGGGCTGCCCCAATGGACCACCCAGGGGATATCCTTTATATTCAGTGCATTGTGAATGGCACCCCTTGGGCTTGGATCCTGGCAGTAGCCCTTCTACAAAGGCAGAAGTGGGAGGGGGAGACCATTTCAGACAGAGGTTTTCCCCCCAGGCTACATGTTACACTTCCCTGTGGCAGGAGGTGGGGTCTCTAAAGAACACTGATGCCCAGCTGCTTCTCTGCCCTCAGGCTATTTAAACAGAACCTGTGGGATGGGGTACAGGCATCACTGTGCAGCCAGTGTTGAGAACCACTGCTTTGGGAGGTTGTCATGGCAGCCCAGGCAGGAGATGATGACCATCTGGACCAGAACAGTGGTGATAAAGATTAGACTTTAGGATGCGTTTTTGATTAGGATAGACAGGCTCAGCTATGTGTGGGGA
Source organism: Bos javanicus (assembly GCF_032452875.1). Taxonomy (NCBI): domain Eukaryota; kingdom Metazoa; phylum Chordata; class Mammalia; order Artiodactyla; family Bovidae; genus Bos; species Bos javanicus. The sequence continues at coordinate 22,888,520 of NC_083892.1, forward strand.
GGTTGTGGATGAGGAGAAATGAGGATTACTCCCAGGTTTCTGGCTTGGGCAACTGTTAGCAGTAGTTGTCTAAATCTAGCTTGCTTCAGAAACACCTGGAAAGCTTGTCAGAATGCAGATGGCTGAACCCTGCCTTCAGAGTTTCTGATGCTGGGTGGGTTTGTTGTTGTTTTTCAGTCACCAAGTTGTGTCCATCTCTTTGTGACCTCATGGACTACAGCATATCAGGCTTCCCTGTCCTTTAACTATCTGCCGAAGTTTGCTCAAATTCATGTCCATTGAGTTGGTGATGCCATCCAACCATCTCATCCTCTGTCCCCTGCTTCTTCTCCTGCTCTCAATCTTTCCCAGCCTCAGGGTCTTTTCCAATAAGTCAGCTCTTCACATCAGGTGGCCAAGTATTGGAGCTTCAGTTTTAGCATCAGGGCTGATTTCCTTTAGGATTGACTGTTTTGACCTCCTGGTGGTCTGAGGGACTCTCAAGAATCTTCTCCAGGACCACAGTTTGAAAGCATCAATTCTTCAGCACTTAACCTTCTTTATGGTCCGGCTTTCACATCTGTACATGACTACTGGATGGGGTTTGACAATTTGCCTTTTGAATAGGTTCCCAGATGATATTGTCAATCCAGGGGCCACATTTTAGTCCAAGAGGAGAGCTTTTAAAATGCCCAATTAACACCTGTGTATCAGTCACCAGGCAGAAATGCCAAGGACAGCTCCAACAGTGCCACCTTCTCGCCATTCCATCTCCCCACCTCCAGCCTAGCCAGCTCTGGAGGGACATGATGCTGGGACTGTGATGGCATTTCTGTCAAGCCTCTCCCTCTCTCCCCATCAATTGCCTTGAAGTCTCTGCTTTTTGTCAGATTTGAAGACTCATGGGTTTTGTTTTTTTTTTGGCGATTCTTGTTTTCTCATCATTCCATTGTGATACTAAGAAACTAAGAAGCTCAATGAAATAATAAAATGTTTATGTTGTTGTTATACATTAAAAATGCCTCATCAGGCCACATACCAATGATTTAAATTAGGATCCAGACACCAGTATTTTGGAATCACTCGGGAGCTGGTTTAATACATTTAAGTCTGGCAGGCCCCAGATTGTGAGTTAATTGGTTTGGGGTAGGAGTTGGAAACCAATATATTTTAAAAAACTCCCTCAGGATTCTTCTAATCACATGTCACCCAGTTTGGGAGCCAGAGGACCAGGTAGGCGGTGATGTCATGTGCTGATATAGTACAGATATTCTCTCTAACTTTCCACCATGATTTCAGAAGTCATCCACTTCAGGGGAGATAGCCGTCACTGCCCTTGACAAATGAGGTTCTCAAAATATCTGGACCAAAAGACAGAGCTCCTTCCTTTTGCTTTCTTGCTATAAACACACAATGTACAATTCCCAGGGAATCAGCTGTTAACTCAGCCCCTATGAGAATAAAATAGAATGTGTTGTTATTTAGAAATAGCTGTGCCCCATTGCTCTGGGCCTAGCACAGTGCTTGAGTCACAATAAGCATTAAATATATATTTATTGATCAAATGAACTATATTATGAAAATGAAAACTTTATGAAAAAGGAAAAAAGCTGAGGAGATTTGGAACTTTAAATATTAGCACTCACCCACGAGTTCCTTAAATCTCAATGCTGGTTGTGAAACTGAGGATTTAAATTTTTTATTTTTTGGCTTTGTGGCATGTGGGATCTTAATTCTCTAACTAGGAACCAAACCAGTCTTAACCACTGGACTGCCAGGGAAGTTCTGAAACTGAGGACTTTGATGTGGGTCCAGTTGTAACACGCTCAAGGAAAGTCAACATCCACATAGCAGCTTCCAGGCCAGGAGGAAACAGACATGTTTGCAATGCCCTTGAGAAGTTGCAGGAGCAGTCTTGTCAGAAAGAACACATCTGGGAGGTGCCTCCAGTGTAAGAGGCCAGGTGCCACATGTGTTCTCCATCAAGGCATTCATACGATGTAGCTAATGATTCACAAGCACCATCCAGGTTATGCAAGAAATGTCACTCCTCTTTATTTTCTTAAATTCCATGCTGAACCAGCAATATGCTTAGCTGGTGGGAAGCTCTATGTTATCTTTACTGAGAGTCACTTTACTCTTCTGACTTTCCCTGAAGGCAAAAAATTAGGTGGAGTAAGGTGGCTCAATGGTAAATAATCCACCTGCCAATGCAGGAGACATGGGTTTGATCCCTGGGTCAGGAAGATCCCCTGGAGAAGGAAATGGCAACCCATGCCAGTATTCTTGCCTGGGAAATCCCATGGACATAGGAGCCTTGTGGGCTACAGTACACAGGATGGCAGAATTGGACATGACTTAGTGACTGAACAACAACAGCAAGTGTATTTGGGGAGGTTCTTTCTAATCTTAGTCAATACTCTTCATCTGTAATAATAAACTTGAATGGCACCTTGAAATTGGGACATTCAGCCTCCATTTTGTGCCTTCACATGAAAATCTTCACTGGGGTTGAAAGTCTGTTGCTGTTGTTCAGTCGCTAATTCGTGTCTGACTCTTTGCAAACCCACGGACTGCAGCACACTAGGCTTCCTTGTCCTTCACTGTCTCCCGAAGTTTGCTCAAATTCATGTCCACTGAGTTGGTGATGCTATCTAACCATCCTACCCTCTGCCACCCTCTTCTCCTTTTGCCTTGAGTCTCTCCCACCATCTGGGTCTTTTCCAATGAGTTGGCTCTTCACCTCAGGTGGCCAAAGAGCTTATTAAATCCTAAAAGATGAAAGTCTGGGGGTGTTCAAAACCCAGCCCCCCTGATGTACCACACGAAGTTCTACCGAGTCTTTCAGGCTCTATGGGGATGTAGATTGGTAATCCCACTCCTAGGATCCCATCTCTTCCTTGTGGTGCTGGAATCACTCTCCTTCAGCATTTCCTCTTATTCATCATCCTCCCATCCTCCTCCGGAATGGCCAACATCATCTTCTCTGTGATTTGAGGTTTTCACAAAGGCCAGAGAGAGATGTTGTCTTTCAGGAGCTTTGACTTTCTGCTCTGAAAACACTTTGAAGAAAAAAATAACAAAAGCCTGACTGCCTTCTTAGACTAAGAGAGGAAGAAGTTCACACTCCAAAGCACAAAATGCACTTTTGTTCTTGCAATTCTTCAACACATTAACATCTCAATAAATTATCTTGCCACAATGGTAATTCGGAATAGTATGTATCACCTGGCATCAAATCATTCTAGATGTCAATGTGGTGAAATTCTCCAGGGTTTCTGAGGCTATGTCCACGGGGTTGGGGGCTGGGTGGGCATCGCCCCCGAGTCTCCTTGACTCGGGAAACTTCTTGCAAACACAGTGGTCACAAGTCTTCACAGGTAAATGTCTGCACAGCTCTGTGGAATGTTCTGGAACCTTTCTTTTAGCATTAGATGGGCATTTCATCAGAACATCACTAGTCAGAGGTGTTCCTATTTGAAGGCATTATAATCTAATTCTCTCTGCCAAATAGGCCAGATTACCCTAATGAATCTCTCTAAAGGGAAGATTTATCCTAATGTGAGTGTTATTAGTAAATCTAGCCCAAATAAACATTTCCTGGGTGTCTACTGGGTGTCAGCTGCCAGGGACTCAAGAAGAGAAAAATGTTCAAGGAACTCAGTTTAAGGGGGAAATAGCAACTTAATTTTTAAAATATGAGCTGATAAAATATGGATAAAAGGCTCTGGGAGCATAGTGGAAGAGCCAATAGAAAATTCATAGAAGAAATGACCTTTGAGCTGGGTTGTGAAGGACACAGGAATTTTTTCAGGTAGGGATGAGAGAGAGAGGGCATTCCAGGAAGGACAGCCAGAACACAGAGACCACAGCAGAGCTTTGCATACACATGTGGTAGGGGGGGTGTGCCTTTGTGTGCACCTGGATGAGCACTGGGAAATGAGAAGGAGCTGGTTGGAGCTGGTTTTGAGGAGGAGAGCAGGAAGTCTAAGAAATTTCTCTAAATTGAACCTGGTTTTAGGGCTGACATGTAAATCTTCTGTGTAGCTTCTCCAATAATGCCATCAGTAGGACTATGACTCCCACGCTGCTGTTCCTACTGGCACAGAACTAGCGCCTGTGCTGTCTTCCTTGGTCTGGAGTTAAACGCAGTTTGCGTGCATGCTTTGTTCTCAGTTGTGTCTGACTCTTTGTGACACTGTGGACTGTAGCCCACCGGGCCCCTCTGCCATGGGATTTCCCAGGCAAGAATACTGGAGTGTGTTGCCATTTCCTTCTCCAGAGGATCTTCCCGACTCAGGGATTGAACCGTGTCTCCTGAGGCTCCTGCATTGGCAGGCGCATTCTTTACCGCTGAGCCACCTGGGAAGCCAAAGGCATTTTAGGGATTGTTTTACTTGATCCTCTCATCTCTATGAGTAGTCCTTCTATAATCCTAGTACGTTATTCTCACATGTTACTTTCTGTTCTGCTAATATTTCTGGCGCCTAAGAAGCTCTCGGAGAAGGCAATGGCACCCCACTCCAGTACTCTTGCCTGGAAGATCCCATGGACGGAGGGGCCTGGTGGGCTACAGTCCATGGGGTTGCTAGGAGTCAGACACGACTGAGCGACTTCCCTTTCACTTTTCACTTTCATGCATTGGAGAAGGAAATGGCAACCCACTCCAGTGTTCTTGCCTGGAGAATCCCAGGGACGGGGGAGCCTGGTGGGCTACCATCTATGGGGTCACACAGAGTCAGACACGACTGAAGCGACGCAGCAGCAGCAGCAGCAGCAAGAAGCTGACATGTTTCCGTGTGACTGACTTATTCCTTCAATCATATGGTTTTCATTGAAAAATTATTTTAGAAGATCAAAAGGTCTGCTTCCAGGCAAAATAAAGTAGCCTGGGATGACCCCTTTGTTTTGATTTTAAGAGACTTGCTCCTGCTCTTTTGACCTGAGAACATTTTGAATCCAAGACTTTTAATTAGCATTATATCAACTCAGATGGACTTTTCATCCAGAAAGTGTTTTCTGGAGTAAATTCTATTAAGCCAATTTAATCCCTTGATCAATTTTCTCCACAGCACAAGTTAAACCATTTCCAGAAATGTTAACTCTCACTGAACTTATTTTCATTTGGATCAATTCTTCTCCATTTTAAATTTGAAACAAAATTTGATATATTGATTAGGTATTATCCATAGCAAATTTTACGGATTCTGGCTTCTATTTTGTGTGATAGTCCTTAATTCTATTCAGTCCATTTTTCCCCTAGGTCAAAATTTGCAGATCTAAATTTTTTAAAAAATAAAGTTTGATTCCTCTGTCAATTTTTAGTCAGTAACAGATTGTGCTGGGTGCAGTATTAGCTGTTATCAATTTTATTTAGCATTGATTATCTATACCAGTAATTTAAAAATCAACCCATCACAAACTGAATTAAAGTAATGAGACTGTGAAAAATGTTCTGTGCACATGTGTGTAAAAGAAAAAAGATTAAAGAGAGAGAGAAGGAAGGAGAGGAACAGAGGAGGAGGAGGAGGAAAGAGACAGAGATAGAGATACATAGAAACTTAGAGAGACTTAGATGGGAGTGAGCCCTAGTGAATTAGACGGAGAGAGAGAAAGAGAGATTGAGAAAGAGATTGGTTGAGAGAGAGGAATATTGTTTGCCATGCTTTCCAATCTTTGTCAGAGTTGAAATGACGAGAGGGTCGAAATGTCAGGATATGAGAGCAGTGTTTGCTATCGATCAGTGGTGGAGGTAAGTTTGTCCTGAGCAGAGGCAGGAGCTGAGGTCCTCTTTAGTCTTAGGGGAGTGCCTGGAGGATAGGTCTGAAGACAGCAGCAGCATCCAGAGAGCAGCATGCGAGGCACTGATCGGCAGCATGGCTGTCCAGAGTCACCCGAAACAGAGATTACTAGGAGTGGAGGTGGCCCAGCAGTAAGGAGTCTGCCTGCCAATGCAGGAGGTGCAAGAGACACAGGCTCGATCCCTGTCAGGAAGACCCCCTGAAGGAGGAAATGGCAACCCACTCCAGCATTCTTTCCTGGAAAATCCTGTGGATAGAGGAGCCTGGTGGGCTATAATCCATGGGGTTGTGAAAGAGTTGGACATGACTGAACGTACACACACACACACACACACACACACACACAGATAACACCAACCTTATATCCAGAATCACTTGAAATAACCTTCAGTTGAGGGTCTTAGACTCCTGACATCTTTAGGGTTTTCAAGATAAGAGGCCATTGGTGTAGTGAGAGGCCATTGGTGTGGATGTCCTTTGTATCTTGTAAAGCCAGTAGAAGAAAAGGCTCATGCCTTCTAAAACCTCATTTGCAATGACTATCCATTTCCTACTGGATGAAGCTCAATTCCTGATTGCACCGAATACTAGGTCCTTCACAACTTGATTGGTGTCCACCTCGCAGACCTCCATGCCAGTCAATGCTTCACTCAGGCCGTTCTGAATGTTTACTGTCCACAGAGCACTTTCCCTCTGTTCTCTCCCTGTCAATTTTTCCTGGGATTCCATTTTCTGATCTTTTGCCTGGAAAACTCATACATATCTTTCTGAGCCCTTCTTGAAGGAGTTCTTTCTTCTGTGAATTAGGTAGCAAGTAGAAGAGACATGAGGAGACTGTTTTGAATGTGAAGCATGGGGGAGAGTGACTGTGGAAAATTGTGTGCTAGGGGCAGACAGAGAGAGGCTAGGAGGTAATCCAGGATAGGATGGAAACTAAAACAGGCAATTGGGAAGTACTGGAGACATAGGAGGGCCTAGAGGAGATTGGGGGCTTCCCAGAAGGCACTAGTGGTAAAGAACCTGCCTGCCAATACAGGAGACCTAAGAGACACAGGTTCAGTCCTTGGGTCAGGAAGACCCCCTGGAGGAGGGCATGGCAACCCACTCCAGTATTCTTGCCTGGAGAATCCCATGGACAGAGGAGCCTGGTAGGCTACATTCCAAGGTTTTGCAAAGAGTTGAATACGACTGAAGTGACTTAGCACACATGCACGCATGTGGAGACAGCTGTGAGGCAGGAGAAGCTAGGGCTGGGGAGAGTCAGTTGTATACACCTCCATCCTGTACAGCACCCCTTGGAGACCCTCACATAGCACTGAACACATGGGGTGCTGTGTCACTGGCCTTCTGTAATCAGTGAGCTCTTCTCTCAGTCCTGGGCTTGGAAGAAGTGTGCAGTGACTGAGTCTCCATTCCCATGGGAGAAACTCTTTGTAAAGAATGAATGGGCTGGGAGGCAGCCCCCTGGGCCCTCCCTTCCCCCCCAACCCCAACCCAGCTCAGTCCCTTTAGGAGGTACCTGTTCATCTTCTTGAAGGACAATCTCTACTAAGATCACTAAGCTACAATGCTAAAGCACCTGAAGACTACTAATTCTGATTCAAAATCCCCCCATTCTTCTCCATGGCACCTGTTCATTTCCCTCACTGGGTAGAAACCTCGGTTTTGAAACTGGAGGTTTTTACCTGAATTTCTCTCTCTCTCTCTCTTTTGGCCACACTGCAGCATGTGGGATCTTAGTTCCTCAACCAGAGATGGAACCCATGCCCCCCGCATTGAAAGCACAGAGTCCTAACCACTGGACTGCCAGGGAAGTCACTGAATTTTCTCTTGAACTTGAGGTCTCATCAGGTTCTTTGCCTGGGCTCTGTGTTAGGCTGGAGGTGACAATCATTTGCCACCTCCAAATGATTGTTAGGAACTAGATCAAAAGACAATTGTAAGGTGAATTCACCTAATAGGTTCATTTGGAGAAAAAAGTGTCTGTGATTCTCTTATGAACTGCTGGCATGTGACCTCGTGTGACCTCAGATAAGCAGCTTGATCTGTCCATAGCCCGAGTTTCTACATCTTCAAAATGGGGGTCAAATAGCTATCCTTTAGGACTGTTGTAATAAGTAAATGTGTTATGGTACATTTAGTGTTTATTTTTTCTATTTAGATTCTAATACTGCTTCAATTGATTTTTCTGTCTGGTGTAAGGTTGGAATTTAGCTTAATTTTTTCCTGAATGAATAGACAATTGTACCAAACACCATTTATTGCCTTCATCAATGAGAAATTCCATTTTTGCCACACACTGAATTCTGATCTGTCCATTCTGGGGCACTCAAATTGTGTTCTATTAATCCACTCACCTACTCCTGGGTTAGTATCTTGCTGTTTTATTCTTGCAGCATCATAATCTATTGTTTATATGTGGTCCTTTAACATTGTTCTATTTCAAGATTTCTTGGCTGTTCTTAGGCATATGTTTTCCTCCCAGATGAAGGTTTTTATTAAGTTACTAAGTTCCAAAAATACTGGGACTCAATTCTAACTGTTAATACTTACAATTCTATAGGTATTCAGGGAATTTCTTAGTTAGCTTGGGCTACTATATGAAAATGACATAGACTGGGTGGCTCAAACAACAGAAATTTATTTCTCACAGTCCTGGAGGCTGGAAGTCCAAGATCAGGGTACTGGCCTTGTCTGGTTCTGCTGAGGGACCTTTTCTTGGCTTGTAATGGGCCACTTTCTTGCTAGCCTCACGTGGTGGAGAAATAGAGTTCTCGTGTCTCTTCCTCTTTATATATGGGCATTCATTCCTTGATGAGGACACCACCTACTCCCAATTACCTCTCCAAAGTCCCTCCTCCAAATGCATCACATTGGGATTGACTTCAACATAAGGGACTTCCCTGGTGGTCTAGTGGTTAGGAATCCCTGCTGCCACTGCATAGGGCATGAGTTCGATCCTTAGTCAGGGAACTAAGATCCTGCATGCTGCATGGTGTAGCGGGGGGGAAGAAAAAGGCAAGACTAAAAAACAAAAAACAAAAAAGCAGACTTCAACTTATGACTTTAGGGGTAATGCAAACATTCGCTCCAAAGCAGGCAGAAATGGCACCTATTTAAAATAGTGACTTTTCCTAATTGGGTGTATTTCACTTTACTCACTTTCTTTTTGGCCTTTTGATATTTTCTCTATATAGTTCTTTCACAGTAAAAAAAAATATTTTTATTTATCTGTTTGGCTGCTCCTGGTCTTAGTTGCAGCATGCAGGATCTTCAGTCTCCATTGCTGCGTGAGGGATCTTTAGTTTCAGCAGGTGAACTCTAAGTTGCAGCACCAGGGATCAAACCTGGGCCCCCTGCATTGGGATCTCAGAGTTTTAGCCCCTGGACCACCAGGGAAGTTCCAGTTCTTGCATATTTTTAATTAAAAGTTTTCCCAGATAACTCGTAAGAGTGTTATCTCCAGTTTACTTTCCTGTGAGACAAGAATCACATTCATTTTGAATAGCGTTTCTGCCTGGAACCATTTCCTTTTTTGCCCACCACACTCAGGTCATGTGGTTGTTGCAGGAGCCGCCATATGGGGCAGCATGTCTCTGCTCCCTGGGAGCATTTAATTAGCCCAATAGGGGATGCCCTGGCAAGGCCAGGCATGGCCTCTCTGGGATTGGCTGCATTATGTAGCCATCTGGGCTCTCCTAACATCAGGATCTCAGAGGCAAGGATCTGCTATAGAAATGGAATTGGGAAAAACTAGACTTTTTATCCTAAGTACTTTAGAGTGACCTCCAGAAACAAAGGATGATCTTGCTCCATGTAAGAGGCCAGCCTAGCAGAAAACTCCAAGCCAGCAATAGCAGTCAAGCACACAGAACAATCAGGTGTGGAATGGAATACAGGGAGATTTCCTATGGCAATGAAACAGAAGGGAAGGGGGCAGGGCACAACCTTTAAAAGAATGACATAGCCAGTGAGTTGTTGTTCCATCACTGTCGTGTCTGACTCTTTGCAACCCCATGGACTACAGCATGCCAGGCTTCCCTGTTCTTCTCTGTCTCCCAGAATTTGCTCAAACTCATGTCCATTGAGTCAGTGATGCCATCCAACTATCTCATCCTCCATTGTGCCCTTCTCCTCCTGCCCTCAATCTTTCCTAGCATCAGGTCTTTTCCAATGAGTCCATTCTTCACATCAGGTGGCCAAAGTATTGAAGTTTCAGCTTCAGCATCAGTCCTTCCAATGAATATTTAGGACTGATTTCCTTTAGGATTGACTGGTTTGGTCTCCTTGCTGTCCAAGGGATTCTCAAGAGTCCTCTCCAACACCACAGCTTGAAAGCATCAATTCTTCAGCACTGAGAGTAGCCACTGAGGATAGGACATAAAGTGGTTAGAACCAATTATGCCCAAGATGGTGGAAGAGTCAACTTCCAGTAGACTTTGAGCCTCATTATATACTTATTGTAATATATTAATTAAATGACACACCCACAGGCACCATGACAGTTCTGAGGCTGACATAAGAGACCAAAAAGTGGGCAGTGGCTCAATTTCTGGAAGTCTCCACCCCTTCCCCCAAATAGTTTGAATCATCCTCCCGCTCATTAGCCTGTGAAATTACCCAGCCCATAAAAGCTAGCCACTCCCTGTTTCTGGGCCTCTCACCTCTGAGACGGCCCACACTCTGTGCAGTGTGTTTCTTCCAGGGCCACCCTCACCGCTCCACTGAGATGGACAACACTCCATCTATGGAATGTGTGTCTCTCCAAATACATCCACTCCTTACCTATTACTTTCTCTCTCACTGAATTCCTTTTGCACTGAGACATTAGGAACCTGAGCTTCATAAGGAACCTGAGCTTCATAAGGAACCTGAGAGCCGGTGAGTGATTCTAATTAAAAGACACTGGGTTTGAGTCCCAGCCTGTGGGTTCAAGTCCCAGTCTGACTTTCAGCTGGGTTTGAATCCTGTCTGTGTCAACAACACAGAGGAATGTGAGATAGAGGAGGGTTTGGCGCCCTCGGCTGTGAGTTCATGTGCCATTTAGGTGACCAGTTAGTTTGGACCACATGGCAAGGGGATAAGTAAGTAACACAAGTAAGATTAGAACTGATATTTGTTCCACTTTGGAGACTGGGTTCTTTTTTTCTTTCTCTGGGTGATCCCCACAAACTGCTGTCCAGTCAGTCCCTCGAACACATCTCCCTGCTATTTCCTCCACATCTTCCTCAACTTCTTCTTTTTTTTAAATTTTGTTTCTCTTCTCTTATTTATTTATTTTATTATTTTCAGCCACAGTGGGTCTTTGTTGCTACACATGGGCTTTCTCTAGTTGTAACAAGCGGGGGCTACTCTTAGTTGCGATGTGCGGGCTTCTCATCCCTGCGGCTTCTCTTATTGTGAAGCACAGGCTCTAGGAATGTGGGCTCAATAGTTGTGATTGTGGGCTCTAGAGTGTGGCCTCAGTAACTGAGGCACGTGGACTTAGCTGCTCTGAGGCATGTGGGATCTTCCCGGAGCAGGGATAGAACCTGCGTTCCCTGCACTGGCAGGTGGATTCTTAACTACTAGACCACCAGGGAAGTCTCCTTTGTCTACTTCTCGTTCTCCACACATCCCTGCCTCCTCCATTCATCATTCGTCCAACCTCCACTTTTGTCACCGTTTATTTTGGCAGTGTTGGCTGACCAGGAGTCTCCCCCTTTCCTGGAGGAGGGAGCATAGTCCGTAAGACTCAGGAGAAATTACTTCTTCGTCCTTTATCTCACTCCCTCGCCAGAAGCAGATCACTCAGCATAAAAGCTTTGAGCCATCTGAATGTCAGATTGTTCTCTAAATGACACATAACACCAAAACAGGCTTTATAATCTGGAATAACAAATAAGCACATTGCCTCCCCTCTCCCACAGTGCCCCATATGAACTGACTTCTTCCATCTAAATGCAAGCAGATTGTGCAATTTTCTTGCCCTTCCTCCTGTCCACAGTGCAGCTCTGGGGAAGAGCATGTTGTCATTTTGTCTGGGCTGTTTGCTTCAGGTTGTAATTGTTGAGGTTTAGGGTGACACTTAATGGAACATCTGTAATTAATGTGTCACTCAGGTGGCACAAAGGAGAGGGAACATGAAGGGATACTTTTACTGAGATGGAAATTCAACAACCAATTTAAATACCCTATGAGTACCTACTATGTACAGATTACTGCTTAGCACTGGGGCTACAGACTTGAGCAAATGGTCCTTAGTTTAAGGGGCACAGCCTTTGCAGAGGCAGCAGTTGTCAGAGAAGGAAAATGCAATGTTGTAAGTGTGATAAGGAAAATGTTCACAAATGCTCTGGCAATAGGTTAGAGTTAGGAAAACATATCTGTAATACATATGACAATTAAGACTGTAGAGTGAGCTGTCACAAACTGATGAACAATATTCTAATGCCAACAGAAAAATAGAAAAAAGCACGAATGGGACCATCCAAGTGGCCAATAAATATATGGCAATCAAAATAAGGTATCAATACTATTTTACCCATGGCAGACTGGCAAAAATCTGAAATGAGGGGAAATGCCTTGAGCTGGTGAGGATGCTGGAAGAAATATGTGTTCTCATGTATCATTGGTGAAAATGCAAATCGTGAGTCATTTTGGCACCATAACCATGCCATATTTGTTTAACTTAAAAATATACATATGGTTTGCTTTGTTTTAATTGGCCCTGCTTTTGGTAACCTATTCTATATAAATTTTATTCATTGAGACAATAAAATTGAAAATAGATAGCGTGATCCTTCCATATCATGAAATATTAGGTAACTTAACAAAACTATGAAAAAAATATGAGTTAGATGAATAACTATTGACTTGAAAGAATGTTCATTATGCATTATTAAAGAGGGTTTCAAGTTACATAGAAAATATATAGAATATGATTTTGTTTGGGCAAAAACCATGACAAACTCTGGTTCATGGGTGTATTGTGCATTTGTAAATGTTTAAAAGAGTACGAATAAGGACTGTAAGGTTATATCCAGGATCTTACAACTTCAGTAGGAAGGAGGGAGAAAAGGAGAGAATGTAAAAGAAAGTATTTGTTTTTCATAAGGGTTTTTCCCCCCAATAAAACTGGTTTCAGATTTTCTACTTTTGGAAAGATTAAGTAGAGGTACTCTTCCCTAATCTTCCTGCTAAGTAAAACTAAAATTCCTGGACATTATATATAAAACAAGCATCAGAAGACTCTGACAGGTGGAGAGAAAAAACCAGATTGGCTGAGGACCAGGGAGCAACATAGTGGTGAGTTCACTCGGTTTTATTTTCACCCTACATCCCAGACTTGGAGCTGAAGAAGCCAGCAATCCAGAAGTGCTAGTGAGGCAGAAAAACAAACAAAACAAAACAAAAAACACCCGAATAAAAGCCTCATCTCTGTAGCCAAAGGCTCAGGAAAGGAGAAGCCCAGCAAGTGATAAGACTATTTTGATTTGTAACTTTTTTTAGCCACATTGCATGCATGTGGGATCTTAGCTACTCAACCAGGGATCAAACCCACACCGCCTGTGCGCCCCCCCCCCCCCCCCCCCCCCCGCATTGAAAACAGGGAGTCTTAACCACTGGACCACCAGGGAAGTCCCAAGAGATTGAACTTTAGATAATAACTGCTCTGGTGCAGCCAAACACCACAAACTGTGGCCCAACCACACTGGCAAAAGTTGAGTGGGGAGCCTTTGTTTGCACTTTTGTGAGACTCTCGTTAGGTACCCCAGCTCCCACAATGGGTAATATCAGAGAAGGATGATAAGGAAGCTGGGACTTCATCTATGCCAGCCAGTAACAAGTCCCCCATCCTCATCCTGTAGTATCAGTGGAGACCATGTGAAGAGTCTGAACTTCCACCGTCATCTGACAGTAATGAGGCTCCGCTTCCTGTACCCTCTGGGGTGGTGCCAGAGGAGGCCTAAATCTTTATCATTGATCAGAAGTAACAAGGCCACTCCCACCAAGGTGTCCATTGAGAGCATATGGGGAGCAGTTACTCCCACCCCTTACAGTAATGAGGAAACCTATACATGGATGTCAACCCAAAGACCAAGTGGAGAACCTGCATTTACATATCCATCTGGCAGGAATTGAGCAGCGTGCCCTCTTTTGCTTCCAAAACGGTATCAGAAAAAACCCAATCAAAATAGAAGGTTTAAAATCTGAAGTGTCACAACATAATATGAACATGTACAGGTTTCAGTTGAAAATAATGTATCAATCCAAGCACCAGGAAGATCTCACACTGAATGAAAAATTAATAGATGCCAAAACTGAAATGATACAGATGTTAGAGTTATCTAACAAAGATTTTGAGGCAGCCATGATAAAAATGCTTCAACAAAAAATTGTTAACATGCTTGAAACAAATAAAAATAGAAAGTCCTAGCAAATATAAGACATAAAGAAGAACCAAACGGAAATAATGGAACTTAAAAACATAATAATTGAAATAAAAAGTTCAGGAAATGGGTTAATAACAGAGTAGAAGAGATAGAAGGACGAATCAGTGAACTGGAAGATAGAATGAAAAGAAGTACCCAATCTGAACAGAGATAAATGCACTGAAAAAATAGAGGTTCAGGGACCTGTAGGACTATAGCAAAAAGATCTAATAATTATGTCATTAAAAGTTCCAAAAATAGAGTAAAACAAGGATAGAACTAAATATGTGTTTGAAGAAATAATGACTGAAAACTATCCAATTTGGCAAAAGGCACAAACCTACAGATTTAAGAAGATGAATATACTCTCCAAAGGTTAAACCCAAAGAAATCCATGCCAAGAAATGTCAGAGTTAATCTGTGACAACTAAAGACATAGAAAAAACTTGATAGCAGCCAGAGGAAAAAGATCCCTTACCTGTAGGAGAAAAAGAATGTGAATGATAGTAGATTTCTAATCAGAAACCATGGAGTTTAGAAAGAGGTGGCATAACATTTTTAAAGTACTGAAATAAAGTAACTGCAATTTGGACTCCTATACCCAGTGAAAGTATATTTCATGAATAACAGTAAAGTCAGACATTTTCAGATGATAGAAAACAAAGAGAATTTGTCACCAGCAGACTTGCCCTGAAGTAATGATTAAAGGAAATTCTTTAAACTGAAAGGATGTGATAAAAGTAAGACTCTTAGAATACCAGGAAGGAAGAAAGAAGTAAGAAGAAAATATAGGAACTATGATAGATTTTCATTCTTCTCTTGAGTGTTCTAAATCATGTTTCACATTTGAAGCAAAAATATAACACAACTGGATGTAATTCTAAATATATATATAAAGGAAATATTTAAAACATTTGCAAACCATAGAAGGTAACGAAATGTAAAGGAAGGTAAGTTTTCTATACTTCACCTGAACTTGGATCATGTTTTTAAGTCTAGTCTACCAATCTCTTTCTTTTATTAGTATATTTAGATCATTTACATTTAATGTGGGCTTCCCTGGTGACTCAGCTGGTAAAGAATCCGCCTGCAATGCGGGATTTGATCCCTCGGTTGGGAAGATCCCCTGGAGAAGGGAAAGGTTGGGCTTAAGTCTACCTTTTATTTGTTGTTTCTGGTTTGTTCCCTCAGTTTTTGTTTCTCTATTTTATTTTTCCTGTCTTCTTGATTTATTTAAATTCCATTTTTATTTATATGTGATGTTTTGGTGTGCACATCTTTTGTGTGGTCTTTTAGTAGTTGCCCTTGGTATTACAGTATATGTACATAACTCACTACAGTCTACCCGTATCCCAATTTTACAAGTTCGAGTGAAATAATATGGAATGTGTTCTACAATCAAAATAGAATCAAACTAGAAACCAATATAATGCTGAAAGATCTAGCCTATGCAATGATGAGAAAGGAAATAAAGTGTATACAACCTGGAAAAGAAAAAAATAAAACAGTCCCTACAAATCTACAAATAAGCAAAACTCCTAGGACTTATAAGTGAATCAGAAAGGTTTCAAGATGCAAGATAAACATTTAAAAACATTAAAAAATTGTGTTTCTATATACTAGCAGTGAACATGTGGGGACTAAAGTTAAAACTACAATCCCATTTATAACCTCTCAAAAATAAAATACTTCATAATAAACATGTACAGGACTTGTACACTGAAAATTACACAATATTGATGAAAGAAATCAAAGATTTAATAAATGTAGATATATACCATGTCCCTTGATTGAAAGTCTTAACATAGTAAAGATGTTAATTCTCCACAAATTGATAGGCTTATCACAACTTCTCTCAAAATTGCAGAAATATATTTTTCAGATGACAGACAAAAGTATTCTAAAATTTACACAGAAAGGAAAAAGTTCGAAGAGCTAAAGCAATTTTAAAAAGGATACAGAGTGAAGTAAGCCAGAAAGAAAAACACCAATACAGTATACTAACACATATATATGGAATTTAGAAAGATGGTAACAATAACCCTGTGTACGAGACAGCAAAAGAGACACTGATGTATAGAACAGTCATGGACTCTGTTGGAGAGGGAGAGGGTGGGAAGATTTGGGAGAATGACATTGAAACATGTATAATATCATGTATGAAACGAGTTGCCAGTCCAGGTTCGATGCACGATACTGGATGCTTGGGGCTGGTGCACTGGGACGACCCAGAGGGAGGGTATGGGGAGGGAGGAGGGAGGAGGGTTCAGGATGGGGAACACAGGTATACCTGTGGCGGATTCATTTTGATATTTGGCAAAACTAATACAATTATGTAAAGTTTAAAAAAAAAAAAAAAGGAATAAAGTAGGAGGAATTCCTTCCCAATATGAAGATCTTGTATGTAGGCACAATAATGTAGACTATATGGTATTGGCTTTGTTACAAATGGGATTAAAAAAAATTTATTTTCTTACTTGGAAATTAAGAGCTTTAAAAATTTTAATTTGTCATAGATATTTTGTAAAATATAATAAAAGTAAATGTTAGAAAACAAAAAACAAAGGTGTACAAAGCATCCTTGTTTTTTTGGGGGGAGGGGTCAGGTTCTACAAACATAAATTTAGTATAAAAGTTTCTAAATGCTCACTCTCAACTTCTGCATTTTGTTGTGCATCGTGGACTGGCACCAGTTCATGAAACAACTCTGAGCAGCAGCACTGCTGTTGGGGATGGGAAGCTGAGACAGGAGTGTATATAAAATACTGTATTAATCAGAGTGGACTAGGCCAGAGTTCTCAAAGTGTGGAAAACTGATCCCAGGGCATCTCATAGTCATACTGATGTAAAAACTATTTCATAATAAAACTGGCACTCAGATAACTCAAAGCTATGGCACAAACTCTTATCAGTAGTCACTGTATTCTTCATTGCTACACACCTGAATTATAAAGAATGCCAGTTTCACTTGTAAATATCCTTGGGGTAGTAGTAAAAGTGATTAATTTTATTAAGTTCTTGAGGCTTGAGTTTCTTTATTATTCTCAGTGATGAAATGGGATGAATGTACGAAGCATTTCTGCTGCCAATTAAGGTAAGATGGTTGTCTTGAGAAAAGGTGCTTATGCAATTCATCTGCAAGCCCAACATTAAAGAGAATTTTCAAGATGGAAAATAATGCCACTCCTCTTGCTAAATTTTTGATTTCAAAATACAGCTTAGGAAAAAAAATGATATAGCTGCTTTTAAATGTAACTCCATTTTTTCTTGAAAGAACAATGACAGATAAATGATGGTTATTCAGATATGGGTATTTCTTGAGAATGAATGAAATCTATAACTTCAGGGAAAGCAACTGACAACATTGCAGATCATAAAGTTTATCCTCCAAGAGAAAATTAGAGTTTTGAAAAATGTGTATGTGCCAACATGAGCTCAACAGCTTCCCAATTCTTAAAGACATTTCTGATGAAATGGGTGACGTTAAGGGATGTAATTTTTTAAATGTTGCATAATAATATGTGTCACTTTTTTGAAGTTCTGCATAGTTTAGCAAACCAATAGTTTCCAAATGATCAATGCATGATGTTGCAAAACCATGCAAGTAAAAGACTCTTCAAACTGTATGATTGACCGATATAGTTTATGTAGCAGAAGAGGAAAAGTTCATTGATAGGATTTCATTGTTTATATTGCAAATAACCCTTAAGAAAATAAGCACTTGTCAAGTTTGAGGATTGTTTCAAAGAAGAATATCCTCAGTTATCTGAAAACATTATTACAATACTCTTTTCAATTACACATCTGTGTAAGGCTAGATTTTCCTTATTACTTCAACCAAAACAACATATCACAACAGATTGAACACAAAAGCAGATATGAGAATTCTGCTCTTTTCTATTAAATCATATGTTAAAAAGACTTGAAAAAAATATGCAAAACAACACCACTCTTCTTGCTAACTGCTTTGTTTTGGAACAAAATATTCTATTTACTTATTTGTTTTATTTTATTCTTCACAAAAAGTATTTTATTTTATTATATTACTACGTAATGAGTTAGTTATTTTTAAATGAACAAGTAGATTAACAATTTTTTAAAATTTCTGTTTTAATCTCAAATATGGTAAAAATTGCTAGTTTTAATCCACATGAACAGATTTCTCTAAGGCTGTAAAGGGATCCTGAGATCAAAGTTTGAGAATTACTGGTCTAGGCTTGTGTGTGTATGCACTCAGTCATGTCGACTCTTTGCAACCCCATGGACTGTAGCTTGTCAGGCTCCTCTGTTCATGGAATTTTTCAGGCAAGAATACTGGAGTGGGTTGTAATTTCCTTCTCCAGGGGATCTTCCTGACCCAGGTATCAAACTCCTGTCCCTTGTGTCTCCTACATCAGCAGGCAGGTTCTTTACCAGCTGAGCCACTGGGGTCTAGGCTTAGCTGTTATCTACCAGGCCATGAGCTGCAGATAACATAATTAAAACAGAGAAGCAGCCTGGGACCCTGAGAAGAACCCTACAACTCACATTGGACTGGTATGTAAATGAGAAATAAACTACTGTGTTAAGCCCCTGAGGTTTGGAGTTTGTTATGCAGCCCAGCCTAACCTAACCTGCCTAACATGCACACCCAGATCTGCACTTCAGGGACGTGATTTCAGAAGTGGTGGGAAGGATTGGATTGGGACGGGGATGATGATCAGGATGAAACTGAAAACAGGGAAGTGCATTGTGGGGTCATTTCAGTGGTCCAGTGTAGGGTCTGAACTGAGGCTACGGTAGACGGTTACAGCAAGGATAGGACAGGTATAAGATGCATCAAAGACAGAATTAGCTGTATTTGGTTACCAGTTGTGGGGAAGTAGGAGAAGGGGAAGAAGTCTTAAGAGGTGGAGTTTTGGTCCTGGGGAAATGTTGAAATTATTCATAAGATCAGTAACTCAGAATGCCTGGAAGAAATGTGTGTTTTGAAAGGAAAGGAAAAGATAATTTCCATTTTGAGCACTTGAATTTGAGTTGCCTATGGGCTATCCAGAGTTAAGAATAACAAGTACTTAAGTACGTGTTATTACTATGTGCTATGCATTATTTTGGACACCAAAGATACGAACTCATTTAATATAGACAACAATCTAACAAAGAAGGTATTCGTATTCTCCCTACTTTACAGTCATGGGAGACCGAGGCATAGAACTGAAATGATTCATCCAAGTGAAGTGATCACCCAGCTAGCAAGTGACAGACTGGTGACCGATACCCAAGTACATGGGTCTTGGACATTATGGTGTTATTTAGACAGTATGTTATTATGTCTCTTGATGCTATTCCCTCATCCCGTTCTTCTATCTCTTGATGCTTAATAGCTAGTTAATGATCTGAGTCCTGTGTTCAAAGAGAGTTCTGGGTTGCCCCAAACATTAGATTGTATATTTGTAAATTCTATCAAAAAGTCACTTATGTCCACAGGGTGGAGCAAGGAGAGTGGGATGACCTGAGAGATTAGGTTTGACATAAATACACTACCGTGTGTCAAATAGCTAGCTAGTGGGAACCCGCAGTATAGCACAGGAACCTCAACTCAGTGCTCTGTGATGACCTAGATGCGTGGGATGAGGGAGGGCATAGGAGGGAGGATCAAGAGAGAGGGGATATATGCATATAAGTACATATAGCTGAGTCACTTCATTGTACAGCAGAAACTAACACAGTATTATAAATCAATTATATGCCAATAGAAAAGATTACAGCCTTAAAAAGAAAGTCACTTATGTCAGAAAGGATAATACGTTTCAGTCTTTCCCTCTGGCCTCACTGAGAGCAGCAGGACTGAGCAAATTTGTTAAACAGGCCTAGCTGGATGGGCCATCTGAAGGCATGGCAGCTCCTCTTAGATTTCCCCACTTCATGGAAGGACAGCCCAGCCCATCGTAAGCCTGGCTCAGAGGACTATGTCTTTAAAACCAACAGGAGAATGAATGTCTGTGAAGGGATAGAGGTAGCCACCAGAGTTTCCCAAAGAACTGCAAGGAGTCATCTTTGCTGAGTTGTCTTCTAGACTCTGGAGGAATGAGTGCCCTACACTGCGGGCCCCAGGGGACATCACTCACATCCTATTCCATTTGAGGGATGGGTTCTGGAGTTGCTTCTTGTACTGACATACCTCACTCTTACCATTAGCATCAGTTTCCGGTTTTCCTGTAGACTGCTTCGTGAGTTACTACGTCAATATTTAGCATGCCTCCTTGACAATGATTAGATCCTCAAGTCTACTCTTACCTCATCAAACATGATTTAGTATCTAATTTATGCTTATACCAAATCACAGCATTTTGGCTTCTCCACTCTTATTCAATGCTGCCCGCTCATTGTGTAGGTGCCTGAATCAGTGTCTGAGTGAGGAAAGAAAAGAAAGCTTAGGGAACTCTACTCAGTCTTCTGTGATAACCTATATAAGAAAAGAATCTTTAAAAAAATGAATATATGTATATGTATAACTGAATCACTTTACTGTACACCTGAAACTAACAGCATTGTAAATCAACTAAGCAGTCCGATAAAAAATTTAAAAAGTGATATCCAGGAAAATAATAACATATCAAAAAAAGAAAGCCCTCAGATTTTTATGGGCTTCCCAGGTGGCATTAGTGGTAAGCAGCCTGCCTGCCAATGCAGGAGATTTAAGGGACACAGGTTCAATCCTTGGGTTGAGAAGATGCCCTGGAGGAGGAAATGGCAACCCACTCTACTATTCTTGCCAGGAGAATCCCATGGACAGAGGAGCCTATTGGGTTACTGTCCATGGGGTTGCAAAGAGTCAGACACGACTGAGGTGACTTAGCATGCACACAGATTTTCACATTCTCTGTGGGGCAATGTGAGACCTGTGCAGGGAGAGGGAAGAGATGGAAGGGCCTGATGGATATCTGTTCTCTTCATTTAGGAGATCTTGTAGGTGAAGTAAAAAGAATATCCCCAGGAGTTCAGTGTCACCTAAAGTTCTCTGCAACCCCATCCTAAGGAGCCTCTGTTAAAGCCGAGATGAAATCCATAAGAGATTTGTTTAAGGAGATACTGACAATCTCCTCCATTTATAGCCTATGTCACCTAAGGACCGACAGTTCTTTCAAGGCAGGTGTGAAACGGACGGATATGATGTGCTCAGATGTCTCATTGAAACAAAAGCTTTATTTCTTCGATTCAGATCCATATGTGTACCATACATCCTATGTTCCAGGCCCTTTCATATAATTTTTTAAAGTTATTATTTGTATTCGATTGTCTGGGTATTCTTATGTCCTTTAGCACAGTAGGTTCACCTTGTCCTCTGAAATGTAAATAAAATTGGTGTTGGCCTTGTAAACATCAGGGTTCCTGGAGAGAGGAATGGTACCCTCTCTTTATAGAGGTATGGTCAGGAGGAAGGAGCCAATCACAGTGAGTGAGGCACCCACAAACAGCAACAGTGGGGAGACATCACCACTGTGGGGGACGGATGTGGGGAGAAGCAGTGTTACTAGAACCTGGAAATGCTACAGGTGGAAGGGGGCCAACCAGCCAGGATTGGTAGTGGTAGGTGGGCAGAACCAGAGCCCAGCTGGGGCCCAGGAGTAAATACCCCACCATCTGTCTCCCCTCAATCTCTGAGCTCTTGCTGTCACCTCCTATTGGCTGCTTCTATCCAACAGGTGAGGGATACCCGGGGATTTGATCCGCAGAAGTCATTACTCCCTAAGCACAGAAAGAGCAGTGAAGAGAGTGAAATGGGACCAGCACCAATCTCAATCCTGTGTGTGGTGGAAACCCATTTTTTTCTAGAAGTTGTTAGGAGCCTGATGCTAGAGGCAGGAAAGGAGACCCAGAAGAAACTAGGTTATACTACTGTAACAGTGAAACTCTGTGTCTTACAATGGTGTGCCCCCGTATTACTGCCAAGTAGGGCTCAGCTCCATATGTGCGCTCAGGAACCCAAGCAAATGGTGCTCTCTCTTCTGGTGAGTTCTAAAGGGAACAGGAAGCTTCTAGTGCTGAGGGTGAAAGAGAACTATGCATATGCTTTTCACTGCTTCGTTGTGAAAAATGACAGACATCATTCCACTCATGTTTAACTGGTCATCTCTTATTTTCTAACATCAGTTCCCTACCCTACTTGAAATCCCTTCCCCTGTCCTTTGAATTTCTCCACTCTTCCTATTAGCTGACTTAATGCTAAATTCCTGTTCATTTCATATTCAAAAAAGTTTAGATCTCCTTTATACTTGCTCCAGATTAATCCGTATTGTTTAGAATGTCTTGCTCTCCGTTTTTGGCTGTGCCATGCAGCTTGTGAGATCTTAATTCCCCAACCAGGGATTGAGTTCTCTCCCTTAGCAGTGAAAAGGCAGAGTTCTAACCCCTGGACCCCCAGGGATAGAATGTCTCATTTTATACACCAAACTACCTACTGAAAAATGTTCTTATGAAAAGTTAGATCAGTTCTCTTCTTAGGAGAAATTCCGAGGTCAAATTTTAAAGAGACTCATTTTTGTTTCTTCACATATAATTTCTCCATTAAAAAAAAAAATGACAACCGTGAGTCAGAAACAGGGAGTGATTCACCCATGGTTATTTAGTATTTAGTTAGTAGAGAAGGGAATGGCTACCCATTCCAGTATTCTTGCCTGGAGAGCTCCATGGACAGAGAAACTTGTTGGGCTACAGTCCATGTGGTCACTGAGAGTCAGACATGACTGAGTGACTAACGCTTCCTATGTCTGTGTCCATAGTTCTTTATCCTGTACCATCTCCCTCTCTGTATCCTCTTCTTGGAAAAACCACTCTTCCCTTAATACTATCTGCCTGGTTTTACTTTGATCTTGTGCAGCTGAACTCTGCATATAAAGAAGCCAACACCTTGGTGAAAATCATTAATTTTCAAAAGCTTTTATTTCAGTGACTCCAAAGATAATTGCTAAAAATAGGTACCCTCCCTGCAAGACACCGTTAAAATCAACTCATTTTGTGGTCAGGGTTCCCAAAGGCATGAAGATGTGCAGAGAATGCAAGTGTTTCTGCAGCCGTGACAAATCTCCCCCACGGATGGGTGTGCAATAAATAATGATTTCTCAGAGGCAGCCTTTGGTGCTCAGAATTGGGGCAGGGGGGTAGACATGCCTGGAGATGTCCAAGTAGGCCTGGGTTTTTCCAATAGGGAATATGCCTCATTTTGTATAAATATAGGAGTGCAGTGAGGAAAGAGCTTACTGGGGACCTCTTAGGATTATTGGTATTTCAGAAGTTCTGCATATGAAACCTTCTGTTAATGTTGGTGATTTTCTTTAGCCTCTGAAGCAGACATCCTAACTACTATAAGTTCAAGGTCTAAAGGAAATTAGCAGCAGGTTGTAAGTGGGTGCCATTCCTATTTTCTCTACTCCCGCCTTTAGCCTGTGGCCTTTCGGTGGCTCAGTTAACTCTTTTGCTTTTTAATAAGTGTGGGGAGGAAGCGTATGCACTTGGGCAAGACTGGGCTTACCTCCTTGTTGTGCATTCCAGTGGGCAGGCTTCCATCCTTCCCTCTTTCTGTCCATGGTCTTCCTCCTTCCATCTCTCCCTCTCTTTCTTCTTCTCTATGAATCTCCCTGCTTCCTTCTGTCTCTCTTCCTTCCTTTTTTGGACCTATTTCCTCCCAGGTACCACACGTGTTGGCCTTTCTCCCCCCTCTCCTTCTTTGTTTAATAACATTGGAATTTTATTATTAAATGTTCAGTAATCAATTTAAACATTTGACATTTCAGAGGAGGGACATCTAAGTCTTCATTGTAGCTGCTAGATTGTTCTAGCATTCACTGAAACACACGTATGGGATAGTAAGTAGATGCTCACTTATCAAGTGAGAAACTGATTGGTAGAGAAGCAAAATATCTTGAGGATAATATCTCAGTTTTTTCCAATACTTTCTTCTCTTCACATTCTTTTTAAAAATGTTTACTTCTTCCCTTTTGGCTGTACTGGGTCTTCGTGGCTGTGCTCTGGCTTTCTCCAGTTGGTGTGAACGAGGGCTACTCTCTCGTTGTGGTGCGCGGGCTTCTCATTGTGGGGGCTTCTCTAGTTGTGGAGCACGGGCCCTAGAGCGCAGGCTCAGTGGCTGTGGAGCACTTGGGCTCAGTTTCTCCTCAGCACGTGGAGTATTCCTGGACCAGGGATTGAGCATGTGTCCCCTGCATTGCAGGTGGGTTCTTAGCCACTAAATTACCAGGGAAGTCCTTCATACTCTTTTTTAAACATTTCATTTACTTGAACGTCTTTCTCGTTTTAAAGACCAGGCAGCCTCTTCTGTGTTTGCTCCAACTTCTCAGCCTGTAACCAGGTGGGTAAGACTGGACCATGTAGGTCGTGCAGATTTATAAGGGGAGCCTGTAATGCTCTCCAGTTCAACTCTGTAAGTGAAACTCATCCTTCTCTTCATCCTCTCCTGGGTCTTTGCATCTTTTACTCAAATTGGTTAGAATCCATATGGGAAGGAAAAGGCATGATTGACATCCCTGAATTTTCAACATATAGAGAGCTGTCTGGGAAGTCTTAAAATTTCCACACAAGGGTAAAAAAGAAACTATAAAAATAAATGAAGATAATTCCACAAAAGGACTAGTTATTGAGGAAAAGAACAATGTGGGGTAACAGGTGCTACTGATGGAGCCCCCAAGGCCAAAGTCAGCTCTTAGAAGCAGAAGGTCTTAGTAATTAGATGACTTTAGTGTGGGTGAAAAACAGAGGCCTTTTATCTGAGTTCTAGTACCTTACTTTGTAGACACAGACTTTTTTTTTTTTTAATTGGAATATTATTGCTTTACAATGTTGTGTTGGTTTCTCCTGTGCAATGAAATGATTCAGCTATACGTATCCGTATATCCCCTCCCTCTGGAGGCTCTCTCCCACCCCATCCTCATCCCATCTCCCTAGGTCATCACAGAATACCAAGCTGAGCTGCCTCTGTTACACAGCAGGTTCCCATGAGCTATTTATTTTACACATCAGTTCAGATCAGTTGCTCATTCGTGTCCGACTCTTTGTGACCCCATGAACTGCAGCACGCCAGGCCTCCCTGTCCATCGCCAACTCCTGGAGTCTACCCAAAACATTGTGTCGGTGATGCCATCCAACCATCTAATCCTCTGTCATCCCCTTCTCCTCCTGCCCTCAATCTTTCCCAGCATCAGGGTCTTTTCAAATGAGTCAGCTCTCTGCATTAGGTGGCCAAAGTGTTGGGGATTCAGCTTCAACATCAGGCCCTCCAGTGAACATCCAGGACTGATCTCCTTTAGAATGGACTGATTGGATCTCCTTGCAGTCCAAGGGACTCTCAACAGTCTTCTCCAACACCACAGTTCAAAACCATCAATTCTTCGGCGCTCAGCTTTCTTTATAGTCAAACTCTCACATCCATACATGACTACTGGAAAAACCATAGCCTTGACTAGACAAACCTTTGTTGACAAAGTAATGTCTCTGCTTTTTTTTTTTTTTTTTTAATGGCCGTATCAGCCCTGGCTGTCTCAGGAGACTGAGTCGCACATGGTTGAAGTAACAGATACCGAGCTGTCTCTGCTTTTTAATATGCTGTCTGGTTGGTCATAACCTTCCTTCCAAGGAGCAAGCATCTTTTAATTTCATGGCTGCAATCACCATCCGAAGTGATTTTGGAGCCCAGAAAAATAAAGTCAGGCACTGTTTCCACTGTTTCCCCATCTATTTGCCGTGAAGTGATGGGACCAGATGCCATGATCTTAGTTTTCTGAATGTTGAGCTATAAGCCAACTTTTTCACTCTTCTCTTTCACTTTCATCAAGAGGCTCTTTAGTTCCTCTTCACTTTCTGCCATAAGGGTGGTGTCATCTGCATATCTGAGGTTATTGATATTTCTCCCGGCAATCTTGATTCCGCTTGTGCTTCTTCCAGCCCAGTGTTTCTCATGATGTACTCTGCATATAAGTTAAATAAGAGGGTGACAATATACAGCCTTGACGAACTCCTTTTCCTATTTGGAACCAGTCTGTTGTTCCATGTCCAGTTCTAACTGTTGCTTCCTGACCTGCATACAAATTTCTCAAGAGGCAGGTCAGGTGATCTGATATTCCCATCTCTTTCAGAATTTTCCACAGTTTATTGTGATCCACATAGTCAAAGGCTTTGGCATAGTCAATAAAGCAGAAGTAGATGTTTTTCTGGAACTCTCTTCCTTTTTCAATGATCCAGCGGATGTTGGCAATTTGATCTCTGATTCCTCTGCCTTTTCTAAAACCAGCTTGAACATCTGGGTGTTCACGGTTCACGTATTGCTGAAGCCTGGCTTGGAGAATTTTGAGCATTACTTTACTAGCATGTGAGATGAGTGCAATTGTGTGGTAGTTTGAACATTCTTTCATATTTACCTTTTTTTGGTATTGGAATGAAAACTGACCTTTTCCAGTCCTGTGGCCACTGCTGAGTTCTCCAGATTTGCTGGCATATTGAGTGCAGCACTTTCACAGCATCATCTTTTAAGATTTGAAATAGCTCAACTGGAATTCCATCACCTCCACTAGCTTTGTTCATAGTGATGCTTCCTACGCCCACCTGAGTTCACATTCCAGGATGTCCGGCTCTAGGTGAGTGTGGGTGATCACACCTTCGTGATTATCTGGGTCATGAAGATCTTTCTTGTACAGTTTTTCTGTGTATTCTTGCCACCTCTTCTTAATATCTTCTGCTTCTGTTAGGTCCCTACCATTTCTGTCCTTTATTGAGCCCATCTTTGTATGAAATGTTCCCTTGGTATCTCTAGTTTTCTTGAAGAGATCTCTAGTCTTTCCCATTCTGTTGTTTTCCTCCATTTCTTTGCACTGATTGCTGAGGAAGGCTTTTCTTATCTCTCCTTGCTATTCTTTGGAACTCTGCATTCAAATGGGTATATCTTTCCTTTTCTCCTTTGCTTTTTGCTTCTCTTCTTTTCACAGCTATTTGTAAGGCCTCCTCAGACAGCTATTTTGCTTTTTCGAATTTCTTTTTCTTGGGCATGGTCTTGCTCCCTGTCTCCTGTACAATGTCACGAACCTCCGTCCATAGTTCATCAGGCACTCTGTCTATCAGATCTAGTCCCTTTCTACACGTGATAGTGTATATATGTCAACCCTAATCTCCCAGTTCATCCCACCCTCCCCCAATACCCCGTGTCCACAGGTTTGTTGTCTAGGTCTGTATCTCTATTCCCGCCCTAGAAATATGTTTATCTGTACCATTTTTCTAGGTTCCACATGTATATGTTAATATGTGATATTTGTTTTCCTCTTTCTGACTTTCTTCATTCTGTATGACAGACTCTAGGTCCTTCAAGGTCTCTACAATTAACAACCTAAATGATTGGACAGATGAATGGATAAAGAAGTTGTGGTACATATACACAAAGAAATATTACTCAGCCATAAAAGGAATGAAACTGGGACACAGATGGTTTTGAGTCATTTTAAGTCATTTATCTGTAATTTCAGCAGAACTTTAGCTGGGGCCCTCAGACTCAGGGCCTGGAGTTAGGGAGAGAACAGAGTCACATTAGGGTGTCAAGAAGACTTTTCCAGGAACTGAAACAGCAAAGATTCTTGTCTTGGTTAGAGATACTTGTATTTTTCTTGAGCCAAGGTTTTCTCAGCTACCTTAGGAGTAGCCATGTTGGAAAAGGCAAGGCCTTATAAAGAGCTAGAAGAACTTTCCTCACTATGAGCTCCTCCTTAATCACAGTCACAAGAGGCCCAGCGTAGGACTGGGTGGATGTGTCTTGTGTGTCTGCTCCATGCCCTTGGCTCACCACTGATTACAGAGTTGGTGCTGGAGGTCCATTCCCATGGAGGCTGCCAACATTCTGCTAATATCTAATCTCCACGCTCACACCTCAGTGTATTTTCCTGAAGCCACGTGATAGCCTGGAATAGCAGGAAAGTTAGCAAGCCTCTAGATAACCCTCAAAGGATAAGGGATGGGAGGCAGTGAACAAAGATCCTGCTACCTTTCCTTCAGAGAGACAATCCTGAGGTGCAATACTGTTCCTCACAGGGCCACAGTGGGGCTGACCCCCAGCTGCCCACAGCATTAACCAGCTCAGAACTGCTCCTTTGGGATTACCCTTTTCCTGACTCATTCTCATCACCCCCTTACTGTTGCTTCCAGGGCTTACAGTCCAAGTAAGTACTCAAGTCCTCAGATATCACTGCCTTCAAAAGGACCATATTAAGACACTAGGTGGTTCATTCTATTTTTGTTTTTTTAAGGGACCTCTGTACTGTTCTCCATAGTGCTTGTATCCATTCACCAACAGTGTAGGAGGGTTCCCTTCTCTCTACACCCTCTCCAGGATTTATTGTTTGTGAATTTTTGATGATGGCTGTTCTGACCATGTGGGGTGATACCTCATTGTAGTTTTGATTTACATTTCTCTAATAATTAGTGATGTTGAGCATCTTTTCATGTGTTTCTTGGCCATCTGTATGTCTTCTTTGGAGAAATGTCTCTTTAGGTCTTCTGGCCATTTTTTTTTTTTTTTTGGTTGGCCTGCTTTTTTGTTTTAATATTGACTATTTGTACATTTTGTCTGTTGCTTTGTTTGCAAATATTTTCTCCCATTCTGAGGGTTGTCTTTTTGTCTTGTTTATGGTTTCCTTTGATGTATGTAGAATCTAGAAAAATGGTATCGGTGAACCTAGTTCCAGAGCAGGAATAGGGACACAGACACAGAGAATGGACATGCACGTAGAGAAGGGAAAAGGGAGGCATGGGATGAATTGGGAGATTTGGCTTGACATAAATACACTACCACTTCCCTGGTGGCTCAGGTGGTAAAGAATCTGCCTGCAGTGTGGGAGACCTGTGTTTGATCCCTGGATTGGGAAGATCCCCTGGAGAAGGGAACCAAGTATCCTGGCCTGGAGAATTCTCTGGACAGAGAAACCTGGAAGACTACAGTCCATGGGGTTGCAAAGCGTCGGACATGACTAAGCGACTTTCAAATACATTGTGTGTCAGCCACTCAGTTGTGTCCGACTCT
Source organism: Bos javanicus (assembly GCF_032452875.1). NCBI lineage: Eukaryota > Metazoa > Chordata > Mammalia > Artiodactyla > Bovidae > Bos > Bos javanicus. Next base: position 22,917,763 of record NC_083892.1, read on the forward strand.
TTGCAACTCCATGGACTATTGCCCACTGGGTTCCTCCATCCATGGGATTCTCCAGGCAAGAACACTGGAGTGGGTTGCCATTTCCTTCTGCATCAAATACATTACCATGTATAAACTAGATAGCTAGTGGGAACCTGTGTTATAGCACAGGGAACTCAGCTCAGTGCTCTGTGATGACCTAGATGAGTGGAGCTGGGGTGTGGGAGGGAGGTTGAAGGGGGAAGGGATGTATGTATACATATCGCTAATTCCTTCATTGTATAGCAGAAACTAACCCAAGATTGTAAACCAAATATACTCCAATAAAAAAATTACAAAAAATGACATTAGGTAATCTCTTGTGTGTCAAATGCTTGGAGGACTAAATTTTGGCAAGTGGAATTCTAGTTGATTTCTTTCTCTCTTTACCTTGTTTCTCATCAAGAGTTTAGGGAGTATGGGTGTTAAGTTCAGAGAAAGTAAGAAAATAGGTGGTAGAAAAGATTTTAATGCTACCTTTTCAGTAGCTTGTAGTAAAGTAGGAAAGGCAAGATTTGGAGCAAAAGTATATGACAGAGGTCATCACTTTTATTTGAATTAGTGTTAGCAGAGGGACTTTGCCAATCATGGAAGCTATTACATTTTTAGATCTTTCCCAATTGTATGAGGTTAAAAATAACAGTTTCATATTTATTGTTTTAGTTCCTATTTCTTTAATTATAGTTAGAGTATTTTTCCTTATATTTATTCATCATTGTTATTTTTTCTATAAGTTGAATATTCCACAAATTATTTAACAAGCCACTTAGATGATATTTAGGTCAAGCGCTCTTTCTAACTAGTATAAGAAATGCTGCAATATATGAAAAAACAGCCAATTTTCCTCATTACTAAAGTACAGCACATTGAAGGAACAATGTGCTGTATATATATATATATATATTTTTATATATTTTTGTTGTAAACATCGACACGTTTGGTAATACTCCATGTATACAGTTTTTGCAGGGGAATTGGCACTGTGATTGACAGTGCAAATTGGTACACCATTTTGAAGGCACTTGAACAATTTCTATCAAAATTTAAGATGAGTCTATTTATTGTTGCAGCATTTCCAGAAAATTTGTCCTGCGAATATGCTTACCAGAGTTCCCACCTATTACGCTTTATTGAGTGTGTGTGTGTTAGTCTATGAATGAAGAATAGACTAGCCAAGATGGAGAATTGATAACGACTTCTCACTCCTCTCTGAATTTAATCCTGGAGATGTTGCAGAAGTGACAGAGAGATTCCTGGATCCTGTTGTTGTTGTTCAATTGCTAAGTCATGGCTAACTCTTTGTGGCTCCATGGACTGCAGCATGCCAGGTGCCTCTGTCCTCCACTATCTCCCAGAGTTTGCTCAAATCCATGTCCATTGAGTCAGGGATGCCATCCAACTGTCTCATCCTCTGCTGTGCCCTTCTTTTGCCTTCAATCTTTCCCAGCATTAGGGTCTTTTCAAATAAGTCAGTTCTTCACCTCAGGTGGCTAAAGTATTGGAGCTTCAGCTTCAGCATCAGTCCTTCCAATGAATATTCAGAGTTGATTTCCTTTAGGATTGACTGCTTTGATCTCCTTGCTGTCCAAAGGACTCTCAAGAATCTTCTCCAGCACCACAATATGAAAGCATCAGTTCTTCGGCACTCAACTGTCTTCGTGGTCCAACTCTCATATCATGGATCCTAGAACATAACTAAAACTATGGAATCATTTAGAGGGGTGAACGTGATAGACTGTTGGTACGAAAAGAGGTTCAGATGCCACAGATGACAGGTAGGCAAGGTGAGAACTTGAGTTGGCCCCCTTTTAGCTATTGCAGACAGGGAAATGGGGCCTTACCCCAGTGCTAGCCTGAGGCAGTTGGCATGGTAGCCAAACATGGCTGGAGTTCTGTGGGAGTGGAGAGCTGATGGCAAGGACTGCTGGTGAGCTGGCCAGCCTCTGGATATTCCCTACAGAGGGTGGCTGCTCATTGAGAGCAGCACTGTCTGCAGTCTAGAACGTGGCCCATTCCCAGGAGAGGAGAGGGATCGAGGCAATAAAGGAAAGGACTGTGAAGGAATTGTTACACCAGCCTCTTTGACCTGAACTATCCTTCCCACAACCCTGTTTACCAGAAAAAATACAGAATGGGGTCAAGGATGTTGCCATCAACCCCATCTACTCCCTCCTTTTACTCGTCACAGCCAAAGTACTTGATAGTTCCAAAGAATATGATCTCATAGGAAAATATAACAAGACATCAGATTCTATAATCTATGCTATAAGAAGCAGAAATAATGAATCAGACAGGTTTTTGTTTTTTTTGTTTTTTTTTTTTAAATAAGGGAAACCAATAACCTGATAGGAATAAGCAAAGATCTTAGGAGCATAAACTAGGAATAAGAAATTTTGAAGAGGGCTTCCCTGGTGGTCCTTGCAATGCAGCGGACACAGGTTCTTCGCCTGCTAAGAGAAGATCCCACATGCTACAGGGCAACTAAAGCCGTGCACCACAGCTACTGAGCCTGTGCTCTAGAGCCTTTGAGCTGCAGCTACTGAGCCTGAGCACCCTACAGACTGTGCTCCACAACAAGAGAAGCCACTGCAGTGGGAAGCCCCTGCACAGCAACTTGAGGAAGCCTGTGAGTAGCAATGAAGACCCAGTGCAGCCAAAAATGTAAATAAATACAATAAATTAAAAAAAAAGAAGTTTTGAAGAACCATTTGGAGATTTGGGACATGAAAAGTATATTGTAAAAAATGGAAAATATATTGTCAATGGGTAAGTTAGACAGCAGAATGAACACAGCTGAAGAACAAATTAGTGAACTGAAGGATTCAGCCAATGAAGTCACCATAAAGCATCTGGGAGGGGTACATCTTTGCAAGAAAAAAGTTAAGAATTAGAATTCTGGTAGGAATCTCAGAAGGAGAAAAAGAATAAATGGAGAGGAGGCAGTAATTTGCCAGAATGAAAATGGGACATGGTATTCAGGCAAACCGTAGGGACCTTCTGGGCCCCAAGCCCCTGGGCTGTCACCAAGAGATTCTAATCCAGAATGGCACTGCAGCGCAGTGGGGTTCCTGAGTGTATTCAAACATGGTAATTTATTATTATTTATTTACAAGAAACAGATTGTCTTTTGACCTTTCTATTCCTGCAGGGCTGGTTCTGAGATATTGTAATAGTTTTCAGCACAAACAAGAATGCAACATGTGTAGCAATTTCCAACTCTGCTTCCTGGTCAGATTTTGATGGATAAAGTGATGCAAATGAGATGCAAGACCCTTGTTCAGCACTCTTCCCCTTGATCTTCCTGTTCAGACACCAAGCATCTGAGCATCAGCTGCAGATTTTAACTCTTTTGTTCCCTCTGCAATTTTCTTCTGAAATTGTTTTCCTTCCCTTTTTTTTTAAAGAGTTTTTTTGACGTGGAGCATTTTTAAAGTCTTTATTGAATTCTGTTACCATATTGTTTCTGTTTTTTTTTTTTTTTAATGTTTTGATTTTTTGGCTGTGAGGCATGTAGAATCTTAGCTTCTCAACCAAGGTTCGAACCCACACCCCCTGTATTGGAAAGCAAAGTCTTAACCACTGGCCTGCCAAAGAAGTCGTAAAGTTCTTTTTCTCTTTCTTTACCTGCTTTCTTTGCATTTCTCAATTTGGCTATATTCTATTTATTTCTTTTCTATTGTTTGTTGTTTCTTTATCTATATCATCTATTGCTTCATGCCACTTTCTTCTCTTCTTCACTATTTTCAGAGCTATTCATTGATTATTCCATCAATTTATCCATTCAACAATCATTTTGAGAAACTAGTCAAGGCTATGGTTTTTCCTGTGGTCATGTATGGATGTGAGAGTTGGACTGTGAAGAAGGCTGAGCGCCGAAAAATTGATGCTTTTGAACTGTGGTGTTGGAGAAGACTCTTGAGAGTCCCTTGGACTGCAAGGAAATCCAACCAGTCCATTCTGAAGGAGATCAGCCCTGGGATTTCTTTGGAAGGAATGATGCTAAAGCTGAAACTCCAGTACTTTGGCCACCTCATGCAAAGAGTTGACTCATTGGAAAAGACTCTGATGCTCGGAGGGATTGGGGGCAGGAGGAGAAGGGGATGACAGAGGATGAGATGGCTGGATGGCATCACTGACTCGATGGATGTGAGTCTGAGTGAACTCTGGGAGTTGGTGATGGACAGGGAGGCCTGGCGTGCTGCGATTCATGGGGTAGCAAAGAGTCGGACACGACTGAGCGACTGATCTGATCTGATCTGATCTGATATCCCAGACATTACTGAAGGCACTGGGGTACAGTGAATACGACAGAACAAAGGTATCTAAACCCACTCTAATGGGGGAGGACAGAAAATAAGCAAGTCAACAAACAAAATAAAAACCACAAACGTGGGTACTAATAAATGCAATGAAGAAAACAGTGTGTACTAGAGAGTGATGTGGGGTGGGGTGGGATGCTTTATATGGGGAGAGAGATGTCAGGGTAAGTCTGAGGAGGTGACAGTTAAATTGAGATCTAGAGGGTAAGGAGGAATCAGTTCTGAGAGATCTGGTGGGAAATCATCCCAGGTAGAAGGAAAAGCATGTATAAATGCCCTGAGGTTGGAATGGTACATTCTTCTACCTTTTCTTCTTTTTCTTTCTCTTTTGTCATCTCTAGTAAGTTTCAGAATAAATATCCATACATTTTTAAGATAGGAACTATGTCTTTAAAATCTTCATTCCCTGTGGCCTGGTTTCTGCACCAACTTCTTGCTTACAACTGTTTCCTTGCTTGCTTGAAGTTGTTCCTTTGGTGACCACGAATGTCTTCCTAGGTATGGCAGTAATCTGAGAATAAAGAACAAGAATAAAGAATTAAATTAAAGAATAAAGAGAATAAAGAATATTAGCCCTTGACTCCCTTTGTCCAGCAGTTGGACATCTGGAACTGCCTCATTCTGTTTGAGGGTAGGTCTTTACTAGGGTAGGGAGTGTAGTAGAACCTTTATGACATATGAAAAGCTACATAGACCCCTGTAAGCTGGATTGGGTACCCCTCTTGTGTGTTTCTATAACCTCATCATGGCTGTTGGCTCTTTCTGTTACCTGTGGGTGATTCTAGACACAGCTCATTTCCTTTGATCTTCACAAGGCTGCAATAAATTAAATTATTAGCCTCTATTTTCATCTCCTTTGTAATAGTATTATTTATCCATCTATCATGGCCTCATAGTGGGTGGGATTCACTTTCCTGCCTCTTGACCTTGTTACTCTGACCATTGAGATGTTAGTGGACATGTACAGGCACAGGGTTGGGTGCACTTGTATATTAAGACTGGCCTTCTTGCATTCCTGTCATTACTATAGGATACAAATGTCCTAAGAGTCCAGCTCATCCCAGAGAAAAGGAGAGACAAGTTCAGCACACCTGAATCCAACCCAACCTGGATCAGTCAAAACCCAACTGACCCACAGATGTGTGACCAAAATTTAGTATAAATTTAACATAAATATAAACTCAATAAATATTCACTGAATAAATGCATATTGTTTCTAGCATAATTGTTTGTTTATAGGTCTGTATGGAGCTCTTTGGGGCTTCTCTGTTGGCTCACTGGTAAAGAATCTCCTGCCAATGAAAGAAACGCAGATTTGACCCCTGGATCGGGAAGATCCCCTAGAGAAGGAAATGGCAACCCGCTCCAGTATTCTTGCCTGGGTAATCCCATGGACAAAGGAGCCTGGCGGGCTTAAGTCCATTGGATCACAGAAGAATCGGACATGACTGAGCAACTAAAGAACAACAATGGAGCTCTTTGGGGACAAGGGGTGTTAACATTTCTGCACATTAAGGGCAACCTATGATCCAGGTAAGTGATGGGCCCTCTGAATACTTTCTAGAATAGGTCTGAGGCTTCTTCAGGTCTCATTAGCAGCCTCAGCTTCTATGTACTGAATAATCAGCCAGGAGCCAAATCAGATTCCTGCTGAATTCCTAAGGATTTCAGAGTTTGCTCCCTTGGGTCCTGATTTTATGACTCTTTTCTTATCATGATGAATTCTTAAGTGTAGTCTGTGCTTTATAAGGTTGGACAATCTCCAGGCTACTAAGTACCCAGGACATGTTACAGGATGATCTAAGGGTCTGCACGGTGACAGGGAGCAATTTGATGTCTACTCATCACAGAAGGTGAGATGGTCAGATACATTCCCACTTACTGTCCATGACAACAGTAATGCCTCCTGATTTACAGGTCTCCAGGGCCTTCTTCTTTGGCATTAAAGTGTCTGAGTCGGACTTTCCTTTGTCTGAGTATCTCGGCTCTGGCCTTGAGGATTTCGAAGAGGAACAAAGAGGAATTGATTCACACGGACTCTGTTGGGCAGACAGAGCTTTGGGTGATGATTCTGAAGTGGTGTGTCTGTGTAGAGAAAGCTAAGATCTTCCTGCCTGAGCTTCGAGCCTTTTGTTTTTCTTTCCAATGTCTTTTCTCTTTTCTTTTGGTGAGAGTACCCTGCTTTTTTGGGAGGAGGGTAACTACCCTCCCCACACTATACACTGTATCATTGGACTGTTAAATGTGGTACTTGTATTGATTTGGGTTTCTGCCAAAACAGACCCTGGGTAAAGGACTCAAGTGAAGGTGTTTTATTTGGAAGATGATATTAGATGCACTTTTGAAGAAAGAGGGGGGAATGAGACTAGGAAAGGGTAAAGAAACAGTATAAATATGCAAATAAGTAGATTACTGCTTTGGGCAATGAGGACTAGTCCCACCCGAGACATGCTTCAGAGTCATCCTACTGGGGGCTAGCAGTGGGGGGAAACCTCTGACTTCTATCTCTGTTGTTTGAGAGTCAAAGGGAGACTCAGGATCTTGAGATGAGATGTTGTTCCTGGTCTGGCAACTGTCTACCAAAATTATAGACCAACTCAGGTGAGTAAGATGACGTGAGTTATTAACAGCAGGGTTTTGTTTTGTTTTTTGTTTTTGTTTTTGTTTTTTTTAACATTTTTGGCCATCACCGGGCATGCAGGACCTCAGCTTCCCGATCAGGGATTGAACACACATCTCCCGCATTGGAACTTATGGGGCAGCAGCTTCTTAGTGCCACGTCCTCCTCTCACCACAGGTGGGTACAAGCCCCAGGCTGGTCCAATCAGATGCCCTCTTCCTGGAATTTTGAGAAGAGTAACATAGGGGCTGGGAAATGACAAGTCTGTTCATCTTCATGTTGGGATCCAAAAGAGATTAGTCCTCAGTTCTTGATACTTTGACCCCCAGAATCATTCCAATTCACATTGTTTCTGGTTGTTCAGTTTTTCCTTCACTTCTCAGAGATTCTCCATACATCCTTCCATTAAATTCCCTTTTTATTAAATTAGCTAGAGCTGATTTCTGCCGCTCGCTTACAGAATATCCTGACAGATGCTGGATCTGCTCCACAGGAAGCTGTCAGAAGGAGTGGTCTTTCACACGGCTTGAAATGAAAAGGCACACTTTAGACCCTTAGCAGGACAGGAGGCCACAGGATAATCTTTGCTCAAGTTTGTTGGAGACCTCAATACCCAGTTTTCATTCTCAGCTCATACATCAGCTAGCCCATTTCCTCAATTCATTCACTTTATCATCTTTAGTCATCACGAGTCTCTGGTATTGCACTTGGATAGACATATGATATAGTTTGGGCTTCCCTGGTGGCTCAGATGGAGACTCTGCCTGCAGTGCAGGAGACTCGGGTTCAACCCTGGGTGGGGAAGATCCCCTGGAGGAGGAAGTAGCAAACCACTCCAGTATTTTTGCCTGGAGAATTCCATGGACAGAGGAGCCTGGAAGGCTACAGGACAGAGGAGCCTGGAAGGCTGAGCGACTAACACACACATGGTATAGTATGGTCTGGTGTGATATGATAGTGTGGTATGGTGTAATATAGAGGACTGTACATAGCATGGGATGCTGACTACATTGTGAGTACTGGAACCAGACTCCCTGTGTTCAAATCTCAGCTCTTCCATTTACAGACTACATGGTCTTGAGAAAGTTACCTAATCTCTTTGTGACTCAGTTTCTTTAACTGTAAATATGAAGAAATAATTGTACCTAGATTACAGGGTTGTCATAAAGATTAAATAGTTGACAAAGTACAAGACACAAGGCTGCTGCTAAGTCACTTCAGTCGTGTCCAACTCTGTGCGATCCCATAGATGGCAGCCCACCAGGCTCCTCCATCCCTGGGATTCTCTGGGCAAGAACACTGGAGTGGGTTGCCATTTCCTTCTCTAATGCATGAAAGTGAAAAGTGAAAGTGAAGTTGCTCAGTAGTGTCAGACCCTCAGTGACCCCATGGACTGCAGCCTTCCAGGCTCCTCCGTCCATGGGATTTTCCAGGCAAGAGTACTGGAGTGGGGTGCCATTGCCTTCTCTGAGACACAGGCAAGCATATGTAAATATTAACTGTTATTATGCCTAAAGGCTGTATGCCTATTAGGTCTACACGTCCCTTTGCTTTTTGGATTCACAACTCTGCTTCCTTAAACTTGTGAAAAGCATGGTTGGCAAGATGGGCTGTCCTTTCTTGGGCCAGGGTCAGTGTTTGCATTAAAAGACAGAGAAAAGTACATCTTTAATCGTGCCACGCATCATGACAGGATCATAACCTCTCTCAGAAAACAGATATTAATACTATTAATATTATTGCCATATTATAAGTGAGAAAGCTAGAGCTCGAAAGATGAAGTAACCTGACCTGACCTGGTTCACTCAGCTAGTAAGAGGCAGAAATACTATTCTCCCAGGTCTGTCTGATTCCAAACTTTGTGTTGGTTCCACTGTGTACATCAGGGGTCTCTGACCCCCGGCCACAGACTGGTACCAGCTGGTGGCCTGTTAGCACCAGGGGTGCACAGCCGGAGGTGAGTGGGCTGGTGAGCAAGCTTCATCTGTATTTGCAGCTGCTCCCCATTACTCATGTTACCGCCTGAGCTCCACCTCTTGTCAGATCAGCAGTGGCATTAGATTCTCATACGAGTGGGAACCCTACTGCGTTTGCATCATCTGGAAACTGTCCCCTGATCCCACTCCAGGGAAAGATTGTCTTCCATGAAACTGGTCCCTGGTGCCAAAAAGGTTGGGGACCGCTGGTGTACATGACTTCCCCAGCCCCAAAGCAAATAAATAGCTTCCCTTTCTCTTCCCACTGCCCTCGCACAGGTCCTATCCTCGCTGTTACTTTCTGAAGCTGTGGTTTTGACGTCAGAGGTACTGGCTGCATTGCTGAGTGGCCGTGGGCTCTTATCCTACTCCTTTTGCTTTGTCACTTATTTGTAAAGATTTTTTTCTCGGCCTGTGTAGAAGACCAAGGACAACACTTCCTAAGGACAGTTTGGGATATGACTTGGAGCTGCTGAAGGCGAGGGCAAGCTTGGTGGTTAAGTTCCCTGGGCTCTCTCTGGACCGCTGGGGTCCAAGTCACTGCTTTGCACCCTCTTCGATGTGCATCTTTGGGCAGGTAACACCGTCCCTCAAGCCCAGGACCCTTCATCTGTAAGAGAGGAATGGAAATGATAATAGTTCACTCTTAAGGTGTTTGTACACATTAAGAGAAATAAATATTGGGGAAAAATATTTAAAACATTAAAAAAACTTGGATAAAGGATGACTTTCCAGTCAAACCAGACTATAAGCCCAAAACCCAAGAAGAAAAAGATAGACCCATTGACTATATTAAAAACCAAACCAAACATACAGCAAAAGAACAAAACAAAATCAAAGGCCAAACAATAGGATGGGGAGTTTTTTCAATAACACGTATGGTATAAAAAGTATTAATATTCCTAACATGCAAAGACCTCCTATAAACTAAGAAGAAACAGGTAAATAATGTAAAAGAAAATTCAGCAAAAGGACTATAATTAGACCTCTCACCAAAGAGGGTCTCCAAATGACCAGTTGGAATCCAAAAGGTTCAGGGAAATGTAAATTAAAGCTAACACAAGATAGTACTTTTTTTTAATCCATTCAATTGGGGGAAAAGAGCTAAAAAGAGAAATCATCTCAAGCTGACAAAAATGTGAGGAAAAAAATCCTTTCATATATCTCTGGTGGGAATAGGAAATGTGACAACAAGTAATACTGGAAAAAATTAAATATTTGTTAAAAATAAACTACACACACTTTTTACCTAGCAACCCAACATTTAAGAATCATCTTATTTAAAGAAATCGCTTCTATATTAAAATAGATGTTCAAGGATCTTTATTCCAATCTTTGGGGAAAAATTCAAAACCAGCCTGGATATTCCTCAACATAAGGCTGGTTGAATACATCGTTCTGTATCCACTGAGGAATCTATTACAGTCATTAAAAAGGAATAAGTATAGGGAACTCCTTGGTCCAGTGGTTAGGACTCCAAGCTTTCACTGCTGTGGGACTGGGTTCAGCCCCCATTCAGGGAACGAAGATCCTGCAAGCTTCGCAGCACAGCACAGCAAAAAAAAAAAAAAAAAGAGTATAAATAAGCTGGTGTTTCCATACAATGGGATACTGGTGGTGGTTTAGTTGCTAAGTTGTGCCCGACTCCTGCGACTGCATGGACTGTAGCCTGCCGGGCTCCTCTGTCCATGGGATTCTCCAGGCAAGAATACAGAAGTGGGATATTGCTGCTGCTGCTGCTGCTAAGTCGCTTCAGTCGTGTTCGACTCTGTGAGACCCTGTAGACGGCAGCTCACCAGGCTCCCCCGTCCCTGGGATTCTCCAGGCAAGAACACTGGAGTGGGTTGCCATTTCCTTCTGCAATGCATGAAAGTGAAAAGTGAAAGTGACCCCATGGACTGCAGCCTACCAGGCTCCTCCATCCATGGGACTCTCCAGGCAAGAGTACTGGGATATTGCTACTCAGTGATAAAAAGAAGTGAACTATTGATACATACACCAATTTAGATGAATCTCAAAGGCATTACGCTGAGTGAAAGAAGTCAAACTTGAAAGGTTACATGCAGTGTGATTGATATAATCTTGAAATGACACAACTGAAAGCTGGCAAACAAATTAGTGGTTGCCAGAGATTAAGGGTGGACAAGGGAACTTCCTGAGGTGATAGAACTGTATATCCTTACTGTGGCAGTGGTTAGTGATATGAATGCATAGATGTGCTGAACTTCATAAAATTGCAAACTCCTGAAAATGTTGGTTTTACTGTATAGCAATTTATAAAAAAATTAACAACAAAAATAAATTATATCTCAATTGATTGACCTGGAAGGGTGTCTATGATACATTCAGGGAGAAAAATGTGGTAAAACAAGGTGTATAATATGATTCTAATTTTAAAATTTTTATTTATTGATTTGATTTTTGGTTGTGCTGGGTCTTCTTGGTGTATGGAAGCTTTTCCCTAGTTGCGGTGAGCAGGGGCTACGCTTCATTGCAGTGTAAGACTTGCCACACCATGGATAAGATAGGGGACAAACCTTGAAGTTGTTGAGCCCTTGGAGGGGCCCTGGCCAACCAAACCCCAATGTGTAACAACATTCCAAGTTTTACAAGACAAAGCAAACAGCATTAACATGAAACCAGAGCTGTAATTTGCTCACAGGATCAATGTGCATCCTGGGATTATAAACCAGAACCAAACTGCATTCTCTGAAGTCTCATCCACAGAGCAGATTCACTGCCAGGGACCTTTTCCCAATTGAGACTCAAGATGTGCTATGACACAGGACTTCCCAGCGTTGTTTGAATCTGGATGTTGGTCAAAACCTAATTTGGTGATGTATCCTCTGCTCTTTCTATTTCTCTTTTCTTTTATATTGAAAGTCACCTAGATAATTCTCTAATAAATATTGGTATTACTAATTTGTATAGAATGAGTGGCTTATTTTGTTAACAAATCCTTTGAACCTGAGACGAAAGTGAAAACTTTTGGCAAAACAAGGAGTGGCTTTGGAAAGTAATGAAAAGGGAACTTTTACTTATTAGCTTATATTCTTCTGTTTTATTATACAACTGGCCATGGTATTTGTTTTTGTAATGGGAAAATAAAAATAAACCAAAAGAACCAAGACACTTTAAAATGGAGATAAGACCAAGCAGAGAATCTCTTTCCATCTTCTCTGATAGAAAACTTAACTATTTCTCTGTCACTGGTTGTATGAGATTCACAAAGGCAGCCATAAAAAGTATATATTTTTTTCTCTAATATTAAAGCAATTCCTGGGTTTGTTGATCCTAATGTGAAGGTGAGATTTGTCTGATATAGATCTGTTAGGTCAGTCTAATAAATCACTCTGCTGGTCGCTGTATTAGAAATTCAATGTCTGGAGACACAACTCTCAATGTGTCTATGGCTCCCCAGACACCACTGGTCTTCATCCCCATTGCCTACAACCCTGATGGGTTGGGCTGGAAGAATCTGGAACTGGACATTCCTCTCCACATGTCTCCCTTTTATGCTTTGGAGCTGCTCCTCCTCCTCAGTTTCCCTAAGTGCCCAGAAATAACTTACTGCAATTGAGAACACAGAAGTTTGCTTTGGTCCTGCCAGAAAAACTGAAAAACATATAGTCTACTAAGTAAAATTATATAGAAGACTAGAATAGCTGCAGTGATGGTGGGCAGATCCTTAGGCAAAACCTCAAAGTGAAAAACTGCTTTCTCCATTCCCTTAGAATGGGATCCCTTTAGAGACAGGTTCGCATTGTCTAGATATATCAAGACTAATATACAAAGAAAATTTGTACTGACTGTTACAACAAAGCCGGCAGACCACTGCAATGATAAGAATTTTCAAGTCTAATCTTCAGGATGTCTTCCAGTCACTAAAGTTGAAAAACGGGAAAAGATATTAAATGTATGATTGGTGGAGAGTTCACCTGGGAACAATATGACTTTAGAACAAGACAGTCTCAGGTCAAATCAGCGCTCCAGCATCAGCCGCATGACCACAGGTGTGTGGATGAAACTCTGCAGTTCAATTTTTGTCATCTGGATCATGGAGATCACAGTACTGCTTTAGTTGGATCCTTGGAAGGAAACTCTGAGATGGACAGCTGGAGGTAGAGGCTTACTGGGGAGATACACTTGTGAAAAAGGGCAGAGGGGTGAGCTGACCTGCAATATGCTTGCAGCTGAGGCCTCTAGAACTTGGACAAGAACTTGACCTGGGACAGACTTCCAGAGTCCCAAATTGAGAGAGAGGTGCTGAGCCTTTGAACCCTTGATCCAAAGGATTATTGGCCAAATGCCGTCCCCTGGGACGGTGTGTGGCCTTGGGTGATGTAGTTCCCTGTAACTGATTGCGGTTTCTAGTAAGAGGTACAACTGTGAGCCTCCAGCAGCCTATATTCCCAGGTGGACTGCTTTGGCTCCCCCCCCCCCCCATATGTATTTACTTACTTGACTGTGTCAGGTCTTAGCTGTGGGCCGCAGGATCTTTTATCTTCGTTGCAACATGCGGGTATTTGTTTTAGAAAACTTATATGAAAATTCTTTTATTTATTAATTTATTTTAAAATTGGTGTAAAGAGCTGACCCATTGGGAAAGACCTTGATGATGGGAAAGATTGAAGGCAAAAGAAAAGGGGGCGGCAGAGTGTGAGATGATTAGATAGCATCACCGACTCGATGGACGTGAATTTGAGCAAACTCCGGGAGATAGTGAAGGACATGTGGAGTGTGGCGTGCTGCAGTCCATGGGGGTGGCAAAGGGTTGGATAAAACTTAGCAACTGAACAACAACAACATAATTGCTTTACAGTGTTGTGTTAGTTTCTGCTCTACAACAATGTGAATCACCTCTATGTATACATATATCCCCACCCTCTAAAGACTCCCTCCCACCCCACCCTCCAGAGACTCCCTCCCACCCCACTCCACATCCCAACCCTCTAGGTCATCACAGAGCACTGAGCTGAGCTCCCTGCGCTAAATGGCAGCTTTCCACCAGCTGTCTATTTTACACATGGTGGGATTTTACTTGTGGCATGTGGGATCTTTTTTAATTGCAGCATGCGAACTCTCAGTTGCAGCATGTGGGATCTAGTTCCCTGACCAGGGACCGAACCTGGGCCCCCTGCGTTGGATGTGCAGAGTCTTAGCCACTGGATGACCAGGGAAGTCCCTGCATTGGCTTGGAAGAGGAGATCTTGGTTGCGTTCCCCCAGGATTTACTATGAATACACACTCTAGGTCTGTAGGCAGTCAGAAAATTACTTAGCAAAATGTCAACCATACCAGAGGGTATCTAGGAATATTGATCCTTTTCCTTTCCTTCCCTTTGAGAAATATTTGTCAATGACTTTGATAAAGTCTGATGTTTTTCCCTATCCATGCTACACTGGACCTCCCCAATCACCAAAATCTTGGCACCCACCAGAAACATCTCTCTGCCTCGGGTAGTACAAAACAAGCAATCATAAAGCCTTAATCTCCAATTTATTTTGTCTGTCACCCCAGAACCTGTAACCTCCCGGTAAGTAATAAGAGAGGGTTTTCTCTTATATCAGTATGTACTGCTATATTTTTAACCATATTTTTTCCTACTTGGAGATTTTGGAGACCTCTCTTCTTTTCCCAGCAATATACTTAATGAGATATTGCCCAGATAGTTGAGACTGAGTAAAGAGAGACACTTTTAGCAAAAGACTAAGGTCATTCGTTAGACATTAATGTTGTTATTGGCTTCAGTAGCAGGTGACTTTGAACTCAAGCTTTCAGGGACACGCCCTTCTCAGAAATCCTGTTCTTACTGTACAGACCACATGTGCTCTGGAAGATCTTCCATTCTGGTATTTTATTCTATCTTCTCTCTTCTTATAATACAGAGTGGCATCCAGAACAGGGTAGGGGCAGGGCTGGAAGAAGGGTACACGTGGTTATTGCAGTTTTTGGTAGGTGGGGGTCATCTGGAAGAACGATAAGAGGCTTTGGGTATATCCATTGTGAAAAATCAATGCCCAGGTCTCTGGGTGAGTGAGCAGAGTAGCTTAAGCAGAATTGACAAAAGAATCAAAGTTTTTAATTGGCGGGATCCATCTAGTGATTAAGGTTCTGTTGGTTGCAAAGTAATTAAAACCAACTCAAGATAACATCGGGGAGGGTACCTAGTGGCTCAGATGGTAAAGAATCTGCCTGCAATGCAGGAGACCTGGGTTTGATCCCTGGGTCAGGAAGATCCCCTGGAGAAGGAAATGGCAATCCAAGGACAGAGGAGCTTGGTGGGCTACAGTCTATGGGGTCCCAAAGAGTTGGACACGACTGAGTGACTAACACATTTACTTCAAGATAACTTCAGAAAGAAAATCTGTCTTTAAAATACTGTAGTGTTGGACTCCCTTGGTGATCTAGTGGTTAAGAATCCACCTGTTCAATCCCTGGTCGGGGAAGATTCCGCATGCCACAGGGCAACTAGGCCCGTGCCCTAGAGCCCATGAGCTACAACTACTAAAGCCCATGAGCTCTAGAGTCAGTGCTCTGCAACAAGAGAAGCTACCACAATGAAGAACTCATGCACTGTATCTAGAGAAAGCTTGTGCATAGCAATGAAGACCCAGCACAGTCAAAAATAAATAATAAACAAATTAAAAAAAATAAGCAGTGTTTTATAAAACCCAAGAGCATGGGTGCAGCTGGTCTCAGAAGTAGACTAGAGTCAGGAAACCCAGCAGACTTCTCTCTCATTTACTCACTTCTGTTTCTCTTTACATATATGCTTGGGTGGGAGTGGGAGGGAGGTTGAAAACATGTCCTCCAGTTCTTTGACAAGAGGTAGAGCCTAGTTCCCGACTCCTTGTGTGTGAGCTGACCTTAAGTGGCTTACTTTGAATGAATAGAATGTGGCAGAATGATACTTTGTAACTTATGAGCCTAGGACCAAAAATGGATCATGGCTTCCTTGCTGGTCTCTTATGGATCACTTGTTCTGGGGAGGTCATGTCATGTCATGTCAATAGCCATGTGGAGAGGTCCATATGGGGAGGAATCGCCAACAATCCATGTGAGTAAGTCATTTCAGAAGTTGATTCTTCAGCCCCAATCAACCTTCTGGTGCTGCAGTTCCAGCTGACATCCTGCCTACAACTTCAGGAGACTCCCTGAGACAGAACCATACAGCTAAGCGCCTTCTGAATTCTTGATCCCCAGAAACTGTGAAATAACACTTTTACTATTTAATCTGTCAAGTTTGGGGTTAATATGTTACCAGCCATAGATAACACATATAGGATTGGCAATAATCACCGCTGATAGCTCTCTGCTAGTTAGTCATCGGAGATGGGAGTCTTAATCCTATTTCCAGTTGCCAAGAGGAAAGATTCTGATTGACACAGTTGGGTAAAGTACACAGATGTGATCCAATATATTAAGGTCAAGGTGATGAGCAGCATCATATTAGATTTACCTGAGGCTTTCTAATGTAACCAAGGAAATGTTGAGGTGTTTTGGTAAGGACACCCCAAAGCAAATTCCACAGTGGGACAAGACTCTATTTCTATGATCACAAGAGTGTCTCCTAAGGAAGTTGACGCTTACCTTGGTTAGAAGACAGTGGCTTGAACTTAGGTGTCAATTCTAACCTTGGTTAGAATACAGTGGTTTCAACTTAGGTGTCAATGCCATATGTGAAATATAGGCATGTGATTGGCTCTAGCTGCATGTGTGCCCTGTCACTTCAGTTGGGTCTGACTCTGCAACCCCATGGACTGTAGCCCACCAGGCTCCTCTGTCCATGGGATTCTCCAGGCAAGATTGCTGGAGTGGGTTGCCATGCCCTCCTTCAGGGGATCTTCCTAACCCAGGGATGGAAGCTATGACTCCTGCATCTGCTGCATTGGCAGGTGGATTTCTTTAGGGAAGCCTTGGCTTTAGGTGTATGTTGTATGTTTGCCAAGATTGGTGGGTTACTTGTGCTTTGGCAGCCTGTGTACTGGATGCCTGGGTACCTTTGAGGTGTTTGTTTAGCCTAACCCTGCACTTCTGGCCACTTTAAAGTTGCTGGACATTTTCCAAAATTTCTTCTGGTAACAGCAGATTTTTTTCAGAAATCTTCCATCATTCTTATCATATATAGAACTTAAATTTACTTGGCTTATCTAGAAATAAAACTGTTAGAATTCTCTCCCTTCCCTCCAGTAGGTCTATGGAAGAAAGTAAACATGTATGTCTTGATGTTTTCCTTTTTTAAAAACTAAATTATTGATCTGGCTGCACCGGATCTTAGTTGAGGCATGCAGAACCTTCAGACGCAGCATGTGGGATCTAGTTCCTTGACCAGGGTTTGAACCTGGGCCCCCTGCATTGGGAGGGAGGAGCCTTAGCCACTGGACCACCAAGGAAGTGCTGTCTTGATGTTTTCTGATTTGTAAGCCAAGTTAAATAACTTAAAAATGATGTTATAAATTAAGTCAACGAGGTCATAGAGAGTGAGTCAATTATTATAATGCCGATGTTACATTGCAACTTCTGGGTAAATGAACTTTTCACATAATAAACATTATACCACCAACAAAAAAATTCCCAAGGTAGGCCTATGTATTGTCTCACGACTGGGGGTAACATTTGAAAGAATACAACTTTTGAAGTCATGATCTCTTAGGGAACTTCCAATAAACTAGCCAGTATGCCATTCATGATCATAAGGTATAGAACCAGTATAAGTGTGCTGAGAATGGACTTTCACCCTCATCCATTTTAATGTTTATAGTTTTAGAATCTTCATGGTAAATATCATCTAAAGTTTGTTCCATATTTAACCCTTTCCTAACAGGATATAATGAGACAGGTCAGTGCTGTGTCTTCCCAACTGTTTGCCAGCAGTCTTCCCATTCCTTCCAAATATCCTCCTGCAAGTGTCAGTTACAACTTGGAGGCTCTGTTGTCGCCTTAGGATAGTGGGTCCATCGCTGATTTTACATCCAGATTTGTGAGTCAAATACTCACTGGCCAGTTTGCCCTTACAAAAGGATATAATGATGGTAACTTAATTGTCAATCCTAGTTTATGCGTACTGGGAGTTTTAAAAATTTAGCGGGTGCTAATATTAATCCCAAATTTCTTGGTATTAGTGTTTTTGGACTCTTTCAAAAAGGCCTGATGCTGGGAAAGATTGAAGGCAGGAGGACAAGGGGACAACAGAGGATGAGATGTTTAGAGCAACTTGCATACTGACTCAATGGACGTGAGTTTGAGCAAACTCCGGGAGTTGGTGATGCATAGGGAAGCCCAGAATGCTGTAGTCCATGGGGTCACAAAGAGTCGGACACGACTGAGTGAGTGAACTGAACTGACCCATATTACCACACATTTCCAGACTATTTTGTACTTTCAGAACCATTGTGTCAACGTACACTCCAAAAGCTAGTTTATGGGAGGACTTCCCATAAACTTCACATCAGAGTACCTGATGGTTTCATAGGCCCTGGTCAGCACTCAGTAATTAGACTTCAAAGGTGAGAGATGACCACATGTCCTTAAAAATGTCTTTGATTATCAGTGTCATAGAATATTCATATTTATTTATATTTTTCTTATACCAAGTTGCCTTTTCATGATCTTTGCTTTTTTATAATGGAATTAGAATATTTTCTTGATCTTAAAAGATTTTTATGTAGTAAGAATAGAAATTCTATGTATTTTTAATAGTTATAAAGTATTTTATATTTTCTATGTAATTCTTGCCTTTGAGGATTTATTTTTTAAATCTCTGAAACAGTTTATATAACATGGGCAAATAAAAAATAAAAAGTATCTTCTTCATTGTGGTTAATCAGTTGGCTTTAACTGATTTAATACAGAGACAAGTTAGATATTTTAATTTAATGTAGTATTGTAGTATAAGCTTGCAGTTTGGGGTAAGAAAAAAATTTCTAAGTTTAATTTCCAGCTCCATTACTGTCCGTCTTAAGGCATTTAACTCCCTCAGATTTGGTTTTCTTAGATACAAATTGAGGATAATGCTAATGGCTGTGATGCTGGATTATTCTAAGGCTCAAATTACATAGAGCACATGTAAGATACTTTATAAACTACAATACTGACATATATAACTTGCTCTGAATCTAATCTTGATGGTCAGTCCTTCTGAGATTGCTTCCAGCTGCCAGAATTCAAGACACATTTGACTTGGATGAGGGCTGAGGAAGCAGACAAATGGTTTTGAAATGACTAGAAATTTCAGTAGTTTCTCTGTGAGCAGTGATGGAAAAGATAGTTCTCATTTTTATAAAAACAATAATCTTAAACTAAATGGCCAGAGAAAAGGAGGATAGACTGAGGATTTGACCAGTATTGTGGACGTTGCTCTAGCAGGGGAACAGGAGACAAAAAAAAAAAAAAAATTACTTTTCTTTTCTCAGACAAACCTAACCAATCACAAATGAAGCCTACACTTTATTTTCACTAGTATCCCAAGAAAGTCACCTTGGATGGGGTTTGTTTTCTCTCCTGGTTCACATCTAGACATCACGTTGGGGGAAACTGATTTTTGATCAGTGAAACATAAAATCACAGTTCTACATATTTAGTCCTGACTCAGCATCAGTTAGTGGGAGTGCGTACTAAATTATGTGTCCAAAATTTGAAAACAGAAGATGTATCCTGGGATTTAAGCTAATCATTTAACCCTCTAAATCTTACTTTCCTGATAACTCTGTAAGTATGCTGTGCTAATTGCATAAGATAATGTGTAGACAAACTCATTGTAAGCTGTAATTATGTCATACACATAACAACAATAAACATAACTTTGAACAAAATGAATATTTTTATTTTGATAAGCAATAGCTGAACTTGGTTGCTGTGTTCCACAAAGCACATTGAGAGCAGTTTAAGAAAAATGATGCTGTTAAAGTGCTACACTCAATATGCCAGCAAATTTGGAAAACTCAGCAGTGGCCACAGGACTGGAAAAGGTCAGTTTTCATTCCAATCCCAAAGAAAGGCAATGCCAAAGAATGTTCAAACTACTGCACAATTGCACTCATCTCACACGCTAGCAAGATTATGCTCAAACTCTTCAAGCTAGTCTTCAGCAGTAGGTGAACTGAGAACTTCTTCCAGATGTACAAGCTAGATTTAGAAAAGGCAGAGGAACTAGAGATCACATTGCCAACATCTGTTGGATCATAGTAAAAACAAGGATTCAAAAAAAAAAATCTACTTTTGCTTCATTGACTATGCTAAAGCCTCTGACTGTGTGGATTACAGCAAATTGTGGAAAATCCTTATAGAGATGGGAATACCAGACCACCTTACCTGTCTCCTGAGAAGCCTGTAGGCAGGACAAGAAGCAACAATTAGAACCAAACATGGAACAAAATTGGGAAAGGAGTACATCAAGGCTGTATATTGTCACCCTGTTTATTGAACTTATATGCAGAGTACATCATGCAAAATGCTGGGCTGGATGAAGCACAAGCTGGAATCAGTGTTGCTGGGAGAAATATCAATAACCTCAGATATGCAGATGACATCACCCTTATTGCAAAATGTGAAGAGGAACTGCAGAGCCTCTTGATGAAAGTGAAAGTGGAGAGTGAAAAAGCTGGCTTAAAACTCAACATTCAAAAAACAAAGATCATGGCATCCAGTTCCATCACGTTATGGCAAATAGATGGGGAAAAAGTGGAAACAGTGGCAGATTTTGTTTTCTTGGGCTCCAAAATCACTGTGGACAGTGACTGCAGCCTTGAAATGAAAAGATGTTTGCTCCTTGGAAGAAAAGCTATGACAAACCTAGATAGCGTATCAAAAAGCAGAGACATCACTTTGCTGACAAAGGTCTATATAGTCAAAGCTATGGTTTTTCCAGTGATCATGTATGGATGTGAGAGTTGGACCATAAAGAAGGCTGTGTATGTGTGCTTAGTCACTCAGTTCTGTCCAAATCCTTGCAATCCCATGGACTGTAGCTTGCTGGGCTCCTTCGTCCATGGGGATTCTCCAGGCAAGAATACTGGAGTGGGTTGCCATGCCCTCCTCCAGGGGATCTTCCCAACCCAGGAATGGAACCAGGGTCTCCTGCATTGCAGGCAATTCTTCACCAGCTGAGCTACCAGGGAAGCCTAAGGAAGAAGGCTGAGAGCTGAAGAATTGATGCTTTCAAATTGTGGTGCTGGAGAAGACTCTTGAGAGTCCTTTGAACAGCAAGGCGATCAAACCAGTCAATCCTAAAGGAAATCAACGCTGAATATTCATGGGAAGTACTGATGCTGAAGCTGAAGCTGAAGCTCCAATACTTTGGCCACCTGATGCAAAGAGCCCACTCTGGAAAAGACTCCAATGCTGGGAAAGACTGAAGGCAAAAGGAGAAGTGGTGGCAGTGGATAAGATGGTTGGATGACATCACTGACTCAATGGACATGAGTTTGAGCAAACTCTGGGAGACGGTATAGGACCGGGAAGCCTGCTGTGTTGCAGTTCACGGAGTCACAAAGAGTTGGATATGACCGAGTGAGTGAACAACAACAATTCCAGGGACTCCTAAGCTTAGCTGTACATTGGAGCTACCTGGGGGATCTTTACATCAAAATCTCTTTGAGTGGGTCCTGGGTATTTCCATCTGCAGCTTAGGCCTCACCCAGGAAACTGTAGACTCTTTTTTATCAACTGCCCGGTGGCTCAGTGGTAAAGAATCCACCTGCAATGCAGGAAACGTGGGTTTGATCCCTAGGTAGGGAAGAGCCCCTGCAGAAGGAAATGGCAATCCACTTCAGTATTCTTGCCTGGGAAAATTCCATGGACAGAGGAGCCTAGCGAGCCAGTCCTTAGGGTTGCAAAGAGTCGAATGCAACTTAGGGACTTAACAACGTCAATGAATCCTTACCTGGTGTCCAGGCTTCCCAGGACTAAGTCAGATTTCCATCAAACAGGCAAGGGTTGTTGCTACCGAAGGTTCCTAGTAGCTTCCACTGGCTCACTTTCCCAGGTGTTTTTTTCCCCTTTCTTTTCCCCTATCGGTTGCTCATAGCTTTGCGCATATTAGCGAGATTTCCCTCTTTTACTGCCTGGAACTTCCTTGCTCAGTCAGCAGATCTTTGACACTTTCACTATCTGTCTTTCCTTCTTTAATTTCTTTTCAGAGACTTTAAGATCAAAGCTTTCAGGAGAAAGGAAAATACAAGAGCCCCTGCCTTGGCAGAACATAGCATTTCTTCCTCCCTACAATGTCAAAAGCTTTATTTTCTCTCTTTTACCCATCCAAAGAGAATTTTCCCCCTTGCTTTACTTGCCTCAGCTTTTTTCTCTACTTGGATAACCTTCTCCAGTGAACTTAGTGTTCCTAGAAGAGATTATTGATACATTGTATAATTCCATGATAGTTTTTCTTAGCAGCTGAGTTCAGTTCACATATTAGAAGTCTCCCATAAAAATTGCTTTAGAAACATTTCTTAAAGGAATACAGTCCCTTTGGAGACATTTACAGAAGAATTAAACATACACTTGATATCATTTCTGTATCAGTTAGAATTAGGTTTGGCTGCATGTGTCAGGAAGCTAAAATTAAAACTGATTTAAAAAGAGAAGTTAATTTCTCTCCTATGTAAAAGAAGTCTGGAGGCCAACACTCAAGTCTGGGGAGACATCTTCATTATTGATTCAGCTCCTTTTATGTTCCTGGTACATATAAGCCATTCCAGTGTGTGACTTTTATTATCAAGGGCACCTCATGGTCAAAGATGCCTGCGGGAACTCTAATTATCACCAGGCAGTGGGAAGAAGGAAGAAAAGGAAGGCAAATGGGTGGATGGCCCATTTGAGGTAGTTGCCTTCCTCCAACCCACACTTCGGGTTACATTTCATTGACTAGAATGCGCTCGTAAGGTCACATCTGGCCTCAAGGGAGGTGGGGAAAAGCAGTCTTGAAAGAAGGCATTGCCACTCCAAATAAAATAGAATTCTATGCAATACTGCCATCTGTAGCGACCTGGATGCAACTAGGGATTATCATACTGTTGGGCTGCACCCCAAAGGCCTGTCAGGACTGTGCTTGCCCAGCTTCAAGACCTAAGGAAGAGGCCAGAGTGAGCAACAAAGTCATCAATGGTTTAATGATTTAATGATCCTACTGTGCAGCACAGGGAACTATATTCAATATCCTGGAATAAAGCATAACAGAAAAGAACATAAAAAAGAATGTGTATGTATTTGTAAAACTGAGTAACTCTGCTGTACAGCAGAAGTTAATGCAACGTTGTAAATCAACTATACTTCAATAAAAAATAAATTAATTTGAAAAATCAAGTTCTATTGCTAAAGGAGGGGAGAATGGATACTTTCTGGCAACTAGCAAATTTTTCCAAGGGCTTTGCAGGTGGCTCAGTGGTAAAAAATCTTCCTGCCAGTGCTGGAGATCCAGGTTCAATCCCTGGGTTGGGAAGATCCCCTGGAGAAGGAAATGGCTACCCTTTCCAGTATTCTTGTCCAGGAAATCCCATGGACAGAGGAGCCTGGCAGGCTATAGTCCATGGGGTTGCAAAGGAGTCAGACAGGACTTAATGACTAAACAACAGTAACTTTTCCAGTTTTATACCACGTCTAATGGGTTGCCTGTTTTTAAGTTAAATCATCATTCTTGTCATCTTTCCAACTTGTTCTATTTTGCATTTCTCTTCCAACATTTCTCCCTTAACTTCTTCCCAGATGAAGAAGAGAGTTTTAGAAGGAAGATGATTATTATGAGCATGTTAGTGATAGTAAAATTTATAAGACCGAAAGGCAGAAAGGTCAGTGATAGACCTAGGGCTTCAATGGTCTTGACCAGTACTGGAATAAATGGTAGGATATTTGCTATGGGTAGAGATGTTTTAGGTAATAATTGAGAATCATAATGTAAGAAAGACTATATTCCTTATTCAAGTATCTTTTTAAAAATAATTTAAACATTTTTTATCAATGCAACACACAAACATAATTCAAAAAGTCATATAATATTATGAACATTTTAACAAAACATGGTAGTCACCACTCACCTTTATCTCAGCTTTGAGACTAGTCTATGAAACAGAATCACTTTAAAATCTCCAGTTTTGCTAATATTTACCTTCATATTTATAAATTATATGCCTATACTGCCATTTCTTGATTTTTAAAGAATTTTAATTAAAAAATAATCTTTGGCTTTCTAAGACCCCAGGACACAAGAATTTAGCTTTCTTATACTATTCCAATCCTTGCTTTATTGCCTTCCTCTCCCTCTTTCCTCACTCTCTCAGTATGGTTATATCAAAATTTTATGTTAATAGTTTCTTACATTATTATGATTATAAAAATACTGTTCTCTGATAGACCATATGGTCGTCCTATGATTATAGTTCCTTACTTTTAATTTTTCCAGGAGTTAATAATTGTCTCTTTTTAAACTTCATCTGCTTAGTTTTCTACATACTTATTCCTTTCCAAATTATTCAACAAATTCTAAAAAAACTCATTTAGTATCAATTGTGGAGAAGGCAATGGCACCCCACTCCAGTACTCTTGCCTGGAAAATCCCATGGACGGAGGAGCCTAGTAGGCTGCAGTCCATGGGGTCGCACAGAGTTGGACACGACTGAGTGACTTCCCTTTCACTTTTCACTTTCATGCATTGGAGAAGGAAATGGCAACCCACTCCAGTGTTCTTGCCTGGAGAATCCCAGGGATGGGGAAGCCTGGTGGGCTGCCGTCTATGGGGTTGCACAGAGTCGGACACGACTGAAGTGACTTAGCAGCAGCAGTATCAATTGTATTCCATAAGTTTCCAGATTTTTGTGTTTGTGACCCCTGGAACTTTCCATCTCTTGCTCCAGTTTTGATCATCACTCCTTCGACCATTTATACAGATGCTATCCTGAATCTTCACCACCATCTTGGAAACTTCCTTGACATCTGCTTTTGGCTCACCTTTTTTCCTGGGCTTTATGTCTTTTTTTTTCCTTGGTGTATTTTCTTTAGTAGCTTCTGAGAAAATGTGAAAAGATAGGAAACTGGTTGAGATTCTGAATGTTTAAAACTGACTTTTATTTACTTTCACAAATAGATTTCTAGGTTAGCTCAAAATTGTAGGTTAGAAATTATTTCTCCTTGGATGTTTTAAGTGTTTCTCTAGAGTGTTCTGGCTTCCAGATGTCATTGTAATGTTCCTATATTAATATACAACCTATTTTTCCTTTCCCACACTCCTAATGAAGGAAAGTATCTTAGTTTCTTCCTTCCTGGAAGGATCTTCAGTTTATCTATTGCTCTGAAATGTCATCAAAATAAGCTTTGATGTGAGTCTTCACCCCTTGTGCTGGGTGCCAGGAGGGTATGTTAACCTGAAAATTCAAGTCCTTCAGTTTTGGAGAAATTTATGATTTCTTTAATTATATCTGGTTTTTGGTTTCCCTTTGTGGAAGAAATTTCAGGTGAAATATATATATACATATATATTTTTAGGTTACTCATGCTAACAACATGGAGATATGTGCTTTGTACGTTTTCTTAAGCTTCCAAGAAAGGATCAAAAGGCCTCTGAGATAAATTATAGACCATGAGTTGGTCAATATACATCTGAAACTTGAGTTAGATGGGGAATTTTGAAAGTTGACAGACCCACTGTTCTCAGTGAGGACATATCTCTCTGACTTGGACTAGTTCACATTCCCTGAAGACTCATATTAATAGACAGTCATCAACTAGAGCTAGTCCAACAGATTAGCTCTAGTGATATCATGATATAATATATATATATTTGATTTTTGTCCCCAGTTCCTGGTACAGAGCTCCTAAAACCCTCTAAGTGATAGGGAGTTATAGGAACATATGTTATTATAAATACTTGGTCTTCTTGACACAGAGCTTCTAAGACCCTTGGAGTCCCTGGGGTGATGAGTATCCTTTTGTATGCTAAGGGGATGACTGGTGGCTGGGGTTCCTAAATAACTTCACAATTGGGGCTGGTTGCCAGAAAGACCAAAGCATGATTAGAAGACCTCCGGGGAGGAGAGGGAGGCTGGGGATTGAGTTAATTGCCTATGGCAAGAGATCTAATCCATCATGCCTATGTAATGCAACCTCCATTAAAACCTTCTAAACTATGGGGCTCAGAGAGCTTCAAGTGCTGGGAGGGTGGTGCACCTCAACTCCATGGGACAGAAGATCCTGTGCTCAGGACCCTTCCAGACTTTGCTCTCTATTCCTCTTCGTTTGGCTCTTCATTTTTATTCTTTATAAAAGCTAGTAAATGTAAGTAAGGTGCTTTCCTTTACTTCTGGGAGCTGTTAGAGAAAATGATTGAACCTGAAATGGAGGTTGTGGGAACTCCCTGAATATATATCCAGTTCATTAAAAGTCCTGGCGCAACTAGCATCTGAAGCGGAGGCAGTCTTTGGGGCTGAGACCTTAACTCGTGAGCCCTTTGCTGCTGCTGCTGCTGCTGCTAAGTTGCTTCAGTCGTGTCCGACTCTGTGCCACCCCATAGACGGCCTCCTACCAGGCTCCTCTGTCTCTGGGATTCTCCAGGCAAGAACACTGGAGTGGGTTGCCATTTCCTTCTCCAATGCATGAAAGTGAAAAGTGAAAGTGAAGTCGCTCAGTCATGTCCGACTCTTAGCGATCTCATGGACTTCAGCCTACCAGGCTCCTCCGTCCATGGGATTTTCCAGGCAAGAGTACTGGAGTGGGGTGCCATTGCCTTCTCCAGTGAGCCCTTTAGCTGATGCTTATTCCAGGTGGTTAGTGTCACAGTTGGGTTAAATTCTAGGACACCCAGCTGGTGTCTGGAAAGTTGGAAAATTGGTTGTTGGTGTAGGGGAAAAAACCCCACACTGTTAGTGTCAGAAGTCTTCTGTGGCTAGAAAAGATCAAAGAAGCTATCAATGGGTCAGAGCCTATTAGAAGTCTGACGGCATTCTGATTTCTGCTGTCACTACTGCTGTACCTCTAAGTTCCTCAAAATTGGTTTCCCCAGGTGTGCATATTCAATCTTTGGGAACTGACCAGATGCTTAGATATGGGGGAATAGGTGGGGCTCAGGCTGGGTGGGTGACGGTTTCTGCCTTGCAACACCCTGAGGCATGATGGATCATTATTTGGAGCAAATAAAAGCATGATTTTTCCTTTCTTGCACTCCTAAGAAGGAAAGTTTCTTAGTTGGGTTTAGTTGAGGATATGCCAATGTTATAAAAATCAATTCTTTATGTCCTTCCAACTTTCTAACTTTTAATCAGAAGTCGTAAATTGAGCTCCATTGACCTAATCAAGTCTGAAATTTTCTTTTGTTTTTTATTTATATAATATTCGCAATGTTATCTGGCAACATTTAAAAGTTTAAGCATGTGTATGTGCTAAGTCGCTTCAGTTGTATCCAACTCTTTGTGACCCTATGGACCGGAGCCCACCAGTCTCCTCTGTTCATGGGATTCTCCAGGCAAGAATACTGGAGTGGGTTGCCATTTCCTTCTTCAGGGGATTTTCCCAACCCAAAGATTGAACCCATGTCTCTTACATCTCCTGCATTGGCAGGTGGGTTCTTTACCACTAGCACCACCTGGGAAGCATTTTTTACAAATATTTGGGGCTCTAGTTTTTATTCTTGCCTGGATGATCCTCACAGACAGAGGAGCCTGGTGGACTACAGTCCATGGGGTCTTAAAGAGTCAGACACCACGGAGCGACTAAGCACAGCACAGCACACAGCTTTTATTACAAAAAAAAAAAAAAGAAAAGAAAAAAAGAAAAACAGATCTGGTAGCAGTGGATCAAAATTACCACATAGAGACATGCATTCTCCTGGTAACCTGCTTCATTTTTTCAGATTACTTCCTGGACTCATTGGGCATTTGAGTTTGTGTTCCTGTGTCCCTTGCTTTTATCCATCACAACATGTCCACAGCTAATGACTGAAGTTGAGTCTTGGGTCTGCAGCTGTGTCCAGGCTTTTCTGCATAATTTCTGACTTGTTTTTATCCTTGATTTCATCTCTGGTTTATGGTGTTTCTGTCCTCCTGTGGATGGGACATTCATGGCTACGGTCTCTGGATTTGACTCTCAGTTTCTCTAAAGTTATTGGGCTCAGTAAATCCCCAAGGTTTTCCTACTCCAGGACACTTTTAGTAGGTAAAATATTTCTACTAGAGCAGATCCTTTGCACTTAGTCCCTAGTATTGGTCTGCTAGGTTGATGTCCATGCGGGATCTGCTGTTATCTACCGTAAGGGAAAATTCAGACAAGGAATCTATCAAGGGAGATCCCAAGTAAATATAGAGCCCTGCAGTTGGTAGATGTCCCAGGGGAGGGTCCTGACCTAGGAATCCAAGTGCTTCTTGATATAATGATGCTGGAAAATAAGCTCACCTGGGAAGCTCATCTCAGATGTGGTTTTGATAAGGGTTGGTGAGAAGGGCCCAGGGGAGACACCAAGTATGGCAAACAATGAGTTGTGTAACAAATTGAACTCCAGAGTGGGCTAGGTAAGAAAAGTCTTTGTGAATGATAAGGTTGAATGTTGATTCTGTGTCCAGGAAGGCCAGCTGCCCAGAATCTCTGAGAAAAGTTAGTTGATATTATGTGACAGTCCAATACAGATTGATAAGGGATAATAAGATTGCAGACCCTTTTACGCTTTAAAGTGTCAAATTTTCATAGAAAATTGTCATATTAACACCAAGAACAGAAGGGCAGGGACCATGAATATCATCTGACTTAATCTCCTAATTTTATAGTGTGTTTTATAGTATATATATGTATGTATATATAGAGAGTGTATAGTCAACTAAGCAACTAAACTACCACCAAAAGTTCATTTGCTACCCTCGTAGCTCAGTTGGTAAAAAATCTGCCTGCAGTGCAGGAGATCTGAGTTCGATCCCTGGGTTGGGAAGATCCCCTGGAGGAGGAAACGGCAACCCACTCCAGTATTCTAGCCTGGAGAATCTCATGGACAGAGTAGCCTGGCAGAGAGTTGCAAGAGTTGGAGGCAACTTAGCTACTAAACCACCACCATATATATAGTGTAATTGGTGAGACTGATTCATGTAAATTCTATAAAAGTTGAAAAACCACGGTGACAACGGTAATCCCATTTCTATATTCCATCCTTCCAATATATTTTCTATATAGATATATGTATATACATATTTACTTACTTTACAAGAGGAATCACACTGAATTTAGGCTTGTATTGTTTTACTCTTATTTTTATTTTCATGATATATGAGCATTTCTTCATGTTGTTAAATACTCGTTAAAGTACAAGTTTTTAAAAATTTTATTTTATTTTCTAAGTATAAGTTTTAATGGCTTTATATTTCATCATCTGGATCTAAAACATTTGATCATGCCCTTGTTAGATATTTGAATTATTTTCAATTTTTGTCACTAATAAAAATCATGCTGGGATGTTGCTGCTGCTGTCACTTCAGTTGTGTCCGACTCTGTGCAACTCCATAGACAGCAGCCCACCAGGCTCCCCCATCCCTGGGATTCTCCAGGCAAGAACACTGGAGTGGGTTGCCATTTCCTTCTCCAATGCATGAAAGTGAAAAGTGAAAATGAAGTCGCTCAGTCGTGTCCGACCCTCAGCCACCCCATGGACTGCAGCCTACCAGGCTCCTCTGTCCATGGGATTTTCCAGGCAAGAGTACTGGAGTGGGGTGCCATTGACTCTATTATAAAGCTTTGAATCTCTGAATATTTCTTCAGATTAAATTCCAAGAAGAGAAATTAATTAACTCTTATGAGTGCTAAAGTTTTTTCAGCTTTTCAGTTCATTTGCTTGAGTTTTCTAGATAGATATATGAAAATCATGCAAAATTTCACTACTTCCTTTTCAACAATTATAAACTTTATTTATGTTTCTTGTCATATTGCATTGGCCAGACGTTACAGAGTAATGTTAAATAATTAAGGTTATAGTGTACATACTGCCTTGCTTCAGTTTTTAATGGAAAAGCTCTAGTGCTATATTTCCATATTTCACATGCTTGTATTTTATTTAGGAATTTTTCATTTATATTCATAGATAAAATTGGCCTGTAGTTTTCTTTTTCTATGCTTTCTTTGTCAAGTTTTGTGATAGGGTATGCTAGCTTTGTAAAATATAATAGGTTTCTCTTCTGTGGAGACATTTCCTGTGTCAAGAAGAGATAGCAATTTCCAACACGCAAACATGCTGGATGTTTGACAGGCCGGTCGGGTGGCTTTCTTTCAAAGATACAGACAGAAGATACATAATTGAATTCCCACACTGAGCTCAAACTGGTTATCCTGTCAGCAAGCTGGCATGTAAAATGATGTGCAATTGCTTCAATTACAGAAATTGAAGCGTTTAGACAATTTTCCCTCTTCTGTTTGAGATGCAGGCTCTGTCTCTGAGTTTGAAGCTGTCAGGCATCCAATTTAGCCACTTCCAGATTGGAGGAGTTTGCTGTAGGCCATTGCTGGCCCCATTGCTACAAGAGTGTCGATATGTCAACTGTCATCCCCAAGGAGATCTTGATCCCCATTATATACTTTTTCCACTGGCCCCTTGGCTAGGAGACTTTCCAGTATGTTTATGGGAAAGATGCTCAACAGTTAAAACTCACCTTTTTGAAAGATCCTCAGAACTGACCCCACCACCTATCTTCTGGTAGCTCTCCAAATTCAGATCTGGCAGGGCTGAGCTCTACTCATTTGCCCGTGCAAATATTGAGACAGTAGCAGAGATGAGGAAATGATTAGTTTAACTCATTAATTTGCTAAACACTGTCAATGCTGTTTCCCATGTATCCCAGGAATCCATCCTTTTTTTTTTCCATGCTCACTGCTACTCAGAGGCCACTATCAGCTCTCACCTGGATTATTGCAAACAATGCTAATTGGTCTTATTCTTTCTAGTCTTTCCCCTACTCTAGTCCAACCATCCTCAAGCCAGCCACAGTGATATTTCTAAATTATCACTAAGTCGATCAGTAATCTGATTTGTTTACCTCTGCCTTAAAAATCTCCAAATGATTTCCCAAGGGATTTTAGATAAAGAAAGAACTCCTTGGCATAACTTATATAGCAAATCTGCAAAGTTCTTCCCCTATCTTTCCTCTCTTGCCTGACTTTCTGCATTGCCCCCTGTAATCTGGCTTTCCAGGAATTCTTACCACTTCTTCTAATGCACCACACTTCTCTGTTGTACATGCTTTCCTTTGCCTAAAAAGCTACTACCTGGCTACTGTTTACTTATCACTCACAAGTCGAATTGGATATCGTTTTCTATGGATGCTTTCCTGACGTCTCTAGGTTGGTATGGTGACTCTATTTTTTCCCTCATAGCACTTGTACTGGGGCTTCCCAGGTGGCTCAGCAAGTAAAGAATCTGCCTGCAATGCAGGAAATGTGGGTTTTATACCTGGATCAGGAAGATCCCCTAGAGAAGGGCATGGCAACCTATGCCAGTATTCTTGCTGGAAAAATCCCATGAGCAGAGGAGCTTGGTGGGCTATGGTTGATGGGGTCACAAAAAGTTGGACATGACTGAAGTGACTGAGCATACACACACACACTCACAGCACTTATATCATAGCAAAGTGGAGAGTGAAAAAGTTGGCTTAAAGCTCAACATTCAGAAAACGAAGATCATGGCATCTGGTCCCATCACTTCATGGGAAATAGATGGGGAAACAGTGGAAACAGTGTCAGGCTTTATTTTTTTGGGCTCCAAAATCACTGCAAATGGTGACTGCAGCCATGAAATTAAAAGACGCTTACTCCTTGGAAGGAAAGTTATGACCAACCTAGATAGCATATTCAAAAGCAGAGACATTACTTTGCCAACAAAGGTTCATCTAGTCAAGGCTATGGTTTTTCCTGCGGTCATGTATGGATGTGAGAGTTGGACTGTGAAGAAGGCTGAGCGCCAAAGAACTGTGGTGTTGGAGAAGACTCTTGAGAGTCCCTTGGACTGCAAGGAGATCCAACCAGTCCATTCTGAAGGAGATCAGTCCTGGGATTTCTTTGGAAGGAATGATGCTAAAGCTGAAACTCCAGTACTTTGGCCACCTCATGCGAAGAGTTGACTGATTGGAAAAGACTCTGATGCTGGGAGGGATTGGAGGCAGGAGGAGAAGGGGACGACAGAGGATGAGATGGCTGGATGGCATCACTGACTCGATGGACGTGAGTCTGAGTGAACTCCGGGAATTGGTGACGGACAGGGAGGCCTGGCGTGCTGCAATTCATGGGGTAGCAAAGAGTTGGACACGACTGAGCGACTGAATTTAACTTAACTTAGCTGAACTGATGATAGCATATTTCTCAGCATACAGTAGGTGCTTAATAATATCTTAAATGAATAAAATGTATTTTTGCCTCTTGGAGAGATCTCTTCCATAACCCATAAGAAATTCAATTTTGTGACTGGAAAAGGTGACCCCACGTGAAAAGAAAATTGAATTCAACTTTCACTTTTAAACTTGAGGGATAACTCAATAGTTGTTGGGTAAATAAATGGATTAAGAGGTTGTGTACATTGTATTCAATGCCTGGCACAGTACAATAGGAATTATTCTTTATTTGAGATCAGAAGACCAGGTTGCGTCTCCAATCCTTTACTTACCATTTATGTGATTTGAACAAGTGTCATTATTATTTACCATCTCAATGTCATCATCTGAAAAAGACAGCTGTAACCCCAGCTTGTCACATAGATGTACTGAAGTGACATATTTATTTAAGCACAATGTGTAAGTGACCGCATCAAGATGGCAATATAGGTCAATTCCTGTTTCATTGTAGGTCAGTCTGTTTCACAAGAAGATCCATAGACAAGACAGCGCTGTGAAAATCCTAGAAGTGGGCGTAAATCTGAAGGACACTCTAGGTCACAGAGACAGAGAGGGACCACATCAGAAAGTAAGAGGAGTGGCTCCACTCAGACCACATGCTCCTCCCCAGGCCAGCACGTTGCCACACCTAGTGGGTCCCTCTGGGCCTATGGCTTCTCCAGTGGGAAAAGGAGAACCCAAGGTGGACACTCAGCTCTCTCAGTATAGTGGGGCATCTCCCAGGTGGCCCACCTGTGTCTTGACTCATGATAGTCACAGGAGAATCTGCAGGGTTTAATTATCAGGGATCAGACAGAGTCAGAGAAGGGGGACAAGGCTGATAGTCATCAATCTTTAGAACTTGGTGGGTCATACACTTGCTTGAGCAAAACCTGAGCAGAAATCATGAGCAGTGACTCTGCTCATTTGCAGAACCAAGCTGATGACCCTTTCTGGCCAGTGAGTTCAGTTGGTAGTTCTGCCTGATTTGAGTTCCCAGTCAATGAGCTGTCTTGGCTGTGAAGCCCTCCTATGGCTTTGCCCTGACAAGAAAGCAAATATGCAGCCTTGTCCAACTGCTCAGCCTAGTCTCCAGTTCTACCCAACCAGGAAGCCTAGCCAGACAACCCAGGCAGCCATAGAGCCCACCCTACAGCTATGCTTGGGCAGAATCTATGCCAGAGACCCTACCCAACTGTTAAGTATAGTCTCTAATCCTGTACCACCAGGGACCCTGGACAGTGATCC
Organism: Bos javanicus; assembly: GCF_032452875.1. NCBI lineage: Eukaryota > Metazoa > Chordata > Mammalia > Artiodactyla > Bovidae > Bos > Bos javanicus. The sequence continues at coordinate 22,951,256 of NC_083892.1, forward strand.
TAGGCATCCTTGGAACTCAGCTTACAGTACTATAGAGAGGCAGAACTCAATCTACAGCCCTGCCCCACAGCATAGCTCAACCTATAATCCTGCTTGATTGTTCAACACAGACTGCATCCTTGCCTGTCCTGGGAGCCCAGCCAGTGATGTGATCCAGTCCTAATGAGGGAGATTGTACAGCAACAGCAGCACTGCCTGACTCCAGAGCAGAGTCTTTAGCCCTGGCCAGATGCAGTATATAGAGGACCCTCCTCATCAGTGATTCCAGCCAGTCACCTTGTACAACAGTGGAGCATAGCCAGGCAGCCTTCCTGGTCATGAAGTCCTGCCTAGGTCCTGCCCAACTTTGAGGCATAGCGTGTGGTCTTGCCTGATTGCAGAGCACAGCCTATGGTCTTATCTGAGTGCATTGCTCTGCCTGCAGCCCTGCCTGAACATAGAGTCCAGCCAGTGGCAATAGCCTCCTGGGAAGAACAGCCAGAGATGCTACCCAGCCAGGAGTGACTATGGAGCCCACTCTGCAGATTTGCTCAGCTGTAATCTTATAGCCCAAAGAACTAGCCAAAGAAGAATACACTAAGCTGAAAGCTAGCAGAAAGAAGGAACAGGTAAGAATTAGAGCAAAAATGAGTAAACTATAAAATAGGAAAACAGTGGAAGAGATGAACAAAACCGTAAGTCAAGTTTTTGAAAAATAAACAAGATGACAACTCTTACCTGGACTAACAAAAGAGAGAGAAAGACAGAGATACAAAGAGGACCCAATGGAACAGAATGAAGAACCCAGAAATAAACTCATGCCTCAACTAATGTCCCCTAATATTTGACAAGGGAGCCAAAATACTCAATGGTGAGAAAGTAGTCTCTTTAAAAAATGTGTCAGGGAAACTGGATTTTCACATGCAAAAGAATGAAATTGGACCTGTATCTTACACCACTCATAAAAAATTAACTCAAAATAGATTAAAGACTTAAATGCAAGACCTGAAACCATAAAACTCCCAGAAGGTTGCAGAGACAAAAACATTCTTGACATTGGTGGTGGCAATGATTTTATGGATATGACAGCAGAAGCACAAGCAATAAAAGCAAAATAAACAAGTAAGACCACATCAAACTAAAAAGGCTCTGCATAGTGAAAGAAACATCATCAATCTACAGAATGGGAGAAAATATTTTCAAACCATCTATCTGATAAAGGGTTAATATCCAAAATATGTAAAGAACTCAATAACAAAACCGTAAACTATCTGATTGAGAAAAAAATGGGCAAAATGCCTGAATAGATGTTTTGCAAAGAAGATATTCAAATGGCCAACCAGTAAACAAAAACTGCTCAAGAAACTAAAAAATAGGGAAATGCAAATCAAAGCGTAATGGTCAACTCTAGCATTAAGGACCTAGGTTCCTTCCACCTTTCGGCTCTGCCATCCTTGGTATGATGGTTCGTCCTCAGACTCGCTCTTCTCCTGATCAGAAGATGACTGAAAAGAAGGAGAGGTTTGTTTGTTTGCTTTCTTTCTTGGTATGTATCTTTTTAATCAGTGAGGAAAAGCTTTTGTAAGAAGCTCCCATCAACTCATCCTCATGGCTCAGTGGCCAAAATTGCATGACATGCCCGATCCTAAACCATTCACTGGCAAGGGGAATGCAACCAGCATGACTGGCTCACTCTAACCTTGACTCGCCCCCTGGAGGGAGAAAGACCCAATTCTGAAGTATATGGCTAGGTAGAGGATAGTGGAGCAAAATCAGGCCTGAGAGAAAGTAGGGAAAGGGGACAAATGATTGCAGAGTTGGCAATTGACAGCGTTTGCTACAGTAGGTGATAAACAACTATGATAGATGTTTGAGCAGGAGTTGGACATGACTAGCTCTTCATGTTAAAAAAAATCCTGTCATTAGTGTGCAGTTTAGTTTTGTAGACAGAACAAATGGGGTAATTCTATGAGAAGTCCAGCAACCAACCTATCTATCTATCTATACATATATGGAATTGGAGCTAAATGTTTCCTTGGGCCATGCTCTCTACCTTCAGGGATAAAGGGGAGCTGAGGGGTGGGGAGGTTCCAGGGGAGAGTAAAAGGTTTTCATTTGGGATTTGCCAGGAAGTCTTTCATGGTACTGTGACAAGCAGGCAACTTCTTCAAAATCCAGATGATCGTATGGTCCACTCGGAAGGGTGCTGTCATCACAGAATCCCAGCTTGCTGGAGCTGCATGTGACCTTGAAGTCAACTAGCTCAAGACTTTTATTTTACAAATGAGGAAACTGGAACCCAGACAACAGAAGTGACTCATTAAATTCCTGTTTGTACATGGCTGAGTGGCAACCAAACCAGACTTTCTTCACTCTCAGCCCTGTGCTGTTTATAATGGGTTCTCTCGGTCAGCTTTTTAGGGGGCCTATGTGTGCATTAAGGGGGTGCTGGAAAGGTTCTGTAGGCCCTCTCCCTATGTTTGTTATCCTTGACAATAAGTCTATTGTTGGAATCGAAAAGCAAAGAAAACACACACACACACACACAATGGGATTCACCTCCCATTTGGTAGAATATCTATGATAAAAAAAAAAAAAGAGGTAAGTGCTGGGGAGAATGTAGAGAAAAGGGAACCCTTGTGCACTGTTGGTAGGAATATACATTGGTATAGCCACCATGGAGTTTCCTAAAAAAATTAAAACTAGAACTTCCATATTATTCAGCAAACCCACTTCTGATATATATTCAAAGGAAGTGAACCCCATCTCAAAGAGATATCTGCACTTCCACACTCATTGCAGCATTATTCACAATAGCTGAGACATGAAACCCATCTAAGTGTTTGTCCATCCATGGATGAATGGATAAAGAAAATGTGGTATATACACACAACTGAATTTTACCTAACCATAAAAGGAAGGAAATTCTGCCAGTTACAAGTACCTGGATAAACCTTGAGGGCATTATACTAAGTGAAACAAGTCAGAGATTGAAACACAAAAGTGCATGATCATTTATGTTTGGATATTTATATGTGGAGGAGGAGAAGGGGGCAACAGAGAATGAGATGGTTGGATGGCATCACTGACTCAATGAACATGAGTTTGAGCAACTCCGAGAGATAGTGAAGCACAGGGAAGTCTGACGTGCTGCCATCTGTGGGGTTGCAAAGACTCGGACATGACTTAGTGACTGAACAATGATGATAGGATGACTAATTACTGGTATTGTAATGTACAGCATGGTGACTGCAGTTAACCATACTGTGTTATATATATGAAAGCAGCTAAGAGAGTAGATCTTAAAAGTTCTCACCACACATACAAAAAATAGTAACTTTTAAGATGCTAGATATTAACTATCCCTATTCCAGTAATCATTTCATAATATATACATGTATTAAATAATTTTATTATATATCTTGACTTACACAATATTATACATCAGTTCTATCTCAATAAAGCTGGAAGATTTGTGCATTTGCAATTTGAACCATATGATATAATAACTATTAAAAATCAAAAAGTTCAAAAAATTCAGCATAATGTATAAATATCATTAATCATGATACAAAAATGAGGCACTGACACATTGAAGTGATGTGGTATAATAATTCCAGCAATCATTTTTTGAGTGCTTGCTGCCTTCAGAAACTTTACAAGCATCACTTTATCATCTTCTTGGTGGTCCTGGTCTTGATGACATGCCTTCCTTTTGTCGTTGTCGTTTAGCCACTCAGTTGTGTCCACCTCTTTGTGACCTATGAACTGTAGCCTACCAGGCTCCTCTGTCTGTGGGATTTTCCAGGCAAGAACACTGTAGTAGGTTGCCCTTTTCTTCCTCCAGGGGATTTTCCTGACCCAGGGATTGAACCTAAGTCTGCTGCACTGTAGGCAGACTCATTACCACTGAGCCACCGGGGAGGCCCATGTCTTCCCTTTAACACTGAGGTGACTGAGCCTCAGAGAGCTTAAGTAACTTGTCCAATGTCACACACCTGGCAAACGGCTGAACCAAGCTTCAGTTTATTCTGGAATAGTGGAAAGATGGTAGGGATTTGTCCCAGAAAATTTGGGTCCGAGTCTTGCTTCCTTTATTTACTAGTTCTACGTTATGGAGACACATCTCTTAAACCTTTGAGCCAGCTGTCAAAAAAGGATGTTTATCTTATAAAGCAGTCATGAGGATTATAAACACTTTTGCCACTCAGTGGTCTGTATACATTGTTTGTTTACTTCACCACATATTGTTTTCCTAAAGCCCCCAAAAAGAACAATTGTCTCAGTGCCAATAACTTTGGTTCCCTCCATTTTTTTCACCCTTTTATTCTGTTTTGGAGAGAGCCAGAGACTCTATAGCACAGTATAAGAGCAGAGACTTGAACTATGAGAGACCAGGTTCAAATACTGGTCCTACCATTTACTGACTTGGAGAAATTCTTCAACCTCTTCCATCCTTACTTTCTTTAGCTCCCAAATGGGGCCAACAATGGGTCCTATGTAGTAGGATTATTTGTGAGGAATAGATGAGCTAATGCATGTAAGTTCTTTCCCAGTTCATGGTATATCAGAGAGGCTTAATAAATGACAGCAAAAGCAATACCTACGTAAGAAATAATCATAGCATATTATACATTATACACATTATAAAGCACTTTAACTGTAACTAAACCAATTTTATTCTCCAATTGCTCTTGACACTGATATTATTAGTTTCTGCTTTATGAATGAGGAAACCACTGCTCAGAGAATTTTAGTCGTTTTTCCAGAGTTATCCCATCAGGGCTCATTCACACCTAGAAATTCTTACTTTGAGAGCAGTGCTTCATCTATAGTAGCACAGTTCTGGAGAATCAAGGAGAATTTACAGGCTCACAGGGAAGATGGGAGGAATAAGTGAGGTTCACCTGCAGTCTCCAAGAAACAGCTAAGAGGTCAGAGCTACCGAAAAAGTTCAGTGAAGAGAGCAAGCTGGGGAATATTAGTTTCTTGAGAATGCTGAGGAAGTTATTGAACCGGTAAAGTTGAGAGTACAATAGTCCTATTAAATGACCTTTCCTCTCCTCTCACGTTTGTGTGCTATGACCCAGACACAGTTGAATGGTCCATGGGTAGCCATATGGCATTTTTCAGATACGTACTTGGCCATCAACCCTGCTCCATAAACCCCATAACTGGGCAAGGTCAGACTAGAAATGGGGGAATTTCAAGGATTACTAAATGACCATTTGTACTTTATTCAAAGCCACTAAATCTAGCTTCACAGATGGATTTTCTAAGGCATTCTAAGGGGACATCTACTTCCTGAAATCTCAAAGTCTTTAAATAGTGCTTGATATCAACAATCAACAAAGTTGCGATCTTTTTATATAGGACAGCTCAGAGAGATTATGCTATTTTCTCAAGTTCTCACTAGTAAGTGGCAGCACCGGTATTTGACTTACGCCTGCAGATTCATCCTCTCTGTAGATGGAGAGGCAGGGCTCGACTCTAAATCCACTGGTGATGGCACTGAAAGCTTTCAGTGGCAGCTCCTTAAGAGGTGGCAGGTACCAGCTTTAGGGTCGGGTTTGAATCCTGACTCTCCACTTATTGGCTGGATCTTTGGGCAAATGAATGAACCCTCCAAAGTTTCATCTGTGAAATAGTACCAGTTTCATAAGGTTATTTGAAGAAAGTGCACCTTATCTGACCTTACCACTTAGAATCCCATTCCCTAAGCCATCAAATTAACAGTCAGGATACAGACCAGGAAATCCAAGCTGTCTGACTTCAGAGTCCTTAGTCATCATGAGCATGAAGTGTGAGCAGGGCTGGGAAGAGATGGGCTGGAGAGGTTACAATGCACATGGCTTCTTAATCCATCAACGGTGAATATTTAGCGAGCTTTTGCTAAATGTCAAGCACTATCCCAAATACATGTAGTAACTTACTTCATCTTCATAATACTCCTATGATGTGGGAACTCTTGTTAACCCTGTTCCAGAGGTAAGGAACTGAAGCATGGGGTTGTTAAATGTCTTGCTCAGCATCGCACAGTAAGAGGAGTCAAGCAGTTTAGTTTAGGAGTCTACTAATTGCACTGTCCAACTATCCTCCATCACTAATAGGGATTGAAGCAGAGTTTCTTGACCTCTGCAGTACTGGCATGTTGAGTTAGGTAATTCTTCACTGTGGGGCTGCCCTGTAATTGTAGGATGTTAAGCAGCATCCCTGGCCTCCATCCACTAGATGTTGGTATCTCTATCCTCTTGCCAGTTGTGATGAGAAAATGTCTCCAGACATTGACTGTGTGTGTGTGTGTGGGGGGGCGGGGTGGTGGGGGTGGGTGGGAGGTGGTGGTGATGACAAAATTAATTTGAAGCTTGGCTTAACCATTTGCCAGCTGTCTGACTTTGGGCAAGTTGCTCTCTGAGGTTCAATTATGTCATAAATTAAGATTAAAGGGAGACATATTTTAGCCAAGATGATCAGGAAGATAAAACAAAATGATGCCTGTAAAAGTCTTGAACATAGTAAACACTCAACAAATGGTAATTGGGATTATTATTCCATGTTGCCGTGGTTCATTTACACCTCACTTTGTATTAATATCATGATTGACACTTTACGAATCATGCTTACATATGTCATTTCAGTTAACTATGAGGCAAGCAGGGTTTATGATTCCCTTTTCAGACCGTGACATCGAGAACCACCCATCAGTGAAATGAAGCTCACCAACTAGATAAATCACTCCCCCTTTCTTGGGAAGGAGTGAGGGTGTTAAGAGGGTAGGAAAATATTCTTCTAAAATTCCTTCCTTTTGTAACTCAGAATGGAAATCCTCTCTTGTTTATAAAAATTTGAGCAGTATTTCTCACCACTCCTCTCCCATCCCAGCAACAACAGCAATGATAGATAACATTCACTGAGCCTTTACTATGTACCAGAACCTGTGATTAATTTTTTGTCTTGCCTTGTGTTATTTATTCCTTTCAAACGTCCTATAATTATCCTGGAAGTAGATTGATTTCAGAGGTGGCCCCAGTGGGTTTGGGCCCCATGGTTTTTGTATGCTTGCCCCATACTCATGACTTTGGGTAGCACCCTCCCACACCGATTCTGGGTTTGGTCATGTGTCTCTTCTCACGAATGGTCACTGATAGCCTGGGTGCAAGCAGAGACCTGGGAGGTGATGATGCCTCAGGACTTGCCTTTTCGCTCCTCTTGGAAACTTGAGCTGCTGTGTGAACAAGCCCAGGCCAGGCTGCTATGTGATGAGACATTCATAGATCAGTGGCTCCTGTTGTCCTACCTGACCACCCGCCAATTTCAAACAGCTGGCAGCTGACCCCGGATGCATGAGTGAGTACCTCTCAGACCAGAATTGCCCAGATGAATTTAACCCCAATTACCAACCTATAACCATGAGTTGAGAAGGTTTTTTTTTTTTTAAGAGCATTTATTTATTTGGCTGCCTTGGGTCTTTCTTGTAGCCCTTGGCATCTTTCACTGCAGTGCACAGACTCTCTAGTTGCCATGCTGTGGGCTCAGTGGTTGAAATGCATGGGCTTGGTTGTTCCATGGCATGTGGGATCTTAGTTACCCAACCAAGGATGGAACCCATGTCCCCTGCATTACAAGATGGATTCATTAACTACTGGACCACCAGAGAAGTCCCAAAATGGCTGTGTAGGGTTTTTTTTTTTTCAGCTGCTGTGTTTTGGTGTATTTTATTAATGATGCAAAAGAGGCCAACTGAAATGATTTCCTTTTGTAAACGAGGACACGTAGGCTCAAAGAGGCTGAAGAAGTTTCTGTGGTCACACAGCCCATAAGTAATAACATGGGGAAATGATCACTTCACTCCAGACTCTATGCAGCTCCAGCCTGGGCTGAGGAGAGGGATTTAGTGGGAGAAAGGTCAGGAAGTAAACCAGGCACAGAGGTCACAGCAGCTGGGCAAGGTTCAGCTGGAGTTGAGGTTCAGCTGGTGAGGGGGTGTTCGAGTCTATCCTGTTCATCTCCCACTCTTTCTCTTAGTTATTGGGATGAAACCTTGAACGAGAGAGGCTTGCAATGTTGCCTTCACAGGTAGCAAGGGACACATCCGAGGTCATTATTCCTCAGGAAGAAAGACTTTGCAGACCTGCCAGAGGCCATGGGATTCACTGGTCTTACTTTACTGCTGAAACTTTGTCCTCTGACACCATCTCTTAATTTTCACATTTCTCAACATAATAGCTATCCTAACCTTCTCACTTTCCAAACAATAGAAGCGTTCTCACTTCCATTTTGGGGGTACTTTAGGAGATGGTAAGTCTACCCCAGTCCTGGTTTTTCCCGTGTTCTCCCACCTTTAGAAAAGAATGGATGTCCTGATGATCTTTAGCATACATACATTTGATCAGGCCTTAGTGGGTGTGGTCATTCTGAAACCACACTGCTTCTCAGATGTGACTTGAACCCAGGGGCACCTCAGACTGGGACTTGAACCCACAATCCCTGACTTAGCAAGGGACTCAAGCCTGCTGGCTTTTAACTGAAACTGTTCACCTGGTGTCAAGATTTACTGAAGCTCAGGTTCTTAGACTGGACACAGAAAGATTTCATTGTGAGACAGTGTTAGGCAGTGAGTGAGTTTATTAGCATAGGATACTTGTTCCACAGTCCCAGGAACAAAGTGGGCTACACTTTCATAATCAAAGAAGAAGTGGAGAGGGGGAGAAGACCACCTTTCCCCCTCATTTTTGGGCAGTTGTCTAGGCTTACATCATTAATTCCTCCTTTGACTCTGAATGGTCTAACCAGGACTGTCACAGCACTGTTTAAATCATGCGTATATAAGCAGGGTGATAACAGTAAAGTATGGTAATTCATCTCAGGTTTTGGTATAATGCCCTCTTTCACCTGGTTTCTTTCCTCTTTTACCTATATTCCTACCTTGGCTATGTGTAGAAATGGTACTCTTCAAGGACCCTTAATCCCTTGATTTCATGTAATGAGATTCAGGCCCCATTTCTATTGTCTTGTATTTTATAACTATGAGAGTTTGTGGCTTGAGTGTGCCTGGTGGTTGAATGTTCCTGGTCTTCTTCAAGGGAGTGTTGATGGTTGCTAGGTTACTGGATTCTTCTTTTCTTGAGTGGTCATCAGCTCACAACAATCTCCCAAACTCCCTTAAAGTGCCCTTTCTGTCTTTAATCTCCTAGTGGAATTTCTGGTGTTATTATTATTTTTTTATTTTAAAAAATATTTATTTATTTATTTGGTTTCATTTTTGGCTGGACTGGGTCTTGGTCGCTGTGGGTAGGCTTTCTCTAGTTGTGGCCAGTGGGGGCTACTCTTCGTTGCCACGTCCCCACTTCTCCTTGCGGTGCTTCTCTTAACTGCAGACACAAGCTCAGGTGCGTGGGCTTCAGTGGTTGCAGCACGTAGGCTCAGTAGTTGTGGCTCGAGGGCTCTAGAGGGCAGCTCAGTAGTTGTGGCACGTGGGCTTAGTTGCTCTGTGGCGTGTGGAATCTTCCCAGACCAGGGATTGAATCCATGTCCCCTCCACTGGCAGGAGGATTCTTAGCCACTGCATCAACAGGGAAGTCCTCCTGGTGGAATTTCTAAACGATTTAATTATCCTAATTTATCCTTATCAATTCTAAGATATGGTGCACACGGTGGCATTTTCTCTTATCTCTCTTCCATAATGAAGACTAGGGGTCCAACTTACATAGGATGACATCCAGGCATTTCTTTCTCTGTTCAGAGTAAGTGCTCAATAAATGTTCAGTTCAGTTCAGTTCAGTTGCTCAGTCGAGTCCAACTCTTTGCGACCCCATGAATCTCAGCAGGCCAGGCCTCCCTGTCCGTCACCAATTCCCGGAGTTCACTCAGTCTCACGTCCATCGAGTCAGTGATGCCATCCAGCCATCTCATCCTCTGTCGTCCCCTTCTCCTCCTGCCCCCAATCCCTCCCAGCATCAGAGTCTTTTCCAATGGTAAATGTTAGATGTGTTCATTTTCTCCTGTATTTGCATATTCTTGATGGAAAAGTCCAAGATTTTAGGTTAGAACTTAACTGTAAGATGGAGACATCTTAGGAGTCATCTCATTTTGGTATCATTTCAGGATCCCACTCCCAGAAGGTTGGCTCATTTTTTTGTATTTAGTACCGAGCTTCAATTTTAACTCAGTCTACTACATTGCAATGTAATTCTTCATATGCCTCTTTCTCTTCCAGACTGTTAAGTTCCCTGAGGCTTAAAAATGGTATCTTTTTTTTGCCTCTGTATTCCTATTATCTAACCCAGGATCTAGACAGTATAACATAAATAGAGAAGAAATATTTCTTACCATGAGGAAGTCTATGTTCAAACCAGCCCCTCTCCTTCCTAGTTGCACAGCCTCGAGAAGGTAGCTTTTCGGAGACTTAATTTTCTCAACTAGAAAATGAAGATAATCACGCTTATCTGACAGGGCTATTGTGAGAATGAAATGAAATAAAATATATCAAAGTCCCTAGGGCTTTTGGTAAACATTGAAGGAACATTATATTCCTTCTTTTCACGACAACCCATCTGTGAATGGGTGGGGGAGGGAGGACAATGCAGTATGGAAGCTACCAGATCATTGGGCTGGTTCTTCTGCAATTTTACCCCAGATTTGCCTCATTTATGCCCATCCAGCTCTCCAATAAAGGACTCTAGGGCCTGGTTTTCTCTCTTCGTTGTGTCAAGCACCAGCCTTCCCCAGGTGGTACCTCTGCGATTAATGGCTACAGAATCACCAGGGCTGGAGCAGGCTGGTTTTTCTTGGATTCTTTTCTGAGTTTGTAATCTTAGCTGTCATCCCCTTGGCTGCAAAGATTATTAAGCATTCCACAAGGAAAGCGTTCTCTTTACAATGGCTCTGAAGCAGCCATGATTGAGGAAAGCCACTTATCCTGCATTGCACTCCTGCCCCTTGCCTGATACCTAGCCAAGAGTCATCCATGACCTTGGCAAAGAGAAGGTAGCTTGCCTCGTTCCAAGCTCAATTATCAGGAGATAACCTCTGCAAGTTGGTTAAATAGGATTTCTCTTTCCTATTTTTCCCCCTTTATTTTCATTCTTTTTTTTTTTTTTTTAAGCTCAGCAGAAAAAGGCTTTGCTGGATACAGCAAGGACAAATATGTGCTGTGATAAAGGAGACTTTCCAGTTTTGTTGGGGAGAGAGATGGTGTATCAAGCTGTACATGTACACACTCTGCCTCTTCAGAGAGAACTTCAGAAGCCTTGCCTTGGAGATGTGCTCAGAGGCTGTGTGGCCTGTTAGTTAGTGTATAATACAACATTTGCTTTTATCCTTATAAATATTTTAAATCTTCTTTCACTCTGGATTCCTTGTTTCAAAGCCAGATTTCTTTCACTTTGTTACTAGAATTGCACCTTCTCCCCGACATCCAAGCAATCTTCCTTATTCTGCCCCAGGCTTGCTTTAAGATTAGTAATGTAAGTCCTCCTCTCTCTGCCTTTCACAGGCTCTCTCAATTGGACAGCTCACTGTTTGTGCTTTTAGGAAATTCTTCTATCTTAGTATATGTTTTAGTTCTCCTCCTCCTGTAATGCTCAGGTCTCAAGCTTCCTTTTTTTTTTTTTTAATTTGAAAACAATGTTTTATTTTTCTTCTCCTCCTGTCACACTTTCTTAGAAATGTTAATTCAACAAACATCGATGTCTTCTCCATATCAATCCCTGTGCTAAGAGATGATGCATTTGTGGGAAGCTCTTTCCAGGAAGAATTCAGAATCATGCAAATACAGTGTCCTAAAGTGAAAGTCGTTCAGTTGTGTCTGCCTCTTTGCAACCCCATGGGCTATATAGTCCATGGAATTCTCCAGGCCAGAATACTGGAGTGGGTAAGCCTTTCCCTTTTCCAGGGGATCTTCCCAACTCAGGGATCAAACCCAGGTCTCCTGCATTGCAGGCGGCTTCTTTATCAGCTGAGCCACCAGATAAGCCCAGAGTGTCCTAAAAGATTGTCAATATCTATCTATCGATTATCTGTATATCTGTCCATCTATCTGTATCTATAGATATATATGTATGTATATCTCTATACAGATCTATCATCTATCTGTTTAAATAGAAATATAGGTACATATATATTTACAGACATGTAAATAGATAAGGTATACTGTGCAAAGCAGCATAGAGAAATATTTAACAGCAACTTGCTCAAGACTTGGAGTGCAAAGGATCATGAAAGACTTCTCTTTTGAGCTTTGTATTGATGTAAGAATAGGCAATAGGTGTTATTCAACTGGATCTCTAGGGGAAAGACACTGAGCAGAACAGATAACATATAAAAAGCTGTAGAAACTGGTAAGAATGGAGCCTGTAATGTGGGAAGAGGAGGAAAATGTGGTGTGGCTGAAGACTAGGATTTGTCAGTGCAGATGATGGCAAACCAGGCTGGAAAGATAACCAGGATCATGTTAGTTCTTCTCCCCTTGGAATAAAGAATTGAGCTTGGGCTTTCCCTGTGAATGATGTGAGACTCCTGAAGGTTTTCAAGCAAATGGGTAACTTGTTCATGTCAGGAAATTATTGTAAGTGGCAGTGAAGAAGAGACTAGTCCAATAAGAAAATGAGGCAGGATATTTCTTAATCTTAAAATTCACCAAATCCTAACCAAAATTTCTGATAAGTACTTGGGAATAGGTTAGTAAAAAAATCGATCAAATCATGTCCCAGAAATCCAAAAATTAAATGCATCAAAACTTCACACCAAAGGTCAACAACACTCACGTACCACATGAGGACAGAAAGAAGTACGTGGTTTGAATATCAAGATTATAAGCTTTTGTTCAAGAAAGGTTTGTGTCAACATTTTGATTTCATAGCTCCTGGCATTGTGGTCCTGCTGTTATTTACATTTAAGTTAGTCTGATTCATGTTATAATTACATCACAGTGGTCCTTAATTAGAGAAAAAACTTTTAATTCTGTGTTTTCCAAAGTCTTGTTTTGAAATCCAGTAAATGTTGTTCGGTGTCAAATTCTGTCAGCCAATATTTAGGATGTTATGGTAAAGTTTTCAGTTCTCCCAGGAAGAGATGCTTAGGCCCTCCTCTGTGTACTCATAGCATTTTAGGCATGAGTAAGTTACAGAATTTACCATCAGGCATTGTGATTAAATCTTGCAGAAGCAGTACAGTGGGGTGATAAGGAGCACAGGTCTAGGACCAGAAAGTCTGACTTTGAATCCCAGCTGTCATTTATTAGTTGCGTAAACTTGAGAAAGTTAGTTAACCTTTGTCTCAGCTTCCTTGTCTGAAAAATGAGAATAACATTATGCAACTTATAGGGTTGTTATGAGGAGAACAGGAGGTAATATATGTAATGTCCTTAAAGTAGAAATGAATACGGGACTTCCCTGGTGATGCAGTGGATAAGAATACAGCTACCAATGCAGGGGCATAGGTTTGATCCCTGGTCTGGGAGGATCTCACATGCCTCGGAGCAACTAAGCCCGTGGGCCACAACTACTGAGCCCGTGCGCCTAGAGCCCATGCGCTGCAGGAAGAGAGGCCACTGCAGTGAGAAGCTCATGTACCGTAAATAGTAGCCCTGCTCTCTGAAACTAGAGAAAGCCTGCACAAAAGCTACTAAGACCTAGTGCAGCCAAAAATAAATTAAAAAAAAAAAAAAAGAAGTGAATGTGTACTGTGCTGTGCTTAGTCGCTCAGTCGTGTCTGACTCTTTGTGACCCCACGGACTGTAGCCTGCCAGGCTCCTCTGCCCATGAGGATGCTCCAGGCAAGAATACTGGAGTGGGTTGCCATACCCTCCTCCAGAGTATCTTCCTAACCCAGGTCTCCCGCATTGCAGGCAGATTCTTTACCATCTGAGCCACCAGGGAAGCCCGAATGCATAGTAAGTACTCATAAAAGTTGTCATTATTCAGTAGTGGATAGACCTTGAGGGTGTTATGTTAAGTGAAGTAAGTCAAATAGAGAAAGACAAATACCATACGATCTCACTTATATGTGGAATCGTAAAGCAAAACAAATCACGAACCCTGAACTTACATATACAGCAAACAGATAGGTGGGTGCCAGAGACAGGGAATCAAGGGTGAAAAAAAATGGATGAAGGTGGTCAAAAGGTATAAATGTCAAGTAATAAGATAGGTGAGTACTAGGGATGTGATGTATGACATGAAGCATTTAGCTAACACTTCTGCAAAAGATATGGGAAAGTTGTTAGAAAAATACTGAGTTTTGGGCAATGATTTTTTTTTTTAAATTTATTTTTAAATGGAGGCTACTTACTTTACCATGTTGTGTTGGTTTCTGCCATACAACAACATGAACCAGCCAGCAATGATGATTTTTAAATGCACTGTTCACCTGATAAGTAAATATAAGGGTCTAAAAGAGAAATAAAAAAGAGTACTAAGAGTTATTAACAGAATGATTAAAAAATTTTTTTTTTCATTTTCCTTTTGTCTTTTTTTGTTTTTTCATCTCCCAAACTCCTTTTATTGGAAAACTACTGGACAATGTCCTTTACCAAAAAATGTGGTTTTTGAATAAAATAAATATATTTCATGGGGTCCAAGATTCAGAAGATCCAACACAAGGCAGAATCAGAAGGAATCCTGAGGGTGGCAGTAATGGGGACTCGGGCCAAGAGAGCATGGGACCCGCATTGTTAGAGAAGTCTTTAGGAGTGATTTCTTTGAGAACACTTAACACAACACCAGTGTACCAGAAGATTTTGAAAAGAGATTTACAAAATTGGAGAAATGTTTGGATTTGAATACGGGAGACCTGGGTTCGATCCCTGGGTCGGGAAGATCCCCTGGAGAAGGAAATGGCACCCCCACTCCAGTACTCTTGCCTGGAGAATCCCATGGATGGAGGAGACTGGTGGGCTACAGTCCACGGGGTCGCAAAGAGTCGGACACAACTGAGCAACTTCACTCACTCACTTCACTTAAATAGAAAATTAAACCAATAAAAACACACCAGAAAATCATTTTACTCCAGGGAAAACAAAATGCACTAGAAAAGACAAAGTAAACACAGTACACTGTTTGGTTTACCTGTGAACAGACATCACGTTGTTGCTTAGCTGCTAAGTCATGTCCAACTCTTCTGCAACCCCATGGACTGCAGCCCACCAGGCTCCTCTGTCCCTGGGATTTCTCAGGCAAGAATACTGGAGTGGGTTGCCATTTCCTTTCCATTCCTTTCCTCTTTCTTTTCATTGTATCTCTATGAGAAGGTGGGTGTTAGCTGAACTTATTGTGGTTAATAATTTTACAATACAGGTAAATCAAACCATCATGCTCTATGCTTTGAACTTATACAGTGATGTAAGTCAATCATTTTCAATAAACATGGGGAAAAAAGAAAATTGGCTTTATTTCTCGAATTCTCTGACTCCTCTAGTATTTCTTAATCTTACCATGTCATGAGAAACATGGAAAATGATCTGATTTTTACAGTAGATGGGGATAAATGGTTGAGGCTGCTTGTGTTTAAGATGACCCAGCTGAAAGGCTTATACCCACCTCAAGACCTTCCTAGCTGCCCTCATGGTTAAGGGGATTAAACTTCAGAATACCTATAACCCTTGGTGGGAAATCCTGACATGACAAATACGAATCAGGGATGGAGATTATGATTCTTCTTCCTATCCCATGTGTCCTGAACAATTTTTGTCATAGTGCAGGTTCTTAAATAAGTATTTGTTTCAAAAAATGAATGACTGCATGGAAGGCAGGGAGACCCTTCCTCTCTTTGCCCACCTAAGATAATGTGTTCTGAAAAAATAGTGTTCACTACCTGTATATTTGTTATTTTCAGTCCACATAATACATTTGACATTCCAAAATGGAAGTGAATTCTGTAAAATCACTTTAGGGGAAGGGACAAAAAAAGCCTCTTGAAAGATGAGCTGTCATAGACTACTTGGGGAGGTTGGCTGAGCTTCAACTTGAACCACCAGGAAATACTTGGTCATTCAGAGGCTCAGAATGAGTCCTGCTGGGCAAAAATGCTTATTTCTTAATAGGTGGACTATTAGTGGCACATACTTTAAAATAAAGAGAGAGAAGTTATTCTGTTCAGTGGCAGCAAGAAGCCAAGAACAGATCAAGAAGTTCGTGGAATGAAAGTCTGTATATGATTCATGTGCCTAGAAATAAGAATGGGTCCCATATTGAAGTATGGATAAGAAACTAAATTCCACTCACTGGTGAACAGGGTTTTTAAATGGTTTCTTGTGAGATCTGTGGTTCAAGATGGCTCAAATAATTGAAATGGCCAAAAGAATATTTAAAATATAAGGGAAAAATCACTATCAGTGACAGGAATTAGTTACCCAGTCGTGTCCAACTCTTTGCGATCCTATGGACTGTAGCCCTCCAGGCTCCTCTGTTCATGGATTCCTCCAGGCAAGAATACTGGAATGGGCTGAACTTATTTTTTTCAGTATTTAAAACTTTTATGTATTTTAATCTTATAGAAAAATGGCAAGAATAGTTTAAAAATGCCTGTACTCCTTATTCAGGTTCACTTCTACCTTTGAAAAGCAAAGATCACTTATCTTGAACTGTAAATAATTAACTTTTGTGTCCAAAGTGTATTTGTCCATCTTTTGCCCAGAACTTTGCTTTCAGGTTCTGCAGTTGGTGGTGAAGAGTGGAAACACACAAGGCTTAATGCCTCCCTTTGTAAAATTGCAGAAGAAGCTAGCTGGGGAGAACTCAGGTGAGCAAGCTGCTGAGACAGACAGAAACCTTGGCACATAATTTTTCTTTGTGAGTAGAGAAGGCTGGTTGGAAAGGAGCACTGACTGAACCTCCTAAATTGCCAGGGAGTAGAGTTTCCATGAAGCATCACATTTCACTGGCCAGAAGGGTCTGCTCCAGCTGCCAGGCCACAGTTGTCAATCTAAATGTGCTTCTAGAAATGAGGCCAGAACCCACATTAATGAAACTTGATTGCCTTTGAATGATTGTTGGATTAATTAGCAGCTTTGCCAGTAGCCCACATGTGCAGGGTCAGTAACAATTTAGAGTAAGTCACATTTAAGTAATTTCATTCAATTCAGCCAGCATTTACTGCACCCAAGCACTGGGCTCTGGGCAGGTGCCGTGCAAGTGGAGGGACTGAGTGAAGTGAAAGTCGCTCAGTCGTGTCTGACTCTTTGCAACCCCATGGACTATACAGTCCATGGAATTCTCCAGGCCAGAATACTGGAGTGGGTAGCCTTTCCCTTCTCCAGGGGATCTTCCTAACTCAGGGATCGAACCCAGGTCTCCCACATTGCAGGCAGCTTCTTTACCAGCTGAGCCACAAGAGAAGCCCGGAGGGACTGAAGTGGACACCAAATCTGAGGGGTTTTAGTTCTATCTCTGCCATCCTATTCTGGGTAAGGAGAAGGGAGTCAAGGCTTGCCACAGAAAAGGCTTGGGAAAGCCAACCATCACCATGGTTGGTTTACTAATTCCAAAGGAAGAAAAATGAATTTCACACCAACTCTAGGTATAATTAATATCCACAAGTCAGTCAGTATCCTTTTTATTGCAATTGACAGGAACCCAATGCTAATTAGCTAAAAAATATCAGATACGAAGACAAAAACAACGAACAAAAAAGGAAAATGTGATGCTGTAATTTACAGCATTATTCAAAGGGTTACAGCCTCAGGAATGGCTGGATCTAGGTGCTCAACGATGACCTTTGGCTCTGTTTTCTCCTATAAACTGTTGTGTGTGTGTGTTCAGTCACCAAGTCATGTCAGACTCTTCTGCGATCCCAAGATC
The DNA here is from genome assembly GCF_032452875.1 of Bos javanicus. NCBI lineage: Eukaryota > Metazoa > Chordata > Mammalia > Artiodactyla > Bovidae > Bos > Bos javanicus. The sequence continues at coordinate 22,969,030 of NC_083892.1, forward strand.
ACAAAAGCCTGTTGTAGCCCAACAGTCTCCTGTGTCCTTGGAATTTCCCAGGCAAGAATACTGGAGTGGTTGCATTTCCTACTCCAGGGGATCTTCCTGACCCAGAGATTGAACTTGTATCTCTTGCGTCTCCTGCATTGGCAGGTAGATTCTCCAAGGCATAGGACTAACACAGGAAGTAATCTGAGGAAGCACAAGTGAGGCCATGGGGAAGGTGAAAAGGTAATAAAGGGGGCAACAGGTGAGCAGGTGACCACTGTGGGCAAGTTGTGTTGGCATTTTTGTAGAGACCGTGTGGGGTATGCTCAGGATCATACCACCAGAGGTGGGGACATAGGGTGTTTATCTACTGTTTTCCAATCTTCATTGGCAGAAGACTGCATCAGCTCTCTCACACTCCAGGTTTGCCGAGATGGGTCCTGGGGTACCAGCAAAAACCTTCAGATGGAGAAGAAAGATTCAGATGGAGAAGAAATATTCAGACGGAGAAGAAGAAAGATTCAGACGCTTGAGGTGGGAGACAACCCATCACAGCTGTAGGTAACACCAGTGGGCCAATGGAATATGATGCAGGCATCGGCAGCATCTGCTGCACTCATGGTGGGCAAAAAAACAAAACAAAACAAAACTGGGGCCACTAGTGGCTTACACTATCTCTAAGAATAGCAATCCCAGAGACCATTTCTTCTCAAGAATTTCAACTGAAGTGTTGGGAGTACTTCTGATTGGCTGAACTCACGCCACATGACCATTACTGGGCCAATCATTGTGTCTAGAATGGCGTGTTCTATCACACTGGGGTGTATGATCCGGCCACCACTCCAAATCTCCTCTACTGAAAATGAGGCAAGGATGACTCCCTGAAAGAGACAACTAGCAGATGAAAATCCTGGGACTACCAGCGGATATGGTCTTGAGGCTGAGAAGATGGAGGGAGATTCAAGATGGCAGTAATTTCAGCATCTCGTCAAGGGGGGCATGCAAGCTGGTGTGTAGAGACCTCAGTACTACATGGATTCTCAAGGAGCTAAGTTCCCTGCAAAGCACACTGGCTACAATTACCAGATGTTACTTCCTGATGGGGAAGCAGCACTTTGCCACCTCCATGCTGAGCTTTCATTAGCTGAGCCTTCATTGTTTGGGTCCTCATTGGCCCAGGGGCACGGGGAGATGCAAATGGCCTCTTCTCATTTCAAGACTCTACTCCTTCACTGCCAGTCTAGAGAAGGGCTGGCCATCTTGGGGACGCCATTCTCCAACTGCTTTCCACTCTCGTCTTCAGCCACAGGCACAGGACATGTTTGTGTTGGTTTGGGAAGTGGCCTCTGCCCCAGTGCCCTGCGGTGGGGAAACGGGAGACGTGTACAATTAACAATTAACGCCTTTATCTCTACTCACATGTAAGAGACATAATTAGCTGGCTCCATCTGTTACTGATACCTGCTGGAATCAGCCACTCACACCTCAGCCAGATATTACAGTGAGTGGGAGGGCTTGCAAAGGAAACATTTCAAAAATAACTCCCGTTTTGTTGTTTCAGCCGGCCTGCCCCCCACCCCCGCACCGCCTCCCCCCACCCCGGCCCCGAGAATCTGTCTCCAACTTTGCTTCCCTCAGGTGTATCTAGTTCGCTGTCAGTTGGCAAGGAAATGTGCCAGTGAACAAATATGGAAGCTGATGGTGTGTGTGATTTTCCCTGGAGCTGAGAACTTCAATTAATTTATTCTAAATAAAAATTTATTTTTATCTACTTATTTGACTGTGCTGGGTCTTAGTTGTGGCACGTGGGATCTTCACTAGTTCTCTAAGAAGAAATTGAACCTGGGTCCTCTTTTATGGGAGTGCAGAGTCTTAGCCACTGGACTACCAGGGACTATGCACAGATGCTAAGTCGTGTCCGACTCCTGCAACCCCATGGACTGTAGCCTGCCAGGCTCCTCTGTACATGGAATTCCCGAGGCCAGAATACGGGAGTGGGTGGCCATTTCCTTCTCCAGGGGATCTTCCCTACCTAGGGATCGAACCTGGGTCTCCTGCATTGCAGGCGGATTCTTTACCGTCTGAGCTACCAGGGAAGTCCGTGAGAACTTCAATTTAAAGAGACAAGACTTAGTGTGTTATATGGCAGTAGTAGGGTGCTGTCCCAACTGGGGCCACAACTCAATACAGGGGCTGGGCTCAGATACTGAGATGGGAAATATTATCAGAGGGAAAAATCTAAATTTAGAAGGACCAACTGGAGCCTCCTTGGCTGCTAGAGAAAGTGATTGACCCAAGGTCATTCAGCTAGCAAGGAGGTGAGCTGGGACTTGCGTCTAACCCCAAAGCCCATGTTCTGAATCGTGATGTGTCACTGCTGTTGGAAAAAGTTTTGCAGATTAGGGTCTCACGGAAATTGAGAAAGCCCAGGACCACTTTTATTTTTTGCGGTGAAAACAGTTATGCAAAAAATGAAGCATTTAAAGAGAAATATTTCCATCTACATAATTAATGGTTTTAATGTAAAAATGTGCAATGCAGTATCATTGGATTATTCACAAGATAATTACAAGGTTCATAAAATATTAATTCATAGTACACTATAAGAGCAGAGCTTGAGTGAGGAACATACATTAGACAGAGTCTCAACAGGAAAATGACATACCCAGATTATGGGTTTAAGATTATTCAAGGAGAGTTTAGTTACAAAGGAATGAGTTATAGATGTGTAGGTTAGTGTAGGGCTTCCCAGGTGGTGCTAGTGGTAAAGAACCCACCTGCCAATGCAACATGAGACTAGGGTTTAATCTCTGGGGCAGGAATATCCCCTAGAGGAGGGCATGGCAATGCATTCCAGTATTCTTCCTGGAAAATGCCATAGACAGAGGAGCCTGGTGGGCTATAGCATAGTATTGCAAAGAGTGACAGGACTCTTTGGGACAATTCACATGACTGAATTGACTTTGCATGCGTGCATGAATGTAGGGGAACCATGAAAGACAGTGCTGCCATCTGGGCTAGTTTCAGCTGACTTTCCGTCTCTAGCATCTAGCAAGTGGAAGGAGGCAGAGCTTTGGAGAGCAAGTCACCGTGGCTGTAATGCTGACCTGTCAGTACAATAGCTGGCCTAGAGTGACCTCTAAGGGCACCCAGGTGATAAATGATATGACCTCACTGTCCATCCTCATCATTTTTTGCTTCTTAAACATTGGAGTATGGGTGATGAATTAATCATATACATATGTATTTATTATTTATTTGGCTATTTGCTGCAATGCATGAACTCTCTAGTTGTGGTGCATGGGTTTAATTGCTCCATGGCATGTGGGATCTTAGCTTCCTAATGAGGGATTGAACCCTTGTCCCCTGCATTGCAAGGTGGATTCTCAACCACTGGGCCACCAGGAAAATCTCCATCCTCTTTCTGACTTCTTTCCAGGACTCTTCATTGGCAGAACTCACTTCTAATGCTGAGATTACGGTAAGGAAAGTGAGGCATCAAGGGGTCAACATTTGAGACTGCGCTCACTCACAGGGTTGTGAAAATGCAGGGGTGGGCTTGGAGCACTTACAGCCCTGATAGCATGGGCTTCCTTAAATTTTGTACCCTCAGCTCCTCACTCCCCTCATCCTAGTCCCAGCCTTGGGCAGGAGTATGTGTAATGAGGTCTATACAGCTTAGCCTTTTGTAGTCAAGATGAGAGGGAAAAGGGAAAATAAGATCTACAGGAGCACATGGAAGAAATCCAGCACAGAAAACAACTTTAAAATTCAAAAATAAACATTTGCACTCTATCAGTTCCCTGTAGGACTTCCCTAGTGGCTCAGACAGTAAAGCATCTGGCTACAATGTGGGAGACCTGGGTTCAATCCCTGGGTCGGGAAGATCCCCTGGAGAAGGAAATAGCAAACCACTCCAGTACTCTTGCCTGGAAAATGCCATGGATGGAGGAGCCTGGTAGGCTGCAGTCCATGGGGTGGCAGAGTTGGACACGGCTGAGCGACTTCACTTATTTACTTAGTTCCCTGTAAAAAAGTTGGAGAAGGCTCTTTACAGTCCCTTGGACTGCAAGGAGATCCAACCAGTCCATTCTAAAGGAGATCAGTCCTGGGTGTTCTTTGGAAGGAATGGTGCTAAAGCTGAAACTCCAGTACTTTGGCCACCTCATGCGAAGAGTTGACTCATTGGCAAAGACTCTGATGCTGGGAGGGATTGGGGGCAGGAGGAAAAGGGGACAACAGAGGATGAGATGGCTGGATGGCATCACTGACTCGATGGACGTGAGTTTGAGTGAACTCCGGGAACTGGTGATGGACAGGGAGGCCTGGCGTGCTGCAATTCATGGGGTCGCAGAGTTGGACACGACTGAGTGACTGAACTGAACAGAACTGAAAAAGTTAATTTACAAGAGAGCTGGGAGACCAGAAGGGGGAGCTCTCACATCCTGTGCCAATAGTGGAGCCCAACAGGAAGAAGACTCTTCTTCCCTTTCAAGGACTCAGCCAATAAAAAGCTATGAATTTTTTATTTACTACAGCGCTCCCAACTTCCTTTTCCCCTCTATAAAAGAGTTCTTCCCTTGCTGTGTGGCGTGTTGCATGTGGCTCACCAGAGTGGCAGATTCTAGACTGCAGTTCTCTGCTAATCTCAAACCCACTGGTGAAGAAATATCTGGCATTCTATTTGCTTTAGGTCAATGTTGCCTATTTCTGAGTCTTTGTCTATTTACCTCACTTTGAGAGAAAGTCAAAAGTCTAAATATGAGACAATTTATGCCTCCCCCCTTAGGAGATTGGGATTACCATATATACACTACTACATATAAAAGAAGTAACTGATAAAAACCTGCTGTATAGCACAGGGAGCTCTACTCAATACTCTGTAGCAGCTTATATGAGAAAAGGATTAAAAACAAAACAAAAAACAAAGAGTGGATGTATGCAGATGTATAACTGATTCAATTTGCTGTATAGCTGAATCTAACACAACATTGTAAATCAACTATACACCAATAAACATTTAAAAAACTATGAGACATTCATGGCACCTCATTTTCTACTTGAGCTTTGATGGACTCGCAGTTACCTGTGGTTATTGAAAAGTAAGCTGTTTCCCTTTAGATACACAAGCTTTAGAGGTCAAAGTGAGTCACTGTGGAGCACCCCCGTCTCTCTTGTATTGTCTCCATGAAAGCCTTTGCTGTTCCCCATTTTTTGTAGCTCTCAGAGCATAGTCATCATCTTTCAACCCAGTTCTTTCACTTTGCCACTGAGCAATTTTGGACAACTAGCCCTACCTTCAGATAGTAACTGGGGCAAGAACCTTAATTCTCCTGATGAACTTCTCTCTTTCTGTCCTCTGTCTTTCACCTGATCTGCCCTCCCCGACCAGCTGCATAATGGATTCTTCTGATGGCCTTTGTCCTACCACAGTCTGAATGGGCCCCCTGCTGACTCTCAGTTAGGTCCTGGCAGTAATTGGGCCTCTCTTCAATCCATGATTCATGGTTCCATTCATACTATGCTATTTAATTATTGTAGTCCTGCAATATATTTTAATTATTTGGTAGAACTAGTTGTTGATCTCATGTTAGATTTCTTTTTAAAATGTCCTCCAAGATTAATTTTAACATTTTTATGCCATTCTGCACTAAAAAAAAACTCATTGGAATGTTATTAATACTTGGCTGTTACTTGAGTTTGGAAAGCAATATGGTAGTTTTCTTAAGGGCTTTAGTGTTAGACAATCCAGCCCTCCTACTAATTGGCTGTTTTGACTTTAGTCAGTTACTTAACATCTCTAAGCATCGGCTCTCCCCATTGAACAACAAGAATAATGAAAGCATCTGTCATTGTAAGAGATGTAAGGCTAATCATTACATTGTTTCTACACATTAATTTGTTGTAAGTTTACATTTTCACAGTATTTTTAGCTTTCTTATCCAGGGTTATGATCCATACCTTCACTTTATAAGGTTTATTTATTCATAACTAGGAATAAAATTTTATAAATAGCACCTTTTGGAGGGAATAAAATTTATTCATATATCTGTTTTTATTTGGTTGAAGTTCTTTTTGAATAGAATTTCTTTTTTTCTTTCTGTTTTTCTAGTGGTGTGTGGTAATATGATTTATTTTTATATATTTACCTTGCATCTGTCCTTTGTATTCATTTAAAAATTAATTATATGTTTTATGTATTAAACATTAAGTAACATATAGATGACTAATAAGCATATAAAAAGATGCTCTATTTCATAAGTCATCAGGGAAATTCAAATTTAAAAAACAATAAATACCATTACACATCTATTAAAATAGCCAAAATCCAGAATACTGACAACCCTAAATGTTGGTGAAGATGTAGAGCACTAGGAACTCTCATTCATTGCTGGTGGAAATTCGAAATGGTACCAGCCACTTTGGAAGACAATTTGGAGGTTTCTTACAAAATTAAGGGCATCCCTGGTGGCTTAGATGGTGAAGAATCTCCCTGCAATATTGGAAGACTCAGGTTTGATCCCTGGGTCGGGAAGATACCCTGAAGAAGGAAATGTCAATCCACTTTAGTATTCCTCTGTCCTACAGAATTCCATGGATATAGGAATCCATGGGGTCACAAAGAATCAGAAAAGACTGAGCAAAACACTCTCATTAGTTATCTATTTTATACATAGTATCAATAATATACGTATGTTAATCCCAATCTCTTAATTTATCCCACCTGCCTCCCCTCCCCCTTGGTATCATACATTTGTTCTCTACGTCTGTGCCTCTATTTCTGCTTTGCAAATAAGATCATCTACACCATTTTTCTAGATTCCACATATATATGATATTTGCTTTTCTCTTTCTAACTTATATCACTCTTTATGACAGTCTCTAGGTCCATCCTGCCTTCCTTTTTGACATATCAGTGGGGGAATTAATAGACCATGAGGGACTGCCAGAGTTTGTCTGGTAATGCCAGCTCTCAGCCCTTGGAGACATCTGGGCCCATATGAAATTGTAGTACTTTCTTCTAGGGTTCAGAGAAGGCAATGGCAACCCACTCCAGGACTCTTGCCTGGAAAATCCCATGGATGGAGGAGCCTGGTAGGTTGCAGTCCATGGGGTCACTAAGAGTTGGACACGAGTGAGCGACTTCACTTTCACTTTTCACTTTCATGCATTGGAGAAGGAAATGGCAACCCAGTCCAGTGTTCTTGCCTGGAGATTCCCAGGGACGATGGAGCCTGGTGGGCTGCCGTCTATGGGGTCGCACAGAGTCGGACACGACTGAAGCGATTTAGCAGCAGCAGCAGCTTCCAGGGTTGGGAAGATTCCATTAGCCCCATGGTGCAGCCACTCCCACCAAGAGAAGAGGGGAGCTTGATCATCCCTGTTATCTCTTTGACCAAGCAATCCAGGGTGAGCTTCCGGGTCATGCTGAGATGATTTGGCTGTTTGCATCCAAGCAATAGATTATGTAGCATACACCATTATTTGACAGTAGAAAGTATACAGCAGGGTGATACAGAAATGCAGCAAGTTAACCAGGAAGAAAGATATGATAATAAATCAGCAAATCTACTTCAGACTGATCTTCACCAGATTTGCAAGTCATATTCATCTGATAAAGGTCTGATATGGTACACCAAAATATCCTTCAAAACTACAGTTAAAAATAGAAAATACAGTGACAATTATATACAATTTCGCTTTTCATTTATTGAGAATAATGACTCTCCACACCTGCAATGTGTTATTTGCAGAGAAGTGCTTGCAAACATCAGCTGGAAACATTTTCTTGTGGCTTATGGTTTAGAACAACAATTATATGTTTTTTAAAATTCAGCATAAAATTTAGAATTCTAAACATCCGTTCATAAAAGGAGTTTCTGTCTTGTTGATGCCTTACAACATAGTAAAACTCTGTTCTGAAGTTGACTTATTTTTTTCTTTCATAAATAATTTAAGGTAAATCTGTATTTTATATCACAAATTAAATGGGGACAAGTCAACACTTGTCTTAATGTTATAAAGATTGTAGCATGATCTTTATAGCATGCTGCTTAATAATACAGACCTATAAGGAACCAATTTTTTCAAAAAGAAGACATATGTATAAATGCTGAAATGATTAAAAGTCCCTAAGGATTTACAGTAGTATATTTATTTACGAGAGGGGTCCATGAATCAAGGGCTTTCCTGGTGGCTCAGCAGTAAAGCATTTGCCTGCAAATGCTGGAGACACAGGTTTGATCCCTGGGTTGGGAAGATCCCCTGGAGAAGGAAATGGCAACCCACTCCAGTATTATTGCCTGGGAAATCCCATGGGGAGAGAAGCTTGGCAGGCTATAGTCCACAGCAGGTCACAAAAGTCGGATTTGACTTGGTGACTAAACCACCACCACCACGAGTCAAAAAGAGGTTGGAAAAAGCTGATGTAATGGTAACAGCTCTCACATTTTTATTTGGGTAAGTTACTTAACCTTTCCAAAACTCAGTTTTACTCATCTTTAACTTATATGCAGAGTACATCCTGTGAAATGCTGGGCTGGATGAAGCACAAGTTGAAATCAAGGTTGCTGGGGAGAAATATCATTAACCTCAGATATGCAGATGACACCACCCTTATGGCAGAAAGTGAAGAAGAACTAAAGAGCCTCTTGCTGAAAGTGAAAGAGGAGAGTGAAAAAGCTGGCTTAAAATTCAGCATTCAAAAAACTAAGATCATGGCATCCAGTCCCATCACTTCACAGCAACTTGAAGGGGAAACAATGGAAACAGTGACTATTTCTGGGGGGGCTCCAAAATCACTGCAGATGTTGACTGCAGCCATAAAATTAAAAGATGCTTGCTCTTTGGAAGAAAAGCTATGACCAACCAAGCTACTGCTGCTGCTGCTGCTAAGTCACTTCAGTCGTGTCTGACTCTGTGCGACCCCATAGATGGCAGCCTACCAGGCTCCCCCGTCCCTGGGATTCTCCAGGCAAGAACACTGGAGTGGGTTACCATTTCCTTTTCCAATGCATGAAAGTGAAAAGTGAAAGTGAAGTCACTCAGTTGTGTTGGACTCTTAGTGACCCCATGGACTGCAGCCCACCAGGCTCCTCCGTCCATGGGATTTTCCAGGCAAGAGTACTGGAGTAGGGTGCCATTGCCTTCTCCGACCTAGACAGCATATTAAAAAGCAGAGACATTACTTTGCTGACAAAGGTCTGTCTAGTCAAAGCTATGGTTTTTCCAGTAGCCATGTATGGATGTGAGAGTTGGATTATAAAGAAAGCTGAGCGTCAAAGAATTGATGCTTTTGAACTGTGGTGTTGGAGGAGACTCTTGAGAGTCCCTTGGACTGCAAGGAGATCAAACCAGTCCATCCTAAAGGAAATCAGTCCTGAGTATTCATTGGAAGGACTGATGCTGAAGCTGAAACTCCAATACTTAGGCCACCTGATGCAAAGAACTGACTCATCTGAAAAGACCCTGATGCTGAGAAAGATCGAAGGCAGGAGGAGAAGGGCACGACAGAGGATGAGATGGTTGGATGGTATCAGTGACTTGATGAACATGAGTTTGAGTAAGCTCCAAGAGTTGGTGATCGACAGGGAGCCTGGCATGCTGCAGTCCATGGGGTCACAAAGTGTTGGACATGACTGAGCTACTGAACTGAAGTTGAGAAAGTGGCATCTACTTCACAGGTTTTTTTTTTTTTTTTAACTTTTCATTTATTATTAGAGTATAGCTGATTGACAATGTTGTGATAGTTGGTAGACAGCAAAGATACTCAGACATACCTATACATATATCTATTCTCAATTACATAAAATATGTGAAGTGCTTGGTACAGAGTATGTTCTCATTAAATGGTAGTTATTATTAATTGATCCATTCATTGAATATATTTATTGAATACCTACAATGTATCAGGCATAGGGTTACATATCAGAGTTAAAAGAATGGACAGAATGAAATCTCAACCTTGAAGTATTAGATTAAACTCTACAGCAGTGTGTAAAATATGATAATCGAGTATGACTTTCTAACTGATTAAGAAGGTGAGATATTCTCTCTATATCTGTATTAGTACTAGAGACTAATACTTACATGGAATGCTTCCTATGCACTTGGAACTGTTTAATGCTTTGCTTTCATTGTCATTTAATACTTATGACAAACCTACAAAGCATTTACTATTATTGTCATAATATCCCTTGCACAGACGAAGAAAACTAAAACCCAGGAAGATTAATTAATGAATGAAGGGTCAAGCTGGGCACTGACTGCTGGGAGTTTGGCTTCAGAGCCCTAACATTTAACCACTACACATTAGCCTGGGAGTACCTTAAGGGCTAAGAAAATTGATTCACAGGGTTTGGATTATGGACGTGATTGAGGAACAAGGCTCTAAAGTGTGGAGTGAGGTTGGTCTGGTTGAAATAACTGATTAAGCAGTTGACTGTGGCTGAAAGGTCAGGACAGGATGGAAGGAGTCTGAGAAGGAGAAGTGACACTGATGATATAATAGCATTTTAGGGGAAAGACAAAGAGAAATTACACTAAGAGAGGACAAGTAGGATGGAAAGCAGAAAGAAGAGGCTCTCAAGAGAGTAAGAGCAAGATAAGCCAAGTAATGTGAGCAATAGCAAGTGGCATGTGGAATTTTTCCAAAAGGTTGACCCAGGGTGTCAGAAACATAATGGTAGTCCTATCTTCACATTGGAAATTTGATCCGGAGTTGTCAGGGGCAGGTACAATTGAAGTGTTTTCCTTGGGATGATGCTTTGGTACTAAAAAGAAATTCAGTGAATTCCTCCTAAGGTGAGTCCTGTAGAAACCACTGGTTTCTGCAGAAGATGGTGAACCAGATCTATCTGAAAAGAGTTTATTTGGATAGATGAGGTGTCATATTCCTCATAGAACAGGACTGTGGCATCCCAGGATCTCACTTCTGATCATCTGAAAAATTAAGACAATGTGTAAGAGGACTAGCCCAGAGAGCAAATGGGATCATCAACTTGACAAATAGGGGCGCCCTTTTAAAGGAGAATTATTTAGTTTCAGGTATACAGTGAAGAGATTCAGATACATGTACATATATATGTACATAATATTGTTTTATATATATATATATAGAGAGAGAGCGCGTGCGCGAGAGAGAGAGAGAAGGAAAAGGCAACCCACTCCAGTATTCTTGCCTGAAGAATCCCATGGACAGAGAAGCCTCACAGGCTACAGTCCATGGGGTCACAAGAGTCGGACATGACTTAGTGACTAAACCATCATCATACATACTTATATATGTGTTGTCATATATATATGTATGTTGTTGTTGTTTAGTCACTCAGTGGTGTCGAACTCTTTTACAATCCCATGGACTGTAGCCTGTCAGCTTCCTCTGTCCTTGGGATTTCCTAGGCAAGGATACTAGAGCAGGTTGTCATTTCCTTTTCCAGGGATCTTCCCAACAAAAGGATTAAACCCATGTCTCCTGCATTGGCAGGTGGATTCTTTACCACTGAGCCACCAGGGAAGCCTATATATACAAAATATTGAGTATAGTTTCTTATGCTGTACAGTAGGTTCTTGTTGGTTATCTATATAACTATACATCTTGTTAGTTATATATAGTAATATGTATATGTTCACCTCAAGCTCCTAATATCCTGCCCCCCACGCCCAATTCCCCCTTGGTAACCGTGAGTTTGTTTTCTATGTATGTGGCTCTATTTCTGTTTTGTAGATAATTTCATTTGTATCTTTCTTAGATTTCACATATAAGCGATATCATACAATGGTTGTCTTTCTCTTACTTCACTTAGTGCAATAATCTCTAGGAGGCCGCCCAAGATGGCGGAGGAATAGCCAGGGAGCACCACTTTCTCCCCCACAAATACGTCAGAAGAGTATCTACACGTGGAGCAACTTCCACAAAACAACTTCTGAACGCTGGTGGAGGACCGTAGATACCCAGAAAGGCAACCCAATCTCTTCAAAATGAGGTAGGACAAAAGATAAAGACGCAAAGAGAGACAAAGAATTCAGGGAAGGAGATCCCTCCTGGGGAGGGAGTAGTGAAGGAGAAGTTTCCTCACAATAGGAAACCCTCTCACAGGTTGGGCCAGTGGGGAGTTTTGGAATCTTAGAGGGCAGCATAAACAGAAAAAAAAAAAAAAATCACCACAGAATTTGCAGCAAATGGCAATTACCAGTAGAGAAGCGGCTCACACGCTCACATCCGCCAGCAGTGAGTGTGTGCTGGGTGCGGAGGCGCGGGCTTCCTCCTTGGTCCTTAGGGTAAGGACCGGAGTTGAATGCCCTGAGGACACTCTGAGGGGACGAACATGACATAGCAACTCAAACCGTGCAAATGCCAGAGAGACAAAGTTTATCTCTAGGTCCATCCATTTTTGCTGCAAATGGCAGAATTTCATTATTTTCTATGGCTGAGTAATACTCTGTTGTATATTTGTATCACATATTTTTTATCCACTCGTCTGCTGAGGGACAGTCAGTTGCTTCCATGTTTTGACTATTGTAAATAGTGCTGCTGTGAACATTGGGGTGCCTGTATCTTTTTGAATTATAATTTTCTCCAGATGTATGCCCAGAGGTGGGATTGCAGGATCATTTGGTAACTCTATTTTTAGTTTTTTGAGGAACCTGCATACTGTTCTCCATAGTGGCTGTACCAATTTACAATCCCACTAACAGTATAGGAGAGTTCCCTTTTCCCCACACCTTCAAGGAGAGTCCTTTTAAAACATGTATAATATCATATATGAAACCAATCGCCCGTCCAGGTTCGAGGCACGATACTGGATGCTTGGGGCTGGTGCACTGGGACGACCCAGAGGGATGGTACGGGGAGGGAGGAGGGAGAAGTGTTCAGGATGGGGAACACGTGTATACCTGTGGTGGATTCATGTTGATATATGGCAAAACCAATACAATATTGTAAAGTTAAAAAATAAAATAAAATAAAAAAACAACGGATGAGAGGCACAAGCACAGCCACTTGTGTGCTATCTGAGCTGAGATGAACAAGGCTGGACTTGGAGGGTCATATTATTCATGTGATTATAGTCACCCAAGTTAGGATATGTGGTCTTTTTTCACTCAGTGCTGGAGTCTTTGGCAGACACTCCAAATTAAAGTTTCTATAGCCATTGAAAGGAACATATATTTGTGAGGAAACTTTCTTTGGAAAGCTCAAACTGGTTTAAGTCCAAAAAACGTGGGAGGGGGGTTTCTGGACTCACCAGCGAAGTCCATTATGTCAGCTGGTTTTTATGCAAGACTGGATCCAGGCCTTTAGATAACACTGTCAGATCTTTCTCCTTCTCTTTCTCCCTTCCTTCTTCTTCATTCCTTCCCTCCCCTCCCCTCTCCCGCCCTGGATTCTTTCAGTTTTAGACAGTCTCTTTCCCATTGGCTATGAAATAGATATGTGTAGCTTTAGAATCACACAGTCCATAGTATCTGAGATCTTGAAGTGAAGGAAAGAATATCCCTTTTCCAGCGTCCATGGGGGCTCTGATGGGTCACCAGCCCACTTCCGGAACAATCACTGTGTTTGCTGAGATAAGGTATACTGACTGGAGAGCTGAGGTCAAGAAAGGCAGGGCCCCGGTTTTCACAAGCCTGGGAGTTGGCGAGAGGTCATCCTCAAGAGTATGGGGCAAGGAACTTGCCGATATTGGGCTGAAATCTGCCTTTGTTTCCTCTAAGCAGGCGTTACCCAAAGTGTGGTCTATGGGCCACCAGCATCAGCATCACCAGGGAACCTGAAGATTTCTGAGCTCCAACTGAGACGCACTGAATCAGGAATCCCGTTTCAATAGTCTTTCATGTGCTTTTGTGTGTGCTCAATTTTGAAAATCATTTTCCGTTTGGCGAGTCCCTTACACATTCTCTAGATCAACTTTCTTTCTTCAGTCATGTTGTGAAATGTGGTCAGAGCCTGGGGAAGGCATCACTCATACATCCTTGGGTCCCTGATGATCGAGTCAGCAAAGCCCCAGGAGCCCCTCATGCAGAAGCCATCTTCCATCCGAGAAACACCCCTTACTAAATATTTTATCCTTTCATCTTGGTGGCTGAGAAAGAGCAGGGTGTTTTAGTATTCTTGTCTGGTAACAGATATCACTTAGAAATCCATTTTATAATCATTTAAACTGGTTTGCTTTGGGTCTATTTACATAATTCCGTGAGATGCATGGAAAGAGAGCCAGTGTGTTATTTTTCTGCAGCCAAAGACATGGAAAAAGCACTTTCTAAGGTAATTACCACTTCAGTGCTCCCCACACAGTTAGAGGGCACTGTGCAGAAGTATGCCTTCTGGGTCCAGGGCCACCGAAGTGTGGAAAGAATGTACTTTCTCCCTGGGAAGGGGAAGCAACACACTTAGTATGAAGCCTCTTTTACTTATCGGGGTAATCTGCACAAGGTTAAGGAGCTGTGGCTTCCGGAGCGTGGGTGTGGGGGTGGGGAGATCTCATCTCAGAACAAACAAGGCACTTTCAAGACCTTTGAGGTGTAGTGCACCGGGGGAGGAGGACACTTGACCTCCTGCCTGCAGGACTGGAAATGCAAGTCACTCCTGCAGAGGATTACATCAGAGTTTAATCTTTCAGTTGATGCCAATGGAGACTGTTTTTTAAGATTAATTTTTATTGGAGTATAGTTGCTTTATAATGTTGTATTAACTTCTACTGTGCAGCAAAGTGAATCAGCTATATGTATCCATACGTGGATACATATGTGTGTTAAGTCACTTCAGTCATGTTCGACTCTTTGCAACCCTATGGACTGTAGCCCAGCAGGCTCCTCTGTCCATGGGATTCTCCAAGCAAGAGACCTGACCCAGGGATCTTCCTGACCCAGGGATCAAACCGCGTCTCATGTCTCCTGCATTAGCTGGCAGAGTCTTTACCACTAGCGCCACCTGGCAAGCCCTATATGTATACGTATACACCCTCTTTTTGGGATTTCCTTCCCATTTAGGTCACATGTTGAGTAGAGTTCCATGTGCTATTCAGTAGTTCCTCATTATCTATTTATTGTTATTGATTTTAGTTATCTATTTTATCCTTAGTATCAGTAGTGTATATATGTCAATTCTGATCTCTCATTTCCTTCCACCTCACCCCTCTTTCCTCCTTGGTATCCATACATTTGTTGTTCTCTCTGTCTGTGTCTATAGATGATCTTATTTGCAAAGCAATAGAGTCAATGGTGAAGACAATGGCACCCCACTCCAGTACTCTTGCCTGGAAAATCCCATGGATGGAGGAGCCTGGTGGGTTGCAGTCCATGGGGTCTCTTAGAGTCGGACACGACTGAGTGACTTCATTTTCACTTTTCACTTTCATGCATTGGAGAAGGAAATGGCAACCCACTCCAGTGTTCTTGCCTGGAGAATCCCAGGGATGGGGGAGCCTGGTGGGCTGCTGTCTATGGGGTCGCAAGAGTTGAACACAACTGAAGCGACTTAGCAGCAGCAGCAGAGTCAATGGAGACATTTTAATGGGAAAGAAACCTTGCTTTCTCAGAAATTAGTTGTATTTGAGAAGCTTGTGTTTGTCACATGAAGGCTTACAAATAAGGAAGGATCCTTGAATTTTCTCAAGGAGTGATCAGTGGAGGAATATCAGGAATATCCTGACTGACTCTGTCTTCCATCCCCCAGGACTGTGTTTTTGGATTCATTCAGGCTTTAGATCTCCCCCAACTCCACCTCTAGCCTTTTCTGTTGTCCCATGAGGCAGATTTTGACATTTCTCTGATGGCTTCCAGTTGCTGATATCCTAACTCTAGTCTTCAAAAAACCCAATTGGGGTATCCTGTTCATATCCCATTAGCATCTTGAACAATGCATGCATTGTATATCTGGTACCTTTTATTATGCCCCTACTGTATACCTGAGAACTATCAGATACCAGTGATCCAAGGATGAATGAGATCTTTACCTTCACTTTACCCTCATGGAGCTCCAGGAATAGGCTCATTTCAATTTTGTGGTCTTGAAACTAATGACTTGGAGGGATTCTGGGGTGCTATGGAGCTAAAGCAGAGTTTGTAATCTGAGGCCTCTGGACCTTCAAGGGATCTATGGATAGAACTCAGGTACACATAGAGAAGGGGCTTCCTTGGTGGCTCAGAGGTAAAGAACATGCCTGTAATGCAGGCAACATGGGTTCAATCCTTGAGCAAGGGAGATCCCCTGGAGAAGGAAATGGCAACCCATTCTAGTACTCTTGCCTGGGAAATCCCATGGATAGAAGAGCCTCGCCTCGTAGGCTATAGTCCGTTGGGTCACAAAAGAATTGGAAATGACTTAGCGACTAAACAATAACACACAGCGATGGGGAAAATGACATCTTTATGTTCTTATGACCTTTCTTGATGACCTTGTTTCTCTCTATGGTTGCATTCCGTTTCCAAACAAGAATTCACAATTCCACCTATAGATCAGCTCTGTGTCCTCCCTAAGGCTATCTTACATTAACTATGGGGCTAATTGTCAGGATACTGGGCTTTTATCAAAATGCCATCCCACCTCACCACCCTCTTCTCACTGCAAATGCTACCATACTAGCTTCTTACTGTCCCCTTCCTCCTATCTTCTAATCTGATCAATAATTTCAGTGCTTCTTGTTGGTTTATTTTTGCTCATACTCTGAGGTCAGCGTTGCCCATGAAATGTTGAATAAAATTTTATCTCACAAGACCATTGGCTTAGTATCAACTCACTCTTGTTCCCAGGGCTGTTTTCCTTGTTCTTTAGATCCATGTGAAAGTCGCTCAAGCTGAGTTCTCCAAGCCAGAATACTGAAGTGGGTAGCTGTTCCCTTCTCCAGGGGATTTTCCCAACCCAGGGATCGAACCTAGGTCTCCTGCATTGCAGGTGGATTCTTTACCAGCTGAGCCACCAGGGAAACCCATGCCTACTACAATTTGAAGCACAGGCCTCAAAAGGACCCTTCTAGACCTGCTCTAGCTTATGTGCCTGACTTACAGAACCTGTTTCTCCATCTTTATGCTGTCTCCACAAACCAACTTCTATGTAGACTCACTTGATCCAAATCCTAGCTCTGAATCTTCCTAGCTGTGTAGCACTGGGCCAGTTGTAACTTAACTTCTCAGAGTTTCATTTTCCTAATCTATATTCATAGTACATACTACCTGAGTTCTGTAGATTAAATGAGATAATGCCTAGTCAGTCTTCATGATGTATTAGTTATAATCATTGTTTTTCTTTATAATTGTGAATAAGAAAGATTGCCTGACATATCAGTAAACAAAGGATGTTGCTTCCATCAAGCCATCACATTACAGCGGCCCCAGTAGTGAGCCCTGACGGAATTCAGAATAGAAACAGGATGCCCACCATCAAGTCATCAGCCACTGCAGCTACCCCCAATAATGCATCCTGAGGAGAATCAGGATGTGAAAACACAGGAGTCTAGCCCCAGAGAGCTAAGATGCATATCAAAGGAGTGATTTCTATGAGCTCAGACTCTTGGATCTTTCCATACATAGAAAAGCACTATATTCCTTTACTTGAGATACCTGGTTTTCTTTAATTAATAGTAATATTTTGATGTTCCTACTACCTGGTCTTTGTTGCAAAAGCTTCTGTATATCCTGGCTCCTCCCTTACCTCTTTGGAAGCAGTTTCTTACAAACCCAGAGTTAAGTACAAACTCTTAACTTTCTTCCTGGAGTTAAGTACAAAGTTTTGTCCAACAAATAAAGCATTACTCGCAAGTGTTAGGCTGTGCTGTTTTTTTTTTTTTTTTTTGCATCAACATAATCATTATTAGGGCTTCCCAGGTGGCACAGTGGTAAAGAATCTGCCTGCCAATGGAGGAGACACAAAAGATGTGGGTTCTATCTCTGGGTTGGGAAAATCCCCTGGAGAAGTAGATGGCAGCCCACTCTAGTATTCTTGCCTAGAGAATCCCTTGGACAGAGGAGCCTGGCAGACTACAGTCTGCCATGGGGTCACAAAGAGTCAGACATGACTGAGCAACTAACACACACACACACACAGATATGCAATCATTATTATTGGTTTTACATATCATAGTTAATGATCTGAGAATATTGGGCAAAAATATTAGAATATTAGTAACACAGAAAATAATAAAATATTATTAGAACATTCAGTTCAGTTCAGTTCAGTCACTCAGTCTTGTCCGACTCTTTGCGACTCCATGAATCGCAGTACGCCAGGCCTCCCTGTCCATCACCAATTCCCAGAGTTCACTCAGACTCACGTCCATCGAGCCAGTGATGCCATCCAGCCATCTCATCCTCTGACGTCCCCTTCTCCTCCTGCCCCCAATCCCTCCCAGCATCAGAGTCTTTTCCAATGAGTCAAGTCTTTGCATGAGGTGGCCAAAATACTGGAGTTTCAGCTTTAGCATCATTCCTTCCAAAGAAATCCCAGGGCTGATCTCCTTCAGAATGGACTGGTTGGATCTCCTTGCAGTCCAAGGGACTCTCAAGAGTCTTGTCCAACACCACAGTTCAAAAACATTAATTCTTTGGCACTCAGCCTTCTTCACAGTCCAAGTCTCACATCCATACATGACCACAGGAAAAACCATAGCCTTGACTAGATGGACCTTTGTTGGCAAAGTAATGTCTCTGCTTTTGAATATTAGTAACTCAGTATTAGTAACTAATGTTAGAATATTAGTAACTCAGAAAAATAATAGAACATTAGTACTTCTACTTTAGGGGCAGCCCACAGATTCTTACCTCTTTTGCTTCCATTCTTTTGGGTTCACCGTTCTTCACTGCTAGGTAGTCAGTGTCTTACAAACTGTTGTTTCATATATTATGTACATTTTTAGTTGTTTTTGGTAGGAGAATAAATGTGGTCCCTGGTATTCCATTTTGGCCAAAAGTTGAGGTCTATGCAGTTGTTTTTTTTTTTCACTTTGATGTTAAAAAAAGAGTCTCAAAAGGTCATTACATTTCAGTTCTCATGGATGAATGTATTTCTATTTTAATGGCTACTTAATGTACCAAAACTATAATAATATGCATATTACTATTACTGTGTGAGCTCTAACTGTGCATCAGATACTGTGCAGAACACTTTACATATGAGGACCTATTTGTAGAATTGGACAAGAATCCAGCCTGGACTTAGGGTTGTGGCTGTCAGACATCCAAGGATGTCGAGTGTTACTAAGAGACAGGAGCCAACTCATATTTGAAATCCCCATGACTCTGTTAAGTATTGGGCTTCCCAAGTGGCTCAGTGGTAAAAAATGAGCCTGCCAATGCAGAAGCCGCAGGAGATGCAGGTTTGATTCCTGGGTTGGGAAGATCCTTTGGAGGAGGAAATTTGTCTTTTTTAAAACTTAGTTTACGCTCTCCTTTGACTTTAAAAAGTTTTTAATTTTATTTAGTCAAAACAGTAAATTTTCCTTTATGGGCTTTGCCTAAAAAGTCATTCTGGATTCTGAGATTACAAACATAGTTTCCTGCATTTTCAGGTAGTATCTCAATAGCTTTACTTTTCACAATGTATTTTTTCTATCTGGGATCTATATTTATATGTAGTGTGTGTGTATGATGAGAATTTAAATTTCTTTCTAAAGAAGAAATGACATTGTCCCAATACCATGAATTGAGTACAAAGTATCACCTTTAACTCAAACTGAATTTCCATATAAACATGGATCTGTTTGAAACACTGTTGAATTTTACTGATTTTTTTTAAAAACAATATCAAGTTGTCTTAATTATTAGAGCTGTGTGATAAAGACTCTACACATGGACATCACCAGATGGTTAACACCAAAATCAGATTGATTATATTCTTTGCAGCCAAAGATGGAGAAGCTCTATACAGTCAGCAAAAACAAGACCGGGAGCTGACTGTGGCTCAGATCATGAACTCCTTATTGCCAAATTCAGACTTAAATTGAAGAAAGTAGGGAAAACCACTAGACCATTCAGGTATGACCTAAATCAAATCCCTTATGATTATACAGTGGAAGTGAGAAATAGATTTAAGGAACTAGATCTGAGAGACAGAGTGCCTGATGAACTACAGATGGAGGTTCGTGACATTGTACAGGGGACAGGGATCAAGACCATCCCCATGGAAAAGAAATGCAAAAAAGCAAAATGGCTGTCGGAGGAAGCCTTACGAATAGCTGTGGAAAGAAGAGAAGCGAAAAGCAAAGGAGAAAAGGAAAGATATAAGCATCTGAATGCAGAGTTCCAAAGAATAGCAAGGAGAGATAAGAAAGCCTTCCTCAGCTATCAATGCAAGGAAACAGAGGAAAACAACAGAATGGGAAAGACTAGAGATCTCTTCAAGAAAATTAGAGATACCAAGGGAACATTTCACGCAAAGATGGGCTCAATAAAGGACAGAAATGGTATGGACCTAACAGAAGCAGAAGATATTAAGAAGAGGTGGCAAGAATACACAGAAGAACTGTACAAAAAAGATCTTCACGACCCAGATAATCATGATGGTGTGATCACTCACCTAGAGCCAGACATCCTGGAATGTGAAGTCAGGTGGGCCTTAGAAAGCATCACCACGACAAAGCTAGTGGAGGTGATGGAATTCCAGTTGAGCTATTTCAAATCCTGAAAGATGATGCTGTGAAAGTGCTCACTCAATATGCCAGCAAATTTGGAAAACTCAGCAGTGGCCACAGGACTGGAAAAGGTCAGTTTTCATTCTAATCCCAAAGAAAGGCAATGTCAAAGAATGCTCAAACTACCACACAATTGCACTCATCTCACACACTGGTAAAGTAATGCTCAAATTCTGCAAGCCAGTCTTTAGCAATACGTGAACCCTGAACTTCCAGATGTTCAAGCTGGTTTTAGAAAAGGCAGAGGAACCAGAGATCAAATTGCCAACATCCGCTGGATCATGGAAAAAGCAAGAGAGTTCCAGAAAAACATCTATTTCTGCTTTATTGACTATGCCAAAGCCTTTGACTGTGTGGATCACAATAAACTGTGGAAAATTCTGAAAGAGATGGGAATACTAGACCACCTGACCTGCCTCTTGAGAAACCTATATGCAGGTCAGGAAGCAAGAGTTAGAACTGGTCATGGAACAACAGACTGGTTCCAAATAGGAAAAGGAGTACATCAAGGCTGTATATTGTCACCTTGCTTATTTAACTTATATGCAGAGTACATCATGAGAAACGCTGGGCTGGAAGAAGCACAAGCTGGAATCAAGATTGCTGGGAGAAATATCAATAACCTCAGATATGCAGATGATACCACCGTTATGGCAGAAAGTGAAGAGGAACTAAAAAGCCTCTTGATGAAAGTGAAAGAGGAGAGTGAAAAAGTTGGCATAAAGCTCAACATTCAGAAAACTAAGATCATGGCATCTGGTCCCACCACTTCACGGGAAATAGATGGGGAAACAGTGGAAACAGTGTCAGACTTTATTTTTTTGTGCTCTAAAATCACTGCAGATGAAATTAATTTTAATTTCATGAAATCACAGCCATGAAATTAAAAGACGCTTACTCCTTGGAAGGAAAGTTATGACCAACCTAGATAGCATATTCAAAAGTAGAGATATTACTTTGCCAATGTCTGTCTAGTCAAGGCTATGGTTTGTCCAGTGGTCATGTATGGATGTAAAAGATGGACTGTGAAGAAAGCTGAGCACTGAAGAATTGATGCTTTTGAACTGTGGTGTTAGAGAAGACTCTTGAGAGTCCCTTGGACTGCAAGGAGATCCAACCAGACCATTCTAAAGGAGATCAGTCCTGGGTGTTCATTGGAAGGACTGATGCTAAAGCTGAAACTCCAATATTTTGGCCACCTCATGTGAAGAGTTGACTCATTGGAAAAGACTCTGATGCTGGGAGGGATTGAGGGCAGGAGGAGAAGGGGAAGACAGAGGATGAGATGGCTGGATGGCATTACTGACTCAATGGACATGAGTTTGAGTAAACTCCGGGAATTGGTGACAGACAGGGAGGCCTGGCGTGCTGCAATTCATGGGGGTCGCAGAGTTGGACACGCCTGAGCGACTGAACTAAACTAGTTAGTCCCATGTCAGTTGCCACTCATCATTTAAGTATGGTGAACTGCATGTGTGAAGGTATAAAATCATGAAGGATCATAATGTGATCAAGGTATCATTAAATACTGTATTATTGCAAGAGTATAAACTGTGAAGAAGTGAGAAAGTGAGGCTAGAGAAATAGGTAGATCTTGCAGTAATTCGTGTTCCATGCTAAGGAGTTTGGAGAGTCATTGAAGGGTGAATCTTGAGGCCAATATGGTTAATTTGTCTTATAGTCACTTGGGCAATGATGAGAGATTAGGTTCTAGGTCTTAGGTTTTGAGATTTAAACACAAGGAAGGGGAGAAAGGCATTAGGAAAGCCCTGGAGAAATCACAGATCCAAGCAAGCACAATAATATTGGCTACATTTTGTCATTCTGTACAGCACAATGGTTTCCTCCAGATAATAAATAATTATAACTACAACAATAGAATTAAAAGGCATCATTCATGGATAAGGAAGTTGTGGTACATATGTAAAATGGAATATTAATCAGCCATAAAAAAGAAATGCACTTGACTCAGTTCTAATAAGGTGGATGAACCTAGAGCCTGTTATACAGAGGAAGTTAAAAACAGAAAAATATTGTATTGTTATTCAGTCATTAAATCATGTCCAACTCTTTGTGATCCCAAGAACTGCAGCATGCCAGGCTTCTTTGTCCTTTCCTATCCCCCTGAGTTTGCTCAAGCTCATGCCCATTGAGTCAGTGATGCCATTGTAATATATTAACACATATATATGGGATCTAGAAAGATGGTACTGATGAACCCATCTGCAGGGCAGCAGTGGAGACACAGGCATAGAGAACAGACTTGTGGACACAGCGGGGGAAGGAGAGGGTGGGATGAATTGAGAGAGTAGCGTGGAAACATATGCATTATCAAATGTAAATTATATAACCAGTGGAAATTTTCTGTATGACACACGGAGCTCAAATCTGGTGCTCTATGACAACGTAGACAGGTGGGAGAGGGGTGAGATGGGGTGGGAGGGGGTCAAGAGGGAAGGGACATATGTATATCTATGGTTATTTTGATATACAGTAGAAATCAACACAATATTGTTTCAGACCCAGGCAAGGAGGCAGAATGTACTTGGGGATGAAGGTGGAAAGCAGCCCGAAGGAGAGGTATGCTAGTGTCTAGGAGCATCATGGAGAGTTGGACCAAAAAGAAGGCTGAGCACTAAAGAGCTGATGCTTTCAAACTGTGGTGTTGGAGAAGACTCTTGAGAGTTCCTTGGACACCAAGGAGATCAAGCCAGTCAATACTAAAGGAAATCAACCCTGAATGTTCATTGGAAGGACTGATGCTGAAGCTGACGCTCCAATACTTTGGCCACCTAATGTGAAGAACTGACTCATTGAAAAAGATCCTGATGCTGGGAAAGACTGAGGGCAAGAGGAGAAGGGGGTGGCAGAGGATGAGATGGTTAGATAGCATCACTGACTCAGCGGACAAGAGTTCAAACAAACTCAAAGAGATAGTGAGGGACAGAGGAGCCTGGCGTGCTGCAGTTTAGGGGGTCACAGAGTCAGGCATGACTTAGCAACTGAACAAAAACAACACAACATTATAAATCTATTATCCTCCAGTTAAAAATAAGTAAACTTAAATTTAAAAAAATTTTAAAAGGCATCATACATTAAGCACTAACTATACACCAGATATATATTCACAACCTTAATCTCTACATTACTTTGATAACAACTGAGGTTCAAAGAAGTTAGTACTACTAAATCATGGGATTAGAACCTAGATTTATCTGATTCTGTCCTGAACTTCTTCACTATCTCACCTCTCCAGCAGCAAGCAGGCTTACATCCAAGCATTTCCCAAACATATATAACAAAGATTTCTCCTCATATCCCCTGTGAAAAAAGTTTGAAAATAAATTCAAAATTCACCTGCCTGAAGAAAGAGGTATACTTAATTTTTTAATTTTAGGCTCCTTCTGTATTTCTGAAGACTCTAGCACACTTGAGAAGTTGTAATTTGATATCTCATTGAAAATTCTTTTTCTATCCTGCCTCTTTTAAGGCTTGTACATGTATCCGGTCTCTTGACTGACTCACTCTTTTTTTGTTGTTGTTATTGATGACTCACTCTTCTTTGATGGAGACTAACTTACTAGATTCCATAATATTTAAAGTAAACCAACCAACCTAATCTCTAAGATACAATATTACCTTTCCTGAGCTTTCTTCCATGAACTCTCCTAGCTCCTTTCCTTCTCCACCCATCCTACTAGCATGAAAATCTACTTCTAGGAAATTATTTGCTATTAGAAACTTAATTTACAGGGTCTGTTTTCCTCCATGAATCAGCAAAATGCCTGGTAGAAGAGATTAAAATAAGGCTTGCCAATAAATTCAGGAGATCTCAGAGTACTAGCCAAAGTGGAAGGCAGCTTTCCAAGATGATTTGTGATTGAGATATAAAGCCAGAGGCATAAAGCCCATCCCATCCAGTATTTCCTCTTCCTGAAGGACCATTGCACCCACCTCACAGAAATGGAATTGAGGAGCTATTTTTGAGCTATGTACTCCTGCCCTATGCCACATTGATAAGATGGATACCTGACCTTAAATGGAGCTTGTGTGTGTGCTAAGTTGCATCTAAGTGCATGCTAAGTGGTGTCTGACTCTTTGCAACCCCATGGACTGTAGCCCACCAGGCTTCCCTGTCCATAAGATTCTCCAGGCAAGAATACTGGAGTGGGATGCCATGCTCTCCTCCTGGAGATCTTCTGGACCCAGGGATCAGACCCATGTCTCTTATGTCTCCTGTGTTAGCAGGCGGGTTCTTTACCACTAACTTCACTTGGAAAGCCCATTCTTCCTGCCAGGAACTTGGAATTGGATTTAGAATTGTAATTTAATCTTTGCTGGTCATTTTGAAACAAGAATATGCAAATTTGGGAGCTGTTGGGCAGCTACATTTGGCCATTTGCTCTCTAAGTCAGCCAAGGATAGTCTTCGAGGGGGAATAAAGTGGACATATGGAAGCAGAGATGAAAGGCCATCTGGCCTCAGAAAGGGTGTGAGGAAGGGAGAGAAGGAGTAAGGTATATGGGGAGGATGAGGGTGAGGGAAGGAGAGAGAGACAGCCCCTTGTTGGGAGGTTTGGCTGTACTCTCTAGCCTTCAGTTCCAAGCCATACTCCTGCATTATTTTCATTTCCCTTTTTTGGTTGGAGATAACAGAAGGAACCTTGATTAAGACACACTTGCTCTTTGGCTCATCTCCAATTGTGGTATAACAAAACAACAGAAGCCAGTGAGCATGCTGGGCCAACAGGTGGACCTGCATGGGTGGAAGTGACACAAAGGAGCTTACCTCGAACTGCTGATGTCAGCCCAGGAAAACGCAGATCGACTTCGTAGAAAGAACGTGTTGGGAAGTCCCCTCACCCTCAGCAGAAAGGAGCAGCATCTGCGGCTTCGTCAGAACTGCAGGTAGATGGTCCAGTGGGAGAGAGGAATCAGGACTGGCACTAGATGCTTCCATTTTTGGTGGGGTGGTTAATCCAGAAGATGAGCAAAATGGGCAAAACAGGAAGTCAAAGTAACTTAGCGATCTGGTACCACGATTCAGGAGAATGATTACTTAGAGGGTCTGAGCTAAAGAAGTAGGAAGATCTAACAGGTGCACCTTAAGTGATGCTTAAAAGCCTACATATGCTTTTACAGGAGGGATTCAATTATAATCCCCTGAATTATTGTTTCTAGAGGGATGTTGTATGATGTTTCATAGAAAGTACCTTCTGTTGTCTAAAGGAAAGACTTGCTTTTAGACCAAACTCTAAATGGAAAGTGGGCATCCCTGGTGGCTCACATGGTAAAGAATCCACCTGGGTTCAATCCCTGGGTTGGGAAAATCCCCTGGAGGAGGGCATGGCAATCTACTCCAGTATTCTTGTCTGGAAAATCCCCATGGACAGAGGAGCCTGGTGGGCTACAGTCCACTGGGTTGAAAAGAGTTACACAACTGAGCGACTAAGCACAAGCTAAATGGGAAGTACTTCCTTTTCTTTCTCCAAAAGGAGTCTTCATAGGACTGCATCAAGGTTCACAGAATACTGTTCATAGCAAGAGAATTCATCTAGTAAAGTGATTAAGCTCAGAGATCTTTTTCTTCCTTTTTTTCACTTACATGTGCAGAGATCTTTTATGAGAATTAAATAGATTTATATAAGATAAATTTTGGCTGCTGCTAATGCTGCTACTGGGATTTCCCTTGTGGCTCACTGGTAAAGAACCTGTCTGCCAAGCAGGAGATATGGGTTTGATCTCTAGGCCCAGAAAATCCTCTGGAGAAGGAAATGGCAACCCATTCCAGTATTCTTGCCTGAGAAATCCCATGGACAGAGGGGCCTGGCAGGGCATAGTCCATGGAGTTGCAAAAAAATCAGACATGACTTTTTGACTAAACAACCACAATAGCTACTACTACTGCTATTACTAACGTTATATGCTTGTGGAACATAGCTAGTACTCAATGCCTATTCTTTCCTTTTACAGCAAAAAGAAACTTCTCATTTTTTCTTGTTCTCTTTAATCCAGCTTTGCAGCTGGCCACACAGAGATGCTGTCTTTTTGTTTTGTTTTGTTTTTTATAGCTGTTCAGACACAAATTTATTTCAAACAGATAATTGGCAAGCAAAATTAATTACAAGTTAGAATGAGACAGTCCCAGTGCTTTAAAACATTAATATAGCAGTATTTTACAGTTGCTCAATTATGGTTAGCAAAATTAAGTCTGGAGTACAGCTGAAAATTACTGCTTATAAGCCCAGAAAGTCAAGATTCCTCGGGTGCTGAAGTCCCCTGCTATAATTTAGTAAGCACAATTCAAAGGTTGTGTGCATATCCAAAGGCCATGACCTCCAAAGAAACAAGAACTTCTATATTGAACATGCAGAAACAACAACAACAAAGTCCATTCGTACAGAATGTCTTTTGTTTTTATAACCACTGAGAATGATGTTGTTGTGGTGTGCCCTGAAAAATGCCCTCTTCTGTGGAGAGCCTCCAGCAAGGGACACCTGGAGAGGAATCCCTGCCACAGAGTCAGAGCTGAAGAGAGTTTTTAGACACATATTCATCTCATTTACTGACCACTCCCCTGGAGCGAGAACGTTCTCCCTCCCAGGGCTGGTCATCCCAGCAATGGATGACTTTGATTATTTCCACTGGCTTGAAACACATTTCAACTGGGGTTTGAATCTTTAGGCTCTGGAACCACACAGGGTAGATGTAATTTCTTCCTCACAACAGAAGCCAGTTCATGGATGTTCCGTGTGTCTACTGTCTGTGCTTGCCTGCTCTGTTCTTTCAACCGTTCCATGTCTTATATGATTTTTAGACTCTAACATTCTGCTCACTCTTTGCTGGGCTTGCTCCAGTGTAACCAGTGTCTCTTTAGAAAGATATGTCATTTAAAATTGGACAACTACTTTCTGAGTTTCTCAGAAGGTGCAGAACAGGTAGGATTCTATCACACCCTTAATCTAGATCCTACAGTATTTCTATGAATGCAATCTAAGTTTGAATTAGCTTGTTTTTTCTTTTCCCTCCTTTGAAGTCACATAACATGCTGGTTCAAAGAAAACCCTGAAGTACTTTTCACATAAAATATTACACTTTCTCTCATTCCTGTGCAGAAGATCTTTTGAACCCACACTTATTAACCTATTTATTTCTATTATAAATGGATTTCTTTGTGTGTTACCCAAGAGTCTGTTCTAAGTTTTATGGAACAGATCCAATGACTCTCTGCTGCTCATTGTATTGTTGCTATTTAGTTGCTAAATTGTGTCCCACTGTCTTGCTACCCCCATGGACTGTAGCCTGCTAGGCTCCTCTGTCCTTGGGATTTCTCAGGCAAGATTACTGGAGTGGGTTGCGATTGCCTTCTCCAGGGGAACTTCCTGATCCAGGGATCAAACTCACGTCTCTTGCATTGGCAGGTGGGTTCTCTATTACACGTTTTATGGAACACATCCAATGATTCTCTGTTGCTTATAGGATACTATATATAATGCCCTTGAATAATGTAAACTTTGTCTCATGATTTGAATTCTGGCATCAAGACATAAAACTCCCCTTCTTCCTACACTTTAGCTGTTTTGAACTACAAGCAGGTCACCAAACATATACTTTGTCACATCTCTGGGTCATTGGATTTGCTATTTCTTCTGCGTAGAATGTCTTTATGTCCCATGTGTGCCTGGTGAATGCTGTTGGGGAGAAAAAAATTTCCCTTCTTCCCTTCTAGGTTCTTTGAGTGGTTTAACAATTAAATTGACATAGAACAGATGAACAGTAGAAAAACAAATTTAATTTCGTACATACAGGAGCCTCATCAAGACATGAGAGGCTCCCTAGCAATCAGGTAATTACGTTTTATATGCCATCATGAGCTAAGGAGAAGGGGATAGGGATCTGGGCTCCCAAAGGGAAGGAAACACAGGAACAAAACACAGGAAGATGAGAAGGATAGATGTTTGGGAAACAAATGTTTGCCATGCAGATATGTCTTTTTGGCATAAAAATTTATCTTTGGTATTTTTAGGCAGTCAGTTCAGTTCAGTTGCTCAGTCGTGTCTGACTCTTTGCGACCCCATGAATCACAGCATGCCAGGCCTCCCTGTCCATCACCAACTCCTGTAGTTCACCCAAACTCATGTGCATCGAGTCGGTGATGCCATCCAGCCATCTTATCCTCTGTTATCCCCTGCTCTTCCTGCCCCCAATCCCTCCCAGCATCAGGGTCTTTTCCAATGAGTCAACTCTTCTCATCAGGTGGCCAAACTATTGGAGTTTCAGCCTCAGCCTCAGTCCTTCCGATGAACACCCAGGACTGATCTCCTTTAGAATGGACTGGTTGGATCTCCTTGTAGTCCAAGGCACTCTCAAGAGTCTTCTCTGACACCACAGTTCAAAAGCATCAATTCTTCAGCGCTCAGCTTTCTTTTTAGTCCAACTCTCACATCCATACACGATCACTGGAAAAACCATAGCCTTGACTAGATGGACCTTTGTTGACAAAGTAATATCTCTGCTTTTGAATATGCTATCTAGGTTGGTCATAACTTTCCTTCCAAGGAGTAAGCGTCTTTTAATTTCATGGCTGCAATCACCATCTGCAGTGATTTTGGAGCCCCCAAAAAATAAAGTCTGACACTGGTTCCACTGTTTCCCCATCTATTTCCCCATCTATTTCTATGAAGTGATGGGACTAGATACCATGATCTTAGTTTTCTGAATGTTGAGCTTTAAGCCAACTTTTTCACTCTCCTCTTTCACTTTCATCAAGAGGCTTTTTAGTTCCTCTTCACTTTCTGTTTAGGCAGTCAAGGAGAGATTTAAAAAATCTCTTCCTAGGTCTATTGGGTCTTGATTGTCTTTTGTTCAAAATAATCCATGTCTCAAAGCAGCCTGCCCTGAACTCCATCAATTCCTATTCATCCTTAAAAATCTAGAACAAGTGTCACCACCTTCAGAAAGTCTTCCATGATTTTACCATCTACTCCTCCAAGGAAAGCATATAATGTAGTGGCTTTCCCTCTGCCATACACTTAAGATCACAGTTTGATACCTGTGTTAGTGAAAGCTGTTTTCCTACATTTTTGCATTTCCAGAAATGATCTATTACATCAAGTGCTTTATTTTGTTCCAGTCATAGAACTAAGGACTTGACAGGCACTACCACTTTGGGGTATATCCCTGTAGTGGGTGCCATTGTTGAGCCACCATATTCCTGTGTCCACATGGCTTCTGACTGAAAGCATCCATGACTCTCTGCTTGAGGGCTTTTACTCATCTCAGGAGGATGCTTGGCCAGTGTTATTTAGGGGAGCCTCATTGAAGTGTCAGAGGGTTAACACCCTGGAGCAGCTCTCAATCAGTAATGCACAGCAGTTGGTGGGGATATGTCCAAGCTCCTTGGCTCTTGGGAGGGACAACTCTGGTGAAAGTTCTGCTTCATCTGCCAGAGGTCCCCAGAAGGACTGAGCACCATTTGCAGCAGTAACCTGCTCGCTAATGTACCTCATGTTTGCTGCCCCCCATTCCTGTCTCATTGCCCTATTGCCTTACCTGTGTTTGCTGCTGTCACCTCTCAAACTTGTTCGTTGTTCAGTTGCTAAGTCATGGACTCTTCACAACCCCATGGACTCTCCAGGCTCCTCTGTCCTCCACTATCTTCTGGAGTTTGTTCAGATTCATGTCCATTGAGTCAGTGATGCTATCTAACCATCTCATCCTCTGCCGCCCCCTTCTCTTTTTGCATGCCAATATGACTCTTGGGGTCTACTTTGGAGGAAACCTAAAGTAAAGTGATTCATTTGCCATATGAAGAAACTGAGGCTGGCACAGATTAAATAACTTACTCAAGCCATCTTTCTAGTAAGCAGCAGAGTCATAATTAAAGTTCAACTATGTTGAGAGCCCAATCATTATCTCTCCAGAGACCTGGGAGGAGAAAGGATCTGCAAAGCTGGATCTCAGAGCTATCGTCAATGGAAGGCATTCACTGGCTTGAATCCTGACAAGACTAGCCATTTCTGCCTTTATCCACTACTTGAAAATGAGCCAGTGCACAAGCCTCCGAAGGGCAGTAAAGTGACACTGAATAATTGAATTCTGAACAAGCCAGACTAATGCAAATATCTGACAAATTGATTTAATTGCATTCACATACAATAAAGTTGAGCTCTAAAAGGTCAGCTAGAAAATGGGGAAGGACCCCTGGGAGCTTCCAGGGAGAGGCTGAGTTTAATACGCATTCATCACATTTTATCATCTAATTAGTCTGCACAATGCCCAACCGATAGACGGAGACCGAAACCAGTGTATTGATCGATTATTTGCTTGGCATCTATCATATCACCTTAAGGCTGTCCCTGATACAGGCAGGCAGAAGTTATTTAGTGGCTCAGCAAAAAATGGTTTTGTGTTGAAGAAATTGTTTTTCTATAAGGGATTTGAGGATCCCAAAACATTTTACTCAGGCACGGAAGCTGCCTTAGACGGTTACTATTCAATAGTTTGCTACAAAGGCAGCCACTGGAAACCAACATTCTCTCACATCCTGCTTTCTGAAGAATGAATATTTATAAATCGTGTAGTACAGAGAAGCCTTTTAGGCTGTAAAATATTTAATTCAGGTAATTAACTAGTATCAACCTTGCATGGAAATACCTGGGCAGAGAAAATGTTCTGGGGAAGTTAATGCGAAGCCAATTTTATTCCATTGTAAATAAAAGTAAGGATTTCAATCAAACAATTTGCATGGTGAGTCAGGTAACATGCTGGCTCTGTTTTGCTCTTTGCAAGGATGCTAAAACTTAGGTTGATTCAGGACTTGAGATGTGGGATTGTGCCTAAGATGTAGTAAAGTGATGCTTTAAAAAAAATTTTTTTTTTATTGGAGTTTAGTTGATTTACAAAGTTGTGTTAGTTTCTACTGTACAAAGTGAATCGGTTATATATATAATCAGTTATACACACACACACACACACATCCACTCTTTTTAAGATTCTTTTCCCATATAGGAGTATTGAGTATTGAGTATAGAGTATTGAGAAGGGTTCCCTGTGCTGTACAGTAGGTCCTTATTAGTTACCTGTTTTATAGGTGCTGTGCTTAGTTGTTCAGTCATGTCTGACTCTTTGTGACCCCATGGACTGTAGCCAGCCAGGCTCCTCTGTCCATGGGATTTTCCAGGCAAGAATACTAAAGTGGGTTGCCATGCCTTCTTCCAGGGGATCTTCCCAACAGGGATCAAGCCCAGGTATCCTGCATTGTAGGTGGATTCTTTACCATCTGAGTCACCAGGGAAGCCCAAGAATACTGGAGTGGGTAGCCTATCCCTTTCTTTAGGAGAGCTTCTCAATCCAGGAATTGAACCGGGGTCTCCTGCATTGCAGGCAGATTCTTTACCAGTTGAGCTACCGAGGAAGCCTGATTTTATAGGCAGTAGTTTGTACATGCCAATCCCAATCTCCCAGTTTATGCCCCCAACCCCAGCTTCCCCTCTGGTTTGTTTTCTGCATCTGTGCCTCTATTTCTGTTTTGTAAATAAGCTCATTTGTACCATTTCCTTTTAGATTCCATGTGTAAGCAATACCATATGATACCTGTCTTTCTCTGTATGACTCAGCCATAAAAAAGAATGAAATAATGCCATTTTCAGCAACATGGATGGATCTAGATATTGTCATACTGAGTGAAGTAAAGCAATGATTCAATTGTTTCTTTCTTGTGCCTTTTGGGAAGGCAGTTCATTGTTATTTCGCTCAGCCTTAGTTACCTCATCAATAAAATTGAGGTGAGTCAGTGAGGTGAATGTGAAATGCGATTATGTATGCAAAAACCTCTTTGAGCTGAACTTCTGTATAAATGTGAACTATTGTGGGTAGAGGGGTACCCTAAAGCTCTAGTGCTAATTTATTACTATATAAGAAGTTTTCTTCAAGCTGACCTTGTATTCTGTATCTTCCTGTTTACTATCAAACTTCTCTGAGAGTTTTTTTGTATTTACCATCCCTACCTTGAAACCATCCATTCCCACCTCAACCTCCTGATACTGAGTTTCCACTTCCATCTCTGCCACTGCACTCACCAGGGTTGATTTTCATGTAACTAAGTCCAATGTCAACTTTTACAACCTTATCTTATCAAACTCTCAGCTTGATTGGAGACACTTTTTGCCTTTTCAATAGTCCTCATTTTATTTTCCATTTGCTTCTCAAGTATCTACTTCTCATTTTCTTTTGTAGGATCCTCCATCATTTTTTATTCCAAAGAGTTTATTCCAAGGAGTTCTGTCTTAGCTCACTTCTCTTCTATGAAACTTCTCCAGGCTTCCACCTAATTTTATCACTTAAATTATCATCAATAAGCTGATGACCCCAAGCTCTACAGCTTTTTCCTGCCTACTTCTTTTTTCTTAACTCATGACCTTTCTCAGACTTCATCATCTCTCTTTTGCATGGATTCATTAGTTTTCTCAATGGTTTTCCTGTTTCCAGTCTTGAGCAAACTCCTGCTCCCTACATCCTTCCTGCTTCCTCATCTTCTGCAGTGTTTCTTGTTTGAGCCAAAATGATCTTTCTAAAATACAAATCTAGACTCTCCAAAATCTTTTATATATTTAAAGCATTTTTATCCACTTTCTTGGGTAAAACCAACAGTAAACAAAAATAAAGAAAAGCAATAAATAGAATTCTGTATTCAATAAAACTAGGAAAGATTTGCAGCTCCAAATTACAACATATGAAGAATATCGTTAAATTGGTCCAAAATAAAAACTGTACATCTAGAGCAGATACACCTCTAGAGGTTTCAGTCATCATTCAGAGTTCTCCAAATATATGTGCCAAATATTGTTGTCTGTAAAGATGAGGCCATTCAAATGTCACACACTGGTGGGGGGCGATTTAGAAATTATGAAGACATGTAATATTTACAAGAGAGGAGGAGAGATGGAAAGAGAAGAAAAATAAACATTAAATCATAAGATGAAAACTTGGAAGATACGCCATACAAGGTACTCAAGCCTGTACATCACTACAAGCTAAATAGAACAATCTCTCCCAACACACCCAGGCAGAGATACCACCTAAAGGAGGGGAGAAATTTGATAGAAGGGAAACAAGGCTAAATAACACAATTGGTAAGAAAATATTCTAAGACAGAATACCTAACTCTGTGTGACCAGCTGCCATAGCTCACCCTTCCAGCCTGTCCTCCAAACCATTCTTTGTCTCAGAGCTTTTCTAGAAACATGTGATTCTCATTAAAAGATAAAGAAAATTTAGAAAATAAAATACAAGGCAAATGTGAAATAAGGCCTAGAATAATTATGTAGCAATTTAGGGGAAGCTTATATAAACACTTCTCTATTAAGTAAAAAAAAATTTTTTTAAAATCAAGTAACAGATACAAAGGCTCAGAGAAGACATATTAAGACAGAGAAGGCAAAAAGTAAACTTAGAAGAACGTAAGAAAAAATGAAGGAGAAAAATAAACCCATAAAGTAAATAAAATGCATGGTGCTGTGTACTGTGCTTAGTCTCTCAGTCGTGTCCGACTCTTTGTGACCCCATGGACTGTAGCCCGCCAGGCTCCTCTGTCCATGGGGATCCTCCAGGCGAGAATACTGGAGTGGGTTGCCATGCCCGCCTCCAGGGGATCTTCCCAACCCAGAAATCGAATCCAGGTTTCCCACATTGCAGGCTGATTACCATCTGAGCCACCAGGGAAGCAATGGTGGGAAGCATCACCAAGAAGAGCTAACATTTCTAAAAATACAGTTAGGAACATAAACAAGCTTGATAAGTGAATACAATGGAGTAAAAAGAACAAAGAGTTTGAAAGGTTTGGAAGCCAAAAACATTGCAATGTATATGTAATTGGCAGCCCTGATTAAAGAGAACAGAGCAAATGTAACAACAACAAAACTATAATATTATAGAAAAAAAAACTTCCCTGAATAAAGGATAATCTACATTTGAATATTAGAAGGACACAATGTCAACTAAGAAGCACTGATATAAAATGACCAACATACATTCCAGTGACATTGGACATGAAGATGGAGAAAAAATCCTTTAAGCATTAAGGAGAAGAAGAAAAAACCCTAGTAACTGAGAAGAGATGAGCTACTTTTATCAGCCTTCTGGCATAAGATTAGACAGTCATATTTTAGAACTTTCAAATGGAAAGATGTAGAACTCATGAAAAACATAGTCACCATGTTTGGTGATAAAATCCAGGGCCATTTAGAACTTTCACCAAATAAGGCTGATTAAAAGGGAAATTGTATAAGGAGTATGAACAAATAATATAAAATAAAAGAACAATAACAATAATAAAAAAAGGATTTTTCATCTTTAAAAAATATATATAATCCACTGAAAAGTTCTAGAAATAATGGCTAACTCATAATTCATAAAATGCAAGCATTTTTCATTTTGGGTGAACAGGCTTTCTGAAACTCTTATGAAAGTTTAAAGGTTTATAATACTCTCTTTTTAAAGTTATTGTTCATATATATATGTATATATGCACACATATATCCCTGCCCTCTTGAATCTCCCTCCATCTCCCTGCCATTCCATCCATCTAAGTTATCTAGCTCACCAGGCTGAGCTCCCTGTGCTATACAGCTACTTCCCACTAGCTAGCTATTTCATATATGGTAGTGTGTATATGTCAATGTTATTCTCTCAATTTATCCTACCCTTTCCTTCACCCACTGTGTCCTCAAGTCCATCCTCTATGCCTGGATCTCTATTCTTGCCCTGCAAATAGGTTCATCAGTACCATGTTTTCTAAATTCCATATATATGCATTAATATGACACTTGTTTTTCTCTTTCTGACTTACTTTACTCTGTATGACTGACTCTATACTCATCTACATCACTACAAATGACTCAACTTCATTCCTTTTTATGACTGAGTAATATTCCACTGTGTATATGTACCACATCTTCTTTATCCACTCATCTGTCGATGGACATTTACATGGATGGGTGGTTGCTTCCATGTCCTGGCTATTGTAAGTAGTGCCACAATGAACATGGGATACATATGTCTTTTTTGAATTATGGTTTCCCCAGAGTATATGCCCAGTAGTGGGATTGCTACTAATATGCTATCATACTGCTACCAATATGGTGGTTTTAGTTTTAGATTTTTAAGGAACCTCCATACTGTTCTCCATAGCTTCTCCTAATTTAACCATGTTAAGTGTTCAGGTTTATTCTATTCTTAACACATGATGTCATAGAATATACATATCATAATATATGTATAATTATCATATAACCAACATATGTTGCATGTTATTATAACACTTGTATGATATCACTAATATATTATGTTAATTTAGCATAATTCAACATGCAGCCAATAGTGCTACATTAACACATATGTGAATTAACACAGTTTAACATATTGTAACATATATATGTATTCAACCCATGTTAATTACATAAGCGATGTATTAATTAGAGAGAGAGTCTGTGTGTTTACATGTGTGTGCATTTGTATCTCCTTTTTTCTTATGTAAGTGGTAGTATTGTATACATACATTTTAACAACTTGCTTTTTCACTTAGCAGTGTAACCTGGAGAACACACCACATACACAGTTTTGAGGAGGAAAAGTTGTAAAATTCTTGCTCAAATTTGAATGCAATAGAAGGATAATTTCTAGATATACAAGGTGAGGGAAGTATTTTACTAAAATCAAGCCAATAAATAAATTCCACAAAAAATTTACCAATCTAATGTATTGATGAATTAAAGAAAGTAAATCTTGCTGCTAAGTCACTTCAGTCGTGTCTGACTCTGTGCGACCCCACAGACGGCAGCCCACCAGGCTCCTCCGTCCCCGGGATTCTCCAGGCAAGAACACTGGAGTGGGGTGCCATTGCCTTCTCCGAAGTAAATCTTAGAGAAGGAAATTTGAGGCTAAAAGGATTGGCAGAAAGTGATGGAATCAATTGAACATAGAGTTAAGACATAATTGTTGTCAACTAACAGCATACCAATGTGAACAAACCTTAAAAGATTCCCTTGACAAAACAGTATCATTTTGAAAATAAAAACTCGAGCTTAAGTTTTCAGATAATAACTAACTGGGAGAAAGAAGGGAGAGTAATAAAAACAAAGTATGCTCTTTTTCTCATCTGCAGATACCATGTATTCTTGATTTTAATAACTGAAAAAATGAATATTCAGTTTTTAAAAGTGAGCCATGAGTATACTTTCTAAGTTGCTAATGAGAGGGTGGACCACAGAGAGTTTCCTGGGAGATGTGCAGGACTGATGAGCAGCAGCAGCCATTTTGCAGCTCATAGGTTATTGATCTGCTGCCTCCAGTCCTTGGTTTGAGATAAGACTTCTCCTGAATCTTCCTTCATTCCTGTGTTATATGTGTGTCCGTGATGAAGTGAGGTCAGAGAGCTCATGAGATCTAGCCTGTGATAGCCTTTGTGGACTTAGCATTAAACATGAACAGAATAGCCTTCCAGAAATTGTTTAATGACTTCGGCTGTGTACGATTAGATTGTGTGTGTGTGTATGTGTATTCTAGTGGCGCTTTTTCCATTGAATCCTGACTGATATCCACACCCACACTGATACATGTTTATACTGTTTATTTAGGAATATAAACATATTTGGAAGATGGTAATTAATTCTATGCTTGACTCTGCCATTCATCTTGTGTAATATTGGACAAATTCCTTACTCTGTTAATCTCAGCTTCCTCACCTGTAATATGGTGGACTGGTACTGCTAATTTCTAAATGTATAGTGTTTTTTTTCAAGCTGCAGTTTAAGACCCACTGACAAATTGTGAAATCAATGGAGTAGTGGGTGGCAACCAGAATCATAAATAAAAGTAAATGGAATAGAATGCTGCTGCTGCTGCTGCTAAGTCGCTTCAGTCGTGTCCGACTCTGTGCGACCCCATAGATGGCAGCCCACTAGGCTCCTCTGTCCCTGGGATTCTCCAGGAAAGAACACTGGAGTGGGTTGCCATTTCCTTCTCCAATGCATGAAAGTGAAAATTGAAAATGAAGTTGTTCAGTCCTGCCCGACTCTTAGCGACCCCATGGTCTGGAGCCTACCAGGCTCCTCCGTCCATGGGATTTTCCAGGCAAGAGTACTGGAATCAGGTGCCATTGCCTTCTCCGAAATGGAATAGAATAGAAAATGTCAAAGTGCTTAACACATAGGAAGAGTAACATTTTTATTTCAGGTGGATAGATAGACATGTGTGTGTGTGTTGTAATGTAGAATGTGTTTCTTACAGGGAGTCAGGTTAGAAAAGCTTGAAAAATGTTTACTTTTGTAATGATCAAGTAGATTATGTCTCAGAGCTAAAACTATGTGTTCACTCTGGTCTGCACAGTACCAATACATGGAAAACCATAGATTATAATCTGCAGCTCTGGTGTCTGGCTATTATATTTCCTCTGTCTTTGTTTTCCTCAGCTTTCTATTGTTTGAATATATGCATGAACCGCACAAAATTTTATGTCTGAATTACTTATAAACAATAAAACTTTAAGAAGTAAATAAAATCAGGTTTCTGGCTTTTCTGAAAAATTCAGAATGTCTATAATATTAGGCAGATTCTTGTTTGACAACAATCAGCTAGAAATGAGTAGAGATTTCTCCCCTATACAGGGGCATGTGTTTTAAAATGGATGTTTGATGTATTATTATTTATATACAGTGAGGCCAATTGATTAGGAGAGAATGGTCATTGAAAGATAGCTTTCTACACATAGAGGAGGGGGTATT
This sequence comes from Bos javanicus, assembly GCF_032452875.1. Lineage (NCBI taxonomy): Eukaryota > Metazoa > Chordata > Mammalia > Artiodactyla > Bovidae > Bos > Bos javanicus. Next base: position 23,007,409 of record NC_083892.1, read on the forward strand.
CCACGCCATGCCACTGGGTAGGGGGCACACAGGGAGGTACCAGGGTTGATAGCAGACAGAGGAAGTGGGAAGAAAACATGAGTCAGAACCTTATCATGGTATCTGCAGGCAAAGACAAGGCAAGGCAAATCAAGATAAGCAGGTATAGGAATAGCCAGTGTGAATACTTTCAAGGGTCTCTGGGAGTGTCCTAGATGTCTAGCATCTGGTCCTGGGGTGATTAGAATTGCAGGGCAGTAGTGGTTCAGAATGTAAGACCATTTTGAAGGACACGGTTTGGAGGTGTGAGCTCTGGATTGGTTGGTTTGCATATGAAAGGCATGCTATTGGGCAAATCCTTTACTATCTTTAGGAATTGACTAGCCCAGGGAAATGTCAGCCAGCTCCAGTATTCTTGCCTGGAAAATTCCGTGAACAGAGGAGCTTAGCAGGTGACAGTCCATGGAGTCATGAGGAGTCGGAAACAACTGAACAACTGAGCACACAGGCAAACTACTTCTAATAGGATCTCCCAAGATGTCAAAGCATCAGAAATATGGAAAATAGAAGGGCATGATCAATACAACATGTAGGTTATAGTTTGCCCTAGTCCCTAGCTGGCCATTCATTTGTTATGTGCATTTGAGTCTGGAGTCCCTAGTTTGGTCAATTATTTCCCACTGGTATAGTGGTGAAGAATATTTTTTTTGCCTAGGATTTAGCTACCTGTTTTTCAGTTACAGACTGTGAATAGCAGAGACCCTAGAAGTACAAGGTAGTTGTCTGGAGTAGGAAGTAACACTGCAGAACATGAAGCAATGACATACCAGCTGCATGGCTCATCTCTCAGGGCTGATGGATTTGGGTTGATGGCGGAGACACAACATCTCTTTAACTTCCTGACTGGCAAGGGATCCACTGCCAATGAGGCAGAATTTTCTGGCTGGATTATCAACAGGGTTCAAAGTCCTCTGGGCAATAATTGTCCTTGGTCAATGCCATCCAAAACAGTAGTCTTGGTTTTGTTTTTACATTTCTAGATTGGGACCAGCACTTAGGATCGTCTCTCCCACCAATGTTGGTACCTTTGGAGAAAAAGTCAGCATTTTAGGACTTCATTCACCAGGAGGACAATATGTCAAAGAGTCACCTCCTCTCACAAGCCTCACTGCACTTTGCAGTGATGGTCCTAGATCTTGATTAACATAACTAAAAAATGCTCTTCTTTTTGATTCTTATTCAGTTTAAGTTAGTGATGAATCTTTTTTTTTTTTTTTCTATTATGCACACAAGGTCTGGCATCAGAAGGACCTGGGTTCAAATTCCAGTATTATCACTTTAGATTGTGTGGTATTTCAATGTACTTCACTTCTTTTAGTCCGTTCAGCTATTAAGTTGGGATAATATTATCTATTTAGGCCTTTGTTAGGGGTTTAGCTGCAACTCAACTAAAGCACTTAGAACCCTTTTGGATACAAAATAAATGCTCATGTATGAAAAGCAGAGACATCACTTTGCCAACAAAGGTCTGTATAGTCAAAGCTATGGTTTCTCCAGTAGTCAGGTCGGATGTGAGAGTTGGACCATAAAGAAGGCTGAGCACCAAAGAATTGATGCTTTCAAACTTGGGTGCTGGAGAAGACTCTTGAGAGTTCCTTGGACTGCAGAGAGATCAAACCAGTCAATTCTAAAGGAAATCAACCCTGAATATTCATTGGAAGGACTGATGCTGAAGCTAAAGCTCCAATACTTTGGCCACCTGATCCGAAGAGCCCACTCTTTGGAAAAGACTTTGATGCTGGAAAAGATTGAAGGTAGGAGGAGAAAGGGATGACAGAGGAAGAGATGGTTGAATGGCATCAACAATTCAATGGACATGAGTTTGGGCGAACTCTGGGAGATAGTGAAGGACAGGGAAGTCTGGTGTGCTGCAGTCCATGGGGTCGTAAAGAGTCGGACATGACTGAGTGACTGAACAACAACATAATGGCTATTATTTTACTTATATCCATAAAATATACTATACCAGGCAGGGTGCTGGTGCCACAGAGACGAGATGGCATGGTATCTGTTGTAAGAAAATACAATTCACTGTGGGAAACACTGTAGCATGGAAAGGTATGGAGTCTACATGAAGGATCTATTCTTGGGAAGGTGTGGAGTATAACAGGGAAGGCATCAAAGAGCAGGGTCAAGAGTAGGATAGGGTGCATGTGGTCCCTGGGGCACGAAATATAAGGAGTCACTTACCTGATTTTGAGCGCCTCTAAATTTTGTGTCCTGGGTACCTCTCTCGCTTCATCTGACTCCTGGCCCTACTAAAGATGAGATGCTATTAGAAGTAGACTTTCAAGCATAAGCAGATGATGCCAGAGGAATATCCAAAGCAAAGAGGGAGGTAGCTATAAAAGCATAAAGCAAGGAAATAAAATAGTAGATACACGTCATTCACCATGAATGAAACATCATGTGGCCATCAGGAAGAGTGGCCATCAGGAAGAGAAATGAGGCTGCTAAGGTAGGTTCAGTTCAGTTCAGTCGCTCAGTCCTGTCCAACTCTTTGCGACCCATGGACTGCAGCACACCAGGCCTCCCTGTTCATCAGCAACTCCCAAAGCTTGCTCAAACTCATGTCCATCGAGTTGGTGATGCCATCCAACCATCTCATCCTCTATTGTCCCCTTCTCCTCCCACCTTCAATCTTTCCCAGCATCAGGGTCTTTTCAAATGAGTCAGTTCTTCACATCAGGTGGCCCAAGGATTGGAGTTTCAGCATCAGCATCACTCCTTCTGATGAATATTCAGGGTAGATTTCCTTTAGGATGGACTGGTTGGATCTCCTTGCAGTCCAAGGGACTCTCAAGAATCTTCTCCAACACCACAGTTCAAAAGCATCAGTTCTTTGGCTGTCAGCTTTCTTTATAGTCCAACTCTCACATCCATAAATGACTACTGGAAAAACCATAGCTTTGACTATATGGACCTTTGTTGGTAAAGTAATGTCTCTGCCTTTTAATATGCTGTTTAGGTTGGTCATAATTTTCTTCCAAGGAGATAGGGGTCAGAAAATAATGACCGTTTCTAGGCACTCAAAGGAACTTGGCATTTATCCTTGGCAATGAGGAAGCTCTGGAAATTACTTAATAATACACTTAATAAGAAACGTGCAGGGCCCAAAAAAAAAAAGAAATATGAATATCTTTGAGAGGCATCAAACAAGTCCTGAATGAATGGAGAAACATAGAGTTATCTTTGCATTCCTGAGATCATCGAGACTCATTGTAAACTCTCTAAAGTATATTATCATCCAACTCTTCTTTCCATCCGATTCGACAGCACCTAAGGACTTTCCACTTAGCCTGACCCAGTCAAGTAAGGGATGATGTCAATCAGTAAAAAGTGAAACCTCCCATTTCACCACTAACTTCTGAACCTGCCTGCAAGAGTGATAATACTGGTGGAATTCCAGAGTAATGAAGGGGTAAAGGCAAAACTGGGCACCTCCTTGGCCCCTTCTCCATTTGGCTGGTGATATAAATGCCTGGTATATTTATATGAGACTATATAGTGGGGAGGGAGTTTAATACTGAATGATATTGGTCATGTCATCACTTCAGTACCTGGAAACTTACAGCTGTAATTAGTTTGCCTTAAGAAAGATAAAGAAATCGAGCATTTCTGGCTTTATATATTGAGATGTTCTTACCTGCCATCCATGAAAAATCAATAATCCTTTTTAAAAATCTACACGGACCCTAAAATTTAAAGGCAACTATGTGGAATGAGGTTCGTGACATTGTACAGGAGACAGGGATCAAGACCATCCCCATGGAAAAGAAATGCAAAAAATCAAAATGGCTGTCTGGGGAGGCCTTACAAATAGCTGTGAAAAGAAGAGAAACAAAAAGCAAAGGAGAAAAGGAAAGATATAAACATCTGAATGCAGAGTACCAAAGAATAGCAAGAAGAGAGAAGAAAGCCTTCTTCAGCGATCAATGCAAAGAAATAGAGGAAAACAACAGAATGGGAAAGACTAGGGATCTCTTCAAAAAAATCAGAGATACCAAAGGAACATTTCGTGTAAAGATGAGCTCGATAAAGGACAGAAATGGTATGGACCTAACAGAAGCAGAAGATATTAAGAAGAGATGGCAAGAATACACAGAAGAACTGTACAAAAAAGATCTTCACAACCCAGATAATCATGATAGTATGATCACTGACCTAGAGCCAGACATCCTGGAATGTGAAGTCAAGTGAGCCTTAGAAAGCATCACTACGAACAAAGCTAGTGGAGGTGATGGAATTCCAGTTGAGCTATTCCAAATCCTGAAAGATGATGCCGTGAAAGTGCTGCACTCAATATGCCAGCAAATTTGGAAAACTCAGCAGTGGCCACAGGACTGGAAAAGGTCAGTTTTCATTCCAATCCCAAAGAAAGGCAATGCCAAAGAATGCTCAAACTACCGCACAATTGCACTCATCTCACACGCTAGTAAAATAATGCTCAAAATTCTCCAAACCAGGCTTCAGCAATATGTGAACCGTGAACTTCCTGATGTTCAAGCTGGTTTTAGAAAAGGCAGAGGAACCAGAGATCAAATTGCCAACATCTGCTGGATCATAGAAAAAGCAAGAGAGTTCCAGAAAAACATCTATTTCTGCTTTATTGACTATGCCAAAGCCTTTGACTGTGTGAATCACAGTAAACTGTGGAAAATTCTGAAAGAGATGGGAATACCAGACCACCTGATCTGCCTCTTGAGAAATTTGTATGCAGGTCAGGAAGCAACAGTTAGAACTGGACATGGAACAACAGACTGGTTCCAAATAGGAAAAGGAGTTCGTCAAGGCTGTATATTGTCACCCTGTTTATTTAACTTATATGCAGAGTACATCATGAGAAACGCTGGACTGGAAGAAACACAAGCTGGAATCAAGATTGCCGGGAGAAATATCAATAACCTCAGATATGCAGATGACACCACCCTTATGGCAGAAAGTGAAGAGGAACTCAAAAGCCTCTTGATGAAAGTGAAAGTAGAGAGTGAAAAAGTTGGGTTAAAGCTCAACATTCAGAAAACGAAGATCATGGCATCCGGTCCCACCACTTCATGGGAAATAGATGGGGAAACAGTGGAAATAGTGTCAGACTTTATTTTTCTGGGCTCCAAAATCACTACAGATGGTGACTGCAGCCATGAAATTAAAAGACCATTACTCCTTGGAAGGAAAGTTATGACCAACCTAGATAGCATATTCAAAAGCAGAGACATTACTTTGCCAACAAAGGTTTGTCTAGTCAAGGCTATGGTTTTTCCAGTAGTCATGTATGGATGTGAGAGTTGGACTGTGCAGAAAGCTGAGCACCGAAGAATTGATGCTTTTGAACTGTGGTGTTGGAGAAGACTCTTGAGAGTCCCTTGGACTGCAAGGAGATCCAACCAGTCCATTCTGAAGGAGATCAGCCCTGGGATTTCTTTGGAAGGAATGATGCTAAAGCTGAAACTCCAGTACCTTAGCCACCTCATGCAAAGAGTTGACTCATTGGAAAAGACTCTGATGCTGGGAGGGATTGGGGGCAGGAGGAGAAGGGGACGGCAGAGGATGAGATGGCTGGATGACATCACTGACTCGATGGACGTGAGTCTGGGTGAACTCTGGGAGTTGGTGATGGACAGGGAGGCCTGGCGTGCTGCGATTCATGGGGTCGAAAAGAGTCGGACACGACTGAGAGACTGATCTGATTTGATCTGATGTCAGTCAACTATTTGCAGCAATATTGTGCATAACAAACTATTCCACAGTGTACAGGCTTAGAACACCCAGCGTTTATTTCATGCTTATTCATCCATGATTTTTTTTTTTTTTCAGATTTGCTAGGTTAGACTCCATGCTTTGAACATCAGCATTTAGGCTGGGCTAGGTGACTTCACTTTCACTTTTCACTTTCATACATTGGAGAAGGAAATGGCAACCCACTCCAGTGTTCTTGCCCGGAGAATCCCAGGGACGGCAGAGCCTGGTGGGCTGCTGTCTATGGGGTCCCACAGAGTCAGACACGACTGAAGCGACTTAGCAGCAGCAGCAGCAGCAGAGCCCATAGATGTATCTCTTCATTCATTTTTGTTATTAATTAATTTTTATTGCAGTATAGTTACTTTACAATGTTGTGTTTGCTTCTATAGCACAGCAAAGTGAATCAGACATACATATACATATACGCCCTCTCTCTTGGGATTCCCTCCCATTTAGGTCACCATCCTGCACTAAGTAGAGTTTCCTGCACTGTACAGTGTGTTGCCATCAGTTGTGTACTTTATACTTAGCATCAATAGTGTATATATGTCAGTCCCAATCTCCTAATTCCTCCCCCCTAACTCCTTTCCCCCTTGGTATCCATACATTTGTTCTCTAAGTCTGTGTTTCTATTTCTGCTTTGCAAATGCTGGTAAAGAATCCGCCTGCAGTGCAGGAGACCTGGGTTCAATCCCTGGGTTGGGAAGATCCCCTGGAGAAGGGAACGGCTACCCACTCTGGTATTCTAGTATTCTGGCATGGAGAATTCCATGGACTATGTAGTCCATGGGGTTGCAAAGAGTCAGATATGACTGAGTGACTTTCACTTCACTTCATACCATTTTTTTAGATTCTACATATATGTATTAATATGTGGTATTTGTTTCCTCATTCTTTTTGGATTCTCCACTTTCTAAGGCATGCTCTTCTTGGAGTGGGTCACATAAGGGAAAGAGGACAATAGAAATCCATGGAGCTTCTTCAGGTCTGGAACTGTAATATACATTTGTGAGGTTAAACCAATCACATGGCCAATACTCAAGGGAGTATGTTGGACAATAACCACAGTCACACAAGAGGACAGTTGAGTTTGCTTGTGACTCAAGTGATAAAACCTCCTTAGCATGCATGTTCTTTGCATCTGAGTTATTTCTAAGAGTGGTATCAATCTAACTTACAGGCTTATTTGGAAACCCCGGTAAGTGCAGAAGTGTTCTATGAAAGCATGGCCTTCCCTGGTGGCTCAGAGGTAAAGAATCTGCCTGTCAATGTAGGAGACAAGGGCCAATCTTTGGTCTGGGAAGATCCCACATGCTGCAGAGAAACTAAGCCCATGCACCACAACTACTGAGTCCATGTGCTGAAACCCCTGAAGCCTGTGTGCCCGAGAGCCCATGCTCTGCAACAAGAGAAGCCATTGCAGTGAGAAGCCCAAACACCACAGCTAGGGAGTAGTCCCCGCTCGCCACAACTAGAGAAGCCCACGGAGCAATGAAGACCATGTACAGCCAAAAATAAATAAATAAATAATTTAAAAAATGTCTTTAAAAGTCAAAGCACTTAAAATGTCCTCTTCATAATTGTTAAAATGGAGATGATAAAACAGACGTGGCTGTGAGTCTTCAGCCCGTGCTTCCTAGTTAGACGTGAATTTTTTGTGGGATGGCTCCAGGGTCGGCCTGAGGCTGGTGCAGACCACACAGACCGCTGATGCTGACCCTTGAGTTTTAGGCTGGCAGAAAGATGACCGTTGTGGGGTGCACATTCTAAAAAAGGTATGCCGAATCTCTTCTAGCTTTTAGTATTTGTCTGTTTCTGGTTTTTAACCTGTCCTCCATTGCAATGGAGAAAAGCCAGAACTCTACATTCTTTTTTCATAGAAAGCTCACATGTTAGTCCAAAATGAACAATGTAGGCTAACCATCCTTCTGTTGGTTTAGATCTTGCTGACAATTTCCCAACCCCATTGCTGACAGGTGTACTCTAACGTCTGCACGATGGATAGGAGAAAATTACTTGCAAATATATAAGAATGAATCTGGGCTTGGAAATCAGGATGCTTGGCTTCCAGGGCTGGCATCACCACTTTTCCTTCTGTTTCCTCATCTATAAAATGGAGATAATAATAACTGCCCTACTTTCTCACATGGTGGCTGTGAAGACAAAATGAGAAAAGCACGTTGCAAAATAAGAAACGCTATTCAAATGCAAGACAGTTTTAGATTCTTCAATTCCTCTCTGAATTAATAATAGCCCCTCACATTTGTACAATGCTCTTCTCATTTTTCAAAGAGCTTCCACTAGCATTACTGAATTTTGTCTGAATCACAGTCCTAAATTTCTCAGGGGAGGAAACAGAGGCTGAGAACAGTCTCATGGCTTATGTAGGGGTCATCCAGTGGGTAACAGGATTGTGTTGTGCTTAGTTGCTCAGTCGTGTTGAACTTTGCACCTCCATGGACTATAGCCTGCAAGTCTCCTCTGTCCATGGGATTCTCCAGGCAAGAATACTGGAGCGGGTTGCCATACCCTCCTCCAGGGGATCTTCCCAACCCAGGGATCAAACCCAGGTCTCCCATATTGCAGGTGGATTCTTTACTGTCTGAGACACCAGGGAAGCTCAAGAATACTGGAGTGGGTAGCCTATCCCTTCTCCAGGGGATCTTCCTGACCCAGGAATTGAAACGGGGTCTCCTGCTTTGCAGGCAGGTTCTTTACCAGCTGAGCTACCAGGGAAGCCCAACAGGGCTGGGAGAGCAGCTTGTTTCCCCAGCACCATTCCTATACTTGGTTCATTGGAATCTACTGCTTCAGCTTCTCCATCAAAGCCCTTGGAAGCCCACCTGAAAAAAATGCTTATGAGGGCAATGCTTCAGTTGGCTGAGGGCAGTCAGGGTGGGAAACCGCCCCCTGGGAATGTGAGTTAGGGCTAGCAAGAGTAACTCCAGAGCCTGTCCAGTACTGGGCAACACTGATGGGCCTTGTGGTCTAGCCCCCAGGTCACTGACGGGTTCTAGATTAATCTCATTTCACCAGCTTCTTTTAAGAATGATAGAAAGATGGCTACAAGGTCAGATACCCAATGGAGATTTCTTGAATTTCCTATAGTGTTGGGAAAGATCCTTCAGGACACAGAGCTATCTACTTACTTAACATGGAAGGAAATTCAGAGATCTTTCTATTCCAAAGTGCTCATTCTGTAGCTAGAACACAGAGGGTTACAGAAGAGTAGAAGCTTGCTCTTGGTTAGAGAATGAGTTTGGCATTCTTACAGATCTTGGGATACATTTTCTGCTTTGCCACTTACTTATTGAAGAGCTGGTGAAGCAGAGCGAGATCCTGTGTTCCCTCCCCCATGTCCTCTGCTTGCCTCTTGCCTGTAGAAAACTTTAGCCAAAGAATAAGTTTAATCAGGGAAATGAGAACATACGAAAACAGAGGCAAACAGTCAAGGAGACCAAATAATAATAATGTAGTCATTAAGCATAGTCAAGGACGTTTAGTTCCTTCTCACAGATAATATTCTGAGCCATATCCTGTGAGCTGTCTTATGGATAGTGAAACCCCCACCAGGTGGAAGAGGGTAACTACATGATGACCAGACTGTACCCATGTCATAAGCTGCCACAATTCCGAGAACTGGCCTCAAAGACATGGAAACAAGCCAACCCTGGAACTGAAGACTAACTGTACCTAAAACAACCAAAACAATGCTGATCACTAGTTTGAAAATGACTGTCAGTACTGTCTGTGCTATTTTTCTGCGTGTAGTCCCCCTTAACTTCTGTCTATAAAAGCTCTTGCCCCACTGGCTGGCTGCAGTAGAGGAGGGGAGTCAGCGTTTAGTCAGACGTCTACCAACCTCCCTCCCCCAGTAGTCGATGTCTGAAATAAAGCCAACTTTCCTTTCCACCAATCTGGCCTGTTTATTGGTTTTGAGCAGTGAGCAGTCAGACCCCTCACACTTTTTTGGTAACGCTGGCATGGAAGGACTAAATGAGATAAACATATTTAAAACACTGAGCATATGATGGGCACTGCAACTATAGTAGAGTCTGTTAGCCAGTGTGCTTGATTGCAAACAATTGAACTCCCTGTAGCTAGTGAAATGGGATGTTATTTTCTTTTTTAAAATTAATTAATTTATTTTAATTGGAGGCTAATTACTTTACGATATTGTGGTGTTTTTTGCCATACATCAAGATGAATTAACCACAGGTGTACATGTGTCCCCCCATCTTGAACCCCCGTCCCACCTCCCTCCCCAACCCATCCCTCTGGGTTGTCCCAGAGCACTGACTTTGGGTGCCCTGCTTCATGCATCGAACTTGCACTGGTCATCTGTTTTACATATGGTAATATACGTGTTTCAATGCTATTCTCTCAAACCATCCCACCCTTCCCTTCTCCCACATAGTCCAAAAGTCTGTTCTTTACAGCTGTGTCTCTTTTGCTGCCTTGCATATAGGGTCATCGTTACTATCCTAAATTCCATATATATATGCATTAATATACTGTGTTGGTGTTTCTCTTTCTGACTTACTTCACTCTGTTTAATAGGCTCCAGTTTCATACACCTCATTAGAACTGACTTAAATGTGTTCTTTTTTTAATAGCTGAGTAATATTCCATTGTGTATATGTACCACAACTTCCTTATCCATTTGTCTGCTGATGGACATCGAGGTTGCTTCCATGTCCTAGCTATTGTAAATGGTGCTGCAATGAATGTTGGGATACATGTGTCTCTTTCAGTTCTGGTTTCCTCAGTATGTATGGCCAGCAGTGGGATTGCTGGGTCATATGGCAGTTCTATTTCCAGTTTTTTTTAAGGAATCTCTACACTGTTCTCCACAGTGGCTGTACCCACCAACAGTGTAAGGGGTTCCCTTTTCTCCACACCCTCTCCAGCATTTATTGTTTGTAGACTTTTTGATGGCAGCCTTTCTGACCGGAATGAGATGGTACCTTATTGTGGTTTTGATTTGCATTTTTCTGATAAAATGAGTGATGTTGAGCATCTTTTCATGTGCTTGTTAGCCATCTGTCTGTCTTTGGAGAACTGTCTGTTTACTTCTTTGGCCCACCTTTTTGATTGATACTTATTTTTCTTGTATTGACCTGCATGAGCTGCTTGTATAGTTTAGAGATTAATTCTTTGTCAGTTGTTTCATTTGCTATTATTTTCTCCCATTCTGAAGGCTGCCTTTTCACTTTGCTTATAGTTTCCTTTGTTGTGCAAAAGCTTTTAAGTTTAATTAGGTTCCATTTGTTTATTTTTGTTTTTATTTCCATTACTCTGAGAGGTGGGTCATAGAGGATCTTGCTGTGATTTATGTCAGAGTGTCCTGCCTATGCTTTCCTGTAAGAGTTTTATAGTTTCTGATCTTACACTTATTTAATCTATTTTGAGTTTATTTTGTGTATGCTATTAGAAAGTGTTCTAGTTTCATTCTTTTATAGACGATTGACCAGTTTCTCCAGCACTACTTGTTGAAGAGATTGTCTTTTCTCTATTGTATATTTTTGCCTCCTTTGTCAGAGATAAGGTGTCCATAGGTGCATGGATTTATCTCTGGGCTTTCTATTTTGTTCCATTGATCAGTATTTCTGTCTTTGTGCCAGTACCATACTGTCTTGATGACTGTAGCTTTGTATATAGTCTGAAGTCAGGAAGGTTGATTCCTCCAGTTCCATTCTTCTTTCTCAAGATTGCTTTGGCTAGTTGAGGTTTTTTGTATTTCCAGAGAAATTGTAAAGTTATTTGTTCCACTTCTGTGAAAAATACTTATCGTAGCTTGATAGGGATTGCATTGAATCTATGGATTGCTTTGGGTAGTATACTCATTTTCATTATATTGATTCTTCCAATCCACAAACATGGTGTATTTCTCCACCTATTTGTGTCATCTTTGATTTCTTTCATCAGTGTATTATAGTTTCTATATATAGGGCAACAAGTACCTCCTTCTCAGAATCTTCAAGAGGCTTGAATCAAAGTTGGGGAGTACACAGATGGGAACAAAGTTCATCTACATCCTGACCAGGGCTGCCCTGGTGGCTCAGTGATAAAGGCTCTGCCTGCTAATGCAGGAGATGTGGGTTTGATCCCTGACCCAGAAAGATCTAAGCCCATGTGCCACAACTACTGAGCCTGTGCTCCAGAACCCTGGAGCTGCAACTACTGAGTCCACATGTCCTGCTCCATTGAGAAGTTCCTGTCCTGCAACTAGAGTGTAGTCCTCACTCACCGCAACTAGAGAAAAGCCCAAGAAGCAGTGCACAGCCAAAAATTAAATAAATAATTTTTTAAAGTTATTGTCTTATTAAAAAATTCCCTGATCATAAGAAGAATTTTCATATGTGATGGAGAACTTAAGAAATAATCACTAAGGTTTCCCTTGCTTTTCTCTGTCCCTGTCGCTTTATATGTACCCCAACTGTTGCTGACTCATGCATAGGGCTCCAGACTCCCAAACTGTTTCCTTATATCATATTTTCCCCTCTAGCCTGTCTCTGAACTGGCCCAGTTAAGCTCATTAAAGGCATTTACCAGCTTGTGTCTTTCCTGGCATCAGCTCCTCACTTGCACAGCTCTCATACCACCATCACTAACCAAACAATATACTGCAAGCATTTTTCCATGTCATTAATTTTTCTTTTGCAACATGATTTTTAATAGCTACATAGTACCCACAGTGTAGATGCATAAAATGTATTTAACCAACTCCAAATTGTGCACTAATGTTATTGTCTGTTTTTTTTTTCCCCTTGATATCACAAATGTTCAGCAATGAAAACTCTGCAAAAATCACTTTGCATACTTATGGTTATTTCTAGAGGTCAGTTTTTTAGAAATAGAAGTACTGAGATAAATGATCTTTAAAAACTCTTAATAGGTACTGCCCACTTGGCCCCCAGAAATGTAGTGTAAGGTTTTATATTCCCAACCACTGTGGCAACCTCATCTTTGCTTCTGCCCTTGCAAACATTGGGTATTATCATTCTTTAATCTCTACTAATTATATAGATGAAAAATGTTTCTCATTATTATTTTAGTGCAAACTTCTTTGATTATTAGTGATATTAAATATTTATTTTAATTGTGTTTTTTTATTAGCAGAAGTTTGTAATTTTTATGTAGTCAACTTCATTAATGTGTAAAGCTAATCTCACCATTTCCCCTCCTGAGACCTCATCCAAGCACTGTGTTCATTATATCAGATGCTATGTGATGGGTAGTGTTGATCAGCACAAATCTGTTTAAACAGAATAAGGAAATGTATTAGACTGAATAACAGGAAGATGAAAAGATATATGATCATAGAGTCTTTAAAAGGGTATATGTACTTGAACATATTGTGTGTGTATGTGTGTGTGTGTGTGTGTGAGCACGCGCACCCTCACCCAGTAGAGTTAATGGACAGAACTTGCTGGCACAAAGAACATGCCTTAGTCAACAGGATATTTAGATCTGTAGAGATGATAAGGATAAAGACATGGTATACTTTTAATATTCTGGGGTCCGAGTTAAAGAACTCGGGTGGAATTTGAGAGATGTTTGTGCATAGCATGATACCTTAAATCCTGTGGGCAAGGTTTGAATGTAAATCAAAGGATGCATACATCCTGTCTTCCTGGGTTTGGCATCTGCTTTTTGTTTCTCCTGCTGGAACGAAGATGTAAAACCATTAATAGTGCAAGAAAATAATACAGTCTTTTTTTAGTTGTCAATACTTATTTACTTTTTTAATTTGTTTCTATTACACTGATTTATAATATTATGTAAAATTTAAGTGTACATCATTGTATTTCTATCCATACTTCTGTAACGTGGTACAACAGGCTCACCACTCAAAATCCGTTTTCCGTACATCACCATGCTACTGGCCCCTTTTATCTATTTCTCCCTCCCCCCAACCTCTTCCCATCTGATAACCATAACTCTGTTCTATGTATCTCTACATGTTTGGTTTGTTCATTTCGATTTTATTAGTTTTTTATATTTCACATATGAGTGAAGTCATGAGGTATTTGTCTTTCTCTGTCTGATTTATTTCATTTAGCATAACACCCTCAAGCTCCATTCATGTTGTCATAAGTGGCAAGATTTCATGTTGCTATGTCTGAGTGGTATTTCATTGTATATACATACAGTATATATACATATATGTATCCATATACATATATGTAAAACTTCTTTTTTGTTTTTTTAGAGTACAATCAAAGCTTTACAATGTTGTGATAGTTTGTACTATACAATGAAGTGAGTCACCTTTATGCACACATATATCCCCTCCTTCTTGAGCCTTCCTCCCACCCCTCCATCCCACCCCTCTAGGTCATCACAGAGCCCCGAGCTGAGCTCCCTATGCTGTAGAGCAACTTCCCACTAGCTATCTATTTTACACATGGTACTGTACATATGTCAATGCTCCTCTCCCAGTTTGTCCCACCTTCCCCTTCCCCACATTGTCCACACACCAATTCTCTATGTCTGCATCTCTATTCCTGTCCTGCAGATAGGTTCATCTGTACCATTTTTCTAGATTCCATATATATATGTGTTAATATATGATATTTGTTTTTCTCTTTCTGACTTACTTCACTCTGTATGACAGATTCTGGGTTCATTCGCATCACTACAAATGACCCAATTTCATTCCTTTTTATGGCTAAGTAATATTCCATTGTGTCAGGAAGCATTCAACAGGAGGCTTCCTGTGTGCTCTTTTGGGTCTGTCATGAATCCTCTGCTCCTTATTAATTCCTGAATATTCAAACCGCTCCTGGGGTTGAAGGATGCATGCATTTCCTTCGTTAGTTTTTCCATACAGTGATAAGTAACTATTTACAACCCTCTTCCTTTTTATGAACCATACAGTAAAAGTGATTATTTACAACCCTCTCTCTTTGATATGGATTGCTTTATGTTTCCTTGATAATTTGTAAGTCTGCACTTTTGATCTTTATCTCTGCTGAACAAAGCTACCTTGTAAGACAGTATATATACCCACACTACATTGAATAAAACACCCTTGTTCCATCAGAGCTTGGGTCCCCGTGTCTTTCTTTCTTTTTCTCTCTCTTTCTTTCTCTCAGGCTAATTCTTTGGAGTGCAGAAGCCCGCTGAGCTCACTTTCTTGCCCGGGCTTGCAAGACCCTCGTGAGAGGGCACCTTATGCCTACGTGAAGCAGTGCAAGCCCCGTGTCAAGGGCTTTATTGGTTTTCTGTGTAAACCAAGGAATATCAGCCTCTTTCTCTTTCTCTTTTACTTTCTTATCATTGACTCTGGACCACCAGGTTCCGGTCCATTAAAGGACCTCAACACCATTGTATATACATATACCACATCTTCTTTATCCATTCATCTTTCAGTGGACATTTAGGTTGCTTCTATGTCCCAGCTGTACATAACATCTTTATCTATTCAAATATTTTTAAGTTTTTTCAATATCTTAGTTATTGTAAATAATGCCTTGATGAACACGGGAGTGTAGATATCTCTTGGGATTAGTATTTTTTTTTTTTTGGGGGGGATAAATATGTAGAAGTAGGATAGCTGAGTCATATGGTATTATTGTTCTTAATTTTTTGAGGAACCTTTATTTCACAGTGGCTGTACCAATTTACATTCCCACCAACAATGTGTGAATGTCCCCTTTTCTCCACACCCTTGACAACACTTAATATTTCTTGTCTTTTTGGTAATGGCCATTCTGACAGTGTGAGGTGATATCTTGCTGTATAATTAGTGATGTTAAACATATTTTCATGTGCCTGTTGACCACCTGTATGTCTTCTTTGGAAAATATCTATTAAGCTCCTCTGCCCAATTTTAATCAGGTTGTTTTTTGTTCCATCCACGGGATTTTCTAGGCAAGAATACTGGAGTGGGTTGCCATTTCCTCCTCAAGGGTATCTTCCCAACCCAGGGATCAAACCTGCATCTATTGCGTCTCCTTTATTGGCAGGCAGATTCTTTACCACTCGTGCCACTTTGCAAATATCTTTTCTCATTCAGTAGGTTGTAGTTTTGTTTTATTGATGATTTCCTTTGCTGTGAAGAGGGTTTTTAGTGTAATTCCTTCTGTTTATTTTTCTTTTGTTTCCCTTGCCTGGTGGTATGTACATAGAAAGATATTGCTAAGACTGGTGTCAAAGAGCATACTGTCTGTGCTTTCTTGTAGATGTTTTATGGTTTCAGGTCTTGCATTCAAATCTTTAAAACACTCTGAATTAATTTTTGTGTATGGTGTGAGATAGTGATCTAGGTTGTCTTTTTTTTTTTTTTTGAGTGTGGCTGTCCAGGTTTCCCAACACCTTTTGTCAAAGAGACTGTTTTTTCTCCATTATGTATTCTTTGTTCCTTTGTAGTAAATTAATTGTCCATATATGTGTGGATTTGTTTCTCAGCTCTCAATTCTGTTCCATTGATCTACTGATCTGTTTTTCTGCCAATATCATCATATTTTTATTATTATGTCTTTATAGTATAGTTTGAAATCAGGGAGTGTGATACCCCCAACTCTGTTCTTTTTTCTCAGAAGTGCTTTCACTATTCAGGGTCTTTTGGGGCTCCAGATAAATTTTAGACATTTTTGTTATATTTCTGTGAAAAATGTCCTTGGGATTTTGATGGGGATTGCACTGAATCTGTAGAATTTGCTTTAGTTAATAAAACACTTTGATAATGTTGATTTTTACAATCCATGAGCACAGAGTATCTTTCCATTTTGTGTGTGTCTTCTTCAATTTCTTTCAACAATTTCTTAGAGTTTTCAGTGTAAAGGTGTTTCATCTCCTTGGTTAAATTTATTCCAAGGTATGTGTGTGTGTGTGTGTGATTTTAAACAGGTTACTTTTTTGGTTTCTCTTTCTGCTAGCTCACTGTTACTGCATAGAAATACAACAGAGTTTTATACATTGATTTGAACTCTGAAACTTTATTATATTCATTTATGATTTTTATCACTGATTTTATTTATTTATTTAAATTTTATTTTATTTTTAAACTTTACATAATTGTATTAGCTTTGCCAAATATCAAAATGAATCCGCCACAGGTATACATGTGTTCCCCATCCTGAACCCTCCTCCCTTCTCCCTCCCCATACCATCCCTCTGGGTCGTCCCAGTGCACTAGCCCCAAGCATCCAGTATCGTGCATTGAACCTGGACTGGCATCTCGTTTCATACATGATATTTTACATGTTTCAATGCCATTCTCCCAAAACTTCCCACCCTCTCCCTCTCCCACAGAGTCCATAAGACTGTTCTATACATCAGTGTCTCTTTTGCTGTCTTGTACACAGGGTTATTGTTACCATCTTTCTAAATTCCATATATATGCGTTAGTATACTGTATTGGTGTTTTTCTTTCTGGCTTACTTCACTCTGTATAATAGGCTCCAGTTTCATCCACCTCATTAGAACTGATTCAAATGTGTTCTTTTTAATGGCTGAGTAATACTCCATTGTGTATATGTACCATAGCTTTCTTATCCATTCATCTGCTGATGGACATCTAGGTTGCTTCCATGTCCTGGCTATTATAAACAGTGCTGTGATGAATATTGGGGTACACGTGTCTCCTTCCCTTCTGGTTTCCTCAGTGTGTATGCCCAGCAGTGGGATTGCTGGATCATAAGGCAGTTCTATTTCCATTTTTTTAAGGAATCTCCACACTGTTCTCCATAGTGGCTGTACTAGTTTGCATTCCCACCAACAGTGTAAGAGGGTTCCCTTTTCTCCACACCCTCTCCAGCATTTATTATTTGTAGACTTTTGGATTGCAGCCATTCTGACTGGTGTGAGATGGTACCTCATTGTAGTTTTGATTTGCATTTCTCTGATAATGAGTGATGTTGAGCATCTTTTCATGTGTTTGTTAGCCATCTGTATGTCTTCTTTGGAGAAATGTCTATTTAGTTCTTTGGCCCATTTTTTGATTGGGTCATTTATTTTTCTGGAGTTGAGCTGTAGGAGTTGCTTGTATATTTTTGAGATTAGTTGTTTGTCAGTTGCTTCATTTGCTATTATTTTCTCCCATTCTGAAGGCTGTCTTTTCACCTTGCTAATAGTTTCCTTTGATGTGCAGAAGCTTTTAAGGTTAATTAGGTCCCATTTATGATTTTTAATAAGTTTTGTTTTGGGTGGAGTCTTTAGAGTTTTCTACATATGAAATCAAGTCATCTGCAAATGACAGTTTTACTTCTTTGTTTCCTATTTAGATATCTTTTATTTCTTTTTCTTGTTTAATTGCTCTGGCTAGGACTTCCCATATTATGTGAAATAGGAGTAGTGAGAGTGAGCATACTTGTCTTGTTCCTGATCTTAGGAAGATAGCTTTCAGGTTTTCACCATGGAATGTGATGTTAGCTGTGGGTTTGTGATATTCAGCCTTTGTTATGTTGAGGTATGTCCCTCTATATCCATTTTATTGAGAGTTGTTTTTTTTTTATCATAAATGAGTGCTGAATTTTTGTCAAATGTTTTTTCTGCATCTACTGAAATTATCACATTCCTCTGTTAATGTGGTATGTTTCATTGATTGATTTCCAGATGTTGAATCATTTTTTCATCATTGGAATAACTCGATGATGGTGAATAGTGTATTCTTTTGATGTATTGCTGAACCCACTTTGCTAATACTTTGTTGAGGATTTTTCATCTATGTTCACCAGATATATTGACCTGTAATTTTGTTGTTGTTGTTGTTGTTGTCTTTATCTGGTTTTGGCATCAGGGTGACTTTGGCCTTATAAAATGAACTAGAAGGTGTTCCTTTCTCTTCAAATTTTTTGAATAGTTTGGAAAAGTTAAGTATTACATCTTCTTTGAGAAATCACCCGTGAAGCCATCTAATTTTGAATGTTTTTTGGGGGGAATTTTTTTTGATTACAGCTTCAATCTCTGTACTGGTGACTGGTCTATTTAGATTTTCTGAAAATTATACAATATTGAAGAACAGAAGGTTTTTCTAATCTTTGTGTAAACAATGTCTAAAGAAAAAAGCTATAAATAACCAGAAATTTCTGAAGGAAAAAGCTTCATGTGTAAAATTGAAAACTAAACACTAATCTAGGGAAAATATTTACAACAAACCTGAAAAATAGTGAAGTTTATAAATATATATATAAATAGCACCCCTAAAACAATAAGAAAAGCATAAAGATCTCAACAGAAATATGAACATAAGATGTGAATAAACAATTATCTAAAAGAAATCCAGAGATAATAAACATGAAAAACTGCTCTGCTTTGCTGGTATTAAAACAACTGCAAATTTAAGCAAAGAAATAACATTTTATAGCCGTAATATTAACTGTAAAGTAGTATGATATAGAATTTGCATAATTATAGGCTTGTTTTAAAAAAGACACCCATGTTGACAGTGATTAGCTTTGAGTTGTGGATTATAGGTAATTTACCTTTCTCTCTTTTCTAATATTAATTTAAAATTTTTCTATAATAAACATTAATTGTTGTGAAAATAGGAAGACCAGTTATGCATGTATTTATTCACTTTTTTAGTGATAATATCCAGTGCTGACATGGTTGTATGGAAATAGGAGTATAAATAAGTTCAACATTTCTGGAAAGTGATTTGTCAGGAAAGAAACTTCCAAAATCTGCATAGCTTCAAATCGACAATTCTGCTTTATTAAACTTATATTAAAATATATGAAGGGCATGAATATACAGTAACAAGAGTATTCATTACAGTACAGGTATTTGTGGTTAATAATTGTGACAACTTGTATGTTTAAGAAGGCAGGACTGGAATATAATTACAGAGTAATTGGCACTGCTCTGAAGGATGTTATTCGAAGCGTCTCAAAAAAGTGAGTCATGCTTGAATAAATTTTAGAAACATCATGTTAAACAAAGTTAAATATTTTCTTTAGTTGTAGGATTTTCAGAGACTTTAATAGCAAATGTGCATTATAACAATTCAAATAGGCAGTATTTTCCAAACATTTTCTTCTCAATGTACCTATTAGAATCTTTTAGAACAACCTGCAGAGAACTGCAGTTTTTGAAACATTGTCATGTAGAGCCCTTCCAATGCTGTTGTAGGAAAGCACTTCATTACATGGAAGTGTATAAACAATACATGTGAGTGCATGCTCAGTTGTTCAGTCATGTCCAACTCCTTGTGACCTCATGGATGATAGCCCATCAGGCTCCTCTGTACATTGGATCTTTCAGGGAAGAATACTGGAGTAGGTTGGCATTTCTTACTCAGGGGATCTTCCTGACCCAGGGATCAAATCCACGCCTCCTGCATTAGCAGGTGGATTCTATACCACTGTGCCACCTGGGAAGCATATACAATACACACAAAATGATAAAACAGTGTACAGAAAGGTACACATAATGTGATCCCTCTTGAGAAACCTGTATGCAGGTCAAGCAGCAACAGTCGGAACTGGACGTGAAACAACAGACTGGTTCCAAATAGGAAAAGGAGTTCGTCAAGGCTGTATACTGTCACCCTGCTTATTTAACTTATACACAGAGTACATTATGAGAAACACTGGGCTGGAAGAAGCACAAGCTGGAGTCAAGATTGCCAGGAGAAATATCAATAACCTCAGACAAGCAGATGACACCACCCTTATGGCAGAAAGTGAAGAACTAAAGAGCCTCTTGATGAAAGTCAAGAGGAGAGTGAAAAGGTTGGCTTAAAGCTCAACATTCAGAAAACTAAAATCATGGCATCCAGTCCCATCACTTCATGGCAAATAGATGGGGAAACAATGGAAACAGTGGCTGACTTTATTTTTGGGGAGCTCCAGAATTACTGCAGATGGTGATTGCAGCCATGAAATTAAAAGACACTTACTCCTTTGGAAGGAAAGTTATGACCAACCTAAATAGCATATTCAAAGGCAAAGACATTACTTTGCCAACAAAGGTCCATCTAGTCAAGGCTACGGTTTTTCCAGTAGTCATGTATGGATGTGAGAGTTGGACTATAAAGAAAGCTGAGCGCTGAAGAATTGATGCTTTTGAACTGTGGTGTTGCAGAAGACTCTTGAGAGTCCCTTGGACTGCAAGGAGATCCAACCAGTCCATTCTGAAGGAGATCAGTCCTGGGTGTTCATTGGAAGGACTGATGTTGAAGCTGAAACTCCAATACTTTGGCCACCTGATGATGCAAAGAGCTCACTCATTGGAAAAGACCCTGATGCTGGGAAAGATTGAGGGCAGGAGGAGAAGGGGACGACAGAGGATGAGATGGTTGGATGGCATCACCGACTCAATCGACATGGGTTTGGGTAGCCTCTGGGAGTTGCTGATGGACAGGGAGGCCTGGCGTGCTGCGGTTTATGGGATTGCAAAGAGTGGGACATGACTGAATGACTGAATTGGAACTGGATGAATGTACTGAAAAGAAACTGGACAAAAAAGCCCACAACAGCAAAGTATTAACAGTGGTTGAAAAAGTGTTAGTCACTAGGTTGTGTCTGACCTTTGTGACCCCATGGACTGTAGCTTGCCAGGCTCCAAAAGTGGTTACATCTGGGTAATGGAAAATGGGTGATTTTTATTTTTCTCTTTGCTTATACCCATTTAATAATATTTCACAATGAATATGCTGAAATAAATGATAAAAGTTATAAAAATTATGTAAAAGAATATGCAATATATTGTTCACAATGTGTTCTGTAGGGAAAGGAGATTGCAAAGCAGTTTGTCTGTTATAGTTTCTTTTTTAAAATACTTCCATGTGTGGGTAGCTGTGCAGAGAGAGAGGAAATGTACCAAGATATTAACAGTTATAATCTTAGGGTTATAGCTGAGGTTACACATAATTTTATGGAGTCACATACTCCTTCCTTGTTAGTCTCCCCTCCTTGAGAATGTGGCTTAAACCTCTCGGTTCTGTAAGGGAGAGAGTCTCCAGAGTGGAGTGCAAATATTCCAAGGAGAGTGTGAGATAATATATTGGGTGGGAAATATTAGACCATATATTTATTTTTTTCATCCTTTAAAGGTTTATATTTCTGTGTTCAGTAATGTATATATTAATAATAAATTAGCACATTAGTACATGTATGAAGTTTATGTTGTGGTTATTTCTCAGTCGCTAAGTCATCTCCAACTCTTTGCCACCCCATGGACTGGCGGCTTCTCTGTCCTTCACTATCTCCTGGAGTTTGCTTAAACTCATGTCCATTGAGTTGGTGATGCTATCTAATCATCTCATCCTCTGCTGCCCTCTTCTCCTTTTGCCTTCAATCTTTCCCAGCATCAAGGTCTTTTCCAATGAGTCAGCTCTTATAAGGTGGCCAAGGTATCAGAGCTTCAGATTCACCATCAGTCCTTCCACTGAATATTCAGAGTTAATTTCCTTCAGGATTGACTGGCTTGATTTCCTTGCAGTCCAAGGGACTCTCAAGAGTCTTCTCCAGAACTCAATTCTTCGGTGAACATCATTTCTTTGGTGCTCAGCCTTCTTTATTGTCCAGCTGCCTCCCCATGCATGACTATTGGAAAAACCATAGAAGTTTATAGATATGTGTATGTATGTCACATACATTTCTATGGAGTTTCATGATTTTAAAATGTTGACTAAGGTATTGCTAAGGTTAAGTTACCAAAACCCTGACACGTGACATCAACAAGTACACTGTCAGTCTTCTAAATGGTACTCTCCTGATGACTTGGGCACAGGTTCAGTGATATAATGGTTAACTCTGAATTCGTTGACCATGAAATCTGATGATCCCAGCTTTCCACTCTGTTCAGATTCCAAGGTCCTTCCTGCTGTTCTCAGGAAATGCGAAAGGGCATTATATTGATATGGTAGCTGGTAATTCTAAACAGCAAGTACTTCTGGCTCTCCACAAGGGCTTCCCTTGTGGCTCAGCTGGTAAAGAATCCACATGCAATGGGAGAGACCTAGGTTCAGTCCCTGAGTTGGGAAGATCCCTGGAGAAGGGAAAGTCTACCCACTCTAGTTCTCTGGCCTGGAGAATTTCATAGATGGTATAGTCCGTGGGGTGGCAAAGAGTCGGACTTGACTGAGCAACTTCAAATAAAAAAAGAAATCTCCACCTTCTGGATGCCTGATACTTGCTCTTCTTAGCCCCATTGAGTGGAGCCATGTGAACAATTCTGGCCAGTGAGATATGATTTTTAGAGTCATGTGTCACTCAGTACAAACATTTGATTACTATTGTGAGACTCTTCTGCAATGTTTGATATTGTGGGGGGCTCCATCATTCTGAGTCCTAAAGAGAAGACAAGATGACAGAGAGCAGAGCCTCCAGATGAGTGAGTGAGAAATAAGCCCCAAGTGTCCATTGATGGATGAATGGATAAAGAAGAGGTGATACACATATACAATGAAATATTACCCAGTCAAAGATAAGAAGGAAATACTGCCATTTGCAACCATATGGATGAACTAGACATCACGGTCTGTAGAATAAGGCAGACACAGAAAGATACATACCATATAATCTCACTTATATGTGGAATCTAGAAACTTTGAACTCATAGAACCAGAGAGTAGAATGGTGGTTGCCAGGGGCTGTGGGGTGGGGAAAATAAGGAGATATTGGTCAAAGGGTACAAACTTTCAGTTATATTAATAAGATAAGTAATTTCTGAGGATGTAACATACAGCACGGTGACTACAGTTAACAATACTGTATTGTATAATATTTTGCTAAGAGAATTAACCTTAAATGTTCTCATCAAAAAACCAAAAACAAGATAATTATATAAGGTGATAGATGTGTTAGCTTGATTGTAGTAATCACTTCACAATGTATACATATATTAGATCGTTATGTTACATCCCTTAAATATGCACACTTTTTGTCAGTTATACCTCAATAAAGCTGGAAAAAGATAAATAAGCCCTTATCTGTTTAAGTCCCTGAAGTTTGAGGGCATACCTGTTACTATAGCACTATATAATCTATGCTGATTTTGAGATCAAAGTTCACCAGAAAACCCCAAGTATGTTCTGCTGCTGCTACTGCTAAGTCGCTTCAGTCATGTGCGACTCTGTGCGACCCCATAGACGGCAGCCCACCAGGCTCCCCCGTCCCTGGGATTCTCCAGGCAAGAACACTGGAGTGGGTTGCCATTTCCTTCTCCAATGCATGAAAGTGAAAAGTGAAAGTGAAGTCGCTCAGTCATGTCCTGACTCTTAGCGACCCCATGGACTGCAACCCACCAGGCTCCTCCATCCATGGGATTTTCCAGGCAAGAATACTGGAGTGGCTTGCCATGCCCTTCTCTAGGGGATCGTCCCAACCAAGGGATCAAACCCCAGTCTCCTTTGGCTTCTGCATTGGCAGGCATATTAGGCAGATTCTTTACGGCTGAGCAACCAGGGAAGCCCCCTTTGTATAATTAAGGGTTACTTTTTGTGACCTTCTAAAGGCATTCTTTGACTGCGTGGATCACAATAAACTGTGGAAAATTCTGAAAGAGATGGGAATACCAGACCACCTGACCTGCCTCTTGAGAAACCTACACGCAGGTCAGGAAGCAACAGTTAGAACTGGACATGGAACAACAGACTGGTTCCAAATAGGAAAAGGAGTACGTCAAGGCTGTATATTGTCACCTTGCTTATTTAACTTATACACAGAGTACATCATGAGAAACACTGGGCTGGAAGAAGCACAAGCTGGAATCAAGATTGCTGGGAGAAATATCAATAACCTCAGATATGCAGATGACACCACCCTATGGCAGAAAGTGAAGAGGAACTCAAAAGCCTCTTGATGAAAGTGAAAGAGGAGAGTGAACA
The DNA here is from genome assembly GCF_032452875.1 of Bos javanicus. Lineage (NCBI taxonomy): Eukaryota > Metazoa > Chordata > Mammalia > Artiodactyla > Bovidae > Bos > Bos javanicus. The sequence goes on from NC_083892.1 coordinate 23,031,971, forward strand.
AGTTGGCTTAAAGCTCAACATTCAGAAAACGAAGATCATGGCATCTGGTCCCATCACTTCATGGGAAATAGATGGGGAAACAGTGGAAACAGTGTTAGACTTTATTTTTGGGGGCTCCAAAATCACTGCAGATGGTGATTGCAGCCATGAAATTAAAAGACGCTTACTCCTTGGAAGAAAAGTTATGACCAACCTAAATAGCATATTGAAAAGCAGAGACATTACTTTGCCAACAAAGGTCCATCTAGTCAAGGCTATGGTTTTTCCTGTGGTCATGTATGGATGCGAGAGTTGGACTATAAAGAAAGCTGAGCACCAAAGAATTGATGCTTTTGAACTGTGGTGTTGGAGAAGACTCTTGAGAGTCCCTTGGACTGCAAGGAGATCCAACAAGTCCATTCTGAAGGAGATCAGCCCTGGGATTTCTTTGGAAGGAATGATGCTAAAGCTGAAACTCCAGTACTTTGGCCACCTCATGCCAAGAGTTGACTCATTGGAAAAGACTCTGATGCTGGGAGGGATTGGGGGTAGGAGGAAAGGGGACGACAGAGGATGAGATGGCTGGATGGCATCACTGACTCGATGGACGTGAGTCTGAGTGAACTCCGGGAGTTGGTGATGCACAGGGAGGCCTGGCGTGCTGCGATTCTTGGGGTTGCAAAGAGTCAAACACAACTGAGCGACTGAACTGAACTGAATATCTATTTCCACAATGGATCTTCCCTAAGCTCCTTTCCTAATTCCTATCTGGTGGTTAAGCGATAACAGTAGAGTCATAGTTGATGCAGGAGTGAGATTTTAAAGTCAGTGAACAGAAAACAAAATAAAATAGTTCGTTCTTAAAAATCTTTTCCTTGGGTTTTACAGTTTTCCAAAAGTGCTGTTTGCAGATCCAAAGACACCTGAAAATTCCTCAAATTGCTTTTAAAGAATAGTCCACATGATTTTCTCTGTACAATCCTGCACATATGCATAAATATTAACATACACAGACATCTTAAATATGTAATAAAGGATATATGACTATCTACATGCACTAGAATATAGAGGGGCAAATGCTTGCACCATGAGAGGACTGAGGGCAACTGAGGTTGATGGGTGAACAGTGGATTAATGTCATCTATTTTACTCTCACTTCCATACATCAGCTTATGGAGTGCCTGATGGGCAGAACATCCTGCATTATTGAAGTTTCTTTTTCCCCTTTGGCTACCCCCACAACATATTTGAATTTTCAGATGTTAAGTGCATGGCTGTTTCAGTTATGCTATGCTTCCTAATTATAGCATTTGATTCACTTCTTTCTCTTCTATACATTGTTGATTGACTTTTCCCATTTATGGAAAGCAAAGCTAATGTACCCATCCAACCATTGGTTACTGAAGAGGAAGATTTCCTATTTTAGCCAAATGGATGCTTGTTCACCCCCAGAATAGCAGAGAGGCCACACTCTGCATTCAGCCTCTACTGTCCCTTTTCTGACACCTGATTTCTGAAGAGCAGGGACCCAGGCAAAAGAGGTTGACTTTTGAACTAGAATTTCACTTCGCTTTTCCAGCTTTCTCTTCAGTTTTCTCCCTGCTCTGTGCCCTGGCACTTGCATCACCCACTTTTCCTTATGTGCAACTCCTGATTTTGTAAGCCCAATGGGAAGCACCAGCAAGAGACAGGAAGGTGGGATGAGACAGATATCTACCCCTCCCCACTTTGCTCAGCCTGCAGATGGTTAGAGATTGGGCTCTTCTCTGGAGATCTCTCCCCAGCTCTCACTAGGTCTCCTTACATACTCCCTCTCCTTACTGTTTCACACTCAAGATGCTAATGGCTTCTTGCTAATAGTAGTCTTTTTTTCTTTAAAGCAGAGAAAGGCTTATTGCAAGGGCCAAGCAATGAGAATAGGTGGCTTGTGCTCAGAAGACCTGAACTCCACTAATACTGGTCTTAAACTGTCATATCACCCTCATTAATTTCCCTTATCTCTGCCCACTACTTTCTAAGTGGTCACTTCTGTAAATTCTCATTTACCTCTTCGGAATACATTATATTTCTTGCTAGAATCTCAACCCTTATAGACTTGTGGGAACAAAGGTATCACAGGAAGTTGAAGCTACATGAATCTTCAATGAAACCAGTTTCCATGGGGAAAAAATACCTGCCTGTTTTATTCAAAATTATTTAGCAATTTAAAATGTAAAGGCATGTCAGGAACCATACAATGAATTGCCATGAATCTAAAGAAATTAAAGTATCAATATTGGTGAAATCTTGTTATTTTAAATCCTCTGAAGTATATTCCCATGGTGTTTTCAAGCTGAAAATCCAGGTCAGGACCTGCCTTGCTCCCAGGAGGACAGATTTCAATGTGAAATATACCATCTGGGGTGTTTTGAAAAGTAAATGTTGAACTTGTGTGTGAGTGTGTCAGTGTGTTTGTCTCTGAGGGATAAATATTTGAAGTAGGCTATGAGGAATGATATACTGACCAAGCTGAATTCTATTTAAGCAATTGTTCTTTTCTGAGTCACCGGATGTACATGGAGAGTGCCAGCTTTGGAATGGGGCAGGCCTGCATCTAAATCTTGACTGTTTTATTCATTCGTTCTGTGAACTTCAAGGAGCCTTTGCAAGGGAATCTCCTGGATATAGAGATCCATTCTTTATGGGAAAACATGACCAAGATGGAATAGTATATATGGTGTATTATGGTGTGTAAGGGAGCATTCATTGTACACAGGGATTATTGTTAAGCAGGGGAGATAGGTATGCAGGCTGATAAAAATAATGCAAGGTTACGTGCTGTTAAGGTGGTGGGATCTTAAGAGCTAGACCATTAAGGTTGTTGTCAAGGGAACAGAGGAAAGAATCTTAGAACCACATTTCTCAGCTCTCTTATCATGCAGATGAGGACATGGATCATACTACTGTACAGGTTCGTTCTAGCTCAGCCTGACTCCTGACTCCCACTTTGACCTCTCCACTGCATTGCCTCTTAGGTGATTCCTGCTCCAAGTGGCAGTTTTATTCTAGGTTAACTAGATCTCAGTACAGTTTCACTATTTTCCCCTTTCAGAATTTAGAAAGAGACACATTGGGAAGCCAGATAGGCACACAGATTTGCAGTTAGTATTGCCATGTCAAGACATTTTTCATGCTCTTCTGATCATGAAGGCTTGGTCTCTGTGTGCTGGTGCCAAATCGAATCTTAGAGACAGAGTTTTGGGTGAAGTAGAAAAGAATAACTTTATTGCTTTGCCAGACAAAGGGGGACACAGTGGGCTTGTGCCCTCAAAACTGTGTGTCCCAACCCAGGAGAGTCTGATGAGGAGTTTCATAGCCATAGTTTAAAGGTGGGGTTTAGGGTATGTGCAGGGCCTCCACTCCTTTAATCTGATCTCAGGGAATCTCTTGATGAGCTTCTCTGATTCCTTTAATCTGGCCTCAGGTGGTCTTCTCTGGAATGAAGAATGCTGACATCTTCCATTTATGGGGAGGGAGCATGCTCCTCTATGAAGAGCTAAAGGATATTTTTACATGTATCCCTTAAGGCAAACCAGGACCCTGCCCGGAGCCTGCACTATTGTTTCTTGGCTCCTCCTCTCTTGTCTCTGCATCCCCTCCCTCCTCTGATTAGCAACTGTTTGGATCTGCCCTTTAGAACTCAGGGAAGGTCAGGGAGGCCAGAAGGAAAAGCTCCTGTGCCCAGGAACCCCACAAGGTCCTGCTTGGTTTCATTTCCACTCACCGATTACAGTAGACAAAGATATAGATTCTGGAATTCTTCTGAAGGACTCTCCCTTTGACCTAATTCATGTCAAGCTATTCTGAGTACTCTTTCTCACTGGAACTTGCCCTTGGGCTCTGTCCTGGGTGCCTTTAGCCCAGCTATAGGGAGAAGAAAGTAGGGAAAACCACTAGACCATTCAGGTATGACCTAAATATAATCCCTTATGAATATACAGTGGAAGTGAGAAATAGAATTAAGGGACTAGATCTGATAGACAGAGTGCCTAATGAACTATGGAATGAGGTTCGTGACATTGTACAGGGGACAGAGATCAAGACCATCCCCATGGAAAAGAAATGCAAAAAAGCACAATGGCTGTCTGAGGAGGCCTTACAAATAGCTGTGAAAAGAAGAGAAGCGAAAAGCAAAGGAGAAAAGGAAAGATATAAACATCTGAATGCAGAGTTCCAAAGAATAGCAAGGAGAGATAAGAAAGCCTTCCTCAGCAATCAATGCAAAGAAATAGAGGAAAACAACAGAATGGGAAAGACTAGGGATCTCTTCAAGAATATTAGAGATACCAAGGGAACGTTTTGCACAAAGATGGGCTCGATAAAGGACAGAAATGGTATGGACCTAACAGAAGCAGAAGATATTAAGAAGAGGTGGCAAGAATACACAGAAGAACTGTACAAAAAAGATCTTCACGACCCAGATAATCATGATGGTGTGATCACTCACCTACAGCCAGACATCCTGGAATGTGAAGTCAAGTGAGCCTTAGAAAGCATCACTACGAACAAAGCTAGTGGAGGTGATGGAATTCCAGTGGAGCTATTTCAAATCCTGAAAGATGATGCCGTGAAAGTGCTGCACTCAATATGCCAGCAAATTTGGAAAACTCAGCAGTGGCCATAGGACTGGAAAAGGTCAGTTTTCATCCCAATCCCAAAGAAAGGCAATGCCAAAGAATGCTCAAATTACCACACAATTGCACTCATCTCACATGCTAGTAAAGTAATGCTCAAAATTCTCCAAGCCAGTCTTCAGCAATACGTGAACTGTGAACTTCCAGATGTTCAAGCTGGTTTTAGAAAAGGCAGAGGAACCAGAGATCAAATTGCCAACATCCTCTGGATCATCGCAAAAGCAAGAGAGTTCCAGAAAAACCATCTATTTCTGCTTTATTGACTATGCCAAAGCTTTTGACTGTGTGGATCACAATAAACTGTGGAAAATTCTGAAAGAGATGGGAATACCAGACCACCTGACCTGCCTCTTGAGAAACCTATTTGCAGGTCAGGAAGCAACAGTTAGAATGGGCCATGGAACAACAGACTGGTTACAAATAGGAAAAGGAGCACATCAAGGCTGTATATTGTCACCTTGCTTATTTAACTTATATGCAGAGTACATCATGAGAAACACTGGGCTGGAAGAAGCACAAGCTGGAATCAAGATTGCTGGGAGAAATATCAATAACCTTAGATATGCAGATGACACCACCCTTATGGCAGAAAGTGAAGAGGAACTCAAAAGCCTCTTGATGAAAGTGAAAGAGGAGAGTGAAAAAGTTGGCTGAAAGCTCAACATTTGGAAAATGAAGATCATGGCATGTGGTCTCATCACTTCATGGGAAATGGATGGGGAAACAGTGGAAACAGTGTCAGACTTTATTTTTGGGGGCTCCAAAATCACTGCAGATGGTAATTGCAGCCATGAAATTAAAAGATGCTTACTCCTTGGGAGGAAAGTTATGACCAACCTCTACAGCATATTCAAAAGCAGAGACATTATTTTACCAACAAAGGTCCATCTAGTCAAGGCTATGGTTTTTCCAGTAGTCATGTATGGATGTGAGAGTTGTACTGTGAAGAAAGCTGAGCGCCGAAGAGTTGATGCTTTTGAACTGTGGTGTTGGAGAAGACTCTTGAGAGTCCCCTGGGCTGCAAGGAGATCCAACTAGTCCATCCTAAAGGAGACCAGTCCTGGGTATTCATTGGAAGGAATGGTGCTAAAGCCAAAACTCCGATACTTTGGCCACCTCATGCGAAGCGTTGACTCATTGGAAAGACTCTGATGCTGGGAGGGATTGGGGGCAGGAGGAGAAGGGGACGACAGAGGATGAGATGGCTGGATGGCATCACTGACTCGATGGACATGAGTTTGAGTAAACTCTGGCAGTTGGTGATGGACAGGGAGGCCTGCAGTGCTGCCATTCATGGGGTCACAAAGAGTTGGAGATAATTGAGTGATTGAACTGAACTGAACTGAATAGGGAGAAGTCTGCTGGGACAATTTAGTGGAAAATCCCCCACCCTTGATACCTGATCAAATCTATCATCCTCCACTCTTCATATCTTGTCATTCTTGCCTGCAGCAAAAATCCTATCAAGTCAGTTTAGCCAGAATATCCCTAGCCCTGATTTTTCTTTGTAATAATTTTTCACCCACTGACTCCTGCCCTGATCCTTAGCTATAAATCTACTTGTCCTTGTTGTATTCAGATTTGAGTCTCATCTCTGTCCCCTCTACAGCCTCCATTGCAGTAGTCCCCTGAAAATATCTGACTTACAGTTTTTAATGTGTCATAACACAATTTTTTCTTTAGTACTACTACCTGGGATTGAACTCCAGGTGTGCATAATCTCTGCATATTATTCTTCTTATCTGCAAAATGAAAATAATAATGAAAACTACCTGTTGTGTTAGAATTAAATAAAGAGTCTTTATGTGTTGTGTAAGAATTAAAGAAGTGAGATATATAGATATATATCTATGTTTATAACCTATATCTATATCCATATGACAATGCCTGGGTTATAGTAACACTCAATTCTTTTTAGCTGTTACTATTTCCTACAGTAGGATGTAAGCTCCTAAAAGTAACTTTTGGTCACTTTGTTTTACTACAATATCTCCAGTGCTCAGGAAAGATCCAGGCACACAGTAAACTTTCAACAACACTTATTGACTGAATAAATGAATGAATGGGATCTCCGATTTCCATTTTGGAAGGCGCTTGCAAAGGTTTTCACTTTGCCTGAGGTGACAGAACAAAGCTATATCCTTTCCTCTATCTAATCAGCAACAGCAAATTAAGGATAAAGAGTATTTTAAGATACACTCAATCATTCATTCATTTGACAAATATCTAATTGTAGCAAGTGATAGAGCTAAAAAGATAACTAAGATCTGAGGAAGGGCATAGAAAGATTGCATGCCATGTATAGATGATTTCAAGAGTCATCTTATTATTTCTGTTGCATTAAGGATACCACATTGATTGGCAAGAGGTGAAGTTGGAGAAGAAGACAAGGATGATATCATGGATGACTTTGCAAAAAGTCTTAGATTGGCTTCCACAGAAGCAGTACTTGAGGACAGGATTTAGCTGCAAGTGACTGATTTAGAAGCAATGCTAGGAAAATCTGATAAGAGAATGGTTGGAGCAGGGTAGAGAAGAGGGAGAAGCCATCTGTGGTATCCAGTGTCCAAGATGACCCCAGCAATTCTCCATTACCTGGTATCCTTTTTTTGCTATCCCCTCTCACATTGTACCAAGACTGATCTGTGTGACCAGTAGCTTCTAGCAGAAGTGATGGCATGGCCCTTCTGAGATTAGGTTTATGTTTTGGGTGCTCTCTCATTTACTTACCAGCTCCCTCCTTCTGTGGATCATTCGATTTGTGAGAAGAGAGCTGCCATGTCTTGTGAACAGCCCTACAGAGAGGCCCATCTGGCAAGGAACTGAGGCCTTCTGCCAACAACCATGTGAGTGATCTTGGAAACGTGCTCTCTACCCCCATCAGACAACTACAGCACCAGCTGACAGCTTGACTACAGCCAGGTAAGCTGCTCCCAGATTCCTGACCCTCAGATAATGTATGAGATAAATATCTGTTGTTTTAAACCATTAATTTAGGGGGAGGGATTGTTAGGCACAAATATACCAAGTAGGTTTGTGACATCAGGCAAAGTCCTAGACGTAACTCAATCCTGCAGAGGAGCTCTGGAGTGTAAGTTACACCTCAAAGTTGGCCTTTACTTGAAGCAAGGAAGTTGGGTTTCCCTACTCTTGTTTCAGTCAGTTGATAAGTTGCCCTGACACTTCTGACTCTCTCAACCTGTGGGCACAGAGGTTCCATTCATGCAGGGACAATCCTCCAGGGAGAGTCTAAGCTATGGCCCTGAGGAGCAAAGCCTATAGAAGCTGGTAGAAGGGCTAGGTACTTAGAAAGCAGAAGAGAGTCAAGGGGAACTGGGCTAAGCCCTGACAGTGTCCAGTATAGGACCGTTCCTGTCCTTGAACTCTGCCCTGTCGGTGATAAGAAGCCATCACAGGCTATAACACAAGGACATGATATAATTTATCTTCTGTTTTGGCTCTTATCACACTGGCAGCTAAAGAGAAGGTGGCATTATGAAACTGTCATTTAAAGATTTAGGGCAGAGATACCAAAGATGGGAAGACAGTGATGAACACAAGAAACATTTGGAGGCAATGTCAGCAAGGAAAGTGATGGAGAATTAGGGCAAAGAAGAGGGAGGAATTATGGATGCCTGGACACCTTCCAGGCTGTGAAATTCAGAGGGAGAGAGGAAGGCAGCAAATTTAAATAGTAGAGAAAGACTTTGAGCTTTTGAGCTTTCAGCTTTTTTGCCTGCCCTCCCCCACCCCTGCCCCTTTTAGCATTCGTATTTATTAAATATCTACTTCAAGAATGCTTTGAGGGGGACTTCCCTGGTGATCCAGTGGTTAAAACTTCGCCTTCCAATGCAGGGGTTTCAAGTTCGATCTCATGCTTCAGAGCCAAAAAACCAAAACATAAAACAGAAACAATACTGTAACAGATTCAATAAAGGCTTTAAAAATGGTCCACATTAAAAAAAAGAAAAAGATGCTGTGAGAATTATAGTAGTGATCTAGGCAGTTTTCTCTGTCCTGAATTCAAGGCAGGATCAGAGATATAAACTAATAATTATAATGCTACATGACAAGGACTACAGTTTTGGAAAATAAGTTTCCTAATCAACTGATTTTTTTTTCAACAAAGGTTAAATACAATTCAATAGAGAATGACTAATGTTTTTCAATAAACAGTTCTGGACCAATGAGATGTTTATATGCAAAATAAAGAATCAAACAAATTTGGGTTTCTTAGGTCATCTTCATTATTTTTTCCGGTATAAATTTTTGCATATGAGGTTCCTAATGACACATGAATCAATTGATACAGACCAGGGAACCCTTGATTATATATTTCTAGATCTATTCTACATTGATCTGTAAATTTCTTTCTATCTTATCTGGGTTTTAAAAGTCTTTTTCTTTTTAGGTTTTTTTTGGGAGTATAATTGAGTATTGTGTTAGTTTCAGGTGTACAGCTGTATACATATACATATGCATATGTATACATATGTATATGTATGTATAACTGAATTATACAATTATACTTTTTCAACTTCATTTCCCATTTATATTATGACAGAATAATGAGCAGAGTTCCCTGTGTTATAAAGCAGGTTCTTGTCAGTTATTTATTTTAGATACAGAAATGTATCTAAATACATTTAGTACCAAACTCCCAATGTATCCCTGACCCCCACTCTCCCACTGGTAACCAGAGTTTGTTCTCTAAGTCTGTCTGTTTCTATTTTATAAATAAGTTCATTTGTATAATTAAAAAAATATTCCACATATAAGCAATATGATATATTTGTCTTTCTTTTCTGACTTACTTCACTTAGTATGATAATCTCCAGGTCCATCCCCGTTGCTGCAAATGGCATTATCTCATTCTTTTTAATAGCTGTGTGATATTCCATTGTGAGTATGTATCACATCTTCTTTATTTATTCATCTGTCAATGGACATTTGGGTTGCTTCCATGTCTTGACTATTATAAACAGCACTTCAATGAACATTGGGGTGCACATATCCTTTCAACCATGATTTTCTCCAGATATATGCCCAAGAATGAGATTGCTGAGTCATATGGTAGCTCTATTTCAAATTTTTTAAGGAATCTTATACTGTTCTCCATAGTGACTATACTAATTTATATCCCCACCAGCAGTGTAGGAGGGTTCCCTTTTCTCCACACCCTCTTCAGCATTTATTACTTGTAGGATTTTTGATGATGGCCATTGTGACTGGTGTGAAGTGATCTCATTGTAGGTTTGATTTGCATTTTTCTAATAGTTAGCAGTGATGAACATCTTTTCATGTGGCTCTCAGCCACTTGTATGTCTTCTTTGGAGAAACATCTATTTAAGTCTTCTGCCTATTTTTGGTTTGGCCTTTTTTTGGGGGGTTGATATTGAGCTGCATGAGCTGTTTGTAAATTTTGGAGATTAAGCCCTCGTTGGTTGCATCCTTTGCAATTATTTTCTTCTGTTTTTGTTGGTTGTCTTTTGTTTTGTTTACAGTTTCTTTTGCTGTACTTTTGAGTTTAATTCAGTCAGTTCAGTTCAGTTCAGTCGCTCAGTTGTGTCCGACTCTTTGCGACCCCATGAATCGCAGCATGCCAGCCCTCCCTGTCCATCACCAACTCCTGGAGTTCACTCAAACTCACATCCATGGAGTTGGTGATGCCATCCAGCCATCTCATCCTCTGTCATCCCCTTCTCCTCCTGCCCCCAATCCCTCCCAGCATCAGAGTCTTTTCCAATGAGTCAACTCTTGGCATGAGGTGGCCAAAGTACTGGAGTTTCAGCTTTAGCATCATTCCTTCCAAAGAACACCCAGGGCTGATCTCCTCTAGAATGGACTGGTTGAGTTTAATTAGGTCCCATTTATTTCTTTTGCTTTTATTTCCATTACTCTAGGAGACAACTCAAAAAAGATATTTTTGTGATTTATGTCAAAGAGTGTTCTTCCTATGTTTTCCTCTAAGAGTTTTAGAGTATCCAGTCTTACATTTAGATCTTTAATCCATTTTGAGTTTATTTTTGTGTGTGGTGTTAAAGAATGTTATAATTTCATTTTTTACATGTAGCTGTCTAGTTTCCCAGCACCATTTATTGAAGAGATGTCTTTTCTTTATTATATCGTCTTGCCTCTTTTGTCACAGATTAATTGACCATAGGTTCATGGGTTTATTTCTGGGGTTTATATCCTATTCCATTGATCTGTATTTCTTTTTTTGGTGCCAGTACCATACTGCTTTGATGGCTGTGGTTTTGTAGTATAGTCTGAAGTCAGGAAGCCTGATTCCTCCAGCTTTGTTTTTCTTTCTCAAGATTGCTTTGGATATTTGGTGGTCTTTTCTGTCTCCATGCAAATTGAAAAATTTTTTGTTGTATTTCTCTGAAAAGTGCCATTGGTAATTTGATGGAGATTTCTTTGACTCTGTAGATTGCCTTCAGCAGTATAGTCACTATGAAAATATTGATTCCTTTAACTCAAAAACATGGTATATGTTTCCATCTGTTGGTGTCATATTTAATTTCTTCTAACAGCATCTTCTAGCTTTTGTAGTAAAGGTCTTTGAACACAGACACAAAAATCCTCAACAAAATAGTAATACTAGCGTACTGAATCCAGCAATACATTTAAAGGCTCATATACCATGATCAAGCAAGATTTATCCAAGGGATGCAAGGAGTTTTCAGTATCTACAAATCAATCAGTGTGATATACCACATCAAAAAATTGAATTATAAAAACCATACGATCATGTCAGTAGATGCAGAAAAAGCTTTTGGCAAAATTCAACACAACTCTCCAGAAAGTGGGTACAGAGGGTATCTACCCCAACATAATAAAGACCGTATGTGACAAACCTCCAGCTAACATCATACTCAATGGTGAAAAACTTAAAGCATTTCCGCTAAGATTAGGAACAAGACAACGATGTCCACTCTTGCCACTTTTGTTCAATATAGTTTTGGAAGTCTTAGCCACAACAATCAAAGAAGAAAAAGAAATAAATCCACACTGAAAATGAAGAAATGAAACTGTCACTGTTTACAGATGACATGACACTATAAATTAAGTCCCCTACATGTGAAAGAATTCCATTCTGAGAGCACATTCATAAGTCCAATTGGTTTGTAAGTCAAACAAAGTTAGCCTAGACACCCAACTAACACAATCTATTCCATAGTACTGTACTATAATAGATTTACAGGAGTACAGTAGTACCAGCTACATCACCATTGCTTCCAGACATTCTGCACTTGGAATAAAGATACTATACTGCCGTACTCCATAGAGTACTGTACAGTAAAGTACATAAGAGCACAGCCACTTGTAGAGGATGCACATGAGCTAACTTATATGATTAGACATGCAAACACATGTTCACATCATCGAAAGGTTCTTATGTAGGGGAATTGCTGCACATAGAAAACCCTAAAGATACTACCAGGAAGCTACTGGTAATCATCAATGAATTCAGTAATGTTGCAGGATACAAAATTAATACACAGAAATTCATTGCATTTCTACATGTTAACATCAAAAGATCAAAAGAAAGAATCCAATTTACCACTGCATCAAAAAGAATAAAATACCTAGAAATAAACCTACCTAATGAGGCAAAAGATTTGTACTCTGAAAACTATGAGACTGATGAAAATAGTTTTATTTTCATCATTTCTCCATTTTAAACTAACCTTCTTCATTTCTTTCATCCTCTCTGTTTTCCTACTTAGTTTTTCTCTTTTTTCTTGTGCTGCTTCTTTCATTTCCATCTTTCTTTCCCCCATTAATTCCCTAGGTCTTTTAATATCTTGGGTAAAAGTTTCTCTGTGCCCTGCCTCTGTTTCTGTCTTCCCTGCCCTCCCCCTATTGCTGTGTTACTTAACCCTGTGGTACTGGTAGAAAGCTTCTCTACTAGATAAAACTGTGCCTGTGTCTGCACTGATATTTTCTGTGTTGGTTGGTTCCCCTGAGAGGATGGTGCCTGAAATGCAGAATTTGATGTTCAGCGACACTGCCTGTGGGGCTCATGGTGTCCTGTGTCTTGGGTGTGCAAATGACAAGGTGTTTGAGTTTCAGAGAACTGTCACTCCTACGTAGACATGCATGGTTCATAGTGATCACCATTAATAATTGGTTTTTCCAGTTTCAAGTCCCCCTTGATTTTCAGGGGTGTGCTTCTGCTCGTAGAAGCAAGCCAGATGCTCTTCCTTGTATTTGTCCTGAGGAAGCAGGCAATGGGTTTGGCAAAAAATACTGCTGAAACTAACAGGATCCCTAACAGGATCCCTACTTCGTTCTTGTTCCTTAGAGTGGCCTTAAATGTCCCAATGTCCCTCTCCTTCCTACTTCTTCCTTGCTAAGTTTTTCCCCACAATGTCCCAGCTGTTTTATACAAGATGGTGAGTAAAGTTGGCAAGCTTGAACCCAACACAGGCTCAGAGGTGAAGATGCCTTTAATCCCCACTCCTTTAATTGCCTCCAGTCTTTTTTTTTAAAGTCACAGTGATTTCAATTTTGTTTTGTTCTTTTTGGCTGAACCACATGGCAGGCAGGATCTTAGTTCCCTGACTGGGGATTGAACCCATGCCTCCTGCTGTGGAAGCATGAAGTCTTAACCTCTGGGCCACCAGGGAAGTCCCCTATCTTCCATCTTGAAATGACTTCTAAAAGCTACATGGGTAAAATACCATTTACAACTAATTCTGCTTGTTACTTGGTTGCTATTTAGGTCCAGATCTCAGTTTCCTCCCTTTTCCCTTTCCTCAGTCACAAAGGCTTGATTTTTCTCTTGTGGGTTTGATAAAGCAAAACCAAGAAGTTTATCTTCCTGCCACAGGTAGTAAATAACAGCAGATGCTACTTTGGACTAAAAGTATTCTTATTATAAATGTATGGAGATTCCTTAAAAAACTAGGAATAGAATTTATCATACAACCCAGCAAACCCACTACTGGGCATATACCCTGAGGAAACAAGAATTGAAAAAGACACTTGTATCTCAGTGTTCATTGCAGCACTATTTACAATAGCTAGGACATGGAAGCAACCTAGATGAATGATAAAGATGGCAGATGAATGGATAAAGATGGCAGATGAATAGGTAAAGATGGCAGATGAATGGATAAAGAAGTTGTGGTACATATACACAATGGAATATTACTCAGCTATAAAAAGGAATGCATTTGAGTCAGTTCTAATGAAGTGGATGAACCTAGAGCCTATTTTAAAGAGTGAAGTAAGTCAGAAAGAGGAAGACAAATATCATATATTAACACATATATATGGAATCTAGAAAGATAGTACCAATGAGCCTATGGACAGGGCAGTAAAGGAGACACAGACATAAAGAACAGACTTTTGGACACGGTGGGAGAAGTAGAGGGTGGGATGATTTGAGAGAGTAGCGCTGAAACATATACAATACTGTATGTAAAATAGATATCCAGTGGGAGTTTGACGTATGATGCAGGGAACCCAAAGTCGGTGCTCTGTGACAACCTGGAAGGATGGGGTGGGGCAGGAGGTGGGAGGGTCACATGTATGCCTGTGGCTAATTCATGTTGATGTATGGCAGAGGCCACCACAGTATTGTAAACTAATTATCTTCCAATTAAAATAAATAGTTTTTTTTTTTTAAAGGAATCATTGCAAACATCTTAAGATAGGCTCGGGTTTAGGATAAACTTGGCAAACCGGTAGTTTCCTTTCTACACCATCCTACCGGTGCCTCTGCGGCTCAGTCTGGGATCAGAGGGTGACTGAGCAGGCAGACTGTGCTGCTCAACTGGTGACCCAAATAGTGCTCTCTAACTCACAATGTAGAGAAGTTAACAATTTCTTTGAGCCATGTTTAAAAGTGAACACAAAGGTGGCCTCTGGGTCACTTGTACATTGGTCAGTCTCAGTATGTGGTACAAGTGAGGTGGGGTGGTGAGGTCAGCTTTTGGCTGGCCTTCAGAAAGCAAGGAAAGTTGCCTGGTGCTATTTTAAACAATAGGTAATGTCACTGTGGTCAAAAAAATCTTGCTCTTAAGTTTGCTAAATTACAAAGGTGTCAAGCATATCTCCTTAGTCTCCATTTTTGCTTATCATTGAGACTTTAATATGTCTGAGCCACCAGGGAAGCTACTCTCCTGTAATTTCTATTTGGCCCCTTTTCAAATATACTTGCCCTTTTTCATAATGCTTTATTCTTTCCAAAGTTTACTCACTCACATGACTGAAAGCTGATGCTATCTATTAGATGATACTTCAGCCTGAGTTGGTATCAGGTTCAGACTTCAGGATTTTATTATCTACAGTAGATCCCGGTCAGGGTGTGTCCTCTAAATTTAAAGACTTAGAGAGACAAATCATCTGCCTTATTGCACTTCTAAGATACAATGGTGATCTAAGGATAAAATTACCGCAATAGGCAATTCAGTTAAAAACACTGTGTGTGGGAGACAGATATGTATCAGCCACCAGTCCATCACAATTCTGAATTCTAGCCAGGCAAATGTCAGTTCCTTGCACTCAGTCTTGTACTTTGGGGGTGGCTTCCCTGGTGACTCAGACAGTAAAGAATCTGCCTGCTACATGGGAGACCTGAGTTTGATCCCTGGGTCAGGGAGATCCCCTGGAGAAGCGAATGGCTTGTACATCGGGAGTTGTTCTGCATGGCTCTGGTATTCATATTTTGAGCTTCTGTTTCTACACTTTGAGTCAGTCTTCTGTGTTTTTCTTTTCTCAGCTTTATTGAGATATAATTCACATATAATATTTTGTAAGTTTAAGGTATGTAAAGTAATGATTTGATATACGATATACTGCAAAATGATTACTCAATAAGGTTAACACATCCATCACCTCACATAGCTACAGTTTTTGTGTGTGCAATGAGAGCTTTTAAGATCCACTCTTTTAGCAACTTCCAAATGTGCAGTGCTTCCCTGGTGGCTCAGCTGGTAAAGAATTTACCTGCAATGTGGGAGACCTGGGTTTGACCCCTGGGTTGGGAAGATCCCCTGGAGAAGGGCAAGGCTATCCACTCCAGTATTCTGGCCTGGAGAATTCCATAGACTGTATATAGTCCATGGGGTTGCAAAGAGTCAGACACGACTGAGCGACTTTCACTTTCTTTCAAATGGGCAGTACAGTGTCATTAACTATGCTATACATTATATCCCCAGGAGTTATTCATCTTAAAACTGGAATTTTGTACGCTTTGACCCCTACCTTCACCCATTCCCCACCCCCACCCACCCACTTCCATCTTTGCCAACCACCAATCTGCTCTCTACTTCTGAATATTAGAAAAATTTTTTTAGATTCCACTTATAAGTGAGATAGGGGCTTCTTCTGTGTCTCAATGGTAAAGAATCTGCCTGCAATGCAGGAGACACGGGTTTAATCCCTGGGTTGGGAAGATCCTCTGGAGAAGAAAATGGCAACTCAGTCTTGTATTCTTGCCTGGGAAATCCCATGGACAGAGTTGCTGGCGGACTATGGTCCGTGGAGTCGCAAAAGTCGGACACAACAACAATGAACAACAACAAAATAAATGAGATCATGCAGTATCTGTCTTTCTCTGTCAAGCTTATTTCACTTGCTATAATGCACTCAAGTTTCATCCATGTTGTCACAAATAGCAGGATTTCCTTCTTTTTATGGCTGAGTAAATGTGTGTATGTGTTCACATTTTCTTTACCCATTAATTTATCAATGGACACTTAGGTTGTCTCCATGTCTTAACTATTATAAATAATGCTGCACTGAACATGGGGTAGAGATATCTCTTCACAATAGTGATTTCATTTCCTTCGGATATATACCCAGAAGTGAAACTGCAGGATCTTATGGTAGCTCTATTTTCAGTTGTTTTTTTTTTTGAACCCCCCCCCCCCCATACTGTTTTTCCATGCTGCTGCTGCTGCTGCTAAGTCACTTCAGTCGTGTCCGACTCTGTGCGACCCCATAGATGGCAGCCCACCAGGCTCCTCCGTCCCTGGGATTCTCCAGGCAAGAACACTGGAGGGGGTTGCCATTTCCTTCTCCAATGCATGAAAGTGAAAAGTGAAGGTGAAGTCGCTCAGTCGTGTCCGACCCTCAGCGACCCCATGGACTGCAGCCCACCAGGCTCCTCCATCCATGGAATTTTTCCAGGCAAGAGTATTGGAGTGGGGTGCCATTGCCTTCTCTGTTTGAATAGACAGTTCTCCAAAAATGCATGCAAACAGCCAACACACGCATTAAAAGTTGCCTGGTGTTACTACTCATAAGAAAATGCCGACCCAAACCACAATGAGACATCACTGTATACCTGTTAGAATAGCTATTATCAAAAAGATGAGCGTTAACAAGTGTTGGCATGGATATGGAGAAGACTGAACCCTGTACACTGTTGATGGAAAGATAAAATGGTAATTTGAAAAACAGTATGGAGTTTCCTTAAAAAATTAAAAATTGACTTATCAGATAATCTGGCAATCTCACTTCTGGGTATATATCCAAAAGAATTCAAAGCAGAATTTTAAACATATTAGCAGACCCATGTTCATCACAGTTATTGATGATAGTCAGGAAGTGGAAGCAGCTCAGATGTTCATAGAGAGGTGAATGGATAAAGAAAATGCAGAATATCTGTACAATGGATTATCACAGAGCCTTTAAAAAGGGAAATTCTCTCACATGCTATAGTATGAAGGAGCCTTAAGGACATTATGCAAAGTGAAATAACCCAGTCATGAACAAAAACTGTATGATTTTTCCCATACACATTATCTGACATCCTCAAAATCATAGATACAGAAGGCAGAAAGGTGATTGCTATGGACTTGAGGAGGGGAAATTCATGGTTGATAAGTATTTCAGTTTTGCAAGATGAAAACGTTTTAGAGCTCTGTTGTACAGCAATATGATCTGTACACTTAACAATGGTTAAGATGGTAAATTTATTGTTTTTTGTTTAAACCACAATAAAAAATAACATAGCCATTTAAGTTTTGTCATGATCTATGGGTCAAGAATTCAGGCAAGGCACAGCTGGAGATCTCTATCAATTGTAGTCAGATATCAGCATGATGCTATGGGGCTTCCCAGGGGTGCCAGTGGTTAAGAACCTGCCTGCCAATTGCAGGAGACATAAGAGACGTGGGTTTGATCCCTGGGTTGGGAAGATCTCCTGGAGAAGGAAATGGCAACCCACTATCGTATTTTGCCTGAAAATTTGCCTGAAAAATTTCACAGAGAGAGTCTGGCAAGCTACAGTCCAAAGTGTTGCAAAGAATCGGACACAGCTGAACACGAGCCTGAGTCAGCAGTCACACCGCATTACTTCTGCCACACTGTTTGTTACACGTGAGTTACCAGTCTGCCTTGATTCAAGAAAAAGGGCCACAGATCCAACCTCTGAATGGAAAGATTGTCCAAGAATATACATTTATATATATAAGCATATGTAAAATGTAAGATATATGAATATATCTTAGGACTATCTTAAAACTGATATATTATCTAAGCTTTAAACACATGATATCACCACCCAAATTAGAAGATAGAATATTTTACTAAAAACTGATAGACAGTGAGCTGTGCAGAAGATAATTCTCAGTTCAGGAACCTGAACGATTCTCTGTTTAGATATCCAAGTGACGGCATCCGGTCCCATCACTTCATGGCAAATAGATGGGGAAACAATGGAAACAGTGACAGACTTTATTTTCTTGATCTCCAAAATCACTGCAGATGGTTGACTGCAGCCATGAAATTAAAAGATGCTTGCTCCTTGGAAGAAAAGCAATGACAAACCTATACAGTGTATTAAAAAGCAGAGGCATTATTTTGCCTACAAAGGTCTGTATAGTCAAAGCTATGGTTTTTCCTGTAGTCATGTATGAATGTGAGAGTTGGACCATAAAGAAAGCTGAGTGCCAAAGAATTGATGCTTTTGAACTGTGATGTTGGAGAAGACTCTTGAGAGTCCCTTGGACTGCAAGGAGATCAAACCAGTCCATCCTAAAGGAGATCAGTCCTAGCTGTTCATTGGAAGGACTGAAGCTAAATCTGAAGCTCCAATACTTTGGCCACCTGATGTGAAGAACTGACTCATTAGGAAAGACCCTGATGCTGGGAAAGATTGAAGGGAGGAGGAGAAGGGGACAACAGAGGGTGAGATGGTTGGATGGCACCACTGACTCAATGGACATGAGTTTCAGCAAGCTCCAAGAGTTGGTGATGGACAGGGAAGCCTGGCCGTGCTGCAGTCCATGGGGTTGCCGAGTTGGACGTGACTGAGTGACTGAACTGAACTGAGATAGCCAAAGGACTATCCCAAGATTGGAAGGCATTTTTTTACAAATGGCCAGATTGTAAATATTTTAGGCTTTGTGGGCCATATGGTCTCTGTCGTAAGTCCTTAACTCTGCTCTTACAGTACAAAACCAGCATAGACCAAACATAAATGATTGTGACTGTGTTTCAATAAAACTTTATCTATAAAAACAGGCAGTGGGCCAAATTTGGCCCACAGATGGTAGTTTTCTGACTCCCTGGACTAGACCACGGTTGTTTACTGTGCTCCTGACTAGCCATGGAGAAGGCAGTACTCAGGGACAGATACCTAAAAGTGATGCTGACATTGACATATCTGGCATTAGGTATCTTTAGACCCTTTCTCTCCTGACCTCTGATGGGGGCTGGGAGTCTGAAGCTACTCATAAGTTTCCCTTAATGATGAAAATGCCAGCTGGGAGTTCACATAAAAATTCATTTACATAAAAATACAACTTCTTTTGGCACATTCAAAGATGCAGCAATGCAGATTCTCTATGACAGCACAGTGATTGGTCAGTCTTTGCTTGTGGACAGCAAAGCCAGGCCTATCAGCAGGTCCTTCATGAATTTTTTGGAAGTCATCCTTAACAGAGAGAATGAAACAAATTCACGTCTGGGGTTTTAATTCTGGGGACAAAGATTTTGTTAGATTAAGGAGATTCCTCCATCTCTAGAGATAGTCAGGGAAACCAGAAAATTATCAGAAGAGCAACTTTCAATGAGGACCAAATTGGAAACCCAGCATTAAGATTTAAGGTACAATAAAAGCTGATAGGAAGATTAGGCTCCCTCATTATCAGAAGAAGAACATCAGAGGAATCAGTGATCTCTGACTCAGGACCTAATTCATCATATATCCCTTTATGACCAGTGCCTTAGCCAGGTCTTGCCCTTTCTGGTTAGGAATCTGTGTTAGTACAAAGGAGAGAGAATAGCATTTGACTTAATGTCATGGTCTTTTGTCTGTTCTTTTTTTTTTTTCTTTTCTTTTTTCTTTTTTAATTAATTTTTTTGCATTTTTATTTTTTTATTTTTTATTTTTTCAAATTTTAATTTCAGATATACACATGCTCCCCATGTCTGTTCTATTAGAACTTCCACGTTGAATCAGTTCCATTTATTTATATGGTCTCTGGAACTGTGTTTTAAGAGAATAAGTGCTCTCTTTTATTTATGATTCTACTCAAAGGCTAAACTGTAATGTGAAACAGCTATCATGTCACCGAATGGTTGCACATTATTTTGGCTCAGAGTTACATTTTCTCTCTTTCTCTCTCTCTCTTTTTTTTTGGAATTTCTATCTAGGAACATATGGATGGGATTGCTGCCGTGTAAGAAGCCAGTCTTCCTGCTACAGTCCTCTCTGCCTTTCTCTTCTATTCCTTTTATGTCTTGTAACCACAGGGGTTTGCCCATACAGGGGTTTGATCATGACTGTGACTGTCCAGCATGCAGACAAAGATCAACTATTGATACCAGTGATACATTTCAAAGACTCAAAAATGTATTGAGCTTCTGAAGATGGGTAATGACTTCTAGATGTGGGAAGAGAGAAAAGACTCAGTGTTAAAAAGTGCACAGGTGATCTGTTTTCAAAGTCTGTTCTAGTAACAGACTTACTAGCAAGTGTGTGTGCCATTCATCAGCTTATCTAATCTCTCTGAAACTCAATTTCTTTACCTGTAAAATGGAGGTGATTATGTATACTACAACAGGGCTCTTGTGAAGACTGCTTTTAATAAAATGAAGTGCTTGATGCAGTGCCATGCACAATGTATTTCCTCAGTGAATACTGTGATAGATATGATTAATATTTAGTGTCTATTCATTTCTTCCTCCCATCCAGATCTCTATGGGGCTGTGTACTTGATGCTCCATTAAAGTTGTGTTTTGCCAAATGACTTGCTTTGGCTTGAGGAATATAGATGGAAATGATAGCATATGAATTGTGAGCCTGGGCTCATCTTTAAGAGCATTATATGTTTCTGGTTGCTCCTCAGGTGGCCTCTATTCTTCCCAGGTAGCCTGGGCCCCAGAAGTGGGAGCAGAGCTATGTCAGATGAGTTGAGCCAGACCTGAAATCTAGAACTAGATTCTAGAAGTAGATTCTACGCTAGAGTGCAGCTGAAGACAACTGAACTCCAGCTGACCTGCAGACACATGAGTGAGAAATAATTACCTATTAAGGTATTCCATTAATATTTTATAGTTGTATGTTATGCAGAAATAGCTAACTGCTGCAACCAAGAACAGATTAATCAAACACACAATGAGCCCTCAGCCCAGGCATGAGATACTCCACAAAGCTTGTTCTTGTTCTCAAATTCACTTTGACAGAAACTCATTCTATTATCTTTGAGTCACGCATTTTATCTATCTGACTCTGGTTTCTTCTAATGTGAGGATATCGTACTCATTTTAGATGGCCTGATATAGTAGCAACTTTAGCTACAAACTTTCCGTATCTATAGAATTACTGTCCTATGAACATAGACTCATCTGTAGTATTTGTTCAGAAACAAGAACACTGAATGGGGCTATGATTGAAATCAGCAAAATAACAAAAGACATGGATGAATCGAACAGGGTCTAGTTCCTAAATTCCTGGCACAGCATAGATTCTGAGAGATTTGGAAGAATGAGACTTAAGGCCAATGACAAGAGCTAATTTTGTAACTGAAAGAAACTTTTGGAACTCCTTACAAAGTTATCTCAAATTGTAAACTTTTAGCTTCAAGAATGTTAAGAGTTCTGGGATTATGAATGAATTCTGCCAGCTAACACAGTGTATTTTTTTTTTTTAATGAAATACTTGTCAACATGTAAAAATGGGAGAGTTTATATAAGAATCCGTGTACATAAAAGTTTGAATAACTTTGAAATATACGAAGATCTGGCAATGCAGACCCTGTATTAAAGTTCAGGAAAAAACATTTGGAGCTAAATAAGAGTTTAGTTTTTTTGATAGAACTTAAACTTTCTCTTTCACTTCAGTAACCCCCTGATCTGCATCACTTGTTTGCCCAAAAGTCCTTTGAGTTTACAATCCTTGGTTTTTATAAACTCAATGACTGAACCTAAATAAATATAAATAATTTAATATATAAAAATCCTTATTAATAGTTTCAGATTGCTGTCATGAAAAGTAACTGAATCCTTCCCCAAGGATCTTTCTGTCTCCATCTTAAAGCAACTCAGAGACTTATTTTTCTATATGCTTAAGAGAAATAACGTTAGTTGAGAGTCTTCTTTCAATTGTTGAAACTACTTTCAATGGGCAATTTCAAGTAAAAAACTGAGCCTATTTTATATACTACCTTGTTCTTTCTCCTCTATTCCATGCTTTGGTAAATGGTACCATTGCCCACAAAGTACAAACGCCTCAAGTCAATGGTCTCCAAAATTTAGCTCTGTCTTCCTCTTCAATCTTAGCTTTTACTACCCTTTACCCCATACAGTGTGTCATGATCACTGTGACACAGTCGTCAAAACAAACTCTTCATATGCATGATTATTTCTTTCTTTCTGGTTTCCTTGCCTCCTTCCTTCTACCTTCTACTGCTCTCCAGAAAACTTCTACTCATATATGAAATCTCAGCTCAACAATTACCTTTTCCTTGAAGTCTTTTCTGGTTCTCCATAGCCATAAGTCTGATTTAATTGTATCAGTCCCTCCTCACTGCTCCCACAGCTATTTCTAATTTTGTCTGTTAGAAGATTTACTCTGATGCCCATAATTAGTTGTTTCTCTGCTGTGTTATTGACTTCTGGAGGATACGTTTAGGTTTCATTAATTGTTGTAGCTCCACCATCCACCACAGTGCTGGAAGTGATGTAGGTGACAGTAAATGTTGCTTAAAGAGGGGATGAATGAATATAAATGGATCTTTCTTTGTCCCCTCAGTGAGGTAAGACCCAGAAAATAATATGGGGATCTTAGCAGAGGCTTACAAATACCAATGTTCATTTCGTCCTGTCCCATTAAACAGTCTAGCTGACCCCCACCCACACAGCTAAGCCTCTGTTGTTCTTTCTTGGATCTTTAACTGTCTTAAGTTTTACCTTCCATTTTCTGCTGCTCACTTCATTTTTTTTTTAATCTTTAATTTTTCGAAACTTTTTATTTAGCTTTGGGGTATAACTGATTAACAATGTTGTGATAGTTTCAGGTGGAAAGCGAAGGGACTCAGCCGTACATATGGATGTATTCATTCTCCCCCAGATTCCCCTCCCATCCAGGCTGCTGCATAACACTGAGCAGAGTTCCCTGTGCTATACAGTAGGTCCTTGTTGGTTATCCATTTTAAATATATCTGCTATTCATTTTAGATTCTCCACTTAACTCTAACTTTCCAATCTGGAATTGTTGGGGGAGCTTTCAAATATTAATGATTAGACTTCATCCACAAAGATTTTGATGTAACCGGTCTAGCAGAAGATTGGGTATTGGTGTAGCCAAGGTTGAGAATTTCTATTCTAGGTCTTGAGTTGGTACTTACAATTCCATAAACCAAGAAGTTATCCTCACATTTTCAATGGCTCTGTAGTTTCCAGATTGTTCAAGTCAATACTAACTAGCTTCCCTTTATGAAAGAGGAATTGATCTCCAGTGGCCTTGGCCTGCATCAGCTGGAAGCAGCATTCTTGTTCCTGGCCAGATACTGAGGTCGGGCAGTGACTGTGAGGGTGCTAGAGCTGTGGTCAGCGACAAGGTCCTGGCCCTTTGGCTTTGAAGGAATGAATTCCCATAAAGAGGGAAAGTGGTGAAATAAGAAAAGTGTTTATTAGGAGGAAAAGAGTACAGTGGGTGTGGCTAGACACATGGGCAGAGAGACTCCTGCCTTCATGGCAGTTTAAATCACTTATATGGGGCATTTCTTCTGGGTTTCCTTTGGCCAATCATTTTGATTTGCCTGGTTCTCAGTCCATATTTGATTTATCTCAGAATCCTCCCATGGGTGTGTGCCAATCTCTCGGCCAAGATGGATTCCAGGGAAGAGGCCTATGGTTAGCTTGACTTCACTCCCTCTTTGACCTTCAAAGGGCTTTTATAGTTGGGAAGGTCTCCTTGGCTTTGAGAATGAGAACTATGTGGTGTCTTGCCTTCTATCTGGGCAGGGCTTAACCTCTGGATGCGAGAGTTGGACTGTGAAGAAAGCTGAGTGCCGAAGAATTGATGCTTTTGAATTGTGGTGTTGGAGAAGACTCTTGAGAGTCCCTTGGACTGCAAGGAGATCCAACCAGTCCATTCTAAAGGAGATCAGCCCTGGGATTTCTTTGGAAGGAATGATGTTAAAGCTGAAACTCCAGTACTTTGGCCACCTCATGGGAAGAGTTGACTCATTGGAAAAGACTCTGATGCTGGGAGGGATTGGGGGCAGGAGGAAAAGGGGACGACAGAGGATGAGATGTCTGGATGGCATCACCCACTCAATGGACGTGAGTTTGAGTGAACTCCGGGAGATGGTGATGGACAGGGAGGCCTGGCGTGCTGCGATTTATAGGGTCGCAAAGAGTCAGACACGACTGAGCAACTAAACTGAACTGAATTAACCTCTCCAGTTATCCTGCTATTACAGAGTTTCCATCCACAGGGGATGAACTCCAGCTGTTAGTTCTGGGGCTCATCTAGGTCCTGCCTCAGAATCAGATGTAGGAGTTAGAACTAAAACATTCATATGGTCTCTTCATGATCCTTTAGTTATTCGTGTTACTTTTTTGATTTATAAAATAAACTTGGCCTCTGTGGGAATGTAAGCATCTCTTCATGCCTGTTTTTCCTTTCTCCTCTATTTTGGTTCTGGCACATGGAAGCCATGGTTCTGATCTCAGGTGGCTTGAAGCAGGCCTTTGGTTCCTGGCCAGACACTGAGGTCAGGTTGCAGCAGTGAGAACACCAAATCCTAGCCACTAGACCACTGGTCAGTGACAATGCCCTGGCTCTTCAGTCCTGCGGAGAATTCCCACAGGGACGGGAAGTTGTGAAACAAGTAAAGTACGTAGTAGGAGGAAAAAAGAGTACGGTATGTGTGGACAGACACAAGGGCAGGCTCAGAGAAAGAGTCGCACCCTCATGGGGGTTTGCATCACTTACATGGGGCATTTCTTCCTGGTTTTCCTTTGACCAGACATTCTGATTTGCCTGGTTCGCAGTCCGTATATAGTACATCTCAGGATCCTTCCCTGTGTGCACACACATCTCTTAGCCAAGACGGATTCCCTTGAAGAGATCTGTGGGTAGCTTGGCATCAGTTAGCATCATTCCCCTTTTGACCTCTGAGGTACCTTCCTGTGCATATGTAGTAGGGGAGGTCTCTTGACTTCAAGACTTAGAAAAATGTGTGGTGTCTTGTCTTCTATCTGGATAGAACCCAGCCTCCTCTCTCAATTGTCCTGCAGGGGATGAATCTCCAATTGCTTTACCTTGGGGGCTCATCTACCTCCTGCTTCAGTTCTGTTGTCCCTTCTGGCTTTTCTCTCAACATTTGCCTCATTTCACTGAAAAACAGGAACCTTTCACTCAACATCAAGCTAATATGCTAAGAGAGTTTTTAGTATCCAGCTTGTAAGCCAGGATGAATCTTGAAATCAGCTCTCTGTTGGAATATAATCAGCATGATCCAGCCCAAATCCAGCTGGAAACTTAACCAGCAGCATCATTATTATTTTTCATTTTTATTACTATGGTAATGCTTCTAGAGGTGCATCAGACACCATGGGAGACTGCAATAGGGGCTGTGGTCCTGTCAGTCTGGCCATTCTGAGGATTTTAAAGATGTCTTGAGTGAACTCAGGAAGATGGAATTCAGAGTATAATATGGATGGAACTCAGAGTATAATAAACCATTTCCAGCTTTTGTTTCTGAACAGAAAATATCAATGAGGAGGCTGAAAGCAAGAATGTGACTTCTTGAGATGCCCAGTTAACACCCATAGAGCATCTGAAACCCCAGAGGAATCTGGCTTGGTTCCATAGAATGAGCCAGAGATCCTAGTCTATGGCATAGTGTCTGGAGCCAAATTGAAGCGGCACCGTGGGAGTTTGGGAACAATCCCAGGAACTTGGCAGCCTGAGCAAACTCAATGACCTTCTTGAAACTGACAGCTCACTCTGGCTGTTCATCCCTCTCTTCTCAGTCTTCTATCTCCCTTGCACTTGCAAAGCTGGAAAGGACAGTTTGAAAATTTATTGTCTGGATGTAAGACCCCCAGATTGCATTCTTATTGGGCCCAACCCAAGTGGAGAAAACACTACAAATGCTACTCTGGGTCAAGAATACTAAGTCAACTCATAGGGGAGATTGGGGCTGAAACGTTCTACAGTTATCTATTTTTTGAAAATCTTTTCACAGGGGTCATGTGTTCCATGGACTGTAGCCAGGTTCCTCTGTCCGTGGGATTTTACAAGCAAGAATACTGGAATGAGTTGCCATTTCCTCCTCCAGGAGATCTTCCCAACCCAGGGACTGAACCTCTTGCATCTCCTGCATTGGCAGGCGGATTCTTTACCACTGAGCCATCTGGAAGCCTAAGTTTGGTAAAATTGGGTTACTAGTAAAGGGTACCAGAATATGCCACCTCAAAATATGCCTCTTTGGCATATGGATTATTTTGAGCTAAAGGCCATTTAGAGCCAGCAGATGCAAGGAAAGCTCTAAAAACAGGGTACAAATTTTCCTTTTGTAAAGGAAATTTCCATTTACAAAGGAAATTTCCATTTGTAGAGAGGGCTCTCATTCTCCTACTAAGAAGAGGAGATGTTAAAACAACTCATCCTTGGAGATGGCGCCAACTTAATTTGCATGACAGATCTTATCAAACAAGCCTTGTTTGCTGTGCTTTCCCTGATCACCTTCCCATCTCTTCTTCTCAGGAGCTCCAAACTTTCTCCTTTGTTTAGCTTAAGATAGTATAAAGCCCAAATTCCAACCACCCCTTTGCACTATTCATCACTGGGTGCCTCCAACAATGCCCCTGTTAGTAAATCTCTCTTTGTTTTTCTCTTGTTGATCTGCCTTTTGCCAATTTAATTTATAGGGTTCCAGCCAGAGAACCTAAGATGGGTAGGGAAAATGTGTGTGCTTCCTCTGGATCCCACCTCCTCTATACTATCAAGGATTAGAGCTGCATTTGTGTTCTCATAATTCCCCAGGGTTAAAATGTAAAGTTCTACTATTTACAGTAGCTAGGACATAGAAGCAACCTAGATGTCCATCAACAGATGAATGGATAAAAAAGATGTGGTACATCTATACAATGGAATATTACTCAGCCATAAAAAAGAATGAATTTGAGTCAGCTCTAGGAAGATGGGTGAACTCAGAGCCCGTTATACAGAGTTAAGCAAGTCAGAAAGATAAAAATAAATATAGTATATTAACACATACATATGGAATGTAGAAAAATGGCCTTGGTGAACCTACTTGCAGAGAAGGAATGGAGATGCAGGTATAGAGAATAGACTGTGGACACAGTACGGGGAAGACAGAGTGGGATAAATGGAGAAAGTATCATCCATGTATATACACTGCTGCTGCCGAGTCGCTTCAGTCGTGTCCGACTCTGTGTGACCCCATAGACGGCAGCCCACCAGGCTCCCCCGTCCCTGGGATTCTCCAGGCAAGAACACTGAAGTGGGTTGCCATTTCCTTCTCCAATGCATGAAAGTGAAAAGTGAAAGTGAAGTCGTTTAGTCGTGTCTGACTCTTCGCGACCCCATGGACTGCAGCCTACCAGGCTCGGTATTTTCCAGGCAAGAGTACCATGTGTAAAATAGATAGCTGGTGAGAAGTTGCTATATAACACAGGGAGCCCAGCCTGGCACTCTGTGATGACTTAGAGGGATGGGGTGGGTGCAGGGGAGAGAGGTGACGTATGTATAATTATGGCTGATTTGTGTTGTTGTATGGCAGAAATCAACACAACATTGTAAAGTAATTTTCCTCCAATTAAAACATGAATAAATAAAATGGAAATTTCTTAGAAATTGTAGAATAGTCCAAAGCCAGAGGAGGTGGAGAAGCCAAAAGCCATCCTGTAGATCAATGTCCAAAAATGTAAGGTGAGGCATTAGTTAGTAAGTTGCTTTATTTAGCAAGGAGTTCAGAGGCAAAGAAATGAAAGTAAGTGCAAACAGTTAAGAATTGCACTAGATTCTAAATTCCTCCATAGCAAGGAATGTGTGTTGTTTGCCATTGTGTTCCCAGGCCCTGGTGCAGTGCCTGGAAAATTTATTTATGTAACGACTAACTTAATGATCAGTGGTTTTAAAAGGAAAGGGGTTAGAAGTTAAGAGAAACATTATCTCCTGTTCGTGACTTTCTAAGTGAGCTGGCTGAAGCTTATTCAGTGGTTGTTTTGACTGTACTTCAAGGGCTCAGAGTGGAGCAAAAACATTCAATTTTTTTTCATCTCCTGCTGGTTTCCAGGTACTATGCAAGGCATGAGTGATGTAAAAATAAAAAAAAGACACTGTGTTTTCCCCTGAGAAGCTCAAAGTGTCACAAAATAAATGACATTCTCACCCTCCATTTAATGATAAGTAGTTTTCCGTGTAAAGAGAAGGAGAAAGAATTCCAAGTAGATAGACTCTTATATGCTAGTGATCTGGGGTGGCCTTGGCTTGCAGTGACTTGAAGCAGATTTTGGTTTCCAGCCAGAGACTGAGGCCAGGTCGTGGTGGTGAGGGCACCAAATCCTAACCACTAGAGCAGTGATTAGAGACATAGCCCTGACCCCTTGGCTTTGGAGAAAAGAATTCTCACAGAGACAAAAAGCAGTGAAACAAGTAAACCGTTTATTAGGAGGAAAAAAGAGTATATAGTTCATGTGGATAAACACAGAGCTGGGCTCAGAGAGGGAGTTGCTAAGTTGCACCCTCGTGGCATTTGAATTTCATGGGACATTTCCTCAGGTTTTCTTTCGGTCAGTCATTTGATTTGCCTGGTTCTGAGTCTGTATTTGGTATATCTCAGGTTCCTCCCTGTGTTCGTTTGCATCTCTTATCCAAGAGATGGATTCTAGTGAAGAGGTTTATGGGTACGTTGACATCACTTACTATGAGGTGATGCCCATTCTGTTTTTGACCCTCAAAGAGCCTTTCTTCATGTGTCTAGGTGGGGTGGCCTCCTTAACTTCGAGGATGAGGAGTATGTGGTCCTTCATCTCTTATTTGAGCAGGGCTCAGACTCTTCCATCCTCCTCCTTTTATGGAGTTTCTGTCACAGGGAAGAAACTGTTCAGCCTGGGGTCCATCTGTCTCCTGCCCTAGGGACCCAGCTGTAACCTTCCTAAGGTAATTGCATGGAGTTAAGAGTATAAGATGTGTAGGAGAAAGTGGTGATGATGTTTGTAAAGTAGTTTAAATTAATGGTGATGAACAGACATTAATGGATTTTAAGTAATCTTAAGTTTTTATAAGAAATACGCTGTATACATGTACGGAGAATGAAATGAAAAGGTTGACACTGCAGACAGAAAGACCAATTGTGAAACAGAGTCCCATAGGAAAAGATGAGACTAAGAACTGACATCCAGAGATGGCAGGGAGCAAGACATAAGACAAAATTTGATAGCAGTTTAGAAGTTGAAATCGAGAACATTTGGTGACCATCTAGACGTGGAAGAAATCAAAGCTTACCATGACATTTCTAACTTTGGAAATTAAGTGGATGGTGATGTTATTAGTTCAAGTTCAGAATGTAAGAAGGTGAGTACTTTATTAAGACAATGAGTTCATTTTGTTACATTAGTGGTTAAATACCTGTAGACATCCACATGGACTTGTCCTGTGTGAGTCTGGAGCTCAGTGGAGTGGGCAGGCATTGGCTTCCTTGGGACTCGGACTTTTTCTAAGTACATTGCTCCATGAAGGAGAAAATTACTCCTGGACTCTGTTCAGCTGCCCCTAAATTGACATTTAGTCTCCTCATGAATATCCTCCAATTTTCCCTTAGTTAATTCCCCCAATTTTTTTTTTCTATAAATTGAGGTTTGAATTATAGACTCGAACTCTGAGTTCTCATTCTATTTGTCAAGGGCCATCTTAGGCTTACCATCTTTTTCATACCCTTCATCCAGAGGCAGTTCCTGACTCTACTACTCAACAGTTATCCACTGCTCAAATTTGTTCTCTCTCCTTTCTCTCTTCTCAATAACTCCTCAGCTGCCATATTTTGACCGCTTCCCCAGTCACTGAACTAAGACTTTCCAAGGTCACCAAAGAACTCCTAGTTGCTAAATGTAATGTTGTTATTGTTGCTAAATCACTCAGTCATGTCTGACTCTTTGCACCTGCCTGGACTGCAGCACACCAGGCTTCCCTGTCCATGGCCATCTCCTGGAGCCTGCTCAAACTCATGTCCATTGAGTCAGTCAGCCATTTCATCTTCTGATGTCCCCTTCTCCTCCTGTCTTCAGTCTTCCCCAGCATCAGTGTCTTTTCCAATGAGTCAGTTCTTCGCATCAGATGGCCAAAGTATTTGAGCCTCAGCTTCGGCATCAGTCCTTCTAATGAATATTCAGGATTGATTTCCTTTAGGATTGACTGGTTTGATCTCCTTGATCAAAAGTCTTCTGCAACACCACAGTCCAAAAGCATCAATTCTTCAGGCTCAGCCTTCTTTATCATCCAATGCTCACATCCACATGTGACTACTGGAAAAACCATAGCTTTGACTATAAGGACCTTTATCGTCAAAGTGATGTCTCTGGTTTTTAATACACTCTTTAGGTTTGTCATAGCTGTTCCTTCTAGGTGCAAACATCTTCTAATTTCATGGCTGCAGTCACCATCTGCAGTGATTTTGGAGCCCAAGAAAATGAAATCTGACACTGTTTCCACATTTTCCCCATCAATTTGCCATGAAGTGATAGGACTGGATGCCATGATGTTTGTTTTTTGAATGTTGAGTTTTAAGCCAGCTTTTTCACTCTCCTCTTTTACCTTCATCAAGAGGCTCTTTAGTTCCCCTTCACTTTCTGGCATTAAAGTGGTATCATCTGCATATCTGAGGCTGTTGACATTTTTCCTGGCAATCTTGATTCCAGCTTGTGATTCATCCAGCTCAGCATTTCACGTGATGTACTCTGCATATAAGTTAAATAAGCAAGGTGATAATGTACAGCCTTGTTGTACTCTTTTCCCAATTTTGAACCAGTCTGTTGTTCCATGTCCAGTTCTAACTGTTGCTTCTTGTTTTGCATATGTTTCTCAGGAGGCAGGTAATGTGGTCTGGTATTTCCATCTCATTAAGAGTATTCCACAGGTTTTTGTGATCCACACATTCTTTTCTATATTATAAATATAATGCAAGCATTAGAAAAGTCATAGTAGAGTTGATTTTTCTAGATTGGGGGATATTAGGGAGAGGCCAAGAAAAGATGGATGGTTTTTTATTTTATCCCTCAAACCTACTTATTAGGATACAAGCCAGGTTGTGTGAAGGAGGCAATACTACCTCAGTCTCACTCTTGGTTACCACAAGAGGAAGAGTTTTATAAAATATGACATTATTATCCAGTTAACAGTTGCTTAAACCAGCATTGAAAGTTTCCTGAATTGAGTCAATCAAAGTGGATCCTTGAGGACTTGGAGCTGAGATCATAATAGTGAAAGTGAAAGTCACTCAGTTGTGTCCGACTCTTTGCGACCCCATGGGCTATATAGTCCATGAATTCTCCAGGCAAGAATACTGGAGTGGGTAGCCTTTCCTTTCTCCAGGGGATCTTCTGGAGCCAGGTCTCCTGTATTGCAGGTGGATTCTTTACCATCTGAGTCACCAGGGAAAGCCAAGGAGACCAAGGAATATTAGAGAGACCATAATTTTCTGGTCTAAATAGGCAACTTCATTGAATCAAAGAAATGCTCATTTAGGATAATATATTGGTGACCTGTTTTCTGCTATATGAACTGGAAAACAGAAGTGGAAGGGTGGACTGTGACTTTAAAAACAACCTCCTGTATATAAATGCCAACTAAAAATTGATGCAGGTGGCAGAGTGGTAAAGAATCCACCTGCCAATGCAGGAGTCACAAGAGATTTGGGTTTGATCACTGGGTCAGGAAGATCCTCTGGAATAGGAAATGGCAACCCTCTCCAGTATTCTTGCCTAGAAAATTCCTTTACAGAGGAGACTGGTGGGCTACAGACCATGAAGTCACAAAGAGTCGGATATGATTGAGCATACACACACAACAATAACATCTACCTCTATTAGGATTAAATCATGAGCTCCTGCAGCTTCCAACCTGCAATACACCCTGAAAGGAATTCAGAGTGTTCAGGGGTAAGGCACTCTGTATTCTGGGAAAAATCAGCAGAATAGGACTTCAGATAGATATTTTCAGAAGATTTTATGAGCCCAATTCTTACAGTTCTTCATGTCCAGATGAGCAGTAAAATTATGAATGGTGACGTCTGCTCCTTGTGGCTAGCAGTAACCTTTATGAGACTAGCAGCAGCCTTCTGCAGAAATGTATGTTTGATTACATGTAACTGCCTCACCAAACTCAAATATATACTGACATTTCCCCCACCTCTTCAGAGTAGTTTCTTAGGGCTATCTAAAATGCTATTTCCCAGGCTATAGTCCTCATTTAAGTGCCCCCAAAAGCTTAATTCACAGCTCTTACATTGTTTTTTTTTTTTTTTTTTTAATCAACACAGAGGAGGAGAGGAGAGGGATACAGAGAGAGAGTTATAACAATGTGTGTGCTGGGTCTAGCTGCTGTTTTGTTCTCAGTGGCTGTAGGATTCCCTAACACCATTATGGAAAACTCTCTTTTTCAAATAAGCTAGATTGATTATGAACATATAATTGTATATTTTTGATCAGACAATACAATTCTGTAGCTTTGTTTTTTTTAATTAAGCAATATAATTTAGCCAATTTTCCAGGTCAATAAATATAAATCTACAAGGGCTGTATTTTATTTTTTATAAACATACCATAATTCATTTAACAAGTTCTTTTTTTTTCTAAGTAGTATTAAGTTTTCCAATATGCTAATTCCCACAATGAACATCATTGAATATAATTTAAAAAATATTTGCACAATTATCTTCTTTCCATAAACTCTTTGAAGTCAGATTGCTGGCAAAAAAAGATATTTTCATTGAAAATTATTTACACAATGTCATACTTCCCTCCCCCAAATTATATTACTTTGCACTTATTTTAAAAGTGATTGTGAGATACTGTTTTTCCAAAATTATTACCAACACTAGATTTTGTAAATAGCTTCAGTATTTGTAATCTGGTGGAAAAGTTCATGTTACATTTTAAACTTTAAATTTATATGATCACCAATGAAAACGGACATCACATGACTATCAGTGATTGGTATTTCTTATTTTGTGAGTTACCTTTTGACCAGTTTTGATTTGGGGGTTTATAGTTTAATGTTGATTTGTAAGCAGTCTTTACATATCAGAACTCTGTTATCTAAGTTGCAACATTTTTTCCAGCTTTGTAATTTTTTTCCTTTGATTTTTGATCTTGTATTTATATATACTGAAAGAGTGAAGGTATTTTTAAAGCCTCTGTAGTCAAATTTCTCAACATTTAATCTTTTCCTGGATTTCCTGCTTATGAAATGAAAGGCAATAGCTTTCACCCATATTTTATTCTGGGACTTTTATTTTTTATTTTTCAAATATTTGAACCACCCTAGTTTCTAACTTTTTGGATTTTCCACCCACAGCCATTTGTCCCTGGAATTCTTTCATTCTATCTCTATAATATCTTTGGAATGTATCCCCTTGTTCCACCTCCAACTTCCTTACATTGGCCAAGAACTCATTATTTTTGGCCTACATTATTGCAACAATCTCTTAACTAGTCTCCTTGCTTCCAACCTGAGAATTCTAAAATTCAATCCCAGATGTTGGCAGAGCAGTTTTTCAAAAGCACTCCTGGGGGACTTCCAGGAAAGATTTTGATTTGAGCATAGTCATTTTTTTTTTCCTGCAAAATTTCCATGGAAGATGCTAGCTGAAGCAGTTTGAACTACTCTACAATTTTCAGAGTGCAACTCTGGCCATATTTTTTAGTTTCTCAGAATTAGATTAAAATCCCACTAGGATCCCATGCTTCAGAAAAATAGGAGGTTTGGTGTTGACTTGTATTGCATCTTCTGACTTAAGACCTAAAACACTGCTGACCATTTGAGGAGCCCTCAGAGCAAGAGGGATTTCTATGAGTTTAATAATATCCCCTCCATGACAAAGAAATCTACCAAATATTTGTGAACTCCTTTGCATTTCCAAGCTTTCTGCAGTTAGGTTTGAGGCATGTGACTGGTTTTTGTCAACAGGCTGTGAAGAAATGTGAGATGTGTCATGTCCAACGAGAAGCTGAAAGAGCCAACATACGGTTACTCTATTTTATTTTTTCCTTTGCCATAAAATTGTCCAGATAGAAGCACTTTATTCATCCCGTGACCGATCATAAAGATGATGTGGGTTAGAATTGCAGTTAACTCACACTGAACTTGAAATAGGAGTAAGGATCAAATCACTGAGATTTTGACATCTTTTCCTTCTGAAGCATAACCATATTTCTAAGAGACCATGGCAGAAACCGTAGGTCCTCTTAAAGCGTAAGCTCTGAACAAAGCTCTGTCTAGGATCTCAGTTTTATC
Organism: Bos javanicus; assembly: GCF_032452875.1. Classification (NCBI taxonomy): domain Eukaryota; kingdom Metazoa; phylum Chordata; class Mammalia; order Artiodactyla; family Bovidae; genus Bos; species Bos javanicus. Next base: position 23,066,582 of record NC_083892.1, read on the forward strand.
CTTGAGATGATCTTTACCCTGAGGCCATTTCTTTTATTGAGATCTTTCTGCTGTCTTGACAGTCTAGGAATGAGAAATAGTTTTGTTTTTTAATTTAGGGGTCCTGGCTCCTTTGTATTGGATTGGCCAAGAACTTCACTCGAGTTTTTCCATATAATGTAACAGAAAAATCCAAACGAACTTTTTTTGGCCAACCCAATATTTCCTCCAAATTGTTGTTGAAATTGAAAACTGGAGAGTTCCTTTTTTGGATCATCTCTTTCCGTTTGCACTTTATTGTGTGTAGCTAAATAAAATCAACCAGTAGTTTCAACATTCTTCCTGGGACTCTTCTTAGCTGAAACTATAAATTTATTACATATAGTACAGTGTCACTTCTGTATTGTTAATCAAAGAATTCACAGACAAGCTCAGATTCAAAACAGGAGGAAATGGATTGGAGAAGGTGTCAAAGAATTTGTGGTTATCTTTCATCTGCCATAATTCTCTCTCTGGCCACAAATACATTCCTCTCACATGAAAAACACACTTACTCCCTTCTAACACCTCCCAAGTCCCACCTCATTATGGCATTGACTCAAATTCCAAGTTGTCATTTAAATCATGTCCTGGTATAGATGAGACTCTTTGAATTTGGTCATGAGTATGTTTTCTCTTGACCTGAAGACCCACACATTAAAAAACTAAGCTATCTCCTAAATTTACTACCATGCAATAGAAAGACACAAAAGACACTAAAAGTGGTGAAATTGGGGTCACACAGCAGTTTGTTTAAAGCAGTTCTGAAATACATCCAGGAAGGCATTGTTGGTACCTTGATTTGGGCCCAAGCTTTACTTCCCAGTAATGGTTTTTGTGATGGACAGGGAGGCCTGGCGTGCTGCGATTCATGGGGTTGCAAAGAGTCAGACACAACTGAGCGACTGAATGGAATGGAATGGTTTTCCACCCTTATGGCAGAAAGCAAAGAAGAACTAAAGAGCCTCTTCATGAAAGTGAAAAAGGAGAGTAAAAAAGTTGGCTTAAAACTCAACATTCAGAAAACTAAGATCATGGCATCCAGTCTCATCACTTCATGGCAAATAGATGGAGAAATAATGGAAACAGTGAGAGACTTTATTTTCTTGGGCTCCAATATCATTGCAGATGGTGACTGCAGCCATGAAATTAAAAGAAGCTTGCTCCTTGGAAGAAAAGCTATGACCAACCCAGACAGCATATTAAAAATTTTATGGAGACATTACTTTGCCAACAAAGGTCCATCTAGTCAAAGCTATGGTTTTTTTCAGTACTCATGTATGGATGTGAGAGTTGGACTATAAAGAAAGCTGAGTGCCAAAGAATTGATGCTTTTGCACTGTGGTGTTGGAGAAGACTCTTGAGAGTCCCTTGGTCTGCAAGGAAATCCAACCAGTCCATCCTAAAGGAAATCAGTCCTGAATATTCATTAGAAGGACTGATGCTAAAGCTGAAACTCCAATACTTTGGCCACCTGATGCGAAGAACTGACTCATTTGAAAAGACCCTGATACTGGGAAAGATTGAAGGGAGGAGAAGGGGACAATAGAGGATGAGATGGTTGGATGACATCACCAACTCAATGGACATGAGTTTGAGTAAGCTCGGGAGTTGGAGATGGACAGGGAATCCTGGCATGCTGCAGTCCATGGGGTTGCAAAGAGTTGGACACAACTGAGTGACTGAACTGAATTGAATGATTTTCCATGGTTCTTGGTTATACCATCTAAGACCATTCCTTTCCATAAGAAATCGATCAGGTATGCAATTGAGTAGACTTCTCAGTCTTCTCCTGGAAAGTTGAAGACTCATAATTTTAAGCTATTTCGGTCCCTTTTGTAAGTTGCCAGTACTTCCACAAATTTAATTATCTTAAATATTATGTGAGTTTCCTATAAATTGTACTAGGCTTTGCTCCGTTAGACAAAAACAACATTCACAGGTCTCTTCATGATGGGCTCTCTTTGGCTTCATTTAAGAGTCACAGTGCTGTGAAACAACATTTTAAAGATGTTTAGAAGCCTTTTTGTTTAGTTGAGAGTCTGCAAGACATACCTGTACATGTTTCCTTATTACTAGCAAAGGATCTGGGTCTCATCCTTGAGATGATCTTTACCTTGAGGTCATTTCTTGTATTGAGACCATTTTGCTGTCTTGAGACTTGGAGTGAGAAACAGTTTTATTGAACCTACGGGTCCTGGCTCATTTATATTTCCTCTAAATTATTATTGAAATTGAAAGCTAAACAAGTTCACCTTTTTCCATTTGTCGTTTTTTTTTTATACATAGCTGAAGAAAATCAACTGGCAGTTTCAACATTATTCCTGGAAATCTGTTTTCCACATTACCCCAGGCAACAATGTTGTCATACTTTTCACCATTAAAAAGAATATATATCCTTTTCACTCCAGTCTCTAATAACAAGTTCTTTACTTGCCTTCAAGGAGTCAACTTCACAAAGACTCCATGAGGCTCTTCTAGTTCTTATCTACATCTCAGTCCAAAAGACAATGTCACGTGTCTTAGTGAGGTTGTTTTTTTTTTTTTTTTCTGGTGATGGTGTTGTTAATGACAACGCCCCATTGCAAGTATCAATTTATGATCTGATCTTTAATTGTTCTGTTACCAACCACTACAAATCTTTCAGGCATAAAACAAAAACAAGCTTATTATGATCATAATTATTTGGATATGGGGTTCAATTAAGGTAAAACAGGGACCATTATTATTTGTCTCTGCTGTAAATACAGAAATAGATAATTAATGAAGTTCTTCTGCCCTTACTCATAGTAATATGTGGGGCAGAAAACTTTTAGTCCATAAGTTTGGGGATAAAGACGTAGAGATCTTAGGCTTTGAATGGGACTTTCAGGCAGCCCTCTTCAGAGAGTGTGTGTATATATAGAAGGAAAGGAACTGAATATCCATGAAAAGAAGGTGGATTGTGGAGCATACTTTTATATTTACAATATTTGCTGTTTCTTCCTTGGAGCGGATTCTACTTCTCCATTCCATTGATACCTGATAGACCATATAACTTTCCTTGGCCATGAAATACAAGTAGAATTGAGGTGTGCCATTGTGCACAGGAATTTTACTGTTACCTTAGAATCCTTGCCTTCTATCTCTTCCCTTTGCTTTGAGAGTGGTCACTGACTCGATGGACGTGAGTCTCAGTGAACTCCGGGAGTTGGTGATGGACAGGGAGGCCTGGCGTGCTGCAATTCATGGGGTCGCAAAGAGTCGGACACGACTGAGCGACTGATCTGATCCGATCTGTCCTTGATGAGTGTTGCTTCTTTGGCCTTGGACCTGGAGTGAAAAAAATGTACAGCAGCTGATTCATGATGGACATGTAATGTGAGCTAGACATCAACCTTTGTTGTTGGAAGCCATTGAAATTTTGGGACCACTTGTTATTGCAGCATTACTGAACCTAAGGTGACTCATATTGGAGAAAGAAATAGCAACCACTCTACTATTCTTGCCTGAGAAATCCCATGGTCAGAGGAGCCTGGTGGGCTACCGACCATGGGGGTCACAAAAGTTGGATGCAGCTTAGTGACTAAACCACTGTCACCATTTTTAAATTAGTTAATAAATATTTTTGAAATTTATATGATTTAATTTCTAATGCAGTAAATATTGATAGATATAACCCACACAAGCAAAACTCTGAGGTCCTCAATAATTTTTAAGTGTAAAGGGATCCTGGGGGCTTCACAGGTGGCTCAGTGGTAAAGAATCTTCAAATGCAGGAGACACAGGAGACTCAGGTTCGATTCCTGAGTCAAGAATATCCTTGGAAGGAGGAAATGACAATGCATTCCAGTATTCTTGCCAGAAAAATCCCATGCACAAAGAGTCTGGCAGGCTACAGTCCATGAGGTTGAAAAGAGTAAGACACAACTGAGTGACTGAACACATAAGCATGCTGACTCATACATTGACCCTCTAGCTCTCTTCTGTTGTGCAATCATAGAGACTGCCTCCCTGCCATGATTCCCTGTGTAACTGTGGGGAGAAAAGACCTATGTGGACTTTCATCAAATTTGTAATAGAAACAATAACTCAACATTTTTTTCCGTTAGCCTCTGAGATATCAGAAGGTGAAGGTAAAGATGTTAGTCATTCAGTTGTGTCCGACTCTCCAGGACCACATGGACTATAGCCCACTAGGCTCTTCTCTCCATGGAATTCTCCAGGCAAAAATACTGGAGTGAGTTGCCATTCTCTTCTCCAAGTGATCTTCCTGACCCAGGGATTGAACCCTAGGTCTTCCACATTGCTGCCAGATTCTTTACCAGTTGAACCACCAGAGATATGAAAATTATGCTTTTAAAAAACTGCAATATAAACAAGCCTATTCTGACTAATACAATTTTTTTCTGAGTACTGATCCTATTTTGAAATATTTGATATTTGTTCATTGTGGATTTTTGCACTAATTTTGATTTAAAATACTGCATTAAAATAATGTTCATCTTGATTACTGAGTTTTGGGGAGCACCCTTAAATTTTACTCTGATGTGAGTGTCTCACTTTCTTCTCCTTAATCATGGCTCTGCCCTGAGGTGATGCAGATGAATACAATTTTATTCTTGAAGATTACGTGACTTGACCTTATCATCTATTATTACCACAAAGCTTTAAGTCTTGAGATATTCTGGCCAGAGTGTTACAGCATTATTAGAAGCATAAAGGCATGGGATTTTATAGACAGAGATCATCTTGGGGATAAAATATCCTAATCTTTCTGTTGGAGAAAAGGAAACTGAAACTTAAAGGGATAAAATAATTTGACCAACACATAGTTGATAAATTATAGATCTTGTATCCAAACTTATTATCTTTTGCCTCAAGTTTAGCATTCTTTTTGCTACAATAAAAAAAGCTAACTGATTCTAGATCCTTTTATTCACAAAAAGAAATCATCTCCTTGTTAAATTTCATTTGGGTGTTCTGGGATAAAATGTTGAGAAATAATAAAAATCTGCAGTTCCTTTCCTATAACTCCAGAGTGTGATTTTACTTCAGTTTAGTCTATAAATTGACATGGATTATGAGGTTGTATGGTATTTAGCTTTATGATAATTACCTATTTGAATAGCTGATAAGAGTTAATTTATCCTGAAGACAACTAGAAATAAAAGAATAATTGGGTTATAAAATTAAAGCAATAACATCTGTAGTTTCTACTACATTGAGCATATTTGATGTAGAGAATATTTCAATTAGGCTGAAAAAAACCTGTGAATGCTTTTTCATCCTTATATTCTTCTTCAAAGATAAAAAGGCCTAGGACACTCAAAAAATAATCAAAACCAGGAAACTTTCTTAGCCTCTGGATAGTTCACATTTCTTTAGAGAAAAGTATCTACTCTTGACCTCAAGTACTTTTACACGACCTGTCATTACTGAAGTGAAATACATGGTCAGCTTTCTGTAAGTTTAGTTTAGTATGAATGGGCACTTTCTGCATGATTGATGGCTTTACTTAAATCAGATAGTCATGGATTCCAATCAGTTCCATTGATAACTCTCTGTGACTTTGGGTAAGTTATTTAACCTCTCTGAGACTCAGCTTTCTTACCTATATTCACTCATGACTTTAAAAAATATTGAACTATAGTTGATTTACAATATTGTGTTAGCTTCATGCATATAGCAAAGTGATTCAGTTATATATATGTACATATATATATAAATGACATATATTGATTATTATATATATAAAACATAATATATATATATTCAGATTCTTTTCCATTATAGGTTATTATAAGATATTGAATATAGATTCCTGTGCTGTATGATATATCCTTGTTGCTTTTTTATATATAATAATATGCATCTGTTAATCCCATACTCCTAATTTATCCCTCCCCACTCTTTCCCTTTGGTAACCATAAATTTATTTTTCATGTCTGAGTCTGTTTCTGTTTTATAAATAAGTTCATTTTAATCTTTTTTAGATTCTACATTTAAGTGATAACGTACATTTGTCTTTTCAGTGTGGCTTACTTCACTTAGTATGATAATCTCTAAGACTGTCCATGTTGCTACAAATATATATACATATATATATACACACACACATATATATATTTAAATTCATATATGTATATATGGACTTACTGGGTGCACTATTGGCAAAAAACCCACTTGTCACTGCATGAGTCATAAGAGACATGGGTTCAATCCCTGGGTTGGGAGGATCCTGCAGAGGAGGGCACGACAACCCACTCCAGTATTCTTGTCTGGAGAATTCCATGAACAGCAGAGTTGGTGGGCTATAGTCCATAGGGTCGCAAAGAGTTGGACATGATGAAAGTGACTTAGCATGCACATGTATGTGTGTGTATGTGTGTGTGTGTGTATGTGTGTGTGTGTGTGTGTATCAGTTCAGTCGCTCAGTCGTGTCCGACTCTTTGCAACCCCATGGATTGCAGCACACCAGGCATCCCTGTCCATCACCAACTCTTGGAGCTTACTCAAACTCATGTCCATCGAGTCGGTGATGCCATCCAACCATCTCATCCTCTATCGTTCCCTTCTCCTCCCACCTTCAATCTTTCCCAGCATCAGAGTTTTTTCCAATGAGTCAGTTCTTCACATGAGGTGGCCAACGTATTGGAGTTTCAGCTTTAGCATCAGTCCTTCTAATGAATATTCAGGACTGATTTCCTTTAGGATTGACTGGTTGGATCTCCTTGCAGCCCAAGGGACTCTCAAGAGTCTTCTCCAACACCACAGTTCAAAAGCATCAATTCTTTGGTGTTGAGCTTTTTTTATAGTCCAACTCTCACATCCACACATGACTACTGGAAAAACCATAGCTTTGACTAGACAGACCTTTGTTGGCAAAGTAATGTCTCTGCTTTTTAATATGCTGTCTAGATTGGTCATAGCTTTTCTTCAAGGAGCAAGTGTCTTTTAATTTCATGGCTGCAGTCACCATCTGCAATGATATTGGAGCCCAAGAAAATAAAGTCTGTCACTGTTTCCATTGTTTCCGCATCTATTTGCTATGAAGGGATGGGAGCAGATGCCATGATCTTAGTTTTCTGAATGTTGAGTTTTAAGCCAACTTTTTCACTCTCCTCTTTCACTTTCATAGAGAGGCTCTTTAGTTCTTCTTTGCTTTCTATCATAAGGGTGGTATCATCTGCATATCTGAAATGATTGATATTTCTCCCGGCAATCTTGATTCCAGCTTGTGTTTCTATATATACACATGCAAATGTATGTATGTTTATACACATAAATATGTGTATATGTGTATATATATGTATACACACACACATACCACATCTTTTTTAATCTATTTATCTGTTGATGAACACTTGTTTTCTTTCATGTCTTGGCTATTGTAAATAATGCTACTGTGAACATTGGTGTGCATGTATCTGCTTGTGAGACTGGGTTAGGAAGGGACTAAGTATCCCAGGTCACACTCTTTTATTCCTCAAGCTAACTCAGGGATCATCTGAAAGAGGTGACTAAGAAGAATGGCATGTCCTGAAAAGCATGAATGGTTTGGTATGACTCAAACACAGACGCTCCCACATGGGGCTTCCCTGGTAGCTCAGATGGTAAAAAATCTGCCTGCAGTGCAGGAGACCCAGGTTTGATCCCTGGGTTGGGAAGATCCCCTGCAGAAGGGAATGGCAACCCACTCCAGTATTCTTGCCTTGGAGAATTCCATGAACAGAGGATCCTGGCGGGCTACAGTCCATGGGGTTGCAAAGAATTGGACATGACTGAGCGACTCTCACTTAAACACAGAAACCACAAACATGTTGTGGGGTAAAATGACCTCACAGAGTAATCTGGGGAAAAGTGAATGTAGGGGAAAGATCAGAGGAGGCATATTTGTTATTCTAAGGGGTTTTGTTATTCTAAGGGTTATATTCTAAGGATATAAACCAGTGGATGGTAGAGAATATTAGCAATGTCAACGTGTTGAAATGTTAGAAAGATTTACCCAATGGTGGTGAGAGAGATTACAAAAAGAGTAGGCATGGTTGACATTTTCTTTGAATGACAGGTTTTCGTCTGATAAGGTTTCTCTATAGTATTGCCGAAGATAAGTTGAGGGTCGAGTAATCTACTCAAGTCCCCTGAGAATGCAAGGAAAGACTTTCTATTCTCAAATAGAATCCTGGAGAAGGCTGTCACAGTGGTTGGCATATCCATTCCCCTTTTTGTGATTGTAATTAGGAAGTACTTGGATTCCAAGGATCGGATTGGATTACCTGTAAAGACAACTTTTAGCTTGATAAAAACTACTTCCCTTAAATTTCTTCTCATTCAACTACCATGACTGAATTTGCAATTTTCGGGATGTAAAACCCATTAGGTTCCCTAGATAAAAGTGAAGTATTCCCGTTCCCTGACTATTTACAGTAACAAACACTCTTTGGTCCTTTATAACCTCTTTTGAAAGCTCCTGTCTATGTTTGCTACATTGTCTGTTTTTTGCTCCAACACAAAATCAAATTGGCCAGACAGTTTTATATGGTTTTGATGAAGAACTTCCAGTATCAGACTCATCACATAGAATCTACCTTCAGAGGAGCTACGTTGTGGGCTAATGCCTGAGAGCATAGCATATATTAATAATACAGCCACTGGTGACTAGCATTTTGCCTAGTAACACAGAACTTTTCTAAAATGACCCATAAACACACAAACTATTCCTGCATATAATGTCTTCCTCATCTTTTCTTGCTCCCCAGAGTCTGTGCATGAAAGAGAATACTGTCTTAAAATGCAATAACTTTCTGTGACACTTTATTATCCTAATAGCCATAAAATTACCAAATACCGCATCTTCTATTTTTCTGCATGGTAGCTAGGGAAACAAATTCATGAGCACATCTCGCTTCAGAAAACAAAACGGACTAAAGGTCAGAAGTTACCCTTTTGTTTTAGTTTGTCACTGTTTCATTTAGGATTTACCCTGTTTTCACTCTCTCCATTTCTGACCCACAGCATCAAAATGTAAAGATGGTCAATAACTAGAACTGGAAAAATTTAGATGTATTAGATGATATGCAGAAAAGGGCTGACATCTTTAATCTCCCTGGAAGGAGGGTTTAGGGGTTCACACATTCTATATTCCCATTTTTAACAACCCATGTTGATACCAAATTGAAATTACCAGGACTTAATCACTCTTAAAAGCTCTCAATGGCTCTGAGGATTCTGGACTCAGTCAGTCTTTTCAGTTTCAGCTCTTTCAACCATGAGCCATTTGACCTCAACCCTTGATTACTTATACTTTCAACACCCATGTGATTTTGTGCCCATAGACCTTTCTACCATCCATTCCTTCTGCTTGAGATGCTCTTCAACTTAGTTCTTTAAAGCTAGACCAAAAGCAGAAACATCACTTTGCTGATAAAAGTTCATATAATCAAAGCTGTGGTTTTTCCAGTTGTCATGTACAGATGTGAGAGTTGAACCATGAAGAAGACTGAACACTGAAGAACTGATACTTTTGAACTGAGGTGCTGGAAAAGATTCTTGAGAGTCCCTTGGACTGCAAGGAGATCAAACCAGTCAATCCTAAAGGAAACCCACCCTGGGGGGAGGAGCTAAGATGGCGGAGGAGTAGGACGGGGAGAACACTTTCTCCCCCACAAATTCATCAAAAGAACATTTAAACGCCGAGTAAATTCCACAGAACAACTTCTGAAAGCTGGCAGAGGACATCAGGCACCCAGAAAAGCAACCCAAGTCTTTGAAAGGAGAAGAAATACAGCTCCACTCACCAGAACACCGACACAAGCTTCCCTAACCAAGAAACCTTGACAAGCCACCTGTACAAACCCACACAGAGCGAGGAAACGCCACAATAAAGAGAACTCCACAAACTGCCAGAATACAGACACCCCAAGCTCAGCAATTTAAACAAGATGAAGAGACAGAGGAATACCCAGCAGACAAAGGAACAGGATAAAAGCCCACCAAACCAAACAAAAGAGGAAGAGATAGGGAATCTACCTGATAAAGAATTCTGAATAATGATAGTGAAATTGATCCAAAATCTTGAAATCAAAATGGAATCACAGATAAATAGCTTGGAGACAAAGATTGAGAAGATGGAAGAAATGTTTAACAAGGACCTAGAAGAAATAAAAGAGAGTCAATATAAAATGAATAATGCAATAAATGAAATTAAAAACACTCTGGAGGCAACAAATAGTAGAATAACAGAGGCAGAAGATAGGATTAGTGAGTTAGAAGATAGAATGGTAGAAATAAATGAATCAGAGAGGATAAAAGAAAAACGAATTAAAAGAAATGAGGACAATCTCAGAGAATTCCAGGACAATATTAAACGCTACAACATTCGAATCATAGGGATCCCAGAAGAAGAAGACAAAAAGAAAGACCATGAGAAAATACTTGAGGAGATAATAGTTGAAAACTTCCCTAAAATGGGGAAGGAAATAATCACCCAAGTCCAAGAAACCCAGAGAGTCCCAAATAGGATAAACCCAAGGCAAAACACCCCAAGACACATATTAATCAAATTAACAAAGATCAAACACAAAGAACAAATATTAAAAGCAACAAGGGAAAAACAACAAATAACACACAAGGGAATTCCCATTAGGATAACAGCTGATCTTTCAATAGAAACTCTTCAAGCCAGGAGGGAATGGCAAGACATACTTAAAGTGATGAAAGAAAATAACCTACAGCCCAGATTATTGTACCCAGCAAGGATCTCATTCAAATATGAAGGAGAAATCAAAAGCTTCTCAGACAAGCAAAAGCTGAGAGAATTCAGCACCACCAAACCAGCTCTCCAACAAATACTAAAGGATATTCTCTAGACAGGAAACACAAAAACAGTGTATAAACTCGAACCCAAAACAATAAAGTAAATGGCAACGGGATTATACTTATCAGTAATTACCTTAAATGTAAATGGGTTGAATGCCCCGACCAAAAGACAAAGACTGGCTGAATGGATACAAAAACAAGACCCCTACATATGTTGTCTACAAGAGACCCACCTCAAAACAGGGGACACATACAGACTGAAAGTGAAGGGCTGGAAAAAGATTTTCCATGCAAATAGGGACCAAAAGAAAGCAGGAGTAGCAATACTCATATCAGATAAAATAGACTTTAAAACAAAGGCTGTGAAAAGAGACAAAGATGGTCACTACCTAATGATCAAAGGATCAATCCAAGAAGAAGATATAACAATTATAAATATATATGCACCCAACACAGGAGCACCGCAATATGTAAGACAAATGCTAACAAGTATGAAAGGAGAAATTAACAATAACACAATAATAGTGGGAGACTTTAATACCCCACTCACACCTATGGATAGATCAACTAAACAGAAAATTAACAAGGAAACACAAACGTTAAACGATACAATAGACCAGTTAGACCTAATTGATATCTATAGGACATTTCATCCCGAAACAATGAATTTCACCTTTTTCTCAAGCGCACATGGAACCTTCTCCAGGATAGATCACATCCTGGGCCATAAATCTAGCCTTGGTAAATTCAAAAAAATAGAAATCATTCCAAGCATCTTTTCTGACCACAATGCAGTAAGATTAGATCTCAATTACAGGAGAAAAACTATTAAAAATTCCAACATATGGAGGCTGAACAACACACTGCTGAATAACCAACAAATCACAGAAGAAATCAAGAAAGAAATCAAAATTTGCATAGAAACTAATGAAAATGAAAACACAACTCAAAACCTGTGGGACACTTTAAAAGCAGTGCTAAGGGGAAAGTTCATAGCAATACAGGCACACCTCAAGAAACAAGAAAAAAGTCAAATAAATAACCTAACCCTACACCTAAAGCAACTAGAAAAGGAAGAAATGAAGAACCCCAGGGTTAGTAGAAGGAAAGAAATCTTAAAAATTAGGGCAGAAATAAATGCAAAACAAACAAAAGAGACCATAGCAAAAATCAACAAAGCCAAAAGCTGGTTCTTTGAAAGGATAAATAAAATTGACAAACCATTAGCCAGGCTCATCAAGAAACAAAGGGAGAAAAATCAAATCAATAAAATTAGAAATGAAAATGGAGAGATCACAACAGACAACACAGAAATACAAAGGATCATAAGAGACTACTATCAACAATTATATGCCAATAAAATGGACAACGTGGAAGAAATGGACAAATTCTTAGAAAAGTACAACTTTCCAAAACTCGACCAGGAAGAAATAGAAAATCTTAACAGACCCATCACAAGCATGGAAATTGAAACTGTAATCAAAAATCTTCCAGCAAACAAAAGCCCCAGTCCATACGGCTTCACAGCTGAATTCTACCAAAAATTTAGAGAAGAGCTAACACCTATCCTGCTCAAACTCTTCCAGAAAATTGCAGAGGAAGGTAAACTTCCAAACTCATTCTATGAGGCCACCATCACCCTAATACCAAAACCTGACAAAGATCCCACAAAAAAAGAAAACTACAGGCCAATATCACTGATGAACATAGATGCAAAAATCCTTAACAAAATTCTAGCAATCAGAATCCAACAATACATTAAAAAGATCATACACCATGATCAAGTGGGCTTTATCCCAGGGATGCAAGGATTCTTCAATATCCGCAAATCAATCAATGTTGTACACCACATTAACAAATTGAAAAACAAAAACCATATGATTATCTCAATAGATGCAGAGAAAGCCTTTGACAAAATTCAACATCCATTTATGATAAGAACTCTCCAGAAAGCAGGAATAGAAGGAACATACCTCAACATAATAAAAGCTATATATGACAAACCCACAGCAAACATTATCCTCAATGGTGAAAAATTGAAAGAATTTCCTCTAAAGTCAGGAACAAGACAAGGGTGCCCACTTTCACCATTACTATTCAACATAGTTTTGGAAGTTTTGGCCACAGCAATCAGAGCAGAAAAAGAAATAAAAGGAATCCAAATTGGAAAAGAAGAAGTAAAACTCTCACTGTTTGCAGATGACATGATCCTTTACATAGAAAACCCTAAAGACTCCACCAGAAAATTACTAGAACTAATCAATGACTATAGTGAAGTTGCAGGATATAAAATCAACACACAGAAATCCCTTGCATTCCTATACACTAATAATGAGAAAACTGAAAGAGAAATTAAGGAAACAATTCCATTCACCATTGCAACAGAAAGAATAAAATACTTAGGAATATATCTACCTAAAGAAACTAAAGACCTATATATAGAAAACTATAAAACACTGGTGAAAGAAATCAAAGAGGACACTAATAGATGGGGAAATATACCATGTTCATGGATTGGAAGAATCAATATAGTGAAAACGAGTATACTACCCAAAGCAATTTATAGATTCAATGCAATCCCTATCAAGCTACCAATGGTATTCTTCACAGAGCTAGAACAAGTTATTTCACAATTTGTATGGAAATACAAAAAACCTCGAATAGCCAAAGCTATCTTGAGAAAGAAGAATGGAACTGGAGGAATCAACCTACCTGACTTCAGACTCTATTACAAAGCCACAGTTATCAAGACAGTATGGTACTGGCACAAAGACAGAAATATTGATCAATGGAACAAAATAGAAAGCCCAGAGATAAATCCACGCACATATGGACACCTTATCTTTGACAAAGGAGGCAAGAATATACAATGGATTAAAGACAATCTCTTTAACAAGTGGTGTTGGGAAAACTGGTCAACCACTTGTAAAAGAATGAAACTAGAACACTTTCTAACACCATACACAAAAATAAACTCAAAATGGATTAAAGACCTCAACTTAAGACCAGAAACTATAAAACTCCTAGAGGAGAACATAGGCAAAACACTCTCCGACATACATCACAGCAGGATCCTCTATGATCCACCTCCCAGAATATTGGAAATAAAAGCAAAAATAAACAAATGGGACCTAATTAAAATTAAAAAGCTTCTGCACAACAAAGGAAACTATTAGCAAGGTGAAAAGGCAGCCTTCAGAATGGGAGAAAATAATAGCAAATGAAGCAACGGACAAACAACTAATCTCAAAAATATACAAGCAACTCCTACAGCTCAACTCAAGAAAAATAAATGACCCAATCAAAAAATGGGCCAAAGAACTAAATAGACATTTCTCCAAAAAAGACATACAGATGGCTAACAAACACATGAAAAGATGCTCAACATCACTCATTATCAGAGAAATGCAAATCAAAACCACTATGAGGTACCATTTCACACCAGTCAGAATGGCTGCGATCCAAAAGTCTACAAGCAATAAATGCTGGAGAGGGTGTGGAGAAAAGGGAACTCTCGTCCACTGTTGGTGGGAATGCAAACTAGTACAGCCACTATGGAGAACAGTGTGGAGATTCCTTAAAAAACTGGAAATAGAACTGCCTTATGACCCAGCAATCCCACTGCTGGGCATACACACTGAGGAAACCAGAAGGGAAAGAGACACGTGTACCCCAATGTTCATCACAGCACTGTTTATAATAGCCAGGACATGGAAGCAACCTAGATGCCCATCAGCAGATGAATGGATAAGAAAGCTATGGTACATATACACAATGGAGTATTACTCAGCCATTAAAAAGAATACATTTGAATCAGTTCTAATGAGATGGATAAAACTGGAACCTATTATACAGAGTGAAGTAAGCCAGAAAGAAAAACACCAATACAGTATACTAACACATATATATGGAATTTAGAAAGATGGTAACAATAACCCTGTGTACGAGACAGCAAAAGAGACACCGATGTATAGATCAGTCTTATGGACTCTGTGGGAGAGGGAGAGGGTGGGGAGATTTGGGAGAATAGCATTGAAACATGTATAATATCATGTATGAAACGAGTCGCCAGTCCAGGTTCGATGCACGGTACTGGATGCTTGGGGCTGGTGCACTGGGACGACCCAGAGGGAGGCTAGGGGAGGGAGGAGGGAGGTGGGTTCAGGATGGGGAACGTGGGTATACCTGTGGTGGATTCATTTCGATATTTGGCAAAACTAATACAATGTTGTAAAGTTTAAAAATAAAATAAAATTAAAAAAAATAAAACAGGAAAAAAAAAAAAGAAACCCACCCTGACTATTCATCGGCAGGACTGATGATGAAGCTGAAGCTACAATACTTTGGCTGCCTGATAGGAAGAGCCAACCTACTGAAAAAGACCTTGATGCTGAGAAAGATTGGCGATAGGAGAAGAAGGGTGTGACAGAGGATAGGATGGTTGGATGGTATCACTGACTCAGTGGACATGAGTTTGAACAAACTCCAGGAGACAGTGAAGGACAGGGAAGCCTGGGTTGCTGCAATCTATGGGGTCATGAAGAGTTAGACATGACTTAGTGACTGAACAATAATGAATAAACTCTGTAGGCTAGGAGTTATTTACCTACAGTGTCAAGCCCAGTGTTTGATGCATAACAGACGCTCAATAAATGTTTATTTACTGGCTGCCTGATTCAGGTCAAAAATTCTTTCTCCAGAGATAAACCCACGCACCTATGGTCACCTAATCTATGACAAAGGAGGCAAAAATGTACAGTGGACAAAAGATAACCTTTTCGATAAATGGTGCTGGGAAAACTGTACAGCCACTTGTAAAAGAATGAAACTAGAATACTCCCTAACACCATACACAAAAATAAACTCAAAATGGATTAAAAACCTAAATGTAAGGCCAGACACTACAAAACTCTTCAAGGGAAACGTAGGCAGAACACTCTTTGACATAAATCAGAGCAAGGCCTTTTTTGATCCACAACCTAGAGTAATAAAAATAAAAACAAAAATAAACAAATGGAACCTCATTAAACTTAAAAGTTTTTGCCCTAGCAAAATAAACCAAAAAGAAAATGAAAAGACAACCCTCAGAATGGGAGAAAATATTTGCAAATGAAGGAACTGACAAGGGAATAGCCTCTAAAATATATAAACAGCTCATGTAGTTTAGTATCAAGAAAAACAATGACCTAATCAAAAAATGGTGAATGACCTACATAGACATCTCTCTAAAAACATACAGGTGGTCAACAAACACATGAAAAGATGTTCAGCATGACTAATTAGAGAAATGCAATTCAAAACTACAATGAGATATCGCCTCACACCAATCAGAGTGGCCATCGTCAAAAAGTCTACAAATAATAAATGCAGAAAAGGTGGGATTGTAAATTCCACACTGTGGTGTGAATGTAAATTCATACAGCCACTATGGAGAACAGTATGGATGTTCCTTAAAAAACTAAAAGTAGAGCCCAGAAATCCAACTCCTGGGCATATAGCTGAAGAAAATCATAATTCAAAAGGATGCATGCACCCTGATGTTCATTGCAGCACTATTGCAATAGTTAGGACTTGGAAGCAGCCTAAATGTCCATCAACAAAGGAATGGATAAAGAAGATATGAAACATGTAAAATATCATGTATGAAACGAGATGCCAGTCCAGGTTCGATGCACGATACTGGATGCTTGGGGCTGGTGCACTGGGACGACCCAGAGGGATGGTGTGGGGAGGGAGGAGGGAGGAGGGTTCAGGATGGGGAGCACGTGTATACCTGTGGCGGATTCATTTTGATGTTTGGCAAAACTAATACAATTATGTAAAGTTTAAAAATAAAATAAAATAAAAGAAGATATGATAATGTGATAATATGCAATATTACTCAGCCATGGAAAAGAGCAAAATAGTGCCATTTGCAGAGACATGGATGGACCTAGAACCTGTTATACAGACTGAAGTAAGTCAGAATGAGAAAGACAAATATCATATAATATCACTTATATGTGGAATTGAGAAAAATAGTACAGATAAACTTATTAGCAAAGCAGAAATAGAGTCACAGATGTAGAGAATGAACTTATGGTTACCAAGTGAGGGAATGGGAGAGATGGGACGAATTGGGAGATTGGGACTGACTGACATACATTACTATGTATGAAATAAATGACTAATGAAAACCTACTTCAATGATCTGTGGTGACCTAAAAGGGGAGGAAATCTAAAAAAAAGAGTGGATATATGTATGTGTATAACTGATTCACTTTGCTGTGCAGCAGAAACTAACACAACATTCTAAAGCAACTATATTCCAATAACAATTTAAAAAATTATCTCTTTCTTCCTGAATTATGCCTTTTGACAATCTTTCTGTGAGTGCCCAGAAGGGCCTATGAAAAAGTGAAAGTGAAAAGCTCTCATTTGTGCCTGACTCTTTGTGACCCCATGGACTGTAGCCTGCCAGGCTCCTTTGTCCATGGAAACCTCCAGGCCAGAATACTGGAGTGGGTAGCTGTTCCTTTCTTCAGGGGATCTTCCCAAGCCAAGGATACAACCCAAGTCTCCCACACTGCAGGCAGATTCTTTACCATATGAGCCATCAGGGAAGCCCAAGAATACTGGAGTGGGTAGCCTATCCCTTCTCCAGCGGATCTTCCTGACCCAGGAATTGAACCAGGGTTCATTGCTCTCCTCCAGGTGATCTTTCCCACTCAGGGATCGAACTGAAGTCTCCTGCTTTGCAGGTGAATTCTTTTACCGGATGAGTTACAAAGGAAGGATCTACAGGCAGTATTTAATTTAATCATTGATATTTGAAAATACATTTATTTTTCCTTTACATTTAGCCAAGTATGAAATTATAGGTTATGGTTATTTTCCCCTCAGCACTGAAGATACATTACTCCATTGTTTTCTGGCATTAATGGTTGTGGATGAGAAGTCTGCTGACAATGTAATTGTCATTTCCTTGTGGGTAATCTATTTCTGCTAGTAACTTAAAGGCCAATATTTCTTAATGTCCTTAAATTTCCCTACAATGTATTTGGATGAACATTCATTTTCACATAGTTTACTTGGATTTGGTGCATTTTTCAGCAAATCCAGAAAATTCTCAGCCATCATCTTTTTAAATATTTCTACTCTGCTATTCACTTTATTCTATACTTAAAATTTTTCTGTTAGATGTATTTTAGTTACTACCAATTTATTCTCTATGTTTCTTAATTATTGTTCAATGAAAAAATATTTTTGTCTGTCTGCATCTTACAGTACTCTAGTAGTACTTTCAATGCACCAATTCTTGCTAGTTATATCAGTCTAGAGTTTATGTCGGGGCTTCCCTGGTGGCTCAGGGATAAAGAATCTGCCTGCAGCACAGGAGACTTGGGTTCAATCCCTGAGCCAGAAAGATCATCTGGAGAAGGGCATGGCAAACCACTCCTGTAATCTTGCCTGGAGATTTCCATAGACAGAGGGGCCTGTCTGCAGTTCATGGGATAGCAGAGTCAGACATGACTGAGCGATTAACACTTTCACTTTCACACACACACACATATATCCCACATATTCTTTTTTTCTGTTTAAAATTCAGACTTTTAATGGCGACAAATACAAAGCCTTACTACGAAAAAAGTAAGGGTATAAATCCAGTTTGAGGAAAAGACTTGAACTTGCTTAAGAGCATATAGTGTTTTAAAATAATCTTTGGAAATTCAGAATTGCCATTTCCAAGTGACTGTAAAATCCAGATTCATACAAATGTCAAGTTACGACCTACCTTTCCAATTTCTCTAGTGAAATGTGGTAAACAAAATACTTTATTTTAATGTACTTGTGTTTATTCATATTTTACTTTATATTTAGTAATTTCTCTATATTGGTTAAGAAACGCCTCACTACCTAGAGAGACTGTCTTCTATACTGATCCTAAAAGATTGAATAGCTTTGCCTTGTACATTTTTAGACTGTTTCTAATTTTGTATATATGGTGAAAAGCTAAATCAAATTTATTTTCTTGCAGTTTCACATGTGTGTGTGTCCATATGTGTCTGTATGTGTGCACCAATAAAACTGTTCATCTCATGCACTATGGTGCACCCCAACTCATCTGTTTTCCCCCAACAGTGTACTGGAACCTCTCCTCTTGAAACCTAGACTTTTGCAAAGGCTCTTTTATCTGTGGGTGATTATCTAAGACGGTGTTTACTGGGGGCTCATGGGCTGCAACGGAGAGGGGCTGGAGCCAATTCACGGCCCACAGCAGGTCCATAGCCAGGACCAAGGTCTACCTGCACATTAGCCCACACACGTGGGTACGGCTCCTCTCAGGTCCTATATGATGCTGGATCTCGCAGCTCCATGAAGATACTTCTGGCCATGGATGGCTACTGCATCTTTGTTGTTGTTTGGGAGAGAGGGGGACAAAAATGAGGGGCTTCTTATGCCACCATGATGCTGATAGCACCCTCTGGAAAATTATTTTAACATTAACTTCAGGTTATTCTATTTTTTGCTTATTGTTATTTTTATTAATCACCACTTTGTTGGTTGTTCATTGCAGACTCTATAGGATCTCTTTCTTAATATTAGACCTCACTGAATACTTCATTATTCTGTATTATTGTCTCATCTGCAGTGAAAAGCTTTTTTTCCCCCTCCTCTTATTCTCTGTGTTCACTCCTCTCTGCTTCCAGGTTTGCAGCTGGCTTTCCACAACCCCTGATCCAGAACTGGGTTTTCTGTGGTTGAATTAAGGTACATGTTGATCATACTGGACTAACACAGATGCCTCTACTGAGCCACTGGGCTGCTTATCCAAATTTTGGAGAGAGGCTGTGTTTACTCCCTCCTGACTGCCTCACTCTCTCATTGTAGTAAGTCTCAGCTTTTTCAGCTTTCTTTCAGAGGTGGGAAAAGAGAGTCTATCTCCTGCACCGAAGCAGTAATCTTGGCTCTTGTCCCATTCCTGTTGTGGGGAATGTTTAGTCTCCATCTTCTCACAGGAGCCAAACCCACACCTGCCTTTTGACTGCTCCAGGATCCCCTATACTACCTTCCATTTTTGCTCTACAGATAATGATTCTTGACTGGTTTTGGATTGGGGTGACACAGACTGGAGGGTAAGTCTGTGGTTAATTTTGAGGTTATAGGAGAGGTTGATTTTTTGCTCTCACTCTCATAGGATACAAGTAAGGAAACTTTGCTCTAATTACTGTAGAAAATCATCTCATTGTGATGAAGACTCATCTCGGGCCCAGGAAGAGCATTCATATTAGGGCAACGTGTCAAATATATGTGGGCTTCCCTGGCGGCTCAGATGGTAAACAATCCAGCTGCAATGGAGGAGACCTTGGGTCGGGAAGATCCCCTGAAGAAGGGAATGTCTACTCACTCCAGTATTCTTGCCAGAGAATTCCAGGGACAGAGGAGCCTGGCGGGCTACAGTCCATGGGGTCATGAAGAGTGACTAACATTTTCACTTTTAAATATATGAATATATCCTTAAAATTCTTGTTTTTATATCTTATATGAAAGCACATCTTCACTAATTACTTTTTGTAAAACCTAAGATTCTTTTTGTTTGTTTATCTTTGACTGTGTCAGGCCTTCACTGCTGTGTGCAGTCTTTCTCTAGTTGCAGTGAGCAGGGCAGCTCTCTAGTTGTGGTGCACGGGCCTCTCATTGCAGTGGCTTCTCTTGCTGTGGAGCACAGGTTCTGGCCACGCCGGCTCCATAGTTGCAGCTCGTGGACTCTAGAGCTGGGGCTCAGTAGCTGTGGCACATGGGCTAAGTTGCTCCACAGCATGTGGAATCTTCCCTGACCACAGATTGAACCCACATCCCCTGCATTGGCAGGTGGACTCCTATCCACTGTACCACCAAGGAAGTTCACTAATTACTTTCTACATTTTGTCATTTGTTGCCATGTGTTTACATACCTTATAATTCTCCCTTGACCAGAAGTCAAGCTATACATTTTTAACTCCACTCCCTGGGGTGCAACCGCCCAGATTCCCCTCAGAACCAAGGCATTTATTCCTCAGCTTCTGGGAATGTTGGCTGGGGATGGCTCACAGCTGAGTCACTCTGCCAGAATTGTTTTCTGCTGAAGGGAGCTGCCTTGCCGGAAGTTACGGCCTTTCGTCAGCAGCTGTGAAATTCCAGTGACTAGTCAAGTGGATGAAGCACACTGGCTGGCTTCCTTGCTTCAATTCAGGGTAACAATAAAAGGCCATCCCCCATCCAGAGCTCCCTGTGGGAATGAGCTCAGTCCTTTGCTGCAATTGCATTGTTGCTCAATTTCTTCTTTTGGTCAATTTTGCTTCACTCACTCTTTCACAGGTGCTAATTCCAAGAGCACCTCTAATAGACCTCCATCTCAGTAGTCTGTGTCTTTGAGGAACTTTATTTAAGACACTGAGGTTTCCCTGGTGGCCCAGTGGGTGAGGAATCCACCTACAATGCAGGAGATGTGGGTTCGTCCCTAGGTCAGGAAGATCCCCTGGAGAAGGAAATGGCAACCCTCTCCAGTATCCTTGACTGGGAAATTCCATGGGCACAGAAGCCTGGCAGGCTACAGTCCATGGTGTTGCAAGAGAGTTGGACATGACTTAGTGACTAAACAACAATTTAAGACACTACTCTATGGGTGGAGCGGAGAAGGCAATGGCACCCCACTCCAATACTCTTGCCTGGAAAATCCCATGGGTGGAGGATCCTGGTAGGCTGCAGTCCATGGGGTCGCTAAGAGTTGGACATGACTGAGCGACTTCACTTTCACTTTTCACTTTCATGCATTGGAGAAGGAAATGGCAACCCACTCCAGTGTTCTTGCCTGGAGAATCCCAGGGACGGGGGAGCCTGGTGAGCTGCCGTCTATGGGGTCGCACAGAGTTGGACACGACTGAGGCGACTTAGCAGCAGCAGCAGCAGCAGCAGCAGCTATGGGTGGAGAGCATCTAGGTCTCCCTAAGGGTCTCATCCAGCTGCTTTCTCATAGGAGACATTCAGGAACATGTGTGGAATAAATCCATGAATAAAAGCAAAGTCATTCAAATTTGACCTGCTCAGCTTTCCCAAGTTACATAATTTTTTTTCTAATTTTACTAACAGAACTTGGACCTTCAAAGTCTGAAAAATTATTCTTGGGCCTAGGTAAGATAACATTCACTTACTCTGCAAGTTTCTGTTTTAATTGAACTTTAATGTTGCCTGGATGAACCTAGCACGGTTGACACTTTTGTAATAGATTGGACGATGAATTACTCCCACACACGGTATTAATATAGGAGGTGGAGGCAGATAGCAGCGTGATCAAGAACTGAGCATGAGCTATAAATTGAAGTCAGGCAGTAGAAAGGAATGGTAGTGTTGGAGAATAGTAATAACGGTCACTCTTTTTAAAATGTCTCCAGGATTGGGACAGCATCATGGCTTTACCTCCCAGAAAGCTGACTCAAAACTCTGATGGGGATTCTCCTCTCAGTATCAGCAATTAAGATCCTCCAGACAGGGCTTCCATGGTGGTCCAGTGGTTAAGAATCCACCTGCCAATGCAAGGGACACTAGTTCAGTCCTTGGTCCGGGAAGATCCCACATGCTGTGTGGCAACTAAGCCCATGAGCCCCAAATACTGAGCCTGCGCTCTGGAGTCCGTGAGCTGCAACTACTGAGTCCAAGTGCAGCAACTCCTGAAACGCGCATGCCCTAGAGCCCGTGCTAAGTAACAAGAAAAGACACCGCAATGAGAAGCCCACATACCGCGACTAGAGAGTAGCCCCTACTCTCCGTCACTACAGACAGCAAATATAACAGTGAAAATCCAGTAGCCAAAATAAATGAGTCAATATTCTTTTAAAAAGACCCCCCAGGCAACTTTCATTTCAGAGGGCACATTGAGTCTACTTGCTGTAGGGAGCACAGAGGCAGTGACGGAAAGACCTGCTCCTTGGAGAAAGTGTGGTGTGGTGAGGGCTATAAGGCGTTTCATAAATGTGTTGTCAGGTGCCTGAGGGTTCTCTATGAGGATCCTTAAATGGTACATTGTCATGCTGGCACTAATAATTGATTTATTTAATTTTAAAAATTTTTATTAATTTTTTTTTTTACTTTACAATATTGTATTGGTTTTGCCATACATCAACATGCATCCGCCATGGGTGTACACGTGTTCCTCATCCTGAACCCCCTCCCATCTCCCTCCCCATCCCATCCCTCTGGGTCATCCCAGTGCACCAGCCCCAAGCTTCCTGTATCCTGCATCGAACCTGGACTGGTGATTCGTTTCTTGTGCTTGGTCATCCACCAATGGTGGGCCCTGTTATTGAACCATCCTGTGTCCTATTTCCCAGTCATCTTTTTCAAATCCCCATCTTCCCTTCAGGTATGCCCACATCTCACTCAGCCCACGTTCTCAAAGTGGATTCTGGTTTCTTTTTGAAAATCACGGCGATCCTATTTTTCTTGCAATTATTTGTTTCAGAAACACAGATTTAAGTACGCTAGCATTCCTGGTGACTTCACAGTGTAGGGTAGGCTTAAGATTGCCAGGATGACTTTTCTCTTTTGGGGTTGGGGTAAGGTTTTTTCCCCTCCTCTCTCATGCACACAATTCAAAAGAGGGGAAGCAATTTCCCTCGTTGCCTGTAGTGTCCGTGAAGGAAGCCGCCTTCTGCACATACAGGAAGTCGTCTTGTGTTCATGCAGGAAATCACCTTGTGTTCATGCAGGAAACCATTTTGTCACCACGCGGAAGCTAATGTGAGTCCACATACAGATAAAAGCAGCCAACAAAATCTCTAAAATAAACAGAGTCCTGATTTTACTTACTATGGGTCTTGCCTCCCCTGACTTAATGATGTATGAGATAATACATTTTCTTATTGTTTAAACACATTGAGTTGAGGCCACTTATTACTTATAGGAAATACCATCTTAACTGACACATACTCTTATGATCAAGTACTGTCTTTACATGTGGTTTATAATTTCATTGACACCAAGTAATCATTGGTGCCAATTAAAGGAATCACCTACCTTTAACGATCTAGGGAAGGCTAGGCTGCCAGTAGACTGGCATTTCTGATGTCAAGGGAAGAATAATGACTTCTGGTTGAAGTTGAATGTTTGACAAAATTCCCTTTCCCAAATACCTCCATAAAATGTTACTAAAGGAATGAAAATAACATCTCAATATTCAATGATAAGAGAATACAAAAGAGAATCATCAGAAGAATTATTTCTTCTAATTTCTGGAAGATGGATAAGATATGAAGAATTGAAAACCGGTGAAGCAGAATCCAGAAAGCCACAGCCCAGCATAAGTAGAGGAAGGAGATTTAAATGAGGAGGGAGCCAGTATGTCTTTCCACATATTTAAGGGTCCCTAATAGCACCCCACTCCAGTACTCTTGCCTGGAAAATCCCATGGATGGAGGAACCTGGTAGGCTGCAGTCCATGGGGTCACTAAGAGTCGGGCACGACTGAGCGACTTCACTTTCACTTTTCACTTTCATGCATTGGAAAAGGAAATGGCAACCCACTCTGGTGTACTTGCCTGGAGAATCCCAGGGACGGGGGTGCCTGGTGGGCTGCCGTCTATGGGGTCGCACAGAGTCGGACACGACTGAAGTGACTTAGCAGCAAACTATGAAATATCAGGTATAAAAGAGGGTAAAGATTACCATTGTAGGGTAGAAAACAAAGTGATTAATGAAATGGGTAACCATCAAGGACCTACTATACAGCACACGGAACTCTGTTCAATATTACGTGGCAGCCTGGATGAGAGGGGCATTTGGGGGAGAATGGATACTTGCATATGCATGACTGAGTCCCTTGGCTGTTCACCTGAAACAATCACCACATTGTTAATCAACTATGCGTTCGTGCTCAGTCACTTCAGTCATGTCCAACTCTTTGCGACCCTGTGGACAGTAGCCCGCCAGGCTCCTCTGTCCATGGAATTCTCCAGGCAAGAATACTGGAGTGGATTGCCTTTTCATTTTCCAAGGGATCTTCCCAACCTGGGGACTGAACCCTCGTCTCCTGCATCTCCTGCATTGCAGACTGGTTCTTTACTACTGAGCCACCTAGGAAACTGCCTAATTGACTATGCCCCAATATAAAATGTAAAAGTTCATTTAAAAAAGTCTATATACGAAACAGTGAAATCCACTTCACTCTGGAAGACATAATTCTTGGAAGCTTGGCTTCTATTCCAATACTTTTAAAAAGGAGTATTCTCGTCTAGAGAAACTGGAAAGCTCCAGAGAAATGTCTTTTATGTTTGATCATTTAGCGACTCACCAGGTTAGGATTTACTTGCCTCCTGGTCTCACTTAGAGCAAATTGGCAAAATGAGCAAAATCCACTCATGCCACAGGAACCTCATCAAGTTTAACTGACTTGTTCTTGAGCTTACAGAGCTCAAAGTCTTCAAATGAGAGAATTTCCCACATTAAAAGGGGCAGACACACAACATGATTCTGGAGGGAACAGGAATCTTGCAAACAACAGGAGGGAGCATACCCAGACTCTAAGGTACGTCCTCAGAGAGATTTAAGAAAATATTAAAAGAAGCATTGGGTTAGGGATAAACACATACCAAGAAAATGGAATAAACACAGACCAAGAAATTTTTTCCCAGAAAGTAAAGATATATTTGTCAGAGTAGAAAATAATTCAATCGAAAAGTTGGAAAAATGATCTGGGAAATATCTCAGAAGTAGAATGGGAAAACACAGAGGTGGAAAAAAAACAAAAAAAACACAAAGCCCTCAGATCAGCACAGGAGCCCTGAACATCTGACCAAGAGATGAATGATAGGGAAGAGTAGCAATGAAGTAATGAGCAAATTCAAAACACAAACAAAAAGGCAGCTTTATACTACTCACCAAAAACTCGAGACATTAGGAACTTTTGACTTTTGGGGGGAAAACCAATTCAGTTTAGGATTCAGTACATAACTAAAGTATCAATAAAGAAAATGGTAGAATAAAGACATTATCAGACACATGAGGCTCAGGCGGTGTTCTCCAGGGAAACAGGAGGACTTGATAGAATACCAAATTTGTGGAAGAGGTTGAACAAAATTTAAAATATGCCAAAAGTAATTAGTTCCAAAAAAATTGAACTCCAGATGAAAAGTCATACAAGAAAGAAGATTTAATCATAGAAATGCTGTGTTGTGAGCCATGTTTGCTAAGTTGCTTCAGTTGTGTCTGACTCTGTGCGACCCCATAGACGACAGCCCACCAGGCTTCCCATCCCTGGGATTCTCCAGGCAAGAATACTGGAGTGGGTTGCCATTTCCTTCTCCAATGCATGAAAGTGAAAAGTGAAAGGGAAGTTGCTCAGTCATGTCCAACTCTTAGTGACCTCATGACCTGCAGCCTACCAGGATCCTCCATCCATGGGATTTTCCAGGCAAGAGTACTGGAGTGGGATGCCATTGCCTTCTCCAAGTCATGTTTAAACAGTCATAATAATGAAATCACTATTGATTTTCAATTTTCAGAATCAATTACTGATAAAGTTCAGAGGACTAATCACTGTTGTAGAACCAAATGTAAGTACTGTAAATATGGCATTATAAAAGTAACAATTCAGAAGAAGTTGGGGAAATAGACATGGAAACAGAACTGATACTCTATATTCTCACATGAGGAAGTAGGAAGTAAAAATATACTGTTTTGATGAAATAAAAAAATAAACATTTTTAAAAAATAACTTAAAAATTAATAAACAAACAAGATGACATAATTTTGCATCTTCTGGTTTTTGTATTCCTTTAGAACTATTTTGTCAGGAATAAAAGCAAAGATTCCTTTTTGCAATCAAAAGACATTTTGATGAGAGAAGACTTTGGCTTCTAATATTGTTAAAAGAAAATTTTGATTTTGTCATCATGAAAGCAATAACATATGACTTTCATTGTCACAGGCTAATGCAAAAATGAGAGAGGTGAGCGTAACAGATAAAAGATAATTTTGAATAAATGAAGGCCACATAGCATCATCATGAGCTTTACAAAAATAAATTTTGCAGTGATTTCACACTAAAAATCAGAGGGGCACTGCTAAAAGGAAGAGAAACTTGTCTATAGTAATTTATATCCTGTTCACTTAATAGGTGCTGATTTACCACAATATTAAACATTACCATCTCATTAAACTGACGTTAAAAAATTAGCTTTATTAACTTTGTGGTTTTGCTACATTGAATGTGCAATTTTTTAAAGTTGTGTAATGGCAAAGCATTTTAGCTTCATTTGGGGAACTAAGGAAAGATCCATGTGAGTGGCTGTGGAGTCTCATTTCCTTGCGACTGTCCCCTCTGCTAATATAGCAATGAGTTGATTTGGCAGGTTTGAATTAGCTCAGTGGCAGAATAAGTTGAGACCAGAATTAGGCTACTCCTTCCCCAAAAGGTCAGTTCTTTAACCACAGGCTCCATTGTTTCAGAGTTGCCTAGATCCTTGCTACCCACAATGTGATCTGTGGACCTGCAGAATTGGCACCCCACTCCAGTACTCTTGCCTGGAAAATCCCATGGACAGAGGAGCCTGGTAGGCTATAGTCCATGGGGTCGCCAAGAGTAGGACACGACTGAGTGAATTCACTTTCACTTTTCACTTTCATGCATTGGAGAAGGAAATGGCAACCCACCCCAGTGTTCTTGCCTGGAGAATCCCAGGGATGGGGGAGCCTTGCTGGGCTGCAGTCTCTGGGGTCGCACAGAGTCGGACATGACTGCTGCAACTTAGCAGCAGCAGAAGCGGCAGGGGATTTTAAGCTTAGTAGAATCTTGGCCCTCACCCCAGATCTACTGACTAACAGTCTGCATTGTAATAGGATCCCCATTTGATTCACAAGCACATTAATATCTGGAAGGCATGGACACTGCTGTTTCCCTATTACCATAGGAAAGTAGAGTCAAGTAGAGGATTCCATCTCCATGGAATCCTCACCCATGATGCTTCCAGCCCATCTCTGCTCAGTCTGAACATCAGCCCTCCTTGAGGACAAGCAGAGCTCAGTGGACCACATGTACTCTTGCTACTGAGTCCAAATTTGTTCTTCTCAACACAAGACTGGCCAATAAGTTGGGAGATGGTTGAGTCATTGGGGCAAGGAATAACAACCGTATTTGAAAAGACAGCAGACTGAGAAGATGGCAGGCAGACATCCTAGAGAACCGCCTTACCTCAGTCAGAATTCAGGCTTCTTTTATACTAAAATGGGGAGGAGTGTGGTTGTTTGTTGCAAACTTCTTGGGGCAGGAATCTTTTGTTCCTGCACCTGTTCAGGTAGGTCAGTTCATGATGTTCCTGAAACCTCCAGCAAGACAAGTGTTGTTCTGTTCTACAACTTTTTATCTCTCTATGAATGGGGAAGTGTTATGCCCTTAAAGGTCAGAGCCTTGAGAATGGACTATCCTGTATATCTCAAGTTATAGGCAGTGTTTTTAATTCAAAGCAAAAGCAATAGAATAAAAAGGTTAAAGTGAAAGAAAAAGATCTAATGTGGAGTTAGATTCCCTATTACACTCTGTTACTTCTCTACTTGTGTCTCTTAAACCCTCTAGATGTTGGGAAGTCCGCACTTCCCAACACTGAGTAGGAAGTGCTTTCATCTGCCCAGATTCCTGATCTGTAAATAAGAACAGTAATAACAATTTTCTCATAGAATTGTTGTGAGGCTTACATGGGATAACCCATATAAAGCACTCCCTGCACAGAGTAACATCTCAATAAATGTGATTATAATTATTAGCTATTATCAAAGAGTCCCAGGTGATAATATCAGCAGGAAAAGGCTCATACATTAATGGTCTCCAGCCCCAGCTGTCATCAGGTTCATTTCCTTCATCAATAGCTCATTACTTGATTGTCAAGTCACAGACGCTATAAGCCACACACCATCACACCGAATAATAGCAATTGTTGCAAGTCTCATGTGTAAAGCACTGCATAAGCCAGTATTCCTTTAATCCTGAGAGGGGTTTGTCTACTGGGGATGGTGGTGGTGAGAAGCAAACCCTCACCCTCACAGTCCAGTTAGTCTCATGAGCTTCCAAACCATCCTGCCCTGGGTCCCTGTGTTTTACAGAATCAGAGCAGCTCTTTTCCTTTTGTTCTTCTTGTGCTCATTTGTTGATGCACTGCCTTCAGCTGGGCATGTGTCCACAGGTGTTGTGGACACAATCCCAGTGCTGAGAAAGACCTTTACCCTACTCCCACCTCCGCCTCTCAAATTGGAGCATTGGAACTGAATGAAACCCCCTCCACTGAGAACCTCTTCCTGAGATGACCCCTTCCCGTGGTAGATCCTCCACCCCCCACCCACAGGTTTCCAGAAGGCCCTGTCTATCACTGAGGTAGGAGATAGATGGGCTCCTGGGCTGGACAGCTGGTGTTTGTCAAGTGGAGTAAAATTCAAGCTTTGTTCTCACCCAGATACTCCAGGGACAAAGCTAATGGCAGAAGCTGAGCTCTGCTGAAGTAAAGAGATAAGATGACTACTCCTAAGGTCAAGGAAGACCTTTCCTGTCTGCACATGCTCAGGAAGCCTTCTAGGGGGTCAAAAATGGAAGGGGTGCTACCCCATAATAGGTGTGGATATGAACCCACAGGGCTCTGGGTTGGGGTCCATCTTAGCAGAAGTCGTGCTCGCATCTTGGGGAGGGTCCTAGGAGCAGTCAGAAGAGAATAAAGAAACAAGATAATTGGCCAAAGGTAAACAAAGACCCGGAAGGACGTCCTATGTAAGTGATTTAAATTGCCTCCTTACTGAGCTCCTCCTGTTTATAGAGGATGCCCATACACCTTCTCACTGGGTGTGTGTCTCTGCCTCGATTCTGACTTACATATATAAACTGCTTCTCTGTGTGTGCTCTCCCACACATCGTGCTGTCTTTAATAATAAGTTTTGTGCCTCTTTTTATAGTTTTTGCCTCTTTGAAATATTCTTGCTTTCAGTGGGGGCAACAGCCAGGGGAAATTTTCTTCTAGCCTCTAGCCCCTGGTGGTCTAGGATTCCTGGTTTTCCTTCCGGCAACCCAGGTTCAATTCCTGGGGAAGGAACCAAGAGCTCTCATAAGGACTGCTCATTGTTGTCTCTCCAAATAATCATGACTGCATAAACACCTCCCCATCTTGTCTGAAACCCAGGAATAACCGGGGTTAATGTCCATATGGGGTCTCTCTACACTTGAAATGACCAATTCCATTGAGTCTAGAAAACACACAGGAAGATAGGAACATGGTTCTTACTTTTGAAAGACCACAATGTGACAGTGAGATTTGACATATACTCAGGAGGGCATTCCTGAGACCAATGGACAGGAAATGATAGATTGGAAACCACTGCTATGATCCTCGCACTTCCTATGTGAAAGGGACACCATGCTGACCAATGTCATCACATTTAATTCCTCAAATGAGTATTTGTTTAACAGATGAAAGTGGTTTGCCCAGGCTAAGTAGCTAAGCTGGGATGAACTTGTATTTATTTTACTCCAAAATCTGCAGGCTTTCCATTACATTATATGACTTTATATGATGCAATCTGCTTATGGGCAGTAGTAAATTCCCTGTCATGGAGAGCATTCAAGCAGAGGCTGGAGGCTGGAAGGCTTGGCCAACCATCCTCAGGCTTGGAATGAAGTCAAAGGGCAACTAGGGATCAGAGTGTGGAGTAGTTCCTAGAGCAACACCATAAAGCAAGTGGTCTGGAATAAGGTTATCAATTTCAAACAAGGCAAGAGAATAAGGAAGAACAAAGCATAAAGTATAAAGTAGCCAGAAGCACAGGAAACTGATATATTACAGGATGCATTGCAGAGATGAAGAAAGGTCCAGAGCTGAAAACCGAGTGCCTAGACTAAAATCTATCCATAAACATGTCTTGTTTGGTCTTCAAGCATGAATTCCCATTTAGTTAATCATCAAAATCCAAAAATTGGTAGATTTACCCACAAGTCCAGATTTCAAGACTTCTCTTGAACAGTGGGAAGACCTGGGTTTCCCCGGTGGTCCAATGGTTAAGAATCTGCCTTGCAGTGCAGGGGACATCAATTTGATCCCTGGTCTTGGAGTATCCCGCATGCCTCAGGGCAACTAAGTCTATGCACCACAACTACAGAGCCTGTGCTCTGGAGCCCATGAGCCACAACCACCGAGCCCACGTGTAGGAACTATTGAAGCTGGCATGCTCTAGAACCCATGCTCGGCAGCAAGAGAAGCTACTGCAGTGAGAAGCCCATGTGCCACAACTGGAGAAAGCTCACATGCAGCAACAAAGACCCAGAGCAAACAAAAATAGATAAATGAATGAATAGATAAATACTTTTTTAAAAATTGGGAAGATCTGGCAATTCTGACCCCACATTTCTATATGGCAACAGCTGAGTGGCCGCTGGTTCTATAAAGCAAGGCACATATTCTCTGATACCCAGGCTCCCACCACCTTAGAGTGCCCTATGTCTTTCTATATTTATTTGTTTGCATCATCTGCTTAGACCTGAAAATAACCAAAGCAAGTTCTGTGTTCTACTGCCGTGTAGCAGTTCAGCTTAGAAAGAGATAGGCTGCCTTAGTGGTACATCTCAGAGACTCACTTTCTCTTCATGACTCCCAGAAGGAAAGACAAGCCATTAGGATGTTTGCACTGACACAAGAGGGCTTCCCAGGTGGCGCTAGTGGTAAAGAACCTATCTGCTAATGCAGGAGACATAAGAGACAGTTCAATCCCTGAGTTGGGAAGCTCCCCTGAAGGAGCAAATGGCAACCCACTCCAATATTCTTGCCTGGAGAATCCCATGGACAGAGGAGCCTGGCAGGCTACAGTCCATCGAGTCACAAAGAGTTGGGACACGACTGAAATGACTTAGCATGCATACACGGATACAAAAACAATTACTAAAGCATGTTCCAAACAGTAAGCTATGCCAGTCACTGAGGGATGGAAAAGTGGATAAGTTAAAATATGGAAGAAACCAAGATAGGCAAGAACTAGAGCATGCATACTTCTAGCACCACTGCCTAAGGACAGCATCGATATCCTAGTGAGAAGATACCAGTAGTTATCATTAAAATTGTGCTTTGGGTATCCTTGATTTCTACGGGGATTCAAGAGAGAGAGAGATGGGGCAGTGTCAGACTTTATTTTTTTTGGCTCCAAAATCACTACAGATGGTGACTGCAGCCATGAAATTAAAAGACGCTTACTCCTTGGAAGAAAAGTTATGACCAACCTAGATAGCATATTGAAAAGCAGAGACATGACTTTGCCAACAAAGGTCCGTCTAGTCAAGGCTATGGTTTTTCCAGTGGTCATGTATGGATGTGAGAGTTGGACTGTGAAGAAAGCTGAGTGCCGAAGAATTGATGCTTTTGAACTGTGGTGTTGGAGAAGACTCTCGAGAGTCCCTTGGACTGCAAGGAGATCCAACCAGTCCATTCTGAAGGAGATCAGCCCTGGGATTTCTTTGGAAGGAATGATGCTAAAGCTGAAACTCGGTACTTTGGCCACTTCATGCGAAGAGTTGACTCATTGGAAAAGACTCTGATGCTGGGAGGGATTGGGGGCAGGAGGAGAAGGGGACGACAGAGGATGAGATGGCTGGATGGCATCACTGACTCAATGGACGTGAGTCTGAGTGAACTCCGGGAGTTGGTGATGGACAGGGAGGCCTGGCGTGCTGCAGTTCATGGGGTCACAAAGAGTCAGACATGACTGAGCGACTGAACTGAACTGAACTGAACTGAAACTGCATGTAATGTTCTCTACAGCATGGATTCAGTTATTCTTTTTTTAAGATTTATTTATTTTGGGGGCTGTGGTGAGTCTTTATTGCTGCACGTGGGCTTTCTCTAGTTGTGGTGAGTGGGGGCTTCTCTTGGTTGCGGTGTAGGGG
Source organism: Bos javanicus (assembly GCF_032452875.1). Classification (NCBI taxonomy): domain Eukaryota; kingdom Metazoa; phylum Chordata; class Mammalia; order Artiodactyla; family Bovidae; genus Bos; species Bos javanicus. The sequence continues at coordinate 23,099,316 of NC_083892.1, forward strand.
TTTCTCATTGCAGAGGCTTCTCTTGTTGCAGAGCACAGGCTCTAGGTGCAGGGGGCTTAGTAGTTGCGGCTCTAGAGTTAGTAATTGTTTCCCATGAGCTTAGTTCCCCCGTGGCATATGGGATCTTCCCAGACCAGGAATTGAGCCAGCGTCCCTTGCATTGCGAGGTAGATTCTTAACAACTGGACAACCGGGGAATCCCAGCTTCAGTTATTTTCAACTAATTTGTTTTATCAAATCTTCATCAAAATGATTAAAAAAAAACCGTCCAGATTTTGGTAAGATGTTGTACCTAAGGCAACTTAGTGGCCAGATGGACTGAGAAGCAGCTCCAATGTTAGGGCAGCCTCTTTGCTTACAAGCAATAAAAATCGATACTAGCAAACAAAAACAAGAGTGTTTTATTGGAGGTATATTGAAATAGATGAGTCCAATCATTTTTAGTTATTGTGTCATTCTGTATAAGATCTTAACTCCATAGAGGGAGCTTGACAATTAGTCCTACTTATGTCAAAGGAAACCAGATTGTACACTAGCATGTAAGCTTCATAAAGTGAAAAGTGAGAAGACACTGACTATTAATTATGAATCCATATTTTCAGCACCAAGGACAGTGCTTGAAACAAAGTAGATGCTCAGTGAATATTTGTGAAATGAACCAGTGAAGGAATGACAGTATTTCACTCTGACTAGGGTAAGATAAAACATTTGGGAAAAAAGTCCCTAAGACAGTGGGGAAGAGATAATTTTTCCAAAAGAAAATCAGGGTAATATTATCAAAAGACAATTGAATGGGTGCTGGGCAGCCAATAGAGTTGGGGGTATGTAAAGAGATGCTTTTAATTTCCCAGCAAGGTTTATATATAACATGGGAAACTTCAGATATCTCCCAGTATTTCACATTTCAGCATAGTAACAGAAAAATCAGGGTTAAATACATCTAAATCCATCCTCGTTTTCATGTACACACAATAGTAGCCAGATTTGAGGTGCTATTGACTGCTGACCCAAAGCCTCATGCCCTGCTGTTCCAGTTCTGATAGGGAAGGCCATATGCTAGTGCCAGCCTGGCCCCAAGTGAGTTCCCCGAGATGCAGGCACATCTCCTCCAAGAACATGCCATATGTACAAGATGCTGTTCCAAGGAGAAGCAAATTTGCACATCCCACTCAAAGAGGGAATGGAAAGGATGGGTGTGAGGAGCCCCCAGATTTTCTGTGCTTCCTCTGAGGTACTTTAGGAAGGAGTACATGGCTCATTTCAAAGAATCAACGAAAGAATACCACCTGGGGGGTAGGAAATGGTCAAGAAGGCTCAGATAAGAAGCAGCTTTAGGGTTGACAATGAAGCAATCTCGCTTTCTTAAATCGATCTGACTGATCATTGTTTTATGGCCCAACATACTCAATTTGCCAGCTGGTCATATATAATTTAGCTCTTAATTATAAGTTGTCTTGTGAGGTCCTCAGAATACTTAATACGTGAGCCTCATTCTGACAGCTGGAACAAGGCTCAGAGATTCCTTCAGAACATTCCTTTCAACATTAGTGGGTTTGCTTTCTAGCCTCTGTTTCAGCTGTAAGTCGGAGACCTTAGTGTATTTCTATTACTTAGGTTGGAAGCGTCGGTGCTGAGTATTAGGATGTTTTGTTTGGAGAAGGAGGGGGAACAGACTAGAGAGATCTGAGGGCTCATGGACCTAATCTAACAATGTGCATTTTTTCAGCTCCCCTAAGATTAACTTTTTAAAATGTTATTTTCAAATTTTATAAAATTAAGAAGCTTTACATACAAATCTAGATTTTTAATTGGTCTTTGTGTGTGTTAGTCACTCAGGCATGTCTGATGCTTTGCAACCCCAGGGACTGTAGTTCTGCCAGGCTCCTCTGCCCATGCAATTCTCCAGACAGGAATACTGGAGTAGGGAGCCATTTCCTTATCCAGGGAATCTTCCTGACCCAGGGATTGAACTGGGGTCTCCTGCATTGCAGGCAGATTCTTTAGCATCTGAGCCACCAGAGGCATGTAGAGTCTTGTGATAGCAGGCCAGATCTCTCGGGAGGGACAGAAGAGGAGCTGAACTGAGTGGTGGTAGCTCCCCTTGGATTGGACCTGAGATCTCCCCTCAGCTTGGTCATAACACAGGTGTGTGTCTCTGTATACATGTGGTGATGGGGCTATGTAGGTATATGAGTTTGCAACCCACATTTACATCTTTATTTCTAATTGAGTGTGAAGGAAGTGAAAGTCACTCAGTCATGTCCAACTGTTTGTGACCCCATGGACTGTAGCCTGCCAGGCTCCTCTGTCCATGGAATACTTCAGGCCAGAACCAGAGTGGGTTTTCTTCCTTCTCCAGGGGATCTTCCCAATCCAGGGATTGAACCCAGGTCTCCTGCTTTGCAGGTGGATTCTTTAGCATCTGAGCCCCCAGGGAAGTCCTGGATCTTGAATTACTGAAAGTCTGTTCTCTGCCTCTTTGGATATGGCTAATGACTATTATGGGCTTCCCAGGTCGCGCAGTAGTAAAAGAATCCGCCTGCCAGTGCAGGAGATGCAGGTTCAATCCCCGGGTCAAAAAGATCCCCTGGAGCAGGAAATGGCAACCCACTTCACTATTCTTGCCTGGGAAATCCCATGGACAGGCTACAGTCCATGGGGTGGCAAAAGAGTCGAACATGACTGACAGACTGACCACACACATAGGGCATCACACAGTACAGCTTTCTAGAAGGAATCACCAGGCTTGCTGGCTGGAAGGACAGAACAGGTCATCTTAGGCTCCCAGTGAGAGCTGTTTTTTTTTTTTTTCTTGGAATTCTAAGAAAAACTCTTAGGTACTATGTGATTCCTTGTAGATATGCTTGGCGAGTGAGTCAAGAAGGTACAGAGACAGTGCTCCTGTACTATTTTCTACATCTTTCCTTGCTGAGACAACTCCTGCCTGAGACTGTCTCCTTCCACATATCTAATGGACACAATACTGTTTATCTTTTACACTCTGGGAGCATTTCAGGAAAGAAATAGTGGAGATAGACTCCATCAAGAAGGACTGTGTCCTCTCTTATGAGATACAAGGAATGTCTTTGGTCTCCCCAAAGGACAAAGGATGATGGCTCACTTGCTTCAAGACTTAGGACATTAGCAGAGTGGAGTTAGGGTGAGTGAGACCAAGTCTGAGACCCAGGAAGGACTGGAAAGGGGATTCTAGAAGATAAAATTCTCTTTAAGCAAAAAAGAGAAAGGAAAGGAAATATACACAAACATTGTAGCATCAGATGCATTTGAGGAGCAGTGCATAGCTCAGAGTGGTTGGGTCACAGGCAGAAATGGGAGAAGCAGCTGGGGCATGAGACTGGAAAGTTCTGTAGGGAGTTTACAGTTTATTCTGGGAAAAAATGTGATTCCCAGGAGGTTTATTATATATGAGAATAATCATCTAACTGTATTTGACAAAGATAACTAGCAAACGTATTGGGTATAGTTACTAGAATAAATTCCTCCTGGCTAGAACCAAGAGAGACACAATGATTGTAATGATGCTATCTAGCTCCAGATGATAAACCTTGAAGGAAGGCAGTGACAGTGGGGATACAGGAATGAGGGCAGATCTGCAAGGAATTTGTGGAGTAAAAACCAATAGCTTGGTGAGCAACTAAATGAAGAAGCAGGAGGAATGTCAGTAATGACTTTGGGTGTTTGGCTTAGTGAGAACAGTGACTTCACTCCAAGAGACAGAACACCCAGCTGAAAGAATAATTTTTGACCTTGAAGTCTGAAATCTTTGTATTTCACCCAAAATAAACATTGTCTGTGAGTGAATGCCCTCTGATTGCGTGAATTTGCTTGACCAAACATTTACTAAGACCTCATGCTCATCTATGGATGTGAGAGTTGGACCATTAAGAAAGCTAAGTGCAGAAGAATTGATGCTTTTGAACTGTGGTGTTGGAGAAGGCTCTTGAGAGTCCCTTGGACTGCAAGGAGATCCAACCAGTCAATCCTTAAGGAAATCAGTGCTGAATATTCATTGGAAGGACGGATGCTGAAGCTGAAGCTCCAATACTTTGGCCACCTGATGGAAAGAGCTAACTCATTAGAAAAGACCCTGATGCTGGGAAAGATTGAAGGCGGGAGGAGAAGGGGGCGACAGAGGATGAGCTGGTTGGATGTCATCACCAACTCAATGGACATGAGTTTAAGCAAGCTCTGGGTGTTGGTGGTGGACAGGGAAGCCTGGAGTGCTGCAGTTCATGGGGTCATGAAGAGTCAGACATGACTGAGAGACTGAGAAACAACAACCATATTCTGGGAACTGAAAACAGGGATTGTGTCAGGGGTAAAGGTCAAAACAATCTTTTGTTTTGTTTTTTCAAGAAAATCTTTGGACTTGAATATTTTGTCTCTCTCCCTCTCTTCCAGTGGAGCCAGCAAGGATATTTCCTCTTCCCTTCTAAAGAAACATGAGAGCATCCACAACAATTAAAAAGAAATAACAGCATTGTTTTCTGAAGATCAATTTCAAGCCCTGTTATAGCAGGGCGAAATTCCTTCTACTTCCAATAACTTGGGGGTAACCCAGGAAAGACAGCAAGGAGATGAGTCAATTATGAGCAAAGTCAGTCAAGAAAGACCACGCAAGATTAGCAAAGATCATAATTGTGAGTGGGAAATTACCAGGTTGGCCAAAATTTTCATTTGGGTTTTCCTATAATATCATACCAAAGTTTGTGGCCAACAGGATACTTCTATTTTGTTGCAAGCAGCTTGGACCCAGGGGAATGTGGGAATCTTTGGAATCACTGGGAGAGACAGAGTGAGACAATGGGGGATCAATACTTAATTGGCAGATTGGCTTCATTGCTGCTGACAGTCCTGCTCCAGGACACCCTGGCAAGGTGTCTTGGGCTTACTGGGATGTGGTTGTCATACTGTCTTGGGGAGGGCAATTCCTCCTCCCCACAGTTTCCTGGAAACTGCTGGAATTTCTTTTGCTTCCAGCAGAATTTAACAAGCCAGGGAGGTTTTCACTCTGTTGCTTTTTCTGCATCTCTTTTCTTGTTCAGGTGCCAGCGGGCCCTCATCCTTCCTTCTAGGATTCCAAGCTGTAGCTCCTCAGAAGGCTGATATAACGGTTCTCAGCCTCAGAATAGAAGACCCACTTTCTGATAATTTCTCTGGTGTATACTCACCTTGCTGACTCTTCTTTCCCCTCTTAGCAACCCTGGTATAAAGACCTGCAGCATCTGTCAGCATCTTCCTCAGGAAGATCTTTCCTTGAACCTCCTTTCCTCTCTGCCTCTTCACTCTCTGCTTGGGCTGCCCCATTAAGTTGTGTGCTTTCAGCTAATGGATCTATATAAGAATACTCCAAAAATAGTCATTTCCAGCCTCAACTTCTTGTCTGAATTCTGGCCCAGCTCCCCCCGTTCATGCATTCATTCAGAAAGTGTTCATTGACCATATGCCAGATCTTGCCATAGGCACTGGACATATGACAAGACGGACATGATCTTCATGGAAACTTCATCCTTTAAAAATTTTTTCTAATTTATTTAATTTATTTTTGGCGCCACTGGGTCTTCATTGCTGCAACTGGGCTTTCTCTAGTTGCAGTGATCAGGGGCTCCTCTCTAATTATGGTACACTGGCTTCTCATTGGTGGCTTCTCTTGTTTCAGAGCATGGGCTCAGTAGTTGTGGTGCAAGGGCTTAGTTGTCCCATGACGTGTGGGATTTTTAGTTCCTGGACCAGGGATTGAATCCTTATTTCCTGCATTGGAGGCAGTTTCTTAATACTGGACCACCAGGAAAGTCCCGTCCTTGCTCTTCTAGCTGCCTGTTAGATGTTTAGGCTTTTGTGTTCCTCAAACCCCTCCCGGGGAGGATATATTCTCTTTGTTCATCCAACCTATCCTTCTTCTGGGCAGACTTCTGTTAAGGGCATCACGATCTCCTCGTCGTCTGAGGTTGAGCCTCGTCTTCACTCTTCACTCCTCTCTCTGTTAACCTCATATCGAATCTGTTGCCCAGCTTTGTTGATTCTGCCTCCTCATTTCCTTAATTTGATTCTTCCACTCCTTGCCCACCTCTGGCACCTTAGTTAAGCTTGCTTCTTTCTTTACCTGTGTAGCTTCTTGGCTGCTTTCAAAGCTTCTGATCTCCCCCTACCCGCCACCTCTCCATACATACACACACACACACACACACACACTCAAAATTGTTGCAGACCCTCTTATTATTTAATGACCATCCATGACTCCCCATTACCTTGAAATAAAACCGATGGGCATGGACTCTCAGCTGCATGATCTGCTCCTAGCCTGCCTTTTGGAATATATTTGCAAGTAGCCTTTAGCAGAGCTTCCCTGGAAGAAGGAAAAATAGGAGAGTAGAGGAAAGAGGGAAACAGGAAGAAGATGAGATTTAGGGACATTGGGAACAATGAATTGAGTGTCTACAATGTGCATCAGTTCAGTTCAGTTCAGTCGCTCAGTTGTGTCCGACTCTTTGCAATCCCATGAATCGCAGCACGCCAGGCCTCCCTGTCCATCACCAACTCCCGGAGCATAGCAGTGTGCTAAAGGCTGTATATACAATAGCCGCCACCACATCCATGGGGGATTCTTTCCAAGATCCCCAGTAGACGCCTGGAATGTGGAGAGTATTGAACTTTATACCCAAGGGTTTGAACCCTGAACACAAGCACCGCCATACTGGGACAGTCCATCTGATAACAGAGGCAGCTATTAAGTATCCAGCAGGCAGGATCTCTGGACAAAGGAGTGATTCATGTCACAGGCGGGACAGCAAAACTGGCAGATTTCATCACACTGTTCAGAACAGTGTGCAGTTTAAAACTTGTGAATTGTTTATTTCTGAAATTTTCCATTTAGTATTTTTGGACTGCAGTTGCCCACAGGTAACTGAAGCCACTAATAAGTGGGGGAGGACCAGGCTATTTAATGATCCTCCCAAAGAGGCAGATAGGTTTCCTCTTTTTAAACTTGAAGTTTTGTTGTTTCACAATGTTATTTTAATTTCTACGGTACCACAGACTGATTCTGTTATACATATAAGGGACAGATTTCTTAAGATATCCCATTGAAATATAAGGAAAGAGAAATTCCAAGAGTTTAGACAATTTATCCAAGGTAAGTGAGATAATAACAGCTGACATGCACTGAGAATTTAAAAGGGTCAAGCACTGCCAAGAGTTTTGCCAACATTAACTCCAAGAGGTAGGTGTCTTTAGGAGTCCCATTTTACAGATGATGAAACTGAGGCACAGAGAGGTATGACATGCTGGGTCCAAGGCCACCTAGCCCTTATGTGGTGCAGCCAAAAAAACTTTCAACCTATGTTCAAAAAAAGGGGGGGCAATTTAATACACACTGAACTCTTTTATAGGAGCAGCAAAGGGAATTACGTTGCTGGATATAAAAAGAAGCCTCTTATAATCCCCTCTTTCCACCTTTTTTCTAAGAGTTCACACATCATAATGTGGATGATACGTATAGTTTCTCCCCTATTCTCCCCAAACTCCCCATTGCTATCCCCTCTTTTCCTCCTTCCATCTCAGATCTCTTTTTGCAAGGAAGTAGCTCTGTTCCTTTTAAAATAAAAATTCATCAAGCCGTTCTTCAGTTCAGTTCAGTTCAGTCGCTTAGTCGTGTCCGACTCTTTGCAACCCCATGAATTGCAGCACGCCAGGCCTCCCTGTCCATCACCAACTCCCAGAGTCCACCCAAACTCATGTGCATCAACTCGGTGATGCCATCCAGCCATCTCATCCTCTGTCATCCCCTTCTCCTCCTGCCCCCAATCCCTCCCAGCATCAGAGTCTTTTCCAATGAGTCAACTCTTCACATGAGGTGGCCAAAGTACTGGAGTTTCAGCTTTAGCATCAGTCCTTCCAATGAACACCCAGGACTGATCTCCTTTAGAATGGACTGGTTGGATTTCCTTGCAGTCCAAAGGACTCTCAAGAGTCTTCTCCAACACCACAGTTCAAAAGCATCAATTCTTTGGCACTCAGCTTTCTTCATAGTCTAACTTTCACATCCATACATGACCACTGGAAAAACCATAGCCTTGACGAGACGGACCTTTGTTGGCAAAGTAATGTCTCTGCTTTTGAATATGCTATCTAGGTTGGTCATAACTTTCTGTCCAAGGAGTAAGCGTCTTTTAATTTCATGGCTACAAGCTGTTCTTGGCTTTATTCAATTCTCCTCTCTACACCAACTGCCCCAAACCAATGGCCCAGAGGTTGTATTCAGCCACCTGCATGTTTTTGTTTGGCTAACGCGATTTAAAAAATAATTTTAGGTTAACACTGAAAAATTGGTGGCTTTCCCACTGACTTACAAATTTCTGGCTTGACTTTGCCTCATTTCCAAAAGATTGAGCAAGAGTAGGGCTACATCCCTGGCTACCCAGTCACACACTCTCCTATCTGTCTCATCCCCACCATTAACCCCGCTTGTCTCCTCATCCCTGAATCTTGGTTCTATCCATGCTTGTTTCTAGGTGTCCTTAAAAATAAGAACATTGAAAGGCAGAGTGACACATTGACACATTGCATGTGTCAAGACCCCGTATTTTACTTTGAATGCGAACAGTAAGCATCCACGTTTGAAGATTAAAAAGGAAGGAAGTAGATCAAGGGTCTTTGGAAAAAACACTACACTTCTGGGTTCTCACTCATCTAAATATTCCTGTTGGCACTTGAGTTTATGATCTCTAGATCAGACTGACAGAACAAAAAGACCCCCTCTCACCTACCCAGGTCCAGACCAAATGAGCAACCAAAAACCCAGCTGATCAGACAAATATAGAAAGCACCTTCTGAGGTGAGATGGAAGGAGATGATTTGTGGGTTAAAGATTAATATTTCCAGCCATTCTAGTTGCAACTTTCAATCTCCCTTACATTGCAACAAACAAACAAACAAACCCCTTCCTAACAGAAATCTCCAGCTGTTAAGTGTTCTAGATGTTATTTGAATTTAAATAAAATGACTCCTTTGGCGACTATCTGGCAGCCCACAGCTTTTACGACATATTTTCTGATACAAACTGTTTTACAAAGAACTTGTATCTTTTTACTACCAAGCATTACATTCTGAATGGAAAACTTAATAAGATTTTCAGTGGTGATTTTAAGAGGATCTATGGTAGGACTTAACAACAACTGTGATCTATTCTTTTTAGTGCAAGTGTAAAGACCTGAGAGAAATAGTATTTTTGATTTGACTTTATGGTCCCCCAAGTTGTGTTCCAGTTAAATTAAAGTTTAAAAATTGGTGCTGGGGAAAGAACGAAGGTTTTGGACTCAAACTTTGATTAGAATGCCACTGTTACTCACTTATGAACTATTGCACTTTGGGCAAGTTGCTTAACTAATTTGTGCTTCGGTTTTCTCATCTGTTAAAGGCAGAAATCCCTCTGTATAGGATTGTTACATCATAGCTTTGTGGTCCAGGGCCTGGGACATAGTAGATGGCCTAAATGCTTTAAGTTATATGTGACAGTAGCTCAACTCAAGCCAGCTTAAGCAAAATGAGAATTTCTTGGCTTACCTAACTGAAAAGTTCAAGTGTGAATTGACTTCAGGCATAGCTGGATCCAGGAGCTTAAGCAATGCCATCAGGACTCAGTCTCTCTCCATCTGGGGCACAGTTTTCTTTAGTGTTTGGCTTTATTTTTCACTGAGTCCAGCAGACCAGCTGGTTATTTTTTGAAGGAAGCAGCACAGAGCTCTGAAGGAATATGGACTGAGATGTGGAAAGTATACTTGACAGCCCTCTTTGGGCACGGCAAATTTAGTATGGGCACCATGGTTTTCTTGTGGGATGTCCTAGGGCATGGCACTGACATTGACATTCAGGGCCAACATAAGGATCCAAGACATTGAGTCTACATCAAAGCCACATGTAATAGGCAGATCCAAGATTATAATTTCTGTTTGACAGATAAAAAAACTGAAGCTCTGTATTATTGAGTCCTGCCCCCAGGCCACAGGTGCAAGCCTTGTACCAAGGCCACAGAAGCAGAGCCCAGAACCAAGGACACCTCCAAAGCTGACTGAGCCCTTCTGTAACCATTGCCCCAAAGCCCCCTGATCATCATTAACAAGCTTCCTGACTCCAAATTCGGCAAAAATGCCCACCTTGGTAGTCACCCTATAGTGCCCTAGTGAAAGTGAAAGTCGCTTAGGCATGTCCAGCTCTTTGTGACCCCATAAACTATACAGTCCACGGACTTCTCCAGGCCAGAATGCTGGAGTGGGTACCTTTCCCTTCTCCGGGGATCTTCCCAACCCAGGAATTAAACCAAGGTCTCCTGCATTGCAGGTGGATTCTTTACCAACTGAGCTACAAGGGATGCCCTAACCAATCACCTAATGTCAACCTTCCAGCAGGAATTTTCTTTGTCTTGAGGCTCTAAAAATTGGCTACTAACCCACGAAAACTGTCGACTCTCCCTGGTCTGTCAGGAGGTCGGCCCACTGTGCTCTCAGTGTTCACGTTATCTCTGCTCCTCGTTCTTAATAAACTCACTCCCTTCTAAAATGCTCTGCATCTGGAAATTCTCTTCTAACCTGCGCTCGGACTGCCTCAACATTTATTAGCCTCTTACTGTTTCTACACCAAATTACCACAAACTTAGTGGCTTAAAATGATGCAAAGTAAGTTCAAAATGTATCTTATGGGGCTAAAATCAAAGTGTTAGCATAGCTGCTCTCTTTCTGAGGGTCAGGAAGAGAATTTGTTTCCTTGCTATTTCCAGCTTGTAAAGGTGACCCTCCCTTTCATCTTCAAAGCCAAAAGCACAGCATCTTCAAATCTCCTTGACTCTGTCCCTGACCTTTCTGCCTCCTTGTTTCCTATATGAGGATTTTTGTCATATAGGCCCACCCAGGTAATCCAGGAAAATCTTCCCATCTCAAAATCCAAAATTAATGACATTTGCAAAATCCTCTTTGCCCTGTAGGGTAACATATTTACAAGTTTCAGAGATTAAGACATGGACATCTTTGAGGACACAATTATTCAGCGACCACAGGCCTATGAAGGTCAAACCCCCCTGGTCACTCCTTAAGTTAATAGCTGAGTTGTTACTAAAACTGAGGTTAATGGTTCTAAATTAAGACACAACATGTGAGAATTCTGGCTCCATGGCAGAGTAGCTGTTTGGCCTCAGTCATATTTCTCTGAGGCTTTGTGTTCTCATCTATAAAATGGGGATAGTGTTATTAAATGATTTTAAATGAGACACTATTCAAAAGTATCCAGCACAGCATCTGCCATGGAGCAGAAAGTAGTGATGGTCAGCATTCCTGCTACTCTACCCTTAATGGACTTGAATGAGCAGATGCTCTTGAACATTTGGCTCAGGGAAAACAGAAAGACAAGTGGCATGGTGGGGTGCAAAGAGCGTGGGATTGGAGTCTGCCTTGTGACCATAAAGAACTTGAACTTCTCTGAGTTCCAGTTCCTTATTAACACACGAAGACAATAGATCCTTCTCTCACAGAATAAAGTGGAGGATGCCTACATGATGCTTGGCATCCTCAGGCAATATGCCGCTCTTTGTCACTGCCTTCCTTTCTTTTCCTTCTCAGTTTAACTTTTTCCCTTTTTCTTTTCTCTCTCTTCTGTCCTTCTTTCTCCCATTTTCTCTTCCTCCCTCCATCCTGCTCTGATTTCCTTCCTTTCTTCCTTACCTCTCTCCTCTCTCCCTGGAGTTGCTCATTCTTGAGATGTCCATTTAAGGGCAGTTGATCAATTTCAGGGACTTGTGGTATCTGCTCTTGGTCTCCCCTCCCAACCTGTTTCTTCCACTCATCAGTTTCTTAGTTGTGCAATCTAAATGCTAATGATCCCTGCCTAACCTGCTCTTTATCACCCTCTACTGATAAACAGAACACCCACTAGAAGAATTGCAGGGAAGCAAACAGAAGCTACGCTCCCCTCCCCCACCTTTTTGTCCAGGATGTGGGCTTGAAACCGTGTGATCTTTTTGAAACTTCTAACAGTCCAGAAAGGCAGGGGGAGCCCTTCATCAGGAGTCCCCCCGAACGTCTTCCTCCCCAGCAGAGTCCTATCTATCAAGCTGCCCGATGCCCACACAGATGCCCTCATTCCCTTTCACGCACTGGCGGTTTTCAGTCGGATATTGAAAGTGCAATATGCTTGCCAGTAATGATGTCTTATTGGAGTGTAAAGATTTTCCCATTTCACTGCTTTATCTTGAATTTAAAGTGTTTTGAAATTCACTTACATCGGAGAGGACCAGCAGCTCGTTTGCTGTGAATAAACTGGGGGCTTCTAAGGCGTTATCTCTGAAATGGGAGATGGGATAGGTTACTGCTCTCTGGTGGACTGGGCAGAATCAATGGCGGAGTTTTTCCATCATGAGAACCAGGCAGCTTTTTTTTTGCTCTCAAGTGCTGGTCCAGGGTGTGAGGGCGCTCTGACCTTGTCTTTTGAAACTATTCAATTGAAGCTTGTCTAAGGTGTTGAGTTGGAAGATCACTTTACTCTTGAATACTTGCTTGGAAAATCAGTAAACTCTTAAAGCAAATGCAGAGACTGACATCGAAAAGGGGCTGGTGGCTGTGGTGGTTATTATTATTGCTGTTGTTGTGTTGTCTGGTTGTTAAGTTCTGTGACTCTTTTCAGCCCACGGACTGCAGCCCACCAGGCTCCTCTGTCCATAGGATTTGCCAGGCAAGAATAATGGAGTGGGTTGCCATTTCCTTCTCCAGGGGATCTTCCTGACCCAGGGATCAAACATGAGTCTCCTGCATTGGCAGGCAATTCTTTACTGCTAGCCACCAGGGAAACCCATTATTGTTGTTACTGCATTCACTGAATGCTCTGGACTCTGCACCAGGCACTCTGCTAAGGGCATCACAGGAGTTATCCTCATTAAGCCTCTTAACAACCGCTGAGATTGTTGGGATACCACCCAATCTGGCGGGCCAGACAGATACCCCTGGGAAGCTTCTTGCCATCTAGTATCAAGGTCATGGCCACATGAGTCTGTGGAGAATAAACCAGGGTAACTCTCACACTGCTTGCCTTGGTTGCTTAGATTTACTGATGCATTGCACTGTCCTACCATGACCAGCGTGTGAAGAGGCATGCCTGATACTCCAGACACAGGGGTGTGTCAGCCACAGTGTGTGACCTGGCACCAGTCATTCCATCGGCACCTCACTTCCCTCCTCTCTGAAACTGGATAATAGTGCTCCCAGCTTACGGAGTTGTATGGGGATTCCCTGATCACTGTGTGTAGAGCACCTGGCATGCACTGAAGACTGTATTTCTTTTTTTAAAAAAATTAAATTTACTTATTTTTAATTGAAGGATAATTGCTTTACAATATTGTGGTGCTTTCCGCCCAACATCAACGCGGATCAGCCATAGGTATACCCATGTCCCCTCCCTCTCAAACCTCCTTCCCACCTCCCTCCCTACCGCACCCCTCTAGGTTGTTATAGAGCTCCGGTTTGAGTTCCCTGAATCAAACAACATATCCCCCTTGGCTATCTATTTTACATATGGTAGTGTCTATGTTTCCATGTTACTCTCTCCATACACCCCAACCTCTCCTTCCTCCCCCACCTTGTGTCCATAATTCTGTTCTCTATGTCTGTGTCTGCATTGCTGCTGCTGCTGCTAAGTCACTTCAGTCGTGTCCAACTCTGTGCGACCCCATAGACGGCAGCCCACCAGGCTCCCCCGTCCCTGGGATTCTCCAGGCAAGAACACTGGAGTGGGTTGCCATTTCCTTCTCCAGTGCATGAAAGTGAAAAGTGAAAGTGAAGTCGTGTTTGACTCTTAGCGACCCCATGGACTGCAACCTGCCAGGCTCCTCCGCCCATGGGATTTTCCAGGCAAGAGTACTGGAGTGGGGTGCCATTGCCTTCTCCAGTATCTGCATTGCTTCCCTGCAAATAGGTTCGTAAGTAACTTCTTTCTAGATTCCATGTAATGTAATGTGTAATGTGAAAGTTGCTCAGTTGTGTCCAACTCTTTGGGATCCCATGGGTTATACAGTCCATGGAACTCTCCAGTCCAGAATTCAGGAGTGGGTAGCCTTTCCCTTCTCTAGGGTATCTTCCCAACCCAGGGACCAAACCCAGGTCTCCCAAATTGCAGGAGGATTCTTTACCAGCTGAGCCACAAGGGAAGTTCCATATTCAGGGACTTCCCTTGTGGCTCAGCTGGTAAAGAATCCTTCTGCAATGCCTATAACTATTTCTTAACTGAAACCTTTAAATTCTGCTTCACCTTTTCAGGCCAGGCGAAGTTCTACATTGTTGCTCACAGGTCTGGGTGGGTCATCGCTATGTTCCAGATGATAAGCAACAGAACATGGGGCTCTAAGTTGGCTCTAAAGCCAACTTTTCCTCTTCTATTTCCTGTCCTTTCCAAAGGGCCTGGTGTGGGAAGGTTGTGGTAGTACAGGGAGGCCAACTTCTTCCTGGTTTGTCTGGGCCTTTGCAGGGGTTAGCATCCCAAGTCCCAGGTTCAGGGAGCCCTCTCCAGTTTCAGACAAACCAGGAGGAAGTAAGATGTGCTGACACTGGGCTTTGGGGAGGATGAGTGTATGACTGGAGACTGTATTTGTTTGCTAGGGTCACCATAACAAAACACCAGGGACTAGGCTCAAAGAACAGAAATTTGTTTCTCACAGTTCTGGATGCTGGAAGTCAGGTCTATGTGTCAGTGAGATTGGGTTCTCCTGAAGCCTTTCTGCTCTGTGGTTGGAGATGTAAGTCCCCTTGTGGGGTCTTTAAGGGTCACTCCAACACAGCCGTGGAAATTATACTTGGTTAGGCATAGGAAATTAGATTTATTATACTGATGTGTGCTAGTGAGGCAGGAGGCAGATGGACCCCCCTCCACCCAGGGTAAAACAATTGGAAATTCATTCTCTATTGACTGAAACTCCAAGACAAGAATCTCAGGGCAATTAAAGGAGGAGGCTGGAGCCTGCACCGACCACATATTTCTTGTTCCAGAAGTCAGTAGACCTCCCCAACCACATATGTGCAGAAAAGGCTCCTTGGAGGCCAAAGGGGAGTCATGACAAGGAATGTTCTACCCATAGGCCTTTGAGGTAGAACCCATCTTGGCTAAGAGATGCATGTGCATGTGAGAGGATCCTGAGAAACACCAAATATCGGCCACGAACCAAGCAAATCAAAATGAATGGCCAAAGAAAACCCAGAAGAAATACCGCGTAAAAGTAATTCAAACTACCATGAGGATGGAACTCAGCAATGCTCCCTCTGAGTCTGTCGTGTGTATATCCACATGTGCTGTACTCTTTTTCCTCCTAATAAATACTTGACTTGCTTCACTAATTTTCATCTTTGTGGAAATTCTTTTCTGCAGAGCTGAAGGGCCAGGGCCCTTGTCATTGATCACTGGTCTAGTGACTAGGATCTGGTACTTTTACCGCCACAACCCAGCCCATCTCTGGCAGGGAACCCAGGCTCTCCTCCAAGCCATTGCAGGCCGAGGTCACTGGAGATCGCTAGAAGGGGAGTCGTGGCATAACATACAGGAGGACACATGGGAGGAGAGTCCAGGGAGTAGGTTGGGGATGCCAAGGAGGGGCGGGGACCTGTAGGAAGTACCTTGACTGGGAGTCGGGGTGGAGTTACAGAAGCATGAGGGAGGTTCACTGGTGCATTTGAACATCACTAGGTCACACTCAGGTTTCCCTGGTGGCTCTGAGAGTAAAGAATCTACTTGCAATGCAGAAGACCTGAATTCTATCCCTGGGAAAGATCCCCCAGAGAAGAGAATGGCTGCCCACTCCAGGTTTCTTGCCTGAGGAATCCTGTGGATAGAGGAGCCTTGCGGGTTATGGTCCATGGGATCACATAGAGTTGGACATGACTGAGCGACTAACACACCTCTACTCTCTCAGGGGACTAGGCCACTCAAAGGAGGGCAAGAAGGGGAGCTTATGACACGAAACAACCTTATCACACTGATGCAGCTGGTCACCTGGGCAGGGACTCACAGGCTGTTTATGGGGACGGGGAGGCATCAGGAGAATTAAGTTTTAAAAATGTACTATACACACCTTGGCTTGCAGATGGCTGTCTTCTGGCTGTATCCTCACACAACTTTTTCTCTGTCTGCAGGCATCCTTGGTGTCTCTTCCTCTTCTTAAAACGGCACGGATCATATTGATGAGAGGCCTGCCCTTATGACCTCATTTAATCTTCATTACGTCTATCAAGGTTCTGTCTCCAGACTCACACAGGGGGTTAAGGCTTCAACATATGAAACTGGAGCGAGCACAGTTCTCTCCATAACAGCATCTGTGAATTTTTTAAATTCGTTAATTAATTTTTGTCTGTGCCGGGTCCTCACTGCTGCGTGCAGGCCTTCTCTAGTTGCAGCCAGTGGGCTGCTCTTCATTGCAGTGTATGGAATTCTCATTGCAGGAGTGGCTTCTGTTGTGGTGCATGGGGTTCAGGGTACGCAGGCTTTGGTGATTGCAGTTCCGGGGATCAATAGCACAGGCTCAGCAGTTGTGGTGCATGGGCTGAGCTGTCCCACGGCATGTGGAATCTTACCTGATCAGAGGTTGAACCCGTGTCCCCTGCTCCCCCGCGCTGACAGGTGGGTTCTTAACCTCTGGACCAGCAGAGAAGTTCTGTGAGTTTTAATGCAAAGGCTTTTCAGAGCATCCATTCCTGCATCGGGAACTCAAGGCAACTGAAAATGTTGCAGAAAGGGGGACCCCCTCCAGGGCCCAAGAATCTCTTGTCCCACATTAAGAAATGAATTGTCCGAGGAGACACCATGCTGACCAAGCAAGAGACTTTATTGGGAAGGGGCGCCTGGGTGAAGAGCAGTAAGGTAAGGGAACCCAGGAGAACTGTTCGACCACGTGGCTGGCAGTCCCTGGTTTTTTGTTGATGGAATTAGTTTCCAGGTCCTATGTGGCCAATCATTCTGAATCAGGGTCTTTCCTGGTGGTGCACGAATTGTTCAACCAACATGGATTCTAGCAAGGAGATTCTGGGAGGCTGGAAGGACATGTGACATTTTGTTTTGACTTTTCCCAAATTATTCTGATTGGTGGTGGCTTGTTAGTTCCATATTCCTTACCAGGACCTCCTGTCATAAAACAACTCATGCTAATCACTGCTGTGGTACTTGACCAGGATGGGAGGTTTCAGTCAGTGTTTCTTCTAACAAAAGTGCTCTCTGCACATTGGTGCTCTGTTACTTCCCTGTTGCTGGCCTTTGTAGCACATGCAGTGATCTTTAATTGGAGGGCATATCTCAATACCAAACGAGCAACAAGTGGAATTTTGATGATGAGTTCAGATCCCCTGAGGGTTTCCCAAGTGCTGCTGTGATAAAGAATCGGCCTGCTAGTGCAGGGGACACAAGACATGCAAGAGACTTGGGTTTGATCCTTGGGTTGGGAAGATCCCCTGGAGGAGGAAATGGCAACCCATTCCAGTATTCTTGCCTGGAAAATTCTGTGGACAGAGGAGACTGGTGGGCTACAGTCCATGGGGACACAGAGTCAGACCATGACTGAGCATACACACATACACATACACACATGAGATCCACTGACTCCAATGTTTCTAAAGCAGAAATAAGGCCTCTCCCAAACTTTCCTTGCTCCAGGCCCTACACAGTTGCCCACTGCACCAGGAACAGCATCACAGATCCTCAGCTCCTAGATGCGCTGTGCCATCCACCTGTCTCTCTGACCTCATCTCATCCACTCCATGATGCTGCTCCTCTGCTCTGGCTGGTCACACTGGTTTCCTCTTCTTTCCTTGAAAATGCTTAACTGGCCTCTCTCAGGGGACATTTGCATTGGCTGTTCCTTCTGCTCAGAACGCTGTTCCCCATATCATTCCCTGGCACCCCCTTCATTCTTCAGAACTCCACCTCTTTTGTGTTCTGTCCAATAATTCCATTGTTGGGGGTTGTGGGGGAGGCTCCTCTCATGCATCCAATGAGCCAATCTACGGACATCGTCTTAGGGTCCAACAGTTCCACCCAATTCCAACACTATCTACCTGGATACAGTCAGATTCCACAGGCTAAGGGCTCAGTCCTACTGTCCCCCAAAACTTCAGATGCCAGTCGCAAGTCCAGGTTGTTACCTGTACTTCTGACAAACTGGCTGGAAATCAGAGGTTCCCACAACCCCCTCCTCAGGTTCAATTAATTTGCCAGAGTGACTGATACAACTCAGAGAAATATTTCATGTATTAGATTACTGGTTTATTACAAAAGATTTAACTCAGGAACAGCCAGATGGAAGAGATGCACAGGGCAAGGTTTAGAAAAGGGGTGCAGAGTTTCCATGCTCTCTACAAACACTTTCCCCAATTCTCCATGTGTTCACCAACCTGGAAGTTCTCTGAACCTAGTCCTTTTGGGGTTTTACGAAGGCTTCATTACCGAGGTATGATTGATTATATCATGTTACTGAGTCCAAGCTCACTCTGTTCACTGCATGACAGGCTAGTTAACCCAGGCCAGTCAACCTGAGAGACAGGTGCGAAGGCAAGGAACGTGACTTTATTCAGAAAGTCTGCTGACTGAGAAGATGGAAGACTAATGTCTCAAAATAACCATCTTATTGGGGTCTGGATGCCAGGTTCTTTTATAGAACAGAGAGGGGAGAGGTGAGGAAGTAAAGTAAAAAACCCATTAATCTTGCAAATATCTCCTGAAATGGCTAGCCTTGGGGACTGGATGTGTTCATTTCTTCATTCCTGCAGCCATCCACGGGTGGACAGGGACCTGAAAAAAGACATTTGGATTTGATATTCAGGCAGAGGGGCAGGGTTCCCCAAGGCAGGCCATTACGTGTAAATAGTATCCTTTCAGTAAACAAAAGCAATGGGAAGCAAAAGTGAAAGTGAAAGAAACAGATTCAACATGGAGTCAGTTCTTCCTTATCACCATCATGGGCCATGGCTGACTGAACTAATCTTCAGCCCCTTTCCCACCCCTGGGAGGTCAAGCAGTGGGACTGTAAATTCTAACTCTCTAATACAGCTTGTTTCCCCTGGCAACCAGGCCACAGTCTTAGGTGTAGTCCAGAAGTCACCTCATTAACATAAAAATAGACACTTTATCACTCTCCAAACTAGGAAATTCCTAGGGTTTTGAGAACTGCCAGCCAGGATTGTGGACGAAAACCAAATACATATTTCTTATTACAAATCACAGCATTGTACCACTCAAGTGCCACCTCTTTTGAACAGCCTTCCCTCTGTGTCTTAGCCATATTTTGCACCAAATTTAGATTATTCCGTCACTTGTAGGTGGTGGGAGAGATCAGGTGGGTCTGTTCATCTGTTATCTATTTATTGGGATCCTCATTATTTATGAGGGAATGGAGAATCAACAGTAAATAAGACAGATCTTCTTTTCCCCAAAGAACTTACAATTTGGAGTAGGGAGGAAGACAATAAACATAAATGTCCAAATATAATCATCTCTGGTTAGATGGATGCTTTGAAAAAGCAGCATGTAGACTATCAGTCCTTCTGGAAAACTGCTGGAGTAATCCGTATGGCCTAAACATTTATTTCTAAGATTCCACTTGAGTACATGGTTAGGATGTTCATCTTGGGTTGGTTTTCAAACCAACATGTAGTGCTCTGTGCACAAGTTGGAGAAGAATTTTCAGGCATATGGCAGAATGAGAGGAGAATAAAGTTTATCAGAGTGGGAGATGCTGTTAGAACAGCAGACCAGCTCAAGGGAGAGTCAACCCCTTTCTTGGGCTAGTAGCCAATTTTTATAGCTTCAAGACAGAGAAAGTTCCACTGGAATTTGGCATTAGGTGATTGGTTAGGATGCTATCAGCTTCCCAGTTGGCACTAGTGGTAAAGATCCTGCCTCATGATGCAGGAGACATAAGAGACATGGGTTTGATCCCTGGGTCGGGAAGATTCTCCAGAGAAGGGCATGGCAACCCAGGGTAATAGGGTGGGTATTTTACCTAATATGGGGTCAGGGAACTGGCCAGTTTTGATCCAGAGACTCATGGCAACAGTTGTTATGGGGCTTGGTCAGTTCCAGAGAATTTTATCTTGTGACCTTGGTACAGGGTTCCACACCGGTGACCTTGGTATAGGGCTCCATGGAATCTGCATACAACTTTCCATATGGGAATCTGGCTCTGGCTCTGTGTTTGCATGCTTGATCTTTCTGATCTTGTATAGTTACAGATTATAGTGATCTTAAGAAGGGTGAAGGCAGGAAAGTTTCCGTGTGCACAAGAAAAGGAAGGGTGAGTTTTGACAATGGTGTATTCATCCCATATCTAACACTGAGGATGGATCTGTTAACTTGAAAAATAGTCACAACCCAAAAGTTGAGAGTTAAAATTTATTTGGTAGGGATTTTTAAGACTTCAAGCCTTGGACACAGCAGCTCAACTAACACTGAGAGAACTGCTCTGAGGAGATGAGGGGGAGGAACCAGGTTATATAGAAGTTTTGCAACAAAAGGCAGGTAGTCTGAAGATCAAAAGACTATTTTTAATGAAAGAACAGTAGATACCCCAAATTAAGGAATATAGCACTTTTCTATGTATGGGAAGATGCAAGAGGCTCACTGAAATCCTCCCTTTGATAAGCACCTCTGCTGTCTGGGGCCAGCATCCTGTGTTTTTCACATCCTGAGCTTCCTCAGGGCTCATCATAGGGGGTGGCAGTAGTGGGGCTGTTAGATGGTAGGTATTCTTTTCTCCCTGAGTGCCCTCAGGAATCGGGAGCATCACATTGGAGGGCTGCCATCACCGATGACTATGACATCCTTGTTTACTGATGTGGCAGTAGATACTCCATTTCTCAGATCCCTCTACATATGAAGAAAATTTTGTAACAGCTGGTAGAGTACTCTTCTCCAAAGGACTCCTGGGTCTCAACTGGCTATAAACTTGCTATAGACTCAGTGTCTGTGTCCTGTCCACATTCATAATGTTGAAATGATGGTATTTAGAGGTGGGGCCTTTGGGAGATATTTAGGTTCAGATGATGGGATTTGTTGCTGTTGTTTAGTCACTAAGTCATGCCCTACTCTTTGAGACCACATGGACTGTAGCCCGCCAGGATCCTCTGTCCATGGGATTTCCCAGGTAAGAATATTGGGGTGGGTTGCCGTTTCCTTCCCCAAGGGATCTTTCTCAGCCAGGGATTGAACCCAATGTCTCCTGCATTGGCAGGCGGATTCTTTACAACTGAGCCACCAGGGAAGCCCTATGATCCCTTATAAAGGGAGCTCAGCTCAGCTCTCTCTCTTCTCCCCACTGTATGAGGATGCAGTGAGAAAGCAGCTGATTGCAAGCCAGGAAGAGAGCCCTCACAAGAACCCAAGCATTGCTGACATCCTGAGCTCAGTCTTCCAGCCCCTACACTTGTGAGAAAAGAAACTTCTGTTGTTTAAGCCATCTAAACTACAGTATTTTGTTATGACAGTCAGAAGAGATTAAGAGCTCAAATCAGCAAATATTAACCGAGTGTCATAGGGCAATATGCCAGGCCTGGGGGACATAAAATAAAAAGGTCTTTGCCTTCGAAGAGCTCATAGTTCAGTGGTGGAGACTGAAATTTAGATTGCACTACAGACAAAAAATGCTTTCAAGTGACCTCCACTTAGTCTTTTTCCAGGGATTCTTGACACTTTCCCATTTCTTTTGTAAAACCTTGTAGGGGGCTGAACTATGTCTTACTCCAATACCTACGAATGTGGCCTGATTTGAAAACAAGGTCTTGGTAGATATAATTAAGTGTTAAAAATGTGATCATACTAGATTTAGGGTGGATTCTAAATCCAATGATTGGTGTCCTTATGAAAGCAAGGAGAGGGAGATTTGACACACACTCAGAGGAGAAAACCACATAAGGGGGGAGGTAGAGATTGGAATGAGTCCTCTACAAGTCAAGGAACCAGAGGATATCCAGAGCCACAGGAGGTCAGAAAGAGGCATGGTATGTTCTCCTCCAGAAGGAAACAACCCTGCCAATACTTTGATTTTGAACTTCTCCAGGACAGTGAGAGAGTAAGTTTCCATTGTTTAAAGGCATCAACTTTCTCAATCTCAGATGTGCAGATGACACCACTCTAGTAACAGAAAGCAAAGAGGAACTAAAGAGCCTGTTGATGAAGGTGAAAGAGGAGAATGAAAACAGCTGGCTTAAAACTCAACATTCGAAAAGTGAAGACTATGGCATCCCATCACTTTATGGCAAATAGAAGGGGGAAAAGTGGAAGCAGTGACAGATTTTATTTTCTTGGACTCCCAATTCACTGTGGATGGTGACTGCAGCCCTAAAATTAAAAGATGCTTGCTCCTTAGAAGAAAAGCTATGACAAACCTAGGTAGCATATTAAAAAGCAGAAACATCACTTTGTCAACAAAGGTCTGTGTAGTCAAAGCTAAGGTTTTTCCAGTAGTCGTGAATGGATGTGACAATTGGACCATAAAGAAGGCTGAGCCCTGAAGAATTGATGCTTTTGAATTGTGGTGCTGGAGAAGACTCTTAAGAATCCCTTGGACTGCAAGGAGATCAAACCAGTCAATCCTAAAAGAATCAACCCTGGATATTAATTGAGAGGACTGATGCTGAAACTGAAGCTCCAGTACTTTGGCCACCTGATGGGAAGAGCCATTTCATTGGAAAAGACCCTGATGCTGGGAAAGACTGAAGGCAGGAGGAGAAGGGCGTGACAGAGGATGAGTTGGTTGGATGGCATCACCGACTCGATGGACATGAGTTTGAGCAAACTCTGGGAGACAGTGAAGGCCATGGAAATGTGGCATAATGCAGTCCATGGGGTCGCAAAGAGTCAGACACGACTTAGCGACTGAACAAAAACAACTCTGTAGAGCTTTGTCAAGGTTATCTCCTGTTTGTTGGAGGATTGAATGAGCTTAAATGTATAAAGATACTAGATAGTGCCAGGCAGGTGGTGAGTGCTCAGTGAGTACCAGCTATCAGCATTGGGTGATTTGCTCATTCTACAGTTTTTTACTGAGTATCACTTTATGGCCAGCACTCTGATTCTATCTCAATTTTGCATTGAAAGGTTTCAGTAGATTACATGTTCATGTCCACCCACCCCTCCACATTCATATGCTGAAATTCTAATCCCTCATGTGATGGTGTTGGTGAAACGGAGCAGGACTCTATGGTTCTTGCCCCTCATGTCCTCTGCCTCCTTTTTATCTGTGGGAGACCTTTGGCCAAAGAATGGATTTGATCAGAGAAATGAGAAAAGTGCAGAAATAAAGGACACCAAATAATAATAATGCAGTCATTAAGCATGTCAAGGATCTTTAGTTCCTTCTTAAGGGCAATAGATAATATTCTGTGCCATTCACAGTGAGCTGTCTTTTAGATACTGAAACCCCACCCCACCCCACCCCCAAGTTCAAGAAGTTAACGACATGATGACCAGATTGTAGCTAGCCATGACATAAGCTGCCACAATTCTGAGAATCAGCCTCAAGGAAATGGGAACAAACTGACCATGGAACTGAAGATTCACTCTACTTGAGAGTCAAGATGCTCTTGACTGTGGTCAAGATCACAGTCTTGAGTGGTGGTCAGACCACCAATGACTAATTTCAAGATGACTGTCGGAGCTGACTATATTGTTTCTACAAGTAGGCCCCTCCTTCATCCAATAAAAGCTCTTGCTCACTGATCATCAGTGTGTGTGTGTGTGTGTGTGTGTGTTTGGTGGGGGAAGTGGGGGTCAGTTTTCAGACAGGTGTTCACTCCCACCCCCCACCCCAGCCTCCTGGTTGCCAATATCCAAAATAAAGCAACCTTTCCTTTGCACTAACCTGGCCTCTGTATTGACTTTTGAGCACCTAGCAACTGGACACCACTTTTGGTTACACTGGGAAGAATGGAGGCTTTGGAAGGGAAAGAGGTCATGAGAGTGGAGCCGTCATGAATGGGGTTACTGTCCTATAAGAAGGACCCCAGAGAGCTCTCTTGCCCTCCTTCTGCCATGTGAAGACACAAGGAGAAGTTTACCTCCCAGAAGAGGGTCGTCATCAGAACTGGCATCCTGATCTCAGACACCCAGCCTCTAGAACTGTGAGAAATAAATCTCTTTTATGTATAAGCCACCCAGTCTGTGGACCTTTGTTCTATCAGCCTGAACGAACACAGAGGTTTTATGTTCAGTGTGTTATTGGGCATTACCTTGCACGTGAACTACATTGCCAAGGTGCCTTTAGTCTGAAACAAATGTTTGACATCCATAATGACCCAAGATGTCAAAGGGAAAGTGTTAACTGCTCAGTCATGTCCAACTCTTTGACTCCCCATGGACTGTAGAGTGATTAGCCATTTCCACCTCTTCCTGACCCCAGGGATCCAACCCACGTCCCCTGCATTGCAGGCAGATTCTTTACTATCTGAGCCACCAAAGATCTCAAAGAGAATAGAAATATTGCATGTTTATAAACACATTTTTTTTCATATAATTGGAAAAAAGAGTAAATTCCTGGAACATAGAAAACAAAGAATCATCCTTAAGTTGACCATCCATGCTTAGCCACTATTTACATTTTAATGTCTTTTCTTCTGGGCATTTTTTATGCATAGTTTTTTGTTAACATAATTATATACATTCCCTATGTACAATTTTTATCTGTGTTTTTTTCAGTGTCTATTATATCACAAGCATTTTCCATATTATACAGACTTTCACAAGCATTTTCCATATTATACAGACTTTATGAACTTTGCATTTTTACAGTTCCATAATGTTTCATGCTAGGATTATGACATAGATTAGTTAATGAAACATTTAAATTAAAAAAGAATTCTCACTGTACTTATGCTGTTGTGCCGATAATCTTGGTGCATACATCCACCCCTTCTCAGTTCCCAATCCACCACCAGTATTTCCCGTGACTTCATGAAGCGATACACTCCATTGTGTAATTACTGGATCAAACGGTGTGACCATTTTAAGGCACTGGATATGCATTTACAAATCACTCTCTTAAAAAAAGGCTGGGCCAATTTACACTCTGATCTGCAATGTTAAGAAAATACCCATTTTGCCACACTTGTGTTAATATACCTATTAACATTTTAAAAGACCAGCTAATTTAAAAAGCATAAAATGTGATTGTTTTTATTTGCATGGCTTTGATTAGTAGTGATATTGAACATTTCCCCATGTTTTTTAAACAGTAACGTTTTGTCTCCGGGGAAATGTTTGTTTAAGCCGTCTCCCCATTCATCCATGGTATCTCTGTTTCTCTTAAAGATTTGTATTAATTCAAATGTACAGGTACATGGTTCCTTTTGGTTATATCTGCTTCAAATGTGTTTCCCTGTTTGTTGTTTTCCTTTTAAGTTTGATTAGTTTTTTTTATGGGCAGAAGATTTAAATTTTTTGTAACCACATCTACCCATCTTTTCCTTTGTGATTTTTTAAACTCTTTTCTAAATCTAGACACTCCACTTTGCAGAAGGTGATAAGTATTCGTTTTTCTTATAATTTATTTATACTTTGATTAAAAAATAGCTCTTTGATCTATTTGGAATTTGTTTTATTGCATAACATTGAAGACACTTTTCACATAATCATTTGTCCCAATACAAATTATTCAATACCCTTATTTTTCCTCTCTTTATTATATACTGAATTCTCCCATATAGTGGAGTATAATCTAAGCTATCTGTTATGTCTTGTTGAACCGTTGTACCACATTGTTTAAATGACTGTATTTGCAAAGTCTGTTTAAATATCTGTTAATGCTGGTACTAGGGTGGTTCAGGTTAAGGAGAGATATCTGGAATAAAGTATCTTTTCTCTTTCTCCTGCCTCATAGCAAGAAACCTGTCAGAAGACAAGCAATGGTGACGTGACATTACCATGTAGTAGTAGTTTAGTCTCTAAGTCGTGGCCGACTCTTGCGACCCCGTGGACTGTAGCCCGCCAGGCTCCTCTGTCCATGGGATTTTCCAGGCAAGAGTACTGGAGTGGGGTGCCATTTCCTTCTCCAGGGGATCTTCCCGACCCAGGAATTGAACCCAGGTCTCCTGCATTGCAGGCAGATACTTTACTGACTGAGCTATGAGGGAAGCCTGACATCACCATAAAACAAAGAATAATGCTAATCCCAGCAAATGTGTCCACCTTAAATGATTTTTGGATCTTTTGTTATTTCAACTTTATTGAGGTATATTTCCTATACAGTTATAAGATTTTAAAAGTGTACATCATGGTATTTTGATACACATTTACATTTTGAAAGGATTTCCCTGACGTAGTTAATTAACACATCCATTACTTCACATATTTTTCTTTTTTCTTTTTTTTCGGTGAGAACATTTAAGTTTTGTTCTCTTAGCAAATTTCAGTTATACAATACAGTGTTTTCAACTCTAGTCACCATGTAATTCATTTTCTAACTGAAATTTTGCACTCTTTTACCAACTTCTCCCCATTTCTCCTATCCCCAGCTTTTAGCAACCAGATTTCTAATCTATGAGTTTGACTTCTTTTTTTTAGATTTTACATATAATGATACCTGTAGTATTTGTCTTTGGCTTGTTTTACTTAGCATAATGCCCTCAAGTTCCTCCCAATTTATAAAAAATAGCAAGACTTCCTTCTTTCTCAGGGTTGAACAATATTCCATTGTATAAATATACCACATCTTTATCCATCTATCCTTTGACAGACAGATCATTTTCATATCTTGGCTATTGTGAATAATGCTGCCATGAACATGTGAATGCAGATACCTCTTTGAGACAGTGATTTCATTTCCTTTGGATGCATACCGAGAAGTGGAATGGCTGGTAGCTCTCTTTTTAATTTTTTGAGGAACCTCTGTACTGTTTTCCATGGTGGCATTTTACATTCTGACCGACAGTGCACAAGGGTTCCCTTTTCTCCACATTCTCATCAACATTTGGTATCCCTTGCCTTCTTGAGGACAGCCATCCAAATAGGTGGGAAGGGATCTCTCACAGTGGTTACTTTGCATTTCCCTGATGACTAGTGATGTTCAGCATCTTTTCATGGGCCTGTTGACCATGTTAATCTGATGTCTGAAGGTCATTTGTGTCTAGCTCTCTTCTGTGGCCCACCCTGACACCTGCTCTTGTTACTCCAAGTTGGGACTAGGAGTTGAGAGAGGATGGACTTCCTGGAGGGGCTTCCCAGGTGGCGCAGTTGTGAAGAATCTGCCTGCAAATGCAGGAGACACAAGAGACAAAAGAGACATGAGTTCGACCCCTGGGTTGGGAAGATCCCCTGGAGAAGGAAATGGCAACCCACTGCAGTATTCTTGCCCAGGAAATCCTATAGACAGAGGAGCCTGGTGGGCTACAGTCCATGGGATCGCAAGGATGACTGAGCACGCACACAGGAGCTTCCTGGAGGCAAGTTTTATTCTCATCCTCCCCACGTGCAGCACTGTAGGTCCTCGAGCATCCAGAGCTCAGTCCTTCACTGATTTTTCTTCCGTTTTCCTCTACCTTGTCAACTACAAACGGGCACCTGCCTCTCCTCTGCAAGGGTTAAACCATGTGCTGCTGCAGCTGCTGATTTTTAACACCCATGAAAGGAGTTCAGGGTGGAGGGTAGAAATGAGACACTCTGTGCTCAGCCAGGGTAGGGGTTGGGGGGCTGGAACTGGCAGGACAGGTCTTCAGATAATTAGATACTTTTAGGAGCCAGTTTTATGAGCCCAATTCTTGTATCTCCTTATATCTAGAAAAGCACTGAAACCCTTTATGGTGATAACTGTTTCTTGTGACTAGCGGAAAGGTTCATGAGAAGAGCAGAAACCTTCTGGGAAAATAAGATCACATGTACTCTCCCTTCACCAAAATCACATATATACTAACCTTTCCCCCAAGCCTCCTTGAGCAGTTTCTCAGAACTATCTGAAGTATTGTTTCCTGGGCTGCTGTCCTCATTTTTTTTAAAAAGTATGTATTTATTTATTCAGCTGCACTGGGTCTTAGTTGCAGCATGTGGGGTCTTCATTATACTCTTCATTATACCATGTGGAATTTTTCGTCATGGCATTGTGGCTTAGTTGTCCAGTGGCATGTGGGATCTCAATTCTGGTTATGTGGGATTGAACCAGTGTCCTCTGCATTTGAAGGTGGATTCTTAACCACTGGACCACCAGTGAAGTCCCTGAAGTCCTCATTTTGCGCCCAATAAAACTTAATTTGCAACACTCACCATGTGCATTTTTTAAAATCGACAACCTGAATCTCCTTCTTCCCCTCCAGCCTGACACAAACCTCTTGCCATCACAGGCATCCACTGATTTGCCTTTTTTTCTCAGAGGATTGCATTTCTCCTGATATTAGCCAGGTGCCCCTCCCAAGGTGAAAACCTTATCCTTAAATCCTTGGAATACATCTTTGTCTACTCTCTTTCAGACCTGATGATTTTCATATTTTGCTACTTCTAATTTTCCTCATGTACTCTCAGGTGCTTTGCTATACAGAGTGGGGGATGGGAAGAGCTAAATTAGAGGGATATAGAACATATGATAGGAAAGGGGGACCAAGGAGCTGTTCCAGAAGAAAACCTTCTCAGTCATCTGAGTGGAACTCCGCGTGTCTCAGAAGTTTAAAGGAGCAATATTCAATACACATGCTGCCTACGACACTCAGGCAGGAACCTCTAGCAGACAGGGCAAGCAGATCACAGGAAATTAACACTCCACCACGTCTGCAGGCCAGCCCAGACGTGTCATCCTCTCATCGAGCTATAGGAGTTGATATTCTCTGTGTAGCAGTTTAAAAATGAATTCAGATTCTGAAAGGAGCATGCTTTCAAAATTCATCAGAACGAGTCCATGAAAGATCTGAGCAGATCACACCACTATGGATCAGGTATCAGCAAAGGTGACAGGTGTAATAAAAATATTCAGGCAGGATTTACTTATTCACTTAGTTAGTCATTCGTTCAGTCATGCAACAAATGCTTATCAAATTCCTACTCTATGCCAGGTATTTTTCTCATCCTAGGAACTTGAGATCCAGGGGTGAAATCAACCTGGTCTCCTGGCGGACGCATTCTAGCCAAATCAAATGGAGGAGACAGGTAACATAATGCATTCTTTCTCCTTCTATCTTTTATTTTTCAACCTTCTGCATTAATGCTTATAAATGAAATGTGGAAATCAATTCTGGTGGCAGTTTACCGGTAATCAGTAGAGGTACTTTCCACACAGGCAATGCTACTGGAAGCGATGTGGTGAATATGTATTGTGACTCTTATAAATATGTTTCTGCTCAGCACTGCCTCTTGAAAAGGAGTGATTTTACACCCACTGAGCTATTTTGCTGATATAACAACCGAAAGACAGATAACAGTTTTGCCCACATGCGATCAGGGAAATGGGAGACGTCCAAGGGGGATTCTTTTTAAAATTATTTTTACTGTTCTTATTAAAATTTTTTTCTTTTTAAATTAATTAATTTTGTTTGGCTATCCTAGGCCTTCTTCATTGCTGTGCAGAGACTTTCTCTAGTTGTGGTGAGTAGGGGCTACTTCCAAGTCGCTTCTCATTGTTCGTGAACTTCTCATGGGCTTCTCATTTTGGCGGTTTCTCTTCTTATCGAGCACAGGTTCTAGGCATGTGGGCTTTGGTAATTCTGGTGCTGAGGCTTAGTTGTTCTGTGGCATGTGGAATCTCCTCGCACCAGGGACCGAACTCCAGTCCCCTGCACTGGCAGGTAGAGGTTTTAGCCACTGGACTACCAGAGAAATCCCAAGGGGAAGTCTTGTCTTGTGGAGCCACTCAAAATATCAAGTCATTTGAAAAACAAAGAAAAAATTTTTTTCCTTTCCCCAAGAGGTTAAAAAGGGAGGGGGAAAAAAAACCTAACGTTCAAACAAGGAAGATTCAAGATTAGTTATAGATACTTTGTGGGCTTAACTGAGAGTTGGGAAATTCTTAATTATAAGTTACAATCTCTTGACTTCTTTATTTGATTTGGCAAATCCATACTTAGCCATGGCTTATTATCGGCCTCACACAGTGTTTGGCGTAGAATGCACTCTAAATGAGTTTCTTTCGTTTTTTTTTTTTTTTAACAAACACTGTGACAGATTCTGGAGATATAAGATATTGCCATTAACCTTGCTGCTGCTGCTAAGTCATGTCAGTCGTGTCCGACTCTGTGCGACCCCATAGACGGCAGCCCACCAGGCTCCCCCGTCCCTGGGATTCTCCAGGCAAGGACACTGGGCCATTTCCTTCTCCAATGCATGAAAGTGAAAAGTGAAAGTGAAGTCGCTCATTTGTGTCCGACTCTTAGTGAGTCGGACAGCCCACCAGGCTCCTCCGTCCATGGGATTTTCCAGGCAAGAGTACTGGAGTGGGGTGCCATTGCCTTCTCCTGCCATTAACCTTAAGGAGATCATAATTTAGGGTGGAAAACAGTTTCGTGAACAGCTAACTCTAATGTAAGAGTGACCAAAGCCTGTTGAACTCTTACTATATTCCAGGCACCAGGCTCAAAACTTATTGCCTGCTACTGCCTTTAAATCTTATAACAATCCTATGAAATGGGCACTAATGTCTTTTTAGGTTAATGATGAGGACACAAATGCTGAGACAGGTTCACAATGTTATGAACTGCGATTGGAACCCAGATCTTTGGGATTCAAATATCCACTTGCTTGCGTACCTAGCTGCCTGGCCTCTCTTGCCTTCTCTGTGGCCTTGCAGATGTGAGTGATGTATCTAGAAGGCAGGACAGGGAAGGCTGCTGGTTCTCCTGGAGAAGGGTCTAGAAAATGTTCACAGGGAAAATGCATTTCACTTGGCATCTTGAATGTTTCAAGCGCAGGTGAGCTGAGTGATTTGGCACGCCATTAATTGAGATAAATGACATGGGACACTGGACATGGTATCACCTCATTTTGCTGGTCTGGTTTTGTCCTGGTGACCACATCCAGGAACCTGCAAGCTCATCCATCTCATCAGGCACTTCAGTGTCTGAGTTGAGAGAACTTGGCCCCTCCTTCCAGCTCCTCTTCCCTGACCAGCGACTGAGGCTGTCTCCCTGACAGTCTGGCTTTCCTCCCTGTCTGGATGCCTTCCCCATCTCCCTTTCTATTGTGACTTCACACAGGGCTGTGCTGACTTTGGGCTGAGCTACCACTTCTGTTATTGACACAACCTCACTGGAAAATCTGCCCTGTCTTCTAGGCTTTCTCTCTTCATCTGTAACCAACTCTCACTCTGCACTCCCCTCAGTGTGGATTCCAGCGCAGTGGTTCTGTCAAGTCCCAGCTAATGGCCTTTTCATTCCCCTTCTATCATGCAGCTCACCCCACTTCAGACTTTAGGAAAAAGGCTACAGCACCACTCTCAGAGCTGGGCAAGAGGGATCCCCGTGCTATGGAGGCCCCATTCTGGTTCCTGTCTGCCTACCTCCCCTCCCCGCACCACACACACACACACACACACAGTATGAAAAACTGTCACAAGGTCCTATGGTAGAGCACAGGGAACCACATTTCATATCCTGTGATAAACCACAGCAGAGAAGTATATGAAAAAGAATGTATATATATATGTATCTACAACTGAGTCACTTTGCTGTACAGAAATAATTGATACAACATTGTAGATCAACTATAATCAACAACAGCAACAACAAATTAACATGCCAAAGAACATACGTATCCGGAGAGAGTGCTTTCCTAGACCATACTCTGCTCGTCAGAATCCTGCATTTCCTGGTTCAAATGGCCCCATGCTCACATTCAAGGCCTGTTTGGGAGTTTTTCTGTGTCTGTGTTTCAGAGGCTGGGCTGGTGGGTTTGTGCCTTTTGAGGCCCGAGGGCTGTTTGAAGCAGAGTGTGGATGGTCTTGGACATGCAGGCTAGGGGATCCACAGGCTTATACGAGAGGATGTGGTGTAGAACAGAGCTGAGAGAGGGCCCAGGGCTCAGAGTTGGCTTTTACCATACATGGAATGGGTTTGAGAATTCTGCATGAGAACTTGGCCTTGAGGTTGTTATGAAGGTAGAGCGTATTTTATTTAGGTTTTCTTTTTGTAACAGTTTAGCATATGGTATAAGGGTCTTATGTTCTTACTCTTGCTCTTGACTCTTGTAAATGTTAGAGATGGGCTCACATTGTACAGTTATCTTTCATAAAGGAGCCAAATCTGGTAAATTTTATTTTCTCCCAGGGAGAGGTGTTTCATGGTGTATGTCTTGCCAACATGAAGATACTAGTTCTGGGCACAGCCACAAGATGCCAGATGGTACCCAGGTACCAAATGCTAATCATTGATGTATTGTACCATTTAGAGCCTAGAGAATCCTCAGTGCTTTCTATGTGGCCCTGCAGTAGCTCATGAGACATGGAAAAGATTTACTGCCTTGTTTAAACAGAAAGGGGGCTTCCCAGGTGACTCAATGCTAAAGAACCTGCCTGCCAATGCAGGAGATGTGGGTTCGATCCCTGGGTCAGAAAGACCCTCTAGAGAAGAAAATGGCAACCCATTCCAAAATTCTTGCCTGGGAAATCCCATGGACAGAGGAGCCTTGTGGGCTATAGTCCATGGTGTCGAAAAGAGCTGGGTGTGACTTAGCGACTAAACAACAACGTGGTAAGCCATGCATCTTCATATATAACTTACATGAGCCATGTTTTATGAAATATTATTGGGTATGATATCATTCTTTCTTCACTCAACTTCTTGGAAATAAGCCAAATAGAGGTCATACATACATAGTTCTTATTACATTGCTTCTGTTAAGAGATCTTGTAGTAGTTATACACTGCTGTGTAAGAAATTGCCCCCCCCACCACCCGCCACCCCAAACTCAGCAGCTTAAAACAGCAGCATGTAGAAATTGGGGTGTGGCTTAGGTGGGTCCTCTGGCTGAGCATCTCTCATGAGACTATAGTCAAGGTGTGGTCAGGGCTTCACCGTGAGGCTCAAAAAGGGGGAAAGGAGTCCTCTTTCAAGCTCACTCATCTGGCTGTTGGTGAGATTCACATGCTCACTGGCTGTGGGACTGAGGCTGTGCTCAATTTCTGCCACATGAGTCTCTCCACAGGGCAGTTCACAACAGGGCAACTTGCTTCAGCAGAGGAAGATGAGAATAAAGCTAGAGAAAGAAAGTGTCAGCAAGACAGAAGTCATCATGTTTTCTTGGAGGTGACTATGGAATACAGAATTATAAGACATTCCCCTGGTGTACACGTCCTGTATGACCCAGGAGTGCAAATATGATGGGATGGTACTCCCATGATTCTATTACATCATATGGCCCAAAGGGTCTTGCAAATATAATTAAGGTCTCAGATCAGTTGACTTAAAGATAGGGAGATTATCCAGGTGGAACTGACCTGATCACATGAGATCTTTAGAAGGGTAGATACCACATGTATATTTAAGGAGGCTGGTCTCAAGGTCAGAGATGAGGGAAGTAGGAGATTCAAGCACAAGAAGGATTAGACATGCTCTCACTGACTTGAAGATGGAAGAGGCTAGGTGGTGAGGAATGCCGGGGCCCCTGGCAGCTGAGAAGAGCCCACAGATGATAGCTAGCAGGGGAACAGGAACCTCAGTTCTACAATCACAAGAATTGAATTCTGCCAACAGCAAGAATGAGCTTGCAGGTAGATTTTCCTCCAGAATCTGTAGACAAGGACTCAGCCTGACTGACAACTTGATTTCAAACTCATGGCACTTAGAGCAGAGAACCCAGCTAACCTATACCCAGAGTCCTGGCCATGAAAGAAAGTGAGAGTGAAGGTGAAGTCGCTCAGTCGTGTCCAACTCTGCGACCCCATGGACTATAGCCTACCAGGCTCCTCAGTCTACAGAATTTTCCAGGCAAGCATACTGGAGTGGGTTGTCATTTCCTTCTCCAGGGGATCCTACCAGCGCAGGGATCGAACCCGGGTCTCCTGCACTGCAGGCAGACGCTTTACCGTCTGAGCCACCAGGGAGGCCCTGAAAGAGTGAGGTAATAAATGTGTGTGGCTTTAAGCTTCTCTCTGTGGTGATTTGTTGTGCCCTGTTGTA
The DNA here is from genome assembly GCF_032452875.1 of Bos javanicus. Taxonomy (NCBI): domain Eukaryota; kingdom Metazoa; phylum Chordata; class Mammalia; order Artiodactyla; family Bovidae; genus Bos; species Bos javanicus. The sequence continues at coordinate 23,133,419 of NC_083892.1, forward strand.
GTCTGGACTGTATCTCCTTCTACCCTCAGATTCACATCTGAAAGCCCTAACCATGGCCCCACCCCCCGCCCTTGAAGGTAAGGCCAATAAGGAAGTAACTGAGGTTGAATAAAGTCATAGGGTGGGACCCTCATCCAATAGGGTTAGTGTCCTTAAAAGAAGAAACACCAGGGAGCTGGCTCACTCTTTCCATACACACTCACCAGAGGAAAGGCCATGAAGGGATGCAGTGAGAAGGTGGCCATCTGTGAGCCAGAAAGGGAGCTTTCAGCAGAAACCAGATTGGCTTGGACCTGATCTTGGTCTTCTAGGCACCAGAACTGTGGGAAAATAAAGGTCTGTTGTTCAAGCCACTCATCTGTGGTATTTTTTTCTGCAGCCAAAGCTGACTAATGCATGCAAATATAGGAAACCTACTTTCCTTCACTGTTGCTACTTTATTCATTAAAGGCAAGCCACTAGATTGAGCCTACACTTGGGAAGAGGGGTTCTACAGAGTGTGACACCAGGTAGTGGGGATTCTTGGGTGCCACCTTACATGTCTGTCACAGATTTAACATAAATACAACAAAACAAAAATATCATTTAGCACATATGCCAGACATCAAGTAGGTGAACTGCTGTCATGGATAGCAATGCTGAGACTACTGGGGGTAATTCCAGTCCTAAACACAATGTACTCCTTGTCCAGTTGTGGCATTTTTCTATTCCCCAAGTGGGCATGGCAAATCATGGGGCATCTTGCTCCTCTGTTTATCTGGGTGGCAATGTGGCACAGAGGTACTTGACATATGATAAATTCAAGTCCCAATGCTACTCCTCACTAAGTATGTGGTCTTGAGCAAATTGCTTATATATTCTGAACCTTTGTTTTCTAGCATGTAAAATGGGCATAAAAAAGAGTACTTGACCCAGAACATCATTACGAGGAATAACTATGTTGCTGCTTGCAGATTTAGAGCACAGGGCCCAGCACATAGTAAATGATTAAAATTTTTATTTATGTTAACAAAATTTAATCTGAGTAAATTTTAAAGATCTTGTTGGCTTTATTCAACGATTCACAAATTGGACAGCATCCAATCTAGCAGATGGAAAGAAGCTCCAAAGAGCTGTACAAGGCAAGGGATTTTATAGGCAAAATGAGCAAGGAAGTTGGATAAGACAAAGAGGCACTTGGTTATTGCAAGATTACTTTCCTACTTGGAATGGCAGGGGTTTATCAGGAGATGACCTAGCTAATTCTCATCATGTGATTCCTGAGTAGCTGGTTTAAGATTCCACTTCTGGGAGAACTAATACGTTAGCTGAGTCTAGGTTTGTTGATGTGGGGCTTAGTACAAGTGACTCCATTTTGGGCCTGTTGTCTTGTCTATTATTATCATTATTATTTTGGCTGCTCTGGGTCTTCTTTGAGGCATGCCAGCTTTCTCTAGTTGCAGCACATGGAGACTTCTCTACTTGTGGCACGAAGGCTTGTTTAGTTTTGAAGCATGGGCACTTCGCCTCTAGAGTGTGTGGACTCAGTGGTTGGGGCACATGGGCTTAACTGCCCCTGTCATGTGAGATCTTGGTTCCTGAACTAGAGATCCAATCAGCACCCCCTGCTTTGGAAGGCAGATTCTTAATCACTAGACCACCAGAGAAGTCTCAACATCTGGTATTAATGTCATTATCAGGAAGGTCTCCTGGACTACCTAAAATGCCACAGACTTGTGATGATGTCTGCCTTTCACTGGAGCAAAGAGTTGATCATGTTCATAGATATTATTTCATTTAATGACATGGGTATTTATTATCCCCAACTTACAAATAGCAAAATTATTAACCCCTAAGGAGGCTGAACAGTATCCCACAGCAATTTAGCGATGAAGTCAGGATTCAAACTGAGGTTCCATGACTCTGAATCCCGTTGCTTCCCACTCCACCATGCTGTCTTTATTGATGTCCTGGGTTTCATGGGGCTCCAGATTTCAGTACCAGCAGGTCACATTAAAGAGCTCATTCTCTTTAATGGAGAGTACTTTTGGCCCAAGCAGAGGTTTTTGTTTATCTAGGATTCCCAGGTCATCAGGACAACTGAAATTATTTACCTTTTTTTTTTTTCTTTGTAGCCTTCCTCACTTCTCCTTTTTATAATCTATTATCTCAAAAAGCCTGGCCTGCTATGAGGATTCCACACAGCTCTCTGGGAGAACATGTGAGTGGTTGGAAGTCAAATTCTCCAGGTCCTTCCCTGCCTGGCCTTACCTACAGTCCTGGGACGCTGCATCTGAGGCTGAATGTGGGGGTGAGGGAGGTTGCTGTTGTTGTTCAGCTGCTAAGTCTCATCCGACCCTTTGTGACCCCACGGACTGCGGCCTGCCAGGATCCTGTCCTTCACTATCTCCTGTAGTTTGCTCAGATTCATGTCCATTACATTGGTGATGCCATCTAAGCATCTCAACCTCTGCCCCTTCTCTTTTTGCCTTTAATCTTTCCCAGCATCAGGGTCTTTTCCAATGAGGTGGGGCGGGGGAGGGCTGGGTCTAAATTCCTCCACCCCCATCGGTGCCGGTGCCGCTGGGCCTCTGGGGGCACTGTAGGGATGCAGTCCATTAAGGAATTAGCTTGGTGCTAATGCTTTCCACTGAGAAGAGCTATTCTACTGGGACCTCCTGAGGGGTAGCTGAAAGTGCTTCATTCCTATTCATTCTATTCTCTGCATTCCCTGATTTAATGAGGTCTTTACTTCTGCCTTTAAAGAGAGTTTTCATCCCTGTGGAGTCTGGCTGTTAGCTGGAATTTGAATACAGAAAGGAGCTTGGAAAGAAGGGGTGAGAAAGACCAGAAGGGTAACCCCACACACACTGAGAAGGAGCTGGCTGTCCTGGCTCCCCATCTTTGGTAGGCCCCACCTCTACCTTTCCCCAAATTCCAAATTTGGGGTCTCAAAGACCTCCCACCTCCTGAATGAACGTGCCCCAGTACCGGGGAGACTTCCTCTGGGGCAGAGAGTTTATTAATAGTCTCCACCCCCAGACTGTTAGGGAGCATAATGAATTCATATTCTCAGAAAATAGAGCCAACACAATAACTGGGCCTCTGACTGCCTCCCTCATCCTTGTTCCTTCCCAGGCTCTGTTGCTAGCAATCAGACACCCCTCACTGGACTGAGAGTTCCAGGAGATCCCTAGTTGCCCACAGAGTATTCAAGGCAGAACTTCTGGAATATGGAATTTCACTCAATGTTTAATCCACTCAAGCAACAGGGCTTCTGGCTTGATTGACCTCCCAGTAATACTGTTAAATGCTCTAGACTCACCTTTATTTATTTATTTTTAAAAATATTTATGCATTTGTTTATTTGACTATTGGGTTTTTCTTGCAGCCTGTGGTATCTTTGTCCCATCATGAGAGATCTTTCCTTGAGGTGCACGGACTCTATTTTTGCAGCACACAGGCTCCAGAGCACCCAGGCTCAGTGGTAGTGGCTCATGGGCTTAGTTGCTCTGCTACATGTGGGATCTTAGTTTCCTTCAGATCAGATCAGATCAGATCACTCGCTCAGTCATGTCCGACTCCTTGCGACCCCATGAATCGCAGCACGCCAGGCCTGCCTGTCCATCACCAACTCCTGGAGTTCACTCAGACTCACGTCCATCGAGTCAGTGATGCCATCCAGCCATCTCGTCCTCTGCCGTCCCCTTCTCCTGCCCCCAATCCCTCCCAGCATCAGTCTTTTCCAGTGAGTCAACTCTTCGCATGAGGTGGACAAAGTACTGGAGTTTCAGCTTTAGCATCATTCCTTCCAAAGAAATCCCACGGCTGATCTCCTTCAGAATGGACTGGTTGGATCTCCTTGCAGTCCAAGGGACTCTCAAGAGTCTTCTCCAACACCACAATTCAAAAGCATCAATTCTTCGGTGCTCAGCCTTCTTCACAGTCCAACTCTCACATCCAAACATGACCACAGGAAAAACCATAGCCTTGACTAGACTAACCTTTGTTGGCAAAGTAATGTCTCTGCTTTTGAATATGCTATCTAGGTTGGTCATAACTTTCCTTCCAAGGAGTAAGCGTCTTTTAATTTAATGCCTGCAGTCACCATCTGTAGTGATTTAAACCCATGTACCCTGCATTGCAAGGAGGATCCTTAACCACTGGACCACCAGGGAAGTCCCTAGGCTCACCTTAAGCTCAAACTCAGCATAACTCTCTGGAGCCCTATTACTCTTCTGTAACCACATTCTGTAACCACATCCATTTGACTCCTAAATATTCCCCAGCTGACTGGACTTGATACCATGGCCTAAATGATCACTTCCCCATCCTTTACAGATGCCTCCAAGAATTAGTGCTGAGGAAGGAAGTCATAGAGCCTTGGGCTCTGCCTACATTGTCTAGTCCTCCTGTCTGTGCCAAGTCAGTTTTATCAGTGCCAGTCCCAATTTTCTACCATCATCCTACAACATCAAAAGAAATCTAAGAAACTGATTTATTCTTTGCTCTGCTTTATATCTTTCTTTTTTTTTGGAATATATCTTTCTTATAACTGATACATTTCTTTCAACCTGGAATGGACTTACCAGTAACAGAATGGAGCTGACATTAACCTCTGGAAGAGCTTGATGCAATAAGCCACTGCAGAAGACTGCCTTGACATAAGTTGCTGGTAATCAGTCACTAGGTACCAGATTCAGAGTCCCAGGTGATCTTTCAGTGCCCACAGAGCCTGGAAGCAGCACTTCTGGCATATAGGGCTCCACCCAGTTTTTATTTCATTCAAGAGACTGGAACTCCAGCTTGATTGGCCATGCCACAGTCCTGTCAGTGATCCTCCTTAATGGCATAGACTCAGCTTTAGCCACAAGTTCAACCCCAGCCTGTCTAGATCCCTTAGATGTGCTTCAGTTCAGTTCAGTTCAGTCCAGTCATTCAGTCATGTCTGACTCTTCGTGACTCCCATGGACCACAGCACACCAGGCCTCCCTGTCCATCACCAACTCCCGGAGCTTACTTAAACTCATCTCCATTGAGTCGATGATGCCATCCACCCATCTCATCCTCTGTCGTCCCCTTCTCCTCCTGCCTTCAGTCTTTCCCAGCATCAGAGTCTTTTCCAATGAGTCAGCTCTTTGCATCAGGTGGCCAAAGTATTGGAGTTTCAGCTTCAACATCAGTCCTTCCAATGAACACTCACGACTGATCTCCTCTAGGATGGACTGGTTGGATCTCCTTGCAGTCCAAGGATGTCAAGGGTCTTCAACACCGCAGTTCAAAAGCTTAGGTGCTTAGGTACTCAGAAACTGAGTAGCAGGGAGAAGTAAACCAAGATATGGCATGATGGAAGACTGGAGCACCACCGTGAACTCAGGCTGACCCTGACACTCTCCAAGAGGGACAGGCTGACACTCTGCAAGAGAGTGACAAAGTGATTCGGATTCTTCTATCAGCTAGTGTTTGAAGTCAGGCAACCGTAGGCAGTGGTATTATTGGAAAACAGTTCCTTCTTGACATCACCTGCCATCATCTGAAGCTAAGTGTGGCTCTTCGCTTTAGCACTTTAGTACATTGGAATCTTGAAGGCAGCTTTTGAAATTTCAAATGCATGGTCTCCATAATGAGAACTACTGGCCAAAAGAGAATAGGATTTAGAGCTTGGTGGATGCTGTGAAAGTGCTGCACTCAATATGCCAGCAAATTTGGAAAACTCAGCAGTGGCCACAGGACTGGAAAAGGTCAGTTTTCATTCCAATCCCAAAGAAAGGCAATGCCAAAGAATGCTCAAACTACCGCACAATTGCACTCATCTCACACGCTAGTAAAGTCATGCTCAAAATTCTCCAAGCCAGGCTTCAGCAATATGTGAACCGTGAACTTCCTGATGTTCAAGCTGGTTTTAGAAAAGGCAGAGGAACCAGAGATCAAATTGCCAACATCCGCTGGATCATGGAAAAAGCAAGAGAGTTCCAGAAAAACATCTATTTCTGCTTTATTGACTATGCCAAAGCCTTTGACTGTGTGGATCACAATAAACTGTGGAAAATTCTGAAAGAGATGGGAATACCAGACCACCTGATCTGCCTCTTGAGAAATTTGTATGCAGGTCAGGAAGCAACAGTTAGAACTGCACATGGAAGAACAGACTGGTTCCAAATAGGAAAAGGATTTTGTCAAGGCTGTATATTGTCACCCTACGTATTTAACTTCTATGCAGAGTACATCATGAGAAACGCTGGACTGAAAGAAGCACAAGCTGGAATCAAGATTGCTGGGAGAAATATCAATAACCTCAGATATACAGATGACACCACCCTTATGGCAGAAAGTGAAGAGGAACTAAAAAGCCTCTTGATGAAAGTGAAAGAGGAGAGTGAAAAAGTTGGCTCAAAGCTCAACATTCAGAAAATGAAGATCATGGCATCTGGTCCCATCACTTCATGGCAAATAGATGGGGAAATATATGGGGAAACAGTGGAAACAGTGTCAGACTTTATTTTTTGGGGCTCCAAAATCACTGCAGATGGTGACTGCAGCCAACTGAGTGCTCCTTACTTGCAAGGAGTAAGTAAAAGACGCTTACTCCTTGGAAGGAAAGTTATGACCAGCCTAGATAGCATATTCAAAAGCAGAGACATTACTTGGCCAAGAAAGGTCCATCTAGTCAAGGCTATGGTTTTTCCTGTGGTCATGTATGGATGTGAGAGTTGGACTGTGAAGAAGGCTGAGTGCCAAAGAATTGATGCTTTTGAACTGTGGTATTGGAGAAGACTCTTGAGAGTCCCTTGGACTGCAAGGAGATCCAACCAGTCCATTCTGAAGGAGATCAGCCCTGGGATTTCTTTGGAGGGAATGATGCTGAAGCTGAAACTCCAGTACTTTGACTCATTAGAAAAGACCCTGATGCTGGGAGGAATTGGGGGCAGGCGGAAAAGGGGATGCCAGAGGATGAGATGGCTGGATGGCATCACTGACTCGATGGATGTGAATCTGGGTGAACTCCGGGAGTTGGTGATGGACAGGGAGGCCTGGCGTGCTGCAATTCATGGGGTTGCAAAGAGTCGGACACGACTGAGCGACTGAACTGGAACTGAACTGGTGGCAATCAGATTGAAGGTACCAGCTCTGGCTTGGGAAAGGAATATGAAGCAGAAGAAGAAAGCAAACCTAATCACAGACTAGGCCAACCTATACCAGTTTCTTGACATTTCTCAGGTCTACCAGTCGTAGACTGGTACATCTACATACATCTACCTGGATGTATTGGGGACTGACATTTTGTTAACACCACTCTTCCCATTAAAATTACATCTGTAATAATATTCTCTGACATAAAACCATTCTAGGAGTCTCCTTTAAATTGTTACAATAAGAGGACACTATAGACCTGAGATGCGTAGAAGAAAAAATGGGCCGTTGAAGAGCCTTCTTTTTGAGTGCAATGGGCCAAGTGCCTTCTTTTTAGAGTTAACTAGGAAAGAAAACCATCTGAAAACAAACCCTGCAGACGATGGTGATGTGCAGAGAGAGGATTGAGCCTGGAATGTGGTACAGGAGGTAAGCAATGCTAATGGCCAAACAATAATCCATTAGCTTGCAGAGTTGAGCAACTATTGGGTTTGCTATCAACCATATCCAAGTGAGAGCCCTTCAGGGATACACAGTGGCTGTCAGTCCTCGGAATAAAGCTGTGTGAGGCTGCTGATGTCTTTGGCTGGTTTCATTGAGCAGATGTTGCCTAACACAGCTCAGCCTCATTTCCATAGAAGCAGCCCATGCCTGTCCCAGGCAGCCTCTGAGCAAGAGTCTTTGCTTCCCCAGAAGCGGTGCCTTGGTTCTAGGTGAGGATGGAGGAGGGTGCAGGGACTGTTCCTAAAACCAATTTTTTTGGTGGAGGGGGGAACAAACTTACCACTTAACCCTATACTTTTCTCATGGCTAACGTGTTGTCCCTCACAGTCCTGCTTTTTGCTGGGACAGTACAAATAATCTTATGTCTATTTATGCAGAATATTTATCAAATGTCTACTTTGGAAAAGGACTATTTTAGGCATGGAGGATGGAAGTGTGAGCACAATAGATAAGCTTCTGCCATCAGAGGGCTAATAGTCTAGTGGGAGAGAGCAAAGAGCCAAGGATAACTATAAATAAATAAATATCCTGCATGTGTGTGTGTTTAGTCATGTCCAAATCTTTGTGACCCCATGGACTGTAGCCTTCAAGACTCCTCTGTCCATGGGATTTCCCAGGCAAGAATATAGAGTGGGTTGCCATTTCCTCTTCTAGGGAATCTACCCAACCCAGGGATCAAACACACGTCTCCTGTGTCTCCCGCATTGGCAGACCACTGAACCACCTGGGCATGGAAACATAAAAGCTGTGAGGAAAACATGGGTGACCTGAGGATCACCCAGGTCAGGTGACCTGACCTGAAGTCAGCAAAGGGAAGAATGAAAAAAATAGATTAATTGGATTCGATCAAAATGAAGAGCTTTTATGCTGCCAAGGAAGTGATACAGTGGAAAAGACCAAACAATTTTCCTTTTTTTAAAGAAAGGGCCAATGATCTGAATAGATATTTCTCCAAAGAAAATATACAAGGGACCAATAAACACATGAAAAGTAATTCAACATCATTAGCCTTTAGTCAAATGCAATTAAAACTGTTTTAAGATACTACTTCACACCTACTCATCTGTAATAAAAAAGACAGATGTTAAGCATAAGTAAAATATGAGAAGCCAAAGCCTCCATACATTACTGCTGAGAATGTCTTTCATATTCTCAGTTCCTCCATATTAAACACAGAGTCAGCTATGACCCAGCAGATCCAACTCCTTTATATATACTCAAGAGAAATGAAAACATGTGTCCACACAAACACCTTATGTGAATGGTCATAGCAGTGTTGTTGTAGTAGTCAAAAAGTGAAAACAACCCAGATGTCCATCGACCGATGAACGGATGAATTAAATTTGGTCTATTCATAAAATGGAATATTACTTGGCAATAAAAATTAATCAAGTACTGATACATTCTGCAATATGGATAAACCTTGAAAACATTATGCTGAGTGAAACAGGCTGCTCACAAATGCTTCCATTGTTTGATTCCATCTATATGAAATGTTCAGAAGGGCAAAACAAATGAGCCAGAAAGTAGATTAATGTTTGCCTAGGGGGCTTCCCTGGTGGCTCAGATGGTAAAGAATCCACCTGCAATGCAGAAGACCATTCTGGAACCTAAATCTAAACACAAGTGTCTGTACTAAAGACAGAAGAGAAGACATAGACACAGTGGAGAAGGCCATGTACAAATAAAAGCAGAGGTTGAAGTTATATATTTGCAATCCAAGGAATACCTGGAGGTGCCAGAAACTGAAAGAGGCAAGAAAAAATCAGAGTGGGGCCCAACCAACACCTTGATTTCTGACTTCTGGCCTCCAGATCTATGAAATAATACTTTTTTTGTGTGTTAAGCCATCCAGTTTATTACAGCAGCCACAGGAAACCAATATGGTACTTATGAATAGTTACACTATGAATAAATAAATATTGACCAATTGAGGATGTTAGCAGCAAATGCCACAAAGAGGCAGAGGAAGAAAGGAAGGACTGTAGTCAAAATTTTTGGCACCTGTTGGTCTTCCCTCGTGCCTCAGATGGTAAAGAACCTGCCCGCAGTGCAGGAGACCCAGGTTCCATCCCTGGGTTGGGAAGATCTCTTGGAGAAGGGAGTGGCTACTCACTCCAGTATCCTTGCCTGGAGAATTCCAGGGACAGAGGAAGCCGGTGGGCTACAGTTCATAGGGTCGCAAAGAGTTGGGCACAACTGAACCATACTCACAGAAAACTAGTCAATCTAATCACACTAGGGCCACAGCCTTGTCTAACTCAATGAAATTAAGGCATACCCGTGGGGCAACCCAAGACGGGCGGGTCATAGTGGAGAGATTTGACAGAATGTGGTCCACTGGAGAAGGGAATGGCAAACCACTTCAGTATTCTTGCCTTGAGAACCCCATGAACAGTGTGAAAAGGCGAAATGATAGGATACTGAAAGAGAAACTCCCCAGGTCAGTAGGTGCCCAATATGCTACTGGAGATCAGTGGAGAAATAACTCCAAAAGAATGAAGGGATGGAGCCAAAGCAAAAACAATACCCAGCTGTGGATGTGACTGCTGATAGAAGCAAGGTCCGATGCTGTAAAGAGCAATATTGCATAGGAACCTGGAATGTCAGGTCCATGAATCAAGGCAAATTGGATGAGGTCAAACGAGATAGCAAGAGCGAATGTCGACATTCTAGGAATCAGCAAACTGAAATGGACTGGAATGGGTGAATTTAACTCAGATGACCATTATATCTACTACTGCTGGCAGGAATCCCTCAGAAGAAATGGAGTGGCCATCATGGTCAACAAAAGAGTCTGAAATGCAGTACTTGGATGCAATCTCAAAAATGACAGAATGATCTCTGTTCGTTTTTAAGGCAAACCATTAAATATCACAGTAATCCAAGTCTATGCCCCAACCACTAACCCTGAAGAAGCTGAAGTTGAACGGTTCTATGAAGACCTACAAGACCTTTTAGAACTAACACCCAAAAAAGATGTCCTTTTCATTATAGGGGACTGGAATGCAAAAGTAGGAAGTCAAGAAACACCTGGAGTAACAGGCAAATTTGGCCTTGGAATACGGAATGAAGCAGGGCAAAGACTAATAGAGTTTTGCCAAGAAAATGCACTGGTCATAACAAACACCCACTTCCAACAACACAAGAGAAGACTCTATACGTGGACATCACCAGATGGTCAACACCGAAATCAGATTGATTATATTCTTTGCAGCCAAAGATGGAGAAGCTCTATACAGTCAGCAAAAACAAGACCAGGAGCTGACTGTGGCTCAGACCATGAACTCCTTATTGCCAAATTCAGACTTAAACTGAAGAAAGTAGGGAAAACCACTAGACCATTCAGGTATGACCTAAATCAAATCCCTTATGATTATACAGTGGAAGTGAGAAATACATTTAAGGGCCTAGATCTGATAGATAGAGTGCTTGATGAACTATGGAATGAGGTTCGTGTCATTGTACAGGAGACAGGGATCAAGACCATTCCCATAGAAAAGAAACGCAAAAAAGCAAAATGGCTGTCTGGGCAGGCCTTACAAATAGCTGTGAAAAGAAGAGAAGCAAAAAGCAAAGGAGAAAAGGAAAGATATAAACATCTGAATGCAGAGTTCCAAAGAATAGCAAAAAGAGATAAGAAAGCTTTCCTCAGCGATCAATGCAAAGAAACAGAGGAAAACAACAGAATGGGAAAGACTAGGGATCTCTTCAAGAAAATCAGAGATACCAAAGGAACATTTCATGCAAAGATGAGCTCGATAAAGGACAGAAATGGTATGGACCTAACAGAAGCAGAAGATATTAAGAAGAGATGGCAAGAATACACAGAAGAACTGTACAAAAAAGATCTTCACGACCCAGATAATCACGATGGTGTGATCACTGACCTAGAGCCAGACATCCTGGAATGTGAAGTCAAGTGGGCCTTAGAAAGCATCACTACGAACAAAGCTAGTGGAGGTGATGGAATTCTGGTTGAGCTATTCCAAATCCTGAAAGATGATGCTGTGAAAGTGCTGCACTCAATATGCCAGCAAATTTGGAAAACTGAGCAGTTGCCGCAGGACTGGAAAAGGTCAGTTTTCATTCCTATCCCAAAGAAAGGCAATGCCAAAGAATGCTCAAACTACTGCACAATTGCACTCATCTCACACGCTAGTAAAGTAATACTCAAAATTCTCCAAGCCAGGCTTCAGCAATATGTGAACTGTGAACTTCCTGATGTTCAAGCTGGTTTTAGAAAAGGCAGAGGAACCAGAGATCAAATTGCCAACATCCGCTGGATCATGGAAAAAGCAAGAGAGTTCCAGAAAAACATCTATTTCTGCTTTATTGACTATGCCAAAGCCTTTGACTGTGTGGATTACAATAAGCTGTGGAAAATTCTGAAAGAGATGGGAATATCAGACCACCTGATCTGCCTCTTGAGAAATCTGTATGCAGGTCAGGAAGCAACAGCTAGAACTGGACATGGAAGAACAGACTGGTTCCAAATAGGAAAAGGAGTTCGTCAAGGCTGTATATTGTCACCCTTTTTATTTAACTTATATGCAGAGTACATCATGAGAAACGCTGGGCTGGAAGAAGCACAAGCTGGAATCAAGATTGCCGAGAGAAATATCAATAACCTCAGATATGCAGATGAGACCACCCTTATGGCAGAAAGTGAAGAGGAACTAAAAAGCCTCTCGATGAAAGTGAAAGTGCAGAGTGAAAAACTTGGCTTAAAGCTCAATGTTCAGAAAACGAAGGTCATGGCTTCCGGTCCCACAACTTCATGGGAAATAGATGGGGAAACAGTGGAAACAGTGTCAGACTTTATTTTTCTCGGCTCCAAAATCACTACAGATGGTGACTGCAGCCATGGAATTAAAAGACGCTTATTCCTTGGAAGGAAAGTTATGACCAACCTAGATAGCATGTTCAAAAGCAGAGACATTACTTTGCCAACAAAGGTCCATCTAGTCAAGACTATGGTTTTTCCTGTGGTCATGTATGGATGCAAGAGTTGGACTGTGAAGAAGGCTGAGCACCGAAGAATTGATGCTTTTGAACTGTGGTGTTGGAGAAGACTCTTGAGAGTCCCTTGGACTGCAAGGAGATCCAACCAGTCCATTCTGAAGGAGATCAGCCCTGGGATTTCTTTGGAAGGAATGATGCTAAAGCTGAAACTCCAGTACTTTGGCCACCTCATGTGAAGAGTTGACTCATTGGAAAAGACTCTGATACTGGGAGGGATTGAGGGCAGGAGGAGAAGGGGACGACAGGGGATGAGATGGTTGGATGGCATCACTGACTCGATGGACGTGAGTCTGGGTGAACTCCGGGACTTGGTGATGGACAGGGAGGCCTGGCATGCTGTGATTCATGGGGTCACAAAGAGTCGGACACGACTGAGCGACTGATCTGATCTGATCTGATCTGAACAGCTAACAATTTCACTTTCATACACAAGACATTGTCTTGATACTTTCACAGCTATTAACTTCCTACATGATGGAACCAATCAGGACGATTAATTGTATGGGTTTTGAAGTTAGAGTCAAGTTCTGCTCCCACCACGTATTTAATATGTGATACCAAGCAATGAATGTCATCTGTATGTACCTCAGTTCTTCTATCTGTAAAATAGGAAAAATCATAGCCTCTAAGATGGTCGTGAAGAATAATGAGAAGTAGAGCTAATATTTGAGACAAGTTATTTCTTTGATTAAACAAATGGGCTTTCTTGGTGGCTAGTGGTAAAGAATCCACCTGCCAATGCAGGAGATGCGGGTTCAGTTCCTGAGTCGGGAAGATCCCCTGGGGAAGGAAATGGCAACCCACTTCAGTATTCTTGCCTGGGAAATCCCATAGACAGAGAGGAGACTAGCAGGAGTCCATGCGGTCGCAAAGAGTTGGACATGACTGAGCAACCAAAGAACAAAAAGAGTCTCAAAGGACATATGCTCCTACAGAAAGATGAGGTCTAGATAGACATTGCTCCCAGGATTTAGTTATAGATTTTCAGCAGTCTGATTACGACTTGCCTAGGCAGGGTTTTTTTCATATTTGTTTTATTTGCTGACCTTCTTGAGTCTATAAACGTATGTCTTTCACCACATTTGGCAAGTTTTCAGTCACTATTTCTTTAAATTATTTTTTCTGCTCTATTCTTTCTACACTGTTTCAGCAACCCTAAAAAACCCATATAGTAGATCTTTCAATTACCCCCAACAGATCTCTGTACATTTTTTTCTAGTATTTTTTGTTTCTTAATTTTTTATAATCTCTATCGACCTCTCTTCAAGTTTACTTTTACTGACTCTTTCCTATGTCATCTCCATTCTGTTATTAATGCCATCCAATAAATTTTAATTTCAGATACTATGGTTTTAGTTTTACAATTTCCAACCAATCCTTTTTCATATGTTCAGTTTCTCTTTTGAGTTATCCTATATTTTCATTCATTATGAGCATACTTTCCTTTACCTGTGGAGCTTATTCATACCATTTTAGAGTTTTTTTTTTTAGAAAGGGTCTCATTTTCTTTATTCTGCATATGTTGAATAGCTCAGAGTTGTATTCTGAACATTGTAAATGCTGTGATTTCAGTTATATTTTTCCAAAGATTATTAATGTATACAGCCTGCATTAATCTGGTTAGGTAGGTGGCAACTCCAATCTCAGTTTTCATAATGTATATTTAGCTGGGCTATTTGTAGCCCATACATTTGTGCCATGCATCAGCCTGGAACAGAATCTCTATACAGAATTTAGGGTTCTTCTTCTCTGATTCTCTCCTTTTATGGAGATTCCCTCCATTGGTCTTCAGCAGTCATAGTCACTCCAGTTTCCATCCCTTTGTTCCTTAGACCAGAAAATTGGGTTTTCTATGGTTTTAGATTCCCTAAATTATGATTGGAGTGTGCTATCAGAGCAAAGCCTTCATCCTCAATGGGAAGCTCACTTTATCATGATTGTTCCTTCCAAGTTTTGACTCTCCTCCAAAATCTCTTGCCTTTCTTTATGCTCTAGAGCATTTAGGTGGTTGTCTTGTGGGTATTTTGTCCTGAGTTTATAGCTGTTTTCTGTAGGAGTATCAGTCTACTGAAACTTATTCCTTCATCCTTGAGGTAGAATCTTGCATTTAGCAGTAGATGAAGAATGTAAGAAGCACTTAGATAATGCCTGGCATAAGGTAACCCTCAACAATAATCACTGTTTCTTATTTTTATTCAAACACTGTGTAAGATTAGTATTATTATTCCCATGGTGCAGATTAAGAGTGAGGGCTCAGAGAAGTTAAGATACTTACCCAGCGTCTTATAGCTAGTAATTGGAGCTTTATCAAAAGGAATGAATCTCAATTTGACATTTTTGGCTAGATATTTTCATTCCTCTTCTCTCTTGAATCTTGAATAACCTTGAATATCTAAGCTTCATTGATTTCCATCTGTAAATGGAGATTCATAATTGTGTTCCTGAACTCCTGCTGCTACTTTTCATTAGGAGAAATGGGCTTGAAGAAGTTACTGAAGAGTGGCAGATTCAGGTTCACCTTGAGAGCAGATACGATAAATAACCACAATGTCTATTTCAGTGAGGATGAGAAAAGGACTCATGAAATCACAAAACCTCTACTAGGCTACTGCAGAGACACTCAACTCCTCTCTTTATTAACCATGCATTAATAGCATTGATCAGTGATTTTTCCTTGGAATCTCAGTTTCTTCACCTGCGAATTGGGTATAATAATTCCTAATCCTCCAACTGGGAAAGAATTCAGTGAGAAAGCTGACTTTCCCATGTACGACTATGTCCATCACAAATGGCAGGGTAGATTTAAGTTAGCAGAATTGGAATAGTGGCTCCATATGTAGTCCAACATGTAGTGGTCATGTATGGATGTGAGAGTTGAACTGTGAAGAAGGCTGAGCACTGAAGAATTGATGTTTTTGAACTGTGGTGTAGGAGAAGACTCTTGAGAGTCCCTTGGACTCTTGGAGATCCAACCAGTCCATTCTAAAGGAGATCAGCCCTGGGATTTCTTTGGAAGGAATGATGCTAAAGCTGAAACTCCAGTACTTTGGCCACCTCATATGAAGAGTTGACTCATTGGCAAAGACTCTGATGCTGGAGGGATTGGGGGCAGGAGGAAAAGGGGACGACAGAGGATGAGGTGGCTGGATGGCAGCACTGACTCGATGGACATGAGTTTGAGGGAACTCCGGGAGTTAGTGATGGACAGGGAGGCCTGGCGTGCTGCGATTCATGGGGTCGCAAAGAGTTGGACACAACTGAGCGACTGAACTGAACTGATGTAGTCCAAAGAGAGAGAAAATGAAAGTAAGTGGCACAGAAGAGACAATTAGTTGTTCTTGGAGTTTTCCCATGATACACTTTTCCTTTTCAGATGATGGGCTGAGGCTTCCACTTGCTGGGGAGGCCAGTCCTCAACAACATTCATCCTCCTCATGGCCACATACCACCACTCTTTCCCTCTGGTGGCTTCAGGCTTTGGAAAACGATTAGGTAACAGAGAAGACCTCATACAGCTTCTGGGGAAGTGGATTCTTCTTATTACTTGATGCTTCATTTTTATTTGTAATTTTCTTATCCTTGTCCTCATCCCAGGAGAGGGAGAATCCTCTCACGTGCTGTAGTACTAAATTCTTGCAATGGAACGATGGAACAAGTGATAAGAAGTAGAATTTGTAATTCCCCAGTCTCTCTTGGGATGGGTTTGAATAAACAAAACTATTTGTTTCAATCTTTTAGACTTATATTTGGAAATATTGGTTCATCTAAGGTTTATCACATTGGTTTTATTATCCCCATTTAACACATAAGGAAACCGAGAGGCAGAGATGGTGTTACTTGTGCCAGATTCCACAGCTTCTTAGTGTAGAGCTGGTATTCAATGACATTAAGGGCCTATGGAAGAGTGAATATAGCTGGAGGAACACCATTTCTTTAAACTGTCTCTGGCTTTTACCTCTAATTTTATAGTTGCAGTCCAGATTAGAGACTGAATCCTGTATTTTCTCAAAGGTTTTACTTTTTTTTTTTTTTGCATTAGCACTTGGAGAATGAGAACCCAGTGCATGTGTCCATTTCAATTTAGAGATTGCATTTACATGTCTGTGGATGATGCAAGAATAGGCTTATACTAAACTGTACATTTCAGGTCTGTTTACACTCTTCATTTTACTTCTGGCACCTAGCTCTTTTTTCCTACTATATCACAGCTGTCTCCTTTCCAGCACAGTTCTTTACTGTCTTCTATATGCCCAGGAACCACATAAAAAAGACAAAGAGCAGCACGCGTAGTCAGTGTCCTCTGAAAGTTGAAGTGACATCCCCAGAGATGAAATCTCAGCTCTCCAAATGAGCCCACCTCTTCCCCAACCTGGCTCTGCTAAAGAAGGATTTGTCTGGGAAGGGCTCTGAGTCCATGCCTGTTTGCTGACAGCTGTCCAAATGTAAGAGGTATTATGCATTTGGAGAATGAAGTTATTTGGCTGAATTGATGGTGCGTGACCATGAGTGGCAGATGTCTATTTTTTGTGCTGGGCATTACACCCTCACTTCTTTTGGTTTCCAAAGCAAGCATGATAGAGAGAGATGATTTTGAGGTAAAAACCAATTCTCTTTATGGAAAGAATAATATTATTCCAGCATGTGAAGGTTCTGCTATGAGGGTCTTTCCAGCCCTGAAGCTAGTTCATGTGTTCTGCTTTCTCTGAAAACCTTAGTGACTTTTTTCCTTGACTTCTTCATCCACTGGAATCCAGAGGGCCATTGGCACTGAAGGATCCTCCTTTCAAGCTTCATCTTCTCTAAGTTTTTCATATGGGTCCTGCTCAAAGTGGAAACTACCCTTTATTTATTTAGGCCTGTAATATCTGTTCTAGCTTTATTCAGGTCGAGTGCCCGGGCCATCTGATAGATTCTTCTGGATGGAGTTGTATCCAGGGGCTGTAAATCCGTGCTCAGTAGCTCAGTCATGTCTGACTGTTTGCCACTCATGGACTGTAGCCCACTAGGCTCCTCTGTCCATGGGATTTTCCTGGCAAGAATATTGGAGTGCGTTGCCATTTCCTCCTCCAGGGGATCTTCCTGACCCAGAGATCGAATCTGTGTCTCCTGCATCTCCTGCATTGGCAATCATATTCTTTACCACTGAGTTACTTGGGAATCCATCCAGGGACCATTGGACATCAAATGCCATTTCAATCTTATCATCAGGACATGTGTCCCGTAATCAGCTCATAAATTCCAACAAGTGGGGTTACAATATATGGTCAAGGGTATTGCTTACAGGGTTTCCCTCTTTCCTGTAAAGCCCCAAGTTCACATCTTGAAGTTCCATCAGTAAGATGAAAATGTCCCAACATGCTCAGGTGATGAGAAGGTCAGAGATGTTCAGAGCAGACTTGCTGCTGGTCTCACAGAAGCATAAAGGAGGGGGTATGACCTTCACCATGTATGACCTCTGCTCATTAGAAAACATGTCCCAGTCCATACCCTTTACTTTGACCACACATGATTAGCATTTATCCCTTCTGAGGAAGAATGAGGTTGAGGGTAGGAGAAAGTGTCTGCCCTAGTTTCTTTATAGGAACAAGCATTTAACCCTTACACTTTGCCCTCTTTTCTCAAATTCTCATCGCTCTCATCAAAGGAATGTAAAAATAGGATTGAAATCCACATTTGCAATAGAACTAGGAGAGAATTCCATCCATGGGCAGAAGAGATAAGGAGCTTCTTCTAGAATACAAAAGAAATCAGTGTGGAAGGGCACACTGTTGTGTTCTGCTCGGTCACATCCAACCCTTTGCAACCTCATGGACTGTTGTCCACCAGTTTCCTCTGTCCATGGAGTTGTCCAGGTAAGAGTACTGGAGTGGGTTGCTATTTTCTCCTCCAGGGGATCTTCCTGACCCAGGGATGGAACCCGTGTCTCTTGTATCTCCTGCATTGGTAGGTGGATTCTTTATCTCTAGTGTCACCTGGGAAGCCAATTCTTCTTCTTAAAATTACAGTAGAAAATGAATAAAACTCATCCGTCATCTGCTAGCTTGGAAAAGGCTGGAAGGCATCTGAGACCACTGGACTCTAAATCCCTTTTCAATACTGTTGAACTTTGAAGGGTTGGAAGGTCCCAGAGACTGAATGGAGATCCAGCTGTTACCGTGTGTGCGTGGGATAAAGACAGGCCAACTAGAAGATGTCAAATTCTAGGTGATTGCTAGGTTAGAAAGTTGCAGAGAATATTAGTATGATGGCTGGGTGATTGGACTGCATAGCTGTTAGTATGTCTTCCTAGCCTGAGAATATGTGACTGTGTGAATTAAATCAAAATTAATTCACTCTATTTCAAGTTCTCTGTTGCTCTATAGATTTTGATCAACTGCCCCAAGGGAATGAAATGGAATATACACCTGAAACATGCTTTCGGAGAGAGTGACGAATTGACATGCTGTAATTCAACAAATTACATATATTTGAACACCTACTGTATAGCAGGTCATGGGACTCCAAAGATAAAGAATAAAGCATCATATTTTAGAGGGGCTCACAGTTACATGGAGAAGAAAGACATTTAGTGTAGGATATCATGTGATTGGGCTTCCCTATTGGCTCAGACAGTAAAGAATCTGCCTGCAATGAGGGAGACTCAGGTTCAATCCCTGGGTTGGGAAGATCTCCTAGAGAAGGGAATGGCTACCCACTCCAGTATTCTTGCCTGGAGAATTCCAAGGACAGTGCATCGAACCTGGACTGGTGACTCATTTCATATATGATATTATACGTATTTCAATGCCATTCTCCCAAATCATCCCACCCTCTCCTTCTCCCACAGAGTCCAAAAGACTGTTCTATACATCAGTGTCTCTTTTGCTGTCTCGTATGCAGGGTTATTGTTACCATCTTTCTAAATTCCATATATATGCGTTAGTATACTGTATTGGTGTTTTTCTTTCTGGCTTACTTCACTCTGTATAATAGGCTCCAGTTTCATCCACCTCAGTGCTTGGAAACACAGATGAAGGGTAATTAACTTGCATCACAGAAAGCTAGAGAGAAGAGATGACTTTTTTTCTGAGCATTGAGTATTCACTCATGATATTAACTCATCAGACATTATGAGAAGAGAGAAAATAAAGTAATATGATTGAAGCATGCAGTTAGGGAAGGGAATTGTCTGTCATCAAAGTGAAAAGACTGAATGAAGCCAGGTTTGTCTGCCACTTCCTTCATTCTGCTGGAAATGAGAAGCCATTAAATTCACCTCTTAGAAACTCCATTCTGCAACAGAATCAAAATGGATTGAAGACTTCTAAGCAACATGGTAGAGAGAGGACATCAGAGATCTCTACCCTCCAGTTCAAACATATAGAAGTGATTAATAAAATGCTTTGAAAGTATAAAACTATACAGATGTGCTACAAATGAGCAAAAATAAACAACAAAAATACCTCTCTCCCTAATTCAGCTCAGAACTGAATCCAGAATTCCATTGCATGCTGTTGGTGGTTTCTTCATTCTGTTTCTAAGTGATGACCACCAAAGATTTCAAAAAACTCGAAAGCATTCAAATCTTAGTAAATTAATGGATCCCTAGAACTTATTCATTTTGCATAACTGAAACTGCATGCCCTTGATCAGCATTTTCCCATTTAACGCACAGCACCTTGACTATAGTTAACAATACTATATTAGAACCTGAAAGGGAAAAGAAGCTGAAAAGAATAAATGTATGTATAACTGAATCACTGTGCGGCACACCTGAAACCAGCACAGTACTGTAAATCACCCATACTTCAAATTAAAACAAACTTTTAAGGTACTTAGATACTTGAAATTTGCTAAGGGAGTAGATCTTAGGTGCTTTTGTTTGTTTGTTTTTGTTTTTTTTGGGGGGGAAGGGGCATACTGACAAGGGATCTAACCCATGCCCCCTGCAGGGAAAGCCCTAACCAGTGAATTGCCAGGGAATTTCAGACCTTAAGTGTTCTTTCCATTAAAAAAAAGAAGAAGAAAATGGTAACTATGTGAGGTGATGGATAATTGTGGTGATTATACACAATGTTGTCATTGTTTAGTTGCCAAGTCATGTCAGACTCTTCCTGACCCCACGGACTGCAGCACGCCAGGCTGCTCTGTCCCTCACCATCTCCCGGAGTTTGCCCAAGTTCATGTGCACTGAATCAGTGATACCATCCACAATGCACATATATATATATATATATTAAAACGTCAACCAGTACTTTTTAAACAATTTTTATCTGTCAGTTATACCTTAGTAAAACTGGAAAGGCAACTAAAAGGAATAGCAATTTTAACCACTCTCTTTTCCATGCAGATCTGAGGCAGATTAATAGATCTTTTCATGTACTTTGCTTTGAGATTCTTAAAGCAAAAATGTTGTATGATTCTAAGACAGAGATTCCTAACCATTTTCTATGCCATGGGCCCCTTTAGGAGTTTGGTAAAACCTGTAGACTCCTTCTCAAAATAATGCTTTTTAAGTACATAAAATGAAATACATAAAGGAAGTTAATTATATTGAAATACAGTTACCAACATACAAAGAGAACCCCAAATCTGTAATATGGTAATATATGTGCTTTTAACACATATATTTAACATATTAAATAAAAAAGAACCAGTACTGAGCCCAGGTCTCCCACATTGCAGGTGAATTCTTTACCAGCTGAGCCACCAGAGAAGCCCGGTAGTAGGTCTAATAACTCATCTTATTATTTTTTATATTTAAAAATATTTATTTACTTATTTGGCTGTGTAGGGTCTAGTTGCAGTACACGAGATCTTCACTCTTGACTGCATCACGCGGAATCTTTGATTGCAGCACGCCAACACTTACGTGTGGCATACGGGACCTAGTTTCCTGATCATGGACCAAACCTGGGCCTCCTCCATTGGGAACGCAGAGTCTTAGCCACTGGAACTCCAGGAATGTCCCTCATAACTCATTTTCAAGTGAGGAAGAACATCAGCGATATTTCTATGTATCTGCAACAACAGTAATATGACATGAAAATCTCTAACATTTATTAATGACACAGTCACGGATACAAATAAGAGTTATATTCAGAATTCAAATTTACAGCTTTCATTTGAAAATCAAGTCCCACACAAGGCTTCTATGAAACCATTTCCAGTGTTGGCCAGATTTTGTGTCCCTGTTAGTGGTGGAGGATAACCAATGATCATGTGAATACTTAGCAGAAGGAAGGCGCTCAATAAATATTTATCAATGAGTGAATAACTAAATGATTGAATAGAGCTGATGTACATGAGAAACAAAAGTAAGCATTCTTCCCTCCTACCCACACTTTGCTTACCTGTCCTTCTCCTTCTTTCTTCTCATCCTTACTCATACATGCATGTACTCACTGCACTGATGTTTACTGAGCAGCTTCTATGTCCTTGCTGTTGTTCAGTCACTAAGTCATGTCCGACTCTTTGCAACCCCACGGACTGTAGCACACCAGGCTTCCCTGTCCTTCACTATTTCCTGAAGTTCACTCAAACTCATGTCCATTGAGTCACTGATGCTATCTAACCATCTCATCCTCTGCTGCCTCCTCCTTTCGCTTTCAATCTTTCCAAGCATCAGAGTCTTTTCCAATGAGACAGTTCTTCACATTGGGTGGCCAAAGTATTGGAGCTTCAGCTTCAGCAACAGTCCTTCCAGTGAATATTCAGGACTGATTTCCTTTAGGATTGACTGATTTGATCTCCTTGCTGTCCAAGGGACTCTCAAGAGTCTTCTCCAGCACCACAGTTTGAAAGCATCAATTCTTTGGCACTCAGCCTTCTTTATGGTCCAACTCTCATATCCGTACATAATTATGGAAAAACCATAGCTTTGACCATACAGACCTTTATTGGCAAAGTGGTGTCTCTAGTTTTTAATACTAGGATTTGTGGATAACACTGAATGAACTAGAAATGAATTTGGTTCTAAGATACATAGCCTGGGAGGATGTGATGGGAACCCAGAAAAACCTCATTCATGTTCAGCATGTGGCCATTTTTTTATTGATTGCCTATCTTTTCCTTAAGATTTCCTATAAGACCTGGGACATTACCAAGGGAAATTTCAAACTTGGCAATAATGAAATAGCAGTCAGGTTGCAGTCTCTGAAAAAGAAACTTGTCACACACAGGGCTTGTTCAAACCATGCAATTTCCAAAGCTGAATTTGGAAGAAGTAGGTCAGTTTGCAGAGTTAGCTGTCATAAGATTCTGCAAACAGCTGCCTTAGCTGGAACCTGTGTTAGCTTGGGAAAAAATCACAGATGGGACCTCTTTAAAATATGCCATAGAGTGGTGCTTGCTGTTGAATTTTCTAAAGTTTGTTTTATGAGATGTTTCCGTACTGATTTATTGAGAAATAGGTCACTTCTTCCACAAAATTTGCTAACATCTGATTGGAAGTGCAAACTCTCTTCTAAATGCTACCACAAAACTTTCAATGGGCTTCCCTGGTGGCTCAGTGGTAAAGAATCTGTGTTCCAATGCAGAAGATGCAGGAGTTCTGAGTTTAGTCCCTGGGTTGGAAAGATCCTCTGGAGAAGGAAATGGCACCCACTCCAGTATTCTTGTCCAGCGAAATCTCATGGACAGAAGATCTTGGTGGGCTACAGTCCATGGGATCACAAAGAGTAGGACACGACTGAGTTATTAAACAACAGCAACAACAACTTTCAATAACCCCACTTACAACCCCATTGAAACCCAAAATTTTCAATAAACTCTGGCAAACTTTCAACCCGCTCTGCTGTGGGTTGGTGACGACCGCTACACAAGCACAGATGTGGTGCTTGGTTGATTGTAAGGGAAACCTTGCCTCCTTTCACAGTGGTCAACTGGCCTGCCAAGTGAATGTTCACAGGAGAAGAAAGAATCCTGCCTATTTTCCATTTTCTTGGTGAAGAAGTCCATGATCTAGAACAGAGGTTGGCAAACTATGGCCCAAGGGCCACTGCCTGTTTTTGTAAATAAAGTTTTATTGGAATATGGCCACATCTATTCATTTGCAAATTGTCTATGCCTGCTTTTATGCTACTACAAAAGACTTGAGTGGTTGTGACAGATACTCTAATGCCTGCAAACCTAAAATATTTACTATCTGGTCTATTGTAGAAAAAACTTGCCAACCCTTGTTTTAGATCAACAGTTCAGATGTGTCCTGTTGCTCATGAGATGGCTGGAATTTCCAGGATATGTTGGGAAAGTTGCAAGGCAATCATATGGGCTGACTTAATTCAAACTTGCTTCTCCTTTTCCAGTCTTAAACCCTGTAAACATGCTAGAGGGCATCAAAGTCTGCTCCATCTAAAGAGGAAGTATTTTTATTTTGTATAGGTATAGGTGATGTAAGAAAGGTCCATAAATAACTATAACACAAAAATCAAAGTAGCAAAAGAGATACAGAGAAAGGTACTCTGGGAGCTCAGTGTGGAAAAAACTACTTTAGACCTTGGCGAACAGAAAAAGCTTTACCGGGTTTAAAAAAACAAAACAAAACCATATTCAATCCAGGCTTTGAAGCATGAATAAAATCTAAACAAGAACCTTACAAAAGGGATCAGAATCACAGATCACAGATGATCTGTGAGAATTTGGGAAAATCACCCAATCTCTAGGGTCCTGTACATCTATCAATACATCCAATAAGGATTTATTAATTTTCTACCAAATCACAGGCACGGAATTATGAAGATCCAGAAACAGTGGTCCAATTCCTCTCTCTTTTCTTTAAGTGTTCAGGGTCTTGCTAAAAATGACCCAAGGAGGACACAAAGAGGAGTACAAAGGAAAGTTAAGGAAGACGGCAAATATACGCTCCAAACTTGAAGAAATTTCTCCTAGAGTTAAAGAAATTAGGACTAGATTAAAGGATGTGTGCCAGTTAATTTTATGTGTCAACAGGACTGGCAATGAGATGCCTGGATTGCTGGTTAAACATTATTTCTGGATGTGTTTGTGAGGGTCTCTGGAAGAGATTATCATTTGAAAACAGTACACTGAATAAAGAAGGTCTGTTCTCACCAATAAAGGTGGGCATCACCCAATTTGCTGATGTTCCAAATAAAGCAAAAAGACAGAGGAAGGATGAATCTCTCTTTTCTTGAGCTGGGACATCCATCTTCTCCTGCCCTCAGAGCTGGTTCTTAGGCTTTCAGACTTTGGGACTTACCCTAGCAGCTCCCCTGTTCTAGGTCTTAGGACTCCGAATTCCACCACCAATGTTCCTAGTTCTCCAGTTTGCAGAGAGTATATCATGGAACTTCTCGGCCTTCATAATCAAGTGAACCAATTCTCATACACTAAATCTCTTACATATCTATATGCATCCTATCAGTTCTGTTTTTCCAGAGAAGCCTGACTATTACAGAAAGGCAGCAAAAGTCATAAGAAGAGACTTGGAAAGTTAGAAGGACATAGCACTGCTCTTTAAATCTGGAGAAGAGGTGTCCAAGGAAGGATAAATCATGGTATGTCAGGGGAAAACTAAGTATGGATTTATGAGTCAAGAAGCTGCTGCTTCCATGGTCAAAGATAGTAACATCCAATGGGAAGCTGAAAGACACAAGACTTTTCCATGACACAGTATGATTTCCCCAATCCAGGTAGCAGCACAACTGGGAGGGTCAATGGAATCGCTGTGCCTACTTGAAGCAGTGGTGAAGATTCATAGACTGTAAAAAAGATGACAGGTGCCCAGCTCAGTAGCCTTACCAAACACAAAGTAAATCAGAGACCTTCTATAGCACCTAGATTCTCATCCAATCTGTACAGTCTGTTAGATCCTGTAACTGATAAGGAAAAAAATCATGATGCTATTGAAGCATCCAGATGGACAGGAGAGAACTTAAGGAGATGGTTCACACAATCTTTCAGAAATATTAGGCAAGGATCAAAATATCTTCTATTAAGCCTAAAAAATAATAATAATAAAAAAAACAACCTGAGACTCATAGAAAGATATTTCAACAGAAAAGAGGAAAGAAAATATAGGATTCAAAAGAAGATATTTTTAGAAAAAAAAAAGGAAGCACATTTTAGATAACATGTACTTTCCACTCTCTGTGAAGTGAAAGGAGAAAGATAGGATGATATCACAGCAGTCTGTGATGAAATTTTAGGCTGAGATAAAGAGAAAATACAAGAAAGCCAATAATGACAGTGTAGACTTTTAAATGACATTAGAAAACTAAATCTGTGTGACAAGACACAAAACTTAGGAAGCTCTAGAAGGCAAAATACAAGAAAAGGCAAGGAAAACCACGAGAAAGACTGTCGCAGCTTATGGGATGGGAGATTCACGACATAAAGAATTGGTCCTTGGGAGAAAGAGAGCGAATACGTGTTATATAATAATCAAAGACAAAATTGAAAACAGCCCTCCTGAACAGAAGAAAGAACCAAACCCACTGATGTCCAGGTTCCAGCTAGTTGTGGGCAAATTTAACAGAAGAAAAAAAAAAAAATGAACCCTGAGCTATCTTTTTTTTTAAAGGATAAAGAAAGAATTCTATAAGCATAATGACTATATGAAAAGCATTACCTACAAAGGCAATACCCATTACCTACAAAGGGTATTAGGCTGGCAGTATTTTTTTTTTTTTTATGTGTCCCTCGTGTTCCCTTTTCCCTTCCTCATTCTTGAAAAGGAAGAAATCTTTCCAGGCTCAGGAGTTCATAAAAACACCACCTTAAAAGCTCTTGTTTTCACTGTTTACCCTTACATATCTAAATCCCCTCCAATCCTTCACCCATCTACCCATCATTTCTTCACCCATCCATCCACCAAATATTTAATTGAGCACCTACTCTGCACCAATTATTCTTCTAGACACTGCAGTTATATCAGCAGACAGAAGAAACCGAGCTCTTACTCATGTGGAACTTATTTCCTAGTAGGGGAAAAAAATCATTAACAAATATGCTATGGAAGAGAAGAAGAGTGGTCTCAAGGAAGAGAGTGGAGGGGAGGTAAATTGCTCTTCCCCAAGTTGTTGGCATTTGCACAGAAGCCCAGATGAACTGAACAAAAACCCAGGCAGATATCCTGGGGAAGAAGAAACCATAAGTACAAATGACGTGAGCTGAAAATGGGCTTGTTGGAGAGTTTGAAGAAGAGCAAGAGGTGTGCTTGGCTGAAGCAGTGTATGAGAGGGGAGAGTGGTTAGGATGGGAACTCAGACACATAGGTGGATGGGGTTTGACTACTAGGGCTCTGAGACAATGGTTAGGAGTTTGAATTTTTTATACAAATAAGACGAGAACCATCTACAGCATTTTGAGCAGGAGGGACATGATCTGACTTACACTTAAAAAAAAAATTAAAACCAATTTTTATTGGAGTACAGCTGTTTTACAATGTTGTGTTAGCTTCTACTGTACAGCAAAGTGAATTAGCTATATATATACCCATTCCTCTTCCCATTTAGATCAAGCTTTCTTGGTGGCACAGATGGTAAAGAATCTGCCTGCAATGCAGGAGACTTGGGTTTGATCCCCGGGTTGGGAAATTCAAGGATCTTCCCCACAGAGAAGGGAATGGATTCCCACTCCAGTATTCTTTCCTGGAGAATTCCATGCACAGAGGAGCCTGGAAGGCTACTGTCCATGAGGTCGCAAAGAATTGGACATGAATGAGTGACTAACACACTTTTCCGTTTAGATCACCACAGAGCACTGAGCAGAGTTCCTGTGCTATATGGTTGATTCTCGTTAGTTATCTATTTTATATGTAATAATGTATATATGTCAATCCCAATCTTCCAATCTGTCTCTCCTCACTGGGCTCTCCTTGGTATCCATATGTTTGTTTTGTATGTCTGTGCCTCTATTTCTGCTTTGCAAATTAGTTCATTTATACCAGTTTTCTAGATTCCACATATATGTGTTAATATTCAATATTTTTATATCGACAAATATACAAGGTCTTTCTGAGTTACTTCACAAAGCAATCTCTGTGGCTTCTGTTTGCAAGATAGACTATGGGAGATGGCAAGGGAAGGTGCAGGGAGACCCTCAGGGAGCCATTGAAGAAGCCCAAGTCAGGGAGAATGATGGATTGGAACTGATAAGATCTTCCCAAACTTCCAACAAAGGGCAGGCTGCAGTTCTCCTGTCAAATTCTGTTTGTATTCAGTTCCTTTCCTCAGGAAGCCCTATCCTCTGAAGTGACTGCTTCTTCCTAAACCCACTGCCAGCTTCCACACACCTCTGACCTGAAATGCTACATGTAAAGCAGCAGTTGCTGTCACGTGTTGCTCTCAGACTCTTACTACTTCACCCCTGGTGCCTTTCTCATGGAGACAGCACCTCCACAAGTTCCATCCACTTCCACAAGTTCCATCCACTTCCACTCTCTCAGACTGAATGTGGGGATGTGTTTGGCAGTCCTTGAAGGAGGGTTGACCAGTTCTCTATGGTTACATCCTCCTCGTATCTGAGCCAAGGGAAGTATTGGACTGTTGAAAAGTTGTTTTGCTTTTTTCTGGTGCCCTTGGCTTTCATGAATCAACATAAACAGAAACCCAAGCAAGTCTTAATCTTAATTCATTTAGATCCATCTGGGCTTCCCCAGTGGCTCAGATGGTAAAGAATCTGCCTGCCAATGCAAGAAATGTGGGTTCAGTCCCTGGGTCGGGAAGATCCCCTGGAGAAGGGAATGGCTGTCTACTCCAATATTCTTGTCTGGAGAATTCTATGGACAGAAAAGCCTGGCAGGGTACAGTCCAGGGAGTCACAAAGAGTTGGACACAACTGAGTGACTAACACACTTCGGCCCATAGATCCATTTACTCTGTAACTGAATTAAATTCTCCCCAGATTTACACATTAAAGATTTTGTCAGTTTTGTTCATTTATTTTTGCTGTAAATATTCATCTTTAGTGTCTTTGTCATGTTTAGACAGAGATTATACCTAAAGTTGTTAACCATTGGCCATATTAAAACAGATATTCCCAACATTGTACTTAACAGTATAAAGTAAGATGATACTCTTCCACTGCAGTCAAGGGCAAGACAAGAATGGTAGTAATTATCACTATTATAGGCATTTCCACAAAAGAATAAATTTTCAAAACAAGAATTGGATGAAACATGACTAGTTAATTAGGGAACACAGTTCGTACCATGTAGTCCACTAAAGTTACAACAAAATCTCCATTTTAAACACAGTAAATCTCTTACATATTAATGAGTTTCATTCCAACAGTGTGTTTGTTAAGTCCAATTTGTTTATAAGTCCAATGAAGTTAGCCTAAGTATCCAACTAACACTGTCGGCATATAGTACTATAGTGTAGTAAGTTTATAATACTTTTCACACAAATAGTACCTAAAAACAAACACAAAAAATAAAGAAAACATTTTTAACCTTATTGTACATTATCTTGAAAAGTACAGTAGTATAGTACAACAGCTGGCACTTCTTAGAAGTACCAGCTATATGACTGCTTCTTTTATACTTGCTTCCAAACATCCTGGGCTTGTATTATGGTACCCTGATGCTGGGAAAGATTGAAGGCAGGAGGAGAAGGGGACAACAGAGGATGAGATGGTTGGATGGCATCACCAACTCAGTGGGCGTGAGTTTGAGCAAGCTCCGGGAGATTGTGGAGGACAGCCTGGCGTGCTGCAGTCCATGGGGTGGCAAAGAGTTAGACATGACTGAGTGACTGAACATAAATACAGTGCTGTATAGTAAAGTACACAGAAGCTCAACCACACACATGTCAAAGTATGCCGGATGCATGCACTAATTTATGTGATCAGACGTGTGAATGCATGTTTGCATCTTAGAAAGTTCAAAACCTGAAGGTTTGTATGTAGGGGACTTGCTGTACATACACAGAGAAAAAAGCTATTGTTTAGGCCAGAAACACACACTTGCTTTGCTGTAAAGATGGACTGTTCCTTTATATTGCACTATTTTGTTTGCTTGTTGAATATCAGTCAAAACTTCAAAGTCAAGGTCATGGATGATAGGGGAGAACAAGAAATAGCTGAGTATATAGAATGAAGAACAAATAAGGAAATGTTTAGGTCTGGTTTTGTCAACTTTGAGTTGGCATTTTTAGCTTATAATTACAAAAATAGAAAGCATCACACTTTAAATTCTTGTAGGACAAAAAACATTTGTAAACCTAAAACTCTCTAGATCCACAATTTTCTTTTTTTTCCAATGGGCTCTACGTTTACAATGCATCTTTGAAACTTTTACAATGTGTTTTTAAAAAATAATTCAGTTATAGAAAAACATACTGTACACTGCTCTAGAGCTTCTTGCCAACTTAATAAAACAAGAAAAGAGAAAGTATCAGTCTATATATTGGAAAGCCAGAAAAAGTTAAATTTACTAAGATAAACTAATTTAAACAATTTACTAATTTAAACGATACAAAAGTCTACCTTGAAAACTCATGAAAATTAATTTAAAACCTATTGGGATTAATATGAAAGCTCAGTAATGTGGCCAAATACAAGAGAAATAATATAAAATTAGCAACTTTTAATATGCCTTTAGAAAGTGAGAAAATTGAATGGATCAAAAGGTGCCATTCATATAAAGATCTAAAAATAAAATGTCTAGGTTTAAACTTAAAATAGAAGAGTGGCATTCTTATGAAAAATTAACTTGGCTATGGGACGTGAAAAAAGACTTAAAAATAAAGACAGCCAAATAATGAAAAGACCTATCAAGTTTTTGGAGAGAAGATGGAATTTCATAAAGATTTCTGATTTCCTGAAATTAATCTGAAGTTTAAGGATAGCCCAATACAAATACCAAAATAGTTTTTAAAAGCAAGGAGGATGACAAAATAACAGCACATTTCTTAGAATACATAAAGTCATAGCAAAGAATATTTTGAAAAGAAATACAATGTGATACATGTATGTATTTAAACATGTTATGAAGGCATAATCTACTGGAACTGTGTCATTCACACAAAGACCAACAGATCTTTGAAACAGAACAGAAAACAAAGACATAGATTTAAGTACAAATAACTATGTATTATACAGGTTTATTGGCATTTTAAATAAGTAAAAAGATGATAAACTTTCAGTAAATTTCTCTAAAGCAATTGATTAACTATTTGCAAACAAAGTTTAAATTCCCATTTAACACTATACACCAAAAAAAAAAAAAATCTCCAATAGATTAAGAAATTAAATGGGAAAAGTAAACATAACACGATGTGAAAGAAATGTTAGTAAACATGTAATGTAAAATTTAGTTAGAGATGACTTTCCTAAATGGGCTTCCCTGGTGGCTCAGCAATAAAGAATCCGCCTGCCAACGCAGGAGATTCAGGTTTGATCCCTGGGATGGGAAGATCCCCTGGAGAAGGAAATGGCAAACCACTCCAGTATCCTTGCCTGCCAAATCCTGTGGACAGAGGAGCCTGGTTGGCTACAGCCCATGGAGTTACAAAAGAGTCAGACAGGACTTACTGACTAAACAACAACAAAAAACCTTCTTTGAAAGTGATTCAGTTGTTGGACACATAAGTCAGGTATGATAAACTTGACCCAGTATCTAGATGTGGTGATTACAGTTAAGGATTTTTCTTGGATCCACCAGATTTTGTCCCTGTTTAGCCCTGTGTACCAGTTGTGTGTGCTTCGTCACTTCAGTTGTGCTGACTCTTTGTGCCCTATTGACTGAAGCCTTCCAGGTTCCTCTGTCCATGGGATTCTCCAGGCAAGAATACTGAGTAGGTTACCATACCCTCCTCCAGGGAATCTTCCCGACCCAGGGATCCAACCCATGTCTCCTGTGTCTTCTGCATCACAGAGGCAGATTCTTTACATCTGAGCCATTGGGGAAGCCCAGAAACACCTGCACTTACTATAAAAACTAGAGGATTTGTTTCACGAAAACTTAAAAAACAGTGGCACCACTTTGGTGCAATTTATAACAGAATGCAACACAAAACAGATGTATCGGAGGGAAATTGGATAGATATGTTTTCAGTCAGGCTAGGCTAGAAGATGCTATAGTAACAAATGATCCCAAATCTCAGTGACTTATAACCACAAATGTTTATTTCTGGCTTTCGTTGTATGTCCATCACTGCTAGCTGCAGTCTTGCAGCACTGCATCTTCACCCAGAGTCAGGCTAACAGAGCAGCTTCTGTTGGGGTCGGTCCATGCAGCATGCATGGCTAAGGGAAAAGCAGCATGGTAAACCACACAGTCTTTTAAAGCTTGCATTTGGAAGAATCACTTCTGCTGACATTTCAGCGGCCCAAGTTAGTCATATGACAAAGGCTGATGTCTTTGGAATGAGGATGCACAGCCCTCCCACGAGGAGAGGCATGTATAGGAGGGCACAGGAACATGGGTGGATCGGTAACACTAATGCAGCCTCTTTCCTAAAGACTACTTTGCTGCTCTGGAACTCACAGCAACCTAGGCACTTCTGGTCCATTTGGAAAAGTGCTTTACATCCTGCTTGCTCTTCCCTACCTAAGGTGAGCGCTCAGCCAGTGGAGCAGATGTTGGCTGCCGAGGTGGCGCCAGAGCCCACTGTGATGGACAGCTCCTGTGTTTTGTTTACTCTTCCAGGCAGGGTGATAAATTCTCCTTCTAATCAGGTTCGGTGTTTCTCCCTCTCAGATGCACCAGCCCTGCTAATGAATGATTCACGGAAGTTAGCAGCTCAGACAGAGCAGGCGGCACCCCGCTCTGCCTTTGTTATGCAAAGTCATGCCCTCACTATCTCCCAAACACAAAATCGAGTTCCCAGAGTATGGCGTGGATAGATGATGGAGTGTACAACAGCCTCGGGTAATTTGTTCACAGTAATTCAGGCCAGTATATTCTGTCAAGTCCTCTGCTGAATACATTTGGCTTAACTTGCTGAGGGAGACTGGCACTTGGAGAGAACCTTTTGAGGTTGACCACTGTCAGTAAATAAAGTCCCGAGATTTCCCAAGCTGTCAGTCCAAGGAATCTGATGGAGCTAGTGCTCTGAGCCTTGTCACTGGGTCCTGAGAGAGCTCCAACTGTTGGAGGAATCTCAGAAACCAGGTTCAAGGGAACCCTGTCCTTGACTGTCCCCATCACCATAGCTTGAGAGAAATTAAATTGAACAAAGAAGGGAGATTTTCTTTTCCTTTTCAAAATTCACATTAAAACCAAAACCAGTGAAAAACAAGTAAAGGAAGAGGTTCTCAAACCATCGCACTTTCCACTGGATGTATTCTTGAAGTTACTTTCCAAACTTGTGTATTAAAAATAGGGCAAGCTTTATTCAGCCATAAAAAAGAACAGAATAATGCTATTTGCAACAATGTGGATACAAGCAGAGGTTATCATACTAAGCAAAGAAAATAAGTCAAGAAGAGAAAGACAAATACCATGTGATATCACTTATATATGGAATTTAACACAACACAAATGAACATATTTATGAAACAGAAACAGACTCACGGACATAAGAACAAACCTGTGGTTGCCAAAGGGAAGAGGGCTGGGGAGGAAAGGAGTGGGAGATTGGGGTTAGTAGATGCAAACTACTATATATATATAAAATGAACTATTATAGATTATATTATTATATATAAAATGAAGAGTTACTGACTGGAGGAGGGAGAGGAGGTAGAAGATGGTAGAACTGAAATATCATCAGTGATAGGAGACAGAGGACAAGCTGCAGACTCATGCCTGACACTGATGGAATGCACATTCACATCTTTGAAAGCCCAGAACTTGAAGTTTTGTAAGTTGGAGACTTACTGTAGCACAATCTGCCATCTACAAGCTGGCGGCCCAGGGAAGCTGTTGGTGTAGTTCCAGTACAAACCCGAACCAGGGGAGCAAGGTCATAAAGGCTTGGTCAGAGTCCGAAAAGGCCTAAGAAACAGGAGCGGTGATGGCTGAGGGGAGGAGAAGACGGATGGCTCAGCTCAGCACAGGGCGGATTTACCCTTCTTCCTCCACCTTTTCGTTCTGCTCAGGCCCTAAGCGGATTGGAAGATGCGCACCTGCCTTGGTGAAGGCAGCTCTTCTCCACTCTACTGAATCAAATGCTAATCTCTTCTGGAAACACCTTCACAGAGACACCCAGAAGTAACATTTTACCTCTGTCTGCGCATCTCTTAGCCTGTCAAATTGATACGTAAAACTAACCACGGCAAAGCCATTTCCTCTCTGGAGTCTAGCTGCTGTCTTGCTGGTGTGACTGGGAAGGAGGGAATAGGATCCTTTTTGGGAGGCCCTAGACAATGAACTCTTATTTTTACCCTCTCCCCAACCCCACCTCCAGACTAGGGAACTGCTCTTCTTTGCTGAGCCTGAGAATACCCAAGACATTGATTTTGTAAAGAAAATCCAAGACAAGAAGACAAATTTGGTAACTGATTTTTCCACTCTGTTGCCTCTCTCCTCTGAACCAACAAGCGTGGATCCAACTTCTATGAATGAAGGGAAAGATGAATGGAGGAATATGTATGGACCAGGCACATAAGGAAACAGGATATTTCAGGAAACTCATGTACAACTGAATCTCATAGTGAATTATGTGTGTGTCGCTCAGTCACGTCTGACACTTTGCAGCCCCATGGACCATAGCCCACCAGGTTCCTCTGTCCATGGAATTTTCCAGGCAAGAATACCAGAGTGAGTTGCCCTTTCCTTCTCCAGGGGATCTTCCCGAAGCAGGGATCAAACTGGTGTCTCTTTTGTTTCCTGCATTGCCAGGCGGATTCTTTACCGCTTGGGCCACCTGGGAAACCCCCATAATGAACTAGAAAACATCAAAGAACCAAGCCGCCATGCTCTGGTTCTCTGGTCAGAGTCCCGGAGGCTTCTCATTTCTGCTCTTCTCGGTGAGTCTGATTCACTTTCCTTTCTTAAGACTGGTTTCTTATTCCTGCTCATACATAATCACTAATAGCTGCCCCAGTACCGCACCCCCAGTTCTGGGATTACATGACCTTCCTGTAGAGAATCCATGGTAAATGACCTATAGCTCTTGACCCCAGTTCCAAACATATGTGAGAAAGAAACTTAGTACAACCATTTGGGACAAGCTTGATTACCTATAGTTTAAGGAACTGGAAGCCCCATTTAAGGAATGGACTGGTTCAGTCCCTGGGTTGGGAAGATCCCCTGGATAAGGGAATGGCTACTCACTCCAGTATTCTGGCCTGGGGATGCAAGGAGTTGGACACGACTTTCACTCACTCATAAGGAACTGGACGCGCATGGCACAAATTGAACTCTGGGACCAGGGCTTTTTGGTGAGCACAGTTCTTAGAGAGGGAGGCATGGATTGGCTAGGCACTCAAAAGAACATCCACCACAATTCCTCACTGAATAAATGGCACATGAATGCTATCATTATCATAGACAGTGATTCTGTTATAGTAGCAGGCTACAAGGTTGATTCATGGGCAATGTAAGGAAGAACATGATCTTTGACATTCAATGACCTAGTTGTGAATCTAGCCCCTCCAGACAGTAATTGTACAACCTTTTCTTTTTAAAAAAATTAGAAATACTTATTTAATTTTTTAATGTTTATTTTTATTTATTTGACCATGCCCCATCTTATTTGTGGCACGTGGGATCTTTGATCTTAGCTGTGACATGCAGGATTTCTAGTTGCAGCAAGTGAATTCTTAGTTGCAGTGCGTGGGATCTAGTTCCCCAACCAGGGCTTACACCCAGGCTGTCTGCGTTGGGAGTGTGGAGTCTTGGCCTCCGGACCACTGCTAGCAAGGTTTCTTAGGAACATTTATTACAAAATAAAGTTATTTCTAACAAATTAAACTTTACAACTAAAAGTAATACATTTACACAACCGACTGAAAATTTAATTTCCTTTTTTTACCATGGTGCCCTTAGTACTAACAATGAACAACGTTTTTTCAGATGCAGCCTGGTGAGTTTCTTCCTGTGAAAATGGAAGTGAAAGTGAACAGCTCACAGGGAATTATGAGAAAGAAGCCGATTCAGTTCCGTGAAAGAACACAGAATTTGAAATCAGAGAACGCTAGCTGTGACTGTTAAGTATTCACTAAGTCTTTCTGGGCCTTCTAGGCAAAATAATGAGGAAGTGGTGAAAACAATAACAAAGTCACCGTACAGCACAGATGCTAAGAGAAGAGACTTTCGCATCAGAATGTGCTAAGCTGAAGTTTGCTTCTACCATTCCACAGCTCTGTGCCCCATCTTCACTGGGAGCTTTTAAACTGTCCCGCCTGGAAATCTAACCTTTTTCCAAGAAGCTTTCTTGGATCACTGCCCTAGTTCGGGCCTTCATCATTTTTTTAAGAATTTAATTTTTATATTAGGATATAGCTTCTTTACAAGGACTGAGTGACTAACACACACACACACGCACACACACACTTGTGCAGAGTTGGACACGACTAAAGCAACTTAGCACAATGCACAATAAAATACACCAGCTGTTTGTGTATCTATATCCCCTCCCTCTTGGATCTCCCTCACCACCATCCCATCCCACCCATCTCAGTCACCACAGAGCACCCAGCTGACCTCCCTGTGCCATACTGCAGGTGCCCACTAGCTGTTTTACACATGGCAGTGCATATACCTCAGTCCCGATCTATCAATTCATCCCATCTCTCCTCCCTGACCTGGGCCCACACGCCTGTTCTTTTCATCTGTGTCTCTATTCTTGCCCTGAAAATAGGTTTATCTGTACCATTTTTCTTGATTTCTACATTTTTCTCTTTCTGACTTACTTCACTGTGCATGACAGACTCTAGGTCCATCTACGTTTCTGCAAATAACCCAATATTGTTCCTTTTATATAGTT
This sequence comes from Bos javanicus, assembly GCF_032452875.1. NCBI lineage: Eukaryota > Metazoa > Chordata > Mammalia > Artiodactyla > Bovidae > Bos > Bos javanicus. The sequence goes on from NC_083892.1 coordinate 23,169,874, forward strand.
GAATAATATTCCATTGTATATGTGTACCACATCTTCTTTATCCATTCCTCTGTAGATGGTTGTTCCATATATTGCTTATTATGAATAGTGCTGCAATGAACATTGGGGTGCGTGTGTCTTTTTGAATGGTTCCAACACGTTTCTGATTGATCTTTTTTTGTCTCCAGGTATCCTGAGAATCACTTGATCCCATGTATGACTTACAGATCTCAGAATACCTGTTACTTATTTATAAGCCTCTAGTGATTTCTTCCCAATTCAAGGATAAAATCAAAATGTCGTCACTTTCATGCAAATTCCTCCGAATCTCATCCATTCATCTTCCTTTATCTCCCTTCCTTCCTTCCTTTATTCCCGCTCTCCTTTCTTTCTTTACCCCACCCCCCGCCTCGTCCATCTGCCTCTTTTTCTAGTGGCAGACTGTCTAGATACAGTCTTATCACAATTACCCACAAGCATGTGTGTGTATTTAAGGCAGATATATACAAAATACAAAGTGAAAATTCCCTTTCTCATTCTTCTACCCACACACCCAAATTGCCACCCTTGAGGTAGCCCTTGATATTAGTCTGATGTATAGTCTTCCAATTATTCTACATGTATTATGTATATATCTCTGTATCAGCATCTAAAGCTATACCCACAGATGTGTCTATGTCATCTACATTTGAATCTATATGTATAATATATAATGAGTGCCGAGGACCAGCCCCGGCTGATCCAGGGTATTCGAAGGGGAGACGGCGTCGGCGACTATTTATATGCTAATTAGAGATATAGAGAACAATAGAATGAGGATAGCTCAGTAGGAAAATTCAGTGGAGAAAAGAAGCTGAGTAGCTTGGTTTACGCGGGAGACCAATAAAACTTCAAGACAAGAAGTTTGCACCACTTACGTAGGCCGCAGGCGCCCTCTCGAATAGCGGAAGGTGTCTCACCCTAGACACCTTCTCGAGTGGGTCTTAGAAGCCCAGGCATGATTAGTAAGCGTGGTGGGTTCCGCGCTCCAGATGGAGACTCAGCTTTGAAGGAAGAATGACATGGGGAGACCAAGCGTTGGTGAGCAAGGCCCATAGCTTTATTTTAACAGGGCTTTATACCTAAGTTACACATAGAGGATAATAGGGATGCAAAGTCAGCAGTCTTTGATTCTTATCAAAAACCAAGGTTTCTTTCCTGCAAATGTATCGTATACAAATGGTTTAGGTGATTTACATCATCTTCTGGCCAGAAGGCCTACTAACATTTTATGACTCTTGACAAGGACTTATCAACAAAGACTTACTTTCTCTAAGAGTAATTATTTCAAGGTTTGGCACCATCTTGCAAAGATAAAATTGCATTCCTATAGGCGGATGTGTAATGGGTTTACAACAAGAAAGAATTTATTACCTTAAGGGTCTAAAGTTACTAACACCAAGGCCACTACTTATTTTTTCTACATACCCACTATTAATTGATACATATTCAAGGATACAATTCAGGGGATGTGAAAACTTGGCAACAAGCATTGACTCATCAATGAAATCCTTTACTAGTTTATTCTGACAGTTTTTAACTCTCTGAGAGGCTCTAAGCTATTTGAATATCTTAAGCTTCCCATGCCTCTCGAGGCTGGGGGACTGTAAACAATCGTATGCATAGCTGCAGGAGTCCGGGTAAACTTGTCAGGCGAGTTAGAGAGCCATCAGAGGGGTTTGGATTTAAACACTCTAATTGCCCAGGAACTTTATTAATTGGAGCTGTAAGTTAACTCTTTGACAGAGAGAGAGCGAGATGGTGGTAGGGGACAGCCCCCAGTAAAGTCAGAGGTGAGAGCACAAAGCAATAAAGTAGGCAGACTCTGGTTTTTGGGGGGAAAATGCTCGAGAATATCCGGGGGACTCCTGAGGCTCGATCCCGCCTTGCGTATGTCGAGCCTCCTTCCTCATGACCTTTGTCACGAGTGGAATGCCTCACCGGCTCCCCGCATCTCCCTTTTATTTCTTAAAACAGCCAGATGTAGCTCAGTCGCGAGCCTCTGAATGCTCTGCCGAAGAATCCTGACAATACAAGGAAGAATGATTATTAGAAATAAAATTAAAACAGCCAAGGTAGCGTAGCCGAGAAGGTAGACAGAATATTTTTCCTGAAATGTAGTTGGAGAAAGTATGGAAGAAATCATTTGCTGTTCCAGCGGCAGTAAAATCTAATCGGAGGTTCAGGTTGCTATTTGATTGTGAAGTTTCCTAAGTCTAAGCTAATGTCAGAGCTGTTCCAAATACCTGAAATATGGTTTTTAATCTTTCCATTCAAATCTGTCTCATTTACTTTCAGGGTGTTACACATATCCACCGGTAGTCAGCATGACAGGACAATGCCATTTCACCTTTAAAGCCTGCAATTCGGTCCCAATATGTATTACTGCTTCCTCTAGGGCGTCTACCCTCATCTCTAATTTTCTGTCTATAGCTTCCTGTGTTGCCAATGCTAAAGAAACATTTTTGGACATAGAATCAACATATTGAGCAGTATGTACTTGTTGAGTCAATGATATTGCTGCCACAGTAACAGAAGTAATTGCACTTATCAAAGCTGCTATTCCCAAGATAAGTAAGCCTACAAACCGTCGTGTTCGCATTAAATCCTGCAGTTGTTGTAATACAGCAAGAGCATAATTCAATAAGTGGTTACATCATAAGATAAGGTGGACGTTGTAACATTACAAAGGAGCAAACATATTGAGGATTTAAACAAGATGAGAGCATACATTTGTTCACAACAACACCACAAAGGAGCAAACATTATATTGAGGATTTAAACAAGATCAAACAAGGAGCAGCTGTAGGCATCGGCTCGGCGGAGCAGTGTCCGCAGCATCAGGAGGCAGAACGCGAACGGCAGGCTGTGGGCCGCGGCGTCTACGGCGGGCGGAGGGGCCGGGTTTGCGGACTCGGGCTAGCCGCCGCTGCTTGGGCTCTGGCGTTTTCCTGTCGCCGGCGGGAGCGCGCTGGTCTGGACTGCATTCCGCGGGCGCGCTTTCCTCTCTGGCCCTCACTCGCCGCACAGACTTCCTTGCTCTAGGTCGCGGGGTGCAGCAAGGAGGGTGCGGGGCGCCGCTGGCGCGGAGGAGAGAGCTGGCTGGGGGAGGGGGAGCGGCGAGTGCACGCGCCGCGAACCTGGTCTTTGGGGAATGTGACATGACGAATTTTTCTGAGATCCAAATCGGAGAATCTGCATTCTGTAGAAATATATAAGCATACCCTCTCCCACAAGTTAGCAACACATCTGGCCTTTTACACTCTCCAGTAAGGAGGTCTTTTTACTTGACCAGGGGCCGAGTCGTAGCCTGTAATTCAGGCATCTAGTGTCTCATCATTGTAGTCTGCCCCTGTGTGTTTACCTTTAAGTGATTAATTACAATTTGGACATAACTTTACTATTTGTCCAGCTGTTTTCCTAGGGACATGTTAATTTAGGTCTAATGTTTAATTTAGGTCTCTGTATAAATTTAAATAATAAATGTATAACCTCCTTATTTCATTTTGGTATACAGACATACCTAAATGTAAAATGTATTTATATATGTATTTATATATGGCAACAAGTATAAACTTATTGACATATAATATATATAAATCAATATACTTGAATTAATCTTTATAATTAATATATTAATTAATATATATTACAGCAATACAACACGTACACAGCTAATACCAACCAACACAAACCAATGTACTGTAATAATACATGTTACACACACATCATATTACTGCAATATATATTTAATTATACAGTATATATATGTGTGTATATAGTATGCATATTAATTTATATACAAATTAAGTATAGATCTATAAGTAGAATTAGGTATACCTTTATTATATTTTATTTATACCCATACCTAATTAGGCAAACTGTAATTAGGCAAATATATTTATATTATGTATTTATAACAATATATAAAGTATTGTTAAATGTACCACCTGTATAGCATCCCCACCTCACATACCACTTTCTCTAATCCCACCAACTCATTTTCAGTAGTATGTGTTGGCCAGGAGCTGGGCCAGTCTTTCCCAGCAATGCTAAGAGACGTCTGTTCCTGTGTCCAATAGCCCTGACATTTTATTCTCTGGAATTAAAAGATCTTTTAAAGGCCTTGGAGCTGTAATTTCCTGCACCCAAAAGGCTAGATCACTAGATCCAAATGTTTTGTGGCTCTTAACTTGAGAAGTCAAGTTTTTTCTTGTCTGATAATAAGGTAAAAGCAAAGGCTGTGTTACTCTTTGACCTTTATTAATTTGTACAGTTTTGTTAGGTGGTGAGATCAAAACTTTTAATTTTTCCAATATAATCAGAATCTACTACACCATGCACCACCGATTTTTTTTTTTTTTTTTTGAAAAGAAAGCAAGCTATGCCCCAGGACAAATCTTACAAAGTCCAAAGGTAGGGGGCCAGCCACTCCCGTTGGAATTGGAGTAAGCGGCACATCAGGGGTTAATATTGTTGCTAAATCCCCTTGCCGTTTCGCTTTCTCTAGCCTGGGTGAGACCCCCCTGAGGGGTATTTTCTAAGAAGCATGCTCTGCATATTGTGCACGCAGTCTGTATTAAAAGCTCACTGTTCAAAAACTTTTTATCTTCCTCAGGCTTAGGCAACGCTTTGAGAGGCTTTGGGGGCAAAGTGGGGAACTCCTGGGTCCTGGGAGGCACAAACGGAGGCGGTGGCGATCACCTTAAATCAGAAAGTGGTGGATAAGTTTTTTTAAAGGTTTGTGCAGAGGGGGAGGGAGCTCTCCAGGGCGCTCGGCCGCAGCGTCCTGTAAGCCCTCTCCTTCCTCGGGAGGTAAAGCACTTTCTCCCTCCTTTTTTTTTTTTTTTCCAATAGCAGAAATTATGATCTATGCAGAAGTGGAGACTCACCACCATCTACCGCTATAGCTCCTCAAAGGCTATTTAACAGCCTCATGACAGGGGTCCAGGACATTTCTAATCATATTTCACAGAGCCAATAAACATTTGTCTATTCTTAGATGCAGAGAAACCCATTTTTTTTTTTTTTTGAGAATATTTTTATTTATTTTGTACCTTCTTTACCCTATCTAAACTGCAGAGGGGACTAGAAAAGAAGCCTCAAGGTGAGGATCAAATTTATCCTCGGGACTAGAGAAAACCCTTCTCCGGGAAACTCCTAGAGGAGGCCCTTTACCCCCACACGGAGGAGGAGGCATGGAGGGATGGGAGCGTCCCGTATTTCTCTTCTCCTGCTCCGGAGATCCTTTAACTGTTTGGTGACTAAATCTTACAAACTGTCTGATCGGGGATATTTCCCTCAAGCTCCTAGGAGCGGATGGTCTGACAGGGGAAGTTTCTCTTAGGCCTTTTGGGGCATCTTTGTTTAAGAGATGCCAATCTCCATCAGAGTGATATTTAGCTGTTATCTCGCCTAAATTCTCTTTTGTTTGGGGGAAGGCTGATCTGTTCCTCATCCCTATCTTTAGTTGTTCTTGAGTAGTCACGGCTGCTAACATTTTTCTTAGTTGCCGATAGTCAGACGGGTCTTCGTTTTCTCATTTTCCTCAGGTTTAATTATAGTTTCGACCTCATTTTCCTCTTTAAAGTTACTCTTTAGATTCAGGGCAGGTTTAGCTACAGCATTTTCTTCACTATCACTTTTAAGATGTACTTTTCTGAATCAGGGGCAGGGTCTAAGACATCTCTAATAATATTCCATAAGGAAAGGCGTCATTAGGCACCTTTTCTGAGCCATGTTCTGCATGGTAAGTTTTTAACTGTTTTCCTACTTTTTCCCAGACATCTAAGTTAACAGAGCCTTCGTCTGGAAACCAGGGACAGTGCTCTTGTACAAAGGAAAAAAATGATTGAATGGCAGATTTTTTAACTTTAATTCTCTTTACCTAATAACTGTAAAATTACTCCTATAAAGAGCTGTCTTTCATTTGATTCAGTATTACCCATGTCAGAAAATTAAGTATAGTAAAGATTTGCTTTAGCTATCAAAGATTAGGCCTTTTTTGTCAGCCTTTTTTTTTTTTTTTTTTTTTCTCTAACTCTTCAACACTTCCACTCCTCTCCCTGTCTATTCTACAGGGGGGTCTGCAGCACCTAAGTGGGTCCTATCCGTCCCGAAAACTCAACACTGGGGGAATGGGGTTGGGGACTTACCTTCGAAGTCCCTGTTCGGGCGCCACCTGCCGAGGACCAGCCCCGGCTGATCCAGGGTATTCAAGGGGAGACGGCGTCGGCGACTATTTATATGCTAATTAGAGATATAGAGAACAATAGAATGAGGATAGCTCAGTAGGAAAATTCAGTGGAGAAAAGAAGCTGAGTAGCTTGGTTTACGCGGGAGACCAATAAACTTCAAGACAAGAAGTTTGCACCACTTACGTAGGCCGCAGGCGCCCTCTCGAATAGCGGAAGGTGTCTCACCCTAGACACCTTCTCGAGTGGGTCTTAGAAGCCCAGGCATGATTAGTAAGCGTGGTGGGTTCCGCGCTCCAGATGGAGACTCAGCTTTGAAGGAAGAATGACATGGGGAGACCAAGCGTTGGTGAGCAAGGCCCATAGCTTTATTTTTAACAGGGCTTTATACCCTAAGTTACACATAGAGGATAATAGGGGATGCAAAGTCAGCAGTCTTTGATTCTTATCAAAAACCAAGGTTTCTTTCCTGCAAATGTATCGTATACAAATGGTTTAGGTGATTTACATCATCTTCTGGCCAGAAGGCCTACTAACATTTTATGACTCTTGACAAGGACTTATCAACAAAGACTTACTTTCTCTAAGAGTAATTATTTCAAGGTTTGGCACCATCTTGCAAAGATAAAATTGCATTCCTATAGGGCGGATGTGTAATGGGTTTACAACAAAGAAAGAATTTATTACCTTAAGGGTCTAAAGTTACTAACACCAAGGCCACTACTTATTTTTTCTACATACCCACTATTAATTGATACATATTCAAGGATACAATTCAGGGGATGTGAAAACTTGGCAACAAGCATTGACTCATCAATGAAATCCTTTACTAGTTTATTCTGACAGTTTTTAACTCTCTGAGAGGCTCTAAGCTATTTGAATATCTTAAGCTTCCCATGCCTCTCGAGGCTGGGGGACTGTAAACAATCGTATGCATAGCTGCAGGAGTCCGGGTAAACTTGTCAGGCGAGTTAGAGAGCCATCAGAGGGGTTTGGATTTAAACACTCCTAATTGCCCAGGAACTTTATTAATTGGAGCTGTAAGTTAACTCTTTGACAGAGAGAGAGCGAGATGGTGGTAGGGGACAGCCCCCAGTAAAGTCAGAGGTGAGAGCACAAAGCAATAAAGTAGGCAGACTCTGGTTTTTGGGGGGAAAATGCTCGAGAATATCCGGGGGACTCCTGAGGCTCGATCCCGCCTTTGCGTATGTCGAGCCTCCTTCCTCATGACCTTTGTCACGAGTGGAATGCCTCACCGGCTCCCCGCAAATGAGTGTTTGTGCATTATTTTAAAAATAAGTTTGCCTTTGTGTGACTTTCTTTTAACAGAAATAGTATCATGCTATATGTTGATACATCATATTACTGCAACTTACTTTTCCACTTAACAATATGTGCTGAGGATATTTCCAGATAAACATTTATAAATTTACTGCCATTGTTTAACAGCTCCATAGCGTTCATACTATCATTTAAGTGTTCTGCTACTGCTGTTTACAGACAGTCCCTGATTTAACAATGGCTTGATTAATGATTTTTCGACCTTATGATGGTACTAAGGCAATGGGCATTCAACAGAAACTGTACTCTGAATTTTGCTCTTTTCCTGGGCTAGCCAGATGTGACATGGTGCGCTCCCTGATGCTGGGCAGTGGCAGCTGCAGCTCCCAGACAGCCAGGTGACCAAAGGGTAAACAACCCATACACTTAAAGTCATTGTGGACCCAGATAACCATTCTGCTTTCCACCTTCAGTACAGTAGTCAATAAATTACATGGGATAGTCAACACTTTTTATAACACAGGCATTGTGGTAGATGCTTTTGCCCAACTGCAGGCTAATGTAAGTGTTCTGAGCACATTTAAGACAAGGTAGGCTAAGGTGTGATGTCCAGTTGTTGTTTGACTACTCAGTCGTACCTGGCTCTTTGAGACCACATAGACTGCAGCATGCCAGGCCTCCCTGTCCTTCACCATCTCCTGGAGTTTGCTCAAACTCATGTCCATTGAGTTGGTGATGTCGTCCCACCATCTCATCCTCTGTCCTTCTATCTCCTCCTGCCTTCAATCTTTCCCAGCATCAGGGTCTTTTCCAATGAGTCAGTTCTTCCCATCAGGAGGCCCAAGTATTGGAGCTTTGTCTTCAGCATCAGTCCTTCCAGTGAATAATCAGGACTGATTTCCTTTAGGATTGACTGGTTGGATCTCCTTGCAGTCCAAGGGACTCTCAAGAGTCTTCTCCAACACCATAGTTCAAAAGCATCAATTCTTTGGTGCTCACCCTTCTTTATGGTTCAACTCTCATATCTGTACATGATTACTGGAAAAACCATAGCTTTGACTATGTGGGCCTTTGTTAGTAAAGTAATGTCTCTGCTTTTTAATATGCTGTCTAGGTTTGTCAAAGCTTTTCTTCTTAGGAACAAGTGTCATTTAATTTCATGGCTGCAGTTACCATCTGCAGTAACTTTGGAGACCAAGAAAATAAAGTCTGTCACTGTTTCCACTGTTTACCCTTCTATTTGCCAGGAAGTAATGGGATCAGATGTCATGATCTTAGATTTTTAAATGTTGAATTTTAAGCCAGCATTTTCACTCTCCTCTTTCACCTTCAGCAAGAAACTCTTTAGTTCCTCTTTGCTTTCTGCCATAAGGGTGGTGTCATCTGCATATCTGAGGTTATTGATATTTCTCCCGGCAATCTTGATTCCATCTTGTGCTTCATCCAGTCCAGAATTTTGCATGGTCAGTAGGTTAACTGTATTAAATGCATATTTGACTTACAGCATTTTCAATTTGTGGCTCATGTGCTCAATTGTGCCTAACTCCTTGCGATCCCATGGACTATAGCCCACCAGGCTTCTCTGTCCATGGAATTTTCCAGGCAAGAATACTGAAGTGGGTGGTCATTTCCTCCTCCAGGGGATCTTCTGGACCCAGGAATGGAACCCGAGTCTCTTGTGTCTCCTGTACTGGCTGCAGATTCTTTACCACTGAGCCACATGGGAAGCCATATTCAACTTACTATGGGTATATGGGCTTCCCGGGTGGTACAGTGGTAAAGAATCTGCTTGCCAATGCAAGAGGTACAGGAGACATGTGTTCAGTTCCTGGGTCGGGAAAATTCCCTGAGGAGGAAATGGCAACACACTTCAGTATTCTTGCTTGAAAAATTCCATGGATGGAGGAGCCTGGCAGGCTGTAGTCCATGGAATCACAGAGTCACACCCGACTGAGCAAGCATAAACAACCACGTATATGGGTACCAGAAAGTAAACCTTGGAAGCTGAGGAAGATCTATATTTTCTTCCTCTCCAATTATATGTACCACTCTGCATCCATGAGTTTACAAAGGATATCCATCCAAATCTCTTGGTAGGGAATCAGATGCATTTCTTTTTTTAAAAAATTAATATACTATTGCATTACTTTCTAGAAAAGTTTTATCAGATTGATTTTCTGTCAACATTGTATGGAAATGTTTGTCCATAGGCACTTAATATTGCCTAAACTTTCCTATTCCACTGTGGAAAAAACCCATGAAATATTGTTATTTTGTTTTACATTTTCTTGGTTACTCATAAGATTAAACATTGTTTTGTTTGCATTTCTCCTTTTTGTGCATTGCCTGTTTATATTATTTGCCTAGTTTTCTATTACTTTAGTGTTTATATCTTATTGATTTTGGAGAAATCTCTATATATTTGGATATCAAGCCTTTGGTTAATTTTTTTCAGCATTCTTGGGACATATAACATCATGTAGGTTTAAGATGTCCAATGAGTTAATTTGATACACTTATATGCTTCAAAATGATTACCACCATGGCACTAGCTAACACTTCCATCACGGGGCTTCCCAGATGGCACAGTGGTAAAGAACCCCCTTGCTGACACATGAGACAAGGATTCCATCCTTGCATTGGGAAGATCCCCTGGAGGAGGAAATGGTAGCCCACTCCAGTATCCTTGCCTGGAGAATCCCATGGACAGAGGAGCCTAAAGGGCTGTAGTCCATGGAATATCAAAGCATAAGACACAGCTGAGCACGTATGCACAAAGCACATACCAGACACACATTGTGATAGGTATAGCTTTTTAAAGTTTTTTTAAAATACATACTCTACTTTTATTTATTTATTTAGCATACACTCTTTTTCTTTTTTGGGGTGCATCACACAGCATGTAGGATCTTAGTTCCCTGACCAGGGAATGAACCCACTTGCCTTGTATTGAAAGAATGGAGTCTTAACCATTGGACTGCCAGGGAAGTGCCAGGTTGTAGCTTTTTTTTAAAGATTCATTATTATTATTTTTTTGGCTGGGTCCTCCTTCCTGCACGAGGGCCTTCTCTATTTTTGGTGTGTGTATTTCTGTTTGCAGCGGCTTCTCTTGTTGTGGAGCATGGGCTCTAGGGCCCACAGACTTCAGTAGCTGCAGTTCTCTGGGTCCGTGCCCAGCAGCACGTGGAACCTTCCTGGATCAGGGGTGGAACCCACGGCCCCTGCATTGGCAAGCGGACTCTCAACAACTGGACTACCAGGGAAGTCCAGGCTGCATCTTTTAAGGAGGCTTTCCTGGAGCTTTGATATCATGGAAAGGAGTTACTCTCTGGGACCCTATGAACTGTAGCCCACCAGGCTCCTCTGTCCATGGGATTCTCCAGGCAAAAATACTGGAGTGGGTTGCCATGCCCTCCTCCAGGGGATCTTCCAGACCCAAGTGGATCAAACCCGCTTCTCTTTGTCTCCTGCATTGGCAGGCAGGTTCTTTACCACTAACACCACCCGAGAAGCCCCTACTGAGAGAATAACTTAAACCCTCACCCAGGCCCGGAGGCCTCCTCAGTAACTCTGCCCCAGCCCCTTTCCTGCTGCGAGAAGCTAGGGGAAGCTTATGCTTACCCCTGGAAGAGATTCAGGTCTTTTCATAATTTTATAATTGGCCCAAATGTACTAATAATCACAGAAAGAAGACAAAATTTCCCGGAGAGTCTAGGCCTGCCTCTCAAATCCTCATGTCCAAGGACTCAGCCCTTGCCAAGATGACTGAGGCAGCAGGAATTGTTCACTTTTGGGCCAACTCCACTCAAACGTGGGAGCACAGGGCCTTCTGGATGGCCACTGCAGGATACCCACACGACGGTCCAGCATCAGGGACTTCACAGTGCCTGGGTTCTTTCGCATGTGATGTCGCTGCCCAGGGAGTTTAGGATGTGCCGGTCAATCTCCTTACTGGTCAATTTCTTATCGCGTGTTTAAAAAAATAAACATAGACTCCGGTTGCACCCAGGACCACATGGCTGCCTATTTATCATTGGACTTCACACCACAGCTTTTTGTTTCTCTCTTTTTTTTTTAAATTGGAGTATAGTTGATTTACATTGTTGTGTTAATTTCTGCTGTACAGCAGAGTGGTTCATTTATATGTATATATGCATTTTTATAGTCTTTTCCATTCTGGTTTCTCATAGGATATTGAATATAGTTCCCAGTGCTATACAGTAGGACCTTGTTGTTTATCCATCCTACGTATAATAGTTTACATCTGCGAATCCCAAACAGCTTTCTGTTTCTGAATCTGCCTCAGGCTCTAGACTGTGAGCTCCTTTAAGGCAGGGATAATATCTTATGGAGCTTTCCAGGTGGTGCTAGAGGTAAAGAACATGCCTGCCAATGCAGGAGACATAAGAGACAAGAAGAGAGTTCGATCCTTGAGTCAGGAAGATCCCCTGGAGGAAGGCATGGCAACCCACTCCAGTATTCTTCCCTGGAGAATTCCATGGACAGAAGAGCCTGGTGGGCTAGAATCCAAAGGTCGCAAGGAGTCAGACACGACAGAAGTGATTTAGCACGCATGCAATATCTTCTGCGTGCTAAATAGCTTTAAAGTTTTTATTGAATTTGCTACAATATTGTTTTTGTTTTATGTTTTGAGTGTTTTGGTCACGAGGCCTATGGCATTTTAGCTCCCTGACCAGAGATCGAACCCACACCCCCTGCATTTGAAGGTGAAGTCTTAACCACTGGACCACCAGGGAAGTCCCCTCTTCTGTACTTCTAAATTTTCTTGTCCTGCTTTCCAGGGCTGAACACAGAGCCTGGCACAAAGTAAGTGCATTACCGCAATAACCTTTGTCTAAATGGATTGAATAATTACCCTTGTCACACCTCCCCTCAACATCATCCTCTTCACATAAAGCTTTTTTTAACCCCAGTCTCTCCTCCTGCAATTTCCCCTTGCTCCTCTACCACCCCACGATGCCCCTGTATAATTTCGTTATCTCAATATATGCCCCATTGTCTGCGTGACCCTCATGTCTGTCTCCATTAGTGTCTTTTACATTCAATCAGATATCTGCACCAGCATAAGAGGCTCCTCGTAGCTTGATCAGCGAGCAATGGATCAGACAGCTGAATGGTTGATTTAATTGGCATGAAATAACTAAGCCATCTGTTCCATGGAGTTGATCTTTTAAGTGTTACTCTCTTGTCTGCACTGAAATGTCTTGGCCACTTGGAGAGACCATGCATGTCAGATGGCAGGTCACAAAAAGTGATTGCTTTAAGACAGAGAGCAACCGTTTAAGGGAAATTGAAGAATTTTATGGTGCTATCTTTTTTCCTGCTCTTTCTTTATAGCACTTGTTAGTACCTGTTATATTACATTTTCACTTGTCTCTCTCTTGCAGTAGAGGCTAAGCACCAAGAGGGCAGGGACTCTGTCCTTTATGCTACCTGCTGACACCAGGGCCTGAAAGACACGCCCTACCTTGAGTTGAGCACCAGTGAGGTATGCTTAGCTCCTTCTTGGGTTAATTCTGTGTGACTTGGTGTTGCAAAGGTCCACTGGAATACCAGGTAGATGGAAAAGGGTGCAGAGGCCAACTCGGGAAGGAGTCTAAAGTCTAACTTGGCAAGTTCAATGCCTACATGTGTGTGCTCAGCCCCTCAGTCGTGTCTGACTCTTTGAGACCTGATGAACTGTAGCCTGCCAGGCTCCTCTGTCCCTGGGATTCTCCAGGCAGGAATATTGGAACAGGTTGCTATTTCCTCCTCCAAGGGATCCCAACCCAGGGATTGAAACTGCTCCTCTTAAGTCTCCTGCATAAGCAGACAGATTCCTTGCCACTAGTGCCACCCGGGAAGCCCAATATGTGTCTATAGCAAGCTTGACTTTTGTTCCGGGTGGTGTGGGGTTGGGGATTCCTGGGTGGCTTCCCAGGTAGAACCCGCCTGCCAGTGCTGGAGACATAAGAGACAAGCGTTTAATCCCTGGATTGGGAAGATCCCCTGTAGGAGGAAATGACAACCCACTGCTGTATTCTGTGGGGTTCAATGCGTCTAATCTGCAGGAATAAGGAAGAGGCAGTAAACAGTGATGAGCTGTGGCAACATATTGACATACAGCGTGGGAACATCCTTTAATCTTTCTGAACCTAGATACACTCATTTGTACAATAGGGATAGTATTCACCACCTTGAATTGATGATACTTATGATGATTAAATGAGATAACGTTCATGAAATAATGGTCATCACTTGTCACACTTACTACACGACAGGTAATATTTTAAGGGCTTCTGTATATTGACTCACAATAACCCTCTTGTTTAGGATCTGTTATTATTTCCAGCTTATCCAGATGGGGAAACTGAGGCAAAGAGGGGTGCTCAAATTCTCCTAGATAGAAAGTGGTAGAGCTATATCTATCTATATTGGTATCTACTATATTGATAGCTATCCATCTATCTATCTATCCACCTATCTTAACTTGTCTTATTCCCTCCTTCCCTCCTATCTATCTATTCATCTATCTACCTACCTACCTACCTCGAGGGCACACTAAGAATCTGATTCAACCATTACAGTGGACAAATATATAGAGAAACCAGAATGAGGAGATGATGGACACATTTCAATCACTCTAATAGGCAAATACACACAGCGAGAACACACTAATATCCCAGATCTACTTCAGCCATTGTAATACATGAACACACAGAGACAATGCACTGATCTGCATTTGCACTCGAGCCTTTAATCTCTCCTCTACACAGCACCCCCAAGGGATCCTGTTAAAAACTACGCCATGGTGAAGCCAAGAGTTCAGGTGAGCCCAGCAGTGTCACTTAGGCCTGGCTGTATTTCTTGAGTAAGAGGATCAGAAGGTACATCGGCCCCCTAAACATCTGGGGATCAGATGCTAAGAAATCTGAATTTAGTTGCCAGCTAGGGGCACTCACTGCTGGAAAATGACAGCTTCCATTGCCTGGAAATTTTGAGAACTCCCTATCAGGAGAGAACTTGAATTCAGGCAAAATTCTTTTTTTTTCAGGGACAGCTGGGTCATCAACATCCTCGCAGAATTTATCCAGATTCACTCTTCAGGAAATGCTGTTTGGTTAAAGCCTTTAAATGGTATCCTCTTGGATGAAGTTCCAAGTCCCTCTCATTGCACACTAGTCCTGGCAAGAGCTGGTTCCTTCTCCTCATTCACTATGTTCCAACCCCCTTTCCATTTTTGAAAGCATCATGCTCCTCCCTGCTCCTGGGCCTTTGTACATTCTGTTCCATTTGCCAGAGTCTCATTATAGCCCTGGCTTAATTAACTCTCATTCTCCCCTCAGCTATCAACCTAAATGTTTTTTCTTCTGGGAAACTTATCCAAGCCTCTAAAAGAAAGATTGTTTTTAAGAAAACTTTTCTGGTTAGTACCCTATAGTTTTTCTTCATGGTATTGAAAAATATTTATTCATTCCTTTGGCTTCCCTGATAGTTCAGTTGGTAAAGAATCCGCCTCCAATGCAGGAGACCCCAGTTCAATTCCTGGGTCAGGAAGATCTGCTGGAGAATAGATAGGGTACCCACTCCAGAATTCTTGGGCTTCCCTTGTGGCTCAGCTGGTAAAGATTCCATCTGCAATGTGGGAGATCTGGGTTTGATCCCTGGGTTGGGAAGATACCCTGGAGAAGGAAAAGGCTACCCACTCCAGTATTCTGGCCTGGAGAATTCCATGGACTGTATAGTCCATGGGGACACAAAGGGTCAGACACGACTGAGCAACTTTCACTTCACTTGTGTATTTATAATTTGCTTCCACCACTAGCCTGTAATCTCCATGAAAGTAAAAGCAATTTTAGAGTATGTTTTCTTTGCTATTATTTCTCTAGTGTTTAACACAGCCCCTGGAATTCAGAAGATACATTTGTAAAATGTATGAATGAATCTTTAGAACATGCTGATTCAAGTTAAAACTATTTATCAGTGAAAGTGGAGAATGCAGTCCAACTTAACCCATTGCCTGGATCATAGTGCTGCTGCTGCTGCTAAGTCGCTTCAGTCATGTCTGACTCTATGCAACCCCATAGACGGGCAGCCCACCAGGATCCACCGTCCCTGGGATTCTCCAGGCAAGAACACTGGAGTGGGTTGCCATTTCCTTCTCCAATGCATGAAAGTGAAAAGTGAAAGTGAAGTTGCTCAGTTGTGTCCAACTCTTCACAACCCCATGGACTGCAGCCTACCAGGTTCCTATGGGATTTTCCAGGCAAGAGTACTGGAGTGGGGTGCCATTGCCTTCTCTGTGATCATAGTGGGGGAATCAATAAATATTTGTTTACCAACTGGCAACTGTGTCAGTAGAAGGAGGTAATGAGAGATATTGCCCAAACAGGCTTATTGTCCTTAGCATCTCCTTTCCAGTCCATCAATTCACCACAGGCATTCCACCTGCATCCTATGGCCCTCTGGGATGCTTTCCAAATTCTGCCTCCAGAACCCACTTACTTGGTTTCATTTCCTCTCTATTGCAGATTGTCTGCTGTAGCTCCCATTCTGTCTCTTGGAATGCTTGGTGACCCTATGATTCTACTTACTGCTCTCTCCTTTTGCTTCATCCTCAGCCACTGGAAACAGGCCCATTTTCCTCTGGGATTCCTTTTGAGATATCAGTTTTTCCTCTGTGTTTTGAAGCCCTGTATGAGTCTCATTTTCTCTCAAGCTCAACAGGTCTTTAGAGACAGTCCAGGCCAGAGCATTTGAACAACATCCCAGGAGATGAATTCATATGGTCATTCCCGCTGTGATTAATATTGCTATTTCAGACACTTAACTGGTCCATGAATTAACTTATAAAACCAGAAAATAGAGTGGTTTGCATTATAACTACACGATCAGGCCAAGCACCAAAGCCAGGCTTCGATTCCTGACCAGATGGGCCATTTGTGGATCAGTTACTTTGGCCATTGGCCACTCCAGGCATTGGCTGGTTATCACCCTCCAATTGGCCAAGTGTGATGTAGCTTCATTTCTCAGCAAGGTCTCGACTGTGGGAAGAATTTGGAAGTGGCGGGGAAAGCAGTGGTGCTGGGTTCTTGGCACATGGGGTAGAGTCAGGGCTCCTATCCTACATAGCCTCACAGCAGTTCCTCCTAGATATATGGGCTGCCGGGCAGGAACAATGGACTTCATGAAAATGCGACTCCCATTCCCAAGCTTCAGCTGAAATCACCTCTCTATTCAAAAAATATGTTTCTATTTCTGCAGTTTGGACCAAATGCACAGAAGAATCTGATGTGAACTCCTAGGGTGGAGGTCTTCAAACTTGCTTGCATATTAGTACCAACTGAGTTCCAATATGACTAATATAACTGAGTTCTAAAAGCCCTGGTGCCCAGCTCCACTCTCAGTCAATTTTAAAAGGCTGTAGGCATCAGTATTTTTAAATCACAAGGATTCCTTTACACACTAAAGTAGTACAACCACTGATCTATTCAGTGCTTCACAAACTTGAATATGTAGAAGAATCATCTGTAGGATGTGTTTTAATAAAAACAGACTTCCAAGACCCAACCCCAGAAATTTGTATTCAGTATTTCTAGGGTTGGGCTGAGAATATGCATTTCAAACAAGTTCCCCAGTAATGCTGTTGCTGTCTTTCCACAAACCATACACTGAGTAGCTCTGTTCTTTGCTATTCTGCCTGTACTCCATGGAGCAGCAGCCTTAGCATCATACAGGAGCTTGTTAGAAATTAAAAATCTGAAGTCCATCCAAGACCTGTTATATCAGAGCTTATATTTTTAAAAGGGCTCTAGGGAATATGTACGTACATAGGATTGGAAACCATCACTGTAGAGAGTGCAAACGTGCGGCATCCTGGCCAAATTTTGCTGGCAGATGGATATTTCCTGGATTGCATGGTATTTTTTGGAATTTAGAATTGATTGACAAACTTAAAAGTTGGGGTTTTTTTACCTCTCTTGAAAAATTGGAAGATGAGAACCACTGGGGCTCCAGTGGTGGATGATGACTGGAAACAAACTACGCGTGCTCCCAGCTCCCACGAAACCACTTTCACTAAGGCTGTCTGCCTCGTCCCTGCAGGCGTTTCTGTTTGCAGCTCTTGGTTCATGCCCTCAACTCTCCACTTCTTCTCTAGTTGAGAATTACTGCTCCTAAGCATTTCATCTTGAGCCAGCCCATTTTATCTCTTTGCACCTCCCTTGATTCATCTGTAAAATGGCTAAATAGCACCTACTCAGGATTCTGCTATTCAGTGGAACTGGAGATCGTGGTTTGAGCTCTGGATGTCTGTTTTGCACACAAGTTGTTTCCCAGAGTTCTTTTCTCCAAGTATGGTCCTTTAATCAGAAGCACTCACATTGGTCTCTGGGAGGCAGCAGTCAGTGGTGGTGTGAAGTGAGATCTTAATTCTCTGCCCAGGAATTGAACTTGGGTAGCCTGGATGAGAGCCAGGAATCCTAGCCACCAGACCAGTAAGAGCTAGAGGCTATAAGCTATTATCCCTGGATCTTTGCCCCCAGTGAAAAGAGTATTTCTCACAGAGGCATAAACTGTAAATGCAGGTACAAAGCTTATTATTAGAGACATAGTGGGAGAGCACTCAGAGAAATGGTTTGTTTAGTAAAAGATAGAAGCAAGGCAGAGATGCTCACCCAGAGGGAAAGGGTGTGGGTGTCCCTGCTAGTGAGGAGGAGTGCAGTAAAGAGGTGGTTAAGTCATTCATGTAGGTTGGTTCTTCCAGGTCTTTGTCTTCCTTCAGGCCAATTATCTGGTTTCTTCTTCCACACCTGACTTACCCTGGGACCCCTGCTCTGGGGTGCACATGTACCTCTCAGCCAAGATGGATGTCAAAGTGAAGGCTTCTGGGAGGAGCAAGAGTCATTATGGTTTGGCACTCTCCCCTGAATTTTGACCCACAAGGAGCCTTTCTGCACATGTGTAGTGTTTCCCTTGTCCCAAAACAGGGGGGGATAGGGATCCTTCAATCCTTTACTCAAATAGGGTCTTGCCCCTCTTTGTCTTTGCCATGACTATTACCTTGACTATTGCCATGGCTATCACCTTAAGGTGTTTACAAGAGACAAACACTGGCTATTTATCCTGTTGCTTTTGTCACTTCCATTTCAGGAGGCAAACAGGAGGCTGATTGTAAATGCCTTAACTGAAGCCTACCTATCTCTTGTCTCAGAAAATGCAACAGTTGTGAGTATCCAAGGCGAAGCCCACTTCTTCATACCCATGAAATTGAAACAGGAGGCCATTTGGGCTTCCTGGGTGGTACTAGTGGTAAATGCTAGTGGTAGAGCTGCCTGCCAATGCAGGAGAAATAAGAGATGCGGGTTTGATCTCTGAGCCGGGAAGAACACCCGGAGGAGGGCATGGAGAAGTCCATGGACAGAGGAGCCTGGTAGGCTATAGTCCATAGGATTGCAAAGAGTCAGACACAACTGAAATGACTTAGCACATAACCTATCTCCTACATCATCACCACCTGAAAGTGTTTGTCACTCAGTTGTGTCCAGCTCTTTGCAAACCCCATGGACTGTAGCCTGTCCATGGAATTCTTCAGTCAAGAAAACTAGAGTGGCTTGCCATTTCCTCCTCTAGGGAATCTTCCCAACCCAGGAATTGAACCTAAGTCTCCTGCATTGCAGGCAGATTGTTTTACCATCTGAGTCACCAGGGAAGCCCCAATACCACTTGGGAGCTTGATAAAAATATAATTTTTCAGGCTTAACCTGCGACCTAAATGCTTAGTGAATTACCTAAATTGCTTAATAGGTGTTTCCGAGGCAAGGTGGAACTTTGTGTGAATTTCACCAGGATCAAAAGTCCATTATGATCTCCATAATTTTTGTGAAGGTTCAATCAAGACTTGTGGGTGGAAGTCAGAAAGAGAAAAACAGTTATTGTATGTTAACACTTATATATGGACTCTAGAAAAACAGTACTGATGAACCTATTTGCAGGGCTTGCGGGCACAGCAAGGCAAGGGGAGGGTGACACAAATTGAGAGAGAAGCACTGACATATACACACTTTCACGTGTGAAATAGACAGCTAGCGAGAAGTTGCTGTATAGCACAGGGAGCTCCGCTCGGTGCTCTGTGATGCTGGGAAGGAGGAGTGGGAGGCAGGAGTAAGAGGGAAGGGATACATGTATACATAGAGCTGATTCACGTTGCCATACAGCAGAAACTAACACAACATGGTAAAGCAATTATATTCCAAATCTTAAAATAAATTAGTTAATTAAAAAAAAAAAAAAAGAATTGTGGCTGGATGAAGTTCTGCAACTGAGAGAGACCAAGGGGAAAGGTCAGGATGTGTAGGATGGAGCTTGCACATCTCTTTTCCTCTGGAATTCTGACATGTCTACCTGGCGGCTCACCTATGATCTCATCCTAAGCCAATGAGCTAGGCTGAGACCTGGTATCTGGATAGTCTACAGTGAACCTGGGCATTCACAGGCTCATAGAACAGGTGGCTCCTACTCTCACCACATTGGCCCAATCCAGATAAAGCTTCTCTTGCCTTGGTTTCCCCAGGACACAAGAGCTGACTGGACAGCTCTCCAGCCAGTGCCATTGCCACCTCTCTGTCCTGACTTTTGGTCCTGCCTGCTGCCTGGGCTCCCATGATTTCACCATATTCACTGAATTGGGCTCCTCAGATCATTCTCAGCCTAACCTGGAATTGCTGCCAGTACATTTGGATCAGCTGTATGGTGAGGTCAGTTTCCTTGATGCCCCCTTCTCTCCCTGTCAACACTGGCTGAGCTCCTGGAGTCCCAGGATGCCTACGACCAGATCCTGCCTGAGTAAACAGCAGAGACTTAGAATCATAAAACTTCTTTGTCTTGATTGGAAATACAACGTGCATTGGAAAATCAGTGAAAGGGAGAGCTGGGAGACAAGATATTTTCCTAAAGGTGATGATGGATATGTATTGGGATGTATTGCAGAAGAATTCCTTGGAAACTCTTGGTCCAATCATTTTTAAAGAGTGAGGCAGCAAGAATGACTCAGCCATCTGGGATTCATTTGGTCTAATATTGATGGAAACGGAACTGGATGATGTAATTTTTCAGAATTATTTCTAAGCAGAGAAATCAATCAATAATGATAGTAGTAACATTGATAATAATAGCAGCAGCATTTTTTGAGTGACAGACATCATTCTAGGTAGTTTAAATACATTATCTCAGGAGTCTGCAAAATTCTGCTATAAAGGGCTAGACAGTAATTATTTTAGGTTTTGTGGGCTATGTGCTCCCTATCACAACTCAAGTCTGCCTTGGAGCACAAAAGCAGCCCTAGGTAATATGTAAATAAATGGGTGTGCTGTGTTCTAATAAAACTTTATTTAAAAAAAACAACGAATGGTTGGCCAATTTGCAACATAAGCTATAGGATGCTAACTCCTTATGCATTATCTCATTGACCCAAATGATACTGGGAAGCAGGTACTGTTACTCTTCCCCATTTTACAGATAAAGAAACTGAATCCGAGAGAGATGAAGTAACTTGCACGAGATCCCAGAGCAGTAAGTGGTAAATTTAGGGCTGAAACTGTCTACTGAAAAAATGCACAACCCAGAAGTTGAGAATTATATTTTATTTGGTGGACTTTCTGAGGACTTCTCTGAGGAGCTGCTCCACAGAGGTAAGGAAGGAGCCAGGATACATAGGGGGTTTTGTAACAGAGACCAGGTACTAGTTGGAACTTCAATAGATGACCGTTAATTAAGAAAACCAGATTATTTCTTGCTAATGAATTCTCTGCTTTTTCTTTGTATGGGAAGACACAGGAGTCTGGGCTCATTGAAATCATTCCTTTGATATGCACCTTAGGTATCTAGGGCCAGTATCCTGTTCTTTTCCATCCTGAGTCCCCTCAGGGTGCACTGTTGAGGGTAGCTGGAGTGCCTGCTGGCTTGATGGCTGCAGCATCTTCTGTTTGCTGATATGGCAGGCAACATTTTCATCCACACAACTAAGGACGTCATACAAGATAGTGTCTCAGTTCAGTTCAGTTCAGTCACTCAGTTGTGTCCGACTTTTTGCGACCCCATGAATTGCAGCATGCCAGGCCTCCCTGTCCATCACCAACTCCCGGAGTTTATTCAAACTCATGTCCATTGAGTCGGTGATGCCATCCAACCATCTCATTCTCTGTCGTCCCCTTCTCCTCCTGCCCCCAATCCCTCCCAGCATCAGGGTCTTTTCCAATGAGTCAACTCTTCCCATGAGGTGGCCAAAGTATTGGAGTTTCAGCTTTAGCATCAGTCCTTCCAATGAATACCTAGGACTTATTTCCTTTAGGATGGACTGGTTGGATCTCCTTGCAGTCCAAGGGACTCTCAAGAGTCTTCTCCAACACCACAGTTCAAAAGCATCAATTCTTCGGCACTCAGCTTTCTTCACAGAAAGCTTCTCACATCCATACATGACCAGAGGAAAAACCATAGCCTTGACTAGACGAACCTTTGTTGGCAAAGTAATGTATCTGCTTTTGAATATGCTATCTAGGTTGGTCATAACTTTCCTTCCAAGGAGTAAGTGTCTTTTAATTTCATGGCTGCAGTCACCATCTGCAGTGATTTTGGAGCCCAAAAAATAAAGTCTGACACTGTTTCTACTGTTTCCCCATCTATTTCCCATGAAGTGATGGGACCGGATGCCATGATCTTCGTTTTCTGAATGTTGACCTTTAAGCCAACTTTTTCACTCTCCTCTTTCACTTTCATCAAGAGGCTTTTTAGTTCCTCCTCACTTTCTTCCATAAGGGTGGTTTCATCTGCATATCTGAGGTTATTGATATTTCTCCTGGTAATCTTGATTCCAGCTTGTGCTTCTTCCAGCCCAATGTTTCTCACGATGTACTCTGCATACAAGTTAAATAAGCAGGGTGACAATATACAGCCTTGACGTACTCCTTTTCCTATTTGGAACCAGTCTGTTGTTCCATGTCCAGTTCTAACTGCTTCCTGACCTGCATATAGGTTTCTCAAGAGGCAGGTCAGGTGGTCTGGTATTCCCATCTCTTTCAGAATTTTCCACAGTTTACTGTGATCCACACAGTCAAAGGCTTTGGCATAGTCAATAAAGCAAAATAGATGTTTTTCTGGAACTCTCTTGCTTTTTCGATGATCCAGCAGATGTTGGCAATTTGATCTGGTTTTAGAAAAGGCAGAAGATAGGGTCTAGGTAAGCTTTCCTTCCCAGGGAAGTTTCATCATTAGGCTCCCCACACCCCAGATTCAGTTTTTTAATTATGTAACAATTTTTAGGCAGTCTCAACATATCTATCATGGTGCATCTATTTACTTAACTATTAGGACAACTCTGTAAAGTAGCAGTGTTTTCCCCACTTAGTACCTGAGTTCCCAGAGGATAAAGTAGAATACTCAAGGTCCATTCTTCATGAGAAGTTGAGCTTGAAGTTAGATTCTGATTCTCAGTCTCTCTAAGTTCAATGATCTTCCCTCCAGACCTGCTGCTTCTAGATTTTAAAAATCTTTCATAATTTTTAATTTATCAAAGTGGCACGTGTCTATTGTTCAAGAACTAGAACAATTATAAAGATAGTGACAAAGAAACACTCATTATTTCTCAACCCTAAATAATCTCTGTTATCAATCTGATGCTTCTTTCCCCATCTTGATCCAAGCTCCTTCTACATAAATTTCATACTAAATAAAATATTTTGTGTATTTTTACTAATCACGTAAGATTGACAGCAATTTTTTGAATTATTATCTTAACAAAATTATAATTTTAATAATTGAATTTTTTCATTATAGAATGTAGCATAGTTTCAACAATTTAGATACTTCCTATTTTTTTCTATCATAAATGATTTGATTAAATTCTGTATATAAATCTCTCTCTGAATTTCCAGTTATTTCCCCAGGATAAATTCCTAGAAGAAGAATGATTGCTCCAAAGGGTATCGATTATTTTAAAAATTCTTTATACATAATTCCAGATTGGATTTGTAAGAAATTTGTGCTAATTCTCATTCCCCTCAGTAGGTCAGTTATACTGAATCCCAAATAAACAACTGATTTTTAAAAATTTGATTATTTTGTGAATTAAAATGTTAAAAGTTTTACTTTGATTTTTATTATATAGTAGGACTTTGAGTATGGATGTGAGAGTTGGACTGTGAAGAAAGCTGAGCACCAAAGAATTGATGGTTTTGAACTGTGGTGTTGGAGAAGACTCTTGAGAGTCCCTTGGACTGCAAGGAGATCCAACCAGTCCATTCCGAAGGAGATCAGCCCTGGGATTTCTTTGGAAGGAATGATGCTAAAGCTGAAACTCCAGAACTTTGGCCACCTCATGCGAAGAGTTGACTCATTGGAAAAGACTCTGATGCTGGGAGGGATTGGGGGCAGGAGCAGAAGGGGACGACAGAGGTTGAGATGGCTGGATGGCATCACCGACTCAATGGACATGAGTTTGAGTGAACTCCGGGAGTTGATGATGGACCGGGAGGCCTGGTGTGCTGTGATTCATGGAGTCGCAGAGTCGGACACGACTGAGTGACTGAACTGACTGACTGATTGAGGAGTTTGAGATTTTTCTTATGGATTTGTCAGAGTCCTTTATCTATTAAAGACATTACTAGTTCTTTTTCTGGCAAATATTATTCCTAGATTTTCATTTACCTTTAAAAGGAAAATAAACTCATCCCCATTTACTTGTCATCTTATGCATAGAAAAGGATATTCTGATCATTAGCATTCAACCCATCTAACAGCATGAGTACTAACAAGAGCAAATACTTCGTCTCTGAGTAGGATTTGCCAGGTGGCTGGAAATCCCGAGCAAAGTCTTAGCCATGACTTCTAGTACAGACTCTGCTATGGATTGCAAACATGCTGGGCTGTGCTTTCGCACCTTCAGGGTAGAAATCAGCCCAAACAGGAGGCAGCCAGGAAATACATAGAGGATCTTTTGAGGTTGACTGTAAGACTTGAGCAAAGGGCTGTCTTTGTTTTCTGTGCAGCCACCAGGCACTGAGTTCCTCACCATCCTTATCCAAATAAGTACAAGGAGGTAAAAAACAATGTAACAAAGACTTTATTTAGAAGACTATGAAGTCAAAGACAGATAAGAGCTTCATTTTCATGCTCTTTGGTAAATTTAGAGAAAAGAGAAATGACTTGAGGGCTGACTTTCTCTCTCTTCAATCCTAAAGCATATTTCATTTTGAGAAAAAATAATCCTTCATGTCAGGTAAATCCTTTCTTTGGAAACAGTAACATTTCTATGTATTAGAATGGGCTATGGAATGTTTCTCAAACTGGGTGCTACTGACATCTGGGGCCAAATAATTATTTGTTGTTGGGAACTAAAGAATAAATTAGTGAGTGAATAAATGAGTGAATGATTCAACAGTCTCCATTTAAATATTTGGAGGATTACGATATGAGAAATTCAATTACCCCCCTCCTTCCCAAAACCCATTGGCCCATAGGGCTGAATTAACAACAGGGAGAAAGATATTGGAATCAGGGTAAGACATTTTTGTCATAATAAAACTATGCAAAAATGGAATGGTCTAGTTTCAGAATTAATGAGCTTGTGTTCACTGGAGGCATTCAAGGAGAGACTGGGTTGTTCTTAGGATCTTGTAAAGACATTCATACAAAAGAGGAAGGATTCAAAGTTTAAGTGTTCTCTCATCCCTGAAATCCTATAAATCTGTGTTTCTTTCTGTCTTTCTTTTTTAATGTTTCCTATTCAGGTAGTATTTCCACTTAAGGAACTTATTTCTTTTAAAATAGAAGATAAACTTTTTTGGAGTGCTCACACACTGCATAAGCTGGTTCTCTGGGGCTTCACAGAGAAAGCAGGCTTTAAAGAAGTTGAATTAGAGATTTTCTGCAAAAATTAGCCCAGTTTCACTAGCCTAGAACTGGAAGATTTTTCATGGTCTCTTTCAGATAGCTTAGGATTGAAAATGGGCAGTGGAGTTAATTGAGGAGGGTTGGGGAGGGTGCAAAATGCTTGTACAGGGGTCATGCACCACTGGGCAGTTTCCATAATCAGGGCTACAGATCTTTGTTGAAATTCCAGGCCTACCCTGAACTGAGATCTAGTTTTCTGAAACCCTGAATCTTCTGAAGGGTTGGATCTTCCCACTACAAGTCATGGGTTAACAGAAGGCACTGGTCAGCAGGACCTATGTTTCAGCAAAGGGCATAGGTCAGCAAAGGACCTAAGTGAATAGGGGCCAAGAGTCAGGGTCATCAGAAGTCATAGTTCTGCAGGATCCATGGAACAATAGAAGCAAAGTGTCAACAGAAGCCATGGGTCAGGAAGAACTGCGGATCTATAGAAACCGAGAGTTGGCAAGAGTCATGAGTCAGCAGAGGCCATAGGTCAATAGGAGATAGGGTTCAATAGGAGCTTTTATCCATCAGGACCATGGGTCAGTAGGACCTGTTGTCAGTAGGAAGCATACATCAGCCAGAGAGAGTCAGCAGTAGGTAGTGGGAGCAGAGGCTAAAAGACACACAGAAAGAGACCAGCACCAGACTTGGAAGCTGCTGCTGATGCCATAGATGGTGGAAAGCCATGATTAAGCAAAGGCTACAGAGTAACAAGAAGTTGAGGAGAGAGTGCATATGTGTTGTCACTTCAGTCATGTCCTTTACATAAAGGTCATAAGACTCTTTATGACCCTGTGGACTATAGCCCACTTGGCTTCTCTGTCTATGGGATTCTCCAGGCAAGAATAGTGGAGTGGGTTGCTATGCCCTCCTCTAGGGAATCTTCCCAAACCAGGGATCAAACACACATCTGCTGTGGCTCCTTTCATTGCAGGCAGATTCTTTACCACTGAGCACCAGGGAAGCCCATGAGTAGAGAGTACTTAGCAGTAATAGTATAGATTAAGTACAGAGTATAAGTAATTCACCATCATAGAGGGTAGGAAGCAACATGTTTCTGAGCATGTGTCAAGATAACGTAGGGTTTACAAGAGTATTAAAATCCTGAATGATCTAATCCTGAATGACATTCTAGTCTCTGTGAGAACTGGGAGTGTAGCAAATGAGATTCTTGTCTGTCCTAATTTCCCAGGTGTTCTTATCATAAACCCACACTGTAAATAATCTTTTTAGGTTCAATGTCTAAAATGTGGAATTCTTGAGATACAGTAGACAAGGTTGCTTTTCTAGGGTTCTTGATATATATTGCTAACCTACTTTTCAAAAATCTTGTAATTAAAGTACTTATAAAAGTGTCTCCTCAGAGTTTTAAGGGATACTAAAAACTATTAGTGTTGCTATCTGTCAGGAAGAATTTCCAGTACAAAAATTTCAGATAGATGTTTGATGTATAGAGCAAGAGGGCAACAGTGATTGATACTTTTTATTCTGTTTTTCTCTACCATACAAGTCAGTACTGTTTGGAGTCTCAAGGGAAAGAATCCAATCAAGTAAAAATGGCTTGAATCAATAAAATAATTAAAAAGGGCAGGTAACTTGGGAGTTTGCAATGTCGTATGGTGGATTTCAGGTATGATCTGATCCAGGAGTTTGATGTGAATCAGGACAAACATGTCTATGCTTCATCCTTCACCTCAGCTCTGGTGGTTGAAAGCTCCGATTAGCCAGGTCAGGTCCATGTTACATGCCCGTTCTTGGAGGCAGATGTTATGGGAGTTATCAACTGATGTCCCTCTACTCCAATTTATGACCTAGGAGAGTTAATGGAGATGGTGTAGGCAAGTCAAAACAGATGTCAACAAGGCCCATAATATGGACATGGAGGCTTCAGGACACCCTTCAACTAGATAAAAGCTGCTTTTGAAAATGTTCAGAATGATCTGGACATAATAACATGAATTATTTCCATTGAAATAACTGAAATAACATCAGTTATTTCCACTTTATACATCTTCTAGAATCTGGGTTTTAATTTTTTTAAGCAAACTTTGATTATGTTGATTATAGTCATTTATTTTTTTAATTATTGATTTTTTGGCTATACTGGGTCTTCATTGCTGCACATGGAGTTTCTCTAGTTGCAGAATAGGGGCTGCTCTCCTGGTGTATAGGCTTTCCATAGCAGTGGCTTCTCTTGTTGCGGAGCATGGGCTCTAGGGCTTGTGGGCTTCAGTAGCTGTGCCTGTACTGGCCCAGTTGCCCCGTAGCATGCGGAATCTTCCTGGACCATATACTGAACCCGTGTCCCCTGCATTAGCAGATGGATTCTTAACCATTGGGCCATCAGGGAAGTCCTAGGCTATATTTTCCAATGTTACAGTGTTACTGGCTGGGGAAAGAGGGAATGTACTTGCCTGTTACATCTAAGATGTGGAGTCAACAGAGATGAAAATCTAAACTTGCAACAGCCATAGGACCATTGATTTATTTGTTCATTTTTGGCTGCATGCACAGCTTGCAGGGTCTTAGCTCCCCAACCAGGGATCGAACCTTGGCCCATGACAGTGAAATCATGGAGTCCTAACCACAGCACTGCCAGGGAATTCACTAACCATCATTTTAAATAGCAAAACAGTCTGTTATTTTTGGATGATGGAAAGGCTGATAAAAGCCCTTCTACACAAGGAACTTTCTGTTGAGAGCAGCCTGAGTCCTCTTCAGTCCCCACCCCTTCGTTGTGGCATACTGGACGAAGGGGCATGGTTTTGATTTAATTTGAGTCCTTCTAATACCTCACTATGCAAAAAGAAGGGTCCCCAGACGCTCAGGAAATTTGAAGTCATCCCTCCTCCTTACTTGTTCTTCCCCTGCATAAAGACATTTCCAGATTATCACATGCTCCTGAAAATGCACTTCCTTGTATGTAAAGCCTGCTAACAGTTCCCCCGGGAAGTGTTTGAACACATAATGAGAGCCCAGGCTCCCGGTGTCAGAGCGCTGATAGAGAGAATTCTCTTCCGGAGCCAATGTTCCACCAGGCCGCCCTGGGGAGCAGTTGGTGTTAACTTCAGGCTGCTATGGTGGGGAAACCACTTTCTATAAAAACTCAGTCCTCTCTTTCCTGATGGCCCCAACTCTGGGGTGAAAAATTGAGTCTTCCACAGGCTGCTCATAATTTGCCTTCTTACCTGTCCCAGAGAATCTGCCTCTAAGAAGATCTAAATCTGTCCTCACAGGCCACACCATTTGGTGGGGAACACAGAGGCATAATTGAGCAGTGATGACACAGTTTGAGAAGTACCAATTTTAAGAATGATCAAAATGCTAGAGTACCTTAGAGGTAGAAAGAAGAAAATTTGCCCAGGAGATCTGGAAAACTTAGAAGAAGAGGAAGCATTCAAATTTAGTCTTGAAAGAACAGGAGTTAAGTGGAAATGAGAGTGAATAATAATAATAATAATATAACATTTTTGAACACTCAGTGTGTGTCAGTTACTGTTCTATGTGCTTTATCTTTTTTTTATAGTTGTGTTTATTTATTTATTTTTGGCTGTTCTGGGTCTTCGTTGCTGCAAAGACTTTCTCTAGTTGCGCGAGCAGGGGCTACTCTCTAGCTGCTTCTCACTGCGGGGGCTTCTTTTGTTGTGGACAGTGGAACAGGGCCTCTAGGGCGCACTGGCTTCAGAAGTTGTGGCTCCTGGGCTCTAGAGCACAGGCTCAATAGTTGTGGCCCAGGGGCTTAGTTGCCCCGAGGCATATGGGATCCTTCCCAATCAGGAATCAAACTGTCTCCTGCATTGGTAGGCAGACTCTTCAGAACTGAGTCACCAGAGAAGCCCCTCTATGTACATTATATCAGGGGTCCCCAGTGTCTGGGCTGCAGACTGGTACATGCTATCAGATTGGTGGCAGCATTAGATTAGAAATAAAGTGCACGATAAAGGTAATGCACTTGAATCATCCCAAAACATCCCCCTCTACCTTCAGTCCATGGAAAAATTGTCTTCCACGAAACTGGTCTCTGGTGCTAAAAAAAAAAATCACTGCTTTGTCTGTATTATGCATATGCTATTTACATGTATTAACTCATTTAATCCTCATAACAACCATATGAAGTAGGTGTTAATATTATTACCATTTTTAAGATAAAGGAGACTGAACCCCTAGAAGTTATTTGCCTAAGAGTGAGCTCAGTTACTTCAGTTGCGTCCAACTCTTTGTGACCCCATGGGCTGTATCCCGCCAGGCTCCTCTATCCACGGGATTCTCCAGGCTAGAATACTGGAGTGGGTTGCCATGCCCTCCTCCAGGGGATCCTCCCCACCCAGGGCTCATACCAGCATCTCTTACGTCTCCTGCATTGGCAGGCAGGTTCTTTACCACTAGTGCCACCTGGGAAGCCCTATTTGCCTAAAGTCACACTGAAATGCTAAGCGGCAGACCTGAGATTCCAACCTAGGCATTTTGGCTCTAGAGCCTGTGTTTTCAGCCTCTTTGCCATACTACCCAAAAGAGCATAGCATCAGTGTCATCAAAGGCATGGATGTATGGTGGTGGTTTAGAAACATGTCCAACTCTTTGATATTTCTTCCTGCAAGTGGTGGTGTCTAACCCCCCTCTCCTTGAGTCTGAGCTGGATTTAGTGACTTGCTTCTAATGAATACAAGAAAACAGAAGTGATCACATGTGGCTTCGAAGACTAGGTTATTAAAAGCACAGTGACTACATCCTCACTCTCTCTGTCTCAGATAACTGGCTCTGAGGAAAGCCAGCTTACATGTTGTAAGGATGCTCAAGAAGCCCTCTGGAGAAATCCATATGGTGAGGATACGAAGTATCTGGCCAATAGGCAGAAAGGACTTGAGGCCATCTGCCAACTGTGATGTGAGTGAGTTTGAAAACAGATTCTCTGGTATCCCTTAAACCTTCAGGGACCGTGGCTTCAGCTGACATCTTAAATGTAACCTGGTGAGAGATCCTGAATCAGAACCACTCAACTAAGCTGCTCTGAATTCCTGACCCATAGATACTGTTAGAAGATAAATGTGTGCTGTTTTAAACTGCTAAGTGTTGGGGGAATTTGTTACACAGCACATAACCACTACTAGCCTGAGAATGTTTTCTATCTTCAGTGTATATGGGCAGTTGATATTTTGGAACTGAAGCTCAGAGTTTATAGAGAATTGACAAGAAGGAGTGAAACTTTTAAGATAAATGATAAAGCCCAACAGCCATTCCACAAGCTCAAGTTCACAGAGCCCACTTTCCAAAAGCAACTCTTCCCGTCTCCAATCCTGAGCCCTCTGAAACCCAGCCAGAAAATGCTTCCATTTCCATGACTCCTTGTTCTTGCTACTATATGTCTTTCATTATGCTATTCCTTGTTGTGCTACCAGCTGTGGACATGCCTTTCTTCCCAACTAGATGGCAAGCTCCTGGTATGGTCAACTCATATTTTATTCATCATCCTCTTTGCACACAACCCTTTGGTCACTGCCGTGTACATGTTTTGGGGATGAATGCTCCCATTCTGAAGCCATGTGGCTTCCATTCAAAACCAGTCAACCTGCTTTGTTGTCTTGGCTTGGAGTACAATGTCCATGAGTGGGATAGACTCATGGAGACTGAAAAGAGAAATTAAAGTATCAGTAAGTATTCTGGACGTTTTCACCATAGTGATGTGAAATGATTCATACCTATATACACCATGGATAACTTATACTAAAACTTTCAAGTTGGGCCAGTGGAGACAGGACAATAAACCAGGGATATACGGGCTTCCTTGGTGCCTCAGATTGTAAAGAATCTGCCTGTGATGCAGGAGACCAGATTTGATCCCTGGGTTGAGAAGATCCCCAGGGATCTTCTCCAGTATTCTTGCCTGAAGAATTCCAGGGAATGGCTATCCTCTCCAGTATTCCTGCCTGAAGAATTCCATGGAGAGAGAAGCCTGGTGGGCTACAGTGCATGGGGTCTCAAAATGTCAGATACACAGGGTACTCTTACAGGCAAGAAAGGCTGGCCACCAAGGGTGATGCATCTCAATATAAATTAAAGTTTTAATGTAACATTTAAACGAATTCCTCTTTTCTGCCTTATTCTCCACTGTGTGCTCAGTTCCTACACACAGAATATGTTTGATAAATATTTGCTGAATGAAAGAATGCTGGTGTTGAGAATAAGTAAGAATCATTACATCTAAGTTCTCCAGGCTGTTCCTACAGATAAAGAGTTTGGTCTCATTTAAGAGGATGTTTAAGGATAAAGTACATTATCCAATCACCTGAGGCTAAGGGAAGTCATGTCATAGATACACACCTAATGTAAGCAGGCAGGCAAGTGTTGTCAGAACTCCAGGACACTAGGGAGGGGTTCGGGAAAACAAACAAAAAATAAGAGCACTGAAGAATTGATGTTTTTGGACTATAGTGTTGGAGAAGACTCTTGAGAATTCCTCAGACAGCAAGGAGATCCAACCAGTCCATCCTAAAGGAAATCGATCCTGAATAGTCATTGGAAGGACTGATGCTGAAGCTGAAAATCCAATACCTTGGCCACCTGATGAGAAGAACTGACTCATTTGAAAAGACCCTGATGCTGGGAAAGATTGAGGGCAGGAGGAGAAGGGGATGACAGAGGATGAGATGGTTGGATGGCATCACCGACTCAATGGACATGGGTTTGAGTAAACTCCAGGAGTTGGTGATGGATAGGGAGGCCTGGCGGGTTGCAGTCCATGGGGTTGCAAAGAGTCAGACACAACTGAGCGACTGAACTGAACTGATTAGGAGAACCCAACCATATCAGTTTTTATAGAAGACATTTGCTGTTTTTGTTGTTGATGTTGTTAGTTTATTTGTTTTAAGCTATCTATTATTTTCTTCTTCTTTAATAATAGACCCCTGAGTTCCATCAACATTTGCTGACTCTTGGTCCACGAGACTTGAATGGAATTAAAGTGTCTCTACCCCACCATCCTAGCCCAGATCTGACCAATAGAAGCTCTGTGTTTTCTTGGTAATAATGATTGGTTCATGAATGGGCATGTGACCTAGTTGGAGCCAATGAGAATCAATAAGACTTTGGGAGCTGCTCCTGGAAGAGAATTTGCCCTCTTTTCTGCTATACTTGAGCCTGAGAGGAATTGGCTTTAGAAATGCTGGTCTCCATCTTGCCTGCCGCCAAGTGGTAGAACTAGAGAATGAAGCTAAGGGAGCGGCCATCAGAGATAGTAAGAAACAGATTCAAATGACACAACTTCAAACTATTGAGGAGGCCGTATCCCAGTTTCATCTGTGAGCTCTTAAGTTGCATATATGAACCTTTTTTATCTTAAGACACCTTGAGTTTAGTTTTCTGTCACTTGCCCCATTAAGATTCCTGACCAAAGGGTCTGTTTTTAGATGCCAGACACAGGCTCAAGGCATCAAGTCAGTCTCCACTTATTGCTAACCTTACTTCTGTCACTTAAAGAGAAAGGTTTTTTTTTTTTTTTTTCTTTCTGTATTCACCTGTGTAAGTCTAACGTTTTTTACAAATGGTTAAGCAATTGTCTTCAAATTATTATCACCACAAATATGAAATACTTCTTTATCACATTTTAAACTTCCATGTAATTTTCTTTGATCTATTGCTAGACTCTAGTTTGTTCCATTGATCTGTGTATTCCTTTGTCATCAATTTGCTGTTTTATAATTTAGCTTTACAGTACATGTTAGAATCTACTGAATCTCATTACCCTCCCCGCCCCCCGCCAAAGTTTTATTCTTTGTTTCTGGCATGATATTGTTATAGATGAGGATTAGAAATTTATCATCAAAGTCTAAAGAAGTTCCATTGGGATTAAGATTAGAAATAATTGGAGATAACTGAGTCTTTCCCTTCAGGTTTCTGGGAGTATGTTTTCATTTATTCAAGTCTTTGCATTCATTGTTGTTCAGTTGCTAAGTCGTGTCCAACTCTTTGTGACCCCATGGACTGCAAACCAGGTTCCTCTGTCTCTTACCATCTCCCAGACCTCTAAGTAAAATTTTATAACTTAGTCTCATTAAAAAAACAGACTATTCTTCTAAAGTTCAAGTCACTCAACTCTGATCTCCTATCCCCTCCACATCCTATTCATCTAATGTCATTCTGGACTTTGTTATTTATTTCACTTTTTCCGCAGTTTTACTGAGATACAGCTGACATACAGTTCTGTATAAGTTTAAGATATACAGCATAATCACTTGACTTACATATATTGTGAAATAATTACCATAGTAAGTTAATACCCATCATCTCTTACAAATAGAAAAAGAAAGAAAATGCTTTTTTCCCCTTGTGATGAGAACTCTTAGGATCTACTCTCTTAACAACGTTCAGATACACCACATGACAGTCTTCGCTACAGTCTTCATGTTGCAGGTTATGTCCCAAGTACTTATTTTTCTTATAACTGGAAGTTTGTACCTTTTGACTGCCTTCTACTCATTTAATTCTTGACACACATTCTTCCTTTCCATCCCAGCCCTAGCCAGCATTTCTGAGCTGGTTTTAGTGGTTTTGCCATGCATGTCAGGTCTATGATTTCTTCATCTCTAATACCCTTCCCCTCCTCTCCATCTCAGCCATCTATTCTGACCAAAGCACCCTCCACCTTGTCATCACTTCCAACTCTTCCACTCTAAAAATTCCTAATTTGAGCATGCATACCTCCTATCCTTCCAATTTACTTCCTCACGTATTTTTATTACTACTCTTCCTGCACTTCTTAGGTGCCTCTAGTTCAGTGTTTCCTAGATCTCTCATTCAAGAAAAGCACCATGTGACTTAGTTGAGTGTAAAGAATTTAATATGAAAAAGTATTAATGAGTATCAAAGAACTGAAAAGGCTAACCTCTCTCATTTTCAGGAATAGCTGCAGGAAGCAGATAATATCACTAAAAGAGAAAACAAAGAGAAGATGCTGGGATTGCTAAAACACAGAAGCTTGGAGGAGGGGTCCCCTGGTGCTAGGTCCCAGATCTCTGAGGAGGGGGAACTGGTTGGCAGAGACTGCTGTCTTTGAGAGGGTACCCTGAAGCCAGGTCTGAGAGTGTTGGAAAAGCTGCAAACTGGCTTCAGCTGCTGCTTCAGGAAGGAAGTGTCACTGCCAACGTGAAGAAGCATTGCTGGGGTGATGGTCAGAGGAACAATAGGCATACAGGTATGAGCAAAACCCTTCTCCCACCTCCAGCCTCACAATCACCTTCTAGATCTCCCTTTCTTCCTCTCTGTCCTCTCTCTCTCTCTCTCTTTCTGTCTATCTGTTGGTACTGGCTAATAGGAAGCCAGTTGGCCATGCTGAAATGTCACTTGCAGAGTACCAAAGCCAGTTCGAGGTGAGCTAGAAGCTGAAACAATAGCTTAATAATTGAAACAACTTTTTTACTTTCTTCCTATCCATCATTCCCACCTGTCTTCACTTCCTTGTCTGTCCAGCTTCAGATTAATTATAAGCCTTTCAGTTACTCTCTGGCTGATATCATAAACTCATTTGTTCCAAACAAGCAGATTGGTAGCACTGATTACCCACCCAATACCACCCGTACATCTCACTACATTTCTCTAGACAACTTGTTTGTCTACACTCTGCAAAGATTGCTTTAAATCTTTCTCCAGTCTTCTCGAACTTCAACCTCCTTTCCTCTTTTGCTAGTTTCTGCTTCAGTGATGGAAACTGCCTCTCAGCTCTGAGAACAAGTCAGTGTCTGCACCAGCCTTCTCTCCCTCTCTCCTCTCACAGTGAGAAAGGTGATATTTCCCTGAGTAAGGCCAGCCTCCGCTTCTGTCCTCTGGATCCCATCCCTTTCTTTTTTTGGAATCTTTAAGATTCACCTATCCCCACTCCATTCTGTATCTTCATTCGGTTCCTCTGTACCAGGTTCTTGTCTTTGGCTCTTTATGTATTTTAATTTCAGTCACTATTTTTTGAAAAAATTACATCCAGCAGAATGGTATAGCCACTTTAGAAACAGCTTGGCAGTTTATGATAAAATGGAACATACAGTGATCAGCAATACCATGTCTGGGGATTTACCCAAGACAAAGGAAAACTTATGATCACACCAAAACCTGCCTGTGAATGTTTATTGTGGCTTTCTTCATAATTCTCAAAACCTGGAAATGATGCAAATGCCCTCTAAGTAGTGAATGGATAAAGAAACAGTGGTACATCCATGTAATAGGTTACTGCTGCTGCTGCTAAGTCACTTCAGTCGTGTCCAAGTCTGTGCGACCCCGTGGACGGCAGCCCACCAGGCTCCCCGTCCCCGGGATTCTCCAGGCAAGAATACTGGAGTGGGTTGCCATTTCCTTCTCCAATGCATGAAAGGGAAAAGGGAACGTGAAGTCACTCACTACTCAGTAATAAAAAGGAATGAACTGTTGGTATCAACAACAGCACTGATGAATCGGAAGTATTTTGCTAAGTGAAAGAAGACAGACTCAGAAAGGGACACACTATTTGATTCCATTTGTATGACATTTTAGAAAATCATAAGGACAGTAAACAGATCAATAATTATCAACAGGAATTACTTTGAAATTTAAATACAGAAGACTCTTTTATTTTAAAAAAAAAACCTCACAGAAGACTCTTGTGAATCTCAGCCTCTCTTGCAAACTATAGCTAATATCGTTTTGACTTTCACAATCAGTTCAGTTCAGTTCAGTTGCTCAGTCGTGTCCGACTCCCTGCGACTCCATGAATCGCAGCACACCAGGCCTCCCTGTCCATCACCAACTCCCGGAGTTCACTCAGACTCACATCCATCGAGTCGGTGATGCCATCCAGCCATCTCATCCTCTGTCGTCCCCTTCTCCTCTTGCCCCCAATCCCTCCCAGCATCAGAGTCTTTCCCAATGAGTCAAGTCTTTGCATGAGGTGGCCAAAGTACTGGAGTTTCAGCTTTAGCATCATTCCTTCCAAAGAACACCCAGGACTGATCTCCTTTAGAATGGACTGGTTGGATCTCCTTGCAGTCCAGGGACTCTCAAGAGTCTTCTCCAACGCCACTTTCACAACAAATTTTATCAAAAACCATTTTCCCCCCATTACTTTTCTTTCCACAGGCTCCTCAACCAACTTCATCTTTGCTTTCATGTTGTTAAATCCACTGAGCATTTCTTTACAATCATCTTTCTCAACCTTGCTCAGCAACATCCCCTGAGGAGTTGAAACTCCCCTCTCCATTTACCTTTTGGAAGACTCTTCTGGCCTAGACAGTGCCAAGGCAGACATTATACTGAGTCAGTGTACAGTTGGCCCAGTATCTAGCATAGTTCATGTCAGGGACTAGGAAGGACGCAGAGAATGTTTCTGAAAAGTAGCTTTGGGACAGGTAGCTAGAAAAAATGCTAGCTGGTGCTATATCAGGTTTTCAGAAAAATTCTGTATCTCACCTGCTTTGCACTCGATAATGTTTCCCCATACATACCTTCCTGTCATTTATCCTGTACAACTGGAGAACAAGACGAACTGTGACTGCACAAAAATTAACAAGGGCCTTCTATTTATTTAATTTTTGCCCCTCTCCATCCATTTCCCAGAAGGATGGACTTCTTTTATTGAACCTTGAAGGCGATGTCTTTTCCTCCCTGGAGCAGGTTCAGATTCTGGATTTATTGCATGTTCTGTGTATCTTTGTTGATTGATTGGTGCTGAACCACCGAGCAGCAACATTACTAATTATCCTTAGGATGTAATGCGGTTGAAGAGTCATTAAGGACTCTCTAAATTTGGAAAGCATCCACTGCCAAACAAAGGGACTCTCTTCTCGCCTCAGCCAGGGGGAGGATGCACAGTCAGGTCCCTGGGGCCCTCTTTAACTCAACTTGGGCTTCATTTATGTTCCAGCAACTCCACTAAAGCAGGACATACCCCTAATTTTGCCCAGTCACAAAAACGAAGCAGCATTCTGCTGAAATGCCAACAGTTTATTTTTATTTTTTCTTTAGTAAGAACTTGGTAGACTTTTCCTCCTTGGGGGGCATGGGGCTGCTATAGGCCAAGTAGATGGAATTGGCTTAATCATGAAGCAGAGCCAATGGGATCTGAGGGGCCCATGTATTTCCCCCATCAGCCTGTCTCTGATGCCTAAAATTCTGCTGTAGAATATATAGTAAGTATATTATGAAATTACGAAAGTGTGACCCAGTAAAAACAAATTAAGAAGGAGGAAAAACACATTAAACTTAGATCATGTATGCAAAATACTCAGTACAGTGTCATAACAGAAGCATAACAAGTACTCAATGAATAGTAGCTTTTATTTTTTCTATTACTCATAATTGCTGGAGCATTCATTAAGTAGAATTTTTGTAGTACATCTACTTGGTGTTAGAATACTATGATAGATGTTAGGGTTATAGGGATTGCCATAATCCCTGCTGTCAAAGGCTCTGTGATCCAGGTAATTAAACCCTTAGATAAACAATTAGAATTCAATATTGTAAATGCTTTCTATATTAGGGGTACTGAGTACTACATAGGGAGCAGCTAGCTATGCATACGGTTAGATGCTGTTTAGAAGAGATGAGTCAGGAAGAACATTTAGGTGCCATGCCAGATGAAGAATGAGGGAAAGGTATTCTGAACTAATGAGACCATATAGAAAGGTAAGGTGACATTAAAACAACAACAGAATAATGTGGGACTTTGATCAGTGTGTTCAGAGCATAGGTTTCATGGAGAGGTATGGAAAGACGTGGAACTAGAAAAAAATGTCCTAAAGAAATGCTGCTGCTAAGTCACCTCAGTCGTGTCCGACTCTGTGCGACCCCAGAGACGGCAGCCCACCAGGCTCCCCCGTCCCTGGGATTCTCCAGGCAAGAACACTGAAGTGGTTGCCATTTCCTTCTCCAATGCATGAAAGTGAAAAGTGAAAGTGAAGTTGCTCAGTTGTGTCCGACTCTTAGCGACCCCATGGACTGCAGCCTACCAGGCTCCTCCATCCATGGGATTTTCCAGGCAAGAGTACTGGAGTGGGGTGCCATTGCCTTCTCCAAAGAAATGCTATGCTTAGGTAAATGGACTTAGTCCTATAAGAAACACAGGATCAAGTGTTGATTTTAAGCAGGAATACAATAAAATGTACTGTTAAAAAGATACTTGATTAAAAATGAAGAACAGGATTCTGGAAACTATGGCCTGTGGACTGAATCCAGTCCCTCATCTTTTTATTTTATGGCTCAGATAAGAGTGGGTTTCTTTGCATGTGTAGATGATTGAAAATCAATCAAAATAAGATTTCATGCTGTATGAAAATTCTATGAAATTCAAATTTCAGTGTCCATAAATAAAGTTTTAGTGGAATACAGCCATGCCCACTTGTTCATGCCTTGTGCTAAATATTAATAATAGAGATCATTTACATCAGTGGTCTGATGGCCACTGGTTAAAGGATGTAGATTAGAACAGAGATAAAACAGAAGGGACGGCTTCCCTGGTGGTACAGTGGTTAAGAATCCACCTGCCAATGCAGGGGAAACAAGTTTGATCCCTGGCCTGGGAAGATCCTACGTGCCATGGAGCAACTAAGCCCTTGTACTAAGCTCATGCACCTAGACCCTGTTCTCCACAGCAAGGGAAGCCACTGTAATGAGTGGTCCATGCACTGCAATGAAGACCAGTGCAGCCTAAACTAAACAAATAAAAACAGAGCCCAGGGGACTCAGTGCAAAGGTGTGAGGGAGAAGTTTCTTCCTCTCTGTTTCTCAAACCTGAAGAATGTACAGTTTCCCTTACAAACTTCTCCGGGAGTTCTAGTATCACTTATTTTTATTCAAATGTAAATTAAATATTTACAAACAGGCATTTTGGTAAACATTTTTTACTCTTTTAGTTCTTATGGTATTATAAAACAAAGAAAAAACTTGAAAAAATTAAACAAAACTGTAAGAACCATGCATTTCACAACCACAGATTTAATTTGATGTGAGAGATGATAGCTTTCTGCTGCAACAAGCTTGCTGCTTTGAGGCCCAGGGCCAGTCCCCAGATTCGCCTGAGTGTGACTGCAGGTGTCTACTGCCATACGTGGTGATGATTTAATTCTCTCACAAGCTTCTCTGGGTGCGAATTCTTCAGAAAACTTTATTCATACAGAATGAGGGATTGGCAAAACTGTCTACAAAGAATCAGATGATAAATATTTTGGGCTAGCAGGCCCCTGTTGCAGCTACTCAATGCTGCTGTTATGGCTTGAAAGCACTCACAGATAATACATAAATGAATGAGTGTATATGTGTTCCAATAAGACTTTATTGACAAAGCCAACAGTGGGCCAGAACTGGTCTGTGGGCTATTATAGTTTGGTAAAGCAATGGCACCCCACTCCAGTACTCTTGCCTGGAAAATCCCATGGACGGAGGAGCCTGGTGGGCTGCAGTCCATGGGGTCTCGAAGAGTCGGACACGACTGAGCGACTTCACTTTCACTTTCATGCACTGGAGAAGGAAATGGCAACCCACTCCAGTGTTCTTGCCTGGAGAATCCCAGGGACGGGGGAGCCTGGTGGGCTGCTGTCTCTGGGGTCGCACAGAGTCAGACACCACTGAAGCGACTTAGCAGCAGCAATCTTTATTCTAGATCATGAACTTCCACCAGGAAAGTGGAAAATTGGTACGATTTCTCTTCAGCTGTGGATGTATACTTGACAGGCCAAGAGACCATGTAAACAGAGGAGTCACCACTACAACCACTACTACAGCCAACCATAAAATTTACTTACAAAAACAGGCAATAGGCTGGATTTTGCCCACAAACCATGACTTGTCAACTCTGGATATAAAAAAGTGTGAGATAACCGGAACCTCTTTCCCTAACATCTGTATCCAAACCAGCCCACAGCAAGAATGATTACATTGCCACTTTCCTTGTCCCAGTGTGTGGTTTCTACACAAAGCCCCTCAACTTTAAGAGACTTCAGAGATGTCTGCAAGTCATAACCATTTGGTTCTCACTGGGACATCCAGAAGGCCCAGGTAATTATGGACTTTGCCCATTAGCCACCAGAGACTAATGCTTACTAACAGAGTCTGAGCACCATAATGTTACAATTCTGAAACTTCAAAATGCAGTTAGAAAGGAGATTTGGAGAAAATCTTTTTAATTTGGTACCTAACTTTCTTCCCACACTGCAAGGCATTTGGGATCAGAGAACTGATTCTTTTTATGAAGTCCTTCTATATATAGAATCACATCCTACCTTTATCTTACATCCTGACACACCAGAGAATTAATCTTATTATTATCTTTATGTTTTAATTTTAGACAAAGAATACATTTTGAAAGAGGACCAGGAAATACTATAATTTGGATAAGAAATGGTCTCCTTTAATAGCCTGTTACAAGGAAAGAAAATTTTGTCAAACATTTTCCTTACCTGGCTACTCCTCTCTATCCAAAATAGTAAATTCAGGGCAAAAAAAAAAAAAAAAAGAGGGATAAAATCCAATTACTGTTTCTGGGTTTAAACTTCTTATCCTGGTGAATAAATGGATAACTATTTACCAACCAGAGGTTGAGTTCTCCAGTGGGACTTCAGGCATGTTTTTCCAGGTATTCTTGACGAACTGGATTCCATTGTTCATAACCATACTTACTCATGACAGACAGACTTTAAGCACTAGTAAACTAGCATGGAAGATGAGTGGGAGCTTGCCCAAAAGAGATGGCATTGATGTGAGGATCACCAAGAAGTATTACCTTTAATGACATACTTAGGGCTTCCCTGATAGCTCAGTTGGTAAAGAATCCACCTGCAATGCAGGAGACCTCGATTTGATTCCTAGGTTGGAAAGATCCGCTGGAGAAGGGATAGGCTACCCACTCCAGTATTCTTGGGCTTCCCTTGTGGCTCAGCGGTAAAGAATCCGCCTGCAGTATGGGAGACCTGGGTTCAATTCCTGGGTTGGGAAGATCCCTTGGAGAAAGGAAATGCTACCCATTCCAGTATTCTGGCTTGGAGAATTTCATGGACTGTACAGTCCATGGGGTTGCATAGAGTCAGACACGACTGAGGAACTTTCACTATTGTGTGCCAAACATTAGCTAAGTGGTCTACCATTTCTCTGATAATACTAATGACAACTCTAGTAGAGACTATTTTACTTTTACAGATAAGAAAATTGAGATAGTAGAGGTTAAATAACTTGCCCAAGGACAGTCAGTGTTAAGTGATGAGTCTGAGTTTATCTTGATTTGCTCTGGTCTCTGAGCTTCTCTACTGACTCATACAGTAGATAAACATCCAAACAGGCAAGTTCACGACATCCCATCAAGCTGAAATGTGGAAGGTCTGGAGAGGAGGCTCTGGAAGCGTGAAACTTGTCAGGGTGGTGGGCTAAGTTTAGAGTACTAAGGAAGAAATTGATCAGGTCACGTGACTTATGGGTAGGACCTAAGCAAAAGCCAGCTTCTGAGCCTAGTGGTGCTCTTGGATAAAAATCCCATTTTAAATGACTCTGGACTACCTTGGAGAAATCAACAACAATTGACCAGGTTTTCCTTCTAAAGATCTCCATGGCTGACTGCCTCACCTCGTTCAAATCTTTTTTCAAGCATCATCTTCACCAGCAGAGCTACCCAACCATCTTACTTCAGTTGAAACCTGCCCCTCCTCTCACCATCACTCTGATCTCAGTTATCCTGCCCTCCGGTTTTTTTTTTTTTTTGGTGTTGCTGTTATGGAACTGTTTTCACCTTCCAAAAGATGTTACTGTATAACTTACTCATTCATTATAT
Organism: Bos javanicus; assembly: GCF_032452875.1. Lineage (NCBI taxonomy): Eukaryota > Metazoa > Chordata > Mammalia > Artiodactyla > Bovidae > Bos > Bos javanicus. The sequence goes on from NC_083892.1 coordinate 23,212,063, forward strand.
ATGTTGCTTATTCTTATTGCTTATTACTTGAATCCTTCCTTTAGAATCTAAAGTCACCAAGAGGAAAGATTTCTATTTTCACTAACATATCCCAGATTCCTAGAAGAATGCCTCATGTACAGTAGGTGTTCAACAACTATTTGTTAAACTAATTAATGAGTAGATAATTGCTTAAAACACAAGCCAAAGATATAAGATTGGCCTGAATGATTTTGATGGCCCATCCCAGCCTTGGCATTCTGCTCCCATGTCCAAAAAAAATCATCCTTCCACTTGGGATTCTGGGGTATTGGAAGGCAAATTCTCACCTGTCCAGATACTTGATTTAGATCTCACTGGGACTGTACTTTTGAACCTGGATTAAGTCTACGTGTTTGGTCTACTGTGCTCATCTTCATTCAGGTCCTGTGCTCTCCTGACATGGGCAGTTAAAGAAGAGAATTTAGTGCATACAGCAAATATTCCCCACATCTCAAAGGCAGGCAGAACAAACTCTGAGATCTGAGCTGGAAATATTTTTTTAAAAATTCATGGGAGTGTCTTTGAGTTTGAATTAACATAATTATAAAATTTACAGGCATCCAGTGTGCTTTTTATAAGGCTTCTATAACAGATGTGTCAAATATCTAGTTTTGAAAGGACTTCATAATTCAGTTACAATTTCCTCTGGGTTAAATATTGAAGTCTGAGAGTTGGGGAGCGGGGAGGAGCAAGAATAATACATTCCTTGACATGCCATCTGAATGTGAGATGAATGCACTCTGTATTAAAGGCTTCCTGTTTTTCTTTTCTCATTATGTTGAGTCATACCCCCTTACCAGGGTGAGGAACACTCCCCTCTCTTTAAAAGTTGAAACTAACTTTTCAATTCTTTCAGGAGCACATTTGGGTTTCCATCAGGCTTCCTTTCCATTTCAACTGCAGGGAATGGAAAAGATGGAAGGTACCAAAATGTATACCTTTGTAACTCAATAGTGATAAAGTTGAGAACCTTGATTTGACAATTGATGTCAGTGAACAAATTTAGTGTTATTTGTTTGTGTTTTCATTCTTTTTTATGCATATTCCTTTGGTTTCTAAAGCCAAAAAAAAAATATTGTCAGTTCATCCTTGATTATTCCCTCTATCCTGCTTCCTTCCCTGGCTGTCATTTAGTCATCAAGTTCTACCAGTTTACCCCTAAATATTTCTTAAACCCATCCGCGTCTTTCCATCTTCACTACAGCTGCCTTGATTATAGCTACTGTATTGTTCTTCTGCTAAGGTCCCAAATCTTGAATAAAGCCTGTAAATAAGGTGATCAATTTACCCAGTTTAGTTTGGGACTGTCTTAGTTTTGAAACAGAAAGTCCATATGCCAGGACCCACCCCCACCCTTCAATCCTGGCCAAACGGAACGGAACCCTACCTGTAAGTCTTTGAAACTCTCTGCTTGCTTTGTTTGCTCTGCCCCTCGACCTGCTTCCAGTTACTTGAACTTAACCATGTTCTTTCCTACCTCAAGACCTTCACACAGGTTGGTTTTCCTCCTGGATTGCTTTTCCAGTTGCTTCTTGCCTGGTTAACTCATTCTCTTTCACCAGACATTGGCTTAAATGTCAAAACTTCAAAAGCCTCTCATGATACAGCACCCAGACTCACATTAATTTTTGATCTTGCCGTAACCTCTCATTGGAGTTTTTACTTTTCCTTCTTACCACTTTCAATTTGTAGTTATATTTTCATCTGATAATTATATGTTTAAAGAAGCACTTCCTCATCCAAAATTCAGCTCCTCCAAGGCAGAGGACATATCTCTTTATACAGCTGTTTTTTCTCCCAACAGCTAGTCCAAGACCTGGCAAGTATTAAGCACTCTGTAAATACATCTTCAGTAAATTTACTTTCTCTGTAGTTTCCATTTCCCCTTGATTAAACTTGCAAGACCTTTGTCTATCCTTCCTCCACCAACTTCTGCTTCCTTTCCATCCTGTTTCTTGCCTCTCTTTCCTTGCCTTTTCTCTCTGTGTAGAAACAACTCTTGGGATTCGTTTTTAAAAAATATTTACTTACTTATTTGACTGCATCGGGTCTTGGCTGGGGCAGTGGGATCTTTGTTGCCCAGTGTGGGATCTTTTGTTGTGGCACATGAACTCTTAGTTGTGCGAGCAGGCTTACATGCTCCAAGGCTTGTGGGTTCTTAGTTCCCCGCCCAAGGATCAAACCCATGTCCCCTGCTTTGCAAGGCAGAGTCTAAACCACTGTACCATCAAGGAAGTCCCTGGAATTACTTTTTAATTCTCCTGTTTTTCTGCTCTTCAGTGAGTTCTGCTTGTATTAATATGTTTTCCTTCCTCTAAAATTTTTCCTTCAGTATTCTCTTTATTTTCTGAGCTCTCAGGCCCACTTGCTCCCACTCTTTTCCTCCCTCTCGATTTAGCTACACTGAGTCGGCACTTTTCCTGAAGAGACTGAAATAGTGAACTTTGTCACTCCGGCTGCACAGCTTGTTTTCTCCATGTGATATGCCCTTCATTTGCTGATCTAACAGGTATTGAATGGATACCTCCCCATCTTGTCTACTCAACTACTAATTCTGTAAGACCTGGCTCAGCTATACCTTGTCTATAATGCTTTTCTTCCACCCCCAGAGAGCTAATCCATTTTTTTGTGCCACAAGAGTACCCTGAGTAGACATCCATTATAGGACTGATGCTGCATTGTAATGGATACACTACCTTCCCCACTGAACTCTGAGCTCCACGATGACAGCGTCTGACCTCTGTGTCTCTTTTTAAAAAATATTGATTTTTTTTTTTAAGTTGGCTCTGCCGGAGCTTAGCTGTGACATGTGGGATCTTTAGATTTATTTATTTACTTGTTTATTTATTTATTTTTGGCTGTGCTGGGTCTTCGTTGCTGCGCAAGGTTTTTTCTAGTTGCAGAGAGTGGGGGCTACACTCTAGTTGCGGTGGGTGGGCTTCTTATTGTGGTTTGTGGTGCCTTCTCTTGTTGCAGAACAGGAGTTCTAGGGTGTGCAGCTCCCAGCCTCTAGAATACAGGCTCAATAGATGTGGTGGGTGGGCTCAGTTGCTTTGGAGCATGTGGGATCTTTGCAGGAAAGAATACTGGAGTGGGTTGCCATTTCCTTCTCCAGAGAATTTTCCCAACCCAAGGATGAAACCTGTGTCTCCTGCATTGGGACTTTATCACTGAGCCACCAGGGAAGCCCCTCTGTGTCTTTTTGGGGGAAGGTTTAGATTCTGGAGGAAAGAAATCTACAAAATTAGCATAGCTCTATCTACAGTCTCAGGCCCCTAATAAAGAAAGAGAGCCTCTAAAAAGTAAGTACCAGAGAAGGCAGTGGCAACTCACTCCAGTACTCTTGCCTGGAAAATCCCATGGACGGAGGAGCCTGGTAGGCTGCAGTCCATGGGGTCTCGAAGAGTCGGAAAAGACTGAGCAACTTCACTTTCACTTTTCACTTTCATGCATTGAAGAAGGAAATGGAAACCTATTCCAGTATTCTTGCCTGGAGAATCCCAGGGACGGGGGAGCCTGGTGGGCTGCTGTCTGTGGGGTTGCATAGACCCCTAAGTCAACTTAAGTGACTTAGCAGCAGCAGCAGCAAAAAGTAAGTACAGTCAGTCAATAGGAAAAGAGACAGGGAAAAAAAATTGGTCATAGACTATGTACATTTTCAACCTTATTAGATAATGCCAAAGGAAATCTCTTCATTTCGGGTGAGAAAGAAAAAAAGAGAGGCAAATACAAATATAAGTTTGATGTAGATAAGAGAGATCTTGAGAAAACTTACATTGGATGGGTTTGGTCCCCACAAAACATGGTTTTGTAGGGTCTGGAGGTGGTAATGGAATATGTACCTTGATCAGAGTAGAATAGGTTTGAAGTCCTTTAAGAATGTGTTATGTAGTCAACCAGGGAAAAGTTAAGAATGTTAGAGCTACCAAAGGACCCAGCAGATAAAGAGCCAATAACTTTTGTGACTTTGTTAGGTGTTGCCTGACATTCTAGATATTGAAGGGGTGGTGAGTGGCATACTCAGGATGTGTAATGGGCAGGGGTAACAGAAATCCATGGAGGCAAGGGCATGGGGGATGCTCATGAGAACCAGGGAAGTGGCTGACCCTGGACTGAAACATGTGAGATCAGAGAGCTGTGAGATTGGAGCTTCTGGGCTTGACAGACTGTTCCAGGGGGAAAGAGAGGCAAAGAGGTAGAAGGAGAAGTTGTGACCAATGGGCTTGATTTCAGAATTCATACTAAGTTGTAGGGTAGGTCAACATAGGGCTTTCCTGGTGGCTTAGATGGTAAGAAATCTGCCTGCAGTGCCAGAGATCTAGGTTTGATCCTGGGAAGGTCAACATAAGGGTTACATCTTCTTGCCAGCCAATAGCATGCTTTTACTCCATTTGTTAGAAATGAAATAAACGTTTGTGTGTGTGCATACTCAGTTGTATCTGACTCTGCGACCTCACAGACTGCAGCCTGCCAGGCTCCTCTGTCCATGGGATTTCCCAGCAAGAATACTGGAGTGGGTTGCCATTTCCTCCTCCAGGCGATCTTCTTGACCCAAGGATTGAACCTGGATCTCCTGCATTGGCAGGTGAATTCTTTACCACTGAGCCACCTGGGAAGCTGGAAATAAACAAGAAATAAAATGGAAATAAGATAAGATGTTAAAAGAATAAAACTGGTTCAAGGGTTTATCTATCAAACCCAATACTAGGTACTATTCAGGTAATATTGTTGTTGTTCAGTCACTAAATCATTGTCCAACTCTTTGCAACCCCATGGACTGCAGCATGCCAGGCTTCCCTGTCCTCCACTATGGCCTGGAGTTTGTATCTTACCTACAGTATTCCTGTCTTCTGGTTATAATCAGGACAGCCCTGGGACCGAGAGCTACTATGGTTCATTTAGCAGTGGAACAGATTTCAGCGTAATTGTTTTAGCTTACAGGTGAGGCTTTGTTCATGGGCAGCAGAGAGACAGGGTCCCCTCCTCTTATATGTACTATTCAAACACAAACTTTTTGAACCTTATTTGGAATACAGAGGGATAAGATTCTCTATACATTTTTATAGGAATATAAAAATCTAACAAGAATAATTTTTAGGAATTTCCCTGGTGGTTCAGTGGTTAAGATTTTGCCTTCCAACGCAGGATGTGGTCAGGGAGCTAAGATTCCGCATGCTTCATGGTCAAAAAACCCAAAATGTAAAACAGAAGCAACATTATAACTAATTTAGTAATGGTCTGCATTAAAAATCTTTTTTTGTAAAAAAAAGCAGAATGATTTTTAAATACATAGGTCTTGAAGGAACAGATTTGCAAACACATATTTCTTTTCCTTGAGAAAATCTCTATCCTTGTATATATCTATGCTTTCTGGGAGAAAACACACAGATCTTGGTGTTCTTTTTCTTCAAACAAGATAAAAGAGTCAAAATAGTTAATCTTACATGCTTCAAGTGGTAACAAAAAATCAGCACAAGCTGGTATAGGGGGAAATATAGATAGTAGAGCCAAAGTAGAGGATTCTCCCAGTGGGTTCCCATAATGATGCTCTTAGGGGAGGAAAGCCTCAGAGCAATACAAAGATCCAAGGTGTGGCCAGGCCTGCAAATGACTCAGGTAGTATGAAGGTGATGGTCACATCTCAAGAGGAGGTCAAGGAATCACAGCCAACAGACTATGGATATAGTGGCCCTGAGGATAATATAGCAGAATAAGAAATAAAGGTATAGGAGGCAAAGGCCTAGGTTTGAAACTTAAGCAACTAAGACGATGATGATGCCTTCAAAACAAAGAAAGATGCAGAAGGAAAAGGAAACATACACTGTGAAGGGATTGGGTAAGATGAGCCTGCTTGAGACTGTAAAGAGATGGCTTCTTGAACTGCAGGTATGGAAGTTGGGGAAATCAGAGGGAAAATGGCCACTTTGACCCTCTTCAAATTCTGGTTCAACAGATGTCTAAGATCCATCTTGACTTTCTTAAGACAGAATGTTAGTCCCTTTGTTTCCTTATTTGTACATTTGGAAAATCAGTTTCTAAAGCACCCATCGTGGCGACTGACAGGGAGGCACTATGGTAATAACTTGACAGCTGCAAGACTTTTGGTCTTCAGTTCAGTTCAGCTCAGTCTCTCAGTCGTGTCTGACTCTTTGTGACCCCATGGACTTCAGCATTCCAGGCTTCCCTGTCCATCACCAACTCCCAGAGCCTACTCTAACTCATGTCCATCGAGTTGGCAATGCCATCTAACCATCTCATCCTCTGCTGTCCCCTTCTCCTTCTGCCTTCAATCTTTCCCAGCATCAGGGTCTTTTCTGATGAGTCAGTTCTTTGCATCAGGTGGCCAAAGTATTGGAGCTTCAGCATCAGTCCTTCCAATGAATATTCAGGACAGATTTCCTTTATGATTGACTGGTTGGATCTCCTTGAAGTCCAAGGGACTCTCTAGAGTCTTCTCCAACACCACAGTTCAAAAGCATCAATTCTTCGGCCCTCAGCTTTTTTTATAGTTCAACTCTCACATCCATGCATGACTACTGGAAAAACCATATTAGGTCTTGAATGTCCTCAGTCAGCAATCCCCAACCTTTTTGACATCAGAGACTGATTTCATGGAAGACAATTTTATCCCTGAACCGGGGGTGGCAGGGGATGGTTTGGGGATGATTCGAGTGTATCGTGTTTATTGTGCACTTTATTTCTAATTTAATGCTGTCACTCATCTGAGCAGAGGTGCCAGACTGTGGCCTGGAGGTTGGGGACCCCTGCTCAAATACACACTTACCATTTGTTTCCTCTACCTCTGCACTTCCATGAGGAACAGTAACAGTTTTAAAGATTTTAAATCACTTTGTGAGTTTCCACGCATATGCCAAGTCAATGCTCAGTGGTCAGCTGGTTCATTCACCATCTACCAAGTTCAGCATCCAATTCCATGCGTGAGTTCAGTTCATGCTCCCCCCAAGCTACCTCATGTACGAATTCACAATTGTTACATTTCAGAATCATTTTAAAATAGTCTTAAATTTTAAGTACTGAACATGTAAAGCAACAGGGGACTGGTGTTTAACAATATTTGCATATAAACTCATTTCTAACCCATTTTGTAGGTCTCATGCCATTAGTCAATGTCTCCATAGGCTCTTCAAACATGAATTCATCATGTTTTATTAGCTTCTGCTGTAACTGTGGCTCCCGAGGGGTTACACTAGGGAAAAGATACTTAATCATGTCTTTGAACTTTGAACTTTCTGGTAAATAAACCCCCCAAAACCCTGTCTTTAACCAAATTAGTTTCATTTCTGGGAAAGAACAGATCTGGGATTGACTTGTTGGTTCTCAAAGATTAACACAGAGTAGCATTTATATTGAATTTTAGATTAAATGATTTTACTAGAGCCTCTAAAAAAATAGCACTTTTTATCAGGTCAGACAAACAGCTCTGCTTCTGAAATGCCAGCACTGCCTCCAGGGTGAATTCTTTGTGTGCAGTGTCTCTCCTTTTTTTTTTTTTTTTTTTTTTGTCCCCACCTCCACTTCCCAGATGAGAAGCTCTTATGTGCCTTAGGCTGTGGGAGCTACTGTGTGGCTGGTTCCAGGGATGCCATTCACATTTGTGTCTGCCCATATGAATCTCCACCATGGTTAGATGTTCAGGGGTCAGAGAGAAAAGTTGTTTTCAGTTATGTCAATAGATAAACCACTTAAATAAAGCTTCCTAAGTGACTGACACCTACCCAGGTGGCTCAGTGGTAAAGAATCTACCTGCCAATGCAGGAGATGCAGGAGACACAGGTTTGAGCCCTGGATTGGGAAGATCCCCTGGAGGAGGGCATGGCAACCACTCTACTGCCTGGAGAAACCCATGGACAGAGGAGCCTGGTGGGCTACAGTCTATGGGGTCCCAAAGAGTTGGACATGACTGAGCAACTCAGCACATGTCCAACTCTTTGGGACCCCATAGACTATAGCCTAGTATCCCCTGTCCATGGGATTCTCCCGGCAAGAATACTGGAGTAGGTTTCCATGTCCTCCTCCAAGGGATCTTCCCCACCCAGGGAAGACTTGAACCCAAGTCTCCTGTGTCTTCTGAATTGCAGGCAGATTCTTTACCGCTGAGCCATTAGAGAAGCCCGCATGCATGAAAGTGGCTAAAGGAAGAATTCCTAGAAGCAGGGCCTGAGATGACCCTGGTAGAAATGAATTACTGGGAGAGTGCTTTCTGGAGAGGGGGTGTGAAGGAAGCAGGACAAAACTGGAGAAGAAAACTAAGCAAAGTTGGGGTCTCAGCTGGAGACCAACTTTAGCCCAATACCCTGGAAAGGTTGGTCCACTTTGAGGCCAGGCGGTCAGCCTTTGATACAGCCTTTGGCCACTGACTGTCACCTAGTCTGGAGTAACTTCCCAGGCCAGGCAGCTCCATTTTAGCAATGAATATGCACAGCAGCTGAGGGGTGCACACCCTACCAGTGAGGGGGAACTGGGCGGGACAGCAGCAGCATCCTCTATACTTTCAGGGGTGGGAAGGTAGGGAAAATTAGAAAAGCAGGAAAGAAAGGCTTTCTGAATAAACAGCTTAAAGCTGAGATCAGAAGGGTAAGATTTAGGATAAGTAAGAGACTTGGAGGGGAGAAGGCAATGGCACCCCACTCCAGCACTCTTGCCTGGAAAATCCCATGGACGGAGGAGCCTGGCAGGCCGAAGTCCATGGGGTCGCTAAGAGTCGAACAAGACTCATGGACTTCAGTTTCACTTTTCACTTTCATGCACTGGAGAAGGAAATGGCAACCCACTCCAGTGTTCTTGCCTGGAGAATCCTAGGGATGGGGGAGCCTTGTGGGCTGCTGTCTATGGGGTCGCACAGAGTCGGACATGACTGAAGCGACTTAGCAGCAGCAGCAAGAGACTTGGAGGAGGAGGAGGAGCAAGGAGAAGGGTGTCCCAGGTTGAAGAAATAGCATATGGAGTGGCCCCAAGGCAGAGAAGAAGATGTTGGCCTCCTTTTCTCTCTTTCAAGATGGTTTGGCCTCTTGATTCTGAGTTTAATAAAGGAATAGAGTTCCCATAAGGCAACAGCAGAATAGGTAACCATTTTTGTACTTTGGAGTCTGAAAAAGACCCAATGAAGGCCAAAATCTTGGTTTATAAGGGCAAAGGGTCTTCTGCTCTCAACAGTGTAATGTGGTCCATCCCTCCCAGGTAGGACATCCTATGTGCCATCCTCAATTAACTTATGGCATCTCAAAACTAATGGTGATACAGACAGAGATAGATAATAGATAGGTGGATGGATGGATGGATAGATAGGAAGGAAACAGGGAGTTAAAATACATTTTTTTAGCATATGGATTCTGATGTATCAAAAGCAACACCCCCCTACGAAATGAAACACTTGAAGTGTCCAGTGAAACTTAAGGTACAGGGAGGAATTAACCCTTGGGTTTCCTCAGTGTCTCAGAATGAGATTTTTTTTTTGATGAGCTATTGTCAGTCAGCTGGAGTCAAGCAAGGCAGGTGCCCTCAAGGACAACTTGTTGGGGAGAAGAACTTCAATTTTGTTTGCAGGTAAAAGATGCCAAATAAATACTTACTGGGTAGTGAGCAAATAAACTATTGAGGCCTCACCTCTGACCAGCCACTCTAAAGACAAGCTGAAAGGAGAAGAAACAAAGATAAAAAGAATAGCAAAAAGAGATTAAGATAAGCTTGCTGCTAAGTCGCAGCAGTCGTGTCCGACTCTGTGCGACCCCATAGATGGCAGCCCACCAGGCTCCCCGGTCCTTGAGATTCTCCAGGCAAGAACACTGGAGTGGGTTGCCATTTCCTTCTCCAAAGATAAGCTTAAAAAGCTACAAATGTTTAAATGAGATAAAAGAATTTCAGTTAAAGACTGACTTGAGGACTGACATATACCAAGATCCTTAAATATGTAAAAACAAAACAAAAGACCAACAATTCTGTGTTTCAAAAAGAATTGATTCAAACAATAAGGACTTGCACTATAGCACAGGGAAGTTTATTCAATACCTCATAATAATCTATAATGGAAAAGAATCTGAAAATTGAGTGTATATAATATATATAAAACTGAATTGCTTTTTTTGTACACTTGGAACTAACAGAACATTGTAAATCAAGTATACCTTTTTTAAAAAAATTAATGCATAATAATGTTAGAAAACTAGAAAGGCAGGCAGCTGGAGGACATTTTGAAGAAATCCTAGAAGAAGAAAAGCAGATGGATCTGATTGATGAAAATGGATCATGGGAAGTTGTAGCCCAAAATGCTGGAGGGAAGAGGCATCATTCTCATGGGAGTCTTTTAAAAGCGCCAATGATGAAGGTGAAAGAGGAGAGTGAAAAAGCTGGCTTAAAACTCAACATTCAAACAACGAAGATCATGGATACCCAGTCCCATCACTTTATGGCAGATAGATGGGGAAAAAGTGAAAACAGTGACAGGTTTCATTTTCTTGGGCTCCAAAATCACTGTGGATGGTGACTGCAGCCACAATATTAAAAGACGCTTGCTCCTTGGGAGAAAAACTATGACAAACCTGGGCAGTGTATTGAAAAGCAGAGACATCAATTTGCCGACAAAGGTCCCTATAGTCAAATCTGTGGTTTGTCCAGTAGTCTGTGAGACTTGGACCATAAAGAAGGCTGAGCGCTGAAGAACTGATGCTTTTGAACTGTGGTGTTGGAGAAGACCCTTGAGAGTCCCTTGGTCTGCAAGGAGATCAAGCCTGTCAATCCTAAAGCAAATCAACCCTGAATATTAATTGGAAGGACTGATGCTGAAACTCCAATACTTTGGTCACCTGATGCAAAGATCCAACTTATTGAAAAAGACCCTGATGCTGGGAAAGATTGAGGGCAAGAGGAGAAGAGGGCAATGAGGATGAGATGGTTGGATGGCATCACTGACTCAATGGACATGAGTTTGAGCAAACTCAGGGAGAGAATGAAGGACAGAGAAGCCTGATGTGCTGAAGTTCATGGGGTCTCAAAGAGTTGGACATGACTTAGCAACTGAACAACAAAAAAAGCTCCAAGCTCCTAGTCCACAAATATAAAGCACAAGGATGAGATACAGCACAAGCATTAAGGTAATTCGTACATTAATTATAGTCCAGCTCTTCCCACATGGTCAGTTTCCCTGACTTCACAGTCTTCCACTCAGTCTCTCCTTTGCTCACTTTATTATAGCCTTGTTGAACTTTATGTCCCTTTAATATGTGAAGTGTGTTCCCACCTCAGTGCCTTTGCAAGTGCTGTTTCCTTTGTCTGGAACAAATATCTCTAGACCTTCTCATAGTTGGCTCCTCTTTATTATTCAGATCTTTACCCACACTTCAGGATTTCAAAGAATTCTCTGATCACAATATCTGTATTAGATTCCAACCCTAGACAGCCACTCTGTCACATCGTCTTGTTTCCATTCCTTCACAATGTATATTATTCTCTGAAATTGTCTTCCTCATTTATTTGTTTATTACCATCTGAGGGCAGGGGCCTTATCTACTTTGTTTTGTATGCATAGTACCTGGAGTACTAAAACAATTTGGTACTTGTATCGGTTAGCTTTTGCTGTATAACAATCTACTCCAAAACTTAATGGCTTTAAATAATAACGCTCACCTACCACTGAACCATCATCCTGTTTCTCAGCTGTTGAGTTTACCATTAAGAGTTCCTCACCTTTTTAAAGGAGTTTTAGTGAAAACAAAACAACAAACAAGAAACCTATAAAAACTCTTTATTCAGTTCATGATTTGGATCAGCCAGGCAGTTCTTCTCTGTGTGAGCTCAGCTCATCTCTGCTGGACTCTTTCAAGCATCCATGGTCAGCTGTGGATTGGCTGCTGGTTGGATAATCAAGGGAAGTCTTTTCTCACATGCTTAATGTCTAACAGGCCATTGATCAGAGTCATAAAGGCAAATGGGCCACATGTCTCTTCTTATAGCCTCTTGGGCTTCTTCCCAGGGCTGTTGCTTTTGATATCTCAGAATTCATATGTAAAAGAATGTATTTTTAACTGTCTGGCCTTTCATCTATCTTCTTTACAAGAGCAGCAAGAGAGAATAAGCCCCGGTGTTCAAGAGATTTTCAAGTCTCTCTTTCAGGTCACTTTTTAAACAATCCTACTGAACAAAGCAAGTCACGTGGCCAAGCCCAGATTCAATGGGGTGGAGAACTTGAGCCCAGCTCATGCCCAGGGGGAGTTCCAAAGTCACATTGCAAAGGTGCATGGGGACAGAGATAGGCAGAATTTCTAACTGTTGTTGTTGTTGTTTTTTACTCTGGTCATATTATTAAATAAATAAATGTTGAATACATTTGATATAAAGGACTGAAGCTAAGAAGTCTGAGTAGCTGGATGCCATCTCTTTTCTCTGACCTCTTCCCAAATATATATAGCAGATAACTTGTGGCCCCCACTTAAAAATCCAAGCTGTGCACTCTAAAGAAAGTGTCTCACTCATGTAGAGATGCCTCCTTATTTGAGTATAAGATCATGAATGGGAAGCAAAGCGGAGTTCTAGAAAACTCTGGAACACATTAGCTACCTAGTGGAAAAAGAAAGGCAAGGCAACCTTTCTCAACAAAAATACAGCAAAATAACCCACTGCTAAAGTCAAGTCCTCCTTTTTCTGACTTGCTATCCACAGCCTACTGACTCCTTGTCAACAACTCTTAAATATGGTTTTCCAGTTCTCACACCCCACCTACTAGTACAGAATCATCAAGGGAGACATTTTCAGGGGAACAGATCTATACAAATGCAAATGAAATGGTCATTACTTAATAGCCAGATCTTTCTTCCTAAGCACAAATCAACAATCAAGGGTCAACAAACATGAGAGGAAAAGAAGTCACATGTGTGAGAAATGTTAAAATTCACAAATAAAATAATTGTGCTTTTAGGAAATAAAGATCTTGCAGGAAACAACAGTTTAAAAAACATTAACAAAGGACTCCAGTGAGATTGGAAAGATGGCACACACATAAGTCATAACAGACTGCTGCTGCGAAAAAGGAGCAATCAGAACAAAAATGAGTACCTGGTAATTAAAAATATGTTTGGCACTAAAAATATGTTGAAGAGGAGAATGACTATGTTTAACAACCATGTCAATGATCTGATGATAAAGTCAGTGGAATCTCTCAGACCTGAGCCAAAAGCCAAATAATGGAATGCATGCAAGAAATATGTATGGAATGTATGAAAGAAATGTAATCCTAATGGAAATCAGCCATGAATATTCATTGGAAAGACTGTTGCTGAAGCTAAATCACCAGTACTTTGGCCACCTGATGCGAAGAGCCGACTCATTAGAAAAGACCCTGACACTGGGAAAGATTTGAAGGCAAAAGGAGAAGGAAGCAGCGGAGGATGAGATGGTTAGATAGCAATGCCAAATTAATGGACACGAATTTGAGCAAACTCCGGGAGATAGCAGAGGACAGAGGAGCCTGACATGCTGCAGTCTATGAGGCCGCGAAGAGTCAGACACAACTTAACGACTGAACAACAACAGTGAAAGACATGTAAAGCTGCATGGGTGTCTGCTATTTCTTTTATTGGGATTCTGAAGACAGAGAACAGAGGCAATAAAAAGAAGGAAAAATGAAATGTTCTATTAGAAAATAATCTCCCTGAGACAGGCTGGGGAGGTCCCTTGGGCCTCTTTTATAAAAGTACTACTCTGTTAATGACCAAAATACTGGAGTTTCGGCTACAGCATCAGTCCTTCCAATGAGTATTCAGGGTTGATTTCCCTTAATATTGACTGGTTTGATCTCCCTGCTGTCCAAGGGGCTCTCAGGAGTCTTCTCCAGCACCAGAGTTTGAAGGCATCAGTTCTTCGGCGCTTAGCCTTATTTACGATCTGGCTCTCACAACCGTGCATGACCACTGGGAAGACTGTAGCTTTGACTATATGGACCTTTGTTGGCAGAGTAATGTCTCTGCTTTTCAACACACTATCTAGGTTTATCACAGCTTTCCTGCCAAGAAGCAATCATCTGATTTCATGGCTTCAGTCACCATTCGCAGTGTTTTTAGAGCCCAAGAAGAGGAAATCTGTCACTACTTCCACATTTTCCCCCTTTATTTGCTATGAAGTGGGCTTCCCTGGTGGCTCAGAGGATAAAGTGTTTGCCTACAATGCAGGAGACCCGGGTTCTATCCCTGGGTTGGGAAGATCCTCTGGAGAAGGAAATGGCAACCCACTCCAGTATTCTTGCCTAAAGAATCCCATGGATGGAGGAGCTTGGCAGGCTACAGTCCACGGGGTCACAAAGAGTCAGACACAACTGAGCGACTTCACACACACAGTGGGGCTGAATGCCATGATCTTAGTTTTTTTTTTTTTTTTTTAATAGTTTTAAGCCAGCTTTTGGAAAGATTGAGGCAGAAGGAGAAGAGGGCATAAGAGGATGAGATGGCTGCATGGCATCACTGATGCAATGGGCATGAACTTGGGCAAACTTCTGGAGATGGTTACAGACAGAGAGGCCTGATGTGCTGCAGTCCATGGGGCTGCAAAGAGTTGGACATGACTGGGTGACTGAACAGCAACAACAACCCCATTAATGAGAGCTCTGCACTTGTTACCAAATCACCTCCCAAAGGCAGAGCTTCTGAGTATCATCACATTGGGTGTGAGGATTTAACAGACAAGTTTTAAGAGGACACAACATTCAAACCACAGCAATGGGGCCACAGAGAATGGTACAATTCATCTTGCTTTGAGCATCTGGGTGCACAACAAAGAAGAGATATTTTCACTTATACTTGCAATCTAAAAAGAAATGATGCCAGTAAAGGTTTGATGCACGATACTGGATGCTTGGGGCTAGAGCACTGGGATGACTCAGAGGGATGGTATGGGGAGGGAGGAGGGAGGAGGGTTCAGGATGGGGAACACATGTATGCCTGTGGCGGATTCATTTTGATATTTGGCAAAACTAATACAATTATGTAAAGTTTAAAAATAAAATAAAATTAAAAAATAAAAAGAAATGATACAAATGAACTTATTTACAAAACAGAAACAGACTCACAGACTTAGAGAATAATGCTGGAGCGGGGGCAGGAGGACGGATGGGGGAAGGGATAGTTAGGAAGTTTGGAACCCACATGTACACACTGCTATAGTTAAAACAGATAACCAACAAGGACCTACTGTACTGCACATGGAACTCTGCTCAATGTTATGTGCCAGCCTGGATGGAAGGGGAGTTTGGGGGAGAATGGGTACATATATATATTATGGCTGAGTCCCTTTGCTGTTGACCTGAAACTATCACAGCATTGTTAATTGATTACATTCCAATATAAAATAAAAAAAATTTTTAAGGAAGAGAGCCATTTCTGTTCCACTCCAAAGGGTAAATGGGAATCTCTCACTGATCCAAGAGAGGCAAGGCATTTCAGGCAGAGGAAGCAGTGTATGATCAAAAATGAAAAGGTTTGCAATTACCTGGCATATTTAGAAAAAGGGATTAATAATCTAGCTTGCTGAAAATTTAAGATACATGGAAGCAGGTGAATAAAAATGAAGTTGAAGAGATAGTCTGGTGCCATATTGTAAAGAATTCACATGTAAGGCTTTTATACCTTACACTACATATAATTGGAAACTCTTGAAGGATTTTATATAGCAGAGTGACATAATCACAACCTACTTCATTCTGAGTTATGATGGTAGAAATACAATGACTTCTGATTAGCCATTCCAGACAGATGTAAAACTCAAGAGGAGATGGAGAATTTCAGTAGCACTGGGAATTAGGAATATTATACAACGACCTGCTGCAAAACAGGAAGACTACCCAGGAGTCAAACCTTTAAAGCCCATAGGTATAATGGTGGAACCATCAGTGGAAAAACGTTTCAAGAAATCTCAAAAACTTGGACTTTCTTCCTTCAGAGCCTCGTATGGAAACCGTTGACTAGAGTATTCAGAGCCTTTGAACGCCCTTACACAGCATCAGTTGTGATATAAAATCTGCATTTGCAAAGAAATGAGCTGTGGAGTGGCCATGGTAAAGATTGTAGGTTTTTAGTCATAAATGCAGAAATAGTCTATTCGGGAATAAATTCTAAATACTGTAGAGGACAATGAGGGAGTAGCACTAAAATATCCCTCTTTAGAACACCAGAATATTTAATAACAATTGGCTTTTTCAACTAGAAAGTTTAATGATAGTTGGCTATATTAAACTAAAAAGTTGGCCAAAGGCTGCACATCAAATAACTCTCCAGCATTAGAAAAGAAAGAAGGAATAGATCACATTGCAACCTGATGGGCACTCAGGGGAACTAAGGAGGAAATTTATACATGTAGCAAAGAGGAAAAGCTATAAATTTCTTGTTCCTTGATGAATAAGCAGAAATAGAAATATGAACAACGTATATCTCAGCCATTTAGCTTAGCCTTATTTTTTTCAAGATTATACAGCATGAGGACAGAAATGTTAAGATCAAGAGTCAGAGGAAGGGTCTTTAAAAGAGTACATACCCTGCAAACTATCAGTTGTGTCTGTATTCCAAATAAAATTTCAGGAAATTGTTTGCTTCTATCAACCAATAAACAAAAAATTATACAGTAAATGGAGAGATTTAGATGAAAAGGGAGGTTGAAGTATAATAAATAGAAATAGATAAAGGAAATATTTTGAAAAGGTTGAATTTCCCTCAAGATTAAATGAAGCTTAGAAACAATAAAAAATAGAATTTCTGCTCCTGGGAATGAAAACAATAATGTTGAAACCATTCTTGGGGAATTCTCTCTGAAAGAAGGACATGAGGAAAAAGATAAAATGAGTGAGAAGATTCCAGAAATGAAAGAGATTTCCACTATAAGAATGGCTGCCATATCTGATGGAGAGAACAGAGAAAACAGGGAAAATAATATTTAAAGATATGAAAGAAAAACTTTCTTGAAGTCAAAAAGAGCCCCAATCATCAAAAGCACACATCCTATACTAGGCAAAAGTAATAAGGCAGAGGGCTTCCCTGGTGGCTCAGACAGTAAAGAATCTGCCTACAATTCTGGAGACCCAGGTTTGATCCCTTCGCTGGGAAGATGCCCCAGAGAAAGGAATGACTACCCATTCCAGTATTCTTTCCTGGAGAATTTCATGGACAGGGGAGCCTAGCAGGCTACAGTCCATGGGGTCACAAAGAGTTGTCATGACTGAGCAGCTAACACTTTCAATAAGAAAAAATATTACCATAACATATATTGAGAAAGTTTTTAAATTTAAAGAATAAATACAATTTTCTAGGTATCTAGGAAGAAAGAGAAAAAAGGGTCATGTTGCATTAAACCACTCATCTACAATTTTGGAATGGAATGAAATTATGTCTTTAGATTGGGATGAGGGGCAAAATTTTGTGAGATAAACATTCTATAGTCAAACAAGCTCCTCCCATTCATGAGTGAAAACAAAAAGAAAAAGAAACATTTGCATTCATGTGCAAGGTCTCAAAAATACATTATATACTATCCCATTTAGTAACAATTCTATAAACATAGTTGAAAGATGAGTCAGAAAATAATATTATCAACACACTAAATAGACACATGATTAATATTAATACTGAAGAAGGAGCTCCATAAACCCAATTAATAAACAGGTAAAGGATAGAAATAAACAATATACTTAGAAATAAATATAGATAACCAGTAGGCAAAGACATTAGAATTCATTAATTTAAAATGAAATTGACAATGGAACACCCTCCTCAATCATCATATTGAGAAGAAGAATAATGCGGATAATATTGTGTGAAGGAAAAGCACATGAAAATAGGTACTTGTAAAATCATAGGGAGAGCTTTCAGGATCTGAAAGATAATTATAGCTCTCTGAATCCAAATCTCTCCACAGTCATCAGTCATCTCCCTCCAATAAGTATAATCAGGAAGAAGAACAGACAGAACTACATATAACCAAGACTTTGGCATTACAAGAAGATAAAGACTACCATAACCTTTAAATTATCTGTATGTTAATAAAAAACAACAAACATCAAATTCCAACCCAGTTCCACCACTACTGAAAGTCTTTAGGAGAATGGAAGATTAGAAGGTTTAAGAGACTTGATGAAAAGGAGGAGAGAGTCATGGGGGAGTCATATGAAACACAGATAAAATCATCCTCCAAAATAAGTTCAGTACTAAATGCTAAAATACTAAATACAGGTCTCAGACTTGGTGGTTCTGAGCATTGGCCATAAGCAAGTAGCTTGAAAGTGAAAGGCTCTGGGTAGAATGGATACATTATATGTATAGCTGAGCCTCTTCACTGTTCACCTGAAACTTCACAACATTGTTTATTAATCAGCTATACTCCAATACAAAATGAAAAGTTTAAAAATAAAAAAAAAAAAAAAAGAAAGTGAAAGGCTCTGGAGGTGTCAGCCATGAAAGCACTGCTTTTATGGGAGAATCAGAAATTTGGAAAAGAGGTAATACTCCTTAAAGATGTGGCAATAAAGGAACAATGAAGTAAAGAAACTAGAAAGGAATAGCAAGGATCTTCTATATATGAAAAAGAAACAAAATATATTTCTTATTTCCCAGTAACATTATTGGTTAAAGAAACTGCACTTAATTATTTATACTGACAGAAGTAGGTTCTCTAAAACTTGGAATTCTGTCCATAAAATATGTAGGAACAGGAAATTTTTTTCATTAAACTATAAGAATAAAACAGAAAAAGTGAATCATAACATTTCCGTTAATAAAATTTTAACATCTCAGTTAATCAAAATTTTCTCCTCCTTTCTTCCAAACACATGGAGAAAAACTATAGCATAACACTCCACATTTAATTATTTTAAACAAGCATTGAAAATGTTTTTAAAAAACACCTAGAATTAGAAACCCAAATATTAAGAAGAGAAATGGACATAGCATAGAAAGAAATAAAGAGAAATTGGATCAAACTTAAGGGAAAAAAAGTATCTCAAGAAATGAAGATTAAAATCAAAGGTGTCTTGCAAGAATGCGTTTAAATGTGAAAATTTAATGAAAACATTGAAAAGAGGCAGTAAATCAACAAACAGTTGAAACGGAAGATAGGCCAAGAAGGTCCAAGCTACACACAATTGGAGATTCTGGGGTTTGGGAGTAGGGTAGAAAAAATTTGGGATTTTTTCCAGGCAAGAGTACTAAAGTGGGTTGCCATTTTCTTCTCCAAGGAAAAAAAAAAATAACTGAATAGAACTAGTAATTCAAGAAAAGTTTCTGGAATAAATTGAAAACTTAAACATTCATTTTGAATGGTACCACAGTGGTCTTGGGAAAACTGACTTGGAACAATCAATTCTAAGCCAATCCTAGTAAAATGATTAAAATTCAGAGACAAAGAAAAAATCCTTTGGGTTCCTAGGCAGAAAATAAAAATCAAATTTATTTATAAGAATAAGAAAACTAGATTGGCATCAGACTTTTTAAAAGCAACAAATTCAAAGGAACAAGGGATCTCAAGGACAGAAAGTGCTGACCAAAGGTTTTATATCCAGCAAGCTGTCCTTCATGTGTCTAGGCTGTAGAGTAATAAAAACTGTTGAGGCAGTTTCTTCCCCAACCCTACAGGGCAATTTGGCAACATCCAAAGAACTTTTCCATTGTCAAGACAGGAAGAGGGGTAGTAGGGGGCGGAGTAATAAATAAAGTGCTACCGATATCTATTTGTTAGAGGCCCGAAAAGCTAATAAACTTCTTACTATGTGCAGAACAGTCCTACATAACAAAGACTTCAGTTCAGTTCGGTCGCTCAGTCATGTCCGACTCTTTGTGACCCCATGAATCGCAGCACGCAGGCCTCCCTGTCCATCACCAACTCCCGGAGTTCACTCAAAGTCAACGTCCATCGAGTCAGTGATGCCATCCAGCCATCTCATCCTCTGTCATCCCCTTTCCTCCTGCCCCCAATCCCTCCCAGCATCAGAGTCTTTCCCAATGAGTCAGCTCTTGGCATGAGGTGGCCAAAGTACTGGAGTTTCAGCTTCAGCATCATTCCCTCCAAAGAAATCCCAGGGCTGATCTCCTTTAGAATGGACTGGTTGGATCTCCTTGCAGTCCAAGGGACTCTCAAAGGTCTTCTCCAATACCACAGTTCAAAAGCATAAATTCTTCAGCGCTCAGCCTTCTTCACAGTCTAACTCTCACATCCATACATGACTACTGGAAAAATCATAGCCTTGACTAGATGGACCTTTGTTGGCAAAGCAATGTCTCTGCTTTTGAATATGCTATCTAGGTTGGTCATAACTTTCCTTCCAAGGAGTAAGCATCTTTTAATTTCATGGCTGCAATCACCATCTGCAGTGATTTTGGAGCCCAAAAATATAAAGTCTGACACTGTTTCCACTGTTTCCCCATCTATTTCCCATGAAGTGATGGGACCGGATGCCATGATATTCGTTTTCTGAATGTTGAGCTTTAAGTCAACTTACCCAGCCCAAAACAATAAAAATTTCAGGTTGAGAACCTCTACTATAGATAAGTTTTGAATATGCAAGAATTCAGGAAATATTGTACCCTTGAACCCATTCTGAATAATCTATTTGAACATGAACTTCAGTCAAGCAAAAGATAACTGGGAAAATTTAGGCAAAAGGGTTAATTGTGAACATTTAGTATTTTAAATTGCATTTAATAAATATATTAAATATATTTAAATGTAAATATATTACATTTAAATGTAATAATATATAATTATAATATATTTAATTGCAAAAAGACTAAAACAAGGGAAGGGATACATGTGAAAAAACAGTATGAAAATGTCATGTATTCTTATAATGTAGACAAATGCAATTATGAATGTGGATGTTCTACATATTCAAAAATAAAATTTAATCATCATAATGGAAAAAGCAAAGCCTAAATTGGATGTAAAAAGAGACAAATGAACTTTTTTTTCTTTTTTTTTGCAAATTTAAGACAATCAACTATAGAGGAAAATAGTAATGGATGTAACTTTTGCATACAGTACTTTTACTGTGGGCTTCCCAAGTGTTACCTGTTGCAGGAGATATAAGAGACTCAGGCTCAATGCCTGGGTTGGGAAGATCCCCTGGAGGAAGGCATGGCAACCCACTCCAGTATTCTTGCCTTGAGAACATGGACACAGAAGGCTGGCGGGCTACAGTCTGTAGGGTTCCAAAGAGTTGGACACAACTGAAGCTACTTAGCAGGCACTTTTACTATAGACCATCTATCTAAGAAACAAAATCCTACAAATTAATCACAAACATTTTATTATTAGATATGCTTTCCATAGTACATGGTTGTGGCAATTCTGAAACTCTGTTTTGTGTGATGCCAGACCGTGCAGAAGAGTACGTGTGTTGATGTTCTGGGAGCCACGGTTCTCACTGGGGTGTACGGAGCAGCAAGGAAGAACTTGGTAGGATTAGATTGGAATTTGAGGGAGTATCAGTGTCAACTCATGATTTCTAATGTACAAATAAATATAAAAATTTCATACTCTGGCAACTGAAAAGACCTAGAAGCAATGACATCTCAGTGATAACAAATAAACCCAGAGCCCAGATCTTAGTTTCCAGTCCCCACCAAAGAAGACCAGGAATCCTTGGAGGAAGTACTAATTACAGGACTAGAACATGGAAGAACTTGGAAAATCTTATTGTGCCAAAAGGTAAGCAAGTACTGAAAAAACAAAAAAAAAGTTACAAGAATTTATCAAAAGGACACATGATTCTACTTAAAGGGGATCCCACTGGACAGATCTGGGGAAAACTGAGTACCAAAATAAGTAAGGATTTAAATGTTTTATAACCCACAGGCCTCAGGGCAACTAAGCCTGAGTGCCACAACAATTGAGCCTATGCTCACAGCCCAGGAGCCACAGCTACTGAGCCCAAAAGCTGCAACAAATGAAGCCCTTTGCCCTTTAGAGCCCCTGCTCCACAAGAGAAGCCAGCACACCACAGCTAGAGAGTAGCCCCAGCTCAGCCCAGCTAGAGGAAAGCCTGTGCAGTGACAAAGACCCAGCACAGCCAAAAGTGAATAAACAAATCACTTTTAAAAGGTCTCCTAAATCTTTGTGACAAAATGAATTTGATAAGTAATATTATTTTTTTGTAGAATCCTATTTTTATTTGTGTACAAAAAAAAGAGACCAGTGGCAATCAAACTGTTAACAATTGTTACGTAAAGCAAGTCTATACTCTGGGATAAATTAGGTTCTGAAAGGATATTGTAAGCCCATATGTTTTCAACTCCAAAGTAACTAAGACAGATTTAAACTTGTGATCCCCACTGCGTTTCTGCCTAACAGGAACGTGAATCAATTTCTTTGAAGCTTGAAAAGCAGGCATATTCTTCTCCCTCTTACACGTATATTTTCCAACAGATTTATTTTCCCCAAATAGATAAATTTTGTCCTCCTTGGAAATCTGTTAAGGCAGGTATTTGTCTCTTCCTGCATAATCTTTGCAGGTGTCATACATTAGTCTTTAGCAATTTGAAGTCCACGTGTGCCAGTTAGCCACTCACATCGATGGTGTCTTGATTCAGATATGCTTTCAGCCCTGGTGGGAAAAATCTGTGACACAAAAGAGTCAGGAATGGCCTGTTAAGACCTACTTTGCCCTTCAATTATCCATATCAAGTCTTGTCAACAATGAACACTAGGCGGATGGATAGCTGACTTCTTTCTCTCACTCAGTCAAATAGCTTTGCTCGCTCTTAAATATTTTTTAATTGGAGGATAATTGCTTTAGGATGTTATGTTGGTTTCTGCTATACAACAACGTGAATCAGCCATAAATGCACACACACACACACACACACACATATATATATATATATATATATATATATATATATATATATGCCTTCCTAGGTAGCACCGTTGGTAAAAGAATCCCCCTGCCAATGCAGAAAATACAAGAGATGCAGGTTCAATCCCTGGGTCAGGAAGATCCCTTAGAGGAGGAAATGGCAACCCATTTTAGTAGTCTTGTCTGGAGAATCCCACAGACAGAGGAGCTTGGTGGGCTACAGACCATGGGGTCGCAAAGAGTTGGACACGACCGAGCGTGTGCGCGTGTGCGCGCGTGCGCGTGCGCGCCTGCGTGCGTGCACACACACACACACACACACACATACCCTCCTTCTTGAGCCTCCGGTCCATTCCCTACCCCCCTACCATAATCCCACCCCTATAGGTCATCACAGAGCACCAGGCTGGCCTCCCTGTGCTATATAGCAGCTTCCCACTAGATAGCTATTTTACACATGGTATGGAGGAGCCTGGTAGCCTGCAGTCCATGGGGTCGCTAAGAGTCGGACACGACTGAGCAACTTCACTTTCACTTTTCACTTTCATGCATTGGAGAAGGAAATGGCAACCCACTCCAGAGTTCTTGCCTGGAGAATCCCAGGGACGGGGGAGCCTTGTGAGCTGCTGTCTTTGGGGTCACGCAGCGTCGGACACGACTGAAGCGACTTAGCAGCATCAGCAGTGTATGTACATTAATGTAACTTTCTCAGTTTGACCCACCCTTTCCTTCCCTCACTGTGTCCACATATCCCTTCTCTATATCTGAGTCTCTATTCCTATCCTGTAAAAAGGTTCATAAGTACCATTTTTCTCGGTTCCATACATAGCGTTAATATACAATATTTGTTTTTCTCTTTCTGACTTAACTTCACTCTTCTTGATGAATACACTGGGTTTCATAGTCACAGTTCTCTTCTTGCACAATTCATTCTCACTTCAAAATCACTCACACTCTCAATTCATGCCATACACACAGACCACCTTCTTCCTTCTCTTGCTTTTTATTTCCAGAAATCTCTTTTATTCTTTTCTAATCATGTGCCCTTTCTTAGCAACTTTTTCAATATCCCTGCTTCTGGTTTTCTATTTATCAGATACTATGGTTTCAATAATATTTGTAAACCATCTCCACACCAAGTCAAAGCATGGGAAGTACAGTGTAGGCTGAGAGGTACCATGAGGATCAGGGTAAACAGGATCACATCATCAGCCAGCGGTAGACTCTCTTTCGTGGTATCTACTGAGAATTTTTAAGTTCAGTATTTGTTAATAGAGAAGCTTCCAATTACATCTGCCTTCTTGGATTTATTTTTTGCTAAATTCACTACCATGTATTCATATTTTCACTTTGTAATTACAAAACCAGAAAACAATAGAACATGAAGATGTGTTTTAATTGTGTTATTTACTGGTGGCTGAATGAATTGCATTTTGGTACATGTCTATAGTCTTATGAAAAATGTGTTGGGTTTGTTTACTTGTTTGGATCTAAACATGGCTGGAGAATCCTTTGTGTCCAGAGCAACAACCAATCATTGTTTTTTATATAAAAGCAGACTATATTTAATTGGGTACTCTGCCAGGTTCTGGTCCCTAGTTAGAAGTTCAAACCCTGTGGAACAATGTATTCCAGAAAACCAAGAGTCAAATTGAAATACCTCAAGTATAGGGAATATAAAAGGACTGGAATGAATAATTGAAGTTCAACATAGTATGCATTGAGAATATGTGATTATATAGACAAAGATGGAAAACACATGTAATAGCAAAGAAGATATATTTTTAAAATATTGATTTAGCAATGATAAGTCCAAAGTCTCAAAGTTTAAATGAGGAATTGGTTGACAGAGAGGTTGAGAGGAGCTGAGAATAAAAGCTGGATAATTTATTTTACATTAGCGATGTGATAGTTAATTTTATGGTCCAACCTGACTGGCCACAGGGTGCCCAGATATTTTTTCAAACGTTATTCTGGGTATTCCCATAGGGGTGTTTCTGGATGAGACTAACATGTGAATCAGTAGAATAAATGAAGCAGATTGCCCTCCCTAATCCAGGCCTTCTCCAATCAGTTGAAAGCCTTAATAAAGCAAAAAGGCTGATGCTTTCTTGAATAAGGGGGTATTGTTCCTGGCTTTGCTGGTAAAGAATCTGCCTGCAATGCAGGAGACCTTGGTTCAATTCCTGGGTTGGGAAGATCACCTGGAGAAGGGTTAGGCTACCCACTCCAGTATTCTTGGGCTTCCCTTGTGGCTCAGCTGGTAAAGAATCCACCTGCAATGTGGGAGACCTGGGTTCCATCCCGGGGTTGGGAAGATCCCCTGGAGGAGGGACAGGCTATCCACTCCAGTATTCTGTCCTGGAGAAATTCCATGTCCATGGGGTTGCAAAGAGTCAGACACGACTGAGTTAGTTTAATTTTCATTTCATGTTACAAATAGGTTTGGAAAATAGATATATATTTTAAATATATAAATAAATATTTAAAATATATATCTATGACATGTATTTATATATCTCTACTTATAAAAATAACCTCAGATATGCAGATGACACCACCCTTATGGCAGAAAGTGAAGAGGAACTAAAGAGCCTCTTGATGAAAGTTAAAGAGAAGAGTGAAAAAGTTGGCTTAAAGCTCAACATTCAGAAAACTAAGATCATGGCATCCGGTCCCATCACTCATGGCAAATAGATGGGGAAACAGTGGAAACAGTGGCTGACTTTATTTTTGGGGACTCCAAAATCACTGCAGATGGTGATTGCAGCCATGAAATGAAAAGACATTTACTCCTTGGAAGGAAAGTTATGACCAACCTAGGCAGTATATTAAAAAGCAGAGACATTACTTTGCCAACAAAGGTCTGTCTAGTCAAGGCTGTGGTTTTTCCAGTGGTCATGTATGAATGTGAGAATTGGACTATAAAGAAAGCTGAGCGCTGAAGAATTGATGCTTTTCAACTGTGGTATTGGAGAAGACTCTGAGAGTCCCTTGGACTGCAAAGAGATCCAACCAGTCCATTCTAAAGGAGACCAGTCCTGGGTGTTCATTGGAGGAACTGATGTTGAAGCTGAAACTCCAATACTTTGGTCACCTGATGCAAAGAGCTGACTCATTTGAAAAGACCCTGATGCTGGGAAAGATTGATGGCAGGAGGATAAGGGGACGGCAGAGGATGAGATGGTTGGATGGCATCACTGACTCAATGGACATGGGTTTGGGTAGACTCCTGCAGTTGGTGATGGACAGGGAGGCCTGGTGTGCTGAGGTTCATGGGGTCACAAAGAGTTGGACATGACTGAGTGACTGAACTGAATTTGTAAAAAACATATATAAATATATATTTATCTCTATTTGTAAATATATATATATATATATGTATATGTATATAAATGGGCTTCCCTGGTGGCTCAGCAGTAAAGAATCCACCTGCAGTATAGGAGATGCAGGAGATGCAGTTTTGATTCCTGGATCAGGAAGATATCCTGGAGAAGGAAATGGTAACCTAACCTATTCCACTATTCTTGCCTGGAGAATCCCATGGACAGAGGAGCCTGGCAGGCTACAGTCCATAGGGTCACAAAGGGTCAGACGTGACTGAAAGGACTGAGCATTCACACACACGTGTGTGTGTGTGTGTGTGTGTGTGTATATAAATTATATTCATACATATCTCTATACAAATAGAGATAGATACACACATGCACACATACACACACATGTACATATATAGATAGGTGAGCCTGGAGCATCTTGAAGTGGTCAGAAAGAAGTAAGGAAATGTCAAACAACAGCAATGAGCAAATGTGAGAGCAAGCACAAAGGACATAGGACGTCAACATGAAAGAACTCCCAGTGACTAAAGTTGGAACATTTTCAACAACAAAATAAATTACAGTTATATAGAATTATACTGATTGTGTAGATCAAAGAATAAAATAAATGACCATGAGTTCATACTGATGTAAGTAAACAACTGAATAAACAAACAAATGGAAGTAAAAGGATAAGTCTTCCATAGATGAAAATCCCAATTAATAAAGATTTAAAAAAATGAGAGAAATAGAAAATCAACATTATAACCACCACAGTAATAACCGCTGCAGGTAACAGCCACTGCTGAATGCTAAAATTAGTGGATGAAACTTTAAAGAGAAAAAGGATATTTGCATAACCTCAAATATCTCCCCCCAAATAATTATTAATTATTGTGCTGGTTTTAACATATGTTTGCATAATCTTTGACAGTCCTCCATCCAGGAAGTGAAACTTAATTGCTCTTCTTTTGAGCATGGCCTGGACTGTCACTCACTTCTAAAACAGAGTCTAGAATGAGAAAGAAAATGACTTTACAGCAGAGAATCTGGCAGACACCAAGTGAATCTCGTTTTCAAGGTAACTATCACCAGGAAGTCATGGTGCTGTCCTGTACCCTTGATGGGGTGTGATAAGGAGAGTGCTTTACTTTTGTGGTCTTCTTCTTCCAAAGCCATAATCCCAAACTGATCATGAGACAAAAAACATCCCAAATCAAGGGGCATTCTACATAAGACCCATCTGTGCTAAGTCACTTCAGTTTGTCCGACTCTTTGTGACTCTATGGACTATAGCCCACCAGGCTCCTCTGCCCAGGGCATTCTCCAGGCAAGAATACTGGTGAGTGGGTTGCCATGCCCTCCTCCAAGGGATCTTTCTGACCCAGGGATCGAACCCTCATCTCTTCTGTCTCCTGCATTGGCAGGCGAGTTCTTTACCACTAGTGCCGCCTGGGAAGCCAAATACCCATCTGGTGTTCTTCAAAAGTGTTAAGGTCATCAAAGACAAGAGAAGATTGAGAAATTTCCTCGGTGTTGGCTCACAGCCTCCAAAGATCCCCTGGGGTGAAATTTGAAACTAATCCCATTACACAGAGGGTAAGGAGAGGCCAGAGAAAGAGGCAGCCACTCCAGATTGGTGGTGTATTAAGCAAGGAAATTTACAAGGACTGTCTGGAGCGGCCACAATGTGAGTAAATCTTTACACCTGCCCTCTAGAATCTTAAAGGTTTATATAGAGAACGTAATTGGGCTTAGTTATGTATACCCTCCAGACAGCCTCAGCAACACATTCCTCTCTGGAGGCTGCGTCCTTGAAAAAGGCTCCAACTGTGGGAACAGTGAGCAGAACATACATTTCAAGGACAAGGATGAGGGTGAGGAGCCTTCAGTTGCCAGAGTCCAGCTCCAGGGTCACCAGTGGTCACAACGCCTCAATGACCTCCTTCAATGCACAGACCAGAAGAGACGAAGCAGATGTGACAATAAAATGCAACACAATTGGCTACTGGAACAGGAAAAGAATATTAGTGGGAAAATAGCAAAATACAAATAAAACATGCGGTTTAGTTGGTAGTGTTGTAGCAAGGTTAGCTTCTCCGTTTTGACACAGGAACCCTGTTTCATGTAAGTCGCAGCCTTAGGGGAAGCTGCATTAAGGGTATGAGGGAACTCGGTGCTATCTTGATGCCCATCTGTAATTCTGAAATTATTGTAAAATAAAAAGGTTTTTAAAAACGCAGTGAGTTCATCGGAAATGAGTTCACCGACAACAGTCATTACTTTCTCCTACATGAGTCATGTTTTATGGCTTCTCATAATTATGGAAAATGTATTTTGCACATTTCAACATTCATGCACATGTAAATATTTACCTTTCACATAGGTAAAGACATACTCTCTTATAAAAATTACTTCACAGCTAGGGACTTCTTTTCTTTGTACACGGAAGGGCAAGAAAATACACAGGCTCAAGCCTGTCACTTACGATGGAGATCAGATTATAAAGTCACATGTATTTATACTTGCAATATTCCTACTTGAGAATTCATCTTAGTTTAATATCAACCAACCTAAGCTCCTTGATTAGTTCATAAGGTTGTCATGGCTTTCTTAGCAGCATATGGAAAGACTTTATATCATAGTACCTGAATAAACAAAATAATTTCCAGACTAAGAAATTTATTTTAAATTTTCTATTTAATTAAAAAATCTGATGATTTTACATACAAAGAAATAGAAACACAGACATAGAGAACAAATGTATGGATGACAAGGGGGAAAGCAGGGTGGATGGGATAAACTGGAAGATTGAGATTTGACATATATACACCATTGATACTATGTATAAATAGATAACTAGCGAAAACCTGTGGATAGCACAGAGAACTATTCAGTGCTCTGTGGTGATCAATCCAAAAGAGACGGGATATATGTCTACATATAGCTGATTCACTTTGCTGTACAGGAGAAATGAACACACCATTGTAAAGCAACTATACTCCAATAAAATTTTTCTTTAAATTTATTTCTTAAAGGGAGACTAGTTTTTCAGATTCCACATTTTCTTTGCTTTGCTCAAAGAGCAAAATTTATGTCATTTTGATTCCATAACTCCATGTGAAACTTAGAAATAACTTATTAAGATATACAAAATCCATATCTATACGTGATCCTATTGGGATTTTGCTTGAAAATACTTGGAATTTATTGACTAATGGTAAGAAATTTTATCTTTACGGTGCTGCATTTGCATTTGTTTCATAAATGAACAAATGAAATGTGTACGTTTGTTTATGCACACATGTCTATGCCTGTTGTAAGTTAAATTGTATCTCCCCAAAAGATATTTTGAAGTTCTACCCTTTG
Source organism: Bos javanicus (assembly GCF_032452875.1). Lineage (NCBI taxonomy): Eukaryota > Metazoa > Chordata > Mammalia > Artiodactyla > Bovidae > Bos > Bos javanicus. The sequence continues at coordinate 23,241,604 of NC_083892.1, forward strand.
GTACCTGAGAATGGGAACTTATTTGGAAATAAGACTTTTGTAGATTTAAGTAAGTTAAAATGGAAGTTATCAGGGTGGGCCCTAAGCATGACTGGTGTCCCTGTAAGAAGAGGAAAGTGCCATATGAAGACAGAGACACACAGGAAGAAGACCATGTGGCGACAGAGGCAGAGATCAGAGTGATGTGGCTGCAAGCCAAGGAGAGCCAAGGGTGGATGGCCACCACCAGATGCAAAGAAGCAGCAAGGAAGGATTCTGGTGAGAGTCTCAGAGGGAGCATGGCCCTGCTGACAAGTTGATTTCAGACTTCCAGGCTCCAGAACTGTGAGAGAATAAACTGCATCTTAAGACACATAGCTTGTAGTACTTTGTTATGGAAGCCCTAGGAAACTAAGAGGGCTTCCTTCCCAGGTGGCTCAGTGGTAAAGAATCCACCTGCCAATGTGGGAGATGCAGGAGATCCCTGATTTGGGAAGACCCCCTGGAGAGGGGAATGGCAACCCACTCCAGTACCATTTCCTGGAAAATCTCATTGTCAGAGGAACCTGGTGGGCTACAGTCCATGGGGTTGCAAAGAGTCGGACATGACTGAGGGACTGAGCATGCATGCAGGAGACTAATACAATGCCCTTGTGAATAGCTGTAGAATTTTCTCTATAAAGGACTTGCTTGCCTTTTATCAAGTTTATTTCTAAGTACTAAATGGATTTTTATTGTGGTTATGAATAGTGAGTGAGTGAAAGTCACTCAGTCATGTCCAACTCTTTGCAACCCCATAGATTGTAGCCTGCCAGGCTCCTCTGTCCATGGAATTCTTCAGGCAAGAATACTGGAGCGGGTAGACTCTCCCTTCTTCAGGGCATCTTTCCAATCAGGGGATTGAACCCAAGTCTCCAGCATTGTGGGCAGATTCTTTACCATCTGAACCACCAGGGAAGCCCAAGAATGCTAGCCTATCCCTTCCTCGGGGATCTTCCTGACTCAGGAATCGAACTGGGGTCTCCTGCATTCCAGGCAGATTCTTTAGCAGATGAGCGACCAAGGAAGCTATCTTCTCTTAAAATTTTATTTTCTAATTGTATCCAGATTATATATCAGAATGCTATTACTCTTGGTATTTTGAATTTTATTCAGCAATCTTGCCAAAGTCTTCCGTTTGTAGATTTCCATATAGTTTTTTTTTTTTTTTGCTAACGAACACATAGTATGCAAATAATGATCATTTGTTTTTGGTTTCCCACCTCTTGTGTTTTTTTTATTATTCTTTCTTGTCTTACTGCATTCACTTAGAACCCCAATTTAAGGTTCAATAGGATCTGTGACGTCAGGCATACTTGTCTTACTCCTGTTGTTAAAGGTTCAGCTCTAATATTTTGTCATGTCTCATTATAATGTTTGCTATAGGTTTTTGGCAGATAAGGGAAAAAACTTCCTTTCTCTTAGGGAAGTTACCTTCAATTTAGTTTGCTAAGTGTATGATAATGAATGAAGTGGGTGAGGTGTTGCATGTGCTAAAAATAAACTTGTTTTACCTGGCTTAATTCAATTTTCCCTTTATACTTGGACTTAAATGTCATTTCTTCTTTGAAGGCTTCCCTGTTGCCTGTATACTAGTTGTTGTTGTTTAGTTGCTAAGTTGCGTCTGACTCTTTTGTGACCCCGTGGACTGTAGCTCACCAGGCTTCTCTGTCTCCATGGGATTTCCTAGGCAAGAATACTGGAATGAGTTGCCATTTCCTTCTCCAGAGGATCTTCCTGACCCAGGGGTTGAACCCGCATCTCCTGCATTCCAGATCAATGCTTTACTGCTGAGCCACCATGGAAGCCCATATACTAATTCAGTTCAGTTCAGTTCAGTTGCTCAGTTGTGTCCGACTCTCTGCGACCCCATGAATCGCAGCACGCCAGGCCTCCCTGTCCATCACCAACTCCCAGAGTTCACTCAGACTCACGTCCATCGAGTCAGTGATGCCATCCAGTCATCTCATCCTCTGTCGTCCCCTTCTCCTCCTGCCTTCTAATATACTAATTAGGAATCTCCAACAATGTGTTCCATAATATCTTGTGTTTTTTCTCTTTTAAATGCCTAACTTTATTAAACCGGCTTGTGTAATTGTTTCTGCCTTCATGAGAACAGGGACGCTGCTTTCTGCTTCACTGTTTTATCCTCCATGTCTAATCCGGGACCCAGACTGCTAGTCTCTTCAAAATGACAACGGAAAGAATGACTAAATGAATGAAACAAAAGGAGAGCAAGAGACTATAAAATTGAACAAAGCAGAATCAGCTGTCAAAACAGTCACCCAAAGATTTGTGTAGAGTATATGTCAATAAAGTTACAGATGTCTAATAAGAGATATAAAAGAAGATTGAATAGAGATTCGCTTTCTACATTTCTGGGTGAGAGAACTCCAACATTCTGGGTTTATTATGTGACATTGGCATTTCAAATTGTTGGGAAATAGCTAGTGCTAGGAAAGTGAAGAAAAAAGTAAAGTTAGATCCTCATGTAAGACTTCAATAAATTTAAGATGGTTTAAACATTTAAATGTAGAAAATAAACCAAAAAATGTACTAGAAGAAAATGTACATTTACGTATGTTGGGGACATGGTTTTCCACCAAAGGTAGAAACTACAGAGGAAATAACAGAGAGATTGTGCATATAAAAATGAAAAACTTAAATAGTTAGAAACGCTAAAAAGCAATTTACTGATAAAGGCAAACTGATAATTTAATAATTGAAAATATATGAAAGATGAAAAATCTGATATCCTTACTAATTAGAGGCTTTTATCAGTGATTAAAATTATTTATTAAAATGATTTATCATTTTAATCAGTAAGAAATAGCAACTAGGCAATGAAAGTGAAAGTTGTTTCTCAGTTGTGTCTGATTCCTTGCCACCCCTGCCAGGCTCCTCTGTTCTTGGACTTCTCCAGGGAAGAGTACTGGAGTGGGTTGCCATTCCCTTCTCCTGGGGATCTTCCCGACCCAGGGATTGAATCTGGGTCTCCTGAATCGCAGGCAGATTCTTTACCACTGAGCCACCAGGGAAGCCCAATAGAAAGTCTATAAAAACAAACACCTTCTTCACAAGAGTGTGCTCAGACTCAACATGAACATGCATGGGGCTAAAAGCATGTCCCCACTGGATGGAGTTCTTGGTTATTCTGCTGGATCTGGGGAAGAGGGGGTGGGGAAGGACGCTGGTATTGATCTTGGAGAGACACAACACGAAGTACAGGAGAGAACACAGAAAAACAATGTATTGCTGGGCAGAAATACACACCCAGAGAGAAAGGGTTTGGGCATCCTCTCTAATGAGGAGGAGCACAGTAAGTCTGAAGCCAAGCAGAAATATCCACCTGGAGAGGAGTGCAGGCCTCCGGAATGGGGAAGTGCAGTAAAGGGATGAGGTATGATTTAAATCACTTATATGGGCTTCTCCGGTGGCTCAGATGATAAGAATCTGCCTACAGTGGAGGAGACCGGGGTTCGATCCTCTGGAGAAGGAAATGGCAACCCACTCTGGTGTTTTTGCCTGAAGAATTCCATGGACAGGAGGAGCTTGGTGGGCAACCATGAGGTTGCAAAGAGTCGACACGACTGCACAAGTTTCACTCAGTCACAAATCACTGATACAGGACAGTCCTTCTGGGTCTTTGTTTACCTTTGGCCAATTATCTTGTTTGTTTCCTCACACCTGACTTGTCCTTCGACCCTTCCCATGATATATGCACAACTTTTTGCTAAGATGGATCCCGCTGCAGAGGCCTATGGGTGTATGTCCACACTTATTATGGGGTGGTACCCCTGCCCTTTTGATCCTTGACGAGCCTTCCTGTGCACAGGGAAGTCTTCTTGACCTCAAGAGTGGTCATCTTATCTCTTTACTTTAGCAAATCTCAGCTTCTACCACTAAAGCTAATCTTAGGAGTGTCCTAGATGTGTCTGGGTGAGAACAAAACTTCAGTTTTACTCCACTTGGCAAACATCAGCTGTCTAGCCCAGCAGCCCATCTATCTCCTACCTCAGTATGACTCCAGGGAGAACGCTGATCATTATGGCTATACCTCTCTTTTCCTTCCCTATGTCTTCTGAACTTTCCCGGCTGCTTACTTGATGCAGTGGTCAGAGGACCAGGGCTGCAATGACAGGGGTGAGAAGTAGCGATGATTCATAAGCAAAAAACTGTAACTATATTTTTAACCTTATGTCAGAATTTCTAAGGGCCTGATAAGGTAGGCTGTGCCTTCACCCCACTCAGCCAAATTGAAATTAATAGTAAGTAGAAGGCATTGGCAAGCCACTCCAGTACTCTTGCCTTGAAAATCCCATGGACGGAGGAGCCTGGTAGGCTGCAGTCCATGGGGTGGTGAAGAGTCGGACATGACTGAGCGACTTCACTTTCACTTTTCACTTTCATGCATTGGAGGAGGAAATGGCAACCCACTCCAGTGTTCTTGCCTGGAGAATCCCAGGGACGGGGGAGCCTGGTGGGCTGCCGTCTATGGGGTCGCACAGAGTCGGACACGACTGAAGCGACTTAGCAGCAGCAGCAGCATAGCTATACTAGGGCTTCCAAGGTGGCACTAGTGGCAAAAACCCACCAGCTAATGCAGGAGACATGAGATGAGGGTTCCGTCCCTGAGTTGGGAAGATCCCCTGCGGGAGGGCATGGCAACCTACTCCAGTTTTCTTGCCTGGAGAAGCCCATGTACAGAGGAGCCTGGCGGGTTGCAAAGAGTCAGACATGAGTGAAGCAAGTTAGCATACAGGCATGTAGCTATACTGTCTGGGGAGAAAGACAGACTGCTAGCTCTGTGCCTGTATAAGTATCACTTATCTGAACAGAAGTGGAACTGAAAGAGAGGCATTTGCTAGACCAGTATTGCTGCCTTCAATCCAGACCAGAGCAGTGGCTGAAACTACAGTCCCTTCCAAAGGTGGAAAAGTTTGTGTAAAAATGGAAAAATAAAAGGAAAAAAAAGTAGCTGAGGGAAAGAGAATGAGTGGGTAGGCTATACAATGAAGGAAATCTAGTATTACATTAACACCTACAATGGCTGAGGGCAAGAGATGCTATTGTCTCTTAGCCTGATGATAAAAGATGCCTGAAAGGCTGAAGCCATATATTGCCGACATGATTTGTGCTTTTGGGACGCGATGGAACGCGATAAGATTGAAAGGAAGCCTGAAAACCTGAGTGGGCTGGTCCTGGGAGGCTTTTTCATACCATTTGATGACAGTTCTTAATGACAGAGTGGGATTCTAGTAATGTGTCCATATTTTTTTACCTTTATGACTGTTTAGCTAGAAGAGACCCTTATTAGAAAACCAGGGGATGGACTGAGATACTGTGAGTCATAAAAGAAATATAAGGGACTTCCCTGGTGGTTCAGTGGTTGATACTTCACCTTGTAATGTGGGTGGTTCGGGTTCAAACCTTGGTTGGGGAGATAAGAACCTACATACCTTTTGGTCAAAAAACCAAAATGGAAGCAATACTGTAACAAATTCAAATAAAGATTTTTTAAAAAAGGTCCACATCAAAAAAATCTTAAAAAAATGTATTTAATTCCCACCCTGGTTCCAGACACAGAGTTCCTCAAATCCTGGGAATGTTCATGACAATATCAAGCAATAAAGCTGCCATTTGTTGCGTTAGTGAGGTGACTTTTGGAAAGGCTGTAGGTAGCCTAAGGATGGAGCCTGGTTGCCAGGGGAACAAACCAGTGCACAGAGCATTGGAACTTTCAGTCCCTGCCCCACCCTCCCAACCCTTCCAGCCTCCTGCGGGGGAGAGGAACTGGAGGCTGAATCAATCGCCAATGGCCAATGACTTAATCAGTCCAGACTGTAAAGCACTGAGGCTGCTTAGCTGCTAAGTTGTGTCCAACTCTTTGTGATCCCGTGGACTGTGGCCTTCCAGGCTCCTCGGTCCATAAGCCTCCATAAAAACTCAAAAAGGCAGGTCTGGAGAGCTTCCAGGTTGGTAAACCTGGGAAGAATGGAATACGCAGAGAGCAGGGAAGCTCGGTGCTCTTGCCCCTGGCCTTGCCCTGAGCATCTCTTCACGTGGCTGTTCCTGACTGTAGGATTGTATCCTAATAAACTGGTAACCTAGTCAGTCAAATGTTTGTCTGAGTTCTGTGAGCCTTTCTAGCAAACTAGGCTTCCCTGGTGACTCCGATGGTAAAGAATCTGCCGGCAATGCAGGAGATCTGGGTTCGATCCCTAGGTTGGGAAGATCCCCTGGACAAGGGAATGGCAACCCCACTCCAGTATTCTTGCCTGGAGAATCTCATGGACAGAGGAGACTGGTGGCCTACAGTCCATGGGGTCCCAAAAAGTCAGACAAGACTGAGCGACTAATGCTTCTAACAAATTAATCGAACCTGAGGAGGGGTCTTTGGGAACCTCTGACTTATAGCCAGTGGGTCAGAAGCACTGAACAACCTGAATTTGTGATTGGCATCTGCAGTGGGGTAGGTCTTGTGGGGCTAAGCCCTTCATCTGTGGAATCTGAAGGCATCTCCAGCCAGATGTTGTCAGAATTAGTTGAGTTACAGGGCACCCAGCTGGTGTCACACGAATTTCCTGTTGATGTGGGAACTGCCCCCCACGCCTCTCCCCCTCAGAAAAACTTACACACATTGGAATTGGTACAAGGACCTATTTACAAACCATAAAGTCTTAGCTTGGGTTAACACAATAAAGTACCACAGAGCAGGTAACTTAACAGAAATGTATTTTCTTACAGTTCTGGGGGCTAGAAGTCTGAGATCTGGGTGCCGGCACCGTCAGGTTCTAGTGAGGACTCTCTTCCTGGCTTGCAGAAGGTCTCCTTCTTCTTGTGTCCTCAGATGGTGGGGAGTTTGCATGTGTGTGAAGACACTGAGAGGTATGGCTTTGACTTCTTATGAGGCCACATGCACGCATGCTAAGTCGCTTCTTCAGTCGTGTCCGACTCTTTGCAACCCCATGGACTGTAATACGCCAGGCTCCTCTGTCCATGGGATTCTCCAGGCAAGGATACTGGAGCGGGTTGCCACGCCCTCCTCCAGGGGATCTTCCTGACCCTGGAATCGAACCTGCATCTCTCAACTCTCCTGCACTGGCAAACGGGTTCCTTACCACCCGTGCCACCTGGGAAGCCACACAATCCTATCCAGTTGGGGTTCTACCAGTATGACCATGCTTAAACCTTACTTTCTAAAGACCTTGTCTCTGGATATAGCCACACTGAGGGTTTGGGCTACAACATATAAATTTGGGGGTAACACAATTCAAACCACAGCAATAAATTTATTATTTCAGTTCTTCCTCATTTGACTCTCTTGCTCTTCTTCTGGCTTCTTGAGTTGAACACGTAGCTCATTTCCTTTTAATCTTTCTTCTTTTTGGATAAGTATATTGAAGATATAATCTTTCTTATAAGTATTGCTGAATTCCATCCACCAGATTTTGTCATGTAACACTTTCAGCTCTAAGTATTTCCTGATTTTCCATGGGAGATCCTTTTCAATGCAAGGTCCTATAAATTTGTAACCATTATTATGATTTTTTAACCTTTTGCTTTTTTTTACAAGAATATAACGCTCCTTTTTGGTACTATGTTGCTTTTGACTGGAGTTTTACCTCTGGATTTCTATAGGTATCCTTTTTGTTGACAGGTAAAAGGCAAAACAGGGAAATACATTTTCTATATATGAAGTAAAGCTTCTGTTTACACCGCTGGACAGTGTAGACTTCTAATTTGTTACTCATCCACCTCTAAGGGAATTTTAATATTGGCTTGTGGAAGTCATTTTGGTCAACAGCAGAGAATATTCATAATATGTATGTTTTCATCAGTCAGATAGTCCAGGCTGTATTGTATTCACAACCAACCCCCAGGTCCCAGGAGCTGAAAACAGGCAAGGTTTATATTTCATTCATGCTACAAGTGATCATGCTATGGTTTTTCCAGTAGTCACATATGGATGTGAGAGTTGGACAATAAAGAAGGCTGAGTGCTGAAGAATTGGCGCTTTTGAATTGTGGTGCTAGAGAAGACTCTTGAGAGTCCCTTGGACTGCAAGGAGATCAAGCCAGTCAAACCTAAAGAAAATCAATCTTGAATATTCATTGGAAGGACTGATGATGAACCTCCAATACTTTGACCATGTGATGCGAAGAGCTGACTCGTTGGGAAAAAACCCTGATGCTGGGAAAGATTGAAGGCCGAAGGATGACGGGGTGGCAGAGGAGGAGATAGATGGTTAGATACTCACTGACTCAATAGTCAGGAATGTGAGCAAACTCCGGGAGATGCTGAAGGACAAAGGGAGTCTGGAGTAATGCAGTCCATGGGGTTGCAAAGAGCAGGACACGACTTAGTGATTGAGGAACAAGAGATCAGGGGCTGGATCTTTACTGTCTTTGCTCAGTGTGGAAGACTGAGTAGATGGTGGCAAAGAGGGCCTCAAGCCCCCTCTTGCACAACTGCCAGGCAGGAAAATCACTCCTACCTGGAAATCTCCCACTGGCTGCCAAAGCTTCTCCCTGAAGAGGCTCTGTCACTTCCTCTTGTTTCATTAGCCAACGTGGCACAGAGTCACACCTGACTTCAAGAGGCTGAGAAAACCCACCCCTCCTGTGGCCCACAGAGAACCAATAGTTGATAAATGGAAGTGATGGCACCATACTCTTATCCACTCCATTTATTGTCTTTTCAGAGCTGACTGTTGCATTTTGTTTGTTGTTGATGTTTAAAAACTCCTTCAGTGAGTTAAAGATCCTTCTGGTCAATTTCTTTTTCTTTTATTTTTTTAAAAACAAACCAAACCAAAGTTGGCCAGAGTTAGTTTCTATTGCTTATAAAAGCCCAAAAAACTATCAAAAGCACTGGACTTGGCATTATCAATGCAGCTGATCAGCTTAAGAAAGTGAACTCCAGCTGACACATTTGGCTGAATTTGAAGGAAGGGTGTACACACAGAGAAAAACGTGATTTGAAAGGATACATGCATACCAGTGTTCTCTGCAGTAATGTTTACAATAGCCAAGACAAGTGAAAGTTGCTCAGTCATGTTCGACTCTTTGCGACCCCATTGACTATACAGTCCATAGAATTCTCCAGCAAGAATAGTGTAGTGGGTAGCCTTTCCCTTCTCCAGGGGATCTTCCCAACCCAGGGATCAAAGTCAGACCTCCCACATTGCAGGTGGATTCTTTACTAGCTGAGCCACCACGGAAGCCCAAGACAAGGAAGCCACCTAAATGTCTAAGAGACGAATGGATAAAGAAAATGTGGTACATTTATACAATAGAATATCACTCAGCCATTAAAAAGAATGGAATGCCATTTACAGCAACATGGATGGCCCTGCTGCTGCTGCTGCTAAGTTGCTTCAGTCGTGTCCGATTCTGTGCAACCCCATAGCTCCCTGTCCCTGGGATCCTCCAGGCAAGAATACTGGAGTGGGCCTAGAGATTGTCATTCTAAATGAAGTTAAGTCACAGAGAAAGACAAATATCATATGATATTGCTTATACGCAGTATCTAAAAAATGATATAAGTGAACTTATTTACAAAACAGAAACAGACTCACAGACTTAGAAAACATATTTATGGTTACTGAGGGGAAGGGTGACGGGGCATAGATTGGGAGTTTAGGACTGACATGTACACACTGCTATATTTAAAATAGATAACCAACAAGGACTTACTATATAGCACAGGAAACTCTGCTTAATACTTTGTAATAACCTAAATGGGAAAATTTTTGAAAAAGAATAAAGCGAAGTCGCTTAGTCATGTCTGACTCTTTGCGACCCCATGGACTATAGTCTTGTCGGCTCCTCCATCCGTAGGATTTCCCAGGCAAGAACACTGGAGTGGGTTGCCATTTCCTTCTCCAGGGGATTGTCCCAACTGAGGGACTGAACCTGGGTCTCCCGCATTGCGGGCAGACTTTTTACCATCTGAGCCACCAGGGAGGCCTATAGATACATGTATATGTATAACTGAATCACTTTGCTGTACATCTGAAACTAACACAACATTGTTAATCAACTATGCTAATTTACAATAAAAATAAAAAAAGAAAAGGTACACACATTTTTTGAGAATAAGGTTTTAATAGGAAAAGAAGCCTGACATGGATGAGCCAATATTTATGTCCAAATGATCATTGGTAGTTACCACATGCAGGCTGGGAGCCAGGTATTTTTGCATATGCTCTGTATGCCAGTTTGATTCTCTATTAAAACCATTTGGAGTGAGTCTAATTGTCCATAATTTATATATGCAGAAAATGGGGCTCATGGAGGTGAAATGACCTGTCCGAGAGTCACTTAGCTAGCAAATGACAGCTTTAACTCTATTGTCTGGTCACATAGAGATGAAACAAGGATTCAGTGTGCATGTCTGAATGGTAGGTGCTGTTTGGTTTGGCAATGAATGTGAGATATGTAAAAGGTGGAAGGGCACTCTGAGTGCAAAGGTTAAGAGGTTGGAACTTATTAGTCTGGGAGTGAGAGGAGGGGTTCTGAGTCACAGAGCATCTGCAGAGCTCTGTCTCAGAAACACTGTTGCCTAAGATGGATAGAAACAGGCTCCTGAGGCTCACAGGAGGCCTGGAGAGCAGTTGGAGGAATATTGCAAACACTTGGATAGGCCTGAATGAGCATGGGTGTTGGCAGTGGAAACAGGAAAAAAAAAAAAAATTCTATCTGGTCTCCAGATCTACTGGGAATTGCTGAATGAAGGCTGAGTTCTCCCTATGTAGATAGCTTCTGCTTTTTATCGCAGGTTTTTCAAGAACTCACTCCCAGAAAAGCTGGATCAAGACTAGAAAAAAAAAATAGACAGCTGCCTAAGTGAGAAACCTACAAACCTCCTCTGTCCCCCAAATCAGCTCCTCCCATCCGCTGGGGGACCTATTGTCTTACTAGTGGCGCTCTCTTCCTCCAAGAGTCTTTCATTAAAATGTGACTGTTTGGGGACAAGAGGGAAAAGGGATCCCAGGAAATTTCCTCATTAGCATCATCCAGGCAAGTAACATAAATGTAGGGTGGCAATCTGGGTGCCTCATGAAGAAGAGGGCATCCATGCCCCTCCTATAGAGGGATTCTCAGCTCTGTCTGAGGGGCCCAAAACTGCTGGATCTGCTATTTCAACAGAAACCACATGTCCAGATTTTGGGAGGTGGAAGGCCCTTTATGCTTAAATATTGCAGCTAGTTGAAATTTCTTCACATCACTGTGCGAGCCACATTCGGCTTTGTTGGTCACCAGTGTGATACCTCTGAGTTAAATTTTAACATCCTTTTATCAAAACCTTTCCAAATGAGAAAGCACATATTTAGTGAAACTAGATGCCTAGCAGGTTCATTTGGATTGCTGATGGCAGATGTAAAAGTTTGGGAACGTGTATTACAGGGCAGCCCTGGACCACATGCTGAGCATCCCTTTGGAGGCTGGTATCTGGGCCTTGGAAGGGAGATGGGGGCACAGCAGCAGCAGTATTTGCTGCCACGGGGGCCTCCCAGTGGGAAGAGGGATGGATCAAGCCTGTGGTTTCTCCTAGCTCTGGTTGGCTTCTTCCCATTAACATTACAGTAATACAGTCCTGTGGTGTTTGAAAAAAGCATCAGTAGTTACACGGAATGATTTACAGGACACCAGACTCTGCATTTCAGAGGTCTCTCGTGTACCATAAAAATATATATATTATAAAGGAATAATCTTTATCTGAACTAAAGCTGTAGTGAAGGAAACTCGTGTCCAGCTGAGAGCAGCAGTGAGCTTTTGTTCACTCAGGGAAAAGTCCGCGTTCTTCATCTTATTTGATTAACATTTTCTTCCCCTCTCTGGCACTAGGTATCTGGTTAATATTTAGACACTATATACATTTTCTTTCAACTGTTGTTCCTATTATGTGATCAAACAAAACCCGGGGATGTCAACCAGATCAGCCGCCAGGTGAAAACAGACAGACCCGCCAGGCACCCAGCTGTGGCTGGCGGGGTGAATGGGATCCCGAGAGCTGGCCCCTGGGAGATACTGTTCGCGGGTGTGTGCAGAGCCACCCCCTGTCCCCAGGACTCCGAGTTCGCTAGAGCTGCTCCGTTAATGACTCTGCCTCATCCTCCCTTTGCAGACTCCGATTTCCCCCACCTCCGGGAAGCAAGTCTAGTTTTGAATCTTCCAAAGCCTTTTGATGTTTACCATTACCTCCCCTGGAGAGGGACGTGAGGGGTGGAAATTTCGCTGAAAATAATGTACTTAAAAAAATTCAGTGAAGCGATGCATAGACACCCTGCAATCCAACTTGCCTCTGCTTATAAGGTGTTTAGAGCGATGATGGTCACAGTCTATTTCAGTCCAGGGAAATCTAACTCCTTTAGTGGCAACGCCTCCAAGGGGCGCAGGTGTGCCTGTGGTTAAGGGTGTGGATGAGGGAACAGACTCATCTTTTGGAGCAGAATGCGCAGTCACCCGGTGGCGGGTAAGGACGCGAAAGCTCTAGGGGTAGAGAAACCTGGGGGTTTGTGTCAACGCTCCACCCGTCAGGAGCTTCAAGATAAGATGGGGAGAATGGAAAGATGGAAGTTGGAATGAGAGAGCAGTTATGAAGAAACCACTCCTGGACTAAAGGCAGGAGGCTATCCAGGGTGAGAGAAGGGCGGGTCGGGGGATGGGCCGAGTTTGCTCGGAGTCCCAGGGGAAAAGGGGAAGCGAGAGGTCGCTGCCCTCGGGTCCCCCAGCTCGCCGGTGAGCAGCACCGGCGGCGGGCGTCCGGCTCTACGTCCCTCAAAAGTACCGGGAGAGGAATGGAGAACCCGGCGTCCCCGGCTCCCAGGGGAGGGGAAGCACGCGGGGCGGGGCGGAGAACACCTCCAGCGAGTGCGTGCGGCGCGCGGGGTTGGGGGCGCGATCTCCGCCTCCCCGGGTGCCCCAGCCCGAGCGCACGCCCGCGCGCCCGCGCCCCCCTCCACAGGCGCGCGCGAGGCGCACTCCCCCTTCCCTCGGCGGCGCGGGGCGCGCGCCCGGCCCCCTCCGCGTCTCTCCGCTCTCCCGGCAGAAAGTTAGCAGCGGGGAAGGAACTCGGGGCTGCCACAGCGCGCGGCGGCGGCGGCAGAAGCTGGAGCGGGAGCCGCGGCGGAGCCGGGGAAGCGGGGGCGCTGCAGACGGAGCAGGTGCAGCCGGCGGGTCCGCGCGCCCCCCTCGGTCCCCTTGCCAGAGACTGAGGGGGGTGGTGGGGGGCCCCCCGGACGCCGCGAGGAGAGCGGGGAGGGGGGGCCATGCGGCCGGGCTCCCCCCCGGCGCAGCGGGACAGCGGCCAGGGCCGGGGGCGCAGCGGCGTCGCTTCATGCAGCCGGGGCGGCTGGGCAGCGGCGGCGGCGGCGGCGGCGGCGGGGGCGGCGGCTGAAACCATGTCCGGGCAGCGCCGGGGGCCGCCGCCGCCGCCGCCGCCGCGAGCCGGGAGCCGCGATGGCCCCGTGGCCCGCACCTCCTCCGCCTCCGCCTCCGCCTCCGTCTCTCGCCGCGCCGCCGCCGCCCGGCGTCTCGGCTAAGGGCCCGCCGGCGCGCAAGCTGCTTTTCATGTGCACCTTGTCCCTGTCCGTCACCTACCTGTGCTACAGCCTCCTGGGCGGCTCGGGCTCCCTGCAATTCCCCCTGGCGCTGCAGGAGCCGCCGGGCGCCGCCGAGCCCCCGCCACCCTCGCTGCCGCCTCCCCCCGTGCGCCTCGGCGCCCCCTCGCAGCCGCCCGCGCCGCCGCCGCCGCCGCCGGACAACGCGAGCCGCGGGGAGCCGCCCGAGCCCCCCAGGCAGCCCGCCGCCCCCGGGGCCGACGGCTGGGGACTGGCGAGCGGCAGCGGGGGCGCCCGGGACGCCTGGCTCCGGACCCCGCTGACCCCCGGCGAGATGGTCACGGCGCAGAGCGCGCTGGTGGAGAGGGAAGCGCCGGAGTCCAGCACCACGGACGAGGAGCTCGCAGGCCGGAGGGCGGCCAACGGGAGCGGCAACGCCGCCAGCACCCCCGACTACGGCGAGAAGAAGCTGCCCCAGGCGCTGATCATCGGGGTCAAGAAAGGAGGGACCCGCGCGCTGCTGGAGGCAATCCGAGTGCACCCGGACGTGCGGGCGGTGGGCGTAGAGCCGCACTTCTTCGACAGGAACTACGAGAAGGGGCTGGAGTGGTACAGGTAGGACCCCGGGCTCGGCGGATGGGATGGGCGCGTGGGGACAGACCCACTCGGGAAACAGCCGCTCCCTCTGCCCTTGGGGATCCGGGCAGCGTTCCGAGAGCCGTGAGCCCCCGAGGGCTCTGCGCATCCTGGCGGGGCAGCCTGGGGGGAACGGCGGGCAGGGCTGGAGGTTCGCCAGGGATCACTTTATTCCAGGGCGAGGAGAGAGGGGTCCCCTTGCTCTGCCTGCCTCTGACTCCTCGTCCAGGGAGCTGTTTTCGGAATCTGCCTAGTTCCGAGTCTGGGAATCCCCAGCCCTCGTGTCCGCGGGGTGTTTCCTAAGCCAGGCTCTTGCGGGGCGGTGCGCTTCTGTGTTGGGGACGCCGAGGAATGGAGCTGGACAAGCCGGATTGACTAAAGGGCTTTGGGATTTCCTGGAATCTTTCAAGATCGCCCTCAAACGCATTTGCGTGGCTGGAATCCAACTTCAGTGTTTTCAGTTTAGAGCAGAATGAACCGGGAACAGTTAACAAGATGATGCTGGGAGTTTGGGCTTTCTCGTAAAGACTAAGGATGCCTCCCACCTCCAGAACTTTCCGTCCCTCTTGGGCTGCTTGAACCCCGGGTTAATTTTGCATCAGGAGCATCTGTGTCTACATGACAGTTGATGCCCTAGGAGTTTTCATGCCCTGCACCTGTGCCCTTTCTAACCCGTGCCTCATTGCAACAGATTGGAGCTTGTGTCTAGTGAGTTGTTTGTTCATCTCCCTCCTTTCCCACCCTCTGCCAGCAGCGAGGGAAGGGAGAAGTAGTAAGTTAAGTGCAGGTAAAATAAATTAATCGACCAGCGTTCTCCCCTGCCCTTCCCTCTTTCCTTTTCTTTTTTTTTCCTTAATGACTCTGGAAAACAGATCTGGATGGCTGGCTGCATCTCGGTTGCATCTCAGTAATTAATTGCAATTGTCAACCAGAAACACAGGCTTTGTCAGCTAAGTGATGTTATCATCTTAACAGAGCCAATAGGTAAAATAAGGATTGTTTCCTGACAGGTCGCCTTCTTGTAGAAGAGATGTGCTTTTTAAGTTTAAATTACAGGCTGGGGAAGTTTTAGAAATAACTTTGGAAATATATAATGTGTGTATTGTGATTGATTTCTTCCCCTTTTAAAAATATGCCTTATGCTTTCAAAGCTTGAGAGAAGTACACTTAGGCATAAACATTCCAGCACATTAAACTGAAACAGCAAATGTGTCTGTTCATGTCTTGTCTGTTTCAACAGAGAGAACTAATTGCAATGTTTTAGGAGGCTTCAAACAGTCCCTTTCTATCAAAACATAAAACAGCAAATGCCTAATTTAACTGGAAAATCAGTATTTATAACATCACAAGCCATGGCTTCCAGTTTGCAATTATAATTAAAAAGGTGTTAGGATGATTAATGCAACAACAGCAAAATAAAAAAAAGGGGTATGATGTCTGGGAAGGTTTCAGTTGTTAAATTGTTGGTTGTAGGAATGTTCAGGCTTCTGCTGTGGGGTAACGGTGGCTCTAAGGGGGTAACCATGGCTTTTTCCAATTCTAATTTTAGAGCTGTATATCTTGTGAGAAGTGTCAAATGCCCTTTGGGGGAGAGGGAGGAATAAAGATCAAATCTTTCCAACATGTGTTTCAGTTGCTCTGTGGCAGCTGGAAATGGAAAAGGAGGTGTTTTATTCAGATGACTTAAAATAAAGTTGATGAATGGTGTAATGTGGACTGCATGTCACGAGGTCCCATTGTAGGGTCGGGAGCATTCTCTGAATGAAAAGATAGATGATGCTGACAGATGCCACATTCTTTTACACTGCAGCTGGGAAAAGGAGGTGTGTAAATTGCCTCACTCATAGGACATGGCTGTTGAAGATCTTATTCCAACATGTGGTACCCTCAGCCATCACGGGTGGTATTTGGGACTCCGCATCCCATAGGACTAAGAGATGCAAATGGAACTAGATTCACCCGATCCTCACTTAAGAGGACCATGTGCTATCTCTGTATCTTCCATCTGCTGCCCCAGCATCACACCCAGGGTAAGTCCTTATTACACTTAGTGAAGCTGATGGCAGTTACTGCAGGAGAATCTTATCTAACATCGAGGCGTCGTTTTCCACCCAAATCTGGATGTTGAGAAGACTCCCAGAAACCTTTCAGATCCTAGGATAGCTCTCCAGCCTTAACAGATTCAGCCTTGCTTTGAGGGCATTTTAGGGATTTCTGTTGACTCCATCCCTTTAGCTCCCCTCTCTCTTCATGGGTTTCCCAGGTGGCTCAGTGGTAAAGAATCCACCTGGCAATGTGGGAGATGTGGGTTCCGTCCCTGAGTTGGGAAGATCTCTTGGAGGAGGAAATGGTAACTCACTCCAGTATTCTTGCCTGCAAAATTCCATGGACAGCGGAGCCTGGCAGGCTACAGTCCATGGGGTTGCAAAGAGTTGGACACAGCTGAGTACACAGTCACACTCACTCTCTCTCTCTCCCTCCCATATGCGAAGAGGGGATGGCATCCTCACCATATTGTAGAAGGGAAGCAGTGACATTGATTCAAACCAATAACAGAAACCCTTCTTCCTGGTTCCCTGGTTCCAGTCTTTTAAATGGTGGCATCTCTACTTAAATGGTTATAGTACCTCCCCGTTAAATGGTTATAGTATGGTATGTGTTTTATCTGAAATCTTACTCTACTGTTTGCCTGAATGGAGATTCACGGGTTAATTAAAGGTTTTGATCCCCTTTTCCCATTATTTGTTTTCCTGTTCTTTTCAATGTGCTTCCTAGTAGCCTACTGATTCTGCAAGTGATTCCGGTGGTTGTGATGTCAGCGAGAGGGAGAGCAAGAAGAAACTGGGGCTGCTCTCGGCAGAGCTGGCGAGAGTTTTGTCGCATTTAACTAAGCAGCCCGGGTTTTATTTCCTCCGTGTCACTCCAGTTATGTCTAAATCCGGGTTTTGCTTTCGCCTATGCTGTGGATCTACTGTGATTTAAAAACACGTTTGAGATTAGAACGTGTGCATCAGATTTGCAGGGCAAGATAGGCTGATGGATTAGGATGTGTGTTAAAGCTATGGAACAGCAAGCCTCACTTGGTGGATTGACACAGGCCAGTGATTAATAAATGGGGGTAGATCAAACACCCCCTCCCCCGAAAGTAAAAGGACAAAGCTACAATATGCTTTTCAATAGGAGCTGATACATACTGTCTGGGCAGACACCTTACAGTCCTCTAAGGGGTGGGGCCTTGTGGCAAGCCAAGTGGCTGCCATTGCAGAACTCATCAAAGTGAATGCGATGACATGAGCCGTGGTCTATCTTGTAGATCACAGACTGTCCAGTGACTGACTTCTTGGCTTTGGAAGCCTCTCAGCTGTAGGGCAATGGGAAGTGACCCTCCATGGGGTCAAGATGTCTCCACTGTCAGCAGTTATGACACACGTCCTGTTGGCTGGAGGGAAATAGCCTGGGGAAGCAGGTTCAGTAGTTTTGCTTGTGCTACCGAGAGGAGCGTAGTCCACAGCATCGTTCAGATGAGGTGTTTAGAGAGAGAAGGAAGGACGGCTGTGTAAGGCACTGGCGTGAATTGAACATGTGTTATCATGGCAGTTCACGCTTTATAGACGTGTAATCACATCTAGGTGGCATGATGAGACTGTGAGCAAATGAGCAGCCTTTCTGCTTTACAGTTGGCCCTCAGATGGGAAAACAATTTGCTCGAGGTTGCTTAGCCGTTCAGGGGTTGAGCTGAGATTTGAAGCTGCAGTTGTCCAAAGGCTGGTAGGTAGAGTGCTAGCAAAATCTTTTCCTTCCTTCCTTCTTTCATTCATTTAATGATACTTACAATGATACATTTAATGATACAGACATTTAATAATACTTACCCTGTTTCCAATACTGTTTTAGGTGTTGGGGATACAAGGGTGAACAAGACAGATGAAGCACCTCTTCTCCTGGAACTGACATTTTAGTGGGGGTGGGAGTGGGGAAAGGGGAGACAGCAAACGAACAGGTCTTTCTGCTTACTCTTTTAATGTGGCTACTGGAAAATTTGAAATTACATGTGTGCCTCCTGCTGTATTTATTTCCATCCTGTAGAGCAGCGCTGTTTAAACTTTAAATGCACACAAATCACCTGGGGGTATTGTTAACATGCAGGTTCTGATTCCATAGGTTAGTGGAGGGACCTGAGAGTGTGAATTTCAAATTTCCAAAGTGATACTGATTCTGCGGATTTCTGGACCTCTCTTTGAGTAGCAGGGGCATAGAAAGTAATGAGCGTGCATGTGTGTGTGTGTGTGTGTGTGTGTGTACGTGTTATCAATGATGAGGGAAAAACTCTCTGGAGGTCGTATAAGTATCGTGAATGAGTAAGATCCTCCCATGTGAAGACCTGAGTGGAGAGGTTGCCAAGCAGAGGGAAGAGCAGGTGCAAAGGCCCTGAGGTAGAAACAAACCTCATGGCTTCTCAAAGTATTCTTTTCAAAGCATTCTACAGTGTTTGTAACTGAGTAAAACTGGGTTCAATACTCGGCTTTGCAACTTACTAGTTGAATGATCTGGGTTGGATAACTGACTTAAATATCACTCAGCTTCAGTTTACCTGAGAGTAATTCCTTCCTTGCAGGGTTGTTGGGAGGAATAAGTGAAATAATAAAAGTGAATATATATTCTAAAACAATGAATATCCCTTCACAGCTGCCATAACATTAACTGGAGGCTTTTATTGGGGATGTTTTTGGGAAAAGACTAATAATGATGGGCTTTGCAGTCTACATCTGCTTAACCTTTTAAATCAAGGGTCACTCATCAGATGCCTTCAGGGCTCATGTGGGTAATACACTGGAGTGAAATAGACTAGGTGGGGAGAAACTGGGCCACAGACGCTCTGTCCAAAAGGGCAGCCGCTGTTCTGTTCCAGCCACGCCTTTTCCGTTTGCAAATGTGGCATCAGGGGAACTCTGTCTTCCACTTGGGAAGAGAAACTGGAAATCTGGGTTTTGATGGAAGTGGCCTGGTTTTTAACGTTGGCAGCAGATTGAGATTTCTTAAAAGTGCCATGTGGGCCAGCACTGTGGGACAAGCAAAACACATCTGTGGGCTGGTTACAGCCAGCTGGCTACTGGTTAGTGACCTTTGGTTTAAACTCATTTCTGAAAGTAACTGGCATACCAGTACCCTCTGCAGTTGCCAGAATTGTGGCTTAAGTGCGCTCTTTCAATTTAGATGTTTTCCCCCTTAACCAATTTTGCAACAGCATGAGGGAAGTCTCTCAGATATATTGTAACAACAACAACAAAGGAAGCTGGATATAAACAGGAGCCTGAAGCAGAAAAAGACAATTACAAATAAATTTCCCTTTTGTTCCCAGCAAACATTTTCTTGAGGGCGGGAAAATTCTCAGTTGTTCACTGCTTAATCAGGAGTGCCTGTATCTGATCCATGTGATCAGTTGCACCAGTAAAACAGATTCTGGTCCTGTGAACAGAGTCCTGTGAAGAGTAAGAGTTAGACTTAAGACTAACTCTTAAGTAAAGACTTAAGAGTTAGAAAAATTGGGTTCTAGGTCCTTCTTTGCCACACACTTATTTTATTGGATATCAGTTTTCTTAATAGCTTCTTCCTTTCTCCTTCTTTTCTTCCTCCCTCTCCTTTCTTCCTTCCTTCTCGGTTGTTTACATGATGCATGCATGCTCAGTTGCGTCCGACTCTTTGTGACCCCCATGGATTGTAGCCCACCAGGCTCTTCTGTTCATAGTATTTCCCAGTAAAGAATTCCAGAGTAGGTTTCCATTTCCTTCTCCAGAGGATCTTCCCGACCCAGGGATTGAACCCACCTCTCCTGTGTCTCCTGCATTGGCAGGTAGATTCTTTACCACTGAGCCACCAGAGAAGCCCACTTACATGATGAGACTTTATAATCTCCATAAGGTCCATTCAGTCACTAACATATTTTGGTTCTAGAGCAAACTTGTATTGGACTCTTTGGAGGAAAGAAGCTAGTCGGCTAGAAGCAATGTACTTTAGAATGTGTATTTGTATCTCTGAACCGGTCATACAGCATCCTCACTGTAAGACCTTGGATGAATTAATATCACCAAGCCTCAATGTCTTCATCTGCAGAATGGGCTCAATAGTATTTCCTTCCAAGGGAATGATGTGAGAATGAAATGAAATGACATTCAAAGTGCCCTACACAGGTTATGACATATTTTCCTTTCCCCTTCTTTCCGCTCTCTCTCCCATTTTCCTTCCTCTTTTTGCTTTTCTTCTTCATTTTCCTTCCATTCCTTCCTTTTATCCTTCCCTTTAGGGCCCAGAAGGCCCTAAAGAGATGCTGTAATGCATTTTTCATTTGAACATAGCCTTTTATTTCAAGATTATGTCTGAATGAGGGATTTCCAACCCTGAAGCATCTCTTAAGTAGCTCTCCAGAGAATAATCAAAACCAGATTCCACAATTTAGTCTGTTGTAACTTGAGCTGAAGGAGAAGAGTCTGATTTCAGGAGGCAAGTGAAGCCAAAATTCTCCCATAAAGGAGATGGGACAGGGAGCTGGTGAGGCTCTCTGGGTTGGCCCGCTGACATTTTTATCTATGATAGAAATGGATGCCACTTGCCCTGATAGGTACAGAGGAGTTTAGGATGCCAAGGCCATGTTTGTCTTTAGTTTTTCAGCAGAGTTGAAAGCTTTTGAGAATGCAGGATGGTTCAGACAGACCCCACAGAACTCCCTGTCTTGAGATTTGGCAGTTTTCGCTAGGGAGTTCTCCAGCCATCATGTCATGATTTATTTATTTTTATTTTTGTAAATCATGCCAGTCATTTTTACTTTTAAATTGAGTCAGGAGAGAAGCTGTGAGACTTCAGGTGAATGAGGGATTGCTAGGGTTGTACAGTAGAAAGTTTTAAAGGTTTTGGTTTTGCATAATGGATGGTATCTCTGGAACTGATGGAACCATCACCCTATTAAAGTAATTTCTTGATTCTATTGGTTTCTGCGGTTTAACAAGCTCTTCTATAACTGTCTTGGGAATTTCAATCTGAAATTATAATTCACGGAGGGAGCCCTTCTGCCTATCTTGCCATTAATTAAAAGCAGGAGGTTGATTTTTAACACACGCTAGTTAGGATCGCTTTCCTTTAAAACACTTTTTTACTTTCAACCTTTATTTAAGAATGTATAAAGCACATATGCAGGAAAACAAATCAGCACATGCATTAGGCCTTATTTTTTTGGTTATAAGTGGTAGAAATTGAGCTTAAACTATTGTAAATCAAGAAAGGTAATTATTGATTTATTCCTTAGAAAGTCTAAGGGGTAATGGCTTCAGGAAGAGTTGAATCCAGGTCTCTGTTTCTTTCTGGTCTTTTCTGCTGTACCTGCTTCGTTCTCAGGTTATCTCACTACACCTTAAGCAAGACAGTAAGCAGCAACCCTAGACAAGCAATTTTTGGTTTATCAATTCTTTCGGAAAACTTTTTTTCTTAAGGGTTTCTGTAAGAAATTGCTGGAGATGCTGTTGACCCAGATTGGATCATGTACCCATTCCTAAACAATCTGTGTGGTGCTCTCTTCAGGCCTGGGGGATGTAGCCACCCCTTTGGCTTGGGGTGGTGATGGGAGTAGGGAAGGAGGCTTATTCCCATTGCAACCATAGGGAAGAGTTTCCCCATAAAGAATGAGATATTCAAGGATTCTATTGATAAAAGGATTAGGGACCACTGTGAAGAAAGCTGAGCGCCGAAGAATTGATGCTTTTGAACTGTGGTGTTGGAGAAGACTCTTGAGAGTCCCTTGGACTGCAAGGAGATCTAACCAGTCCATTCTGAAGGAGATCAGCCCTGGGATTTCTTTGGAAGGAATGATGCTAAAGCTGAAACTCCAGTACTTTGGCCACCTCATGCGAAGAGTTGACTCATTGGAAAAGACTCTGATGCTGGGAGAGATTGGGGGCAAGAGGAGAAGGGGATGACAGAGGATGAGATGGCTGGATAGCATCACTGACTCGATGGATGTGAGTCTGAGTGAACTCTGGGAGTTGGTGATGGACAGGGAGGCCTGGTGTGCTGTGATTCATGGGGTCGCAAAGAGTCGGACACGACTGAGTGACTGAACTGTACTAACACCACATATACAGTAAACATCTGAAGATCCACTCTGGGAAAGGTGTATGATCTCTCCCACTTTTTTAGGTCAGAAAGAGGTACAAGTGTTTAGTTTGAGGAGGTTGAGTGTACTTGTTAGTTCAGTTATTTATTCATTAAACATGTATTAAATGTCAGCTATGTGTCAGACATAAATCAGTCATAGCCAGTGATCTGAAAGAACTCAAGTGGAGAAGTGGACAATTAAGCGATTACATTACAAGGTAAAGTCCTGACAAAGTGCCATTTATTCTAGGAGTGGAAGGATGGTTTGATCTTGGGAAACCTAAAAAATTGTGTGGTTTATTCTTCATACTTTTCACTTAGAGAAAAATCTTATTTATTTTGTGGATACTAAACAGTCTGGTAAAGCTAAGTGTTTATTCCTGATTTTTAGAACATTTGCTGATAAAATCAGATCATACCCAAAGCCAGCATCGTATTTAATGGTGTAACACTAGAAATATCACCGTTAAATCCAGAACAAGACCAGAATGCCCATTATCATCATTGCTATTTACCATTGCTCAGGAATAAATAGATAATCCAGTGAGGTGAAAAAGAATAAGAATGGAGAAGATAGAATTATCACCTGTTGCTAGTAGTTTAACCTCTTTTTGGAAGACCTAAGATAAGCAATCCCCACTCCCATGAGTAAAACTATTAGAAATAATAATGAAATTCTTTAAGGTGACTGGTAAGGAAATTACTATGCAAAATCTATAGTTTTCCTATATGTCCATGCCAAGCATTTTGAAAATATAATGAGAGAAAATATCCTATTTATAGAACCAAGCAAAGAGACAAAATAACGAGGAATAAATTTAGCAAAACTTGCAAAGGACTTGCAAGAACAAAATTTTAATACTTTAGGGAGGGGTGTCAGAGAAGAAAACAGTGACTAGACGGAGTCCTCTTTCTCTGGGACAGCACTTCTTCCTTTTCCTTCCCTCCCACTTTTGATTGGCTATCTTTGCTACTAGAGATCTGTCAGGTGTGTTTGAGAGTAGTCTGAAGATATTGTTTCTATGAACATAGCCAAAATGTCGTACTTCAAAGACAAGATTCCCTTACTTTCTACCTTTTATTGAACTGAGGGGAGGATTGTAAGATAACTACTACTGTTCAGGTTCATAAACAGTGTTAGAATTCCTCATAGGGGGCTGGTACTGACTGCTTTATATCCCAGACTGAAGGGACTTCACTCGTGACTCAGTGGTAAAGAATCCAGCTGCCAATGCAAGAGACATGGTTTCTCATGTTGAGGTTTGACAGAAAACAGCAAAATTCTGTAAAGCAATTTTCCTTTGGTAAAAAATAAATAAGTTAAAAAAAAAAAAAAAGATCCCTAGATTGGGAACATCCCCTGGAGAAGGAAATGGCAACCCACTCCAGTATACTTTTTTGGGAAGTTCTATGGACAGAGGAGGTTGGTGGGATTGCAAAAATCGGATACAACTTAGTGATTAAACCACAGCAAGAATCATTCCTAGTGTAGATTAACTGTTGAATTGATGTAAATGAGTGAGTTTAGGTGCACTCCTGTTGTTACAAAGCAGCACCAAAAAATGAATCGCAGCCAAGTGATGGTTATTTAATGAAACGGAGAGGTGACGATTTAAGCGTTGGACCTGAAAGAATCATAGTAGCAATATGTAAGAATGCCAGTGGCGGACACATGTTGTGGGTGCCAGGCTCTGCCCCAAGCCATGGTTTCAATCATTCCAAGAACCTGGTGAGACAGCTACTGGGATCAGTCACGTTGTACAGGTCAGGAAACCAAGGCACAGAGAAGTCAAGGAACTTGGTCAAGATGTGCAGTTGGGATTCAGACCTAGGTGTTTGGCTCCAAACACACAGCATTTCTTTTCATTTGTCCCCAAGCTGTCTTCCACTGGAAGGGTGGTCTTCCAGCTTCCTGGGAGTGAACAGTAAATGCTGGTATTTCTGTGCTGGAAGCTTTTGGTTTCCCATATGTGCATGGCCTGCCTACTGGACAGGCTGACTGTGGGGTTTTGCCCCCAAAACGGACTGTGGAAATGTCTCCTTTTCTCTTCTGGGACCAAGTTCATTCTCACTTCAGGGCATTTTATTTAAAAATTTTTTTTAAATGTAATTATTTTGACTGTGCCAAGTCTTCGATGGTTTGAGGACTGTTTTTCTTTAGCTGTGGCAAGCAGGGGCTACTCTCTTGTTGAGTGCATGGGCTTCTCGTGGCGGTGGCATCTCTTGTTTCGAAGCACCAACTCTAGGGCCCCCAGGCTTCAGAAGTTGAGGCTCGAGGGCTCAAGAGCACAGGCTCAGTAGTTGTGCTGCCTGGGCTTAGTTGCTCCATGACATGAGGGATCTTCACGGATCAGGGATCAAACCCGTATCTTCCGCATTGGCAAGCGGATTCTTTACTACTGAGCCCCCAGGGAAGCTCCAGGACATTTTAATTCTCTCTTTCCTCTTCTGGGAATTCTCTGCCCACCACTGCCCTCCCCCCACCCCACCAATCCCACTACTACAATGCAGGTATCTGGTTATCTGTCCTTCAGATCTTGGCTCACATTTCAGATTCCCCCAAAGACCTCTCCACACTACCTAATTTAAAGACCTTTTTCCACTTCTGAGCTTGTTCCACTGTTCTATTTTCTTCAGAGGATGTATTACTCTCCCAAATCATCCTAATGACTTCACTCTCCCTCCCAGAAGATCAAGTGCATGGGAGCAGGGTCTTGTCCCACCTGATTTCGCCAGGGTACTGAGCCAGAAGCAGTACTTGGCACAGGTAGGCACTTCATGACGGTGGCGTATTCATCACTAATTCTGAATCAGTGACAGTTTATTGAATGAAAGGGGTACCTTCTCTGTGCCATTTTCTTACAAAACTCCAGGCTTCTGCAAAGAAATCACACACTCACACTCCTTGGGAACTCTGGCTAAGAATTGTTTTCAGTTCTTTCAAGTACTATTTTTGCAAGACTATTTTGGGTACAAGAAAGAGAAACCCACTCAAACAAGCTGTGTGGGCTAGACAGTCTCCCCAAAAGGTCCTGCCGGCACACCACGTTACCTGATTTATCCTTCACGGCAGCTTCATGAAGTAGGTACCGTCTTATCCCAGTGTTACAAAATCAAGAGAATGAGACTTCAGTAGGGCAGTGACAGTCACGGGGTCACACCGCAGGCCTTCCCAAGCCATGGTTAACAGGTGGCCTTTGGTTCCTGGCCTTTGTTGCTATAGTTGCCAAAGTTTTAGGAGAGCCTGGATTATTCCTGATAGGCTGTTATGCTCAGGAGTAGTTGGTATTATCTTTCTCTAAATGCATGATCAAAATGACATCGTTGCCATTTAATCAAACAGTGAAGTGGAGGCTGTGTTCGATTTGTTTCACACGATAGGTGTAAATCCACCCTTCTGCCTCCAGGTTAAGGCCTCAGCAAAGGGTTGGAGATTTGGAGCTGAGGACATGTGAGTCATTTCCTCAGTCTGAGTGCCTTTATCCTAGGGCCGCTTGCCTGTTTGGAGCTCTGTGATATTTAGGAAAGAAAGCTGAACCTAAAATCAGAAATTAAAGATTGGAGTCTGAGTGCTGTGTCTACCTTGCTTTGGGTGCCTAGAGAGTATTTAGCCTTTGAGCCTTTGTTTTCTCATCTCTAAAATGGGAACATCCGTTTCTGATAAGCCCCGAGTGATTTTGCAAGGGCAGAATCATGGTGATGTGCTTGCATCTGCTTTGTCCATCTCCTGTAGTTGTTGTTAATCCACACACATTTCCATGAACTCCCCCAGGTAATTGGTTTTCTGGAATGTTGCACTCCAGGGAGTCCCTGAAATACAGGACAGGTACTCTTATCATAAAGTTAGATTAAGAAGTTTAATTTACAGAAACTATTATATACCATGGATATCAAACATTGTGAGGGCAGACTGCATGAAGATCCAGAGAATTCCTGGAGAACCTCTGTCTGCATAATTCTTTTACCTGACTCATGACCACTGAGGCATCTTTCTTTCACACTGAGAGAACATAAAAAGCCATAGAGCACATGTGCTTTTAAGGATTGCCCTGGAGTGGATGAGCTCTGGGAGTGACCAGGAGATTCTCTCGTTTTGCTCCCAAATGGCTTGTCATCCCTTCTTCCTATGCACCCTCTCTGCATTTACCAGGTAGGCATAGTAATGTCCCACCTTCTGGCTGCCTGACTAGCCTACTTTCTAAGCTGTGGAAGGCACGATAACACATCCTCCCAATAACTACATCCTGATCTCCAAAACCTGTGATCATGCTGCATCACATGGCAAAGAAGAATTAAGGTTGCAGATGGAATTATGGTTGCTCAACAGCTAAACCTGAGGGGGGAGATTATCCTGGATTATCTGGATGAGCCCCCATGTAATCACAGGAGTCCTTTCAAATGGATGAGGGGGCAGAAGAGAGAGATTTAGAGGGATGGCTGCGCAGGAGGGACTCAGCCCTCTGTTGCTGGCTTTGAAGATAGAAGGGGCCAGGAGCCAAGGAATTCAGGCCGCTTCCAGAAGCTACAACAAAGGCCAGGAAATGGGTTCTTCCTTGGAAGGTCCAGTAGGAATACAGCCCCCTTGACACTTTGATTGTAGCCCACGGAGACCCATTTTAGACTTCTGACTTCCAGGGCATGCCACCAATTAGTTTGGGGTCATTTGTTACAGCAGCAAAACACTCTTCCCAGAGCTCTCTAGAAGCCACCATCTTGTTCCTTTTCTTCCCTTTCCTTTTCCTCTTTTTCTGGAAAATATCACCTCTGAGGCTCTTGAGGTATCTTGCCAAACAGCAGCATAGACATCACCATTGGCAGTTTGCAGATGGTCACTGTACTAGTTGGGCCTCGCAGGTGATGCCATGGTAATGAATCTGCCTGCCAATGCAGGAGCTGCAGGTTCTGTCCCTGGGTTAGGAACATCCCCTGGAGAAGGAAATGGCAACTCACTCCAGTATTCTTGCCTGGAGAGTTCCACGGACAGAAGAGCCTGCCAGGCTACAGTCCAAGGGGTCACAAAGAGTCAGACACAGCCCAACATGCATACACACACTGTACTAGTTAGGGGAAGAACTGAACTGTTGCAGCAAAGAGATCCCAACCTGTAGTGGCTTTACATAAGATAGATGATTTTCCTCTGAAATTCAGTATTCAAATTGAATATTCAATATTCAAATTGAAATGTCAATATTCAGAGTTTGTAGCAATCAGTGCTGCCTGAGACCAGCCTCTCAGAAGGAACACAAGCTGAAAACTCTGAGTTCAGGTGTGTGGGCGTGTATGTTTGAGTAGCAGCACCCCCTGGGTACTCCAGTCTGGACTGCTGGGGTTATCATGCTCAGGAAGACCAATCAGAGACTCAAGTTCCATTCTTTCCATCTTGTTGCTCTACCATCCCCTGGGGAGCTTGTTAGAAATGCAGAACCCCAGATTCCACCCCAGACTTTCTGAAGCAGAATTGACTATTTTTAAAAAGATTTGTTTATCTGTTTTTGGCCGTGCTGGGTCTTCATTACTGCCTGCAGCTTTCTCTAGGTGTGGTGAGTGGCTGGCTGTTCTTTGTTGTGTTGCTTGGGCTTCTCACTGCTGTGGCTTCTCTCTTTGCAGGGCTTGGGGCTCTAGGCACATGGGCTTCAGTAGTTGTAGCGCGTGGGTTCAGTAGTTGTGGCTCTCGGGCTCTAGAGCTGGATCTCAGTAGTTGTTTCGCATGGGCTTAGTTCCTCCAAGGCATGTGGGATGCTCCTGGGTCAAGGATCAAACCCATGTCCCTTGCATCGCAAGATAGATTCTTACTCACTGGACCACCAGAGAAGCCCCAGAATTTACATTTTAAGAAGACACTTGGGGAATTATTTTGCACAAAGTTTGAAGAAGGTTGCTTTATAGTAAACCTGTTCAACTTTCAGCACTGTGGACATTTGGGATCAGGAAAGTCTTTGTGGTGGAGGGCTGTCCTATGCATTGTAGGATGTTTTGCAACCCCTCTGACTGCTGCCCGTCCCAGCTGCCAGTAGTTAACTCCTCACCCCACCCCCCCACCATCTGAACAGCCAAAAATATCTCCAAACATTGCCTGGTGTCCCTGGAGAGCAAAATTGCCTGTGGTTGACTGAGAACCCCTGCCTTAAAGGATTTTTCTCCTAGGTTCAGAGCTGATACTCTACCCCATTTCAGTTCTGTTCAGTTCAGTCGCTCAGTCATGTCCGACTCTTTGCGACCCCATGAATCACAGCACGCTAGGCCTCCCTGTCCATCACCAACTCCCGGAGCTCACTCAAACTCATGTCCATCGAGTCGGTGATGCCATCCAGCCATCTCATCCTCTGTCATCCCCTTCTCCTCCTGCCCCCAATCCCTCCCAGCATCAGGGTCTTTTCCAATGAGTCAACTCTTCGCATAAGATGGCCAAAGTATTGGAGTTTCAGCTTCAACATCGGTCCTTCCAATGAACACCCAGGACTGATCTCCTTTAGGATGGACTGGTTGAACCTCCTTGCAGTCCAAGGGGCTCTCAAGAGTCTTCTCCTTCCAGCAAATAGTCTGGCAAAGAGGACAAAGTGCAGGAAGTAATTTCCTCTTTAGCAAGTGGAGTAAATAACACTCATGACTTCTGCTCTTTCTCTTGGTGAGAATTCCACTACAGGACCACATCGAACTGCAGGGGATTCTAGGACCGATATGAATGTTTCTGTGTCCAAGAAGGAGGGGAGAATGAGTCTGGGGTCATCTGCTAAAGTATCTGCTAAAGTAACTAACACAAGGATGTGGTCATACTTGACCTCTTTTTATTATCTTCCATCCAGAAGGGAATCCAGTTGGAAGGACGAAATAAATTGAGTGGGCATAATGCTTTTTGCTGGGCTTCCTAGGTGGTGCTAGTGGTAAAGAACCTTCCCCCCCTGCCCCCCTCCAATGCAGGAGATGTAAGAGACATGGGTTTGATCCCTGGGTCGGGAGGATCCCCTGGAGGAGGAAATGGCAACCCACTCCAGGATTCTTGCCTGGAGAATCCCATAACAGAGGAGCCTGGCAGGCTGCAGTCCACAGAATTGCAGTCAGATACAACTGAAGCAACTTAGCACACATGCAGTGCTTTTTGTGTGGAACATAGAACTATTTTAAGAGGTCACAGGATATTTTAGAAGGACACATAAAATGTATCTGATTTTCTACTTCTATTAAGAATTTGATATTTTCTAAACATCAGTCTTAAGTTTTATTGCCATAAAAATGTACTTACTTATATTGATTTTTATATTAAAAATAATAATTTTCTTCTGTATTTGTAAAGACTATGTTATTATGATAAATGTATTTGATCAGATGAAGATATATGTATGTACACACACCTGTGTTTGTATACATAGGTAGCTGTCTACCTATCTATCTACATATCTGTCAGTCTGCCTTGGTACCACACACAGCTCTTGCCCAGTAGACTTCTAGCCTTGTTTCTGCTAACACTCTTTTTTATTTTTTAAATTAATTAATTTATTTTAATTGGAGGCTAATTACTTTATAGTATTGTGGTAGTTTTTTGCCATACATTGACATGAATCAGCCACGTGTGTACATATATCCCCCTGTCCTAAACCCCCCTCCCACCTCCCTCCCCATCTCATCCCTCTGGGTCGTCCCAGTGCACTGGCTTTGAGTGCCCTGTTTCATGCATCAAACTTGGACTGGTCATCTGTTTCACATGTGGTAATATACACGTTTCAATGCTATTCTGTCAAATAATCCCACCCTTGCCTTCTTCCACAGAGTCTAAAAGGCTGTTCTTTATATCTGTGTCTCTTTTGCTGTCTTGCACATAGGGTCATCATTGCTGCTGCTAAGTCACTTCAGTCGTATCTGACTCTGTGTGACCCCATAGACGGCAGCCCACCAGGCTCCCCCATCCCTGGGATTCTCCAGGCAAGAACACTGGAGTGGGTTGCCATTTCCTTCTCCAATGCAGGAAAGTGAAAAGTGAAAGGGAAGTTGCTCAGTCATGTCCGACTCTTCAGGACCCCATGGACTGCAGCCCACCAGGCTCCTCTGTCCATGGGATTTGCCAGGCAAGAGGACTGGAGTGGGGTGCCATTGCCTTCTCCAAGGGTCATCATTACCATCTTTCTAAATTCCATATATATGTGTTAATATACTGTATTGGTAACACTGTTTTTTCAAATTAATTAGTTAATTTATTTTTGGCTCACGGGCTTTTCATTGCTGTGCACAGGCTTTCTCTAGCTGTGGCGAGCAGGGGCTCCTCTCTAGTTGTGATGTGTGGGCTTATTATTGTGGTGGTTTCTTTTGTTGCAGAGCCCGGGCTCTGGGGTGTGTGGGCCTCAGTGTTATGCCTTTTGGACTTATTTGACCCTCAGCATGTGGGATCTTAGTTTTCTGACCAGGGATCGAAC
Organism: Bos javanicus; assembly: GCF_032452875.1. Classification (NCBI taxonomy): domain Eukaryota; kingdom Metazoa; phylum Chordata; class Mammalia; order Artiodactyla; family Bovidae; genus Bos; species Bos javanicus. Next base: position 23,272,372 of record NC_083892.1, read on the forward strand.
CTGTTTCCCCTGCATTGCAAAGTGGATTCTTAACCACTGGCCCACCAGGGAAGTCCCTCTGCAAATGCCCTTGACCTCTGTAGTCTGCTCTTCACATTGACTAGAGTAAGTGATGCTTTTAGGACATAAAACAGACCACATCGTTCTCCTACTTCATATTTTCCAATGGCTTTTTATCAACCGAAAAGAAAATTCTAAGTCCTGATCATGATTTATAAAGCCCTAAAGAACCTGATCCCTGCCCACCTCTTTACCTACAGTCAAGAGCCTTCTTGTCTTTGCTTCTTTGCCTGAATCATACTTATCTCCTCACTTTGTATGTGCTGCAAGAAGCCAAACGTTTTCTGTCATGGAGCCTTTGCATTTGTTGCCTCCTCCACTGTAATGCTTTTTCCTTAGATAACTGCATAGTTTACATTTGCCCTTCATTTGGACCTCTGGTAAACTATCTCTCCTCAATATGACTGTATCTTGAACTACCTGTACTTACCAGGGCTTCCCTGGTAGCTTGGCTGATAAAGAATCTGCAATGCAGGAGACCCTGGTTCAGTTCCTGGGTTAGGAAGATCCCCTGGAGAAGGGGTAGGCTACCCACTTCAGTATTCTTGAGCTTCCCTGGTGGCTCAGCTGGTAAAGAATCTGCCTGCAATGTGGGAGACCTGGGTTCAGTCCCTGGGTTGGGAAGATACCCTGGAGAAGGGAATGGCTACCCACTTTGCTCTTCTGGCCTGGAGAGTTCCATGGACTATACAGTCCATGGAGTTGCAAAGAGTCAGACATGACTGAGCGAATTTCACTTTCACTTTTCACCTGGACTTACTTTGTGGACTCCTAGTGGTAAGAGCTCCAGCCATTGGAAAGTGCTAATAAACCACTGTCATCATTAATATTTTCTTAATTCCATAGTTATTTTGATCCTGCCCAGATTTCTGTTTTCTTGTTGTTGTTTAGTCGCTAAGTCGTGTCTGACTCTTCACGACCCCATGAATTGCAGTACAACCAGGCTTCCCTGTCCTTCACTATCTCCTGGGGTTTGCTCAAACTCATGTCCATTGAGTCTGGTTTCTTAATTTCTTGGTTTCTAATTCTGCCATCCTGGAGGGAAGATCTCGTTCTGATCAAAATGAGCATGACAAAAAAACAAAAAAAAAAAACAAAAAACCAGGACGGTGCTGGGGTCCATTTAAAAGGTGTTTATGGAACTGTCAGCTATTCCTGCTATTTACGTACCCCACCACTAGGTGGTGGTCATGTGACACAGACTGATCTCAAAGCAAGGCTTTTCTTGAGTTAAAACATGCGTGACTTCAGGTTGCTTCCAAAGTGGGCTAATCCCACGTATTTTGCCCCTGCAAAATAAGAGACTTTATAAAAGGCTTACATTCAGTAAACAATAAACAGGCAAAACAGATGTTTAGAAAATGTTTAAAACAAACAAACTCAAACACAGTTGGCTATCTTTTTTCTCTACCCACTTCTTAGCCAATTTTTAAGATTTGTTTTTGGATACAAAGAGTATATTGCCAGGTGGCATTTTTCTTTCGTTATTAGCGATGAATATCTGAATATGGACAAACAAAATAAACATACCATGTTTCCATAAATATTTAAGACATTTAATGTTATAAATTATTATAATAATGTATATGCCAGGTGTTAAATAGATTATTACCCATTTAGACTCTAAAAATTGCATGGTGATCTCAGCCAACAAAAACCCCATAACCTTACCCGGAACCACTGCTTTTCTTATTTAGAATAAGAGTTTTATTTTCGGTACTCACTGGTTCTCATTCATGTATGAATTGCTGTGTGAGAGTCTTCTTTGAGTTTACCTTCAACTCTTGACATTGATGCTCCTAGATATCTTGGGATTATGTCTGTTTCTAGTCTTTTCCTTTCCTCCACGAGGAGGAAGAAACTGTTCCCATCATAATATATTAGAGCATGTTTAAAGAAAATCTTTCCCAGTGGTTAGAAGTGTAGCTGTGGAACTCTGTTGGTTAGGGTTCTCCTGGTTATAATATGCATAAATTCCACATAGTATCTGAACCAAGCATGAACCAAAAAGGAATTTAACGGTTTATATGTTTGAGAAGTCCTGGGTGGGAATGGCCTAAAAAGGTGGAAGTGAAAGTGTTAGTAGCTTGCTGCTGCTGCTGCTGCTAAGTCGCTTCAGTCCTGTCCGACTCTGTGCGACCCCATAGACAGGAGCCCACCAGGCTCCCCTGTCCCTGGGATTCTCCAGGCAAGAACACTGGAGTGGGTTGCCATTTCCTTCTCCAATGCATGAAAGTGAAAAGTGAAAGTGAAGTCGCTCAGTCATGTCCGACTCTTAGCGACCCCATGGACTGCAGCCCACCAGGCCCCTCCGTTCATGGGATTTTCCAGGCAAGAGTACTGGAGTGGGGTGCCATTGCTTTCTCCGTTAGTAGCTTAGTTGTGTCCAATTCTTTGTGACTCCATGGACTGTATCCTGCCAGGCTTCTCTGTCCATGGAATTCTCCAGGCCAGAATCCTGGAAAGTGAAAGTGAAAGTTGCTCAGTTGTGGCCCACTCTTTGTGACCCCATGGACTGTAGCCCACTAGGCTCCTCTGTCCATGGGATTCTCCAGGCAAGAGTACTGGAGTGGGGTGCCATTCCCTTCTCCAGGGGATCTTCCTGATCCAGGGATTGAACCTGAGTCTCCAGCATTGCAGGCAGATTCTCTATCATCTGAGCCACCAGGGAAGCCCGGGAACGGCCTAAGTCGGGCTTAAACAGTGTCAGCAAATCTGTCGTTTTTGAATTTAAAAATGTTTCTTGACTGTGCTGTGTGGCATGTGGGATCTTAGTCCCCTGACCAGGGATCAAACCTGTACCCCCTGCAGTGGAAGCTCAGAGTCTTAACTGCTGGGGAAGTCCCAGCAGATGTCTCATTTTTGGATTCCACTGCCTCTGAGGTAGCTGGTTGCTTTCTGAAAATCTGTCCCTTGTGCATGGCAATGGGTGCCAGCCCAGTCTTCTCAGCCCAAATGCAGTAGGAAAATGCGCCATCTTTGTCCCAAAAGTGTCTGCTGATACCTCATTCCCTCTTATGGGGTCGCACACAGACATCCTGCCACCAGCCCTTGTTCTCAGAGGGGGTGTGAGGCTTGAGGTACGTGCCTCTTTGGAGCAGAGGCGGGCTGCTTCTCCTGGGGGCACGGAGGATGAGACGCGGGCATTTTCCCAAAGCAGAACCAGGATACGGTTATCAAGGAAAGGAAATGGATGCTGGTGCCAAAACAACAGATGTCTGTTTCAAGATTCTTCTGCTCAGACATAATCTTTTGCCGAAGCACAACAGAATAAAACAGATACAGTGAGTGTTCCGCTGCCTTGCGTGGGGTTGGGGGGCCTGGGTCCTCGTCTGTGTCTTTCCACCAAGGTGGGCACAGTGTGACTCCAAAGCTCCCTCTGTGGCTCACTGCTTGAAGATTCCACTGCTCCTTTTAAAAATAATTTTTATTGGAATATAGTTGATTTGCAGTGTTTTAGTTTCAGGTGTACAGCAAAGTGAAGCAGTTATACATACACATATATCCACTTTATTTTAGATTTGTTTTCTGTATAGGCCATTACAGAGTATTGAGTAGAGTTGCCTAGGTTATACAGGGGATCCTTATGGGTTATCTATGTTATCTTCTTTAACATAGAAAGAAAGGAAGGAAGGGAAGGGGAGAAGAGAGAGAGGGAGGGAAGGCAAGACAGGACACTTGTCGAGTGTTGGTACCTATGATATGTGACAGCCTGAAAAAAACATCTCAAGAACCTGCTCCTCAGAAATCACTAATTATTTATTTAGAATATTTTCTATTTCCATCATTTCCTTAGCAACCTCTAGCAGCTGCCTGGGAAAATTTAAAGGGATTGTATATCTTATAAGAAAATTCTTCAAATAGCAAGTGAAATCGTTTCATCACATGAAGTCTTCCTGCCCAGATTCCCTTCAAGTCGAGAGGGAGAAATGATTTGGCATTTCATCAGCCTTCATGTAACAACTTGATAGCCCAGAATTTCTAGAACAACCCTGATTCTGTGTCATTTTTCCTCTTTGCAGTTAAGGTAAGGCCGGTGTTAGAGAATTAAGTGTGATTTAATTTTTTACGCTTTTGAAAGACTTATGAAAATAAACCTACATTTTAGGGAAAAACGTTTTTGGGTCAAATCTAGGGTCGTGGTGTTTTGTTTAAAAATAGGTACCTTGTGTATTGTCTGGGGTTTTTCGTTAGCACAAAGTGATGTTTCCCCCTAAGGTCCATCCCCTATCCTCTGTGGGAATGGAAGTCTAGCTGTTTCCTTATTCACACCCCACACTCAGCAAAGAAAGCCACAGAACACTTTCCTGTAAGGGTTTGCCTGCTGGTTCTTGCCTGGAGAATCCCATGGACAGAGGAGTCTGGCAGGCCATAGTCCATGGGGTTGCAAAGAGTCAGACACGACAGCGACTAACACACACTGCTGGAGGTAAAAGAGACGGATGAATTAGGAAGAGCCATAAATACATCCAGCCTCCGTTAGCCTTTCCACCTAACAGAGTGTATTTGAACCCTTGTTTTCAGAGGGTCCAGGTTCTCAGCTCTGGAAGAGTCCAGATTCCTTGTGATTTGAGAGTCTGAAGACCTCTTCAAAATTCTTAGTTTGGAAAAAGGCAGAATTTTAAGACGGATAGATTAGGTGGGAAGTGAACCTTTGTGATTTCTCCTTTCTGGCAACTGTGCTTTTGCAAATTATACATTCTTTAATAACAACTGTTAACTTCCTTGGAGTGCTTATAGGATTAAAGGAGAACCCCAGCGCCTGCATGTCCCTCTTATTTAATCCTCACAGCAATCCCTGTCGAGCTGGGGTGCCTGATATTAGGTGAACACTAAGGCACAGAGAGGTGAAGAACGATACCTTAGATACACACGTCATTAGCGATGTGAGCAGGATGCCAACATAGGCATTTAGGGCGTGCTCTTTTGGCCAGAAGGCTGTGATACTGAGAGAGTGTTCCATCCACAGTCCAGCTGTCTCTTATTCCTGTCGGCAGACAGAGTCGGAAGCCACTTCCGCTGTTGAATTCTGCATGCCTGCATCTTAGAGAACAGCTCCCGTTGTCGCATTTCAAGGCTGTTTGGGAGAATAAACCCTCATCTCCTGATACCGTGAAAGACTGTTGATAGTGTCTGCCTACTGGAGTTTGGTTAAAGGTCTCAGCACTTGGGATAACTTCAGAGAGAGGTATTGATTTTCCAGGCCCTGCTGTGAGCTGGCAGCTTCAGACACCCCGTGACTCAGCTACCCCTTCCCTGGGGCAGAAGAAGTATGAGATTTGCCCTGGGTTGTATATTTTTTTAAAAAGAAAGGGAAGGGGAAAAAGAAAATCCTTCGGTCTTGGCTATTTCAAAGCTGCATGAGGGAGGGAAGGCGTCTCTTTGCCTGCATTTTGCTTAGGAGTATTTCCCACCTGCCGCTCTGGTTACGGGATGTCTCTTCAGGGAGGGGCTGGTGGCAGAGGCTGTTTTGCTCAGGAACATTGTGGTCACGGTCTTGTTTCTGATGAAGAGAGTCTCCCTCCAACCCCCCGCCCCCAGGTTCACAGCTGCCTTTGGGAAAGTGTTTTCATGAACAGTACTTAGGCTGGCACTTTGGTAATCACATCACCGCTTGTTATAAATCTCTGTGACATGAATACTCCTAGTCTTTATAAAAGTGCAAGGTGACTGGTGTGGAGTAGAAGACCTTCCTAATCCTTGCTCCTCCTTAAGCCCAGCTTTATTAATATTTCTTTTTTCAAGGGAAATACTTTATTTCATATATTTATTTTCTGTTTTTAAATTCAGTGTGTAATTTGAGGAATATTCCTTTACAACGCTGTGATGGTTTCTGCTGTACAGCAACTCGAGTCGGTTGTAATCGTGTGTATATATCCATCTCAAGCCTCCCCAGCCCCCACCCTCTCTCCCACCCCGCCCTCTAGGTCTTCACCGAGCTCCAGGCTGGGCTCCCTGTGCTGCATAGCAGCTTCCCACTAGTTCTCTAGTTTGTGCGTGGTAGTATGTATATGTCAATGCTGCTGTCTCGATTCCAGCTTTATGTCTTGTTCCACTGCCCACACTTCATGGACCACGCCTATGGGATTGCCTCTCCACCTGCTGCTCCTGGAGCTTTGCCCTTCTTTGAAGTTGGCGGGGACATTACAGTGCCATTGACTGAACGGGTGTTATTCCCACCAAGAACACTCTCTTCCCAAACAACAGACTGCATGACCGCCCTATGACCACCTGTTCTTATACCCATTTTATACATGAGAAAGCTCACGTAGGGGAAGTGAAATAACTTGTCTAGGGTCACCCTGATGCAATCATGGGTTGGTCTGAATCCCAGGGTCTCACTATCAGATTCTATATTATGGTCATTGTTGCTCCCCCCCAACCAATTCATGTGTTAAAACCCCAAGACCTCAGAATATGACCCTGTTTGGAGATAGGGTCTTTTCAAGAGGTAATTAAGACAAATTGGGGTCATTAGGGTGAACCCAAATCCAATATGACTAGTGTCCTTATAAGAAAAGGCAATCTGAGACACAGTAGGGTTTCACTTAAATTAATATTATTTTGGTAAAGTCAATTAGAAAGTCCTGAAAGCATAAAAAGCCTATTACTCAGAGATAACTGTGGCTAATAATTTAGTGTCTGTTTTTCATACATTTTACAGTACTTACAAAGTATATATGAATCATTTTACTTCAAAAATGTGTTTTTTAAATATTATTTCCTCTTTTCACCTAAATGTGTATCATGAATGTTTTCCTGTGTCCAAAATCCACTTCGACAATAGTTATAGCAGTGTTATGAGCACAAAAGTAGTATAGACAATGGGCCACCCCAAAGTTAGGGCCTGACCACACCCAAGTTACAGAAATATATTTCAGATAAGGAACGACACCAAAGAGGTACCACAGGACAACAGTAGCAATGACAAAAATGATAAGAAGGTGGTATGGATATATCTTCGTAATGTGGGGATGGTAGCGTCCTTTTAAATCAAGATTTAAAAAAGAAAATGACAACCCAGAATCCATAAAGGGGAAGATGGATGGATTTGCACATAGAAAATGTAATATTCATGTACGGAAAAAGAATCACTAACAGAGTGTATTAGTTTGCCAGGTCTGCCATAGGAAAATGCCATACACCGAGGAGCTTAAACAGCAGAAGTGGGTTTTCTCACGGTGCTGGAGCCTGGAAGTCCAAGATCAAGGTGTCAGCAGGGTTGGTTTCTTCTCAGGCCTCTCTCTCTGCCTTGTAGTTGGTTGTCTTTTCTTCCCTGTGTTTTCACATGGTCTTCCCTCCGTGTATCTGTGTCTAGATTTCCTTTTCTTATAAGGACATTAGATATATTGGATTAGGACTCCCCCTAATGACCCCATTTTGCCTTAATTATCTCTTGAAAGATGCTATCTCTGGGACTCCCCTGGTGGTCCATTGGTTAAGAATCTGCCTTGCAATGCAGGAGACTTGGCTTCCATCCCTGTTCAGGGAACCAAGCTCCACATGCCTCAGGGCCTCTAAGCCGCCATGCCCTAATAGAGAGTCCATGTGCTAACTGGAGTCTGTCTGCTGCAGTGAAAGATCCCGCATGATGCAGCTAAGACCTGATGCAACCAAATAAATATTTTTTTAAAAAAAGAAAGACCTATTTCACGGGTATACCCGTGGCGGATTCATTTTGATGTTTGGCAAAACTAATACAATATTGTAAAGTTTAAAAATAAAATAAAATTAAAAAAAAAAAATAAAAACAAAGTAAAAAAAAAAAGAAAGACCTATTTCCAAATAGGGTCATATTCTGGAGTTTTAGGGGTTAGGATTTCAACACATGAATGTGGGCTGGGGGATGTAGTTCAATCCAGTGAAGTGAAGAGCCTGGAGGACACATCTGCAAACAGAGTCTACGGGCTTCCTCTCCCTGTGAGCTGCTTGGGCACCCTGCCACTTCTGCTGTCCCTATTCTTCCTGAACTACCAGGACTCGGTGCCAACCCCACCTCCAGCCCATAGGCAGTCACATCCTTTCTTTAGATATGTGACTATTTTCAGTCCCGTTGCATCAGGTCCTGAGACTCCGAAACCCCTACCTGGGGACTTCGCATATCTCTGCTTGCCTCCAGGAAGAGATGCAATTAATGTTTAATTCTTAGAGGCCAATCTTGAAAAAAAAAAAAACACTTTATGATAAAAGTAACATGACCTGGTTTTTAGAAGGAAAAAAACCCACTAACACATAAATGAAAGTAAAGCCAAAGACTTTTCTTTTCCCCAGCACTCACATCTTGCTTTCTGCAATGCCAGCTTCATTCCCAGATGGGCACCATTGCTTACCGATGACTATCTTTACTTCTTTTTGAGTGATTCACACAGGATAGAGGAAGATGTGGAGACTGATATAGTCTGCTGACACTGATGGCATGTCCTTGATACTGCTAGGACGGCCAAAAATCTGGACTGAGTTAACAGTTACCCCATGGCAGCTCACCGTCTTCTAGGCTAAGTATTTCATCCTTACGGGACCCTGTGAGGTGATCCTCTTATTATCCCATTTTTCAGATGAACATCCTCTGGCTTAGAGATCTTGAGTAACTTACAGTCACAGAGTGAGGAAATGATTAAGCCAGACCTTTTGGCTTCATAGCCTGCATTTGCACTAGCAATCTCACCGGATTGTGAACACCCTTCCATGACACTCTATAGAGGTTGAGTTTGGTGTTTTGTAGTCTTGACGTTGTATGTTCTCAGGAGGGTTATATGATGATATATAATTAACCTCCCCACTCTTTGTGAGCATCTCTGTCACTTCCACCCTTTGCTTTTACAAACAAGGCTGCGGAGGATACCCTTCTGCTCTTGAATGTGTGCTTCTGTAGAGAAAATAGAAGGAGGATGTACTTTTAAAATTTTGATACACTTTGATATATTTTGATAAGCTGTCAGGTGGTGATCTTATTTCTAAGTTCTTGGGAGAGACCTCCATGTCATCCCCAAGTAATGTTACAGATTTAGTAAAAATCAGCCCCCTTTGTGCCCCAGGCATCTTGATAAAAAGCTTTTAATAGTAAGGATGGTGATTCTATGTACCATTTCCATGAGATGAAGGAAAATAGGCAGTTTGAATATGTTTATCCTTATTGGATGATCTTATTTAGAGTTTAGTTTCCATTATCAAAATAATAATCAATACTCCTTTCCCTTCTGCATGAAAGGGGGAAAAAGTAAATACTTCCTTTCTCTCTTTGAACTGTGGCAGAATCTTTTTTTTTCTCTTTCAGTCTTGAGGATTCACAGGGAGGGCAAAGATTCCTTTTTTTTTGTAAACTTTTCCCAAGCGAATGTAAGTGGAGGGACAGGATTGCTTTAGTTCTAAAGCAAGGTTAGATTTTCAAGGTGGTGGTTAGTGACAGGTGGGGAAGCCCTCAATGTGTCAGGTAGGCAAAGCCACCGTCCTTCTGTTGGTGACCTGCCCTGGGCAGGTGTAGGGGGGAGTTCCATGGGCAAAAGTCTGCCCCAGAGCCCCCTGAAAAGTCCAGTTGGGCACCTGTTGGCATTGTGCATCAATCAGAGAGCAAATCTCAAGATAGGCATTATGTGAGTGACAATGGGATGAACCTCTGAAAGATTCTTTCTGGGTAAGACCAGAACTGAATACTTCCACTGGAGTCTGGGGCCCAGGGATTTAGAAGGTTCACATAGTGGGATGGTGGTGGTGGATTTCATTAAAATCCAACAAATGCATTTATGTGCCCATTACTGTGACCAGATGTGTTTCCGTGGAGGGTGCTTCCACAGTCTCATTCATCCACATCATCTTTTATGGAGGCACTCCTTGACATAAAACGCCCAATTTCTGTGTAAGAATTTTCCTTTCACTGTCTAGCTATAAAAGAGACTGGTATTCGTCTCTCAATTTTTGCTGGGCACGTGACAATCTGAAATAAAAACCATGTTTCCTGGCCTTCCTTCTGCTTGATGTGGCTGACAAGGTTAAGTTCGTGCCAGTGGGATTTGTGAGCAGATCCTGGGTATGACTTCAGAGGAAGGTCCTTACAAGGATGCTCTTTGCTGTGGATGAAAATGCGAATGTAAGAGTTGAAGTTGAGCAGAAATTTGGCCCATGTGGGGAGAACATCATCTTGAGGATGAAGAACCAGGAGGACTGGAGGAGCCTGATGGAAACCTCTGGATAAGACAGAGATACCCTTCAGTATTGCTTCAGTCATGCTATATTGGGTTTTAATTGCTCTTGGATAAACTTCATAGTAATGGATACGTCTGCCTTCTGCATTCCAGGCATTGTTTTAAGTGTTTTAGGGAGATTGTCTTATGAATCTTTATTATTGTCCATATTTTACTGATGAGGAAATTGAAACTTAAAGAAAGACTGTAAATGTTATGTCTAAGGTGACACACCTTGTCTTTCTGTGGGCCCGGGATTTTAACTTGTTTGACTCCACTCTCTCTCCTTTTAATCTGCGTGCTTTCCAGAAATGGTTCCAGGCATCTCTCATTCCGTATTGATTGCCTCTCAGTGAGCCAGGTACTGTGCTTGGGGCTAGAGACACACAGGTAAGTGCAAGCAGTCAATTCTTGGGCTTGTGGTACTTGTCTTCCAGTGGAGAAGAAAGGTGTAATCAACCAAGGTAAATAAAATGAGAAGGGACTTCCTGGTATTTCAGTGACTCCCAGTGAAGGGGGTCTGGGTTCGATTCCTGGTCAGGGAACTAGATACCACATGCTGCAACATAAGTAAGAGTTTGCATGCCACAACCAAAGGTCCCATGGGCTGCAATGAAGATTGAAGATCCTGTGGGCTGCAACTAAGACTCAGCGCAGCCAAATAAATAAATATTCAAAAAAGTTAAAATTATGAGCAGGATGAGTACTATGCAAGACCAGTATCCAGTACTGTAAAAAGTATCCAGTACTGTAAAAGACAGTAATGAAGGGAGTGCAGTTTGAGCATTTACTAAGAGCTGTAAACTATTAGAGGTTTGGAGAGTTGGTCTCTCTATGAGACATCTATACATAGATATTAAAGTGGAGTTAGATACATGTAGCTTGAGCTCAGAGGAGAGGGCAGGGCTAGAAGGTATAACTTTGCGAGTTATCAACATAAAGGTGAAAGTTGAAAGCACGGTCAATGATGATTGCGCCAGCATATGGTGGCTAGAAAGGAAGGCTTAGAAATTTGGTGCAGAATAAATGAAGATGAACTTGTAAAAGAAAGAAAAGTGTAAGGGAACTATAGGAAAGCAAATGCATCCGTATCTTGGCAATTGTAAATAGTACTGCTGTGAACATTGGCGTATATGCTTCGAATGACTGTTTTTGTGGTTTTTGTGTATACACCCAGAAGCAGAATGGTTGGATCATATAGTAGTTTTATTTTTAGTGTTTGGAGGAACTTTCATACTGTCTTCCATGGTGGCTGCACCAACTCACATTCCAACCAACAGTGTACACGTGTTTCCTTTTCTCCACATCCTTGCCAACATTCATTGCTTGTAGACTTTTTCATGATAGCCATTTGACAGTATGAGGTAATATCTCATTATTGTTTTAATTTGCATTTCTGTAATAATTAGTGACATTGAGTGTCTTTTCATGTGCTTGTTAGCCATTCATATGTCTTCTTTGGAAAAATGTCTATTCAGGTCTTCTGCCCATTTGGGGGGATTTTTTTATTTTTATTTTTGTTGAACTGTATGAGCTACTTGTCTGTTTTGGATATTAACCCCTTGTCCATTTTACCATTTGAAAATATTTTCTTCTAGTCTGTAAGTCAGTGTTGCTTCAATAAAAAGAAAGCAAATGCAGTTTTGGCACTAAGGGTTTTAAAAAGGGAGGCATGATCTACTATGTTGAATGTCACTAAGACATTTTCTAAACTGAAGTCTGAAAAATATCCGTTTGACTTACTCTTAAAGCTTGAAGAAAAGTTGACTTTTTAAGACGTGTCATAGCATTCTGAGAGCTAAGAGATGCCAGATCCAACATCAAAGATATCTCTAAAGGTTCAGAAAGATAGAAATGGGTCAGCATTGAGTGTTAGTTCTTGGGAACAGGGGAGGCGGGTGTGAGGAAAATGAGTCTCTTGTTTAACGAATGTTTAAGGCAACTGGTTCTTTGCCAAGTGCTGTAGATGCCAGGGAAATGGTAAACAGTGAGACACTTTCATCCTTCTGGACCTCATGGTCTAGGTGGGAAGACAGACAAGCAAATGCCAGTCACAATTTAGGTTAATAAGTGCAGAATGTGGCAGTCTGGGTGCTTTTGTCTATAAGAGAAAAATTCTAATGAACAGTGACTTAGGATATTTAGATTTCACTTAGTAAAAAATCCAGGGGTGCGGTCCCAGGATAGAGTCAGCAGTTCACCAGGCTGTAAAGGGTTCAGGCTGTTGATGTCCTTTCATGCTGCCATGGTAGCCTGTTGGATTTTGAACCATGGGTTGTTACAGCATGATCCGAAGATGGCTTCAGCTTTAGGTATTCTCACCTGAGAGTTTGCAAAGATGGGAGGGAGGAAAAGTGTGAAAAAGGCTATTTCTCCAGCTAGCTCCTGCCTTTCATTATGGAGAAAATGCCTTCTAGAAGAATCTAGTGTATTTTCTTTATACCCACTGGCCACAAGTGGGTCCTAGTCATTTATTCTAAAAAATTCTGTTCATCACTGCTATCTGCCAGGCACATTTGAAGGTAAAGCAAGGGAAGTGACTCTTAAGCTGAGAAGTAAGGGACCTGTAGGGGTTAGCCATTTAAGCTAAAGGCCAATGGTGAGGGAAGTGTTTGGGGCATGAGGAACAGTATGCAGAGGCTTGGAGGAGAGAGAAGATGTGATAGATACACATCTGATGGTGACAGGATGCTATTCTTGTCTTTAAATGTGACTTCAGTGTGGATTACTACAGACTGGGGCTTGGGAACTGTAACCGCAGTCTAACTGTGGTGATCCCTGAGGCACCCTTATATTCTGAATTGAGGGCTGCCTTGAAGAACTACCTTATTTGGGCTATCTTATTCGGGCTAGCCTTAATCTTTTTTTGCACCCCCTACCCCAGTGGCACATGTCTGCATAGCCGTGAGATATACCCTTCTTTCACTGAAAGGAATATTTTTCACAAATCTCATCCAAATGAATTAGCATTCCCATCTCACCTGACTCAGGAACAAATTTCTGTGCTTACACCTGGGTTGACCATGTGCAGTTGACCGCTGCCTTGAACATCAAAGCCAGTCAGTGTCTTTTTCTGCAGACAGCCCTGGAGAGACTGTTTCTGGCCACTGCCTGCTCCATGTTCACAGTGACGTTGTTGAATTACAGCTGACATTCTGTGTAAAGTGTACGACTGCTCAGTGCAAGAGGCAAGTGGCAGAGAAGGAGGGAGGGCGTTGTGAAGAGAGGTGAGAGGGGTCAAAAACGCTTTATAATTTTTACTTAGACATTTGTCCTGGAGCCTCTTTTTTTCCCTCTCATTCTCTGCAAAAGTACTGGGTGGATTTGTTTTATGATTCAAATGCATATTTACAGTGAAAGTTTTCCTTCTCTTGACAAGAAATGTCAGGCTGGGAGGAAGGCCTGTTGGGGAGCCCTTGTGTATCTTCTTGCTCTTGTCTGACCAGGTTGCCTTAATGCACCCAGTTTTCTTCCATGCTAAGAAAAAAGGCTCTTTGTTGTCAGCATTGTGTTTTGGCAGTGTGTAGCTTGTTTGGGAAATTCAAGTTTATTAGATAACTGTCTGGGGAATTTCTCCTGGGAGTGGGCTGACATAACCAGATTTTTCAGAGAATAAAGCTGACCAACTAACTCCACCCTAAAATTAGCCTGCCACCTTGTGCATCCCACAATGCAAATTGTTTTTATTGAAACTTGTAGACCTCTGTCAACTCTTGGAGGGTACAAAAGCTAGAACATAAAGTACATCTTCATATCTCTGAGACTCCATGTGAAGGGTCATCTGGTCTACCAAGCTACAAGGCGACGATATATGTTCCCACTTGCCAACCCTTTATTAAAACTATTTTGTTTATGTCCAGTTCACAGAATGCCCAATGAATGCCTCGTGTTCCTTTTCTTTTGGTTCATTTTGCTTTGCTTTTCAACTCATGAGGAATGATGCTGGCCTTCTGGGAAATTACTTTGGTCTTTCAGACAATCCCCAGCAAGAGCATGTGGATATACAGTGACTTGGGAAAGGTCACAGTATTTTAACAAGTGATTTAAAGTGGTTTTGGGGAGAGAGAATGAAGGTGCTGGGTGTTTAGACTGCGTTGGAAATAGGAGCAGTCAGGTAACGTGTGCTTTGGAGCCAACAGCTTGGCTGTGAGTATGAGCTGTGTGACCTTGAATGAATTACTGAACTGGTTTGCAAGTCAGTTTCTTCATCTGTAAAATGGGGATATTAATAGTATATACTTTATGGGTTAGTTATAAGGATTAAATGAGATACACATACAGAGCTCTAGAAAAGAAATACAATAAAGCAAAGTGGATAATGTGAGCATTTTTAAAAATGAGAAGTCAGTTATCTGTCAGTCTAGACAAATGAATCCAGGTGCCTTGGGTATTTTTTTTTTTTTAAATACCAGTTGTTCTCCTTAAGCATCTGTTTCTTTTCACAAATCCTTACTGGATTGCACTAAAAAACCAAGCAGCTGTATTTGTCTAATATTGGATAATTACTGTATAACTGTCTGCTCTCTCTAGTGCTTTGCAAATTGCTGGGAAAACACAAGTAAATCACAAGGTTTGAAAAGAGTGGTATAAATTTGACCAATACACTCTTTGAAAATCATATGTAGTCAACTTGAGTTTGGCTCCAAATTTTCACAGTAGCATCCAAAAGGATGGGTTTGTCCATCTGTCTAACAGTTTTGTACCTCTTGTTCCCAAAATAGAATTGGTGAGGTTGAAATGCTTTTTTTCCCTTCAACCTACAAGTGATGTCACTCTTCCAGAGTTAGCACATTGGTCTTCATATCTTGTTATTCACATCTCATCTGAGTGGCAATAGGAAGGGTGGCTTAAAAATTTTTTTTTTATTATAGTGGCTTAACAGAGTTGTGTTAGTTTCTGCTGTACAGCAAAGTGAATCAGTTATATGTCTACATATGTCCCCTCTGTTTAAGATTTCCTTGCCATTTAGGTCATGACAGAGCCCTGACTAGAGTTCGTTGTGCTATACAGCAGGTTCTCATTAATTATCTCTTTTATATGCAGTACTCTATATATGTCAGTCTCAATCTCCCAACTCATCCCACCTCCCCATTCCACCTTGGTAGCCATAAATTTGTTCTCTACATCTATGTCTCTATTTCTGCTTGGCAAATAAGTTCATCTCTACTATTTTTCTAGATTCCACCTATAAATCAGAAAGAGAAAACCAAATATGGTAGAATATCACTTATATGCGGAAGGGTGGCTTTAAGTCTTATCACCAGTCATTTCCATCAGCAAGGATTCTCTTCCAAGCAGAGTAAACCTCTACATCACTTACTTAAATAGAAATCCCAGAGCTGCCATTGTTTCTCCCAACAGAAGAGAATCATTATGAGTTCCGGGTCGCATCTCTACTTGAGAAAGATTTGGAAAATGAAGAAATGGAATTCATACAGAAAAGCTGCCTTTTCCTCGTTTCGTATTTGGCAATGTTATTAGCCACGTGCCTGATGGGGGTACCACTGAGGTGAAGCAGGAGATTTTAAATAGCATCACTAATGATTATGCTTCCAAACTAAAGCCCCTTCCCCATACTCTTTTTTTCCAGGTAACTAGGTTTTCCAACAGTGCAGTCATCACCTGAACCTGAATTAGCGCTGACTATCAAATTCCTCATCTGGTTCGAAGAGAGGTCAGGTCATTGGCCACTTCATTGCCTCATTATGAATTAAAACAAAGTTGAACTGGGTTCAACTGAGTTCTTGGACATTTTAAAATTTATTAACCTCAGAAGGATATTTGGTGGCCAAAACCTCTAGTTATAAAGTGAAAGTTCTGTCCAATTTTTTGTGACTATATATTAAAGATAACCTTTTTCTATCTCTTTCTCTCTTTTTAAGATATCAGGCATTTTTGATACTTTCTTTCCTTCTCATTCTTCATTTCTATTTATTTCCCTTTTCCCCTCCCTTCCTTCCTTACTTCCTTTTTTTTTAAAAGAAACAACACTTATGTGTACACTTCGATACAGAATGCTTTAATTTCTGAACTGCTATCATTTGATTTTTCCTGTGAACCTTCTCATAGGACCATGCTGCTTGCCCCAGTGCTTTGGCATGTAGCATTTCTGAAAGGATTTTTTTACAGGAGGATGTCACAGGTGACCTCCTTCATTTATTGTTACCATTGACTCATTTTTAGGGGCATCTTAAAACTCTTAACTTACTTACCAAAACCTCACTTGAAAATAGCCTGTTTTTTCCTGCATCTTAACATAATAATTGTTCATTATAGGAAATTTAGAAAATATCAAAAGCATGTAGGGAAAAACAGAGAAAATTTCCCTTCACCCATAATATTACTATCCAGAGGATGTTTATTTTCTGTGCATGTATATGCATATATATTTGATTGTTGGTATTTTTTGTCAAATTTGGGATTATCCTCTATAATTTTTAACTTATTTCCCCCCACTTAAATATAGAATGTTGACATATTTTCATGCAAGAAAATTTTGTTACTACAGTGGTTTTCAATTTTGTTTTTACTGTATTCTGCAGTGGGCTTCCCTGCTGGCTCATTTGGTAAAGAATCCTCCTGCAATGTGGGAGGACTGGTTTCAACCCCTGGGTTGCCTGCAGCAAGAGATACATTTCATATAATGACCTAGAATAAACACACATGCATTTCAAAAAATTCACAAAGCCATAGTGACACTTTGTGTGGTGCACTCTGATATTCTTCTATTTAAAAAGCTGTCCATGGGAGGACTTCCCTGGTGGTCCAGTGGTTAAGAATCTGCCTTGCAATGTAGGGGATGCGAGTTCAATCCTTGTTCAGGGAACTAAGATTCCATATACCCTGGAGCAGCTAAGCCTGTGTGCTACAGCTACTGAGCCTATGTGCCAAAACTAAGACCCAACACAACCAAATAAGTAAATATTTTTTAAAAAGCTGTCCATGGCCCACGAAAACTGGTTTCATGTCTCATTAGGGATTTGTGACCCACGGTTTGCAAACTACTCCTTTACTGCATGAATTTTATTGGCTGTGTCGTGTTCATTGTATGGTATGAGTGTATCATAATGTATTTAACTCATGTCCTATAAGCAGACATTCATTCACCTTGTTTCCAGTCTTTCCCTGGTCCTACAACATTGCAGTGAATAAATGGTACAGAAACACACACACACACACACACACACACACACACACTTTCTGAGGACAAGTTCCAGGGCATACATGGACATATGATTACTGGGTCAAAAGGTGAGCAAGTGAGCATGATTTTAAAGCTTTCTGTACACATTGCTGAATTTCCCTCCAGGAAGCTTATATAAATATTTACACTCTCGCCAGCTGTGTATGGGGATGCCCAGTTCTCCCTGCCATCACCCATAAAAATGAAATTCTTTGAGTTCACTTAGAATCTGAATCACAGATGAAATTCACAGAGCATTCAATGGTGAGGGGAGAAATGTTTTTGGCCGTGATCGAGGTCTGCTCTATGACTGAAGATTGCTATTGTGTCTAAATTGTATATGTTAATGTCCCGTGCAGCATGCTCTGCAGGTGAGGTTTAGTATGTATATTTTCTTGTGTGCCTCGAAAAAGAAGTGTGTATTTTAAACATTGTAGAGTGCTCTTTAGATTCTATAGACCTTCCCATCGTCCTTGGCCATGGGCCCTCTGCTTCTTTCAGAAAGAATATAGATGCAGTAACCATGTGTCATACCATCTTCAGGACAGACTTCATTGCACGTGTGCCTGCTCTCCCTTGGTCTAGTTATATTTCTTTGTTGTCCTTACTTTTGAGTTTGATTGTAGCATCTCTGTAAGAACAGGTATATGCCCTTGTTAAGAGCAACACTACTCTGTGTTCCAGTCAAAGGAATAGTTGTCCAGCAAAAAGGCATGTGCAAGTTACTTTATTTTTAATCGCAATAGATTGAGAACCACCACTCAGTCCCAATAGATTGAGAACCACCACTCAATCGCAATAGATTGAGTAGATTATGGCTTATCCGCAGAAGGGATACAATGTAGTTGTTAAAAAGAATGAGACAGCGCCGTGCATACAGGCATGGAACAGTCTCCAAGATCTATGGTTGATGAAAAAGAACAGGCTGCAGAGAAGTGTTTAGTGTAAATCCTTGACACTGTGCACTGTCCTGTGAGTGTATTACTTCAATCAAAATAGATAATGGAAAAAAAGTAAAGATTAGCAAGTCTCTAAGATATTTTGCAAAACTGTTTGTCAGAAAAACACACCACCTCGACTGTCTAATGTTGACACTGGTGTTTCTGATTGAGAATTTTTTTAAAGTCTATTTTATTGACGGATAGTTGATTTATAATGTTGTGTGTTAATTTCCACTATACAGCAGAGCGATTCAGTTATGCACATATGTATATTCCTTTTTGTATTCATTTCTGTTATGGTTCATCACAGAATATGGAGCATTCATCACATAATATGGAGCACAGATCCTTGTGCTGTACAGCGGGGCCTTGTTTATCCAGTCTGTGCCTCCTCACCCCAGCTTCCCACTCTATCCCACCCCCGTCCTTTCTTCCCCTGGGAATTTTGAGCTGAGTCCTCCCAGGGTGGTGGAAATCTACTGGGGTTCAAGTAGACACTTGGAAGGAATTAACCCCATTTCCCCGAATGCCTGTCCATGACCACCCTATGCACACCCAGGGAGAACCTGCGTCATTCAGGCAGACTTAATCCATTTAGAGCGAGCCTTTTCAAAGCTGAATTATGCCAGTTGGTACACCTCATGACTAGAATTATGATCCGCTTCTGAGGTTGCTGATCATTCAAGTGTTTTATGGAAAAGTGAAACTGACAAAAAGCACATGTGCATGCCCAGACACCGAGGCACACACTTTAAAATGAAAAAGTCAGTATTTATGACTTCAGTGCTATGGGCCTTGTGGAAATACTGGGGTGAGCTTAAAGGGAGGAGGTTTGGCTTCATGTGAAGACCCTGAGAATGTGTGTTATACACTTTACACCATTTATCACCTGAATTTAACTACTCTTTTATTCTGATTGGGTTTTCAGCAGATTTTTCTTTAAAATGTATGTTTCCATGTTACTCTCTCCATATACCCCATCCTCTTCTTCCCCCCACCCCTCCTAGCAGATTTATAGTCAGGTTTTAGCATCATTCTGACCCAGGCTTAAATCTCAGGGTTGCCCAGTCCCAGCTGTGTGACCTTGGGCTAGTTTCTTGGCTTCTCTGAACTTTATTTTTTGATCTTACAAAGTGAAAAGTATAATACTTCTGCCATAGGACTGTTGATTGGGTTCAGTTGTGTCTGACACTTTGCGACCCCATGGACTGTAGCCTACCAGGTTCCTCCGTCCGTGGGATTTTCCAGGAAAGAGTTCTGGAGTGGGTTGCCATTTCCTTCTCCAGGGGATCTTCCCGATCTAGAGATCGAACCTGGGTCTCCCACATTGTAGGCAGACGCTTTACCATCTGAGCCAAAATTATATCAAGTCCCTACCCTGATGCTGTCCCTTAGTAGAGCCTGGTTAATTGAAAGCTGCTTCTTGTTTTTATGTTGTTCTGGGAAGAGGCCTCTTGTTTACAAGGTGTTCGTGGGAACTGAGAAGGTCTCTGGGACAGGGACTTCCCTGGTGGTCCAGTGGTTAAGACTCCTAGCTTCCCCTGCAGGGGGCATGGGTTCCATCCCCGGTTGGGGAGCTAAGATACCTGCATACCACATGGCCTGGCCAAAAAACACAAAACCTCATTAGGATGCATATGTTGAATGTGTGCAGTTTTGTGTATTAACTGTATCTGAATAAAGCTTATAAAAAAAGGTCTTCGGGCTGTGCAGGCCTGGAAGGCCCACAGCAACAACCCCTTAGAAATAAGGACTCAGAGACTCAGTGGGAAAGTGGCTGTACAAATCAAGATTCCAGAAGAATCTTCAGTGTTTGTGTCTCCTGTTTCTCGGCAATGATAGCTAAAACCTTAAAATGTTTTAGTACTGTGGATTTGGGGGGTCATGAAAATCCACAGGATTGGAGAGACAGGGTATGACCAAGGAGCCAAGCTGGGAGAATTCAGTAGGGAAATTAGGAGTTTTTTCCTGGGATACTCTCCTGAAAAAGAAATGAAACACAGACAAAGATAAATATATTAATATGATGTCACATATATATGGAGTCTGGAAAATAATACAAATGAACTTATTTATAAAACAAAAGTGGACTCACAGACATAGGAAAAAAAAATTATGGTTACCAAAGGGAAAGTGGGGGAGAAGGGATGAATTAGGAGTATGGGATTAATAGATACATAGCACTATAAATAAAATAGATTAACAACAAGGATATACTGTATAGCACAGGGAACTATATTCAATATATTATAATAACCTACAGTGGAAAATAACCTGAAAAAGAATACACACACGTATGTATATATATTTATATATGTCATGTCATGTCATCCGGTCCCACCACTTCATGGCAAATAGATGGAAAAACAGTGGAAACAGTGGCAGACTTTATTTTTTTGGGCTCCAAAATCACTGCAAATGGTGACTACAGCCATGAAATTAAAAGACACTTACTCCTTGGCAAGAAAGTTATGACCAGCCTAGACAGCATATTAAAAAGCAGAGACATTACTTTGCCAACAAAGGTCCGTCTCGTCAAAGCTATGGTTTTTCCAGTGGTCATGTATGGATGTGAGAGTTGGACTATTAAGAAAGCTGAGTGCCCAAGAATTGATGCTTTTGAACTGTGGTGTTGGAGAAGACTCTTGAGAGTCCCTTGGACTGCAAAGAGATCCAACCAGTCCATTCTACAGGAGATCAGTCCTGAGTGTTCATTGGAAGGACTGATGCTGAAGCTGAAACTCCAGTACTTTGGCCACCTGATGCGAAGAGCTGACTCATTTGAAAAGACCTTGAGGTTGGGAAAGGTTGAGGGCAGGAGGAGAAGGGGATGACAGAAGATGAGATGGTTGGATGGCATCACTGACTCAAAGGACGTGAGTTTGAGTAAACTCTAGGAGTTGGTGATGGACAGGGAGGCCTGGTGTGCTGCAGTCATGGGGTTGCAAAGAGTTGGACACGACTGAGTGACTGAACTGAACTGATAGATATATATATCATATGTCATATGATATATATCATATATATCATATGTCATATGTATATAAAACTGAATAACCTTGCTGTATACCTGAAACTAACACAATATTGTAACTCAACTACAGCAGTGGTGGTTTAGTTTCTCAGTCATGTCCAACTCTTTGTGACTCAGTGGAGTGTGGCCCACCAGCCTCCTCTGTCCATGGGGTTTCCCAGGCAAGAATAGTGGAGTAGGTTGCCATTTCCTTCTCCAGGGGATCTTTCTGATCCAGGGATCAAACCCACGTCTCCTGAATTGCAGGCGGATTCTTTATCACTGAGCCACCAGGGAAAAGGTGCACCTGTTCTAAAAGCAATCATTGCTATCTCCAGCCATACTACGCTGAATATGCCTGATCTTGTCTGATCTTGGAAGCGAAGAAGAGTGTGGCCTGGTTAGTACTTGGGTGGGATACCAGCTGGGAATACTGAGTGCTGTAGGCTTGTTTAAAAAACAAACTATTGCATAAAACTTTGATTCATTAATTGCCAATGCTCCTTCAGATTATATGGATTACAGAAGAGATCAAGTATAATTGAAGGTGTGTCAACTCTGAAACTATGACTGTTTTTATTTCTAGGACCATGCCTTTCCCTCCTTTAAAAAATTGTTGTGATAAAATAAAAATAACATAAACTTAAAAAAAAAAAAAAAAGAAATGGGACACAGTGTTTGGAAAATGTCCCAGACATCTCATGGTGTGAAAGCCTGTGGTTTTCTCTACTGCCCACAACTTCCACATGTTTGCATATTGAAGCCTCTAAAATACTGGTCTTGCCATCAGATCCATAACTCACTTGTATCATTTTGATTCGAGAGATGCAGAAGACATAGAATAGATGCAAATTCTGTCCTGGTGCCCAGATTCTCATCCTCTTTAGATGAAATGTACTTTGGTTTAACAATACCACTTGGGCAGGCAGGAAAGTGATAGAGAGGAAGTTATTTTTTGCGATTTCAATCCCAAAGACAGATTTCCAAGTACAAAGTTGTAGAGTCTTGTATTGTGAGAGACTTGAAGCCTCAGATTCTCGTGAGAGACTTGAAGCCTCAGATTCTCACTCATTTCCTTCCCCTCCTTGTTGTCATGGGGACTTCTTTTCCCTGAGTTATTACATCTTGTACTTCAGCAAAAATTTTATTGCTTCGGGACCATCGAGTCTCGGGTGGGACATTTTTCACTGGTCATGGTGTAATACACAGAGGTAATTTCTTTCAAATGACTTTTCTTGAAGTGGTTTTCAATGAATTGAGAAGGGTTAAGAGTATAAATGGAGGCCTGAATTTCCAGCATCGGGTCCAGGCGTGGAGTGTATCCCCTCCGCTTTGCCAGAGCCTTCGAGGTGGATGTGCAGTGGTCTTGGTGGTGCAGAAATAGGCAGAAATCCGTTTGATTCTCTTGTTTGACCACAAAAAAAGCATTATTCAATGCTATAATCTGTTTTAGTCTCTCCCAGATCACTTCTGAAAGTTTTATTTCTGAAGTGGAGTGTTTTCATCAAAAGGGAATAGTCAGGATTTCCCAAAGGTGGAGGTTAGTCATTATACTGGGGAAACAGTTAGACAAAGCAATCTCGATGGATGAGTGCATGCTGGAGTCTTCAATGATGCCCTGGGTGTTGCACCGGCAGCCTCTGATTTTTATCTATTTTCTTTGTCTTTTGAGGAGCTTGTATACATGGTATTTTCTTTCCTGTTGTTACTTTGAGCCCAAACAGTGAGAGATTTGACATTTGAACAGTTCTTGGCTTGTTTTCTTCTTGTTTCTTTTTCCTCCTTTCCTGCCTCTCCCTTCCTCTTCCCCTTCCCTTCCTCCCTTCCTTGCTTCTTCCCCTTCTCCCTCCTCCCTCCCTCCTGTTCTCCCTCCCTTCCTGAGTTGGGGGATCTCCAAAACCACTTTCCTGTTTGGTGGTTTGCAAGCAGGACTCACAGAACTCAGAAAAGCTGTTATTCTCAGAGTCCTGAAACGATGCATGTTAAAATCAGCAAAGGACAAAGACACAGAGGGCAGAGTCCAGGAGAAACCAGACCCAGGTTTCCATATGTGTCCTCCCAGTGGAGCCGCACAGACAGCACGAATTCTCCCAGCAACAGTGACAGATGTGCTAAGTGGTGCCAACCAGGGATGCTCACCGAGGCTTGCTGTCCAGGAATCGTGCTGGGGACCTGTCACCTAGGCCTGGAGTGCCTGTGCGTAGACCATAGCTACTCAGCCTCCAAGATCCGCCCCTCCAAAGATCCAGCTGATTTGGCATGGCCCACACAAAAACAGCTGTTCACTGTACATCACAGTGTTAGCATAAACTGGCATGTTCCAATGTCTCAGTTATACAGACCCTTCTCAGGTAGGGTATTTGTTCCAAGGGTTCAGAGTTTACCTCCCAGGGCATGGTCAAGGGTCAGGCTTTTCTTTGGAGTGTGCAGGGTTTGGGGCCTGCAAACCTCCTGAGTTAACCCTTTAATGCACTCCCATCCCAGCACGGACTGTAGGTCAGGCAAGTGTAAGCTTCTGGGGAAAATAAAGATGCTTTCTTCCATTACACGCAAACCTGAAGACTTGCTTGGAGGCTGTTAGGAGGTTTGTTTTGGTCACTTTGCTGTCCCACAGTGAGCAGGCCATTTGGTTAGAGTCTATTATGGGAGGATAACACTTTTCATAATGTTTGCAAAGGAGCACTTCCATCATATTGCTGCATTTCCACATGGCCTCGCCTGATCCAAGATTGGGGTAGAAACACTGCAAAACCCACAAGGCCTGCTAGAGATGGCCTGCCCTCTTTTAGGATCCAGGGAATAAGTGGCAGTCAAAGCAACTGGATCAGGCTTTCCAGTTTTGAAACTTATGTCTTTAAAACAAATATTCTAAAGAAAATATTGTAGCTTTTCCCTCTCCTTTCCTTTCTCTCACTGCCTTCCCTGCCCACCCCCCCCCCCCAGCTCCTCAAACCCAGGACAGCAGATGAACATCAGGAGAGATTGCCGAACAGGTGGTACTTTTGGGAGGCAGTTTACATCAGCTACCTTTTTACATTGGATGAATTCTGTCAACACATGTCTGCTCCAATAAATGGATATTCTCATTCTGATGACTCATTTGGTGAACTGCATTGATATGCCATCTCTTGGGCTGATCCTTGTAACCCTGCCACCCAAACAGTAGGAAATGAATGATTATTTTTGTGCTAACAAGCACTGGAGAACAACAAGCTTTTTTTCCCCTTGGCTATTCACACTGGTACCCATTGACCTTCAGCTGGCATTCTGAATGGCACAGTGGATGGGTAGAGCCTGAGTGACCCCATGGGGCTCTTGACACCCTGAAGAGGCATTAAGAAATGGGTTTTGGCAATAGGGTCATGCAGTCTTGGCTGATGGAATAACAATCCCCAAAGCATCCCACTGCATGAATAAGATCAGTTAGATTTCTGGAAGGAGGCAAGGTTGTGTGGGTTATTGGAGGCTATGCATTTTACTTGTCGATCTTGCTCCTGATGCTTCCTAGCCGTGGGACTTGGGATGTGTCATCTAATCCTTCAGGCTGTCTGTTTCCTCGTCAATTACAGCAGGGTAACAATAGTAACTATTTTACTGGATAGTTATGCTGATTTGCAGGGTAGAGCTAGTAAGACTTTCCACCAGGAAAGCCTTGGCTGCTTAGTACATAGCCATGTGAGAAATAGATTTGGGGGCCTGGATCTGATAGATAGAGTGCCTGATAAACTATGGAATGAGGTTCGTGACATTGTAAAGGAGACAGGGATCAAGACCATTCCCATGGAAAAGAAATGCAAAAAAGCAAAATGGCTGTCTGGGGAGGCCTTACAAATAGCTGTGAAAAGAAGAGAAGCGAAAAGCAAAGGAGAAAAGGAAAGATAAAAACATCCGAATGCAGAGTTCCAAAGAATAGCAAGAAGAGATAAGAAAGCCTTTTTCAGCAATTAATGCAAAGAAATAGAGGAAGACAACAGAATGGGAAAGACTAGGGATCTCTTCAAGAAAATCAGAGATACCAAAGGAACATTTCATGCAAAGATGGGCTCGATAAAGGACAGAAATGGTATGGACCTAACAGAAGCAGAAGATATTAAGAAGAGATGGCAAGAATACACAGAAGAACTGTACAAAAAGATCTTCATGACCCAGATAATCACGATGGTGTGATCACTGACCTAGAGCCAGACATCCTGGAATGTGAAGTAAAGTGGGCCTTAGAAAGCATCACTATGAACAAAGCTAGTGGAGGTGATGGAATTCCAGTCGAGCTATTCCAAATCCTGAAAGATGATGCTATGAAAGTGCTGCACTCAATATGCCAGCAAATTTAGAAAACTCAGCAGTGGCCACAGGACTGGAAAAGGTCAGTTTTCATTCCAATCCCAAAGAAAGGCAATGCCAAAGAATGCTCAAACTACCATACAATTGCACTCATCTCACACACTAGTAAAGTCGTGCTCAAAATTCTCCAAGCCAGGCTTCAGCAATATGTGAACCGTGAACTTCCTGATGTTCAAGCTGGTTTTAGAAAAGGCAGAGGAACCAGAGATCAAATTTCCAACATCTGCTGGATCATAGAAAAAGCAAGAGAGTTCCGGAAAAACATCTATTTCTGCTTTGTTGACTATGCCAAAGCCTTTGACTGTGTGGATCACAATAAACTGTGGAAAATTCTGAAAGAGATAGGAATATCAGACCACCTGATCTGCCTCTTGAGAAATTTGTATGCAGGTCAGGAAGCAACAGTTAGAACTGGACATGGAACAACAGACTGGTTCCAAATAGGAAAAGGAGTTCGTCAAGGCTGTATATTATCAACCTGTTTATTTAACTTATATGCAGAGTACATCATGAGAAACGCTGGACTGGAAGAAACACAAACTGGAGTCAAGATTGCCGGGAGAAATATCAATAACCTCAGATATGCAGATGACACCACCCTATGGCAGAAAGTGAAGAGGAACTCAAAAGCCTCTTGATGAAAGTGAAAGTGGAGAGTGAAAAAGTTGGCTTAAAGCTCAACATTCAGAAAACAAAGATCATGGCATCCGGTCCCACCACTTCATGGGAAATAGATGGGGAAACAGTGGAAATAGTGTCAGACTTTATTTTTCTGGGCTCCAAAATCACTGCAGATGGTGACTGCAGCCATGAAATTAAAAGACGCTTACTCCTTGGAAGGAAAGTTATAACCAACCTAGATAGCATATTCAAAAGCAGAGACATTACTTTGCCAACAAAGGTCCGTCTAGTCAAGGCTATGGTTTTTCCTGTGGTCATGTATGGATGTGAGAGTTGGACTGTGAAGAAGGCTGAGCGCCGAAGAATTGATGCTTTTGAACTGTGGTGTTGGAGAAGACTCTTGAGAGTCCCTTGGACTGCAAGGAGATCCAACCAGTCCATTCTGAAGGAGATCAGCCCTGGGATTTCTTTGGAAGGAATGATGCTAAAGCTGAAACTCCAGTACTTTGGCCACTTCATGCGAAGAGTTGACTCATTGGAAAAGACTCTGATGCTGGGAGGGATTGGGGGCAGGAGGAGAAGGGGACGACGGAGGATGAGATGGCTGGATGGCATCACTGACTCGATGGACATGAGTCTGAGTGAACTCCAGGAATTGGTGATGGACAGGGAGGCCTGGCGTGCTGCGATTCATGGGGTCGCAGAGTCGGACACGACTGAGCGACTGATCTGATGTAATCTGATCTGATGTAACAAGGACTTTGTTGCCAGCATCAGTAGTAGTAGTAAAGATGTTACATTCTGATACTAAACTGATACTGAGGTAAGGATTTCTGTATTTACCTTTTAGATTTATAGGTGAAAGATGCCTTCCCAATAAGACAGTCTCTGAGATCCATCCCATGTAGGGGATTTCTAGAGCCTAGACTTCCTCTTCCTCCAAGGTATGGGGAACTGGAAACAGTGGATGATATATTTTAGAGGTTATCCAGATGGATGCACACACATTTTATTATTTTAGAAGTGCCAGTACATTGGTGATGTAAGATCCTCTTTAGTGTCTTTGGCTATTGTACCTCTGAGTAATCTTGACTCCATACATCTTGAGCCTGGGCTCAAGTAACTGAGTTTGTTACATATTCTCTTTTCATCTTAGGGCATGGTACAAGGAGCTCACTGGGAGCCATCTGTCCGCCAGGAAACTCCCATGCGCAAGGCGACACTGGATGGCCCCTGTGCTTGGACTTGTTTCCTCAGGCCCGTGATCCTCAAGCCTGGTCATGTAGCAATGAGGTAGTGAGTGAGACTTTCTAAAATGACTCCGTTCTCTAGGATCCTGAAGAAGCTACATGAGAATTTATCTCCAGTCTAGGCTCTAGGACTAAAATTCCTGGTATTAGAAAAAAAAAACAATGCTGGAAGTTGGTTGGCTTGGATTGTGGCCTCTGTCCTCTCCCCATTTTTTTTTTGGTATGAATTTTTGGGAAAATTGGGGAAAAAATAACTTCCCATCAGACTCAGTTCCCCTTTCTGAAAAATGGTGGGGAAGCAGAGGAGACTAAACTGGTTAATAGGTGAGTACAAAAGTCTGGCTTGGTCCTTTGAGCTTAAAAGCACGTGGCAGTGGCATATGATGGGTGTGTGGAGGCTGCCTGGGTTCCAGGCTTAGAGGCTGCTCACTGACCGTGTGATCTTAGATTACAGAACCTTTCTGAGCCTCTGTTTCTTCCTTTTAAAAATTTGGATAGCCATAGTATCTATCTCATATTCATAGGTAAAGTTTCTATAAGGACTAAATGGGTTAAATGAAAGTGCTTGAAAGTGAAAGTCACTCAGTTGTGTCTGACTCTTTGCAACACTTGGACTATACAGTCCATGGGATTCTCCAGGCCAGAATACTGGAATGGGTAGCCTTTCCCTTCTCCAGAGGATCTTCCCAACCCAGGGATTGAACCCAGGTCTCCCGCATTGCGGGTGGATTCTTTACCAACTGAGCAATCAGGGAAGCCTTGAATGGGTTAAATGAATGTAATGTGCTTAGAATGGTACTTGGCGTCTCTAGTGTTGCTGCATAGGTGATGGATATATTATAATTGTTATTATATGAGGGTGTATTGGAGAAGGCAATGGCACCCCACTCCAGTACTCTTGCCTGGAAAATCCCATGGGCAGAGGAGCCTGGTGGGCTGCAGTCCATGGGGTCGCTAAGAGTCGGACACGACTGAGTGACTTCACTTTCACTTTTCACTTTCATGCATTGGAGAAGGAAATGGCAACCCACTCCAGTGTTCTTGCCTGGAGAATCCCAGGGACTGGGGAGCCTGGTGGGCTGCCGTCTATGGGTTTGCACAGAGTCGGACACGACTGAAGTGACTTAGCAGCAGCATGAGGGTGTATTATTATTATATGAAGGTTAAATTCGCTCCTACAAAGGATCGTGCTCTCTGTATTATAAACATTTTTAAAAACATGGCTCTCTTGGTCTGTCTTTATAGATATTTATTTACTAAAAGAAAGCACAGTCATATGATCATGAACAGCTGACCCTTAGCCTCAGTGCAGGGATCAATCACATGGGGACTGCGGAGGGGGAAGATTTCAGGCTCCATCCATCCAGTGGCACAACCCTCACTCTCGCTGGCCCTTCACTGCATGTGCACTGTGGACTCTGTGTTGCCAGAGCCTCCAAAATCACAAATATGAATTTTCATATGAAATCTCCCGGCTTTTTAGATTGTTAGTGAAGTGAAGTCGCTCAGTTGTGTCCGACTCTTTGCAACCCCATGGACTGTAGCCTACCAGGCTCTTCCATCCATGAGAATCTCCAGGCAAGAATACTGGAGTGGGTTGCCATTTCCTTCTCCAGGGGATTTTCCCAACCCAGGGATTGAACCTGGGTCTCCTGCATTGTAGGCAGACGCTTTACCATCTGAGCTACCAGGGAAGCCATTTAGAATTTAGATTGTTACCAAAGTGTAAAATTGCATGATGAGGCAAATGCACCCAGCTGTGCAGGACTCCTGGCTTTGATCTCAGATCTCAGTGGCCCACCTCCTCATTTGTGGGAGTGAGGACCCAGGGCCCCAGAGGAGTGTGGCATAAATGGGTGTGTAGACTTGGCAGGTTTAGGACCAGAAACCAGGTTCTAACTCCCACCTATATTGATTGTGTGCTTGTGTTCCAGGCACTATATGAGATGCTGGAGTACAGTGGAGCCCAAGGAGACATAGTTTCTCTTCCTTAGGGAATTTACAAGGTGGTGGAGCCACAAACAAGCCGACAATCCCAGGCCTTTCTGATTCTTCTAGGAGGCTGCAGCTAGTGTAATGAGCAGCCCTGTGTGATCTTGACAGGTGAGCTAGTGAATTCAGGTGGCCCTTCCTATGTGACACAAACATATCCCACCATAAATCTTTGTGGGGGGGGAGAGAGAGTGCTAGAAGCCAAAGGGAGCACTTGTTGGTGGGGATTTCAGGCTTTATAAGGGAATGATGAAGGGACCAGTAGCTTCATTGGCCCAGTCGAGTTTTCTTCTATTTCTTACATTATTCTCCCTGGGACACTCATGCTAGGCTATGGAAGGCTGACCTTACGAGGAGTCCTGTCTACTATGGAGTGTGCTTCGTGAATTCTGAGTCAGGCTTTGATCTAGAAAACCCTTGGCAATGTAACTGATTTCCTAGGATATTGCAGTGAATACACTTTGTGTCCTCTATGTATGTTGTTCAATGCACAGTGGGGTCCGTGCATGGAAGGGCATGGTCTCTAGTCACTTACACTCTTGTAGAAGAAGTCTCATCCTAACCTCGGGTAAGAGGCCGACACAGTCTACCTGCTTGAACATTTAAGCCACCAGCCCTCCAGGGTCTAGTAGTGAACAGGATTCCCCTGCTATCTGAAAGTAGAGCATGAAACCTTTTTGTAAACTGAAGTGGTGTGAGGCGAAGAAGCAAGTTACCTTAGGACACATTCTGCTTGTTGATGCACAAAATCAATTAAGGTAAAGCACAGGTGTTCATGGACACAGTTCAGAGCCATGGCGGTTTGAGGCTGAGATGCTGAGTGTGGTTCCCGGGGAAGGCGGTTGGTGGTGCCCCCTCACTGCAGGGGATGATTTCTGCCTCTATAATGGCTGAACTTGCAGTAAAACAAACCCTGGATGGTATTTTTGCTTTTTACCTTTTTTCATAACAGTGAAAAATCCTCTTAGAATTTCTTTCAGTTAGCATAAATAGGTAACTTTTGTTGTTTTTCAGTTGCTAAGTTGTGTCCGACTCTTTGCGATACCAGTGTATCGGTCTTTTGTAAAAGCAAGGTGACATAAAGCAAACTTTTGAAAATGCTGCTGCTGCTAAGTCGCTTCAGTCATGTCCAACTCTATGCTACCCCATCGACAGCAGCCCACCAGGCTCCTCTGTCCCTGGGCTTCTCCAGGCAAGAACACTGGAGGGGGTTGCCATTTCCTTCTCCAATGCATGAAAGTGAAAAGTGAAAGTGAAGTCACTCAGTCGTGTCCAACTCCTAGGGACCCCATGGACTGCAGCCCACCAGGCTCCTCCATCCATGGGATTTTCCAGGCAAGAGTACTAGAGTGGGTTGCCATTGCCTTCTGAAAATGAGGGATGCCTATATGTTTGTAAGTCAGGGCTCCGTATTTTGCAAGTGACATCATCCTTCCCCAAGAAAGGAATTGATTTGTTTAACTAAGTGAAAAATCTAGCATCCTGCAGTGGTTTCAGGCACAGCTGCATCCAGGGATTCAAAACCATCCAGGCTCTGTCTGTCTCTACTTCCTTGCTCTGCTCTGTGCTGGCTTCGTTCTGAGACAGGCCTCCTTCATGGGGTGGCTGCCAATAGTTCCAGGCTTACTTTCAGATGGCCCGCCCACAGTGGAAGAGAGGGAATGTGGCTTTCTCAAGAAGATTCAGCAGAGGTTCCAAAGGTGGTTCTCATTGGCTCTGATGGGTAACATACCCATCCCTGAACCAATCACTGTAAACCTGATGGCATAGACCAGGTGTCCTGCCATCCCTGGAGCTGGGCTGGAGGCATCCTGCCCCGAACAACACAGACCAAGAGGAAGCAGGGCTGTTCCCCAAACGAAAGTTGGGGTACTAATTACTAGAGATTGCAGAATAAAACCTAGGCAGAGAGGCTTTAATGGGTCAAAGTCTTTGCCTAAAATCTTTATGTAACAGTTGAATTTTTTTTTTATTATTAATCATTAAGTTCCATTCCAGTTTGCAATGATTCTTAGGAAACATTCTCCGTCTGTCTGAGTGCAGGTTGTATCCCTTCCTGCCTCAGAGTGGCCTCTGAGATACCACCGTCCTGTGGTGTCTGAGCAGCTGCTGCTGCTGCTAAGTCGCTTCAGTCGTGTCCAACTCTGTGCAACCCCATAGACAGCAGACCACCAGGTTCTGCCGTCCGTGGGATTCTCCAGGCAAGAACACTGGAGTGGGTTGCCATTTCCTTCTCCAATGCATGAAAGTGAAAAGTGAAAGTGAAGTCGCTCAGTCGTGTCCGACTCTTAGCGACCCCATGGACTGCAGCCTACCAGGCTCCTCCATCCATAAGATTTTACAGGCAAGAGTACTGGAGTGGGAAAGGATATTTTCCAAAGCTGTATTCAGGTTTTCCAGAGAGACAGAACCAATAGTATTCGATCTCTCCCTCTCTCTAACTACGCCTGTTTGTTGTTGTTCAGTCACTAAGTCGTGTTCGACTCTGCGACCCCGTGGAATGCAACATGCCAGGCAACTGTGTCCTCCACTATCTCCTGGAGATTGCTCAAACTCATGTCCATTGAGTAGGTGTTGCTATCTAAACATCTCATCGTCTTCCACCCTCTTCTCCTTTTGCCTTCGATCTTTCCCAGCATCAGAGTCTTTTCCAATGAGTCAGCTCTTCGCATCAGGTGGCCACAGTATTGGAATTTCAGCTTCAGCATTAGTCCTTCCAATGAATATTCAGGGCTGATTTCCTTTAGAATCTTCTGATCGGTAGTCAGACATATTATCCATTGCACCACTGCCCCCCTGCTGATTTCCTTTAGGATGGACTGATTTGATCTCCTTGCTGTCCAAGGGATTCTCAAGAGTCTTCTCCAGCACCACACTTCAAAAGCATCAATTCTTCGGTGCTCAGCCTTCTTTTTAAAGAAGACTGAATGCATGCCTCTACCTATATCTATCTGTGTCTGGAGTTGGGCTGGAGTAATCTCTATCTGTACCTATATCTGTGTCTCTACGTCACTTAGAGGAAGTTGTTAATTTATTATAGGAATTGGTTCATGTGATTACAGAGGTCAAGAAGTCTCATGATGTGCCACCTCCAAGTCAGAGAACCAGGAAAGCTGGTGGTGCGTAATTCATTCCGAGTCTGAAGGCCCAAGAAGCAGGAGTGTCAGTGTCTGAGAGCAGGAGAAGGTGGGCATCCCAGCTCAAGCCTAGAGCAGATTTGCCCTCCATCTTTTTTTCTTTAAAGCGGAGTTGTTGGTTTTTCTTTTTTTTTAATTATTTGTTTTTGGCTGCACTGGGTCTTTTTCCGTTGCGACGAGCAGGGGCTCCTCTCTACTTGTGGTACATGGGCTTCTCGTTGTGTGGCTTCTCTTGTTCTGGAGCACAGGCTCCAGGTGCCTGGCTTCGGTGGTTGTGGTTCCTGGGCTTTAGAGTGCAGGCTCAGTAATTGTGACACTTAGGCTTAGTCGCTCCACGGCATGTGGAATCCTCCCAGACCAGGGATTGAACCCATATCCCCTGCACTGGCAGGCGAACTCCCAACCACTGGACCACCAGGGAAGTCCATTTCCTCCATCTTTTTGTTCTTTTCAGGCTCTCAAAAGAATAGATGATACCCTCCCACCCTGGTGAGAGTGGCTTCTCTTGGCTCAGTTCTAGTGATTCAAATACTTGTCTTTTTTGGAAACACACTCAGACACATCCAGAAATCATGTTGTACTGGCTATCTGGGCATCCCTTCGCCCAATCGAGTTGATGCTTAACATGAACCATCACAAAGGCGGAGTGAGAAGCCTGGTTGGAGTGACGATCCAAAATGATGTTAGAACCTGTCTTTGAAGATGTGATCACTCTTGGTCATCTTGTCCTCGCAGAGTGACCTTGGCCCCTTAAATATTGGACGTGGTTCATTTGAAGTGAGAAAAGAAAGCAGGCCACAGGAAGTTGCTTATTAGTGTCTGAAGCAAAATTCATTGTGTGGATTTAGGACAGTTGCTGTGAGATCACGTGTTGTATAGCATATATAAAATTCCTGGCACCCACTGGATGTTCAATAAAGGTTCTCAGATTTCCTTGAATCTATCCTGTCCCCTGTTACCTTTAGGATCACTAGGAATAGAGCATTGCAAATTAAACTGTCACAGTAGTACTTTTACATTTAGAATTTAAAAATTTTTGTATTTATTGGAAAGAGCATTCTTATGCTTGAACATTTATCATCCGTCAGTCTCCTGCGTTCATACATCAGTAAAAAAACAAATGAACTAAATTGGCCCGTGGACTCCTTAACATTTCCTATTCAAAGTGTGACCCGTCTAAGCCACCCTCAGTTTGCAGTGTCTTTCTCTTGCATGTTCCTTGCGGTATAGTTCTTAATTCACCCAGGCGGTTGCCCTGGCAGCATTTCTTAAAGAGCACTCCATCCTTGTCCCCAGAACTTTTTTTGCAGGCTGCTGTTGGTTTTGACGCACAGGCTCGGGAAGTGACAATATGTGATGATAACTGTGACACACATTTTAATTTCAGATAGGTTAAAATGTGAATTAAAAATACACATTTTAGGATTAATGAACTGTGGTAGTTTGCCCAGCTTCCTCTGCTCCTCCCAGCTTTGCTAATTGCAGCACTGGGGCAGCAAAATGTCATCTAATTGCCCATAGAATCATGTCCCCTTTTCTGATGTGGTTCAGAAAGCGTGTGGGTAACTTCTGCATTCCGCTCATCCTCTTTCTCCTACATGAAATCTCCCCAGCTGACAGCAAGCAAACTCAGTCTGCCGCAGCTAAGCATCTATGGCCATAAAGTCAACTCTCGCCTCTTTCCCCATCGCTCATTATGTGCCAGGCACACCAGCCTTCTCCCTGTTCATTACACAGCCCAGGCTTCTTTCTAACTGGGGGCCCTGGCCTTTGTTCTCTCCTGTATCAGTGGTTCTCAACAAGGGGTGTGATGGCCCTTCCTTTGGGGAAAGGAGTGGGGACATTTTTTGCTACCCCAGTGACTACACCGGGGACCCTATAGAGATTGAGTGGGTGGTATACAGTAAAGTGAGTCGGCTGTATGTTTACATAGATTCCCCTCTGTTCTGGATTTCCTGTAGTTTAGGTCACTGCAGAGCATTGAGTAGAGTTCCCAGCCCTACACAGTCGGTTCTCATTAGTTAACTCTTGTATACAACATTGTAAAGCAACTACGCTACAATAAAAAAAAGTTACAATGAGTTCTCAGGGGGCCCAGGTGCTTTTACTGTTATTATTTTTTAAGAATTTCTTGTGCAGCAAGGATCTACTGTAAAGCACAGGAAACAGGGAATTCTACTCAGTATTTTATAATAATTTATTAGAGAATCTGAAAAAGAATATATATATGCATAGATTCAGATATATATACACATATGTATGTATATACACTTGATATGTGTATGTATACACATATGTATGTGTTTGTATGTGTGTGTGTATATATATACACACACATGAATCACTTTCTGTACACCTGAAACTAACACACATTGTAAATCAGCTTGTCAATATGTATTTGTGTGTGTGTGCGTGCGCACGCTCAGTTGTGTCTGACTCTTTGTGACCCTGTGGACTATAGCCCTCCAGGCGCCTCTGAACATGGAATTTTCCAAGCAAGAATACTGGAATGGGTTGCCATTTCCTTCTCCAGAGGATCTTCCTGACCCAGGGATCGAACCCGCATTTCTTTTGTCTCCTGCATTGGCAGATGGATTCTTTATCACTGCACCCACTGGGGAAGCAAAAAAAAATTTAATATAACTAAAAAAAAAAAAAAAGATATTGGGTGGGGTCAGGGTGCTAAGTGTCCTGCAGTGGTCAGGACAGACCCACACAAGGAAAACGATCCCACGCAAATGCCAATAGCACTCCCTTCGAGGAAGCCTGACGTCAGCGGCGTTTGCCCTTGACTTTTCTTGGCTCTCTCTCCCTTGTCACTCAGTCGCAGTATGGATAGTATCTTCCAGAAGTGCTGAGAGCACAGCCTACCTGCCTGCCTTGGCGGTAGCCCTGCTCCTTCCAGCCCGGGTCACTTTCTGTCATACCGCTTGGTTTATTCCCACTGCAGTAATTGTCAAAGCTTGAGATTATCTTTTTTGTTTACCTGATTATTGTTATTTTCCTTGTAGTATAGTTGACTTACAAAATTATATTAGTCTCAACTGTACAGTATAGGGACTGAAGATTTTGTAGATTATGCTCCATATAATGTTGACTATATTCCCTGTGCTGTCCATTACATCCTTGTAAATTATTTTATACCTCGTGGTTTGTCCTTCGTGATCCCCTTCATCTGTGATGCCCCTCCCCCGTACCCTTCTCCCCTCTGTAGTCACTAGTTTGTTCTCAGTATTTGTGGGTCTGTTTCTCTTTTGTTACATTTTGTTTTTATTTTTAGATTCCATATGTAATTGAAAACGTACAGTGTTTATCTTTCTCTGACATTTCCCTAAGCACAGTATCCTCCATGTCCATTTATGTTGCTGCAAATGGTAAAAATTCATCCCTCTTTTTATGGCTGAGTGTATGCACACACACACACACACACACACACACACACACACACATATACCACATCATCTTTATTCACTCATCTGTTGATGGACATGACACTCAGGTTGCTTCCATGGCGGTTCTTCAAAAAATTAAAAACAGAACTACTGTGTGATCCAGCAATTTAACAAATATCACTCTTAGGTATTTAGCCAGAGAAAATGAAAACACTGATAGGAAAAGATCGGCGTTATTACTTAATTAATTTTGGTTGGTGTCCTTCCACTAGCATATGCATTGAGAGCAAGGCTCTCACCTGTTTTGTTGATTGCTGTGTCCTCAGCGTCCAGAACAGAACCTCATTCTTACGTGTTTATTGAATAAGTGAACAAATGAACAAAGTCTCAGAATTGTCTGCTAATTACCTCAAGCTTCCAATTAGATAGGGAGCTGCTTTTAACTTGCCCACTTTCCCTGTCTCCTTTTTGGTGAATGACACAGTTAAAAAAAGAAAAGAAGCGACTCAAAAGCCTCGCCAATAGTTAGTTGGCTGTCGTAGTGACCTGCCATTCCTGTTTCTGTTTTCTAAGGAACAGTGTCGTTGCTCATCACTGTCAAAGTGAATTGGATGGGTGATGTCTTAAGCTGATTGCTTCCTGAAAAGTGCTTTATGGCCCACGACTCCCTGGATGTCTCTATTTGGGATGGCAGGACGTGGGGAGGATTATGATGTTGGTCATTGAAAGATGTCTTTTCCACTTAAGCGTTCTTTGAGATTTCCAGTGTGAGTTCACAGACCTTTTGATTACAGGGGAGCAAAGATGCATTGGCCTCTTTCTGTGGTTGAGGTGACTAAAGTATCAGCACCTCTTCCTTCAGAAAGGAAGAGAGGAGACTCAGGAGAGACTGTTTAACTAGTGCTCCGGGCTCCTTCTAAGCCAACGACACATTTCTGCCAGTTCCCATAAGATAAATACTTGGCTGCTCTGAACAGGTCGAGCCTGTTAGATGGAATGAGCCTCAAAGATATTAGGTTCTGAGTGACTCTTTTGCAAGAGGGTGAATTTAACTTGGTTAAGGTGGGATACATAGTTAGAGCCACAGTTGGAAACCAGGTATTCTGGTTGTGGCTCCCTTCCTGTAAAGAAGGCTTGTTGATGTCATGGTCGCTGATTTTAAGCCATGCACAATGAAAGGATGATTTAAAGAATGAGAATTCCTTTGTGGTGAGCACATAGCTCAGTTGGTAAAGAATCCGCCTGCAATGCAGGAGACCCTGGTTCGATTCCTGGGTTAGGAAGATCCACTGGAGAAGGTATAGGCTACCCACTCCAGTATTCTTGGGCTTCCCCTGTGGCTCAGCTGGCAAAGAATCTGCCTGCAATGAGGGAGACCTGGGTTAGATTCCTGGGTTCGGAAGATCCCCTGGAGAAGGGAAGGGGTACCCTTCTAGTATTCTGGCCTGGAGAATTCCATGGACTATAGTCTATGGGGTTGCAAAGAGTCAGACACGACTGAGCGACCTTCACTTCACTTCAGGCACTCTCCATGCCATTTTCTCAAGCTAACCCACCAACCTATGAGGGTGCTACTGTGTTAACCCTGGTATAGATGAGGAATCCAGCTCAGAGGGGTGGGGTGACTTGTCTGAGGTCACAGTGCCAGAGCCAGGGACTCTCATGTTCCTTGCTCTCACAAACCCACATTTTTCTTTTAAAGTAAAATTGATTTACAATGTTGTGTTAATTTCTGTTGTACAGTGAAGTGACTCAGTTATACACACATATACATCCTTTTTTGTGTTCTTTTCCATTATGGTTCATCACAGGATATTAAATGTAGTCCCTATGCTATACAATAGGACCTCGTTGTTGGTCTATTTTATATATAATAGCCAAACCCGCTGTTCCTAATTGCTATACTGGGTAGGGTTTCCTTCCCTCTTATTATTTACTTTTTAATCTCTGCTCAGATCCAGGGAAAGAGAGAGTATATGAGTGAAGAGAGTTGAAAGATATGGTGAGAGTTTCTCATTATTGAGCCTATCACAGATTTTTAGTTTCTGTCTTGAGTCAGTCCCTATTACATTTCTGATTATACTATACAGTTTGTGTGTGTGTGTGTGTGTGTAGTTTCCTTTTGTGAAAAATATTTGAGGAGATTTCTATTTTTGAATCGTTTGTCTTCTTTCCTTCTCTTGCAGGACTTTAGCAAATGTTGCAGAATTCATTATACACAGACATTTTTCCATCCCATTTTGCATTTGAACATCAGAGATGGATCATAAATTGTTTTTTTTCTTTACTTTAAATGATGTACTCCAAAAAAAAAAAAAATGATGTACTCCTCCTCAGTCTTTTTTGTTTTGTTTTTGTATAAAAGAAAACATGTACCTTGCCAAGATTTGATTTAAGTACCAGCTCTCCATTTCCTTAAAAGGTGCATTCCAGAAAGAAGAGGAGGGGGAAGGCAGTGAGCCAAGATGGGTAGGATTATATGTAGCTGAACAGATACTTTGAGGGCACTACTTCTTAATGAACTGGATTGAACTTCATGTTCGGTAAGCTTAAAAAATAAAGAGAGGCTGTTGTATCATCTTTCTTTGAAATAATAGTTAAAAACAATGCTCTGTGGCTTATAGCACCCTCTTACCAGTATTATTTCATTTAATTGGTTCAAAATCATTCCGTGAGGTTTGTTCTTGCTAAGAATGTGCCTGGCCCTGTGCTTGGTGCTGCCATGTGAGGAAGCACATTTATTGCTCTCAAGGGGTTTCTGATGTAGTAGAGAGGCATGGATCCCTGGAGGAGGGCATGGCAACCCACTCCAGAGGAGCTTGATGGCCTATGGTCCATAGGGTCGCAAAGAGTCAGACACGACGGCAGCATCTTAGCACAGCACAGCACGGCAGAGAGAGGCATGGGTACATATGAAAGAGGTCTCTGAAACATAGATCATATACTGGCCATCACTTTCAGTGGAAAATGACAGAAACCAACTGCAAAGGAGAATTTATTTGCTCACATAGCCAACAAAATCCAGAGAATATAGGTAAATATTCAGATAGCAAAATCTAATGCACAAATGACCCCCTCTCCATCCCACCCAGTCCTTTGGTTTTACTTTCTGACATGTTTATTTGTTTATGGACAAGCTCTCTGCAGAGCAGCAAAGATGGTCCTGGTAGCTCCATGGGTTCATCTTACTGGCTTAAGTCCCCTGGGTAGTAAAGGGAAAATGTCTTTCCTAATATTTCCAACAAATGTTTCAGTGTTGATTCTCACTGGACCCACTTGGGTCTTACGTTTACTCTCAAGCAACTGTGGGGAATCAGGGCAAAGTCTTTTCTTATTGACCAGCTTTGAAACATGGGCAACCTCGTATTCCCCAAGGAGCGGGGTCAGCCACATCAGGAGAAGATGACAGAGCGGGATGGTTTCCAGAGGAAAATGTAGGAGGCTGTTGGAAGAGTAAGGGGGGATGAATTCCAGGCAAACAGAAGCAACAGAGATCTCACTTCCCAGTGTTTCAAAGACTTTTGTATTGTCTTCAGGAGCATGAGGCTATTTCCATGATTAGCTGCTTTTGGCTTTTCTTTCCTGTCTCTGTGTGCAGGGCTTGGCTTAATCCATGATTAAACCTTAGCATCTTCCTTCCTCGGTCTCTGCTTTCTACCTTCTCAAATGTGAGTGCTTCATGGCTTTGTTGGTCACATATCCAAAGAGGGATTTCAGATTGTTTATCTCTAGCTTTGATATTTGTGACACATGTGTGCCTCTGATTTCTAATGCTTGTCTTGAACTACCCTCCAGTTAGGTTTACATTCACATCAAACTCTCCATGTTACACACCCAGCATATCCACAGTTCCATGGAATCCCACTGGGCTTCCCCAAATCCCAAGTCGTTGAAGGTATCAGGGGTCCACAATACCCAGTTATCACCTTAGC
Organism: Bos javanicus; assembly: GCF_032452875.1. NCBI lineage: Eukaryota > Metazoa > Chordata > Mammalia > Artiodactyla > Bovidae > Bos > Bos javanicus. The sequence continues at coordinate 23,312,412 of NC_083892.1, forward strand.
ATTCCAGACAGTTAACTATTATGGTCTGCTCCAGTAACAGGACAGTCATAGGAAGCCTTGCATATTTCAGCAAGGAAGAAGCGATGGAGCTGTCTGATGATAAACACATGGGCTTCCAGGGCCAGTACACTTGCCTTTGAATCTTGGCTGTTGAATCCATCCTCTTGTCTGTGTGACCTTGGGTGAGTTATTGAACTTTTCTTTCTCAGTTTGCTCATCCATAAAAATAGAGATAATAATAGTAACTACTTAAGAGTGATGTGTGAATCAAATGAATTATACATATAAAGCGATCAGAAGAGTGTTATCACATAATCATTTTAAAATGTTAGATATTTATTTTGGGCACAAGGTGAAGAGTAAATCAATTAGTCAATCAGCATATCAGAAAAGTCAATATTTTGTAAGACAGTTAATCTTTTTTTGTTTGTTTGATGGGTCTTATACTCGCTTCCTTTGACTCTCACATGCAGTTCTACCTCCTTCTTCTCTAGCTACTCAGAATGAGTCTAGAACATGGTAGCTTTGCAGATTTTTCCCATCATTTGTGTAATCCCATCCCATTATTCCCTTCTCCAGTTTAGGTAGTCCAAATTCTAGACTAAATGTCTAGTTGACATTTTCTAGGCCTTTGACCATCCTCTCTATTCCATTCTGGATCACCTCAGTTTTGTCAACATTCTTCAAAAGAAATGTTCAGAAATAAATTCAGTATTCCATCTACTGTCTAAAATGCCTGTTTTAGAAGGCTCATCTTCTTTGTTCTTTATACTCTACCTCCTTTAACCCACTAATGTAATTTGACATTGAATTTATTTTTTAAAAATTATCTATATCACAAAGTTGACTAAAAATGAGCCTGTGGTCAACTAGGATTCCCAGTAGACATTTCCGTTTGTCCCAATTTTGACCAGATATCTTTATTTAACCATTTTTTCTAATTTAAGTATAGTTGACTAACAATGCAATGTTAGTTTTAGGTATGCAGCAAAATGACTCAGTCACACACACACACATTCTTTTTCAGGTTCTTTTCCATTGTAGGTAATTATAAGATACTGAATATAGTTCTGTGCTATACAGTATGTCCTGGTTATTTTATCTGTTTTATATATGGTAGTGTGTATATGTTAATCTCAAGCTCCTGATTTATCCCTCTCCCTCCTTTTCCCTTTGGTAACCATAAGATTGTTTTCCATGTCTGTGAGTCTGTTTTGTACATAAGTTCATTTGTATCATTTTTTAAAGATTATATCTGTAAGTGATATGGTGGCTCAGACAGTAAAGAATCTGCCTGCAATGCAGGAGTTTGATTCCTGGGTTGGGAAGATTCCCTGCAGGAGGGAATAGCTCCCCACTGCAGTATTATTGCCTGGGAAATCCCATGAACAGAGAAGCCTGGCAGTCTACAGTCCCTGGGATCACAGAGAGTTGGACATGACTGAGTGACTAAGCATAAGTGATATCATATGATATTTGTTCTTCTCTGCCTGACTTTGCTTAGTATGATAATCTCTGTGTCCATCCATGTTGCTGCAAATGGCATTGTTTCTTTTTTATGGCCGAGTAATATTCCATTATATATGCCACATCTTTATCCATTCCTCTGTCAGTGGACATTAGGTTGCTTCCATGTCTTGGCTATTCTAAATAGTGCTGCTGTGAACATTGGGGTGAATGTATCTGTTCAAATTAGAATTTTCTTCAGATATATGCCCAGGAATTGGGTTGCAGGATCATATGGTAACTCTGTTTTTAGCTTTTTAAGGAATTTCCATAGTTCTTTTCAATGTACATTTGGACCAACAGTGTAGGAGGGTTCCTTTTCCTTTTTCTTCACACCCCAGATATTTTTTATAGTTGTATTTTTAGTGGGTGTAGGGATTTGCCTGAAATTTAATTCTGTCATCCAGCACACTGGGTAATAAAGCAAGCTTGGTGTGAAATACAAAATTAATAAATGGCATATATGAGAGAGAAAAGGTTCAGGTGCATATAGTAGGAATGTCCCAAATAACAGTGACTTAAAATAAGACATAAAAGAAATCCCAGAGTTGAGCTTGCTGTAGCATAGTCTATAGATTCTCCATGGCCATCAGGGACTCAGGCTCCTTTAAACAGGTGTTTCTCTGTCTTTAACATGCTGCATCAGAGTTCAAGACAGCTGCTGCGACTCTAGCCATTGCATTCATACTCTAAGTGGGAGGAATAGAGGAGAGAAAATATGGGACACATTTCTTCCTTTTATAGGAGTCTTCCTGGAAATCTTGAGGAACACTTCTCATTGGCCAGGACATAATCACATGGCCATGTCTAGTTGCAAGGGAGGCTGGGAAATAGTCTTTTGGCTAAGGAGCTATGTACCCAAATAAAAACGAGAATTCTATTACTAAAAGTGGAAGAAAGACTAAAGGGCAACGGACAGTTTTGGCCACAGATATGTTGTTGATAACATCTTGAGCAAGGTCATGTATTGCACAACCAGAGACCTTCCCGAATATGACTCTGAGTAGATGATCACTCCATCAGCATTCTGAAAGGGTTGTTCTTAGACCATATCCAATTTGTTAGAGATGCTTATTAAAGATGCAGAATCCTGGGCCATGTCCTATATTTTTATACACATTAAATATTTTATTATGCCCTTAAAAATCAATTTTATTGAAGTATACTTTACAGTTAATACAGTTCACAAAATGCAAGTGTTAAATTGTCATGTTTTGATGAATATATACAGTCACGTGTACCATCAAGGTATAAAACATTTATATCACCCCGAAAGTTTCCTTGTGTTCCTTTGCTGTCCCCTCCTAAGAAATATAATTCATGTCAGCTTTATGTTTGCCTTGCCTAGAATTTTATATAAAAAGACTATATAGTACATAGTTATTTGTACACCATTAAAATTTGATATGCAGTGATCTATGTGATTTCAGTGAAAAGAAGTTCTGACTTAACTATTGTTTCATCTTAGTCTGGTGTCTATAGGATCATTGGACAATTTGTCAGGTATTCTATTTGACAAATTTTGAGACATAAATCTCCACTGTATACTGGCTTTCCCTTTCCTTTTAATCCAATTAAGTAATCCTCTAGGTCTTAATGTAGATTTCACTTCCACTGAAAAGTCTTCTTCATTCCTCTTGTCATGCATCAGATATGCCTGTTCTATACACTTCACTGCTTCATGGATTTAACCTGTTGATTCTAAGCTTACTCTAAGTCTGCTCTAATTAGACAGTGAGCTTCTTAAGGGCAGTGCCTATTCCTTGCTCACCATTGAATCCCCAGTGCCTACTTTTTGTGACAATACCTTTTGTTTTTTTCAAGTGATTAAATGAACACAAAATGGTGTTACAAGTGCAATAATTTGATGTAAAGTGCTATAGGTTTATATGGCTGAGGAGGTTCAGAGAATGACTTGTAGAAATTGTCATCTGGACCTTGAAGGAAATTTTCTAGGCAAAGAATGGGATGAGAGCAGCCTGAGTAAAGCAGTCCGTGTGCACAGAAGGCATGGAGTTATGAGTGAATGTGAGGTGCTTGAAGAGGAAAGAAGAGTTACAAGTGATCAGAGCATGAGATGTATAGAAATTGAGGAGGGGATCAAGCTGTGAACCAAAAGTTGGTGTTAACCATTGGGCTTCCCTGTTGGCTCAGGTGGTAAAGAATCCACCTGCAATGCAGGAGACCTGGGTTTGATCCCTTGGTTGGGAGGATCTCCTGGAGAAAGGAATGGCTACCCACTCCAATATTCTTGTCTGGAGAATTTCATGGACAAAGGAGCTTGGTGGGCTACAGTCCATGGAATCAAAAAGAGTCGGACATGACTGAGTGACTAATACTTATTAAAATAATCCTAAAAGAGGGATAACCTCAGATATGCAGATGACACCACCCTTATGGCAGAAAGTGAAGAGGAACTAAAAAGCCTCTTGATGAAAGTGAAAGTGGAGAGTGAAAAAGTTGGCTTAAATCTCAACACTCAGAAAACTAAGATTATGACATCTGGTCCCATCACTTCATGGGAAATAGATGGGGAAACAGTGGAAACCGTGTCAGACTTTATTTTTGGGGGCTCCAAAATCACTGCAGATGGTGACTGCAGCCGTGAAATTAAGATGCTTACTCCTTGGAAGGAAAGTTGTGACCAACCTAGATAGCATATTCAAAAGCAGAGACATTACTTTGCCAACAAAGGTCTGTCTAGTCAAGGCTATGGTTTTTCCTGTGGTCACGTATGGATGTGAGAGTTGGACTTTGAAGAAGGCTGAGTGCTGAAGAATTGATGGTTTTGAACTGCGGTTTTGGAGAAGACTCTTGAGAGTCCCTTGAACTGCAAGGAGATCCAACCAGTCCATTCTGAAGGAGATCAGCCCTGGGATTTCTTTGGAAGGAATGATGCTAAAGCTGAAACTCCAGTACTTTGGCCACCTCATGCAAAGAGTTGACTCATTGGAAAAGACTCTGATGCTGGGATGGATTGGGGGCAGGAGGAGAAGGGGACGACAGAGGATGAGATGGCTGGATGGCATCACCGACTCGATGGATGTGAGTCTGAGTGAACTCAGACTTGGTGATGGACAGGGAGTTGGTGATGGACAGGGAGGCCTGGCATGCTGTGATTCATGGGGTTGCAAAGAGTTGGACACGACTGAGCCACTGAACTGAACTGAAAAGAGGGAGAGAAGCATATCTTTGACATGGGAAAACACCCTGGGCATTATTCTTGACACTCATGTAAGTCCTCTTTCCATTGATTTCTGGCCAAGTAGAGGCTTGTGAACATGATAGTCAGAGACAGCCTTGAGTGCTAGTCCTGAAGGTAAAACTAGAAATCTGTTTCAGCACCATGCTTGTGGACAGCACCTATTGCAAAGTTGAGCTTTTGCTGCCTTCTACAGGTCAAGATCGGAGAAGGCAATGGCACCCCACTCCAGTACTCTTGCCTGGAAAATCCCATGGATGGAGGAGCCTGGTGGGCTGCAGTCCATGGGGTCGCTAAGAGTCGGACACGACTGAGCGACTTCACTTTCACTTTTCACTTTCATGCGTTGGAGAAGGAAAAGGCAAGCCACTCCAGTGTTCTTGCCTGGAGAAGCCCAGGGACGGGGGAGCCTGATGGGCTGCTGTCTATGGGGTCGCACAGAGTCGGACACGACTGAAGCAACTTAGCAGCAACAGGTCAAGATGGAGGCTTCCCTGGTGGCTCAGGGGTAAAGAGTGGCCAATGCAGGAGCCACAGATTTGATCCCTGGGTTTGGAAGAGCCTCTGGAGAAAGAAATAGCAACCCACTCTAGAATTCTTGCCAGGGAAATCCCATGGACAGAGGAGCCTGGCAGGCTACAGTCCATAGGGTCACAAAAGAGTCAGACATGCCTGAGCAACTAAACAGTAACAGGCCAAGAGGCCAAGATATTTAACATGTCTGCATGTCTCCATGCAGGACATGGGACAGGATAAGCCCCTAAACCTGTGGTCCAGAGCATTTATGCTTCCAAATAAAAAGTAACAAGTACCTTGTTGGCCCGGGGATATTGCATTTCCCCATAGAATTCTCATTACTCAGGTAGATGTCATTTTTGCTGCTCTTTTACAGAGAACTGAGGCACACAGAGAATGATGGGTGGCAGGTCTAGGACTCAAGCTTGGGTCTTCCTGACACCAGTATCTGTGCTCTGGGCCACTACACTTGTCTTCCAGCCAGCACTAAAAGAGTCTTGTGGAACTCTCCAACTTCCGTCCGATGCCCAGGCATGGGTCTCTTCTCAGTGGGGCACCAGCTTTGTAGATACTTCATAGTTGGAATCTTGCTTGAGCCAGCTCAGTAATAGCCAGGAGTGGTGGAAGGCAAGAGGGTTTGTCCTAGCTTGCTTCCTCCTGAGTTTGAAATGATGCTCACAGATAAATGTGTCAGCTGGCAAGCAGGTGTATGCATCTTAATGTTCTAGCGATTGCACCTGTAAAAGGGAAGTTAGTGAAATTCAGGAATTAAGTCCCTTTCTCTCTCTCTTGCCAGTAGGAGTCTTTGAAGCTCCAGTGGAAAAAACCTTGGCTGCTATCTCACTAATCTCATTTGTAATTATGCTTCCTTAATGATGGTCTGGGTTCTGGTCAGTGGGAGGTCAAGTTCCAAGTCTGTGGGAGAGATGTGTTGAGTTCTCCCCAGAGAACTCCTGGCTCTGCTTGGATGGGTGTGCTTACATATGGCATAAGCATTTCTTTCTTAATGGTTGCATGCCACTCCTCCTCGCTTTAAAATGAGCCCATACTGTGCCCCATTAGCTGAAATTGACATGATGGTTATTTTCAATGCCGTTTCTTTAAAGAACTGTCTTGCTGAGCCTTGCTTGCTTTTCCCTCGTGCTAAGTGGAATGAAGAACCCCTGGGAGAGTGTGGTGGCAGTTTTTCACAAGCTGCAGAGCCCGGCTCCTTCCTTCCCACCCTCACATCTACAGCTCAGAGAGCATCACACATTATACAGACATTAAGGATTCCTCTCTCAAGGCAGAATCCTCTGGAAATCTCAGAATCAAAAAGCTCCATGATAAAAATGCATGAAGCAATATCCTTATTGGTAAACCTACATATCCAGCTGAGATACTGCCCATGATAATGCAATTTTCTATGCAAAAAGGGTTTATCTCCATCCAAATATTATTCCACATCATTATTCATTCTGAGGAAGTGATTGCTGTCCTAGGTTAACTGATTGAACTTTTGGAACCAAAGCATCAAGCTTATCTTACTGTCTATTGCCTGACTTCTCAAGAATTGCCATTAGGTTTGTAGGAATGAATAAATGTACACTCCATTAGGAAATATTAAAGTTTTTATATTGGTTTAGGATAAAAACAGGATTAAAGGAGGGCATTTGTAAGGTTCAGTACAGCATGAAATTGAAATTTTTTTGGTATATGAAATGTACAATATGAATAGTTCTTCCCATTTTCTGGGGTGGGGGGCAGATTATAGACAGTGGACAAACCGCTGCCAAATTCACCTGTAGATGCTAACACGGGGGAAGCAGGAAAGCCCATCTTGGTATTTCCTGAGTCTGTGTCTATTAATGATCAGATTCTTAAACAACAATGACAGCAACAACAATGATAATTACACCAATAAAGCATCACTCAAGTTTAAATACATGTCAGGCACTGTCTTCATGCTTGTCTTATCTGTAAGCCGTTTTTTAGAGTGATTAAGAAGCTGAAAGAAGCCTGCTTTGGTTTTGAATTCATGTTCTGTCTCTTAATGTCTGAGTTTCAACAGGCTGCTATTCTCTCTCTGTGTCAGTTTCTCATTTTTAAAAGGGTTAATCACAACTTTGTATTGCATGAGGTTGTTAAAAGAATTAAATTACGTAACATGGGTCTAGAAACACAAGAGGCTGTAAACAAATGTTGATAGTTTATTATTATTATTGTTACTGCTGTTATTATTATGATATTTTAGTGGCTCTTCAGAAAACTTTAGACATTATTAGTTCCGTTTTCCAGCTGCTGACATTAAGGCTGATAGTGTAGAAATGGGTTATTTTCCAAAGAAGCTGAGAGAATAAACATGTGCTATTCTGGTTTGCTGTTGCCCTATAACTGACTCACAGAATTTTGTACTGTGTGACAGGAGGTGGTTTATTAGGCTCGTGGATTCTGTGAGGAAGGAACACACCATGCCCAAGGTTGGCGTGTCTCTGCTTCACAGTGCCTGGGGCCTTAGCTGGGTGAACCTGAATAGCTTGGTGCTGGAATCCTCTGAAGGCGTCTTAATTCATTTTTCTGGGGCCTGGGCTGGTATGTCACAAAGGCTGGGCTCAGCTGGGATGGTTGATTACGATGCCATCATGTGGACTTCCTCACAGCATGGTGACCTCGGGGCAGTCAGACTCCTCACACTTCTGCTCAGGGCTCCCAGAGTGAGCCCTCTAGTGACAGGTAGAAGTCTCAAGGACCTTCCCAGGTGGTACTAGTGGCAAAGAAGCTGCCTGCCAATGCAAGGGACTCAAGAGACATAGGTTCGATATCTGAGTCAGGAAGATCCCCTGGAGTAGGAAATGGCAACCCACTCCAGGATCTTGGCTGGAAAATCCTATGGGCAGAGGAACCCAGTGGGCTACAGTCCATGGGGTCGCAGAGTCGAACACGACTGAGCGACTAAGCACACACAGAGAAGCCTCATGGTCTTTAATGAGGAAGTCACATAGCATCATCTTGTTATCCAGGGGTCAAAGGTGATGAGCCCACCTGCATTGACTTCCCTTTTCCATGAAACAAGTGTCACAGGCTTTGCGGCAGGCTCACTTCGCAGTGTTTTTTAGCCACCATACATGCTCTTGGGACTTGATGTTACCTTTGTGTCTGGATGTAGACTATTACTTGCTTCAGCTAATACGGTGTAGCTCTTGGACAGCTCAGACTATTCAGTGCTTGAGGAACTTTCTCAGTACTCGTGAGCCCAGCCCTCGGCGGTGTTGCCATCTTGGAAGCTCTTTGCATTCACGCATGCACAGTTTCTCTTCTATGAGGATTTCGGTTGCCACTCACCTGTACTGCCTCGTGTGTGTGTGTGTGTGTGTTCATCATTCCAGCCTATTACTTCATTCTCCTTTTCGCCTCTTTCCTTCTAATTCTTTCTTTCCAGTGGATTCAATTAGTTCTCTTTGCTGCTTTAGCAATAATGCAGTTCCCTCTGCAGCATTCGAATGAACCTCTCTCATTATTTCATTGAGATTGTTGTTATGTTTGAAAACTTGAGGGCAGGGCAGGCAGGAAGAGAGGAATGTTAATTTGCAGGGAGTCCCTGTTGTGTGGTGGGAAGGCCGCTGAAGAGGAGCCAAGAGGCTGCCACTTGATGTGCCTGCGATACAGAAAGAATTGATGAAAGATGCTTAAAGCCGCCCCTGTGCCCCTGCCTCTTGTGTCTGCACATGCCGAGATTCAGGACCTTACAGGAAGGTGTCACGCGGGTCCTGGCCAGAGCCTGGTTTGAAATGGCTCATCACCATCTCTGCCCACTTGAGAAGAGGGCTTTTCCTGGAAAGTGTGTTTGGATGCTGGTGGATGCACGTGTGCTAACGTGTCCTTGTGCCTGGCTTCATTCATTTTCCGCTCTGTGCTCTCCAGTCATGGAGATGTCCGTTCATTGTGGCCATCACTGGGCAAAGGCAGGAGGTGGCAGAGACCAAGCTGAGGATCCTTGTAATCTGACTCACAGAACGTCAGAGAACGTTACACAAAGCCAGGAATTAAGCTCCGGGAGCGCCGGAGTGACGTTGATTATGTAGGAATGACATGGAAATAATTACAAAACGCTCTGGGTTTTTGTTAGGAATCTGTGTTTTGAGTCCCCTTTCAGGAGTTTGAAATGTCATCAGTTAGCTGAATAGTGTGCACAGACCTGCATTTCATTCGTGCTTCACACTGGGCTAAACAGGAATCATATTTGTTACTAGACTGAAGAGCCTCTTAGTGGAAAAAAACATGAACTTGGGAGTAGGCAGGACTAGATTTCAATCTAATTGCCTTTCATGTTTTCCACTGCTATTTGGCTTACTCGCAGTGGTAGTATTTGTGGGAAATGAGGATTAGACTGTTTGCTGGGAGGTTAGAGTGAGAAAAGACGGGTCTGCTGCCATTGGTGGTTGAAAGGAAGTCCCTAAGTTGTTATGCATTCGATTGTTAAAAAAAAAAATGGCTTCCCCACTGTGTTTCTGTGGCTCGTGTAAGTTTTAAATCTGCTCTACTGCTTCCATTTCCTTTTATTTTCTTTTTTATCCTAAGATTTAATCTGGGGTTGTCTGGAAGCTTCCAAGCCAGGGAGCAGTTCAGACCAGCTTCGGGAAATGCAGGTGGAGATTGGACTAGGAAGGGCCATCCCAGTTCCTTTTACTCTGTGAATAAATATGTCATGAAAAGAGAACTTTCATGAAAGACTCTGAGGGTCACAGTCACTAATTATGCAGACTAATTATCAAATCAAGGTGTTGGGCTCTTCTCCAGAATCACTCAGCCCACTCTAGATATATTTCACATTTGCAAATGACCAGCCGAATGGGCCAATTGAATACTATTATTAATAACCTGGAGACGTAAAATAGAGATGCTTTGAGGGGCGTGCAGATATGTGTACTTGGACAAGAAAGGCCATTCTGCACATGAAAAATGAGATCTTAGAGTTGGGCAAGAATGAGAGAAAAGTTTAGCAATTAATCACATTGGTTATAATGAGAGGAAATCAACCTGATAAAAGGATTTGTCTGAATGGATTATACGGAAATTTAAAAGGAGGAGGAGAAAAGCAACAAAGGGCATTGCTGGCTTGGGAATTGGGCTCTTTCAGAATCCTCAATCAATTCTGCATTTCCTCAAGAGCCACGTGAAACAAGGCTCTCTCTTCATTGTCTGAGATTAACCACTAACTGCAAACCATACATTAAATGAAGTATCGAGTATTTGTCTTCCAAAAATACACTTGAAGGCTGTTTATTTCCCCGATAGGTCTTCTATGATGCATTTAGGTGCCATATTGCTAAATACATACTGTACTTTCATATCTGCACCAACTCCGCTCCAACTGCCTTACTTAGGGAGCAGCTGTGCGGGGGCCACACAATTACAGATAGAGTTTTTCTCATAAACCGTTTAATTGTTTGCTTCTGGAAACAATTAGACTGACGGTATTATAGAGTGAGTGTCGTATTGCAGCCGGCAATCCTCTTTATGAGTTTTCTTAGCAAAATACCATGTTGACATATGCCAGGCTTGCAGAGAAGATTCACTTATATGATGGCCTGACCTCCAAGGCAATAGGGCTTGGGAGACATTTCCCCAGAAGGATGGCACTGCGGAGAGGAAGTCAGCCCGGAAACAAGTGTTGTCCTGGCACGGGTTGCTTCTGATCAGGCTGGCACTGGCTGTGGACGCCTTACCTCCTTGGCTGCAGCGGACAGGGGGTGGGGAACCCTGAATCTCATGAATAGCGCAGAGGGTGACTCAAGGCATTTGTCCAGACCAACAGGCTTTCACAGAGATGTGGAGGTTTGCAAAGCCCCAGTAGGTAGAGTGCTTTGGGAAGGAGTCAAGTGTTGGAACCCTAGTTTTACAGGCCAGGTCTCATGACAGCAGTGCTCAGTGGGCAGCATGGCCTCACAGGCTCCTCTCCCCACGGTGCTGCTGCCTTTCCGTTGGGTGTTTGGTTAGGCAGCTTTGTGTTCTGTGCTTTTCCTGCACAATGATCTTATTTAATCCTCAGAAGCACTTTATGAGTTTGTGTTGTTATTATCATGTCTGTTTGACAGATGAGGAAACTGAGGTTTAGTGAGTTAAGTGGTTTTCCCAAGGTCACTTAGTGATGATAAGAGACAAGTCCTCGTCTCAATCTTAAATCTGTCATCAGGTTCTAAACCCCAGACTCTCAACAGCTATAATATATGGCTTCCTAGAGAACACTTTAATAAGGACAAGAGATTTCTTATTCCCAGTGGTTGTTCTGTGTTACTTTGTTTTGCCACAAAGGCCAGTTACAAGCACCAAAGAAGTGGGTTCTACTCATTCAGTTGATTATTTCCTCCCTTAGTAATCATTTTATTCATATTATTCAGCATCTACAATATTCCAGATACAGTGGTGGACATAAATCTATAGCAGTGTTTTCATGAAGCTTTCTAAAGGAGGTGGATGGGAGACATAAAAAACACAGGTAAACAAAAATATAGGCAAAGCAAATTTTATTCAGTGAGAATTACTAACAAGCACAACAGTGTAATAATTATTGACTTTGTTGTGGTTCTTAAGATTGGGGTGATTGAGAAAAGCTTTTCAAAGGAGGTTTCATCTGAATTGAAGCCTGAATCATAAGAAGGAGCTCATCTTGGAAAGAGCTACAGAAAGCACAAGTTCAAAGTCCCTGGTAAGGGAATGAGTGTGGTGAATTTGAGGGACTTAAATAAAGCCAGTGTCTGGACTAATCCTTGACAATTGTTCCTAAGGTCTTGGTGAGGAGCCTTCATTTATACTCCATTCATCCATCCATTCACCCACCCACCCACGCACTCATCCATCTACTCACTCACCCACCCAGTCATCCACCCAGCCAGCCAGTCATCCATCCCGCCAGCCAGTCATCCATCCCATCCTCCCAGCCAGCCAGCCAGTCAGTCATCCAGCCTGCTACCCATCCATCCAATCAATATTCATGCAGATTTACTCTACAATGAGCCCCATCGCTAGCAGAGCCAGAGAGATGGGTAAGACATGATTCTTGCCTTTAAGAAGTTTCTGTGCTATTGAGAAAGACAGAAATTAATATAAACAATGTGAAAAGTGTGTACACCACATAATGTTCAGTGTACTAAGGGAGTCCTAAAGATGCAGTGATGAACTCTGCCAGGAGTGTCAGAGAAGACGTCACTGAAGAGGTGACATCCCTGCTTTGGAGAAAAAGGGGTTTTCCCAGGTAGAAAAGGAGTAAGAAGAAAGTGCATATACGAAGATGCAAAGGTGGGTAAACCATGGCACCCATTCAGTCAGTTCAGTTCAGTTGCTCAGTTGTGTCTGACTCTTTGCAACCCCATGGAATGCAGCATGCCAGGCTTCCCTGTCCATCACCAACTCCCAGAGCTTGCTCAAACTCACATCCATCGATTCGGTGATGCCATCCAACCATCTCATCCTCTGTCATCCCCTTCTCCTCCTGCCTTCAATATTTCCCAGCATCAGGGACTTTTCCAAGGAGTCAATTCTTCGCATCAGGTGACCCAAGTATTGGAGTTTCAGCTTCAGCATCAGTCCTTGCAGTGAATATTCAGGACTGATTTCCTTTAGGACTGATTTCCTTAGGAGATGATGGAGTGAGACTGTGCTGTGTGGGGAGGTGAGGACACTTTTGTATTCTGGGTCAGAAGTTATAAAATGAAAGTCACAGGTTACACTTGACCTGCCGCTCTGCTTCGTTCAGCCTGGATGGAGATTTTCAAAAGTAAATCTCATTTCCCAGTTTTAGTTAGGAGATTCATACACAGATCTCCAGACTTCTAGCTTCTCTTGGAAAATTCAGAAAATCCAGCAATGCTGAGTCCACCTTGGGATGACCGTCCAGTCAAGGCTGCTCTTTTCCTCTGGGGCACACACCCTCCACACTGCATCAGTCCTGCCCTCCCAAACGGTGTCCCCACATTGAAGCTGAATATCAGTTTTCTTTTATCATCACACTTGCACTGGTGTTTCTCTGAGAAGAAAGAGGAAAGTAAAATATTTCCTTTCCTTATGTCTCTATTAAAAAGCAGGAAAACAAAAGCTAGACTGAGAGGTCTGTCTCTTTCAAGAAAAGAGAGGGAGAAAACATATTTCTTTGTGGAAGTGGAGAATATTCTTTGATCTTTAATATGCAAACAAAGTATGTCAGTGTGGAAAGGATACAGCTCTGGGTGGCATAGATACACACACACACACACACACACACACATACACGCCTGCTTGTTTCTTTCTCTTTTTTTAACTTTTTATTTTCTGTTGGAGTATAGCCGATTAACAAACAATGTGTTGGTTTCAAGTGAACAGCGAGCGAAGGGATTCAGCCATACAAATACGTGTATCCATTCTCCCTCAAATGCCCGCATGTTTCTTTCCTTTATGTTACCTCTTTGCTCTTGAAAGACATTTGAGTCTGTAACCCTTACTGCAGGAGCCACGGGATCTTGGAAGAATTTTAAGCAGAGAAGTGACACAGATGTGGTTGGAACCGTGATTTAGTAAAATCACTCTGGTTGTTGATGATGATGGTTTTACAGTTGGAGGGGAAGATGCTGGACAAATCTACAAATAGAAAGGGTGTTCCAACTCTCTAGTTGAAGGTGGGTCTGAATGAGAGTAAGGAAGCAAGCGACAGGAAGAATTGAGAGCGAGGGCAAGATGAGAGACTGAGATGGAACCTGTAAGGGATGAGTCACATAGCAACCAGTTGTACCCCTTCTCCTTCTCTCATTTCACCCCAAAGGAGATCTCAGGTCTTCAGATTCAGTAGTGACCACAACCTTCCTGTGGAGGCAGAGAGACCTGCAGCCTCTCAAAACCTACGCTCTCTCCCTGTAGTGAAGCAGTTTTGTTAATAAAGATGATCTTTAGTGAAACAGATATCACTGGTGCTGGTGCAGAAAGATAAGGAAAGATAAAGATTGGAGTGGAAAACACTGTTTATTTTTTTTTTTTAAACAAAGACCTAACAACGTAGCACAGCAAAGAAGCGAAACTGCTTTGATGTTATCTTTTCTGCACCTGATGGTGAAAGTCTGTGAAACTTCATGTTTCATTGAAACAAGTGGAGCAAAAAATTCATTAGAATAGCTCCTTCAACTCTTGTCCCGAAAGTATGTCTAATCTATTTAATAAGGTCAAGAATAACCTGAGGGTAGCTACCTAGCCATATGTTTCCTATGTTAGTTTAGCAAACCCTTACCTGTGTTTACAGTTTAATCAAATCGTTTTCCTGTATATTCAGAGTTGTCATGTAAGATTGAACAGCTTGTGCCCTGCACAACTCTAGGAGGACATTTCACCTAGAACCCAATGTAAATGAAGCTCACTGGATGTATGCCCTGTTCAACCCCACAGGACTATACTAAGCGACCCTGTTAGATTAAATTAATTCCAATACAACACTGTTTTGACTTCTGTACCTTTGTTGCATGTTTGAAGATGGGAAGTATGACTCCTCCAACTTCATTTGAAACCTGGCTTCAAATATCAAACACTTACGGGCTTGAGACCTTGGGCAAGACCTTTAACTACCTTGTGCCTTACGTGCCTTACCTTTAAATGAGATACAGGTATGATACCTACCTTCATCCTAGGCTCTGGGGCCTGACTGCCTGGGTTTGCACCTTTCTGCCACCTTCTGGTTGAGGGACTTTGACAAAACTCACTTAAACTCTCTGTGCTGTCATTTTATCGTTCATAAGATAAGAAGATAGTAGCGCATGTACATCATAGAATTATCAAGGATTAAATGAGTGAATATATGTAAAGTGTGCAGGAGGGCGCTGCCCATAGTAAGTGTTATAAAGGCCAGGTCTCGCTATGGTAAACGCTTGATGCTGTATCTGGTCTATAGTAATAGCACAATGAAGATGATTATTTTAACTCTGAGAGCAAAATATTGCTTGTTTTGTTGGCTTAGGACCTTATATCCTCCCTTGAACTTGCCCCTGGCTCTGTAGGGCCTTGGAAAGACCTCAGGGACTGATACTTAGTAGGTGTTAAGTTAGTTGGATGACTGATATATGCTACGTAGTTGCTAAGTCACGTCTGGCTCTTCTGTGACCCCATGGACTGTAGCCTGTCAGGCTCCTCTGTCTGTGGGATTTCCCAGGCAAGAATACTGGAGTGGGTTGCCATTTCCTCCTCCAGGGGATCTTCCCAACCCAGGGATTGAACCCTGCATCTCCCGTGTCTTCTGCTTTGACAGGCAGATTCTTTACCGCTGAGCCACCTGGGAAGGTACATCAGCCTTGCCGATCGGGTTTTGAAAAGACTAGAATGAAGTAATCCCAGTTCAAGCCATTGAAGTGGGAGATCATAAGAGTTTCTTTTCCCGAAAGAATAGTAGTAGAGTCCTACTCTGTATAAAAATATATTTAATTTCATACTTTAAAGGTTTTTTCCCTTACATATGGGATCTAAAAAAGAAATAATACAAGTGAACACATTTACAAAAGAGAAAGAGACTCACAGACTTAGAGAACAAACTTATGGTTGCCAGGGCTGGGGGTAAGGAAGGATAGGGAGAAGGGATAGTTAGGGAGTTTGGAATCACCATGTACACACTGCTATATTTAAAACAGATAACCAACAAGGACCTTTTGTATAGCACAGCGAACTCTGCTTAATGTTATGTGGCAGCCTAGATGGGAGGGGAGTTTGGGGGAGAATGGATACATGTCCATGTATGGCAGAGTCCCTCTGCTGTGCACCAGGAACTATCGCAGGATTGTTAACTGGCTGTACTCCAATATAAAAAAAAATAGTTAAAAAAAGAAATTAAGACACACACAAATTTATTTTTATACTTTAAAGTTATACTTTAATTAATTAATTTGCCATTTATACTTTAAAATTTATCGATTGCCATTTTTTGCATCTTTTAAAAAACAGACTTTTTAAGAGCAACTTTATATTCACAGCAAAATTGAGGCGGCACAGAGATTTCCCTTCCCACACGCGCATTGCCTCCCCCATTGCCAGCACCTCCAACCAGAATGGTGCCTTTGTTACAGCCTCAGTGTAGTGGTACCTTTGTTGTCGTCTGCAGCGGCACGTCATGGTTACCAAAGTCCGTAGGCTGTCATTCATGATGCTGTACATCCTGTGGGTTTGGACAAATTTCGAACCACATGCATCAGACATTATAATATTGTATAATATCTTTTCACTGCCCCCCAACTCCTCCGGGCACTGCCTAGTCACCTCTCTGTCCCCAACCCTTTGCAACCCCTGATCTTCTTTTTACTGCCTTCGTAGTTTTGCCTTTTCTAGAATGTCATACAGTATATAGCCTTTCCATATTGGCTCCTTTTATTTAATAACATGCATTTAAGGTTCCTCCATGTCTTTTCATGGCTTGATAGCTCATTTCTTGTTGTGCGCTGAATAATATTCCATTGTCTGGAGGAACCGCAGTTTATCTATTCACCCACTGAAGGGCGTCTTGGTTACACCCAAGTTTTGGCAGCTGTGGGGAAGGCTGCTTTGAATATCTATGTGAAGGTTTTGTGTGGACATTTGTTTTCAACTCCACTGAGTAAATAAATGCCAAGGAGCACCATTGCTGGATCCTCTGCCGGGAGGATGTTTAAGTTTGTAAGAAACTGCCAAACCATCTTCCAAAGGGACTGTAGCACTCTGTATTCCCACTAGCCGTGGATGAAACTCTCTTTGTTGCTCCACATCCTTGCAAGCATTTGGTGGTGTCAGTGTGCACCATCCTGATAGGTGTGTGGTGGTCTCTCTGTTTCTTTAATTCACATTTCCTTCATGACATATGACATGGATCATCCTTTTTTTAAACTTAGTTTTAATTGGAGGATAATTGCTTCACAGCTTGGATAAGTATACTTATGTCCCCTCCTTCCCATCCACCCCCATCCTGCCCCTCTAGGTCATCACAGAACACCGGGCTGAGATCCCTGTGTTATGCAGCAGGTGGGACATTCTTTTGAATTTAGTTTTCTATCTAACCATTATACTCGTGTCCTATGTTATGGGATTCCTTCTTTGCATTTCCTAAAGTGCTTGATTTAAGGGGCATCTCAGACTCCTCAGCCTTTCTCCATAGACACTAAGATGGAGACATCTGGGTGTGCGTATCTATTCAGGTGGAGAAAAGGAGAAGCAAAACCATGGGGGAGTCAAGGACTGAACCTGTCTTGTTGAGTTTCCAGCCCCTATTATGCTGTTGAGAACACTGAAAATTCAGAATAAAAGTTTAATATGTATGCTCCCAGTGGAGACCTTGAAGGTAGCATCTGTTCTGCAGAGATAATCTAAGCCACATACAGTCCCTGCACTCTGTCTCCCCTGCCCCTCCCCTGAGCCCCCAGAATAACTTGCAGCCTTTCCATGATGTCAGGAAAAGACTCTCTGGGCCCCAGATGGACTAGGAGAGATATATGGACTTTTCCATGGTGGAGAAACCCCAAACGAACTTTTTGGCCACTGCAACACAGTCTTCCTTGGAGAACCTTCCTCACATCTTCCCCAGTTCTATCCATCCTGAGTGAGCACGGAATAAGGAATTCTGAACAGAGCAGGCACTTCCCTACTCTTTCTCACCCTTTTCAACAGTGTCTGTGCTCTAATCATTGTATCATTCCAATCCTATACCAGTATAGATCTTATCATCGATCCTGTTTGTAATATTTCTGATTATAGATGTTAATAATGGTCTCTGCCTCGCAGATCGTGAAAGTGAAAATGAAAGTGTAGTCGCTCAGTCATGTCCGACTCTTTGAGACCTCATGGACTGTAGACCACCAGGCTCCTCTGTCCATGAAATTCTCCAGGCAAGAATACTGGGGTGGGTAGCTGTTCCCTTCTCCAGGGGATCTTCCCAACCCAGGGATTGAACCCAGGTCTCCTGCATTGCAGGCAGATTCTTTATTGTCTGAGCCACCAGGTGAATGCTGGTGGATGCTAGCAGATCGTATTTGCCATCAATACCTGTGCTCAGACTGCCATTGCCTGGTAGATTTTACCCATCATCAGCATTCTTCGAGGGCACCCAGTCTTATCTCTTCCTCTGTCCTTGGCTCAAGCCTGCTTCTCTCAAATTTCTTCTTTCCATGTGGGCAAAACTACCAGGGTCCTTAAGAGGGTCTGGATCAAACATGGGCCTAGCTTTCCTCTTTTATGTGAACTTCAGAAGGGATCATTCATTTGCTCATCCTCCATCCCCTCCCACCTTAGCCAGGAAGGCTTCAGGCACCTGTACAGAGCTTTTTATGCTGTATGAAGGCAGATAAAGTGGGTGGTTTGCATGCTAATAGTTGGTTGTCTGGCTCCAAATAGTTGTAGCCAGAGAGGAAGAGGGGCCTTTAGTATAAACAAGGTGCTGCAAAAGGTCAGCATGGTTCAGAGACGATGCTTAGGAAGAGGAAACCAGGGGCTAAATAAGGTCAAACAGTTAACTAGCAGATGATCAGAGCATTGTTCACTGAAGAATTCACTAAGATGCAACAGATGGTATTTGGGAAGCGCCTGCCTTGCACCGGGTACTGTGTTAGGTGCTTTGTATGGACTATCTCATTTGATTTTCCCAGTAGCCTTTTTATTTGTTCATTCAACAGTGTCTGCCGTGTTCTAGGCACAATACAAGGTCTGAGGATGCTAAGATGAGCAGGAAAACATGGCCCGTGTCTTATAGGTTACAGTCTAGTTGTGCGAATCAATGTTAATGGACTAACCACATAGACACTGAGAACAGGTGTTAGGCGAAGAGAGGGCCATGCCTGAGCTGACGACAGGAGCTACACACTCAGAATAGGCCTTTGATGGAAAGTTGGGGAGTGATTGGTCAACTGAGATCTGGAGGCAAAGGTTTGGTGGCTGAAGAGGGGAGGGAGGGAAAGATTCCCTTAGTAGAGGAAACAGACATGGAGCAAAAGTGATAAGCTGGAGGAATGGAAACCATTGGAAATAGCAGATGGGCGTTTCCCTCTTTTATAAATAGGAAAACTCAGGCTTCGATTCAGAAAGCCGCCTAAGGTGATGTAAATTAAAGAGACTTGTACTCCCTGCTAGGCAACTGTGTTTGTCAGCTTGGGCCACCCTAATGAAATGTCGCGTACCATGGGGGCTTCAAGAGCAGAAACATATTTTTTTCATAGTATTGGAGGTTGGAAGCCCAAGATCAAGGTACCGACAGGATCAGTTTCTCCTGAGGTCTGTCTCCTTGCAGTCGGTCACCTTCTCTCTGTGGGCTCACATGGTTGTCCCTTGGTCTCTGTGTGCCTGTGAATGTCTGTCTCTCTGTGTCCTAATCTTTTCTTCTTAGAAGGACTTCAGTCTTATTGGATTGGGGACCCACCCTAATCACCCCATTCTAACTTAATTATGTCTTTAAAGTCCCTGTAACCCAGTACAGTTATATTCTGGTAACTAGGGGCCAGAGTTTCAGCCTGATGAGAATTTTTGTAGGATGCATGCTCGTGTGCTAAGTTGCTTCAGCAGAAGCTAAGTCTCTTCTGACTCTTTGCGACCCTATGGATTGTTGCCCACAAGGCTGCTTTGTCCATGGGATTCTCCAGGCAAGAATACTGGACTGGGTTGCCATGCTCTCTTCCAGGGGAATCTTCCTGGCCCAGGGATGGAACCCATGTCTCTTTCATGTCTCCCACATTGGCAGGCGGGCTCTTTACCACTAGTGCCACCTGGGAAGCCCCTTTTGTGTGTATGGGGCACAATTCAGCCCATCATAGTGAGCCTCCCCTGAAGAGAGGGCTTAGGATAGTCTGTGAAAGTGGGCTGTAGAGGTGGTGCTGATTCAGGGATAAGATGGACGAACTCCAGAACCTCCCAGATATGGGGCTTGGGACAGGAAGCCAAGCCAGACAGGGCAGGGGGTTTTATGGCTTGCCAGGGTGATTGGATGCACGCAGAGTGTTCTCCAGACTAGATAGCAGAGTCAGAGAGAGGCAGGTCAGAGCCCAGGTAAAGTTTGGGTCCTGGGGAAAGCAGGGCCTAGCGAGGCTCTCTCTGGTGACTTTCCTGCAGTCCGTCTCCCTCAGCAGGTCATCACCGCGCGTTCTTCTGCAGTCACTGTCTAATTCAGATGGTCCCGCACCTTCCTTGTTCAACAGAATCTTTTGCCGCGATGGAGATGTTCTCTGTGCGCTCAGACATAGTGATCACCAGTTCCCTGTGCCTGCTGAGCCCTTGAAATGTGTCTAGTGAATGGGATTGACACTTTTAATTTAGCTTAATGAATTTAAATTTAATTTTTTTTTTTAACCTTGATGGGATCTTAGGGATTGAACTCAGGTTCTCAGCAGTGAGAGCACAAAGTCCTAACCACTGAAGCACCAGGGAATTCCCTAAATTTGAATTAAACTTTAACAGAAACAGACATATGGATGGCAAATGGTCATCTGAAAATATACTAAACATTATTACTTACAAGGAAAATGCAAATGTAAATACATGATAAATTGTGTTATTTTTTTGTTTGTGGAGCAAAAGATGCATTAAAGTTCATTTTGGGGGCTATGGAAAAAGATTTAAAAGGTCCCGTGTGTCTAGTGGCTACCATATTGGATACCTCAGACAGTGCAGCCTGGATCTGAACTGAGTGGTGGATCATCCAAGAAGAAGTTGGGGTCTTGGGGTCTCCATGAACCAGGACTGGGGTGGTTCCTGAGAGCTGCCTGTGTTGCATGGAGCGGTTTGTCCATATCTGCTTGACATGGAAACTGAGCCGAAAGGCTGAAGGGAACCGGCTCTGGGGAGATTGCTCTCCGGTATCTTAAATAAAGGGCAGAGTTTACTTATTCATTCAATAAATATCTCTTAAGTGCCTACCCTGTGCCTCTGTTCTAGCATCACCGCTGTGCTCCACTGGCGTAATCGTTATTACCTAATTAGACTATTTACTGAGTGGTTGCCATGTGCCAGCTACTCATGCTTTATATATATTAATTTAATCCACACAGCAATCCTCTGAGGTAGCTATTATCCATATACCTTTTAAAATTTTTTATTTATTTATTTTAATTGGAGGATCATTACTTTACAATATTGTAACATCTTTGGCATACCCAGAGCCTGTTATACAGAGTGAAGTAGTCAGAAAGAGAAAGACAAATACTGTATATTAACACATATAGATGAATCTAGAAGGATAGTACCAACAATCCTACGTGCAAGGCAGCAAAGGAGACAGAGATGTAAAGAACAGACTTCTGGACTCAGTGGGAGAAGGAGAGGGTGGGATGATTTGAGAGAATAACACTGAAGCGTGTACATTACCGTATGTACAATGAGGTAACTATTCTCTTCCTTATTTTATAGTCAAGGAGAGTGGAGCTCAGAGAGGTTGACTGACTTGCCCAGGTCATTGGAAGAGGCAGGGTGGGAGCCCGGGTCGGTCTGACTCTGGAGTCCACACTCATAATCACTGTCCTCTTTTGGAAGGTCTGATTGGAGAGCGGGTGCAGGAGAGGGGTGAAGGCCAGGGTGTATTCCACAAAGAATAAGACAAGGAGCACGTCTGATTGGCTGTAGAGATGCTGCCGCTTGCAAGATGAGCTGGAGTGAGGAGGATGCTGTGGGCATGGCATCTGCAGGTATCTGCCGAGGGATTTAACTCAAGCAAAAGCCTGGGAAAAGATCATGGTGAAATGCAGAGTTTGTTCTGCATTTTCCTAAACCTATAAGTTTGTGAAATGCATGGTGGGGATAGGAACAGACACTCAGGTGCCCAAGATGCAGAGGGGATGGGGAAAGTTGAGGAGCTGGTCTCCTGTACCTGCTTCTCATCACTTCCTACACCCTTACCTCTCTGGCAGCCACACCTTATCCATCTTAGAGCAACCAAGCTACCTCCTAAGAAGGCTGCTCTGACCTCGGGCAAGGTCATCCGAGGCCCAGGAGTTATGGGAGGAAACTTCAGATTTAAAGGAGAAACTTGCCCTTGGGGACATTACAGCACTTGTGATCTCCAAGGCTGTTTTGCTTTCTGCTCAGCTGCTTCTGCAGGGTGGAAGACAGCCCAGGCAATAGGAAATGCCATCTGATAGCAGCCTCCCAGCTTTCCTCCCCACAGGCTTCAGCCAGTTGTGAGGATGAACTCGACAAAGGTAAACCCAGCCCAGGCCCTCGGGGGTCCAGAACAGATATTCTGCTGTCATCTCTGATTGAGCATCACATTTTTCATGCATTTATCAATTATCTGTCAAGTACCAGGCACTGTGATGGGCTCTGGGATACAGGCACAGACAGGACAGACAAGGTCTAGGTCAAATATTGGAAGGATGAGAAGTTAGCCAGATGAGGGGATGTGCTTGGGAGAGGAACTTGGGGTCTTGCAGGCAGAAGGAAGGAACATATTCAGAGTTCTGAAGGGTGCATTCAGGAAACAGAAAAAAATTCACTTTGTCAAGATCTTAAAATGGCAGAATTTACTTATTCACTCCATAAACATTTCTTAAATGCCTCCTCTTTGTCTCGAAGGGGCCAGAAGTAGGGCTGCAGAGACGGAGGGAGAAGGTCAAACAGTGAAGGGCTTCCTAAACTAGGGCGGTAAATATATTGTATTTTATGTTGAAGGCAGTGACGAGCCACTGAAGATTTCTAAGCAAAGAAGTGACTTGTTCAGATTTGAATGTTTGGAGAAATCACTCTAGCTGTGTGGGCTTAGAGATGGATGAGATAGGCCAAGGAAGGATACAGGAAGAGCAGTTAGAAAGTGTGTCTAGGTAATGGCCTGGATCGCGTTAGAGAGACAAGCAGGGATGGAGAGAAATGGATAAAGTCAGGAAATAGGAGGCAGATTCTAAAGGACTCGTGCAGGAGAGCACAGATTCCAGGCTGACTACAGGCTCGGGCGGAAGGTGGTCCTGGGCAGTGATGCAGGGATGGGAAGGATGCAGGGAACACAGAAGGATGAGCAGGTGTGTGGGGGAAGATGATGAATTCTCTTGGGGACGTGTTGGGACATCGAAGGGAGGTGCCCATGAGCAATCAGACTGTGAGCCCAGCAGTTGATCTGGGCTGGAGTTGATTTGCAAAGCTGCCAGAGAAGGGGAGGGTGAGAAAGGGTGGGTTAGTCCCTACTTGGAACAGGCACTTTGATTGAAGTCGTCTCCTTTAAAATCCGTACTATAACCCCATTTTACAGGTGAGAAAACAGAGGCACATCAGGCTAAGACCCATACATGGCTCTGTATCCAAGCCAAGATTCGAATGGCACCCTTTGTGTGTGTTTTCCCCAAGAAGCGTTCCTGTCATCACTCTTGCTTGTGCCAGCCCGTGTTTGAAAATATCACAGTTGCCTTTGCCAACTTGGCGCATATCACTGGCTTCCTTCTATGGGCCATCGAGTGTTGACGGCCCCTAGAAAGGGATGGCACACTGATACCAGGAACTTGGGACTTAAATCGGTGCTAGCTGGATGGATTGGAAAGCGCAGGGAGAATAAAGTAGCCACGAGCGGTGAAAGCAAGATGTAGCAAGTTCTTTTTTGCACCCTGCCATATGGGCGGCTGCCGTGGCCATGAACGTAGATCTTGGTAAAATCACTTTCCGACTGAAGAACCCGAGATCAGAACATATTTCCACTCGACGCTGTGTGTGCATGAACTTGCTGCGGAATTATTTGAGGGTAGAGTAACCTTGCAAAAGGCCACCTTCTGATCCTGCCAGTTCTTTCCTTTACCCAGAAAAAAGCTGAGACATAAAAGAAGAGAAATAGCTTAAGGGGAAGAGATGGAAGAGGGAGAAGAAATAAATAGCAGCGATGGGTAGCACAGCCGTGTCTGTGGAGCACTTGGCTGTTGGAGTGTGACAGGGTGGGATCGTGAGAAACAGTCTGTGAAATAGCAGAGGACAAGGCCACAGGCACTGGGCTTCCAGAGGCCACCGTCATCTTATTAAAAGTTATGTTTTAATCCTTGGAAGCAGACGTGTGTGTGTGTGTGTGTGTGTGTGTGTGTGTGTAAAGGAGATAAGTCCTGGTGTGAAATTCTGTTCCACCATTTATTTTAATGGCTTGCCTGTAGCTCAGCTGGTAAAGAATCTGCCTGCAATGTGGAGACCTGGGTTCGATCCCTGGGTTAGGAAGATCCCCTGGAGAAGTGGTAGGCTACCCACGCCAGTATTCTGGCCTGGAGAATTCCATGGACTGTATAGTCTTTGGGGTCGGGACGAGTTTGCAAAGAGTCATTTATTCTGAAAGATGCTTCTGTTTAGTGTGCCAAGGCATTGGGGGAAAATCCAGGAATGCCACCCAGATGGTGTTTCCAAGGGACTCTGGTTGTCAAGACCCATTCGTGAGGAGCTGGTTGCCTTTGACATTGTTAGATTTGAGCTGGGACAGAAAATGCTGATTTCCCAAAGGTCCCTGAAATAAGGGCCAGCGCAGATGGGGTTTAGAGCTGGAATCAGAGCACATGGTGATGGAGGTCTAGTCACTAAGTTGTGTCCGACTCTTGTGACCTCATGGACTGTATAGCCTGCCAGGCTCTTCTGTCCGTGCGATTCTCCAGGCAAGAATACTGGAGCGGGGTGCCATTTCCTTCTCCAGGGGATCTTCCCAACCCAGGGATTGAACTCGTGTCTCCTGCAGCCCCTGCACTGGCAGGCGAATTCTTTACCACTGAGCCACCAGGGACATCCTAGAGCCCATGGGTGGGATTCTAAATCAGATCCAAAGAGAGGCTGTTGTTGCTTTGATAGATTCTTCTGTGAGTAGGATTCAGGACTGGAACATCTTAACTTGAAGGGCCGTGACAGTCTTCAAGTCCCTTTTAGATCCTGCCTTGGCTCTTGGCTTCTCTGCATCTCTGTAAATTTGCTCCGCTTGTCCAGAGGGCACATCCTCGTTGGCTTAACCAAGTATTGTTGCCCCCTAGTGGATGGAACCCTCTATAGCAAGCCTCCTGGTAATTTGCCAACCTGTGGATCTATCTTCTTAAAAGTAGAGTACCCCTTCTAGACTCATCAGTGACCAACTCAGACAAACCCTGTTACTTTGCTGAGTGCACCATGATGGAAGGGGGGAGTTGGATGTAGCTAAACCATGACTGAATGGCCCCAGGCACACTCTCTTGTGAGAAAAGGTGGCTCAGAGTTACCAGACTGGGTAACAGATTGATGTGTTATTCAGCTGCTGTGCCTAGAAAAATGGGACCAGAAGAACATATGCGTTGAGTAGCAAGTCAAGAATCCCAGGATGATGCAAAGACCCTCCCAGGCTTATCTGGACTGTTCTCTCAGGGTGGTGGGTATATCTCTGAACTTGAATCAAATGGCAGAGTTCAGAAATAGGCACAGATGCTTCATAGCTGTGTGGTCTTGGGGAGTTCAGCGAATCAGTCAGAGCCTCACGTCTCTTGCACTGTGAGCTGGAAGAACGTCAGAACCCACCCCCAGGGTTGTGAGGATGAGGTGGGAAGACGGTGCCTGCCATCGCTCCTGGTATCCAGACTCACATCCTCTCATTAGTGTGCCGACAGTTGAGGTCACTTACAAGTGACCTTTCAGTGTGGAATGAATTGTCATGAGTGTGTGCACCCAGGGGCATAACATGTGTAAAGATTTTAGTAAATGTGAATAAAAAAGCTTGGCAGACTGTGGCCAAATTCTGGATCAGTGTCTGGAGTGGAGAGATATAGATGGCAGTAGCGGTAACAGCTCTGTTTATCTTAATTACTCATCATTTAACCCATTTTTTCTCCATATCATGGGGCTTCCCCGGTGGCTCAGAGAGTAAACAGTCCGCCTGCAGTGCAGGAGTCCTGGGTTCGAGGTTAGGAAGATCCCCTGGAGAAGGGAATGGCTACCCACTCTGTATTCTTGCTTGGAGAGTTTCATGGACTGAGGAGCCTGGTGGCCTACAGTCCATGGGATCGTGAAGAGTCACACACAACTGAGCAAGTAACACTTTCAGTTTTTTCTCTGTATCATGTATTTGTCATTCCACCTATCAGTCATTGTGGACACACACATCATGTTTTTCACCAAGAAATAGTTATTGAATGCCTGTTATGTGCCAGGCACTGGGAATCCAGTGACTAAGAAAATGAACCCCCTGACTTCATAGAGCTTACATGTGGAGAGCAATGATGATGCAAAAGATGATCCATAAAAGCAGACTCATTGCGAACAGGGACACTGTGATGAGCTTCTCTGTGGATCACCTCCTCTGTCCTCGCAGCATCTCTTACAGGTCTTGTCATCCCATTTTAAAGATAAGGAAGGTAGGGCTCTGCAGTGTGTGTGGGGGGATCAGTTTCACCAGGCAGCCACAGCCAGTCTGGGACAGAGCCTCCTGACTCCAAATCCTGCCTATTATGGATTTCTCCACCATGTAACTTCCCGGTGGAAGGAAGAAATATGAAATGACAGAAAAAAGGAGAAAGTTTTCAAGATAAAAGTTTATAAATCAACCCTAAGAAGTTCCGTGAATGGCAAAGGAGGAAAAAATAGTGCACTCCGTTACTTTTATTTTCATTGCTGGCTTTAAATTCCCATAGCGCACTTTCTCCTAGTGGTTCAGGTCATTTCAGCTTCTCCTAACGCCAGGCAAATATGTATCCTTACAGATAATATAATGCCATGGTCAAGTGCGTAGTCTTATTCCGCTTTAACATTAGCTTTGCATTCTCGATGACTCTCGTCCTTTCTTGTTGGATGAGTCCAGGGACCACAAAGCAAATGCCCAGTAGGAACGAAGAGGTGTCAAAATGAGTGAAGGGAGCCTCGTGGGGATGCTGGGGGCCTGAGAGTGAACCACTCTCCAGGGGGCAGCCACCACTCTACTCCGTCCATTCCCAGCCAGGGGTGGTGCTCAGGGTGCTCAATATTGTCAGTGCTTCTAGTTGAAGAAAAACACCATGAAACATTTCTGTATAGTATTATGTGCTGTGTTTAGTTGCTCAGTCATATCCAACTCTTTGTGACCCAGTGGACTGTAGCCCGCCAGGCTCCTCTGTCCATGGGGATTCTCCAGGCAAGAATACTGGAGTGGATTACAATGCCCTCCTCCAGGGGATCTTCCTGACCCAGGGATTGAACCCATGTCTTTTTATTTATTTTTTTAAATATAAATTTATTTATTTTAATTGGAGGTTAATTATTTTATAATATTGTATTGGTTTTACCATACATCAACATGAATCCACCACAGGTATACACGTGTTCCCCATCCTGAAACCCCCTCCCACCTCCCTCCCCGTACCATCCCTCTGGGTCATTCCAGTGCATCACCCCCAAGCATCCAGTATCATGCATCGAACCTGGACTGGTGATTTGTTTCATATATGATGTTATGCATGTTTCAATGCCATTCTCCCAAATCATCCCACAGAGTCCAAAAGACTGTTCTATACATCTGTGTCTCTTTTGCTGTCTTGCATACAGGGTTATCATTACCATCTTTCTAAATTCCATATATATGCATTAATATACTGTATTGGTGTTTTTCTTTCTGGCTTACTTCACTCTGTATAACAGGCTCCAGATTCCTTAAAAAACTGGAAATAGAACTGCCTTATGACCCAGCAATCCCACTGCTGGGCAAACACACTGAGGAATCCGGAATTGAAAGAGACACGTGTACCCCAGTGTTCATTGCAGCACTGTTTATAAGAGCCAGGACATGGAAGCAACCTAGATGTCCATCAGCAGATGAATGGATAAGAAAGCTGTGGTACATATACACAATGGAGTATTACCCAGCCATTAAAAAGAATACATTTGAATCAGTTCAAATGAGGTGGATGAAACTGGACCCATGTCTCTTTTGTCTCCCGCACTGCAGGTGGATTCTTTGCCCTTTGAGCCATCGGGAAAGCCCATCTGTGTACTCTCCTGAACTTAAATTTTAATTCAGTTTCAACAAAAAGAAGCAAAACCCATACTGTGGGCCAAGCTACACGCACCTGGGGGCCAGGGCATTTGGGGTCATAGGCTGAGAGGTTTCGATCTCTGGGTTACTGCATACTGGCGGTGGAACAATGATGGCTGCTTTCCTCAAAGCACCTACTTTGTGCCGGAGTACTTAACAATGCCTGGCTCATTGCAAATGCTCAGTAAACGCTTCTCAGTGAAGACAGGAACTCAGAGAGGTTAAGTCACACACGTAGGGCTGCACAGCTTGTAAGCGATGAACCTCCCACTCAGACTTTTGTTGGCTGGTCTTTTTAGTTTCTTATGGTGTCTGAGCAGATCTGTGCCTTCACCATGAGGGTATGTGGACAAATAGAATCACATCCGTGTCACCGTGGACCTCACAGTAGAGATTAGACATTTAAAGCTTAAGGTCCGGCTTTCCCATTTTATAAGGGAGGAAGCAGAGACACAGTTGATGACGGGACCAGGCCCATGTCACAGATGGGAGGTGGAGTCGGTTGCAGAACTAGGTTTTTGAAGCCTATGCTTTTTCTTTTTTAAATCAATTTATTTTTAATTGAAGGATAATTGCTTTACAGTATTGTGCTGATTTCTACCGTACAGCACCATGAATCAGCCATAGGTAGACGTATGTCTCCTCTCTCTGGAACCTCCCTTCCACCCCTTCCCACCCCTCTAGGTTGTTACAGAGCCTCAGTTGGAGTTCCCTGGGTCATACAGCGAATTCCCCTTGACTGTCTGTTTTACATACGGCAGTGTATATGTTTCCATGCTACTCTCTCTGTTCACCCCACCTTCCCCTTCCTCCCCCTGCTCGTGTCCGTAAGTCTGTTCTCTATGTCTGTCTCTCCATTGCCGCCCTGCAAACAGGTTCATCAGTATCATCTTTCTAGATTCCACATATGTGCATTAATATATGATATTTATTTTTCTTTTTCTGACTTACTTCACTCTGGGTAACAGGCTCTAAGTTCATCCACCTCATTAGAACAGACTCAAATACATACATTTTTTATAGCTGAGTAATACTCCATTGTGTATACATGCCACAGCTTCCTTATCCATTCATCTGCCAATGGACATCTAGGTTGCTTCCATGTCCTAGCTGTTGTAATAGTGCCGCAATGAACATTGGGGTACATGTGTTTTTTTCAATTTTGGTTTCCTCAGAGTATATGCCTAGTAGTGGGATTGCTGGCTCATATGGTAGTTTTGGAAAAGGAAATGGCAACCCACTCTAGTATGCTTGCCTGGGAAATTCCATAGACAGAGGAGCCTGGAGGGCTACAGTCCATGGGGTTGCAAACTGAAGCTACTTTGCGCACATGCATGGTAGTTTTATTCCTAGTTTTTAAAGGAATTGCCATACTGTCTCCCATAGTGACTGTATCAATTTACATTCCCACCAACAGTGCAAGAAGGTTTCCTTTTCTCCACATCCTCTCCAGCATTTATTGTTTGTGGATTTCTTGACGATGGCCATTCTGACCAGTGTGAGGTGATATCTCATTGTATTTTTGATGTACCCTTCTCCAGTAATGAGTGATGTTGAACATCTTTTCATTAGCCATCTCTATGCCTTTTCATTTTGTGTTGGGGTATAGCCGGTTAACAATGTTGTGATAGTCTCAGGTGAACAGCCAAGGCACTCAGCCAATGGCTACTCACATGTAGCCATTCTCCCCCAAACTCCCCTCCCGTCCCAAAGCCTACACTTTTCCTAAAACTCTAAACTTTAGGCTTTCCTGTCTTTTTTTTCCCCATGCACATCTCAGTCAACAGAGATGAAATCATACTGTATATACATGTACACACACACACACACACAAACACACACACACACATATATGGGTTTCCCTGGTGGCTCAGTGGTAAAGAACCCACCTGCCAATGAAGGAGATGTGGGTTTGATCCCTGGGTTGGGAAGGTCCTGTGGAGAAGGAAATGGCCACCCACTTCAGCATCCTTGCCTGGGAAATCCCATGGACAGAGGAGCCTGGAGGGTTACAGTCCATGGGGTCACAAAAGAATTCCAACAATTAGTGGACAAAACACCATATATGTGTCTATCTATCTACCGATAGATATATAAATAGATATGCACCTATATATTATATAGATAAATAGATACACACACACATATATATATATGTATAACTTTCCTGTGGATCATACCCTTCCAGTGTCATTTATTCTTTTCCAGTCATCATAGCACTGCTGTTTACTTGAAAGAGGAGTGTGTCTCCTGGGGAAATCACACTGATCCCATGGCCCCAGGAGGGTAGCTCTGTTACCTCTCTCTCTGTTTTTCTGGTTTCGTGAACAAACACAGTGATCAGAAGACGAACTCCTGAGTGATAGGAATTCAGGGCAGGGGGTCCCACTGGGCGCGAGCAGACCAGGAGTTGACAAGCCAGAATGTTGCTGGAGGGAGCGGATGAGACATTTTGCAGACTGGATGTGAAGTGGAACCTGGCCTGCCAGCCCGGTGAGGCATTTGCTTTGTTTAGCTCTCAGGGTTTGAAGACTATTTTGAATCCATGTCTAATATTTTAAAATTGGGGTTTTCACATAAAAATTTGGGTTTCTGTCTTCTTAAAAAATCGTGAACAGTGGACAACACGTGGCCCACATTCTTACCCAGTCGTGGCCTGCTGGTGATGAGTGGTGGCAATCCCTCCAGATGGTTAGGTGCTCTTTGTTTTTGCCACAGTCCCCACCACTCCCTATGGTGATCTCTGGCCCATTTCATTTACCAGCGTGCTCTTTTGGGCTCCTATAGCCATTTGAATGTGCGATCCCAGGTTGAAATCTCTGTTGGGTCAGAACACAAAAGGGGCGTTCCTTCTCACCTGGCATCAGCGTGGACTGACAGCGAAAACCAGCAAGAATCAGAGCACTAGCTCTTCCCAAGCAGGTAATAACTCTCAGGAACCAAGCAAGTCCTGGCAGAATCATTTCACTTCAAGATTCATTTCCATTTTACCTGCATCTGGCATAAGATCTCTGTGCGTGAGTCTGTGTGCCTGTGTATCTCTGTATGGTTTTGAGTGTGAGTGTGTGTGAGAGAGAGCATGAGCTAAGTCGCTTCAGTCATATCCAACTTTTTGCAACCCTACAGACAGTAGCCCGCCAGGTTCCTCTGTCCATGGGATTCTCCAGGCAAGAGTACTGGAGTACTGGGTTGCCATGCCCTGCTCTAGGGGATCTTCCAGACCCAGGGATTTGAACCTGTGTCTCCAGCGGCTCCTGCATTGCGGATGGATTCTCTACTGCAGAGCCGCCAGGAAAGCCCCCTGTGTGCATACACACCTGCATTTATTCTGTGCATGCCCATGTCATGCTGGTTTGATCCTTGTCATGTGTGTTTCAATCTTTCAGATTACTCTGTGGTTATCCCTGCAGTCTTTAGCACTGACTTGAAGGCTTGGTGAAGTGACTTTTTGCTATTTGATGCAGGGACGTCCAGGCATCTTCTGGCTCATGGCATGACCCCTTAGTGCCTGGTGATCTTGGCATTTTGCCTATTGTTCCCCTCTCACAATCATTTTCCATTTGTGATGCTCTGAAATCTGGAGCAGTCTCCTTGAGATGCGGGCATTCAGCAGGTGGTACCAATCAAAGCTTTGTCCCTCTGTTCCGCCACCACTGCCCTCCTATGGAAAGGATTTGAAAAGGAAACCTTGACTTTCAGATTGATTTTTAAATCAGCATGTATTTAACTGTTGATGCTTGAAGTACAGGCTGGATTATATTCTTCCAACAAGCAAACAACATTCTAATTGATTCCACTCCTAGATCATGAAAGGGGCCATCTGTGGGTAATTCCTCACTAGCCTGGGGACAAACCTAACATTTACAAGGTTATTGACAACTGTGGGGGGCAGGGAGAAGACTCCAATGCAGTTACAGATGGCCTTCTTTCTCCTCTCCCCAGTCCTTTTGATGCAGACTCCGTTCTGCCTCTAATTCTCTGTCTAGTTCCATTGCCATATTTTTGTCATTACTCTATAAGTTTTTTTTTTTTGGCCCCACTTCTAAAAGCAAAACACAGACAAGGTAGTATTATTTGATTGTTTATGTAGTGGGGTTTCCGGTAAAGATGATGAGACAGCATTGACTATTAAAATGGAACTTAGGAATTTCAGGATTCATCATTGCCTCCCACCTCATGAAGATTGTTCTTTCTTCTTAGAGATGTCTGGAATCTAAAGTGGTTTTGCCAAGAGATGAGTAAAAGCCCTTGCTCTGCCATCAGGGCTTCCTAGAGTGTGAGAAAGACAATGTATGCTTGTTTCACTTGCGTAATGATGGCCTTGAAGATGGTAAGTGAATAGCTAACATATATTGATTGCTCCCTACATCTCCACATTTTGCTGTGTGCTTTCCCTGATCGTCTCTTGCAGTCCTCACAACTACAGAGGAAGTTGGTTCTGTTATCGTCCCTAGTTTATGAATCAAGAGACCAGAGGTGCAATCAAGGCACAGAGAGGTTAGGTAACCTCTCTCAGACCACATAGTGTGGAAGGTGGTGTTTGGATTTGAGCTCTGCCTATTCTCTTTAAGTGGAACACACCTTTATACTATAGCCTGTGTTGATACCTTTCATCTCGCTACCGTTTCCTGATACTTTGCTCTCCATTAGTTGAAGATCGGAGAAGGCAATGACACCTCACTCCAGTACTCTTGCCTGGAAAATCCCATGGACGGAGGAGCCTGATGGGCTGCAGTCCATGGGGTCACTAAGAGTCGAACACGACTGAGCGACTTCACTTTCACTTTTCACTTTCATGCACTGGAGAAGGAAATGGCAACCCACTCCAGTGTTCTTGCCTGGAGAATCCCAGGGACAGGGGAGCCTGGTGGGCTGCTGTCTCTGGGGTTGCACAGAGTCGGACATGACTGAAGCGACTTAGCAGCAGCAGCAGTTGAAGATCAGTGGAGGCTGAATGTTGCAATTTATGAAGCTTAGTTTGCAGGACCTTTGGAGTCAGCCCCACAAGATGATATTAACAATTGAAGTGAAAAAATTCAGTCCTTTTCATATATCTGGGAGAGTTCTAAGTGCTTTGAATGCGTTTTCAGATTGGCCTGCATGGTGACTTTGAGCGCTGAGTATGAAGTCACCGACTGTGAGCCTATAGCCAGGATTTGAACCAGGATAGATAGTTAAGATTAAATTTGTGTAGTCTGTCTGCAGAACCTACCAGACAGCCCGTGATATTGTAACTTTCTTCTCTGCTCTCCCCCATTCATTGGCCTCTGCTGCAGCCCCAGGATGGTTCCCTGCTATTGGTTTAACGTGCTTGGTGATTTCCTACCACGGGACCTTTGCACGTTCTTTTCTCACTGCTTGGCACACCTTTCCTCTTCTCTGCTTAGCAAACTATTCTTTAGCACCTGGTTCAGATGTTATCCTCAAAAGCTTTCCTCATCTTCTAGGGGAAAAAATCTAGTTGCTTCTTCCTTCTTCCTCCCAGGGAAGCCCAGTGTTTCAGACTCTTATTAGCCTCCTTACACTGTGTTATTATAATTTATATAGCTCACACAGTTGTAAATTCTTGGAGGTGGAAATTATGAGGTATGTATCTCACTAGAATATGCAGTTTCTATTTATCATTGTCTCCCCAGCCCCTGCTCCAACATCCAGTACATAGTAGGTGCTCAGTAAATATTTGCTGAGTGAGTAAATGAGTCCTTCTCTTGCTGGCTCCCAGCTTGGAACACAGCAGCAGTCATATTAAGCACTTCTGATAAGTCCCTTGTGTTAGGTGCTTGATTAGGCTTTCCAGATAAACAGACCTGGGTCTCCTACATTGTGGACAGATTCTTTACCATACGAGCCACTGCAGTTTTGGATGAGACAAACAGAACCAATAGGGCCTTTATAGATGCATGTAAGGGGAGACTTATTTTAAGAACTGGCTCTCATGTATGTCAACTGAAAAAAAAAATGCATGACCTAAAAGTTGAGAGTTATGTTTTATTTGTCAGACAAAACTGAGGACTTAAGCCTGGGACAGAGCATCTCAATTGCTCTGAGAGACTGCTTCTGAAGAGGCAAGGGCGTGGGGGCAGCATAAATACGAGATTTTGCAGCAAAGATCAGGAAGTTGGAACATCAAAAGATTACTGTTAATCAAAGAAAACCAGAACTCTCCAGTTAAGGAATTTAGCACTTTTCTATGTACGGGAAGGTGCAAAGTCTGGGCTCATTGAAATCATCCCTTTGATATGTACTTCAGCTCTCTGGGGTCAGTATCCTGTGCTTTTCATCTTGAGTCTCCTTAGGGTGCACTGTCAGGGGTGGCTGCAGTTTCTGACTGCTAGATGGGGGTGCAAACCCTGCCTGCATCCTGAGTTCAGGGTGGCTATAATGTGATGGCTCAATGGCTACATCATCCTTTGTTTACTGATTTTTAGTTCACACATGTTTATGGAGACTAGGCAGTCCCAGGATCTGCCACTTGCAAGGTAGACAACCAAGAAAGCAGGGGCCGTAATTCAGTCTGAGTCTGAAGACCCTGGAACCAGGAGCTCTGATACCTGAGGACAGGAGATGGGTGTCCCAGCTCAAGAAGAGAGAATTCGCCCTTTGTCTAACCTTTATGTAGATTCCCTGGTGGCTCAAATGGTAAAGAATCTGCCTGCAGTGTGTGAGACCAGGGTTTGGTCCCTCAGTTGGAAAGATCCCCTGGAGATGGGAATGACAACCCACCCCAATATTCTTGCCTGGAGAATTCCATGGACAGAGGAGCTGGTGGCCTACTTTCCCTGGGGTTACAAAGACTCAGAGGCAACTGAGCGACTAACAGTTTCACTTTCTATTCTTCTTGGTCTCTTCAAGACCATCAACTAGCTGGATGATGCCTTTCCACTTTGATGAGGGTGGATCTTCTTTACTCAAGCTACTGATTTGGTCTGTTCCAAAAACACCATCCTAGACACACCCAGAAACAATGCTTTACCAGCTGTCTGGTAAAGCTTCGTCCAGTTGAGTTGGCACATGAAATTAACCATCACAGTACTCCGTGCGTTTTTAATGATGGTTTTCCATCATTCTGCTGTCTCCCTTCCTTGTTATCTTCTGGCTTCAAATCGCATATAGTGGAAGATGGAATGATGTTTCTAGTCTGGGGGTTGATAAACTTTTTCTGTAAAGGGACAGATAGTAAGTTTTCTAGGCTCTGCAGACTGTGCAGTCTCTGTTACAACCACTCAGTTCTGCTGTTGTAGCATGAAATGAAACTCTGCTGACAAAACATGGCAGCAGGCTAGATGTGGTACAGGGCTGGAGTTCACTGATCCCCGATCCGGAGTATTCTTGTCATGACAAATACTGTAAGGTGGCACTTGGGTGTCTCTTATCACAGACAAGATTAGCTTAGGTGCCTAAGCCACCGATGTGAAGAGCCAGCTCATTGGAGAAGACCCTGATGCTGGGAAAGATTGAAGGCAAAAGGATGACATGGTTGGATGGCATCACCGACTCAGTGAACATGAGTTTGAACAAACTCCAGGAGATAGTGAAGGACAGGGAAGCCTGGCGTGCTGCAGTTCATGGGATTGCAAAGAGTCGGACACGACTTACTGACTGAACAACAAGACCTTGAAGAAAAGATTATGCGCTCGATGTCATGTATGCATCACTCTGAATACATCACTTCTATACCATTTAGGTATTGTTTTACCAGAGGTTATGTTGGAAAGGACTTACTTATGCTTTGGAGTCAACTGTTTTGAATTCTGCATTTGAGCCGTGTGGTCCTGGGTGAATTACTGAGCCTCTGTGATCCTCACTTTTGTCAATTCTGTTAGTTCAATCCTCATCCTTACTTTGTAGGGTTCTAACGGGCAGAAAATATTTAGTGTGTTTCAGGCACATAACAGAGTTTGAGTAAGTACTAGTTACTTTGTCTTCTTGCAGACTTTTATCCAAAAGCTCAACCTTTCAACCGAAACATGGAAATGTACACTGTGAAAGCCAGTGGAGCCCAGGGAGGCCCCGGTGTCTTTGGAATTCTAGAAGGAGTGTTTGAAAAGTGAGAGACATTTCAGTCTGAGGAATTCATCGTTTCTAACTGTCTCACCATTCTTTTGGAAAGAGAGTGAGAACATTTTGACATTTTCAGTTTCACACCTGTAATGTTACAAGTCTAATGCAAGCCTAGGATTCAAAGGAGGCTGTGACGTCAGAGGACACAAAAAAGGGCAGCGGCAGGGTAAGCGGTCAGCAGACCAGGGCAGAGACGCTGTGCTCAGCTCCGCAAGGCAGGTAGATCTGATACCTACAAGATATCAAAGGGACTCTTATGAAATGATCTGGGGCCAGAAGGAGTAAGAATTGAGACTCTCCATCAGGAAGAAGAAGAGACTGGATTAACCCACCATAATATGTCTATGCACACCACACACCAAAAGTTTACACTTTCTGCAACTACTCGCATATGGTGTAGGGCAATGAAATGTCACACAGAGAACTGTCAGTTTCCGCATCTGCCCACATTTCCCCAGTTCTGTTCCCAGATAGCATCTCTGCAAATGTTCAAAAATGTCTCTGTTTGGTCCAAGCTGATTTCCAGGCTTCTTAGCGTCAATATCTTCATGATTTATACCACTGAGCTTTGGTGATCTTTTATATCTTGTGGCCATGACCTGGCCCCTCCCCAAGGCAGATAGAAATGCTACTTCTGGTCCAGCCCCACAGCATTTTGTTTATAATACCCTAGAACATTTCTCTGGTAGCTCAGATGGTAAAGAGTCTGCCTGCAATGCAGGAGACTCTGGTTCAATCCCAGGGTCAGGAAGATCCCCTGGAGAAGGAAATGGAAACTCATTCCAGTATTCTTGCCTGGGAAATCCCACGGACAGAGGAGCCTGGTAGGCTACAGTCTATGAGGTCGCAAAGAATTGGACACAACTGAGCGACTAACACTTTCACTTTCAAGGAACACTTACAACGTGGTATTGACTTTAGTTGTGAATTTGTCTCCCTAAGAGATTAAAAGCTCCTTGAAGACAGGGACCATATCTTATTAATTCTCTCAGCTTGAGGACCTAGCATGGTAGCAGGTGCTTAATAAAAGCCTGATACATATTGCTGAATTTGTAAATAGGAAATTATTTATAAATGTGGAGATGTGTGCAAGTTGATATACTGAAAATGTCTAGGAAATACTGGCAGTCTGCAAAGTAAAAGTTTTGTGATGACTTCAAAGTCGAGTGGTCCAGGCTTCTAAACCAGCCCTGCTAATAAGTCTTTGATGAATCTCAGAACATCTTGGTGAGGAGGAAAATGACTCAAAACCTGTTGTGATTGGCTTGATTGCTGGCAGCACTGTGATTCCAAATATCAGTCTTATAGGGTGTTTTTCATGGGAGCCCTAGAGAAAGGAGCCACTTTTTAAGGAGCACACCAGGATCTGAAGGTTTTGATACTGTGGGCTAGTAATAGTTATGGCCCTTATATAGGTAAGAAGAAGGTTTGATCCAGGGTGATTGGAGGGCAAGGTGAACAGGTTAAAGGAGTCACTTTGGGAAGTGATTCAAGCTCACTGGGTGAACTCATAAATTAGAATAAACAGCCACAGGGAGAGCCCTTTAGATAGCTTCTCAGCTTGGATGTTAGCCAACATCCACTGGCTGTCCCCTATGTGCCAGGCTCTCATTCAGTTGGTTCAAGACCTTCGGAGATAAGCACTACCAGGGTTTTCATTTCCCAGTTGGGAAAATCAAGGTTCAAAAGATTAAGCAACTCTCCCAAAGACAGAGGTAGAGCGTTGAAGGGACTAAGATTCAAACTCAGGCCTCCCACTTGCAAGAAACAGTCTCTTCCCTTGCTGTGGCCATGATGGTTTTGACTATGCAGCCTGAAGGCAAGTTTCCAGACTGAGTTTCGCTTCTAGCTCTGTTGCTTGTAAGCTGTGTGACTTTGGACAAGTGGCTTAACCTCTCTGTGTCTCTAATGCCTCCTCTGTAAAGCGAAGATTAATGATACTTTCCTACTTCATTATGAGAAGTAAATGATGTAATACATGTCAAGTGCCAAGAATGGTGTCTGACATACAGCGGGCACTGCGCAAGCGTTTACTATTATTATGGAGGACTGCTTCTTCCATGTGCACACAATACTTACTTGATCTATTTGTTGTGTAGTTTTGCATTCATCTTCCTGATGGGCCAGTTGGCTGACAGTAGAGTCTGTTTGCATATCACAATGTGCTTTTCACCCACCATCCCTTTCCCGGGCAGCACTGACTTTCCAGGGACACGCAAACCTTTGCTGCATAATGCCCTGGCTCATAGCTTAAAAATCTGGTGTCTTTATTATTTTTCTTCTGCAAGACAGTACATCCCAGAGATCTCTCTTTTAGCGCTGATGAAATAGGATGTTATTTATGTAGGGACCTTGGTGGCTAAGCTGCTGTTGCACCCACCATGTTTGTGTGTCGTTTGCGAACTGGCAGATTGATTCATCAAGGATTCCAGAAGCACATTTTATTCTGTTATTCTGCGAAGGCCTTGGCCACCCTGTCTGTTTGATATACTGGAGGATGGCTTTGCTATGGGCCCCCAGTTCACGGGACGTCAATACTGAAGATTCTAGAGAATGGATCTGGACAATGAGTATAGCTGGTGTGTGTCTGCAGGATGAGTAGCTGTTGCCTGGTTCTTGCCCTCCCACAAAAGAAGGCAGCACATGACTGCAGAGTGTTATGTGGCTGAAAGGACACCGATTCTGTCATTAAAAAACATCACGGCTTGTTAGATGGTTCAGTGGGAAAAAGTGCTTTTTACACCAGTTCAGTCATCTTACCTGCCTCCTTGCTGACCTCGTCTGGCTATTTGTTAGGTGCAAAATCAACTCTAAAGTCTGCAGCATGGCACATAAAGCCTTTGCAGTCCTAGGGACCCCATCTCCAGCTGTATCCAGAAAGCCACCCCTTTTCACCACATCTACCCTGGTGGCTCAGTGGTAAAGAATCTGCCCGCCAGTGCAGCAGCCACTGGAGATGTGGGTTTGATCCCTGGGTCAGGTAGATCCCCTAGAGGAGGAAATGGCACACCACTCCAGTATTCTCGCCTGGGAAATCCCACGGATATAGGAGCCTCGTGGGCTGCAGCCCATGGGGTCACAGAGAGTCATACATAACTGAGCATGCATGCATACAGGCACCCACCCATGGTCACTTGCCATTGAATTTTTGGACTTATCTGCAGATATTTTATACTCATTTATAGCTCTTGCCTTTGCATATTCTCTTTCTTTTGTATGGAATGCCCTTCTTCATTTTTCCAATGGCAAACTCCTGCTTATCCTTTGAAACCCAGATGTGATAACTCTCCCTTTGCAGAAGCCCTCTGCAAGATCCATAAACCAAATTACTTGCCCTCTTTTCACCTGCCACACTCTTCTCTGACATAATAATGGATTCACTTACTTTTTGTTCCATCTCTCTACCAGTTCATGGGGCTTCCTGGGTGGCACTAGTGGTAAATAATCTGCCTGCCAATGCAGGAGATGAAAGAAACACAGGTTCGATCCCTGGGTTGGAAAGATGCCCTGGAGTAGGAAGTGGCAACCACTCTAGTATTTTCGCCTGGAAAATTCCATGGACAGAGGAGCCTGGTGGGCCATAGCCCGTGGGGCTGCAAAGAG
Organism: Bos javanicus; assembly: GCF_032452875.1. Taxonomy (NCBI): domain Eukaryota; kingdom Metazoa; phylum Chordata; class Mammalia; order Artiodactyla; family Bovidae; genus Bos; species Bos javanicus. Next base: position 23,352,188 of record NC_083892.1, read on the forward strand.
TTGGACACAACTGAACACCTAAGCACCAGTTCATATTCCTCAATGGCAGAGGCCATTTATCTTTGAATTCCTGGCATAATCCTAGCCTTATGCTTATTAGAGAAATGAAAGATGAGTTCATGGTACCTTATGATCCAGCAGTGCCACTCTGGGGCATATATCTAGAGAAAACTATAATTTTAATGATACATGCCCCTCAGGTCTTCCCAGGTGGCGGGGTGGTAAAGAATCTTCCTACCAGTGCAAGAGATGCAGGAGACTGGGGTTTGATCCCTGGATCCAGAAGATCCCCTGGAGGAGGAGATGGTAGCCCACTCCAATATTCTTGCCTGGAGAATCCCATGGACAGAGGAGCCTGACAGGCTACAGTCCATGGGGTTGAAAAGAGTTGGACACGACCGAGTAACTGAGCACGCACATGTCTTCATTGCTGTGCGTGGGCTTTCTCTAGTTGCATCCAGCAGGGCTACTGTTCATTACGGTGCATGGGCTTCTCCTTGTTTCAGACCACTGACTCTAGGCGCCAGGGCTCAGCTGCTCTGTGGCATGTGGGATCTCCCCAGACCAGGGATTGAATCCATGCCCCCTACATTGCCAGGTGGATTCTTAACCACTGTACCACTGGGGAAGTTCACGTTTTCCTTATTTTAGTTTGTGTCCCTCTGGATCAGGGCCATCCTGCACCCTTCCTTTCTGAAAACCATTATGTATCTATGATGTACCTTTGTAGTGTGGGGCAGAATTCTCTGTTGACACAAGCACCTTGGTCTCCACATTGGCGGGTTGAACTCACATGGCAATGGATGCAACTGATACATTAGCATTACCCGTCCCTGCTTTGTCTGTTTTGTTTGTTTCTTGAATCCGTTATGCAAAACCTGCCAATACCCTTCACACCTCCATAGCTTTGCCAGGATTCAGTAATCACTGATTCCCCCCCCCCCAGCAAATATTTATTGTTTGCCTTCTGTGTCAGGCACTGCTCCAGGCAGTAGGGATACAGCAGAAAGTACAACCGTGTATAGTGGATCCATTGTGTACATCACTAAATGAAAATACTATGAAGAGAAGGTGAGATACTGTGGAGAACAGTGGAGGTGATAGAAGAAGCCTGGCAGATATTTGGGGGAAGAACATTGCAGGAAGAGGAATCAGCAGGTGCAAAGGCCCTGAGGAGGAAGAGGGCTTGATGGATTTCATCACAGAGGCAGATCGCGTAGGGGATGGAAGATCAGTGGAGAGACTCTGACTTTTATTCTGAGTGAGGTGGGAATACACTAGTGAGTTTCAAGTGGAGAAACATGATTAACTTCATGTTTTCACATCATTACTTTTGCTCTTGTGTTGAGGACAGACTGTATGGGCCCAAAGGTGGAAAGAGAGACTAGTTAGAAGGCTGCACAGTCATCTATGTGAGAGATTTTCTTCTTGGCATCACCAGAAGTTCTCCAGGGACTTTGGCCACATGGCTTGGGACAGTCAGTCCTGAGCCTGTCTGGTCTGCATGGTCGGTGGCTGGATTCCTGAGCTCAAAACCCAGTGTCCTGTCTCCTGCCCTCTCTTTGAGCCTTGGACCTCCTGCCCTGAGTTTTCTGCTCTTACATCCTTTTTGACTCAAGTACAGCAGGAATGAGAAATATTTAAAGATGTGATTAACATTTTTAAAAAGCTTTTTACTTTGTATTGGGTTATGGCTGATTAAAGGTCTGTAGAGTCAAAGCTATGGTTTTTCCAGTAGTCATATATGGATGTGAGAGTTGGACCATAAAGAAAGCTGAGCCCTGAAGAATGGATACTTTGGAACTGTGGTGTTGGAGAAGACTCTTGAGAGTCCCTTAGATTGCAAGGAGATCCAACCAGTCCATCCTAAAGGAAATCAGTCCTGACTATTCATTGGAAGGACTGATGCTGAAGCTCCAATATTTTGGCCACCTGATATAAGGGCTGACCCATTAGAAAAGACCCTGATGTTGGGAAAGATTGAAGGCAGGAAGAAAAGGGGATGACAGAAGATGAGATGGTTGGATGGCATCATCGACTCAATGGACATGAATTTGAGCAAGCTCCGGGAGTTGATGATGGACAGGGAAGCCTGGAGTGCTGCAGTCCATGGGAGCTCAAAGAGTCAGACACGACTGAGCGACTGAATTGAACTGATAGCTGATTAACAAGGTTGTGATAGTTTCAAGTGAACAGCAAAGGGACTCAGCCATACACATACATGTATCCATTCTTCCCCAAAGCCCCCCTCCCATCCAGACTGGCAATACTGAGTAGAGTTTCGTGTGCCATATAGTAGGTCCTTGTTGGTTGTCCATTTTAAATATAGCAGTGTGTACATATCCATCCCACATTTAAATCAGTAGATTTTGAATGAAGCACGTTACCCACCGTAATGTGGGTGGGCTTCATCAGATCAGTTTAATCAATCTCTGTCTCCGTCTTCAGTTCCATCTCTGTGTCCATCTCCGATTCTCTTGTGTTCTCTGTCTGTACTATGTCTGGGATTCCCAGGTGACACAGTAGTAAAGAATCTGCCTGCCAATGCAGAGATGCAGGAGACTTGGGTTGGATTCCTGAATTGGGAAGATCCCCTGGAGTAGGAAATGGCAACCCACTCCAGTGTTCTTGCCTGGAAAATACCATGGATAAAGGAGCCTGGTGGACTACAGTCCATGCGGTTGCAGAGAGTCAGACAGGACTGAGTGAGCACGGCATGGCACCATCTGTGTCTATATAAATGTACGTCTCTCTCTTTCTTTATATATCTCTCCTATTGTTTTCCTTTCTCTGCAGAACTCTGACTAATACAGCTGTGATTAGCCTGGCTTGAGTCCTGGTCCTTCCCCTGAGACAATGACTTTCTCAATGGGAATAGAACCCACTGGTTGGCCTAGCCTGTGGCTATTCATTCAACTCCTGTTGGCTGTGGGTAGAGTTATTAATAGATCCACCCAAATGACCAGAGTACCAAGGATGGGAGAGGGATGGGTCACCAAAATTATTTTACAGGAAGTAAAATAAATGGAGGCTGGAAAGAAATAAAACAAGGCAGAGAACACAAGTCCACCACTGGAGCTAACATTATTCCCTTTTACAGATCTGTTAACAAGCTCAGAGAGCTTAAGTGACTTGATCTGAGTCAAACAGGATGTTGGTGATTGAGTAGGATCCATGCCTATGGGGCCTGACCTTAAAGTCTATATTCTTTCCTCTGTACAGATCATTTCATTAATTAATTTACTTATTCATTCATCAGGCAATCAACCACCCAAACAGCCCACATTAAGCTAATATTTACTTGTTGCTTGGGCTTCCCTGATAGCTCAGTTGGTGAAGAATCCCCCTGCAATGCAGGAGACCCTGGTTTGATTCCTGGGTTGTAAAGACCCCCTGGAGAAGGGGTAGGCGTACCACTGAAGTGGGTACACTCCAGTATTCTTGGGCTTCCCTGGTGGCTCAGCAGGTAAAGAATCCACCTGCAATGCGGGAGACCTGGGTTTGATCCCTGGGTTGGGAAGATCCCCTGGAGAAGGGAAAGGCTACCCACTCCAGTATTCTGGCCTGGAGAATTCTAAGGACCCTACCCATGGGGTTGCAAAAAGTCAGCTCTGTTGACAGGCATAGACTGTGCTGGACCCTGAGGAATTCAAACCATCTGACCTTAAAATTATCCCTTATAAGAGAAAAAACTACGTCCTGTGCTAGAGACCATTTTTCAGATATTCTGAACAAGATCCGCTTTTCTTGAGCTTCTCAGAGCAGGGGCATTCAAATCCAGATTGGTCCTCAGAGATGAGTACACATTCTTTTTCCACCAAGTTCACTCATTTTCAATTCACCGCATGAAGTCAGACAGAGAACAATAATAACAACAGCAACACCCACCGCAGCTTACAAGAGAGAGGTCTTCCTGATGGCTCAGAGGAAGATGTACAGCGCCCGTGCACAGAGCTGGCTCTGCATCTTGGCGGCTGAGGATTTATGGCTCGGGTGTCGCCAAAGGAGGGGTCCATTTCCACTCCTTTCCTCCCGAGGTCCCCGGGTTGGTTATTGCTCCATTTCTTCTTTATGTGAGTGATGAGGGTGTCCTAGGAGGCAAGCGAGCCTACGAGTGTGAACAGTTGTTTCATGAATTTATTGTTTCTTCACTGTTTGATTCACTCTCCTGCCTGCCCCGGTGAATGAGTTCTGCTGTGAGAGCAGCCCTGGTCTTGCTGCTTCTAGAACCTGCCACGTTCACTCCTGCCTCTGGGCCTTTGCTCTTGCCTTTGTCTGATGTGCCCTCCCTGTTACTGTGTGTGCATACTCAATCACTCAGTCATGTCTGACTCTTTGCAAACCTAAGGTCCATAACCCACCATGCTCCTCTGTCCATGGGATTCTCCCAGCAAGAATACTGGATTGGGTTGCCATTTCCTCTTCCAGGGGATCTTCCTCACCCAGGGATCAAACCCTCTTCTCTCGTGGCTCCTGCATTGGCAGGCAGGCTCTTTAGTACTGAGCCACCTGGAAAGCCCCCTGTTACTGTACATCAGTTCAAAAACTGCTCTTCCCATATGGCCAAGCTGTAATAATAGTGATCACGGTCCCTTTTGACATTCAGGGAGCATTTTATAGTTTGTAAAACTATAAAATATACCTCCTCCTTTTAGAGAGGAGGTAGATCACAGTACTTCAGAGCCTGGTTTTTGGAACCCAGCTGCATCTGTGCTTGCTCAGTTGCTTCAGTCGTCCAATTCTTTGGAACTCCATAGATCACAGCCAGCCAGGCTCCTCTGTCCATGGGGTTCTCCAGGCAAGAATACTGGTGTGGGTTGTTAGGGCCTCTTCCAGGAGATCTTCCTGACCCAGGGATTGAACCTGTGTCTCCTGCATTGGCAGGTGGGTTCTTTTACCTCTGGCACCACCTGGGAAGCTGTCTGTGTTCAAATCCCAGCTTAGCCTTTGCAGGGTAGATAAGCTTGGGTCACCTACTCTCTTCACCTTGGTTTTAGCATCAATAAAGCATGTATATTCATAGGGGGCTCCTGTGGAGAGAAATTTGAGCTAATCCACTTAAATCATAGGGTAAACCCTAAATAAATGAGAATGATTATTTTTATTGTATTATGTAGTCATCTTAAAAGACCAGAAAAGCAGAGAATTGGCACGGTTGCTAGAAACTCCAGATCTGCCACTAATGAACATGACCGTGGACAAGTTTTCTGTAAAATAGGGATGATGATGTTTCCTCTTCCAACCACATGCTCACTCAGAGCATTGTTGTGAAGGTCAAATGGGATGTTGCCTGGAAAGCATTGACCCCAGTCTCTGGCATTTAGTAAATGTCTAATGAACACAATCATTTAAAAAATTTTATTTTTATTGAAGGATAATTGTTTTACATAATTTTGCTGTTTTCTGTCAAACCTCAACATGAATCAGCCATAGGTATACATATATCCCCTCCCTCTTGAACCTCTCTCCTATCTCCCACCCCATCCCATCCCTCTAGATTGATACAGAGCCCCTGTTTGAGTTTCCTGAGCCATTCAGCAAATTCCCATTGGCTATCTGTTTTACATATGGTAATGTAAGTTTCCATGTTACTCTTTCCATACATCTCACCCTCTCCTCCCCTCTCCCCATGTCCATAAGTCTGTTCTCTGTCTGTTTCTCCATTGTTGCCCTGTAAATAAACTATTTAGTACCGTTTTTCTAGATTCCGTATATATGTGTTAGAATATGGTATTTATCTTTCTTTTTCTGACTCACTTCACTCTGTATAATAGGTTCTAGGTTCATCCATCTCATTAGAACTGACTCAAATGTGTTCCTTTTTATGGCTGAGTAGTCTGAGTGAACTCCGGGAGTTAGTGATGGACAGGGAGGCCTGGTGTGCTGCAATTCATTGGGTGGCAAAGAGTCAGACATGACTGAGTGACTGAACTGAACTGAACTGAATATTCCATTGTGTATATATACCACAACTTCTTTATCCACTCATCTGTTGATGGACATCTAGGTTGCTTCCATGTTGCAGCTATTGAACAGTGGGATACATGCGTCTCTTTCAATTTTGGTTTCCTCAGGGTATATGCCTAGGAGTGGGATTGCTGGGTCATATGGTGATTTTATTCCTAGTTTTTTAAGGAATCTCCATACCGTCTTCCATAGTGGCTATATCAACTTACATTCCCACCAACAGTGCAAGAGTGTTCCCTTTTCTCCACACCCTTTCCAGCATTTATTGTTTGTAGACTTTGATGAGGGCAATTCTGACTGGTGTGAAGTGATATTTCATTGAAGTTTTGGTTTGCATTTCTTATTTTGGAAATTAATCCTTTGTTAGTTGTTTCATTTGCTATTATTTTCTCCCATTCTGAGGGTTGTCTTTTCACCCTGCTTATAGTTTCCTTTGCTGTGCAAAAGCTTGTAAGTTAATCAGGTCCCACTTGTTTACTTTTGTTTTTATTTCCATTACTCTAGGAGGTGGGTCATAGAGGATCTTGCTTTGATTTATGTCATTGAGTGTTCTGCCTATGTTTTCCTCTAAGAGTTTTATAGTTTCTGGTCTTACATTTAGGTCTTTAATCCATTTTATCTTTGTGTATGGTGTTAGGAAGTGTTCTAATTTCATTCTTTTACATGTTGCTGTCCAGTTTTCCCAGCACCATTTATTGAAGAGGCTGTCTTTGCCCCATTGTATATTCTTGCCTCCTTTGTCAAAAATAAGGTACCCATAGGTGTATGGGTTTATTTCTGGGCTTTCTATATTGTTCCACTGGTCTATATATCTGTTTTTGTGCTAGTACCATACTGTCTTGATGACTGTAGCTTTGTAGTATAACCTGAAGTCAGGAAGGTTGATTTCTCCAGCTCCATTCTTCTTTCTCAATACTGCTTTGGCTATTTGGGGTCTTTTGTGTTTCCATGTGAATTATGAAATTTTTTGTTCTAGTTCTGTGGAAAATGTCATTGGTAATTTGATAGGGATTGCATTAAATCTGTAGATTGCATTTGGTAGTATAGTCATTTTCACAATATTGATTCTTCCTACCCAGGAACATGGAATATCTTTCCATCTGTTTATGTCATCTTTGATTTCTTTCATTCAGTTCAGTTCAGTTGCTCAGTCATGTCCGATTCTTTGCGACCCCATGAATCGCAGTACGCCAGGCCTCCCTGTCCATCACCAACTCCTGGAGTTCACCCAAACTCATGTGCATCGAGTCAGTGATGTCATCCAGCCATCTCATCCTCTGTCGTCCCCTTCTCCTTCTGCCTCCAATCCCTCCCAGCATCAGGGTCTTTTCCAATGAGTCAACTCTTCACATGAGGCGGCCAAAGTATTGGAGTTTCAGCTTTAGCATCATTCCTTCCAATGAACACCCAGGACTGATCTCCTTTAGGATGGACTGGTTGGATCTCCTTGCAGCCCAAGGAACTCTCAAGAGTCTTCTCCAACACCACAGTTCAAAAGCGTCAATTCTTCGGCGCTCAGGTTTACTCACAGTCCAACTCTCACATCCATACATGACCACTGGAAAAACCATAGCATTGACTAGATGGACCTTTGTTGGCAAAGTAATGTCTCTGCTTTTTAATATGCTATCTATGTTGGTCAAAACTTTCCTTCCAAGGAGTAAGCGTGTTTTAATTTCATGGCTGTAGTCACCATCTGCAGTGATTTTGGAGCCCCCAAAATAAAGTCTGGCACTGTTTCCACTGTTTCCCCATCTATTTCCCATGAAGTGATGGGACCAGATGCCATGATCTTCGTTTTCTGAATGTTGAGCTTTAAGCCAACTTTTTCACTCTGTACTTTCACTTTCATCAAGAGGCTTTTGAGTTCCTCTTCACTTTCTGCGATAAGGGTGGTGTCATCTGCATATCTGAGGTTATTGATATTTCTCCCAGCAATCTTGATTCCAGCTTGTGCTTCTTCCAGCCCAGTGTTTCTCATGATGTATTCTGCATATAAGTTAAATAAGCAGGGTGACAATATTATAGCCTTGACGTACTCCTTTTCCTATTTGGAACCAGTCTGTTTTTCCATGTCCAGTTCTAACTTGCTTCCAGACCTGCATATAGGTTCCTCAAGAGGCAGATCAGGTGATCTGGTATTCCCATCTCTTTTGTCTCCTTAGGTAAGTTTATTCCTAGATATTTAATTCTTTTTGTTGCAATGGTGAATGGGATTGATTCCTTAATTGCTCTTCATTTTTTCATTGTTAGTATATAGAAATGCAAGTGATTTCTGTGTATTGATTTTGTATCCTTCAACTTTGCTTAATCCACTGATTAGCTCTAGTAATTTTCTGTTACTATCTTTAGTGTTTTCTATGTACAGTATCATGTCATCTGCAAACAGTGAGAGCTTTACTTCTCTTCCAATCTGTATTCCTTTTATGTCTTTTTCTTCTCTGATTGCTGTAGCTAGGACTTCCAGAACTATGTTGAATAATAGTGGTGAAAGTGGACCCCCTTGTCTTGTTCCTGATCTTAGGGGGAATGCTTTCAGTTTTTCACCTTTGAGAATAATGGTTTTAATAGGCTTCTCATATATGGCCTTTACTATGTTGAGGTAGGTTCCTTCCATGCCCATTTTTTGATGAATTTTAATCATAAATGGGTGCTGAATTTTGTCAAAAGCTTTTTCTGCATCTATTGAGATGATCATATGGTTTTTATCTTTCAATTTGTTAATATGGTGTATCACATTGATTGATTTGCATATATTGAAGAATCCTTGCATTCCTGGAGTAAACCCAACTTGATCATGGTGTATGAGCTTTTTGATGTGTTGCTGAATTCTGTTTGCTAAAATTTTGTTGAGGATTTTTGCATCTATGTTCATCAGTGACATTGGTCTGTAGTTTTCTTTTTTTGTGTTGTTTTTGTCTGGTTTTGGTATCAGGGTGATGATGGCCTTGTAGAATGAGTTTGGAAGTGTTTCTTCCTCTGCAATTTTTGAAAGAGTTTTAGAAGGCTAGGCATTAGCTCTTCTCTAAATGTTTGATAGATTTCTCCTATGAAGTCATCTTGTCCTGGGCTTTTGTTTTTTGGGAGATTTTTGATCACAGCTTCAATTTCAGTTCTTGTAATTGTGTTGTTCATAATTTATATTTCTTCCTGGTTCAGTCTTGGAATATTGAACTTTTCTAAGAATCTGTCCATTTCTTCCAGATTATCTATTTTATTGCCATATAGTTGTTCATAATAGTCTCTTATAATCCTTTGTATTTCTGCCTTGTCTGTTGTAACCTCTCCTTTTTCATTTCTAATTTTGTTGATTTGATTCTTCTCTCTTGTTTTCTTGATGAGTCTGGCTAAAGGTTTGTCAATTTTGTTTATCTTCTCAAAGAACCAGCTTTTAGTTTTATTAATCTTTACTATTGTTTCTCCCATCTCTTTTTCATTTATTTCTGCTCGGGTCTTTATGATTTCTTTCCTTCTGCTAATTTTTGGGTGTTCTTCTTTTTCCAGTTGTTTTAGGTGTAAAGTTAGGTTTGTCCATTCAATGTTTTTCTTGTTTCTTGAGGTAGGATTGTACTGCTATAAATTTCCCTCTTAGAACTGCTTTTGAGGCATACCATCGGTTTTGAGTTGTTGTGTTTTCATTGTCATTTGTTTCTAGAAATTTTTTAATTTTCCTTTTGATTTCTTCAGTAACCTGTTTAGAAACGTGTTGTTTAATCTCCATGTGTTTGTGTTTCTTAGTTTTTTTTTTTCTTGTAATTGATATCTAGTCTCATAGCGTTGTGGTTGGAGAAGGTGCTTGATACAATTTCAGTTTTCTTAAATTTACTGAGGTTTGATTTGTGACCCAAGATGTGGTCTGTCCTGGATAATGTTCCATGTGAACTTGAGAAGAAGGTGTATTCTTCTGCATTTGGGTGAAATGTCCTGAAGATATCAATGAGATCCATCTCATCTAATGTATCATTTAAGACTTGTGTTTCCTTATTAATTTTCTGTTTTGATGATCTGTCCATTGGTGTGGGTGGTGTGTTAAAGTCTCCTACTATTACTGTGTTACTGTCAGTTTCTCCTTTTATGTCTGTTAGTGTTTGTCTTATGTATTGAGGGGCCCCTATGTTGGGTGCATAGATATTTACAGTTGTTATGTCTTCTTGGATTGATCCCTTGATCATTATGTAGTGTCTTTCCTTACCTCTTGTATCTTCTTTATTTTAAGGTCTATTTTGTCTGATATGAGGATTGCTACTCTAGCTTTGTTTTGCTTCCCATTTGCATGGAATATATTTTTCCATCCTCTCACTTTCAGTCTATATGTGTCTTTAGGTCTGAAGTGGGTTTCTTGTAGACGGCATATATATGGGTCTTGTTTTTGTATCCTTTCAGCCAGTCTGTGTCTTTTTTTTTTTTTTTTCAGTCTGTGTCTTTTGGTTGGAGCATTTAATCCATTTACATTTAAAGTAATTATGAGGGATAGTATGGGGAGGGAGGAGGGAGGAGGGGTCAGGATGGGGAACACATGTATACCTGTGGCAGATTCATTTTGGTATATGGCAAAACCAATACAATATTGTAAAGTTAAAAAAAATCTCTTAAAAAATAAATTTAAAAATTAAAAAAAGTAATTATTGATATATATGTTCCTATTGCCATTTTCCTACTTGTTTGGGGTTGATTTTGTAGATCTTTTTTCTTCTGTTGTATTTCTTTACTATATAAGTCCATTTAACATTTGTTGTAAAGCTGGTTTGGTGGTACTAAATTCTCTTTTTCTTTTCTGAAAAGCTTTTTATTTCTCCATCAATTTTGAATGAGATCCTTGCTGGGTACAGTAATCTTGGTTGTAGATTTTTCCCTTTCAGTACTTTAAATATATCCTGCCATTCCCTTCAGCAGTTTCTGCTGAAAGAACAGCTGTTAAGTGTATGGGGTTTCCCTTGTATGTTACTTGTTGCTTCTCTCTTTCTGCTTTTAATATTCTTTCTTTGTGTTTAGTCTTTGTTAGTTTGATTAATCTGTGTTTTGGTGTGTTTCTCCTTGAATTTATCCTGTATGGGACTCTTTGTGTCTCTTGGACTTGATTGACTATTTCCTTTTCCATGTTGGGGAAATTTTCAACTATAATCTCTTCAAAAATTTTCTCATACCCTTTCTTTTTCCCTTCTTCTTTTGGGACCCCTAACTTTCGAATGTTGGTGCATTTGATATGGCCCCAGAGGTCTCTGAGACTATCCTCAGCTCTATTTATTCTTGTTACTTTATTCTGCTCTTCAGAAGTTACTTCCACCATTTTATCTTCCAGCTCACTGATTCGTTCTTATGCTTAAGATATTCTGCTATTGATTCCTCCTAGAGTATTTTTAATTTCAGTAATTGGGCACAATCATTTTGAGCAATTACTGTGTACCTTCAAACATTTCATGACTATGTTAAATAAGCATGATCTGTGTGGTGTCATCTTAAAAATGACTTTATTTGTGCATTGTTTTGTTTCTTTAGATTTAGTCAGTGGAGGCATCCCTGGTAGCTCAGTTGGTAAAGAATCCACCTGCAGTGCAGGCGACCCTGGTTCATTTCCTGGGTTGGGAAGATCTGCTGGAGAAGGGATAGGCTACCCACTCCAGTAGCCTACTCCACTCTTGGGCTGCCCTTGTGGCTCAGTGGGTAAATAATCTGCCTGCAGTGTGGGAAACCTGGGTTTGATCCCTGGATTGAGAAGATCCCCTGAAGAAGGGAAAGGCTACCCACTCCAGTATTCTGGCCTGGAGAATTCCATAGACTGTATAGTCCATGGGGTCACAAAGAATCGGACAGGACTGAGTGACTTTCACTTTTACTTTCAGGCAGTGGGGCTAGTTCTGTGGCTGCCTCTGGATGAAAATTCTGAAAGGCCCTACTGACTTTCTGGTACCTCTTCAGTAATTGAAGGTCCTACAGCCCCTGTGGAAATCCCAGGTGGTGCTAGTGGTAAACAACCTGCCTGCCAAATGCATGAGACATAAGAGACACATGTTCGACCCCTGGGTCAGGAAGATCCCCTGGAGGAGGACATGGTAACCTATTCCAGTATTCTTGCTTGGAGAATCCCATGGTTAGAGGAGCCTGGCAGGCTACAGTTCATGGGGTCGAAAAGAGTCAGACATGACTGAAGCGACTTAGCACGTATGCACACTGCCTCCATAAGTTGCACAACTGAGCTGCATGCACATCAGTAACTAAAGTATCCAATCCAGTGCAATTGCTGACATCTTGAACTTGCTTTCTGGGGTTTGCTACATGCAAGGCAGCTGACTGTCATGAAAGTGGGGTGGCCAACCTCTAGCTCCTTGCTCATCATTTTGGTCAGTTTCTGCCTTCTCCAGGGTTGGCAAGGGCCCCAGGGGGAGGCAGGAGGATGACCGGGATTGTTGTGAGCTGGTATTGTTCCTTTCTGGAACTGGTGGATGTTTCAAGCAGTCTTTTCCTCTCACGGTTGCTTTAAGGGTTTCTTTAGAGATTCCTGTACACATATCCATTCCTCATTGCTGAAGCCTTCTCACCAGCAATTCTCTGGATGGCAGTAACTGCATCTCTATTTCTGCATTGTCACCTACAGCTTCTTCTTCCACCCTTAAGAAGGCAGGTTCTTAATTCCATCCTTTTTCCACTGAGTTTCCATTTTTTCTTCCAGGTAGTTCTCTTGAACGGAACCTTCTCTCGTGGCTTCCATCTGAGCTGCAGACATGTGAATTTCCTCACAAACTCCTTTTTTTCTTTCTCTACCCTGGTGGAATGGGGCCTGTTACTATCTTCATTGACAGAGGCAGAACCTGAGCTATTGGGCATGCACATAACTTCTTCAGGAGTTCACATCTAGCCAGTGATGAAGTCAAGATCTTAATCCAGATCCTGTGACCCCACAGCCCAAAGTTTGGACCACCTGAGTCATACTTTCAACTTAAAAAGTTAGTGTTATTGTTTTCCTTTATTGTCTAAGAAAAGATGCCTAAAGATTATGTACAATTCTTTTTCTTCTTGTATGTATTTTTTGGTGGCTTTTTTGTGGGGGAGGGTAATGAGGCTGACGCTTACTCCTTGGAAGGAAAATTATGACCAACCTAGAGAGCATATTAAAAAGCAGAGATGTTACTTTGCCAACAAAGGTCTGTCTAGTCAAGGCTATGGTTTTTCCAGTGGTCATGTATGGATGTGAGAGTTGGACTGTGAAGAAGGCTGAGCACCGAAGAATTGATGGTTTTGAACTGTGGTGTTGGAGAAGACTCTTGAGAGTCCCTTGGACTGCAAGGAGATCCAACCAGTCCATTCTAAAGGAGATCAGTCCTGGGATTTCTTTGGAAGGAATGATGCTAAAGCTGAAACTCCAATGCTTTGGCTGCCTCATGCGAAGAGTTGACTCATTGGAAAAGACACTGATGCTGGGAGGGATTGGGGGCAGGAGGAGAAGGGGATGACAGAGGATGAGATGGCTGGATGGCATCACTGACTCTATGGACATGAGGTTGAGTGAACTCCAGGAGTTGGTGATGGTCAGGGAGGCCTGGCGTGCTGTAGTTCATGGGGTCACAAAGAGTCAGACATGACTGAGTGACTGAACTGAACTGAACTGAATGAGGCTGAAAAAAGTTCTATTCATCTTCAATTAGTGGTCTCCTTCCCTCCTGCTTCTCCCTCCAAAAAGACCTCAGTATACAGAAAAACAGAACCAAATTCAACCACCAGACAGAAATCCCCCTGTCTTTTGCTGATGTCTGTTGGTCCGGCATCCTGGAACTAGACCCTTGGTCTCAGTGGTTCCCAGTTCCCTTCTCGGGGGCTCTCTCTGTGCCTCTTGCCCTTTCTGTGTGTTTCACACCAGTTCTCTCCAGCTCACACTTAGGTTTTTCTCCACTGTCACATCTTAATAGTCTAGTTTTGGATTCAGTTTATAAGGAGAATATATTACACTCCCTCAGTTTATATGGCATACCCTCTGTATCTGTGTACATATATATCTACTGTCCCAGGATTATTTCAAAGCCAAATTGATTAAGAAAGTGCTAGACTGTTAAGGAAGGATGAGCCTTGTCACTGCTTGGCTAGTTCATTGTTCTTGAATAAAAATGTTGGATAATCAAGTGCAAGCAAATCAAATATCAGCTAGTTTTTTGTTAATGTTCTAACCTCATTTAAAATCAATGAGATTTTATTAAATTAGAAGATCAAATAGGTGAAAATAAAATTGATCCATATATTTTTGCAAACATGAGTTTATGAAATCAAACTGCCAGTCTTATTGGCTTAGCAGTTTAAAAATATTTTTCATAGATTTTAGTTCTCTTGTGGTAATAGCTTGTCTATTTCAATGGTGTTGGGTCTCTTGTCAGATGCTTTCATTGTCATCAGCATTTTCTCTCTCCACTTAACACAAAGAAAATGTAACCCACCCCTCATCTTACTGCTTTCTTTACAAAAAAAGAGAGGAAGATTGAGAGCTATTTAGCCAATTTCTTATATCAGAGGAATCCTGTTCTTTTTTTTTTCTTCTTCATATTTTGTAGGCTGCAAATACATCTGAAGATGTAATTGTTGGTGAAAGGATTGTTTTTCAATTTTCCACTGTGTTTCTTTCCACCAATCTAATTATCTCTTTAACTCACCGTGGCTTTTATTTATAGCTTGTGACTTCTCTTCCAAACCTTCTAAGACTTTCCAGAATGGTTCTGTTTTTTAAAGCTACTGTGGATTGCCCGTATTTCTAGTTTTGGCAGTTAGAATCACGGAGATTTGGCTTGACTGCCCTCAGTTTTAACATCAACCATTGTTGGTGGTTGTCACTGAAAATCACATCACTGCTTTCCACCAGAGTTTTGGCAATCAAGCCAATTCTAGGTTTTTTTCCTGCCTGTGGCAAGATGACAGTTTCCTGATTTCCAGACATTGGAGCCTTTTTGAAGCTGCAACTGCTCTCAGGGAGAAACTTATTCTGTTGAAGGGTAGGGCGAGGTGAGAGTGAAAAATATGGTTAATAAAAGAATTTGTGGTAATTCAGACACGGAGGTGACTTTTTTTTTTCCTACACTCAGAAGAAAGATATGTATGAACATTTTTGTTGTTAGTGAAATATACCTAACATGAAATTTGCCATTTTTAAAAGTCTCATTCAAAGGCATTAAGTCCATTCCATTTTCAGAACTTATATAGATATCAGAGATTTTGAACTACTTGGATGACCAAGTTTGGTGAACACCTTTAAGGCACTTTTTGTATCATTATGTATTTCTTATTTATTCTTTAAAATATATTTTTTTATAATTGCCAAGATATGGAAGAAACCTGTGTCCATCAACAGATGAATGGATAAAGAAGACATAGTATATATACACTATGGAGAACTGCTAGCCATGAAAATAATGAAATTTTGCCATTTGCATCAACATGGATGGACTTGGATGGAATTACGCTAACTGAAGTAAGTCAGAGAGAGAAAGATGAATACTGTATGATATCACTTAATATATGGAACCTAAAAATATAACAAATGAGTGAATATAAAAAAAGAAACAGTCTCACTGAGAAGTAACTAGTGGTTACCAGTGAGGAGAGGGGAAGAGGGATGGATAATATAGAGCTAGGGGATTAAGAGGTACAAACTAATATGTATAAAATAAGTCATAAGGATATGTTGTAAAACATGTGGACTATAGCCAGTATTTTATAATAACTATAATGGAGGATAACCTTTAAACATTGTGAAACTTTACTGTGCACCTGTAACTTATATAACATTGTACATCAACTATTCTTCAGTATTTTTTTTTTTTTTTACTCATTTAACATGTATCTACTGAGTGTTTTTGCTAATGTAGGCTTCATTATAGTGATAGAGTGATAACTAGAAAGACACAAGGCTCATAGATTAGTGAGTTGGCTGGAGTGATTTACATCTCATTTACTTAATACACACATATTAGTACGTTATCCTTTTCAGAAAAATAAGCCAGTCTCCTTACTTTGATCTCTATTGCTAGCATTCTCTCAAACTCCATCCCAGTAATGTATTTGGATTATATTAGTCTAGTCTTTTTTTCTCCATAGATATTGTACTCTCTAGCCCTGTTTCATGGCTGTTTAAACAGAAATGCTATTATATTGTGTGTATGGCTGAACAAGTTGCTTTCCCCTCCCAGTTTTATTAAACTATAATTGACATACAGCACTGTGTAAATTTAAGGTGTACAGTGTAATGACTTGGTTTACATACATCATGAAATGATGATCACAGTAAGTTTAATTAATATCCACTGGCTCATATAGATAGTAAAAAAAGAAAAAATGTTTTTTCTTCTCTTGGGATGAGAACTCCTGGAATCTACTCTCTTAACAACTTTTAAATACACCATTGTTGTAGTTTAGTCGTTAAGTCGAATGCTACCTCTTTGGGTTCTCATGGTCTGTAGTCTGCCAGG
The DNA here is from genome assembly GCF_032452875.1 of Bos javanicus. Taxonomy (NCBI): domain Eukaryota; kingdom Metazoa; phylum Chordata; class Mammalia; order Artiodactyla; family Bovidae; genus Bos; species Bos javanicus. The sequence continues at coordinate 23,368,597 of NC_083892.1, forward strand.
CTCCTCTGTCCATGGGATTTCCCAGGCAAGAATACTGGAGTGGGTTGCCCTTTCCTTCTCCAGGGGATCTTCCCAACCCAGGGATTAAACCTGCGTTTCCTGCATTGGGAGGTGGATTCTTTACCACTGAGCCACCAGGGAAGCTCTATACAGCAGTGTTAGCTATTGTCATCCTACTGCATATTATATCCCTAATGCTTATTTATCTTTTAACTGGAAGTTTGTATAAAAGTACAAATTTATTTATATTTTTTCACCATGCTGTGCAGCACATGGGATCTTAGTTCCCTGAACAGGAATTGAACCCTTGCCCCCTGTTCTGGAAGCGAGGATTCTTTACTATTGAACTGCAAACCCAGAAGTACAAACCCAGAAGTTTGTACTTCTTGACCACCTACAATTTGCTCCTTTTGTCACTTTCCTCTTTCACTTTTATCAAGAGGCTCTTTAGTTGGAAAACTCAGCAGTGTCCACAGGACTGGAAAAGGTCAATTTTCATTCCAATCCCAAAGAAAGGCAATGCCAAAGAATGTTCAAACTACCATACAATTGCACTCATCTCACACACCAGCAAAGTAATGCTCAAAATTCTCCAAGCTAGGCTTCAACAGTATGTGAACTGTGAACTTCCAGATGTTCAAGCTGGATTTAGAAAAGGCAGAGGAAACATAGATCAAATTGCCAACATCTGTTGGATCCTTGAAAAAGCAAGAGAGTTCCAGAAAAACATCTACTTCTGCTTTATTGACTATGCCAAAGCCTTTGACTGTGTGGATCACAACAAACTGGAAAATTCTTAAAGAGATGGGAATACCACATCACCTTACCTGCCTCCTGAGAAATCTGTATGCAGGTCAGGAAGCAACAGTTAGAATCAGACATGGAACAACAGACCGGTTCCAAATCAGAAAAGGAGTGCCTTAAGGCTGTATATTGTCACTCTGCTTATTTAACTTCTATACAGAGTACATCATACGAAATGCTGGGCTGGATGAAGCACAAGCTTCACAAGCACATCCAAGCACAATCAAGGTTGCTGGGAGAAATACCAGTAACCTCCGATACACAGATGACGCCATCCCTATGGCAGAAAGCGAAGAAGAACTAAAGAGCCTCTTGATGAAAGTGAAAGAGGAGAGTGAAGAAGTTGGCTTAAAGCTCAACATTCAGAAAACTAAGATCATGGCATCTGGTCCCATCACTTCATGGGAAATAGATGGGGAAACAATGGAAACAGTGACAGACATTATTTTGGGGGGGTCCAAAATCACTGCAGATGGTGATTGCAGCCATGAAATTAAAAGACACTTGCTCCTTGGAAGAAAAGCTATGACCAACCTAGATAGCATATTAAAAAGCAGAGACATTACTTTGCCAACAAAGGTCTGTCTAGTCAAGGCTATGGTTTTTCCAGTAGTCATGTATGGATGTGAGAGTTGGACTATAAAGAAAGCCAAGTGCTGAGGAATTGATGCTTTTGAACTATGGTGTTGGAGAAGACTCTTGAGACTCTCTTGGACTGCAAGGAGATGAAACCAGTCCATCCTAAAGAAAATCAGTCCTGAATATTCATTGGAAGGACTGATAAGCTGAAACTCCAATACTTTGGCCATCTGATGCAAAGAACTGATTTGCTGGAAAAGATCTTGATGCTGAGAAAGCTGAGGGCAGAAGGGGATGACAATGAGATGGTTGGATGGCATCACTGACTTGATGGACATGAGTTTGAGCAAGCTCCAGGAGTTGGTGATAGACATGGAAGCCTGACATGTTTCAGTCCATGGGGTCACAAAGAGTCAGACACGACTGAGTGACTGAACTGAATTGAACTGATTTCTTGGGAATGAATCCAAAATTATTATATGTAAGCTTCAAACAAATGCTAGTTGAGTCCTTACCTCATGGTGGGATCAGTGAGCTAATATCTCCATCTCTCTGCCTCATTTGATCTTAACAACCATCTTGGATCAGAGGAAGAGGTAGGTGTTGCACACCACCCTCATTTTGTATTTGAGAAAATGGAGAGTCAGAGAGTTCAGGTGTTTTGTTGAAAGTCACACAGCTGGTAAGTAGAGTCACAACATCCTTCGGTCCCTGACCTTGACACATGGATGGCGACCATTTCACCAAGCTGCCTCTGACCGCTTGTTAATTCAGAGATTCAGAAAGAATTTGTTTCTAATGAGTTCAGTAATTGGGCCAGGCATCATGTGGTCACACATACAAATATAACATTGTAATTATGGTGAGTGTGTTTCACCAGAGAGGTCCATTGTTCTGTGAGAGGGCTTTGATCTGGTCCAACCTTCCTTCTGTCAGCTTCCCTGGGAAAATGATAATGAGTTGAACTTGAAGGACATAGAGAAATTAACCAGGTAAAGAAGAAGAGAAGAGAATTCTGGGCAGAGGGAGCAACATGCACGACAATTGTAATCGGAGGGAGAGCACAGAGCTTTGAGAAACCCAGGACTCTGGTATGACTTCTGGTACACAGATACGAAGAGGGGAAGTGGGTGAGGCAAGTGGGGAGTGATGGGGTTCCTGCAGGCAGGGCCCAGGGCTAGTGATGCCAGATATGGTTTGTGGTCCTTATTCTGAGAATACTAGGGAACCATCAAATTATTCTAAGCAGGAAGTGTGGTGTTTGTATTTCTACAAGATGTCAGGCATACTAAGAACATATTGAACACAGATCAGAGTGGATGGTGGAGGTTGTTGCATTATTTGGAGAAATGTTGGTGGCTTGGATAAAGCTGCTGGTGGTGGAGATGCGAGAGAAGTGAATTGGTTTCACAGTTGCTGTTAAACAGGTAGAGTCAGCAGGTCTTGGAGCTGCATTGAATTTGGGCAGGGAGGGAGGGAGAAAGAATATGAGTGAGTAATGTTTCTAGGTTTTCTGGCTTGGGCAGCTAAATGGGAGGTGGTGATAGCTGAGGGAGGGTAGACAGGAAAATAGCAAGACTTGGGGAGAAAGATCAGGAAGTTGGTATTAATGTGCAGAGTTTTGAGCATTGGGTAGTTGATTTCTGAAGGGCCCTCCAGCTTCATAGTCTGATGGTTGAGGAGTCATGAACATCTTCTCAGGCATCAGACATGGACTTGAGCCCATGCTCTGAAATTTCTGGCAGCTTCGAGTCTGTCCCCTGAGCCTCACTCAGTCTCCTTTTGGGTCAAAGGGCTACTATCCATACCTGCCCTAAGGCACTGAGAGGATTAAATTAAAAATGTGTGTGAAGCAGTTAATGCAGTGTTCTGCAGATGGTAAGTACTCAATCTACATAGATCTTTATCATTATCACCATTGTTAGTATTCTGAAATGATTTGTAACTAAATACTGGAGGACCTCTAGGCAGGATAGATAATTCTTTACTTTTTCAGTATGTACCAATTAAACCTTCTTCCTGACTTTAACATTGGACTCCTTGAACAATACGATCTTGTCCCACGTAAAGGACATTGTATTACAAATAAATCAGGCAAACAGTCGCCTTTGAATGCGTGTTGTACAAGAGCCACAATACATAATTGTAAAGGTCATGGGTGTCAGTTTTTAATTTAATTTTTTCCTTTAATAGTTCAGATCAAATTCTTGATTACATGAAGTTATCCAAAAAGAAAAAAAAAAAAAAAAAACACCCCGTAATTTCAGAGGCTGGTTTCTGTCTCGAGTGACAGCCACATGACTCCTGTAAGAGGATGCTCTCAGCAGAATGAATGGGAAAAATTACTTTTATGAATGCCACATTCTCCTGGGAAGATCCCACCTCTGACATGTATCAAGAAGGAGCTGCCAGATTATTCTCTTCTCCATGCTTTCTGAATTAAAAGCAATTCAAACATTGCTGGCTGAGGTTGAAACTTCGAGGCTGTTAAAAATGTCACATAAAATATGAAGGTGCCTATTGGAATAGGGTAATTTTCCTTCTAGAATTCGCATAGGTAAAGCCATCTGATTTTCAGAGAGTGTAATATAGTTTCACTAAATAAATATATGCCAAAGCTTCTATGTCTTATCTCTGTTTGAAAGAAATATCTTTTATAAGAAGAAAAATATTGGGTGTTTGGAGAACAGATGTTAGCAATGGTGTAAGTATTGCCTGAGTCTTAGATGGAAAAATAGAACAACATGCATTCAAAATCAGAGGTGGGGAAGGGATTGTGCCCAGACTTTATTCACCTTGCAGATGTGTTTGGCCCATGTGAGGATTGGAAAGACATTCCTTGGTAGCAACAGTAGAGTGAAGCTGAGCGTCCCACTTTGGCCGGCTTGTATTCACTCTCTTCTGTACCCCGTTTTCTTACCTGCCTGACCCTTCAGGAATTTGACTCTGAAACCCTTCCCTATGTCTATTCTTTTAAGCCTGGGATATGCCACCCCTAGGAGTACCTGGTACTGTATGGGTTACATGGTGCATCTTCTTGGCGTGTTGATTTTACAACATGATATGGAGGAAGTATCTTAATATTAAGACAAAATATGGAATAGGTTTGAAAATTTGCATGATTTTCCTTGTTAAAAAAATAATATTTAAGACTTCAAAACCATCAAGTTTGTGACTGAAAGGGTTGACTCCTGAATCTATTGTTCATTCTCCTTAGGCCATAAAGGAGACTTATTTGGAAAAGTTTGGGATGCATTGTCCTAGTCATGGAATTAGAGCTGGAAGTGGCCTTGAAAATTTTAACAGTTAGGATTCTTGGCTGCATGCGACAGAAACCCAACTTACTGCCTCAAGCAAAAGAGGGAATTTATTGGCTTGCAAAACTGAAAAGTCCAAGTTGGATGTGATTATATCCAGGTTCTCAGAAATATGTCATCATAAGGCAGTCTCTATGAATAATCTATTTATTCTCTCTTTCTATCCATCTATCATTTGTGTATTGTCTGTCTGTGGCTCCTTCTGTCATCTCTTGTCTATCTGTCTGTCATCATCATCATTTCTGCTTTTCTCTGTTTTTTCTTTATTCTTGGGCAGAATCTCACAGTGTGATAGCAATGCTAAGGATTGTGTTCAAAAGTTATCAATATCAATGGCAATTTTGGCCTTTTTGTCACATAATTCCATCAAAAAGCTATCCTACAGATGAATGGACAAAGATGATGTGGTTTATATATATATATGTGTGTGTTTTATATATATATATATATATGTATACATATACATATATATGTGGTATGTATATATATTTATGTATATGTGTGTAAATATATATTTTTGTGTGTGTGTGTGTATGTAGCCTGGTGGGCTACAGTCCATAGAGTCACTAAGAGTCAGAGACGACTGAGCAACTGAGCACGCATGCACTGTATTTCCATATATATGTATATTAGAATCATTGCATCAATTCCCACAAAAGTAACATATTTGATTTTGTTTGGAACTGCATCAAATCTATGGTCTGATTTGTAGGAGAAGTGGCAACTTTACTCTTTCAATCCGTGAATGTGGTATATTCTCCCATCTCTTCAAATGTCTTAATTTACCTCAGTAATGTTTTCTAATTTTCTGTGTACAGGTTATGCACATCTTTTGCTAGGTTTGGCCCTAAGTATTTGCTGATACTGCAAATGGTATGTTTAATAAAGTTTTTCATTTTCTAATCATTTGTTACTAATATATAGAGATACAGTAGATTTTTTGGATATTGTCCAAAGTCTGTTTCATTTCTTGTAATTTGTATATTCTTTTGGATTTCTAATGTATATGAACCAGTGAACTGTGAATAAGACCGTTTTATTTCATTTTCTTGTCTTACGGCACTTTATCTCCTACATATTGTTGGATTACAGTGGGGATAGCAAGTTCTTCGGAGAAGGCAATGGCACCCCACTCCAATACTCTTGCCTGGAAAGTCCCATGGACAGAGGAGCCTGGTAGGCTGCAGTCCATGTGGTCGCTAAGAGTCGGACACGACTGAGCGACTTCACTTTCACTTTTCACTTTCATGTATTGGAGAAGGAAATGGCAACCCACTCCAGTATTCTTGCCTGGAGAATGCCAGGGACCGGAAAGCCTGGTGGGCTGCGGTCTATGGGGTCGCACAGAGTCAGACACGACTGAAGCGACTTAGCAGCAGCAAGTTCTTGTTTCTTATTTCAGAGAGGAAACTTTCAACATCTCACATTTAATTATAATTGCTGTAGGGTTTTTAAGTTGTTCTTTATTAGATAAAGGAAATATATCAGTACTTTGCTTATAAATAATCATGAGTGGGTATTGTATCTCAGGAAAAGGTTTTTATACATCTGTTATGATTTTCCTTTTTTTCTGTTAATGTGGTGAGTTGCATTGATTTTTAAAAAACATATTGAGATATGTTATTATGTTAATTAGTTGGATACATGTGATAATTTTTATTTAATATATTTACATCCGTGCCTGTTAGATTGCTTTGTAATGTTCCTGTCTTGTACTTGTAATGCTAGATTTCCGTATTTGTTTAAGGTTGCTGCTGCTGCTGCTGCTAAGTCACTTCAGTCGTGTCTGACTCTGTGTGACCCCATAGACGGCAGCCACCAGGCTCCCCCATCCCTGGGATTCTCCAGGCAAGCACACTTGAGTGGGTTGCCATTTCTTTCTCCAATGCATGAAAGTAATGCTAGCCAAAAAAGTTCTGGAGAAGGCAACGGCAACCCACTCCAGTACTCTTGCCTGGAAAATCCCATGGACAGAGGAGCCTGGTAGGCTGCAGTCCATGGGGTCCCTGAGTTGGACATGACTGAGCGACTTCACTTTCACTCTTCTCACAGTCATGCATTGGAGAAGAAAATGGCAACCCACTCCAGTGTTCTTGCCTGGAGAATCCCAGGGATGGGGGAGCCTGGTGGGCTGCCATCTATGGGGTCGCACAGAGTCGGACATGACTGAAGTGACTTAGCAGCAGCAGCAGCCTAAAAAGTTGGCATGTACTCCTGATTTTTTGTTTGTTTGTTTTTTATTTTTCTTTTTATTTTCAGTAAGGTTTTGTGTGATATGTTAATTATATAGATGATTGTAAGAATTCACTGATGCATCTATCAGGACGTGAAGATTTCTGTATTTGGAAGTTTTAATTTCTATTTAACTTCCTAATTGATATAGAACTATTCAGGTTTACCATATCTTCTTGAATCTGTGAACATTAGTAATACAATAGCCAGTTATTTTACTGGCAACCAACTCCAATATTCTTGCCAGAAGAATCCTCATAGACAGAGGACAATGGTGGGCTACAGTCCATGAAGTCAAAAAGAATCAGACACAACTGAATGACTAACACTTTCACTTTACTATCAAAACTAAGTTTATTTGGGACTAGCCAGATCAGATCAGATCAGATCAGTCACTCAGTCGTGTCTGACTCTTTGCGACCCCATGAATTGAAGCACACCAGGCCTCCCTGTCCATCACCAACTCCCGGAGTTCACTGAGACTCAAATCCATCGAGTCAGTGATGCCATCCAGCCATCTCATCCTCCGTCGTCCCCTTCTCCTCTTGCCCCCAATCCCTCCCAGCATCAGAGTCTTTTCCAGTGAATCAACTCTTCGCATGAGGTGGCCAAAGTACTGGAGTTTCAGCTTTAGCATCATTCCTTCCAAAGAAATCCCAGGGCTGATCTCCTTCAGAATGGACTGGTTGGATCTCTTTGCAGTCCAAGGGACTCTCAAGAGTCTTCTCCAACACCACAGTTCAAAAGCATCAATTCTTCAGCCCTCAGCCTTCTTCACAGTCCAACTCTCACATCCATACATGACCACAGGAAAAACCATAGCCTTGACTAGACGAACCTTTGTTGGCAAAGTAATGTCTCTGCTTTTGAATATGCTATCTAGGTTGGTCATAGCTTTCCTTCCAAGGAGTAAGCGTCTTTTAATTTCATGGCTGCAGTCACCATCTGTAGTGATTTTGGAGCCCAGAAAAATAAAGTCTGGCACTGTTTCCACTGTTTCCCCATCTATTTCCCATGAAGTGATGGGACTGGATGCCATGATCTTAGTTTTCTGAATGTTGAGCTTTAAGCCAACTTTTTCACTCTCCACTTTCACTTTCATCAAGAGGCTTTTGAGTTCCTCTTCACTTTCTGCCATAAGGGTGGTGTCATCTGCATATCTGAGGTTATTGAGATTTCTCCCGGCAATCTTGATTCCAGCTTGTGTTTCTTCCAGTACAGGGTTTCTCATGATGTACTTTGCATATAAATTAAATAAACAGGGTGACAATATACAGCTTTGATGAACTCCTTTTCCTATTTGGGACCAGTCTGTTGTTCCATGTCCAGTTCTAACTGTTGCTTCCTGACCTGCATACAAATTTCTCAAGAGGCAGATCAGGTGGTCTGGTATTCCCATCTCTTTCAGAATTTTCCACAGTTTATTGTAATCCACACAGTCAAAGGCTTTGGCATAGTCAGTAAAGCAGAAATAGATGCTTTTCTGGAACTCTCTTGCTTTTTCCATGATCCAGCAGATGTTGGCAATTTGATCTCTGGTTCTTCTGCCTTTTCTAAAACCAGCTTGAATATCAGGAAGTTCACGGTTCACATATTGCTGAAGCCTGGCTTGGAGAATTTTGAGCATGACTTTACTAGCGTGTGAGATGAGTGCAATTGTGTGGTAGTTTGAGAAAGGCATTGCCTTTCTTTGGGATTGGAATGAAAACTGACCTTTTCCAGTCCTGTGGCCACTGCTGAGTTTTCCAAATTTGCTGGCATATTGAGTGCAGCACTTTCACAGCATCATCTTTCAGGATTTGGAATAGCTCAACTGGATTCCATCACCTCCACTAGCTTTGTGTGTAGTGATGCTTTCTAAGGCCCACTTGACTTCCCATTCCAGGATGTCTGGCTCTAGGTCAGTGATCACACAATCGTGATTATCTGGGTCATGAAGATCTTTTTTGTACAGTTCTTCTGTGTATTCTTGCCATCTCTTCTTAATATCTTCTGCTTCTGTTAGGTCCATACCATTTCTGTCCTTCATCGAGCCCATCTTTGCATGAAATGTTGCTTTGGTATCTCTGATTTTCTTGAAGAGACCTCTAGTCTTTCCCATTCTGTTGTTTTCCTCTATTTCTCTGCATTGATCGCTGAAGAAGGCTTTCTTTTCTCTTCTTGCTATTCTTTGGAACTCTGCATTCAGATGTTTATATCTTTCCTTTTCTCCTTTGCTTTTCGCTTCTCTTCTTTTCCCAGCTATTTGTAAGACCTCTCCAGACAGCCATTTTGCTTTTTTGCATTTCTTTTCCACGGGGATGGTCTTGATCCCTGTCTCCTGTACAATGTCACGAACCTCATTCCATAGTTCATCAGGCATTCTATCTATCAGATCTAGGCCCTTAAATCTATTTCTCACTTCCATTGTATAATCATAAGGGATTTGATTGAGGTCATACCTGAATGGTCTAGTGGTTTTCCCTACTTTCTTCAATTTAAGTCTGAATTTGACAGTAAGGAGTTCATGGTCAGAGGGTGTGCTTCCTGCTGGATAGTAAAGTAGGCAGCATCTTCTTGTAGGAAATGTGTGTTGCATGCGTGTATGCATAAGTCTCTTCCTGTTTGAAGTAATTGTCAATGTATGGCTGGGTATGAGAACTTTCCCTCCAGGCCTGTTTGGTCTCTAATTTTAGCTGCGTGAGTGCTAAGTTGCTGCAGTTGTGTCAGACTCTGACCCTCTGGACTGTAGCCCGCCAGGCTCCTCTGTCCATAGTATTCTCCAGGCAAGAATACTGGAGTGAGTTGCCATGCCCTTCTCTAGGGGATCTTCCCGACCCAGGTATCTGGCCACCTCTGTTACATCTCCTGCTTTGGCAGGCGGATTCTTTTCCATTAGTACCAGGTGGGAAGTCCCCAATTTTAGCTGAGGACTTTTTAATTAATGTCATAGACTTGTTTTCAAATTTTTGTTGTTCTAGGAGTGTTTTCATTAATCTGAATTCTCAAAGTGTTCTTAATATTCTCACAATCTCTTTTAAACATCTATAGGATTTTTAATGCTGTTGCTGTTTTTTGCTTTTTTATTGAGGTATAATTGACTTACAGTATTATGTTAGTTTCAGTTGTACACGTAGTGATTCAGAATTTTTATAGATTAAATTTCATTTAAAGTTATTATAAAATACTGGCTGTATTCCCTGTACTGTACAATATATCCATGTAGATAATTTATTTTACCTCTTAATCCTCTATCCCATCTTATCGTGCTTTCTTTCCCTCTCCACATGTATATATGAAATTCTATATATAATATATAGAGTTATATATATAATATATGACTTCCCTGGTGGCTCAGATGATTAAGAATCTGCCTCCAATGCAGGAGACCTGGGTTCAGTCCCTGGGTCAGGAAGATCCCCTGGAGGAGGAAATGGCAACCCACTCCAGTATTCTTGCCTGGGATAATATATATGGATATGTGGATATGGATATATATATATATATATATGAAATTATATATATTTATATATGTATATATGGAAATGGATTATATATATATCTGTGTATATATGGAATTATATATATACACACTACATCTTCTTTACCCACTCATCTGTTAGTGGACACTTAAATCATTTTCATATCTTGATGTCTTATGAATAATGTTGCTATGAACATTGAGGGTTTATGTATCTTTTCAAACCAGTGGTTTTGTTTGGTCAGACATATGTATATATATATAGGAGTGGACTTGCTAGATCGTATGGTAGTTCTATTTTTAGTTATTTGAAGAACCTCCATACTGTTTTCATAGAGGCTGCACCAATTTATGTTTCCTCCCAACGGTGTACAGGGGTTCCCTTTTTACCACATCCTTGCCAGCATTTGTTATTTGTAGAATTTTTGATGATAGCCATTTTGACAGCTGTGAGGTGACATCTCATTGCAGGTTTGATTTGCATATCTCTGATTATTAGTGATTGAAGTTGAGCATCTTTTCATGTGACTGTTGGTCTTCTGTACATCTTTTTGGAAAAATGTCTATTCTGGTCTTCTACCCATTTTTAAAGAATGAGTTATTTGTTTGATATTGAGTTGTATGAACTATTTATATATTTTGGACAGTAACCCCTCATTGGTCATATTATTTGAAAATATTTTCTTCCATTCAACAACTTGTCTTTTTGTTTTATTGATGGTTTCCTTTGCTGTGCAAAATCTTTTAATTAGGTCCCATTTGTTTATTTTGGTTTTACTTCTTTTGCCTCAGGAGACTGATTTTTTTGTGACTTGATGCTCCTTTTGCTCTTGACATTGTAATTTATGCTCTTACTCTTTTTTCTTGACTGTCTGTTAGGTGTTTATGAACTTGCATGGGTTTTTTTGGTTTGTTTTCGAAGAACTACCTTCTTTGATTTTCTCTATTTTAGTATTAAATTTGCTTTAATTATTTAGTTTCTTCTGTTTCAGTTTACTTTTTAAAAATTTTTTGAACTAAATTATAGATTATTGTTTTCAGCTTTTCTTCTTCTCTAGTAGGTGCATTTAAGGTTATAAATTTCCCTCCAATTACAGCATGAGCTGCATTCTACCAATTTTATTTTTATTAAGATTCAGAGGAAACTATTTTCTAATTTCTATGTTAATAAGTTCTTTCACCATGGTTATTTACAGATATATTGCTTAGTCCTTAAACATTTCTAATTTCCTAGATTTTATTTAATTATTGATTTTTTTGCTGAATTCTAATGTAGTCAAACATTATACTCAAATTATATTTGCTTGGACTTACTTTATGATCCAGAATATGATAAATTTTAATAAACACATGCATTTGAAAATTTTTTGTTTTATTATGTCATTGTTAAGTAAAGCATTCTGTATATTTCATTTAGGTAACTAGTGTTAGTCATGATAAGATTTAAAAACTTTTTTCTGGTGTTTTGCTTTGCTTGTTTTACTATTTACTGTTAGTTACTGAAAAAGTTTGTTAAAGTCTTATATTGTATTTATGTGTTTGTTTATTTCTTCTTTTAGGCATATATTTTTTGCTTTATATATTTGGTGGTATGCTATTTGTTGCAGACTAATTTAAAATGTTTGTGTCTTCTGGGAGAATTGGTCATTTTATTTGTATGAGATATACTTCTTTATCTTTAGTTACATCTCTTGCTTTAAAGTCTACCTTGCCTTTTATAACTATAGCTACATCAAGATTTAGTGTTTGCAAGATGTAAGTTTTTCCAGCCCTTTACAGTCAGCCTTTATGTGTTCTTATATTAAAGGTATGTCTCATAAAATCAGTGTATAGTTTTTTATTTTAATTCAGCATACCTTAAAGAAGTGCATTTAAACTGTTTATATTTAATTTAATTACTGAGATGCTGTTTTTACATAAATATTTAATTTTAATTTTCCCAGTGTTTTATATTTCTTTCTCTTTCTATGTTTGATTACTTTTTCATTAGCTCAACATTTTATAAAAATATCGCATTTGCCCCTTCTGTTAGTTTATGGATTCCCTAGGGGTTAAACATGAATCTTTGAATTGTTAATAGCCTAATATTAATCAGTTCACAAATAATACTAGGATTATGGAATACTTTAAGTTCTTCTACCCCTCTAGCCTTTATGTTATTGTTGTCATGTATTTGAATTCTGGCCCAGCAGGAAAGAATCCTTCTGCAGTGCAGGAAACCCAAGTTCCATCCCTGGGTCATGAAGATCTGGAGGAGGTAATGGCAACCCACTCCAGTATCCTTGCCTGAAAAATCCCGTGGACAGGGGTTGGACACAACTGAGCAAGTGAATCATATGACATATACTACAAAACTTTATACTTACTGTACATGTTTCAGTAAGTTAATTCTCATATTTAAACTTTAAAATTCCTTTCTACATTTCTTGTTTCTGTGTGAGATTATTTTCCTTCTTCCTGAATAATCTCTTATAGTATTTTCTTGGTGAAGGTTTGTTGGCACTAAGTTTTCTGAAGTGTTGTATGTTTGGAAATATTTTTATTTCATCTTTATTCAGTTAATCCATTTCATTTATTTCACTTAATTCTTTAGTGGAGGATATTCTCTCTAAGTATAAAATTTTAGGTTGATGGTTGTTTCTTTCTCTACTTTCAAGGTGGCATTCTACTGTGTTTGGTTTTCACTGTTTTATTGGAAAATCAGCTGCTCGTCTAAAGTTTACTCCTTTGAAGATGTACCCTCAACTGCATGCTTTGAGATTTTCTATTTCTTTCATTTGCAGTCATTTAAATATGAGATATGTAGGTGTAGTTTTCTTTGTTGGTGTCCTTTGTATCACTTCTTTAATGGCTTCAATGCCATTCATCAGTTTTAGAAAATTCTGAGTTATTACCTATTCAAATATTGATCTGGGCCTGTTCTTTCTATTTTGCTCTTTGAGATCTCAAATACAATACATGGTAATCATTTTTGTAGGCCTCCCAGGAGGCTCAGTGGTAAAGAATCCACCTGCCTTTGCAGAAGCCATGGGAAATATAGGTTCAATCCCTGGGTTGAGAAGATCCCCTGGAGGAGGAAACAGCAACCCATTCCAGGTTGCCTAGAAAATCCCATGGACAGCAGAGCCTGGCAGGCTACAGTCCATGGGGTAGCAAAGAGTTGGACACGACTGAGCATGTAGATATAGACATAGATAGATCTTTCATTTTCTTTTATGTACTTGCCACCTCGTTTTGCTTTTTGTGCTTTATTTTGAGTATTTCTACTCATGTGTCTTTCAGCTCTCTTCACTTATGTCCCATCTGCCATTTAACCTGCCTTCTGTGTTCTAAATTTCAGTTATTGTAGTTTTCAGCTCTAGAATTTCCATTTTACTTTTTAAAATATATTTCAGTTATTTGGTCAACTTGTCTAACATCTATTTTATTGGGCATTCTGATCACAGTTTAAAATCTGAGTCTTGTAACTCCAATAACTAAGTCACTAGTGGGTTTCTTTTTATCGCTTAGTTATTTCTCATGGATACTACTTTTTGATACATCTGGTGATTTCAGTTTAATGTTGGTTATTATGGATGTCAAATTGTAGAATTTCTGGATGGTGTTCCTGCTCTTCAGAGAAGATTCACCTTTTTCTTTAGCAGGCAGCAGAGGACAGATCATCTCATACCATCATGGTTAGAGCTGACTTGAAGTTGGATTGAATTCTTTATAAGGCCCCATCTACCTTTTGTTCAACCTTAATCCTGGGGTCCCGACTTAGAGCTTATCACATTTCATAGAACTGGTCCCCTTGGCAGATCTTCAAATCTAATTTTTGTCTCTCTAGCATGGTGAGACTGTCAAAACCCCTTTTTATCTCTTTTAGTTTGGCTTCTTAACCTTCTTTTCTGTGACATTTATAGATAAATGCCTCAGGAAGAAAACTGATACTGAGTATGGGTCTCAGATCTCTGCTCTTTCCTTCTGTCTCTGATCTTTGCTCCTCAAGTTCTGGCTAACTTGGCAACCCTCAACTCCAGCTTATTTTGACCAGAGCCCTGTGCAATTACCTGTATCTTTTTTGGTGTCTATCCCTTGTTAACCTACTTATCCTTTCTGCTTCCTAACTTGTGGCAAGAACTGACAGATGTCCTGTCAACATCAGCGTTCAGAAAGTTGGGCTCACCTCAGTGAGCTTTCCTTTTCACTGGGGTCTGGATTTTAAATTTTGGCTTCCACAGAAACTCTGATGCTTTCAAGCAAATGACTTTTGATATGTTACTGATTTCTTTTTTATCATCGTTCTTGGTGGGAATGTTGGTCTCTTACAAGCTCCTATGGTGTAGAAGACACTGGATGCTTTGAATTTGATATTATACTCAGATGTCCTGCCTTTGGTTTAATAGTGCTGGTCAATATGAGCTCATTGCTGCCACTGAGCAACCAATTATGGCATTGCGAAAATGAACTATGTATTATAAATGACTAGCATTTTGGAGTTTATAGTGGTTCCCATTCATTACCAGTTTTTATTTTTATTGCAATATTATAAAATGAGAATCATTTTCTTCATTCTGTAAATGAGGTAATGTCTTTTAGGAGTGATGAAATGGTTTATTCAGGATCATACAGTGAAAAAGTACATTGTTTGGACTCAAAACAAAGCCATCTACGTAGCAAATTTTTCTCCTTCATCTTCGTTACTTTTCTTGAAAGAAGATTCTAGATAAGGAAGAATGCCCAAGTATTGGTATTTATTTGTGTCCTTAATCTCAGGCAATATAATATGATGAACTGGTTCTCAGACTCTGATGCTGAGATCCACATTCAAATTTAAAATATTTCATTAAGTTATGATATGATTCTTTGCAAGCTACTTTGTTAATCTCCTAACTTTGTCATCTTTAAAGTATGGATAATAAATTGTGCCTTATTTTCAGGTAAGTTAGGAATGGCAAAAGAACTAACACATGTGGGGACCTTGGAAAACCATGTACCATCCAACACGAGCTGTTATTAGGTGTTATATTTAATATTTAATACTAATGTTAGTATTGTTTTTCCTATTGTTGTGACTGGTGCTTCTTGACCATTCCCAGTGCTCCCTATATTTTCATTTTCTTCCAAGTCTTCCCCTGTAATAGTCAATGATAGGTTTGCAGAGATCCAAAAGTACTGCTCAAAAACCATTCAGATGCTTGCATTTTATTGCCAGTGACAACTATGCTTTGTTGTCGATGGGTAGAACCATGAATAACAGCCAGAATCCTAGATTCCTAGAAAACAGTGTTACTCAAACTGTAAATTTCTTTATGCAAGGCGGGAGAAACCACAGGCCCTCGAGGATATTGGCTGGAACAAGGGATTTCCTATTTTGTCATCTTTTGGCTGCTGTCTGAAAGCCACGTCATTCTCTGTTGGGGAAGCTGTCCATTGCGTCCCATATCCTGTCATCACAGAAGTGACAGAGGGTGTGTGACATCCTGGGATAAAGGAGAGGTTTTTGATATAATTGCATGGTGAGCTTGGGCTAGATGGAAGGGACAGGGACATCAGCCTGCCATTTTGTGCCAGAGTGGGACTAGTGATGTAAACCATCAAATTCAAGGGAGAGTTCAAAACTCTTTCAATTCCAACACGGAAGAGGCACACAGTCCAGCTTTTTTTAATCTCTGACAATGCAGACAGTGGTCACAGAGCTCCTAGAAGAAGTGAGTCTTGGTGTTGAGTGCATCTCCAAATATGGAAGCATGGATATGATATTGTATAAGTCAGTTTATACTGAGACATGCTGCAGTAACAAACTGCCCCAAAGTCCCTGGCTTAACAACCACAAAGATTTATTTCTCACACTTCATGTCCATTTTGGGTTTCCTGTAATTATGCTACATAACTTATTTGCTCTAGAATTCAGGCTAAGAGAGCTGCTGTATCAATAGTTTTATGGCAGAGAGATAAGAGGACATAGCAGCTGAATGCTGTAGGTACAAATGACTTAAAGTTTAAGTGTTTATGTGAAACTTCCACTTTTATTTTATTGGCCAAAGAAAGTCACACAGACAGTTTTGACATCAGTGGTGTTAGTTGCTCAGTCGTGTCCACTCTTTGTGACCCCATGGACTGTAGCCCACCAGGGTCCTCTGTCCATGAAATTCTCTAGTCAAGAATACTAGAGTCCCTTCTCCAGGGGATCTTCCCAACCTGGGGATCAAACCCCAGTGTCCCACATTGTAGGCAGATTCTTTACCATCTGAGCCACCAGGGAAGCCCAACATCAGTGAGGTGGAGAAAAATAAGCCTTCCACAGGAGAAGCAGTGAAAACTGAGCAATCATATAATCTACAAGGACACATTCACCCACAAAAAAGGGGACTCGATGCCCCAGGATGGCTTGAGTGGAGGAATCTGATCATTGACTGCTGGCATTTGGGAAGCGCTGAGCCATATAAGGTTCTGAAGCATCCCGATGTTTGCCTCCAGTCCTCTCTTGGAGCCGTGATTGTGTATGATATAGTCTCATGCAGAGACCTGTATACATCAGGAATGCTCACCTATCTTACTCCTTCACCATTTCCCTGGACATTGAGTTGAGATTGTTGATTCCATAGCACAGGTATTAACGTATGTGACCTCTTGAATGAGCAAATAAAGGCTTTCTGGAAGAATCCAAGTATAATCTTGGTGGTGGTGTATATGAAACAGAGAGGTCCTGTGCAATTTGAATACCCCAGTTGTAGGAGTCTCTTCAATGAGGATACGTTGCCATTTTAGTTTTCACAGAGCAGGCTGGAGCCACAATTTTCCTGAGCTTTGCCTTTTTTTTTTTTTTTTGTAGCTGCAGTCTTGAAGTGAGATGATGATGGTGTTATAAGTGGTTTCCATGCCACCCACATTCAGAGCCTCATTGTTACTTTAAAGTACCATTTCTTTTTAAAACTCTCTGCCTTTCAAAGGTTCTTTCTCTGCTGGCTGGATTTTGTAGGGCTTGCCCTCATAGTGAGCTCTTACTCATTCTTTTCTGTTAATATACCAAAAAAAAAATGTCCCCAGTTAAATATTTATCACAAGTCTTATATAACCTTCAGAGACAAAAGATAAACTGGAAGGAAACAAAATTTAAATTACCTTTGATTCTGTGACCCAGAGATAACCATTGTTCTTGTTTTAGTGGCTAACCTTTCAGACTTTTGTCCGTGAATCATCACCAACAACACAGATCATATTACCTGCATTATATGTGGATGCTGACAGCACAAGCTGGCCTCATTGCTCATATCTTGGTGGTCTTAGGCAGGTTATTCCAACTCTCCAAATGCATTTCTTCAGCTGTAAAGTGGTGGTTTTACTTTCTCATATGGTTGTTAGGATTGAGTGAATTATTCTGTTACAAAGTTCTTAGAATACCTCCTAACATATTAAATTCTTAATGTTGACAGGTATATTTTTTCTGGATAGTCTACATATTATTATATTTCTGTATCCATATATCTATAGTCATACCATCCTTTTTGATGAAATAATTGTTACAATAGCACTGTATAACATGGTTCTTTTAATCAATTTTATATGGTAGAATATTCAGAATGCTTTCAGTATTTTATTGTTATTGAAAAATATACCCTTAAATATTTAACTAGGAGAAATCCTTAGAATTTGGGTTACTGGGCCCAATACATGACCAGTTGTACACTTTCTGCTATAAATTCCCTGGTACTTTCTCATTTGCCCGAAGCCTCTGAGTCCACTATAGCTATGAATTCATACAGCTTTAGTATTTTTCTTAATGATACTTATCAGATAAATGGGAACAACTGCTACATTTTAATACAGATTTATTTTAATTCTAGTCAAAGTGAGTGTGTAAAACATACACTCAATTTAGTATGTTTTGTTAGAAATTTTTTACCAAATTTCTTTGTTAGAAATTTTTTGGCCTTTTTGTGGGAATCTCACCACTTATTTAAATCTCTTGTCCATTTTTCTATTGGTTAGTCATACGTCTCTCTCTTAGTCTTTTTCCCACTCTCTCTCTTCCCTTCTTTCTCTCTCTGATAGAAATAATTTTCCTAATTTTAAGTGCAATATGCATCATTGGAATATCAAAATATATAAAGAGGAAAAATGAAATTTCCCTTGAAACTATACCCTAAGGCAGTTTTTCTATACAGTTTGGTATCTGTCTTTCAGGTGTCTGTCTTGCTATTGGTTCTCAACGTTTAGTGTGCATTTAGAATGTCTTGGAGGGCTTGTTCAAACACTGATTTCTGCATCTCATTTCTGAAGTTTATGATTCAGTAGGTGTGGGGTATGGAGAAGGCAATGGCACCTCACTCCAGTACTCTTGCCTGGAAAATCCCATGGACGGAGGAGCCTGGTAGGCTGCAGTCCATGGGGTTGCTAAGAGTCGGACACGACTGAGCGACTTCACTTTCACTTTTCACTTTCATGCATTGGAGAAGGAAATGGCAAGCCACTCCAGTGTTCTTGCCTGGAGAATCCCAGGGACGGGGGAGCCTGGTGGGCTGCCGTCTATGGGGTTGCACAGAGTCGGACACGACTGAAGCGACTTAGCAGCAGCAGCAGGTGTGGGGTAAGGCCTGAGCACTGACATTTCAGACAAACTCTCAGGTGATGCTGACGATGCTGGCCTGGGGAACCACAAATTGAGAACAGTTGTTGTATAGACACGCAGGCAAGATGACCATACTGCTCAGTAACTTCCTGTCTTTTGCCCAGCTTATCACAGATCGTATTCATGTAGTTCTGACTGACCAGTGTATGTAACAAAACACACCTTATTCTGTTGTGTTGATGTAGCCTAATTTGATATCAGAGGCATTTACGTTGTGGTACTTTTATTATTATGATAGCAATGCATCAAAAATCCATATTCCTATTTGTCTGGATACTGTATTTGTGCAGGCCTTTCTATAGGACAATTTCTGTGAAATGGAACTGCTGCTAAATGGGCATGTTCATATAAAATTTGATACATTTTCATTACTCTCCAGAAAAGTCATACCAAAATTTATTTTAGCTTCCTCACACAAGAGTTTCCGCAGAGTATGATCACTCCTTGCCAGTCAAAGGAGAAACAAATTACATTTCACTTTTTATATGATTTCTTTTGTGTTTATGATGTGACATTTAAAATGTTTATTGGTCATTAGCATGTTTTCTTTTGGACATCATTGTTGTCCCTTTTTATTCTTACTGTTTTATGAAAGCTAGTCATTTAATCGTAGGGAGTGTTCTTTGGAAGGAATGATGCTAAAGCTGAAACTCCAGTACTTTGGCCACCTCATGCGAAGAGTTGACTCATTGGGAAAGACTCTGATGCTGGGAGGATTGGGGGCAGGAGGAGAAGGGGACGACAGAGGATGAGATGGCTGGATGGCATCACCGACTCGATGGACGTGGGTTTGGGTGAACTCCAGGAGTTGGTGATGGACAGGGAGGCCTGGCGTGCTGCAATTCATGGGGTTGCAAAGAGTCGGACACGACTGAACTGAACTGAACTGAACTGAGTCAGCTTTTAGGGTTGCAGATATTTTACCCTTCTGTCATATAATTTTATTCGCTTTTTTGATGAAGACAAAATTTAACTTGTCTTACATTTTATGTGTATTTCTTTTACATTGTATACTTTTCATAATCTGATATTCTTTGTTATTTAGTTAGCATGTAATTTTTACTCAGTTACTACATACTACAAGCTTCCCAAGGCACTAGGGATAATTAGTTAAAAACCTTGCCATTTGGGTGCGTGCTTGTGTACATGCTAAGTCACTCAGCTGTGTCCCGCTCTTTTCCATTGTGTCTGACTCTTTGCAACCCCATGGGCTTAGCCTGCCAGACTCCTCTGTCCATGGGATTTTCCAGGCAAGAAAACTGGAGTGGGTTGCCATGCCGTCCTCCAGGGGATCTTGCCAACTTAGGAATTGTTATGTCTCCTGCAGTGGCAGGTGAGGTCTTTTAACACTAGCGCCACCTGGGAACCCCCATTCTAAATAAACAAAATAATAACTGATATAAGATTTAAATTTTCTTCTGTTTATTTTTATAATTTATTTTTTAATTGTTTATTCATTTATAAGTTACCTTTTATCTAAATTTATGTATTAAAAATATTCTTCTTTTTCTACTTATCTGAAATATCTTTAGGGCACACTTAACATATATATTTGGGTCATTTTCTTTCTTTTTTTTTTTTTAATTTCATTCCATTGATCTACCTCTGTTATGGTCTTAGAAATAATTTTGTTGTTGTTGTTATTGTCTATCTTATTTGCTAAGACTGCACCTTTTCTGCTGAGTCTTTTGCAATGTTTTTTGGACTATTCTGATCTTCTTTTGCTTGCTGATAATTTTTAGAATCATGTTATCAAGTTTCAAGTAAAATCGCTTTTGGATTTTAGTCAGTGGTATTAAATGTGTAGATTAATGTTTAAGGACTTAACACCAATCGATACAGTATTGAGTTGTCTTATCTAAGAACCTGGCTTGTATAACAGTATGTTCTATTCACTTTATGTTTTCCATCAAAGGATAAGTATTTTTCACCTGAGTTGTGTGCATTTTTCTATAAAGTTATTTCAAGATGTTTTACATTTTTTGTTGCTCTTCTGAATGCAGTGATCAGGTATTATGTTTTTTAACTGGATATTATTGCCATATGGAGAAGCTAGTGGATTTTAAGTTATATGTATAATTTAATCTATAATAACTTAATGATATGTATTGTGGACCCCCAACTGAACAATTATAATAAGTTTAGTGGAATCTGGATTTTTAAGTGGTATGAATGATCCAACAATAGTATTATAGTTACTTCTTCCTTTCCAAAATTTATCTGTTGCTTTGTCTTATACTTTCACATTGCCCAAAATTCCCAGAATGATGTGAAAATAAAACTTGAGACAATTTCCTTTCCCTGTTCTTGGCTGTATCGAGAGTTCCTCCCTTGAACCACCGTTAGGCGTGATGGAGCCAGCGTTTCTCAAGCCCTCAGTGTTTTGCAGGCGTTGTATTGTGCTGGAGGTCTGGGGAATTTTACATGCAGATGTTTTCAGCACTCAATTCATGAGTTTGGTTCTTTTATGACATGCCTTACCCACAGGGGAGGTTTTTATTTTTATATTTTTAATTCATTCCTTATTTTATCGAGTTCTCTTACAGACTTTATTTTTTTTTTTTCTTGAAAGGTAAACAAGGGTTTCATTTCCTTGGTCAGTTTCAGTCAAGAGAATTTCTTTTTTGTTGCTTTAACAAGGGAGTTTCAGTTTACTAGTATATACAGTCTCCTGGTTACAACAGTGTTTCATCAAAACTGCATACAGCTGGCTGTTCTTATCTGCAGCTTCCATATCCTCAGATGGGGAAAGATTGGGTGGGTAGGAGAGGGATCCAGAAAGTTCAGAAAGCACAGCTTTTATTTGCTTTGATGTGTATCAATAGTGGGGGTCCTAGAACCAACTCAAGTATCAAGGTGTGTCCAGATGGAGCTGTATTTTCACTTTTTTCCTATGGTTGAAAAACAAGCCCTTCCATTTTGTAGTTTTTGGGTTCCTTCTGTTTGTGCCTCTGGTTTCTCTTCTTCCTCTGTCTTGCTCTCTCGGTTTCCCTGTCCCTTCTCCAGAGGCAGACTAGCCTCTGGCTGTGAATTCCAGCTCTGTTTCTAAGCCTCATAATCCTAAGCAGATACCTAGGTTATTAAGGCTTCGGTTTCCTCGTCTGTGATTGCTCGATCGCACAGTCTCTGACTCTTTGCAACCCTGTGAACTGTAGCCCACCAGGCTCCTCTGTCCATGGGATTTTCCAGGCAAGAGTACTGGAGTGGGTTGCCATTGCCTTGTCTATAGAATGTAGCTTATAAAAAGTGTCTGCCTCATCAGTATGAAGTGAGGACCGACTGTATCATTCTGGCTGTGGTCAGATAGTTTCTATCCCATCGGTCCTGTGTTCTCCCTCAGGGTCTCTATTTTGCATCACTGTCATCAACATATCTATAGGAATCACTATGAAAGTCATTTCTAATTAGTTTTATCTCCTTTCTTTTTTCTTGTGCATTCAGAAAGAGCTTCTTCAATTTGTTTTGCTCAACAAGGTGCTGACGTTTCCTGTATTGTCAATGCAGCTCTTTAGCCCCTTTAATGTTTTAATTCTGCAAACCATTATTTCTTTTCTGGAATTAATTCCCTAACTCTATCAGCATTCTCTTTTATTTTTCCTGCAGTAAATTGCCTTATTATTTCTTCTTATTTTACAAGGTCTGTGTTTTCTGTGATTTCCTTGAGAGCGAAAAGCAGATGGTATCTAAAATTTCCCAAGCAGTTTTTCTTGAAAATATGATCCTCCTCTGCTTGTTGTATGTTATGTTTAAATCCTCCTTCAAAGTTCCACGTTCTTTTCACAAGCCTCTTGTGGTGGTGGAGGTGGTATTCATTCTCTTTTAAATTTGTCCTCGAATGTGGACAGTCATGTTCCAGCTTGTTATTTGTCCCAAAGTTTCACAACATTTTTCCAGGGTTTTCTTCTGTTTGCCCTTATGTCCTCTGGGATGCTTATCTTTGATCACGTAACATGAATAATGAACTGAAATAATGCATTAAATGAGTTTCATTCATTGACTAATGCTTGCTGCTGCATGCTAAGTCACTTCGGTCATGTTCGACTCTTTGCGACTCTATGGACTGTAGCCTGCCGGGCTCCTCTATTTATGGGATTCTCCAGGCAAGGATACTGGAGTGGGTTGCCATGCCCTCCTCCAGGGGATCTTCCCGATCCAGAGATCGAACCCCAGTCTCTTAACATCTCCTGTGTTGGCAGGTGGGTTCTTTACCACTAGCACCACCGGGGAAGCCCAATGCTTGCTGCTGCTGCTGCTGCTAAGTCACTTCAGTCGTGTCCGACTCTGTGCGACCCCATAGACGGCAGCCCACCAGGCTCCCCCATCCCTGGGATTCTCCAGGCGAGAACACTGGAGTGGGTTGCCATTTCCTTCTCACAATGCTTCCTACTAGCACTTAATAATTATTAGTTACTGTTATTGACATTATAGTGTTTTCTCAAGCTGGAGAAGAGGATGATCGAAGTTGGCATCAGAAGGTCAAAGAGACCACAGACTCAGATAGGATGCAAAGGTCCTCTGGGGACTGAGGCAATCCAGTCAGCAACTTCTCTGTTAAAATTCTGGTGCCTCTGTCTGTCTGATGGCTGGATGGCAAGGTGGTATGACTGCATTAAGCTCCTTTTGTGATGCTACTTACTGGCTACTTACTGGTTACCTCCTATCCTAAGAGGGCCCGTATGGGATGCTATTCAATTTGCCTCAAATTATATCTTGCTACCAATACTTTCCAGAAAGGAGCTTGTCTGTGGTCATTTATTTTGGTGTCCTTGTGTCTACAGTGTATGTCCTCTTACTTTTTAAAAAAGTATTGACAAGTCAGTGGCACCCTTTGCTAGAGTCATTATCTGGACAAAATCCCCCCTTTATGACGCTTCTCTGGTCAGTTCTTCTGTGTGTGTGAGTGCGTGTCCACAGTGGAGACAGGACATTAGTTCCATCCTTCCAGTTCTGTTTCCCCCACATGTCTTCACATGCCGTAAAGTGTCAGCTCACCTGTCAGTGTCACATCCACTTTGTCCCTGCATTGATCGCACACACTTGAAAGTTATCACACTCAAGTTTAGCTGTTTCTTTAAATGTTTGTCCTCTTCTAAGACCATGAGCTTCTGTTGAATGAAGACTATTATCTATTTGCTCAGTTGCGTCTGAATCTTTGTGACCCCATGGACTGCAGCACACCAGGCTTCCCTGTCCTTCACCAACTCCTGCAGCCTGCTCAAACTCAGGTCCCTTGAGTCAGTGATGCCATCCAACCGTCTCATCCTCTGTCGTCCCCTTCTCCTCCTGCCTTCAATCTTTCCTAGCATCAGGGTCTTTTCTAATGAGTCAACTATTTGCATCAGGTGGCCAAAGGATTGGAGCTTCAGCTTCAGCATCAGTCCTTCCAATGAATATTTAGGACTGATTTCCTTTAGGATGGACTGGTTGGATCTCCTTGCAGTGCAAGGGACTCTTAAGAGTCTTCTCAAAGACAATTCAAAAACATTAATTCTTCGGCACTCAGCTTTCTTTATCATCCAACTCTAACATCCATAATTACTACTGAAAACACCATAGCTTTGACCAGACAGACCTTTGTCGTCAAATAATGTCTCTGCTTTTTAATACACTAGCTAGGTTTGTCATAGCTTTTCTTCCAAGGAGCAAGTGTCTTTTAATTTCGTGGCTGCAGTCACCATCTGCAGTGATTTTGGAACCCAGGAAAAACAGTCAGTCACTTTTTCCATTGTTTCCCCATCTATTTGCCATGAAGTGATCAGACCCAATGCCATGATCTTCATTTTTTGAACGTTGAGTTTTAAGCCAGCTTTTCACTCTCCTCTTTCATCTTCATCAAGAGGCTCTTTAGCTCCTCTTCACTTTCTCCCATAAGGGTGGTATCATCTGCATATCAGGTTATTGATATTTCTCCCTGAAGTCTTGATTCTAGCCTTTGCTTCATCTAGCCTGGCATTTTGCATGATGTACTCTGCATATAAGTTAAATAAGCAGGGTGACAATATATATCCTTGATGTACTCCTTTCCCAATTTGGAACCGGTCTGTTGTTCCATGTCCAGTTCTGTTACTTCTTGACCTGCGTACAAGTTTCTCAGGAGACAGGTAAGGTGGTCTGGTATTCCCATCTCTTTAAGAATTTTCCAAACTTTGTTGTGATCCACACAGTCAAAAGTTTTAGCATAGTCAAAAAAGCAGAAGTAGTTGTTTTTCTGGAATTTTTTTGCTTTTTCTGTGATCCAACGAATGTTGGCAATTTAATCTCTGGTTCCTTTGCCTTTTCTAAATCCAGCTAGAACATCTGGAAATTCTCCATTCATGTACTGTTGAAGCCTAGTTTGGAGAATTTTGAGCATTACTTTGCTAGCATGTGAAATGAGTGCAATTGTGCAGTACTTTGAAGATTCTTTTGCATTGACCTTCTTTGGGATTGGAATGAAAATTAACCTTTTCCAGTCCTGTGGCCACTGCTGAGTTTTCCAAATTTGCTGATACATTGAGTGCAGCATTTAACAGCATCATCTTTTAGGATGTGAAATACCTCAGCTGGAATTCCATCATCTCCACTAGCTTTGTTTGTAGTGATGCTTCCTAAGACGCACTTGACTTCACACTCCAAGATGTCTGGCTCTAGGTGAGTAATTACACCATTGTGATTATCTGGGTCATGAAGATCTTTTTTGTATGGTTCTTCTGTGTATTCTTGCCACTGCTTCTTAATATCTTCTGCTTCTCTTAGGTCCATACCATTTCTGTCCTTTATTGTGCCCATCTTTGCGTGAAATGTTCCTTTGTTATTTCTAATTTTCTTGAAATTTCTCTAGTCTTTCCCACTCTATTGTTTTCCTCCATTTCTTTGTATTGTTCATTGTGGAAGGCTTCCTTGTCTCTCTTTGCTATTCTTTGGAATATTCTACTCTGCGTTCAGATGGATATATCTTTCCTTTTCTCCTTTGCCTTTTGCTTCTCTTTTCTCAGCTATTTGTAAAGCCTCCTCAGACAACTGTTTTGCCTTTTTGCATTTCTTTTTCTTGGGGATGGTTTTGATGACCACCTCCTGCAAAATGAGTGAGTGGAGACTTGTCACTCATAAAAAAAATCGAACTTTTTATTCTGAGATGATTGTGAATTCACAGACAATAGTAAGAAATAATAGGGAGAGATTGCACCTGACACTTAATGCAGTTTTCCTGAATGGAAGCTTGGTATCATGTTGCCAGTGAAAAGTGAAAGTGTTAGTCGCTCAGTCATTTTCGACTCTTTGTGACCCCATGGACTGTAGCCTGCCAGGCTCCTCTGTCCATAGGACTTCCCAGGCAAGAATACTGGAGTGGATTGCCATTTCCTCCTCCAGGGGATCTTCCTGATCCAGGGATCAAACTCGGGTCTCCTACATTGCAGGTAGATATACTTTACCATGTGAGCCACCAGGGACTATAATACAATATCCCATCCGAGATACTGACGTTGATGAAATCCATTGATCTTAGTTAGATTTACTGTTCCACTTGAACTCATTCACGTGTGTGTGTGTATTCATAGGTGCATAAATGTTTAGTTGTGTGCAGTTTTATTTCATGTACAGATTTGTGAGTCCACAGCCAAAAGATAGCGGAGTTCCTAGCAACACAAGAGTCCCCTCATGTTGCCCTGTTACGGACACACCCAGTCCCCTCCAGCACCACTCCCCACAATGCCCTGGCAGCTCCTGGTCTCTTCTCTACTTCTAGAACTTTGTCATTTCAGGCATGTTATATAAATGGAAGCATGCTGCATGTAACCTTTTGAGGTTGGCTTGTTTTCACTTCACGTAATTCCCTGGAGATTCATCCAAATTGTTGCATATATTAATAATTTATTCCTTTTTTATTGCTCAGCAGTATTCCATGGTATGGCTATAACTCAATTTGTTTGACTGTTCATCTGTTTAAAGACTTCTGGGCTGTTTACAGTTAGACATAAAGCTGCTGTGAACATTCAGGTACAGGTTTTTGTGTGAATATAAGTTTCCGTTTCTCTGGCCTCACTGTCCAAGAGTGCAATTGCTGAACCATATGGTAGGGACATGATTAGTATTATAAGAAACTGTCAAACTGTTGTCCAGAGTGGTACCATTTTACATCCCTAGCAGTGATGTATGAGTGATCCAGTGTCTCTGCATGTTCGCCAACATTTGAGTCATTTCTATTTTTTAAGATAGGTGTGTGGTGACACCTCATTGTGGCTTTGATTTGCATTTCTCTGATGGTTAATGATGTCAATTATCTTTTCATGTGCTTATTTGCTATAATGAAATGAAATTCCAGTTCATGCCTTGTGCATATTTTCTAACTGAATTGCTTGATTTTTAATGCTGAGTTTTGAAAGTTCTTTATAAATTCTAGATTTTTAGACCTTTGTCAGATAAGTGATTTGCATATATTTTCTTCTAGTCTGTAGACTGTCTTTTTATCTTCTTGCTAGGGTCTTCTGCAGAGCAAAAGTTGTAATTCTGAAAAGATGAAGTTTATCAAAATTTTCTTTTATGAATCGGGTTTTTGGTGCCTAAGAGATCCTTTGTCTAACCTAGATCTCAAAGGAATTCTTTGTCTAAGCCTCAAAGATTTTTTTCTAACCTTTATTCTTAAAGTGTTATAATTTTACACTTAAGTCCATGATCCACTTTGAGTTAACTTTCCTCTAAGGTTTCAGGTTTTGGTCCATTTTCAGGTTTTTGCCTATACAAACTGTCTGATTGCTCCAATATCATTTGTTGAAAAGACTTCTTTCCTTCTTTGAATTGCTTTTGCACTTTAGACAAGAATCAATTGGACGTATTTCTTTTTGCATCTATTTCTGAGTTTTCTATTATGTTCATTGACCTGTGTGTCTCACCTTTTACTAATACACACTGTCCTGATTACTATAGTAAACCTTAAAGTGAGCAATTCCTCCTCCTATATTTTTATTTTTGAAATTGTTTTAAATATTTCAGTGCTTGTGTTTTGCCAAATAAATTTGCCAAACAAATAGAGTGTATTTGTCTACTTCTACAAAACCCTTGTGTGGGTTTTGACAGGAATTCATTAAATATACAAATCAACTAGTGGGATTTGACATGTTTACTATGTAGAATCTTCCAATTCCTGAACATGATATGCCTCTTCATTTATTTAGATGTTCTTTGATTACTTTTATTAGTATTTTGTAACTTTTGGCATACAAATCCTGTGCATGTCTTCTTAAATTTATAATCCAGTGTTTTATTTTCTTTGGAGAAGTTGTGAATGATACTATATTTTAAATTTTGGTTTATACACATTCATGGTTAGTATGAACAGTCAATTGATTTTTGTGTGTTGATTTTGTATCTTACAACCGTGTGGAACATATTTATTAGTTCTGGAAGTTTTTTGGAGGTAGATTGCCTGGGATTTTCTATGTTGACAGTCATGTCTGCACAAAGGGGTTGTTTTATTTTTCCCCAATTTAGTTAGCTTTTATTTTTATTTCCTTGCCATTTTGCAGTGGCTAGACCTTCTGGTACTATGTCATATGAGAGTGTTGAGAGTGGACATCTTGCCTTGTTTCTGATAATAGTGAAAAAACATGTATTTCTCTCAGCAGTTATGATGTTAGCTATGGTTTTTTGTAGATGATATTTAGCAAGTTGATCTAGTTCCCCTCTATTTCTAACTTGCTGACAGTTTTATCATGAATGGTGTTGTTTTAGTTGCTAAGTTGTGTTCGACTCTTGCCATCCCTGGGTTGGGAAGATCCTCTGGAGGAGGGAATGGCAACCCACTCCAGTTTGCTTGCCTGGAGAATTCCATGGATGGAGGAACCTGGTGGGCTAACAGTCTGTGGGGTCGAAAAGAGTTGTACACAACTGAACAATTAACACTTTTACTTTTTAACTTTTTCACTTGCAAGCCCATGGACCATATCCTGCCAGGCTCCTCTGTCTGTGGGATTTCCCAGAAAGAATACTGGAGTGGGTTGCCATGTCCTTCTCCAGGGGATCTTGCTTACCCAGGGATCGAACCTACATCTTCTGCATTGGCAGGCAGATTCTTTACCACTGAGCCAGCAGGGTTGCATTTTGTCAAATGATTTTTGTACATTTATTTTTTCATCCTCCTTTTGTTGTTATGATGAATTATACTGTTTGATTTTTTTTTCTGATTGATTTTTGAATTGACCTTGCACACCTGAAGTAAATTCCACTTGGTCATGGTGTATAATTCTTTTTATATGTTGTCAAATTAGTTAATATTTTTAAAGCATTTTTGCATCTAAATTCATGAGAAATATTGATCTGTGTTTTTCTATTTGGTATTATCTTTACCTTTTTTGAAAAAGATAGTCCTGGCTTCATGAAGTGATTTGAAAAGTGGCTCTTCCTCTTCTATTTTTGAAAAGAGATTATGTACAGTTAGCATTTTATTCTGAAATGTTTGTTAGAATTCTCCAGTAAAAGCATCTGCATCTGGAGATTTCCTCCTCTGGTAGTGATAAAATTACGTATCCAATGTCTTTAAAGGTTACAGGACTATTCAAACTTTCTGTTTCGTCTTCATTGATTTTAGTAGTTTGTGGTTTTTGAAGAATTGTCCATTTCTTCTACATTGTTAAGTTTATGAATGTAATGTTGTATGTTGTTGTTCCTTATTATCTTTTTAATGTTTCTAAGATCTATAGTGGAATCCCCAGTTTCATTTGTGATATTGTTGACTTGTATCTTCTCTATTTTTATTTTTGTCAGTTTTTCTTGTGCTTTACCAATTTTATGGATTTTTTTTCCCCCAGGGAAACAGTTTTTTGTTTCATTGATTTCTCCAGTTTTCTTATTTTAGTTTTGTTGACTTTTGCTCTTACATTTATTATAGCTTTCTTCTGCTTGCGTTAGGTTTATTCTGCCTTTTTTGTAGTTTCCTGAGGTAGAAGTTTAGCCTTTTGATTTGTTATTTTCCCATTTTTCTAGAGTAAGCATATAATACTATAGATTTGTGCTCTGCATTAGCGGCATCCCAAATATTTTGATATATTTTTATTTAGTTATATATAATTTTTATTTCCTTTGAGGATTTCTTTTGGACTCATAAATTATTAGAAGCATGTTGTGTATTTCCCAAATGTTTAGAGACTTTACCTGTTATCTTTCTATTATCACTTTTTAGTTTGATTCTATTGTGGTCAAAGAAAATTCTTTGTATGATTTCAGTTCTTTAATTTGTTGAGATTTATTTTATGTCAGACTGTGGTCTATCTTGGAAGAATATATGTTCTCATTAAATAAATCTATGTATCTAGTGAATATATATATATATATATCTCAGAATATATATGCATTCTGCTTTGTTGGATGGAATGTGTTTTATGTGTTCGCTGGACCTGTTGGCTGATTCGGTTCAGAACTTCCATTTCTTTGCTGATTTTCTGTCTAGTAATTCTGTCATTTGCTGAGATTGGAGTGTTAATGCAGCCAACTCTTACTGCAGATTTGTCTGTTTCTCCTTTTAAAAAAAACTGTCTTTATTTTTTGAGGCTTTGTTGTTTGGTGAATGCACATTTAGAATCATTCTCATTCATTTTTGTATTTCTAATACAGTGCCCGCATATAATATAGGCTTTCAGCAGATATTCCCCAAATGACTTAGCAAGTTAAAATTAAATAATTACATGAGTGAAAGATGGAAAATACTTTACTTTCTCAAGCTGCGATTTTTTCCCCCCTTGGTTGTATAAATTATGCATTATATAGTTTTCAATTAAGTCTTATTCCTCATTTATGTTTTTTAATGTTGATTCAAAAATTGTTAAGTTTGAGAAGGATCACAACTCAGTTGAAAGAGCATGGGCTTTTGGGTGAGACAAATTTGATTTTAAATATCTGCTGTGTGATCAAACAGATAATTTAGCTTCTTTAATTTTCAGCCTCTTAGTTGGAAAATGAAAATGATGGCACTTTGTCAATTAGGCAGCTGTTGGTGACAGTAGACAGAACTGTTGGCCTAAATAACAACAAAGAATTGGTTTATTTAACAGAAAATTTCAGAAGTAACTCATCCCAGGTGTGTCTTGACCAGTCTTAGCTTCATTTTCTCATTAGAGAATCTAGCTATATTTTTTTGTGATTTTCTGTAATTGTGGTCTTCAGTGGCAGTTTTCCCCTCAGAGTGCCTTCCCTCTTGGTAGTGTATATAACTTCCAGTGTACCAGATGTCACAGGTTCTCACCTTCCCATCACAGTTTACATAGACAAGGTGACCATCTCCTTGGGCAGCTCCAATAGGAACTCCTTCACAAGGCCCCCAGACATGTTCTTGCTTCTCATTGGCTTTCACTAGATCACATGACCGTTCCTGAACCAATTACCACCGACTAGTGACGGAGAAGGCAATGGCTCCCCACTCCAGCACTCTTGCCTGGCAAATCCCATGGGCAGAGGAGCCTGGTAGGCTGCAGTCCGTGGGGTCTCTAGGAGTCGGACACGACTGAATGTCTTCACTTTCATTTTTCACTTTCATGCATTGGAGAAGGAAATGGCAACCCACTCCAGTATTCTTGCCTGGAGGATCCCAGGGATGGGGGAGCCTGGTGGGCTGCCGTCTATGGGGTCGCACAGAGTTGGACACGACTGAAGCGACTTAGCAGCAGCAGCAGCATTGAAAATGAAAGTCGCTCAGTCGAGTCCAACTCTTTGCGATCCAAGGGTGGTGTCAGTCCCTGTAGAACCACTTGGCTGAAAATAGGGGGTCTTTCCGGGTCTTAAGTAGAAAGTGAATGCAGGAGAGGAAGACAAATGCATGTCTATTGTAGTTGCCAATATTTCAAGTTTGCTGTGAGGGTTGGAAGTAATATGCAGAGGGTACCCTTTGTAGTGCTTGGCATTATTCATTACCTGTCAAACAACCGTGAATATTATGATGATGATCATTGCTAGTAGGGATTAGGAGGGCTTTCCTGATGGCTCACATGGTTAAGAATCCACCTGAAGTGCAGGAGACCTGGATTCGATCCCTGGGTTGGGAAGATCCCCTGGAGAAGGAAATGGCAACCCACTCCAGCATTCTTGCCTGGAGAATTCCATGGACAGGCTATAGTCTATGAGATCACAAAGAGTTTGACACGACTGAGTGACAAACACAGGTTCACAGGAATATTAGTCAATGTCTCTAGGAAGTTCTTATAAAACAGTACTGGAGGGATGCTGGAAATATAAGTTGAGTCCTGAAAGTGTTTCAACCAAAAATAACACTAACTCCTGAGATCTGCTGAGCTCTAACCACAGGGGACTCTTAAATGATCTTGTCTGTGATCTAGCCTCCTTCAAACCACTCTCCATGGTGCCTCCAAATTCCTAACCTGTAAATCTCATCAAATTATTTTCCTGGTCAAATCTTCAGATGACCCTCATTATCTACAACAGTGGTTTTCAGACTTCATTTGAATATGAATCACATGGAATGTTTTAAAATTTCAGTTTTTGATTCAATCGGTAATAGTAAGCTCCCAGGTAATGTTGGTGTTGATAATGCTGCTCTGAGGATGCATTTTGAGAAAGCAGGTGTGTAGAACAAACATGGTGTGGCAAAGACTCTCAATAATCTGACCTCACCTACATCCCTAACCTCATCTCCCGTCATGTCCTAGCCTGCACTCCACACTGCAGCAGCCTTGCCTGAATGCTGCAGGTATTTGAATCCTATTGAGTTTTTTCATCCTATTGACCTACCCTTTCTTTTGCCTAGAAACTGCATCCCCTCTGCCATCTTCCTTTCCAAGTCTTTCTATTGCCTAATAATCTTCCAGTCTTTTGCTGAAAAGTTTATTTGACATGACTTTTCATGTCCGATTACAAGATTATCCCATGGATTCTCATAGTTTCTTCTGGCATCTCTCCTCCTATAGAAATATTATTTTCTTGATAATAGAAAGGGCTGCTTTTTGTTTGTTTTTTAGTTAGTAAAAAAAAAAAAAAACCAGTTTATATGTGCTGGAGGCTGTGTTAAACACTTTCTGTGTATTATCATATTCAGTCTCATTTAATCCTCACGTCTACTCCTTGACAGTAGGTACTTCTCAATGTCTCTGATCAGAACTCCCAACTGCAAAGGACAAAGTCCATAGACTCAATTTAGTTGACCTTTAAAAAGCAGGATTTTACTGGTTCATATCACTGAAATTCCTGGTGGTAGGTATGGTTACATTTATGGTTCATCCCACAGACTGGATAAACAATATTTATTCTACAGCTATCTGACGAAGAATTCATGTACACAATATATAAAGAATGCCAACCCTTTTTACAATGCAGATACACACCTTAAAATGAGCAAAAGGCTTGAACATACACTTTGTAAAAGATGTACAGATAGCCAATAAGTGGATGGAAAGGGTGTTCAATATTGTTACTCAACAAGGAATACAAATTCCGACCACAATGAATTACCATTTTACGACCACTAGAATAGCAAAAACAAAACAGAAACCTAAGTTGGCAAAACAAGTGTTAGGATCTGGAGCAGCTGCTGGAACATTACATTGCTTGCTGGAGAAAGTATCAGATATTACAACCATTTAGGGAACTGTTTGTTAATTTCTTATAAAGTTAGGCATCAATTTACCCGGTGACCCAGAAATTCCCCTCTTGGATATTTACCCAGAGAAATATAATCATGTGGCCACAAAAAGGTTTGCCCAGACATTCTCACAGCAGCTATATTCACGATAGCCTAACTCTGGATATAACCCAGATGTCCATCATTGGGGAAAAGGATAGATAAACTGTGGATATGCAGAGGAAATGGAATATATTCCACTCAACAATAATGACAAGGCAAGCAACTACTATACATGACAACATGAATATGGCTCAAAAAACATGATATTGAGCAGAGGAAGCCAGGCATGAAAGATACATGTATGAAAATATTTATTCATAGTCATAGAAATAAGAAGCAGTTGTTTCTAGGGGACTGACCTGAAAGAGGCCTAAAGGGACTTCCTGGGGTGATGGAAGTGTTCTATGTCTTGTTCCCAGTGGAGTGTATTTGGAAGAACACAATTGTCCAAACCCATCAAGCTAAACACTTAAGAACTGTACCTTATCCTATGAAAACTCTAATTCATAGAATAATTATGTAATACAGTGGAAAATTAAACAAAGAGAAAAACTTGTGAGACAGACAGAAACAATATTCTCACTGTCACCATTTTTGTTTTATGGTAAAGACAAATTTGAAATCATTTCACATCATGCATAAGTTCCCTTAACTAGTACATGGTGTGCAAAGATGCCAGAAGCTACACAGGAACCACCCTGTTAACCATCTTTCTGGCATCTACCACAAAATCTGGGGTGTAGCAGGAGTACAGTGAATGGTTTGTAATTTGCAATGAGCACTGGTGTCGTCGTTCCTTTACCCGGGTCACAAATTCAGAAAGGTACGAGAAACAAGCGCTTCCCCAGTGGCTCAGCGGCAAAGAATCCACCTGCAATGCAGGAGTCGCAGGAGGCACAGGTTCAGTCCTTGGGTTGTGAAGATCCCCTGGAGGAAGGCATGGCAACCCACTCCAGATCCTACCTAGAGAATCCAATGGACCATGGACAGAGGAGCCTGGTAGGCTACAGTCCATAGAGTCACAAAGAGTCGGACACGACTGAAGCAACTTAGCACACACACAGGCATGAGAAATATAGATGTGTGCAACTGCTAGGATTGGTGCAAAGACTGGTCTTTACACCTCCAGTCCAGGAGTAGTTCATTTGTTCTGTGAGGGAAATGTGCCTAGGACAGTTGAACATGCAGGACTTGATGGATGGAGCCTGATGGTGGAGAGACCACGATGACCATTCATTGATGTATCTGGGTCCATGTATGGATGGTTACATGGCAAATCTGAACCACATTACCTGTTTCACTGTTCTGGAATGGGAAATGAGAAATAAGAGCATTTATCTCCTTGAGAGAAGAGTGCTCAGTGATTTTTCTGCATCATGGAATGTGTCATTTTGCTTAAACATACCTCTGTGTTCCCCATTTTTTAAAAGAGCGCCTTTATTTATTTTTAATATGTTTACCTATTTATTTTATATTTTTTGGCCACACTGCACAGTATGTGGGATCTTGGTTCCCCAACCAGGGATCAAACCCACACCCCCTGCATTGGAAGCATGGAGTCTTATCCACTGGACCACCAGGAAAGTCCCTGTTCCTCATTGTTGAAGCATGAATGCCATCCAAACAAGGCTGTCTAGAGTTTTGGGGGCCCTCCATATGCAATTATGGGGAAGGCCCCCCTTTGAGCAAAATGGAAACTAAACTGTATTTCAAATTAAAAAGAAAATGACCATCTGAACATGTTGTAGGTTTTCTCCAAGATCTTGGACTGGCCCTAAGCATCTGCAGACTTAACCAAAGCTTCTGCCTCATTGGCTTCAAGGTAAAATGGACTCTGTGCTTAAGGATTTTCCCATAATCTGCTTCCTTCCTGTCTCATTCAGTGCATCCCCTTAGAGCTCGTATCTCCACCTCACCACCCAGCTCCAGCCTCATGGAACTCCCACTCCTCCCTGAGTTTACTAAGCTGTTGGTTTTCAACATCAATTTGAAACTCAATGTTCCATTTCTATAAAAAATAATTTGTAAGACCCCCTGAAATGAAATACATAGATATTGTAACCCATCCACATGGATAATTAAAAAATCAGTATTACCTAATTGTAATATAAAGGAGAAATAAAAATGAAAAGAATTTATTATACAGTAATATACATACCACTGTATAAATGCTTGTTCATGACTTTACCGAAAGGCTAAATATATACTTATGATTTTCTATCCTCCCCTTTCTTTTCCCCACTGCCCTTCAGGGCTTGGTGCCTTTAATGTTGGGAAGCATTCCATGAAACCATTTACAACTCTGCTCTTAGCATGCCCTATACCTTCTCTCTGGACTGCCTTTCCCCCACTGTATTATCTTTTAAAATCCTCCAGAATCAAGGCTCAGATGGTGACCCTCATCTCACTCCCTCCAGAGCTTTCCATTGATAGCTGACTGCTCCAGCGGTGATCAATACCATGGCCCTCTGTACCTCTGACATCCATCCAGACTTGTGGTTTGCTCTGACTGTATCTTAACCTTCCCCCTGATGTCCAAGCTGATTAATATTATTAATCATTTATATCCAAAGTTAGAGATAATGACAGATTTATAGGACTTCAGGCAGAGATAAAGTTAGACAGTGGCTCTATTAATGAAGCCAGAGGCTGGAACAAAAAGGTAAGGAGGAGAAGCAAGAGGATGAATCTCTCTTAAGCTAATTTTGGAGTCAGCCCATCCTTGCCTATGAAAGATGTTTGAATCTCAGCTTCTTCTTTTACCAGCAGTGCAATTTTGGTCGGGTTACTTAACCTCCACGAACTCCAGTTTCCTCATCTGCAAATGCTACTGAGTTTACGGACATAGTTACTGTTGGCTGGATGACAGGCCAATAAATCAAGACATGAGATATTGGGGCAAGGAAGAGCAACCTTGTTCAGAAAGCCAGCAGACTGAGAAAATGGTTTAGTAGAGTTGTAAGGAACCTCTTCTCCAAGTTATAATGCAGGCTTGTTTTATATTAAGAGGAGGGACATGGTTAGTTGCTTCAAACTTCTTGGCATTGGAATCCTTTGTTCTTGCCGATGTCCAAGTAGGTCCAGTCATAAGGTTTCTACAAACCTCCAACAATAAACATGTTATTCTCTATTCTGCAACTTTTTGTTTCTGAATGGATAAGTGTAATACCTTTAAAGCCCAGAGCCTTGAGAATGGCCTATCTTGTATGTTTCAGGCTATAGGTAATGTTCTTAACTTGTAAAAGCAGTAAGAATACAAAGGTTACAATGAAACAGATCTAATATGGAGTCATATTTGTTCTGCCTTATTACACAAAGTAAGGTTAATAACAGTACCTATCACATAGGGTTGTTGAGAGAATGAAGTGAGGCATGCTTGCAAAATTCTCACAGCAGGACCAGCACTTAGATGGAATTTAGATGCTATAATTTCAGAGTATCCATACCCCCCATGTGAGTGAAGTGAAGTCTCTCAGTCGTGTCCTACTCTTTGCGACCCCATGGCCTGTGGCCTACCAGGCTTCTTGGTCCATGGGATTTTCCATGGACCCAATATTCCTGGATAAACTAATACAAGAGTTGGCAATTTTTTTCTGTGAAGTGCCAGATAATAAATATTTTAGGGTTTGCTGTCATGCAGCATCTGCCACAACTGATCAACTCTGCTGTTGTAGTGTGAAAGGAGCCATAGACAATATATAAATAAATAAAACTTTATTTGCAGTGACAGGCAGGAGGGTGGATATGGTCCACGGACTATGGTTTTCTCATCCCTGTACTAAGGCATGGGCTAACAGGATGGTCTGTACCCAGACGGAGGGCAGTATCAGACAGCAGTTAAAAGCCTGGACTGGAACTTCCCCGGTGGTCCAGTGGGTAGGACTCTGCGTTCCCAGTGCCGGGGCCCAGGTTCCATCTCTGGTTGGGGAAATAGGTCCCACAGGCCACAGCTAAAGATCTTGCATGTCTCAATGAAGATCGAAGATCCTGCATGCTGCAACTAAGACCTGGTGCAGCCAAATAAATAAAAATAAAAACCTGGACTATGTATATTTGTCTTTTATTTTTCTTTTAATGACAATAGGAACACATTTTATAATCTGTTCTATACCCTATTTTCTTTTTATTTATCAACATATGGAGGACATATTGTAAATATATAAATGTATTTATGCATATTCATTTTTATTGCCTACAATAATTTATTATTATGGATGAACCATCGTTTATTTGGCTTTTCCTCTGCTGCTGGAGATAGAGCTCCAGTTTTGCTTATTATGGTTTATAATTATGCATTTGTGATGCTATGAATACTTTTTTCTGGTGAGACTGGTGGATGAAGCCTGGAATTAATGGAATTAATTGCCCAGCTGATGCCTGGAACTTGGGAGTCATAAAGACCCTTGTCTTGGTTACTCACTACCATCTTGGGGGATGTCAGTTGACTTTTCCTGGCCAACATTTCTCCACCAGGGAGACATGGATCCATCAGTGTTGGGTGGGACATATGACTTCATGTTTATAAGATGTCACAGAACCTGCAGAGTAAATGTTCTACCAGTCCAAAGTATCTAGGTTACAAGCATATTTTTTGGCTTACATATGATTTAGTTTGGCCAAGGAGAGAGCATGCTTATTTCCTATGAGACATGTCAGTTCTGTATCAAGAAGTAGATAATAAACAATGCTGCTCTAAAGATCTTCAATAAAGAAATGAGAAAGTTAGGCAAGAGAGAAAAGAACTTGCTGGGTGTTTGCATTTAGCCACCACGTGATGCTGTAAAAGCTCCCGATCTGGCATCTGATTGTTAAGTCTTGATTTCTTTCTGTTTTCACTCCCACATTCTACCTTTGTCTTTCTCATCCAGAGCTGTTCTCAGGGGTGGTGATGCTTGAAGACAGGCTGTGCTGGCATCTGGGCTGTGAAGAGGGCACAGATTACAGGATGGAAGTCAGACTTACCTCCATCAATGAGTCACTTCAGAGAACTATGTAGGGTGTGAACTGGACAGGCATATAGACATGGGATCCCTACAGGACTCCAGACTCTGCACGGCCTGCATAAGAGGCAGGAGGACTGAGGCAGTGAGGAGAAGTCAGAGAAGATCGGCCCAGGGTCACCCAGGCCCCAGCTGTTGGTAGGACCATTATCTTCCCAGGAGAATGTGGCTTAAGAAACATGGTAAGGTTGATCCATTGGTGGGGGCTCCCGGTCTTTCCTGGTGGCTCACACAGTAAAGAATCTGCCTGAAATGTGGGAGACCTGGGTTCATTCCCTTGGTCGAAAAGATCCCCTGGAGATGGGAATGGCAACTCACTCCAGTATTCTTGCCTGGAGAATGCCTTGGACAGAGGAGCCTATCTGGCCTATAGTCCATGGTTCCCAAAGAGTCAGATACGACTGAGTGACTAACACTTGCACTTTCCAGAGTCTGCAATCCTGCAGAGTTGGGAAGAACCAGAAAACACACTGCACACACACACATGCACACACGTGAACAGTGTGTTCTCACACAAAAGGTTTTCCTCCATCAACCCACTGGAGTCTGGGCCTTCTCTTTTACATGACATCCAAGAGTTTCCACAGGGGGTCATGGTCCCACCGAGACCTGGGCAGTTTCTGGTGCTGTATTTGTGGTCTGTAGAGAGGCATATTTCCAGAAATGAAATGTGCTAAAAGATCACGAGTCTCCCCCTGAAAGTCTTGTGTCCATTCCTTCTTAATTCTAATGGCATCATCAGAGTTACTTCTGCCTGTGAAAATGCATGGCCCACCTGTTTTATGCTGGTGATTCTACGGTCATTCATCCATGGAATCCAGTCATCACTCACAGAGCTGCGGTCCTGGATGTAATTTCAGCTCCCCTGGACACGTGCTCTGGGGGTGCTCTGAAAGAATGTGAGTTCTCATTCATAACTTGAAGCTTCTTACTAATGGGAGAGATGTTTTTCATTCATGCTATAGATTGGCTGTAGAACAGACAGGTCAAGGGATTCAATATTCATCACAAAGTCTGATCCTGACCTGGAGTCCTGAGGACATGCCCACTGTGTAAGAAGGATTTGAGTTATCTTCCTCTTCCTGCTGAATGTTTAGATCCCTAGAAGTGTACCATCCTCACATCTCACGTGATGATTTGACCTCATGTGCAGAGAGAGGGATGGTCCAGGCCCTGAGTTTGACTCACTGGGAGTTGCTTATTGACCTTCTGTGTCATCTCTTGCCTGCTTATTTTTGATATACCTTCCTCTGGAGAAGGCAGGTCTGGGTTCAAATACCTGTTCTGCTATTTAGGAGCTGAAAGAATTTAGACAAGTTAGGAAACCTCTTTTTTAACTGATTTTTTAATTCACTTGCCTGAAGATTTCCTCGGGACTAAGGCACATGGATGAAATTACTGAAGGTAGAGTCCATCATTTTAGCATTTTGATGCATATTGTCTTTTTCCATCCAGAAAACTCCTATCAATATATAATATCAATATATAAACTTGGCAGCAGAGTGTGAAAAGTATTCTACTTTCTTTTTCTTCTACCAAACTCAGGGTTATAATTATTTTTGTTCTTTCTTCAAAATGATAGATAAACAGTGTTTTATTATTCAGTCTTGTACCTTTAAATTTTTTAGTGGTACTAAATCTATTATTACGTTTCTGAGTATGGCATTTACAGTTTGGGGAGGGGCGGATAGCCTATTTTTTCTAATGCATTTTCCTTTTATTGATTTATAAGAACTCTTTACATAGTACTACTCTTGGCTCTGTATCTGCCTGATCAGCTATAAGTGGTTTTTCCTTGACTGTCATTTCCTTTGGAAGGCTACTTGCTAGCTTATAGGTGATTTTTATTTTTATGTGATTAAATCCGCCAATCTTTTAAATATGATTTCTTTCTTTGTAATTGCTTTTAGAAGCATACTTTCACTTCTGCAGTCACAGTTGGGGAGCTTTGCATACTTGGTATTTCTTCTCTAATTGGATGAATCTGAAGCTTCACAGTCTGGCTTCCCAAATCTACTTGTATTGTTTTTTGTCCTCCCCTGCATTCCTGGTACATGATACATCTAGGTCCCCTCTTTTCTTTGGAGCTTCTGTAGGTCAGAGGACTGTCCCCCAGCCATTCCCAGACCTTCTTCGAGGGGCGTGGTCTCTTGGCCCTTGGATGATGAAAGGGCTGTCTGTATAAACTTCTCAGCAGCAGGGCTAGCTTTATGGTTGGTTATGCAGCCTGTATACTTTCTCAGGTCCACATGCATAGGAAGACCTGTGTTTGGTTTAATGCTCTGCCATCACCACTTTAACATTTTTGAACATGGTTGGATCTATATTTTAGTTTTCACTGGGCCCTGCAAGTTATGCAGCTTGTCCTCCTTAAGAATTCTGCCACTGACATCTCAGTTCAGATGGTTCTTTGTTGGGGGCTGACCTGTGCATTGCTGAATCATTAGCAGCATCTCTGGCCTCTACCTATTAGATGCCAGTGGTGACACCTCACTCCCACTTATGACACCAAATACATCTCCAGGCACTGCCAAGTGTTCACTCAGGGGCAAAGTCATCCCCTGCTATGAACCACTGGGCTAGAGAGAGCCCTTCAGTCCCCACCAGTGTGCCTGTGACTCTATACTTGTTCCTCCACTGGGGGAGGGGGAAGTGGGCCTGGTGGTTTCCCCTAGGTTCCTGCTTTCACTTCCCTAACAACAAGCTGCTTTCTCAGGAAGACTTGCATTTCAGATCCCAGTTTCTTTGTGACATTTAGTCCTATCCCTGCTTTGTCGAAAAAGGATTCCTAGAAATTTTCACCAGTGGTCCTATTTGTGCCCTTGATTCTTTCAGCCCAGGGAATTCTTTCTCTTCACAGGATGCACTTACACATTGTACTTTCTGCCTCTTGATTTCCCTTAGGGCTTATGTTCCCAGAATTCAAAGGCCTAAACTTTTCAAAGGCAAAAGCAGGAGAAGAACTCCATGCTTCTCTCTGATTAACCACCCCTTGACAATGACCATTACCTGTCCAAAAGGAAGAAGGGCCACAGGTAAAAGGAAACACAGGAATGAGGTGTGAATCTCATTACACAACTCTTCCCGATCTAAATTTTCCTTTAACCATTTGAGATGATTTATTATATATTGGATTAGTAAGACTTTCAGGAAATCTCCTTTAAGGCTACTATTTCTTTCTTTATGTACTTTTGCTTTTTCAGTTTTTTTTGAATAATTTTATTTATTTACTTATTTTTGGCTGTACTGGATCTTCGATACTGCACAGGCTTCTTTCTAGTTGCATACATGGGCTTCTCATTGCAGTGTTTCTTTTGTTGCGAAGCACCTGGGCTTCAGTAGCTTTGGCACGTGAGCTCAGTAGTTGCGGTTCCCGGGCTCTGACGCACAGGCTCAACAGTTGTGGCACACGGGCGGCTTAGTTGTTCCATGACATGTGGACCAAAGATTGAACCCATGTCTCCTGTATGGGCAGGTGGATCCTTTACCACTGAGCCACCAGGGAAGCCTGCTTGCTCAGTTTTTGTTTAAATTAGAAAATAATCAGATTTATACACAGTCTAGAAAACAATAGAAGCCTTGAATAGAAGACCTTACAGTCCATTTGGGAAGGAATAAGGGTGGTGTGAAGTAGCACTGTTCCTGGTAACAGAGCGTGGGTGGCCTGGTGG
This sequence comes from Bos javanicus, assembly GCF_032452875.1. Lineage (NCBI taxonomy): Eukaryota > Metazoa > Chordata > Mammalia > Artiodactyla > Bovidae > Bos > Bos javanicus. The sequence goes on from NC_083892.1 coordinate 23,410,876, forward strand.
TGTCTTGGCAGCCCTGGGAGAAACAGGGCTGAGTGGAGAGTGAAACTCATTGAGTTTGGTTGGGGCTTGGAGGGCCCTAGATAAGCCACACATCCCTGCATGGCAGACAATAGCAGAGAGGCCTGTTGATGAGGTGGCCTAGCTCAGACATACTCAGGACCCTTCCAAGGAGAGCCCAGGCCTGGCCTGCATACTTTGTGAGCAAATCCAGTCTTCCCATGTCCTATCCACAGTCAGATGTGGGACACTGCCAACTTGACAGTGATGGGGACCCTGACACAGCCCCACCTTCTGCAGCTCTGCAGACATGCCCATTATGGATGAGGAGCCCGTCAATCTGCTGACTAACTGCATCACCACCATCAGCCTGGTGTTGTCCTGAGACACAGCTCTGACTTCAAAGGACATCTGCAGAACTTGTGCCCACTGTGGTGACCACCAGATTCTTGAACACACAACTGGCCACACAGCTTCTCCAGGAGCTGCTCAGCAAGCACCAATGGTTTTTCCTCCTCCTCGGGTATCAGGGCACACTGGACTCTGAGCGAAGGGACCTAGGTCAGAGCAGTAATGATGGATGACAAAGGGCATATGGTCCTTCTTGTCTGATGACAAGGATTAGAGCATCCCAATGACAATTGTTTATGCTGGTGATTTTGGTTCTCTTGATGGTGATGCTCAGTGGGGTTCAAATGTTGTTTCCATGGTGATGATATCCAGGGTGTGGGACTGGTGGTTCCATCCCAGAGCAGCAACTCTAATGGAGATTTTTGCTCATACTTACACTTCAGAGTGTATCCTCCCCAGCCTGACTGTCCCAGGGAGGCGCTCCCCACATCCTTTATCCTCTTGTTCCCTCTCTGCTGTCTGGAAAAGGACCTGTGCTTTACTTTAACTGAGGAAGCGTTCTCTTTATAGTGTCAGCTTCTGCATGTACATCACTAGAAGCAGTCCCAGCAACTTCACTGGTTTTATGCTAAACAGCTCGTTCTGCCCTCTTCATGTAACACAAAATGTGTTTTATTCCCTAGGGGTCTCATCAAGCACAGTCTACATCAGAGTGTCAGAGTTTAGAGCCAAAAATAATTATTTTTAAACTTTAAATACCTACTGGGATTTCTTCTACCTTATATGCAAAATCTATGACATACAGGTTTCATATATAATATAATATGTGTGTATGTGTGTATATATATACATACATACATATATATATATTTTGCAAAGAGTCGGACACGACTGAGTGACTGAACTGAACTGACATATATATATGCATGCATGTGTGCATACTAAGTCTCTTCAGTCGTGTCCGACTCTTTGCGACCCTGTGGACTATAGCCCACCAGGCTTCTCTGTCCATGGGATTCTCCAGGCAAGAATGCTGGAGTGGTTGCCATGCCTTCTCCAGGGGATCTTCCTGACCTAGGGATCAAACCCGCATCTCTTATGTCTCTTGCATTGGTAGGTGGGTTCTTTACCACTAACTCCACCTAGGAAGCCCCAAATATGAGTGCGTGTGTGTGTGTGTGTGTGTATGTAAATATATAATATAAATCTCTTTATATATATTATATATATATATATAGAGAGAGACAGACAATGTGTGTTTGATAGAGAGAGAGACAGAGACATTGCCATTCTGATGGAAATGTAAGCAGGATCATATGTTTCTATGGTGTTCCAGGCATATGCTGGATATTTTCACATAGCACTCACAAGAGCTATTTAAGGGAGCTGTAATTATGTTCACTTTATAGTCGGGGAGACTGATATAATCTGGAAGAGACTTGAGCACTTTTTATTAATACTGATGGAAAGAAGCTGGTTGAGGTAGAATGATTGAAAGCAGAGAAGATTCTAAGAAGGCAGGGGTAGGATGTGCCATGGGAACCAGAGCATGAGTGAAGCAGGGTATAGGTGAGATTGTAGTCACACAGGTAGGAAGTTTAATGCATTTGCTCCTGACTCTTGTTGGAGTGTGCAGTAGGAGTGAATGTCATCATGAAGAGGGATGGAAAGCGTAGTGGGGAATATTTGGAGATCTGAAAAAAAGTAGAAATATACGTTAAGGAGAGTGGAAATGCAAGTTACTCAGAACTGTAGCAGAATTCCTAGGCCGAGGGTCCAGTGAGGGTTGGTGGTGATCATAAGTTGATAGTGAATGCATTCTGCCCAGTTGTGTAGTTTTCTCCAGTACCTCTCAGATGCTCAGGGACTTGAATTGTGTATCATTTTGCTATGGCTGTCATAACAAAGTACCTTAGGTGAGGTGGCTGAAACAACAGACATTTAGTTCTAATAGTCCTGAAGACTAGAAGTCCAAGGCCAAGGTGTTGGCAGGGTGGTTTTATCTGAGGGTCTTGCTCCTTGGCTTATAGATGGATATCTTTTCTCTCTTTTAATATAGTCTTTCTTGTGTGTCTGCGTCCTAGCTCCTCTTCTTTTAAGGACACCAGTCAGATTGGATTGGACCTACCTCCAGGATCTCAGTTTACCTATCTCTCTAAAGACGCTTCTCCAAATACAGTCACATTCTGAAGTGCTGGGGTTTAAGATTTCAACATGAATTTTGGGAGGAACACTGTTCAGACTATGATACGTGGAAAAGGGGAGACTATGGTTCATTTGGGGCTGGGATTTTTGTCTTGGTGAATGTAGGGAAATGAGAAGGGCCAGGGTAGTAAGGATATTATCAAGAAAATTGCAGAAATAAGACCCAGGACTGTGGAACTAGAGAGAGAGATGAAAGTATAAGGGAGTGGCACAAAAAGAAAGGGAAGATAGTACAAGAACCAGAGACAAAATGTCTTGATAAAGCCAAAGGGGGTCACGAAGGAAGCAGTTGAATAGGCAAGTTGGAGGGATGGGTAAGCCATTGTAGAGTGGAGTGATTGTGTTAGTGATTTCAATACCTTCCATGGTATATAATTTCTCTCGGCCATTTGTCTCTTTATAAAGCATAGACACGCTTGCCCTTTTCAAGCCTTCCAGACTATGCACCCTTCAAGACAGTGATGATCCATGATTTTAGCTCCCACCTTAGTGAAAGCTGCATCTCTTGTGATGCCTTTATTTGCAGGTAACAGGAGATCATTCATATCAGGCTAAGGAAAAATGAAAGGGGGATTTATTATAAGGATTCAAAGATGTAACGTGGAACTTAATAAGAAATAGAGCTAGACCTCTTGGGAGGCTAGAATCTGAAATTGGAAACTCAGCAGGAATGAGACACCAGAACCACGAGTTAGAAAGCCACTGAGATCCAAGGTAGCTGCTCTCTCAGTCTCTTTCTTGAAGCCACACATTGAGCCACACGGCCCCATAGACTGGCTTGCTTCTGATCATAAGTGTGGGGTCAGCCTCACAACTGTCTCAGCGCTTGTGTCTCCTCTATTCAAGCAATAATCAGGGAGTGATGGTCATCCAGGCCCCGTTTCCACCCCCGCCCCTGCCATGAGTGTCTAAGACAGACATAGACATCATTCAATTGGAGTCTGGGCATCCAAAACATGAACTGACAGTTAGGAAATCAACTGCAGTTCCTCAAATCCCTTTGAAGATTTTTCTTTGAAACTTACTATTAATTGTCATTGTAAAAAAAAAAAAAAAACAAAAACATAAAATATGCTGTTCATCAAAAAGCAGACTTTTTGTTTCTATCTGGGTTGAACTCTTTTACTGAAGGAATCAGATTTAAACAACTAAAGTTTTTAGAACAAAGATCTCTGAAGATGCATGTAGTCTATTTTGATTTCTCCCCTGTATTGGGTAACTTTAAAGTTTTAAAATTAATCTGCGAGCACCACTTTCAAGAGTAAATCTGCCCTACGACGTGCCGGGTTGACTGGTGACTTTCATCTCATTTCATCTTCACAGTACTTTGCTGTGAAGTTATTAACCTCCATTTAACGGATGAGGGAACTCATTGCAACCCTCAGAACTTGCCATCGGTAGAGCTGGCTTTTCAACCAAGTATTGTCTTCAGAAGCTGCGGATTCAGAGAAGCTTTGTCACTGGTTAGTTTTGTGAACTTGGATAAGTAATTAACCTCCCTGAACACTGGTTTTCTCTTCTTGAAGGCGGATCATAGGAATGAAAGTGTGAAGTTGATGGGAGTTTTTCATGCACTTGAGGGTGCCTGTGGGGGTCTTCAGGGCAGGGTGGGTGGGCGGTGAATAAACAGCATCCCTCTCTTTTGGCCTGAGTTCTGAATAAAGACCAAGGAGTGTCAGATGAGGGCAGTCATGGGGCATTTGTGGACGGGTAAAGGGGGAGACAGATGGATGCCTCGCTTTCCCTCACACTTGTGTCTTTCTGTGTTATTTCTTCTTCTTTTTTTTTGGTTCTTTTCTTTTTTCATTTTTATTTTTAATCCTTTCTCAGTAAATGCCCACCCCCTGTCTTCTGACCTGCTGATATAAAAAACTCGAGTCAGTCTTGAATCCTTCTTCTGTTTCACCTTCTAACTTCAATCCATCAGCAAGTTCTGTCTTTTTATCTCTCAAATATATCCTGCATCGGTCCACATGTCTACAGCCCACTGCTGATTCACTGGTCCAGCCCACCTCCATCTCTCATCCTGCAGACGGCAATGGGCTTCTATCCAGGCTCCCCACTTCCTGCTTTTCATGTCATTCTTCACACAGTCACATTTCAGAAAGTGTCAGTGCCCAGGGTAAGCGCTCAGTAGCTTCCTGTGCACTTAGGATTAACTCTGAAGTCTGTAGTATGGCCTCCAGGACTCCACCAAACATGGCCCTGGTATTTCTCCAGCCTGTGTTCTGCCTCCCTCTCTCTTGTCCCCTCTCTGTGTTGGCCACTCTGACTTTTCTCATCCTTCTTCTGGCCTTGGCTCTGGCTAGACCTTGAGTACCTTCCTCTGATCATCCTATGTTTGGCTGCGTTTCTTCATTTTGATTTTCTTAAAAATGTCACCTCCTCAGACAAGTGTCCCCACATCACCCCATCAAGAGTGTCTTCCACGATAGGGATGTTTACTCATCACTCTTTGAAATAATCACATGTCCTCATTTGCTCACTTATCTAAACATCTAGATTGTAAATTCCACAAGTGATGTGCCTTTTCTGACATGTACATTGCAACATCTCCAAGGATAGAATCATATCTGGCATATTAGGGGCACAGTTAATTACCTGCTGAATGAATACATGCGTGGATCCATGAATGAAGAAATGGTTAGGATTCATCTTAGTGACTCTCTGCAGTTACATACATCTTTTTCTCTTAGGTCTTTCTTTGGAGCCCTGTGAGAATGATCTCTATCAGGGCCTGTTTTTTCTCCATCTGTAATAATCAGGGTTGATTCTCACATCTTCAGGAATTATCTTGGCTGAAAGTCTTCATCATCAACCCATAATAAAGCACGTGAATGCATGCTAAGTCACTTCAGTTGTGTCTGACTCTGTGCAACCATATAGACTATAGTCTGCCAGCCTCCTTTGTCCAAGGGACTCTCCAGGAAAGAGTACTGGAGTGGGTTGCCATGCCTTCCTCCAGGGGATCTTCCCGACCCAGGGATTGAATCCACGTCTCTTACATCTAACCTCCATTGGCAGGCAGGACCTGGGAAGCCCATAATAAACCATGTTGGTTTGCAAATACATCAAGCAGCAAAGGCAAGACTAATGCCATGAACACAGAGAATCCCTAGGTTGACTGAGAGGCCTGCTGGCTGAGAGCATCAAAGTGAATGCTGTTTGGGAGGGTATGGGAGGTTGCGCCAGTCTCTGCTGTACAGCACAGTGACACACACACACACATACACACACACACATTCTTTTCCAATGTGGTCTATCCCAGAAGATCGGATATAGTTCCCTGTGCTACACAGTAGGGCCTTGTTGTCTACCCATTCTATAATTAATAGTTTGCAGCTAACAACCCCAGACTCCCATCGCTCCCTCTCCCCACACCTTTGGCAAGCACAAGTCTGTTCTCTCTGTGAGTCTGTTTCTGTTTTATAGGTAGGTTCTTTTATACCTTATTTTAGAGTCCACATATAAAGGGTATTATACGGTATTTACCGTTCCCTTTCTGACTTCCTTCACTTGATAATGTCTAGTTGCATCTATCTTGTTGCACATGGCATTATTTCGTTCTTTGTAATGGCTGAGTAGTATTCCATTGTCTACACGTGCCGCATCTTCTTTATAGATTTATCTATCAGATCAGATCAGTCGCTCAGTCGTGTCCGACTCTTTGCAACCCCATGAATCACAGCACGCCAGGCCTCCCTGTCCATCACCAACTCCCGGAGTTCACTGAGACTCATGTCCATTGAGTCAGTGATGCCATCCAGCCATCTCATCCTCTGTCGTCCCCTTCTCCTCCTGCCCCCAATCCCTCCCAGCATCAAAGTCTTATCCAATGAGTCAACTCTTCGCATGAGGTGGCCAAAGTACTGGAGTTTCAGCTTTAGCATCATTCCTTCCAAAGAAATATCAGGGCTGATCTCCTTCAGAATGGACTGGTTGGATCTCCTTGCAGTCCAAGGGACTCTCAAGAGTCTTCTGCAACACCACAGTTCAAAAGCATCAATTCTTTGGCACTCAGCCTTCTTCACAGTCCAACTCTCACATTCATACATGACCACTGGAAAAACCATAGCCTTGACTAGACGAACCTTTGTTGGCAAAGTAATGTCTCTGCTTTTGAATATGCTATCTAGGTTGGTCATAACTTTCCTTCCAAGGAGTAAGCGTCTTTTAAATTCATGGCTGCAGTCACCATCTGCAGTGATTTTGGAGCCCAGAAAAATAAAGTCTGACACTGTTTCCATTGTTTCCCCATCTATTTCCCATGAAGTGATGGGACCGGATGCTATGATCTTCGTTTTCTGAATGTTGAGCTTTAAGCCAACTTTTTCACTCTGTACTTTCACTTTCATCAAGAGGCTTTTGAGTTCCTCTTCACTTTCTGCCATAAGGGTGGTGTCATCTGCATATCTGAGGTTATTGAGATTTCTCCTGGCAATCTTGATTCCAGCTTGTGTTTCTTCCAGTCCAGTGTTTCTCATGATGTACTCTGTATATAAGTTAAATAAAAAGGGTGACAATAGACAGCCTTGATGAACTCCTTTTCCTATTTGGAACTAGTCTGTTGTTCCATGTCCAGTTCTAACTGTTGCTTCCTGACCTGCATACAGATTTCTCAAGAGGCAGATCAGGTGGTCTGGTATTCCCATCTCTTTCAGAATTGTCCACAGTTTATTGTGATCCACACAGTCAAAGGCTTTGGCATAGTCAATAAAGCAGAAATAGATGCTTTTCTGGAACTCTCTTGCTTTTTCCATGATCCAGCGGATGTTGGCAATTTGATCTCTGGTTCCTCTGCCTTTTCTAATAGATGGCCATTTAAGTTGTTTCATGTTTTGACTATTGTGAATGTTTTGGCTGTTATGAACATGGGAGTGCATATATTGTATTGAATTATAGTTTTGTCTGGGTATATACCCAGGTGTGGGATTGGCGGGTCATATGGTAATTCTGTTTTTAGTTTTCTGAAGGGCATTCACACTGTTTTCCATTAGTGGCTGCACAAACTTACATTCCCACCAACAGTGTAGGAGAGTTCTCTTTTCTCTACACCCTGTCCAGCATTTGTTATTTGTAGGTTTTTTAGTAATGGCCATTCTGTCAGGTATGAGGTGGTACCTCATTGTAGTTTTGACTTGCGTTTCTCTAATAAGTAGTGATGTGGAGCATCTTTCTCCAAAGAAGCTTCTTTGGAGAAACGTCCATTAAGGTCTTCTGCCCAGTTTTTGACTGGGTTGTTTGTCTCTCTCCCCACTTCTGTTCATCTTGGTATTGTGCTCATTTTAAGGTAATTGAAGAGCACATAATGGTGGGGACTTTATATTTTCCCTGTAATTTTGCTGACTTTGCCATTTTAGCAAAAAATAATTTATTCTAATGTGATTTGCACTGCATAAAATTATAATAAATGTTTTTAAAAACAAGGTACTGTATATTTATGAAATCGCTGTATTTATATGAGGAAAAATTTAAAATGTATTGGCATGTATTTTCCACAAACACTTATATGCAAAGCTATATACTCTGCAGCTTTGACATTAACATATATTATTTGCATAAACCATAAACAGTGGGCAATTTCTTTGTCAAACAAAAAGTACTGATTACCTTAGAAAGGATATTAATATCTTTTCTTTATCCATATTTTTAAAATTTTGCTGACTGTATTTTGATGATCATCCATCTTGTGTGATAGCACAATCTGTAGCAAAGACTCTCTCAGTATTTTCCAAAACAAAAAAATAAGAAACAGGAAAGGCAGCAGCTTCTGCCTGTGAATGGTCTATGATACAGTAATTTTGACTGATAGCAGAGAGCCTTTCTTCAGTTGAAGTTCACAGCTGTTAGACCCTTGCAAACGCAAGGTGGACATCTGATTGACAGAGGGGTACTGGTAAACATATTTTCAAATTAAATTTCATGTTTATTTTCTGTCATCCTTAATAGCTGTCCAGTTGGAATTTTGGTCCACTGAAACTAGCTAGTTTCCTTTGGGGGGAAGGAAAAAAAAGGTTGTTCAAATAACTCTTTGTGTGTTTCCCCTTAATGGCTTGGGATCTTTGGGACTAATTTCAACTGAATTGATAGAAAGGAATAAAACTGAGATTGCATCTTCCCAAACTTGGGATTCCATTTATGTGTGAACAAGTGAATTGGCTGATGCTGATGGTAAAAAAGGAAGAAACGGTAATCTTGGAGTCAAACAGATTAGGATTTCATTGACTAGGGACACACCTGGCATCAAACTATTTAATTGCTCTAAACCATTGCTCATCATACTGTGGACTGTGGTGAGGATTAAATGAGTTGATCCATACAAGGAGCTTCGAAGAGTGCTTTATACACAGGATACACTCCATAACTTTACCTGATGTTATTATTATTACCACTGTGACTATACGTGTTGGAGATAATGATGCCTGCAACATAGACTTCTATGGAAATTAAACAAGATCAAGTGCCTGACACAGAGTGGAAACTCAGTACATGAGGGTTTCTACCTCTCCCCTGAGGACAGACCCCCTCACCCCCACCGCATGAGGACTCACATAATATAAACCCTGAAGAACAGCTGAGACTCGGCCAGCATGAGTGTTGTTTGGGTTATTTACAGAGGATTATTGGATGAAAATGCAGAATTTGGAATCCAAGGAAATTAATAGAGTCACCAAGCATGTCCCTGTCACGGAAGATATTCTAGCCTCACACACTGGGGTTTTCTCTACCTCCAGGGTAAAGATGCTCTGGAGGCTTTCCAAGTACTCATCCATTTGTAACCAACTTTTTGGAGTGTGCTGTGTGCTAGGTCTGATGAAATTAATACAGTACGAGACGCTTTGTGCCTGGTAGGAAATACTAATTGGCAACTTGGAAAAAAAAAATGACAAAGGTATTTTTCCAGGGTCCATGAGAATTTGGAGAATGGGAATGCCTATATATAAACTGAAGGTGTTTATATTCTGTGACCTGCCACTTCCCCTGTTAAATATAACCCAGAGGAATGGTTCTCAAAGTGTGGTCCCTGGACCAGCAATGTCTGCCTCCCCAGGGAACTTGTTAAAAGTCCACTTTTCAGGCTTCCCTTGTGGTTCAGCTGGGTAAAGAATCTGCTTGCAATGCAGGAGACCTGGGTTCGATCCCTGGGTTGGGAAGCTCCCCTGGAGAAGGGAACGGCTACCCACTCCAGTATTCTGGCCTGGAGAATTCCACGGACTCTATAGTCCATGGGGTTGCAGAGTCGGACATGACTGAGTGACTTTCACTTTCACCAAACTTGGGTTGTCTTGCTCGTGTGTGTTAAAGCCAATCTCCTAACACTGGGTTGTGGTGAAGGGGCGTGGAGCATTTATTGCTTGGTGCCAAGCAAGGAGAATGGGCAGCTCATGCTCAAAAGACCCACATTCCCCATTGGCTTTTGGGGATGACATTTTAAAGAAGGATGTTGGTGGTGGGAGTGGTGGCTGCAGGCTGCGTGATCAGTTCAGGCACAGTTCTCTGATTGTTGGATCAAGGTCAAAGTTTCAATCATCATCAATTTTATGGTTCCAACCAGTCTGAGGTCTGTGTTCTTGCAGTCAGCAGTTTTCATCTGGACGGGGTCTGCTTCCTATAAAAACAACTTGGGAATGTGTCTCTGGTCTTTATCTACATCTTTCAGGGACCAGTGAGTTCTGTGATTCTGCCATGTGTGAGATTTATAGTCTAATGTATTACTAGTTTTCCAGGCCAACAGCTATTCTTTGTTTCTACATTTTCACATTCCTAATCTTTAAAACTCCAGTACTTTGGCCACCTCATGCGAAGAGTTGACTCATTGGAAAAGACCCTGATGCTGGGAGGGACTGGGGGGCAGGAGGAGAAGGGGACGACAGAGGATGAGATGGCTGGATGGCATCACTGACTCGATGGACATGAGTTTGGGTGAACTCCAGGAGATGGTGATGGACAGGGAGGCCTGGCGTGCTGCGATTCATGGGATCACAAAGAATCTAACATGACTGAGTGACTGAACTGAACTGAACTGAATCTTTAACTCTTGAGTCAGCCTTTTGAAACTTAAGGGAGATCTGGAGACTAAACCAAAAGCCCTTTCCTTCAAAGGACAGGGACACAGGGGCTTGTGTACTGTTTTAATTCTCGAGCTTCATCTCAGATTTATTGAATCTGGGGGAGGGGCCCAGAAGCCTTTGTTTTAAGAAGCTGTCCAGATGATGCTGGTGGACTCAAATTTGAGAACTACTAGACTAGAGACACTTTGGAATTGAAGCACAAAGGAGATGGATGAGAGGATGTTGGAACTGGAAATGATCCAAATGAGCATCACCATCATTATGATACATTCCTATGAAATCATACAATTCAGCACTGAGCAAAACCAGACCCTGCAAAGATTGAATCTCAAAAACAATGCTGAGGAGAACAGGCTTGTAGTTGCCAAGGGTGGAGAGTGTGGGAGTGGGAAGGCTTGGGAGTCTGGGATTAGCAATGCAAACTATTGTATGTATAGAATGGATAAACAGCAAAGTCCTACTGGATAGCACAGGGAATTATATTTGATATCCTGTGATAAACCATAATGGAAAAGAGTATGAAAAAGAATATAAATGTGTATAACTGAATCACTGCAGAGATTAACAACATTGGAAATCAAATGCAATAAAATTTGAAACAAAAAAATGTTGCGAGAGGGAAAAAAAAAGCAAGTTTCCTAAGAATCCAGATAGTATATCACCACTACTTATATACTTATAATTTTAAAATTTGCAAGAATAATTATATGTGTGTATAGTTACATATAGTTTAGGGATTTTTCTTTGTTTAGTCTCTGAGTCACATCTGATTCTTTTGCAACCCCATGGACTGTAGCCCACCAGGCTCCTCTCTCTGTAAGATTTCCCAATCAAGAACACTGGAGTGGGTTGCCATTTCCTACTCCAGGGGATCTTCCTAACCCAGAATTTGAACCTGCATCTCCTGCTTGACAGGCGGATTTTTTTTACCACTGAGCCTCTGGGGAAGCCCTCAGGGATGAATGCATATGTAGAAGAATTAGGGGATGGGGTAAGGAATGTGATTGGAAAAGCTACATGAACAATTTAATCACTATTAACAAGGTTTTATTTCTTAAGCTGACTGATAGGCATGTTGGTTTTTGTTAAATTATTATTTATGTTTGAATGTCTAAAATGTACCATCATCAACTAATTTAAAAAAAGAGAAGCTTTCTGTATATCTGGAATCTAGAAAAATGGTGCTGATGAATCTATTTGCAAGGCAAGAATAGAGACGCAGATGTAGAGAGTGGACTTGTGGACACAGGAGGAGAATGGTGGGGAGGATGAATTGAGAAAGTCGCACTGACGTATGTACATTACCATGTGTGAAATGGATAGTTGGTGGAAAGCTGCTGTATAGCACAGGAGCTCAGCTTGGTGCTCTGTGACGACATAGAGGGGTGGGATGGGAGTGGGGGTGGGAGGGAGGCTTAAGAAGGAGGGGATATATGGACACACAGAGCTGATTCATGTTGTTGTACAGCAGAAACTAATGCAACATTGTAAATCAATTATACTCCAATTAAAGAATAAATTAAAAAATACCACAGTACCATTTCCATAACATCCAGAATAAGAAATACTTAGGTGTAAATGTAACAAAGTAAGTGCAAAACCTATGCGAAGAAAACTACAAAACTCTCATGAATGAAAAATTAAAAAGAACGAAATCAGTGTAAAAATAGTCCATGTTTATGGATAGGAAGACTCAACAGGAGAAAAAAAAAGTTTTCCTAAAATATATCTCTTTGTCCCCAGGGCAGATTCCCCTTTCCCCACCTTTGTTGGAACATGAAAACTTCCAGCTACTTGCTAAACATTTCTTACCGGAGGAATCGCTGGGCCAGCATCGCCTTGCTATATGAGTCAGTTCAATTCTGTGCACGAACCAGAGGGCAGCTTGTCTATTTTTTTCTGGATTCATATTTGTAGACTCTATATATTTCAAAGTATTGTCTCACACATTTCATCCTGAAAATAACTCTGCAAGTGAGTGTGGCTGTTATTATTCCTCAGTTGACAGATGATGAAAAAAATCAAATGAGCCAACACTTATTGAGCATTATTTATTGCCATCTCAGAAGAGAAGTGCTTTATGCACATTTTCTCATGTAGCCATTAGAGTGACCCCACTTGATGGATGAAGAAACTGAGGTTTGGAGAGGTTTAAAGGAACTTGTTCAAGTCCAGAATGTGCAGAACCAGAAGTCAAAATGCGATCTTTATGAAGGTAAAATCTTGTGTCAATGACTGTTCTGTGATATTAAAAGAACAATGTGGTTTCCCAACCAGCCCAAGACTGATAGGGTTTGAAATAAATCTACACACTGTCAATTTCGTTAAAGGGTGGTCCATGCTGTTTTTGTTTTAACCTCCTGTGTAAGTCGGGTTTCTTGATTGCAAGTAATAAAAATTGATGCTGGCTCATGTAAACAGAAGAGAACTTAGTGGGAAAACATCAAGAGAAATGAAAAAGAAGACTTGAAGAAATGGAAATGGATGGAAGGATATTCTGGCGGCTGGGCAGCAAAAACCACAACTGTGCTCAGGCTAGGAGGAAGGAAGAGCGAGTCTCCACTTCTGGGAGGGAGTCATCCTGAATTCCTTTCCTCCCAAACCTACAAAATAAGAGAGAATAATCTGTTCCTCCCTGCTACCACCGGCCCCCACCAAAACAAACAAGCAAAGAAAAACACAGGAAGCTATTAGGAAGAGGTAAATGGATGCTGGCAATGCAGTCAGGGTGGCAGACACGCAGACGGGAAGTTCATATCCCTAAGCAGGCAGTCACATTAAACAAGGGAAGAAATAAATAAATACATCTTTGTTGCCTGCCATCCCCCAATGGGTAATTAAAATGATGCCACTGCTGTTTTTTGCTACATTCAAAAGTGTTTTAATTTGTATTTAGCCAGAGGCTTTCCGGCAACAGGAACATTTTTACAAATCTAACAAATAATTATAAATAAATAAAGTCTCCACTTCTGCTATTTGGGGGAACGTTTCCTTCAGGTAACACATTTATAAATCCACCTGGTTGACAATATGGAGCTAAAATAACAGTAGAGCTTGAACTGGTTGCTTAAGTGACAGTTGAAATGGTGTATTTGTCAGCATACAAATGAAAATCAACATCACGCAGGGAGGTAATCTAGTCCCAAAGGCACCGTGGACTATAAACGCTAAATTACAATAGACCTAGAATATAACCTTGCATAATTCTTGAATAAAGGGTTCGAGGAACAGAAAACCCAAGGTAGCGGGAATTCAGATGAAAGGCTGCGCAATTTATAGTTAAGGTGACTTCGAGACTATTGATTTGGTCTCTAAGTGCACCCCCAAATGTATCTCAGAGCTATTTTTCAGTAACACTGGGTACGATAATAATGAAAAAGAGGATTTAGAGTGGAGTAGCTATGTGGTTATGTGCTCATGGCCCCTCTTGGGGACCTCAGATCTTCTCCGCTCAGTATGGGTTGATGCCAATCTTGATGGATTTTCTAATCTTCAGTTCATGGATGATTACAGATGGAGCTTGGGAGATATTATATTTTCTTCTTGAACAGCTGACCTTATTTGGGGAACTGAGGCCAACTAAGATCTTTCCACTGCAGAATGTTAGCAAATCAGAGAACTCGTTGGATGCCACACAGTTCATTCATGTTCAAATGAGACATATATGAACTCCGAATATGAAATGTACCCATATCCTGCTTTCCTTTCACTCTGAATGAACAATGTCTTAAGTAGACAAGCTGGGGCTCTGTGTGGCCTCAGGAGAAGGAGTTTTTCAATAAGGAAGAAATCTATGAGGTTCAGTTTCTAGACATTTTCCAGGAAATGATGTAACCTTGTTCTTGAAAGTGTCTGCGGCAGGGGAGAGCAAAGGAAGGGAAGAGTTTATCTTTTGCAAAATATGCCTAAGTTATTTAAAAAAACAAATGCCTTTGGGTAGGGGAGGGCTCCATCTAAGGGAGTGTGTGTATGTTTCAAGGAGGATTTCCAGGCTTCCCAGGTGGCACAGTGATAAAGCATCCACTTGCCAATGCAGGAGGCACAGGTTTGCATCCCTGGGTCAGGAAGATCCTGGAGTAGGAAATGGCAACCCACTCCAGTATTCTTACCTGGAGAATTCCGTGGACAGAGGAGCCTGGTGGGCTACAGTCCATGGGGTTGCAAAGAGTCGGACACGATTGAGTGACTGAGCTCACACAAGCAGGATAGCCCATTCAGTGCGTGGTATATGTAAGGGTTGATTCCTTAAATATAACAGATTCATTGCAGAAATAATCTATGTGTATCATATTTTCAGTGCAATAATGGATGTCACACTTTAAGAAGTCCTGTTTTAAGTGAAACGCTTCTTTGAGAACTTAAAGAATCACTTTTGTTGAAGAGAGGCAGTATAGTGTCATGGGGAAGAGCATGGTTGGTGGAGCTAGTTGCCGGGTTGGAATCCCAACACCGCAGTTTTCTAGATGGAATGAAGGGTGCTTTGGACTCCCAGCTGCTAAATGGGAATGCCAAGAGAATACATTTGAATAGTGTATGGTAAGTGTTCCGTGCATATCAACTGCTGGTACTGTGACTTAACGGCATCAAGTTTGCTAAAAGCTGTCTCAGCTTTAGTGGACATATACTGCAGGCTTCTTATCTTATGCAGTCTTCCCAAAAGTACTTCCCTGACTGATTCATTCTCTTTATCGCTCTTCTCGTTCATTCAACATTTACTGTTACCTGCTATTTGTCAGACACATGTAGCTGGTTTTAACAAAAGGAGAAGATGATAGTTTCAGCTCTCAGGGAACTCACAGTTTAATGGCAGAAAACCAATGAGTCCGTGATGGTGAATCATATTGCAGGGCGTGCCTCCATCTCTCTGTGTACTGGTAAAATGTCCTCAGCGTGCCGTTCACTCCAGAATCTCTGGATAATCATCCAGTACTCTCGGTTGGCTGTTGAAGAGCTGTGATGCCGTGTTTGCTCATGGTCCTTCTTTAGAACACCAGTACCTTCTGTGTCTTTTTATGGAGCCTCCCATTTCTGAGCACTATACTGGATTTGCTTTTTCCCAGAGAAGCTGGAATAGATCCAGATCCAGAGCTGACCCTGAATCATAAGTCACTGGATACCTTCAAAATCAGATCAGTGCTCAACCAGTAAAATACCTAAGCCCTTTTGGGGTCACTTTTCTGCCACTAATACCAACAAGAAATGAAGAATCCCTTGAGGGATGGGGAGGTACCACCAGAGAATTCGGATGTGATTTCCCTTCTCTGCCACTAGGTGTCACTGCTCTACATAAATAAAGTGGAACCAGATTGGCCTTGGCGCTGTGAAATTTGACCGTAGGTTAAGGGGGTATGGCAGGTTTAGGTACATCCTCGCTTTGAGGTTGTCAAGTAACTTAATGACTGGCTACCAGACAGGAACCAACCCTGCACAAAAAGCCTCGGAAAATTAAAGTATCTGACACATGTAAATCCAGCACTCTGTGAATATCCTCTTTGGTATTGATCCTTTAAAAACAGATCTTCAAAGATTAACTTCTTGGAACAAAGATAATGACTTAATGGAATATATTATTTATGTATCTGTTTGGAAATATATGGGTGGATCAAGACATCATACAGACAAGAAAGGAAATCTCGCAAAACAAGACTCTTTGTCCTTCTACCATGGCCTTCTTCTCATGAGAGACAAAAGGATAAAAAAAAATAACATTCCCTTTTAGACCCTCCCCCCCCCACTTCCTCTAGTTTTAAATATTTTTTTTCCAGAATTTTGTACCTTAGGACAATTAGTAGTAGTTCCTCAGCAGTTATGAGGGGTTTTTAGCAAAATTAAAACACCTCCCTCTCATTTCCCATCTGCCACCCACCCCCCACAGATGCAAATGCACAGAATTATTGTTATTATGTTTAGCTTAATTTTAAAAAACTTTTTGTTTTGTATTGGATTACAGCTGATTAACAATGTTGTGATAATTTCAGGTGAACAGCTAAGGGACTTAACCACACATATACATGTATCCATTCTCCCCCCAAATCTCCTTCCGTTTGGGCTGCCACATAACTTTGAGCAGAGTTTCCTGTGCTATACAGTAGGTCCTTGTTGATTATCCATTAATATAGCAGTTAGCACATGTCCATCCCAAACTCCCTATCTATCCATTTCCCCCATCCTTCCCCCCAGCAACCATAAGTTCATTCTCCAAGTTGGTGAGTCTCTTTGTGTTTTGCAAGTAAGCTCATTTCTATCATTTCTTTTCAGACTCCACATATGAGGGATGTCATGCGATATTTCTCCTTCTCTGTCTGACTCACTTCATTCAGTGTGATAGTCTCTAGGCCCATGCACAAAATTACTGATTCAATGATCTCTGACATTCGAGAGATCCTTCCATGGTTACTTACATGATGTTTTTTTCTGGGAAGAAGCTATTATGCTCTATTCTAATGTTTATTAAAATACAGTGACCTTGAAGAACAACCATTGTGGTCAGTGCCCATCACTACTGTTTTGTCTGTGATGAGTTGGCAGAGCGAGGATTTAGAATGCCAACCTTTATCGCTCTTCTTGTTCAATAAATGCCAACCGTAGAAAGTCCTAGACAAGGTTTTCTGTCCTTGTCCTGTCCCCTAATTTTATTGACAAAGAAATGATCACAAAAGCCACCCAGTACTTTGAGCTTTATATGCCTTGAGGATCCTAGGCTGAGTTTTAGGGCAGGTCTAGTCCTTTACAAGGAAAAGGCAAACACTACTAATTAAAAGTAGAAAAGTATAGGAAGAGAAGAAGCTAAACCTGGAATATTTTCCGTATGAAATATTTGTCATATAAGACATTGCTTCAGTCCAGAATGAAATGGTTGAGTTACACTGCCTATGGTGTGCTGGTCAACAGAAACCAGAATGTCCTTTTGGTTGCTATCTTTTTACAGCAACATAAGATGTCTTGATTGTCCCTTTCATCCTGATAACTCACTGGAATATGAGGGGTGTAAGGGAGACAGTTAAGAAAAGACTCTTGTCCAGAATTCCTTAAATATATGAAAAATCTTTGTGGGAAGCCCTCTGTTGCGAATATTGGACCGAGAGGTTTGGTTATTACAACAGAAATTTCCAGCTGGCTTAGTGTTCCTCTTGCCCTTTTGAGAAGCAATCGTCTATGACCCAGAAGTCTCCCTACATGGTATGGTTCTGTCAAGTCAGCATGACATCTCAACTGTTCCATTAGAGAGTGTTTTGATAGGTTACATTAAGTAACTTTCATATTTTATTTTACTCCCAATATCAAATACATTGTTGGTCATCATGTAACTTCTAGCCTAGCCAGTGCCTTCGTGTAAATAGTTCTCAGATGCTATCACATTGTAATGATAAAGATAATGTAATGTCAGCTTCCTGGAAGAGAAAAGTGCTTTTTTTCCATAAAGGGCATTTTTAAATGGGTCATTAACTCATTTTATGAGTACCTTAATGCTTTGAGCACGGTGAGGAAATAATGTATCAACCTACTGAGGCCAAAATTGATTCAGAAAAGGATTTCATCACCTAGGGAATATCCTCTTATTTTAGATACTACACATCCTAATGTCCTGGATCAAATAAACAATGCAGAGTTTTTATGGTTACAGGCAGCACCCATGTAAATATTACACACGGGTGAGCTTGTGGTGCTTCTCCCAATCCATAGGCCATCCGTGGCCAAGCAGGCGTTTTGTCCTAGACAGAAGAGTCTAATCGTTTGCCAAATAAAACCCAGTGTTTACTTCTCCTAACATTTTATTCCTTTACATTTAATTTGAGACCAGGGTTACTCCCGGGTAGCATCTTGTATCTTTAGATTAGCTTTCACAAGTGGGTCTGAATCATCCTCTCGTCTGTGAGTTTCCCATGAAGGTGGCGTAGTGCTCATTAGGACCTGCCTTAGTGGGTGATAAGCAGAACATGCATGCAATGTGTTTTTCCCATTCTTACAGCTGAAAGTATAGTCTTAAACCCAGAGCTCTAATGAAGAAGCTCAGGATTATCCATAGATAAGAGTTCTAAACACATTCTGATGGAGGCTTATAATCAGTACAAATTGTAACGGCCGTAGAAGGAATTGTTCTACAGATGGCTTTATTCTGAGTACTCAGGACCATCTGGCACTTTGGGGCTGAGCCCAGCCCCACCACTATAAGAAACCATATTTGTGATGCGTTGGCACAAGTACGGAAGTCAATGGCTCCTTGACATTTTGGAGTCTTCGTCATATGGTAGGTTCAGCTTCAGACCATGCCCTTTTCTAGTGGGCAGGGAAGTGGCTCAGATGAGGTTGGGTTTTGTTGAAGGAAAGGTCACCTCCAGGAGTCTTGAGGCTTTGGCTTAAGTTTGGGGGTTGCATATGGCGCTGTGAAGCACTTCTTTTAGGCTGAGTAAAATACTTGCAGTATTGATGTAGAAATCTCACAATTTCACACCCAAAGAGCTGAGTTTATGTTAAAGTAAGTTTGGATAATGGATACACTGAAACAATGTGGGCTTTTTCTTCTCTACTTTAAAAACACTTTGAACAACTTGATATCTGTATGTATCATACTGTACTGTAGCTTTTTTTTTTTCCTTCTCACACTTACCCTAGTATGAGCTGGGATATTTTTGAAGGCAGAAACTGTGTCTTTTTCATCTTTTATTCCCAGAATATAGGACCTGGATGGGCACATTTTGGATACCCTGTAAGTTCATTGAATTGAGTCCTGAAAACCTTCTTTGTGACTTTGCTTTATTAAACCTCTTTAAATTAGGAAGTCATTGAATTATGATTCTACCACCAGAATTCTAGGAATCAGAATCTGCAGGGACCAAGGACTATTTTGTACTCAAGAGGCTTAGTGCCATTTTGTAAATATACCTTATCGTATAGGTGTTCTCAGGCTTCCCGGGTGGCGCTAATGGTAAAGAACCTGCCTGCCGCTGCAGGAGACAAAAGAGACCTGAGTTCAGTCTCTGGGTCAGGAAGATCCCCTGGAGGAGGGCATGACAATCCACTCCAGTATCCTTGCCTGGAAAATCCCGTGGACAGAGGAGCTTGGTGGGCTATAGTCCTTGGGGTCGCAAAGAGTCAGACACAACTGGAGCAACTGAACACGCATGTACACATAGGTGTTCTATTAGTATTTCCTGAGAAAATAAGTACTTTTGAATGTACTAGCTCCACATTTACCAGCTGTAGTACCTGGAGCAAGTTATTCTGTTTCTAAAGCCTTAGTTTCTTCATCTAGAAAATGATGCTGATCATAGTATCTACCAGGTGCTTCCTGAGTTGTCTAGTGGTTAAGACACCATGCTTCCCCTGCAGGGGGCACAGGTTCAACCTCTGGTTGGAGAACTAAAATCCTGCATGCCAAATGATGCGGCCAAAAATAAATAAATTAATTAAATTAAAAAAATCTTTCAGAATAGTATCTATCTATGAGGTAGTGGAGTTCCTGAAATTAGCATATGAAGAGATGAGCAGCAGGAGTCATAACTATCAGCCATTGGCTAAGTCTTGATGAGAAGGATGGAGGCCTCTCTGCACTTCCCTAGCAGAACTTTCATTCCATCGTCTTCTTGGAAAGTGAATGGTTGTCCTCGGTACCCCCAAATTTAGTGGATTAAAACAACAAGTTATCATTATCTCTCAGAGTTCTGTGCATTGATTTGCCTTAGCTGGGCAGTTCTCATTTTGGTCTCTGAAGCAGCTCCTCTAAAATAATTGATAACAGAAAACTGGATTTGCCTCTTGGTGGATGTCAAGCCAGTAGACACAACCAAGCCAAAGATTGCAAGAAGGAAGGATTTATTTCTTGCAGCAAGTAAGGAGGACTCAGGGATCTTTCCCCAAACAGTGTCTCATCAACAGTAAAATTAGGGAAGTTTTAAGGGATGAGTACATGCATATTCAGGGTTTCCCTGTTGGCTCAGTGGTAAAGAACCTGTCTGCCAATGCAGCAGGAGCAGGAGATGTGGGCTCAATCCCTGGGCTGGGAAGATCCCTTGGAGAAGAAAATGGCAGCCCACTCCAGTATTCTTGCTTGGGAAATCCCATAAACAGAGAAGCCTAGTGGGCTTCAGTCCATAGAGTTGCAAAGAGTTGGACAAAGAGTTGAACTGAACATGTGCATGCATATTCATGAAGGAATTTTGAGCAGAAGAGAATTCAGCATAGATTTGGGGCAAGGGTCAACAGAACCCAAGCTTTACTTGATAAAAGTCAGGAGGGTCAACAACGTCATTGCATCCTCCACTTGGGGTGGAGCCTTAGGTCCTGCAGAACTCAAAGGTGTATTCCTATGTGGATCCCCGTCAGGAGAAACCAGGACCCTATGTTGTCTGACTGCCACTTCCCTGTTCTTTCATTTCCTTGTTCCCTTCAGATCAGTGATTACTGAGATTTATTCAAGGGCAAGCATCGTGGCCAAGCTTAGATCACAAAATGGCTTAGAACAAGACGGGTTCTCTTATGTCAAGAAAGCCATTCCTGGTTCTCATTCTCCAGATCAGATCAGATCAGATCAGTCGCTCAGTCATGTCCGACTCTTTGCGACCCCGTGAATCACAGCACACCAGGCCTCTCAGACCATCACCAACTCCCAGAGTTCACTGAGACTCACGTCCATCGAGTCAGTGATGCCATCCAGCCATCTCATCCTCTGTCGTCCCCTTCTCCTCCTGCCCCCAATCCCTCCCAGCATCAGAGTCTTTTCCAATGAGTCAACTCTTCACATTAGGTGGTCAAAGTACTGGAGTTTCAGCTTTAACATCATTCCTTCCTAAGAAATCCCAGGGCTGATCTCCTTCAGAATGGACTGATTAGATCTCTTTGCAGTCCAAGGGACTCTCAAGAGTCTTCTCCAACACCACAGTTCAAAAGCATCAAATCTTTGGCGCTCAGCCTTCTTCACAGTCCAACTCTCACATCCATACATGACCACAGGAAAAACCATAGCCTTGACTAGACGGACCTTTGTTGGCAAAGTAATGTCTCTGTTTTTGAATATGCTATCTAGGTTGGTCATAACTTTCCTTCCAAGGAGTAAGCATCTTTTAATTTCATGGCTGCAGTCACCATCTGTAGTGATTTTGGAGCCCAGAAAAATAAAGTCTGACACTGTTTCCACTGTTTCCCTGTCTATTTCCCATGAAGTGATGGGACCAGATGCCATGATCTTCATTTTCTGAATGTTGAGCTTTGAGCCAACTTTTTCACTCTCCACTTTCACTTTCATTAAGAGGCTTTTTAGTTCCTCTTCACTTTCTGCCATAAGGGTGGTGTCATCTGCATATCTGAGGTTATTGAGATTTCTCCTGGCAATCTTGATTCCAGCTTGTGTTTCTTCCAGTCCAGCATTTCTCATGATGTACTCTGCATATAAGTTAAATAAACAGGGTGACAATATACAGCCTTGACAAACTCCTTTTCCTATTGGGAACCAGTCTGTTGTTCCATGTCCAGTTCTAACTGTTGCTTCCTGACCTGCATACAAATTTCTCAAGAGGCAGATCAGGTGGTCTGGTATTCCCATCTCTTTCAGAATTGTCCACAGTTTATTGTGATCCACACAGTCAAAGGCTTTGGCATAGTCAATAAAGCAGAAATAGATGCTTTTCTGGAACTCTCTTGCTTTTTCCATGATCCAGCAGATGTTGGCAATTGGATCTCTGGTTCCTCTGCCTTTTCGAAAACCAGCTTGAACATCAGGAAGTTCACGGTTCACATATTGCTGAAGCCTGGCTTGGAGAATTTTGAGCACTACTTTACTAGCGTGTGAGATGAGTGCAATTGTGCAGTAGTTTGAGCATTCTTTGGCATTGCCTTTCTTTGGGATTGGAATGAACACTGACCTTTTCCAGTCCTGTGGCCACTGCTGAGTTTTCCAAATTTGCGTGCATATTGAGTGCAGCACTTTCACAGCATCATCTTTCAGGATTTGGAATAGCTCAACTGGAATTCCATCACCTCCATTAGCTTTGTTCATAGTGATGCTTTCTAAGGCCCACTTGACTTCACATTCCAGGATGTCTGGCTCTAGGTCAGTGATCACACCATCGTGATTATCTGGGTCATGAAGATCTTTTTTGTACAGTTCTTCTGTGTATTCTTGCCATCTCTTCTTAATATCTTCTGCTTCTATTAGATCCATACCATTTCTGTCCTTTATTGAGCCCATCTTTGCATGAAATGTTCCTTTGGTATCTCTGATTTTCTTGAAGAGATCCCTAGTCTTTCCCATTCTGTTGTTTTCCTCTATTTCTTTGCATTGATCGCTGAAGAAGGCTTTCTTATCTCTTCTTGCTATTCTTTGGAACTCTGCATTCAGATGTTTATATCTTTCCTTTTCTCCTTTGCTTTTCACTTCTCTTCTTTTCACAGCTATTTGTAAGGCCTCTCCAGACAGCCATTTTGCTTTTTTGCATTTCTTTTCCATGGGGATGGTCTTGATCCCTGTCTCCTGTACAATGTCACAAATCTCATTCCATAGTTTGTCAGGCACTCTGTCTATCAGATTTGACAGAATGTGGTCCACTGGAGAAGAGAATGGCAATCCACTTCAGTATTCTTGCCTTGAGAACCCCATGAACAGTATGAAAAGGCAACATGATAGGATACTGAAAGAGAAACTCCCCAGGTCAGTAGGTGCCCAATATGCTACTGGAGATCAGTGGAGAAATAACTCCAGAAAGAATGAAGGGATGGAGCCAAAGCAAAAACAATACCCAGCTGTGGATGTGACTGGTGATAGAAGCAAGGTCCGATTCTGTAAAGAGCAATATTGCATAGGAAACTGGAATGTCAGGTCCATGAATAAAGGCAAATTGGAAGTGGTCAAACAAGAGATGGCAAGAGTGAATGTCGACATTCTAGGAATCAGCGAACTGAAATGGACTGGAATGGGTGAATTTAACTCAGATGACCATTATATCTACTACTGTGGGCAGGAATCCCTCAGAAGAAATGGAGTGGCCATCATGGTCAACAAAAGAGTCTGAAATGCAGTACTTGGATGCAATCTCAAAAACGACAGAATGATCTCTGTTCGTTTCCAAGGCAAACCATTCAATTTCACGGTAATCCAAGTCTATGCCCCAACCGGTAACGCTGAAGAAGCTGAAGTTGAAGGTTCTATGAAGACCTACAAGACCTTTTAGAACTAACACCCAAAAAAGATGTCCTTTTCATTATCGGGGACTGGAATGCAAAAGTAGGAAGTCAAGAAACACCTGGAGTAACAGGCAAATTTGGCCTTGGAATACGGAATGAAGCAGGGCAAAGACTAATAGAGTTTTGCCAAGAAAATGCACTGGTCATAACAAACAGCCTCTTCCAACAACACAAGAGAAGACTCTATACATGGACATCACCAGATGGTCAACACCGAAATCAGATTGATTATATTCTTTGTAGCCAAAGATGGAGGAGCTCTATACAGTCAGGAAAAACAAGACCAGGAGCAGACTGTGGCTCAGACCATGAACTCCTTATTGCCAAATTCAGACTTAAATTGAAGAAAGTAGGGAAAACCACTAGACCATTCTCTTTCTCCAGGGACCCCCTAACCTATCTGCTTACATGGTGGCTTCTGAAGATTTGTCTGGGGTCACTTACTTTGCCTCATGCGAAGAGTTGACTCATTGGAAAAGACTCTGATGCTGGGAGGATTGGGGGCAGGAGGAGAAGGGGACGACAGAGGATGAGATCGCTGGATGGCATCACTGACTCAATGGACGTGAGTCTGGGTGAACTCCGGGAGTTGGTGATGGACAGGGAGGCCTGGCGTGCTGTGATTCATGGGGTCACAAAGAGTTGGACACGACTGAGCAACTGAACTGAACTGAACTTACTTTGTTGGCAGTTGGTACTTACTGGCTGTCAGTTGGGAGCTCTCTGCCAGATCTCCTATACACGTCCTCTCCATAAGGCTTGGAATTTTTATGACTGTCTCAAGAAAGTAGTCCGTTTCCAGGACAGTTAATTTCTTGTAGTTGTTGTTTAGTCCTCAGTCATGTCTTAACTCTTTGCGACCCCATGGACTGTAGCCTGCTAGGCTTCTCTGTCCATGGGATTCTCCAGGCAAGAATACTGGAGTGGGTTGCCATTTTCTCCTCCAGGGCATCTTCCCAACCCAGGGATTGAACGTATGTCTCCTGCACTGGCAGGAGGATTCTTTACCCCTGAGCTACCCAGGAAGCCCAAGAATACACCTGCAGGATTGTTAAAATGCTAATTTCTAACAGGGAACAGTCCTAAGAGGAAGCATTCCAAGAAAATTCAGGATTTCTCTGACCTAGTCTTAGACCTGCATCACTTCCACGGTATTCTGTTTGTCAAAACTAAATCCCAGGGTAAGCCCAGATTTGAGTAAAGGAAGCTACATCTGGGTATGAATACCAGGAGACATGCTTTTCTGGGGGAAGGAGGGGTAGGAGATTATCTTTTGAGATGAGCTACCAAAGTGAGCTCAGCTCCTCTGGCAGACAGTCTGGAAATAAACATTGTGGGGGGATTTGTCAGATGATTCTCTACCTTTAACTACTATAATCAACTTCAGTCCTTCAGTCACGGCTATTAACGAGTCCTGTTACTAATACAGCAGCAGCCTGCGGCATCGTGTGCTGGATTCTTTGATTATCATGCAAGTCTTGGACTGCATTATCATTTGAAGAATGGGGATTGCTTGATGCAAGGTGATCGGCTGTGACACTGCTTGAATTTCATTCTAATGGGTTTTGAACGTCTTCTCCTCTCAAGTTGGCCTAGCTTCCTGAAGTTTGTATCCTAGATTCTTGAAACAGTATTTCCCTCCAATTTAAGTTTTATGTTGGTATCCCTGAGCTTATCTGCAGCAAGAAGCCTCATCTCCACTCTGGCCCATCATTAATTATTAATTAGTTATTAATTATTCTCCCTATATGTGTTTCTTTCTAATACCATGGCGTCCATCCTCCTAGACGGCTTTCTCTTCTCTTGCAAAGGTATATTTTATAGTTTTGTTGCTTATTAAACCAAGTTAGGATCATTTGTTCATTCAACTAAACATCCATGTTTATTGGTTCAGAAATGATTTGCTGAGTGCCAGTGGGTCTGAAGTTTTATTTCTTTTTTTAAACAACATATCTCAACCATTCTTCTGCATCAATACATATAGTTGTCCTCACACTGTTCAGTTGCTGAATAAGATTGTTCATTTAGCCCTTCCTTTAACGATGGTTACATAGTATTTCCATTTTTTTTTTTTTTTGATATAAACAATCCAACAATGATCTTTTTTAAACATGTACCTCTGGGCACACACACACATTTTTTTTTTTCTGTAAGATGGAGTCTAAGAAGTAGAAATTCTGGGTCAAGGGTCAAAAAGAAAGCCTAGTTACAATTTTGATGAAATGATGCTAAAAATTTGACTCTCCAAGTGGCTGTGCCAAGGAATAGCATGTAATAATGATAGTGATTCCCTGTGCTCTGACAACATTGGATACTATATTTCTCTCTCTTTAATTTTTGCCAATCTGAAGGCTGAAAAATGCCATCTCACTGTTTATTTTGTCCTTTGTTATGAGTTTAGTCTTTTGAATTTAATGCACATTTGTTTCTCTTTGCCTTTAAATGACCAGTTCTGGCCTTTGCCTATTTTTCTGCTGGGTTGTTTTCATCTTGGTGATTTCTATTATGCTCTTTTTATGTTCCTGACGGTATTTGAAAATGTCCCCTGCAAGGAACAGGGAACCGGATTCACAGTAACTTTAAGGGATAGGGGCTGAATGTCCTTATGCAACAAGAAGCCTAGAGGTGTACAGCTGTTGGCTTTTGCTCTGTGGCTCAGTCTTGTCAGCAGTGGGGTCTCTTGGTTTTTTGTTTTTTTGTGTGCGATTTGTTTTTTTCTTCTTTATCACAAAATATTAGTGCCGGTGGCATCTGTCCTTTTTATCAGAAAGCTACAGCTTTCCTCGAATCTGCAAGGGAGTTTATAATGGCTGGAGTGAAGACAGGAAGAGTCAAAAGACATTGATAAGGAGTTGGGTTAACGCACCAACAGTACCTACCGTGTTGGTATTAACACCTCCTGTTATTTGCCATTTAAGTCACATTTCCCCATTTGTCATCAGTTTGGAAATACTTAATGAAGTTTCCAGTATCTTTTGGCTCACAGGGATTTACATTTTTTTAAATGTTTTCTTTAGCTCCAGAATTTTTCTTTGGTTCTTTTGTGTGTGTATGTGATTTCTAACTCTTTGTTGAACTTCTTGTATTTTTCTGATTTCATTGACTTGCCTGTGTTCTCTTGTAGCTTGGTGAGCATCTTTAAAATAATTACTCTAAATTCTTTGTTCCTGTGCTCAGTAGTAGCTCAGTCATGTCCAACTCTTTGCAACCCCATGGACTATAGCCTGACAGGCTACAGTGTCCATGGAATTTTCCAGGCAAGAATAATGGAGTGGATTGCCATTTCCTAGTCCAGGGATCTTCCTGACCCAGAAATTGAACCCATGTCTCTTGCGTCTCCCGCACTGGTAGGCAGATTCTTTAACACTAGTGCCACCTGGGAAGCCCTTCTTTGTGCACAGATGGCTGTTTCTTTGGGGTCAGTTGCTGGATGAGATGGTTACCGGCTGGTATCACTGACTCAATGGACATGAGTTTGAGCAAACTCCGGGAGATAGTGAAGGACAGGGAAGCCTGGCATGCTAGGTTCATGGGGTGGCAAAGAGTCAGACACGACTGAGGGACTGAACAACAACTGGAAATCTATTGTGTTCTATTGGTGGTATCATGTTCCTTGATTTTCCATGCACCTTGCTTCTCTGTGCATTTGAATGAGCACTTCTTCCTTCCAGACTTTATGGATTGGTTTCTGTGGGGAAAGACCTTCATCTGTGATTGAGCACATGGGCATGGGCTGGGTAGAACATATGGTGGTGCTTGTTCTGGTGGAACAGCTTCATTTCTGGGGTGAGCAGTGGCAACTGGGGCTCTGGCTCCAGAGCCATGGACTGCAGGCAGCTCTACTAGCTGGGGTCAGGCTTGGTGCCGGCCAAGATTTCAGGGCTCTCCTCAGGGAAGGCACAGGCATCTGAAGTGTGGCAAGGGTTGCTGAAATCCTCTGTGGCAGAGGAGGTTGCTGGAGTCTTGCCGCTCTCCTTTTCCCCCATGGGGTGGAATTGTGCCCAAGGAGATCCCTTTTGATACTGGGATGCCAGCCAGGGGATGAAATAATACAAGTGAAATGCTTTCTACACTTTTCTGCACAGTCATCCTCTTTTTGTGCTTCTTGGCTGGGTTGCTACCATTTCTTAATTATACTCCAGAGCTCTTCCAGGAGGGTTTTTGTTGGTGGGTACTTGTTAAATTGGGCTTTCCTAGTGGTTCACGTGGTAAAGAATCCACCTGCAATGCAGGAAATGCGGGTTTGACCCCTGGGTCGGGAAGATCCCCTGGAAGAGGATATGCATGGCAACCCACTCCAGTATTCTTGCCTGGTAAATCGTATGGACAGAGGAGCCTGGTCGGCTACAGTCCATGGGGTTGTGAAATATTTGAACACGACTTAGCGAGCGACACTTAACAACAAACAAATGACAACACTTGTTAAATCACCATTTTTGTTGTGGGACCTCCTAGCCCCCCATCTTGCCAGTGTTGCTCTCTGGATAGTGAGTTTCTCACACCATAATCAAACTTTCCATCAGTTTCTATGTTGTCCATTCTGTTCCACTCATTCATCTCTCTCCCAGAACCATATTCTTTTAATTGCTGCAGCTTCTCGTATGTGCTAATACGAATGCCCAGAGTGGCAAATACCTTTGCCTATTCCAACTGCCTCTTAACACCAGATTTTTATTTTGGCATATTCTCTATTTGCTTCTCTAGATAAATTTTACAAGCAGTTTATTAAGTTTCATTTACACTCACATTTTTTTCCATGGGATTGCATTGAAATGATATTCAATAAAATAAGTAAAATAAAAGATTAATACTTAACCTTTTAAGTATTTTAACGTACTTCAGTAAAATCATGTAATTTTTTTTCACCCTGTAGTTGATTTTACTATTGTTGTTATGGAAGCCTGGTGTGCTGCAGTCCATGGGGTCACAAGGGGTCGGACGTGACTGAGTGGCAGAACAACAACAATGTGTATAATTAGGTATTCCATACTGCTCTCATTATGATTCAGATCTCTTCCCATTGTAAATTCGTATTGGTGTTGAGGAGAGCTATTGATTTTTTGCTGGCACTTTATAATGTTCTTATTAATTTAAAAAATTAAGTTGATTTTAGCAGATTTTTTCCCCCTTAGATCAGATATTAAAACACATGCAAAAGAGGACAATTTGTGGTTTTCTTGATAATTTTAACTCCTCTGAGGTTTTTTTCCCCCTTTTTTAGTAAGTGCAATGTCTATAATATCCCAAAGAATTGTGAATAATAACAGTGGTAGTAAACTTTTGAATGTAATCCTTCATCTTAATTGAAATGCCTATATTGTTTCACTCCTAAGTGTGGCGTTTCTGATAGATTTCTGCTGGATATCCTTTATCAGGTGAAATCAAATCTCCTTCCATTTCTAGCTTGCTGTGAATTTTTCCGGGGAATTTAAATAGATATTTATCGAAGTTATTGGTGTGTTTCAAGATGGTCAGATGGAGTTTCTTCTTTATTTCATGAAAGTATTTAATTTCATCTCCTAATGATGGATCATCATAGTATTCCTGAGAAATCTCTTACTTGATCCTGTTATATTATTGCTGAAGAAATGGATAGATTAAGACCACTGATCTTTGTTTTAATTTTTGGCATTTATATTTATGTATTAAATTGGTTTGTTCTTTTTGTTTCTGGTGAAATACAGGTTGGTTTCTGTATCAGTTTTATGTTTGTCTTTGAGAATGGCTTGCAAAGCTTTCTGTCTTTTTCAACGTTCTAAAATTGTCCCAATGAAGTACAGGTTATTTGCTATGAGAATGCTGGTAGGACTCATCCATAAAACTATCTAGGTCTGGTGATTGGGGAGTGTCATTTTGCTGACTTTTAATTTTTAAAAATGTATCTTTGGTGTTTTGAAAAGGCTTTTGAATTGATTTTGGTAAGCTAACCATCCTTAGTAATAAAATGGGCTTCCTTGGCGGCTTAGCGGTAAGAATCCGCCTGCAAAGCAGGAGATGTGAGTTTGATCCTGGGTTAGGAAGATCCACCTAAGAGAGGTCTTAGGAGGAGGAAATGGCAACCCACTCCAGTATCCTTGCCTGGAGAATCCCATGGACAGAGGAGCCTGGTGGGCGACAGTCCATGGGTCTCAAAAGTATTGGACCTGACTTAACAACTGAACAAAAACAAAAAAAAAAAGATTGAGTCTGAATTTTCAGATTTATGGATATAAGTTTATATATAGTTTACATATATATAGTAATATCCCTTACATGTTTAGTTATATACCCTTGATCATTCTTGAAGTTGTTCTCTGTGCTCTCTTCCTTGATCTGTCTTGCTAGAAGTTTATTTTATTGCTCTTTTTACAGAGTTGACTTTTAGTTGTATTACTGCAGTCTCCTATTTTTCTTTAGTTTTCTATTTCATTTATTCCAACTTTTATATTTATTCATTATTTCTTTTTACTCCTTCATTTTTAAAAATATTTGTCTATTTTAATTGATTGATGATTGGTTTACAATATTGGCTTGCTTTCTGTCATACATCAGCATGAATCAACCATAGGTGCATAAATCCTCTCCCTCATGAATCTTCCTCCCACCTCCCACCCATTCCCACCCCTCTAGGTTATTACAGAGCCCCACTTTGACTTCCTTGAGTCATACAGCAAATTCCCATTGAATACTTATTTGCATATGTTAGTGTATATGCATCCATGCTACGCTCTCCATTTATCTTACCCTCTCCCTCTCCCCCGCCACCCTTGTCCATACATCTGTTCTCTATGTCTGCATCTCCATTTATTATTGTTTTTGTTTATCTTTTCCAGCTTTCCCAGTTGAGTGTTTAGTTCATTTATTTCCAGTCTTGTTTCTTTTCTAATACAAGCGTTTACTGTTATAGATTTCCCTCAGTGCTGCAATATTCCATCATTTAGATACAAAGCATTCTAGCTGTTCACTTCTTTCTTTTTACATTTTTTAATCTTTAATTGGAGAATAATGGCTTTATAATGTCGCACTGGTTTCTGCTGTACAGCAGTGTGAATCAGCCGTGTGTATACATATGTCCCCTCCTTGAGCCTCCCTCCCCCTCCGTCCCATCCCGCCCCTCTAAGTCATCACAGAGCCCCAGGCTGAGCTCCCTGTGTCACACAGCAGCTTCCCTCTAGCTGTTTTACACGTGGAGATGTGTGTATTTCAGTGCTGCTCTCTCCATTTGTCCCAACTTCTCCTCCCCCACTGTGTCCACAAATCTGTCCTCTACATCTGTGTCTCTATTCCTGCCCTACAAATAGGTTCGTCAGTACCATTTTTCTAGACTCCATGCTGCTGCTGCTGCTAAGTCGCTTCAGTCATGTCCGACTCTGTGCGACCCCATAGACAGCAGCCCATCAGGCTCCCCCATCCCTGGGATTCTCCAGGCAAGAACACGGGAGTGGGTTGCCATTTCCTTCTCCAATGCATGAAAGTGAAAAGTGAAAGTGAAGCCGCTCAGTCGTGTCCGACTCTTAGCGACCTCATGGACTGCAGCCTGCCAGGCTCCTCCATCCATGGGATTTTCCAGGCAAGAATACTGGAGTGGGGTGCCATTGCCTTCTCCATTCTAGACTCCATATATATGTGTTAATATACAATATTTGTTTTTCTCTTCTTGATTTACTTCACTCTGTATAACAGGCTCTAGGTTCAACCACCTTGGTTCAGCTGACTCAGATTCATTCCTTTTCATGACTGAGTAATATTCTACCACATATGTGTATGACTTCTTTATCCATTCTTCTAAGCAGACTATAGTTTCAGTTTAGGATTTCTGTTTAACCCAAGAATTATTCTGAAATCAGTGTCCAGTATCAAAACAGATAGTTTGGTGATGATGTTATTTAGTCTTTGTCTGTTTGTTAATAATTTCTAAAAGTACCACTTTAATTCCCCTATGCACCTTTAATAGTTTGGGCTTTTTTTGAATTTGAGATTTTGTTTATGGCCTGAGAAAAACATTAGAAGTTTTGGTAAGTTTGTTTTTAAAGGATGTATGTCTTCTGGGTACAAAGTATATGTGTAAAGTTCAGACCTGCATGCAGTTGACCCTTGAACAGCATCGGTGTGAATGATGCAGGCTCACTTACACATGGATGTTTTTCAATAAGTGCATTCTACATTACTACATGATCTGTGGTTAGTTGAATGCATGAATGTGGAAACTTGGATATACAGGGCCAGTGGTAAACTTACATGCAGATTTTTACTGTGGGGAAGATCAGTGTCCCAAGCCCCCATATTGCTCAAGGGCCAACTGTACTTACATACATCCTCGCTGCCTTAAAACATAGTCGCTCATTTGTGTCTGACTCTCTGTGACCACATGGACTGCAGCCCACCAGGCTCCTCTGTCCATGGGATTTTCCAGGCAAGAGTCCTGGAAAGTGAAGTTGCTCAGTCATGTCCGACTCTTTGCGACCCAGTGGACTGTAGGCCGCCAGGCTCCTCTGTCCATGGGATTCTCCAGGCAAGAATACTGGAGCGGGTTGCCATTTCCTTCTCCAAAAGTGAAGTGAAAAGTCGCTCATGCGACCCCCATGGACTATACAGACCACGAAATTCTCCAGGTCAGAATACTGGAGTGGGTAACCGTTCCCATCTCCAGGGGATCTTCCCAATCCAGGGATCGAACCCAGGTCTCCTGCATTGCAGGCAGATTCTTTACCAGCTGAGCCACAAGGGAAGCCCAAGAATACTGGGGTGGGTTGCTATCTCCTCCTCCAGAGAATCTTCCCTACCCAGGGACTGAACCCGCGTCTGTTATGTCTCCTGTGTTGGCAGGTGGATTCTTTATAACTAGTGCCACCTGGGAAGTCTATTTACATACATGAAGTTTGGTGGTTTAGTCACTAAGTCCTGGCTGACTCTTGCAAACCCATAGATTGTAGCCCACCAGGCTCCTCTGTCCATGGGATTATCAGGCAAGAATACTGGAGTGGATTGCCATTTCCTTCTCCATAACATATTAAGATATGCGTATAAATACTATAGTTTTTATTAAACTAAGATTGTGAGAGCTGGACCATAAAGAAGGCAGAGCACCAAAGAATTAATGCCTTTGAACTGTGGTGCTGGAGAAGATTCCTGAGAGTCCCTTAGACAGTAAGGAAATCAAACCAGTCGATCTTAAGGGAAATCAACCCTGAGTATTCGTTGGAAGGACTAATGCTGAAGCTGAAGGTCCAGTATTTTGGCCACCTGATGCAAACAGCTGACTCACTGGAAAAGTCCATGATGCTGGGAAGTATTGAGGGCAGAAGGAGAAGAGGGCATCAGAGGATGCTATGGCTAGATGGTATCACCAAGGCCATGGACACGAACTTGGGCAAACTCCAGGAGATGGTGAGGGACAAGGAGGCCTGGCACGCTGCAGTCCATGGGATCACAAAAAGTTGGACACGGCTGGGCAACTGAACAACAATAACAACAATGATAACTAATAGAAAATAATTTGGAGAAGAGTCCAAATCATATATACATACATGCAAGCGTTTATATGAACATATCTCTGTTTACCCAGACTTGTTAACTTGATATCCTTTCTGTATTTTTCTTTTGATCTATGAAAATCAGAGCAGGAAAAGTAGTCTCTCCTTGGCATGCCAAATGATTTTCGTATATTTATGTTCAAGTCCTTTTGTTTGATGCATAACTTTCCGCGACTTCTGTAGCTTCTTACCTGATCATCTTTTATTAATAAAATACCTTCCTCTGTCTCTGATGATGTCTCTTATCTTGAATTCTATTTTTTCCCTCTGATATTTAAATTACTCATCCATTTTCTTTTTTTCTATTTAGCTGACATTTTGCCCTTTTATTTTATTTTCAATCTTTTTGAGTTACTTTGTTTCAGGAGTGTTTCTTGTCAGGAGCATCTATGTATATATTTTAAAAAATTCTCCTTATGGCATCAGAAATTCGAAAATTCTATATCAGTTGGGAAAAAACCTCACATCTTGACTGCCTTGAGAAATCCTACTCAGCCTTTGAGATGATATTCAAATATCACCTCCCATATGAAACCTTTCTAGAAGTTCTTAGCCCTGAGTATAAGTGGATTTCTCCTTTCTATATCTGTCACTTTATTACATTTAAATTCTAGCTCGACTAACTTTCTCTAGGATTCATGAAACAGAAAACAAAATTCTTATTTTCTTGGCTATTTCAATTTTTTTTTTCAATTGTAAAAACAATTACAAATGTTATTCTTGGTTCAACACCCCCTGCAGAGACCTAGGGTCTCCAGAGTATTCAGAGGCTATATGCCTCCTGCATGCAGAAGGATTTCAAAGTGAAGAAAGAAAAGGAAATTTCATATAGAGGCACCAAGGCAGGAAAGAACGAGGCCTGTTTGGCACTTTACTAGCAGGTCATTTGGGACTTTACTGTTTTTCTATTAAGGATGGACAAAGAATTGGTGGTAGGTGAGGATGAAGAGGGTATAGTGTTTCATGTGGAAATCCTCTTTCGCTGCAGAAGGAGATGCTGAGTCTGTTGGCCCATTACAAAGTCTTTGGACTCAGCTTGGACCTTCTACCTAGTAATTTCCCATTTAACTCCTAGAGTTGGAGAGCTGGTAATCCTTGGACTCTTAAAGAACAGGAACTTAACTCAGAGAAATCCCTCAAGGAATATTTTTCCAAGGAAACTGGAACGTGGCTGAGGATTGTGGCTCTCATAAATAATGCCACACATTCCCCTTTTTCTGCCCCATCCCTGCTAGCACTTGATTGCATTGGGGATTTCTAATATATGCTCGCTTTTCCACACAGGTGCCTGGCAGGTTGGGTGCTCTGCCCCTTTTATTTCGTGTTTATTATTTGCTCACTATCCTTGATTCCATGCAGAAGGGCAAGTTGCATGTGACCGTTTGCCACCGTTCTGCTGTCTGTGAGCATGGATGCTTGTGTGACTGTAGACTGCGCTGACTGAGGAAAGAGCCTCCCATTTCTCCTCTGCTACTGAGAGCCAGCTTCTTGTCTTTGCTGCATGCGCTCCATAATTCCCATCACTGTTATTTTTTGTGGTTACTCTTGAAACTGCCATATCCCCTTCCCACCTCCCCATATCCCAGTGACCCAGAGGTAGTTGAAACTCAGTTTCCTCTGAAAGAAAGCTTTGGAGCATAGTTAGTGGGCGCAGTCAGAGGACTTGGGCAGACAGTCTCTGTTGCTTCAATAGAAGGGAGTGGGGTTGAGTGGGAGAACTGTGGGGTATGGACAGGCAGATCAGGAGCTAGCGTGCTTGAAACACTCATGCTAGATCTAGTCAATAACCGAGAATTTTATCATAGGTTGATACTGCTTCCAAAAGGTACTGTTCAGTTTGGTTTTGATGGTGACATACAATCTCTTATAATAAATAGCTACTGACACTTCAGAAAGGTTATTAAAAGATCTGGCCTTGATGATATAATAACAATGGTGGGCAGTTAGGAACCATGGACTGCGTGTTTTCGTCTATACATTTTACACACTCGTGAATGATCCATGACAGTGGTGTCAGGTGAGTTCTGTGTTACCGGATTTTATAGGTGAGGATGGTCACGGACTCACCCACAGTTGGGTAAATAGATGATGGAGCTGGGATTTGAATCAGTGCTGCTAAGGTGAGATGAGAAAACCAGCAGGGCCTCTCGTGACAAATAGGCTCTTACTTCCCTTTAGTTTCGGGCTTCCCAGGTGGCTCAGGGGTAGAGAACTTGCCTGCCAGTGCAGGAGACGTGAGTTCGACCCCTGGGTCGGGAAGATCCGCTGGAGGAGGAAATGGCAACCCACTCCAGTATTCTTGCCTGGGAAATCCCATGGACAGAGGCACCTGGCAGGCTACAGTCCATGGGATCACAAAGAGTCGGACATGACTTAGCGACTGAACAACAGAAACAATCCCTTTAGTTTCACTTTTTTCTCTTTGAATCCTCTTTGTCCATCTCTTTTCTGAATCCTTTCCCTCAGAAAGTCCTTACGTACTCCTGGCCTTGACTTCTTACTCCACCAAACTCTTTCTGAATTATGATCACCTCTTTCTGCTCCCCTGAATCTGTATGTTGACTGTCCCACGTTGACATCCACAGGCTACACCTTTCCCTAACTGTAGTGACACATATATGCTGGGTGCTCCTGTCTGGATGATTCACAAATCCCCAGCTCAACATTTTGGTAACTCTTTTGATTAATGAAATTTCTTCATAGAAACTTGAAATCCATGCTAGGTGCCTCCACTGCCTAACCACCCCAGCATATAAGGAAGGACAGCAAACTCATTGTCCACTTGATATCCACTGTACCCCTTCCATTCATTTTCCATAGCAAAGCGAGAATGAGTTCTGTTTTGAAAGCAATGAAGGCAGATGTTGTTACTCCTTAGTTCAAGTCCTAAGTAGTCTCCATCACTTTTAAGAACCTATCAGACATAGAACACAGCAATTTGTTGAGCATCGGTTCTCTGTACATCACAACTCTATGAAGTAGTTATTGTTATTTACCCTCATTATACTTCCCTGGTGGCTCAGATGGTAAAGCGTCTGTCTACAATGCAGGAGACCGGGGTTCGATCCCTGGGTCAGGAAGATCCCCTGGAGAAGGAAATGGCAATCCACTCCTGTACTACTGCCTAGAAAATCCCATGGACAGAGGAGCCTCGTAGGCTACACTCCATGGGGTCGCAAAGAGTCGGACACGACTGAGTGACTTCACTTTCACTTTCACCCTCATTATACGGATGAGGGCATGAGGTGCAGAGAGGTTTATTTTCCAGGGTCGTAGAGATAGTACGTGATGGAGCAGAGATTCAAATTCAGGTGGTGTGAATCTAGAGACCATTCTTAGCCATTAGCCTTTGCTGCCAATTTCCTCCAATGGCACATCCCCCACGACCCTACCTGAGATGTTCAGACTCTTCCCCAGTTTTTTGGCCAAAGTGACCAGAAGACTGGTTCCTGGAAAGAGGAGACATGGGACTCAGCAACCAGCCAGGCAGGTAGCCCAGGGGTATAGAGTGAGAGTAAGAAATAAATAAATGCCAGCTCTTCAAGGTGCTGCTGCTGCTGCTGATGGAGATGGTGATGATGTCCATGCTAATATACTGGCACATTTTGGGGCTCAATGCACTTTGGTGAATGATGGGATGAAATTGTTCAGATGCCATAATGTGAAAACCAAGAATAGGCCTCCATGCCATCCATAAAGGGCTTCCCTGATAGCTCAGCTGGTAAAAGAATCTGCCTGCAAGGCAGGAGACCCTGGTACAATTCCTGGGTCAGAAATTCCCCTAGAGAAGGGATAGGCTACCTGCTCCAGTATTCTTGGGCTTCCCTGGTGGCTCAGACGGTAAAGAATCCATCTGCAATGAGGGAGATCTGGGTTTGATCCCTGAGTTGGCAAGATCCCCTGGAGGAGAACATGGCAACCCACTGCAGTGTTCTTTCCTGGAGAATCCCATGGACAAAGGAGCCTGGCGTGCTACAGTCCATGGGGTTTCAAAGGTCAGACATGACTGAGTGAGTGAGCACAGCACAGCACCATCCATAAAAGTCATACATTGCTCTGGACATAAGTTTACGTATCAGTAGGGACTGAATCAAGAAGAAATGCACAGTATGTGTTATGTGGCAGGTATTTTGCTGTGGGAAGAGCAAAATAACATGATCATTGGGCAAGACTAAAGACAATAATTCTGATGGAAGTGGAATGCTCAGATCATTACAAATTTGTCTATAGCAACAGCTTCTGCATCTGAGCTGTATTAATTACATTACAATAGCTCAGTTTTCACTATTCCTTTTCCTTATTTAAAAAGAACTTCCGT
Organism: Bos javanicus; assembly: GCF_032452875.1. Lineage (NCBI taxonomy): Eukaryota > Metazoa > Chordata > Mammalia > Artiodactyla > Bovidae > Bos > Bos javanicus. The sequence goes on from NC_083892.1 coordinate 23,448,507, forward strand.
GGTTTTTGTAGGATTGACTCTATAATCATCAATTTGTGAGGTATGTGATGAGTAAACAATATTGCATTACAGTTCTCAATGGAGGAAAAACTATCAAATCCTGGGCTATACATGTAAAGCTGGGAATATGTCAGAATCATTTAGTTCGGCTTGGGGCTGATTTTATGAAGCAGAAAGAACACAGGGTATGATTTTAGTCTAAATATTTGGACGATCCTCAAATCATCAGCCTTTTGCTCTGGGAGTACAGTCTGAAGGTCTAACAGCACTCTAATTTGTGGCTTTTAAAATTTTTATTTCTTAAATTATCATGCCGTAGAAGTCATTGAATTTTGACACATGTAAAGATTTATGTAACAACCAGCACAGACAGGATTCAGAATAGTTCTGTAACAACCCCCCCACCCAAATATTTCTTGTCCCATTCTCTGCCGACTCCTACCACTGAGGATCTGTTCTCTGTCATGAAGTTTGATCTTTTTGAGAATATCCTATCAATGGAGCCATGCCTATGTGACCTTCATTGCTCTAATGGTATAATGTCTTTGAGAGCCATCCAAGTCTGTGTGTATTTATTCTTCATTCTCTTTATTGCAGACAGATGGAGTCCCCTCTTCAAAATATTTGTTTGGTGTCCCCCTTCCCCTTCCAAAATATTCGGAGAAGGCAATGGCACCCCACTCCAGTACTCTTGCCTGGAAAATCCCATGGGCAGAGGAGTCTGGTGGGCTGCAGTCCATGGGGTCGCTAAGAGTCGGACACGACTGAGCGACTTCACTTTCACTTTTCACTTTCATGCATCGGAGAAGGAAATGGCAACCCACTCCAGTGTTCTTGCCTGGAGAATCCCAGGGACGGTGGGCTGCCGTCCATGGGGTCGCACAGAGTCAGACACGACTGAAGTGACTTAGCAGCAGCAGTAGCAGTTCCAAAATATTTGTTGAAGTCCTATTCCCTAGTACTTCTGAACGCAACGTTTGGAAATAAGATCCTTGCAGATATAGTTAGTTAAGATGAGGTCATTGCAAAGTAGAGTGGGTCCTTAACCTCTTGTGACTGGTGTCCTTATATAAAGAAAAGGAAGGCACAGAGAACACACAGGGAGAAGACAGCCAGGGGGAGATGAAGATAGAGAGATTGAAGTGATACTGCCACAAGTCCAGGAACTCCAGGGCCACCAGAAGCTAGGAACGGGCAAAGACAAATTCCTTCCCTACAGGGATCAGAGGGAGTTAGGCCCTCCAGTGGCACCTTGATTTAGACTTACAGTCTCCAGAACTATGAGATGATAATTTCTGTTGTTGTAAGGCATCCAATTCATGATACTTTATTCAGTTCAGTTCAGTTCAGTTCAGTTCAGTCTCTCAGTTGTGTCTGACTCTTTGAGACCCCATGAATCGCAGTATGCCAGGCCTCCCTGTCCATCACCAACTCCTGGAGTTCACCCAAACTCACATACATCGAGTCGGTGATGCCATCCAGCCATTTCATCCTCTGTTGTCCCCTTCTCCTCTTGCCCCCACTCCCTCTCACCATCAGGATCTTTTCCAATGAGTCAACTCTTCGCATGAGGTGACCAAAGTATTGGAGTTTCGGCCTCATCATCAGTCCTTCCAATGAATACCCAGGACTGGTCTCCTTTAGGATGGACTGGTTGGATCTCCTTGCAGTCCAAGGGACACTCAAGAGTCTTCTCCAACACCACAGTTCAAAAACATCAATTCTTCGGCGCTTAGCTTTCTTCACAGTCCAACTCTCGCATCCATACATGACCACTGGAAAAACCATAGCCTCGACTAGATGGACCTTTGTTGGCAAAGTAATGTCTCTGCTTTTCAATATGCTATCTAGGTTGGTCATAACTTTCCTTCCAAGGAGTAAGCGTCTTTTAATTTCATGGCTGCAGTCACTATCTGCAGTGATTTTGGAGCCCCCAAAAATAGAGTCTGACACTGTTTCCACTGTTTCCCCATCTATTTCCCATGAAGTGATGGGACCAGATGCCATGATCTTCGTTTTCTGAATGTTGAGCTTTAAGCCAACTTTTTCACTCTCCTCTTTTACTTTCATCAAGAGGCTTTTTAGTTCCTCTTCACTTTTTGCCATAAGGGTGGTGTCATCTGCATATCTGAGGTTGTTGATATTTCTCCTGGCAATCTTGATTCCAGCTTGTGCTTCTTCCAGCCCAGCGTTTCTCATGATGTACTCTGCATATAAGTTAAATAAGCAGGGTGACAATATACAGCCTTGACATACTCCTTTTCCTGTTTGGAACCAGTCTGTTGTTCCATGTCCATTTCTAACTGTTGCTTCCTGACCTGCATATAGGTTTCTCAAGAGGCAGATCAGGTGGTCTGGTATTCCCATCTCTTTCAGAATTTTCCACATTACAACAGGAATAATACAAGTAGAAAATGTGGCTTTTTGAATTGCTAAATATTCCTTAAAGTCTCTGTCATCTAAGGCTGTAAGTAACAGAAGATATACCTAGAAAGCATAAGGGCAACTACAGTGGAAAGAGATGGGGTAGCTTGTGGGATTAAAGATCACATTGAATAAAAAGATTGCAGAAAGACTGGGAACCCAGCCAGTTCTGGGGCCTGGGTATAGGAACAAATTGCATTTCTTGTTGATAATATTAAACAGTCTCCATTCCAATGGTTTGAGAGTCAAGTCCATTTCCCTTATTGCTAGTAAACTCGAACATCTGTTCAAATATTTATCTACTATTTATAGTTCTTCATTTATGAATTTCTTATGTATCTTTCCCCCCATTTAAAAAATGGGTAGTCTTTGTTTTTTCTTTAAAAAAATCTGTTGTAAGAGCTCTGAAATATTATGGATTTCAATGTCCTGTCTCTGTCATATATGATGGCAATAATTTGTCCTTTAATCTGACCTTGCAACTTTCTTTACAGAGTCTTTGGTCTAACAGACGTTTTGAATTTATCACAAGGTCAGATCAATCATCTTTTTCCTTTATTCTTTCTCTTGTTTACAGCTTAATATTTTTCCATCCCAGGATTATAAAAGTATTATACTTTATTTTCCTCTAATCTAGCTTTTAATGCTCAAGTCTTTAATGCATCTGCAGTTTCTATTTTGTTTCAGCCACATCACTCGTCATGTGGGTTTGTAGCTCCCTGGCCAGAGATCAAACCCAGACCCCCTGCGTTGAAAGTGTTGCTGCCAAAATCTTGGCTTTCTCTGCCCACCAAAGTGGAATAAAAAATATGGAGACAGAGTTTGAAGGAAATAGAAAGGTGGCTTTAATCCTCAGCTGGCAGCAGGGGAGAACACAGTAGGCTCCTGTCTCAAGAACTCTGCTGGCCCTTCCACGAGGAGTATGAAAAGTGAGTGTTAGTGGTTCAGTCGTGTCTGACTCTGTGACCCCATGGACTGTAGCCCGCCAGGCTCCTCTGTCCATGGGATTCTCCAGGCAAGATTACTGGAGTGGGTAGCCATTCCCTTCTTCAGGGGATCTTCCCAACCCAGGAATCGAACCTGGGTCTCCTGCATTGCAGGCTGATTCTTTACCCTCTGAGCCACCAGGGATCTAGGGGCTTATATAAGATGAAGGCTTGAAGTCAGGAGTCGATGATGAGGAACAACAGTGTAAGGATCTTGAACTCTTTCTCTGAGTTGTTTTCAAGCATAGTCATAGTCTGGCATCAGGAAACCCAGTAATTGAGTCTGGCAGTCCTGTAGCAGGGTAGTTGGGTCCCTGTCTTCAGTGTATTGTCCCGAGGCCTTCTTTCTATAATGCCCAAAGAGAAAAACTACCCGGGGTGGTCTGCAAAGAGAGTGCTGTAAGGTGAACACCAGATACAGGGTATAATTAGCATAGAGGCAAAGCATAGTAGGTGCAAAATGTAGCTCATGCAGAGCTAGGGGCCCCAAAGCAAACTTAGTTATGGATTACGGATTAGGGAAAGTTAAAGTGAAAACCGGGAGTGGTCAGACTTGCTCACTGGTACCTTCTTTGTTCTTAGGAAAGAAAAGAAAAACTCTTTCCTCTTTTTCCCTTTTCACTGCAAAAGAAGCTCGGAGTCTTAACCGTTGGACCTCCAGGGAAGTTCCATCTGCAGTTTAATTGTGTGTGTGTAATGTGAAGGATGAACATCAGTAAAATTTTTTCAAACGTGTAGTCAGTTATGCCAACCCCAGTTTTGAAGTCAGTTCTATGAGCTTCCTCTGATTTTCAATGTCACCCTTCATGGCTCACAATCTTTCCTTCTAGTCATGATTGTATTTCTGGACTCTCTTCTGTTTTGCTAATCTATTTTTATGTCAATAATACACTTCTTGGGGCTTCCCTGGTGGCTCAGAAGGTAAAGAACCTGCCTGCAGTGCAGGAGACCTGGGTTTGATCCCTAGGTCGGGAAGATCCCCTGAAGGGAATGGCTACCCACTCTAGTATTCTTGCCTGGAGAATTCCATGGACAGAGGAGCCTGGCGGGCTACAGTCCATGGGATTGCAGAGTCAGACATGACTGAGCGACAAACACTCTCACTTTCAATGCACTTATTAAATTACTTTGGCTTTCTCATGTGTTCTGGTTGCACACAGAGCATGTGTCCACCACTTTTTTTTTTCTTTTACAGAATTTTTGTGATTTATAAAAATATTTCCTTTAAAAATAGATTGTCAATTTTGATTAAAATACTATGGATAATTTAATTTATAGGGGACTGAAGTTGTACATACTTTAAGAGGAAGATTATAAGTATTTGTGTTATTGAGTTATTCAAATCTTCTTTAAGATACTTCTAGAAATTTACAGTTTTCTTTATATTTGTCTTGCTTAGTTTTTCCTGTGTATCTCATTTGTTTGGAGACAATCCATCTTACCATTAATCTTATTAATTCGCTGTTGTTTGTGTACAGAACAGGAAAAAACTCTTGTATATTTGTAAAGTATCTGACCACCTAATAAGATTGTTTTATTAGTTTGAATGGGGTTTTTTTTTTTTGTTTTTTTTTTTGGTTGCTGTTCCTCATTTAACAAGGCAGGTCAATGCTATCTACTACTAATAATGAATCTCACCTTTTCTCTTCCAATATTTCATTTCCTTTACAGGTCTTACTGCTTTCATTCAAACTCTAGAGTAACATTATAGCAAATATGATGTCAGGAATTTTGTCTTTCCTGTGTCAACTAAAAAAAATATGCATGACCTAAAATTTGAGAATTATGTTTTATTTGGCAGACTTTCTGAAAAGTTCCCTGGTAGCTCAGCTGGTGAAGACTCTGTCTGCAATGTGGGAGACCTGGGTTTGATCACTGGGTTGGGAAGATCCCCTGGAGAAGGGAACAGCTACCCACTCCAGTACTCTGGCCTGGAGAATTCCAGGGACTATAGTCCATGGGGTCCACAAAGAGTCGAACGTGACTGAGTAACTTTCACTTCACTCACTGAAAAGTTCATCCTGGGAGTAGCCCCTGAGATAGCTCTGAGGGGCAGCTCCAAAGAGGTAAGGGAGGAGCCAGTTTATATAGGAGTTTTTGCAACAAAAAATCAGGTAGTCAAAATATCGAAAGAAAACCCAATATCTCAAGTTAAGGAATTCAGTATGTTTCTATATATGGGAGAATGGGACGACAGAGGATGAGATGGCTGGATGGCATCACTGACTTGATGGACGTGAGTCTGAGTGAACTCCGGGAGTTGGTGATGGACAGGGAAGCCTGGCGTGCTGCAATTCATGGGGTCGCAAAGAGTCGGACACGACTGAGCGACTGAACTGAACTGATATATGGGAAGATGCAGGAGTCTAGGCTCATTGAAGTGATTCCTTTGGTGCCCACCTTAGCTATCTTGGGCCAGTATCCTATTCTTTCCCATCCTGAGTCCCCTCAGGGTACACTGTTGGGGGTGGGTGCAGTGACTGAGGGCTTGACGGTGGGCACAGCCTGAGTTCCCTCGGGCTCATCACGTCACAGTGATGCCTATGGTGTCTTGATGGCTCCAGCATCCTCTGTTTACTGATATGGCAGGCAACGTTTTTCACTGACACTTGACTGGCCTCGAGATTTTAGTTCCATGACCAGGGATCAAATCAGTGCCCCCTGCAGTGGAAACGTGGAGCCCTAACCCCTAGACTGCCAGGGAATCCCCAAGAATATTTTTTTAATGTTGACATTTTTTACAGACTTTTGGTAGATATACTTTCTTGAGTTGGGAAGGACTTTTCTGAGAATTTCCATAACAAAATAAAGGCTGAAATTTATGAAATGCTTTTCTACTGTCTGTATAAATAATCAACTACATTTGCTCTTAAGCTGTAATGTAGTGAATGATATGAATAGAAGCCCTAAATCTCATCAGTTCTTTGTCTTTTAACATGCCTGGTAATTTTTTGTTGAAAGTTGGACATGATATATTGGGTAGTAGGAACAAACTGAGGTGGGCTTCCCTAATAGCTCAGGTGGTAAAGAATCCACCCGCAGTGCGGGAGACTTGGGTTCGATCCCTGGGTTGGCAAGAACCCCTGGAGGAGGGCATGGAAACCCACTCCAGTGTTCTTGTCTGGAGAATCCCCATGCACAGAGGAGCCTGGCGGGCTACAGTCCATGGGGTTGCAAAGAGGCGGTCATGACTAAGCGACTAAGCACAACACGGCACAGGAACTGAGGTGAATAGGCCCTTAGCGTGAAGTTTTATGTTAATGTGGCTACGGGCTGGGCTGTGTTTAACGTTGCTATAGGTGTCAGGGACTTCAGAGTCCAGGAGTGCGGGAATGCCCTTCTCCCAGGTGGGATAAAACTCAAATACAGCTTCATCCCCAGAAAATTCTCATATATTATGCACATGCCCTGGACACACTTGGGCTTCCCAGGGGACATAGTGGTAGAGAATTCATCTGCCATTGCAGGAGATGCCAAAGATGTGGGCTTGATCTCTGGGTCGGGAAGATCCCCTGGAGGAGCAAATGGCAACCTGCTCTAGTATTCTTGCCTGGAAAATCCCATGGCCAGAGGAGCCTGGCAGGCTACAGTCCATGGGGTCACAAATAGTTGGACACAACTGAGTGACTGAGAGTATATATATATACACACACACACATACACTGGACACATTCTACTGTGGTTAGGTCCACTTCTTCCCCTGCTGTTTGAACCACAAACTGGTTTTTCTCAGCTCCTCACTGTAAGATGCTCTTTGGGTTTCCAGTAGTATTATATCCTCTGTGGTATACTAAAAAAGAAATGTGTATTTGTTCTCAGATCCTGGTACAGAGCTCTAAAAATCCTTGGAATTTACTCTCCTTTGTGTGCTAATGAGATAATTCCTGGCAGGGGCCCCCTGGAGAGTATCATGATGGAGACTGGTCACCAGAAAGACCAGGTTGTGATTATAGGAGCTTTCAGCCCCACACTCCAACCTCGGGAGAGGGAAGCAGGGCTGGAGATTGAGTTACCAGGGGTCAATCATGGCTGTGTAATGAAGCCTCCAAAACACCCTTAAACATACATGGTGTTCAGAGAGCTTTTGGGTTAATGGGTGCACTGGGGCACTGGGAGGGTGTCACCCCCAAACTGGGCATGGAAACCTCACCCCATACCTTGCTCTGCACATCCATTTCACTTGGCTATTCCTGAGCCGTATCCTTTATAATGTTTATTTATTTATTTTCGATTGTGCTGGGTCTTTGTTGCTGTGCGCGGTCTTTCTCTAGTTGCAGCAAGTGGGGGCCACTCTCCGTTGCAGTGTGTGGTCTTCTTCCTGCAGTGGCTTTTCTTGTGGAGCACTGGCTCTAGAGCAAGGCCAGTTGTGGTGCACAGGCTTTAGGTGCTTCTTGGAATCTTCCTGGACCAGGGATCAAACCCATGTTCCCTGCCTTGGCAGGTGAATTCCTATCCACTGTACCACCAGGGAGGTCCTGTCCTTTGTTATAAACTGATAAAAGGTAAGCAATAGTGTTTTCCTGAATTCTGTGACTTGTTCTAGTAAGTTATAGAATCTGAGAAGGCAGTCATAATAATGTAATAATAGTTCTGTCCTTTGTAATCAACTGAGAAATGTAAATAAAGTGTTTTCCTGAGTTCTGTGACTTGTTCTAGCAAGTTATAGATTCTAAGAAGGCAGTCATAGGAACCATCAAATTTGTATTTGGCTGGCAAAAGTGTGGGTAGCCCGAGCATCCCATTTGTGGCCCACGTGGAGCTGTCTTGTTGGCCTAAGCCCATGACTCTGTTGAGGCTACACTAACTCTGGGTAGTTAGTGTCACAGTTAAGTTGAATTTTTGGACACCCAGTTGGTGTCAAAGAATCAGAGACTCCCTAAGACTGGAGTCCCCAGGAATCTCTCACTCTCACACCTGGTGAATTTGTCAAAATCACCATGTAAGTGTTTCTACCATTGCTCCAGACAAGCAGATCTTGACCATAACTCTGTTGACTCACCTGTCCATTACAAGGAGGTTTGCCTTGTGACTTCACTTCTCTGATAGATCCAAGAGAAGTCATTGATTTTTTACTTGTTCAACTTTTTCTTCTTGGACAGATGGGTGTGATGACTTCCAACGTCCCATCGTGCCCATCACTTTCATTATATGCTGGAACTAAAACCAGAAGTCTCCTCATTGTTTGAATGAATCCTCCATGGCCACAGTGTTCTTCCATTTATTTCTGGAGAAGATCGCCCCAGAGTGTGCTTTTCTACCCACCAGTGGGGCTTTCAGTTCAGTTGCTCAGTCGTGTCCGACTCTTTGCGACCCCACGAATCGCAGCACGCCAGGCCTCCCTGTCCATCACCAATTCCCGGAGTTCACTCAAACTCACGTCCATCGAGTCAGTGATGCCATCCAGCCATCTCATCCTCTGTCGTCTCCTTCTCCTCCTGCCCCCAATCCCTCCCAGCATCAGAGTTGCTAAGTCACTTCAGTCATGTCTGACTCTCTGCACCCCCATGGACTGTAGCCCGCCAGGCTCCTCTCTCCGTGGGATTTCCCAAGCAAGAGTAATGGAGTGGGTTGCCATTGCTTCCTCCAGGGGATCTTCCCAACCCAGGGATCAAACCTGCATCTCTATGTTTCCTGCATTGGCAGGCAAGTTCTTTACCACTAGCGCAGCCTGGGAAACCCACTTAGGCTAGGCTGTTGTTTTCCATTGGTCTGTGTATCCTGTTTGTACAAGTTTGCCATCAGGAATCACGGAATGAGTTAAGAATAAGAAGCTTCCTTCCTTTTAAATTCTAGGGCTTTTTATTGTATCTTAAAGGTTTGGGAAGCCTGTGAAAAGCTTGTGTCAGTGTCTTTTTCATTTACTCATGTTTTTATTTTTTTATTTTCACTTTTAGCACTGATGAATACACACAACTTAAACACACATGCATACATATGCTGCTGCTGCTGCTAAGTCACTTCAGTCATGTCCGACTCTGTGTGACCCCATAGACGGCAGCCCACCAGGCTCCCCTGTCCCTGGGATTCTCCAGGCAAGAACACTGGAGGGGGTTGCCATTTCCTTCTCCAATGCATGAAAGTGAAAAGTGAAAGTGAAGTCGCTTAGTCATGTCCGACTCTTAGCGACCCCATGGACTGCAGCCTACCAGGCTCCTCCGTCTATGGGATTTGCCAGCCAAGAGTACTGGAGTGGGGTGCCATTGCCTTCTCCGTGCATACATATATCTACTGCTATATAAAAAGAGTCATAGCATGAAAACATTTTGTTATGGAATCCTTAATTTACATGTAATCTTTTGTTTCTTCTTCTTTTGCTTTTTTTTTTTTTCAAATTTCCACTTTCCTTAGCAACTCATTCTCTGACCCTCATTCTATAACCAATATTTACAGCCTGCTAAGTACATTTCCAGAACTTTCTTTGTATTTATAAAATATACAAATAGATATATATGCGGACACACACACAGGGAATTGTTTTGGTGATTGTTTTGCAAAATCAGAATACACTTATGTGTGCTTCTCTGTGTCTTGCTATTTCTTCTATCAGTATATTCTGTATCGATCTGTACTGATTGAACACGGGTCTCCTGAATTGCAGGCAGATTCTTTACCATCTGAGCCATTACGGAAGCCCCTGATACATTCTGTAGATTGCCCCAAATCAGCTGATAAAAATCTAACCCACTTTTTCTATGACTCTACAAGTTTCCATGTAGGTCATTCACTTTCTCCCCTGCTTTTTTCTTCTACAAATAATTCTGCATTAACAACCCCAACATATATCCTGGGTACTGGTACTTTCATTTCTATTTGATAGACTCCCAGGAGTGGGATTTCTGAGCTGAGAGGTATGTGTGTTTTTAATTTTAATAGCTACTTCCAAATTGCTTTCACCAGTTCCTCCTTTTGAGTAGTTTTTTGACAGCAATTCCAATTTCTTCGATAATTACTAGTCTATTCGAGTTTTCCACCTCTTCTTGAGTCAGTTTCAGGAAATGATATTTTCCCAAGGAGTCATTCATTTTGCATGGATTTTCAGGATTGTTATAAATTTTACATAGTGCTTTCATATAATTTAAAAAGTTCTCCCCCACCTCTGTAGACCTCTGAATGCTGTGTATGTATCTTCTCTTTATTTGTCTGGCAGCTCTGAATGTTACTCCCTAGTTTTTCAACTTGGAAATATCCCTGGGGACTTACATCTTTTTGTACTTGTTCATTTTATGTTTGGAAGGTGTCAAGCACTCTTTTCTCTGAGATATAGTCATTTCCTGCAATTTGGGGACTATTCCAGCATTTTCCCCAAGAGATCAGTCAGAATTCCTCGCTTTTTTGAACTTACTCTTTTAAAAATGTGTTTTTCAGCATTGCTTGGAATTTTGGAGAAAAAAGACACTTGTTCTAAAATCACACATGAATTCCATCTCTATGTGTATTTCTAATGGATTGGCAGTTTTAACAAAAGTTTGTTGAGACAGGTAGTGCAGATACAGTGGAATTATTTGCAAGCTTCTAAAAAGAATAGTGGCAAACAAGAAGTAATTAAATAAGGGCACAGTCTCTCAGGGCTTCCTAGGTGGCGCCAGAAGTAAAGAAGCCACCAGTGCAGAAGCTGTAAGAAAGGTAGGTTTGATGGGTTCCTGGGTCGGGAAGATCCCCTGGAGAAGGGAATGGCAAACCCACTCCAGTATTCTTGCCTGGAGAATCCCATGGACAGAGGAACCCGGGCTACAGGCCACTGGGGTTGCAGAAGAGTCAGACAGGACTGAAGCGACTGAGCATTTGTGCACGCATACTCTGTCAAGCTAGTTCATGTCCCTTGTCTTGTTTAATTTTCATAACTGTACTGTACAGTAGCTATATAATGTCCATTTTATAGCTGAGAAAATCAAGGGCTCAGAGAGGTAGAAGATTTGCCTTGTAAGTATAGGGTCAGGACAAAATCAGTTTCATAATCAGTTTTTCTGATGTGCCGTACAAATGCTTTCCTCTAAGCAGCTGCATTGTTTTTTTCTGATAACATTTAACAACCTAAAAGACAAAACACAAAGCTGAACTACCTGGCTTCTGCTATGAATACCTGCCCTTATGAATGCCCACCATTTTTTGAGCACTATGTTTTCATAATATCCCGTGATATAAATCTTATCTTGTCCAGGTAGAATTAACAACAACAACAACAAAAAAACAATAAAAACAATAACAAAACAAGCAAGCAACCTCCCTGTACATACCCCCAAATTATAAAGGTTATGGAGCTCTGGCTAGGAGCTGAGAATAAAGACCAAACTATTTATTTCTTATTATATCACAATATCACAATAGCTATGAATGCTTTTGAAACATTACTTGGTATGTGTATTCAAGAGTTTCTCTAGAGTACTTCTCTGAAAGTAGCATTTCTGGTTCGTTGGGTATTTGCATCCTCAACTTCAGAGAATAATGTCAAACTGCTTTTCAAAGTGATCCTGTCCATTTTTACTCCCAGCAGCAGTGTATGAGAGTTCCTGTTATTTCATGTTGCTTATTCTTGATATTGTTTGAATTTTTCTTCTTTGCCAAAAATGTGTAGTGGTAGTTTATTGCACTTTCGTTAGACATTTCCCTAATTCTAGTGGAATTGGGAACTATGTTTTTGGTTATTTAGATGTTTTTCCTTCTTGTATCTTGCTCATTTTTCTCTTATGTAGCCTGTTTTCTTATTATACTATATCCAGATGTGAATCCTTTGTTTCTTTTATGTGTTTGGAGTGTATTTTTCACCTTGTGGCTTGACTTTTCTCTTTCCTAATGATGTTTTATGAAAAACAGAACTTATTAATTTTAATTCCATCAGAAGTTTTTATTGTTTATTTTTATAAGTTGAACGTCTTAGTTTTTATTGAAGTGTCTCTGTCCACTAAGATAGCATGGAGGTACTCTCTTACATGATCCCCTAAAAGTCTTGTAATTTTGACCAGTTGGATATGTATTTTTAAAATAGTCTATCCTACTTTAAAAGATCAAGCCATCCACTAAAATTAAACATCACTTTGATTTTACAGACAAGTGCCATAGGGTGCATTTGGAAAGATATATTTAAGCTAGATAGAGGTTTAAAAATCTCTTTCCTTTTAAAGTCACCTGAACATAGAAACTTTGTGCATAAAATTTTCCTCCAGTGCTTCCTCGTTTTATGCAGGATCTCCAATGTTTGGGCTCATGCGTTAGTCTCCTCCAGCTGCCGAAACATAATACCATAGACTGGGGGGCTTAGACAGTACCTATTTATTTTCTCACACTTCTTGAGTCTAGAAGTCCAAGATTAAGGTGTCAGCAGGGTTGACTTTATCCAGAGGCCTCTCCTTGGCTTGAGGGCTTTCCTGGTGGCTCACATGGTAAAGAATCTGCTTGCAATGCAGGAGACCCGAGTTCCATCCCTGGGCTGGGAAGATCCCCTGGAGAAGGGAACCCATTCCAGTATTCTTGCCAGGAGAATTTCATGGACATAGGAGCCTGGAGAGCTACGGTCTGTGGGGTCACAAAGAGTTGCATACGACTGGGCGTATAACACAACAACTCCTTGGCTTGCAGAGGGCAGTCGTCTTGCTTCCTTTTCACATGGTCATCCCTCTGTGCAGGACACTCCCCCGTGTCTCTCTGAGTGTCCTAATTTCTTCTTATAAAAACACCTGTCACATTGAATCCAGGTCTACCTGATGACCTCATTTCAATGGAATCATCTCTCCCAAGGCCTTAACTTCAAATTCAGTCACATCATGAAGTATTGAGGCTAGGGCTTCAACATATAAATTTTGAGGGGACAAGATTCAGTCCATAACAGAGCCTAATGATCTGAAACTTCTTATGTGTCATCCATTGATGTGAGCTCACTTGTACTTCTAAGTAATTCACAGATCTCTCTCAAGGGCTAGAGACTTGCCTTGTGCTTAGAGGGCTTATTCTTCTATATTAAAGATAACATTTATTGCAGAGGAGGCAGTAAGGTTTATTCTTCCATGCACTGGGATCTTGCAGAGGAATTTTAATGGTCAGAACATCCATCTCATTGGTTTCTCTGAGCCGTATATTCCTGCTTTATGAATATTTAGGGATTTCTGGTTCCCTGGAAAGCTCGCTTATCCATTTCACAGAGAAGGAGTGGACCTATTCTTACCCGACCACAGAGTCACAGGCAACATATCCAACTCAGGCTGTATTTTCTCTGTTAGAGTTAAAACAAACTTTAAAATAAAATCCATCCTTCAAATCCTGCCTTCCACCAGGAGTAAAGAAGACTTGTCAAACCCTAAACTTTATGTCCAGCCTGGATTCTGGGGCCCAGGTTATAGAGCCCTGGAGTGCTTTAGGGAAATCCACAAAGGCTTAAGGAGGATTCACAGAGGATAATCACGGGACAGGGTTAGGGTGAACGAGGGTGATGGGGCCATTAACAACCTTATTGATGGAGGAGTCCGCAGTCTGCTGATCCTATAGTACCCTCTGTGTGGCTTTAGGATCTTGTGCTAGTAGTATTGACTCCTTTTTTTGAAAAATATATTATTTATTTATTTGGCTGCACTGGGTCTTAGTTGCAGACTGACAGTCCTTGATCTTTGCTGCAGCATATGAGATCTAGTTTCTCAAGGGATTGAACCCAGGCCCCCTGCATTGGGAGCGTGGAGTGTTGGTTACTGGACCAGCAGGAAAGTCTCCTCGGACTGACTTCTTTCATGTAACCAAACATGTCCTGCTGCAGTGCAGTCCCTGTGCTTTAGATTTGTGTATCATCCATCTTCACCTTTAGCAGTTACATGTGGGCACATGTCCGTGCGTGCGCACGCACACACACACACACACACACACACACACACACACAACTCAATGCACACAGGCCTACTGATGCATTTTCTATGGGGCTTTTAATCCCTAGGACTCAGCCAGTATCTCTTTCACTAGCCACAGGCCCTGGCAGATATTAGATGCTCAGTAAATCTAGACTGAGTGAATGCCGAGATCGTTTATAGTCACAGTTAAGAACTAGCAAGTCAGTGGGATCTTGCTTAAGAACATTGGGAGTGAGGTTGGGAGAGCTGAGTGGGTCTCTACTCACCCGTATCCAAGAATGTTGCTTAAACCTTGCAGAGCATGACCTGCAACAGGAGCTTGGGCCTCAGTTTACTCAGCTGTAAAATATAGCAAAGGGTCAGACATGACTGAGTCACTAACACTTTCACTTTTTCAAAATGTACACACAGAAATGTAGACAGACAGATAGGTATGTAGATTTAGGTTTGTATGTATCTCCTTCAGCGTGTTTTTGGTATGCACGCTCTGTCTCTCAGTCATGTCTGACTCTTTGGCAACTCCATGGATGGTCGCCCACCAAGCTCCTCTGTCCGAGGGATTTTCCAGGTGAGAACACTGAAGTGGGTTGACACACCCTCCTCCAGGGGCTCTTCCCCACTCAGGGATCAAACCCGTGTCTCCTGAGTCTCCTTGCATTGGCGGGTGGATTCTTTTCCACTGAGCCACCTGGGAAGCCTGTGTTCTTGTGAGATGTCAGAAGAATAAAGCAGTAAAGATCCTCGGATGGTTTGTATCGGATGCACAGGAATTAGCTAGATCAGAATCTACAATCGTATCCTTGTCTTGTTGCTCCTGTTGCATCTGCCCCCAGCTAGAATGAGGTATGGGTGCTGCCAGGATGGAGAACTCCAGGACCACTTTCTTGGGAGTCCTGAAAAAGAGAATGGAACAGACTTACAACTTGGGCGGCCGCAATGACTTCTATGCCAAGAGGCATAGAAGTTTTATTTTTTTTCTTACAAATTGAAGATTCATTGTAAGATACTAAATCCGGATGGAACAGCAGGCATCTCAACCAGCTCCTCTCTTTGTCTCACCCCTCCCCTCTGTAGGAGGCTGTGGCCCTGACAACAGATGTCCCTCTGTCAGCCTGTAGCAGATGCCCAGTGGCACCTTGACACAGAGCGACAGCCTGCTGGGTCATCTCAAAAGAAAAAGAACTGCAACCCCTATTTAGGTTGGAGAGGAAAAGACTTCATCAACAGAAACCAGTTGGTGAGCCCTCATTTTGAAAAGGTTCAGAATTCAAACCAACAGAAGAAAACCCAAGCATTTCATCCAGAGGCTAAAACTCTTTGTAAGTCATTTCCTTAAGGAGCAAGTGCTGTAGTATTATCTGCTTTAAAAACTGGTTAGGAGTCAAGAGAAACAGGGATTGCCCTTGTCAACCGTGGTCATCGGCTGCCCCCCCGCCACGTTCCTTGCAGGTATGTTGTGGATAAGGTGGTTAATAAACACTGCATCTGCCTGGAAGAGAAAGCAAGATGAAAAGATCTCTGTGTAGACAGACCCTCCAGTAGAATGATGCCCATTCCTGGAACTTCTTTGTGCCTCAGCCTCTAAGAATCCCTGTGGCATCAAAGTGCCTCTGTCTGTGTGTGTCTATATTTGTGCTTATGTGTCTCTCCGTGTGTGAGTGTTTCCACTGTACCTTTGGCATTCTGATTTTATGAACTCATTGAATGTAAGAATAATAGCAGTAATTACTGAAAGTTCCTAGGGTACCAGAAAGGAGCTCAGTGAAAGATGGCTTTAGAGACAGCCATCTGCTCCTGGGGAGCAGGCGGGGCTTGTATTGAGTCCCAGCACCAGGGTCCAGGCTGGTGATTGGTTCTCCATGGAGAAACAGCATGGATGGTACAAGTTCACAGATTCCCCTTGAGCAGAAGAGAGTCTGGACTTTGAAATAATATCCGTCTCCGAACAAGTGGAGAAGGATGGATTGTGACAACTTTCCCCTGCATGTGGGGATGGTCAGAATGGCCTGGGAGATTTGGGGGGGTGAAGATGCTGAAGGCTGACCTCCCTCACCTGTGGATTTGATCTTAGTGCCGCCACTTGTAAACTCTGGGGCTTTGGGCAAGTTCTTTGACTGTGAGTCTTGGTTGGCCAAAAAGTTGTTTGGGTCTTTCCATAGCATCTTATGGACAAGGCTGAATGAAGTTTTTGGCCAATCTGGTAGTTACAAGGGAGGGCTCAGGAGTTGAGTGGCTGATTCCGGAGTATCTGCAGGACCTTGGGTGTACATCTCAGATCTGCAAAGCTTATCCTCTTTAATAACAGAAGCAGCAATACTGTGCTTATTTATTGAGCTGTTACCCGTTCAGAGCCCACAGTCAGCTTGTGTCATCCTCATAGCGACTCTAATAGTGCATGCATGCTAATTCTCATCAGCTGTGTCTGACTCTATGACCCGAGGACTATAGGCCTCCCCCTACCCAGGTTCCTCTGTTCATGGGATTCTCCAGGCAAGAATACTGGAGTGGATTGCCATGCGCTCCTCCAGGGGATCTTCCTGACCCAGGGATCGAATCCATGTCACTCATGTATCCTGCACTGGCCCGTGGGTTCTTTACCGCTAGCCCCACCTGGGAAGCGTGAGTGTAAGAGTTGGTAGTGTTATTAACCCCTTCATTCTAGGGAATTCTTAGGGAATTCTTAGATTCTTAGGGAATCTAAGACACAGAATAACTTGTCTCTGGGAGTGACTGGCATTTAATAGATTCCAGACTCTGTGTTACGCTTTTTGTATCTGTATGTTAGTTGCTCAGTCTTGTCCGACTCTCTGCAACCCATGGACTGTAGCCCGCCAGGTTCATCTGTCCATGGGCTTCTCCAGGCAAGAATACCGGAGTGGGTTGCCATGCCCCCTTCCAAGGGATCTTCCCGACCCAGGGGTCAAACCCAGGTCTCCTGCTTTGAAGGCACCATCTGAGCCACCAGGAATTATTCAAGCTTTTTGTATGTGTAATTTAATTCTGAGAATATATCTGTTGTTATCTTGATATAAATGTATTGTTATCTCAGTTTTAGAGCGGAAGAAGATAAAGCTCAGCGAAGTTAAGTAACTTGGCCATGACTGCACAGGATCCGGATTCATATCTTGGTCTGTCTCACTCTAAAGCTTCAGATCTTCTTGCCATGTTCATCTCCATCTTTGGAATATGAACAGGCGGAAGTCCCAGGCCATCCAATCTGTTATCGCACTCACATCAGGGCCTGGAAGGATGAATGACATTAGATCAGAGTGGAAGATTGTTCAGGGTAAACGTGTGTGTTCAGTCTCCATGGGCATCAGTTCTGTCCTTGCCGGTAGCTATTTGCTTTTCTCTGATGAGCCTTGTGGTACTTCCAGCACCTGGCTGAGCCTTTCCCATACTTCCTTCTCTCTTTCCCTTCTTTTCTCCTCTCCTTTCCTCTGTCCCTCCATCCCTCCACCCCTCTTTCAAGTCCTCCTCTACCCCTCTCTACTTCTCTCCTTCCCTCCCTCCATCCCTTCATCCCTCTTGAATCTATTCATTCACCACCCCTTACCCTCCCTCCAGGGTCCCTCCCTCCATTCCTCCATTTCTCCCTCCATTCATCTCTCCCTCCATTTATCCGTCTCTGGCTCTCCCTTTGTTTATCCATTCATCCATCCATCGTCCCTTCCTCCCTCCTTCCCTTATGTGCCAGCTACCATAGTAGGTATTGTGAACACAACAGTCAACAGACAAAATTACCTGCAGTCATTGGAATTTACATTTTATTAGGGAGAGATCCCGGAGAAGGCAAAGGCACCCCACTCCAGTACTCTTGCCTAGAAAATCCATGGACGGAGGAGTCTGGAAGGCTGCAGTCCATGGGGTCGCTAAGAGTCAGACATGACTGAGAGGCTTCACTTTCACTTTTCACTTTCATGCATTGGAGAAGGAAATGGCAACCCACTCCAGTATTCTTGCCTGGAGAATCCCAGGGACAGAGGAGCCTAATGGGCTGCTGTCTATGGGGTTGCACAGAGTCGGACATGACTGAAGCAACTTAGCAGCAGCAGTAGCAGTGGGGAGAGATCCACCATATCCAATATAGGATAATTAATTATAAACTGTGTTAAATAATGAGGAATGTTGTGGGGAAAATGGTGCAAGAGGGTAGGGAGGGGAATGTGGAATTTCAGGCAGTGTGGAGAGTGAGGGGCTCCCTAAGAAGGTGGCATTTGAGTAAAGAGAGGAAATTGAACCAAATGATGTCTTCAGAAGGAAACTTACAGACAGAGGAACAGCAAGTGATGAAACCCTGAGGTAGAAACATCAGAGGAAAAATGTAAATATAGTCAAATGAGCATGTGGCTGGGCTGGAGCAGGTCAGGGAGGGCCTTTTTGAACATGGTGAGGACTCTGACCTTTGGTCTGAGTTGTGGGATCTATCTGTCAGAAGACATTAAGCAGAGGGGATCCATCATCTGACTCCACTTGAATAGGAACATATGGTTTTGGTTTTTAATTTTTAAAACTTGAAGTATGCTTGATTGACAGCGTTGTGTTAGTCTGAGGTGTGCAGTACAGTGATTCATTTGTATACATTTATTTATATTTATTTAAACATATTGAATATGTGTATATTTATTTGTGCGTTAGTGTGGACTGTAGCCCACCAGGCTTCTCAATCCAGGGCATTTCCCAGGCAAGGATACTGGAATGGGTTGCCATTCCCTTCTCCAGGGATCTTCCTGACCCAGGGATCAAACCCAGGTCTCCTGCATTACAGGAAGATTCTTTACTGCTGAGCCACCAGGGTGCTGAGATTCATGGGGTCGCAAAGAGTCATGACTGAGCGACTGATCTGATCTGATATATATATATACACATGTATATATACACATGTATATATACACACACACATATGTATATACATAACACACACACACACACATATATATATATCAATACATATGGGCTTCCCTGGTGGCTCAGTGATGAAGAATCTGCCTGCAATTCAGGAGCTGCAGGTTCAATCCCTGGGTCGGGAAGATCCCCACGGGAGGGAATGGCAACCCGCTCCAGTATTCTTGCCTTTGAAATCCCATGGACCGAGGAGCCTGGCGGGCTACACGTGAGGTCGCAAAGAGTCGGACACGACTGAGCAAGTAGACAACAACAATATATAAATATATATACTTTTTCAGACCTTTTCCCAGTATAGGTTATTGCAGACTATTGCATATAGTTCCCTGTGCTGTGCAGTAGGGCCGTGTTGGTTGTCTGTTTTCTATATAGTGGTGTATTCATGTTGCTGCCATCGCTTCATTCTAACCGAGTAGACTGGAGAGAGTCTAGTGCAGAGACAGGAAGCCTTCAGGATCCTACTGCAGCACACAGACAGGAGCGGATGGCGTCTGTGCTGAGATGGTGGGGGGAGGAAGTGGTCAGGTTTCAGCTGTATTTTAAGGGAGAGGTGATAAGATGTGACTATGAGGTAGGCTGATGCCTCTAACTCTTGCACATCTCTCCTGGATGCTCTAGGTCTTGGAATCCAATTGTTTGGGAGGCTGTTGCTTGCGGTAGCAATAAACAGGAAATCAGAGAACTTCGGTAGGATACAGTGTCAAAGGCTGTGTTACTTTGGATCTTCCCAAGGAGAAGAAGGGGCTTCCCAGGTGGCTCAGTGGATAAAGCCAATGCAGGAGATGTAAGAGATGCAGGTTCGATCCCTGGGTCAGGAAGATCCCCTGGAGAAGGAATCTCAGGTTTCCCAGGATCTAAATTGGGGAAGGAATTCCATTTGGGAGTGAAAAAGTCAGAGCCACATGTCAGGAGCTTCATAGAGTGAAGAGTGAGAATAGGATGACAAGGAAGAAGGATAATAAGGAATAATGACATATATGTGGAACCTAAAATATTACATAAATGAACTTATCTGTGAAACAGACGCACAGACAACAGAGGACAGACTTCTGGTTGCCATCATGGTTGGGGGTGTGGGAAGGATGGATGGAGAGTTGGGACTAGCAGGAGCGAACTATTATATCGAGAATGGATAAACAAGAAGACCCTACTGTACAATACAGGGGATTTTACTCAATATCCTATGATAAACTGTACCGGAAAGAATATGTAAAAGAATGTATGTGTATGTATAACTGAATCACTGTGCTGAACAGCAGAAATTAACAACATTGTGAATCAACTACACTCCAACAAAATAAAATTTTAAAAACAGCATATATCGTGCCTAGGACCAGGGACTCTAGGTGTACCTTACTTAATCCTTGCAACAACCCTACAAACTAGTGACTGTTACCAGCTCTCTTTTTCCTGGAAATTAATTAACACAAATAGTGAGTCCTGAATCCAGACTCATACAGTGGAGACTGTTGTGTTAACCATTCTGTGAAGAAATGAGGACAACTGTCATTCCTCCTTCCTGGGTGCTGGCAAGCAGGGTGTAGATGGATTTTTTTTTTTTTTTTTTGGCTAAGGGTCCAGGATCAGGCCAGACAATTGTCATCATGCCCCCTTTCTGCTCAAAACTCTCTGATAAAAATTGGCTCCCAGACCTCGATAAGATCGCATAGCCATGCTGGGACATGACCCATGTCTATCTTGCCTCCCTTTCTTTGCAGAGCTTTACTTGTATGGGCTCTCCATTAATGTTTCCTGAATAAATTATTCAACAGTTAAAAAGTGATGGAGAGACTTTCCTGATGGTCCAGTGGTTAAGAATCCACCTGCTAATGCAGGGGACACCGGTCCAATCCCTGATCTGGAAAGATCCCACATGCCATGGGCCAGTTAAGCCCCTGCACGGCAACTACTGAGCCCAGGTGCCTTGGAACCCATGCTCCGCAACAAGAGAAACCACTGAAATGAGAAGCCCACACACCGCAATGAAGAGTAGCCCCCACCCCGCCATTTGCCGCAACTATAGAAAGCCCGTGTGCAGCAACGAAGACCCAGTGCAGCCAAGTAAATAAATAAAGAAACAAATACATGGATTTTCTTTTAAGTGATGGACTAAACACATGCATACAAGCTGCCTCTTGAATTCCAGCAATGGTCAGCTTATGGGCTCAAGCCGATGAGAAGGGCTTTTGCTAAAATTATCCCTTGTCTCCCAGGATTAGCAAATAGAAACAAGCAACTTCATTCAGACGTTTGCGGAGTGCCCTGGGGTGGCCATGGCTACTCACAGTTCCCTGTATTTCAGTGAACTTTTCAGAGCATAGCACATCATCCCAAATTTAGTGGCTTGAAAGGGTCATTATTTTATTATTTTCTCTGATTCTGTGGCTGGTGGGAGTGGTTCTTCTACTTATGGGTCAATGCCACCTGATGTCTGCAGTCAGATGGCAACCCACCAGATACTGCCTCTTTAGGATGGTCCCATCCATGCCTGATGATTGGCTTTGTATCAGCCAGGGTGATGGGCATGACTCAGCCATGAGTCATGTTCAGTGAGCTGAGACAGAAGTGAGTATCTTCTCCAGCAAGTTTAGTGAGCCTGGAGGTTCATAGTGATCAAGGGGCTCCCAAAGCAGTGAGAAAGTGAATTCCAGTGTTCAAGTGCTTTTCTGCTTCTGCTAGTATCACATTTGCTAAAGTCCCACTGACCACATGGGCAAGGTCAAATTCAAGGTGCAAATCAAAAATTCCACCTCTTGATGAGAGGAGCTGCAAAGTCATATCGGGAAGGGGAGCCTCTGTAAGGGTGGGAGACATTTGTGGCCATTTTTCTAATGTTCTACGTATGTCCCGCTGGATCCCACTATCTAAAGAATTCTTTTTGCCAATATCTCCTACTACTGGACCCTGTTTTTCATCTTCCCCGTGCCATCATTTGAAGTTGCTGGCTTTGCCCCAGATCTGCATCTGAGCCTCTTGTTCCATTCAAGTTTCAAATATGTGGACATTGGCTCAGAGTAGACTGTGCTTTGCCCGTGGACTTGGCTTTTGTGAAGTCCTGACTGTTCGTGACTGTGGGCTGTTGCTTCAGCTTCCTTCTGCCCATCTGTCCATCCATGCTTCCATGCATACACACATCTGTCTTTTCTTCCTTTCTCTCTTTCATCCATCCATCAATCAATGCATCCATACTTCAGTGTTTACCTCCTGCTTTCCTTCCTCCCCTTCCTTCCTTCTTTCCTTCCCTCCATCCATTCATCCATGTATCCATGCATCCATCCATATGTCAGTACTTCCTTCCTTCCTTCCATTCATCAATCCATCTATCCATCTTCCCTATCTTCCTTCCATTCATCTATTTATCCCTCCATCTGTTCATCATCCATCCATACACGCATTTGGTACTATTGATTCCTCTTTAAGAGTTGTGTAGACTTCTCTCTAAGCGCCTTGATTGACAGGTGAGATGATGTGTACAGTAGTAGCCAAACCAAGTGAAATAATATGGGAGCATCAAGGAGAGACTAATTCTATCCTGATTGAACAATCCCCTAGCACCCCACAGTGTCCCTTTCTTAATGCTCATCTGATATGTTTTTCTGCTGTTTTCCCTGCTGAACTAAAATTTCTTCGAATAAAAGGACTGTATTTGTCTAATTTACTGTCATATCCTTACCCCCAGCACAATATTTGCAAAGAGGACACATTTCATAAACACTGAATTGAGTTGAATTGAAAGCTACAGAGAAAGAGATAACATTTGCTTTGGGCTCCAAACAGTAGCAAATGACATTTAAACCACAGCAACTGTGTGAGTAGCTGGGGTTATTCTCATTTTATAAGTGAGGAAACAGGTCTGGGGGTTAAGTGATTTGCTCCAGATGACGCAGATGGTAGAGGAATGGAGCCAGGCTTCTGGTCCTAGAGACTACATGATGCATTCGCTGACAAATTACTGTCAAAAGCAGGAGAAAAAACACATGAAGAGAGATCCACAGTCTCTTTTATTGATGGCTCACCCGTAATAGTCAACAGATCCTTTCCATATTTCTAATTTCCACCATGTTCTTCACCCATCCATCAGCTCATTCATCCATCAATTCATTCATCTTTCTAGCCATCCATTCTACATCCATCTATCCATCCAGCCAGCAAATGTTTAATGAACTCCTGACTTCTTTTTATTCATAGCTGGATCCCCAGAAGCTAGAAATGTACCTGGACTGTCATCAATAGTCCATTAGTACTTGTTGAATGAACATTCCAGGCAGTTGGAAAGCAGTATAAGCATAGGAATCATGAAAGCGTGGACTCTGGAGCCAATTGGCTTGAAACCCTAGTTGTATGACCTTGTGCAAGTTATTCAGCTTCTGTCTCAGCTTACTCACTCATTCAAGGGGTTAATGATTGTGCCTACCTCCTGGGATTATTGAAAGGATAAAGGTCATTCTCTCTTTCTCTCTCACACACACACTTAGACTACCTCTTGACCACTGTACCCCCCATCCCCCCATAGTTTTATTGCTTTATCATCACTCAGAAAGTGGGATACAGTGTTCATCAAAAAAAAGACAAGGTCACTGCTGTCATGAAACCTACATTTTGGTGAATTACTCAGGTAACCATCTGGCAAACAACCAGGTAACCAAAGCAAGTCCAGATAAGCAGACTCGCAGTGTTACTTTTCCCTGAATTTGTCCCCTTTTCCCTGACATTGATTCTTAGATACCCAGGTAGATGGGGCCTTGCTACTTTTCCCCTTGGCTTCTTTTGAGGAGGGAGGGGACACTGCTCCTTCTGTATGGATTATTCATGGCACTGATGAGAATGCCAAGCAGTCTCCTGGTGTCTGTGTGCCCAGTTCAGTCTGCTTGCTGAGTGCTGACTCTGAGCCCCATCTCTTCCCCAGACACAGACAGACGTATCCTGTGTGGAGTGGCTGGAATAAATTTCTGGTGATCTCTGGGTAACTTGCAGCTGCTAAGCCTGGTATGAGGGTTAGGGACTGTGTGAATGTTAAGATGTGACTGTGGGCTTCAGCTCTGTTGCCTACTCTTGTGATTGCTCAGGAGCCCAGAAGTGGAAATTTCCAGCATCCCTAAGTGTGATTGGGTCGCAGGAGCCTGAGGATAGGGGAGACTTAGCCATGGAGGTGTAGCGCATGCAATCTGTGAAGGTTACTACCACGTGTGTGATCAGCATACTCAGGGTCACGAGCTCCAGGGGCCCTGGGCACTAATTCTTACCCCGGACTCCCTGCTTCCCTGTAGACTGATGGATACAGATGCCCAAATAACAGGCACATTCAGATCTGAGGCTGTAACTCAGGAAAGGCTGATACTTTTGGGCTGAAGTTCCTTTTCTCCTGCAAAAGTTTCTGAAACACAGACTCAGAAACTTAAGAATTTCAGAATTGGAAGGGATGTAAAATTTTCCCAATGAAACTCAAACCCCACTTGACCTAAAGTCCCTTCTGATGAGACCTCCAACATCTCTTTGCTTACTTATCAACCACACTAAGTTCACAATCATTTCTAGAAAGAAACCTGCTATTTTGGCCTCTGTAACTTCTGACATACCATTTTTGCATCTGGGACTGCTGTTTAAATGGAAAGTCATTTAGCTGTAGGTGTCACAAAGACTTAAGCAAGAAGAAATATATCTATTGATTCCTATAATAAAGGTCCATGGATAGATCTAGCTTCAGGTATGGTTAGATTTGGGGCATAAATAATGCTAACAGGACCAGCCTTTGGCTGTGCTTGTGAATGGCTCCATTCCCAGGATCTGCTGTTTTACTTGGCAGCTTCTAGATTCTCTGCTTTAGGTTGCAGAATGGTTCCAGCTGCTGCAAATCTCATATTCTTATAGCACCGAATGAGTGGAACCCAAACCTCTCTTGCCTTCATCCTCAGCCACTGTCTCCTTGTCTCTTATTGCCTCTGATTAGACAAAAACATGGGATATACTGACTGACCTGAAACTTCAGGAGCCTTGGTTGAGATTAGTCTACTCAGTCAGCAGTGATAAGAATGGAGAAGGGGTGGCTTCCCAGAGGAAATTTATGTGTTTTTACTAGAAGGAGAAAAGAAGGATGGAACTTGGGCTGGAGACACAGTTCTTTTTTTTTTTTTTTTTTTTTGGCCATATTTTTTTTCTGCCTAGAAAATGGCCACTTTAGTTCACTATCTTCTTTTCAGGCTGAAATAATTACTTTAACTTCCATGCTTTCATAGGTCTTCAGAGCAGACTTCCCTATGTTATACTTCGGTTGTGCTTTTGTGTGCTGTCTCCTCCACCAGGCTTTGAGACCCATCAAGGGATCTATGGTGCCTTATTCATGTTGAGCTAATTCACCCATATGACTTTGAGTTAGGTAGACAGTTGGGATTAGTAAATGTTTATTGAATGAAAGGATGATATTCTAGATAGAACTTTAATTTTACAGCCTGAGTCCTCATGATTAAATTTAAAAACTTCTGCCTAATCTTTCCTGTTGTGGAGCCATCCCATGCCTAGTAAAAATTGCTCATCTTATTCAAAGACTGCACTAGTGTTCCCACAAATTCATGTCCACCCCAAACCTGTAAATGTGATCCTATTATGAAACAGGACTTTTGCACATGTAATTAGTTAACATGAGGTCATATCTGGGCTTCCCAGGTGGCTCAGTGGTAAAGAATCCTCCTGCCAGTGCAGGAGACACAGGTTTGATCCCTGGGTCAGGAAGATCCCCTGGAGAAGGAAATGACAACCCACTCTAGTATCCTTGCCTGGAAAATTCCATGGACAGAGCAGCCTGGTGGGCTACAGTCCATGGGGTCACAAAGAGTCGGATATGACTGAGCACACACACACACATACTGGACTAAAGTGAGCCTTAAACCGAAGACTGGATTCTTATAAGAAGAGCTCTAGGGACACAGGGCCAGAAGGGAGAATGCCACAGAGTGCTTGTTGTTGCCCAGTCACTGAGTTGTGTCCAGCTGTTGCAGCCCCATGGACTGCAGCACACCAGCCTTCCCTGTCCTTCACTATTTCCCAGAGTTTGCACAAACTCATGTCCATTGAATCAGTGATACCATCCAACCATCTCATCCTCTGTTGCCCCCTTCTCCTCCTGCCTTCTATCTTTCTTGCTTTTCAGACTCATTGGAAAAGCATCAGGGTCTTTTCCAATGAGTTGACTTTTCACATCAGGTGGCCAAAGTGTTGGAGCTTCAGCTTCAGCATCAGTCCTTCCAATGAATAATCAGGGTGATTCCTTTTAGGATCGACTGGTTTTCATATCCTTGTTGTCCACAGGACTCTCAAGAGTCTTCTCCAACACCACAGTTTGAAAGCATCAATTTTTCGGCGCTCAGCCTTCTTTATGGCCCAGCTCTGACATCTGTACATGACTACTGGAGGAACCACAGAGCCAGGGGCAGAAATTGGAGAGATGCAGCTATAAGTAAAGGAACCCCAAGGATTAGCAGCGATTGCCAGAAACCAGAAAGTCAGGACAGATGCTTCCCCAGAGCCTGCAGAGGGAATGGAGCCCAGCTGACACCTCAGTTTCAGACTCCTAGCTTCCAGAACTGTGAAAGAATAAATTCCTGTTGTTTTGAGCCACTCAGTTTGTGAAGCTTTGTTACGACAGCCCTGGGATCCAGTACTGATGATTCTTGCTATCGAGAATAGCAAGATTGCTTATGCAAGCCTGCAGCTTGTCTTTGTTCATTAATTCACTCATTTCTTCCTCACATGTTTATCAGATATGACTATATTCTGGGCACTGCAGATGTGATGATGGCCAAGTCAGGGCCTGAATGGTCAGGATCTTTTTGGCAAGGGAACAGGCACATGGGCATCCCATGTATCAGCCTTATTCTATGATGTGTCTCCCAGAGGGGTATCTTCCATAGAACTTGTTGCATCTTGGTTAATGTGCTGAATCCGGACTCAGAAAGACCTAACTGATAGCCAAGCTCCACTGCTCAGCAGATGTATGATCTTGGGCAAATATTCACCTAATCCATGTCACTCTCAATTTCCTTTTTCAATTGGGGATCACATGGA
Source organism: Bos javanicus (assembly GCF_032452875.1). Lineage (NCBI taxonomy): Eukaryota > Metazoa > Chordata > Mammalia > Artiodactyla > Bovidae > Bos > Bos javanicus. Next base: position 23,475,706 of record NC_083892.1, read on the forward strand.
GTTGTGATGAGAATGGAAAGAGTTGTTGCATGTCAAGTGTTCATACCATCACCTGGCCCAAATCTGTTGCTGTTTTTATACCTTCTTGAAAATTTGAAAATAATGATCGTGCAACTCCAAGTCTTTTCCTCTGTTTGTTAATCATTCTTAGTTTCTTCAGCCACAAAGGATGTGATTTGATGTCCCCATTGCCTCCCTGGTTACATTTATTCCAGAGATGCTCAAGAGTGCTAATATCTAAGAGTTGATAGCATATTAAAAAGCAGAGACATTACTTTGCCAACAAAGGTCCATCTAGTCAAGGCCATGGTTTTTCCAGTAGTCATGTATGGATGTGAGAGTTGGACTGTGAAGAAAGCTGAGCGTGGAAGAATTGATGCTTTTGAACTGTGGTACTGGAGAAGACTCTTGAGAATCCCTTGGATTGTAAGGAGATCCAACCAGTCCATTCTAAAGGAGATCAGTCCTGGGTGTTCTTTGGAAGGACTGATGCTAAAGCTGAAACTCTAGTACTTTGGCCACCTCATGTGAAGAGTTGACTCATTGGAAAAGACTCTGATGCTGGGAGGATTGGGGGCAGGAGGAGAAAGGGACGACAGAGGATGAAATGGCTGGATGGCATCACCGACTCGATGGACATGAGTTTGAGTGAGCTCCAGGAGTTGGTGATGGACAGGGAGGCCTGGTGTGCTGCAATTCATGGGGTCACAAAGAGTCAGACACGACTGAGCGACTGAACTGAACTGAACTGAAGAGTTGTTGCTTAGTTGCTTAGTCATGTCCAACTCTTTTGTGACTCCATGGACTGTAGCCTACCAGACTCCTCTGTCCATGGGATTCTCCAGGTAAGAATACTGGAGTGGGTTGCTGTTTCCTTCTCCAGGGGATCTTGCGACCCAGGGATTGAACCCACATCTCCTGCATTGACAGATGGATTCTTTACCACTGAGCCACCAGGGAAGCTCAATATGTAGGAGAGCAACATTCAATCCTATAACGCAAAGCAGAGTGGAACATAAATATCACCTCCCTTTCTCTAGACCTTGACTTCGAGTGATGCAACCAAAAGTGATCTGACTGCCCTTTGGAAACCACATCACACTGCTGACTCATATTGAGCTTATAGGTAATGAATACCAGCCAGGTGCATTCACACCTGCTTCCCCATTCAGAGCTTGTCCAGATGGTTGTTGGACCCAGGGGAAAGGACCTTGCATTGATCTCTGATATATTTCATGCTGTGTAATTCAGTCTTCACACTAGCTGGTGAAGGTCTTCTGGGAACCAATTTCCTTTATGTAGCATATTGCCTATGTGGTAAAGTCCCAACTTTGTATCACATGCAGATTTTTATTAGCCTTTATTCAAGCCCTTGATACAAATGTTGACTATTGGGCCACAGGCTGAGACCATCCTCCCTTCTGGCTAAGTGGTGAGGACTCTACTGTGGCATTATCTTGGGGCCCCTCGTGGTGGCTTCAGAAAGGGCACCCGAATCAGCCATCCTATGCTTTGAAAGAGCACTGCTGCTCTTTTCTGGCTATTACTTTCAGAAGAACCTCAGGCAAGGATCCTATTCTAGGAGGATGGGTGACTGTTGCTGCCTCAAGCATCTAAGCCGAATTCCCTGGGGTGACTCTAGGCACAGTGGCTCTTAGTAGACCTTCCCCAGTGGCTCATTGGTAAAGAATCCGCCTGCAATGCAGGAGACGCCAGTTCGATCCCTGGGTGAGCAAGATCCCCTGTAGGAGGAAATGGCAACCCACTCCAGTATTCTTGCCTGGGAAATCCCATGGACAGAGGAGCCTGGCAGGCTACAGTTCATAGGATTGGAAAAGAGTTGGACATGACTTAGCAACCGGATCACAAGAGGTCCAATTAGTTCTCAAAGATTTCAGAAACTTCTTCCAGGTTAACTGGTGTGTCTTTGGATGAGCAGTGAATCCTCACTTTTGGCAGTTGTTGGAGAATAGTAATCATAAATATACCTCCTCACTTAGATTCAGCACTTACTTTGGGGCAGGTACCATGCACTGACTGACTTAATCCTTTGAACAGAATTTTGATGTGAACATTACTTGGTAGATGTGGAAATTGAGTCTAAAAAAGATTGAAAAGCAGTCTAAGGTCATGTGGCTACTAACAAGTCCTTTTTGCTCGCCTGGTCATGTCTGACTCTCTGCAACCCCGTGGACTGTAACCCACCAAGCTCCTTTGTCCATGGAATTTTCCAGGTAAGAATACTGGAGCAGGTTGTCATTTCCTCCTCTAGGGGATCTTCCTGACTGAGGGGTCTAACCCATGTCTCTTGCATCTCCTGCATCAGCAGGTGGATTCTTTACTACTGGTGCCACCTGGGAAGCCCTATGATTACTCAAACCCAGGTCTCTCTTCCCTGAGACTCTGGCTTACACCCGGCTCCTCTCTTAGCATCAGGTGACTTTTCTGTGTATAGCTCAGAGGGATCAGTTCAGTTCAGTTCAGTTGCTCAGTCATGTCTGACTCTGCCACCCCATGGACTGCAGCATGCCAGGCTTCCCTGTTCATCACCAACTCCCAGAACTTGCCCAAACTCATATTCATCGAGTCAGTGATGCCATCCAACCATCTCATTCTCTGTCATCCCCTTCTCCTCCTGCCTTCAGTCAAATTCCGAGGGATGCTTGTGTAATTAACCAGTTAATGAAATATATTTGCTTCTTGAGACTCAGTTTCGTGTGGTCAGGGATCATGTCTTCTCGGCTGCCTTTCCTCCCCTACAGCCTAGCACCCTGCCCCCCTCACGTGGCTAACAACTCGGTAAATATTTGTTTAATGAACTAAGGGCTCCAGACACAAATGCACTGGAAACCACTTCAGTAGACTGGAAGGTAAATTTGATTTAAGGTTTATTTCTTTTGACATGCAACCATCTCTGGGCACCATTCCCTGAGTCCCAAATGGGTGTAAATCCTTTCCTCCCAGAGCGTTGAGAATTAATTAAGGTTGGTGACACCCTTTCAAATTCCTTACAATGTATAGCTGCTTTCATCTGGCTAAGTGCAAGGCAGCATTATGGGGCCATTAGTGGGCCCTGTGCTAATGGGTGTTTGTCAACCTCCTCCCCTTCCTGTGCGTCCCCCAGTAATTGCTAAATAACTCACAGAGCGCTTGGGTTGCTAAATTAATAGATGAAATAATAGAGTGAAAATAGGAACAGGCGTGTGGAATGAATAGAGACGTCCTGATACGGAGGTTTGCTCTGCTTGGATGTCTCTTAAACAAAGAGCATGATTCGAGTTAGGATTGCAAGAATGAATTTTTATAGACTTTGGGCTAGCTCAGTGGTTTTGAGAGAGGAGGCGGTGGCTGTATTTGATGGGTGGTCTCCTCTAGTTCTGCCTGAAGTCCTGTGGAATGAGGGCCGTTTGTCTTCTTCGGCTCTGATTTCAGTGCAGATGGCTTGCCCGTCAAGAAGGTAAGTGAGAAGAACCAGCTGGCTTCTAGAGCAGGAGCAAAGCAGTGACTGGAAAACGCCTTTGGGGCAATGATTGAAAACAAGCAGGAAATGCACAGAGGTGCTCCTCTAGTGGGAAAGAGAAATAAATAGGAACAGCCAAAGTCAGGGGACAGGGGTGAGGACCAGTTCATTTCATGAAAGCCCCTGGCAGCCAAATTTGTCTAAGCTCTTTCACTTCATGGGGCTTCCCTGGTGGCTCAGCTGGTAAAGAAGTCGCCTGCGATGTGGGAGGCCTGGATTCAATCCTGGGTTGGGAAGATCCCCTGGAGAAGGGAAAGGCTACCCACTCCAGTATTCTGGCCTGGAAAATTGCATGGACTGTAGAGTCCATAGGGTCGCACGGAGTCGGACATGACTGAGCGACTTTCACTTTTCACTTTATGACCAAGACTTTTCACTCCTTTTTGTGTGTTTTCATATCCTTTCATCTGTCAGTACAAATTAAAATACATTTTGGAGTAAGGAACTTAACTGAAACTTGACTCTTTAGAGAGTCAAAGTTAAAAAAAAGTAAACTGAAAAAGGAGTCAGCATATAGAACATTATGAGAATGTATTTGAGATTTGTTCAGTGTTTACTAGACATGTAAAATTATGATGAAATTGGCCTTCGACAAATCAGTTTTGTTTTGTTTTCTTAGTCTTTAGGTGTCAGAGACTGAGAGCAAAGAATAGATGGATGAATGGACAGACACCCGAAAGGGAATGGAATTTTGGGGGGTGATCTGAGTCCAGATGAAGAGGCTTTTGGGTGTAGAAGAGGAGGAGATCTTTCTTGGTATCCAGCACCCAGACAGAAGTCTCCTGGGCCTTGTTATGCACATGGGGCTCTTTTGTTATGTAGGAAGGACTTGTTGTGGCTGGTAGAAGCTTCATCTTTGGCCTCAGGAGGGTGGCCTCCTGGCTTCCTAGGTGATCTTCACTGGGTTGCCTTCCTGGGCTTCACTGGGTTGATGAAGGACTAGCCAGAGAAGGGGACTGTGAACCAGAGAATGGTGATCCCCAGGGCAGGGGCTGTGAGTGCAACAGCAAAGTCAAGGGCACTTGGAATGAGACAGATCTGAGTTTGAATCTAATCTCTGTCTCTTCATAGCAGTGAGATTTTTGGATGCAGAACTTCACCTGTTCATTCTCCAGTTTTCTTATCTGCAAAATGGGGCTAAAACGGCACATATGGAACAGATTCTTAGGTGAAAATATTTAATTGCTTATGTTAAAAATGTATTTCCATCTTGGAACACTGTCAGGAATCAATATAGGATAGCAGTGATGGCTATTTAGTACCTTTGGCGTTATTGAAATTATAATGGAATAAAAATGGCACCAACAAAATGGCAGAGGGTCAGAGCCCCACTGAAGATTTAAAGGTGTAACCAAACAAAGGTGAGACGCAGTTAGACAGTGTCCAGATAGTAAGGATGGGCTCAGACTAGCTCTTTGGCATCTCTGGGTGTTCAGGATCAGATTTCAAATACACTAGTTCCCTAATGCAGGAATACTCCTTAATATTATTGTTTAAGTGACTTTAATATTTCTCATAGTGTATAGTGAAGAATTTAACCTTGCCTACGCTTACTCCTTGGAAGGAAAGTTATGACCAACCTAGATAGCATATTCAAAAGCAGAGACATTACTTTGCCAACAAAGGTTCATGTAGTCAAGGCTATGGTTTTTCCTGTGGTCATGTATGGATGTGAGAGTTGGACTGTGAAGAAGGCTGAGTGCCAAAGAATTGATGTTTTTGAAATGTGGTGTTGGAGAAGACTCTTGAGAGTCCCTTGGACTGCAAGGAGATCAACCAGTCCCTTCTGAAGGAGATCAGCCCTGGGATTTCTTTGGAAGGAATGATGCTAAAGCTGAAACTCCAGTTCTTTGGCCACCTCATGTGAAGAGTTGACTCATTGGAAAAGACTCTGATGCTGGGAGGGATTGGGGGCAGGAGGAGAAGGGGACGACAGAGGATGAGATGGCTGGATGGCATCACCGACTCGATGGACGTGAGTCTGAGTGAACTCTGGGAGTTGGTGATGGACAGGGGGGCCTGGCGTGCTGCGATTCCTGGGGTCGCAAAGAGTTGGACAGGACTGAGTGACTGAACTGAACTGAACTGAACTGAGGAAGTCTAGTCTTGATTTTTTTTTTTTTTTTTTTGACTCCTAGGAGGTGATCTAATAGAATGTGTTTGGGTCTTCCCTGGTGGCTCAGATGGTAAACCATCTATCTAAAATGTGGTAGACCCAGGTTTGATTCCTGGGTTGGGAAGATCCCCTGGAGGAGGAATGGCAATCCACTCTAGAACTATTGCCTGGAAAATCTCATGGACAGAGGAGCCTGGTAGGCTACACTCCATGGGGTTGCAAAGAGTCGGACACAACTGAGCGACTTCCATTTGGGTCACACAGGATGATATAACAATATGATTTAGGATGAGGGATGATCACACATGAGGATCAGCCATGCCAGAAAGACCAACAGTGTGATGTGGTGTGGGATGGAGGCTTTGGGTCGTACCCAGTGGAGATGGGAGACAGATGAGTGGCGTGGGCCATTAGTCATGCTTGCATAATGGAACCACCAAAAAACTGGACATTGAGGCTAAGGGAATGTTCTTGGTTGACAGTATGCCATGAGGGCTGTTGCACATGGATGCCCCCAGAGTAATGCGTCCTTATTCTGTGGAGAGAAAGCAATGGAAAGTTCCCTTTTTGTCCTTTTCCTGGACTCTGGCCTTGGCATCTCTTCTGATTGACTGATCCTAGTTTGTATCCTTTCCCTGTATCATCTGTAACCATGGGCATTCCAGCTTTCAGTAAGTGTGAGGTTTTTCTAGTCAATTACCCAACGTTAGGCTGGTGGTAGCTGACTCATTTGAAAAGACCCTGATGCTGGGAAAGATTGAAGGCAGAAGGAGAAGGGGGCGACAGAGGATGAGATGGTTGGATGGCATCACCGACTCAATGGACATGGGTTTGGGTAAACTCCAGGAGTTGGTGATGGACAGGGAGGCCTGGCGTGCTGCAGTTCATGGGGTGGCAAAGAGTTGGACACGACTGAGTGACTGAACTGAACTGAACTAAGGCTGTGATAGGTTTATTTGTTTTTGTTTTCTTTGGTTGTTTTTTGCCTTTTTTTAAAAAAAATTTCATCAATAACTCCATTTATTTAAAAGAATAGGAATAATTACATACGCCAATTGACATTACCAAACAATTTTAGAGTAATTAGCTCTCGAACAAGGAATAAAAGAAACATTGTTAATTAGCCCCTATGTGTCTGTGTATTTTCTCTCCCCTTTTGAGATCACAAACAAACAAAAGAACTAGATACTATAGTGAAAATACAATCACAGTTTCTCGCAAATACAATTAAAAGTGTGCATGACCTGGGGATAACTGAAGCCCAGCAAGCTGGCAAACACAGTTGATAGCAGAAGTGAGAGCAGTCTTGGGGACCATGCCCTCAAACTTTGCAGTTGGCCTGAACCCTCACATGTAATAAGCTTAAATACATCCATGATGCCATCATTAAGAGAGTTGCTGTTTTATTCTGGTGAACATCTTTATACATGTGAATATTTGCAAACCTTGTACATACTCACAGTAATATAATTTTAAGAACGTTTTACCCTAAACAGTTCTCCACCTTATTAAATATTCTTCAAAACAGAACATTTAAGGACAATGTAATATCCCATAGATATCTTGTAACATAGTTAATCCTTACCTAGTTGTCATGTATTTAAGTTATTTACAGTTTTCACTAATTATTATTCATTATTTTAATTGATTCTGGGATGAGCATCCTTGTAATTAATCCTCCACACAGATGCATGGTTATATCCTTAGGATACATTGCTAGAAGTGCAGTTGTTGGGCTGCCTTCATTCTGCCAAGCTCCCTTTGGCTGGGTGGGGCTGGCCTGGGGTGCCAACATCTGGACAAGAGCAGTACATGGTTCCTGGAGCTCTAGAACCTTGGAGCTCTAGAACAACTGAATTCTCAGACCTCAGCAAACCCAGTGACCCAGAAGGCTTGTTCATGTTGAGTACAAGTCACACTGACTGTGCACTGTATTTTATGACCATTTATAAGAAAAGTTATTCAGATTCAGAGTCTGAATCTGGTCTCTAACAGTGGTTTTTAGGGGCAATTTTAATGGAAAGTTCTACTTTTTGAGTAGAGTCAGCCAATTAACCTTTTGCTTCTTAATGATTTGCTTTTATTTTTCTCATTGGTGGAATTTTATTTTTATTTTTTAGTTGGTCAAACATTCTTATATTATTTTTATTTATTTATAACATTTAAAAAGGTTACTTTCCATGTACAGTTATGACAAAATATTGGTTATATTCCCTTGATATACAATCCATCCTTGAGCCTATCTTACACCAACAGTCTGTACCTCCCACTCCGCTCAGTTCAGTTCAGTTCAGTCGCTCAGTCGTGTCTGACTCTTTGCAACCACATGAATCGCAGCACGCCAGGCCTCCCTGTCCATCACCAACTCCCGTACTCCTGTATTAATGTTTTGTTTTTAGTATCTTAAGGTTGTTTTGGCTTCACAAACAAGTCTCCCTGGGGAGACAGAGGCAGTTACTTTCTGTCCCTTACTGTCGTTGGTGTGAATATGCATAGAGTAAACTCAGTCATGGTAGTGGCTTGTGTCTCATCTGCTTCAGGGCTCAGATGGCAGCCCAGGACTGAGGCCTGTCCCTTGACGGAATACACCTTTGAGAAACTTTCCTCCATTCTTGCTTTGTCAAATTAGTTGCTGTGTGCTATGTGCTAAGTCGCTTTAGTCGTGCCCAACTCTTTGGGACTCCGTGGACTGTAGCCCGCCAGTCTGCTGTGTCCATGGGATTCTCCAGGCAAGAATACTGGAGGGGGGTTCCATATTCTTCTCCCAGTTAGTTGTTAGCATCCCATGAAAAGTTTCTGAGGCGTGGAGTCCAGCTACTGAAAGGAATGAGCATGGGAAACTCTCCCTCCATCTAACTCTAGGTTGCAGAAGTTTATGTTCCTGAAATTTCATTTCAGTTCTGGGAGAGAAGGTGAATGAACAAAGAGGGAAAAGCGGAGAGCTATGCCAACTTCACATCAGGCAGTTTTCGGCTGCTTTTTCTCTAGACCATTAGTTTATTGATGGTGGGTTGTCTTTCCAGCAAATCTCTTTTGATTGCAACTGTATAATGAAGACGTGTTTTAGTGTCCTCCTAGCTCCAGGGGAAACTCACCAGGGGTCCTTTCATTTCCACTGAAGTATCAATGCCGAGGCTGATTCATCTTGATTTTTAGAGCCATCATTCCATCTTGAGGGTTTATGACTACTCTGAGCCATTGTAAAGGGGATTTGTCCATGTGAGGTGATTCAGATGGTGCTAAGCCAAGTCTTGGGATAGAGACAGGTTTCTTTTTATTCAGGATGCTGGCTGCTGTCCTTACCAGATGTCCAGGAGAAGAGTCATTAACATGGTGAGGCCTAGTGCTCACTTGGATGATAGAAGGCAGACATGGGCTTCAGCTTTTATCTCCAAAGAGCCTCCAGATCCAGGTACCCTAGCTTCTTGCCCTGATCCATGACACCAGGCCAGTGTTGACCTTCAGGAGGGTTCTGGAGAATGCCTGGATCCTGTTTGATGCCAAACCCAGCCTCTATAAGCTGGCACTGAAATAAATCTCAGAGACAGAGTTTTGGGTGTGGTCTTCCTTTGTGGCTCAGAAGGTAAAGAATCCACCTGCAATGTGGGAGATGTGGGTTTGATCCCTGGATTGAGAAGATCGCCTGGAGAAGTGAATGGCTACCTGCTCCAGTATTCTTGCCTGGAGAATTCCATGGACAGAGGAGCCTGGTGGGCTATAGTCCATGGGGTCAAAAAGAGTCGGACATGACTGAGCCCACCAGGCTCCTCTGTCGGCGCTCAGCCTTCTTCACAGTCCAACTCTCACATCCATACATGACCACTGGAAAAACCATAGCCTTGACTAGACAAACCTTTGTTGGCAAAGTAATGTCTGTGCTTTTGAATATGCTATCTAGGTTGGTCATAACTTTCATTCCAAGGAGTAAGCGTCTTTTAATTTCATAGCTGCAGTCACAATCTGCAGTGATTTTGGAGCCCAGAAAAATAAAGTCTGACACTGTTTCCACTGTTTCCCCATCTATTTCCCATGAAGTGATGGGACCAGATGCCATGATCTTAGTTTTCTGAATGTTGAGTTTTAAGCCAGCTTTTTCACGCTCCTCTTTCACTTTCATCAAGAGGCTCTTTAGTTCTTTGCTTTCTGCCATAAGGGCAGTGCATCTACATATCTGAGGTTATTGATATTTCTCCCAGCAGTCTTGATTCCAGCTTGTGCTTCATCTAGTCTGGCATTTCACATGATGTACTCTGCATATAAGTTAAATAAGCAAGGTGATATATACAGCCTTGACATACTCCTTTCCCAATTTGAAACCAGTCTGTTGTTCCATGTCTAGTTCTAACTGTTGCTTCTTGACCTGCATACAGATTTCTCAGGAGGCAGGTAAGGTGGTCTGGTATTCCCATTTCCTTAAGAATTTTCCACAGTCTGTTGTGATCCACACAGTCAAAGACTTTAGCATAGTAAATGAAGCAGAAGTAGATGTTCTTCTGGAATTCTCTTGCTTTTTCTATGATCCAGCAGATGTTGGCAATTTATCTCTGGTTCCTCTGCCTTTTCTAAGTCCAGCCTGAACATCTGGAAATTCTCAGTTCATGAACTGTTGAAGCCTAGCTTGGAGAATTGTGAACATTACTTTGCTAGGTGTGAGATGAGTGCAGGTGTGCGTTAGTTTGCACAAGGCTTCTCCAAGGGCACTGAACAACTGCCCCAAGGCTGCACTATTGTTTCCTGACTGCTCCTCCTTGTCTCTGCAGCTGTGCCCTTCCCGGATTAGATGGCTGTTTGAACCTGCTTTTTGAGTCTCAGGGAAGGGGACACAGACAGGCATCTATGCTCAGGAGCCCCATGGGGTCCTGCTTGGTTTCATATTCACTTTCCTGGCTTCCACTCAGGAGAGAAGAGTTCCCCCTATTCTCTCATATCTGCAAGATTATTCCTCTTATATTCCAGTGGAGTTGGCTTCTGTAGGTACCCTGACCATATTCTAACCCTTATGCATCTTCTCCGCTACTTCTCCCCAGCCTGTGGGACTTTTTTGTGGCAGAAGGAAACCTCATTCTCACAGATCAATGAGCATATTCTTCTATGTCTATTGTTTAGCACGGGATTTTGGTTTTTTGAAACTCAAAGGACATAGGCTCTTGAAACTCAGAAAGCCTTTTTTTCTCGAGACTGTAGTCCTTGCCTTGAGCTTCAAAGGAATGTTTTGAACCTCAAAGGCCAAACTGACTCTCTCCTTGGATCTCTGCTAAGAAAAATAAAAAAAAAACCCTACAGGGAAGACAGTGAGCATAGAATGTTCTAGATATTGAAAGGGTAACAGGAAATACCAGGAACCATAAAAATTCAAATAAAATTTACATCAGCTTCTATTACACAATCCTCAGTTCCAAATTCATTCAAATAAGAAGAGACTCAGAATCCAAATTCAGGTCAGCATTTGCAAAGAACTAGTCCTTTAGTTTGTGTGAACTTCAGTGTGTTCTGAATCTTGTTCAAGGAAAGCAATGGAAAGAGACTAGAGTGATGAGTAACCATTGTCGAGTTTACCCAGGAAGTCAACTGAGCATTTTATTTACATTTTAAATATTTAATTTTATTTTTTATCGGCTATCTGCATGCCAAGGGCTGACTCATTTAAGAAGACCCTGATGCTAGGAAACACTGAGGGCATGAGGAGAAGGGGGTGACAGAGGATGAGATGGTAGGATGGCATCACCAACTCAATGGACACAAGTTTGAAAAACTCCAGGTGATATGAAGGCGCAGGGGAGCCTAGTGTGCTGCAGTTGGGGTTGCAAAGAGTCGGACATGACTTAGCGACTGAACAACAGTCTGCATGAAATCTTAATTGTGGCACACAGCATCTTCATCGAGATGCATGGCACTAGTTTCCCCGTGGCATGTTGGATCTCAGTTCCCCAACCAGGGATCAAAGCCCCATCCCCTGCTTTGTAAGGTGGATTCTTAACCACTGGACCATCAGGGAAGTCCCTCAACTGAGCATTTTAGATCCACCATCATATTTTCACAGCAATCCTTTAAGTGTTATTGTTCCCATTTTATGAATGGGAAAATTGAGATTAATTTTTATGGATGGGAAAAGAGAGATCAGTTACATGCTTAGTTAATGATGGAACTAAGAATCAAAACTATTGAGAGCCATATTTTTAAGTCATGTGAAAAGAAGTGGAGGGAATGAAGGAGGGTCAATACTTGAGGAAAGTTGAAACGAAAAAAAAGAGAAATTGAAGGGCTCTCAGTGCAAGGTTGTTGTACCTGTGTCTCTCTTTACCAGGAGTGCTCTTCCCTCATATCTTTTAAGGGTGGGTCCTTTCATTATTCAAATTTCAGAACGAAATATTATAGAGATCATTATCAGTCACCAAGCTAATCACCCACCATGTACACACACGCATACACCTGCTAGAACATATTTTGGTGACTTCTCTTTTGAGCTTCCCTGTGGCTCAGATGGTAAAGAATCTGCCAGCAGTGCAAGAGACCCAGGTTCGATCCCTGGGTTGGGAAGATCCCCTGGAGAAGGGAATGGCTACCCACTCCAGTATTCTTGCCTGGAGAACCCCATGGACAGAGGAACCTGGCGGGCTACAGTCCTCGGGATCGCAAAGAGTCAGACAGGACTGAGCGACTAACACTTCACTTCACTTCTGGTGGCTCAAGTGGTTAAGAATCTGCCCGCCAGTTCAGGAGACTCAGGTTTGATCCCTGGATCTGAAAAATCCCCTGGAGAAGGAAATGGCAACCCTCTCCAGTATTCTTGCCTGGCCAAAGAGCCCAGTGGGGCTACTGACCTTGGGATGGCAAAAGAGTTGGACACAACTGAGCAACTAAACAACAAAATTTTAGATTTTAAAGAGCCTTACCTCCTCTGAAGTCATCTTTTCATCTATTGATGTTCATATGTGTCTGCTGTCTGTCTCCCCTTTCTAGGCCCTCTGGAGCACAGGTATTTTGTGGCCCCTTGTTTATCCCTGGTATTTAGAATAGTGCAGGGCTCAGGAAAGCCTGCTCGATAAATGTATTTGAACGAGTTTGGTTGAGTGAGAAGGAGTGATCAGAAAGACAAGGATGAGAAAAGCCCCATCTTGCATATCTCTAAACCACATTTCCGAATAAAAATGACAAAATTAACCACTCATTACTTTTCAACCCGGACATCAGAAGCTGCTTAGGAAGGTCTGGCTGGCTTGCTTTGGCGCTGCCTCTTTAAGAGAGGATCAGAGAGCACCTTTTAATATTTAGCTTCATTTGTTTATCAAAGACAGTGGAGCCTTTGTCCTGTCTCACAGCTGGGATTTGGCAGGATGGGAACTTCCTTGGTCTTGAACTTCAGAGGAGCCACATGTAGCTAAAACAGTAGCTTTTCAACTCTGAAATAATCCAGGAATGTGAAAATTCTGCGAAGACACTCTTAAGAGGAGGTAGAATTGGAAATTTCAAATTAGCTGGTTTCTGAAGCCCTTTATGAAGCTCGGAAGACAAGCTTCAGCCCATTTCACAAATTAACGCTTCTTTGGAGAATTTAAAGTACACCTGCCCTTGGGTTCTTCCCACTAAACCCTTCATGGGTATCATGGAAGGAGGGCATCTTAAAGTCAGCTGCTCTAGCTCCTTCTTCTAGGTTTTGTCCTTAAACTTGACTTATTTGGGTGCCAACGTCACAGATTTTTTTCATATCCAAGCACCACCTGCAGTTACTATAGGAAATTATATGTATAATATTATTTTATGTTATATATGTAATATAGACATGTATCACCCATATGTGTGTAAATATCCGTGCATTTACTTGTGCACATATCTAACACTTACTTGTGTGCATGCAGTGTTTTAATTCGTTTTAGTTGTGTCTAACTCTCTGTGATCCAATGGACTATATAACCCGCCAGGCTCCTCTGTTCTTGGGATTCTCTAGGCAAGAATACTGGCGTGTGTTGCCATGCCTTCCTCCAGGGGATCTTCTGGATCCAAGGATTACACCCGAGTCTCTTACTCCTCCTGTATGGATGGGCGAGTTCTTTACCACTAGCGTCACCTGGGAGCATTTACTTAATATGTCTAATTATTTTGACTCTGCATTTAAATGAAGATTTGACATTTATATAAATAGAAAAGAAACCAAAGGTATCACTAACCTGAAGTAGAAGGGAATTATAAACATAATACAAGAGGAAAACAATATTATTAATGCTGTGCCTTTTAAAAATGAGAGATTAGTAAATATTAGGTGTGAAAGACATATGATTAATGATCATTAGACTTTCCTTGTTTAAAGTTATCAGAAGGAATGGAGGAAATTTGAGGAGTGTGTTTTCTGCTGTGTGTTTTAACAGTCGGCTGCTATATTTATGTATCCCTTAACAAGATCTGGAAAACCTCTGAAATAATCACTGTTTGCCCAGAACATCGGGAACCACTTCATTATTCAAATCTGCAGGCCTGTCTCTAACACGTGGCCAAGTTATCATCAGACCCATCTTGATCATCTGCTCTGAAGGAAGCTCAGTTTTCTGACGAAGCCTGTTCCAAGATTTGTCTCTTTAGGGTGAGGAGGTCCTAGAACAATAGAGTCTGAGTGGAGTGACAAGCAATCAAGTCCTTAGGAACCTCTGAGAAGACAGGCTATTTCGGGCAGATGGAACAGCATTTAACAAGACAGAAGGAAAGAGACAGCATGACCTATTTTAGGGAAATCACAAGTAGTTGATTCAGTATATCTGGATCCACATAAAATGCTGATGGGAAGGTGGTGAGAGGTGAGTTGGGGGGTGGGGGACAGACCAGACCCCCGGGAAGCAGCAAGCCAGGCTCCTAAACTTTTGACTTCAGCTTTGGCAGCAGCCAAGTGCTTACTGCCACCTCTGCACTGGTATTTATGCATCCTGTTTGGGTGGTCACAGCATTCCCTTCTAGAAGAAGTCTATTTTTTCTGCATGCATATATTGATACATTTTAGGGGTAGGAGGGAGGGGTATGAGAGCTTCCAGCATTTTGTTTTGTATCATGGGATATGCAGGCTGAGGGAAAAGATGAGTTTCTGGAGCTCACAAAAGGGAATTTGTAAAAGATTGGGCAGCTCAAGAGAAAAAGTCTTTTGCAGGTAGAATTTCCATTAGGGCAATAACAGAAGTGACTGATGGGAGATTTGATGACATTTCTGCTCTCAAGGCAGAAGCAGCACTGTGACAGTGATGGGGCTCGTAGTGTTGATTTAGGAGTTGTGGGGATACCACCAAGGGGGTGGGGAGGTGATGAGGAAGGGGAAGCAACTGATTGGGGTGCATTAGTAAACCAGCTATCACACTGGGGGCCTAAAACTCAATCCTGTAAATGAGGTTTAAAAATGCCTCCAAATCGAGACTTCCCTGGTGGTCCAGTGGCTAAGACTTCTTCCAATGCGAGGGGCCTAGGGTTTGATCCTTGGTTGGGGAACTAAGATCCCACGTGCCACACAACCATAAAACCAAAATATAAAGCAGAAGCAGTATTGTAACAAAGTCTATAAAGACTTTAAAAATGGTTCACATAACAAAAAATGCCCCTGAATCAGCCTTACCAAAGAGTGAGTAAATGGTGAAGGAAGGTCTGCTCAATTCCCAGGCATTTCTGATTTGTCACGGGCATGGGCAAAGCAGAATTCTGAAGCCTGGGACATCTTTCCCAGGAAGATGGAGGCTCTGACTGCTGAAAGTCTGAATGGACTACATGGACATGGTGGGGAGTTTGAGAGGGTGTGTGAGAGTCATCAGCACCTGCTATCTTGGTTTGGGACATTGTATCTGCTTTCTCAGCTTCCCGGGTGGCTCAGTGGTAAAGAACTCACTGGTCAATGCAGGAGATGCCAGAGATGTGGGTTTGATCCCTGTGTCAGGAAGATCCCCAGGAGAAGGAAGTGGCAACCCACTCCAGTATTCTTGCCTGGAACATTCCATGGACAAAGAAGCCTGGCAGGCTACAGTCTATGGGGTCACAAAGAGTTGGACACGGCTGAGCACACACACACACACACACATGTGCACATGCACACGCGCGCGCACACACACACACACGCACACCTACCTGCTTTCCCAGGAATCATGTTCAGTCTTCCACAGTGTGCTGTATGTTCTTAATATATTGAAAAGTTGAATCTGATTTGAGGATGTGACTGACTGCTGAGTGTAGCCTTCAACTGGGCTCCCCAGGGAGCTGATGCTGTCCAAGCAAATCTGCCTCATCTTGGACATACAGCGACCTTGGAGTCATGAGGTCTTTCTTACTTGCAGTGATGGAAACTTAATTCGAGTTGGCTTAAAACCAAGAAAAACCGAACATACAGATCTTGGACTTGGAAAATCCTGGGAATGATCTTCATGGGCTTCCCAGGTGGCTCAGACAGTAAAGAATCTGCCAGCAATGCACGAGACCTGGTCTGCAGATCAGATCATCCCTGATCTGGGAAGATCCCCTGGAGAAGGGAATGACGGCCCACTCCAGTATTCTAACCTAGAGAATTCCATGGACAGAGCAGCCTGGCAGACTACAGTCCATGGGTTCACAAAGAGTCAGACACGACTGAGCGATTCACTCACACACACAGCTTGATTCTAGGAGCTCCAGTGACCTAATCAGATTTTGGATATGTCTTTCCATCTCTTATCTCTGTCTTTCTCTGGGCTGATTCTGTTCTCTTACGATAATAAGATGATTTTCCACAAGCTTTTAAGTTTTCCTCCTGTCTTCCCACCCACTTCAGTGGTAAGAAGACTTATTTAATCTTTTTTTAACAATAAATTTCAAGACTGACTCACTGTGGCCCTGACTGGTCTTTGTGGGTCAAGTGTGCATCCTGGCAGCACACTGGGGTCAAGATGCTGTTTAGCTCTGATTGGACAAGGTGAGTTAACATGCCTGCCTACCCTTAGAGCTAAAGGTGGGCTAAATCCCACCCAAATCTCATGGACTTAGAAGTAGAAAAGGGGCTGTTCCCTGACATAAAGTGGATGCTATTGATAGTAAAGGAGTTGAATGGATGCTATTCAAGCGGAAATAAAAGCTTTCCTCTGCAACCGAGAAAAAGCAACCAGCAAGATCCTTGGAGACCTGGAAGCTCAGGCTCTAAGGACCTAATGCAAAACCAGCATCTTAGGCTACTATGCCCCCACCCCGGACCCAATTTTGTTAACTGTCCCCCTTCCTGAACTAGACATATGGCTTATCTGGCTGATAGATGAGGGTCTCTGGGTATCCACAGCACTGGATTTCTGTTGACTGCTCTAACCTTGAGCTACTGGCTTTATTGGCAGTATTTAACACAAATCTGTTTTCCATCCTTGTCAGATCTCACTTCAATATGTGCCACAGGAGAAGTTGAATGCTAAATCGATTTCTTTAATGGGGAGTGCTCTGCAGCGGATAGCAACCCTTCTGGAGATGCATTAGTCGGATTACAATTGAATCTTTTCTCACTGGCTTTTATGGACTTTCCTGTCTGCCAGAAGGGTGGAACTCTGATATCATTTGCCTAAATTTTCTTTTATTTTAGACCAGAAATTAAGAAGGTCAGGGCTCCCACCTCCAGCCCCTAGGTCAGACGCTGGGTCTTCCAATCACTAGACTGACCAGAGAAGATTGAAATGTAGTAACCAGTGTCTTGAGATGGCAGGGAATGATGAGTGTAAAGTGTTTCTTAGCAACAAGGGGCTGGAATTGTGTGGTAAAGACTTGGGAATCTGGGAGTTGGCCTGCTTGCTTCTCTGTGGGATTTTTTGTTGCTGTGGTTGAGTTGCTCAGTCGAGTCCCACTCTTTGCGACTCCATGGGCTATAACCTGCCAGGCTCCTGTCGGTGGGATTACCTAGACAGGAATACTGGTCTGGGTTGCCATTTCCTTTTCCAGGGAATCTTTCTGACCCAGGGCTGAACCCGTGTCTCCTGCATTGCAGGGGGATTTTTATCACTGAGCTACCTGGGAAATGCTTATGGGATTTTAGGGATTATTAATACTGTAGTTTGAGATCATTTGGTGGTTTTTGTAGAATATGGTTAAGCGTGCTTATTTCTGTTTGATAGTGACCCATTCCATTTCCGTGTATAATAACAACTGTAATGGTCATTTTTGGGGTGAAGGGTATTATGTGCTGGGCTCTCTGCATTATCTCACTTAGCACTCACAACAACCCCATGACATGGGTCTTATTATCCCTCTCTGCTGATGACAGCATGGAAACCTACTTGTTCACCGCTTGCCTGAGGTCACATGACTAATATTATTGCTGAACACTGGGACCTGTGTTTATGTATCTTTGTTTGAGGCTAAAAGCGTGTTCTTTTAAAAGCCATCCTAAAAGAACATGAGAAGCCATTGTACACTCGTCAAAGGTGGATATCATACTATCAAGGCCCTGGAATGTGACACAGAGAAATAAAAACTGGAGGGTTCTGGCCAACATAAATCCGCTGTAGCAACTCAGGAGGAAGGACCATTTTTTCCCTAGATGTATTTAGGATAAAAGACGTATTCCTAAAGTAGAGGAAATCTGGACCAGACTTATTGGAACATCAAGTGGATTCTTTCTCTGCCTGGAGAAAAACTCAGTGGTTTTTCCATCTTGGAATCCATAATTTATCTTGTTTTCTACCTTTCAAGATATGACCTCTCAGGGGACACCAAGGCAGCTTAACACAACTGCATGACTGAAAATGACTTACTGTCTCTGAGCCCTCTGTGTAATGGAATCAACAGTACTAATTACATAAGTTAAATTATGAGGGTTAAATTCAGTAATGTACATTAGGGATTTCATCAATGTCGATTGCTGCTATTCTTTTAAGGGCATTTACATTTCATTTTTATTGAGAAATAATTGGCTTGCATCAATGTGTAAGTTGAAGGTATACAGCATGGTGGTTTGATTTACATATATTGTGAGATGTTTATCACAATAGGTTTAATTAACATCCATCATCTCATATGGATACAATAAAGAGAAAAAATTCTCCTTGTGATGAGAACTCTTAGGATCATATCTCTTAAGAACTTTCCTTTATATCATATAGGAGTGTTTTATTTTTAAAATGTTTTTATTTATTTATTTGGCTGTACTGGATCTTAGTTGCAGCATGTAGGATCTAGTTCCCTAATCAGGGATCCAACCCAGGCCCTCTGCATTGGAAGTGTGGAGTCTTAGCCACTGGGCCACTGGGGAAGTCCCAGGAGTGTTTATTTTATTGACGTATAGTTGGTTTACAATATCATATTAGTTTCAGGTGTACAACATAGTAATTCAACATTTAAAGACAATGCTCCATTAGACAGAGAAGGCACTGGTGACCCACTCCAGCGCTCTTGCCTGGAAAATCCCAGGGATGGAGGAGCCTGGTGGGCTGCAGTCCACGGGGTCACTAAGAGTCAGACACGACTGAGCGACTTCACTTTCACTTTTCACTTTCATGCATTGGAGAAGGAAATGGCAACCCACTCCAGGTCTCTTGCCTGGAAAATCCCATGGATGGAGGAACCTGGAAGGCTGCAGTCTATGGGGTCATGAAGAGTCGGATACGACTGAGCATCTTCACTTTCACTTTTCACTTTCATGCATTGGAGAAGGAAATGGCAACCCACTCCAGTACTCTTGCCTGGAAAATCCCATGGATGGAGGAGCCTGGAAGGCTGCAGTCTATGGGGTCGCGAAGAGTCGGACACGACTGAGCGTCTTCACTTTCACTTTTCACTTTCATGCATTGGAGAAGGAAATGGCAACCCACTCCAGGTCTCTTGCCTGGAGAATCCCAGGGACGGGGGAGCCTGGTGGGCTGCCATCTATGGGGTCCCACAGAGTCAGACATGACTGACGAAACTTGGCAGCACCAGCAGCAGCTCCGTTAAAATTATTATAAAATAAAGGCTCTAATTCCCTGTGCTGTATAATATTTAATATATCCTGTTGTCTATCTCTTTTATACATAGTAGTTTGTATCTTAATCCCATACCTGTCTTCTCCCACTTTCCTCTCCCCACTGATAACCACTAGTTTGTTTTCTGTGTCAGTTCATTTCTGTTTTGCTGTATGCATTCATGTGTTTTATTTTTTTTAGATTCCACATATAAATGATATATAGTGTTTATCTTTCTATATCTGACTTATTTCATTAATATCCTGTAGGTTTATCCACCCTGCTGCAAATGGCAGAATTTCATTCTTTATTATGGCTGAATAATATTCCACTGTTTATATATAACAACATCTTCTTCATTCATCTGTCTGTTGATGGACGTTTAGTTGTTTCCATGTCTTGGCTATTGTAAGTAGTGCCGCTTTGGCCATTGGAGTACATGTATCTTTTTTAATTAGTGGTTTTGTTTTTTCCATATATAAACTCGGAGAGGAATTTCTGGATCATATTAGTAGTTCCATTTTTATTCTTTTGAGCAACTTCCATAATGTTTTCCCTAGTTGCTGCACCCATTGACATTCCCATGAACAATGTATAAGGTTTTCATTTCTGACATCCTTGCCAACATTTGTTATTTGTATTCTTTTTAATGATAGCCATTCTGACAGGTGTGAGGTGGTATCTCATTTTGATTTACATTTCTCTAATAATTGGTGGTGTTGAGCATCTTTTCATGTACCTGTTATGTGCCTGTATGTCTTCTTTGGAAAAATGTTTATTCAGATCTTCTGCCCATTTTTTTTGATTGTGTTGTTTGTTTTTTTTAATATTGAGTTGCATGATCTGTTTACATATTTTGGATATTAACCTCTTGTCAGTCTTATCATTTGCAAATATTTTCTTCTATTCTATAGGTTCTCTTTTTCTTTTGTCGATGATTTCTTTGGGTGTGCAAAATCTTTTAAATTAGGTTCCACATTTTGTTTTTATTTCTTTTGCTTTAGGAGAACAAAGCCAAAAAATATTGCTATGATTTGTGCCAAAGAATGTTCTACCTATGTTCTCTTAGAGGAGTTTAACAGTTTTAGGTCTTCAATCCATTTTGAGTTTGTTTTTGTATATGCTGTGAAGAAATGTTCTAATCTCATTATGTTTTACATGTAGCTGTCCAGTTTTCCAAGCACCATTTTTGAAGAGACTTTTTTCCCATGGTATATTCTTGCTTCTTTTGTCATAGATTAATTGACCATAGGTGTATGGGTTTATTTCTCATCTTTCTGTTCTGTCCCATTGGTCTATATGTCTGTTTTTGTGCCAGTACTATCTGTTTTGATTACTGTAGCTTTGTAATATAGTCTGAAGTCTGAGAGAATGATATCTCTAGCTTTGTTCTTTCTTCTCAAAATTGCTTTGTCAATTCAGGGTCTTTTGTGGTTATGGATTTTAGGATTATTTTATACAATCTGCCACTCTATGTCTTTTGATTGGAGCATTTAGTCCATTGATATTTAAAATAGTTATTGATAAGTATGTACGTACTCTCATTTTATTACTTGTTTTCCTGGTTTTTTTTTTTTTTGTAGTTCCTCTCTGTTCATTTCTTCTTTTCATTTCTTCCCTTGCATTTGACTATTTTCTTTTGTAATATGCCTGTCTGTTTCTTTTTTTTTTTTTTTGTCTACTGTAGTTTATTGATTTGTGGTTACCATTGGAGTTCATGCATGTTGACCTATATCATCTTATTTTAAACTGACAGCAATTTAAGTTCAAACACATTCTAAAATCTCTACACTTTTACTCTGCTCCCTCACATTTTTTAATGTTATATTTTATATCTTCATGTTATCCCTTAACTGTTTATTGTATTTATAATTGCTATTAGAATTTTTTTATTTTAATCTTCCTATTGCGTTAATTGGTTGATTACTACATATTTGTCCTTCCTAGTGGGGTTTTTCCCCTTCCTATGGATTTTTGCTTTTTTTCCACTTAGAAAAAACCCTTTAACTGTTATTTTAGGATAGATTTAATATTGCTGAATTATTTTAGTTTTTGCTTGTCTGGGACGTTCTTTCTCTCTCCTTCAACTCTAAACTACATTCTTGTTGGACCAAGTATCCTAAGTTGCAGGTTTTATCCCTTCAGCACTTTAAATATATCCCTTCTGGACTGTAAAGTTTCTGCAAAAATATCAACTGATAGCGTTTTGGGGGGTTCCCTTGTATATGAAGGAGGAGAGAGAAAAACTCTTTGTTTTTCTCTTACTGTCTTTAGAATTTTCTGTCTTCTGATGTTTTAATTATGATGTGTCTTGATGTGGGTCTGTTTGGTTTCATCTTTTTGTGACTCTGTGTCCTTCCTGTACCTGAATATCTGTCTCCTTCTTCAGGTTTGGGAATTTTCCAGCCCTAGTTTCCTCAAATCATTTTGATCCCCTTCTCTTCTCCTTCTGGGACTCCTATAATGTGAATGTTGGCATGCTCGTTATTATTCCAGAGATCTCTTAAACTGTTCTCATTTTTTTGAAATTTGTTTTTCTTTTTGCTATTCCAATTGGGTGATTTCCATTATTCTATCTTCCAGATCACTTTTGTGTTCTTCTGTATCACTTAGTCTGCTATTCAGTCCTTCTAGTGTTTTATTTTTATTTTGGTTATTGAATTCTTCATTTCTGGGGCATTTTTATATTTTCTAGTTCATTGTTAAAAAATTCACTTTATTCATCTATTTTTTTCCCTAGTTCAGGTGACATTCTTATTACGAATGTTTGGAATTCTTTATTTGATAAATTATTGATTTCTGTTTCATTATTTATTTTTCCAGGAATTTTCTCTTGCTCTTTTAATTGAGACCAATTCCTCTACCTTCTCATTTTGCTTAACTCTGCCTCTAATTAAGAAGTGGCAATCTGCTCCAGTATTCTTGCCTGGAAGAGTTCATGCACAGAGGAACCTGGCAGGCCACAGTCCATGGGGTCACAAAGAGTCAGACACAGCTGAGTGACTGAGCACACATGAATTTAGGTGAAACAGTTACCTAGTACTGTCTTGAAAGGGTGTTCTTGTGTGACAGCGTCCCCATATATACTGTATTCCCAGTGCTTTCAGTGAGAAATCTGGATTTCATGTGGACACAAGTCATGTCTTTCCCCAGAGTTTGCTGGCAGCTCTCACTTCTGGTGGAGTGAGGTTGGAGATGGAGAGGCTAGAACTGGAGTTGGGTATGAGACCGGGTTTCCCCTCTGCTCAGTGGCTGTTAACGCCTTATTGGGGTGGGGTCTTATCTCAAGTTGCTGGAGCACAAGATTTGAGGGTTGGGCCCAAGGTGACTCTGTTCCCCTTAAGTGTGTGTCTTCTCCTCTCTGCCCAAGGTGACTCAGTTCTCCTTAAGTGTGTATTTTCTCCTCTCCCAGCACTGGGATCCTTGTTCCAGAGAGAGGGGACATCAAAGGCGGGTGGGGGTAAGGAGCTGTGTCAGCTCTCAGCTTGTGTCAGCCGCAGACAGAGGTCTGAGCTGACTCTGTTGCATCCCTTGCTCTGCTCAGATGTAGCCCCGAGTCCAAATTCTCTTTGTCCCTCACAGCCAATCAGCCCCCACAGCTTCTGCCTCTCCTACTGTGCTGTGGAGCCACACTGCAGGGCAGGTGGGGCCCACACTGCCCCTCAATGTGTATCAGGGCATGAGCTATGGCAGAGCAGCTGACATCAGAGAACTGGGCTGCTTCTGATGCCCTGTGTGAGTAAGTCCGTGTCCCGCCCAGGCTCTGCCCCAGGACCAGGTCACCTCTGTGTCTATAGTCGTGTCTCCTTCCTGGTTGGTCATCCCAGATCCAGTGTTGCACTGTTGTGGGGCTGAAGGTTTTCCTTGGTTCTGGCTGGCGCATGGGTCCAGGCAGTTGTGGGAAATGAGTCAACCAGTCGTGAGGTTTCGGTTTGCCCTCTCGGCTCTGCTTGGGGCAGATGAGTGCACACGCTTCTCACCGTGGAGTCCAGGCTTCCCACAGCCTTCCTGTTAGCTGCAGTGGTCCTCCAACCAGCCAAGAGGCCCCATCTCCCCCCGCTAGACCCCAGGAGGGAGGTACCAAATCATCTCCCTTTCCCTCTGAATGCCCTCCCCTGACCTGATTGCTTCTCTTCCCTTCTTACTGGATTCCGTGTGGATTTTTCTCACAGACTTGGTTATAGAGGAGTCGTTCTGCTAGTTTATAGTTCGTTTTCAGTGACAGTTGTTCCACATTGTAGATTTTATCTGATCTATTCATGCGAGCTCCCCATCTTCCTACTCTCTGTCTTGATCAGTCCCCACTATTTTGCTGGGCCTCTGTTTTTACATCTCTCAAATGGAGAAACTGGATTATCTTCATTTCTAACCGATGACTGAGTCATATGAACATGGATGGGTCTGAATGAGAGAGGGAATGAGACAGAAAACAGATGTCTGGACAAGCTCGGAGAGGTCAGGAAGAAGGAGCAAGTTCAGTCTAGCTGGTAACACTTGATGTCATGAAGATCTGGCTAGAGACGAGAGAGGTAAGTGAAAGTGGCTGTTGGCACTCAGGAAGTCCAACAAGGAGTGATGGGGTGACATATCGGGCTAGCAGAATATGATGAACCTGTCATTGGATATTAGGGACTGAGCCAGACACTGTTCAGAGGTGGTGCTCTAGGGACAGTATATACAAGGTTGTGGTTGCAGGTAATGTCCTGAATACTATTGCTATGTGACAAACCATGACAAAACCTAGGGACATCCAATGACTATTTTATTAGGCTCACATGTCCTGTGAGTCAGGAATTTGGTGGGCTTATCTCTGCCCCTTGATGTCTGGGTTCTCATTTCAGAAGACTCAAGGGTGGGAATGACTCAGTGACTCACAGCAGGAACCATCTGCAGGCATCTCCACTTACAGGTCTAGTGATGATGCTGGTTATACCTGGGCCCAGAGCTGGGATGTCAGGCAGAACATCTACAGGTGATAGCTCCCTGTGGTGTCTCCATGTGGGCAGTTCAGGCTCCCAAAGCCAACATGGTGCTGGGGATTAAGACTAAGTGTCCCAAGAGAGCAAGGCAGAAGTGCATGGTGTTTTTATTATCAAGCCTCAAAGTCACATAGTGTCACATACTGTAGGTTCAAGGGGAGGAAACACATGCCCGACTCTGCTGTGAGAGGGATGTCAGAGTGACAATGTCAGAAAAGTGTCATCCTTTTGGAATCTAATCTGCCACAGGTGTTTACAATCTAACGAAAGTGTTGCAGTGTGAATATTAATAGCACAGGCTCTGGAGCCAGACTGCCTGGCTTCATATCCTGACCCCACCACCTACTAGCTGTGTGATGATGGGGAAGTCATTTAAACTTTCCCTGCTCCCGAGAAACGGGACTGCTAACAATATCTGTCTTATTGGATTGTTGGGAAGGTTAAAAGAACTAAGAACAAGAAAAGTACTCAGAACAGAGCCTGGAATGTAGTGAACTTAAGGCAAGTGTTTACTATTATTATCATCACTAAGAAGGCTTCCAAGGCAGAAACTCAGGCTTAGGGAACCAGCCAGGAACATTCAGAAACTCAAACCAAGAAACAAGTGTCAGGCTGACTGTTAGGAAGTAGGTGCTAATACAGTGTGGGACTAGAGCTGATTAACTGCTTCTTTTTTGGATCAGAACTGGGGTTACTGAGATGGGGTTTCTCTTTTAAGGGGAGGCAGGATATGGGGGCTAATGGCCCATATAGGAGTGAGATTGGCCCCAGACACACAAAGAATACAGGGTCTGGTTCTGCCACATCTAATAAATGTCTGCCCCCACCACACTTCTTTTCACCTTTCTCAGTGTAAGCCCCTTGATGTCTCATCTTACATCCAGGTAGAAGGCATGGATCTAAGCCATGTTAAATTGTCAGCAGGTGACAGATGAAACAGGTCTAAACCATTGTGCTCAACACTTGTCTGAATCTGTGTTGGGGAATATATGAGTTGAAACAGAAGAGAGTGATTGGCTGATCAGCTTCCACCACTAGCTAAATGTACCCCCTGGATGTAAGTCAGAGTTCTTTGGTGGCAAGTGACAGAAACCCAGTTCAGGCCAGCTTACGCTGAAAAAGGAATTTATGTGCTTGCTTAACTGACAAGTACAGGTAAAGATAACCTTGGTTTGATCCATGTGTTCAAAGATGTGGTTAGGAATCTTGTCTCACCATTTTCCAAAGTTTCTTTCCTTTTTTATTATTTTAAAAATTTTGTCCCTATTCTCAGTTGGACTAAATCCATTCATTCTTTCATTCACCAAATTCTAGTGGCTCATTTGCACTAGGCATGTTGTAGGTGTTGGGGGTACAGCAGTGAGTGAGACGGTAAAGCCTTTGATCTCATGGACTTTATCTCCATAGGGGGAAAGATATAAATAAGTACGGTAAGTTCCCTACATACAAATATGTTCCATTCTGAGAGCATGTTTGTAAGGCCAGTTTGTTCGTAAATTCAACAAAATTAGCCTACGTACCCAACTAACACAATCAGCCGTGTAGTACTGTCCTGTAATAGGTTTATAAGACTTTTCACACAATACATGAAAAAACAAACACACAAAAAATGGAGAAAAACATTTTTAATCTTACAGCACAGTATCTTGAAAAGAATAGTGGTGCAGTACAACTGGCATCCAGGGGCTGACATCGAGTGAACAGGCAGGAAGAGTTACTGACTGGAGGAGGGAGAGGAGGTGGGAGAGAGTAGAGTGGAAAGATCGTCAGCAATAGGAGACAGAGGGCAAGCTGCAATTTCCCTCTAGCCTGAGGTTGATGGCACAGGTTCTGGTTCCTTGCTGAATTCAATTCTATCTACCCTCTTGAGAAAAAAAAAATCCAGTGATGTCTGGATAGTAGCTATTTTTTTCTCGTTATAGATGACACGACAGCATTAGTTTGCATTCTGAATGGCTTCTGCAACCTTTGTGTTCTATTTTACCTTTGAGTCCTGGGCCTCAAAAACTAACGATGCCTCCTCAAATAAAATTAACTTACGTGATTGGACATACAAACTTGCGTTCACATCTTTGAAAGTTCCCAACTTGAAAGTTTGTATGCAGGAGACTTATGGTAGACACATGAAAATGTGTGTATAATTGCAGTGAATGGTGTAATGGAGGCCATAAAGCTGGATATAGAGATAGAGAGTGAGTGTGCAGAGAATGATCCCAGAGCATCTCTCTGAGCTGGTGACCTGTAAGAAGGCTCACGTACAGTGAGAGGGAGCCTACTACGTTCTGATGCAGGGAAAAGTGTTGTAGGCGGAAGGAACAGCACCTGCAAAGACTTTGCAGCAGAGATGACCTTGCTGTGTTTGAAGAGCTAAAAGGATGCTATTCTGGCTGGGACTTAGTGACCAAAGGGAAAAGTCATGTGAGCACAAGTGAGAGAGGCAGATGGTTCAGGAATTGTGGCCATGAGGAGGAGTTTAGGTTTTAAGTGTAAGAAGAAGCCATTGGTGATTTTTAAAGTAGGGGAAATATTTGTTCTTATTCAACTTTGTAAAAGCTCACTGTTCCTGCTTTGTAGGGAATGTGGTGGCAAAGATTCTTGAGTTCAGGCTGACATCCTTTCCAGTTAGCAAACCCTCCAGACAAAGTCCCAGGGAGGGACCTCATTGGTCAGCCTTGGGTAACATGCAAATTCATTGGGCCGATCACTGTGGCCATGATGATGTGGTATTTTGAATTATCCCATACCCACTTCTGGAGCCCTGGCCATGGAGAATGAAAGGGTAATTCCCTAAATGAAAATTGTGGGTACACTTAGCAAATGGGGTGATGAGTATTTGATAGGCAAAAGTGATAGACGTCCGGTGTGCCCCTCATGAAATTCCTGAGGTGTAGACATCCCATCTCTGAGCAAATTCAGTGATATCCAGGGAGTATCTCACCATCACTCACCAGAGTAGCCACTAGAGAGTTGCTTGAATGGCAAGGCATTTCTTCCAGATTTTAAACTAGAGCAGTTTTCACCTGTATGAGTTCTTGTTCTACCTTCTGAAGCCTGTCAGGTGAGCCCAAATTCCATTCCATGTAGCCCTTTTGAAGGGAATGGCAACATCTCAAATATTTATTTTTCTGCCCTAAATAACCACAGTTCATTCCTTTCTCTGCCTAGGTCACAGTTTCTTTACCATTCTGGATGCTTTCCTTGGGATGTCATCAGGTTTTCTGTAGGGAATATAGTGTCAAGGATGGACATTCTTGGGTTGATGCCTCGAGACATTTTTTTGCAAAATACTTTCCAATTACTGTACTTAAGTCAAGCGTCACAGCAGCTAAGTCAATTTGCACGTTCTCCCATTAGCTTATTAACAATCTGCTCATTAAACAACTACTGAGCGCCTGTGAAAGGGTGCTAGGAAACTTTTATGGCTTTTTCTCGGGGCCTCTCAGATGAACTCAGGGCAACCCTGAGCTCTCAAGGCATGAGCCTCGAGAATGTCCTAATGGAGAGGGGATTCCTAGTTTCGCAGGAGTCATTTCTTACTTGAAACCTGATTTAGGCTGACATAAAACAGTATGATATGCAAATGAAGTTGTTCCAGCTCTAAACAAAGAAGTCACTAGTCAATAAATATCAATATGGGGGAGACCAGTTGAACAAAAAGCAACCTGACCAGTGCAAGTTCGATGCATGGAGCAGGGCACCCAGGGCCGGTGCTCTGACAATCTGGAGGGATGGGGTTGGGGAGGGGGTTCAGGATGGAGGGAACACATGTATACCTATGGATGATTCATGTTGGTGTATGCCAAAAGCCATCACAATATTGTAAAGTAATTACCCTCCAATTAAAGTAATTAAAAAAAAGCAGAATGGGAGTTACTAGGAAGACATAGTCCTGGGGGTCTTTGGGTTCTTTGTAACATTTGTGATGTCCAGTCATGGATGGACCTCTCTTTTATCAACAGGAGCAAAGTTGTAGAAATATTTCTCCCATACCATCTTGTTTTCCTCTGGTGTGGCTTTCATTGTGTTTCATAGATATACATTTATTCAGCAAGCATCTGTTGAGTACCTATTGCATGCCAGGTACTGGACCGTAGGGCTGTAGAAAGGAGCAAATGCATCTCCTGGACTCTAGGATGGGAGACAGAGAAGAGAATCAGTAATGGCAAGGAAGTGGGATTGGAGGAGGAATTGGGAGATTGGGATTGACAAATATATACTACTGATACTATGAATAAAATAAATAACTAATAAGAACCTACTGTATAGGACAGGGAACTCTACTAAGTGCTCTGTGGTGACCTAAATGGGAAGGAAATCCAAAAAGAGGGGATATATGTATATGAATACCTGATTCACTTTCCTGTACAGTAGAAACTAACATAGCAGTGTAAAGCAACTATACTCCAATAAAACTTAATTTAGAATAAGAGTATATGCTAGTGGAAATCTTTCTAGGAGGTATCTGAGACTGGGGCTGTGAGAAGAAGGATGGATGAAAGAGTGTGTGTGTGTGTGTGTGTGTGTGGGCGCGCGCGCGCGCGTGCACGCACGTGCGTGCGCTGGGCAGTGGGAACATTGTATACAAAGAAAGTCAGCAGGACCTGAGAGAACAGGGTGATGTGGGTTCAAATATGACTGGGAGGAAGAATAGCTGGGCAGTGGCCAGATATTAAGCTTGGCTGGTAGACAAGGATCAGATAATTTAGGTTTGGACATGGTATATGAGGGCAGTGGGGAATGATTGAGAGTTTCAATCATGGGCAGTGACATGATCGAGTTGTGTTTTAGAAAGATCATTCTGATGAATTTGTAGAGCATGGGCAGAGACTAGGGTGGTCAAGGGACCCATGACAGGAGAATGATGAGCAAGCAGTGGATTAGAGAAGGATGAAAACCCCAGCTGGGATGGTGGCTATTTTAGTCTGTTCAGGCTGCTACAAACAGCCTACTGCAAACTTAAGACTGGGTGGCTTAAGCAACAGAAATTTATTTCTCACAGCTCTGGAGGCTGAGGAGTCCAAGATCAAGGTGCTGGCTGATTCAGTGTCTGGTGAGAACTCTCTTTTTGGTTTGCTCACAACCACCTTCTTGCTGTCTCCTCTTAAGACAGAGAGACGGAGAGACAGAAAGAGATCATCTCTCATGCTGCTCTTCTTGTAAAGGACTAATGCTATTCATGAGGGCCCCACCCTCAACCTAATCACCTCCCAAACACCCCACCTCCAAACACCATCACACTGGGGATGAGGATTTAACATATGAATTTGGAGGGACACAGACAGTCCATTGCCTTCCCAGGCGGTGCTAATGGTAAAGAACCTGTCTGCCAATGCAGGAAATACAAGAGACATGGATTAATCCCTAGTTTGGGAAGATCCCCTGGAGGAGGGCATGGCCACCTACTCCAGTATTCTTGCCTGGAGAATCCCGTGGACAGAGGAGCCTGGCAGGCTACAGTCCATAGGGTTGCCCAGAGTTAGACATGACTGAAGGGACTTTGCATGCATGTAAACATTCCATCCATAGCAATGGCTGAGATAAAGGGAAGGAAAAGGAAGGGAGATGGAGTAGATATAATATCAACAGCCCTGGGGAGTGATGAAGTGACTTATTTCACAGAATAGAAAGTGATGGGCTAGGCTCAGCCCCCGCCCCCTGTCCCTTGCCACCAACTCTTCTCAGCCCCACCCCTGACCAACAGAATCTCAGTCCCTGCTTAGAGATTCTCCTGGAATTGAAGCTAGTGTCATCTGATTCCAGGGCCCTTTTGCTTATTAAATCTGCCACCCAGCTATCTATGTAAATATTAAAAGAAGCTAAGACTAGGTTAGAGCGAAGTGAAGTGAGAAGAGTCCTGGGTGAGTCAACATAGGTTAAAAATAGTGCTCCAGGGTTCTATTAGCCTTCACACCCTCATTTTGCTCACTCTTTCAGTTTGGTTCAGTTGCTCAGTCATGTCCAGTTCTTTGCGACTCCATGGACTGCAGCATGCCAGGCTTCTCTGCCGATCACCAATTCCCGGAGCTTGCTCAAACTCATGTCCATCGAGTCGGTGATACCATCCAACCATCTCATCCTCTGTCCTCCTCTGCTCCTGCCTTCAGTCTTTCCCAGCATCAGGGTCTTTTCCAGTGAGTCAATTCTTTCATCAGGTGGCCAAAGTACTGGAACTTCAGCTTCAGTATCAGACCTTCCAATGAATATTCAGGACTTATTTCCTTTAGGATTGATTGGTTTGATCTCCTTTCAAGGGACTTGCAAGAGTCTATTCCAACACCACAGTTCAAAAGCATCAATTCTTTGGTGCTCAGTTTTCTTTATGGTCCAACTCTCACATCCATACATGACTACTGGAAAAACCATAGCTTTGACTGGACGGACCTTTGATGACAAAATAATGTTTCTGCTTTGTAATATGCTGTCTAGGTTTCTCCTAGCTTTTCTTCCAAGGAGCAAGGATCTTTTAATTTCATGGCTGCAGTCACCATCTGCAGTGATTTTGGAGCCCAAGAAAATAGTCTGTCACTGTTTCCCCATCTATTTGCCATGAAGTGATGGGACCGGATACCATGGTCTTAGTTTTTGAGTGTTGAGTTTTAAGCCAGCTTTTTCACTCTCCTCTTTCACTTTCATCAAAAGGTACTCTAGTTCCTCTTCACTTTCTGCCATAAGGGTGCTGTCAACTGCATATTTGAGGCTATTGATATTTCTCCTGGCAGTCTTGATTCCAGTTTGTGCTTCCTCCAGCCCAGCATTTCACATGATGTACTCTGCATATAAGTTAAATAAGCAGGGTGACAATATACAGCCTTGATGTACACCTTTCCCAATTTGGAACCAGTCCATGTTCCATGTCTGGTTCTAACCGTTGCTTCTTGAGTTGCATACAGAGTTCTCAGGAGGCAGGTAAGGTGGTCTGGTATTCCCATCTCTTTAAGAATTTTCCACAGTTTGTTGTGGTCTATTCAGTCAAAGGCTTTGGCATAGTCAATAAAGCAGAATAGATGTTTTTTCTGGAATTCTCTTGCTTTTTCTATGATCCAGTGGATGTTGGCAATTTGACCTCTGGTTCCTCTGCCTTTTCTAAAACCAGCTTGAACATCTGGAAGTTCTCGGTTAATATACTGTTGAATCCTCAGTTGTGAATTTTGAGCTCACTCTTTGGGTTTTCTTAAATATTGGCCCATAGATACAGTTTGGGCAAAACATAGGCTGGTCAAACATGATTCCTATCCCAGAGTCACCTTTTGGTGGCTGTGTGACAACATTGTGCTGGCGATCTATGTGATTCCTCTGTGCTGTTTTCTTTACAGGGCTCTGATGAGGACTGAATTAGATGGGGATTGTGGTGTTGGTAGGTGGGGGCAGGTTGCTGGAGAGGTGTGCCTGTGTGTGTTTGCTCAGTCGTGTATGAGTCTGCAGTCCCATGGACTATCGCCTGCCAGGCTTCTCTGTCCATGGGGTTTCCCAGACAGGAATACTTAAATGGGTTACCATTTCCTCCTCTGGGGGATCTTCCCAACCCTTCTCCTGATTCTCCTGCATTGCAGGCAGATTCTTTACCACTGAGCCACCAGGGAAGCCCAGGCTTCTTCCCTCCCCCTTCCTCCTGCCTGGGGAAGATACGAGGTGTGTTCCTGGACAGGCTGTCTTGTTAATAGGACTCTGTGGCCAATGATATGTTCTTCAGACCAAGGTTTTGGATCTTTTTTTAGTTTATGTTCAGATTCTTTCCCTTTTCCTCCCTTCTTTCTCATTTCAGCAGAACTCTCGCTATGTGTGACAGCTGATACTCTGAAGATGACAAGGCACCACATTAGGGACAGAATGTGCTCGGGGAGTTTCATCTTGTATGCCTGGTGTTTATCTGAGTCAGTCTGCAGGGAGACCAGGCAGTGTGCCACAGTGAGCCTGGGTCTCAGGCAGCCTCCAGCCTCAGCAGAAAGGGGACATTCACCCTGACTTCTGTTGCACCAAGAACTGCTGATTCTTCTTAAACATTTCCACTCTTTCTCATCATCCCCACAGTCCCCATATTTTCTTTTTGTTGTTACGTTGCTAGGTCGTATCTCTTTTGCGACCCCATGGACTGTAGCCCGCCAGGCTCCACTGTCCATAGGATTTCCCAAGCAAGAATACTGGAGTGGGTTGCCATTTCCTCCTCCAGGGGATCTTCCTGACCCAGGGATTGAACCGGTGTCTCCTGCTTTGGCATGTGGGTTCTTTATCACTGAGCCACCTGGGAAACCCCAGATTTTGTTTAGTTTCTATCAAGCTAATAACCTCTTGATTCATCTTCTGTGTCCAGTCATCCATCCTTGAACTCATTTTGCCTTTCAACTGATAATTATATTAGTAGTCCTGGTAGGACTCCAATAGTTAATATTTATTTTATGTGCCAGGCATAATTCTAAGCTATTTGCATGTATGAACTCATATACTCATCACGGCAAGTCTTTGTAAAACAGATCTGATCATCCCTTTCTGCATTAATATGCGTGGCTCCCTAGGAGCTGGGGTGAGATTTTTCAAACTTCCCCAGCTTGCCCACCATCTTCATGGTTTTCTAATAGAAAAATATCGCTGTGGATAGTAATCATGAATCTATCGTATGGTTTAGAACCTGTGCCATGAGTTCCTCAAGTTTTTTCTCTAAATGAACTCCCTTTTGAAAGCAAATTTGCATAGATCGAAGTCAAAGAAATGCATGGTGTCATTCAAATGCAGTGTTAGTTGCCATCCAGAGAAGGTAACCAAGAGAATAAATATCATGCAAGCAAAACTAAACAAAGTTGTTAGATCCTAGCTGGGGACTGTTGACAAGATTCCCTGCCTGAGGCTTGTGTTCTTTGTGTTACAAAGGGATGTGAACAAGAGTTAAATGTTAAAGATACAGCAACCCCAAACCAAGACTCTCCTTGATGTGAAACCAAGATGTCAATGAGGGGACTATCCTTATAAGACCAGTGTTCTTCAGTACTGCGTTCCTCTCTCTTCTAAAATCATCTCCTTGTCTCCTAAAGCGGTCCCTCATTTTGAAAAGTACTGCGTGACAAGCTCAAGCTCAGTGGGAGCCTCTTCTATTGGACTGTGTAAGTCTCTCTCCACTCCCAGCAGTTTTCCCCTCCTAGTGACTCCAGTCGCACAATTTTAAAATTTCTTACTCTTTCTCATCTCTGCCTTTGCATCACTGTTCTCTGTCCCAGGAAGTCCTTCCAACTGCAGCTGGCCCATCACCACACATTTCCTCCAGATGTTTCTCCAGCGTTGCCTCCTCTTGAAGGTGTTTCCCAGATCTCAAAGGAGAATCGGCCCATCTCTCCTCTATTCCTAGTTTAAATGTGCCCCCTTCATTTCAGTGGTCCTAACATGGTGGAAGTTTCTGAGAGGCACACTGTTAGTTGGCTAACCCAACAGACACCATCACCTCATCTTCTAGAAACAGAAAAGCTCAAGCTTTTCAGCCTCCCCGGAACCTACAGGGGAAAGACCTGTGACCCAGTTCTATCTAATGAGATCTTAGGACAAGTCTGTTGAATACCTTCTGGAAAGATGATCTGCTTCTTGATGGTTAAAGCAAGCCTGGGAGAAGGTTCCACCTGAAAGCTCCCTTCCTCCTCCTTCTGTTTTGTAGGCAAAGATGGTGCCTCCTTTGGGGGCAGCCTTGTGATGAGCACATAGAAATATGTATAGGAATAATAAGCCAGGAGTGCGAAGATACACATCAAATTGGGAGATCACAGGGCTACCAGACCAACCATGGGGCTACCTACTTTCAATCTTATTGTTAAATAAATTAGGAATGTCCTCATGGTTTTAGCCACAATTAACTAGAAGTTCTATTACATGTAGTTGAAAAATCTCTAACAGAGTTTCTTTACTGATCTCCATCCCTGGCTGGATGTTGAGCAATTCTAAGATAGATACAGAGTGTTTATCTTTATAATCCCCTCACTCACATAGGGCTTGGAGCATGGTAGTGTTTATTACTTTTATTATCAATGAAAACAGCTGATAGTTATTCAAATTCTGTGTTTGTCTGGCTCCCAGAGCCAGCATCCTTCACCCTATGGTATAATTCTGGTGGTTGATCAAAGTGAAATGAGTGAATAAATGAATGAATAACTTATCAGCAGGAAGATTTGCAGAAATTGGTTTCTATGCCAATTTCACTTCACAACTTTGTTAGAGTTTATATTAGGATTTAAAAGATGAGGCTCTGTTGTTTTTTTCTGTATTTTGTTTTTATTTTTTCCAACTTCATTTATTTGAACTCATGAAAATGTATATTCTTGAGCTTTTAGGGGGGCCGTAAAGGGAGACAGATAGGGTGGATTCAGATCCTCTTATGTGCTAAGTGAGTTAGGTGTATGGACTAATGTAACATAGCAACACTGGGATGTAGCTCTTACCAAAGGAAGGGCAGATTTAGGAAGACTGAAGATGCAGCCTGTGGAACTCTGGATGTTTTGTTCTGCCTACTCTGTTACCTGAATGATACCTGCTTCTTGTTTTTGTTTAGTCACTAAATCGTGTCTGACTTTTTTGGAACCCTGTGGGCTGTAGCCTGCCAGGCTCCTCTCTTCATGGGATTCTCCAGGTAAGAATACTGGAATGGGTTGCCATTTCCTTTTCCAGGGGATCTTTTTGACCAGGGGATCAAACCTGAATTTTCTGCTTAGCAAGCAGATTCTTTACCACTGAGCCATCTGGGAGGACCTTGTGATACCTTACTGTTGAAATCTGATCCATTCTCCTTAGAAGACAGTACAGGGACCCCAAGGTTCATCCCTGGAGTGAACAAGCTGGGAGTGTGCCTCTGTGGTGTTAGGAGAGTCTCTTTGCTTCTTTGAGCCCATATGCATTCATTCTTCCATGGCTAGTCGTTTCTTTCCCTCCTCCCCTTCTGGATTCTGATGAAAAACCTGAGTTGGAGTTCTTCGCTGTCCCTAAACAGGAACTCGTGTAACTCAGATTGGAACTTGAACCCATGGGTCTTTTAACTAATATCACACACCTGGTTTCAAGACTTAATAAAGCTCAGGTTCTTGATGACTCATCACAGAAAGAATTCAGAGAGACAAAGTGATAGATAAAAAGTGGATTTGTTCAGAGGGAAACACTCCGCAGACAGTGTGGGCCATTTCAGAAGGGTGAGAGTGGCCTCAAAATATGGGGTGGTTGGTTTTTATGGACTGGGTTATTTCATAAGCTAATGAGTGTGAGGATTATTCCAACTATTTCGGGGAAGGGGTGGGTATTTCCAGGAATTGGGCCACTGCCCACTTTTTGGTCTTTGATGGTTGGCTCAGAACTGTCGTGGTGCCTCTGAGTGTGTCAATTAGCTGATATGTTACAGTGAACGTGTGATGAGGTCCAAGGTCCACTGCAAGTCAAACATTATGCTATCTTGGACCTAGTTGGTGCTAACCAGTTTTTGTCATGAAATTAAAAGACGCTTA
The DNA here is from genome assembly GCF_032452875.1 of Bos javanicus. Taxonomy (NCBI): domain Eukaryota; kingdom Metazoa; phylum Chordata; class Mammalia; order Artiodactyla; family Bovidae; genus Bos; species Bos javanicus. The sequence goes on from NC_083892.1 coordinate 23,511,687, forward strand.
CTCCTTGGAAAGAAAGTTATGACCAATCTAGATAGCATATTGAAAAGCAGAGATATTACTTTGCCAACAAAGGTCCATCTAGTCAAGGCTATGGTTTTTTTCAGTGGTCATGTATGGATGTGAGAATTGGACTGTGAAGAAAGCTGAGTGCCAAAGAATTGATGCTTTTGAACTGTGGTGTTGGAGAAGACTCTTGAGAGTCCCTTGGACTGCAAGGAGATCCAACCAGTCCATCCTAAAGGAGATCAGTCCTAGGTGTTCATTGGAAGGGCTGATGCTGAGGCTGAAACTCCAATACTTTGGCCACCTGATGCGAAGGGTTGACTCATTTGAAAAGACTCTGATGCTGGGAGGGATTGGGGGCAGGAGGAGAAGGGGACGACAGAGTATGAGATGGTTGGATGGCATCACTGACTTGATGGACGTGAGTCTGAGTGAACTCCGGGAGTTGGTGATGGACAGGGAGGCCTGACGTGCTGTGATTCATGGGGTCGCAGAGTCGGACACGACTGAGCAACTGAACTGAACTGAACTGATGCGATGTCATTCTTTTAAAGACTGTGCCCTGCACTGTTTTCTCCTGTTTCAGTCACATTTCTCAATTTCTACCCTCAGGATGTTCACTGTGGCTCCATGGGGTCCCAGGGCCACAGACAGTCATCTGAATGCAGGTCTCAGCATCTGCAGAAACTTAACCAACCCCATGGGAGCTAGCAGTGCAGTATCCCACCTCCAGCTCCAAGGTGTGGTAGGAAATGCTCAGCAGCATGCTTTCCTTTCCTTTCCCTTCCATTCCTTTCTTTCCCCTTCTATTTCCTAGTCTCACACAGAAGAGCTGATTCAGCACCTCTCTTGCTAAACCAGCTAGCAGTATTCTTCTGCCCTTTCTGCCCTCAGTCTTTTCTTGTCCTCTGCCTCCTGCTGTCATTTTTTCCATTACAAAACTCCCCCTTAAACTGTTAGTCCATTCAGGAGCTTCCTTAGAATTTGGGAAAATGAGTTTAGCCTACAGGGATTAGAAGATGGGAAATACAAGCATATTAACATTGTTTTTATCTTATGCGTATGTCTACTATCTATTGGTTCTGTCACTGTGGCTTGATCTATATTCATCTCCACAGCACATGTTTATGGTTATATGGTTTTCAGTTACATTTCTTTTTTCTGCAAGTCTCTTGCCTTTTCTTTCTTCTCTCTCTTGGTCCTGCCCCAGTAAATGAGCTACTTACTCATTGCTTAAAAGGGGAGGGAATCTGATAGGAAGAAAACCAGTGTTGCCTGCTCCACACTTTCTTTGTGGCTTTTGTGTTCAGAAATTGAAACAGGGATTTGGGATATGAAGTAGCATTAAGGGGAGAGAGTGGGCCTCCTCCTTACCATCCCAGAAAGAGAGTCACTTCCTTCAGCCCATCTAGGTGGAGAATAAGTGCCAAGTGGTGAGAGAGAGAGAGAGAGATCTCTGGGTGGCAAAAAGAGGAGGCCACACCTCCTGAATGCATGCAGGGGAGACCATAAGACTCCACAGGAAAATGTTGATATGGAACTTCTAGGCAACTGAGGTCCCAGGCAGCTTTAAAAATATTTCAGGTGCTGAGTATGCTGTAGAAGTAGCAGAGAAGCTCTGAGGCAGCAGGGCAGTGCTAAAACAGCCACACTGGTTGGATAGATCACTGGAGTCATCAGCATCTTATGCTCAAACTTCCAGCACTGCGGCTTTGAACCTCTTGGTCAGGGAAAGGCATCAGGAAGAACCTGGGATATCCCCCCAGCCCCCAGCTATACCCTGTATATATAATAAAGGCTTAGGGTCGGAACTGAAATTGCTTTACAGAAAGACAAAAATGATTGGTAGACACATAGACAAACATAGATATAGATATGCATGTGTATAGGTGTGTATTTGTCCTTCTATATATGAGTGTTATATGCACATCTGATTCTTCATTTAATTGTTCATCTGTAAGGATATGGACGAGCTTCCCTGGTGGCTCAACGGTAAAGAATCCAACTGCCAATGTGATGCAGAAGACACAGGTTTAATCCCTGGGTCAGGAAGACTCCCTGGAAAAGGGAATGGCAACCCATTCCAGTATTCTTGCCTGGAGAATTCCATGGACAGAGGAGCCTGGCCGGCTATAGTCCATGGGGTTGCAAAAGAGTCGGGCGTGACTTAACGACTAATCAATGAAAACAACAACAAAGGCTATGGATGTACATATGAATATGGTTATATCAAATCCCTCCAACTTCACATAGTCCTTTCTCAGGGCACCCGTTGTAGATCCACAGAGCTACTGACATCCTCTAATTACTAGAAGCAAAGAAGAGGACCGCGCACACTTCCCCCCACGTCTCTGTATCTCATCGTTCTCCCTTCCTCCTGGTGCTCTGTACTCTCATTTCTGTTTAGCTATCCCAAACCTCCTTCCATGCCTTAAGCATGCCGGACTCCCCCCACCCCCCATGCACAGCTTGCACACATGTTGTTACTTATGTCAAGAACTACTTTCATCTCTTCCTTATCCAATATGTAACACACTCTAATCCGTACACCTATTTGCCTGAATACTTTTTATGTATCTTTCAAGTATCAGTTGAGAGGTAATTTTGTAGGAAAATTCCTTTGACAGCTCCCTTCCAGCCCTACCATATATTCAGACTTCAATAGTTCTTAAAACACACTAAGATTTGATCAATATTGAGTGAATGAAAAAAAATCAACGTTAAGATGGATCAAAGAATAGATAAGTGAAAAAAACGAAATGAATGGAAAGATGAATGAGTGAAAGGCTGTATGGATGTACGGATGGATGAGTGAGTGAATGATATGGTATTTCTGGCCTCTCACACCTTAGTGATATGTGTAGGTAAAGAATTCACTTCTCTTAATATCCTTGGGTCCAGAATATCAGTCAAGCATCTTCATGTCCTTCATCTTGGTGTCAAGGAGCTGAAATAACAGGTAGAGGCATTTGATTTCTAAAAATCAAATCTTATTTTGAGCTGCCAGAGGTCAGAGCAGTAAGCCAGAGGCATAAGTCACCTTTTTTTTTTGTTCTTATATATAAGCACTTGGCCATCCAAGCAGGGTACTTTCATTGACTTGTGGGAGAGAAGAAAGTTGCTTGGCTTCACAGATCCCCAAGGAAAACAGAATGACTAACGGAAGTCATTCATGACTTCATTCCTGTCTTCACTTGTCTGTGCCATCGGTCTTTGATGATAGCTTGGCAATTAAGGGAAAGAACTTTGGAATTTTAATCAAAGTGAGTTTAGATTCAGTTTTGCCCTTAGTAGCTGTGCATCCTTGGGAAGGTTATGTAGCTTCTCTGAGCCTCAGCCTTCTCCTGCCTAGTGTAGACTGCACTGTATTTAACTCTCAGGGTTTTTCCAAGCATTTGTTGCTGTTGTTTAGCCTCTAAGTTGTGTCCGACTCCATTGACTGTAGCCCGCCAGGCTCCTCTGTCCATGGGCTTTCCCAGGCAAGAATACTGGAGTGGGTTGCCATGCCCTCCTCCAGGGGATCTTCCTGACTCAGGGATCAAACCTGCATCTCCTACATTGGCAGGTGGATTCTTTACTGCTGAGCCACCAGGGAAGCCCATGGCTTAATAAATGTAAAGCCTATTGCACAGTGCCTGGTAAACAGGCAGTGCTCAATAAATGATAGCTCTTATTATAAACCCCCTAATTTATTAATTCTTCCTGTCATCCAACACGTATTGAACTCCTATTGACTGGCAGACCCTGAGCTGAGTAAAATGTGCTTCTTGCCTTTTGAGACCTCGCAGTCAGTCGAGGTTGACAGACACATGGGTCAATAATTAGAAACTCTGACAGATTTAATGGCAGAGTGTGGGAAGTGGTAGGACCAGGAAAAGAATGAATCACCCTCTCTGTGGGGGAGATGGGGAGCGTGGCTGGGGATGGCTAAGAAATTCTGGCCTAATAATGTTGGGAAGGTAATGTGGAATGATAAAATGTTTTAAGCTGGGAAGTGATATGATTTTGGTTTTTCCTCTAAAACTTCCTTGGTGGCATAAGGAAGGATGAAATAAAATAAAGGCAGATGGGGCTGCAGAAAAGTAGATAGAGCGACAGGTGTTAAATGGACCAGCTGTGAAATGAGAAGGGTCTGCATTAAGGAAGGGGGTGGTACAAAGGTGGGGACATATTGTTAAGTAGCGTCAGTCATGTCCAATCCTTTGTGACCTTATGGACTATAAGCCTGCCCATGGGGCTCCTCTGTCCATGGGATCCTCTGGGCAAGAATACTAGAGTGGGTTGTCATGCCCTCCTCCAGGACATCTTCCCAACCCAGGGATCGAACTCACATCTCTTAAGGTCTCCTGCAGAGAGGGATCTTTACCACTAGCACCACCTGCGAAGCCCAGGGACAGATTGGAGGCTCTGATACTGGTCTTCACTAAGACTGGTCCTTGGGGCAGCAGCATCTACAAGACCTGGGAGCTTGTTAGGAATGCACTCAGGACTTTCCAGGTGGTCCACTGGTTAAGACTCTGTGCTTCCACTGCAGGGGCACTGGTTTGATCCCGGATCAGGAAACTAAGATTCCCCCTGCCACTCAACCAAAAAAAAAAAAAAAAAACCCCGAAGTACATACTTTCAGGCTCAAACTGAGGCTTCATGCCAGCAAGATTTCCGGCTGATTCACAGATAGACCCACTAGGATATGGTGACCACCTGGGTGTGGGATGAAAGGGCTATAACTAATTAGGAGTTAGGGTGTCCACATAATTGAGCACACATATGTACTCGATTCTGCTTTTTTAGAAACGGAAGAAGCTTATATTCCTCATTAATGATATTTTCTCCTTCATATTGATTTAGAATTCGAGCTCTGAAAAGGGACATCCATGGTTTCTCCTTGAATTCATTGGGTTCACTTACACATCTTTGCACATCGGGGCAGATTTTGTTTTCTTTATCACCAAAGCCAAAGCTAAGTGTTTATGGCTGAGTTATAAATCCCCAGAACATGGATTTCCTTCTAGAAGTGCTGACTCAACCTTAACTTTAGCAGTGCAAATGGTGCCACAATAAAATGTATATATCAAAGTTGTGGCGACTATAAAGGTCTTTGAAAATCGAGTTGACATTGCAGTATGTTTCCTCGAGATAAGGTGAGGATTTATGTTCATAAATAGAATTGTGAAGCCTGAGAAGCATAATTGCCAATTTGGGGTGTTGAGACTTGGGAATCTTTTGTCCTTGAGTCTCACTGAAGACTTCCTTCTCTTTGTGTGGAAGGCAGTCTCAGTTTTTAGCTTTTAATCTGGCTTTGTATAAAGAGACGGAGAAGCAGTTCTGAGGACCCCATTGGTAAGTTCCTTCCTGCAAAGTTCCTTTTCAAGCCAGTTCCATTCAGCCAAACATTATTTTTGAAGTCCTACCCTGTGCCAGACCCTGTACCCAGAATATGAAATGAATGAGAAATTCTGACTTCAGTGAACTCACAGTCTATCTCTTCATCCCCCTGGGGGCGGGGGTAGACTTTCAGGGATTCATTCATTCAACAAATATATTTTAAGTGATTATTATGTGCCGGGAAGTAATCCTAGGGTGCTGGGGTTACAGCCATAAACATGACAAAATCACAGTCTTCAGAGAGGTTGTATTCCAGTGGGGAAGACAGTGAAACAAGTAAACAGACAAATATGAAATATAACGTTAATACTATGATAATATTATTATATAAATACTGAAGTGGAGGGATCCTGTGGGATCACAGTAAAAAAAACAACACACATTTATACCTGCCACAGAAAATCAGGAAATGAGAAGAGAGGGAAGGCCCTGCAAGAGCACTTCCACAGCTAGTTGTTCACTGAGCAACTGCGTGGAGGTGTGAAAACACAGGACATGTTACGTGATGGTGTCGGGGACGTGTGTTTGGGCATAGCTCCCGACGAAGGTAAAATCAAATCGATTCCTAATGAACTGCCAAAAGTGTTCGATTTCAGGCTCTAGAAAAACACAGTAAGATGCCTGTCTTCATAAAGGGTCTGCTGGTGATTGTGTGGAAGATGGCAGACGGGTTAAACCAAGACCGTACTGGAGAGGTGGAGAAGCTGGACCTGGGGACTGGTTCTAGCAGACAGGAGGGAAGTTTGGTGAGCAGATGATGGTTCTGGGGGTGCAGGCAGGGAGCGGAGTGAGTGAAAAGTGTCTGGGGTGGACATGGTACCTACTCGCCCAGATTAAAAGTAATGTTGGCCTAGCCCTTCTGGTCATTTGCTCTGAAGACTATAGTTTTCTCTCTCACCTCCTTTTCTTTTCTTCTTCCTTCCTTCCTCCCCACCTCTTTCTTTCTCTTTATTTTTGTCTTTCTCTCTCTTTCTCTCTTTCTAGAAGAGGTACTTACATACTTGTTTATTGTCTGGTATTGTTCATGACGGAGAAGGCAATGGCACCCCATTCCAGTACTCTTGCCTGGCAAATCCCATGGATGGAGGAGTCTGGTAGGCTGCAGTCTATGGGGTCACAGAGAGTTGGACACGACCGAATGACTTCAGTTTCACTTTTTACTTTCATGCATTGGAGAAGGAAATGGCAACCCACTCCAGTGTTCTTGCCTGGAGAATCCCAGGGACGGGTGAGCCTGGTGGGCTGCTGTCTCTGGGGTCACACAGAATCGGACATGAGGGTTCTTTGTAGGGTTCCAGGCACCATCTCTTCCTGTTCATGTCCAGGAACCATCTCTTCGTGTTCTTTAATGTCACACACACACCATTTCTGGCTAGTTTTGTATCTCCCACCATGAGAAAAAAAAGAAGCGATGCTGTGATTTCATTCACTAACATGGCACTTCAGAAAGTGCTTCTTTGGAAACAATATACTGGGTCCCCATGGCTTTGCAGGACCCTAATAGCATTTTCACCTAATTGTATTGATTTATAATTGACTTAAAATATTGTACTAGTTTCAGGTGTACAGCATAGTCATTCAACATTTTTATAGGTTATAATCTAGTAAAAAATATTATAAAACCTCATCTCTGGCTGATTTCTGAAAGATGTCCTCACAAGCAGGGACTAAAGAAAACTGAAGTTCATCAATGACCCAAAGCCTGGGCCACCGGCCACCACCATAGCACAGAGTGTGCTGAGTTGAAGGGACAGTGCAGAGAAGGACCTGTGATGCCCTTATCCCCACAGTCAATATTTACACTCCTCCCAGGGCTGGATCACGACGGTTCCGTCAGCACGCGGCCCCTGGAAACACACACACCACGCACATGTTCTGCATTGCAAAGCGCGTCTTTTTAATATTGATCCCTCCAAATCCAACAGGCCTCATTGATTTTCCCAGGACCTGGAAGAAAGGCTGTGATAAGCCAAAGACGCATACAGCTTCATCAGCCCGAAGGACATGACTTATTTTTCTCTTCCTTGAACTTTGCTTGGCTTCCTGAGGAGATAACTTATTTTTATTTCGCTCTTTCTTTCTTTCTTTTTGTATCAGCCTGTATTAAAGTCTTCTATAAATAACCTTGGAGGCACACAAAACAGATTCATTTAATTTTCCTTTAGTTATCCTAAGTCGGAACAGATGTGTGTTTGTGATAGAAAAGGGGAGGAGGAGGATGAATCATACATGTGGGGAGAGAGATGAGAAACCGGCTGGCATCTGCGCCGGAACATCTGACTGACTTTAGGAGGTCGGCAAACAATGTGGGCTCAGCCTGGCTGGGGCTGCTTGGACCTGGTGACATTCGCCACTGCTGTGTCCCTGGGAAGCTGAGATACCAGATGACAGGGCAGGGATGAGGTCAAGTTTATAGGGTGATGTGTTTTCTGGCTTCACTTGGCTGTAGTGCTAACTCACCATTCATTATTTTATTTTAATTTATTTACTTTATATACTTTTTTGGCCACACCAAGAGGCAGGCACCAGGCTTCTCTGGTGGCTCAGACGGTAAAGAATCTGGGACACATGAACACCTGTGGCTGATTCATGTTGATGTGTGGCAAAAACCATCACAATATTGTAAAGTAATTATGCTCCAATTAAAATAAATAAATAGATTAAAAAAAAAAAGAATCTGCCTGCAATGCAGGAGACCCAGGTTCCATCCCTGGGTTGGGAAGATCCTCTGGAGAAGGGAATGGCAACCCACTACAATATTCTTGCCTGAAAAGTCCCCATGGACAGAGAAGCCCGGCAGGCTACAGTCTGTGGGCCTTATGAAAGTGAAAGTGTTAGTCACTAAAAGTTGGTGTCCGACTGCAATCCCATGGACTGCAGCATGCCAGGCTTCCCTGTCCTTCACTCTCTCCCTGAGTTTGGTCAAACTCATGTCCACTGAGTCAGTGATGCCATCCAACCATCTCATCCTCTATCATCCCCTTCTCCTCCTGCCTTCAATCTTTCCCAGCATCAGGGTCTTTTCCAGTGAGTCAGTTCTTCACATCAGGTGGCCAAAGTATTAGAGCTTCAGCTTCAGCATCAGTCCTTCCAATGAATATTCCTGCCAGTGATTTCCTTTAGGATGGACTGGTTTGATCTCCTTGCAGTCCAAGGGGTTCTCGAGAGTCTGCTCCAGCACCACAATTTGAAAACATCAATTAATTAAATTATTTTTAATGTTTATTTACTTAGCTATATCAGGTCCTAGTTGTAGCACACGGGCTCAGTAGTTGCGGCATGCAGGCTTAGTTACTCAGCAGTATGTGGAATCCTAGTTCCCCAACCAGGAATTGAACCCATATCTCCTGCATTGGAAGGCAGATTCCCAACCACTGGACCACCAGGGAAGTCTCCTAGTTTATTTTTTATTTATTTTTTTGGCTGCACCATGCGGCGTGTGAGATCTTCTCTGACCACAGATCGAACCCATGCCCTCTGCACTGGAAGCATGGGAGTCTTAAGCACTGGACTGCCAGGGAAGTCTCCTTTCTTTCTTATATGCTTGAGAGAGATGGATGGAGGAGGCAAGGGATGGCAGGCCTGCAGTCAGAAATACAGCTTTGGGATTCATAGATTCTGGAGGTTGGTTGGTTAATCATCAGGGCATGAATGAGGGTATGCTGTTTGCTGGGCCTTGTGCTGGAAGCTGGGGCTCTGTGAGGTGCGTTCCCGAGCCTCATGGGTGAAGCAGCCCACCCTAAGGTGAAGGCATATATCCTTTGTGTTGCCCATGAGGAATTCCTGAGTGTCACATCCCAGGCATGAGGCTACTGGGCCATCAGGAAAATGAGTCAGGGTGAGGATAAGCCCTCTAGGTCAAGAAAGTAGGGAGACAGCATCAGCTCTTCTCTACCAGTGTCCAGGGGGCCTGTCTCACCCCAGCATGATGGAGTATAATACTCAATGCCAGGAGTGTGTTGTCATTTAAGTTTCGGGAACCACAGTACAGCAGGTATGGAAGAGATCAGGAGAGGTGTAAAGGGGTGAATTCTTAGAAGAGACCCGCAAGCCCCCAGGAAGGCATCAGAGCCCAACCACGTCATCTTGGGAGACAGACTGCGGTGCCCTTTTTGGAAAGGATTAAAGAGATGAAGCTGAGACAAAAGTCCATTTGGCCAGTGTGGTGACATTGTGGAGATGCTCCAGTCCGTGACACTGGCTGAGGCTGACAGCGTTATCATCAGGATTTCAGCAGGGTGTGGGTTAAAAAAGAGAATTCGAATTCCCACCAAGTCACTGGAGATCCTGTTGGCCAGCAGGTCCTGGGTCAGTAGGTCTGGGGTGGGGCCCGAGATGCTGCATTTCTGCCATGCTCCTAGGTGGTCTGCAGGCCACGCTTTGAGAACTGAAGGAGCAGAGGAGCCTTATCAGGCTGTGTCCAGCTGGAGAGCATCAGGGAACACAGCCTGCTATCTGCAGATGGGCATGTCACCTGAGAAGCTGGAATGTTTAACCAAGACTCAGTATGTTTCTACCTACTGTACCTCATCCAACTCTCCAAACAGCTGGCTAGGTTTTATCAGGGGCCTCTTTGAACTAATGTGCAAAGTGAGACCAAGAAATTTAGTTGCCTCATTTGACAGGGTCCCTTAGCTGGTGAGGGTCAGTGCAAGTTCAGATCTCAAGAGGCGTGTGGATGTGTCAGTCAGACACAGCTGATGCAGCAACGGCTTGGATCCTGTCTCTTCTATTTAGCACTTCTGGGACCCTGAGGCCACCACTTCTCAGCCTTGAGAGTCTCATCTGTAAACTGGGCTCTTACTTGGCTTAAAGCAGTGGTCCTCAACCTTTTTGGGGCTAGGAACCGATTTCGTGGAAGACAATTTTTCCACAGACTAGGGGTTGGGGGGCTGGTTTCAGGAAGATTCAAGAGCATTACATTTATCGTGCACTTTATTTCTAATCTAATGCCACCACTGATCTGACTCCAGTGCTGGTCTATGGCAGGGCTTCCCAGGTGGCACTAGTGGTAAAGAAGTTGCCTGTCAATATAGTTGACTTTACTGGTGGTAAAGAAGATGCAGGTGTGATCCCTGGGTTAGGAAGATCCCCTGGAGGAGGGCACGGAAACCCACTCCAGTACTCCTGCCTGGAGAATCCCATGGACCGAGGAGCCTGGGGGACTGTAGCCCACCAGGCTACAGTTTTTGCACCTTTGTAGGGTTGCAAAGAATCAGACACAATTGAAGTGAGTTAGCACGCAAGCACGCACACACTTGGAGGTTGGGGACCCCTGGATTAAAAGACGCAAACCACGTAAAGGACTTTTGCACAGGACTTATACACTAGAAACGTAAGCTGTTGCACAAGGATTGGCAATCTTTTCCTGAAAAAGGTCTGATAGTAAATATTTTAGGCTTACCGGCCCGAGATCTCTGTTGCAGTTAGTCAGCCCTGCTGTTTTATCATGAAAGCAACACAAGCCATACGTAAACAAACAGATGTGGCCATTTTCCAGGAAAATTATATTTGCAGAAGCAGCCAGAATTGCCGCAGGCCATAGTTTGCTGACCCCTGGGATAGAACATTATTATAATATTCTTACTAAATAGAAGGCACAGCAGAGGTCCAGTGAGAAAGCCCAGGAAGAAGTTTAGATGAGGCTCTGGGCTGGAGATGGAGCTCTGTTGAGCTCACAAACAAATTGCAAATGATGCCCCAACTTGCCCATTCTGCATGGCTTATCTCACCAAAATAGAGAATAAAACAAAATAATTGTAGGAAACTTAATGCCTGGTAATAATATTGGGCTCTTTGATAGTGGAGCTGTTAGAGCCAATGAATAGTGACTGTATTTTATTGTATTGAGAAATACAAAGACATTCCCTCTGAGGCCCCAGAAATTACAGAATGAATCTCCTTGAGACAGAGGAACCCAGACAGGTATTATCAGTCACAGGAGGCTGCTCCGTCCGGGCGCTTTCCATGCCCGATAGCTCCTTAAAGAATCACACAAGCCGAATTACTAGAAAACACCACCCTATTTATTTAGGGGGTGTGCAGAAATGGGGATTACCACGGTAGACTGGAAGGGGCAGTGGGAAGGTCTGAGTGCCCTGGAGATGGGTCTCTGGGCAGGTGGGGCATCTTAGGGCTGTCTTAGGTGGAGCTTACCTGAGTGCTCTTTCCTCCCTTATCCCCATCTCCTATTTCCCGGTCCCTGGCAGAGTCCAGAGAAGGTGGACAGGGTTTGGTTTTGTTTTATATCTGTTTTATTCACCTCTCTGTCCCCAGGACTTTACATAAAGAAGGACTCAAAATAAATATACCAAGTAAGTGCATGAATGAGTGAGGGATAACCACCTGTCTAAATGCAGCAGGAAACAGGTAAAAGATGGGGCTTGGGAAAGCATGGTCTAGCCTTCTAAGGAGCCTAGAAAGGGGGTCTAGGTCTTGGCTAAGAGGGCTGTTGATTGAGAAGATCTCAGATCCAGCTCACAAAGTAAGCACCAGTCAAGCAAAGAAGATAAGGCCCATCATCATCTTCCCTTGTGGCTCAGCCGGTAAAGAATCCACCTGCAATGTGGGAGACCTGGGTTCGATCCCTGGGTTGGGAAGAGCTCCTGGAGAAGGGAAAGGCTACCTACTCCAGTATCCTGGTCTGAAGAATTCCAACCCTGTCCACCTTCTCTGGACTCTGCCAGGGACTGGGGAGCAGGAGAATGAGGATAAGGGAGGGAATAGAGCCCTTATCCCTTATAGGAAGGTAAGCTCCACCTAAGACAGCCCTAAGATGCTTTGTTCATTGCTGATCTCCTCTCCAGAATATTAGCTCCCAGTAACTAGGGACCAGGTGTTTCCTTCCTTGCTTGCTTCTTTCTTCTTCCCTCCCTCCCCCTCCCTGCTTCTTTCTCCCTTTCTCCCTCCTGCCCTCCCTCCCTCCTGCCCTTCCTTCCTTCCATTTCCAGGGCTCTTTATTCCTTTGCTAGGGATTTCCAGGATGCCCCAGTTCTCTAGGTCTACAACTTTCATCAAATTTAGAAACCTTTCAGCCACTATTTTTCCAAGTGTTTTTCTGTCCACCTGACTTTGGGAACTAAAATGACACGTATATTAGATTACTTGAAGTTGACCCTCAGGTCAGTGGTTTTTTCCTTGTACTTTTTCCCTCTCTGTGTTTCATTTTGGGTTGTCTATTCCTATGCCTTCAAGTTCACTAATCTTTTCTTCACTGATATAAAATCTTCCATTAATCCACTCCAGTGTAATTTTGATCTTAGACATTGTAGTTTTCCTTGCTAGAAATGTGATTTATGTTTTTATGTCTTCCATGTCTCTATTAAGTTTTTTGGATAGTTGAATATTTAAAACATTGTTTACCTGAGGGCTACCTAGTCCACAATATTGAGGGTAGACTCACTGAGTTTTCCACCCAGTACTCCACAATCGTTTTCTGGTCTTGCTGATGGGATAGGCACTGTTTTGACCTTGATTGACATATGGGGCTCCAGCTAATCCTTTCAAAGGGTCCCCTCCATGACTTAGGTCTCTCGGCTTCTCACATGTATGTGCAGATTGGTAACTCAGCTAAACTCTGGTGTGAGTGCTCTTCAGGTGTGTTTTCTTTAGTATTGTGTCTCCACTGCCAAGCACAGGGCTTGGTACACAGTAAGTTTCAGTGAGCTTTTACCGAGTGGGTTCTGCATCTTATTAATTCTAAGTATTGCACTTTTTCCTTGGAAGGAAAGCCATGACAAATCTAGACAGCACATTAAAAAACAGAGACATCACTTTGCTGATAAAAGTCTGTATAGTCAAAGCTTTGGTTTTTCCAGTAGTCATGTGTGTGATGTGAGAGTTGGACCATAAAGAAGGCTGAATGCCAAAGAATTGATGATTTCCAACTGTGTTGGGGAAGACTCTTGAGAGTCCCTTGGACAGCAGGGAGATCAAACCAGTCCATCCTAAAGGAAGTCAACCCTGAATATTCATTGGAAGGACTTCTGCTGAAGCTGAAGTGAAGAGCTGGCCACCTGATGTGAAGAGCTGACTTATTGGAAAAGACCCAGATGCTGGGAGAGATTGAAGGCAGGAGGAGAAGGGGAAGCAGAGGATGAGATGGTTGGATGGCATCACCCACTCAATGGACGTGCATTTGAGCAAACTCCGGGAGATAGGGAAGGACAGGAAAGCCTGGTGTGCTGGAGTCCACAGGATCTCAGAGTCGGACATGACTTGATGACTGAACAGCAGCGGCAACCACCGGGTGGGTTGCAGAGGGTGTCCTCATGTGCCTGTGGCTGGCTCAGCAGTCTGCAGGAGGATGTAGGATTTTCATCCAGTGGGGATGGAGGAGGAATGGCTGGGTAGGCTATTCATTGTTAAGGAGTCATACATTGGTTTTCTTCTCCGTGTCCCTTGTATTTTGATGTCAGTGATACAAAGGTAAATAAAATAGACAGACTTTCTAGATGGCGTGGTGCTAATGCAGGAGATGCAAGAGTTGCCGGTTCAATCCCTGAGTCAGGAAGATTCCCGGGAGGAGGAAATGGCAAACCACCCCAGTATTCTTGCCTGGAAATTCCTATGGACAGAGGAGTGTAGAGGATGTGGCTGACAGCTCACATTCCCTACAACAGTTCTCTTGCACTTAAATGTATAAATAGAGCACCCAGGGTCTTGTTGAATGGCAGATGCTGATTCACTAGATCTGGGATGAGGGCCTGAGATTCTACTTTTCTAATAAATCCCCAGGTAATGCTGATCTCTTGGTCCATGAGCTTTGGTGAAAAGGGTTTTCAGAAAGGTGGGGAAGGTGACGTCATGAAGCCTTGAGGGATGAATCGAGTTTTGCGAGGTGGAGCAGAGATGAAAGGACTCCCATGCTGAGGGAGAGTGGTGTGCAGAGACATGGTGGGTAGTGCAGGTTCACGGCGATCCTGGGAGATGGCAGGAAGCTCAGCTCATCTGGCTCTTATCGGGATAGGACATGAGACAGAGAAGGTAGCCAGTCAGGGTGGTGAAGACTCTTGCACACTCTGCTGAGGGCTTTAGACCACCCTGTAAGGCTGAGGCAGGGAGCTGTGGAGGCTCTTCAGGAAGTAATTGAAAGGAGTATGTTTTACAAAGACCATTTCATTGACAGGCTGACGGTAACTTGTTTTTCCAATTATATATATATATATATATATTTTTTTTTTTCTAATTAAAACACAGAGACACTTTCTTAAATCAGGGTCTCTTGATTTGGGCATTGTTGACATTATAGTTGTTTAGTTGCTAATTTGTGTCTGACTGTTATGCAGCCCCATGGACTGTGGCCTGCCAGCCTCCTCTGACCATGGGATTTCCCCAGTAAGAATACTGGAGTGGGTTGCCATTTCCTTCTGCAGGGGATCTTCCCGACCCAGGGACTGAACCTGTGTCTCCTGCATTTACAGGTGGATTCTTCACCACTGAGCCACTTGGAACTGTTGACATTTCAGCCAGATCACTGTTCCTTGTGAGGGCCATCTTGTGCGTTGCAGCATATTTATTTGCGTCTCTCCACGAGCTGCCAGGAACATCCTTTCCCCTAGCTGTGACAACCAAGAATGATCCCAGATATTGTCAGATGTCCTCTGGGGTGCAAAATAGCCCACGGTTGAGAACCGCTGCTCTAAAGCACGGCATGTTTCATTCTTCTTTGTATTCTCCCTATGGAAGCCTGGATCCTTCAAATATTCAGTAGCCCTGCAAGATGCCTGGAATAGGTTCTGTGAAGAGCACCACCTCTGAGCCAGATCGATCTGCTTTGCTGCGCTTCCAAAGACACAGCGAGGAGAGGAGAGCCTGGCCTGGAGTGAGAAGTGCATAATGCACCTGCTTCTCAATTCTGTTTTAAAAGTAACAGAATTATTGGTCTCTTCTCTCCATTTCTGGGCCCTTTCCTTCTTCTTTATGCAGGAGGAGTTGTCGAGGAAAATACAATCATGTCATGAAAATTTCAAGTCCTTAACGTCTGTGGATGTGTTTGGAGTTCTAAGGATACTTTTTAAGGTAACATAATGCCCAAAGTAGACCCCCACAGATGATATTGAACTTCTAGTAATTTCCTGTCCATTGTGATAACAGATCAGGCTGGCTGATTTTTACACAGCCTGAGCTAATGTCTCCTGATCTTTCTACCTTTACATTTTCCTGGTGATTATGCATAAACAGAATGCCCGGTTAGGGAATATTATTATGAAAAACACAGATGAACAAAAAAAGTGTATGCTTTCTCAGTACTTATTGTCTTGGAGTGTAGGGAGAGAGGCAGTGTAGCATGGCAGTTCTATAGTTTGTGCTCCAGCTTAAAATAGTTTAGGGTTCAAGTCAGAGTCCTGCCCCATTACTAAGATTTTGTTGTCATTGTTGTTAGTCGCTCAGTTGTGTCCAACTCTTTGTTACCCCCATGGACTGTAGCCGGCCAGGCTCCTCTGTCCATGGAATTCTCCAGGCAAGAATACTGGAGTCGGTAACCATTCCTTTCTCCAGGGGATCTTCCCGACCCAGGGATAGAACCCAGGTCTCCTGCATTGCAATTACTAAGATTGGGTAAACTATTTAACCTCTCCAGGGCTTAGCTAGGTGCCTGACATGTTAACAAAAAGAAAGAAAAGTTATTAGTGTCGGGGTACTCTTTCTGCCCCCTTCTGATGCCTATGTCAGAAGCTTTCTCTATCTCCTTTATACTTTAATAAAACTTTATTACACACACACACACAAAAAGTTATTAGTGTCGCTTTTTAGGGTAAACATCATAGTGATCTTTCCTTCTTTGAAGTAGGAAGGAGAAAAAGTGGAAATATCATTCATTCTGGGTCTGTTATCGGCCAGACAACCACTGAGCATGTGATCGCCTGATCAGAGGTGGAGAGGGGCACATCTCTGGGCAGCACATAGCTTGTCAGTAGCAGAAGAACTCAAATCGAGATGTTGAGTCCAAAACACACACTCCTTCAGCAGTATCGTGCTGTGTGCTGAGATATGGCCATGCCGGCTCAAGAAGGAAGCGGTAGGCTATTTGATGCTCCGTGGGGCATCAGAGTCTCTGAAATGCACATGTGTCAAGCGTACTGCATCCTTTGTCATTGCTGTGTTGTTCTTGGAATCCATTCTTCAACACGGGTACCACACCTATTCATTATTGGCCAATTTTGTAATCTTGGGCAGGTTAACCTACTTGAACTTCCAATTCCACATCTCTAAAAAGAGATAACAGTGCCTCCTAGGTAGGGGTTAAATGAGCTGAGAAGATGCCCCACTTGGTTCTGGCAGATAGTAGGGGCTCAGTAAACACGCAGCATATTATCACACTTTCTAATCACGCCAGGCTATGAACCAGATCGGGGAACCATAGATGGGCTGTGTAGACTGAATCTACATGGGTTACTCTCACATGTGCATTGGCGCGTCATGGGGGTGAGCGTATTGGACACATGTGAGTATCCTTACGTTGCCCAGACCCACGGACCAGCTTTGGGCATCCACTCCCCATCATTGTATAACTTAGCTTTAACCGTTGTTGTTCATGAGATCTAAATATTTGACATCTTTGGGAGAAAACAGACTTCTAATAATCTACAGCTATTTTCTTTTGCTGGCTAAGCCTCCAAGTAATGAACATCGCCTTTATTGATAAACCTCAGATGCCTTTCCAAAGATAAAATAAACAGGTAAGAAACAAACTTGTTCAGAGCAAAAAATATCCACAGAAAAGCCCTTTTGCCCTGGGCTGTAAATGTATTGATTCATCCCAAACATGCTGACTTTAAGATCTCCAAACCTTATGATCAAGTCAAAGCATCTTTTTGAGACAGATGGGTAGGAGCATTAACTGTGGACTGGGGAGCTGCCATCAACTTTTGCTTTGATCTTTCTGTGGGCAAATAATAATAGCAATTCAATTCAACACACATTCATGGGCCAGTAACTTTATACCAGATGCTAATGATACAAATATGAGTAGAATAGTCTTTCTCTTCTGGAGAATAAAAATGTAATACAATGATATGCTACCTCATGGTTTTGCTTGATCTATCCAGCAATACGTATCCAGTGGTTAGGATACGTGGTGGTCCAGTGGTTAAGAATCTACCTGCCAATGCAGGAGACACGGTTTCCGTCCTTGGTCCAGGAAGATCCCACATGCCTTGGGGCAACTAAACCTGTGTTCCACAACTATTGAGACCACCAGCCTAGAGCCCGTGCTTCACTACAAAAGAAGCCATTGCGATGAGAAGCCTGCATGCCGCAACTGGAGAGAAGCCCCCACTCTCCACAGCTAGAGAAAGCCTGCATGTAGCAATGAAGACTCAGTGCACAGGGAGCTCAGCTCAGTACTCTGTGATGACCTAGAGGAGTGGGATAGGGGAGATGGGAGGGAAGCTCAAGACGGAGGGGATATCTGTATACTTACTGCTGATTCACACTGTTGTACAACAGAAATCAAAACATTGTAAAGCAATTATCCTCCAATTAAAAAAAATAATTCTGTTTTGATATGTTAAGTGTGAGATGCCTAGTAGACAAATGGAGTGGCTGAGGACTCACTTGAATGTGTCAACCTGAGGTCAGAACATCAGTGACTTTGGGATGTCATTGGCAATCATTGGGTTTGCAGGTCATGGGACTTAGGACATCATTTAGGGAGATGGTGTGGAGTGAGAAGTGGTCCAGGCCTGAGTCCTGGCAGATTCAACATGGTAAGAAGAATATGAGGACCAGGTTAGGAGAAAGAGTGGCCAGATGATTTGGGTGGGAGATTAGAAAAACTGGTGCCACCCACATTGAGAATGGATAGCATTCAAAATGATGGCATAGCCACTTGTGCCTGAAGGCTACTGGGGGGTGTGAGAAGGTGGGGCCCTAAAAGTGCCCTGTGGATTGTCAATCATTGTAGAGGAGTGATGAGGAAAGAATCCTTATTTGAGGGGGTTGAAAATTGAGAGGGAGGAAAGGAACTAAATTCAGTCAATAAATGTCTTCTGAGAAGCTTTGTTTTAAAAGAAACCCAAATAAAAGGGCCGGTTCCTTCTCACTATCAGTGAAATCAGGGGCTAAATATCTATAAGGCAAAGGGTGTGGATCAAAGTCTTCTGCTTCACGTAATTATGAGATCTGCTCCTCTTTCCACCTTGTCATTGTTTTTTTTTAATTTAAAAATGTTTATTAACATATGGTTGATTTGGACTTCCCAGGTAGCTCCGCTGGTAAAGAATCTACCTGCAGTGCAGGAGATCCCAGTTCAATTCCTGGGTTGGGAAGTTCCCCTGGAGAAGGGATAAGCTATCCATTCCTGTATTCTTGGGCTTCCCTGGTGGCTCAGATGGTGAAGAATCTGGTTGCAATGTGGGAGACCTTGGTTCAATCCCTGGGCTGGGAAGATGCCCTGGAGGAGGGCATGGCAACCCACTCCAGTATTCTTGCCTGGAGAATCCCATGGACAGAGCAGCCTGGTGGGCAACAGTCCATGGGGTCGAAAAGAGTGGACATGACTGAGCGACTGAGCGCAGCACACAGCACATAGTTGATTTACATGGTTAGATTAGTTTCTGGTGTAGAGCAAAGTGATCCAGTTATGTATGTATATATATGTGTGTGTGTGTGTATCTGTTTCATATTCTTTGCCATTATGGTTATTACACAATGTTGAATATAGTTCTCTGTGCTATACAGGAGGACCTTGTTGTTTATCTCGTCTGTATATAATAGCATCTGCTAATCCCAAACTTCCAATCCATCCCTCCCCACAAGTCTATTTTTTAATATTTGTGAGACGGTTTTTGTTTTGTCAGTGAGTTCATTTGCGTCACATTTTAGATTCCACGTATAAATGATATCATATGGTATTTGTTTTTCTCTTTCTGACTTACTTCACTTAGTATGAGAATTTCTAGGTCCATCCATGATGCTACAAGTGGCATTAGTTCATTCTGTTTTAATGGCCAAGTAAAATTCATTGTATATATGCCATATTATCCATTCATCTGTTGATGGACATTTAGGGCGCCTCCACTGTGAATACTGCTGCTATGAACTTAGAGATGCATGCATCTTTTCGAATTATAGTTTCATCCAGCTGGTAAAGAATCCGCCTGCGATGCAGGAGACCTGGTTTGATTTCTGGGTCAGGAAGATCCCCTGGAAAAGAGATAGGCTACCCACTGCAGTATTCTTGGGCTTCCCTGGTGGTTCAGATGGTAAAGAATCAGCCTGCAATGTGGGAGACCTGGGTTCAATCCCTGGGTTGGGAAGATCCCATGGAGGAAGACATGGCAACCCACTCCAGTATTCTTTTTTTTTTTTTAATTTATTTATTTTAATTGGAGGCTAATTACTTTAGAATACGGAGGAGGCAATGGCACCCCACTCCAGTACTCTTGCCTGGAAAACCCCATGGACAGAGGAGCCTGTTAGGCTGCAGTCCATGGGGTCACTAAGAGTCGGACACAACTGAGCGACTTCACTTTCACTTTTCACTTTCATGCATTCGAGGAGGAAATGGCAACCCACTCCAGTGTTCTTGCCTGGAGAATCCCAGGGACGGGGGAGCCTGGTGGGCTGCCATCTACGGGGTCACACAAAGTCGGACACGACTGAAGTGACTTAGCAGCAGCAGCACTTTAGAATATTGTAGTGGTTTTGCCATACATTGACATGGATCAGCCATGGGTGTACATGTGTTCCCCGTCCTGAACTCCCTCTTACTTCCCTCCCCATCCTATCCCTCTGGGTCATCCCAGTGCACCAGCCCTGAGCACCCTGTCTCATGCATCGAACCTGGACTGGTGATCTGTTTCACATATGATAATATACATGTTTCAATGCTATTCTCTCCAATCATCCCACCCTTGCCTTCTCCCACAGAGTCCAAAAGACTGTTCTGTACACCTGTGTCTCTTTTGCTGTCTTGCATATAGGGTTATCGTTACCACTCCAGTATTCTTGCCTGTAGAATCCGCATGGACAGAGGAACCTGGCAGGCTACAGTCCATGAGGTCACAAAGAGACAGACATGACTGAGCGACCGAGCATAGCACATGCCCAGGAGTGGAACTGCTAGATCATATGGTGGCTCTATTTTTAGCTTTTTGAGGAAGCTCTATACTGTTCTTCATAGTAGCTGTATCAATTTACTTCCCCACCAATAGTGTGGGAAGGTTCCCTTTTCTTCACATGCTCTCCAGAATTTGCTGTTTGTAGGAAAGTCAATGAACCTTAGGCTTTGCTTTTACTACCCTAGACACTGCTGATGAATTTCCCTCTTCTCTCTAAAGTTTGACTCATATATGGCTACATGCAAGCCTATGCCTTTAGTTGTTTTATGGCTTCTTCTTCATGGCTTCTACCACCTTCTGTATTTGTGTTTTTGGTCTTTCTCTTATCTGCTAACTGGCTATGAATAAATAGTGCAACTCCTTATGAGAGAACTGTGTAGTCAACAAATATTTAACTGAGCAGTTCCTGTGGCCTGGCACCCTTCTGGTTATGCTGGATACCTGAGCATCCCTGCCATGGCAGAAATAACAGCTGCTAAGCACAGTGCTGGCAACCTGTCCTGGGCACCAGCAACATCAGCATCACAACAGAGGAGCTTGAGAGAAATACACATTCATGGCTACACGCTGACCTACTGAATTCCAATCTCAGAGCATGCATCCTCGAAAACTGTATTTTAGCAAATTTTCTGGGTGATTCTTTTGTACATTAAGATTTAAGAGCTGCTGCTGTATAGAAGAGCTGCCCTCGGGCTAGGTCTCACCCTGGTCCACTCAGCTATGAAAGAAGGCCAAGGCCATCAGTCATTCTTCCTCTGAAGGGCCCATTGGAGTGGCAGCATCTAGAATGTAATATAAACTTTTTCAATAGAAACACGTTTCTGGATGACCATAGCAGCCACCCTTAAAAATTAGGTTTTCTGACTCCACTACATGGAGTTCACTGACTTTGTTTTTATTGTTCTTGGTTCTTCCATTTTTTTTTCACTACTGTTGCACAAATCCATAAGCTGCATGAATTTCAACCAAGGCATTATGGGATGACACGCTTCAGAATGAGTTAACTCTTCTCTGAAATTTCTTTTGAGGAGGTGGCAGGGTTTTTTTTTGTTTTTTTTTTTTAAGAGCTTTTGGACTTAAGAGAGAAAGCTGATGTCAGTTGGAAGGTACAATACTCAAGGCTGTTTTCTGCCTTTGTATGAAACAGAGTTATTAAACATCTTCTCCCAGGCAGGCTTGCCTGATTCTTTTCTGTTTCACTCTGTCCATGCTGGAATGCTCAGAGCTTGGCACTTCCAGAATTCTGATGCCTGAAACCTAAGGCATCTATCAAAGAGAAAGACAGTAATGGAAGAATGATAAGGAACGGATTTCTACAATACAATCAAGTTTGGGGTTTTTTTTCTTTTTGAGAGTGAGACTTCAGATATGTTTCATTTACCTGCAACTTCTGCATCTGCATTTATTTTAATATGCACATGCATATATATATGTATGTATATTATATATGGGCTTCCCTGATGGCTCAATGGTCAAGAATCTGCCAGCAGTGCAGGTGACCAGGGTTAGATCCATGGGTCAGAAAGAGCCCCTGGAGAAGGGAGTGGCAACCCACTCCAGTACTCTTGCCGGGCAAATCCCCATGGATGGAGGAGGTTGATGGGCTACATAGTCCATGGGGTCACAAAGAGTCAGACATGACTCTGTGTGTGTGTATGTATGTGTGTGTGAGAGAGAGAGAGAGAGCCCAGAATTCAGGAAATAAACATTGCTTACAGGTACAGTCACTATGGAAAACAGTATGGGAAACCCACCAAAAAAAAAAAAAAAAATAGGACTACCATATGATCCACCAATTCCACTTCTGGGAGTATATCCAAAGGGAATGAAAACACTAATTCAAAAATATATCTTCACTCTCATGTTTATCTTTATTTACAATAGCCAAGCTATTTACATCTTTATTTAGGAACTTTATTTACAATAGCCAAGCCATGAGCCAACCTAAGTGGTTGATGGATGAATGAATAAAGGTGTGGTGAATATGTATGTAAATATATATATATAGATGAACATTATTCAGCCTTAAAAATGAGGAATTCCTACAATTTGAGGCAACATGGATGATGGCATTTGAAGGTCTTATGCTAAGTGACCTAAGTTAGAGAAAGACAAATACTGTATGATATCACTTACATGTAGAATCTTAAAAAACAACAGTAATCAGGCTTGGTCCAGTGGTTAAGAATCCTATTGCCAATTCAGAATACCCAGGGTCAGTCCCCTCGCCAAGAAGATTCCACATGCAAGGGAGCAATCAAGCCCATGAGCCAACGTGATGCAACTACAGAAGCCCACACACCTGGAGCCAGTGCTCTGCAGCAAGAGAAGCCACCACAGTGAGAAGCTGGAGCCCCACAAGGAAGAGTAGCCCCTGCTCACTGCAACTAGAGGAAGCTGAAGCCCAGCAATGAAGACCCACCACAGCCAATAGATAGAGAAATCTTTTAAACAAAATAGCGCTACAACACCTCATAGAAAGAGATCAGACTTGTGGTTATCAAAATTGGGGAGGGGGGATTGGAGGAGAGTGGTCAAAAGCTAGAGACTTTCAGTTATAGTAAGTACAGGGATGTATCTTATATGATGACTAGCCGATACTGCAGTATGATGTATAGGAGAGAGACTAAATCCTGAGAGTTCTCATCACAAGGAGAAAATTTCTTTCTTTTCTTTATATTGTATCTATCTCAGAAGATGGATTTTAGCTGTGATGTGGTAATCATTTCACAGTATCTGTTAATTAAACCATCATGTATACCTTAAACATATACAGTGATGCATGCCAATTATTTACCAGTAAAAATGGGAGAAGCAAAAAAGAACCACAAAACTTGGTTCCGGGCCATGGTTCTCTCTCACTGTCTCCACAGAAGGATCTAATATGCTGCTCCAGCTTTCAGTCCCACTTATGAATTGATTGATTGATTTGTTTATTCAATAAGTACCTATTGATTGAACTGGGGCTTGAGGCATGGGTGGGGGCGGGGCTCCTCAGGCTACAGTATCCACATGCTTAAGTAGATCGCATTGGCTTTCCCTGCAACTTGACCCTGGGCACCCCCTCTGGAACATCTCGTCTATACTCCTGGCTCCAACTTTGCAATAATAGTGACTCAAAATGTTTCCTTTTTAAAGTTTCTCCTCTGAGCTCCAGACATCAATATCTAGATGCTTACTTGACATCTTCACTTGGCTATTTCACATTCATCTCACATTCAAAGTGCCCAGAGATGAAACTTATCACCTCCCCACACAACTTAGTTTTCTTCTAGTGTTTGTCTCAGTTAAATGACATGGCCAAGCTGTCTGGTTGTTCAATCCAAAATCTGAGAGCCCTCTCTAAAGTGTGTGCTTTTATTCCAAATAGTCTGTCACCAAGTTTTGTCAATTTTACCCATTAAGCGTGTCTCTAATATATCCGCTTCCCTCCACTGACACCATTCTAGTTAAAGAGACTGTCCTCTCACACGGTAGGGATGACCATAGCCTTCCATCTGCCTCCTCGACCCTCTGAAGCTCTTGATCAGTTCATCCTCCACCCCAAATCCAGGGGACCTTGCAAAATCTAAAAGTGGTATTACCTGTGTTAACAACCTTTCAAGTACTTCCTACTGCTGCTGTTGTTTAGCTGCTAAGTTGTGACTGACTCTTTATGACCGAAGTACTGTAGCCCACCAGGGTCCTCTGTCCATGAAGTTTCCCAGGCAAGAATGCTGGAGTGGGTTGCCGTTTCAGTCTCAGGGGATCTTCCCAACCCAGGGATAGAACCTGTGTCTCCTGCTTGGCAGGCAGATCCTTTACCCCTGAGCCATCTGGGAAGCCCCATACTTCCCATTACCCTTAGGATGATCTTTCTTATTTAATAGTAACTTGTACCCTTTCCCTCTTATAAAATGCAGTCCCTTCTCAGGTCTTACTTGAGGTGGACGTGCTTCTGGAAACAATCATGTGAATTCTATGTGGTGCCCAGACCTGATGAGCAGTTGACCTATCTACCATCTTGGGTAATGAACACCAAGATCCCTGGTCTGGCAGGAGAGAAGGAATCTGGTGTTAATTTTGCGTTGTGATTTGGACCCACCACTCTCTGACTCAGTTAGGACACTGATTTCAAGTGAGAGGAATCCATTTCTAACTTGTGTAGGAATTTACTGGAAGCATCCAAAGCACCTAATAAATCCCAGGGGTGTAAAAATTGAACCCAAACCTCAGGGAGGACTAGGCTCAGAAACTAGACAGCTGTCAGAATGGGTGGGTGGGGAGGAAAGGTGAGCTCCCATCAGTCTCTCCAGGGCAGATGTCAGTTTCTCATGGATGCAGGCCCACCGACCTGCCCAGAACAACGCACACTCATCAGTTTGGTTCCCCATCCTTTGATGAGATCAGGTGACTGTCCCAGCTGGGACCTGGGATCCAATAACCATAGGTTAGGAGGGTGGGGGTCAGAGACTGTTACCCCATCTGCGGAGGTGGCAGGTGGGGCTGCCAGAGAGGAAACTGTGGTCTGAGTAGAAATCTTGACATCAGGTGCTGCTTTGGCCTCGGCTTTCTCATCTTGAAAAGCTTCCTGAGCACCTTGATCTCCTCCTGCTTGCTCCCTGCACAGAGAGCTCGAAGCCTGCTGTCACATTTCACCATGGCGCTCTTGAAACAGAAGCTGAATGCAGCCCAGACTCTGAAGACCTGGGGATTAAGCCGAAAAACCTCTTGTGCCATTTCCACAAAGAAGCTACAGATGCCCTAAGTACCAGTGAAGGGGAAGCTTCAACTGGGGAAACAGCGATATCAAACACTTGACTCTGTTCTCCTGTGAGGGGATTTCTGGTTTCAGTCAGCATGGATTTTTTTTTTTTTTTTTTTGGCTTAGGGCAGAGTCCCCTATTAGCTCGAAAGATCGAAGGTTAAACAGCAGAAGCCGGTCATTGCCGAGGCTGGGAGAATACAGCTGTGTCCTGGGAAGCCTGCTGTCCCACCGTTCAGGACTCGGTGGGATATCTCATTCTGCTTCTTCACCCATCTCTCCGTCCACTTGCCATGTTGCTGGTCCCTGATCAGCTGAGTTCTGCTGGCTGTCTGCCTTTGCTTCTGTGCCAGGACCTGGGAGGAAACCAAATCTTCTCTGTATAGTAAATCCTACTCATCCTGCAGCCTTAGCTTATAGGGCGCTTCCTCTGTGAACTCTTTTTTTTAAAATCACTCCCAGCTCAGTGCTCTGTGATGACCTACATGGGTGGGATTGAGGGGGAGTGGGAGGGAGGTCCAAGAGGGAGGGGATATATGTGTACATATACCTGATTCACTTCGCTGTACAGCAGAAACTGACACAACATTGTCAAGCAGTTATGAGTGAGTGATAGTCGCTCAGTCATGTCTGACTCTTTGCTCCCCATGGACTGTAGCCTGCCAGGCTTCTCTGTCACTGAAATTCTCCAGGCAAGAATACTGGCGTGGGTAGCCAGGCCCTTCTCCAGGGGATCTTCCCAACTGAGAGATGAAAGCAATTACACTCCAACAACAACAACAACAAAACTCTCTCGAGATATGGTTTACTAAAATTCACTTAAGTGTGCAACTCAATGGATTTTAGCAAATTTACATAGTGGTGCAACCATCACAGAGTTCTACTTAAAACGTTTCCTTATCCTCCAGAAAGATCTTTCATGCCCTTTGTAATGAATCCCCATTCCTACCCTCTACCCCAAGCAGCTACTAATCTACTTTCTGCTGCTTTAGATTTGCCTCTCTAAGAACTTCAGTCACCCCCGGGCAGAGTCATTTCATCCTCCAGGCTCTTCACATCCTTTGTATGAACTTGTAAAATGGTCTGGTAATTGTTCATGTGTGTGTTTCTCCAAGTTGAGTTTAAATACCAAGATCACTTCCTTATCCTGGGACTTAGCAGAAGACCTGCTAATGGTAGTCAAATAGATCAGTCTGTATGTGAGTGAGCCTGAGTTTATTGCTTGATCCGGGGAACACTTCATGCCATTTGTTTTTTAGAATAGCATAGCTAATGTATACTCAGCATTTCCTGGGTGCCAGAAGCTCTGCTCAGTGTTTGCATTAACACTGCAACCTCATGATCCTTATCGAAACTTCACTTCAACTGAAGAAGTTTTTTCTCTTCTTATTGTCATTTACGGAAACTGAGGAGACTGGGGCTGAGAAGCTCAGAGCTTTCAGATAGTCAGTGACAGAAAGAAAAGTGAAAGTGTTCATTGCTCAGTTGTATCCAACTCTTTGTGACCCCATGGATTGTAGCCTGCCAGGCTCCTCTGTCCATGGGATTCTCCAGGCAAGAATACTGGAGTGGGTAGCCATTCCCTTCTCCAGGGGATCTTCCCGACTCAGGGATTGAACTCAGATCTCCTGCATTGCAGGCAGATTCTTTACCATCTGAGCCACCAGGGAAGTCCACTGGAGTGAGTAGCCATTCCCTTCTCCAGGGGATCTTCCTGACCTAGGGATCGAACCAGGTCTTCTGCATCACAGGCAGATTCTTTAACACTGAGCCACAGGGCCAGACCTCCAACTTGGATTTGTTTAGCCAGTTAATCCATATCCTTAACCATCAAACTGCAGTGCCTCCCAGCTGCTGACAATGTGTCCACAAGAACACTAGGGCTTTCCTGGGGTCTCAGTAGGTCTGTACCTTTTAGACTTTACTTTGTCATTTGGTCAGTGGGTGCCCCCACTGCATAACAGGAGTGGGACCATTCAGAATTCTGTAAGGTCTTCAGATAATTTAATGAGAAGCCATCTGCTTTTCTTGCTCTGTTGACGACGTGTCTGCCTTCCCCACTGACTCCTTGCAGACGGTGGCCCAGTGGAATATGCAGTAATAATAACAAACCTAGCATTTGTAAAGCTTTTAAGAAAACTGCCTGTGCTCTTGCTGGAAAAAAAAACTGAGCTAGGTTATTTTGAATTTTGAAGGATTCATGTTCCCCATTTTGGAAATGTTGGAAGCAAAGAAAGATATGGGACGAGTCTGTGACATTTTTGACTTCCTAAGACCCATAGATTCTCTTACTAGTCAGGCAAGTGATAGCCAGACTGTCTGGCTGCGGCCTCCTTAGGGACTAGAGTTGACTTAACTGGGAAAATTCTCATAATAGCTTAGATCAGAGAACACAAATGCTTACATGCCAGCAATGATGTATAGAAATGAAGTGGGCTCAGAATGAGACAATAGAGAGTGGTGAGGATTGTGGAGGGAATGGCTTCTGTCTTTAGGGAACAGCTGTAACTCAGCCCCAGCTTACTTTTCTCCTATGTTTTTCCTGAGATTTTAAAGGAGCTAGAAGTCTGAATGTTGATTGAAAAGCACACAATTCCAGTATCCATTTACCTAGCAGTTCAGTAAATGCTTATTGAACATTAATTATGTGAGCATACTCATTGTGCTGAGGATATAGCTGAACAGAAGAGGCAAAGCCTTCGTCTTGCCTGGACAACTAGAAACACATAGGCAAATGATGGATCCTGTTTGCTGGTCGGATTTGGTCCGCAGGCCAGTTTGTAACCTCTGGCTTTGGTGCTTGAGCCCCACTTGGTGGCATCACTGGAACACTAAGTTGCCTGTCCCTCGAACCTCTCTTTCCACACGTCTCTACCTGATACAAGATCTGCAAAGTCCTAGGCTGGGAAATGCTGTTCTCCCTTCTTAGGATTTTATACTTTCTCTTTCTTTGTCTAGTGAATTAAAATTCTTTTGTTTGCAAGTGACAGAAACCCCTTCAAACTGGCTGAAGTAAAAAAAAGTGCTCAGTTAACTATAAAATCGAGATGTAATAGTGTGTTCAGGTATGGCTAGATCCAGCACCATTCAGCATGACTGGCTAAGAGGATGTCAGCAAAGACCTTCTCTCCTCATCTCTTTTCCTGGCTGCTGGTTTCAGCCTTAGCCTGAGTGAGTGAGTGAGTGAAGGCGCTCAGTCGTGTCCAACTCTTTGCGACCCCATGGACTGTAGCATACCAGGCTCTTCTGTCTATGGGATTTTCCAGGCAAGGGTACTGGAGTGGATTGCCATTTCCTTCTCCAGAGGATCTTCCTGACCCAGGGATCAAACCCTGGTCTCCCATATTGCAGGCAGGCGCTTTACCGTGTGAGCCATCAGGGAAGCCAGCCTTAGCCTGGCCCTCCCTAAATATTGATAAAGATATATAAGTCACTCCAGGTTTTACATCCTGCCAACGTAAGAATCCCAGCAAATTGAAATGACCTCTTTTTTATTTTTTATTTTTGGTAGCTCCAGCAAACGTCTAGGTGCTGTCCCTCAATGGAAACTTGGATCATATGCCTACTCATGAACCAGTAACTGTGACCAAACTCCCACCAGCCAAGTCTTGATTACAAACCCATCCTTGGATTCAGAGTAGAGTCAGGCATGCCTAAGCCATCTAGATGGGCTATAGGGAGGATCTGGGGAGAAGAGATACTGGGGTATATACTAGATTCTAAACTCCATGTGGGAAGAAATTTGTTGTTGTTTAGTCACTCAGTCATGTTTGACTCTTTGCAACCCTGTGGACTGCAGGATGCAGACTTCCCTGTCCTTCACTATTTCCTGAAGTTTGCTCAAACTTGTGTCCATTGAGTTGGTGATGCCATCCAGCAATCTCATCCTCTGTCTTCTGCTTCTCCTCCTGCCTTCAACCTTTCCCAACATCAGAGTCTTTTCCAATGAGTCGGCTCTTCACATCAGGTGACCAAAGTATTGGAGCTTCAGCATCCGTCCTTCCAATGAATATTGGGAAGAAATAGTTCCTGGCTTTTCCACCACTGTGTTTTCAGTGTTGAACAAAATGTCATATACAGAACAGGTGCTCAGTAAATGTTTGCTGAATAAAGCAGTATGTCTCCAGGACCCCATATGCATCTTCTATCATAAGTGCTGATCAAAGTGTTTTCGATTTGCTTTCCTAGGGGTCTGCCTCCCTTGCTTCACCATGAATCCTGGGGGCTTATGTCTGAATCACCATTTATATTCCAGCTACCTAGCACCATGCCTGGCACCTGGCAGGCACTCCCTGAGTAATGAACGAAAATGGAAGAAAAAGGAATGTAAGTTCTTAGAGACCTGAAGTAGTGATAACAGTGTTAAGACAGATGATTATATCAATAGTTTGTGAAGTTGAGTGAGCAACAGAGGACAAAATTTGGGCAACCTTGGCCCACGGACAGAAGCCATCTGCTCGTGGACCCTCAGGGTGCATATTGTGAATGGAGTCCCCTTTCTGCACTGTTGAGGTTTAGGGCAGAGTTGCGGACATCTCAGCAAAACAGGCTGGGAGTGGACACAGTGGGAGAACTGAGTTGGCGGTAACTGTGCCCAAAGGAAGCTGGCATGCTCTCTAAGTAGCATGGTATTGTTGAATGAAGGACAATGAGGGGGAGCATACATTGGGCACTAATGCTTGCCATGAATGGTGTAGAGTGGGGATCCCCAACCTCCGGGATCTAATGCTTGATGATCTGAGGTGGACCTGATATAATAATAATAGAAATATAGTGCACAATAAATGTAATGCATTTGAATCATCCCCAGACCATCCCTACCTCCTGGTCCCTTGAAAAATTGTCTTCTATGAAACAGGTCCCTGGTGCCAAAAAGGTTGGTAACCACAGGTGTAGAGCACTTTTACACATTTTGCAATAACCCCATGGGGTAGATACTATTACTATTAGTACTCTTTATATAGATGAAGACATGAACACTCAGAAAGATTAGATACTTGCCTGAAGTCATATTTGAATCCAGCTTCACAGCCTGTGCTGCTAATCCCTGGACTAAGGGATTTCCTGGGAGGTGGGGACCAGAAAGTAAAAGGAGAGGATGCTGAGAGAAGCTCTGCTCCTAAAGCAGACGTCATCAGGCTACTCATCCACACTGTGCTGTCAGGCAAGTAATTTCTCAAAATTTAATTTCATATTTTACAAAGTAGGGATAAAAAAAATTAAAAATGAAGATCTCCTAATAGAAGAAAGAGGACCAAAGAAAACTTGAGAACTTAGATGTGGGAGACCTGAGCTCAGTTTCTGGCTTTGCTTAGTGGAGGGAAGAGCTTGGCATAGGAGTTGAGAGTCAGCATGGGCTCAGTTGTGCTGCAGTAACTAACAGTCAGCACCAGGGTCATGGGGGTAAGAAAAGGCCAAGTATTCTTCCTCACTTTTTTCGTGCCCGTCAGGGTTAGGCTGGAGCTCTGCTTCATGTCCTCTCACTCGCATGTTGCCCGGTGGCCACCATCTGGAATATTTGTTTGATCACAGCAGAGAGAGAGTCGTGAATTGTACTCTGGCTGTCCAAGCTCTACCAATGGTGATATTCTTCCCTTTGCTCAAGTTGTATGGTCCAAAATAAGTCATGGGTCACACCTCTGAAAGGGGTAGGAGTGTGAGTTTCCCATGTGTCTAGAAGGAGAGAACTGGAAACATGGTTCCCGTCTGAGTTCCAGAATCCCCGTGGGGCCTTGAAAACACCCCCTTCCACTGGATGGCCCTCCTTGCCCCTTGTGTAAAATGAAGCTCATTGTTCAAAACTCTTGGAGGATTGACTGTCACCCACGGCGGGGAAAAGGCTTTATAAAGTGCAAAGTTCGTGCTGGAGTAAGTGATTTTTTCTTCTTTTTATTGCCTTCCCCTCCCACTGCTTTTTTCCCCCCCTACCAGCAGTGAAGGCCTGCTTTGTCTGTTCCCCACCTTACAAAGAAACAGTTCCCGAATGCTCCTTATCCTCTGCCTTAGGCCCCTGGCTTTTAAGTACTCAGGTGATACGTTATTTATGTCCTTGTAGGAACAGAGCCTAAAAATAAAGTACAACGCACCCACGATAACCATCCGATGTATTGACCCACTCATGAGTTTATCCTGGTGAGATTCAGATGCGTTCTTTATTCCCGAAAGCCAAAGCACCCTTGATGGGCAGTTACAGGGGCATTACCAGGGTCGTTTGGCAATAAAATGTGCCTGACTTCATTATGCAGGATGGAGATGAGAAATAACTGGTCTTAAATCACAGGCCAGCTGATCAGAATGCGTGTGGCCCCGGCATATGCAGATAGATTCTGTTTGGTGGGAAAGGATGCTGCAGAAAGGGAGGCTGTTATTCAGATGCAGGAGGATTCTCAGTTCTTTTGTTTAGCTCAGTGCCAAAAGATAATTGATGTGGAACGTGTATCGAGCCAGATGGTTCTGCCCGGGAGCTGCCAGCACCCCTGGCTGCAGCTGCTCTGCCTTCGAGGCTTTCCGTTTCTGAGAGGTGTCAAGGCCAAGGCCACTTTGCTGCTTCCAATGGGTGGGTTGTGGGAGACACGATTCTACTGGATAGGACTTGGTTTCCAAAGGCTGTGTTTCCCTTAAGTGGAGATTTTTGAAAGGAGAGGAGCAGAACACCGTATTGAAAGTTCATTCCCCTGATCTCTGCCTGCCACCCTAAAATTTGCAGTGTTTGCACTCTGTAAAGCAGTTTTCTACCTAGTAATTCTTTGCTGATGTTCTATCTGCAGTGTTTAGCCTAGAGAAAGAATAGGAGTTGCTGTTTTTTGTGGCTGCTTCCTGCTGGGTCTAGTTAAGCCCTTTATACACTATATCTTGTAGCAACCTAACATTATCCTAGTGTGGGATGTTCCTCTTCCTATTTCCTGGGTGAGGAGCCTGAAGTAAAGAGGGAAACAATAGCTGATAACCATACGTGATGGAGCAAATGCTCATTTGGAGCCGGGCACTGTGCTTGGCACTTTTTAATTTTAATTTTTAAAATTTTTATTGAAGTATAGTTGATTGGTGGCTCAGCAGTAGTGAAAATACCTGGAACTCTTCTTATGAAACATCCCTTAAAGTAGTATGTTATCTTCTGGAGCAGGCTTCCCCACTCAACAGTAAAGAATCCGCCTGCAGTGCAGGAGACACAGGTTTGATTCCTGGGTCAGGAAGATCCCCTGGAGAAGGAAATGGCAACCCACTCCAGTATTCCTGCCTAGGAAATCCCATGGACAGAGGAGCCTAGCAGGCTACATTTCATGGGGTCACAAAAGAGTTGGATACGACTTAGCCACTGAACAACATATATATATATATATCTCCACTCTTTTTTAGATTGTTTTCATTGCAGAGTATTGAGTAGAATTCCCTGTGCTGTACAGCAGGTCCTTATTAGTTATTTATTGATATTTTATAAATAGTAGCATATGTGTCAATCCCAATCTTCCAGTTTATCTCCCGCTTTACCCCTTGGTAACCATAAGTTTATTTTCTACATCTGTGGCTCTGTTTCGTAAATAAATGCATGATCCCACTTACCCCTCACGAAATCCTTCAGAGGTATGTATTGTTATGATCCCATTTTATAGAAGAGGTGATTGAGGCCTAAGAAGCTGAAAGGACTTGATTATGATAGAAGGGACTTACTCCAAATAGAAAGGCAGAACTGGCCTTTCATCTTGGTGCAGTCTGGCTTCTACATCTAGACTCTTGCCACCATTCCACAGAGGTCGGTGGAATTTCAGAGCTGAGAAGTTTTCTGCAAAGTTGGGAATGGGGGCGGGGGATGGGAGAGCAGATCTCAGACAATGCGGATCCTTTTTCAAGTTCTCCTTCCCTCGGCTGTCAACTGCAGCAGGCAATCACAGCCTTTCTGTTTTATTCAGGGGCCTGTTTCCTGCGCTCCTCATCCCGTTTTGCCAGAGAGGTTCCAGGGTGATTCACACCCACCAGCTCGCTCTGGCTCGTGCTGCTGTCTTCCCCTCCTGCTCTCCGACACCCAGCTCGTGGGCAATCTCATTAAACCGGCTTTAATTACTTATGTGAAGGCGCAGAGAGGGACCTCAGGTGCCCCTCCGCCGCAGCCGTTATTGATTGGCTGCTGAGACGTTCCTGTTAGACAGCGGATTAGAAGAGGTTAGTTTCCCTAATTCTCTAACACTCTTCCTGGTGATAATTGGTTCCCAGGTGAAGCCTTGAACAGAGGCGTCTTGCATTGGTTTTCCGCCTTCAGTTGCATTCAAAGTGAGGGTTAGCACAGTTGGAAAAAAAAAAAAAATCCCTATTTCCCCTGTTTTCTGGGGCAGAGAAGAAATCTTAGATGCCGTGGTGAAGGTTGACCCTGCCCTAGGAATGTTCTGGCAGTTATCATGAGGTCATTTGTTGTCCAAGTTCATCCGCTCTTTCTTCCGATCACCTCAAGGAAGGTGAATCACACCTGGTTTTCTGTGTCTGTGACATCTTCACATTTATTTTAGAAATGGCTGGGTGATTGCCGAGGTTCCTTCCAACCTTGAGACTCTGTGATAATTCCTGGCAGGAGGTGCTTGCCTTTGAGATAAATACTTTTTTGACTTGTTTCTAAGGGTCTGCTCCTTGTTTGGTTTTTGATGTTATTCTGCCCTCTGCAGACTTCTTCTACACATTCACAGGGTTAAGAGGAGGTGATCAGGCATATAAGTAGGATCTAGAAACTGTTACCCATTAAAATGATCAACTGAGGTTATTTATATGGGAAAAGACAAGACTCACTCAACCAGGGGGAGACAGAAGGCAGAGTCCTCAAAATATAGAGGCATTGGGGAATGGGAGAGGTGGTTGTGATTTCCAACATGGCGCCGGAGGATAAGATCTAGTCTAATGGAGAAAGAAGGGAGGTTGAGGGGAAGACTTTACCTTCTCATGAGAAAGAACATGGGTGCGTGTGTGTGTGTCCTAAGTTGCTTCAGTCGTGTCCAACTCTGTGCGACCCTGTGGACTGTAGCCCAACAGGCTCCTCTGTCCATGGGATCCTCCAGGCAAGAATACTGGAGTGGGTTGCCATGCCCTTCTCCAGGGAATCTTCCTCACCCAGGCATCAAACTTGGGTCTCTTAGATCTCCTGCATTGACAGGTGGGTTCTTTACCACTAATGCCACCTGGGAAGCCCATGAGAAAGAACATGAATGATCAACTGTTAGAAAAGACGGAGTCGACACTGCAGCCTGGTGGGCTTTCAATACTGGGAATGTTCGCTCTTTGCTCTTCTGCTGCTGGAGCCTTGAAGGAGGTACCCATGTAGGAGTCTGTGACTGGTGTTCTCCCAAGCCCTTGACAGTTGGTTGGGCATATTGGAGGAATGCCAAGGGCCAGGGCTTGTAAATTCCCATGCTGGTGAGGGCCAGGCAGGTAAATGAAGAGTCTGGATGTGGACTGTGGCAGACTGAAGGACGTTTTCTTGCAATACCAAGCTCTAGTTGGTGGCAGCAATTTGGTGCTGTGGGGCCCATGGTGTTGGGTTTGGGGGGCTTTCTTTTTTTTCATATTTATTTTTTGGCTTTGTCAGGTCTTAGTTGTGGCACGTGGGATCTCTCACCACGGCTCAGGCTACTCTGTAGTTGTGGCACACGGGTTTGGTTGCCCTGTGGCACATGGGATCCCAGTTCCCCGACCGGGGACGGAACCCATATCCCCTGCAGGTGGATTCTGAACCCCTGGACCATCAGGAAAGGCCGTTGGGGGCTTTTTTAAAAGCCAGAAATAGAGACCTTTATGTGAAATCTCCCACATTAAAAAAATAAAGTCAAATTTAAAAACAATCTATGGCACCAACAAAGCACTGTGGGTACCAAGGTGTCATGACTTCTGATGAATAACTGAGGGAGCATCTCTGTCTGTCCCTGTTGATTAAGATAGTGATGTATTTCCTTGACGATGATACCATTCTGTGGATTTCTGGCTGGCTGAACCTTGAAATGTGATGAATAGTTCTTTTTGCACCTGGAGAAAGACTTTTATTCATGATCCACGAGTCCACTAATGATCCTCTGTGTTTGGTTCTGCCCTAGTAAACATTTTAATCAGTGATATGACGAGAACCTAGAAGGTATACTAATCAGATATACAGATGACACCAAGCCAGGTGTAATAGTTATTAGGAAGAATGATGAAATGAGGACTCAGAACTCTCTCATCAAGTTGGAGAATGAGACACATTCTCTCTAAGAACTAAGGCAGATGGCATCATCAACTCAATGGACAGGCGTTTGAGCAAACTCTGGGAGCTGGTGAAGGACAGGGAAGCCTGGTGTGCTCTAGCTCATGGGGTTGCAGTCAGACATGACTTAGCGACTGAGCAACAACAAGGTGGAGTCTGGTGTTTAGGTCTGAAATGTGAATTGCATTTCTCACCAATATGAATTTCTTCTCACCAAATGAGAAGAAACACCCGACTTGGAATGTGTCCACATAAAAGGGGTGAAAGGATCAGAGCTAGGGGGATTTGTCTGACCACAAGATGAATATAACCAGCGATTTGATAAAGATAATAATAAAAAAAATGGGGCCAAAAATATACAGATCATCATCCATTGTTTAACTCTTACTAAGCACTTTCAGTAGTCCAGGAACATACTACATGCAGGGAATAAAGAGATGAATAAGGCCGCCTCTCTGCGTTTGAGGCTTTCCCAGCAGCAGATTTGGGTATGTTACCATCCAGTGGGATAAATTCTACAGAGAAGATCCCTATAGAGGATTATGGGAATCTAGAATATACAGTGCCAGCTTTTCTAGTATTATATAATTTCACATAGGAGGTAGATGACTTTTTGTTTTTAATTGAGGTGTAATTGACATATAACATTATACAGTCAGCCTTCTGTATCCACATTTTCCATATCCTAGGCTTAAACCAATGCAGAGCAAAATATTCAGAAAAAATTTCCAGATCATTCCAAAAAGTAGAGCTTGAATTTGCCACCCTGCCAACTTAGTAGTATTTACATTATATTTGCAATTATTTACATAGCATTTATGTGCTATAGTGCCTGCGTGCTCAGTTGCTAAGCCATATCAGACTCTCTGCGACCCATGGACTGTAGCCCACCAGGTTCCTCTGTCCACGGGAGTTTCCAAGCAAGCATCCTGGAACAGGTTGCCATTTCTTCCTCCAGGGGATCTTCTTGACCCAGGCAAATTCTCTTGCATTGCATTGGCAGGAAGATTCTTTACCACTGAGTCACCTTGGAAGCCCGTGTTGCTTCAGGCATTACAAATAATCTGTAGATCATTTAAAATATACTGGAGATTGTGCATAGTTTATATGCAAATACTATGGCAGTTTATATAAGGGGTGTGAGCATTGGATTTTAATATCCTGGAGGGCTGGGGTCCTGGAACCACCCCTCTGCAAATAGAGAGTGACGACTGTATTATTTTTAGATGTACAACATAGCTACTTGATATTTGTAATACATGTCATAATGATTGCTACTATAAGTCTAGTTGACAGTCATTACCATATGTGGTTACAATTTTTTTTCTTGTGATGCAGACTTTTTACAGAATGGGGTTTTGAAGCACAATGAGGAGTTTTTCACATGAAAAATGGAGAGTACGGTTGTAAGAGTAGCAGTAGTAGATCCTTGTGCTTTTTGCCCCCAGTATTTGGCATGTGGCACTGAAATTATGGGAATCTCTCAGAGCTTGTGGTATTCGTGAAGTTAACCCAGCTCCAGCGTCTCAGGTGGAATGCACCTTCAGGGCATTCTGCTGGCCATCCAGGTTGGACTAATTAGGGACAAGGCGATACCTTTATGGGACTACTTTTTAGGTTAATAGGAAAGTTGAACATCTGTCTAGTTGGTTGCCAACAAGAGAGAAAATAGATTTAGAAGCTACCTGATCTGGGTGGTGAGTTTATAGAGGGTAAGAATAGAGTCAATATCAGGAAAAAAGATGAGCAGCAAGGAGAAATTCTGTCTAGTGCTATCATTTGGACCCTGTGCTGTGCTGTGCTCAGTCGCTTCAGCTGTGTCTGACTCTTTGTGACCTGTGGACTGTAGCCCTTGAGGCTCCTTTGTCCATGGGATTCTCCAGGCAGGAATGCTGGAGTTGGTTGCCATTTCCTTCTCTCTTGAACCCTGAGTGATTGAAAGTTGCTCAGTCATGGCTGACTCTTTGAGACCCTATGGACTATACAGTCCATGGAGTTCTCCAGGCCAGAATACTGGAGTGGGTAGCCTTTCCCTTCTCTAAGGGATCTTCCCAACACAGGGATCAAACCCAGGTCTCTCGCATTGCAGGTGGATTCTTTACCAGCTAGCCACAATGAAAGCCCAAGAATACTGGAGAGGGTAGCCTAGCCCTTCTCCAGCAGATCTTTCTGACTCAGGAATCAAACCGGGGTCTCCTTCATTGCAAGTGTTCTCTTTGCCAACTGAGCTGTCAGGGAAGCCCCAGATCTAGTTAAACACGGACTGGTTAGTTAAACTAACCTTTCAATTCACTTTTACTTTTCTTATATGACTTTGAGTTGAATTATCTCTTCAATTTCAAAGTTGGGAAATCCTATATAATTTTATGCACCCATGTGGAGAGAGAAGAGACTTTCTAGGCAGAAGAACAGTATGTATGAAACTCGGAGGCACAGGAAGCATTGTGTGCTCATGGAATCTGAGTGGTGTGTGTCACTGGGTTTGCAGCAGGTTCCGGTGGGCGATGCAGCTAGAAAGAAGTGATAGGCTAGATTATGGTGAGTCTTAAGGACCCCCCGGGCTACAGTCTGCCATGCTCTCTGGTCGGTACTGAGATGATAATTACAGCTTTACCTGGGCAGAGCTTGGATCTGTTGTGTGAGGCTTCTATGGTTATTGTTCAGGTTGTACAGAATCCTTCTATAGTCATTTGCTTGTTCTGTTCCCCTAGGAACACAGTGAAATTGGTGGGTATACCATTTTGTAAATTCAAAATTAGGAACAGAGAGATTGAGCAATTAAGATTATCTAGTAAAGAGGGCTTCTCTGGTGGCTCAGTGGTAAAGAATCTGCCTGCCAATGCAGGAGATGTGGGTTCGACTCCTGGGTTGGGAAGATCCCCTGGAGGAGAAAATGGCAATCCACTCCAGTATTCTTGGCTAGGAAATTCCATGGACAGAGAAACCTGGTGGGCTATAGTCCCTGGGGTCGTAGAGAGTCGGACGTGACTTAGCGACTGAACACGAACACGAGCATCTAGTGAAGAATCTCAGCTCTGCAGTATTGAGGGGCCCGTGGAGGGAATGAGCGGCCTTCTGGCCACAGGAGGCAGAAGGGGATGGGAAGGACGAAAGCATCACCTCAGCCTGGGTTTCCTGGGGGTAACCGATGTTTGGAAGCAGCTCTGGCTAAGTTTCCCAGCTTCAAATATGCTTCTGCATTCAGATTGCCCTGCTGCTGCTGCTGCTGCTAAGTCGCTTCAGTCGTGTCCGACTCTGTACAGCCTCATAGACGGCAGCCCACCAGGTTCCTCTGTCCCTGGGATTCTCCAGGCAAGAATACTGGAGTGGGTTGCTATTTCCTTCTCCAATGCATGCATGCATGCTAAGTCACTTTAGTCGTGTTCGACTCTGTGCGACACTATGGACAGCAGCCCACCAGGCTCCTCCGTCCACAGGATTCTCTAGGCAAGAATACTGGAGTGGGTTGCCATTTCCTTCTCCACTTCAGATTGCCCAAGCAAGTGTTGAAACTCACCAAGGTGGTCCCTTTGGACCTAAACCACAGATCTTTCCCTAAAGCTGAGAACACCATCAGCAGTAGTCGCCAATGAGGACAGATGGGCCCAGCAAGACAAGAAGCTCAGAGCAAACTGAAACTAAAAACATAATTCTGGACACACAGGAGGCCCAGGGAAGCTCTCAGAAGCAGCTGGGAGACAGTTGGAGGGCCTCAGGCCATAATAATTTGCCTCTGAAAGAAGAGCATAATCTCATTTTGTAGTCATGGGCTGATGAGGTTGGGGACTTATGAGTTACATATATTTCATTGTCTTTTTAGGGGGAAAAAAAAAAAGAAGTGCACATCATCTGCCAGGGTTTCATGCATTCGTGTGTGAGGACCCAGGCAGGAGCCCGTACACCTATCTCTTGCTCAATGGAGCATATTGGAAAGATTGTTGTTGTGATAGGGAGCTAGTACCTGTTCTTAAGAAACAGTCGTAAAATCCTCCCTGGGTTTTACCTACAGTATTAAAAATGAAAACAAAAAGAAAACCTTCTTTTAATTCCCAAGATGGACCAACCTCCTGCATGCCTGAAGGCCTCTGTACTTGGTATTTTCTCATCCTAGAGTTCTCCTCCCTCTATTTTTCACATCTCCTGTCTACTTCTCCTTGTCCTTGAGACCACAACTTAAATGTCACTGTATCAGAGAAGGCTTCCCTGATTCCCTGGAGAAAGCAGATTTTTTTTTTCTTGTATTTGTTTTAATGGTGCTGTCTTGTTTTTCTTGAAAACCTTTCTCACTTTTGCAATTAACAAGGAATAGCAGGTAACTATTTGTTTATGCCCTCCCTGCCGGCCCCCGCCCTCCCCCCCACCCCACCCCCCGCCGGCTAAACTGGAAGTCTGCAGGGGTAACTACTGTGTCTTCTTGCTCAGAACTGTATCCTCGGAGTCTAATGTGATATCTGACACCTAATGAATGATCAGTGGTGATTTCAGGGACGCATCAAGTGGACCCTTCTGACTCTAAATCAGATATGTTTGCCACTGTGAATTGTTCGGCTTGTGAAACCTACATGCAGAGATCAGAAACACATACACCTCACTGGACCAAGTGGGACGGTGGTTTAGTGGGAGCTCACACCCTGACCAAAAAGGAGCAGATGCTTTAGCTGTTGTACGTTAGCCTTCCAAGCAACTGTGTGGACTCAATGTGGCTAGGACTTGCAATATTGTTTAGAAAGTTTTGAAGTTCTTGACTTTGTGGATTTCCTTCTAGTTTACTTTTCTGGCCATGCCATATGGCATGCAGGATCTTAGTTTCTCGACCAGGGATTGAACCCATGTCCCCTGCAGTGGAAGTGTGGAGTCTTAACCACTGGACCTCCAAGGAAGTCCCAGTTCTAATTTTTTAATGTTGACGACAATATATTTTTTAAAGTAGACACTATATTGATCAAAGTAGTCACAAGTAGGAACTGGCCTTTGGTCCTGTGGGGATTGGGTTTCCTTCTCTGGAGAAAAGCTCAGTATATATGCCTCTCTGCACTGCTCAGACTGCACTGGAGGAGAGAATTCTGTCCTCAGTAACATTAAAAAAAAAAAAAAAAAAGGTTTATTGAAAGCTACAGGTGAAAACGGGGCAGCCACATGATGAAGGGTCTAGATGCTGTGCCATGAAAGGAGCAGTTGTCCAAAATGGGAATATTTAATAGGACGATTTCACATAGCTTTGCTGCCCTGGTTCTCCCAGTTTGGTACCTAATTTACCAGATAAGAAACTGGACCCCAAAGTGCTACATGAGTTACAACCACAGCTACATGGGTGGTAGGTAGGTAATGAGACCAGTTATTAACAAATTCATTGATTCTTCTGCATCCACTTGGATGTGGGCCTTCTTCCAAGAGGACCCTGAGGAGGTCATAGCTTTATTCCAATTACATGGCAATTTCCCAGCTATTCCGGGAACGGCTCTTTGAAAATTGCTATCAGAGTCTGAACATAAATTTTTAAATGTCCTCAATTGTGACAAATCTCCATATTTGATTTTTTGAAACAGCCAACAGTTATTTGGAGCTAAGTCGAATGAATTTGTCTGATGATTAAGCTTAACAGTACTGTTTTGGGAGCACTGTGATGTGCAATTAAGCTTTAACAAGAGCATGGTTGGGACAAGGCATGCTAAGATCAACTCCAGGGCTACTGGGGAGGAAGAAGGACACAGGACCAAGTGGGACCCCGTTTGGTCGGGAGAGGATACAGGTTTTAGGCTTACTTGCTTTCAAAATGCCCAAGATATCAAGTCCAAAAGGCAAAGTAGAATTAGACATGGTTCAAAAGCCCTGCTATGAGCAGAGATTTACAGAGAGAACCAGAAGGTTGCAATCAGATCTCACTGTGCCTTGGGCTGGGAGAGAACTCCTTTTTAGGCAAGTCTGCAAGTCTTGATTAGAAGCATGGAGAGCAGAGGCAATCCTCTAGGGAAGATTTATAAGAGCTGTAAACAAATATAGGAAGAGGGGTTTAGGAGAAAACTCCAGTTCTCTTGGGACAATGGAGCATAAGGTAGGTTGACCAGATGGACCAAAGAGCTGAACAAAGCCAAAGCTTTTCATTTTAATGAATATTATACTCTTTATCAAGTCCTTTACTACCCAAATTATTTGCTTTCTGGCCCCCTCACCATCCTTATCTCCTGCTATTCTCCCCCTTGCCTTTTAAACTTCAACCAGAAAAACCAACCTGTGGCATCCATTCTGTTCTTTGAACACATCTACTTCATTTCTGTTGTGGAGCCTTTCTCTCACTCTTCTGACCATCCACAGAAAGCAGTCTCCCTCCATCCCCTGTTCCTTTCAGTCCAATACCCTGTCTTGTGTCTTTCAGAGCATCTCTGTGTGTACTTGCATTGTTTATGGATTCCCTTTTTAATGATGCATCTTCCAGCCCTAGAATGGAATTCCTTGAGGGCAGGATCTTTGTTCTTTCATTTAGCTTCAGAGCGGTAACAATGCATGGTGCATGATAGGTGTTGAATCATTGTTTACTGAATGAATCAGTAAACAATTAGCAGGCTGGTCCAATGGACACCATTAGCCTATTCAAAATAATTCAGGATATACATAGAATCCCCCTGTGTAATGTTGTGCATGCTAAATTGCTTCAGTGTCCAGCTGTTTGCAATCCTGTGGACTGTATCCCTCCAGGCTCCTCTGTCCATGGGATTCTCCAGGCAAGAATACTACAGTGGTTCGCCATGCTCTCCTCCAAGGTATCTTCTTGACCTAGGGATCAAACCCGCGTCTCTTATGTCTCCTGCATTGGCAGGTGGGTTCTTTACCACTAGTGCCTGGGAATCCCCATGTGTAACTTGGTCCCATAATTATTTGGCAGCAAATTTTAGGTAGTGGGGACTGTTCCAGTGGATGAACTCCAAAACTCAGTAGTAGTATAGGACCTGAGGCCCCACACCTGGGAATCGGAGGAGAAGAAACAGGAGGTGATAGATTATTCATTACAAAGTGAACGATATAAAGTGGATCTTGAAAAACCTGGCCAATAGCAGAATTCTAGGAGGAAGGAAGTCAAGAACAAACGAACACATTCTGTATATTTTGGGGGCAATTAGTATCACAGGATTACAGTCACATGTCTTATTGTATTTGCTGCTCCGTGATGGCCTCAGGGAAAAGGGCCATCTGCTGTTCCGTATCTTTGCTCAGATAGTACTGAAAGAGCTTTTCATCATCCCAGGCTGATTCATCCTTTGAATCATCTGTCTGTCCATAGAATTATTTCTGAGGAGAATATTTCATATTGAAATTTATGGTAACATGTGTTCTTTGCCCTGTCTCCTTTTTACCATAAACTCTATAGTTCCTGGAGAGTGTTTTCTTTCTTTAGCTTAAACATTAAATCAATAAACCAAGCAGTTCAGAAGACAAGCCACTTCATTAACACAAAATGGTAACAATAACCAGGACTATAACACTAATGATAAGGT
The DNA here is from genome assembly GCF_032452875.1 of Bos javanicus. Lineage (NCBI taxonomy): Eukaryota > Metazoa > Chordata > Mammalia > Artiodactyla > Bovidae > Bos > Bos javanicus. The sequence continues at coordinate 23,554,590 of NC_083892.1, forward strand.
CTGTAAAATGGAGCCCCTGCCAACCACCAGCCATCAACCATATTCTAAGCACGGGGTATTCTTTTTTTTGATTGAAGTATAATCAGTCCTGAATATTCATTGGAAGGACTGCTGCTGAAGCTGAAATTCCAATGCTTTGGCCACCTGATGTGAAGAACTGAGTCACTGGAAAATACCCTGATGCTGGGAAAGATTGAAGGCAAGAGGAGAAGGGGACGACAGAGGATGAGATGGTTGGATGGCATCACTGACTCGATGGACATGAGTTTGAGCAAGCTCCGGGAGTTGGTGATGGACAGGGAGGCCTGGTGTGCTGCAGTCCATGGGGTCGCAAAGAGTTGGAAATGACTGAGTGACTGAACTGATAATTGATTTACAAAATTGTGTTAGCTTCAGGTGTACATCAAAGAGAGTCATGTGTGTGTGTATGTGTGTGTGTGTGTATGTATAAAACTTTTCATTATAGACTATTATAAGATATTAAATATAATTCCCTAGCACTGGGAAATTGGCTAAAGAGTAAAAGAAGACTTTGTACAAAGATAATCCCTGGAAAGGGATATGGAGGGTTTTTCAAATGTTCCAACATGAAGGATGAATTAAATACATTAGAGTGCATCAAATCCAGGAAATACTGCACAGTTCTGAAGGCTATGAAGAACCATGAGGAACTGTCTCTGATGCCAATGGACAGTGGAGATTATAAAAATGTAGAGCCAGGGACTTTTCTGGTGCTCCAGTGATTGAGACTCCACATTGCCAAGGTAGGGTGTGTGAGTTCACACAGCAAACTGATAGGACTGTACAAAACGGTAAAAGTGGATTCGCTGTTTCATTCATTCCATCACTCATGCAACAAATATTGGGTGACATTAGGGCGAAAGAGTTGACTCACTGGAAAAGACTCTGATGCTGGGAGGGATTGGGGGCAGGAGGAGAAGGGGACGACAGAGGATGAGATGGCTGGATGGCATCACTGACTCAATGGACGTGAGTCTCAGTGAACTCCAGGAGTTGGTGATGGACAGGGAGGCCTGGCGTGCTGCGATTCATGGGGTCGCAAAGAGTCGGACACGACTGAGCGACTGAACTGAACTGAACTGAGGGCCTTTTGAGGCTATGGATGGCTTTTTTCTCCCTTATTCTATTTCCCCAGCTTTTAAATTTGGATGTGGCATTTTTATTTTTTAAAAAAGCCAAAACAAACAAAAAACTGAGGCTGATTACTTGTAAAAGCCAAATCATTCTTATAAAGTACTCCCAGTCAGGGTAGATGGCTGAATAGAATCCCAGACTCCATTAAGGATTCTGTTTTTAGCTCTGTTATCAAATTCTGATGTAAAACCAGCTACGACATAATCACAGTCATGAGCAACATTTGTGTTCCATTTTACAATTTTCCTGAGGCATTCATGAGCAATCTTATTTAATCCTCTACAACAACTCTGAGAGATGTTAAGAATTATTAGACTGGGTCAGACCTGTGGTCATTTCTGCTCTGTAGTTTGTTTATCCTTATCTGCGTGGTATTTTCCTACATCAGAGCTCCAACGTACTTTGTCCTTTTAGATATTTAACTCTAAATCCCTTTCAGATGATGCATAAAAACTTTCAATAAGCCTGGTGTCAGCAGAGGTGCCTGGGGAACCTTTCTTGATCTCAGAGCTTGGTGATTTCCCTCCTCCTTGGCTTCTATTCCCCACACACCCCCACCCCCTCCACCTCCACGTTGCTGTTCCAAAATGAAACAGTCTCCTTTAGAAGTTCCTTAATGTCGGGAGGTAGCATGGGGCTGAGAATATCCACAGAGAGACCCCAGCCATCAATAAAAGGCCTCCGAACCACATCGAGGTGTCAAGAAACCTTGGTCTCACTCTGAGCAGCTTTCCCCTTTCTCTCGGCAGCAATTTCGAGTGCAATTTCGCTCAGCTCAGTTCCTTGGTTTCTTTATTACACATTCATGCTTTTGAACAAGTTGGTTTAAAAAAAAAAAAAGTTTAATTTCACTGGTTTAGTCTGCCTCTGTTATTCCTTGTGAAATGAACAGAATATTATAGACAGTGCCAAAATCTTGACGACCCCCTACACCCAATTCCAGTCCCCAGCTCATTTCCAAAGATGACTGCTGTTATCCATCTGGGGTGTCATTTATCGGGCCACCTGCTACTCCACTGCACACATACATATGTCAGCAAAAAATGCACAATAGAGAGTATTGTTATTTTAGATATGTATATTTAGGATAATTACAACAAGCTAGTTATGTCATCTGGCACCTTGTTTACAGTATCTTTTGGATTTCTGTTTTAATCTGAAAATAATGTTGCTGTATAGTGAAGTGACTCAGCAATATGTATACATGTATCCCTCCTTCTTGGACTTCCCTCTCACCCACCCACGTCCCCCGCCCAGGTCGTGTTAGAGCACCAAGCCGGCTTCCTATGCTTTATAACAGATCCCCACTAGCTCTCTATTATGCACTTAGTAATGTGTATATGTCCAATCCTAACCTCCCAGCTAGTCCCGCCCTCCCCTCCCCTTCTGTGTGCACACATCCATTCTCTACTTCTGCGTCTCTATTCCTGCCCTGCAAATAGTTCACCTATACCATTTTCCCAGCTTCCGTACTACTACTACTAAGTTGCTTCAGTCATGTCCTACTCTTGTGACCCCATGGACTGCAGCCCACCAGGCTTCTCCATCCCTGGGATTCTCCAGGCAAGAACACTGGAGTGGGTTGCCATTTCCTTCTCCAATACATGAAAGTGAAAAGTGAAAGTGAAGTCGCTCAGTCGTGTCCAACTCTAGCAACCCCATGGACTGCAGCCCACCAGGCTCCTCCGTCCATGGGATTTTCCAGGCAAGAGTACTGGAGTAGGGTGCCATTGCCTTCTCCCTAGCTTCCATATGTATGTGTTAATATACAATAGTTTTTCTCTTTCTGACTAACTTCACTCTGCATGACAGACTCCAGGTCCATCCACATCTCTACAAGTGACCCACTTTTGTTCTTTTTTGTGGCTGAGTAATATTCCATTGTGTATATGTACCACATCTTTATCCATTCATTTGTCGAAGGACATTTAGGTCACTACCATGTCCTGGCTGTTGTAAATGGTGCTGCTGTAGAAATGTTCACCTGTATTAACATGTTTCTCACTGTGACCTAATATCCCATGGATGACTGCATAGCTGAGTTTGTCGGCTCAGTCCTCTAACACTTGGGTAGCTGGGTTGCTCCCAGTTTTTGCTGTAATGAACCTGTTGTAGTCAACTTCCCATCATCTTGCCTTCCTTTGCACTTGGGTAAGTGTTTCTCTAGGAATATACTGAGAAGATTTGTATGGCAAATGTAAGTATGTCTCAATTCTTAAAATATAATGCCCGAGTGCCTTCCAAAGCCGTCAAGACAATTTCTACTCCCGTCGAGTCCTCGCCAACATTTGAGATCACTGATTTGATTTTTATGCTCTCTCAAATTGATTCTCTCTTTGGTGCCATTGCACTTGATTTTTGAATCATAGTGAGTTTATATCATAGTTTCTAGCACTATCTTTGCTTACTGCCCGTTTTCCAGTCCCAGCTTCTCCATGTGGCCTTCATGCCCACCCTTAATTGCCCCTCCTTTGACCTCTATTCAGATACAGTCTTCCATCTTATGATCAGAATGATCCTAGGGTACTGATTAATTATTTACTCAGTTCGTTTATTTACTTGTGACCCCATGGACTGTAGCCTGCCAGGCTCCTCTGTCCATGGAATTCTCCAGGCAAGAATGCTGGAGTGGGTAGTCATTCCCTTCTCCAGGGAATCTTCCCAACCCAGGGATTGAACCTGGATCTCCTGCATTGTAGGCGGATTCTTTACTGTTTGAGCCACAAGGGAAGCCCCATTTCACAGATATTATGTGAATAACAGGGATGTCCTTTCCCCAAGCACAGACACATTTGAAATGAAGTCATCATCTGTCTTACCCATGGCCTCTTTTTTTGCCAGATCCCATTTTCCCATCACTCCGAAAGGAAATCCAGGTCGTCTTTGCTTAATGCCACGAAGGGATTTAAACAGCATGTTTTGATGCCAGCCACTATTTCTGCTGCTCCAGAAACTCTCATTTCTTGTGCATTGATTTTGAAGGTGATGGTATAGACAGCCTGTCGAGGGAGTTTGCAGCATCCAGATGTTTCATCCTCATCCAGTTACCAGAGTTTTTGGGATTGTGAGATTACAAGGCAATGTTGGGGAAGACACGATGAACACCTGCCACGTAGATGGATCATATTGCACTGCATAGAGTCCTAGTTCCCAGTTGATCCTAACAGATTAATAACACATTCCCACTGCACTCTTGCTCTGTGAGGGCTCTGTCATGGCCAGGTCTCAGAGAATGCAAGAGGGAGTTGAAATGGCTGAGGAAGGAAGAAGGATTAGTTCTGTTCTTGAGCTTCAGGCAACCACAATAATCCATTGTCCTCACTGGTATCTGAGCTATCATCCGACAGCATTCTTTCATTTCGCGAATTTTACTGAGCATCAGCCATGTATCAAGGGCTGTGCTAATCCTGGCGATGCAAAGATAACTGGGAGAAAAAGATGCTGCAGCAGCTGCTTTCAGGAAGGTGACAGTTTAGTGGCTGAGATGGACACTTATCAAATTTTATGAGCAAATGTGAAACTAAAACTGTGTAAGTGAAATAAAAGAGAAAGGCATGGGGCTTAATAGCACCTGGAACAGGGAAGTTGACTTACCAAAGAGCTCAGGAAAGGCTTCTGGAAGGAAGTGCCCACTAAACTGAGAGTTCAATAGGCAAAGTGTTAGTGAAAGAGCTTTTCTAGTAGCAAGAAAAGCAGGTACAAAGGTCCTGGGGTGAGAAGGAATGATGACACCCAAAGAACTGATCAAGGACAGTGGAGGTGGAGCCAGGAGGAGAGGAAGCTTGGGGCAAGATGCATTTGGAAGTTGAGCAAATCCAAGGACTCTGGATTATGTTAAAGATTTGGGATTGTATCCTATGATCAATGGAAAGCTGTTGACAGGTATTAAGTAAGTGAATGTGTGGTGATAGCTTTCCTGGAGGCTCAGTGATAAACAATCCACGTGCCAGTGCAGGAGACTTGAGTTTGATCGAAGGGTTGAGAAGATCTCCTGCAGGAAGAAATGGCAATCCTCTCCAGTCTTCTTGCCTGGGAAATCCCATGGACAGAGGAGACTGGTGGGCTAGAGTTCCTGGGGTCACAAAATAGGCAGGCACAACTTAGAAACTAGACGACAACAACAAATGTGTGGTGATGGGGGGATAAGCTAGTGACTCATTATGGATTTTCAGGAAATGACTGTTGCAATGTAGATAACAGAAATCGTATCATCGTATGCTTCTGAATAGAATCATTTGAAGACTCTTCCTTGCTTTCAGGATGGGATTCAAAATATTTAGCATTATTTTTAGGATTTTTCCCATGATGGCTAATGTCAGCTTTAAATCTGCAAATCAGGAAATGCTGCCTTATCCATCTCATGCTCAGCAATTAAAATGAGACAGCTACTGCTATGATAATGCTGGGTAACAAACAGTCCCCACATCTCAGGGGCTCACAGAAACGAGCATTTTTTGTTTTTTCTCCTTCATGAGTCTGTGAGTTGACTAAGACAGTTCTGTTTCATGCTCTGGACTGGCTACAGGTCTGGTCTACTTGTTCCTTATTCTGAGATACATTAGCTACTTGGATCAGGCTTTTTCTATAATAAATCATGAGAGTATGAGAGGCCAAGTCAAACCACAGAAGCACATTTAAAGCCTCTGCACCTGTAATCTCTACTAATATTTCATTGCTAAAGCAAGCCAACCTCAATGCAGTGGGACATATAGTGTTTCTGGGGAATGCATGGAAAGAGAGGAGAAAGAAGGAAGGATAGAAGAATAATGAGAAAATAATACAATTAACCACACTTGCTCTTACTTAATCATGGTGTATAGAGGTGGTTGAGGGTGGTATTTAAGAATTAAGGTTTAAAGTACAGCTTTGAATCCTGGCTTTGAAACTTCCTAGCTGTTTGAGTCTGGGCAAGTTATTCTCATTCATGCAAAAAAATAAATAAATAAGATAACAGAATCTACCTACATCAGGAGGATTAATTTAGTTAAATATCATTTAATTGAAAACCAGACTTATTTTGAAATTTAGAATTATTTCAATTTTAGAAAGATCATGTGATATACACTCCCTGTAATAAATATATAACATCCCCAATGGGTTCTGGGGCAACAACTGATAACCAGAGTCTTGAATATTCTGCCATGAAATGTGATCATTCACACCAAATGGAAAAACAAAAAGGATAAACATTTTTGTATCACATCAGCTCAGGTTTTTTCACAAAAATTAGTTACAAATGTATTTTGGTTTTCAGAGCATTTTGGATTTTAGGCTTGTGGGGGGAAAGGATAATGGCCAATGTTAGCTTTGAAACATGGCGTATCTGTGGGTGTCTGGGTGTGTGCTGTGCTCTGCTCTTGAAGTTCCTTTCAGGAACTGCCCTAGTGATCCAATAGTCAAGACCCCATGTTCCCATTGCGTGGTCTGGGAATATAGTCTGAGAACAATGCGTGGTCTGGTTTTGATCCCTGGTCAAGGAACTAGATCCCACATGCTGCAACTATAACCCAGAGCAGCCACACACACGCACACACACACACACAAAAAAAAACACCTCAAGTTTTAAAAAATGCCCTCCAGACCCCTCTTCATGGATAAACTCTAGTCCTGCCCTGATCCCAAACATCACCTCATTCTTTGAAAACCTGTTATCTCCCAACCTGGAAATAATTTCTCCTGCTGCTGCCTTATCACTGCATTGAGCGCTCTACCCTCTTGTTCTAATTACTTGTATTGATTCTTGAGTTTAGGGATTGTGTAAAATTCCCGGCACTCCATAAATGTCCTCTAATTCAAATGGTATATACATCCATCACCTAGTCCTTTCTCTCATACCGGATATCAATGACTGGTAGCAGTAGGCACCATTAGCCATGATGGTTATCATTGCTAGTGTCTGTTGAGCATCGCAGGGTGTCAGCCACTGCACTAGGTACTCATCAACTGACTTGATCTTCAGGTCTGTCTGTAGTGATGTTGTTATTAGGTCTGTTTTACAGGTGAAGAAACTGGAACAAAGAAAGATGTACGACTTTGCCAGTTATGAAAAGCCAGAGTCTGACAATGAGAGTATTGAGTTGACAATCAGCCCAAAGACTTTCCATGTCCAGATGGTATTTGTTACTCCCCCTGACTCACAACCACTGAGATACATTGCTTTTCAGAACAGGTATCACCTAGTGAGTTGTTTTTGAGAGAACAAATGAATCTTTTATGTGGACCTTTCTTCCATGGCATCCATGTGTTACAGCCAACCAGAGCCAGATAGAACTTAAAGAGGTGAAAGCAAGTTTTATTTAGGGACCATTGAATTAGGGGAAGAAACTTCAATATGAACTGGGCTCCATTCCCAACACAACAAAAGACAAGTAAGGTTTTAGAGCCAAGAATCAAGGTGGAGGTTAGTGGATGGAAAAATCACTTAAGGAAGCATCAGGGGGAAGTGCCATTCTGGCAAAACTGACTCAACAGGATTCTTACTGAAGACAAACTGGCGTAATAAGATGTCCAGGGGACATCCAATCAGATGTCAAAGGTGGGAGATTTTTGCTAAACTCTTTCTGCAGCATTCTTGCTAAGACTGGAGCCAAGGAGCCAAGGATAGAGCCCAAGATTAGGTCTTATCAACATGGAGCTGTGGGCAACTTGACCCAAGTTTGGTCAAGGAAGGAATCTTGCGCATGGGGATGGTCATCAGAGTCTCCTTGAGTAACCCCAGAGAAACCAGTGCCTTCTAGTGCGTATCCCTTTGGAGGACAATTCTAATGAAGAACTTTTTACAGCCTTACAAAGTACCTTTGTTTTACTGTTGCCAGTGAATTTGAGCTTCTTCCTATGTCATGAGAGAATTTGGAGACAAAGCGAAGATGTTAAGAAAGTCAAGTGAGAGTGTATTTAAGCAAGGATACGCTGTCAGAGGGAGAGCAGGCAGGCAAGCGAAGAGCCACTGCCCTAGATTTCTTTGCCAGGCTGGTTATGAAGGTCATAGAGAAGGGGTGGAATATTCACTGGGGAAGGAAGAGTTTGGGGATCATCTTCCCTGATTTTCATCCCAGCTCCATTTTCCCCAGGGGAGGAGGCATTTTTTTTTTTACCTTACTTTGCTTAGATCAGAAGTGACATAGCATCAGTGCATGATGAGTACTTCTTATCTAAAAGTCTAGTGTATGGTAATGAGAGCGCAATGAGCAAGTTTATCCATACGTTTGGACACAGGAGATGCCTGCCTTTCCCACTTTTCTTTGTCCCCTATGCTACTTTGTCTCTTATCACCCAAAATGGGTGGTTTTCTGTCTGTCTGTAGGTTCCTGCTTCCCTTTGCCTGCCTGTGGCTATTTCCTTTAATCAAAGAAATAGGGAAGACAAAGGCTTTGTGCCCAAGAGTCCCACCGGGCCATGCACAGTGGCCGCCAAATAGGGAACACCTGGCCAATATTGATCATATGTTTAAATGAATAATTGATTAATTGGATGGATGGCCAAGTATGTGGATATATGAATGAATAAATGGATGGATGACCAGATGCATAAACGAATGAATGATGACTATCAAATTTCTTGGTTTGATGCTGTATGAATTCCACTACTCTTTGCCTGAAATGTTTGCTTTAAAACATTTTTTTCCTTATGTAAATACTTTTAAAAATTATATTGAAGTACCATTGATTCACAATACTATATTGGTTTCAGGTGTACAGCATAGTGATTCAATATTTTTATAGATTATACTCCATTTAAAGTTATTACAAAATAATTGGTTTATTTCCTTGTTCTGCCCAATATCCTTGTTGCTTGTCTACTTTACACATAATAGTTTGTATTTCTTCACCCCATACCCTGACCTTGCTCATTCCCCCTTTGATATGTTGATGTTTAACCCAGTTCTGTTGGGTCATTTCAAACTTATCCCAGTCAATGGTTGTTGAGGCATTGTAAGCCAAAGAAGGCTAAGATCCAGACTGACACCTTCAAGCTGCATTCCTGAGCCCAGCAGGTAAAAGGGCATGGACTTTGGAGTCAACAGTCCTGCTCAGCATGATGCATTGATCAGCTGAGCTCTGGTTCCTTCATCTGCAAATAAGTGCAGTAAAACCCACCTCCTGGTGTTGTCTTGAAGATTAAGTAAAATCATACATGTGATGCCTCTTGACCCAAGCCCAGCTTGAGGAAAGGTCCTCCACCATGCCTGCTTTGATCACGCTTGCCATTATTACTGAAAACACGCCTATGGATCAACTCCTTTGCCCACCCCCACCCCCCAGGAGGCACTGCTTGTCCTGAGCAGCACGTGGCCTCCAGCACAAGTTGCTTTTGTAGGAAGCTCGGATTCTATACAAGGGGCATCCCATTGAGTCTTCTAATTAATCCCTCCCTCTGTAAGGTTGAAGCCCACCTGCTGCTAAGACAGAGGCCTTCCAGCATCACTTGGTTCTGAGTAGCACTGGAAGCTGAGAGGGGATTTAGGTTAGAGATTGATGTCAGTGGTTCATGTTCCTAGATAAGGCCTGAAGCAGTGAATATGCAGCAGACCAACTTGGAGCCACTGCCAGTCTTTCCAGGGGCAAAGCTGACTGTGCTTCAAGTCTCTGCTTATCCTAGGCAGGATCCACAGTGCTTAGACACCTCAGGTAACCCTGCATGTGAATCCCTGCTACATGCTGAGGGACATTGGCAAGACACTTAACCTCTCTGAGTTTGGGTTTCCTTACCTATGAAGTGGGGATAATAATACATTCCTGTGTCATGACAGTGATATGCAGCAATAGAACACTAGCCTGCTAATCCCAGGAATTGTCATGTGGTACTACGCCCCCAATGGCAACTTATAAAAAGTTCAATCTGCTTAGCGAGGCTATGTGGGCTCTTTCTATATGAGTTCTACTTTCAATTCTAGTCTTCAGGTTGCAGGCTAACCTTGAAATTAGACCTTGAACTTGAGGTGGGAACTTGACATGCTGACCCCATGGGCAGACATATCCACAAAGGAGATTCAGACATTTGATTGGCAGTTGGACAAGATCGTATCTTAAATCCTGGTGTGACTCTTTTCAAGCTTTTAACCCTCTCTCTTACTCAGTTTCTTCATTTGTAAAATGGAAATAATATTTGTACTTACCTCAAATGCTCTCATGAGGCTTTGACTGCAAAAGCATGGCAGGTACTCAACCCTGTGCCTGGCACACAAAAAGAGCTAAAATGTGTATTATTATTATTATCTGCATTTAAAAACTGTTATTCTCAGTCTCTTTCTTCCTGGCTGTGAGACTGAGGGCAGGCTATCCTGTGTATCAAAGCCTTCGCTTTTTCTTTAAAATGTTGTCAATAGTGAAAACTACCTTCTGGAGTGATTGGGAGTTTAAATGTCTTCAGACAGTGGATTTGTTGCATGTGGTAAGCGTGTGGGGGATGTTTTCTTAAACTGCCGCATTTCCCTGCATCCCTGATATTCTTTGTGGCTTTCGTCCCTGGACCACTCACTTGTCATTAGGCACATGTCATCCCACATCTTTTTAATGCACCTTCATTAGGGCTTCCCTGCTGGCCCAGTGATAAAGATTCTGCCTACCAATGCAGGAGACATGGATTTGACCCTGGGTTGGGAAGATTCACTGGAGAAGGAAGTGGCAACTCACTCCAGGGTTCTTTCCTGGGAAATCCCATGTACAGAGGAGCCTGGTGGGCTACAGGCCAAAAGAGTCACACATGACTTAGTGACGAAACAACAACAATGCCATATCCTTTTAGTGCACTTGTCGTGCCTCTTTATGAATCATCTGAGCCCTTTGAGGTCTGGGGTCTTGTATGCCACTTGAAGGTGAGGGTGGGATGATTGGAGAGAATAGCACTGAAACATGTATATTACCATATGTGGAACAGATCGCCAGTCCAGGTTCGATGCATGAGACAGGGTGCTCAGGGCTGGTGTACTGGGATGACCCTGAGGGATGGGATGGGGAGGGAGGCGGGAGGGGGGTTCAGGATGGGGAACACATGTACACCTATGGCTGATTCATGTCAATGTATGGCAAAAACCACTACAATATTGTAAAGTAATTAGCCTCCAATTAAATCAATAAATAAATTTTAAAAATAAAATAAAATGAAGGTGAAGGAAAAACCAGCTTGAGTGATTTTAATATACAAATTGTATCCTGGCATGGTTTGCTGTAGCTAAGTTCTGGCTTTTCTCCCAGGATTGGAGAGATCAAGTAAGTTCCGCTTAGACCGTGTTGGGGAGCAGGTGGGGAGGCAGGCACCAAGGTGTTTGTGAAATGCTATTTATGGTTGATCAGGAACCCAGACACCTGCTCATGGGTCCTCAGCTGACACTACAACAAGGTTCTGCCTTTCCTGTCCCCTGGACACTGACAGGCTGGCTTATTTGAACCCTTTTACCCCTTATTTCTTAGTAATAGAATGCACTATCTCACAGGAAATGAACCTCCCAGCTTCCTTCATTACCCAAAGAAGCCATGTAGATTCTGGTCAATGGGGTATAAACAAAAGTATCCAATGGAATTCCCAGGAAATTTTGTTTAAAGGGAGGGGCGTATCTCTTTTCACTGTTTCTTCCTTCCTAGCTGGCTGAAATGTGGATGAAATGGATGGAGCATGTGACCATTTTAAGCCATGTCTTAGATGAGATTCTCCCATAAGAGTAGATTCTATCAGAAATTTGAGAGTGAGTTAATGTGCCGAGTGATCCCAGGAAACACTGATAGGGGATGGGAAAGTGAAACAGGAGGGAAGGAAGCTAGTGTATGGTGTGTCCATGAACCAATTATGCTGGGTCATCCTACTGGAAAACTCAGGGAAACTGGGAAGCACATGCATCAGAGGCCTTCTGCATGAACGGTGGGGGAGCTGGGGTATTAATACACCAACACCTGTCTGCCATTGATTGAGAATCTCAGACGCTTGCAGTCACGAACTGTTAGCGTGTTTGAAATATCGAATGCTTTTGGGATACAGAGGCACTGGCAACAACTGCTCTAGACCAAGAGGTTGAGTGAGCAAAGTCCAAGAAGGTGCCTTGGTTCCTGCTGATGGTGGTGCCATCACACCAGGCTTGGACAGCTGACCTCTAGAGTTTAGGTCAAAGAAAACCCTCTATCTTGTTTAAGCCATTGTTGGATTTTCAATCATTCACAGCCAAACCTAATACTAAATGATGCATTAAATAATGGTGATGATGATTAAGATGGTCATAAAGATAGCTACCACATATTGTTGTTCGGTTGCTAAATCATGTCTTACTCTTTGTGACCCCATGAACTGCAGCATGCCATACTTCCCTGTCCTTCACAATCTCTTGGAGTTTGCTCAAACTTGTGTCCGTTGAGTCAGTGATGTCATCCAACCATCTCATCCTCTGTCTTCCCCTTCTCCTCTTGCCGTCAATCTTTCCCAGCACCAGGATCTGTTTCAATGAGTCACCTCAATGAATTGGCTCTTCACGTCAGGTGGTGAAGCTTCAGCACCATATTACAGTCTGTTTGTTATTGTTGACTCAGTCCCTCCCCTCGCCACACAAAGTTATAAGACCTTTTCTGACCTGTTTCATGCCCAGTACCTAGTAGGGTGTTTGATACCTAGCAAGCATTCCAAAAATATTTATTGAATGGAGGAATAACTGAGAAAAAATGAAAGGAAAAGTCAAGATTTCAATCCTGATCAGTCTGTTTCCAGTTCCCCAGCTTTTTTTTTTTGTTTGTTTTATTTTAATATTTGTTTGGCTGTGCTGGGTCTTACTTGTGGCACATGGGATCTATTTACTCAACCAGGAATCAAACCTAGTGGGGATGGGTTAGCCCCCGGACCACCAGGGAAGTCCCTCCAGTTCTTCAGGTTTTAGTCCCTGGGCTATGGTAAAAAGTTTAGAAATCTTATTCTATAAATGATTGAAGTATAATACCTGAGAGCCCGAGTCTTGGCAAAGACAGAAACCTGGGATGGGATGAAGCTGTGAACGTGCTTATAAAATAGATCATTTTCATAAAAAGTCAGCATGAGGAGCTGAGTCCGCGGCTCATAGCAAAGGACAGGATCAGCTCTTCTCCTAGGAAGTCTGTAAGGCCCAGGCCAGACCAGGTAATGGCTGGTCCCCATGAAAGGGACTCAGAACAAGGTATTTCTGGAAAGCCTAGTCCTTCCCTCCCTTGCCAGTCAAAGCTCCTCTTGTTGATCTGCTGAACCTGTGACCAGTTAACCTTGTAGGTACCCCTGGCCCCCCCAGCAGTTGTTCAAACACAGGCTGGTTGGCCAATGGTCATGGATGTTGTAGAGGGCCATGGCACTGACCCGAGAGACTAGACAAGACAAGCTCCACACACTGTCCGAAAGTTGTAATGAGCTTTGTCTGCAACTTCATAGCCTTCAGAATGCATTTCCAGTCCACCATGGGCAAACATCCTTTCTTTCTTCGTGCCAGTGTTCATTTACTGATGGTTTTCCCCTAGGAAACCCATACAAGCCTAGAGTTGTGAGCAATTGCCTTTGCTGTGAGCATTTACAATGCATTTCCCACTAGGAATCTTTACAATGGCTCTGTAAATAGATGAGTATGCAAAGTATATTTATCTCCTGTTCAGGCATCCCTCTAGTCCCTGGACTCAAAGAGTTTGCCCACAGGCTGTCTAGTGATAGAAATATTCCCAAGGAGCTGTTTTTTTTTTTTTTTTTCCTTCTAGTTTTATCAAGGAATAATTGACATACATCAGTGTGTAAGTTTCATGTGTAAGCATGATAATGGTTTGATTTACATATATTGTGAAATGATTACCATGGTAAGTTTAGTTAACATCCATCATCTCATATAGGTACACTAAAAAGAAAAAAAATACCAGTCTTCCTGGGATGAGAACTCGTAGTATATGTAGTCCTACACACGAGTTCCATTCTGAGAGCAAGATCTAGAGTCTAATTTGTTTGTAAGTACCGCCTGCAATGCAAGAGACATGGGTTTGATTCCTGGGTTGGGAAGATCCCCTGGAGGAGGACATGGCAACCCACTCCAATATTCTTGCTTTGAGAATCCCATGGGTAGAGGAGCCCAATGGAGTATAGTCCATAGTGTTGCAAAGAATTGAACACAACTGAGCAACTAACACTTTCACACTTATTTACCTTATACGTGGAAATTTATACCTTTTGACTACCTTACTCCGATTTCCCCTCTTTCACCCCCTGCAGCTGTCTTTTTCTTTGAGTTTGGTGGTGGTTTTGTTTTTAGATTCTGCATATAAGTGAAGAACATAGAGTATTTGTCTTCTTCTGTCTGATTTTTTCACTCCCAGGGCACTTCTAATGAGATAATGTCATTTAATGTATTTATTCAACAGCATTTATTTGAGTGATTAGTATGTGTTAGGCACTGGATAGCAGAAGATGATACCAGCAGGAATAAGATGAGTGGGACTGTAATAATACCTTAGTTTAATAATAAACTTAGGTAATAATAAACTTAGTAATAAACTTAGTTTAATAATAAACTAAGTGGTACTATAGTTTGCAGTGTCTTGGGGGAAAACAGATGCAATTATATTAAAATGACATATGTACTTTAAGGTGTCGAATAAAGAAAAGTATAACCAAGTTCATCTGGAGGGGTTGGAGAAGCGGCAACCCACCTATGCTCCCCTAGCACTAAACTTTTTTCCACCCTTCACACAGTCCCATCCTTTTGTTCACATTGATGCCTCTGCCTAGATGCATTATCTTGTCTACTGTTCTTGACAAAATCTTATTCATATTTGGAGGCTGTGGCAGAACTGTGTTGGTAGTGTACCCAAAAGTTGCTCTCCTTTTCTCCATGTTTATCCAATCCTATCTGGGGAGAAAGGGCAACATTTCTGGGAGGTCAGGACATGGTGATAAAACTTGGTTGATCTAAGCCAGCATGGTAGCCCATTTGGTTAAGTAATTCATCACACAGTACATTATATGTATTATTATTATTGATAGTGGTAGTAAAGGTTTCATTGCAACAACATACTTACTTGGAGGCATGGACAACAAAAATATTTCTTAGTCTAATGCAGAGTTGGTCCAGTGACTGAGAAATATCATCCAGTGTGAGGGTTCTGCCTGGGTCTCCAATCTGCTTCCCTCTGGGATGGCTGGCTTGTTGCCTCACGGTCTTTTGATGCCCACCCCAAGTTGGAACATCACATTCTCTCAAAACCATGCTCATGGCATGAAGTAGAGACAGGTCACCTCCCTGTTTCCTTTTTCATGGAATCAAACTCTTCCTGGGGCTTCCCAGGTAGCACAGTGGTGAGGAATCCACCTGCCAATGCAGGAGATACAAGAGACACAAGTTTGATCGTTGTTCGTTTGATCGTCAGGAAGATCCCCTGGAGTAGGAAATGGCAACCCACTCCAGTATTCTTGCCTGGGAAATTCCATAGACAGAGAAGCCTGGTGGGCTGTACAGTCCATGGGGTTGCAAAGAGTCGGACATGGCTAGGCAACTGAGCACACACACACAAGCACACCCAAACCCTTCCTAGAACCCAACAATGAAGTCTCCCTGGCCAGTTTCCCCACCCGACTCCCTCACCTTAGAACTAAGCGGCGTGAAGAGGAAATGGCAAGGCCAGAGTATGAAAGATTTTAATTTCCTGTGGATGCCTTCCAGGAGCAAGAGATAGTATGATTCAGTTCAGTTCAGTCGCTTAGTCCTGTCTGACTCCTTGTGACCCCATGAATCGCAGCACGCCAGGCTAAGTTTGTCTTAAAAAGTGAAAAAAAAAAAAAAAGGACAAGGGATCTGATTTAAGTGTGAGATTGGTGGTGGATCTGGGTGAAACTGGAGACAAGGAGGCTATGGCAGTATTTCTGTAGAGAGACCATCAGAGCCCACACGGGGCTAGTGTTGGTGAGGATGGGAGATCAGAGAATGAGGGGTCTGGAGTGTTCTGTGGTCAGAGCTGGCCAGGATTCCCAACACTGGCTCTCCTACAGATCTCCTCCTCCACCCTGACTCCTCCTTTGGGGAGGAAACCCTCTTGTGCCTCAGTCATACTGCACCTCACCACCTTGAGCCCCTTCCCCTGCATCTTCTCTCAGAAAGGCCAGAAAAGGAAAGTAATTGACTCGATCTGGGGCGATAAGCATGTGACTGCAGGGATCTGTTTAATTAAATTTTATCTGCAGCTGTGTAGCCCATGAAAAATCAGCGAACCTTCCACAGCCCTCTTAACACCAGCACTTTATGTCGCCAAACAACTGCGTGAAGGAAGAGAGCTCGTCGTTTGGCTCAGTTCAGTGTTTTCTGGGAGCTGCTGTGAATTCTGAGATGCAGGTAGCTGTGGAGACAGATGGAGTCTATCGGAGCCGCCTTCTGTGTGCAGTCAGGCAGCATCACTGCAGGTGTGTTGGCTGCGGGCTAGACAGAGCACAGCCTGGTTCAAAGTCACAGTCCAGTTCTTTCTGCGAGGAATCTTTGCATGCCTACTATGTGCCAGGGCTTCCCAGGTGGCACTAGTGGTAAAGAATCCACCTGCCAATGCAAGAGATGTAAGAGATGCAGGTTCGATCCCTGGGTCAGGAAGATCCCCTGGAGAAGGGCATGGCAACCCACTCCAATATTCTTGCCTGAAAAATCCCATGGACAGAGGAGCCTGGTGGGCTATAGTTTGTTAGGTTGCAAAGAGTCAGACACAACTGAAGCTATTTAACACACATGTGACAGGCACCATTCTGGACTCTGGGTACTCCACAGGGAGCAAGTCCTAGAGAGTCAAATTAGGGAGAGACCCCGAAAGAGACCATAGTCAATGTTCGGAATAATAACCACTCTGATGGGACATAAGCCATGGGCAGTCTTGGCTATCTTAGCTGCCAAACTACCTCCAAATTTAGTGGCTTCAGTGACAATCATGCTTTGGTTTATGATTCTGCAAATCGAGCAGAAGGCAGTTAGGAAGATTTTTCTTTGATCTGTGCGGCATCAGCTGAGCCAGCTTATTGGAGCTGCAGGAGATGCTTCTAAGATGGTCTCTCTCATAAGGTGGGCAGATCAGTGCTAGCTCTTCACTGGAGCTGACTGTAACCGGGCAGTGCCCTCCACATGGCTTCCATGATGTGTTTCCTGCCCCCAAGAAATAATAAAAATGAGACTTAATAATAACTACACAGAATATGGGCTTCTCTTGTGGCTCAGCTGGTAAAGAATCTGCCTGCAATGAGGGAGACGTGGGTTCGATTCCTGAGTTGGGAAGATCCCCTGGAGGAGGGAATGGCAATCCACTGCAGTATTCTGGCCTGGAGAATTCCATGGGATTGTAAAGACTTGGACAGGACTGAGCAGCTTTTGCTCACACAGTATATGGGCTTCCTAGGTGGTGGTAGCGGTAAAGAACCCACTTGCCAATGCAGGAGACGTAAACAGATGTCAGTTCATTCGCTGAGTCAGGAAGAGGAGGGCATGGCAACCCACTCCAGTGTTCTTGCCAGGAGAATCCCCATGGACAGAGGAGCCTGGGGGGCTACAGTCTGTAGGGTCGCAGAGAGTTGGACATGACTGAAGCACCTGAGCACGCAAGCAAACACACGGGATATGTTTCTTACCTAGGAGAAGGGCGATATGTCTGTGTACACTGCCTTTTTTCACTCAGCTTAGTCTTCATTCAAACCTAGGAGTCCAAAGCTATATTTTATTGAATTATTTGAGCAATCTGGTGAGATAAATGTCTATTATTAAAAAGGAATAAGTTGATGCACGGATTATGTGACTTACGTCTGGTCACACGGGAGTAAATGAAAGAGTTAGACAAAGAACTTGTTTTCTTTGACTTAAAAAGTTCGTGACATTAACTTTCTGGCTGTGCCTCCTCTGTGCTCCCAATTATATATGCATATTTGCTCGGTAAAGTGTGAAAGAGATTTGCAAGATATGATGGTAGTGCTATTTAGAAAATAAAACTCATTAGGCTTTAAGATAATTTGCAAGGTTATTGGTCACTAATTCTCTCTTTAGCCGGGTGTGATTGTAGTATGAGATTATAAAAAGAAGGTAATTACAGAAAAATGACTCTTGAACACACTCAGTAGCATCTTCTGGTGTGGGTAGCTCTCGTGTACACCCAGGGAAGACAAAAGGTAGAGACTCATGAATTTTATTCCCAAATATCCAGGAAAAAGGAGAGATTTTCCCCTGTGTTGCAAGTGTTGGAACTGGTGCAAGATGATGTCTGTCCTGGAAAATGTAAAGAGGGCCACAAAAACATGAACATGATTAGAAAGAAAAAAAAAAAAAAACCAAAAGAGCACAAATTTTAGAGCTCAGTAAATGAGTTCAGTCTTAGCTCTACCAGTCACTGGGTTTTGATCTTGAACATATTGTGTGTCCTTTTTTTTTTTTGCCTCAGCGTTCTCATCTGTAAAGTGGACATGATAAGAGTCTCTACCTATTTTCATCAGTCAACAGTTCATGCTAGCTTCCCATGAAAACAAAAAAGAAAAAAAGAAAAACAACAACAGAAAAAGAAAACAAACGCATATTGGTGCCTTCCCACAGTAAACATTTCTTCCTCGTACAGACCGATGAGGGTCTCATATCTTTCCAGGAGGGCTCTCCGCAAAGTAGTGATTCGGGGCTCCAGCTGTGCCCATCATCTGGTTCTACTGCTCTGGAGTTCCTGGCCCTGAAATCCAGGCTGGAAAAACATGGGGAAGGCAATATGGACACTGAGCACCTCAGTTCAGTTCAGTCGCTCAGTGATGTCCAACTCTTTGTAACCCCATGAATCACAGCACGCCAGGCCTCCCTGTCCATCACCAACTCCCAGAGTTCACTCAGACTCATGTCCATCGAGTCAGTGATGCCATCCAGCCATCTCATCCTCTGTCGTCCCCTTCTCCTTCTGCTCCCAATCCCTCCCAGCATCCGAGTCTTTTCCAATGAGTCAACTCTTCGCATGAGGTGGCCAAAGTACTGGAGTTTCAGCTTTAGCATCATTCCTTCCAAAGAAATCCCAGGGCTGATCTCCTTCAGAATGGACTGGTTGGATGTCCTTGCAGTCCAAGGGACTCTCAAGAGTCTTCTCCAACACCACAGTTCAAAAGCACCTCAGCCTGGAGCAAAACACATTGTCCTACTCCATTCAGAATGAGATGTGTGGCTGACCAAACCAAGGAGGGCTGGGAGATGTGGAGGAGGTGATGGTGAACCCTAAAAATGTCTCCCACGCTGTCTCACATGGTTGCTATGACTAAATCAGTTAACATGTGTACGACCACTTAGAACACTGTCCAGCATGGAATAAGCACTCAGTAGATACTGTGACTACTGCTGCTGCTGCTGCTAAGTCGCTTCAGTCGTGTCTGACTCTGTGCAACCCCATAGACGGCAGCCCACTAGGCTCTTCTGTCCCTGGGATTCTCCAGGAAAGAATACTGGAGTGGATTGCCATTTCCTTCTCCAATGCATTAAAGTGAAAAGTGAAAGTGAAGTCGCTCAGTCGTGTCCGACTCCTAGCGACCTCGTGGACTGCAGCCTACCAGGCTCCTCCGTCCATGGGATTTTCCAGGCAAGAGTACTGGAGTGGGGTGCCTACAGCCGCTGTTATTCCTCAACCCTCCTCCTCCCACCTAAGATGCAGAGAAAAGTGTAGTTCTAGCAAAGCAGGGAGGAAGCCAGGGAGAAATTCCGGGGCAGCGTTAGCAAGAGGAATAAAGATCAGGTGTGCTCTATAAAGCAAATGTGGACTTCTGAACAAATGCAGAATCCCTTACTTGATATTACACTGGCGTCGTCCCTGTACCCCAAGTTGCAAGCAAAGACATGCAGCACAGTCTGAATCTTCAGCTGCCAGATTTCATTCATTTACCATGAAGCAGTGCCCTTCCCCAGGCCAGGCTGACCACGTCTGCCCTTCCTTGCCAGTTCAGGTTCTTCGTGCTCCTGCTTGTATGTCCATGCCTGTACAAGTTCACCTCTGCCAGCTTCTAGACTTTCTGTGTATGCGTGCTAAGTCGCTTCAGTTGTGTCCAGCTCTTTGCGATCTTATGGACTGTAGCCTGCTTGGCTCCTCTGTCCGTGGGATTCTCCAGGCGAGAATATTGGAGTGGCTTACGATGCCCTCCTCCAGGGGATCTTCCCATCCCCGGGATCGAACCCAAGTTTCTTATATCTCCTGCATTGGCAGGTGGGTTCCTTACCACTAGCGCCACCCAGGAAGCCCCTAGACGTTCCACCGCCTCCTTAATTAGTGTCTAAGATGGACTCTCTGAAGTGCTGCCCCCTGTGGACAATCTTGGCATATTTTACAGCCCAGGAATATCAGGACTATTCCCACCATGTTCTGATAAAACAAACCTCAGCCAGTTATAGGTCCAGCTAGACCTCAGGCCTGCCCTTCTGACTTCCATCCAGGGATGCTGTTATTATCTCTGCCTGCCCTATGAATTTCCCTACCTGGACAGACCGAATATCTTCAGTGATTCTGACACTCCAGTATGTACTCCCATAGGGATTTCATCAGCATTTTATTCTGGAAATCATCAAAGAGTTTAGTGCTGTAATGCTGGAGGCAATCATCCTTCCATTTTAGCCCTACATCCCCATCCTTTGCAGACCTGAGGTCTTTCAACTGAGTCAGGACAGCTGTGCTAGGGAGCTGCTGGCTGGTGGTGGCGGGGAGGAGCTGGTGAGGTGACTCGGTGGGCTTTGTAGACAGCATTTAAAGGATGCTCTTGAATATGGACCACTCAGCACGATTAAAGAACCTTGAGAAAAAAATATGTCACACATCTCCTCATCATGAAATTACATACAGCATTGGGTACTTACCATGTGATAGATACTGTTTTAAGTGCTTGATGTGTTTTGAATGATACAGTGCTTATTGTAGCCCTATGATGCCCCATTTTGTGGAAGAGGAAAGTGAGGCATATTAAATACCTGTCCAGAATCCCACAGCTAGGAAATCGTAGAGTGGTTTTGATCACGGGCAACCTGATTCCAGAACCTGCACTCTTAATCCCTTGGGTTCTGCCACTCAGTAAGGATAATTAGTACAACACTTCTTACTCATTCCAGTTTCAGCCCAGAAGTAAATATTTCCCCTATTACTTCAATCCTCACATACCTGTCACCTCTCTGCCTGTCATTTTATGTAGCATTAGCTTATCAACATTACTTTGTGTTACCAGTTATCTTGATGATAATACATTATCACATGACATGATGTTCCGTATATATCACTTTCCTTAACCATTTATTAATTTTGTTTCAGTTATTCCACAAACATTTAAAAGTAGCTACTGTGTGCCGGGCCATAGGCTAAGCACTAGTTAACATAAAAATGAATTGGGCAGAGTCTCTATTCTAAAGGCATTGACAGGGTCACCGGGGACATCATAACAGATAAAAGAATGTGGTGAATCTGTATTAAACACTAATTCCCCATCCTCCCTGCCCACTCCACCCCCAGCCCCTGGCAACTACCAGTGTACTTTCTGACTCTATGAATTTGACTACTCTAGGTACCTCGTATAAGTGGAGTCAAACGGTGTTTATATATTGGAATGCATTTTTAAGGTTAACCTAACATATGTCCTACAAACAGATTGCACTTCATTTTTTCCTCCTCCCTGTGCTGCACAGAAGGCGCTCACCAGTCATCTACTTCACATGAAGTACTGTACATGCTTCAATCCCGATCCCCAATGTTGGGAAGCCCAGTACAAAATAGCCGGTTGGAGGAAGTCCTTGGGAAAATGGCGAAGGGCCAGAAATACCCCGGCTTGATGTACCCGGGCAGAAAAACATCTCCTGCCTTTGGTTATGCCCAGAGCCAAGATTTAATAATAAATATTAAGGATGTTGCTTAAGAAAACAGGTTATGGTATAAGCTCATGGGTCACTTAGAGTGTGCTGTCCTTGAAATATTTTTATTGATTAGGTGTTAACCCCGTACGCGCTTTGCTGGCTGTATACTCTAAGCTCTTTGTTCCTACTTCTATAAAAAGGCTTGACTGCAGAAATAAACTTGTCAGTCCTTGCAAGAGACTGTCCAAGTGTCCTTCTTTCAGGTTCGTTGCTTCCAAGTCCTGGGCAGAAAATCCCCAACACCCAATCCATCCCAACCCCTCCCCGCTTGATGTCCATAGGAAGGTGAAAAATCGGGGAGATAGGTGATGGTGAGAGTTGCACAATAATGAGAGTGTACTTAGTGTCACTGAACTGCACAGTTAAATATGGTGAAAACAGTATGTTTTATATGATGTACCTTTTCCTACAGTAAAATAAAAACATTCAAAAAGGGTGATAGGTTTAACTCAAGAGATATGTACCAAGTATTCTGTGTATGAAAGGGGTTGGAGAACTGGAGGTGGGAGGACCCCCACCCTGCATGTCTGGGAGGTCAGCTGCTCTTAGTGGAGGAGCCGGGGGGTGTGGCGGGATGCTATCTTGAGCATCCTGGATCCTCGGGGGAGGCAAGTCCACTCATGAAGCTGTGAGCAGATGGACTCTGCTGCCTCCAGGGCTGGACTGCTTCCACACACTGATGTTAACAGTCAGGACAGGTAGTGTGAATTCCCAGCTTGGGATGTTTCATGCCCAGGAGTTATTGAGTCCACAGGCTTGTGCACTTCCTTCTGTGGATAACTCTGACCCTCGCGCTTAGGGGCTCCACCACGGTCTTGTGCAAAACTCTCCCTTGCAAATCCTTTCCTTTTCATCATGCCTGCATCTTCAAATATGTTGCTAACTGAAACATTTCCTCCTCACTCTCCACACCACGCTCACTTAGCTAGACTGACTTGAGGCATTTTATTCTTTATCCTGGATCATAATGAACAAAATACTGGCTTAGCCAAAAAGTTCATTCAGTTTTTTTTCCATAAGATGCTATAGAAAAACCTGAATGAACTTTTTTGCCAACCCAATATTTACAGATATACTTGATTATGCTTCCCTGGTGGTCCGGTGGTAAAGAATTCACCTACCAGTGTAGAAGACGTGGATTTGATCCTGGGTTGGGGAGATCCCCTGGAGAAGGAAATGGCAACCTACTCCAGTATTCTTGCCCAGGAAACGCCATGGACAAAGGAGCCCAGTGGGCAACAGTCCATGGGATCGCAAGAGTTAGACACAACTTAGCAACTAAACAATAACAACAAATACTTGATTATAAGTGCTTCCCTTGTACATGTTATTTAATATTATGTCTTTATTTTGAAAAGTGGTAGCTAGCATTTCCTGAGTGCCTCCTGGGTACTATGGTACTATTCTAAGTGACCTGTCCAGAGGATCTCATTTAATCTTCATGTGTGCTCATACTAAGGCACTTCAGTCGTGTCCAACTCTCTGCGACGTCGTGGACTATAGTCTGCCAGGTTCCTCTCTCTATGGGAATTCTTCAGGCAAGAATACTGGAGTGTGTTGCCATGCCCTTCTCCAGGGGATCTTCCTGATGCAGGGATTAAATCCGCATCTCTTCCATCTCCTGCATTTGCAGGGCAGGTTCTTTACCATGAGCACCACCTGGGAAGCCCCTTAATCTTCAAAGTTCTCTATTGAGATGGCAGGGTTATTATACCCATTTTACAGAGGAAGGAGCAAAGGTTGAGGGAAGCTAAGGGACATGTTCAGGGTCACACAAGGATCACATACTAGAGCTGGGTATTTGAATTTATGCAGTTGTGACTTAAGTGTCTGCATGCTTAACCACTGTGCTGTATGTCTCTTTACAGTGTGTGATAATGTTATAATTCTTCCCTACTAGAAGGCTGGTGGGACCAGTATATTTGTCAGGAATGAACCTATGAAACCATGCTCTGACTCCTGGCAGAGCTGAATGGAGTGGCTCTGTCAAGGCTGTACTCAGGTTCAAGCCATCTCCTCCCTGGGAGACTGTACCTTGTATCCCACCCGCAGCCTTGGACCTGGGGTGCTCTGTAGCCGGCCACTGGATCTCTGTCTTTCTGATAGCATGTGCCCCTGCAGGTATGGGCCACCGGCTGGGGCAGGTTGATGTTTGACGAGGGAATGACCACATGATGAATATCTGAAAGTTCCAGTGAAATTGCACATTGAGTAGAAGTGAGAATTACATCAGAGTGTCCTCCCGCTCTGCTCTGGGAAGGTGGAGATGGCTGGCAGGGAGATGGGGTTGCAACACACATCCTTGCCCAGTTCTTCCTGAATATGAAATGGTGCTGGTGGGCAGTGAAGGAGGGGAGAGATGTCCCTGGAGCATGTTGCCTGGAGCCCTGTAGAAGAAAAGCTCATGGGCCTCCAATTCTGAAATAAAGTGTCTGGCAGAAACAGACAGTACACTACCTAACTTTAAATCTGTTCAGAATGTTCTAGAACAGTGATTCTCGAATGTGGTTCCTGGACCTGCAACCTTAGCATTTACCAGGAGCTTGCTAGAAACAGCTTCTGGGCACCTCCCCAGACCTGCTGATTCAGAAACTCTAGGAATGAATCCCAGAAATCTGAGCTATAACAAGTCCTCTAGATGATTCTGGGGCAAGTTCAAGCATGAGGACTGCTGGTCCAGAGCAAGAAATATGTTTTATAGTTATTTTAAAATCAGACATTTGAAATAATATTTTACTTTTATGATATAAAAAGTAAAATATTCTTTTAGAAAAATTGTGTCATTTAATCACTAAGTCGTGTCAGACTCTTTGTGACTCCATGGGACTGTAGCCCACCAGGCTCTTCTGTCCATGAGATTTCCCAGGCAAGAATACTGGAGTGGGTTGCCATTTTCTTCTCCAGGGTATCTTTCCAACCCAGGAGTCAAACCCATATCTCCTGCATTGGCAGGCAGATTCTTCATCACTAAGTCTCCAGGGAAGGCCTTTTAGAAAAAATAGGAATTGAAAAAGAAAACTTGCCCATCAATCTTATCTCTTAGTAGGAGATAACCATTATGAGTGTTTCTTTTGAGACTTTTCTTGATTCAGATCATAATAAGGGTATCACCGGTTTGCCCTAATTTCAGTGAGTTCATCTGAGAATCACCTCCTGGACTCAGGTGAGAAGGGAAAGAAGATAAGGTTGAGACATCTGACCCTGATAGGGTTGGGAGCCTCTGGGGGGAGTTTGTGGCTGTGAGCCTCTGTGCCTGCCCTGGGGTAGGCCTGGGGCCAGGGGAGGCTGCCCTAGAGGCAGTGACCGTCTGCTGCTCTAATCTGCCTGTGAATATGGTACATGCTTTATCATCCCTGTTAGATGGGATAAGATTTATGTCAGCTCAGAAATCATCCCAATGATCAAAATATGTGGCTGTCAGAAGGAAGAGAGATTAATCTCTCAGCGATTATAGAAGTGGGAGGCTCTTTCAGGGGATGGAGGCTGGATGGGGCAGATTTTAACAGGTTCAGGAAGCAATCCAACAATCAGAACTGGAAGGGTTGCCTGATGAAGTGGAGGGCTCATGGCCTGAGACCTGAGGATGCTGGTGCCTGGGCAGTGTGCAGGTGCCCGGGGCCTGCAGGTGTGCTCTGTGTGGCTGGTGCCGCCCCAACATTTTAAAATCTAGAAATTTCCCAACTCTGGAAAAGCAAGATGTCTGGAAGCACAGTAGCCATCTCCTCTGCAGGCTTCCAGCAGCGGAAGATGGACAGGGACTGCCCTTCCAGATGAGGCTTGAACATTCCAATTCCCCGTCACCCCTACTTATCACTGAGGTTGAATAGCAGGTGTCAGTTATTTCATTTGTGTTCCATTGTCCTACGACAGAGGATGAGATGGTTGGATGGCATCACTGGCTCAATGGGCGTGAGTTTGAGCAAGCTCCTGGAGTTGGTAATGGACAGGAAGCCTGGTGTGCTGCTGTCCACGGGGTCACAAAGAGTCGGATACGACTGAGCGACTGAACTGAACTGTCCTACATACAGTCTCCTTCCCGTATTCCTATTAATGATAAACAGCATCAGGTTGTATTCAAAAGTATAGATTCCTAGGACCTACTGTACAGCACAGGGAACTACTCAGTATCTTATAATAATCTATAATGGGAAAGAATATAAAAAAGAATATATATATATATATATATATATATATATATATGGCAACATTCTCCAATATTCTTGCCTGGAAAATCCCATGGACAGAGGAGCCTGGCAGGCAACAGTCCATGGGGTTACCGAGAGTTGGGTATGACTTTGCGACTAAACTACAACGATGACAAGGTATAACTGAATCCCTTGTTGTATACTTGAAATTAACACAACATTCGGAGAAGGCAATGGCAAGCCACTCCAGTACTCTTGCCTAGAAAATCCCGTGGATGGAGGAGCCTGGTGGGCTGCAGTCCATGGGGTCGCTACGGAGTCGGTTGCGACTGAGCGACTTCACTTTCACTTTTCAGTTTCACGCAATGGAGAAGGAAATGGCAACCCACTCCAGTGTTCTTGCCTGGAGAATCCCAGGGACGGCAGAGCCTGGTGGGCTGCTGTCTATGGGGTTGCACAGAGTCGGACACGACTGAAGCGACTTAGCAGCAGCAGCAGCAGCAACACAACATTGTAAATGAACTATACTTCAGTAAAGAAAAATAAAGACTATGGAGTTTAAATCCCAATTTCTCGGGTTTAGGTCTTGCCTCTGCCCCTCACTGGCTGTGTTACTTTGTCTTACTTCTTTAACCCCACTGTGCATTGTATTTCCTCAACTTTAAAATTCGTAAAATAAGGTTGCTGGGAGGTATGAATGGGTTAATACAAGTGAGGGGCACAGAATAGTGCCTGGAGTTAGTCACTATCCAGCGAAGGCTAATGATGCCTGCCAGAGATCCCTGTTACCACCACCAGTCATCTTGTGTAGTATATACCTGCCATGCCAATGTTTGAATTGCTAATGACTGAGTTTGTGTTATTTTAATGCCTCTCTCATGCTCTCAGGTGGCCCCAAAGTGTTTGGAACCCAAAGCTTAGGGGTGATTTCCTGTCCTGAATAGATAGGTGCTCAATATATGTTAGTTTCCTTTTCCCCTTCTTCTGGTTGTTTTAGAGTGAAGGGAAGGTTTTGGCCTTTGAATAATCATTTTATGTTTGAATTAAATATTAAAGAAGCTCATGGTTTAGTAATCCATATGCTAATCATCATAAATTCATTCTATCTATCTGTCCATCTATCCATCTGTCCGTCCATCCATTCATATTTTCCCTTGACTTATTCACTCATTCATTCCTCAAAGGGTGACACCCTTTTTAGAAGCACTGGGAATACAAAAATTAATAACACCAAATACTTCACTTGACGATGTTACAGTCTTCAAGAGAAATAAAATTGTTACCTATAACATACGAGACTTGATAAGGTGGTATATCTGTTAGGAGCCTTCTCTAAACTCACAGCTGTTGCATAATTGCACTGTTCCTCAACACATGCAGTCTGTTTCCAATGCATTGTTCTCATCCCTCCCACACAAACACCTCCTTCACCAAGACTACACACTCTTGCAGGGGCTACTTTTTACTAATACACTCTGTCAGGGGCCAATAGTGCAATTTGATGAGATTAGTAGTAAGGTCTCTCTCAGGAGAGAGGAACAGACCACTTCAATGAGGGAAGGGAGCAAACCATCCACCTGTTTATTCCCCCATTCATCCCCTGTTATTCTTGTAGCATCATGGTCAAGAGTGAAGATTATGGAGCCTGATTGCCTGTGTTCATATCCTGGCACTGCTGCTTCCTAGCTTCATAGTTTATATGAAATTCCTGAGCCATTCGCAGGCCTTGGTTTACTCAACCATAAAATGGGATAGTAAGAATACCTAAGCGGTTGTATTAGCTACCTATTGCTATGTAACAAGTTAGCCCAAAGCTTAGTGGTTTGAAAAGACAGCATTTATCATCATCTCATAGGGGCTTCCCAGGTGGCACTTGTGGTAAAGAATCCACCTGCCAAGGCAGGAGATGTAACAGATGTGGGTTTGATCCCTGGGTCCAGTATATTCCCCTGGAGAAACACATGGCAATCCACTTTAGTATTCTTGCCTGGAGAATCTCATGGACAGAGGAGCCTGGAGAGCTAAAGCCTATAGGGTCACAAACAGCTGGACACGACTGAAGTGACTTAGTGTGCATGCATGCGTCATCTCATGGTTTCTGTTGGTCAAGAATCTAGGCATAGTGTTCCTGGGTGTCCTGCTTCTGGGCCACTCAAAGGTTGTCATCAAAGTGTGAGTAGGAGCTCCAGTTATTTGAAGGCGGGAGGTAGTCAACTTCCAGACTCACTCAAGAGGGTACTGTCAGGATTTAATTCCTTGAGGGTTGTTGCATCTGAGTTACAGGTCTCAGGGCTGTTGGCCAGGAGCTTCCCTTGGTCCCTTGCTACATGAATCTCTGTGTAAGCAGCTCACAAAATGCCAGCCTGGTTCATCAAAGAGACCAAGTGAGAGGACAAGAGAAAAAAGAGTACCAACCGGACAGGTGCCCTAGTTGTTTGTAACCTAACCTCAGAGGTGACATCGCATCACTTTCGTGTATTCTTTGTAACCTAACCTCAGAGGTGACATCGCATCACTTCTGTGTATTGTCTACAACAGGAGGGAAGTCTCCCTGCCAAGCTCACACTCAAGGGAGGGGATTATACAGGGTGTGAATGTCAGGATGGGGGGATTCTTGAGAGTCATGTCTAAAGCTCCCATCACAGAGGTCATGAGGATTAAATGAGTCATGCATGGTAAGCGTTTTGATCAGTGGTCCCCAAACCTTTTGGCACCAGGGACCCGTTTGATGCAAGACAGTTTTTTCCATGGACTGGGAGTTAGGGTTTGGGCATGATTCAAGTGCATTATATTTTTTGTGCACTTTATTTCTGTTATTACATCAGCTCCACCTCAGATCATCAGGCATTAGATCCTAGAGACTGAGGATCCTTGATTTAGAAGTGTCAGGGACATAGTTAAAAACACTTAAAAACTCTTAGCGATTATTGTTACTAATATTATTATTTATGTCTTGTTTTTCCAGCAAATATTTATTAAGTTTTCTACTATATCGTCATCCTCTTTTTTGCTGTTGGGAGTTATTAGAAGGATCCCTAGGAGCAGATGAATTATAAGTGGGTCCTTCCTCAAAGAGCTCCTGCTCTACCATGGGAGGGATATTCATTTAAAAAGTAAAGACCACAGAGTAGAAAATGATTGTTGTATTGTCAGGGGAGAGCAGAGATGCAGCGCCGGAAGGCCCTGGATGTGCACAGGGATTAGCAGTTGTTCAGATTGGCTGGAAAGGAGGACAGTTGAAGGTTAGAAAATTAGGTTACTGCCAGTTTGTGACAGGCATTTGGAGTCCATTTCCTATGAGGTGGGAAGCCATGAAGGATTTTTAAACTGGGGAATGTTATAGGCATAAATGAATAGTCTGCAAAGGAGGGGACAAGACCAGAGGCTCTCAAGTTACCCATTTAAGTTCAGAAAAGAGATCATCTTTCTTGATTATGAGAGTCCAATAGAAGAAAATCCAGCACAAGAAAACCAACTGTTTCTTCTGTAAGGCCCTTCTCCATAAGGAGAACACCATTTTCTTCCTCCTAATCTGAGTCCTGCTTGGCTACTGGGAAATAATCCCAAGGACTCGGGATTCATTGAGTCTGAACCTAGAGCTTAGTTCTATGACCTCAGGCTTTCCATTGAACTTTCTGCATTTCATTTTCCTCATCTGACACTGGGATGATTTCTCTAACCTTGAATACTTTGACAATCACACACACATACACAAATGGCTACCCTTATGGAGTACTTTTTAAGAATGCAACAGTGTTGTAGGTTTTTATTATATCCGTTTTACAGATAAGAAAACTGAGACTTGAAAGGTTAATGACTTAGAGAGCAAAACCTCAGGCTATTTGATCTTGTAGCTCAAGTGCCTCTACTGTAGTGCCAGTGCCTAAGAACTTAAGAAATGGCCCTTCCCTCTCTGCAAACAAACTATCAGAAAAAAGGAGGAGACTTTATGTCTGTCTGAGGATTAGACGTACAAGACAGCTTTCTCATGACAGTGAGCAGGCAAGACTTACTTCAGCTTCTTGTTAGGTCTGACCACAGAAGGTTCTTACGTATACTTATGACCTGATGGGAGGAGTTTAAGTTTTATATATTCTCCATATTTCTCCATAATCTGTCTGTCTTCCTTTTCAAGAATTTACTTTTACGCATGTCTGAGCTGTGTTTAATACCTTTTTGGCAGTCATCAACTCATTCGTTGTTTTTTCTGACATTGGATTTTGGGAGACATAAGCTGGCCCTCTGTGGTCTCCAGGGCTGTTGGCCTCTGAAGCTGTTGTTAACTCCCCCTTGCAATGTCTCTGATAGCATTACAGGACACGGGGGCACTGAGCTACTGAGCCACTCTGCAGCACAGCATCTCAGGAAGGCCTCTGTTATAATATGAACATTATGTTGAAGTTGAAGCTCAGAAACTAAATGATGCAAGTTCCTCCAGAGGGGTCCTTTCATCCGATTTTGGAGATGGAAACATATCCTGTTGGAGAAGCCACCAAAGGAAGTTGCTTTTATAGCTCAGGATAGATAAGAAACTCCCCTTTGGTAGTGACTGAGGACCATGCTTCAAGAGTATAGCATGAAATCTGTGATCTAAAGTCAACAGAGAACAGTGGTTATCTGTGAGAGGGAGAATTATAAGCAATTTTAATTTTCTTTGTGTATATATTTTTACACATTTTCTCTAATGAATGCATTATTTTATAATTTTTACAATAAGTCCAATTAGAAAAATGTCATTAAAATATGGTATACTTCTGATCCTTTAATAACTTGTCATAGATCACTGACATTCAAAATCACAAAAGTGAGATTTCCTTGGTGGCCCAGTGGTTGGGCCTTTGCCTTCCAATGCATTGGTGTGGGTTTTATCCCCAGTTGGGGAGCCAAGATCCACCACGCCTCATGGCCAAAAGACCAAAGCATGTAACAGAAACAGTGTTGTAACAGAAACAGTGTTGTAACAAATTCAATGAAGACTTTAAAAATGATCCACATAAAAAAAAAATCTTAGAAAAAATTACAGAATCACATTAACTTGCCATAATGATTATTAATATTTGGGGATTTATGTATCCAAACCAAACTCTTATTTATTTATCTCCTCCCAAACCTCCTCCAATGCCGGCTTCCCCATCTTGGTAAATAGCCACTCCATTTGTCCTGTTGCTCAGGTCAAAAACCCTAGAATCATCTTGACTTCTGCTCTCACCAGTTACATGCAGTAACAAGTCAGCAAGTCTTGTCATCTCTATTTTTGAAAAATATCTTGATGAATTCTTCTTTTTACCATAAACACACTGGCCTAAGGCAGCATCATTTCTCATCTAGAGTATTGCAGTATCCTGTTTTTCTTTCTTTTTTTTGGCAGTGCCACACAGCATGAGGGAGCTTAGTTCCCTGACCAGGGCTCTAATCCATGCCCCCTGCAGCGGAAGTGTGTAGTCTTAACCACTGAATAGCCAGGGATTCCCTGCAGTAGCCTTCTCATCAGTTATCTCACCCTTCCTCTGAGTGGTGGAGAGATCATTAAATATTAAGTCCAAGCAGGTTCCTTCTCTGTCAAATCTCTCTGTGGCTTCTGATCTCACTCAGAATAAAATCCATATATAAAGTATTCTTCAAAAACATGATTTTAAAAAAATGGCTAGTATGGCTAAATAATGTGATATGCCAGTAAATTTATTTACCCCATTGATAGACTTCTCCCCCACCTCCAGTTTTATGAACAGTGTACCATGATACATGTGAACAATGCCCTTCCTTTGCATCTCATAGGATTTATCTGATGGACTCTTTTTTTTTTTTTAAGTCTTTATTGAGTTCATTACAACATTGCTTCTGGTTATGTTTTGGTTTACTGGCCGGGAGGCATGTGAGACTTCGGCTCCCCGACCAGGAATCAAACCCTCACCCCTACACTGGAAAGAGAAGTCTTAACCCTTGGACCACCAGGGAAGTCCCTAGGATGGATTGGAGGTGGAGTTACTAAATAAAAGGAACTAAAGAAAGGAAACTCTCCAGTTTTATCTGGGCATGAGGGAAGTTTGAATAATGCTGCCAGTTTAATTTCCAGAAAATTTGTCCCAGTTGATATTTCCACCAAATATGTATATGAGGATCTTGAAAACTATACCCTCAACAGCAATGCATTTTACAAATATTTCCTGTATCCCAACTTTATCATTTTAAACATTATGTCTGTCTTTAATGGCACTTTTATTTTATTACAAGTGGCTCATATATATTTTTCTTCTAACCATTATTGATCATGTGTGAGTTGTCTATTTGTATATCCTACTTTTATTTATGCAGGACTGTCAGTTTATCTTTTGACTGGCCTGATCTCTGAAACTCCAGGAAAGTTTTGGGGTTTCCTGTAAAACCAGATTTGGGAAGGAGCGGCTGGTTGGAGGCAGTGTGGAGTCTCATTTACACATGCAGTGTCTGAAATCAGAGGACTAGCTTTTAGCCATGGCTCTCCTGTATCCTGGCTGTGTAAAGCTAGCCAGAGAGAGAATTCTCTGAAACTCTACCACCAGTAAAATGGGTCTAGGAAGAATGCCTGCCCATCTCCCAGAGCCCGAGTCAGCAAACTTTCTCTAAAAGACTAGAGACAGTAAACATTTTTGGCTTTTGTGGGCCATATTGTCTCTGTTACAATTTGGCTCTGCTACTGTGGTGCTGAAACAGCCAAAGACCACATGGAAATGAATGAACGTGACTGTGTTCCAATCAATTTTATTTATGGACACTAAGATTTGAATTTCATATAATTTTCACATTTCATGAAATCTCCTTTTTTAAATAAAATTACATAATAATGTAAAAACCATCTTTAGCTCATAGGTGGGATTTGTGCCATGGGTTACAGTTTTCTGACCCCTGTCCTAGTGAATTGGCTCCCTTATGGGCCAACTGAATGAGAAAATATTTGTAAATAACTTTGCCTGTTGTCTGGCACAGACTAAGAGTTTAGCACATATAATTAATATTCTTATTACACTAATACAATTTTGTAATATATTATCAGAATTGTCATTTTAAAAACAGGGGCTAATTCTCATTTTACATACTTGTTGGAGCATGACTAAGGTGATCTAATTTGCCTGGACATCCTTGATACATCACAGATATTTAATGCTTTTGTTTCTCTTGCCCTGTGTAAATGCAAATAGCTTGTCACCGCTCCCCATTGCTTGCGGGGTGTTTCAGTAGCCTGAAATCCTTTTAGTTCTCTGAACACACCGTGACCGTTTTCACCTTTCAATTCTCATCACCTTCTGTATATTAATCCTTTAAACATAGCCCAACTGGTTTCCTCTAAATTCTGAGACAATAAATAATACTAAAGGAGCCTTGGGACCTTAAGAGATCTTTATACATTCAGCATTATATTCTCCAACCCAAAGTATTTTTGTTTTTATTTACTTCTTTACCTGTTTAATTGTTCTTCACTTTATTTTTTTTAATTTTTATTTTATACTGGAGCACAGTTGATAAAGTTATGTTAGTTTCAGTTGTACAGCAAAGTGATTCAGTTTTATGTGTGTGTATATATATATATATATGTGATTTTCCAAATTCTTTTCTCATTTAGGTTTTTACAGAATGTTGAGCAGAGTTACTTGTGCTCAAGGAGAATTTTGTTGGTTATCTGTTTTAAATATAACGGGGTATACATGTCAATAGTTCCCCCTATAGAATCACGTTCAAGTTGTCTGAATTTCCCTTGAATGAATTTGAGAAACCCATTCCACAATATTACCCTGTTACCATCACAGCAAGTTGCTGGCTTCTTTGGAATTGAAATCCTCAGTCCTATACTTGGCCTATAGAAGGAAAGAGAAAGGGTATTGTTTATTTTTCAATTAAAGCAGTAGCTGATGTTACAGTTGTTGACAGTCTAATTTAAACTCCCCTATGGAAGGCACATGGAAAGATGTTCAACATTGCTAATTATTAGAGAAAGGCAAATCAAAACAGTGAGATATCACCTCACACCATTCAAAATGGCCATCATTAAAAAATCCACGAACAGTAAATGCTGGAGAGGGCATGGAGAGAAGGGAACACTCCTACATCGTTAGTGGGAATGTAAACTGGTACAGCCACTATGAAGAACAGTATGGACGTTCCTTAAAAAACTTAAAAAAAAAAAAAGAAAGAAAAACTAAAACTAGAGCTACGATATGACCCTGCAGTCTCACTCCTGGGCATATATCCAGAGAAAAATGTAATCTGAAAGGATACATGCACCCCAATGTTCATTGCAACACTATTTTCAATAGCCAAGACATGGAAGCAACCTAAAGGTCCATCAACAAAGGGATGGATAAAGAACATACAGTTACTGTATACAATGGAATATTACTCAGTCATTAAAAGAATGAAATAATGCCATTTGCAGCAACATGCATGGAACTAGAGGTTGTCATACTGAATGAGGTAATTCAGAAAGAGAAAGAAAAATATCTTATGATATCCCTTATATGTGGAATCTAAAAAGAAATGGTACAGATGAACTTACTTGCAAAACAGAAGGGGACTTGCAGACTTAGAGAATGAATGTATGGTTCCCTTCAACATATGGATGAGGGGAAAGGATAGTTAGGGAGTGTGAGATGGACTTGTACACGGTGCTATATTTAAAATGGATAACCAACAAGGACCTACTGTGTAGCACAGAGAACTCTGCTGAATGTTATGTGGCAGCTGGATGGGAGAGGAGTTTGGGGGAGAATGGATACATGTATATGTATGGCTGAATCACTCTGCTCTGCATCTGAAACTGTCAACATAGTGAATTAGCTATTTTGTTGTTCAGTCGCTCAGTCCTGTCTGACTCTTTGCCACCCCATGGACTGCAGCACACCAGGCTTCCCTGTCCGTCACCACCTCCAGGAGCTTGCTCAAGCTCATGTCCATTGAGTAAGTGATGCTCTACCCCAGTGAACTGAAGTGAGTTGGTGAATTGGCTATACTCTGAAGTAAAATAAAAAGGGGGAAAAAAAGGGCAAGAATGTGGTGGAGGAGAGTGAGGTTGCCCTTAAAATATCTGACCCACAATAGGCACTCCAGCTTGGAGGGTGTAACTAGTACTATTTCAGCCCAAACTGGCTTTGAATTAAAGACAGGGAAGGAGACTGCCATGCAGTATACAATAACCTGGGACAATGGCAGTTGGTTTTCCCAGTTTCAGAAATTCCAGCCATTACAAGAGAGAACAGAGGCACTTTCTGGCAAGGGTCTGCAACTTTATCTATAAAGGGCCCAATAGTAAATATTTTAGTCTCTTCAGGCCATGTAGTCTCTGTTGGAACTATTCAACTCTGCCATTATAAGTGCAAAAATGGTCATAAAATATATCTAATGTGCATGGCTGTGTTACAATAAAACTTTATTACAAAAACTGATGGGTACTGGATTTGGCCTGGGTCCATAGTTCAACCTCTGAGATGGTTCATTTTATATGTCAGCTTGATCAGGTGCTGGGATGCCCAGATATTTGGTTAACCATTATTCTAGGTATGTCTGTGAGGGTGTGTCCAGGTGAGGTTAACTTTTGAATTGGTAGACTCAGGAAGGAAGATTGCCTTCTCCAAAATGGATGAGCTTTAACCAACCCACGGAAGGAAAGAATTGAACAGAAAGCTGAAAAAGAGAGAGAATCTGCTCTCTACCTGACAGTCCTCAAGCTGAAACACTGGTCTTCTTCTGCCTTTGGACTTGAACTGTAACTGACACCAACTGGCTATCCTGTTTCAATATAGACACAGGTGGTGCTAGTGGTAAAGAACCCACCTGTCAATGCAGGAGATGTAAGAAACGCAGGGTTTCTTCCTGGGTCAGGAAGATCCCGTCTGGAGGAGGGTATGGCAACCCACTCCAGTCTTCTTTCCTGGAGAATCCCATGGACAGAGGAGCCTGGCAGAATTCAGTCCATACAGTTGCAAAGAGTCAGACATGACTGAAGTGACTTAACACACACACACATAGATATAAATGGGGTTCCCTGGTGGCTTAGAAGGAAAGAATTCACCTGCCAATGCAGGAGACACAGATCCCTGGGTCAGGAAGGTCTCCTGGAGAAGGAAATGGCAACCCACTCCAGTATTCTTGCCTGGGAAGTCCCATGGACAGAGGAGCCTGGCGGGCTACAGTCCATGGGGTCAAGGTTGCAAAGAGTTGGACATGACTTAGGGCCTCAACAACAATAACATAGATATAGATACACAGATGGAGATGAAGATGGAGATAGATAGTTCATAGATCATCTCTTTTGTTGCTCATGCGGGTGATCCTGAGTAAGTCAGACCTCAAGTCTTCAAATGAAAATGAGAATGAAAATCATTGTCTTCTTTGTGAATGTTGTGCCAAAATTTATATTAACATGGACAAGTCTCAGCCTCCTCCTTCTCCTCCTCTTTCTTCTTCCTCTTATTCTTCTATTGACTGACCTAATCCTCAGGATTAGGAACAGAAAATACAGAGAAAGGCAGAAAGAAGCACGGCATGGCTCAGACGGGGCGGGGGAGAAGTCCTGAATGAGATGAGCTAGGACCTGAGGACCTGTGGACCTGATGTCATTTTGTTTGTGAGATGTTCTTTGATCTTCTTTCTCCTTCTGCGTCTGGATCAAGTTCCCCTCTTCTTGCTCTGGGAACCCCTGGTTACTTCCTGACCACATCATTTATTGCAGTATATTACACAGTGAGTTCCAAGAAGCCAGCCACTGCTCTACTCTCGATATGCCCAGCAAGGTGACCATCTCGCTGTCTTCCAATGCAGGGAGCATGACTTTGATCCCTGGTTTGGAGCTAAGATACTACATGCCTTGATGCCAAAAAGCCCAAACACATAAATAGAAGCAATATTGTAACAAATACATTAAAGACTGTAAAAGTGGAAAGAAAAACAACTTTTTTGTGGTTTCCTTAGGAAGGAATGGGCTTCCCTGATAGCTCAGTTGGTAAAGAATCAGCCTGCAATGCAGGAGACCCCGTTTCATTCCTGGGTGGGGAAGATCCGTTAGAGAAGGGATAGGTTACCCACTCCAGTATTCTTGGGCTTCCCTTGTGGCTCAGCTGGTAAGGAATCCGCCTGCAATGCAGGAGACCTGGGTTCAATCCCTGGGTTGGGAAGGTCCCTTGGAGAAGGGAAGGCTACCCGCCGCAGTATTCTGGCCTGGAGAATTCCATGGACTGTATAGTCCACGGGGTCGCAAGGAATCAGACACGTCTGAGCGACTTTCTCTTCACTAGGAAGGAACAAGCAAGTTATGGGAAGCAGGCTAAGCAGGTTTAGGATAGGCTGGTTTGAATAGTTTCCACATCCTCTGTGGCTAGCCATTGTCCCTGGTCACCTGGTACCTGGCCTTAGAGTGTTTAGAGCAGAGGGACAGAGGCCTGACAGGTGAGAGCCCAGAAAGGAGGAAGTGAGCTTCAGATTGCTTGGTTTGCATATGAAAGGTATGCTTTAGGCTGAATTGTTTGCTAATTTTAGGAATCTGTTACCCTGGGTGGAGCAATCCTTTCTAGTGCCAGCAAGGCCCCAATTTATCAAAACATCAAAATTCAAAAGAAAAACACATCAAAAAACAAGCTCAGTATGCCTACTCATACTTCAACCCTGAGCTCTAATCTTTTCTCCAGTGAGACTGTTAATCATACATAGTACATGATACATTTTCATCATATAGCTGATTTAATATGGGGTTATTAGAATAAGCATGTGTATCCCACATCGGACTATAAAGTAATTGGGCTGAAGTGCAGATGTATTTCTCTGTGTCATAATCTCAGTCTGGCACATAGTAGGCACTCAGTAAATACTTGTTAAATGAATATATGAGATTACCAACACTATCATTCTTCTCTTTTCTAGTTTGTTAAAATGTTCTTTGTTTTAGTAATTCCTTTCTTCTGCTTTTATTTACTGTATTTGTATCTATATCCTTTCCCATATGTTGTTGTTATTGTTTAGTCTTATTGTTTAGTCGCTAAGTCATGCTTGACTCTTTGCGACCTCATAGACTGCCACAGGCCAGGCTACCCTGCCCTTCACTATCTCCAGGAGTTTGCTCAAATTCGTGTCCACCAAGACGGTGATGCTACCTCACCATCTCGTCTTCTGCTGCCTGCTTCTCCTTTTGTCTTCAGTCTTGCCCAGCATCAGAACCTTTTCCAGCGAATCAGCTCTTCATATCAGGTGCCAAAGTATTAGAACTTCAACTTCAGCATCAGTCCCTCCAATGAATATTCAGTGTTGTTTTCCTTTAGGATTGAGTGATTTGATTTCTTATTCACATAGAGTTTTGTAATACATTATTAAATGTGAAAAGCAGGTTACAAAAGCTCATGTGTAGCATGATCTTATTTGTCTAAATACACACACACATATAAATCTACACATAGAAAGTGAAAGTTAGTCACGCAGTCGTGTCTGACTCTTTGCGATCCCGTGGACTGTAGCCCACCAGGCTCCTCTGTCCATGGAATTCTCCAGGCAAGAGTACTGGAGTGGGTTGCCATTTCCTTCTCCAGAGGGTCTTCCCAACCCAGGGATCAAACCCCGGGTCTCCTGCATTACAGGCGTATTCTTTACCATCTGAGCTACTGCTGCTAAGTCGCTTCAGTTGTGTCCGACTCTGTGTGACCCCGTAGACAGCAGCCCACCAGGCTCCCCTGTCCCTGGGATTCTCCAGGCAAGAACACTGGAGTGGGTTGCCATTTCCTTCTCCAATGCATGAAAGTGAAAAGTGAAAGTGAAGTCGCTTAGTCGTGTCCGACTCTTCACAACCCCATGGACTGCAGCCTACCAGGCTCCTCCATCCATGGGATTTTCCAGGCAAGAGTACTGGAGTGGGGTGCCATCGCCTTCTCCGATCTGAGCTACTAGAGAAGCCTAATAAATCTACTCATACATACACACAAATACAATGTCTCTATGTGCCTGGAATGCTGTTCAACAAATGTTAATGATATTTAACTCGGCATTGTGAAAATTCAGATGGTAGTAATTTTATATAAATACACACATATAGATAGATTTAGATATAATCTCAGATTTTTTTAATTTGAATTTTCAACATTGAACTTTATCTGAATAGCAGTGTTACTTTTACTTTAAGTAAAAGAAATAAAAACTCTCTTAGGAGTTTTTAAAGGCTAAATAAATAGTAAGTGCTCAAAAATATTGGCTCGTTCTTCTCTTCCGTTAGCCTTGGAAATTATGCAGTAGCGTAGGGCTTGGTAAACTATCCCTAAAGGGCATAATGATAAATACTTTAGGCTACGCTGGCCAAACAGTCTTAGTAGCAATTACTCATCTCTGTAGTCACAGCCTTCAAGCAGCTATAGAACACCCATCAATGAATAGATGTGGGTGTGTTTCCAATAAAACTTAATTCTGCATAAACAAGAAATGGCTTAGAGGTTGTAATTTGCCACTCTCTAAGTGGAGAATTCAGGGTGGGTGGCACTGTGGTGGTGAGTATTCAGAGTAATAATTACAGGACAGAGAAGCTGGTTTCTATGACAGGGTCCCAGGCCCACTCAGGTAGGTCATAAATGCCCAGGGAGCAGAGAGTTTTCACCTGTGGTCTATTTAGAGTTGCTGTGTAGATAGGACTGGGTCTACGGTTTCCTCTGCCACCTCATCCTATAGGTAACCATGCCCTATCATTCAAGAAAGACTGAAACGGAGGGGCCAAGCCTCCATAGGGAAGCTGTTCAGAGGGTGTAGGCCCTGAAGGTAGGTAGTGCAGCCTCAAAGCTTGATTCCCCTTATGAGAACTACCCCATCTTAGAGCCTCAATTCCTTACAGACAAAATGGGGATATGACAGTAATTCCTATCACATAGGTGAATGGAACATGCTCTCCATGGTTGTGACCTGTAATTAGTGCTCAGAAACTGGCCTCTGGTACCTTGAAATCTTATCAACAGCTGCAGTTATGTTCCATGGGGGATGTAGGGATATTTCACGAGTGCATGCCAGCATGCATGTGTATATCCATACACACATGTACACATATGATGGGATTTCTATCCACGTACCCCATGGCCTTGTTTGTGCCTACACCCTCCACCTTCAGGAAAGTAAAAAGCATCTCACTTGGCCTAGGACCCAGCTATGACTGCAGGAGGATGTTAGCGTGAGATGAACGAACCGTTCCATCTTCACCGTGTTCCCTGATCTTCACTTGCCGACTTCTTAATGTTCTTGGACAAATAGCCATCCCTGTGCCTTCCAGAAGCCCCAAGCAGGAGATCGGGTCATGACTGCTAAGAAGCCTCAGGTTGGAAGAATATCTGGTTACATGTGTAGGATCATCCTGACCCTCTGTTGCCTTGCCCTCTGCTCCCTTGTCATAAACAGGTGCCTGGTTTTACTTCCTGGGGCCAAAAGCCTCCCCAGCCACAGGTCTCTTATTAAAATAAAACTTCTCTGTTTCAAAACCTGTGTCCATTGCTGGAAGTCCTAGTCCTTAGTCTGCAATGATCGCTTGTCTATTCAGCAATTATTTATTGAATGGGCCTCCCAGTTGGCACAGTGGTAAAGAATCCACCTGCCAATGCAGCTGGTGCAGGAGACGTGGGTTCCATCCCTGGATTGGGAAGATCCCCTGGAGAAGGAAATGGCAACCCACTCCGGTATTCTTGCCTGGAAAATTCCATGGACAGAGGAGCCTGGAGGGCTGTGGCCCATGGGGCCACAAAGTGTTGGACACAACTGAGCGACTGAGCACACACACACATTTATTGAACACCAGGTAGGTGGAGCTTTTGAACTGTGGTGTTGGAGAAGACTCTTGAGAGTCCCTTGGACTGCAAGGAGATCCAACCAGTCCATTCTGAAGGAGATCAGCCCTGGGATTTCTTTGGAAGGAATGATGCTGAAGCTGAAACTCCAGTACTTTGGCCACCTCATGCGAAGAGTTGACTCAATTGGAAAAGACTCTGATGCTGGGAGGGATTGGGGGCAGGAGGAGA
This sequence comes from Bos javanicus, assembly GCF_032452875.1. Taxonomy (NCBI): domain Eukaryota; kingdom Metazoa; phylum Chordata; class Mammalia; order Artiodactyla; family Bovidae; genus Bos; species Bos javanicus. The sequence continues at coordinate 23,595,719 of NC_083892.1, forward strand.
AGGGGAAGACAGAGGATGAGATGGCTGGATGGCATCACTGACTCGATGGATGTGAGTCTGAATGAACTCCGGGAGTTGGTGATGGACAGGGGGGCCTGGCGTGCTGCGATTCATGGGGTCGCAAAGAGTCGGACACGACTGAGCGACTGAACTGAACTGAACTGAGGTGGCACTATTCTAGGCCGTGTGGAGACAAGGGTGAAGGAAACAGGTAAAAACCCTGGAATGGAGCTTCCATTCCAGTGGAGGGAGGTAGTGGTGCTGCAATGGAGCAGGACCCTGTGGTCCTCGCCCCCCATGTCCTCTGCCTGCCTTTGGTTTGTGGAAAAACTTTAGCCAAAGAATAAGTTTAATCAGGAAAGTGAGAAAATGCAGAAACAAAAGTAGTCTGACAGGACAAAGCAGTAATAGTCAGTAAGCAAAGTCATGGACCTTTAGTTCCTCTCAAGGGCTCTAGGTAATATTCTGAGCCATATCCTGTGAGCTGCCTTGTAGATACAGTCACGTCCAACTGTGCAACCCCATGGACTATAGCCCTCTGGGCTCCTCTATCCATGGGGATTCTCCAGGCAGAAATACTGGAGTGGTTGCCATGCCTTCCTTCAGGGGATCTTCCCAACTCAGGGATCAAACCCAGGTCTCCTACACTGCAGGTGGATTCTTTACCATCTGAACCACCAGGGGAGTCCATGAATACCAGAATGGGTAGCCTATCCCTTCTCCAGGGGGACCTTTCCAACCCAGAAATCGAACCGAGATCTCCTGCACTGCAGGCAGATTCTTTACCTGCTGAGCTACCAGGGAAGCCATATATCTATCTATATCTATCTATCTATCTGTTGGCCAACATGTTTGTTCAGATGTTCCCATAATATTTTTAGCTTTCCTGATGGCTCAGGGGTAAAGAATACACCTGCCATGGAGGGGACATACGAGACTCAGGTTCAATCCCTGGGTTGGGATGTTCCCTTGGAGTAGGAAATGGCAACTTGTGCCAGTATTCTTGCTTGGAAAATTCCACGGACTGAGGAGCCTGGCTGGCTGCCGTCCATGGGGTCACAAAGAGTCAGACATGACTGAGCACACAAACATACACATAACATCTTACAGAATATATATATATTCCTTTTTCTATTCTTTTCCATTATATTTTATTACAAGATATTGAATATAGCTCCCTGTGCTATGCAGTACATGCTTGCTGTTTATCTAGTCTCTATATAGTGGTGGGTATGTGCTTATCCCAAACCCCTAATTTATCCCTCCTCCCACGCTCCCCTTTGGTAACCACAGGTTTATTTTCTAGGTCTCTGAGTCTGTTTCTGTTTTGTAAATAATTCATTTGTACTATTTGTTAGAGATAAGTGATATCACATGGTATTTGTCTTTTCTGCCTCACTTCACTTACGATGATAATTCTAGGTCCGTCTGTGTTGCTGCCAATGGCATTTTTCTTTGTTTTTCATGGCTAATATTCCGTTGTATATGTGTACCATGTTTTCTTTATCCATTCATCTGTTGATGGACACTTAGGTTGCTTCCCTGTCTTGGCTACTGTAAACAGTGCTGCAGTGAATACTGAGTTGCATATATCTTTTGGAATTAGAGTTTTCATTTTTTTTTCCAGATATAGGTCCAGGAGTGGGATTGCTGGATCACATGGTAGTTCTATTTTTAGTTTTTTAAGGAACCTCCCTACTATTTTCTGTAGTGGCTGCACCAGTTTATACTCTCATCAACAGTGTAGATAAGGGCCCTTTTCTCCACGCTCTCTCTAGTATTTATTATTTGTAGACTTTTTGATCTTGATCAGTGACTGACCAGTGTGAGCCCTCACCTCTTTCTTGATGCTGTAATTTGACTCAATCCCTTCTGAAAGATTTTCTTGTGGAAGGAAGGTGCTGCTGCTGCTGTCCAACTCTGTGCGACCCCATAGACGGCAGCCCACCAGGCTCCCCGTCCCCGGGACTCTCCAGGCAAGAACACTGGAGTGGGTTGCCATTTCCTTCTCCAATGCATGAAAGTGAAAGTGAAAAAGTGAAGTCACTCGGTCGTGTCAGACTCTTGGCGACCCTATGGACTTCAGCCCACCAGGCTCCTCCGTCCATGGGATTTTCCAGGCAAGAGTATTGGAGTGGGGTGCCATTGCCTTCTCTGGAGGGAAGGTGGGACAGGGTTTAATCTGTCTGCCAGTTGATGGTTCTCAAATTTTAGCCTCCACCAGAATCACCCAGAGGGCTTGTGAAGACGCAGATTGCCCGCCCCTCCTGCAGAGTCTCTGGTGCAGTAGGTAGAACGGGGCCCAAGAACTCGCATTTCCAACAAGTTTCTGGGGAATGTAGATGGGTCTAGTCCAGCGTCACATGTTGAGAATCACTGTCCTAGAGTAAACTCACCAGGCAAACAGGCGGGGAAAGAAAAACCTTCATTTCCACTACTGCAGGGGAGAAAGTCTAAAATTCGCACTGTGCTAGGCCCCCGACAGTTATGAGAGATGTGATGTGTTCACAAGGATGGGGACTGAAAAGCAGGAAATGCAGTTCTAATAAGATTAGGTCATTGTTGTCAGTTTCCAGAACAGAGAGTCTGCTATCTAGAGAAGTGCATTTGAGAGCTTAGTTCACCAATTTTTTTTTTTTTTAGTATTTATTTAGTTATTTGGCTGCGTCTGGCCGTGGTTGCGGCATGCAGGATCTTCAGTGTGCCCCATGGTCTCTCTAGTTTTGGCATGCAGGCTTAGTTGCTTCATGACTTGTGGGATCTTAGTTCTCTGACCTGAAATTGAACCCACATCCCCTGCATTGCATGGTCCGATTCTTAATCACTCGGCAGCAGGGGAGTTCCATCATTCCCTATTCTTAGTTCACAGAAAAGATAACCCAAGGTAAGTAAGCCCAGGGCAAATAGATTCCCACATCCTGTGGTTTGGGGCTATATAAGAAACAGATGTTTAAGACAAGTCTGAGAAAAGTACTTCCTGTGGTCTCCGGTTTATCAAGAAAAGGGGACAGTATAGGCCTGAGGCAGGCAATGCTTTTTCGTTCGAGGGTTGCCTGAAGACCTTAACGCTTTACACTACTTGAGTGAAAATCCTGGCTCTAACATTATCAGCTGCGTGATTTGGGCAAGTTACTTAACCTTTCTAAACTCCTTCATTTTAAAACTATGGATAGTGGGGGACTTCCCTGGGAGTCCAGTGGTTAAGACTCCATGCTTCCACTGCAGGGGGCACGGGTTCAATCCCTGGTCAGGGAACTAAGAGTCCACATGCTGTGTGGCATGGCCAAGAAATAAAAAATTGTATGGATAGTAAACTTGCCTCATTCATTCAGTACATATTAAGGCCTAACTAGTGCAGTGCTGCTGGGGTTCTAAAGAAAAGATGGGGTACCCAACAAGGTGCTTAAAATGTTTAACAACAGCAGACATTCGTATTTTCTACCCTCATTGAGTTGAGGATTCAGGGAGGGAGATAGAAATTAAAGTATCAACAAATCAAGAAAATCAGCTGTAGGAAAGGTGCAGTGAAGAGAGGAGTATGTATTCTGAGAGTCCAGGCAGGGCAGTAGCCAGCTAGGGAGATAAAAGCTGAGAGCTTGAGCACAGCTCAGACAGAGAACTCAGGGACTAAGAGCCAGAAAAGGAGAGAGCCTTGCACACACAGCAGCAGCAGGTGTGGGGACCTTGAGGTGGGAGGAAGCAAGGGGGTTTTCAGGAACTTAAAGAGAACCAGAGTGGCTGACACAGAGAGAGTGGGAGAAGCCTGAAACAGCAAGTCAGAAATTTTGATTCACATCATAAGGAAACTGGGAAATCAATAAAACAACTTAGCTAATATGAGGGCCTAGGAATAGGGGGTCTGATTTGCATCTTGAAAGGATCAGTTTTGGGGTTTAAATACGATAACACATCCCTGTTTGTTACCCATATTACAGAAGCTACTTCATAGTAGGAATTGTTAAATAATAATGATAATGATGATAGTCATTATGATGATGGTGATGATGGTGATGGTGGTGATGGTGGCGATGGTGGCAATGGTGGCCATAATGGCGATGGTGGCGATGATGGCGGTGGTGGCGATGATGTTGATGGTGGTGATGATAGTGGTGATGGTGGTGGTGGTGATGGCGATGGTGGCGATGGTGGCGATGATGGCGATGATGGTGATGATGATGGTGATGGTGATGGTGGTGATGGTGCTGATGGTGGTGATGGTGATGATGGTGATGGTGGCAATGATGGTGATGGTGGCGATGGTGGTGATGATGGCGATGGTGGCGATGATGGTTATGGTGGTGATGGTGGCGATGATGGTGATGGTGGCGATGGTGGTGATGGTGGTGATGATGGTGGTGATGATGGTGATGGTGGCGATGATGGCGATGGTGGCGATGGTGGCCATGATGGCGATGGTGGCAATGGTAGCGATGGTGGCGATGGTGGTGATGATGGTGGTGATGATGGTGGTGATGATGGCGATGGTGGTGATGGTGGCGATGGTGGCGATGGTGGCGATGGTGGCGATGGTGGCGATGGTGATGATGGTGATGGTGATGATGGTGGTGATGGTGGTGATGGTGGCGATGGTAGTGATGGCGATGGTGGTGATGGTGATGATGGTGGTGGTGGTGAGGATGATGATGGGGATGATAATGATGATGGTAGTGTTAAACTGGATGTTTGTACACCCCCTGGAGTTTATAAGTTGAAACTGTAACTCTCAAGGTGATGATAATAGAAGGTGGGGCCTTTGGAAGGGGATTAGTTCATGAGGGTAGAGCCTGCAGGAATAGGATTAGTGTTCTTATAAAATAAGTCTAGAATAACCACCTCATTCTTCCACCATATGGGTACACAATGAGAAGTCTGCATCCAAGAGAAGGTTCTAAGCTGACCATGCTGGCACCCTGAACTTGGACTTCCAGCCTCCAGAACTGTGAGAAATAACTTTCTGGCTTTTTATAAGTCACCCAGTCTGTGATATTTTGTGACAGCAGCCCAAACAGTGTGGAACAGGTACCATCCGATGTTTCTTGAGCACCTCCGCTGCTCCAGGCAGCTTAGTATTAGAAGTAATAGAAGTAAAACAGGGTGATGGACAAGGGTAGTGACACCACCTGCCAGAACTGGGGAAGACACCTTCTGGCCTTTTGGCCCTCTTTCTTTCTTTCTTTTATTTTTTTAGTATTTGTTTGTAAGCTTCCTGATGGGAGAGACTGACTGAGGGGGGGAACTGGGTCTTGTTCTGATGGGCAGGGCCATGCTCAGTAAATCTTTATCAGTAAATCTTTGTATTAGTTTATTTATTTGGCTGCACATCAGGTCTTAGTTTGGCACTTGGGATCATCAGCCTTCGTTGCAGCATGCAATATCTTTAGTTGCGGCATGCAAACTCTTAGTTGCAGCATGTGGGATCTAGTTCCCTGACCAGGGGTTGAGTCCGGGCCCCCTGCATTGGGAGCTCAGAGTCCTAACCACTGGACCACCAGGAAAGTGCATGGCCCTCTTTCTTTCTCAATCTCATTCTCAGACTCCATTGAGTTGCTTCCTAGAGCTATGATCTGGCGTTAAGAATCTGCTTCCATCTCTGCAACCAAGCCTCTGGAATAATGGACCATGCCCTTGTCCTGATTTAATATTTATAGCATGGCATAGGTCAGCACTCGGCACTCAGTGGGCCTCAGTACATATTAATAAAGATGAGTGACTGAATTTTTCACCACTTAATGCCACCTGGTGTTTCATCAGCAGGAGAGAAATGAGCAGTGGTGGCCAACACTGGGATGGTGGAGAATCTCAGGAAAGACCTCCCGCTGGTTTGCCTGAGGTGCATGTAGCTGCATAACCTGGTGTGAACACCAGTATCCAACTGGGAGGGCACTGGGGAGCCACCCATATGACCTTAAGTCTCAATTCCCTGGCTTATAAAGCAGGCACAGTGATTCTCATCTCATAAGGTGTCTTGGTTTGTGTTATCCAAGAAGCTGACCTGAGACAATAGCTCAAGTACAAATAGTGAATTTGGAAAATGATTCTAGGAGACAGAGGTAGGGAAGTGGGGAAGGGCAAGAAGACAGTGAAGACATCCAGTAATGGGTAAGTTACCACTGTGGGGTGTTAATTCCACTGGGAACTCTGGGGGTCTATGTTGAGCTTGAACTTCAGGACCATCCCACTCAAGGGGTGAGGGAGCTGGGGTATTTGTGCATTAACTCCCATCAGCCACTGGTTCTACTAGTGGGTCCCAGGAATACAGATTAGGACTGACAGTGTTTACTACGTGGGGGATCTCATTCAGTTCCCCAAACAAGACTCTCTCCTTGTGTGGCTGTTCACACATTCTTTTCCAACACTGATCTGAGTTTCTGGGTGTGTATGTGTGTGCTCAGTCACTCAATCAATGTCTGACTCTTTGTGGCTCTGTGGACTATAGCCTGCCAGGTTCCTCTGTTCATGGAATTTTCCAGGCAAGAATACTGACATGGGTTCCCATTCCTTACTCCAGGGGATCTTCCCATCCCAGGGATCAAACCTGCGTCTCTGCATATCCTGCCTTGGCAGGTGGATTCTTTACCACTAGCACCACCTGGCAAACCCAAGTTTCTGGGGATGGTTTCTTTAATCTCTCTTTTTTAAAATCTCTTTAATCCCTTTGTTAAGGGGTATATAACAAGGACTCAGTACATGTCTTTTGAATAAATTGTGATGATTAGAGATATGTATTAAAGTTCAGTGTAATGTCCAATAGTTAGAAGGCACTCCGTGATTTTTTTTTCATTGTATCATACTTTATTTGCCCCATAAAAGAAAGCATCATCTCAGGGATTTGTTGGACTTTGAGAAGGATTTGTAGCCCCTTGCTGACTTCCAGAAAGTTTGTATTCCTTAGTTACCTGGGTCTAGTGCTTCCCTGGTACCTCAGCTGGTAAAGAATCCACCTGCAAGGCGGGAGACCTGGGTTTAATCTCTGAGTTGGGAAGATCCCCTGGAGGAAGGAAAGGCTACCCACTCCAGTATCCTGGCCTGAAGAAGTCCATGGACTGTATAGTCCATGGGGTCGCAAAGAGCTGGACACGACTGAGCGACTTTCATACTTGTCTCCTGATACACGTTAATGCAGTGATTTGCAGTTTGCAGATGATTTTCTCAAGCTTCATATAATTCACACAAGAGCCCTGTGGTAGGTGACGGGTGGTGCTTTTCCTGTTGCTGTAGTATAAGCCAGCCCAACAGGCTTCCCTTGTGTTTCCAAGCAGAGCTGACGTGTCAGTCTAGATAAATTAATTTCTACTTGTTTACTTGCCTGGAATAGTGGAGGCATATGCCTGTGTGGATAGAGACAGGGTTAGGGGAAGCTGCTTGCCTTTCTCAAGAAATGCATCTTATCACTTCACTTTTACACCCAATGTCCTAGACATTATTATTTTCTCCAGTTTATGTGAGGGCACTGAGACTTAGATAGGTGAATGGACTTTGCCAAGGTCCCACAGTAAACTTCTAGAACTTGACTTCATATCCTCATCTCTGCCCATACACCATAGATGCTATAAGCATCAAAATCCAAGGCTGCTAAATAGGTTACTGTAATTAATGTGATCAGGCACCAAGAACCCTTAACTCTCTTACAAGTAATAGTATACATTTTTTGGTAATAAAAATTACCCCAAAAAAATGAACCATAAGGCTAAAATGTAAAGAATGTGTGTGTGTTAAGAGTCATTTAGTTAAACATGACAGAAACGCAATTTGAAATGGTTTTAGGAAAAAAAATAAAAGATGTATAGGATCATTTAAGTGATTCAGGTATGGCTGGATCAAGGAGTTCAAGCAATACCATCAGATATCTGTCTCCTTCTGTTTTATTCTTAATTCTTACCAAGCCTTTCCTCAGTAAGGGCAAAGATGGGCATGAGCCTCTCCAGGGTTGACACACTACCAGACTGGACATCCCAGAGGAAAGTTGTGTGTGTCCCAATACAGTTTTAGTAAACATTCTGGGGTATACTAGGTGACCAGATTGGGTGATCTGGAGCCTGGGGTTGGAGTTGTTTCTGATAAATCACCTGGTCTGACTTTATTAACAGTGACAGACTTTATTTTGGGGGGCTCCAAAATCACTGCAGATGGTGACGGCAGCCATGAAATTAAAGGACACTTGCTTATTGGAGGAAAAGTTATGACCAACTTAGACAGCATATTAAAAAGCAGAGACATTACTTTGCCAACAAAGGTCCATCTAGTCAAAGCTGTGGTTTTTCCAGCAGTCATGTATGGATGTGAGAGTTGGACTATAAGGAAAGCTGAGTGCGGAAGAATTGATGCTTTTGAACTGTGGTGTTGGAGAAGACCCTTGAGAGTTCCTTGGACTGCAAGGAGATCCAACCAGTCAATCCTAAAGGAGATCAGTCCTGGGTGTTCATTGGAAGGACTGATACTGAAGCTGAAGCTCCAATACTTTGGCTACCTCCTATGAAGCTGACTCGTTGGAAAAAACCCTGATGCTGGGAAAAATTGAAGGCGAGAGGAGAAGGGTACTGCAGAGAATGAGATGGTTGGATGGCATTACCGACTCAATGGACATAAGTTTGAGTAAACTCTGGGAGTTGGTGATGGACAGGGAGGCCTGGCGTGCTGCCATCCATGGGGTCGCAAAGAGTCAGACACGACTGAACAACTAAACTGAAACTGAACTTGGACTGATAATTTGGATGTGAAATTTCCCTCAACGTAAAATTTGTTTTATTTTTAGAAGAAAAAGAAAAGAGACATAGGCAGGCAAAAAAAAAAAAAACAAAAAACAACTTAACACTGTACTTGCACTGCAGGTAGAATGTTTGGAGTTTAAGGTGGACCAAGTCATCCCTTCACAATTTCTGTTGGCTTCACGAGGAAGGGGATCTTCCCTTTAAGTGTGATAACCAGGACAGCTATTGTGTTGGGGAGAGAAGCAAGAGAAGCCCTTCAAGCAGGAAGACCCTTCTAAACAAAGGTCTGGGCATGAGAAGAGGAGCAGTTTGTGTAGACACTATGGATAGGGTTTGACTTTACAGAAAGATGAGAACTAGTGTCTCTTAATTAAGCACCTACTATATACTCAGAGAAGGCAATGGCACCCCACTCCAGTACTCTTGCCTGGAAAATCCCATGGATGGAGGAGTCTGGTGGGCTGCAGTCCATGGGGTCGCTAGGAGTCAGGCACAGCTGAGCGACTTCACTTTCATTTTCATGCATTGGAGAAGGAAGTGGCAACCGACTCTAGTGGTCTTGCCTGGAGAATCCCAGGGACGGGGGAGCCTGGTGGGCTGCCGTATACGGGATTGCACAGAATTGGACACGACTGAAGCGACTTAGCAATAGCAATATACCCAGAAGGGCTTCCCTGGTGGCTTAGTGGTAAAGAATCCACCTGCAATGCAGGAGATCTGAGTTTGATCCCTGGGTCAGGAAGATCCCCTGGAGTAGGGCATGCCATTGCATAGACTCTGGCATCAGAATGCTTGGATTTAACCCTAATTTTCTAACTGTGTGACCCTGGGCTAAATCTTAACTTGCCAGGCTCAGTCTTGTATTCTGCAAAATGGGGGTAATAATACTCTTTCTGCAAGAATGAAAGCCAGTAACATCCCCAAAGTGCTTAGCATTGGGCTTGTGTCATATTAATGCTCAATCATTGTTCAACATAGTTTTTATTTTACTTTTAAAAATATTTATTTTGGGCTGTGTTGGGTCTTTAATTGCAGCATGCAGGATCTTTGTTGCTATACATGGGCTTCTTTCTAGTGGAGGCACGCAGACTCCATACTTGTGGCTCAAGGGCTTAGTCGGCCCATGATGGAATCTTACTTGCTTGACCAGGGGTCAAATCCACATCCCCTGCACTGGTCAGCAGATTCTTAATCACTGGACCACCAGGGAAGTCTCTTGACATAATTTTTAATCTGCTCAGTGACATAAGAACACTCTGATTCCTTCTTCTGAGATGAAGGTAAGTTACTTATGTGGTATAACTTTCTCTGAATCCCAAGTTCATGGCCTTCTTGTTATCAGAAAGTTTTTTGTTGGAAGGAAATACAGTTAGATAGCTAAGGCAGGGTCATACTGTGCAGCATCTTCCCTTGTGCCTTTAAAAGAGGGATGCCCTCACCATCCTAAATCCATGTGAGCAGGGGATTTTGAGTCAAAAAAACCTGCATTTACATCCCATTTCTACCCCTGTCCTGGTTCTGAGCCTCATAAGTTACTCTTTCAATGCACGTTTTAGGGTACGTGATATTTTCCAATATTACACTGTTAAGTTCCAAAGGGCAGATTTGAATTTTGGTCTTTTGATTCCAGAAAGGGGAAATCACAGTCTAGAATTTTTAACTTTAGGAGTCTCTAGAAATTCATGGGCTCACATGCCAAGGTAGCATATCCTCCCATCCCCTAAAGTCCTCAAGAATTCAGGTAGTTATTGAAAAACCATGGCTCCTCCCTGCCTGTCCAGATCTCCTGGCCTCATTTAGTCATTGGGCAAATATCTGAATATCCCATATGGTATTCTCTCAGAAGTAGAGGGAAGCCACTGATAAACAAGTGAGTCAGGAGATTTGGGGTTTCCCGGGGTCAAGGACAGCTTTTCCTGCCCAGGGCACCCATCTTAAGGGTAATCTCTATGGCAGGAAGGGGTGGCAAAAGTCTACTTGGGCATTTACATGCACAAATTCATTGACTTGGTTTGCATGGTTCTTTGATGTTTTGAAAGTTCTCACACATGTATTTGCACACCATTCTCCCAGTAACAACAACAACAATGGCTACCATTTATTGACTGTTTACTGTGTGAGTCTGGCTCTTTGCTCGAGTCCTGATGTCTATAGACCTACCACTTCAGAATTATTTCAGTGTCATCTTCTCAGGATGGCCTTCTCTGACGATCCTCTTTAAAATTGCCTGCATCCTTACCCCCATTGACATGACCAATCTCTGTCTTCTGTTTAATTTTTCTCACTAGCAATGACCTCTCGTTAGCGTAATATCCACTATACTTACTCGTTTTCTTCTGTCTGAATGTAAGTTCCACAAGATCAGTGTTGTTTCTATTTTGATGACTGTCGGGTGCCCAGAACCAAGATGGGAAAGCAGCATAATGGATGAATGAATAAATTGAGCTTAATATTCGCAGCATCTCTCTGAAAGTGAGTTTTATTATTACCCCAGTTTCTAGATGATGAGACTGAAGGTCAGGGGTGGTGTGCTTGCATTTTTGTTTCTGGTTAATTTGCCTCCAATATCTCAAAACAGGAGAGGCCAGAGGCAGGACCCCAGCCCAGGGCTCTCTGGTTTCCAGTCCCCTGCTGTCTGAACAGCCACACGGAGGCAAACAAGTCAATTCAGAGCAGACCTGGTTGAGTCAGCACTGCTGTTTATGCTCCCGGTGTCCATAAAAATGTTGTTTTAGTCTTGACATGGATGCTTATGAATAAAATTTAGTCCTCATTCAAAAGCCTATTAGCCGAAGCCATTTGGCGTCCTGTTATAGCGTTCATTTTTATGGAGAGTAATGCACTGGCCAGGAGTGCCTCTTCCACCTTCGAACAGAACAGGCGCCTGGAAGGCGAGGCCTGGCAGCGCTCGCCTCTGATCATAAGACATTCCGGCCTGTTGCTGCAGCTTTCCTTCTGGGACCTGGGATGTAATTTTCAGATGGCGGTTTGTTTTGCCACCGCGTTACATCTCAGGCTTGGCAATTACATTTCATTAACAGGGAAACATAAGCCATAAATCATTGATCAGAAACAGGTTGTTAATCGGCTGGTTAAAGCATCTTGCCGGCTGGCAGGGCAAGGACGGTAGATTGATGGATGCCCAGATTCAGAACTTGCCCAGGTAGCCCATTAAAGCATTACTGCTAAATAATTTTCACTAATATTTATTAAGCTCGTTTACTATGTGCCTGTAAGCAGTGTATTCTCACAGCAACCCTAAAAGGACCATTCCTCTATTATAGATGAGGGAAATTGAATTTCGAAATGGTTAAATGGTTCGCTGCTATTCATACAAGTTGAAGGTGGCGGAGCTGGGATGTCCTCCAGGCTTTGGACCCTGAACCTTGTGCTGCTCTTAATGGCCACCTGCGTTTCTCCTCCCTAAACTTCACCTCTGGAGGGGAAAGAGAACCATGTTGGAAGCCAGCGGCCAAATGTCTGACTTGGCCAAGGCCCTCCACCCCAGTGGCAGTGCCTTTTTGTGAAACAGACCTACAGCAACCTTGAGGAGGTTGTAGGACAAACTCGGGATCTGCAAGATTGAATTTTAACCTGTGCCTCCAAGCCTCTGAAGCTGACCAGAGTGGCCTGGCTGCCGGCTAATTCATCTGACTTCGCCTCCACGCCTGACGTTGGTGAACAGAGTGGCGGCAGCTGGGCCCGTTCACATCCTATTAACCTTGTCTGTTGGAATGACACCTGGCTGTGCTGAAGCCTTGGTTCCTGTAATTAGGAATGTAAACAACTCTGGCTTCCTCCAGTCAGCGCTGGCTCGGTGCCTGTCTCCAGCCCCCACCATCCTAGACTGTGCCTCTGGTAACCTGCCCCTCCCCCAAGCTGAGGCCACGTGGAATCCCCGATGCTTTTTAGTTTTGAGTCTAGTACTGACTTGTTGATCACCTACCCTGAACTAGAGGATTTCTGATGCACGACTAATTGAAGTGCACAGTGACCTCACCTGGGTTGTTTATACCCATTTTGTGGGTAGGAACATGGAGGTTTGGAGAGAGTGAATATATGGTCTAAGGTGACACAGCTACTTAACCTCTTGGATGTTTTTCTTTTCAATCATTGAACATTCATAATATAGCTCATTGTTGTTATTGTACAGTCTGTGAGTTTGGACAAATTTATAATGACATATATTGACCATGTTAGTATCGTACGGAATAGTTTCACTATCTTAAAAATCCTCGGTACTCTGTCTGTTCATCTCCTTTGCCTCCCCCATCCCCAGCCCCTGGCAATCTCTGATTTTTTTACTGTCTCCATAGTTTTGTCTTTCCCAGGAAGTCATGTAGTTGGAATCCTACAGTATGTCACCTTTTTCAGATTTTGCTTCTTTCACTTAGTAAAATGCACTTAAGTTTCCTCCATGTCTTTTCATGGCTTGTTGGCTCATTTCTTTTTAAGAACTGAATAATATCCCATTGTCTGGATGGACCATAGCTTATTTATCCATTCACCTACCGAACTACATCTTGGTGGCTTCCGACATTCAGCAATTGTGACAGAAGCTGCTGTAAACATCTGGGTGAAGGTCTTCGTGTAGACATAAGCTTTCAACTCATTTGGGAGAATACCAAGGGGTGTGACTGCTAGAGTGTGTGGTAAGAGTGGTTCCGTTTTGTAAGAAGCTGTTGGGACTGCCTTCCAGCGTCACTGTACCGTTTGCATTCCCACTAGCTATGAATGAGACTTTCCGTCGCTCCACATCCTGGTCGGCGTTGCGTGTTGTCTGTATTCTAGATTTGGGCCATTCTAAACTTTAACCCACATGTTTTGGCTCTAAATCCATTGAGCCCTCTAGTACGATAATAATACAATCTGACAGGACCCATGTGAAGATGAAACTACATCACACAAGTATGATGATAATGATAATACCTAACATTTGGCATGTGCCAGTCACTATGCTAAGTGATTTAATCCTCACAGCAACCTCATGACTCAGGTGCTATTATTATCTCCATTTTGCAGATAAAGAAACAGCCGATGAGAGAGATTAAGTGTTGTGCTCAAGGATATAGAGGGAGTGCAGATGCAGATTCAAACCCAAGTCTGCCTGACTGGGATCAGTGCCCTTAAGCACTGTGATACCCATTGCCTTATATGGCAATAGCCATTCAATACAAATGTTCTGCCGACAGCACAGAGCAGGGCAGTTTCCATTCATTTTCGCAAAGGCTCTATTAGGATGCCAGTGTCTCCATAAAGCCTTGTAACTTTTGTTGTAAGGCGCTGCGGTCAGCTCACCCACACATGTCTGCAGAACTGTGTCCATGCCTGTGAAGAATAGGAAAACCTAGAGCATCACCCTCCTAATTACAGCCTCAGCATGCTCTCTGAATCCTCGGATCATCAATAACATTGATACCAACTAATTTAAACGCACTGAACCAGTGAGCTCGGGCTGCAGAGGTGTTTATGAGCAGGATACTAAGTAGATATTTTAACTAAGTGGAATATTTCTTGCTTCAATTAATGTGAAAGGTAGCAACTCAAAGGAAATATTAGGGGCATTAAGTTTTATATTGGTGCCATTTATTATATATGATATTTAACAGTTTTAATCACTTTATTTCCATGTTGACAGCTACTAAGAGGAAAAAAGAGCTTTCTGTGGTGATTGTGACCCAGGAATTACTGTCATGCTGAGAAAGATTATTATTAACCCTTGAGATGTTATAGATTTCTGAAGAAATACTGAGGATTTTATTACTGACATTCAAGGAGATCAAATGAGTGAATAGCAAAGAATGACTCCAAAAGAAACAAATTTCTTATATAGATGATTTTATTTGCAAAACAGAAATAGAGACACAGATGTAGAGAACAAATATATGAACACCAAGAGAGGAAAGGAGGGAGGGAGTGGAATTGAGAGATTTGGCCTATTATATATTATACTATGTATAGAATTATACACTATTATACTATGTACAAAATAGATAACTAATGAGAACCTGGGACTTCCCTGGTGATTCAGTGGTAAAGAATCTACCTGCCAATACAGGAGATGCATGTTTGATCCCCTGGAGAAGGAAATGGCAACCTGTTCCAGTATTCTTGCCTGGGAAACCCCACAGACAGAGGAGCCTGCTGGGCCACAGTCCATGGGATCGCATGAGTCGGACACAACTTAGCAACTGAACAAGAGTAGTGAGAACCTAGTTTTTAGCTCAGGGAACCCTATTCAGTGCTCTATGGTGACCTAAATGGGGAGGATATCCAAAAAAGGGGGGATATATGTATAGCTGAATCAATTTGCTGTACAGCAGAAACTAACAAAACATTGTAAAGCAACTATATAAAAATTAATAAAATCAATAAAAATTAATGTAAAAATAAAAAAAATAAATTTCTTGAGAAAGGTAAATGAAGTAGAAGATGATTAACATTTATTGAACACCCAGGGTGTGCCAGTAATTTGATGGGCTAACTACATCCAGAGTTAAATCTCCTAGCAATCCTATAATTCTGGCTATAATGATGTCCATTACACAAAGGAGCAAATGGAAAGACTAAGATGTTTGTTCAGTCATAAACTTTTGTACTGTTCTACTTCACCATGAGAATCCAGCGGTGAGTCCTGTGGCACACGCCCTGCCTCATGGGGCTTCTATTCTGCTAGGAGACAGATATTTATCTTTTGATTATGATTATTATAGGGAGACAAGTGCAGAGACAAGGAAAGAATGGAGGTGCCTTGAGAAGAGGATAAAGCGAACTTGATTTAGACCTTAGTCCAGGAAGGCTTCCTGGAGGAAGTGATGTCTAAACTGAGATCTAGATGATGATCAGTGCTAATCCAGGCAAAGGGGAAGTGGTGGTGGAAAAGGGATGAAAGAATGTTCCAGGTAGAAGAATATGTATCAAGGCACAGAGGGAGGGAAAAGCCACTAACTTCCCACAGATCATGCATGCTTCTAGTATGTGACAAAGCTAATATTTGAATCCAGGATTATCTGACTCTTTCTACTGAAACCAACAAAAAAGGGAATCTGTTATCTTCTTAGTCACGTAATCCTCAAAGGAAACATCCCAGTCGTTAGAGGTGAGCTGTGCTGAGCTGTGCTCCGCTGTGCTTAGTCGCTCAGTTATGTCTGACTCTTTGCAACCCCACAGACTGTAGCCCACGAGGCTTCTCTGTCCATAGGGATTCTCCAGGCAAGAATTCTGGAGTGGGTTACCATGCCCTCCTCCAGGGAATCTTCCCTGGGAGCTCCCAATTAGGACCATAGCAATCTGACTGTGACACCCACGGCCCCTGGTTAGAGTCAGCATCTTGTTGGGGCTTTGAGGCTAGGGGTGAGAAATGTTTTTGGTTACTTTCATGGCTTCTCACAATAGGGATATAAAGTTTCCGGTTGATGTTTCTATAAGTTTTAAGCTGTGAGTAAGAGAAACCCTCAGGCACACTGGTTCAAGTGCTTATAAAATGTGGGGGGGATTTTGCTGCAGGGTTGGTGTGGCTGAGAGTAAAGCAGTGCCGCGAAGCCACTGTCGTTCTTTCTCCACTGCTCCGCCCTGCACTCTGTGTGCCCCATGATCGGGCAGGCCCTCCTCTCTGGGGTGCATACCTGGCTGCTGCCAGTGTGATAGGTCATACTTTCTGTTTCATTCAAGCTAGGCGATGTGGGCTGAGTGGGGACAAGAATCCAATGCTCTGAGTTCAAAAGGAAGCCCTGTAATCTGAGATTGCAGCTCCAGTTGGCCCGGCTTGGGTCAGCGGACCACCTTGGAGGCATCCTGCTGGGGAAGAGACTGCGTGCGATAACCTGATTGGCTGAGGCCTGGCTTAAGCGCTCCGCCCAGAGATGAGATGCACCGAGAGTTGCGGTAGGCTGGTTTCCCAAGGCGAGAATAGGGTGGTTACTGAAATAACGTGGGGTGGCCCTTGGGCTCCATTGTGCGTTTACTTCACACCCTAACGATATCAATTCTGTCTTGAAATCCAAATGACACCTAGGAACAGCCTTTGCGGGGGCGCTGAAATGTAACCACAGCTGTTTCAGAAGCAGTGTGGGGCAAAACTAAAACTTAAAGAGCTCGCATCTGCGCTGCACTGGTACCTACTGTGAGGCCACTGCACCTCCTTTAGCCACTCCAGGCTTCAGTTTCCCTGTTGGTAAAATGCAGTGTTGCCCTTAGGACAAATGAGATACTGAATATAAAATGCCTAGTTTTTGGAACATATTACGCACTCACTAAATGTACAGATCCAGGTCGTTTTCTGGCTTTAGAATCCCTCTGTTCCTCTTTGTATATTGTTTTACTTAATTCTCTTAAGCTTTATAGTGCTTACCTCTTTTCCCTATTAGGATCTAATTACGTTTTAATTTTTATTCTACATTGTCTTGTTTGCTATTTTTAATCTTTTAAATTTATTTTTTCTATCTTATTGACAATGTCTACATATCTTACCATTTCATACAGTACTTTATGAAATGAGAATATTATATATGCTGTTTGTGAGTCACCATTTTTATCTTTGCAATACTGCCTTTGAGCTAATGTCTTCTGTTAGTAAATGCAGTTAACTTGATCCTACTTATTCATTTTTTAACCAATATTCATTTCTTTAATTATGTTATTTGTTTTTAATGCTGAGTCTAAAATTCACTATTATATGTTGTAATAAAGGCACCGGCAATCTAAACTGTACCCAAATGCCACAGCAACATCTAATAATATTACTTTATAGCCCTTTGCAATTAAAAATAATAATAATAAAAGTACTTTAACAGCAAAATCTTATTTTTGTTTTACAAAATCTCTGCCAGAAGGACAAGAAAGAATTAAGGCTTGGAGAACTACCCTCTCTTGCCTAAAATCACATAGCTGAATGGTTAAACCAGAACTGCCTTTCTGTTCTGTTGAGTCAGACTTCATCGTTCTTTCCACTTCAGCATGTGCTTTTTACCCAAGTACCATCTACCTATTGAATAAAGCCAAGTCCTTGGGAAATGAACTTCATTGTTTGTTTGTTTGTTTTTTCAATACGATTTACATCCCATTAACAACTTTCCCATAATGTTCTTCCTTAATCCCATTCATCAAAGACGGTGTAGTGTTCACAGCAGGCTAAGTGCATGTCAGGAATCACAGCAGATTATTTTGTGAATTGTACTATTTTCCTCCAGTTAATAAATAGTGCTTTTCCAGAAAACATGGCCCTGTGGACAGATTATGACCTTTGGAGTCAGAAAGAAAAACATTTATATCTTGGTTCAGTCAGCTCCATGGTAACCCAATTAATCAAGATGTTTTCTGCAAACAAGACAGCAGCCCAACATGAAGTGATTTAAGTAAATAGAGGAATCTGTTGATCTTTGTACTTGCAAAACCCAAAGTCATCGTTTGCTTCAGGTATGGCTGGATCCAGGGGCTCAAACTGTAGAATCCAGACTCTGTCTCTTGCCTTAGTTCTTAAAAATGCTTTCATCTATTCAGTTCAGTTCTTAGGTTGACATTGTCCACAGGGTAGTCTCTGGCAGCTCTAGCCTTATAGTTTACCAGCTCAGCTACCCAACTGGAAATAAATTTATGTTTTTCAATAAATCCAACAAAATTTTTAAATTTGCTCTAATAGAACTGACCCGAGTCCCATGCCTATTCCAATCACTGTGGCAAGGGGATGAAACAAAATAATTGTCTGTGCCTCAACCATGTGCCCATCCCTGGATAGACAAGGACTGAGAATGGGGGTGGATGATTTCTCCAAGAGAAATCAGAGTGCTAAAAGGAGAGAGCAGGCAGGGAGACACATCAGAATACTTACCACAGTCTTCAAACAAGTTATTTAAACTTGCTGGGTCTCCTCATTATAAGACAGGGATAATGACATGCACTGTTTTTTTTGTGTGTGTGATTTTTTTTTGATATTGAAAATATTTTACACATAGTAGGTGAACAGTCAATGTAAATTTTTCTCTCTTCTTCTGATGTCTCTCTTCCATTTGCCCTAACTCTACCAGGATTATGCATTTGAAACTGACTGTGTGGCACCTTGCTAAGAACCACATTTGCTTCAGTTGATTTGTTTGTCTTCCTTATAAAAAATGGTATATTTGTAGATAAGATGGACCAGGAGATAGTCAGTAGAAATAAGATACAGGAAATTTTCCCCTTGGCTGAGAACTAGCAGAGAAATGTGATTAGAGACTAGATAGGATTTGGGACCAAATGCCTTCTAATGATTAGTTATAGAAATTCTCTGCAGGCATTGGTGGTGACAACACTATCCCCTGATACCTTCATAGATTCTAAGAATCATCTATTTGTTTTATGGCTGTTTTGTATCCATCTTCTTCCACCAGAGGTCTGGGATAAGACTGAGGACAAGATAAAGTGTCAGGAGAGAGTTTTAGAGCTTCTGGGTATTTTGTGTGGTTTAAGTATCTGGATATATGCATATAATTTTAAATTATAACCTGGAATTTAACTATATTATTATTTCTTTACATTAGAAAATGTAATCTATCAAAAGTTTAATATACAGTATAAGATAATAGGTTCTGTTTTCTTTCAGAAAATAGACAGTTGTGTCAGCACTATTAAGTAAAACTCTGCTTTCATTACTGGAGATACATATATATATATTTACATATATATATCATATATATATTATATTACTCATCACTGCCACCTTCCATCTATTTATTTCTTTGTTTCAATACCACATTATGCTAATTTCATAGTATCTTTTAGTATTAATACCTTACAAGGGAAGTCACTCCTCACTATTCTTCCTGACACATATTTTTGACTACTCTGGGAAATTTATTCTTCCATGTAAAAACTAGTATATTTTTATAAAATTAGCAAAAATTTGTTATCCAATTGAAATTACATTGAATTAATAAGGTTATTTTCAAATAAATGATATATTAATATTAATATATTGTCATTCTATCCATGGGCATACTATATCTTCCCATCTATTGATATGTATATTGATATTCTTAGATACAGTTTTATATTAATATATTTCTTTATATGAACCACATTCTTTGGGTTTAATGCATTTCTAAGTATTTCTCCTATCATGTTTATGATTTTTTTAAATTTTCATTTCTAGTTAGTGCTTGATTTAGAAAATGTATTGATTTTGTGTATTTGTCTTTGATTCAACCACCTTGTTGGATCAAAATGATTTATCAAGATGATAATCATATCACCATAGAGAAAAAAAATGCCCTCTTTTTATCCAGTAGTTCAGAAATTGTTTTTTTTTTTTGGTCTTATGGTATTATTTAAACATCAAAACCTGCAAAATAAATACTTACGATGCAAAATAAATCCTTACCTTGTCTTGATTTCAGTGAAGTTGTTTTTGAGTTTAAAAAGGGCAGTCATGGTTTCCCTGTGTCATTTCAAGTTCAGAACCAACAGTTCCATTAATCATTTCTCTGATGGCATGCTGAATTAACTAGAAATCTTTTGGTGGTGAATGGCAGAAACTGAACTAAAACTAGTTAAAAGAACATTTTAGATTTGTATAGCTGTAGAGTTCATATTGAACGGACCAAGGTTCTCACTAATGGCATCAGGAACTTTTCTCTCTCCCTCTCTTGTGTATTTTATTTTCCTCACTGGCTTCATGGTCACAATGACTCCTAGTAGCCTCAGATTTATGTCCCCTCAACTCAGCAAACCCAGTGAATATTTTTCTAATAGTTCCAACTCAAATCTTGAGTTAATTTGGTGATCAAGAGCTTAAAAACTAATCATTTCCTTTTTTTTCCCAGGAGGATAAGACTGGCTGGGCATGCCTGGATCATGTTTCCATTGCTCTGCTTGATTTTATGACCCGACATGGGCTAAGAATGGTGTCATATGTGTATGCAGGGGGATGATGGCAAATGCTTTCCAAAGGAGAAATGAATTATTTTTCCTCAAAGAATCAGAAAAAGCAAAACAATAATTTCCATCAAGTGACTGATTATCCTAGTCTTCCTCTGGATATGTTCTCTCTTTTTTTACAAAAACCAATACTCTGTAACTAAACATTATATCAAACTGTACTGACCAGAGCACTGCAGATGCAGACTGTCATCTTCTTCTTTCCAGGTAGTATACTTCTGCAGTATAACCTAAGATTACTTCCCATTTTTGCTACCCACATCATATTTCTGATCAAAATGAGTTAGTGCTGCATACGTGATATCACAGGTGTGACTTACTTTCCTGGCCTTATCTACCAAAGTTCAGTAGCATATCTAGATATTATTAGAAATCAACTCCATTATAAAACACTCCAGATTATCAGAGTGTTTTTCTTTCCTGCTCCTGGCATTTAATTCATTTTTCTACTCTTCCCAGCCATTTGATGAATATTTATTTCCTCTGCATGTTCACAATCCAAATCTTTCTCCCCAAATTCTCTTTGTCTAGGATGTACTTTCTGCTCTTGTCCATTTGATGAATCCATAGTCAAACTCTGAGAACTAGCAAAATGCCCTACTGAAATGCCCTGCTAAGTTTTTTAAGATTTCTCTCTAAGCATCTATCACATTATGCTTTTGAAAGAATGCTCTGTAACATATTAAATGGCACAAGACTTTTTTTCCCTTAACAGTTATGATATAATTCACTTCTGAAGCTTCCTGGGCATATATTTCTTTCTTGCATAATGAAATTGCCTCTGCATCTGAGACTGTTTCTCCATTCTTACTTCAATATTGTGAATTCGCATTTTTCTCTTCTTTTGATTAGGTGAGCAGATGGTTTTTCAGAAAACTATGTTTGGGATTGTATTCATCATTTCAAGTATTTTTCTTCTGTTCTGTAATCTAGTAATTTCTGTTTTTGTCTTTTTTAATTGCTGCCATCTGTTTTCCTTATACTTATTCTTTTTCTAGATCCTTAAGTATAATTTATTTTCCTGTGTATAGTTTAAAATTCATAACATTTAGAACTATGAGTTTTCCTCTGAGAACTACTTTAGACACATCCTAAGGGCTTTCAAAAATTCATATTGAACTTTCTGTTTAAAATATAATTTCAGATAGTAATGTACTTGTCTCTTCTATCAGACTGCTCACGAGCAGGTTTGAACAGTCTGTAGGGCAACATGTGAACACAGAATCTAAGAAATGCTGTTCTAGTCTGTAGGTAAATTTGCAAAACAAAGGTTTGTATTATTGTCCGATCTGTTATCATGCTGGACATCAGCAACGCAGACTAGTGTGGAAAAGGTGACAAAGTCAGGCTAATGCGTCTTACAAGATATAGATACTCACTCTTATCTTAAGCAACACAGGAAGTTACTGGCTCATGTAACCAGGAAGTCCTGGGTGATGAAGGTATGGTAGGAATCAGGTTCCTAAATGAGGCCATCACTTAGCTCTTTCTCTCTCATATACTCACTTCAAGTTATAGCTAATTTTCCCTCATATCCCTGTATTGTGATAAGATGCTCTTCCTTAGAAGAGCCAAACATATGTTCTCCTCACAATTCATAAAGCTCAAAGAAAAGACATGTTCTAGGGGTCCAGAGAAAGTCCAGGATGGCCTAACTTGGGATATGTGCCATTCTTTTTTAAATTGAAATACAGTTAACTTACAATGTTGTGATTGTTTCTGGTATACAGCAAAGTGATTCAGTTATACATATATCTTATTTTTAATATTTTCCTCCATGATGGTTTGTCACAGGATATTAAATATAGTTTCCTGTGCTGTACAGTAGGATCTTGCTGTTTATCTTTTCTATATATAATAAGTTTGCATCTGCTAACCCCAAACTACCAATCTTTGTCTCCCCCAACCCCCACCCCCTTGACAACCATAAGTCTGTTCTCTATGTCTGTGAGTCTGTTTTTATTTCATAGATAAATTCATCTGTGTCATATTTTAGATTCCACATATAAGAGATATCATATGATATTTGTCTTTTTCTCTGTGTCTTACTTTGCTTACTGTGATCAATCTCTAGGTTCATCCATGTAGCTGCAATGGCATTATTTCATTCTTTTTTATAACTGAGTAGTATTCTATCCTATATATGTACTACGTCTTCTTTATCCATTCATCTGTTGATAAACATGTAGATTGTTTCCATGTCTTAGCTGTAAATAGCGCTGCTAAGAAGACTGGGGTACATGTCTATTTTCGAATTATAATTTTCTCTAGATATATCCCAGGAGTGGGATTGTCTAATCATATGACAGTTCTATTTTCAGTTTTTTGAGGAACCTCCATACTGTTCTCCATAGTGATATGTGCCCATCCTTGATTGCATTTCCATGTCTAAGGAGAGGAAGGATCTTGTTGTCCATTCCTGGTCCCAGATGATATTTCTGAAACAAGAGAAGGAGGGTCTACCCCTATGAAAATAAAGAAGATTCATCAGGAATTGAAGGAGGGCATTCCTCAAAGGAATGGATGATGGGCAGATAAGATTCTCCAAAGACTAGTCCTTGGGAGGTCAGCCAGGCAGGGTTCAATGGGTATGTGGACTCTAGGGAGAGTCATAATTTAAAGACCCTGAATGCTACATTGGACATGTTTGGACTTTCAGACATATTACCCTGAGAAGGGCAGGGTATACGTACATGGCATTCAATGGGGAGTGGTTGAATCTAATCATGAGGAAACATCAGACAAACCCCAAATGAAGGAAAGTTCTATTTAAAAGACAAAAGGGGACTATATTTTTCAAAACATGTCAGAGTTATAAAAATAGAGAAAGGTTGTGGAAACGTTACAGATTAATGTAATCTCTGATCCTTGACTAGGTCCTGTACTAAAGGGAATGGAAAAGCGATAAAGGACTCTACTGGGTCAATTGATAGTATTGGAATTTAGATGGTAGATTTGATAAAAAATATTGAATCAGTGTTAAATTTAGTGAAGAGGATAACTGTACTGTGGATGTATAAAAACACCTCTTATTCTTAGAAATAGACACTGAACTATTTAAAGGTCGAAGACCACAATTCATACAATGTACTCTAAAATTGGTGTGGAAAATATCAATCTGTGTGTCTGTGTGAATATTTATATAGAGCAGATGATAAGCCAAAAGAGACAAAATGGTAAAAATATGTGAATCTGAGTACAGGTGTTTTTTGCGCTGTTTTTATTTTTGCAGCTTCTAAATTTGAAAATACGTCCAAATAAAAGGTCTAAAAAATATTGGGATTTATCTTTCTCTAGGCAATAACAAAGTAATTGATATTTTTCAACAAGCTTGTGATATAATAAGATATGTTTTAAAACCCATTTTGAAAGACACTGCAATTAATATAAACTCGGCCCTGATTCAGAACGTGATTGATTTTATCCTGTTTGTGAAGATACCACACCATCCTCTTATTGGTTGTTTGAGGGCATTTTAAAGGCATTCAAGAAAGGGTTTTATGACTGCTTGCACCTACAGTGCCATTTTTTTCCCAAGGCCCTGAAATGTTTTTTGAAGAGAGACTGCGCTGGTTACAGTGAGGAGGGCAGATTAGGATGGAAAAGACCTAGGGGTGTGGGGAGGTTGAGGGGGCTATTGGCAAGAGCTCAGCCAAGAAATAGTGAGGGGAGAGAAGAGAGGACGTCTCTGAGGGATATTTTTTTTTTCCTTTTTTCCCCTTTATTTAATTATTATTTCAACTGTATAGCTGATTTACAGTGTTGGTTAGTTTCAGGTGTACAGCAAAGTGATTCCATTTACATATATATAAATCTATCCTATTGCAGATTCTTTTCTATTGTAGGTT
Organism: Bos javanicus; assembly: GCF_032452875.1. Taxonomy (NCBI): domain Eukaryota; kingdom Metazoa; phylum Chordata; class Mammalia; order Artiodactyla; family Bovidae; genus Bos; species Bos javanicus. Next base: position 23,620,185 of record NC_083892.1, read on the forward strand.
ATTACAAGATAATGAATTTAGTTCCTTGTGCTATACAGTAAGTTCTTGTGGTTTATCTATTTTATATACAGCAATGTATATATGTTAATCCCAAACTCCGAATTTATCCCTTTCCAGCTCTTTCCCCTTTGGTAACCATAAGTTTGTCTCCTATGTCTGTGATTTTTATCATTTTTAAAAATTACACAAAGAGATATCATATGTTATTTGACTGGCTTTCCTCACTATGATAATCTGTAGGTCCATTCATGTTTGCTGCAAATGACATCATTTCATTCCTTTTTATAGCTGAGTCTCATTCCATTGTATATATGTACCACATCTTTATCTGTTCATCTGCTGATGGACATTTAGTTTGCTCCTGTGTCTTGACTATTATAAATAGTGCTTCTCTGAACATAGGGGTGCAGGTATATTTTCAAATTAGAATTTTCTCCAGATATTGGGCTATCCAAAAGGTTCATTAGGATTTTTTCCATAAGCTTTTACACAAAAACCCAAACAACCTTTTTGCCCAACCCAGTATATGCCCAGGAGTGGGATTGTAGGATCATACAGTAGCTCTATTTTTAGTTTTTGAAGGAACCTCCATACTGTTCTCCATAATGGCTGCACGAATTTACACTCCACCTGCAGTGTAAGAGGGCTTCTTTTTCTCTGAGGGATATCTTAAAGGAGGGTTTTCAGGACCTGGTAACTAACTGAACAAGGGGTCCTGGGCAAGAAAGATGAAAAAAAAAAAGTGTCTGTTTTAGAATCTTGAGTGAATGATAGTGCCATTAACAGAATTGAAATGTAAGTAGAGGAGCAGGTGGATGGGATTCTAGAGCAGCATGGAAGAAACAGATTATTTTGGTGGAGTTTCCAGGTGCACGTGGGTAGTAGGGAATTGGAATCAGAGGTATAATGTTCAGAAGAAGAGTCAAAACTCCCTGTCAAGTTCGGGGGTCATTAAAGCCTTGCAAATGGCTGAGATTACTCAGGAAAAGTGGAGCATAGAAAAAAAGGGGGGAGGGTACTAACATAGGAACCTGTAAATGTTTTTTAAGGATAACTCTAGAGCACTTGGGACAATAAATAGTCACCACACTTAAAATGTATCTCATGAGACCAAGTAGGACAAAGTCAGGTAAAGGTCTAGTTTGTTTATTATAAGAAGAAGTAAACCAGAAATAGTGGAAAGGGTTAAGAGCTAAATCCCTTGCTGACCAGAAATCTGATCAGCTGACAAACCCAGAGGAATAGTGGAAAAGTGGGTTTCAGTTCAGTTCAGTCACTCAGTCGTGTCCGACTCTTCACGACCCCATGAGCCGCAGCACGCCAGGCCTCCCTATCTATCACCAACTCCCGGGGTCCACCCAAATCCATGTCCATCGAGTCGGTGATGCCATCCAACCATCTCATCTTCTGTCACCCTCTTCTCCTGCCCTCAATCTTTCCCAACATCAGAGTCTTTTCAAATGAGTCAGCTCTTTGCATCAGGTGGCCAAAGTACTGGAGTTTCAGCTTCAACATCAGTCCTTCCAATGAACACCCAGGACTGATCTCCTTTAGGATGGACTGGTTGGATCTCCTTGCAGTCCCAGGGACTCTCAAGAGCCTTCTCCAATACCAGTGGGATTAGATCTTAGGAAACATCCAGAAACAAGAGCTACTGAACAATTGAACTTTAGAAAGATTTGGATAATTTGGTGTTTCCAGATAAAGGACTTTGGATTCCCAGAAGTATCCTTAGAATTCCTTTCTTGAAAACAGTTCACAGGAGAAGGATAAATCAAGGCCTTTTACACAAATAATGTTTACATACTTGGCAGGCTCCCATCAGAAGAGATTTCTTTCTTGCTCCCATCAGACAAGACAGTAGATTGGTTAAGTCTCTATCATTTGAAAGAGACAGAAATCCAAGTCCAACTGACTTATAAGAATTTATTGACTCCCAGAGCTAACAACCAGGGATTATGTAATATGTTTTAAATTTGTTGACTCTGGAACCAGAGCTCCTGAATTAGAACCATTGATCTCCTATTTACTTAACTTGTCCAAACGCTTTTCTTATCAGTAAAACAGAGATAATTAGAGTTCCTTCATCACAGGGCTGTGGCGAGGGTTAATTGATTATACTAAGTCAATCTCTTAGAAGGTAGAATGACACAGTAACTGCTCACTAAGTGTTTGCTGATTTCTATCCAGGAATAACTAGCTTCAGGTATGGCTGGATCCTGGTGCTCAAACAATGCTTGTCATGAATCTCTCTCTCATTTTTGTGGACCAGCTCCTGTTGACTCTATTCTCAGGCAGTCTCTGCTGGGAGAAAGATGACCCCCAGAAACTGAAGGCTTGCATTCTACCAGTTTAGCAGTCCCATCAGGACAAATGCATCTTTTACTTAATATTTTCAGTAAAAGTTCCAAGGGTGGGATTTCACCTTCCAATGCAAGGGGTGTGGGTTTGATTCCCACATGTCTTGATGCTTCATGATCAAAAAACCAAAACAGAAAATAGAAGCACTATTGTAACAAAATTCAACAAAGACTTTTAAAATAGTCCACATTAAAAAAAAAAAATTTTTTTTTTTTAAAACCTTCCAAGGGTGACTTTCATTGGAATGACTTTGTAGTATGCCTACCCATGAACTGGTCACTATGAACAGTCGGATGAACTGCATCGATTGTGTCTCACTTTTGAAGCCACAGACTGTGTTTGATTCCTTTTCTTTCATGTTGGAGGTATTTTCAGCTTGGCATTTGATGGTGGGATGGAGTGAGGTAGACGAGTTACCTGGCACTGTAGCCCAGGGGGTAGACTTTCAACTAACAACGCTGTGTGTAGCTCCATGCCCTGTGCCCACGCCTTCTGCCTGGAACCTCCAAGCTCTGGGCTTCCAGGTTCCCTTGGAACAAATGTTCTTGCCTCTTTTTGATGCCTGCCAGTGAGGGTGCTCAGTTCCAACTTTTTTCCATCCTGACACGTCAGTTTCCTCATCTACTCTTGTCCCCTTCCAGTTCTTTTTGTCCGTGTGTATTTCTATACATATTGAACAAACCTAGAAAGTAGGGTTTAGCGTATACTTACTGTCATTTTAATGGTCTTTCTAGAGGGAAAGGGGATAAATGCATATGTTCACTCCAGCTTATCATTCTGAGTCCCCACGGAAGGTTTTTGTGGGGTTTTTTTTGTTTTTTTGTTTGGTGGGAATGCAAACTAGTACAGCCACTATGGAGAACAGTGTGGAGACTCCTTAAAAAACTGGAAATAGAACTGCCTTATGATCCAGCAATCCCACTGCTGGGCATACACACTGAGAAGCCCTGTCTTTAAGGAAAAAACAAAAAACAAAAAACCCACAAAAAGAGACACGTGTACCCCAATGTTCATCGCAGCACTGTTTATAATAGCCAGGACATGGAAGCAACCTAGATGTCCATCAGCAGATGAATGGATAAGAAAGCTATGGTACATATACGCAGTGGAGTATTACTCAGCCATTGAAAAGAATACATTTGAATCAGTTCTAATGAGGTGGATAAAACTGGAGCCTATTATACAGAGTAAAGTAAGCCAGAAAGAAAAACACCAATACAGTATACTAACGCATATATATGGAATTTAGAAAGATGGTAACAATAACCCTGTGTACGAGACAGCAAAAGAGACACTGATGTATAGAACAGTCTTATGGACTCTGTAGGAGAGGGAGAGGGTGGGAAGATTTGGGAGAATGGCATTGAAACATGTATAATATCATGTATGAAACTAGTTGCCAGTCCAGGTTCAATGCACGATACTGGATGCTTGGGGCTGGTGCACTGGGACGACCCAGAGGGATGGTATGGGGAGGGAGGAGGGAGGAGGGTTCAGGATGGGGAACACATGTATACCTGTGGCGGATTCATTTCGATATTTGGCAAAACTAATACAATTTTGTAAAGTTTAAAAATAAAATAAAAAAAGAAAAACTAAAAAAAAAAAAAAAGACAGGGCTTCTTGCTATCCTCATAAGTAAGGTTCTTGAGTATAATAGATCTCCATCAATAAGGTGTGTTGGATAAATAGGAGATACAATGGATTATGTGTTCTTCCTGAACTGTAAGGGTACTTATTTCTCTACCATTGATTTGTAACACACCAGAGCCATGTGTTAAGAGCAGCTGATGAATGAACTGGTTATTAAGTACTTTACAAGGATGCTCTGGTAAGAACAGCATTTGGTAGAGAGATATTTACAAGGACTAGGATCACGTGTCCAATCCTGTCAGTCAGACATAAAGGTAAAAGAAATGAAATCTATAGGAAAATACAACCCAAAAAGCAGACACCTAACTTCTATGCTTCGTACTCAATTGCTCAGGCATGTCTGACTCTTTGCAACATTATGGACCGTTGCCGGCCAAGCTCCTTTGTCCATGGGATTCTCCAGGCAAGAATACTGGAGTGGGTACCAGGGGAATCTTCCTGACCCAGGGACTGAGCCTGCGTCTCGTATGCATTGGCAGGCGGAGTCTTTACCATTAGTGCCACTGGGGACTTCTAGAAACAGGTATTTCTTAAGATAACTCAGGACTGATGTCTTCTGGGTTACCTGTAAGGAATAGTGTCCTCTGCATGCCAATACTCCAAGCTATTGTATGGCATATGAAGGTCAGTAGAACAAAGCATTCACTGGGGCTTGGTCCCCACTATTTAAATCATTTTGGTAAAAGGTGATGACTGCAAAAATGACAGAACATGTAACAGGGCTTTTGGCACCTGATACAGAATAAATTAAAATGCCTGTTCAAATTGATTTCATGATTAGTTTTTCAGATGCCTAAGTCTGTTGTTTACACCTAAACTAGGAAGATATTTCTGCAGGGTTTTTTTTTTTTCCCCCCCCATAAGCATCGGATCAGTGCTTATGGTTAATGTTCAAAGTTAACTCATTTTTATTATAACGCCTGTGGTTTTTGTATTTGTTGTTTAATATCCCAGTTCAGCTTCCCGTTTAATATCCTTTCTTTCAAGCATAAAATTTCCTTGCCTATGCTGAAATAGCATTTTAAAGGAAAAGGATTCCCTTCTGAAGGTACCTCTTTAGGGCTAAAAGCAAAGATCAGCCGTTAAAGGGAATGCAAAACTCTCCCTTTTAGGTTTGTCCTGCTGCTGCTGCTGCTAAGTCACTTCACTCTGTGCGACCCCATACACGGCAGCCCACCAGGCTCCCCTGTCCCTGGGATTCTCCAGGCAAGAACCCTGGAGTGGGTTGCCATTTCCTTCTCCAATGCGTGAAAGTGAAAAGTGAAAGTGAAGTCACTCGGTCGTGTCCGACTCTTCAGCGACCCCATGGACTGCAGCCTACCAGGCTCCTCCATCCATGGGATTTTCCAGGCAAAAGTACTGGAGTGGGGTGCCATTGCCTTCTCCAAGGTTTGTCCTAGAGCTGGTTAAGACCCACGTTGGGAGGAAGTACTCAGGGTGGTTTGGGAAATCAATGGAAAAGTGGAAAAGTGAAATTTCTTAATAGTACAGCCCATCCTGAAAACTGAGGTGACTTTGTTGTTGCTCAATAATATAATGAGTTTTATTTTGAGTGATGTTGGATTTAATGGCTAAATCAATATGTGTATTTAGAGTTGGGCTTTATTTCTGCGCTAAGTGACAGGAGATAAGCGGCCTTAGAGTGTGTTAATTGGTTTGTGTTTAGCATTTACGCTAATCAGCAGTAGCAGAGGTGCCCTGGGCCACTTCAGGCCTGGTAATAGGGTTTATCTAAACCAGGCTTTGTTTACATTATTGACTGGAGTTGAATTGCTCCCGTTTCTTACACACTTGAACATTAAGCTGGATTTGCAAGTATAGCTCAAGACCTTCAGCATTAGTAAGAATTAGCCTGATCTGGAACAAGGCAAACCAAATGAAAAGCAAGTAAATATCATGCCATCCCTGCCATAGGATTACCGTGAGGGGTGATGAAACCTAGAGAAGACTTAGGTGGGTAAAGAAACCTTTCAACCAGAGATCAGAGCTTCAGGGACTCCAGGTTAACCCAGAATTTCTCAACTTTGGTGCTATGACCATTTGATGCTGGATGATTCTTGGGGTGGGGGGACTGTTGTATGAACGGTAGGGTATTTATAAACGTCCCTCGTCTCTATCCACCAGAATACAGAGCATCCCCTGCCCACAGTGGTGACAACTCAGAGTCTCCAGGCATTGGAAGGTGTTCCCTGGGAGCCAAAACCACACCCAGTTGAGAACCATTGGGTTAAATGAGGATTTAATACAACTTTGGTCTCTGCAGAGGCTGGGTATCCATATGTCAGTCTATCTATCTATCCATCTATCTGTCTGTTTATCTATCCATCTGTTTATCTATCTGTCTATCTATCTATCTGTATTGTGTGCTCAGTCATGTCTGACTCTTTGCAACCCCATGGACTGTATAGCCTGCCAGGTTCCTCTGTCCATGGGATTCTCCAGGCAAGAATACTGGAGCAGATTGCCATTTCCTACTCCAGGAAATCTTTCCTACCCAGGAATCAGACCTGTGTCTCCTGCAATGGGAGGCAGAATCTTTACCACGAGCCACCTAGGAAGTACACCTTCTCTATTAGATGCTAGCATTTTAACAGCTTGGAGATTTTACATAATTATTTGGATTTGAGGGTTCTCTTGAAGTATGGGAAGATCTGTGCTCATTTGCCTCATGACAATAACCTACAGAAGCCGATTACTAGCTGCCCCTTTTTAAAAAAGCATATATTCATGAGGCCCCCTCCTGCTTCTCTCAGGCTGCTTCCCCCTCATTTGCCCTGCACAGGTTCCTGGAAGTATTTGGTTTTATTACTTCTCCTTTAATTTTTGCAGAATCCAATCTTTGTTACCCTTGGGAAGATTCGAAGTCTGTTGGATCTGGATTCAGATTTTTAGTTTGACCAGTTACCAGCCTTGGGACTTCTGTGTCTCAGTTTCCGTCTGTTGGCTGGTTTAGCCTCTGTACACATCTGCAAAATGGGAATGTTTCCAGGTACAATTTAGAGATGTTATGGAAGCAGTATCTGAAAGCGCCCTGGAACTTAAAACCCTGCTATCCCATCCCACTTTTTTCATGTCCCCACTAGTACTTACTTCTCAGAAGGTGTGCATGCATGAGACTAGGCCATCTCCTCTTTCTAATTTGCACTTTCAGGCAATGAAGACCAAAGCATCTATCCATCACATGACCGTGTCCTGCAGGAACTTCACACTTTGTTTTCATGAATTATGAATAGGGATGGAGGTTTATGAGGCCATATCCAGGGAAACTGCTTCACCATACTGCTTTTTTCGTTTCCCTCCAAGGACATAAACTTTAGGGACCCAAGGCATTTAGATATTGGGTTGCTATTGCAAAAAGAAAGAAAAAAAAAAAGGAAAGGAAAAGAAGATAATAAAAGGGAAAAAAGAAGGAAGTCAAGAATTTGGTACATCCTGCTGATCAGGCTTAACTGGCATGTGTGAAGAAACTACTAGGTTCTAGAACCTTCCAGGTCCTAAGTAATTTCACACATACTGTCTCACTTAACTGCACTGTGATAGAATGTCAGTGCTTCCATCTTGTCTGGTGGTCAGAGAAACTGGGGAAGTTCCAAATTGGTCTTAATAACATGTCACTGACCTTCATTCAGTTCCTTAAACTAATGAAGTCTTGTCTTGTGCTCTTTGCTCATGCATCCTGACTCATATGTTCTCCCATCCTCCAAAGCCTTTCGGTTCAGTTCAGTTGCTCAGTCGTGTCCTACTCTTTGCGACCACATGAACTGCAGCACGCCAGGCCTCCCTGTCCATCACCAACTCCTGGAGTTCACCCAAACTCATGTCCATCGAGTCAGTGATGCCATCCAGCCATCTCATCCTCTGTCGTCCCCTTCTCCTCCTGCCCCCAATCCCTCCCACCATCAGAGTCTTTTCCAATGAGTCAATTCTTTGCATGAGATGGCCAAAGTATTGGAGTTTCAGCTTCAACATCAGTCTTTCCAATGAACACCCAGGACTGATTTCCTTTAGAATGGACTGGTTGGATCTCCTTGCAGTCCAAGGGCAATGGCACCCCGACTCCAGTACTCTTGCCTGGAAAATCCCATGGACGGAGGAACCTGGTAGGCTGCAGTCCATGGGGTCGAGAAGAGTTGGACACGACTGAGCGACTTCACTTTCAGTTTTCACTTTCATGCATTGGAAAAGGAAATGGCAACCCACTCCAGTGTCCTTGCCTGGAGAATCCCAGGGACGGCAGAGCCTGGTGGGCTGCTGTCTATGGGGTCGCACAGAGTCAGACACGACTGAAGCGACTTAGTAGCAGCAGCAGCAGCAGCAGTCCGAGGGACTCTCAAAGAGTCTTTTCCAACACCACAGTTCAAAAGCATCAATTCTTTGGTGCTCAGCTTTCTTTATAGTCCAACTCTCACATCCATACATGACCACTGGAAAAACCACAGCCTTGACTAGACAGACCTTTGTTGGCAAAATAATATCTCTGCTTTTGAATATGCTATCTAGGTTGGTCATAACTTTCCTTCCAAGGAGTAAGTGTCTTTTAATTTAATGGCTGCAATCACCATCTGCAGTGATTTTGGAACCCCCCAAAATAAAGTCTGACACTGTTTTCACTGTTTCCCCATCTATTTCCCATGAAGTGATGGGACCAGATGCCATGATCTTCGTTTTCTGAATGTTGAGCTTTGAGCCAACTTTTTCACTCTCCTCTTTCACTTTCATCAAGAGGCTTTTTAGTTCCTCTTCACTTTCTGCCATAAGGGTGGTGTCATCTGCATATCTGAGGTTATTGATATTTCTCCAGGCAATCTTGATTCCAGCTTGTGCTTCTTCCAGCCCAGCGTTTCTCATGATGTACTCTGCATATAAGTTAAATAAGCCCGGTGACAATTTACAGCCTTGACATACTCCTTTTCCTATTTGGAACCAGTCTGTTGTTCCATGTCCAGTTCTAACTGTTGCTTCCTGACCTGCATATAGGTTTCTCAAGAGGCAGGTCAGGTGGTCTGGTATTCCCATCTCTTTCAGAATTTTCCACAGTTTATTGTGATCCACATAGTCAAAGGCTTTGGCATAGTCAATAAAGCAGAAATAGATGTTTTTCTGGAACTCTTGCTTTTTCCATGATCCAGTGGATGTTGCCAATTTGATCTCTGGTTCCTCTGCCTTTTCTAAAACCAGCTTGAACATCTGGGTGTTCACGGTTCACGTATTGCTGAAGCCTGGCTTGGAGAATTTTGAGCATTACTTTACTAGCATGTGAGATGAGTGCAATTGTGCAGTAGTTTGAGCATTCTTTGGCATTGCCTTTCTTCGGGATTGGAATGAAAACTGACCTTTTCCAGTCCTGTGGCCACTGCTGAGTTTTCCAAATTTGCTGGCATATTGAGTGCAGCACTTTCACAGCTTTACTTGGTCACTTTTTTTTCTTCCTTCAGCTCTCTGCTCAAGTGTGAATTCCTCGGGAGAAGTCTCTTCCAATTACCTGATTCCGTTAGTTTATTTCATGGTGACTGGATCCTCATTTCAAGCATCTGTCACATTGTGTATTTAAATGTATGTCTTTCTTTGATAAATATTTGTCTTCCCCAAGAGACTACAACTTCTATGAGATCAAAAACCCTATCTAATTTCTCACACCATTCTATCCTCGCTCCTAGCACAGAGCCTGAAACATATTAGGTGCTCAAAAATTGTTTGTTAAATAAATGAGCCCCTGGTGGCTCAGCAGTAAAGAATCTACCTGCAATGCAGGAGACTTAGGTTTGATCCCTGGGTCGGGAAAATCCCCAGGAGTAGGAAATGGCAACCTGCTCCAATATTCTTGCCTGGAAAATTCCGTGGGCAGAGGAGCCTGGCAGGCTACAGTCCATGGGGTCACAAAGAGTCAGACACAATTTAGTAACTAAATAACAACAACAACAACCAACAAGTATCTGGCTGACAACCACAAAGGGGTGTTTCCCATTCAGCAATGATTCACATCCTTTGCCGTCGGCTCTAGCCTCTGCCATGTGGCATCCTTGCTTGGATATGCGAGTATATGCAGCCTCTGCCGTCTGAAATGTTCCAAATAAAGGAAAATGGCAGATTGTTCACCAGCTCTTACAACCTTCCATGCAGTAGCAATGTATTTCATTTCTAATCACATTGAATTGGCTAAAGGAAGTCACATGCTATGCCAACCCTTTCAGAGGTGGGAAACCCCTTTCCATGTTGCAAGAAGAATGCAGATGTGGCCAAAAACCAATTCAACTGTCTCAACTCTTGAGACTGGTATGAACTGAAGCCACTGACTTTGGGGCATCAGCCCTGCAAAGACAGCCTTTCATTTTACCTTGATTTATCCTAACAGTATGGGCTGTGGATCCTCGCTTCTTAGGAAACCCACATTGTCTTTTGTTCTTTCACGTAACTGACATTTTCAGAAGCTGCATTCTGGGCCAAGTCTGAAATTGTTCAATAATGACCTAAAAATAATGAGACGTGGCCTCTGCCTTCAAGGGGCATAGACTAGAATGCTATTGCTGTTTAATCACAAAGTGTGTCTGACTCTTTTTTTTTTAATTTTTTTATTATTATTATTTTTTTTTACTTTACAATATTGTATTGGTTTTGCCATACATCAACATGCATCCGCCCCGGGTGTACACGTGTTCCCCATCCTGAACCCCCCTCCCATCTCCCTCCCCATACCATCCTTCTGGGTCATCCCAGTGCACCAGCCCCAAGCTTCCTGTATCCTGCATCAAACCTGGACGTCTGACTCTTTGCAATCCTATGGACTGTAACCCGCCAGGCTCCTCTGTCCATGGGATTTTCCAGGCAAGGATACTGGAGTGGATTGCCATTTCCTTCTCCCAAGATGACTTTAAGTGAAAGTTTTTGATATTTTTATAGTCTAAATGGTTTTACAATGTAAAAACTGCAATTTTAAAATATATTGGTATTTGCTAGGGTAGGGCTTTTTAAACTGAGGTTCAAGGAATACCTGGGAATCTGTGGATATACTCTGGGGTCTCTGTCATTTTTAAGTCTGAGAAATACTGGCCCAGGGGGATATTTCAGTTCAGTTCAGTTCAGTTCAGTTCGGTCGCTCAGTTGTGTCCGACTCTTTGCGACCCCATCAATCACAGCACGCCAGGCCTCCCTGTCCATCACCAACTCCCGGAGTTCATTCAAACTCATGTCCATCGAGTTGGTGATGCCATCCAGCCATCTCATCCTCTGTCATCCCCTTGTCCTCCTGCCCCCAATCCCTCCCACCATCAGAGTCTTTTCCAATGAGTCAACTTTTCGCATCAGGTGGCCAAAGTATTGGAGTTTCAGCTTTAGCATCATTCCTTCCAAAGAAATCCCAGGGCTGATCTCCTTCAGAATGGACTGGTTGGATCTCCTTGCAGTCCAAGGGACTCTCAAGAGTCTTCTCCAACACCACAGTTCTAAAGCATCAATTCTTCGGTGCTCAGCTTTCTTCACAGTCCAACTCTCACATCCATACATGACCACTGGAAAAACCAGTGACTAGACTGGTTTTTCAAAAACCTTGGCTAGACAGACCTTTGTTGGCAAAATAATGTCTCTGCTTTTTAATATGCTATCTAGGTTGGTCATAACTTTCCTTCCAAGGAATAAGCGTCTTTTAATTTCATGGCTGCAATCACCATCTAAAGTGATTTTGGAGCCCCAAAAAATAAAGTCTGACACTTTCCACTGTTTCCCCATCTATTTGCCATGAAGTGATGGGACCAGATGCCATGATCTTAGTTTTCTGAATGTTGAGCTTTAAGCCAACTTTTTCACTCTCCTTTTTCACTTACATGAAATCAAATAAATGCAACCAAGTATGATTATTTCACAAAGACTCGTTATGTATAATCCTGTGGGGATGCTCAAGATGGAGCAACTAATTCTGCCCATGGGAACTCAAAGAAGCCTTCCTAGAGGAAGGATTATCTGAATTGAGTGTTGAAGAATAAGGCAGAATGACTGAGATAACTTGTTGGAAAGGAAGACGTGTTTGGGAGCTGATGGTCTGATTTCTAATCTGGGATTTACTGTTTATTAGCTTCATGATATTACACAATTATCCTAGTCTCTGGAGCCCCAAGTTTCCTCTTCTATAAGATGGGATGCCAGCAGTCTCTGTAATTTTGAATGCTTATCAGAGTGACCTGCCTGTACCAGACTCTCAGCTTTTAGTCCTGGCTTGGGAAGGAAAAAAGTCCAAGCATGAATATCAGCATGTGTGTGTGTCTGAGTCGCTCAGTCGTGTCTCAGTCTTTGTGACCCCATGGACTATAGCCCGTCAGGCTCCTCAGGCCATGGAATTCTCCAGGCAAGAATACTGGAGTGGGTTGCCATTTCCATCTCCAAGCATGTGTAGTGGCATCCAGTGAAGGCATGGCATAGCATACTTAGGAAATTGGAAGTAGTTTTCTGTGGCTGAGGAGTGCCAGTTCAGATTCCTCCAGCAGCCAGGCAGATGAGATATATAAATGAAAGTGGAGAATAAAGATTGATGGGATCTCTGGTACCCACCGTTACTGGAGAGCCCTAGTAGGACTTGAAAGCATTTCAACCAAGCTGTTTAAAATACATGAACAGGGACAGTAAAACATGACTTCAGGCTGGGCTTGGTTCAGGCTGCCTAGTCACATTCTGACATGTGTTGGTGGGTGTGTGTGTGTGTGTATAGGAAATGTAGTTGGAATGGAGACCAAGCAGAGAGTATAATAGAAAGGAAAGTCAAATCTATGTTTTACTAATCTAGGACAGATATTGCATTGGCCAAAAAATTCGTTCAGGGTTTTTCATAAGAAGTTACAGAAAAACCTGAAGGAACTTTTTGGCCACCTCAATATTATCAGGCATATATCAGGTGGAGATATGAGTTACAGACATGAAGTCTACAGAGTCTAGGCTTCTTTTCCCATGTATTGCTCAAGCCAAGATGAATGACAACCACGCCAGGGCCAAATGGCCCTTGCAATTTCTGACTAAGATTGAGAGGGCTGTAAAGTTGGAGAAGAGAGTAGATTCTATACCTGAAAAATCAATTAATGTCTCTTTAATGGTCATGAAGGAGATATGTACAAATTCCAAGTCAATCTCAAGAATTAATCAACCAAGGCAACAGGACCTGTGTCTCAGTAGATAAGCCCGCAGGGCGTGGTTTTCACAGGCAATCCTATTTTACCATAAAACAAGGAGGCAGGGATTCATGTCTTAACCTCCTCTCATGTGGCACGTGGGGAAAAGACTCCTGTCCAATGTATAAACTTGAGGAGCAGAGAGAGAAGCATATAATACACAACAGTAGCAAAAAAAAAAAAAAAAGGAAGCTTTGTGTCTCATTCAATGAGCCAGAGCTTTGAATAAAGAGGGAAGATCAATGAATAAAAAAATCAAGGTTCAAGAAGGTGAGAAAACTTGGTTAGCAAAGTCTCTTCTAAGCAGAATTGAAGACTTCTTAAAATGTGTAATTCTACCGCTGTAATTTTTTATTCCTCACACACTGCTAATATTTTTCCATTGTTTATGAAAATGTCCGGATACACTAGCATAGATTTCATACATCACAACCTCTGTTGACATATCCCTGTTGGGAAGACAAGTGGAAGTCACACGAGACAGTGAAATGACGTTTCAAGGCTTGAAATAGTGCATTATAATTTTGCACTTGTCTCTTCGCCCACACTCCAGCATGTATAGAGGTCAGGCTACATTCTTTATATTCTCAGTGCCTGTTCAAGGGCCAGCAATTTAGCAGGTGTTTGATAAATGCTCATTGAATAAATACATCGGATAACAAATTCATAGGAAAGGTCCAAATGTATTTGAAGAGGTCAGAAAAAGGAGACCAGATCTTGGATTAGAACTCTTGTTAAAACATACAGGACAGGCTTCCCAGGTGGCACTAGCAATCCCTGGATCAGGAAGATCCTCTAGAGTAGAAAACGGCAACCCGCTCCAGTGTTATTGTCTGGAAAATTCTCGAGGAATTTTGGACAGAGGAGTCTGACAGGCTACAGTCCACAGGGTCACAAAAGAGTTGGACATGACTTGGCGGCTAAACAACAACAGCTCAACAATTGGAAGGTGAGGGATGGGGAAACTATGAGAGGCTGTTAGCATGGTGGTCGTTGCTAGGCAGTGGTCCACATTGGGTCAGACTGTCTCATGATAGATAACTTAAGAGACAGACTGCCAGGGTACCTGCTTAACTAGTTGCTCCAGGAAAAGAATTGGAAAATAGGACATCAGTACTGTGTGTTGCGGAGAAGGCAATGGCACCCCACTCCAGTACTCTTGCCTGGAAAATCCCAGGGACGGGGGAGCCCGGTAGGCTGCCATCCATGGGGTCGCACAGAGTCGGACACGACTGAAGCGGCTTAGCTTAGCTTAGCTTACTATGTGTTGGTTGATATCGGCTGCAGGTGGTGATATATAGCATGAAAGTCATGAGCTAGAAAAAGACTGGCCAGGTTGCAGTCAGAAATAAAAGGCAGTTGAAATTCCAGAAATTATTTGCATAGTGATAGAACAGGAGGTGTGCAGATCGGGTAAAAGTAGAAGCACTTCTATGGCAGAGCTGTGTCAAAGCAAGACTTTCTGTTGAAGAGTTATTGCACAATGAAAGTCTTATGATACCAGGAAGATGCTTCTTCCTGTAAGCCATCAACCGCTTCATGGAGTTTATCTGAGATCAGAACTATGAGACCTTCTAGGTGGAAAGTATCCTCAGGCAACTGAATTTACAGTCCCTTGATGAATAAAGCTAGGATATAGATTTAGGTTTAGGATGTTTAGCTCTGAAGAGTGGAAGGAGGCAAGAGCCTTTAAAAAAACAACAACAACAACAAACATTGGAAGGAAAGGCAACTCCTGCAAATGGGTCTAAGGGAAGATTTAGAGCAGTCAGGGTTATGCTGATAAGGACTGTCAGGAAGGAGCGGAGAAGAACTTCCAACATGAATTTTCAGAAGTCAGATAGAAGCACCAGGATTCCGGAGTCCTTTTTCCAAAGTAGGGCAAGTTCGACTCCTGGATCAAAAAAGTAAACCAAAATGGTGCCTTGCACACATCTCCATCATAGAGCTGATCTCGCTGTGTTCCGTTTTGGAGCTCACTTGATATTTGAGCTCTCTAGATTGGATGCTGTTCGAGAGGAGGGCCGTCACTCTTTCTCTCTCTGTGCCCAGTGCCCAGCACAGGACCTAACCCAGAATCAGGAGACCACCTGAAGATTTCACAGATAGCGATGCAGTCAGGGGCCAGAGTTTGTATTTTGATCGGGCCGAGGAGCTGGGGGAATGGGCTTGGTCAGAACTGGCGGTAAGAACCCAGGAGACTAGATTCAGGACTCTCATTCATTCTTTCACTTATTCAGTCATTCAACAGACATTTTCTGTGCACCTGCTCAATGCCAGGCATACTGCTACACTTTGGGAGTTTTGCGGTGAGCAAAAGAGACATTATAATTGTGCTCAGAGCACTCACAGTCTAGGAGATTTTATTTTACACATGAGGAAACTGAGTCTTAAAGAAGCAATACGATTTTTCTAGAGTAACACAGACAGTTAATGATAAGGCTTCCGTGGTGTCTCAGACAGTAAAGAATCTGCCTGCAATACAAGAGACCTGGGTTTGATCCCTGGGTCAGGAAGATCCCCTGGAGGAGGAAATGGCCACTCACTCTAGTATTCTTGCCTGGAGAATCGCATGAACAGAGGAGCCTGGCGCGCTGCAGTCCATGGGGTTGCAAAGAGTCGGACAGGACTGAGTGACTAACACTCAACACTCACAGTCTCGTTGACAAGGTCAGGAAAGGGCACAATTTCCTGACCCCACCCTCTATGTTTAAGCACCTGAGACTACGCCAAGGCCCACAGCCAGTGCAGGAGCCATATCTGGCCCTCACCAACATGGTGTGTCACGCACATAGCATTTTACTTGGGAGACTTCAGGCGAACATCAGCTTTTCTAAGTTCTCTTGAAAATCAGATGATCTGGCAACATTGAACCATGCTTGCTGGTAGCGGAAAAATGGCAGGAGCGGAGTAGCAGAGAGTCGTTGGCTTTCGTTAAGTCGCCTCACCCTCGTTACGCTTCACTTGGCCCAGCTCACCGGTTGGTGTCACCTGTCTGGCCTCTGCGGGCGTGTCTTTGCAACGCCTGCTCCTCACGGGCACCTTTCATCTTGTCATCTGGATGCTGACGACTCTTGCGGCCCCATTCTGCACGTGGATGCTGCCAGCTACTCAATTTCTCTTTTTCATCTCTTTTCCCGTCATGCCCCTCAATCCCTATGTCTAAGCAATGATGGGAATGTCCAGGGGTCTTGTGCTGTTCACATCATTCCCCATCCCCCCACCCCTAGACCCCAAGCAGCAACATTGGTTTATGAGGAAGGGCACCATGATTTAGTATTTTTATATTCTAATCATTCTGGTCTCCCAAGTTCATTCATTATGTATGCAGAAATGGTAATACGCTGGTATTTTAATGCTCTTAAGCATACAATATTCTTATTAATCCAAGTGCCTTTTTTTCAATCCATAATTGAATGGTTTACTTAATTATTGCTTTATGGTAACGACGCTGCATTTCCATTTTTCTATAGGGTGCCTAATTTTAACAGGAGGGCACTCAGAATCAGGAGGGCTGGCTGTATTAATTGCCTTCATTATAAGAGTAGCTAGCATTCTGGCAACTCGGAGATAGCTAGCTATTTCCTGGGACTAGAATGAAGACACAGAGAAAGGGCGTGGGTCCCTCTGGCTCCCAGGGATCCAGCATGCCTCTTCTTAGCAAAACAGATCCCCGATCTGCAAAATGCAACCTCTTTTCCTTGGTGGTGACAGTTTGAACATTAACATGGATCGAGGGCTATTTATATCAGTTTGTACATTTAATCAGTTTTTTTGCAGTTTTCAGTGAGATGTGAACTCTCTCCCTGTCCGCGGCATTGGATCAAATCAGCTGAGACAGAGAATAATCAAGATTTATGATTCTCATTCTAAGTCCCATCACAGTCACTGCAATTGCTACTCGCCAGCTGTACCACCCCCATCCCCAGCCTGACTGACACCCACTTCAGTCTCTCTCCAGTGTGTGATTTAATGTCCATCTCGAAAACTGTCAAAACACTTCTGGTGCTCCAGATAACAGCTGTGCAGAGTCTATGCTCCCCCGACACCCCCCTCCAACTACACCCAGCTCCCACCAACCTTATCCTCCCAAAGTCTATGAATCCCTGAAGCCCAGGATGTGGGGAACTTCTGAGAAGGGATGTCAAGTCCAGAGAACACAGTGGCAGTCACCTTTGACAATTGGTAGTGGAATCAAAGCGGTGACTTGAGTCAAACTGGGATAATTTTATCTCACTTGATCTTGATCTGAGTGGAAGATTAAATGTGTATAACAGAGACAGTCCTGGCTTCTATTTAAGGAAGTACTGTCCCTTAGGGGGGCTCCACGAATTATAAACTCAGAGTCATTGGCACCCTTTGCTGTGTCTCCCTGGTTCAAGCAAGAATCAAAGTCCTGAGACAGAAGGAAGGCTCAGTCTGAGTGTTCCCATAGCCAAGCTATGGATGCCCAGAGAGGATGGGGCTGTGGGAGCCTTATGACTGAGGCCTGGCATTTCTAAGAACTTGAGCTTTCCTTAGAATCTTCTGGAGGGCTTGGTGAACACAGATCACTGCACCCCACCCCCCCAGACTTTCAGGTTTGGGATGGGACCTGATGAATGGCATTTTTAAGGAGCTCCCATGAGACACTGTCACTGATGCTACTCTGAAGAATCACACAGGAGACAAGACAGGGGTTTGATCCCTGAATCAGGAATACACCCTGGAGAAGGAAATGGCAACCCTTTCCAGTATTCTTGCCTGGAGAATCCTGTGGACAGAAGAGCCTAGTGGGCTATAGTCCATGGGATCAAAAAGAGTCGGACATGACTGAGCACACACACAGCACTCAACGTGTGGTTCATGGACCAGCATCATCATCTGGAAGCTTGTTAGCAACGTATCTCAAACCCCACCCAGACCTCCTGAACTAGAAGCTGGATTTAGCTAGATCTTCAGATGATCTGTGTGTACTATACATTAAAGGGTAGAAAGCTCTGACTAAGAACCCAATGGGCTTCCCTGGTTGTTCAAATGATAAAGAATCTGCTCACAGTGCGGAAGAACCCAAAGTCTGAAACCCACATTCAGTTTCAGTTCAGTTGCTCAGTCATGTCTGACTCTTTGCAACCCCATGCACTGCAGCATGCCAGGTCTCCCTGTCCATCACCAACTCCCAGAGCTTCCTCAAACTCATGTCCATCGTGTTGGTGATGCCATCGAACCATCTCATCCTCTGTCATCCCCTTCTCCTCCTGCCATTAATCTTTCCCAGCATCAGAGTGTTTTCCAGTGAGTCAGTTCTTCGCATCAGATGGCCAAAGTATTGGAGTTTCAGCTTCATCATTAGTCCTTCCAATGAATAGTCACAACTGATTTTCTTTAGGACGGACTGGTTGGATCTCCTTACAGTCCACGGGACTCAAGAGTTTTCTCCAACACCACAGTTCACAAACATCAGTTTTCTGGCACTCAGCTTTCTTTATAGTCCAACTCTCACATCTATACATGACTACTGGAAAAACCATAGCTTTGACTAGACAGACCTTTGTTGGTAAAGTAATGTCTCTGCTTTTTATTATGCTGTCTAGGTTGGTCATAGCTTTTCTTCCAAAGAGCAAGAGTCTTTTAATTTCATGGCTGAAGTCACCATCTGCAGTGATTTTGGAGCCTCCCAAAATAAAGTATCTCACCATTTCCATTGTTTCCCCTTCTATTTCCCATGAAGTGATGGGACCAGATGCCATGATCTTAGGTTTCTGAATGTTGAGTTTTAAGCCAACTTTTTCACTCTCCTCTTTCGCTTTCATTAAAAGGCAGTTTAGTTCTTCACTTTCTGCCATAAGGGTGGTGTCATCTGCATATCTGAGGTTATTGATATTTCTCCCAGCAATCTTGATTCCAGCTTGTGCTTCATCGAGCCCAGCATTTCGCATGATGTACTCTGCATATAAGTTAAATAAGCAGGGTGACAATACACATCCTTGATGTACTCCTTTCCTGATTTGGAACCAGTCTATTGTTCCATGTCCAGTTCTAACTATTGCTTGCTGATCTGCATACAGATTTCTCAGGACGTAGGTAAAGTGGTCTGATATTCCCATCTCTTTAAGAGTTTTCCACAGTTTGTTGTGGTCTACATAGTCAAAGGCTTTTGTATAGGGAATAAGGCAGAAGTATATATTTTTCTGGAACTCTCTTGCTTTTTTGATGATCCAACGGATGTTGGCAATTTGATCTCTGGTTCCTCTGCCTTTTCTAAATCCAGCTTGAACATCTGGAAGTTCACAGTTCATGTACTGTTGAAGCCTGGCTTGGAGAATTTTGAGCATTACTTTGCTAGCGTGTGAGATGAGCGCAATTGTGCAGTAGTTTGAGCATTCTTTGGCATTGCCTTTCTTTGGGATTGGAATGAAAACTGACCTTTTCCAGCCCTGTGGCCTCTGCTGAGTTTTTCAGATTTGCTGGCATATTGAGTGCAACACTTTTACAGCATCATCTTTTAGGATTTGAAATAGCTCAACTGGAATTCCATCACCTCCACTAGCTTTGTTCTAGTGATGTTCCTAATGAGACACAGTCCCGCCCATCAACAGAAAATTGGATTAAAGATTTACTGAACATGGCCCCGCCCATCAGAGCAAGAACAGTTTCCCCCTCAGTCAGACTCTCCCGTCAGAATGCTGCCATAAGCATCTTATCCCTATCCATCAGACGGCAGACAGAATGAAAACCACAATCACAGAAAAACTAACCAAACTGATCAATGGACCACAGCCTTGTCTAGCTCAATGAAATTATGAGCCATGGCGTGTAGGGCTACCCAAGACAGATGGGTCATGGCACAGAGTTCTGACAAAGTGTTGTCCACTGGAGAAGGGATTGGAAAACCACTTCAGTATTCTTGCCTTGAGAACCCCATGAACTGTATGAAAAGGCAAAAAGATAGGACACTGAAAGATGAACTCCCCAGGTTGGTAGGTGCCCAATATGCTACTGGAGATCAGTGGAGAAATAACTCCGGAAAGAATGAAGAGATGGAGCCAAAGCAAGAACAACACCCAGTTGTGGATCTGATGGGTGATGGAAGTAAAGTCTGATGCTGTAAGGAGCAATATTGCATAGGAATCTGAAATGTTAGGTACATCAGTCAAGGTAAATTGGAAGTGGTCAAACGGGAGATGGCAAGAGTGAACATCAACATTTTAGGAATCAGTGAACTAAAATGGACTGCTGCTGCTAAGTCACTTTAGTCATGTCTGCCTCTGTGCAACCCCATAGACGGCAGCCTTCTAAAATGGACTAGAATGGGTGAATTTAACTCAGATGACCATTATATCTACTACTGTGGGCAAGAATCCCTTAGAAGAGATGAGATAGCCATTATAGTCAACAAAAGAGTCCAAAATGTGGTACTTGGATGCAATCTGAAAATCGACAGAATGGTCTCTGTTCATTTCCAAGGAAAACCATTCAACATCACAGTAATCCAAGTCTATGCCCCCACCAGTAATGCTGAAGAAGCTGAAGTTGAATGATTCTATTAAGACCTACAAGACCTTCTAGAACTAACACCCAAAAAAGATGTCCTCTTCATTATAGGGGACTGGAGTACAAAAGTAGGAAGTCAAGAGCTACCTGGAGTAACAGGCAAATTTGGCCTTGGAGTACAGAATGAAGCAGGGCAAAGGCTAATAGAGTTTTGCCAAGAGAATGCACTGGTCATAGCAAACACCCTCTTCTATCAACACAAGAGAAGACTCTACACATGGACATCACCAGATGGTCAATACCGTAATCAGATTGATTATATTCTTTGCAACCAAAGATGGAGAAGATCTATACAGTCAGCAAAAACAAGACTGGGAGCTGACTGTGTTTCAGATCATGAACTCCCTATTGACAAATTCAGACTTAAATTGAAGAAAGTAGGGAAAACCACTAGACCATTCAGGTATGACCTAAATCAAATCCCTTACGATTATACTGTGTAAGTGAGAAATAGATTCAAGGGATTAGATCTGATAGACAGAGTGCCTGAAGAACTATGGACAGAGGTTCGTGACATTGTATAGGAGGGAGGTAGTGATCAAGACCATCCCCAAGAAAAAGAAATGTAAAATGGTTGTCTGAGGAGGCCTTACAAATAGCTGAGAAAAGAAGAGAGGCTAAAGGCAAAGGAGAAAAGGAAAGATATAAGCATCTGGTGCAGAGTTTCAAAGAATAGCAAGGAGAGATAAGAAAGCCTTCCTCAGCTATCAATGCAAAGAAATAGAGGAAAACAATAGAATGGGAAAGACTAGAGATCTCGTCAAGAAAATTAGAGACACCAAGGGAACATTTCATGCAAAGATGAACACGATAAAGGACAGAAGTGGTATGGACCTAACAGAAGCAGAAGATATTAAGAAGAGGTGGCAAGCATACACAGAAGAACTATACAAAAAATATCTTAATGACCCAGATAACCACAATGGAACCCATATTGCCTGCACCTAAATCCAGTCCCCTCAAGGTGTTGCCATCTTTTGTGAATTAGCATCTCTTTATCTCAGTTTTCACATCTGTAGGATGGGGATGATGAAGATGGCCCTTGCTTCATAAAGGACTAGGTTATAAAGCACTTGGAACAGTACCTCGCATATTGCAAGCACTCATTAAATGTGATTGTTCTTATTTGAGTGTTTGCAGCTTTCAAACCTCAAAGCAGATCTTGTGGAAGGGCTTGAATATCCATCAGATGTACTTCTTGAAATCACCACAAACTTACACATTTATGAATTTAATCTCAGCGTACTTGGAGAGCTGGGCCTTTCTTATTGTTCAGTTGCTTAGCCATGTCTGAATGTTTGTCACCCCATGGACTGCGGCACACCAGGCTCCTCTTCTCCACTGGGGCTTAGGAGAGGTTTAATGCTTGCTTGAGACTTCCCACGTGGCTCAGTGGTAAACAATCCATCTGCCAATGCAGGAAATGCAAGAGATGTGAGTTTCATCCCCGGGTCGGGAAGATCTCCTGAAGGAGGAAATGGCAACCCACTCCAGTATTCTTGCTTGGAAAATCCCATGGACAGGGAAGCCTGGCAGGCTGCAGTCCACGGGGTCACAAAGAGCCAGAAACAACTGAGTGATTGAGCTTACATGCAGCAATACTTGCTTGAGTAGACACATCTGGTAAAACCAGGGGATGGACCTAAGTTCAATTATGCCTGACTCTTTGGTGTTAAACACATTACTCATCTAAGGGTATGGTTAGATTGTACCACACAGGAAAGGAATGATCTGAATAAGAAAGAGTCTTAATTTTGGACTAAATAGACTGAATAAGGTAGCAGAATGAGTATGATTAAGGGGCTGCATTTTTTTTTCTTTTTTAATTTAATTTAATTTTTTAACTTTACAATATTGTATTGGTTTTGCCATATATCAAAATGAATCCGCCACAGGTATACATGTGTTCCCCATCCTGAACCCTCCTCCATCCTCCCTCCCCATACCATCCCTCTAGGTCTTCGCTGTATTTTTAAACTCACTTTATAAGTTGTGATGTGTGTGTGTGTGTGTGTGTGTGTGTGTGCACTCAGTCATGGTTGACTCTTTGTGACCCCTTGGGTGGTAGCCCACCAGGCTCCTCTGTCCATGGGATTCTCCAGGCAAGAATACTGGAGTGGGTTGTATTCTCTTCTCCAGGGGATCTTCCCAAACCAGGGATTGAACCCACATCTCCCTAGGTCTCCTGCATTGCAGATTCTTTTACCACTGTGCTATCGGGGAAGAAAAAAAAAATGTGATAATTAAATAGAAAACTCTAACCGAAGCTTGTCTAGTTGTCAAGAAAAGCAAGCCCTCCAACTCTGTGTTGAATGCAGTATGATGGCCTGGTCCCTGTGCCAGTCTGAGGCAGAGGCTAACTTGGCAGCAACAGCAGTTTATAAAGATGCTACCCATTGTCTCCTGTTGGGACTCTTCACCCAGCTTTGGGGAAGGTATTCATGGCACTGGACAGCTGTTAATACATGTGTTGATGCCATCTCTGGGCAAAAACCAAAGTGGTCTAGGCCAGACTTTATAATCCAGACATGAAACCATCTCAGCTCTGCATTAGACACAGGAGCCCCGAGCTACAGGCAGGAGACAGAGTGGGCAATGTGTGTGTACGAATGTGGACGTTGGCTTAGAGAATCAGCTTTGAGTCCTGAAACTCCGCAAATGTTAACTGTTGGGTGTCTTTTCATTGTTATTCTGATCTTGATGCAGTTACTCATTAATTCTGAGAACTTGAGCACATCCTTCTTGGCTTTGGAGATTCCGTTTCTTCACCTGGAACTTGGATGTGATGATATTCATTTCCAAGAATTGCCTTGAGGAAAAGATACGGGAGGTGATGATGTCATTGTAGCTCAGAGAGACGCGGGGGCGGGCCTGGCTTGGGGGCACCGCACCCTACACTTATTTACTCAGCTGTGCTCGGTCTTAGTTGTGGCACGTGGGATCTACTTCCCTCACCAGGGATCAAACCTGGGCCCCCTACATTGGGTGTGAGGAGTGTTTCCCTGGACTACCAGGGAAGTCCCTGTGACCTGCAGTTAGAAGAGCCCCACTCTTGGTTTAATAGTCTGCTGTTGCCATCTTGACATTGTTAATAATTTTTGACAGAGGTCCCCACATTTTCCCTTTGCATTGGGCACTGCCAAGTAGGTAGCTGCCTCTGCCTTTGACAGTCCCCTGGTCTATCTCTGCCCCAGTCCTAAGAGAAGAAGGATGCTGGCCTGAAGGGACTGACCAGAGAGGAGCTCTTCCTGGTTGGGTGACCCTGTTTCCATGTCCAGAGTCCAAAGGCGTGATGATCCTCCCATTTGTCCTTTTTAGAAACCCAGATGCATCCTTCCTCACCCCTGCACCTTGGCTCACACTGTCCTCTTTGCCAAGTACACCTTTTCCCTGCCTGTCTGTCAAAATCAGATTCCTGGTCCTTCAAATCTCTTGTTCTTTATGAGATCAAGACCCTCCAAGCTTGAGAGCAGGTGATATGCTAGCATGGCCTGAGGGACATCTGGGGATCCAGACTTCCTTCAACACGAGAGCAACTGCATCTTATGTTCATGCAGCCAGGAGTGCCCAGGAACTAGCCCTGACCCCAGCCAGCCTCGGGTCACACCCGGTTCTGCCCCTTCAGTGACTCTGGGAAGCGTTTCACACACACTCCATCCCTTAGTCTCTTCATCTGTAAAAAGTAAATGATCCTAAAAGTACCTGTATTTGTAGGTTACTTATGAAGAGAAAATGAATCAATGAAAATAAAGCCCCTGAAGCAATACCTGCCTACGTGCACAGGAGGCCTGCTCTGGATATTCTAGAATTACCATGCTCTTCCACTCTGCATAACCTGATTAAGTCAGAGATCTTTAGAGTCAATCAGAACCAGTTTGCAGCTCTCCTGGGAACATGCCTGGGAGCTTCCCGGGCTCAAATGATAAAGAATCTGCCTGCCATGCAGAGGATCTGGGTTCCATCCCTGAATCGGGAAGATCCTTTGGAGAAGGGAATGGCCACCCACTCCAGCATTCTTGCCTGGAGAATTCCATGGACAGAGGAGCCTGGTGAGCTACAGTCCAAGGGGTTGCAAAGAGTCAGACACAACTGAGCGACTAATACTTTCACTGGGAATGTGCTAGCTGTACAAACTGAAGCATAAATTGTTATATCCTATCTCATACCCTCAGTCATAGGATTCAAGAAGTAAGACCTGCCATCAGCACGAAGTAGTCCAATGTAATAGAATGAAGGTGGATTTTAGTCTTAGAAACCAGTGCTTGAGTACCATCTCTTATACTTATTAGCTATGTGAGGTTCCAAGTTATGAAAACTCTGAACTTTCTTTTCTCTTTAAAAATGAGGATAACAGTACCATTTAAAGAGATGTCTGTGTGTGCTCACTCACGTCTGACTCTTTGCTACGCTATGGACTATAGCCCGCCAGGTTCCTCTGTCCATGGATTTTTCCAGGCAAGAATACTGAGTTGAGTTGACATTTCCTACTCCAGGGGATCTTCCTGACCTAGGGATCAAACCCAATTCTCCTGCACTGGGAGGCATATTCTTTACTGTCTGAGCCAGCAGGGAAGCCCATTTAAGAGATGCTCGCCCACTGTGGGGGTGGGACAATATGAGAGAATAGCATTGAAACATGTATATCCATATGTAAAATAGATGACCAGTGCAAGTTCGATGCATGAAGCAGGGCACTCAAAGCTGGTGCTCTGGGCCAACCCAGAGGGATGGGGTGGAGAGGGAGGTGGGAGGGGGGTTCAGCGTGGGGGGGACACAGGTACACCCATGGCTGATTCATGTCAATGTATGGCAAAAACCACCACAATACTGTAATTAGCCTCCAATTAAAATAAATAAATTAATTCTTAAAAAATAAAGAGATGCTCTCCCACTGAAGAACACGAGCTGCAGAAGAGTAGAGAGTTGCCTGCTTTTTGTTCATTGCTGCCTCCCTTTGGGCCATGGCTTGTGCACAGGAAACGCAGAGTAAATATTTGTGAAGGAAAGGACTGTTGAGAGAGTGAAGTAATATGTTTTCTGCAAAGTGCCAAGCGTGGAGATGGGCACCTACACTGCAGACTCGGGAAGGCGACAGCTGTGGATATTATGAAGGCAGGTGGGTGGGAATACTGAGGGTCCAGCCAAGAGCTCCATTTGGAGCAGGACTGCCAGTCCCTGCTCCCTGCCCAGGTTTGCTGCTGGAATGGAGCAGAGGGATCTGATGCTGAGATGAGGGGCCGAGGAACCGAAGTATACACCCAGGCACATGGACCTCCCAGTAGAACCAGGGACAGGAGATGCGACAGATATCTACAGATATCTTGGCAGCTCCCAGCCATGCAGCAGTAGGGGCAGTTCCAGCCCGACCCCCTCAGGCAGAGATGTCTCATTCATTTCTATCAGAAAAGGCTTAGAATTCCCTATTCTGATAGAAATGAATGAATCGTGGTCGAACTTCACTTACACAAGGAAGCTTGTATTCCAGCCAGGCAGGGAGCTGGGGAAGGCTTACTCCAATAACAGGCTGTACACAGGCAAACACTGATTATCATGACATCATTTCAGCTAGGCTAGTGTTAGATCCCCAGCAAGTAGAGAGAAGCAAATTGGTCCTGAATTAAAAAAAAAAAAAAAGGCAGGAAGAGTAATCATTTACAAAGCACGTCAATAGTGGACTCTTGGTCGAATCCCCCAGCAGCACAGGTGGATAGAGTGAGAAGTGGTTTGAACCTTGACTTGCTTTCTGACCCAAAGGAGCCTCATCATAAATTGGGAAAAAGTGGCTTGAGCTCTTGTAAAGGTGTTCTCTTTCATTCCCTGGAGGGTGTATATGAGGTGGTCGTGGTGTTCAGTCACTGACTCTTTGCAACCCCATGGACTGCAGCACACCAGGCTTCCCAGTCCTTTGCTAGCTCCCTGAGTTTGCTCACACTCGTACCTATTGAGTCAGTGATGCCATCCAACCATTTCATCCTCTGTTGTCCCCTCCTCCACTTGCTCTCCATCTTTCCCAGCATCAGGGTCTTTTCCAGTGAGTCTGCTTTTCACATCTGGTGGCCAAAATTTTGGAGCTTCAGCTTCAGCATCATTCCTTCCAATTAATATTCAGGGGTGATTTCCTTTAGGACTGATTGGTTTGATCTCCTTGCAGTCCAAGGGACTCTCAAGGGTTTCTCCAGCACCATAGTTCAAAAGCATCAGTTCTTCAGAACTCAGCCTTCTTTATGGTCCAACTCTCACATCCATATAGGAGATGAGACCTGCTCATTAGGAGCTTGGAGAAAAGCTGCGAAGTCTAATGGAAAGAACACTGGCTTGGAGTTTGAAGCATGCTCCTTGGCATATAGGCTGGGCGATCGACCCCAGGCTCTCTGAGCCTCCACTCCCTCACCTCTAAAGAAAGCTGGTGAGAATCCCGGTGTAAGATGAGTATTACATGGACAAAGACAGGAGAAGGGGCTGGTAAGATAACGCTGCATACTGTCTTGCTTAATAAATATTCTCCCATCTTTGGCCCCACTGTCTAGAGTCCCAGGCTCCACAGTCAGATTTCGGCTCTAGGTGATCCCAGAAAAGACAGGGAGAGCTGCAGTAGATGACAGAGTCTCACCTTTTTGTCTACTCCCCAGGATCTTTCTGGAGTCCCTGCTGTCTGACTCTGGCTTCCACAGTTTCCAGGGAAGAGGGCAGCGTGAGGGAGGGACTGGCTGGAGGTCGTGATATGGATATCATGATATCAGGGGCAGGACTCTGCTGGGTGTTAAATGCAGATAGCCAGCCGCCAGGCAGCATTTAAGTCTGATGTATGCATGGAATGCCCAAATGACACCTTCAGCATCCTCAACTAAGCTGCATCGCTGCTCCATACATTCATCACCATCTACAGAGTCGTTTGACACCCATTTTTTGTACCCGACTTCAGCTGGTCCAAGAACACAAGAGGGATAAGTTGTAGATCCGGCTCTCATTCTGTGGGTCATACAGGAACAGACTAAATCAGTTTTTTTTCTTGCCAATCCCCTCGATAATATCCCCAGGTTAACTTGTTCTCCATCCTGAATGCCTCCAAGGTGTTCTACGTCCTGGATCCCTATCCACAAGACATAATCTAACTTGTCCACTTCGGCCCTGATACGTAATCCCCAAACTGGTGATGCCTTGAGGTGGGAGATGGAGGGACTCTCCATTAGGAGAAGCAATTTAAGAAAAAAAAAAAAAGCAGAATTAGGCTTATCATCTGGCCAGATCTCTTAAGCCATTCTTATGTGAGACATTGTTATAATTGTTCCATGGAAAGTAGTTAACAAAGTCAAATTGCCATCCCCAGAAGCTAGTCATGGTGATGATAAGGTTGAATTAAGTAGGAACAAGTCATGAGTGGGTACCTTTTCAAAGGAAGGAAAACCAACAGCATCCATGTAACATGGAAAGAAAGAGTTTTCGGAGTAAACACAGAGGGGGCAGTT
This sequence comes from Bos javanicus, assembly GCF_032452875.1. NCBI lineage: Eukaryota > Metazoa > Chordata > Mammalia > Artiodactyla > Bovidae > Bos > Bos javanicus. The sequence goes on from NC_083892.1 coordinate 23,648,347, forward strand.
ACCAAGTTGGTCTCTGTCTTCTTTCCTCACTTTTCCTTATCCATGTCTTTAGCTATGTACACAGACTGGCTAGTTAATATCTCCAACCCAGACACATCCTCAGTATTCCATATTTGTGTATCCAACTACCTGTTAACACTTCCTCTTAGGAGTTTCAGAATATTCCAAATCTGCTCCTCACAAATCCCTTCCTCAAGTCTGATTCTCTTTCAGAGGTTTCCCTCTGTTGGTGACGTCACCCGCATCCATTCAGTTGCACAAAATACAAGCTTGGGTCGTTTGCAGCATCTCTTTCTGCCTCAGTCTCCCATATACAATTCATCACCAGCCTGTTGATTTTAGTTCCTAAAAGTACCTTGAGTCACTTTACTTCTCTTACTCCTGCCAGTACGTTAGTCCAAACTGCCATCTTCTTTCCTCAAAACTCTCAACAGTCTCCCAACTGGTCTTGTTGGATGTCAACTCTTCCTCGAGTGAGTCTCAGGGATGTTCCCCAGTGCACACCTGACTCCATCATCTTGCCATTGACCTTGTCCTTATGTGCTTAGTTGCTCAGTCGTGTCCAACTCTTTGCAACCCCATGGACTGTGGCCTGTTAGGCTCCTCTGTCCATGGGGATTCTCCAGGCAAGAATGCTGGGATGGGTTGCCCTGCCCTCTTCTAGGGGATCTTCCCAACCTAGGGATCAAGCCCAGGTCTCCCACATTGCAGGGAGATTCTACCATCTGAGCCACCGAGGAAGCCCAAGAATACTAGACTGGGTAGCCTATCCCTTTTCCAGGGGGTCTCCCTGACCCAGGAATCAAACCAGGGTCTTCTGCATTGTAGGTGGATTCTTTACCAGCTGAGCTACCAGGGACTGGTACTCATCAGTGGTATCTCCTATGTCAGATGACAAAGATGAAGCTCTGGAGATGGAGGCAAAGTCAACAACCGCCCCCCCACCCCACCCCACCTCCCACTCCACTGAGCATGGGAACTGAGATTGGAGGAAGGGTCTTTTCTCAGGGTCAAATACAGAGCTTTTACTGGTCTTGGGGGAAGTGGATACTGGCCAGGTAAAGACAACAGACAGTCCCCCTAAGGTAGTCCCTCAGGGAGAATTTCTCAAAGGGATAACTTCATAAGTGGTACATAATTTCATGACCCTATACAGGTGGACTGAAGTACTGATTCCAGCAAGAGACTGAGCGACCTGGAAGGTTTAGGGAAAAGCTTCAGCTAAATGGAATCAAAGCCTGTCTTCCCAGTTCATGGCAGCCCCATTAAGAGCACCGTAGCTAGTGAGGCTGAGGCATCTAACACATGGCCTGTTACTAAAGCATTTCAGTTTGTGCAGCTAAACAGGACAGGGGAGGCTGGGGCTGACAGGAGTCTGGCATGGCTGGGTCACGCTGAACCTCTGTTGGCTTCTCTCTGCTCAAAAACCATCTGTTCCACAATGTTTTCTAGAATTGAACTGGGGTTTGATGTTACGCTGCCCAATCTGTAGGTCCTGGGAGGCAGCCTTGTGTTCTTAGGTCTTGTCTGAAAATGAGCTCATTAGCCCGTCGTTAATCTCCTGGCATCTTTCTCACCTGTATGTTTCTTCTTTCTTTCTTGAGGTTCAACTTGTACTTCGTCGTGAACGCCTCTTTATGGCACCGATTAAAGTGCTGCTGGAGATAGGAAAGCCAGACATACTTTCTTCCCTTCCCATCCGACGTCCGTGTTTCTCCAGAAACATTGAAAATAAAACCAAAAACCACCACCAACAAAAAAAGCCCAGGCCCCCTCTCTGTTTGTGCTCAGTCGCTCAGTTGTGACCGACTCTCTGCACCCCCATGGATTGTAGCGTGCCAGGCTTCTCTGTCCATGGAATTTTCCAGGCAAGAATACTGGAGTGGGTTGCCATTTCCTTCTCCAACCTCTCTGTTTAAAAGCCTGCAATTTTTGATGGGCTAAAGTTTACCAACTGTCATGTGACACATGAAATTCTTTTTTCAAAAATATTTTTTTATTTACTTATTTGGCTGTGTTGGGTCTTAGTTGCGGCACGCAGCATCTTTCAATGCAGTTCACACATTCTCTAGTTGTGGCACGAGGGCTTAGTTTCTTGGCAGCATGTGGGATTTTAGTTCCACGACCAGGGATCAAACGCAGATCCCCTGCCTTGCAAGGCGGGGTTTTAACCACTGGACCACCAGGGAAGTCTTAACACATGAAATTCTTTGTAACATGACCTGCATCTTGTAGGGTGCCTTGGTTACAGGCACCATACTTACCTCTTGAACCATACAAGCCTTAAAAAGAATGCACTGGGGCAACCTCACAGAATGGAAGGCATAGCTGAACAAAGAGTCCTAAGAAAGGACTGAAACCAGAGCATCTCCAATATTCCAGAGAATAGCAGTTAAGACATAGTCTCTGCAAGAACCAGTGGATAGCACAAACCAGCACCATAACTTTTCCTTCAGCCCCTCCAGTCACAATTCAAATTCCTAGGAACTCCCCTTGCACTGGGTGACTTCTTAGTAGGGTTAACAATCAAAGGATCCTGTGTCCCTTGGGTGTAAAGAGCCGTGACCTAAGCTTCACCATCTTGATTAAGATGCCCATGCAAGAAGCATCCTTGCCCTGGGTCCTGTACCCCTCAGTGGAGAGGTCTCCACTTTAGCCCTTCTGCCACTGCATGTCTTCCCATGGGATAAGAAGACCATGGGGCAATGGCACTTGCTCACCAGAGCCTGCACTTTCCTCCTGGATCATTCTCTTGGTAACAGAGAGCCTGGATTTCCTTGCCCAAGTTGTCTCTTCCCTGGATCTGTCTTCCTGAGGACACATTGCATACCAAAGCCAGAGGGAATGTAAAGCCAGTTGTGTACCAATTGTTAATGTGCAGGTTGCAACATGCCCACACATGTGCAAAAAGCCACTACAGCTCAGGGCTGGGGGCGGGGGGTGAGGGTGGGGGTTGGGGCACAGAGCTGGCAAGAGGAAGAAAATTGGGGGGCAGACTGAGGGCAGGGATCCAGGAGCCATAAGCCAGGCACCAGCTGTCCTCATGCTGTCATATTTTGGCAAGGGAGCCTGAGAAGTTAGAGGATTCTAAACGTGAACTTGGTCTTCCAGGTCATCATGAAGTCATCAAGAATAGTGCACAGTTTATAGGACACCGTAATGTGCTGTGCTTAGTCTCTCAGTTGTGTCCAACTCTTTGCGACCCCATGGACTGTAGCCCACCTGGCTCCTCTATCCATGTGGATCCTCCAGGCAGAAATGCTGGAGTGGGCTGCCATGAGATTACTTTAAAACTTTCAAAGGCCTTGGCATACGGTATAGAGGTCTTGGTTTGTACTCTTACCCTGGGTTCTGCAATGTTACGGGCAGATTTGTTGAAGAGGATTAGGGATCTGATACCTAAGGTAAAGAATCTGCCTGCCAGAGCAGGAGACATACATGACACGGCTTCGATCCCTGGGGGAGGAAGATCCCCTGGAGGAGGATACAGCAACCCACTCCGGTATTCTTGCCAGGGAAATCCCATGGACAAAGGAGCCTGGAAGGCTACAGTCCATAGGGTCGCAAAGAATAAGACATGACTAAAGCAACTTAGCACACATGCACACACCTAAGAAAGAGGCACCAACAATAACCACAGGCTGCCGAGATCCTCTTTCGCACACTTGTATTGAATGATCCAGTCCCTGCAGACCCAGTTGTCCAGACCCTTAGCAGCTCCTACAAATACAGGACCTTCCCAATGGGTCTCTCTACTTCTACTCTTGCCCCTGGAGTCTTCTCAGCAGAGCAGCCAGAGGAATCTTTAAAACGTGTAACAGATCAAGCCACTGCTCTATTCAAAAGCCTCCAGGGACCCCCATCATTCAGGAAGAATCCAAAGTCCTTTTCATTTTCACAAAGCTTTACATGACCTGTCCCAGCATCTGTCTGCCCTCTGACCCCCAGTCCTCTTGCGGGTCTGCCCCAGTGTGCTGTTCTCATAGTCGCTGGGACTCAAGCTCAGCCCTGCATCAGGTCCTCTGCACCTGATGTTCTAATGTCTGGAATGTTCTTCCCCTAATTGTCTCCATAGCTAGTTCTCCCAGCTCCTTCAGCTCTGTGTATATGGTACCTCCCTCCCAGCACAGCCACAGTTAGGTAACCCTAACTGATTTGGGGGACCCCATTTCTACACCAGCACTTCCCATCGCCTTTCTCTCCGGATAGCACTCACCATCACACTCTGCATTTTACTTGTTTGATTCTATCTTGGCCGTCTGTCTTCAGTTCAGTTGGTCAGTTGTGTCTGACTCTTTGCGACCCCATGGACTGCAGCACACCAGGCTTCCCTGTCCATCACCAACTCCCAGAGCCTACTCAAACTCAGGTCCGTCACATCGGTGATGCCATCCAACCATCTCATCCTCTGTCATCCCCTGCTCCTGCCTTCAATCTTTCCCAGCATCAGGGTCTTTTCCAATGAGTTGATTCTTCATATCACGTGGCCAAAGTATTGGAGCTTCAGCTTCAGCATCAGTCCTTCCAATGAATATTCAGGACTGATTTCCTTTAGAATTGATTTGTTGGATCTCCTTGCAGACTCTCAAGAGTCTTCTCCAACACCACAGTTCAAAAGCATCAATTCTTTGGCGCTCAGCTTCCTTCACAGTCCAACTCTCACATCCATACATGACTGGAAAAACCATAGCCTTGACTAGATGGACCTTTGTTGGCAAAGTAATGTTTCTGCTTTTGAATATGCTATCTATGTTGGTCATAACTTTTCTTTGAAGGAGTAAGCGTCTTTTCATTTAATGGCTGCAATCACCATCTGCAGTGATTTTGGAGCCCCCCAAAATAAGGTCTGACACTGTTTCCACTGTGTCCCCATCTGTTTCCCATAGATGAGAAGTGGATGAGAAGTGATGAGACTGCATGTCATGATCTTAGTTTTCTGAATGTTGAGTTTTAAGCCAACTTTTTCACTCTCCTCTTTCACTTTCATCAAGAGGCTCTTTAGTTCTTTGCTTTCTGCCATAAGGGTGGTGTCATCTGCGTATCAGAGGTTATTGATATTTCTCCTGGTAATCTTGATTCCAGCTTGTGCTTCATCCAGCCCAGCATTTTGCATAATGTACTCTGCATATAAATTAAATAAGCAGGGTGACAATACACATCCTTGATGTACTCCTTTCCTGATTTGGAACCAGTCTGTTGTTCTGTGCCTATTTCTAACTGTTGCTTCTTGACCTGCATACAAATTTCTCAGGAGGCAGGTAAGGTGGTCTGGTATTCCCATCTGTTGAAGAATTGTTCATAGTTTATTGTGATCCACACAGTCAAAGGCTTTGGCATAGTCAATAAAGAAAAAGTAGATGTTTTTCTGGAACTCTCTTGCTTTTTTGATGATCCAGTAGATGTTGGCAATTTGATCTCTGGCTCCTCTGCCTTTTCTACCTCCAGCTTGATCATCTGGAAGTTCACGGTTCATGTACTTTTGAAGCCTGGCTTGGAAAATTTTGAGCATTACTTTGCTAGTGTGTGAGATGAGTGCAATTGTGTGGTAGTTTGAACATTCATTAGCATTGCCTTTCTTTGGGATTGGAATGAAAACTGACCTTTTCCAGTCCCATGGGCACTGCTGAATTTTCCAGATTTGCTGGCATATTGAGTGCAGCACTTTCATAGCATCATCTTTTAGGATTTGCGATAGCTCAACTGGAATTCCATCACCTCCACTAGCTTTGTTCGTAGTGATGCTTCCTAAGGTCCACTTGACTTTGCAAATGTCTAGACAGACTAATGTCTAGACTGACTAAAACAGAAGCAACATGAAACCAGAGACCTTTTTTTTTTTTTCCCCACTGTATATCCAGCACCAAAATGTTCTAGAGCTCAGAGGAGATACTGCAGATGTATTTTGAGTGAATAAATGAATGAATGAATGGGAATGTTTATGTCCGTGGCCCAGAGTTCCTGCTCATGGTCCCCTGTCTGCCTGGGACGCCTACCATCAACTTCTCACATGGCTCATCCTTCAAAACCTAACTCAATGTTATCCTGGCTCTGTGGCATCTCTGCTTCCCCAGCCACCCCATCAGAATTTATTTTTTGGTAGCACCATCATACTTTACACACACTTCTATTATAATGCTTGCCATATTGAATTATTGTCCTGTTTTTTATTTTTAAAATGTATATAAGAAGTACATGAATACATTCATTCACATTATTAAATATTCAAACAATATAGGTAAAGTGAAAGATCTTCTCTGTCCTACTCTAAATCTACCTTTCTTTCCCAGAAGGAATCTTGTCTGGGAATTTACATATGCACAAGAGGATAAAAATGTTAAGTCTTGTTTTGTGTATAGGTATGTGTGCTTTATTATAGGTGGGTTTTGGCATTTTCTATTCTTTGCAAAGTCACCATAAAATACTTTGGGTGACTGTCTGTTTTAAACCTGTATGCATTCCTCATTTAAAAAAAAAACTCAATAAATTTTATAGAGTGATGACTTAGCTAGCCATTCCCCATCTTATGGGATATTTGGATGGTTTCTATTGTAACCATGCTGCAGTGAATGTACTCACGCAAGTGCATATGTATTCCTACAGACGAGACACCTAGAAGAGAAATAGAGGATTTGAAAAGAAGATAGATATTAACTTGATTATTCACCCTCTGAAAAGTCTATAAAGTTACACTTCCATGAAAGCAGACTATTTGCAGTATTTTTAATATTTGCATGTATCCTGGGAGAAAATGTCTCACGTTTTATTTCTCATTTCCCTGATTATTACCGAGGTTGAACTTGTTTGTGTATATTTATTGGAATTGAGTTTCTCTTCTTTTGTGACTTGTCTGCCCATATTCTTTGCCTGTTTTTCTTTCCTGTTATGGCCAATGTCTTTTTATGTGTGTGTTTGGCTCACTTGGCTGTGAGCTCCTTCAAAAGGTCATCACGATGTCTTACTTATCTCGATTTCCCCTTCCCAAACACACAGCTAGTGCTTAACGAATGCACACAGAATTGCATTATTAAAGCCCTAGGCATCACCCTCCATCACAGTTGTCATCATTACCATCACTTTCATCATCACCATTATTTATGTAGATTTCCTAGGTGCTAAGCTGTGTCTTGGAGAAGGCAATGGCACCCCACTCCAGTACTCTTGCCTGGAAAATCCATGGCCAGAGGAGCCTGGTAGGCTGCAGTCCATGTGGTCGCTAAGAGTCGGACACGACTGAGCGACTTCACTTTCACTTTTCACTTTCATGCATTGGAGAAGGAAATGGCAACCCACTCCAGTGTTCTTGCCTGGAGAATCACAGGGGTGGGGAACCCTGATGGGCTGCCATCTATGGGGTCGCACAGAGTCGGACACAACTGAAGGGACTTAGCAGCAGCAGCAGCAAGCTGTGTCTTGGGAGCTATGCATTCCTTGTCTCTAATCCTCATAACACTTCGGCCAACCAACTGATCATTGATACCTCTTTTTTATAGACAAGGCAACTGAGACACACACATTACATAGGCTACCCAAAGACACTCAGCTGTGGGGAGGTGGGACTATGGAGCAAATTCTTTTCAACCTGTTTACAAACCATGTGCAGTCTCCTTTTATAACAGTGATCCTCATCCTGTCTGTGCATTGAATCATCTGAACCACCTTCTAAATAATATCTGTATCCAATTCCAATCCCAGGTGAGGTGATTCAGAATCTCTGGGAGTAGGTCCGGGGAAGTGACATTAAAAAAAAATCTGTAAATGATTTTGATGCATAGAAATGATTGAAAAGCATTAATCTACCTTGGAGGAGAGTCACCTTTTTCGTAAAGGGCTAGATAGTAAATATTTTTGATTTTGTGAGCCATGTAGTCTCTGTGGCAACTACTCAAAGACAAAAATAAATGAACATGACTGTGGTCCAATTAAAAGCTTATTTGCCAAAGGGGCAGTCACATTTGGCCAGGAGGCGGTAGTTTGCTGACCCTTGCTCTATATCATAATAACTTCAAGGAGCCTGGAATTTAATATTGTCCCACTCAGACCACAACTTCTGATGCCACTGATGACCATGGTAATCCTCAAGGTCAAAGGCATACGAATCCTTCCCCCAAATCAAGCAATTCTGCCTTGGTACACTGAGACCTTTGTCTGAGAATCTACATTTCAACAAGCCACTGGGATGATTTGATGTGGGCAGCCTTTGTGGGTCCATACTGTAAGGATCCCAGATCTATTGAAGCGTGATGTTCCTGGCAAGTAGCAGAAGCTTGGCTGGAGAGGCAGAACTGGCTCTTCTTCACAAATCCTTTAAGATCATGGATAGACATTTGGGTGTCCCTGCCTGCCGTATGTTCCAGCATCCTGACTCCAAGGTTCTGGAACCTTTGATGCCCCAGCATCCAACCCCCCCAGTCTGAGCTGTTGGCAGAGAAGAAAGACATCCTTCTCCTTCTACTCTGAGATGAGTAAAAAAACCGAAGTCCTCTTCTATTTCAAAACATTGAAGAAGAACTGTTCAACCACCTACAGGATAAAACTGATGCTGGCATTTGTCAGGGTGTGTGTGTGTGTGTGTTTTAATAGTTCAGTGGTTAGAAAATGGAGCTTCAATTCTCCCATCATCAGCTTTAGAGCTATGTGGTGGGTGAATGCAATCATTTCTGTTTCCCGACCTTTTTAACATCCATTATTTCTCTGTTGTCCGCATCTAATAGTCTCAGTCCTTTTAGTTGTTGATGGCTTGGCGATTACCCGGGCTGCTGCTTTAGGATTACATCCAAATGCATCTGAACAGTTGAATTTACTTACTGCTTCCCTCCTAAAAGCTTTTTAGCATGATCCAGCTGGGATGGCTTCATTGGGAGAACCATTATTTGCAACCCTCTTTTTCGGGAGGTGGAAAGATATTTCCCCAAAGATGAAAGTGAACTCTGTCCATGGCAGATCTACAATATTACTTTTTCGCCTCTCTTCTTTTTTACATTCCATTTTCACAATTTTCCTCAGGAATGACTCCTCTCCGGGGAAATAGGAATGTTTTAAATTGCACAATTGAGTCAAATCAATATTTAGAGTGGTTTGGACTTTTTAAGCCCTTAGCTGGATTTGGGCAGTCTCATTTTATACCATAAAATCCCCTTTTCCCAAGTAACCTATAATATTAATATTGAACAGTATTCACAGCTTTCTAACACTCCCCAATTTCACTTAGCTATCAGCTAAGCAAATAGTGCCCGAGAGTTAAAAATTGGCTATTCTTCTTCTAAGGCATGTGTACTTTGATGTTAAAATGGTATTGCTGTGTTCCTGTATACATATCTATCTGTGCATGTTGTAGCTTTCAACACTGTCATTAGACATAGAAACCACACCATGCAAACATCCTGCTCTCACAGGTTTGTAAAACAGCCGTGACCAATGCATACCATGTAAAACACCTTTGTGGTAGCTTATACAAGGAAGGGTTCAAACAAAATTGTGTAGAGGACTCTGAACTATTTCATACAGGAAGATGGCACAGACGATAGTATTCAGAATGCCTCTTCTGGTAGAGTGTATTTGAGAGGCGATGTGTAATACTGGAAGGCTGACAATTCAAGGAGGCTCACCCCTGGGTTGAAATCCCAGCTGAAGAATCTGAAAAAGAATATAGGTAGATAAGTAGGTAGATAGATATGAGCTTCCCTGGTGGCTCTGATGTTTAAGAATCTGCCTGCAATGCAGGAGACCCAGGTTCGATCACTGGGTTGGGAAGATCCCCTGGAAAAGGGGTGGCTGCCAACTCTAATATTCTTGCCTGGAGAATTCCATGGACAGAGGAGGTTGGTGGGCTACAGTCCATGGGGTCGCAGAAGAGTCAGACACAACTTTATGACTAAACAACAACATGTATAGATAGAAAAAATTGAATCACTGTGCTATGCACTTGAAACTAACACAGCATTGTGAGTCAACTGTACTTCAGTAAAATTTTTAAAAAATCAAAAAGAGCTTGGAAAGCAAAAAATAAACAAATAATGTATAAAAATCACCAAAAACTTAAATAAATAAATCCTAGCTGATGTGCTCTGGGATCCTGGGCCAGCTGCTTTCCTTCTCTGATGCTCAGTTACTTTGTTACATGATTGAAGTAAGAGAAGAATATTTTCCTCCTGGGGCTGGTTTGAGGAGTAGGAAGGTAACAGACACAGTTTCCTCATCTGAGGATTGTAACCACAATGTGGTGAGAAAAATGAAAGAAGATAGTCATCGTTACAACAGAACTCTGGGAATACACTACTCCCTGCCACACACACAGCAAATATGAATCTCTTTTATGAACTGCCTTGGTTACTAACACCCAGATCCTGGTGGATCATATGGTAAAGAATCTGCCAGCAATGCAGGAGACTGGGGTTTGATCCCTGGGTTGAAAAGATCCCCTGGAGAAGGAAATGACAACCCATTCCAGTATTCTTGCCTGGAGAATCCCATGGACAGGGGAGCCTGGTGGGCTACAGTCCATGGAGTCACAAAGAGTTGGACATGACTGAGTGACTGAGCACGCGTAAGCTACTAACACTTCACTATTATTCAACTACCCCAGGTATAAAATTAGAAACTACACTTGAATTGTTTCATTCTCATCTGACCCCACCTCTTCTTCTTGCAGCCCCTCCCCAATGGTCACTTGATCACCACATTGTGCCAACTGACCTCCTTTAAGTAACTTACAAATTCTACCTCCTTATTTTCATCCTCTCTATTACTGACTCAATCCTGGCCGTATTACTTTTTGCTTGGATTAATGCAAGAATCACTTAACCAATTTCACTGTCTTTAGTTTGGTTGCTCTCATGATCTGTTACTAGTTCCAATTTATAGATCAAGAAGTTGAGAGCAGAGAGATTCAATGAGTAGCCCCAATTCACACAGCTAGTCAGTCGTGTTACAAGAAATCCAACCCAAGCAGTCCGGCCCTAAGATCTCTGCTCCTCTCTGCCTCGGAGTCCTGGGCACAGTGTATTAGTTGGATGAAGAAACCCAGCAAGACTTCCTGCATCTGGTAATTGCACCCCAAGTGAGTCCTGTTTCTTTCTCACCAGATGTTCCATCAGAGCTGCTCTAATTGTTACATGGACTCTGCAGGGGCTCCAAGGAGCAACCAAGCCATTCCACAGGAAGAAAGCAAGAGGAGGAGGAAAGGCAGAAATCAACAAATGAGTTCTGGGGCAGGAGGGAGGGGGAGACCCTCAAGGCATCATCACGTTCTATTCAGAGGCAGACCTGGACCACGTACAGAAAGGAGGAAGGCTGGACTGGAGATGGAGAAAGGAGTTTCAGAGCCATTTCAGCATTCCGCGATCCGCGATGCAGCCCAGTGGGTGGGGCTGGATATGGGAAATTTACAAATTGGGATGATGCTTGGAAGCTTCCCTGGTGGCTCAGTGGTGAAGAATCTGCCTGCAATGCCGGAGACACAAGTTCCATCCCTGGGTGGGGAAGATCCCCTGGAGGAGGGCGTGGCAATCCACTCCAGTATGCTTGCCTGGAGAATCCCATGAACAGAAGAGACTGGCAGGCTATAGTCTGTAAGATTGCAAAGAGTCAGACGTGACTGAACACCCACACACACACATACACACACGATAAATGGATTCTAGTGGGAGCAAGGGGCTGCTGGTTTGGAGCAAGATCCCAGGTAGACATGATGCTGTATGTAGCACCATAGGGACACATCATCCATGTCCCAGTGAAGCTGCAGGCAGGCAGAAGCAGCTGCTCCGGGCTTGCCCATGCTCCGTGGTCATCAGTGCTAGAGTGGCAGGAGAAACAAATGGAGGTACTTAAGTTCTGGGACAGGATTGCAGGCTGACCAGTCTGTGGATCTCAGTGTTCTGCAAGGCTGGCAGTGGTCTCCCCAACCATGATTTTTGCAAAATCACACTGACAGCTTGTGTGGATGTGTAATTTGTATATCAAGCTTCTCTTAAGGCTGTGGGTGTAGCGTTGAGGGCACGTCGGTGAGAGCCTGACATATTATGATCCTGGCATTTGCTTGCTCAGGATCTACCTTGGCATTTCTGAGCCGTGTCTAGAAGATGTCAGTAGCTGTTACGAGAGATGAAAAAGACGGGAGAGGGGTGGCATCATGGTCCAAAGAATCAGCCAAAAATGACCTCTTCCCTTTCTGAATTTTGTAAATGCGGCATCATATCGCACTGTCTTCAAAATTCATAATGCGTCTCAGCATTAAAGCTATGCAGTAAAGAATGTGGTTTTAGTTTAATTTAGCATATTCTTGTCCAAATTTCTTTGACCAGAGTACTGTTTTTACTCAGAAGAGCCAGTAGCATTGCAAGCATTGTCCACACCGCCCTGCCCCGAGATTCAGTTCAGAAAATACTGATTTAGTTGAGTGCAGAAGTAGAACAGTAGAACTTGCAGAATGATGGAAAGTGTAGACTGTCCCTGTTGGATTTTACCCCATTGCCAGGATCTTCCCGTACTGGATGGTGAGCTCTGCTAATGCAGGCTTTGTGTCTAACATTTCACCACGGTGCCCTCCTAAACCTGTGAATGTTGCTTTTATGTGTCTTGCCCTTTTCTTCAGGAACAAAGAAGTTCATCTGAATTTTCCATCTCTTGCAATGTTTTCATCTTCTTTTGCATGTCATCTTCTTATGACATCCCGATGGTCCTCTCACATTAATGATTATATTTTTGTCCACCGAAGATGACCTGTTCCTTTACCACGCCTAATGCACATTTTAATTCTCTGATGTTATTCTTGTTTTCCATCCATTCTAGCTTATCTAAAACAGTGCTTTCCATTGAAGTTATTTGTTTTATAGGTTTTGCTTTATTTCTTATTTCATTGAGTGTATGGTTTTGAAACCTTAAAGACAGCATAACACATTTTTGCTTTCAGAAATTTTCTTTTGTTGCCTAGAGTATGTCTTCTTCATGGGAATTTTCTGCTGGTGCTCCATGAGTGTGAATGCTGCATCTTTGTTTCTGGCTGTATAAGTTTTGGCTGCACTTAGAAGATAGTTTTTCATGAAAAGACAAGAAGAGTTCTTTTTCAAGCCTGTTGTTTCCCCAGGTTATGCTGTGTGGATTCATTTGTATTTCCCACATGGTACTTCTGGTTGTTCTTAGATTTTCTCTGCTTTCAGTGATACCACCCTGAGCTGAATTTCTGACGTCTTGGAAGACTTTTAGCCAATGTGGTTTTTTAAGAATCAAGAGGAACTTTCTATCTATGCTTTAAGCAGAGAAATGTGTCTGTGTAGTATGTATACACACACACACACACACACATACATACATACACACATGCATAGTTTATTTAACAAATGTTGTTAAGTTGCTAAGTCATGTCCAGCTCTTTGCAACCCAGTGGACTGTAGTACGCCAGGCTCCTCTATCCTTCACTGTCTCCCAGAATTTGTTCAAATTCATGTCCATTGAATTGTGATGCTAACAATCTCATCATCTGTTGTCCCCTTCTCCTTTTGTCTTCAGTCTTTCCCAACATCAGGTCTTTTCCATTGAGTTGGCTATTTGCATCAGGTGGCCAAAGTATTGGAGCTTCAGCTTCAGCATCAGTCCTTCCAATGAATATTCAGGGCTGATTTCCTTTAGGATTGACTGGTTTGATCTCTTTGCAGTCCAAGGGAATCCCAAGAGTCTTCTCCGGCACCACAATTCAAAAGCATCAGTTCTTCAGTTCTCAACCTTCTTTATGGTCCAACTCTCACATCCATACATGACTACTGGGAAAACCATGAAGGTAAAAGTGTTAGTTGCTCAGTCGTGTCTGACTCTTTGAGACCCGATCTCCACCCCCAGACTATAGCCCACCAGGCTTCTCTGTGCATTGAATTCTCTAGGCAAGAATACTGAAGTGGGTAGCCATTCCCTTCTCCAGGAGATGTTCCTGACCCAGGGATCAAATCTGGGTCAGGCAGATTATTTATGCTATGGCTTCCCTGGTGTCTGAGGCACCAGGGAAGCCATAGCATTGACTATATGGACCTTTGTTGGCAAAATGATGTCTTTGCTTTTACACGTTGCTTACTGGGGTGGTCGGTCAGTCAGTCAGTTCAGTTGCTCAGTCGTGTCCAACTCTTTGCAACCCCATGGACTGCAGCATGCCAGGCTACCCTGTCCATCACCAACTCCCAAACTCATGTCCATTGAGTTGGTGATGCCATCCAACCATCTCATCCTCTGCTGTCCCCTTCTCCTCCTGCCTTCAATCTTTCCCAGCATCAGGGTCTTTTCAAATGAGTCAGCTCTTCGCATCAGGTGGCCAAAATATTGGAGTTTCAGCTTCAACATCAGTCCTTCCAATGAACAGTAGAGTGGTACTGGGCACTATTTCAAAGCCTTTTACATGTATTTAATCTGCACAGTAACCCTATGAGGTTGATAATCTTATTATCCCCACTTGACAGATGAGAAAACTGAATCAGTATAATTTACCCAAGACCATACAGTTATTAAGTATTTGAGCCAGAATTCAAAGCTGAAGAAAGGGGCTCTGGAGTCTGTGCTTTTAACTACCATGATATGCTTCCTTTTCATTCCTTTCTTGAAAGAAAATGGAAAACACTTTCCACTGCCTTGGTTTTCTTGTCTCTTATTTCCTTTCCCATTTAAAAGAAGTAATGTGATAGCTGAGTTCTCCAACTGAGCATTGTAGTCCTGAATGAATACAGCAAGGGATGCACTGATTAGAGGGATAAAATGACAGCATCTACATGGGCACCTCCTGAAGTAGTTCTCATGCAGGGCAGGGAGCTTTCCTGCTTTTAGCTGATACAAGGCCCTGGGCCCTAAGTGTCTGTGACTGAGGAGTTGCTGCAAAAGGGCTTGGCCTTTTTTGTCTGCAAATTTGCATTTGTTGTTGTGTTTTTCCATGAGTATCTCAGTGGGAAGTTGGTGAGGGTGAATCTAGCTTTTTGCCAACTGGTTTCTTTCCCTCCCTCAGGATCACCTTTTCACTGTATAAAACCCATACTTCTGATTGTGTGTGAACACACCCGCAAATGTGATGGCATGTGACATTGTAATCGGTACTAAGATGCAACACTAAATAACATTGCATCCCACTACAGGTGCTTCCCTGATGGCTCAATGATAAAGAATCTGCCTGCCATGCCGGAGACTTGCAGGAGCAGTGGGTTTGATCCCTGGGTTGGGAAGATCCCCTTTAGAAAAAAATGGCAACCCACTCCAGTAGATTTGCCTGGGGAATCCCATGGACAGAGGAGCCGTGCAGGCTACAGTCCATGGGGTCTCAAAGAGTCAGACAGGACTGAGCGACTAGACAACCACAACCCACCAAAAGAAAGTCACTCACTTTTCATTTTTGTTCCAGTTTGTCAGGAAGAGTATTGCCATGGGTGCTAATATGCCTTTCGTGCCTCTCTGATATTTGCTAATATCTCCTATTGAACCAAGAGGAAGACTGGGGACCTTGGAAGATAATGGAATGCAGTTCAAACTTGAGAATTCTCTTGTTCTCATCATCTTTAATTTTTATGCTTGCCTTTCATTTGTGACAGATGATTCTGGTCCTCCACTTGCAATAATCATAGAAAACTTTCCTTTATTACCTAACGGCAGCCAAGATTGTTTTAAAATGGATGGATTTGAAGAAAATCTTGGGGAAAAAATCGACTAATTTTTATAAGCCATGGCAAAAGTGATGAAAGTGGGATGCAAAAGCCTGCATCCTGGGAAAGATTTCTGTGGGACTGAGGCAAGGAAAAAGAAGGAGAATGGTGATAACTATTGGGAAAAGCATCTGGGGAAGGATGTAGTTGTGAATGTGTGTGTGTGTGTGTGTGTGTGTGTGTGTGTGTGTTGGAGGGGGACCTGTGTGCCTGTAGGGGTGTATGTGTGTGTATGCACGTGCCTGAGCACATATTTAAGGGGGCACCTGTGTGTATGTACATGGGTATGTTTTCTTATACCTTGAAATCACCCCCATCAACCAGGTTGAATTAGGAAGATTGACTCTGCGTTTGTTTTCTTTTTATAAACAGAATTGACTACATCCATACACTCTAAATTACATAATAACATGAATTCTGCTTGTTTTTCTGGAAATGGTTATCAACAAAAGTTACTGTTGGTGGGAATGTCAATTGACACAGTCACTGTGGAAAACAGTATGGAGATTCCTTAAAAAACTAAGTACAGAACTACCATATGATCCAGCAATCACAATACTGGACATATACCCTGAGAAAGCCACAATTCTAAAGGACATGTGTACCCCAATATTCATAGCAGCACTGTTTACAATAGCCAGGACGTGGAAATACCTAAATGTCCAACAACAGATAAATGGACAAAGAAGATGTGGTGCATAGACACAATGGAAATGTATTGCATGCATGTGTGCTCAGTCATGTCCTACCCTTTGCAACTCCATGGACTGTAGCCCACCAGGCTCCTCTGTCCATGGGATTCTCTAGGCAAGAATGCTGGAGTGTGTTGCCATTTCCGACTCCAGGGAACCTTCCCAACCCAGGGATCGAACCTGTGTCTTGCATCTCCTGCATTGGCAGGTAGATTCTTTACCACTGGGTCACCTGGAATACTCTACAGTGTAATATTGCTCAGCAACTAAAAGGAACCCTGGTGGCTCAGACAGTAAAGCATCTGCCTACAATGCGGGAGACCTGGGTTCAATCCCTGGGTCAGGAAGATCTCCTGGAGAAGGCAATGGCAACCCACTCCAGTATTCTTGCCTGGAAAATCCCATGGATGGAGGAGCCTGGTAGGGCTACAGTCCATGGGGTCACAAAGAGTCAGACAGGACTGAGCGACTTTCCTTTCCTTTCCTTTAAAAGGAATGGAATAGGGTCATTTGTGGATCGACCTAGAGCCTGTCATACAGAGAAGTAAGTCAGAAAGAGAAAAACAAATGTCATATATGAACACATACATATGGAATCTAGAAAATGGTACTGAGGAACCTATTTGCAGGGCAGGAATAGAGACCCAGATGTAGAGAATGGACTTCTGGACACAGGGAGGGAAGGAGAGGGTGGCATGAATTTGAAGATTGGGACTGACATCTATACACTACCACGTGTAGGATCGATAGCTATGGTAACCCGCTATAAAGCGCAGGAAGCTCATTGGTGCTCTGAGATGACCTAGAGAGGGTGGGATGGGGATGGAGGGGAAGGGCTATATATATGCATGTGTATGGCTGATTCACTTTATTGTACAGAAGAAACTAACACAACATTGTAAAGCAATATACTCCAAAAAAAGTACTGAGTCATTTCCTTGTACCATGCCCTGTGCAAGATGCTATGGTTACATCAGGAAGTAAAATAGACAGGGTCCCAGCTAAGACGTCAGAGAATTGCCTGCGACTGCCTACAGGCCCTCTTCCTTGCCAGGCTCCCTTGGTTAAGTGATTTGAACTCTTTGAGCCTTTGAGCATTCTCTTCCCCTCCATGTGGAAAGAGCCGAGACCTACCCCATATATCCACCCTGGTGATACATGAGACGAGAGGTACCAACACATTCTGCAAATTGTGGGGAAGTACGTTGGCAATGTTCTCACCATGAGCCTTGCATTCTATATTTCCAACATGCCATTAAGAGAATCCTTGCCTTTCCAGCCCTAGCTCAGAAGCCTGCAAAAGATCCAGCTTCTCAGAAGACCTAATTGCCTGACTTGGACAATTTAGCTGGAAATGTCGGGGAGGGGGGACCCTCTCTGCAGCAGGGAGCTGGGACGGAGGGGACCTTGCAGTTTGCAGGTCCTCGATCTCCTATGGGGAACAGTTACTTTTAAGGAGTCTGGCATCCTCCGTGTGTTCATCTAAAAAGGTATTGCAGATTAATAGAACGCAGCCCCTGAATTTTAATAATGAGCCCAACAAATATGCAGAGCTCTGGGGAGAATAATTGAAAGGAAATCATCTAAGTCAGACCGGGTTCACGAGAACCCATTTGCAAGCTATCTTCCAGTGGGGCGGGGATGGGAGAAAACTTCAGGTTAACAAGTTAATGACACCTGCCTACTGTACCTTTAATTACCCGGCAAACCTCAGGCAGAGACTGACAAGTGCTGGGGCCCTGTGTAGGTGGCCTAGGCCCCCTCCACACGGGTAACACAGCTGTCTTCCCACAAGCTTTCCTGACGAGGATGAACATTATTTCACAAAATCTTATCTACTTTCCCAGGCAAGTAAATCTATTTGTATTTTTCTCCTGGGGTATTTCCTTTAATTCAGTATTCTTGTGTTTATTTATTTATCTAGGAGGACACTGAGGCTTAAAGATATGAAATGACATGTCCAGGATCACTCAGACTGCAGTGGACACATTTCTTTCTGTAGCCTCTTTTTTTCCCTACCCCTCTCTTTCTGTTATCCATTTTCTCTTCCTTTCTCTCTTCTTCTTCCCATCCTTTCTTCTTTGCTTTCTTCTCTTCCTCTTTGCTTAAACAGATATAAATGAAATACCCATCCATGCTGGTCACAGCACTGCAGATGCTGAAATGGAAAAGCTGTGCCATGTTTCACCTTCTACGTATTTACGCTGTTACTGGGGTAGACAGATGAGAAAGAAATAAAAATAATGTCAAGTAAGGGAGCATGTTAAATAAGTTCAGGGAAGGGTCAAGGTGATGGGGAGTGACAGCAAGGAAGTCTCATTCAAGCGGAGGTCCAGTGGAGGCCTCCCTATAAAGGCAGCATTTGTTCTGAGATATGAATAGGATAAAGGAATGCCCTCTGTGGAATCTGCCCAGTGAGAGTTCCAGGTGGAGGAAGCAGCAAGCACAAAGGTGCTTGTATTACTCTCCCTGGACTGCTGTAACAACAGGAAAAACAAAAACACAGACAAAGGGGCTTAAACAACATTGACTTCTTACAGTTTTGGAGGCTGGAAGTCCAAGATCAAGATGTTGGCCAGTTTGGTTCCTGGGCAAGACTCTCTTCTGAGCTTGCAGACAGCTGCCTTCTCATTGGAGATAGGAGGCTCTGCGTATCTTCCTCTTCTACTAAGGGCACACATTCCCTCCTGGGGGCACCACCCTCATGATCTCATCTACACCTAATAATCTCCCAAAGACCCCGTGTCCAAGAACCATTGCATGAGAGGTTGTGGCTTCTACATACGAATGTAGGGGAAAAGCAAACATTGAGCTATCACAGTGCTGGGTGGGGATGAGTTTGGTGTGCTTGAGGGATAGTGAGAAGGTCCGTTGGGACTGGGCCTGAATGAGCAATGGGGAGGCTGGGGAGAGATGTTTTCAGAGAGGAGACAGCTGGGAGCAGATCGTGTCCAGCTTTGTAGGCCAAGGTAGACAGACCGTCCATGTGCTGACAAGGAGCTGTGAGCCAGTGGGACAGGAATACCCTGTCCTCTGCCTCTTCCCCCTTCCCATTGCCTTGAGCGTGCTCACCCAGACCAGTGCTTTCCAAATGTTGCCAAAGTTTTCTGTCTGTTTTACACAATGTTCTTTTGGTGGGGAGGGGTAACATTTAAAAGTCAGGAAACTGTGTATATTATTAAAAAAAAAAAAAAAAAAAAAAACCACGAGACCCAGAATTGTGACTTATTCTGAAAAAACTGAAAAGATCTGGTGACACTAGCAGTGTGCTCTCTGGTGACAGCAACTGGAGTGTGCAACTGTGAGGACCATGTGACTGGCACTTTGCTTTGGTCCCTGCTACTTCTGACGTTTCCTGAACCCTGAAACCAGATGATATTTCTGTGCCCTTCTTTGTACTCTGTGCTGCTTCTCTTCTTTGTAGGGACCTTTATCTCTGCAGATGATTTGATTTGAGGCTAGGACTTCTGATTTACTAAAAATATGCTCTGTCTACCTGCTTGAACTCTTTTCATCTTATATAACACAGGTTGTTAGCTGCCTTCAGATGATTCTGTGAGGTTTGTTGGAGAAAGTGAAGCAGACCACAAGACTGGATGCCTAGGCTCAAGTCCTAAGCCACTTGTTTGCTGTGGTAACTTGGGCAAGCCCTTTTCCCTCTATGGGCTTTATTCTCCCCATCTGTGAATGACACTCTCTTGACATCCTTCCAGTTCTGCCATCTACGTGTATAATATATCATGGCAATATAAGACACACCCCTCAAACACCTACTTTCTCACAGAAGTGGACAGACTTATCTTTCTACAGTGGTCTTTGAGAGCAGGTGGAAGTTTGAGGTTTCTCATTTAGGAAGTTTAAGTGAGATAAGTCATTTTCAATGTTCATCACAGCACTGAGATCAACTAATGAATGTTAACACTTGTTGCTTTATCATCCAGCATGAACCTCCCAAGTCATAGAAATATCTTGTAGAGGACAATAAATATATCTGCTTCAAGAATTTAGTAGCATCTTAGGAAAGAAGCAGAGTTTGTGATGATGTAAGGGAACATGTCAATCCTAAAGGAAATCAACCTTGAATATTCATTGGAAGGATTGTTGCTGAAGCTGAAGCTTCAGTACTTTGGCCACCTGATGCGAAGAGCTGACTCATTGGAAAAGACCCTGAGAAAGGGTCTAGGAAGGATTGACCAGATATATGCCGAGAAAGATTGAAGGCAAAGGGGGAAGAGAGCAGCAGAGGATGAAATGGTTGGATGGCATCTCTGACTCAATGGACATGAATTTAAATAAACTCTGGGAGATGGTAAAGGATAGGGAAGCCTGGTGTGCTGCAGTCCATGGGGTCACAAAGAGTTGGACTTGACAAGGTGACTGAACAGCAATGACAAAAGGGAACGTGGGTTATTCTTTCCCAGAAAGACCCAAATTGGACTTAGAGGGTGTGGTCCTAATCAATAAGAACAAGAAGATCTTGATTAGAGACTGCTATGTGTATGCCTATGCACCATTGGGGTCAGGCATGGACCTCTCTGGATCCAATTTACTTGCCTAGAGACTTGAAAATCAGAATCTTATATGTATATATGTTTTTCCCTATATATATATATATATATATATATAAATTTTTGTATGTTACTATTATTATTAGCATTTACTATGGATGTTTGGGCAAATATAACAGTATAGGTTAGGCTCTGTTGTAGTAATAATCACAACAGAAATATCAATAATTCAGAGTGTTTATTCCTCACTCAGAAAATATGTCTATCATGCATCAACTTGGGTGTATGCCCAACATGCGGTTCAGGGATGGAAGCTGATGGTGACATCTTAGAAACATAGATATCTGCTACCACAAAATCCAGCAAAGGGCAGTGTGTCAGGAGATTCCCTGGATATTATACGACATATGTCACTTCTTCCCACACTTCATTGGTCAAAGCAATTCATATAATCATGTCTGAGGGAGGATGAGTAGGTGAAGACATGCAATTCTGCTGTGTGTGCAGGGCAAGAGTGAAGGCTTTATCTTTGATCACAGAAAGGTGTTTGTTCTCCCGCTCAGCAGAGAATCTGGGCTCCCTAATATCTCATAGCTGGCCCCTGAAGTCATATGCATTCCCAACCTCTGGACTAGAGGTTCTCTAAGGACTTGATAAATATTAGGTTGCATCGTTCTGTTTTGTTCCTGAGGTTGAATTCAGAGTCACTCAGCTTGGTTTTGCCACATCTCTGTTATCCTTTCTTAAATTGATGAGCTGGTCTTTTGGATCATTCAAGACTACCCTTTAAGGTGAATCACTAATAAGAGGGGTGGGGCTCCCAGCTTCTTGAGATCCAAGAAGATTTGAAGTTGGGCTGGTCCAGCCCCAACTTTCAGTTCTGGCATTGAGAAACTGTGTGGCTTCAGGTAGGTTATTTACCCTCTCTGAAACTCAGCTCCCAGTTATGATGGTAAAGGAGGTGATCATTGTAAAGCACCATACTTTGCCTAGCTCATAGCAGGCATGGGACCAATGATGGTGATGATTTAGGAGAAACTTGGGCACTGTCTTTGGGTCATGGTGATGGGGGCTGGGGAGTGTGATGATTTGGGTGGTCCGGGGGCTGTCAGGGAAGTCTCAGTCTTAACTGCAGATCAATGGCAACAGCCTAGTTCCAGGGGTTACCTAAATTCCAAGTGTTACCTAAGTTCCAAGGGTTACCTAAGTTCTAGGGGTTTCCTACATTCCAGGGATTACTGTTTTCTAGGGGTTACCTAAGTTCTAGAAGTGACCTGTGTTTTAGGGGTTACTTAAGTTCTAGAAGTGGCCTGTATTCTAGGGGTTATCTAAGTTCTAGGGGTTGGACATAAGGCTGTAAATACACCCCAAAACTTAAGGATTTGAAGAAAAACTTCCCATATAAGAAAATCCTCTGAGTTGTCACTGTCCCTTTACTAAACATCTTCTACTTTGTAGGGCCATTCGTTGAGGGTGCATATGGAGACTCTATTTCTTTCCTCTTCGGTGTCCTTGAATTGAATGCCATCCTAATATATTGTAATTCACAACAGTTGAATATGCACAGAAAGAAGTTACATGCTAAACATCTGATTGATTTGATTCATATAGACAGGAAGCATTACGGTTTGGGCCCAGAGTTCTAAAAAGCCTGGCTTGTCTATCTCCATGGTTCAGGCTCACTGGACATTTAATAAATATCTCCTAGGAGTGTAAACACAATACCTTACCGGACAGGATAGATTTACATCTTAATGTGTCCTCACCATTGAGAGAGACGGAGCAAGAGAAGAATATGCATCAAGATCTCTTACTTTTCAGAAGGATGGTAACTCTTACCTGTTTCAAGCGTGGAAAGTGGACTCAGGTTACCTACCATTGCAAGGGCCAAATGCCTCTCTTCCACAAATCTTTGCCAATTTCTATTAAGGGGCCAGGAAAGCTGGGCAGTTGAATGGTCAGAGCTGAAGCCAATGAACCAAGCTGGAAATTTTTGAGAGCTAGTGATTAGGAAAGGGGTCATGTAAGACGAATGGCTTATTGTTTAGTTGCTAAGTCATGTCTGACTCTTTGTGAACCCATGAACTGTATGTAGCCTGCCAGGCTCCTCTGTCCATGGGATTTCCCACGTAAGAATACTGGAGTGGGTTGCCATTTCCTTCTTCAGGGGATCTTCCCAACCCAGGAATCAAACCCACATCTCCTGCTTGGCAGGCAAATTCTTTTACCACTGAGTCACAAGGAGAGTCGCTATCTCCACCCAAATGAAATAGAAAGATAAGAATGGGATTCAAAGTGGATCAGCACCAGGTCATTATTTTAGAGGTGAAGACCCCATCAGAATCCAAAGTCTCCAGAAGGAGCCTGAGCTGAGGACAGAGAATGTGGTCATGGGTTCCATGAATGCATAGTGAGAAGGTCAAGTCTATGAGATGCTCCAACATCCATCTCAGGGCAACAAAACAGCATGTTCTTTATCCACATGTTTCTACTCTTTGAAGCTCAAGGCTCTTCTCTTATTCACTAAACTGAGTTTCTGCCAATGCCCTGCACCCAGTGCCCTAAAAAAATCACAAATGTATATCCTTGTGTTTCACCCAATAATGAGCTGTGATACAGGCATTTATTGATTGATTGCTTTTTCTTAACTTTCATGATAACAAAGATCAGCTTATCAACTTGGCATTCTCAGCATGCAGGTACTCACAGATGTCAAGTTCAATGTGTTATGATTCAAATATAAGATGTGTTCCTGTTTACACTTAGCATTGCTGCTGCTGCTGCTAAGTCGCTTCAGTCGTGTCCAACTCTGTGTGACCCCATAGACGGCAGCCCACCAGGCTCCCCCGTCCCTGGGCTTTTCCAGGCAAGAACACTGGAGTGGGTTGCCATTTCCTTCTCCAATGCATGAAAGTGAAAAGTGAAAGTGAAGTCGCTCAGTCATGTCTGACTCATAGTGACCCCATGGACTGCAGCCTACCAGGCTCCTCCACCATGGGATTTTCCAGGCAAGAGTACTGGAGTGGGTTGCTATTGCCTTCTCTGACACTTAGCATTAAGTGTATTTTATTGAGTTGTTCACATTATGTTGTCATATTTAACCTTGAAGATGATCTTGTGAAGTTGATATTATCCCTATTTGATAGATGGGAAAACCAAGGCTCATGAAGATCAAGTAATGTATCTCAGTCTGTCTGTCTCAAGAGGAGAGATGCAGAAGCCTAGAAACAAGCAGGGTCTCCATCGTATTGTGGGGTGTCTCAGAGGAGAAGACGGGGGCATCTCAGAGGGGGTCCAAGGTAGAGGGCACAGTCCTGCCCAGAAAGTATGAGAGAGAGTTAAACTAGAGAGGGATGGCAATCTGAGAAGTCCTTCCTGAGAAGGAGGCATTTAATCAGGTCCTGATGGAGGAGAAAACTGTACCATGAAAAGTGGGAGTCACACGTGTCATGGCAGGAAAATGGCCCTATTAGAGCTTTGAATTATAGAAATTCTCTGAGCTATATAATTTGGCTGTGTGATTTCTAGGAAGCTATCACACCTTTCTTTTTTTTTCAAATTAAAAAAAAACAATTAAGATTTTTTTTTTCATGTGGCTCATGTTTAAAGTCTATTGAATTTGTTACAGTGTTACTGCTTTTTCACCTTTTGGCTTTTTGGCCACGAGGCAGGTGGGATTTTAACTCCCCACCAGGGATCAAACCCATACCCCCTACATTGGAGTGAAAGTGTTAATCGCTCAGTTGTATCCGATTCTTTGTGATCCCATGGACTGTAGCCTGCCAGGCTCCTCTGTCCATGGGATTCTCCAGGCAACATTACTGGAATGGGTTGCCATTCCCTTCTCCAGGGGATCTTCCTGACCTGGGGATTGAACCCGGGTCTCCTGCAATGCAGGCAGATTCTTTACCATTTGAGCCACGAGGGAAGCCCCTGCATTGAAAGAGGATGTCTTAACCACTGAACCGTCAAGGAAGTCTCAACCACCACACCTTTCTGAAGCCCAGTTTCCTCATCTGTAGGGGAAAGGGGCCGTGTTACGGGCTGCATACGTGCCGGTTGCTGGTGTCTTATCTGGGCATTAGCTCAGAGCAACCCCTGGAGATTTTCCATTTGTCAAAGGAAGAGAAAGAAATCGGCTCCCGAGTGATGGTAGTATTTTTAGATGGTGTTGCGTCGCGCAGACCTTTCAGTCGGATTAAATGTGGGCTTTGGGGAGGGTTGGCAATACAAGTCAGCTAAAGGGGTCAGCAGGAGCAGGCCCCTCAGCCATCAAACCCAGGGAGTGACAGCACTCACAGGTGTAGCAGGAGGTGGACAGCTTGGTGGCAGCTTTGACTAAAAGGTCTTAATGGATTGCGGTGCTCTCCTGCTCTGTGATTACAGAATTCTTTCCTGTCCATCACGTCTCAGCCTCAGAGCAGCGCTGAAGAATTGCTGTATTTCTGCTTGGCCTTCTTGCTCCCAAAGGTAGAATCGGGGAGTGAGGGTGGGGCTGGAAATTGCTTCTCTTACATCGTCTGCTTCTGCTTTCTTCCACATGAAGGCAGATAATTCCAGAATCTTGGCTTTGGAAGCATCCTCATGGAATTCTCACCCAGCCCCTTTTTGGTCAGGTGGAGAAGCTTTGGCTCAGATAAGGAGGGGGAATGAGGAAGGTCATAGAACCAGAACTGTAGAGCTGGACCCTGATGTTCTGACAATCAGGTCAAATGAACATGTGCCAAGGGAGCATCCTTTGACCCCCATCCATCATCTGGGTTCAGCCTGCAAGGTAGGGAGCAAGTCGTGGGTCAGACCTTTTGGAGGGAGGTGGAAAGAGTGTGATGATTTCAAGTCAGGACTTTCAGGGAAGATCCTCAGACCAGCTTGTCCTGAGCCTCTAGTTTAAAGAATGAGCCATAGCCAGCCAGAACCTCAGAATGTGTAAAAAGGCAGCATTAGATAATCCAAAGGCAATGAAAGGCCTTGTCAAAGTGATGGGTTTGGGATGATGAATATTGGGGGTATTTGGGCTGTTTCTTTTCCTTCCTTCCCTGTCTCTCTTTTCTCCCCTTTCTCTTTTTCTTGAATACTATCCTTAAGGTGTGAGATCTGGCTTTCTTACAGAAAACTACCAGGCCAAAGAGGCAGAACTGTTTTCACAAATCATTATCTTAACAGTGAACTGGAGAGGATCCTTTAGGTACCAATGTTGAAAAAATAGGCAAGGTGCTAAACATAGGTCAGAAAGGCTGGCTTCATTAACCAATTCCTTCATTCATTTACAGATTCATGAGCATGCCTCACTATATGATAGGCTCCCAGCTCTGTTCTTTACTGTGTGAGGCAGGCAGAACACATAAATACTCCGGGCCTCAGCTGCAAAGATGGTGATGATGGGGATTCACCATTACTGGATTCTGATAGGATTAAATGAGTTAGTCTAGGAAGGCGAGGGCTTCCCAGGGGCTCAGTGGTAAAGAATCCACTTGCCAGTGCAGGAGACTTGGGCTCGTTCCCTTTGGGAAGATCCCCTGGAGAAGGAAATGGCAACCCATTCCAGTATTCTTGCCTGGGAAAGCCCATGGACAGAGTAGCCTGGAGGGCTACAGTCCATGGGGTCCCAAAAGAGTCAGACATGACTTAGCGACTAAACAGTAAGAGGCAAGTGAAAATATTGCATTCTGAAATCCATAAAACACAAAGCTCTACTGTTATCATTGTTATTTTACTTGTGATTGTGTTGACTGTTGTCAGAGCCCTGAGTCTGTGCAATAAGGTTTTCCTTATGGCCAATGTAGAGAAGCCCCGTCCTGCCCTCCATGGAAAGACTGAATGACTACTCAAACTCTATAAGAGGTACTAGGAGCCTGAATTTGACCTATGCTCTCCTATTGGAGTCTTGACAGGGGCTGTGGCTGGTGACCTGGGATAGACACCAATGACACAATGTTGGTGTTTAGTCCCTCAGTCGTGTCCGACTCTATGACCCCATGGACTGTACCCACCAGGCTCCTCTGTCCATCGGATTTTCCAGGCAAGATACTGGAATCTATCTCCTTTCTGGAATACCAGAATACACTTCCTTCTCCAGATCTTCCTGACCCAGAGATCAAACTGGGTCTCCTACTTGTCAGACAGACTCTTTACCACTGAGCCGCCTGGGAAGCCCAATGACACATTAATTGGAAACTTTCCACCCGAGTAGACCCCACTTCTGCTCCGCAACAGCTGTTATCTGCCATGCTTGTTCTGAGAGTTTCCTGGTGGTCATTGAGTCATTGAAATTCATTCTCACCTGAGTACCTTGCTTCCTGCTCTCAGATTGCTCAGTTTGTACAGTCTTCAAACACTCAACATATTTGCACTGCCCTCTGCTTTTTTTTTTTTCCCCTTCATAGCAGACACTGCCAATCAATCATAACACTGACACTTGGCCATGACAGGCACTGGGACTCTTTCTCAACGTGGTTCTCTAATTAGCCACAAGGTGGGAGATATGGAGGGTAATGGCATATTTGTTATCTGAGATCCGGTATAACAACTGACACATATTGATTAAGCACCTGCTATGTGTTCAGCCTTCTAGCAGATACTGTATTTGAAACAAGGAGGCAATTTCTAATTCTCTTTGGTCTAGAAAAGTCCATAAGAGCAGAGTAGATTCAACGCCCCCCCCCCTTTGCAACTGATCAGACTGGATTTGTAATGAGCTGATCAGTCATTGATTACTGAGTGGGATTCTTTCTCCCTTCCCTTTGGCCTCTCGCTAACTGGAAGAATTCTCTAGTAGTCATGTAATGGTGTTTTCTACTCTACAATGAATCCTCGATGTTTCATAAAGATGTTCAGTAACACAAGTGCTATCATTGATTCTTGAGGGGCACCATTAAATTACATGTCCCCATCCTTTCAAGAGCCTGTTTTCTTCTCTGTTCTTATTTTCTGAGCACATTCTCTATTCATGGCAAAAGGCACACACACACCCACCGCCGTCCCATGGTGATGCGGTGTTTTGAACAGCTTTCTGTGTGGGAATTTGCCAAAGGTTTTTGTCTTTCTCCTTTTGGGGTCTAATTAAATTATTTCCACAGACTCCTTTAGCCAGATGCCTACTTGCCATGTCAAAAAACACTAATAAATTGGCTGAGCCTGACTGCAGATACGGCACTGTCTCTCTCTAATAAGAGGCGTTCATTGCACAATGTGTACTTAACTGCTGAGCCGTGTGGTGTGGCCCTGGCTCAGAGTGCACGCCTAGTCCATGGTAGAGAATACCCACACTCACTTTGTTCCAGGTCTCCACACCGCTCTTCCTTCTTCAAGCTCTCCTTGACCTCCGCCCACCATCTTGGCTGCACACCAGCAGCTGGGAGTAATTATGACCAGAGGGAGGGTGGATTTAAGACTTTCTGGCCAGATCATTGGGAGCTTGGCATCCTTGTAACTTAACTTCATACCAGATTTTGGGTAGGACTTTTTCATTGTAAGTGATTGTAATTCATTGTAATTCTTAACACAATTAAGAAAGTCTGACAACATTGTTCTAAGCAACTAGGAGTTTGTTGGCTCAGAAATATGAAGACTGTAAGAGTCATTCTGGTTTCGAGTGCAGTTTGATCTCAGGCTCAAACAATGTCATCAAAACTGTTTCTCAGTTTCTCTTTCTTCTTCCATCTCAGGGCTCAGATCTCTGTGTGTGCTGCCTTTATTCTCTGACCAATTCTGATTTTATGGTGACAAGATGGAAGCGGCGGCTTAAGTCTCAAATTCTGTCAAGGTTCAGGTCCCATGGGAAAAAAAGGGCCATTTTTCCCCTTCTCTCAAAACTCTATAAAATTCTTGAGATTCACCCCTGTTTGGATTGGTTCACGTCACACATTCATCCTTGAACAAATCACCCTGTGGCCAGGAAAGCGAACTTTTGTAGGCCGGCTCGTGTGTTCTACCTTCTGGAGTTGACAATGGATTTCTCCTTGAATCACATGGACCGAAAGTGGGAGTCAGAAGTTAATGAACGTTGAGTGGCTAAAAGAGCATGTGTCTACTCTCCAACCATTAGATTTCTGTCTCAGAGCTGGATCCTCAAGTCCAAATCCCACTAAAATTCTCAGATCCAGTTCAGAGAAGTTACAAAACAACATAGGAATAAGATCTGGTTCAATTGCTGGATTCAATACTAATTTTCTGCTTAATGCCTCTGGAACTTAGTCTTCTCATCTTTAAAATGGGGATAGTAGTAGCTTTTTTTACATTGCTTAGCACAGGCATTTATGTACATTAAACTTTAACAAACGGGGGTCTGGCTTGGTCTTTCTATCTAGATTTCTATCATAACGTTCTTGGTGCTGTCAGTCCAGTGAAGACCTACTTTACTCTTATCTATCGCCTTTTCTCTCCAAGGATGAGATTGTTATACCTGAACTTTGGCTATGTGCCTGCAAACTGTAAGTCTACTTGTTTTTTAACTTTTTGTATTTTATATTGGAGTTTTTCACTTTCATAGCTGATTAACAATGTGGTGGAGTTTCAGGTGAACAGCAGAGGGACTCAGTCATACACGTACATGTATCCATTCTCCCCCAAACTCCCCTCCCACCCAGGCTGCCACATAACATTGAGCAGAGTTCCCTGTGGTATATAGTTGGTCCTTGTTAGTTATCCATTTTAAATATAGCAGTGTGTATATTTCAATTGTATGTTTCAATCTCAAAGTCCCTAACTATCCCTTCCCCTTATCCTACTTTTTTTTTTTTTTGATACATACCTGCAATACTTGTCCAATCTCTGAATCATCTTCACTGCCATGGTTCATGCACTGTGGGTACTCCCCTACCCCATACTGAACCTTCCCATGAATTTATCAATACTCTCTGGAGTTTTCTCGTTAGTTAACTTCCTCTTATAGCTTAGAGCTCTATCTGCATCACAGTAACATCTTCCCCAATCCTTTTAGTTCACTGACTAGCCTCTGGCTCTTCCCTGTGTGACCTAGCCATTTCCAGCTAACAAGCCCATGCTCAGCCCTGTTATGAGATGTGATAAGGAGAAAGTGAATGGGTGAGATGTTCACAGCACCATATTGAGTTGCATTGGAAAAGACATTAGAGGTCATCTGATTTGGCTTCACTCCTGTGGGAAAATTCCTAGTGGTGTGATTGGGGCCGGGTATAGAGAGGGTTGTTTGGAAGCCACTTGTGAACCCCTAGTTCAGTTCAGGCACTCAGTCGTGTCCGACTCTTTGCAACCCCATGAACTGTAGCACGCCAGGCCTCCCTGTCCATCACCAACTCCCGGAGTCCACCCAAACCCATGTCCATTGAGTCAGTGATGCCATCCAGCCATCTCATCCTCTGTTGTCCCCTTCTCCTCTTGCCCCCAATCCCTCCCAGCATCAGAGTCTTTTCAAATGAGTCAGCTCTTCGCATCAAGTGGCCAAAGTATTGGAGTTTCAGCTTCAACATCAGTCCTTCCAATGAACACTCAGGACGGATCTCCTTTAGGATGGACTGGTTGAATCTCCTTGCAGTCCACGGGACTCTCAAGAGTCTTCTCCAACACCACAGTTCAAAAGCATCAATTCTTTGGTGCTCAGCTTTCTTCACAGTCCAACTCTCACATCCATACATGAACACTGAAAAACCATAGCCTTGACTAGACAGACCTTTGTTGGCAAAGTAATTTCTCTGCTTTTGAATATGCTATCTAGGTTGGTCATAACTTTCCTTCCAAGGAGTAAGCATCTTTTAATTTCATGTCTGCAATCACCATCTGCAGTGATTTTGGACCCCAACAGAACTGTGGCTGAGTAGTCAACCCCAATAAATTAGAATATTCCATTAGCAATTGATACCCCATACTTCTACAGGAAAACAAAACACAATTAAGATTTACCTTATGGAGATAATGACCTTAAATTAGGTCTTATGGCTTCAATGAGGTTCAGTACTGAAACAAATAAGAAGCTAGGTGGATAAAGTACATGGGTAAGCCAGGGCTGCTGTTTACACACACATCAGGGTGATGCGGGCTGTGGTCCACAGACAGCGCAGTCCTCTTTTTAAGAAACCAGCCGTTTCTCAGCTCCCGCCAATAGTTGTCATACAGGAAGTTAAAACCAGTGTAGCCAAATCTCCCACTCTTTCAAGAGATGATGGAAATCTGGATTTTTTAACTAAACTCAATTTTTAGAAATTTTATTTATTATTTTTGGCTGCTCTGGTTCTTCGTTGCTGCAAGTGGGCTTTCTCTAGTTGCAGCGAGTAGGGGTGACTCTTGGTTGCAGAGCACAGGCTCTAGGCACACAGGCTTCAGTAGTTATGACGCCAGGACCCAGTTACTCCATGGCATGTTGGATCTTCCTGATCCAGAAATCGAACCCATGTCCCTTGAATTGGCAGGCAGATTCCCATCCATTGTACCACCAGGGAAGTTCCTAAACTCGGTTTTTAAATACTGGCTATTTTTAATCACTAGCCAAAAAAAAAAAAAAATAGTTTCCAACACCTGTCTTGGTGTTTAGAGAAGGTCTTGAGGGTGCATAGAAGAGAATAGGAGACAGCCCAGATGTGGATGGGCCATGGACAGAGACCCAGAAGCAGGACTGAGCATCGTTTCAGGAGCCAGAGTGAGGCATGTGATGGCCTGGAGGGACTGAGGACTGACGGGAAGAACATGGGGTAAGAAGAGCTAAGTAAGAAAGAGACTTGAAGTCAGCCAGACTCGTTTAGATAGGATTCATGGGCTGTGGGGGATCCTTGTGTGTTAGCATCAGGATCTAGGGAATAAATCCAGCAGAGGATGTAAGTTAGGAAAGAGCAGGGAAAGCCTAGGAACAGAGATGACAGCCAGAATATATATATATATTCCTATATACTTGGCTATTTATTCCATGGGCTTCCCAGATGGTACAGTGGTAAAGAATATGCCTGCCAATGCAGGAGATGTGGGTTTGATCCCTGAGTCGGGAAGATCCCCTGGAGTAGCCAACCCACTCCAGTATTCATTCCTGCAAAATTCCATGAACAGAGGAGTCTGGTGGGCTCCAGTCCACGGGGTCACAAAGAATCGGACAGGACACGACTGAGCTCTGAGCTGATTTATTCCATGCCCAGTGGTAAAGCGAACTTTAGGTTGAATTTAAAACGTGGTGTGCAAGTGCCTTTTTTTCCCCTTTTCCCTTGAGAAAATCTATACGTAGTCTAAGTTCTTTTTGCACACTTCCCATTTGGTCACAAGATTATTAAAAAGATGAATATCCAGGGGTTGACATGTATTAAAATTATCAACTTTACTGGCTTTTTAAAGGTTTCTTTTGCAAGTGAGAAATATAGCTACAAGTGACTATTGCAGAACTATCAAGAGTTTCATCCACTGATGCTTTTGCACCATTAGTAAAAAGACCAACACAGTGGGGGAAAAAATAACGTCTTAATGATGTTATGAAATTAGACTTGAAACATGTATAATATCATATGTGAAACGAATCGCCAGTCCAGGTTTGATGTATGATACAGGATGCTCGGGGCTGGTGCACTGGGATGACCCAGAGGGATGGTATGGGGTGGGAGGTGGGAGAGGGGTTCAGGATGGGGAACACATGTACACCCATGGCAGATTCATGTTGATGTATGGCAAAACCAATACAATATTATAAAGTAATTAGCCTCCAATTAAAATACATAAATTTATATTAAAACAAAAATAAACTAGACTTGATCTTGTGAATTCCCAGAAATGTCCTGGGGAACCCTAGAGTTCCATGAACCTCACCTTGAGTTTGGCCTTCCCTATTGTGAGCTGAACTAGCCAATGTTTCCTTGGAGCCCCATTTTTATCTGAAAGAGTAACTGAGAAATAAACTCTGATTATTCAGAATTGGTTATCTGGATGACCTATCAAAACTGAACAAAATGAGCCCTTCGCTTAAAAGAAAACTGCCGACAGTATTTGTTGTCAGTAATAAAATTCATATTTTCTGGTAAAAGAAAAACAGTGCAATAAGATTGGATAGTCAGCGTAGACTAAACCACAAGGCAAGAAATAAAAAAGGAGGTGAGGGAAAAATTTTCCCATGGATTTCAACAGATCTTGAAGACCCCCAGTTTCTAAGTTCTACACACCAGCCTAGTTATAGGGAAGTGAAAGTGAAAGTCGCCCAGTTGTGTCCAGCTCTGGGACCCCATGGACTATATACAGTCCATGGAATTCTCCAGGCCAGAGTACTGGATTGGGTAGCCGTTCCCTTCTCCAGGGGATCTTCCCAACCCAGGGATCGAACCCAGGTCTCCCACATTGCAGGTGGATTCTTTACCAGCTGAGCCACAATGAGCTGCTGGAGTGGGTAGCCTATCCCTTCTCTGGCAGATCTTCCTGACCCAGGAATCGAACACAGGTCTCCGTTGTAGGCAGATTCTTTACAAGCTGAGCTACCAGGGAAGCCCAGTTACAGGAGACCAAACGTAAATAGGATGCAGATCCCACCTTGAACTCCTGCTGCTACTGCTGCTAAGTCACTTCAGTCGTGTCCGACTCTGTGTGACCCCATAGACAGCAGCCCACCAGGCTCCCCCGTCCTTGGGATTCTCCAGGTAAGAACACTGGAGTGGGTTGCCATTTCCTTCTCCAATGCAGGAAAGTGAAAAGTGAAAGTGAAGTCGCTCAGTCGTGTCCGACCCTCAGCGACCCCATGGACTGCAGCCTACTAGGCTCCTCCATCCATGGGATTCTCCAGGCAAGAGTACTGGAGTGGGGTGCCATTGCCTTCTTTAACTCCTAGCCTCATACAAAGAAGCCCAGAGAGAAGTCAATTTGATACCAAGTGCTAAAAAAATGCTTTGCTCTAGCTTCTTCGTTATGGTGCAAAAGGGCAAAATAAGACAATAAAATAAGACAACCATATATATCTCATCTACATTAATAAAATATGTTTGTGTCCATTGTAAACAGCTGAGTGGAATTTAACAAAGTCTGGAGGGTGTGTTTGAGATGATCTTCCTGAGGATACTATGTAACCACTGGAATTGAATGTTGGGTATAACATGCCAGGTCATTCAATCTCATAAAGAAGATAGAGGGTGGTCTCCACTATGAACCCTAAAATGCAAGATGCGAGGAAGACCCTCTCAATAGGATGTTTACTTGGATAGTGAGCTGCTTATGACAACCACCTTTGTGTGGGGCAATGGCAGAGACGTTGAAGGGTTCTCATGAACAATTTGAGAGAAGTGAGCAAATTGTGAGATACAGGAAATTGCACTTGCTCATCATATAAAACTTCCTTTTCTTACCCCTAAACCTCAAAGGTAATTTGTTAAAGGAGGTGGGGCAAAGGGTGTTCTTTCTGCAAGAGATAGGGAACATTTTAGCAGATGTGATCCTTGTGATGAACTGAATGTTTGTGTCCCCTTAAAATTCCCAGGTTGAAACTCTAATCCCAATGTGATGCCATTAGAAGGTGGTGGTTGTTTTCAGTTGTTCAGTTATGTCTCATTCTTTGTGACCCCATGGACCACAGCATGCCAGGCTTCCCTGTCCTTCACTATCTCCTGGAGTTTGCTCAAACTCACGTCCCATGAGTCCATGATGCCATCCAACCGTCTCTTCCTCTTGTTGCCCCCTTCTTCTCCTGCCCTCGATCTTTCCCAGCATCAAAGTCTTTTCCAATGAGCTGTCTCTTCACATCAGATGGCCAAAGTATTAGAGCTTGAGCATCAGTCCTTCCAATGAATGTTCAGAGTTGCAAGGTGGGGCCCTTGGGAAATCATTAGGGTAGAGCCCTCACAGATGAGATGAGTGCCCTTAAAAGAAGAGGACACAGACTTCCCTGGTGGTCCAGTGGTTAAGACTTTACCTTCCAATGCAGGGGGTGTGGGTTTGATCCATGATCAGGGGCCTAAGGTCCTACATCCCTCTCGAATAACAACAACAAACAACAGAAAAAAACAGAACATAAACAACAGAAGCAATGTTGTAACAAATTTGATAAAGATTTTAAAAAATTTTTTAAAAAGAAGAGAACAGAAGCTAGCTCACTGTCTTTCTACCATGTGGAGATAAAGTGAGAACTTGGCAGTCTGTGACCAGAGAGGTTTCTCACCAGGAGCCAGTCATGCTGGCCTATGGATCTTGAACTTCTGGTCCATGAGAAATGGATTTCTGTTATTTATAAGCCACCCAGTCTATGACACTTTGTTAGAGCAGCACCAACTGAACAAGACAGTCCCCTGGAGAGGAAGAATATTATCATTGTGTCATTTTGTATTATCTTTGTTAACAGGAAATGAATCTCTCCTACATTAAAAATGAACTAAAGTGGAAACGTTTTCATCTCATTCTTCTTTGGTGCATTCAGGTTCTTCCCTTTTGTTCCTGGATCCTTCTGTCCTTTCTTGTCTCTTTCTTTCTACTTACTCACTGAACATCTGCAAGAAACTTGGGTGGGCTCCCAACAGAAAAATCTATCCCTCGGGTAAATGGAAATTTAGCCGATATGAGACTCGCCACCAGCAGCTGCAGTGTTTATGCATGTGAAAGGTTATAAACACAAGACTATCTGTACACGGGCATCAGTGCAGTGGGAGTACAGTGCTGAATTCCTCCTGCCTCACTGGCTCTGCAAAACTGCAAGGAATTTCTTGCTTCTCACTTAGGAATGAGAGTCTCACTCTAGAGTCTTCAACCTCAAACCTGTAGGTAGAATGAATTCCAGTAAAATTACTTGGGCATCAGGAGATTTAATGTAGTAAACAGTGGTAAAGTCGGTACTAAGGACCAGGGATGGTAGGAAGCTCCTTGTAAGCACATGGATCTGGGAGGTAGAGGGTATTGAGTAGCGTTTGACAGGTTGAAATACGGTTCTGATGGAATAGCTTGTCCTTCATTATCTCTATTAACTGACACTTCCCAACCACCCTGAAAATAACATAAAAGCTAAGTAAAAATCACAAGTTTTCTCTGAAGACATTATTTCCAGACTCTCTTAGTCCATTGGGGTTTCTGTAACAAAATGTTATAGACCAAGTGGCATATAGACAGCTGAAATTTATTTCACAGTTCTGGAGGCTGAGGAGTCTAAGATGAAGGTGCCAGCACACTTGGTATTTGGTAAAGACCTGCTTCCTAGACAGCCACCTGTCTTTTTGCTGTAACTTCATATTGTGGAAGAAGACAAGGAGCTTTCTCAGGCTGCTTTTATGAGGGCACTAATCCCTTTCATGAGGGCTCCACCCTTCAGTTCAGTTCAGTTCAGTTGCTCAGTCACGTCCAACTTTTTGTGACCCCATGGACTACAGCACGTCAGGCTTCCCTGTCCATCACCAACTCTCAGAGCTAGCTCAAACTCATATCCATCAAGTCAGTGATGCCATCCAACCATCTCATCCTCTGTCATCCCCTTCTCCTTCTGCCTTCAATCTTACCCAGCATCTTTTCTAATGAGTCAGTTGTTTGCATCAGATGGCCAAAGTATTGGAGTTTCAGCTTCAGTATCAGTCCTTCCAATGAATATTCAGGACTGATTTCCTTTAGGATAGACTGGTTGGATCTCCTTGCAGTCCAAGGGACTCTCAAGAATCTTCTCCAACACCAAAGTTTGAAAGCATCAATTCTTCAGCACTCAGCTTTTATAGTCCAACTCTCACATCCATATATGACTACTGGAAAAACCATAGCTTTGACTAGATGGACCTTTGTTGGCAA
The DNA here is from genome assembly GCF_032452875.1 of Bos javanicus. NCBI lineage: Eukaryota > Metazoa > Chordata > Mammalia > Artiodactyla > Bovidae > Bos > Bos javanicus. The sequence continues at coordinate 23,684,890 of NC_083892.1, forward strand.
AGGGATGTCTCTGCTTTTTAATATGCTGTCTAGGTTGGTCATAGCTTTTCTTCCAAGGAGCCAGCATCTTTTACTTTCATGGCAGCAGTCACCATCTGTAGTGATTTTGGAGCCCCCAAAAATAAAGTCTGTCACTGTTTCCATTGCTTCCACATCTATTTGCCATGAAGTGATGGGACCATATGCCATGATCTTAGTTTTTTGTTTTTTTTTTTTCCATTTTTTAAAAAATTTTATTTTATTTAACTTTACAATATTGTATTGGTTTTGCCATATATCAAAATGAATCTGCCACAGGTATACATGTGTTCCCCATCCTGAACCCTCCTCCGTCCTCCCTCCCCATACCATCCCTCTGGGTCGTCCCAGTGCACCAGCCCCAAGCATCCAGTATCGCGCATCGAACCTGGATTGGCGACTCGTTTCATACATGATATTATACATGTTTCAATGCCATTCTCCCAAATCATCCCACCCTCTCCCTCTCCCACAGAGTCCAAAAGACTGTTCTATACATCAGTGTCTCTTTTGCTGTCTCGTACACAGGGTTATTGTTACCATCTTTCTAAATTCCATATATATGCGTTAGTATACTCTATTGGTGTTTTTCTTTCTGGCTTACTTCACTCTGTATAATAGGCTCTAGCTTCATCCACCTCATTAGAACTGATTCAAATGTATTCTTTTTAATGGCTGAGTAATACTCCATTGTGTATATGTACCACAGCTTTCTTATCCATTCATCTGCTGATGGACATCTAGGTTGCTGCCATGTCCTGGCTATTATAAACAGTGCTGCGATGAACATTGGGGTACACGTGTCTCTTTCAATTCTGGTTTCCTCAGTGTGTATGCCCAGCAGTGGGATTGCTGGATCATAAGGCAGTTCTATTTCCAATTTTTTAAGGAATCTCCACACTGTTCTCCATAGTGGCTGTACTAGTTTTCATTCCTACCAACAGTGTAAGAGGGTTCCCTTTTCTCCATACCCTCTCCAGCATTTATTGCTTGTAGACTTTTGGATCACAGCCATTCTGACTGGCGTGAAATGGTACCTCATTGTGATTTTGATTTGCATTTCTCTGATAATGAGTGATGTTGAACATTTTTTCATGTGTTTGTTAGTCGTCTGTATGTCTTCTTTGGAGAAATGTCTATTTAGTTCTTTGGCCTATTTTTTGATTGGGTCAATTATTTTTCTGGAATTGAGCTGTAGGAGTTGCTTGTATATTTTTGAGATTAGTTGTCTGTTGCTTCATTTTCTATTATTTTCTCCCATTCTGAAGGCTGTCTTTTCACCTTGCTTATAGTTTCCTTTGTTGTGCAGAAGCTTTTAAGTTTAATTAGGTCCCATTTGTTTATTTTTGCTTTTATTTCCAATATTCTGGGAGGTGGGTCATAGAGGATCCTGCTGTGATATATGTCGGAGAGTGTTTTGCCTATGTTCTCCTCTAGGAGTTTTATAGTTTCTGGTCTTACGTTTAGATCTTTAATCCATTTTGAGTTTATTTTTGTGTATGGTGTTAGAAAGTGTTCTAGTTTCATTCTTTTACAAGTGGTTGACCAGTTTTCCCAGCACCACTTGTTAAAGAGATTGTCTTTAATCCATTGTATATTCTTGCCTCCTTTGTCAAAGATAAGGTGTCCATATGTGCGTGGATTTATCGCTGGGCTTTCTATTTTGTTCCATTGATCTATATTTCTGGCTTTGTGCCAGTACCATACTGTCTTGATGACTGTGGCTTTGTAGTAGAGCCTGAAGTCAGGCAGGTTGATTCCTCCAGTTCCATTCTTCTTTCTCAAGATCGCTTTGGCTATTTGAGGTTTTTTGTATTTCCATACAAATTGTGAAATTATTTGTTCTAGCTCTGTGAAGAATACCGTTGGTAGCTTGATAGGGATTGCCTTGAATCTATAAATTGCTTTGGGTAGTATACTCATTTTCACTATTTATTCTTCCAATCTATGAACATGGTATATTTCTCCATCTATTAGTGTCCTCTTTGATTTCTTTCACCAGTGTTTTACAGTTTTCTATATATAGGTCTTTAGTTTCTTTAGGTAGATATATTCCTAAGTATTTTATTCTTTTCGTTGCAATGGTGAATGGAATTGTTTCCTTAATTTCTCTTTCTATTTTCTCATTATTAGTGTATAGGAATGCAAGGGATTTCTGTGTGTTGATTTTATATCCTGCAACTTTACTATAGTCATTGATTAGTTCTAGTAATTTTCTGGTGGAGTCTTTAGTGTTTTTTATGTAGAGGATCATGTCATCTGCAAACAGTGAGAGTTTTACTTCTTCTTTTCCAATTTGGATTCCTTTTATTTCTTTTTCTCCTCTGATTGCTGTGGCCAAAACTTCCAAAACTATGTTGAATAGTAATGGTGAAAGTGGGCACCCTTGTCTTGTTCCTGACTTTAGAGGAAATGCTTTCAATTTTTCACCATTGAGGATAATGTTTGCTGTGGGTTTGTCATATATAGCTTTTATTATGTTGAGGTATGTTTCTTCTATTCCTGCTTTCTGGAGAGTTTTTATCATAAATGGATGTTGAATTTTGTCAAAGGCTTTCTCTGCATCTATTGAGATAATCATATGGTTTTTATTTTTCAATTTGTTAATGTGGTGTATTACATTGATTGATTTGTGGATATTGAAGAATCCTTGCATCCCTGGGATAAAGCCCACTTGGTCATGGTGTATGATCTTTTTAATGTGTTGTTGGTTTCTGATTGCTAGAATTTTGTTAAGGATTTTTGCATCTATGTTCATCAGTGATATTGGCCTGTAGTTTTCTTTTTTTGTGGGATCTTTGTCAGGTTTTGGTATTAGGGTGATGGTGGCCTCATAGAATGAGTTTGGAAGTTTACCTTCCTCTGCAATTTTCTGGAAGAGTTTGAGTAGGATAGGTGTTAGCTCTTCTCTAAATTTTTGGTAGAATTCAGCTGTGAAGCCGTCTGGACCTGGGCTTTTGTTTGCTGGAAGATTTCTGATTATGGTTTCAATTTCCGTGCTTGTGATGGGTCTGTTAAGATTTTCTATTTCTTCCTGGTCCAGTTTTGGAAAGTTGTACTTTTCTAAGAGTTTGTCCATTTCTTCCACGTTGTCCATTTTATTGGCATATAATTGCTGATAGTAGTCTCTTATGATCCTTTGTATTTTTGTGTTGTCTGTTGTGATCTCTCCATTTTCATTTCTAATTTTATTGATTTGATTTTTCTCCCTTTGTTTCTTGATGAGTCTGGCTAATGGTTTGTCAATTTTATTTATCCTTTCAAAGAACCAGCTTTTGGCTTTGTTGATTTTTGCTATGGTCTCTTTTGTTTCTTTTGCATTTATTTCTGCCCTAATTTTTAAGATTTCTTTCCTTCTACTAACCCTGAGGTTCTTCATTTCTTCCTTTTCTAGTTGCTTTAGGTGTAGAGTTAGATTATTTATTTGACTTTTTTCTTGTTTTTGAGGTATGCCTGTATTGCTATGAACTTTCCCCTTAGGACTGCTTTTACAGTGTCCCACAGGTTTTGGGTTATTGTGTTTTCATTTTCATTCGTTTCTATGCAAATTTTGATTTCTTTTCTGATTTCTTCTGTGATTTGTTGGTTATTCAGCAGCGTGTTGTTCAGCCTCCATATGTTGGGATTTTTAATAGTTTTTCTCCTGTAATTGAGATCTAATCTTACTGCATTGTGGTCAGAAAAGATGCTTGGAATGATTTCAATTTTTCTGAATTTACCAAGGCTAGATTTATGGCCCAGGATGTGATCTATCCTGGAGAAGGTTCCGTGTGCGCTTGAGAAAAAAGGTGAAATTCATTGTTTTGGGATGAAATGTCCTATAGATATCAATTAGGTCTAACTGGTCTATTGTATCATTTAAAGTTTGTGTTTCCTTGTTAATTTTCTGTTTAGTTGATCTATCCATAGGTGTGAGTGGGGTTTTAAAGTCTCCCACTATTATTGTGTTATTGTTAATTTCTCCTTTCATACTTGTTAGTATTTGTCTTACATATTGTGGTGCTCCAATGTTGGGTGCATATATATTTATAATTGTTATATCTTCTTCTTGGATTGATCCTTTGATCATTGTGTAGTGACCTTCTTTGTCTCTTTTCACAGCCTTTGTTTTAAAGTCTATTTTATCTGATATAAGTATTGCTACGCCTGCTTTCTTTTGGTCCCTATTTGCATGGAAAATCTTTTTCCAGCCCTTCACTTTCAGTCTGTATGTGTCCCCTGTTTTGAGGTGGGTCTCTTGTAGACAACATATGTAGGGGTCTTGTTTTTGTATCCATTCAGCCAGTCTGTCTTTTGGTTGGGGCATTCAACCCATTTACATTTAAGGTAATTATTGATAAGTATGATCCCATTGCCATTTACTTTATTGTTTTGGGTTCGAATTTATACACCCTTTTTGTGTTTTCTGTCTAGAGAATAGCCTTTTGTATTTGTTGGAGAGCTGGTTTGGTGGTGCTGAATTCTCTCAGCTTTTGCTTGTCTGTAAAGCTTTTGATTTCTCCTTCATATTTGAATGAGATCCTTGCTGGGTACAATAATCTGGGCTGTAGGTTATTTTCTTTCATCACTTTAAGTATGTCTTGCCATTCCCTCCTGGCTTGGAGAGTTTCTATTGAAAGCTCAGCTGTTATCCTTATGGGAATTCCCTTGTGTGTTATTTATTGTTTTTCCCTTGCTGCTTTTAATATTTGTTCTTTGTGTTTGATCTTTGTTAATTTGATTAATATGTGTCTTGGGGTGTTTTGCCTTGGGTTTATCCTGTTTGGGGCTCTCTGGGTTTCTTGGACTTGAGTGATTATTTCCTTCCCCATTTTAGGGAAGTTTTCAACTATTATCTCCTCAAGTATTTTCTCATGGTCTTTCTTTTTGTCTTCTTCTTCTGGGACCCCTATGATTCGAATGTTGTAGCGTTTAATATTGTCCTGGAGGTCTCTGAGATTGTCCTCATTTCTTTTAATTCGTTTTTCTTTTTTCCTCTCTGATTCATTTATTTCTACCATTCTATCTTCTAATTCACTAATCCTATCTTCTGCCTCTGTTATTCTACTATTTGTTGCCTCCAGAGTGTTTTTGATCTCATTTATTGCATTATTCATAATATATTGACTCTTTTTTATTTCTTCTAGGTCCTTGTTAAACCTTTCTTGCATCTTCTCAATCCTTGTCTCCAGGCTATTTATCTGTGATTCCATTTTGATTTCAAGATTTTGGATCAATTTCACTATCATTATTCAGAATTCTTTATCAGGTAGATTCCCTATCTCTTCCTCTTTTGTTTGGTTTGGTGGGCATTTATCCTGTTCCTTTACCTGCTGGGTATTCCTCTGTCTCTTCATCTTGTTTAAATTGCTGAGTTTGGGGTGTCCTTTCTGTATTCTGGCAGTTTGTGGAGTTCTCTTTATTGTGGCATTTCCTCACTGTGTGTGGGTTTGTACAGGTGGCTTGTCAAGGTTTCTTGGTTAGGGAAGCTTGTGTCGGTGTTCTGGTGGGTGGAGCTGGATTTCTTCTCTCTGGAGTGCAATGAAGTGTCCAGTAATGAGTTATGAGATGTCTATGGTTTTGGGGTGACTTTGGGCAGCCTGTATCTTGAAGCTCAGGGCTGTGTTGCTGGAGAATTTGCTTGGTATGTCTTGCCCTGGAACTTGTTGGCCCTTGTATGGTGCTTGGTTTCAGTGTTGGTATGGAGGCGTTTGATGAGCTCCTGTCAGTTAATGTTCCCTGGAGTCAGGATTTGGACTTAAGCCTCCTGCTTCCAGTTATTGGTCTTATTTTTACAGTAGTCTCAAAACTTCTTCTATACAGCACCATTGATAAAACATCTAGTTTAAAGATGAGAAGTTTCTCCACTGTGAGGGTCACCCAGAGAGGTTCACAGCGTTACATGGAGAAGAGAAGAGGGAGGAGGGAGTTAGAGGTGACCCGAATGAGATGAGGTGGAATCAATAGAGGAGAGAGCGGGCTAACCAGTAATCACTTCCTTATGTGCACTCCACAACCGGGCCACTCAGAGATGTTCACGGAGTTATCATGATCTTAGTTTTTTGAATGTTGAGTTTTAAGCCAGCTTTTTCACTCTTCCCATTTCACTTTCATCAAGAGGCTCTTTAGTTCTTCTTCACTTTCTGTCATAAGGATGGTGTCATCTGAGTGTCTAAGGTTATTGATACTTCTCCCGGCAATCTTGATTCCAGCTTGTGCTTCATCAAGCCTGGCATTTTACATGATGTACTCTGCATATAAGTTAAATAAATACAGGTCCACCCTTAGGACCTAATTACCTCACAAAGTTCTCACCTTCTATAGGATTTCAAGATGTACTTTTCATTGTTTTTGTTCAGTCACTCTTTGCAACTCCATGGACTGTAACACCCCAGGCTTCCCTGTCCTTCTCCGTCTTCCAGAGCTTGTTCAAACTCATGTCCATTGAGTCAGTGATGCCATCCAACCATCTCATCCTCTGTTATCCCCGTCTCCTTCTGCCTTCAATCTTTCCCAGCATCAGGGTCTTTTCTAAGGAGTTGGCTCTTTGCATCAGGTGGCTGAAGTACTGGAGTTTCAGCTTCAGCATCAGACCTTCCACTCAATATTTAGGACTGATATCCTTGATGATTGACTGGTTTGATCTCATTGCAGTCCAAGGGACTCTCAAAAGCCTTCTCCAACACCACAGTTCAAAAGCACCAATTCTTTGGCACTCAGCCTTCTTTATGGTCCAACTCTTACATCCGTACATGACTACTGAAAAAACCATAGCTTTGATTATGTGGACCTTTGTTAGCAAAGTGATGTCTCTTTTTTAATATGCTGTCTAGGTTGGTCATAGCTTTCCTTCCAAGGAGCAAGCATCTTTTAACTTCATGGCTGCAGTCGCCATCCACAGTGATTTTGGAGCCCAAGAAAATAAAGTCTCTCACTGTTTCCATTGTCTTGCTGTCTATTTGCCATTGAAGTCTTGGGACCGGATGCTATGATCTTTGTTTTTTGAATGTTAAAATGGGATGTTTGAAAGGGACACAAATATTCAGTTCACAACACAAAGTCACCAGCCCCACTTCCAACCAAATTATTGCCTGTGAGTCCTAGAGAGAGGTTCTGGATCCACAGTGACTTATTGCCCCTAGTTGATAGTAAACAGTAATTCTAAGCACCAAAACAGTGGAGTCCTCCATGCTCCCTTTTCTGCTTGTTCCTATCCTGGGAGTGGAGTGGAGTCGGGGGAGGTGAATGAAGGCAATTTAGAGTCAGAGAAATCTAAGTTCAACGTCTTTCTGCCACTAATTGACTTTATGACCCCAAGCACATTGTTTCCCGCCTCGCTGATTCTGTTTCCTCTTCAGTAAAATGGGAAGATGATACTGTCCTCCCAGCGTTGATGTGACAGTTTTGTGCAATCAGGAAAGATTGCTGCTGGCACCACCCAGTCATAGGGAAGCTCAGTTTCTTCACTTCTCCTGAAAAGATACTACAGAAGAGCAGATTCAGACTGTCCTTCCCTTTCAAGCACTCAAACCATGCACAACTTGGATGTACATAATTGTATGTCTGTTTCCCTAAACCTCCAACATGTTAGCCAGATGTGGATTTTTCTCCTCTTCCTCCTCACAACTCTCATTTAGTGGCCCTTACTGGGGAGGGACACTGTTCTGGTCAGTCAGCTTAGCTTAATTCAACTCTTTGAAGAAGGCACCACCACAGTCACCATTGATGACTGTGATGCCATTAATCCTCACATGCCATCACTAAGATACTATTCATTGGATGTACAAGTTTCATGTGTAATTTTATCATGGCATCAATTATATGGTGCACCCCAACTTCAGTTTCAAAGATTTCAATATGTGAAAAGTGTATCTGAGAACCCACAAAATATTCTACCATTTTACAGTTGAGAGTACTGGGAATTATGGGGTTATTTTACCCAAGTTCATGTAACCAGAGTTTGAGACAAAATTTGAACCTACCCAATCTGACTCCAAGGGCCTTCCCTGTAGCTCAAATGGTAAAGAATCTGCCTGCAACACAGGAGACCCAGATTCAATCCCTGGGTCAGGAAGATCCTCTGGAGAAGGGAATGGCAGTCCACTCCAGTATTCTTGCCTGGAGAATCCCATGGACAGAGGAGCCTGGCAGGCTACAGTCTGTGGGATCACAAAGAGTCGGACACGACTGAGTGCCTAACACTGCTACTACTAATCTGACTCCAAAGCCCATGTGTTAATCACGTCACCAAACTGTCTCTTCCCATCAGCTGATGAATGAACATTTCAGCCAACCTCAGACCCAGCTTCAATTACATGCCTTTTGGGACTCAAGTGATCACTTGACTCTCCTCAGTTTTGAAGGGAGGGAATGAAATAAAAAAGCAAGTACAAAATCCTGAAAATATATCGTCAAAAATTATGTACAATGCACAAGCTATAATTTGGCATTTTATAATATTGTTTTGCTCTCTGGAACCTAAATGACTTTTGATATGTAGGTGGATTGTTTGGCTTTTGTATGTTCAACTTTTGTGAGTGATTTTAAGGGTGTGTGGGTGTGTGCACATGTGCACTCACTTGTGACTGACTTATGTGACCCCACGAACTGTAGCCCACCAGGATCCACTGACCCTGGAATTTTCTAGGCAAGAATACTGGACTGGAGTGGTTTGCCATTCCCTTCTTCAGATTTTAAGGGTATGTTATATATAAAAGTTGACAGGCTTCCCAGGTGGCTCATTGGTCAAGAATCTGCCTGCCAATGCAGGAGACACAGGAGATGTGGATTGGATCTCTGGGTCAGGAAGATCCCCTGGAGGAGGAAATGGCAACCACTCCAGTATTCTTGCATGGATATTCTCATGGACAGAAGAGCCTGGCAGGCTACAGTCCATGGGGTCACAAAGAGTCAGACAGAACTTAGTCCGCATGCATGTGTAAAATTTGGCATCTTGGTATATTGTTTCCAAAAAGGGCTTCAATTCTCCATTCTTGCCTCTATGCACACCCTTTACAATGAGATGTTACAGGCTGTCCCATAAGGAGATGGAATCTGTTTCTGTACTTTTCTGGGCTGGACTTGTGCTTCATTTTAGTCAATAAAATGTGGTAGAAGGGGTAGCCTGCCCGTTCTGACTCATGGGCTCAAGAAGTCTACTAAGATTTGCTTTTCTTTTGGAACTGCTCCAACATGAGAGCAAATTCAGGACAGTCTGCTCAAGAGTAAAGATAGAAAGGAACAAAGCAAGTCATCCCAGTTGACATATTCCTAGACTAACCAACCTGCAGCTGGCCTGCTAGCTAGCTGACTGCAGACTCTTAAACAAGCCCAGCTGAAATCAGATGAGCCTGAAACAGATGACCTGAGCTCAGTCTAGATGAGCAGAACTCCCCAGGCAACCCATCGACTCATGGGAAAAAGAAATGGTTTATTATTTAATGCCACTGAGTTTTCAGATTATTTGTTATGCAGCAATAGCTAGCTGATAAAATTCCTGCCTTACAGCTTTGCTAGCCAAACAAAATGATGGACTAACGCTTGACTAATGTAAAAATTGCCTGGGTGATCATTCACCCTGGAAGGATGCTGTACATTTACTTTGGCACTGAAAACTTCCCTATTGAAACAACTCCATTTTCTGTATATCCAGTTGCTATAGCAACCTGATACTTTTGTTCTCTGCTCTGGTCTTCCTGATCATATCACTTTGCAGTTAGTCAACATGATGTTGGAACCTTGGTTGTTATGGTAACCTGGGACCATTTTTTAAAAAAATGCATTCCATTGACATTGTTTTTGAGGAGACCTGCAATTTAGTCTTGTACTCGTCTGGAGAAACTTGTGGTACAGAGCAAAAAGCATTTCGGGAAATGCTTCTCTGGGGAGAAATTCTTCATTAAAGCCTCCTTCCAGAGCCCTCTGACATTCTGTGCTTTTATGGATTTTTCCTATTTAAATGCCTCTCAGAATTTTGGTGAATTGCATAGTATGTTTTTAAAAGTCCTAAAAGAGCCTGAATTGCTAATAGAAAACATGTGTAGCTGAATCGTCATTAATTATGCATGAAGCCCCATAGGCGTCCCTACACACAGCTCCACAAACCCTGGGGATGAAATTCTTTGTGATCTGGGGAGGAGGCATATGAAACAGAGATACATCAGTGGGATTAGATGAGGGGTGAGGGAGAACGGGGGTCAGGGAAGGGATGGAGAGAGAGAAGTCACGTGGTGAGGTGAGGGGGGCGTGGTTTGAGTGATGTGTCGGAAGAGAAGAGGGAGGCCAGACAGGGAGCCAGGAGTCAGGACGTCTGAGCCCAAAAACAGATTTCAGAGCAAAAAGAAACTATTTCTGAACTTAGAAATGTCTCCATTTCTGAGACCCTTGGGGGCACTTGCATTTTCTTCTTCTTTTTTTTTTTTTTTTTTGAGATTTTGCTACATTAAAACGTCATGAACTGTCAAAATGGTGATGAGTGGCGGCATTTATCAAATGTTCACATTTAAAGCTTTTGCTAAGGAAAATAAGATGCAAAATAGTCATACTCTTCACAAGATAATTAGAAGATTTATTTTTCAATGTGTTCCCTAGTAGTACACCAGAAACTGGTCCTAGGACTCAGGTTTAAAGCTCAGGATTTTCCAATACCAGGACTAGGGTGATGCAAGTGAAGCTTGAAGTGGGCAAAATTTCAGAAAAACTCACTGTCAGGATGGAGCCCCCTTCAGCTTGGTGCTTTAGGCACTTCATGGTTCTCACCCTCCTCTTTGCCCTCCTGGAATGCATCTTTTCTTTCAGTCATGCTAATGTGTCACCACTGCTGAATGCATGATCTCATTTGGAGCGTTCATCAGAAGCCCAATCAGAGATGTGTGACTTGGGCCAAATGCCCTCCCACCTTTTCCTCCGAGGGGCCCCACCTTGGCTGTCCTTGGTTTTGACATAACTGGAGGAAGGACCATCAAACCTGGAAGGATCATTTGAGAAAGTCAGAACAGAGTAATGTGGAAACCTCAGCACCAAAAGGAATGGATTCTGGATGCAGGTGGGCCAGCTACTTACTGTGTGACCTTATCTAAGTGCCTTTCCTTTCTGGGGCTCAGTGTTTCCAACTCTCGGAAAATACTTGAATGGGCTATTTCTCAGGGCCATTCTGATTCTGACTGCCTAGGATTCTAGATGATGGGGGTGTTAGCTTTTGGAAGAGTGGTCTAGAAGATGGATGTTTCTTCTTCTACCTGCCAGGAAGAATCTTGGCTGATGAGCTGGTGGTGCCTTCAGTATGGGACATGGAGCATCAGAATGTGTACCCACATCAAGCCAGTGGTCTCTAGAGCCCCTGCCATGGTTGGAAGGGGTATCTGTGTGATGGTGGCCTCAGACATTTAACATGGCACCCAAGAGATAACAAATCATTTTCTTGGCCATCAGAGGCAGTATAGTATACTGGCCAAGAGCAGTTTTATGAAATGGGGCAAAATACCACCACTTATCTCAGAGGCTTAAATGAGTTAATACATGCAAAGACTTAAAATAGTGTTCAGCACTTATTAATAGTTCTGCAATTATAAGATCTTATTAAAAGTTCTTTTGTAGGTTCTTACTATTTTGTTCATTTATGTATTCAACAGACATTTATAGAACTCTAAATCTATGCCAGACCCTGTGCTGAGGACTTTACATGAACTATTTTATTTTGTATTTTACAGCCACTGTTAGAAAGAGCTCAGTCCCATTCTATAGGGAGAGTGGGTTCTGATGTCAACATCGAGGGTGGAATTTGTGTAGAGTCAAAATTATTCTTGCAAACACTTCAGGATTATACAGATTTAGAGACTTACAATGCTTTTTGACTTTAGAACCTGTGCTCTTAAAATCTAAATTATTTTTAAAGCATCATGCATACTCTGCTGCTGCTGCAGCTGCTAAGTCTCTTCACTCGTGTCCGACTGTGTGACGCCATAGACGGCAGCCTACCAGGCTCCCCTGTCCCTGGGATTCTCCAGGCAAGAACACTGGAGTGGGTTGCCGTTTCTTTCTCCAATGCACGAAAGTGAAAGTGAAGTCGCTCAGTCATGTCCAACTCCTTACGACCCCATGGACTGCAGCCTACCAGGCTCCTCTGTCCATAGGATTTTCCAGGCAAGATTACTGGAGTAGACTGCCATTGCCTTCTCCGCATACATACTCTAGGTATCATTAAATTTCCTTAACAGTCTTCCAAAGAGATAAGGTGTTGTCAGGGTTGTGGTGCCCAAGATCCTGGGTGAGACAACTTCTGCCAGTTGTTACTTGTATCACCTGAGATGGATACTTAGATGCTTTCAGCCTGATTTCTTAGCTTTCTCTCCCTCTGAGCTGTCACAAGATAAAGCGTAACTATTTATGTTGTATGTGCTAATGTACTGTCTAGATATTATGATGAAAAATTATAGAAATTGGTAGGCAACTTGCATTAGTTTCTCGATTTTGATTCTTTTTACTGAATATTTCAGCAGTCTCCTCTCAGCCTTCTAGTTTCCAAACTAAATGCCCTTTGCTTAATGTGAAGTATCACTGCAGCCCCTCGCCCCTACTCCACCTCACTTCTCAGGACCCCCTAAGGGCAGGAAACTTGTGGCTTCTCCACATCTTCCAGAAATACTTATTTTTATTTATTTATTTATTTTTTGCTGTGCCCAGAAGCTTGTGGGATCTTAGTTCCCCAAACACAGGTTGAATCCGAGCCCTTGGCAATGAGAACCTAACCAGGGGATCCTAACCGCTGGACTACCAAGGATTTCTCTTCTATGAAACACTTTTGTTTTTGCCTCCCACAGATGAAATCTTTTGCTTAAAATCCCTCATCAGACATAACTCTCTGCCTGCCCAGTCTCAAACGGCTCCTTGTTCACTTTTGTGGCTGGAAAAGCTCAGACATTTCCGTCCTTCGTGGCAACGAGATAGGGGCCCCGTGGCACTTTCCGGACACTGAGATGTAAATAGACATCTGTGGAGGCAGTTCCCAGAATGCTTTTGGTTTTTGATAAAGAGGACACTTAGGAAGGGTACCAGCTCCCTCCCTCCTTCTTCCCATTTTGAACGTTGATGTGACGCCTGGAGCTGGGTAGCCATCTGACAAAGAGGCCACAAAGGTGAAAGCCAACTGGCTGAGAATGATGGGAGGAAATTAGAAAGAGGTGGGGTCCCTAAAAGCCATGGTTTATTAGCTGAATATCTTTTTTTATCATTCTTATTATATGAATTCTTGACATTTGGAATCAGAAAAAAAAAAAAGCTTTAGTTCCTAGACTTGGCGTATAATGCCATTTGTAATGTGAGTATTCTCACTTTCTAATATTATCCCCTACCCGGTGTCCATCAACTACCGTGTTCCTATATATTCTGCCAGCTGAGAGCTGACTCTGAGCTTCAAGCAAGAATGCGGAGCTTCTGAGTTCACTTGGAAGGATCCCTGTCCGTATTTCCTTTGTCTTACTAACTCTTATACTTTAAGATTCAAAAAGCATGTTACTACGTCCAGGAACCTTCTCCAGTTTATCTTTTTTCCCCAACTCTCTCCCTCACAGCATGGGCTGGCTGACGTCCAGGGAGACTGCCTATGACTAGCTTGTTTCTGCCCCCGGGTTTAAGATACTCTTAAAAAAAAAATTTTTTTTTTAATTGGAGTACAGTTGCTTTGCAATGTTGCGTTAGTTTCTGCTGTTCAGCAAATGAATCAGCCACGTATACATGTATCCACTTTTTTTTAGATTTTCTTGCTGTTCAGGTCACCACAGAGCACTGAGCAGAGTTCTCTGTGGTTTACAGTTAGTTCTCATCTGCTGTTGTTGTTGTTCAGTCGCTAAGTCATGTCTGACTCTTTGCAGCTTCATGGACTGTAGCACACTGGGCTCCTCTGCCTCCAGTCTCCCAGAGTTTGCTCAAATTCAGGTCCACTGAGGTAGTGATACTATCCAACCATCTTATCCTCTGTTGCCCCATCTCCTTTTGCCTTCAGTCTTTCCCAGCATCAGGGTCTTTTCCAGTGAGTCAGCTGTTTGCATATGATGGCCAAAGTATTAGAGCTTCAGCTTCAGCATCAGTCCTTCCAATGAATATTCAGGGTTGACTTCCATTAGGATTGACTGGTTTGATCTTGCTGTCCAGGGAACTCTCAACAGTATTCTCCAGCACCACAGTTTGAAAACATCAATTATTTGCACTCAGCCTTCTTTATGATCCAACTCTCACATCCATATGTAACTTCTGGGAAAACCATAGCTTTGACTATACAGACCTTTGTCAATAGGTGATGTCTCTGCTTTTTAATACACAGTCTAGGTTTGTCATAGTTTTCCTTCCAAGAAAGGAAAGGAGCAAGCATCTATTTTTTAGTTTTCTGGTTATCTATTTTATACATAGTATATCTATATCTATTTATCTCTCTCTATATATATATGTACATACACACACACACACAGACACACACACACATACATAGGCTTCCCTGGTAGCTTGGATGGTAAAGAATCCGCCTGCAATGTTAGAGATCGACCTGGGTTCGATCCATGGGTTGGGAAGATCCCCTGGAGGAGAGCATGGCAACCCACTCTAGTATTCTTGCCTGGAGAATCCCCATGGATAGAGGAGCCAGGCTGGCTGCAGTTCATGGAACAAAGGGTTGGACATGATTGAGTGACGAAGCACAGCACATATACATGTCAATCCCAATCTCCCAATCCATCCCATGCCCTCTTATCTCCTTGGTATCCAGATGTTTGTTCTCTACATCTGTGTCTCTCTTTCTGCTTTGCAAATAAGTTCATCTATACCGTTTTTCTAGATTCCACATATATGCATTAATATATGATATTTGTTTTTCTCTTTCTAACTTACTTCATTTTATGTGACCATCTCTAGTTCCATTTAACATCTCTGCAGATGACATAATTTTGTTCCTTTGTATGGTTGAAGTAATATTCCATTGTGTATATGTACCACATCTTCTTTATCCATTCCTCTGTTGATGGACATCTATGTTGCTTCCATGTCCTGGCTGTAGTAAATAGTGCTCAGTAAACATTGAGGTGGACACTCTATTCCAATCATTAACATGCCGTCTCCCCCATTGGCAGATAATAGTTCTCTGAGAACAAGGACACCATTGTATTTCTAGCACACAGTGCTATGCCTGATCAATGATAGATACTCAACAAAGGTTTGCTAAAAGAATGAATGAATATGTAGCACTGTTCATCCAATAAAACTTTAAAAAAGAATGAATCACTGAATACTTTCAATTGGAATTTGTTATTATCACTTATGAGTCTAACTGGAGACCTGCATGCCCCATCCCAGCTTGTGGTCTCGTGAAGTTTTATGCAAATATCCATGGACCTCTGGGAACATGGCAATGAAGTGGCCTGAAGTGGTTAGGAAACAATATACCATGAACCTCTGATACTTTTCTCAACTGATTGGGATATAAATGTGGTTGCAATTCATTTTTCCTAAATATATTGCCTAATACATTCCCAAAGGGCATCCTCAGGTTATTTCACACACTCGTTATTCATTGATGCCAGCTTGGTTTTTCACCGCTGAAAAAGAATGTATTATCTTCTGCATTGTGAGACACTTCCTTTTTTGAGATAATTCTCTGTATCTTCAGTTTGGTGCCAACACTCCTCCCTGGGATGTCCACAAGGCTTAAATATTGTCATCTAGAAATTTAATAGTTTATCCCCAGCCTTTATTCTTGAATATAATCTATTTCTCCATCAGTGACCAAAAAACCCCCTCTTTTCAACCTTTACTACTGGTCCCAGATCAGCCAGTTTTATGGATCTACTTTAAATGATAGTACCGTCTTAGAAATCTTGGTTGTATCAGAGGCTGTAGCTTGAGACTGCGAGCTTTGTTATAGTACAATAGCACTCGCAAGTAGAGACCAAGATCAGGGACTGGCAGAGAGAAGTCTGTGCCTGTATCTGTGTGGATTTGCTAGGGAGACAGAGGGGCAGCCCGGGAATCCAGTAGGGCACAGTGTTGAGGTTTACATGGTTAGAACAGTGACTCTGGCTTGAATGGGCTTTCTCTACCCCAAAGATCACATTCTAATAGGCTAAAGGTGTTGGCATCAATCGAAGTACTGGATTGAGGAAGAGCATCTCAGGTTCACCCCTACTGTGAGAATGGCTGCAGTCAAGGCAGTGAGTTTGGAAGAAGTTACCCCACTGTGTGAGCCTGGTTAGGAACCAGGAAAGCATCATGCTCAAAACACGGCCTTTGGAGTTAGATCCATTTTCGGTTTTTCCACTAACTCAGTTCAGTTCAGTTGCTCAGTCATGTCTGACTCTTTGTGACCCCATGGACTGCAGCACACCAGGCTTCCCTGTCCATCACTAATTCCAGGAGCTTACTCAAACTCATGTCCATGGAGTCAGTGATGCCATTCAACCATCTCATCCTCTGTCATCCCCTTCTCCTCCTGCCTTCAGTCTTTTCCAGGATCAGGGTCTTTTCTAATAAGTCAGTTCTTCCCATCAGGTGGTCACGGTATTGGAGTTTCAGCTTCAGCATCAGTCCTTTCAATGAATGTTCAGGACTGATCTCCTTTAGGATAGACTGGTTGGATCTCCTTGTAGTCTAAGGGACTCTCAAGAGTCTTCTCCAACACCATAGTTCAAAAGCATCAATTCTTCAGCTCCCAGCTTTCTTTATAGTCCAACTCTCACATCCATACATGACTGCTGGAAAAAACATAGCTTTGACTAAATGGACCTCTGTTGGCAAAGTAGGTCTCTGCTTTTTAATATGCTGTCTAGGTTGGTCATAGCTTTTCTTCCAAGAAAGAAGCATCTTTTAATTTCATGGCTGTAGTCACCATCTGCAGTGATTTTGGAGCCACAAGAAAATAAAGTCTCTCACTGTTTCCATTGTTTCCCCATCTATTTGTTATGAAGTGATGGGACTGGATGCTGTGATCTTAGTTTTCTGAATGCTGAGTTTTAAGCCAACATGGATATAAAACTTCTCTCCGAGCAAAGTTTCCTTGTTTCTAAAATGGGCATAATGAGATTTTCCACATAAGATGCTGTGAGAAGTAAATGAGTTATCAAGAAAGCATCTCAATCCAAGCAGTACTTGTTATTGAAATATGAGGATGGCAGGAGGCAGGAGTAGCCACTGCTTTTATAGGTTCATAGAATTGGAACTCTGTATTCCTTAGAAATTACTCAGAATGGTTAAGAATTCTTACACATTTCATTCTAGCCACACTGGCCATTTTGTGGTTTTCTGAAGCACACCTATCTCCCTACCACCACCGGTAAGTAGAGTCTGCCTCAGAGCCTTTGCATTACTACTGCCTCTTCTGGGGATACTTTCCCTCCATTGTTGCAGCAAGCTATTGCTGCATAACAAACTACCTAAAAACGTAATGCTGCATAACAACCCTGATTTATATTTTCTTGTGTTTTGGTGGAGTGGCACCTGAGTGGTTCTTCTGCTCCTCTCACCTGGGATCATCCATGCAGCTGCAATCCTCTGATGGTCCTTGGTAACCTCACTGATTTGTCCAGCCGCTGGGGTACCTTGGTCTCCAGGAGGCTAGCCTGGACTTCTTTGCATCATGGTGGTCTCAGGCTTCCAAGAGGGTAAATGAAGGCAGGGCTGCAAGTATGACTTGTTCTGACCAATGGCAAGCCCAGATGCAAGGGGACATAGATGCCTCCTCTTGCTGGGAGGATCAGCAACATGGACGTTACAAAAGGGTGTGGTCCCTGTGAGGCCTGATTGATGCAAGGCCATGATGATCACCCCCTGCAACCTCTGGTTGTCTGCATGGCTCTCTGCCCATTTCACTCAGCCTTTGCAGGAAGCTGGCCGCCTTCATCCAATAAGCTGTAATGCCACCACATCCTGCCCACCACTGTCACTCTAGTCTTTAGTTTGCTGTACTTACTTTCTGAGCACTTAACCACCTGCCACGTCTCACGCATTTATTTGTGTTGATTTGCTTGTCTGCCTCCCCTACTGACAGGAAACCAGGGCCTTCATCGGGTTTGTTCTCTGCTGTGCGTTCAGCACCCAGGCCGGGACCTGGCACATATCAGAGACTCCATGAATATTGGTTGCACACGTGAATTTTCATTCAGCTGACATTTGTGTCTTTGAATGCCCCTCAGTGATGAACACTGTTTGCATCACTTGCTGGGGCAGGGGGGGAAACAAGAATAACTAGTGACCACATTTCCCTTGCAAAACTTGTTTGTGCTTTAATTTTTTTTTTTTTAAAACAGATCCATGCACATGGCCCAAATCCTAGAAATGTGTATTTACTTTTCAGCGGTAGCGGGTTTTGTGCATCTTATTGGAAAGGAATGGCTGTTCTGCTTTAGTAATGTGCAAAAGGATTGGGCTTTGGAGGGATTAAAATTATTTCCAGCCTTAAATGCGATCTATCTGAGCCGATGCATCTAGTCTTGAATATAGATTCCCAGACCAGAAAGATTATGAGACATTAAATCTATGTAAATTCAACTATTAATTTATGTTTGAACAAATTCAACAAGAGATTTGACTTGGGGGCTTACAAGCGAATAGATTTGGTCAGGAAACAGGCGTATTGCTGTCTTTAACAACGATGCTGTATTCCCCTTGAAAATTCCACAGCTGAGTGCATCTCTAACAGGTCACAGTTGAGAGCCCAAGCAATTATGCCAGAATGTGTTAATAATAAAACAGGGAAACGACTATGTTTGTCTTGTATGAGGATGAAAGCAGCTGTTGGTACTAATTCAGAGAAATGATAGTGAAATATGCAGCTCTGTGGCTTCTGGTGCCCGGAAGGATGCAACGAAGGGGTTTTCCTGGGAATGTCTCAGCCCCGGCATCTTCTCAGGCCCCTTGACCAGGACCGCGGGTGCTGCCGTCAACATATCACTCGGTGGCAGCGTTGGCAGCTGGAGTTCACAAAGGCTGCCTTGAGCAGGCGCCTGGGAAGTCAGAGACATAATAAATGAGATACCGCTACATGATCAACGGCAGCTGGGACTGGAGGAATAAACAGAATAATCTGGATTTACAGGCGCCACAGGGGGCTTTGGGCAGCATGCAAATTCATAAACTTAACAAACCTATCCTTTGAAAACTAAAGCCCTCTTTTGAAGCTGGCAGGCAAGGAGAACCAGTCCAGCCTGGACTCTTGGATTCACAAAAGAGCAAATGCTGGCTGAACTAAAAGCCCCGTCACTTCCTGTGGTCTGATATGAATAACAGAAATGATGATAATGCAAGCAGCATTACCAACTCTTATAATCTATCAGGTACTTCATATGCCTGACACCATTTAAACATCACAATATCTTAGTGTTTTAAGGTGAGTACTATTACTATGCCCATTAGACAGATGAGGAAACTGAGTCCAGAGAGGTTTTGTAATTGTCCAGAATCACCAGTAGCAGAGCTGGGGTTTGAATGCAGGTCTGTCTGTCTGGTTCCAGGACCTCCACTGTGATAGGCAAAGCAATTTATGTTCAGGTGGAGGGAGGAGAACTTCCTCTTAGTGCCTACATATCAAGTTCTGCCTCCTGCCTCTGTTGGGACTTTTACAGACAATATAGTCATCATAAAGGCTTTAGCACTAGAGTTGACTTTTCGGATGAAGCAAATGATAATGACATCATGGAATCTACTGCTTTCTGAGCACCGTGTCAGGCATGTTTGGGGAGTTGATATTCATCCATTATCTCATTTAATCTTAATGATAACTATACTGAGAAAGAAGTCCTATTGAGAGCTTGGTTTTAAAGATGAGGATACCAAAGGGCAGAGAATTCAAGTTCCTTTTCAGAAATTGGCAGAAGAGAAAATTGAATGTATCTACTTGACAGCCTCACTCCTCATATACTTGGAGAGCACCATCCACCATGGCCAAGAAGTCAGGGCAAAATAGCTCTTTCCTCCTTTTTGTCCTTCCCTCACCAACCAACATTTTCTGGAAACCTGTTTTTGTCTGCTTTTCTGCTAGAAAATGGGAACATGAGGAAAAAAACAAAATTATTCCCTGTCCCCAACTACTGATTGATTTTTGCTACTGCCTACTTATGGAATGAACGAATGAATGAGTATCTAATAGAAGCCCAAGGCCAGACAGAGCCGATAGCTAGAGTTTTAGAGATTTGAGTTAAGTTGGTTTGCTCTGAAAGCATGCCTGAGACCATGAGGGTTCCTTTGAGACCACAAGTGGTTCATTTGGATAGTTATTCTAGGAAACACTAGGAAGGGAGTAGGACAGAAGCAAAGAAAGCAAATAGCTAATCCATGATCAGGCAGGTGACCAGTGTGGGCAACGCAAGCATAGTTCCATAGGGAAACTCTGGGAGACACCATGGAGGACATATCAGGGCTCCTCCAACCAAAGATGAGGTTCACCATACCCGTCAGTCACCAATTGATGGCTTCTCCTGGAGGTATTAATTCTAAGCCACTTCCAGTCTGCCCCCTATGTGGCTGAGTGGGGTCCAGCAGCCAGAGGAAGACCTCAAGCAAAAAGTTGCAGGTGCTGGCAGCTGCCTTCTGCCCAGTTAAGCATCTATGGAAACAATGAGACGAGAGGATATGGTTGGGTACCCACAGCATCCCTACAGCCTTGCCTGAGTGTCCAGGGCAAGTGTGTCTATGGACCCACACCTACCAGGTAGCATCACCTAAGAGCATATTGGAAATGTACAATCTCAGGCACCAACCCAGCCCTATTAAGTCAAAATATGGTGTTAAAATATCCCTAAATGATACATATACACATCAAAGTTTGGGAAGCAGTGGTTACAGGATTCTTTCCAAATATAATCATTAATTCAGTAGACATTTATTGAGCATCTCAAGAGTGCCAAGCAGTCCACTAGGTGCAGAGGAGCCCAGGATGGATAAGTCCCAGTCTGGGCCCTTGAGGAGCTTATGAGGCATTGCAAATCCTGTGCACTAGGTCTGTTGATTAAAGTAAGTTCACGGTGTCATGGGAGGTCCACTCTGGGGCACACACTCTGCTTCCAAGGGAGGATGTGTCCAAACTGTGTCTTGGGGCCAGGAGGACCGATCCAGGTGAAAACAATCAGAAGAATGTCTGAGGGAGGGGAAATGCCATGAACCAAGAGTTGGGAGCCAAGAAGTGAACACCAAGTTGTTTAGGAACTGCCAGTAGAGGCAGACGCCATTTAACTCAGAGGATGTATTCTTTGAAGTGGGAGGGAGGTAGAAACTAGCAGAACTCGTATTCCATAGGGTCTGCATAGCATTGCCTTTAAGGAGATGAGTTCTGAACATCCTGTTAATCACTCTATATTCCATTAACATTCTCTAAGCCTTGACATCACTGCAGTTGCTCTTCATGAAGTTTCATTTCCAGGCTTCAGAGATGGCTATGCTGTGTTCTGGGGTTTTCCATGTGGTGCTAGTGGTAAAGAACCTGCCTGTCAGTGCAAGAGGTATAAGAGACGCAGGTTTGATCCCTGGATTGGGAAGATCCCTCGGAGGAGGGCACGACAACCCACTCCAGTATTCTTGCCTGGCGAATCCCCATGGACAGAGGAGCCTGGTGGGCTACAGTCTATAATGTCACAGAGTCAGACACGACTGAAGTGACTTGGCACACATGCCGTGGTCCATCAGTTCTCAGTGCCTGGCTGATTTTTACCCTTTTTTTTTTTTTTAATGATGACTTAAAGATGTCTTAACTTTCCCCTTCTGTCCCTGAGAAGCTCTTGTCCAACCTTTAGGATCATTTTAGCCATCCTGGTCAAGGGCACGTGTGGTAGGATCACACAGACTGGGTTTTGAATCCAGACTGCATTCTCACTAGTCGTGTTTACTTGTGCAAGTTACCGAACCTCGCTGTGCTGCGGTTTCATCATTTGTAGATTAACACTTTGGTAGACGTCACTAATGCTCAACCATTATTTCCTGTTTCTCCTTCTGGGGCACTTCAAGCACCCTTGACATTAGGCATGGTCATGTGACTTGTTTGGACCAATGAAAAATGGCACATGCCACTTCTGCACAGAAGATTTTAAGAACAGTATGTGAGTCTCCAACCTCTCCTACCCTGGAGTAGCAACACTGGAGCTTCATGTTAAAATTGTCTCTTCATTAGGTGGTGGAGTGTCTGACACCCTGGAGTCCTACGTGCTGACTTCACAATGCAACTCAGCCCCATCCCCTCAGTATTGCACAAGTTATATGAACAATACATCAATCTTGGCTATTTTAAGACACTGAAATCATGGCATCAGTGGTCACTACAGTATAACCTAACCTATTGTAAGGACAGAATGTGATAAGACTGTATACAGTGCCTGCACAAAGGAAATGCTCAATAAATAGAAGCCATTACGCATGATGTTCAAGGCCAAGGTGAAAGGACATGGATTCAGTGATGCTCTCCCTCACCTGCTTCTGTTCCCTTGTCTGAGTAATTGCCTACTCTTCCTCTGCCCTCTGACCACACATCCTCTGTACCTCTGCAGCGTGTAGAATCATGACAATTTGTTAGTTTCTCCCCAACAGCAACTCTTAGAATCTCCAACCCTCAAACACTATCTATTAATATTTCTATTATTTCTTTCCCAGCTGTAGGCACAGTGCATGGCACTCGAGTGGGTGTTTGGAAAAATGTATTAAACTGAGTGAGATGCATTAATGTAAATATTTCTGATTTGAGCATCATAGACTTTTGTCCTCTTCCTGCCTTGATTTCATCCTATTCATCAATTCTATAACATCTATCTCATGCACTTGAGTATTCAGTGCCATCCAGGCCAGGGGTTGGCACGCTTTTTCTGTAAGGGGCTGGATAATAAATATTTTACACTTTGCAGACTATAAGGTCTCTGTCACATTTTCCACCTTGGTTTTTGTGAAATGAAACTGGCCTTAGGTGATACGTAAGTGGATGGGTGTTGCTGTGTTCCAATAAAACTTTATTTGCAAAAGCAAGTGAAGGGCCAGGTATGGCCCATTCTCTGCACTTGGCCAATTCTCTGGTCTAGACAGATGGAGGCTTACATTCTTATATTCTAGTGCAGATAAGATAAAAACAAACCCATAGAGAGTTAAATAAAGGCAACAGTTTCACATGTGACAAGTGCCCTGAAAAAGAGAAAACCATTTGATGGTTGCTGGGAGGAGGTTAGAGGGCTAACTTGATTTGAAGTCAGGATAGCCTCTCTGAGGGAGTGAACATATAAGATGAGCTTGCAGATCTGGGGAAGAGAGAATTACAAAGAAATACAGAATTACAGAGGAGTGACAGTGCAAAGGTCCTGTGGCAGGAACAGACATTGTATGTTGAGGAAGAGCAAAAGGACTAATAGCTCCTGGAGTGATGGCTTCCTGCCAAATTTAGACTTTGCCCTGATGGTCCAGTTTCCCTTGGCTTAGCTTCATTCCTTTGTTCCCGGCCAGATCCCCATGGGCAAGCATCTATAATATCTGCCCCTATCCCCATCAGGCATTTCCTTTCTTAAGATGTTGGTGAGTGGTTATTATACTTCGCCTTTAGCCCTGCTTATCCAAACTAAGCAGACTTAATTTCTTTAATCCCTCTCTGTTGCTTCAGTGCCTCCAGCCAAGAGCTTTCTGTGGAGACTTTAGAGAATTTGTCTTTCTCAAGCCACCAGGGACCTTTAGAAATAGCCTTTCCACTGGAATTCACTTCCCCAGCCCTGCTTCCTTTTGCTTTGCTTTCTGAAGTCAAGTCTCAAACCTCACACCACAGTTAATCTCCCATTTCTTTCTCCTGCAAGATTATTGGGACTGAAGTATTTAATGCTCCCTGGTCTGAACAGGGATCTAGCTTCCATTACTTTTTTATCTCCTAAGATCCTCCTTTTGCCAATCAAAGGACCAGAGTTTGTCATAGTTTTCTTTGTTCTTTATAAATCCCTTGAGTCCTGGTTGTTAATGCCTTTGCTATGCTCCCTACAGACCCTGCATCTGAGTTACCTTCAGGAGGTAACTCTCATCTATTCAGTGGCTCACCCAGTGGGACACAGCTCCTGGCCTTCCAGATAGGACTCTTTGAATGAGAATCCTGTCTTCACTGGCTCCTCTCCCATTCAGCATCCTGGCATTTTCTGGAGGGAATTCAGTGAGGTGAAATGAGGCGAGGGTTTAGCTCCAGAAAAATTAGATTCAAGTCTTGACTCTTCCCTAGCAATTCTGTAATTGGGGCAAGTTATCTTCCCCCTGTCTGGAAACCTCCATTATCTCATCTCTTTACATGGTTGGATGGCATCACCAACTCAATGGGCATGAGTTTGAGCAAGTTCCAGGAGATGGTGAAGGACAGGGAAGCCTGGTGTGCTGCAGTCCTTGGGGTCACAAAGAGTCAGACACAACTGAACAACAACAAAACTTGGGAACCGTATCAGTAACACCCATCTCACAGGACTGTGTGAAGACGAGGTAGCATCTTGCAAAGTGATTTCATTCATTTATTCATTCAACAAACATTTATTGAGGGTATTGTATATACCAGACCCTGTGTAGGAATCCAGAGATTTAGCAGTGTTATAGATTACTGGTGAATAGTACCGGGCCCAGGTACTGTCTTTATGAGGCCTACACTCTGGGCAGAAATAATAATATCCTGCCATTTACTGAATGTTATTTTAACCACACATTGTGCTACATATGAATGATCTCGTTAGTCCTTATGAAAAAGATATATATTAGTCCTAATTTAGACATCAGAAAATTGAGGCTAAAAAGCTATGCAACTAACCCCAGGTCAACAGATAATAGATTTCCAATCTGGTAAATCTTTGGGTTTCCTTCTTAGACATTTTCTCCCTCTTAAACTTAACCACTTATTAATATTTTGGATATTTTCTGAATTCACTTCTCTCATCATTTTCTAACAGTACAGGGCTTCATTGCACCTTTTAAAACTTCATCCTGCCCAAGAGTGTCCATTTCTTTTTGCCTTGTATCAAGCTAGGATTACCTGTAGTTTGATTTTTTAATACCTTGGGGGTCCGATTTTGTTTCCTGGTGGTAATTTCTTTGATCCATTGCATTAAAAATGTAGTTTTTAACTCTCAGTTTTGTAGCTTCCCTTTCTCTCCTTCCTGCCTGCCCAGTTTCTCATATGAACCTTTTCACAAACTGAGAAAATGAAGGTGGTTTCCCGCTTTCGACATTAATAATGACAGAAACTAGTCTACTCCCTTAAATGCTATGGGGATGGTGAATCTCCCTCTATGTATTTCTTGCTCTTGTATGTTGTGTTTGAAAATTTTTCACTTCTTATATAATTTTGCACTAAACAAATAGTTTTAAACGAAGAAAAATAAAATATTTAATGAAAAGAAAAAACAACCATTGGACCACAGCTTGGATTTGGGTCTTAGGTGGATCAACCTGCCTCTAAAACCATGTTCTTAACCAATAAAGTATGCTGCTCAATTATAGCGGAAAGAATGGTGGAATTCCAGATGCTGTAATTTATGGCTTTGTGCAGGTTAGGAAGTAAGTTTATTCTGGTTAAAACCTTGGAAGTTTGAGTATTCAGCACTGGTTTTATTTTATTTGGTCTTGCTTTTCTGGGGTAGGAGCAGAATCTTTTTAATTCTTATAATGATTGTTTAAAGCCTGTAGTTCATGTTCCAGATACTTCTTCTTTTTTTTTTTTTTCCTTCAGAATTTCATATATGCCGATACAAAAGAATTCTTAGGGCATTTTAGATTGTATATCATATGTTAACCATGAAGACATTGATTAAAATTCCACAGGGTATAGCAGAGGCCTTTAAAGCCACATAAAAGTTTTTAGTCTTACCCTCCAAAAAGCATACTTTATATATCTATTTAAAGGTAAATAAATACTTTAATGGGGATTTGTAAAACAAGAATATGAGAGATGACTTCTTCTTGGAGGGATCCAGAAAATCTCAACAAGGGGGTGATCCTTGGGTCTCAAAAAACACATGGGAGATTTGTAGCCATCTTCATAGCTGTCACTGATTGAACTGTTAGTTTACAGCTGTGATCTACTCGATGTTCTCCTAACCTTGGCACCTACATTTTGTAAAACAGAGAAGTGATGCACATGGAGAGTTTCTGGTTAAGTCAAGTTAGGAATAGAGATCCATCCTCCTCTCTTCTGTGACCGATGTTTTGTCCATCTCTACCCTCCTTTATGTCTCCTGTCAACTGAGACCTGGCTCTTTAAGCCAGCCTTATCCCAGGTGGCTCAGTGGTAAGGAATCTGCTTACCAATGCAGAAGATGTGGGTTTGATCCTGGGGTCAGGAAGATCCCCTGGAGAAGGAAATGTCAACCTGCTCCAGTATTCTTGTCTGGGAAATCCCATGGACAGAGGAGCTTGGTGGGCTACAGTCTATGGGGTCACAAAAGAGCTGGATACAACTTCACAACTTAAAAAACAAAATAGAATCTATCTTTGGTTATTTGAGGAACAGAACACTGATAGAAGCCTCAATGAAACCTCACAGCAGACAGGCAGTTGAGTGTAGTTGAGAGAGCAGCTGATGGAAAGGCAGACCAGTGCAGGTTCAAATCTCAGCTTTGCCAAGTACAAGCTTTCCAACTTCAGAATTATCAGCTCATCTCTCTGGCCCTCAATGTTCTCATCTGTAAAATGGGTTTATAAAACAGATGGTGAACTTTCAATGAAATTTATCTGAGACGTGCCTGGAATGCTGACTCCCCCAGTTAATCCAATGTCTGTTTCCTCACGTCACTCAGGGCCTCTGCTCAAATGTCACCCCCTCATTGAACCCTCCCTCTCAATACTCTATTTTATTTTTCTTTATAGTCCTTATAATTACAAACAAGTGCATCGTATTTATTTGCTTATCTTCTGTTGTCTGATGCACCCATTGGATCGTTGGCACCATGAGGGTAAGGATTGCCATCTGTTTTCCAAACATCTGGAACAATGCCTAACTCGTAGCCAAATGAATGACATGCAGGAAGCCCTTGACCTTTAAGAAATATGGGTTCCTTCCTTC
Source organism: Bos javanicus (assembly GCF_032452875.1). Taxonomy (NCBI): domain Eukaryota; kingdom Metazoa; phylum Chordata; class Mammalia; order Artiodactyla; family Bovidae; genus Bos; species Bos javanicus. Next base: position 23,711,903 of record NC_083892.1, read on the forward strand.
ACTTTTCTGTCTATCAAGTAATCTTCAGTTGCATCTTTGTGTTTTCTTCTCTGTGTTTTCTGATAACCTGGCCACAGTTGAGTTGGGTCTCAGGCATCTGCACATATTGGGCCAGATGCAGAGCAGCCGCTGCTGCTTCCTTCTCGCCCGCCTTCTTCACCCCCTGCTGTCATTGTCAAGCAAACAGTTTCTTGCTCCAGACCACCTCAATTGTACAGGGATGTTTTCCCAAGCCTTTAACGTGGAACGTGTTGACTAACTGTTCTTTAAACACGTTGGGGGTTCCAGTTTCCACACCTGTTTATTTTGTGACACTTGGAAGGGCCAGGATCATGAAGGGTGTGCCAGCGTCTCTTTCACAGATGCCTGATGGGGCTCGAGCTTATGTGATTGACCATTCAAGTCAGTGGCAGGCATGATGCTGGCCATGCAGAGTGGGCGCCTCTGAGGGGCTAGATGTATTTACTTACAATGAAATAGGATTTCAGTCCCCTGGATTTGGTTAGAACAAGCCCCATGCTGCCCCCAGAGAGTTGCATAATGAGCCACCTGCTCACCAGGGACCCTTCCTTTCCCCATAAGGGACAAGCTGGTACCAGAATTGGGATTCAGCCGAACCCAGACTCCCTAGGGGAACTGGGAACACCTGTCATCCTGCTGAGCCAATCCCAAATCCAAGACCTACCTATACCTCTGGCTCCCTCACTCCCCAAATAAATGCTGCCCATTTGGTTTTACTGCTGAGGAACCAAGATCCAAGAGCCCAGCACCATAAGAAGCGAGCCTGAACGAGGTTCTGCCCTCCCCTGAGAATGAGCAGGTCCGTGGTTGCCTTGACCTACTAAGTTGCCCATGTGACCAGCTGGAGAAATGGCTCAGTACCTGAGCAGTATCAGAGCAGTCTGGTTGTTTGGCACTCTCAGCAAGAACATGCAGGGCTCACCAGGGAACGTGATGGGCTGCCTCTCCCAGGACTTAGTGGAATACTCAGCACCCACATGGTGTTGACAAGAGATGTCCCCACCAAGATGACAGACTTCTTGTGGGGTGGCAGTGCATAGCCCTGGTCTTTGGGGACGTGCCCAGTCTACCTACAATGCCTAGCATTCAGAGAAATTTTATTTAGTGCATGAGTGTTTAGCTTCAAGCCAGTGCACCTGAATTCCATCTCTAAATCTGCCCTTTACTAGCTGTGTGACTCTGAGCAAACTGCTTAACCTCTCCAGCACACCTTCTGCATCGGTGATTGTGATGATCCCTGCCTCAGGGTATAATATAACTATTATGATGTAATATCATGCTAGCAGTAGTAGTAGCAGCAACAGCAGTAATGTCTATCCTACTGGGTTAGGTAGGATAACATGAGTCAACCCACAGGAAGTAATTAACACAGTTCCTGGTATGTGAGGTGCAAGTATTAGTCATTAGTCTCTCTGTCGTGTCTGACTTTTTGTGACCCTATGGACTGTAGTCCGTCAGACTCCTCTGTCCATGGGATTTCCCAGACAAGAATACAAGAATGGGTTGCCATTTCCTTCTCCAGGGGATCTTCCCAACCCAGGGACTGAACCCAGGTCTCCTGCATTGTAGGCAGATTCTTTACCATCTGAGCCACCAGGGAAGCCCTCCTGGCATATAGTAAATGCTAAATAAAAGTTACCTAATCGTGGTGGCTGCTGAATGTACTATCTGTCGGTTGACTGTGGTGGTGTTGGGTTGTGAGGGTGACTGGTTGAATAGAAAGGTATTTGATTGGTTGTTTATGTTGGGGGTTGATTGTGTTAGAAGTTGGTTGAGATGACTGACTAGCTTTGATGGTCTTTGATTAACTATGGTTGTGGTTGATGGATTGTTGTGATTGTTTGCAATTTTGTCTAGTTGGTTGTAGTGGATGGTTGGTTGAGGAAGTGACCAACCGTGGTGATGGCTGGTTTTGTGCCATGATGTTTGGTTGGCTGTCATGATTGATTGGCTGTCAAGGTGTGTGGTTAGTTATGATGGTATTTGATGATGTTTGGGTTGTTTGGTTGTTAGTGGTATTGGCCGGCTGATTGTGCTGTGAATGGGAGGCTAGTGAGCTCATTCAACTCTAACTTCAGGTACAAAGCCCCAAACACATCCATGTCAGTTATGCTCAATGAATGAATGAGGGAGGAGTTTGCAGGACTTTCCTGGCGGCTCAGACGGTAAAGCATCTGCCTACAATGTGGGAGACCCGGGTTCAATCCCTGGGTTGGGAAGATCCCCTGGAGAAGGAAATGGTAACCTACTCCAGTATTCTTGCCTGGAAAATCCCATGGACGGAGAAGCCTGGTAGGCTACTGTCCATGGGGTTGCAAAGAGTCAGACACGACTGAGGGACTTCACTTTCACTTTAGAGTGTGAGGTCGTCACAGGGGGAGGCTGCACACTACAAACCAGCAGCTGTGATTGGGGCTTCAGATCAGATGGTGAATCGCACTTCATCCATCCTGGGTGGGTGAGCAGGGATGCCATGCCTTCTCCAATTGGCCATCACATAGGCCTCTCACTTTCCCTGTTTCAGCTACTCTGGAGCAAAACTCTCTTTCTATTTGGGATCTCTACAAGCACCCCCAACCATAAATTATTCTTAAGCCATGTAGACTACATTTCATGTCAAACCATCCAAAAGACATCCTGTAAATCCACAAAATACATCCAGCTATTTTCTTCTGGTATAGTCAAGACACACCAATAACGGAAGCTGAATTGTTTCTGAATGGGTCTGCCCTGAGGATCTGTCTTCTCTTGTTTGTTGCCTACTTGGAGATTTCCTCCAGGGTTCCTGCAGAGGCTCCGTGTCTATGTGTGTAGTCTGTGTAAATGTGTGTGTGTGTGTGCAAGAACATGCACACCTGCACACACATGTCCCCAGAATTGGGAGTTTTTCTCAGCAGGTATAACAAAGTGGTCCTAGCCCCACTCTCCATCCTATAAGATCTTTATCCAAACCTCTCAGCACCTCTCAGAGAAGGTGAATATGAGGAAGAAACCTAAGGACCCCTAGAAATCAGAGCAGGGCCGTCTGCATCTCCAGATGGTGCAGGTTGACTTCTTTCAGCTGAAAGGTGGAAGGGCAGCTCCCAGCCTGTGGCAGCTGAGAGCGGAGCAGGTACCACCTGTCAGACCTGACGGAAGGTGTATCCAGCCTGATTCTGCAAGCTGTTGTCAGGCCTGGTGGAGGACGAGGGCTTGATGACCAAGCCAGAGAGGTTACGGTAGGTCTGTGAAAAGGGACAGCTCACCAAGTGTCATTGCAGAGAGTGTCTGAAGAGCAGCTAGAAGGACAAGGACTCTTGAAGGAAAGAGGCAAGGCTGCTCACGTATGCTGAATGCTTCCTTTATGCCAGGAAGTGATCTGCTGGCTTTGACAATACGGGCGTATTAATCCTAGAGGCCGGCCTCCCTGGTGGCTCACAGGTAAAGAGTCCGCCTGCCAATGCAGGAGACACGAGTTCAATCCCTGGTCCGGAAAGATCCCACATGCCACGGAGCAACTAAGCCCATGTGCCATAACTATTTCACCTGTGCTCTAGAGCCCGGAAACTGCAGCTACTGAGCCCACGTGCTGTAACTCCTGAAGCCCACTCCCTGTAGAGCCTGTGCCCTACGATGAGAGGCCACCACAATGAGAAACCCGCACACCACAACTGGAGAATAGCGCCCCCTTGCGGCAACTAGAGAAAAGCCTGTGCGGCAATGAAGACCCAGCACAGCCAAAAATAAATAAAAACCATTAAGAAAATCCTAGAGGCAGCATGTTTCAGGATCAGGCAGACCCCGGATAGGCCTTTTACAAGCTGTGTCACTGGAGGCCAGTTGTTTGGTCTCTCATAGTTTTATTTTCCACATGCAAAAAATTGGAACAATGATACTAGGAGATAAGATAGCACACGTGGGCTTTTGTGCCGGTGTGTTGGAGTTTGAATCCTGGATCCCCACGTTTGGACTGTGCAACTTGGAGCAAGTTGCCTAACCTCTCTGTGCTTCAGTTTCTCTGCAGACAAATAGCCCCACCTACTTGATAGGACCCTGTGAACCCTATGAGAAAAGGCACAGAGAACAGTTGGCCTAGTACCAGGCTCATTGTAAATATCCCCCCTCTCATTATTATTATTAATTCTACTTTCATAATTTTGTTAATAGTCCTTCCATGAAATTCTATCTGTGAGTAGCAGGCACACTGCCATCACTGAATGTCAGTCCCTTCTTTTTGTTTTTCCAAATTTTCACAACTCTCTTACAGATAATTTTACAGAAAATGAAACTGGGAGTTGGATTAGTTGAGAAACTTTTCCTAGATCACACAACTGGAACATGCAAAGAGCAAGACTTGCCTGGAAGCCATTTGCAGTTCCAGAGTTCTCCTTGAAAAGAAGAATTGAATAAATCACTTGAAACCTCCCAGCATTTGGATGTTTATGGTCCTTTCATCCAGCCTGGAGGAGTCATTAATCATTGAGCTGTGTCCACGTTGGCCAGGATTCCCCAAGGTATATGGGCTGAAAGATATTGGGGATGATTGTTTATAAAGCCTTCAGGGCCCTACCTAGAGAACGGCCCATTCTTTTCATTCAGCAGAGGAACATGGAAAGGGCACATCTAATTTCCTCCAGGAAAAGGAGCATCCTCGAGGATCAGTAAAAGACACCCAAAATGCCAACATAAAGACGTAAAAGTGGCAAGATTCATAAAAGGAACCTGAGGGTCCTGCGCTGTCACACGGCATCCCTCCCCATGGAGAGCCCGGGGAGCCATGTGGAAGATTGGTACCACCATCCAAAGAGTGTGCAATCATAGTCGTAAGAGATCTTAATTTGGAGATGCCAGACCTCCAAGCAACAACAAAAAGAACCAGTTACACTGAAGAAGAATAGTGGAATGGTGCCAGAAAGAGCTAATGGATCCTCTGCCAGCCTGGGCCCCCTTCCCCTGGCCCTAAGAATGCATCAGGGAACTTGTGAGGAGCCTGTGTTAAAGATGAGGTCATAGAATGGAGTCAAGTCGCATTTATTAGGCTAGCTTCTAGAGTGAGCACGTGAGACTCACTCAACATCCAGAGTGAGCATTACCCTGGAGAATTCCTTAAATTACCCTTAAAGTACAGTCTATGAGGTTTTATTATACAACCCTGTAAAGTTTTTCTTAGACACATTAAAGTTTGAGAACCACGAAGCTACACTGAAGAAAGAAGCAAAAGCAATGTCTATATGCAGATGTCTGCACATTTAAATCACTCTGCCTTCTGGGTAATTAACCAATTCCTAATAAAGAAGAGGAATAGATGGGAAATTATGAAGTGTGTGTGTTTTTTTTTTTCCACTTGCAATGTTTCCCTTGATCTATGGTCATATTAAGCCTCTATAACTTCAGTAGATGTTGTCAGGTGTGTTGTTGTGTGGATTAATCAACAGATATATTGAAAACATCTAGCATAGGATCTGGCACATAGAGATATTCAATGAATGTTTGCTGGATATAAATCATGCCTGATCAGATCCACATACAGGTTTGTTTTTAAAGGAGCAGAGAACATGACCACCTGCTTCCAGCCTTCCAAGGAGTATTTATTATTGAAGCCCATCTTTCATGTCCTTGGGCATCGGTTTCCTGACACCTTAGGTACACATGATGACCGGCCTTTGTTCCACTTTTACTGTTGGGGACCCCTGTGCAAAGGACAAACTGAAGGAGGTGCTACTAAGCCACAGATATGGGTGCAAAAGGAAGATAGCAAGTCCTAAGGAGATGCCAAAATGAAGTTAGTAATGGAATATTTGGGTTGCCACCCAAAAGAGTAACTGCAGTAATCCCAGCCAGGAATTCCAATATCAAGAAAAGGTAGGAAGGAAGAAGAGAAGGAATTAGTGTTGATGAAGTTTCCATCATGTGCCAAGAATTTTATAGAATTCAAACCAAGGACTCCAAATCTAAGTGAGACCCAGGAAGCAAACATTTCAAGAATTCATTTTCAAGAAACATGTGTTGAGCATCTGCCATGTGCCAAGTACTGCTCTGGGTTTGGGGACACAGTCGTGAGCAAAGAGATGAAAATCCCTGCCCCCATGGAGCTTAAATTCTACTGGAGGGTCACGTTATACAGGGCTTCCCTGATGTCTCAGTGGTAAAAGAATCCACCTACAATGGAAGAGGCGCAGAAGACACGGGTTCGATCCCTGGATCAGGAAGATCCCCTGGAGGAGGACATAGCAAGCCACTACAGTATTTTTGCCTAGAGAATTCCATGGACAGAGAAGCCTGGTGGCCTACAGTCCACAAAGAGTTGGACACAACTGAAGTGACTTAGCAAGCACGCATGTTATAGAATTAGAAGTGATGGAGTAGTGGGAGGTCAAAGGTTTTGGATAAAATCTGGAAATGCTGAGTTGAGATCCTTGATGATTATTTACATGTTCTGAGCATCATTGCATGGGGAAACCAGAGTCTTCTCAAAAAGACAACAGAATGGGGTAGGACATGAAATTATATTTTTGGACCTCTAGGTTCCTTCCTCCTCCTGAGGTATTATTGTTCAGGGATGTCTTTGTCTTGTCCTTGATCCTATTCATGGCTGCATTTCCCTTGGCAAGAAAAAAAAAAAAAACCATGGTGGAGAATTGGCCATAAGAAGTTTTTCCACAGGACAATTCCCAGCTCTGTTTGGCTTACAGATTGAAGTGATGTGAATTGGATCAGCCAATAAGCATGGGGCTATCACTAGGAGACCGGCCACAGCTAAGCAGTGTGACTCCCACTGCTCTTTGTTAATCACCATTACCCCAAGGCATCTTATCTGATGATCATTAGGTCTAGGGGGGTAGAGGCTCTAGGTGCTGACTCTAGAACCTGTGATGGAAAATGAAAGTGAAAAAGAGCTTCCCGGGTGGTTCAGTGCCTGCCAGTGCAGGAAATGCGGGTTCAATCCCTGGGTTGGGAAGATCTCCTGGAGAAGGAAATGGAAACCCACTCCAGTATTCTTGCCCGGGAAATCCCATGGACAGAGGAGCGGTGGGCTACAGTCCATGGGGTCGCAAAAGAGTCAGACATGACTTAGGGACTGAACAACAATTCAGTAGAGAAAGGAATGGGGTGTCCCTGAGTGTAAAGAGCAGAAACTATGGAGGGGCCAAGTAGATATCTGGGGCAAGAACATTCCTATCTATTATATCATGTCATTTTCACCACAATGGTACCCATAACACATTATCCTCCCCAGTGTTATGTGTGAAAAGGTGTGATTACTTAACACCGGGTGCTTGCTTCAAGCCCACAGAGTGGCAGCACATCTGGGACATGTCTGGTTACCCTCAGCCACAGATGCCCTCTCAGATGCTCCAGATCCATGCCCATGAGCAAGTGCCTTCTTGGTTCCCCAAGGCATCTAAACATGACTTAGCTGCCCTAGATGTTGAGGCGAGCAGGGCTCATTATGGTATGTTTGGGTCACCCATTTTCACCTTCCCTCCCACCTCTTCCCTAATAGCTCAGTTGGTAAAGAATCTGCCTGCAATGCAGGAGATTCCAGTTCGATTCCTGGGTTGGGAAGATCCCCTGAAGAAGGGAAAGGCTACCCACTCCAGTATTCTGGCCTGGAGAATTCCATGGACTGTAAAGTCCATGCAGTCACAAACATTCACTTCACTTCCACCTCTTTCCAATGTGTGGTGCAACCATACAACAAGGAGAAAACTTTTCCTTTCTGACTTTGAAAATGAATCCCCTTGCATTATTTTCATGCCTCATAAATCTCCCCAGCTGAACTGGAATCATCTGGACAGATCTTGAAAAAAAGGTACTTGAACCACCTCGTGGCATTGTGGAGAGCCTTGTTCTTCCCACAACTCCTGCATTAGCCTTCTCATTGTTACCCCCTTATTTCCTGTGAGCCTCTTACTAGTTTTAGGAGCTATTTAAGGAGCTACAATTATCCCTATTTTGCAGATAGGGCAACGGGAACTCCCCAGCTCAGTCAGGGCCAAAGGCAAGAGATAAGGGCTGGGTCTAACCATCTTCCAGTTGTGTAAACAGCACCACCAAGATCAAGCTGCCATCTTTCTCCTTATATAGCCTCTCACTTCTATTTTCAAATTCCCCCACATCTCCAGTCCATTTCCCCAACTGGAGCTTGAGTGGACTCTTCAAAGTCGACCCCCTTCAAGGCATCCTTTTACTTTAAGGGCTTTCTATTTGAAGTGGGAGATAGATGGATCCCAGGCTGAGCCGCTCCATCCAGTCTCCTGCTGACCCTTGAGATAAGGGACAAGCAGGAGCAGAGCACTGACTAAGTCAGACAAAGTGATCATATTTTTCTCATTCATGTGGTCCATGGGATTTCTCAGCCCACATGCATGCGAAAAAGGTCCCCAGAGGAGGTAAGGGGCCAAAGGAGGGAGGAGCTGCCAGCCCGTACTGTGTCCTGACAACCTCGTGGAAACATTCATGCTGGAATTCATCTTGGCTGAGAGATACACAGGAACACCAGGAAGGGTATCTGAGTCAGGCCAGACATGGGCACAAGCAAGATGATTGGCCAAAGACAGCCCAGAAGACTGCCCCACGTAGGCAATCCAACCCACTTCTACTGGGTACAGCGCTCTCTGAGTTCACCCGTGTGCTCTTCCACATGTTCTTTGCTTTTGTGTTTAGTCGCTCAGTCGTGTCCGACTCTTTGTCACCCCATGGACTGTAGCCCGCCAGGCTCCTCTGTCCATGGGGGTTCCCCAGGCAAGAATACTGGAATGGGTTTCCAAGCCCTCCTCCAGGGGTTCTTCCCAACCTAGGGATCTAACCCAGGTCTCCCACATTGTGTGCAGATTCTTTACCAGCTGAGCCACCAGGGAAGCCATGAATCTCTCCAGGGGATCTTTCCAACCCAGGAGTCGAACCCAGGTCTCCTGCATTGCAGGGAAATTCTTTACCAGCTGAGCTACTAGCGAAGACCCTCTTTGCTTCTAATAAACCCTTTATCTGTTTCACAGTCTTGGGAATTTTTGCTGAATTCTTTCTTCAAAGAAGACAAGCACTGAGGTCTTGCTTCCAGTGGACTTGCCTCCCAAATCATAATGAAACCCAGACTGCTGGGCCCTACCTGGACCCCACCTTCCCCTCCAGCCTTGTGTCACAACCCTTTCTCCTACTGGTTATGCTGTGGCCAGTTGGCTACTTTTTATATCCTTGGCTCGGGGCCCAAACACGTTCTACCCCTTATACCTGGAATGCTACTGCCTCTGACTGTTCTTGGGCTTTGTTTTCTCTTCCTTTCAGTTCAGTTCAGTCGCTTAGTCATGTCTGACCCTTGTGACCCCATTTCTCTTCCTTTAGATCTCAACTGAAATGTGTCACCTTCGCAGGTAGGTTTTCTGACCCCTCCTTCATTAAAATTTATAATTTGTTAGTCCTTTATTTTGTGATGTGTTTACCTGTGTTCGTGGCACCCTATCACCTCTGGAGAGTAGGTTCCATGGTGGCAAGAAGGTGGCTATCATCACGCTGCCCAGAATCTGGATGGTGCTTAGTAAACACTTGTGGAATAAATGCATGAATTTAAACATATGGGTGAAATGAAGCATTATGTTGGTTACTTATATTATTAATCATTATGTCCCACTGTCTTCTTTTCTGTAGGATTCCTGGTTAATTGTCCTGATACTTTTCGTTTATACGCATAGTATTTAAGTATTGATGGTTTAGTCACTAAGTCGTGTCCAACTCTTGCAACCCCATGGACTGCAGCCTATCAGGCTCCTCAGTCTATGGATTTCCCAGGCAAGAATACTGGAGTGGGTTGCCATTTCCTTCTCCAGGGGATCTTCCCAACCCAGGGATCGAACCCAGGTTTCCTGCATTGCAGGCACTCTCCTGCATTTCAGGTGGATTTTTTTTTTTTTTACCGACTAAGCCACCAAGGAAGCCCATTTTAGGTATTGAAGTTCTTCAATTAATGGTTATTGAATGGACGTGGGGATGGATGCATGCATGGATGGATAGAAAGATGGATATATACTTTTTACTTTGTGATCTCATAGATTTTTTTTCATTTTTTCATAACCAAATGACCAAGCTATATTATTTTTTAATTACTTAATTTATGGCTTCACCAAGCCTTAGTTGTGGCAGGTGAGATCTCCCTTGTGGCCTGCAGGATCCTTTGTTATGGTGTGCAGGCTCTTTGTTGGAGCACACTGGCTCCTCTCTAGTTGTGGTGTGTAGGCCCAGCAGTTGCCGCACCCAGGCTTAGTTGCCCCAAGGCATGTGTGATCTTAGTTCCCGACCAAGGATTGAACCTGCATCCTCTGCATTGGAAGGTGAATTCTTAACCAATGGACCACGAGGGAAGTCCCCAAGCTATATTCTTTCTGTGATTGCCCCTTTTCCTTTTTGCAATATTCTATCACCTTTTGAAATGTGTCTCAAGATTGTATTCTCCTAACAGTCAAGAGATTCTTCTGTGACCCCTACTGTAGGGGCTCTACCACAATACCAGGGTTTTTTGGAAAGTATTACCTTTTATGTGTATCTGTTCCCTTCTTCCAAGGATATAAGTAGAACCAGTTGTGTAGTACAAATGCATATTGCATCTACGAGCTCTCTTAGTTTACATACAGTGGTTCAATTCAGGGTGAATGGGTCAATATAACAATTCTGAAACTGGCCTATGACACTTGAAAGCCTAAAGTCATGCAAAAATCCAGTTTCTATAATCTTGGCTCAGTCTCACAAGGATTTTTCTGTCAAGAAGGCCTCCAAGGTATTTGACATCATCATCACCTAGGATCCTGAGTTCTGATATTCCCTACCTGCTGGGGCATTTGTCACTGATCCTCCAGGCTCACAAATGGTGGTTCTTTGAATTCTCTGTGTTACTGCAGGGAAAAGCCTCTGGGTTTCTTGAGGGTCCCACCACCATTCCTCTTTCTTTCTTTATCCCCTGCTGTTACCATTTTCTTCATATCCGTTTCCTCACATGGTAACAAATCAAGCAAAGCAAAATACCATTCCTAGAAACAGCTCTCCCTTGGGCGGCATGAGGCCCATTATCCCATTCAAGATCTGGTACATACGAAACAAATACATCACACCTCCACCCGACAATCGCCATGCGTTATGTAGACCTGCCATCTCTGTTATATACTGTTCGATGATTTACTATCTCTGGGTTTTTGCTCATTTGCTCCTTTTCTTTGTTACTAGGTGTCAGAATCTGTTTCTGTTTGGGCAGGCTAATACAATAGGAGTTTATTTTATACTTACAACAGCAGTCAAGGGATTAATGATTACTGGGCAAGAGGAGAAAAGGTTTCCTCCACATAGTGATTCAGGAGCTCAGGCTCATAGAGGCTCTGACGCGGTAAACATGTAGCTGCTAAGACTAGTCTAGGATGTAAACATCCATCAGGCAGGAGAAGAAAGACCATGGACATCATGAGTGGGGAACTTTTATGGGGCAGACCTGGCAGTGAATATATCACTTGAGCTTATATCCTCTTGGCCAGAACTCAATCATGTGACCACAGTTAACTGTCAGGGAAGCTGAGAAGTGTGCCCTAGTTATCTGCCCAGAAGAAAGAGAAAATGAGTTTGGGGCAGTAGCTAGCATAACTCTGCCACCCAAAGTTGGCTGTTTTTACATAATTGCCTTGTTTAATCCTCACAATAGCAAAGAAATCTGATCATCACTATCATCAGTGAAGACACTGAGACTCAAGACATAAACTGCAAGAGAACATGCCACTGTTACCGTTAATGTGTTGTAGGATCTAGATTTGAACTTAGATCTATGTGGTTCCACCTCAGTTTTCTTCTCAGGAATTACAGTTCTTCTCTAAGAAAAAGATCCCACTCTGGCTGTCATTGAAATTGCCACGAGAGCTGTAATGGAGTGTAATCTCCCCCCGCCATTGGCTTCATTGGATAGATAGACAGGAGTTACATTTGCCGTCTTGGTTTGGAAGTTCTTATCTACCTACCCTACCTCCTATATCCCCAGATGTCATCTCTGTAAATACATTGACTTTATTCCTTCAAAGAGTCTGTCTGGCTACTTTATTTGATCTCCATGAATGAGATTTTTGGTACATGATTATGATTAACCCAAACCTTCCAAGCTCTATTAATCTAATGCTATTTTATCAAACAATAAGTTCACCTAGTGACCATATCCTTTAAAATTCAATACCTTTGTGTGTTCTACATCCATTTGTGTATCCTATACTGTTTACCCCTGGAAACCAAATTTTAAAAATTGAGTTTTTATCAGTGTCACTAAAAGCTACATGAAGTATTTGAAAATAGATCAAATATAATACAGTGCCCACACCAATAGAGAGAAAGCCCAACTTTCATATAATGTGCACATTTGATAAATACATACACACACACACAAACATATACTACAAACACAAAGCTAAATTGGAATGCTTTTAAACATATCATTTAGACCTTAAAGTGCTGTTAATGAGGGTTTTTTTTTTATTTTTTTAAAAAATACGTTTGACTATATTTAGAACTCCTCAAAGGAAGTATGAGTTTTATGACCTGACCACTAGGTGGATTGCTCATTAAGAGAAGTTGATTTAGATGAACTAGCTTCAGTTAAACCATCTGTAGACCTAAGCATTATCTTGTATGAAGGTGTCCCTTCTTCTGGTACCCAAACTGTAATCAGTCAGTCACCCTCCCTAAATATGTCAGGGACCAGACTGTCTTCATGAAAGCCTGAGAACCCAGACTTTCTCTCACTAACCCATTCCAGTCTCTACATGTCTCCAGGTTTAATGCTGTTCGTGATTGACTTGGTTGACAAAGGTCAATACACCAGTAAGATGAAGTCTCCTTAGCCTCACTCTTTTGACTATAAATGACTGAAACATGACTGTTTTGGGGGCTGGGAGCACTTGTTAAATAATTAGCTGATCTCTTTTTTTGAAAGCTCAGTTGGGGCTCATGGAGAACCCAGGACTCTGTTCTCAGAACTTCTCTCTGTTTTCACCACTCCCTTTATGAGCTCAGCCACTTTCAAAGCTTTAAGCATTTCCTGTATCCTGGTTTTCACCCGACAGCTCTCAATCCAGACATATTAATTCTTGGTTTGTAAATCCAACTGCCTCTTCAACATTCGCACTTGGATATCTAAGAAGCACTTCAAAATTAACACGTCTAAAAGCAAGTTCTTTGTTTCTCAACTCATCAAACTCCGCTCCTCTTGAGTCTTCTTCCTCTTTTCAGAAAACCTTGGCTCTGCTCTTCCTTTTATTTAGGACAAGAATCTTAGAGTCATCCTTGGTTCTTCTCTTTCTCGCATGCCTTCAATTCAATCTATAAGCAAAGGCTGATGCTCTTGCCACATGTCTTCACAACTCTTTTGCCCAAGCCTCTATTGCCTTTCACTGTGATGATTTCCGTAGCCTCTTAATTGGTCTTCCTTCAGTACTTACCCCCAGAACCTCTTCCCAACACAGGAATCCCCATGATCTTCCCAATGTGTAAGGCTGACCAAGTCCTTCTCCTTCTCAAAGCCATCTACTGGCCCCTGCTTGCATGCATGTGTGCTAAGTCGCTTCAGTCATGTCCGACTCTTTGTGACTCTGTGGACTGGAGCCAACCAGGCTCCTCTGTCCACAGGATTCTCCAGGCAAGAACACTGGAGTGGGTTGCTGTGCCCTCCTCCAGGCTCCTCAGTTCAGTCCAGGTCAGTTCAGTTGCTCCGTTATGTCTGACTTTGGACTGCAGCGTGCCAGGCTTCCCTGTCCATCATCAACTCCCAGAGCTTGCTCAAACTCCTGTCCATCAAGTCAGTGATGCCATCCAACCATCTCATCCTCTGTCACCCCCTTCTCCTCCTGCCTTCAGTCTTTCCCAGCATTAGGGTCTTTTCCAGTGAGTCAGTTCTTCACATCAGATGGCCAAAGTATTGGAGTTTCAGCTTCAGCATCAGTTCTTCCAGTGAATATTCAGGACTGATTTCCTTTAGGGTTGATTGGTTTGATCTCTTTGCAGTCCAAAGTCCAGGCTCCTCGCTTACTCAAAATCCAAAGATCTTACAAAGGCCTTGAGGCTCTACATTATCTGGACCTCACTGCTTTCCTGCCCTGATCCTCTCCCACTCTTTCAATCTCACACTTCTTTTTAGTCACTCTGCCCCCTCCCTCCTTGAACACACCAGACACATGTTCACCCCAGAATTTTGCAAGGCCTGTTCCTCTACCTTTCTCCATGTGGCTTACAACCAGGCTTCTTCTGTAACCCTATCCAGATCCTACCTCTGACCTTGTCTTAGGCTCTAAGGCATCCCAGGTTGCACTCAGAGACTTGCCTCTATTGCATTGTATGTGGCTTGGGACTGTCACTCATTTGAATGATAAACTGAAGCCATCAGATGTTTTCTACCAGGACTTTGGATCTTTAGTGGGTTGGTATGTAAAAGGAGAAGAAGAGGAAGAGAAAGAACAAGGGAAGTCCCTGGCTGTTCAGTGGTTAGGCCTCGGGGCTTTCACTGACAAGGGACTGGGGTTTGATTCCTAGTCAAGGAACTAAAATCCCAGGGGCTCTGTGGTAAAGCCTAAAAAGAAGATTTTTGTTTTGAAAAAAGGAGAGGAGATAAATAAGGAACAAAAGAAGAATTAAATGGAGAAAGGGAGACAGTTGAATCTGTCCCAAGCCTATGGTGATGCCTTAAAAAAAAAAACAAAAAAACCTATAGATCAGGTTCTATAGCCTGTGTTCCCAAATTTCCCCATTTCCTACCATTTCCAAGCCTATTCACAATCTATTCCTTATGAATCACCTCATACATACTTTGAGTAAATTCCCTATTTATGATAGCTAGCCAGAAACTTTTCCTGTTGAAAATAAGTGTTGTAAATGATGAACCAAAAAGTATACATATAACTTGAAGGAAAAGCCAAGAGTGAATGTTGAAGGGTGTGAAGTTTAAATAACCCGAAGGGGCTTCATTCATGATCATGAAACTCAGACCAAGACTGTTTAGAACAGGGACAGTGCATTCAGCCCCTGCCTTTGGATAATTTCGGGAATATTATTAACAACAAACCAGTCCATCCTAAAGGAAATCAACCCTGAGTGGTCATTGGAAGGACTGATGGTGAAGTTGAAGCTCCAATATTTTGTCTACCTGATGCAAACAGCCGACTCATTGGAAAAGACCCTGATGCTGGGAAAGATTGAGGGCAAGAGGAGAAGGGGATGACAGAGGACAAGATGGTTGGATACCATCACCGATCAAGGGACATGAGTTTGAGCAAGCTCTAGGAGATGGTGAAGGACAGGGAAGCCTGTTGTGCTGCAGTGCATGGGGTCGCAGAGTCGAATACGACTGAGTGAACAGCAACAACAGCAATTAACAACAGTGAGGCCAGGTAAAAATCCAGACCAATGACCTGCTCAGAAGCAAGAAAAATGTAAGCGGAAAAGAATAGAACCAGATACCAGATAACTTTGTTCAGGTGCTTGTCCCCCAGCACAGATGTGGAGGGAGAGAGAGATCTCCTGGGAACTGTTCCCAAGCCTCTCTCCTGAACCTTCACTGTGTCATCTCCTCTGCTGGGGGCAGAAGGATTTGAAGTGCCCTGTGTGCAAGAACTTAGGCAAAGAAAGCCAGCAAGTATATTTCACTTCAGTGCTGCTCTCCTGCTGGTCGCTGCCGCTTTTGCCATTACAGCCCTTGATTATCTAAAATGTTCTTTTTTGTCTTCACAGCTTAGACTAGGTCACCGCTCTTCACCATCCCCCCAAACTCTCACGGGTTACTTATTCCCTGCTCCACGGTGCCTTGAATAGATCTTTGTCTACAGCAGCCCTCATCCCACGGAAGAATGAAAAGAGCCTAGTGTAGAGTCAGAAAGTTCTGGCTTCAAATCTCAGCCTGGTGGCATGTTGTTTGGATATCTTTGGGGGTTACTCTCTGAGCCTCATTTTTTAGCAAAATGGATAAAATCATAGAGCTTATTTTCCAGAATTAGAAATTAAATAATTTGTTGTAGAAATCACCAAACACAGACCTACATCATAAAAGAAATGAAATAGATGCTTAATCATAATTAGCCTCCTCTTCTTACTTGTTTACATATGAAATGGAAACATTGATGGGGTTAAGGGAGCTGCCTTGTTGGAATCCTGCTCATTGTGTGACCTCCGACCAGTCATTGAACTCTCTGGAGCCTCAGTTTTCTTATCTGTAAAACAAGGATAAAAGTAATTTTCACTCCAGAGGATTGTTGTAAGGGTGAAATGGGTTTAATCTTGTAAAGCACTTGGAACTTACAGTAAGATCTCAATAAATAATAATACTGAACATTTGTTGGTATGAGTAAGTTTTAGGTATTATCAGGGATTTCCCAAATAGACTGTGAACTCCTTGATGACAGGGACCAGTAATATTGATCTTCATCTTCTAGGACTTAGCAGACCATCTAGTTATCAATGAGAAATTGCTTAGTAAATGAATGAATCAATTGCTGGGTGATGAGCATTGGTACCCAGTGGGCCTCAGGCTTGGTGCACCAAGAGAAATCCTGCTTCCTTTCCGGACCCCACCCCTACGTTACCCCTCCTGCCCATACAAAAGAAACACAATAACTCACACTATGTGTGTGTGTGCACGTGTGTGCATGTGTGCGCACACACGCCCAGTCATATCTGACTCTCTACAACCCCATGGATTGTAGTCCACCAGATTCCTCTGTCCATGAAATTCTCCAGGCAGGAATACTGAAATGGGTTGCCATTTCCTACTTCAAGGGATCTTCCCAATCCAAGGACGGAACCCACGTCTCTTGCCTCTCCTGAATTGGCAGGCAGATTCTTTTCCACCGCACCACCGGGGAAGCCCTATGACAAAGACATAAACATGCTGAGGACTAAATTAAATGCGGGATGAAATCAGGACGATGACATCACAAGTAACCCCTAAAAGGAAAAAATGTCATGCTCGTTCCACTCACTCTCTGGCAAAATGAACTGTGATTTACTCCCACAAATTACCAACTGTAAAATATTTACAACTAATTCCTTCTACCTTCCAGGGTGGCAGTGGCAAAGGGAGGCAGGCTGTTTAGGCAGTAAATGCGGAATGCAATTTCCATGTCAGTGGCCCTGTTTCCTGCAGCAACCTCAGGCGACAGCATCATTTATATCTTCCACGTACACAATCTTTTCTGCATGTGCATGAGTCTCAATTACAGGCAGTTGAGGTTTGTGTGGTAGGCATTATGCATTTATGAGCCAGAGCAAACATTAACTGGTGCTAGTAATTCATTTCAGGGTAGAGGAAGAGAGGGGAGGGAGCAACTGGGCATGGTGCTGGTACCCTGGCAGTGGGTCACAGTTCTGGGAGGTAAAAATTGGCGGAGAACTGGGGGACAAATGCCCTGTCCCTTTGGAGACACCTCGCAGGCTTATCTCCTGGCATGTCCATCTCCCCACACCCCCAACCTGTGAGGTCAGTGTAGAAAGGTCCCAGGGCAGTCTTGGACTTTTTCCCATCTCTGTATGTACTTTAGTGTATACCATCTGTATATGGCAACTTTTAAATGTTTCTCCAGATCTCTTCTGGACTCACTGCTTACCTGACATTTCCATCTGGATGTCTACAAAGCATCTCGAGGATAACATATCTGACGCAGAGCTCCTGATCTCCCCCGACTCCATACCCAAATCTTCTCTCAGTTTTTGTTTAGGACTGTTGACTTGAAGTCACCTTGATACCTCCCTTCCCCTAACACTCCAAATATCATCCATCTACAAAATTCTATTAGCTCTTTCTTCCAAGGATGCCCAGACTCTTCCCACTGCATCACTCCCACCACCATCTCTTATCTGGCCTGCTGCAATCACTTCCTCAGAGCTACCCAGCTTCTGTATCCCTGCTTAGTCCCTTCCAATGCATCGGGTCACGTGGTCCTGGAAGATTACAATTCAGATCATGATAAGCTAAGTCGCTTCAGTCGTGTCCGACTCTGTGTGACCCCGTAGACGGCAGCCCACCAGGCTCCCCGTCCCTGGGATTCTCCAGGCAAGAACACTGGAGTGGGTTGCCATTTCCTTCTCCAATGCAGGAAAGTGAAAAAGTGAAAGTGAAGTCGCTCAGTTGTGTCCGACTCTTAGCGACCTCATGGACTGCAGCCTACCAGGCTCCTCCATCCATGGGAGTTTCCAGGCAAGAGTACCAGAGTAGGGTGCCATTGCCTTCTCTGTCAGATCATGATACTTCTGCATAAAAAACTTCAAGGATTTAATGTCACACTTAGAATGAAATTTCATCATTGGACCTCTCTGATCTCATCTTCTGCTGTGGTCTCCAGCCCCACTGGCCTCCATCTTGACTCTGTGCACACCAAGAACACTCCTACCCCAGGACCTCTGTGCTGTTTCCTGTGCTTAGAACAGGTTTCTCCCAGAGAGCTGCATGCTTTGTTTCTTTACTTCCCATATATATATATATGGGACATTTCTACACTGGAGTGGGTAGCCTATCCCTTCTCCGGGGGATCTTCTAACCCAGGAATCGAACTGGGGTCTCCTGCATTGCAGACAGATTCTTTACCTGCTGAGCTCCCAGGGGATCTTCCCGACCCAAGGATCAAACCTGGGTGTCCTGCATTGCAGGCGGATGCTCTACCGTCTGAGCCACCAGGGAAGTCCTGTTTCTGCTCACTTACATCCAATCACATTCATCCTGCAAATAATTCTTTTCCCATCAATATTCCTTAATGCTCAAGGTTCATATGACACTCCACCTGTTCCTGGTGCCACCAGGGGCACACACATTCCTGGCAAAGACCTATTATAGCATCTGGACAGAGCAGGGTGTTAATCTTTTCTGGGAGCCTATTTTGGCATTTTCCCCAAGTTACTCAGAGTCTTATAAAGAAGACAAGGAAATACATACATGCCATATGGTGTGATGGGTCAGTGGTAGAAACAGAGCAGGCAGCTGAGTCCAGAGCAGGGAGGTGTCTCATCACGTGTGTGCTGAGTCCTGAAGGATGGTTACCACCAGGGTGGTGGAAATGAAGAAGGTCAGCATGCACATCAGGAGTATTTAGAATCTGGACACATACAAAAGAAAAAAAATGAACCCCTGAGCTTTAATCCAAAAACATTCACTTTCGTTTTCCTTTTTGTGAAAATGAATTGGAAATTAGGTGAGGGGACAGGGTACTCTTACACAGTTTGTGTATGACAAAACAATATGACCGTATGGACTGTAGCCCACCAGGCTCCTCATCCATGGGATACTCCAGGCAAGAATACTGGAGTGGGTTGCCAACTCCTTCTCCAGGGGATCTTCCCTGCCCAGGGATCAAATCTGCATCTCCTGCACTGCAAACAGACTGTTTACCACTGAGCTATCAGGGAAGCCCTTACACATTTTTTTTTTGAGGTTTTATTTTTTATTTTTTTAAAATTTTTTAACAATTTTATTTTATTTTTAAACTTTACATAATTGTATTAGTTTTGCCAAATATCAAAATGAGTCCACCACAGGTATACATGTGTTCCCCATCCTGAACCCACCTCCCTCCTCCCTCCCCATACCATCCCTCTGGGTCATCCCAGCGCTCTAGCCCCAAGCATCCAGTATCGTGCATCAAACCTGGACTGGCATCTCGTTTCATACATGATATTTTACATGTTTCAATGCTATTCTCCCAAATCTTCCCACCCTCTCCCTCTCCCACAGAGTCCATAAGACTGTTCTATACATCAGTGTCTCTTTTGCTGTCTCGTACACAAGGTTATTGTTACCATCTTTCTAAATTCCATATATATGCATTAGAATACTGTATTGGTGTTTTTCCTTCTGGCTTACTTCACTCTGTATAATAGGCTCCAGTTTCATCCACCTCATTAGAACTGATTCAAATGTGTTCTTTTTAATGGCTGAGTAATACTCCATTGTGTATATGTACCACAGCTGTCTTATCCATTCGTCTGCTGATGGACATCTAGGTTGCTGCCATGTCCTGGCTATTATAAACAGTGTTGCGATGAACATTGGGGTACACGTGTCTCTTTCCCTTCTGGTTTCCTCAGTGTGTATGCCCAGCAGTGGGATTGCTGGATCATAAGGCAGTTATATTTCCAGTTTTTTAAGGAATCTCCACACTGTTCTCCATAGTGGCTGTACTAGTTTGCATTCCCACCAACAGTGTAAGAGGGTTCCCTTTTCTCCACACCCTCTCCAGCATTTATTATTTGTAGACTTTTGGATCGCAGCCATTCTGACTGGTGTGAAATGGTACCTCATAGTGGTTTTGATTTGCATTTCTCTGATAATGAGTGATGTTGAGCATCTTTTCATGTGTTTGTTAGCCATCTGTATGTCTTCTTTGGAGAAATGTCTATTTAGTTCTTTGGCCCATTTTTTGATTGGGTCATTTATTTTTCTGGAGTTGAGCTGTAGGAGTTGCTTGCATACTTTTGAGATTAGTTGTTTGTCAGTTGCTTCATTTGCTATTATTTTCTCCCATTCTGAAGGCTGTCTTTTCACCTTGCTAATAGTTTCCTTTGATGTGCAGAAGCTTTTAAGGTTAATTAGGTCCCATTTGTTTATTTTTGCTTTTATTTCCAATATTCTGGAAGGTGGGTCATAGAGGATCTGTTGTGATGTATGTCAGAGAGTGTTTTGCCTATGTTCTCCTCTAGGAGTTTTATAGTTTCTGGTCTTACATTTAGATCTTTAATCCATTTTGAGTTTATTTTTGTGTATGGTGTTAGAAAGTGTTCTAGTTTCATTCTTTTACAAGTGGTTGACCAGATTTCCCAGCACCACTTGTTAAAGAGATTGTCTTTAATCCATTGTATATTCTTGCCTCCTTTGTCAAAGATAAGGTGTCCATAGGTGCGTGGGTTTATCTCTGGGCTTTCTATTTTGTTCCATTGATCTATATTTCTGTCTTTGTGCCAGTACCATACTGTCTTGATAACTGTGGCTTTGTAGTAGAGCCTGAAGTCAGGTAGGTTGATTCCTCCAGTTCCATTCTTCTTTCTCAGGATTGCTTTGGCTATTCGAGGTTTTTTGTATTTCCATACAAATTGTGAAATTATTTGTTCTAGCTCTGTGAAGAATACTGTTGGTAGCTTGATACACATAATTTGAAAGCTTGATTTGACATGAAGGCAATGTACCAGTATCTATGAAGACCTTTAGATTCAAACTCCCATGACCCAACAATCCAACTTCTGTAGGGCTTTTGTTAGGAAAATAAACAAGAACATCCAAAGAGAGGCATGTGCAGGCGTACTCACTTTAGCCTTATTTGTTGTTGTGGAAAATTGATGAAAATCCAAGACCCTGTACAGGGAAATGGCTAAGTAAACATATTTGGTTTGAATGTTGTGGTTTGCATATGCTACAGAAAGCAACATCCATTGAAAAATGGGATGTGAACTGATAAAGGACAATCTTAAGAAGTATTCTTGAGTAGAAAGCCCGCATTTTAGAATGCTACTTAGGGTGGGATGCTGTTTGTGTCAGCACACTCCCGTGTGTGTACATGCTCACCTGAAGACACCCAGCTCTGTGCAGGAGCGCTAAGCTATGAGACGAATGATGCACGAGGGTCAGGAGTGGCTGCAGGCAAATGGGGAGCTCTAGGGGGTGGAAAGCATCTATCCAGAAAGGAGGCAATTGTGTTAATATTTCTCAATTCAGCCATTTGGGTCTGGACAGGGAAACATTTGATTGCCTTGGAATCAGAGTAGCGTACATATCCCAGCTCAAGGCACCCTGGTTTGCGGCTTGTTATGTGGTGGCTCAGATGGTAAAGAATCTGCCTGCAGTGCAGGAGACCTGGGTTCGATCCCCGAGTCCGGAAGATCCCCAGAGAAGGGAGTGGCTACCCACTCCAGTATTCTTGCCTGGACAATTCCATGGACAGAGGAGCCTGGTGGGCTACCGTCCACAGGGTCACAAAGAGTCAGACAGGACCAAGCAACTAATACTTTCACAAGAACATATGGGGGGCTTCCCTGGTGGCTCAGTGGTAAAGAATCTGCCTGCCAGTGCAGCAGACATGAATTTGATCCCTGGTCTAGGAAGATCCCACATGCTGTGGAACAACTAACCCCATGTGCCACAGCTACTGAGCCTGTGCTCTGGAGCTCAGGAGCCGCAACTACTGAATCCTACATGCCCTGGAGCCCAAGCTCCACAAGGAGAGGCCGCCGCAAAAAGAAGCCTGCGCACCGCAGCTAGAAAGCAGCCCCGGCCTGACACAACTAGGGAAAAGCCCGCACCACAACGAAGACCCAGACGGCCAAAAAGAAATAAATACAATTATTTAAAAACAGAAGAACTTATGGGGGAGGGATAATTAGGAAGTTTGGAATGGACATGTACACACGGCTACATTTAAAATGGACAACCATCAAGGATCTACTATATAGGACATGGAAATCTGCTCAATGTTATGTGGCAGCCTGGATGTGAGGGGAGTTGGGGAGTGAATGGATACATGTATATATATCCCCGAGTCCCTTTGCTGCACACCTGAATCTATCACAACTTTGTTAATTGTCTATTCCCCAAATCTAAATAAAAATTTTTGAAAAAGAATGTATCCAGAGAGGTTGACAAGTAAAAGGGAAGCCTGTTTCCCCAGGCAGCATACCAAGTGTGTGCTGAGCTCCAGAGTGGGACCAGAAATTCTGTAGATCAGGCAGAGTGAGTCCAAGCAGAAGATGAGATTCACAATCATCTGAGGGCAGTGCCATGCTTCGCTGGGATCTTTCAGCAAAAGCAGACTCTTACTTTGCTGGGACTATCGTGAGAGGATCTCGTAGATGCATAAAAAGAGAACAGCAAGGGAATATTTATTCCCCCTGAAAACATTCTCCAAAACTGGAGCTATCTTAACACATTGATATAATGACTGCCTGATCATGATAGATAGATATGAGAGGAAGAAGTTTGTAGGCAATTGATCAGACATGAAATGAAGGCTGTGACATTGTGTATGCCCCTCCTTGACCAGCCAGCAGCACAGATTCCACACCCTGGACCTGGATCGTCCCAAGATTCCCTCCCCCAGGTGCTAGAGCCTGGTGAGGACTCTTGAGTCCAGCCCCTGATGAGTCTGGCAAGCTGTGTAGAGCCTCAGTGAAGGAGGTTGGACTGTGGACGAGAGCAGGTATAAGCACTCAGCCTTTTCTACCTTCTCACTTTCCTGGGCGGCTCAGTGGTAAAGAATCCACCTACCAATGCAGGCGATGTGGGAGATGCAAGAGACAAGGGTTTGATCCCTGAGTTGGGAAGATCCATGGAGGAAGAAATGGCAACCCACTCCAGTATTCTTGCCTGCAAAATCCAACAGACAGAGGAGCCTGGTGGGTTATAGTCTGTGGGATCACAAAGGGTCAGACGCTACTGAGCAAATAAGCATGGACACATTAACTAGTGGTGAAGAGATGGAGGCCCACCTGCCACCAACTTAGCCCTTACTTCACCTCCCTTGTCCCACTGTGTGGATGCATGAAATGAGTATATAGAGTGTAAGAATGCAAATGTGCCGATTCAGAGGGGCCATCCATTTATTCCCTGTAATTTATTAAGTACCTATTATATACCATGCTTTATGAAAGATAGATATAATACCTAGTGAACAAGACAAAGTTCTGCCATTGGAGAGTTCAATTTCAGATAGAAAGGCATCAGAAATCATGTGGACCAATAACAAGTAAAGTGGTTAATTCCAAATCTTGACCAACGCCACAAAGTGTGGAGAAGAAGAGAAAGCAGAACAATGGGATAGAAAGTGACTTGGAGCAGGCTTGACTTTTGGTAGAATGATCAGAGAGCGCCTCTCTGAGAGATGAATTTTACGTGCTGTGTGATGTCACAAAAATTATAGCTGATGGACCAGACCTGTGTCATCCAATAGAAATTAGGTGATGATGGAATGTACTAGAGCTGTACTTCCAACACGGTAGCTATTGGCCATTTGTAGCTATTGAGCCCTTGAGATGTAGCTACTACTGTCCCTGAGAAATTAAATCTTTAATTCAATTTAATTTTAATTAATTTACATTTAAATATTTCCATGTGACTCATGGCTTTCACAATAGCCCAAAGTCATGCATTTAATGTAAGACCTGAATGATGACAAGAAGCCAACTCTCCATTCTTACTCCCATCCTTTCTGCCTCCCTCTCTCTGAACCTCCCTCCCTTTCTTCCTTCCTCTTTTCCTTTATTCTCCCTTCTCATCTTTCCAACTGGGCTCTGTCTTTTCCTTCCTTCCTTTATCTCTTCCAATTCTTGGGCAAATATTTATTGTGACCCATGTCTCAATTCTCGGAGAAGGCGATGGCACCCCACTCCAGTACTCTTGCCTGGAAAATTCCATGGACAGAGAAGCCTGGTAGGCTGCAGTCCATGGGGTCGCAAAGAGTTGGATACAACTGAGTGACTTCACTTTCACTTTTCATTTTCATGCATTGGAGAGGGAAATGGCAACCCACTCTGGTGTTCTTGCCTGGAGAATCCCAGGGACGGGGGAGCCTGGCGGGCTTCCGTCTGTGGGGTCACACAGAATCAGACACAACTGAAGTGACTTAGCAGCAGCAGCAGTAGCATGTCTCAATTCTAGGCACTAAGTGAGATGCTGAGTGATTCAGCAATATACACGAGCACCAGACTGTCTTCCTTCTTTGGAGCTTGCTGGTAAAGAATCCCCCTGAAATGCAGGAGACCTGGTCGACCTATGGGTGGCAAGATTCCCCTGGAGAAGGGAAAGGCTACCCACTCCAGTATTCTGGCCTGGAGAATTCCATGGACTGTACAGTCCATGGGGTCAAAAAGAGTCAGACACGACTGAGTGACTTTCATTTCACTTTCCTTTAGGACAGACAGACCAAACACAAGAAAATGAACACATAAACAAGATAATGTCAGATAACAAGGAGCCCTAGGAAGTGAACAAAAGAGGCCAGTGTGAAGCAGAGTGATTTAGATGGTGCCTGGGTAAGGGGATTGCTCTCTGAGTTGGGGATGTTTGAGCCAAGACTTGAATAATGAGAAGGAGCCAGTAATGGGAAAAGTAGGGGTGTGGGGGGGTGGGCGGTGGGGGAGAGAGAGAAAGAAACAGAAACACTCTGTAAGGGATGGGTGTGCATGAATATCTGATGATATAATATTACAGTCTTTGAGGCATTGTGTGTATGTTTGTGTATATCTTTCTAGGTGTGCACTGATCTTCTTTCCTATCTGTCATTTCTCCATCTGTTATATGATTGGATGGATGGGTTTGAAAATCTGTTTAGTATTTCATGCACTCCAAGCTGTGAAATCCGGTCTAAGTACAGGCCTGGTAGGGTGCACTGATTAATTAATGATTGTGCTGTGCATCATTGAAGCTAGAGATCTTGATTTGGGGATGCAACTTTATGAAGGACATATCTGAAGGACATTCGTAGAAGGTTCTTACCTGGGCAGTTTGTAGGACAGGAGGTCCTGCCATTCTGGCCAAACGTAGAGAAAAAGGGTTCCTGGGCTGCAGTCTCTCATCCCAGAGAATAGTTTCCTTCAACACTAGAGCTGGTGCCTGGCCATGTGATGAAGCACCCTCTTCCCAGCACAATTTACACCTGTCAAGTATGAATGGATGCTTCTATCTTGATCGAGTTATTTACAAATGTCCATGGCCAGGCATGAGTTGACCTGAGCAACATTTCCACCAATAAAACATCGAGTGCTCTGACTGAGCCTTATCTCTCTAGCCGATCAGGTTCCTTGCATCAACAAGGAAGAGACGTGTACAAATTATTTACAAAAACAAAGTTTGTTTTAAGGTGCACCTGAGGTAAACGTGAAATAACCTCACCGTTAGCACAAGTCCCAGGGATGGCATTCTCTGTGAATGCACAGTGAATAAACAGGGTTCATAAATAGAGCAACAGTAATTAACACTTGTACTGATCAGTTAATTCCTTCCAGGCACTGTGCTGAGCCTTCATTTGTTTGGGGGCTGCTGTAACAAAAGTACCATGGACTGGGTGGCTTAAGCATTTATTTCTTACAGTTCTGAAGGCTGGGAATTTCAAGATCAAGGTGTTGGCAGATTCACTGTCTGCTGAGGACCTGTTTCCAGGTTCAGAGAGGACTATCTTTTTACTATGTACTTACCTGGCAGAAGTAGGGAGGGAGATTTCTGGGGTCTCTTTTACAAGGGCACTAATCCTATTCATGAGAGCACCACCCTATGACCTAATCCCCTCTCAAAGGCCACACCCCCTAATTCCATCCCAATGGGTGTTAGGACTTAACATGTGATTTGGGCAGGGCACAAACACTCATTCTACTGCAGTATCATAAGCACGAGCCCTTTCGACCTGACGTGTTCTGGGATAGATCTTGCTTGGGATCCTCATCATCTGAGGAAATTGAGACTGGGGGTGGTTAAATAGGTTTCCCAAAGTCCTGTGTTTATTTTTATCATTTATTTATTTATTTGGCCACACCATGCAGCATGTGGAATCTGATTTCCCAGACCGGGGATGGAACCTACATCCCCAGCATCCCTGCATTGGAAGTGTGGAGTCTTAACCACTGGACTGCCAGGGAAGTCTCAGCCCAAAGTCCTTTAGGGTGAGGATGGCAGAGCCAGGAAGAGAGCCAGGCAGGAGGGCTAAGATGTGCATAAATAAGGGTGAGAGAGGCAGACTCAGCCGGAGCAAGCAGGGCTTGGCTCAGCTGCAGGATGCTGGTGAGAAGGAAGCAGGGCTGGCAGAATCCCCGAGGCAGTGCTGAGCTGACACACAGCTGGGAGTGCAGTGTGAGGTGCAGAGAGCTGGAATGCCGCCTTCCCGAGAGGAGCCCTCTCCTGTCACCGTCTGTTAAATCGTGAGCACACGGTGCCCGGACAGACAATGCTGACATCTCTGTAATCATCAGTTAATTGTGGCACCTGCCCTTGGAAATGCTGAGCCCCGAGGAAAGAAGCTACAATAAAACAGCTGATAGAAGTTGCTGTGTGAGGTTCTGCAGCGGGCACTCTTTGAATGTGGGTGAGTAAAGTATCAGAGAAGTACATTCTGGGTGGAGTCCCCAGTCAGGGGCAGGTGAAGTGAGCCATAATCCTGTTCCTTTAAAATCAGGAAGCATCTTGCTTTCGAATCTCTGGAGTGAGGTGGGCCACTAACGAAAAAGGAAGGATTGGAGGGAGCCTTGTGGATAAGAAGACGCTGATGGAGCTGAGGTTGTCAGTAAGCAAAGGCTTAGGTTTTAGAGCCCTGCTTCCCAACCGGTGGACTCGGGAATTATTGCACAGGACCTTCACATCCCTAGAGATACCAAACACTTAATCAATAAGTGTCAACTTAATCTAAAAACCCCATAGGCATGCACATAGCCAATTTAAAAAATGTAGATTCAGTGGTGAAGACTCTGTCACAAATTCATTTTAAGGGATTGTTGACTTCTTAGTTGCTTTTTGTCCATATGTGTTTTCTGAAATCAGGCCATATGAGCGATTCAGCTTCTGTCATATCGTGGTCTGTTGATGCTGAAGCCCAGTGGGTGAACTGGGAGAAGCCAGAGATGACAAGGAGAAATAAAAGCAAGCCTGTGATTCGTTCAGTTTGAGGCATGGGCCCTATAAACTGGCCAAGCTCTATCACTGAAGCTTCCCAAGTGCTTGGGCACCCTGGGATGGCACAGCAAATAAGATTTCTAGAAACTCCCTGGATTCTATGCCAAACAGAAGCTTTTCAGTGCTCTCAGAATGGGTCGTATTAATGCCCATTGAAGAAGTCAGTTTCTGTGAATCAAGGTCATCATATACAGATGGAAAAGACTCTGATGCTGGGAGGGATTGGGGGCAGGAGGAAAAGGGGACAACAGAGGATGAGATGGCTGGATAGCATCACCGACTCGATGGATGTGAGTTTGAGTGAACTCTGGGAGTTGGCGATGGACAGGGAGGCCTGACATGCTGCAATTCATGGGGTCACAAAGAGTCGGACACGACTGAGCGACTGAACTGAACTGATATGTATTATGGAGTCTTCCCAGGTGGCTCAGTGGCGAAGCATCCACCTGCAATGCAGGAGATGCAGGTTCGATCCCTGAATCAAGAAGATCCCCTGGAGAAGGAAATGGCAACCCACTCCAGTTTGCTTGCCTGGGAGATCCTGTGGACAGGGGAGCCTGGCAGGCTACAGTCCATGGGGTCACAGAGTCAGCCACAACTTAGCGACTAAACAACAACAACACATGTATTAGGCAACCGAATATAGGTGTTTAGATTCAGAATTTAAGCAGGACTTGTCTCCTTCACTCACTCAACACACAGATTTGTTGGCATCTACCATGTGCTACGTTACACTAGCAGTAATAACAAGGGGGAACACTGACCGATATTTGTGCTGTGCTGGGCACCTTTTCCTGTGAATGAGGAAGAGGTGTTATTACACCCATTTGACAGATGATGAAACTGAGGATCAAAGACATGAAACATGTTGCTCAAAGAGAGTTGTGGTTCAGAGATGGAACCCCAAAGTTGAACAATGGGTCACCCGCCTTTGTCAGGATGAGCACCCGCTGATGAGCTTCTGAAGAAGGTGATCATGGACCCTGGAATCAAGTCAACGCTCAGTCAATGATTCCCCTCTCTGAAACTCGTGAACCTCTGTGAATCCCAAGACGCAAGGATTGGCCTCCACAATCCAACACAGCAATAGACTGTCTTTGCTATTTTAGAAGACGAAGACTTCTTCAGGACGAGATCTCGCTCTTCATTTTCTCTCTTGATCTCGGCACAGAGTTGGCAGAAGAAGTGGCCAAATTAATGAAATGGTATTCTGTCTTTTCTTTCATAAATCCTAACATATCTGTATCTGTCTGGCCCTAACTTTGAAAGCACAAATATTCCTGAGGTCTGGGTATGCTCTTGTCTCCTACCATGGGGTTGCATGTCATTCAAACCTGGAACGCTTTCCTCTTTCTTCTCCAGTTAGTTACATTCTTTGCCTTTCCTCGCTGCCTAGGCTCCTCCTCCTCCTCCTTCCCCAACTCCTTCCCTTTCTCGTCTTTCTTTCTCTTTCTTCTCCTTTCTAATCACCTTCAGCCTTCCCTTCTCCTCTCTACCCGCTCTGCTCCCCTCTACCCACACTTTTTCTGTCAGCCCCTTCTCTCTCTTGGAGGCAGATGCAATTTTGTCTGAAAAGAGACTTCTGCCCACAACAGAGATGCTGCATCTGAACCACAGGTCACTTTACAAAAATGGGAAACTCAGACTTCCCTGGCAGTCCAGTCACTGGGAATCTGCCTGCCCATGCAGGGGACACGGGTTCGACCCCTGGTCTGGGAAGATTCCACACTCTGCTGGGCAATTAAGCCTGTGCACCTAGAGCCTGAGGTTCACAAGAGACGCCACTGCAGTGAAAAGCCCGCGCCCCACAAGTGGAAAAGGATCCCCGCTTGTTGCAACTACAGAAATTCCGTGTGCAACAATGAAGACCTAGAGCTGCCAAAAATAATAAGTAAATAAATAATTTTTTTTAAGTGGGAAATTCATGTGTGTCCCTCAAGGAACTCGTGGTCTGTTGCCAGGCAGGTATCATGCCCGCTTTATCATCACTGTATACTTGACATATTAAGCACCAGCAAAGCTGGATGTAATCAATGAGAGCATTTGTATTAGCAAAGCCCTTTCATGGTACAGGTCCAGAAACAGAAAAATCCCTGTCTTAAACCCATTTGGCAAGTTAGTTCTGAAGTCAGAGCTGTCACTCAGGATCCCTTCTTTCTCAGCTTCAGTTTGGCCCTTAGCCACATGGCCCCGGCAAAGGCTGCTTTTCTTGGGTCTTCTTTATAAGAAATGTGGTTTCCCAAGGGTTTGACTTTTCATCTTCAGGGATTTCAAGATTCCTAAAAGTTGACTTTGAAAAGCAGCATGAACTCCAACAGGATGAGGCAGAAAAGGGTCTAGCTCTGTGGTCCGGAGCAGGGTTTATTGTCTCTTGGACTCAGTTTCCACATCTCTGTAATGGGCTCAGGGATTCATATGGCACTGGTGAGCTTGAGCCAGCATAATACATGAAATTGCCTGGCTCAGTGCTGTGCAAGTAGCAGGTACCCAATTGACCCTCTAAGTTTCTTTCTTCATTGCAGAGGAGACAGCCCTGCCTCATGCCCTTGCTCTCACAACCATTCTCTTGAGTTACAGTTTATCAGGAGGGCTCAAAAAATATTGCTCATTTATGCACCATTTATCCCACTGGATAATGCATTTGGGAAAATGTGAGGTGCCTGTGTACATCTGATTCAGGCAAGCCAAAAGCAGGCTCAGCTGCTGACCCTACCAGAGAGAATGGACTCTTTACATCTTACATGGGTGATCACCTTCTCCCTCGGCATCCATGATGGTGTCCATTTGCTTCAGTTGATGATACCCCAGAGAGAGATATCAGAAATTAAACGATGGAGTTTGATCTGGCAAGAATTTCTGGGGCTTCTGGCCTGGGTTTCTGTAACTCCCAGTGGTGAGTCAGTGACTGCCTACCTTTACAACACATATAATGAGGCTCAAAATCCAGCTTTGCCACCTACCAACAGTGTGACCTTGGGCCAGTCATGTAACGTTGCTGAGCCTCTGTTGTTTGGTGAAACATTGCTAGGCAGTAACTGAGAGCTTGGGCTAATGTGCAGGATGGACCTGCGATTTGAGTTGCAGTTCCACCTCTTGTGACTTTGGACTAACAAATCAATTTCACTGAGTCTCAGTTTCCTGACCTCTAAAGTAGGGAGGATAGTAGTACCTTTTTGAGAAAGTTGTTTTAAAAATTCACAACCAATGTATTGAGAACCTACTATCTGTGAGGCACTCTTTCAGATATTAACTCATATGCGTGGGTGCTAAGTCGCTTCAATCGTTCAGAATCTGCAAACCTATGGACTGTAACCCTGCAGTTTCCTCTGTCCATGGGATTCTCCAGACAAGAATACTGGATTGGGTTACCATGACCTCCTCCAGGGGATCTTCCCAACCCAGGGATCAAACCTGTGTCTCTTACATCTCCGGCATTGGCAGGCAGGTTCTTTACCACTAGTCCCACTGGGGAAGCCTGTTAACTCAGTTCAGTTCAGTTCAGTTGCTCAGTTGTGTCCGACTCTTTGCGACCCCATGAATCGCAGCACACCAGGCCTCCCTGTCCATCACCAACTCCCGGAGTTCACTCAGACTCACGTCCATCAAGTCAGTGATGCCATCCAGCCATCTCATCCTCTGTCATCCCCTTCTCCTCCTGCCCCCAATCCCTCCCAGCATCAGAGTCTTTTCCAATGAGTCAACTCTTCTCATGAGGTGGCCAAAGTAACCTTCCCCAAATCCCTAAGAAATAGGTATTATCAATATGATGGCTTTTTTTTTTTCCAGATTATGCAATGGAGCCACAAAATATTAGATTAGTAATTTTCCCAGAGTCACAAGGGTAATAACGTTACTGAACCAATCTTAGGTCCACTCGCCCACCCAAAATAAAACTGACCTACTGACACCAGGTGCTGGTTGTGGGGAAGGAAAATGCAATGCTTATTGCACAGCAGCACACAGGGAGTCCATGACAGCTAGAGCCCAAAACACCCAAGCTCCCAGAGAGGTTTCAGGAAAGCATTTCTAAAGGCCAAGAGAGGGAGGGCCATCACAGGGTATGTGATCCGCTTGTGCACAATTCTCTGATTGATGGTAAAGTATCAGCCAATCAGATGGTGGCATCACAGGCATTAACGTTACCAGGGCTTAGGCTCTGAGAAGCCAGGGGGGCTGTGTGCTCATGGTTATCTAGTACTGATAACTAGATAACTAGTATTGATAGTTAACATCTAATTTGGTGGGAGTTTTAGCATCTGTAAAACAACTCAGGAAATGTGCATCAGTTACTATTATCTAAGGACTTCAGAGAGGAGCTAAAACAAAGGATATGAGGAGGGTCTGTCCTGGGAAGGGTCTGCTCTGTCACAGTAAGTGAATCCAGATTCGGTTCATCTGGAGTCTGTGCTTTTTAAGCACCAGGCTGTGGAGCCCAGTGTCTGAAAGTGCTTGGAGACCTCGATCTGGTGTCAGAATTTGAACTCTGAGCCTCCAAACAGCATGTACAGTAAATGGCATCTGATAACTACTGTGGGATCTCTGTTGTTAAAGCTGTTGTCCCAGATGGTGACCTGCATCCAGATAGGGCTTGTGCCCAGCCCAGTGCCCCCACCAGCAGAGCGGAGGTGGGGGAGCTTGGAGAGCGTGTTGGCTCATGTCTCATAAACATTTGGGGCTGTGAGAGCAACTGCGTGATCTTGCGGGATGATTCTCGGCTTCAGGATGGTGTGTTGATGCCGATGTCACGGCTGCTCTGGGCACCCCAGATACTGTTAACAAGCCTTTCCAAGCACAGATGCAGTGTTTCCTCACCATATGGTCCATGCTGCAGTGCAGGGTGCTTCAGACGGGAGATGACGTGGAATTCAGAAATCCTGAACCCCATGCACCAGAAACCTACTTAGAGGAGCCCTCCAAACTGCCCCAGTTCTCCTGACTTCCAAGGATCATGTTTCCATTTGTATGTCATTCATTCATTTGTCCAACAACCACACATCATTATGGGGCAGCTTCCACGCAGTAGGGACTGTGTCAAGCACGGGGGATACGCAGGTGAGTGAAACATTGCCCAAGTCTTCCAGAACCTGAGCTTAGCCACGGAGGGCATGGGAACCAACCATATTATGATGTTTGTTGTTCAGTTGCTTAGTCATGTCTGACTCTTTTGGGACCGCTGGGGCTGTAGTCCACCATGCTCCTCTGTCCCTGGGATTTTCCAGGCAAGAATACTAGAGTGGGTTGCCATTTCCTTCTCTCATTATTACATTATCCTAACCATATGATGACATTATTTTAAGCTGTGTAACACAGGAAGTTATCAGGGACCCTGGGAATTCAAAGGAGTTGAAAATCTTGGTGATGGAGTTAAAATTTATTTTTGCACATCAGTGTCTAAGCATTTTTTCTATTCAGGTGTGTGCTTAGTCACTCAGTCATGTCCGACTCTTTGTGAGTCTTTTGAACTGTAGCTTATGAGGCTTCTCTGTCCATGGAATTCTTCAGGCTAGAATCCTGGAGTGGGTTGCCATTTCCTCCTCCAGTAGATCTTCCCGACTCAGGGATCAAACCTGTGTCTCCTGTGTCTCTTCAGAAGGACTCCCCAGATAGGCAAAGGTCATGACCCACCTTCTCCTAGTGAAGGTGAAGAGACTCTGACATCCCTTCACCCTGCTTTTCTGGCAAGTGGATTGTGAACACGTGATGTAAATGTCCACCTCCAACTGGAACCTCCCTTGAATTTCAGGCTCTCGTATCCACTCCTCCATGTGAGTATCTCAGATTACAAGTCCAAAACCAGACTTGGTTTCTTCCCCTGAAACTGGCTTCTTTTCCAGTGTTCTCCACTTTGATAAACTACTACTTAATCATCAGCTCAGGCCAACAGTCTTGGAGTCTTCTATGACACTCTCGCTTCACACACATCCCACCCATCCTAAAGGACTGTTGGCCCTACTTTTTAAAGACATCCCAACTCTGAACGCTACTTCCCAGGTTGCCCTCTCTACCTGCATCCCTGTACCCTCAACTCCGACCTGCCTTCCAGCAATGGCCTCTTAGCAGGCAGTCTTCCTTCTGCTCTTGCCACATACCTGTGTGTTCTCAGCAAAGCAGCTGGAGAAAGATCTCTGAAAATGTAAAGCTTATGTTCTCCTCTTTCATGTTCTCCAGTGGTTTCTCATCACATATGGAATAAAACCAAGTGTCTTGCCAGTGGCCCATAAGAACCAGCACCCCCAAACCTCATGGTCTTTTCCTCCACACCCCCTGACCTTTTCCTTACTTCCTTAGCTTTGCTCACTCCCCTCTGGCATGACTGGTCACCTCCCCATTCCTCAAGCACATAAAGATGTGAGAGCATGGGCATGGTGAAATGTCAGATCCAGTCAAAAAGAACTTACCTAAAACCAGGAGAGAGAAGGAAAGTTGGGATGAAAAATTCCTGAGAAGGTAGAAGGAGACAATATTCAAAGCCCATGTGGGGAGGGGTTGGTCTTACATGTTAGAGAGCTGTCTCCTGTAGTTGTTTTTTTATTTTTATTTTTTTAGGAAGAGGGAGGCTCTATTTCTAGATATAGAAATAGCTGGTATCTAGAAATACCTAGATAGATAGACAGACAGACAGATATCAAGAAATATCTAGCTATTTCTATGTAAAGAAATTGCTGCTGAATTAAGGACCCAGGTGAGTAGATTGGTGAGGAGATAAGGGCTGAGAATGAGATTAGGGCAGCAAAACCTATCACAACAAAGCCTTAGAACAGGAGCCTAATGGCTTACTCATCTATTCACTCAACAGATATTTACCAAGCACCTGCTATTTGCCAGGAGCTGGGGGTAGATGTTTGCTTGGCCATTAGCTTAGGAGCCAAGAATAAGCTCACCCAGTGAGACTTTGAAAAAGTATCTTCAGGTTCTGAGTCCGGTTCCTTCTTTGTAAAAGTGAAAAGTAATAATACCTGCTCTTTTGATCAAAATAGTTATTTATGTGATACTATAGAGAACCCTCCTTTCATCGGAGGTAGCAGTTATACTGGAAGCTCTGTGGGGGGAAAGGACCTTGTCTGTTGTGTTCACTAGTATATTGCCATTTATGGATGTGAGCATTTATGGAACGAATGAATGAATATAACTGATTCAAAATCTTTTTTGGAAAGGGGGGACTGCTACTTCATTGATTTTGAGCATCTACTGGATACTTTGTTACTGGCAACAATTCCAGTATATCTCACACAACAATAGTTGTATCTTTTTTTTTTTTAATTGGAGTATAATTTCTTTACAACACTGTTAGCTTCTGAAGTGAATCAGCTACAAGTATATGTATATCCCCTCCCTCTTGGACCTTCCTCCCACCCCCATCTCACCCCTCTAGGGTCATCACAGAGCACTGAGCTGAGCTGCCTGTGCTATATAGCTGCTTCCCACTAGCTAGCTATTTTACATATAACAGTGTATATATGTCAATTCCCATCTCCCAATTCATCCCACCTTCCCCTCCCCCCACCCCATGTCCATATATCAGTCCTCTATGTCTGTGTCACTATTTCTGCCCTGGAAATAGGTTCATCTGTACCATTTTTCTAGATTCCACAAATGAGACGGTTTTCCCATATGTGCCCCAAATGCAGGAATTCTCAAATGCCTGGTGGTATCTATCTGTAACATGACAATCGAAGCCATTTAGGCATCTCTGTTCCCCACTACTCTCTCTGTTGCCTTCTCTAGCCCCCTCCTCTCATGGCTGTTTGCATGGATCACTGAGCTAGGCACACACTTACTTCCCTATATACACACTGGCTTGAAAAATAAAAGTCACTCAGTTGTGTCCAACTCTTTTCAACCCCATGCACTGTAGCCTGCCAGGCTCCTCTGTCCGTGGAATTCTCTAGGCAAGAATACTAGAGTGGGTTGCCACACCCTCCTCCAGGGGATCTTTTCAACCCAGGGATCGAACCCAGGTCTCCCGCTTTGCAGGCAGATTCTTTACCGTCTCAGCCATAAGGACTGGATACCGTTTTTTTGCATTGATCACTGAACTAGGCACACACTTACTCCCCTATATACATTGGCTTACAGGCTGGATACCATTTATCTCAGATGCTTCAGATAAAAAACTCAGGATCCACAAAGATCTTGACAGACTGCAGCAATTAGCTGAAGTGAAGGAGATGAATTTGAACGAGGTCAGTGTAAAGATAAACACTGAGCTCTATGAAGTCAACAGCAGAGACCGGATGAGAAGAAAACCCTAGCAGCTAAAAAAAAAAAAAAAAAAAAGCAACAAAATAAAAGAGCAATGTATATATACTGAGGGGCAAAATTCTGAAAAGGCCATGTATTAAAAATATCTATCTTTAGTATTTTTTGCATCAACATTTATTTAGTATTTTTATACTATGACATGAGTTTCATAATAAAATAAGAGAATCTAATTGGAATAAAAGTGGGATATCAGTATATTCCTTCACCTCCAGCTAAACTAATAGCAGCTCCCCTGATCAGGAAGTATGGTGATATGGGCTTGAATCAGAATATTCTTTTTTATTTTTCTACATCAGTTCCTTAGTTTTCATGTTGTTCAACTTTTCCATTTGGTTAAACATAAATATTTTCTCCTTATTCTTCTCTAATAATTGCTGTCCCAATGATTGTGCACCCCTGGCTTAAGCTTTTAAAATTCTGGCATTCGTTGGACACTATTCAAAGTGATTCACCTGTATTATCTTCTCTACAATCCTATAAGAGAGGGACTTTGATTAACCCTGGGCTTCCCTGGTGGCTCGGACAGTAAAGACTCTGCCTGCAATGCAGGAGATCCAAGTTCACTCCTTAGGTCAGGATGATTCCACTGGAGAAGGGAATGGCTACCCACTCCAGTATTCTTGCCTGGAGAATTCCATGGACAGAGGAGCATGGGGGGCTACCGTCCATGGAGTCACAAAGAGTCAGTCACGAGTGAGTGACTAACACTTTCACTTATTAACTCTATTTTTTGGATGAGAAAATGGAGAGTCAGAGTGGTTTGTGAAAGTGAAAGTGGCTCAGTTGTATTTGACTCTTTGCGACCCCAGGGACTATACAGTTCATGGAATTCTCCAGGCCAGAATACTGGAGTGGGTAGCCTTTCCCTTCTCCAGGGGATCTTCCCAACCCAGGGGTCAAACCCAAGTCTCCTTCATTGTAGGCAGATTCTTTACCAGCTGAGCCACAAGGGAAGCCCAAGAATACTGGTTGGTTTAGTCACTTCATCAAGGTGATAAGGGTAGTCAGAACTCTGAAATCAGACAATTGACTCCCCCAAAACTATGTTCCTTAGCACTGCCCCTCCAAGCAACATAATTAAATCTGACGAAAACCAAAGAGGCACACAAATGTGATGACGTTCAAAATACTGGGGAGATGATGTCTGTTCGAGATGAGTATGATTACTTATGGCCAGAGCTATTGCTTTGATCTGAAAACTGCTCACTGCCCAATCATTATACCCAAACGACGTCAAACTCCATGTGAATATCTCTGCATTAGACAAGAGGCACATTCCTCTTGCCTAATAAAAGTGCTTGCCGAGAAAGCTCAAAACCCAGTAGCAATTAATTATTGACAGAGCATGTGAATTAGAGATAAAAGAAAAGTCATTCTTTCTCCACACAGGCGATAGTAAATAAATTTAATTATGGTAGGGAAGCTGAGGGATCTTCGTCTGTATTAAGTTTTATTAGCTGAGACATTTAAAAGCGTGTCATCATAACAAAGAGGTCTTGTGTAATCCTAAATGTACCACTTTGGTGCAAGGCTCAGGAGTGAACAGACTTAATGGAGTACATGGTGGCAGATGCCCTGCTGTACTAACAGGTATGCAACGGGTTTATCGTCAATTAACTTTGGTCCACATATGCCTGCAGCAAATTGACTGTATAATAGGATCTTGAGCCTCATTTTCTCACTGATAGACTGGCCACATTGGTATTGGAGGACCAATAGCATCAAACTCCTTTAGTCCCTTGAAGCTCCCAAATAAGACAAGGCCACTCCAAAGGTGAACAGGGATGGAGGGATGGATTTGAGAAGCAACCTTGGGAAGGAAACCAAGAGATATGGAACCTGGTGTGGGATCTATCCGGCTTCCCCAGTGGCTCAGTGGTAAAGAATCTACCTGCAATGCAGGAAACACAGGAGATGTGGGTTCGATCCCTGGGTTGGAAATATCCCCTGGAAGAGGCCATGGCAACCCACTCCAGTATTCTTGCCTGGAGAATCCCATGGACAGAGGGGACTGATGGGCTACAGTCCAGTGGGTCACAAAGAGTCAGACACAACTGCAGTGACTGAGCACACACATGTGGGACCTATCATGGCCTTACTGAGCAAACTTGGGAGCCAAGAAGGAAGAAATCCCATGTATGAAACCAGATCTGTGCTAGATGTTGTCACACTGTAGGTCACACTATTGATATCTGTCATTCATTTCATTCTCAGCTGAACTTGAGGTAAGTTTCAGAATTTTGAAGATGAAGATAATAAGGCTCAGGGATGTGATTCAACTTGCTGAAGTCACAAAACCTGCTTGATTCCCTGTCCTTGGGCTTCCTTTTCCTCATTTGCATAAAGACGCCTTTGGACTAGATTGGACAATTGTGTGTTTAGTTGCTCAGCCATATACGACTCACTTGCTACCCCATGGACTCCCCATCAGGCTCCTCTGTCCATGGGATTTCCCAAGCAAGAATACTCAAGTGGGTTGCCATTTCCTTCTCCAGGGAATCTTCCCAACCCAGGGATTGAACTCGAGTCTCCTGCATTTCAGGCAGATTCTTTACCACTGAACCACCACGGAAACCCTTTGACTAGGTTTGTTGTTGTTCAGTCACTCGGTCATATCCGACTCTTTGCAACCCCATGGACTACAGCACACCAGGCTTCCCTGTCCTTCACCATTTCCTGGAGCTTGCTCAAACTCATGTCCATTGAGTCAGCGATACCATCCAACCATCTCATCCTCTATTGTCCCCTTCTCCTCCTGCCTTCTATCTTTCCCAGCATCAAGGTCTTTTCCAGTGAGTCCACTCTTCACATCAGGTGGCCAAAGTATTGGAGCTTCAGCTTCAGCATCAGTCCTTCAAGTGAATATTCAGGGTTGATTTCCTTTAGGATTGACTGGTTTGATCTCCTTGCAGTCCAAGGGACTCTCAAGAGTCTCCAACACCACAGTTCGAAAGCACCAATTCTTTGGTGCCCAGCCTTCCTTATATTCCAACTCTCACATCCATACGTGCTGCTGCTGCTAAGTCACTTCAGTCATGTCTGACTCTGTGCGACCCCACAGACAGCAGCCCACCAGGCTCTCCTGTCTCTGGGATCCTCCAGGCAAGAACACTGGAGTGGGTTGCCATTTCCTTCTCCAATGCATGAAAGTGAAAAGTGAAAGTGAAGTCGCTTAGTCGTGTCTGACACTTAGTGACCCCATGGACTGCAGCCCACCAGGCTCCTCCATCCATGGGATTTTCCAGGCAAGAGTACTGGAGTGGGGTGCCATCCCATAGCTTTGACTAGATGGACCCTTTTAATCTAGATTCAGTTCAGCTCAGTTCAGTCGCTCAGTTGTGTCCGACTCTTCGAGACCCCATGAATCGCAGCATGCCAGGCCTCCCTGTCCATCACCAACTCCCGGAGTTCACTCAGACTCATGTCCATCGAGTCAGTGATGCCATCCAGCCATCTCATCCTCTGTCATCCCCTTCTCCTCCTGCCCTCAATCTTTCCCAGCATCAGAGTCTTTTCCATGAGTCAGCTCTTCGCATCAGGTGGCCAAAGTATTGGAGTTTCAGCTTCAACATCAGTCCTTCCAATGAACAGTAGGGTGGTACTGGACACTATTTCAAAGCCTTTTACATTTATTTAATCTGCAGGTGGCCAGGGGTCAGCAAATGATATCTTAAAGGACCAGTTAGAAAATATGTTCAGATTTGCATGTGATATGGTCTCTGTTTGCAGTTATTCAACTCTGCCGATGTAGATGCAAAAAGCAGCCACAGACTTTACAGAAAGGAATGAATGGCCATGTTCCAATGACAATTTATTTATAAGCATTGAAATGTGAACCTACAATTTTCTTGTGCCACAAAATGTTAGTCTTATTATTTTTGTTTTTCCCCCTTCCGAACTACAGTCCATGGGGTCACAAAGAGTAGGATATGACTGAGTGACTTTCACTTTCACTTCACTTTAAAGATGAGAAGTCATTCTTACCTGTGGGCCATACAAAAACAGGAGGCAGATAGTAGTTTGCCCACCCTTAGGCTAGATCACCTTTGAGGTCTTGCTGAGCTCAAACACTTTCTGAAAGCCACTACAACAATCTATCCTTGATTTATTAAGCTTTTACACATGCCAGCTTCTGTGCTAAATGCTTTAAAAGCATTATCTCCTTTAATCCTTTTACAACCATGTGAAGTAGGTGCTATCATTATCTTTATTTCAGAGATTATAAAACTAATACACAGAGAAATTAAGAGTCCAACTAGGTTAAACATAACTGGCAAGAGATAGAGCTGCAATTTAAACGCCAGGTGTATAACATTCCCAAGAATGAATGCACAAGCTTTTTGCTGCCTTTTATGAAAATACTTTAATCAGAACTATAGTGGGACATATAGTCTAAAAAGGGCTTCACTGGTGGCTCAGATGGTAAAGAATCTGCCTGCAGTATAGAAGACCCATCTTCAATTTCTAGGGCAGAAAGATCTCCTGAAGAAGGGAATGGCTACCCACTCCAATATTTTTGCCTGGAGAATTCCATGGGCAGAGGAGCTCGGGGGTCTATAGTCCATGGGGTCGCAAAGAGTCGGACATGACTGAGCAAATAACACGTCTAAAAAGAACTTCCAAGTGTATATGAATTTTATTTGGTAGTTCTCCCCACTGAGCTGTTTATATCATATGTTTCATGGGACAAGTTCAGTTATTTCTGGATAGGAATAACCACTCTCTTGTTTTCCTCCTTCTTCTAGAAATGTGATGCCCAAGACTTTGGATGGGCAGTTAACCATGGAGAAGACGCCAAGTTACTTTGTGACAAACGAGGCTCCCAAGCGCATCCACTCCATGGCCAAGGACATCAAACTCATCGTGGTGGTGAGGAACCCTGTGACCAGGGCCATCTCTGACTACACCCAGACCCTGTCAAAGAAACCCGAGATCCCCACCTTCGAGGTGCTGGCCTTCAAAAATCGGACCCTAGGGCTGATCGACGCCTCCTGGAGTGCCATTCGAATAGGGATCTATGCTCTGCATCTGGAAAACTGGCTCCAGTATTTCCCCCTCTCTCAGATCCTCTTCGTCAGCGGTGAGCGACTCATAGTGGACCCCGCCGGGGAAATGGCCAAAGTACAGGATTTTCTAGGCCTCAAGCGTGTTGTGACTGAGAAACATTTCTATTTCAACAAAACCAAGGGGTTCCCTTGCTTAAAGAAGCCAGAAGACAGCAGTGCCCCCAGGTGCTTAGGCAAGAGCAAGGGTCGGACTCATCCTCGCATTGACCCGGATGTGATCCACAGACTGCGGAAGTTCTACAAACCCTTCAACATGATGTTTTACCAAATGACTGGTCAAGATTTCCAGTGGGAACAGGAAGAGGGTGACAAATGAGGCTCGCAATGTGGCGGCAAGGCTGGCGAGTTGCTAGGGAGGCTCCTGACCCAAGTCCTGAATCCCCCAGGGTCTGCAGCCTCAGCCTTGCTGGGGTGCCGAGTAGATCTCCTCCTTTGTCCAGTCAGGATTGCTTCCAACGCTGTTGGCTTAGGCAGAGAGATGGATCCCCTGGCATGAGCATAGGGTACCAGGCCTGCCTGGGTAGCAGCATCTGTTTGACCAGGTGGCCACCAGAATCCACTGCTAATTCTTGTCTTCTGCTGGTTAATCTACTCTGAAGACAGGATAAATAGCGGTCAAGGTCAGAGACAGTGCCATGAATGTTTGTTTAAATGATAAGAAAGAAGGGAAGGTCTACTTTGGGCAGGGGCCTCTCACTTTAATTTGAGAAGCCCGAGTTCTAGCCCCACATCTGGCAAAGGCCCCTGTTCGATCAACCTCTGCTTTGGCATTTCGCCAGAATACTAATTGTGGCTGATTGCTCCAGGACTCCTAGGGAGCAAGACCCTCCCTCTTAAGGTGTCTCAAGCCTTCTCCTTAAGGTCTCATCCCACAACCTTTGACTTCCTCACTCCTCATCTGATGAAGGCAGAGGCATGCACGTTCCTCACCAAAAAAAAAAAAAAGCTGACATCCCTGGAAGCCTTCCTTCTAAGAGCCTTCAAAGGGCAGTTGGGTCCCTCTCTTCATGAGTATCCTGGGTGGTAAAGAAGCTTAGCCTAGGCCCTCCTTAGAATCAGGCTCACAGGACTGCTCTTAGAGCAAGGGAGTGGCAGCTGAGCCCAGAGCTCTGAGGTTGGGAAAGATGAATGCCATCTCTGGGAGTGAAAAAGGAAAACCAGTCTTCTTGGTGGGAGGTCTCCATCTCTGAGACCCTCAGCAGCATGGATCTGAGATGAGCTATTGGAGGGGCTCTGTCCTTTAGGGTCCCCAGTGGGGCAGGGCCCAGAGAGCTGGCATGTCTTTTGTTATTAATAACCTTTAGCAACCCAACCCACAGGGGATTGATCACCATCTCTCTCTTTGTCCCACCATCTCCCCTTCGTGGTCATCTCATGCTTCGTTTGCTCGATTCAGAGATGGCACATATTGGGGCAGCAACAAGCAGACTGACTGCCTTTGTCAGACCCAGTGTCAGGGGGTGGGGGAGGGTAAGGGCTGCCTGCGGACACCCCCATCAAGGGCTGCTGCATCAGATGTCCCTTCGCATTAGTTTGATTCCATTAAAATGCAGCATTTGACATAAAACACTCTTCACAGATCTCCAGAACCAGGAACTGTTCTAGCAAAATTGGAAATATGTATGAGTGGGGGGAGGGAGTGAAATCTGTTCAACTGTTATTAAACTGTCATTTCTCCCGCTAACTGAAAACTGTGTTGTTATAAAGCTTAATGCAATCTGATTGATGGATTTTGATGGTGTGTTTGTATTGATTACCTCCATTCCCACCTCCACCCCCCTGAATTCTGGGAGTATCCCTTCTCTGGGATAGCCAGGACGACCCAGGTTATCCACTCTGCCAGGGAATTCTATCTGCAGGGTAGGATGATTCTTGAAACAGCACAAAGGAAGCAGTTCCTATAAAGGGTGCGGTGTCCTCCCCTCTTAACCCATCCTGCCAAGGAACAGACTGATGTGCAAGATTCAGAAACAATCTGACAGTTTTTTTCCAGATTAAAAAAATAGTTATTGAGTTGAAGGCAGCATATATCCCTTTACTACCAAAGTAAAAAAGGGTTTCCCTGATGGCTCAGCGGTAAAGAATCTGCCTGCCATGCCGGAGAGGCAGGTTCCATCCCTGGGTCGGGAAGATGCCCTGGAGAAGAGAATGGCTACCCACTCAAGTATTCTTGCCTGAAAAATTCTATGGACAGAGAAGCCCAGTGGGCTACAGTCCATGGGATCACAAGAGTCAGACATGACTTAGTGACTAAACCACCAAAGTAAACGAAGATACAAATAAAACTGTGCCACACGTACACATTCACACCTGTTTGAAAGAAGACAGGGCCTGCTTGATCAGAAGAATGTAGTGTGGGATGACTGATTTGGAGCCCTGTTTTATGAGCAAGGGCTTTCCGGGTGGCTCAGATAGTAAAGAAGCTGCCTGCAATGCAGGAGATGCAGTTTCCAGTCCCTGGGTCAGGAAGATCCCCCTGCAGTAGGGAATGGCAACCCACTCCAGTATTCTTGCCTGGAGAATTCCATGCACAGAGGAGCCTGGTGGGCGACAGTCCATGGGGTTGCAAAGAGTCCAATACAACTAAGTAACTAACTTCATAAGCAAAGCAAGGAGTGGCTCTGATTATGTATTAGAGGCAGCTGTGGGGGGTATTTTCAAGCTACAACGTCCTAAGGTGCACTGCAGAATTTTTAAAGGGTTGGAATCTCTCGGGTGGGGCCCAGACATCTACCCTTTCAAAAATAGTGTTATGGAAGCTGGGATGGAGAATGAGGGAAGTCTCACCTGTGTATTTCTTTGTCCCTCTCATCCTCCTTCCTCCCCTGCGTTCATGCCTTTGTGGGGATCACTTCTGAATGAGGTGGTCCCTAGGATTGATGCCTTCTTTGGAGGAATAGGTCTCTTTTGGAGTTCAGTGACAACTAAGTAAGGGGCAATCTTATAACTTAGGAGGTCAAAGGAGCAGCTCATGGTAGGAAAATTTTAAAGATATTTTTCCATGAGCTAAGAATGACCAGTGGGCTTCCCCGGTGGCTCAGCAGTAAAGAATCTACCTGCCAATTCAGGAAACCCTGGATCAGGAAGATCCCCTAGAGAAGGAAATGGCAACCCACGCCCATATTCTTGCTTGGAAAGTCTCATGGAGAGAGGAGCCTTGCAGGCTACAATCCATAAGGTCACAAAGAGTCAAACATGACTGAGCCACTGTGCATGCATACACGCAAGAATGACCACTGCTCTAGCCTACTCCATCTCTTATATAGTGGATGATCACATATTAGCTCAGCCCCTCAGTCACACCACTGTCCATGTCCCACCTCCCTGGCTGTCTAGCTGTCCCTATAAACTCAGAATATCAAGCCCTTAAAGCGTTAGTCTCTCAGTTGTGCCCAATGCTTTGTGACCCCATAGACTGTAGCCCACCAGGATCCTCTGTCCATGACATTCCCAAGGCAAGAATACTGGAGTGGGTTGCCATTTCCTCCTCGAGGGGAATCTTCCCAACTCAGGGATTGAATCCAGGTCTCTCACATTGCAGGCAGGTTCTTTACTGTCTGAGCCACCAAGGAAGCCCTCAAATGCTGCTTTAAAAAGAAACTTAGTGAGTATGCATCCTCACTTAGCTAGGAAAAGCAAATCCATCTTTTAAATGGTTAGCCCATGGTTAACAAGCCATTCTGACCTGGGAAATCAAAGTAGGAAACTCTCCCTAAGTATTTATCCCTCTTGCATAGAGCAGCAGGCTAAAGTTCTCTGGAGAACTAGGGCAGAGGCCTAAGCCTTGATATTTGGAGAATTTTTGTTTTAAGCGTCTGTTTAGTGATATGGGTGAAAGCTCACGGTTCTGAAGAGAAATGCCAACTTGGCACGTTTAAGTTCTCTTTTCGGCAGTGTCTTCTCTAGCTTGATTCTTGTGACTTGGAGTGAGTCAGCAAGCCACATCCCCTTCTTTGGTGGGGAAACTTGACCAAGGAATTGCTTCCTATCCAGCAAAGCTAAGTCAGCCTATAAAAACGGTCTCAGGTTAGTGAC
This sequence comes from Bos javanicus, assembly GCF_032452875.1. Taxonomy (NCBI): domain Eukaryota; kingdom Metazoa; phylum Chordata; class Mammalia; order Artiodactyla; family Bovidae; genus Bos; species Bos javanicus. Next base: position 23,756,894 of record NC_083892.1, read on the forward strand.
ACTTCCACCCTACTTAAACATGAGCATGGCAACTCATGGGAGGCTGCATTTTGTATTTGATTTCAATAAGCAAAGCATAAATTGTATTTAACATTCTATTCCCTTCCCTTCCCTCGAACGGATGATTCACAGCTCTGGAAAGGTGGCTGTGAGTGGTTCAGAGATGAGAAAGGGAGAATCCATCCTTCCAAACAGTGCAGCTGGCATTGTTCTCATGCTCATTGCTTTTTGCCCATAATAGTTTGTACCTGAAAGGTATGAATGCCTTGACCTTTTAACTGATACCGCCCAGCTCAAAACACAACAGCAATAATAACAAAAACATTCAGTAGCCCCATTTATCTTAAGACTGTCTATGGAAGCCCTCACTTCAGAGTTGGAAGGATGTGGCCATTTGATGGGAATTCCCTGTACCAAGATGAGCCTCTCAGACCCAATTTTGGGACTTCCCAGGTGGTTGAGCAGCAGAGAATCCACCTACCAAGCAGGAAACTCAGGTTCGATCCCTGGGTTGGGAAGATCCCCTGGATTAGGAAATGGCAGCCCACTCCAGTATCCTTGCCTGGGAAATCCCATGAACAGAGGGGCCTGGTAATCTACAGTCCTTGAGGTTGCAAAAAAGTTGGATACGACTTAGCAACTAAACAAGACCCAATTTTAAGTTCTGGAAAGAGTGGTCCTTTCAGTTCCATGGTACTGGGAGTCTTCATCTGAGTTTCACATCTTTAAAACTTCAGTCCCTTGGTTCTGCCATCTAGATCTTCCTGGTCTGACCTGCCCCTTCTCGTTTGCCCATCCTCCACCTCCTTATTCACCATCCCACCCCCACAAAAAAAACTTCTGTCTCACTACTTTCAGAAGAGAGGTAGCCGGGTTTTATCCTTGCCTCTATCTTGGACAAGTAGCCTTCCCCATCTGAATTCTAGTTTTCCTATCTCAAAAATGGGCATATTGAATCCCTACTGGAATATCATCCAGAGTGACTGTGAGGGCCAAATTGAATCAATAGAGGGGAAGGTATTTGAAAAGAATAAAGTGCTTCCTAGGCAACAGTGGATAGTGATCGAAGTGATGATGATGATAATCATGAAGAAGATGGAGAATATGGAAGAGCAGGAGGAGGAAGAGAAAGGGGATTCCTGACAGCCCTTCTAGAACAACAAGTATTTCAAGGGTGTATCTTTACGTAGACCGGACAATTACAAGAATGCTAGGAGGACGAGAACCACCACAGATTTTGCCGTGAGCTGAGGTCAAAAGAAAAAGACAAAAATCCTCTATAAATAGCTCAGAACTGGCTGAATTTCAGGCAATTAATTGAGAAACCTTCTCCCTAGCCAGGTCAGGCCCCTTCTGCCATCACCCCATACCCAGATGGGGTCACCTCACTCTGGCCTTTCTCTTGCTCGTCACTCTATAAGGTTCTTTTAGATGCTACAAGACTCCTAGGCTCATTCACAAAGGGCCACACAGATCCTTTTGAGATGGAAATGGGGGTGACGTTTTCAAGCTTCCAAGCTATGAATTCTGTGCCTAGAACGCTGACTCCTAAGAGTTTACCTGGAAGATGAAGAGGGCTGAGAATCAGGGCAGGGGCTTGGGAGCAAGTCTCATAATAAAGTGGGCTTGGGAGACCTCCTTGGTTTCTTTGTGTAGCAAACTAGGGTGCTGGTGGGGGTAGATGAGCTCATGTGATTTCCAGGTTATCAAGGGGATGAGGATGTGTCATTTCCACATAGCAGAGATACTGGAAACCACTTATTTAAATTGTGAAAATACATTATTTCAAGGTAATAATAGTACATCATCCACCATCAGGGCGAAAAATAAAGGCCAAGAAAATGCATGAAATGTGAGTCCAAGAATGGAAGACGGCCAAGCATCCTGAGTGTCCCTGGATTCAGGAAACCAGTTGTGGTCCAGAGACAACCATGTTTCATTTGGATTTTATTCCACAAATATGTGTAGAGTAACCAAGGGGCGGTTGATAGCAAAGCTGACTTGCCTTGACAGGGATCCCAGCCTAGTGTGGAAGATGGATACGGGAAAAATGAAATACATCGGTTTGCATTGTTACGAGGGGGCACACGGTGCTATGGAAACATGAAGTAGGGGCAGCGGTGATAACTAAGCCAAAGCAAAGACCACCAGGTTCATGGCATCTAAGACCCTACTTGGCAGCATTTTGCCTCATCTCCAATCGTAAAACTATTCTTACGCTTTAGAGTTAGGCTAACACACTAAGAGGTAGACACTAACAAAATAAAGTGTAAAAAATACAAGATTGGATAATTAAGAAGGCTACAAGGCAGATATTGGCTAGGGTTGGGGGGCTAGGGGGAGAAAGAGAGAAGTATGCATGAGGATCATTGCTATCAAAGATAATCTTTCGGCAGAAGAAAAGTTGTGTATCTCTAAGTGACCATAACCAAGCCATTAATAGGGAACACAAGTCCTTCCAGAGACCCACCACCACCACCACCACCACCTTGGCATTGCCTAAGTCCAAGGTCAAATGGCACCCCTCTTTCCTTGGCTATTGGCTACTTGTTGATTCACATAGCAAGAAAGACTTCAAATCAGTAGAAATCCAACTTTTCCGAAAATGTGCAATAATAGTGAAAATGAAGACACACGCACTCACACATCTTAAGTTAGATACAGACTTGTCCTCTAGGTCGGGGATGACCAAGTCTTACCTTATAATGTGCAGATGGGAATTATGATGGCTTGGGAATTTAAGGGACATTCCCAAAGTTGCACATCAACGTAATGACTGCAGTAATACCACAAGACAGGCTGTCGCACTGGTGGATTGCAGCAGAGAAGGTGTCAGCACAGCCTGTCCTAAAGAAAAGCAGGGAATGTTTCAAAGCATATTTTCGTAATCTCTTCTCAAAGACCTCTCCTGGGCTTCAGCAGCTTTCCTTGAATAGCTCTGATTCCATCTAATCATTCTGGACCACTTGGAAAAGGATGATTTTAAAATGAATGACCAGTCAGTGCTCAGCCTTGAGGCCGTGAGTAGACAAGAGTTAGAACAGTCTGCGTGTTTTGGGGTCAGGAAGCTCTTCATCACAGCTTCTTTCTGGCTCTGAGTGGACCCATGACACCCTGCTGTTATGACATTTGTGGGATATACGTAGGGCTGAATGTGAGACAGAGTTCATTTGGGTTAACACCTCACTGGTCAGTCTTAAGCATCATGAACTCATTCCCCGCCCCTTGGTCCAAGATCAAACAAAGATCTAGGGATTTCCCTGGCAGCCCAGCAGTTAAGACTTCACCTTCCAGTTCATAGGGTGTGGGTTTGATCCCTGGTTGGGGAGCTAAGATCCTCCCTACCTTGGGACCAAAGAACCTAAACATAAAATAGAAGCAATATTGTAACAAGTTTGATGGCAACTTTAAGGAAAAACATGATCTGTATTCACAGTGACACCCAGAGCAGCTGATCCCTCTCTCAGCTGCCTGGCCCCAGGAAGTACTATCTAGCAGATGTCCTGGATGGCTCCTTCCTGGACAGCTTATTTCCCTAATTAATTTTTCATCCTTGGCTCTCATCTTCCAGCACCCTTATATCTCACTGTCTCTACTGAGAGAAGCCTTCCCTTACAGAGATGCCAGATTATCTATTCCATGTGCCTGGGGAACCTGGATCCTGGAGCTGCAGGACAGGTTATTCTGAGAAGAAAGGCAATAGAAAGTTAGGAAGAACCTTTAGGATTCTCTGAGAACTAGAATAAGGTAATGTGGGACTCCAGGTGCAGGCCAATAGAGAAATGTGTCTCTATTTCTGGAGAAAATCTGGAGAGAATTCTCTGGAGAGAATTTGTGGGGAATCTTGTCTTAAGTCTTCACTTTATCGATGCAAAATTAAGGAGCATCCTGTCTCACTTGGGGCTTTCCAGATGGCGTTAGTGGTAAAGAACCCACCTGCCAATGCAGGAGACATAAGAGAAAAGGGTCCATTCCCTGAGTTGGGAAGATGCCCTGGAGGAGGAAATGGGCAACCCACTCCAGTATTCTTGCCTGGAGAATCCCATGGACAGAGGATTCTGGCGGGCTATGGTCCATAGGGTTGCAGAGTCAGACATGACTGAAGCAACTCAGCACGCATGCAAGCACTGTTTGACTTAGGGTAACAGAAGAGCCACTCTCCCGACCTGGATGTACTGACTTGTAGCCCAACACACTTTCCACATCCTCACATCAGAGATTAAGGGGACCAACCAAGGGTACTAAAAGTAGCTTTGTCTAACAGATGGATCTCAGAAGTGGGTGCTTCTACAGAAATTAACAGGGAGACTTTTACAGGAAGCCAGGGTTGAGATTGTGCTTGATTCTGAATGTGCCGCCGCCTTGCCTTGTTGGAATGCAGTCCAACCTTTCTTAATGGTTTTGCCAAAGTCAGAGGCCCTACCTTCCAAGACACTAATGATGCAGGGGTGAGAGTGTTCTAGAGTTCTGCAAAGAACACACCTTTGTGTGGACCTAGACCTGCATGTGTTTGACCAGTGCACACATCTTTCCACTGCTCTTTGTCAAGTCTACATTTCATCTGTCAACCAGGAGAGGCGCCTCTGGATAAGGAGCAAGATGAAGTCCCAAGGAGACCACAGGGAATCAATTTTACCTCGAATCCACTGAATTAGTCTCAAGAGGGAAGTTTTAGGCAGTGATAGTTGTTAAAGCAAACCAAGTTGCTATATAACGCAGGGAGCTCGGCACTCTGTGATGACCTAGAAGGGGTGGGTGGGGGAAGGGAGGGAGGCTCAAGAGGCAGGGGATATATGTATAATTATGGCTGATTCACATTGCTGTATGGCAGAAACCAACACAACACTGTAAACATTAAAAACACAAAAATTTTTTAAAAACTAAAAAAAAGAAAACCAAGTAGGCTGTGAAATCCCCGCCACTTATTCCATTCCATCACTTACTTGGCAGGAATTTGTTTCATAGCTGTGCTAGCTGTTAAGAGAAAGGTTGTGAATAAGAAGTCTGGTGACCTATCCTCATGAAGCTTTAATAAGAAAAAGAGAAGTCCATCTGTCTGGAAAGATACAAAAGCCATCCAGTTAATAAGTGAGAAGGGCTAGAATGCCTTCCCAGGGGACATTAAGTTCTGGAATTTGATTATTAAGGGCCTCTGGGGCTATAGAAGATGTTGGCCATGTCCTTCCTTTAAGCTTCAACTCAAGAGAGGAGCTGGTATTAAGCTTTTGGGACATGTCTAACTTTTTTTTTTTTTTTTTTAACTTTTCCCTGCCTGGAAGAAACACAAAATATCCTGGTAGAGAAAAGAGAATGAGAAGAGCTGGAATTGCAGAATTAGGTTAGAACCAGGTTGGAAAAATGACAAATGGCAGTTCTTGAAAGGTTAAAAGCCTCTTACTTCACGTCCTGCACACCTTGAGAGTGGGTTCACCAAGGCAGAGGTGGGACAGGACAGAGGAGCCTTCACTCAGCTCTGTGCTGGATAAAAGGAGTTAGTCTTTTTTTCCCTAAAAAAATTCAAGAACCTCAATCCCCTTGGCAGACCCGCCTCTGCCATATCTTTACTAGCAACTTGATTACACCAGTGTCTGTGTAATAAAGGATATTTCCCCTTCAATGTACATGTCTTTAGGGGATGAGCTTTTGTTTCTAAGATCATGGGAACAGCCTTGGGAATGATAAAAATTTTTTTAAAACTCCAATAAATGGTATTTTTAAAAAAAAAAGTTGTGTGTGTTCTTTTTGATAACTCATGGAAAAAGCAATATTTAGCAATCACTTTGCTTCCTTCTATCCCAAGAGGAAAGAGCAAGTAACATTTGAGATGATGGCTACAGATTCCACTGTGGCTTCGACGATCAAAGGCAAGATTGTGTGATGAAGCAGGAGATAGCTTCTCTTCTGTCATTTCAGGAAGAAAAGATTTCTTCATTTTTATCCCATAGAAGGGCTTCTAAAGGGTGCTGGGGTGATGATCTGCTTCTGGGAATGCTTGGGGGAAGGGCTCTGGAAATAAGGGCTTTCATTACTCTGGCCATCCTGCTGAGAAGAAAAGAAAAAGCAAAAAAAATAAATAAAATGAAATGGGAACTGTTTATGCCACAGGCAGCACATCTGAGCACTGAGTCTAAATCATAGACTCACAGACCAGTCCTCCAGCCAGGATGAATCCCATCATCTATATATTCTGCTCTGGAGCTCTTGGCAAAGAATGCAGATGGGGGGGTCTCTATAAATTCCTGGTTTCTAATCTCAGTTTTGTTACTCATTCCTTTATTTCTCCCCGGATAACTCTTTTCCCCCAGATCCCTTGTATTTGTTTCAGAGATTTCCACTTTGTTTCAAACTTTGTAATTCCTATCTATTCCCCTCCCCTGTGTTCGATTGGTCAAGAAAGTGGATGTCATGGAGAAAGTCAAGGTCATCTTTCTCTGCTTCTTCTTGGTCTTGCCTATCTTCATCCATCAGATGGAAACAACTGTGCCTACCTCAAAGGAGAGAGTGAAGACTAAGAGATGACACAGTTAAGGGACTTAAAAGAGGGACTGGCGGAAAGAAAGAGCTCAGTAAGCCAGCTATTATTATCATTATGATAGATTTCTTATTCTAAATTATAAATTGCTAGCTATGGTATGAATCCTTATTCCTCCACCCATGACTCATGTCTTACTTTTGCCTTGAATCCCTAACTCTTTTTCCATTGTTACTGTTCAATTTTTAAAAGTGTTTTTTTTTTTTTTTTTTTGCTTTGTTAATTTCATTTATTTATTTATTTAGTTTTTTGGCGGCTCCACATGGCATGTGGGATATAGTTTCCTGACCAGGGTTTGAACCTGCACCCCCTGCAGTGGAAGCTTGGAGTCTTAACCAGTGGACCACCAGGGAAGTTCCTTGGAATTCCCAGTTCTTAACCTCTGGGATCATGTAACTTATTCATTCACCCCCCTCTTCCCTGGTCTTTACATTTAATGTCAATCTAAAACAGATGGTCCCATCATTAATTTAAAGACAAAAACATTCTGTAGCACTTTCAAGACCCCATACACCATCCCACCTTTGGAGCTGAAGTTTTGGAAAGTAGATTCTACCCTCTGCATTCTCTCACTTTCCTCTTCTCACACCCCTGACCTGAGCTCTGCTATCAGCTTCTGTTGTTGTTCAGTCGCCAAGTCGTGTCTGACTCTTTGCAACCCATAAAGAGCAAAAATAAAATTTGCAATTGCCAAATTTAGGGGGCATTTTCAACCTTTATCTACCCAACCTTTCTTTAACATTTGACACTGTTGATTACCCCTTCGTTCCATGAGCACTCCTGCTTTATCTGCCATATCATGTCTCCCAAACTTCGCCCACCTCTTTCTTTTTCTTCTTCGTAGATGCCTCCTCTCCTTTCTTTTATTCCCCATCAATAGTGGAGGTTGCTATCCTTGGTCCATTTCTCATTATGTGGACATTCTGCGTGGTCTCATTTACTCCTATGGTTTCAACTATGTCATAAGCTAGCTCCCAAACCTATGGGGCCAATGGCCATAATTATTTTGACAGACATCGTTGATAGCTTATTCAACAACTATCTAGTCCTATTTTTCTTGATAACAGAACCCTGGTTTTGTTCTGGAACGACATGACAATATACACATACAAAGTGGACCTCTTCCACAACACCAAGGAATGAACCATGACCAATATAAGCAATTATGCTCATTTAATTCCCCATTGTCAGGAGACTTGTGGCCAGTGAGAATTGAGCAGTGGACAGCTCAGGGCTTTTGAGAAATATAATCTCTAAAGATTAAAAAATAAAAAGTGGCCAGTGATAAGATAAAGAAGGATAGCAATTCATTTTTTTCTTCTTTTGACTGTTACTGTGAAAGGATGATAGATTTAGAGTTGTGGCAGCCATATTGTACCCGTGAGTACAAGCATAGCCAACATGAGGATGTTGGAGTAGGACTCAAGAAAAGAGCCTGGCTCTTTTTTGGTGTTATTGATCTACTGAATCATGCAACCCTGTAACTACCTACCTCCAAGCTTTTTGTCAAGTGACAGAAGAAACATCATTGGGGCTTGAGACACTTGTAGTTATAAATTTTTTTTTTTTTTTTTTTGCATATTCAGTTCAGTTCAGTTGTTCAGTCGTGTCTGACTCTTTGTGACTCAATGGACTGCAGCATGCCAGGCCTGCCTGTCTATCACCAACTCCCGGAGTCTACCCAAACTCATGTCCATTGAGTTGGTGATGCCATCCAACCATCTCATCCTCTGTTGTCCCTTCCTCCTCCTGCCTTCAATCTTTCCCAGCATCAGGGTCTTTTCAAATGAGTCAGCTCTTCACATCAGGTGGCCAAAGTATTGGAGTTTCAGCTTCAATATCAGTCCTTCCAATGAACACTCAGGACTGATCTCCTTTAGGATGGACTTGTTGGATCTCCTTACAGTCCAAGGGACTCTCAAGAGTCTTCTCCAACACCACCATTCAAAAGCAGCAATTCTTCTAATTCCAAGTTAGAGGAATCCTATTAAATCCCAGTCAGGATGTCAACAACCACCATTAGGGTAAACAACTCCCAAAATCTCTATCCTAAGTTAAGGACAAATATTGAGGATAGTGATAGTTAATGTATTTGAGTAATTGTATATTCATCCCTCTAAACCCATAAGCAGTGTTCAGTAGCTGATCACTCATCTGTCCATACAGCACTCCTTATTTGGTGTCATATCACTGACTTTCTATGTTTTACCTCTACACTGCTGGCTGCTTTTCAAATTTACCTTCTGGTTCCTCATTTTCCAGGGTTTAGTCTTTCTTCATCTACATTTATTCCAGATGATCTCATATATTTTCATGGTTTTAAACACCATGCCTATGCTGGTGACTCTCAATCACACACTTTTAGCCCAGATCTCTCTATTTAACTCCAGATTCTTACATCAAACAAACCCTTGACTTGCCCATTTGGGGATTACAAGAAGTGTCTCAATCATAATGCACTCAAGTCAAATTCCAGATGTTTTAACCCAGCCACCTCCGTTCCCCCAATGTCTTTCCATCTGAGTAAATGGCTTCTTTGTCTTTCCAAGCCCCAAACTTATATTCATCCTCATTTTTCTCTTCCTTCTATCCTTTGTATATACTTTAAAAGCAAGTATATCCAGAATTCAGCTGCTTCTCATCTCCTCCACTTAGGACTATCAGCTTTAGCAAATAATTGCATAAGACATATTTATACTCACAATTTACATTTCCCTTATGGTCTTCTGAGGTCTTCTCATCAGTGGTCACCCCTCCTCTAATTTAGTCCCTTTCTTATTTATAATCAGTTCTGAATCTGGAGCTATGTAAGCTGACAAGGGAAACTAATGATAACATCCTATTCCAGTAATTTGGCCACCTGAAGAGCTGACTCACTGGAAAAGACCCTGTTGATGGGAAAGACTCAAGGCAGGAGGAGAAGGGGACAATGGAGGATGAGATGGTTGGGTGGCATCACCGACTCACTGGACATAAGTTTAATCAAACTGGGGGAGATGGTGAAGGACAGGGAAGCCTGGCATGCTGCTGTCCATGGGGTCACAAAGGGCTGGACATGACTTAGCAACTGAACAACAACTAATAAACTACTCCTGCCTCTTATATTAGTCAGTCACCTCTTTTACTGGCAGTGACAGCCTGACTCAAATGAGATGAGGGACTAAGGGGAACTTACTGGCTCATTGAACCTGAGATTTCTAAAAGGTGTTGGCTTAAGGTAGAGATTCAAGGGTTGAATAATATCAGTGAGTTTCATCTTTTTCAATCCTTTCTCCTTCACTCACTCTGTTTTCTGATATTTTGCCTTCACCTTCACAGATCTCTTCTAAGAGTCTTATTCTCAGAGTCTTTTCACATTATATTACTATGACTACTTACAGTCCAACCTACATAACACTTAACAATTCCCCAGAAAACATATTTTCCTAAGAACTCCATCAAAAATGGGTCACATGGCCACTCGGGAACCAATCACTGTGACCTAGGCCCTAAAGCACTCTCCTAGCCTGGCTTAAGTCCCACCTGGGGGCCAAACAGAGCCAGCCCCTGGCCCTTATGACTTGGAAAACATAATTATTGAAAGGGGGGGAATTATTCCAAAAGGAGATGCTGGCAAGTCGATAAAATGTTTTTCATGGTTCCCTATTGGTTTCTCATTTTCATGATAGATTCCAAGTTCCTCATTAGCACATAAAGATTTTTACAGTCTGTTCCCAAACCATCCCCTCCAGTCTCCTACTCAGCAACTACTGCGTGCTCAGTGGTCCTGCCACACTGGTCTGTCATCATCCCATACAGTTTCTGCTCTACCTGTACTTGCGATAGTTTCCCTACAACAATTCTTTCTTCTCCTACAAAATAGTATTCATGCGTAAAGACCTGATGGAAATGTTCCTTCCATGAGTCCCTTGCTGAATTGGCTGTACCATCTTCTGCATTTTAAATACTCTACAATGCCATGGAGATCCCATCACTTATTTCTCTGAGCCATCATTTGGGGGGATAGGGTAGGAATGTCTCATTCAGCTCTTCTCCACTGATGCTGCATCTTAGGATTGATACAGCAAATATTGAACAAAGGGATGAATGAAGAGTGCAATGAATGAGTAAGCATGTTATTTGCTGAGGAGAGCACCAGGCAAAGAGATTTCAGTCTTCATCTGAATTCACTTGAGTGCACTTCCTGCTATATAATTATCTATTGGGGGGGTGCTTTTTTATTGGAATATAATTGCTTTACAATGCTGTGTTCATTTCTGCTGTACAATGCAGTGAATCAATTATATGTATATATACATCTCTTCCCTCTGGGACCTCCCTCCCACACCCTTCGTCCTAACTCTCTAGGTCATCACAGAACACCAAGCTGAGCTCCGTGTGCTTTACAGCAGGTTACGACTTGCTATCTATTTTACACATGGTCCTGTGCGTGCATGCTAAGTCGCTGAAGTTGTGTACCACCTTTTGTGACCCTATGGATCATAGCTCACCAGGTTTCTCTGTCCTTGGGATTCTCCAGGCAAGAATACTGGAGTGGGTTACCATGTCCTCCTCCAGGGGATCTTCCCAACTCAGGGATCGAACTCATGTCTCTTAGGTCTCCTGCATTTGCAGGCCAGTTTTTTACCACTAGTGCCACCTGAGAAGCCTGGTGTATTTACGTCACGCCTGATCTTCCAGCTCGTCTCGTCCTCCCTTTTGCCCCCTGCGTCCACATGTCCTTTCTCTACATCTCTCTTTCTGTTCCCATCCTGAAAACAGGTTTGTCTGTACCATTTTTCTAGATCCCGTGCATGTGTGTTAATATGCAATATTTGACTTTGAACAGGCCCGTTACCTTCTCTTAATCTCACTTTCCTATTGTTGCTTGTTTACCCACTGAGCATACCGCTCTCTTGTGAAGGGATGGAAAAAAGAAAGAGAAGAGCTGTGCACATCTCCACTGTGTATTTTGCCAGGTTGGGATGGGCATCTGATTTTTCCTCTGGAAAACATCATTAAGGACTCCAAAAGGTAAGGTAAACTGTCCAGACAGTTTTTATCTCTTTGGAGACAAGGCCTTGGAGACTCCAGACCTCAATCAATGTTCCTTTCAGCATGTTATCACCATGAATAAAAATCCCCACATTTATGTCTGACGAAATGCCATCTAGGTGGCTCAGTGGTAAAGAATCCACCTGCCAAAATGCAGGAGATGTGGGTCTGATCTTGGGGTCCAGAAGATCCCCTGGAGTAGGATATGGCAACCCACTCTGGTATTCTCACCTGGGAAATGCCATGGACAGAGGAGCCAGGCGGGCTCCAGTCCTTGGCTTAGCAGCTGAAAATAAGCATGAGAGGCCATCTGTTCCCTTTATTTTAAACTAGCATTCGTTGAGCACTAGGTGTCAAGTACTGTTGCCGCCACCTGGGATGCTCTTTAGCCCGATGTCTGCATGACCCATGGCATCATTCCACCAGGTCTTTGCTCAAAGATCCCTATCTTAGAAAGACCATCCCTGACCACTCCGTCTACAGTCAGAACCCCTCCGCCTTGGGGTTGTGTGCCTTTAACCTGTACTATTTTTGTACACAGTACTTCTCAGTAACTGCTGTTACATGACAGTGTGCATCACCATGATGCAGTTGATTGCTCACTCTCTGTCTCGTCCACTGGAACCTAACCCGGGGGGGGGGGGGGCGGGGCGGCGTTGAAGGTGGGCAAAGACCCTCCTGGATGTGGTCTACCACTCTGTCCTGAGCTCCTGGAAATACAGGAGCACCTTGCATACAGTAAGCACTCAAAAAATATTCACCAAGCCAATGAAGACATATCTAGCACCTCTTATAGATTGTTGCACTTAACTTTACCTAACAACCCTAAGCTCATGCATGTTCAGTCACATCCAGCTCTTTGCGACGGGCACATTCCATGGACTATAGCCCACCTGGACTGTCCATGGAATTTTCCAGGCAAGAATATTGGAATGGGTTGTCATTCTCTACTTGAAACAACCCTATAAGGTAGGTAGTCATATCGTTCCATTTTATAGATGAGGAAGCTGGAGCCTGGAGGAGTTAAGAGGTCAATTTAAGATCATGTAACTAATAGGCGGCAGTGCCAGAATCCCACCCAGGGTCCAGTTGAGCATCTTCCTCTTTGGAGAATCTCTAGGCTTCTCTAGAAAAGCCAAGATGAGATTTTACATTCAAGTTCTTAGCGCAACATTTTCCCAGGCCAACCATTCTCTGTCACCGTGTGGACTCCAGAGGAAAGAGATTTACTGAGCTATTGCTGGACCAACACAGATGAGTTATGGGGCTGACTTCTTGTCTTCGCAGGTTATAAATTGTTTTCCCATCCACGGACTCAGATTTCAGTTATGATTCCCATTCTGCAGAGAAAGAAACAAAAGATAGAGAGGTTAAGTGATCCGCCGCAGAGGAAGTTTTCCAACTCTGTCTAGTTTCCTTTTCCCAGCTTGCCTCTGCAGGCAGTGAACAGCTTATAGCCACATAGGAAGCAGGCAGGAAGAACAGGAACTTACACCAAGGCCTTCTGCCCCCCAGAACATGCAAGGCTATTGCTCATTTTTGCTAAAAAGGAACTTCCTCATACTTCTCCAACTTGCCGAGTAAGGACCATTCCATTTGCAAAATCCCTCTTTAAAAAAAAAAATGGCTATTGTATTATTATATTTCATCCAAACAAAAAGACTATTCTTCACGGTTAACCAGTGTTACTAAGGATGACCTTGAGGAAAGCCTCCCCCAGATGACCTTACTCTAGTCATCCCTCTGTCCCCTTTGCATTCTTGATCTTACAAAGTACTTTGTGTACAGAAAGAATAAACAGAGCCCCCTTCCCCAGAGGGAAATGATAACATCTTCTCCCAGGTGATCTTATTAGACCATGGGGAGATGCCTCAAACGATCTGTCACTTAGGAAAACTACTGGACTTCACTAGCTTCTTTTCAAAATTGGTTTATTTCATAAGGAACCATTCTCCTACCAGATATCATCTGCCAATACAATATACTGTTCTAGGAACAAACATAGCAGCAATATTATACTATACAAAATTTAAAATTAATAACAATAATAATAAATGACACATATAGCATGATACTAACTCGTTTAAAGATGCTTGCTCCTTGGAAGAAAAGTTATGACCACCCTAGACAGCATATTAAAAAGCAGAGACATTACTTTGCCAACCAAGATCCGTCTAGTCAAAGCTTTGGTTTTCAGTAGTCATGTATGGATGTGAGAGTTGGACTATAAAGAAAGCTGAGTGCCCAAGAATTGATGCTTTTGAACTGTGGTGTTGGAGAAGACTCTTGAGAGTCCCTTGGACTGCAAGGAGATCCAACTAGTCCATCCTAAAGGAATTCAGTCCTGAATATTCATTGGAAGGACTGATGCTGAAGCTGAAACTTCAATACTTTCGCCACCTCATGGGAAGAACTGCCTCATTTGAAAAGACCCTGATGCTGGGAGGGGTTGGGGGCAGGAAGAGAAGGGGATGACAGAGGATGAGATGGCTGGATGGCATCGCTGACTCAATGGACATGAGTTTGAGTGAACCCTGGGAGTTGGTGATGGACAGGGAAGCCTGGAGTACTGCTGTCCATGGGGTCGCAAATAGTGGGACACGACTGAGCAACTGAATTGAACTGAACTCATTTCTCATCTCATTTATTCTTTTTTTAAAATATTTTTTTTTTTTTTGGATGTGGACCAGCTTTAAAGTCTTTATTGAATTTGTTACAATATTGCTTCTGTGTTTTATGTTTTTGTTTTTTGATCACAAGGTATGTGAGATCTTACTCCCCAACCAGGTATTGAACCCACACCCTCTGCATTGGAAGGCAAATTCTTAACCACTGGACTGAGAGGAAAGTCCCTCCTATTTCATTGATTAATTTTTTTTTTTTTTTTTTGCAAGGTACAAAGTTTCATTGATTCTTAAAACAGCATTGTAAGGTAGAAATTATTGACTTCATTTTACAGGTAATACAACTGAGGTATAAAGAGTTGAAGTTATTTTTCCAGAGATACAAAACTACTGTACACAGAACTACTATTTGAGCCCAAGCTTGTCTTTCTCTAAAAACTCATATTCTTAACTGCTACATTATACCATAGTGGATATTAAAATAGGAAAAAAATATTTTAAAAGAGTTGAGTTCACATTTCAAACACAATGTTAATGCTGAAGGAAGTTAATATTGCAGCCATAATATTTTCCTGGCAAAAATAAGTCATAAGTAAATACCCAGACATAAACCCAATACATTCAGTAAAAAAGTGTCATATTTAGCTATTTTTCTAACAACTGATATCCAAGAAATGAAAATATTCAGTGAAACACAGCTAACCAAAAGTCATATGAAAGTAAAACTAAGTGATCAGGAAACCTAATACGAGGCAGAACCTTTTGGACTGACATTCACTAGACTCCTAAACAACTGATTTCTATAATATCAAAAATTGAAGAAAAGTAATAAAAAGAATATTGGGAACACGGTTTTCTTGCACATTTATCCCATGCAAATCACTCATCCTCAGACCAAATTCAGCTTGCAGAACCACTGTCTCTGGCCTACACAATTGCATTGTTTTTATACAGAATTGGAGTGCTCCTGGGAAGGGTATGTGTCCCTACTTCATCCCATTCCCCACTTGTCCTTAAAGTCTTGCATTAGCCTGTTTTATGGTATGCATCTACCTCTAAAAGTTTCAGATTAACAACATAGAGGATTTTGAAGAAGCTACAGAATGAGTCTTCTAGACCTAAACCTCCTTAATATTTTTGTGACATTTACACTTTATAATATGAGCAGAAACAGTAATAACCAGAATCTTGAGAGCATCTTCCAATTTTTTTCCAAGAGTATATTCTCACTTATCTTATTTGCTGTTCACAGTATTCCTGTAAAGCACTGGTTCTTAAACTCAAGCATGCATAAGTACCTGAAAACTTACCAAGACACGAATGTCTAGTCCACATCTCTGGAGATGCTTTTTCAGTAGTTTTCAGAAGGAGCATGAAATTCTGCATTTCTGACAAGCTTCCAGGGATATTGACACTGCAGATCCATGGACGAAACTTTTAGGAACAATCAGAAGAAAGACTTATCTCCCCCATTTCACAGATGTGGAAAGTGGTACTTACTTACAGAGAGTCTATAAAAGCCACGGAGAGTCTCTATCTGAACTGAAAACAAAAGCAACTCCTTTCCCCACTGGCTGTGAGCAGAAGGCTCCAGAAAGAGACATCCAAGCAACTTCTTTAGTAAAATGTTTAACAAAATCTTTAGTAGATTTATTTCTGTCTTCTATCTCTCTTTGCAGCCCTGGGCTAGCTGGGCAGAAAGCGGAAGAGGTGAGCTAATGGGGGGTAATGAATATTCCTACAACCTCATTAAGGAAAGATGTGTCTGGCCTAATGAGAAAACAATTTTTCTTCTCTACTCCCTCTGCTAAGGTTAAGAACTCCCAAGGTCAAATCTAAGCCATCCCCAAACGGCCTTCCTACAACTTCCCCTTGATGTTGATTAAGGATAATTCATTACAGATTCAAATGGGAGATTGGCAGGGTGGGAGTGGTGGTGGAGGGAAAGATAGGCTTACATTCCAATGAATGAAAATAGCTAATTAAGCAATTTCTAAGTGTATTTATCTCTTTAGGGGATCCATGTCTCCCTCCATTTGGGCAACTGATTTCACATCACTGTAGTATTGTGGTGCCTGATTTTTTCAAAACCACTGAAATTTTTATCCACAAAATGAGGAAGTAGTGAACTATAAAATTGCTAATTATTTTCTAGTAAATTTATTTTTAAATAACTTTAGACATCAATTACAGGCACCATTAGGCACCATTAAGCCCTGGGTGTGTTTGCTAAACAAGGGCAGTGCATTGCTGGTTCTCTTCCCATATGTATGGCCTCATCCTTCAATTTCACCCTCCCCCCAGGTTCCCCTTCCCAAGCCCTCCTCCCAGATTCCAGCATTAGTATCATGAGCTGAAATTAAACTCCATAAATAATGGCAAATGGTTTCCATTTCAAGTGTCAGTGCTCAGTCAAGCCCCAGGTATCCTAGATGAAGTTTAGGTTAGGGGAAGATTTTCATTCTAATTGTCAGTTTAGGGTGTATTTCCTGGCCCAGTGTTTCTCTACAATTGCTGTGCATTAGAATCCCGTGGAGAACTTAAACCAAAAACACCTTTGTACCAGGGCTCCACTTCAGCTCAGTTACACTGGAACCTGTAGACATATGGCTGATTCATTTTGATATTTGGTAGAAACCAACACTGGAGAAGGGAATGGAAATCCACTCCAGTATTCTTGCCTGGAGAGTGCCAGGGACGGGGAGCCTGGTGGGCTGCAGTCCATGGGGTCACAAAGAGTAGGGCACGACTGAGCAACAAACACACACACACACAGAAACCAACACAAGACTTTAAAGCAATCATCCTTCAATTAAAAATAAATAAATTTAAAGAAATGTGGAAAAAAAATGCTTTTAAACATTTATCCCAAGTGGGTCTATTGTGCAATGCGGATGACAGGACAGCCTAAACCCTCACCAACTGTAGACTCACACCTTCCAGACCAGAGAGGTAGACAGCACATTAATTTCTGCCTTCCTCCGGTCTCATTTGCATTCAGTTGACTGGAGTTTAAGATTAAATAACAAGCCTGAACCATGGTGCATTGCCTCAACTGGAACTGTGGGATCATCTCAGGTGAGTTTTGACCTGTCCATCCAATACAAGGCTTTCAGGGTTTTATACCTGTTTATATGCAGCAATCTTTTCATGGTGTATTTGAACATGCTCTGGGTTCAAACAGGCATATAGTTTAGACCCACCTTTCTTTGGCATCTTGGGCAGACCTTAAGTTTGACCTGTCAAACAAGGACAAAGAGCTGGTGTAAGGTTGCATGTGTCACTTCAAAGCAGAGTCCACACTCTGGTGTGATGTCCTTAGGTTCCTGGTTTGGCTTGGTCACTTCCTAACTGCATCATTTGGTCACTCTGGGACTCATCTTGTTTTAGTTACCCCATAAGATTGTTTGGAGGGTTAAATGAGTGAATATATGGAAAGACACTGGAGCACTGGAAGGGCTTGATCCATGGTGCGTGTGTGCATGCTAAGTCTCTTCAGTAGGGTCCAACTCTGTAATCCTGGACTGTAGCCTGCCAGGCTCCTCTGTCCATGGGATTTTCCAGCCAAGAATATTAGAGTGGGTTGCCATGCCCTCCTCCAGTGGATCTTCCCAACCCAGGGGTCAAACCCATGTGTCTTATGTCTCTTGCATTGGCAAATGCTTTACTGCTGAGCCACCAGGGAGGCCCCTCGATCCATGGTAGCATTCCTACAAAGCAGAGAGGACACTGTCTAATCCACAGTAGGTATGTTTCTCCTCATTTTTGTGTTTCCACAGAAAAAGGAATGTTTGTTTAAAGCTTCCAACCTTTCAAGAAAGGATGTAAGGAGAGCTTCCACATCTTCCTTGTTCTTCCTCATGGGAGGTAGAGTAGTAAGTGTTGAGAGCATGCCATGTGCTGAGAAGTCCTTGCCTATGGATTTAGTCACGGCTCACATGAATCTTGGATCTTGATCTCTTGGACCTGCCTGTTATTGGAGGAGGAGATAGTTCAGTTCCCCAGCATCTTTCCATTCAATCATGGAATGGAGAGCTCTGTGTCTGCTATACAGAACAACATCACCCCAAAACATCAGGAATAGAATTGGAAACCTCCACTCTAGGGTCAGTCTCAAACCATGCCCTCCCACTGTGGAGAGAAGCGGGTCAAGGTGGGACTTGGCTTTTCATAAAGCTGATGGCTAAGTTCTCACTTGACTACTAGTTTCTTTATTCTCTGTAGTCAGACCCTGGAGCAGGATTGAGCTGGGTCTTCAGTACCAGAATCCATCGTAGCCAGTGGGTTCCATTTTCCTCTTCCTTCTTGGTTTAATCCACAGGACAGAGATTTTGTAAATAGGTCCTTCCAGTTAGGACGATCAGTTCTGCTGCCTCATATACCAGTGTTTTGTTCACACATCAGAGCCTACATGGACCCCCTCCTCCCCTCCATACACAGTACATCTGCCTATGATGGCATGTTTATAAATACTCAAATCACATCCTCTTACCAAAATGGAGTACATGGAGTGGTAGACTCAAAAAGAAGTGGATTGATGTTTATTATGTATTTTGTCCCCAGTGTTCAGTTGTCACTTGGCTTCTGCTGTTTGATGCCTTGTCTACTGAATTGAATTCCCACACATTTACTCACACCTCTTAAGACATTGTATGCGGATCATCCACTATGATCTGTGAGGTCAACATGTCATCTCTTTTTGTCCCATCACCCAGACCCTGCTTCTCTCCAGACTTGTCCTCACTGCAGAAACACCAGTATTTCTTACATACAACCTCTCTTAGAAAGATCCTGGAAATTTAGTGAGACTTATCTGGGCTAGGCTGGATTGGGAATTCCTATATGTACAACTATAATGTTGAACTGGTTCTGAGCTCAGTGATGCCAGCAAGTGCTTAGAGCCAGCAAGATGATGTTGTAGAGAACTCTGCCCAGTAGAATCTGTATCCCAGGGCACAGGCTCTGGAAGGAGAGGCCTGGAAGACTAATTGATTTTTTTTTTATTGTAACATTTTCTCTCATTGTGGTTGTTATTGTCATTCAGTTGCTAAGTTGTGTCTGACTTTGCAACCCCATGGACTGAAGCATGCCAGGCTTCTCTGTCCTTCACTATCTCCCAGAGTTTGCTCGAACTCAAGTCCATTGAGTCGGTCATGTTATCCAACCATCTCAGTTTCTCCCCTTAACAGTTCCAAAATCAGTGTAATAACATTATGAGGAATTTGGGAAACAAAAGAAAATAAATCCCTTGCATGCCAACCTCTAACACAATCCATATTTTATTTTTGTGTCTTTTCTTTCCATTCTATGCTCAATATCTATGCAAGCTATTTTTACATTCACCATTATGGTTTTCTTCAAAAAGTTCTACTGGATTCCTCTTATGGGTGTGGCTTTCCTTTAGCAGTGCAAAACCAAGGAAAACCCAGTATCTGGCCTTGACTAGCTCACAAATTAGTACAAGAAACAGACATATACACAGATCATTGCAAAGTAGGGAGGTAGCTGCATGCTGCTACTGCTGCTAAGTCACTTCAGTCGTGTCCAACTCTGTGCAACCCCATAGATGGCAGCCCACCAGGCTCCCCCATCCCTGGGATTCTCCAGGCAAGAACACTGGAGTGGGTTACCATTTCCTTCTTCAGTGTATGAAAGTGAAAAGTGAAAGTGAAGTCGCTCAGTCATGTCTGACTTTTAGCAACCCCATGGACTGCAGCCTACCAGGCTCCTCCATCCATGGGATTTTCCAGGCAAGAGTACTGGAGTGGGTTGCCATTGCCTTCTCTGGTAGCTGCATGGACAGAGGTTAAATCTCATGTCTGAATATAGGTAATGAGTATAATGGCCTGATTCTTCTCTAATGCTTTAAAATCTATCAGATAGGTCTGGTGATGGAGGATCACATGGCAACCCTGTATAATGCAAAGACCTCAAACTGGGTCAATTTGTTGCAATTCTATAATCAGAGGTTTCTCAGGGGGAGACATGGTGCTCTGACAAAAAGGAACTCATTGCTAACATTTAAAAAAAAATCAGGAGTCTTCATATAAAAATCCAGATTTCTGGCTTCTTTTGAAAAGCAAATCATGCAACATCAGGCTCGCCTTCTCCTTTGGGGACATTTGTAATGAATGTGAGTGGGGGTTGCTCCATTCAGATGAGGCAAGCACTCCGGTTTGCTAGAGTCCCACCTAAGCCATCCTGTGGGGACATCTCCACTTGGCCCATGGGGACAATTGAGTCTGTGATATGGACTTCCTGGTATTTCTCATATTAGAAAGCCATGTCTTCCCAGTGGTTTTCATGGCTCATCTTCCTCTCTGTCATCATCTATTCCTGCCTTGGCTTCACTCATATTGGCCTTCTCACTGTGTATCAAGCCAGTGTGCCCCAGTGCCCTGTTCATTCTCTGTCTTTGCTCTGTCTGGGATGCTCTTCACGCTGGTAACCACGGCCTCGCTCTTCTTCCTCCTTCAAGCTCAAAGGTTGCCTTCTTACTCATGGGGGAAGGAAGCCCCATGGGGGCTTCCCTGGAGGCTCAGTGGTAAGGAACCCACCTGCCAATGCAGGAGACACAGGTTCTATCCCTGATCTGGGAAGATCCCAAGTGGCCCAGAGCAATGGAGTCTGTATGCCACAACTGTTGAGCCTGTACTCTAGATCCCGGGAACTACAATGACTGAAGCCTGTGTGCCCTGGAGCCGGCGCTCCACACCAAGAGAAATCACTGCAATAAGAAGCCTGTACATGGCAACTAGAGAAAAGCTCAGGTAGCATCTGAAGACCCAGTATAGCCAAAAACAAAACATTAAAATTTCCATGGGACTTGCTTCATTGTCCAGTGGTTAAGACTTCACCTTCCAACGAAGGGGGTGCAGGTTCAATCCTGGTTGGGGAACTAAGACCCCATGTACCTCACCGCCAAAACACCAAAACATAAAACAAACAATATCATCACAAATTCAACAAAGACTTTAAAAAAGATTCCACAACAACAACAACAACAACAAAACAAAAAAAAACCTCAAAAACAAAAAATAAAATTTCCACCATTCGCTCCATACTTTTTAACTTTCCCTACCTCTTAACATAGTATTCAGATTATTCCTGTTACATTTATTGTACATTACCCTCCCCCCGCTAGAAAGGCAGGGATAAGACTGAATGCTCAGTGACTAGAAGGTGACCTAGGGCATAGCAGTTGCTTAGTCCATGTATTTTTCTGATATTTTAATTCTGGTTAATGCACATAACATAAAATTTGTTATCCAGACTGTGTTTACACGTATAGTTCACTGGTATTAATTGCACTCATGATGTCATCCAAGAGTTATCACCCTCCATCTCTATCGCTCTTTTCAACTTGTAAAATTGAAACTCTGGGCCCATTAAATAGTAACTCCCCATCACCCACTTCCCCAAACTCTGGCAGCCACCATTCTACTTTCTGTCTCTAATGAGTTGGACTAGTCTATGTACCTCATACAAGTGGAATCACACAGTATTTTCCACATATGACTGGCTTATTTCATTTGGCATAATGTCCTCAAGGTCCCTCCATGTCACAGCACATGTAAGGATTTCCTTTTAAGCCTGGATAATATGCTGTCGCATGTATAGAACACATTTTGCTTCTCTATTCATCCATCAGTGGATTGAGGTTGCTTCTTTGTTTCAGCTCCACTCATTTATGTTGAATACATAAATGATCCTTGATTGGACCTCTGGACTTAGAAGAACTCATTTCTGATCCTGGCTTCATCTCAGGAGCTAATTGACCTTATCATCTCACCAGACCACTCTTGGTTTCCTTATTGGTAATATTGGTTGGAGGCTTACAAATTAAACACAGAAAAAAATATATGAACATTTTTATGACCTCACTCATCCCTAAAGTCTGGACCAGTTAGGAGCAGTAAAGAATATGGGGTGTGAAGGGTCCATCCTCGGCACTAACATTCACTAGGTATTTCTCCTCTACCCTTTGACATGGAAGATTCCTCAGGGGACTAGAAAAGACCCAGGAATGGACCTGCAGGGGTGACCTTTTAAGACCGAGAAGCTTTGACTAGCGAAGACTGGAAGGAGGAGTCAAGGTGTGACACAGGATGAGGTCTTATGTTCTCTGGCTGAGAAGAGACTTGCTGGGGTTTACATCTCAGGGATGTGGATGCTCAGAGCATAAGCACAGTGAAGCATAAGGGGTGGAGGTGGGGCAGTGGCTGAGATCGGTGGTCATTCCGATTGAGATGAGCCCCTTCAAGTGAGTTGACAAAGCTTGGACTTCTGCACTTTCATCTGGGCCTCTTTAGGGATATCGCTACACAGAATATAATAACGATGCCTCCTTCCCAGGGCTGCTCAGTTCAGTTCAGTCACTCAGTTGTGTCCGTCTCTTTGAGACCCCAGGGACTGCAATCCCAGGGCTGCTAATGTGTGTGAAAACATCCTTAGTTCAGTTTCCCTGTGTTGGCCGAGGTACCTAGAGGCAGATGGTAAAATCACCAATTTGATGACCTCTTTTTCTTGCACTCAGAATTTTTGAGGCTACAAAATAATCATCGTGATGAGCAGAGCCATCACTGTTTAGAGCATTTGCCAGGTCTGAGCACTTCGCTGAGTGCTCTGCACGGCAATCTCAGGCCTTTGCGAGCCTAAGAGCTCAGTCCCATTAGTTTCCCAGTTGGGACTGGCCAGTTCTACAAAAATTGGTTGTGGTGGGGAGCTGTGAAAGGCTAGAGAAGAGGCTGGTTAGGTGACCCAGGGCTGCACTGTGAAGAAATTCAGACCAGGCAAGCCCTTCCCTGCCCACCTGGGGGTGGAGGTGAATGGATGTTTACTCTCCAGGACTCAGTTCTTTCACTTTTAAAAGGGATACCATCTGGTTTCCCTCCTGGAGCTTTTGCAAGAACTGGATGCCACAGTACAGGGTTTGGGCCAAAGCACATTATCCAGAGAAGCCAGTATTCTTCTCTTTCTCTTTTTTTTTTTTTTTAACTATTTGGTGGGGTCAGGTCTTATTTGCTGCATGTGGGATCTTTGTTGCTGGCTTCTCTCTAGTTGCAGTGTCCGGGCAAAAAGCATGTGGGCTCAGTAGTTGTGGCACAGGCTTTATTTGCCCTGCAGCATGGGGGAATCTTAGCTCCCTGACCAGGAATCAAACCCACATCCCCTCCCTTGGGAGGTGGAATCTCAACCACTGGACCCTCAGGGAAGTCCGCGTTTTTCTCCTTATCTTTTTTAAGGTCTCTGTTATGGGCTAAATTGTATCCCTTTCCGATTCATATGTAGAAGTTCTAATCCCCAGGACCTCACAAGGTGAGTGAACTTGGAGATGGGATCTTTAAAGAGGTGATTAAGGTAAATGAGGTCCTAAGGGACCTAATCCACTATGACTGGTGTCCTTAAAAGGAGGTGAGATTAGGACACAGACACTCAGGGAAAAGGCAGTCTGTGGCATTTTGCCTATGGCAGCCCTGGACGATGAGCCCAGGGTGCCCTGGCAAAGAATCAGGGATGGGGAGCTTGAACAAGCAGGTTTGGTTTTCCTCTGGAGCCTCTCTCCTCGGCTCGCAGCTGGCCACTCTCCTGCTGCCTCTCTGTGGGGCTGTTTCTCTGTGTGCCTGCGTTCTTCATGTCTTCTCTTCTTAAAAGGACATTTGTTGTATTGGATTTTATTTTATTTTTTGGCTGCCCTGGGTCTGCTGCTGTGTGTGGGGTTTCTCTAGCTTTAGCGAGTGAGGGTTACTCTCCAGTTCTCACTGCGGAGGCTTCTCTTGTTGTGGAACATGGGCTCTAGATCACAGGCTCAGAGGCTGCAGGGCCTGGGGTTAGTTTCCCTGCAGCACATGGGATCTTTCCGCACAGTGGACTGAACCCGTGTCCCCTGCATTGCAAGGCAGATTCTCAACCTCTGGACCACCAGGGACGCCTTGTCATATTGGACTTTAACTTCACCACGTCTTTGAAGGCACTATCTCCAAATTCTGGGGCTTATGGGAGTAAGGACTTTAACATGGATTTTGAGGGAACATCATGTAACATATGATGGGAAGCCTGTAACATAGACTTTGCACACTGTTACAGTCTATGAGTTACATGGATTAAGTGAATTAATTGAAGCCTGGCTGGGCTCAAAAACAAGAATGGCTGAAGGGTGAAGCTAATAGACTGCTCAGTGGTCATCCCCCAATGAGAAAATTCCATGGTCTTTCACACGACCTCCCACGGATTCACTGACCATGTCTGAAATTCCGTCCTCTGTGATGAAGGCTAGAGGATGAAGGAGAGACTGGGTAATTCACCTCCTGGACAACCAGCCCTAGGACCTGGGATTCACCTGCATGATCACCTGAATGGTGCTATAGATATAACACATTTGCGTGCATGCTAGTCGCTTCAGTTGTGTCTGATTCTTTGCCACCCCAAGGACTGTAGCCCACCAGGCTCCTGTGTCCACAGGATTCTCTAGGCAAGAACACTGGAGTGGGTTGCCATGCCCTTCTCCAGGGGATCTTCGACCCAAGGATCAAACCAGGGTCTCCTGCATTGCTGGCAGATTCTTTACCATCTGAGCCACCAGGAGAGCCCATAATCCATTCAGACAAAGGAAATGTCTGACACAGGCTTCTTGAAAATTCCGTGAAATACTTATTAAAAATAAAGATTACCAGTTCCACTCCCCAATTTCCATTCTCTGAGTTTGGAGTGAAACTCGGGGATTTCCTGCTGTCTCTCTCTCTCTCTCTGCACTCATCCCTTGCCGCATCTCTCTCTCTCACTCTCCCTGTCTTTCTATTCTCTCTCTGATGTCAGGCTATTCTGCTGTGCAGCCTAGGTTTGGGTGGGAAACCAGTGGATTTTATACACCAAAACTTACAATAAGGGATGCAGGGCCACCTCATAAGCTCCCTAGGTTATACACTGAACAAGCTGTACACAGGGACCCAGAGCAGAAGCCCTGAGTATCCCACATCATCCATAGGATCACCCTCAGGTACTCATCACTTTACAGTTTGCACTGCAACTGGCCTCCATCATTTCATAGCAGGGGACAGCATGGATGAGGAAGGCAAGGCCTGACTGGGATGATGTTGGGATGAAGGGTAGATTCAATTTCGGAGGCTAGCGCTGCAGGTGTAGAGGAGTTGTGGGGTCAGGAAACAGTTCTGCTGGATGTGCTTCCAAAAACCAAGAAGTGCCCCAAGTCAGACACTATGAGATAGGAAGGAAGGAGGGGAAAAAAAATCAAGAAATCAAAATGTGATTTCTTGGGGAAAGGCAAATAAAAAGTCCTGAAATCAGGGAAATCTGGGCTCCTATCTCAATCCTGACACTTTATAAGTTTATGACACCTAATGAGTTCACCCCACACTGAACCTGAGTTTTCTCATAGTCACATCTACCTCACATATTTGTGGAGAGGATTAAATGGGATTATGTCTACAATGCTCTTATAACAGACAAGTACTTGATAATTGTCAGTTATTATAGCAATAGTCAGTATTAAGCAGACTGGGGGACGAGCTTTGGCCATTGGTCTAATCAGCAGCATGACAGAGAGCATAACCTAGAAGTCCAGTTACATGTAGTGACCAATACTCGCCCAGTGGATTGTATAATACCTGGTGCAGACAGATGCCAACAAACTGACATGGGTGGGGAGATGCTGCCTTAAAGCCCATCTCTATGCTTTGGTCCATGATAATGACTCCAGGTCCCAGTTGCCAACAATTAACGCTCATGCTGGTCAAGACTGTCTGAGATAGAGAAGGGAGAGCCTGGAGAGGGAGAAGAGATTTAATTCCATTGGGAGAGACTCTGGGAAACTGTCTTAAAATTGTCTGATCAGCTTCTTTCAAGGTTCCCCAGAAGGAAGTAGGGTTGAGTCCTTGAACCTGTCTTCATGGTCTCCAATCATGACTTCTTATAGCACTGCAGCAAATTCAAGTTTGGATTTTAGGAACATGATGCTGCCTCAGGACCCGTGCTGTTATCGTTGCTTGGAAATCACCTCCCCTACATGGCTCAGTTGGTAAAGAATCCACCAGCAATGCGGGAGACCTGGGTTTGATCTCTGGGTTGGGAAGATCCCCTGGAGAAGGGAAAGGCTACCCACTCCAGTATTCTGGCCTGGAGAATTCCATGGACTATACCCATGGAGCAGCAAAGAGTTGGACACAACTGAGCAACTTTCAGTTCACTTTCTGCATGTTTGGGTGACTTACTTTCACTTCATTCAGATCTCTGGGACTTCTGAGGTGGCCCTAGTGGTAAGAAACTTGCCTGCCAATGCAGGAGATGTAAGAGACACAGGTTTGATCCCTGGTTGGGGAAGATCCCCTGGAGGAGAGCATGACAACACACTTCAGTATTCTTGCCTGGAGAATCCCATGGGCAGAGAAGCCTGGCGGGCTACAGTCCATAGGATTGCACAGAGTCGGACATGACAAGCGACTTAGCATGCACACATTCAGGTCTCTGCACAAATGTCATCTCAAGATCTCCCATCCTCTCTGTATAAAATAGCATTCTCCCTTATATTTTGCTTTTTATAATTTTACTTGTTTATTTAATTTTGGCCATGCTGGGTCTTTGTTACCATGTATGGGCTTTTTTTTTCTTTCCAGTTTTGGCAAGTGGGGCTTGTGGTAAATGGTGTGTGGGCTTCTCATTGTGGTAGCTACTCTTGTTGCAGAGCACAGACTCTAGGGAAGCGGGTTTCAGTAGTTGTGGAAAGTGGGTTCAGGAGCTTTGAGGTCAGGGCTCCAGAGCATAGGCTCAGTTGTGGCGCATAGGCTTAATTGCTTGAATAGCTGTGGGATCTTCCTAGACCAGGGATCGAATCCATGTCTTCTGCCTTGGCAGGTGGATTCTTTACCACTGAGCCACCAAGAAAACCTGCCCCTTTATTTTATATCATTCACTCCACTTCATAAACTTATCCCTTCCTGACCCAATGGCTTTATGTCATGAACAGATGGGTTAACTGTCTCTCCCTCTAAAATGTAAAACTCATGAGGATAAGGACTTTTGTGTTCACCATTTAACCCACAGTAGCTTATTAAATGGAAATTAAGGAATGAATGAGTGAGATTCCTGCTGTTTATGTTTTGCTACCTTCCAGCCACCCACAGATTATTATTGAGTCTTACAAAAGGGATAAGGAAAGCTTTGTGTATTCTTTCAGTATGTTTCCATTCATATAGATTTATTTAGTTTATAAAAATAATTTCCTATTGCATATACTGTTTGGTAGTTCGCTTTTTCACTTACTGTATGTCATAAACTTTTTCCTGTAGCAATAAATAAAATTTTAATATAATCACAGTATATGGTTATCTGGATCCTTCATAGTTGACTCAGTCTCTTCTCAAGGAACACTTTTATTGTTTCCAGTTTTGTATCATTATAAATAAGACTGTGTCTAGATATAGATAATTCTATCTATTGCTATATAACAAATTATCCCCAATGTAGCTTAAAACTACATTTATGATCTCACAGTTTCTGTGGTCAGAAATCTGAGCATGTGCTGGGCCTCATAGACTTTAATCAAGGAACCCCTTGATTCTTTGGGGATTTGCTCTTATCTAAAGGCATGACTGCAGCCATGAAATTAAAAGACACTTACTCCTTGGAAGAAAAGTTATGACCAACCTAGATAGCATATTCAAAAGCAGAGACATTACTTTGCCAACAAAGGTCCGTCTAGTCAAGGCTATGGTTTTTCCAGTGGTCATGTATGGATGTGAGAGTTGGACTGTGAAGAAGGCTGAGCACCAAAGAATTGATGCTTTTGAACTGTGGTGTTGGAGAAGACTCTTGAGAGTCCCTTGGACTGCAAGGAGATCCAACCAGTCCATTCAGAAGGAGATCAGCCCTGGGATTTCTTTGGAAGGAATGATGCTAAAGCTGAAACTCCAGTACTTTGTCCACCTCATGCAAAGAGTTGACGCATTGGAAAAGACTCTGATGCTGGGAGGGATTGGGGACAGGAGGAGAAGGGGAAAACAGAGGATGAGATGGCTGGATGGCATCACTGACTCGATGGATGTGAGTCTGAGTGAACTCCGGGAGTTGGTGATGGACAGGGAGGCCTGGCGTGCTGAGATTCATGGGGTCGCAAAGAGTCGGACACGACTGAACAACTGAACTGAACTGAACTGAAAGGCTTGACTGGGAAGGATCCACTTCTTACAGATGCATGTGGTTGTCGGCAGGACTCTGTTCTGAACAGGTTGGTGGTCTGAGTGTCTCAGGTCCTCACCATTGGCTGGAGGCCTCCCTCAGTCCTGTTTCACACGGACCTCTGCATGGGATAGTTCATAGCCTGGTAGTTTACTTCGTCAATGCAATCAAGAAAGCAAAAGGGAGAAGGGAGTGCCAACAGGACAGACATCAGTCTTTGTAACTTTAACCACAGAAGACACAGCCCATCATTTTGTTATATTCTATTTGCTATAGAAGCAAGTGGCTAAGTGCAAGTGGCTAGAGGGGTGACACAGAGATGTAAATAGTAGAAGATAGAGTAATTCAATGTCAGAAGCTTCCTACCACAGGTTGATGTGACTATCTACACCCTTAGCTGGAGATATCTTCATCCACATACATATCGATGTACATGTTGCTTATTTGGAATGCATTTTCTAGGATACTCATTAAGTTGGATTACACGTATGTTTACTGTGGGGGTCAAGCATTATGCATGTTTCCTAAGGCTTTTGATACATAGCTCCTTGCCCATTTTCATTATTGTATGAACATGTATATTACCTCACACTCTCATCAGCAGTGGTTTTAATTCACTCCCAAGTCAATGAGTGAAACATGGTTCACAATCATTTTTTGCTTTTTGTTTGACTGCTGTGAATCCAACACTCCATGTGTTTATTAATTTTTTTTTTTCCCCCTCCTGGGAAAAGCTAGTTCATACCCTTTGCCCATTTTTCGTATCAGTAATTTCCTATCAATAATTTCTTATTGATCTATAAGAGCTCTGCATATTTAAAATGTTACATAAATGGTAATGGAATAAACCTAAACATTAAAAAAACTTAACTATCTTATTTCTATTTATAAAACCTTTCTCACAGTTTGTAATTAGTCTTTCAGTTTTATGATATTTTGATATAAGTATTTTATTTAAAAATGTTTAAGGTAATCAAATCTGTCAATATATTCTTTTATTTTTCCTTTTGAGTTACACTAAAAAGTCTTCCTATCTATGCCACATTTGGTTACCCAGAGTATCTTTCATTATTTTTAGTTTCCATTCCTTCCTTCTTTCCCTCCTTTCTTCCTTTGCTTGCAAAATTATAATGCTTTAATCCACTTATTTATTTTGTTTAATATATTCAAGCAGCCATTCAATGTTTCCTTTCTGCTTGTCTTTCTTCTGTTATCATTTGTTAAAATGTATAGTGGATGGACCATATATAGAATAAGAGTTTTCCTTCTCTTGCGAATGGAAAATGCCATATTTATCGTATGTATTCATATATATATTGATCTCGTCATGGGCCATCTCTGTTTTTTTCTTTGATCAAAGCATCCATTCTTGAACCAGTTCCATAATGCTTTAAAAAGTATATTAGTTTATTAGTATTATAATCTATACACATATTATTCATTAGCATATCTTTACATTGTTATATGTAATTATTTTTTATTTGACCATAAAGAAGGCTGAGTGCTGAAGAACTGATGCTTTTAAGACTCTTCAGAGTCCCTTGTACTGCAAGGAGATCAAACCAGTCAATCTTAAAGGTAACCAACTCTGAATATTCATTGGAAGGACTGATGCTGAAGCTGAAGCTCCAGTACTTTGGCCACCTGATGCAAAGAACTGACTCACTGGAAAAGATTGAAGGCAGGAAGAGAAGGGGATGACAGAGGATGAGAAGTTTGGATGGCATCACCGACTCAATGTACATGAGTTTGAGCAAGCTCTGGGAGATGGTGATGGACAGGGAAGCATGGTGTGCTGCAGCCCACAGGGTCACAAAGAGTCAGACATGACTGAGCGACTGAACAGCAACACATTATGTTAGTAAATTTGTTTATTAGTTTACACTTACATACATTCTTCTCACTGTTTATTAATATGTTTCTATCTGTTCCAGGAGGTTTGTTTTTAAAATTTAAAAATCACTTTGTTAAGATATGAAAAATTACTCAGATTTGGGTTGAAACTGTGTACACTCATAAGTTAGGAGAGTTAATAGTTTTAAAATATTATTCTGCCAGACAAAAACATAGTAAGTCTCAGTTTTTTCAGTCAACTTTTATGAACTCTCAGTAAATATTTGTAGCATTTTTTTTATTGATCTTGACGATTTTGTGTCCTCCTTGCAACAGTTATAACTACTATTTATATTTCTAGCATTGTAATATTGGGAAAATTACTTCCCCTTTCTGAGCTTCCTCTGCTAATGTTTGAACTGGACATGCTCAGCCCTGCCTCTCACAGATGCTGAGAGGGTTAAATGAGGTGGTAAATTTAAAACTCCCAGAGCAGTGCCCAACACACCAGGTGTTCAACTCATGATGGTAAGAGTCGGTGTTAATTTAAAAGAAACTGTAGAACAGCATTAGATAATCATGACCATGTTAGACCACAAAGAAAATTCCTCTTACACATGACAACTGTCTATGCACCTGGTACAATTAGCCCATAAATCTTTTGAAGTGAGGCCACAGGACAGCAAACATCATCCAAGTTGGAGTATTATGGTTTTAACTCTTTTTCTGTTACTGTTCAGTCCTGCTTTACACTTCCTGCCAGACCCATCCAAATACATCAAATGAAAGCTATTGGATTTCTTTTTAAAAACTTTATTTTTATTTATTTTTGGGGGCTGTACTGGGTCTTCGTTGCTGTGCAGGCTTTTCTCTAGTTGTGGAAGCAAGGACTACTCTCTAGTTGCAGTGCAAGGGCTTTTCATTGTGGGGCTTTTCTTGTTGCAGAGCATGAGCTCAGGCACATGGGATTCAGTAATCACGGCTCCTGGGATCTAGAATAAAGCCTCAATAATTGTGGCACCATGAATTAATTGCTTCGTGGCATGTGGAATCTACACAGACCCGGGATCCAACCCAGGTCTCTTGCATTGCAGGCGGATTCTTCATCACTGAGCCACCAGGGAAGCTCAAGCTATTGGATTTCTAACTGAATTGGAAATGTCTATCATGTTCTGCCATTAAGAATGATAGAGCCTGTTAAACAGAGTGAAGTCAGTCAGAAAGAGAAATACAAATATCACATATTGATGCATAAATATGGAATCTAGAAAGATGGTACTGATAAATTTATTTTCAGGGCTGCAATGGAGAAACAGACATAGAAAACAGACCTAAGGACATAGGGAGAGGGCAGGAGGGAGAAGGTGAGATGTGTGGAAAGAGTAACATGGAAATTTATAATACCATATGTAAAATAGATGGCCAATGGGAATTTGTTGTATGACTCAAGGAACTCAAACAGAGGCTCAATGACAGTCCAGAAGGGTGGGGTGGGGAGGGGATTGGAAGGGAGTTTCCAGACAGAGGGGACATGGGTGTACCTATGGCTGATTCTTAATGTATGACAGAAAACCACAAAATTCTATAAAGCAAATATCCTTCAATTAAAAAAAAAAAGTGGCCAAAAAAAAGGAGAATGACTTGGATTAAGAATGATTCATGAATATATAAACACAGAGGTAAATGGATGCTGTTTACCTCCCCACTGTCTTAGTCATTGTTATTCTAACTCTGAGATGCTGTATGAAGGCTCTTTATAGGATAGTTCTCTAGGATAGCTTTACATGATGAATATATGGGTTGACTCCAGAGTGAGTCAACCTGTATATTCATCCAGTGATTCTATAGGATGCTTCTAGATGAGCCTCTAAATGATCCTTATGTGCACCCTCCCCATAGTACCATTTTTGAAGGCTAATGTGAAATTTCCACTGGGAGCTCCTCCAGCCTATTGTCGAAGATGACCTTTGGCAGATAGAAAAACGAGAGAGGAGAAATGGAGGGTTAACAGAGGGGTTTGGAGGAAGAGGAAGGGGGAAAAAGGAGGCATACGAGTGAGTAGTAGAGGAAGGAAGGGAGGTTGGTGGGAAGAAATGGGACTAACAAGTAGGGTGAAATGGGGTGGAGTGGAGGGAGACGATTTGAAGGACCAACAGAAGAGAGATAGTTAGAAAGGGAATAGAATGGGAAGTCTTAGATGATTCAATTTCTGCAAAAAAAAATCAGCGTGGAAAAGTCCCCAACAATACATTCTGTGACTAAGACATTATGCAGAGAGATGAGCTGGGGGCTGAAGGACAGAATTAATATAGTAAGTAATTCTATCCTTTTGGCAATGTCTTTTTGCATGAAATAATGATTTTATGTCTCACTTCTCTCCAGTCCGCACATTCTTCATAACAAACAGTTCCACAGTGCGTGACTATTTATGTTTCAAGGCAACAGCCTCGGCATAATGGACTATGCTCTGAATCTTTTTCTGCAAAGAAACCCAGGGCCACCTGGGAACCTGGGAGAGCTTTCCAATTGGGAAAAGTCCTGCTCCTGCTAACTAGAGGGGCTGGAGTTTAGAATCTGGAATCAGGCAGATCTTGGTTTAAGCCCTTCCAGTGCTTCTTACCTCTTA
Source organism: Bos javanicus (assembly GCF_032452875.1). NCBI lineage: Eukaryota > Metazoa > Chordata > Mammalia > Artiodactyla > Bovidae > Bos > Bos javanicus. The sequence continues at coordinate 23,789,733 of NC_083892.1, forward strand.
CTTACCTTCACTGCATCTATTTTCTCATTTATAAATGGGGATGCTTAGGGGCTTCCCTGGATGTCCAGTGGTTAAGACTCTGCAATTCCAATGCGAGGGACGCAGGTTTCATTCCTGGTTGGGGAACTAGGATTCCTGCATCTCACATGGTCAACAAATAAAATACAAATGGAGGTGCTCATATCGGGCTTACACATGAAAGCATACAGCACAGTAACCTGAAGCACAGACAGGGTTCAAGGATGGTTGATTGGGAAAATATCAAATCTCCAATTTCTGTGCCTGGAAGAACACAAAGCTGGATGGTGAAATTCCAGTCCATGAGTACAGATAGAAGACATGGGTATGTCCCCACACCTCACTATGAAAGCTTACCTGATTCATTCCACAATATTTAATACCTCCATTGTTCCAAGAATTGTGTTGTAGGGATGAGAAGATGAATGGACATGAAACGTATCTTGATCATTTTCATCTTATTACCTCTGTATGCTTCATGTGCATTATGCTAAACCAAGCAGTGGTGTTGCTAAGAATTCTATACTCAGTCCCTATCATAGAAAGAAGACAAGTTGGTAACTATTGGGGCCATTTTACAGATTAAAATTTGTCAAGTGTAGAGGTAAATAAATACTCCAGGGCCATACTGTGACATAACCAAGATTTAAACTTAGAACTTTATGAGACCATAGCCTGAATTCTCAACCTCTGGCTATATTTCCCTAAACCTTCAAGTTTCCAGCGAAGGAGGCAGACATGCAGATAAGAATGTTTTAAGAGCTCTGAGATCATTGTAAAAGTTTCAGGGGGATCAGAGACAATGGATTATTTTCTGAGTATCGGTTGCATAAGGTTGAATTATCCTAGGCTTTGGGGGATGGCTTGAGAGAGGTTTAAGTGTTTGATTTGAGTCCTGAAAAGTCAGCAGTTTTGGTGCCGAAAGCCAGGACTGGGGCAAGGCACCCTCCTAACTCTCCCTTTCTTTCTATACTCAGAGACCTGGGAGCACAGCTACCTGCCGAGCTCACTTCTTGCCCGAGCTCCTAAGTTCCCTCTGGGGACGCCCTGTGCCTATGTGAGCGGTGCAAGTCTTGTTCTAAGGCTTTACTGGTGGCTTGTATACCTCCAGGCTTTCAGCTTCACTGATCTTCCCCTCTTCCTCTGACGACCTCCAGAATGGGGAACTCTTGCCATTCGACCGCTCTCCATGCAACACTCCACTCCCGCCGGCCCCTGAATCGAGGTAAGATCTGGACATATTCCAGCGGTACCCTAGAATACTGTCCTTTCTAGGTTTTCAGCCACTCTGTAATCGACAGTGGGGGACGCCTCACATCGATACAGAGATCTCCTTACACACTCCTATTCTGATCACGGGTGATGATCCAGACTTACAATAAGAGCCTCTATTTGCTTCCCAATCATGGGGTCTGGCCAATCTATTCCAAAAGACTCTCCCCTGGTCTGTGTCCTCAAAAATCTCAAACCGCTCTTACTCACTGAACTCAAGGCCAACCACCTAGAGCGGCTTTGCATGCAAATCTGGCCTCAATACCATTTGGATAACCAAAACCACTGGCCTGAATTTGGCACATTTGATTTCGACATTCTCCAAGACCTCACCGACTTCCTCAAACAGAATGGTAAGTGCTTGGAGGTCTGTTATGCCCAAGCTTTTTGGGCTCTTCGGAGAAGACCTTCCTTATGCAAAAGCTGCTCCACTCACGAGGTTCTCATGTATCTTGCCTCCTAAACAAAAAGACCCCTCCTCCGTACCTAGCAGCTGACCATGACTTTCTGCACCCCCTGAGTCTGAGCCCGCAGATGAACCCCTCGTACCACTCATGCCCTCACCCCCTCCCCCACCTCCTCCAGGCCTCTGACCTACATATCCTGATTCTCCCCCTGATGCTGGGGCCTCCTCTGAGCCACCCTCGACCCCCTCCCCACACTCCCCAAAACCCCCTTCCCCCTTCCTTCGCTCCCTGACACACGATCACATACCCAACACACGTTTCCCTTGACAGAGGTCGCAGAACTGGAGGGCCACACTCCAGTCCATGTGCCATTTTCATTATCGGACATGAGCCAGATAGAGGAGAAATTGGGATCTGTCTCTGAAAACCCTAGCAAGTATAAAGAGGAATTCCTGAGGCTTACTCAGGCTTATCATCTCACATGGAGTGATATATACTATATCCTTAACGCCACTCTCACTCCTGCCGAGAAAGACCACATCTGGCAAGCAGCTTGAGCCCATGCCGATTACTTACACACCCAGGACCAACATAATCCAGTCGCTGGTACCACATACTGAACCTCAATGGATGTACCAGCCTGATGACCCTGGCACCTGGAGGCTCAATCACATGATCACTTGCCTTGTTGAGGGCATGAAGAAAAACACCCATATCCATGTCAATTATGATAAGGTAAGAGAGGTCACTCAGGGATAAGATGAAAATCCTGCCTTGTTCCTGGCCCACCTCATGGAGGCTATCCAAAATTATACTAACTTAGATATCACTACTCCCACTGGGATCCTCTACCTCCAAGTCCAGTTTAATAGCCAGTCTGCTCCAGATATTAGACAAAAACTCAGACAACTGGAGAAGGGACCTGAGACTCCCCAAAAGGACCTCCTAGAGGTGGCCTTCAAAGTATTTAATAACAGAGAAGATGAAGCCAAAAAGGAAAAAGACCATAAGAGAAGGGCCAAGTATGCCTTTCTGGCAGCAGCGATAAGAGAACAGGATCAACCCCGCCAAAACCCTCCCTGACTTGGGCTTAAGACCCCTCCTGGACTCTCTTTCAGATGCAACCAACCAGGGCACTGGACAAAGGCATGCCCAAACCCACGGCCCCCCACCAAAGCCTGTCCAACCTGCAGCCAGTGGGGACACTGGAAGATGGACTGCCCACAGGGACACCCTGGCACCCCTGGTGAGGTCCATGCTTCCCCTTGGACCCCCAGTCCAACCCCACGAGAACTATTCCACTGATGGGGCCCAGGTTCCAGCCCTCTGGCCTGTGTCCCAGACATGAGTGGTGGCTGGGCAAAAGATCTCCTTTGTAGTAGACACTGGAGCCACCTTCTCTCTCTTGACCTCTTTCTCCCGTCTGATCCAAATATCTGAAGTAAAAATAAACAGAGTCTCTGGAGTCCTCATAAGACCTAAAATAAGTCCCCCATTAGCCTGCACATTCAGAAAATTGACCCTTATACACTCCTTCCTTATAATGCCCCAGTACCCAATCCCATTCCTGGGAAGGGATCTACCGTCCAAACTAAGGGTCTCCATTACTATACCTCCTCTCGACTCATCTCTATGCTCTGTATGCAGATGGCACCTGGATCCTCCCAGAATCCAGCTCCCAAACTTCCTCATGATCTACCGACCATGCATCCCAGGGTCTAGGAAATGGATTACCCCACCATAGCTGATCACCATCCCCCTGTCCTAGTCACCCTAAAAGACCCATCAATAACAGTCACCCGACAATATGCTCTCACCCCAGAAACCCATAAAGGACTTAAATCCATCATCGTGTGCCTTCTCCAAGCTTCTATCTTAGTTCCCACCCATTCACCTCACAACACCCCTATCCTGGCAGTAAGAAAGGGAGATTCCTGGAGAGTGGTCCAAGATCTCCAAAAATTCAATGAAGCCACCGTACCCACAGTCCCTGTGGTCCCCAGTCCCTATACCCTTCTGTCCTCCATTCCTCCCGCTGTGACCTTCTTTACAGTTCTAAACATTAAGGATGCCTTCTTTACCATCCTCCTTCAGCCCCGGTCTCAACCCCTTTCGCCTTCACCTGTCAAGACCAAATCTCCCAGCAGCTGACATGGACCATTCTCCCCCAAGGATTCCGGGATAGTCCTCACTTCTTTGGAAAAGCCTTACAAAAGGACCTACAATTGCTTAACCTAGACCCCAGTCACCTCCTTCAATATGTAGATGATTCATTTCAATATTTGGCAAAACTAATACAATTATGTAAAGTTTAAAAATAAAATAAAATTTAAAAAAAATAAAAAAATAAAAACAATGAGGCAGGAAAAAAAAAAAAAATATGTAGATGACCTCCTTCTCTGCAGTCCGACCTGAGAACTCTGTCTCCAACATACGGCCAAACTCCTTAATGCCTTAGGCTCCTGGGGTTACCAGGTATCCCGATCCAAGGCTCAGGGGGCCCAGACAACCGTCACCTACTTGGGGCTCTCCTTGACACACCAGCAACAGACTATCCTGCCCGATAGGATCTGGGCCCTAATTGACTCTCCTCCTCCTTGGACAAAATGAGAGCTTCTGTCTCTCCTTGACCTCTTAAACTTTTTCCACATCTGGATTCCCAATTTCTCCCTCATGGCTAAGCCACTGTACGAAGCCACAAAGGGGCCCTTAGATGAATCCCTTTCCAGCCCCTCCTCACTGGCCTTTCGCATATGCTGACTCACACAGAGCCTCCTCCTAATGCCAACCCTCCACTTGCCAGAGTACACCCGGACATTTTTTCTCTTTACTCATGTCAACCAAGGCCAAGCTCTGGGCCTCCTGTACCAACAGACTGGGGACATTTGGGCTCTAATAGCATACTTCTCGAAACAGCTTGACATGGTGAAAATCGGGTGACCCCCCTGCTTACAAGCATGGCCGCCATTGTGGTCCTGGTACCTGAGGCTAATCAACTCTCTAGACATGGTCCCCTAATGGTCTGTTCCCCCAACACACTCTGAGATCTCCTGTCACACCAAGCTTTTCTCTCCTTTCCTCCATCTTGGGTACAGATCCTACATGCTTTTCTACTTGACCCCCAGATCTCCTTCTCCCCTTGTACCCCACTCAACCCTGCCAGCCTACACCCACACCCTCTAACAGGAGCCAACCCACACACCACTGTAGCCAAACAGTCGACCTTACCCAAAACACCTTCCAACACCTAACAGATCAACATAACCTAGACCCTGATACGCCTAGCTGGTTCAATGATGGTAGTTCTCGAAAGTCCCCACCGTTTGCAGCAGGATATGCCATAATCCAAGGTGACCTCCACCTCATGCCCTAGACAGAGACCATAGAGGCCTTGACCCTACCACCTCACACCACTTCACAACAGGCAGAATTAATAGTCCTCATTTGGGCTCTTGCCCTTGCCAAAGGCCTGCAAGTTGATACATACACTGGCTCTAAATATGCCTGCAACATACTCCATTCAAATGTTCTAATATGGAGAGAAAGGGGATACCTACCCCAAAAGGGTCACCTATCGTCAACTCTGACCTCATCCACAAGCTCCTAGAGGCTGCACTCCTACCTAAGAGAGCTGCCATCCTCCACTGCAGGGGACCCCAAAAGAGAGGCCCTATATCAACATACAACAATGCTTCAGATCAAAAAGCCAAAGAAGTAGCCCTAACCCATCCCTCTCTCCAATCCCCCACTGTCCTAACCCTAACCCTGACTGATTCACCCACAACCAAAGAAATTCTTCCCTATCTACACTCTCTCTTCCACCTCTCCACCAAGGTGCTCCAGTAGTTAATCCCAAACCACATCCACACATCACCTACAGATGGACAATATCTAGATGATCTCACCCAGTCCTGCCAGATCTGCCAATGCACTAACCCTAACTCTAACTTCAAACCCACACCCTTCCCTACTCATCAGATGTGAGGCAGCCTTCCAGCGGCAGATTGGCAAATAGACTTTACTCATATGCCCCTGGTTCGACAGATCAGCTATCTTCTGGTCATCATAGATACCTTCTCAGGATGGGTAGAAGCATTTCCCACAGCCAATAGAAGAGCCTGAACTGTAGCTTAAATTCTCACAGAAATCATCTCCAGATTTGGCCTACCCTCGTCCCTCCAGTCAGACAATGGCCCAGAATTCACTTCTAAGATCACACAACAGATCGTTCAATTCTTACAGATCCCCTGGAAGTTCCATATCCTGTACCACCCCCAATCCTCAGGAGAGGTGGAACTGATGAACAGGATACTCAAAGAAACCCTTACCAAATTAACCCTCGAAATCCACCTGGACTGGACCAAACTCCTACTTACTGCTCTTCTTAAAGTACAAGCCCTGCCAAGGAAGCCCTTCAAGCTGAGTCCCTTCGAGATCATGTACGGAAGGCCCATAGTCACACCCGGAGTTCTCCCTGAACCTTCCATTCTCCTGACCACTCTCCACCCCACACTGTTGGCCAAACTCTGCAATGCACTCAGGAATCCTCAAGCCCCTTTGCCTCCCGTACAAATTGGAGACATGGTTGTCTGTCTTATCTGAAAACCCCCAGAGTGGTCTAACTCCAAAATGACAGAGACCTCAAAATCATCTCCTTACCCCCATTGCAGCCAAACTTGAGGGAACTGCCTTCTGGATACACCTCACGTGCCTCAAAAGGGCCACCATTGAACCCAAACCATTGTCCCCAAGTAACTCTTATCAAGTTTCCCTCACAGGGCCCACCTCTCTAAAAATCACTCAGAATCAACCTTTGCCGACCATCTAAGAGGACACTGAATGACCTGGACAACTCTCGGCCTACAGCTATTCTTGACCCAGTTGTTACAGGACCTCTGGACTAGCGCCCCAGTGGGAATCTTCTTCGAGGACCTAACCACATTGATCTCCCAACTCTGGCTTCAGGGGATGTTCCATAACATAAGCCCAGATGAAATCAACTTCTATACTTTCATCCTCTGGATCATCTTACACCCTAATGAACATTCTTCTCTGCCTGTCTAAGGTCACCCCCAACCCCAAAGGCCCCTACCCCCACCTCAACTGGGCCCTCCCCTTCTATCTTGCCGCAGCCATCCTCTTATCAATAGCCTTCGCCATAGGCCTAATAGCCACAACCGCTCAAACTTGGTCTCCCCCCACCCATGTCTTCCTCATCGCCTCCTATCTTACCGGCAGTGCCCTACTCCTGGGGTGCTATGCCTTCCATGCTATCCCTTAACACCACTCTCCCCCCAACATCTCTTAACATGCTCTTTCAGTTCTCCTTACTAATGTGCATTTCAATTGTTACCCCTCTCCCGACTAATCTCACCTGCACCAATTGCTGGGTGTTTCAGGTTTCCAAAGACCAACAAGTCATCAATCAGGCCATCCTACAAGGGTCACAAGTAACCCTTTATTTTGATGCATGTCAAATCATTAACCTCGGAAACACCTGGGGCTCCTGCGAGGGAGCTATGGGATATGCTATCAACCCCAAATATCTGTGCTGAAAAGATCTCCAGTGGGGCTCCAATTCAGACTATGCAAGTGGTGAACCCCCTCACTATTTCTGCCCCTACTGGAGCTGTACCATGGCATATTCAGGATACCCAAGCTCCCCACTGGCCCATTTCAGACCAAAACTCAATTGTGTCACCAATCAATGTAATCCAGTAGCATATACCATTAAAGACCCTCACCATACACACTGGTTCTCTGGAGTCCAGGTAAGCATCCACATATTCGGGAGAGGCCAAGACCCGGACAAAAATTTACCATTAAAAATATCATCCCCACCCCCCACCAAAGATCCAGGGTTATGGTACAGCCTGGGACCATCATGCCCTCAGCACCCCAGCATCACCCCCCCCCACCTTCGACTTCCCCTTCTTTTTCCTCCCCTAACACCCCACTCTCCTTATAGCAAATATGACCCATTCCTTGCTCAAGACAACACGATCTAATATTACCCAGGACTGCTGGCTCTGCATCCCCTTACAAGGATGGGGCAATTCGGCCATTGGATATGTCATTACTGACTTAAATCAGACCATGTTCACTTCCAATCCTACCTCCTCTTCAATACCCAGATAAAATTGATAGGATGGGCCACTTGTATCAATTCTACCAACCCTACCAATGACCTAACAGACCCCGTCCCCAGGGGAATGCAATAACACCTTAATAATTAACAGAACCACAGGGCCCCCTAACAACACCCATTTTCTATGCCCCCAGGGAATCTTTAAAGTAATAGAGCCCACTGATACCCCCTGCCCTCTGGCAGTCCTGGTCCCAGACATCAATATATACCCTGGAGATGAGACACCGCTCCCTGTCAGAACAGCCTACCCACATAGGACATGGCAGTCACCAACAGTGGCCCTAACCTTCCTAACAGTCTTGGGAGCAGGGAGGACAGCCCTGGGAGCAACCGCACTGGGAATATCACAGACTTCCCTAAACAGCCTAGATGAACAGATAGATAGACCAGGACTTCCAGGATGTCCAAAAGGCAGCCTCTCTCCCACAACAGATCAATTCCCTGGCTTCAGTGGTATTGCGTAACAGAAGGGCTTTAGACTTGTTAACAGCCCAACAAGGTGGAACCTGTGTCTTCCTGTCAGAAGAATGCTGCTACTATGCCAATCAGTCAGGCATAGTAACTGAGACCCTAACTCAACCAATGGGCTAAACTAAGAGAAACCAGCTCCTCCTTCTGGGGACAGTTGGGAGAATGGACCTGGGTAGCCCCACTTTTAGGGCCCCTAGTGTTCATCATCTTACTTCTCTTATTCAGACGCTGTATGTTCAATCTCTTTCAGAGGTTCCTCCAAGACCTGGTTTGAGCCACCTCCCGGGACCAAGTTAAGACAGTGCTTCTCCTCCAAACATTACCTCCTAGATAATAAGGATCTAGAGCCCTAGGGCGATCCTCTGCTCCAGAACCCAGATCATTGCCTCTGTTCAGCAGGAAGTAGCCAGAGAGACACGACACCCCCGCTCCCATCTCTTTTATGACTTCAGGGTCTGGAATGAGGTACCCACTGGACCCAGAAGAGGAAATTTCAGAAAATCCCCTGAACTTACCCAGTATAACCACGCCCCCTTCCCACCCCCTGGGTGTAGCTTATTGCCACGTCAGTTAGAACTTTCCAACTGCCACGCCCGATTGAACTTTCCACGCTGCTCATACTTCTGCAAACCACTCCTTAAATAAGGGCTTCTCTGTCCCCTTGGGGCCTCAGTCAGGTCGCCAGGCCAACTGTCGCCCCTCCTTGCCTTAATAAAAGTAACCTGTCTCCGTTGAGGTCATCTTCTAGCTCTTTATTTGCCTTGCCCCAAATGGCTCAGACGGTAAAGCATCTTTCTACAATGCGGGAGACCTGGGTTCGATTCCTGGGTTGGGAAGATCCCCTGGAGAAGGAAATGCAATCCACTCCAGTACTATTGCCTGGAAAATCCTATGGACAGAGGAGCCTGGTAGGCTACAGTCCATGGGGTCGGACATGACTGAGTGACTTCACTTTCGCTTTCAAACTCTCTTACAACCAGGACTCTGCCACTTGGCCCTGACTTTCTGGGTGGAGAAAGTGGCCTTTTCATAGGCATGGTGATTTGAATATTCATCATCGGGGATGTCAGGGACTTTCCATGACTAAAGCAAACGTTCTCCTTCAGAGAAAGGGCCAGAGATGGAGTGGGAGGGATCCAATAAAACTTTATTGTGAGGAAAGGGACGTCATCACCTGTCTGGAGAGTATGCACTCTGACCGTAAGGCAAGAGCTGCTGATGTGCATTATAAAAGGAGTGACATGAACCGACTGATGTTTGACAAAGATCATTTCTCCGGAGTAAAGGGATGGCAGGTGATATCAATAGGCTGAAATGAAAGTCTAGGTAAGAAATAGTGGATCCTGAATTAGGGCAATGAGATTGAAGAGCAGAGGATAAATTAGGGAGAGATTTATGAGGAAGACTCCATAATTATGGAAAAGGAAATGGCAACCCACTCCAGTATTCTTGCCTGGGAAATCCCATGGATAGAGGAGCCTTGTGGGCTACAGCCCATGGGGTTGCAAAGAGTCGGACACAACTGAGCAACTAAAAACAACAACAGTGGGTGGGCAGGGAGAATTCTAGAATGAATGGAGGAGCTGATTGGACATCTTGATCATGTTGTCCCCACCCATCAAGTCTGATTTGACATTTGTACATAGCCTGCCGAATTCACCAAAAGCCTTTCATTTAAAAAGCACAGCAGAAACATCTGATTATTCCAGTTCAATGTCCTTTTGATCCAGAGGCAAATTTCATCAGCCAGGAGTCCCCAACATGGGATTTAAAGCATGGCTTAGCTGTTTGGCCTCTTTGATTTACTAAGACAGATCTCTAGACTTAAGTACCTGAGCCACCATCCTCTTTCCCAACCTCATGACTGTCTCCTGGGGAACTCACATCTTGCTCACCTCAGCATTGTAGGGTATCCAGAACAAGGGCAGAGGTTGTGATGATACCTCATCCCTGTTAGCCCGCTAAGATGCTCCCACAATCCATTAATCCAATGAATGTTTATGGAGCACTGATACGTTTTAAGGACTCTGCTGTGTGCTGGAGCAAAGGAAGACTCCCTGATGTCATAAATCTAACTTCTAAGAGGGGTGGGGAAGCTAGATGCTACTCATCTCAACATCACATGAAAACTCTAAGTGCTGAAATGCAGTGAAACACGGAGCTATGGGACTCCACATCATAAAGAGAAATCCCCCACTTAGTGAGAAAAGTGACAATTACACTGAAATCTGAGAGAAGAAATAGTATATTTAAGTAAAGGTGAGAAGAAGGAAAAGTGAAAGTATTAGTCACTTAGTCGTGTCTGACTCTTGGTGACCCTATGGACTGTAGCCTGCCAGGCTCCTCTGTCCGTGGGGTTCTTCAGACAAGAATACTGGAGTGGGTTGCCATTTCCTCCTCCAGTGGATTTTCCCCACTCAGAGATTGAACCTGAGTTTCCTGCATTGGCAGGCAGATTCTTTACCATCTGAGCCACCAGGGAAGAGGAAGGAAGACCTCTTCAGTTTAAGCCCACCTTTCCCAGTTATCAGAGAAAAACTTTACATAATGATTTTTGAGGCTCAAACTCTTACTCTAGGATCTAAAGTATTATTGTCCCTTGTTGCTAACGGTTCAGAATGACAGTTTTTGGCATATCACTCCAGACCTCTCCCGTGCGCTGGACGTGAGCCCAGGCATGGCAATTAAGAGCCCCGGGCTTGGTGCCAGGCAGGTCCAACTTGAATTTAGACTCCATCTCTTACCAGCTGGGTGACTTTAGGCAAGTTTCAGACCCCTTCCTGTGCCTCTGTTCCCTAGCTGGTGAATGGAAACTGGAATAACTTGATTTCCTAGTGAGCTGTGAGAAATTAATGAGATAACGTGGAGAACTGACCCAGCGGGGAGCCTGCCATATAGAAAATACTCCATTGTTATTTTTTAATTTTTTTAAATTGACCTGGACTTCTGGATTTGGCTCTAGGTCAATTTACTAAAATTCATCTGAAATCAAACTGTAAAGAAAAAAAAAATCAATTCGCTGATCGATTTGCCATTGTTACTTGATGCAGAGAGGCATCCTTAGGGGCACAAAATGGGAATGTAAGACAAAAATGTCCTCTACCTCTCACTCTAGCAACTGACCCTCTCTTGCTTCCTCTTCATAGCAAAGAACTCAAAGGAAATGTCTCAGTGATTCAATGATGCCCCTTCTTCACTTTCATTTGAGATCCATCTCCTCCAATCTGGCCCCTGCCTTCAGCAGTCCCCCAGATGTTTCCTTTCCTTCACTAATTACTCCGCTGGGCTAGGTCCAAGGAGTTCTTTCCATTCCTGGCTTGGCTTACTGCTTACAGGTTAACTGATGTGGACTATTGACCACTTTCTCTTTCTAGAAAAATTTTCTTTCTTTGGCTGATTTCTCATCACACTCCCCATCATGTTTCTCTGTCTTCTCTGACTCTCCTTGTCTGGTTCTTTCATTGTAATTACTTAGGGCGAGATCCCAGACCCTGTTTCTCCCACTGGCCTCCCTGCCTCCAGATGAGAACGTTCACACTCACAGCTTTCATTGTCATCTATTTGCTGATAACTCTGGAAGTTTGGGTTTCCCTGCTGACTCAGACAGTAAAGAATCTGCCTGCAAAGCGGGAAACCCAGATTCGATTCCTGGGTTGGGAAGATTCCCTTGGAGAAGGGAATGGATACCCACTCCACTATTCTTGCCTGGAGAATTCCATGGACAGAGGGGCCTGGTGGGCTACAGTTTATGGAGTCGCAAAGAGTCAGACACGACCAAGCAACGTACACTTTCACTTTTCTGGATGTTTATCATTCCAGCCCAGATTTGTCCTCAGAGGTCCATTCCCAGATATCTGCTGGCTTTGGGGTCATCATCTAGATATTGCACATGGTCCCAAGTTTCCCCACAGCAACCCCAGGTTCCCAAACTGAATTCCATCTGTGTTCATTTCCATCTAGAACATCCCATTCACCTGGACATTCACATCTAAAATCTAGGACTCATCTTTGACCTTACCCTCTTTCTCAGCATCTACATCCAAAGAATCAAGAAATCTTGCAGAATATCCTTCCAAACTTTGTCTCAGACATTTTCCCTTTTCTACAGAGAGCTGTCAAAAATGCAGATCTAATCATGTTGCTGCTTTCCTGCTTAGTTAGCATCCTTAATTCTTTTAAGATAAAGATCCACATCCTTAGCCTGGCTTGTAAGGCCCTGCATAACTGTACTGTGGTATTTCTCTCAGGTGGATGTCATGCATTTCCTTTTTGCTTCCTAATCTCTAGCCACACTGCCCTTCTTTTACATCAACAAAAATCCCAGTTTCTGCTGCTTTCTCGGTACAAAGTTCCCCCTGAGCATGCAGTCCTCTTGTGTATCTCCTACCCAACATCACTGGCTAATTCCCTGTCATCCTTTTAGGTATCAGGGTAAATATCACTTTCTCAGACTTTGTGTTTCTTAATTATGAGCTCACATTTTATTTTCCCGATGATAATTGTCACGTGAGTGTATGTTCCTCAGTTCTTCGTCTCATCACAACAAAGATTTGGAGCGATGAACATTAAAGCCCCCTCGGCGTGTCACAGCTCTCAGGTCTTGGATAGACCGTGTTATAGCTCTCAGGTCTCAAAAGGACCATGTTATAGCTCTTATACAAATCAGTGTTACAGCTCTATTTTATTTAGAAGATAGCAGGAAAATCCATCTTTGAGGCACGAGGGCACATTGACCCAAAGACATGAGGAGAAGAGCGCCCTAGCACTCTGGAGAGAGAGAGAGCTAGCTTTGGCTCCTCTTTTTATATGTTTATCTCTCCCTGGGCCAATTGGGCCAATCAGGAGTGTTGTTTGTTTTACCTGAGGTCCTCACTCCAGTCCTTGGACCTTCTTTCGTTCTCTTTTCACGGGCTTTTCCCTTCTTTGTCTTTTAGCCACCGCCATTTTGGACTCTTTTTTCCTATTTTACCTACCTAATGTAATGGCACCCCACTCCAGTACTCTTGCCTGGAAAATCCCATGGACGTAGGAGCCTGGTAGGCTGCAGTCCATGAGGTTGCTAAGAGTCTGACATGACTGAGTGACTTCACTTTCACTTTTCACTTTCATGCATTGGAGAAGGAAATGGCAACCCACTCCAGTGTTCTTGCCTGGAGAATCCCAGGGACAGAGGAGCCTGGTAGGAGGCCGTCTATGGGGTTGCACAGAGTCAGACACGACTGAAGTGACTTAGCAGCAATATAATTAATGGAGAAGGCAAATGCACCGCACTCCAGTACTCTTGCCTGGAACATCCCATGGATGGAGGAGCCTGGTAGGCTGCAGTCCATGGGGTCGAGAAGAGTCGGACATGACTGAGCGACTTCACTTTCACTTTTCACTTTCATGCATTGGAGAAGGAAATGGCAACCCAGTCCAGCGTTCTTGCCTGGAGAATCCCAGGGACGGGGGAACCTGGTGGGCTGCCGACTATGGGGTCGCACAGAGTCGGACATGACTGAAGCGACTTAACAGCAGCAGCAGCAACATAATTAAATTAGGAAATGAATGAAGAGTGGGTTAAAACCGCACTTTCTTTGTGGGCAAGGACCCTATTGGTCGTATTCACCGCAACGTGTTAAGGGTGTTGTGTAGTGCCTGGCACAATATCAGTATCCATTGAACAGCCTCTGAATAAATAGGCGAATGAACAAATAAGCCTGTATTTCTTATCACATTGTTTGTGAAAATGAAATAAGGAAGCGGAGATCCTGTGTAAACTGTAAAATATTGCATAAATCCCATTCATTTTCATCATGAAAGTCTTGAGCAGACAACTCCAATGCCAGAGCAACCAGCTATGAAGTTTGGGCTAATAGGAACAGGGCTCTCAACATGATCAAAGATGGCAAACTGAATCTTACATATTTTTAACAATGTGCAGAACCCAGATTTTGCCGTGTGGGAATAAAGTCCCACTATCTAATTTCATAAGGTTCCTCCCTGATAGCCAGATTCTTGGGTCCCTCCCTTCTCCTTCCTTCATGCATCCATCCTACTGGATTCTAAAGAAATGGTTAAGGAAGATGTCCCTGACCATTCCCTTCCAATCTGGAAGTTATAATCTTCTTTTGCACCACCCTGATGACCCTCTGTGCATCCTTCTATGAGGACGTGTATCCAACTTGTCTATTTGCTTTTACATTTCAGTCTGTTCCCACTAATAATGAAATACTAGCTCTTTTATGGGAAAATAAAAATGTGCCATGTACTAAATGCTTCATGTTATCCTCAATTAATCTTTACAATAATCCTGTAGAGGTAAGTGAGCCAGTTTGTAGACGGGGAAACTGAGGCTTAGTGGCGTTAAATGCCTTGCTAACAGGTTCACATATTAACAGATACAGGAAAATTAGAATTTGACCTTGGATGGTTCCCTCTGATTCATCAGCATGTCGGCCAATGTCAACAAGGAGCTTTCTAGGAAACAAAACAAAGTCCTCATTTATAGAGTCTGACAATTTCTCTGGTGTAAATATTCGCATCATAATGGATTTCAAGCCATCAATCAGCTCTTGCAAGCCAGTAGAAGCTGGCTCCATCATACCACTGATCTAACAAGAAATTACAAACTCTTTTTTTTTTTTTTGAAAAAGTTATATACATTTATTTCTCTTCAAATAGCATTTTTCATTTTAAAAAACTGTATGTTCAATTCCAGATTCCTTAGCTTAGAGTAGCAGATCTGGAAGTGAAGTCCCCAGAGAAGGAAAAGCACCATTAGTATCACAGAATCACAGAGGAGAGTGTTGGAATTTTGGAATTGCAAATTCTCCCCGCCCCCCACCCCCCCTCCCCACACCCTTGCCCCACAGCCCAGAGTTCCATTATCAGGAAGTCTGAGGTGGAGTCTGCTGCTAAGTCGCTTCAGTTGCATTGGACTCTGTGCGACCCCATAGACGGCAGCCCACTAGGCTCCTCTGTCCCTGGGATTCTCCAGGCAAGAATACTGGAGTGGGTTGCCATTTCCTTCTCCAATGGATGAAAGTGAAAAGTGAAAGTGAAGTCGCTCAGTCGTGCCGGACTCTTAGCCACCCCATGGACTGCAGCCTACCAGGCTCCTCCATCCATGGGATTTTCCAGACAAGAGTACTGGAGTGGGTTGCCATCGCCTTCTCCGAGGTGGAGTCTAGAGTCTAGCAATCTGTGTTTTAACCAGCCCTCCAGGTGATTCTGATGCGTGCTTACCCTTTTGGCAGAGTACCAGCTCTACACTGGCATGTTAAGTATGTGTTGAGTTGAACTGAGTGGATAACTGTTCAAAGAACATCAGCTCTAGAGCCAAGCTTAACCCTGAGGAGTCTTAGTTCTACCTTCAGGGAAGATGAAGGCAGTAAGGACCATTGAGTGGGGCTGATGTTTCTTTAAAGCCTTCTGACGATCCCCTCCTTCATATCTCAGCCCTACCTGCATCTTCAGCTTTCTGGGAAACTGAATTAGAAAGCATTTTTGTTGAGTAATTGCAACATAAGCAGTTCCTTCAAATCACTGGAGATTCTGAGTTCCTGTGTTCTATTTTATGACATCTTTGTCTAACTCAAGATCTCAGGTATCTTTTTCCTCTTGAAAGGTTGTTGTTGAATCACAAGAATACACCGGGATTCTTGGCCCCCGGAGGAGAAGAATTCAATCCGGGGCCAGAGACGAGGCTTGATCGCTTAGAGCTTTTGTGTAATAAAGTTTTATTGAAGTATAAAGGAGATAGAGAAAGCTTCTGACATAGGCATCAGAAGGGGGCAGAAAGAGTACCCGCCTGCTAGTCTTCAGCTGGATGTTATATAGTCACTAGCAGTCTGTTAATGAAAGAAAGGAATGTCTGAAAATTCAGAATGGCACCAGGCCCCTCACCCATAAGATGCATTTTGGGATAGTCTTGGCGCCAAATGGTTTATCCTAGGCCATAAAATGATTAACTTGAATCTTGAAGAAGGACAGGTCACCATACAAATAGTTTCATTTACATAGATTAGGAGAACAATATCCATACTGGTTTGTCAAGTAGGTTCTGGGCCTAGAGGCAGAACCAACTTGGAGACAGAGTTTGGGGTAAAGGCATAGTACATTAGCATAGCTTAAGACAAACATTTCCATAAGAAAAAGGCATTGGTTATCTCTAGGCTCAAGAATAGCTAACTTCAGGGGAAACCAGGTGTCATTATGGCCACACAGTATTTTAAGAGAAACCTCCCTTTAAATTTGTATAGAGAAGGAAAAAATATTGCTAGTTTGTTTTCTCCTGCCGCTTAAGAGAGATAAAAAATGTCTGACACTTGCAGGCTATTTCCTCTATTTGGAGAACCCTGGCCTTCCTGCCTGTTACCCTCTCACTCTCTTGTTCTAGACATTTTAGTTTTATCTTTTACATTTTGGTTCATGATCTATGTTATTTTTCTGAATAATGTTAGATAAGGATGCATGTTCATTGTCCTCCACACTGATAACCTTAACATGAGGTGGGAAAGGCTGTATTTAGAGCAGGATTTGGGGATGCCAAGAGTTTAGCATTGCACATGGTAAGTTTGAGATGTCTCTTGGACATCTTAAGAGAAATACTGACTAAGCAGCCTGATTTATGAGTCTATAGATTAGGAGTGAATTCTGGGTAGAAGATACAACACTGAGAGTCACCAGAAATAGTCATGACATTGAATGAAACCAAGGGTTTGTGTGCAAATAGAGAAGAGGTCTGAGGATTGGGATTTTGATACTCCAATGTTAAGAGGTTAAGAAAAGATGAGCATCTACAGAATAAACTGAAAAGGAGAACCAATGAGATGGGAGGAAACTCCAGAAAAGTCAAGTGAAGAAAGAACATCTGGTGAGTGGAATGAATGATGATGGGAAGTGCTCCTGAGAGTTCAGGTCTAATGAGCCCAATCATTTATACCAGGATTTGGTAATTTAGAGGTCACTACTGATAAAAAAAAAAAAAAAAAGAGCAGTTTTTATGGAGCACATTTAAGAGAGAAAGAGAAGAGAAGAACTAGATATAGAAAATGTAGAATACTATACATTTTACTGCCAAGGAGACAAAAGAAATAGGACAGAAGCTATCAGTAGAAGGGGCATCAAAACTCTCATTTTTCTAATGGGAGAAATCACAACATATTCAGCTGTAAACACCATTTTCTCCCCCTTTCACTGAATGGTGTGTTTTATACCATTTCCTACGGCAGCCCTTTTCTCTTTCAACATTTTTGGCTCCTGAATCTCTCTCTGGCTTGAACTCTGAAAACATCTGGCTGAAAGCTCCTTTTTCTCTCCTGAGTCATTAAGTTGCAATAAGACCAGAAGCAGAAGGTAAAGCCTGGGCTAGTGAGCATTCCTTTGTTGCCTTCTTATAAGTGACTGTATTTGGTTTATTTCGACCCATTGGTACCAGTTTTCAGAACATCATCCTTTAAGACCTCTATGACCTCCTTGACCACCGCATCACCCCCACTAGCCTAACTCAGGTCCCTGGTTTCACTGTTTCCCAGGACTGTGTACTTATTCATCAGAGCACTATTGCAAGTTTGTTATTGCTTGCATGTGTGCTAAGTCGTTTCAGTCATGTCTGACTCTTTGGGACCCCATGGACTGTGGCCCGCCAGTCTCCTCTGTCCATGGGATTCTCCAGGCGAGAGTACTGGAGTGGGTTGCCATTCCCTCCTCCAAGGCATCTTCCCGACCCAGGGATGGAAACCATATCTCCTATGTCTCCCGCATTGGCAGGTGAATCCTTCACCACTAGCACCACCTGGGAAGCTCCCCATATTACTAAATATTCAATATGACTGAATATTACATTTCAGTAATATGATGATTTAATTAAGTTCTAAATGGAAAGCTTCATGTCAATATACTTTCTTCTCCAATCCCAGTTCCCTGGAACTCGTTCAACCATCTTTTTCTATATACTTAGTGTGTGCCGGACTCATTAGGGTAACTGAGACAATTCAGATATAGTATTAATACCTGCCAATGAGGAACTCATATTTGATAAAAAGAGTTAAATATGAAAACCTAATTATAAACAATGTGTTGTTGTATTGGGGGATCCCAGAGATACCCAGGAATGACTACCCAGGCACATGAGAGAAGCAATTTAATTTATTGTATCAGAAAAATATATGAATATGGATTTTTAAAAGTATAAAAGAATAGAATAGACCATAAAAAAGCAACAGTCATTTGCTAAATCGTTTCTCCCATTTTTTATGCCATATCTTTATTTTTCAACTTTTCTATAGATTTTGTTTTTTTAATTAAAATTTTTGAGATAATTATTGATTCACATACATTGTATGAGATATGGGAGATCCATTCAGTGTACACTTTAACCAGTTTCCCTAATAATAATGTTATATAAAACTGTAGTGTAATTTCACAAGCAAGTTATTGACGTTGATACAACCCACCAATCTTATTCCTCATTCAGATGTTCTTATTTTCACTTGTACTCATTTGTGTGGGTGTGGATGGTTAAATCTTTGTGTGTGCACATTTAGTTCTTCACAGTTTTATCACACTTGTTGGTTTGTGTATCCACCACCACAGTCAAGATGCTGAACAGCTCTGTTACCACAGGGATCCTTATTGTCCTTTCATAGTGACAGCACCCCACTCCAGTACTCTTGCCTGGAAAATCCCATGGATGGAGGAGCCTGGTAGGCTGCAGTCCATGACGTCGCTAAGAGTTGGACACGACTGAGCGACTTCACTTTCCCTTTTCACTTTCATGCATTGGAGAAGGAAATGGCAACGCACTCCAGTGTTCTTGCCTGGAGAATCCCAGGGATGGGGGAGCCTGGTGGCTGCCATCTATGGGGTCGCACAGAGTTGGACACGACTGAAGCAACTTAGCAGTCACATCCACCTCCATCTTCCCTCCCCAACTCATTTTTTGTCTCCACTTTTAACCAGTATCATTCTTAGCTCTCTAGGTGGTAACCTCTATATTTTAAGATAATATTCTTATTGTATTATTTTTTATTTATCAACTTTATACTTTTTTTTGACCTCTCATTGTGTAGATGGTGAGTTGATTTTCTTGTGCCACCTAACATAAACTTTCTTCCTTCTTTTCTTTCTCCTAATATAGGTATATCACTTGTTGTTCAGTCACTCAGTCGTGTCCGACTCTTCGTGACCCCATGGACTGAAGCATGCCAGGCTTCCCTGCCCTTCACTATATCCCAGAGTTCTTGGTAATTCTACTAGTGCCTCCTGTCTGCTCAAACAGGTTATCTGAAACACCTCTTCTAGTTTGATGAACCATAGAGTGATTGTTGGGCTTCCCAGGTGGCTCAGTGGTAAAGTATCCACCAGCCAGTGCAGGAGATGCAGGGGACGTGGGTTTGATCCCTGGGATGGAAAGATCCCCTGAAGGAGGAAATGGCAACCCACTCCAGTATTCTTGCCTGGGAAATCCCATGGGCAGAGGAGCCTGGTGGGCTACAGTCCATGGAATCATAAAGAGTTGGACACAACTGAGCAACTGAGCACACACATAGATTGTTAATTGTTTGGGCTAGAATTTGAAACCAAAGTAGGGGTTTTCTGGGAGGACTGGCATGAGTAGAGTGACAACAGCAATGGACATTCCAGAGGATGCTAAGTCAAGTAAAATGATGTACAGAAGGAGAGGAGTATTTCACACCTACAGTACACATGCCACCCACACTATATAGAACCCAAAGTCTAATTGTGAGTTTCCTGGTGAATTATCCACTGTGTGTGAACAGAGTAGGACCAGGAAATTAAAAAGGAGTTGATTAGAACAAGCCAACCCTGGACTTGTCTCCCATCTCTGTCACATATACAGTCTCATTAGTAAAAGTAAGAAGCCCAGAGTATTTTGCATTGAAATATATTTTCTCAGAGAGACGTGAAATATTTTAAAATGTCATAGCCTTTTTAGCTACTTTTATATTTTGGAAACCAAATAGAGAGAGCTATTTTTCAATTAAGTCCTGTCTGGTGTAAATTTGTAAATGTAAAGGCGGCATGGAAAAATTATATTTTGCCAATCTTTGGTCTGAGAATTTGATTAAAGAACATCATATTGCTAAACTCTAAACTTTCCTCTTGTATAAGTTGCTATATATCAGATTTAATTTTAACCAACATTTCAGAGCATTTACTTAGAACCTGTCAGTATGCTGGGAATTCATACACACTCTAGAGCAGTGAAGATTTAATAAAACTCTGTGGTGGCTCAAATGGTAAAGAATCTGCCTGCAATACAGGAGACCTGGGTTTGATCCCTGGATTGGGAAGAGCACCTGGAGGAGGGAATGGCTACCCACTCCAACATTCTTGCCTGGAGAATCCCATGGACAGAGAAGCCCTGGGGTCACCTAAAATTGGACACCATTGAGCGACTAATGCTTTCACTTTATTTTCACAAGGCAAGCATACAGTTGTTCCTCTGTGTCCACGAGGAATTGGTTCCAGGACCCCTGCAGATACCAAAATCTGGAGATTCTCAAGTCTCTTACATAGAAAGGTAGACTACAGTCAGCCCTCTTTATCCACCGGTTCTGATCCAAGTCTGGTTGAATCTATGGAAGTGGAATCTGTGAATACAGGGGGCTGACTGTAATTATCATTCAGTGTAATAGATGCAGAGAGTGAAATTCAAAGAGCTTAAGCAACTTGCTTAATGTCATTTATGTAACAGCAGCAACCATTTGTGTTTTTGGCCCTTACTGTGTGCCTTGCTCGTTGCCAGTTGATTCGCCAGTATTATCTCTTTTTTGGAAAAAAAAATATTTATTCATTTACTTTTGCTGTACTGGGTCTTCGTTGCTGGGTGAGGACTTTCTCTAGATACAGCGAGTGGGTGCTACTCTCTATGGGTACTCTCTACTCTCCCTGGGTGTACAGGCTTCTCATTGTGGTGGCTTCTCTTATTGCAAAGCGTGGTCTCTAGGGCCCTTGGGCTCAGTAGCTGCAGTTCCTGGGGTAGAGCACGGGCTCAGTATCTGTGTGCATGGCTCAGTAACATCAAAGCACGTGGAATCTTCCCGGACTAGGGATCTAGCCCATGTCCTCTGCATTGGCAGATGGATTCTTAACAGCTGGACCACCAGGGAAGTTCTGACTGATATTATCTCTTTATCCTTACAGCATTCCTGATAGATAGACTTTATTTGCCCATTTTGTAAACGAAGAAATTGAGGTTCACTGACTTGGAGCATTATAAATCGTCCACACTTCTTAGATAGTTAAGCTAAGATTCTCATCTTAACTCAACCTAAAATCTTAACCAGCAGGCATGGAATCTATAAGACAAATCCACTTTCTTCATCACTAGTCCAGCTGCCCTCCCTCCATACCACCCAGATTTCTAGGACAAAAGATTCTTAGTGATTGCATCCCTTCCCCCCGTTGAAAGGCATGTAATTATGCCTTCCAAAGTTGGAAAGAATAAATTGCTACAACTGAATTCTTCCTGAATATGCTTGTTAACGTCTCCTAACTGATGACAACCTCAATGGAAAAATCTGCATTTGAAATGATCACACTGTTCAGGAATCTCAGAAAATGCTAGAAGAAAAGGAAGGTTAGAAATCCAGCTACATGCTGGGCTCTAAGAGACACTGAAAATGTCTGCCTAAGCATATTTTGTAGAATACCAGAAATACAGATTCTTAAAATCAGAAGAACCTCAGCGGTCATCTGCTCTACTCCTTTCTTTTCCCACGGAGTAAGTTTTCTTTCTGTAACATTGCCAGCAAGAAGTCAAAAGAACCTGCTTGAATATATTCCCAAGTTCCTTGTTGCACAGAGTAGAATCCTGATGCTATAATTGCTGCTCATGTGTCCATATTTTTGTCTTCTGAACTTAAAAAGAAATTTGCGTATTTCACATTTTTATTTAGTCAATTCCATTTATTATACTCTTACTATGTATCTGAAAGATGTATGGGAAGGAAAGCTATGTAGATAGCTGGACAAGCATGCAAAAAGCCCTACAGCAAAAAGAAGAGCTTGTACTGCTTAAAGAAATGGGAAAAAAGCCCAGCATGACCGGGTAATAGATTATCTTAGAGAGAAGTTTAGTATTGGCTAAGCTGGGACATCTTGTGCCTTATAAGTGATAAGTTGCTCAGAAAGATAAGGACATATTGAAAGGTCAAGGAACAAATCTAAGGTGCCATCTCCTACATCTGTTGGTTTATTTCTGTTTTGTAAATAGGTTCATTTAAGAAATCAGTCCTGAATATTTATTGGAAGGACTGATGCTGAAGCTGAAACTCCAATACTTTGGCCACCTGATGTAGAGAACTGACTCACTGGAAAAGACCCTGATGCTGGGAAAGATTGAAGGCGGGAGGAGAAAGAGACAACAGAGGATGAGATGGTTGGATGGCATCACCAACTCGATAGACATGAGTTTGAACAAGCTCCGTGACTTAGTGATAGACACGGAAGCCTGGTGTACTGCAGTCCTTGGGGTCACAAGGAGTTGGATACGACTGAGCGACTGAACTGAACTGACTAGTATAAGTGATATCATATGACATTTATTTTTCTCTGTCTGGCTTACTTCACTTAGTATGATAATCTCTAGGTTCATCCATGTTGGTGCAAATGGCATTATTTCATTCATTTTTATGGCTGAGAAATATTCCATTATATATATATGTACCACATCTTGTTTATCCTTTTCATCTGTCAATGGACATTTAGGTCGCTTCTATGTCTTAGCTATTTTAAGTGGTGCTGTTATGAACATTGGGGTGCATGTATCTTTTCAAATTACAGCTTTTTCTACATATATGCCCAGGAATGTTACCAAAGGGGAGGGATCAATTAGGAGTTTAGGATTAACATACACACATATGTTAACATATACTATAACATATATTCTATATAAATATATATATACACATAAAGTAGATAAACAACAAGGACCTACTATATAACACAAGGAACTGTACTAAATATTTTGTAATAACCTATAAGGGAAAAGAACCTGAGAAAGAATATACATATATGTGATATATAACTGAATCACTGTGCTGTATACCTAAAACTAAGACAACACTGTAAATCAACTATATCTCAGTAAAATAAATGAATGAATAGATAAATAAGTAAATAAATAAATGGCTACCCTTGGGCAAATAAGGGACAATTTGATCATCAAAATAAATCATTATAGAACAGATCCTAATCCATCCAGTGAAATACAAATCAGTAAGTCAACTCTGTCATAAGCTGATGAATAAATATCTACATTAACACTAGAACAAAGGACAGCTCCTCCTTACAGAAAAGTACAGATAATAAATACAGAAGGGATGATGGATTTGGAAGATTATCAATGAATTATAAAATTTGTGGGTAAATGTTTCTGAGACATGAGATATTTATATACTTTCTCATAAGATGCTTATTAAATAAAGAAAAAAAAATGGGAAAACAGAAACTTTATAGATAAACTTAGTGATACCATTTTAACCAGTCGATCCAAGTTAGCATTGCAGATTATGGGCAACCTGAAATCGTGGGCCTCCTGCAGAGATGATGTGCTGACAGAAACGCAGCAACACTTCCGTGGAATTTTGACAAAATTCTTAACCCAGATCCCGTCATGAGGCAACATGGGGCAAACTCAAAATCAGAGACAGTCTACAAAATAGAATGGCCTGCGCTCTTCAGAAATGTCAAGATCAAGCACAGAAAGGCATGGAACTGTTTTTGATTAAAGGAGATGAAAAAAAGACCCGACAACTGAATCCCGTGCATGATTCTGGATTAGATCCTAGATTAAAAATTAGCTTAACAGGGTATATTGGGGGAATTGACAAGTTTGGAATATGGCTGAGGATTAGATAATACTGTTGGATCAGTGTTAATATTTTTAAAATTTATTCAGTTTTTAATTGAAGGATAATTGCTTTACAGAATTGTATTGGTTTCTGCCAAACATCAACATATTTTTGATTTTGATAACTGGCCATGTAAGAGAGTGTTTTCATTCTGAGAGATCCTGGAAAAGCACATCATTTCTCAGAACAGAAATAGTTCTATAGATATTTATTTATCTAACACCTGTCTAGATAGCTAGCTATCTTCTACCTATCTAGAGAAAATGTAATTCAAATAGGACAAAATGGAAATAATTGCTCTGAGTAAGAACATGGGAGTTCATACAACTTTTCTGTAAATTTGAAATTCTACCAAAATATATAAAATCAAAAGTAGCTGGAGAGGTAAGGCAGAGTTAAAACGCAGAGATCATGCAGGTTATCATCTTATGTTCTTAGGGTAAGAACATTCGGAAACTCTTGAAAGATGTTAATTTCAAGTCCATCAAGAGAAGATGCAAGAGGCCCTCCATCTGGGTAGGAGGTGATCCTGTCTGCCCATGGCAGGGGCATGGAAATGGTGATGAGCAGGGGGATTTAGGAGACTTCAGTAGAGACAGAAGAGGCTGGATGCTATGACTAATTGAGTGTGGGAAGAAGGCAGGGGAGAGAGTGTGCCTTGAGCAAGCGGGCGGATGGCTTCTCTCACTGAGTTGGAATAACAGGGTTGGCAGACTCCTCTGGATGTGTGACAGTTCGGCTCTGCCTTTCACAAAGAGGAGTAACTAGACCTGGGTGTACTTCTCCATGCTGTGTGCTGAAGTCTGACTCTTAGAGGCTGAGCATGTTTATTTTTCCCTTTTAGGGAGCTCATTTTCTTGTTTATCCAACCATGTATTGAATCCTCTTCATGAGTCTAAACCCTCTCCCTCAAATCACAGAAATCCCTACTCTACTCTGTGTCTCTACTACCACTATTTTGGAAAAAAAAATCTACCTTCTCTCTTCCAAACGTTCTAATTTCTTTATGCTGACTTTATCTCTCCCTGCTTCACATCCATCTTCACACTGGAAGGTAACAAGAAAAATAGACAAATTTGGTTATGTTTCTTTACCTTAGAAAGACCCCTAATTCCTGATGGAATTGGATCCAGACTTCTTATCTTGGAGTAAAAGACTTCAACCAGAACGTCCCCCTACTTTCCAATTATGCCCTCCTCCTTCTGTTCACTAAATCAGTAAGGCACATTACCTAAGAACACCCTAACGTATAACCACTGGACCCTTTATTCAAGTGTCATTTTTTAACCTGAGAATTTGCTTCAATATTTAGAAAATGTAATGACAATATTCCCATGTTTGTAAGATTGTGATGAAGACTAATTGAGGTGATGTTGGTATAGCACTTAGCACATAGCTTGTTTTTGTTCAGTCCCCAAGTCCTGTCCAACTCTTTGTGACCCCATGGACACACTAGACTCCCCTGTCCTCCACTATCTCCCAGAATTTGCTCAAATTCATGCCCATTGAGTCTGATGGTGCTATCCAACCATCTCAGATGCCCCCTTCTCCTTTTGTCTTCAATCTTTCCCAGCATCGGGGTTTTTTTCCAATGAGTCAGCCCTTCAACTCAGGTTGCCAAAGTATTGGAACTTCAGCATCAGTCCTTCCAATGAATATTTGGGGTTCATTTCTTTTAAGATTGACTGGCTTGATCTCCTTGCTGTCCAAGGGACTCTCAAGAGTCTTCTCCAGCACCACAGTTTGAAAGCCTTAATTCTTTGCACTCAGCCTTCTTTATGATCCATCTCTCACATCCAGTAGTATACATGATTACTGGAAAAACCAAAGCTTTAACTATATGGACCTTGTTGGCAAAGTGATGTCTCTGCTGTCTAGGTTTGTCATAGCTTTTCTTCCAAGGAGCAAGCCTCTTTTAATTTCATGGCTGCAATTACCATCTGCAGTGATTTTGGAGCCCAAGAAACAGGAAATTTCTTCATCATCAGGCAACGTTGTAGACTATCCAGAAGATATAAGTATACCTTTAGATTAGACAAACATACTGGATGGTAGAACTACTGCTGATCATATTATGATTTCCTTATCTGATGTGGAACCTTCTCTCATAGAATCTGTAGGAACTAAACTCAAGGCAGTAATTGCTGACACTGTTTCTACTGACTTGTCTATATCTGAAAAAGATGCAGCGAAGAACACCAGGGAGGAAACAGGAGATGGACTTATTCTGGAAGTTTTGGAAGTTTACAGAGATACAAGGAAGGAGTCTGAGGCTGAACTGACAAAAATTAACTTACCTGACACTGTGTTTGATCAGACACCTTCTTCTGTAATAGCCTGTTTCTCAATGTTTCCATTGTTTCTCCATCTATTTGCCATGAAGTGATGGGACCAGATGCCATGATCTTAATTTTTGAATGTTGAGGTTTAAGCCTGCCTTTTCGCTCTCTTCTTTCACTTTCATCAAGAGCCTCTTTAGTTCCTCTTCACTTTCTGCCTTTAGTCATCTGCGTATCTGAGGTTATTGATATTTCTCTCAACAAACTTGATTCCAGCTTGTGATTCATCCAGCCCAGCATTTTGCATAACGTACTCTGCATGTAATTTAAATAAACAGGGTGACAGCCTTGACATACTTCTTTCCCAGTTTGGAACCAGTTTGTTTTTCCATGCCAGGTTCTTACTGTTGCTTCTTGACCTGCATACAGATTTCTCAGGAGGTCAGGTGGTCTGGTATTCCCATCTCTTGAAGAATTTTCCACACTTTATTGTGATCCACACAGTCAAAGGCTTTCGAGTAGTCCATGAAGCAGAAGTATATGTTTTTCTGGAATTCTCTTGCTTTTTCTATGATCCAATGGATGTTGGCCATTTGATCATTTGTTCTTCTACCTTTTCTAAACCAGCTTGAATATCTGGCAGTTTTCAGTTCACAAACTGTTGAACTGCCTGGCTTGAAGGACTTTGAGCATGACCTTGCTAGCATGTGAAATGAGTGCAATTTTGTAGTAGTTTGAACATTCTTGTGCGTTACCCTTCTTTGGGATTGGAATGAAAACTAAACTTTTCCAGTCTTGTGGCCACTGCTGAGTTTTCTAGATTTGCTGGCATATTGAGTGCAGCACTTTCACAGCATCATCTTTTAGGATTTGAAATAGCTCAGCTGGAATTCCATCACCTCCACTAGCTTTGTTCGTTGTAATTGCTTCCTAAGTCCAATTTCACTTTACACTCCAGGATGTCTGGCTCTAGGTGAGTGACCATACTATCATGGTTATCTGGGTCATTAAGACCTTTTTTGTACAGTTCTTCTTTGTATTCCTACCACCTCTTCTTAATCTCTTTTGCTTCTGTTAGTTTCTTGCTGTTTCTGTACTTTATTGTGCTCATCTTTGCATGAAATGTTCCCTTGGTATCTCTAATTTTCTTGAAGAGATCTCTCATATTTCCCAGTCTGTTGTTTCCCTCTATTTCTTTGCAGTATTCACTTAGGAAAGCTTTTTTATCTCTCCTTGCTATTCTTTGGAACTCTGCATTCATCAGTTCAGTTCAGTCACTCATTCGTGTTCCACTCTTTGTGACCCCATGCACTGCAGCACACCAGGCTTCCCTGTCCATTACCAACTACCAGAGCCTGCTCAAACTCATGTCTGTTGCGTCAGTGATGCCATCCAACCATCTCATCATCTGCCATCTCCTTATCCTCCCTCCTTCAATCTTTCCCAGGTTCAGGGTCTTTTAAAACGAATCAGTTCTTTGCATCAGGCAGCCAAAGTATTGGAGTTTCTGACTTCAGCATCAGTCCCTTCCAATGAATATTCAGGACTGATTTCCTTTAGGATTGACTGGTTGGATCTCTTGGATCTCTTTAGAGTCCTAGTGACTCTAAAAAGTCTTCTCCACCACCACAGTTCAAAAGCATCAATTCTTTGGCTTTTCAATATGTCTTCTAGGTTGGTCATAGCTTTGCTTCAAGGAGTAAGTGTATTTTAATTTCATGCCTGCAGTCACCACCTGCAGTGATTTTGGAGCTTGTATTCATATGACCACACAATTCCACTACTGGGCATGTATCCTGAGAAAACCATAACTCAAAATGACACATGTACTCCAGTGTTCACTGCGGCACTCTTTACAATAGCCAGGACTTGGAAACAACCTAAATGTCCAATGACAAATGAGTGAATATAGATGATGTGATGCATATATACAATGGAATATTACTCAGCCATGAAAAAGAATGAAATTGGGTGATTTGTAGTGACATAGAAGGATGTGGAGGCTGTCATACAGAGTTAAGTAAGTCAGAAAGAGAGGATGTGCTCTTTATTAGCTCTAAATTTTCCCTCCACATCTTCACTCAAT
Source organism: Bos javanicus (assembly GCF_032452875.1). Lineage (NCBI taxonomy): Eukaryota > Metazoa > Chordata > Mammalia > Artiodactyla > Bovidae > Bos > Bos javanicus. The sequence continues at coordinate 23,818,277 of NC_083892.1, forward strand.
TGCTTACTTATTCATCAAATATTTATTGAAAATATATATAAGATACTTTATTTCTTGTCAGCTATATCTAGTTAGGAAGTTACACGTACTCTTGTCCCTGTGGAATGTATAATCTGGAAGGATAGACGGAAAACTTAAAAGACATTGTTGTGCTATATAATAAAGATGGTGCTAGGATAAATAAGCCACCGGCTTCCCTGATGGCTCAGATGGCAAAGAATCTGCCTGCAGTGCAAGAGACCTGGGTTCGATCCCTGGGTCAGGAAGATCCCCCAGAGAAGGAAATGGCAATCCACTCCAGTGTTCTTGCCTGGAGAATCCCGTGGACAGAGGAGCCTGGTAGGCTATAGTCCATGGGGTTGCAAAGACTCGGACATAACTGAGTGACCAACAGTTTCACTTTCTTTCAGGATAAATAATTATACGATGGATGAACATATGAAATATAATCTCCTTTTGAAAGGTAGGCTGGTACAGAAAAGGCCATTTGAGTGAGGAGATTGGTTTGGTAAAGTCACACAGAGGAAGACTGTTCCATTATTCTTTGTACAGGGAGAACAAGGCTTGGGATCAAGATACAGCATGGTGCTTGAAGGAAGTAAAAGGATTTCAGTGTGTCTGGGGGCAGTGAAAGTGACATGACAGCAGGAAGAAGAAGCAAAGAAAAGTTGGATCATTAAAGGTCGTGTTTGCCATATTAAATTTCTGAAATATGCAGGATTCTCACTTATTAGCATTCTAATTCCTCACTAGCCTTCTGAATGTTCTCATACCCAAGGCATCAGAGCTGTAAGCCTATCCCGTACGAAAACCCAGCATCTTTCACACCCTCTTATTTCCTCCCAAATGTCTCTGGCAGTTGCCGTGTCTGGGTTCCGTCCAGCTCTCCTGGAAGAAGACAGAAACACACACGTGTCTTCCAGCCCAGGCTCACAACATGCCATCTTCCTTTCAGAGAGCAGGGCTGCTTGAGACATTTCATTTTACAGTTCGTGGTTTGGGAGGGAAAATGTCACCCCAGAAGTGAGTGGGAAATGATTCACTTCTGGAGAGATGGAAATGTCAAGACAGATGGGTCAGGCCCCAAACTGAATTCCTGGACAATTCACCCAGAGAACCATCAAATCCAGCACCTTGTCCTGCCCAGCCTGTGCTTGGTGGTACAGATTTTCAAGCTGGCAAACGCTTACTGCTGGGATCTTTTTCACCTCCGAGCCCTTTCTCATGCTGCTTCCTCTGCCTGGCCCTTCTCCCGGGCTCTCACTGGAAGCCTCTTTCATATCCTTCACTTAAATGTCACCTCCCCGAAAGCCTTCCCTGAACCCAAGTTTGGCTCAGATGACCCTGCTCTGCGCTTCTGGAACATATTCTATATAACTTGATCAAAATACTCGTCATCCTGTTTTACAATTTCTGTTCTATTTGTTTATGTTCTTCTCCTATCAAACCTGGATATTCATGACAGCTGGGTAAATATATAACTTATTTCCTATTTTTCTTTCTCAGCACCTAGAATAGTGCTTGGTAAGTTTTTTGATGAAGGAATATATGCATAAATAAGTCCTACAGTCTCCCCTTGTTAAGCTTGTTCCCCCAGGACTGCTTTCGTTTTTGAAGGCTTCAATGCCTCAAATAATTATATGTCAGGACTAGAGGCATCTTATAATAAGAATGTCAGTGATTTCCAAGTCTGGTTGGGAAGACACTTTCTTTGTGACGAAGAACCAATCTATATCTGTATATAAGGAAGAGCAGAGGATAAAGTGCAGTCCAAATAGGCATAGGCTACACTGTCTTTAAAAAATTTTTTTTTTATTTATCTGGCTGTGTTGGGTCTTCTATGAAGCACACAGAATCTTCATTGCCTTATGGGGGTGGGGGGAGAGCTTTCAATGTGGTGCATGGACTCTCTAGCTGTGGCCTGTGGGCTTAGTTACTAGCTGGCACATGGGATCTTAGTTCCCCGACCAGGGATCTAACCTGCATCCTCTGCATCGCAAGGTGAATACTTCACCACTGGGCCACCAGGGAAGTCCCGAGGCTATGCTTTCTTTAGTGGGGGAGAGAGGGGAAAATTAAGGGTAGCTCGATAGGAATTCTATGTTATCTGCCACTTGAAGGATGCCTGCAGCCTGTATGCCATGCCAAAGAGGAACTAAAAGATGAGACATTCTGGTGTAGTCTGACCATCAGACCTTACTTTTTTAATACAGCATCGCCAGATGGACAGCCAAACAGTTTTCTGTTTGGTTACCTTTCCTACTGGGGAGCTCTCTACATGCCAAGGCTTATCACTTGTCACTTATCTCAGGGCTTTTCAGTCTCAGCACTGTTGATATTTTGGGGTTGGATGATTTTGTTTTTAGTGCTTCTTGCCTTTACTTCGTGCTTAGAAAATTTATCTCTATACGTGCTTGCTTGCTAAGTTACTTTAGTCATGTCCCACTCTGTGCAACCCTGTGGACTGAAAGCCCGCCAGGCTCCTCTGTCCATGGGATTCTCCAGGCAAGAATACTGGAGTGGGTTGCCATGCTCCCCTCCAGGGGATCTTCCTGACCTGGGGATCTAACTTGTATCTCTTGTATCTCCTGCAAGTGGCAGGCAGAATCTTTACCATTGTGCCACCTGTGAAGCCCCAAACAATAATTAAGGAGGAGAAAATTAAGTTGCAGAATATATATATGAAATGAAGTCAAGTGAAGTCGCTCAGTCATGTCTGACTCTTTGCGACCCCATGGACACCAGGCTCCTCTGTCCATGGGATTTTCTAGGCAAGAGTACTGGAGTGGGTTGCCATTTCCTTCTCCAGGGAACTTCCCAACCCAGGTCTCCCACATTGTAGACAGACGCTTTACCATCTGAGCCACCAGGGAAGTCAATATATATATATATTTTTAATATTATATATATATATAACTTACTTTTATATAGTCTGCAACTTATATATATGTAATATATATATTCAACTTACATGTATATATATATTCAATTTACTTTTCCTCTCCTTATTTATTGCTTAATCTTTTACAAAATGAGGAAATTAACACTGATGCAACAAAATTGTACAAACCTTAGTCATCAGATTCCATCAATTATCCCCAGATGTTTTTACAATAAGAAAATCCTTGATTGTACATTAAATCCAGTCTCCTTTACCAAGAATCATTTCTCAGTTTTTCTTTGCATTTCATGTCATTGACATTTTTGAAGAATACTTGTCCATTACTACCTAGAATGTCCTTGAACTTGGGTTTGTTTGATGTTTTCTTCATGGTAGACTCAGGCACTGTACTTTTGGCAGAAATGCCATCCAGGGGCCATTGTGTTCTCTTCAGTGCATCGTATTCAGAGGCACACGATGTCTGCTCATCTCCCTACTGGTGATGTTAACTTTGATCATGTGGTGAAGGCTGGGTCTGCCAGGTTTGTTCAGTGTAAAGTTCCTCTTTCTCCCTTTGCAATGGTGGCTATCTCATGGCGTGTTATTTTTACTTAACATCTTATTACTCCTCTGAGCCGGATAATGCTTTGTTGCAGGGGACTGCGCCATACATCACTGAATGTTTAGCAGCATCCTTGGTCTCTACTCTCTGAATGCTAGTGACACCACTCCCTTCCTAGACTGTGATAACCAAAATTGTCTTCAGACATTGCTTTATGTCCTCTGGGGATGGGAAAAATTGCACTTTGTTGAGAATCACTGACTTAGAGCCATCTTATCTATAGAATATGGGCATTATTACAGTGTTACATCTATTGATTTTGATCACTTAGGATCCATTTTTCTTTTAAGTAAAACAAACAAAGCAAAGCAAAAAATCCAAAATAAACAAAGAAGTCACTACCCTCATTTTCCTTTTGTAACTACTTTTCACCCATTCTCCCAGAATATTTGGTTTAGGTGGGTCGATTACACCAAAGAAAACTATCTTTGAGGCACTAGAAAGCAGAATTCCAAAATCTGCTGGGGGCTCAGAAAAAAGAAAAATAAGGTGGAGGTCTTTCTTTTTGACCATCTTGTCAACATGAGGAAAAAGTTTGCCTGAAATAGGTCTAGTGCAGAAGAAAACAGTGCTGACAGTTAGATTCCTGGAGACATTGTCTGAGCCTTTGGATAAAGCTTTGCCCAAGGCTCAATCATTCCTGCACATTAAAAAAAAATTTTTTTTAATTTAAATTTTTTTGGGGGTGGCAGACACGTGCCCAAGCTATGTGGGATCTTAGTTCCCTGACCTGGGATTGAACCCGCATTCCTTTCACTGGAGGCATGGAGTCATAACCGCTGGATCACCAGGGAAGTCCCTTATTCCTGCACATTTTAAGAACTGTCTTTTGGCTGCCGTCCATTTGGATTGGCTTTCCACCACTTGCAACTGGAAAAATACCTGACTTTTTCCAGCTATATTTTTCAACTTCTCCTTCTTTCTCAGAGTAAAGAAAATGTGAATCTGGTCTCTTGCCAACTTTGCTGTTTTTTGAAAGTACATTGAAACAGGTGAACTTTCCAGGTCTGAGTTCCCTGACCCCTGGGCTTCCAACCATGTGTCTCCTTTTCCCAAAATTCCCCCAGAATGGTCTTCGTAAAGCATAGAGATGCTGCCTCTTTCTATTTAATAGCCTTTCAGGGAACTTCCCTGGTGGTCCAGTGGTTAAGACTTTGCCTTCGGGGCTTCCCTGGTGGCTCAGTGGTAAAGAATCCACTGGTCAAGCCTTCGGGGCTTCCCTGGTGGCTCGGTGGTAAAGAATCCACTGGCCAATGCAGGATACATGGGTTTGATCCCTGATCTGGAGCAACTAAGCCTGTTTTCCACAACTGCTGAGCCTGTGCTCTAGAGCCCAGGAGCTGCAACTATGGAAGCCCGAGTGGCCTAGAGCCCTAGCTCTGCAACAGGGGGAGCCTCTGCAATGAAAAGCTGATGTATGGCAACTACAGAGTAGCCCCTTCTCACTGTAACTAGAGAAATGCCCTTGCATCATCGAAGACCAAGCACAGCCAAAAATAAATAAATAAAATTATTAAAAAAAAAAAAAACTTTCTCTTCCAATTCAGGGGGTACAGTTTTGATACCTGGTTGGGAGCCAAGATCCTGCATGCCTCATGGTCAAAATATCAAAGAAAAAAACAAAACTAAACATAAAACAGAAGCAATATTGTAACAAATTCAATAAAGACTTTAAAAATGGTCCACATCAAGAAAGCTTTTTTAAAAAATAGCCTTTGAGAGCTCCTGTTATCTGGAAGATATGCACCCCTTCCCCCCACCTTACTCCACAGTGTGGCTCTCAGGACACTTACATTCTGACCCCAGGTGACACTGCGGTTTTTCAGGGTTGGCTGTGCTACATTTTCCTACAAGCTCCCAGAGCATGTCTGAGACCCCAGGGTCCAGCACAGGGCCAGGCACATGGAGGCCAGCAGTGAATGTGGGGACCAGAAGGACTGCAATGTTCTGTTCGCTGGAAGAAGTTGCTTCTCCACGGGCAGGTGATCAGTATCATACTGTTTGCTGAATGGATCTTCCTCAGTTAGATGCTAAACAGGAGCAGAGCTGGGGATTCCAGTGTCTGTCACCTGCACGGGATCCAGCCTCCACCGGCCAAAAGAGACCCCTAATTGGCCCTGCTCCCCACCCTAGTAAAGACCATCTGATGTCCAGTCTAGGAAACAAACAGCTAAAACCCCGAGTGGTGTTTCCCAGCTCCTGTCTCTGTTGAATTCCAATAGCCCAGCTATTTCCTCTGGGCCCCAAAACATCCTGTGAAAATCTCATTTACAGGACTTACCACTCGACACTGTGCTTATTTGATTATCCTTCTGTCTCGGACATCAAATTTTGCACTCCCCAGTGGCAAAGTACATATCTTATTATTTTCTGTTCAGTGCCTAGTTTGGTGTCTGGAACACAGCTCAATTATGCTCATTTGTGCTGTTTAAAAAAATATCTAAAAGACGAACAGAATGTAATTTGGAAATAATAAAGAATACAGACTCTGGATACAAGCAGACTCAGAGTCAAGTCCTGACTACCTTACTCACTGGCTGTGTCATTATAGATGAGTTTCTTAGCTTCTTAGATTCTATTTTTCTGTTTTTAAAATGCAATGTGTATCTTGAAGGTCTGTTATGAGAATGAGGATGTGAATACTTGTGTATGTGTGTGTGTATATGTGTGTGTGTGTATTCAAAAGGCATGGGGCTTTCCTGGAATTTGTGTTCCAATTGAGGGGTGCAAGTTCAATCCCCAGTCAGGGGGCTAAGATCCCACAAGCCAAAAAGCCAAAACATAAAGCAGAAGCAATATTGTAACAAATTCAATAAAGACTTTAAAAACGGTCCACATGAAAACAAAGTAAAAGGCATTTATATGCCTTCCTTAGGAGAAGGCAATGGCAACCCACTCCAGTACTCTTGCCTGGAAAATCCCATGGATGGAGAAGCCTGGTAGGCTGCAGTCCATGGGGTTGCTAGGAGTCAGACACAACTGAGCAAATTCACTTGCACTTTTCAATTTCATGCATTGGAGAAGGAAATGGCAACCCACTCCAGTGTTCTTGCCTGGAGAATCCCAAGGACGGACGGGGTAGCCTGGTGGGCAGCCGTCTCTGGGGTCGCACAGAGTCGGATACGACTGAAACGACTTAGCAGCGTGCCTTCCTTAGTTCTGGGCACAGAACACACACTATACACACTAAATTTTTTTTCTTAATCACTATGTGCTAGGCATGGTATTGGCTGTTTTCATGTTTCTCATAAAAATATTATCACTCCTAGTCCCCAGTCACAGAGGTAAGTGATCCAATTCCTGTTTTATAGAAGAAAATCTTCAGGGAGTCTCAAGTACAGGTAGGTAAAGAGGCCCCCATGTTCACTCGCCCAGCAGGTAGAAAATTCAGGGCCTCAATGTGGGATGTTAAGGTAAAGTTGAGGTCTCTCTCCGCTCAACAGAATTTTCTAAAGTGGGCACTCACACTTCCACAGGTGGATGAACTGACTTTATGGAGGTAATTTTTATTGTCATAATTATGCATTTATTTTGTGTCTTAGAAAAAATATATAACCAACCTATCAAACCAGTGGTTCATGAATCTTGGGTTTAGTGTGAGATTGAGGGAGACAGATAACTAAAAATGAAAAAAAAAGTTACTTTAGGACAAATGGAGTAGATTATCATAATTGGGTTTAACAATCAAGGACAAGGCTTTACCATGTATCAGCCCTATGACTTGTGACAAGTGACTTAAACTCTGTGCCTCTAGTTTCTTCATATTAGAAATAGGGATGGGCAGTACTTTTCGTATGGGATTGTAGTGAATATGAAGTGAGTTAATACGTGGTAAGCTTGATGAGCATTCAATAAGTGGCATTCATGTTCTATTAACATTTATATTACATAGTTAATTTAATTAATGTAATATTAATATTACAGAACAGAAACTGTATAGTTAGGCTAAATCATACTGGGGATATGCAAGAAACAGCTGAAAATGGAGAACTACTGGGTTATAAGTTTCCAGTACTTTAACTGATAAAAAACAGTAGGAAAAGGGATAACCAAGAAAGTAGCTTAGCCCAGGGCATACAAACAGTGGGTACCCCAATGTGGAAGAAGATATATTACCCCCTTAATAGCCTAAGGAGTGCCCTCTGGCAGATGAAGTATTGGCTTCATAAAAGAATGCCAATGAAGCATCTCCACAGGGGCCCTGAAAAAAGTAAATGGAAGTGTTAGTCGTGAACCTATGGACTGTAGCCCTCCAGGCTCCTCTGTCCACAGAGTTCTCCAGGCAAGAATATACTGGAGTGGGTCGCCATTTCCTTCTCCAGGGGATCTTCCTGACCCAGGGACTGAACCCGGGTATCCTGCATTGCAGACAGATTCTTTACCATCTAAGTCACCAGAGAGTTGACTGCAAAGCTGTCTGTGTGGAACAAACCTGGCCAAGACTTTTTATAGCTTTACTTCTTTGTTTCCCATAGTAGGGCTTTTGCCTCAGACATGGGGCACTATTCTGGCTCTATTCTTGCCAGTTTAGTAAGTTACTCAACTTCTATTTATTTCAAGTCTCTAGATTTTTAAACTGGAATTAATAATTGTACCTCCTTGGTTGTGTCTAAAAAGAACTTAGCATCGAACCTAATATATGTCAGTAAGCTCTCAATCCATCTAATTTGTTATGGTTATTGTGGGTTTTACAATCATTGTTGTCATTAGGACAGGGAACATAAACTGTAATGAACAAGGGAGACAAAGATTCTTTCTCAACAGAATAAAAAGATATCCAATCAGTCAACTTTATGACTTACCTATATGTATGTATTTATGTGTGTGTGTGTACACATACACACACACATGTACATAGACGCACTGTTTATGGATACTCAGAGAAGGCAATGGCACCCCACTCCAGTACTCTTGCCTGGAAAATCCCATGGGCGGAGGAGCCTGGTAGGCTGCAGTCCATGGGGTCGCTAAGAGTCGGACACGACTGAGCGACTTCACTTTCACTCTTCACTTTCATGCATTGGAGAAGGAAATGGCAACCCACTCCAGTGTTCTTGCCTGGAGAATCCCAGGGATGGGGGAGCCTGGTAGGCTCCTGTCTCTGGGGTCGCACAGAGTCGGACACAAAATATATTTTATATAATATGTTAAAAGGCAATAGAAATTAATATTTTGCTTTAAGAAAGTAAAGTTAAAAGTATATATATATATATACACACACATATAGTTGTGTTCAGTTGCTCAGTCCTGTCAGGCTCTTTGCAACCCCATGTACTACAGCATGGCAGACTTCCCTGTCCTTCACTATCTCCCAGAGATGTCCATTGAGTCAGTGATGCCATCCAACTATTTTATCCTTTGTTGTTCCCTTCTCTTCCTGCCCTCAATCTTTCCTAGCATCAGGGTCTTTTCCAATGATCAGCTCTTCACATCAGGTGGCCAAAATATTGGAGCTTCAGCTTCAGCATGAGTCCTTCCAGTGAATCTTCAGGATTGATTTTCTTTAGGATGGACTGGTTGGATCTCTTTGCAGTCCAAGGGACTCCCAAGAGTCTTATCCAGCACCACAGCTCAAAAGCATCAATTCTTAAGCACTCAGCCTTCTTTATGATCTAACAAACACATATATATGTACATACCTACATGCTGCTGCTGCTGCTGCTGCTGCTGCTAAGTTGCTTCAGTCGTGTCTGACTCTGTGAGACTCCATAGACTGCAGCCCACCAGGCTCCCCCATCCCTGGGATTCTCCAGGCAAGAATACTGGAGTGGGTTGCCATTTTCTTCTCCAATATATGTCCTCAAAAAAAATTCTCTAAATGTAATACAGAAAAAGAAAATATCTTTATGTACAAAGATTTTTCTCTAGACTGTTATCTGTAATAGCCTTTCTTCTTCTGCTCCCTCCCCCTTTCCCTCCTCTCTCCTCCTTCCCTTCCCTCTCCCCTCCCCTCCTCTCTTCTCTCTTCTTTTTTTATTCATGAAATCCCTTAGACCCAGCTGATGTACTCCACACTCTGAACCACTGTGTGGAAAAGCCTTGAAAGAGAACATTGTATAAATCAGCTGATTTTGCCTTGGGGTGTACATGCCTTCCCTGTGTGTTAAGTAGGGAGAGATTTTATCTATGTTTTGAGGATTCCTGATGAGGATGTGACATCTGTGTCTGGGAATGCCATGTCTTGGGGAACTTGTTTAGAAGTGAATTCTGAATTCAAGAACTAGTACGAGACAGGGGATCTATGTCTTGTTCCTCAGTCTAACACCAAATGTTTATATGACTTTGGTCATTATCCCCATATGGAAAATGAACCTTCAGTGCCAGGGTCCTGAGGCACATATTGTGAGTTAAGGTAAAGAAATCATTAAGTGGATTAGAAAGTCAGAGAAGGATGGAATGGAGATCAGTAAGCTGAAAGGAAAAGGGAAATGATTTGGATGAACTACAAGAATGACTTATTAGTAAGGAGAAGGCTGAGTTGCTATAGTGGAGAAACTCCAAGCTCAAGTGTCTTAACAAAATGGAGTTTCATTTCTCTCTCATAGAACAGTCCAGGGGTACATGTGGCGGAAAGATTGAGCAGGTTGATGTGACATCCTCAACATGAAGCTTCCTTTTGTGGTTCAGATCAGCTTCTCCATTCTGCCCTCTACCCATCTAAAAAGGAGGAGATCAGGGGAGCCAATTAGTCTAGCAGTGGCTAATTTACTGGCACATGACTACACATAGCTGCAAGGGAGTCTGGAAAATATGTCCAGCAGAAATGGCATTGTAGAACAGATTGGATAGTGGGAAACAACCAACAATCTGTTTCAAACAAAGCAATGATGCAACACCTACAGCTGAAAGTTTCTGAGGCTTGTGCTCCAGTCTATTTCAAATGGCCAGGAATCAATCACTTGGACAACACTTAGAGCTGCTGATGATAGAAATGATGATTATCATCATTTATGTGATGATGATAGAAAGTGATATTTAAGCATTTCATCTCCTGATGTTGTAACGAAAGATCCTACTCAGGAAACCTGAGATTCAGTCCCATTTCTAGAATTTATGGCCCCCAAATTTGGACACAAGGGTAGTGAATATCTTGTTATTTTGTTGATCTGAGTTTTACCTTCCTTCCTCCAGTAGCCTCAGTTTTTTCTTTGATAATGTTTCCTGCTTTGTTTGTAGAACATGTTCCACAAATCTTCGGACCCAGGGTTGGGAATGTGGTTTAGGCCTGACTCATTAGAGCATTTCACCAACACAGTGATTGATTTAGGGATGGGCATATGGCATCAGACTGGCGGGGCCATGAGACCTAATGCAGATAGTCTCAATGGAATTGTGAAAGAGATGCTCTTGTTCTGCTAGGGTTACTAAAAAGATAAAACTCAAACTCTGAGACATTAGTGATGGTCTGTGCCACTGTAGGAAAAGAATAGAGCTGAGAATGAAGCAGAGCTGAGAGATGAAGAGAGATCACAAATGACTTTATTGAAAGCCCCTGGATCCAGCCATGCCTGAAACTGTTAATCCTGAAATTAGTTTTATGAAGAATAAATCTCAGTGTTGACTTTTGCCAGTATGAATGAAGAACTTGGAAAGAAAATAATCCTAATATATCACATTCCAAGTCCTTTGCTTTCTCTCCCATATCCTGGCTCCCAGACCTGGCTTCCTAGAATATCTAGAGAGCTTCTTCATAAAAAACACAGATTTTCTTAACACTTTTAATTCCACCAGTGTAAGAGCCCTAACAATCTATTTTTTAAAAGATTCCCAGGACTTTTTAACATGCAGTTAAATTAGAGACCATAGTTGTTATTATTATTATTAATATAACATAGTAATTAGTGTTATTCCATGCTGTTTACCCATTTGATTATTGTTGTGTGACTTTGGAAAATCACTGAACTCACTAGGGTCCTTTATATATTTATTTAAAAAATTTTAAATTGAGGTATAATTGATTTAAAATGTTATGTTAATTTCTGCTGTACAGGAAAGTGATTCATTTATAGATACATAAACATTCTTTAATGTATATATATATATATATTTTTTTTTTTTTTATCTTACTGCAGAAAGATTCTTTTTAAGTGACTTTCTTACCCTAAAATTTGCCATGATGACAGTAACCGGAATTGTCAGGGCCTCTTCTCTGTTCCATATTTGTGCACGTGTGTGCATTCACCCCACACACACATATACATACACACACATAAATACATACACACACATGCACACATACATACACACATAGACAGACACACACACACACACACACACACACACACACACACTCCAAGAAATGCACCTCTGAGGCCTTGGCCCACTTTCCATAACAGACTCATGCTCCTCTAGCAAGCACTGACAGGCGTGAGCTGAGAAAGATACAGGCCCTGTTTGAAGCACAGTGATAAGAGAAACTGGGAGACAGGCTGGGGAGAAGAAACAGAAATATTGATCTCAGGAGCTGACAGGTTTTTACTGAAGGATCCAATGGTAGGAGAGGGTGAACCCAGATAGAAAAGTTTATACTTTACCTCTGCAAAATTCTACTGCAGCAGAATCTTGATTAAAAACATTTTCCTGTGTTCACCAGATCCCAGAATTCTAGCCTCCCCATCCCATTTCTGAAGGTGGCAACCCTTGGTGTTTGAGGGGCCAGGGATGCCTTGAGATGCAGTGTTCTGTTTTGTCTCTGCCCTTTGTTGCCTGGGCTCCCAGTCCCCACTCTGAGTTTGGGGAATGATTGCCCCCTTGCAAGACCCAGGTCAAGCAGACCTTGTCTGGGAAAAGTGGTGTTCCAGGCAGCTCCTCCCTCCTCTGGGCTTCAAAGACATGGTCAAGGTCTAGTGACTCCTGCACTCCTGTGCTATCATGATTTGTCCACATCTTCCCCACCAAGAGAGGGCAATCACTGCGTGCTTGGGACGAAGTCAGTGCTCAGTAATTTCTGACTGAATGAATTAACAGAAGAACTGAGTATAGGTCAAGTAAACAGGAGAGAATCTTTATCATTGCCATGGGATTGTAGACTGAAGATTGTTGTTCAGTCGCTCAGTTATGTCTGACTCTTTGCGACCCCATGAACTGTAGCCCGTCAGGTGCCTCTGTCCATGAGATTTCCCAGGCAAGAATACTGGAGTGGGTTGCTCTTTCTTTCTCCAGGGATCCCAACCCAGGGATCAAACCCATGTCTCTTGCTTGGCAGGCGGATTCTTTACCACTGAGCCACCTTGGGAGCCCCTAGACTGAATATATGTTGGTGGAAATCTGTTTAACCTGCATCATGCAAGCATCACCTTCTCAATGCATAATTTAATTTTTTGCATGGCCATTATTTTGAACAGCCACTAGGACAATGATTCTCAATCTTACGTCTGCCCAAGAGTTATCTGGAGGATGGCTAAACACAGATTCCTGTAACCTACCTTTTCCACACAGAGATGCTAATTTGGTAGATCTAAAAGGGTATGAAATCTGTATTTCTAACAAGCTCCCAGGTGATGCTGACGCTGCTGGTCTGGGAATGGCACTTTGAGAACTACTGTACTGGAATAAATTACTCTAGTTCAGGCTCTTTGAAATGGGTAGACTTTTTGCCCCTGTACCAAATGTCTCTATAGCACTGCACCATTTGAGTCCCCCTGCTGGCTTTTCCATCGTCTTGTTGCATTCTTACTCTGTGACACTAGATCGTGGATTCTTTCCATCATGTTGTGATTCTTCCTTGTAGTGCTACCTTGCATTATGCATGAAAGCTGGGACCCTTGCCTGCAGTAGATGGATAAAACTTACTGAGAGCAGAGGCTAGGACTGTCAATGCTGGAGTCAGGGAAACAAGATCAATAACAGGATAATTAAGAAAAGGATGTGGGTTAAGTGGGGTTTCCTATGCTATACAGTAAGTTCTCAGTAGTTGTCTCTTTTATATGTATTATCAATAGTGTATTTGTGTCAATCTCAATCTCCCAGTTCCTCCCACCACCACCTCTTTCCCCTTGGGTATCCATATATTTGTTCTCTACATCTGTATCTCTATTTCTGCTTTGTGAATATGGTCATCTATACCATTTTTCTAGACTTAATACATTGTGTCAACCTGAATGGGAAGAAACTCCAAATGGGAGGGGATATATGAGGAGTGGCAGAGGATGAGATGGTTAGATGGCATCACCAACTCAATGGACACAAATTTGAGCAAACTCTGGGAGATGGTGAAGGGCAGGGAAGCCTGGCATGCTGCAGCCCAAGGGGACGCGAAGAGTTGGACATGACTTAGTGACTGACCAACAGCAACAAGGCTGATTCATTTTGCTGTACAGTAGAAAGTAACACAATATTGTAAATCAACTCTACTTCAATAAAAATTAATTAAAAAAAAAAAAAACCTGTGGGAAGAAAGCTGAGAACTCAAAATTTTATGTGGGTTGTGTCATGAAAGAAAAAACCTTTGGGGTGTTCCTTCACCCAATGTTTCTTGCCCATGACTGCCTAGTAAGATCCCCAGGGGAGCTTTGATTACAAGCTGATGCCCTGGCCCCACTTGAGACGAATGGCATCAGCTTCACTGGGGCCGGGAGCTCAAATATTATTATATTTTAAAGTTCCCCGGTGATTCCAGTAGGAAGCCAGCACTGACAATCTCTGCTGAGATTCCTCTATTTCCCAGGCCCCCATCACCCCGCAAACTTTAATCCTTGCCTTTGGACTTTGTTTAGCCACATGTCTTTGCTGTACCTCTTTCACTCTGCCTTTCTTCTCACTGTGGATCCCACCTGCCTGACAACCCCCAGTCTCCTTGCTTGGGTTGTCTTACTTCACATGTGGGTTCTGGGTAGGTTCCAGACACATGGAAGGAGCCTCCTACCAAAACCAGCCATGCCAGCCTCTCCTTTTTTCACACTCTACCCCTTTACTTTACTTTCTGTCCAAAATAAGATTTGTGTGTGCATGGATGCTAAGTCGTTTTAATTGTGTCCGAATTTTTGTGACCCTATGGACTATAGTCCACCAGGCTCTTCTGTCCATGGGATTCTCCAGGCAAGAATACTGGAGGGGGTTGCCATTTTCTTCTCCAGGGGGTCTTCCCGCCCCTGGGATCGAACCTGGATATCCTGCTTGGCAAGTGGATTCTTTACTGCCTGAGTCACCAGGAAAGCCCAAATAACACTTATTGCACTCTAAGAGTATCTTATGCATCTATGTGTTTTCTCGTGAGACACGGATTTCTCTTCACTAGAGTATATCACAAGGGCAGGTCTTTTCTTTCCTCCACCCACTCTCAGTACCTGGGATGCCAGCACAGTGCTGGGCATGAAGGAGGTACAGAGTACCTCTGTGTTGAAAGGATTTATTTATTAATCCCAATGGTTATTTCCTTCACAGAAGTCTTATGGGAAACCGAAACCTCAGTTTTTCCAGAGAAAATAAAAAAGGGAAGACCCTACTAAAATCTCGTCTCTTTCTTCTTCATATTGCCATGAAAAGGGACATAGCACAGGCTTCTCTACATTGGATGTTACAAAGGGTAACCTTACTTTTACCTCCTGAAGTCTGGCCTCCAGAATGTTTTGTTTTGCAACTGCTTCCTTCTCTCCCACAGAGCAAGTTTGGACGTGAATAGCAAGTTTTGAAAGGCTTCTTTTACTTAAGATCCACTCGACTAGCATGAAGAAACTAAAAGAATAAGACGGAGGTCTATAAGAACGTGTATGTGTGTGTACACAAGTACATGCTTACGTATGTCTGTGCTAGATGTATTAAAAAGATTATGTATAAGAAAGAATGGTTTGGATAAATGAAAGAATTAATTATTTAAGTTCTGGTTCATTGTAAGAAATCAAATTATTACTGAATGCCAGCTGCCCAAAGATGCATGGGAGAGTTGAGCAGAAATGAATCCTATTGGCCAGACCATAAGAAACCCATAAGTTAACCCAGAGTCATAAACTAACTATGCTGTTGTTTTGAGACACTGAGTTCTTGCAATGGCTTGTTACACAGTGAAAGCTAACTGATACATTATCTCAGACCTGGAATCCTTCATATGATGAATAATAGACCATGAGTATCAGTCGATTTGTGTTGGTTTTCTCTTCCCGCAAACACTATATCAAAGATTTAGTGGCTGAAAGCAACACACATTTCTCATCGTATAGCTCTGTGAGCTGGGCATGACTTAGCTGCATCCCCTGCTCATAAAGATGCTTATAATGCTGCAGTCAGGGTATCAGCTGGGGCTTCAGTCAGCAAAGAACTGCCTCTGTTGGGTTACTGTGATTCCTTACGATTATGAGACTGGTTAGAAGGCAGTTAATTACCAGGGTTGCCTTCAGTTCCTAGAGGCCACTTTCAGTTCCTGGCATGAGAACCTCTCAACATTGGTGATTCACCACATAATAATTTTCTATTCAAAGCCAACAGGATATGAGAAAGAGAGAGAGAGACCTCCAGCAAGATGAACACTAAAATCTTAGTATATAATCACGTACACACCATCACATACATTTCAGCACCCCTGCCATATTCTAATGGTTTGAAGCAAGTCACAGTCTCACCTGCACTCAAGGGGAAGAGATTATACAAAGATGTGAACATCAGGAGGGAAGAATCATTGAGAACTATTCCTTATCATGTTAATCTCAGCATACCTTCCTGCAAGGGACTTCTGCTTCATTTACTCTTCACTGGACAAATGTTTATTGAGTGTTTTCTACATGGCAGGCACTTGGAATACAGCAGTAAAGCAAGCTCTAGGGAGGGGGTCATGCTGACAATGAGCAGCCATGGATGTCACCTTGAGGACTTCGGCTTTTATTCTGAGAAGGAGGAGGCATCATTGGAGCTTGGATTGCAGCAACAAGAGGCTGTTACTGAACTCAGGTTTGGCTGCTCGCCACTCAAAAGCCAGTAACTCAAGAGGCAAGTGTCAGTAGAAAGGAAAGGCGCTTTAATCAGAAAAGCCGGCCATCTGGGGAGGAGGTGGACTCATGCCTAGAGACCAACTTCCATGATTCTGCTCAGCCAGGACCAACTTCCAGGATTCTTTTCTTTAAAAAGAAAAAAAGGGATCAAGAAGCTCAGTGAGTCATTGAGGCAGGAGGCTGGGATCTGCATCAGTCTTCAGTGCTTGCAGATTGGCTGACTCTCAATCTCTCTCTTCTGATCTTATCTTGCCTGTGTGATCTGCCTGCAGGATTCCTTAGGGGGCTGATGGGGTAGAGAGGTAGTCATTCTTTAATTACTTAATCCTTCATTCTTCTTTTTATCTAGGAAAAGAATCCACAAGTTAGATAGACAAGGCATGGTATGCATTCAGAAGAGCATAGTCAGGAGTTAGGTTAAACAGATGGTGCTAGTGGTAAAGAACCCACTTCCCAATGCAAGGGACTTAAGAGAAGCGGGTTTGATCCCAGGGTGGGGAAGATCTCCTGGAGGAGGGCGTAGCAACCCATTCCAGTATTCTCGCCTGGAGAATTTCCTGGACAGATGAGCCTGGCAGGCAACAGTGCAGGAGTCGCAAAGAGTCAGTCGGACAGGACTGAAGTGACTTAGCACGCAAGCATGAATGCTTAGTGATCTCATTCCTGTAATTAAGTTATTTTAAGGTAAGAGGTCCATCCTAAAGGAGAGCAGTCCCGAGTGTTCATTGGAAGGACTGATGTTGAAGCTGAAATTCCAGTACTTTGGCCGCCTGATGCAAAGAGCTGACTCATCGGAGGGGATCCTGATGCTGGGAAAGATTGAAGGTGGGAGGAGAAGGGGACAACAGAGGATGAGATGGTTAGATGGCTTCACCGACTCAATGGACATGAGTTTGGGTAAACTCTGGGAGTTGGTGATGGACAGGGAGGCCTGGTGTGCTGCGGTCCATGGGGTCACACAGAGTCAGACACGACTGAGTGACTGAACTGAATTGAACTGAAGGTTAGAGGGGATTAGAAATGGGCAAACAGGAAGAGCTGCATTCATGGTGCTAAAAGTGCACAGTCCTTTTTGGCTGAGATGGCTCTTCTTTGCTGTGCACAGGTGTTCCCTAGTTGAGGTGAACAGGGGCTACTCTTTGTGGTGCACAGACTTCTCAACACGGTGGCT
Source organism: Bos javanicus (assembly GCF_032452875.1). Taxonomy (NCBI): domain Eukaryota; kingdom Metazoa; phylum Chordata; class Mammalia; order Artiodactyla; family Bovidae; genus Bos; species Bos javanicus. The sequence goes on from NC_083892.1 coordinate 23,835,871, forward strand.
TCTCTTGTAGAGCATGGGTTCTAGAACATGCAGGCTTCAGGAGCAGTGGCTCATGGGCTCTAAAACATGAACTTAGTTGCCCTGAGGTATGTGGGATCTTCCCTGACCAGGGATTGAACCTGTGTCCCCTGCATTGATAGGCAGATTCTTAGCCACTCAACCACCAGGGAAGACCCTGCTCACAGTCTTTGATGTCAAGAGGATCTGGAATGGAACTGTATGGTCCCTGCCTGAATAAGCTTTATTTTCTGGTCTGCAAAATGGGGGTAACAATGTTGAAATGCCAGGCTCGTTTGGGAAACAAACAAAAAATTAAATTAAAAGTCTTGTTGGAAAGAAACTGCTGAAAGGTGAAAGTGTTAGTCTACTCAGTCATGTCTGACTCTTTGCAATCCCATGGACAGTAGCTCTTCTGTCTGTGGGATTCTCCAGGCAAGAATACTGCAGTGGATAGCCATTCCCTTCTCCAGGGAATCTTCCTGACCCAGGAAACAAACCCAGGTCTCCTGCATTGCAGGGAGATGCTTTACCATCTGAGCCACTGAATAATTTGGCCTTGTTCTGACTGTCTGTCTCTATTCCTTCCATTTGACTGTGATGATGAGAGCTTGGACTAATATAAGGAAAACCACAAACGTGTTGGCAGTTTTTCCAGGTGGGGATGACCACTTCTCACCCCTACCACTTCTGCCCCAAGGGCACAGAATGCAAATCCAGCTGCAGCTTAATGGAACTGCCACTCTACTCAGAGTAGTAGATTGCAACGTGTCAAAGAGGTCAAGTGGGGACACGAAAAATTACATAAAATAGAAGAAAGTCCGTGCTTGTCATCTGCTTTGGCCAGTACCACCAGCACTAGTGGAAATGTCCCAGCCGATCCCTGTGTTCCAGACCAAAATGCTGAGTAAGCAATATCTCTGTGCAGGCGGGAAAGACACTGAATTTACAATGAATTACTTGAGACCATACTTTTCTATGGCTCAGATTGTTACTGAGTCCAAGCTTACTCTGCTCGCTGCACCACAGCCCGGTGAATCTGAGAGACAAGGTATTGAGGCAAGGAAGTGACTTTAATCAGGGAGCCAGTAGACTGAGAAGATGGCAGGCTAGTGCTTCAAAATAACCATCATATTGGGGTCTGGATGTCAGCTTCTTATATTTATAGATCAGAGAGAAAGAAGTAATGAGGACTAAAGTCAAAAGGCAGAATAGAGAGGGAGATGCAGTGGGGAAGTAAAGTGAACGGGTCTTCAGGCTTGCAAACATCTCCAAGGGAATGGCCCGCCTTCACAAGAGGTGTGTTAATCTCTTCTTTTCACAGGTGAGCAGGGACAAACTATCTCTCCACCAGCTGAATGAAGGCACTTTAGTTTACAGTCAAGCAGGGGCAGGGTCCTCCAGGCAAGCCACTGAGGATGATTATATAATAAAAACAGTGAAAAGCAAGTCAAAGAAACAGTTTCCAACATGGAGTCAGAATTGGCTTTCTCCCTGCAACAAGATGATAAAGAATGCACCTGCAATGTGGGAGACCTGGGTTCGATCCCTGGGTTTGGAAGATCCCCTGGAGATGGCAATGGCTACCCACTCCAGTATTCCTGCCTGGAGAATTCCATGGACAGAGGAGACTGGCAGGCTACAGTCCACGAGCTCGAAGAGTCTGACATGACTGAGTGACTAACACTTTCACTTCTTTGCTTTTCTACATGCACCTGGTCCTTGACTGGTTACTTGACTTTTAAAAAGGCATAGGATACACAGGAAAAAAATTAAACCCTATTATCAACAAGAAGCATTTATGGAGCATCTTCTTGGGTCTGCTACTGTTCTAGCAATCTTCAGATCAGATCACTCATTCAGTCATGTCCGACTCTTTGCAACCTCATGAATCGCAGCATGCCAGGCCTCCCTGTCCATCACCAACTCCCGGAGTTCACTCAGACTCACGTCCAACAAGTCGGTGATGCCATCCAGCCATCTCATCCTCTGTCATCCCCTTCTCCTCCTGCCCCCAATCCCTCCCAGCATCAGAGTCTTTTCCAATGAGTCAACTCTTCACATGAGGTGGCCAAAGTACTGCAGTTTCAGCTTCAGCATCATTCCTTCCAAAGAAATCCCAGGGCTGATCTCCTTCAGAATGGACTGGTTGGATCTCCTTGCAGTCCAAGGGACTCTCAAGAGTCTTCTCCAACACCACAGTTCAAAAGCATCAATTCTTCGGTGCTCAGCCTTCTTCACAGTCCAACTCTCACATCCATACATGACCACAGGAAAAACCATAGCCTTGACTAGACGAACCTTTGTTGGCAAAGTAATGTCTCTGCTTTTGAATATGCTATCTAGGTTGGTCATAACTTTCCTTCCAAGGAGTAAGTGTCTTTTAATTTCATGGCTGCAATCACCATCTGCAGTGATTTTGGAGCCCAGAAAAATAAAGTCTGACACCGTTTCTACTGTTTCCCCATCTATTTCCCATGACGTGATGGGACCGGATGCCATGATCTTCGTTTTCTGAATGTTGAGCTTCAAGCCAACCTTCTCACTCTCCACTTTCACCCTCATCAAGAGGCTTTTCAGTTATTCTTCACTTTCTGCCATAAGGGTGGTGTCATCTGCATATATGAAGTTATTGATATTTCTCCCGGCAATCTTGATTCCAGCTTGTGCTTCTTCCAGTCCAGCATTTCTCATGATGTACTCTGTATATAAGTTAAATAAACAGGGTGACAATATACAGCCTTGACGTACTCCTTTTCCTATTTGGAACCAGTCTGTTGTTCCATGTCCAGTTCTAACTGTTGCTTCCTGACCTGCATACAGATTTCTCAAGAGGCAGATCAGGTGGTCTGGTATTCCCATCTCTTTCAGAATTTTCCACAGTTGATTGTGATCCACACAGTCAAAGGCTTTGGCATAGTCAATAAAGCAGAAATAGATGTTTTTCTGGAACTCTCTTGCTTTTTCCATGATCCAGCGGATGTTTCCAATTTGATCTCTGGTTCCTCTACCTTTTCTAAAACCAGCTTGAACATCTAGAAGTTCACAGTTCACATATTGCTGAAGCCTGGCTTGGAGAATTTTGAGCATTACTTTACTAGCGTGTGAGATCAGTGCAATTGTGCGGTAGTTTGAGCATTCTTTGGCATTGCCTTTCTTTGGGATTGGAATGAAAACCGACCTTTTCCAGTCTTGTGGCCACTGCTGAGTTTTCCAAATTTGCTGGCATATTGATGCAGCACTTTCACAGCATCATCTTTCAGGATTTGGAATAGCTCAACTGGAATTCTATCACCTCCACTAGCTTTGTTCGTAGTGATGCTTTCTAAGGCCCACTTGACTTCACATTCCAGGATGTCTGGCTCTAGGTCAGTGATGACACCATCGTGATTATCTGGGTCGTGAAGCTCTATTTTGTACAGTTCTTCTGTGTATTCTTGCCATCTCTTCTTAATATCTTCTGCTTCTGTTAGGTCCATACCGTTTCTGTCCTTTATCAAGCCCATCTTTGCATGAAGTGTTCCTTTGGTATCTCTGATTTTCTTGAAGAGATCTCTAGTCTTTCCCATTCTGTTGTTTTCCTCTATTTCTTTGCATTGATTGCTGAAGAAGGCTTTCTTATCTCTTCTTGCTATTCTTTGGAACTCTGCATTCAGATGTTTATATCTTTCCTTTTCTCCTTTGCTTTTCGCTTCTCTTCTTTTCACAGCTATTTGTAAGGCCTCCCCAGACAGCCATTTGGCTTTTTTGCATTTCTTTTCCATGGAGATGGTCTTGATCCCTGTCTCCTGTACAATGTCATGAATCTCATTCCATAGTTTATCAGGCACTCCATCTATCAGATCTAGGCCCTTAAATGTATTTCTCACTTCCACTGTATAATCATAAGGGATTTGATTTAGGTCATACCTGAATGGTCTAGTGGTTTTCCCTACTTTCTTCAATTTAAATCTGAATTTGGCAATAAGGAGTTCATGATCTGAGCCACAGTCAGCTCCCAGTCTTGTTTTTGTTGACTGTATAGAGCTTCTCCATCTTTGGCTGCAAAGAATATAATCAATCTGATTTCGGTGTTGACCATCTGGTGATGTCCATGTATAGAGTCTTCTCTTGTGTTATTGGACGAGGGTGTTTGTTATGACCAGTGCATTTTCTTGGCAAAACTCTGTTAGTCTTTGCCCTGCTTCATTCTGTATTTCAAGGCCAAATTTGCCTGTTACTCCAGGTGTTTCTTGACTTCCTACTTTTGCATTCCAGTCCCCTATAATGAAAAGGACATCTTTTTGGGGTATTAATTCTAAAAGGTCTTGTAGGTCTTCATAGAACCATTCAACTTCAGCTTCTTCAGTGTTACTGGTTGGGGCCTAGACTTGGATTACTGTGATATTGAATGGTTTGCCTTGGAAACGAACAGAGATCATTCTGTCGTTTTTGAGATTGCATCCAAGTACTGCATTTTGGACTCTTTCGTTGACCATGATGGCTACTCCATTTCTTCTGAGGGATTCCTGCCCGCAGTAGTAGATATAATGGTCATCTGAGTTAAATTCACCCATTCCAGTCCATTTGAGTTCGCTGATTCCTAGAATGTTGACATTCACTCTTTCCATCTCCTGTTTGACCACTTCCAATTTGCCTTGATTCATGGACCTGACATTCCAGTTTCCTATGCAATATTGCTCTTTACACAATCGGACCTTGCTTCTATCACCAGTCACATCCACAGCTGGGTATTCTTTTTCCTTTGGCTCCATCCCTTCATTCTTTCTGGAGTTATTTCTCCACTGATCTCCAGTAGCATATTGGGCACCTACTGACCTGGGGAGTTTCTCTTTCAGTATCTTATCATGTTGCCTTTTCATACTGTTCATGGGGTTCTCAAGGCAAGAATACTGAAGTGGTTTGCCATTCCCTTCTCCAGTGGACCACATTCTGTCAGATCTCTCCACCATGACCCACCTGTCTTGGGTGGCCCCACGGGCATGGCTTAGTTTCATTGAGTTAGACAAGGCTGTGGTCCTAGTGTGATTAGATTGACTAGTTTTCTGTGAGTATGGTTTCAATGTGTTTGCCTTCTGATGCCCTCTTGCAACACCTACCGTCTTACTTGGGTTTCTCTTACCTTAGGCATGGGGTATCTCTTCACGGCTGCTCCAGCAAAGTGCAGCCATTGCTCCTTATCTTGGACGAGGGGTAGCTTCTCACCACCACCCTTCCTGACCTTCAACGTGGGATAGCTCCTCTAGGCCCTCCTGCGCCCAGGCAGCCACCGCTCCTTGGACGTGGGAACCTTATGGGAAAATAAAGATATGAAAAGAACCGGTCTAATCACTACACATCATTGAGATTGCAAGAAAGAAAGGATAAAGGCTGCCACATCAATTGCTTGAGGGCAATTCTTACAAAGCAGACGTCTAGTAAATAAAACTCCAAGATTCCTGAGCTGTTGACAGAGCCCAAATTCGATTGAGTATCAGGTAGGAAAGGCAATGGCACCCCACTCCAGTACTCTTGCCTGGAGAATCCCATGGATTGAGGAGCCTGGTAGGCTGCAGTCCATGGGGTCGCTAAGAGTCGGACACGACTGAGCAACTTCACTTTCACTTTCACTTTCATGCATTGGAGATGGAAATGGCAACCTACTCACGTGTTCTTGCCTGGAGAATCCCAGGGACAGGTGAGCCTAGTGGGCTGCCGTCTATGGGGTCGCACAGAGTCGGACACGACTGAAGTGACTTAGCAGCAGTAGCAGCAGGAAGGAGTTAATTGGAAAATATTTTAGCTGTCATCTATAGGCTGCCAGTGACTGTCAGATCCATAGTTTCATTTCCTTTAATGATGTTGATTAGATTCACTATAGTCACAAAGAAAAGAAACTTATAGAGAGAGGGCGTTAAGTCTAAGGATACAAGGAAAGCATAAGCAACAGTACACCCTGGTTTTGCTATTCTGTGATTACAAATGAGAGCACATTAGCATCAGTGTCTGCAGAGAACAAGCTTGTGGTTGCCAGGGGGCAGGGAGGGAGGGAGGGTTGGACTGAGAGTCTGGGATTGGCAGATGCAAACCATTATGTATAGAATGGATAAACAAGGTCCTATTGTATTGGAGAAGGAAATGGCAACCTACTCCAGTGTTCTTGCCTGGAGAATCCCAGGGACAGGGGAGCCTGGTGGGCTGCCGTCTATGGGGTCGCACAGAGTTGGACACGACTGAAGCGACTTAGCAGCAGCATTGTATAACACAAGGAACCATATTCAAAATCTTGGGATAAACAATAATGGAAGAGAATATGAAAGACAATATATATATGGAAATGGCAACCCACTCTAGTATTCTTGCCTGGGAAATCTCATGGACAGAGGAGCCTGGTGGGCTACAGTCCATGGGGTCACAGAGTCAGACACGGACTTAGCAACTAAACAACAACATATATTTATAAAACTGAATCACTTGTGCTGTATGGCAGAAACGAACACAACATTGAATGTCAACTCAGTTCAGTTCAGTTCATTTCAGTCGCTGTCTGACTCTTTGCAACCCCATGAAACGCAGCACACCAGGCCTCCCTATCCATCACCAACTCCTAGAGCTTACCAAACCCATGTCCATTGAGTCGGTGATGTCATCCAACTATCTTATCCTCTGTCATCCCCTTCTCCTCCTGCCCTAAATCTTTCCCAGCCTCAGGGTCTTTTCAAATGAGTCAGTTCTTCGCACCAGGTGGCCAAAGTATTGGAGTTTCAGCTTCAACAGCAATCCTTCCAATGAACACCCAGGACTGATCTCCTTTAGGATGGACTGGTTGGATCTCCTTGCAGTCCAAGGGACTCTCAAGTGTCTTCTCTGACACCACAGTTCAAAAGCATCAATTCTTCGGTGCTCAGTTTTCTTTATAGTCCAAATCTCACATCCATACATAACTACTGGAAAAATTATAGCCTTGACTAGATGGACCTTTGTTGACAAAGTAATGTCTCTGCTTTTTAATATGCTGTCTAGGTTGGTCATAACTTTCCTTCCAAGGAGTAAGTGTCTTTTAATTTCATGGCTGCAATCACCATCTGCAGTGATTTTGGAGCCCCAAAAAATAAACTCAGCCACTGTTTCCCCATCTATTTCCCATGAAGTAATGGGACCGGATGCCATGATCTTAGTTTTCTGAATGTTGAGCTTTAAGCCAACTTTTTCACTCTCCTCTTCCACTTTCATCAAGAGGCTCTTTAGTTCTTCTTCACTTTCTGCCTTAAGGATGGTCTCATCTGCATATCTGAGGTTATTGATATTTCTCCTGGCAATCTTGATTCCAGCTTGTGCTTCTTCCAGCCCAGCGTTACTCATGATGTACTCTGCATATACAGCCTTGACCTACTCCTTTTCCTATTTGGAACCAGTCTGTTGTTCCATGTCCAGTTCAACTGTTGTTTCCTGACCTGCATATAGGTTTCTGAAGAGGCAGGTCAGGTGGTCTGGTATTCCCATCTCTTTCAGAATTTTCCACAGTTGATTGTGATCCACACAGTCAAAGGCTTTGGCATAGTCAATAAAGCAGAAATAGATGTTTTTCTGGAACTCTCTTGCTTTTTCCATGATCCAGCAGATGTTGCCAATTTGATCTCTGGTTCCTCTGCCTGTTCTAAAACCAGCTTGAACATCAGGAAGTTCACGGTTCACGTATTGCTGAAGCCTGGCTTGGAGAATTTTGAGCATTACTTTACTAGCGTGTGAGATGAGTGCAATTGTGTGGTAGTTTGAGCATTCTTTGGCGTTGCCTTTCTTTGGGATTGGAATGAAAACTGCCCTTTTCCAGTCCTGTGGCCACTGCTGAGTTTTCCAAATTTTCTGGCATATTGAGTGCAACACTTTCACAGCATCATCTTTCAGGATTTGAAATAGCGCAACTGGAATGCCATCACCTCCACTAGCTTTGTTCGTAGTGATGCTTCCTAAGACCCACTTGACTTCACATTCCAGGATGTCTGGCTCTAGTTGAGTATGTCAACTAGACTTTGATTAAAAAAACAATAACAAAAGCAACAACACCAACAAAACCCCACCACTGTCTAAATCTTTCTAACTCTAAGCCCTATCTAATATTTGGAAATTACTTTTTCCCATGACCTCCCTAACTGCAGAATTCAGGGAAGAGAGTAAGGGTATAAATAAAATCATATGAAGTTCATAACTGTTGAAGCAAAGTGATTGGTACATGGAGTTTCACTATATTAACTTCTCTGCTTTTGTATGTATTTGACTTTCTTTGAATAGGAGCAGGAAAGTATAAGATTATTGCTCCCTTTCCAATCCTTTTGTTAGTTCCTGTTATTCCTTTAAATCTCAGCTCCACTGTTACACTGTCAGGGGAGCTGCAATGGCCATTTGTCATTCTTTTTTGGCATCTGTAGAAGCCAGATACTTTTGTTTCCAGGATTTCTTTGAGCCAGAAAAGAGACATCATCTCACCAAACAAAAGTACGTGTCCCAGATTTCAAATTGAAAGAATCAGGACTCGTGTAGATTTAAGTCTATGATCTACCCAATATCCTCTAATTACATTTCTTGTCTATTTAATTTGGTCAGAGATGAAAGTGAAAGTGAAAGTCACTCAGCTGTGTCTGACTCTTTGTGATGTGTGATCCCATGGACTATGCAGACCATACAGGCCAGAATATTGGAGTGGGTAGCCACTCCCTTCTCCAGGGGATCTTCCCAACCTAGGGATTGAACCCAGGTCTCCTGCATTGCAGGCAGATTCTTTACCAGCTGAGCCACAAGGGAAGCCCAAGAATAGTGGAGGGGGTAGCCCATCCCTTCTCCAGTGGATCTTCCTGACCCAGGAATCGAACTGGGGTCTCCTGCATTGCAGGTGGATTCTTTACCAACTGAGCTATCAGGGAAGCTTGTCATCAAAAATTTTACTTGGACAAAAAGCTTTCCCTTATTCCTAGGTTAGATCGCAATACTGTTAGAGATTTCCATAAAACCATGTGTTTATCTTGCACAGAACTGGACATTGATTTACCTGCATGCTTATTGAATTAGTATATGTGTCCCTAACCATAAAGTAAGCTTCTTGGGTGCAGGGATATGTCTGCTTTGTTTCACCTTGTAAGTGAATGAGAACAAGAGGAGGGGAAGAAGCATGTTGTATAGTGCTCACCCATAAAGAGTTATCATATCCTTTAAGGCACATGGAAGACCACTCTGAATCCTGTTGTGGGGATGTGGGACCACATGACCAGTTACGTCAAGTGGCTTGAGGCCAGGAGGGTTGGCCGCATCTTTCAGTCAGAGCCGTTAGTTGCCATGCCGCACTTTTCATTCTCTCTCTTTTTCTGTCTAGTGACCAATATGATAATGTGTTCCAAATGATGCCCTCCAAAGGAGCGGAGACTGTCAGCCCAAGTGTCTGAGTGACTATATGGAACAAAGACTCAGAGCTTGCTGTATTAAACATGGAGTTTAAGTGAAAAATAGAACAGCCTCTGTTATATTAAGCCACTGAGACGTGGACATATTGTCACTTCAGCATAACCTATCCTATCCTGACATAGGCATGCAGAAGAGAAAGGTAAATAACAACGTGATAGACCTGGAAGCCATTATGCCACGTGAAATAAGTCAGTCACAGAGGGACAGACACAGCATAATTCTGTGTACAGAAGAGGTCCAAAATAATCTAACATACAAGAGTAGCCAATGCAATGGTGGTTACTGGGGGATAAGAGAGGAGGTATGAGAGGTTGTTGTTCAAAGGATATGAAGTTACAGTTAAACAAATCGGTGAGTTTCAGAAATCTACTGTATAACATAGTATCCCTAGTCAGTATTAGGGCTTCCCTGGTGGCTCAGCAGTAAAGAATCTGCCTGAAATGCAGGAGACAGGCAGGAGATGCAGGTTTGACTTCTGGGTTGGGAAGATCCCCTGGCGAAGGAAATGACAGCCCACTCCAGTATTCTTGCCTGGAAAATCTCATGGACAGAGAAGCCTGGAGGGCTACAATCCATGAGGTTGCAAAGAGTCAGACACAACTACACACACATACATAGTTAATAATAGACTATTGTACATTTAGAATTTTCTTGAGGGTAGATCTCATTCTGAATGATCTGACCACCAGAAACAGACAAACAACCCAAACAATCAAAAAAATAATAAAGGGAAATTTAAAGGGGGTGGCTATTTTTATTACCTTGATTGCAGTGGTGGTAATACCACTGTATACCTCTGTCCAAACTCTTCAAAATGTACACATTAATTATGCACAGTTTTTTGTAGAGCAATGACAATTTTCCCAGTAAAGACAGGGGGAAAAGAAACAGAAAAAAATATATATATATAAAAAAAAGAGGAAGTGAAAAGAGGCATTTGTGAACAAAGAAGAAACAGGATAACAGAATCTAGTCTGGAGTAGACATATTCTTGGGTTTGTTGATGAATGTTTTGTTGGTTGAATCTCAACTCTGCCTCTTACTAGCTGCGTGATATTGGGTGTTGGTTAACCTTTCTGAATTTCAGTTCCTTCAGCTGAAAAGTGGGAGAAAAAAATGATACCAAATTTCAGGGGTTCACTGCATAGATTAAACTTAAATGAACTAATTCATATGTAAGCACCTAACCTGGTGAGATGTCAGGGCTCCATGAATGTTGATCATGCAAGTGGGCGGAGAGAAGTCACAGGTGGTGCCAGACAGGAGCAGAGCTGGGAGAAGCCATAGCATTAGAGGAGGTCTGATTGCTAGGCAGGTCCATGCTCAAATCTCCCAAGCCTACCATTGTACACTGTAATTTAGTAAATCATTTTGAGCAGTAGGGTGTTTGCTTATTCAATCAAGAGGTGGATTTATGCCTAATTCCAGCGGCTCCTCTGCAAAGTGCTATGAGCTTAGGAGGCTCCCCAGCTCAGAAGCCAGATTGCTGCATGGTGATTTATGTGATCTGGGAGGCTGGCCCCACAGACAGGAGCATAGGGCATAAATCTGAGGCTTGCAGGGAGCTCTGATTCAGCCTGGCACACCTTGGCACAGCACCAGCCCTGAGCCCCTTCTCACTTTACTGTGGGTGTTACAAAGGATGAGATCAAGGTCCAAGCTCAGAGGCTGCTGGGGTCTCATTCATTCAATCATTTATTCAACCAACAAGTATTGAGAACCTTCCTTGTGTCAGGTCCTGTGCTTGGTACTTGGGATGTAAGCGGCTTAGCATTTATACAAGGTGCCTTGGGAGTGCAATATTGTGATTATAAGAAATACACATATTTGGTCATTCAGATGACCAACATGTGTTTCTCATATGTATTTACTTTTCACCCACAGTTCCTGGCTTACAGCTCCCAAAAGCCTTGGAATTTCCTGAGTGGCAAGAACAATGGGAGTATCTTTTATTATAATATTTGATCTCTTGTCCGCAGTTGCTGAAAACACTTTAGAGCCATAAAGGTGAAATGAATGTTCATAATAAGCCCCTTTCCACCACAACTGAGTTTATGTCATGAAGGTGACTTTTAGAAAGCACCTGAGGTTAGGGGCTAGTTGCTAGGGGAACCAATTGTGAATAGAGGGTTAGAAGTTTCAGTCTACTCCCTGATTTCCGGGAAGGGAAAGGGGTAAAGTGTTGAACCAGGCATCAATGGTCAATAAGTAAATCAATCATGTCTATATGATGAAGCCTCCATAGACACCCAAAAGGAGGGGTTCTGAGAGTCTCCATGTTGGGCAACCAGAACCCTTCCATGTGCTGGTCTCTAGTGACCTCAGTTGGTAGTAGCTTGAAGCAGGGTTTTGGTTTCTTGGCCAGAGATTCAAATCAGCCTGAGAGTACTGAACCCTAGCCTCTAGATCACCAGGAACAGTGACCAGTGACAAAGGCCCTGGCCTTTTGGCTTTGAAGAAAATGAATTTCCACAAAGAAATGGTGTACAAGTGAAGTGAACAAGTGAAATGTTTATTAGAAGGAAAAAGAGTACATGTGGATAGACACATGAGCAGACTTGGAGAGGGAGTCGTGCCCTCATGGTAGTCTAAATCACTTATATGGGGCATTTCTTCCAGGTTTCCTGTGACCAATCATCTTGCTTTGCCTGGCAAAGGACCCTCCCATGTGTTCATGAGCATCTCCTAGACAAGATGGATTCTAGCGAAGAGGCCTATGGGTTGACATCACTCCTTTTTTGACCTCCAAGGAGACTTTCTACATATGTAGAGTCAGGAAGGGCTTCTTGACCTTGAGAATGAGAAATATGTGGTTTCCAAGTTTTATCTTAGAGAAGACTCTTGAGAGTCCCCTAGATGGCAAGGAGATCTAACCAGTCTATCCTAAAGGAAATCAACTCTGAATTCATTGGAAAGACTGATGCTGAAGCTGAAGCTCCAATACCTTGGCCACCTGATGCGAAGAGCTGACTCATTAGAAAAGACCCTGATACTGGGAAAGATTGAGGGAAAGAGGAGAAGGGGGTGACAGAGGATGAGATGGCTAGATGGCATCACTGACTCAATAGACATGAGTTTAAGCAAACTCCAGGAGATAATGAAAGACAGGGGAGCCTGGCGTGCTGCAGTCCATGGGGTTGCAAAGAGTCGGACACAACTTAGCAACTGAACAATGACAACAGCAACCTTTATCTGGGCGGGGCTCAGTTCCTCTGTTGCTCCTGCTATTTTGAAGTGTCTGTCCACAGAGGACAGGCTCTAGCTGCTCAGCCTGGGGCTCATCTATCTCCTGCCTCAGTGCCACTGTATCAAGTCCCCAAGTCCACGAGGACAGAGGCTCCTTTGTCTAGGACCTCGCCTTGTGTATCTATTCTTCTGGCTGTTGATTTCTATCATTTAATATCCTTTGTAATAATTCAATAATTTAGTGAGCAATTGGGTTTCCTGAGTTCTGTGAGTCATTCTAGTAAATTAATGGAACTCAAGAAAGGGATCAATTACAGTGACAAGGCTGGGTTTTTGATTGGCATCTGAAGTTGAGGGTGGACTGGGGGATTGAGTCCTTAACCTGTAGAATCTGCTTCTGAACTTTTGTGTCACTCAGTAATGTCTGACTCTTTGAGACCCCATGGACTGTAGCCCACCAGGCTCCTCCTTCCATGGAATTCTGCAGGCAAGAATACTGGAGTGGTAGCCACTCCCTTCTCCAGGGAATCTTCCTGACCCAGGGAATGAACCTGGGTCTCCTGCATTGCAGGCAGATTCTTTACTGTCTGAGCCACCAGGGAATCTGCTTCTATCTCTGGGTAAATAGTGTCAGAATTGAGTTGAGTTGAATTCTTGGACACTCTGCTGGTTTCTGCTGGTATGAAGCCTGTGCATACATGTTGGAATTGGGTCCAGGAACTAAATTCAAGGTGGGGAAGTAAAAGTGAAAGTCACTCAGTCATGTCTGACTCTTTGTGACTCCATGGACTATACAGTCCATGGAATTATCCAGGCCAGAATTCTAGAGTGGGTAGGCATTCCCTTCTCCCGATCTTCCCAACCCAAGGATTGAACCTAGGTCTCCCACATTGCAGGTGGATTCTTTACCAGTTGAGCCACAAGGGAAGCCCAAGTTGGGGAAAGAGGCAGCATCTAAGCTAGTCTTGAACATGATGTTAGCTTTCCAGAGGAGGGCTTTTTAACCTTAAACATGAATGAGACTTTTAGGAAGAAGGATTATCTTTTTCAAAAATCGAAGAAATGGGAGAGAGAAGTTAGAAAACTCTGGAGTGGTTAATCATTTGGTATGGTGGGGAGCAGCATAGATTGGAGGGGGTGGGTGGGAAGAGAAGATGCTGGAGAGATGGGCAGGGGTCTGACAGTAGAGACCTTTTCCAGCCAGGATAAAGGATTTTGGACTTCATCCAAAGAGAAATGGGAAGAGGGCACAAGATCGAATTTTTTCTCTACAAAGTTCCAGAGAATTTCTCTATGCAAAATTGACTGGAGGAGCCCAGAAGACCAGGTTGCATGGAGGAAACTCCAGGTGAGAGATGATGTGACCTGGATTAGCCAGTGACAAAGAGTTTACTGGTGTGACATAAAGCAGATAATAACTTACAGTGAGCTGGGCACCGTCCAAGTACAACTTAGCTGATTTCACTTCTACAAGTCTATTATAAGTGGCACTTGAGAAGTCGATGGCACCCCACTCCAGTACTCTTGCCTGGAAAATCCCATGGACGGAGGAGCCCGGCAGGCTGCAGTCCATGGGGTCGCTCAGAGTCGGACAGGACTGAGTGACTTCACTTTCACTTTTCACTTTCATGCATTGGAGAAGGAAATGGCAACCCACTCTAGTATTCTTGCCTGGAGAATCCCAGGGACAGGGGAGCCTGGTGGGCTGCCGTCTATGGGGTCGCACAGAGTTGGACACGACTGAAGCGACTTAGCAGTAGCAGCAGTAAGTTCTTAGTAGTACTAGTAGTACTCACTAGTACTAGTAAGTTCTCTTTGCATAAGAATAGTGAGGCACGGAGAGGTTAAGTAATCCCCTTAAGATCACGCAGCTGTAAATGACAACCTGGGATTCAAACCCAGGCAGTTTAATTCCAAATCCATGCATTTAATTTATGTGCTTAGTTTAGATCTCCTTAAACCATGAGCTTTTCAGAAAATCGGAGTCCAAGCTCTGTTATTATTCATAGAACCTAGTATGGAGCCTGGCATCTTACCATTTGTCAAATGAATGACTGAACTGATGAATAGAACTTGACCAGCCAGGCTTTGCCTCCCTGCCCTGCCTTTCCCAGCTGTGACCACTCCAGCAAGTTCTTTTCTCTTGCCAAGTTCAGTTCAGTCGCTCAGTTGTGTCTGACTCTTTGCAGCCCCATGGACTGCAGCACACCAGGCTTCCCTGTCCATCACCAACTCCTGGAGTTTGATCAAACGCATGTCCATTGAGTTGGTGATGCCAACCAACCATCTCACCCTCTGTCATCCCCTTCTCCTACTGCCTTCAATCTTTCCCAGCATCAGGGTCTTTTCTGATGAGTCAGTTCTTCGCATCAGGTGGCCAACGTACTGGAGTTTCAGCATCAGCCTTGGTCCTTCCAATGAACATTCAGGACTGATTTCCTTTAGGATGGACTGGTTGGATCTCCTTGCAGTCCAAGGGTCTCTCAAGAGCCTTCTGCAACACCACAGTTCAAAAGCATCAATTCTTTGGCACTCAGCCTTCTTTATGGTCCAACTCTCACATCCATACATGACTACAGGAAAAATCATAGCTTTGACTAGACAGACCTTTGTTGGTAAAGTAATGTCTCTGCTTTTTAATATGCTGTTTGGGTTGGTCATAGCTTTTCTTTCAAGGAACAAGTGTCTTTTAATTTCATGGCTGCAGTCACCATCTTCAGTGATTTTGTAGTCCAAGAAAATAAAGCTTTTCCCAGCTTTAATTAAGGAATGAAGTGATGACCTCTGGGGCTTTCTTTGACCATCCAGCCTGATAAGGAATGTGAAACATCTCATAGATGACTTGCCACCCTGCCAGTAGGTATTACAATCACTACTGCCCAAGCTAAGGCCCCCATGTTGGAATTCTGGGGGGCATTTTTTTTTTCTTTTTGTCCAGCAGCATGAGCCTCTTTTTCCTGGACATCATCAGGGCAAATTAATTACTGCTATCTGTGTCTGGCACTGTGGCCACCCCTCTCTCCCTGACACCTGAGGCTCCTAGAAGCCCAAAGGAGGGGACTTCTTTCCTCCTGGAGGCGACTCCTTCTTCCTGACTTACTTCTTCTTTAATCTGTATATTATCATCAGCACAAAGCCCTCAGAATAACATCTGACAAATGACGCCTATTAAAAAAAAAAAAAAAACACGCATGCACTTCTCTTTCACCGCCTTCTAATTTGGAATAGCATTATAACTATGCATCGCTAGACAAGCAATATTATGTTAAGAACATGATAAAATACCAGCAGCTCTGTAATGGCACCAACCAAATGGTAATTTCTGCTTCAGAAATTGGTCATTTATTTTGCTGGTCTCTTCTTACGTTCAAATTAGATGAAGCTTAATATACTGTAAAATTGAATGTATTCTGTCCTTTTCAACAAATATGGCGTGTGTGAAAATGATTTATGGCTCACGGGAACCTCTAAAATGTTAAATAATCTCTTCTTTTGTGTGTTTCTTAAGTAAGTTATGGCCTGAGAGTTTAAACGCAGGCAAAGCAAAACTTTATTAAGCTCCAGGCCCTCGTTCTGTCATCAGGCTATGCTTAAAAAGGGGACTCTGGCCCTGCACACTTTACTTTGGACTGCAAGAACAGCCACATTAATTGCTACATTAATTTTCTTCTATTAGCTGTAATTGGGAGGGAAGCAAGTCTTCCCCAGTGAGTGTGATAATTTGCAACTTAGTTTTTAATAAAGCTGTGTTAAGACCATGGGTGCTTAGCACAGGTCACTTCTTTCAATGGGTGTTGAGCATCCTGTCGTTTGCCAGCTGTGAGAATAGCAGCTTGTGATGTGCCTATGGAGGCAGGAGGTTGAGGAAGATGGGGGAGAGCTAAAAACTCCCCAGAGATAAGGGATAAGGGGACTTGCTCCCTCCTGGAAAATGCTTGACTTTTGCTTTCCTCTCCTGCCTTCCACCCTCCACAGCACTTCTCCAGTCCCAAGGGAAAACTTGAGATGCCCAGATTATTGGCCAGAGCCTAGCGCTAGATGTCCAAGATGGTTGTTTTTGTCACAGGCCCACTTTATGACTGCACACAAGTCATCTGAACATTCTGAGCATTAGCTTTCTCGTCCATAAGATGCAGAGATTATAACAAGACCTGATTGTTTATCACATGCACCACTTGCCAGGCATTGTTCTAAGTAATATTAATTCATTACGTTGTCATGACAACACTAAGATGTTGGCATCTTATCCCCTTGGTGCAGATGAGGAAACTGAGACACGGAGGCATTATGTGACTTCTTCCAGGTGACACAGTTAGTAAATGGAGGAGGCAGGATTTAATCTCAGGTGTTCTGACTCAAGCCTCCGCGTGCTTTAAACCTTGAGGCTAAGCTCTCCACACTTGCAAGAAAACTTAAGATAGATGGTGGATGTAACCAGACTTGCCATGTGTTCATTGTGAAGTCTTTCATTCAAATATTCATTTGATACTTGCTGTATGCCAGACACAGCTCCACATACTATGAGGGGAGTGGAATATAGATGGATGAGAGGAAGGTCATAGTTTTTAACACACTTAAAATAGACCTAAAGCATTCTATGAGCATGAGCCTTCTTGCACTCACAAGCTAATTCCCGGTGACAATAGAACTTTCTGCCACTCAGATTTAGTGCGAAGTTCAGCTCCAGCAGTTGGAGAAGGGGAGGGAATTAATATCTGTCACAGCCCTGCCAGACATGTGCCAGTTTCTTTATTTATGTTATTTGGTTCATTCCCACAGCAGTCTAGCAAGGTATACTTCAATATCCGTATTTGACAGATAAAATAACCGGGGACTTGCCTGCAGTTACAAGACTTACCTATGATCCTACAACTTCCTAATTAGCCTCCCAATTTCCATTGTTAGTCCAGCTTCACCCCAAAGCAGACATAGCCTAGCAGATTTCATCAGGAGCTAAAGGTCATGGTTAGCCTGGGGGGACAATGTTCCTAGGGAGGTTGGTTTTATGAAAGCCAGGGAAAATGTGGAAACCCAGGCAGGTGAGAGGTTGGGAGCAGAATAAACAAAACTGTGGTCGATAGAGGATTGTAGTCATTGCTGATGGAGAGTTCTATTGAGTCAGACCTGAATTTGAATTCTGGTTCTCTCAGACCTAGCTGGGTGATCTTGGACATGTTTCGCAAGTTCTCAGTTTCCCCATTTCTAACAAGTGTATGCTAAGAATGTTGACCTCTTCCTGTTGTGGTGAGAGTGTAATGAGTTGCTGTTTGAAACGAATGATCTTAGCTCAGTGCCCTGCAGAGAGAAAGTTTCTAATTAATGATTATCATGATTGTATTAGGAATTCTTGTTCAGGGGTCATTTTGAAGAAGAAAATTGCAATCAGGGCTGTCCTCAGTATAATTTGGCGATACTCACCCACACAATATTTCACTGGCTTTCTGCAGCTTATCAAATACTTATCAAGCCCTAGCTGACCAGGAAATGAAGACACAGACAGCAGCCCCAGATACGCTGATTCTCTTGGTCTGGGCTGGGACCCTGAACTTGTATACTTCTTCTTCAGGGATTGTATGATTGGGCAAATTTAAGAAACCCTGAACCTCATGGTGGTTCTCAACAATGTGTGTAAGAGTCACCTGGGGAGACTATTACACTATAGATTACTAATCCTCTCACCTTCAAGAAATTAAAGTTCAGGGTCTAGGACCCTAAAAACTGCTCGGTTTATGTGGGTTTTCTAATCACAATCTCAATTGTCATCACACTGCCTTTGAATTGCTTATATATTGTGCACGTCATGTCTGACTCTGTGTGACACTATGGACTGTAGCCTGCCGGGCTCCTCTGTCCCAGGGATTCTCCAGGCAAGAATACTGGAGTGGGTTGCCATTTCCTTCTCCAGGGGATCTTCCTGACCCAGGGATAAAACCCAAGTCTCCTGCGTCTCCTGCATTGGCGGGCAGGGTCTTTATCACTAGCACCTCCTGGGAAGCTTGCTTATATGCGTAGTCATGTCTGAATCGTCAATGTCTAGTATGGGATGCATAATTCTCAACAAATACTGGTGGATCCATCTATCCATCCACTGGTTTATTCATTCAACAAATATGGCTTGAACACCCAAAATATTCCAAAAATAATTTTTGGTGCTAAATTACAGAACAAAAGGATTTCTAAAATCAAAGTTCTTCCTTTGTAATTTGTAAAATCTTCTTGTTACCATTTGGAGAAGAAAATAGCTAGCCTTATCCCTCATATAATAACACTTTAAAAGAAGAAAGTTGTTTTCTGATGAGTTTGGGCAAGTTACTTAACTTCTCAAGACCTTGGCTTTCTGGTCAGGAAACATGATAATGCTTGGCATCCTGTTTTGAGGGTTAGCACTGACCCTTGTAGAGAACCTGGTACACAGTAGGAGCTTTAAAATGGTAGATATTAATCTTTATTAATGATAAATAGAAAATACTAAAACAGATAAATAGAAAATACAAGTGGGTTGTATCCAAAAGATAGTGTTAAGTGGCCATGATTTTCTCTAATGTAATCTCCTGGCCAGAAAATAACTCTTAATACAATATTGCAGGATCCAGTAAGTTCATTTTATACCCTCTGTGATCTTTCTCTGATTTTGGAGTATCTTTCACCTTATTTGCTCATTTTCTTTCTAATATTAGGTTTCACGGTTTCCATTTGGGTTTTCAAATTTTCCTTTCAATGACTTCCTCTCTTCTTCCCTTATTGCTCTTCTCTGCTTCTTTTCTGAGCTTTTTCCCTCTTCATCTTCTACCTCTCCTATTCCTTACTGCTGCTGCTGCTGCTGCTGCTGCTAAGTTGCTTCAGTCGTGTCTGACTCTGTGCGACCCCACAGACGGCAGCCCACCAGGCTCCACTGTCCCTGGGATTCTCCAGGCAAGAACACTGGAGTGGGTTGCCATTTCCTTCTCCAATGGATGAAAGTGAAAAGTGAAAGTGCAGTCGCTCAGTCGTGTCTGACTCTTCGAGACCGCATGGACTGCAGCCTACCAGGCTCCTCCATCCATGGGATTTTCCAGGCAAGAGTACTGGAGTGGGTTGCCATTGCCTTCTCCAATTCCTTACTACACCCTAGAAAATGTCTTTTTCTTTCTCTGATTCTCTGTCTTTTTTTTTTTTTTTTTTGGTCTTTGCCTTTCTTTCTCAGGGTTCCAAACAAGCTCTTTAATTCTTACTTATGAAAAGAGTGTTTCCTATTACTGATTTTTAGAGAAAAGTTGAATGTGTCATATTTCTGCAAACTTTTTTTTTTTTTAAAGAAAAGCTATCCCTTTACAAATAAATCAACTCATTATTTTCTTTTTTGTGTGTGTCCTCATGGGAAGGTAAATCATTCCCATGGACTGGCACTAACATCTATATATTTTCTACAGAGTGAAAGAGAACAGACGTCTTCCAGATGACTTGGTTCTGACACTTAACTCTTTCACTAAAACTAGCTTCAAGGCTTTGAGGATGTCATTTGACTTCTCTGGGCTTCACTTTCACATTTATAAGTAAGTGGGTTGTACCAAACATCTCTAAGGCACTTCACAATACTAAAATTTCTGTGAGTCTAATTTCTGATTCATTTCCCATCGAAATGCGATTAAGTGCCAAATTTCATTAGCCTGACAAGCCTCACTAGGCATATGCAGAAGGTATTCAATTGCAAATAGAGGACAATTGACATTATATTTTTCAATTTTCTCTGGGTCTAACGCACATTGTTAGACATTGCTTTTCTTTTACCTCTGAAATGTATTTCTACAAAGTCCCAAAGGTCATGAGCAGGGTTTCTTGAATCATGGGGAGTATTCTCAGGATGCTCTTTACCTGTAGGCAGAAAATTTCTTTTTCTAATCCTTGAAAATAGTTGTTAATGACTTCTAATTTTCCTAGCTTTCTTGGAGCCTAATTGAGAAAATTATAACATATTTAAAGTGTACAGTACAACGATTTGATATACATATATATGTAATGTGCTGTGTTTAGTCATTCAGTTGTGTCCAACTCTTTGCAACCCCATGTACTGCAGCCTGCCAGGCTCCTCTGGGAATTCTCTAGGCAAGAATACTGGAGTGGGTTGCCACGCCCTGCTCCAGGGGAATCTTCCCAACCCAGGGATCGAACCCAGGTCTCCCAAATTACAGGCAGATTCTTTACCAATTAAGCCAGGAGGGAAACCCTATACATGTAATTGTGTATCACTTAATCCTTTAGTAGCTTTATTATTTGCTTTTTAGAATCAAGCAACTCTTTCATTCTTTGATTCTTAATAACAGTTTCCTTTCATTTGGTATTTAGTAATGTTGAGCAAGTCCTGAACTCATGGAAATACTTTACTCATTCACCATAATACTAAGAAGTAGATAGATAAAGCATCTGGCCACCTACTAATAACTCTCATGCACCTAATTGTTATGTCTTCCTTCCCTGAATTTGTTCTAATTTGTCAATTATCCACTTGAAGTGTGACTCAGAATTGTCTTCAATTCTTTATCACATTACATCTCTGGTCTCCATATTTCTACAGTGCTCTAGACATATTTCGATTTATAAACATCTCTGCTTGTGGAGACATGTCATACTCAAATTGTCTATTGAACTCCTCACTTACTCCTACCAACATTCTTCTTAAGTGATCAGTTTCAGGTCACTCCACTAGGATCTAATTTTCTCAACTTTGAAATACCCTGAATCACTCTCTATTTCTCCTTCTTGTAGAAGTTGCCACATTCTATCATCTGACCTCAGAACTATTTCTGGATTCAGAATCACCTTCTCTGTCTCCCTTGCCATGGTTATAACTCATGACATAATGCCCGGCTTTAATTTATGCAACTACCTTCCAACTCATGTCCATGCTTTTACTCTTGGTATCCTCTCAGCTTCCCTGGTGGCTCAGATGGTACAGAATCTATCTGCAGTGCAGGAGATCAGAGTTCAGTCCTTGGGTTGGGATGATCCCCTGGAGAAGGGAATGGCTACCCACTCCACTATTCTTGCCTGGAGAAATCCATGGACAGAGGAGCCTGGTGGGCTACCGCCAATGGAATCACAAAGAGTCGGACATGACTAAATGGCTAACACTTTCTCTTTCCCTTTTCACCTTCTTACATTCTCTCTTATGGAGAAGTTGTGTGTGTGTTCTGATTAATGTCTGACTCTTTGTGACCCCATGGACTGTAACCCATCAGGCTCCTCTGTCCATGGAATTGCCCAGGCAAGAATATTGGAATGGGTTGCCATTTCCTCCTCCAGGGGATCTTCCTGACACAGGGGTCAAATACACATCTCCAGCATCTCCTACATTGGCAGGCAGATCTTTACCACTGAGCCACCTGGGAAGCCATTATGGAGAAATAATATTTCCAATTTGAAAACTTTCAGTGGTTTCCTATGGCTTTCATGTTGAAGTCTATACTCCTTGATATGCACACAAAGGTCTTCATAATCTACTTCTTTTATACTAACTTAATTTTCAAACACTGTTAGGGAGTGACGTTCTCTTTTTAATAGATGGCTAAGTTGAGAGAATGGAAGTTTATAGCTATTGGTTGACATGTTTTCCATCATGTGGGGAAAGCTTAACTAGTAAAAAAGCCAAAATAAATGTAGGTAGGGCTATGAGTAGGAGGAGGGGAAGGGAGAGAATGTGCATAATGACATGCAGATTAAATATGTAGATTCAGCCATGGCTGGGGCTTCCTTAAACTTCTCAATTATGTAACAATAAGTTTTCTGAGGTATGTGATCATGTAGGTGTTCATTATAACCAAAAGGGATCAAGCTAATTCAAATTACTTTAATTCTTTTTTTTAAAATTTTAATTGGAGGCTAATTACAATATTATGGTGGTTTTTGCCATACATTCACATGAATGATGCACCTCTAAATGTACTTAAAAAGAACTTGAGTTATCCCATCATGTCATCATTCAATAAAAATTTTTGAAGACCCCCAAGTAAGACTATGCTTAATCTTCCTCTCATTAACACAGTGAATCCAGAAACTTTTGTTATATTAAGATATGTATGTTTCAGGGAGTCCCAGTGGGACCACAACATTAGTAACAGCTTCTGTTTATTGAACACTGACTATATGTTGGATTCTTTGGACCAATTACATCTAATCATTGTCAATCTCACGTGATGAACAGTTAAACCTATTTTGAATCTTGAAAAATAAAAATCTAAGAAGTATCTGGATGAGGCGATAAAATCAAACCCAAATTGTGTATGCATTTCAAATAAATAGTTATTACATCATAACACACTATTCAAACCATAAAGTGAAACTGTGAAAGAATAAAATATATGGAAGAATATGAAAGAATAAAATAAGACTGATTGATCTCCTACTATGCATTTGACATTGGTATTTCCATAGACATTAACTTATCTTATTTCATCTTTTTAAAATATCCTATAAAGTAGGCATTATCAACTGAAATGTACAAGTAATTGAACTGAGTAAGGACTAGGAAGTTCCAAAGTCAAAAAGGGGCTAATATTGGGATCCAAATTCATGAGTGTATGAAATCAAAGCTTACTTTTTTTTTTTTTTTTTTGATTATTTGTGGTGTTGGGGAAGACTCTTGAGAGTTCCCCAGACTGCAAGGAGATCAAACAAGTCAATCCTAAAGGAAATCAATCCTGAATATTTATTGGAAGGACTGATGCTGAAGCTGAAGCTCCAACACTTTGGCCACCTGATGTGAAGAGCCAATTCATTGGAAAAGATCCTGACTGTGAAAAAGATTGAAGGCAAAAAGAGAAGGTGGTGGTAAAGGATGAGATGGTTAGATAACATCAACAACTTAACGAACATGAATTTGGGCAAACTCTGGGAGATAGTAGAGGACAGAAGAGCCTGGTGAGTTACAGTACATGGGGTCGCATAGAGTCACACATGCCTTAGCAACTGAACAGTAACAAAAGTTGATTTCTTAAGGAAGGTAAAACCATACTGGCTAAATACTCAGAGAAATTTGGGTGCCATGAAATGTATGCCACTGGATTAAAATGGTAAGTGCATTTGTCATATCAAGGGGAAAGAGAACTGAAATGATTATTGAACTGGAGCCTATTATACAGAGTGAAGTAAGCCAGAAAGAAAAACACCAATACAGTATACTAACGCATATATATGGAATTTAGAAAGATGGTAACAATAACCCTGTATACGAGACAGCAAAAGAGACACTGATGTATAGAACAGTCTTTTGGACTCTGTGGGAGAGGGAGAGGGTTGGATGATTTGGGAGAATGGCATTGAAACATGTATAATATCATATATGAAACGAGTCGCCAGTCCAGGTTCGATGCACGATACTGGATGCTTGGGGCTGGTGCACTGGGACGACCCAGAGGGATGATATACCTGTGGTGGATTCATGTTGATATGTGGCAAAACCAGTACAATATTGTAAAGTTAAAAAATAAAATATTAAATAAATAAATAAAATGATTATTGAATCATCTTTAAAACAGCACGCCTCTGTTTTAAAGACTTGAGGTCCCTGTTTTTGAAATATAGATAGAGAACTTAATGACCTGAAAGCTTACTTGCAGCACTGAAATCTTACAGTTCTATTATATGTCAATTGTCCCATCAAATAAACTGGATCACTTTGCATTAGGTTTGATAGAAAGTGAGAAAGATTGAAAAAAAAAAAAAGTAGCTTAAAAAATGGAAGTTTGGGAATTCTCTGGTGCTTCAGTGACTGGGACTTGGAGCTTTCACTGCAGGGGCCCAGGTTCAGTTCCTGGTTGTGGGAACTAAGATCCCACAAGCTGCTTGGTGCAGCCGAAAAGAAACAATGAAGTTCCTCTCTCTCATATAAAATGAAGAGGAAGGCAATTCAAGGCTGGTATGGTGGCACCCCACTCCAGTACTCTTGCCTGGAAAATCCCATGGATGGAGGAGCCTGGTAGGCTGCAGTCCATGGGGTCGCTAAGAGTCGGACATGACTGAGCAACTTCACTTTCCTTTTTAACTTTCATGCATTGGAGAAGGAAATGGCACCCCACTCCAGTGTTCTTGCCTGGAGAATCCCAGGGACGGGGGAGCCTGGTGGGCTGCCGTCTATGGAGTCGCACAGAGTCGGACAGGACTGAAGCGACTTAGCAGCAGCAGTAGCAGCAGCATGGTACTTCTGTCCCACAAAATCTTCAGGGACCCAAGTCTCTTCCTCTTGCATATCCATTGTGACCCAAGATGGTGCCTAGATCTCCACGCAGCATATTTATGTTTCAAGCAGCAAATGGAAAAATGAGGGTAAATTATCACTCTATTTTAAGAAAGCTGCCACATGACACTGATACACCACATTCCATTAATTAGGACTTAGTCAAATGACCACACTTAATTGCAAAGAAAGCTGGGAAATTTAGTTTCCTTCTTCCTTGTGATTGTGTTTCCATTACCAGTGAGGTGGGAGAAGAGAGAGTGGGGTCAACTATTGACATTTACCACACACACTTGTTTGTATAGAATAGATCGTTGAAACTAAGCAACATTTTTGCCAGAATGCAATGTTAGATGATAGCCCAAAGGAAAGGGAAACTAAATTTCAGTTTCGTAAACAAATCCCATGAGAAATAAGTAATCCAAAAATTTTCAGTAACTAGTGATTCTTTTGGAGAAAGCAATGGCACCCCACTCCAGCACTCTTGCCTGGAAAATCCCATGGATGGAGGAGCCTGGTAGGCTGCAGTCCATGGGGTCGCTAGGAGTTGGATACGACTGAGTGACTTCACTTTCACTTTTCACTTTCATGCATTGAAGAAGGAAATGGCAACCCACTCCAGTGTTCTTGCCTGGAGAATCCCAGGGACGGTGGAGCCTGGTGGGCTGTCATCTATGGGGTTGCACAGAGTCGGACACGACTAAAGTGACTTAGCAGCAGCAGCAGTGATTCTTTATTCTTCCCAAAGGAAGACAAACTGATTCACTTATCTTGGGCAAACTATTAATATTTCATTAAACCTCGTAGTCCGTGTCCCTAAAACAAATAGCTACTTTCTCAGATTTTTGTGAGAACAAGGATGCAATTAGCGATTCCCTATGTTGAAGCTGAAACTCCAATACTTTGGCCACCTGATGCAAAGAGCTGACTCATTTGAAAAGACCCTGATACTGGGAAAGATTGAGGGCAGGAGGAGAAGTGAGCAACAGAGGATGAGATGGTTGGATGGCATCACTGACTCAATGGACATAGGTTTGGGTAGACTCCGGCAGTTGGTGATGGATATGGAGGCCTGGCGTGCTGCGGTTCATGGGGTCTCAAAGAGTCGGACACAACTGAGCAACTGAATTGAACTGAACTGATACAGGCAAATTTGTTGTTACAGATTTGGTTTTTAGAATAAATATTATGCAGTTTTACTTCATAAAGAAGTTTGCAAACCTAGAAAGAAATAGTATAAAGTAGGACCCTTTTGGTATGGCAATGGTATCAGGGTTCTCCAGAGAAACAGAACCGACAAGATAATAAATTAACTAATTAATTAATTGTAGGAATTGGCTC
This sequence comes from Bos javanicus, assembly GCF_032452875.1. Lineage (NCBI taxonomy): Eukaryota > Metazoa > Chordata > Mammalia > Artiodactyla > Bovidae > Bos > Bos javanicus. The sequence continues at coordinate 23,862,035 of NC_083892.1, forward strand.
ACATGCTCATAGAGTCTGAGAAGTCCCACAGTCCACCATTTGCAAGTTGGAGACCCAGGAAAACTGGTGGTATAAGGTCTGGAATGGGAGCAAGGAGGGGGCAGAGGCTAGAACCAGGGATGTAAGTCTCTATCTGAATCTGAAAGCCTAAGAACCAAGAGCATCCCTGTCCCAGGGCAGGAGAAGAGAAGGTGGATGTCTCAGTTCAAGTAGAAGGAGAGAGAGCAAATTCACCCTTCATCCATACTTTATTCTATTTGGATCCTCGTGAACTGGGTGATGCCCACTCACATTGGGGAGGGCCATCTGCTTTACTCAGTTCACCAGTTCTAATGCTAATCTCTTCTGGAAGCACCCTCACGGACACATCCAAAAATAATGCTTTACCAGCTATCAGGGCATCCCTTAGCCCAATCAAGTTGGCACATAAAATTAATCATTATAGCAACTCAATTTAAAAGGGCTTAAGCTTTCTAAAAGGGAAGTTAATTGATTAGTTATCATAATGATTTCAGGAAAGGTTGGATTCAGTTGTTCAAGTGATAATATTAGGATTTTCTGTTTGTTCTCATCTTTGATTTAATTCCTTCTCTATGGGTATAATTTTCATCCATGGTCTCCTCTTCTGGTGACAAAGATGAATCCAAGGGACACTATTTTTCAATTTTATCCATTCTGGAAGAAAGAAACTGTCTCTTTTTCAACCCACCCTGGAAATGTCAGTGGGGATATTTGGGGCTTATAGTGATACATGAACCAGCCACTAACTTGCCACTAGACAGAACAAGCTTACTGACAATGTCTGATTTATTAACATCTGATGGGTTTTGATTGAATTGGCTTCCCATTTCAACATCAGATCCTATAACCAGAGAAGATGCGAGACAAATAGTGCAACAGGTTGGACATAAAAATGAGTTTCTATACCCTTTTATAAATTGAGGACTCCGGGCTCTAGAGAAACTGCACAGATAATCTTTTTCTGCCTCTCATTTTATGTATGAGCAGGACTGAAAGGTTAAGTGACTTGTCCAATGATATAGAGCTAGTTAGTGACAGATCCGGGGTGAAACCCATTTCTTTTGACTCCAGTTCAATGACTTTCCCACCGCATAGCTCTGACTCATTTTAAAGGATAACTAATCACACTCTGATTTGTGATAAAGCTAACCAGTAGTCTCTTTTCCTTCTTTAAGACATGGATACTTTTCTCTCAAGTAGTTTTCCTTGTTTCTGATTTGGTGCATCACTTAGACTGCCAAAAACATGGGGCAGGAATCTAGTTCTATGAAAATCTATAGTGTTTTACTGGAACACTTAGCAATAATATATTTGGGAATCTCGTTTTTATTTCTTAGATCTGTAGCTTAAAAATTCCTCTAGAAAAATGTATTTGTTCAAATGAGCATGAATTAAAATATATTTTTCCTCTTGAGAGATGCAAATACACTGAAGAACCATTAGCAAATATAGTGAAGCAATATAACCTTCATAACCTCACTACCCAGGAATGATTACTATTAATACATTGGTGTATAACAATATTGTGTAATGAATTACATTATAAATACTGTTCTGTAACTTGCCTTTTCACTTAACAATATGTTGCAAACATTTTTCAAGTCAATAATTATGTAACCACATCATTAGTTGGAGTATAGCAAGTTTCATTATTTGAATAAATCCTTATTTATTTAACTATTCTCATGTTGTAATATTGCAAGAAAGGGGACACCTTCTAGGGCCAGGAAGTGGGCTCTTGACTAACACTCAGAAATGAATTATCTAAGGAGACATACATACTGAAAAAGCAAGAGACTGTATTGGAAAGGGAAGCCCCGGGGGAAGAGTAACAGGGTACGGGAACCCAGGAGAACTGCTCTGCCTTGTGGCTCCCAGTATCAGGGTTTATGGTAATGGGGTTAGTTTCTGCATTTTCTCTGGCCAATCACCTTTCTTGGCTCATATTTTGTCTGACTCAGGCTCCTTCCTGATGGCACGTGCATCTCTCAGCCTAGATGGTTGCCAGGACATACCATCTCCTGCCCCTTCCTTTTGGCTTCTCCTGAATTTTTCAGGTTAGTTTTCAAGACTATGAACTGGTGTCTCCTTCCTTCTTTTGCCCAAATTTTCCTGGTTAGTTTTTAGAACACAGTGAATGTGTTCACAGTAAAAATGCAAATTTACCTGCATAGGGAGTTAAAGAACACAGTGCTGTGTTCTTTATCAGGACCTCCTATTACGAAACAACTCAAGCAAGGATTTATCATTGTGTCTGGCCAAGGTGGCAGTCTTGGTCAGCATTCCCTAACATTAAGACATTTCCTCTTTTTTTTTCTCACTATTATGAATAATACAATGATAAGTCTCCTGCAATGTATTTTTGGATATTTCAACCAAGATCCTTCAATTTTAAGGAACAGAAGTCAATCATGGCTAGCTTGAAGGGATGAAGCCTTTGCTGGAATGATTTGTAACTTACAAATTTGCATCACAGACTAAATGACTAGACATCAGAAAGGAGATATATCTGGGAAACTCTGAAGATCGAAGTAGCAGGAAAGTCTATTGAGGCCATGGACATGAATCAACTTCAAATATTTTCTGACCTTGAATCACCTCCACTGAAGTCTAGGGAATAAAGTCCGTAAAGTTTCGGTTCAGTTCAGTCGCTCAGTCGTGTCCGATTCTTTGCCACCCCATGAATCGCAGCACACCAGGCCTCCCTGCCCATCACCAACTCCCAGAGTTCACTCAACTCACATCCATCGAGTCGGTGATGCCATCCAGCCATCTCATCCTCTGTCATCCCCTTCTCCTCCTGCCCCCAATCCCACCCAGCATCAGACTCTTTTCCAATGAGTCAACTCTTCGCATGAGGTGGCCAAAGTACTGGAGTTTCAGCTTTAGCATCATTCCTTCCAAAGAAATCCCAGGGCTGATCTCCTTCAGAATGGACTGGTTGGATGTCCTTGCAGTCCAAGGGACTCTCAAGAGTCTTCTCCAACACCACAGTTCAAAAGCATCAATTCTTCGGTGCTCAGCTTTCTTCACAGTCCAACTCTCACATCCATACATGACCACTGGAAAAACCATAGCCTTGACTAGACGGACCTTTGTTGGCAAAGTAATGTCTCTGCTTTTGAAAAGTTTACTTTGCTCTAAATCCACCATTTGGCCAAAAGAGCACTTGGCATCTTTATTTACAGTCCTACCAAAATCACAAAGAGATAGAATCATTTCCCAAAGAAAAATTCAAGGATTCAAATTAGAAATAAAGGAAGAGATGCTGGACAACTGAAAATGACACCATAATACACCTGTCTGGATATTTCTTTGATTAAATACCTAGAAATAAAAGTAATTAGGGGATATAGACTTATTTTTAAAATCTTCTAAATAATGCAGAAAAAATTGCCTGTTGAAAAGCTAATAGAGAGAAAGTTATTACTCATAATAATAGGTTTAGTAATAGGTTGTTAGAAGAAATCCCAGAAGGCCTCTCTCAGTTGGCCTTTCCTGTTACATCTAAGAATTACCATCAAAAACAGAGTGAACATGAGTGGAATCATACACCAAAATCCATCACTCTTTGTTCTGTACAATATATAGCTAGTGCTCAAAGTAAGAGGTCCAAAGGAGAGGAGGGTGAATGCATTTATTTCTTTGTAAAAATAAAGAGAGAAAGAGAGGACTAAATGGAAACTTCTGAAATCAAATTCTTTTTTAAAAAAAGTACTTATCATTTTGGCTGTACGGGGTCTTTGCTGCTGAGCAGGGACTTTCTCTAGTTGTGGCGAGAAGGAGGTACTCTCCAGCTGTGGCGCAGCTGCGGTGGCTTCTCTTGCTGGGGAGCACGGGGCTCTAGGGCACCATGGGCTTTGGCAGGGGCATGGGCTTGGTCGTTGCAGATGTCAGACCCCAGAGCGAATGCACAGTCGTGACGCATGGGCTTAGTTGCCCCGTAGCAAGTGGAATCTTCCTGGACCAGGGATTGAATACATGTGCCCTGCATTAGCAGGCAGATTCATTACCATTGGACCACCAGGGAAGTCCTGAACTCAGATTCTTATGTTTAAATACAATCATGTAAAACTCAGGAGACAGTTCAGCATGACTGTTTAGAACAAAGGATTTGGGTCCAAATGTTATCTAGCTTTAATTCAGGCTCTTACTTTCAAGCTTCTTCATTTCAAACAACCATCTTAGTTTCAGTTTCCTCATTGGAAAAATATGTCTAGCAAACTATTGTGAAGATTAAAGGAAGTAATTCTTATACAGATTAGGACATTTAGGAGAGTGGTTGGATTACAGCAAGTGCTCAACTAATATTAGCTCTTACTTTTATTACTAGTGGAGCAAAATGGCTTCAGTTCTTCCTAAAAGAATGCAAGGTTCTCTACTATTTCCCACCACTATCAGCAAATATTGGATTTGAAAAACTGTGCTAGAAAACTTATGGCTATGAAGAAATTGCTGGATGTTCTCCTAACACTTTGGAATAAATCTTACCTTTCCCATCTTCTCCTGGTTGATATTATGAGAGACATTTGACAGCCAACCTCCTTCCTTAGCAGATACATAACTGTACTTCATTTTTAATTAGTTTTTACTTATTAAACAGAAACAGACTCACAGACTTAGAGAACAAACTTATTGTTGTCGGGGAAAAATGTGGGGAAATGACAGGGAGTTTGGGATGGACAGGTACACACTGCTATATTTAAAATGGATAACCAACAAGGACCTACAATATCACACACGGAACTCTGCTCAAAGCCGTGTGGCAGCCTGGATGGAAGCGGGGTTTGGGGAGAACAGATATATGCATACGTATGGCTGAGTCCCTTTGCTGTCCTACTGAAACTATCACTACAATGTTAATCAGCCATACTTCAATACAAAGTAAAAAGTTTAATAAAAAAATATTTTTAATGAAAGTAATTTGAAATAACATTGAAACAAATATCTATGTATCTGTGATGTTGCTCTAGAAGTAGAATATTAAACATTATCAGAATTTTGAGAGTCATCCCTGTGTCCCTTTCTGATCACATCCTCTTTTTTCTTTTTAGAGGCAAATGCTTCTCAGATTTTGTGTTATTCCTTCCTTGCTTTACTTTATAGATTTTCCACAGAAGTATGCGTTCCCAAACGCTAGTTTTGCCTGGTTTAGATAATATACAAAGAATCATAGGTAAATCAGTCTTTTATAGCCTACTTTTTGTGCTTAAAAATTTTTTTTAAAGATCCATGCATGTGGCTTTGTAGTTCATTCATTCTGATTGCTGCATAGCATTCTACTATATAAATGCACCTTAATTTATTTATAATTCCTTTGAAGATGGGCACTTGGAATACTATTATTTTGTTATTACAAATGCTGCTGCTGTAAAACATTATTGAACTTGTTTCCCAGGACACACATGAAAAGTTTCTCTAGAATGTATACCCATGAATGGAATCACTTCCCTGATAATATGCATGCTTAACTCTATCATGTAAGTGATAGACCCTTTCCTAAGTGGATATAACAGTTTATACAGCCAAAACCCGTGAACAAGACATCTTATTGTACTACATCCTCAACATCCACTAGAATTTTAGACTTTTTCTTTCAATATTGCCAGTCTGATGAGATAAAATGGTGTCTCATTAAATTCTTTTCGTAAATATCTTTATCGAATTTGTTACAATACTCTTTCTGTTTTATGTTTTGGTCTTTTGGCCACGAAGCACGTGGAATCTTAACTCCCTGACCAAGGATCGAACCTGCAGCCCCAGCACTGGACTGCCAGTTCAGTTCAGTCGCTCAGTCATGTCTGACTCTTTGTGACCCCGTGGACTGCAGCACACCAGGCCTCCCTGTCCATCAACTCCCAGAGTTTACTCAGACCTGTGTCCACTGAGTCAGTGATGCTATCCAACCATCTCATCCTCTGTCGTCCCCTTCTTCTGCCTTCAATCTTTCCCAGCATCAGGGTCTCTTCAAATGAGTCAGTTCTTCGCATCAGCTGGCCAAAGACTGTCAGGTTAAGTCCCGTATCTCAATAAATTTTGTGATTAATAATGATGTTAACATATTACATTTGTGGGCTATTCATGTTTCCTTTCCTTTCAAAGTTCATTTTCTAGTGTGAGGTTTTCTTCCTTTTTCTTGTTGATTTGTAGAAGCTATGCAGTCTTCCTTGGTTATACATGTAGCAGAAATGTCTGCAGTTTTTTATTTAATTTTTTCACTTTCTTTATGGTAGGGAGCTGGTATTTGCAGACATGAAGAAGAACCTGAGCATCCAAATAGCTTCTGAGACATAGTCTCCTGCAAGACCCCTGTGTGATCTGCTTTACTATCTGGATTCTTCTCTTATCCTTTGTGTCTAAGCTTTATCTTTCTCTCTGCAAAGAATGAATTGCAATCCTGAAAATCAGCCCACTTACCTGGAGCTTTGAACCTAAGAATCCGGTCCTACTTCTTGTGCTTCGATTATTGGCCTGAACCCTTTATTTTGTACAAAAGCCCAGAGCCCAGGTCTACTGCTTGCCTGACTTTGAGTATCCCAAATTCCAAGTATCTTACTTGCTGAACATAGATGAAGATTCCCACGAGCCAAACACATAGGTGTGGGTAATCTGGACCTTCTCAGGTTGACCATGAGCTACCTATAGCTTGGACTCATGGTCATATAAATTTCTTTGAAATATATCTTTTGCCACTGTCTAAGCCTCATCTGAGTGCTGTGCTAAGTCGCTTCAGTCGTGTCCAACTCTGTGTGACCCCATGGACTGTAGCCCACCAGACTCCTCTGTCCATGGGACTCTCCAGGCAAGAGTACTGGAGTGGGTTGCCATTTCCTCTTCCAGGGGATCTTCCTGACCCCACTTACAAAACATGGTTGGCTCTTCACAGAAGAATGGCTGAAAAATTAAAGTGGTTTATTAACTCTATAAGTTATAGAATTATAACTATATAAGCCTATATATATATATGTATAATATATGTGAAAATATATTTAGTTCCCATTGTATACACGTAATGTGTATATGTGTGTGTGTGTGTGTGTATGTGTATATGGAGATATGTATATATGTGTATGTTATTGCTGATGCTCAGTTGCTAAGTCGTGACTGACTCTTCACCACTCCATAGATTGCAGCACACCAGGCTCCTCAGTCCTCCGCTATCTCCCAGAGTTTGTTCAAATTCATGTCCATTGAGTCGGTGATGCCACATAACCATCTCATCCTCTGCCACCACTTCTCCTTCTGCCTTCACTCTTTCCCAGCATTAGGGTCTTTTCCAATGAGTGGGCTCTTCATATCAGGTAGCCAAAGTATTGGAGCTTCAGCATCAGTCCTTCCAATGTATATTGAGGGTTAATTTCCTTGAGGTTGACTGGCTTGATCTCCTTGCATTCCAAGGGATTCGGTGCTCAGCCTTTTTTGTGGTCCAAATCTCCATAACCTTAAACTGCTGGAAAAATCAAGAAGCAATTGTCTTTTAATTTCAGGGCTGCAGTCACCATCCAGAGAGGCCATCTATTTATATTTGTGTAACCTCTGTCCTTGTTTCAGAGTCCATTTCAATGTGGCAGGAATTGTAGAAGATAAGGCCATTAGGGAATTACAGGTAATGGCTCTACTGATTAGGCACCGTGTTGCTTCAAGATGGAGCACAAACCTACAAACCACACTTCAGTGCTTAGATGTTGCTTAGATTTGTAGCCAATTTAGGTAAAATACCTCAAATCACTTTGTGATTGGAGAGCAGCCAGGTGATAGTGAAACCTGATCTGTGGTTCCAAGAGAGATATCACAGGCTGCAGTTTAGTAATTAGAGATGTAAGATTTTTTAAATTACCAAAGTGGAAGAAACCATACAGTTTTAGCCTGGCTTCTAGATTGCAGTTGTCATAGAGAAGCTCAGAGAAGAAAAGTGGTCATGTTAGGAAGTGAAATTCAAACCCACGTACCTGAAAGTTTCAACTATTGTAATTTGAAGCTTGCTAACATCTGTATGTGCAGATAATAAAGAAAAGATCATTTATTTCTTCAGTTATTCAGAGAATAAATGTATGCACCATCCTTTCTGTATGTTTCCACTTAATAACCAGCAATATTGTTGGTGGTTTAGTTGCTAATTCGCATCCAACTCTTGCCACCTCGTGGACTGTAGCCTGCCAGGCTTCTCCGTCCATGGGATTCTCCAGGCAAGAATACTCAAGTGGGTTGCCATTTGAACATAAACACTGGCGTGAGGCTCCTTTGATTTTCTGAGCTTGGACTAAATTCCCTTCATGTTTCCCTCTGATCCTCTTTTGCTCTCCTTCAGGCCTCATCTGAAAGCCACTTCCTCATGAAGGCCTTTGCTGGGCCCCTTGACCAGGGAGATTCACTTGCTTTATGCACACTTGGCATCATACATTTGTCCTCTCATAATCTTCATCATCCTTATGATCACTAGGTTATTATTTGTTCTTCCTTTGCAACTAGCAGAGACCAGGTCTGGCTTGCACACTACTGTATACCCAAGACACAGATCAGTGCCTAGAACATAGTTGGTGCTGAGTCAGTGTGTGTTGAATAAAACAATGGGTAAATGAAGGATGAAAAGCAAGTTAGTGCCAAGACTGAACATAGAAACTGAGTTTTCTCAGCAAAAGAGACACTGATGTATAGAACAGTCTTTTGGACTCTGTGGGAGAGGGCAAGGGTGGGATGACTTGGGAGAATGGCATTGGAACATGTACATTATCATATGTGAAACGGATTTCCAGTCCAGGTTCAATGCATGAGACAGGGTGCTCAGGGCTGGTGCACTTGGATGACCCAGAGGGATGGGATGCGGAGGGAGGTGGGAGGGGGGTTCAGGATGGGGAACGCATGTACACCTGTGGCGAATTCATGTCAATGAATGGCAAAACCACTACAATATTGTAAAGTAATTAGCCTCCAATTAAAATAAATAAATTTATATTAAAAAAAAGAAACTGAGTCTTCTGATTTTCAGGATTAACACATTCTTGCTACCCCCTGTACTCATTTATTGACTATGCCAAAGCCTTTGACTGTGTGGATCACAATAAACTGTGGAAAATTCTGAAAGACATGGGAATATCAGACCACCTGATCTTCCTCTTGAGAAATCTGTATGCAGGTCAGGAAGCAACAGTTAGAACTGGACATGGAACAACAGACTGGTTCCAAATAGGAAAAGGAGTACATCAAGGCTGTATATTGTCACCCTGTTTATTTAACTTCTATGCAGAGTACATCATGAGAAACGCTGGACTGGAAGAAACACAAGGTGGAATCAAGATTGCCAGGAGAAATATCAATAGCCTCAGATATGCAGATGACACCACCCTTATGGCAGAAAGTGAAGAGGAACTAAAAAGCCTCTTGATGAAGGTGAAATTGGAGAGTGAAAAAGTTGGCTTAAAGCTCAACATTCAGAAAACGAAGATCATGGCATCTGGTCCCATCACTTCATGGGAAATAGATGGGGAAACAGTGGAAACAGTGTCAGACTTTATTTTGGGGGGCTCCAAAATCACTGCAGATGGTGACTGCAGCCATGAAATTAAAAGATGCTTACTCCTTGGAAGGAAAGTTATGACCCACCTAGATAGCATATTCAAAAGCAGAGACATTACTTTGCCAACAAAGGTCCGTCTACTCAAGGTTATGGTTTTTCCTGTGGTCATGTATGGATGTGAGAGTTGGACTGTGAAGAAGGCTGAGTGCCGAAGAATTGATGCATTTGAACTGTGGTGTTGGAGAAGACTCTTGAGAGTCCCTTGGACTGCAAGGAGATCCAACCAGTCCCATTCTGAAGGAGATCAGCCCTGGGATTTCTTTGGAGGGAATGATGCTGAAGCTGAAACTCCAGTACTTTGGCCACTTCATGCGAAGAGTTGACTCATTGGAAAAGACTCTAATGCTGGGAGGGATTGGGGGCAGGACGAGAAGGGGACGACAGAGGATGAGATGGCTGGATGGCATCAATGACTCGATGGACATGAGTCTGAGTGAACTCCGGGAGTTGGTGATGGACAGGGAGGCCTGGTGTGCTGCGATTCATGGGGTTGCAAAGAGTCGGACACGACTGAGCGGCTGATCTGACTTGATACTCATTTCAGCCCCTAAACTCTATTTAGGGCGTCTGAGGTGACACTAGTGATGAAGAACCTGGCTGCCAATGTGGGAGACATAAGAGATGTGGGCATAGAGGAGGGCATGGCAACCCACTCCAGTACTCTTGCCTGGAGAATCCCATGGACAGAGGAGCCTGGCGGGCTACAGTCCATGGGATCGCAAAGAGTCAGACACGACTGAAGTGGCTTAGCACACACAGGCTCTATTTAGGGATGCTCAGAGGATGCCATTTCCTCACTTCCCATGTGAATAACTGCCCTTTCACAATGATTTTCTGGGAAAATTTCCCACATATTTTTTGCTTGCTTTGGGACATGCCCTATGCATGGATTGAGGAACAAGGGGTGTGAATGCCACTCGTAAAGTGCTTCTTCTTTAAGAGGACAAGATAGGATACACACTCTACAACCGGACTGCTTGGGTTCAAACCTCAACACCCTCATTTACTAGAGGGAGGAACTTGGGCAAGAGATTTAACTTCTCTCTGCCTCAGTTTCCTTATCTGTAAAGTGTAGATAATAACAGTGCCTATCTCATAGAGTTGCCACGAGAATCAAACAGTTAATATTTGTAAAGCATCAGAATGATGGGTGTTCATGGTAAACACTACATAAATACTAGGTATTACTATTGCTTTTTGGTTTGCTTTTGTCTTTTACAAAAAAGTTATGGACAGAAATTTAATTCTGGGAAAGTGTGCTTACTCCAGTATGATTTTCTTTCTTTTTTTGTTCAGTTCAGTTCAGTCGCTCAGTTGTGTCCAACACTTTGCGACCCCATGGACTGCAGCACGCCAGGCCTCCCTGTCCTTCACCACCTCCCGGAGCCTGGTCAAACTCATGTCCATCGCATTGGTGATGCCATGCAACCATCTCATCCCCTGTCGTCCTGTTTTCCTCCCGCCTTCAAGCTTTCTGAGCATCAGGGTCTTTTCCAATGACTCAGTTCTTTGCATCAGGTGGCCAAAGTATTGGAGTTTCAGCTTCAGCATCAGTCCTTCCAATGAATGTTCAGGACTGATCTCCTTTAGGATGGACTGGTTGGATCTCCTTGCAGTCCAAGGGATTCTCAAGAGTCTTCTCCAACACCACAGTTCAAAAGCATCAATTCTTGGCACTCAGCTTTCTTTATAGTCCAACTCTCATATCCATACATGACTACTGGAAAATCCATAGCTTTGACTAGACAGACCTTTGTTGGTAAAGTAATGTCTCTGCTTTTTAATAAGCTGTCTAGGTTGGTCATAACTTTTCTTCCAAGGAACAAATGTCTTTTAATTTCATGGCTGCAGTCACCATCTGCAGTGATTTTGGAGCCCAAAAAATAACATCAAGATCAATAATGTTTAAATGTATTCAACATCAATAATGTTCAAATGTATTAAACATTATTTTAAGTATAGTTGGTTTACAATGTCGTGTTAATTTCTGCTGTACAGCAAAGTGATTCAGTTATACACAGATTCATTCTTTTGCAGAGGCATGAGTCATTCCATTATGGTTTATCACAGGATATAGAATATGGTTCCCTGTGCTATAGACTAGGACCTTGTTGTTTATAAGTTTTCATCTGCTAATTCCAAACTCCCTAACCATCTCCCCTCATCCCCCACTCCTCCTTGACAATCACAAGTCTATTCTGTGTCTCTGAGTCTGTTACTTAGATAAGTTCATTTATATCATATTTTAGACTCCACATATAAGTGATATATGGTATGGTCTTTCAGACTCACTTGATTCAGTATGATAATCTCCAAGTGCATCTGTGTTGCAAATAACATTATTTCGTTCTCTTTTATGGCTGAGTAGTGTTACATTTTGTATATGTACCACATCTTTATCCATCCATCTGTGGATGGGCATCTAGGTTGCTCCCATGTCTTGACTACTGTCAATAGTCAAGACACCATTTTCTTGTGACAGTCAAGACACTGTGAATAGTGTAGCACCATTTTCTTGCCTTTTGTGCAGAGTTAAGGAAACCATGGCTGCCATAGTTTTGGTTAAGACATGTGTGTCTGTCTCCATCCTTACTGACTGCGTGATGCTGGCCAAATGCCTTATCCTCTCGAAAGCTTGCTTTCCTCACCAGCAATAATAGCAGTAACAGCAGTAGTAATGCTCACCTCATAGCCTTCTGTAAGAGTTAAAACAGAAAGGAAATCACCCAATGCTTCCTAATACATGGGAGAACCTGAGGAATAGTTGCCTGTAGCAGTGGTACCCCCAAAATGGGCATAGCTCCCAACTTCTGGGCCAGTGGTCCCTCTGCTGGCCCTTCTTCCAGGAACTGACCAGCCCTGGAAAACCAGTGTGCTTTCTTGATGCTAAAATGAAATACCTTCAACACTAAGACTGCATCTGTAGGCAACAAAGCTTGGCTAGTTTCCGGTTGATCTAACTTTTCAACAGGTGTTAAAAATTAACTGAGCATCTTACAAGGCATTTCATTATGCATCATGGGGGGAATAGTGATGGGTTTGATTTCCTCCTTCAGGTCAATTAAAAGGAAAAAGAGACTCAAATTTATCAAAGATCAAAAGAGGGTAAAATGGAAATTGCCCTTTCTGGACATATTATATAAATGGAATCATACAACGTATGTCTTTAACTTAACATTATGTTTCCAAGTTTCTTCCATGTTGCTGCACATATCAGTATTATGCTCCTTTTTATGATCAAATAGTATTTTGCTGTATGGACATACCATAGGTCTGCAAGTGGGATGGAGTTGAACTCTAACCAGACATAAGCAATGTTGTTGGGATGTTAGTAAAACTACTTTAAAGTTGGATTATTGTGATGCTTTCACAACTCAGAAAGTTTATTAAAACCTGTTAAATTATATACTTAACACCAATTAATTTTATAGTATGTAAGCCATACCTCAATAAAATTGCTAATAAAAACAATTAAGTGCAAAGAGCACTCAGAGTCGGAAAATCATTTCTGGCTTTGGATATTAAGTAAGGCTTCCTGGAAGAGGTGATGGTTTGATACATCGTATTGGCACAAGTCCTAGATAACGTGGATCAGTGCCTGCTATAAGCCAATCATGTGTTACCCACTTAATTGCCAAGAAGACCCAGTTTTACAGATGAAGCCTGGGCTTCCCTGGTGGCTCAGAAGTAAAGAATTTGCCTGCTAATTCAGGAGAAGTGGGTTCAATCTCTGAGTCAGGAAGATCCCCTGGAAAAGAAAATGGCAACCCACTCCAGTATTCTTGACTGGAAAAATCTCATGGACAGAGGAGCTTGGTGGCCTACAGTCCTGGGGTAGCAAAAGAATCAGACAGGACTTAGCAACTAACAACAACAGCCTACATCTAGATGACAAGTGAGTTTTTCAGGGTTACCCAAGGAGTACTTGGGGGGATGAAGCTAGAGGCCACCTCTTGACAGCATCAAAGTCCATGCCTGGCACCTCTGTAGAATCCTGCCTCTGGCCTCAACTCCTAAATCTCTGGCTGGGAGTATGAGGATGCAGTGATTTTGTGAGCAATCTGTCATCATCTGGTTTCCTGAAAGATGACCTAATTTGCCACTATATAACTGAATTCAAACATCACGGAGAGGCAACATAACAAACAAACCCTTCTAATCGTGCTGCTTAAGGCAAATGAATCGCTCAGATATGAAATCAGAATTGCGCTCTCAAAGTGCAGGAGAGCTGAAGGACGCATCATCTCATCGTACTATCATGTTGATTCCAATTACATCTTCACCTTCAGCCTGACGATGTGACATTATACTTCTCGGTCACTGGCTGCAGAAGCGCCTATCCTTTTATTTCTCTCATTATATATGAGCCTTGTTGTACTTCATCGATCTCTGCAAATACTCTGCTGTTTACAATTTTGATAATCTCTGTGTAATCTGCAGAAGGAATTGGATTCCTACAAAGGCAGCTGAGTTTTCAGCATCACTGGGGTGAGGGGAAAGTGGGGGAGCTGAGGCTCGGAAAGTCTGCACCCCCTTGAAATGCAGGCTCTTTTTTATTCTCCAGTTAAAGCTGACCTTTTCTCTCAGGCTTGAAAGGTTAAGTCCTAATTTGTTTGGATACTGTAACAGAAAGGATATGGTTCCTTTAAATGAAGCAAGACTGTAAGAGTCACACCTTGCTGGCCCCTTAGGTTCCATCACTGCCTTGGCTGGTGATTATTTCATTCCAGAAAGTAAGGATGAAGAGGTTCTCACATCTTTTTAAAAAATCACTCTCTTATGGAAACACCACACACATGCACACACACACATACACACACACACACACACACACACACCTCAGAGTCTATGGTTTATGCTACTTTTATATGATAATTTTCACACTTTTCCATCAGTGAAAGTACATGGAAAGGAACTTTACTGTCTTCTTATCTTGATTCTGCCACTTTCTAGCTGGGTAACTTTGGGCAAAGTAACTTCTCTGATTCTTAGTTGCCCCACACTTGAAATTCACATTATAAAGTTGTTATGAGGATACATTTGTAAATTTGTAAAATTCATTGTTGGCACAGAGTAAGCATTCAAGTTTGTTAGCTACATAAAAGGAGAGAAAAAAATGACACACGGATACTATCTTGCCAAAGCTTAGACGATGGGTGGAGGGTGGCCTTTTCAGATTATTCTCAGAAAAGTAATACCTTGAAAAGAAGGAAGTCATATCAAAGAGAATGACCTTGAGGCACAGAAGCTATAGGGCAGACTAGAGTTTGTAAGCTACGTCATCCCTCAAAACCGAGATTCCACCTGTGAGACCCAAGTGTTCAACGACAGTTGAATGGATTTTTACTCTTTTTAAAGAAGTGCAGGGGGTTATCTTACCATTTGTTCTTGTTGTGTTGTTCAGTCACTAAGTCATGTCCCACTCTTTATGACTCCATGCACTGCAGCACACCAGGCTTCCTTGTCCTTCACTATCTTCCAGAGTTTGCTCAGTCTTATGTCCATTGAGTTGGTGATGCTGTCTAACCATCTTATCCTCTGTCGCCCTCTTCTCCTCTTGCCTTCAATCTTTCAGCATCAAGGTCTTTTCCAATCATTCAGCGCTTTGCATCAGGTGGCTAAAGTACTGGAGCTTCATCTTCAGCATCAGCCCTTCCGATGAATAGTCAGGGTTGATTTCCTTTAGGATTGACTGGTTTGATCTCCTTGCAACCCAAGGGATTCTCAAGAGCCTTCTTCAGGACCACAATTTGAAAGCATCAGTTCTTCAGCACTCAGCTGACAACTAAGCACAGCACAGCCTTCTTTATGATCCAATTCTCATCCTTACATGACTACTGGAAAAATCATAGCTTTGACTACATGGGTCTTTTGTTCTTATTCTAGTGATAGTTTTCAGATTAAAAAACCTGTAAGTTTTCAACACTAAGAAACTATTGAAAATAAATCTATTTCATAGAAATAACTAAAATAATAATATAATTCTTCAAGCATTGCTACAAAAGGATGTTGAAAAAAAAAAAACCCAATGCATTTAGGGAATAATATGAAAGGATAGGAGTTTTTCTGGTGACTCAGCAGTAAAAGAACCTGCCTGCCAATGAAGGAGACACAGATTCAATCCCTGGGTCAGAAAGATCCCCTAGAGAAGGAAATGGCAAGCCACTCCAGTATTCTTGCCTGGGAAACCCCATGCACAGAGGAGCTTGGCGGGCTACAGTCCATGGAGTTACAAAGAACTGGACACAACTGAACAACTAACACTTCCACTCTTCTTTTTCACCAGTATGTGGGATCCAGGCGTCAGGAGTTCTTCCTTGATCAGGGCATCATGTTAACTTGTAAGATGGTCACGTTCCCAGGTTGACAGCTAAGCTGGGGACTATGCACCGCCATATGCACATATTTTGAGATGACACACCTCTTTCTACTGTTGCCTGTCTCCTTGTTCCCCAGCTTCAGGATGTAAGCTGTCAGGGGCTTGAGAATGGTAGCAAGGAAACCAGATGTGGATGAAGTCAGGTGCTGGGTATATGGCCCTCTCACAGAAAGTGGTCCGTGCAGCTCAGCTCATACAGAGCGAGAGCTACTCTGCTCCCTATGCCTATAGTAATTTGAGTAGCTGCCTTTTCCAAACCTCGTATTTGTGGGTTTTGCTCTGATTGTGCATGAGCTTAGTCATTCAGTTGTGTTCGACTCTGTGTCATCCCATGGACTGTAGCTCAACAGGCCTCTCTGTCCATGGGATTTGCCAGGCAAGGATACTGGAGTGGGTTGCCATTTTCTCCTCCAGGAGATCTTCCCGATCCAGGAATTGAACTGGTATCTCCTATATCTCCTGTATCTCCTGCATTGCAGGCAGATTCTTTACCTGCTGAGACATATTGGCCCAGCTCAGTTCTCCAACTGAAAGTCTAAAGACAACTGATCTCAGTCCCACCTACCGATTGCCATGATTTGGCCCTTTAGTGGCTGGAAAGAAGCCTCTGTGATACTCGATTAGTGGTGGGTGCCTACTTGGCTGTGATCAGATCTGGGGTCTCAAACAACGTATGGTAGGAACTCTGCCACCCTAATGACTAGACTTTTCTTTTGCAGGAACTCTAACTTTCTTTTTGACTTTATAATGGTAGAAATAAATGTGTTTCGATGGAAAACTTTGCCTTATGTGGAACATACTACTCCAGCTTGGGAGATATGGGCTCCTCCATGTACATGTTGTAGCACACAAACTTACTGTGTCCTTACAAACCGAGATCCACAAAGTTAAAACCAGTTTCACAGAGGGATGCTCTCATCCTTGTGCTTGCCTCCACATCATTTATATAAGTGATAAAACGTGTTCATTGTGGAAAACCAAGTGTACAGAATACAAACATTTCTAAAATCTTACAAACAGAAAGATTTGTAAATCCACAAACAGAAACTCTGTCAATATTTAGTATATTTCCCTATAAGGTCTAACCTTCCTCTCTCTACATGTAGATACAGATATAATAGACATAAGTATCTATCTATATATACATAAGTATATATACATATACCCGCACACTTTTTGTTTTCGACACAATTAAGATTATAGAATATACAATATATCCTAGCTTACATTCAGATATTTTGCATAATAAAATATCATATGCATTACTTTGTGCTACTAAATATCCTCTGCAATGTGCTTTTAATGGCTTAATAATATTTCATTGTATGTCCATACCATAATTTATTTCCCAAATCTCCTATTGTGAATATTTTTTAAATATATCACTATTATAAATACTGCTGTGATAATATCACGTGTGCATTTCTGAATATTTTCTTTGGATAAATTCCTGGAAGCAGAATTACTAAGGGAGAGAATATAAACACTTGCATAAGCCTTTTGATATATTTTGCCAAATTACCCTCAAGAAAGGATAAAACAATTTATTCTCCTACCATCAGTGAATGTATTATCTCACCACACTCTTGACAACAAGAGGCATTCCATATATAATCTCACTCTTTGTCAGTTTGATAGATGAATAATGGCATCTTGTTGTTGTTTTAATTTGCATGTATTTGATTACAAAATCAGATGATTCTTTTAACCTTATATGGTCCATATGTATTTCTTCATTTGTGAAGAGTCAGTTTATGTTCCTTCTTTTCTATTGGGTGTTCTTCATTTCTTTATTGATCCACAGAGTTTATTTACATATCAAATACATTAAAAAAACTTGTGATAAGGATGTGCAACCTGGATGGGAGGGTTGGTTTGCAGGAAAATGGATACCTGTGTATGAATGGCTGAGTCTATGGGCTGTAAACCTGAAACTATCACAACATTGTTAATTGGCTACATCCCAATTCAAAATAAAAAATTAAAGAATGTGCATAGAAAACAGGTTGGTGGAATAAACTCTAGCTCATCAGTAATCATTATTCCAACTCTGGACATCAGGATAAGCGGTACGAAGGAAGCTACTTATTCTGCTTGCCTCCCTCACCTGACCAGCTTCCACCCTTTTCTATCCTGCTCTGTGCCTCGAGGTTGACCTCTATGCAGTGGATTCTTAGGATTCCCTTGCCTTGTTTTCCAGCTGGTTTTGGCAAATGAGCATCAGCAACGTTGGATCAGAGGGCAGGAGGCGAGAGGAGAATGGGTGTGTCCTCCCCAACCCTGCCTGCCTTGCTGTGGTTCTTGTAGAATCTGCCTTCCTCTGTGGTCACAGCTTCTGTCCATCAGCTTGGCCTTGATTCCACAGACCCGACTGATGATCTAAAACTCTTCCCTGGCCACTTGCAACCTCGTGGGTCAAGAGCCTCCTGCTGCTGGTGGGGCTTAGTCCTTCACCATGCCTTGTCAATTTCCTTCTCCCTGCCCACACGCTCTGCATGCTGCACCATAATTGAATTCTTTTCTGCTTTCTGCCACCACCCTGTCTCATATAAGACGTGCTTAACTTTTCATTAGAAATATTTCTTAATGTTCATTGCTTTCATTTTTCACAATAATCATGCATTCATTTTGTGATTAACTAAAAATCCTTGTTTTGGGGCTTACCTGGGGGCTCAGTGATAAAGAATCTGCCTGCCAATGCAGGAGACACGGGTTTGATCCCTGTTCTGGAAGATTCCACATGCCGTGTATCTACTAAGCCTGTGTACCACAACTACCGAGCCTGTACTCTAGAGCCAGGGTGTTGCAGCTACTGAGCCCACAGGCTGCAACTGCTGAAGTCCATGCACCTCGAGTCTGCTCTCCACAATAAGAAAGTCGCTGCAATGAGAAGGCTGTGTATGGAAACTACAGAGTCGCCCCTGCTCTCTACAACTAGAGAAAAATCTATGCAGCAGCAAAGACCCAGCACAGTCAAAAATAGATTTAAAAAATAAAATTAAAAAAATTAAAATTATTGTTTTCCCTGGCCACTTGTATTTGCTTTTCTATGATTTGACAGACATTGCCATTTTTTCTGTTATTATTAGCCTCTTTATTTCAACATGGAAGTGTTCATTCACTAATGTAGATTTTTAGCCATTGCATATCATCTCTGTTTCCAGGAGAAGGGCATGGAAACCCACTCCAGTATTCTTGCCTAGAAAATCCCATGGACAGATGAGCCTGACGGGCTACAATCCGTGGGATTGCAAAAGAGCTGAAAATGACTTAGCAACTGAGCACACATCATCATCATCTCTGTTGCAAATGACCCTGAAACCTGTATTTGTCTTTTGACTCTGTTTAAAATTTGGTTTAATATGTAAACATCATAAAATTATACTCAGTCAAATGGCCTATATATCCTTCTGTAGTCCTTGTGTCAAAAGTAAAAGTGTTAGTCACGTAGTCATGTCTGACTCTTTGCAACCCCATGGACTGTAGCCCACCAGGTTCCTCTGTCCATGAAATTCTCCAGGAAGGAATACTGGACTGGGTAGCCATTCCCTTCTCCAGGGGATCTTCCCTACCCTGGGATCAAACCCAGGTCTCCTGCATCGCAGGCAGATTCTTTACCACCTGGGCTACCAGGAAAACTAGTCCTGTCCCAATTCATAAGGCTTTACTATCCTAAGAATTTGTAGGTGCCATTTCTTCAATTTTTTTCTAATATTTCAACTTAGATTTCATTTATAAGTTGATTGATTTTCCAGTTGATGATAATTTTTGGCCATTATGAAGAATGTTGTTAAGAATGCTCCTGTGCAGTCTTGGTGTGGGTGTAGAATTTATTTTTTATATGATGTGAGGTAGGGGTTCAGACTCATTTATAGTCAGAAAATTTCAAGTCAATGTAATAAAAAAATATCACTCTGCTCTCAATAGTTTGGATAAAATTGGAAATTTTAGCATATTCCTGGTAGGCATAAGGGACAAACTGTTGTCTCGAAGGTTACTGCAAGAAGTATAAATTTTTACACTCCTTTTGGAAAGTAAAATGGCAATATCTCTTGAAATTAAAAGTATACATGCTGTTCAACCCAGCCATTCCACGTCTGGGAATCTCACCTTAATAATAAAAACATCAATATATTAGGACACAGATACCAGGATATTTATAGCAGCATTACGTGGAGTGGCAAAAAATAAATGCCAATAACACAGAAAGAGGTGAGAAATCTGTATAATTCTATTGAACATTTTGCAACTGCTTAAAAAAGTGAATTACAGGTGTAAGAGAAGGGTTTCTATGAGGTATTGTTGAGTAAGAAAAGAAAGGTATAGAAATGTGTTTATGATACTATTTTATTAAGCTAACAATGGCAAAAAAAGCTGTGTGTGTGTGTGTGTGTGTGTTTGTAAGTTTTCAAATAGTTATATGAAATAGAGAAATGCAGAGAAGAATTCACAGGTGTTTTGTTAGTGCAGATTATATGATTATGGGACTTGGGAGTGGGACAGAAAAGAACAATTCTAATAGAAAAATAGAACTCCCCATTCACTATATGATCCTTTTTGGTTTGCTACAGATATCTGCATATATACACATAAGCAAATTAGTAAAAAGATTATATTTATATCTATTGACTTGTAAGATTGTCAAGCATGAAATTCAAGTTGCATAGTAACATATAAATAAACAGCAAAAAAAAATTTCAATCATATACATATGATGATGTATAACTTAGAAGAAAAGTTGACACATTCTATCATGTCAAGGGTTGTGAGGGTAAAAAGGAGGAGAGATCGGAGAAGTGGGAAAGCGGAAATGACGATTGCATAGATACAATTTTGTATTGTATTATTTCAATCAAAGTACTTGAATAATATGAAAAAGTTTAATGTATTTTTTAAAACATACACGTGGAAAAGAGAAAAAAGATGGATGGCCTATGATAGGGCTCTGTCTCAGGTGAATAAGAAGGTAGATATTAACATGGCCCAAGGGAAACTGGGATGATCTCAGAGAGGAGGCTGTCTGAAACAGATCTTGGAGGAAGAGAACAAATTCCTCAGGTAGAGAAGTAAGGCATTTCACATAGAGCACAGTGTGTGAGCAAGGACAGTAAGATCTAAAAAACATCCCCTAAAAATTAAATGAGACTGGAGAGAAAGAAGTAATTTGGGACTCTATCATAGCATACAGAGACCTTGAGGTTTTACACTACAGCTCAATACATTTGAATCTCAAGACCATTGGCATTTTGGGCCAGACGAGTCTGATGTAGGAAGTTCTAGGACGTTTAGCAGCACCTGGATCTCCATTCATTAGATGGTAGTGGCAGCACCCTGCCTCCGGTTGTGAAAACCAAGCGCATCTCCAGATGTTATTAAGTGTCACAATGGGGACAAAATGAGAATCACTGATATAGCTGATGGACTTCCCAAGTGGTGCTAGTAGTAAAGAACCCACCTGCCAATGCAGGAGACTTAAGAGACTTGAGTTGAATCCCTGGGTGGGGAAAATCCCCTGGAGGAGGGCGTGGCAACCCACTCCAGTTTATTTACCTGGAGAATCCCATGGACAGAGGAGCCTAGAAGGCTACAGTCCATGGGGTCACAAAGAGTCAGACACGACTCAAGTGAGATAGCATGCACACATGCACAATATAGCTGAGGTGACGTGAAAGTCGCTCAGTCATGTCAGACTCTTTGCGACCCCATGGACTGTACAGTCCATGGAATTCTCCAGGCCAGAATACTGGAGTGGATAACCTTTCCCTTCTCCAGGGAATCTTCCCAACCCAGGGATCGAACCCAGGTCTCCTGCATTGCAGGCAGATTCTTTACCAGCTGAGCCACAAGGGAAGTGCTAAGCCTTAATATGGCATAGTTTTTAAAGGACTTGAGTAAACTGGATCCGTACTGATTCATAGAGTAACCTTTCTGGTAGAAGATAGATTGGAAAGGGAGAGACTGGAGGCAGGGAGATGACTAAGGAGGATGCTGCAGTGATCCAGGTGAGAAAGGAGGACAGCTTGGATTAGGCACCAGGAGGATACTCTTCCCTCTACCTTCATCTCAAATCTACTGCCTCCTCTCCATCCCTACAGCTGTTGTCCTGGTTCAGATCACCCTTTTAATTCCTCACCTTGTCTACTTGCCTCTAGTCTGTCCTCTTTCTTCCATCCATTCTCTATGCTGTTGCCAAAAGAACTCTCTATTTTAAAAAAAAATTATTTATTTGTTTTTTGGCTGTGCTGGGTCTTTGTTCCTGTGCGTTTTTTTTTTTTTTTCTAGTTGCGGCCAGCAGGGGCTGCTACTCTCCAGCTGTGGTGAGTGGGTTTCTTATTGTGATGGCTTCTCTTGTTTTGGAGCACAGGCTCTAGGGTGTGCAGACTTCAGTAACTGTGGCACATGGGCTCAGTAGTTGCGACTCCCAGGCTCTAGAGCACAGGCTCAACAGTTGTGGGGCACGGGTTTAGCTACTACATGGCATGTGAGATTTTCCTGAATCGGGGATTGAACCCGTGTCTCCTTCATTGGCAGGTGGATACTTTACCACTGAGCCAGCAGGGTAGTTCACCAAATCTCTTCAAAGCAAACCCAAACATGTTCATTCTCATCTTGGGAATCTTACATGGCCCAACCACAGCAGGATCAAGAATCAGTGTGAAAAACAAGCCCCCTTTTGAGCTGGGCACTGCTCTGCCTACTTCCCTTGTCTCCTATTTGTCAATTTCTAGGTCATATCTCATGATGAGTGACTTGTAATCTCCTGAATGTTTCTTACCTTCCTTAATGACTTCTTCTAAGCCCTTTTCTCCTCCCTTCTCATCTGTCAAGAGTTACCACAAAGTTTATCTTCTTTGAAAAGCCTTCTTCACCCTGCCTAGGATAGAGTTGAAGATTCCTTTTCTGGTTTTCAATTCTATGATGTTTACCATGCTGTATCATAACATCCTGATCGTCTGTCCATCTACTCCACTTGCCTGTGAGCTCTTCCTGCTTTCTGGCTCATTTTCCAAACTCAGTGCCTAGGATATACTCAACACATTATTATTATTTTTGAAAAAGATGGAAAGGAGGAAAAAGAAGGACTCTCTAGGACAGAGTAGCACAAGCAGCAATTTGGCTACAGTAATTCAGAAATTGTGCAAGCAATTTAAAACGAGAAAGCTGGAAAAGTAGAGTCTCTCAAAAATGAATTGAATCAGTAAACTTACAGAAGAGATGCTTCAGGAATGGAGAAGGGTCCATGGAAGAAGGAAAAGAACTCTTGGCTGGCAGGATGTCTTATCTCAAAAGCTACAAAACTCTGATTGAATTTGGACTGTTTGACTCCAAATTGCTGCTGTATCAATGTAAGCAAATGACAATAAACAATATCATAGAAATATTGATTTCTGCTTTCTCTTGATATAGATGGCTGAATCAGAAATGAAATGTTTCCCAAGTCAAGTAGACCAAATGGGTTGCCACACAGCTGGACTCCAGGTCCAGGGGCAGGCAGGAGTCAGACAGTCCCAGTATGGCAACACAGGATTGATGGAATTGTAGATACCACCTGCAGGCGGAGGTAGGTTTTTTTCTTTTCTTTCTTTTTTTAAGCCAGCTTTTAGCCTTTATTACAAGTAGGGAGTAAGAGGCTACGTAAGAGGTTACATGTGACTCATAGAATTCCAGTTTATTTTAATTTTCTTACTGAAATATAATTGCTTTACAATGTTGTGTTGGTTTCTGCTATACAACAACAAGAGTCAGTTATATGTATACATTTATCCCCTCGGAGGTAGGGGTTTTATTTCCTTGAATGCCTGCATCCAGTGGCTAGACAATCAGGCTCGTTAAATGAGCCTGAGGACAGCAGGGAACTGATGTTCAAAGGAGAGCCCCCGCGAAGAGTTTTCTAAAGTTTTGGAATCCCTGCACAGGCGCACTGAGCAGCCCCTCTTCTCCAGAACTCTGGGTCACCCAGAGCAGCTGCTGGGACCCCGTCATCAGGCAGCCTGTGAACCGCCTCTGGCATGCTGGCCACTGAGTTCCAACTGCGCTCTAGGATAGCAAGCATTTGCTAAGGTGTGTCATGCACAGTGTTTTATGAATTAAAGAGAAGAGCAATAATGGCACTTTACTCTCAATTCCCTGAGAAAAGCTAATCAGCAACCAAACCTGGAATTGATTTTTCTTTGCTAGTTCAATACTTAATGTTACATGTTAAGCAACAGTATTTTACAATTCACTAGTCCTTCACTTACAGGGAATTAAGCAATAAAAATCCATTCCCCTCCCAAATGCCAAGAGGCAAGACTGTGCACTAATAAGTGAGTGAACCGATCGAGTGATTCAGTCAGCACATTGATTTCTTGTTTTTCCAAATACCAATTTCTTTGCTATATGTGGAAACTCCTTAATAGACTCCAAGAGATCTTTCTTCTCGTCTTCTGTAATTCTTTGCCCTGTTTCTTTTGTCCCCAAGCCTGAGGCTGGGGTCCACGTGGCTAAAACTTTTGCAAACAAATGCACTGTTGCCAGAGATAGCTTGTGTCAGGGTATTTGTGAGCTGAGTTTATAAAAATTAAACAGGTAGAGGCAAAAAGGAACTTAATTTGGTCTTCACAGCACCCTGGTGAAATATACAGTATTATTTCATGATAATAATGTGATCTGTGTTTATAGATGAGGAGGATAAGCCACATGGAGGTTGTCAGCATCCTAAGGTTACCCAGGCACCCAGGTAGTGAGAGGATAAACTAGCATGTGTGTGTTCGTGCTGAGTTGTTTCACTCATGTCTGACTCTATGTGACTCTATGGACTATTGTCCACCAGGCTCCTCTATCCATGGGATTCTCCAGGCAAAAATACTAGAGTGGGTTGCCATGCCCTCCTCCAAGGGGTCTTCCCCACCAGGGATGGAACCTGCATCTCTTAGGTCTCCTGCATTGCCAGGTGGGTTCTTTACCACTAGTGCCACCTGGGAAGCCCATGGATGAGCTGGAATTTGAGCTAAATACTCTGACACAGGTCCTTGACCTTAACCTTGACACTATGCTTCCTCTCTGATCTTTACATATTCACATTCTATTCTGTAGAAAGATTTGCTGCTTTTGGTTAATTCCCATCCATCACACCTTATCTGTTGCAGGAGACCTGGGTTTGATCCCTGGGTTGGGAAAATCCCTTGGAGAAGGGAATGGCAACCCACTCCAGTATTCTTGACTGGAGAATCCCATGGACAGAGGAGGCTGGCAGGCTAAAGCCCATGGGGTCACAAAGAGTTGGACACGACTGAGCGACTAACACACACACACTGCATATCTGTTAAGAAAATGATAAATGGTAGGTGCTCAGTGGTCAGTTGTTGCTTAATACACTGAGAGCCTTCCACTGCCCTAATCATTCCTAATGTTGTATATGTTGCGTGGGGCAGAAAGAATGGAGCAGACTTGAACAATGGAAAATGATGGCACTCAACTGCCTCTGAGACCACAGTTTATAAACTGCTGGTGTTCTATTTAGCTCTAAAAAGGGCTTATGCATTCTCCAGGACTTGACAGAGAAAGGCTTGCCTTGCACTGAAAGTTCAACAGAGACAGGTTAAGTGGCATCTTCACATTCTGCCCAATCCCAAGAAACACCTTGTCCTTGAACCAGGACATATTCCTGGTTAACTGGAAGAGCAATTACCTCCTAATTAAGTTTCATCCCAATACTTTGACCATCTATGCTAAGAGCCAACTCGTTGGAAAAGACACTGATGCTGGGAAAGATTGAGGGCTGGAGAAGAAGTGGGCAGTAGAGGATGAGATGGTTAGAAAGCAACACCGACTTGACATGAATTTGAGCAAATTCCGGGAGATAGTGGAGGACAGGGAATCCTGATGTGCTGCAGTCCGTGGGGTCACAAAGAGTCAGGCATGACTTATTGACTGAACGATAACAAATAGCAAATTTCATCATGAGGCTCTTAGGCCATTCCATCCTCAGGGCACAGGAAGAAGGCAGGGACTTATCTTCTTGACTCAATCATGAAGGCCTCATTTGTCTACATTACTGGTTTTCAGCTGCGTCAGTAGAGTCCTAGGTAGGTTGTGACGGTACCTTAAATGGGCAGGTGAAGGAGCCCAGGAGAAACATAAGCAGTTGGTATTTTTCTTGCCTGCTAATGAACTTGTATTCCATTCATTACTCTGATAATAAACAAAAAATATAAACAAAGCAGATACAAACAAAAATACCCAGCTCTACCATTATCAGTCAAAAACCCACCCATGTCAGCTACTTTTCTTTAAAAAATGAGGTGCCAGATGTTGGGCTAAATATTTATAAGCATTATATCAGTAATCTTCCCAGATCCCTTAGAACTCATCATTGAGAACTTAGAAATCATTGAATTAGGCAAAATTTCACATTAGCCGTGGACAGGATTTCTCCCTGAAGTTATAGAAAATTACAAGTTGTGCATGCACAGTCCTGTCCAACTCTTTGTGACCCCCTGAACTGTAGCCTGCCAGGCTCTTCCATCCATGGAATTCTCCAGGCAAGAATACTGGAGTGGGTTGCCATTTCCTTCTGCAGGGGATCTTCCTGACCCAGGGATTCAACCTGCATCTCTTGCAGCTCTTGCATTGGCAACAAGATTCTTTACCACTGAGCCACCTGGGAAGCCCAAATATTTATAAGCATTATGTCAGTAATCTTCCCAGATCCCTTAAGGGAAGTGCAATTTTACTGTACTGTATTTTATATCTTGACTATACACCTGTATTTTATGGAGGAATTGCCCAAGTTCACACAGCCAGTAGTGGGCAGAATAAGGATCTGAACACAAGTCTGTCTGGCTCCCAGCCCCAGGATGTTAGCCACCTCGGTACATGGCTAAAGGGTACACCTTGTCCCAATCCTTCTGCCTCCTGTTGACTCTTGCCTCCTCCACTCAGCTCCTCCCTGCAGCATAAATGAATTTTGACATGGAATTTCTGTTTCCTAAGGAACCAGCATCTGTGAGTATAGCCTAGTCATGCCCTGCACTGAAGCACTGAGTTGAGGGATAAGGCGGTTTTTCTCCTCACCCGTAGCAGAGAAAAGTTGAGGCTGGAAGGTTTCTGAATGAAAGACTGTCTTTAATTACTTGGGATATTTAATTTAATGTCTGGCTGCACTGGGTCTTCATTGCTTTGCGTGGGCTTTCTCCTCTTCCTTGTGGTGCACCCGGCTTCTCATGGCAGTGGCTTCTCTTGTTGCAGAGAAGACTCCAGACTCACAGACTCACAGACTCTAGAGAGCTCAGGTTTCAGGAGTTGTGGTGCACGGGCTTAGTTGCCCCCTAGCATTGTGGGAACTTCTGGACCAGAGATCAAGCCTGTGTCCCCTGCCCTGGCAGGGAGATGCTTAACCCCTGGACCACCAGGGGAGTACTGCCTGGCATTCCTTTTTTTCCTGTACCCCTCATATGTACATTTGATTGGTTGCCTTCTATTCCCTGGTAGCTCAGATGGTGAAAAAGCCGCCTGCAATGCAAGAGACCTGAGTTTGAATCCTGGGTTGGGAAGATCCCCCGTAGAAGGAAATGGCAACCCACTCCAGTATTCTTGCCTGGAGAATTCCAGGGACAGAGGAGCCTGGCAGTCTACAGTCCAAGGGGTTGGACAAACAGTCGGACACGACTGAACGACTTTTACTTACTCTATTTGTTATTAAAGACTTTGCCTCCTCCAGAAAGAAATGTAATTACACACACTTGCATGCACACATATATATCTAGAACAGAGCTTTTGTTATCATTTAGTTACTAAGTCATGTCTGACTCTTTTGCAACCCCAGCTAGACTGCGCAGCCAGCTAGACTCCTCAGTCCATTATATTTTTAAGGCAAGAATACAGGAGTGGGTTGCTTTTTTCTTCTCCAGGGGATCTTCCTGACCCAGGGATCCAACCCTAGTCTCCTGCATTGGTAGGCTGACTGTTTACCTCTGAGCCACCAGGGAAGCCCTGGAACAGGATATGATTCATTAAATAGCTGCTGGATGAGTGAATGAATGAATAAAAGAGTGAGCATACACAGTGAACATACAGATAATTCTCACTGGTCTTTCCCTATAAAGCACCAACTTTAGGCATTTAAAAAAAGGGTAAATTTGCAACAAATGAAGTTTTAATCAGACTGCAAGAAAATTCATTAGTCTGGGAAAGAAAATGTTAACAGAGTAAACTTCATAAAGGCTTTCTCTAGAAATCACAACCAAAACAAAATAGCATGCAGAATGATGGGCTTGCCTTGGGGGCAAGGTAAGGTGGGCTAGTACAAGAGCTCTGGTCTCGAGTGTGCATGGGGTTAAAAGGCATGTTTCCAAGATTGCTCCCAGAAATTCTGATTTGGGGGTCTAACTCAGGATTTTTCTTTTAATTTAGCAATCTAATATATTCCATTTACTATGTCATGTACTGTTCTAAGTACATACACAAATTGACTCATCTAATTTTCATAACAACCCTAAAAGGTAAGTGTTCCTGTTATTGTCATATAATGTGCACAAGTTACCTGAATGGTAATGTAGGAACCAGGACTGAACACAGGCAAGAGTTATACTATGGTTCTGATGCACTGTCGTTGGTGTCTGCTTCATGGTACCAGGACACTTTCGGAAGTTCCTTCAACTCCAGTTTAAATCAGCTTATAAGCAAAATTGCACTTCCCAGATGGTACAGTGGTAAAGAATCCACCTGCATTTCAGGAGGTGCAAGAGATGTGAGTTCGATCCCTGGGTTAGGAAGATCCTCTGGAGTAGGAAATGGCACCCTACTCCAGAGTTCTTGCTGAGAAAATACCATGGACAGAGGAGCCTGGCAGGCTGCCGTCCATGGGGTCACAAAGAGATGGACATGACTGAGTGACTGAGCACATGTCACACATAAGCAGAATATTTTACATAGGAGTTTAGATAAGATATTTACAAATATCTTATGTAAAAGAAGTGATATGATGTAAATTGAAACCCAGCTCCCCACCCACAAGTAAGTAGTTTTACATAGAGAGTGAAGTGTACATATAAAGAAGAGTGGAGGATAATATTGGAAAAGGTGAGTAGGGATCAGATTATTGAAGAATTTGAGAGTCAGGACTTGAGTTAGTACTTAATTTAAAGGGTTAAAAGGACTTCCACTTTGGGGGATGTAAAGTAGATATTTCTTTCATTCCTCCCATGATCTACAACTAAAAGCCCAGACAGACTGGCTAGGTACCTCAGCTAGATGAAGTCCTAATTTTTGTTTTTATTTACACTTTTTAAATGATTCATGTATCCCAGATTTGGGATTGAAGCATCCAGCAACCGGGAAACATCTAGGGGTTTAGCCCCAACAAAAGCCCTCTCTCTAGTCAAAAACCTAGATCAAATCCCTTTATGATTATACAGTGGAGGTGATGAATAGATTCAAGGGATTCGAACTGGTAGACAGAGGGCCTGAAGCACTGCAGATGGAGGTTCATAACATTGCACAGGAGGCTGTGACCAAAACCATCCCAAAGGAAAAGAAATGCAAGAAGGCAAAATGGTTGTTTTAGGAGGCTTTACAAATAGCTGAGGAAATAAAAGAAGTGAAAGGCAAGGGATAAAGGGAAAGATATCCAACTGAACTCAGAGTTTCAGAGAAGAGCAAGGAGAGATAAGAAAGCCTTACTAAGTGAACAATACAAAGAAATAAAGGAAAGCAATAGAATGGGACAGAATAGAGATCTCTCCAAGAAAATTAGAGATACCAAGGGAACATTTCATGTGAGGATGGGTGCAATGAAGGTCAGAAACAATAAAAACCTAACAGAAGCAGAAGAGATTAAGAAGAGGTGGCAAGAATACACAGAACTGTACAAAAAAAGTCTTAATGACTTTGATAACCATGATGGTGTGGTCACTCACCTAGAGCCAAACATCCTGGAGTATAAAGTCAAGTGAGCCTTAAGAAGCATTACTATGAACAAAGCTAGTGGAGGTGATGAAATTCCAGCTGAGCTAATTCAAATCCTAAAAGATGATGCTGTTAAAGTGCTGCACTCAATGTGTCAGCAAATCTGGAAAGCTCAGCCGTGGCCACAGGACTGGAAAAGTTTAGTTTTCATTCCAATCTCAAAGAAGGACAAGGACAAAGAATGTTCAAATGACTGTACAATTTCACTCATTTCTCATGCTAGCAAGGTAACGCTCAAAATCCTTCAAGTTAAGCTTCAATAGTACGTGAACCGAGAACTACCAGATGTATGAACTGGGTTTAGAAAAGGCAGAAAAATCAGAGACCAAATTATCAACATTCATTGGATCATAGAGAAGGCAAGAGAATTTCAGAAAAACATCCACTTCTGCTTCATTGACCACACTAAAGCCTTTGACTATGTGGATCACAACAAGCTGTGGGAAATTCTAAAAGAGATGGGAATATGAGACCACATTATCTGTCTCCTGAGAAACCTGTAGGCAGGTCAAAGAGCAACAGAATCAGACATAGAACAACAGACTAGTTCAAAATTGGGGAAAGGCCGTATATTGTCACCCTGCTTTTTAAACTTATATTCAGAGTCCATTAAGCAAAATGTTAGGGTAGATGAATCACAAGCCAGAATCAAGATTGCTGGGAGAAATATCAGCAATTTAGATATGCAGATGATACCACTCTAATGGCAGAAAGTGAAGAGGAACTAAAGAGTCTATTGATGAGGGTGAATGGAGTGAAAAAGCAGGCTTGAAACTCAACATTCAAGAAACAAAGATGATGGCATTCGGTCCCATTACTTCACAGCAAATAGAAGGGGAAAAAGTGGAAATAGTGACAGATTTTGTTTTGGAGGGCTCCAAAATCACTGTGGACAGTGACTGCAGCCATGAAATTAAGTGACGCTTGCTCCTGGGAAGAAAAACTATGGCAAATCTCGATAGCATGTTAAAAAGCAAAGACATCACTTTGCCAACAAAGGTCTGTATAGTCAAAGCTAGGGTTTTATTGGGGCAATCATGTACTGATGTGAGAGATAGACCATAAAGAAGGGTGAGCACTGAAGAATTGATGCTTTTGAACTTCGGTGTTGGAGAAGACTTTTGAGAGTCTTAGAGACTCTTGAGAGTCCCTTGGACAGCAAGGAGATCAAATCAATCAATCCTAAAGGACATCAACCATGAATATTCATTGGAAGGACTGATGCTAAAGCTGAAGCTCCAGGATTTTGGTCACCTGATGGGAAGAGCTGACTCATTAGAAAAGACCCTGATGCTAGGAAAGATTGAAGGCAAAAGGAAAAATGGATGGCAAGGATGAAATGGTTAGATAACATCACTGATTCAATGGACACAAATTTGAGCAAACTCTGGGAGATAGTGGAAGACAGAGGAGCCTGGCATGCTGCGGTCTGTGGGATTGCAAAGAGCTGGACATGACTTAGTGACTGAACAACAAAAAATACTTTTAGAACAAAGTAAGCATGGGTCAGAATCGGAGTCCAGCTTCTTGAATGATTGGCTCAGCCAGGAAACTGCAGGGATCCTTAGTTTACTGACCTGAAAAATGTAAAGAGTGAGTCAAGTCTGACTTAGAGGAAGGTTCCAGGGTGTGGTAGAACAATACAGTCTTTACAGAGTTTAAGTCCTAAAACCTGGAAGAAAGAGGCCATGACTTGAATGAATTTCAGGGCTGATCTGAACTGAGGTGTTGGGGCAGGAGTCATGAAAGTGGACTTCAGCTTAAGAAGTGAGGACTTGGAGGCTGAGGTTCCCAGCAGAGAACTCTCTTCCTCAGGAGCAATTCTGGCTTCTCTGATTTATGGAGAAATGCAATATGGATGAGAGCAGCAGCACTCTGAGAGACAGTCTCAAGAGCAAGGCACTTATATATATATGTGTGTGTGTACATATATATACACATATATATATGTGTGTGTATATACACACATATATATTTGAATGTGAATACCCACAAAACGCTCCACTCCAATTTGCAGAAGAGAAGAAAGTGGTAGACATGATGCCTCCTGATTGTCAAGGATAGAGCCCTGTAAATGAATTGTTTTGGTTCAGTGAGTATAAAGGAGGAGGGGGAGAGATGGAGATGACTTGTTTTCTCCTCTAGGAACCACACCTGCCTTGTTCTTCCCTATGTCTGCAGTGTTAACTCAGTGAAAACCGCATGTTAGCTCAGTATAACCACTTGTCATCTTTAAGCTGGATGGGGCACTGATGAGCTGTGTGAAGTTGCATACATCTTTTAGTCTTTCAGATCCTCAGGTTGCACTATTGTCCAAAAGGATGTACATGTGTGCCGCCATCTATATAATATCAAAATACATGGGCTTGGAGCTCAGATGGGCTTGTATTAAGGTCCTGGCTTCAGGACCTTGGGCACAGTGTGGAGATGAGAGTTCCAAGAAGTCAGGGACCATGTCATCTTCCTTTTCACCTACTGATTTCTAGCACCTGAAATAAGACTGCTGAGGTTAAATAAAAGAAAAAAAGCACAATGTAAGAGCTGTGAGTTAAGTTTTATATGGGGCACAATGAGGATTATAGCCTGGGAGAGAGCACCTCAGATAGGTCTGAGAAACTGCTCCTAAGAGGTAAGGGAAGTTCAGCATAAATGTGATTTTAGTGAAGAGGGAATGCATGTAATCAAGCACATATTTTTGCAGAAAGTTTCTGCTAAGTCATGAGACGCAAACATCCCCACAAAGGAATTTAGTGCTTTTCTAGATATGAAGAGATGCAAGAACTGGGTACATAAAATCAACTCCTGAAGATAACTATCTGAAGATCTGCTCTGCCAGTTTTTTCCAGATCACAAAAAGTGCCCTCATTCCTGATCTCCACTCTGAACTCCGTTCAGGGGGTGTTGCATGCCAGCAGCTGCAGCAGCATTGGATTTTAATCCTTGTAGAGGTAAATGGCAAGTGCCCATGGCAAGTGCCAATTTGTAGCTGACAAACCTTACCACTGAGTCAGTGCTCGGTAAACATTTCTGAATAAACAGCTCTCCTCCTATCTGATTCCATCAGGCCTGTGCCTGGACCCCATGCTTCTCAGAATCCATATTCCAGTGGGAAAAGTTGGGCAATAAGAAATGAACATAAGTGTTGGTTAGTGATGAAAATTTTGACAATAGAACAGATGAGGTGAAAACTATATCTGTGTACATGTGGTTCTATGTGAGTGGATTCTATTTCAGACAAGGTGGGTCAGGGCATTCTCCTTGATAAAGTGACAAGCATTTGAGCAGTGACATGACTACTCCAAAGATGAGTTTCTTCTGAAAGTGTGGAACATGGGATTTATTTTGCTTTTAGGTTGTAGTGAGGATTAAATGAGGTGTTTAGTTCAAATGCACCTGACCAGGTGCCTGCAACATAGGAAACATTTAGGAAGTGACAGCTTGGATTATTATTATTGTTAATAATGTTACTATTATGCTTATAAGTGCTCCATGCTTGTTATGATGGTCAGTGAAAACTGAGTCAGAATCACTGTTGCTTCCACTAGAGTCTCAAGACAGCATATCTACAGGAAGAGAAGGAAGAGTTCAGGAATAAGAAAATTGGGTTTTTGGTGTTTTGTTTTTTTTTCCCATAGTCACAGAAGCATCTGCTGGAGGCTGAAATCTTAATTAACTCAGGTGGGAGTGTTCCTATTTCTAGGTTTTTCAACCTAGGATGTTCACGGAGCCAGCAGGGCTGCTGGCTGTGTGCCTTAGGGTAGCTGAATGAAGAGCCAGCAACCTCTCCAAGAGCAGGTCAAGCCTTGTGTGTGGTCTGAGGACCCTCTCTGTCTGGTCTTCCCCTGGGTATGGGATGAGGAGGCCGCCTCCGCCTTGCTCAGCCACTCCATTCATTCTCCACAACCTGGATCCAGTTCAGTTTATTCCGTAATTGGCTTAGCCACCTAGAGAAACTATGCAAGCAGATGCCGGTGGTAAAGAGAATGGAGATATATGTTAGTAAGACTAATGATGAAAAAAAAAAGAGTCCAAGTCTTGGAAGCAGGCTTCTAGTCCAACAGCAGCCCTCTGCACACCTTTTTCTTACAACTGGGAGAACAGGGCTATTTATTGCCTTGGTCAAAGCCACACAAGTAAATCCATGATGAACTAGGGGTCAGAAATTGGATCCATGTTTTTTGAACCGAGAGTCCTAAAATCCTCACAGATGATAATACAATTATTAGTCTGTATTTAAGCAGGAAGACAGAAATGACTTGAAGCATTTAAAACAGAAGGAATAACATGGAGGGAATTATTTATGCAGACAAGAGATGCTGAGACCAAACATAAGATGATGAAGTGACCCAGAGACGAGATACAGCAGGATGTTGCTCCTAACTCCAGGCCAGAGAGGCAAAAAGAAGAGGTGGTGTCACCCGAATTTAGGGGCACATGGCAGAATCTAGAACCATGATGGATCTGCCTGGGAAGAGCAGAGCCATACAAGGTACACAGCTCCTGCCTCAGAAGCCATCTACACAGAGCAGATATGGGGAAGCAACCTGCGTCTCCTTTCTCCACATCCCGCCAGTGCCTGGATTTGACCAAGCTGAATAGGAATTCAGCTGCATTAGAAGTGCAGAGGAGGAAAAATAACTTTCCACCTAACCTAGGTTCTTGACTGAGACACTTGCTGTAATACAAGACAGATTAAGAAGAGAACAAAAAGAAGTTTAATAACATGTATACATGGGAGATATCCAGAAAAATAGTAACTCCCCCAAATGGCTGTCAATAACAAATTGGCACTTGCCAAGAACATTTGCCATGAACAACGACAACAAGGACGTTTGCCATCTGCCTCTGCCGGAGATGGAACTCTGTGCTCCTGTGAGTGCCAGCCATCAACACCCCCAGAGGGGAATGCAGGGTGGAGAGTGAGGCACTCTGTGCTCCAGGGAAACTGGTGGAATAGGTTTTTAGATAGGTATTTTCAGGCACTGATTTCATGATCCCAATCCTTGCATCTCTTCACATCTAGAAAATCACTAAATCCTTTCATGATGACATCAGCTCCACATGAAGAGCAGAAAACCCTTTGTAAAGTAAGTTTTTGATTGCACTTCACAAAATCACATATTGACCTTCCCCCCACTGCCTCTTTGGAGCAGGCTCTCAGAGCTATCTGAGGTACTGTCATCCAGGCTGCAGTCCTCATTTTGCCCCCAATAAAACTTAACTCCCAACTCTCATGTCGTGCATCTTTTTAGTTGAAATGGCCAAAAGCCATCACCTTAAATACCAAAATATGATGCAGGCAAAAGAAAGGCCAGTTACGGGAGGTGACCAGGAAAAGCACAATAAACAAGGGAAAGATTGTTAATCAGATTTAATTTACTTCCTTCTTTATTGATAAGCTGCTAGAGATTTGATCATCTTCCTCTCCAGTGATACAGGAAAAAGAGACATTGAAAACAAGCAGGACCCTGAGGGGCTCCCAGCACAAATCCTCTCTGAGTCCCCTGTTTGTTCTTCGTAGGAAGTAAATTTCAGTCAGGGTCGTAGACCTTCCCTGAATTCCAAAGGGCAGATTTAAACAGCTGCTAATCAGGGAAGAGAGAGAAGGCAGAGAAGGAGGAGCAGTCAGGAAACAGCAGTGCAGCCTTGGGGCAGGGCCCTGGTTCCTCAAGGAACACGAATGTTTGAGCTCTGCAGGAACTGAGACCACCCCCCCCCAGGTGCTGAATGGAATGAGGATGTTGGCCCTCCTAACTCCAATCTTCTGACCTTTGCCCCAATTCTAAGCTGAATTCTCCTCCACTTTTTCCTTTTCTTCCCTTCAAGTGTTAGGCACACAGTAGTGCCTGACTCTTTGCAACCCCATGGGCTGCAGCCCACCAGGCTCCTCTCTCCATGGGATTTTCCAGGGAACGATACTACAGTGGTTTGCCATTTCCTTCTCCAGGGGATCTTCCCGACTCAGGGATCAAATCCAGGTCTCCTGCATTGCAGGCTGATTCTTTACTGACTGAGCTACCAGGGAAGCCCATGCCCTTCCCTTAAACCTTCCTTAATTTTGCTGTCGGGGAGACACTGCTTTTGGAAAGAGCCCCAGTGTTCTCCTTTCTTGCTGCAAGTCATAATACATTTTTCCTTCTCCCACACTTTGGATTGATCGAGTCCATCAGCTTAACACCTACCAAGAGGCAAGCCCAGTTTTCAGGTAACAACACTCTTATAAATAGAAATTACCCTTATGAATGTAAATATCTTTTATAAAAGGGTAACTTTTACTTGGATTTTAGAGTTTTTCTACTGTCTTAAAAATAACCAGCTCAAAATAATTCTTATGCTAAAGAGGCATATTTTGGGGTGTCATACTCTGCTCATCTTCAGAAGCTAGGAAATGCAGCTGCATATAGGAAGTCCCCCCTGAAATGTAGAACAGAGCAAAGGATGGGCAAGAAACCCATCTAAGAATAAGCAAGCTCAGAACAGGCAACCTAACAATAATCACTACCTTCTATTGATCATGAGTTGTGTGTCAATACTGTGGAAAAGACAGCTGATACAGATACCGCAAGCTGGGTGACTGTGCACCAGTGCCTAATCAAATCTCAGAGACAAGAGTTTTGGTTGAAGTAGAAGAGAATATTGCTTTGCCAGGCAACGGGGAACACAGTCAGCTTGTGCCTCAAAAACTATGTGTCCCAACTTGGTGGGCGGGAGAGGGAGGAAGAGGTGAGGAGTTCTGTAGCAATGATTGATTCAAGGGCAGGTGATAAGGATCAGATTGTGTTCAGGGCTTGTATTATTTTGGTCTGGCCTCAGGTGATGTCCTGAGGAGCTTCTGTGGTTCCTTTAATCTGGCCTCAAGTGGTCTCCTGATCATCTCTGAAGACTGCTTCATCAAGTAGTTAGCATCTTCCATTTGTTGGGGGTTTTAGTTCTGCAGAAGAGGTCAAATATACTGTTATGTGTATCCCTTGACCTACAAACAAGATATGGGGACACAGAAAAATTTCTGTGTCCAGGAGCCCCACAGAGTTCTACAAGATTTTATTACTAAGACCAGTGATAGAATTCACTCACGCAATTTTCCTATTATATAAGCGCTAGCATCCTATTTTGCTTTAGAACACTAAGGCTAACAAGTCTAAGTGATTTTCCCGCAAATAGCACTGTTAGGTGTGTTCAGTCAGTTCAGCCACTCAGTCGTGTCCGACTCTTTGCGACCCCATGAATCGCAGCACGCCAGGCCTCCCTGTCCATCACCAACTCCCGGAGTTCACTCAGACTCATGTCCATTGAGTTGGTGATGCCATCCAGCCATCTCATCCTCTGTCGTCCCCTTCTCCTCCTACCCCCAATCCCTCCCAGCATCAGAGTCTTTTCCAATGAGTCAACTCTTCGCATGAGGTGGCCAAAGTATTGGAGTTTTAGCTTTAGCATCAGTCCTTCCAATGAACACCCAGGACTGATCTCCTTTAGAATGGATTGGTTAGATCTCCTTGAAGTCCAAGGGACTCCCAAGAGTCTTCTCCAACACCACAGTTCAGAAGCATCAATTCTTCGGTGCTCAGCTTTCTTCACAGTCTAACTCTCACATCCATTCGTGACTATGGGAAAAACCATACCCTTGACTAGACAGACCTTTGTTGACAAAGTGATGTCTCTGTTTTTGAATATGTTATCTAGGTTGGTCATAACTTTCCTTCCAAGGAGTAAGCGTCTTTTAATTTCATGGCTGCAGTCACCATCTGCAGTGATTTTGGAGCCCCCCAAAATAAAGTCTGACACTGTTTCCACTGTTTCCCCATCTATTTGCCATGAAGTGATGGGACCGGATGCCATGATCTTCGTTTTCTGAATGTTGGGCTTTAAGCCAACTTTTTCACTCTCTTCTTTCACTTTCATCAAGAGGCTTTTGAGTTCCTCTTCACTTTCTGCCATAAGGGTGGTGTCATCTGCATAGCTGAGGTTATTGATATTTCTCCCAGCAATCTTGATTCCAGCTTGTGCTTCTTCCAGCCCAGCGTTTCTCATGATGTACTCTGCATAGAAGTTAAATAAGCAGGGTGACAATGTACAGCCTTGACGTACTCCTTTTCCTATTTGGAACCAGTCTGTTGTTTCATGTCCAGTTCTAACTGTTGCTTCCTGACCTGCATATAGGTTTTTCTAGAGGCAGGTCAGCTGGTGTTAGGGAAGGAAAAAAAAATTACTCTCTACCCTTTTTAGATTCCTCTAGCTGGTCAAATAATTAAATTGACATAAGATAGGTGAACAGAAGAAAAAATAAATTTGATTATGTATGTTCTGGAGCCCATAAGAAAAATGAGACCAAGGGCAATTTACGTGATTGAGGTTTGTATGCCATCTGAAAGAAGAAAGGGGTAGCTGTTCAGAATGTTGACTAAAAAAGATACACAACGTGAGAGTTGTGAGTTAAGTTTCATTTGGGGGCAAATGAGGACTGCAGCCTGGGAGACAGCATCTCAGCTAGCTCTGATAAACTGCTCCCAAGAGCTAGAGGGCGAAGGTCAATATATGTGATTTTGGTGAAGGGAGAGTTCACACAATCAAGCATTCATCTTACAAAAGGTTTCCTGCTAGTCACAAGGACCTGTTGGCTCATATGGTAAGAAATCTGCCTGTAATGCAGGAGACCTGGGGCCAATCCCTGGGTTGGAAAGGTCTCCTGGAAAGAGTATAGCTGCTACCCAC
The DNA here is from genome assembly GCF_032452875.1 of Bos javanicus. Lineage (NCBI taxonomy): Eukaryota > Metazoa > Chordata > Mammalia > Artiodactyla > Bovidae > Bos > Bos javanicus. The sequence continues at coordinate 23,900,665 of NC_083892.1, forward strand.
TCCAGCATTCTTACCTGGGAAATCCCATAGACAAAAGAGGCTGGCAGGCTACAGTTCATGGGGTCGAAAAACAGTTGCAAATGACTGAGCAACTAACATTTTCACTTTCACTGTGATTAGCATTTTCATTTTCACTGTGATTAGCACATGAGGAGCTAATCACCATGAAGTGATTAATTGTTTTTCTAGATATGAGTACATGCAAGGGTAAGGATCCTGAAATCACTTTCTGAAAATATCTATCTAAAGACCTACTTCTCCAGTTTTGGTGGTGGTTTAGTCATTAAGTCACGTCTCTTGCATTTCAGGCAGACTCTTTACTGTCTGAGCTAAATCCTTGATGTGCTCCAGTAAAACTGGAGAAAAAGTGCCTCCTTCTCCAGCCTGCACTTCCTTCAGGACATGTCAAAGGTCAATAGCTTTAGCAGCACAGGATTCAATTTTCATAGAAAGTGAAGTCGCTCAGTAGTGTCCGACTCTTTGCAACCCCATGTACTGTAGCCTATCAGGCTTCTCCATCCATGGGATTTTCCAGGCAAGAGTGCTGGAGTGGATTGCCATTTCCTTCTCCAGGGGATCTTCCCAATCCAGGAATCGAACCCTGGTCTCCCGCATTGCAGGCAGACACTTTACTGTCTGAGCCACCAGGGAAGCCCAAATGGCAAATGCCCTTGGCAAGCACCAATTTGTAGTTGACAGGAATGGGAAGAAGGCAATTCAGATGGAGATTGCAGAGCAAATATTTGGTGAACAAATGTTTCCTGTTCCATGCAGAGACAGTGGGACTCAGAGAAGACTTTGGTTTTTCTGGCCCTGAATTCTCCCTACTACACCTAACCCATATTCTTTATAGATTATCTCTGGTGACAGTGTTCTTCCTGGACCAGCTCTTTATGTTAGTCCTTTTAGGTATTTACAGGGGAGGTACAATGAAAGACTACCTCAGTTTTCTGTTTCTTAAAAAAAAAAAAAAAAGCCTAAAATAACCCTCATGCCAAAGAGACACATTTTGGGGCAGCAAATTTTGCTCCTCAATAATTCTGCCTTTGAAACTTCTCCAAGACTTCCCTAGTGGCTCAGACAGTGAAAGCGTCTACCTACAATGTTGGAGACCCGAGTTCGATCCCTGGGTCAGGAAGATCCCCTGGAGAAGGAAATGGCAACCCACTCCAGTATTTTTGCCTGGAAAATCCCATGGACAGAAAAGCCTGGTAGGCTACAATCCATGGGATCGCAAAGAGTCGGACACGGCTGAGCGACTTAACTTTCACTTTTAACTTTCTTTTTCTTTTCCAAGAAGTTTCTGTCCAGAAGTCGAGTTTGTGGATTGTTTTAGCTCACCAAATCTGTCTCTTAGTCCTGAGAGTAGGCTCATTTAAGCTCATTTGATGTGATAGTAATGTAGGTGGCCATCCAAAGTTAGGCCTGTTGAAACGGAGCAGGGTGGTGTGGGGCTCCTAGGCACAGTAGCCTTACTGTGTTCCTCTTTTGTTGTAAGGAAGTTTCTAGCTTCCATGACTTCCCCTGAGTTCCAAACAGCAGGTTCAAACAGAGGTTAATCAGGGAAGGGAGGGGATACAGAGATAAGGGAGGAGCAGCCAAGAAACCGTAGTGTTACTTGGGGCAATGTTCTGATTCCACCTCAAGGAATACACACAACAATGCCTTTGAGCTCTTCTGCAGAACTAAAATCCCCAATAAATGAAGGATGAACAACACAAACTCATCAGGAGACCACCTGAGGCCAGATTAAAGGAATGGAGGCCCTGCACACACCCTGATCCTTAGCAGCAACCCCTCCCTTGAGTCCTTGAACCATTGCTATAAAGTGAAAGTCATGTCCTACTCTTTGCCACCCCATGGATTGTACAGCCCATGGAATTCTCCAGGCCAGAATACTGGAATGGGTAGCCATTCCCTGTTCCCTTCTCCAGGGAATCTTCCCAAACCAGGAATTGAACCCAGGTCTCCCACATTGCAGGTGGATTCTTTACCAGCTAAGCCACCAGTGAAGCCCGTTACTATAAAGTGAAGTGAAGTGAAGTCACTCAGTCGTGTCTGACTCTTTGTGACCTCATGGACTGTAGCCTACCAGGCTCCTCCATTCCTGGGATTCTCCAGGTAGGAATACTGGAGTGAGTCACCATTTCCTTCTCTAATTACTATAAAGCTCCTCACCAAATACCCCAGGTTGGGGCACGTCATTTTGAGGACCTGAGCCCACTGTATCTCTCTTTGCCTGGTAAAACAGTAGAGCTATTCTTTTCTACCTCACCCAAAACTCTGTCTCCAAGTTTTGACTCAGCAGTGGTGTACAGTGGCTGAGTTTTTGGTGTTACTATGATGCAAGCGGCGCTTCCCTGGTGGCTCAGAGGTTAAAGCGTCTGCCTGGAATGCGGGAAACCAGGGTTCGATCCCTGGGTTGGGAAGATTTCCTGGAGAAAGAAATGGCAACCCACTGTAGTACTCCTGCCTGGAGAATCCCATAGACGGAGGAGCCTGGTAGGCTACAGTCCATGGGGTCGCAAAGAGTCGGACACGACTGAGCAACTTCACTTTCACTTTCACTTTCATGATGCAAGCAATTAGGTGTTTAATATGTTGTTAATGATTAGAGCGAACCATAATCCTAGGTTCTGAGGTCTGAAGAGAGGCAGTTGAGAAGATTTCTAGATGTCCAGCTTGAAACATCTTTAAATGGAGTGAGGCAGGGAGCGGCAAACTAATAGATCTTCCTAGATTTGGATTCAAAGGTACCTGGTGATCTTTTCTGAGCGGCCCAATATAGCAACACCCATGAAGATTATCTGTACGTGAACTATTGTGGTGATTTTTCTCAAGTTTATATCAAGTTATTCCAGTTTGCTTTGCAAGGTTTCAGAAAAGAGGGTACTTATAGTTCTTGATTCCAAGTCAAAGGGGTGAGAAAAGAAATTGGAAACTTTATTTTGAAGAGTTGTATCCAAATACAGGAGAAAATTAGAAGGATTCAGTATCCAGTCTAGTTTACAGGTAGAAAACAGAACCTTAAAAGCCAGTACTAAGTACTAGAATCTAATATCCATACAGGTGAATACATAATTATTCTCTCTTTCCCTCATTTTTACCAAAGATAAGCAACTTAAGTGTAATTTGCTTACAAAAGAAGTTTCAAGAGATGGGAATACCAGACCACCTGACCTGCCTCTTGAGATATTTGTATGCAGGTCAGGAAGCAACAGTTAGGACTGGACATGGAACAACAGACTGGTTCCAAATAGGAAAAGGAGTACGTCAAGGCTGTATATTGTCACCCTGTTTATTTAACTTATATGCAGAGTACATCATGAGAAATGCTGGACTGGAAGAAACACAAGCTGGAATCAAGATTGCTGGGAGAAATCTCAATAACCTCAGATATGCAGATGACACCACTCTTATGGCAGAAAGTGAAGAGGAACTAAAAAGCCTCTTGATGAAAGTGAAAGAGGAGAGTGAAAAAGTTGGCTTAAAGCTCAACATTCAGAAAACGAAGATCATGGCATCCAGTCCCATCACTTCATGGCAAATAGATGGGGAAACAGTGGAAACTGTGTCAGACTTTATTTTTGGGGGCTCCAAAACCACTGCAGATGGTGATTGCAGCCATGAAATTAAAAGACTCTTACTCTTTGGAAGAAAAGTTATGACCAACCTAGATAGCATATTCAAAAGCAGAGACACTACTTTGCCAACAAAAGTCCATCTGGTCAAGGCTATGGTTTTTCCAGTGGTCAGGTATGGATGTGAGAGTTGGACTGTGAAGAAAGCTGGGTGCCGAAGAATTGATGCTTCTGAACTGTGGTGTTGGAGAAGACTCTTGAGAGTCCCTTGGACTGCAAGGAGATCCAACCAGTCCATTCTGAAGGAGATCAGCCCTGGGATTTCTTTGGAAGGAATGATGCTAAAGCTGGAAACTCCAGTACTTTGGCCACCTCACACGAAGAGTTGACTCATTGGAAAAGACTCTGATGCTGGGAGGGATTGGGGACAGGAGGAGAAGGGGCCGACAGAGGATGAGATGGCTGGATGGCATCACTGACTTGATGGACGTGAGTCTGAGTGAACTCCGGGAGTTGGTGATGGACAGGGAGGCCTGGTGTGCTGCAATTCATGGGGTCGCAAAGAGTCGGACACGACTGAGCAAAAGAAGTTTAGTTTCAAATAATTTAGACATTTTATTTACATCACATTAGTGATTGAACATATAGGCTCTTTAAATATGCTTTGTGGAATTTTTCATAAAGGATTTCAAATTGAAACTTTAAATACATCTTGAGGCAGGAAGCCAAGTCAAGAATCATTCATGAGAACCACCTGCAATACCTCTAAGTTTGCAGGAATTCCTCCCTTCTCTAGGTGCCTAAAATATCTTGAGGTTTCTGTACCTGCCAGGAAGTGACCTCCCTTATTCACCTGATAAGGCTGCTGGGAACCCTGTAAGAAAGCTACAAGGCTGTTTTTTAAAGGGCTTTTCTAGTTTGTTAAAGCTGTCTGGTCATATCTGAATCTATACAAAGAAAAGTGCAAGTGAAGAAAGTGCAAGTCGCTCAGTCACTTCCGACTCTGTGATGCCATGGACTGTAGCCTGCCCAGCTCCTCTGTCCATGGAATTCTCCTGGCCAGAATACTGGAGTGGGTAGCCGTTCCCTTCTCCAGGGGATCTTCCAAACCCAGGAATCGAACCAGGCTCTGCTGCGTTGCAGGTGGATTCTTTACCAACTGAGCTTCCAGGGAACCCATGTCTCTTGCAAATATTTAATCCCTAAACTTTGGTAATGCAATCAGTATTTCTAATTGTGTTCTGTTATATAGAGAAGAGATTCTTACTGATTTGTGTAAATAAACATGTTATAAAAATAAGAATACTCACTTGCAATACATACAAGTTTGCAAGTTCTGGAGGGATCAGATAGGGAGAAAATTTTAAATGTATTAATTCTACTTATGGAGGTATAATTTACCAAATTCTTATAGTTTCATTAGTTTAAGAGGAAAGGCCTCTTTATATCTGGAAAACAAGAAAGTAAAGAATCAGAAATATTTAAAATAAATGTCATAAAGATTATAATCATCCTCTTTGTTCATTTAATCCTATGTAATTAATTCTTCTTCTTTTCTTAGAAGGTTTATGAAGCCATGCTTTTTTCCATTAGAATTATGTAAATTCTTACCCAGCTCAGTGGTATAGCTTAAAGGTTATCAGAAACTTTTATTCTAGAGTATTTATTAGATTTCTTTCCATGAAGTTCTCTAAATATGAAACACATTTGCAGGAAGCTTTTGTAAAAGTGCCTGAGTTAAACAATAGTGAAAGTCGCTCAGTCGTCTCTGACACTTTGCCACTCCATGGACTATATAGTCCATGGAATTCTCCAGTCCGGAAAACTGGAATGAGTAGCTATTCCCTTCTCCAGGGGATCTTCCCAACCTAGGGATCAAACCTAAGTCTCCCACATTGCAGGCAGATTCTTTACCAGCTGATCCACAATAACTGTTGGCAAATGATGAAAGACTAAAAAATGTCCATTGTTAGAGCTTATTTCATAAGGAAGTATGGTTATTTTGTGATGTACAACATTTTAAGATAAAAATGATGACAACTTTATGTTAAAACCTATCAGATTTTTAGGAATTTCATATAATTTCTAGAATAATTACATGCCTAAAAAATAAAAATATGAAAGTTTAGCATTACTTCTTAATTGACACAGCTTCCTGCATAATTCAACATACCATATATGTGTGATTAGGTTAATAATTTTGTTCTACGAGGGGAGAGAGAGCACATTTTTGAGATTTTTCCAGGAGCACCATTGTTGTTGTTCAGTCACTAAATTGTGTCCCACTCTTTGGGATCCCATAAACTGCAGCAAGCCAGGCTTCCCCGTCCTTCACTATGTCCTGGAGTTTTCTCAAACTCATGTCCATTGAGTCAGTGATGCCATCCAACCATCTCATCCTCTGTCGTCCCCTTCTCCTCTTGCCCTCATTTTTCCCAGCATCAGGGTCTTTTCCATTGTCAGCCCTTTACATCAGGTGGCCAAAGTATTGGAGCTTCAGCTTCAGCATCAGTCCTTCCAATGAATACTCAGGACTGGTTTCCTTTAGGATTGACTGGTTTGATCTCCTTGCTGTCCAAGGGACTCTCAAAAGTTTTCTCCAGCACCACAGCTCTTAAGCATCAATTCTTCAGCACTCAGCCTTCTTTCTGGTCCAAATCTCACATCCATACATGACTCCTGGAAAAACCATAGTTTTCACTATATGGACCTTTGTCGGCAAAGTGAGGTCTCTGTTTTTTTAACACACTGTCTAGTTTTGTCACAGATTTCTTCCAACAAGCAGGTGTCTTTTGCCTTCATGGCTGCAGTCACCATCTGCAGTGCTTTTGGAGCTGAAGAAAATAAAATCTGTCACTGTTTCTACTTTTTCCCCTTCTCTTTGCCATGAAGTGATGGGAATGGATGCCATGATCTTACTTTTTTTTTTTTTTTTTTTGAATGTTGAGTTTTAAGGCAGCTAATTTACTCTTATCTTTCACCTTCATCAAGAGGCTCTTTAGTTCCTCTTCACTTTCTGCTATTAAAGTAGCATCATCTGAATATCTGAGGTTGTTGGTATTTTCTCCAGCAATCTTGATTCCAGCTTGTGAGTCATCCAGCCTAGCATTTTGCATGATACACTCTGCATGTAAGTTAAATGGGAAAATCCTAAAATTACATTCAAGTCAAAAAGACTTTATTTAGAATTTTATTTTGAGGACTTTCTATCAGAAATATTGGGCTTCCCTGGTGGCTCAGACAGTAAAGAATCCACCTCTAATGTGCAAGACCTGGGTTCGATCCCTGGGTTTGGAAGATCCCCTGGAGCAGGGAATGGCTACCCACTTCAGTATTGTGGCCTGGAGAACTGCATGGACAGAGGAGCCTGCCAGGCTACAGTCCATGGGTTCACAAAGAGTCAGATACAACTGAGGGACTTATACTTCACACTATTTCACTTCATCAGAAATATCAAAAATTTTTAAACACTTGGTCAAATTGGTTTATAGGTGACTAAGTAAGTAAATGAAGTCACTCAGTTGTGTCCAACTCATTGTGACCCCACGGACTGTAGCCTTCCAGGCTGCTCTATCCACGGAATTTTCCAGGCAAGAGTACTGGAGTGGGTTGCCATTTCCTTCTCCAGAGGATCTTCCCAACCCAGGGATTGAACCCAGTTCTCCCACATTTTAGGCAGATGCTTTACTGACTATAAAACAATATTTACTTATTCATTTAACCGTGGTAACAATTAGAAACTTCACAGGTAAATACAGAAGGTCAAGTAATTATAAGTAAAACTTATCTCTTATAATAGAGAAGGTCAAGTTCTCTTTGGTAATTAAAAGACCTGATATAAACAACACAGGAAGTTACTTTGATAAAACACAAAATCTTTGGTTTTTAGACAGAGTTCTCAAAGAAAAATAAAAACATTTTATAATCTCTTTATTAAGAGCAACCAAAGAAACTTGGTTCTTTTAGCAGATGAAAGAAATTGAATTCTTAGTTTTGCATAAATACTCCATTGGTATTAAAGCTTAATTTAAAAAATGCTTATGTTAATTCCATTTTAGTCAACTTGACTATGCAAGATTTTCTCTTTTACTTTCTTTCTTCAATTTTTTATGTTTATAGTTTGTCCTTTTAGCAGATAGAAAACTCAGATTCTATTGAATAATTTTGCAGCAGCTTACTTTTGGTATTAAAACTCATTTACTTAATTAAGCTCATTTCAATTAGTCAGCATTACATTGTATGAAGCTCTTTTCTCAAGATTCCTTTCCCACACATCTTTATAATTTCTTTTACACACTCAGATTTTGTTGAATGCTTTCCTTCCTTTTAGCCTCTTTCTGAGACAAAATCATTTTCCCTTAAAAAAAAATGCGTTTCTATGTTTTACTCCTTCTTTTACCAAAAATACATATTTTATTTTTCTTGCATATCAAGATGTTTCCCTTATTAAATTCAGTAGTTTTAATTATATACCTTAATTAGAATTCTTAACCCTTAAAAATCTTAATTTTTAGTAAAAGCTAAAAAGTAAGCAATTAAAAACTGACTTTTAATTTAGCATTTTGGCAGATTCATAAGTATTTTTAAAATAATTTCTAGGCACACATGTTTCTCATGGTACAATTTTTCCATAAAGCACAAGACATGTTCACTAACAAACACAAGTTTATCTTTAACCCAAACCCAAACCCTCTGTAATAAGAAGCCAAAAGCAGATTAACTTATTTTCCATAATTAGTGTCCAGTTAGGATTTGAAACAGCTCAATTGGGGTTCTATCACCCCACTAGTTTTGTTCCTAGTGATGCTTCCTAAGGGCCACTTGACTTCACATTCCAGGATGTCTGGCTCTAGGTGAGTGATCACACCATTGTGGTTATCTGGGTTGTGAAGATCTTTATTGTATAGTTCTTCTGTGTATTCTTGCCACCTCTTATTAATATCTTCTGCTTCTCTTAGGTCCATATCATTTCTGTCCTTTATTGTGCCCATCTTTGCATGAACTGTTCCCTTAGTATCTCTAATTTTCTTAAAGAGATCTCTAGTCTTCCTCATTCTACTGTTTTCCTCTATTTCCTTGCATTGATTAATGAGCAAGGCTTTCTTATCTCTCCTTGCTATTCTTTGGAACTCTGCATTCAAATAGGTATATCTTTCCTTTTCTCCTTTGCCTTTAGCGTCTCTTATTTTCTCAGCTATTTGTAAGGCCTCCTCAGACAACCATTTTGCCTTTTTGCGTTTCTTTTTCTTGGGGATGTTCTTGATCACTGCCTCCTGTACTATGTCATGAACCTCTGTCCATAGTTCTTCAGGCACTCTATCAGATCTAATCCCTTAAATCTATTTCTCACTTCCACTATATAATCATAAGGGATTTTATTTGGGTCATAGTGGTTTCCCCTACTTTCTTCAATTTAAGTCTGAATTTGGCAATAAGGAGTTCATTATCTGAACCACAGTCAGCTCCCAGTCTTGTTTCTGCTGACTGTATAGAGCTTCTTCATCTTTGGCTGCAAAGAATATAAACAATCTGATTTCAGTATTGACCATCTGGGAATGTCCATGTGTAGAATCTTTTCTTGTGTTGTTGGAAGAGGGTGTTTACTTTGACCAGTGTGCTCTCTTGGCAAAACTCTATTAGCCTTTGCCCTGCTTCATTCTGTATTCCAAGGCCAAATTTGCCTGTTACTCCAGGTATTCTTGACTTCCTACTTTGGCATTCCAGTCTCCTATAATGAAGTGACCTTTTTTTGATGCTTTGAAAGTGCTGCAATCAATATGCCATGAAATTTGGAAAACTCAGCAATGGCCGCAGGACCGGAAAAGGTCAGTTTCATCCCAATCCCAAAGAAAGACAATGACAAAGAACGCTCAAACTACTGCACAATTGCACTCATCAAACACGCTAGTAAAGTAATGCTCAAAATTCTCCAAACCAGGCTTCAACAGTATGTGAACCATGAACTTCTAGATGTCCAAGCTGGTTTTAGAAAAGGCAGAGGAACCAGAGATCAAATTGCCAACATCCATTGGATCATCAAAAAAGCAAGAGAGTTCCAGAAAAACATCTACTTTTGCTTTATTGACTATACCAAAGCCTTTGACTGTGTGGATCACGAAAAACTGTGGAAAATCAAGAGATGGGCATACCAGACCACCAGACCTATCTCCTGAGAAATCTGTATGCAGGTCGGGAAGCAACAGTTAGAACTGGACATGAACAACAGACTGGTTCCAAATAGGGAAAGGGGTATGTCAAGGCTGCATATTGTCACTCTGCTTATTTAATTTACAGACAGAGTACATCATGAGAAATGCTGGACTGGATGAAGCACAAGCTGGAATCAAGATTGCTGGGAGAAATATCAGTAACCTCAGATATGCAGATGACATCATCTTATGGCAGAGAGCAAAGAAGCACTAAAGAGCCTCTTGATGAAAGCGAAAGAGAAGAATGAAAAAGTTGGCTTAAAACTCAACATTCAGAAAACTAAGATCATGGCATCTGATCCCATCACTTCATGGTAAATAGATGGGGAAACATTGGAAACAGTGACAGACTTAATTTTTGGGGATCCAAAATCACTGCAGATGGTGACTGCAGCCATGAAATTAAAAGACACTTGCTCCTTGGAAGAAAAGTTATGACCAACCTAGATAGCATATTGAAAAGTAGAGACATTACTTTGCCAACAAAGGTCTGTCTAGTCAAGCTATGGTTTTTCCAGTGGTCATGTATGGATGTGAGAGTTGGACTGTGAAGAAAGCTGGGTGCCGAAGAATTGATGCTTTTGAACTGTGATGTTGGAGAAGACTCTTGAGAATCCCTTGGACTGCAAGGAGATCCAACCAGCCCATTCTGAAGGAGATCAGCCCTGGGATTTCTTTGGAAGGAATGATGCTGAAGCTGAAACTCCAGTACTTTGGCCACCTCACGCGAAGAGTTGACTCATTGGAAAAGCCTCTGATGCTGGGAGGGATTGGGGACAGGAGGAGAAGGGGACGACAGAGGATGAGATGGCTGGATGGCATCACTGACTTGATGGACGTGAGTCTGAGTGAACTCCAGGAGTTGGTGATGGACTGGGAGGCCTGGCGTGCTGCGATTCACGGGGTCGCAAGGAGTCGGACACGACTGAGCGACTGAACTGAACTGAACTGAACTAGGAATACTTAACTTATAAGTGCTTAATTCTAAACTGATTAAATACAGCTCTTTTAAAATTAATTTTGGTTATACCATCCAGAGGCAGAAAAATATCACACATCTAAAAAGTACATATATCTCTCTCTATATATATATATACACACAAGCAGAAATATGCAAACAGATATCTTATAGCTTTTGTTATTGAGAAAAATTAGTCATGAGTTGAGTATAACATTTTAAAACTCACTAGCATTCCAAAGTTGATGGCTTTTTAGACCCTTTTGAGAATAAAAGCACTGACTTTTTTCCAGCTGGGCTAATTAGATCTGTTATTAAATACATTAAAACACTAGTTTTATAGTAAGATAAATATTAATATATTTATAGATGAGAATGATCAGTCTCTTTGTTTTTACATATTTTATTAAGGTATCATTTACATACATTAAATTCAACTTTTTAACATTATTTTCTTATATTTGTACTTACAGGTGTCTAATCATTGGAATATAAATGTCCTGCTTGTAAGGATTATGTCCTTTAAAAATTAAAAAAAAAATGTATAATATCTTGTAGATTAAGAAAAAAAAAAAACAGCATAGGTGACTTCTTTCCCTATTTTCATTGCCTTTCAGCCTTTGCGGCTGAGATAGATTCTATCAAGGGATAGATTCTATATTTCTCCTCTTGAAAGTGGGCTGGTCTTGGGACTTGTTTTGGCTACTAGAATGTGACAGAAGAAATGCTATTTGAGTTCCAAGCCTAGGCCGAGAAAGATTTTGCAGTTTAAGTTCCCATTTTGGAACTCTGCCAGTCATCATTGAAAGCCTGGGCTAGGTTGCTGAAGGATGAAACCGTTAGAGATGAGCCATCTCAGCTGAGCCCACTGTAGGCCAGCAGCTCTCAGCGGACTTAATAGCTGACTACAGTTGCCTAAGAGAGTCCAAGTGAGGCCCCAAATGCCACCCCATTGATTGATCTCAGGCTAATTTGTCAATTCATGGTAACCAAAAGACTGCTGTTTAAGCCACTACATTTAGGGGAGGTTTGTTAGATAGCAAAAGCTAGCCAATACATGCCAGGTAGAGTCAGAAGAGTGTCGTGTCTGTCACACCATGTCACTTTACAAGGACAATGGTTTGAGTGGCAGCTCGGTCATTTATGCCTGTGTGACTTCAGGTAAGTCATTCCTGCTGCCTCCCTCCAAAATGTAACTTATCTCTCACATCTTGAAAAAGATGAAATCAATGCTGAGAGTAAACGGCAGGGGGCGTTGTAGGGGCTGCTGTGTTAAAGTTGATGACCTCCAAGCTTCTTTGAAAACTTGAGGATTTACAAAGACTACATAAATATAGGTCATTAGTATTTTCATTATGCAGAGAGTAGATGTATAATTAATATTGATGACACTATTGGAATAAAATTGCTAAGACCTGAAAATGAAAGGAGATCATTTTTTTCCTGGGGCCCAACCACAGTGTTTAGACTTGTGTCCAGGAAACATTTAGGAAAGTGTTATGACAAGATGATAAAACAGTCCATCCCACACATGGACACAAAAGTTCACATGGTCCTTCATTCTTGCTATGTTAAGAGACTGTCTAGAAGGCAAAATAAACAAGAAGAAAGTCTGTTTCTGACTCTGCTCTCACGATTCAGAGGGTAAGGAGCAAGCAAGGACTGAGAATTTCAAAGGGCAACTCTGATTTTAACACTTTGTCAAGCCCCTGAGGATTGACCCCAGTCATTAATAACACAACAATAGTTGTAGGAAGTGTAATCCTCCCATCACATGGTATGGATTTAGCTTGATGAGTCAGCTTGCCATGGTGGGTGTGCTTCCCTAGAAAAATAAATGGACCCAAAGCCTTGAGTCCATTTGGTGCCGAGCCTCCCCAGTTCAGTTCCTTTTAATGAGTTTTTCTAACCTGTGCAAATGTGGCTGAGAAGTCAGAAAAGACCATCTGAGTCCTAGGGCACCCAATAATCTTGAGGATAATCATTGATTTGTTCCTGATATCTACATGATTAAGGGTATGAATGGCAGCAGCTAAGAGCCTGGGCTCTGGAACTAAACATCTTGAGGCAGAATTCCAGGTCTGCCCCTCCATGGCGGTGTGACTCTGGGCGAGGTATTTGACTTACCTGAGCTTACTATTTCATCTATAAAATAGGAATGATGATAAACTAACAACAACAACAAACTCCTTGGATTTTGGTGAGGATAAATATGTGAAAGCCACTTAGAATCACGCAGGTGTAAGGACTCCATGCAGCCATGAAATTAAAAGACATTTGCTTCATGAAAGTAAAATTATGACAAAACTAGATAGCATATTACAAAGCAGAGACATTACTTTGCTGATGAAGGTCCACATAGTCAAATCTATGGTTTTTCCAGTAGTCACATACATATGTGAGAGTTGTACCATAAAGAAATCTGAGAGCTGAAGAATCGATGCTTTTGAATCGTGGTGCAGGAGAAGGCTCTTGATAGTCCCTTTGACAGCAAGGAGATCAAATCAGTCAACCCGAAAGGAAATCAACCCTGAATATTCATTGCAAGGACTGACACTGAAGTTCCAATACTTTGGCTACCTGATGCGAAGAGCTGACTCATTGGAAAAGACCCTGAAACTGGAAAAGATTTAAGGCAAAAGGAGAAAGGGATGGCAGAGGATGAGATGGTCAGATAGCATCACCAACTCAATGGACGTGAGTTTGAACAAACTCCAGGGGGCAGTGAAGGACAGAGGAGCCTGTTGTGCTGCAGTCCGTGGGGTCACAAAGAGTGGGACATTACTTAGCGAGTGAACAGCAAAGACGCCATTAATGTTTATTATTTTTATTTTTGCTGTACATTAAGATTTCACTGTGTTCCAGATTCCATGATAGGGAGTAGACAGACTATGAGAAACCAAATGTAAAATGACCTGGCCCTCATAAAGTTCACATTCTTTAGGATAAGAATGCTCATTGACCAAGGAAATAATGGGATAAAATACTAGTTTTGGGGCTTCCATCGTTAGCTCAGTTGGTAAAGAATCTGCCTGCAATGCAGGAGACTGGGGTTCTATTCCTGGGTTGGGAAGATCCCCTGGAGAAGGAAATGGCACTCCACTCCAGTACTCTTGCCTTAAGAATCCCATGGACAGAGGAGTCTGGCAGGCTATGGTCCATGGGATCGCAAGAGCTGGACATGACTTAGCAACTAAACCACCAACCACCACCACTGATTCTAGGAGAGCAGTGAAGGAAAGCAATGGGGAGAAGTGGAGGGCAGATGACAAGGACAGTCTTTAGCTGAGACCTGAGTGATGAGAAGAAGCCAGCCAGGGGCAGGTGGAGAAAGAGAGCTTAGGATAGAAGAACAAATGCAAGGTTCTGAAGCAGGGAGGAGAAGACACTTTCAAAGGAAAAATGAACACTATATAAATGAAGTTGAGGAAGAGATGAGCAGATTAGTAGGGTGCCAAGAAGTGGGCATGGAAGTTTGTGACAACATGGATGTATCTGGAGGACATGATGCTAAACGAAATAATCTGGACATGGGAAGACTAACACTACATTGTCTCACTTATGTGTGAAATCTAAAATGGCAGAGAGTAGCGTGGTGGTAGCCAGGGACTGGGGAAAGGGGAAAATACGGAGGTGAACGGTTGAACAGTGCAAGAAAAATAAATACTGGAAAGCTAATATACAGCAAGGTGTCTATAGCTAACAATAATGTATTATATACTTAAAATTTCTAAGAGAGTAGATCTTATGTTAAGCACTCTCACCACTAAAAAAATTAGTGGCAGTAACAATAATCACAATCATAATAATTAAGGGGACAGAAGGAACCCTTAGGAAGAGATGGATATGTTTATGGCTTTGATGGTGGTGATGGTTTCATGGGTGTGTACTTATCCCCAAACTCATTGATTTGTATGCAATGGTAAAAATATAAGAATAAAAACAAGCAAAATGTGGATAATTTTGTTTATTGAAGTGTAGTTGCTTTACAATGTTTTGTTAAGTTCTGCTGTGCAGCAAAGTGATTCAGTTATATATATATACACATACATTCTTTTTAAATATTCTTTTCCATTACGGTTTATCATAGGATATTTGAATATGGTTCCCCATGCTATACAGTAGGACTTTGTTGTTTATCCAGCCCATATATAATAGCTTACATCCGCTGACTCCAGCCTTCTACTACATCCCCTCTTGTGATCCTCTCTCCCTTGGCAACCACAAGTGTGTTCTGGTTTATAGATAGGGACCTTTGTGTCATATTTCAGATTCCACACACAAGTGATATCATATAGTATTTTTCTTTCTCTTTTTGACTTAATTTAGTATGATAATCTCTAGATTCATCCATGATGCTGCAAATGGTATTATTTCATTCTTTTTAAATGGCTGATATATGTGTGTGTGTGTGTGTGTGTGTGTGTGTATAGAGTATTGCATATATGTGCCACATCTTCTTTATCCATTCATCTGTCGATAGACATTTATGTTGTTTCCATTTCTTGGTTATTGTGAATAGTGCTGCTATGAACATAGGGGTGCATGTATCTTTTTGAATTACATTTTTATCTGTATATATGCCCAAGAGTAGGAATGCTGGATCACATGGTAATTCTAATTTTAGTGTTATGAGGAACCTCCATAGTGACTGTACAAACACATTCCTAGGAGTGTTCCCTTTTCTAAAAATGTGGGTAAGTGCATAGTTTGAATATAATCTCTTCGAGTTACGTGTGCTTTTGTTTTATCTGCATTTGATTGTCTTTGTTGTTGTTCAGTCACTAAGTCATGTCCAATTCTTTTGGGACCCCATGGACTGTAGCCCACCAGGCTCCGCTGTTCATGGGATTTTCCAGGCAAGACTAGTGGAGTGGGTTGGCATTTCCTATGCCAGGGGGCCTTCCCAACACAGAGAGCAAACCAATGTCTCCAGCATTGGCAGGTGGAGTCTTTACCACTTTATCTGAGCCACCAGGGAAGCCCTTCCTGGGTTTAGAAGAGTTTAAATAACTTTTGCCAAATTATATAGTCCTCTGCTCTGTACCTTTAAGTCTAGAGTTTCTCTGATGCCTGTTCAGCTCTGTACCTCATCTCCCACTGATCCCCTCAGGTCTACCTGGTTTTTATGGCACATTTTCAGCTCTTCACTTCCCATTCTCTCTCACTTCTTCTAGATGGTTTACTATTTGAGCACTGGAAACTGAATATCGCAACTAGAAAGAACTAGTCTTAAAAATACTGACTCTCTCCAGCTTTTGTTCTTCTGAAATTGATTTCTAGTAACCGCCACCTATTGGTGCTTTGGGGATCAAAGGAAGACATAGTAACCATGTTAATGAAAACCCTTCAGGTATAAGGAGTACTTTACAGTATTGGGAGTTGTATAGTAAGGACATAGATGACCTAGGGGCAACATCCATAAGGAATGACTGTTCACACCACACAGGCATACATAATGGAAACATCACAGGCTACAGGGAACATGTGTCAAATGTTGTCAACTTGTGTCAAATGTTGAACATATGTCAACACTTGATCATGTGTCATTTGAATTTGAATATGTGTCAAATGTTGTCAAATGTGTCAAATTGTGTCAACTTTCTGACTTTATTTGTGAAAAGGAATTACAAATTGTATCCCAATATTCTAGCAACAGAAACTTACTACTGCTGAGTATGTGCCAGACATTATTCTACTGTACATTTATGGACTTTTTAAACCTTCCCCCCGACCCCAGGTACACAAGGCATGCAGAACTTCCATGACTAGGGATCGAACCCATGCCCCCTGCATTGGAAGTGCAGAGTCTTAACCACTGAACCATGGAGGGATGTTCCAACAAGGCAGGTATTATTATGTTCCCATTTCAGAAATGATGATGTTAAAGAATGAAAGAGTCAAATAAGGTCTCCAATGTTACAATGTTAGCAAGTGGCTAAACTGAAATTCAGCCTGGCATGCTGCAGTCTATGGGGTCGCAAAGAGTCAGACATGACTTAGAGACTGAACAAAACCAGAAACTAAAATTCAAACCCACACTGTCCTGCCCCAGTTTAAAAAAAAAAAAAAGATCACTTGTTTTTAATTAGAGGATAATTACTTTACAATACTGTGCGGGTTTCTGCCATACATCAACATGAATCAGCTGTAAGTATATACGTGTCTTCTCCCTCTTGAACCTCCCTCTGCAGGGAGCCCAAATCCTGCGCTCTGTGCCCCAGAACTTGTGTTTATAATGGATAAGCATGGCATTCGGTGAGTATAAAGAAGGCTGGGCGCCAAAGAATTGATGCTTTCAAATTGTGGTGCTGGAGAGTTCCTGAACAGTAAGGAGATCAAACTAGTCAAACCTAAAGGAAATCAGTCCTGAATATTCATTGGAAGGACTGATGCTGAAGCTCCAAAACTTTGGCCACCTGATATGAAGAGTCGACTCATTGGAAGATACTCTGATGCTGTGAAATATTGAGGGCGGAGAAGCGGGTGGCGGAGAATGAGTTGGTTAGATAGCATCACTGACTCAATGGACATGAATCTGAGCAAATTCTAGAAGATAGTGGAGGAGAGAGGAGCCTGGCGTGCTGCAGTCCATGGGGTCACGAGAAGTCGGACACAACTTAGCAACTGAACAAAAGCAGGCTTAACATTCTTTGGAAACTATTTTCCCATTTCCAAGAGGAATTTCGATTTAGTCATGCTAACTATATGATAACTACGGTTTATTTTTGTTACCCTTCATAAAAAAAGATCTTTGTGATGTCAAGAACAGAGTACTCAGCAACACTTTTGATTAATCATTATTAACAATGATTGTCAATGGAGTTTGAGGTTATCTCATCACAGTATAATTTTGGAAGAAGCAATTTTTCAGGAATCTGTAAGTGTCATCTAGGTTCTCAGCAGTCTAGTGACTTGGTTTTGTCCAGAGAGATATTTTGAAATTTCCAACATCATGGACTATAGCTTTTAAACAACCTTCTATATGGGATTTCTCTTAACAGAAATAACTGAGTTGAGTTCAAGAGTATTTTATGGTAGCAATGAAAAAAATAGATCACCTCCCTTTGTTGTCATTTGAAATCACATTGTTTTGATTTAACAGGCCAGTGTCCAGGTTGCAGGGGGAGCACTTAGGTTTCTGGGATGCAGAGATGCAGGGAGATCTCACAGGATATACCCCTGACTAAAAGGGCATCCCACTTTTTCTGTGATAACCCAAAAGGATAGGCAGAAGAAGATAGAGGAGAGGAGCTCTAGAACAAAGGAGAGGTGTGTAGGAACTGAACATCCAGTGACAAGGGATGAAGTGCTGGGAAAAGAGGTTTCAAATAAGGAAGTTGCAGCTGGAGACTGGGAACTCAAAACTGATGCGCCAACCTGAGAAATCCAGATGAATTCATGCTAGATGAAAATTCACTTTTTAAACTAAAACAGTTGTACGTTACAAATTATTATTCACAGAGCAGTGAGCTGAACTTCCTGTGTTACAGCAGGTTTCCACTAGCTGTCTATTTTACACATGGAACTGTATATATGCCAACCCCAGTCTCCCAATTTGTCCCAACCTCCCCCCCCAGCCCCTGTGCCTGTCAATGTCCACATATCCATTCTCTATGTCTGTGTTTCTATTCCTGCCCTGGGAATAGATTTATCTGCATCATTTTTCTAAATTCCACATATGTGCTTATGACAGTATTCTGAAAGAAGATGATGAAGGTGATGGGAATAATGGTAATGATTGTGATTGGTGGTGATGAGGGGATGATGGTGGTGGTGGCCATGATGTTTCTGATGTGATTATACCCTTATTCATGATGCTGGAAAAGATCAAGTTCCCTGAACTGTGTCCTGCCTCCATATTTTTTTACACATTTCCCCCTTTTACTGGCTTCCTCTTGCTCATCCCTGCCTTTTTGTATGTCTGAAAAATGTCTTCCCACCCATTTTCTTCTCTCCATCTTCACTGTCATTTCCAAGTCTAGTGTGCCATAATTTCTCACCTAAACGACTACCACTACTGCCCAACTGATCTCTCTGCTTCAAAGTTTGACTTCTTTTACCCTCAACCACCCTAAATCCATTCTCCACCTGGCAGTCAGAATGATCATGGGAAAGTATAAATCATATTTTGTTACTCCCTGTTTACCTTCATCTAGGAAAAAAATACATGAAAAACTAACTTCTTAGCATTTCCTATAAAACCCTTCATGACATGACCCAGCTCTGCAGCTTCGCTTTATGTTACTCTTTGACCTCTAAGCTCTAGCCACACTCTTATCTCTTCAGATCTTTGAACAATTCAAGTGTTTATCAACTTGTGTGCATGCTAAGTTGATTAAATCATGTCCGACTTTTTGAGATCCTGCCGGTTCCTCTATCCATGGGATTCTCCAGGCAAGAATACTGGAGTGCATTGCCACGCCCTCCTCCAGGGCATCTTCTAGACCCAGGGTTTGAACCTGCGTCTCTTACATCTACCTGCACTGGCAGGCAGGTTTTTGTTTTTTTTTTAAATCACAAATGCCACCTGGAAAGCCCATTTATCATCTTAGGGATGTTTCAAAATAGCAACTTAGTTCTTTTCAGTTCTTTTCGCTGCTCTAATCTCACAGCCTGCTGTACCACCTAGTCATTGCTAATATACACACTTTGAATGAACAAAGTGACCAAAAAAGTAAATACTTTTTTTTTCTATCATCGATGTGTTTCACTGTTAAAGCTATTAGACCATATCTGACAGGAGATGATAATTTCTTGTTTTGATATACGTTTGTGTAGTAGAATACAAACTTTTCAATGTTGGGACCATGTCTCATTTATTTCTCCTTCCTCAAAACTAAGGACTGTCAGGCAAATAGCGTGTAGATTATTACTACATGAAAAAATGAACGGAAGTCACACAGAGGGTCAGATGTGTCATTGTTAAAGATGATAATAATCAACAAGGCAACTTGATGTGGAGACAGTGTAGTTTGGAATGAACCTTAATTATTGAGTTGATGAATGCATTTGATTTTACCCTAGGATAGCTTCACTGTTTCCCTTGAAGGTATTTTGTGTATCCTCTCCCATCTGTTTCAAACTCTCCATATTTTCTCTCTGAACCCAAGGGACAGGCAGAGAAATGGCATTTTCTTTGCCAAGATCAATTTGAAGTCCTCAGCAGGATCTCACATTAATCACCTTCCTAGAGGCTCTCTCTTTCTGCTGGGAAAGACTACTGTGAAAGTCAAAGAGGCCAGGAACTTCATTGATTCCCATCTCACAGTATACAAATAGGTCCCCTTTATCTAGCTATAGAGCTATATAGTCAAATATCCCTGTAGTCAACCCTAGTCCTTTGAAATGCTTGTGGCTCCCTTGACCCGGGACAACAAAAGCATGCAAATCTTGTCTCCAAGCTCAAGGAGATAAAGCCAATGTCACACATTTATTCCCCCATATGGGCCAATTAGCTTCCCTCTATTCAGTGAACCAAAGAAGCCCCCATGACTGAGTGTCTACTATGGAAAGAAAGTGTTGTGATAATCACAGAGAATGAAGAGATGAATGCCATAGTCTTTTCTCTGGAAAATGTAGTCATATCTTAGGATGGCAGAAAAAGGAGTAAACGATCATAGCAAAATGGGCTCTGAGAGAAGGAAGGTATATAGGGGGATTTGGAATGAAAAAAGTGGGAGACTAGCTATACTCCACATTCAAAAAACTAAGATCATGTAGTGCTGCAGCCCATGGGTTTGCTAAGAGTTGGACACAACTTAGCAACCAAACAACAACAACTATAATGGGAAGGAAGGAGATGGAGGGATTTGGGTAGGCATGTTGGTGATGGCTTGTCTTTGTACCGTGTTAGCTGGGGCTGCACCAGAAAGACTCTAAGGCCAGGGCCTGTGATCGTCTGTTTGCTCATTTACTTACATGTCTGGGGTCGATACTGGCTATCAGCTGGGGGTCTCCTCCTACCATGGCTGGGTCCCACACTCCTAGAGGGAGACGGTAAGTCATGCAGTATCATTCTATTGATTGAAGGAGCCACAGAAATCTGTTTGTATTCAAATCAAGGGGCCATAGACCCAGTATTTTGATAGAGGGTTATCAATGTCACACTACATATGGAATTGTGTGTTAATTTTTTATTACTGCTGTAACAGTTTGTCACAAATGTGGCAGTTTAAAAGCGATACATCGTTAGTCTTATGTTCAATGCATTCCAGTAGAAATACAATGCAATCCACATAGGTAACTTAAATTTTCCTAATAACCATATTATTAGATGGGCGTTCAGACTGTGTAACTATGTTTGAAGCTCTTCTGATGGTAATCTCTAAAAGTCTAAATAATAAGATGATATCAGATCAGATCAGATCAGTCGTTCAGTCGTGTCCGACTCTTTGCGACCCCATGAACCGCAGCACGCCAGGCCTCCCTGTCCATCACCAACTCCCAGAGTTCACTCAGACTCATGTCCATCGAGTCAGTGATGCCATCCAGCCATCTCATCCTCTGTAGTCCCCTTCTCCTCTTGCCCCCAATCCCTCCCAGCATCAGAGGCAGCCAAAGTACTGGAGTTTCAGCTTTAGCATCATTCCTTCCAAAGAAATCCCAGGGCTGATCTCCTTCAGAATGGATTGGTTAGATCTCCTTGCAGTCCAAGGGACTCTCAAGAGTCTTCTCCAACACCACAGTTCAAAAGCATCAATTCTTTGGCACTCAGGCTTCTTCACAGTCCAACCCTCACATCCATACATGACCACAGGAAAAAACAGACAGAACTTTGTTGGCAAAATAATGTCTCTGCTTTTGAATATGCTATCTAGGTTGGTCATAACTTTCCTTCCAAGGAGTAAGCGTCTTTTAATTTAATGGCTGCAATCAACATCTGCAGTGATTTTGGAGCCCTCCAAAATAAAGCCTGACACTGTTTCCACTGTTTCCCCATCTATTTCCCATGAGGTGATGGGACCGGATGCCATGATCTTCGTTTTCTGAATGTTGAGCTTTAAGCCAACTTTTTCACTCTCGACTTTCACCTTCATCAAGAGGCTTTTTAGTTCCTCTTCACTTTCTGCCATAAGGGTGGTGTCATCTGCATATCTGAGGTTGTTGATATTTCTCCCGGCAACCTTGATTCCAGTTTGTGTTTCTTCCAGTCCAGCGTTTCTCATGATGTCCTCTGCATATAAGTTAAATAAACAGGGTGCAAATATACAGCCTTGATGAACTCCTTTTCCTATTTGGAACCAGTCTGTTGTTCCATGTCCAGTTCTAACTGTTGCTTCCTGACCTGCATACACATTTCTCAAGAGGCAGATCAGATGGTCTGGTATTCCTATCTCTTTCAGAATTTTCCACAGTTTATTGTGATCCACACAGTCAAAGGCTTTGGCATAGTCAATAAAGCAGAAATAGATGTTTTTCTGGAACTCTCTTGCTTTTTCCATGATCCAGCGGATGTTGCCAATTTGATCTCTGGTTCCTCTACCTTTTCTAAAACCAGCTTGAACATCTGGAAGTTCACGGTTCACATATTGCTGAAGCCTGGCTTGGAGAATTTTGAGCATTACTTTACTAGTGTGTGAGATGAGTGCAATTGTGCGATAGTTTGAGCATTCTTTGGCATTGCCTTTCTTTGGGATTGGAATGAAAACTGACCTTTTCCAGTCCTGTGGCCACTGCTGGGTTTTCGAAATTTGCTGGCATATTGAGTGCAGCACTTTCACAGCATCATCTTTCAGGATTTGAAATAGCTCAACTGGAATTCCATCACCTCCACTAGCTTTGTTCTTAGTGATGCTTTCTAAGGCCCACTTAACTTCACATTCCAGGATGTCTGGCTCTAGGTAAGTGATCACACCATCGTGATTATCTGGGTTGTGAAGATCTTTTTTGTACAGTTCTTCTGTGTATTCTTGCCATCTCTTCTTAATATCTTCTGCTTCTGTTAGGTCCATACCAAATGTCCAGACCTCACCTCCCAGAGAGAATTCAATTCTAACTTCTACATTCTTCTAACGAATCAGAAATAGAGTCAAGGGTGCAATAGAGGGAATAGTAAGCTATTGCAGGCAGACTTGCTGATCTTCAATCATTTGCCTTGAATTTTGCCACTCTTCCCAATTCTGCTCTCTATAGTAGCCAGCTGCCTTGGGAATAGATAATTGAATGCAATGGTATTGACTTGGTCCTAAAAAAAAAAAAAAATTTAATTCCTTCTTTCTTCCTCTGGTGCTGGCCACAATATCAATTCCTGAAGGGTGGGTCCCCAGCAAGTTGATAGATGGACACAGCCTTCCTTTAATATCCTTTGTCTCCCTTATCAACTTTCCTACTGCTCCAGGGACCCTGAACAATGTCAACATAATTGATCCCACCCCAGGAAAAGATGAATTCTGGATAGTTGAGTCCTTTTCCACACTCACAGCACAGAACATATGTCCTTTCCCTGAAAGTTCTTCCAGTTCTAGCTACTTGAAAATTCCTGGCTCACACCTTCTTGACCTGAACACAAATGTTAATTCTCCCTGGGAATCCTTCTTCAGTATAGTTTTTGTTGATGTTCAGTCACTAAGTCATGTTCCACTCTTTGTGGCTCCATGGACTGCAGTGCAGAGTTTGCTCAAACTCATGTCCATTGAGTCAGTGATGCTGTCGAACCATCTCATCCTCTGTTGACCCTTCTTCTCCTGCACTCAGTCTTTCCCAGCATCAGGAACTTTTCCAATGACTCACCTCTTCACATCAGTGGCCAAAGTTTTGGAGCTTCAGCTTCAGCATCAGTCCTTCCAATGAATATTTAGGACCAATTTCCTTTAGGATTGACTGATTTGATCTCCTTGCAGTCCAAGGGACTGTCAAGAGTCTTCTCCAATACCACAGTTCAGAAGCATCAATCTTTTGGCGCTCAGCTTTCTTTATGGTCCAACTCTCACATCCAAACATGACTACCGGAAAAACCATAGATTTGACTGTATGGACCTTTGTCAGCAAAGTGATGTCTCTGGTTTTTAATATGTTGTCTAGGTTGGTCATAGCTTTCCTTCCAAAGAGCAAGCCTCTTTTAATTTCATGGCTGCCATCACTGTCCACAGTGATTTTGGAGCCCAAGAAAATAAAATCTGTCACTGTTTCTACTTTTTCCCCTTATATTTGCCATGAAATAATGGGACCAGAAGTTATGATCTTTGTTATTTGAATGTTGAGCTAGAAGCCAGCTTTTTCACTCTCCTCTTTCACCCTCATCAAGAGGCTCTTTAGTTCCTCTTCACTTTCTGCCATTAGAGTTGTATCATTTGCATAACTGAGGTTGTTGATATTCCTCCCTACAACCTTGATTCCAGCTTGTGATTCATCCAATCTGGCATTTCACATGTACTGTGCATATGAGTTAAATAAACAGTGTGACAATATACAGCTTTGTCATACTCCTTTCCCAGTTTTGAACCAGTCAGTTCAAAAAGGCATCTTGTTTAATGTCTTGGGGTCATTGATAACCAATCACTGTAGTGTTGCAAAAAATAGTCTAATCAAATTATCCACAATTTAAATGTTCATCAGATTGAAATATTAACTCCTTCTTGGAATATGGATCCTAGATAATTCTGACACTGTATTTTTCTTCGTGAAATGATCGTTCTTTTTATAGGGTTTCCTCTGGTTTTTATTGACTTCCTGGATGAATCAGACAGATGCGTACGATCTCACCCACTGTCCTTAAGTCTAATCACTGTGTCTTATCACTTCCTCTTTGGTACATATTTCCCTGCTTCTCCATTCAAACCAGTGCCTTAGTTCAGACTCCCAGCTTCACTTAGATCATCCCACTCACCTATCATCCTGTCCAAGTTTTCTAAAGTCCTGGAAAGCAGAGACTGCAATTTTCATGCAGGTACTTCAGCGTTGGAAGCAATTTGGGGAGAGTGAAAGAGTTGAGAGATAAACCAGCAGAAGAGGGCACTTGATAAGCTGGTCATCACTGTAGGCAACTCAGGCTTGGTCCAGCTGCAGCCTTCTGATGCATGTGTGCATGCTCAGCCATTTCTAACTCTTTTGACCCCAAGGACTGTAGCCCGCCAGGCTCCTCTCTCCATGGGATTTCCCAGGCAAGAATACTGGAGTGGGTTGCCATTTCCTTCTCCAGGGGATCTTCCCAACCCAGAAATTGAACCTGCATCTCTTGCATCTGCATTGCAGGCAATTTCTTTACCACTGAGCCACCAGGGAAACCCAAAGCCTTCTGAAGAGGTGATTAAAATGTGACAAGAAACGATCCATCCAGGTGACAGAAGAGGGAACATTTATCATTTGACTTTCACCCTCCATGGGGCATTGGCTCCCATATATTTCCAGGGTAGAATCATACTTGAATGCCAGGATGGATGCTGCAGGCTGGCTAGCTTTGGCCACGTAACAGATGTAGGGCAGAACATGAGAGATGTGGTACAGCTGAGGTGAGGGGCTGTCAGGTTACACTTGCACTAAGTTGGCTGGCAAACCAAAGCCTCAAGTACAAGAGGGGGTGAGAGACATGAGACAGGACATGAGAAATGCCCAATATACCTCTTAACGAATCTTCTTGTTCCTATCCTAACCATTGTCACTCTAATACTTTCTCACCAGTTTCCATAAAGATCTCAAAAGTCCTAAATGTATTACCCTTCTGATTAAAGATTTGCACCACTCCTTATTGCTTTATGGTTTCCTATCATAGTCAGCTGTTTTGCCTGGCCCTTATCCTTTCCTTTTTTTTAAAAAAAAGTGTTATACCTTCATGCAAGTATAAATGGCATACAATAAACTGTATACATTCCAAGTGTATCATTTGATAAATTTTGACTTGTGGATACACCTAAGAATCATTTAAGATCATGCATATATCCATCACCTCAAAAGTGTTTCCCCTGCCCTTTTTGTAATTACTCTCATCTACTCCTCCTCCTCTATGCAATTGACTGATCTTCTTTATATCACTCTAGATTATTTAATAGTTTGCATTTTGTAGAATTTATAAGTCAGATTATACAATATGATATGGTTTTTTTGTTTTTGATCTGGTACTCTCAACTTGATCTAGTATTTCTTTAAGAATTCCTATTTCTCCCAAATTTAATCCATGACATTTGGATTGGATAGATCATACTTCCAGAAGACAGAGACAAGATCATGATCAAGGATGACCAATGGGAATACCATATTCTCTGGGTTCTGTTGATTGGCTAAAGAATGAGCCTGTGGCCTAACCTCTTGGACCAAAGCTAACAAGCATCAGACCCTGGTGTTTTCTTTGAACCATGGGTAAGGGGGTATCTGTGTGCAGTGGGATTCCTCAACCAGGAGGATGAAAGCCTGGGGCCACTGATGCTCACCCTTTTACCCCTAGGAGAGAGCCTGAGTGAAAATGAGAACAAAAACTGAACCAAAATATTTATGAAGAAAGTATGCCTTTGTTATCTATTTTATATATAGTAGTGTGTGTATGTTAATCCCAAGATCCTGATTTATCCCTCCCCACCACATTTCCCCTTTGGTAACTGTAAGTTTGTTTTCGATATCTGTGAGTCTATTTCTGTTTTGTAAATAAGTTCATCTGCATCATTTAAAAAATTAGATTCTATGTATGAGCAATATCATATATTTCTCTTTCTCTGTGTGACTTACTTCTCTTAGTATGATAACCTCTAGGTCAGTTCCTGTTGCTACAAATAGAATCACTTCACAGTACACCTGAAAGTAACATAATATTGTAAATCTACTATACACCAATTATGTATAGATATAATTGGAGTATCAGTTCAGTTCAGTTCAGTTCATCCACTCAGTTGTGTTTGACTTTTTGCAACCCCATGGACTGCAACATGCCAGGCTTCCCTGTCCATTACCAACTCTCAGAGCTTACTCAAACCCATGTCCATTGAGTCGGTGATGCCATCCAATTGGAGTATAGTTGATTTAAACATATAGTTGGGAAGATCCCCTGGAGAAGGGAATGGCAACCCACTCCAGTATTCTTGCCTGGAGAATTCCATGGACAGAGATGCCTGGTGGACTACAGTTCATAGGATCACAAAGAGTCAGACATGACTGAAGCAACTTAGCACACACGCACACATCTATATGTATATGTGTGTATACGTATATATGTGTATACATATATATATGTAGACACACACACACACACATACACACACACACATATATATATATATATAGAGAGAGAGAGAGAGTTATAGAGAAGGAGAGATACCCGATGATATCATTTGAACATCTAGATCTAACCATGTCTAAATCCAGATATTCTGGATTTTTCAGTTACATATGCCAATATAATTTAGTTTATGCTTAAGCCAATTTTAATTGTATTTTGCCACTTGCAGCTGAAAGAACATGGCAAAGGAACATCATAATCTTCTCCCCTTCCCTGTTTGTACTTAACCCTCTCCTTTCCCTATCATGCCATTCATATTATTTGTATCAAAATCTTTGCCTGTTTTGAAGCACCCATGTAATTTTATGCCTCTGTTTCTCTGCACACACATTTTCATTTCCTTACACAGTTTCATCTTCCCACCAGAGATTCAACCCTTTGAGAGGAAAAACGTGTCTTTCTAGATGTTTTAATCCAGTTAGATATTGTATCATCCATTTGCTAACACAGTCAAATGCCCTATACATGCCAGGCACTGTGCTGGGTGATAGAGATCTATGTTGGACAAGACCTACTTTCTCTGTCCTCATGGGAAGTCTATTCAGTTAAGGAAAATACTCACATATTCCTGGTTATTTTTTCCATTATAGATTTGATTTTATCTTGGAAAGCAATATAGGAACACATGGATGAACTTAAAAATCAAATGATTAGATGAAATGAAGTCAGATACTTTAGAAATAAATCTCCATCATTTCAAATTTATTTTCAACAAGGGAGAATGCTTTCAGACTCATTCAGATGTGCAAAGAAGCTGGAATATATGGCTTGAAACTGAGCTTCTATCTCATACTGTGAACTCAAGTTTCCTTGATCTGGCTGAGCAATATTTTGCCTCTCTATGAAGTGTGGCTAGAAATGACTATTACAAGTCATATCACCATCCTGTGTGATATAATCACAACTTCTTGAAGAATATTGAAATTTTTGTGTGTGTTTGTTTTAATTATCAGCTTGATAAACATTGCGGCCAGTATCTGAATCTGATATTGGACCAGCTATGAAAAGATTAATCAGATGCCCCCTAATGACAAACATATAACTAGTTTTCATTATAGCTAAAATCCGTGATTGAATCAGCTCTTGATTATCTGGCATATACCTTGGAACAGTTGGTTGATCCGATTGTAGACATCTTCTCTAAGGCTCAGAGGTTCTCTCATGTCAGATCCCTCCCCAATCCTACCTTCTTTAAAACTCAGACACAGAAGGTTGACTGTAAGCCTTTGGCTGAAAGACTAACATGGTATTTAAAAAGTAAAAGACTTTGGTCTCCTTTGTCCAACAAAGTTCAAATTTCCCCTACAGCAATAAACACCTTATCTGAGAAGTATGCAGTATGGGCTAAAGTCTTCAACCATGAAATTATATGACTCTACCTTGACCTCTGGTTTTCTCCAGTGAATCTCACTCATAGAATACAAACAGCAGCTCTGGGCTGTTTCTCTGATCCAACTGGTGAATTGTGTAAATCTCAAGGATTTCAGACTTCTATACAAAGGCATTCAGGTAACAGGGACATCTCTATCTGTCCTTATGTACCCTGTGCATGACTGAGCAGCCTCAGGGGCTCATGTTACATGATGTATGTATCTGACCACCGTTCTGTTCATGCCTCCAGCAGCTAAGGAAGAGCCAGGCTCCCACTAGACGTGAAAGCCAAGGTCTTTATTGCAGTAGTGAGTAGTGGCTGACAATATCCTGTGTTGAAGCACAATCTCCCTCCTTGCTTACAGCGATTAGTTGCTGTAATTAGGAATGGTTTTCAGCCAGCCTCTGGGATGTATTAACATATATTATAATGGCTTAGTACTCAAAGTGTGGTCCCTGGACCAGCAGTATCAGATTTATCTGAAATTTATTACAGATGCCATTTTCCAGCCCTATCACTGACCTAATGAATCACAATCTTTGTTTTAACCAATCCCCAGGTGATTCGGGCATACATTAATGTTTGAGAAGCAATGCTGCATTGGAGCTCTTTTATTCTTATTTCAAATCCTCGCACCTTAGTTCTGATAATGCCCTGAATTCACTCTTTCTTTTGGGAGTCAACTCACTCTACCCTCAGGCCTATGGGTGAGGCAATCAGTGTGTCTCATTCTCTGATCTCAGTGACTAGTTCAGGAATGAGCATGTGATAATTGAGGGCATAGGCATGCGGGCTGTGACAATTGTTTGAACTGCTGGGAGATGAGATACTACCTTCATTTTGTAGTTGACCATTGAAGGATGCAAGCCTGGAGCTGCCAAAGGCCACCTTGTAAAGCCTGATGATAAAACTACAATCAGAAGCCAAGAAGTGGGTAAATCTTCACACTATCACTTGGGGCCCTGGATCAAGTGTTGCCTGAAGATTCCACCTCTGTATTATCAGTAACACAAAACAGTGAATACCCCTAATGTTTTTGTTACAGTTACATCTGTATCTATCTATCTGTCCATCTGTCTATCTGGAGATATACGTAAAGAGGCAATTATATAAAAGATATTTTATCTATTTGGCTAGCTAACTGGCTAGCCATATCTATCTAATGTAGATACAAAGATATGTCTATTTTTGTAGGTATATATGTATCTATCTAGAGATATGTATGTATATATATAAAGCAAAAACTATGAGATATATACTATATCTATTTGACTAGTTAGCTACCTATGTGTACCTCACATCTATTTATCTTTCTATCCATCTAGAAAATTTTATTTTAAGGTATTGGATCACATGATTGTGACGGGGGGGGGGGGGGGTTGGCAAATCTGAAGTCTATAGGGCCAGCTGGCAGCCTGGACATCAGGTAAAAGTGGATGTTGCAGTCTTGAGTTTGAAAGCTGAAACTCAGTCGAATTTCTCATATTTCAGTCTTGGAGGCAGAACATCTGTGTGCGTGTGCAGGGGGTAGGGTGGGTGCTAACCTTGATCTTTGCTCATAAGACCTTCAGCTGATTGGATGAGGCCCACCACATTATGGAGGCTAATCTGCTTTACCTACAGTCAACTGATTACAAATGTTAATCACATCTGAAAAATACCCTGACAGCAACATCTAGACTTATAAACCAGTTATTATAATCTAGCCAAGTTGACACAAATTTAACTATCACACTTGGGTTTCTGAATCTTACAATTGAAAAGGTTGACATGGGGCTAATAATCCTTACGCTTGACTTGTACCCTTAACTGAACATGCATAACTGCAAACAGGCTTTGTGTCTTCTTAAAAAGGGCTGCCTTTGTTCAACAAAATTAGCAAAGCAGTTTAAGCCCAATTTTGTTCCATGAATCTAAAGAGTTTAGGGTTGGGAAAGACTTCAAAGTCTAACCAGAGTTTTCTAAATTTCAATTATTTTCTTAACACTTTAATGACTTTTCCCATAGTTACACCATCATATAAAATATCCATTCCTGTATGTATGGTGTTTTTCTTTAAATAAATATTATCCTTTACTAACATCATTTACTTTTAAAAGTAATATTTATATTGTTGTAGTTGTTGCTCAGTTGCTTGTCATTAAGTTGTGTCTGACTCTTTACAACCCCATGGAATACAACACAGCAGGCTGGCTTCCCTGTCCTTCACTATCTCTGGGAGTTTGCTCAAACGCATGTCCATTGAGTCATATGCAGATGATACCACTCTAATGGCAGAAAGTGAAGAGGAACTAAAAAGCTTCTCAATGAAGGTGAAAGAAGAGAGTGAAAAATCTGGCTTAAAATGCAACATTCAAAAAACTAAGATCATGGCATCCAGTCCTAATCTTTATATTACTGCCATAAATATAAATCCCACATCACTTACCTTAAATATATAAATGTTTGTGTGTGTGTACATGCTCAGTTGTATCCGACTCTTTGTGACTCCTTGGACTGTAGCCCACTACGTTCTTCTGCCCATGGGATCTTTTAGGCAAGAATACTAGAGCTGGTTGCTATTTTCTACTCCAGGGGATCTTCCCAACCCAGGGATCAAACCCACATCTCCTAGGTCTCCTGCATTGCAGGCAGATTCTTTACCACTGAGCCATAAGGGAAGCATATATAAACGCTTACATAAATAATTATAATGAGGACAAAATCATGTTTAAAAAGTCTTGCAAGATACTATTACTTGCAAAAGAGTCTTCATCTAAGGATTTATTTCCTTTTTAAAAAGAGAGCTACAAAGCAAGCATTGGGTTTTAAAGACAAATGAGATGTTCTTGACAAAATTGGAATAATTGAAAGTAAATGAAAAAGGAATGACCTCTTCACTGCTTGATTTGCTGTTATTTAATTGTATGTATGTGTAACGTCTATGTTGCCAACTCTGGCATGCGCCCCACCCTTTGGAAATGCTAATTTCAGTCTAACATCAATTGCTCATTTATGACTACTATAACCTCAAGGCAGAGCATGTCCAGACTTCACTTAGAATTTTCCTGTGATGAGAAACCCATCACCCACCAAGGCAGATTCTGTCATTGGGTATAGGTATGAGTTTGAAAATGCTGCCTTTGCTGAGCTGAAACACCCCCTGTAGTTTCCATCGACTGACTTCACAGAGCTACCTCTCAGGAACATACAAACTCTGACCCAACTCCTACCTGAATTCTGCATGCCCGCCTTCCAGAGAGCTGATGATGGCTTTTATGGGAACTAGACTATTCCTCTGGCTGTTTCTCTATATTAGATACGATATATATCTTTTCTGTATTAGTCAAGCCTCAGATCTGACTTCAAGCCCCAAAATATGGCTGGGTCAACAATTCTTTGGAACAGTGGAACAATATTTGAGTTCAAGAAAGATGGACATGCCCACTTGATTAATTTCAGCTCACACAACTTTCCTCTTCTCTCTATGTTCCAACCACACTGACTTTTTGTCTCTTTTTAACATGCCAGCTAGGGTATTTCCACTTCCTGTTCCTATTGTCTGGAAAGATACTTTTCAGTTCTTTTACACAACTTTCTTCTTATTAGTTAAATCTCATTTCAAATGTCATTTCCTTGGAGAGGTTTTCTTTAAATAACCAACATAGAGATGTTTAATTCCATGGGGATTTTTTTTTTTTTTTTTTTTTTACCCAATCCACACATAACTCTCCCAAATTACCTTGTTGGTTTACTTGGTTTTATCTAAAATGCAAGCTGCAAGATGGCAGGGAACTCAATGCTCTCTCTCTCATTCTTAGAAGAATGCTCATAATTCAGTTTCTATTTAGTATTTGTTCAATGCATAGATGAAATCAAGACATGGTGTTGCTATTTTTAAGTGTTTAAAACTTATTCTCTTACTCATTTACTTATTCATCTATACACTCTTTAATTCAAGGTATTTTTGAAATTGAGAGTAATATGTGTCTCCTTGAGTACCGCAAACTGTCTTGCCACTCTCGCATGAATTCACTCAAGTTTGTCCATCTCACTTTTTAAGCTTTGGGCAACACTGAATCTTTTACACATAGTCTGACCCCAATACAGTAAGTGTACAGCCTTTCTTATTCTGGGTGGTTTACTTCTATTAAGAGAGTCTACAATCACATCAGGTTTTTTTGGCAGCTTCATCACTCTTGCACTACTTATAAGCTTAATGCACACACACACAAAGGTTGAGTTTTTAAATGTATGTTTCTGCTAAGCCACATGACCTTGGGCACTTGGCTGCTTCATACAAATTTAAGGCCTTGCATTCATCCTTGTTAAACTTCATCATATTGTCTGACAGGTATCTGTGTCATGCTGGCATATCCCGATCGGTGACTTTATTTGGGTTCCAGCAGGCTGTGTTAAGAGGTGATTTGAGGAGTTGCTTCATTGCAAGCAAAGACTGAGTGACAATTGCATACAGTGAGTGCCTATTTCTCCACTAAATCCAGTATGGGCCTAAACCAAGTCAAGGAACAATTTGACAACGTGGAATTATATATATATATATGTATATATATATATATATATATTTTTTTTTTGGCTGTGCTAGTTCTTTGTTGCTGTGCAGGCTTTTCTCTCATTGCAGCAAGTGGAGGCTACTCTCTAGCTGTGGTGCCCGGGCTTCTCATTGTGTTGGCTTCTCTTCTTGCGGAGCATCGGCACTAAGCCCCTTGGGCTTTGGTAGCTGGGGTACGTGGGCTCAATAGTTGCGACTCCCAGGCTCTAGAGCACAGACTCAACTGTTGTGGCTCGTGGGCTTAGTTGCTCTGTGACATGTGGGATCCTCCCAGATCAAGACTCAAACCCATGTCTCCTGCTTTGGCAGGTGGATTCTTAACCACTGAGCCACCAGGGAAGCCCTGGAAATATATATATATTTTTAAATCAGAGTAAAATAAGTATTGCTTATTTGGTAATTAATCACAGCAAAGCATAGTTGCCTAGAACGACAACTGACGATGTCTCACAGTTCTGAGGTTTGATCAGATGGTTCCTCTGCTTCGTGTGATGTTGATGGGGGCAGCACAGGCAAACTGGATCAAAACGGCCTCGTGCATGAGCAGGTGGTGTTGGATGATGTCTGCGTGTTCAGCTGGCACGTTGCCCTCTGTTCTCCTCCATGGGGGCCTCTCCACATGGCCCCTTGCCTTTCTTACAGCATGGCGCCTGAGCACCAAGGTCAGTATTCCAAGAGACATTGGCGGAGGCCACAGCACTCTTCAGGTCCAGCCTTAGAAGTTGCATGGCCCTCTCCCACCAAACTCCACTGGTCACAGGGTCAGCTCAGATTTTTCAGATGAAGAAATAAAGGCTCAGTGACAGGAATTTGCACACTTGACCCCTCAGAACTTTCGCTAGAAGGAGATGAGCTCTGAAATCCAAAAATCCAGGAAGCATGACAGTGTCAGGGTGCTGCTTTTGCATATATATATATGTGTGTACACACACACACACACATTTATCTAATACATTATTGGGCTTCGCAGGTGGCACTAGTGGTAAAGAACCCATCTGCCAATGCAGGAGATGTAATGAGACATGGGCTTAATCCCTGGGTCTGGAAGATCCCCTGGAAGAGGGCATGGCAACCCACCCTGGTATTATTGCCTGGAGAATCTCATGGACAGAGGAGCCTGGCTGGCTACAGTCCATAGGGTTGCAAAGGGTCAGATGTGACCA
Source organism: Bos javanicus (assembly GCF_032452875.1). Lineage (NCBI taxonomy): Eukaryota > Metazoa > Chordata > Mammalia > Artiodactyla > Bovidae > Bos > Bos javanicus. The sequence goes on from NC_083892.1 coordinate 23,934,704, forward strand.
AAGTGACCTAGCACACACATATAATTCGTGATTCGATTGGCCAAAAAGTTTGTTCAGGTTTTTCTATAACATCTTATGAAAAAAGCGTTGGCTGACCCAGTGCAATATATATTACATATACACTTGACTTGTACTCTGCCTTTTTTATTTAAAAATTTTGTCATGAGCATTATTTGCTCTATGCCATGAACTATGTAACTGTTCCTTTACTTTAATGCCTTGTGCCACAATGTGCCCATCCCCAGATGCTGGACACTTAAGTTGTTTCTGATTTGTCACTGTCCCAACTTCCTTTGTTAAAAAAGGGCATATGGAATGAAAGGCAGGGCTGGAACTATTAGAAAAAGGTCCAGCACACTCTACCCTATGGCCAAAATCGGTATCCCTCTGGTATGCAACTTACATTCATTTCCTCCCAAGACCACTAATATTTCCATTTCATTATGGCCTCAGGCTCACTCTCAAGGTTCAAGATCTAGTCACCTAAACCTGAATGAAGACCCTTGGATTCGGTTCCTTGAATATAGTTCCTCAGATGATGAGGACTTTGAGCCAAAAGGACAACCAACCCATCTGATTTCACAAGTTCAGCTAAAACAGAACAACAAAAGCAGTGTGACTGAGAGGCTCGTGGTTGCCGCTGGTCCATAGCATTTCTGAAATCCACTGTGCACGTGGCCAGTTCTCCTTACTCTGCAGGCGGAGAACATATTTCATTAAGATCCACTTCTGCTTCCTGCAATCATTCTCAGTTGCTTTTGAGTCTGGTCTCTGACCTCTGGCGTTTTCCTTCTGAGTAACTGTTTTCCTTTCCATTAGGTATTTTTATAGCTGAGTTGCTTGCTGTCGATGGCTCCCTATTTATAGAAATTTGGGAGCCCAGAGGTCTTTTTTGTCCTTTTGAATTGTCTCTGTCTCTTTAGTTCAAGTTGATGTCACTCCCATTAATGCAATTCTCTTTAAAACTTTGTTGTTTTCTATGAATCTTGTTGAGGTTCATACTATCAGACCAAAAAACAAAACAAAAAACAAACAAAAAAAACCCTCCACAGATCTCTGTGGGAAAGATATCTCTCTACTTTGGGGTGTAGGCAAGACCTTGTAACAGCGTTATTTGAAGTCCTTTTGTCTAGTGATGAGGTCTGGGACATACCTCTTCACATTTTTCTGAGTCTTTAACAAAGAATGTTATAGCCAAACCTTTAACTTGATCTTGACCTGAGGCTATGCTTCAGTAACAGTATCCTAGATTTGATCTTTACCTGAAGTTGTTTTTTTGTTTTTTGTTTTTTGTTTAACTTAGGATTGATTGCATAGAGAACCTAAGAAATAGAAACAATTTTATTTTCTAAACATGTAAGTCCACATTTTCTCTAATTTCTGCTTGAATATTGACAATTTCGTTCCTTAGGTTATCTTCCCCCCTGACATACACACATACTTTATTATGGTGGGGAGGATGCTCAGTCACTCAGTCGTGTCCAGCTCTTCGCAAATCTTTGGACTGTAGCCTGCCAGGCTCTGCTGTCCATGGGATTTTCCCAGCAAGAATACTGAAGTGGGTTACCACTTCCTCCTCCAGGGGATCGTCCTGACCCAGGGATTGAATCCACATCTCCTGTGTCTCCTACATTGCAGGTGGGTTCTTTATCTGCTGAGCCATCAGGGAAGCCCATACTTGATTATAGGCAGCTGAAAAAAAAAGCCATTTGGTAATCTCAATACTATTCAGAAAACCATCTTAATCATATCCACAGGTTTATTAGGTATACCTTCTGTCTGTCACCTTGCTACAGGGGAAGTGCTGCCAAATACTGCACCATTACCCACCATGGGTCCCCCTTTTTCAAACCACCAATAACTATTTTCTCACCGCATTTCCAGCCTCTATAAACTCTCTCCTCACTATCCTTCAACTTATGCTGTCTTCCAATGCCAAGCTAGTGCCACACTTGTAGGTTTGTTTTTTGGTTTTTTTTTTTTTTTGCATAGGACACAACTTTTGGTACTAATTTTGTGTGTGTGTGTGTGTGTGTGTGTGAAAAACAGATGGTGACTGCAGCCATGAAATTAAAAGACGCTTGCTCCTTGGAAGCAAAGTTATGACCAACCTAGATAGCATATTCAAAAGCAGAGACATTACTTTGCCAACAAAGGTTCATCTAGTCAAGGCTATGGTTTTTCCTGTGGTTATGTATGGATGTGAGAGTTGGACTGTGAAGAAGGCTGAGCGCTGAAGAATTGATGCTTTTGAACTGTGGTGTTGGAGAAGACTCTTGAGAGTCCCTTGGACTGCAAGGAGATCCAACCAGTCCATTCTGAAGGAGATCAGCCCTGGGATTTCTTTGGAAGGAATGATGCTAAAGCTGAAACTCCAGTACTTTGGCCACCTCATGCGAAGAGTTGACTCATTGGAAAAGACTCTGATGCTGGGAGGGATTGGGGGCAAGAGGAGAAGGGGACGACAGAGGATGAGATGGCTGGATGGCATCACTGACTCGATGGACGTGAATCTGAGTGAACTTCAGGAGTTGGTGATGGACAGGGAGGCCTGGCGTGCTGCGATTCATGGGGTTGCAAAGAGTTGGACATGACTGAGTGACTGAACTGAACTGAGCTGTGTTAAATCTACTCTGAATTTTAGGTCTTGAAACAATAGCACTGTATTATTTTCATGACTTTGTGGGGGTTTTGGTGGTGGCATTCTTGCTTCAGGTGGTATGACTGAGGTTTTGGGAAAGCTGAGATGACCTCATTCGCATGGCTGACACTTGGTGTCAGATACCACTTAGAACTGGGGTCTTGGTTTTCTTGCATCTGGGCCTCCTCATGGCTTATTTCCTCATAGCATAGTGACTGGGTTCCAAAAAGTCATGTTCCAGGAGATGAGGATGGAAGCTGATCTTTTAAAACCTAAAATTAAATCGCCTTCTCCTGCCCATTGAGTTGGTCCAAGCAGGTCATGGGGAAACCCAGATTTAAGCAAAGAGAACATGGACTCCACCTCTTTCTTCATGAGTGAGTTGTGAGATCTCATGACAAAAGAGCATGTGGAATGAGACCTTGCTCCAACCATCTCTGGAAACACAACCTGCCTCCTTCATATAGCTCATGTCATGTCCTGGGTTCTGTTCTAAGCACTTGCAATGTAACAGTGAGTGCTTTAATCCTCAAAACCTTGTGAGATAGATTAATGCTATTATCACCATCATATAGCTGGGGAAATAGAGGCATGGAGAGGATCAATAATAAAAGACTTACAGAGGTAGAAAGTTGCAGAGATAGGCATTGAATTCGGCAAATCTGTATTCTATGCAGGTTCCCTTAACTTCTACAGCCTTTGTATTATTCTACCCAGGCTGCCATAATAAAATAACATAGACTGAGTGGCTTAGATGACAGACTTTTTTTTTCTTAAAGTTCCAGATGTTGGGAAGTCCAAGATCAAGGTGCTGACCAATGTGGTTTTTGGTGAGAGCTCTCTTGCTTGCTGATGGCCTCCCTCTCACTTTGTCCTCACATACCGGAGAGAGAGAGAACCCCGGCGTCTCCTCTCACAAGTGCACTAATTCTGTGGAATCAGAGCTCTTTCCTTATGACTTCATGTATGCATCTGTGCTTAGCCATTCAGTCGTGTCTGACTCTTTGCAACCCCGTGGACAATAGCCCACTGGGCTCTTCTATCCATGGGGCTTTTCAAGGAAGCATAATAGAGTGGTTTGCCATTTCCTACTCCAGAGGATCTTCTTGATCCAGAGATCAAACCCTTGTCTCCTGTGTCTCCTGCATTGCAGACAGATATTTTACCTGCTGAGTCATTGGGGAAGCCCCCTTATGACCTCATTTAACCTAAATTACCTCCATAAAGATACTGTCTCTAAATACAGTTGCACTGAAGATTAGGGCTTAAATATAAGAATTCTTGGGATACACAATTCTTTCTATATGCCCTTCTACCTATACTAACAAAAGAGCATTTTATCCCCAAGAGGTCAGTGCTCCCAGAGGGTGTAAGAAACTATCCATAAGGAGAACACACTTCTTATTACATTGTATTAATTTATTCATGTACTTATTCATCAAGTATTTCTTGAAAGTCTAAACACCCTGCATTGTTGTAGACATCGATAGTACTGATGAATATGCCAGAAAGGATTCTTGCTTGCAAGCAACTTGCAATACATAATAGGAAAAATAGCTATTATGAATTTAAAATAATTGTTATTACAGTTTTCCCGTGTACTTCAAAGCCGTGTTAAAATGCACCACTATGCAAGCTTTAAATAATGGTGTGATTTGGGAATCTGGCCCAGAGTCCAAGAAATGGAAACATTTAACATTTAAAATAATGGTTTAAAAGACTGTACAAATGTCATGCCCTTTCTCCCTCGGCAAATGCCTTTCTTACAAACATCAAAGTCTGCTACTTCCCCTGTCATGGGAGCAATCAGGTGTTTGTCCATTTGAGCTTCCTTGACAACCAACAGAGGAAGTGGTCCCCACCCTCTCAGCCAAGGACAGGGTGACCAATGACCCATGGCAGCAAATGAGATATCCTGTCTTCATCCACTTCTTTTCATGACTTAAACTCCATTTCTTCCTGATTGTCCTTAGTACAAATTGCTTATGACTGTACTGATGGGTAGATTGAATTAAGTTTGACGATCCACAGAAGTCTTTCTTGGGGAAGTGATGTTTAAGAAGATGGAAAAAAAAAAAAAAGTCATGAATTTGCTGAGCCTCCATGCAAAGTGCCATGTCAGTCATCTGTTTGGTCTCCATTTTAGTAAATGTGGGCAAAGCAAAAGCGATTATAGTATAGGCTGTGTTGTCAGAGGCTTGACTTGAATCCTCTCCCTGAACACAGTAGGCATGTGAGGTTAAAAACATTACTCAACCTCTCTGGGCTTGGTTTCATCTTCTATAAAATAGGAAACAAATGATACCACTGAAAACCACTGTGGACATCAAGCAGGATGACGCTGAACAAACTGTTTTGCACAACAGAGCTTGGTGTCTTTGAGTTGAAAGGAAGGTAGGGATTTGGAGAGAGAAACAAGCCTTTATTTACTGTGATGACGGCTATTGTGCAGAAAGGTTTAACTCAGCAGACACGGTTTGCCCAAAACCAGTGTGTTTCAGAGCTTTTCAAGACTGGTCCTTGATCAGTGCCTGGGAGATGACCTGTGAATATCCTTGAAATAGTCTGCCTGATAAAAGAGCATCTTTGGATATCTGAACTTTGGGTCATGCCTGGTTGTTTATACTAGCAATGTAATGTAGGGCAAATTATCATTTTTTATGCCTGGAGCAAGATGTATTAATCTGACATTGAAATGTGGGGATGCTCCATCTTATGTAACTGACCCCTGACAAAAACCCTGCACACCAAAGCTTGTGTGAGCTTCTCTAATTGGTAATACTTCACGAGTGTTGTCACGTGTCATCGCTGGGAGCATTAAGCTCTCTCCTTATGGAGAACACAAATGGAAGGACTCTACCCTACATATCTATCCCTTTTGCTGCCTTTAATATGCATCCTTTCACTGTCATGGGCTTCCCTTGTGGCTCAGCTGGTAAAGAATCCGCCTGCCATGCAGGAGACCTGGGGGTTTGATCCCTGGCTTGGGAAGATCCCCTGGAGAAGGGAAGGCTACCCACTCCAGTATTCTGGTCTGGAGAATTCCCTGGACTGTATAGTCCACGGGGTCACTCACGACTGAGCGACTTTTACTTCACTATCATAAACCATAACTGTGAGTATAACAGCTTTTCTGAGTTTTCCTAGAGAATCCTGAAAACTGAGAGTAGTCTTGGGAACCTCCAACACAGGCATGGTGCTGGGATCTTTATTTGTGGTGTCTCATTTAATTTGATATTCAATGCCACTAAGAGCTGAGCCTGATACGCACAGAGGTTGTCTTCCAAGATGAAACAGCAGGGCATGTTCACAACCCTAGTAAGTCTTCAGACAGAATTTGAAACCAGGACTCCCTGGTTTCAGAGAAATAAGTAGCTGGTGATTTCAAAATAGACTGAATCCATTTATGGGATAAACACACTGTGGTCAGGCACTGCTTACAACAATTCCTCTGGCCTGACTGTGTTTTCTTTCTATTAGAAGAAGGCACTTCCCTATGAGAAGAGTGGGGGGACAGAGAGAAGTAAGTGGATAGGATACCAGAAATAAGACAGCGTTCTTCCTCTCCATCACCACCCACTGAATCATCAATAAAGCCCTTCAGGGAACTAAAGAAGGAGCACCTAAGAGGCAGATCCATGTAGCGAGAATCTAGAAATCAAAACACAAGTCTCAAGGAATTTCTTGCTGATTTTTTTCTATTAAAATATTTATTTGGAGAAACAAAGCATATCTGTGTGCACTGATATTGAAAAGTCTCCAAGCTACACTGTTAGGAGAAGAAAGCAAGGTGAGGAAAGATGTATGGTACAAACTCTGTGAAATAAAGCAAACATACATATGTATCTGAGCATGGATTCTTAATGGCTTTTATATTTAATATCTGGATGCAGACATTTATATTTAATAAATATCTATATTTTATAGATATGACGTGTATATTATCTATATTAGTGAACAGTGAATAGTGAAAGTCGCTCAGTTGTGTCCAGCGCTTTGCGACCCCATGGACTGTGCAGTCCCTGGAATTCTCCAGGCCAGAATACTGGAGTGGGTAGCTTTTCCCTTCTCCAGGGGATCTTCCCAACCCAGGGATCGAATCCAGGTCTCCCGCATGGCAGGCAGATTCTTCACCAGCTGAGCCACAAGGGAAGCCCAAGAATACTGGAGTGGGTGGCCTACCCCTTCTCCAGCGGATCTTCCCAACCCAGGAATCGAACCAAGGTCCTCTGCATTGCAGGCGGATTCTTTACCAACTGAGCTATGAGGGAAGCCCTATTATCTATAATACCTATGTATTTACATATCCAGAAATGGCAACCCACTCCAGTATTTTTGCCTAGAAAATCCCAGGATCCTGGCTGGCTATAGTCGAAAGGATTGTAAAGAATTAGACACAATGGCGCACACACACACACATCTCTGCATCTGTGTATCTACCACATATATATCTGTATATATGTATGTATAGTTTTGCTAATAATAATTTATGTTATATATATATATATATATATATATGTCATACATATAGCTCACTTGAATAACACAGGTTTGAGCTACACAGGGGTCCACTTATACACAGATTCTTTTCATTGAATACTTACTGCAGTACTGTGTGATCTGAACTTGGCTGAATCCAGGGATGCAGAACTTTGGATAAGAGGGCTGACTGTAAAGTTATATGTTGATTCTCAACTGCACAGGGGGATTGGAGCCCCTAACCATTACCTTGTTCAAGGGTCAAGTGTATCTTGTTTCTTGAAGGAGACAAGAGTACAGGGGTAGTAAATTGCCTCTGGAAAGAGGATCTAAGAAGTCAGAGGTTGTTTTAATTATCTACTGCTGCTTTAACAAATCATCATTCAGAGGTTTAAAACAACACACTTTATCTTATAGTTCTCAATGTCAGAAGTCCTAAAATCAGTGGGGAGGGCTGCATTCTTTCCGAAAGCTCTAGGGTAGAACCTGTGTACTTGCCTTTTCCATCTTCCAGAGGCTGCCTCATTGCTTTGCTCATGGCCCTGCCTCTCTCTACCTCTGTTTCTGTCATCACATCTCTTTTTCAGATTCTGATTGCCACCCTCCTTCCTTCTGAAAAGGACCCTTATGTTTACACTGGATCCATTTGGATAATCCAGGAAAATCTTCCCAACTCAAAATCCTGAGCTTAATCACATCAGGAGAGTCCCACTTGCCATGAAAGGTGATGCATTCACAGGTTACAAGAAGCAAGATGTTGACTTCTCTTGGGAGGTCAACTGCAAGGGTCAATGGGAAACTTCATTGTCAGTGGATATAGTACTTTTAAGGGCTTCCCTGGTGGCTCAGAAAGTAAAAATCTGCCCGCAGTGCAGAAGACCTGAGCTCAGTCCCTGGGTCAGCCAGATTCCCTGGAGAAAGGAATGACTCCCTACTCCAGTATTCTTGCCTGGAGAATTCCATGGGCAGAGGAGCCTGGTGGGCTACAGTCCATGGGGTCGCAAAGACTCAGACACGACTGAGCAATTAACATACACATAGTACTTTTCAAATGCTTTGCCATGTGCAATATTATACTATGTATTCAAAATTTAAACTAATATTAATATTTGATAGGACAATTCCTATATATGATTATTTTTTTAAGTCAAAGATAATTTTTATACAGGTTAAATTAAGTCTCCTTTCCACCCCTGATGTTGAGGCTGAGCAGGACACCATGGGGCTCCTGGGCACAAGAGACTTTCTGTGTCTCCTATTTCCTGACCTTCCCTGAGTTCTAAAGGTTCACACAGTTGCTAATCAGGGAAGAGAGGGGATGCAGAGAAGGAGGAGGAGCAGTCAACAAACAGTAGAGCAGCCTTGGGGCAGGGTCCTGATATAAAAATATCTCTGAGGTCTCTGCAGAACTAAAACCCCCAGCAAATGGAAGATGTTAACTACTTAATGAAGCATTCCTCTTTCCAGACAGAAGGTCACAGTTTGATAACCTGGAAAACCACAGCTCATCAAAAGACCACCTGAGGCCAGATTAAAGGAATTCAGGCCCTGCACACACCCTGATCCTTATCAGCAGCCCCTCCCTTGAGTTCTTAAACCACTGCGGTAAAACTCCTCACCAAGCCTCCTGCTCCCCCATCTCCTCTGTTGGGACACACAGTTTTGAGAGCATGAGTCCGCTGGTGTTCCCCCTTTGCTTGGCAGAGCAATAAAGCTAGTCTTTTCGACTACCTAAAACTCTGAGATTTGATTCGGCACTGGTTCACAGAGGCTACAATTTCCTCATCAATGTGTCCCAGCTCCTCCTTGGAAGCAGCCACTTTACTTTTCTCCCATCTATCATTCTGCTTTTTTTTTTTTTTTTTTGCAGTGGAAAAACATGGGGAGTCAAGAAGAGGCAGCCCTGGCTGGGAACAGTGTGTGGGGTGGGGGTGGGTTGGGGGGTTGCTGTAAAATCTTCTGCTAGAATTGAGACCTGCTTCAGGGGCCTAAACCATCTTTTACAAATTCAGCCAATAGATATTTTTCCTGACTGCATGCCAAGCGTCATATTAGACCCTATAGCACAAACCAGATCATGCCCTCATGTGACTTCGGGCCTGAGGGTGAAGCAGGCGGGAACAGTGCAGCCGTGGCTAATTGGGAGGACCACGTGACCTAAGCAGGCACCGTACTTCTGTGTCTCAGCCTCCTCCCCTCCTGATGCAGCCGGGTGCTGGAGAAGGGAAGCGGAAGGAGAGATCTCCTTGGCTGCCAGCCTCCGGAACATCCTGTCCATCTTCCAGGAGGACACAGCCTTTCTGCTGTGTATTGATGCCCAGGCTAGTGTTCCAGAAAATATCCTACAATCAGCCAAAGCATGATTTCCCTGGGAACCAGAGGGGCATGAGGCCGGCAGCCCATCTGATACAAGGACCTCCCTGGGTGGTTTTCTAAGCAGCCCACAGCCATGAGTCAGGAGAACACAGATGATACACAGTTCTCCGGCTTTTTCTCCTTCCCCCTGAGGAACCTGGGGCTAGGCTGATTCATCTTAGTGTCTCCCATCGGGCCTGCAGCTGAGAGCCTCTGAGAGAAGGATTCCCCTAAGGTGGTGAATGCTGGCTGTCAAGGGCACTTACCCTTGGGCTGGTACCTCGCACTGGAATTTTCAGAGGCTGCCTTTTTCTTTTATCTGGCTGTAAATTTTGAATCTTTAACAGCCTCAACTATTTTAGACACAAGCCCATAAGCCACAAAGGTCAGTCAATTTCAGGCCAAAAATAAAAAAAGAAAAGAAAAGAGAAGGAAATGTAGAGACAGACCAAGGCACTAACAGCCAAGGGATAAATGCCCCCCAAGGAAAAGCAAAAAGCTGCCCCTTGGGAGACAAAAGAAAACCTGGAGATAGACATACACACACCTGAGAGGATTGGGTCTTATCTGAAAATGATGTAGGCAAGAGTCAGAGACTAAGATACTCAGAGGCTTGGTGACACTGATATATCCTCAAGTGCTTTGAGAGAAAGATGATCTGAGAGATGCAATTCTTTTCCAGGACAGTCCCGGATGCCTCTGGGATCCACTTTTTCCATGCTTCTTGTTTCCAGTCTGCAGACACTCCACTTTTCCTCAAAGCAGGAAAGACCTTTCCAGAATGGGGGTGTTAGGGGAACCACTGACGGAAAGCACCTGCCCTGGCCAGACGTCATTGTAAACACCTGCGTGAGTGACCTTAAATAGGAGATTGTGGTAAAGAACGCAGAACTAACATGCTACCACCAAGTGGAAGAATTCAAGAACAGTCAAAAGGAGAGAAAACTCCAGTCCATATGTCCAAGCAATCTCCCAGAATCCTCCTCACGGAAATCCATCCTGGAAGCGATGCACACAGCCAGGACCCTGAGTCAGAACGATTGGCCAGGGTTGGAAATCAACCCAATTACCAGAGCACCCAAGACTGTGAGCCACGTGCCAGAGCAGTTCTGCTCTCTCCTCCGGGAACCCCTTCCCAATAAAGTCTCTTCCTTGGCCAGCATGTGTGTCTCCTCGAAAAATTAATTTCTGTGTGATAGACAAGAGCCCACTCTTGGGCCTTGGAAGGAAAGTGCCCCCTTTCCTTCAACATGAAGACCCCACCCCATCTGCCACACTAATGAGCCGGGCTTCTCCCTTGCATATCCCAGCAGGAAGCAGTTTAAAGATGACCCAAGGACCTCGGTATGCAGGAAGATACCTGTGTAGGGGAAACAGAGGCTGTGAATCAATCTCCATGGGGAATGTGTCCTTCCCCCAGTCACTTAGCAAAAGGCAGTGACTCTGGAACTGTAACCACAGAAGCATAAACTAGCAAAGCAAAATCCTCATCTGATCAAATCCTTTTGTTTTACAGCTGAGCCAAGTCTAGAAAGGCGAGGTGGCTCCCCTCACATCACAGATCCAGGGTGGGAACTAAATATCCTTGGCCATGTTTTAGGGTCTCAGAATGGTGAGATTTCTTTCCTCTGCATCAAAATAGCATCTTACTCTGCTGTAAGGGAAAAAAAAAAAAAAAAAAAAAACCTGGATCCCAGCTTTCTGAAGCATTGTGAAGTCAATTGGGACCTATAAATGGCACTTTAAAAGGTGATCATAATTACTTCCATTGCTTTGATGGAGCACAAAGGGGGTTCCCCATAGCACACTCCCACAAAATCTTGGCACAAAAGGGATGAATATAGTACAACTTTGGTTTCTGGCTGGCGGTTAAAAGCCCTCATTTGGGAGTAGGATTTATTAAATATTGTAATCAGTTCAATGTCGACTGTTGAAACATTTGCTTTAATGGGCTTGTTAAATTTAGATTATGTTAAAAAGAAAAAGAGAGAGAAAGACATTTCCCTGTCTCTGAACTCTTGGGCTGCCACATCATGATTGGGTATGTGTTAAAGAAATAGCTCCCAGCCATGATAATTACCCCGATTGTGGGAGGAAGAGGATGGCATTTCTGAATGATTCAAGAGGACATTTCGTTTTGCAAACACACTCTTTTAATCAAAGGCTGTCTTTATTTTGGAAAGAGTAGCATAAACTCTTCTTCCTTCCATCTTTTCTTCTTTCCTTCTTTTATATCCTGAAAAATATTTTAGCTGACTTTAACTATATGAATAACATTGATAGCTAACATTTATTGATGGCTTACTGTGTGCCGGGCACCTTTCTAAGTATTTTATTTGTATTAACATTGTAAATCTCCTTCATGTGCTAGAAGGCAGATATGATGATGATACCATGTTACAGATGAGGAAAATGGAGGGACAGAGAGGTTAACCAAGGTGCCTAAGGTCACACAGCTGGAAAAAATAAAAGCGAAAGTGAAGTTGCTCAGTTGTGTCTGACTCTTTGCGACCCCATGGTATGTAGCCTGCCAGGCTCCTCCATCCATGGGATTTTCCAGGCAAGAATACTGGAGTGGGTTGCCATTTCCTTCTTCAGTAAGTGGCAAAGACAGGATTCAAAAAATCAAATTTTAAAAAGTTGATGCCCCTAGTTAACTACTATCTACACTGAACTTATATTCACTCTCCCAGTAAGTTAACATTTTTCATATAAAGGAAATGTTGCCTTTGATCACTAACCCAATCTCTGTCTCTTCTTCCCATACCCAAAGGTAGTAGTTACCATCAGCCTGGGAAGTATTTGTTATAAGTATACAAATAGAATCTCTCTGTGTCTTAAATTAATGCTATCATTCTGCATCATTCTTGAAAAATTTTTATTTCATTCAAAAATATCCCATTTCATAGCTCTATGCCATTTTATTCAATTTAATCTAACTATTCCCCTCCTAATAGATATTAAGTTGCTCCTACCTTTTCACTAAAGTAAGTTACGCTGCAGTGCATATGGGAGTGTGTCTCCAGGGCAGGTAGCAATCATGGAATCATTTAGAGCACTTCTGATTTTAAAAGGTATTGCCAAATTACTTTTGTAACAGCAGTACCTGAAAGTCACTGTTTCTTCATAGCCTCACCACTGTTTTTCATAATTTAAATGTTTTTGTTTTTTTTTTTAAGGCATTAATACTTGCCAATCTATGGGTAAAAATATGAGTACTTCTCCCTAATTTGCTATAGGAGTTAACCACCTCAGTCATATTGACTTTGTGCCTGCAGGTTTCACTCACACCCAGCTAAGACTACTAAAGTCCAGGTTCAGGGGTTTTTTTTTGTTGTTGCTGTTCCCAAGAAAAGGTAGGAAAAATGAGATGTTAATTCTTATTCTCCACATTGAAGCCTGGGCATCAGGAGGTGAAGTATAGCTGTTGAGATTTCTAGGACAGGTGGCCCCTTTCCTTCAAGATGAAAACTACATGTTTGTTTAGAAGTAAAAGCAAACACTTCCCCTCGGGTTTATCTGGGCTTCCCACGAGGCACTAGTGGTAAAGAACCTGCCCGTCAACGCAGGAGACAAGAGACACAGGTTTGATCCTTAGGTTGGAAAGATCCCCAGGAGGAGGGCATGGTGACCCACTCCGGTATTCTTGCTTGGAGAATTCCTGTGGACAGAGGAACTAGGTGGGCTACAGTCCACAGGGTCTGCTTCTGCTGCTGCTAAGTTGCTTCAGTCATGTCCGACTCTGTGCGACCCCGTAGACGGCAGCCTACCAGGTTCCTCCGTCCTTGGGATTCTCCAGGCAAGAACGATGGAGTGGGTTGCCATTTCCTTCTCCAACACATGAAAGTGAAAAGTGAAAGTGAAGTCGCTCAGCCGTGTCTGATTCTTCGCGACCCCATGAACTGCAGCTTACCAGGCTCCTCCATCCGTGGGATTTTCCAGGCAAGAGTACTGGAGTGGGTTGCCATTGCCTTCTCTGGTCCATAGGGTCACAAAGAGTCAAACAAGACTGAAGGCACTTAGCATGGATGCATGTACTGGTTTATTTATTCATTCCAATATCCACTTCTTAATTCAACAAATAATTGAGAGATTTCCTTGTGTAGGTGCAGTACAGGTGGTGGAGACACAAGGGTGAGCCAGATGAATGCTGTCCCCATCCCCACAGACCTTTGGGGACTTCCTTGGTGGTCCAGTGGTTAAGACTCTGCGCTTTCAATGCAGAGGGCTTAGGTTCAATCCCTGGTTGGGGAACTAAGATGCCACATGCTGTGCAAAACAGCCAAAAACAAACAGACCCCCAAACCCACCCAAAAACAAAACAACAACAACAAAAAGAACCCACAGAGCTTCATATCTCTGTGATTGCCCAGTTGGTAGAATCAAAGGTCCACACTGGTCTTCCTTATTTCATACAAACTATCCTTATTTCATACAAACTATTCTTCTCTTGAAGAATTTTTCACAGTTTATTGATCCACACAGTCAAAGGCTTTGGCATAGTCAATAAAGCAGAAATAGATGCTTTTCTGGAACTCTCTTGCTTTTTCTATGATCCAGCGGATGTTGGCAATTTGATCTCTGGTTGCTCTGCCTTTTCTCAAACCAGCTTGAACATCTGGAAGTTCACAGTTCACATATTGCTGAAGCCTGGCTTGGAGAATTTTGAGCATTGCTTTACTAGCATGTGAGATGAGTGCAATTGTGTGGTACTTTGAGCATTCTTTGGCATTGCCTTTCTTTGGGATTGGAATGAAAACTGACCTTTTCCAGTCCTGTGGCCACTGCTGAGTTTTCGAAATTTGCTGGCATATTGAGTGTAGCACTTTCACAGCATCATCTTTCAGGATTTGGAATAGCTCAACTGGAATTCCATTACCTCCACTAGCTTTGTTTGTAGTGATGCTTTCTAAGGCCCACTTGACTTCACATTCCAGGATGTCTGGCTCTAGGTCAGTGATGACACCGTCGTGATTATCTGGGTCATGAAGCTCTTTTTTGTACAGTTCTGTGTATTCTTGCCATCTCTTCTTAATATCTTCTGCTTCTGTTATGTCCATACCATTTCTGTCCTTTATTGAGCTCATCTTTGCATGAAATGTTCCTTTGGTATCTCTGATTTTCTTGAACAGATCCCTAGTGTTTCCCATTCTGCTGTTTTCCTCTATTTCTTTGCATTGATCACTGAAGAAGGCTTTCTTATCTCTTCTTGCTATTCTTTGGAACTCTGCATTCAGATGTTTATATCTTTCCTTTTCTCCTTTGCTTTTCGCTTCTCTTCTTTTCACAGCTATTTGTAAGGCCTCCCCAGACAGCCATTTGGCTTTTTTGCATTTCTTTTCCATGGGAATGGTCTTGATCCCTGTCTCCTGTACAATGCCACGAAACTCATTCCATAGTTCATCAGGGACTCTATCTATCAGATCTAGGCCCTTAAATCTATTTCTCACTTCCACTGTATAATCATAAGGGATTTGATTTAGGTCATACCTGAATGGTCTAGTGGTTTTCCCTACTTTCTTCAATTTCAGTCTGAATTTGGCAATAAGGAGTTCATGGTCTGAGCCACAGTCAGCTCCTGGTCTTGTTTTTGCTGACTGTATAGAGCTTCTCAATCTTTGGCTGCAAAGAATATAATCAATCTGATTTCAGTGTTGACCATCTAGTGATGTCCATGTATAGAGTCTTCTCTTGTGTTGTTGGAAGAGGGTGTTTGTTATGACCAGTGCATTTTCTTGGCAAAACTCTATTAGTCTTTGCCCTGCTTCGTTCTGTATTCCAAGGCCAAATTTTCCTGTTACTCCAGGTGTTTCTTGACTTCCTACTTTTGCATTCCAGTCCCCTATAATGAAAAGGACATCTTTTTTGGGTGTTAGTTCTAAAAGGTCTTATAGGTCTTCAGAGAACCGTTCAACTTCAGCTTCTTCAGTGTTACTGATTGGGGCATAGACTTGGATTACTGTGATATTGAATGGTTTTGTATGCAGGTCAGGAAGCAACAGTTAGAACTGGACATGGAACAACAGACTGGTTCCAAATAGGAAAAAGAGTTCGTCAAGGCTGTATATTGTCACCCGTTTATTTAACTTATATGCAGAGTACATCATGAGAAATGCTGGACTGGAAGAAACACAAGCTGGAATGAAGACTGCCGGGAGAAATATCAATAACCTCAGATATGCAGATGACACCACCCTTATGGCAGAAAGTGAAGAGGAACTAAAAAGCCTCTTGATGAAAGAGAAAGTGGAGAGTGAAAAAGTTGGCTTAAAGCTCAACATTCAGAAAATGAAGATCATGGCATCCGGTCCCATCACTTCATGGGAAATAGATGGGGAAACAGTGGAAACAGTGTCAGACTTTATTTTTCTGGGCTCCAAAATCACTACAGATGGTGACTGCAGCCATGAAATTTAAAGACGCTTACTCCTTGGAAGGAAAGTTATGACCAACCTAGATAGCATATTCAAAAGCAGAGACATTACTTTGCCAACAAAGGTCCATCTAGTCAAGGCTATGGTTTTTCCTGTGGTCATGTATGGATGTGAGAATTGGACTGTGAAGAAAGCTGAGTGCTGAAGAATTGATGCTTTTGAACTGTGGTGTTGGAGAAAACTCTTGAGAGTCCCTTGGACTGCAAGGAGATCCAACCAGTCCATTCTGAAGGAGATCAGCCCTGGGATTTCTTTGGAAGGAATGATGCTAAAGCTGAAACTCCAGTACTTTGGCCACCTCATGCAAAGAGTTGACTCATTGGAAAAGACTCTGATGCTGGGAGGGATTGGGGGCAGGAGGAGAAGGGGACGACAGAGGATGAGATGGCTGGATGGCATCACTGACTCGATGGATGTGAGTCTGAGTGAACTTTGGGAGTTGGTGATGGACAGGGAGGCCTGGCGTGCTGTGATTCACGGGGTCGCAAAGAGTCAGACACGACTGAGCGAATGATCTGATCTGATCTGATCTGATCGCCTCCCTACTTCCCAAGAACTTCATCTTGAATTCTAGACCACATGGCAGGGCTCCACTCCTTTGCAAAGCACCCATTTCCCACCTCTGAGGGATGGAGACTGCCTCCCACTTCCATACCTGCTCTGAGAAATCTACAGAATATGTAAGAATTTGGGGAAACACTAAACACTGGATTAACTATTATTCTGCCAGGTCTGTTTAAACAGTTCAGGATAGATGAGTCCTCAACCCTGAAATGAAATATCCATCCTTTTATTAATTAGGAGACAGTTCTCTGTTTAACCTCTTTATTAAGGAAATCCTGTCATTTGTGACAACATGAATGAGTACGGGGACATTATGCTAAGTGATGTAAGCCAGACACAGAAGGACAAATACTATACGGTACCACTTAATATGATGAACCTGGGCTATCCACTGCCTTTTCCAGACCTGGTCTGAATTTCCCCTCATCCCATCCTCCGGGCCTGTGAACGTGTTTCTGGCCAATCTCTACTCACTGTCCTATTTTCATTCAAACTGCCCCTATGTTGCTGAGCAACACACAATACCTCTTGCCTCAGCGCACAAGGGACAATGGTTTTTCAGATGAGGGCTTGAGAGGGTCAAGAGTGACTCCAAAACCAGAGATATGGGCAACCCTTCAGAATGTGCCATTGTTCAGTAGGAAACAGAAAAGGATTTCCAACAGACAAAAAGAGAAGATATACCTTCTGTCAGGAGGGGATCACAAAACCATCCACGAAAATTTCTAGCCCAAAGCATTAACATGGACATCACAGACATGGTTTATGGAGCGAGACAGTGGGACATACTGAAAACAGAGTATGATAATTGAATGTCTATCAAGAAAAGAATATTCAGTTAAATGGTGGCATATACATATTTTCATGGGATATTATGCAACTAAATGACAAGAACTTGCAAAGAGATGTGTTTAGTATAACCTATTTAAAGCAAACATGGGTGATTTTCAAAGCATATATTTATGTGTTTGCATGTATATACTCATGGAGACTGATGTGGAAGATCATCTTCCTTTTTAAACTTTCTTTTTAAATTTTTTACAATTTTCTCAGTGCTACAGAGGTGTCACTATTTCTGATGCCTCTCAGCAGACAGAATTGGGAAATATATGTGCATAACCCATATATACACACTTAGCCATTATTATTTATCTCAGTCTATCTACACACACACACACACACACAATAGTTATACATAGTGTTCCAATGAATATTCAGAGCTGATATTTAGAGTGGACTGGTTGGATCTCCTTTCAGTCCAAGGGACTCTCAAGAGTCTTCTCCAACACCACAGTTCAAAAGCATCGATTCTTCAGCGCTCAGCTTTCTTTATAGTCCAGCTCTCAAATCCATACATGACTACTGGAAAAACCATAGCTTTGACTAGATGGACCTTTGTTGCCAAAGTAACGTCTCTGCTTTTTAATATGCTGTCTAGGTTGGTCATAACTGTTCTTCCAAGGAGCAAGCATCTTTTAATTTCATGGCTGCAGTCACCATCTGCAGTGATTTTGGAGCCCAGAAAAATAAAGTCTGTCACTGTTTCCATTGTTTCCCTATCTATTTGCCATAGAGTGGAGGGACCAAATGCCATGATCTTTGTTTTCTGAATGTTGAGTTTTAAGCCAACTTTTTCACTGTCCTCTTTCACTTTCATCAAGAGGCTCTTTAGTTCTTCACTTTCTGCTATAAGGGTGGTATCATCCACATATCTGAGGTTATTGGTATTTCTCACAGCAATCTAGATTCCACCTTGTGCTTCATTCAGCCAGCATTTTGCATGATGTACTCTGCATATAATTTAAATAAGCAAGGTGACAATATGCAGCCTTGACATACTCCTTTTCCTATTTGGAGCCGGTCTGTTGTTCCATGCCCAGTTCTAACTGTTGCTTCTTGGCCTGCATAGAGATTTCTCAGGAGGCAGGTCAGGTGGTCTGCTATTTCCATCTCTTGAAGAATTTTCGAGTTTGTTGTGATCTACACAGTCAAACGGAGAAGGCAATGGCAACCCACTCCAGTACTCTTGCCTGGAAAATCCCATGGATGGAGGGGCCTGGTGGGCTGCAGTCCATGGAGTCACTAGGAGTTGGACACGACTGAAAGACTTCACTTTATTTTTTCACTTTCATGCATTGGAGAAGGAAATGGCAACCCACTCCAGTGTTCTTGCCTGGAGAATCCCAGGGACGGAGAAGCCTGGTGGGCTGCCGTCTATGGGGTCGCACAGAGTCGGACACGACTGAAGCGACTTAGCAGCAGCAGCAACACAGTCAAAGGCTTAGGTGTAGTTAAAAAGCAGAAATAGATATTTTTCTGGAACTCTCTTGCTTTTTAGATGATCCAACGGATGTTGGCAATTTGATTTCTTGTTCCTCTGCTTTTTCTAAATCCAGCTTAAACATCTGGAAGTTCACAGTTCACGTACTGTTGAAGCCTGGCTTGGAGGATTTTGAGCATTACTTTGCTAGCATGTTAGATGAGTGCAATTGTGCGGTACTTTGATCATTCTTTGGCACTGGAATGAAAACTGACCTTTTCCAGTCCTGTGGCCACTGCTGAGTTTTCGAAATTTGCTGGCATATTGAGTGTAGCACTTTCACAGCATCATCTTTTAGGATTTGAAATAGCTTAACTGGAATTCCATTACCTCCACTAGCTTTGTTTGTAGTGATGTTTCCTAAGGTCCACTTGACTTCACATTCCAGAATGTCTGGCTCTAGGTGAGTGATCACACCATTGTCGTTATCTGGGTCATGAACATCTTTTTTGTATAGTTCTTCTGTGTATGCTTGCCGTCTTGTCTTAATATCTTCTGCTTCTGTTAGCTCTATACCATTTCTGTCCTTTAGCAAGCCCATCTTTGCATGAAATGTTCCCTTGGTATTTCTCATTTTCTTGAAGATATCTCTAGTCTTTCCCATTCTATTGTTTTTCTCTATTCTTTGCATTGATCACTGAACAAGGCTTTCTTATCTCTCCTTGCTATTCTTTGGAACTCTGCATTCAAATGAGTATATCTTTCCTTTTCTCCTTTGCCTTTAGCTTCTCTTCTCTTTTCAGCTATTTGTAAGGTCTCCTCAGACAACCATTTTGCCTTTTTGCTTTTGTTTTTCTTGGGGATGGTTGTGATCACTGCTTCCTGTATTATGTCATGAACCTTCATCCACAGTTCTTCAGGCACTCTGTCTATCAGATCTAATCCCTTGAATCTATTTCTCACTCCCACTGTATAATCGTAAGGGATTTGATTTGGGTCATACCTGAATGGTCTAGTGTTTTCCCCACTTTATTCAATGTAAGTCTGAATTTGGCAATAAGGACTTCATGATCTGAGTCACAGTCAGCTCCCAGTCTTGTTTTTGCTGACTGCATAGAGCCTCTCCATCTTTGGCTGCAAAGAATATAATCAATCTGATTTCAGTATTGACCATCTGGTGATGTCCATGTGTAGAGTCTTCTCTTGTGTTGTTGGAAGAGGGTGTTTGCTATAACCAGTGCATTCTCTTGGCCAAACTCTGTTAGCCTTTGCCCTGCTTTGTTCTGTACTCCAAAGCCAAATTTGCCTGTTACTCCAGGTATCTCTTGACTTCCTTCTTTTGCATTCCAGTCCCCTTTAATGAAAAGGACATCTTTTTTGGGTGTTAGTTCTAGAAGGTCTTGTAGGTCTTCATAGAATCGTTCAACTTCAGCTTCTTCAGCATTACTGGTTGGGGCCTAGACTTGGATTACTGTGATATTGAATGGTTTGCCTTGGAAACTAACAGAGATCATTCTGTTGCTTTTGAGATTGCCCTCAAGTACTACATTTCGGACTCTTTTGTTGACTATGATGGCTACTCCATTTCTTCTAAGGGATTCTTGCCCCAGTAGTAGATATAGTGGTCATCTGAGTTAAATTCACCCATTCCAGTCCATTTTAGTTCACTGATTCCTAGAATGTTGATGTTCACTCTTGCCATCTCTTGTTTGACCACTTCCAATTTACCTTGATTCATGGACCTAAACTTCCAGGTCCCTATGCAATATTGTTCTTTACAGTATCGGACATTACTTCCATCATCAGTCACATCCACAACTGGGTGTTGTTTTTGCTATGGCTCCATCTCTTCGTTCTTTCTGGAGTTATTTCTCCACTGTTCTCCAGTAGCATTTTGGGCACCTACTGACCTGGGAAGTTTATCTTTCAGTGTCCTATCTTTTTGCCTTTTTGTGTTATTCATGGGGTTCTCAAGGCAAGAATACTGAAGTGGTTTGCCATTCCCTTCTCCAGTAGACCACGGTTTGTCAGAACTCTCCACAATGACCCATCTGTTTTGGGTGGCCCTACACGGCATGGCTCATGGTTTCATTGAATTAGACAAGGCTATAGTCCATGTGATCAGTTTGATTAGTTTTCTGTATTTGTGGTTTTCATTGTGTTTGCGCTCTGATGGACAATGATAAGAAACTTATGGAAGCTTCCTGATGGGAGAGACTGACTGAGGGGGAAACTAGTCCTTGTTTTGATGGGCGGGGCCATGCTCAGTAAATCTTTAATCCAATTTTCTGTTAATGGACAGGGCTGTGTTCCCTCCCTGTTGTTTGACCTGAGGCCAAAGTATGGTGGAGGTGATGAAGATAATGGTGACCTCCTTCAAAAGGTCCCATGCATGCACTGCTGCACTCAGTGCCCCTGACCATGCACCAGGCCACCGCTGTACCAACCCATGCCTCCTCTGGAGACTCCTGGATGCTCACCAGCAAGTCTGGGTCGGTCTGTCTCTTGTGGGGTCACTGGTCCTTTATCCTGGGTCCTGGTGCACAGAAGGTTTTGTTTGTGCCCTCCAAGAGTCTGTTTCCCCAGTCCTGTGTAAGTTCTGGCAGCTCTATGGTAGGGTTAACGGCAACCTCCTCCAAGAGGGCTTATGCCATAACCAGGAGGTCTGCTGTACCCAGAACCCCTGCCCCTGCAGCAGGCCACTGCTGAGGTGTACCTACACGGGAGACACTCAAACACTCAAGGGCAGGTGTGGCTCAGTCTCTGTGGAGACTGCACAAGGTTTTGTTTGAGCCCTCTGAGCATCTCAGGTGGATATGGGGTTTGATTCTGAATGAGATTGTGCCCCTCCTACCGTCTTGCTGGAGTTTCTCCTTTTCCCTTGGGGTATATTTTTGGTGGGATCCAACAGTCTCCTGTTGATGGTTATTCAGCAATTTTGGAGTTTTCTCATCTTAAGGACACTTAAGATGGTGGAATGAATCAGTTATTTATACACATATAGTTTTTTAGATTTCCTTCCCATAGAGATCCTCACAGAGCACAAAAGAGCTCTCTGTGCTATATAATAGGTCCTCATTAGTCATATACAGTAGGATATATATATATCAGTCTCATTTGGGAATTAGCCAGCCAACAGGAGAGAGGACTGGAACAGGTGAAGACAAAAGACAAGTGCCATGAAAAATATCCAACCAAAGGCATACGGATTAGAGAAAGCAAATAGTATCCTGATTTGTTTTGGTTCCTGAACAGCTTTTTGGTCTATTTACAGTCAAGACATCTCCTTGGTATGTAACAAAGCTACTGAATATTTTATACTCTTTTCAGCAATATTTAATAGTGCATTGGGATTCTCTAATTTGGTAGAAAATGAAAACAAATTTGGATATTGAGCCTCTCCTATGCTGATTCAACCATGATTAATCTAGGTGAAAGATTGCAAACATAATCAGACCTCAAACTGACTGAGGGTCCTCAGCCTCAGTTCTATGGTAATTTGGGGCTAAATAGTTCTGTATTTGAAGGCTTTTGTGTACAGGATAGAATATTTAGCAGCATTCTTAATTGTCTTGGTCCACTAGATGAAAGCAACACCTGCTCCCCACCATGTGACAACCCACAAGGTCCAAATATTTCTGAAAGTAGCCCCTGATTAAGAACCACTGCTCTAGTGGGAAAGAACACTTTTGTCCTTATTTTGTGTGTGTGTTCAGTCCCTCAGTCAAGTCCAATGCTTCATGACTCCATGGACTGTAGCCCACTAGGCTCCTCTGTCCACAGAATTTTCCAGGCAAGAATACTGGAGTGGGTTGCCATTTCTTTCTCCAGGGGTTCTTCTTGACCCAGGGATCAAACCCACATCTCTTGCATCTCCTGCATTGGCAGGCAGATTCTTTACCACTGAACCACCTGGGGAGAGCTTTGTCCTTATTAATAACTGATAAAATGGTATATGCTAGTTCTATTATTTGAAAAAATTGTGATGAATCTTTAAAAAAATATGAACAATTCACAGTTCTTGCAGTCATTAGATGACAACTAAGTGATCTGATGTAAGGTGTGAGTCAGTACCATTCTAGGGAGATGTCTCTGGATTTTTCAAATATTCTAATGATGGATAAAGGAAATTGTCTCTTACTGTGTAATGCAGCTACCTTTGCAAACCGCTCTCTTGTCTCCTAATACCTTATTAAGTGGTAAAAAATATCCATTAGAGATAGCTTTTTCTGTTAACATACCAGTTTTTATATATAATGTATAATATTTGTGGTTTTAGGTCAGCTTCCTTATTCTTGTGGAGTATACCTGAGTCGCCTTCTAAATACCAACTACATCAGTAAACTCTCCTTTGATTCCAACAAGCTGGCTTGTGCAAAATCCAGATTGGCTCACATTACAGAAAATCAGCTGGGGGCTTCTTCAGGCATGGCCAAATCCAGGGGCTAAACAATATATCCAGAATTTGGTTTCTTTGCTGAACTTCCAGTTCAAGTATTATGTTGGTTTTATTCTCAAGCTCAATGACTCGAGCAAGCTCTCTTTGAGAAAGAAAGACAAATATAGCATCTCTTCTTCCGTTGCTATCAGTTTTAGTCCCAGTGTAGAAAAAGGACTTGCTTCACTACCAGAAGCAAAAAGAATCTATTTTTTGCTTTGTCTTACTCTATTTAGGTCAGCAGCCTATTCACACACTTGTTCTTAAACCCATTGTGGCCCAGGGTTATGAGAAACTTTGATTGACTTACATCTACTTTATGTTCTGTGGTGTGATAATTAATTTCACGTGTCATCATAACTGGACTTTGTTTTGGGTGTGTCTGTGAGGGCACTGAGATTAGCACTTTAATCAGTGGGCTCAGTAAAGTAGATGGCCCTCCTCAGTGTGAGTGGGCATCATCCCATCCACTGAGGCCTGAATTGAACAAAAGGTGGAGAAAGAAGTGAGCACCCCTTTCCCCTACCTCAATACTTGAGTTGAAATGTCTTATGTCTGCCTCTTGAGAAATGTGTATGCAGGTCAGGAAGCAACAGTTAGAACTGGGCATGGAACAACAGACTGGTTCCAAACAGGAAAAGGAGTACGTCAAGGCTGTATATTGTCACCCTGTTTATTTAACTTCTATGCAGAGTACATCATGAGAAACGCTGGGCTGGAAGAAGCACAAGCTGGAATCAAGATTGCTGGGAGAAATCTCAATAACCTCAGATATGCAGATGACACCACCCTTATGGCAGAAAATGAAGAGGAACTCAAAAGCCTCTTGATGAAGGTGAAAGTGGAGACTGAAAAAGCTGGCTTAAAGCTCAACATTCAGAAAACGAAGATCATGGCATCTGGTCCCATCACTTCATGGGAAATAGATGGGGAAACAGTAGAAACAATGTCAAACTTTATTTTTCTGGGCTCCAAAATCACTGCAGATGGTGACTGCAGCCATGAAATTAAAAGACGCTTACTCCTTGGAAGGAAGGTTATGACCAACCTAGATAGCATATTCAAAAGCAGAGACATTACTTTGCCAACAAAGGTCCATCTAGTCAAGGCTATGGTTTTTCCTGTGGTCATATATGGATGTGAGAGTTGGACTGTGAAGAAGGCTGAGTGCCAAAGATTTGATGCCTTTGAACTGTGGTGTTGGAGAAAACTCTTGAGAGTCCCTTGGACTGCAAGGAGATCCAACCAGTCCATTCTGAAGGAGATCAGCCCTGGGATTTCTTTGGAAGGCATGATGCTAAAGCTGAAACTCCAGTACTTTGGCCACCTCATGCGAAGAGTTGATTCATTGGAAAAGACTCTGATGCTGGGAGGGATTGGGGGCAGGAGGAGAAGGGGAAAACAGAGGATGAGATGGCTGGATGGCATCACTGACTCAATGGACGTGAGTCTGGGTGAACTCTGGGAGTTGGTGACGGACAGGGAGGCCTGTCATGCTGCGATTCATGGGGTTGCAAAGAGTCAGACACGACTGAGCAACTGAACTGAACTGATGTCATATTCTCCTGCCCTCAGACTGGGATTTATGCCATTAGCTCCCCTGGTTCTCAGGCTTTCAAACTTGGACTGGAGTTACACCACTAGCTTTCCTGTGTCTGCATCTTGCAGATGGCAGATCATGGGAACCCTCAGTCTCAATGACCACATGAGCCAATTCCTCATAATAAATTTCTTTCTTTCTCTCTCCCTTTGTCTGTCTCTGTCCCTATCTCTGCATCTCTCTGTTTCACATGCACTAACACACATATCAACTCTTTTTTTTTTTTTGATGTGGACAATTTTAAAATTTTTTATTGAATTTGTTGCAATATTGCTTCAGTTTTATGTTTTGATTTTCTGGCTGCTAGGAATATAGGATCTTAGCTCTCTAACCAGGGATTGAACACACACCGGCTTCATCAGAAGGCAAAATCTTAACCACGGGACCTCCAAGGAAGTCTCCACATTTCAGCTCTTGAAGCTGGAGTCTAGTTCACTAATCTTCCTATGACATCATATAGAAAAATTTTTAAAGATTGAATAGTGGGACAGCACTCATTTTATAAATGGAGAATATAGGTCTCAAGAACCTTGAGACAAAGCAATGACCTTAGTTAATAGGAGGGACCAAATACTAAAACCAAAATCTGGCTTTCAAGTTTAAGAAGATGTAATCTAAATTTCCAAGGTTCAGCAAGTAAAAGTGGAATAAAAATAAATAATAAATAAAAATAATAATAAAAGTGAAAAATATTTTCTTTATACATTCTTGGGGTCATTTGATCATATCTAGTGTTTCTTTTTAAACCTTACTTGAATGAAAGAGACCCTGCGATGATTGCTAAAAATATAGTTTCTCAGGTTCACCTTCCATGGGTTTAAATTTACAAGGAATGCCTGGAATGTGGCCTAGGACCCCAGTTCTTATAGAAGGCAAGTTTGTAGAATGTTGCACATACTGGTAGTTTTCTCAACCCAGATCACCTAAGCAGAACCACTGTGGGTGGGAACTGGCGTCATTTTTTGTAAGTTTCCTGCTGATTCCAACGTGCAGAAAGTTTGAGAATCAAATGTATTATATGGTGGATCATTAATTCTGGGAAACTTATTACAAATACAGAGGCCCAGGTCCTATTCTACAGCAACAAATCTGAGCTTATGTATTTATTCTTAGCGTTCTAGATTTTTATACACATTAAAGTTTGAGGAACATTGTTGCAGAGCCTTCCTACTAAGTGTGGTCCCCAACTATTAACATCAACATCATCTGGGAGCTTCTTAGAAATGCAGTATCTCAGGTCCCACCCCAGACCTATTGAATCAGGATCTGCATTTTACCAATAACCCCCGTGATTTGCAGTTTAAAGTTTAAGATGCTCCATGATAGCCCTTGTTTTCCTTATCTCCAGCAGCAAGTTAAGCTCTTATGGGATGATACTATAAAATATTGATATCCAAAAAAAGTAAAAGTGAAAGTGTTAGTCTCTCAGTAATGTTTGACTCTTTGCGACTCCATGGACTGCGACCCACCAGGCTCCTCTGTTCATGGGATTCTGCAGGCAAGAATATTGAGTGGGTTGCCATTACCTTCTCCAGGGGATCTTCCTGACCCAGAGATCAAACCCAAGTCTCCTGCCTTGTAGGCAGCTTCTTTACCCTCTGAGCCACCAGGGAAGCCCACTGGTGTCCAAGCCCCACTCCAAAATATTCTGACAAATTGGGCGGAAACTTGGGTAGGATCTTATTATTGATAATTTTTTAAAAGGTCCTTGCTATGCTAAGTCACTTCAGTCATGTCCGACTCTGTGTGACCCCATAGACGGCAGCCAAACAGGGTCCCCCGTCCCTGGGATTCTCCAGGCAAAAACCTTGGAGTGGGTTGCCATTTCCTTCTCCAATGCATGGAAGTGAAAAGTGAAAGTGAAGTCGCTCAGTCATATCCGACTCTTGGTGACCCCATGGACTTCAGCCCACCAGGCTCCTCCGTCCATGGGATTTTCCAGGCAAGAGTACTGGAGTGGGGTGCCATTGCCTTCTCCGAAAAAGGTCCTTAGGTGATTCTAATGTGCAACCTGAGTTGAGAATCTCTGATAAAGAAAAGGTTTGCTCGCAGAGGGGCTAAAGTTAGATTTCATCTGCAACATTTATTAGATCTGTGACCTTGGATAAGTTTACAGCTTTAGCTCCTAGTCTGTAAAATAGACATGTGTCAAAAATACTATTCCTGGACAAAGGATGCAAATGAAGATGCTGATGTATTCCCTACCTGGTGTCTTAGTTTCTTGGAAGGTCTGTTCTGCATGGCAAAATTGAAAAAAACACCTGCAGCCAAATGGAGCTGAGGAAATCAGAAGGTAAAAATTATTTTTTATTAAGTAAAACCCTGGCAAAGAGGATAACACATTCTATCCTGGCTTCTGTTTGTGCCTCAGTCCAATAAGCCCAGCTTTCTAAAAGAGAGCCTAGATAGACTGTTTTCTTCCCTGGATCCTGCAAGCTGTTTAAACACCAACTTTCCCTCCAGTAGGTAAATCAGATGGTTCTTTATGCAATGACAAGCTTGACTGCCAGTTTAGAAGGAAGTACTGTTCTTCCACAAACACTTTCTGAGTCTTTTTCCTCATTATGTGCACACAGCGATGAGGCCAACCATAGCAGTCTAATAGGCAAGGAAAACTTTTGGCTTTCAAGTTAGATTGTCGATAGGCATGTTTGATACGGCTGAATTTCTGACCTAATCAGCTGCCAGTGGTATCTCTGCTGAGCTCCCTCAGGGCATCAGAGCAAGCTGTATTTTACAATCTAACAGCTTAAACTGGCTCCAATATTAAGGAGCAAAGACTTGAAGAAAAAAAATAATGTTGGAGGAAGCTTGCATATGCAGAGAGGAACATTTGTGATGGTGGCAAGTGTGTTTGCACAGTATCTGCTCCTTGCCTGGAACCAAGCCAGAGACCCTGTGGTCATGCGAGTGGTGTTCTTGTGAACAGGTGCATCTGAATTCAAATGAAATCTTCAGGTCACTCAGCATTTGGTTATTTTACTGGAGAGCTCCCAATGGAAAACTTTTGCCAAAAGTGTGGCAGAAAACAAAACATGAGCTTATCAGTGTGTGCCTTGGTCATGCTTCAGCCCTGGTTAAGTATGAGCATCCATCTGAAGATGCTGTGATTTCAGCTGTATTTCATATAGGCGCAGAAGGGAGCATGTCAAGTACTTCTGTATTAGTAAGGATGCTTTCAAATGCAATTTACTGAACACCTAAACAAACACCTGGATTAAATAGAATTTTATGGGTTCACATTAAAAAAAAAAAAAAGAAGAAGTCTAGGGTCATTAGGTTTCAGTCACTGTTTGATCAGGATTCTTCTTCAATTTCTGTCACTCTCCAGGCTTGCCCACTCAACTTTGTCCTCATGACAGTCAAATAGCTGGAAACGGGTCTAGAATTCATACCAGATCCTGCCAAAGGTCCTCTTCCCAACCATACAAAATTCTGAGCTTCTCTCTGATCAGTAAAACTTAGTTTGCTTGTCTAACACTAAGGCAATCATGTCCGTGGGATTGACATTAGGCTGATTAACCTAAGAGGAGAATAGATAAGTAGATAGGTCTAGAGTGAAGTCGCTCAGTAGTGTCCAACTCTTCACGACCCCATGGTCTGTAGCCTACCAGGCTCCTCCATCTGTGGTGTTTTCCAGGCAAGAGTACTGGAGTGGGGTCTCATTTCCTTCTCCAAAGAGGAGAATAATTCCATCCAAACCACATAGCTACTTCTTAATAAGATAAATGGATATTGGGGAAGAAGCTAACACTTCCTATGTAGTTATTTTCTCTCCAGGCCTTAACAGTTCTTTTTTTTTTTTTTTTAATGAGGGAGAACTTGAGCAGATACAAACTAAATTCCAAAAGTACTTTAATGTTGGCTTTTGCAGTATGTATAATCTCTTCTCAAAGTGAGATACATGGAAATCCAGGTAAATTTCTGAAGGTTATCTCAGGGTGGAATAAAGCTATTATGAAGTGTAGGAGGTTTGATCTGCTGTTCATTGGATGCCTTCTTTTTTAATTAGCTAATTAATTTGGGTACCTCAGATCTTAGTTGCACCCCATGATCTTCAGCACATGGGCTTAGTTGCTCCACAGCACATGGGATCTTAGTTCCCTGACCAGGGATGGAATCCCCATTCCCTGCACTGCAAGGCAGATTCGTAACCACTGGACCACCAGGGAAGTCCCTATTGGATGACTTCTGACAGAGTTGATGAGAGAGAGAGAGGTTGTGTGTCCAAAAGGGGAGGCAGCTATCCCTTGGATTTCTGTATTCTCTGTGTATTTTAGCTCCTGGCTCACAACATTTCTTCATAATCCAACTTGTTTTTATCATTCTCAGTGGCCAAAAAATTCATGTAATTAAGTCACTTCATTCTTTCACTTGCTGCTGCTGCTGCTGCTAAGTCGCTTCAGTCGTGTCCGACTCTGCGCGACCCCATAGACGGCAGCCCACCAGGCTCCCCTGTCCCTGGGATTCTCCAGGCAAGAACACTGGAGTGGGTTGCCATTTCCTTCTCCAATGCGTGAAAGCGAAAAGTGAAAGTGAAGTCTCTCAGTCGTGTCCAACTCTTTGCGACCCCATGGACTGCAGCCTACCAGGCTCCTTCATCCATGGGATTTTCCAGGCAAGAGTACCGGAGTGGGCTGCCATCGCCTTCTCCGTCATTCTTTGACTTACTGTCCTCCAATAACCTTTCATTCTACCCTCTATCATTCACTCCAGGGTTCATAATCCTGAACTTCACACTGCCAGTAATGGTACCCCTTCTGCACATCTAAAATGTATTTAAAAGAACTCAATCTTAAATCATCACTGAATAGTTCTGTCCCCCTGTGCCAGGACTCTCGATGTAACAGCTCTTCCCTGCTCACAATCCTCCGATCCATTACCCCATTATCTTTCCACTGTTCATCAGTCTTCTCCTATCTTTGCTTGTCTCCTCATGTGGGTTAGATTTCATGACCCATTTTTAGAATTGCTCCCTTGAAAACATGGAAACTCCCTTCTCTCTCTTTCCTTGCATCTCATTCATTCAGATGACTAAATTCTTCTAACTAGCTAAATATTGCTGAGGAAAAAACTGAGACAGACAGACCAACCAGTTCTGCTTAAAACTCATGACCACACACCTGACACGGATGCCCCACACTTCTGCAGTGTGTCTCCAGTAAGACTTCTTCCTGTCTTCTAGAGAACTATTTCCTTTCTCTGCTCTCGTCACGCACTTCATTCTAATTCTCCATGCCTTCTATGTTATTCTCTCACAGTGATAAGACTTCATGTGTTTTGGGAAAATAAAAGTCAATGGTGGAAATTTTTCATTACCTCATCACTAATCTACTCATGCTCTACTTAGACTTTCCTCCTGTAAAGATGGAGGAAATAGGGGGGAAGGCAGGTATGGGGAGTTAAAGTTTGATGGTATAGAGTTTCAGTTTGGGATGATAAAAAATTGGGGGAGATGAATGTTGGTAATGGTTTCATAACATTGTGAGTGTACCTAATACATTGAACTGTAAACTTTATTTTACTTATTTTTAATGGGCATACACAGAACAACTGTACAAAAAAGATCTTCACGACCCATATAATCACAATGGTGTGATCACTGACCTAAAGCTAGACATCCTGGAATGTGAAGTCAAGTGGGCCTTAGAAAGCATCACTACGAACAAAGCTAGTGGAGGTGATGGCATTCCAGTTGAGTTATTTCAAATCCTAAAAGATGATGCTGTGAAAGTGCTGCACTCAATATGCCAGCAAATTTGGAAAACCCAGCAGTGGCCACAGGACTGGAAAAGGTCAGTTTTCATTCCAATCCCAAAGAAAGGCAATGCCAAAGAATGCTCAAACTACCACACAATTGCACTCATCTCACATGCTAGTAAAGCAATGCTCAAAATGCTCCAAGCCAGGCTTCAGCAATATGTGAACCATGAACTTCCTGATGTTCAAGCTGGTTTGAGAAAAGGCAGAGGAACCAGAGATCAAATTGCCAACATCTGCTGGATCATAGAAAAAGCAAGAGAGTTCCAGAAAACCATCTATTTCTGCTTTATTGACTATGCCAAAGCCTTTGACTGTGTGGATCACAATAAACTGTGGAAAATTCTGAAAGAGATGGGAATATCAGACCACCTGACCTGCCTCTTGAGAAACCTATATGCAGGTCAGGAAGCAAAGTTAGAACTGGACATGGAACAACAGACTGGTTCCAAATAGGAAAAGGAGTTCGTCAAGGCTGTATATTGTCACCCTGTTTATTTAACTTATATGCAGAGTACATCATGAGAAATGCTGGACTGGAAGAAACACAAGCTGGAATCAAGATTGCCGGGAGAAATATCAATAACCTCAGATATGCAGATGACACCACCTTACAGCAGAAAGTGAAGAGGAACTAAAAAGCCTCTTGATGAAAGTGAAAGGGGAGAGTGAAAAAGTTGGCTTGAAGCTCAACATTCAGAAAATGAAGATCATGGCATCCGGTCCCATCACTTCATGGGAAATAGATGGGGAAACAGTGGAAACAGTGTCAGACTTTATTTTTGGGGGCTCCAAAATCACTGCAGATGGTGACTGCAGCCATGAAATTAAAAGACACTTACTCCTTGGAAGAAAAGTTATGACCAACATAGATAGATAGCATATTGAAAAGCAGAGACATTATTTTGCCAACAAAGGTCCGTCTAGTCAAGGCTATGGTTTTTCCAGTGGTCATGTATGGATGTGAGAGTTGGACTGTGAAGAAAGCTGAGCGCCGAAGAATTGATGCTTTTGAACTGTGGTGTTGGAGAAGACTCCTGAGAGTCCCTTGGACTACAAGGAGATCCAACAAGTCCATTCTGAAGGAGATCAGCCCTGGGATTTCTTTGGCGGGAATGATGCTGAAGCTGAAACTACAGTACTTTGGCCACCTCATGCGAAGAGTTGACTCATTGGAAAAGCCTCTGATGCTGGGAGGGATTGGGGGCAGGAGGAGAAGGGGACGACAGAGGATGAGATGGCTGGATGGCATCACTGACTCGATGGACGTGAGTCTGGGCGGACTCTGGGAGTTGGTGATGGACAGGGAGGCCTGGCCTGCTGCAATTCATGGTGTCACAAAGAGTCAGACACAACTGAGTGACTGATCTGATCTGATCTGATCTGAGGACAACATTGGGAAAAAAAAAATTAATTACCAAGGGTCAAGATGTCAATAACTGGAGAAGCAGAAAACAGACTTCCTGTAGCCTTTTGAAACTAGGAAAATGAACATTTATATTCTAAGTTCCTAAGGCAGCCAGAAATTGAGGGGACAAGACACCAGTGAGAAGTAAGCCTAAAACTGTGTGACACTTTCACCCCAAAGGCATTTGTCAGTTCAGAAACATCACAGGATAAGATTAAGAAACTTAATATAAGTTACATTAAGAGGCCTAGAATCTAAGCAAGGCTTTTGTTTTCAGGACCCTAAAAACACTCAGGAGTCTAGTAGGCACTCCTAAAGAGCTATACTCTGGGATTAAAGGTAGACTTTAGGAACTTACAAATTCTGATACCCAGTCTTAAATTACCTCAATACCTGATTGGATTAAGGTGATCTATCTCAATCTGTTAGAGTAGCTAAACTAAATACTCTGGAGGAAAGTAACTTCATTTATAGACTCATAATTTTTCATGTGTAATGTCCAGCATACAAAAAAAAAAAATTACCAAATAAATAAAGAGACACCAAACCAAAGAAAGAACTATGTAGAAACAGACCTATAGATGATTCAGATATTGGATCTTGGGGCACAGACATTAAAATAACTCAGTAGGTCAGTAGGTTTAATTGAATAGGCGAGAAGGTGGAGAATTTTACCAGAGAACTGAAATATATCTTTTAAAAGTTTTAAATTATAAATTGAAAAATAAGAAAGAAAATAAGCTAAGGTTAAGAATTCAATTGTTGTTGTTGCTTAGTCACTAACTCATGTCCAACTCTTTTCCAACCCCATGGAGTGTAGCCTTCCATACTCCTTTGTTCATGGGATTTCTCAGGCAAGAATACTGGAGTGGGTTACCATTTCCTTCTCCAGGTGATCTGCCTGACCCAAGGATAGAACCTGAGTCTCCTGCATTGCAGGTAGATTCTTTACCACTGAGCCACCATGGAAGCCCTTAAGAATTCAATCTGTTGTTCAGTTACTCAGTCATATCCAACTCTTTGTGATCCCATGGACTGAAGCACAACAGGCTTCCCTGTCCTTCACTATCTCCCAGTTTGCTCAAACTCATGTTCATTGAATCGATGATGCCATTCAACCATCTCATCCTCTGTCACACCTTTCTCCTCCTCCCCTTCAATCTTTCCCAACATCAGGGTCTTTTCCAATGAGCTGGCTCTTTGCATCAGGTGGCCAAGGTATTGGAGCTTCAACTTCAGCATCAGTCATCCTGATGAATATTCAGGGTTGATTTCCTTTAGGATTGACTGACTGGATCTCCTTGATGTCCAAGGGGACTCTCAAGAGTCTTCTCCAACACCAAAATTCAAAAGTATAAATTCCTTGATGCTCAGCCATCTTTATGGTCCAACTCTCATATCCGTACATGACTATTGGAAAAACCATAGCTTTGATTATATGGACTTTTGTTGGCAAAGTGATGTCTCTGTTTTTTATTTCTCTGCCTAGGTTTTTCATAGTTTTTCTTCCAAGGAGCAAACATTTTTAAACATTTTGTGCCTGCAGTCATCATCCACAGTGATTTTGGAGCCCAAGAAAATAAAGTCTGTCACTTTTTCCATTTTTTCCCTGTCTATTTGCCATGAAGTGATGGAATCAGATGCCATGATCTTAGTTTTGTGAATTCAATGGAAAGGTTTAGTAATAGATCAGAACCAATGGGAGGAAAAAAATCATTGAACTAGAAAATAGGACTTTATAAAAATAATACAGACTATATTAAGAGAGAAAAGGGGAATTCCCTGGCAATTTAGGGCCTAGGACTCTGCACTTCCACTGTAGGAGGCATGGGTTCTATCCCTGGTGGGGGAACTAAGATCCCACATGTCCCACCATGGAGTAACAAAAAAAAAAAAAAGGAGAGAAAAAGACTCAAAATAAAGAAAACAGCTGAAGAGACATATTGGGCAAAATGAAATGTTTTTAACATGTGTGTAATTGGAATCTCAGAAGGAGAAAAGAGATCGAGACAGAAACACAAACTGAAATTAGAGAGAAAACAGATTATATATTTTTTTTCCCAAAATCAGTGAAACCAATAGATTCAGGAATCACTACGGACTCCAAGCAGGATAACAAAACAAACAAACATAAAACCCAAGCACATTGTAGAAAACTGCTCAAAAACAAATACAGAGAGAAAATTGTAAAAGGAGCTAGCAGAGAGCATGGTGGGGAGGTTACATTAAAAGGAGGAACAGTAAAACGATGGTGTGAGTCCCAGCTGAAATGAAGGAATCCGGAAGCGAATATAATGATTTATTCTGAGTGTTGAAAGAAAAGAATTATAATCCTTATGAAAATGTCCTTTAAAAATGAAGGTGAAATAAAGACAGATCAAGCAAACAGAACCTGCAGATTCATCTCGAGAGCAGATCACACCAGAGACTGTAAGGTGTACAATGAAGGCATCTTATTCTGCTCTGGCTGCCATAACAGAATTCCACAGACTAAATGGCTTTAACCACAGAAATTTATCTCTCACATTTCTGGAAGTTGGGAAGTTCAAGTTCAGGGTTCAAATTCTGGTCCACTCTCTTCCTAGCTTGCAGGTGGCTGTCATCTTGTTTCCTCACGTGGCAGAGGAAGAAGCAAGTTCTCTTCTTTCTCTTCTTACAAGGGCAAGAATCGCATCATGAGGGCTCCACCCTCATGACCTAATTATATCCCCAAAGCCTCATCTCCAAGCACCATTGCATTGGGAGTTGGAATTTCAACATATAAATTTTGGGGAGACAGCAACACAGAGTCTTTAACAGACAGCTTCTGAAATGCTGGTAATGTTCTACTTTATGATCTAAGAAGTTTTTTACACAGGTATGTTCACTTTGTGTAAAATGTTTGATCTGCATGTCTATGATTTATGCTTTCTTCTGTGTAAGTATACTTTTCTAAAATTTAAACTTTTTTACTTTATGTTGGAATATAGCCAGTTAACAATATTGTGATAGTTTAAAGTGCATAGAAGGGTGACCCAGCTGTACATCTATCCATTCTTCCCCAAACTACACTCCCATTCAGGCTGACACATAATGGTTGAGCAGAGTTCCCTGTGTTATACAGGAGGTCCTTGTTGGTTATCCATTTTAAATATATCAGTGTGTACATATCCATTCCAAACTCCCTAATTATCCCTTCCTCCCACCCTTCCCTGCTACTAACCATAAGTTCATTCTCTAAGTCTGTGAGTCTGTTTCCGTTTTATAAATAAGTTCATTTGTATCATTTCCTTTTTAGATTCCACATATAAGGGATATCATACAACTTTTCTCTTTGTCTGACTTACTTCCCTTAGTATGACAGTCTCTAGGACCATCCATGTTGTTGCTAAGGGCATTATTTCATTCTTTTTAATGGCTGAGTAATAATTTAAGGAAAATATTTAATTTTAAATACATGACCCCCTTTCTATAACATCTTATTTCTCTACTTTTATGGCACAACGTCTGGCAAACGCTGTCTGTTCTTGATAGATCAACTTGCCCATGTCTCCTTTCCTTTTCATTTTATTCCAATCTAGTGTCTTTTCACAACTTCATTGATATAACTGAACAATCATCAATATCCTCCTCTCCACCATGTTGTCAAGTCCAGGGGTCCCCATCTTACTTTGTATTTAGGGAAAATTTGACATAGCTCACCTCCTTCTTGAGGCTGCTTCCTCTCTGAGCTGTTGTAACACTGCATTCTTCTGGTTTTCCTTCAGTCTCACTTTTCAGATTCCTTTCTGCATTCACAGTCCTCTGCTTGACCTCTAAATGTTAGGACACCTCAGAAACCTGTCCAGATAGTCCTTCCATTTCCAATCTACACTCTCTTCTACCTCCCCATCTTTAATTCTTTTCTGAAAGTTGAGTTCTGGACACATCTCTTTGATTGTCTATATCAGGAAACAGCACACTTTCACTGTAAAGTTGCAGGTAGTAAATATTTTCAATTTTGCAGGCCACATGGTTTTTGTCTGAGCTTCCCCGGTGGCTCAGATGGTAAAGAATCAGCCTGAAATGCAGGAAGTCTGGGTTCGATCCCTGGATAGGAAAGATCCTCTGGAGGAGGGAATGGCAGCCCACTCCAGTATTCTTGCCTAGAGAATTCCTTGGACAGAGGAGTCAGACACAACTGAGTGACTAACACATACACATGGTTTTTGTTACAAATACTAAACTCTGTCATTCTAGCATAAAAGCAGCCATGGACAATACATGAATGAATAACGTGCCTGTATTTCAATAAAACTTTATTTACCAAAGCAGGTGGTAGGCAAGATTTGGCTTAGGGGCCCTA
Organism: Bos javanicus; assembly: GCF_032452875.1. Classification (NCBI taxonomy): domain Eukaryota; kingdom Metazoa; phylum Chordata; class Mammalia; order Artiodactyla; family Bovidae; genus Bos; species Bos javanicus. The sequence goes on from NC_083892.1 coordinate 23,970,967, forward strand.
TATACCACTGGTCATTAACCTATATGATACTCAGTCTTGCATTTCCATTGTTGTTGTTGTTTAGTCATTAAGTCATTAAGTTATGTTCAACTCTTTTCAACCCCGTGGACTGTAGCCCACCAGGCTCTTCTGTCCATAGAATTTCCCAGGCAAGAATACTGGAGTGCTGGAGTGGGTTGTCATTTCCTTTTCCACTTGAATTTTTAGCAGGTGATGTTAACATGCTTGAAGAATTCCTCTTTGTGATGGCAAAATGTATGTATCAGTCTGGCGAGGCAACAGTCTCAATACCTAGGTATTTGGTCAAACATTATTCTAGACATTTCCATGAAAGCGTTTTTAGATGAGATTAACATTTAAAGCTGTATAATTTAAGTCAATCAAAGAACCCTCCAGAATGTGAGTGGGATTAAACCAATCACTTGAAGATTTAAGTAAAAAGAAAAAAGAAAAGGGTTTTACCTCCCATGAGGAGGTAAAGGGAATTCTGCCAATATGCCTGTAGACTCAAACTGCAACTTTCCCCTGAGTCTTCAGCCTGCAGCTCTCCTCTGCAGCTTTTGGACTTTCCACCCTCAACTGTTGTGTAAGTGGGATATCTCCTTAAAGACTCCCTCTCCCCTTCTCATTTTCTTTCTCCCTTCCCCCTTCCTTCCTTCTATTTATCAATCTGTCTACCTACCTATCTCTCCATCCACCCTTGTCTCCATCTCCATCATCATTATGATCCAGGTCACCATTATCTGTCACCTACAGAATGTTGATAGCTAATTGATAATTCTCCCTTCACTCCCTCCTTCCTCAAGAGGTAAAAGTGGTGTTTATAATTTGCTGTTGTTTAGTTGCTAAGTTGTGTCCAATTCTTTGCAGCCTCATGAACTGTAGCCCGCCAGGCTTCTCTGTCCATGGAATTCCCCAGGCAAGAATACTGGAGTGGGTTACCACTTCCTTCTCCAGGGGATTTTCCCAACCCAGGGACTGAAGCTGCGTCTCCTGCATTGGTAGGTGGATTCTTTACCATTGAGCCACCAGGGAAGCCTGATGTTTGTAGAGATTGGATCACATTCTTCCCCTCTTTGAAATAAAGACTCAAAATAAAACTCACTGTCCTACCAAGGCTTGCTAGAGCATGGAGAAGGAAGATATGGGAAATGGGAGTACATTCAACACCCTACATGGGACAGCTATAACTTGGAGTCTTCATCTCCAAGTTATACAGCAGCATGGGTCCAGGTGTTAAAAGATCTTCTCTTTGTGAAAGAAAAGCCAGACATCTAGGGTTCCTTGGTATTTAAAATTTCTCAAACTCTTCATCTGGTTTTTCAAAGCTCTTTTAGGTTTTGTTTCTCTATCTTTCCAAACTCCTCTCTCTTCTCACCCCTATCTGCATTTCACCCTCCAGTCATGGGAATCTGACTCTGATTTTCAATATGCACCAGGAAGTTTCCCACCTTCAAGCCTTTGCATCTGGTGCTCCTTCTGCTCAGACTTCCCTCTACCTCCCATCCCTTTCTTCTCCTGGCTTAGATGGCAGTATGCACTCAACTCCATGAAGCCTTCTTTGATATCACCACTTCAAGCTGAGGTAGTTGCCCCTTCATGGGAATACATGCTTCCCCATGATAGCTAGCATGTGTCATGCTACACTGAAATTAGCTACTAGGGGGTTGTGGACTAACTCTCAAGTACATGGATGTCATCCTTGATCCTTTTTCGTTTTGTACAGGACTGGCCCTGAACATTATTGAGCCCTGCTCCTAAGTTTTGCCACGTTTACACCATGGCTTTCACCGCTGTCCATGGTGCTGACTTCCTTGCCCTGCCTGCCTCTAGCCAGCCTTCCTTACCAAAGCTAAAGTCTCATCTTTTGCTGCTATTCCCAGAAATGAGTCACCGTGTGGGGTTATCTGCTTGCTTACTTGACTTCTGTACTACTAGGGCCTGCTACAATCTACAGATGTGTGGAATTAAGTTTTTGCATTAACACCGGATTTTGCTTGCTTACTTGCACCTCTGAGGTCAGTGTTTGCAGCCAGATTGATTTCTCAGTACCTGCTCTAACCTGTAGGGTAAATCTTCCGCCTGATCCCAGCCAGTACATTTTCTCTGCTTCCTGCATAAACCACATGCTTATTCTCATACATTTCTCTACTGGACTTAATGTATGATCCTTGTCCTTACCCTGCAGAAAATAGTCCCTCACTTTTTTTTTTTTTTTTTCCTGCTAGAGGAAGGACTTCAAGTGGGAGAAAGTTCAAGTTAGAGACAGACTTTATACTGTCTCAGTTGCTGTTGTTGTTTAGTCGCTGAGTAGTGTCCAACTCTTTGTGACCTCATGGACTGTAACCTGCAAGGTTCCTCTGTCCATGGGACTTCCTAGGCAAGAGTACTGGAGTCTGTTGCCATGTCCTCCACGAGGGGATCTTCCTGACCCAGGGATCGAATCCACATCTCCTACTTGTCAGAGACACCACTGAGCCACCTGGGAAGCCCATACTCCCTCAGACCTACATTTAACCCTAGCTTTATCAATGACTAGATATGCAAAGTTGAGCAAGCCACTAAATGCCTCTGAATCTTAGTTTTCTCATCTATAAAACAGGTATGGCAGTACATACTTCATAGTATTAAGATATTTAGAAAACATAAGCTAATGTGTTTAAAAGTACTTAGTACTAGGTTATTCTTTATTAGTAGTAAATAACAGTGTACAGAGGCCTCACTCATTGTCCAATCTATGCTCGGCCCATCTGTCTCCCTGTGGTGCATTCTCTAGCCTCTCCTGCTTTCTCCTGACAGATGCTTTTGCTACTAATAAATCCTGCCTATGATATCACAGTTTGTTGCAGCAGCTGGCTCAGAATCGAGACATCAACACATGAATCAGACAGGATGAGAGGAGGAGAAGGAGGAGGAGGCTGAAGACAGAGGTTCCAACTACCTTGGTGACAAGGAACAGAAAGAGAGAACAGGAGATTATAATAAGATTTGGGGGTTTTGCTTTTCTGCTAACTTGGATGGATTTAAACTTCTCCTTGTGTTCACCACCCACTCAGGGTTTAGGTAATTTGCTTCTGGGAGGGGCAGCCAACTGGGGATTTGGCAACCAAAAGAGAAAAGTTTCCAAGTGAGACCTGGCATCTGATATCCATAAAGAAGGCTGAGCACCAAAGAATTTGTGCTTTCAAGCTGTGGTGTCAGAGGAGACTCCTGAGAGTCCCTTGGACAGCAAGAAGATCCAACCAGTCAATCCTAAAGGACACCTACCCAGAATATTCATTGGAAGGACTGATGCTGAAGCTGAAGCTCCAATACTTTGGCCACCTGATGTAAAGAGCTGACTCATTGCAAAAGACCCTGATGCTGGGAAAGATTGAGGGCAAGAGGAGAAGGGGGCAACAGAGGATGAGATGGTTAGATGGCATCACCAGTTCAACGGACATGAACTTGGGCAAACTCAAAGAGATGGTGAGGAATAAGGAGACCTGGTGTGGTGCAGTCCGTGGGGTGGCAACAAGTCAGATATGGCTTGGTGACTGAAAAACAACAATAATCTGATGTCCAGGCTGAAAAAGGAAGGGGGAAGAAAGGAGAGAAGGAGAATGAAAAAAGGAAAGAAAGAGGGAAGGAAACCTTTCTGATACGCTTGTCTTGAACACATTCCTAGCATGACAGAAATGCACAATTTGGAATTAGTTCCATAAAATTTGATGTTCATAAGTTTGATTCCAAGTGTAACATTCAAGGTCATTCAAAACAGAGTCCCTTCTGAATTCTCATCTCTGGCCACCTCTCCCCAAATGTACCTAGAAAGATAATTGAGAGTTTATTAGCTGCTGGGTTCTCTGCCTGCACTCTCATTTAGTCTTATCAACAAACCTTTGGGATGGATCCTATGATCCGTCCTTATTTTTCAAACAATAAAAATGATGCTCTGCCTCATTTTTAGGGGTCTAAATAATGCTCTGCCTCATTCTCGGGCCACAGATTTAGCATAAAGTTGAGCCAGGCAGCTGGATAACCAAGGCCAAGTTAATAATTATTCAATGACATTAAAAAAAAAAAGGATTAGTTATGTTTGAGTGTATGTGGATGTCACCTAATATATGTGAGGCTCTGCCATACATATACTGTATGGTACCACTCTGGGTACCATGGTGAATAGTACAGCTGGAGCGAGATTATAGAGCTCCTCCAGATCTAATAAGTAGCAAGCATCAGAACCAGAATCCCAACCCTGGTCTTCAACTCTCAAATTTATTTTTCTATTACACTCAGCTGCTTTCCAATTCACATGTCTTCATATTCAAAAAGGCTATTAACCTATCCCATCACTACCACCTGAGGCCTGAAAAGCAAAGCAAATGGAGTTCGCATCTTTGTATATAAGCATCGCTGAAGTTGGAACTCATCCATCCCAGGGAAATGCCATCCCCTGCCTTTCAAAGAGAAGACAAGTGGCTTTGCTCTCCTTCAAGGAGCAGCGAGCACTGGGTATACATAGACCAAAGAGCTGGCTCTGGCTCTGTGTGATCCTGACAAGGTGACTTCCTTTCTGGGGTCTTAATCTGTAAATTGAGGGGGGTTGTTGAGCTTCCAAGACCCTTCTAGCCTTCTTTGGATGGGATCTATTTACAGGAGTTAACCCCAAATAGACCTCAAAATTCTTGGAAGTTGGAAATTTAATAAAAAGAAATTCAGGAGAGAAGGTACAACTAATCGAAACAATTAAAAAAAATACTTCTCATTTTCTGCCTACCTATTAATATGTTGAATCTCACCCTCCAGTCTAATTAGTTGCTGGGTTCTCCTAAATGCTTTAAGACAGAAGTCCAAGCTTTATCAGAAAAGAACAGTCATGGGCAATTATGTTGGTTCATTCCTGGAGCTCCACACAAGAGACTTGCACTTGAGAAAGGCATCTTTCGGTTTTCCTTCCGTGTAATCTGAGTTTACTTGTTAAAAACTTGACCTCAGAAACCAGACAAGAAAGGTCTGTCTCTAATTTCTATTCCTTAACCTTTCTGGTCCTGTTTCTTCCTCTAAAATGGAGGTAATTACTGTACTTCCCTTCTTCAGTGTGACCCAACACATCCATGTCAAGTTTAGCTGCATACCTGAAAGACAGTGAGATGCTCAGCTGATCAAGAATGAAATCCACAGGGCCAAGAACTGCTTGAATTTCTCAGAATGTTACCATCCTGGCTTGAGTGGTAGAAACACAGGAAACTTGTCACCCATAAGTTGTGTCATTTACCACTTTGTACTGGGTACTTCCCAATTGCAGAGAGAGAGAGAGAGAGAGAGAGAGAGAAAGCATTTGAAAAATGTACGTGGTTGCAGAGCCAACCAGGTAATAGGCACTGAGCAAGCCAGTGGCCTCATTCTCCCTCCCTCCTGCCTGACCCTCCACTTTGATGGGTGCTGGGTTGCTTATGTAGGAATAATCCTGTGTTAGAATACATGCTCATTCCCAAAAGGGCTGGCAGAGAGCCTGATGCTTATAAATCTAGCTATACAATGCTCCCTTACCCCATACCCGAGCTTAAACTCCTTTGTTTACAAGCTCAGGGCTCCAGCAGAGATCTGACACTTGGAAGAGATGTGAGGATCTCCGAGAACCAGACCATATCACTTATTTATTACCCCCAACCATTATTGAAGAGTATTTAGCAAGCATATTTCCTGAAGGCTGTTCTCCTTGTAAGAAACCCCATTGGTGATTTAATTAAGCTTACATAAATGCTAAATGGGATTCAACCAGAATGGGATATGCTGATTTGTGTGTGTTGAAATAAATTCCTTGTTCTGTTCTAATTGAATAGATTGAACACAGACTGTATTTGTTCTTATCCTGCAGCCACGTTCACGGGAGCGATAAATTGGAAATGTTATCTGGTTTGATATGCCAGTTTTTTGGAGAAAATCACTCTGCCAGTGGTGAGGGAATGGAGGAGCTAAAAAATCTTTGTTTTCAAAGTTATATGTCACAAGCCGAGGAGATTCAGCAAAAAATTATTTGTGGCTACTTGTAGCAAGGGTATGATGAAACAGGTATCTCAGATATAGCCAGTAATATTGAAAATTAAAATAATCCTATCGAAAAATAAATTGGAGGTGTTAAAAGAGAACTTAAAAAATACCAGCATGCTTCATGCCTCCATTTAGGAATTCCACATATGGATCAAATCTAAAGAAATAACTACAGCCTGGAAAGAAACTATACCCATGAAGATGTTCACTGTGGTGTTAGCTATAGCAGTGAACCCCAACCCCAGAGAAATTTTGCAACAAAACCAAAATAAGAAAGGATTACATCAGTAATAAAATGTTCTCAGTAGAATATTATGCAGGACCAAACATGATGATTACAATGACTATATGGAAGACTATGTAACATATAATAGTAAATTGAAAGTAAAACTAAATATCCCATATACCACAAATAAGCTTAGCTTAAAAACATGCCATTCAGCATGAAATAACCAGAATAGGCAAATTACTAGTGACAGAAAGACAGACATCATGGTTATTAGGGGCTAGAGGAAATGGGAGAAGATGAAGCAACTGCTCATGGATATGGGGTTTCTTTCTGGAGGGATGAAAATGTTCTAAAACAGGATACTGGTGATGGTTGCACAACATTGTGAATGGAACATCCTTGAGTGTACACCTTAAAATGGTTACAAAGGGAATCATTATGTTTTGTGTACCTATCACACAAACACACACAAAAAGATGTGCCAAAGGAGAGAAGGATTCCAGCTGAATTTTCCTGTTTTTGAAATTGCCTGTTATGTTAGTATTACAGAAAAGCAGAATCAATATCAGAATCCAGCCAAGAATGCTGGGGGTCCTCCAACCTCCACACCCAGCCAGCATAGGGTGTAATATAGTATGGAATGTATACTTTAGAAAAGAAAAAAAAAAAAGGTTAATATTCTAAGCTTTCATTTAAAAAAAAAAAAAAAACTAGATAAAGAAGAGCAATTCAAACCTAAAACAGAAAGAAAGAAATAATGAAAGTTGGAGCAGAAATTAGTAAAATTGAAAACAAAGAAATCGATAGAGAAAAATCAGTGAAATGAAAAGCCGATTTTTGGAAAGTTCAGTGAAACTGACAGACCTCTAGTTAGGGTAACCAAGAAACAGCAATGTGTTCCTCTCTCAGTTGTGTCTGACTCTTGTGACCCCATGGACTATAGCCCACCAGGTTCCTCTGTCCATTGAATTCTCCAGGCAAGAATATTGGAGTGGGTAGCCATTCCTTTCTCTGGGGGATCTTCCTGACCCTGGGCCTTCTGTAACCAAGAAAAAAAGCAGAGAAGACACAAATTACTAATATCAGAAATGAAAGGAGACATCACTACTGGTCCCAGCAACATTGAAAGGATAGTAAATAAATATTATGAATATCTCTGTGCCTCTAGATTAGATTAAATAAACTCCTTGAAAGACATAAACCACCAAAGCTCATGCAAAAAAAAAAAAATAGATAATATAAATAGTCCTATATCTATAGATAAAATGAAGTTATTGTTGACAATCTCCTTAAAAAGAAAGTGAAGTGAATTCACTCAGTCATGTCCGACTCTTTGCGACCCCATGGACTGTAGTGTACTGGGCTCCTCCGTCCATGGGATTTTCCAGGCAAGAATACTGGAGTGGGTTGTCATTTCCTTCTCCAGGGGAACTTCCCAACCCAGGGATCGAGTCCAGGTCTCCCGCATTGTAGGCAGATGCTTTCCTGTCTGAGCCACAATTCTACCAAGAATTTAAAAGAACAAATGATAGCTATTCTATACAATACATTCCAAAAGATAAAAGTGGAGGGGACACTTCATAAATCATTCTATGAGGCCAGCATTAGCTTAATACAAAACCCAGGTAATGTCATTATCCAAAAGGAAAACTACATATCAGTATATCTCATGAATATAGAAGCAAAAGTCGTCAACAACACATTAGAAAACAGAATTCAACAACGTAGGGAATGAGTTATATAGCATGACCAAGCAGAATTTATTCCGAGATTGCAAGAGAGGTTCAACATTGAAAATCAAGTAATGTAATCGATGATATCAACAGGTTAAAAAAAAGAACAGAAAAATCATATGATAATACCAATAAAATAAACAGCATTTGACAAAATCCAACAACCCACTCATAATAAAAACTCAGAAAACAGGAATCCAAACTTGATTAAAAAATTATTTTAAAAAATCCTACAGCTAAAATGACACTTAATGGTGAGAAAGTAAATTCTTTTCCCTCAGATCATAAACTAGGAACTGATTTCCCCCGTCACCTCTCCTCTTCAACCGTGTACTGGAAGTTCTGCCCAATGCAATCACACAAGAAAGGGAAATGAAATGTATAGGGAGGAAGAAATAAAACTATCTCTGTTTGCATATGACATGATTGTCTCAGAGAAACGTCCCAAAGAATAAGCAGAAACAAAAACAAAAAAACTTCTGTAACTAATAAGCAGTTATAGCAAGGTTATAAGATATGACATTAATACATAAAAGTCAATTTCCCTGGCTACCAAAAATTAATAATTGTAATTTGAAATAGAAAACAAAATACAATGCTGGTTCAACACCAAAAAGAAAGAAAAAAATCAAGGAGAGCTAAATAAATGGTATTCCATATTCATAATAAGGAGACTAAATATTGTTAAGATACCAATACTTCCCAACTTAATCTATGGATTCAAAGCAATCCCAATTTCATTTTGTAGATGTTGAAAAACTGATTCTAAAGTTTGTACGGAAAGGCAAGAGAGTCGTCAACATGGCACTGAAGAAGAACAGTCAGAGGACTGACACCACCTGACTTTAAAACCTACTATAAATGTGCAGTAATCATGACACACATTACTGGTGAAAGTATAGAAAATGATCAACAGAATAGCATGGAGAACACAGAGATCGACCCATACAAATATAGCCAACTGATCTTTGACAAAGGGGAAAAAACAATTCAGTAGAGGAAGAATAGCCTTTCAAACAAATAATGCTGTAACATTTGGACATCTCCATGTTTAAAACATGTTTCACAAAAATTAATTTAAAATAGATCTTAAGTATAAATTGCAGATCACAAAATTTCCAGAAGGTAATATAGGAGAGAATCTAGGTGATCTTGAGATTGTTGATAAGTTTTTAGATACAACAAAAAAATGGCACCCCACTCCAGTACACTTGCCTGGAAAATCCCATGGATGGAGGAACCTGGTAGGCTGCAGTCCATGGGGTCACTAAAGTCGGTCACGACTGAGCGACTTCACTTTCCCTTTTACTTTCATAGAAGAAAAAAATGATAAGTGGGACCTTATTAAAATCAAAAACTTTTCTTTGTGAAAGACACTCTTAAGACAATGAAGAGACAAACCACAGGCTGGGAGAACATATCTGCAAAACACATATCTGATAAAGACTTTTATCCCAAATTTACAAAGAACTCTTAGAACCCAACATTAAGAAGAATAACAACCCAATTTTTAAAAAATGGGCAAAAGATCTGATATATACATCTTCATAAAACATACACAAGTGAAAAATAAGCATATGATAATATGATTCAACATCATATGTTAGGGGATCACAAATTAAGACAACAGTGAGGTATTACTACACAACTATTAGAATGATTAAAATCCCAAAAGGAAAAACAAACAAAAAAACCTGACAATACCAAATGCTGACAAAGATGCAGAGCAACAGGAAAGATTTTCATTGCTGATGAGAATGGTAACTGGTACAGTGACTTTGGAACACAGAATGGCATTTTCATACAAAGCTAAACATAGTCTTACCATATGATGCAGCAGTCACGCTCCTAGGTATTCACCCAAAATAGTTGAAAACTTATGTACACAGAAAACCCTGCACACAGCTTTATAGCAGCTTTATTTATAATCGCCCAAATCTGGAAGCAACCAAGATGCTCTTCAACAAGCGAATGAGCAATCCATGATATATCTGTATAAGAGAATATTATTCAGCAATAAAAAGAAGTAAGCTGTCAAGCCTTGAAAAGACTTAAATGAAAGAATCTTAAATACATTTTCTTGGTGGAAGAAACTAGTCTGGATATGATTCTAACAAGATAGCATTTTGGAAAAAGATAAAACAAGGAAATCAAACCAGTCAGTCCTAAAGGAAATCAGTCCTGAATATTCATTGGAAGGGCCGATGCTGAAACTGAAACTCCAATACTTCGGCCACCTGATGAGAACTTATTCATTGAAAAAGACCCTGATGCTGGGAAAGATTGAAGGCAAGAAGAGAAGGGGATGACAGAGAATGAGATGGTTGGATGGCATCACCAACTTGATTCTATTCTGTATGATACCATAATGGTAGGTACATGCATTTATCAAATCTCATAGAACTGTACAACAGAAAGAAAGAACCTTAAACTAAGGTAGTATTCTAAAGGAGATCAGTCCTGGGTGTTCATTGGCAGGACTAATGCTAAAGTTCAAACTCCAATACTTTGGCCACCTCATGGGAAGAGTTGACTCATTGGAAAAGACCCTGATGCTGGGAGGGATTGGGGGCAGGAGGAGAAGGGGACGACAGAGGATGCGATGGCTGGATGGCATCACTGACTCAATGAACATGAGTTTGAGTGAACTCCGGGAGTTGGTGATGGACAGGGAGGCCTGGTGTGCTGCGATTCATGGGGTCACAAAGAGTCAGACATGACTGAGCGACTGAACTGAACTGAACTGAATTGAACTGAAACTAAGGATTTTAGTAAATAATAATGTGTAGTAGTTGTAACAAATGCAACACACAAGTGCACAAAAGTGTTCATGGTAGGGGAATTGATGCTCTGAGATGGTGGCAGGGAGGCGAAGTGTGTATATGGAACCCTGTTCAATTTTCCTGTGAAACTAAAACTGTACTAAAAATGAAATCTATTAGTTTTTTTTTTTTTTAAGTTTGTCATAAGTACTAAGATAATCCATAACTTATTCGTAGCCCATGATGTCATCAGGTAGGGGCTGAGAGACCTTGGAAATGAAACTGAGACCAGCTGGGACCTAGGACTCTGCAATGCTTGCACCTGGACCAACATCTTTTCAAGCAACACAGTACAAAGAAACTCTAAGGGACTAAAAATAACTGCATGCATGCAGCAATATTGGGGCAAATTATCAGCAACAAGACGCAAAATGACCAAAATCCCACCTGCCATTTCTGAGAAGCTGGGAGCAAAAACAGGGCTCTGCGTACATGCCCTGCGCACAGCACCACCAAAAGGGTGAGCAGACTGTGTAAGCCACCCCTCCGGTCTGACCTCTGGACCTGCCCCCCACCTCCCCCAGCTTGAGTGCCGCAAGTCCCAAATAAAGACTTGCTTGAATTTCTTGTCTGGCCTCATCAGTTTCTAACCATGAACCCTGGTTGTTACCAACAACTTCCTTCAAATTCATTAGTATTTCTGCTCAAAGATTTCATTTGATGACTGAATCATCATCATCTTTTTATAGTTTTTGTCACCTGCCAACCAAAGAGTTGCCGTTGTCATTGTGATCAACTTGGCTGTCAGTATACTGTTCAGATGGGCTACCTTATGGAGCAATGGATAAGCCTGCGTTTCCGGAGTCTGTCTGTCTGCCCATCCTCTTGCTGAGCTTATGAGTATGAGTTTCAACAACTAATTCGGAGAACGGTTAGCACTCCCCTTGAAGACTGTTGTGAGGATGAAGTAAGCTAACCTCTGGTTCCTAGTAAGTGTTCAATAAATGTGAGCTACTGTTTTTCTTCTTTATATGTCTTACCAGCACTCACATCAAATAGGAGAAAGATAAAAGATTCCAGCTCAAAGTACTCTGGGGCTGTCAAAGTGTATAAAAGAGAAGCCAAGATAGGATGCTCGAAAGCTGTGGAAACCCTGCCCAGAGAAGGGGAAAAGGAGAAAAATGCAGGTCAAAACAATTTGAAATATTCTCTGCTCTTTATCTGGGTACCCAGTATAGTTCACCCCAAATCCCTTTCATAGTCCCCTTTTGTAAACTTGTCCCTAACTTTGTGCTTTCCTGGGCAAAAAATAGTGACGAAGTCTGAGACTTGACCTCTAACGTTCTCAGTGACCCCTGCCCTGAACCTCCCACTTCTTGAACCAGAACCGAGGAGGAATAAGAACCTCAACACAGTGATTGCTTACTGTGCTGTCTTTTGATGTTTATATTTTGCTCCACATGCCTGGAGCCCATGGCAGGGAGAAATAATCCTTTCAGAAAATAAACAACACTGCTGTCTTACGCTCTGCTTGCTAGAAACTGTAAATAGAACCTAGTTTCTTTACTTTGAAAAGCTCTGAGGAGTTTAACGTACAGACTTTGCTTTTCCTTAAGTCTTAATATCATAGGATTGGAAAGGGACCCAAAGGGACTTTATCCTCACCATGTACCATGGTCCCCTCTGCAGACATGTTGCTGTGTTGGAGACTCGCTTGTGCTCTCAAGGTCCCTGGGGTAGCCCCAGGCACCGTGACACATTGTTAACTGGGGGTGAGCTTCCTGCAGACAGGTTGCTAAGCTCTCTCTTCCATCCTGGCTAGGTGGCCTTTGAAACCAAGCTCTGGTCCTTTCCATTGCATCTTCCCTAAGTAAAGGAAACGAGCTGATCTTGTCAGTCTGTGTTATTTCTCTTACCCATGTTTATTGCTCATAACAATCCTTTCTTCACCCCCTTTCGACCTCTCCCCTCTTTCACTATTGAATTTCAAGCTCATCCTCGAGACATGCACTTTTTGATATTCATGCCACCTCCTTAAACTGTAGCTCAAAAAGGAAGAAAGGCATCTGTTCAAATTGACATTTTCCATCTCAGCTCACTCACTGGAGAGTGACAGGCTGTAATTTGCCAACAGGTTCACACCCAAATGCATAGGTGAGTGCTAACATCATGGGATTTGTCTACCATTGCCATCGCTGGCTCACGCGTGCTGCATGAGAGGCCACGCTTAGTTCAGCAGATACTGCAGTGAAAAACAAGAGAAAAGAAAAAGGCTCTTTACTTCCTTAAGTTTCTTAATGGACCAAACACAGTGATGTTCTTAGGTCTGTTCAGAGGAACAGGTGGATGCATCAAGCCATACATCGGAATGTTACATTGGTCAGGGAAATCTTGCTTTCTTCTACTTATTCATTCTGGTGAAAACACACTTATTGAGGCTGTGAGTAAACTCAGGAGCTGGAAAACCAGGACTAGCTCCTGGCTCCAAAGACAATGAGCAGCCAGCAGTCCAAGACAAGATGTATTAATAGCTGGAAACCTAGCTCCGCTTGCTTCTTCTTCTTGTTGTTCAGCCCCTAAGTTGTGTCCAACTCTCTTCCACCCCATGGACTGCAGTGTGCCAGGCTTCCCTGTCTTTCTCTATCTCCTTGAGTTTGCTCAAACTTATGTCCGTTGTGTTGGTGATGCCATCCAAACACCTCATCCTCTGTCACCTGCTTCTCCTTCTGCCTTCAGTCTTTCCCAGCATCAGGGTCTTTTCCAATGAATCTGTTATTCGCCTCAGGTGACCAGAGTATTGGAGCTTCAGCTTCAGCATCAGTCCTTCCAATGAATATTCAGTGTTGATTTCCTTTAGAATCGACGGGTTTGATCTCCTTGCAGTCCAAGGGACTCTCAAGAGTCTTCTCCAGCACAAATCAAAAACATCAGTTCTTTGGCATTCAGCCTTCTTTCATGGTCCAACACTCACATCCGTACATGACTACCAGAAAAACCATAGCTCTGGCAATATGGCGGAGAAGGCAATGGCACCCCACTCCAGTACTCTTGCCTGGAAAATCCCATGGACAGAGGAGCCTGGTGGGCTACAGTCCATGGGGTTGCTAAGAGTCGGACACGACTGAACAACTTCACTTTCACTTTTCACTTTCATGCACTGGAGAAGGAAATAGCAACCCACTCCAGTGTTCTTGCCTGGAGAATCCCAGGGACGGCAGAACCTGGTGGGCTGCCGTCTATGCGGTCGCACAGAGTCGGGCACGACTGAAGCGACTTAGCAGCTGCAGCAGCAGCTGACTATATGGACCTCTATCAGCAAAGTGACATCTCTGCCTTTTAATATGCTGTCTAGATTTGTCATAGCTTTGCTTTCTGTGGTACTCCCCTATCTGTCAGGGAGCACCCTCAAGCCAGATCTGTGCTCGCTTGCTAATTTGTCAGTTGTCTGGCCGAGAAGGGACCATATTTACTTTGCTTTTTTCCTTTCCCTTCACTTCTGTTTCTTTGCTCTGTATTGCTTCTTGCATCTGTCTTCTTCCACCTGGATTCAATTATTTTCTTGCTAGGTTATAGTGTTTAGAGTTTCTTTCAGCAAGTATTCTCTCTGGTAGTAAATTCCCCTAGTTCTTGTATAGCTTTTAGCAGAGTTTATTTTGTAATTCTTTTGCCCATGATCCCACTTTCAGTAGGAGTTGTCACCCACAGGGGCTGTGCACACACCCATTTGGGAGGAATACCACAGTCTGGTTTCAGAGTTGCCGCTGCCAGAGATTCTGCAGTTCCTGGCTAGCTTTCACGTTTATCTTATATGTCTGTGTGAGGATTTAGAACTCAGGTTTATCATCTGCATCCCATGCACATTCATGGCCCCAACACTTCATCAGTAATTCATTTTCTCTCGGCAACCGGGGAATACGTTCACTTCTGGGCTTCACCGTGGGGCTGGAAGGTAATTTCTCCTACTCGTTTACAGACTTAGCATCTTTCCTGGCCCCCTAATGTATCCAAGGGTCCCCATTCCTGTTCCTTGCAGTGTACAGAGACTGTTCCCTGGACCACAGTTTCTCTGACAGCATCGACATTCCGCTTCAGAGGTACACATCCTCCTCTCCACTGAGCCCCGATGGTCCCTCGCCAGCTTTAGATTACCCGAGGACCACCTTTCTTGGCTTGGACAGCAGATTTTATCTTCTTTATTTGAAATTACTTTATCTAGAAATGTAATGGTTTCAAGTACAGGAAAACAGGGCTTTGCACGATGGTTTTGTTTTACTCTGTTCACCAGGAGACCTGCACTGATTTTCAATGCCTGCCTTCTGTCACCAGCTTTTTGTCACCATTTTTAAGCTTGTGACATCATCCAGGTGTGTGAGGGTAGGCTTTATGGATTCTCTTACCAGTCAGGATGCCAGGTCTCCATATGGATACCACATAGACTGATGGAATTGAGAGAATACTCTGGGTGTTATTTGTTAGAAGAACTGAGATCTGTGTGTGGCCTCTGAGCATATAACTGAGCGTTGACCTTTATGGATCCACCTGGTTCTGTGGGAAGCTACTCAAAAGAAGACAAAAGAAAATGGTGTGAAGATGTTGTGCATGAAGTAGAGTGTCCAGCATCTCTGGGTTGACCACCTCTAACACACTTTATTTCCCCGTTTGAGTGCACTGTTTCCTATAAAATCCATTGCCTCTCTTTCTTTATAAATAAGAAATTGGTTTTGTCATCCTTGTTTTTGGCAACCAGAAGAATGAGTCAGCCTTCTTGGTCCAGAGGAAGAAGAAAACAGTTTCAGGAATCAATATTAGGGATTAATGCCTCAGCAGCCAATCTGAGGAAATATTCTTTTGATTAGAGGTGCCTTGAAAGGTCAATGGGCATAAAGTTACTGCCTTTGCCCTCTGCCAAACTGATTGGTCTATCTGGGATATTGATACAGGAATATTGCTCTGAAAGGACTGGCTAGTTTGGGTAACATAAGGAGATACTCACCACACAAGGCCAAGATGGGTAAGGAAAGAGGTTTCTGAACAGAGGATAGAGCTTGGCAAAGGTTACACCTTTTTTCTCTGCAAGATATCTTGTCTGAAGCACAGGACCAAACAAAATCGTTTTACAGCCCTTTTTCCCTACAGGAGTCTATCGGATCCTTGATTCTTGGAGGAGAAAGGGTTTTGAGAGACACACTTACTGCACTGCACTGACATCCCAGTCTTTCCTCCAGACACCTTCCAGCCTGCAGAGGGAACGGATGTTTACTGAGTACTTAACTCTGCCAGGCAGGAGCTTGATCCTTTCTTGACACATCTGACAGAGTGATCTTTTTAAATGTAGCATCCTATTTTTCTTTTTTCTCCGTTAAAGACTATTCAAGCGGTATTTCCTTTGTGTTCAGAAAAATCTGACTTCTTATCCTGACCATCCAACTTCCTTCCTGACCCACTTGATCTGACTATTGTTTTCTTACATATGCTCACTACATTTCAGTTTCTTTTTTTTTTTGTTTTCCCTTCCCATTAGTGGTAACAACGGAGAAGGCAATGACACCCCACTCCAGTACTCTTGCCTGGAAAATCTCATGGGCGGAGGAGCCTGGTAGGCTACAGTCCATGGGGTTGCGAAGAGTTGGACACGACTGAGCAACTTCACTTTCACTTTTCACTTTCATGCACTGGAGAAGGAAATGGCAACCCACTCCAGTGTTCTTGCCTGGAGAATCCCAGGGACCCGGGAGCCTGGAGGGCTGCCGTCTATAGGGTCACACAGTCGGACACGACTGAAGCGACTTAGCAGCAGCAGTGGTAACAATACCTAGTAGATGTACCTTTTAACAATTTTTAAGTGGACACTTCAACTTTGTTGACTGTAGGCACAATGTCAAACAGCAGATCTCTGGAACTTAGCCATCTTGCATAACTGAAACTTTAACAACACCACATTTCCCCCTTCCCCAAGACGCTGACAATCACTTTCCTGCTCTTTTTTTTTTCTGGCTGTGCTGGGTCTTTGTTGTGGAGTGCAGGCGTTTCTAGTTTTGCAGGCTCTGTAGGTGTGGCTTGCCAGCTTAGTTGCTCCGAGGCACGTGAGATTTAATTCCCTGACCAGGGAGCGATTCCAGCTCCCCTGCATTGGAAGGCACAGTGTTTACCACTGGCCCATCAGGAACTCCCTATTCTGGTCTCTGCTTCTGTGAGTTTGAGTGTTTAAGACATCTCAGGTAAGTAGAATCATGCAGCATTTCTCTTCTATGACTGGCTTATTTCACTTAGCATAATGTCCTCAAGGTTCATCCATGTTGTGGAATGTGGCAGGATTTCCTCCCTTTTGAAGGCTAATATTCCATTGTGAATATATAGTGTGTGTTTCTTGTTCATTCCTTTGTTGATGGACCTTAGGTTGCTTCCGCATCCTGGTTGTGATGCGTCATGCTGCAGTGAACATGGGCATGCTACTGTCTCCTCGAGACCTGATTTCAATTCTTTTGGATAAATGCCTAGAAGTGGATTTGCTGAGCCTATGGTATCCACCACCCCCAACTTTTGTGTGTGTGTGTGTTTTAAGGTGTTTTGTTTTCTGGGCTTCCCCAGTGGCTCAGTGGGAAAGAATCCGCTGCAATGCAGGAGATGCAGGAGATGAGGGTTTGATCCCTGGGTCAGCAAGTTCCCCCGGAGGAGGGCATGGCAACCCACTCTAGTATTCTTGCCTGGACAGTCCCATGGACAGAGGAGCCTGGCGGGTTCAGAGGATTGCATAGGGTCAGACACGACTGAAGAGACTTCACACACATGCATCTGGTTTCCCCCAGTGGCAGACCGTTTTGAATTCCCACCAACAGTGTACAAGGAATCCAATTTTCTCCATTTCCTTACCAACAGGATTTGAATAGACATTTCTCCAAAGAAGATGTAAAAATGACCAACGGGTGTGTGAAAAGGTGCTCAAAATCACTAATCATCAAGGAAATGCAAATCAAAAGCACAATGAGATTTCACCTCACACCTGTTAGGATGGTGGATGGCTGTGATTTTTTTTTTCTTTCTTTCTGTTTCTTGACATTTCTCAACTTGTTCCCACTTTGGGGACTCGTTCCCTCTGTTCCTTTTGTTGGGGACACTTCTCTTGTAAGTCATTATCTGATTGGCTCCTTCTAGCCTTTGGAATCTCAACTCAAACTTCATTTACTCAGAGAAGCTGGCTTATCAGAATAGCCCTTCTTGTCACCAATCGATTCAGCTTGTTTTATTAATATTTTCCTTATGGCTCTCAGCATTAGCTGCAGTTACTTTCTTCATTTATTTGTTTACCATCTTTCTCCCCCACTGTAACATTAGTGCTATTAACAACAGGGGAATTGACTGTCTTATGCATTACTGTATCTCCCATGCTTAGAGTCATTCCCATCATTAGTAAGCATAGTGGTTAAGAATGCGGCCTTATTTATAAAACAGCAGCATAGAAAACAAACTTATGGTTATCAAAGGGGAGTGGGGGGGTGAATAAATTGGGAGTATGGGATTCATGGATACATACTACCATACACAAATGAAATAAATACTTAGTGTATACTGCAGGAAACTATATTCAATATCTTATGATAAATGGTAATGGAAAAGAATACAAATAATATAAATATATACATATATATGTATAACCAAATCCCTTTGCTATAAATCTGAAACTAACACAATATTATAAATCAACTATACTTCAATTAACAAAAAATGACATGGTCTTCACAGCCACCTGTCCTGGGTTCAAATTGTGGACCTGCAGTTCATTGCTGTGGGACCTTTCTTCTATTGCTAAACCTCTCTGCACCTCATTTTTCTCATTTCTAAAACAGTGATAATGATAGTAATTCTTATTTCATAGGGTTATTCTAAAGATCGAAAGAGCTAATACATATGAAGTGCTTTACACATTACCTGGTGCAGAGTAAGCACCCAACAAGTGCTAGTTATCATCCTTGATCGCAACTGTGTTGAATGAAGGAATGAAAAAATTGGGCTTTTTTTTTTCATATAGACTGTATTTCCTTCACATGGCAAATGTGCTTATATCCATTTTATAAGTGATGTTAAGAAAATAACCTGGGGGGACGTCCCTGGTGGTCCAGCGGAATCCACCTTCCAATGCAGGGGATGCGGGGTCGATTCCTGGTCAGGGAAGTAAGATCCCACATCCCATAGGGCTACTGAGCCCGCACACCTCAACTAGAGAAGCCATGTGCCGTAACCTACAGAGCCTACGTGCACTGGAGCCCGTGTGCCATAACTGGAGAGGCCCCCGAGTGCTGCGACTAAGACCTGACACGGCCACAAATAAATAAATATTAAAATAAGAGACAAAGGAGATGACCTGTGTTTTCAGAGCGAGAATGCCATAGAAGTCTACCTGACTGCAAATTTCAGGCGCTCACCTACTGCATCAAGCCCACTTTTCTATTGTTCTCCTGTCCTGCGTTGCCAACTGTCTTCATGTTGTGTCTTAGCCTTGCACCACGATCAATGACCTTGACACCTCAGTTTCCTACACTTCATTATCTGGTGTCAACTGTGTCTTGTCTTTGGCTCAGATGGTAAAGAATCTGCCTGCAATACAGGAGACCTGGGTTCGATCCCTGGGTCGGGAAGATCCCCTGGAGAAAGGAATGGTCCATTCCAGTATTCTTGCCTGGAGAATTCCATGGATAGAGGAGCCTGGTAAGCTACAGTCCATGGGGTTGTAAAGAGTCAGACACGACTGAGCAACTAACAATTTCATGTCACTTGCTGCTGTACAAGCATTTGCCACTCAGGCCTGTTAATCCCGGGCTCTTTTTGAGCACCTGATGACCCTCAACCAGGAGTAACAAAAGGAAATTTCACAGAGAGAAACACCTCCCCCTTGATCCTGACACCATCCCTTGCTATGTAAATTGAAAAAGTGGCAGTGATGCCTCTGGTCTCATTGTCTTGATTGGCTCTATCTTTACACTGAATTTTTCTGCCCAGCAAGGTGGCAAAAATGCCCCTACTGTTTTTGTAAAGCTGTCTTTCAACTCCACTTTCCTTGACTTCTGCATTTGAGATATAGTGGGAAGAATAAAAACAAACATTTCTCAAGGAAGATAAAGGCTTAATGCTTCCTATCAGCTTGTCGACTATGGTACAAGTTTTTAATCCAAGCTGTGTTCTATAATTCATGAACTCCAGTTCTGTCCTCTATGCCAGCCTTGGGTCTGATAGATGTCATGGAAATTCAGACTTGAACTTCAGACTTTTCTGGAAGTTCTTGAGATAAACTTTGCGAATGTTTCACCATTTTCCCATGCAGAGCCCTTACATGCTCCAAACTTTGGTCTACTCATTGTGCGATTCAGCACCTTGAACTTGGCATATAGTAGATACTGAATACATAAACTCTAATTGGGAACAGTGTTGACCATTCTCTTACAACTAAATTCTAGCCATTTGCAGATTTTAAATGAAGTGGTCCACAACACCGAATTCTTCCTGAATGCGTTATCAGGATATGAATTATGGATTAGCGCCTCCATCGTTTGTTCCACTCATCAGTCCATCTATAGCATTGGTGGTATGGTGGTGAGCATAGCTGCCTTCCATTATTCAATCAACAAATACTCACTGAGAACGTGCTATACACCACGCCCTGTGGTGGGCTCTAGAGGTACAACCAGTGAACAAAATATATTCGCAAGAGGAGATCAGGGTCTAGTGAGAAAACTGGTCAACAGGCAATTCTAATACAGAATGACACATCTAGAGTGTGAACCATGTATAAAGTAGTGCTGGCAAGCGTAGGGGCTCCCAGGACTGTGCCTGAACCACTGGGGGTTCATGACCCCTATTTACATCCTTAACATCTTCTTGGGACAAAGACGAGAAACCCAAACATCCTTGGGGTCCTCATCTTTACTTGTTTTTAATGTACTTATTTTTAATTGAAGGATAACTGCTTTACAATATCGTGTTGTTTTTTGCCATCCATCAACAAGAATCAGCCATGGATATACATACATCCCGTCCCTCTTGAACCTCCCTCATCCTTTTTAGAGAATAAAAAATTTTTCAGACTCCCCCCAGAATGCTTTGCCAGGCCTGGCTCAGTTGTTCCCACAGATTCCTAGTTTGTTCTTCTTGTGTGTTTCAGCTCTTGGCTCCTCCCCACCCTTGGGCTGAGGTCTCTGAAGGAGCGGCAAGGAAACTCAGGATGATGATTAAGGGACACTGACGCCATCCATTCACCGGCAAAGTCTTTGTCACATGCTTTCTGTGGTCAGGCTGGCTGTAGAGCAGTCCCCTGTGTTTTGCTCATGCGCCTCATTGGTGAATGGCCAAGGTTTGACTTTTCTGAGTTACTGAGCAGGCTCACTGAGCAGCCTGGTACTGCTCAAATAAGTGAGAGGAAAAATGAACCACGATTCATTTCTATAGATTCTAAAGTGTGTCTGGATGTGCTCTGAGGGAAGGTGGAGGGAGCAAACAGAAGTCCAGGAGGGAGGGAGGGCAGAGGGACTTGAAGCTGTGAATGTAGCCACAGGGTTCCCCAGGTAGGAGGTGAGCAAAGAAGGAGTTCCTAGAAGGAGAGATGCTCAGTGACCCCAGGAAAGAAGGGCAGGCTGGGAGCACTGCCAAGGGAGCTGGGTAAGGACATCAAAGCACTCAGAGGTGACAGACAGACAGCTGGAGGCAGATCTTGGAACAGAAGTAACAGGATTTTTTAAAAAAAGAAAGTAGCAATAAGTCATGCTCAAAGGAAAAAAGTAAATGAGAAAGCAGCAGCTGTGGGAAAGAGATCTTGGGACCATTCTTGCGATTCTCATTCTTTCTGTCGGAGACTCATGGACCAAGAGATGGCAGCTGTAAGTGAGTCAGGCCCAAGAGTGCTTCTTTGTAATTCCACCAGGGAAACTGTGTCAGAGCTCCACGCAGACCCACGAGGCCAGCTGACCAGCCAGGCGTCTCAGCCGCGGCCCCGCGGCAGCACCCTCCACCTCCCTGTCACTTCACTTCCTCTTCACTGCCTTGCCTTCCACACGGACTTGGACTCCTGCTTCCCGGTCTCCCCCCGCCCCCCAAGCCCTGCCTTCACTGAGCTGGGTTC
Organism: Bos javanicus; assembly: GCF_032452875.1. NCBI lineage: Eukaryota > Metazoa > Chordata > Mammalia > Artiodactyla > Bovidae > Bos > Bos javanicus. The sequence goes on from NC_083892.1 coordinate 23,992,831, forward strand.
AGCCAGCCAGCTAGAATATACTATGGACCAGGGGTCTGACTGTTCCAGCAGCTTCAGAGGTCTTTGCGTGTTATGTGAGAAAATGGCATTTCCACAGGGAAAAGGCCTATAATTTTGATAAGATTATCAAAGAGTTGCAGGATCCTCAATTCCCCTAGAAAGAACCAGTTGCTGTCCTAGGCCTCCATCTCTAACCCCTCTCCTTCAGTGACATCCACTTTCACCGTGGACTAGCCCAGCATCAACCCCATTGGCCCTACCTCTGAAACCATCACCTCTGACCTCCCTGCCCACAACTTTTTGTCCAAATAGCTTCTTCACTTCTTTATGCCAATTCTGCTTCACCAGCAGGTTGAAAGCTCCTAAGCCTCTCCTCTCTCTCTTCTCCTGGTCTGGCTTCCTACCTCATTCAGTCTGGACCCCGAGGGCAGTCACTTCACCTCCTCCCCCAGCATCCTCACTGCCCTGTATTATCCTTTATGCAGACCTACAAATGCCCCTGAAAATACAGGATGGTGCCCCCACTCCCTAGTTCATAGAGTAAAATTTCACCCAGGCCCCCAGAGCATCTCAACACTATTCTTGTAGACCTGGGCCATCTCATCTTCTTATTTATCTTGGGAAAATCCTCCAAGATTTAGCCACTTGTCCTCAAATCCCCTTCCATGGTCCTCTAGCCATCCCTTTCTCGAGGAATGGCTTTGCCTTTTACAAGAAAAGATAGGTTTATAGGCATCAATTCTCTCAACTTCCTGCTCACTATGCTAATTGAGGCCTTCCTTTGACAGGTAAGAAACCGAGGATCAGAGGAGAAAAATGTTCTCCGACATATAGCCATAGCTAGCTAATGGCTTTGAGAATGTTCAACTTTCTCAAGCTGTCTAGAAATACTTCATTCTCTCTGTTTATTATGTTATTGTTATTAGTAGTAGTATTATTAATATAGTGGTAGTGGTAAGTAGTCTTTGTTATTTATTAAACCAACCCGTATTTATTGAGTAACTCCTATGAACCATGCCATAGAGTGTGGACACACTGCATAATAAAGCAGGGCGGCATGACTGGTGTGTTCATACAGGTGTATGGCTCAGAACAGGCAATGCATGCACCACATGCCTACACATGCTCTAACATGCTTGCATGCAAATACATACGCAGATGCACATGCCTGCAGAGGCACAGGCCAGCTGCAGACGTGGCTCCATGCACAGATGTGCGCGCACACGCGGCCGCGCCCTGCTTTCCTCCAGATTTAACAGCTGCCGCCCGGTCTTTCAAACACTTCCGTCGCCGACCGGCGCACACCGCCTGTGAACTGAGAAGCACAATGAACTGTGCTTACCAGGCCCATTAGTTCATCAGGCGCTCACTTAAGACGGTCACGCCACATTATAGCAAATGGCTTCTGGGCGCTGGGGAAGGGCTCGATTTATTTTCTGAGAATTACCATCAGCCCAGATGGGAGGCTGCTGAGAGGCCGCATCCGTGGGCCTTTGGTCAGTGTCTCTGCCCTGTGCAGCTGCAAAATTAGTGGGGTTTATTTATGAGCCAGTTAGCCTTTCACCGGGTGCCAACTTGGCCCCTGGGATAATGAGATGGGTCTTTAGGGACCATCAGTCTCTCCCTCACAGCTGAGGGTGGCTCTGAGGAGCCCGGCCTTAAGTAGCTGGTGATGGAGTGGAGATGGGCTTCTGACTTCAACACACCCATTTGTTTTCCCAGGAGCTGAAATGCCCAGCCGCCTTTCCCTTCTTACCCCTAGCAGAGACCCTCCTCCTCGACTGACTATTTGCAGGTTGAGCAAGGCTCTGTCTCAGACGGCTGAGGAGTTGGCGAATCAGCTCTGCTGGGCATCCTTAGGCAAGTGATCCAGGCTTTCTGAGCCCCCGTTTTCTCTCTTGGAAAATGAAGCCATACATTTGATGCATTTGACACTAACCGGGGACCTTTTCTGTGCCCAGAACTGTGCTAGTTTCCAGGCTTGGGAAGCAGGTCGGGGGGCAGAAGCAGGTGAAGTCTCTGTTTTCAAGAACACTGTTAACAAAACAAAACAAAACCAAATGTTAACAACAACAAAAACTCAGTAGCTCTCCTGAACGCATAAGTCAGGCTAGGAAGCAGGCTCACGTGACAAAGGGCCATGTGTTGGTCCAGGGGCTTCAAGAGAGGGAAAACTGGCCAGGGTCTGCAGGTGAGCGGGTGTTTATCACGGAGGGCAGGGGGAGGGGGCGAATGTGCCAGGGAGAGGGAGCAGCTTGTGCAAAGGCTGGTGACTGGAAGGCGCTAGTGTCAAAGTAAAGGAAAGACAGGCAGGGGGCCAGCCCACCGAGAGGGATCTGGGAAGGCTGGGTCCTCCAGGAGTTTGTACCAAGGACCTTGTTCAGGATTTGGTCTTTATCTTAGGCAAAATCTAAAGCTATCAAAGGCTGTAAGCAGAGGAAAAACTCACTCCCATTTGCACTTTGAAGCGATCCCTCTGGCTATAGCTGGGGTACTAAACTGGAGGGGAGAGGATGCTGAGAGACTGGGTCAAAAGCAACTTGTGTGGAAATGATGGAAGCATGCCCTAGGATGGGAGCAGAGGACAACGTGAGAGGGGGTTGTTACATGATTCGCTGAACAGAATCTGGGCAGTGGGGAGAGGAAGCCATCAGTGGCGACTCCGACATGTCCTGTTCAGAACCCCCGGAGCCACTTCAAGATGAAATGAACTCGTGTGGTGAGTGTCCGGCACACCATAGGTGCCCAGTAAATGCCAGTTCTCGTCCCTCTGTGTTCACAAGCTCTCTGCCATTTGATTCCCACTGATTCTTTTGCAGACCTGGAGAACTGGGACTCTAATCCCTTTTACCTTCTAGAATGTTCTAACAGTATTATTATTTTGGCCACACTGTAGGACTTGTGGGATCTTAGTTCTCCAACCAGGGGTTGAACCTGGGCCATGGCAGTGAACGCTCCATGTCCTAACCACTGGACCAGCAGTGAATTCCATTCCCCAAAACTTACCATTTTCTAATTCAGCAATGGCATGGCAGCAGGTGGCTTTAGCTTGGTGGACCTGCCAGGGAGAAGCCAGGTGCAGCTCGCTGCTGGGAGCAGTTCTGCTAGGAGGCTCCTTGGAGGGCTGTTCCTTGTCCTGATGTGTCTGCCCAGGAGAGCTGCTACTTCCTCAAGAAGGAAAGGGAACCTGGCAGGTAGGTGAGGGAAGCCAACAGAAAACAGAATAATAGAGTGGAAAAAATCATGGAATTTGTGGACAGAGGTAACTGACCCCTCCCACTCTGGGCTTTTATGATCATGAGTGAATCACTTAACCCCCTGTAGACCTCAGTTTTCTCATCTATAAAATGGGGTTAGTGATAGTTCCTACATTGGAGTTCCATTGTGAGAGTAAATGAGATTCTCTGGTGGGAGAAACAGTTTATAAAATACAATACAACAGGGAAATCGTCCATGTGTAAGTGGGCTGGTAGGGTGGCTCTGAATTCAGTCCATTTTGGGAACAAACCCAAATTCTACCACTTCTGTGTGATGGAGCAGGGAGGTGAGTCAGTAATTTCTCTGTATCTTACTTTCCTTGTCTACAAATATGCATTGTAGGATGTCACTAACAGAAGTGTTGTCAGAATTAAAAGGGAAAATGGTCTAGGTCTCTGACCTTATGAAAGTTATATTTCTAGAGAAATAGAGAGAGACAGAGAGGAATAAACATAAAAGTCCAAAGTCATTTTACAGAGTGATGTGTGCTCTGAAGAAAGTGAAACAGAGTTTGGAGAGAGAGTGACTGCCTTGGATGAGGTGTTCACAGGGTGTAGGGAGGGGCTCCCTGTGACCATGTAGCCCAGACCTGAATGGTAAGCAAAGACAATGACTTGATAATCTGGGGAGATGATTCTAGGTCCTAGCTGCTCACTGGCATCACCTGGGGATCACCTCCAGCCCAGCTGAAATGCGGGCCTTGAGGAGTAAGCCTTGAACACATGCATTGTTTAATGCCCCTAGTGACTGATACATAAGGAAGGCTGGAAATGACTGAACAGATAAAATATGCAAGATGGTATAGCGAAGATGTATTTCCCAACATCTGGTAGCATCTTGTATTTGTCTTTTCGGCTTGTTGAGGCAAAATACCATGTCCTTGGGGATTTAATCAGTAGAAATTGATTTTCTCACAGTTCCGGAGGCTGGATGTCTAAGAGCAAAGTGCTGGCAGATTTGCTGCCTCTTGAGGCCTCTCTCCTTGGCTTGCAGAGGGCAACCTTCTCATGGTGTCTCTACATGCTCTTCCCTTAGTCTGTGTTGTCTGCTTCCCGTAGGATCTCTGCTGCTGCTCTTAAGTCACTTCAGTCATGTCCAACTCTGTGCAACCCCATAGATGGCAGCCCACCATGCTCCTCTGTCCCTGGGATTCTCCAGGCAAGAATACTGGAGTGGGTTGCCATTTCCTTCTCCAATGCATGCATGCATGCTAAGTCTCTTCAGTCATGTCCAACTCTGTGTGACCCCAGGGACAGCAGCCCACCAGGCTCCTCTGTCACACAGGATTCTCTAGGCAAGAATACTGGAGTGGGTTGCCATTTCCTTCTCATTTCACCTTAATTATCTACGTAACAGTCCTGTCTTCAAATAGTCACATTTGAGGAATGGGGATTAGGACTTCATCATGTCAGTTGGGGCTGTGAGGTGCTCAGTTGTGTACAATTCTTTGCAGCCCCATGGACTATAGCCTGCCAGACTCCTCTGTCCATAGAATTCTCCAGGCAAGAATACTGGAGTGGATTGCCATTTCCTTCTCCAGGGCATCTTCCAACCCAGGGATCAAATCTGTGTCTCTTGGATCTCCTGCATTGCCAGGTGGGTTCTTCACCACTCATGTCCGATTCTTCACGACCCCAAGGGCTGCAGCATGCCAGGCCTCTCTGTCCCTCACCATCTCCTGGAGTTTGCCCAAGTTTATGTCCATTGCATCAGTGATGCCATCCAGCCATTCCATCCTCTGTCCCTCTCTTCTCCTTCTGCCTTCAATCTCTCCCAGCATTAAGATCTTTTCCAATGAGTTGGCTGTTCACAGCTGGTGACCAAAGTACTGGAGCTTCTCTTTCAGCATCAGTCCTTCTAATGAGTACTCAGGTTTGATTTCCTTTAAGATTGACAGGTTTGATCTGCTTGCTGTCCAAGGGACTCTCAAGAGTCTTCTCCAGCATCATTATTTGAAAGCATCAATTCTTCGGTGCTCTGCTTGTTTATGGTCCAGCTCTCACAACCATACATAACTACTGGAAAGACCATAGACTTTGTATACAGACCTTTGTAAGCAAAGTGATGTCTTTGTTTTTTAACACATTGTCTAGATTTGTCATAGCTTTCCTGTTAAGAAGCAATTGCCTTCTAATTTTATGGCTGCAGTCACCACCCGCTGTGATTTTAGAACCCAAGAAGAGGAAATCTGTCACTGCTTCCACCTTTTCCCCCATCTATTTGCATGAAGTGATGGACCAGATGCCATGATCTTAGTTTTTTTTGTTTTTTTTTTTTTTAATATTTACTTTTAAGCTGGCTTTTTCACTCTCCTCCTTCACCCTCGTCAAGAAGTTCTTTAGTTCCTCTTTGCTTTCTGCCATTCGACTGGTACCATCCACATGTCTGAGGTTATTGATGTTTCTCCCGGCAATCTTGATTCCAGCTTGTAACTCGTCGAGCCTGGCATTTCACATGATGTGCTCTGGGTATAAGTTACATAAACAGAGTGACAACAAGTGGCCTTGTCGCACTCCTTTCTCAATCCTGAGCCAGTCAGTTGTGGCACGTCAGGTTCTAACTTGAACCTGTTGCTTGTTGACCTGGATACAGGTTCTCAGGATACAGGTAAGATGGTCTGGTATTCCCATCTCTTTAAGAGTTTTCCACAGTTTGTTATGATCCACACAGCCAAGGCTTTAGTGTAGTCGATGAAAAAGCCATAGATGTTTTTCTGGCATTCCCCTGCTTTCTCTATGATCCAGTGAATGCTGGCAATCTGACCTCTGATTTGTCTACCTTTTCTAAACCCAGCTTGGATATCTGGAATTTCTCAGTTCGTGTGACATTGCAGCCTAGCATGCAGAATTTTGAGCATAACCTTACTAGCAAGAGAGATGAGTGCAATTGTTGGTGGTTAGAACATTCCTTAGTATTGCCCTTCTTGGGGATTGGGATAAGGATTGGCCTTTTCCAGTCCTGTGGCCACTGCTAGGTTTTTCTAACTTGCTGACATACTGAGTGCAGCACTTTGATAGCATCATCTTTCAGGATTTTAAATAGCTCTGCTGGAATTCCATCACCTCCACTAGCTTTACTGACAGCAGAGCCTCCTAAGGTCCACTTGACTTCACACTCCAGGATGTCTGGCACTCACCAGACCTAATAGAAACAGAAAAGATAGAGAAGAAATGGAAAGAATACACTGGGGGAGGGGAGTATGATTCAGGCTACAATACATCTAATGGATGCAAGTTTCTTTCTTGACCCTACGCTTCCTATTGACTTTTTTTCCTATTGACTTTCTGGTCTCCCTGTTGTAACACTCTACACTCCCCTCTGTGTGGTCCTGAGCACACTCTTCACTATCGAATCATTGGTTTCTAGGAGATTGAGCTAAAAAGCTCCCAAATAAGGGCCTTGTTTAGAGCCCTTGTTTCCCAGGTAGGGGCTGAGTGGTTAAAAGAGAAAGAAATTTGCTCAATTCCTTACAGAAAAATGGCCCAGAAGTAGGTCAACACTCCAGTGCTGTTGCAGTCACTAGTTCTCTCCTCTCACCTTACACCCCAGCTCTGCTACTAAATTGTGTGACTTTGGGAAAGTTGGGCCATGACCTTGAATGATGCCTCTGACAAAAGGATGGTCGTGAGCAGTGCATGCCATAATGAGAAGGCTTCCCACAGTAACTGGCACACAGTGTGTTTACTATTAAAATCCCTGCCATCATCAGTATTGTGCCTTGCAGTGGGTCCTTAAGCCATTCCTGGAGGAAGGACAGAGGTCCAGGTTTCTTTTTTATTATCTCTTTATTTTTGGCTGCAGTGAGTATTGGTTGCTGCGTGCAGGCGTCCTCAAGTTGTGACAAGCGAGGGCCACTCTCTAGTTGCAGTGCGCGGGCTTCTTACTGCAGGGACTTCTTCTGTTGCAGGACCCAGGCTCTAGGGCGCACAGGCTTTGGTGGTTGCAGCACTCGGGCTCAGCAGTTGTAGCACACAGGCTTTAGTTGCCCCACGGCATACACAGTCTTCACAGACCAGGGATTGAACCTGTGATCCCTGCAATTGGCAGGTGGACTTTTAACCACTACACTACCAGGGAAGCCCCTCATTTCTTAAGGTCTCCAAGCCTGGTGCCCACTGTTGTGTGAGAATCCAGCTCTGGGTTGCAGAAAGGGTATGTTTAGGAGAGGATGAGCAAGGCAGAGGGGACAAGACATTAGGTGACCTCTTAGCTGCTACCTTCCCAGGGACAATGACCTTCACACTCCTTTACAAATTCTGCCTCTTGGCTATTGCCAGAACCCAGTTTGAACCACGGGTCATTATCATGTGAGATTTACACAGGAACCGGTGGGGTTCTCCTTGACCTCTTGGCTGACCTGCACTCTCCAAGACAGGTGGGAGGGGAAAGTTTCTGTAGCTCAGCGAGGCTGTGACATCAGGATTCAGCCATGTCTGCAGGACCCCTTCCTTCCTGAAGCTCTGGGAGCTTAATTATCAGGTCAGCAGGGAAAGGAGCTTACCTTGTTCAAAAGCCCCGGGAAGAGAAGATGACCTGCCTTTGTAAGCTTTTCTAATAAGATCTTTGGAGGGGAACTTCTGCCAAGCAGTGAACTCATACATGATGGCTGGGATTTTCAGGGATGAAGATGAAGAGTTAAGACACAGGATTTTCCAAAAATCACACTTTTAAGATGAAAAAGAAATGAAACCTAACTTGCAAAGCAGGAGAAAATAAATGCATCTTTGTGTGTAGACCCTCTCTAAGTCCCTCCCAAGAATTGTCACTGATATTCTACCCCCTACCCCCACCCTTGGAGGTTGTATTGTAATTTCTGAGCCAGTTCTGAACAAAGACAAGAAGTCCAGTCATAGCCTCAATACAAAGAACTTGGTTTGAGCGAGGATTGTGCTGGAGAACTATGATTTAATCTGAAAGAGGTGGCACCGATGAATCTCAGTATTCCCTTCGTTTCCCACCAAGCCCAGTATCAATTGGATTTAGAGCTCAAATTACAAAGCTACTACCCCAAACCTCTCTCTGATTCTGCCAACTCCCTTTTTCCTAAAGGGTTTTATGTAATATATCTTCCACTCTCAGAATCAGACTTCTGTGGGCTACAAATAACAGAAAACTCAACAATGTGGCTTGAACCACAAAGATGTTTATTTTACTCTTAAATCCCAGTCCAGAGGTGAACAGTACTAAGGATAATTCCATACCTCAGACATACCACCCAAGACTGGAGCGTTTAATCTTTCTTCTCCACCCTCTTTGGCAATTGGGTTTGCATCTTTATGAGTGTTTCCTTGTGGTTATGAAATGGCTGTCACTGCTCCAGCCATTGCCTCTTCACACAAGAGCATCGAAGGAGGAAACAAGGAGATGGGTAGCAGTAACAGAGTGTTCTCCCCAAAGTCCCCATCTCCTTTAACTTTAAATTTTTCACTGATATTTAACTGAAATCAACGAACAGTACATAAAACAAGAGTGTGCATTGGATGACTTTTCACGTAGTAAATCCAGACATGAGACACAGCACACAAACCATGATACAAAGTATCACCAGCATCTATAAGTACCCTTGGCTACTTTCCAATCTCAGCTGGTACCCGAGCTAAATCACTAATCTGACCTCAAACTCCATAGATGAGGTTTGAGGTTTGCCTCCCTTTAAAATCTTCATATAAATGGAATCCTGCAGTGTGTCCTTTCAGGCAGCTGTTTTCTTTTGCTATGACAAATTCATCTGCTTAGTTGAGAGCATATTTTGCTCACTGCCATTGCTGCATGGTGTTTCATTGCATAAATATATGAGAACATATTTATTCTGTTGTTTATAGTTATCTGAGTTGCTTCCAAGTTGTGTAGATCATGGATACTGCTGCTATGCCTCCCCACGTGGGTATTTTAGTGCCTATGTGTAAAATGCACGTGTGTTGGAATAACCTGAGAGTGGAGTAGCAGGGTAATAGGGATCTCCTTTGTCTTCCCATGGAAGAACGTCTCTCCCACAAGCCTCAGCAGCATCTCTGTTTCATTCAATTGGCTCATTACAGACTTGCCCTGAAACAATCCACCAGCCACAGATCACTCTGACTGGCTTAGAGATTTGATGCATTCCCTGGTGCTCAGGACTTTGCTACTTGATCACAGTGAGGCTTCTTGAAACCAAAAAGAAACAGGACTGATGTCAAGTGGGAACCATCACACTCTGCCACCTTCCCTTCATTATTCCCTCAGGTTCTTCTATGAATTGTGAATCTGTCTGAAGTCATATGGGTGTCACTGTCCTGGAATCTTTCCATTTACTTCACCTTGCCTGGAAGTGTGTTCTTTTTCCTATCACCATCTACCTGCCTCCCTCACCCAGGTTCTATCTCTGATTGTGTATTTTTCTGGAGCCATAACTGAGCTCTTCTTTGGCAGGAAGGCCTGAAGATGCTATACGGGAAAAATAATAAATATAGACTAACATCCTTTCACATGGGCGATGTCTCAAGTTGCCAGTCTGCATTTCTATCTCATCAGTCCCTCTTCCGTTACTGAATTTTCTAGGAGCATCTCTTTCGAGATCTCAGTGGGGAAGATTTTTTTTTAAGAACCGCAATTCTCTCTTGATATCATCAGACTGAAAATTCCGAACAATCTACGGCTGATTCTAGGGCAGTTTTGAGTAGGTTAGCAGGGGATTTCCCCAGAGTTGGAATTCAGAGTAGTATTTTAGGAGAATCTTAACACTGCAATAAGGATGGATTGACATTGCATCAATTTCTATTCTCATTACAATAAAGGAATCAGTGTGGTATTAGAATTTTACTGCCTGCAATGTTTGGTGAATTACAGGGAGGTCTAATACAATTTCCCACACTATATTCTGTTTAGACTGGCAGGTTTCTCTGGGTGTTTCTCAATAGACAGATAAAGCACTAGACAGGGGATTAGCTCTCTTGGAAGCTAAGAGAGGAGGTGATAGGGGATGTCGGTAGCTTGTGGGGATGGATTCTGATGGAGGCGCCCAGAGGGAGTGAAGCATTTACAGCATACAGAACACCAAAGACCCAGAGCATATTACAGGGTATGGCCCCACCCTGTGGAGAAACTCCCCATGGGCACCCAGGACAGTAACAGCTAGAAAAGAAAGACTAATGGATTGCCTCCTGGGACGACATCACAAGGAGAAATAAATCACACCGAATGCCTCTCTGAGGGAATCAGTCATCTTTTTTCTGCTGGAGAAAAACTTCAGATTCAGATTTAACACTCATATATCGGACAGCAGCATCTCCAAGCCCTCTCTCGCTCACGCTTGTGCTCAGTTGCTCAGTCGTGCCTGACTTTGCGACCCCATGGACTGTAACCCACCAGGTTCCCTTGGTCCATGGAATTTCCCAGGCAAGAATGCTGGAGCAGGTTGCCGTTTCCTACTCCAGGGGATCTTTCAGGCCCACGGATCGAACCCACAAATCTTATGTACCCATGTTGGCAGGCAGGTTTTTTACCACTGCACTAACTTGGAAGCCCCTAAGCCCTCTCAGCACTCATTAAATCATCCCAGACTCCCACAGTTCTGTTGGATAAACTATCATCATTATCCTCCCTGTACTCAGCATTGTTTTAGAGAAGGTTTCCTGGAAACAGGCTCTGAGATGGAAAATTGCAGGCAGAAGGTTTACTTGGGGTTACTCTCTGGAGACATACCTGAGTGAAAGTGGAGATGGCGGGATTGGGTGGAAAAGGAAACTGACCTGCCACGTGGCTGCAGCTGATGACTCCTACACTCCCACAGGGAACTCAGGAATGGGATGTCCTTCAGAGTTATCCCTAACTGACACAAGGGAGCTGCTCCTTTGTGTCTGCACATCAGTCACTCATGGGCTGGGATCACCCCAGAGAAGGGGCATCATCTTGGCAAGGAAGTCAGATCCCTGGTGCAGAGGGCTGAGCCATTGACAGCCAATATTCCCAGCACCTGGTGAAAGAGTGCTAGCTCCAAATAGTATTTAGCAAAACATCACACTAGTCATCTGTGGGTCATCATCTCAATGATTTAGCATTGAATGAATCAGTTCAATGATTATCAATGATCATTATCATCATTATTATTTAGCAGAAGAGGCTCAGTAGAATTAAGCAACTTACCTAACTGGTAACTGGACTTTCAGTTCCTCTGGTTCCTAGCTCAGTGCTCTTTCTCTTGCCTGTCCACTTCCTTAGCCTCTCTTCACTTCTCTCAGGAATGCAAATAAGGATGAAGGATGAAAGAATGATGAGGAATGGGTGACTCTCAATCAAGGAAATAGATACTCTGGTAGAAGGGGTCTAAGAAGACCTTCCCTTCAGTGAACACCGGTGAGCACTTGCATGTGCCAGGCATTATTCTGGTCCCTTTTATCATGGATTTCTTATTCTAGTCAAATAAGTTTATGTTCCTGAGATTTTAGAAATCCATGATAGAGAAAATCAAGAGTAGCTGAGATTGACTGAATGGATGTGAGGACTCCTTTGAGAAAATAAGAAAGGTCCTTATTGTCTATACTAATTGGTGCTGTATTTATTTGGCTACAAATAACAGAAAACCCAACTGATAATAAGAAAGCTTATTCTTCTTCTTCTTTTTTTTTTTTTTTTGAAGCAGAGACATTACTTTGCCAACAAAGGTTCGTCTAGTCAAGGCTATGGTTTTTCCAGTGGTCATGTATGGATGTGAGAGTTGGACTGTGAAGAAGGCTGAGCACCAAAGAATTGATGCTTTTGAACTGTGGTGTTGGAGAAGACTCTTGAGAGTCCCTTGGACTGCAAGGAGATCCACCCAGTCCATTCTGAAGGAGATCAGCCCTGGGATTTCTTTGGAAGGAATGATGCTAAAGCTGAAACTCCAGTACTTTGGCCACCTCATGTGAAGAGTTGACTCATTGGAAAAGACTCTGATGCTGGGAGGGATTGGGGGCAGGAGAAGGGGACGACAGAGGATGAGATGGTTGGATGGCATCACTGACTTGATGGACATGAATCTGGGTGAACTCCAGGAGTTGGTGATGGACAGGGAGGCCTGGCGTGCTGCGATTCATGGGGTCGCAAAGAGTTGGACATGACTGAATGACTGAACTGAGCTGAACTGAATGTGTATTTTACTGAACGTAAAAGAATATTGAAGAATGGAAAACTACCTTACAAGGTAGGCAGGCAGCTAGACAGAAATTCCTACACCATAGTGGATGACAGACAGACTTCTCTTCTCTCACTTCCACTCCAGACTGGAGTTTGGTTTCAACTGATGAGGGAAGAGTGATGTTAGCAGATGAAGTCAAGCCAGCCATCCAGTTAGTCCGTGGCATGTAGGTCCCCTTAAGGGCAGAGGATATGTTCTTTCATCAGAAACACAATGGCAATCATAGCTGAAAGTAATGAGATTTAGGCCTGTGTACTTCGGCCACCTGATGTGAAGGGCTGACTCATTTGAAAAGACCCTGATGCTGGGAAAGATTGAGGGCAGGAGAAGGGGATGCCAGAGGATGAGATGGTTGGATGGCATCACTGACTCAATGGATATGAATTTGGGTAAACTCCAAGAGTTGGTGATGGATAGGGAGGCCTGGTGTGCTGTGGTTCATGGGGTTGCAAAGAGTCAGATACGACTGAGTGACTGAACCGAACAGGTTTTACATATTGTCCCATCCTCTTAAGATAAAGACTCATTTCATGGTGATTTCCTGAGTTATGTGTCTACATGTAAAACACAGCCCTTGATCATCAACATGAATCAGTTTCCAGATTTGTGTACAGGATCCTTTTCATCAAATGGAAGATAAAATATTTATACATATCCCTGAAAAAGAAGCTTCCATTCAGTTCTCTTACTTTCATATTTTAGAAAAATATTTAATGTCATCAGTCCAGTTCAGTTGCTCGGTTGTGTCCGACTCTTTGAGACCCCATGGACTGATTTAATGTCGCAGGTAATATTTATATTAGGTTGAGTGAAAAATAAATACAGAATATATGTGGTATGATCCCAAGTTGTAAAGCTGGAGAAAAATAGACTAGAGTGTTAACAATTATGATCATTTTGGGGTTATGGGAGGAAGGGTGAATTTTACTTTTGCACTGACACTGCACTTCAGTTCCAACCCTGAGTAGTGATTAAGACTATGCCAAGGCTTAGATTTAATGTCTTAGTTCCACCACTTATTTAGATGAGTTACATAACCTCTATGAGCCTCTTTTTCCTTGCATGTAAAATCCAGACTTCTTTAATCTGCTTCTGCCACAGCGCAGTGGAGCATACCCACATAGGACTTCTGTGTACTTTTCCAGACTGTGTAGAAAATCATGCCCACAAAAAGACAGAAGAGATTCTTAGGGGGCTGACAGATGTGTGATGAAGATTCCACTAATTCTGGTCTCAGCAGATAGAAGAGAACATTAGAGGCCTGGAGATACCAGTTAAACTTCTTAGAAAATGCTCTGTATCTTTTCTGTCCAGCACATCAAAAAGTGTACAAGGAGATGGCAACTTACTAGACTACAGCCCACGGAAGTGGGCCCTCAGAGAGTCAACTCAGGCATTTATCAGCTGCCCACTGGACATGTTCACCTTAACATAGAGAAGGGCCTGTCCTTCTTTTAAGCCACTAGATCTTTCCATAAGTTAAGTATACAGAATGATTTGGCATATAGCTGTGCTAGTCTGTTCAGGCTGCCATAACAAAATACCATAGACTGGCATCCCTAGACAACAGAAATTTGGTTTTGCACAGATCTGGAGGGTAGAAATCCTAGGTCAAGATGCCTGTCCATTTGACTCCTGTCAAGAGCTCTGTTTCTAGAACAACAATATCATATATTAACACATATATATGGAATCTAGAAAAAATCGTACTGATTAATGTACTTGCAAGACAGGAATAGAGACACAACATAGAGAACAGTCTAATGGACACAGTGGGGGAAGGAGAGAGTGGGACGAACTGAGAGAGTAGCATTGTGATATATACACTACCATGTGTAAATAGTGTGGGAAGTTTGTAAAATAGCTAGTGCGAAGTTGCCATATAGCACAGGGAGCTCAACCTGGTGTTCTGTGATGACCTAGAAGAGTGGGATGGAGTGGGGGGAGGGAGGCTTACGAGGAAGGGGATGTATGTATACATACGGCCAATTCATGGTGTCACACAGCAGAAACCAGCACAACATTATAAAGCAAGTATCCTCCAAATAAAAATAAGTAAAAACATAATTTTTAAAAGATCTCTCTGTTTTATAGATGGTTACCTGCTTGCTGTGTCCTCACATGATAGAGAGAGAAAAAAAGGAGAGAGGGGGACTTCCCTGGTGGTCCAGTGTCTAAGACTCCTCACTCCCAATGCAGGGGACCTGGGTTTGATCCCTGGTCCCAGAACTAGATCCCATATGCCACAACTAGGGTGGGCCTGCTGCAGAAGATCCCGCATGTCACATCGAAGACTGAAGATCCTGTGTGCCACAACTGAGACCTGGCACAGCCAAAGAAATAAATGAATGTTTTTAAAAAGAAAGTGAAGGAAAGAGAGAGCAGGTGCTCTAGCATCTGAAACTATCATAAGAATCTTCAACGTATGAAGTGGGGGGAGGGGCACACAATTCAATCCATAGCAGTGACCTTAATCATCTGTAGGTCTTATTTTTCTCCAAAGAGAAATATTTCAAGAGATATCCTTAGAAGTGATCCAGCCCCATATTTAAGCATCTGTGCTTTCTAACTCAATAACCCAACTGGATGTCCATAATATTCCTTATCAGTGCCCCAGGGGTTCCAGAGAGCTTTCACTAGGCCACCCTCATCATCAGCTAAGAATCCCAGATTCCACCAACAGGGAGCCAGCTCTGGTTGTGTATGACTGCTGTCTTTAGATCAGAGGAGAGAGAATTCCCATCTTAATGTTTTCAAAGGCAAGGAGTAGTCACACAGTCAGGTCATGAACCATGGGCAGTAATCCATTATCATCATGCTTAACTGTCATATCATCAGATCACCAGCGGGCATTTTGGAGTCCATTATTATTTTATGGTCAGACGGGAGACTTCCTAAGACCCTTATGATAGTTTCAAAGACTTGGAAGGCTGATTCTTTGTGAAATAAAGCTGTGCTGATCAGTAACTTCACTGCTTTCTGAAACTCAAAGTCTCCCAGAAGATGCTTTACCTATTATGGCATTGGACAGCACTTGGCCACTTGGCCATCACTGACAGCAAAGAAGTCTGGGAGTGCATCTGGCTTTCCAGGATAAGAAGTGGGTTCTGCCAGCAAAATCAGCTGAGAATGGCTCTTGGGTATTCTACCAACATGTGACTGTGACTCTGAACAGCCCAGATGAAGAGGAAGATGTCAGAGGCAGGACAGGGTAGGGTTGGGCATGAGGTGAATGACTCAGTCAATAAGGTTAGGATTTGGGATGGATTTCATTCTTATCAGGGAAATGCAGCAGGAAACGCAGAGGACCAGAACAAAGGCCACGGACAGGGTGCTACAGTTTGTTTCTTATATAGATGCCCAGGGGTTAGGGTCATGCTTCATGCCCCTCCCAGAAGAACAAGTTACAGCACTGGTTGAAGACCTTGTAAGGAATCTGGTTCAGCAGCATTGTTTGGTTGAGGGGGCGGGGAGCGTGGGGATGAGCTTCTTAAAAGATAACATACTTTCAAGGTGAAAAGACAGCCTTCAGAATGGGAGAAAATAATAGCAAATGAACCAACTGACAAAGAATTAATCTCAAAAATATACAAGCAACTCCTGCAGCTCAATTTCAGAAAAATAAATGACCCAATCAAAAAATGGGCCAAAGAACTAAACAGACATTTCTCCAAAGAAGACATACAGACGGCTAACAAACACATGAAAAGATGCTCAACATCACTCATTATCAGAGAAATGCAAATCAAAACCACAATGAGGTACCATTTCACACCAGTCAGAATGGCTGCAATCCAAAAGTCTACAAGCAATAAATGCTGCAGAGGGTGTGGGGAAAAGGGAACCCTCTTACACTGTTGGTGGGAATGCAAACTAGTACAGCCACTATGGAGAACAGTGTGGAGATTCCTTAAAAAACTGGAAATAGAACTGCCATACGAACCAACAATCCCACTGCTGGGCATACACACAGAGGAAACCAGAATTGAAAGAGACACGTGTACCCCAATGTTCATCGCAGCACTGTTTATAATAGCCAGGACATGAAAGCAACCTAGATGTCCATCAGCAGATGAATGGATAAGAAAGCTGTGGTACATATACACAGTGGAGTATTACTCAGCCATTAAAAAGAATACATTTGAATCAGTTCTAATGAGGTGGATGAAACTGGAGCCTATTATACAGAGTGAAGTAAGCCAGAAAGAAAAACACCAATGCAGTATAATAACACATATATATGGAATTTAGAAAGATGGTAAAGATAACCCTGTATGCAAGACAGCAAAAGAGACACAGATGTATAGAACAGTCTTTTGGACTCTGGGGGAGAGGGCGAGGGTGGGATGATCTGGGAGAATGGCATTGAAACATGTATAAGATCATATAAGAAATGAATCACCAGTCCAGGTTCGATGCAGGATACAGGATGCTCGGGGCTGGTGCACTGGGATGACCCAGAGGGATGGGATGAGGAGGGAGGTGGGAGGGGGTTTCAGGATGGGGAACACATGTACACCCGTGGCAGATTTATATCAATGTATGGCAAAACCAATACAGTATTGTAAAGTAATTAGCCTCCAATTAAAATAAATAAATTTATATTAAAAAAAAGATAACATACTTTGACCTCTTTGTCTATGTGTTCCATGGTCTTGCTTGAACAGTTTTCTCCAGTGACTGTTCACCATAGCCATAACAGTTCTATGTATTATCTGTAGTGACTTTTTTTTAACTTAAAAGTTTCATTTTACATTGGACTATAATTGATGTGGGCGTCCTCTTTTCCTCAGTGGTAAAGAATTCACCTGCAATGCAGGAGATGCAGGAGACTGGGTTTGAGCCCTGGGTCAGGAAGACACCCTGGATGAGGTCAGGGTGGAAACCCTGGAAACCCACGGAAGTATCCTTGCCTGGAGAATCCCATGGAATGAGGAGCCTGGTGGGCTACAGTCCATAGGGTTGCAAAGAGGTGGACACGACTGAAGCGACTGAGCCGGCACGTACATTGTTGATTTACAGTGTTGCATTAATTTCAGGTTATAGCAAAGTGATTCAGTTGTACATACACATATATCTAATCTTTTTCAGATTCTTTTCCCATTTAGGTTATTATAGAACATTGAGCAGAGTTCCCTATGCTATACAGTAGGTCCTTGTTGCTTATCTATTTTAAATATAATAGTATGTATATGTCAACTCCAATATATTCCTCCATGCTACCTTTCCCATTTGGCAGCCATAAGTTTGTTTTCCATGTCTGTGAGTCTATTTCTGTTTTGTAAATAAGTTTATTTGTATTTTTTTTTTTAGATTCTGCATGTAAGTGACATATTGTCTTTCTCTGTCTGAGCTACTTCACTCAGTATGACAATCTCTAGGTCCATCCATGTTGGTACAAATGGCATTATCTCATTCTTTTTTATGGCTGAGTACTATTTCATTTTATATATATGCCACATCTTCTTTATCCATTTTTCTCTCAATGGACATTTCAGTTGCTTCCATATCTTAACTATTACAAACAGCATTGCCATGAACATTGGGGTGAATGTATCCTTTCAAACCATAGTTTTCTCCAGATATATGCCCAGGAGTGGGATTACTGGATCATATGATCACTCATGAAATATGGTAACTCATATGATAAGCCATGAAATCAGAAGACCATTTCTTCTTGGCAGGAAAGCTATGACAAACCTAGACAGTGTGTTGAAAAGCAGAGGCATTGCTCTGCAGACAAAAGATATGTGTAGTCAAGGCTGTGGTCTTCCCAGTGGTCATGTACGGTTGCGAGAGCTGGACTGTAAAGAAAGCAGAGCACTAAAGAATTGATGCCTTTGAACTCTGGTGCTGAGAAGATTCCTGAAAGTCCCTTGGACAGCAAGGAGATCAAATCAGTCAATCTTAAGGGAAATCAACCCTGGAATACACATTGGAGGGACTGATGCTGAAGCTGAAGCTCCAGTATTTTGGTCACCTGATGAGAACAGCTGACTTATTGGAAAAGTCCCTGATGCTGGGAAAGATTGAGGGCAGAAGGAGAAGAGGGCGTCAGAGGATGAGATGGCTGGACGGCATCACCAATGCAATGGACATGAACTTGGGCAGCCTTCGGGAGTTGGTGAGGGCCTGGTGTGCTGCAGTCCATGGGGTCACAAAGAGTAGGACACGACTGAGTAACTGAACAACAACAACAGTGATAACTCTATTTTTAGTTTTTAAAGTAACCTCCATCTGTACCCCATCGTGGCTGTGTGTGTGTGTGCTAAGTTGCTTCAGTCATGTCAGGCTCTTTGTGACCCTATGGACTGTAGCCTGCCATGGTCCTCCGTCCATGGGATTCTTCAGGCATGAGTTGCCATGCCCTCCTCCAGGGGATCTTCCTGACCCAGGGATTGAACCTGCGTCTCTTGTAGCCTGCATTGGCAGGCAGATTCTTTACCACTAGTGTTACCTGAGAAGACCCCAGAGGCTATATTTAAAAACTCTGCTTTTAGAAAATGTACTGAGAGGTAATGACTCATTATCACCCAATTCTCCTTAAAGCTATGCTTCCCCAACCCAACCACATCCCACTTTACTCCCCTTCTAAGAAGAGTAGACATTGACCAGATCTGGGATGAGGACAAGGTATAAATTGCCAATAAATTTCAATTCCCCTTAGAAGTGAGAAAGTAGCTTTGTATTTGTCCCATGAGTGCAAGTGTAATGATGAGGAAATAACTCTAGCTTCTGGCTACTAAGCATCACTTTTGTACTTGGAAAGTGATTTTTAACTCTTGGCAATGCACTGGAATTACCTGGGATATTTTATTTTAAAATTCTTATTGGAGTATAATTGATTTATAGTGTTAGTTTCAGTGTACAGCATAGGGAGTCAGTTAACATAAACATATATTCATTCTTTTTCAGATTCTTTTCCCATATAGGTTATTACAGAATATTAAGTAGAGTTCCCTTTGCTATATAGTAGGTATTTATTATCCATTTTATATATAGTAGTGTGTGTATGTCAATCCCAAATTCCTAATTTATCCCTCCCCTGGTGGAATATTTTAAAAGAATAGAAGAGTCATACTCAAATTAGAATCTCTAGAGTGGTTCCAGACATCAATAAATTTTTGGAAGGTTCTCAGTGATTCTGGTGTTCAGAGAGGTTTGAGACTCACTGTTCTAGACAGTGTTTCTAAGACTTTATATACATGATCATTTTTAAATCTTACAGTGACCTGTTAAAGGAAAGTACCAATGTATCTCCATTCAGAGATGATGAACTGGGATCCAGAGAGATTAGGCAATCAGCTAGGGCTTTGCAGGTGGCGCTAGTGGTAAAGAATCTGCCTGCCATTGCAGGAGACATAAGAGATATGGATTCAATCCCTGGGTCAGGAAAATCCTCTGGAAGAGGACATGGCAACCCACTGTAGTATTCTTGCCTGGAAGATCCCATGGACAGTGGGGCCTGGTGAGCTACAGTTCTTAGGGTCACAAAGAGTCGGACACGACTAAAGTGACTTAGCAAGCGTAGGGGCCACAGAGTTCAGTGCTGAAACTCAAAGCCCGACTCTGTCTGGCTCCTGCACCCTACTCCATACCCCTTCACCAGTCTGCATCTACAGAAACAGGTTGCTCTGTCTGACAGCTGGGGTGAGGATGCAGCCAGCTTCGGCTGACAACACCCAAGATTGCTCCCAACTGGTGTTCCCCTGGCTTTGTCTGGGGAAACCTAATTGCTGCAATTGTGTTATAAAATCATCACTTTACCCACGCAAATGGGCCAGAGCGACCAGTTGTCTATTCCTGTGGTTGTCCCAGATTATTAAATGAGCAGCTGCCTCCAAATATGTTTGCAGCCGCCTAATTCAATGGCTGCGTGTACTTGCATATTCATGGCTCCCAACCCACAGCCCAGGCTTGCAGGACTCCTCCAACGGGACTCTAAAAGTTAATTTATCTTGACAGTTTAAATAAACACACTTCTCTTGGCTTTAGTGACTCCTCCAAATTTCAGTGGGTTCTATGACAGAAAGCGAAGTCAGGGATGGAGGTGGGAGAGAGGCTCTCTGGTCTGGATCTCAAGGGCAAGTGTAGCAGAAGGAATAAACCATTGAGAGGGTGTGGAGAGAACCCCCAAAGGGTCTGGCACATGCATTCCAAACTCCACTTTGCTGATTTCAAGTGTTGAGACCTTAGACAAGCTATTTGATTGATTTAAACCCCATCTATAAAACGGGAATAACCAACTCATACCACAGGGTCATGGCTTCCCTGGTGGCTCAGCAGTAAAAAAAAAAAAAAAAAAAAATCTATCTGCCAATGCAGGCAATACAGGTTCGATCCCTGGGTGGAAAGATCCCTTGGAGGAGGAAATGGCAACCCACTCCAGTATTCTTGTCTGGAAATTCCATGGACAGAGGAGCCTGGCGGGCCACAGTCTATGAGATCGCAATAGAGTTGAACATGACTTAGTGACCAAACTCCAAAACAACAAAGCAGTGTTATAGAGAGAAGTTGATGAAACAAAGCAATGTCCATCATTCTTATTTTGCCTTCATGTACTTGCACCTCTAGGGTGAAGGGTTCCCTAATTTTCTCACTTTATATTGACCTTATTCTATTCTTAACTTGAATATCACTCATCCATGACCTTATGAAGCACCTCCTGAAAATCTCACCAACATTGTCTTTCCTAACACACATTAAAATAGTAGATAACTTTAGAGACTGATTGATCCCTCCATACACTACTTCAGTGGTACTCGTACTGCACTTGAGGGAAATCTGCATGGAAGAGGATATGGCCATAGCTGAGCACAGCACACAGGAGATAGTTGAGACTTACTTGTCTCATCCTCTTCTTTCCTCAATGTGAGGCTCACAGATGATGAAGATCTTAACATGGAAGAATTAATTGAAGGTCCCTGCCAAGTGCCCAGTGTGGGGGCCAAGGGCCAACTCAGCCACCAGAAGGGAACAGAGTCAGCTTTTCTGTTGGCAAAGGCTGACCACAACTGTGCCTCTCGCCCCTGGATGGAACAGCCATATGTCAACAGCATGGACTCCAGCCAGGCTGCTTGAGCTCAAGTCTCAGCTGTGCCAGGTATTAGCAAAGCCACCGTCAGCAGATATCTAACGCTCTGGGCCTCAGTGTCTCCATCTGCAAGATGGAGAGAAAGTTAGTTACATCATAGGGTAAGGATGAGAACATGTGTACACCTTCAAACGGTGCCTGGTAGAGAGCAAGTACACATTAAAAGGTTATTAGGACTTAAAGATATTTTTTAAATGCACAAGAGTGCACTTCAGTTTGTAGTCCATCTTGCCTTCCCTCTCCCTTGCTTCCTTCCTTGTTCCCTCTCTCCCTGTCTTCTTTCCTTCCTTCCTTCCCTTTCTTCTTTCCTTTCTTCCTTCTCTGCTTTCGTTTCTTTCTTTTCTTCCATCCTTTCCTCTCTCCTCCCCTCTTCCTCTCCCTAACCCCCTCTCTTCTCCTCTCTGTGCTTTCCTTCCCTCTGTCTCCCTTATTTCCTCCTCCTTCCCTGGATCCTGCCTTCTTCCCCCCCACACAGCAGTCCTCCTATCCCTCAGACACTTGTTCAAACTCTTCTATACATGATACATCTTAATATTCCCATTTCATATATGAAACTGAAGAGGCTGCAGCTTGGAGAAAATAAATGACTTGCCCAGGTTCACATGACCAGTGTATGCCTGAGCCTGCATCTTTTCCCTGAATTGCACAGTAAAAATAATACAATCGTGGGGAAATTAAGATGGTTCCTCTGTGTGCCACCTAATGCATTGCATGTACCTCCAACACATACATCACTCTTGGAGATATTCTGAAACTGTGTCCATTAAGGGACAAGCTTTGCCTTTTGAATTAGAATCTCTTCTTGTATCTGAAGTGCTTGTGAGAGCACAGACTGTAACAGGAGCGTGTCTTCTGGGGCCAGACTGCCTGGGTTTACCTCTGGCTCTTCCTCTTTTCAGCCAAGAGATGCTAGGTTCATCCTTCCACATTCCTGATCCTCAGTCTTTGTATCTGGAAGATGGGGTTGTGAGGAATAAATGAGGCGGCACAGGAGAAGTGCTAGGGCCAGACCTGCTTAACACCAATAAATATTAATTATTATCACTGGGGCTTCCCCGATGGCTCAGCGGGTAAAGAATCCTTCTGCAATGCAGGAGACACAGGAGACACAGATTTAGGAAGATACCTGGGTCAGGAAGATCCCCTGGAGGAGGAAATGGCAACCCATTCCAGTATTCTTGCCTGGAAAATTCTATGGACGGAGAAGACTGGTGGGCTGCAGTCCATGAGGACGCAGAGTCGGACACAACTGAACATGTGGCATGTCATTATTCTGAGTATTATAAGAAAGTGCAAAGCAGCTGTTCAAATGCAGGGTGATGTTTAGAGCAGTAGTGGGATCCAGGCATTCCCCTCCATCAAAGAAATCTGTCTGACTTCAAATCCACCTGCCACCTGTGGGCTGTGTGGCCTTGAGTAGGTTCTTAACCTCTCTGAGCCTCAGTTTTCTTATCTAGAAAAGGAGACTAATAGTATCTGCCTCAGGCTGGTTGTGAGGATTAAATAAAGTAACACAAGAGAAGCACGTAGGGCAGAGTCTGACACATGGTACATAGAAAATAGTCGTAAAGGTGGACTATTTTTATTATGCTGAGTTCCGCTTAATTAGTTCCATTGCATGGATGACAGTTTGGGGGAGGGATGCACATTACCTATCTTTTTTTCTTTTTT
The DNA here is from genome assembly GCF_032452875.1 of Bos javanicus. Lineage (NCBI taxonomy): Eukaryota > Metazoa > Chordata > Mammalia > Artiodactyla > Bovidae > Bos > Bos javanicus. The sequence goes on from NC_083892.1 coordinate 24,016,005, forward strand.
AATCAGCAGCCTTATACTTACTTACTTATTACCTGGTGCTCCTTCTCTCTTTAGTAAACACACCTGGGGATGCTCCAGATGTTTGAAGCTGGCAGGATCATCACCCCCCCTCAATCGGCAGCATCACCAGCTGAGCTCTCTGCTGGGGACTGCATTGCTCCACAGACCACAGGGAATGGGGAAGGGGGGTGGTCTGAGCTGGACTGGAGGAGAGCAAAGAATCACCACTGAGTGTCTGCCTTCCTTCTGTTTTTCCCCCGGGAGAATCATAAATCACCTCCCTTTACTGGTTCATCAGGCTCCCGTGGAAATTACTTTCACGGCCTGTATTTGAAATCCTGTATCTGTGTGGTTTAAGCTGGGAATTTTTTTTCCACTCTGATAAATAGGGCACTTTAATAACATTCACAGCTCGACACAGAATTAGGGGAAAATACACCGGGCTCTCCAGGTGTCGGGTTCCTGACACTCTGAGATGGGATGTTGTCACAGTTCTTTCCTGGAGAGTGACTCAGGTGTATGTAGGAAGAAGTCTGTGTTTCTGTTCCAGCAGCGTCTGGGATAGCAGAACCGAGTGCTGAGTGTCAGGAAACAGAACTCCTGGAGGAAGGAAGGAACGGAAAGCAAGGAGGTAGGCAGGGTAAGGACCGAGGCTACCCCTATGTGGGCTCCTCCTGGAAGGTGTGCGACCCCACAGGAGACAGCCCGGACCCAGCGTCGTCCTTGAAGCTCTTCCTGCTTCATGCCGTCCATCTGTCTTTGCTGCCAGAGATAAGAGTGATGCAATGTTCCTCGGTCCTGTTCACCCTGACTTTCACTCTTTTTTTGTGAGTTTTGCTTTCTGACGTCTGCAGAGGTCTTTGACATTAACATGCATGAGTTGGCTCCTGCTCTGTGCTAGGTTCTGGGGGAATAGAGAGATGAATGAGACACAGTCACTGCCCTTGAAGATCTTGCAAACCAGCAGGAAGACAGAGTTCAGCAATAATGGTGGGTGCAGGCTGAGAGCCCACCTGGATCCTGGCACGGGGCTGAGCCTCACTCATTTATTGACTAATTGTTACTTGAATGCCAAGTGTAGGCCAAGACCTTTTTTTGTTTGTTTGTTTCCAGGGCCTGGAATAAATTAGTGAACCATGGTCCCCTACCTTCATGGGGTTTAGGTACTCCGTGGTGGTGTTGAGGACAGACAAATAAGAAATAGACAACAAAGCATGTAATAAGTTCTGGAGGTAATAACTTGATAAAATGCAGAGTAAGGGGAAAGTGACATTTTATAGTGAGTAGCTCGGAGAAAGTCTCCCCAAATAATGAATGAAAGAGAACTGAGTAATGAGGTTAGCTGGGGGAAGAAGCTTCCAAACTGGGGACACAGCAAGTGTAAAGGCCCTGGGGCACGTTTGCATGGTCCAAGGAACACAGTCAGGAGGCTGAAGCAGAGAGAGGAAGGGGGTGGGAAATGAGACCTGAGAAGTCTTATGAACCCAGGGAAGGGCTTGGGATTTAATTCCTATGACAAAAAGAAAAAAAAAATGTTGGAAGATTTCAAATCAGAGGGGTCACATTAAGTTTTCAAAGAATTACGGTAGCTGCAGAGAGGGGAATGAACTGCAAGGATCGGGAAGTACAGAGAACTAGATAGGAGGTCTGGAGGGTCAGGCACTAGTCTTACTATCTCAAAGGCAGAAAAACTGAGGCTTGAAGCTAAAATTCATCTATGGTTTCAACTCTGTGCCTGTATGCATGCTACATCGTTTCAGTAATGTCTGACTTGTGTGACATGACCCTATGGACTGTAGCCCTCCAGGCTCTTCTGTCCATGGAATTCTCCAGGCAAGACTACTGCAGCAGGTTGCCATGCCCTACTCCAGGGGATCTTCCTGACCCAGGGATCGAACCTGTGTCTCCTGAGGTTCGATTCTTTACTGCTGAGCCACCAAGGAAGCCCAGTTTCAACCCTAGTAAGTGGGAAAATGAGAGGACAAAGCCAGGATGTTCTGATGCCCAGAATCTCTTCCACTAACACCTGTGATCTATTATCTCCTTGATAACCAGAGTCAAAACCAGAATGTGATCTTTATTGAACATGGCTCAAATATTTCCACCTGGAGGTTCAGAGAGGGAGCAAACCACTGCTGGTGGGTGACTTCACACTCAGGACAGGTTTCAAAGTGGAAGAGACAGTGTGTTGGCTCTTGAAGGAAAGGATGCACTTAGTTGGATAGAGAGAGAAGAGGACACCTGCTTGATAAGAAAGATAATGCAACCAAAGGCCTGGGAATGATAAAGGAAGAAATGACATGGTTCAGGAGGTAAAACTATCGGGAATCTCTCTAAGAGGTGTTCCAGGAGACTTAACAGGTAGCTAGAACCAAACAGATGTAAAATGCTAAGCTGGAGAATTGTTGATTAGGAGTCATTGAATATCTTCAGCCTCCAAGTGGTGGAAAGAAGTTGATTCATTACAGAAGTGAGCCTTGGGGATCTTGAGAGTCTCACCAGAGAGTTGCGTTTCCATCACTCTGTCTCATCAAAGACCCACCAGGACAGGGCTAGAACATACCCAGTGTGGATTCCAAATGAACTTGGGAGTTTGGGACCAAGGTGGTATCATTAGTCGAAACAGGGAAGATAGATGAAAGAGATTGTTATATATAGAAGGATAAGGTGCTTGGTTTTAGACATAAAAGTTAGAGGAATTCAGTTTACCAGCACTGACAGCATATGCAGTTGAGTAGGTCCAGTTCTTGGCACTTTTAATGATTGACACATTAAATACTCGTAATCATAGGAGGGAGGTTTTCTATTATTATTATTGTTTTACAGACGTGCAAAGGTTAAACAACCTCCCTGATGTCACACAGCTAGTGAACATCAGAGCCTGGATTTGAACCTGGGCAGTTTGGCTCCAGAGCCCATTCTTCAGACAACCAGGTTATAACATCATCCTGGTGAATGTCAATGACCAAACCAAAGATCTACAAATGACTGAGCCTCCCATATTGCTTGATCTTGACGAAAGAAAATGACTCTCATTGTCCCCCAGACTTCCAATCATAGGGGCATGCTGAGGCATCTGAATTTACCTAGATCTAGTCAAGGCTATGGTTTTTCCAGTGGTCATGTATGGATGTGAGAGTTGGACTGTGAAGAAAGCTGAGCACCAAAGAATTGATACTTTTGAACTATGGTGTTGGAGAAGACTCTTTAGAGTCCCTTGGACTGCGAGGAGATCCAGCCAGTCCATTCTAAAGGAGATCAGCCCTGGGTGTTCTTTGGAAGGAATGATGCTAAAGCTGAAACTCCAGTACTTTGGCCACCTCATGCGAAGAGTTGACTCATTGGGAAAGACTCTGATGCGGGGAGGGATTGGGGGCAGAAGAAGAAGGGGATGACAGAGGATGAGATGGCTGGATGACATCACCAACTCAATGGACATGAGTCTGAGTGACCTCTGGGAGTTGGTGGTGGACAGGGAAGCCTGGTGTGCTGCGGTTCATGGGGTCGCAAAGAGTTGGACAAGACTGAGCGACTGAACTGAACTGAACTGATCTGATGTATGGCTAATAACCAGTAAACCTGGGGCACCTCCCAGCCCCCCCACCTGCCATGTTCCACCATTATCATGAGCACCAATCGTTGCATCTGGCTCACCATCCCATTACTAGTGCCTATAAAAAACATCCTGGAATGTAATTACTGCTCAATAAATATCTGTTGAGAGGAAACGAAAGAAGGAAGAAGGACAGAAAGGACCAGATAGAGAGAGAATACACTAGTTCTGTGTGTTGAGGAGGAATAATATATATTTTTTTAATGTGGACCATTTTTAAAGGCTTTATTAAATTTGCTACAATGTCCCTTCTTTTTTATGTTTTTAGATTATTTTGGCCCTGAGGCATGTGGGATTTTAGTTTCTTGACCAAGGATCGTTCCTGCACCCCTTACACTGGAAAGGTGTAAGGTGAAGGTGAAGTCTGAACCACTGGAGCCCCAGCGAAGTCCCTTTATGAGTATTTTTAATAACCCAACATCCTGAAGACAATTTTTTAGAAGCCTATTCTGTCCCTCTTTGAGTTAGCAAAAAAAATCACGCACACACACACACACACACACACACACACACACACTATTTGGTTAGCCTGTCAGACTTGCCATAGCCTTGGATTGGGCAGCTGGCAGGTCATAGGCTCAAGAACTTGATCCACGTTTGAGTACAATAGACTCAGAACTACTCGTTCAAATCATCTTCTCACAAATGAGGAGACTGGGGCCCAGCTGAGGCCCAGAGACAGAAGGTGACCTGGCTTTTACCCAGCAAGTGAGGTGTTAGTCTCTCAGTCATGTCCAAGTCTTTGGGACCCCGTGGACTATAGCCCGCCAGGCTCTTCTGTCCATGGGATTCTTTAGGCAAGAATTTTGGAGTGGGTAGCCATTCCCTTCTCCGGGGGATCTTCCCGACCCAGGGATAGAAACTAGATCTCCCGCATTGCAGGCAGATTCTTTACAGTTTGAGCCATCATCCAGGAAGGGAGGGGCAGAGCTGCAGGTAGGACCCAGGTTTCCTAACTCCCAGGCTTTTTTTTTTTTTTTCACATGATGGAGAGGATCAGGAGAAAAATCTTTCCCCTTTGCCCCTCTTCAGCCACCTCTGATCTTCCTGTGTACCTTACTCTCAGGAGTCAGAAAGGCACAGTGTCCAGCAGCCCTCAGAGACATCTCAGCCATCAAATCAGGACAGGGGAAGCCCTTGGCTGAGGCAGGGGCAGGGGAGGCTGGGGCCAGATGGCTGCTCACGATTCAGAAGTTGACATCCGCTCAGCCGCTTGCATGCTGCACTAAATCTCCACGTGAATGGACTGAAAATCACCCAGTTACTTTTCAGGAACAGCGGTTTAATAAGATTAGGTGGAGTTGAGAAGTTACATCTGAGGTATTGATACGAAAAGCTGAACATGCAGCTGAGAATTAGTGATGGAATTCTGAAATCAGCAAGGACCCAGAGTCCAAGCCCCTGGCTTTGGCCAGGTCAAGGCCAAATGTACTTCACTTGGAAGAAAAGCCAGTTGCCCTTCATATAGAAGACCTTGTCATCCTTGGAGACTAGTTATAGAATCACACCATTATTTATATTAGGAAGTGGTACTGGGTGTCATATCTTGTCTGTTAAGCTCTGAGTCCAAAAGTGTTTAGTGTGACTTGAATTTGAATCAAAGAGTGTCATAATATGAATATATTATGTCAGATGGAAGTTCATTAACCTGGGCTAATGAAAGGAGAAAACGGTGAGGATTTGTGTATGATCACAGCTGAGAACAGCACCCAGCTATGACATGGCCCAGTAGGGCATCCCAGGACTAAGGTTAACTCTGACTTCATCAGGTATTGGCATTTATGGATGTGCAGAAAGACTATGGGACAGCTCCCGGGAGACAGAAATCTAAGTGGCAATAGAAACACCTTATGTGAGTGGGATCTTGGTGAGAAAGGAACTGAAAGAATTCTCAAGTAGCTAAAGCATAGTGAGACTGAGGGATAGGGGTCTAAAGGACATCAAATAAGTGGGCAGAAGATAGATCTTTCCGAACCTTGAATTAAATAAAGAGTTTGAATTATATGCTAAGGACAAGGGGTAGTCGTTAGAGAGTTTTAGACAGCAAGTGAGTTGAATCAGTTTATATATCTTTTAAAGATTACTCTGGCTATAATTGGAAACTAGATTGCAAGAAGGGTGACAAATAATGGAAGCAGGTGACCATGTGGAAGGACATTGTAATAGTGCAAGATGGAGATGATATTAGCTTTTATGCCGGGGTCCAGCCCCAGCTGATCCAGGGTATTCGAAGCGGGGATGGCGTCGGCAAGGATCAGGATACAGTAGCTTCAATTAGATATTAATTAAAGATGTAAAGAGTAATAGAATGAGGATAGCTCAGTAGGAAAATTCAGTGGAGAAAAGAGGCTGAGTAGCTTGGTTTACGCGGGAGACCAATAAAACTTCAAGACAAGAAGCTTGCACCACTTACATAGGCCGCAGGCGTCCTTCCGTTCTCCCGAAGGAGAGGAGACACTGAGGCCTCCCCGGTCGGATCTTAGAAGCCCAGGCATAATTAGTAAGCATGGCGGATTCCGAGCTCCAGATGGAGACTCAGCCAGAATAAGAGAGAGAGCGACATGGGGAGACCAGTATTTTGAGAAACTGATCCCAATTCTTTATTTTCCATGGTCTACTTTTATACACTGAGATGTTATGCAAAAGTCACGCGGGGTCAGCAGTCCTGACTTTTATCAAAGTCAGGTGCTTCATACAAATGTATACAGAGGTCTTAGGGGTGTTACATCATCTTCTGGCCAGGGGGCCTGCTGACAATTTATGACCCTCTCCTTGTGACAGCGGTCAGTCAACCAGGACACTTATTTCTCCAGGAGTGATTATTCTTAAAACAGACGCCACCCAAATAAAGTTACATTCCTATAGGGTGAGGGTGTAGTGGGTTTTAGTTAAGGAAAGAATTTACTTAGCCTGAGGTCTAACGTGATTAATATCAAAGGTTAATACTTATTTCTTCTATATATTCATTAATGTGTGTAAGGGCAGGGGATATGGAGACTTAGCAACAAACATTGGCTCAACAAATGAAAAACCCTTCACCAATACAATTTCTAATCAGCCCATTATACTTATACTAATAGTTTTCTAACTTTTCTAAGGAACCTGTTTTTAGAAGGTTTAAAGCATCTCGTGCCTCTCATGGTTGGGAGGCTGTGAGCAATCACATGTGGCTGGACAAGCCTGTCAGGCAGGCTAGAGAACCTTCAGAGGAGTTTGTAGGTTAACACACTCTTGTCTCGCCCAGGAGTTTTTATTAACTGGAGCTCTAAGTTAACTCCTTCTCCAAAAGAGGTGGTGGGGGACAGCCCCCCGTAAAGTCAGAGGTGTAGGTGGGAGCACAAAGTAGTAAAGTAGGCAGGCTCTGGTTATGGGGGTAGATGCTCGAGGATTTCCTGGGGGACTCCTGAGGCTCAATCCCGCCTTTGTGTATGTCGAGCCTCCTTCCTCATGACCTTTGCCACGGGTGGAGTGCCTCACTCTGGCCCCCAACACTTTTACCAGGATGATGGATGTGGAGATGGAAAGAGGTGGATGGATGGATGGATGGATGGATGGATGGGTAGATGGATAGATGGGTGGACGGTTGACTGGATGGTTGGATAGATGGGTGGATGGGTAGATGAATAGATGGTTGGATGGATGTATAGAGAGATGGATAATTCAATGACAAAGCATGCACAGTTTAGGCCCTTTGTCCTTGATTTCTTGCTGTTTGAACTCAGAGAGGATTAATTGGTTTTCTGTAAGAAGATCATTGACTATTTAAGCTTTTCTTAGTCAATACCAAACAAGTTTAAAAAAAAGATAAAAAATAGGCCATTGGTGAATATAAAAAATAATTTCTGTGCTACCCTCAAGTTGTAGAAGAGACTGGAGTCCTTAAAGGAGAACAGCTGGCCTATGGACACACAGCCAGAAGAGACTGGGAGCTAAACTAGGGTCCCACTCTGCTGATCTCAGTTGCAGAGGTCCTTGCATCACTGCAGGTGGCTGTTGCCATGCTGCTGTGCATCCTTTCTCGCTAAGGAGAGACACCAGGACCATCTGTTACTGCCATTAATCATGGTGACACCATTCAAAGAAGCTGATGAAAGCCACCACCGTGCATGGTGCATCAAGGGAAGAGCTATACTGAGGAAAGAATTCACTGATGCGCCACTCAGGAGCAAAGTGGGGCAGGGATGTGAAGGCTGCTGTTGCACAGATGCTTGAGTAAATACCCACGAGCAGGAGGAAGATAAGAGAGGGGCGTGTCTAAATACATGAACGTCTACATCTAGAGACAGAGTGAAACCAAGGCATCCAGAATGAGAATTCCAAGGGAGGCTGTTTCAGGGGTCTGTGTATATCTAAGGTACTGGAAGGAGACAGGAGACTGGAGGTTAGAAAGCAAATGAATAAGTGAAAGAGACTGAGGTGCTCCCTATGGGCAGAGGGGGCCTATGAGCGGGTGTGGTACATTTGTGGGTATGTTTGTGTGCATGCAGGTGGGTGTGCACCAGCTGTTGTGTGCATGTATGTTTATTTGTGTATCTGTGTAGGAGAGAAACATTTGAGAGCTGTCTCTGAAAATTCTCCTTTCAGAGGTACCTATGCACTTAAAGCAAAGAGGGATGGAGACACGATTTCTGGTTTTGGGACTTTAGGTCCACGTGGGCATGCCGTGGTTGCTGGGGCTAGTGAGGAGGGAGGAATCAGGATGGAAGAAGAGTCAGAAAGAGAAAGTGAGTCCAAGAGAGACAGAGAGTCAGAGAGGTAGAGAGAGGCGGCGGGGGAGTACCGCCCAGCACAGAGGCTGCCTGCAGCTTTTAGTCCCCCCATCACCCCAGGGGATCTGTGCTCTCCTGGCAGGGGTTTTAATCCTGAAAGCTGTGATTACCTTACCTGTTTTATGGTTGTCAGTCCTCCACACAACTAGAAATTGCTTAGGAAAACACCTCATTTTTTCCCCAAACTGCTAAAAGCAGCTCTTCTCTGTTTCTGCTTTCTCTTAAACGCAGTGTCGGAGAGGTAGATGGATACTCCACAGCCCATCTCAATTCTGCAGCGAGGTGGCCAGGCCTCTGGGTTATCCTGGGAAGGAGGGAGCAGGGAGGAGAGAGAGATTCCATTAGATCATGCCTCAGGTTGTTCAAGTGAAAAATGGAGCAAATAATAACAATACCTTTCTTGCCCTCACAGGTGACTCTGGAAGGGGAGAGTAAATCTCCAAGAGTTCCCCTGGAAGGCAGATTTTACAGAAGCTTTGGGGGAGGGTGTCGGGGAAGGAGAGGCCTGGCATGTTCAGAGATGGGGAGATATTTAGACTGGGGAGTCAGTGAATGTTTCAAGGAGGCACAAGTCAAAAGCTTTGAGTGAGGGTGGTTGGGCTGCCGAGTTGTGGGTCTGGTCCATCTGAGTCAGAAACTTCTTGCTGAGCTGAATTCCAATCAGAGCCACCTGTCTGGAATTGAACATCTGGTCCTGATCTTTTATATCATTTAGCACAATATGAGATTGACTTGAGAAATATAGTGGCTTGATGACAACAGAAACAGCTACAAGAGCATGCACTGAGGGCATCCTAACAACTCACCCCCAGATAGAGGCAAATGCACCCAGAAAACATTTCTGGTGGGCTTCCAGTGTGCCCAGCACTGGGCTGGGTGCTGGGATACAGCAGGGAACACCAGGTCCTGCTCTCATAGGAATTAAAGGTGAGTGGGAAGAAATAATTCAGAATTGATCCAATACTTCAATGATGGAGGCAGTGATAAGAGATGTGTAGAAGAAACAGCAATGGATTTGATAGGTGGTAATTCCCTGGGGACATTGTGTACATTCATCAAGAAAGGTCTCTGAGGAAACATTTGGGATAAAATCTCAGTGATGAGAGAGGAGATGTGGAAGCTTGAAAGTTACCATGAGAGCATAGATTTTTTCTAAGGGCAACCAGGAACCATTGAAAGGTTTGAGTAGGGAAGTGAAGGACTCTGGGTGCTAAGTAGAAATGGATTGAAGGAGGCTTGACAAGAGCAGAAGACAAAGGGACCAGTTAGGAGCCTACTGCGGCTGTCAAAGCATGGTGCCTTGGATTAGGGTGATAGTAATGGAGATGATGAAAGGTGGTTGTCTCCATATGCACCAGAGTGGCTAAAATTAAAGAGTAACATAACAAGTGATGGCAAAAAAAAGCAGAACAACTGGGACCCTCACATACTGCTGGTAGGAGTACGAACTGATGTAAATATTTAAAATATTACTTGAAGGTATCTTCTAGAGCTCAAGATACATCTATCTTCGGACCCAGAAATTGACTCCTGGGAATATGTGCAACAAGAAAGAGTGCTCATGTTCACATTCACAGAAAAATGCAAACAACAACAACATATAACAGCTTTATTCATGGAAACCCCAAACTGGAGAACCAAATGTCCATCAGCAGGAAAAGAAGTAAAAATCTACTGAGTCACCCAACAACGTGCATGCAACTCACACAGATCATCATGAGCAAAAGAATGTCGGTTGCAAAAGAGTGCACGCCGTATGCATTTGTTAACATGTGAGTCAAGAAGAGGGGATATAGGTCAGCACAGTGGTCACCTTAGAAGAATATTCATTGGAAAGGGACATGGGGGAAACATCTCAGATGCAGGAAATGTGTATTTTGCAAATGGTAGCACAGGTGCATTCATATGTAAGAATGAGAGGAGTGTAATACTTATATACAATTTTGTGTGTAAATTGTAAACACTATTTTTCATCCATATGTAAAAATGAAATGGAGTTTCATACTTATATTGTGAGTATAAGTTATATCCATATAAATGATAAAGTTAACAGAAATGAAGACTTGTTTTGGAGGTAGATCCAAACATCCAATAGAACCTGCTGATAGATTTGACATATGCTGAGAAAGAAAGAGATGAGTCAAGTATTTCTCTTGGGTTTCTGGCTTCATCAGTTGGGTAGATATTCAGGTGGGCAAGGAATGTTAACTAAGGATCTTGGCCATCATTTGCCGTTTACAGTGGATACTGAGGGCTTCCCTGGTGGCTCAGAAGGTCATGAATCTGTCTGCAATGCAGGAGACCTGTGTTACACCCCTGGGTTGGGAAGACCCCCTAGTGAAGGGAATGGCTACCCACTCCAGAAATTCTGCCTGGAGAATCCCATGAACAAAGGGGTCTGGCAGGCTCCTGTAAGACTTGGACATGACTGAGCAACAAAGCAAGCAAGCAAATGGATACCAAGGTCTAGATTCTTGGTTCACCCTCTTTATTCAGAGCATGAAGACCCAACTTAAGACTGAAATTACCCTGATTAATACACTTGTGTTTGGAATATAAGGGTGAGGGCTGCCAAAGAGTATATACTGGATCTCTAAGATTTGATTATCCCTGGGGAGCCTGGAGTGGAGTCAGCCAATGCAGTGAAGACAGGTAGGGCTGAACTCATTTTATGGAAATACCAAGCAATGACTGGACTATGAAGCCTCTGCTTTGGGGAAAAGAGTTGGGAGCTAGGCTGTGGACACTGGGGAGCACAGCTCTGGGTGTGCCGCAACTAAGAGATGTATAGAAACACATTGGGCCACTCACCTGTCTGTTTATCCACCAGTCTATGCTTCCACTCATCCATCCACCCATCTACCCCCATATATCCATTCATCCACCCATCCACCCACCCACCCACCCATGTACCCATCCACCCATCCATCTACCCAGCTACCCATTCATTCATTCTTCCACCCATTCTTCCATCTACCCACCCATATATCCTTCCACTCATTCATCCACTCACCCATCACCCATCTACCCTACATATATCCATCCATCCATCTACCCACTCACCCATCTATCCACCCACCCATCCATCTACCCATCCACCTATTCCACCTATTTATTCATTCCTCCACCCATCCATCCATGTACCCCCATCTGTTCCTCCACTCATTCATGCATTCACTCATCCACCTATCTACCCCCTCATCCCTTCCACCTATGCATCCACCCATCCACCCAGGACTTCTCAACACCTACTCTGCTATGTGCTGAGCATCGTGGATGCAGAGGACAAATAGGCAGACATGGGCCCTGCCTTCTTGGAGCGCAAAGACTAGTGAGATGAGAGGGAGTGACTAGTATCTTATTCTCAGGTCAACTCTTCATATAGAGAGAACCTTGTGGCTTCGTTTACCTTGAAAACTCACCTTGGAGGCTCTTTGGACACAGCTGGCCCAGGTTGCTCTTAGCAATTAGAGGAAGAAGCAAGTTTAACCTCAGCAGGCAGGAGGAGCAGCTCTTAGCCTCAGGGGCTGTTCCTGCTTGGGTTGTCACCAATTACCTTAAGGATGGTCCCTAATCACACCCCTGGAGGCAGATAACACTGTGAGTGTGATCTCTGTCTGCTTATGAGAGATGCCTTTGCATTGTCCATCTGAGACCCGGCCAAAGAAGGGATAGCAATCCTCAATGGAAGCTATTATAAACTCAGATGAAAACTGCTCCTAGGATGATAAACAAATCGAAATGATGACAGCCCCCTGGACCAGGCCAGTTTTCTCTGAAGCCTTCCTTCCCTGAGCTGTCTGGTGCAGTCTAACCAGTACTCACCACCCTATGGATGAAAACCAGAGGCTTTCCACCCAAATTTGGCACCAGCTTCGTTTTCATTCCTACTAAGAGTAATGACAAATGATAGTAATGATAATAACAAAAACAAGTTATTGAGGCCTTTCTACCATTAGTCACTTTATATTAGTTCTTTATACTTTAATATTACACTTATTGAAGGCCCAGTCTGAGTTGTTGGCACTATGAAACAACAGGAATGTAGACTTTTAAGTAATAATAGGATTAATTGAGTAATTGCTATGTGTCGGATGCCATGATAACTGTGTTACCTCTCCTGACTTTGCAGGACAACTGTTAGGTTTCATTAGTATCTCCATGATGCAAAGAAACTGAAGTCCAGAAAGGGTAAGTAACATGCCAAAGGCCACACGGCCAAAGATATGGCAGAGCAGGTGTTGAGCACAGCAACCTGGTATCAGAGCCTATGCAGCTAAACACTATGCTGTACTGCCAGGGGGTGCTAGTCTAGAATTTTCTCCTGAAGGGTTAACAAGCCAATGCCATTTTGTGCAGGAAGGCATTGCTATAGCAAGGCCTGGAATTTCACTAAGGAGTGTAATTGCACCCTGTGTAGATGGGGCAGGTTCCTGGAAGATGCCTGAACTCTAGTCCTCTGCCTTTTGGGAAAGCACTCAGACATGATCACTTATAAAGGGAACCTATTGGTCCAAATCACCTCCTTTGCCTCCCCATCCTGTTAGGAAATGAAACTGATCAGCAGCTGGGACAGAGTGGATGGGTCACTGGCTAGCTGGTTAGTCCAAGGCAGGCTGCCCATGACAGTGATGTGAGCCTGGTCCAAATCCTGAGAAAGCTGGAATGTGGTGAATTTCCTTTCCGAAGGGGAACACTATACATTCATTTGCATTTTGCAGCATGCAGACTGGGTTCACGCTCATTGGCTCATTGAATTTGAACCTTAAAAAAATAAGCTCTGACAAGCAAGACAAGCAGAAACTGTAATCCCTAACTCTGGTGGGAGATACAGTTTCCACATGACAGCTGAAGAAGGTGAGCTTTGGTGAGCTGGGGTCCTCTGTGAGCTCACAATCACACAGCCACACACAGTGGACCCAGTAATCTCTCTAGTCCAAGATCTGTGCTGCGAACCACCAGAAGCCCTGTCTCCTGGCCCCAAACACCCTCTTGCTGTCAGACCCCATTCTCTGCATCCTTTTCCCACAGTGTCCTCGGGACTGTCACCAAGCAAGGCGCATAGTGGGGACTCAGCTACTGTTCACACAATGAACGGCTGGGTGCATTTGCTGCCGTGAGACACACTTGTGACAATTGTGTGGCAGGACCACCTCCACACTCTAATTAGGATCCAGGAAAACGGAAAACTGTGCAGCTCTGAAGCTTGTACAAGTGGCCAGAAGTGACCTCCCTGAAGTTGCTCTAAAATCTTCTCTTCCTTCATTAATATTTCTTTTTCTTCTGAGAAACTTAGATCTAAGTTTTATCTTATCTATCCTTTTATCTTATCTTATCTATCCATTATCTAACCTACACACTGCCTAATTAAATCCCCATTATAGCCACGGTACACCCATCGTATCATCCCCATTTTACACATGAGCAAACCAAGGGCCGGAGAGGTAAGTAGCTTGCTCGAATTCATCCAGTGGCAGAGCTGAAATTCTCATCATGATCTGACAGTTGCTAAAACCCAGCTGCCTGCAATGCAGGAGACCAGGGTTCGATCCCTGGGTCAGGAAGATTCCCTGGAGAAGGAGATGGCAACCCACCCCAGGATTCTTGCCTGGAGAATCCCATGGACAGAGGAGCCTGGTGGGTTACAGTCTGTGGGGTCACAAAGAGTCATACACAACTGAGCGACTAACACTTTCACTTCACTTTCACCTTCTAACCAGCACTGATTTTCAGGGTGGTCTTCTTGAGATTGTTCAGAATAATCTCAGGGTGCTTATGCTGTCAGGGAACTGGACCATGCATAACTCCTCTCTCCTAAATGCTGCTGCTGCTAAGTTGCTTCAGTCGTGTCCGACTCCGTGCGACCCCATAGACAGCAGCCCACCAGGCTTCACCGTCCCTGGGATTCTCCAGGCAAGAACACTGGAGTGGGTTGCCATTTCCTTCTCCAGTGCATGAAAGTGAAAAGTGAAAGTGAAGTTGCTCAGCCGCATCCGACTCTTTGTGACTCCATGGACTGCAGCCTACCAGGTTCCTCTGTCCATGAGGTTTTCCAGGCAAGAGTACTGGAGTGGGGTGCCATTGCCTTCTCCGTCTCTCCTAAATAAATCCTTGCCATTTCTAGTGAATCCTACCTTCCCCCACTCCCAATAAAGGAACAAACCAGCAGAGAGATCTTGCTTTGCTCGTCAAGAAGCTCCCGATTAGAAATCTAGTTAACAATTCATCTAAAAGAGGCAGAGTATTCCAAGCATATCCAGATTAATATTTATAGAGGGACTGCTTGCTCAGACCCAATTATTTTGAGGGCCTAGAAGCCAGGCACAAGTGGTGCGTAGAGTGAAGAAAGGGAATGAGGCTGCCAGGGGAAGCGGGCTCTGGGGACAATTGCCAAAATATAGTTGGGGGCAAAGCATGGGGTGGCGATGGGGGCTGGGCGTATCTGATAGAGTGAACAGGTGACTCACCGCAGGTGCTTCTATTTACAGGTAGGCTCCGAGCTTCACCACAGCTTCCGCTGTACTCTTCAGCACAGAATGTAGGCAAAGCAGGTCTTTGCAGGGGTCACAAACCCAAAGGCTTACAGGGGCTGGGCAGAAGGGTAAATTCACTGATGAGCCAGATGGGGGCTGGGGCAGACTGGAGACCAGGTACCACCATACCCTGCCTTCAATCCATCCCACCAGTGGGAACGGGGACCCCTGCCTGGTCAGCCAGATTTTGGGGTATAGCAAATTCAAATATAAATATGAAATTCCCATAACAACATTTGTAAATCACGAGAGGGCTAAGAAAACAAGTCTGTGTCATTTTGGGCCCACCTGCTGCCTTGTCATAACCTCTGGCCAGGAGGCTGGAATCCGAGATTAGTTCCACTAGCTTTGATTAAGTCCTGCTGTTTTTGCCTTATAGAATTCTTCCAGCACTGCCTTAAAACCAATCAATGGGTCATGATATTTCTCCAGATTCTAATGGACCCAGCCCATTGCAAACCTGGAACCTAAAGTTCCTGTTAAAAGTCCTAACCCACCACCAGGAGGAGCAAGAAATAGCTATTATTTCCAACGCCTTCATGTCATGATCAGAACATTCTCTCTCTAGTCTCCTGGCTAATGATGCTCATTTCTGGATCTCTGATGTCTAAAACTCACCTCTCCTATTCATCTTCCACATAGCATCAGTGGGATCTTCAGGAAATGCAGATCTGATCATATCATTCGTCTGCCCTCTGAAGAGTATCCATTGCCTTCCTAAAAAGATCAGCCTCCTTAGAATCACAGTTAAGATCTTATGTAATCTGACCAGTGCTTAGCTCTCCTGCCTCATCTCCCCTGACCTTTCGCCTCACATACCTTCATAGCTAGGGATCTTTGGAATCGGCAGGAAGCGGGTCCCACTAACCATGGCAGAGAAGGAACAATAATGACTGCTGTCACCTGACTGTAAGCTGCCACTGTCACATGCCTGCATCTCTGTTTCTCCACATGCCCGATTCAGTCTGTTCTCTTCTTGTTCTTCTTTTCTTTTTCTGGCTGCATTGCTCAGCTTGTGGGATTTTAGTTCCTCGACCAGGGACTGAAATCCGGGGCCACAGCTGTGAACGCATCGAGTCCTGACCACGGGACCGCCAGGGAAGTCGCAAGGTTGTTCTTAATATAATAGCCAAAGTGATCTTTTTAAGCTTGAATCAGTCAGTGCCTCACCCTTGTTTAAAATCCTCCAAGGACTCTTTCATTTCATTGAGAATAAAAATGAAACCTCCATCATGATTTGCAACAGTAACTGACATTTATGGAGCGCTTATGTACCAGACCTTTTTCTAAGCAATTGACATGTATTAACATGCCACAACAACCTCGGGGGGGTAAGTTCTATTATTAACCCCCTTTAGCAGATGAAGTGAAGTGAAAGTCACTCAGTCATGTCTGAGTCTTTGCCATGCAATGGACTATACAGTCCATGGAAATCTCCAGGCCAGAATACTAGAATACTGGACTGGGTAGCCTTTCCCTTCTCCAGGGAACCTTCCCAACCCAGGGATCAAACCCAGGTTTCCTGAATTGCAGGTGGATTCTTTGCCAACTGAAACACAAGCGAAGCCCACTGCCAAATAGAGAGGTTGAATAATGTGAACGACGACACACAGCTGGAAGGTGGTGACTTCAGCATGGTTGGGCCCACGGTCTCATCCTCTTCCCACACCATAATGCTATCTGGGGTCGCCTAACCCTGTCCTTCTCATTCACCCTGCTCGAGTCTCGCTACTGTCATTAAGACTGTTTGTTTGTTTGTTTGTTTGTTTTAACTTTACAATATTGTATTGGTTTTGCCATATATCAACATGAATCTGCCACAGGTATACACGTGTTCCCCATCCTGAACCCTCCTCCCTCCTCCCTCCCCATTTGGGGCTGGTGCACTGAGACTGTTTTTCAAATGTGTTGCATTCAACCTCAGAGCCTTTTCTCCTGCTGCCCCACCTGCCTGGAACTTTCCTCCATCAGAACTCTGTGTGGCTTTGAGAAGGAGAAACATCACATGATATCCTTTATACTGGATGATTATACTGGATGATGTGAAAGGAAAGGAAAGCAAAGTGGCTCAGTCATGTCTGACTCTTTGCAACCCCATGGACTGTAGCCTACCACGATTCTCTGTCCATGGGATTTTCCAGGCAAGAATACTGGAGTGGGTTGCCATTTCCTTCTCCAGGGGATCTTCCCAACCCAGGGATCGAACCTGGGTCTCCTGCATTATATCCTTTATAGGTGGAATCTAAAAAGAAATGATCCAAATGGATTTACTTACAAAATAGAAAGAGACCCGCAGACTTAGAGAATGAACTTACAGTTGCCTGTACGCACTGCTATACTTAAGATGGATAACCAATAAAGACCTTCTGTAGAGCACAGGGAACTCTGCTCAATGTCACATAGCAACCTAGAGATGAGGGGAGTTTGGGAGAGAATGGATACATGTATATATATGACTGAGTTCCTTTGCTGTTCACCTGAACCTATCACAACATTGTTAATCGGCTACACCCCAACACAAAATAAAAAGGTTTTTTTAATACAGAGCGAAGTAAGTCAGGAAGAAAAATACCAATACAATATATTAATGCATATATATGGAATTTAGAAAGATGGTAACAATGACCCTATATGCGAGACAGCAAAAGAGACACAGATGTAAAGAACAGACTGTTGGACTCTGTGGGAGAAGGCGAGGGTGGGATGATTTGAGAGAATAGCATTGAAACATGTATATTATCATATGTAAAATAGATCACCAGTCCAGCTTCGATGCATGAGGCAGGGTGCTCAGGGCCGGTGCACTGGGATGACCCTGAGAGATGGGATGGGGAGGGAGGTGGGAGGGGAGTTCTGGATGGGGAACACATGCACACCCATGGCTGATTCATGTGAATGTATGGCAAAAATCACCACAATATTGTAAAGTAATTAGCCTCCAATTAAAATTAAGTAAATAAATAAATGAGATCATGGCATCCAGTCCCATCACTTCATGGCAAGTAGAAGAGAGAAAAGTGGAATCAGTGACATATTTTCTTTTCTTAGGTTTCAAAAAAAAAAAAATACAAAATGAATTGTGTAGTTTCCTGTATCACCTCTACCAATAAGTTTGCCATCTACCTAATCTAGTACTTTTCTCCTTTTCCATATTACTACCCTAAACCACATCTGTTTTCTCAAAGTACTAAATCAACAGGAAGGCAGGAGGGAAATGCTTGAAAAGAGCAGGGATGACAGAGTTTGGGAGGTTCTTATAACAGGAGCTCATAGGACTGTGTCAGGTCACCAGGGCAAATCAACTCACAATCTTTCCATCCTTGAAGCAAATTCCAAAGAGTTAGATACCTTGTGCCATACCTGACCATTTACCTCGTACTTGGCTAAGGGAGAGCAGCCTATCTTGATTGGTAATCAGAGTGGTTGTCAGCCTGGACGGTACCCTGGTGTCAGTTTGGGGAAATGCCCTTGTTTGAGATAGGCACAGCTCTGTTCCCTTAGGCATGGTTGATGAACAGAACCAGGGGTCGATTTCAGCCTCCAGTTCAGCCTTGGCCTGTACCTGTGTGCAGTACACAACCTGTTCAACCACATGTGGCTGCCTAGTCAGGATTGCCCAGAAGTTCAGTTCAGTTCAGTTCAGTTGCTCAGTCATATCCGACTCCTTGTGACCCCATGAATTGTAGCACGCCAGGCCTCCCTGTCCATCACCAACTCCCGGAGTTCACTCAGACTCACGTCCATCGAGCCAGTGATGCCATCCAGCCATCTCATCCTCTGTTGTCCCCTTCTCCTCCTGCCCCCAATCCTTCCCAGCATCAGAGTCTTTTCCAATGAGTCAACTCTTCGCATGAGGTGCATCATTCCTTCCAAAGAAATGCCAGGGCTGATCTCCTTCAAAATGGATCTCCTCACAGTCCAAGGGACTCTCAAGAGTCTTCTCCAACACCACAGTTCAAAAGCATCAATTCTTTGGTGCTCAGCTTTCTTCACAGTCCAACTCTCACATCCATACGTGACTACGGGAAAAACCATAGCCTTGACTAGACGGACCTTTGTTGACAAAGTGATGTCTCTGCTTTTGAATATGCTATCTAGGTTGGTCATAACTTTCCTTCCAAGGAGTAAGCATCTTTTAATTTCATGGCTGCAATCGCCATCTGCAGTGATTTTGGAGCCCAAAAAAACAAAGTCTGACACTGTTTCCACTGTTTCCCCATCTATTTCCCATGAAGTGATGGGACCAGATGCCATGATCTTCATTTTCTGAATGTTGAACTTTAAGCCAACTTTTTCACTCTCCTCTTTCACTTTCATCAAGAGGCTTTTTAGTTCCTCCACTTTCTGCCATAAGGATGGTATCATCTGTATATCTGAGGTTATTGATATTTCTCCCAGCAATCTTGATTCCAGCTTGTGTTTCTTCCAGCCCAGCATTTCTCATGATGTACTCTGCATAGAAGTTAAATAAACAGGGTGACAATATACAGCCTTGACATACTCCTTTTCCTATTTGGAACCAGTCTGTTGTTCCATGTCCAGTTCTAACTGTTGCTTCCTTACCTGCATATAGCTTTCTCAAGAGGCAGGTCAGGTGGTCTGGTATTCCCATCTCTTTCAGAATTTTCCACAGTTTATCGTGATCCACACAGTCAAAGGCTTTGGCATGTTATTCTGGAACTCTCTTGCTTTTTTGATGATCCAGCAGATGTTGGCAATTTGATCTCTGGTTCCTCTGCCTGTTCTAAAACCAGCTTGAACATCTGAAAGTTCACAGTTCACGTATTGCTGAAGCCTGGCTTCAGAATTTTGAGCATTACTTTACTAGTGTTTGAGATGAGTGCAATTGTGTGGTAGTTTGAGCATTCTTTGGCATTGCCTTTCTTTGGGACTGGAATGAAAACTGACCTTTTCCAGCCCTGTGGCCACTGCTGAGTTTTGCAAATTTACTGGCATATTGAGTGCAGCACTTTCACAGCATCCTCTTTCAGGATTTGAAATAGCTCAACTGGAATGCCATCACCTCCACTAGCTTTGTTTGTAGTGATGCTTTCTAAGGCCCACTTGACTTCACATTCCAGGATGTCTGGCTCTAGGTCAGTGATCACACCATCGTGATTATCTTGGTCATGAAGATCTTTTTTGTACAGTTCTTCTGTGTATTCTTGCCACCTCTTCTTAATATCTTCTGCTTCTGTTAGGTCCATACCATTTCTGTCCTTTATCGAGCCCATCTTTGCATGAAATGTTCCCTTGGTATTTCTAATTTTCTTGAAGAGATCTCTAGTCTTTCCCATTCTGTTGTTTTCCTCTATTTCTTTGCTTTGATCGCTGAGGAAGGCTTTCTTATCTCTCCTTGCTATTCTTTGGAACTCTGGGGAGCGGTAATTCCTTAAAATAGAATTAAGGACTGTCACTAAAGAATTGAGTGTCTGTGCTAACTGGCCAAATAGATAAATAAATAAATCCATTAATGTCTGCCAGCTCTTTACAACCAGTGTCTCTCAGCTCAGATTGTACATAGAGTCATCTGATGAGCTTTGTTGTTAGTGGCTCATTCACGTCCGATTCTGTGATTCCATGGGCTGTAGCCTGCTGGGCTCCTCTGTCCATGGAATTCTCCAGGCAAGAATACTGGAGTGGGTTCCCATTTCGTTCTCCAGGGGATCTTTCCAACTCAGCAATCAAACCTGGGTCTCCTGTATTTTAGGTGGTCTCTTTACTGACTGAACTACCAGGGAAATTTACCAATATTCAAATTCTAAAATACGTTCCAAAACCAATGAAATCAGTATCTCTGGGGGTGGCAACTGAGCATCAGTATTTTAAACCATCCTCAGTGATTCCAAATTGCTGCCAGGTTTGAAAACCACTGCTCTAACCTCTGCCTCCCCTGAAAGCTGTAGTTTCTCACCTGGACCTTAAGATATATTATTTCTATGCCCTCATTCAAATTGTCATCTTTTCTTAGGATGTTATAAACAACACACACATGCTTGCCTTTGCTGTGATAAGTCCTGCTCAAAGCCTCAACAAAACATACCTGATCTCCACTCACCGCACCCCATGCCTCTTCATCACTATACATTCCATAGCTCACTCTGTCATCAGAGCTTATGTTCTTTCCACTAGACCGTGAACTCCTGACAACATGGACAGGGCCAGATTCATTATAGACCTGCAGCATTGATGTCTAAGGGTAGGAGAAGGTAGATGTCCCAGCTCAAGACAAAAAGGAGCAAATCTGCCCATCCTCCACATTTATGTTCTATCCTCCTCTCAATGGATTGGACGATGCCCGCCTGCATGGAGGAGGGTGAGCTTTCCTCATCAACTCATTCCAGTGCTAATCACTTCTGGAAACACCCCCCCTACACACACCCAGAAATAATGTTTTACTATTTGTCTGATCATCGCTTCATTCAGTCAAGTTGATACAAAAAACTATCACAACCTGGGTATTATTCTGGCCTGCATTGAACTGGTTTTTGATGTTGTTGTTGTTTGCTTTCTTTGTTTTTCTTTTGCTGTTTGGACTTTGAAAAATAAATGAGAGCCAGAGTGTCTTCCTGCTTGCAATAAAGACATCACCCACTGAGTCTAAGTTAAAATCCCTCTGTCATCTCTTCACTCCCTCTACTTCTCTAGATTTTTTTTTCAGCTTCCCCTGTAGCCTAACTCATACCCTTAAAGAAGAAGAAGAAGAAGAAGAAAAAAAAAAAACTCTGACATTCTCTCTGCCTTTCATCCCCTCAAGGCTCAAGGACTTCTGCTCTCACCCAGCCTCACCCTGCCTTCCTGGAGAAAAGCAGCCGGGACTTGAATTAGCAGGATAGTCCGAAGAAAGGATTTTGACTTATCCGGGCAGGCAGCTTTTCCCTTGATGTGCTGAAGACAGATGAGGGATGGGTTTCATAAAGAGCTCCCATCTCTGCTCAGTATCAGCAGCTGTTCCTAAGTCAACAGAGCAATGGTGTGTGTCTGGGCTGAAGAGAACAGAGGTTGCTTAAATTGTTTTCCATCCCCTCTGAAACCAATAAGTGCTACTCCATTGCTCAGCACAATCGACCTCCTGAATGGTGCCCCAGTGGGGTGTCAAATCAAATCTTAGTCCTGTCCAGCACTGGCCCTTTGAGCTTCCAGGAAGAGGCAGGAGGCCAAGTGAGGAGAGGGTGGGGGTCCTCTTCCATTTGGCCTGTGCAGGGGGACTTGGCGATCCCCTCTTCTCATTCTCTGGAAGAAAGGCCATCAGTATTAGCCAATATCTGAGCCTTAGCAATGCCTTCTAGAGGGTTTGAATGGCCATGAGCAATAATAAATGCCAGGTCTAAATTTATGATAAGGTTCAACAAGGCAGACAGTTGTCAGAAGGCATGAGGCTGATGAAATAATGGAAGAGGGGGTGGGTGGACTTATTTAATACTAAATCGTTAGTGAGGGTTATTCTACCCTGGAGAGATACCAGTGAGTAAGACAGAGAAGATCCCCACACTTAAGGGGCTGATATCCTAGACAGGGTCTCCCTTAGACTTACTCCATGAAAGCACACACATTTTTTTTTTAATATTAATTGACTCAATGGACATGAATTTGAGTAAATTCCAATAGATAGTAAAGGATTAGGGGAGCCTGGTGTGCTGCCGTCAATGGGATCGCAGAGAGTCGGATGTGACTTGGTGACTGAACAACAACAAAATGACTTTATTTATTTGGCTGTTCTGGATCTTAGCTGCAGCACGTGGGATCTTTGTTGCCGCATGCAGGATCTTCCTTGTGGCGTGCAGGATCTTTAGTTGTGGCATGCACACTCTTAGTTTCAGCATGTAAAATCTAGCTCCCTGAGCAGGGATCAAACCCAGGCTCCCTGCGCTGGGAATGCGAAATCTAAGCCACTGGACTACCAGTGAAGTCCCTGGAAATGCACACATCTTGAAAGATCAAGAAGAGCTTTAAAGAGATGCCATAGGACAAAAAAAAAAAAAAATCCCAGTCTCTCGGAGGCCCTGAAGACGCCATGCTTCCCTTTCACACTACATGCTCTGGTCCAACGGAATCGCCCGGGTGCAGACCAGCTCTGTGGATAGGAGGTCACCACGTCAGGGCCATGAAGCTTCCTCTTGTCTTCTGTCTCCATCTGTTCACACCAGGCTGTGGAGCCTGGGGTCTCACATGCACTCATGATGACCTCTTTCACCTGGGAGATGTCCCAGAGGTAGCACAGATGGCTGATGAAGATTGCTAGTTGCTCAGTCATGTCTGACTCTTTGCAACCCCATGGACTGTAGCCCGCCAGGCTCCTCTGTCCATGGGATTCTCCAGGCAAGAACACTGGAGTGGGTAGCCTTTCCCTTCTCAAGGGGATCTTCCCAACTCAGCGATCAAGCACGGGTCTCCTGCATTGCAGGCGGATTCTTTACTGTCTGGGCCTCCAGGGAAGCTCAGACAGCACACCTCGGACTCAAATCCAATACGCTAGGTGCTCCGAAGAGGTGGCTAAGATCTCAGACTCTAAAGTCAGATTTTGGATTCCAGACCTGTCACCGACTCATGCATGGCCTTGGTCATGTTCTATACTCTCTGAGTTTCAAATTCTTCGACTAAAAATGAGGATATATATTCATCTCAAACTTCTAATTTATCACATTACTATGTATAAAGCAGATAACTAATAAAAAAACTTACTCTATAGCACAGGGAACTCTACTCAATGCTCTGTAATGGCCCATATGAGAAAAGAATCTAAAAAAGAGTGGGTATATGTATAACTGATTCACTTTGCTGTATGCCTGAAACTAACATAACATTGTAAATCAACTAGCTTCCAATTTTTTTTTTTTAATAAGGATAATAGGAATAGTAATCCTTCAGAGTTGAGGTAAGGATTCAGTGAGATAACTCAGGTAAGAAGTAAATAAATGTTAGTTACTATAGTAATAAAAATTACTTTATTATGACTATTCACACATTTTAAAAATTTTCGTTCAGGCATGACTAATATGCAATACATGCACAGATTTTTAAGTGTTTAGTGTGACATCAACCATGTTACCACCACCCGAAGAATACCTTATCACATCCTAGAAAGTTCTCTCATCCCTCCCCAAGAGGCAACCGCTTTTCGACATTTGTCATCATGCATTAGTTTTATCTGTCTTTGTAAGTCATAGAAATGGAATCACAGTATATTTCTGAGTGCAGATTTTTCTTCTTTTTCCTCAACATTTTTTTTAAGATTTGTGAATGTTGGGCTATGGACATGCTCTGTGGATCTGAAATTGGTTCCTTTTTACTGCTGAGAAGTGTTCAAGAATGACTTTATCACAATCCACGTCCCCATCCGGTCTGCCCAATGTGGGTGCACATTTCATTTTCTATCCCCAGCAGCAAGATGGCGTTCCAGTTGCTCATGCCCCTGACATGTGCTGCCGTCACTCTTTTTGAGTTTAGCTCCCCGTTTTATTAGTATTTGGTGCTTGAAATTGCTCATCTCGGCACTGTTATGGTCCTAGGCAGATGCCACCTTTGCCAAATATTTATTGTTGGGCCCAAGTATTTTTACTTCTTCCATCATCTTCAGTTCTTTCAGGACCTTCAAAATTGGAGGAAAGAAAATCATTCTGAAGTTGATGGTTTCAACACAAGGTACCCGCTTACTTTCATCTCTGAGTGGTTCCTCTCAAAAGCCGTATCTGCAGGATGAAGGCATCACTAGCTCCTAGGCCAGATCTTCTACAAGAATCTATTCCAGTCTGGTTTGGGACTGCTATATCATCAAACCCACCTAAAATCCTGTAATGAGCAATGGTGGTGAAGATCTCTTAACTGAATGTGCCTTGAATCCATCCCTCCATCTATCTCATAACAGTGTCCCGATTTTCCTTTGTGACCCCCTACCCTCAGCCTTTAGTCCTTATAGTTAGATTCAAGTTGTCCCTACTCTCTGGTTCCAGATTTGCACCCATAATGCAATCTTGGTCTATCTGTGTCACACAACATGTCTCATAGATGGATGTGTGATGACGTCCAATGCCATGCACTCTTTTTGTCGGGGTTATTGAGAAAGAGACATTCTTCCCTGGGATTGTTAAATAGGTAGCATGGAAACTTGCAACTGCTGGACCAAACCTTCCAGCTCACAGGAGAGCTTACCTGAGAGAAAAAGCACAGCCAAGAGATGAGGAGAGTGGCAGTGTGTGAATCTTTGTAGGGCTCAGTGGTAAAGAATCCACCTGCCAATGCAGGAGATGCAGGAGACATGTGTTCAATCCCTGGGCTGGGAAAATTCCTTGGAGTAGAAAATGGCAATGCACCCAAGGATTCTTGCCTGAAAAATCCCATGGATGGAGGAGCCCAGTGGAGGAGCCTGACGGGCTATAGTCCACGGGGTTGCAAAGAGTCAGACACAACTGAGCACAGGCACACACACAACACACAGCCTAATTAAGGTATAACTGACATAACAGAGTTGTACTGTTTAAATGTAAACTCTAATGAGTTTTAATGGGTGTATATACTGTCGAAACCATTATCAAAATCAAGTTAATGAACACAACCCTCATGCCCTGAAGTTTCTTTGAGCTATTTTGTAATCCCTCCCATCACATAACTCCCATCCCCAAGCAACCTGCTTTGTCACCAAAGATTAGTAAGTACTTTCTATAATTTAATGTAAAGATAATCATACAGAATAGACTTTATGTTTCAGTCTGGCTTCTTTAACTCTGAATAATTAATATTCATCCATGTAATACATTTCATGACATTTTAGTCCTGAGTAGTATTCCACTGGAGAAGGCAATGGCACCCCACTCTAGTACTCTTGCCTGGAAAATTCCGTGGATGGAGGAGCCTGGTAGGCTGCAGTCCATGGGGTCACTAAGAGTAGGACACAACTGAATGACTTCACTTTCACGTTTCACTTTCATGCATTGGAGAAGGAAATGGCAACCCACTCCAGTGTTCTTGCCTGGAGAATCCCAGGGATGGGGGAGCCTGGTGGGCTGCCGTCTATGCAGTCATACAGAGTCGGACATGACTAAAGTGACTTAGCATAGCATAGCATAGTATTCCACTGTATGACTATACCACCTTGTTTTTTAACCCATTCACTTCCTGATGGGCATTTGGATAGTTTCCCATTTAGATCTATTATGAATAAAGCTGCCACGAATACTCATGCAAATGTCTTTTTGTAGAATTTGCCTTCATTTATTTGGGAAAATTCCTAGGGGTGGAATGACTGGTTGTAAAATAACTGAACACTTAACTTTCAAAGAAACTAACAAACTATTTGGCAAGTGGTTGTTCTTCTTATCATTTACATTCCTGCCACCAGAACGTGAAAGTCCTTCTTGCTTCACCTCCTTGCTGACACTTGGTGTGGACAGTCTTTTAATTTTTAGCCATTCCAATGATTGCATATCATTAGAGTTTTGATTTTAGTTTCTATAATGATTAATGAGGAACACATTCTTATAGGCCTATTTGCTATTTATATATCTTCTTTGGTGAAGTGTATGTCAAATACTTTGCCCATTACTTTGCTAGGTTGTTCATTTTCTTAGTATGGAATTATAAAAGTTCTTTATATATTCTGGATGCAAGTTTTTGTCAAATATGTGTTTTGAAAATATTCCCTTTTAGCTTCTGGCTTGCTTTTGATTTCTGTCTTTTAAAGAATAGCATTTTAAAATTTTAATAAGTTCTATTTTATTGATATTGTTTCTTTTATCATTTCTGGGTTGTGTGTGTGTGTGTGTGTGTGTATGTTTTATTAAAGAAATATTTGCCAGACTTAAGGTCACTGAGATTTTCTCCTGTGTTTTCCTTTAGAAGTTTTATATTTTGGCTCTTATATTTAGATCCGTAACTCATGAGTTAACTTTTGTATGTCATGAAGTATTGAGGTTCTTATTTATTATGTATTTCTATAGCTAATCAATTATTATTGAAAAGATTATTCTTTCTTCCAGTGAATTGTCTTAGAATCTTTGTGAAAAGTCAGTTGACCATATATGTATGTGTGTGTGGGCCTATGACCCCCTATTCTGTTCCACTGATACAAGTATATATTTACAAAACTGTATACTGCAGATGGTGACTGCAGCCATGAAATTAAAAGATGCTTACTCCTTGGAAGGAAAGTTATGACCAACCTAGACAGCATATTCAAAAGCAGAGACATTACTTTGCCAACAAAGGTCCGTCTAGTCAAGGCTATGGTTTTTCCTGTGGTCATGTATGGATGTGAGAGTTGGACTGTGAAGAAGGCTGAGCGCTGAAGAATTGATGCTTTTGAACTGTGGTGTTGGAGAAGACTCTTGAGAGTCCCTTGGACTGCAAGGACATCCAACCAGTCCATTCTGAAGGAGATCAGCCCTGGGATTTCTTTGGAAGGAATGATGCTAAAGCTGAAACTCCAGTCCTTTGGCCACCTCATGGGAAGAGTTGACTCATTGGAAAAGACTCTGATGCTGGGAGGGATTGGGGGCAGGAGGAGAAGGGGACAACAGAGGATGAGATGGCTGGATGGCATCACTGACTCGATGGACGTGAGTCTGAGTGAACTCCGGGAGTTGGTGATGGACAGGGAGGCCTGGCGTGCTGCAATTCATGGGGTCACAAAGAGTCGGACACGACTGAGTGACTGAACTGAACTGAACTGAACTGATACTGCCTTGATTCCTCTGTGTAATCAGTGTCGAAATCAGATAGTGAAAGCTCTCCAACTCTGTTTCTCAAGTTTGCTTTGGTTATTTTAAATTCTTTGAGCTTCCATATAAAGCTTAGAATTAGCTTATCATTTACTAAAAGCGAAGAGCTTGCTGGGATTTTGATTAGAGTTTGAGGAAAATAAATATCTTAACAACGCTGTGTTTTCTGAACTA
This sequence comes from Bos javanicus, assembly GCF_032452875.1. Lineage (NCBI taxonomy): Eukaryota > Metazoa > Chordata > Mammalia > Artiodactyla > Bovidae > Bos > Bos javanicus. Next base: position 24,043,807 of record NC_083892.1, read on the forward strand.
CAAACTCTGTATATCTTCCCGTTTTTAGGTCTTCTTTATTTTGTCAGTTTAAATTTTAGTGTACAGGTATTGAACGTCTTGTAGCAAAATTATTCCTATGTATTTCATTAAAAACTTGTTCTGATTGTTCACTACTAATATACAGAGATGCAACTGAGCTTATATCTTGCACCTTGTATATTTAAGCCTTTTTGTCTGTGTTTTCCATTGGTCTCCAGTTCGTGTTATGCTCAATTGATCTGCTAAGCATTTGAATATTTCTTATTATTTGCCTCAGTCTCAGTGCCCTTGCATGCGTTCTTGGTCCTATTTCTCATGTCCTCATCATGACAGCCAAGTTCACCCTAAGTGCATCATTGGGAATGTGCTATAACACCCAATTTATCCCCCAAGAGACATCCTTCCCAAGATATTTTGCCATGTACTTTCAAGAGGGACCAGCTCACCTGCAACAGATAAGTAGGTTTAGCACAACCTCTGTCCACACTCCAGTCATTCATCCATTCTTTAGACACATGTGACCCAGCAATTTGTATATCTGCTTCCCAGAATATTCCATCTAGAATGCATAGTTTGTGAAGCTCTGGATTTTGTCAGAATAAAGGAGCAAGCATTCCTCCACATTCTCTACGGCAATGATTAGGGGGAGGGCTTCCTAGTGTAGTGTGAATTATAGAAGCAACAAATCAAAGATCATTCAATACTAAAAATATACAGTTAGAAATGAAAGTGGGAGGAGGGGAGGCCCATTCACAATAGTCATAAAAACTATAAAATATCCATGAATAAATTTAGCAAGCACGACACTTATCTGAATAAAACTATAAAATTTTATTGAAGAGCATAAACCATGATCTGAATTAATAGAGAGACATAGCATGCTCCTGTTTGGGATGACTTTGTATCATAAAATATCCACCCTTTCCAAATTAATAAAACTATTTACTAAAATTTCCAGAATTTCTCATGTTTTCTTTTTTTGTTTGTTTTTTTTTTTTTTTATTATTATTTCTTAGAGGAATAGAGCAAAATAAGTTCACAAAAAATTTTGGATTTTTTAAAAGAGAAGAACAGAGAAGACGAAATTATGCTATTACCTATATAAAAACATACTCTAAAAATTCTCTAATCAAAACAGTATTGGTGTAATAATAGATACTGTAGTAGAAAGTAATCAAGAATATAGAATAGATCCTGGTATGCAAATAAACTTAATATATGACATAGATGATATTTTAATTAAATGAGAAAATAAAGATCCATTTAATTAAAGGTTTTGGCATAACAGATCCTCCCTCTATCTGTATCTAGGAAGATACAGAGCTTAATCCCTACTACACACGACCACAACATATGGAAATGAACTCCCAGTGGATAAAAGATGTAATGAAAATAATTCATACTAAAATATGAATACAAATTCAAGGAAAATATTTGTAAGATCTCAGGTTGAAAGGAAGCTTCTTAAATAACTGAAAATATTCCAAAACCACTATTGAAAAAATAAATGAAGGAAAAAGATATTATAAAAATCAAAGACTAATAATAAATTGGGAAAATGTATAAATTTGAAACATGGCAAATAAAGATTAGTGTTTATATACAGGGCTTCCCAGATGGTGCAAGTACCCAAAGAAGAATCCACCCACCAGTGTAAGAGATGTAAGAGACATGGGGTCAATCCCTGAGTCAGGAAGATCCCCTGGAGGAGGGCATGGCAGCCCACTCCAGTATTCTGCCCTGGAGAATGCAACGGACAGAGGAATCTGGCAGGCTATGGTCTACAGGGTCGCAAAGAGTCAGAAACTGGCTGAAGCGACTCAGCACGCATGCACATTCATACACAGGTGATTCAGAAATGTTTAGAAACAAACCAAGCATCTAAAAAATACAAAAAGCAAGGCCAAGTGATACCAATAGAGTATTATTGAAGGTAACCACAGATGCTCGATGACATCCAAGTCTCCACAGTTGAACTTTATACAAGCCTCTGTATCAGTAACATGAAGGCTAGAATAAGTCTTTCTGTGCGTTAAGTGGCCATTCATGCAATTGTTACAGGACCAGGCTCCTTCCATCTGCAACTGTGCCTATTGCTAGGGCTCAGGTCTCTGCCTTAGGGTGACAGTTGGAAGAAAAAGGATGAAGGATCATACATGGGAGTATTTCGAGGAACAGACCTGGAAGTGAAGAAGGACATTACTTCCTCTCACAATTCATTGGCCAGGACTCAGTCACATGACCCTAATGAATTGCAAGAAAGTCTGGAAAGTGTGGACACTTTTTGTGCTCCAGAAAAAGAGAAAATCGAATCTGATGATCAGCCAGAAGACTGCCATAATTCGGCGATTCACAAGAACAGGTATTAGTGGCCAATAGACATAGGATAATATCCTTGCATATATAAGTATTTGAGAAAAGTAAATTAACATACCACCTCTCATTCGATAGGCTGAAAAAAATACAAGTGTTAACACGCAAGTATGGCAAAGATATGAGGAGAAGAGATTCTTTCATGTGTTTCTGCTATAAATAAGAAATGCTACAGTCTATTTGGGAGGCTGTCTGGCAATGTCTATTACACTTAAAAAAAAATCACATGTAGCCTCCCAACCAGAAAGCCTACTTCAGGAAATCTATTCTGTAAATACAACTGTATACATGAATAAAAATATGGATGCAGAGATGTTATCAATGCATGTTTAAGATGACAAGTGCAGAAGTCAGAAACATCCTGAATGTTGAAGAATAAAGGAAGAGTTGAACAAAGTTCAGTATATTTATTCCATGAAGTAATATGAAGTTATTTTTTAAAAAAAGACTGAATTAGACTTACACATTATTCTAGAAGTATGTATACAATGTATTGTTAAGCAAGAAAAACAAAGAGCAAGAACTTATTTGAGTATTGCCTAATTTTGTAAAATAAACAACTTTTACAAAATATTGTTCTGTGTACAGGTTTGCATGTGATTGTGTGAGTAATGGCTGAGGTAGCCAAGAGATACTTCACAGAAACACACAAAATGATTAACAAATAAGATAAATGTCCTGAATTTTACGAGTTAAATCGTGCATCCATATATGCATTCAAATTATTGAGCCAAACACCTTGCTGGATATTATAGTGGTGAAGTGAAGTGAAGTGAAGGTCACTCAGTCATGTCCGACTCTGCAACCCCATGGACTATACAGTCCTCCAGGCTAGAACACTGGAGTGGGTAGACTTTCCTTTCTCCAGGGGATCTTCCCAACCCAGGGATCAAACCCAGGTCTCCTGCATACCAGGCAAATACAATGGACATGATATATACTTACCAGCAGCTTGCAGTCTGCTGTTATGTTGCTGCTGCTGCTAAGTCACGTCAGTTGTGTCCGACTCTGTGTGACCCCATAGATGGTACCCAACAGGCTCCTCTGTCCCTGGGATTCTCCAGGCAAGAATACTAGAGTGGGTTGCCATTTCCTTCTCCAATGCATGAAAGTGAAGTCGCTCAGTCATGTCCGACTCTTAGCGACCCCACGGACTGCAGCCTACCAAGTTAGGTGTGAGTAAATGAGCAAATGCAATAGTGTGAGAAATGCTTTAATGGGAAATTTTCAGAAGGGCAGTAGGGGGTCACTATTTATGCTCGTTTGAAAACAACAAGCACAGAGATATGTGACCTTGATCATAGGGAGTAGAAAACTTCTGGACTCCATTTCCCCATTTTTAATTGTTGCTGCTGCTGCCAAGTCACTTCAGTCATGTCCGACACTGTGCGACCCCACAGATGGCAGCCCACCGGGCTCCCCCATCCCTGGGATTCTCCAGGCAAGAACACTGGAGTGGGTTGCCATTTCCTTCTCCAATGCATGAAAGTGAAAGTGAAGTCGCTCAGTCGTGTGCGACTCTTCGCAACCCCATGGACTGCAGCCTACCAGGCTCCTCTGTCCATGGGATTTTCCAGGCAAGAGTACTGGAGTGGGGTGCTATTGCCTTCTCCTTTAATTGTGCTAAACCCCCTCTAACGTACAGAGTTGATGTAAAGACTGATTGAAATAGTAATATAAATTGTTCCTGGAAAATGGTAGGTTCTTGGTGAAATAAGGTACCTTTGACGTTCTCTCCTTGAATCACTCCCCTGTGCCTTTGCTTCAGATATTAGACAGGTTTCAGGTGTTGGAAAGGAAGCATTTTCCCCAAACCTACATGCACTTCACCTCTCAGGTTTCACTCTCTGAGAGTAAATGAGATAGCTTCTGTTACTGAACAGTATTTATTTCATTAGCTGTTGTTGTCACGTCATATATGCATTCAAGTTATTGAGCCAAACACCTTGCTGGATATTATAGTGGTGAAGTGAAGTGAAGTGAAGGTCACTCAGTCATGTCCGACTCTGCAACCCCATGGACTATACAGTCCTCCAGGCTGACTCTTTTGTGACCCCATAGACTGTGGCCCGTCAGGTTCCTCTATCCATGGGATTCTCTAGGCAAGAATACTGGAGTGGGTTGCCATTTCCTTCTCCAGGGGATCTTCCCGACCCAGCGATGGGACCCATGTCTCCTGCATTCACAGGGAAATTCTTTGTCACTGAGCCACCAGGGAAGCCATTTATTTTATTAACCTTTTTTTTAATGTTTATGCTGCTGCTGCTAAGTCGCTTCAGTCGTGTCTGACTCCTAGCAACCCCATGGACTGCAGCCCACCAAGCTCCCCCGTCCCTGGGATTCTCCAGGCAAGAACACTAGAGTGGTTTGCCATTTCCTTCTCCAATGCATGCAAGTGAAAAGTGAAAGTGAAGTTGCTCAATCGTGTCCGACTCCTAGCGACCCCATGGACTGCAGCCCACCAGGCCCCTATGTCCATGGGATTTTCCAGGCAAGAGTACTGGAGTGGGGTGCCATTGCCTTCTCCAATGTTTATGCTACATTGAGTTATTTTCAGGTGTACAGCAAAGTGATTCAGTTATGTATATATAGTGTGTGTGTGTGTGTGTGTTCTGTTTCTGATTCTTTTCCATTATAGGTTATTATAAGATATAGAATATAGTTTTCTGTGCTATTTTGTATGTAATAATATGTGTTTGTTAATCTCAAACTCCTAATTTATTATATTTGAACAGTATTAGCCAAGAGATATGTCTAAATAGACCCAGTGTGTCTTTATGATGTAGAATACCTTCATGCCTGGCTCCTTGAAAATGCCCAAAGTAGTTCTCAGGTACCGGGATCGTGTTTGTCATGAGTGATGCCCCAACAACTCACAGCCGCATCTAAAGATCTCCAAGATCATACCTGTAATGGCTTTTGTTAATTGTTCTACTTTTATTTGTATATTAAACATTTTTAATGGCAGACATTATTTATTAAGAATGGTAATAGAAATTTGTTTTCATAGTATCCATATAATGTGGATATATCTTTCTGTGACTGTATCCTGGTTCTATTTTGAGAAGCCACTCTCCCCAATGCACCTGTCCTGTTGTTTTAATGGAAATGACCATAACCCCAGATATAAGGATGGTGGACATACGACCAAAATCTGGCAAGTCAGGGCATTTAATTCACAAGGAAACTCTGATGGGTTGAGAGCCAATAGACATCAGCTTCTGGGCTTCTGCTAGTTGTATTGTAAAAGAGAAGGATTCTGTTTACTAGGGTCTTCTGTAGCTTCCAGAACCCATCATGTAAAGAAAAGCATACCTAGGATTTTAAGTGAAATCTCCCAGTGTTTTAATATTTGCAACTAATTCCATTTTTAAAAGAAGCCATATATATTCCAAACAGAACATATTTACAGGGATGATTGCTACCTTTTGTAAACGTTGGCATAGACATTTCAACAAGGCATGCCTGCAGATCAGCCCTCTGAACTGTTCATCCAGAGTGGTCTAAGAAGGGCAAATAAAGAGGATGACTGAGCATTTTATCCTGCTGTCCTCATAAGAGGAGTGGATCATAATAATTTTCTTTCTATTCATTCAGCAATAAAAGCAGCAGTGTTTACAACATCAGGTCTATGGTTAAACATACAGATCTGTTTGCTTATCAGCTTTGTGATAGTGTTAATAATAGTATCTGCCTCCTAAGGTTGTGGGAAGAGTTGGGTGGGGTAATTGGTCCTCAGGACTGCTTTATGATCTCTTTCCAGAAAGAGAATCACTGTGGAAAGAAGACAGGCTCCTCCGTCACTCATCATCTAAGCCATCGTAGCAGATCCTTTGATATTTCTCCCCACCTCTGGAAGCAGTTTCCAAATCTCTGCCTCCTTCTCAACTAATATGGTAGGTATCTCTTCTTCCTTATGTGTCTTTTTTTTTTTTTTTTTTTTTTTAGTTTTTGGCCACACCACACAGCATGTAGGATCTTAGTTCCCCAACCAGAGATGGAACCTGAGTTCCCAGCAGTGACAGTGAAGACTTTTAATTACTCAACCATCAGGGAAGTCTCCTTTGTGCATCTTTTGCACAGACAAGAATCAAAACAATCTCTTTTCCATGGAACATCTCTTGGAAAATAAGAGATGTCCTATCTTTAGGGTTACTTGGGTTTAGACTTATCTTGGTTTTCTTATTTTTCTTTCTCTTTAAGAACAGTATCTCCTTTTAGCCCCTCTCTTTTTTTTAACCTCTCCATTTATATGTTGGCCTTTTGCTTCTCTTTTCTCTTTCCTTTTTCTTGTCTCCACATCCTTGCTTTACACATTCTTTCCCCCCACATTTCACCCTTTCTTCCTATTTTTACATCTGTATAGTAAGAAAAAAGTAACTGAATCTTTATGGCTGTTTTAAGGTGTAGAAGAATACATTTAAGATTTCTAACATTGCCAGGATATAGCAGGCTCTTCTTCCTTCTCCTGTTCCTTTGAGTGTGTCCTCTTCTTTTCTTGCTCTTGTTTCCTCACTTAGCTCCTTGGCATCCGCCCTCTGCCTTCCACCCCCACCTTTTTACTGTCAGGTTTGTATCAGCACCTTCTTTGCTCCTGCAGCTCAGTAAGGCAGCTCCCTTCATTCCAGCCACTAACAGCCCTTCCTCGGTTTTTATGTGCCCTTCCTCCATTTGAGATGCACAATGGTAACTTGTTATATTGTTAAGATGATTGACTACACACCACAAGCAAAAAAAGTCACATTTCATGAACTCCAGAAATTATCTTAATAAAGCATATTTGCTCTGTGCACACTTTAATTACCTTTGTCAAAGGACTGTTTTAGATGCCAGAAGTAGGATTGCGTGGAAGTCATCAAGTAAAGTTCGGCTAGCTCTTAAAGTTCTCTCCAAGGTGCTGAAACTTGAACTCACTGGTTGTCTTCACTTAGTTCTCTTTGAGAGGGTGGACAGAAGATACTTATTCACAGACAAGCTTGACAGACACAGCTGCAATGGCATCGCACTTTGAAATTTTTGAATTATGTTGCCTGGAACTCATACCTTACTCCTATCATGTCATTTCTTGGTTCAAGAATTCTTAATGATTCTTTCCTACTGCAACAAGCTCTTACAGTGCTACCTTTGTGACAGCATGAAGTTCTGGCAAAGAGCATGGCTTTTGAAGTCATGCCTCCTCCATCACTAACTAGCTATGTGATCTTGGGAAGATTACTTAACCTCCTTGCATCTCTGAAAAATGAGAGTGAGTGGGAATAATAAATATCTACTCCATATGTTTTGTAAGGGTTAAACAAATCAATGTACATAAAAATGCTTAACAAAATCCTTGTTAGATATTAAGTGCCATAAAACAGTTAGCCAATAAAATCTTTCAAAATCAAATAATATGGACACAAGTTATCTCTCTAGGTGTAATGGGGTAGTGGAATTCACCCTGAACTCAATACCATCTATTATGTGGCAAATGTGCTAGGTACCACACCTGTGTACCTCCAACAACTTAACGGGATAGATGTAATTATTATCTTTATGTTGCAGGTGAAGAAATAAGACACTGAAAGCTTACAATGTTACTTCAAATCATTCAGCCTAAGCAGTCTATTAATAGGTTTGCTTTTAGGTGCAAGTGAAAAAAATAAAACTAAAACTGTTTGCAAAGAAGTGGAGGATTTATTGCTTTGGTAACTGGAAACTCCATAGCGAGAATTTCTAGTTTCAGGCACAGTCGAACCAGGTGATTAAGTGATACTGTCTGGAATTTGTCTTTATTATTTCTTGGCCCCTATTTATTCTCTGTTAGTCTTATGCTGAAGTCGGTTCTCCCCACGTGGTGGCAAAAAATGAAAAAAACCCACACTTATTATCTTTTTAACATTTTAATCTCTTGTGTAGTTCCTTTTTATTCGTATGGTTATCTAAAGCTGATTTTCTGTACAGTTACTTTACTTGTAGCTGAGCCTATTTTATTCTTGTGATTTCTATTTAATTCATTAATTTTATAATAATGTTGTTTTGGGTTTCAATTTGTTTCCTGAAGTCTGCAATAGCCCTTTCATCTCATTCTGTTGTTCTATTATCTCAACCTTGAGCTTTCATATTATTGAAATCTTATTTTAATTAGTTTTTTCTATAGCCTGAAGTACTCTTCATGCAATTCTATGAGCTATGTTTTCTTTCCAACAGGTTTCTTCACCTATCTTTTGTGAGTCATATTGTATGCATCTCTATTTCTCTTTTAATTGCATTAGCAGACTTTCAGTGTTGCAATGCTTTATAAGCCTCTTGTTCATACTAACCCTGAGTGCTCTTTCAATGCTCTTCTATGAAGTATATATTAATATATAAGTGAATTGGCTTTGTCATTTTTGTTCTTTATCTGAAAACTGCATATCTTTCTGATGAGCAAGCTCTGAGTCTGAGCATTGGTTGTATACCCTTTTCCATAAACAAACCTTAGAAGAATATGAGATAAGGCAGAGAGAAGGTTTTGCTATAGAAATTGTTATATCTCCAAGGTTCCCCTCTCTCTTTCTCACTCTCTTTCTCTCTCCCCCTCTTTTTTTTCCTCTCTCTCTCTCATCCTTATATTTCTATCTCTGTGTATCACTCATTAAATGCCCAAGATCTAGGTTTTCTCCCCTTAGTTGAAGTTATATGTCAATGCCTTGAGAATATTAATTTACACTTTGGATATTATGCCTAATTAGGTCTAAGGGAGCTGAAAAAAAGGCAGAACTTAATGGTTCCACTGGTTTCAGCAAAAACAGTTGTCTGGTAAGTAGCCAAAATTGAAAGCTGTTCTATAACTTTTAATGGGCAGCTCCTCAGGCCATATCTCCTTAAACTAGGAAGTATCAATAAGCATTTTATTGACTTCTCCTCTCCTCCTTCCCAATACCCAGTACTTGTTTAGTGAATTCAAGCTGGGTTAGTCCGCTGCTCTTTGACAGAATATTCTGTTTCTTTTCCTCATTCTCATTTTTTAAGGTTTTAAGTTGGATCCCTTTCATTATAAAGTTGCTGCTAGCATTTTTTTTTCCTGGCTTTTACCGTTTTTATTAATTTCATGAGTATTGGGGGGAATGTAAATGTGTGATTCAACTTGAGCTTGCTACATTTGCCCAGAAGCCCCATTAACTCCCTGAGGAAACTGATGTTCTAAGAGTTTGTAGTTCTGTAAAATACTCAGTAATTAAGTAACAGAAATAAGACTTACAGCCTGCTCTTTTATTTCTAGTTCTAGTGAGCTTTTCCTCTTGCCTACATTCTCTCAATGGATATTTTCTAATTCTACTGGGAATGGAAACAGAGAAAATAGCTTAAGCCACAGCATGAGGAAGGAAAGAAAAGCTCATTAAAATGACAAGGCTGCTTCACATATTTCATGAATTCATAGATTCATTCATTCAGATACGTGTTACTGAGTTTCTCCCACAAACCAAAATCTCTGCTGGGTGTTGATACAAGGAGATGAGGGGAGTGAAAAAGGCAAGATAGACAAGACCCTTGTTCCTATGGAACTCCAGGCTAACAGGGGAGACAGAAAATAAACAAGAAAACACATAAAGGATACATTGTGACAAGCTCAATAAGACACCAAGCAAGTGAGGTGACAGAGAATAACTGGGTGTGAGAGGACAAGAATGCTACTTTACATGATGGAGACAGAGAAGGGGATTGGATATATTTTTATGGGGATTGCATATATTCTAAGATCTGAAGGATGAGAGAAGGACAATATCATAAAAAGTGGAAAAGAAAAAAAAATGATTCAAAATGTTGAGGCAGAAAAACTTTCGGAGCTGGGGAGGATTGGAATGGAGCCAGAGGTGGTTAGAGGGGCAGACAGAGAAAGGTGATATCAAAACAGTGGGTGGAATTCAGATTGAGCACACTGAATACACCAAAGGGTATGATCAATCATCAAGTCATCAAGTGGCTTCCTGAGGAAGCCCTCCTGTCTGAGAGAATTTTAAAAGAGGGAAGTTTAGGTGCTGGAGGTAATGGCTCTGGGGCTAAATGACCGTTACCTTCTCTCTCAGAGGTGACAACTTCACAGCACTGAGTGAAGAGAGCTCAGCGTATTTATATGTTGTAAAGAGCTCAGAGATGAAAAGTACTAGAGGAAGCCAAGCCCGTGGCTATTCTAACATTTCGAGATGCCCGCCCTAGACTGTAATAGATTCCTCTGGCATTTTCTGCTTTCTGTCTGAACCTTGGGTAAGAATCATTTTTTTTATTTCCCCAGTTACATCTCACTTGCCTGTGTCTTCCCACTTGGTAGGATGGATGTAAAGGTTAATTCCACATCTGTAACTTCAGGAAGGGCTTTCTTCCAGGCTGCCAACCTCTTTGATGATTTGTCTTGGCTGTGGTGTGATAGCATGTCACTTCTCTCCACTCACCCTTTGAAAACAGCCCATTTAAAGAAGGATGATTTGGGGTTAGAGTCAATAAAATCAGGTGGTAAGCAATTCTTCAGCATGTTCGGTCCTCAGCAGATTGGCTGGGTGGCTGGAGAGCCATTTTTTTTATGACAAATGTCTCCTTTGCAGTGGAAGCCTGGGAGATGCTCTGTGGATGAGCATGCAAAAGCCTTGGGTAACTTAAAGATGCACCCAGACAAGAACCAAACCTGGACCATAAAGCCTTTTTTAAAAAGGTCTTCAGGGGACTCTTCTGTGGGGCTCTCCTGGGAGAATATGGGTTTCATCCAAAACTCTGTCTCTTTAGGCAAATAAAATATCATTTCGAGCCTTTGTTTACCCATCTATCAGTTCAGTTCAGTTAAGTTCAGTCTTTCAGTCGTGTCCGACTCTTTGCAACACCATGAATCGCAGCACGCCAGGCCTCCTTGTCCATCACCAACTCCCGGAGTTCACTCAAACTCATGTCCATCGAGTCGGTGATGCCATCCAGCCATCTCATCTTCTGTCGTCCCCTTCTCCTCCTGCCCCTAGTCCCTCCCAGCATCAGAGTCTTTTCCAATGAGTCAACTCTTCGCATGAAGTGGCCAAAATATTGGAGTTTCAGCTTCAGCATCAGTCCCTCCAATGAACACCCAGGACTGATCTCCTTTAGGATGGACTGGTTGGATCTCCTTGTAGTCCAAGGGACTCTCAAGAGTCTTCTCCAACACTACAGTTCAAAAGCATCAATTCTCCGGCGTTCAGCTTTCTTCACAGTCCAACTCTTGCATCTATACCTGACCACTGGAAAAACCATAGCCTTGACTAGACAGATCTTTGTTGGCAAATTAATGTCTCTGCTTTTGAATATGCTGTCTAGGTTGGTCATAACTTTCCTTCCAAGGAGTAAGCGTCTTTTAATTTCATGGCTGCAGTCACCATCTGCAGTGATTTTGGAGCCCAGAAAAATAGTCTGACACTGTATCCACTGTTTCCCCATCTATTTCCCATGCAGTGGTGGGACCAGATGCCATGATCATTTTCTGAATGTTGGGCTTTAAGCCAACTTTTTCACTCTCCACTTTCACTTTCATCAAGAGGCTCTTTAGCTCCTCTTCACTTTCTTCCATAAGGGTAGTGTCATCTGCATATCTGAGGTTATTGAGATTTCTCCCGGCAATCTTGATTCCAGCTTGTGTTTCTTCCACTCCAGCGTTTCTCATGATGTACTCTGCATAGAAGTTAAATAAACAGGGTGACAATATACAGCCTTGACGAACTCCTTTTCCTATTTGGAACCAGTCTGTTGTTCCATGTCCAGTTCTAACTGTTGCTTCCTGACCTGCATATAGGTTTCTCAAGAGGCAGGTCAGGTGGTCTGATATTCCCATCTCTTTCAGAATTTTCCACAGTTTATTGTGATCCACACAGTCAAAGGCTTTTGCATAGTCAATAAAGCAGAAATAGATGTTTTTCTGGAACTCTCTTGCTTTTTCCATGATCCAGTGGATGTTGGCAATTCGATCTCTGGTTCCTCTGCCTTTTCTAAAACCAGCTTGAACATCTGCAAGTTCATGGTTCACGTATTGCTGAAGCCTGGCTTGGAGAATTTTGAGCATGACTTTACTAGTGTGTGATATGAGTGCAATTGTGCGGTAGTTTGAGCATTTTGGGGCATTGCCTTTCTTTGGGATTGGAATGAAAACTGACCTCTTCCAGTCCTGTGGCCACTGCTGAGTTGGAGACTTCAGGAAGATATACGGAAGTAACCGGCACAGTACCTGTACATTCTTGGAGCCTCTCCCATTCCTCCCGTCATTCACCTTCATTCTGCCCCTCTTTTTGGCTTCTTCATCAGTCATTCATATATGATTCTATGGTCTCCTCGGGAAATTTGATGTAGCTGTTAGAACGTAAACTCTGAAGTCACATCACTTGGGCTTGAGCCATGGTTCTGCCTTTTAAATTGCTCTTCAATTTTGTGCAAGTCATTTAAACTTTGTGTTTTCATTTAGCTACCCATTATGTGGTGACAGTATCTCACAGGGACTCCTGGCAGTCCAGGAGTATTTGTCCATTGGTCCCTCTCAGAGTAACAGAGGAAAGCCACTGGCATTAGTGAACTCACATGGATCCCTGATTCATGCGTTTGTCCCCAGCCTATATTTCAAGGTAGAAGTAATAAGATAATATTGGCTAGATTTTGTTCATAGAGTTGAACAAAACATAAATAGATATTTTCACAGCCTCATGCTTAATAATAAGGCATTGCCCCACATAAGAAAAATAAGAAAAGTAATCATGTATATTCATAATATAAATGCTACATACTTATAATATTTCAAACAAATGTTTGATTATATGAGGCATATTGTGATATAAAAAATTAAAGTGGGCTGAAAAATGAGCCAGGCTTCCAAGCTGGCTCAGTGGTAAAGAATCTGTCTATCAGTGCAGGAGGTGAAGGAGACCTGGGCTTGATTCCTGGGTTGGGAAGATGCCCTGGAGAAGGAAATGGCAACCCACTCCAATATTCTTGTCTGGGGAATCCCATGGAAAGAGGAGACTAGAGAGCTACAGTTCATAGGGTCACAATGAGTTGGACACGACTGAGCATGCATGCATGCAGAATGAGCCCAGTACAGAAATATACAAACACACAAACACAATGATAATAGTTAGAAGAGGAACTGTATCAAAATATTAACATTATTTACTTATCTGTAGGTGCTTCATAGATGGAAGACTCCCAAATGCCTAGAGACTAAATCTAAATCCTCAGGCAGTATCAAACCATAGCCTGAAATGTCCTACCACATGGAGAAATGTCTTCTAAATTTTTTTAAAATCCTATGTTCTTTAAAGTACCACTGCATTAAAGAGTAGTATCTTTACATATCAGATTCAATATACAGGCAAAATTCTTTGCTGTGTGGCTGTTGCAAAAATTTCAGAACCCAGACCCCATAAATAAATCGGTATGAATTTTTTAAAGTGTTTTTTCCCCCCACATATTTCCAGTTACATCAACTATTTGAGAAATTTTACCATTTTTACTTCATAGCTTTCCACCTCCTTCATACTGACTCATGCTTCTGATCATCACAAATAGATCATTGTGGAGCAAAATCTAACTTTTCCTAAAAAGCTTGGAATGCAATATGTCCCGGGCTATAGCTCTCTACCTTCTGGCATCTTGGAACCTGCACTCAAAGATCATCTCCTCCATCAACACTTCATTCATCAGGGTAAGTAGGATGTGTTTACTTCTCCTATACCTTCAGTGCTGAAATAGATACATGAGTCATGTTGGGGGTGGGGGTGGAAAGGGAAGGGCCTTGACTGGTTTTGAAGACAGTTTTTAAACAAAAGGAGTGGGAAGGGCTGCCTGTATTTTAATTGTTATTAGTTAAGCTTCAAAGGTCCAGCTCTATGCGTAGACAGTGGGTGTATGTTCCAACCTTCTTTGGGAAAGACTTACTTGCTGAGTGCAACTCAGTCCTTCCCCCTCAACCACGTGTTGTAGCTTTGTGATTAAGAACACAGATGTTGGTGTCAGACAGACTTCAGTGTGAATATTGGCTCTGATACTCTGTGCATAATACAAAGATAATAACACCAGATTTACTGGTGCTTGTGGGGATATTTCAAACCTCAAAATCAAATAACGATGAAAGGTTTTCTTAAGAAATGATTCAATTTGCCTACAATACATTTTAAAAAAATCATGCTTATGACACACGTGAAAAAATCTTTAAAAGATATTAGAGGACATAAAGTGTTACATAAACAAATGGAAAGGAATATTATTTTCTTGCGTTATAAATGAATATAAACTATTAATTATCTCTATATATTCAATATAATTTCATTAAAATGGACCAACAAGCTCATTTTTAAGCCAAAGAAATTGATATTAAAGTTTATATAAAAGTAAAAATGCTCAAGAACAGTAAGAACTTTGATGAGGATTAATGTTACCATATATATGTTATCACATATAATAAAATATTAAAAAACTACCATAATTAAAATAGTGTGTTTATAGCACACAGATAAATGGAGAGAAATAGAGAGTGTAAAAACTTTAACAAATATAAAGATGAATTTACAGAGATGATGATACAGGAATGCATTTTAGTGGGGGAAAATGTGAATTAATAAATTTTATTGAGAAATTTGGAAACCATATGACCTAGAGCCCTACTTCACTCCTTATAATGAATGTATTCTAGAAACAGCAAATATTTTAACTTAAAAATAAATCAGACAATGGAATATTATTCAATGGTATTAGAAAATGAATTAAACCATACAGAATGAAGAAAGGTTGACTCATCTAACATAAGGGAAAAGACAGTGATGCCTGTTTTTACCATTGTTATTCCAAATTGTTCTAGAAGTTTTGGAAATCAGGCAAGAAAAAGAAATAAGAATCATATAGATTTGAAAGAAAGAAGTAGAACTATTCTATTCACAGATGACACAATTCTATATGCAGAAAAATCAAAAGAATGCATACACACACAAAACTCACAAGAGTTAGGAAATGGATTCACCAAAGTTGCAGGGTATAATATTAACACAAAAATATAATTAATTGTCCCACCTTGCCTATAAACGTCTGTATAGTCAAAGCTATGGTTTTTCCAGTAGTCATGTGTGAATGTGAGAGTTACTAAAGAAGGCTGAGCACCAAAGAATTTATGCTTTCAAACTGTGATGATGGATAAGACTTTTGAGAGCCCCTTGGACTGCAAGGAGACCAAGCCAGCCCATCCTAAAGGAAATCAACCCTAAATATTCATTGGAAGGACTGATGCTGAAGCTGAAGCTCCAATACTTTGGCCACCTGATGCCAAGAGCTGACTCATTGGAAAAGACCCTGATGCTGGGAAAGATTGAAGGCAGGACGAGAAGAGGGTAGCAGACGATTGGATGGCATCATCGACTCAATGGACATGAGCTTGAGCAAACTCAGGGAGATAGTGAAGGACAGGGAGGCCTGGTGTGCTGTAGTCCATGGGGTGGCAAAGAGTTAGACACGACTGAATGACTGAACTACAATAACAACAATAATACATCAACCATAAACAACAATCAAAAAAGGAAATTAAGAAAACTACCCCAGTTATGATAGTATCAAGAATAAAATACCTAGAAATAAATGTAATCAAGGAGGTGAAACTGTTTCCAACGCTTACTCTCACATAAGAACCTCCTTGTTGTCGTCATCAATTGGCGGTTTCTTTCGCTCAGTCTGGCCACCAAGGAGCAGTCAAGACTGCCCAGATAATCTATCATGAAATAATGTCTATTTCTTTTATATCATGTTGCTTTCCCCCAGAAGATTTTATGCCAACCTGGCTTAGATGTTGATCTCCTAGTCATCCTTCAAAGCCAAAATCCAGTGTTTAGGTTCTGTGTATATCTTCCTGCTCACCACCTTAAGCAAAGCTACTAGCTGCCTCAGCCTATATTCAACATTTTCTTGAGCATAATTCTACTTAAAATTTCACACAGAGATCCCGTTGTGTGGTTATGAAATAATTATCGATGCATGCAGCTGTCTCCCATACTGTAGTGCTACATGGTGACTCCACAGAATTGTGCCAGCTATATTTACCTTCCTCACACTAACAGTGGCCTAGCAAAGAGAAGTGGTTGTTGAATACATGAGTAAAGAGAGAAAGGAAAGCAACAATCAAGGGAAAGAAGCATAGAGAACATGCAGTTAAAGTTACCCGTTCGTCAGTTGGTGCCCAGGTGGGGGTTGAAGAGAGCCTTGTGTCAAAGTCTGTGGCTTTCTGGTTCCCATGGGCTGTACCATTTCAACCCAACTTTAAGCTAAAGCTTTTAAGGTCGGGTCTAACTCAGGCCTGAACCTACAGGGCAGATGAGTGCCCCTCAGAAAATCAGGCTGAATGTTCTGGGGAAATCAGGGCCTGACAGGCACTGCACATATTCTCCTTCTGCACACATCCTCCTAGGAATGGGGATGGGAGGAGTGAGAATGATCTTTTTTCAGCACCGGGACAGCGGCCCTTTTGTCCAGTCTAGCCTATGTGGTAAACTAGGTCGAGAAGACCCCTGTTGAAAGAAAAGGAGAGGCTTGCCAAAAGCTCTGGAGAGGCAGGAAACTGCTAAGTCACAATGTGAGCGTAGGAGGTGTTTTTGACAAAGAAAAAAAAATACTTGCGTCTATATTTGGGGCAGAAAGATTTTGAGAGAAAGACATAGAGTTACCAAAATAACCTGAGATTGATTCTATGGAAAAGAGGCAGCAGGTGGGGGTGGGGAAAATGCGCCTTTGAAGCAGATATCTGCAATAAAAATGCAATTGGGGCTTTTATTTCCAAAATAGTCTGCTACCTGTCATGCTCCAGCTTTGTGAAAAACTCAGAGAAAATCTAAATTCCAGAGGGAAATCAGGTGATGTTCACTTAGCATTTTTTTTTTTTTTTGGTCAAATATATCAGATGTTGTGGCTGAAAATCATAACTTTAGTAGGTTTGTAGACTACAGGCCCCAGCTTAGGCACCGATGTGTACCTCAAACTTAGTACCCCCCTAGATGTTTCTTGAAAATTTGGGACATGTTCCCTCAACCATTTGCCAGTGCTTTTGTGTTCAAAGGGTCAAAAGATGAGAAAGCATTTAATCTTTTGTTTACCTGGTGTACCTATGATGTGCCAGACACTTGGTGTTATATGTGCTGGAATCTCGTTTCACATTTTCAGCCATACTATGAGGCAGATATCATTGTCATGCATTACAAATAAATAAACTAAGGCTCAGGGACATTAAGAAGATTTGTTTCAAGTTACCTCCTCCTAAGTTCATTGTTATCTTCAGAATCAGCACCTGATCTCCCAAGGCAAGACATGCCACAGTCTTTGTTCTTCAATTGTATGGTATTAAGTGACAAAGAAGACTAAAAGCTGCTGTACATAATAGGATCTTCACTCAGGCTAGGCATGGTGATATACACACATGCACGCTACCTCTATACACGCACATATACTCCTGCATACACACATCTACAAACACAATGCATATATACTCATCGCTATTCGTTTCTTAAAGACGAGAACACAGAGCCTCACAGAGAACAGTGGGCCCACCCACGCTCATATACTCAGTAAGAAATGATCTGGGTTCAATTCCAGAATTATCTGATACCATGGTTTTTTCCATAGTATAGCTCCCAGAGATGGTGGAGTAGAGGTCAACTCTGCTTATTGCTGATCCAATGTCTCATCTTCCATTCTTTTTTATTAGCAGAACCCCAGCAACAGACTAGCTAATTTCCTTCCTATTGACCCTGTCCCTTTCCTGGATTCTTTGCTTCTCACTTGGATTATTGTAAGTATCTCTATGGAATACCCCAGACTCTAGTCACACCCTTTCTGATCCAGCCAGTTCCCAGGTTTATTCACGTATGTCACAACTAGTGGAAAAGTTTTAATGATGACTTGATAAAGTCCAAACTCTTTCACAATCAAACTCAAAGCCTCTTTTGTAGGCTCATTCTATCACTCATATTAATATAAGTAATAACATACTCTGTCTCAGCCAGACTAAACCAGTCCTGTTCTGCCAGATGCATCCTGAACTTTTTATTATCTTGTCATTCACTTTTGCTAAAAACTCTCAACACCGTACTTCCCACCTGTGCAGTCTTAGAGCCCTTTTAAGGTCTGGCCCTCAAGATGCCTTATCAAGTTTCTCTCTTTTTTTGGAAATCCAGTAAGAATATAATGGATTCATGATACTTAGACATAGATCAGATTCAGGTTGGTATTTTCATACATTGATTTTTGGTGAGGTGATTGATTAAATGTGTTATGTTTAGGTTCCACCTACTTTGTGAAAGATACACTTAGGTACTGAGGATGCACATACAGTAAACACAAAGAAGGCTGAGCACTGAAGAATTGATGCTTTCGAACCGTGGTGCTGGAGAAGATCTTGAGAATCCCTTGGACAGCAAGGAGGTCAAACTAGTCAATCCTAAAGGAAATAAACCCTGAATATTCATTGGAAGGACTGATGCTGAAGCTGAAGCTCCAATACTTTGACCACCTGATGTGAAGAACTGACTCCTTAGAAAAGACCCTGATGCTGGGGAAGATTGAGGGCAGGAGGAGAAGGGGACGACAGAGGATGAGATGGTTAGATGGCATCATCAACTCAATGGGCATGAGTTTGAGCAAAATCCGGGAGATAGGGAAGGACAGGGAAGCGTGGGGTGCTGCAGTCCATATGGTCATAAAGACACAACTTAGTGCCTGGACAACAACAAGTTCATTGCCCTCAACGAACTTATTGAGAACCATTTCTCTGTGCGTCTTTGTCTGTCCCCCAACTCTTACACATAAATTAGCTAGAATGCAAAAGATTTCGGAGTGGAAACTCTTTCTTTTGACTAGATGATGAATTTCAAAGACAGATATGCATTACTCTGTGTGGTTATATTACTTGATTATAGTATTACTGTATTATATGTTATAATTATTAGTAGTTATTGTCATTGCTAATACTTTCTGATTTATAACTACGGGCCTTATACGTGACAAAGTGCTACACACTGCCATGCAATCCTAATAACTCTGAATATGAGAGCTATTACTTGCCTCATTTTACAGATGAAGGAAATGAACACAGAGTATTTAAATGAATTATAAGGAGTAAGTAGTGGACGCAAGCTTTGAACTGGGCAGTGTGAACCAGACCCTGACCAAGTTCAATGTCCTTACTCCTGTATCAGGATACGGGCCTAGCACGTATTGAATAGTTGAGAGTATCAACTCTGGGACTTCCCTGGTGGTCTGGTGATTGAGACTTCACCTTCCAGTGCAGGGGATGTAAGTTCGATCCCTGGTCAGGGAGCCAAGATCCCACATACCTCGAGGCCAAAAAATCAAAACATAAAACAATGTGCACTCATGGGTGGTTCATGTTGATGTATGGCAAAAAACCACCACAATATTGTAAAGAAATTATCCTCCAATTAAAATAAATAAATTAATTTAAATATTTTAAAAATAAAAAAAAGCAATGTTTTAACAAATTTGATAAAGACTTTGAAAATGGTCCACATCAAAATCTTATTTAAAAAAATGAGTATCAACTTTTGCATTACCCAGCCTGAGTTAAATCACTGAGTTTCTCCTTATTATCTCTGTGACCCCATTAGGAGTCAGTTTCCTTATCTGTAAAATTGGAATAAAGCTAATGTCTATCTTATAGGGTTTGGGGGAGGATCAAATACCTAAATATACATCAAGCATGTAGAATAGCACCTGGTAAAAATTTAGCGTTACTTTAGGCAGTAATAATGGTTAAGTAGAAATTCAGGAAGCAACAGAGAATGAATGAAGACCTAGCCCAGGGTCCCATGCACAGTTTAAACTTAGCAGCAATAAATAAAACTCCAGCCCAGGGCCTAGAATACAACAGGGTGCACGGTAATTGTTTATTGATTGAACAGCTGACTGTCAAAAGGTGGGAAGGGGCGGTGGGGGTGACGCCTGTGTGGAAAGCCAGGATGAGTTTGCATCATGCTCTGAACATTTGATCCGACTCCACAGGGTGATGGGTCCCCAGCCAGGAAGAATCCAATTTCAATATCTCAAATGGTACACACATCCTCCAGTCCATATCCTGAGCCCTGTAGCTCTAGACCCTGGAGTACAGTTGTCCTTGCAACACAGCTACTTCTGTGTCTAGACACTGGTGACACCATCCCTCCCCCCGATCTACTATATCCAGTTCTGAAAGCTGCAATTGCACCTCCTGAATGAAGAAGTTTATGAGATTAATAAAAGGATGTCAGTTTCACATGTATATTATCATATGTGAAACAGATCGCCAGTCCGGATTCAATGCATGAGACAAGGTACTCAGGGCTGGTGCACTGGGATGACCTAGAGGGATGGGATGGGGAGGGAGGTGGGCGGCGGGGGGCAGGGGGTTCAGGATGGGGAATACATGTACACCCATGGCTGATTCATGTCAGTGTATGGCAAAACCACTACAATATTGTAATTAGCCTCCAATTAAAATAAATAAATTAAAAAATTAAATTAAATTAAAAAAATTTTTAAAGGATGTCAGTTTCAGAATGACATGCAGTATTTCTGTCTGAATCTGCACCCAGTAAGCTGACAGGTCATCCAGGCTATCCCTCTGCCTCCAAGCATGTCTTGCCCCTCTCCTTCCCCAGACAGAAGAGCGTCTCAGCTCTTCTTCTGATCTTGGAGAAACTGAGGCAGGTATGCTTTGTTCCAAGTTTCACTGAAAGGGAACCTGGGGCATTTTCTTTGCTGTGAAATGGCTCCAAAGCAGAAGGAGATGAAATTCTCTTTTAGATCTGAATTCTTCAGGGACAGGAAAGGAGAGGGATGGTGATTCTATTCCATCATCATTTTCCAACCCATTCCTTCATTTTCAAAGTCTTTAGACTGCTTATAAAAGCAAAGTCCTTAAGGGAAGAAGGACAGCTCTGGACCTCAAACAAACCCTGTAGTAATGAGGAGGTGGCATATGGCTTGGGACTTAGATGTCCAAATGTTCAAATCCCCAGCCAATTGCCTCTCTTGTAATAAGATGAAAAGACGGACGTGGGGAAGGTATACCCAACACAAAAGCATTGATATTATCATTTTAAACCATCCCTGGATGTGTACTGGAAGGCTTTCCAGGTGGTGCTGGTGGTGAAGAACCCTCTTGCCAATGCAGGAGACATGAGAAACAGGCTCTATCCCTGGGTCGGGAAGATCCCCTGGAGGAGGGCATGGTAATCCTCTCCAGTATTCTTGCCTGGAGAATCCCATGGACAGAGGGAAGGTGTACAGCTTATCACCCCAGATGCTTTAAAATAGCACTTCTAGGGATAGGACAGATATACCTATTGTTTTCACTCCAGTTGATTCAGAAGGTCGGCTGAAGCTGAGAATCATTTTTATCAGGATTTTGCTCCAAAGGACACTACAGACTTCCAGTGAACTGGATATTACAAGTAGCTCTAAGAGTCCAGCAGGCCAGCTTGTTGGTGTTCAGTCGCTCAGTTGTGTCCAACTCTTTTGCGACCCCATGGACTGTAACCCACCAGGCTCCACTGTCCATGGGATTTCCTTCTCCAGGGGATCTTCCTGATCCAAGGATCAAACCTGCGTCTCCTGCACTGGAAGGTGGATTATTTACCACTGAGCCACCAGGGAAGCCTGCAAACTGGCTTAGAAAAAGCCTAAACCTACAAGCATTAAATATGCTTAGGCAGCTACACAGGCCCATTTCTTGAGGGAGGCCCACAGTTTATCTCAGCCCACAATAGTAACCACAGGTAGTGTGAAGATAGAGAAAGAGTCTCTCTCCGTGAAGACTTGATTTGAACTGTTTGAGTTGCCTTTCAGAGAGAGAGGATAGCTCCCATCAATCAGAAGGAAGTTCTAGGTCCATCATATTTGTCCTGACCACTCAAGAGAGGGAAATGACAGAGTCGAAAGAGACAAGACAAGACATCCTAAGGAAACACTCAGCTGATGAATGTAGAGCTAGAGCTCTGTCCCTGGGTCACATTCCTTGTCCAGTATTATGTCTCAGCACAGGACTAGCTCTTAGTAAGCATCCTTCAAATATTTGTTGAATGGAAAGACAAATGAAAGTTCTGCAAGTAACTTTATCTCTGCCCTGTCTCATTTTATCAAATCTCTGTTCTAGTTTAGAGTTCATGAGGAAAGTCAAGTTTACTCTCAGATACCACGAAGCAAAAAGCATCCTACTTTCTGGCTGATGAACATTTTTGTTTTCTAAGATAGAGAAACTAACACCATGGAAAGAGTATACCTGGGTGGTGGACTAGACCACTTCACAAGTGCCCCACCACCTACCAGCCATGTGACTGATGAGTCACCTTACCTTGCTATGTCTCAGTTTCACCACCTGCAGATCACGGATAATAGCATGTAGCCCACAGGGCTACTGCAGGGGTTTCTGCTGTGTTCTCTGCTATGACTGGCACGTGGTAGACACCCTATAAAAGGCAGCTGTTCAGAGAGTGTGACTCTGGCTGACTTTTAAGCCTTTGAGTATAGAAGAGGGTCCTAGCCAATCGTCGCTGTTCAGTTGTGAAGTCATAGTGTGACTGTCTCTCTTTCTGACTCTTTGTGACCCCATGGACTGCAGCACACCAGGCTCCCCCATCCTTCACTCTCTCTCTGAGTTTTCTCAGATTCATGTCCACTGAGCCAGTGTTACTATCTAACCATCACATCCTCTGCCACCCCTTTCTTTTGCCTTCAGTCTTTCCCAGCATCAGGGTCTTTTCCAATGAGTCAACTCTTCACATCAGATGGCCAAAGTGTTGGAGATTCAGCATCAGCATAAGTCCTTCCAGTGAGTATTCAGGGTTGACTTCCTTTAAGATTGACTGGTTTGGGCTAACCAGTAGGGTTGGGCTTTTTGAAGCTTGATTGCCCCAAGGACTTGGGATGGTTTTGGTGTTCAGAACAGGTATCTTCTTGAGAGTGGATGTACACAGTGGAAAGAAAATGACAGCTGGAAAGGCAGAGTGGGTCTAAATCCCTATTATGCTACTAGCCAGCAGTGTGACTTGGGCCACTGTCTCTCTTGGCCTCTCTTTCCTTATCTGCAGAAGGCAGGGGTCAAATTAAGTGATTTCTCACAGCCCATCCCAGAATTTATAATTTTATCTCTGCATTCATGAATGCCTTACCTGGCAGTACTACCTCAGGTGGTAAGAGCAACAAATGATGGTTATTTGGGGCTAGAAGACCACATCTGGGTATTTTTAAAGGGAAACTGCAGTAGAAGTTACAGTGTGGAAATAAGATGGGTTAAGGTGATAGGTTGGTGGGTGTTTCTGAAGTTTTTTTGAAATTTGTTTTATAATTGCATTATAAATTTTATATCTTGTGTAACAGTAGAGGTAAAGATCAAGACCCACAATATCTAGAGCCCAAGAAGGGATTGAAGCAAGGAAAATTTGTGGGAAGGTGGAGGAGAATTTAGAACGGTTTTGATCCAAAGTGGAGTTCAAGTGGGATGATGGAAAGAGCATCACTGATTTGGCCTGAAAATAGGTGTCAAGTACAGTTCTAAGAGCTTCTCAGGTGGCGCTAGTGGTAGAGAACCCAAGTGCTAATGCAGGAGACATAAGAGACCCAGGTTCAATTCCTGAGTAGGGAAGATCCCCTGGAGGAGGGCATGGGAATCCACTTCAGTATTCTTTCCTGGGAGAATCCCATGGACAGAGGAGCCTGGCAGGCTACAGTCCATAGGGTCACAAAGAGTCAGACATGACTGAAGTGACTTAGCATGCATGTACAGTTCGGAACTGGATGAATGGCAATGTTGATGGCGAGCCTTACAGTCACAGTAAAACTGTGTGACCTGGAATAAGCCACATTCCCTCTCAGAGTCTCAGATGCCTTATAAGCAAAATGAGAGTGGTGTGCAGACTAAATCAGAGCCTTTGTTTTTTTTGTTTGTTTGTTTCTTCTTCTTCTTCATAATAAATGATATACGCCCAATGACCCAGCCCAAAGGGTGGACCTATACTTTGGTGACATCTCTCCCCCACTGAAGGTTTTTTCAAGGAAATAGGGTTATTTTTAGGACAGCCCTATCTGCTGAGTATGAGCCACCACAGAATGAGAGTGGAGACTTGACTTTTTAGCTGCACAATGGCTTTCAGTTCTCACTAAAGAAATCAAAATAAAAATAAGGAGAAAGGTACTTACCATATAGTTATAGATTTGAATCTGTTATAATTTATAGAAAGAGTGATTACATTGGAATCCATGGTGCTTGCAACATCTTTCCCCAAACGACAGTTACACACCAGGATGGAGAAGCTCTCGGCAAGAGGATCTCCTAAGGTCTAGCTCCTAGGGACATTGTGAGATGTCCTATGGGGTCAGTAATTCCCTCCAGGGTGTCTCATAGCTACTACACAGTGGCTTTAGGGCATAGTACTCAAGAAGGCAGGCCCTGGGGTTAGACTACCTGACAGTTCTGTGACTATGAGCAAGCTTTTATTGTTTAATCACTCAGTCATGTCCAACTCTTTGCAGCCCCATGGACTGCAGCATGCCAGGCTTCCCTGTCCTTCACCATCTTGCGGAGCTTGCTCAAATTCATGTCCATTGAGTCAGCGATACCATCCAACCATCTCATCCTCTGTCATCCCCTTTTCCTCCTGCCTTCAATCTTTCCCAGCATCAGGATCTTTTCTAATGAGTCAGCTATTTGCATCAGGTGGCCAAAGTGTTGGAGCTTCAGCTTCAGCATCAGTCCTTCCAATGAATATTCAGGATTGATTTCCTTTAGGATTGACTGATTTGATCTCCTTGCAGTCCAAGGGACTCTCCAGAGTCTTTTCCAACACCACAGTTCAAAAGCTAGGTAATTACTTTGCTATGCCTCAGTTTTCTCATCTGTAAAGTAAGTACAATAATAACTAAGGATATGATGAATATGTAATGAAATAATAAATGTCTAGAGCATGGTATATGATCAGTGCTCAGTGTTATCTAAGGTCACACAGGCACTATATTCTCCCCTTTCTTCATTCAGCAAGGATTTACCAGAGTTCTCTGTGAGTCAGTCGGTTTCATGTATTGAGCACAAAGCAAGAAACAAGGTGCTTGGTTGATGTCTCCTGAGGCTTATCTTCTAGTAGAGAGACCAAAAAAAAAAGGGAGAAGGAGAAGAGAAGAAAGAGGAGGGAGAGGAAGAAGAGGTGGAGGAGGAGGGGGGAGGAGAAAGAGAAGAAGGAGAAGAAGAGGAAGGAGATCAAAGAATAAATCACAGAAATTCATATGGCACAGGTAGTCTACCAGGCTTCAGCAATACATGAACCATGAACTTCCAGATGTTCAAGCCAGTTTTAGAAAAGGCAGAGAAACCAGAGATCAAATTGCCAACATCCGCTGGATCATCGAAAAAGCAAGAGAGTTCCAGAAAAAACATCTATTTCTGCTTTGTTGACTATGCCAAAGCCTTTGACTGTGTGGATCACAATAAACTGTGGAAAATTCTGAAAGAGATGGGAATACCAGACCACCTGATCTGCCTCTTGAGAAATTTGTATGCAGGTCAGGAAGCAACAGTTAGAACTGGACATGGAGCAACAAACTGGTTCCAAATAGGAAAAGGAGTTCATCAAGGCTGTATATTGTCACCCTGTGTATTTAACTTATATGCAGAGTACATCATGAGAAATGCTGGACTGGAAGAAACAAGCTGGAATCAAGATTGCTGGGAGAAATCTCAATAACCTCAGATATGCAGATGACACCACCCTTATGGCAGAAAGTGAAGAGGAACTCAAAAGCCTCTTGATGAAAGTGAAAGAGGAGAGTGAAAAAGTTGGCTTAAAGCTCAACATTCAGAAAACGAAGATCATGGCATCCGGTCCCATCACTTCATGGGAAATAGATGGGGAAACAGTGGAAACAGTGTCAGACTTTATTTTTCTGGGCTCCAAAATCACTGCAGATGGTGATTGCAGCCATGAAATTAAAAGACACTTACTCCTTGGAAGAAAAGTTATGACCAACCTAGATAGCATGTTCAAAAGCAGAAACATTACTTTGCCAACAAAGGTCCATCTAGTCAAGGCTATGGTTTTTCCAGTGGTCATGTATGAATGTGAGAGTTGGCCTGTGAAGAAAGCTGAGTGCCGAAGAATTGATGCTTTTGAAGTGTGGTGTTGGAGAAGACTCTTGAGAGTCCCTTGGACTGCAAGGAGATCCAACCAGTCCATTCTGAAGGAGATCAGCCCTGGAATTTCTTTGGAAGGACTGATGCTAAAGCTGAAACTCTAGTACTTTGGCCACCTCATGCAAAGACTTGACTCATTGGAAAAGACTCTGATGCTGGGAGGGATTGGTGACAGGAGGAGAAGGGGACGACAGAGGATGAGATGGCTGGATGGCATCACTGACTTGATGGACGTGAGTCTGAGTGAACTCCAGGAGTTGGTGTTGGACAGGGAGGCCTGGGATGCTGTGATTCATGGGGTCACAAAAAGTCGGACACGACTGAGTGACTGAACTGAACTGAACTGAACTGAATCTAATGAAAATAAAAGAGATATGATGAAATTAAATAGGGTGGATGGGAAATGTTACAGTGAATGACTAAGATGTGGAAACTTCATCTCCCTCATTTCTGTCCCCAAGCCAACAGTTCCCTCCCCTCTTCACTTCTTTTCCTTGAACCCCTGTCTTGTCATATATTTCTGTAGTGCTGTGTTGAACAAGCTGTGATTTAGTGATTCAGGTGTGAAACTTGAACTATGTGGCTTCACTAGGATTGGAAATTACAGTTTTAAGCTTTTTCATTGTTCCTTACTGTATCCCTGGACCATAAAGAAGCCTGAATGCCAAAGAATGGATGCTTTTGAACTGTGGTACTGGAGAAAACTCTTGAGACTGTCCTGGACAGCAAGAAGATCAAATCAGTCAATCCTAAAGGAAATCAACTCTAAATATTCATTGGAAGGACTGATCCTGAAGCTGAAGCTCCAATCCTTTGGCCCCCTGATGCAAAGAGCTGACTCATTGGAAAAGACCCTGAATGCTGGGAAAGATTGAAGGTAGAAGGAGAAGAGGGTGACAGAGGATGAGGTGGTTGGATGGCATCACTGATTTAGTGGACATGAACTTGGGCAAACTCCAGAAAAGAGAAGGACAGGGAAGCCTGGCGTGCTGCAGTCCATGGGATCACAAAGAGTTTGGACACAACTTGGTGACTGAACAAAAATATACCCCTTGGGGCTTCCCTGCTGACTCGATGGTAAGCAATCTGCCTGCAATGCAGGAGACTTGGGTTTGATCCCTGGGTCAGAAAGATCCCCTGAAGAAGGAAATGGCTACCCACTCCATTATTCTTCACTAGTAAATTCCATGGACAGAAGAGCCTGGCGGGATACACTCCATGGGGTCACAAAGAGATGGACACAACTTAGTGACTAAACAACAATCACAGTATATCCCTTATCCTTAGGTCAATGCTTGTTGTAAAGTAGATACATATTCAATAAATATTCACTGAATGCATGTGTGAAAAGTCAGAGCCATGAATGACTTGCTGCTTCACACAGCTGGGAGAAATACTGATTCAGCCTCATGCAGTCTGCTCCCTTTAGAGTTCATATAAGGATTTACAGCCTTTGACAGTCTCAGCCACTTCTGGTTTTTGCACAACTGTACAAAGATTAAGAAAGAGTGCTGATAGTCTGAGAAGCCAGAATCCAATGTTACCTTTTTTTGTGACTTCTGTTAAAGAGCAGAGACATTACTTTGCCAACAAAAGTCTGTCTAGTCAAGGCTATGGTTTTTCCAGTGGTCATGTATGGATGTGAGAGTTGGACTATAAAGAAAGCTGAGCACCCAAGAATTGATGATGTTTTTGAACTGTGGTGTTGGAGAAGACTCTTGAGAGTCCCTTGGACTGCAAGGAGATCCAACCAGTCCATCCTAAAGGAGATCAATCCTGGGTGTTCATTGGAAGGACTGATGTTGAAGCTGAAACTCCAGAACTTTGGCCACCTGATGCGAAGAGCTGACTCATTTGAAAAGACCCTGATGCTGGGAAAGATTGAGGTCAAGAGGAGAAGGGGACGACAGAGGATGAGATGGTTGGATGGTATCACCGACACTATGGACATGAGTTTGAGTGAACTCCGGGAGTTGGTGATGGACAGGGAGGCCTGGCGTGCTGTGGTTCATGGGGTCGCAAAGAGTTGGACACAACTGAGCGAATGAACTGAACTGAACTGATGAACTTGAGGAAGCCACATCACTCTAGACTTCTGTTTTCTCATTACTAAAATGAGAACTTTCCCAGCAAGTTCTCCTATTAGCAGAAATTAAGTCAGATATTAGATGTGAAAGAATGAATTGTAAATTCCTACCAAGTGCATGATATTATCATTACAATACAAGCAATTAGTGGCCACAAAGTAAAACTCCAGATCCTAAAGCAAATGTTTGATAAGGATCATCTCCAGCCTCCTTCAGGCCCTAAAGCCCTTAGATCTCCTTAATATCCACCCAGGTACTCCTCTTTTTGTCCTTAACTAAACATTGTAGGGACTTCTTGGGTATAAAAAGAACTATGAGCCTAGAGCTATGATAATATAACCAAAGTTTGCTGCAAATGAAAGAGCTAGAATTCAAGGCATTTAGAAGCTCAGAATAAACAGACTAATTGGAGGAATGAAATATCCATTAGTCTAAATGAATATTTCTATAAAGCTGCATGTTAGACATTGATAAAAAGAGATGATTAAATGCAGAATTAACCAAGATTAATTATTTTAATCAAGAGATTAATCACGATTATATCTTTACATTAGTTTACTCTGCTGATGTTTGCTCAGCAATCTGAGGGGAAATCTGTTCATTTATCACCTTCGTGTTTGAAAATCAGCCCATATTTTATACAGCCTCCCATCTACCATCATTAACCTCTTTGTAAACAGAAGCTCCTAAACAGATAAATAGTATTTGAGAAGAATGTGCATGGGGCCAAGAACACAGAGCTCTATGCCAGGGGTCTGGAGTCAAAGCTGAATTCTCCAAAACGTTTGAGGGATGGGCTGACAGAAGCGATGGGTAAAGTTTAGAGATGGTGGTTTGTATGAGCATGAGAAAGCACAGTAGCTGGTAGAAATGGAGCAGGAAAGGACTCTGGCTCTGGGAAACTAAAACAGCCCAGTGCCAAATGAGATATTAGGAAGTGTGAAGACAGATCTGGATCATGTAGCTCCTTGATACCTTCACATGTTCCTTCATCTCCAGGTCTTGACAGATGAATTTGCTGATAACCATCCAAACTCGTTCTCTCTGGGGCTCCATATTCTTAGTGAAAAGTCCTAACATTTACTCAGTGTTCATACAAAAAAACTGGACTAATTCCTAATATGGGTGTCTGTACTACTTCCCCAACCAATCAGTATGTATGTTATATTTATATTGACATAGTTCATATATATTCATATATATACAATATTTACATATTCTTATATTAATGCATGCTATGTATACATACATATGTGAATATTATTATATATGCATATGCAATTGCTCTGTCTTAGATAACAATTCATCCTCTTCAATCATGGCTTGCATTTCTTACTTGGGTCATGCTGGCTGGATTGGAAACTGGTAGGAATCACTACTAAATTAATTAAATTTGAGAAAAATATGCCACATTGGACAACTCCTGTATTTTTTCTTCCAACAGAAGTTTATTAAATACTTGTTGTACATCACAGCTTCCCAGGTGGCTCAGTGGTAAAGAATCCACCTGCCAGTGCCTAAGACACAGGTTTGATCCCTGGTCCAGGAAGATCCCCTAGAGGAGGAAATGGCTCCCTATCCAGACAGAGGAGCCTGGCAGGCTACCGTCCATGGATCACAAAGAGTCAGACATGACTTAAAGGCTGAACAACAACATTGTATAGCAGGCTTTATGGTTTAACTGAGCAGTGCTTTTGATGGATATATTCTGTGGTTAACTCTTAATATAAAGTACTACCACCATATAAAGTACAATCTTAATTTATATTTTGCCAAAGAAAAACTGAGTCCTGGTGAGTTTAAATAACTGGAACAAAGTCTATAGGTAAATCTGGGGAGAATTGAGATCTTAACAATTATTGAGTCTTTTGATCCATGAACATGGTATACTTCACTATTTAAATCATCTTTAATTTCTTTCAATGATGTTTTGTGGTTTTCAGTGTGTAAGACTTGCATTTATTTTGTTAAATTTACTCACAAATACTTTATTTTTTTATACTATTTTGAATGGAATTGCTTTCTTAATTTCATTGAGATTGTCTTTTGTTGATATAAAGGAATTGCAGTAGATTTTTGTATGTTAGTTTTGCATTCTGTGACCTTGCCAAACTTGCTCATTAGTTCTAGAAGTTTTGTGTGTTGTGGGTATTCCCTGAAATTCCCTACACATTGAACAACAACATGAACAACAAAAGGTATATAAATTGTCTTTAGATATTTATAACTCAACTTTACCTTGCCTTAAGCAGCTCCTGACTTACATAGTATCTAAAGGAGATCAGCCCTGGGTGTTCTTTGGAAGGAATGATGCTAAAGCTGAAACTCCAGTACTTTGGCCACCTCATGCGAAGAGTTGACTCATTGGAAAAGACTATGATGTTGAGAGGGATTGGGGGCAGGAGGAGAAGGGGATGACACAGAGGATGAGATGGCTGGATGGCATCACCGACTCGATGGACATGAGTTTGAGTGAACTCCAGGAGATGGTGATGGACAGGGAGGCCTGACGTGCTGCGATTCATGGGGTTGCAAAGAGTTGGACACGACTGAGTGACTGAACTGAACTTAACTGAACTGAATGAAGTATCATTTTGTGCCCTTCAGAATCTGAAATCCTTCATTAACTCTCAGAGTTCATCCCCACTCCCAGAATGTTCTTATTCCCCAAAGACTTTCTCTCATTCGGGTTTGGTGATTCCAGTCTGCATCTGGCAGCTTGGATCTTGGATTTGGCCCTCCCCATAGACTGAGGCTGAATGATTAAAGACATGACAGGCAGCCAATTGGCAAGATGGGAAGAATGAAAATTAACATCCCCGAGAGCTGACTGTATACAAGTCACTATGCTGGACGTTTTCACGTGGTTTTTGATTCACTGATCACAACCACACTTAATGAATAGCAATTATTATTCCTGCTTAACAGACAAAAATTTTTCACATCTGATTTCAAGTCTGAGTTTCGCAGAACTTAATTTGTCTATTAACAGAGAGTTAGTGTATGAAGGAGACTAGATATCAAACCATGTCTTCACTCAAAAGCTTTCTATACTAACTCTGAAAAATTACCTTTTCCATATCCATGGACACAATGTTGATTATCATAAAACTTCATTAGTGGGGCATTTTTAGATCCATTTTACAGATGAGGAAACCAAGGCTTGCGCAGAGTTATACAGTTACAGAGAACTCAGAACAGGATGTGAGCTCAAATATTTCTGATCTTTTCATGATACATTTTTGTTCAATGACTAAGTATGTGGAATCTGCAGTCAGACTTTCTGAGTTCTATTCTGTGCTCCACCAGTTTCTAAGTGGGTGACCTTAAACAAGTTGCTTAACATGGTATGATTATATTTTTCCTCAGTGGGGATAATTATAATACTTCCTTGTGAAGTTGTCCCGAGGATCAGTTGAGACTATATATAATGTACATATGGCAGGTAACATATAAGATGTTATTATTATGATTAAGAATAAATATATCCTTCCTTAGTTACCTGATTTCTAGGGAAGAAAATAAAGACTTTTCATGAAAAATTTCAACATAAACCTTTTTTTTTTTTTTTTTTTGGTGTATGTTCCCTTATCTCTTTCCTCTCACAAATAGGACTAGGTTGGGAGTTGTAGGAAGCCCTGTGTCAAGGTCTTGTTCTGCCACCAGAGCAGAATCAGTTGTGGGAACCTCCAAAGTCTTCTTGCTCTCTTTGGCATCCAGAAGTAAGCTTCCATGCTATGGGCATCGTGACACAGGTTTGTATTAATACTTAAAGCATTTCTACTTCAGGTTAGGATCTTGACATAGGTTTCCTTTCAATGCACGTTCTACTAGGTAGGCTGGGTTCCAGATACTTTTCAGTTTCTCTACCAGTCAGGAAAAATCTCAGAGACAGAGTTGGATAGTCAGTTCCTAAAGCTTTCACCGAGTTAGAAAACACATTAGCAATCATTTTTCTGACCCTCTGCTTCCTTATCATTAAAATAAGGAATAGCCAGGCTTACCAGGAAGCATGAATGAAATAATGTATATTATATGCTAAGACTGAGTGCTCCCTGTGGGATAGAGCTGTAATATTCTGTAAGAGTTCTGACTTGAGAATTAGGACACCTCAGTTCTCACATAGCTATGAATTTTCTGTGTGTTTTTATGTGAGCTGCTTGCCCTTGCTGGCTGACATTTTTTTTTCTATATAATTAATGATTGGGATTTTATACATGCTTAATGTTTCTTCCCCCTCAATCTGCATAAGCAAATCCTCCATTCATCCATCACACATTTTTATTTAAGTACCTACCTACAACCAAGATTCTTGGTGGCTCAGTGGTAAAGAATCTGCTTGCAATACAGGAGACCCAGTTTCGATCCCTGGATTGGGAAGATCGCCTGGAGGAGGAAATGGAAACCCACTCCAGTACTCTTGCCTGGGAAATCCCATGGAGCCTGATAGGCTGCAGTTCATAGGGTTACAAAGAGTTGGACATAACTGAGCTACTAACACCACCCAAGAACTGATGATACCAGAATGAGTAAGATTGACCTAAAGGAACTCTATGCTCTTTGGATATGACCTATATGCATTATGGGAGCAAGGGAAAAAGGAAATAACTAATTGTTTTGAGAGGAGCTGGCCATGGCTCAGAAAGCAGTTCAGTTCAGTCAGAAAGCAGGTGATATCTAAAATGAGCCTTGATCTAGTATAGGGTGTCCAGTTGAGAAGGAAGTTCCCAAAGAAGATGCTTATGATTTTACTCCAGATTCTGCATAACTCAAATTGTGCTGTGATGGATCCAACCAGAAATGGAAAATTGCCATTATCTGAGGGACTTTTGGAAAATATTCTTTTAAAATTTTACTTATTTGTGGCCATGCTGTGTCTTTGTTGCTGTGCACAGGCTTTCTCTAGTTGCAGGACACGGGCTTCTCACTGTGGTGGCTTCTCCTGTTGCAGAGCACTAGCTCTGGGGTACAGAGGCTTCAGTAGTTGTGGTGTGTGAGCTTTATTGCCCTGTGGCAGGTGGAATCTTCCCAGACCAGGGATCAAACCCATGTTCCCTACATTGGATGGTTGATTCTTAACCACTGGGCTAACAGGGAAGTCCGTGGGTCCAAGTACATCCCCAAATAAGATCAGGGTTTGCCTCTCAGTTTCACTCCAAGTATCAAGTGGATTTGGTATATTGATTCTAGCTTATGTGTCTAACATAGAGCGAACCATAAGCCAATGTCTTAAGGAAAGATGTATAGGTCTGGGGATATGGAATAAGCAACAAATAAACAATGCTCTTATGCTTTCAGCTAATTTTCTGGGATTCAAAGAAAGATTTGAGCTTCTCTGAGGCAGGGAAACCAATGTCCATTGCCCATTGGTAGGCCTGAGGGAGACTATGGCTCTAAGGCATCATAGGTCTTGAAATTCCTGCCAAGTTGGAGATATGCTTACCTGACAGATGTCCTCCATACCGCTGAGAGTGGTGTTCTCCTAAGCGGTGGGGTGGTGGCGGTGGTGCTGCTGATGAAACTGCAGTTGTCCCTAAGATGTACAAAAATTATTCATCTATCTTGTTTGGCTGTCCCCCCAGTTTTTTCCCGCATTTTTAACACTATAATTTTTCCTTACGGAGTTACTCTTTTTTATTTTTCCATTCCATGTAATTCAAGTAGAGCTGATTCTATCTGTGGTCTGGGAACCCCATCTGTGGTTATGTGACCCAAGCCTGGTCAGTCAGAAAACTGCATCCCTCTTGACAACAGTGATCACAGAATATCCCAGAATGCTCGCTAAAGTGGCTGGGAGAGAGGTATGCTCTTATAATAAGAATGATGGGAAGAAAAGAAGCAAGCCAGGGGTTTAGCCTGCTCTCAGGCACTGCGAAGAAAGAACTTGCCTGAGAATGCAAACAACACTGAGGAAACAAAACTGAGAACAATCACTACCACTGCTGATGCTGTTTTAGCATTCATATGCACTTCTGCCCGAAGTTCTTGCCCACCTTGGACTTTGCAACTGTGTGAACCAATAAAGTTGCTTGAGGTTAGTTTTCTGTCCCTTGAATGTTGTTCCTGATTTAAACAATGATGTTCTTATTTTTGAAGCTCGGGGCATGGTGTTAGTTGCTCAGTCGTGTCTGACTGTTTGTGACCTCCTGGACTATAGCTCACCAAGCTCCTCTGTCCATGGAATTCTCCAGGCAAGAATATTGGAGTCTGCAGCCATTCTCTTCTCCAGGAGATCTTCCCAACCCAGGGATTGAACCCAAGTCTCCTGCACTGCAGGTGGATTCTTTACCATCTGAGCCACCAGGCGAAGATCACTGGGGCATAGAAAGTGGGAGATAAGTGGGAGATACTTCTGATATGCATTTCCCTATTATCTCAAAGAATTTCTCTCTTCCCAGGATACTGGTCCAGCTTCACAATCCAGACAAACATTTTTCTCCATAGGACTTCCGAACCATTTTCCAACCTGTGCTTCCAGGGCTCCCTTGTCTATAGAATTCTCCTCCCACGACTTTTTTGCTGCTTCTTTTTAAAAATAACTCCCATCTGCTCGTCTGCCTCCTGCTCTTCCTTCTGTTTCCACATTTTTGAGCTTCCCCGGTCGCTGTCCCTGGCCCTGAGAAAGCTTTGGAGATTACCTCTTAGACCCATTCCTCCCAGCTGGGCTTTCCTTCTGTCCAATTTTTAACTCTCCAAATCACAGGCTTCTCTTTCCTTGGCTCAAAGAATGACCCATCAAAAAAATTTGGCTGCATTTCTGAATTCACTCAAACTCTTTATAAAGCCATAGATTTCTAGACATAACTTTTCGACATCCTGACAATGAATGGCTAATCAGAGAACTTAGCCTACACAAATCGTAAGGAGAGATGTCTCTTTGTATTGGTTTAAGCTTGGAGAAAAGCTGAACTCCAAGGCTCTTAACTGATAGGAATTGGTTAAATCCAAACTATGATAATTCTGGATAATAGCTCAGATGGTAAAGAATTTGCCTGCATTGCAGGATACCTCAGTTCAGTACCTGAATTGGGAAGATCCCCTAGAGAAGAGAATGGCAACCTACTCCAGTATTCTTGCCCAGAAAATCTCATGAACAGAGGAGCCTGGCAGACTACAGTTCATGGGATCGATAAGAGTTGGGCATGACTGAGTGACTAACACTTTCAGTTTTTTCAAACTACAATAAAGACAATACTTACTGAAAATGTATTGTGAGTTATTTTGGGGGGCTAAGCACTTCTACAGGCTTCCATTTCTTCTTCAGAAAGATTTGCTAGGTATTATAATTACCTCCATTTTGAGGATGAGAAAAGTGAGATAGAGAAAAGTTAAGAAATTTGCTCAAGGTCACACTGCTAATGGCAGTTATGGTATTCATCTGTGGGGTTCATCCAAATATGCTTGGATTTCTGCTTTTGTAGATACAAGGAATCATGGGACTTCCCTGCCCTGTGGAAATCGGTATTCACCTTTCCCATCAGCAAAGACTTCAGATGGTGGCAGTTTCATGAGCCCGGTGAACACGACATATATGACACAGCATGTTGTTGTTAATCCCCAAGTCATGTACAACCCTTTGCAATCCCAGATTCCACTGTCCATGGGATTTCCCAGGCAAGAATAATGGAGTGGGTAGTCATTCCCTTCTCTAGGGAATCTTCCTGATGCAGGGATTGAAACTGCATCTCCTGCATTGCAGGTGAATTCTTTACCACTGTGCCACCAGGCATGGAGGCTCCCAATGATGCTTAATGAATATATAAAAGAAGCAAGAAATAAAACTTTATTGCTTTGAGCCTCAAAAACGTGTGGCATTTTAAAAATTTCTGATCTATGACCTACACAATTTAACTGATATATTAGTAGAGTCACAATTAGAAGCTCTGATAATTTGGTTTCAAAGCCACACATTTAGCGATTCTCTCTTCTCTGTAAAATGTAGGAGAAACTGGGAACCCCAGAATGACTGAGCACCCCCTGGAAGTTTTCAGGATACAGCATCTCTGTAACATCCAGGCTGTCTAGTCTCTCAGCAACAGAAGCTTCGTCCTTGTGAGCACAGATCTGAACACCATCCTCCACTGCTCTCTACTCACAGTTCCACCATTTTGGTAACAGAGCATTGTGTCTCCAGCTTTCCTGACTTTCTTCTTCCATTTCTATATTGTTGTTCAGTGGCTCAGTCCTGTCCAGATCTTTGGGACCCCATGGACTGCAGCACTCCAGGCTTCCCTGTCTTTCAGTATCTCCCATAGTTTGCTCAAACTCATGTCCATTGAGTCAATGGTGCCATCCAACCATTTCATCCTTTGTTGCCCCCTTCTCCTCCTGTCCTCAATCTCTCCCAGCATTAGGGTATTTTCTAATGAGTTGGCTCTTCGCATCAGGTGGCCAAAATACAGGAGCTTCAGCTTCAGCATCAGTCCTTCCAATGAATATTTAGGTCTGATTTCCTTTAGGATTTACAGGTTTGATCTCCTTGCTGTCCAAGGGAATCTCAAGAGTCTTCTCCAGCACCACATTTTGAAAGCATCAGTTCTTTGGTGCTCAGTCTTCTTCATGGTCCAAAATCTGTACATGACTACTGGAAAAACCATAGACTATGGTTTGACTATGCAAACCTTTGTCAGCAAAGTGATGTCTCTGCTTCTTAATACACTGTCTAGGTTTGTCATAGCTTTTCTTCCAAGGAGCAAGTGTCTTTTAATTTCATGGCTGCTGTCACGGTCCACAGTGATTTTGGAGCCCAAGAAAATAAAGTTTGTCACTGTTTCTATTTTTGCCCCATCTATTTTCCCATAGTGTCTGGTGACCTGGGATGTCTCCTTACTCATGTGTGTGCTGTGCTTAGTCAGTCAGTCATGTCCAAGTCCTTGTGACCCCGTAGACTGTAGCTCCTCGGTCCATGGGGATTCTCCAAGCAAGAATACTGGAGTGGGTTGCCATGGCCCAGGGATCGAACCCAGGTCTCCCGTACTGCAGGCAGATTCTTTATCATCTGAGCCACCAGGGAAGCCCTAGAATACTGGAGTGGGTAGTCTGTCCTTTCTCCAAGAAATCTTTCCAGCCCAGGAATGGAACCAGGGTCATGACTTTTCCTTTCTATCCTCTTTGCTTGTGCTGTTCCTTCAGAGGATGACTTCTATAAACTGCACTCTCTCTCTATCTTGCATTTTAGGCTCCTAAAATTAATGTCTGCTTGGTTCAGAAAATTATGAGCCATGTTGCAGGCCATTTACCATAGATTTATAGATGAGGAGGTCAAGTGTTTATCCTGTTCCAATCATCTACCAAGAAGCCTGGGTAACCTGTAAACCAAACCTGTGTGTGTGTTAGCCACTCATTAGTGCCCAATTCTTTGCAACCCCATAGACTGTAGCCCACCAGGCTCCTCTGTTCATGGAATTCTCCAGATAAGAATACTGGAGTGGGTTGCCATTCCCTTCTCCAGGAGATCTTCCCAACCTAGGGATCTGCCTTGCAGGCACATTCTTTACTGTCTGAGATACTAGGGAAGAGGTCCATATAAAAAATTCTTCAACAAAATATATGTAAGTCAAGTCTATGCTACACAACTTACACAGAGCTACAAGCCAGTTATATCTAAATAAAACTGGAAAAAAATAATAATGAGAAAAAGTCTTTCAAAAGGAAGTTTGTGGGCGGTGTTAGAATTAATGAGACTTTCCACAGTGGAGCAGCATCACCAGCAGGCATTTTGTTAGGCTTGTCCAGAACGTTGACCCTGCAGCAGCCAATGGCCCTCTTTTTCTTCTTTAGCTGGCCTTTACCTGCTCTTACGCCCCTTCCCCACCTCTGTGCATAGTCAGTAGACTGTTACCTGGCAGGCTGACTCCATCCAGGGACCTGACTTTTCTGAAAATAAGTTTCAGTCTACAGAGGAGAAAGTCTGGCTTCCAAATTTGTTCTTGAAATGAACCTGATCTCTATGCTTCTAAAATTAAAATTTAATTACACAGATTCTACATGAATATCTTCTCCATGCAACAGATTACCAAAATAGAGATAATTCTAAAGTTCCTTTTGACCAAGAATCTAAAGCTGAATCTCAGCCTGTCTCATTCCTGGTGATAAACAGGTTGCCAGTTTTGTAAACGCTCTCTCCCTTTCTCTCTTATATATATGTGTGTGTGTGTGTGTCATGTCTGACTCTTTGCAGCCCTATGGACTACAGCCCACCAGGCTCCTGTGTCCATGGGATTCTCCAGGCGAGAATATTGGAGTGGATTGCCATGCCCTTCTCCAGAGGATCTTCCCGACCCAGGGATCGAACCTGTGTCTCTAATGTCTCCTACATCGGCAGGTGGGTTCTTTACCACTGGCAGTATTGGAGTCTAGTTGCTATTTCTTATGCTATTTCTTATGTCACTGCCCAACTCCACATCTTCACAGGTGGACCAACTCAAATATCAAATTTCCTACCAAGCTTTCCCTGTTTTC
Source organism: Bos javanicus (assembly GCF_032452875.1). NCBI lineage: Eukaryota > Metazoa > Chordata > Mammalia > Artiodactyla > Bovidae > Bos > Bos javanicus. The sequence goes on from NC_083892.1 coordinate 24,082,888, forward strand.
TCCAGCCAAGATTCATCTCTTCACCCTCTGAACTCTCACAGTCTCACCATTCTTCCCTAATCACTCTCTATAATGTATCTCAGTTCTCATTGTTTGAATTTTAGGGACCAAGTGAGCATAAGAGTTATACTTAAGGTGTTTGGAGTCAAGCAGTTCTGAATTTGAGTCTTCATTCTGCCAGTTAATTCTGTCTGATCTTATGGCTTTTTGTCACATTGTTTCTCAACAAGTCTAAAATATTTTATATTTTAAAAGAATTTTTATAGGCCTCCCCCAAAGTTATTTAACTTCCTGAACCTTTGATTCACAAAATTTGAATAATAGACCAACCACAGAGGTTGTGTAAGGATTGGCTATTAAACTAAAGCACTTGGCATCAAGTTTGTGACAATAAATGGGGGCTATCTCCATTAGATATCTCTAGCATTATTTGTTCAAGTGAATTACCATTTATTATGTTCTTTTCTAGTTTCATAATACAACTGTGTAAGGAGGCAGAATGCCTCTTCTGGTTACAAAGCTAGTTACTTAAACTCTCTGTGCCATGGTTTTCTCACCAAAACCTTCATTTATCCCTGAGTTCACCATATATTGATTGAGTGCTTGTTCTGTGCCAAGGCCCAGTGTTTAAACCTGGGGGAAATAAAGAAGGACAAAATGACAGGCTACCATGTCATCATGGAACTTGCATTTTAATTGGGAAAATGGGAAGAAACCAAAATTCCACATAAATTGTAAAGCTATTCCTAAGATGAACACTTGAAAGAAAGATACATGGTATGTGATGGGGGAATTTGGCTTAAATAGGGAGTTCTGCTGGGAAAACTGAACTGAGTTCTGAAGTATTGGTGAGAGGTAAGTAGAGAAATAGAGGAATGAAGCTCAGGGAGACTTTGGTGAGAGCATATGCAAAGGCCCTGGGGTTGTGGAAGCATGTTGCTTGGGAAGGCCTCTCTGGCAAAATTGAGAGAGTGTGTCCTCCAAGATGAAACAGAACAGGTGGTCAAACACACTCAGACTTTCCTTCAGGAAGTGGTCCTGGATAGGTAAAATGAAAATAAGAGGGGTCTTTGAGTCTCTCTTAGGGTAGAGGATAGGATCCAGCCCCTTTACATCTGTGGGTTGGAGAAAAATAATTCTGTACATTCCTGGTTTTTTTTTTTAATATTATTTATTTATTTGGCTGTGCAGGGTCTTAGCTATGGTACGCAGGATCTTCAGGACCCTTTTTAGTTTCGGCATGCAGAATCTTTAATTTCTGCACACAAACTGTTAGATGCAGCATGTGAGTTCTGCATCTCAGGGATCAAACCTGGGCCCTCTTCATTGAGAATGCAGAGTCTTAGCCACTGGAGCACCAGGGAAGTCCCTGTGCATTCCTATATGATGGAAATCATGTTACTCCTGAGCCTCTCACAGGAGACACTAGTAAATATCTCTGTTGGGCAATGCTTCTCCCCTATCATGTAGAGTTTCATTTTCCTATTAGTGTGAGCATTTATTTTGATTTGTTCACAATAAAAGCTCATGAATTTGTATTCTATCCATTCAAGAATTTGTGATACTAAAAAGAGAAATTTAGTTGACATTTGGAAGCACGTAAGAAAGTTCTCAAGCCACTTTAGAAGCATTCAATTAGATGCAAACAATTACTAGGCTAATTATAAATCATTCCTACCTATTCATTAAAGCAGGTCCAAGATGCTAGTTAAAAGTAATAAAGCTGTATCTCTTTGCAAACAGTCTATAACTCAGGATGTTGCTAATTCAAATTAGCCTCCCCCTCAATCAAGAAAATTACTGAAGTGTGTTGGCTTGCTCTTTTTAAAATTAAATGGAACATCTTTTCTTCTGATTATATAAGTGCACCTACAATGTAATAAACTTAGAAAATTTAGAAGAAGATAAGGGGAAAAAATTCACCCAGCTTGTCTATATATAATCATTCTAAGCACATCCATGTATTCCTTCCAATCTCTTCCTAAATATAATTCGACAAATCAATGGGTGAATAGAGGCATGGATAGGAGAACAGGTGGATAGTCAAACTGATGATCAATAGATACATGAATAGATACGCAGATTGATTTTCTAAAAATAGCAGTCATAATGTATTAGAGATTATTCATTCTCACCAATTATCCATGTATTCTTCCATATGTACATCTCTCCACTTTATTTATTTATTTTGGCTGTGCCACAAGGCATGGGAGATCTAGTTCCCTGCCTAGGGATTGACCTTTGCATTGGAAGTGTGGAGTCTTAATCACTGGACCACCAAGGAAGTCCCTCTCTACTTTCTTTAAAGTTAGTTGGGACAGGAGACACCTGGTAGAAAGAATGGAGGGTACTGATGCACACCTTTCCCAGTCTGACATCAAAACTCCCTTTGCTATCAGCTCCATACTATCTCTGCCTCATTTGTCTTATGCTAGAAGTATCCCTGAGTCCCTGGTTTTCTCATCAAAGTAGAGCTATGTCATCTGGACCTGACTGGGACAAGAGTAAGAAGCAAACGTTTGCAGAATTAGGCCATTGAGATGCAAGAGTTGTTTATCAGTACAGCATGCCCCAGCCTATCCTGACTACAGACTCTGCATACACTGATGCATATTCTATTATTAGTCATTTTACATTATATCATAAGCAATCTCCTATGTCAATACATATTTCCTAAAATGTAATTTTAACGGCCGTGCAATATTCATTTATTCATTCATCATGTGGTTGTACCAGAATTTTTTTTTTTTTTTTACGGTTTTAGTCTCTGTGGTTTTTATTTTTACATAAGGATACATTCCTAGAAAATAATTTCTAAAATTGTAACTTTTTTTTAAGTTTTTGATCTGTTCGACAGTGCCTTCCAGAAATCTGTGCCAGTTTCTCACGTAGTCTAAGGGAATGCTACTCTGATGGTATTCTTAACAAAACAGAGCATTAATATTTAAATAATCTTTGCCAACTTGATAGGTGGCCATGACACTTCTTTTTAATTAAATATTTATTACTAATGAGGCTAGAACATCATATATCTGCCATAGGCTTCTGGTTTCCTTTGTGAATTACTATTTCTTCAGCCTGAGATTTCCTATCTCCATACCATCTTTATCTAGATAACTCCCACATATCTTTTTTAAGGCTCAGCTTAAAATCATTTCTTCCCAGAGACCATCACAGACTCATCCAAATAAAGTTGTTCCCTGTGCCATACCTCATGAATATCAATATTAATAACACTTTCTGTAAATATTTGTTTCAACATCTGACTTCATTGGCAGACAGGGGTCATTTCTGACTTACTTGTTCACTACTGTCATGGTGCTTGGCCATATGAGATGAGTAATACACGTTTGCTTAATAAATAGATTGACTGATAAAGATAATAGCTATACTTATGATATTAATAACAATTCCTTATGGAAAAAGGATGCAAAACTGATAATTGATTATAAAGGTGAAAATTGCAAAGAGGATGGCACAATGGTGGAAATTGCTACAGCAGTGATCTTTATATGGATGAAGGTGTTTACATTAGTGGTAAGGATCTGGTGAAAGAAAGTGTTAGTGGCTCAGTTGTGTCCCACTCTTTTGTAACCATATGGACTGTAGTCCACCAGGCTCCTCAGTCCATGGAATTCTCCAGGCAAGATACTGGAGTGAGTTGCCATTCCCTTCTCCGGGGGATCTTGCCAACCCAAGGATCAAATCCAAGTCTCCTGCATTGCACATAGATTTTTTACGATCTGAGCCATCAGGGAAGGATGTGATACTGATTTTCATCGTAATAGTGACTACTGTCATGGTGATGATAAAGATGCTCCCCTGATGATAATGATAGTGTTGAAGCTGATAAGAATGATGGATGTGTTGATGGTGATTAAATCAATATTTGCCAAAGCTTATTGGGTGTTTTGGTTTTTTTAAAACCAATCTAAAGATCCCTTTGGTCTGCTATTATTTTGGGGTTTCCAGGTGGCACAGTGGTAAAGAATTCACCTGTCAATGCAGGAATCGCAAGAGACATTGGTTCAATCACTGGGTCAGGAAGATCCCCTGGAGTAGGAAATGGCAACCCAATTCAATATTCTTGCCTGGAAAACTCCATGAACAGAGAAGCCCGGTAGGCTACAGTCCATGGGATCACAGAGTCAGACATGACTGAGCAGCAGGCATGGCACTGCTGCTATTATTTACTAGATGAATGGCCTCGGGAAAGTACCACCTTATACATACCTCATGTCCTCATCTGTTAAACGATGGTGTTTTGCAGAAAGTTTTCACTTTCATCTCAGGTTCAAAGGATTTGTTAATCAAATAAGCCACTGGTTTTATATAAATAAATAATACAAATATTTATCAGAGAATTATCTAGCTTACTTTCAACATACTAACATTAAAAGAAAACAGAAAAAGAAAGAGCAGAGACTACATTACCAAATTGGGTTTTAACCAACATCCAGACTCAAACAGCGCTGGGAAGTCCCTGGAGTTCCATCTGGGAACTCCAGGCAGTGTCTGGGCTCCGTGGGTGAGACTTCAAAGATTGCTGTTCAGTTTACTCAAACTCTGGGAGTTGGCGATGTCCATTGAGTCAATGATGGACACAAATTGATATCACCATGAATCTGTGACCAAATTGCAAGCCTGGTTTTATGTTAATGCTGTTTATTTTGTCTTGTAAAACTTCAGTTCAGTTCAGTCACTCAGTCAGTCCAACTCTTTGCAGACCTCATGGACTGCAGCACGCCAGGCCTCCCTGTCCATTACCAATTCTTGGAGCTTACTCAAACTCATGTCCATTGAGTCAATGATGCCATCAAACCATCTCATCCTCTGTCATCCCCTTGTCCTCCTGCCTTAAATCTTTCCCAGCATCAGGGTCTTTTCAAATGAGTCATTTCTTCGCATCAGGTGGCCAAAGTATTGGAGTTTCAGCTTCAGCATCAGGCCTTCCAATGAATATTCAGGGCTGATTTCCTTTAGGGTGGACTGGTTGGATCTCCTTGTGGTCCAAGGGACTCTCAAGAGCCTTCTGCAACACCACAGTTCAAAAACATCAATTCTTCAGTGCTCAGCTTTCTTTATAGTCCAACTCTCACATCCATAGATGGCTACTGGAAAAACCATAGCTTTGACAAGATGGACTTTTGTTGGCAAAGTAATGTCTCTGATTTTTAATGTGCTGTCTACATTGGTCATAGCTTTTCTTCCAAGGAGCTGAGTGTCTTTTAATTTCATGGCTGCAGTCATCATTTGCAGTGATTTTGGAGCCCAAGAAAATAAAGTCTGACACTGTTTCCACTGTTTCCCCATCTATTTGCCATGAAGTGATGGGACCAGATGCCATGATCTGAGTTTTCTGAATGTTGAGCTTTAAACCAACTTTTCACTTTCTTCTTTCACTTTCATCAAGAGGCTCTTTAGTGCTTCTTCACTTTCTGCCATGATCTGCATATATGAGGTTATTGATATTTTTCCCAGCAATCTTGATTCCAGCTTGTGCTTCCTCCACCCCAGCGTTTCTCATGATGTACTCTGCACATAAGTTAAGTAAGCAGAGTGACAATATATAGCCTTGATGTACTCCTTTTCCTGTTTGGACCAGTCTGTTATTCCGTGTCCAGTTCTAACTGTTGCTTCCTGACCTGCATACAGATTTCTCAAGAGGCATGTCATATGGTCTGGTATTTCCATCTCTTTCAGAATTTTCCACAGTTTATTGTGATCCACACACTCAAAGGCTTTGGCATAGTCAATAAAAAAGAAACAGATGTTTTTCTGGAACTCTCTTTCTTTTTTTGATGATCCAGCAGATGTTGGCAATTTGATCTCTGGTTCCTCTGCCTTTTCTAAAACCAGCTTGAACATCTGCAAGTTCACGGCTCACGTATTGCTGAAGCCTGGCTTGGAGAATTTTGAGCATTACTTTACCAGTGTGTGAGATGAGTGCAATTGTGTGGTAGTTGGAGCATTCTTTGGCATTGCCTTAAAACTTGGAATGTTGCTAAGCCTGGGGCTTTGTTTGCTAGGTGCCCCTCCTCCAGGGGCTCAAAAATCTCAAGATTCCTCCCCCATCTCATCTAAGATGCTGCAAGTCTTCCACTCACAGCAGGTAGTCACTCCCAGTCAGGGCAATGTCCAGGCATGTTAGAAGCAAGGTCAGAGGCCCGTTCTGCTTTGTCTCTGAAGCGTACACAAGACTATTTATTTAATTTCCCTAACAGGTGGTAATATTCTTTATTTATTTATTTATTTACTTTTTATTTTGTATTGGGGTATAGCCCATTGACAATGCTGTGATAGTTTCAGATGAACAGCCGTATATATACATGTATCCATTCTTCCGCAAACTCCCCTCCCATCCAGATTGTCACATAACACTGAGCAGAGCTCCATGTGCTGTACAGTTAAGTCATGGTTCATTCACTTTAAACACAGCAGTATGTACTTGTCGATCCCAAACTCCCTAAATATCCCTTCCCCCAGCCTTCCTCCTGGCAACGATAAGATCATTCTCTAAGTCTGTGAGTCTTTCTGTTTTATAAGTTCATTTGTATCATTTCTTTTTAGATTCCACATATAAGGAATCTTGTGATATTTCTCCTTCTCTGAATGACTTACTTCTCTCAGTATGACAATCTCTGCTGCTGCTGCTGCTGCTAAGTCACTGCAGTCAGGTCCGACTCTGTGCGACCCCATAGACGGCAGCCCACCAGGCTCCCCGTCCCTGGGATTCTCCAGGCAAGAACACTGGAGTGGGTTGCCATTTCCTTCTCCAATGCATGAAAGTGAAAAGTAAAAGTGAAGTCGCTCAGTTGTGTCCAACTCTTTGTGACCCCGTGGACTGCAGCCCACCAGGCTCCTTCGTCCATGAGATTTTCCAGGCAAGAGTGCTGGAGTGGGGTGCCGTTGCCTTCTCCGATGACAATTTCTAGCTCCATCCATATTGCTGAAAATGGCATTATTTCATTCTTTTTAATGGCTGAGTAATACTCCATTGTATTTATGTACAATGTCTTTATCCTCTGTCAATGGACTTTAGTTTGCTTCCCCGTCTTGGCTATTATAAAGAATGCTTCCATGAACATTGGGCTGCCAAAGCTCGTTGGTTCATTTTCTTGGGATAATCCAAATTAAAAAGAGACAATTGGCCTTACAAAGATTTTTGGCAAACATGCCATATCCCTGGCCATGGGAACATGACCATGTCTCAGCCTGGACTTTATTCACATAGAGAGGTTTTATAAGATCCAAACTTAAGAAAGTTACATCAAAACACTCAGGGGACTTGCCTCAGGAGATTTGCCTCTGCCATGCAAGGCAATAATTCATTTCCCTCACCACCACCAAACCCCTTGTCTCTCCATTTGGATAAAAGTCCTGGGTAAGACTTCAGCTTAGGAACAAGATCCTTGAAGAACAGAACCTACTACGTGACCATTGAAGGCAAGACCAGAAGTGGTAGATACATGCCATTGCATAGGAATGCAGACCTTGGAGTGTCTTGGGTTAAAATTGGCAAAGTTCACTGAGAATGTCAGACGTTGAGTCATTTGTAAAAGCCACATTAAGGCTTTAAAATTTTAATCTAGGGATGATGAGAAAGAAAGGATAGATGCTGATATTTTAGTGGAACAGAAGACAGTTTGTGAAGAAATAGGGTGTATTAAGCTAAATAACTACTAACTAGCTACAATGACAGATAATCCCTTAGTAGTTCAGCACAATACATGTTTACTTAGCACTTTTAAAAAGATCAGTTTGCAATGGTGGGAGCTCTACTCTATCCAGTGACTCAGGGACCCAGTCTTCTTCCTTTGTTTCTGGCTATTGCATGGCTTCCAAGATCATCATGGCATGAGAAAAATGTGTGTGGGTGGCACATTGGTCCTTCAATGCTTCAACTCTTAAGTGAAACCTATCTCTTCCACACACATTTTCTTACCTTGATCTAGTCATGTGGTCCTGCCTGACTGGCATGAGCGAGGAATCATAACCTTTCTGTGTTTCCAAGAAGGATGACAGGACCAGACATAGGTGAGTATAGTAGTGTTTACGCCATTGGGAATTGTCTGTAAGAAGTCTGGAACCAAGAAAACCAAGAATATATTCTCAATATGACATTTGGTCCAAGGGAGTGCTTGGACTAAAATAAAAGGCAAACTTACTTATCCATCAAAGACTGACTGTCTTGTGTATATTAAAACAAGATGACCTTTCTTCCTTTAAAGAGCTAGGATTCAAGAAAAAGGCCATACACTGGTAAGTAATATGAGTCTCCACTTTAACCACTATTAATCATAAAAGAACCTACTAGTCAATTCCATGGCTTGGGACCCAGACCACAAATCCTTCTTAGGACATGACCAGTCATTTAGAACATGCAGGTGAGGTTAGACCATTGGCCTTCTCTATTCTTTTTTGTCAAAAGAAGTTGGAGTGAGTTTCTGCTTCCAGCTGTGATAGTAGTGGACTTACCTTCTAAAAGTAGCCAACTGTGAAACTAAACAAAATAAGTGAGGTAATGGTTTCAGAGATTGGAACATCCAGATGCAGATGCACAAGTCTACAATATCTGAAAGGAGGAAAATTAACCAGGCAAGTCCTACAGTTGCCTTAGCTTTCCATCAGGGGATAATTTCCCAACTGAAGAAGCAACTGTGGTCCAAGCAGAGAACATCAGTTGTACTGCATCAAGGAAGCAGATGATAATCTCTGGGGTAGCTGAAGCAGCTGGAATCTGTGACACAGATAAACAAAAGGGAGATACGAACAGGAGAGCATCCCAGAAGTCTGCATGAGGGGTCCTCGTGAGTTCTTAGCTAAAGACTAGACTGTACATATGCAGGGCGAGACAATGTGGGGCTTACAAAGTAGTGGCTACTACTGGGATGAAAGAAACAGAGAAACTGGAGGTCAAAATGTGACAGGATGTTAAAATTCCAGTTTGGTGAGACAGAGGTTTAATTCCCTAACAATGTGTTACTTACTCTGCTCCAGCCTTTTAGTAAGAAACACCAGAAAGTTCACAGCTTAAGAGTTATACCTAGAAAAGAAGACCTTTCTAAATCAGCCCTAACATCCCTATACTGATACACTAACAAAACTGCAGGGGAGAGAGTTTGCTCAACAGTGACCTGGCCCCTGCACTGGGACTCTGAGGGCCCCACAATCAGCTGCCCTAGGACCTGACTCCACCCACCAATGGGTTCAGAGGCATGGTCCTTACTCAACAGCAAGCTAGCATCAACTCTGGGGCCCAGCGGGCCTTGCTTCCATTCATGTCAGGACACAGCCTTGTCCACTAGCAGACAATATTCCTTAAATGAGGAAGAGCCTGGGAGTCAACTGGTACAGGGGGTAGGTCAGCCTACCAGCATACTGACAGTAACTGGGCCCACTGAAAAAGAAGGGTCTATACAACCCACGTAGGGGGCATCATTAGAGCATATGGTTCTGGTGACCAGAAGGGAACGTCCTGCTGGTCCCCATAAGCCTAAGCTTGCATGTGTCCGACTCTGTAACCCCATGGACTGTAGCCCACCAGGCTCCTCTGTCCATGGGATTTTCCAGGAAAGAATACTGGAGTGGGTTGCCATTTCCTTCTCCAGAAGATCTTCCCAACCCAGGGATTGAACCCATGTCTTCTGCATCTCCTTCATTGGCAGGTGGATTCTTTACCACTAGCACCACCTAGGAAGTCCCAGGTTCCATAGGGTATCTCCTGTATAAGGCCATTTCTCCAAGATTAAGAAATGAAACTGGCCTACTTAGTACATGGAAATAAAAGGAGAGAATTAGGTAAAATGAACCAACAGATGGATATATTCAAAATGAAAGAATGAGATAAACCCCCAGATGAAGAACTAAGTGAAGTGAAGATAAGCAATCTGACAGAGTTCAAGGTAATGATCACTCAGGAGAAGGATAGATGAGCATAGTGAGAAATGTAACAAATATTTAGACAATAAAGAGAAGACCCAGAGATAAAGACTACAATAACAGAAATAAAAAATATATTAGAATTAACAGAAAATTAGATGATACGGAAGAACAGATCAGCACACTGCAAAACAGAGTAGTGAAAATTACCCAGACTGAGCTTTGTATGGTGATAGAGAGTAACTAGATTTATTTCAGTGATTATTATGTATAGAGTATTAAAGTACTCTGCTATGCACCTGGAGCTAACTATAATTGTAGGTCATTTATATGTGTGTATCTGTGTGCACTCAGTTGTGTCTGACTCTTTGTAACCACATGGGCTGTAGCCCACCAGGCTCCTTTGCCCATGGGATTTTCCAGACAAGAATACAGGAGTGGCTTGCCATCTCCTTCTCTATAGGATCTTCCCAACCCAGGGATCGAACCCACGTCTCCTGCATTGTCGGGAATATTCTTTACCACCACACCACCTGGGAAGCCTCGGTCTATTACAACTTGATAATAAAACTAAGAATAAAATTATTTGTATCTAAAAAATATGAAGAATTCTTACAACTCAATAATAAGAAGAGCTAGATTTCAAAAAAGATGGGGGCAACAGATTTGAGCAGACATTTTACCTAAACAAAAAGGATAAACAGATGGAAAAATAAGCACAAGAAAAGATCATTTGCCATTAAGGAAGTTCAAATTAAAGCCATAATAAGACAATATTATGTCCCTACTAGAATACTTAAAATTAAAAAGAGTAATCAGGCCCAATACTAGTAAAGATAGGAAACAACTAGTAAAATTATATAACCCCTTTGGAAAACAATATGGTAGCTTCTTTAAAAGCTACATTTACATGCAATATACGGCCCAGCTATTTCACTCTTGTGTATTTATTCAAGAAAAACAAAAGCAAATGTCCACACAACTTTGTAAATGAAAGTTTACAGGAACATCATTATAATAGTCAAGGACTGGAAATAACTCAAGTGTCTCTCAACAGGTTAATGAAAAACCAAATTGTGGTATATCAACACCATGGTATACTATTCAGTAATAACAAGTAACACATGAAAATAGATGAATCTCAAAAAAAAAGAAAAGAAAATAGATGAATCTCAAATCATCATGCTGAGTGAACAAAACCAGGTACATATTATATGCCTGCATTTATTATTTATTTATTAAATGCTCTATTTTATATAAAAGTATAGTTAACAGTGGTGCATTTCAGGTGTATAGAAAAGTGATTCAGTTATACCTAAAAATGTGTCTATTCTTTTTCAAATTCTTTTCCCATTTAGAGAATTGTTGTTGGAGGATGCTGAGTAGAGTTCCCTGTGCTATAAGGTAGGCCCTTGTTGATTACATTTTAAACACAGCAGCGTGTACACATCAATCCCAAATTAAACACAGCAGCGTGTACACATCAATCCCAAACTCCCTAACTATCCTTCCTTGCCCTTTTCCCCTTGGAGTAAGCATAAGTTCATTCTTGAAGTCTGTGAGCCTATTTTGTAAATAAGTTCAGTTGTATCATTTTTTAAAGTTTCCCCATAGAAGCAATATCATGCAGTATTTATCTCTCTCTGTCTGACTTATTTAGATGCTACCGAAAAACCCAGGCAAAAAAATACATGCTGTATGATTCCACTTATTTATAGCTGCATATGTGTGTGTTTAGTCGCTAAGTTGTGTCTGACTTTTTGGGAGTCTGTGGGTTGCAGCACACCTATCCTTCACTATCTCCCGGAGTTTGCTCAGATTCATGTCCATCGAGTGGGTGATGCTATCTAACCGTCTCATTCTCTGCCACCCTCTTCTCCTTTTGCCTTTATTCATAGCTACAGAATGCTATGGCCAGCTAAGCTCTAGGGACAGAAAGCAGACCAGTGGTTGCCTGAGGACATATTGGGAGAAGACAGTGACAAAAAGATGTAGTGAAATTACAACCCTCATCCTTTGCAACCACTTTGGAAAAAGATGTGGAGGTTTCTTATAAAGTTAAACATGTATTTCTCATCTGACCTAGCAATTCACAAGAGAAATCAAATTCTATGTTCCCTAAAAACCTTCCACATCAATATTTTATGGAAACATTTCTCATAATAACCACGAACTAGAAACAACTAAATGTCTAGGTGAATGCATTAAAATACGTGATGTGTTTGTACATGACATATTTTTAACCAATGTAAAAGAACAAATTACTGATACACAGACTAACATGAATGAAACTCCAAAATATTATGCTCAGTACATGATGTCAGATTTAAAAAAAAAAAAAAACATGGTTCCATTAATTCAAAGTCTTGGCAAAACTATAGTGAAAAAAGTCAAACCAGTGACTGCCTGGAATGTGAAGTTAGAGGAGATTTCCTGCAAAGGCTCATAAGCAAGCAATCAGAAGTGAAAGAAGAACTCTGTATCTTTATTGGGATGTTGGTGACATAGGTCTACATATTTGCCAAATTCATAGAACTGTATACTTAAAATACATGCATTTTGTTGTATGTTAATTGTATCTCAGTGATGCTGATTTTAAAATGAAGAGAATATAGGGAGATTGGAAAGAAACGTGAAAGAGGACGAATCCCTGAGGCTTTCAAATTTGCTTCCCCTGCTACTTTACAAGAAACAGCAGGTGGCTCTTGCCAAATTGAGTTTATTTTTAGGCAAAGAGTTCATTGGTATACCCTTGGGGGTTATTTTCTGGCAGTAAGGATTTCCTTTTGCATTTTCTTTATAGCATAGAAAACAAAGGCCTTGGGAAAGAGTTTGGCTGCATAAAACTGTAAAGTGCTTTGTTTTTCCTGGGATGCATTCAGAACCAAATTTTAATATTATTTTCTCTTATTATGATGATTAGCACACAATCACAGGTGGCCTCTGTGATGATGGATAGAAGTGGAGGAGTCATATGCTGGGAATCTGAGGACTTGAGTTGCGTTCTCTGCACTGCCTCTTTGAGTACCTTTGGGACCCCAAGCAGACCACCTGCTTGCTTTGGGCCTTAATCCCCCCACTCAGTTGGGAAAAAGAGGGTCACTGAACCTCTACTGGACTAGAAAGTTATTGCCAGACTCAAATGAGAACATGTCTCTAAATACACTTAAAAAAAAAAAAAAAAACTATTTATTTGGCTACATAGGGTCTCAGTTGCCACAAGTGAGATGTTCATTGCATCATGGAGGATCTTTTGTTGCTGCTCACAGATTCTTTAGTTGTGGCACAGGGCCTCCAGAAGGTGCTGGCTTCGTAGCTGTAGCTGGTGGGTTTAGTTGTTTCATGGTATGTGGGATCTTAGTTCCCTGATCAAGGATTGAACCTGCATCACCTGCATTGCAAGGTGGATTCTCAACCACCGGACCACCAGGGAAGTTCCTGTAAATACAGTTTTGAATTAAAGCACAGAGTTGTGCTTAGTCACTCAGTTGTGTCCAACTCTTTGCGACTCCATGAACTGTAGCTCACCGGCCTCCTCTGTCCATGGGGATTGTCCAGGCAAGAATACTGGAGTGGGTTGCCATGCCCTTCTCCAGGGAATCTTTCCAACCCAGGGATCAAACCCAGGTCTCCCACCTTGCAGGTGGATTCTTTAGTAGGAATTCTACTAAATGTTTAATTTTAGAGAAGCAAGGGATGTACTTTGTCCAAACTTACACAGTCCAGGGGAAGAAGAGCACCCATACCTTGAGGTGGCTGGCTGTCTTAAGTCCCTAGAAATTGTAGTGAAGGATGGGCAATGCAGGTCTGTAGAACCAGAAGATCTTAATTTGTACTCTCCAAAATTCAAAGTTCCAAAAAACATGAACTGTGCGATTTGGGCCAAATAACTTAATCCTTTTTAGCCCATAAATCTCCATCTATAGAGTTTTAATGATTATATAGAAGTTTTATAAAAATAAATTGAAAAAAACTTCTGTGGAAACATAATATAGTGACTGAGAAATGTTTAATTTGTTAAATTTAATTTAGGTTAGATAGAACTTGAAATTTTTCCTCTTAAGTGTAATTATTAGCACTTCCATATTAGTCTATACAATCCTGGAAGACAGAGCAAAGCAACAGATGAGGTTCTGAAAATAATAAGGGTGATGAAGACAGTAATCACAATTATTACTATAAACATTTATTGAGAAAGTATTATTTATTGAGAACGTATTATTTATTGAGAAAGTATTAGTATAAACATTTATTGAGAAAGTATTATTGCTTTATCTGTGTATCTCAGTCTTCTCAGTAACCCATGAGGTAGACACGATACATGATAATTTATCCTTATCTTACAAATGAAAGCCAGGCCCAGATTCACACAGGTAGTGCTGAGCTGGGCTTGAGGGTTTATTTTGTGCTAGTCACCAGTCTAAATGTACTGTTCAACTGCGCCATTGAAAAGATTCCTCCATAGCTCCAATTTTCACTATATGCAGCTCAGCGGCAATAAAATCATGCTGTTAAGAGATCCCAGAATGCGAGGCCTTGCTCTCTCTCTCCCAGGGAGCGGTTGATCTTCAGGTCTTGGGGCTTTTGTTACAACAAAATGCTTGTGCATCTCCAACAGCACCTGCAGCCAGCTGCTCATTTGGTGAAACAGTTTGTAGGTTCCAGAGCAGGTGGTTTTCAACCACCATTTATCAGCAAACATATCCATTGTACAGATGCACCTGCTGTTTCTCAGGACTCCTACGCAGAATCCTTTTAAAAAATGAAAGAACATTTTGCCAAGCAGAAAATTCTTCTGCCCTCATTTAGAGGTGTTACAGATTCACATTTTCCTAAGTGGGCTTTCACATGCAGGGGAGAAAGGAGAGCTTGACATTGGCAGACCCACCCAATAGAAAACTGGATATCAAGAAATGAGGGTAAGTGATTATTGAACACTTATTCCATGTCTAGCATTCTGTTAGATGTTTTCACTCGAGGACTTTCAGATGGTCCTCAAATCAATCACAGTGTAGGGTGTATTGGTCATGATTTTCAGTGATGGTATAATTTACCAATTAACCCTGAAATTTCAGTGGCTTCCCTCAACAACAGCTTATGTATCACTGAGGCTAAGAGTCCAGCTGACACCAGCGGGGAGCCCTGCTTCATGTAGTCACTCAGGGACCCAGGTTGATGGAAACTCATCATGTAGTCACTACAATTGTTGTGTCAGGGGAGCAAGAACTGAAGAGATGCATGTTGCCTCTTAAATGTCTCAGCAGCAAGCGATACCTCATATCCACGTGCAGTTTATTGGCCAGAATTAGTTAATTGTCCTGCCTGACCACAAGAAGTCTGGGAAATGGGTGGTGGGTGTGACAACATTGATACTTGGCAATATATGTTTGCGACGCCTGTCCCTTCCCACAATTTACAGGGGAATAAACTATGAGTCGGAGAAGGCAATGGCAACCCACTCTAGTACTCTTGCCTGGAAAATCCCATGGATGGAGGAGCCTGGTAGGCTGCAGTCCCTGGGGTCGCTAAGAGTCGAACACGACTGATCGACTTCACTTTCACTTTTCACTTTCATGCATTGGAGAAGGAAATGGCAACCCACTCCACTGTTCTTGCCTGGAGAATCCCAGGGACGGGGGAGCCTGGTGGGCTGCCGTCTGTGGGGTTGCACAGAGTCGGACACGACTGAAGCGACTTAGCAGCAGCAGCAGCAGCAAACTATGAGTCAAAGAAATGATTTGACTTATTCAACATCCCACAGTTCTTCAATAGCAAAACGAGGTGTCAAAAATATGTCTTTTGAGCGCCAATCAGTAATCATACAACTTCCTTACAAAGCTTCCTTGGAGTGCCATATTGAGAATCCTGATATTTCTAAGGACAGATCTTTGGGTGCTATTCAGGTGTTGATCAGTATGGGGATGGTTGTGTAGCAGTCAATGTTCAGCTAGACAAGTAGAAGGAGAGTGTGTGTGTGTGCGTGCATATGTGTGCACGTGTGTGTGCATGTACACATATGTGCCCGTGTGGGTATTTGTATGTAACTGTGTTAGTCACTCGGTCATGCCCAACTCTTTGCTGTAGCCAACCAGACTCTGTAGCCAACCAGGCTCCTGTGTCCATGAAATTCTCCAGGGAAGAATACTAAAGTGGGTAGCCATTCCCTTTTCCAGGGGATTTTTCTTGAGCCAGGGATTGAACCTGTGTCTCCTGCATTTTAGGCAGATTCTTTATTGCCTGAACCACCAGTGGGTATCTACATATATAGCATTCTAATGTGTGGCTATAAAATAATTAACAGTGTATTTATCTATTTGCCATACTACAATGGAACAGTATATCTCTAAAGGAAAGACTTGTATCTGATATATATGTAAGGAATTTGTTAAAAAACTGGCTAATGTGACTGTAGAAGGTAAACAGTCTGTAGCCTGCTGGTCTGTGTATAATGCTGTGGTCTGTCGTCTACTAAGCAGGTGGCTGGGAACGGTGGCTGGGAGTGGGCTAGAACCCATAAGCATGAGCTGGACCTCCAGCTGATGATGGATTGAAACCCATGCCCATTCTTGTTGCCTCTGTCCTTGGTCCTGAGGGTGTCCTGCAAAGCTAAGGCCCTTCCTCATGAGGCTAGACACACACGTCTAGCCTTGGGTTAGAGGTGAAGGAGAATCTAGGGGAAGGTAAAACAATGGAGGGCCAGGCTTCATTCAGCCAAGGAGGTGAGTCAGTAGATAAGCAACATCAGCTGCAAAATGGCTACCGTTCCCTTCACCATTCAAATCTCCCGAGAATCTTCATTACAGCCATTCTAATCCGAAATATGTAAGAAGGCAAATTCAGGGCTGTGAATTTCACTCTAGCCAAGTTGACACATTCAAGACCATACAAACCCCCTACCTCCTTGTCAGTGTGGCTGATCATCCTAGTATTGCTCAAGGGGGAGCATCATCAAGTACATGGGCTATTGGAGTACTTCTTATCATGTGTGACATTGAGCATGTTTAATATTTTTCAGTTTATATGAGCTCTTAATTTCAGTTTTTGATTCCCCCAGTGTATGAACATCCAGTTGAATAGACTGTGCAGTTTGAAGAGCCCTAAAGAACCTTTTTTTACTAAAAATGACTGAAATTATTCTTACAAGGATATTGTGGAATCAGTGCATATTCAGTTTATGGGAATGAATCAGAAATGTGTTCTTATCTTCAATCAAATACCTTCTGCTACAGTAATGCTAAAGTTGAGAAACCCTAGGCTAGAGAATATTTGTGTGATTTCTTTTTTTTTTTTTTTTAAACTTTACATAATTGTATTAGTTTTGCCAAATATCAAAATGAATCCACCACAGGTATACATGTGTTCCCCATCCTGAACCCTCCTCCCTCCTCCCTCCCCATACCATCCCTCTGGGTCATCCCAGTGCACTCTAGGAGACTACCATGTATGTGAATACCCAAAGTTCTACATAAAACTGAGAAGGTTCATATGCAGGCTGTCACTACATCATGAAACTATGAATCCATAGAAGGCATTGACTTATTCTTCCACAGATTGAGTCCTAAGAATTTACCTAAGAATCGCGATCAGGCCTCAGAAGCTGAGTGAACTGCACAGAGAGGGAGTTGCTATAACTTGTTGAGAAGCCGTTGTTGCTTTTTGAGGATGAGGCATTGCAAAGTCCAGAATGAGATATGGGCCTGAGTCTTCAGAATCTTAACAGTGCATTCAACCAATATTATTTGGTCTTTTTTATTTTCTAGATTCAGAAAGCTTAGAAGGTTGGGAGATGATTGAGGTGAATGGTAGGAGGTGATGGACGAGAAGGAACAAAATTATTTCGTGTTTTGATGTTTACTATCTGATCCTGATTGGGAAGAAGGGTAAGGATAAGGAAAGTTGGGGGCTGCACAGTTGTGGGAAGTATCATGGCCTATAGCACTTTCTCTTCCTCCAAACCTTCCTCTGCATGTGGACACTGGATTTGCCTGGGGAGTTTCACACCAAAAAAGAATATTAAAGAAGAAGGAATTTAGAGATCATTTCACCTTCTGCTTCCCAAAATATAAGACAAACTACTGATGGCCCTTAGATGATTTCCTGATATGGCACAAAATGAAATTTTGAGAAAGCTGTTTGATGACAGTAGTCAAGAATTTTGACCTTCTTTTCCCTTCTGCCTTGAATGCTCTTCCCCAGATCTTTATGTGTTCATGAGTGCTAAGTCGCTTCAGTCATGTCCAACTCTGCGATCCTATGGACTACAGTTCACCAGGCTCCTCTGTCCATGGGATTCTCCAGGCAAAAATACTGGAGTGGGTTGGCATGCCCTCCTCCAGGGGATCTTCTCGACCCAGGGATTGGACCCACTTCTCTTCTGTCTCCTGTGTTGGCAGGCAGAAGCCTGCCACCTGGGACAGGTGGGACCTTTGTCCCCTTTGGGGACACTCGCACCACCTGGGACCTTTATAATTTCTGCCTTCTCTCATCTTTCAGATTTTAGCTCAAAAACCTTCCCTGACCATCCATGCTAAAATGGTATATCAGGCACATACCTGTACACATCCTACTGGATTTCATTGCCCTGGTTCGTTTTCTTTGTAACCCTTCTCACCACCTGAAATCTTAGGACTTAATTAGTTATTTTATTGTCGTCATCTCTTCCCCGGCTTGGTGAGAACCAAGCACCATGGAGGTAGGTACCATCTTTGTTTTTCATAGCGTGGGTCTCCTGGACCGATAATCCTGCCTGGAACATAGTAGGAATGCATTTATAAACCTGTTGAAATTAATCACCCTTCAATCTTCCACTTAAGTCAGAGGGCATCTCAGTTTGGTGCACTCCGTGCAGATAAATAACAAATTCTTTCTCAAAGCGTTATGGAGCTTACACTTCCAAGGCCACCACATTCAGTTTCCACATTCACAAGGTGGGGGCGATTTGGCAGAGAGAGTGAAAGGGAAGAATCAGGAAAGGGAAATGTAGGAGTCAAGGAGGCAGAGCAGAAGTCAGGGCAGTGGGGCTCTGCCAATATTGAGGAACCACCCGCAGGCTGCCCCAGGTGAGAGAGGTTTCCAGCTGCAGTGAAAGACCTTGAGTCAGTGAGGGCCCTGGCAAGTCCAGGCTTGCCTGCTGTCTTGCAAATCTCCCTGATCTTGAGGGCATGGGTGGGCGGAATGTTTGCTAACTGATTCTCAGTGTCTAATTGCCTCCCGTCTGGATCCAGAGACCTGCAATTTCCACCGACTGTGAGGAAGGCTTCCAGAGTAGAGAGGGAATTTTCCAACAGCAATGGCAGGCAGATGAAAAAATAAAATCCTTTCCCTTTGCAAAATGGCTTTTACCAGTATTCAGGGCTATTCATTAATTCAGAAGACAGGACTGCTGGCACAAGTAGCCTGGAGCCTGCTACACTGATTCCTATCAGTTGCAGTGGAAACTAGCAAGTGCCCTCGTGCAGTGAAGTAAGGAGTGAAGTATAGTCATCATCATGGAGACCTACTGGCTGCCATGTTGCCACTTATTCACATGTACATGTAGCCACATGCATGCTAATATGTACATATCAACACATGTGTAAAATGTATTTTTTTTCAACTTTTAAACATATATTTTATTTATTTTTGGATGTGTCCAGTCTTAGCTGCGGCACGTGGGACCTTTATTGCATGATGCAGGCTTCTCTCTAGCTGTGGTGCGTGTGTTCCACAGTGCGTAAGCTCTGTAGTTGTGGTGGACAGGCTTAGTTACCCTGGGACATGTGGGAATATATTGGAAGGCTGATTCTTAATCACTGGACCACCAGGGAAATCCCTATCTTTTTTAAAACTGAGAGTATTCCAAGAAGGATTTGAAGTGTCTTATGCAAAAAAATACACATGATTACTAAAATGGGAATAAAATGAGGAAATTAGTTCTGAGCATCAGAAAAATCTATGCCAGTCATTTGTCTATTCTCCTGGACTAGCACCTTAGTGATAGCAAGCATTGTTCAAAGGAAGCAGTAGGGAGATAATGTCAACTTAAGTATCTTATGGGGCTTCCCTAGTAGCTCAGTTGGTAAAGAATTCACCTGCAGTGTGGGAGATCCTGGTTCAATTCCTGGGTAGGGAAGATCTGCTGGAGAAGGAATAGGCTACCCACTCTAGTATTCTTGGGCTTCCCTTGTGGCTCAGCTGGTAAAGAATCCACTTGCAATGTGGGAGACCTGGGTTTGATCCCTGGGATGGGAAGATCCCCTGGAGAAGGGAAAGGCTGTGCACTCCAGTATTCTGGCCTGGAGAATTCTATGGACTGTGTAGTCCATGGGATTGTAAAGAGTCGGACATGACTGAGCAACTTTCACTTTCACTTTAAGTATCTGACAAACTTGATTTAGTTCCAGGTTCTCCAACTCATCCTTATGTAAATGACTCCATGTCTCTTAGCCTCCTTATCTTTAAACTGGGAATGCTTCTACTTACCTCATGCCTCAGAGAATTAAAGGAGTTAATGTAATGGACCAAATAGACATTCAGTAGCTGTAAATTTTCTTTATCTGATTTTCCTTCTATTTAAAACTTTTTTTTGTACTATGTTAAAGCATAATAAAACATCTATAGGTACTATGCGTAGGTTTCTTGACAAAGTCCCTGCTTTTAAAGAGGTTGATAGATCTCCATTAGTCTGCCGTTGTATGTCATTTGGTGTATCCTCTTGGAAGGACTAGTGGTAAATGATCACTTCCTGTGGACCAGGAACTTGGCATTTCACCATACATCCTCCCAACAGCACTGAGAGACAAACACTATAGCTATTGCACAGGAAAAAGAGAAAATCCAGACTCAGATTGGGAGAAAAGGCTTGCTTGGGATCCTGCAGCTGGTATGTTGTAGGAGAGGGAATTTAACTTACTGATTCTAAATCTCATGCTTCTATTTCCCCTCTGTGTCTCCTCCTTGCAAGTCTGTCTTAGCCAAATTATCTGCAAATAAGGTCTGCAGTGGTGTTTGCTAAATTTGCATTCTCTGGGTTGAGCCCAGCCTGTGGAGTGACTGAGTCCTCAGTAGCTAGTTTTGTTAGATAAAACAGCCTAACTTCTGACGCCAGACTTGTCCAGGGAAAATCTATAGCTTTTTCAACAGCTGTAAAATACTCACTAGGTGGTCCTTCTCCCCTGGTTCTTCTCTTTTATACCACTCAGGGAGCCTGCTCCTGCAGCATTGATGTTTATTTCATAATAGAATCCAGGTTTCCCAGAGAGATAAAGCCTCAAGGAACTATATCATAAGCCACCCCACATTTCTCCATCTCTTAGCTCAACTATAATGCAGAATAAATCTAGTAGTTTTGTTTATTAATAGCTGTCAATCAGAGTAGCAAGATGTCTATACTCTGAGTAGCTTCTAAGATCAGTTGAGAGCTACTGACTTGTAAGTCCTATTTCATAGTCATTCTAAACACCTACTTTCACTGAGAAAAATCACAGGTGAATTCATAGCTACTCTTTACTTTTTCTCTGTGTGTTTTCCTGTCTTTGTAGGTTTTTTTTTTTTTTTTTACCTCTCTGTCTAAAGAGTCTCTTGATGACAGTGAAAGAGGAGGATGAAAAAGCTGGCTTAAAACTCAACATTCAAAAAACTAAGATCATGGCATCTGATCCCATCACTTCATGGCAAATAGATGGGGAAAAAGTGGAAACAGTGACAGATTTTATTTTCTTGGGTTCAAAAATCACTGCAGACAATGGCTGCAGCCATGAGGTTAAAAGACACTTGCTCCTTGGAAGAAAAGCTATGACAAACCTAGACAACATATTAAAAAGCAGAGACATCTCTTTGCCGACAAAGATCTGTGTGGTCAAAGCTATGGTTTTTCCAGTAGTCATGTAGGGATGTGAGAGCTGGACCATAAAGAAGGTTGAGCACCAAAGAAATGATGCTTTCAGACTGTGGTGCTGCAGAAGACTCTTGAGAGTCCCTTGGACAGCAAGGAGATCAAACCACTCAATCCTAAAGGAAATCAACCCTGAATATTCAATGGAAGGACTGATGCTGAAGCTGAAGCTCCAATCCTTTGGCCACTTGATGTGAAGAACCGACTCACCGGAAAAGACCCTGATGCTGGGAAAGATTGAGGACAGGAGGAGAAGGGGCAACAGAGGATGAGATGGTTAGACGGCAGCACTGACTCAATTGACATGAGTCTGAGCAAGCTCCAGTAGATAATGAAGGACAGGAAGTCTAGACGGAGAGATCCATGGGGCTGCAACGTGTCGGACATAACTTAGCAACTGAACAACAATCTCTCTCTCTCCAAACTGCATAGTTGAATTGCTTGCTATGCATTATATGCATTTTATTTTGAGGAGAGCAGATACATGACAATATACCCTTGATTTCGAAATTTGACTATCTCAATCAGCTTTGGGGCTTCTTTTCTTCCATTTATTCCTCTATGTATTTCTGAGTGCTTCCTGCTGGATCCTCCACTTCTCCCATGCTCAGAACTCTACCTGAGGGGACCTCCATCATATTTCCAATCTCACCCTCTCATATTCTGATGACTCTCTGATCTGAACTTTATCCCAGGATTCTAAGCTTAGGCGAGAATCCAGATACCTTGCTGCCTCCTAAGTAAGATGTACCCAACAAAGTTTAAACCCAGAAGTTTAACCCAGCACTTGGCATCCTTTCCCCAGCCAATCACCTCAAATGAAGTCTTCCTACTTCATCCCCAGGTTCCCAGGCTGGAAAATTAGGAACTACACTGACTTCTTTCATTCTTCCTGTGCAACCTATCAAAGCTCCAAGTTCTATAAATTTTTGCCTTCTAAAAATCTCTGGTATCCATATGTTTCCATTCCTAGTTTCCCAAAATTGTGATATAGCAGCTTAAGAGCTGATGTAAGAGCTATTTTTATAAGAGTCAGGATTTTGGGTTCCTTGACATAAAAATCTGAGGAATGGAGAGAATGAAGATGAATGTAGGAGAAAAAAATTGCTCTTGTAATTCTAGCTCTTCAGCATCTTGACTGTGTGATGTTCGCCTCTTTGGGTCTCAAGCTTCCTCATCCACACAATAGCAATAATATTACTTAATGCCTCTATAGCACTTATTGGTGCCAGGTATGTTGTAAGTGCTAGGTATGGATTAACTCTTTAGCCCTAACAAGTGTCTGAGATAGGTAGTATTATTATCCCTGTTTTACAGATGTGTAAACTGAGGTTGCATAACTGTCCAAGTCCATTCAGCTTGTAAGCAATAGAGCTAGATTCTAGCCCTGATGCCCCAGAGTCCTTGACTTAACCACATTTTCCTCAGAGGCTGTTTGGAGGATTAAGTTCATGCGTATAAAGTGCTTAGCACAATGCTGGGTACACAGTAAGTGTCTGATAGCTAATTAACAAACACTGAAAAATAGATTTACAGTCTCACAAGGAACAGAGGGTTTGGGCAGTACAGTTCCATAAAGAATTTCAGAGAACAAAGTAGCTTTGCTTATTGATTTTATTCCTGCAGAACCCATGGCTGATTAATCCCACACATCTCAGACTAACCTCAGAAATTTGATTCCTGCACCTGTTTACTGGTTCTTATGATGATCAAGCCCTCTCTTTTGGGGGGTAATTAACTGTCCCATATGGATTCAGCTGTCCTGGTCTCTTTCTTCCCCACTCCCTGAGTTTAGGGAGACTCCATCAATTAAATCTCAGGTTACTTAAGGATAACTAATGGGATATGAGTATGTGAGAGTATTTTGGCAGTTCATTGCTTCATTTTTGTATCCATCTATTCATTTACATATTCATTCAACAGAGATTGATCGACTGCTAACTCCACTCTAGCTAGGACTTTCCCTTTGTCCCTCTATCCCTCTGGTAACCCCCAACAGTCCCCTTGAACTCTGTCTTTTGTTCCCATCTCAAATGTTATTAAAACTTGGTGTCACTACTCTGACATATGGAAGACATATTAAACTCTTTTTACTCATGAAGTGTATCCCAATGGCATGATACTATTTTTTTTTTTAAGATCCTGCTGCTCCTAGTTTGAATTTATCTTTAAATTTCTAGATCCTTCTCTTCTTGTTTTTCATTCACTCTCCCATCACAGGAAGGCAATTCCCTGGAGCCAGGGCAGCTTTTCTTCCCATCCTTCCCTCACTCCCCCTTTTGTTATTCACAGTGGAGATCTGTGGTGCACTTTATGAAGGACACAGGATAATAACAAAATCGCTGATATTGCTAAAGATAGCTTTTAATGAATCTTGTTTCTGGGTATTATTGGAAGCATTTTCACTGGGTGAGACAGACCTTTTCAAGCTCCAAGAGTTTCGCATTTGAAGACTTTCAGCGTTGGGAGAGTTGCTTAGTGTTGGCTTAAAAAAATATTTCCTTTGACAAGAACTAGATCTAACTTGTTAAACTGATTACTTTTTGTTTTTCTGGTTTTATTATTTAAAGAAAAGGCTGTACACTTTCCTGGATGCAAAAATAGCTGAGGTGCATTTCATTTTCTTTTCTTTTTTCCTTCCCTGGGCTGTTGACAGCCTGTGCCGCTGAGTGCAGCAAAGAAGCCTGTTTTTTTTTTCATTAAAATTCAGTCTCCAAGTAGGCACTGAAGCTTTGTTGGTGGTGCCTTGTCTCATTTATAGCGGATTCTGGTTGGTGGAGCTCTGCTTGTCCAGCCCTCTGATCTTTATGGAGATAAACTCAATGGTTACCCTCTACCCATGTTGCCTGTAGAGGGTCAGCTGCTCTGACACCGTGACTCAGTGGAAGGAGAGCATCAACATGCCCCTTTTTATAAATGAACACTGAGGCTTGCTCATTCTTTATTTATTCAACAAATATTTATTGAAGACCAATGATGTGCTGGGCATCATTCTAGGCTCTGGCAAAATAGCAAGTGAAGAAAACAGACAGAAATCCCTGCCCATGAGGAGTTTAAGTTTTCACGGAGTGAGGCAGAAACTAAATGATAAATATGTGCTATGTAGCACATCTGATAGTGACAAGTGCTATAAAAAATAAATCAGAACATTGCATAGGAAGACTTAGGGGTTGGAGAATGGTCAAGGAAAGCCTCATTAAAATGACAGTTTTTTTGTTACATTTTAAAAATTAATTTTTATTAGAGTATAGTTGATTGACAATATAGGGTTAGTTTCTGCTGTACAGCAAAGTGAATTCATTACACATAAACATATATTCACTCTTTTTTAGATTCTATTCTCATATAGGTCATTACAGAGTATGGACTAAAGTTCCCTACGCTGTACAGTATGTCCTTATCAGTTATCTATTTTCTATATAGTAGTGTGTATGTGGGAGAAGGCAATGGCACCCCACTCCAGTACTCTTGCCTGGAAAATCCCATGGATGGAGGAGCCTGGTGGGCTGCAGTCCATGGGGTCGCTAAGAGTTGGACACGACTGAGGGACTTCACTTTCCCTTTTCACTTTCATGCATTGGAGAAGGAAATGGCAACCCACTCCAGTGTTCTTGCCTGGAGAGTCCCAGGGACGGCAGAGCCTGGTGGGCTGCCGTCTATGGGGTCGCACAGAGTTGGACACGACTGAAGTGACTTAGCAGTAGAAGCAGTAGTAGTAGTGTAATGTGCCAGTCTCAAGCTCCCAGTTTATCCCCCCCTGCCTTTCCTCCTTGGTAATCATAAGTCACCATCCATGACTCTATTTCTGTTTTGTAAACAGGCTCATTTGCACCATTTTTTCAGATTTCGCATATAAGTGATATCATACGATACTTGTCCTTCTCTGTCTGACTTCACTCAGTATAACATTTCTCTGACTTCCTTCAGTATAACTTCACTCAGTATAACAATTCCATCCAAATGGGATATTACTCAGCCATAAAAAAGGTACAAAATAATTCCACTTGCAGCAAAATGACAGCACTTGAGTAAAGACTTGCTGGAAAGTGAGCGAGCTGGTGATATCTGGGTGGAGGGGAAGAGATTTTAGCAGAGGAAGCAATCATCGCAAAGGTCCCGGGACCAGCATATTTGGCTTGGTGTGTGGAATTTCAGCAAAGAGACCAGAGTGGCTGCAGACAGCTGAGCACGGCGGAAGGACCTAGGTGATGAGGTCAGGGAGCTGACCCAGGTCATGAGGGATTTGGGGGACCATTGTAAGTAGTTTGGCTTTTTTTGCTGGGAGAGTCAAGGAGGTATCAGGGGATTTTAATAGGAGTGGTAAGAGCTGACTCATATAGACTGCAACCAGGACACAGGTCTTTCCATTCTAAACCCTTTGCTGTTTTCCTTATTCTGATACTGCTTCCTCCTTCTCACATTTCAGTATCATTTTCTATTTCTCTTCCTGTCTGATCCATGAGACCATAGCTCCTCAAAGAAGAAGGCTGAAACTTGATCTTCTGAGTATATTTCCTAGTTCTCATCTGATATAAGCACTCCACAAAGACTTATAAAATAGACCAATTTCTGTACCTGAGAAAAGAGAAGGACTAGCTTTATCAAAAAGAGACATTAAGATAAATTCTTTTCTATACCAAGGAAGAAAAAACAAGACATATACAACCATAAAGCAGAAGCATGACATTTCCTTTCAACACATTTCCTTTGAGTATTCACCTGCAGATGAAATTTAGATAAATAATAATCCCAGCATAATCATTTTATATTTGTCTTTAAGAATTTAATATTGGAACATAGCATTTTCCCTGCATTTCTATAGATGTTTGGTTGCTGCTGTTGTTCGGTCGCTTGGTCATGTCTGACTCTGCGACCCCATGGACTGCAGCACGCCAGGCCTCCCTGTCCATCACCAACTCCCAGAGTCCACCCAAACCCATGTCCATTGAGTTGGTGATACCATCCAACCATCTCATCCTCTGTTGTCCCCTTCTCCTCCCGCCTTCAATCTTTCCCAGCATGAGGGTCTTTTCCAGTGAGTCAGCTTTTCGCATCAGGTGGCCAAAGGATTGGGGTTTCAGCTTCAGCATCAGTCCTTCCAATGAATATTCATGACTGATTTCCTTTAGGATGAACTGGTTGGATCTCCTTGCAGTCCAAGGGACTCTCAAGAGTCTTCTCCAACACCACAGTTAAAAACATCAATTCTTGGGCACTCAGCTTTCTTTATAGTCCAACTCTCACATCCATACATGACTACTAGAAAAACCATAGCCTTGATTAGATGGACCTTTGTTGGCAAAGTAACATCTCTGCTTTTTAATAAGCTACACAGAGGTCAATAATTTGTCCACAGTTTCAGTTAAGTAGGAGAAGAAGAGAGATCCTTGCCCACTTCTGCCAGACTCTTTCTCCCACACCACCTGGCAGCTCAGGTTCCTCACTGAGCTCCTGATTTAATGTGGGATGAGATGTATATAAGTATATATATAGATGTATATAAGTATAATGTATATAAGTATAAGATGAGATGTATATAAGATGTGATGTATATAAGTATAATGTACTTACAATGGGTTATCATAGATATATGCTAATGAACCAGAGGTAGCCTCCAAGAAAGAATAATTAAATCTATCATTGTTGATCAGAAAGAGTTTCACTAAAGAGTTAACCCTGGAAAGAGGAATTTTCCAAATACAGAAAGTATGAAAGGGCATTTCAGAAAAACAGAATATAATGTGCAAAATCCCAGAAGTAAGGAACAATAGAACATACACAGAAATGCCCAGAAATGTGCTGAGGAGGGCACACAAGAGGCAGGGGATTAGGCTGGGGCGCAGGAGACAGACAAACAAAACAGACCTTCACCATCAAGAGTGGTCTGGGCTTGGTATTATAAGTCAGTCGACCTCAATCCTGGCTGCACATCAGGACTGCCTGGGCTTTAGTTTTATGTTGTATGGTTTGTCTTGTTAAATATGAACCACAATTCAATTGGATTAGAATCTCTGCAGGTGGGGCTCGGGTAATTCTAAGGTGCTGCCAAGTTTGAAAACTACTATTATAAGAGAAATTAACAAACTGTCAAATGTAGAATAAAATTCACACCCTTTATAAGAAGCAGAAGGGGAGCTTCAGCATGGGATCAGTGATACGATCCCTCTTGGGGCTATGTGAAAGTGTATTGTGGGGGAGGCATATAACCACAAGTCAGAGGATCAGAGGAGATGAATTTGTGCTGGTTGCTATATCATAGGGGGAGGTTGCCTGGAACTGTGGTCTCCAAACTTTGCTGTATGTTAGAATAATCAGGGAGCCTTGGGAATGCCTATGACTGGGTATCACCCCCAGGCAATTAAATCAAATTCTCTAATGGAACCCAGACATCCCCCACTCTGGGTGAGCTGACTGTGTAGGCAAGTTTGAGAACCAGTGCTTTAGAAACTTGTAGACCAGCAGCATCAGTACAGCCTGAGTGCTTGTTGGAAATGCTGAGTCTCAGGCCCCACCCAGAGCTACTGAATCAGAATCTGTACTGTGACAAGATTCCACAGTGACTCGTATGCACATTACAAGTCAAGACATGCTATTCTAGAGATATTTTAAAATATTAACAAGATTAGGTAGCTAAGCTTCACAAAATGATTGTGTGGCTTCTCAGGTGGCTCAGTAGTAAAGAATCTGCCTGCCAATATAGGAGATGCAGGAGACTCAGATTCGATACCTGGGTAGGGAGTATCCTGCAGAGGAGGAAATGGCAACTCACTCCAGTATTCTTTCCTGGAGAATCCCATGGACAGAGAAGCCTGGAGGGATACAGTCCATGGGGTTGCAAAGAGTCAGACACGACTGAGCACTCACAAATGATTCTGTATTTTAGGTATAGAATAGTATGTTAAATTCTCTTTAATCTGAAACTGTATGTTGGAATTGGTCACTTGCAGTCTGTGTTGCTTGATTGTTTACCTGCATGTCTTGACTTGTAATGTGCATATGAATCACTGTGGAATGCTGTATATGACTGGTTATATATATATTTTGTATTGTCTGTGTTTGTCTGATGCTGTGTAGGTCATGCCTGTCTATGTGTAGGAGCATATATGAGGTAGGCTGTTCTGTGTGTGTATGTGTTCAAGGGATTCTAACTCTGTGTGTGTGTGGAGGGGGGGGCGCGGGGTGGGGGTGCGTGTGTTCATGTTTGCCTTCAGAGTTTCTCTAGGTGGCACCACTATATAGGCCAGCAATCCCCAACCTTTTTGGCACCAAAGCCCAGTTTTGTGGAAGACAAATTTTCCATAGACATGGTGGGGGGGATGATTTCAGGATGATTCAAGTGCATTATGTTTATTGTGCACTTTATTCCTATTGTTATTCCACCTCAGAGAATCAGGCATTAGATCCCGAAGACTGGGGACTCCAGCTATAGGCATTGTGGATGTGCTGATTCTGGATGGGGCTGTAAAATAAGTTGAACAGGCACACAGAGTATTGTAGCACCCACAGGTCATGGGATAATCAAAACACCCATTTCCAGATGCTTCCTGGAGGGTTGAGGATCACTGCATATGATAGAGTAGACTGGATATTTGTACACAAATTCTCTCTAAGTGACTCTGTAGCAGAGTAAATCTTTGTGTGGAGCGTGTGTTGGTGGGAGATAGCAATGACCTGTGTCTATGGAAAGAGCTCTTTGTGCCTGTGTGTGTGTGCATGCATGCACACATCCATCATTACATGTGCCTGTTCCTTTGTAGTCCTGAGCTTGGCCCGGATTATGGATAACAGACACACCGTGGGGTCATTTGGGCTCACACAAGTGCTCTCACCCTAAAGACCAGTGGCCACATGAAGCCAACCTCACAGGACCAGTCACACATCTGACAAACCTCACACAAAGTCATACAAATACACACACCACAGGTATCCTCCCCGTCCTTTTCCATGCGCATCATATCAGACACAGCCAGGTACCAGCACACAGAGCGCTGCGTGCATTCACACCTGGATACTCACAGACCCAGCCAGGGGAGCGTTTTGGAAGAGACCCCCAGAGGAACATGAACTTCAAGCAGATTCTACATAACAAGCCTCAAAGGGAAGTGTGGGTCTTGTTGTGCTGTGAGTGACCTTGAAAACATTGCTTCTAATCCTCTGTTTGGAAAACAGAAAGGGCTTTCGCTGAAGGATAGGACAAAGGGAGGCGTCAAGTAGCAGAGACTGATGAGTATCTACCCGAGAGAGGGAACCCCTGGATCCAGACATGAAACCTACCTTCCTTTCTCTCCCTGTGCCCAGCCTGCTCCCTGGACACACTCCAATTAATTCAGTCTTATTTTGTGTCACTTCTCATGTCTAAAAGTGTATCTCGGGAAGCCCAGATGAATCTTGCCCGTTCCTTATGGCTCTCTCCTGCACTAACAGCTCTGTTCTCTGAAGATGAGAATGCTATGAGCGCATTACTTGATTTTTCTTTCACAAGAGGTTAAAATACCCAATTATCGTTACATTGACTATCCACCACTGGAAGAACAGATGTTCCAAAACAAGAAACAATCTCCCTTTTTTTTATATTGAGTTTCAAAATAGCATGTCCCCAGTTGGATTGAAAGTTAAATAGATGTTGTTCACACACAAATATTCAGATTCATTCAAAAACCCAGACAAAGAAGCACACATAGACACTCTCAGAAACACTGCCTCTCAGTCCCTCCAACATGGGGGACAACCATAGACCCCAGTGTATATACATAGATAGGGCTCAGAGGCTTGTATTAATACATTGTAACAATGGCGTATAGAAACATACATCATCAGACCCAGGCACACATCCGGCTGTGGACACGTCCATTTCCTGGGCCACTGAGGCTTTCACTTGAAGAATGGGAGGTCGTAGAAAACCTACAGAATGGCCAGTCCACCGGTGAGAGTGGACGAGCATCATCTCCACGGTGACAGGTAATTTGGGTGTTTAAGAAAGTCAAACTTGAGTCCCAGTGGCAAAGAAGTGGAACCTATCAGAAGAGGGGGTTGCAACAAAGAGAGTAGGTTTTAAAACTTTTTTTTTCCCTCTACCCTTTAAACAATTGTTTGTGAGCCTATCTGACTGAGGGGGCATGTTTTTTTCTTCCAGAGTCTTTGTCTTAGCAATTGCTGATATTAATTTGTGGATACAATGAGAGCAAAGAGATACTTGGCCGTGGCAGTAAGTGCCTGGCTCTTGCTGGAAAAGCCTATCAGAGTCATTTTTTCCTGCTGAAAGCTGAGGGGCTGTGGTCAGCGCTGACTTCATTATACTTTCTCTTGGTTGGTTATTTATCAGAGAAAGGTCTGGCAGGACTGAACTGGGTAAATGCAGGAGAGAGGAGAGAGATATATCTTGGTAGAGAGACAGAGAAGAGGAGAGAGAAACACAAAATTATCATCCCTTCCCCTTTCCAAATGCCCCATAGGGAGTTGAGAACTAGGGAAGAGACAGAGCTTTGGAAGGGAAAAAAAAAAAAAACAGAGGAAAAGAGAGTGGGGAAGAGACAATATGAGAGATGGAAAAGAGTCAGAGGGACAGACAAAGTGAGAGAAAAGTCTCTGTGTATGAGAATTGCTTATGAGACAAACATAAGATGTTTGTGAAAAAGATCACAATATGAGACAGAGTGGAGATGGAGTTGGGTGTGTGTGTTGGGGGGAATGTTTGTGTGTGTGTGTGTGTGTGTGTGTTTATAGGCACATGTGCCCTTGCACAGGCAAGTCAGCCTTAGACTATAAGAGAGAGTAGGGAAAGAAGGGCAGGGAAAAATGCAAAAAAGAGCATGTACAAGTGAAGAGCGAAGACTAGAAATTCTGTGTGTTGGTATGAATGTGTCCATGAACATGAGACAGAGGCAGAGAGGCAGAGGTTTTCGATGATATTGTTTGAGCACTTGTATTCAGTCCTTCCTGAATCTAATATATTCTTGAATATGTCAATTATATGAATCAGTTGAATCCCTTTTTATTTGGGTTGGGTCCTGTTGTTGTTGAAGCTAGTTTGAACTGGCTTTTCTATCACTTCCATATAAAATGGTCCTGCTTAACATATGCCATGTTCTATTACAGAGCCACGCTTCTGCATAAGTTGTCATTGTTGTTTTTAACCTAGAATGTCTTTCCTGCCTTCTCTAATGGATGCATTGTTTTTTCATCTTTTAAGTGACAGTTCAAATGTCACCTCTTCAGTCAACCTTTCTTAGAATCTCCCAGAAAGTTACTTCCTCCTCCCTGTCCACCAGCCTCTTCAGCAAACCACTGATCCCAACTGGTACTAAATCTCCCACGCTGGATTGAGGCCAGAGTTATTCTCGTTTGCTTCTCTCACTCCATGAAACTAGTGCAATGTTTGCGGCATCATGAATCCAAATGCTTTCTTCTCCACTTCCTACTCCTCTTCCTGCTCCTCTCCTTCCTCCTCCTCCTTCTTCTTCTGAATGATTTTTACCTGAAGCACAGTGTCTAGCTAAGAGTTACTGGAAAAAGAGGTAGCTTAAGAACATATTCACAACATCTGGCCATCACAGAGGATAGCCTAGCAGGCTGATGGGGAGCCTGGTTCACCTAAGTAAACACACTAATTATGAGACAGACTGGGCCTGGGACCCCTTGCTGAAAGTGCCGCAATGGTTGCAACTGGACAAATGTCTCCTTTGGTAACACAATATGAAGAAACTGTAAGGGACTAAAGATAACTGCATGCATGAGCAGTTGGGGTAAATTATGGGCAAAAAGATACAAAAAGGCTAAGAAAAACCCAACTGCCACATCTGAAAAGACAGGAGAAAAAAACTGGGTATTGGGAGCAAAAGCAGGGTACTCTGCATGCCCTCTGCAGTCAACACCACAAAGCCACCTCTGCCTAAACCAGCCTGACCCCTGGGCACACCCTTACCCTCATCCCATATAAGGAACCAGCTCTCCCCACCTTGGGGAGTGAGCTAGGGAGACTGTTATTTGCTTTTGCTCCCTCCTGCAAGGGCAGGAGCCCCAGTAAAGCCTTGCCTGAATTTCTTGCCTGGCCTCATGTTAATTTCTATTGATTGAGGAAAGCCAAGAACCTGAGTTAGGATCAATTAGAAGCTATATGACTCAGAAATCAGGGTCTCTGAGAACTTATGAGAAACAAAGAGAGTCTACAGGAAATTGTAACTTAAAATTTTCTGAAGCCCAATCAGCACACTTTAATCCCAGTGCTGGTCTCCTGAGGGGCTGAGTCTTCAAAGCTGAGTCCTCCAGTTCCTGTGTCATTTTCTAGGACAGCAGTAATCAGACAGACCCTATCAGGGTCATTCTCGCAGAACTTCTTGCTCTAATAATAGTTCCTATTACTTGATTTTGGATTCAGATTTTGTCCTTCAGCCCCTGTGGTTTTTAGGATGTGTAATCCATCAAGATCTTGGACTTGATCTTTCCTCCTCTTCTCTTGGTCTGTGTCCAACTTGACCTACATCCCTGCAGGCTTAGAATGGGAAGTAAAACAAGAAAGTTACTGTCCTCAATAGCCATTGTCTACTTTGTCCATACCTTCTAGGGTAGATTTCAGAAATGAGTTAAAAAGTGTTTATGGATTCCTCTGTTAATGGACATCGTTGCTTCCATCTTTGCATGTGAAAGTCTCTCAGTTGTGCCCGACTCTGCAACCCCATGGACTGTAGCCTGCCAGGCTCCTCTGTCCATGGTATGTCCAGGCCAGAATTACTAGAGTGGGTAGCCGTTCCCTTCTCCAGGGAATCTTCCCAACCCAGGGATCGAACTCAGGTCTGACACACTGCAGGCAGATTCTTTACCATCTGAGCCACAAGGGAAGCCCTAGTGCTGCAGTGAACACTGAGGTGCATGTAATTGTTCAAATCTTGTTTTCTCTAGGTATATGCCCAGGAGTGGAATTTTGGGATCATATGGTAGCTCTCTTTTTAGTTTTGTTTTTTTTTTTTTTTGGCAATTTATTTTTTAATTGGAAGAAAATAACTTTACGATGTTGTGTTGGTTTCTGCCATACAACATTCAGCCATAATTATACATATATGTCGCATCCCTCCCTCCCCTCCCCACACCCCATCCCTCTAGGTCATCGCAGAGCATGACATTGAGCTCCCTGTGTTATATAGCACCTTCTCACCAACTATCTGTTTTACACATGGTAATGTGTATATTTGATGCTACTCTCTCCATCTGTCCCACTTTTTCTTTCCCTTACTGTGTCCACAAGTTCATTCTCTACATCTGTGTCTCCATTCCTTCCCCGTGAATAGGTTCATCAATATCATTTTTCTAGATGCCATACATATGTGTTAATATATGATATTTGTTTTTGTCTTTCTGACTTACTTCATTCTATATAACAAACTCAATATTCAACCACCTCATTACAACTGACTCAAATTCATTCTTTTTCTTGGCTGAGTAATATTCCATTGTATATCTGTACCACATCTTCTTTATCCAGTTATCAGTTGATGGACATCTAGGTTGCTTCCATGTCCTAGCTATTGCAAATAGTGCTGTATTTTTAGTTTTTTAAGGAACCTCCATACTGTTCTCCATAGTGGCTGCACAATTTCATTTCCACCAATAGTGTAGGACCTAAAGATGTTATACTAAGTGAAGTAAGTCGGACAGAGAAAGACAAATATCATATGATATCTCTTATAGGTGGAATCTACAAAAAAAAGAGGTACAAATGAACTTATCTATAAAACTGAAACATCTCTATATGTAGAAAACAACCTTATCGGTATCAAAGGGTTAGGTGAAGGAAGGATAGATTGTGAGACTGGAATTGAAATATATACATCCACCAGGCTCCTCTGTCCATGGAATTCTCCAGGCAAGAATACTGGAATGGGTTGCCATTACCTTCTTCAGGGAATCTTCCTGACCTAGGGATCAAACCTGGGTCTCCTACATTGCAGGCAGATTCTTTACTGTCTGAGCCATCAGAGAAACCCTGAAATATATACACTGCTGCTGCTGCTTCTAAGTCACTTCAGTCGTGTCCGACTCTGTGCGATCCCAGAGACGGCAGCCCACCAGGCTCCCCCGTCCCTGGGATTCTCCAGGCAAGAACACTGGAGTGGGTTGCCATTTCCTTCTCCAATGCATGAAAGTGAAAAGTGAAAGTGAAGTCGCTCAGTGGTGTCCGACTCTTAGCGACCCCATGGGGTGCAGCCTACCAGGCTCCTCCATCCATGGGGTTTTCCAGGCAAGAGTACTGGAGTGGGTTGCCATTGCCTTCTCCGAATATATACACTACTATATATAAAATAGATAGCTAATAAGGACCTACTGTATAACACAGGGAATTCTACTCAATACTCTGTAATGACCTGTACAGGGAGAGAAGCTTAAAAAAGAGAGAGTGTGTGTATAACTGATTCACTTTGCTGTACAGAAGAAGCTAACACAATATTGTAAATCAACTTTACTATAATCAAAAATGTTTTAAAGTTGTTACAGAGTCAACATAAGGAAAAGTGCCCATCTGCCTTGGTGGCCACTTAAGGACCACATATGAGTCGAAGTTGAAAGGGAGACTCACTACATGAGTGATTAAAGAGAAAACCAATAATTGTAGAGAAATTGTCAGCATGGGAGGCTGAGATGCTTCAATCTCAGCAGCTCCTTTTTCTGCAAATCTTGATCTGTTTTGGTTTCTATCAGGATTCCATAAGCCCCGCCCTCCCCCGAGCAATCTTGCCATTAAACGCAACACTTCTATTAGCAGTACTGAAGTGGCTCTGCTCTTTTAAACCAAGAGAACAGGACTGAAACTGCCAACAAGGAGAGCTTTGTTTAGATATTACTCTTCTGTTGGGAAGATAATGGTAGTTACGGCAATGGGACAGGTGGGAAGAGGCTAAACCCAGAGCCCAGTAAGGACTTACATAATTTTGCAGAATAAGATCTGGAGGAGACGGTTCATTTGCAAAGGCCAACTCTGGATTTTCTTCCAGATTTGTGATGCGTTGTGTCCCAAGGGCCCGAGAGTCTCCATCATCCCCTGAAATAGTGACAAGACCCAGTAGTGACAGAGCAGAGAGGAGGCAGACAGCCAAGAAACAGCTGAGTGTGCTGGGTGTGCTCAGGCGCTTGGTCCTGGCTGACACTCTGCGACCCCACAGGCTGCAGCCCGCCAGGCTCCTTTGCCCATGGGACTCTCCAGCCAAGGATACTGGAATGGGTTGCCATTTCCTTCTCCAGGGGATCTTCCCAAACAATGGATCAAACTCACGTCTCCTGCATCTCTTGCATCAGCAGGTGGATTGTTTACCACTACAGCACATGGGAAGCCCCAAGTAGCTAGTTAAAAGCCTATTAAAATCTTCTCATGGCATTTTTCTAATCCGGAAGTGGGGATAGTGAGTAGGAGATAGTTTAAGGCAAGAGATATTTAATTATCTTGATGGTGAAATTCACTGTTGAAGGGAGAACTGGACAGTGAGGCAGAGACCAAGGCAGAAAAAGTGAATCCTATAATCTGAGCTAAAATGGATGAAATTAGGGGACAGTGTAGGACTAACATGACTGGTCTGTTATTAGCAGGCAGCTGGGTTGCCTGGGGCCAAAGTTGTTCATAAAGGATATTATGGAAGCAGCGCAAAAGGTTCCCTGAGTCACCCAATTCTAGAGTCCAGTTGGGTAAACTTAATGTTGAGACTCATCCATTCAGAGGTCTCTGGCTCTTGTTTCAAAGACTAGGACAAAAATGAGCTTAGAGTGAAGAAAAGGGGAGTTGAGACATACTCTGGCTGACCAAGAAGGTTTTGAAAAGCTATTAATATAAGCAGGAGAAAGACAGCTCTATGTGTCTCAGCAAGCCTTGCCCTTTCTGGAAGATTCTAACAATTCTATAAGAGCTTCAGCTTTTTGTAATTAAAGCACCAACTATCAGAACAAAAGTGCAGTCAGACATGCCCATCTGTGGCCAGGACCTGCCCTTTCCCATCTGGAAAACAGTGTTTCTGAGCCCAGAATGCATTTGGATGGATTAGTTTAACTTGCTAAACCTTGGTTCATGAGATTGTGCATTTGAATTTTATAATATGGTAAATTAATTTCTTAAGTTATTAGGAGAGGGAAATTCAATAGGATTAATTCTCCTGGTTCAAAAATAATCAGAGGTCACCATGGCAACACACATCAATGGAGCAATACAAGTACACAATGAATGAAACATTTTCCTATGTTTGGCTGTTTATGCAAGGCCTCTCTCCTCTCTGCCCTGACGGCATTTGCATGGGTGCCTGAATCCCCTAGGGTTTCATAACTAATGAGTGTGGGTGGGGTGGTCATATCCAAGAGCCACAGAGATATAAGTTGAAAGTCTCGCTTGGAAACAGAGCTTCATCTGGCTTACGTCCTCATCTCCAGGGGATTAGAGGGTAAGGCTTGGAGAAAATACCAGCTATTTCTCAAAATTCACGAGAAGGCTATGGAAATGAAACCAGCAATGGCACAGCTTCAGATCATTTCCTGGATGCCAAATGCAACTCTTTGCAAATTGGAGAAACACAGGCTCAGAACTTGTGTAGAGGGATTTCAAGGTTGAGGGCTCCTGGCTGGCTGATATGAGAAGACCAAGGGACACTGATCCCCTTTCTGGCCTGGACTGAGTTGGCACAGGAGAGGGTTTCTCTGGATCCCAAATTCTATTTTCATGAAAGGCAGTATGGCTGAGTGATTGAAAGCTTCTCCTCAAGAGTTAGCCAGTCTGGGTCCAGATAGTAGCTCCACCACTTCTAACCTTGGATAATTTGTGTCTCTGATGCTTGTTCTAATCACCTGTAAAATTGGGGTGTATGTGTGTGTTATCTGTGTAAAGTAGGGTAATATGTGTTCAGCTGATAAGGTTGTTGTGCATATTCTATTAAATAATAAATGCAAAACACTTAGCATGGTGTCAGACACATGGTAAGCAGTTTTTCTCCTTCAAACAGGAGTGTAAACTAAAGGGATTTCTCCCACTCTGGATCCAAACAAGAAGTATGATTGAGAAGAAACAGCTGGCCAATGCAAGTACAGCTCATACCTTCTACTCCATGTATAATTTACATATGGACTTCCCTGGTGGCTCAGTGGTAATGAATCCACTTGCAATGCAGGAGACTTGCAGGAGATGCAGGTTGGACCCCTGAGTTGGGAAGATCCTCTGGAGAAGGAAATGGCAACCTACTCCAGTATTCTTGCCTGGAAAATCCAATGGCCAGAGGAGCCAGTGGGCTACAGTTTGTGGGGTTGCAAAAGAGTCGGACATTAATGAGCAACTAAACAACAAAAGAATTGTAGTACTATTAGGAGATATGGTTTAGGTGTTATTCACACTTCAGAAACCTGGATTCCATATTTATGCATTAATATACATTATTTGTTTTTCTCTTTCTGACTTACTTCACTCTTTATAATAGACTCTATGTTCAGCCACCTCACTACAGTGGGCTTGAATTAATTCTTTTTTATGGCTGAGTAATATTCCATTGCATATATATACCACAACATCTTTATCCATTCTTCTTTGATACACATCTAGGTTGATTCAATGTCCTGGCTATTGTAAATAATGCTGCTATGAACATTGTTGTACAGTGGAAACCAGCACAACATTGTAAAGCAATTATTCTCCAATAAAAAAAAGAACCTGAAGAGTCTTTGCACCCTCGAACACACTCTGAATCATTAGAGTGATGCGTTGACAAGGCAAACTGCTACAGACACAGACAGACTGAGCTCAGAATGAGAAAGGGGGTCTTCCCCTGCCCTTGTCCCTTGCCCCATCTGAGCTGGCATCTTATTCTCATTCTGTGACTAGTCCTCCATAAAGATTTGGAGCATGTGAACAAAAAGTGGTGAGGCAACTAGAATCAATATGAAGAGCAATAGAAGGTCCTGAATTATATCTATCAATCAAGCAGTCATTCAATCAACAATTAACCAATGAGTTTGACTTGGCATATTTATTATGGCTCAAAGAATTGTCATGGAGAAACTGTAACACATAAGGGGAGGGGGACTTTAGAATCCCCCCCCCGCCTTTACTTGCTTGCCTCTACACACCTTCTTCTTGCTCCATCAGTTCATTTCAGTTAAGTCCATACCCCTGCTCAAATCAGTAGAAGTTGGTATTCTGATCTATCTGTGGTTGCTTGTAAGCGGACTCATTGAGTCATAATAGGTACTGCCTGTACATAATACTCTTCTTCTTTTTCCCATTCCTTTCTGCTGCTGCTGCTGCTAAGTCGCTCCAGTCGTGTCCGACTCTGTGCGACCCCAGAGACGGAAGCCCACCAGGATCCCCCATCTTTGGGATTTCCCAGGCAAGAACACTGGAGTGGGTTGCCATTTCCTTCTCCAATGCATGAAAGTGAAAAGTGAAAGGGAAGTCGCTCAGTCGTGTCCCATGGACACAGCGACCCCATGGACTGCAGCCTACCAGGCTCCTCCATCCATAGGATTTTCCAGGCAAGAGTGCTGGAGTGGGGTTCCATTGCTTTCTCCATTCCCATTCCTTAGGTATTACATAAATTAAGATCAAGGGTCCCATTGACACCCTGTAATTCTCTCTTTCTGACTCAATATCAATGAATGGGCAAGTAGAATTAGGGCTGCTTCAGTGACCTGGCCATGTCTTTCATACAGAAGCTGTGTATGAAACATACTTGTGTATGTTCTCAAGGAACATACTTGAGTCCCTGCAAGTGCCTTTCACTGCTGCTGCTGCTGCTAAGTCACTTCAGTCATGTCCGACTCTGTGCGACCCCATAGATGGCAGCCCACCAGGCTCCTCTGTCCCTGGGATTCTCCAGGCAAGAATACTGGGTTCCCATTTTCTTCTCCAAGGCATGCATGCATGTTAAGTCACTTCAGTCGTGTCTGACTCTGCGATCCCATAGACAGCAGCCCACCAGGCTCTGCTGTCCACAGGATTCTCTGAGCAAGAATACTGGAATGGGTTACCATTTCCTTCTCCAAGCCTTTCACTAGCCGAACTCAACTGGAAGAGAGTCTGGGTGATGCAGTGTGTAGGTTCAGCCTCTTGAGATTATCAGATGTAGCTTGGAGAGCTGAAGAATGGTTGGGAAGGACAGTTACAGAACAAACAGCAGAGAGTCTTACTAGAGACCATTGTCTTATTATTTAGATTTAGGGAAAGAAGGGTATGATGGTTAATTTGGTGTGTCAACTTGACTAAGGGATACACACATA
Organism: Bos javanicus; assembly: GCF_032452875.1. Classification (NCBI taxonomy): domain Eukaryota; kingdom Metazoa; phylum Chordata; class Mammalia; order Artiodactyla; family Bovidae; genus Bos; species Bos javanicus. The sequence goes on from NC_083892.1 coordinate 24,122,870, forward strand.
GCTGGCAACATTATTTCTGGAGTGTCTGTGAGGGTGTTTCCAGAAAAGATCAGCATTTGAATCAGTAGATGAGAAAAGGTCAGCATTCTCAGTATAGATGGGCAACATTCAATCCGTTAAAACCCTACGGAACAAAAAGGCAGAGGAAGGGTGAATTTGCTCTTTGTTTGAGCTGAAACATCCATCTTCTCCTGACTTTGGACATTAGAGCTCCTAGTTCTTAAGATTTCTGACTTAGACTGAGGCTTACACCATCAATGCCCTAATTCTGGGACTCAGACTCAATTACACCACTGGCTTTCTTGGTTCTCCAGTTTGCAGACTGTGGGACTTAGCCTTCATAACCATATGAGCCAATTCCTAAAATAATTAATCTCCTATTAGTTCTGTTGAGAGTCCTTTGGACTGAAAAAAGATCAAACCAGTCAATCCTAGAGGAAATCAACCCTGAATATTCACTGAAAGGACTGATGCTGAAGCTGAAACTCCAGTACTTTGACCACCTGATGGGAAGAGCTGACTCATTAGAAAAGACCTTGATATTGTGAAAGATTGAAGGCAAGAGGAGAAGGGGATGACAGAGGATGAGATGGTTGGATGGCATCACTGAGTCAATGTACAGGAGTTTGAGCAAGCTCTGGGAAATGGTGAAGGACAGGGAAGCTTGGCATGCTGCAGTCCATAGGGTTGCAAAGAGACGGACGTGACTGAGTGACTCAACAACAACAATATTGATTCTGTTCCTCTGGAGAACCTTGACTAATACAAAAGGACATGGTGTTGGGTTTGGAGAATCAAGGTCTTTATTAGGCTTTAAGTATCAGCTGAGAGGTCCAACTAAGACCTCTTTCAATAGAGCTCGGAATTAGGGGGGCAGGCCCTTGTGCACATATTAAAAAATGCTGTTTTGATCACATTTATGCATCACTTCCTTAGTGATTTAATGGAGAAACTAGAGGGAATAACATGTTTATGTTTGAGCACCCTGAGTCCCTGATCATAAGCCATCATTAAACCTAGTTGCGTGTGTGTTAGTTGCTTCAGCCATGTCTGATTCTTTGAGACCCTATGGCCTGTAGCCCACCAGGCTCCTCTGTCCATGGGATTTCTCAGAAAGAATACTGGAGTGTGTTGCCAGTTCAATGTCAACTTAGTGGTTAGCCAGCCTGCTAGCTCTTTGGTAAGAGAGTGGGTTTTCCACTTACCAGTGGGTGATCCTGGAGAAGTCAACCTCTCAATAACTTACTTAACCTCTTTGAGCCTTACTTTCCTCATTTACAGAGTGGCAGTCTTCATTGCGCCAACCTCATATTGCTGCCATGAGAAGCCAAATGAGGTAATGCGGGCAATATCTTAGGACAGTGCCTGATACAGTTGGTGCTTGGTAAACGGTGGGATGAGGTGGAAGAGGAGGAGGAGAAATAGGAATAGGAATAAAAGAGAGAGCGAGAGAATCAGGCTGCTTAATTACATGTGGACCAAGGGATCGAGGCAAGACCAGTGGATTCAAGTTACAAAATGACAAGATTTGGTTTAACGTAAGGAGTTGGCTCCCAGTTCCTACCAGCTGTCTAGAAATGGGAAAGTAATGAGCTCCTTGTCACTGACGCTCATTTCAGTGGTAGCAGAGAGCTTCTTTGTTACGGGTGTGATGGTGGCACTTTCTGTACTGAATGGGAAACGGATTAAGGTAAGTTCTCAGTTCAGTTCTCCTGACATTTTTCCCATGAAGCTTGGAGCACCAGATTGAGACAAAACCTTTCCATAGGATACTATGTCTTCCAGGGAAGGCCATTCTCTGAAGAGCCTAAATATTTTGGTTTTAGGGGGAAAAATAGTAAAACCTTGCTTCTCACAGGGCATTTCCCTGGAGGGCTTCAAAGAAGCAGCAGTCACTGTGAGTGACACTGTAGGCAGAGGCTGAGGAACTGGGAGAAAAGACAATGACAGCTCTTCAAGACACTGGGACTCTGAGAGCTCTGAAAGTGAAGGGGTGGAGAGAGACTCATTGGATTTGACACATGGAGCACTTTCTCACCCGTGTGTGTTGGTGAGGTTACCTCCCACGGACCTCTTGCGAGGCTTTCTGACTTATGTTTGGAATAATTAGCAAGCTTTTCCTAACATTACTTAGGAAACGGGCTCAGTGGACATCGTGTAAGCCACCTTCTCACCCAGGAAGCAGGCTAGACAGGGGTGGGAAGGAATTTATGATAATCACCCAGCTAATAGGTAGAAATTTGGAGGGGAAATAACAAAGGCTGCGTGGCAGCTCAGTTCCATTCATGTAAAATAATCTAACATTTATTAAAGGGCTGCAAACACAAATAAAGAGACCAACGAAGCAACAAAAAGCCTCATAGTATAGTGATGAAAAGCAGAAGTGAGGAGATCAAAACATCTGGGTTCCAATCCCTGCTAACTGTGTGACCTTTGGCAAACCTCTGCTGCTGCTGCTGCTGCTAAGTTGCTTCGGTCATGTCCGACTCTGTGCAACCCCATAGACTGCAGCCTACCAGGCTCCACCGCCCCTGGGATTCTCCAGTCAAGAACACTGGAGCGGGTTGCCATTTCCTTCTCCAATGCATGAAAGTGAAAAGTGAAAGTGAAGTTGCTCAGTGGTGTCCGACTCTTCTCGACCCCATGGACTGCAGCCTACCAGGCTCCTCCGTCCATGGGATTTTCCAGGCAAGAGTACTGGAGTGGGTTGCCATTGCCTTCTCCGTGGCAAATCTCTAAACCACCTCAATTTCCTCCTCTGGCAAGTGAGTGTAATAATAGCAAGCCTTTCATGGGGTTGTTAAGGTAATTATATGAGTTAATATTTGCAGAACTCATAGAATAGTACTTGGCACATAGTAAGTGCTGCATACGTGTTTTTTAAGTAAGTGCAAAAGATAAAGGATGAAGAGAGTCAGAAGAATATAATACAGGGAACCTGCAATGAATCTTTGGTGAAGTGAGACAAACAACCACTCACTTGCTCCAGCAATGTGGGTATAATGCTAAATTTCTCAAGGTTTTAAAATAAAGTGGAAACCCAGATATTTTTTCTGGGACATAGTTTCTTTATCCAACAAATGGGTTTGTTGACTGTTGTATCTCAGCCTAGAATGAAGTTTACGGCAGGTTTGCAGTGAAATGAATCAAGAAGCAGGACCCCCAGGACACGTCTCTTGCCCTTCTCATAAGAGTAGGCTAGATTTTTTTAGACACCTCACGGACTTTCTGTTCAAATATCATGGAAAGTTCTTTCCTGCCTCAGAGAATTGTGAGCCAGAATAATTATCAATAGCCACTCTAACCTGATGGTTCAGATGGTAAAGAACCTGCCTGTAATACAGGAGACCTGGGTTTGATCCCTGGGTTGGGAAGGTCCCCTGGAGAAGGGAATGACAACCTACTCCAGTATTCTTGCCTGGAGAATACCGTGGACAGGTGTTCTCCAGTGTGGCAGGCTACAGTCCATGGGGTCGCAAAGAATTGGATATGACTTACACTCTAAAAAGCATCTCTCAAGAGCTGAATGACTCAACACAATGTTTGTTTCTTATTCACTCTCATCTTGGTCCAGTTGAAGTCAGTGGAGGAGGGGGTGTCACTCCTTTGGATACCAAACTGCTGACAGAGGTTCTGCCATCTTCAGCTCATGACTCCGGAGGGATACATAAGCTGGTGACCCAAGAGGAACAGGGAGGAACACTGGGAGGGTTCTAAGGCCAGGCCTGGAAATGGTGAATCACTTCCACCTATATACCATTGGCTAGGACTCAGTTATGTGGCCCTGACCCACCTTAGGGGACGGGGGACACAGTCCAATGATGTGCCCAGGAAAGAGAGACAAAACTCAGATATTGGTAATAACTAGTGTTCTCTGCCACAGAGTCTTTGCACACTCCCCCCTGCCCCATCATATCCTGCCTCCTCATCATTCAGCTCTAAACTTCCTTAAACAGAACTCCTGTAAATAGGTCCTCCCCACTGATCACTGCCAGGCATCCCTGGTAGCTCAGCTGGTAAAGAACCCACCTACCAATACAGGAGACATGGGTTTGATCTCTGGGTCTGAAAGATCCCCTGGAAAAGGAAATGGTAACCTGCTCCAGTATTCTTACCTGGGAAATCCCATGGACAGAGGAGGCTGAAGGACTATAGTCCATGGGGCTACAAAGAATCAGACATGACTGAGCATGTACATTGCACAGCTCACCACCACATTCTCTACCACTTCAGCTTCTGTCTTCGTAGCTCAAAGCACATTCTGAAATCATCTAATGTATTTGTTTATTGTCTGTCCTAGGGCTCTACCTCCTTTCAATCATGGGAGCAGGAACCTGGTGTCTTGTTTGCCGACATATTTGCAGCATCTACAAAAGTGCAGCTGAGTTCATGCATTCAGAGTTTATTCCAATCAAAGACAGCCAGAGCCCCTCTGTTTCTGCAGTGATCAAAGAGTTGCAGGGCAGGAATGGAGATGCAAATGTAAAGAATGGACTGGACAATGGACTTGTGGACACAGCATAGGAAGGAGAGGGTGGGACGAAGTGAGAAAGTAGCATTGAAACATATATATTCTGTTCAGTTCACTTCAGTCACTCAGTCATGTCCGACTCTTCTCAACCCCATGGACTGCAACACACCAGGCCTCCCTGTCCATCACCAACTCCCGGAGTTTACCCAAACTCATATTCATTGAGTCGGTGATGCCATCCAACCATCTCATTATCTGTCGTCCCCTTCTCCTCCTGCCTTCAATCTTTCCCAACATCAGGGTCTTTTCAAATAAGTCAGCTCTTCTCATCAGGTGGCCAAAGTATTGGAGTTTCACCTTCAGCATCAGTCCTTCCAATGAACACCCAGGACTGATCTCCTTTAGGATGGACTGGTTGGATCTCCTTGAAGTCCAAGGGACTCTCAAGAATCTTCTCCAACACCACAGTTCAAAAGCATCAATTCTTTGGCACTCAACTTTCTTTATAGTCCAAATCTCACATCCAAATGACTACTAGAAAAACCGTAGCCTTGACTAGACGGACATTTGTTGGCAAAGTAATGTCTCTGCTTTTTAATATGCTGTCTAGGTTGGTCATAACTTTGCTTCCAAGGAGCAAGCATCTTTTAATTTCATGGCTGCAGTCACCATCTACAGTGATTTTGGAGACCCCAAAAATAAAGTTTTAACCTATCTAAAATAGAGAGCTAGTGGGAAGTTACTGTATAACACAGAGAGCTCAACCCAAGGCTCTGTGACAACCTAGAGGGATGGGATGAGGGGGTGGAGGTGGGAGGGAGGTAAAAGAGGGAGGGGATATATGTATACATGTGGCTGATTCACAATGCTGTACAACAGAAATGACCACAACTTTGTAAAGCAAGTATATGCCAATTTAGAAGAAAAGATTGAGCAGACCTCTTAGACCCCGTCTCTCTATTGCCCAGTGTCCTTTTATAGCTTAGATCTGCGTGCTGCAAGCTGACCATGGCAGCCAGTGGTGTCTGCTCTCCTGTTTCCTGAAGCCAGTCTTCCAGGCTGCATAATTCATCTGGTTTACAGCACAGTGCTTTCTTCTATCCGTTCTGTCATTCTGGAATCTGCACAGAGGGTTTTGAAATTTTTTTTGCTATTTTAGGTCTACTTGTTAAGGATCACGGAAAATGTCAGTGGAGAAGAACTCTAAAGGAGTTGGATGTGTGTGCGTGTGTGTGCATGCATGTGTGTGTCCACTCACAATGTTATATTGGAAAATGACTTATAGGGGTGAATGCAGTGATGAAGGCAAAATAAATCAATTATTTGTGGCTCTGAAAACAAAGAAGCCCCGATTCCACAACAAGTCACTTTTATTTCTTGCTTAGGCTGTAGGTGGTTGGCCATGGATGGGCTGTGGCTCCGTTCCATGTGTCTTCCCATCTCAGGACCACCCAGGCTGAGGGAGCATCTGAGACCTGCCTTTCTTGTGGCAGATGGAAAGTTCCTACAAGAACTTGTAAAACTCTGGCTTGGTGCTGACGTCTGGCCACTTCTCACCTTCCATTGGCCAAAGCAAGGCATACCAAAACCCTTGTGTGGTGTTCTGAGGGCTATGAAGAGCTCCAGTACCATAATCCTTTATGTCTCAGCTCAGAAAGAATTCAGTGAGAAGCAAAGTTGATAGATAAAAAGGGATGTGTTAGAATAGGATGCTTGCAAGGCTTACAAGCAGGTAGGCAAAAGAGTGTTGTGTCTTGAGAATTTACAGCTACAGTTTTATAATCAAAGGAAAAGCGGGGAGGGAAGAAGACCTTCTTTTCTTTCTGGAGTAGATGTCATGCTTCCATCATCAGTTCCTCCTCCAGGAAAGAAAACACAGACCCAGGTTGGGCAGGGGAGTTTTCTTGCCCCTATATGGGCAAGCTGGGCTTCCCAGGTGGCTCAGTGGTAAAGAATCTGCCTATCAATGTAGGAGACATGTGTTGGATTCCTGGGTTGTGAAGATCCCCTGGAGTAGGAAATTTGGCAAACCACTCCAGAAATCCCATGGACAGAGGAGCCTTGTGGGCTACAGTCCATGGGGTTGCAAGAGTCAGAGACAATTTAGTGACTAAAATAACAACAAAATGGTCAAGTTAGCATCACAAATTATTGTTTTCTACACTTGTATGCAGAGAGCATGTCCTAGGGAGCATTGAATTACTAAGTTCACTAGGCATAATGTGAGGCTCATGCCACCGTTATATTACTATTTGGAGGCGTGTCTCATGCTCTGTTGTGTGGTTTTGTTGCTAAGCAAACCTGCTTTCTTGAGGAATCATGAACTTACAGGGGTCTCCCATATATTTTCTGCTTACAGTCCCCTGGTGGGATTCACTACTTTATCACCTACTTTTCCCTTTACTCTGTCCCTATCATTATGACCAACCCTGAAGTCCAAGGCATGGTGAAGTAGAACCCAAACAGGCACATCGAGTGTCAAGGGGTGGAGAGGTACCACTCTCTCAAAGGGAGGAAACGTGATAGTTGAGAATAACCATACACATGTGCCACAAGACCCATCTCACAGAGATTTTAACACAGCTGTGTTTGCCAGGCTACTCTCTTGTTTCAGTTGTAACAAACAAAAGCCACTCAAACGGGCTGGATTTTGAAAAAGAAACTATGCCTGGCTCTGGCCATGCTGGTCGTGGGGTTGCATGAATTGTATGAATTCACTCTGTTTCGGAGAAGGCAGTGGCAACCCACTCCAGTACTCTTGCCTGGAAAATCCCATGGAAGGAGGAGCCTGGTGGGCTGCAGTCCATGGGGTCGCTAAGAGTCAGACACGACTGAGCGACTTCACTTTCATTTTTCACTTTCATGCATTGGTGAAGGAAATGGCAACCCACTCCAGTGTTCTTGCCTGGAGAATCCCAGGGACAGGGGAGCCTGGTGGGCTGCCATCTATGGGGTCACACAGTCAGACACGACTGAGGTGACTTAGCAGCAGCAGCAGCACTCTGTTTCTTGGGTCTGTGTTTCTTGTGTAATGCTGTCTTCAGGTGGGCTCTCTCCATGGTCTGGCCTGCTGGGACTCCAGTCTTACTGTCTTATGAAGAAAGTCTCCCAGATTTCAGCCCAGATTCCAGAATTGGCTCTCACTGGATGGGACTCCAGTCTTACTGTCTTATGAAGAAAGTCTCCCAGATTTCAGCCCAGATTCCAGAATTGGCTCTCACTGGATCACCCAGAGGGACTTGACTTGATCTGAACTATGGAGTCACTGTGGATAGGGAATAGAGGGTGAGGACTGGCCACTGAAGGACTGTGGACTTCCAGGTCCTGGGAGAGGCAAGGTCCTCCAGATCTGACCAATATGGACTGAGAATGAGGGACCGACATCTCCCCTATATTAAACTAACAAGCTTGCAGTGGAAAACAGATTCTATTAGAGTTGCTTTGAACAAATCTTATACAGAAGTATGTTTCTGACCCAAGGAAAATATAAATAGGGATAGAAAGTCAAGATCAACGTTAAAAATAGAACACAAATAAGCAGCCCATGGGGGCTAATTAACTTGCCTTGCTAGTGTTGAAAGTTTGACTCTGAACTTCTTGATGGTCACAGCAGCTTGACAAATATACTGTCATCATCCACTTCTTTCTGTTACCAGGAGCTTAGCATAAATTACCTAAATCAGGGACCTCCAAGCATTTTAGGTTATGACCCAGAACATAACCACCTTCCCACACACACAAGTGTGTATTTGTGCATATTATATTGTCACTTATGTTTACAATGTGACACAATATATATCTGTCACATATATATATATCAATTGATATATATATCAATACAATATATATTTAAAAAAATAATACTTAACCTTCTCTATGAAGTGCACGTTGACATTTTCTATCCTATGCTGCCCTAATCTGGCCTAATCTAGTTATGCCATTTTATTCTATTCAATCTAGCTATACCATTCTATTCTATTCCATATTTCCCTATTTTACTTTTTTCTCTTAGCGCAACTTACAACTTATTAAAATGATCTCATCACCTATATTGAGTTGCAATCCTCATTTTGAAAATCTTTGAACCAAACATTGAAGATAAACTTATTTACAGCCTCTTTTAAATATCAACTGAGTAATAGATGAGGAAGTCAATTCAGTCCAGTCTGAAATTATTGTGTATGTGTTCTATTAGTATGTATAATTATTATACAAGGTTCTGGGGTTGCAGTTATGGATAAAACTCAGTCCCTTGCTTTGAGACCACCTCTCAACAAAGGAGAGGAAGAGCTTGCTAGGCAGGGACAATGGAGAGTGATAACTCTTCCGCAGAGGTGAGCCATGTGCCATGGGCATACATGTAAAAAGTCACTGGCATTCCCAGAATGAAAGGTGGGAGAGAGAAAAATACACTGAGGAGGTAGCAGAGAAAGAATGTGAAATCAAAGAGGGCTTCTTCACCACTTGAGGCTGGAAACCCTTCAGACTGGAGCAAGCAGGGATGGGAGAAAGCAGAATGAGGTCAAGGTGCAGAGGGGATATTTGAGGCTGGAAACATTGAGTGAATCAAAGCTTCTTTGGCTTGGGCTCAGATTTCGTGCTTTGGTTGTTTTGTTTGTTTTCTCACCATTATCTGAGGCTCATGTTGAGATTAGACAAGCATCACGGTGTGTGCTAACCAACCACATTTGAAAGCAATTGTGGAAAGTTGCAGTATGTATTTGAGCTGGGAAAGAGTTCTTCCAACAGCCTATTACAGCTGTAAATATAGAGCAATTTTCTTCCTTTTCTTAACCTTTTTTTCTTTTCAACATCTAAGGGCATCACTTCTTACATTTTTACTTCCAGCTATCTATTTTTAATATTTTTCTAAGTCATATATTTAATGTGGAAATTCTAGGACACAATGCCCTAGAAATTGTCATCGAATATGAAAAAAAATCAGATCTCCCTTCTGCTTAAGGAATGTACAGACATAAAGACAAGGGAGATTTTTCTGAGCACGTGGAATCTGATATATGGAATGAAGACCATTGTGTCTGATTGTATCTGTAATGAACTCCCATCACTTTAGATTAGGGTCGTGTGGCCGTCCCAACTATTGGGCAGTAGATAGTGTGGATATAATTCTAGTCTATCATACTTTTTCTTCAACGTCAATTACTTCAAATGCTTAAGTATCCAATTTCCTGAGATTTTTATTGTCCAATTTTCTTGGTAAGTGACCCTCCCCTCCAAGTTAGAGTTACTAAAGCAATGAGGTATGAGTCCTGGCAACCTGAAGGGACCAGTGCCAGGAAGCTCATGTTCAGTGAGGGGATGGTTTATGATTCCAAACGTCTGAAATATTCCACAGCAAATGCCACCAGAGATGAGAGACTCAGATCTTTTTCCCAGTGCTCAGACAGAATTAGAAAAAGAAAAAAATAAAGACAGGTTTAATTAACCTGCCAAAAAGAAAAGGAAATCACAGAATGTCTGTGTGTGAGCTTAAGAACAAATCTAATGATCAAAGAGATCAGAAAGAGGGATGGTTTTAGAAGGCACATTTCTCATTCAGCCAGCTAATAACCCTGAATCGCCTTAGAATCTGATCATCAGATTATTTCTGCTTTGGGGTTCTGCAACTTCTGCAGGTGGAATTTGATTGAGATGAAGAGCCAAGGTCATCACACTTTGCCTGCAGTCCCCACGGGAATGCTCAGCTTGTGTAACTGTGATCCAAAGGTCTCCCACAAAGTTCCCCCTGCCCACAGGGGAAGTCCAGGTAGAGGTCAGAGTAGAGATACAGCACAAAAGTAGGGGTAAGGCAGAGAGACTTAAATAATGCCCAGGTGAAAAGACAAGTGTAAGTGCTTGAGTGTGCTTGCATGAGTGTGGTGTGGTTGTGACTTGTGCATGACTGTGTGGGAGATTAAGAACAAATCTAAGGATTAAAGAGGTTGGAAAGAGGGATGGTTTAAGAAGAAGGGGTGTCATAAGTGTCGGTGAACACATGACTGTTGCAGCAACAATACCGAATGTGCCGTGTCCTGGACCCACAGCGAGACCGTATTCCCAGCTGTCCTTACATCCAGGTGGGGCTTCCTGACTGACTCTATCAGTGGAGTGTGAGCAGCAGTGAGGTGCCCCCTACACATCACGCCAGTTAACAGCCAGTGAACTTTCTCCATGTTCTTTCTTTCCTCATCTACTGGATGATGTAAAGCAGGCCTTGGCCTTAGAAGAGAGAAATAGCTCCACAACGGGAGCAACCTTGATGCCTGGACTGTATGTAAGAGAACCTGATCTACCCAGCTACACCAGACGTGAGCAAAAAATCATCTGTCTGCACCCTGATGTTTGGGGGTTGTTTGTTACAGTCTAAATTAACTAGTCCAACGACCTTGAACACGTAATCTCTTTGAGCTTCATTTGTAAACTTGAGATAATGAAAGCCTTGCTGTTATAGGATTGTAGTAAGGATTAAATGAGATACTGTACTTGGCACATTGAAATCACTTGATACATGTTCACCAATTGTTATATAGCAGTTGGTTTCTTCTTTTAAATATCTGGCTTAGTTTATTGTTTATACATGACTGTTCTTATCATCATATTAGTAGAAATAGTAGTTGTTGTTATGGTATACTTTTAGTCATTATTTTAAAAATATTTATGGAACACCTACCATATGCCATGTACAAAGAGAGGTCCTAGGGATAGGTGCTAAATAAGATAAGTTCTCACATGTATCCTGCAAAGGTGTTCTAAGATTTACAATCCATCTCCTGACTCAGATCCTAATTTTCACTTGGCCCCAGATATTAGAATTTCAGACCACAGTTTTCTTCCCTGAAGATACTAGAACACCAATTATCCTGTAAGGAACTAACCAACCTCAGTTTATGACTGTATCTTTCTTGTGGGATTGGCTTCCCTGGTGGCTCAGCAGTAAGGAATCTGCCTGTTAATGTAGAAGACTTGATTTCTATCCCTGGGTCGGGAAGATCCCACAGAGAAGGAAATGGCAACCCACCCCAGTATTTTTCCCTGGGAAATCCCATGGACAGAGGAGCCTGGCAAACTACAGTTCATGGGGTTACAAAAGAGTCAAACACAACTTAGTGACTGAAACAAGAACAAAGAAAACCCAAACATACAGGTTCTAGCTCTTGGGGCAAGCACTTGACCCAAGTTGGCCAATCAGATCCCACCACAATCCCTTACAACAATAACTAGGGGATAAGCATGTGATGAAGAATTGGTGCTTTTGGACTGTGTTGCTAGAGAAGACTCTTGAGAGTCCCTTGGAAGGTAAGGAGATCAAACCAGTCTATCCCAAAGGAAATCAACCCTGAATATTCATTGGAAGGACTGATGCTAAAGCTGCAATACTTTGGCCACCTGATGTGAAGAGCTGAATAGTTGTTAAAGACCCTGATGCTGGAAAGATTGAGAGCAAGAGGAGAAGGAAGTGACAGAGAATAAGATGGTTTGATGGCATCACTGACTCAATGGACGTGAGTTTGAGCAAACTCCGGGAGATAGTGAAGGACAGGGAAGCCTGGCATGCTGCAGTCCATGGGATCACGAAGAGTCAGACACGACTTAGTGACTGAACAACAACGAAGACGTGTGACCCAAGCTGGGCCAATAAAATGATACCTCAGACTACCGCAAGAATATTGACCAAGATACGCTCTCTTCATGCTGGGATTATTAGACTGATACAATATAAGCTTATAGCTCTGGAATTGCTTGTGACCAACTTCATGACCATATGGCAGGAACCTGCCTGAGATTAAAGCCAGTGTTGGGAAAATCAAAGAAAGAGAATAAAGGGCAGAGTTCTTGAGGGCCTCATCTGAACACCTGGATCCAGCTATTCCTAAAACTTTACCCTTGACCTTTGCTGTTATGTGTTAGTCATTCACTCATGTCTGATTCTTTGCGAACCCATGGACTGTAGCCCCACCAGGCTCCTCTGTCCATGGGATTCTCCAGGCAAGAATACTGGAGTGGGATGCCATTCCCTTCTCCAGGGGATCTTCCCAACCCAGGGATCGATCCCAGGACTGCTGCATTGCAGGCGGATTCTTCACCATTTGAGCCACCAGAGAAGCCCTGTTAATTCAGTCAAATAACACTATTGCCTAAGGCAGTTTGATTTGGTGCTTGAGTGCTTGGAACCAAAGCCTTTCTGAGTACTATCTGGTGTTAACTTTGGAGACTGAAGAGTCTGAAGCATCGTTGATCCACTGAAGAAGAAACATCACCTGTCCTTTAGATAATGAGGACTGTCCTTCCACCACATTGCTCGTGTACTGGGTCACCTTCAGAAACAAGCCAAATTCTCAGGCTTGTATATACTACTATAGACCTTCCAAGGGGCTCTACTTGGAGCTGGGACAAATGTCCCAATCCCTGTCCTGTCAAGCCCTGACTTCCTCCTACTTACCAATCCATTTTTGCTCATGTTCTGTCCTGTCTTTAAGTGACATTTTCCCATTTATGACAAGCTCACCATTTCTGTATAGAAGATAATGCTTTTTAAACTTCCTGCTCTGTAAGTCAGTGAATTCTAAACTCTGGGGAAATTAAGGAGGCCTCTGTCTCCTTTCTGGCCTCCTACTTCCTGAACCTGCATAGAAACACTATTTTTTCCTTGACACAGGAATCACTCTGGCTTAGTTTTTTTCATTAAAATTCAAATTAATTTAATAAAACTCAGAATTGTGAATTAATGACCCACTTGCAGAATCTACACAATACAAGCCTCTGATACAACTATCAAATTTCTTCTATTAATGATGTTTGGGGCTCCCCAGGGAACTCAATCGACTGGAATTACCCTGGTCAGTTAAGCTCAGTTAATAGAAAACAAATCTCTTTACTCAAATGCAGATTGGTAAATACTTTCTGAGCATCTACAAGGTAGGAAATCCTACCTGGCTTGTCCGCAACTATTACCTTCTGGAATGCATAGTGACTCTAGATGGAGGTTGTGTGAGAATAATCTATACAAATGTGGTCTTGATTCTTTTACTGTACAGAGTACATAGACCCATTTAGAACCCTGCTTACTCCTACCTCACCAAAGTAGGATCATTTTGCACTCTCTAAGATGCAAAGAAAGGGGAGGATGCATGAATTCATGCATGAGAGGATGCATGAGTGTAAATGATATATTCATGTGGCTGTGTTACACCTTCCATTTCTAATGTTTTAAATTAATTTTTATTCCTTTTTATTGGAGTATAGTTGCTTTACAATGTTGTAAAATGACAGCAAAATGAACCAGGCTTACATAAACATGTATCTCCTTCCTTTTGGACTTCCTTCCCATACAGGTCACCAGAGTAAAGTAGAGTTCCCTAGGCTTCCCTGTTGGCTCAGACTGTAAAGAATCTGCCTGCAACCTGGGAGACCTGGGTTCGATCCCTGGTTCAGGAAGCTCTCCTGGAGAAGGAGATGGCAACCCACTGGAATATTCTTGCCTGGAAAATCACATGGACAGAAGAGCCGGGGCCAGGTGGATATGACTGAGTGGCTGGCACTTTTACTTTTCACTTTCCCTGTGCTACACAGTATGTTCTTGCTAATTATCTATTTTATGTGTGCATGCTAAGCCACTTCAGTTGTGTCAGACTCTTTGCAACCCTATGGACTGTAGCCCACCAAGTTCCTCTGTCCGTGGGATTCTCCAGGCAAGAATACTGGAGAGGGTGGCAAATGTTTTGTGGAGAACATTTAGATTTCTCATTTCAATCCACCCTCTTGTTACATCATGCTTATCTGTACATCCTTATCACCCAGCACAAAGTTTAGCATAGTGAGTGCTCTGTAAACGTTTCTTGAATGAATTAATGAATAAACTGATATCCTCCTGCAAGCATCCTCCATTTTCTCTACTGCATTATTCAAATAGGACACTTTGGGCTGAGGACAAAGTATTTCAACTTTAATCTGATTATTTAAGAGCGGAAATTACTGCCTCCCTCAGTCTAAACATTATGATTCTAGTAATGTGATCTAAGATTTGCATTTGAGGATGTTTGTGTTGTGTGTTCATTTCAGGCCAATAGGTCTGAGAGACGACCTGTTGCTGCTAGGACTAGGGAGTTTGGAGTCACCCAGATCAAGACAGGAGGAGCATTTCAGTGCACAATTCAATTCAGTGAAGTGGTGCTCTGAGCGGTCTTAAAGAGGCCAGCTGTGTGAGAACTAAGGACACACATGCCGTCTGTGTAAGTAAATGTGCCCTAACAGTGCAGTGATGGCACGGGGCGTCCAGTGGTGTGGGTGGGGCATGGAGATAAGAAACCATATCATCCAGCAACCCCACTTCTGGGCATATATCCAGAGAAAACTTTAATTCAAAAAGATACGTGCACCCCTATGTTCATAGCAGCACTATTTATAGTAGCCAAGACATGGAAGCAACCTAAGTGTCCACTGGCAGATGAATGGATAAAGAAGATGTGATATATATATACATACACATGCAATGAAATACTGCTGCTGCTGCTAAGTCGCTTCAGTCGTGTCCGACTCTGTGCGACCCCAGAGACAGCAGCCCACCAGGCTCCCCCATCCCTGGGATTCTCCAGGCAAGAACACTGGAGTGGGTTGCCATTACAATGGAATACTACTCAGCCACAAAAAGAATGAAATAATACAATATGCAGCAACATGGGTGGATCTAGAGATTATCATACTAAGCGAAGGGAGTCAGAGAAAGAAAGACAAATATCCATAATATCCTTACAAGTGGAACCTAAAATATGATATAAATTATTTTATTTACAAAACAAAAACAGATTCACAGCCTTAGAAGACAAATGGTTGCCAGGGGGTAAGGATGGGAGAGACCTAAGTTAGGAGTTTGAGATGAGCAGATGCAGACTATAAATAATGATATATAAAATAGTTAAACAGTGAGGAACCACTGTCTAGCACGTGTGTGCGTGTGCTCTCAATGGCGTCCGATTCGCTGAAACCCCGTGTACTGTAGTCTGCTAGTCTCCTCTGTCCATGGGATTTCTCAGGCAAGGATACTGGAGAGGATTACCATTTCCTCCTCTGGGGATCTTCCTGACCCGGAATCAAACCTTCATCTCCTGTATTTCCTGCATTGAAGATGGATTCTTTACCTGCCGAGCCATCAGGGAAGCCCACCAGAAACTATATATATAAAACCGAATATATACGTATAACTGAATCATTTTGCTGTTCACCAGAAACTAATACAACATATCAATGTGAATCAACTATACTTTAATAAAAGAAAAAAAAATCCAGGTGGTGGGGACCCAGGGGTCTGATGGCTGATCATCATTATGCTGACAGATTGAGGAATGAGGTAGAAATGGGTCCATACAGGAAAAGGTTAGGAGCATCATAATATGAAAGATTTACCTAGGCATCCAGAACTCAATCCTGGATTATTGAGTCTTGGGTCTGCTTGGATACAAAAGGAGACTTTGGAGTAAATGGATGTGTCAGTAGGGATGAATTTCTTCCAAGTCATATTAATTATGATATAAGCTAAATGGCCATAACTTGAGGGTGGGGACAAAGTGCAGCTTATCAAACAAAATAGAAGTCTTTTTAGTTTTTTTGCTGCAGTATGGAGGTAAGTTGGTCCAGTGCAGACAGAGGCTTCTGTCCCATGAGTTTGTCAAAGGCCATGGTGCTTCTGTTTCATCATTCTACTCTGATCTGCAAGTGAAAGGTTGCCCAGCATCATCAGGTCTACATTATAGCTTCTAAACAGAGAGAAAGAGTCGAGGGCAGGCAATTAGCTTTTAAGAAATGATAGAAGCTTTATACATCATTTCCATGGACAAGAACTTACTCATCTGGTCACATCCAGCTGCAAGGGATGAAGGGTAATGTCAGGTTATCTGAGTGTTGCTACAGTTTCAGTTCAGTTCAGTTCAGTTGCTCAGCCGTGTCCAACTTTTTGCGACCCCATGGACTGCAGTACGCCAGGCCTCCCTGTCCATCACCAACTCCTGGAGTTTACCCAAACTCACGTCCATTGAGTCGGTGATGCCCTCCAACCATCTCATCCTCTGTCATCCCCTTCTCCTCCTGCCCTCAATCTTTCCCAGCATCAGGGTCTTTTCAAATGAGTCAGCTCTTCGTATCAGGTGGCCAAATTATTGAAGTTTCAGCTTCAGCATCAGTCCTTCCAATGAATATTCAGGACTGATTTCCTTTAGGATGGACTGGTTGGATCTCCTTGCAGTCCAAGGGACTCTCAAGAGTCTTCTCCAACACCACAGTTCAAAAGCATCAATTCTTTGGTGCTCAGCTTTCATTATAGTCCAACTCTCACATCCATACATGACTACTGGAAAAACCATAGCTTTGACTAGACGGACCTTTGTTGGCCAAGCAATGTCTCTGCTTTTTAATATGTTGTCAA
Organism: Bos javanicus; assembly: GCF_032452875.1. Lineage (NCBI taxonomy): Eukaryota > Metazoa > Chordata > Mammalia > Artiodactyla > Bovidae > Bos > Bos javanicus. The sequence goes on from NC_083892.1 coordinate 24,139,756, forward strand.
GGTTCGTCATAACTTTCCTTCTGAGGAGTAAGTATCTTTTTATTTCATGCCTGCAGTCACTATCTGCAGTGATTTTGGAGCCCCCAAAATAAAGTTACAGTTTATTTTGGTGCATTTTGTTTCCTCCAATAGCAGGGGCTAGACCTGTGGGTAGGGTAGAAGATGGGTATTGGGAATCAGAACCTGTAGAAGGAAGCATGAAGCAGGATTAGGCAGAGAGAAGTTAAATTGTGATGCCTCAGAAAACCTGATAGGAAATTCTAGAGTAAGAATCACCCATCAGAACTGACCCATGATGGGCTGAGATGTCTGCATCTTTTTACCTCTACATCCCTCAGTTGCTAGATGCAAGCTACCCAGGAAGGGCACCATCTCAGATAATGACAGGGAGACACTGAAGGAGCTGATATAAAACCCATCTGCAGAACACCCTCCCCACAACTGGACAAAAAGCCGCTCCTTGAAAAGGGATGCCACAAGCACATTTCAGTGTCTACCCAGGTGGTACGTGCCTTGAAGCAGATTCAGGAAGAATGGGTAATGGTGTTCAGTGAGCCACCTCTGGTTGGGGTGTGAGGTAGGAATTCATTTGTTAAATACTCGGTTTCAGCAGTGAGCAAGAGCCCTGTGCCCTCTGGTCTTATGGACTTTATAGTTAATTGAGAGAGACAGAAATAAGCAAGTAAACAAACCAACAAGAGGATTTCAAATAATGAAAAACACTATCCAGGGGAACAGGGAGTGAATGTAGGAGTTATCTTAGGTGGGTTTTTCCGAGAAGGCTTCTCTGAGCAGGGGATGCTTGCACCGGGAACACGATAAGGATGAGGAACAGCACTCCAGGCAGAGGGAAGAGCGTGTACAAAGGAATAGGAACAAGATTGACTCTTAAGGAACAAAAAGAGGCTGTTGTGACTTGAGGTTATTTAGGCAGAAAGCGGATATAAACCACATCATCAAATAGGTTGGCAAGAACCAGACCGTGTACTATTTAAATAAGAGCTCAGAACTCATTCTAAGAGTGATTGAAACCATTGTAAGTATTAAGACAGAGAGATGATTTAACTATTCTAATCAAGATTCTAATATAGTCCCTATATTTTCAAGGAGAAATTATTTCTGAGACTAACTCTTCAAACCCATTTAACTCTTGGATCAATTTTCTGTACAGTACAAATGGCTCCCAATTTTTTTTCAGTTTTCATTTGGATTATTTCATATGCATCAATCTCACAGTAAAAACTTTGCTCTTATTAAAGTTCCAAACCTAGATTCTGACAAGAATGATGCAGGAAATGAGACATGGCCAGACTAGCCCTTTATCTACAAGCAAGAGATTACAGATTCATGCCCAAAACCAGCACCCTGTACAAATAGTTCTTCATTCCCTGCTGTGTCCTGACCCACTTCTCCTTGAGCTTATTTATGCTGTTTTCCTAATATTTGTGGTTTCCTCTCAGATTTCATATAAGTCAAGGTTTTTTCCTCTTATTACTTTATCTTATTTTAATTAATTAATTTATTTGGCTGTGATGGGTCTTAGTTGCCGCATGTGGGATCTAGTCCCTGAACCAGGGATCTAACCCAGGCTTCCTGCACTGGCAGCATGGAGTCTTTGCCAAGTCTTGCCACAAAAACTTTGCCAGGTCATCTTTCTTTTTTTAAAGGAAACAAAGCCAGCTCAAAATGGTTTAATAAAAGTTGCAATGTATTAGTTTATAACTAGCTTCAGGTATGGCTGGATCCAGGAACTCAAATAATGTCATAAACATTCAGCATTCCCCTCTGTTTCTCTGAGATATGCTTTACTTGCTGTTGATCAGCTATTTTATGACCAGAGTCCTCTCCATGTGATGGTCCGCAAGAGCACCATAGATGTATATTCTACCACTTAGCAACCACAGAGAGAGAGAGAGGGAAAAAAAAAAAAAGCATCTTCTTTCCATAATTTTTGGCAAACATCCAGTGACTGATTCTAGCTTTGGTTAATACACCCACACCTGAGTCAATTATCTACCCAAAGGGAAACAAGGCTGATTGGATAGTCCACTCTTTGAGGTGGAGGGAGGGGGCAGTCAACCCCTCCTTGGATCATATCATTTTGAAATAGAGAAGTGATTTTCCTATAAGAAAAAAATCAAGGTATTGATAACAGATTAAAACAGATAACAAATGCTGGCTGGGCAGTGACAGCCCCAATTCCTGAGTCCCTGAAAACCTTTCTATTTGCAGCTCCATATTTTCCCTTCAAACTGTACTTCTTCAGCTAGGATTAATCTTGATCTTTAGGTTATCCATCTTCCTAGAGCTCTAGTTTTATTCCTCACCTGCTCAGCATGTTCTTTGTTCTCTGACCCTAACGTAGGGCCTCATCCCTGGGTTCACCCGAGAGACCTAGACATACAATTCAGATGGAGCAAACCTATAGACGGAGCTAATTTCCAAAACAGCCACCTCTAAGTCCCCAGTTGGAGGGACATATCTCTCCCTCCTGCAGCGTCAAGTTGCTGAGCCAATGCTTAATTCAAAGGCTAGAATCCATTAAAAGCCAAAGCAAGGAACAGAAACGAAATCCCCTCATTAAAACTGTGTTCAGTGGGGTGTGTGCATAATTCATCCCGACACCATCAAATATAAATGTCCCAGCATCAGGAGGAATGGAGCCGGCAACAGTCTGAGCCCACGTAGAAGGAGGGGTCGGGGAAGGAGCAACCCATGCAAGGACCTTCTCAGAGCAGTAATGAGATCTGGCACCAGGGTGTCAGCAACGAAGAACCAAGAATAGGACATGCTCGGCAACAGCACTTCTCTGCCAGCCTCTCTGTGGGCACCTGCATGTTTATAAACTCAGCTCTGGGTTCCCTCTGAGCTGGTGCTGAGCTGCCAGAGCTTCTGAAGTGTATAGCATGAAGCTTCCCTGGGCTGTGGATTAGATCGGTAAATCGAGTGCAGGAAGTATAGGCTCCTGCTGCCCCAGCTCCGCTCAACTGCAGACAGCATCACCTCCAACCTGCAGCTTCAACTCCACCTGGTTTCAGAGCCAGAACTTACCAGAAGGAGAAGGGCTATGAGGATCCCCTTTGTTCCCCAATCCTGTAGTTCAAAGATAACTGTCTGATGAGCTCAGGAAAAGTTTTCCTACCAAGTGGAAGCTTGACTATCTATCTCACCAAGTTTGTCTATAGCCTCTGCTCCAGACAACAGTACATACAGCCTGCTACTTGCTGGTCTCTTCCTAGAGATTGGCTCCTGTGGCCAATCTCTGGCCAGACTCTAGTGATAATCCATAACGCTTTCCCCCTCTCCTCCTTCTCATCTTCACCCTCATCATTATCACAGCTACTATTCATCTCATATTTAATGTCCTGGGCACTGTACTAAATATTCTCTATGCATAATTTCATTTAATCCTAAAACATACTAATTCTTCCACAGTCAGAACATTTGCACCAGCTTCCTAGAATGTTCTTTACCCACCTCTTCAAAGAGCTGCCTATCTTCTTATCATCCTAGCCTCAAGCTAAATACCATCTCTTCAGAGAAGACTTCCCTGACTATCCCAATTTTACTGGGACATCATCCAGCCCGGTCACAATCACATTCTCTTCTTCTATTGCCTTTAATAGTACTTAACACTCTATAACACAGTCAAGTTTATTCATTCACTTCTACCTGTCTCCCAGAGTAGGATGTAAGCAACTGGGGGTGGGAAGTAAGGAATTATTCTACCTTGCTCTTTGTCAAGTCTTCACTGCCAGGAAGAGCACTATGAACAGCGTCAGTGCTCAAAACCATTTGTGGGATGAACAAGTCTCTGGGGTCAGCAATATTATAATGCCCATTGTACTGATAAGGAGACTGAGGACCATTCCCAAGGTTACATGGTACTGAGTTGGGTGCTATTTATCACATATCTGCTTCAACAGTGGAAACTTGGACCATGATGCAGCCAAAGCACTTGTTCCCACTCCAGTCTATTATCAACCCTAACTTGGAGCAAGGTCAAATTCACCAGAATCTATTGGACTATGACCTGGGCAATAGTTTATTAGAGGTCAGCTATCTCAGACCAAAATTATCTTTCCCTGTTTTTGCATTCCTTCCTCTACCACGTCTCCAATTCACTCATGGTCATGCGCAGCTCTGATGCATGAGGCACTGGCCTGGTATACTCTCCTTTCTGGATATATCCATGGCACCAGACTTCCTTACTGGGAAAGCAAAGGGACAGCCAGTTCTCTGGTGGTCGACAAGCATGGAAGATTTAGTTGCATTAGGAAGGATGGGCACTGTGATTGAGTCTCTGTCACCCACTCTGGCCCTGAGCATCAGTGGTTTCAAAAATATTGGGGAAATCAAATTGAGTTAACTTAACCTCAATTAATTCCAGCTGATCTCTTCCCTCTGCACTGGGTGAGGAATTTGGTGTGTAAGAGATCTGGTATTCACCCCACTATTAGGAATCAGAAGCTGAGAATAATAAACTGTATCTGCCTTGTATCTAAAATGGGGGGCTTCCTTGGTGGCTCAGTAATAAAGAACCCACCTGCCAATGCAGGAGACATGGGTTTGATCCTTGGGACAGGGAAATCGCCTGGAGAATGAGATGGCAACCCACTCCAGTGTTCTTGCCTGAGAAATCCCATGGACAGAGGAGCCTGGAAGGCTACAGCCCATGGGATCTCAAAAGAGTCAGACACGACGCAGTGACTAAACAACAACGATCTAAGATGGACCATAATTAATCAATTCCATCATAGGTTAAAAGAAACACACGTGAGTTTAACTCCAAGTTACAATATTGTTCTGTGAGAAAGTCTGCTCTTATTTCAGAGAGTGGCCTGCCAAGAAAGCCCAGTGATTATAATGATCCAGGAGGTCTGTCTCCTAAGATTTAAAGAAGAGACACTCAAAGATCACTTAGTTTGTTGTAAATGGCTTTTAAGAATATACAGGGTCATAAAGTGCAAGAGAAATTCATCCATCACCCAAGGACTCACACAACTTCCCAGCCTCCCGGGTTCTCAGATGCAGGCTTCCTAAGAAGCCAGGGAAGATTGCCAAACCCTGCTAAGGAAGGTAAGCGAGTGATCTTGGAGCCCCACCTCTTTCTTGTGCTCCCTGCATTTACAGCTTACCAGGGAGGAGCGACTGGGTTGAGCTGGTGTCATTTGGTGCAGAACGTCTCCTCTGGGCTGAGTCTGCACTGGTACATTGGATGCTGCTGGGCTCCGGCCACGGATGCATGACCTTAGGTGAGACACTGTGTACTTCCCAAGGTCGTGAGGATCAATGAGGTAGCATCTGTGAGTGTCCTTAACTGTGCTCACAAAAGCCAGGCCTTCCTTTTTTTTTCTTTTTTTTTTATTATTATTATTATTTTTTTTACTTTACAATATTGTATTGGTTTTGCCATACATCAACATGCATCCACCACAGGTGTACACGTGTTCCCAATCCTGAACCCCCCTCCCACCTCCCTCCCCATACTATCTTTCTGGGTCATCCCAGTGCACCAGCCCCAAGCTTCCTGTATCCTGCATCGAACCTGGACTGGCAATTCATTTCTTATATGATGTTATACATGTTTTAATGCCACACAATGAGGTACATTTTTTTTTAATCTCTAAAATTTTTGTTTACAATTCTTTTTTTTATTGAAGCATAGTTGATTTACAATGTTGTTAGTTTCAGGTGTGCAGTCAAGTGATTCAGATGTATACAATCCTGCACTGCAGGCAGAGTTTTTATTGTCTGAGCCACCAGGGAAACCCATATGTATGTATATACAGACATGTATAGACATACATATACACATATGGGATTCCCAGATGGCGCTAGTGGTAAAGAGCCTACCTGCCAACGCAGAAGACTTAAGGGATTCAGGTTTGATCCCTGGGTTGGGACGATCCCTTGGAGGAGGAAATGGCAACACACTCCAGTATTCTTGCCAGGAGAATCCCATGGACAGAGAAGCCTAGTGGGCTCCAGTCCATGGGATCACAGAGTCGGAAACAACTGAAGTGACTTAGCACGCATGCAGCGCGCACACACACACACACATATACACAATCACATATGTACACATATCATTTTTTAGATCATTTTCCTTTATAGGTTACTACAATGTTTTGAGTATAGGTGCTATACAGTAGGTCCTTGTTGGTTATCTGTTTTATATCTAGTAGTACTTGTTGTTTAGTCACTAAGTCATGTCCAACTCTTTTGGGACCCCAGGACTATAGCCCACCAGGCTCCTCTGTCTGTGGAATTTCCCAGGCAAGAATACTGGAGTGGGTTGCCATTCCCTTCTCCAGGGGATCTTCCTGACCTAAGGACTGAACCCACATCTCCTACACTGGCAGGCAGACTCTTTACCACTGAGCCATCAGGGAAGCCCACATATAATAGTGAGTACATGTTCATCTTAAACTCCTAATTTATCCCTCTCCTGCTCTATCCCCTTTGGTAACCATATATTTGTATGTTTTTTTTTTGGTCTCTGGATCTATTTCTGTTTTTTATTTTCATGCAGTTTTTAAAGGTACTTTCCGTTTACATTTATGACATAACATTGGCTATAATCCCTGTGTTGTACAATACATCCTTGCTTCTGCTGCAGCTGCTAAGTCGCTTCAGTCGTGTCTGACTCTGTGCAACCCCACAGACGGCAGCCCACCAGTCTCCCCCATCCCTGGGATTCTCCGGGCAAGAACACTGGAGTGGGCTGCCATTTCCTTCTCCAGGCCTCCTTATATACAGTAGTCGGTATCTCCTGCTCCTCGGCCCACGTCTCGTGCCACCCCACCTCCCGTCTTCCCACTGTCAGCCACTAGCTTGTTCTTTATATCTATGAGTCTGCTTCTTTTTTGTCTGACTCACTAGTTTGTTGTACCTTTTAGATTCCGCATGTAAGGGTATCATGCACTATCCATGTTTCTCTGTCTGACTTATTTCACTTAGAAGCAATGCCTTCATCTTGCTGAGAACAGCCTTGGGCAGAATCTAGCCCCCTTTTTACCTCTTCACCTCCTAGAATGCCCTTCCTACCTCCTACAGTCCATTCATATCAAAATGACTCCTATGTCTTGAATATGCCTCGCAGGCTCTCATTTCCACCAAATTGTGCGTGATTTTCTTCTTGCTTTGTTCACTAGCCACTCCTGCTCTATACTTCACACCTGCCATCACCTTTCACCTGGACAAGTCTCCTTTAATGGCTCTCCCTTCAGAGTCTTCCCTGACTCTCCCAGACCATTTTAGATGTCTTTGCTGCAATTCCTTCAAGACCCATACAAGCTTAAGGCGTGCTCAGTCACTTCAGTTGTCTCTGACTCCTTGCGACCCCATGGACTGTAGCCCTGCAGGCTCCTCTGTCCATGGGATTCTCCAGGCAAGAATACTGGAGTGGGTTGCCACGCCCTCCTCCAGGGGATCTTTCCGACCCAGGGACTGAACCGTGTCTGCCTGCATCTCCCGCATTGCAAGTGGATTCTTTACCCACTGAGCCACCTGGGAAGTCTCATATCAGTTTGGTGCCTGTTCCCCAGATCTTCAGGCTTACGTTTCTTAGGGTCCTTCTCCTCCTGGAATTAGGATTTCTAGATTTACCAAACAAAATTTCAAAACAACCATTGAAATTTGAATTTCAGGTAAACAAGTATTTTTTTAGTATAAACTTACTAATCACTAAAAAAATTCCCTCATTTACCCGAAATTCAAGTTTAACTGCAAATTCTGTGTTGTATCTGGCACCTTTACCTGAAATTCTTGCTCATCTTCAAAGAAGCTGGTTTTTGCATTCCCAGAGATGGAACTCACATGCCTTAGAAATTCAGCTTGAAGTTCTTAAACACAACCAAAAACTGGTTCTTGGAAGCAACATTACATCCTTGTTGATCATAAAACCAGAGGTCCAGTATTGCAACCTACTGAAATCTCTGCCATTTAGAAGATAAGGATGCTGCTTATTGCCAAGATCCAGCCACTCACACTTCCAGAATGCACTTCTGAGGCCATATTGGTTCAAGGTTTAAGCAAGACAATCGTTCCCTCAGTGCTAATCTCAGCTAAATACGCTCCACAGCAAAACTGCCTTGAAAACACTTCCCAGATATCAAGTCTGCACTAGAAGGATAAGTGGAGATAAACCGCTATAGTTAGAACCTTGGGGACCCAAAACCACCGTGCTCCTTCACACTGGACAGAGGTTTTGCAATTTTTATCTCCAAAGTAATTTTATCTCAAGAGCACCATTGCCTTTTCCTGCTACCTTGCCTCGGCGTGGAACATCTTGACAGGTTTAATTAAATCTGAATTTCAGGAGGAGTGTCTGAGTGTTGCAAAACCATTCTTCACTAAAAGACAGATTATTCTTTAAATTTCTCACTTTCCCTCCAACATTCTGAGGCTTTGCATAACAATAGGTTTTTTTTTTTTAAGATTCCATGTCAATGGAGCACAGTATAGATATTTGTTGAATGAATATATAAGTTGCCAAAAATCTATTAATAAACATCTACCATCAGGCTGGAGAAGGAAATGGCAACCCACGCCAGTATTCTTGCCTGGAGAATTCCGTGGACAGAGGAGCCTGGTGGGCTACAGTCCACGGGATGGCAAAGGGTCGGATACGACTAGGCGACTAAACCACCACCACCATCAGGCAGGGGGCTAAGAACTTTGTTATCTTTAGCTCACTCAAATTTCACAGAAATAATATTGGGTCAGAGATAACACATTTTAGAGGAGGAAGCTAGGCTCAAATATTAAGTAAATACTCCAAGTCCACATAGGTAGCAGAAGAGCTTAGATTTGTTTAGGCACTACAGGAGTTGTATAGTTCCCCAAACCATCGACTTAGGATTCAGCTATATGACTTGCTTTGCCCAAATAGTTATTCAGATATGACACAAAAAGAGTTCTTAAGTATGCACATGTGCTTTGGCCTGCCTCTGTGTTCTGGTGACCTTAACCAAGCTCTATTCAGGATCCCCTGAACTTTTCAACTAGTCCTCAGCTTTTGGACTTCTGAGTTTGTCTCCAACTTTACCAGGAACCCTGCTCTCAGTTTAGCCAGAATCCCCCATTCTCTTTATCTGATCACCTTCCATATTTGCTAGGATTCCTCATCCTCCACCATCAGCCAAGTGATATTTAATCATACTGACCTGCCTTTAGCAAGAATTCTATTAGTTTGATTTAGCCAGAATCCTCCCTACCACACTTCTTAGCCTTGATATTTCCTCTTAGTAATTTTCTATCCACTGACTTCCACCAACACTGTACTCCTCGGCTATAAGTTCCCACTTTTCCTTGTTGTATTCAGAGTTGAGTCCAATGTCTCTCCCCCACTGCAAGATCCCACTGCAGTTGTTCCTACACCTGGCACAGAGGTAAAGAATCCTCTTGAGATACAGGAGACCCAGGTTCGATCCCCAGATCAGGAAGATCCCCTGGAGAAGGGAATGGCTATCGACTCCAGTATTCTTGCCTGGGAAGTCCCATGGACAGAGGAGCCTAGGGGGAGCTACAGTCCATGGAGTCACAAGAGTCAGTCACAGCTTAGCAACTAAACCCCACCACCACCTACACCTATCACAGTGGCCCCTCCTGGAGAAAGGACGCCTTACCATCTTCAGCAAGTGTCGTGAATATATTTTTCTTTAGCACGTACCACTGGTAGCTGCTGGTACAAAAGGATAAGATACTGAACTGAACTCATTCCTCACCTAGTTGACTTGCAACTCAAAGCAGAGCAACACAGCTGAACCCGTCTAGCTCAGCTGTACTGCAGTTGGCTTGCAGGACTAGAAGCCTTTAAGATTTCAAATTTGTTCTGTAAGCAGCAAAAGCTGCCTATTGCAGCTAGGAGGTCACATGTCTCATCTGTTACAAATGGGTTTCATGCCTGCCTCAAGTGGCTGCTGGTCATGGTCTTGAACTCACTGAGAGCTTAAGGCACAGATGGCTTCTTCAAGTGTTCTGGCTCTACCCCTGGATCTTGGCAGGTCCTATAAACTTGAGACACTGAAGGAGTCCTGTGATAAAGTACTAGAGTTCCATGGAACAAATCCCATCAGTGGCTACAGACTCTCCTTAGGTCTAGGAAACATCCAGGGATTCTAACCTGATATGCTTGCCCTGTCCTTATACTCAGTCACTCAGTCTTGTCCAGCTCTTTGCGACCCATGGACTGTAGCCTACCAGGCTCCTCTGTCCGTGGAATTTCCCAGGCAAGAATACTGGAGTGAGTGGCCATTTCTTCCTCTAGGGGATCTTCCCGACCCAGGGATTGAACCCAGATCTCCTGCATTGCAGGAGGATTCTTTACCACTGAGCTACCTGGGAAGCCCTATCCTGTCATCATGAATCTTTAAATTTTGATTGATTCTTACTTTCTTCAATGATGACTGCTCCTTCTTGGTCATGCTCTGCCAAAGATGTAATCATTTGTGGATTCCATCTCTCCTCCATGGGGCTGGTTGACTTTTGGAATTCAGTAACTTTGTGTTTTCCTTATAACCTTAGCTCTCTGTTGGCCTCCCAAAAATATGAGGATGCAGATTATCTGTTTTTTTTTTTTTTCCCCTCATTGTTAGCCTGGGAGTCACATTCTCTTGCAGCTTTAACATCCCCAGGGAACTACTGCTTGATACACACTTACACTCAGACAAATTTCATCTCGCTTCTCCTGGGTGTTTTGTTCACTGGTGCTTTGAAGCAGCTTTTATATGCACCTTTGAATTGCCCCAAATCATTAACCTAATTGCATGTGTACAGAAGATTTTTCATGAAGGTTTGAGGAGAAAGTAGAAGTTACACTGCAGAAGCGCAAATAACTGAAATCTTAGCGTTGTCAAACTTGTGTCTAAAGTGTTTTCCATTTACTCCAAAATTACCAGAATCACTGCCATTTGGAAAAACATACTTCAGAATTCTGCCATGTTTGCTTAGCTCCCACCCACCTCCAAATTTTTGGCTCATTCCCTGCTTTCCCATATTCTGTATTCCCTCATTTTAGGAATGGTGTCTTAAGGACCTTTGGACATAAGCAATGGAAACTCAAGTTAATCAGACTTCAATTGAAATAGAAGTGTATCAGTGGCTCAGCAATTAGGTGGGCTTCCCTGATGGCTCAGATGGTAAAGAATCCGCCTGCGATGCAGGAGACCTGGGTTTGATCCCTGGGTTTGATCCCTGGGTTGGGAAGATCCCTTGGAGAAGGGAATGGCTACCGGCTCCAGTATCCCTGCCTGGAGAATCTCAGGGAGGGAGAAACCTGGTTGGCTTATGGTGGCTTATGGTGTCTGTCGCAGAGTTGGACGTGACTGAACGACTAAGCACTCACACATGCAGCAATTGGGTACATTCAAGGGTGACACAACTGGATCCAAAAATTCTGTGTTAATAAGTCTCTTTCTGATACATGGATCTGCTTCCTTCTTTATTGGTTTCATTCTCTGATTGGTTTCTTCCCAGTAGAGACACAGTAACTTTAGATCCAGATTCTCCCTGGAGTCAGAATTGCAGGAAAAAGAGATACGTTCTTTGCTCATGGCTCCAGCCATGTTCAAGATCATAGACTTTACGGGCTCAAGGCTCAGTCATGTGCCCATTCCCTGAATCAGGGGAAAGGTTTAGCACCACTGAAATCGTAAGAACAGAGGATGGGAAAGGGCTGGTTTCTCAGGAGGGAGCCATTAGAAGAGACAAAGCAAGTTTAAGATCTTATTGTCATCAGTTCTCTTCTCTAAGAGGCAGCAGTAAGAAGTGATTATTACTCACAAACCCTCATGAACAGTTTTAGAAATTATGAATTATTTTTGTGCTTCACTTACCTGCTTTTCTAAACATACAGACAAATAAAAATCTGTGTACATTCAAAGGGTTGTATTACACCAAGGAATGCCTGAGGCTGAGGCGGTCAGTGATCAGGACCATGACCTTGGGCAGTATGATATTTGCTGGCTATAAACTCCCCTCCTGTCTGTCTAGCCTGGACCTCTCCTCCCCTCTCTGTCTCCAGCACACTGTCCTTTCTACCGCCATCACCTGCATGGGTGCACAATTTACTGCTGTCTTCCCTACACTCTGGGCCTCCTCCCAGATGATGCTCTGGGAAGAAATCCTTCACAGTTCCCAGCTGGTGTTTGAGCTCTGATTAGGAGACAAATGACCTCAATTTCTGGAGAAGGCAATGGCACCCTACTCCAGTACTCTTGCCTGGAAAATCTCATGGATGGAGGAGCCTGGTAGGCTGCAGTCCATGGGGTCGCTAAGAGTCAGACACGACTGAGTGACTTGACTTTCACTTTTCACTTTCATGCATTGGAGAAGGAAATGGCAACCCACTCCAGTGTTCTTGCCTGGAGAATCCCAGGGACGAGGGAGCCTGGTGGGCTGCTGTCTATGGGGTCGCACAGAGTCGGACATGACTGAAGTGACTTAGCAGCAGCAGCAGCAGCAGCAGCAGACCTCAATTTCACAAGCATTGGATGGGACCAAGCAAACACTCCTTGTTCAGCACCAATAGCTATTAATATGAGACTAGATGGGCGCTGGCCACATGGTTTGGAAGTGGGGAAGCAGTGAGGGACAAGTTTTTATGGGCTTGGAAACACAGCCTTAACAGATTCACAAGTCAAAATTGGTCTTTTTGAAGCCTTTAAGCAGGGTGGCCTCTCATTACTTCATCGTATGAGATGAATACGACCCTGGAGTTGTGTACCTCGGAGGCACTGCCTTCAAAGATTTCCATGTCTGCCCCGGTGTTACGATGGGGAGAAGGTGACTCACTAATTGTTCCCTCCCCCACCCACCCAACATATATGCAGGAAATTAAGATCAAAAGCCCAGACTCAGTGGGACAACCAGGTGGGTGAGATCACTCAAAGCTAGAAGGAGGGCTTCCCTGGTGGTTCCGTGGTTAGGAATCCACACTGCAATGCAAGGGACACGGGCTTAATTACTGGTCCAGGAAGATCCCACATGCCCTGGAGAACCTAAGTGTGTGGGCCACAACCACTGAGTCTGCATGCCTAGAGCCTATCCTTGGCAAAAAGAGAAGCTACCGCAATGAGAGGCCCACACACCACAACAAAGAGTAGCCCCCGCTCACCGCAACTAAAGAAAAGCCTGGGCATCAACGAACACCCAGCACAGTCAAAAAATTAAATAGATCTTTAAAAAAGAGCTATAATGAGCTAAAAGGAATGCTTGGAGGAATTGGACACTTTGGCCTGGAGAGAAGGGACTGAGAGGGAACCAGTTTTGAGTTTAGATGGCAGAAAGATGATTCCAGAAAGGAGGTCTGATATGTTCTGAGTGATACGAGGGGCTGGAAATAGGAACTTGGCAGCATGAGGAGCAAGAGTCAGATTTTGAGTCAAATGTTGGAAGGAGGTTTTAATTATGCAGGGTACCCAGAGGATCCTGCTGGTTGATGTGTTGCCTGATACGTGTTCTCTCTAGCCTATAAGCCTTTGCAGGTCTTCTCCCTGCTTAGGAAATTCCTTTGACTCCTGACCCAGCTTTTTTCTGCAATCCCTTTGCTATTCTTAGGTTATTTTTCAATTAATTTAAAGAATCATTTCTCCTGGGACATTTGCACCAAGCATCTTTCTCCTACTCCCGAATCAGATATATACACTTTTTACATGCTATTTGGGACTTCTCCAATGGCTCCACAGGTAAAAAATTCACCTGCAGTGCAGGAGACACAGGAGATGCATGGTCAATCCTGGGGATGGGAAGATCCCCTGGAAGTGGAAATGGAAACCCACTCCAGTATTCTTGCCTGAAAAATCCCATGGACAGAGGAGCCTGGCGGGCGACAGTCCAAGGGGTCCCAAAAGAGTTGGACACAACTGAGCAACTACGCATGCACGCATGCATGTGCCATTTACAAAGTTCTCTATATGATTCCATCCATCTTCACTACTATCATCACCATAATCTTCATAACAATTTTTTATTATTGCTATTGTTATTGCAATTATTACATATATTAATGTCATCGTGCTTGTGCGCTTATTTGTGTCTGATTCTTTATGACCCTTTGGACCCTAACCCACCAGGCTCCCCTGTCCTTGGGATTTCCCAGGCAAGAATACTGGAATGGGTTGCCATTTCCTCCTCTAGGGGATCTTCCCAACCCATGGATCAAACCCATGTCTCCTGAAGCTCTCTCATTGCAGGTGAATTCTTTACCCACTGAGCCATCATTTGAGCTTCCCAAAAATGTTATTACATAATATAATTATTACAGTTATGAACATTATGCAATATTATTATTATTGAGGTCTTCTGTGTGCCTGTTCCTAGGGTGAGTGGTTTTGCATGCATATTCTCTTAACTAGCCTGCAAAGTAAATGTTATCTCCAGGCTTTCCTGTACTACTCCACTCCTGCATGAGGAAACTGAGAGATATGTAGGTTAATTTGTGGGTGGATAGGGAAGTTCGGGGGCTTCCCAGGTGGCACTCATAGTAAAGAACCTGCCTGCCAATGCAGGAGACATAAAAGGCGCGATTTGGATCCCAGGGTTGGGAAGATTCTCTGGAGGAGGGCACGGCAACCCACGCCAGTATTCTTGCCTGGAGAATTCCCATGGACAGAGGAGCCTGGTGGGTGATGGTTCACAGGGTCTCAAAGAGCTGGACACGACTAAAGTGGCTTAGCACGCATGCACAGGGAGGCTCAGATTTGAACTCAGGTCTCTCTGACACTTACCATGTTGATTTGCAGTTGTCCATTATCCTGCTGTTCTCCCCTTCTCTGCCAGGACTGGCCTGGTGGAGGGTGGGTGACAGATGAGGGACTCCATAAAGCTCAACCTTTTTTTTTTTTTTTTGCTGATTGAAAATGCTGAATGATTAAGAAAGAAGTAACATGTTCCATTGCTTAAGGGCAGGAAACACGGAGAAGAGGGAGGAATGAGATGATTTCCCCAGCTTGAAATAAAGGCTCAGGTACTAACTGGCTTCCAATGACCATGCTAAGGAACAAACCCGTGGCAGGGGCAATGGGCTGGACCTCTGTGAGCTTCTGGAAGTGTGGTCAAGACTGTCATGGTCAGCCATCAGATAAATGGCAAGGTGGGACTCTGAAAGTGTGAAAGTGTTAGTCACGAAATCATGTCCAATTCTATGCGACCCCATGGACTGTAGCCCACCAGGCTCCTCTATCCATGGAATTCTCCAGGCGAGAATACTGGAGCCGGTTGCCATTCCCTTCTCCAGGGGATCTTCCCGACCCAGGGATCAAACCCAGGTCTCCTGCATTGCAGGCAGAGTCTTAACCATCCGTCTGAGCCACCAGAGAAGCCCAAGGTGAGACTTTAAGCCCAGGTATAACACACTCTGAAATCCTTGCTCTCGTTCACGTCTGCCTGGACCTGTGCAGGTATATCCGGTGTAAGTGGCCACTGCCAGCCTCCCCAGGCTGGCACAAGGCAGGGGTTTCCCCCAGTTGCCTACACATTATTCCCCCTGCCCAGGAAGGATATTTAGATGGGAGTCTGGGCAGCCTTGGGGAACCTCTGCTTGCCAGGTCTTTGCTGAAGCCTGCCTACCTCCCTCCTAGAAGGTACAATATTGAAAATCAATGGGGAGAAAGTGTTTGAAAGGAGAACTAAATCAAATATCCCAATATGGAGGAGTTAATCATCCAAAATTAACCTTATAACGTCTAGTATCAAACTGATCTATAAAGAAAATCAATGAGAGCAAGTCAAACCCTGAAGCCTTTTGCCCCCACCCTGGATCCCGCCGTGACCAGAGAGTGGCGATTGTGCTCCATTACCTGGAAACCATCCCTCAGCAGTTGATACATTTAGCCGAGGGGCTCTCAATAGAGAGTTTTCATATACATTTCTCCTCCTGCATTTGCTTAACTGCCATTCTTAGAGCCTTAAATAAGATGCACTTAGCTGAAAATTGTCCTTCACCGAGGAGACACGCTGTTCCCGCTGAGACAGATAATCCAGCATTGTATATTTTCATGCTCAGAGGAAAGCAAGATGCTCATTAGAGATGCAGCTATTCATCTGTTCCAAAGCAGCCCAGAGGGATTTCCAGGGCCAGTAGGTCGCCCTGAGGGACAGAGGGAGCAGGACAGAAGGGAATCTCTAGGGGCACATCGAGGAAGGTATTTTTGGCCAAGCCTGATGTGAGGACGGGGGCTTCCCTGGTGAATCAGTGGTAAAGAATCCCCCTGCCAATGCAGGAGATGCAGGTTTGATCCCTGAATGGGGAAGATCCAGCAGAGGAGGAAATGGCAATCCACTCCGGTATTCTTGCCTGGGAAATCCCATGGACAGAGGAGCCTGGTGGGCTACAGTCCATGAGGTCACAAAGAGTCAGACATGACATAGCGACTGAGCACCCATGATGTGAAGGATGCTGGGGGCACTGGCCTCATGATTTGGCAGAATGAGGAAAGATGCCAGAAGTGGTGAGGAGAGGGCCTGGGCACCTGAACTCCAACCACTCCAAGGTACCAATACGTAAAATGGGAGTGATTTTTCTAGATCAAAGTGTTGGTGTGAGGTTGCTTATTGTCTCTCTCTCTCACTGGATGTGACCCCCATGAGCGCGGAGGCTATGCCCACTGTGTTCACTAATGAACTTTTGGAGTCCAGAATAATACCTAGCTAGCACATAGCAGGCATTCTCTCTATATGGATGAATTAATGAATGGAAATAGCTCAGCAAAGTTCAACCCCTGATTTCTAGTAAAAGCTCATGTATAATAAATGGTAGTAAGGTGATATTGGTGGTAGTAATATTAATAATAACACTTCATAGGTGTTATAGTGCTATAGATGCTATGCTCACCAGCATGCATTTTCAAAAAATTATTACTTTTTTTTTAGAAAGATGGTAAAAAAAATTATTACTTAAAAAAAATTATTTATTTATATTTGGCTGTGTCAGGTCTTAGTTGCAGCATGCTGGCTCTTCATTGCCATGTAGGGGCTTCTGGGTTCAGTGGCTGCAGTGACTTAGTCATTCTGCAGCATGTGGCATCTTAGTTCCCCAACAAGAAATCAAACTTGTGTCTCCTGCATTGGAAGACAGATTCTTAACCACTGGACCACCAGAGAAATCCCCGGCATTCATTTCTTACTGGATCCTCAAAGTGATAGCTTCTTATTATCCTCATTACTTTGTAGATTAGGAAATAAGGCTCCAAGAGGCTGAGTGATAAACCCAAGTTTATAGAGCTGGTGTTGGAGCAAGATATGAACATAAAGAAGGAAAAAGTTCTTAACCTCTGTGCTGTACAGATAACAAAGATGACGGTGATGGTTGTGATGATATTGGTGAAGGTGATGGTTGGGTTTATAGTGATGATGGTAATGAGGGGCTTCCCTGGTGGCTCAGATGGTAAAGAATCTGCCTGCAATGCTGGAGACCTGGGTTCAATCCCTGGGTCAGATAGATCCCCTGGAGACGGGAATGGCTACCCACTCCAGTATTCTTGCCCAGAGAATTCCATGGACAGAGGAGACTTGTGTGCTACAGTCCATGCGGTCTCAAAGAGTGGGACACGACTAAGTGACTAACACTTTCACTTTCACATAATGTTGAAGAGGAAAGAGAAAAGAAGACATGCGTCTGTGCCTATGACTGGCCATATCCAAGCAGATGTGCAGTGTCCAAACTCAAGTGCGCTTTCTGGCCATAGTTTTCCTCTGTCTAGGAACAGGAATCAGACAAGTCACAGATGTAAGCACTCAAGAGGACACCAGGCTGTCCTACTTAGTCACTGCAGCTGCTGCAGGATTCCAGACAGTGATGAGAGTTCAGGGCTCAGGAACCAGCTCCTTAAAGGAAGACTATGTCATAAGCAAAAATCTCTGTGAGGAAAGAAGAATTTGGATCTAGAGAGAATTAATACCAGCTTCAGATGTTACTGACTAGTAGCCTGATGCCCATCTGGCCCAAACCAAGGTAGTTTTAAGAAGGTCAGAGGTGTCAGTGTCCCCTTAAGGGAAACACTGAAGAAAGGAAGAAATGGGGCTCATCAGATCCCATGTGTTGCAGACTCCAGATTTGTTGCCTGATTAACCCAGACTCCCATGCAACCCTATGAGGTGGGCCCCACTGCTCTTTTACGTATGAGGATATGAGCTGCAAAGGGGTCATCTATTCACATAATTCTTAAACAAAACTTAAGACCAAATGATTCCAACAGTAATTCCCTCTTCATTGTACCATAGGAACACTAACTCCCCTAGCTGAGTCCAAGGGGAATTTCATTCTCAGAATTTTACGCAGAGAGGGGTTGTTTTTGTAACCCTTTTAGCAGGGGAGGTTTATAGGACCTCACAGACAAGGAAAAAATAATACTAGAGGTATGAATCGAAAGGAACGTTTTTATGACTGTCTCAGAGAAGGAGTAAAGTCGGATACAACTTAGCAACTTAACAACAACAACAGTTTCTTGCCTATCATTTTGCCTCTTGCTGAATTCCTTCTGCACTGAAACACAAGAAACCTGGGCCTAAGTAGGTCTAGATACCAGGTAAGTGATTCTATTAAAAGACCGTGGATTGGAATCCCATACAGGGTTTTGGCTGGATTCAAGTTCTGGCACATGAGTTCAACTCCCAATCTGAAGTGAACGGTTTCAAAATTAGTCTTAATTTTCTGGACCTGGTATCCAGAGTCCCCGCCTAGAGCTCAAATTCTCATCTCTTCCAAGAGATCTTTACCAGGGACTCTACCTACAGTGCCCGCTATGTGATTTCATCTATTTGCTTCATAAGCTGTATCACAACCCAGCATTACCTTACTTATTTGTTTGTTTGGCTGATGTCTATCAATATCACTAGAATAAGTCCATGAGGGCACATGTCTGGGTATGTACCAGGGCAGTATCTCTGATGCTGGTCCCTTTGTTCCAGCTGCTTACTCCACATGCAATCCCATCCCTCTGTATCTTTTCATGGATGAATCCTTGCTGTTGTGTTGTACAGTTGCTAGGTCATGTACGACTCCTTGAAACCCCATGGATGAAAGTATGCCAGGCTCCAGTCCTTCACTGTCTCCCAGAGTTTGCTCAAACTCATGTCCATTGAGTCAGTGATGCCATCCAACCATCTCGTCCTCTGTTGTCCCCTTCTCCTCTTGCCCTCAATCTTTCCCAGCATCAGGGTCTTTTCTAAAGAGTCAGCTCTTTGAATCAGGGAACCAAGGTAGTGGAGCTTCAGTTTCAGCATCAGCACTTCCAGTGAATACTCAGGGTTGATTTCCTTTAAGATTGACTGGTTTGATCTCCTTGCTGTCCAAGGCTGTCATTCAAATCTCTGTCTAAACATCACCTCCTCGGGTATGCTTTCTTTGGCCACCCTTTCCAAAAGAGCCAACCAATCACTCCCAGCATGTTCCTCTAGTTTACTTCTCTACAGAGCACTCCTCAGTAACAGGAATTCCTGATGGATATTTATTTACTGCTCTGTTTGTCTGCCCTCTGTAATCTATCTTCATGTACCAGAATGCCAGTTCCATGAAAATAAGACGTTTTCTGTACCACAGCACCTAGAACATGAGCTAACACATAGTGATGGTTAACAAATAGTTGTGGAATGAATGAACTAACTCAACAGAATTAAATAAAGCTGCACAGAGGGAGACTGATTTGTGGGGACCTGCACAGTATTGCTGCTCAGCTTCCTGGAGGCTTTGCTTCTCTTTGGGAAGAAGTTGTGTCACCAGAAGGATTTCCCAAGGAGGCTGGTTAACAGGAGCCTATGTGACTGTGGTTTCAGAATCTGGATAAGGGAAATGAGAGAGCTTCTCTTGCACCCATCCTACAGAGGGGGAGTTTGGAAATTGGGGATAAATGAGATATTCAGAGAGAAAATATCTAACTTTTACATAGCACTTGGTCAGTCTTCTACTGCCAATTATTCTTTTTCAAAATGTTTTTTTATTTTATATTGGAGCATAGTTGATTTACAATGTTGTATTTGTTTCAGGTGTACAGAAAATTGATTTATGTATAGATATAGATATATTACTTTTCAAATTCTTTTCCCACTTAGTTTTTTACAGAATAGCAAGTCGAGATCCCTGTGCTATACAGTAGATCCTTGTTGGTTATCTATTTTAAATAAAGGTGATGATTCATGCTCACTCAGTGATGTCCGACTCTCTGTGACCCCATGGACTGTAGCCCACCAGGCTCCTCTGTCCATGGGATTCCTCAGGCAAGAACACTGGAGCGGGTTGCCATTTCCTACTCTAGGGGATCTTCCCCACCCAAGGATCCAAACATATCTCTTGCATCTCCTGCATAGGCAGGCAAGTTCTTTAACACTATGCCACCTGGGAAGTCCATATTAGATAATAATAGTGTGTATAAGTCAATCCCAGACTCCCAATTTGTTGCTCTCCCCACTCTTCCCCCTTGGTAACCGTAATTTTTTTCTTAAATCTTTGTGAGTCTGTTTTGTAAATAAGTTCGTTTGCATCATTTTATTACAAAGCCCCTAGAGGAGCTCCTGGAGACTTTTGCTAGCACCTTTCTCAAATACAAGGAAATCCAGTCACAGTAAAGTTAAGTAATTTGCTTGTGGAAGTGATGGCAATAGGACTGGGACTCAGGCTTTGGGCATTAGAGTCGTGCTCTTTGCCACTGCCCTGCTGCTCTATCCCACCCTTTCAGAGCAAGCTTGGTAAAGGAGGGAGGGGAGAGATGGCAGAGATGAATAAAAACTGTGAACTGTGACATCAGTAAAATGGCAGAGTGAGCAGCCCCAAACTCTGTCCTCCGAAACAAACATCAAAACACAAGCAGCAACTGTCAGAACCAGCTTGGTCAGGACTTTGGGAAATGATCAAAAGTTTATAGCGACCAAGTGAATGCAGAATCAAGAAAAAGTTTAAAGTGGTAGGAGCTTGCACTTCCTCTTGTCCCACTCTGATTAAATAGCTGTGCCTTGGTCACACAAAGGTACTTGTAGCACCTTCTTACACCAACTCCTTACTATTCAAAGTAGGAGTTCCTTAAAACATTGAAAATAGAGCTACTATATGACCCTGCAATTCCACTTCTGGGCGTATATCTGGAAAAAAAACATAATTCAAAAATATACGTGCACTCCAGTGTTCATTATAGCCCTATTTACAATAGCCCAGCCATGAAAGCAATCTAGATATCCATGGATGGAGGAACCGATGAAGAAGATGTGGTACATATATACAATGGAATACTACTCAGCCATAAAAAGGAATTAATGCCACTTGGAGCAACGTGGATGGACCCAGATATAGTCATACTGAGTTACAGAAGTCAAAGGCAAATATCATATGATGTCACTTATTAATATATGTGGGATCTAGAAAAATGATACAAATGAACTTATTTACAAAACAGATATAGAGTCACAGATGTAGAAAACAAACTTATACCACGGGGAAAGTGGGTGGTGAGGAGTGGGATAAATAGGGAGATTGGGACTGACAAATACACACTTTCATACATAAAACAGATAACTAATAAGGACCAACTGCGTATCACAGGGAGCTCTACTCAACACTCTGTAATGAGCTGTATGGGAAAAGAATCCCCCCAAAAGTGAATATATGTATGAAAAAAAAAAGTGAAAGTGTTAGTCACACAGTCATGTTCAACTTCTTGTGACCCCGTGAAATGTAGCCTGTCAGGTTTCTTTATCCATGGAGTTCTCCAGGCAAGAGTACTGGATTGGGTAGACATTCACTTCCCCAGGGGACCTTCCCAATCCAGGGACTGAATCTGGATCTCCTGATTTGCAGGCAAATTCATTACAATCTGAGCCACCAGGGAAGTCAGAATATACATATGAATATAATTGATTCACTTTGCTGTGCAGTGGAAACAAACACAACATGGTAAATAATCTCTAATAAAATCTTAAAAAAACCAAATAGAAACAAAACAAAAACAAACAGAAAACAAAGTGGGAGCAAAAGAAAAATCACTAGAATGCAAGGCGTGAAGGGTGAAACTTCCAGTCCTGATATCTTTTCCTTAAGTTTCTCCTTCTTGATCTTGACCTTGAAGATTATCATTTCTCCCCACCTCCTGAGTGCATGCTAAGTCACTTCAGTTGTGTCTGACTCTTTGAAAGTCTATGAACTGTGGCCTACCAGGCTCCTCTGTCCATGGCATTCTCCAGGCAAGAATATTGGCATGGGTTGCCATTTCCTCCTCCAAGGGAGGATCTTCGATGCAGGATCAAACCTGTATCTCTTATGTCTCCTGCATTGACAGGCAGGTTCTTTACAACTAGCGCCACCTGGGAAGCACCACATCCCCTGACCCCCAGCTTCCCTTTTATCAGTCGGGTCTAAGCGTGGGCGTGGACCCTTCCCTAGAGAATGGCTGGCGTGGGGTTAAACCACGTCAAGTAGACACTGTTTACTTCTATCTTACCAGTGAGTAAACTGAGGCTCAAAGAGTCCCCCACCTACTAAGTGGCGAATCCAGGAGTCTGTCTGACTCCAGAGCTAATGTTCTTTAGCACAAAATTTAGTGGCACCCTTATCAACATTGAGAAGCAGTGCTTTGTGCAAATACATTGTACCTGAATATAAATTGATCATTTTCCAAGAAAATGGAAGCCTGTTTCACATGAGAACATTTATTTATGGAGACAAGAGTGAAGTGCTGAGTGTCTCCAGAACAGCGTCTCAGCCTTCCCTCCATTCATCCTTTGTTCTCCCCGTGATGACAAAAAAAAAAAAAAAAAAAAAACCTTTTACAAAGAGTTTAAAAAAAAAAAAAAAAACTTCCTGCAAAATCCAATCTTGTCAAAACAACAGCCACATCAGTCATTCTCAGCCTTGTAGGCATGCAAGGTGACTGCACTGAGACTCCTCCAAGGCTTTGAACCAGGCAGACCTGGGGTCGAATCCCATCTCCAACACTTTTGATTCAGGCCAAGTTTGGAGCCTGACAAGCTATGGTCCATGAGGTTGCAAAGAGTCGGACACGACAGAAGAGACTTAACACATTAGCACAAGTTTCTAAACCTTTCAGGGCTTCAGCTTTCTCATGTCACTCATTTATTCACCAGATACCGACTGGTGCCAGCCTACTCTGTTCAACTTTGGCTAAGTGCTGTCATCCGCTAGGTCCTGGGGCTTTATAAAAGAATCAAGGGAGGAGATGAAGATGCAGCATAGGGGAGGAGAGAGAGCACAGAGGAGTATTAACTGCTTTGACTCTGATGCAAACCTAGACCTACCATGCTGCCTGTATTAACTGCACTCACTCATCTGCCAAAAAAAAAGAGCAAGTGGAAAGCCGTAGGGTGGCCTTGGAATGTGATGAATAGATGCACCCTCTCTGGACAAATTCTCTGGGTCCAAATCCTGGATGTCCCAGTAATGGGTTCTCTGATCCTGGGCAAGTAATACAGCTTCCCTGAGCTTCATTTTCTACTCTGAAAAACCAGGGTGCTGACCATAATAATTCCCATCTCATAGAGTGGTTTTGGAAAAAAATAAAATGAGTTAATTCGTGTCAGCCACTTACCTTGTCTGTGGAGAGCTGATTATTTGTCAGGCCTGAGCTAGGACTTTTTACATCCACGGTTCTGTTTAATTTCACATTGACCACATTAAGCAGATTTTGTCCATTTTACAAGTAGGAAGCTGAATTCCAGAGTGGTGAAGTGAAAGTCTGCTGAATAATGTTAAGGAACTTGTCACAGAATCAGTAGGTGTAGAAATGAGATTCAGACCTTGTGAGTCAGCCTCCAAGACTTTAGTCTTTTCCCTCACACCCAATGACTCTCCTAAAAAAGGAAATGGGGCAAGTCACCTATGATGTCTTTTGATAATTGTCATTTTCCTTTCTGAGTGTCCACTTCCCTTTGTAGGCCAGTCAAGGACACCATTGGTTAGAGTAACCATGTTAGTAAGAGACGGCCTCAAAGTCTTTCTCAACTCCCCCTTCTCTTCCATCCTTTATGTCCTGGGCATTCTATCTCTTATATATCTCTTCCCATTCCTCTCTCCCCTCCAAAGTGGGAAGGGAGGTCATTACTCACCTGTAGGTCAAAGTGGGCCCCTGTCTGGTCTCCCCAGTTCCAGGTTCTCACCCCTCTATCTTCACAACAGCTTCCATGTAAACTTCAAAGATGTAATTATGACTAGTCCTCTCCCTGCCAAGCACCTTGCCCTCAGCTCTGGCTTGCCCTCAGCTCTGGCTATCAGATTTCTTCAACATCTGTCCTCTAAGACATGCCTTGGGAATTTACCTTCATTCCTGTTTCCAAGAGCACATCTTGCCAAACCATTACAGGGGCTCAAAACATTAGCTACTGAAAGGATCCTGGGATTGTTAACTCTGAAACATTTAAATGGGCAACTCTGTCTGCCTTAAACAGAGAGCAACATCCTATATCTTCGCCAGTTCACTTCCTGAAACTCAGTGTTTAGCTGAAGATTCACCTCCTCCAGGATGTCTTCTTTGGTTACACTGGTTTAGGTACTCTGCCTTGGTGCCCCCACCCGCACCCGCCCCCCGACAGTGCCCTTTGCTACATCTATCTGCTTATTCCACCTGTAAAATTTTGAAATAGTTTTAAAGCAAATATTCACTCTCTTTGCCTTCCAGTATATGTGAGGGGAAACAGATCCCTGCCCCACTGATGCTGACTTGGCCAATAGGATAATAGTAGATGTGAGGCAAGCAGAGGCTTACTTGTGCTTGCCTGGTTAGGCTTGCACTCTGGTGCTCCTATGATCTACTAGGGGAAGAGACTGCCCTGGATAATTGCTGACCCTTCAAACTGGCTTCAAAATGAATATATGGAGAACAGACTTGGAACCAAGCCCTCAGACTGGAGCAAAATGCAGCTGATTGGCACCTAAAGCAAAGATGACCATCTGAGCCCAGCCCTAACCATGTTGCAAGCATAAGAACAAATACTCCTTATTGCAAGCCAGTGGTTGATTACACAGCATTGCATGGCAATAATGATGAATATTTGCTTTTTTAATTGCTTCCTCCCACCCCTTCAAAACTGTGAGCAACTGAAGGGCAGAGACTGTCCCTTAACATATAAATCTACACCCCCTCCCACTTTCAACATATGATTTGGCACAAGGAAAATGTCCAATGTATGTTTGAGGAAAGAAAAGAGGAGGAAAGCAGAGAAGGAGGGAGTCACAGAGGGCAAGAGGAACAAAGGAAAGAAGAAAAAAATGAATGATGATATTCTCAGTAAGGCACAAAAGCCTTTGCTAAAACTGCGTTTTATTGGCACCTGAATTTAATGATTAAGCCCCATGCCAATGAAACTGTCAGGAAAGATTCAGAAAAGAAGAAACAGAATGAAATGTTACCGAAATGACCATCTATCAACCTAAATTCATTTTAGAAAGAATGGATCTAGGATACTTCACCATCTTTAAGGCTGTCCAACTCCTATGAAGATGAAATTACTCCTGGCAGTGGCTGGACATTGATTGATACAATGACATTCTCTGAAGGAGATGAAGTGGGTGACAGGAAAGAATGGACAAGAGCCATGGACTAGGAACACTTCTGGGGCCACTGTGGCAACCGCCATGGATATGGCTTCCTGCTTCCTTCTCACCACCCCTGCTCATTTGAAGATTATTATGGAATTGGGTGCCATACACAAAAGTTAAGCAGATGTTGGGGAGAGGAAATTTATGATAGGTGGATAGCTGTGTAAGAAGTTAGAATTTCACCCACTGATAACTTGACATGAACTATCTTCCTAAGCCTTTCCATTTGTATAAATAATTTTTACTTTTTATTTTCCCCTTTCCTGACATCTCAGAGAATACCAAGAGGTTTCAGATTTGATTCAAATGTTTTTCCATTCCCAGGGCTATAATCTCTCTTGGCGAGAAAGAAGAAAAGCTATTCTAGCCCCCTTTGGAGATTCTGTAACTAATATCAAGAATCCAGTGATAATTATCCTGTCTTGAGCACTTAGGTCATGCACTTTACATCAGTTATCTCCTTGAATTGTCACAACAATGGAGGGAGACTATGAGGTGGAGATGAGAGGAGGGATAAGTACCACTATTTTCAGATGAGGAAATAGAGGCTCAGAGAGTCAAGTAACTTTCCTTTGATCATATACTTGGGAACAAACGGAACTAAAATTTAAACACAGGACTGTTGAAAGCCAACAGTCAAGTCAAGTTCATTTCATGACACAAACACGAGCTCTCATCATTGGCTTCAGTCCTTCCTTACCGGGAGATGCTCTTGCCAGCCTGAAGCCGAGTTGAGAAGTTTAGAATGTTCACTTTCTCCAAAACTTAACATGTCACAAATCTTTTCTTGCCTATGATGACTCTAGTCTCCAGGGAAACAGTGTTATAATGCAATGCCAGAGGCAGTAGACAAAACCTGCATGCAGGTGGATTGCTAAATGCTCAAGCTGGATACAGGAGCAAGCACTGCTCTAGGAATCAGAATGTGAGGTTGCTTATTTCAATTCTGCTGTGTGACCTCAGCAAGTTCCCTGGACTTTCTCAGCCTCACTCTGTTTCTGCCTTTGAAAAATGGAAATGAGAATTTTTGCTCCACATATTCTATGTAGGAAAAGAATTTGAAACAGCATAAATGCCCAACAGCAGGAGACTGGCTGAATTATGACATGCCCATGCAATGACATATAGCCATTAAGGAATGATTTGGTGAAATACAAAACTATTTAATATTTAACTATAATCCAGGCAATGTGCTTTGCATGTATCAGCTCATTAAAATTTCCCAAAAATCTATGAGGTTTTTATCAAACCCATTTTATAGATGAGGTAAAGGAATTTGCCCCAAGTCAGAGTTGATGTGTGAAACTGGAGTTAAAACTCAGGAAATCTGACCCAGAACTTACTCTTAGCCACAACATAATTACATAGAAATATCATCTAATTTTAAGCTTTAAAACACAAGTTACAAAATGGAAGAATTACCAGTTAGTTATTACTATATAATTAACCGTGCCAAAAAAGTAACAGATTAAAGTAACAACCATTTTCATTGCACTTTATAGCATTTTTGCAGTTCTGCAATCAAGAATGGGCTCAGCTGAGTGGTTCTTCTAGGGTCTTGCTAGTAGACTTTTGCATGGGTGCATTCACAGGGCAGGGCAAAGCAGGTGGGGGCTGGGCTCAGCTGGGAGGCTGAACAGACTGGGCCTCTCTCTTCATGAAGTCTCAGGACCTCTTCCTTCCCACAGTGGTTTCTCAGCAACATACACTTCCTATGTGGTGGCTCAGAGCTCCCAAGAAAGCTACATAAGAAGTTGCCCAACTCTCTTAAGGCTGTGGCCTGGAGTCGTCACAGCCTCATTAGGCTGCATCCTAATGGTTAAAGCAAGCCACAGGACCAGCGCAGAGGCCAGGGGAGGAAACTGCACAGTGTATAAATACAGGATGCACGCTGCACTCTGGGCCATGCATACCACCACATATGTGTAATGGATCCTAGTTACAAAAAAGCATGTTCATGGGAGAGGTACCCCCAGGGAATACACGTTAGCACATTAACAATGTTTATCTGGCACAGGGAGAGATTATAAGTAGGATTTCCTTCTTATATTGATCTATCTGTATTTTCAATATTGTTTAGAATGAATATGTACTAGTTTTATGTAAGTAAAATAATCAAGGACACCTTTTTCTCCTAAGAATAAGAAAATAATTCCTGGTCTGTGTGGTCCAGTCAGAAATAGTCACTTACTATCTAGCACCTACTATATGCTCACATATATTAACTCTTTTACTCTCCTGGCCACTACAAAGTAGACCCTATTATTATTCCCATTTTACAGATGCACAAGCTGGGGCACAGTGAGGTCAGATAACTGTCTAAGACTACAGAGTTGGTAATAGCTAAAATCAAGACCAGGCGGTCTGGCTCCAGAGCAAGTCTCAGTTCTCGAGTTTCCTTGAGTCTTCTAGATGCATATACTGATATCTAGAGCTTCTTTTCCTGCAAAGCTCCCTTCTTTTTGTGTGAACAGTGTGGTTCACTTACCTATTCTAGGAAACTAAAATCCAGGAACCTCTCCCATCATCCTAGGAAGTCTCCTTAATTTTAGCTGTTCTGGTCGAGACCAGGATGCACAGGTGGACCTCAAATTAGAAATCTCCAGACCCTGGTTGATAGTTTTCCTGCATTTGTTGTGAACCATATTAGCCAACAGACAAGCTGAGAATTCCCTCCTCCAATCACGGCACTCAACTATAAAAGTGTATTTATGCACATGTGAGCACAGACATGCAGGTATCTGTGTTCATGCTCGTATACACGTGTAAGAACAGTTATACGCCTGAGGTGGTTTGCACATCCTGGCACAAACAAGTCCATCTGGGAAGGTACATGCATACATGCACATATTAAGTGAAATCACAGGCATATATATCATGTACATACATGCAGTCATTCTAGGAAGAAAAATGGATATATACGTGAGCATTCCCACTCTGATTTAAACACACATGTGTTTATATGTTGTGTGCAACCATGAATGTGCAAATACATGCATTTGTACATACTTTGAGACCTACCTATGCAGCCATGCAAATTCCTATCCTTGCTCATCTTTTAGGCCAGTTAACTCCCAGAGAATCTCAAATGCGGACAGACTCTGAAATATTCCTTGCCTTCATGGAATAAAAGCAGAAGTTCACCTCTAGGTCTCTAGAAATGATTTTTATAGATTGATTAATTCATTCACTCAAAAAATATTTGTTGAATGCTTACTTTGTGTCATGCTTAGTTCTGGGTGTTGAGTATTCAAAAGTGTGAATAAAAGATACAAGGGACATCTTTCCTTGAGGAACTTACATTCTTAGTCCCCAGATGCAGGCAGGTGGAGCCAAAGAGATTCACCTTAGCCTTCAGAACATTGTCCCATGGGTATTGCCAAAGTGATGTTTACTCTCCCAAGACTGTATCCAACTCAGCAGGTATGTCAATGTCAGATAAGGGCATTCTGAAACTATGGAAGGTTGGAACCTTCTCCCATGGCCCCAGTAGAATTCATTGGTGGACACAACCCAATCTATAGGAAGGCTGACACTGGTGGATAAGGCTGGGCTGGGTTGAAGTCCAGGCTGAGAGTGGAACACAGGCCAGTGAGGGAAAGGAAGTGAGGGATCATGACAAAATTGCAGAGATGGGCAGCAGTGCAGAGGCAATGGCAACCCACTCCAGTACTCTTGCCTAGAAAATCCCATGGACGGAGGAGCCTGGTAGGCTGCAGTCCATGGGGTCATGAAGAGTCAGACAGGACTGAGCAACTTCACTTTCACTTTTCACTTTCATGCATTGGAGAAGGAAATGGCAACCCACTCCAGTGTTCTTGCCTGGAGAATCCCAGGGACGGTGGAGCCTGGTGGGCTGGCATCTATGGGGTCGCACAGAGTTGGACACAACTGAAGTGACTTAGCAGCAGCAGCAAACAGGGCTCTGTGATAGGATAATGGAAGCAAGAAAGAGGCTTTTTTTTTTTCCTCCTTCCTCTGCCTAGTAAATAAATACTCTTCACCAGGACCCATGGGAGCTGCTGAGGTAGAAAATAAGAAGAGAAATAAGCAGGTAATTGATAAGAACTATGTATGGGCTGCCTAGATTAACCTCCTGCAACACGGCTGTACATTTATGCCCTTTGGGATGATCCAGACCAAACTGATTTCACCTTCCTTTCAGTTCAGCAGTGCAATTCGACAGGCTCTGTGCCTCACAGAGTCTAGCATATGCCAGGCATCAGCAAAGATAGTTGAATGAATGAACGAATGAATGAAAATAAATGAATGGGATTAACAATTTAATAGTGCTAGTTGAGCCCTTATTTTGTACCATGCACTGTTAAAATGCTATATGTGAACATTACATTATTAATATTTCCTGTAATGTTTACAGCCGCCCTTTGAAGGTAAAGAAACCAAGACCCAGAAATGTTAAATAACTTCCCTAAATTTCTGCTAACTAGATGGATGGACGCACGGGTGGATGGATGAATGGATGGATGAAGAAACAGTACATAAAAAATGATAGAGATGAACACTGTAAGGAGTTTTATCTAGTTGGGATTGTACATTCCTGTCTGTTCCAGAAATATTTCACTCCCTAGTTCTGAAACACCATTTATTTTAAGATGTGCCATGGATTTATTTACAGCTTTGCAGAGGAAAACAAACAACAGATCAACACACACACACACACACACAACTTCAATCACATCAAATACATACATTAATTGTTAGATAAATCCTGATGCAGAAAGCTTAAATGTGGGAAAACTCGTCTTTGACATTGAGGCCTTGCCCATCAGAAGCCTAATAAACAAGCAACACTGGCAGGTACTCAGCTGACCACACACCTCTGGATTCTGCTTCCACACTCTACCTGGGACCTGACTTGCTCTCTCTCTGCTTGTTTCAAGACTCACCTCTTGTTTTCTGTGTTTCCAGCTAATCACCTTAGGATACCCTGCTGATAGGTGGGGCTTCTAAAACTTCGGGCTAGTTATAACCCCCAGCAGGCCAGGGCACAAACTGAAAAGGGGAAGAAAGACCACTCCCTTAGTTGAGAAATGTAACCTTTTCAAGTTAGGATTTGTGATAAGCGGCTTGTATCTTTAAGCATCCTCTGAGTCCCAGCCCATTCATTTGTGATGCAAATCGAGGAATGTCAAAAAGATAAATGCTTCTGTATACCTGGCCCCCAAATAAGGATCAGAACCTTTTCTCTCTTTTGTGCAGATATGAGAAAGGGGCAGGGATGTTTAATTCTGGGGTTTATTAAATCTTTGTGATGTCACTCTTACATGCAGACTTATCGTTTTGTTAAAGGAAAACACTTCCTAAATTTCTGAATACCAATTCAGCTCTGATTTACTCCAAAGCTCTCCAAAGGACAACCCTGCTTGAAAAAGAGGTACTAGCACCTGGGATATACTTGACAAAAATTTTTGCTTTGATCAAATTCAGGCTCCTCTGAACTGTCTTTTCAACTAGACAATGATTTGGGGGCTTCTCTGTTTGCCTCCGATTAGCTAATTTTAGCAAGACTCCTGCTAAGTCGGTTTAGCCAGAATACCCACCCTCAATATCTGATTGGGTTCCTCATCCTGCGCTTTTTCCCAGGCGATGGCTAATCACCCTGGGATTCCACCAGCAAGAATTCCCGTTAGGTAGGTTTAGCCAGCACCCCTCCTTACCGTGGTGTTTCCCCTTAGTAATCATCCATCCACTAAGCCCCTATCCCTGACCTTTGGCTATAATTTCCCACTGTTCCTTGTTATATTGGGGGGGGGGGTGAGATTAATCTCCCACCCCTCCACCCCCACACTGCAAAGCCCCACTGCAGTGGTCCCTGCGCCTGTTGTGATGATCGTGAATAAGGTCTGCCTTACAGTTCTTTAACAAGGTCATGAAAGATTGAGTCATTACTTTTCTTTACCATATTTGATACATCCTAAGGGAGACTCTGATGCTGGGAGGGATTGGGGGCAGGAGGAGAAGGGGACGACAGAGGATGAGATGGCTAGATGGCATCACTGACTCAATGGACGTGAGTCTCAGTGAACTCCGGGAGTTGGTGATAGACAGGGAGGCCTGGCGTGCTGCAATTCATGGGGTCGCAAAGAGTCAGACACAACTGAGCGACTGATCTGATCTGATCTGAAGGGCTTCCCTGTGGCTCAGCTGGTAAAGAATCTGCCTGCAATGTGGGAGACCTGGGTTCAGTCCCTGGGTTGGGAAGATCCCCTGGAGAAGGGAAAGGCTACCCACTCCAATATTCTGGCCTGGAGAATTTCATGGGCTGTATAGTCTATGGGGTCGCAGAGTCGGACACAACTGAGCGACTTTCACTTTCACTTCGGGGCTTCCCTTGTAGCTCACTCAGTAAAGAATCTGCCTGCAGTGCAGGAGACCCGGCTTCGATCCTTGGGTTGGGAAGATCCCTTGGAGAAGGAAATGGCAACCCACTCCAGTATCCTTGCCTGGAAAATCTCATGGATGAAGGAGCCTAGTGGGCTGCAGTCCATGGGGTCTCAAAGAGTCGGGCACGATTGAGTGACTAACACTTACACTTCTTATGTAGCTTCAATGATAGTTTTCCTAGGACTGGCCCAAGAGGAGGCTTCTTTCTGACATATAAATCAGGACACATAAAACGGCACCACAGGTTTCCCCTGATGTGTGAGTAGAGATACGTGAATTTTGTTCAAAAGACTTAGAAGTCAAATCACCTTTCTATGTGAGCTCTTTTTACCCTAAATACCACTGCATGATAAAAATGATTCCAGGTGCATACTGCTATATTTAAAATAGATAACCAACGAGGACCTACTATATAGCATAGGAAACTCTACTCAATGTTATATGGCAGCCTGGGTGGGAGGGGAGTTTGAATACATGTATATATATGGCTGAGTCTCTTCACTGTTCACCAGAAATTATCACAACATTGTTAATCGGCTATGTTGTTGTTCAGTCACTCAGTCGTGTCCGACTCTTTCTGACCCCATGGACCACAGCTCTCCAGGCTTCCCTATCCTTCACAAACTCCCCAAGTTTACTCAAACTTGCGTCCATTGAATCGGTGATATCATTTAACCATCTCCTCCTCTGTCGTCCCCTTTAATTGGCTGTATAAAGTAAAAAAGTTTAAAAAAATGAATCCTAGCCAACATCAACTGCTTGCATGATAGCCTTCAAGAACTGTTCCAACGTCACCCATGATCCACGTGGCTTTGCAATTATATGGATGCTTTTTATGAGCAAGGTTCTGGTCAATATCATAGAACTGGGTGGTCTTAACAAGACAGTCAGGCTGGAGAGAGAGGTGGTGAGTGTCCCACAGAGATGAAGAAACAACCACTCGTAGAGTTGGCCACTAAGGAGAGTCCAGTATTTAAAATACAGGCAGGGGCCAAGAACCCACAGAGAGGTACCTGATCTCAACTTCCTTCAAGCATTTCCAAGAAGGTCTTTCCTGTATCTATCAATGTAAATTGTCTTTGCTTGGCTAACATCTAGGCAAGCTGGAAGTCACACTCCACTTTTATGGGGAAGCACCCCTCAAACACACTAAATCTAGCAGTATAAGTGGGCCTGCCCGTACCCCTTCCTCCTGGGCCCCAAGGAAGGCCATGCAACTCAGATCTGGTCCAGTCAGCCAACTCGATGCCTCTGACCAAGTCCATCTAAAAAGAGTCAGCATTTTGTGAGAACAAGGTCCCTTCGTGGAAATGGCTAAACAAGTTTCTTTCATGAAGCTAGATGCTAACAGGGGATACAGCCCTGTAATATATTAAGAATAAAGCCAATCAGAAATAAAAAGGAATGTGTGTGTGTGTGTGTGTGTGTGTGTGTGTGTAACTGAATTACTATACTGTGGTTCAGCTGGTAAAGAATCCACCTGCAATGAGGGAGACCTGGGTTCAATCCTTGGGTTGGGAAGATCCCCTGGTGACAGGAAAGGCTACCCACTCCAGTATTCTGGCCTAGAGAATTCCATGGGCTGTATAGTCCATGGGATCACAAAGAATTGGACACTACTGAGTGACTTTCACTTCACTCATATCTGACACTAACACAATATTGTAAATCAACTATACTTCAGTTTTTTAAAATGTTGAAAAAAGGGCTTGAACCTGGTGATTCAGTGGTAATGAATCCTCCTGCCAATGCAGAAGACACAAGAGACATGGGTTTGATCCCTCGTCTGGGAATATCCCCCATGCAACAGAGCAAATAAACCTGTTCAGTTCAGTTCAGTCACTCAGTCAAGTTTGCCTCTTTGTGACCCCATGGACTGCAGTACGCCAGGCCTCCCTGTCCATCACCAACTCCTGGAGTCCACCCAAACCCATGTCCATCGAGTTGGTGATGCCATCCAACCATCTCATCCTCTGTCATTACCTTTTCCTCCTGCCTTTAATCTTTCCCAGCATCAGGGTCTTTTTAAATGAGTCAGCTCTTTGCATCAGGTGGCCAAAGGATTGGAGTTTCAGCTTCAACATCAGTCCTTCCAATGAACACCCAGGACTGATCTCCTTTAGGATGGACAGGTTGGATCTCCTTGCAGTCTAAGGGACTCTCAAGAGTTCTCCAACACCACAGCTCAAAAGCATCAATTCTTCAGCACTCAGCTTTCTTTATAGTCCAACTCTCACATCCATACATGACCACAGGAAAAACCATAGCCTTGACTAGATGGACCTTTGTTGACAAAGTAATGTCTTTGCTTTTTAATATGCTGTCTAGGTTGGTCATAACTTTCCTTCCAAGGAGTAAGCGTCTTTTAATTTCATGGCTGCAGTCACCATCTGCAGTGATTTTGGAGCCCAGAAAAATAAAGTCTGACGCTGTTTCCACTGTTTCCCCATCTATTTCCCATGGAGTGATGGGACTGGATGCCATGATCTTCATTTTCTGAATGTTAAGCTTTAAGCCAACTTTTTCACTCTCCTCTTTCACTTTCATCAAGAGGCTCTTTAGTTCTTCACTTTCTGCCATAAGGGTGGTGTCATCTGCATATCTGAGGTTATTGATCTTTCTCCTGGCAGTCTTGATTCCAGCTTGTGCTTCTTCCAGTCCAGCATTTCTCATAATGCACTCTGCATATAAGTTAAATAAGCAGGGTGACAATATACAGCCTTGACGAACTCCTTTTCCTATTTGGAACCAGTCTGTTGTTCCGTGTCCAGTTCTAACTGTTGCTTCCTAACCTGCATGCACGTTTCTCAAGAGGCAGGTCAGGTGGTCTGGTATTTCCATCTCTTTCAGAATTTTCCACAGTTTATTGTGATCCACACAGTCAAAGGCTTTGGCACAGTCAATAAAGCAGAAATAGATGTTTTTCTGGAACTCTCTTGCTTTTTCGATGATCCAGTGGATGTTGGCTATTTGATCTCTGGTTCCTCTGCTTTTTGTAAAACCAGCTTGAACATCTGGAAGTTCATGGTTCACGTATTGCTTAAGCCTGGCTTGGAGAATTTTGAGTATTACTTTACTAGTGTGTGAGATGAGTGCATTGTGTGGTAGTTTGAGCATTCTTTGGCATTGCCTTTCTTTGGGATTGGAATGAAAACTGACCTTTTCCAGTCCTGTGGCCACTGCTAAGTTTTCCAAATTTGCTGGCATATTGAGTGCATCACTTTCACAGCGTCATCTTTCAGTATATGAAATAGCTCAACTGGAATTCCATCTCCTCCACTAGCTTTGTTCGTAATGATGCTTCCTAAGGCCCACTTGACTTCACATTCCAGGATGTCTGGCTCTAGGTGAGTGATCACACCATCATGATTATCTTGGTTGTGAAGATCTTTTTTGTACAATTCTTTTGTGTATTCTTGCCACCTCTTCTTAATATCTTCTGCTTCTGTTAGGTCCCTACCATTTCTGTCATTTATTGAGCCCATCTTTGCATGAAATGTTCCCTTGGTATCTCTAATTTTCTTGAGTAGATCTCTAGTCTTTCCCATTCTATTGTTTTCCTCTATTTCTTTGCACTGATCGCTGAGGAAGACTTTCTTATCTCTCCTTGCTATTCTTTGGAACTCTGTACACCACAACTATTGAGCCTGGCCTCCAAGAGCCCAGGAGCTGTAACTACTGAAGCCCACATACCCTAGAGTCCATGCTTCGCAACAAGAGAAGTCAGTGTTGCGCCACGACTAGAGAGTAGCTCCTGTCACCACAACTAGAGAAAGCCAGATCCACAGTAAAGACCCAGCACAGCCAAAAGCAAATAAAATTATTTTTAAAAATTTTGAAAGAAAAATAAAGCCAATCAGAGGAGAGCACAGAAAGCCATGGAGATAGACCAAGTCCACACTGGATCAAAACTTGCCTGAAGGCAGAATAAACCTATGCTTCCTGGACACATCCATGTGCCTATTTGGGTAATGCTTGTCTCCCCCATCAGACTAGGAATTTCCTAATGTTGTGGACTCTGATTATTGTGTTAACTCCAGAGTCTATCACTAGGTCTTACCAGATATTTGTTGACTGATTTAATCAATCAATGACTTAATGAAGGAACTGCTTAAGGCTGTCCTAGTGAAGTCGCTCAGTTGTGTCCAACTCTTTGCGACTTCATGGACTGTAGCCCACCAGGCTCCTCCGTCCATGGAATTTTCCAGGCAAGAGTACTGGATTGGGTTGCCATTTCCTTCCCCAGGGTATCTTCCCAACCCAGGGATCAAACCCGGGTCTTCCGTATTGCAGGCAGATGCTTTACCATCTGAGCCACCAGGGATTAAGGCTGTCCTAGATAATCTAAATGAAAGCAACCCATACCCCAATCACTTGCCTTATCAGACTGTCACAGTAGGCACCCATCCTAATTGCCCTAGGGCCAGGCTAAAAACTCACCATTCAAAAAAATGAAGACCATGGCATCTGGTCCCATCACTTCATGGCAAATAGATGAGGAAACAAAGGAAACAGTGACAGACTATTTTCTTGGGCTCCAAAATCACTGCAGATGGTGACTGCAACCATGAAATTAAAAGACACTTACTCCTAGGAAGAAAAGTGTGAGAAATCTAGACAGTGTATTAAAAGGCAGAGACATTACTTTGCCAACAAAGGTCTGCCTAGTCAAAGCTATGGTTTTTCCAGTAGTCATGTATGGATTGAACCATAAAGAAGACTAACCACCAAAGAACTGATGCCTTTGAACTATGGTGTTGAAGAAGACTCTTGAGAGCTCCTTGGACTTCAAGGAGATCAAACCAGTCCATCCAAAAGGAAATCAGTCCTGAATATTCATTAGAAGAACTGATGCTGAAGCTCCAATCCTTTGGCCACCTGATGGGAAGAGCTGACTCATTTGAAAAGACCCTGATGCTGGGAAAGATTGAAGGTGGGAGGAGAAGGGGACGACAGAGGATGAGATGGTTGGATGGCATCATTGACTCGATGGATATGAGTTTGAGTAAGCTCTGAGAGTTGGTGATGGACAGGGAAGCTTGGCGTGTTGCAGTCCATGGGGTCGCAAAGAGTTGAACACAACTGAGCAACTGATCAGCAACAACAGGCACCAGACAGCTAGGGACAGTCCTTATGCCCCAGAGGTCTCCCAGAGTATTAGCCAGTCCACAGGGAGCTCACAGAACCTAGCTAACCCCACCCCCCTGCCATATTTAAGCTGCCCCCAGAGCTTCAGATTGTTGTTACACTAATCTGAATGCAACTTCCTGTGTGGCCCTGCCCAACACCTCTCCTTTGGAGCCAGAAGAAAAAGACTTCTGCCTCTCATTTCTCCAAGACTCATTGTGTTGTGTCCTGCTGGCAAAAGAATCTAAATCATGCAACACAATGTCTTTCTTATCCATCTCCATAAGCCATCCGTTTCCCCAGGTAGGGCTTGGTACCAAGCAGAAGATGCTCCTAAATGTTTCTGAGAGAAAAAGACAGAGAAGGAGAGAGGGAGAGGGAGGCAGGGAGAAAAAATGGGATAGAGGAAGAAGGGAGGGAGGGAGGAAAAGAAGGAAGGAAGGAAAAAAGAAAGAAAGAGGATGAGAGGAAAGAAAGGAAGGAAGGAAATAATGCAATTCCAGGAGACACAGAGCCGGTCACAGCAGCCACACGCTTGTGCAGCCATCTCCTCATAGACTGCAACACAAAATCCAGTGTACATTTGCTCCATTTTTGATCAATGGAGTGCTAAAGCCTGGGAGTCCAAATTGGATTTGGTACTCAGTGTCTGGATTCCTGATGGGAAGAAGAATACTGTGATGGTTAAAGGTCAAACACTGGAATCAAAATGCAGCTCGACCACCTGCTAGGTTTGTGCCAAAGGACGAATTACTTGAACTTCCCCGAACCTCGGCTTTCTTTTATGTATAATAGGAGATCATAATCCCTACTTCAAAGGGCTCACGGGAGCATTTTAAATCATGAAAAATGTAAAGCGCTGAGTGTCGGGGACAAATGGCAGCCCTGGGATGTCCTCTGGGGAGCCGTGAAGCTCTTCCAGGAGAGAAGGGAAGCATTCCCTTTCCTGTTTCAGGCTTACATGGGAAGAAGACAGAAGCACTTTTATGGTCTTCGCACCCAGCATGGGCTAGGTATAGTCATAGATTTCCTTTACATCCTCACAAGGATTCATGAGTCGGTTACCGACAATCAGGGATATTAAGTGACTCATTTAAAAAATTACAGAAATATTAAGTGGAGGCATCAGGATTAGTAACCCAGCGTTGTTTACCACTGCATCTTTCTGGGAAGTTTCTAATCATCTCTCACGACCTAAATTTGAGTCTGTCCTCTCTGAGGATACAGGATGACATCCTTGCTTTTCTGGGGATGGGGTGAAAGGCAGAAACAAACATCATATCTGTTGCTCTTACCAGGGTTTTTAGTAATCAGCTTCTCCAAAGATACTCCAAACCAGAGTCTGATCTGATCCCCACCCTGGACCTGTACATCAGTCTCCCTCTCAATTCATTCACTGGCCTCCTGAATTCAGTGCTTCCTGCCCATTCTGTGTAACTGGAAGGATGAATGGCTACTTCTCCACTGAACAATATCCCCCTCCCCAGCCCCGCCCTGGTCAGTCAATTTGGCCACCACCATTTCCTCCCTTGGAATTCCTGAGGGCATTCTCTACCCAGCAGGAGGTGACCAGGGAAAAGGGAAATAGATGGGACTGAAGATTTCCATTATCTTACCTCTCAGGATTGAATCAACATCAGTGTAACCTCCTATCC
This sequence comes from Bos javanicus, assembly GCF_032452875.1. Classification (NCBI taxonomy): domain Eukaryota; kingdom Metazoa; phylum Chordata; class Mammalia; order Artiodactyla; family Bovidae; genus Bos; species Bos javanicus. The sequence goes on from NC_083892.1 coordinate 24,178,480, forward strand.
CTCTTCCCTTGACCCCTACCCTGTGAACTCTCTATTGACTCACCGCACAAGAATTGAGTTAAACCCCTTCTTAATGTGCAGTGAAGAAGCAGGAAGAATAGCCAAAGAATAAGGATGAGTTTGTATGAGACAGAGGGAGCTCCAGCCATGCTTCTGCTAGAACTAGTTTAACCTCTCTGAGCTTTAGTTTCGTCATCTGGAAAATGGGCATGTGAGAGTGCCTACTGCAGAAGTTTGCTGGGAGGATTAAATGAGATAATGTTATTTGCAAGGATTGTGTCACAGTGTCTTAACCAAAATTGGTAGATTTTTCTCATAAAATGAGAAACATAAAGGCAGGCAATGCATGGCACTAACATCATCAAGTTTCCTTTGTTTTCCTGCACTGCCTCCCTTAGCCTGAGTGCCTTTTCCTCTTGATCACAATATAACTGCTGCATCCTGACCACATTCCAGGCAGAGAAACAGGGAGAGAAAAGGCAAAAGGTCAGCTTTCTTAGAAGGACCATTAAGTAGAACTCTAGTCTCATCTCATTGATTGGAACTATATCATATGGTCACCTTTCGCCACAAGATATTGTAGGAAAACTTTCTCTGTGCACATGGCCATTCTGAACGAAATCACAGACCCATTAATAAGGCATAAGGGGAGAATGACTATTAGTATGCAATTGGCAATAACCGCCATAGTAGGAAAGTCACTTTACACAGTTCCTGACACATGATAAATGCTTAATAAGAATTAGCTATTATGATGGTGATAACAATTTATGATCTTTATACAATCCTAGCTCCTCTTGGGACTGGAGCCTGACCCTGAAGCCTCATTTATTCTCTCAATATCCAGGATCTGTCATCCTCCTGAGGTCCTGCCATCCTCACCCGAGGATGAGGGTGTCTGTTTTCACTGTCCCTGTCACTACTTGGATTCAATCTGCTGTGGTTTTTAAGCATGTCCAAGAACACAGCCTCTGGTCACATCATTTGCTGCCATGCACTGCTCCCTTGTTTCATAGGTTGTACCCTGGACCATCCAGTGACTAACTAGGTACATAAGTTCTTCTGGGGAGTTACTAGAAACCTGGATGAGAAACAATGATTCCTTTCAGCATCTCTTGCTTTTGATATGTCAGGAGCCACACGGAAACCAGAAGATGCTCTTACTTTGGACCCGTTCCAGTCTCTGTTTGAGCTACATGCCTCCGTAACTGGGAAAATTGCCTTAAGGAGCATTGTTGAGAGTGGATGCAGAATTCACTGGAGTTTGTGCTCAGCTTCAGACTTCATGGAAGCCAATTTCTCAGCTAGAGCAAAATCTCTATACAAACAGTACCATCCAAAACATCCATATCCAAGTGTTCTTGTATAAATGTGTAAGCATTTCTTTAATGTATAAACTTAGGGGAGAAATTGCATGTTCATTGCACACATACATCTTTATGTTTCCAAATTATTTACCAGAGTTGCTCAAACTGATAGTTGCACTAGCTGTGGATAAGATATTCAGTTTTTCAGAACCCTCACCAACACTTAATATTGTGGTACTTTTTAATGTTTTGCAATTAAAAGGATGTGACACGGTGTCTCTTTGATGTTATACTTTGCATATCCATGTTTGCTGAAGGAGTGAATATCTTTTTTCTTGCTTCTTAACCATTTAAAAACTGTAGCATTTCATAGGCATGAATTTGCCTGCAACGCAGGAGACTCGAGTTTGACCCTTGGGTTGGAAAGTCCCCTGGAGAAGTAAATGGCACCCCACTCCAGTATTCTTGCCTGGAGAATCCCATGGACAGAGGAGCCTGATGGTCTACAGCCTAGTCACAAAAGTATCAGACATGATTTAGAAACTAAACAACAACAAATCTGTATATAACCATGTTATCAATATATAACTGTGGATTTTAAACTATGGAGGAGAAACTTCCATTTATTTATGAGATCCAGGACCTCCATGGGTCCAGTAAAAAGCAAACTTTGTTAAGAAGAGCCCATGGACCTGCACTTGAGTTCTCTGAGCTCAAGATCAAGGTCCAGGGAAGAAGAGGCAGGAGTGAGCCAGGTGGAGAGGGAACAAAGAAGTCAGAATTCCAAACCAGGAGCCATCAGCCCAGCAGGAATCAGCTTAATTTTATTGGATATCAGCCAGAGTCCAAGCAGGGTTTTAGAGACCTAACTGTAGTTGGAATCCAAGGTGGCTTACAGATCAGGTTCCTGACAAAGGAGAAAGTTGGGGAATGGGTGCTAGGTGGGTGGGAGCCAGAGACTTTGCCTGAATTTGTCCGAGTTGGGCAGCATCCTTGTACCACAGAGTCATAGTGCAAAGTAAGGGGCTGTCAGAGCAGAATAATGGTGCTTACTGGGGGAGAGATGGCCTGTCCGAAACAGATCTTATGGGTTGTGTGGATGAGCGGTAACATGAAATGACCAAAATGGCAAGAACATATTGGTTTGAGGAGAAGGGGTACAATGCAGAGACTTCTGTATGCCTATTCAGTATCAATTTCCTCCTCTTCCATTAAAAGTAAATTCCTAGTTTTTTGAAGTGTCCCAGTAACACTATTAGCATTCAAGCTTCTCTTTGCAGCTAGGCTTGGCCAATGAGTTGCTAAGGGAAATCATTGAGTGGAGTTTCTGGGAAGTCCCTTTAAATGGGGCTTACTCAGGAGAAATAGATTTGCCCCGTGCTCTTTCTCTTCTTACTGCTTGATATGTGCCATGAAGGCTGGTGCTCCAGCAGTCATCAAATGACTTTGAGGATTGTGGAATACAAAATAGAAATTTCCTAATTACTCTGGGAAGCATCAAACCAACTCTGAACTACTCATGTCTGGATTTCTTTTATGTAAAAGTATATGCCCCTAATTTGTTTAAAGCACTGTAAATGAGTCTCTGTTAGCAGCAAAAGTAAGTAAGATATTTAGAATCACTGGAATCTCAACACATATCAGTATATACAAAGAAAGAAGATGTTATTGAGAGTCATAGCAGGATGAATACAAGGTTCCATTAATGTGGCATGTGCTCAGTCATGTCCAATTCTTCACAACCCCATGGACCATAGCTGTAGCTGGCCAGGCTCCTCTGTCTGTAGGATTTTTTAGGCAAGAATAGCAGAGTGGGTTGCCATTTCTTCCTCCAGGGATCTTCCTGACCCAGGGATCGAATCTAGGTCTCTTGCATCAAAGTCATCAGAGAAGCCCACAGGATTCCATTAAATATCTGAAAGATACATGAGCAGAGGCTGAAATTGTTATTTGGGCTTTGCATCTTTCAATGTAACACTATAGTGGGTCTGGTCAGTAGTGGTCAAGGATTTCTAAATAGACATTATCAAGAAATTATTCCAACCTTCCAATTCCAATTTAGAAATATTCCAACTTTTTCATTTTGCAGATGTCTGAGTTACAGCTAAAGGATATTATTTGCCCAATGTCAAAAGACATCTGAAAGCCGGGTTTCCAGATTCCTCCAGTATCCATGCTGATACCTCATCCCTTGTGCCTCAGTCTCCCTGCCTCTAAAGTAAGATGATCAGGGGAGTGTCTTTCAAATGCTATAACTTTATTATCCTAAGAAACCAGCCTTCTGAGTATCGAGCAAGTCCTGCATGATATTGGGCACTGTTTCCTCAGACATAACCCTCCCATTGACATAGAAATTCTGGCGTTCCTTCAAGTTCATTAAAATGGGATTTTGGCTGCATTTACCTTGTGTCTGAGCAATAACCAGTTTCGCTCTGGGACCTTTGTTCTCAAGGAATTTCCACATCCTATTGTTGCTTGGATATAATGTGCTACCCCAGAATGTGGTGCAAAGAATTTGCTTATGCTTCAAATGAAAGGGGACTAAAGCATTTGCCCTGAATACCATTGACCTGTGCTCATACCCACCCACCACCCACCCACCCCCCCGCCCCATCCTGGTCAGCATCATTGATGTCCCATGCTGCTCTTCACCCACCCAAATCCTGGGATTATTCAGGTCACCCTGGAATAGGTCCTTTCCATGGCCAGTTTAGGAGTGAAATTCACATGGGGAGGGGGAGCAGGCGATATGCTGGTTAGGACTGTGCTGGATTGGGTGGCACCGAGTGGATAGCTGTGTGGTCTGAGAACTGAGTCCAAAGGGAGAAACAGTCTCCTTGCTGATTTTGAAGTTTCTCATCTTCAGGTTCCCTAATCCTTCAGAGCCTGCTCTATCTGGGTCTCTGGAGGAAGTCAGACATTCAGCCTGGAAGTCAGTCTCCATAGTTCTGGGAGATCTGCTCTCACTCGAAGCTATTTGGAAGAATCAGAGACAAGTTTAAGAGTGAAGGAAGAGGTGTGAGGGGACCCCCATGATCAGCACTGACATCTCTGCTTAGCCGTTGTTGACCATTAGCTGCAAGAAAAGTGGGAGGAAGAAGGAGGGGAGGGAAATGGGACACAACTGGACGGGAGTGTACAATGGACCAGGACTTCAGCCAAACAGATGGAGACCCACGTGGATATCTAGAATCCAGCTTGGGGTGTTGGATTCGAGGCAGAATAGCATTATGGGTGAGTTGGGTCCTGTCCTAGCAAAGATCCCAGCGCAGGTGCCTGGAGCATATGGGTAGGAGACCTAAGTGATTGAGCACGTGCATAGTTCTATGATGATGGAGACCACAGCAAACTGGAGAGCATGTGCAAAATAATCCAACGACCTGTTTGCCAAAGCATCAGTCTGGTCAGATAAAACAGTCACATGCAGGCCCCAAAACTGTGACCTCTGATGAGAGGAGTACTTTGGGAGAAGATGAGAAACTTGCAATTAGGAGAACACCTCCATTCCCAGGCTTTACATGTGGGGTCCCAGATACGGTTTCTGATGGGGATCACTGAATCCAAAGAGCAAGACTGATGTTCATCACCCATTCAGTCATTAATTTATTTAAGACTTATTGATCAGTGTCTCGGTGTCAGACCATGTGCTGGGGACACAGAGGTGGACAAGAAGGGACAATGGATGGAGGAGCAAGACATGCATGCTCAGTTGCTAAGCCATGTCCTACTGTTTGAGCCCCCATGGACTGTAGCCTGCCAGGCTCCTCTGTCCGTGAGATTTCCTATTTTCCTCCATGGGAAATGGACTGGACGGCCATTTCCTTCTCCAAGGGATCTTCCCGACCAAGGGACTGAACCCACATCTCCTGCATTGGCAGGCAGATTCTTTACCACTGAGCCACCTGGGAAGCTCATGGGAGCAGGGACGGTGACTTCATTTGGGCAGGAAGGGAGGCTATTGATTAAGATTGGCTTGGAGACAGGAAGAGCCAGGAAGTACATCTGTAGAGTCCGCCCTGAGGACCTGAGCCAGACAGAAGCAGGAGCCCCTGGTTGGGAATCCTGCTCTGGAGACAAAACCTGCAGAGGACTCTGTAGCCTTGATTAGTCAAGTGAGGGAGGCGGGGCCAATTAAAGTGGCCACTGCAGGAATTTAATAAGCACAGGAACGTTTACAGAGACAGCTCCCTATTGGAGAACATGGCCTCATTTCTGAGATTTGAAATGTTTGATGTTGGACATTTGACTCTGTTCCAAGTTCCCAGCCAGCTCTGCAGAGGGCCTGTATCCCAGGGAGCATCCTTTGAAGGATCCAGGCTGTCAATGGAGTTGTACTAATTAGGTAGACGGGAGGGGCCTCTGATGCCTGTCCTAATCTGTAATTCAGTGTGTCTTTAATTTGCAAAAAAAAAAAAAAAAAAAGAAATTCCTCTGTGTAAAATTAGAGCCAGTTGGTGAGACAGACTATCTCAACTACCACGACGAGCACTTAAAGTACCAGGCAGTGGCTAAATAGCCTATGCTCATGCTGTAGGTAGGTATTATGGGTTTGATCTCCATTCTAGAGATAAGGAAACTGATGTCTCACTGTTTGTAATGTTTCACTGTCGGTGAAAATGACATACTCACTCAATGGTCACGAGCCGGTAAGGGGCAAATTCTGGATTTCCATTACTGCATTTACAGCAGTGATTCTCAACCAAGGTGATTTTGTATCCACGGGGGACATTTGGCAATATCTGGAAACACTTCCAGTTGTCATGACTTAGGGTGGCATCTCGTGAGCGGGGTTGGAGACTCTGCTAAGCACCCTGTAGTGTGGAAGATGGCCCCAACAACCCAGAATCTCCATAGTGCCGAGCCAAGACTTGACAATTCCTGATGACGCCAGAAAAGATGGATGGATGTGGTCGCTTCGGTCATGTCCTACTCTTTGTGACCCCATGGACTGTAGCCCGCCAGGCTCCTCTGTCCATGGGATTTTCCAGGCAAGAATACTGAAGTGGGTTGCCATTTTCTCCTCCAGGGGATCTTCCTGACCCAGGGAACAAACCCAGGTCTCCTGCATTGCAGAAAAAATCTGCTGGCCTGACATCAATTGTGAGATTTGGGGAAACTCACAACTTCTCTGAGCCTCGTTTATCATCTTTAAAACAGAAGATATGAAAAATATGAAAGGTAACATGTGAAACTAACCATGTCTCTCTGTCTCTCTCTGTCTCTGAAGATGGGAGTCTATGAAGCAGGAAACAAGCTCTCACCAGACACCAAATTGGCTGGTGCCTTCGTGTACTTCCCAACATTTCGAACTGTGAGCAAGTCTGTTGTTTAAATCACTCTGTATATGGTATTTTGTTTAGCACCTGAACAGACTGAGACAGAATTGCTGTACAATAGACCGCTGCTTATACTGTATGTTCTTTTCAGTCTTCAGACATTTGGGCCCCTTTCAGTTGTGGCCACTATGGATGTTCTTGTGTGTGTTTCTCAGCACCCATTTCTAGGAAAAGGCTAGGTCCTAGGGTATGTGTGTGATCACTGAGGGCATCCCAACAAGTTTTCTTTAGTGACTGTTGTGAAACAGCACATACCTTCCTGCAGTGTGGGAGGATTCTGATGGTCTCAGGTCTGCCCCAACACGTGCATTTTCTGTCTTCTTTGTTTTAGTCACTCTGTTGAGTGTGAACAGTTGATGTTCTTCTAACTGTATCAGTTCTACCTGACCTGAGACCATTAGAACACTCAGTTTTGTAGATATTCAAAAAAATTTGCAAATAAAAGAATGATTAAATGACTGTGATTTAGGCACCTTGGACTCCTGAAAGAACTATCAACATAAACTTCTAGAGTCCAGCTGCAGAATCACGATTGATGGATGCCCTCTTATTGGGATAATATGGTGATGCATTTATTAATATCTCTTCTGCCCCAATCATTTTTTTTTTACTCCATGGCCTACCATTCTTTAGCAGTCAAACCATGAGACACCAATAGCCTCAGGAAGGATTTTAGAGCATGGAAAAAAAAAAGTGGGCGGGGGTGGGGGGAAGTGATTTGGGAGTATCAGTAGCCAGAGTCCTGGGACTTCTGGAAGACTACAAGATCCAAATAATTTTTTTACCACAAGCTTCCAAGGCTTTCAAGGCTTGGTTTCAGGGCTTCCCTGATAGCTCAGTTGGTAAAAAATTTGCCTGCAACGCAGGAGACCCTGGTTCCATTCCTGGGTCAGGAAGATCTGCTGGAGAAGGGATAGGCTACCCACTTTAGTATTCTTGGGCTTCCCTTGTGACTCAGCTGGTAAAGAATCCATCTGCAATGTGGGAGACCTAGGTTCAATTCCTGGGTTGGGAAGCTCCCCTGGAGAGGGGAAAGGCTACCCACTCTAGTATTCTGGCCTGGAGAATTCAAGACTATACAGTCCATGGGGTCCCAAAGAGTTGGACACGATTGAACAACTTTCACTTTCACTTTTTTAAGAATGGTAGACAATTCCAGGACTAAAGAGAGGGGATAAAGAGGAAAGACTGGGATCCAGCTTGTGGTTGGCAGAATAATAGTCCCCACCTTCCTCCAAAGACATGCATGTCCTAATCTCTGGAACCTGTGACTATGTTACCTTATGTGGCAAAAAGGACTTTGGAAATGTGTTTACATTGAGGATCTTGAGATGGGAAATTATCCTGGATAATCGGGGTGGGCCCAATGCAGTCACAAGAGTCCTAATACTAGGGAGAGAGGAGGGTCAGAGTCAGAGAAGTAGATGTGATCATGGAAGTGGAAAGCAGAGAGGTGTGACTGATGGCTTTGACCCTGGAGGTGGGGGCCAAGAGCTACACAAGAGGGTGACCTCTAGGAGCTAGAGAAGGAAGAAAACAGTCTCCCCTAAACCTTTCAGAAAGAATGCAATTCTGTCGCAGCTTGATTTTAAGCTCAGTGAGAACGACTGTGGATGTCTGCCCTCCAGAAGTACAAGGCAATATTAATACATTTGCATTCTTTTAAGTGAAAGTGTTAGTCGCTCAGCCGTGTCTGACTCTTTGTGACCCCCTGGACTGTAGACTGCCAGGCTCCTCTGTCCATAGAATTTCCCAGCCAAGAATACAGGAGTGGGTAGCCATTCCCTTCTGCAGGGGATCCTCCTGACCCAGGGACCAAACCCAGGTCTCCTACATTGCAGGCAGATTCTTTACCATCTGAACCACGAGTGTGTAGGCCAGCAAATCTGTGCTAATTCGTTGCAGCAGCATTAGGGCACTAGCTCAGGGCTCTAGTAGAGCTTGGGTCCCTGTGGAGAAGATGAACTCAGCATCCTGTGCCTCTCAGCATCCCTCCTCTCAAGGGAGGGTTGGCCAAGGCCAAGGGCCAAGTAGGGCTAAGTCCTCACCATAGCCCCAGTGTCCACTGGCTTAGGCCTCACTGAGAACACTGGTCAGGTCTTCATTCAGTGACTCACTGACCATCTAGCAGGATGTCATCTATTTATTCCATTATCCAATCAACACCCAGTTTGGCTCCGTCTGGACAATCCCCTGTCCCCATCAGAGGGGACTGACATGCTTCAGTTCTGATCATTAAATGGAGGTTGGCCCGGGCACCTGTTGAGGCAGAGACTGAAATGAACCCTCACCCTACTGGTATGTACCCATCATAGGGAGTCTTAGCTCAATATGTCGCTCTTTTTGTAAAAAAGAAAAAAAATTTTTGGAGTATAGTGGCTTTGTGATGTTGTGTTAGTTTCTACTGTACAGCAAAGTGCATCAGCTACATGTATACATATACCCTCTCTTTTTTCATTTTTCTTCCCCTTTAGGTCACCACAGAGCATTGACTTGAGTTCCCTGTGCTATACAGTAGGTTCTCGTTAGTTATCTCTTTATACATCTTATCGATAGCGGGTATATGTCAAGCCCAATCTCCCAATTCATCCCAACCCCCTTCCTTTTCCCTTTGGTTTTTTCCACATTTGTGTCTCTATTTCTGCTTTGTAAATAAGATCATCTATAGGATTTTTTTCAGATTCCACTTTATATGTGTTAATATACAGCACGTGTTTTTCTCTTTCTGACTTACTTCATTCTCTGTGACAGTTTCTAGGTCTATCCACGGCGTTACTCTTGCTGGAAAAAGTGGCGAGCTGTTACCACATAGAGAGTAGCAGGGAAACATGTACACTGCTGCTGCTGCGGCTAAGTCACTCAGTCATGTCTGACTCTTTGTCATCCCCTGGACCGCAGCCGGCCAGGCTCCTCTGTCCATGGGATTCTCCAGGCAGGAATACTGGAGTGGCCCTACTCCAGGGGTTCTTCCTGACCCAGGGATCAAACCCGCATCTCTTATTCCTCCTGCATTGGCAGGGAGGTTCTTTACCATTAGCACCACCGGGGAAGCCCAACATTTACATTACCATATGTAAAATAGATATCCAGTGGGAAATTGCTGTATGACTCAGGAAACTCAAACCAGGGCTCTGTAACAACCTAGAGGGGTGGGAAGGGGTGGGAGGAGGGAGGGAGGTTCAAGAGGGAGGGGACATTATGTATACCCATGGCTGATTCGTGTTGATGTATGGCAGAAACCAGCACAATATTGTAAAGCAATTATCCTCCAATTAAAAATAAATAAAATTTTTAAATGGTGCTGATTCCCAGGGAAGGTTTAAGTAAGGTGGTCTTGCAAAACTTTCTGCTGGCTTCATCCATCACTTCATGTTTCAAGAGAGAAAATCCCACTGGATGTTCTTAAAAATCCAACAATAATACAAACAAACAAACAAACAAAAAAGTGTGAAGTTGAAGTGGTTTCTGGAGTGTGTCTGACTCTGCACCTTCATTGTATGGATGAGGGAACTGGGTCTTCAGGGAGATGTAATTTCTCAACACGGAGTTGGATGGATGAAGACTGGAATCTGGCCACCTCATTTTGGTCTGAGAGGTACCCACCACCCCCCCCCCCACTATACCATGCTGCCCAGAATCATATTTTAAGGTCACACACTTTTTTGTTGTTGTTGTTGCTGTTACCAAACCACAAGCAGTGTAATATGATTATAAATCTCAGAGGCATGGACTGGCATTAGTTTGGAGCTTTGTTATTTCATCTAACTGGTTTTAGCAGGCCCACTGTATTTTAATATGTATTTCACCTTTATTTGATTTCACGGACAATTGGTTTTTTCGCAAAGCAAAACAAAATAAAAAAGTTTTCCCCTGTTCTTCCCAGCTTGCACATTTTCCAGGGAAAGGAAGTCCATTAGACTTTGTGGAAGGCTTATCTGGAGAGCCCATCTTCCCACTTCTGATGATATTAACATGGCATACACCAGGGGTCTTACCAGATGCTCTCAGGGACACAATACCAACAGCGAACACTAAAAATTTGGGCACCATGGGAGTGACCAGTGGTCAGTGCCACCTGGCTTCTGCGGGGCAAAAGAAACCAACCTCTAGGGCTGATAAGATTGTTCCTGATAATATGGAAGAGCTGGAATCAACAGGAGACAAGCTCATTGATAAAAGTAGGAATGAGATGTGAGAAGCAAAGCAAATCAGCATCATCAGTCTCTCCTGTAATGGGAGGTTAGAAATTTACACCTGGGTACCATTCTTAGTTGGAGAAGGCAATGGCAACCCACTCCAGTACTTTGCCTGGAAAATTCCATGGACAGAGGAGCCTGGTAGGCTGCAGCCATGGGGTCGAGAAGAGTCAGACATGACTGAGCTACTTCACTTTCACTTTTCACTTTCATGCTTTGGAGAAGGAAATGGCAACCCACTCCAGTGTTCTTGCCTAGAGAATCCCAGGGACGGGGGAGTCACCAGGCTGCCAGTGGGTTGCTGTCTTTGGGGTCACACAGAGTCGGACACGACTGAAGCGACTTAGCAGCAGCAGCAACCATTCTTAGCATAGCAGAGGGGCATTCCTAACAAGGTAGCTGGGGCTGAAAACACAAAAGGAAAGAGTTTTGTTCTCACCTCTACAGAGTCTAAGCATGAAAATCATAACAATGACAACATCAACTAATATCTATTGCATACTTTGTGTGTGTGTGTGTGTGTGTGTGTGTCTGCACTCACTCAGTCTGGCTCTTTGTGAGCCCCATGTACTATAGCCCCCAGGTTCCTCTGTCCATGGGGATTCTCCAGGTAAGAACCCTGGAGTGGGATGCCTTGCCCTTCTCCAGGGGATCTTCCCAACCCAGGAATCAAGTCCACATCTCTTGTGTCTCTCCCATTGGCAGGTGAATTCTTTACCTCTTTGCCACCTGGTAGGTTCCAAATGCTCTGCGAAGAATTCTCATGCATTATTTTACCTACTCTGTTGCTTAATCACCTTATATAATAAGTGCTATTATCATGTTGATGAAATGGAAAGCGAAGGTTAGAGGGATTAAGACGCAGCCAACGCTACATCCTGTAGATGTTATGATCTTAGGTTGAATTCTAAGCAATGTGGCTCCAAAGCCCACGATTTTGACCATTCTTTCACCCTCCTTTCCACCACTGGGGTAAGTGGATATACCTCTTCTCATTTTAAAGATGAGGAAACTGTTGTTCAGTCGCTCAGTTGTGTCCAACTATTGCTGATCCCATGGACAGCAGCACACCAGCCTTCCCTGTCCTTCATCAGCTCCTGGAGTTTGCTCAAACTCATGTCCATTGAGTCAATGATGAAACTGAGACTCAGGTTATTTAAGTAGGACCCAACTTAGGCAGAAGAAGGCAATGGCACCCCACTCCAGTACTCTTGCCTGGAAAATTCCATGGACGGAGGAGCCTGGTAGGCTGCAGTCCATGGGGTCGCTAAGAGTTGGACATGACTGAGCGACTTCACTTTCACTTCTCACTTTCATGCATTGGAGAAGGAAGTGGCAACCCACTCCAGTGTTCTTGCCTGGAGAATCCCAGGGATGGGGGAGCCTGGTGGGCTGCCGTCTGTGGGGTCGCACAGAGTCGGACACGACTGAAGCAACTTAGCAGTAACTTAGCAATAACAACTTGGGCATGGATTATTATAGAAACTTCTGGGAAAGACATTTCCTTTCTCTACTTGCATCTCTAAGCTGGTTGGTTATGGTGAGCCCCAAGGTGCTGGGCCGTCCCATAGTATCTGAAAACATAGCCATCTCCTGGGAAAGCGGGGCTAGAGGTGTTTTGGAATCAGCAATGCCTGAAGACAATTCTACTCCCATAGCTGACGAAATCTCTCTTTGACTTAATTCAGTGTGAGCTGGCAGACTGCCTGTCTTCTGTGTTCCATTTGGACTCATTGACCTCCTGACTCCAACTTGGTCACCACCCAGGATGCTGACCTGTATGGGCTTCATCACCACTTCTGAGGCCTCTAGCTTCCAGTAGAATTCAGCCAACAGGGCACACTGGCAGGGTATCAGAGGGAGGGGGCAGAGTGAGGCCGGAGTGTTAGTCCCTGGCTCCCTGACTGCTGCATCACTGAGGGTGGGTTGAATAACCTCAACCAAACGTAGCAGATGGCACTGTGCTCACTGCTTCTGTCTCTCCTTCTCTTTCTCTACCCCCTCCCCACTTGGATATGGCAGTAGTTTCTCTCTCTTGCCATTTCAGACCTAGGTATAGTAATGGCCTCCCTGGTAGCTAAGTGGTAAAGAATTTGCCTACCAATGCAGAAGACTCGGGTTTGATCCCTGGGTCAGGAAGATCCTCTGGAGAAGGAAATGGCAACCCACTCCAGTATTCTTGCCTGGGAAATTCAGTGGACAGACGAGCCTGATGGGCTATACAGTCCATGGGGTCGCAAAAGGGTCAGATGTGACTTAGCTACTAAAACAAGAGTAATGGTACTTGCTGTTCCTGGCTTCCCCAGTAGCTCAGCTGGTAAAGAATTCGCCTGCAATGCAGGAGACCTGGTTTGATTTTTGGGTCAGGAAGAGCCACCGAAGAAGGGACAGGCTACCCACTCCAGTATTCTTGGGCTTCACTGGTGGCTCAGCTGGTAAGGAATCTGCCTGCAATCCAGGATACCTGGGTTCAATCCCTGGGTTGGGAAGATAACCTGGATAAGGGAAAGGCTACCCACTCCAGTATTCTGCCTTGGAGAACTCCATGGACTGTATAGTTCATGGGGTCACAAAGAGTCAGACACAACTGAGCAACTTTCATTTTGTTGATATTATTCCCTGGGTGCTCTCCTATTACTTGTGGTTTTCCTTACAGTTGCTCTGCACTTTTGTAAATAGTCCCTTTATTCAACTCTACCTCTGTGACCCAAATTGAATGTTAATCTGCTTCCAGCTGAGACTCTGACCGATACAGATGGTTTTCTGTCACTTACAACAAATAATCGCAATTATTACAGGAAAATAAAATATTTCCAATACCTGCTTTGTGGCAAGCCTTGTGTTAAGTCCATCACTTACTTTATCCCATTCACTTCTCATAATAACCTCCTTGTCACATAGGTCTTTGTTGAATGACTCGGTTTATCAGTCAAACTCAATGTTTTTCATGCCTGTCAACACTGAATTAACTGTTGATCTCTTTTGCATAGGCAAGTCCTTCTACATGCATGCTCCTATCTCTACTTCACATTGCCTTTCCTGATGCATTCCTAATTGTTCCTTAAGACAATGCTCAATGACACCTCCTCCTTGAAGCCCTCCTCACTGTGCTACTCCCCTAAGTGGAGTATGCCTTCCCCTCTCAGTTGAATCACCTTGGCCTCCTTCGATCAGAGAGCTTAATGAATTGTACAGCAACTTCTGGTGAAAAAGTCTTTCTCTACACAAAGACGAGAGCAAACCAAGGGGAGGGAATGCCCTGGACTTTCTCTTTATTCCTATTGCTTAGAAAAATCCCTGGCAGGGAACAGCTACTTGTGGCATACACTTGGAGGGAGGGGAGATTCAAGTTACTGATAGGCGCCCAAAGATAGTACTAAATTAAGGTATCATTTATGCAAAGTGAAAAAAAAAAGTGAAAGTGTTAGACACTCACTCCAGTCTGACTCTTTGTGACCCTGTTGATTGTAGTCTGCCATACTCCTCTGTCCATAGAATTCTCCAGTCAAGAATACTGGCCTGGATAGCCAGGGGATCTTCCCAACCTAGGAATCAAATCCTGGTCTCCTGCATTGCAGGCAGATTCTTTACCATCTGAGCCACCAGTGAAGCCCCTTTGGGCAAAGGAGGTTGACTAAATTTCTGGAAACAAAAACTTATTTGTTGAGAGTGTAGCCCATTTCTACCACCTCAGTTGAATTTAATTTCCCGAGTGCAATTCTACATTAAGACATTATTCTTGGGACTTCCCCAGTGGTTCAGTGGTTAGGAATCTGCCTTCCATTGCAGGAAACGCAAGTTTAATCCCTGATGGGGGAACTAGGATCTCATATGCCATGCGGCAACTAAGCCCGGGCACTGAAGCTATTGAGTGTGAGCACTCTAGAGCCCACATGCCACAGCTAGAGAGATGCCCATATGCCACAACCAGGACCTGATGCCGTCAAATAAATAAATAAACATTTTTTTAAAGACATTATTCCTATAGACTCTGACTGGCTTGGCTTAAGAGAACATTTTCTTCGACATCAGCACAAAGATCCTGGCCATCCATGGGGCTTTGAGGTACCCAAGACCCCTCATCAGAGATTCCCCATCCTGGCCCAGCAACACTGATCCTACCCCACCCTTTGGGCCAATCAGAAGAGGTGGCCTCTCAGTACCCTTCCTCCGTTAGCCTTGTCCCATGTGGAAGCCACGGCATTCTCTTCACCCCCACCAAGTACCAAGCCATTGATTGCGACACTCAATTTCAAACCAGCAGAGGACCTGGCAGGCCTTTGATCAATATTTTCCACAACAGACCACTTCCCTATGATAAATGCACTAGTTGAGAAAAAGAACAGATTAACCTTTCAGCATGCGTAGCAGGCAGCAACTTAGGAAAAAGATGGCTCAATTCTGTTGGGAAAAAAAGGATGGGCGTGTTGCCTGAGCTCCCCATGATCATATTTCAGCTGCAGAGACCATGAATGAGAGGAAAGTTTATTCCTAGAGAGTCTCGGAGCTCTCTGCCACTAATGCAGACCAGCCTGTGCACCTTCTGCACTACTGCTTACCTGTGTGTGACTCACCGGAAGGTAACAGAGAGAGGGAAGGATATATATATATACACACACAATCAGGGTAGCTGATGGATGAGGGGATGAGGACTGGGAGGAGGGGTGATGTAGCATGTGGGTGCAGAGGGAAGAGGAAAGTCCCCAAGAAGTCTCACCATCCCATAAATCCTTCATGCTGACAAACAACGCAGGAACAAGGTAATTCAGCACAGTGATGGAACCAGTTGCATCAGAGATCTTACAGCCCCACAGACAGCGGGAGGGGCACGTGGAGAACAACAGACAAGATGCTCACTGATGAACAGGTCATACCAGGATCCCAGGGAGACAGGGTGGAGCTGAGCACTCCTGGGACACCCAGCTGTGACACTTGGAAATCACAGTAGATGCATACATTTCTTCATTCATGTACAAATATATCATTTGGTGATAAATAGGTGTGAGGCAGTGTTAGCAAGATTTAGACTCTGTTTCCAAGTTTCTTAAATAATAATACTTGCTGTGATGAATGACAATGATTCAGCATCCCATATAGGCTATTAGACACGAAGGTAAGGCAGCCTCCTCCATTAGCTGATGGACCAGAAAGGAACTGGTCACAAGTGAATACGTCTTAGAGTTTAAGGTGGAATCTCAATGAAATTAAGATAGTATAGAGTCAGATGCCTAAGCACTGTCTTAAACCACAAACACCTGTCCCATGACAGCCCCGATTGAGTTATCAAATCAAAGGGTAAAGAAAAATGGGAGATCCAACCATTATTTCAATATAAATTAGACATGAACCCAAAAGGCCAGAGCGGACCATGTTGATAAACCAGCTGGAGCCTGTGGTTTGAGCCTGCCGTCTTTAAGATACTCCCTTTCTCTCCCATCCTAAGCCCAAAAGAGGCTACCAGCTGGCCATCCACATTAGACAATAGTCTGAAGGGGCAAGGGTATACCTATGCAGGAAAACAGAGACATCTAGGCTGAACTTCTCCCTTTGCTGCTGCTGCTAAGTCACTTCAGTCCTGTCTGACTCTGTGACCCCATAGACGGCAGCCACTAGGCTCCCCCATCCCTGGGATTCTCCAGGCAAGAACACTGGAGTGGGTTGCCATTTCCTTCTCCAATGCATGAAAGTGAAAAGTGAAAGTGAAGTCACTCAGTCGTGTCCAACTCTTCAAGACCCCATGGACTGCAGCCCACCAGGCTGCTCCATCCATGGGATCTTCCAGGCAAGAGTACTGGAGTGGGGTGCCATTGCCTTCTCTGAACTTCTCCCTTTAGAACTACATTTTAGCCTTACATTCTGTGAGAAGTAGAATGCAGAAACACTTGTCAGATATTTGCATTGATTACCTTTTCTCTCCCAGTGGCCAACCCACTGAGAAACATGGCCCAGCTACTGTCCTACCCTAGAACCTGATCCTATCAGAATTTTCTCCTTTTAAGAGATGAGCTCAGCAGTGGCCGCAGGACTGGAAAAGGTCAGTTTTCATTTCAATTCCAAAGAAAGGCAGTGCCAAATAATGCTCAAACTACCACACAACTGCACTCATCTCACATGCTAGTAAAGTAATGCTCAAAATTCTCCAAGCCAGGCTTCAGCAATACGTGAACCGTGAACTTCCAGATGTTCAAGCTGGTTTTACAAAAGGCAGAGGAACCAGAGATCAAATTGCCAACATCCGCTGGATCTTCGAAAAAGCAAGAGAGTTCCAGAAAAACATCTATTTCTGCTTTATTGACTGTGCCAAAGCCTTTGACTGTGTGGATCACAATAAACTGGAAAATTCTGAAAGAGATGGGAATACCAGACCACCTGACCTGTCTCTTGAGAAACCTGTATGAAGGTCAGGAAGCAACAGTTAGAACTGGACATGGAACAACAGACTGGTTCCAAATAGGAAAAGGAGTACGTCAAGGCTGTATATTGTCACCCTGCTTATTTAACTTCTATGCAGAGTACATCATGAGAAACGCTGGGCTAGAAGAAGCACAAGCTGGAATCAAGATTGCCGGGAGAAATATCAATAACCTCAGATATGCAGATGACAACACCCTTATGGCAGAAAGTGAGGAGGAACTAAAAAGCCTCTTGATGAAAGTGAAAGAGGAGAGTGAAAAAGTTCGATTAAAGCTCAATATTCAGAAAATGAAGATCATGGCATCCTGTCACTTCATGGGAAATAGATGGGGAAACACTGGAAACAGTGTCAGACTTTATTTCTTGGGGCTTCAAAATCACTGCAGATGGTGACTGCAGCCATGAAATTAAGACGCTTACTCCTTGAAAGGAAAGTTATGAACAACCTAGATAGCATATTCAAAAGCAGAGACATTACTTTGCCAACAAAGGTCCATCTAGTCAATGCTATTGTTTTTCAGTGGTCATGTATGGATGTGAGAGTTGGACTGTGAAAAAAGCTGAGTGCCGAAGAATTGATGCTTTTGAACTGTGGTGTTGGGGAAGACTCTTGAGAATCCCTTGGACTGCAAGGAAATCCAACCAGTCCATCCTAAAGGAAATCAGTCCTGGGTGTTCATTGGAAGGACTGATGTTGAAGCTGAAACTCCAATACTTTGGCCACTTCATGTGAAGAGTTGACTCATTGGAAAAGACTCTGATGCTGGGAGGGATTGGGGGCAGGAGGAGAAGGGGACGACAGAGGATGAGATGGCTGCATGGCATCATCAACTCGATGGACATGAGTTTGAGTGAACTCCAGGAGTTGGTGATGGACAGGGAGGCCTGGCGTGCTGCGATTCATGGGGTCATAAAGAATCGGACACGACTGAGCGACTGAAGTGAAGATATGGGCAGGACTTTGTGAATAGTAAACTCAAATGCAAAGCCAAAGAGAGCACAGTATAAGAAAGACTGCCCGATGGAATATCACTTAGCCATAAAAAGGTACAAAACTGAGTCAGTTGTAGTGATGTGGATAAAACTAGAGCTTGTCATACAGAGTGAAGTAAGTCAGAAAGAGCAAAACAAATGTGGTATTTACACATATATATGGAATTGGTGAACCTCTTTGCAGGGCAGGAATAGAGATGCAGAAGTAGGGCACAGAGCTGTGTACACAGTGGGGGAAGGAGAGAGTGGGACAAATTGGGAGATTAGGATTGACCCATATACACTATCATGTGTGAAACAGATAGCTAGGAGGAAGCTGCTGTATAGCACAAGGAGCTCAGGCTGGTGCTCTGTGCTGACTGGAGAGGTAGACTGGGGGGAAGGGAGGAAGACTTAAGAGGGAGGGGATATATGTATACATGTAACTGCTATAACGTATAGCAAAAACTAACACAACATTGTAAAAGCCATTATGCATGTGTGCTAAGTCGCTTCAGTCGTGTCCAACTCTTGTGGCCCTATGGACTGCAGCACACCAGGCTCTCTGTCCATGGGGATTCTCCAGGCAAGAATACTGAAGTAGGTTGACATGCCCTCCTCCAGGGGATCTTCTTGACCCAGGGATCGAACCCACATCTCTTATGGCTACCTGCATTGACAGGCAGGTTCTTTGCTACTAGCGCCACCTGGGAGTAATTATATTTCAATTTTTAAAAAAGAGGTTGATTGTATTAATCTTCTATTGCTATAACAAATTACTATCTTGTGTGTGTGTGTTCAGTTGTTTCATTCATGACCGACTGTTTTTGATCCTACGGACTATAGCCCACCAGGCTCCTCTGTCCATGGGATTCTCCAGGCAAGAATAATGGAGTGGGTAGCCATTCCCTCCTCCAGGGGATCTTCCCAACCCGGGGATTGAATTCACGTCTGTTTGTGTCTCCTGATTGTAGGTGGAACCCCTATCCACTGAGCCACCTGGGAAGCCCAATATCTTCAGTTCAGTTCAGTTCAGTCACTCAGTCGTGTCCGACTCTTTGCGACCCCATGAATCGCAGCGTGCCGGGCCTCCCTGTCCATCACCAACTCCTGGAATTCACTCAAACTCTTGTCCATCAAGTTGGTGATGCCATCCAGCCATCTCATCCTCTGTCATCCCCTTCTCCTCCTGCCCCCAATCCCTCCCAGCATCAGAGTCTTTTCCAATGAGTCAACTCTTCGCATGAAGTGGCCAAAGTATTGGAGTTTCAGCTTCAGCATCAGTCCTTCCAATGAACACCCAGGACTGATCTCCTTCAGAATGGACTGGTTGGATCTCCTTGCAGTCCAAGGGGCTCTCAAGAGTCTTCTCCAACACCACAGTTCAAAAGCATCAATTCTTCAGTGCTCAGCTTTCTTCACAGTCCAACTCTCACATCCATACATGACCACTGAAAAACCATAGCCTTGACTAGATGGACCTTTGTTGGCAAAGTAATGTCTGCCTTTTAAACCCGGGGGTTGAACTCAAGTCTGTCTGTGTCTCCGGCATTGTAGGCAGAATCCCTATCCACTGAGACACCTGGGAAGCCCAATATCTTAATGGCCATCAATTTATAGATTCCAGTTCTGAAAGGCAAAAGTCTGACACAGCCTTGCCAGGATAAAATCATGGTGTCAGCAGGACTGTGTTCCTTCTGGAAGCTCCAGGGGAGAACCTGTTTCCTTGCCTTTTCCAGATTCTAGAGGATGCCTTCATTCCTTGGCTTGTGGCTCCCTCCTCCATCTTCAAAGTCAGGGACTTCAGGCTGAATCCTTTTCATGTTGCCATCTCTTTGGATCTGTTAGACAGCAGATATATTGAATAATATCCTCCAGATCAAGAAGAATCTTCAAGACCAAAAAAACAAAGTTGTTATTCAGTCACTAAGTCGTCTCTAACTCTGTGACCCCATGATATGCAGCACACCAGACTTCCCTGTCCTTCATTATCTCCCAGAGTTTGCTCAAACTCATGTCCATTTGGTTGCTGATGCCATCCAACCATCTCATCCTCTGTCATCCCCTTCGCCTCTTGCCCTCAATCTTTCCCAGCATCAGGGTCTTTTCCAATGAGTCAGCTTTTCACATCAGGTGGCCAAAGTATTGGAGCTTTAGCAACATACAAAGTGGAGACAGCAACCAACCCCATAGAGAGGGAATAAGATTTAAGTGAGACAAAAATATATATGAATAATTAAGAATCCCAGAGCAAACCAGTCCCTGAGGAGCATTCTCTCCATTATCATGCCAGTTTTAAGTTCTCTGCACATCACTACATTTTCCGGCCACTGTTTTTCATAAGATGCTGGAAGCAAAATAATCACTTCTGTCTTTAGTTCCAGAACATTCATTGCCTTGTCCTCCATGCAATTTTCGAAATCACAAGCTAATTAAATACTCCAGCAAAGGGCTAAAAGTGGATGAAACATTGATGTGGGCATCTATCGATTGGTGCATTTCCTTGACTCTCGGTGCAATGTATCAATAACATTAAATAATCTCTTAATAAAATTTCCTCCTCGAGTTACCACTCCCCTCCTTGTTCACTCTTTCTGAAAATGCGATTGTGGGGGAAAATAAACACTCTTTCTAAACGGCTATCAATAAATGCCAGATAGGATGAGAAGGACAGAGTAAAGGAGAGACCTCTGCTGCTCACTGTTTTGTGGCTGTTTGATTGTATTACAGTCAAAATGCATTCAGACAAACTAACCTAGACAGCACTAATTTAGGATGCGAGCATGTCTCTGGGTTATACTTTTTGTGTTTTATTTTGGACAGGACCTGCCTGTTTGGTTCAGCAGGAATTCAAAAACATTTACTTAATGCCTAATTGCAACAGCTAACATTTATTGAAACAGTGACTCCATTTCGGGCTCTGTGCTAAGCCACGTTGGCACCCACGGCCTTATGCATGCCTTCCAACAATCCAAGGAAATAGGTCCCAGCATTATGTTATATTTTAATGAAGATACTGAGACTTGGAGGAATGAAGAAACATGTTTGTGGTGACACAGAGAGTAATTGTTAGCAGCAGGATTTAATCCAGGTCTGTGTGATTCTGGAACTTGAGTTTTTTTTTTTTTTTTTTTGAAATTTGATTTTTTTAATTTTTTTTTTTTTTTTACTATGTGGAATCTTCATTGTGGCACTGGGGGTTTTCTTTCTACAATGTGGATCTTTTGTTAGGGTTCACGGACTCTCTAATTGTGGTGTGTGGGCTCAGCAGTTGCAGTCCATAGCGTCTCTAGCTGTGTCTCATGGGCTCCAGAGAGTGCAAGCTCAGTAGATAAGGTGGGAAGGCTAGTAGCTCCATGGAATATGGGATCTTACTTCCTTGACCAGGGGTTGAATCTGCACCCCCTTCATTGTAACGCAGATTCTTAACCACTGGACTACCAGGGAAGTCACTGGAGTTGCATTTCTGACATCTCTACAATGCTGCCTGCTTCATGACAGACCATATGCTGAGAGTCTAAGATGTAATCATCAGTAGTAGTAGGTTCTTGCCCCAGAAAAAGCTGAAACCATAATGGATTGTCATCCATACTTGCACTACAAAATATGTATTTAGTGAATGAGTTACATGGTCAGAAGTTTTAAAACTGCAAAAGGATAGACAGTGAAGAATGAGATTCCCCTTCATTCTTGCTCCAGAGTTCCTAGTTATTTAGTTTCCATTAGATGATAACAATTAAACTACTTTCCTGTTCCTTCTAAAATAATGAACACTTTCAAAGCACATGGAACATGTAAACAAGATCCAAAGGAAATGTATATTGTCCTGTCTTCACCGTGCTTTATTGATGCTGAGCTGAGAAAGGCTAAGTTGAAAGACAGCAGCTGAACTATGTATCTAGGCTAGAAGAGCACAGGGAAAGCATCAAGCCCAAGCCAAAGGGAAGAGAAGGTGAGGCCTACTGGTCAGGTGGGACAGACTGCTTCTACAAGCGATTGTTTTCTGTTTCTCATATAACGTGTGGATAAGGGTCTGCTCCACAGAGCCATTCTGGGACTCAGACCTCTTCCATCTTGTAGATCTTCCTTTCTCAAGGCACTTGGGATCCTCCTGCTTCTGTAGCAAGCCAATTCTCCAGGGAGTGTGGATGATGGCAATGAAAGGATTTAACGGGCCAGTAAGAGCAGGGGGTGCATCACTTACACCCACATTTTCTGAAACATGTTTTTGTCTCATGGCCCTAAGTAACTGTAAAGAAGTCTGGGTACTGGAATCTAGCTGTGCACCCAGAAGAAAAAGGAAAACAGGGTCAACACAGAACTATCTCTGCTAATGCATGGATCCTGCTTGGGGCCAAATCCTGTGACTGCAAATAGAAATTCTGAATAGAGATATCCATGGAGCTTTGTCTTCCCCCCACCTTGTGGATTAGCTGGTAAAGAATCTGCCTGTAGTGAGGGAGACCTGGGTTCGATCCCTGGGTTGGGAAGATCCCCTGGAGAAGGGAAAGGCTACTCACTCCAGTATTCTGGCCTGGAGAATTCCATGGACTGTACAGCCCATGGCGTTTCAAAGAGTCAGACTGAGAGACTTTCAGTTAATCAAAGAAGCAACACAAGACACCAGTTGAACAGAAGTCAAGAGCTAGACTCTGGGACTTCCCTCCCTGGTGGTCCAGGGGTTAAGAACTCGCCTTCCAATGCAGTGGACAAAGGTTTGATCCCCGGTTGGGGAACTAAGATCCCACATGCATCAGGGCAACTAAGTCTGTCCGCTGCAACTAGAGAAGCCCATGAGCCTCAACTACCAAGCCCACACTGCCCAACTACTGCAACTACTGAGCCTGTGTGCCCTAGAGCCCATGAAAGTGAAAGTCACACAATCGTATCGGACCCTTTGCAACCCCGTGGACTGTAGCCTGCCAGGCTCCTCTGTCCATGGAACTCTCCAGGCAAGAATACTGGAGTGGGTAGCTGTTCCTTTCTCCAGGAGATCTTCCTGACCCAGGGATCGAACCCAGGTCTCCTGCATTGTGGGCAGATTTTTTACCATCTGAGCCACCAGGGAAGCCCAAGAATACTGGAGTGGGTAACCTATCTCTTCTCCAGTGCATCTTCCTGACTCAGGAATTGGACCAGGGTCTCCTGCATTACAGGTGGATTCTTTACCAGCTGAGCTACCAGGGAAATACATGCTCCCCAACAAAAGAAAGCCCATGCGCAGCAGTGAAGATCCAGTGCAGGTAAAAAAAAAAAAAAAAAAAAAGTCTTAATTAAAAAAAAAAGAGCTAAACCCTGCACAGGAAATGAGATTGAGAGATTTCGACAAGCATGACCCAAGGAATCCTCCTCTCTGCTCCAGGAAAACCCTTACTTCACTGCTATTTCTTTGAGCCCAGAATGCCACAAAGATGGACATTTCTTACATGGATGGACACAGCCCCTCAATGACTGGATTAGGGACACACAAGAAATCAAACTGTCTACAACAATTAAGGAAGTTTTTGTGTACTTAAAATAAGGTAAACTGGAGCCTATTATACAGAGTGAAGTAAGCCAGAAAGAAAAAACACCAGTACAGTATACTAATGCATATATATGGAATTTAGAAAGATGGTAACAATAACCCTGTATACGAGACAGCAAAAGAGACACTGATGTATAGAATAGTCTTTTGGACTCTGTGGGAGAGGGAGAGGGTGGGATGATTTGGGAGAATGGCACTGAAATATGTATAATATCATATATGAAACGAGTTGCCAGTCCAGGTTCTATGCATGATACTGGATGCTTGGGGCTGGTGCACTGGGACGACCCAGAGGGATAGTATGGGGAAGGAGGAGGGAGGAGGGTTCAGGATGGGGAACACATGTATACCTGTGGCAGATTCATTTTGATATTTAGCAAAACCAATACAATATTGTAAAGTTTAAAAATAAAATTTTAAAAAAATAAAATAAGGTAATGCCATAGAGTAGATAGGAAGTGGTGGTGATGTACACCCATATAAACTGGGTATATATACATTATATATAATATGCATATTATGTATAATCTACTCTGATTGAATTATTTAAACATCCAGAAGGTCTAAGAGGGTAATACTGAATGGAGCACATGACTTGGGCTCTGAAGACAGACAAGGATGTATTCTCCTCTTGGTTTCTCTGCCTCCTAGCTGTGCTACCTTGGGTAAGTTTCTCAACTTCCCTGTGTGTTAATCATCGATAGAACAGCTTAACAGCCTCCTGTGAACCAATTCTATAGGTGGGTCACTATTTCCATTCTTGACTGCATACAGTCTACTCTCAACACAGTAGCTGCAGGGATATTATTAAAAGTGAATCTATCCACATTTTTCTTCCAGGCTATCACCTTGCTCAAGACTCTGATGTTTATGCATTACTGGTGCACAATGATACAAGCCCTTTGGAGAATGTTTTAGTAATCTCTTAGGAATTAAACCTACACCTACCTTCAGTTCAGTCACTCAGTCATGTCTGACTCTTTGTGACCCCATGAATCGAAGCACGCCAGGCCTCCCTGTCCATCACCAACTCCCGGAGTTCACTCAGACTCACGTCCATCGAGTCAGTGATGCCATCCAGCCATCTCATCCTCTTTCATCCCCTTCTCCTCCTGCCCCCAATCCCTCCCAGCATCACAGTCTTTTCCAATGAATCAACACTTCGCATGAGGTGGCCAAAGTACTGGAGTTTCAGCTTTAGCATCATTACTTCCAAAGAAATCCCAGGGCTGATCTCCTTCAGAATGGACTGGTTGGATCTCCTTGCAGTCCAAGGGGCTCTCGAGAGTCTTCTCCAACACCACAGTTCAAAAACATCAATTCTTCGGCACTCAGCCTTCTTCACAGTCCAACTCTCACATCCATACATGACCACAGGAAAAACCATAGCCTTGACTAGACGGACTTTTGTTGGCAAAGTAATGTCTCTGCTTTTGAATATGCTATCTAGGTTGGTCATAACTTTCCTTCCAAGGAGTAAGCGTCTTTTAATTTCATGGCTACAGTCACCATCTGCAGTGATTTTGGAGCCCCAAAAAATAAAGTCTGACACCTACCTTACAGCTTAGCAATTCCACTCCTAGGTGCTTACCCAAAATAAATGAAAACACATGTTCATTAAAAGACCTGTCCATGGGACTTCCATGGTGGTCCAATGGTTAAGAATTCACCTTGACACTGCCGGGGACATGGCTTCAATCCCTGGTTGGAGAACTAAGACCCCACATGCCACAGAGCAATTAAGCCCCTGCACTGCAACTGTCAAGCCCATGAGCACTGGAGTACACGTGCCACAACTAGAGAACCCATGTGCCACAACTACTGAGCCTGTGTGCTCCAGAGCCCACGCACCACAACTGGAGAGCCTGTGTACTGCAACCACTGAGCCTGCGTGCCACAACTAGAGTGTCCATGTGCCACAATGAAGGATCCCGCAAAATGCAATTAAGACCCAACACAGCCTAAAAGATAGAGTTTTTAAAAAGACCTAGCCATGAATGTTCATACCAGAGTAATTCATGATATCCCAACAGTAGAAACAACCAAAATATCAACAGATGAATAGAAAAATAAATTATGCTACCTTCATTTAATTAAATACTCCTTAGCAATAAAAAGAACAAAGCAGTGATAGATAAATCTTAAAAAAGAAAAAAGTTACACTGAATACAAGAATCCAGGTCCAGAAGACTACATACTATAATATTCCATTTATCTGAAGATCTGCAACATGAAAACTAATGTATGGCAACAAAAATCCCATCAGTGGTTGCCAGGAGTGGAGGGGGGATCGACTGTAACATGGCAGGAGGGAGTTTTGGGGATGATGGATATATTCTGTAGCTTGATTTGAGAAGTAGTTAAGGATGTGTTGGTATTTGTCAAAACTCATTGGACTGTGTACTTAAAATGGGAGCTTTTGATTGTTTGCAAATTATAATTCAATAAAGTGATTTAAAATATTTTTTAAAATCCCTTCACATGGTTTTCTATCTCATTCAGAATAAGTTCCAAAGTGCTTACTACAGCTCCAAGGCTCAGAATCCCACTCCTGTTGTACCCAGGCACACTGGCCTCCCTGTTGGCCCTCTCCCACCTCAATCCTTTCGCATTTTCCTCGAGATGGACGGCTCATTTCCTAGATGTTTTCATGGTTCCTATCCTCACTTCATCCAGGCCTCTGCTCAAAGGTCACCTCCTCAGCAAGTCCTTCCTGAAAAAAACTAAGGGCAGAAGCATGGAGAGTGATTTGTGTGTATAAGGGGGGTTGGGGGATGGTGTACCCAACGAAAATGTCTCTGAGAAGGTGATTCTGAGTCTGCATTTAATAAAAGAGTGAGTCATGCAGTGATCTGGGTGAAATCATTCCAAGCAGAAGGAGTAGCAAGTGCAGAGGCCCTGAGGTCAGCACTTGCCTGAGGTGTTCACTAACAGTGATGAGGTCAGCATAGCTGAAATAAAATAAGATGCGCCCACACTTTGGCCCCTGCTAATATTCCCTGTCACTACCACATCAGTTTCCTTTGCATTGTAATATCTTTAGCAATTTGAAATCACATAGCTACTTAACTGTGTTCATTGTTTATTTTTTCCACAAGCCTGTGAGCTCCATGAAAGAAACACTGTATGTGTTCTATTTGACAGGATATATCTACACTGGATCACTGTCGGGCACATGGTAAATGTCTACTCTAGTGAATGGTGAAAGTTAGAGTTGTTTAATGAAGGCAGGAGAGGTGGAGGCGAGCCAAGGTGCATCAAGGTGGCTTTGAGTAAGCAACTTGTACCTTTAAGGTTCCAGATAAGAATGCTGACATATGGTGGAGGTAGGGCTGCGTTGAGATTCTGTCCACAATGGGGGTAGCACACAAGGAACCTCCTGGATTGAGTCAGATGGCTTGGCTAGATGGCAAATAAAGTTCCTTGCCATCCATCCCAGAGGCGTGGTTTCTGTGGACTCAGCAGATTCCACCAATGACTTATCTTATTTGGTTACATTGAGATGTCTGAGATGTTTAAAGTAATGTACTGATCCCTGGTGGCTCAGCAGTAAAGAGTCTGCTTGCAATGCAGAAGACCCAGCTTTGATCCCTGGGCTGGAAAGATCCCCTGGAGAAGGGAAGGGCAACCCACTCCAGTATTCTTGCCTAGGAAATCCCATGGAACCCAGTGGGCTACAGTCCATGGGGTCACAAAGAGTCGGACACAACTGAACTACTAACGCTTTCACTTTTCACTCACCGATCCTTGCCGTGTTTCACAAGGAGACAAATACACCATCCTACTCTGACACCTCTAGAACTCGTCTTAGTTCTAGACTTTCCTTACCTGAAGAATTATTTTTCCTGATGGCCAAAAAGTTACAATGTTAAAATAAAACACACACAGATGTAGACAGACAGACACACATACATACAAGTCACCCATGTAAAAGATAACTCACCACATAAAAGATAACCACTGTTGACATCCTGTCCTACTCCATTCTATTCTGAAAGTGCATCCTTTCTTAAACACTACAAACATCCCACTAGAAATGCTATTTTGTAACAAGTTTAAATACTGCAACTTACCTTAATGACTTCTCGCATCACTGAAGAGTCTAAACTTGAACTGCGACACTGCTTCACGGGGGTGCTGTTAGTTCATTAAACTATGCCCTGGTCTTGAGCAGTTAGGTTCATGGTTGTTTTTGCATTTATACACAGTCACAAGGGAAATCTCTGTGCATATCTTTTCCTCACTCTCTGGGAATTTTTCTGGGAGGTTATTATGAGAATGGAGGAGGGAACACACATATTTTGGGTGTTCTAGCTGTACTGTGCAGTTATTATCCAGCAACGTTGGCGTCCCCTTTCACCAAGAGTACCTACATTTCTCTTTCTCCCAGACTTTCCCCTAATGTGTTACCCTTTTATTTTTAATTACTTATACCAGAAGCAGCCACTGAAAAATTCATCCTTTGCTTGCTAACCAGCCATTGTAATTTTTATCAGCGTGATTCATGGATGAGAACATAGATTAGAAGAATTAAAGACAAAATAGCTAAAGCTCGCACTCCACTTCTCTGCATCCTAAGGGCAATCACCCATGGTTGCTGTTTTACATGGTCGAGGCTTTTATTTCTTCTGGCGATTACCTTTATAACGTGGTATTATGTATATATGTATAGGCGGGCATTTATTAATCTGTCATACTTAGAAAATGCTTATTGTGTCCTAGATACTAAATGTAATAATTTAGCTCACTTACACTACACCATTCCCTTCGCCTCCCCTGCGCCCTATGTCTCATCACTATATTATTTCTGCTGCTCTTTTTAAATATAATTTTATTTCTCTCTTTACTGATTGATTTTTGGCTGTCCTGCGTCTTTGCTGCTGTGCGGGCTTTTCTCTAGTTGCAGAGAGCCCAGGCTACTCTCTAGCTGTGGTGTGTGGGCTTCTTGTTGCAGTGGCTTCTCTTGTTCCGGCTCCCAGGTTCGAGAGCACAAGCTCAGTAGTTACGCTGATTGGGTTTTGTTGCTCTGTGGCATGTGGGAGCCTCCCATATCAGAGATTGAACCTGTATCTCCTGCATTGGCAGGTGGATTATTAACCCCTGAGCCACTGGGGAAGCCCTATTCCTGTGGTTCTAGTGGCTACTTTTTTTGAGCCTTTTGTTGTGAAATTCCAAATAACAGAAAAGCTGTAAAAATTTTAAAAAGAATCTTTGTATACCCTTCACTCAGATGCCACAAGTAACATTCCACCTCTAAATATATATATCATAACATGTTGATAAGGATTTATACCCCTTTTATCTGATATTAGTTTTTGAACTGTTTGAAAGAAAATTACAAAAATGATATCTGTTACTTTTGCTTTGGTTTGTGCCCCCTCACTCCCGTTGATATGTTGAAATCCACAAGCGGGGCTTTTGGGTGGGGATTAGTTCATGAGGGTGGCATGCTAAGTGCTAAGTCGCTTCAGTCGTGTCTGATTCTATGATTCTATGGACGGTAGTCCGCCAGGCTCCTCTGTCCATGGGATTCACCAGGCAAGAATACTGGAGTGGGTTGCCATGCCCTCCTCCAGGGGATCTTCCCAGGGATCATACCCAGGTCTCTGATGTCTCTTGCATTGGCAGGCAGGTTCTTTACTACTAGCAGCACCTCGGAAGCCCCCATGAGAGTGAAGCCCTCACGAGTAGAATCCGTGCCCTCATAAAAGAGGCTTGGCAGAGCTCCTTTGCCTTTCTGGCCTGTGAGGACACAGAGTCAGCAGTTGGGTGGAGAGCCCTCACCAAAAGACAGCTATGTTGCCGCACTGACCTTGGACTTCCAGCCTCCAGAACTGTGAGCAACACATTTCTTCTGATTATAAGTCTCTAAGCCATCCTGTCTATGGCATTTTGTTATAGCAGCCTAAACAGAATAAAACAACTTATAAACTCTGTAGTGTGTATTTTAGGAAAATCCGGACATTTTCTTACATAACTGCAATATAATTATCAAAATTAAAAAATTACATGGATATAACATTATTACCGAACCTACAGATCATATTCAGATATCACCAATTGCCCACTAGTATCCTTTATAGTGCAATCAAGGATAACTATCTGCTTTTCATACTTTAAATAACAAATATAAATTTCATTTCATTATTTCATTTTTTTTTTCATCTTTTACATCCTTTAGTAAGCGTAGTGGTTTTTCTTATAGGGCCTGTGCAATGCTAGTAAGTTGTATTCCTATATATTTTAATTTGTTTTTGCTGCTGTTATTCTGAGTAGTATCTATTAATCTTTTATATTGTCCCTTATTGAACTCTTGGTTCAGAACATGTTTTAGCCCATTTTCTAAGTAGACAGCCGTATTACCTGCAAATAATGATAATTGCATCTCTTCCCTTCTGAAATTTTAGCTCATTTCTTTATCTTGTCCTTCTGCACTGGCCACAAAATTTGGCACATGAATTGTTCCTATTATTTTTCTAAACTTTTTTACTTGGAATAATTATAGATTCATAGGAAGTTGCAAAGAAGGATTCTTGGGAGGCCCCTTGCACCCTTCAGTCTGCCTCCTTCATATTCCCATCTTTGCTAATTGTAGGATAATAACAAAATCAGAAAACTACCATTGGTACAACCCACAGAATTATTCAGATATCACCATTCCTACATTCATTTGTGTGTGGTGTTGGAGAATCGTGTTGTGCAATTCCATCATATATGTAGTTTCCTATAACTAACACTATAAACCATTTGAAATTTATTTTTTAAATTTTACTTGTTTGTTTCCTTCTGAGATTTAGCTGGAGATCAGCTGCCTGCTGGTGTCCTTCACAGCTGCTCAAACCTTTCATTTTGCTGATTTTTTAAATTAATTTTTCTTTGAGGATAGTTGCCTTACAACGTTGTGTTAGTTTGTGTGTGTGTGCATGTTCAGTCACTTCAGTTGTGTCCGACTTCTTGCGACCCCAAGAACCAGAGTCCACCAAGCTCTCTGTCCATGGGATTTTCCTGGCAAGACTACTGGAGTGAATTGCCATGCCCTCCTGCAGGGGATCTTCCTGACCCAGGGATCAAATCTGCATCTCCTGCTTGGCAGGTAGCTTCTTTACCACTGAGCCACCTGGGAAGCCCACTTGAGTCAATTACATGAAGCTTATTTGATAGGTGAATTCTGCCCAAATCAATGCTCTGTAAACTCAACCAGCCACACTCCAAGACAAGAAAATAAAATAGCACAATTTTTCCAATCATAAAGATTAACACTTAGAATTGGATCAATTTTACTGAGTAAGGTTTAAGGAAAGGAAAACAAGATGTAAGGGGCATTTGGAATAGTCTCTCTGATTTAGGGAAATGAGACTTATTTCCACTTCAGCCTTGGGCTTCTCATCACTATGCTATCAGTCCTGCCTCCTCTGGTTTTTTTTTTTTTTCCATCCTAATCCTTCACTGCTGTGAGGCAGTATACACAGGACACAGCTTCACCTATTAAATACTCTAGGGGAAATATTTTACATGAACCTAACTGAGCCTCTAATTCTCAATTCTATTGATAGTTTCTAGGAAATACAAGGGATACAAGAACAAATTAAGGGAAATACACAGACAAAGCCAAAATGTGGGGCAGTCTTCAAGACAATAGAAGAGATGAGTTTTCAGATTAAAAGGAAATCAGAAAACAAATGGGATCTGTCACAGCCCAGAGGAGCCTAAGGAGATATGATGACTGAATGTAATTGATATGTATCCTGGATGTGACTGTGGGACAGAAAAAAAAAAATTTGCAAACAATAAATATTGAAGAGGATGTGAAGAAGAGGGAACCCTCCCATACTGTTGGTGGGAATGTAAATTGATACAGCCACTATAGAGATTCCTTTTAAAAAGTAGGAATAAAACTACTATATGACCCAGAAATCTCACTACTAGGTGTATACCCTGAGAAAACCATAACTGAAAAAGACGCATGTACCTCTATGTTCATTACAGCACTATTTAAAATAGCCAGGACATGGAAATAACCATTGACAGATGAATGGATAAAGAAGATGTGGTATATATACAATAGAATATTCAGTTCAGTTCAGTTCAGTCACTCAGTCGTGGTCAACTCTTTGCAACCCCATGGACTGCAGCCAGGCCTCCCTGTCTATCACCAACACCCAGAGCCTATTCACACGCATGTCCATTGCATCAGTGATGCCATCCAACCATCTCATCCTCTGTTGTCCCCTTCTCCTCCTGCTTTCAATCTTTCCCAGCTTCACGGTCTTTTCAAATGAGTCAGTTCTTCGCATCAGGTGGCCAAAGTATTGGAGTTTCACCTTCAGCATCAGTCCTTCCAATGAATATTCAGGACTGATTTCCTTTAGGATTGACTGGTTGGATCTCCTTGCAGTCCAAGGGACTCTCAAGAGTCTTCTCCAACACCACAATTCAAAAGCATTCATTCTTCAGCGCGCAGCTTTCTTTATAGTCCAACTCTTACATGCATACATGACTACTGGAAAAACCATAGCTTTGACTAGACGGACCTTTGTTGGCAAAGTAATGACTCTGCTTTTTAATAGGCTGTCTAGGTTGGTCATAGGGCTTCCTTTGTGACTCAGCTGGTAAAGAATTCACCTGCAATTCGGGAGACCTGGGTTCAATCCCTGGGTTGGGAAGATCCCCTGGAGAAGCGAAATGCTACTCACTCCAGTATTCTGACCTGGAGAATTTTACAGTGAACAATAGAATATTACCCAGTCATAAAAAAGAATGAATCTGAATCAGCTCTAGTGAGGTGGATGAACCTATACAGAGTGAGGTAAGTCAGAAAGAGAAAAACAAATATCACATATTAATGCATATTTCAGAGAAGGCAATGGCACCCCACTCTAGTACTCTTGCCTGGAGAATCCCATGGATGGAGGACCCTGGTGGGCTGCAGTCCATGGGGTCGCAAAGAATCAGACAGGACTGAACGACTTCCCTTTCACTTTTCACTTTCCTGCATTGGAGAAGGAAATGGCACCCCACTCCAGTGTCCTTGCCTGGAGAATCCCAGGGACATGGGAGCCTGGTGGGCTGCCATCTGTGGGGTCACACAGAGTCGGACACAACCGAAGTGACTTAGCAGCAGCAGCAGCAATGCAAATTTGGGGCTTCCCTGGTGGCTCAAATGGTAAAGAATCTGCCAAGGCAAGAGACTCATATTCGATCCCTGGGTTGGGAAGATCCACTGGAGAAGGAAATGGCAACCCACTCCAGTGTGCTTGCCTGGAGAATTCCACGGACAGAGGAGCCTGGCAGGCTACAGTCCATGGGGTCACAAAGATTCAGACATATATATGTAGTATAGAAAAATGGTATGGATGACCCTATGTACAGGAAAGGAGTGGAAACACAAATCTAGATAATGGACTTGTAGACCCAGTGGGGGAATCAGAAAGTGGGACACAATGGAGAAAGTAGCATCGACATGTATACCCTACCATGTGTAAGATAGAGAGCTGGAGAGAAGCTCTCCCAGGGAAAGCTTCTATAACAGAGCTCTATAACACAGGGAGCCCAATCTGGTGCACTGTGATGACCTAGAGGGGTGGGATGGAGGGTGTAGAGGGAGGCTCAAGAGGGAGGGGATATATGTATAAGAATGGCTAATTTGCTCTGTTGTACAACAGAAACCAACACAACATTGTAGAGCAATTTTCTTCCAATTAAAAAATAAAATTTAAAAAATGACTATGGGACACAGAAAAGCCATTGGGTAAAAACTAAGAAAACCTGCATACGCATAGACTTCAGTTAGTAATAGTGTGCCAACATTGGTTCATTCACTGTGACAAAAATACTGCTCTAATGCAAGATGTCAGAGAAGGCAATGGAATGCCACTCCAGTACTCTTGCCTGGAAAATCCCATGGACGGAGGAGCCTGGTGGGCTGCAGTCCATGGGGTCGCTGAGGGTCGGACATGACTGAGCGACTTCACTTTTACTTTTCACTTTCATGCATTGGAGAAGGAAATGGCAACCCACTCCAGTGTTCTTGCCTGGAGAATCCCAGGGACGGGGGAGCCTGGTGGGCTGCAGTCCATGGGGTCGCACAGAGTCGGACACGACTGAAGTGACTTAGCAGTACCAGTAGCTATGCAAGATGTTAATTATAAGAGAAACTGGATGTGGTGTATAAGAGCTCTCTGTATCATCTTCCAATTTCTCTGTAAATCTAAAACTCTTCTAAAATTCAAGACAGTATTTTAAAAAATGAGGAGGATTGGGAAATTTTTAATAGAAACAAAAATAATTTTAATAGAAATCATTATCTAATTACACTAGAGAATAATCACTCATTTATTAGGTAGAATAATTGTGCTGAGTTATGAGGATAATACCCTCACTTTGGGGCAATGCATGTTGCAAGTATTTTTTTTAATTTATTTTTTGAACTATAATTGATTTACAATGTTGTATTCGTTTCTAGGCTGAAATCAAGCAATTCGAAGACTGTGTGTTAGTTACTCAGTTGTGTCCAACTATTGGCAACCCTATGGACTGTAGCCTGCCAGTCTCCTCTGTCCACAGAATTCTCCAGGCAAGAATACTGGGGTGGTTTGCCATTTCCTTCTTCAGGGGATCTTCCTGACCCAGGGATCAAACCCAGGTCTCCCACATTGCAGGCAGATTCTTTACCACCTGAACAACCAGAAGAGCCCTCAGTTCAAATATTAACTGTATAATATTCAGAGAGCGTTATTTTTGGTGTGATAGTGACTTTATGATTATATTTTTGAAAGAGGCTTTATCTTTCAGAGATAGCAACTGAAGTATTTACAGATGAAACTATATCATGTCTGGGATTTGCTTCAAAGCAATTCTAGAATCAGAGTGAAAGAGGCAATGAGTGACCGAGGGAATGGATGAAACGAGATTGTCCACAAATGGAGGATGCCGAAGTTGGGACCCACTGCTTTTATATGAAGTCATACTTTACAAAATAAAATCCTTAAATAATGGCTTTGCAAATAAAAGATGAAGGCACAAAAAATAAGATTAAAGTTGTTGAATACAGTTGTAGATATACATACCTACAAATTTCATTCAATTCAATCATACCATCCCTTCTAATTCTCTGCATATTTGATCAATTTTGTAATAAAAGATGAAACATGCAGGACAGAATGTGTGAATAAGTAGAATAATCACACAAAGAACAGGAAAGAGGCAGCCTTGCAGGGAGAAGAGCAGAGATGGAATCAGAGAAGAATATACAGAGCTACCAAGGCGGAGAAATTTCTGTTTCTTAAAAATGCAGACACTCACAGATGTTAAGTTTATTAATGTCCCAGAAACTGCGCATGCATGCTCTATTCACTATTCACTCTTATGTATGATACCAAATATTAAAAAATACATTTTTTTATTTATTTTTGTTTTTAAAAATTAATTTATTTTAATCTGAGGATAATTGCTTTACAATACTGTGATGGTTTTTGCCATATCAGCCACAGGTATATGTGTGTCTCCCCCATCCTGAATCCTCTCCCCCACCTTCCTCCTCACCCTACCCCTCTGGATTGTCCCAGAGCACCAGCTTTGGGTGCCCTGCTTCAGGCATAGAACTTGTACTGGCCATCTATTTACATATGGTAATGTACTTGCTATTCTCTCAAATCATCCCACCCTCTGTTTCTCCCACTAAGTCCAAAAGTCTGTTCTTTACAACTGTGTCTCCTTTGCTGCCTTGCATGTAGGATCGTTCTTTTTCTAATGATCAATTAGAGTGTGTTGGAGGGTTTGCGATGCCCCTACAAGTCTTTCCATGGTCCTGGGCTCTCAGGGAACCTCCATGTGTATGTCCCCCCCAAAGTCAGGGCTGGCTTAGGGACTGAGTGTGGGAGTCCCTAGCTTTCCTGTGAAATCTGACTTCACATCTCTAATTCTTTCCAGGAAGAAAGTGAAAGAGAGTTCCTGGTGGTGGGAGTTTAATCAGAACTAACCAAGGAAAGGGATAAATGCTGCAGACTTTTCACTCTTGGATTCATGATCACCCTCCTTCCCTTCCTTTCTCTTTCTTTCTTTTTTGATGAAATTAAATTTCAAAATGTTCCAACTAGTTTCCCGTCTTCCTCAGAGGAAAAGCTTAAACTTAATGAATTTTGAGGATAATAATAAGAACAAAGGTTTTTGGTTTTTTTTATGAATTGTGAAAATATAAGAGCCGGCAGCCTCCGTGGTGTGATTAAGTGGGAAAGATTGATCCAGAAGAGGTGGCCAGTAGGAGGCTGAAACAGGTCAGTTACAGAGGAGACAGAGGACAGAGTCAGGACCTGGGGTGGACCACCTGATTCCAGCAGCGTGAATGAGGCCCCACCAGAATGGCACCATTGGTTCCTGTTGTGTGACTTCTGACCGGTCACTCACTCACTCTGAATGGTGATTTTTTTCTCCTATAAACTGGAGTCAATCAGATACTGCTAACTACAAGGGACAGGCCAAGAAAGCAAATGAGGGAAGTGGGTTGGGGGGGGGTCCAGGTCATCTGGGGCACATATACCTAATCTAACGGGGCAGTCAGGACAGCTGCAGGCAGTGATGGAGAATTAAATGGGGCCAGAGTCTTCATATTTTTTTTTTTTACTTTACAATATTGAATTGGTTTTGCCATACATCCACATGCATCCGCCACAGGTGTGCACGTGTTCCCCATCCTGAACCCCCCTCCCACCTCCCTCCCCGTACCATCCCTCTGGGTCATCCCAGTGCACCAGCCCCAAGCTTCCTGTATCCTGCATCAAACCTGGACTGGCGATTCGTTTCTTATATGATATTATACATGTTTTAATGCCATTCTCCCAAATCATCCCCGCCTCCCTCTCCCACAGAGTCCAAAAGACTGTTCTATACATCTGTGTCTCTTTTGCTATCTTGCATACAGGGTTATCATTACCATCTTTCTAAATTCCATATATATGCATTAGTATATTGTATTTTTGTTTTTCTTTCTGGCTTACTTCACTCTATATAATAGGCTCCAGTTTCATCTACCTCATTAGAACTGAATCAAATGTATTCTTTTTAATGGCTGAGTAATACTCCATTGTGTATATGTACCACAGCTTTCTTATCCATTCATCTGCTGATGGACATCTAGGTTGCTTCCATGTCCTGGCTATTATAAACAGTGCTGCGCTGACCATTGGGGTACACATGTCTCTTTCAATTCTGGTTTCCTCGGTGTGTATGCCCAGCAGTGAGATTGCTGGGTCGTATGGCAGTTCTATTTCCAGTTTTTTAAGGAATCTGTACACTGTTCTCCATAGTGGCTGTACTAGTTTGCATTCCCACCAACAGTGTAAGAGGGTTCCCTTTTCTCCACATTCTCTCCAGCATTTATTGCTTGTAGACAGTCTTCATTTTTATCTGAGGAAATTTGAAAGTGAAACTGCAAATTCTGGTCATTAATTCAATTTAAGGAGAAAACAACAACAACAAAAAATTAAAAACACTAAACTGTCCAGCTCCAAATTGAAATAATCTGCTCGTTGAAGATGGGATTCCGTTTGCAAATCTCAATTTTATCTCTTTTTTAATTTTACTATTGGAAGATAATCGCTTTACAACATTGTGTTGGTTTCTGCTGTACAACAACTGTGAATCAGCCATATGTATACACGTATTCTCCTCCCTCTTGAGTCTCCCTCCAACCCACCCCCACCCCCACCCCACCCTCCTTGGGCATTGCAGAGCGATGACTACTATTTTCTGATCTCTGCATTAGATAATAGATAATATTGAAAAAAATCTCTCTTTTTTTTCAAGTGATTTATGTAATTTATATTTTTTCTACTTTTCTTTCTATATCCATGGCAATGCATGTACCAAAATAAAGAAGTATATAAAGAACACAAATTGAAAATGATCAATTGGGTAAAACCCTTCAAGGTTTTAACAACCTTTGTTAAGATAGTTTGACATAGGGGTTAAAAAGACACACTTTGGAGTCAGAAAGAACTTGGTTCAAACCTCAGCTGACTCTTCCTGACTGTGTGACCTTAGATAGGTGCCTTAACCTCTCTGAGCTTCTGGATCCTGCCCTGATCTCATGAATCTGCAAAAAAATGAAATGAGAAAATGTGCCTATCCGTAGAGTACTTTGGAGAAGGCAATGGCACCCCACTCCAGTACTTTGCCTGGAAAATCCCATGGACCGAGGAGCCTGGTGGGCTGCAGTCCATGGGGTCGCTGAGGGTCAGACACGACTGAGCGACTTCACTTTCACTTTTCACTTTCATGCATTGGAGAAGGAAATGGCAACCCACTCCGGTGTTCTTGCCTGGAGAATCCCAGGGACGGGGGAGCCTGGTGGGCTGCTGTCTATGGGGTCGCACAGAGTCGGACACGACTGAAGTGACTTAGCAGCAGCAGCAGTAGAGTACTTAGCACAGAGCATGTGCTCAGTAAATGACACACATTTAAATTCTCTGCCTTCAACAAAATATGATAGCTGCAAACATTTAAATTCAAATGACTGTAAGCAAATAGGTAATTGGATCAACTTCTGGTTGCATGGGTTCCCCAGGGAAGTAACGCAGGAAATTCCTCTGGGAGATAGCGTCCTTGACACAGATGATGCAAAAAGGTGTTGTGACAGCTACTGCAGCTGATGTGTTGCTCTTGAGTTTATCTCCTGGATCACAAAGTCCAGGGAGCTAGAGGATTTGCGGTCCTAGGGATAAAAAACTGGGACCAGTGCCTACAACTAACTAAGATCAATCCAATATTTCATTTACAATATATCATCATTATTATTTTGCTTTTGGAGCAATTTTAGATTTACAGAATAGTTTTTAAAATAGTACAGAAGATTTCTATGTACCCTCACCCAGTTCCCCCTATTAACGTGTTATACAACCATGGTAAATTTGTCACACCTGAAAAACCAACATTGTGGTTGTTGTCGTTCAGTTTCTAAGTCGTGTCCGACTCTTTGCAACCCCACGGACCACAGTATGCTAGGCTCCTCTGTCCTTCACTATCATCTCCCAGGGTTTGCTCAGGTTCGTGTCCATTGAGTCGGTGATGCTATCTATCTCACCCTCTGCCATTCCCTTCTCCTTTTGTCTTCAATCTTCCCCAGCACCAGGGTCTTTTCCAGTGAGTCAGCTCTTTGCATCAGGTGGCCAAAGTACTAGAGGCTTCAGCATCAGTCTTTCCCATGAATGTTCAAGATTAATTTCTTTTAGGATTGACAGGTTTGATCTCCTTGCAGTCCAGGGGACTCTCAAGAGTCTTCTCCAGCATGGTGATTCAAAAGCATCAATTCTTCTGCTCTCACCCTTTTGAACTAAATTCTAGATTCCATTTCAATATCACCTGTTTCTCACTGATATCCTTTTTCTGTTCCAAAATCCAATCCGGGGTACCATGTTGCACTGAGCGGTGCCATCTCCCAGTCTCCTCTGATCTGTTATAGTCCCTCAGTCTTCCCTGGATTTTTATGACCGTATAGTCTTGAGGATACTGGCCAGGTGCCTTGAAGAATGTTCTCCAGTCTCACTTAGTCTGATGTATTTCTCACAATCAGACTGGAGTTTAGAGTTTGGGAGAAGACAACCACAGGAGTGGGGTGCCCTGCACATCACATCGTATCAGGGACTGGGTGATAGTCACATGATGTTCATGGTGACCTTAACCTTCACCGTTTGCTTCAGGTAGTGTTTTCTAGATTTCTCTGTTGTTTGGTTACTATTTTCCCCTTTCTAGACTCTATTCATTGGAAGCAAGTCACTAAGTCAAGCCCATCCTTGGCACAGGTTCAGGGGAGATAAGAAAGATTCCAATGTGGGCAAAGTGCCTTCCAACGTGGGCAATGCCTACATATATCGAAAGACTCTCCTGTGGGTAATACGCTTCCATCTTGTGTGGCATTGCACCCTCATGTTACAGAAGTAAAACTGGAGACCTGAGAACTTTGAAAAACTTGCCCAATATAGTTAAATATATAGATAACAGAGTCTGGGTTTAAATCTCAGTTTCTGACTCCAACCCCCATCGTCTTTCCTCCATGACACCATGGGGTGCCACACTCTACCATCACGGTCCTCTCCTTTTCTGCTTCAGTTTCCTCATTGGTAAACCATGAATCTTTGGTGATATCCTCTTTACCATCTCCTTCAGTCTAAAATAGTCGGTTTCTGTCAACTATGAAGTGAGTTCAATCACAGACACATAGAGCACCCTGGTGAGTCTTTCTCAGAATTGCAGTGTCCTTGTCACCAAGCCCAAATAAGGACTGAGTCACCCTTGTTTCCAGGTGCTGGTGAGATCCTTTGGGGACAGCTGCCTCTCTATAACTCAGTGGGGTACAAAATGTACTTACCAAGCCCTTGACACCCTACAAAGTAAAATGCACAAGGATACATAGAAAATATTATTTTTATTACTGCTTGGAACGTCACGGCAATATTCGGCTAGAGTGTTTTTCCAGCTGAGGCACATTTGCAAAGCATTAGTTCTTCAGTTTAGTTCAGTCGCTCAGTCGTGTCTGACTCTTTGCAACCCCATGGACTGCAGCACACCAGGCCTCCCCGTCCATCATCAACTCCCAGAGTTTACTCAAAT
This sequence comes from Bos javanicus, assembly GCF_032452875.1. Lineage (NCBI taxonomy): Eukaryota > Metazoa > Chordata > Mammalia > Artiodactyla > Bovidae > Bos > Bos javanicus. The sequence goes on from NC_083892.1 coordinate 24,218,834, forward strand.
TCATGCCCATCGAGTTGGTGATGACATCCAACCATCTCATCCTCTGTCATCCCCTTCTCCTGCCTTCAATCTTTCCCAGCATCATGGTCTTTTCCAATGAGTCAGTTCTTTGCATCAGGTGGTCAAGGTATTGGAATTTCAGCATCAGCATCAGTCCTTCCAATGAATATTCAGGACTGATTTCCTTTAGGATGGACTGGTTGAATCTCCTGGCTGTCCAAGGGACTCTCAAGAGTCTTCTCCAACACCACAGTTCAAAAGCATCAGTTCTTCAGCTCTCAGCTTTCTTTATACTCCAACTCTCACATCCATACATGACTACTGGAAAAACCATAGCTATGACTAGATGGACCTTTGTTGGCAAGGTAATGTCTCTGTTTTTTAATAAGTTGTCTAGGTTAGTCATAACTTTTCTTCCCAGGAACAAGTGTCTTTTAATTTCATGGCTACCATCACCATCTGCAGTGATTTTGGAGCCCCACAAAAACCCTAACCCACAAAAACAATCCTTTAACTTTCACTGATCAGGACTCTAGTTGCAAAGGTCAAAAAAATCCAACCTAAGCTGACTGTAGCAAAAATGAGAAGCCATCATTCCTTCCCAAACAATAATTGTTGTAATTAGGCTTAATCTAGAAGTTATCAAGATGTAAGATTCTTCTTTCCCAACTTTGTTTTATTCTTCTGTTTTAACTTAAGTTTCAGGCAGGCTTTCCCTGAAACTTGTATGTTGTCAGCATAGCAATTCCCATAGAAAAACAAATAACTTTCTTCTAATTGTTCCAGGGAAAGTCTCCATCCCAACTCTGATCGGCTGAAGTGTGGTCACAGACTGTATTAGTCTTCTACTGCCACAAAAAGATTGAGCAACAAACTACTATAAAGCTTCAATGACATATAAAAATCCATTTATCCACCATGCATCTGGGATCAGTCTTGGGTCAGTTGCTACCCCTACTGATCTTTGGTGGTCTTGCTCACATAACTGGAGATTGGTTGGCTACCAACTGAGGTAACTGGGGTGGTTCAGCTCTGTTCTACATGCCTTTCCTCCCCCGGCAGACCAGCCATGGCCTGTTCTCATAGTGATGGCAGAGGCACAAGAGTAGCAGGTGGATGCATGAAAGACTTCACTGGCATCATGATTCACCACTCTGCCACTTCCAGTTGGTCAAAACACATCACAAGCCAGTCCCAATGTCACAGTCCACCCTTTTGGTAAGAGGAAAGCCATGGCACACATGCAGAGTGAAAAACTGCTTCCATGGATACAGCCCTCACCCTACACTGGACTGAGGTGAGCCAAACATAGGCCATGTGCTCATTTCTGAGTTGAAATGTAAGAATCAACTTCTTCTTCTAAGAGGATGAGTGGGATAGGGCTATATCCCCAGAGGAATGCTGAGATATGAACAACAAAAGCACATGACAATATCTCAAAACCCATTTCACCAACGGGGAGAGAGACTCAGTCAAGACCTATGATCTGGAGCAGGAGGTCACAGCTAGGAGGCAGCCAAGTTGTGTCTGGAGCCCAGACCTGTCTTCCAGCAAAGTCTGCTCATTTTATGTTCCATCCCACTCTTGCACCCCACAACTCTAGCATTGTTGTGGAGCCATTTAAGCATCCCAATAAAGTGAATTTTCTTTTTTGCCTTATATGTATTATTTCATCTTGTCAGATTTTTCTTTCCTTTTTTTTTTTGGTCAGGGTGATGGACACATTATAAATTTTTGCTGCTTTTCAAAAAGACACTATTCAGCTTAATTTATTTCATCATGCCATTATTTTATAAAATTCGCTTGATTTTAAGTGGGAACTAGGGAGTCTTGATGTCAGGGAGTTTCAAAGATAACAATCCCCAGTTGGTAAACAAGAGTGACGGCATCTCCTTCCCCCTGATGAATTTTGTGCCTGGGCTCTTTGGACCTTCTTGGCAAAGATGTGCCTTGTCATTAAATGCCAGACATTCCTCACCATCTTCCTGAAAATCAATCCTCCAGGACAGGCTGTGGCTTTCTGAAGCTGGCAAAAGCCTTCTAAAGAGACAACTTGAATTTCATTCCTGTTCCTAAGCATGTTTAAATGGGACTGATATTGAAGGGTTTGGCAGCATCTCATCTCGGCACTAGATTCTCCTAAGAGTTGAAATCTCTCCTCCTGCAGGAAGCTGGGCTTCTCGAATAGTCTGTGATGCAGATGCTGAGAGGGCGGGAGGGAGGACACAGCAGTGAAAACACGAGGTACCTTCATCCAGGCCCAGGGAATCAGAGCCAGAACTTAAATGTCAACAGAGGAGCTTCCAAGACAAGCAGCTGTGCCCTGGAAAAGCTTCAGCCCTGAAAACAATTCCATGAGTGGCCCAAGGAGGCCAAGAAGAACTCTGTTCAGACACAGTGGGCAGTAGTGAGCTCAGGCCCCCACTTTGTATGGAATGTTGATGCCATGCTCTTCAAGGAACTACAGAACTGATTTTGTCTTTAATTGACTCAACAAATGTTTTGTTGAGCACCCACTTTGGGCTTCCATGCTGGCTCAGCAAGTAAAGAATCTGCCTGCAGTGCAGGAGCCACAGGAGCCACAGGTTCAATCCCTGGGTTGGGGTGATTCCTTGGAGGAAGGCATGGAAGCTCACTCTGGTAATTGCCTGAAAAATCCCATGGGGAGAGGAGCCTGGCATGCTACAGTCCACAGGGTCACAAAGTGTGGGACACAAGTGAGTGACTAAGCACAAGCAGATATATCAGTGTGAAGCACTAGAACACCACCATGGGCAAGATGGAGGAGATCCCTGCCCTCATGGAGCTGGGGACCTTGTCATCGCTACAAGGAAGAAGTCATGGAGTGTGGCTGGAAGATTGGGACTAGGGAAGGAAGAGCAAATCATGGAAACTGTAAGTCACTGGTAAGGTCTGCAGCCAGACAAAGCCTCAGTTACCAGCCACGATCAAGTCAGGTCAGATGGAGGGAGCCTGGAAATCAATGGATATGGGTCAGGGCAAGTTATGGTCAGTTATATGTTCAGCAAATCCCCGCCAAGCATCTTTCTTTGTACCAAGCATTACTTCTGCTGCTAAGTCGCTTCAGTCGTGTCCAACTCTGTGTGATCCCATAGATGGCAGCCCACCAGGCTCTGCTGTCCCTGGGATTCTCCAGGCAAGAACACTGGAATGGGTTGCCATTTCCTTCTCCAATGCATGAAAGTGAAAGTGAAGTCGCTCAGTAAGTGTCTGACTCTTCATGACCCCATGACTGCAGCCTACCAGGCTCCTCCATCCATGGGATTTTCCAAGCAAGAGTACTGGAGTGGGTTGCCATTGCCTTCTCTGACCAAGTATTACTGAACATTGAGAATACATAAGGGACCAAGATGCCTGTGATCGTTGCCTTCATAGAGATTACAGTTCAGTGAGGGCAACAGATAGGAAATAAGGCATGGCCCCTAGGGTGACCAAGAATGCCAATGGGGCTCTAGGAGCAGAGACGGGGGGACAGTGTCATAATAGGGAAGAAGAGGTGAAAGAAGGTAGTGATGATGGCAGCTGAGGCCAGAAAACGTGCAGGGAGTGAATGGGAAGGGTGCCTCTGGAAGGAGCTCACCTTCACCAAAACCCCAGACAGAGCAAGCCCAGCACATTTAAGGTCCAGCTCAAAGTCCCGTCCAGCTGCATGTAAGATAAATGGTGAAAGACGAGGCTGGAGAATCAAGCAGCAGCTCAGACAAGAAGCGTCTTTGAATCTTTGTGAAGGAGTTCAGACTTCATCCTCAGGTCAATAAGAAAAGACAGGAAAGAGGGGGTGGATTTTCAGCTCTGTGTGACATGGCCAGAAGAATCTCCATGTCCTTGTATGCTCAGCGGATAAGAGACGTGACATGATGAGTCAGGTAAAGAGAGCTTATTTTAGCCTGGCAGAGGGCTGCTATGCTGGGAGCATGTGAGCTGAGTCTGCATGATGCATTGGGGCACCAGGTTATCAGGAAGCCCCCCTTCCCAACCCACAGAGCAGTGCATTTGAACTGGTGCAAGGCAGAGCCCCAGGGAAGATGGGAATAGGATGGGAAATAAAAAATGGGAATTTGGGGGTCAAATGGTGAGGGTGGTGTTATTTAGAGCTCAGCAGGGCACATCCTCATCACAGAGGATGAGATGGCTGGATGGCAACACCGACTCAATGAACATGAGTCTGAGCAAGCTCCGGAGTTGGTGATGGGCAGGGAAGCCTGGTGTGCTACAGTCTATGGGGTCGCAAAGAGTCAGACACAACTGAGTGACTGAACTGAACTGAGGGCATCCCTTCAACTTGAAGTGCTTTATCTATTGTATGTAAGTTTTGGTTGAAAAAATATATATAGATTCAACTACTAACAAAAAATGCTTTTAGATGACCAAAAGTTTGGACTGGAAGAGTCTTCAGGGCTCTCCCATCTAGATTCTCAAATTTTGTAATCAGAAGTGCAGAGAGAGGGGATGACTGGACTCCTGGAGGCCAGGGGTGTGCACTTGTGAGCTAGGGCCCAGCAGAGAGGACAAGAAGATGTGCTCAGTGAAGCACAGGCCCTGGAAGACGCTGTCAGGGCCCCAGTCATGCTCTCAGCCTCCAAATGATGATAAAAAAATATACACAGGAAAGAGCGAGGACCCTCCAAGCAATTGCTTCACAGGCAAAACCTCCCAAAGCAGCGATGCTGACTCACAGCAGAGCATCTGGCGTTGAGGTGGAAATGCCTGTATTAGGAAACGGGGCAATTAGAGGTTCCAAGAAGCAGTTACATAAGCTGGAGGATTTCCTCAGAGCTGTTCTGAGTAAGGAGGAGAGTGAGGGGAAGAGGCACGGGAGGAAAAAATTCCCCTGCTGCTCCCTGCTGCCAGACTCAGCTGGCCTTGACTGGGTATCACCAGCAAATGCAGGGAGAGCTGGATATGCTTCTCCCTCACTAAACCTGCCCAGAAATACTGGAACGTGGATGGGTCACTTTAAGGAGGTGTCCTCCCTAGAGCCTGGTTATTAGATCAGATCAGATCAGATCAGTCGCTCAGTCGTGTCTGACTCTTTGCGACCCCATGAATCACAGCACGCCAGGCCTCCCTGTCCATCACCAACTCCCGGAGTTCACTCAGACTCACGTCCATCGAGTCAGTGATGCCATCCAGCCATCTCATCCTCTGTCGTCCCCTTCTCCTCCTGCACCCAATCCCTCCCAGCATCAGAGCCTTTTCCAATGAGTCAACTCTTCGCATGAGGTGGCCAAAGTACTGGAGTTTCAGCTTTAGCATCATTCCTTCCAAAGAAATCCCAGGGCTGATCTCCTTCAGAATGGACTGGTTGGATCTCCTTGCAGTCCAAGGGACTCTCAAGAGTTATTGGATGGAGATACCCAACTCGACCCCCATACATACAAGGTGTTATCAGCGTTTATTGCCTGTCTTCACCACTTTTGGTGACAGAGGATGAGATGGCTGGATGGCATCACTGACTCAATGGACATGAGTTTGAATAAGCTCTGGGGGTTGGTGATGGACAGGGAAGCCTGGCGTGCTGCAGTCCATGGGGTCACAAAGAGTCGGACATGACTGAGCTACTGAACTGAACCACTTTTGTTAGCCAAGTAGATTCATCCCGCTGCGCCTCGGTTCCTTCAGATGCAAATGAATTTCTAAGAATAGAGCTTATCTGCTAGGGTTGATGCAAGATTAAATGAGTCAAAGCAATGTTCAATGCTCAGAATGGTGCCCAGCACTTAACGCCAGTCAGCGTTGCCAGGTGGCAAAGCCAGGTTGATTTCCCAAACACAATACGCCTGAAATTATGCTACTTTACCTACCTATCCAAGAGGCATTGTTTATTTTCCTCCCTCTGCAAAAAGGAGATTCTCATTGTCTGGAGAAAATAATAATAATAATAAAAACTCATGTGCTAGGCATATTGACAGAACCTTCTTTGGAAAACAACACCCCCCTCCAACTTCTTATCAAGGGCTCTTCATCCTGTTTCTAAACATTCGCAAGAAGGCCAGGCTGACATGTTACACATGACTGACCCAGAGAGCTAGCTATGCTTGCCTCTGGGTGTGTTTGCATGTGTATGAGCGTGTGTGTGTGTGTGTGTGTTTACCTGATATTGTAACTCAGCCTCAAGAAAGATTCAAACTAATTTATGTGTAAATAATGAGTTGGTGGCACAGAAGCCCACCTCCTGGGCTCTGTTTGCAGAGGCTGATTTGCATGTGTCAAAAGAAGATGGGAAGACAGGAAGGAGAGGACAGTCAGGTCCAGTGATTGGTTCTGGGGTAGAAACATGGTGGCCACAGGACAGTGCATCCTCCTTCTTGGTCCCCTGATTAGTTGCTTCTCAACCTGAATTATTGCATTTTTAGTCTCCCCTACTAGCATACAGGACCCTCCCCCCCACCACCGCCAACCCGCCAAGGCAGAGACAGTGTCTGTCTTGGTGGCTGCTGTTTCCCCAAGGCTGAAAATTCTTCCTGCCATAAAGCAGTTTCTCATCAGTATTTGTTGAATGAGTGAGAAGGGATGAATGAGGTGTATGACATTGACCCCATCTAAGTGAACCTCAGTTTTCTTATCTCTGCAGTGGGTAGAGCCGTGATATGCCATTCAGACAGTGGTCAAAATTAATTAAATGGGATCCTCTATGAAACACACAAGTGCTCAGAGGGTACATCAGTGTCCACTTCCTTCCTGTCTGCCCGCCAACCTGAATCTCTGGGACGACAGCCAGGTAAGCCTTGCGAGTGTACATGCTAAATCACTTCAGTCGTGTCTGACTCTTTGAGAGTCTATGGAATGTCGCCTGCCAGGCTCCTCTGTCCATGAAAATCCTCGAGGCAAGAATACTGGAGTGGGTTGCCATGCCCTCCTCCAGGGGATCTTCCGGACCCAGGGATCAAACCTGCATTTCTTACATCTCCTGCACTGGCAGGTGGGTTCTTTACCACTAGCTTCACCTTAGGAAGGCTCAGGTGAGCCTTACTTGGAAATGAATTATAAACTCAGAGCTATCCTTTAGCTCTGAGGCTGATGGGAGCCTGTCAGCCTTAAGCTGCCACACTTCCGACCACACGCACTGAAAAATTAATGTCCCTGGAAGGCATGGTCTCTCTTCCCGTAGACACCACTGACCTCCTCGCCTGTCTGCACAGCAGCAGAACTTGAGCTCTTGCTTTTCTTCATCTTGGTGCAGCTACTGATGGGAGACTGATCAGGGCTGCAGGACTGATGGGAGAGAGAGAGAAGAAGCTGACATCCTCTTGAGAGCAGTGGCAGGACCTGGCATCCAGCCTGGAATTTCATCCACTTGGTGTGAGAGTCTTGGATGAGGATGAAGGCCCAGGGGAGCCTCTGCTTTTAGCCTCAGAGCCCCATCACCCATCCCAATGGACTGTCAGAGGGCTGACCTCAGACGGGGCCCAGCGGAGAGAGGAGGGCTGGGTGGGGAGGGGCTGGAAGGGCTTGTGCAGTGAGACAGAAGAGGCCAGCAATCTAAGCTCCTAGATTCTTATAAATAGCAGAGTCTCTCATGGCCTTGCATGAAGCAAGCAGACGATTTCACAGCAGTTCTATAAGGACGATGGCAGAGGTAAGTTGGCATCTTACAATAAGTCACCTTGGCCTCTACTATTCCCAGGGATCTAGAGTATCACTTGCTCCCTTTTCTCCTTGGACTAACAAGGTGGCTCTAGCGGTAAAGAACCTGCCTGCCAATGCAGGATATGCAAGAGATGTAGGTTCGATTCCTGGGTTGGGAAGATCCCCTGGAGGAGGGCAAGGCATCCCACTCCAGGCTTCTTACCTGGAGAATCCCCATGGACAGAGGAACCTGGTGGGCTACAGCCAAAGAATTGGACATAACTGAAGCAACTTAGCATGCAGGCAGTCCTTGTTGGCTAAGACCAGAGTTCTAAACTGACTGTCCTAAGCGTGACTTGCAGTATCAATCTCACCTGGGCACTTGTTAGAAATGTAGACCCTCGGCCCTGCCCCAGGCCTCCTGACTCAGAACCCGCGTTTCAACAGATGACTCCTGTGCACATTCAAGTTGAAGCTGTGGTGAAGGTTAATTTTGGGCTTCCCCAGTGGCTTAGCGGCACAGAATCTGCCTGCAATACAGGAGATGCAGGAGACTTGGGTTTGATCCCTGGGTTGGAAAGATACCCTGGAGGAGGGCATGGCAACTCACTGCAGTATTCTTGCCTAGAGAATCTCACAGAGAAGCCTGGTGGGCTATAGTCCATAGTGTTGCAAAGAGTTGGACATGACTGAAGCAACCGAGCATGCATGTATGAAGGTTAATTTTATGAGTCAACATAAATTGATCCCCAGATGGTTAAACATTATTTCTTGGTGAGTCTGGGAGGGTGTTTCTAGAGAAGATTAACATTTGAATTTGTGAACTGACTAAGTCAGGGGGCCCTTCCCTGTGTGGGTGGGCATCATTCAATTCATTGAGGGTCTGAAGAGAACCAAAAAAAATGGATGAAGGTTGAAATCACTCTTCCTGACTGATGAACTGGGACAGGAGCCCTCCCCTGCCCTTGAACTCTTGGTTCTGAAGCGTTCAGACTCAGACTGAAATCTATACCATCTGCTCCCAGGCTCTCTGGCCTGGGAACTGCATCACCAGCATTCCTGGATCTCTGTCTTGCAGATAGTAGAATCTGGAGTTCCTCAGCCTCCACAATCTGGTGAACCAAGGCTAAGTCAGTTCAGTCATGTCTGACTCTTTGAGACCCTATGCACTGTGTAGTCAGTCAAGCTCCTCTGTCTGTAGGATTCTCCAGGCAAGAATACTGGCGGAGTTGCCATGCCCTCCTCCAGGGAATCTTGGAGAAGGAAATGGCAGCCCACTCCAGTATTCTTGCCTAAAGAATCACGTGATCAGAGGAGCCTGGTGGGCTGCTGTCCATAGCGTCGCACAGAGTCGGACACGACTGAGGTGACTTAGCGTGCATGCATGTATTGGAGAAGGAAATGGCAACCCACTCCAGTATTCTTGCCTGGAGAATCCCAGGGATGGGGGAGCCTGGTTGGCTGCTATCCATAGGGTCACACAGAGTCGGACGTCACACAGAGTCGGACACGATTGAGGCGACTTAGCAGCAGCAGCAGCAGCAGCCTCCAGGGAATCTACCCAACCCAGGGACTGAACCCACATCTCTTACATCTCTTGCATTGGCAGGCATGTTCTTTACCACTAGCACCACCTGGTGAAGTGATACCTTGTAATAAATCTCTTTTAAGAGCAAAGTATGTCTGTGTCTATATCAACATCTATTTCTACTTCTATTTCTGTATCTATCCTATTGATGTTCTTTGTCTGGAGACAGTTGTGGTTTCTCAACACACTGGTGTCATCCATTCCAAAATGTGGTATGAGAGTGTGCACCATGAGGTGGTTACAAGTTTGGATTCAGATGCAAGAAATGAGAATTTGGATCCCAACTCTGTCCGGGTTCACCTCTGAGACTGATCTCTCTGAACCTTAGCTCTCTTCTCTGCAAATAGGCAGAGCAAGAGGAGCCTTTCCTGAGGTCATTTGTGGAGGACATGAGCCTATGAAATTAATCAAGCATTCCTCACAGTACCTGCCACACGTTGAATGCCTAGTACATATTATTAATAGCTGAGTTACTGCTAACAAACTGCTTCTGATAACAAAGCATCCAAGTTTTTGAATTATTTACCTCCTTCTCTTTTTTGCAAAAATAAATAAGCTTAAACAGATTTGAGTTAACCTTAAAATAGAGGCACACGTCATGAGGACCATTCCTACAGGGGAGGGACTTGGCCAAGGGGAGTTGCTGTTGTTTTTCAGGCACTCAGTCATGTCCTACTCTTTGCAACCCCATGGACTGCAGCACAGAAGGCTTCCCTGTCCTTCACTATCTCCCAGAGTTCGCTCACACTCATGTCCATTGAGTTGGTGATGCCATCCAACCATCTCATCCTGTCGCCCACTTTTCCTCCTGCCCTTAATCTTTCCCAGCATCAGGGTCTTTTCCAGTGAGTTGATTCTTCTATTCAGGTAGCCAAAGTATTGGAGCTTTAGCTTCAGCATCAGTCATTCCAATGAATATTCAGGGTTGATTTCCTTTAGGATGGACTGGTTCAATCTTGTTGCTGTCGAAGGGACCCTCAAGAGTCTTCTCCAGCATCACAGTTCAAAAGCACCAATTTTTCGGTGCTCAGTCCAACTCTCTTTATGGTCCAACTCTCACATCCATACACAATTACTGGAAAACCCGTAGCTTTAACTATATGGACCTTTGATGGCAAAGTGATGCATCTGAGAGAGTGAAAGTGAAGTTTCTCAGTCATATCCGACTCTTTGCGACCCCATGAACTGTAGCCTGCCAGTTTCCTCTGTCCATGGAATTCTCCAGGCAAGAATACTGGAGTGGGTTGCCAATTCCTTCTCCAGGGGATCTTCCCAACCCAGGGATTGAATCCAAGTCTCCTACATTGCAGGCAGACTCCTTACCATCTGAGCCATCAGATAAGTCCCTGATATGAGGGACACCAGGAATTGTCCATGGACAGAGGAATCAGTTCTTCAGGTCATAACTGACATCCTTCAGAAACCCAGTGATTTCATATTATTTACAGAGCCTTGTTTTTCCTTAACTACAAAATAAAGGAAGTGTTTTATCAAAATCTAACCATGGTGGGACCACTGTGGAGGCAGACCGGATGGATGAGAAAGTCCTGTTGTATGTGTTGCAAGGAAAAGAAGGCCAAGGATTGATAATTTAATCCAAAGTTGACCAGCCCTGTGAGCAGAGAAGGAGGGAGCAGGTGGTCAGTGGAGCTGTGTGAGGACAGGCAAAGGTGATGAAGAAGAAGGAACGAGGCACAGGATTTAGGGAGGGAGCCAGAGGGCCCTAGGAGTGGGGAGCATTAGGGCTCTGTTAGGTTTGGGGTTAGGCCTGGCAAGGGTGAATTGAGACTTAGAATCAAGGCTCTTTTTAAATCAGCAGTTCTTGGATTACATTACTGTCATCTGGGGAGATTTTTTAATTCTTTCTTCAAACTTTAAACTTTTTATTTTGTATTGGGGTATAGCCAATTAACAATGTTGTGGTAGTTTCCGATGAACAGCAAAGACACTCAGCCATACATAGACATGTATCCATTCTCCCCAGGGAGATTTCTGTAAGTGACAAAACCTGGGACTCATCCCCAAAGATATGAGTCAAGTGGTGGGAACTGGTCGTGAGCATTTTCCAAAAGCATTCAGGGCTAGAAACCCACAAAAAACATGGGGAAAGAGATAAGTGGTCCAAGAAAGAGACAGGGAAACTGCTGAGCATTGAGTCAGCTAGCCTTTCATCCACTCCACCCATGAGTGGTCAGCTTTCAACCTCCTAATATGAGAGACCCCAAGCCAAACCCCAAACAATAGTGATGAGTGCTCCAAGTGGGGAGCTGACATTCCCTTTGATTTCTTTTACCAGGTCAAGAAAGGGGCAGGGCTGGAACAAGATTTTACTCCTAAGACGCTTCCAGTCAGACTCAACTCAAACACCTGCCTGTTTGGTATCAGGTCTCGATGTGAAATTGATTTCTCTCTTTATGACTCAATCCCTCGTGGAGGGCTGTTGTTAGGCTGGGCTTGTGTCTTTAGAAAGTGCCCCTGGGCTTTCTTCTGCTTCCAGCAGAGAAGTGGCCTTTGGAAACACAGAGATTCACTCTCAAAGGAGAATTTTAGCTCTCAAGTAAAATAAAATTTCGAGATGTAATGAAAACAGACCTCTCTATATATAATATACATATATATTACATCCACACCTGTAGTGAATGTGTGTATGTGCTTGTTCTTGGTCACTCAGTCGTGTCTGACTCTTTCTTTGCAACCCCATGGATTGTAGCCCACCAGGATCCTCTGTCCATGGGGATTCTCCAGGCAAGAATACTGGAGTGGGTGGCCATGCTCTCCACCAGGGAATCTTCCTGGGGGTCGAACCAGGTTTCCCATATTGTAGGCAATTCTGTACCATCTGAGCCACCAGGGAAGCCAAAGAATACTGGCATGGGTAGCCTATCCCGTCTCTAAGGGAACTTCCTGACCCCAGGAATCAAACCAGGCTCTATTGCATTGCAGGCAGATTATTTACCAGCTGAGCTACCAGGCAAGCCTGAATGTGTGTGTGTGTATTTGTATATATATATACACACATACATATTTTAACTTTCAAATCATGTCTGATTTTGATGGAAACCCTTGGCTGTGAATGTCTCTAAGAAAACGTCCTTCCTTAAGGCTTTAACTGACTCTCTTCATTTTGCCCTCTTCCCCTAAACCTATAGAGAGCTTGAACCAGTGAAACAGAAAAATCTACAATTAAAAAGTAAGCAACATCAGAGTCCAGGTGCCACGGGCAGATATTACATGCTAACACATTGCCATTTTAACAGGATTTCCTGGAAGGTGAGTCGTGACACATAATCCTGTCTCGCAGATGAGCACACTAAGGTGCCAGAGGTGAATTGACTCATTTAAAGAATTCAATGGATCTCAAAGTCTGGACAGTCTTACCTCTTGCTTAGAGCAAAAGTTTGCTTCAATCTCAGGGGGCAGGGTACCAGAAGAGGAAAACCACAGACACATCTCTTGTCTCTGGTGTCAGTTTCGCTCCCGATCCACACAGGCTGCCATGAAGTGGTCGTTGGTGTGAGACCAAGATCACAGAAGCAGAAACACGTGACTCCCTGCCCCCTGCCTCCGCCATGACCACAAAGCAGACAGGGGTCTGCACCCCAGCCCCAACCCCACTTCCACCTTTGCCCAGCCTCGCCAAGTATGGCAACAAATCATCTCATCTGAGTCTCCCTTGCCCGAGTGCTAAGTCGCTTCAGTCATGTCTGACTCTTTGTGACTCTGTGGACTGTAGCCTACCAGGCTCTTCTATCCATGGGATTCTCCAGGCAAGAGTACTGGAGTGGCTTGCCATTTCCTACACCAGGGAATCTTTCTGACCCAGTTATCAAACCTGCGTCTCTGGTGTCTCCTGCACTGGCAGGCAGGTTCTTTGCCACTAGCACCACTTGGGAAGCCCTTAGCTGATACTAACGATTCGTAGGGCCCTTACCATGTTCCTGGTGCTATGTGAAGTCTGCCATTCATTTATCATTCATTCACCCAGCAAAAACTTCAAGTACCTACCGGTTGTCAGGTGCTGCTCTGAGAATGTATACATTATTTCATGGAATTCTCATTTTTTAAATACCTTAAGTTAGGACTATTATTGGCTCCATTTCACAGGTATGGAGACAGAGGCTAATGCAGGTCCTGACTTGGTAGCACAAGAAGGAAGCAGGATATTCATTCAGGTCCACTGCGGATAAAGCAGGCCAGTTAACACCCAACTTTGGTCAGAGGAAAGCCAGCGGCTCCTGAATTTTGAGGGAGGAGAAAACCTAATTAGAATTGTCTCATTTATGCTTTCGAATTTTGGTGCTGAAGAAGACTCTTGAGAGTCCCTTGGGCAACAAGGAGATCAAATCAGTCAATCCTAAAGGAAATCAACCCTGAGTATTCATTGGAGGGACTGATGCTAAAGCTGAAGTTCCAATATTTTGGCCACCTGATACAAAGAACTGACTCATCGGAAAAGACCCTGATGCTGGGAAATATTAAGGGCAAGAGGAGAAGTAGGCAACAGAGGATGAGATGGTTGGATGGCATCATCGACTCAATGGACATGAGTTTGAGCAAACTCTGGGAGATAGTGAAGGACAGGGAAGCCTGGCATGTTGCAGTTCATGGGGTCTCAAAGAGTCGGACATGACTTAATGACTGAACAACAACATCAACAACAATGGGAATCACTACTATCCTGCAGAGACAGATGATGACAGAGACAGGGAGGGGCAGTGAGGAAAAAGAGGGGAACTGGGAGAGGAGGGCGGGAGAGAGATTAAGGATGAAAGAGGAGAGAAGAGGGGAGAACAGCGAGATCTGGGCAGAGGAGAGAAAAATGGGGTGTGGAGAAAACAGAAATCAGAGGACAGAGAGAAATGGAAACACAGGCTTAAACAAATCAGAGAAAAGGGGAGAAGAGCAAAAGGAAAAAAACACTGAGAGAGGAGCCTGACAGCAAGAGAGGAGAAAGAGAAAGCATAAAAGACCTCCCCTGCACACCACACATGCACACATGCACACACACACACACACACACACACACACACGCACACACGCACACACACACACACACACACAGAGGCTCCTGAGGTCTGTTTTGTTTTGTGTTTTCTCTGAAAAGACCCTGGGAGCAGCCTTCCCTGAAGCGCCACCCTTAAGGTGAACCAGGGCAAAGGAGATGAGTATCAGCCGCTCTGTAAAGGAGCTAGTTCCCCCGGTGAAATTGATTTCATGTGTTTGTTTGTTCTGACCTTGAATTTTCCCCATCGCAAGCCCAAGAAGCAGCACTGGAGAGACAAGGAGGTACGAATGTACTGGTACTGCGGTTGGAGTCTAGCATCTCCACGTACCAGACACCACGGGGTCAGAGCCCACAGGTAGGTCTGCTTGCCTTGTCCCAGGGGCAGGGTCTGCCTGGGGGACCACAGGCTACGATGGGCCTGGGGTCAGTGGGATTGCCAGCATCCTCCGAGTCAGCAATAATGATCAAGGAAGGAGGAGATGAGCATCAGAAAAGAAAAGAGAAATGGGCAAACCAACAAGGCTAAGATCTCAGTGGGCGTGCACTCGGTCCCTTCAGTTGTGCCCAACTCTTTGTGACTCTATGGACTGTAGCCCGTCAGGCTCCTCTGTCCATGGAATTCTCCAGGCAAGAATACTGGAGTGCATTGCCACGTCCTCCTCTGGGGAATCTTCCCGACCCAGGGATCAAACCCACATCTCTTGTGTCTCCTGCATTGCAGGAGGAGTCTTTACCGCAGAGCCACAGGGGAGCAATGGCTGAAGGAGACTGGCCAACACTGACATCGGCAGCAACATCTTCCTATTTTGACTTCTTACTCAACTCTGACACTATACCAAGAAGTTTGCATCATTTAATCCTTACCTCAATTCTGTGTATTATCCCCATTCTCCACGTGAGAACACTGAGGCTCAGAGAACTTTCCTAAGGTCACACACCTAGTAGATAATGCAGTGGGTCTTGACCTCCGGTCTTCCTGGCTTGCACACCCATCCTTACAGCAACTTCCCCTTGCATCCCTCGGATTCTCTGGATACCAAGTCTGGGGCAGTGAGACTGTTTCCAGGCAGCAGAACTTGGCTCAGAAATGCAGACATCCAGGACTGCCTGTGCAGGGGGAATGAGGCCAGGCCCAAGGGATGTACAAAGTCAGGAGGGCAGAGGGAACGTGATCTGGGGTAATAATTGATTCTCAGGTGGACTGCAGACAGGGTTTGGGGAATAGGCCTGGGGCTGAAGTCTTAAGGGAGTTACGGCTCCTTCTAGCAGACAAGACAGAAAGCCAGAAGGGAGAAAGAGATGCAAGCCCAGAGGTAGACAGAGGCAGTGAGCCTGGGCACACAGAGGCTCTGGGCTCCCACAGAAGCAGCCCTATGGTAGCAAGACTCCATCTAGTGGCCTGTCTCCAGATGGGCCCCCTTGCCTGGTCAGATTGTCTCAGGAAATTTGCAGGGCCAAGCCTGTAGGAGAAGGTGTTGGGGGCTGCAGCTGGCAGAGGCTGAGGTTCTTGACAAGTAAAAAATCAAAACCCGTCAGCTCATAAGGGAAATGACCCCTCTTTTTGTTGTTATTTAGTTGCTAAGTCATATCTGACTCTTTCACGACCCCATGGACTATAGCCCACCACTCTCCTATGTCCATAGGATTTCCCAGGTAAGAATACTGAAGTGGGTTGCCATTTCCTTCTCCAGGGGATCTCCCCAACCCGGGGATTTTCCCAACCCAGGGATCAAACTCCTGCATTGGCAGGAGAGTTCTATACTACTGAGCCACTGGGGAAGCCCTGACCCCTCCTTGCTTAACCTTAAAACCTCTAGGACCAGAACGCCCTTGTAGAGTTACAATTATATTTAATAGGTCATTATAAGCTAACCCACTACATAACACATGTGATGGCCTTGCTAAGAACTAAGGAAACAGAGAGAGAGATGTGCTAAGCCTTCACAGAGCTGGACCCAGCAAATAGGTGGAAGTCTTCAGGGTAGAGTAGATAAGGAAGGGGAAGTGCATGCATGGGGAGACCCGAATGGCTCTTGGACGTTCCTGGAAGCTGTGTAGATGCATCTCCTCAGAAAACAAGGGCTAAAGGTCGAGAGGGTGAAGTGGAGAAAGATAAGCCTGGAAATGAACGTTGGGCACAGATTTCATAGGTCCATGTAGACTATGCATGGGATCTTCAGGGCTGTTTCAAACACTTAGAATGAAGACACAGACAGATACCCACAAAAGCAATCAGCATGAGAAATGCTAAAGTCTAAGTAATATTCTCCCCTCCCCTTGACCAGGGTCATTGCCATAATATTCATCCCAGAAGCTAATAATGAAATTCCAAGAACAGAGATTTATCATTCCCCTAATTTGCTTTGTAGCCCACCAGCCCACAAAACAAATTCTTTTGTTGCATAATCTCAAGCTTCCAACCCCCATGTCTGTTTGAGATTTGGGTTTTCCCCTCTCTCTAAGACCCTTCTCAGTACTCCAGGTTTATCGCATGTCTATGTCCAAAAGGAGGCAGGATTTGGGAGCAATACCTTAGGAATAGGACCTAGAATCTTGGAGCTTAGAGACAGTTTTTAAAGGATTTTAGAAATCCCCACAACCACTACCACCAATGAATCCATAGATCCAGAGATGAGGTCGTGAAAAGGAAAAGGCATCTTCTTTCATATCAGGGCATCAGCCAAGATCCTACCCAGCATTAGGTAGCTCAAAGGATAATATGAGGAAGCCTTTAAAAGATCTAGGACATTCTCTGAATACAGAAGGACAAGAAGCTGATGATAGGGGAATTTTTTTATTTTGTTGTTGCAAACTTTCACTCATGGGTGACCTCAAGATTACCTGAAATTGCATGGGAAGAACAAAGGAAGGTGTTAGAGACATATCCCACCTCATGATCTCCTGGGGTAGATGGGTTTGAGGCACTCGATCTAACCTGAAGAAAGGTACCAACTAGATAGAGATAAATCACATGTGTGGATGGCATCCACCCAAGTGTTTTGAAAGAACTCAAAGGTGAAATTGGGGACGTGTTGGCTGAAATGCGGAGCAGATCTTTACAAATGGCTGCTCAGCTTGAGAACTGGAGCAGAGCCAGCCTGACCCCCGCCCACAAGGCAGCACCCAAGAGTCCTAGGTCAGTGACTGGCCTAGGTCAGTCCTAGGTCACCCCCTACCAGACACCCCAGGAGGAACAGAAAAGTGAACAGAGGAACAGGTCTGTCCATATAGACTAGAGTGCTAGGAGACTAACCCTCCTTGTTTCTCCAAACAAATCCGGCCTGATCCATATGCTCATGTGAAGTGGGTTTTCCAAAGTAGAGTGAATAAAAGACTCTTGAATCAAGAGAAACTAGTGTGGGGACTGAGGTTTTAATACAGCTTTGGGACTGATTTATGGATAAATAAGAATCCCTATGTTTTTCTCTCTATAAAATGAAAATTTGCTCCTAGATTAATTATAGACAGGGAGCCCTGTAGTCCATTCATAGGCTCTATGACAGTCTGAACTTCACCTCCTTCGGTCACTGTCCCAGAGCCCGGTGTGGACACCTCACTGCCCCAGATGTGGGTATCTCAGCACGGTCCTTCCACCTATGGACTGTCCAAAGTATTTACTGCCTGAGTCCCTCCTTCATTGGCTTTCATTTCAAGGACTTGCTAGAATTTATGTTTGCCCCCAACTTTTTTCTTATGGAAATGCTTCTTTCTTCTATCTCAGCTCCCCAATCAGAATCTCTCAGCCAACTATCTAGTCATCCTCATCAGGCTAGTCCTGAAATATGTATGCTGGTTCCCAGTGTACATTCTAAAATGGAGCATTGACAACACTGGGTCTTGTTGAAAGTTACAACCAAAGTGAAGAAGAGCTGTAAACCATGGGAGGTTGAGAGAAACAAGTGTTTGGCATAGACAAAAGAGATAATTTGGAAATGGTCCAAATGAGAGGAATCCACGTTCATTCAGCCATCAATTCTTTATTTCAACAAAGGGCAAGAGGAGAAGTGAGTGACAGAGGATGAGGTGGTTGGATGGCAACATTGACTCAATGGACGTGAGTCTGAGCAAACTCCAGGAGATAGTGAAGGACAGGGAAGCCCAACATGATGCAGTCCATGGGGTTGCAAAGAGCTGGATACAACCTAGCGACTGAACAACAGCAAAATGTGCCAGTACCCTTCCAGGTACTAGGGAGAAAGCAATGAATAAAACAGAAAGGACTCTCACCCCATAGTGTTTACATTATAGTGAAGCCAAAACAATAAAATGAGTAGTTGAATAAGAGACACAGGTGTATGCAATTATGAAATTAGTAAAATAGGGCAATGTGATCAAAAGTGGCAGGACAGGAGCTATATGTTTTAGGTTGGGTGATGAAAGAAGACTTTGTAAGAAGACATCTCTTTATGAAGAAACAAACTCCTCCATGAATTAAATGGAGCCACAAGTGAATCCCTAGCAGCCATTACAGCATGAGAAACCTTCAAAAACAGGTGTTTGGCCAAAGAGATGTCATGAAGTTCAGTGTTTCTGTGAAACCCACATCACCATATCCAAGGCAGACCCAAAGGGAAGTTTAATCTTGATCCAACTGTAAAACCATGGCCATTGAAAAGCTAAAGAGATATGGTCACAATGTCTTTGGGGAAAATATCCCATATCAGCTTCAGACCCAGGAAACCACTGTGTAACAGTATTCTTCCTTTTGGGAAATAAATAGTACTAGGAATTATTATTATTTCCTATTGTTCCTAAGCAATCTATACTAATAACTGTTTCTCTTCCCAAATATAGGCTGAAAATCTAACAAAGTGAGGAAAATTCAATCATCTTCCCATTTCTTGTTAAAATTTATTTATTTGTTTTTTGTTTAAACCAAAGTTGCCAGACTGTTCCATAAAGAATACTTACAAACATACTGTAGGTGTTCCAAATAAAGAAAGATGTTATTGGATGCCAGCATGTTCCTGCAATTTCTGACCCAAAGGAAGTTTAAAAAGGGATTAAATTATGCCAGCTCAGGGACATCTCTGGTGGACCAGTGGTCAAGAATCCACCTTGCAATGCAGGGGACAAGGGTTTGATCTCTGGTTGGGGAACTAAGATCCTATATGCCCCGGACAACTAAGCCTGCACACCACAACTTCTGAGTCCATACACTCTGGATCCTGTGTGCCATACCTAGACAGCCCATGTGCTACAATGGAAGATCCTGCATGATACAACTAAAACCCAGTGCAGCCAAATAAACACACAAATATTTTATGAAAAAAATATGCCAGCTCATTCTTCAGGTAGGGTCATTGGTCATGCTCAGTCGGACAGGCTTATCTGGGGGGTCTTGGGTTACTCTCCTGACATTTGCTCCATTGACCAAATAAATAAAGGAATCCTAGACTGATCAGATGGTTGTAGAACCCACCTTCAAATAGGAGCACTGCAGAGATAACTCGATACTGCATTCGAAAAAGAGGTAGATGTAGAATTAAATCCTTTGGCTAAGAGACAAATGTTTGTCTCTTAATACCCTGCAATGTCCACACCATTGTTAATATAATCTCCAAGACTCTAACCGTGGTCTTGTATATGACAGAGCAACCCCAGCCTTGATGGACTCCAAGGTAAGACCAGGGACAGGCTTCAGTGATGATTTTACCAACAATCTATCCAGAATAAGACAAATTTTAAAAAATTCCCCCCATTGTCCTTAACACCTCATCAAGCAAAAACTTACAAATGGAATATAATTAAAATCACATCTTCTTTGACCCAATTCAAAGAAATCTTCTTAAAGGCATGCTGGAATTGTGATACATTGAGCAAGGTTCTCTGGATGCCAGGAGCTGCTACTGGAAATATAGAATGAACTGGAGGGTATCAGACAGTTGCAGGAACCCCCAAACATTAATTTTAGTCACAGTTGGCTGCACCATATCAACCTATAAACACCTCTCCACTTTCAATTAACATTGCTCTGTCTCCTGTCTCGCTGAATATTATATTTAACTAATTTAAGAGGATTGGTAAAGAGAGTTTTCACACTTCACAGGAAAACATAATGAAATAATTATACCTCTACCTACAAAAGGCATGAGAATATTACATAAGCAGCCTTCAAGGCTTTTCAACTAAAACCTCTTTCCTGTATCTTCTGTCTGAGGGTTCCTGCCTGAACTTTCACTTAAATGCACTTTGTTTTTACATCTTTATGTTGCAAAATGTTAGATTACTTCTTGGAATTTCAGTACTTGTATCTTTTTTGGCCACAGAAGGTACTGGCTGAGTTGTACACATCAGGTGTGAATAGGTGCAGGACAAGCTGGGACACTGGGCACTTGTGTTGGTGGAGAGAAATGGAATTGAGATTGGGGCTGGGAAAAGTAATCCGTAATGCTATTCTTAATATAGACAGGGCCTGTGAAACAAAGCTTAATGTTAGTATCGTAGTCCACGTATCAGTCAGCTAATGACACAATAGTGCCTTTTCTCGTGTTTATGGTTTCTGGAGACCAGTGATATCTCAAATGACTCTATCAGGTTGCAGATTGACCGGCCTTGCTTCCAGGCTATAGGTTGGGTTCAGATCTGCTTCATGTTCTTGGGACCAGGTTGAAAGGGCAGTGACTATTCAGTGCATGCTCTTCTTGTGGTTATCACAGGGGATCCAGAGTGAAACTAAATCATGTAAGTACATCTAAGATCTCAGTTTATGTCATGCCAGACAAATCCCTTTGGCCAAAGAAATCACATGGCCAAGCCTCACATCCAGGTACTGAGAAGAAGATATCAGCTTTGGTGGGAGGGGTTAGGTGATAAATATTGGCTTCACAATCACATCCTTCACAGCCATCAAGGGTCAACCCAGTGGGCAGAGTGACCAGTGGGTAAGGTGATAAAGACTTCTCAAAATCACAGTGGGCTCAAGGGAGAAAGGCCAGTGAAATACAGGGCCATGGTCCCAATCCATCCATCCGTGTTTCAGTATAACTTAGGAGCTGGAGGGTTAGGAAAAGGGGAAAGAGCCCAGACTTTGAGATGCAACTTGATGAACAGACTGCCAAGTACACAGGAGCAAGGTGAAGGTACAGAGCGTGTTGGGCTGAGCTGAGCTGATGATGTGTTTGCCACCCTGGCAGCCCTCTCCAGGAGCAGCCTGGAGGAGACTTCCAGGGAGGTCTCTCTGTTACCGTATTAGTGGAGTTAGAGAAGATGCAGATAAAACACGTTCTTGACCCACAGCAGCTTCAAAGAACCTATACGAGATGAACCAAGATGCTAATATAGTATATTTTCCCCCTGGGTTTCAAATGCCATTTATTAAATATAAGAATTTTTATCTATTTAACATGTACAATGTGATGATTTGATATACATCTATATAGTGAAGTGATTTAGTACAGTCAAGCTAATTCACATACCATCTTGAATCAGTGTTCAGAACAAAGGGATCACATTAAGACAAAAGCAGAACATGAACAGCAGAGAAGGGACCACATCCCACACAAACCTTCTTCACATGACGCCTGGGAAGCACCTGGTTCAAGAATGATGTTGGCTGAAAGATAAATGCCGGAAGTTGAGAATTACGTTTTATTTGGTAGACAAGATGGACGACTTAAACCTGAGACACAACATCTCAGAGAGCTCTGAGGGATTGCTCAGAAGAGACAAGCTGGGGGAGCTAGGATACACAGGAGTTTCTGCAACAAAGACCAGGCAGTCAGAGCATCAAAAGACCACTACTAATTAAAGCAGACCAGATATCTCAAGTTGAGGAACATAGCATTTTTCTATTCATGGGAAGATGTGAGTCTGGGCTCACTGAAGTCATTCCTTTGATATGCATCTCAGCTTTCTCTCGAGCCAGTCTCCTGAGCATTCTCACCCTGAATCTCCTCGGGGTACACTATAGGGGTTGAGGTGGCTGCAGTGTCTGACTGCTCGATCCATGCATCCTGTTTCCATCCTCAGTTCCCTCGTCAGGGAAGCATTATGTGATGGCTCATGGCTGCAACATCCTTTGTTCACTGATACGGCAGGCAACAGTTTTCATTTACAATGGTGACCCCCGAATCGGCATGACCATAGCTGAACGTGTGTTGGAAGTGTGGGCAGGAGGCATGATGGCTTCACCCAGCAATGAAGTCAGCTCCACCAAGCAAGACAGTGACTTCCCTCTCCCCCTGCCGTGGTGCACCCTGCACCAAAGATAGAAAGGCTGGCAGAGAGATCTTTCTCATCGGCCAATCAGCGCTCACATGTACAGTGCCACCAAGCTATGAAAACAGTAGGAGCTCAACTAGGTGCCAGATATTGTTCTAAGTTTGCACATACTCATTCACCTAGCCTTACAATAGACCTGGGAAATTCAAGGAAGATAAAGCTCAGAGGAGTTAAGCATTTCCCAAGGGTTTCACCATGGGGGGTAGAGCTGGTATTAGAGTCCAGGTAGCCGTCGTAGCTCAGTCGGTAAAGAATCTGCCTACAATACAGAAGACCTGGGTTCTATTCCTGAATTGAGAAGATCCCCTGGAGAAGGAAATGGCAACCCACTCCAGTTATTCTTGCCTGGAGAATCCCATGGACAGAGGAGCTTGGCAGGCTACAGTCCACGGAGTCACAGGAGTCAGACACGTCTTAGTGATTAAACCACCACCCCCAGCCCAGGCAGAGGTGCTGCTTACAATCACCCTTCTCTCCTCTCTCAGGAAGAAGAGCTGGGTGCCCAAGGGGAGCAAGTGACTCAGAATTTGCAAGGAACTGGAGTGAATAACCACAGTGGGGGAAAAGCAAGAATCATTGTAGACCATATGTACTTTGAGACTTCCCTAGTGGCTCAAAAAAATCTGCCTGCAATATGGGCAACCCAGGTTCGATCCCTGGGTTGGGAAGAGTCCCTGTAGAAGAGAATGGCTTCTCCGGTATTCTTGCCTGGAGAACTCCATAGACAGAGGAGCATGCAGGCTACAGTCCATGAGGTCACAAGAGTGGGAACACTTTCATTTTTTTCATATGTACTTTACAACATAAAAGTTTATATAAAAATGTATGCATCAAAGCTAACTGTACAGTAAGCTTTATTCTCTCTTTTCCAAGAGCCATGTTCATTCTCAGCTTTTTAAAGAACTTTTTTATAAAGTCCTTATTAAAGTCCTTATCCCCTGTGCTTAATTATCTTCTGGGTAAGAAGAAAAGAAATTTTAACAGAATCTTTCTCCATTAATACTAAATAAATCAGCAAGTAATAATAAGAATAACCCAAAAAGTGAAAGTGAAAGTCTCTTCAGTTCAGTTTGCTGCAGTCGCTCAGTCATGTCCAACTCGTTGCGACCAACTGTCCAACACCAACTCCCAGAGTTTACCCAGACTCACGTCCATTGAGTCGGTGATGCCATCCAACCATCTCATCCTCTGTCGTCCTCTTCTCTTGTCCTTAACCTTTCCCAGCATCAGGGTCTTTTCAAATGAGTCAGCTCTTCACATCAGGTGGCCAAAATATTTCAGTCATGTTCAACTCTTTGTTACCGCATGGACTATACAGTCTATGGAATTCTCCAGGCCAGAATTTTGGCGTACATAGCCATTCCCTTCTCCAGAGGATCTTCCCGACCCAGGAATCGAACTGGGGTCTCGTGCATTGCAGGCGGATTCTTTTTTTTTTTTCTTTTTTTCTCTTTTTTTAAAAATTTTATTTTATTTTTAAATTTACATAATTGTATTAGTTTTGCCAAATATCAAAATGAATCCACCACAGGTATACATGTGTTCCCCATCCTGAACCCTCCTCCCTCCTCCCTCCCCATACCATCCCTCTGGGTCGTCCCAGTGCACTAGCCCCAAGCATCCAGTATCGTGCATCGAACCTGGACTGGCATCTCGTTTCATACATGATATTTTACATGTTTCAATGCTATTCTCCCAAATCTTCCCACCCTCTCCCTCTCCCTCTCCCTCAGAGTCCATAAGACTGTTCTATACATCACTGTCTCTTTTGCTGTCTCGTACACAGGGTTATTGTTACCATCTTTCTAAATTCCATATATATGCATTAGTATACTGTATTGGTGTTTTTCCTTCTGGCCTACTTCACTGTGTATAATAGGCTCCAGTTTCATCCACCTCATTAGAACTGATTCAAATGTATTCTTTTTAATGGCTGAGTAATACTCCATTGTGTATATGTACCACTGCTTTCTTATCCATTCATCTGCTGATGGACATCTAGGTTGCTTCCATGTCCTGGCTATTATAAACAGTGCTGCAATGAACATTGGGGTACACGTATCTCTTTCAATTCTGGTTTCCTCAGTGTGTATGCCCAGCAGTGGGATTGCTGGATCATAAGGCAGTTCTATTTCCAGTTTTTTAAGGAATCTCCACACTGTTCTCCATAGTAGCTGTACTAGTTTGCATTCCCACCAACAGTGTAAGAGGGTTCCCTTTTCTCCACACCCTCTCCAGCATTTATTATTTGTAGATTTTGGATCGCAGCCATTCTGACTGGTGTGAGATGGTACCTCATAGTGGTTTTTATTTGCATTTCTCTGATAATGAGTGATGTTGAGCATCTTTTCATGTGTTTGTTAGCCATCTGTATGTCTTCTTTGGAGAAATGTCTATTTAGTTCTTTGGCCCATTTTTTGATTGGGTCATTTATTTTTCTGGAGTTGAGCTGTAGGAGTTGCTTGTATATTTTTGAGATTAGTTGTTTGTCAGTTGCTTCATTTGCTATTATTTTCTCCCATTCTGAAGGCTGTCTTTTCACCTTGCTAATAGTTTCCTTTGATGTGCAGAAGCTTTTAAGGTTAATTAGGTCCCATTTGTTTATTTTTGCTTTTATTTCCAATATTCTGGGAGGTGGGTCATAGAGGATCCTGCTGTGATGTATGTCAGAGAGTGTTTTGTGCAGGCGGATTCTTTACCAGCTGAGCTACCAGGGAAGCCTTAACCAAAAAGGTCATCAGTAATAATTTTGATAGTAGCATAAGAAGGAATGAAAGGAGAATACATGGTGCCAAAATCTTTGAAATGCTTCACCAAGAAAAGTTTCCTTTTGTAAGTAAGTCTCCTAATCTCTCACTCTACCCCCATGTCCCAGATGTGGTCCTAGTGAGTTAACAGAATGCTATGTATCCTCAGAGGTCAATCAAGAGATGAGTCATGGAGGTGGGGAGCTCTTTTCCTCCTCTGACCATGAGGCTGGTCACGTGGGTTGCGAGAAAGAGCTGGGTGAAGCAGAAAAACAAACACGTGCAGACATCTTTGATGGGAACAAACACTCACGTCAGTGCTTTGAACTAGAAACAGCTTGAAGGCAGAGGAAATCCCCTCAAGGTACATCCCAGGGAGTGGGTGGACGCTGGCACAGAGCGACCAACAATCTCTGGGAAGAAAACAGTCTGGTTGTTCTGGGACTGTGCTCACACCACCTGCCTTCCACCTGCCAGCTCATCTGGCCTCAAGCTAGACAAGTAGCTGAAACATAAACCTCCAGTCCTCAAACTGTGGTTTAGAAGGCAAATAAGGGAGTCTGGAAAGAGAATAAAGGAAAATTCAGCCCTCCTCTATCAGAGCAAGTAGATACAAGAACAAAACAAAGAAAAAGTAGGAAAACAATGCAATACTGTGAGCTCAGAGAGATAAAAGGAAGAAACACAAACTGGAAAACAGTGATGCGGGATGTTGTCTGGAAGAAAGCGGGATGTTGTCTGGAAGAAAATGCCCCAAGGAGAAGGAGAAAATGCTGCAAGAGTGCTTCATGGCAAAGAACCTCGCTAGACCATGACATCAGCAAAGCAGGAATTCTAAGACCAAAAGATTTTCTCGAAGACTGAGGTGTCTGGGAAGTTCACAGAGCTAAGAACACAAATGGAGACCAAATAATATCCATGCCGAATTAGTAATTTACAAGCATCAAAGAAAAGAATAGAGGCAGCTGAAAATTGATTTACTAGCATAGGAAAAAAGTCTTGACATAATTACAGTCAAAATAGAGAAATTAGACCTGTGGTTTAAGCACACAGACAGGAAGCAGGCAAATCCAGGAAGGCAAAGTCATCCAATGTTAAGATCACTGGCATCCCTGCAGCACAAAAGTCAACAAATACAACAGGAAAAGATGCAAACATATTAGAGGAAAATTTTCCTGAAATCAGAAGGAAAAGCTGAATCTGCAAAATTGTTACCAAAAGTAGGGAGTGTGGTCGACAGTTGGGCAGGGGTTCTGGTGCTCACTACTCAAAAGCCAATAAACAGATGGAAAGGAAATGTTGCTTTATTTTGGATGCCAGCAACCCCCGGGGGCCAGAGGGTACATGGGGCAAGGGCGGACCTCTGTCCAAAGGCTGACTGGCGATCGCAATCAGTGGGCAAAAGTTTATAGATAGAGGGAGAGGGCTACATGCATAAACGGCACAGTCAGCTCTGACAGTCACCTTCAAACTGGCCACCAGGGACCTGACCAGCACCGTCTTGGTTGTTTTAGGTACAGTGAGTTTTCAGCTCCAGGGTCAGTTTGTTTCCATGTCTTTGAGGCCAGTTCTTAGAACTGTGGCAGCTTATGGCATGGGTACAGTTTGGTCTGCAAGGAGATCCAACCAGTCCATCCTAAAGGAAATCAGTCCTGAATATTCATTAGAAGGAGTGATGCTGAAGCTGAAACTCTAATACTTTGGCCACCTGATACGAAGAACTGACTCATTTGAAAAGACCCTGATGCTGGGAAAAATTGAAGGCAGGAGAAGGGGACGACAGAGGATGAGATGGTTGGATGGCATCACCTACTCAATGGACATGAGTTTGAGTAAACTCTGGGAGTCGTGATAGACAGGGAGGCCTGGTGCGCTGCAGCCCAGGGTTGCAATGAGTAGGACACGACTGAGCGGCTGAACTGAACTGAACTGACAGTCTGGTCATCATGTACTTAACTTCTATCTGGTGGAGGTTTCAATATATATGTATAAGACAGCTCACAAGATATGGCTCAGAAGAGTATCTATAGCCCTTGAGAAGGAACTAAAGGTCTTTGACTAGGCTAATGACTTGTTGTTGCTTAGTTACTAAGTCATGGTCTGACTCTTTAGCAACCCCGTGGACTGTAGCCCGCCAGGCTTCTCTGTCCATGGGATTCTCCAGGCAAGAATACTGGAGGGGGTTGCCATTTTCTTCTCCAGGGGATCTTCCAGATCCAGGGATCAAATCTGCATCTCCTGCATTGGCAGGTGGATTCTTAACTGCTGAACCACCAGGGAAGTCCCCTGTACTTAATGATTGTTATTATTACTTGGTCTCCTTTTATTGTTTTCTTTTGTTTCCTCGTGTTCTCATTTCTCACTTTAAACTTGTTCTTTGACTAGCATTTCCACATACAAAAGGCAGGCAGAGGACATGGTGTAGGGTCGAGGGAAAGGACCTTGTGGACCTACTCTGTTTCAGAATGAAAGTGCATATTCCCTTCCAGGAAGAATCAGTACAGAGAAACCAATCCCAGGACATATCCTTGCATCTTACCAAACTTTATTCAGCTAAAGAGCAAATCCTGAACAGGAGGAAAAATCTAGGTGGCTTCAGGCATTCCCACCCTTGTCACTAAATATCAGAAAGAAAATGGAGCGATGTTCATGTAGGTCTGAGGAGAGGAACCTACAATTCTAGAAGATTCCTTCATGTACTCAGCACGAAGGCAACAGGACAAATCTTCTTTGGGAATGTTTATTTCAAGGGTGAAATAAATCAGAAACAATAGCACCCCTGAACTCATCTAGAATAATGATGTTATAATAGATATCTTGCCAGTTAAGACAAACAAATAACTAGGGAATGAGGAATTTTGGCAAGCAACCTTGTGGGCACTAAGTTCATTTAATTACTAATTCTAGACTTTGTTCCAGATCAAAGCATAAATTAATCCATGGTGGTAAAGTAAAAGTAAGGACATAATTAACAAAAATCAACAAGGTTGGGGACATTTGGGTAGGATATATCCATGCTTGTGTTTCTTCATCCTTCTTATTGAAAGTCACCCCATATTATCCAAAATTAAAATACGCAGTTAAAAAATATTGACTTCTACTTCTGTCAATGTTTTTTCCTTAACTTTAGAGGGCTCTTATAAGGAATAATATTTATGGTGAAGAATTAAATTTTAGCAAATGCCCAGTTTTAAATTGCTTTTTCTTCTGTTTCATTTAAGAAAGCTTAATTTAAAAACTTCTCTTTAAATAGCAAGTATATTACAATTCTATTTATTACAGTGTCTCCTTCTGTCTGTCTGTCTTTCTGAATATAGGCGAGAGAGCTGTCTGGAATGATAGACACGTTATGTTGGCAATAGTTATTTTTAGACATTAAGATTTGGGGTGATTTACTTCTTTCTTCCTACTTTGGCACAGTTTGAATAACTTATAATGAGCAGATACAGTTTTTAAAATGCAGTCATTATTTTAAAAGTGAAGAACCTATACCAGCATCCTTATATAAAGATACTTTGCCTGGAAAAACAGAGAGAACAAATTCAGATAGCAAAATCTTTTACTAATGCCAACATCCCAAGACTTACTTCTGCCCAGATGTGCTCTGCATTCCAGGATGGCTGGCAGAGAACTCTGTCAGGGTCATAAAAAGGAAAAGTCCTTCATATGAAAATGGGAATTGTAAAAAAGAATGAAATAATGCCATTTGCAGCAACATGGATAGACATAGAGATTAACATCCTAAGTGAACCTAGTCAGATAGAGAAATACCATATGTATCACTCATATGTAGAATCTTTAAAAAAGGATACAAATGAACTTATTTACAGAACAGAAACAGATTGGCAGAGTTAGAAAACATGGTTACCAAAGGGGAAAGGTGGGAGGGAGGAGTAAATAAGGAGTTTGAGATTAAAATATACACTTTGCTGAATGTAAAATAGATAAACAACAAGGATCTGCTGTATATAGCTCAGGGAACTATATTCAATATTTTGTAATGAGCTATAATGACAGTGAATGTAAAAATAATATATATACTTTATATATATATATATATATATGTACTACTGAATCATTTGTTGTACATCTGAAACTAACACAGCAATGTAAATCAACTATATTTCTTTTTAAAAAAATGTTTTTGGCTGTGCAGTGAAAT
Source organism: Bos javanicus (assembly GCF_032452875.1). NCBI lineage: Eukaryota > Metazoa > Chordata > Mammalia > Artiodactyla > Bovidae > Bos > Bos javanicus. The sequence continues at coordinate 24,248,149 of NC_083892.1, forward strand.
ATGTGGGATCTTAGTTCCCTGACCTAGGATCAAACCTGTACCCCCTGCGGTGGAACTGCAGAGCCTTAAACATTGGACTACCAAGGAAGCCCCCTAACTCAACTATGTTTCAATCCAAATTTATAAAAAGAAACTGGAGGTTGAATTAAAAACCATAAGTAGCTAAAATACATTGACTATTACTATCAGGCAGATGTGGTACTAAGAAATGTACACACTGCAATATTTAAGGTGGATGAACAGCAGGGACTATTGGATACCACAGGGAACTCTGCTCAGCGTTATGTGGCAGCCTGGATGGGAGGGGAGTTAGGGGGAGAATGGATACATGGCTATGTATGGCTGAGTCCCTTCACTGTTCAACCTGAAACTACCACAACCTTGTTCATTGGCTATTCCCCAATACAGGGATTCCCTGATGGCTCAGATGGTAAAGAATCTGCCTGCAATGCGGGAGACCAGGGCTCAATCCTTGGGTTGGGAAGATCACCTGGAAAAGGGCAAGGCAACCCCTTCCAGTATTCTTGTCTGGAGAATCCCCATACACAGAGGAACCCGGTGGGCTACAGTCCATGGGGTGGCAAAAGAGTCAGACATGACTGAGCGATGAAGCATAAAATACAAAATAAAAAGTTTAAAATTAAAAAAAAAAACCCATACATTGATAACTAATTTACTTATGATCATAGTTCTGTTAAAATAGGTGCTATTATAACTCATGACATTCTGCACAAGGAAACTGTGGCTTAGAAGGAGTAAGTAACCTGCCCAAGCCCACCTTATAGATGACTGCAAGCCTGGGTTCTTAGCCACTGTGCAACCTGATTTCTAAAAGGTGACAGAAGATCTGGAATTCACTGGGTTTGACTTACGTGAGATTCCTGAAGACTGTCAGTCTCACTCAAATGGTCATGTGACTTACCTGACACAGAAGCAAGGCTGCCTTTAGAAGGGAGCAAGGTTGTGTGTACTCATAAAAATATCTCTCAGTAGGGCAATTTCCAGATGCTGCCATCAAAGGCTGGCTCACGCCCACACACTTCTTTCCTTTAGAGAGCTTGATGATCCTGAAAAAAAGAACATCTGCCCACACTGATCCCAGGGTACCACTCAGGTGCATTCATTATCAGGAGGGAAGCCTGGCTTTAGATCTGGAGATGCTCTGTGTCCACAAGCCTGGTGCTGCTTCTCCCCATCCCCACCTGCTGCTATGCTGTGACCTGTCATGCCAGGAATACAGGGTTTCATCTTCCCAGGTTTAATTTCAACAGCCTGGGAAAGAAAAGTACCTCCCTCCAAACCTGGATAATTAGACCTTCTGTGAAACTTCCCATGGTGGGTTGAATGACACCCCATGCTGTGCTGCGCTTAGTCACTCAGTCATGTCTGACTCTTTTTGATCCCATGGACTGTAGCCCACCAGGCTCCTCTGTTCATGGGGATTCTCCTTGCAAGAATACTGGAGTGGGTAGCCTATCCTTTCTCCAGGGGATCTTCCTGACCCAGGAATGCAACCAGGTCTCCTGCATTGCAGGCAGATTCTTTATTAACTGAGCCACCAGGGAAGCCCAAATGACACCTCACCCCACCCAAAAGATACACTCCTCTGGAACCTGGAAAACTGGCCTTATTTGGAAAAAGTGTCTTTACAGATGTAATTAAGCTGTAGATCTCAAAATGAGGTATTCCTGGGTTAAGATGGGCCCTAAGTCCACCCACACGTGCTCTTATAAGAGATGGAGAGATGATCCATAGACAGGAAGACAGTGTGAAGGCAGGTGCAGAGACAAGAATGATGTCCAAGGGTCATCAGCCAAGGGGCTAAAAGCCAAGGGTCACCAGCAGACACCAGAGGCTTGGGGAGAGAGAAATGGATAGGATCCTCCCTCAGAGCCTCCAGAAGGAGCCAACCCTGCCAATACCTTTACCTTGAACTTCTGACCACATCCTGATGGCACTCAGGAAGCATCAATTAAATTAATCCAGGAATTCACAGCTGGTTGAGTGATGCCAATGGTAAGGGTTGGCTAGAACTCCACCCAGCAGATCTGGCGGTGGAGTGTAAACTCTCTGTACAGAGACATTGTTGCCTCACCCATTTCCTCTGTATTCTTTGCACAGAACAAAATAGGTATCCAGTGGTGTTTGTCAAATGAATGATATCGGGATGAGGTAAAGGCCATTTGGGACTTGTTATGATGTGGTCCTGAGGATGTCAAAAGCATTATCTGGGCCTCTGGTTCTTAATGAAAAGTAGCCCTAATTATTTCAGGGGGCTGTTGTGAGGATGAAATAAGAGACTGGCATCCATGTTTAGAACTGTTAAGACTCAGAAGTTAATGTGTTTTTATTAATAGTGCCACTAAGTAGAAACCAACAATCTCAGATTTTAAAACAAAAACGTTCAAAGCTAACTGGAATACTGTGCTTGGGCAGGAACCAGGGAGGGATCTAAGGCAAGGACCATGAAGTCAGGGGAGAGTGAGGGGCCAGAATACTGGCTGGACTTTTATCTTCCTGGAACTTGGGCTCCACCATGAAGTTAACACATGGACCCTCATTCCATGCAAAGCGGACATGTGTCTTTATTAAAGGCAGGCTTCTGGGGCTCGAGGAAAGGAGGAAAATTTTGAAAGCCACTCTTCTCTATCCACAGGTAGAAATTGATTTCTCTTGCTTTAAATCTTTTGGAACATGTATTGAGAACTGACTATGTGCCAGACATCAGAGCATTTTACAGGTATACGCTCTTTTTATCATTCCACCTATTTTATAAGTGAGAAAAATCAGATAGAGGGGCTTCCCAGGTGGCGCTAGTGGTAAAGAATCCACCTACCAATGCAGGAGACACAGGAGACTCAGGTTTGATCCCTGGGTCGGGAAGATCCCTTGGAGTAGGAAATGGCAACCTGCTCCAGTATTCTTGTCTGTGAAATCCCGTAGACAGAAGAGTCTGGTGGGCTATAGTCCAAGGGGTTGCAAATAGTTGGACATGTCTGAGCGACTAAGTGAAGTGAAGTCGCTCAGTCGTGTCTGCCTCTTTGCGACCCCATGGACTGTAGCCTACAAGGCTTCTCTGTCCATGGAATTTTCCAGGCAAGAGTACTGGAGTAGGTTGCCATTTCCTTCTCCAGGTGATCCTTCCCACCCAGGGATCGAACCCAGGTCTCCCGCATTGCAGGCAGATGCTTTACCATCTGAGCCACCAGGGAAGCCCTAAGCATACATGCAAAGTCACACATGCAAAGTAGATGTGAATTGTAGAACTAAGATTTTACTGCAGGCCTGTCTGTGTTCACAGCCTAAGGTCCTCACTGGTAGACTTTATTGCCCTCTCACCCATCTACTGGACAACTTTTCTTACAATGCTCTGCGAGGGGCTTGCAAAACAGAAATGCAAAAGGCTGCCCCTGCTTCAAGACAGTCACAGATGGTAGAGAGGGCAACCCAGGTGGCTCAGATAAAGAATCTGCCTGCAATGCAGAAGATCCTGGTTCCATCCCTGGGTTGGGAAGATGCCCTGGAGGAGGGTATGGAAATCCACTCCAGTATTCTTGCCTGGAATATCCCATGAACAGAGGACCCTGGTGGGCTACAGTCCAAGGTTTCCCTGTCAATCACCAACTCCCAAAGCTTGCTCAAACTCACGTCCATCAAGTCTGTGATGCCATCCAACCACCTCATCCTCTGTCATCCCCTTCTCCTGCCCTCAACTTTCCCGGCATCCGAGTCTTTTCTAAGGAGTCAGTTCTTCGCATCAGGTGACCAAAGTATTGGCTGTAACTAACACCAAACACACATACCTAATGCTATGAAAGCTCTGAAGAAGGAGGAATTATGACCATCTGGAGGATAATGGAGAGCTTCCCCTGTGACGCTAGTGGTAAAGAACTCACCTGCCAATGCAAGAGACATAAGAGACGTGGGTTCGATCCCTGGGTCAGGAAGATCCCCTGGAGGAGGGCATGGCGACCCACTCCAGGATTCTTGCCTGGAGAATCCCATGAATAAAGGAGCCTGGTGGGCTACAGTCCATTGAATAGCAGAGAGTCAAACACAACTAAAGCGACTTAGCATGCATGCTCAGAGGGGAATGGAAGGATTCACAAAGACAATTACTTTGAGTGGGTTTTGGTAGTATGAATAATAGTTGGCCATTCTATATAGAGTGAAAAGTAGCCCAAAAGCACGAAAGAGGTTGGTGGATCTAAGGAAGAGTCTTTACTGTCACTGAGACACAGACTTTATGTGTGTTTGGGGAGGTGGGGGCTGACGCAAAGAGGCTGGGGTAGGGGGGAGGTGAGTAAGTACAGATGATGAGATGCCAGGGGTACTGGATTCTACACCACAACTTCCAACCTGGTGGACCCGTAGACATGTTTTGTTGGCCCATTAGTGTTTAAAATTCTTTTAATTGACAGCTAACATCTGCAAGTGTGGAGATTTTGCATCACCATCAAGATTTCAATTCTCACTTAAAAATTCAAAATCTGGCAACACTGGGTCCATATTTGTTCACAGTTACTACCTGGAACTGAGGAGCAGTAGCTCCTTTGGGTCCATCTTCTGTTCTTCAGATTGACACAGCCCCGACCTCACCACTCCATCTGCTTTCTTCACTCCCTGCCCGGTACCTGTGGGCATCTGAGCTCTTACTGCTGATGAATGGGAATTACTTTAGATTTTTTTAAAGCAGGTAGTCAGATCTGAAAGGGTCAGAGCTATTCAGGCTGGAGTGGGATTGATAGACAAGAAGAAGAAAAGGTGAAAACGGAAAAACTAGTTAGGAGACTGTCCAGGAGATCAGACTGGAGATAAAGGGACTTTTCTTGAGTAATTCCAGTGGGATGAGAATCTTCACGAGGTTCGTTTCCGTATTGTTTTAATCTCCTCCTTACCATCCTTTGTAAATTACACCCACCACATCACTGATCTCCTTCCCCTGCTCTATCTTTCTGCATTATGCTCACCACAACCTGGCATCCTGGGTGCTTGACTTATTTATCTGTTTACCTGTCTCCTCTGACTAGAACATAAACTCCGTGTGGTCAGGAATTTTGTTTGTTTCATGCCCTGCTGTATTCCCAGTGCTGGGAAAAGTGCCTGGCACAGAATGTTTTTAATGAAGATATGTTTACTTCAGACAAAAAAGAAAAATGATGTTTTAAATTATTTGTCGACTGATGTGTTTCAGCATCTGTAATCTCAATGCCCTGAGGATAACTGACAGGCCTGCAAGATGTGCCATGTTTTCTAGCATATCCCAGAGGCCCTCTCCACCGTTCAGATCTCAGTCTGAGAAGTCCATCCTCACACCAGTGGCAGGGGCAGAGAGAGGTCAGGTCCTTGGAAAAGCAGAGCCTGGCCAGGATTCACATCACCAAAGCCAGAGCTCTCCAGACACCTGCCCTGGACCAGCCTGAGTACGTATGGCCCCCTGGGACTCCCACATCCTCTGAAAGGAGGATTCTGATTAACCATCCTTTCTCTCCATTGTTATTTCTTCCCTGGTCTTCTGAACAAGAGCCAGGGCTGTTAAAGCCTCCTTTTGATGCTTAATTGCTTAATTATCAGTTTACTCTACCAACTTTAAGAGACAGAATTGAATCACTTTTTAAAAAGGCAGATGGGCTAGAGGCTGCCCAGGAAGTAAGGCTCCCCTCTGTGTCTGCAGCAGTTACTTCTGAGGGTGGGAGGACTTCTTACAACCCAGGTTCTGGGGGGCTTATCTCCTCTGGTCATCACTGTCAACTGGTCCTCTGTACCCCCTGATCCTTATACAACCAGCTGAGCCCTTGAGAAATGAGTGTGGAAATTACTGAGCCCCTAGGACCACCATCACAGGTACCGCTCTTTTTCTTTCCAAAAGTGTCTAAATCTTTTCAAATTTGAATTATTTTTTATTCTTTTAGCTGTTGTTCAGTTGCTAAGTCATGGAATACAGTACACCAGATTTACCTGATCTTCACTATCTCCCAGAGTTTTCTCTAACTCATGTCCATTGAGTCAGTGATGCCATCTAACCATCTCATCCCCTATCATTCCCTTCTCCTTTTGCCTTCCATCTTTCCCAGCATCAGGGTCTTATCCAGTGAGTTGGTTCTTCCCATCAGGTGACCAAAGTATCAGAACTTCAATTTCAACGTCAGTCCTTCCGGTTAATATTCAGGATTGATTTCCTTTTTGCCAATGCAGGAGATACAGCAGACTCACGTTCAATTCCTGTGTCAGGAAGATCCCCTGGAGGAGGAAATGACAACCAACTCTAGTATTCTTGCCTGGAGAACCCCATGGACAGAGGAGCCTGGTGGGCTACAGTCTGTGGGATCGCAGAGAATCAAACACATCTTAGTGACGAAGCAGAGAGAGAGAGAGAGAGAGAGAGAGAAAAGAATTACCACTGAAATGTCCTGCAGAAATGAGCTACCCCTGCTCAGTCAGGCCCAGGAAGGACTCCTCTGCCAGTGCAGGCAAGCCACGGGCTCAGATGGGCTCCTGTTACTCACGGTCCCTCTTGAGCTACAGGAGGGCAGCCCTGGACCCAAACCCCAAAGTTTAGCCCTCTCTTGATCCTCTATTTTACTCTTATTTTCTTTTTCCAGCCAGTGTTTAGCAAGAGGTCCACTTGGCAGAGGGATCTGTGGGATGAAATGAAAGCCAACACAGTGAAGACGAGTGAGGAGGAAGGCGACGGGCATTAGCAGAGACGGTGAGATGCAAGGAGACCACAGACATGGGACCAGCAGGCTACAACCATGCCCGGTGGACGGGGACCTGCAAAGGGGAAAGAGCCCAGGACTGCGGGTCTTGGTGCTGACACTCAGAGAGAAACATTTTCCATAATTTTTCATTGTGCTGGCTGAAAAAGGATTGCAGTCCAAAATTTAAGTGTGCAAGAGCTCTCATTAACATGATTGCCTTTAAATCAAGTGATGTCTCACTTCTGGCCCCCAACTTGCTTCGGGCAGGAAATTGACTAGATTCCCTATTTCCCATGTTGGGTCTTGAAAATGTCCTGGGGTCTCACACAAAGCAAACTTTTGGGAGTTTCCCCTTGGATAGTTGGACCACAGCAGGCAAGGGAATCTTTGCTCAGCTGAAAATATAAGTGTCTGGGTTCAGGACCTCAGTGGTGAACACCTTCAAGGGCCACCATGCTCACCTATGTGCCCAGCATGCGTGGTGTCCATGCTGGGTCCAGCTTCTTTCAATGTACCCTGTGGTCATCCCCACCCCATCCCCAGGGGGGCCTATAATCTCCCTGGGGGCTAAAAGGAAGCCAGTCACAGACCTCCAGCACTCAAAGATTCTACAGTTCTTGCTTTTCTTCCCAATCCTAGGAGATCCAATCTCTCTTTCTGCTTGTACCCTTCACAGGTGCCCTTTTCCTCCCTTCCCTCCTGAACAGAGATGCCTGCCTTGAGAGCTTCAACAGTCTCACAAAAGTCAAGAAAAGTCTGGCTTCAGTAAACCTGTTTTCTCCTTAAACTGCCCCTAACAAAATCAACAAAATCTATCAAGAACCTAGATGGTATTATCGGACCTAGAGGATATTATACTTAGTGAAATAAGTCAGACAAAGACAAAATGTCTATGTTATCACTGACAGGTACAATCTAAAAACCAAAATAAATAAATCTATATAACAAAACAGAAATAGACTCAAATATAGAGAACAAACTGGTGATGACCAGTGGGGAGAGTGAAGGGAGGAGGGCAAAATAGTGGTTTGGGACTGACAGATACAAACTACTCTGTGTAAAATAAATAAGCAGCAAGCATATATTATACAGCACAGGGAATTATAGCCATTATTTTGTAATAGCTTTAAATGGAATATAATCTATAAAAATATTGAATCACTATGTCATATACTTGAAGCAAATATAATATTATAAATCAACTATACTTCAATTTGAACAGGAGAAAATATTTGCTAACAATGCTACTGACAAGGGATCGGTCTCCAACATTTACAAACAACTCATGCAGCTCAAAATCAGAAAAATAAACAACCCAACCAAAATATAGGCAATAGACCAAAGTAGACATTTCGCCACAGAAGACATACAGATGGCCAAGAGGCACATGAAAAGATGTTCAAAATCACTAATTATTAGAGAAATGCAAACCAAAATGACAATGAGATATTACCTCACACCAGTCAGAATGGCCATCATCAAAAAATCTACAAACAATAAATGCTGGAGAGTATTTGGAGAAAAGGGGACCCTCCTACCCAGGAGGTAGGAATGTAAATTGGGACAGCCTCTATGGAGAACAGTATGTAGGTTTCTTAAGAAACTAAAAACAGAACTACCGTACAACCCTGCAATCTTCAGTTCAGTTCAGTCGCTCAGTCGTGTCTGACTCTTTGCGACCCCGTGAATTGCAGCACGCCAGGCCTCCCTGTCCATCACCAACTCCCCGAGTTCACTCAAACTCATGTCCATCGAGTCGGTGATGCCATCCAGCTGTCTCACTCCTGGGCATATATCGAGAGAAAAAACACAGTTTGAAGAGATACAGGCACCCCATGTTCACAGCAGAACAGGGAAAGACATGGAAGCAACCTGAATGTCCATCAACAGATGAATGGATAAGGAAGATGTGGTATATATATACAATAGACTATATGCTCCAATATAAAATTAAAATAAATACTTTGAGCAAGAGCTATCAAAAGTAAAAATTTAAAGGAACCAAGAAACGAATGTGTCTATGGGTCACCCTACCAGAGGGTTAAGTGCACTGTCTTGAGGCCAGTTGGCAGAGGGTCCAATGCAGATGAGTTAATTCCTCACTGCTGTGCTGCCCTAGATAATCTGCTACAGTAAGGGTCCCACTGCATCACCCATTCCATTATCCACTCTCGTGTATTCCCCTCCACACTGACTCTGAGCTTGGCCCTGTGATTTGCTTTGGCTTATAGGATGCATGAAGGGTCTTCCCTGGTGGCTCAGGGGTAAAGAATCTGTCTGCCAAGGCAAGAGATATGGGTTCAATCCCTGGGTTGAGAAGAGCCCCTGGAGAAGTCAATGGCAACCCACTCCAGTATTCTTGCCTGGGAAATCCCATGGACAGGGGAGCATGGCAGGCTACAGTCCATGGGGTCACAAAAGAGTCAGACATGGTATTCAGCCACACATGCAAACATGGTGCAAGCAGAGGTTTGGTGAGTGCTTGCACACTGGGGCTCATTCTCTTGGATCACGATACTGACACCACTGTATCAGGAAGCTAGACTAGCCTCCTGTAGGATAAGAGGCCACGTGGAGGAAAACCAAGATGCCTCGGCCAACAGCCAGCACTGACTGCCAGGCATGCCAGCTGGGCCATCTTGCATCTTCCAGCCAAGCCAACTCTGCAGTGGAATTCAGTCACATGAGTGAGACCAGGCAAAAACAGCAGAGGAACAGCCCACCAAAGTCACCGAGTTTTGTTGTGGATTATCGCACAACAGTAGACAGCTAAAGTGACCTGAAGACTTTGTATGTCAACTGCTGCAGAACTTTCTCTTTAAAGTGACTATTTTTAGAGCAGTTCTAATTTCACAGCAAAATTTAGCAGAATATACAGAGATTTCCCATATATATTCTGTCTTTACATGTGCATAGCCTTCTCTACTATCAACATCCCCCACCAGAGTAGTAATTTTTTTTAATAATTGATGAGCCTGCATTGACACATCACTGTCATCCAAAGTCCCTAGTTTACATAAGAGTTCACAAGTGATGTTGTACATTTTATGGGTTTGTACAAGTGTATTATGACTTGTATCCATCATTATTGTATCATACAGGATGAACTGTATTCTGTACACTGCTCTAAAAATTCTCTCTGCTCCACCTATTCATCCCTTCTTCCCACTCAATCTCTGGCCACTACTGATCTCTTTGTCTTCATGGTTTGCCTTTTTCAGAATGTCATATTGTTGGAATTATGCAGTGTATAGTCTTTTCAATATGACTTCTTTCACTTATTAATATGTATTTAAGCTTCCTCTATGTCTTTTCATGGACCAATTGCTAATTTCTTTTTAGTACTGAAATGAGTTTGGGTGAACTCCGGGAGTTGGTGATGGACAGGGAGGCCTGGCATGTTGCGATTCATGGGGTTGCAAAGAGTCGGACACGACTGAACAGCTGAACTGAACTGAACTAAATACTTCACTGTCTGGGTGTTCCACAGTTTTATTCATCCATTCACCTAATAGGCAGCATCTGATTTCTTCCAAATCTTGCTGCCACAAACATCCTTGCATAGACTTTTGTGTGGACATAAACACCAAGGAGTATTTGGGTAAATACCAAGGAGTGTAATTGCTGGATCACATTCTAAGAATGTGTTTAGTTTTGTAAGAAACCAATTGTCTTCCAAAGCAGCAGCATCGTTTTGCATTCCCGCCAGCAATGAGAGAGGGTTCCTGTTGCTCCATAGCCTTGACAGCATTTGGTGTTGTCCATGTATGGGATTTTGACTCTTCTAATAGGTATAGTAGTATTTCATTGTTGTTTTAATGTTAACTTCTCTGATGACATATGATGTAGAATATCTTTTCATAATTTCATTCACCATATGTATATCTGTTTTAGTGCAGAGTCTGTTACTTTGGTCTATTTTAATCAGGTTGTTTTCTTGTTGTTGTGTTTTAAGAGGTCTTTGTGTAGTTTGATTAATATCTCAGAAGCTTTCTGCAAACATTTTTCCTAGTATGTGGCTTGACTTTTAATTCTTTTGACGGTAGTATCTTTCAAAGGGCAGAAATACTTAATTTTAATGATGTTCAGCTTATCAGTTCTTTCCAGAACCAGTTTCCTAATTCTAACCACCCGCTAGATTGGATTCCTAGAGGTTTGAACACCTGTTCAGCTGGTGCCAGGGTCCATGAAGCCTTCCTGAGCCCCCTTGTTAAGGCAGCATTCACGGCTTAGCTAACCTGCCCCACAAGATCTTGGCCACCCATTTCTGATCCACATTGCTGATGGGCATGGCGGAGACCCTTTCTCAAGTGTACTTTCAGAATCTGGTATATATCACTTGATCTGTCACTCATGAGCAAAATATAACATAATTGCAGAATCAGAAAAGAAAACTCACTACAAGACAGTGGGATCTATTAATAATATACTGATAATCATAATGCAGGGGTCTCAATTGCAAATGCTCATTTAGCCAAAACGGTAAAGAACGATTTAGAATAATATATATTTAGTTGCCATCTTAAGTTGCATTCTTTTGATGGAACTTATGTTTAGCTTTCAGATTAAACATTTACATTTATTCTTCAGTTCCTCAAGAAATCAATCCTGTTAAATTAACCCTGCACTTCTCTTAACCCCCAAGTCGATCCTCTTTTGGCTGCATCTTCTCCCTTTTGATAAAATCAGTATGGGTCCCAGATTTGGTGTTTGCGTTCCCCACAATGCAAAGTAAGTAAAACAACAGGACAAGCGCAAGGATAAATGATGACCTACGGTCAACCTTAGTGTTGGGGACACAATAGAGAGTGGTAGGGATTGAGGCAAATCTGGAGAACGCAAGCCAGATTTTCTGGCTTTTCAGAAAAATCCAGAAATTCAAATTTTCATATAAAAATCCCAATTAAAAAAATAAGCAACTAATTTAAAATGATTTGAAACACTATATAGGCCATTAAAAAAGTGAAAGTCATTCCATCGTGTCCAACTCTTTGCCACCCCACAGACTGTAGCCTGCCAGGCTCCTCTGTCCATGAAATTCTCCAGACAAGAATACTGCAGTAGGTAGCCATTCCCTTTTCCAGGGGAATCTTCCCAATCCAGATATTGAACCCAGGTCTCCTACATTGCAGGCTGATTCATAACCACCTGACCCACCACGGAAGCCCCAACATGGACAGTACAAATTCATAATTCTAGTATCCATGACTCTGAGATCTCTGCCATAAGACAATTAACAAAATGAAAAGACAGCCTACAATTTGGGAGAAAATGCTTGCAAACCACATATCTGATAAGGGGTTAGTATCCAAAATATATACTCAATAAATCAATAGCAAACAGATCATCAGATTTTTAAATGGGCAGGGGACCTGAATGGACATTTTTCCAAAGAAGACATACAAATGACCAACAGGGACAGGAAAAGGTGCTCAACACCATTAATCATCATAGAAATGCAAATCAAAACCACAGAGAGCTATCACCTCACACACCTGTTAGAATGGCTATCACCAAGAAGAGAAGTGACAACAGGTGTTGACAAGGATGTGGCGATAGGGAAAGCTTGTGCACTGTTGCTGGGGATGGAAACTTGTACAGCCATTATGGAAAGCAGCGTGAAGTTTCCTCGAAAAGCTAAAAATAGACCTATCCTCTGATCCAGCAATCTCTCTTCTGGGTTTATACTCAAAGGAAATGAAGTCAGTATCTCAAAGCAATGCCTGTACTCTCATATTTATTGCACCATTATTCACAATAACCAGGATTTAGGAACAACCTACGTGTCCATCAACAAGTGAATGGATAAAGAACATATACAGTAGGATATTATTCCACGTTAAAGAAGAAGGAAATCCTACCATTTGCAACAGGTATGAACCTGGAGATTGTGCTAAATAAATTGTCAGATGCAGAAGGAAAAACAAACTGCATGATCACGCTTAGCTGTGGAATCTAAAAGTCCCATACATGGAAGCAGAAAGCAGAACAGTGGTTATCAGGAGAGCGAGAAGGAAAGGGCATATGTTGATCAAAGGGTGCGAAGTTGTAGTTACATAGGATGAGTAAGCCCAGGTGTATAGGATGAAGTGAAGTGAAAGTCGCTCAGTCATGTCCAACTCTTTGCGACCCCATGGACTATACAGTTCATGGAATTCTCCAGGCCAGAATACTGGAGTGGGTTGGCCTTTCCCTTCTCCAGGGGATCTTCCCAACCCGGGTATTAAACCCAGGTCTCCCGCATTGCAGGTTGATTCTTTACCAGCTGAGCCATGATGTGTGTGCTAAATTGCTTCAGTCATATCCAACTCTTTGCAATTCCATGAACTGTAGCCTACCAGGCTCCTCTGTCCATGGGAGTCTCCAGGCAAGAATACTGGAGTGGGTTGCCATTTCCTCCTGCAAGGGATCTTCTGATGCAGGAATCGAACCCATGTCGCTTATGTCTCCTGCTTTGGCAGGCGGATTCTTTACAACTAGAGCCACCTGGAGAACTTGCAGCATGATGACTAAAGTTAATAATATTGCATTTAATGCTGAAAATTTGCTAGATTTCAGATGCTGTCATGGCAAAAATGCTAACAATATGTGGAGATGATATTGTAATTAGTTTGACTATATTAATCATTTCACTAGATATGCGTACTTAGTTGTTCAGTCGTGTCCAACTCTTTCTGACCCCATGGACTATAGCCCTCCAGGCACCTCTGTCCATGGGAATTCTCCAAGCAAGAATGCTGGAGTGAGTTGCCATGCCCTCCTCCAGGGGATCTTCCCAACCCAGATATCAAACCCAGGTCTCCCGCATTGCATGTGGAGTCTTTATCGTCTGAGATACAGGTATATCAAATTCACCATGCTGCATACCTCAAATATAAGCAATTTTCATTTTAAAAATTATATTATAAAATAGGAGCCAGGAAGTTAGGATTGGGACCCAGGGGTTGGGTTTGGTTTCTGCAGGGCCCCCGGAGTTTTTCCCTGATATTTTCGAAGTCAGAGTTATTCTTATGGTGTCTGTAATAAGCAGCCCCTCTTTCCAGGCTTTTGAGAGCTGTGGCCATGGCTGACACCCATAACCTTCGCAGAATAGATTCTTCACTTCACTGTTTATCCTGTCTGGACTGGCTTCTGTGGTCCAGTGATTTTTAAACCTGCATGCGCTTCAGAGTCACCTGGAAGGCTTGTTGAATCATAAATTTCTAGACTCACTCATGAAGTCACTATTTCAGAAGGTGGGGTGGGGTCTGGGAATTTGCGTTTCTAACAAGTTGCCAGGTGATGCTGTTGCTGCTGGTACAGAAACCTCACTGCTTTAACCAAAGTGGCAGTGTCTTAGAGATGAGGAGAGATGCTTGACTTGGGGAAAGCACTGGAACTCATTAAAGGGAGAGACTTTTTATTACAGCCCTAGGAAGAGGGCAAAGGGTCCTTTGGCATGGCAAACAGCTGGCTCTGGCCACACAGAGGTGAGAAAGGGAGAGGCTCAGACAGAACCGTGTCCAGCCAGCAGAGGCCAGATAGAACTGAGCTTAGCAAAGCTCTCAGCCACTTGGATTGGAATTCTGATGATCAGATCATAAAGAAACATGAACATTTTATGTGTTCTTGCATCTTCCTTGTTTACTTCCCAATCCCCTCACACATTTTCAGTGATGCTCTTTGTGGAAATGTCAGCCTGTCTCAGCTCTGCTCAAGGGAACAAGAAACAGTGGCGGCTCGACTTGGACTAAGTGTTGAAGGGGGAGCAGCTCCCCCTAGGGGCCAGCAGGATGGAGTGCACAGGGGAAGTGTTGAGCTGGGAAGGGGGGTGCTTCTTCCTTCAGTGGCCACTTACTGGGCACCTGATGTATGAGTCCAGGCAAGGGGTGGAAACGCTGGAGCAGAGAAAGATAAGGAAGACCAGGTCATGAAGGACTTAGGACTTTGGGATGGATACTGACAAGTTAGTCTGCTCCCTTTTTGTTCAGTCGCTAAGTCATGTCCTACTCTTTGCAACCGTGTGGACCATAGCCCGCCAGGCTCCTCTGCCCATGGGATTCTCCGGGCAAGAACACTGGAATGGGTTGCCATGCTCTCCTCCAGGGGATCTTCCCGACCCAGGGATCGAACTAGGATCTCTTATGTCTCCTGCATTGGCAGGCGGGTTCTTTACCACTAGCACCACCTGGGAAGCGCCCTCTATCCCAGAGATTGCTCAAAAAAAAAAAAAAATTTGGTGATGTCATCTAACCATCTCATCCTCTGTCACCCCCTTCTCCTCCTGCCCTCAATCTCCTTCTCCTGGAACTTTCTGTTGATTCCCATCATCAAAATGAGAGGATGTCAAAGTCTAAAAACACATCTGGAAACAGAACATAATTTTTTAATATTTTGTTTTTTAATAGAGAAATTCCTTAGAAATGCCATGGGACGAGGCGGGCATGACTCATTCATTGGATTCCTTTCCCTGCGAAAGGGATCATTAAGGCATCCAAATTAACTGACTGTAATCATGAATTAAATCGAGCTCGTTTATAAGGGAAACATAGAAGCATCTTTCATCTTAATATCCTGACACGATTCTCCTGACTCAAAGGTACTATTAGAAGGAAAGTAGGGGTGGGGGGGGAACTCTGTAGCTTAACCCTGAGTGGAATTGGTAATAAAACACCATTTCCCCAGTGAACTCACTGCTTTTCCAGTTCTTCTCAGCTGAGCTCATTATTTTATTTCACTCCTTGATAGGTTGAAAAATTGCCTGCAAACTGGTTAATTAGGACTAACAGTGCTTAGTTACTGGGGAGACAATCACCGTTCATGAAATTAATGCTGAAATGGTGGGAACTCATGATTCATCTGCTAAAGTGCATGTAGACACGAGGCTCCCCTCCCTGTTGCGTCAATCCAGCCATCTGTCCAGGTGGCCAGGGTAAATGACCGTTTCTCTGTCTGAATTTGGGGCTGGTGATGATAAGAAACAGAAATCTATCTAGAGAAGAAAGGGAGTTCACTGTGACAACACAAAGGTGCTTCCACATGGCATTTCTGGGAAAGGATAGGAGACTACGAAAGGAGGTGCTATCAGGATTTCTCTCTTTTTCCTCCCCTTGGTCTTTCTCTGTCCCTTTCTGTATGGCCAAGATCCCCTTTCTCTCTATTGCCCTCGCTCTTATCTTGTCTGGTTGTAATGGATCCCCCAACATCCAGTCATTCTCCTTCCAAATATTGGGGACCCTCTCCTTCCTCTTGTCACTTCATACGATTCGGTTAAGGTCTCCTTGCCCGAAGCTCGGGGTGCAGCCTGTGGCCATGCTTTATCCAATCATCTCAAAAGATTCCCTCTGGTCCCAGAAGTGACTTCTCATGGTCCAACCAGAGTCAGCAGGATGCAGTGAGGCTTTGCTGGAACATCCTGGAAAGACACTCTCCATCTTTACCAAGAGGTTTCAAGGTAGTGGATGCAGGTTTCGGAGTTGCGGGAGTCATCTTAGAACTGCCAAGATTATTCCTATTTTAGAGTAAAGTCTTCATGTGGAGTAGAGCAGAGCACAGTGATGAAGAAAGAAGTAGGTCATATGACATCATTTCAGCCCCTCACGCAGCGTCTAATGCCTACATTATCCTGGGGTTTACAGTTGCCTGAACCTGTAAATCCCCTTTCTGTGTGTAAGCTAATTTGTCTTTAATTTTCCATCACTTTTGATAGAAGGAACTCCTAAGGAAATTTGTGGATTTTTAAATTTCTTTTAACTTTGTTTTTCTACTTAATTTTTATTTATATTGAAAGTATAGTTGATTTACGATGTTGTGTTAGTTTCAAGTGTAAAGTAATTCAATTATACATGTACACATGTCCATAGTTTTTCAGATCCTTTTCCCACATAGGTTATTATAGAATGTTGAATAGATTTTCCTGTGCTATACAGGAGGTCCTTGTAGATTATTTTATATATCATAGTATGCACATGTTATGACCAACCTAGATAGCATATTCAAAAGCAGAGACATTACTTTGCCAACAAAGGTCCATCTAGTCAAGGCTATGGTTTTTCTAGTGGTCATGTATGGATGTGAGAGTTGGACTGTGAAGAAGGCTGAGCGCCGAAGAATTGATGCCTTTGAACTGCGGTGTTGGAGAAGACTCTTGAGAGTCCCTTGGACTGCAAGGAGATCCAACCAGTCCATTCTGAAGGAGATCAGCCTGGGATTTCTTTGGAAGGAATGATTCTGAAGCTGAAACTCCAGTACTTTGGCCACCTCATGCGAAGAATTGATTCATTGGAAAAGACTCTGATGCTGGGAGGGATTGGGGGCAGGAGGAGAAGGGGATGCCAGAGTATAAGATGGCTGGATGGCATCACTGACTCGATGGACGTGAGTCTCAGTGAACTCTGGGAGTTGGTGATGGACAGGGAGGCCTGGCGTGCTGTGATTCATGGGGTCGCAAGGAGTCGGACACGACTGAGCGACTGATCTGATCTGATGCGTATGTTAACCCCAGCTTCTAATTTATCCCTCCCTCCCACCTTTCCCCTTTGATAATCATAAGTTTGTTTTCTATATCTGCGAGTATGTTTCTCTTTTATAAATAAATTCATTTGTATAAACTTTTTTCAGTTCCACATACAAGTAATATCATGAGATTTGTCTTTTTCTGCCTGACGTATTTCACTTAGGATGATAATCTCCAGGTCTATCCATGTTACTACAAACGGCATCCTTTCATTCTTTTTTATGGCTAATATTCCACTGTGTATACATACATCCACTTTAACTTTGAATTGCCAAGTCTCAGTTCTGACCCTGATTCCAGATGGCCTTCCAAACCAAGCACTCAGAAGCATCTGACTATACTTTTTGTGTCTTAGTCTCAAAGAGACTCTGATTCAGTTATCCCAGTCAAGGACTGCATCTCCTGATCCATATAGGTCTAATCAGCCAGAGCCAGGAGGGTGAGGTCATGTAGTATAAACACAGACACTCTCCAGCTGGCGGTTGGACTAATATCAAAGAAGAGTCCAAATCGTGACTGCTACTCCCTTCCTGGGCTCACTCTGCCTACAGAAAAGGCAAACAGTCATGCCTCCAAATATTGGAAGGTTTGAGAATTTGTCTTTCTTTAGCAGGAACTGAGTGTATGAAGACAGGTTACATGAGATCTCTGAGATTCAGCCTCTTTCTCTTGGAAAGGGGAGTGGGGATAATAATGTTTCCTCTGTTATTCCAAAATGAGGCTGGTCTCCAGGAGGCTCATGTTGCCTGCTGTTCCCTTTGCTGTCAGATGGTATGTTCTGAGGACTGCGCCCATAAAACCATCAGCAGAAGCAGACAGTTTTCTCGTATGTGTGGACTGCTGCAGGTTTGTGGATCCTGTCCAGGGAAGATACTATCCATGCCCATCTTAACCTCCAGGAGATGTGGAGACTCTTCTCTGCTGCTTTCTCCTGCATCATATACCACAGGACTTGTTTTGGTGCACACAGGGGGTGTGAATACTAAAGGGACTTGGAGGTCAGTGGACAAATATCCCAACCTCCTCAATCCACAGTCGGATGGCACCCCGGAGACTCCTTAGAGGGACTCCAGCAGGATGGAGCCCCAGGGGCCCATAGCAGTAACCTGCTCATGAACATACCCCTTAACTTTTCTCTCTTCCCTTCTCACTCTCTACTCCCTCACTTGTGCTTCTGAGGATCACCTCCTGAATAAACCACCTGCATCCTAATCCTAGTCTCAGGATCTGTGCTGAAAGGACAGAAACCAAACCAACATCCTCAGTCCAGCTTCTTCCATAAGCATCTTCCCTAGAGCCCAGACTCATTTTTTTGGAGTTAAACTCATTACTAGAACTAAACAAATGTTACCAGATTCTTGCATATTTTTTTCCAGAGATATTTTATGCATCACAAGCAGATGTGTATGTAAGATTCACACACAAGCAAACTTCCCTCTTTCATACCAAGTCTTTGGAGGCCTGCCTACATCCTTCCACACCTCTCCTCTGTTCCCACGTTGTAATTTCCCATCGGATCACACACCTGCCTCCAGCGAAAGGGTGCTGTGAATGGAGAAATATCAGGGACAGCACATGGCAAGGGCAATCCACCCACACGGGCAAGGGGAAGCCCACCCACCAGGATCCTGGCAGACACTAGAGGCAAGAAAACTATGATTCAGCATCTTGAAGAACTGAAGTCCACAAACACAGATCAGAACCTGCTCGGGGACAGGGGGTCCCTGGCCCTTGGGAGACAGAGGGGGAGAGCTCTGTCCGGACACAATGGGCTACCCCTAGAGAGGGCCACTTCTCCAAGGTCGAGAAACATAAGTAACCTTCTACATACATAAAAATATAAATAGAAATTCAGACTAAATCAGTTGGCAGGCAAGAGAAAGACTTCTTAGAAGGAGTGCCATTTAAGTTGAGACCTGAGGGTTGAGTAGAAGCTAGCCAGTACATGCAAAGGCCTAGAATCTGGAGAGGGACTGCAAGCGATCTGCATGGGTGCAAGCAATCTCTGGTGTGAGGATGGTATGGTGACCTCTGAGGCTGCTAGATGCTCAGAGCTTTGAGTTCTCCTCCATCCTGGTCTCCCCCATCCTGGTCTGTCTGTCTTTACTTCCAACCACATCTCCTGCTCCAGGGCATATGGTTTAACATTAGACCTTGTCCCAAAAGGGATTTGTGCTTTAGGCTTCTGGGCCTTTTCACACGTTGATACCCAAATCAGGAATGGGTTTAATGCCAAGCAAGGACTCTGAGCTTTAAGCAAGATGCTTGTGCTTGAGGGAGAAGCCGGGCTTAGGGTAGTCGTTCAGTTTGTGTTCTAACACAGACCCTAAGACCAGATTTGGATGCAGGCAATTTTCCAAGTTGATAACACAGTCATTGCAAGAATATACAGTGGAATCACAAAGTGTGTGATCTTTTAAAATTGGTTTCTTCCTTTTTAAAAAATAATTTACTTATTTCTGTGAAGATCCCCCGGAGGAGGGCATGGCAACCCACTCCAGTGTTCTTGCCTGGAGAATCTTCATGGATGGGGGAGCCTGGAGGGCTGCGGTTCATGGGGTCGCAAAGAGTTGGACACAGCTGAGCGACTAAGCACAGCACACATTTATTTATTTAATGGCAGTTCTGGGTCTTTGTTACTGTGCAGGCTTTTCTCTAGTTGCAAAGAGAAAGGTCTCCTCTCTAGTTGCAGTGCAAGGGCTTCTCATCGCAGTGGATTCTCTTGTGGAGTGCAGGATCTAGGACAAGCAAACGTTAGTAGCTGTGGCACACGGGCTCAAGAGTTGCAGTTCCCAGGCTCTAGAGCACAGGCTTCATAGCACAGGCTTAGCTGCTTTGCAGCATGTGGTATCTTCCCAGATCAGGGATTGAACCTGTGTCTCTTGCATTGGCAGGCGGATTCTTTGTCATTGAGCCACCAGGGAAGCCCTAAAATTGACTTTTTTCACTCAGCATAATGCCCTTGAGATCCATGTAAGTTGTTGAGGACATCCATTCTCTTTTTTTAACTGCTGCATATGAGTTCACAGTGTGAATGAATCCGTTTATTTAAACATTCACGTATTGAGGGACATTTTCTTGGTTTCCAGAGGTTGATTATTACAAATATAGATGCTACGAAGGGTCATGTACAGGTTTTACATAGACATAAGTTTCCATTTCTTTGAAAGAGTGTAATTTCCAGGTCATAAATATCAGTTTAGTTTTTTTCTTGTCATTTGTTTAAGAAACTGTTTTCCTGAGTTATTGGACAATTTTAAATTCTAACTCAAAATGCTTTGAGTAATTCAGATAATCTAGATCTCACAGGATGTGTTTTTGTCATTATTTTTTACTTTAGCTTTTCCAGTAGCCATGTAATGACAGGTCATTGTATTCTTAATTTATATTTCCTTAAACCCTGGATACTGAATACTTTTCCACATGCTCATTTGCCATCTTGTTTATCGTCTTCAGTGAAATGTATGTTGATATCTCTTGCTCATTTTAAAATTGCATTGTGCTTTTAGTATTGAGTTTCGATAGTTTTTGTATATTTTGTTGGAGTATAGTTAATTTACAATGTTACATTAGCTTCAGGTGTATAGCAAAGTGACTCAGTTATACATATGCATGAATCCACTCTTTTTTCTTTAGATTCTTTTCCCATACAGATCATCACAGTATTGAACATAATTCCCTGTGCTAAATGGTAGAGCCTTATCATTAATAGTTATTTATTTCATATGTAACAGTGTGTATGTGTCAATCCCAATCTCCAAATTTATCCTACCCCTCCTTATTCCCTAGTTGCTGTAAGTTTGTTTTCTACTTCTGTGACTCAACTTCTGTTTTGTAAATAATTCATTTCTATGACTTTTTTTAGATTCTACATATAAGCAATATTATATGGTATTTGTCTTTCTGTGTCTGACTTAGTGATCCAGAAATCCCACTCTTGGGCGTATGAAAAAGAGTGAAACTGTAGTCGCTCAGTCGTGTCCAACTCTTTGCAACCCCCTGGACTGCACCCACTGTAGCCCACCAAGCTCTTCTGTCGTGGGGATTCTCCAGGAAAGAATACTGGCGGGGGTTACCATCCCCTTGTCCAGGGATCTTTCCGACCCAGGGACTGGACCCGGGCCTCTAGCATTGCAGGCAGATTCTTTACTGTCTGAGCCACCAGGGTAGCCCTTGGGCATATACCTGGAGGAAAACCATCACTTGGAAAGATACATGCACCCAACGTTCACTGAAGCACTATTTATAATAGCCAAGACACGGAAGCAACCTAAAGATCTACCAACAGAGGAATGGATAAAGAAGATGTATATATATACTTAATGGAACATTACTCAGTCATAAGAAAGAACAAAAATGCCATTTGCAGCGACATGGAAGGACCTCGAAATTGTCATACTGAGTGAAGCAATTTCTTACATATTATTGATAGTAGTCCTTTATTACATATACAGTTTACAAGTATTTTCTCCCCAATCCTATTTTCCTGCTAATTTTTATCACAAATGGGTGTTGAATTTTGTCAAATGATTTTTCTACATCATTGATATGACCTTGTGATTTTTCTCCTTCAAAATTCAAACCAGATTTTCATTCTTCAAATAAATTAAAAAGTAATAGAATAATGAAATAAATTGTTGATTTCTATTTACTTGTATTTCATTAATAATTTTTTCCATCTATCATCATGAGGGAAATTCATCTACAGTTCTCTTTCTTTATTTTTTCCTTTTTACTGTCTTTGTCTAATTTGGCCAGCAGGGTAATTTTGGCTTCATAGAATGAGTTAGAAAGTGTTCCCCCACTTTCTTCTGTTTTTGGGGAGAGATTTGTTTAGAATTGCTATTAATTCTTCATGCATTTGGTAGACTTCTCCAGTGAACCCATCAGGGCCTGGAGACTACTTCTTTAGAGGTTTTAAATTATAAATTCAGTTTCCTTAATATTTCTAGGACTATTCAAATTATCTACTTTGCATTTGGTGGCAGTTTGTGTTTTTTGAGGAATTGTTCCATTTCATTTAATTTGTGAAATTTATGTGTGTAGACTTGTTTGTAGTATTCTCTTATTATTCTTTTGATGGCTACAGGGTCTCTAGTGCTATCCGCTGTTTCATTCCTGATATTTGTAATTTATGTCTTCTCTCTTTTTCCCTTTGGTTGTTTTGCTAGAGGTTTAACAATTGTACCAATCTTTTCAAAGAACTACCTCTTTGTTTCAGCAAATGTTCTCTATTGTTTCTCCACTTTTAATTCCATTTATGCACTTATCTTTACCATCTCCTTCCTCCTACTTGCTTTGGCTTATTTTCTCTTCTTCATGTTCTACTTTATTGAGGGGTGCTGTGCTCAGTCACTTCAGTTGTGTGACTGTGGACTCTTGGTGACCTATGGACGGTAGCCCGCCAGGCTCCTCTGTCCATGGGATTCTCCAGGCAAGAATACTGGCATGGGTTGCCATGCCCTCCTCCAGGAGATCTTTCCCGCCCAGGAATTGAAACCATATGTCCAGCGTCTCCTGCATTGCACAGAGTTTCTTTACCCACAATCCACCTGGCAAGCCCTTATTGAGGTGAGAGCTTAAACTATTAAGCTGAGACTATTCTTTTGTGATATACGCCTTGTTCAGTCACTAAGTCATATCTGACTCTGTGACCCCATGAACTATGTCATGCCAAGCTTCCCTGTCCTTCGCTATCTCCCAGATTTAGATACCATAAATCTCTGTTTTAGCAAATAATAATAATAATAATTTTTTTTAAGTAAACAGACTCACAGATACCTAGGACAAACTAATGGTTACCAGTGGAGCAAGGGATGGGGAAGAGGGTCAAGATAGGGGAAGGGAATTAAGAGACATAAAACTACTAAGTATATAATAAATAAGATACAATGACATATTGTACAGCACATAAAGTAAAACCGATATTTTATAATAATTTTTTATTGAAGTATAATTGCTTTACAATGTTAGTTTCTATTGAACAATGAAGTGAATCAGCTTTGTTGTTCAGTCACTAAATCGTTTCTGACTCTTTGCAACCCCATGGACGATAGACTCCTCTGTCCTCCACTATCTCCTGGAGTTTGCTCAAATTCATGTCCATTGAGTCCGTGATGCCATCTAACTGTCTCATCCTCTGCTGCCCCCTTTTCCTTTTGCCTTCAATCTTTCCCAGCACCAGGGTCTTTTCCAATGACTTGGCTCTTCATATCAGATGGCCAAAATATTGAATAAGAAAAAAAATCTGTTTTAACTGTGATCCAGTGTTTTAGTTGTATCCTACAAATTTTGACATGTTGTATTTTCACTTGCTTTCAATTAAGTCTGTTTTAAAATTTTTCTTGAGACTTTCTTTTTGCCATTTTGCTTATTTGGAAGTATAGTGTTCAATTCCCAAGTATCAGCTATATGTATACATATATCCCCTTCCACCTGGCCCTCCCTCCCAATCCCCCATCCCACCCATCTAGGTCACCACAGAACACCAAGTTCAGCTCTCTGTGCTATACATCAGGTTGCCACTAGCTGTCTATTTTACACATGGTAGTAACAAACAACCCAATCAAAAAATGGGAAGAGCACCTAGATAGATATTTCTACAAAGACATACAAATGGCTAAGAGGCACATGATAAGATGCTCAACATCACTATTAGAAAAATGCAAATCAAAACTATAGTGAGGTATCGCCTCACAGCAGTCAGAAATGCCATCATCAAAAAATCGACAAACAATAAATGCTGGAGAGAGTGCAGAGCAAAGGCAATCCTCTCGAACCATTGGTAGGAATGTAAATTGACACAGCCACTTCAGTGAGCAGAATTGAGGTTCCTTAAAAAAATAAAGATAGAACTACCAGACAATAATTTTAAAGGCTTCCCAGGTGGTGCTAGTGGTGAAATAACCCCTCTGCCAATGTAGGAGACACAGGAGACCAGGATTCGATCCCTGGGTCAGGAAGATCCCCTGGAGGAGGGCATGGCAGCCCACACCAGGATTCTTGCCTGGAGAATCCCACAGACAGAGGAGCCTGGCAGGCTACAGTCCATGGGATTGCAAAGAGTCAGACACAACTGAAGCAAGTTAGCACACACACACACATAATAAATGTGGAGTATAATCAATAAAAATACAGAATGTCTATACTGTACACATGAAACTCATGTGATATTGTAAATCAACTATACTTTAATAGGAAAAAAATTATTTTTTAGTTGTGTTCCAGTGTTATGGTTGTGTCCTACAAATTTTGACATGTATTTTCGGTTTTTTCAATTAAGTGTATTTTTAAATTTTTCTCAAGACTTTCTTTTTTTTTCCTAATTTTATTTTATTTTTAAACTTTACATAATTGTATTAGTTTTGCCAAATATCAAAATGAACCCGCCACAGGTATACATGTGTTCCCCATCCCGAACCCTCCTCCCTCCTCCCTCCCCATACCATCCCTCTGGGCCGTCCCAGTGCACCAGCCCCAAGCATCCAGCATCGTGCATCGAACCTGGACTGGCAACTCATTTCCTACATGATATTTTACATGTTTCATTGCCATTCTCCCAAATCTTCCCACCCTCTCCCTCTCCCACAGAGTCCATAAGACTGTTCTATACATCAGTGTCTCTTTTGCTGTCTCGTACACCGGGTTATTGTTACCATCTTTCTAAATTCCATATATATGCGTTAGTATACTGTATTTATGTTTTTCCTTCTGGCTTACTTCACTGTGTATAATAGGCTCCAGTTTCATCCACCTCATTAGAACTGATTCAAATGTATTCTTTTTAATGGCTGAGTAATACTCCATTGTGTATATGTACCACAGCTTTCTTATCCATTCATCTGCTGATGGACATCTAGGTTGCTTCCATGTCTTGGCTATTATAAACAGTGCTGCGATGAACATTGGGGTACACGTGTCTCTTCCCTTCTGGTTTCCTCAGTGTGATGCCCAGCAGTGGGATTGCTGGATCATAAGGCAGTTCTATTTCCAGTTTTTTAAGGAATCTCCACACTGTTCTCCATAGTGGCTGTACTAGTTTGCATTCCCACCAACAGTGTAAGAGGGTTCCCTTTTCTCCACACCCTCTCCAGCATTTATTATTTGTAGACTTTTGGATCGCAGCCATTCTGACTGGTGTGAGATGGTACCTCATAGTGGTTTTGATTTGCATTTCTCTGATAATGAGTGATGTTGAGCATCTTTTCATGTGTTTGTTAGCCATCTGTATGTCTTCTTTGGAGAAATGTCTATTTAGTTCTTTGGCCCATTTTTTGATTGGGTCGTTTATTTTTCTGGAGTTGAGCTGTAGGAGTTGCTTGTATATTTTTGAGATTAGTTGTTTGTCGGTTGCTTCATTTGCTATTATTTTCTCCCATTCTGAAGGCTGTCTTTTCACCTTGCTAATAGTTTCCTTTGATGTGCAGAAGCTTTTAAGGTTAATTAGGTCCCATTTGTTTATTTTTGCTTTTATTTCCAATATTCTGGGAGGTGGGTCATAGAGGATCCTGCTGTGATGTATGTCAGAGTGTGTTTTGCCTATGTTCTCCTCTAGGAGTTTTATAGTTTCTGGTCTTAGGTTTAGATCTTTAATCCATTTTGAGTTTATTTTTGTGTATGGTGTTAGAAAGTGGTCCAGTTTCATTCTTTTACAAGTGGTTGACCAGATTTCCCAGCACCACTTGTTAAAGAGATTGTCTTTAATCCATTGTATATTCTTGCCTCCTTTGTCAAAGATAAGGTGTCCATATGTGCGTGGATTTATCTTTGGGCTTTCTATTTTATTCCATTGATCAATATTTCTGTCTTTGTGCCAGTACCATACTGTCTTGATAACTGTGGCTTTGTAGTAGAGCCTGAAGTCAAGACTTTCTTTTGACCATTTTGACTATTTAGAAATACAGTATTCAGTTCCTAAGACTTTGGAGGTTTATCTGTTATCATTCTGATATCGATTTCTGCTTATATTCCATTATGGTCAGACAACACACTCGGCACGATTTCAATTCTTTTAAATTTGTGGAGGTTTATTTTATACTCCCGACTGTGGTCGTCTTGGTATATTCATGGGACTTGAGAAAAGCGTGTACTGTGCTCTTGTTGGACGGATTGTTGTATTCATGTCAGTGAGATCCTGTTGGTTGATGATGTTATTGAGTTCTTCTATATTCTTGTTGATTTTCTAATTGCTTCATCAATTGTTGTGAAAAGGGTGTTGATGTCTCCACCATTAATTTTGGATTTGTCTATATCTCTTTTTATTTCTGTTTGTTTCATGTCACATACATTGCAGATCTTCTGTTTTGTGCATGCACTTTTAGAATTGATATTTATTCTTGATGGATTGACCCTTTCATCATTATGTTACAGCCCTCTCTTTCCCTGGTAATTTTCATCAGTCTGGATACTTTTATATGATATTGAAATAACCACTACTCTTTTCTTTTAATTTTTTCATCCTATATCTTCTTCCATCTGTTTACTTTATCTACCTATATAATGAAGTAGCTTCTTAGAGAAAACTTATAATTGGGGCTTTTTTCCTTTTTTTTTAAGCCTACAATACCAATCTCTGTCTTTTAATTAATGTATATAAACTCTATTTTTTTAGTAGAGTTTTATGTTTATTTACATTACAAATTAAATAGTTTTTTCAAACGTTAAACCTTTTGTTTTGTATTGGAGTATAGCCAATTAACAATGTTGTGGCAATTTCCGGTGAATAATCAAGGGACTCAGCCATTCATATACGTGTATCCGTGGTCCCCCAAACCTTCCTATGATTGCTATTGCATTAGGGCTTAAGCCTGTCATTTAAAGTTTTGTTTTCTCTGTCTTCTCTTCCTGCCTCCTTTTGGATTATTTAAACACTTTTTTATAATTCCATTTTGATTTGCCTAGCATTTTATGGCTTTTTGAACAGTTGCTCTAGGTGTTATATTACACATATATAATTTACTACAGTCTACTGGTACCAACATTTCTTCAACTGAGATCTAAAAATATAATTTCCTTTTATGCATCTTTATCCTTAACCATTCATAACATAATATGTCTTCTGTATGTCTCCACATACGCTGAAGTCCATATTAAACAATATAATAATTTTTGGTTCAACTAACAAACACATTTTTGAAAACTCAAGTGGAGAATAAGTCTATTGCATTTAACCATACTTTTGCTCTATCCCTTGTTCTCTTTTCTTTTCTAATGCTCTAAGTTTCCTTTTTATTTCCTTGCTGTATAGATAACTTCCTCTAGGCAGTCTTTGAGGGACTATCCATGCCAAATTCTCTTAGTTTCCCTTCATCTGAATATGTCTTGATTTTCCCTTCATTTCCTTTTTATTTTTTACTTTTATTTTATTTTTTTATATTTTTTTATTTTTTTAACTTTACAATATTGTATTGGTTTTGCCATATATCAACATGGATCCGCCACCGGTATACATGTGTTCCCCATCCTGAACCCTCCTCCCTCCTCCCTCCCCATACCCTCCCTCTGGGTCGTCCCAGTGCACCAGCCCCAAGCATCCAGTCGTGCGTCAAACCTGGACTGGCGACTCGTTTCATATACGATATTATACATGTTTCAATGCCATTCTCCCAAATCATCCCACACTCTCCCTCTCCCACAGAATCCAAAAGACTGTTCTATACATCAGTGTCTCTTTTGCTGTCTCGTATACAGGGTTATTGTTACCATCTTTCTAAATTCCATATATATGCGTTAGTATACTATATTGGTGTTTTTCTTTCTGGCCTACTTCACTCTGTATAATAGGCTCCAGTTTCATCCACCTCATTAGAACTGATTCAAATGTATTCTTTTTAATGGCTGAGTAATACTCCATTGTGTACATGTACCACAGCTTTCTTATCCATTCATCTGCTGATGGACATCTAGGTTGCTTCCATGTCCTGGCTATTATAAACAGTGCTGAGATGAGCATTGGGGTACACGTGTCTCTTTCAATTCTGGTTTCCTCAGTGTGTATGCCCAGCAGTGGGATTGCTGGGTCATAAGGCAGTTCTATTTCCAGTTTTTTAAGGAATCTCCACACTGTTCTCCATAGTGGCTGTACTAGTTTGCATTCCCACCAACAGTGTAAGAGGGTTCCCTTTTCTCCACACCCTCTCCAGCATTTATTGCTTGTAGACTTTTGGATAGCAGCCATTCTGACTGGTGTGAAATGGTACCTCATTGTGGTTTTGATTTGCATTTCTCTGATAATGAGTGATGTTGAGCATACAGATGGCTAACAAACACATGAAAAGATGCTCAACATCCATTCATTTCTGATGGATATTTTTCTGGATGCAGAATTTGGGGTTTGTAATCCCTTCCTTCAGCACTTGAACAACACTGTGCCAATTCATTCTGGTCTTCATGGTCTCCAGCTTTTAAAATCTGCTGTTATTCTAATTGTTTCTTCCCCTACAGGTAATGTGTAAATTCTCTCTAGCCACTTTCAAGATTTCTTGCCTTGTTCACTCAGCTTCTTGAATCTATAGGTTTATGACTTTTGTTGAATTTGGGGAATTCTCAGCCACTATTACTTTGAACAGTTTTTCCATTATTTATCCTCTCCTCTAGGACTGTTATGATCCAAATGTTAGGGCTTTTGTTATATTCTGCATGTCCCTGAGGTTTTGTTCATTTTTCTTTTTCTATTTTCTCCTTGTAGTTCAGATTGGGTAATCTCTATTTTAAGCTTACCAGTTCTTTCCTCTCCATTCTGCTACAAGTCTATCCACTGAGCTTTTATTTCACCTTTCATATTTCTTTAGTTCTAAAATTCCATTTGCTTCTTTCTTAGCTCATATATTCTTTGCTGAGAGTTTTTATTTCTTTTCTGAAAGTCCATATATTTTCATTTGTTTCAAATGTGTTCATTATTCCTGATTGAAGCATTTTGGTGGCAGCTACTTTAAAATATCCATGAGATAATTTTAACATCTCTGACATCTTAGTGCTGGATTCTGTTGATTGTTCTTTTTCTCCATTCAAATTGAGGTATTTCTAGTTATTTGTATGACAAGTGACATTTGATTGATAACTGGCCATTTTAAAACGTTATGTTATAGGACTCTGGATCTAATTCACATTTTATGTTTTAGCAGGCGGCCCATGACACTGCTCCCCTGACACTGAATGGGGGGGCGGGGCAGGTAGAATATACCACGTGGAGGTAGAATTTCAGGTTCTTTACATGGCCTCCATTGACAGTCAATGGGGGTGAGTCTCCTTATTACTACTGGGCAGCAATAGGAGTTCAAATTTCCCACCAGGTGTCTGTCAATGCCACATTACCTGGGAAAGGGAGGTGAGTCCGGTTGCTGCTCCCAACGTGGCTCATTAATGCTGGGCGGTGCTGAAGGTCCTTACTCTCCGCTAGGCATCCTCTGACACTATCTTAGTGAGGAAGGGAATGAGTAAAGATGAACTTCCAGGCTCTCACATGGTCTCCACCAACACCATCTCAGCAGCGGCACTTTGTCACAGCCTGCCAAGGATAGGAGTCTGGACGTTTTTATTCAATCTTTGCTGACAAAAATGGGAAATTGGCTTTTCTGAATTGCTTCTGAATTGTTTCTCCAGGACACTTGCTGTCCCTTGGGTTTTGAGGTCCTGAGACAGTCTGCCTTCTCTCTGCCTTTCCGAGTCTCTCTATGATTATTTTATATATAGTAATGTCCGGGGGGGTTAACTGCACTTAATAGGATAAATACGTAAAAAGTATGTCTGTTCATTCCATATGACCAGAAATGGAAGTCCCCTGCCTAAGTTATTTTTAATATTTACTTGTTAATAGATAATATATTCATGTGGGTTCAAACTCCAAAAGGCACAAAAGTAGGTGTTGGAAAAATTCTCTGCTCACCTCTCCCCACAACCATTCAGTTGCTCTTACCTTTAGTCAAATGTTCTCAGTGTTTTGTGCATCCTTTGAGAGATACTTTATGCAGATACAAGCAAATTCACTTGTACATTTTTGGTTTACTTTACATAAATAGCAAAATCTTAAACACACTGATTTTGTGTTTTGATGTTTTAGAGACTATCTTTTAACTTGTTTTATTTGAAGTATATTTCTGTGCAATATTATATGTTACAGGCATATAATATAGTGATTCACAATTTTTAAAGGTTATACTTCATTTGTAGTTATTGTAAAATATTAATTATAGTCCCCATGATGTACAGCTTTTTATTTTTAAATAATTACAGATTCACAGAGGTTGAAATGTACAGGAAAGTTCTGTGTAGTCTCCCCTCAGCCTTCCTCATTGTTATACCACTGTTAACATTTTATACAACTACAACGCAGTATCAAAACCTGGAAATAGCCATTGACATAATCCACAGACTCTACAGGCCATATTCTGATTCATCAGTTACATGTGTGCACTTATGCACATGGGTGTGGGTGTGCGTGTGTCATGTTCACGGGCGTGTAGCTCTTTGCAATTATGTCACACCTGTAGCCTTGTGTAACCACAGTCATGGTCAAGATACTCAACTGTACCATCCCAGGACTCCCTTGTGTTTTCTAGCCACACGTATCTCCTTACCCCATCCTTAACATCTCTATTATCAGATTATTTAATTCATAATTCATAAAGAGAATCATTCTTTTTGAAATTTTTCTTAAGTCAGCATAGTTTCTTTGAGGTTCATCCAAGTTGTTGTGTGACTTAATAGTGAACTCCTTTTTTATTACTGAGTTGTATTCCATGGCACGGATGTACTAAGCATGTTGAACAACTGAACCACTGAGGACATTGGAGCCATTCCCAGTTTGGTGGCTGGTGTATAGGCTAGTATATAGAGAGCTGCCATGAATATTGGTGTTCAAGTTGCTGAATGAAAACAAGGCTTCCTTTCACTAGGATAAATACCTACACATGAAATTGGGTGTTCATATGATAAATCCATTCTTTTTTTAGTTTTGAAAAGAACTGCCAAACCAGTCTCCAGAGTGGTTATAACACTTACATTCCCATCAGCAATGTAGTTCACATGTCTTAAAGTCACCCTGAAGTGAACTCACCCTTGCTCAAGCATGCAAGGGCTGAAGAGGACCAATCTTTTTTTTCTTTCTTTCCTTTTGACCATGTCACGCAGCCTGTGGGATCTCGGTTCCCCAACCAGGGACTGAACCCTGGGCCATGGCCATTGAAAACACTGAATCCTATTCACTAGACCACCAGGGAACTCCCAAAATTCATCTGTGGCTTTTAGGATGCTCACGTGGTTGCACAACCATCACTGCTGTCTAATTCCAGAACATTTTCATCACCCAAAAAAGAAACCCTGCTCCCCTCAGCAGTCACCCTGCTCCACTCCACCCTCCTTCCAGCCCCCAGCAGTCATTACCTGAAAGTGAAAGTGAAGTCGCTCAGTCGTGCCCCACTGTTCGCGACCCCATGGACCTACCTACCAGGCTCCTCCATCCATGGGATTTTCCAGGCAAGAGTACTGGAATGGGTTGCCATTTCCTTCCCAAAATTTTTTTTTTTGGTTGTATACTTTATTCATTTATTTTCCCACTGAAGTATAATAAAGTAGGAACCACTTTTTAAATTCCCTCTAATCCCTTCAATTTACAAGTACTCTACCCTTCCTTGGAATATAAAATCTAATTGAAAATAAGTGAAATCATACCCCATAGGATATAAGCCTCATGAAGGTAAGTGAACATGTTAGTACTCAGTCATGTCACACTCTTTGTGACCCCATAGACTGTAGCCCGCCAGGCTCCTCTGTCCATGGAATTCTCCAGGCAAGAATACTGGAGTGGGTTGCCACTCCCTTCTCCAGGGGATATTCCTGACCCAGGGACTGAACCCTGGTCTCTGGCGTTGCAGGCAGATTCTTTACCATCATGATGGTGGCGGGGGTGTTATTTATTTACTTAGTCTATTTTGCTCATTGATGAATCCCTAGAACAGACTCTGGCCATAGGAGTTGCTCCATGCTCATTTCTATGACTACAAGTAAATGGATTACGAAGCGCATGCACGAGTGGATATATTGCCCAGTCATCACGTTAAATCTCGGTGCTGCAACAGGACAGCAGTTTCCATTCTTGTTAAACATCAGAATAACCTCCATAGGTTGTGAAAGGTGTGCACCCATGGCTCCAGCCGGATCTTCTGAATCAAAAGCTCCAGGTATGGGATCTGAGATAATTCATTTTTAATCAACACTCCTGGAAGTTCTCATGTAATTAGCTTCACCCCAGTGCACAGGTTAGAGTTTCTGAATTATCAAGGAAGCAATATAGCTGGGTATGCACTGACTGCAGGAGCTAAGCTCTGGCCAGGAGCCAGTGAATCTATGTATCCTTTTCTCCCAGAGAAAAAGAAGGGTAGAGAAATAGTTCTGTCCAAAGGATACCTCTGTTGGGGAGGCCGAGGAGGAGGAGAGATAGGCTACAAAGAGTGGATACTTTGAAGCCAACCATGGAAGTTTAAATTCAGACTCAAGCTCAGTCATTCACTAGCAGAGTTGGATACATCATTTGGCTTCTCTGAGCAGTTCTATTTTTTGTTAAATGGGCAGAATGATAATTTATAGCCTAGATGGCTATCATGAGGATTAAATGAGCTAATAATATAACACATGCATATGCAAGTACAAGTGCACATGTGTGCACACACGCATGCCACACACACACACACACACACACACACACACTATATTTTAACATGTAGATTTCCAGTTATGGAATCTGAGCCCATGAATCTAAGCATTAAAATGGTCCTCAGACTAATGTCATCTCACCTCCCTCTTACAACAGATAGCTCTTCTCCAACACTCTTGAAATTTAGCCACTCTGTCTCTGTTTGAATGCCTCCAGTGCCGGGTGCCTCACTACCTTACCTAAGGCAGCCTGATTGTCTAGTTAAATCCCATTATGAGGAAGCTCTTCCTCAGGATGAACTAAAATCCACCTGCTTTTGCCTCCTACCACTGACTCTCCTCCCTTCACTGGAGCCCTGAGGAATGAGACAAACTCGTTTCCACTTCATAGTCTTTCTGGTTAACCAGCCTCTCACCAGATAATCATGGCTTGGCAACATATTATCTGAAGGGTGGTGTATCAGACAATGGGATTCTCTCCTTGTGATACCCAGCTTTGCTGCTAGACTTGAAGCAATAGAGTCAAAAGGACAAACGTCTTTAGAGGCCAAGGAGGCAATGCATACAAGTGAGATCAGCAAAGTGAGGACTATGGCAAAGAGGAAGACCCAGTGCCCCTCTAAAGGAAAGCAGCCTCCACTTAGGTCCACCAGATCTTTTCAGACACTGAAATCTTGCTCTGTGTTTCCAGATATGGTTTTTTAATAGTATTCAAATGCCATACCTTTTATGTCAAATTATCCATTTAAAAAATGAGTGCAGGAATAGTTAGGAAGTTTGGAATAGTGTACACTGCTATATTTAAAATGGATAACCAACAAGGACCTATTGTATATCATATGGAACTCTGCTCAATGTTATGTGGCAGACTGGATGGGAAAGGAGCTTGGAGGAGAATGCATACCTGTGTACATATGGCTGAGTCTCTTCGCTGTCCACCTGAAACTATCAACAGTTTGTTAATCAGCTATACTCCAATACAAAATAAAATGTTTTTCAAAAACAGTCCAGGGACCTCCCTGGTGGTCCAATGATTAAGAATCCACTTGTCCATGCAGGGGACATGGGTTTGATCCCCAGTTCAGAAGATCCCATATGCCATGAGGCAACTAAGCTCGCAAGCCACAGCTTCTGAAGAACACGCACCTAGAGCCCATGTTCTGCAACAAGAGAAACCACAGCAACAAGAAATCCATGTGCTACAATTAAAGAGTAGCCCCCGCTCACCACAGCTGGAGAAAGACTGCATGCAGTAATGAAGACCCAGCACAGCTAAAAATAAATAAATAAAATTTTAAAATAAGTGCAGGTACAAACTTGTGAAGTGTGATAAGTTCTGCATTTCAGTTAATAATATTGTTCCGATATGTCAATTGCCTGGTTTTGATAATGTCCTTGGGTTAGGAAAGGTGTTAAAATAGCAGCAAACTGAGTCAAGAATCAGATCAGATCAGATCAGTCGCTCAGTCGTGTCCGACTCTTTGCGACCCCATGAATCGCAGCACGCCAGGCCTCCCTGTCCATCACCAACTCCCGGAGTTCACTCAGACTCACGTCCATCGAGTCAGTGATGCCATCCAGCCATCTCATCCTCTGTCGTCCCCTTCTCCTCCTGCCCCCAATCCCTCCCAGCATCAGCTGGGTATTATTTTTGCTTTGGCTCCATCCCTTCATTCTTTCTGGAGTTATTTCTCCACTTATCTCCAGTAGCATATTGGGCACCTACTGACCTGGGGAGATTCTCTTTCAGTATCCTATCATTTTGCCTTTGAGTCAAGAATAGAAGGGGACTTTTGTGCTCTTTTTGCAACTCATTGTCAGTCTAAAAGAATTTCTAAAAAAAAAAAAAAAAAAAGCCTAAAAGATAAAAATATGAAACTGCCATTTTTAATCACTCATTTTTCAAATGTTGGAAACCAATTTAATTAGAAAGCACCCATGTGTTTGCAGGTGAAATACAACTTATCTTGGACCATTCGTCTGCAACTTTAATACAATGTAGCATCATGATCGAGTTTATAAGTTTTTCAGTCAGGCTATTTGAATTTTGGCTCTAATACTTATTAACTCTGAGACCCTGACAAGTTTCTGAGTCTCAGTTTCCTCATCTGTGAAACAGGAGACGTTAATATCTCACTGGATAGCTGTAGGGATTAAAGCAGCAGCATGTGTAGTGTGGTTCCTGGGATACATGTACCATTGGATAAATGTAGCTGTTGTTACTGTCAAGATGAATTCAGAATGATAGATAATCATCTTGCCTCTGCATCACGCTGGTCTGGCATAGTCTATCAACAGATCATCTGGCTTCCTTTCCCCTTCCCACTCCTGCTCAGAGCAGGTTTTCTGATGAAGCAGATGGGTTGAATCCAGGACACCCAGAGAAAGGTGCATTCTCCGCCTCTTTTTTAAAGATTTTTTACAATTAATTTATTTATTTTAATTGGAGGCTAATTACAATATTGTAGTGGTTTTTGCCATACGTTGACATGAATCAGCCATGGGTACACATGTGTTCCCCATCATGAACCCCACTCCCACCTCCCTCCCCATCCCATCACTAGATTTTTTTATGTAAACCATTTATAAAGTCTGTATTGAATTTGTTACAATATTGCTTCTGTTTTATGTTTTGGCCTCAAGGCCTGTGGGGTCTTAGCTCTCCGACCCAGGATCGAAGCCACACCTCCTGCATTGGGAGGTGACGTCTGGACCATCAGGGAAGTCCTGAGTGCATTCCCTTTTTCCTGCTCATACCACCTGGCAGCACCCTTGATCTCCAGTCAGAGGCTGGCATCTCATGAAATGAAAGACACGCTGAAATCAGCCTTGCCTCATTTATCTGCCCCCAACTGACCGCACTGCCTTAGTTCAGCTCTTCCCTGTGCTGAGAGAAATGAGAGAAGGCAGACAGAATGAGTGGTTGATTAGAGTTTTTCTCTTGGCCTGAAAATTCTTGACAGAGGTCAAGAAGGAAACAAGAGGTGAAAACAGACATGGGAACAGATGAGCCAGAGCACTTGGCAAATCCCCAGCTAACTGCCCACCGTTCACGCCAGGCTAGGAGAGGAACCAGGAGAAAGGGCCCAGCTAGGCTACGTTTGCAACTGGACCCCAAAGGGAAAGGTGACCTGCACCATCCCTGGTCCAGCATTTCACTCCGGTAAGGCAAAGAGGCTTTGGTGGAGGAAATGGGGGCCCAAACTCCAGCCTTTATAAAGGCCCCCTCTCTGTATGTGGGCATGCATGCTAAGTTGCTTCAGTCATGTCCGACTCTTTGTGACCCCATGGACTATAGCCCACCAGGCTCCTCTGTCCATGGGATTCTCCAGGCAAGAATACTGGAGTGGGTTGACATGCCCTCTTCCAGGGGATCTCCCTACCCAGGGATCGAAGCTGCGTCTACTGTAACTCCTGCATTGCAGGTGGGTTCTTTACCACAGAGCCACTGGGGAAGCCCCCCTCTCTATATATCAGGAGCAAAATGATGGGTATAAAACAGCAGCTTATTAGGAAGAAAGGAGAAAAGGAAGGAAGAATTCAAAGAGAATTCACTCTACAAATATGACTCAGGTACCTCCTCTGGATCTTGCACTGTGGTTGGAATTGGGGACAATGTGGTAAACACAAGAGAATGCACTCTAAGGGCTTAGACTATAGGAGAGAGAAAGCAAACCATCAAATCCATAACTTGTCAGGCAGTAAAAAGCACCAGGAAGAAAAACAAAGCAAGGTGCTTTTACCAGGTGGGCAGGAAGGACCTTTCTGAGAAGGTGACAGTAAAGTCTAGGTGTGAGCAATGAGTGAGCGAGCTGTGTGGAGATTTGGGGAGTGAGCTGCCCAGGCAGAGGGAGCAACAAGGGCCAAGGCCTCGAAGCTGGAGGCTGCCTGGGTTGTTTCAGGAGCAGCGTGGGAAGCTCAAGAGGCGGGAGAAGTAGAGAGCAGTGGGGATGAAGCCCCAGTAACGATAGAAGGGGTCCAGGGGGACAAGGCTGGAAGTAAGAGCCATGAAGATGCTACTGCAGAGATCCAGACCCACAAAGGCACACTCCAGTTCAGTTCAGTCGCTCAGTCGTGTCTGACTCTTTGCAGCACGCCAGGCCTCCCTGTCCATCACCAACTCCCAGAGTTCACTCAGACTCATGTCCATCGAGTCAGTGATGCCATCCAGCCATCTCATCCTCTGTCATCCCCTTCTCCTCCTGCCCCCAATCCCTCCCAGCATCAGAGCCCTTTCCAATGAGTCAACTCTTCGCACAAGGTGGCCAAAGTACTGGAGTTTCAGCTTTAGCATCATTCCTTCCAAAGAAATCCCAGGGCTGATCTCCTTCAGAATGGACTGGTTGGATCTCCTTGCAGTCCAAGGGATTCTCAAGAGTCTTCTCCAACACCACAGTTCAAAAGCATCAATTCTTTGGTGCTCAGCTTTCTTCACAGTCCAACTCTTGTATCCATACATGACCAGAGGAAAAACCATAGCCTTGACTAGATGGACCTTTGTTGGCAAAGTAATGTCTCTGCTTTTGAATATGCTATCTAGGTTGGTCATAACTTCAGCATCCATTAACTCCCCACGCTGTGCTGGCATTTTTCACGGAACTTAATCTCAGCCACTCTACTCATGGTGTCATCTTCATTCTCCAAAACCAGTGCCCAGTGGCTTACCCCAGACCACGCTCATGTGAGCATCCTAACACCGGTCAGTCATATACCCGATGTTCATGTCCTCAGCAACCTCCCACATACCTGGCCCTATCTTTCCAGCTCTCCATCCCAGTCCAGAGTCCGGGAGGATGACTGTCAGACATCCACACAGCCAATTCAATGAGAGGCGTTGCTGCCATGATTAGTCATCAATGCTGACTTTTATGCTGTCTCAGAAAAATAGCAGCAGCCTGGCCAGCACGCATGACCGCCGATGTGCATGACCGCCAGCATGGGTTCGTTTCTCTGCTCTTTCTCTCCACCAGACCATGTGCTCTATGAAAACAGAGATGGCTTGTGTTTTTCTTAATAGATGTATCCGCAGCCCCTAAAGAGTGCCTGGCACAAAAATATACCATGCTTATGTAAGATGCCAACATCAGGGGAAACTGGGTGAAGGATTCAGGGCAACTTTCCATCTTATCTTGTAACTCCACTATAGATCTAAAATTATTCCAAAAAAACTTGAAAAATTAACGATAATGCTGGGAGGCAAAATAAATAAATAGACGTGGATTTCGACAAATGTGAACCTGGCTTACTTGTTCTTTTTCCATTCTTAAGCTTCACCCCTAAAGCCCCGGGCCATCCCTTCGAGCCTCTGGGATAAATGTCTGCCCACATCTGAGTGTAGGGAACATCTAGTGGCAGACTCCCGGAAGAGTCCCCCACATTGCCCAGCCTCCTCCATCCTCAGGTGCATTGGCCTCAGCAAGGAAAGCAAGTGAAGGATTTTATTATACCTGCACTTTGTGGTGCTCACTCAACCAGTCAAAATCATTGTTTGACTTAATGTGAAGTCTGAGGTCCGCAGCTGCATGTCTGTCCTCCCTGGGAGCTTGGGGCTGGCTGCTGGTGCCCATCTCAGTGTTTGGAATTAACAGCAGTTTGGAAGTCTCCCTAATTAGTTACAGCACAGCTCGAGGTGTCATTTTATTTTATTTTATTTTTATTTTTTTTAATGAGCCAAATAACATATTGCCACTTAAGTTTCTGGGAGACAGGAAGCTATAAATAAAATTATAATTCACTGAAGTCTATCACACAGATATTCCAAGTTGAGAAGTAAGTTTTAATTTGACTAATGAGATGAAACTTTCTCCGCAGAGTGTGGGCTGTGGGCATGAATGTCACTCTGTTTCATAAGGAAGGGGGCATTCCCCTAAAGGCCAGGGAGACAGTGCAGCCCAGAGGCAACCAACAAGACTCGACCTAGGGACTTCCCTGGTGGTCCATAGGCTAAGACTCCACCTGCCAATGCAGGGGGCCCGAGTTCCATCCCTGGTCAGCTAAGACAGCACTCGCCACACCTAAGACCCAGAACAGGCAAATAAATAAATAAATATTAAAAAAAAAAAAAACTTGATCTACTCAACAGAGGGCATATGTGGGGTCCAGGAACCCCAACTCCAATTCAGATCTCTGACCTGGCTCTTCTTGGCTCAGAGTCTGTGCCTCTCCTTCCTTTCCCAGGCCTGTTTCCTCTCATAGCCAAGGAGGAAGGGGAGGCGGTTTATGTTCCCATCAGAAATCTCTATAAGCATGAGACCATTTTACACGGGTGACAGTAGCTGATACCAGAGATCTGGTGGTGTGGTGCAGTGGTTAAGCGCTTGTACTAAGAAGCTATACTGTCTGGGTTCAAATCCTGCATTCGTCATTAAGTGTCCGTCAACTCGGGCAAATTACTTAACTTCTCTGTGCCCCCACTTTCTCTGCCCATTAAACACTCATTTGGCTTCTCGAATAACTTAGTTGCTGAATATCCAAATTGCTTAGAATTTACAAAGAGGACAGAGCAAAGTCTCTGTTAAGTCTTATCTATTAGTAGTAGATGTATTCTCAAAGCATCCTTAGCTATCAAAATGGTTTTGTGGTCCAGATATTATAATGGTCTCTGGACCTCCAAAGAGTCACAGCATATAAGTAGATCTACAGTACATTTAAAATATAATGAGCAGGACTTCCCTGGGGGTCCAGTGGCTAAGACTCTGAGCTTCCAATGAAGGGGCCCAGGTTTGATCCCTCGTCAGGGAACTAGATCCCACATGCTGCAACTAAAGATCCTCCATGCCACAGCTAGGACCAGGAGCCAACCAAATTAAATAAATAAATGTAAATATAAATATATGTATATATAAATGTAAAATATATATATATATATATATATATATATATATATATAACGGAGAAGACAATGGCACCCCACTCCAGTACTTGCCTGGAAAATCCCATGGATGGAGGAGCCTGGTAGGCTGCAGTCCATGGGATCGCGAAGAGTCAGACACAACTGAGCGACTTCACTTTCACTTTTCACTTTCATGCATTGGAGAAGGAAATGGCAACCCACTCCAGTGTTCTTGCCTGGAGAATCCCAGGGACGGGGGAGCATCGTGGGCTGCCGTCTATGGGATCGCACAGAGTTGAACACGACTGAAGCGACTTAGCAGCAGCAGCATATATATATAAATCCCAGGGACAGAGGAGCCTGGTGGGCAGCAGTCCCTGGGTTCCCAAAAGAGTCAGACACAGCTTAGCAACAACAAATGTATGTACATATATCATGAGGGATGGGAGTTCAGAGGCACTGGGGGACAATCTTGAAGAACACTCACTTATCTACTTGTGTGTAAAGGTTATCAGGCATGTCCCTTGTCTGATCTCAGCTGTTGGGATGTAAGTTTTGGGACCAGACTGGCCAATATTTAAATCTGGCTCTCTTATTTACGAACTGTGCAATCTCGACAAGTTACTTGGCTTCTCAGTACTCTGATTTTCTTATCTATGGGAGGATGAAATAAAATTAGTGTATGGGGAGAGCTTAGTACCATGCCCACCATACAATAAACACTCAATATATGGCAGCTATTATTGGGATTATTTTCTTCATTATTTTCCAAGCACATAAAGAGCCTATTGCATGACGGGCTCACAGTCGATGAACGCTCTGCGGAGCCTCTGAACCACCTCAAGGCTGACACTTTCTCAGGCTCTTTCTCGTGCTCTCTTAATGATGCCAGGGAAATATTGCTGTTTGCTATGCAAATATTTCGCTGTTTGTCTGGAATCATAACATCGCACCACTGAGTGGACGGTAACAAGAGAAACGCGCTGATGTGGGATGTTTGCAATGGCCCGTCAGTTCCTGGCGGATCCGAGGGAGCTGCAGAGGCAGCCAGCCAGCCTCCAGCTTCCCCGGGCACATTTCCGGAGACGACGCCTCATTAGTACCACTGAGCACGGAGCGCTTCCTCACATACAGTCAATTCCTGGCCAGGAGTGAGATGCCCTAAAGAAAGGGCCACTTTTAAATAATCAATATGGAATTTAAATAATTGAAAAGTGCACCTCGCCACTCCAGGGTTCCCATTGGAGCAGAAAGAATTCTAGACTTGTGCCCAGGGAAGATAATTGGAGACTGGAGGTCACCCAGGGTACTCCTCTGCAGCGAGAGGCCAAGCCTTGTATCAGGACTCCCACTGCTTACGGGGCCATCTTGGCTACTGGCACACCCCTCAGTATTCATGGTGGGGGACATATCTTTTTCCTGCTCTAAGTACCATCCCTGCCTACGTGCATGCATTCTAAGTCGCTTCAGTTGTGTCCAATGGACTCTGCGGCCCTGTGGACTATACCCTGCCAGTCTCCTCTGTCCATGGAATTCTCCAGGTGAGAACACTGGAGTGGGTTGCCTGTGCCCTACTCCAGGGAATCTTTCCCCTCCCAGCAATCAAACCCGCATCTCTTATGTCTCCTGCATTTCGCAGGTGGGTTCTTTACCACTAGCACCACCTGGGAAACCCAAATGCCTTCCCTAGATTTTATCTAAATGCTTCTTGTTGTGGATGGAATTTACCTCTCACTGGGGTCTTGGTGTCTCTTGAGTGCAGCTTCCACTTGGTTATAGAAAGTGGAAATGGGGACACTGCAGGCCAGCCAGAACCCAGGTTAGCTCCTCCAGCCTGCTTACTCAGGCTGTTGAGGACAGGTGTGGAGTGGGTACCTCCCCCCTGGCTTTCTAGAAGTTTCCTTGGGAATGACAAGTCATGGTGGGATAGTGTACATGGACAGAGCCTGGAGATAGTCACTCTGGGCAGTCAGCTGGTACATAGAGTAGAAAATTATCCCTGTGTATATTACAGAAGCCTCACCGGCCTAGCACCCAAGGTCCCATGAGCCATGTGGCTAGCTGGTCAGCATCATTTATTTACAAGGAATCTAGGTAGACGCCTGGCATACCAGAAATCAAACAAAAGGCAAACAGATAAAAACAAACTCAATGACAAAGTCACTGCTCTGTGGGGCTTACCTTCTAATGAAAATGGGCAGTCAAGATGTGAGGAGGGGTAAATTCTATGGAAAAGAATGAAGCAGAGTAAGGGCACAGAGAGTGAAGGGAGCGGCTGGTTTCAGGCAGAGTGGTCTGCGTAGGCTCTCTGACGAGGAGACGTTGAACCAGAAGCCTGCAGCAATGGGGTGCACAGGGAGCCATGTACATCTCCCAGAGAAGAAAGCCCAGGGAGATGGAACAGGCTTGGTGGGTTCAAGAAAAAGCACAATGATAAGAAGAGCTGGAGCAGAGAAAGCAGGTAGGAAGTGATAGGAGGGGGGATGGAGCGGGCAGGAACCCATCACACAGGCCTGCAGGTCATGGGAAGGTGAAGGGACTTCATCTTAAGAGGAATAGAAAGTCACTGGAGCCTTGAGAGTAGGTGATCTTTATTTCTGCAGGCCGACTCTGGCTGTTGAGCGGGTGACTTTAAACTGGACCCGAGAGTGGTGCCGAGGCGTTAGCCACTGTGTCTAAGTTCCAGGAGGCGGTGACGTGCCTTGCGGAGAAAATGATGACTCAGATGAGCTTTGTTCAGGCACGAGTTACGGTACCGCTGACTGCGAGCTCAATGTTAATGAATCTACAACATATATTATAGAGGCTGTGTTGAACTAGAAACACACACTAAACAAAGCTAGATGTTGATTGATGGATGAACACATCACGACCAGAAGCTCACAGGAACCTAACCCCATATTTCACCCGTGAGCGATGCGTTATTCAGTATTCATGCATTTAGTGTTTGTGCGATTTTATAGAATGTAACTCTCATGAATAAAAAGAATTGATTGTAAGTGGATTCAGAATATATTTTGGAGGTGAGGGCAAAAGAGGAACCTCGTTTGATATGGTTCTTCCACATATATTCCTTCCTCGGCAAACTCAGGAGGGGTGGGTTACTTAGCCCATTTTTCAGATGAGGAAACTGAGGCCCACAGGTGAAATCACACTGCTAGTTAAGGCAGATTCTAGGTATAGGCCAAACTCTAAACCCGGTCCTCACCTTCTCAGTGTATTCATTTGCTAGGGCCGCCATAACAAGTACCACACCACGGTGGCTTGAACCAGGGGTCCCCAACCTCCAGGATTTAATGCCTGATGATCTGAGGTGAAGGTGATGTAATAATAATAGAAATAAAACCCACAATAAATGTAATACACTCGAATCATCCCCAAACCATCCCCCAACCCCAGTCTGTGGAAAAGTTGTCTTCCATGAAACCTGTCCCTGGTGCCTAAAAGGCTGGGGAACTGCTGGCTTAAACAACAGAAATGTTTTTTTTTTTTTTTCACAGTTCTGGAGGCTGGAAGTCCAAGGTCACAGTGCTGGCAGGCTTAGCTTCTCCTGATACCACTCTTCTTAGGCCTCTCTTCTTATCTTGCAGGCAGCCCCCTTCTAGCTGTGTCCCCACATGCTCTTCCCTCAGTGCCTGTCCGTGCCTGGTGTTTCTTTTTATTTAATTTATTTATGTTTAATTGGAGAATAGTTGCTTTACAGTATTGTGTTGATTCTGCCATACATCAACATGCATCAGTCATAGGTATATATATGTCCCCTCCCTGTTGAGCCTCCCTCACACCTCCCACCCCATCCCACCCCTCTAGGCTGTCACAGAGCACCCCAGGTTTGAGCTCTCTGGGTCATACAGCAAATTCCCATGGGCTATCTATTTTACATATGGTAATGTATATGTTTCAGTGGCACTCTCTCAATTCACCCCCCTCCTTCTCCACCTGTGTTTACAAGTCTGTTCTCTATGTCAGCATCTCCACTGCTGCCTTGCAAATAGGCTCATCAGTACCATCTTTATAAATTCCATATATATGTGTTAATGTATTTGTTTTTCTCTTTCTGACTTACTTCACTCTGTATAATAGGCTCTAGGTTCACAAACTCACTCAAATGCATTCCTTTTAAAGGCTGAACAATATTCCATTGTATATATGTACCCCATCTTCTTTATCCATTCATTTCTGGTGTCTCTCTGCCTCCAAATCTCCTCTTCTTGTAAGGACAGGGCCCACCCTAAGGGCTTCATTTGAATTGAATCACCTCTTTAAAGACTCCTTCTCCACGTGCAGTCACATTTTGCGGTACTGGGGGTTAGGATTTCAATATACGGATGTCGGGGGACACGGTTCAGCTCATAGCCCTAGGTAACAGCTATACCTACTCTTACTTTCTCTCTCCATCAATTGTATCAATGTACTAAGAGCTTGCAGAGTCTTGTGGGGGTGGGGGGATACCAGACTGTCCCCTTTTCCCTGATGTTGTAAGTGGGCATGTTTATCTCTTCACTGAGGTCAGAATGGCAGCCTGGAGCACCTAAAGAAAAAGGAACAGGCAGGAACAAGAAAACTGGAAAGTCATCTTTGGTTCTCTGACCACATTATTCTCTCCGCCTTTCCTCGCCGCAGGATT
Organism: Bos javanicus; assembly: GCF_032452875.1. NCBI lineage: Eukaryota > Metazoa > Chordata > Mammalia > Artiodactyla > Bovidae > Bos > Bos javanicus. The sequence continues at coordinate 24,292,452 of NC_083892.1, forward strand.
CTTTCTGCCATTTAATCAACTAAAGTCCCAAATTAGGAGAGAAAGGAAATCATCCCCGCGGGTCCTGGGCAGTCCCTGAGGGCTTGTGGGATTTTACATAATTAAATCGAAGCCACGTTATTTCCTACCTGCTCGTCTCCGTTGAATATTGTATGTTGCCTCCTCACTACTGCTCCAGCTCCTATTTCAAACAGAAAACATGATTTAAGGGAGCAAAAATGTTTCTCCCTCCTTCTCTGCAGGCTTCCTGGGTGGCTCAGTGGTAAAGAATCTACCTGCAATGCAGGAGACACAGGTCTCATCCTTGGGTTGGGAAGATCCCTGGAGAAGGGAATGGCAACCCACTCCAGTATTCCGGCCTGAGAAATCCCATGGACAGAGGAGCCTGGCGGGCCACAGTCCGTGGGGCCACAGAGTCCAACACGACTTAGTGGCTAAACAGCAACAGCTCCTCCTCTGCGTGGCTTCTCTGGTTTCTGACACCCACATCTCACTGCTTCTTAGCCCACCTAACCTGACACCTGGCCTCAAACTCACCTGGGGGGAGGGGCACAGTGTCCTTCCACTGTGCTCAGGCTGAAGTATGGGCATTAAGAAAGCAGGCTACTTGGGCTGAAAGCCTGCCTTGGCAAAAGAGTTCACCTCTCCAAGCCTCTGTTGGTTCATCTGCAAAATGGGTTTGAATTACTTTCTCGACTGGTTCACATGGAGATATAAAAAGCCCCACTGCTGCTCAGCACCTGTAAAGTTCTGTACAATCTATGAGTGCTACACAAGTATTATTATTATCGATGTGCTTTGGAAGGAGCTCCCATCCCAGGGAGTGCTAGTAGTAAAGAACCCACCTGCCAATTCAAGAGACAAAAAGAGACACAGGTTCGATCCCTGGGTCAGGAAGATCCCCTCGAGGAAGGCAGGGCCACCCACTCTGGTATTCTTGCCTGGAAAACCCCATGGACAGAGGAGCCTGGTGGGCTACAGTCCATAGGTCACAAAGACTCGGACACGACTGTGAGACTGGCATGCATTAATTCACTACTTGGAAGGAGCTGGCTCCAAAGCCAGAAGCAGCAGCAGTGACATGGAAATTCTAATGATGCTGGGGGCTCAAGGCTGCCCTGCTCTGTCCCAGAGGTCACTGGGGCTTCCAGCACATTCCTGACCTCGCAGGCACTCTGGTGCAGACGGGGTGGAAGGAGTTTGTCACAGTCGATCTCATTCAGCGTCCTACAGGTTTATGCCTTTAGGGCCCCGGTAGGAAGGCGAAATAGATGAAGCAGGCCAGATGTTTCTCAGAAAATATGGAGTAGAGGGAGTGTGGGAATTAGAGGTTTTGCTTTCAAATTCCGTGTCTTAGAAACACTGAGCATGCTAAGTAATGCACCCGACAGGCAGAATCCGACCCAGGGGAGTTCAGTTAAAACTCTGAAGTCAGTTTTGCTGCAGGAAGCATGTGCTCTTTTCATCCACTGAGCCCACCTGGAGGTCACCTGCAGACAGTGTCTCTCCTTCTGAGGGTGGTCTGAGCTCAAGTCAGAATGCTCAGCCCACACCTGGGGCAGCCGGAATATGCCTGGGTGTCAGTGTCCCTGACCAACCCCCGACCAGAGGAACAGAGCTGCGTGGAGTATCCTAGCTTGCTTATCCCACAAGGGGACACAGCTGATGTTCTTTCAGAGGGTCCCCAGCAGGACTGAGCCCCACTTACCCACAGCAGGAATCTATCAACTCAGTGATGCACTGTTTTTTGCTTTGGGTTTTTTCTTTTAAAAAAAAAGAAAACTGAAGTATAGTTGATTTACAATTTTGTGTTAATTTCTGCTGTACAGCAAAGTGACTCAATTTACATACATACATTCTTTTTTATTGTTTTTCCTTTATGGTTTATCCCAGGATATATGAATATAGTTTCCTGTGCTATACAGTAAGACCTTCTTGTCCATTCATTCTATATGCAAGAGTTTGCATCTATTAACCCCAGTTTCTGTGATGGCTGCTTCCTTGAAGGGGGTACTCAGTGATAAAGAATCTGCCTGCCAATGCAGGAGATGCGAGTTCAATCCTCGGGTCAGGAAGATCCTGTGGAGAAGGAAATGGCAACCCACTCCAGTGTTCTTGCCTGGGTAATTCCATGGACAGAGGAGTCTGGAGGGCTACAGTCCATGGGGTCACAGAGTCAGGCACAACTTAGAGACTTAACAGCAACAAAACAACTAACTCCAAACTCCCGATCCATCCCTCCCCAACCCCCTTCCCCTTTGGCAACAAGTCTGTTATCCACATCTGTGAGTCTGTTTTCCACGTCTGTGAGTCTGTTTTCCACGTCTGTGAGTCTGTTTTCCACATCTGTGAGTCTGTTTTCCACGTCTGTGAGTCTGTTTTCCACGTCTGTGAGTCTGTTATCCACGTCTGTGAGTCTGTTTTCCACGTCTGTGAGTCTGTTATCCACGTCTGTGAGTCTGTTTTCCACGTCTGTGAGTCTGTTTTCCACGTCTGTGAGTCTGTTATCCACGTCTGTGAGTCTGTTTTCCACGTCTGTGAGTCTGTTATCCACGTCTGTGAGTCTGTTTTCCGCGTCTGTGAGTCTGTTTTCCGCGTCTGTGAGTCTGTTATCCACGTCTGTGAGTCTGTTTTCCGCGTCTGTGAGTCTGTTTTCCGCGTCTGTGAGTCTGTTATCCACGTCTGTGAGTCTGTTTTCCGCGTCTGTGAGTCTGCTTTCCGCGTCTGTGAGTCTGCTTTCCGCGTCTGTGAGTCTGTTTTCCGCGTCTGTGAGTCTGTTATCCGCGTCTGTGAGTCTGCTTTCCGCGTCTGTGAGTCTGTTTTCCGTGTCTGTGAGTCTGTTTTCCGCGTCTGTGAGACTGTTTTCCACGTCTGTGAGTCTGCTTTCCACGTCTGTGAGTCTGCTTTCCGCGTCTGTGAGTCTGTCTGATTCACAGGTAAGTTCATCTGTGTCGCATTTCAGATTCCGCATTTATGTGGCATCAAATAGTGTTTGTCTTGCCCTGCACTGTCTATTGGTTTTCTTCCTTCCGTCTCACGTCCTACCCCATTGTGGGTCCTGGCATCTTGAGATAATGAACTACGTGCACCCAAATTCCCACCTTAGGATTTACTTCAAAGGGAACTCCAACTAAGACAGCACTTATTCACTGCTCCACAAGTAGTCTGTTCGATACTCATGACAACCAAATAGTCTGCTTCAACTTGCATACCTTTAGTCACGGGGAGTTCACTATGGTCAGAAGGAAAAAAGGAATGAAAACCAAGAAGCGAAACTTTTTGCAGGTCCTTCGGGAGATGTGATGATTCTCCAGGAGCCGCTGAGCCCTTTCCCAGCCTCTAGCTCACCAGGGCTCAGACCTCCTTAGTGTTCTCTGCACTGTGATGGATGTGGTATTAAATGCCAGAGCTTGACCTGATGCATTCTCCTCCAGGATTGATGGCCCTCGGGACAAGCTGTATATCAGGATGATGACGGGGCACTGATGCAATGCTGCACTGTGGTCAACCCGACCCTTTCGCTTAACTGCACCATTCACAGCGCTGAGCATCAGGGCAGTAACTCAGACCCAGAGAGGGAACTGGCATCGGTACACTGGTGGGAACCTCAGCTTTAGACATACCCAGAGACATTTGTGCATCTGAGATCAGCTGCTTTTTCTTCTCCTTGCCAGGTCAGGGTTGAGGACTCATTCTGCATAAATACAGTAAGACTGACCTTGAATTAAATTGCACCAGTTCCCACAAAAGCAAATAATCTTATGCTAGAGATAATTCCACGGCAGGGACTCTCCGTGCTCAATGATTTGGGAGACTCTTCCTCTTCTGGGTACCCGAGAGGATCACATTTCTTCACACACGCCTCCTGCTGCAAGGTGGGGTCATGCAATTAGTTCTGGCCAATTGGTTGTAAGCAGAATGGATGCATATATCTTCTGGATCAAAGCATTTAATTGCCAGTGTGAAATCTTCCAATTTTTCTTCCTTGCTTTGGCGGTCATGGAAACATGTGCATGATGGAAATGCTCTAAGATGGAAGTACCCGGGAGCTCCACACCACCTCATGAAGACAGCTGCCCAGGACGGCACGTGGCTTCAGTCTACGGTAAGAAACAGAGTTTTGTTGTGCAGAGTCACTGAGATGCTGCCTGTTTGTCATTGTAGTGTAACCTAGACTGACACAGAAGTCTAATCAATATAGTATTAGCCAGCACTATTTATAAGCAGTTACTAAGTTTCAGAGACTCTGCTAAGATGTCCATGGACCTGATATTTAAATCCCACACTAACCCTGTGAAAGAAGATTTGGGATTCCCCAAGGGTCAAATACCCAAGATATGATCACGCAGTGAATTCTCATATCCACGCTGGTCTCACTCTAAGGATTGGTATGTTCTTACTCTTAAACATGGTGAGGGGGGAACCCACAGAGAGAAGAACTTTAATACTATATGAAAAAAATCAGAAAATTCTGTATATAAGATGAATCTGATTACTTTCACATACATACAAGATAAAGTGAGACAGACAGAAAGAAAGACAGAATGGAAGTGAACCACAATATATAGAGTTGAAATCTTTAATGGGTGGTTTTATGGGAGATTTCTATTTTATTTTTATATGCGCCTATAATCTTTTAGGTCTTCTACAATGAGTAAATATTATTTTATAGTCAGAAAAAAATTGAATTTTTAAAAAGGAGGAAGGACAGTATCCAAAATAGAATGTGAATTATCGATGTCCAAAATACCCGTGACTCAAGAAGACTCAGGTGAATGAGAACAAATGCTCGTTAAGCCCCTATTATGTGTCTCACACTTTTGTATGTTATGGCATTTAATTCTTCCAATGATCCTGAAAAATAAGAATTAATTTTTCCCAATTTGCAGAAAAGAAAGCTGGGATTCAGAGAGGTCAAGTGACTGGCCTAAGGGTCATACACCTATGACATGACAGAACCAGGCTTTTGGATGCAAAATTCATGTTCTTTTCACTACACGGTGCCTGCCGTGATTAGAACCCCCTTGGCAATAGTTCATAGCTTGGTTTTTAATCTTATATTATTCCATTTGTATGAATGTAGGGATATCCAAACCGCATTTTATCACAAACCAGAGCCACTCCTCCCTGTGAGGTTTCCCACAAGAAACAAAGGCAAATGAGAATCAAGATATGACCGCATTGCTTATCCCCATCCATAATCTTAGGGGTTTGTGGAAATGTATGTGCTGCGTGCTAAGTCACTTCAGTTGTGTCCAACTCTTTGTGACCCTTTGGACCGTAGCCCGCCAGGCTCCTCGGTCCATGAGAGAACACTCCAGCAAGAACACTGGAGTGGGTTGCCATGCCCTCCTCCAGGGGATTTTTCCACCCAGGGATTGAACCCACATCTTTTATGTCTCCTACATTGGCAGGCAGGTTCTCCCCCCACCAGTGCCACCTTGGAAGCCCATAAATATTGTTTAAATAATAATAATATGGAATAATAATAATGTACACTCTAGGGAAAAGGCCGGTGCTGTGTGACACTGTTTAGAATGGTGTCTGGCACAAGGAAGGCTCTCGAGCACTGGCAGCTGCTGCTAACAAAAGACAGCGGGGCTTCCTCTGCCCACTGCCCCGGCTTTCCCTGCAGCAGCTGCTCCTGGCTCCACTGGAGCCTGAGCTTGCTGTCACCACTCTGTTTGTTCCCTACAGCCTCCCGGAGCTTCCTCCATGGAACTTGGTATCTCTGGAGTCATGGTTCCAGTCTCATCCTGTACATCTCATTAAAAGGATTCTGGCTAAGATGAGAGGGGGTCCTCCCACCAGTATTTATAACCCCTGAACTAGGCTTCCCTAAAAAGAAAAGGAGTTTTTCTCTATGAGCCACTGGATCCAAAGAGTAGAATTCAGAGTGTGAATGAATATCAGCGTTCTCATCCCCAGGCGACTGGAACATGAAGAAGGACCCAGGAGCTGGGGCTGAGAGAGTGACCTGGAAGGGCTGCCAGAGAGTGAGACTCAGGTGCGTCTTGGAAACCCAGTGGTCACAATCTTTGGATCTTCTTTTCCACCCTTTTTCCTTATCCTGGCTGGATACTGGATGAAAACCTCTGTGTCCTTTCAGCCTCAGGCAAATGCCCTTTCTCTCCTGGGGGTGTCCTTCCCTTTCCTTCATCAGTTCACCCTGTTGTGGCCACCATGTCTCCACTTGATGTCCCCTTGAAGGCTAGGAAAATCCTCTGGGCTCCTCTAGTTCCTGAGCCAACAGAGAGGGATAAGAGTCCTGTGCTCTTTGTTTCCCCAAACAGCACAGAGCAGGACAAATAAGGAACAGAAAATCATTGCCTCCTATATTCCAAGACAGAAAGGGCCTGGGTAGTTGAAAGAGAGAGGCCTGAATGTACCAATAAAACACTACAGGCACCTGACTGTGTCTATAGTAACAGCCACAAAAATATAAATACAGATATCAGTTCAGTTCAGTTCACTTCAGTCGCTCAGTCGTGTCCGACTCTTTGCGACCCCATGAATCGCAGCACGCCAGGCCTCCCTGTCCATCACCATCTCCCGGAGTTCACTCAAAGTCACGTCCATCGAGTCGGTGATGCCATCCAGCCATCTCATCCTCTGTTGTCCCCTTCTCCTCCTGCCCCCAATCCCTCCCAGCATCACAGTCTTTTCCAATGAGTCAACTCTTCGCATGAGGTGGCCAAAGTACTGGAGTTTCAGCTTTAGCATCATTCCTTCCAAAGAACACTCAGGACTGATCTTCAGAATGGACTGGTTGGATCTCCTTGCAGTCCAAGGGATTCTCTAGAGTCTTCTCCAACACCACAGTTCAAAAGCATCAATTCTTCGGCGCTCAACCTTCTTCACAGTCCAACTCTTGTATCCATACATGACCAGAGGAAAAACCATAGCCTTGACTAGATGGACCTTTGTTGGCAAAGTAATGTCTCTGCTTTTAAATATGCTATCTAGGTTGGTCATAACTTTCCTTCCAAGAAGTAAGCGTCTTTTAATTTCATGGCTGCAGTCACCATCTGCAGTGATTTTGGAGCCCCCAAAAATAAAGTCTGACATTGTTTCCACTGTTTCCCCATCTATTTCCCATGAAGTGATGGGACCAGATGCCATGATCTTCGTTTTCTGAATGTTGAGCTTTAAGCCAACTTGTTCACTCTCCACTTTCACTTTCATCAAGAGGCTTTTGAGTTCCTCTTCACTTTCTGCCATAAGGGTGGTGTCATCTGCATATCTGAGGTTATTGATATTTCTCCCGGCAATCTTGATTCCAGCTTGTGCTTCTTCCAGCCCAGCGTTTCTCATGATGTACTCTGCATATAAGTTAAATAAGCAGGATGACGATATACAACCTTGACGTACTCCTTTTCCCATTTGGAACCAGTCTGTTGTTCCATGTCCAGTTCTAACTGTTGCTTCCTGATCTGCATAGAGATTTCTCAAGAGGCAGGTCAGGTGGTCTGGTATGCCCATCTCTTGAAGAATTTCCCACAGTTTATTGTGATCCACACAGTCAACGGCTTTGGCGTAGTCAATAAAGCAGAAATAGATGTTTTTTCTGGAACTCTAGACACAAATAAATATTAATATATTTGTATATGTGTTTGTTTAATTTAGAACTAGGAGGTACAGACAGGATTAGATGAAGCAACTTCTAATAGATAACTTGTACTTCTCAACATTTTCAACATATGCTGAGCTCTATGCTGGGCATTTCCCATCACCTCATGGAAAGCCCCAGCAGGGCTGCAGGCAGGTAGTCGTAGCCCCATTTCACAGGTGGGAAAACTGACACTCAGAGAAATCGAGGAGGTTGGCCAAGGACTCACAGGTGGTACACTGACTTTCCAAGTCGTAGTGTTTAGAGCAAAATGAGTATCTTCTGCTCAGAAATGTCAGTGTGTTTGCCATAGCACCACAGAGTAGCCGAATAGTCAAAAGAAGCTGTTTGATATTTGCATATCTTTAAATCTTGCTCTAAATGATATCATTTCTTTTAAATAGACTAAATGACTATGAATAATTAGCAATTAATAATTATTATGCCTCATTAATTTAATAAAAGATTATGTCTTTATAGAAAATGCAGAGCTCATTGGAAAAGAAAGTTAACCCGTGTTATTTAGGCTTCCAAGGGGAAAATCTGCCCATTTAGATGAGATGCCCAGAGCCCAGAAAACTGCTCACCTGGGGCCAGGTTACCCAGGCTGGTCACCTATGACCAAAGGGGAGCTGCAGAGCTGGCCTTGTGAACCCAAACCAACGAAGAGCCCTGTCATTAACCAAACAGAAATGTCAGGAAACAAAACAAAATAAGCAGGACCGTGACCAGCCCGCCAGGGCTGCATGGCCTGTGACCCAGAATGTGGGGAACGTGGGCAGGGCGGCAATCTCAGCGACAATTTGCAGAACCGCCACTTTGCAAAGATAAATATAGGTCAGGCAGCCCTTTCAGCTAGGGAGAAGAAGGAAGGGGATAACATGTCATCCAAGCGCTAATCCAGGGTCATAAGTTTCACCGCAAGCGGGTCGACACACTGCTCTCAATTCCGCAGCCCCTGGTTTCATCCTCTGACCACGATGATTGCAACGTCTTCCTAAATGATCTCCCCGCCTCCAGTCTTGCTCCCTTGCAATCTTAATGGCAGCCAGAGTGAATCTGTCAAAAGGAAAACCTGATCCTATTGCTCCCCTGCTTCCAGCTCGTGGGTTGGCTTCCCACTGCCCTTGGGATAAAGCCCAGAGGGACGAGGGGCCCTCCTTGCCACACCAGGATCTTCTTGTCCATCCTTTATCCTTATCCTGGATGGATACTGGATGAAAACCTCCGTGTCCTTCCAGGCTCAGGCAGATGCCCTTTCTCTCCTGAGGGTGTCCTTCTCCCTCCCTTTCCTTCATCAGTTCACCCTGTTGTGGCCACCATGTCTCCTCTTGATGTCCCCTTGAAGGCTAGGAAAATCCTCTGGGTTCCTGTAAATCCCAGATGCTCCTCAAGTGTACCTGCAACAGCACTGGCTGCCAAGGTGACACTCATGAGGGTGAGATCTGAAGGCCCAGGGGACGGTAGCTCCAGTGCCTGTAGAGGGACTGTGTGCACCACTGAACGCACAGCACAAAGGGTAGACCCAGCCTGGGACAGAGGCTCAGTAAATGGTTATAAGAAACCTGGAGCAACTCCTAGTTTCTCATAGGTCAGCATCTTCTGGGGACCCACCCCTGCCTGCTTCACCCCCTCGTCACAGCATCACCTCTGTCAGAGTCTCTGGCCAGGAGCCACACTGTCTTCATTCTTGCCGGGTCAGGAGGCCTAGCCATGCCTCTTGGACCAGGAGTCTCAGCTCAGTCATTGGGCATGAACCCTTTGGTGTGTAAGCACAGAAGAAGATGGTGTCCTGGTTACAAGTGTGGACACTGAAGTTAGACTTCACATCTGAATTCTGACTCTGCATCTTTTGGGCAAAGTCACTTAAGCCCTGAGTTCCCATTTCCTCATTAGTAGAATGGGTATAACAGTAACACTAATATTCCATGGTTTTGTAATGCTTGCAAAGCACATAGTTCAGTACCTGATTCTCCAAGGTGTCACTAGTGGTAAAGAACCCGCCTGCCAATGCAGGAGACATAAGAGACCTGGGTTTGATCCCTGGATTGGGAAGATCCCCTGGAGAAGGACACGGCAACCCACTCCAGTGTTCTTGCCTGGAGAATCCCATGGACAGAGGAGCCTGGCGGGCTATGGTCCATAGGGTCACAAAGAGTCGGACACGACTAAAGCAACTTGGCACACAAGTACCTGATTAAATACCTGATATGTACAGGCTTTTATTGTTATGGTTTTGGTGTCTTGGTGGAGACCGTGGCCAGACTAGTCCCAAGGACCCCGACTGTCCACCGTTACACCTAATAATGCCATGGATTCCAAACGAGCACTTATAACCAGACACCAAACACCAGATGGGCAGGTGCTATCTCGTCTGTTGTGCAGTGAGGACTCTGATACTCAGAAAATGTCATGGGTTTCTGCCCAGGATCACAGATGCAGAAAGTGGCAGAGCCAAACCTATATCTGTCTGACCCCATAGCCTTTCCACTGTCCTAAGCTTTGCCTGGGGCTTACCTGGTGGCTCTGATGGTAAAGAATCTGACTTCAATGCTGGAGATCTGGGTTTGATTCCTGGGTTGGGAAGATCCCCTGGAGAAGGGATAGGCCACCCATTCCAGTATTCCTGCCTGGAGAATTCCATGGACAGAGGAGACTGACAGACTACAGTCCATGGGGTTGCAAAGAGTCAGGCATGACTGAGCTGCTAAGCATGTGTGCATGCAAGCTTTTTCTACAGCCCCCTCTTTGATCCACTTCTTGAAGATTCTCTCTCTCTCTCTCTCTCAGCAACATCTCCTCTTTTTTCCTCTTCTTGTGCTTTCAGTCTCTGCAAAGACACCCCCTCTTTGGGAAGCTTTCCCTGACTTCCTCAGGCTCAGTCACACGTACCACTTTTATGCTTATCTCCATCCTGGCCATATCAGTCAGGATAGGGTGAGCTGTGCTGCCGTAACAAACAACCCAAGATCTTGGGAGCCTAAACAATGATGTTTAATCTGTCTCACAGACTACTTGACCATCTAAGGTTGCCAGCCTCACTCCAGTGCCCCAGTGAACCAAGCAGCCTCTATCTAGAACATTCCCAGGCATCGTGGCAAGAGTAACAAGGGTCACTGTGTGGGGATTGGCATGAAAACACTCATAAGACTGAACTTAAGTAAGAAGCTCACAGTTTAGCATCTAAAGCAATAGATTAGACTTCGAGGAGGCAGGAAGCCTAGCCCTCATGTACAACCATCCTATTGATAAACCACATGGAGTCCACCATCAGAACTCCCATCACATTATAACATGGGAATCTGCTGTCTTCTCCACTGTGAGCTTCTTCAGGCTTTGGTTTTATATGCACGCTTTTGCCTCGCACAGCTTCTATACCAAATAGAGACCCACCATCTGCATGTTGAATAGACGCATAGAGAGATGCCTGAATGCAGTCCAGACAAGAGCCCTTTCTCCATCCTGACTCCTCTTACCACCTTTACCACCTACTACCGCACAGAGGAAGCTCATTTGCATAATGATTCCTTGTCCACAAACATGCCAGGCTCATTCTCAAGTGCAGGGCCTTTGCACACGCTGTCCATTCTTCCTGGGACACGCTCCCTGAAATCCCTGTACACTGGAGATGCCTTCCCGGACCCCCTCACTTAAAAGAGTTCTTCAGCTGCAGCCCTCTGTAGCCTCACATTTTGTTTCATTTTCTGCACAGGCATTCTTGCTGTATTACATTGTGCGCATGTATGTGCTAAGTCGCTTCAGTCATGTCCAACTCTTTGCAACACTATGGACTGTAGCCCACCAGGTTCTTTTGTCCATGGAATTCTCCAGGCAAGAATACTGAAGTGGGTTGTCTTGCTCTCCTCTAGGGGATCTTCTCAACCCAGGGATCAAACCCATGTCTTTTATGTCTCCTGCATTAGCAGACAGGTTTTTTTTTTTTTTTTTTTTTTTTACCACTAGTGCTGCCTGCGAAGCCATTACATTGTTGATTTGCTTCCTTAGTGCTTGTCTTCCTGATGAAAATATGGCTGCCTGAGCCTGGACCCTTGCCCATGAGGTTTATGGCTCTATTCCTAAAACTGGTATAACATTTGAAATGAGTCAACAGACACTAAATATACATTTGTTGAATTGATGAATATGTGAATGAATAAATAAATATGTAAATACACAGCTGATTGCCACAGTATGGAGAGCAAACTATCAAAAAATAATCTCTGCCCTTCTACAGAAAATAATGTCTAGAGAAATATAAGGCATGAGCTCTAGTTTCCCTGAATTTTTTTTAAGATCCTCAACCCTTCAGAATTAGCCCTATGCCCTAAAATGTAAGATGACAAGCAAAATGATTGCAAATTAAATGTTTAATTAATGTTTATTATTGCTACCATATTAGTTTGCAGTCAAATTTATGACCCGATAGATTTGCCGTCTTTATGAATGACAGGTTGATGTCTTGGCACCGAGGCCTTTGGCATAAGCAGGGAGTTCAGTGCATTCCTGCCATCATCCAGTCTATCTCCTCATGAGGGAGGCAACTCTTCAAACTGAGAGACATACGACCCCTCACTCATTCATCCTGTAAAGCCTGATTAACCTATCACACTCCAAATTATTCCAGGCTCTGCAATGAGCAGACAGGGAATGAGTGAATACACACATGAATTTATTCATTTATCAAACATTAGTTTTTGTCTCCAGCATGTAGGAAGTGTTGGCTAGGTGGTGAATAAAACAGAAATAAAAAACAAGGTGTAGGTCTGGTTCAGACTCTAGTTGTTCAGTCACTGAGTCATGTCCAGCTCTTTGCGACCTCATGGACTTCAGCACACCAGTCTTCTTTCTCTGTTCTTCACTATCTCCCAGAGTTTGCTCAGACTCACGTCCATTGAGTTGGTGATGCCATTCAACCATCTCATCCTCTGCCGCCCCCTTCTCCTCCTGCCCTCAATCTTTTCCAGCATCAGAGTCTTTTCCAGTGAATCGACTCTTTGCATCAGGTGGCCCAAGGACTGGAGCTTCAGCTTCAGCATCAATCCTTTCAATGAATATGAAGGGTTGATTTCCTTTAAGATCAACTAGTTTGATCTCCTTTCAGTCCAAAGGACTGTCAGTAGTCTTCTCCAGCACCATAATTTGAGAGCATCAATTCTTCAGTGCTCAGCCTTCTTTATGATCCAACACACATCCGTACACAACTATTGGAAAAACCATAACTTGGGCTATACGGACCTTTGTCAGCAAAGTGATGTCTCTGCTTTTTAACAGCTGTATAGGCTTGTCATAGCTTTTCTTCCAAGGAGGAAGCATCTTTAAATTTCATGACTGCAGTCAGACTTTGGAACCTCACCTTAAGTTCACAGTGAGTAAGCAACTGTGGCAGATTTGACCACGCTAACCTAAGCACACTTATGAGGCTTTTGCTCAGAGATACTGATCTCAAAGCCTACATTCCCCCTCATTTCTGTCATTCCTCACCCCCTGCATTTCATCTGTCAGCAAGAGCTGATGGCTCTGCCTCTGAAATATACCCAGAATCCATCTAGTCATCTCCTGTTCTACCCCAGTCTCCTCCACCCTTATCTCTCATCTGAAAGTCTGCAACTCCTTGCTTTCCCACTGCTCTTAAATAAAGTCAAATCTCTTGTTACAGCCCACAACCCAGCTTGCCCATTTCATCCTCATCTCCCCATAATCCCAAGTTCACCATCCTTTTCCCCACATTGTAAGGTGGTGCCAGGCAATGTCCCCTGAGGTCCTGCAGGTGCCAACCCCTCCTTTGGAACAGCTCTGTCCCCTCCCTGAGCCGTTACACTCTGGCCCTGTGATAGGCGTAGCATCCCTAATGATCTTTGACTTGCTTTCAGGGCCATTTTTCCATTGTCTTAGAGAATAGCTCCCAGCTTCTGTAGAGATGGCTGATCCCTACTAACCTCCCTATCAAGCAGCCCTTGGCCACACACTCACTGTTCTTTCCACCACACTTTCTTGTTTTGGATAACAGGGATAGGCTGAGAATTTTCCACATCTTTTAGTTCTGTTTCTTTTTTTGCTTAAAAAAAATCCATCTTTAAGTCATTTTTCTCTCCTCACATTTTACAATAGGCAGTCAGGAGGAGCCAAGCCACTTTGCTTCAATACTTTCCTTAGAAGTTTCTTCAACTAAATATCTAATTTCATAACTTGCAAGTTCTCCCTTCCACAAAACAGTAGAACAACTTAGCCATGTTCTTCGCCATTTTGTAATGAGGATAACCATTCTGGTTTCCAGTAACATGTTGCTTATTTCCATCTGTTGCTATTGTTGTTTAGTGGCTGTCATATCCAACTCTTTGCATCTGAGACCTCGTCAAAATGGCCTTTATCTCCATATTTCTACCAATATTTTTTAGGATTACTTAGGTATTCTCTGGGTTTCCCTGGTGCCTCAGATAGTAAAGAATTATCCTGCAATGCAGGAGACCTGGGTTTGGTCCCTGGGTCGGGAAGATCCCTTGGAGAAGGGAATAGCTACCCATTCCAGTATTCTTGCCTGGAAAATCCCATGGAGAGAGGAGGCTGGTAGGCTACAGTCCATGGGGTTGCAAAAGAGAAGGACATGCACACATGCACACAGGTATTCTCTACAACTCGCCTGTTTTCTTTGAGTTCCCATAAGAACTGCCCTGTATGGTCCGTTTGTAGCAATATAGGTTTTTCAAAAATGCAACTCAAAGCTCTTCTAGCCTCTACCTGCCACTCACAAAACCACTTCCACTTTTTTAGGTATTTGTTGTGGCAACAGTACTCCAAAGACCAATTTCTATCTTAGTCTGTTCAGGATGTTATAATTTTTTTTAAAAATCTTAAAAAAATAAATTAGATGACTTAAACAAGCAAACAAAACACTCATTTATTTCCCACGGTTCTGGAAGCTGGGAAGTCCAAGATCAAGACACCAGCAGGCTCAGTGTCATGCAAGAGCCTGTTGTCAGGTTTGTAAACAGCAGTCTTTCTACTACGAACTCACGGAAAAGGTGAGGGAGCTCTCTAGTGTCCCCTTTATGAAGGCACTAATACCATTCATGGGGGCTCCACCCTCGTGACCTAATGATCTCCCAAAAGCACCACCCCCAAATACCATCACACGGAGGATTAGGATTCAACATACATTCAGTCTTTAGCAGCTGGGAAGGGAGAGACATCCTTGACCTGACCTGGTCAGGCCCCTGGAGCCAGAGACCATCCACTAGAGCTGGGTCTTCCAAGGCCAGAGGAGTAGTGAAGATCTTCCAAGGGGAGAGAACGGGCAACTCTGGGCAGGCTGAGGGTGCACGGGGGAGAAGTGGCTGGCTGGAGGACATTCTCTCTAAAGACTGGGCAGAGGGTTGTCACATACCAAGACATTTTCTCATTGCTGGACACTCAACTAAGTAACTCCCCATGTTATCTCATCCAATTATCCTCCATTCCCTGATTTTAAGCTATACTACAAAGCTATAGTAATTAAAACAGTATAATATTGATTTAAAAATAAACATTTAGAAAGTGGAACAGAATGGAGAGCTCAGAAGTAAACCACAACATATAGGTTAATCAGTATATGATGAGGCAGCCAAGAACATTAAATGGCAAAAAGATAGTCTCTTCAAAAATGGTGTTGGAGGGGCTCACCTGGCAGTCCAGTGGCTAAGACTCCGTGCCATCGATACAGGGGGCTCAGGTTTGATCTCTGGTCAGGGAACTAGATCCCATACTGAGTTCATATGTTACAACTAGAGATCCCGCCTGCTGCAATGAAGATCAAAGATCCCAAGTGCCACAACTAAGACCCAGGGGAGTGAAATAAATATTTTTTAAATAAATATATTTTTAAAATATTTTTTAAAAACACTATATTGCAGAAATTAAACTTTAAAAACGAACAAAATGGTGTTGGAAACACTGGATAACTACATGCAGAAAAATGAAACTGGGTCCCTATCTTACTTCACTTATAAAAACAACTCAAAATACATCAAGACATAAACATAAGGCCTGATTCCTAGAAGAAATCTAGCAGTTTCATAAGACTCCTAGAAGAAAACAGAGAAAAACTTCTTGACATTGGTCTTGGCAATGATTTTTAAGCTATAACATCAAGAGCACAGCAACAAAAACCAAAATCAAGTGGGAATAAAAAGCTTCTCCATGGTGAAGGAAATCATCAACAAAATAAAAAGGCAACCTATAGAATTTAAAAAATAATTGCAAACCAAATGTCATATGGAGCTCCCCAGTGGTAAAGAATCCACCTGTCAATGTCAGAGATGCAGATTCCATCCCTGAATTGGAAAGATCCCCTGGAAAAGGAAATGGCAACCCACTCCAGGATTATTGTCTGGAGAATCCCATGGACAGAGGAGAGAGTCTGGTGGGCTACAGTCCATGGGGGTCACAAAAGAGTTCGACACGACTTAGCAACTGAACAACAAAAGAAATATCAGATAAGGTGTTAACATCCACAATACATAAGAACCCATATAACTCAAAAACAACAAAGCAATTCAATGAAAAAAAAAACCATTAACAGAGGAACTAAATAGACACTTTTCCAAAAAAGACATCCAAGTTGCCAACAGACACATAAAAAGATGTTCAACATCACTAATCATCACAGAAATGCAAATCAAAATAACGAGTTATCACCTCACACCTGTTAGAACAGGTATCATCAAGAAGACAAATGACAACAAGTATTGGCAAGAATGTGGAGATAAGGGGAACCTCGTGCACGGTTGGTAGGAATGTAAACTGGTACAGCCGTTATGGAAATAGTATGGAGGTCCCTTAAGAAATTAAAAATAGAGCTTCCATATGATCCAGAGATTCTACTTCTGGCTATTTATCCAAAGGAAATGAAATCAGCATCTGAAAGAGACATCTGTCCCCCCATGTTCACTGCAGCGTTATTTATAATACCCAGGATGTGAGAGCAACTGAGTGTCCATAAATGGATTAACAGATTAAGAAAATGGGATATATGTTATGGATATATATATATAAATTGTTGATATGTGATTTCTATCGATCATGTATATAATGAGACATTTTTATTTATTTATTGCCTGTGCTGAGTCTTCACTGCTGCATGGGCTTTCTCTGGCTGTGGCAGCTGGGGGCTACTCTCTACTTGGGGTGCATGGGCTTCTCACTGCGGTCCCTTCTCTTGTGGCGGAGCATGGGCTCTAGGGCATACAAGCTTCGGTAGTTGTGGCTCTTTGTCTCTGGAGTGAAGGTTCGTAGCTGTGGTGCAGGCACTTAGTTGCTCTGTGGCACGTGGAATTTTCCTGGACCAGGGATTGAACCTGTGCCCCCTGGATTGGTAGGCAAAGTCTTAGCCACTGGACCACGAGGGAAATCGTAATAGGATACTATTAAACCTTAAAAAAAAAAAAGGAAAAGAAAGAAATCCTGCCATTGTGACAAGATGAATAAACCTAGAGGACAACATGCGAAACGAAATAAACTAGACACAGAAAGTCAAACACTGCATGATCTCACTTATATGTGGAAACCAAAAAAGCCAAACTCGGCAAAGCAGAGAGTAGAATGGTGGTTGCAGGATCTAGGAGGTGGCAGACATGGAGAGATGCAGGGCAAGGTTTACCAAGGTTCGGTTGTGCAGAATGATTTCATTCTAGACAGCTGATGGATACACGGCAGCTGCAGTTAATAGTGTTGTATTGCGTATTTGAAATTTGCTTAGAGAGCTAGTTACCTTGTGTTCTCACCACAGACACTCACCTATGTGAGGTGACAGATATGTTAATTAGCCTAATTATGGTAACCATTTCACAATGTGTACATATATCAAAACATCACATTTTGCTGCCCTTCACGGACATAAAGAACAGACTTCGGGACACAGTGGGAGAAGGAGAGGGTGGGATGCTTTGAGAGAACAGTATTGAAACATATACATTAGCATATGCAAGACAGATAGCCAGTGGGATTCTGATGTATGACACAGGGAACCCAAATCCAGTGCTCTGCGACAACCTGGAGAGATGGGGGGGAGATGGGAGGGGGGCTTAGGAGGGAGGGGACACATGTATGCCTATGGCTGATTCATATTAATGTACGGCAAAAGCCATCACAGTATTGCAAAGTAATTTTCCTCTAACTTAAATAAATTTTAAGAAATCATGTTGTACATCTTAGAATTATACAATTTTTATTTGTTAATTACCTCAATAAAGTTGGAAAAATTAAAATTTTAATTCTTTAAAAAATTGCGACATTAAAAAAAGAGCTGAAACTGTGAAACTCTTAGAAGAAAATATAGAAGTAATCCTGGCTTTTTTTAGGCAACATTTTCTTAGATGACAGCAAAATCACAGGTAATAAAAAGAATAAATTGGTCTACATTAAAATTAAACTTTTGTGCTGCAAATGATACCATCAAGAAGGTGAAAAGATAGTCCACAAAATGGGAGAAAATATTTGAAATTTATACAGCTGATAAGGAACTTATATCCAGAATATATAAAATATTCTTACAACTCAATTAATAAAAAGACCAATGACTCAATTAAAATTGGGCCAAAGATTTGAATAGCCACTTCTTCAGAGAAG
Source organism: Bos javanicus (assembly GCF_032452875.1). Taxonomy (NCBI): domain Eukaryota; kingdom Metazoa; phylum Chordata; class Mammalia; order Artiodactyla; family Bovidae; genus Bos; species Bos javanicus. Next base: position 24,310,660 of record NC_083892.1, read on the forward strand.
ATACACAAATGGCCAATAAGCACATGGAAAGATGCGTAATGTCATTGGTCATAAGAAAAATGCAATTCAAAACCATAGGATACTACTTCGCAGGCTCTAGGATGACTGTAACTAAAAAGATGGACAATAACAAGTGTTGCAAGGATACAGAGCTATTGGAACCCACATCCACTGCCGTAAAATGGGGTCGTGCTTGGAACAGCCTAGAAATTCCTCAAAACATTAAACATACTTACTTTATGACCTAGCAATTCTACCCCTAAGTTTAAGAGAAATGAAATACACAGAGAATTGTACACTAACATTCAAGTTAACATATTACAGCATTATTCGTAATAGTCAAAAGACAGAAATAACCAAAATGTCCATCAAATGATTAACAGGTAAAATAAAATCTGGTATATCCATGCAATGGAGAAATTATTTGCCAATAAAAAGAAATGAAGTAGTAACACATGTGATGACGTTGATGACTCAACACATTAGGATAAGTGAAAGAAGGCAAAAATAAAAGATTACTATTTCGTATAATTCTTTTTGTATGAAATTTCCAAAATGGGCAAATTATAGACACAGACACTAGATTAATAGTTGCCTAGGGCTGAAAGAAGGGCAGCAGAGGAGTGGAAGGGGCCCTGACTACTAGTAGGTATGAGGCATATTTTAGAGGAGATGAAAATCTCCTAACTTCTATCATTACAGTGGTTGCACAACCCTATGAATATACTAAAGAACATTCCATCATTCACATTACAGGGTGAATTTTACAATATATAAATTACATCTTCATAAAATGCTTTTTAAGAAAAGTTAAAACCCCATTCCCAGACCCAATAACGCCCTAGCTGGTTTAGACATAGGAATCCTGGTTCTCTGTCCTAGGTAACCAAGTCTTTGCAAACTAAGATGAAAAGTTAGAGTGTAAAGATGTGAGATCTCACTACCTCATCAAGCAACCCTTGAGCCCCAGTTTCCTCATTGGGTTGATTGATCCTATCTTGATGTATTGTTGGGAAGATGAATGACCTGTGTATGAAATTCTCAGTGCCACGCACAGAAGAGAGCACATCTTGGCAGATAATCCGTATCATGATTATCAGTGCACTCAAAGTATCGTTGTAAAGATTAAAGGAAGCAATGCCACTCAGGTGCTAAGGATTTGTTTTTGTGATGATTCATAGAGGGGGGAGGGATTTAAACACCTGCATCAGCCTCTTCAGTGGCTCCTGGGGACTTTGCCTTCACTGACACCTCATTGACCTCCTTGACCTCCATGGTAGAATCATTCTGGTCATCTGGGTCTGAAAAGCCAGGCCTGAGCCATAATGGCATCCAAATGCCAGGCTGCCACCCTCCTGGGCTGTGCCTCCCTGCAGTGCCAGGGCACCTTGGTGCAGCCATCAAGGTTTGCATTCTGCAGAAGCACCGGACAGTGGATGTCATCCTGCTCAAGCACCTGCTGAAGCGAGTGTGTCGAGGACCTGCGTGACACACACTCGGCCTCTTCCCCAGGTCCATCAGCTCTAAGGCCCAGGGGGCCACTGGCAGCTTCAAATTACTTCCAGAGCACAGAGGAGAAATGCAGCCCAAGAAGATGCCCACTCTGATAACTCCCAGGAGAGTCAGTGAAGCTGAGGAGAAGAGCCTCAAGAAAACAAATGAAGCCAAGTAGGACCCTTCCAACCAGTGAGGTTAAAAGGCGACCCAAGAAGCCAGGAGAAGTGAGGACACTTTCTTCCAAACCACGTTTGCCCAAGGAGAAGACCCCAGGAAAGGCAGCCAGATCAAAGACCAGATAAGATCAGGAAGGCCTCCCCACAGCCTGAAGAGGCCACACAGGCCCCTCCCAGTGCCAACAAGCCTGGCAGGAAGTCAAAGGTCGAAGGCAGAAGGAGTAGCCAAGATGCCAAGGCCCACAGAACAACAAAAGCTGAGAGTCAGAGTTCAAAACTCAGGGTCACCCAGGGCAAAGGTGTTGTTTCTCCAAACAAAAGAGAGGAAAGCCGAGGTTCCTTAAGAGGTCACTGTCCAGGCAGTAGGGGAGGGGCTGAGAGCCAAGCCCACTGCTCCTTATAAAGGCAGTGGGTCCAAGTCAATGTTTGCACCACTGGCCAGGAAGACAGAGACCTTCAAGGGTTCGAGAAGACCTGGAATGCCCAGCAAAACTCCATCATCCAATGTGTCCCGTAAGAAGTGAAACTCAAGAGCTAGAGGCCAGGGTGGAGAGTGGTTGAGATTCTGCTAGAATTTTTATTCTCTAACAAAATATCATTCTACTTATTTTAATTTACCTATTTATCAGTTAAGGCTTCATTCCCCCAACAAACAAACACGGTGCTTTAAATACACCTTATGAATGAATGAGTGAATGAGCTAATGAATGAAGAACAAGCTATTCAGAGCAGCTTGATTCCTCTTGCAAACTGGTCTGATGTATCAAAATGCTGAACATGAAAAATAACTCCTGAAAAAGGAAACCCTGGAGAGATGGATATTTTAAGTTTCGAGGTTCTGTCTTATAAAAATGAACAGGAACTCACCTCATGTCTACTTCCAAAACAAAAGCATGGTTCTGCTTCATCATGAGCCTTCCCCACATGAAATGATGTAGCTACTAGAAGCACCAACATCTAGAAAAAAAAATAATGAGACAAGAATTGGAAAATAGTGAATGCCTACAGGAGCCATGAGCTGAGAAGCAGGTTAGATGCACCAGAGAGAAGAGTGGTGAGACCTGGAGCCAACTGGGCAGCACATGTCCCATGTAAAGGACTAGCTGTCATTCTAGTAGACCCTGTCACTGCTCCCATAAGGAACTGGGGACTCAGCATTGCCAGATTCCAAATGTAAGCAGAGGAGTGACTGAAAATTGTTAAGTCGTATCTGACTCTCTGCGACCCCGTGGACTATAGCCCGCCAGGCTCCTCTCCGTGGGATTCTCCGGGCAAGAATACTGGAGTGGGTTGCCATTCCCTTCTCCAGGGGATCTTCCCGACCCAGCAATCGAACCTGGGTCTCCTATATTGCAGGCAGATTTTTTACCTCCTGAGCCACCAGGGAAGCCCAGATTTAAATGTAGATTTTTCCAAATCTTAGAATAGTCAACAGGGTATATCCCAAGAGATTCCATCTACATAAAGTCAAGAAAGCAGAACCTTGTAGAGAGTGACCAGAGGAAGTGCGAGGCACTGGCCCTGTCCTGTTTCTTCCTTGGGGCTGGTTGCACCATTGAGCTCACTTCGTGTGAATCCACTGAGCTGGACCCCAGTGATATGTGCCCCTTTCTGTATCTGTATTATACTTTCAAGGAAGTTTCCCTTTTTTAAATCATGGAAACAGAAGGTCAGACTCTGCATCAGATACAACTCTTAGGTCACCAGTTGGCTAGTGTGAGGCATCTGCTGTAAGCCTTTGATGACTCATTCTTGCCATTGAGCTGTCTGGGACTGCAAGTCTGCTCTTTTGTGTGCTAGGTCCTGCTAGGAGTTACACCCAGGATAAGGAGGTAATGTCACAGGGCTTGTAATGTGGGTCTGTGTACAACGGAAAGATTGCTGCTCCTGGCTGGAGGTGGTGAGCTCCCCTTCTCTGCAGAAATTAGGGCAGAGGCAAAACAACTGTTGGTCTGGGAATATTCAGAGGACCTGGGGGAAGGAGCTGAATAAAGTGACCACTGAAGCTCCTTCCAGTCCTGAGAGCCAGAGAATCCAAGATCATTTATCCAATCATCCATTCAACAGCGATAATACTGAATATCTCTTCTGTGCCAGGCACATGCCTGGCACTGGGGATTTGGGGTTGAATAAAAGAGTTTAGATCCCTCCATTGAAAGACTTTGCAAACCATTGAGATGGTGGTGGAGGGGCTGCAGGGCCCTTGGGGAAGCATTAAGTCAATTCAGAGGAGAGGAGAATAGTGACGGAAGGTGAGGGGTCTCTGCTTTTATTAGGGACCTGTCTCATTGTAGACGGAGAGAAAGGCCCCCCTGAGGGACTCATATCTCAGCTGAGACACGAATGATGAGCATTAACTAGCCAGACAAAGAGAGTAGGGGCGGGAGAAGAGAAACAGAAGCCCATTGAAAGAAATGGGGAAAGTTCAACCTAGCCGAAATGCAGGCTCGTGGAGGGCAAGTGTGGCCCTGGTGTCTGGTTGCATCTTTATTTCCACGATTCCAAGAATGTAAAATTCTGAGCCTCTGTAATTCTGGGCATCTATGATTCAACAGCTCTCCATTATTAAGATTTCTCCTAATTGAGTTGCTAAGATTCCGTGAATACACTTTTCTAAGTCTCTGACTTGCAGGCACAATGAGTCTGCCTCCTACTTTTACTGCAGCCTGACCCTGCCTTGGATTATTCCTCTGCTAGTGCAGACAAGGCTAAAGAGAAGTAGTTGGGAAGAAGCAGCTCATTCGCATTTGCTCTGCAATCTGCCTCCCAATTAGACCCTGTTCTGCTCTGCTTTGGGGAAAGAGACAAAAGACAATGCAGACAGGGGCCTTGCTTATACTAATGAGTGATCTCCGTGGGCAGAGTTAATGCCAAGCCCCGTTCGGCCACTAGGCCATCACCAGCATGGGGTGAACACACAGACTAATTTATGTGGAATAAAAACATGCTTTTACATGGTGTCCTGACACCAAGACAGGCGTTTCCTCCCCGCAAAACAAGCCCAATTATCATGGTATGCTCTGTGGCCTTTTCTGCTCTGAGAAAGGGTTGCAAAATCTCTTAACACTTCAGAGCTCTGAGAAGGGTGAAAAGAAGAAAGGTACAAATGGGGCATTGCCAGGGAGGAGACAGGTGAATCGGGAGATACGGACATGCCAGCCTGATGCCAAGAACTTGAGCATCAGAGTCAGAGTGTTGGTTTTTTTTTTTTTTTTTTTTTTCTGAATTATTAATTTAATTTTATTGAGGTAGAGTTGGTTTACAAAATTGTACTCATTTCCAGTGTACAACATACTGATTCAGCATTATTCCAGATTGATGGTGGTGGTTTAGTCTCTAAGTCATGTCCAACTCTTGAGATCCCGTGGACTATAGCCCACCAGACTCATCTGTCCGTGGGATTCTCCAGGCAAGAATACTACAGTGGGTTGACATTTCCTTCTCCAGGGGATCTTCCCAACCCCAGAATCAAACCCGGGTCTCCTGCATTGCAGGCAGATGATTTACCAACTGAGCTATCAGGGAGGCCCTTATTCCAAATTATTGCTCCATTAAAAGTTATTACAAGATAATGACTGTAATTCCCTGTTATTAAATATATCTTTGTTGCTTATCTATTTCATAATAGATAATAATTTATATCTCTTAATCCCATACCCCTAACTTGCCCTTCCCCTGTTCCCTCTTTCCTCTCCACCAGCTTGTTTTCTACATCTGAGTCTATTTCTTTCTACTTTGCACATGCATTCTTTTGTATTATTTTTAAAACCCCACCTACAAGTGATATCAGACAGTATTTGTCTTTTTCACTCTGACTTATAGGGTATACATGTGGGGAAAAAACAAAAATACTAATTTGAAAAGATACACGCACCCTAACATTCATAGCAGAACTATTTACAGTAGCCAAGCTATGAAAGGAACCCAAGTGCCCATCAACAGATAAATGGATAAAGAAGACGTGGTACATATACATAATGGAATATTACTCAGCCATAAGAATAACACAATTCTGTCATTTACAGCAACAGGGATGGATCTAGAGAATACTGTGCCTTGTGAGCTTAAGTCAGGCTATCACCAGAGTGTTGACCCAGAAACCTGCTCTCCCAGTCTCTGCCTTGGGGGCCCCACCAGTGAAATGTCTGCAGTATACTTCAGAGGACTGCTGGGCCAGTCAAATGAGTTAACACAAGGGAAGTGTTTGGGCTGGTGGCTGACACACAGTTTTAGCTATTTTTATTAACTAGAAGCCAGAGAATGTTGCATTACAGATGCTGTATTAATTGTAGGGGACTCATCCAATGAAAAATGCTTATCAATTAAAATGTCTTAAGCAGGTAATGAGTTAAACAGAGAAGATCGGCCTTGCTGATGTGTAAAGGATAAATTGTTGAGGAAAAGAGTGAAAAAGCACTGTGTGCTGAGGAAATGGCAAGTCATTTACCACCAAAAAAAGCGTAAGTTCCATGAGATCTGAAGTATAGCAAAGAGCAGTCAATGAAAGAGGAAATGGGGGTTATGGGTGACTTTGCCAATACAAGCTGCTATAATAAAGTACCAAAGACTGGTGATTCATAAAAAACAACAATTTTCTTCTCACAGTTCTGGAGGCTGGAAGTCCAAGATCAGGGTGTCAGAATGGCCAGATTCTGATGAGAAACTTCCTCCCACCTGTAGACCGCTGTCTTCTCATTGTGTCCACGTAAGTGCCTGAGTGAGAGCAAGACAGCTCCCTGGAGTCCCTTTTATAAGGACACTAGCCCTGTTCAGGGGGGCTCCACCTTCATGACCTAATCACGTTCTAAGGCCCCACCTCAAGTACCATCACTTTGGGAATAAGTTTCAACAGGAATTTTGAGAGGGCACATGCAGTCCATTGCAATGAAAGTCACCAAAGATTTTTTCGAACAAAGAATCATTAATTATACTTTAGATCCAAGTGTCAGAAACACAACTCAAACCGGCTTAAGCAAAATGTATGGGAACTTTCTGTGGTAAAGCTAATCCTAGACTAGATTAGATTTAGATTCGCTCCAGGCTAGGCAAAGTAGCCAGACCATCAATAGAATCAAATTGAAGTGGTTTCCTCAGGACATGTTTCCCTCCATCCTTAAAGTCTGCTTTATACCAAGTTGGCTTCATTTAGCCCCAGGTTTTCCCCAAAGGTGACCAAGATGGCCATCAATAGTTCCAGTCTTACAGCCAATCAGGAAAGCCATGCTGAAGGGAGGGAGCATTTCAGGACCCACTCTCATTGGTCGACTTTGAGTCAGGTGGACATCCCTGAACCAGTGACTGATGCTGAGGTGGGAAGCTGATCTGTGATTGGTCAGACCTGGTCACATGCCTATTGCTGTGGTGGGATGGGGTGATGGAATATGGCTTTAAGAGCAGGAAAGGGATAGTTCCCCATAGGAACGTCAGAGGTATGTGTGTATATGTGTGCCTGTGGTTTATAGTCTTATGTTGTTTATTTTGTTGTGGTTGGTTGTATCATTTTACCAAAAGAAAAAGAATGGATTCTAGGCAAGCAAAAATAATACAGGTCCATAGTATAATGTGTTTGTTTATATGTACTTTTGAAAATAACGTGGATTTGAAAGTAATGTGAATGAAGAATAGAGCAGGGTTGTCAAATGTGTAACGACCTGGTTATCACTGCCCCTTCCTACACGCACATCAGACGTGACTAATTCATTGCTAGTCCACCCAGACGCCTTTTCTGTTGATTCTACATGAGTTGCCATCTGTCCATCTGAGTGAGAACTATTTGCCACCCCTGGATTGGAGGCAAGGAGTACAATTTTTTCCCTCTCTCTTAGATACAGTACCTCTGATCTTTTTCAGCTAGAAAGAGATTGATGAAGTTGGGGCTGGATGATCTCTCATATCTCCAAGGGAAGAAATGAGTCCAGGGCTACAGAGCTGGAGTTTGAACTGAGGTGTCCTGAAAGCCAGCTAGGAGAGTATTCATTCTCTAAGAATTAAGAGCCCAGGACTCAGATTGCTGTGTTTACATTCCATCTTTGCTGCCTACTAACCCTGTGATCTTTGGTTAATTGCTTCACCTCTGTCAGCTAGCTTCTTCTGTGAAATGTAAATAACAACTCCCCCAGGGCCACTGTGATGATGGAAACAGCCATGCAGGCAAAGCAGTAGCCCAATACATACTTAGCACTCAGAAAACGGAAGTTATCTTTGTAATCATGGTTAATACACCTTCCTGCTGTTTCCCAGCTTCCAGGCTCTTACCTTCTTTTTTAATTCAGTCAAGGAAGGAAGTGAGAAAATTAAGATAACCAAGTGGTTTAGTGACAACGTTATGTAAACCTATCTCCCTGTGGATCCTTCCAAGCTGTGTAGAGAACAGCATTTGAATTTCCAAAAGTAACTTAGTAAACTCTCATATCATTGTAGAGTGAGGAGGCTGGTTAATCAAATATAGAGAAACCAGAGTTAATCAAGCAAGGAGTTACTGTGTTGATGGAATTGAAATTAGCCTTACTAAAAGAATTAAGACACAGCAGAAATACAGCCAAAGATGCCTCGAGGGCTCCCCATTGCCCACAAGTGCGAACACCTCAGAACCTGACTCCCAGCGATGTTTGGCCACTGGGACCCCAGGTGGCCTCTACCCCTGCCTTCATGCTGGAGCCTCAGGTGCCCACATGGAGCTCCATGGCTTTGCTTGTGTCATGCCACCCCTCTTGAAGACCTCCATCACATCATGCTGTCTTTCTGCACTACTGTATCTCCCTCTATAAATGCACAGAATGAAATCTTGGATTTCATCACGGAAATATTGGGAGCTTGAAGAAGGGCCACGTGTGTAAATGTGTCAAGAAGATGCCTACCAGGCTGTAGGTGCTTATAAAGCTTCAGCTGAGCCTGGATCCAAAACCCTCTGATCCAAAAGTGATGATGATAGAAGATCAATGGCCCCCAGATCAGGGAGGACATGGGAAGCATGCTCAGTCATCGAAGAAAACCATAGAAATTCTATTACAGTTAAAATCCTTTCTCTGGACCCCACTGCTGGCAATAACAGACTTCTTAGGATATACAGTAATAAAGCCTGATCATAGTAACCTTAGGAAATTCTATTCCACAGGATCTACCTGGGCCCTATACATTTAGATTGAGGACCTAAAGACTGAAAAATAAAGAGGCAAATTCTACAGGTATACAAGGACCTTTAGAACTCCTTGCCAACCCCTATTCCCACTAGGATTTTCACAATGACCTTAGGCCCAATTGCTTGGATGCCTAAAGTGAAAGCGTTAGTCACTCAGTCGTGTCTGACTCTTTTCGAACCCATGGACTGTGTCTGTCCATGGAACTCTCCAGTCAAGAATACTGGAGTGAGTAGCTATTCCCTTCTCCGGAGGATCTTCCCAACTCAGGGATCAAACTCGGGGCTCCTGCGTTGCAGGTAGATTCTTTACCATTTGAGCCACCAGTTGCTTGGATGCCTAGGAACATTTGAATTTGCACTTTCTTTTGCTGCTTCTATTTATCTAGTTTTAGGACCTTATGCTAATGTCCCATACCTTTCTTGTTAAAGCCTTTTAGGACCCTTCTAAGTACCCATATTCCCTTCAGGAATCTTTAGAAGTGAGGTACCAATCAGATGCCTGGAGATGTTGTTTGCTGTGACTTCCTAAAGATCTTGGCTCTAGCAAGAATGAGCCATTTATGAGCACTGATTCTGGAGCCAGACTGCCATTTGCTAGCTGTGTGACATCGGAGCAAGTCTTTTAACTTCTCTGTGTCTCTGTGGCTCCACCTGTTAAATAGGAATAACAATGGCATATATCATGTACGGTTTGGGGAAGATTAAGGAGATAACCCACATAAAGTGCTTCCCCACTGTGTTCCATAAATATTAGTAGTTATCGCACACTGAAAGCACTGGGGTATTTTGTCAGCTGGATATTGCATGAGTACTCTGGTGTGGGGTTCCCTGGGCTTATGAGGGTCTGTCAAAGCCTGTCGCCAGCTCGGGGTGAGGCTGGAGGCGAAGGACTTGACTGTGTTTCAAGCCCGCCCTTTATGTTCATCATTCCCCAGGGCCCTCTGGTAACCATGGCAACCCAGCTTACAGGTTGCCAAGTTCAAAACAATATATTTCCAAGCGAGAAGTTTTGCTGACATCACCCGTCCTGATGAGAAGACGATGAAGACTTGTGGGTCCTTGCTGGTACCTGTGCCAACCTGAAGACATGAGAGCCTTTGTGCCATCTTTTTTCACATGTCTACCTAAATAATGACGTCCATGCAAAAATAGAGCTGTTATTACTAATTGACCAGCATAATAAACAGAATTGACCATAATGATAACCTCAATCATCCCTTACTAAGTGAACTGAGCCTGATCTTTGGGGTCTCATGAACTAAGACCCACTTTTGAGGCAGTTATTTACTGTGTGACCCTGAGCAGGTAACTTAACCTCTCTGTGCTTCTGTTTCTTCAACAGCAAGATGGGAATGGCCTTGATAGGGACAGTGTAAAGGGACAAAGTTTTTCCATTAGTCATGTACAGATGTAAGAGTTGGACCATAAAGAAGGTTGAGCACCAAAGAATTGATGCTTTCAAATTGTGGTGCTGGAGAAGATTTTTGACAGTCCCTTGGACAGCAAGGAGATCAAACCAGTCAATCCTAAAGGAAATCAATCCTGAATATTCATTGGAAGGACCGCTGCTGAAGCTGAAGCTCCAGTACTTTGGCCACCTGTTGTGAAGAGCCAACTCATTGGAAAAGACCATGATCCTGGGAAAGACTGAGGGCAGGAGGAGAAGGGGGCAACAGAGGATGAGATGGTTGGATGGCATCACAGACTCAATGGACATGAGTTTGAGCAAACTCTGGGAGATAGTGAAGGACAGGGCAGTCTAATGTGCTGCAGTCCATGGGCTCCCTAAGAATCAGACATAACAACTGCACAGAAAGGGACAAAGTAGGTGATTAAATAGTTAATCCCACTTAGGGATTGTAAGAATATGGGAGACCCCTGAAGTTAATGATTACTCAAGAGAGCAGGTTTGCTTAACCACAAAACCAAGCAGGCTTGCTTAGCAACAAAACCATGCAAGAGAAGCACAAGACATGCCCCCCAAACAGTAAAACAGTGGTGGCCTGAGATCTGCATCCCGCCCAGTGAGCTTAGTGAGTCAGTGACCCCAACACATGCTCCCTGCACTTATAAAGAATAATAATCTGTGGAATAGCCTGACCACATAGGGACAAGGAAATACTCTGCCTAACCAGAGGAGGAGCTGATGATGGAAGCATAATGTCTACTCAAGAAAGACCAAGTTCCCCTCCCCCACTCAACCACCACTTTTCCTTTGATTATAAAGCTGTAGCCCAGTAAGTTCTCAGGGTATGGCATTTCTCGCCCTCCCACTTGTAAACCTCACAAGAGTCCTATTCTGAATCACTTCTTATCTAACCCTTTGCCTCTCACTGAATTCTTTTTTGTGCTGAGACATAAAGAACTGTGGTACCAGGAGCCCTTCAGAGCCACCCAAAACAACACCCAATGGTTTCAGCCTGCTGCTGCTGTTGCTGCTGCTAAGTCACTTCAGTCATGTCTGACTCGGTGCAACCCCATAGATGGCAGCCCACCAGGCTCCCCCGTCCCTGGGATTCTCCAGGCAATAACACTGGAGTGGGTTGCCATTTCCTTCTCCAATGCGTGAAAGTGAAAAGTGAAAGTGAAGTCACTCAGTCATGTCCGACTCTTAGCGACCCCGTGAACTGCAGCCCACCAGGCTCCTCCGCCCATGGGATTTTCCAGGCAAGAGTACTGGAGTGGGGTGCCATTGCCTTCTCCACCTAATGCATCTCAAACGGTTCTTATGACGCGTACACAAACTAGTGTATGTCAAGGTCGCAGCACAGTGCTTGGAACACAGTAAAACCTGCCGTAACTGCACCCCGTGGCTCTTGTTATCTGCTCATGCACCCCCCTCATGCACCCCCGACTCTCTGCTTCTGCCTTCTCTGAGTCTTCTGCCAAGAACATCCTTCATGTCAAGCCTCGAATCCCTACCTAATGAAAACACACTGGATTTTCCCCTTAAAACAACGGCACAAAGATTCATTTGCAAAGATCTCAATCAAAACAGAATTTATAATGACAAAAATTGCAAGCAATGTAAATACCCGACAATAGAAGATTGATTAAAGAGAGGAAGATAATTCATACAATAGAATATGATTCACCTGTTTAAAATGATAATGCACATCTGCATTTATTAATACAGAATGGATTACTCTCTAACAAAATAAAAAGTAGATCATGAAAGAATATCCATAGGATGATCATGTTTTAGAGGTAAGTAGGTAGGTAAGTAGACAGATAGATGTCAAAATTTGAATAGTTGTTGGCTAACTTTCTTTTGTTCAGTTTTTTTGTGTCTTTTATCATTTTTACCCATAAATGTGCATGCCGTGTGCAATAAAATATCTCTGATACAACCCTGAAGTTAATAGTAATATGTTAATATGAATATTCATTTTCCAAAGTACAAGTCAAACTCCACTTCCACCACAGGCTTTCCTGGATATCTCTGGCTCACAGAGAATTTCCTTTTTCCTTCTCCAGAGTCCATGAAGTCCTTTGTGCATCTCTGAAGACATTTATCACATCTTACTCTGCCTTGTGCCCTCTGCCTGCTCAAGCCAATATTCCTAGGGAGCAAAGGTAGCCTTGCTTAGTCCCTGTAGGCACCAGTCAGTGAATGCATGGCTGAATGAGTGAATGAATGAATGCATCCTTCACTCTTCAAAATTCTGCTGTGATGTGCTTTTCTTTGGGAGCCTTTTCTAGACTCCTTCCCTCTTTTCTCAGTGCTTTGAGCGCTGTCTCCTCTAGAACTGGCCAGTCTGAGCTCTCCTTCCTGCTCTAACTCTCTCCTGTTGGATTAAAGGCAGAAGCAAGGGGGCCCAGGTGAGAGGGCACTGAACACAATCATGATTCCAAGGGTGTCAGCAACAGCCCAGGCAGTGGGGAAGGGCTTTCCAGGAAGCAGAGCAAAAGAAGGTGGTGTGGATCCAGGAGCTGCTGGGCTCTATATTCACATTCTCCAAAAGGGCTTGCAGTTTTGATCATTTCTTTTTTATTTTTTTACTTTTGGCTGCACTGGGTCTTCATTGCTGCACACAGCTTTCTCTAGTTGAGGCAAGTGGGGGTTACTCTCTAGCTGTGGTGGCTTCTCCTTTCAGTGGCTTCTCTTGTTCCCGAGCATGAGCTGTAGAGCACGTGGGCTTCAGTAGCTGTGGTCCACGGGCTTAGCTGTCCTGAGGCATGTGGGATCTTCCGGGACCAGGGACCGAACCCGTGCTGCCTTCATTGGCAGTCAGGTTCTTAACCACTGGATCACCAGGGAAGTCCCCAATAATTTCTCTAAATGCAATATGATGACATGCTTGTTGAGTGCTACCAAAATTTCATGTTCTCCCTGTATTTGCCAGCCTCACCTGTCATTAGGTTGGGGCCATGTGGCCAATGGACTGCAAGAAAAAACAAGATAGGTGTCTTCTGGCCCCTAGCCTTTAAGAACTTGTGTGGCACTTCCTCCAACCCTCTCTTCTCCACCTGCTGCAACTTGAAGGCCTTGTGCTCCCAGTTGCCTAGGCACATGATATAAAAAGCTGCCTGACCACCACTGAACTTTGTATGACCAATTCAATGACCTTTACTGTGTTAAGCCAGCTGGGATGTTAGGGTTTACTTCAGCACAGCCTAGCCCATTCTGACTAACCCAGCACACACATTTTATCCAACTCCTGTTCTTTTTCAACAATTCCCAAGAAGGCGATCCTGCATTTTACAAGATTAAATTTTTTTTCAATCTGACTTACACAATGATAGTGGGGTTTCAGTCCACTGATGGATACAATAAATACATATTTGTGCGTAAAAATGGAAAAAGAAAGAAAAGTCTTCATATCTCCTGGCCAACCCAGCAGCTGCCTCTAAAAAGCAGGAGAGTCTGGCTCTTAATTAGGCGTTTTTCCCTGTCCTTGAGCTTAGCAAAAGGGGATCCATCCAAACGGAATCCATCACCTTCCAACGATTTCCTCTCGTGCAGGGACAACAGCATCAATTAGGCCCCAGGATGGATGTTGGTAAAACTTCGCTGCAACAAGCCTTGCTTCTCAACCTGTCTTGCTTCTAATTGTCCATTTATTTCTCTCACAAACAATGTCAATAGCCCAGATGCAGCTTTTGTGAAGCAATGTCTGCTCCCCAGGGAAGAGGGCTGCAGGAAGCAGCTGAGTGTGGCGTGAAGGTTTCCATGGTAATTATGCACCAACCACCAGAAGGCTCTGCCCGGTGAAATCCCTCGTTAGCCACCAGCCAGCTAATTAGAGGAGGCCTTTAGCACTTGCTCACATACTGGAACATTTGTTCCTGGTGGGTTAGGAATGGACACTCAAGGCTTTGGGCAGTCTCTTCAGCCCCAAGTCCCAGGGAAAGTCACAGGCATGAAGGGAGAGTAATTTATTCCAGTGGCCTATGGAGCAACAGATCGCTGACAGCCTTTTCTTGGCATCTGGCAAACACCAAGATGAGTTCATGGCAACCAGCCCAGGACAGAGGAGCAGGGACGATTAAGGGAGGAAGGGATCCTAACTTTCCATTCCGAGGAAGACCCAGAGAGTATCCAAGGGCACAGGGGACGAAACACTGCCTTTGAGAAGAGTGTGGTGGGAGTGTGAGCAGGGAAACACGCGGGGGCCAGGTGTGCCACACAGGGCACCGAGCTCTGAAGGATCTCAGGCTTGGTTAAGTGCTCTGCTGTCGCTATCTTAAAATGTTTGAAGATTTTTTTTAATTTTTTTTTTTACTTTTTCCATTGTTGTGCTGTTTTCTGCCGTTATAGCAACGTGAATCAGACGTAATTATATGTATATCCCCTCTCTTTTGAGCCTCGCTCCCCTCCCCCACCCCACCCCTCTAGGTCATCACAGAGTGCCAGGCTGAGCTCCCTGCGTTATACAGAAACTTCTCACCAGCCGTCCGTTTTACGCATGGTAGTGTATAAATGTTGATGCTACGTTCTCCACTCATCCCACTTTCTCTCTCCCCAACTATGTCCACAAATCCATTCTTTACATCTGCGTGTCCATTCCTTCCCTGCAAACAGGTCCATCAATAGCATATTCCACATTCCATGTTTATAAGGCCCAGCATTCTCGTTTTTCACTGAGCCCTACAATATTAGATAGCTGGCCCCAGGTGCTCAGGTGGACAGGTTTTCTAAACAGGTAAACCAACCCAACAACTGTGGACATGGAGAAAGCCTCCATGCACCCAATTACCCAGGACCCCCCTGGGCCACAAGATCCTGGATCCATGAAACACTGTGTTGAATCTCAGCCAAGTGTGGACACTAAGAGCTCTGACTCTAGAGTAGAAAAGACATGTGTCCAAGATCCAGCTTTGCCAGGCATTCCCCACATGCTCTTGGGTAAGTGACCCAACCCCTCTTCATCCCAGGTTCCCCTCTATGACATGAAGATGCTAGTTGGTAGCTATTTCATAGGGTTATGGAAAAGATTGGCACAAAATGGTTGCCTAATAAATGTTCCCCGATAGCCTTAATACCATCACTGATTTTATGATGATTATATTTTCATCTTCCTACTGTTACATAGCCCCCCACTAAGTCTCCTGAGGACCCCCTGAGACATCCATGCTGCCTGGGAGCTGGTCTCTTTGGATGGCAGAAGGCCAAGGGAGGCCAAAGCACTAATCCTTTCCTTCTCAAGTCTTCTCTGCTCCAATGCCTTTAGAAAGAAAGAAAGTGAAGTCACTCAATCGTGTCCAACTCTTTGTGACCTCATGGACTGTAGCCTACCACACTCCTCCGTCCATGGGATTTTCCAGGCAAGAGTACTGGAGTAGGTGGCCATTTCCTTCTCCAGAGGATCTTCCTAACCCAGGGATCGAACCCAAGTCTCCCACACTGTAAGTAGATGCTTTACCGTCTGAGCCACCAGGGAATGCCTTTCCCCTTGTACAAATCCACCCCACCCTTCTCACCCGCCACCCCAGCCCTAGCAATTAGCTCCACCCTCTCAGAATTTATTTTCACCCTGTAAGTGTACTAAGGAACCCACCCTAGGGGAGAGTGGCTTGCCCAGGTTCAACAGAACCACAGTCTCATCTTAGCCTTTCAATGTTTTCCACCCCTCTCCAAGACTGTGTATTTGACTGAGTAACATTGCTTCATTTCTGCCAGCCTTCAAAAAGTGCTCCACTGTGCTTTAAATTTACAGAGGCTGCTCTTTCCTTATAAATTCACTCGAATCCCCCAGGATATAGTTATCTCCAGGAAAATCAAGCACCTTTTGATTGGGGGCTGGTCAGAGTGAGACCCTGGGCTCAATGCATCAGCGGGCAGAAGGAGCTGCTTATCTTAAGCAGTGGCAGCAAACCGGGTGGGAGTCTAATTGGCAAACAAAAGGAGAAGAAGAGGCTATTAGAGCGTGACCTGAACTTGGCTAGTCCTGCCAGGAAAGGGCAGCTGTGTTGTGCTTAGTCATTTCAGTCATGTCCGACTCTTTGCAACCCCATGGACTGTAGCACCCCAGGCTCCTCTCTCCATGGGATTTCCTAGGGAAGAATTTTGGAGTGGGTTGCCATTTCCTATCCCAGGGCATCTTCCCGACCCAGGGATTGAACCCACATCTCTTATGTCTCCTGCATTGGTAGGTGGACTCTTTACCACTAGCGTCCCCTGGGAAGCAGCTGAGGAAGGGCAGTCCCATCCAGAGGTTAGGAAAAGCAGCCTAGGAAGAAGCACATGGCTCCTGAGAAACGACAGCTGGTGTGTCCAGTTCTCAGAGGAACACAGGCTCTGGCATCAAAGGGAATTAGATGTGAATCCCTCCTCTGCTGTTTACTAGCTACAGGACTTTGAGCTGGTTACTCTCCCTCTCTGAACATGTTTCTTTGTGTGTAAAATGGGCATAAATATGTGTGCCTCTTAGGGTTGTTGAAGTGGTTGAGTGAAATAATCCATGCAAAGTAGTGTGGGCACTGTGCTGTGCTTAGTCGTGTCTGACTCTCTGTGACCCCATGGACTCCTCTGTCCAGGCTCCTCTGTCCATGGGATTCTCCAGGCAAGAATACTGGAGTGGTTTGCCATGCCCTCCTCCAGGGGATCTTTCCAATTCAGGTCTCCCACATTGCATGCAGATTCTTTACCATCTGAGCCACCAGGGAAGCCCAAGAATACTAGAGTGGGTAACCCATCCCTTCTCCAGGGGAACTTCTCAACCCAAGAATTGAACTGAGTTCTCCTGCATTGCAGGCGGATTCTTTGCCAGCAGCGTGGGCACTAGCACCCAGTAAATGTCCATCATCCCCGTGGTCACCATCATCGTCATCATCTTCATCATTGGTATTGGCAAAGAGAGCTTTGATCTGTCCTCAGCCCTTCCTGGTGATTAAGGAATGCAAGGGCATTGAAAGACAGTGACAGAATTCATCAGAGCCATAAAAACAACAATAAAAGAGGGAGAGAGACATTCACATTTTCAGCAGCCTCACTCTGGACCAGAGAGCGTAGCTGGCACTGCCACGCGCATCTTCCCATTTCATCTCCACAACCTGTGAGGCAGTTGGTACATGTACCCCCATTTTATTGACAAAGCAGCTGAGCTTCCCCCAGGTGAAGTGACCTGCCCGGAGTTGCCAACCGTGCATATGATCAGGGGGCTTACACCAGGTCCGCTCAAGTCTGGGGGCCATGAAGGCAGCCAGGAAAGACCAACCCTGAGTCGGTGGTCTCTTGAAACCCCTATCCCCTCGGACAGGGACGAAGAGGACACAGCAAGGAAAAGTGAGTGAACGGTGGCAGGAAAATGAATTGAGGAGTGGGGAGGAGCTGCTTGCCATTAATCATCATGAGAAATAGGTCCCGGAGAGCTGCCTCGGGCTCCACGGTGATTAATGACCTTTTTAATTTTCCTGCACCTCATCCCAATTATGCAGGGCCACTGAGGGAGGTCCCACCTTCCCTGGGGAAACAGGGAGGTCTGGGCAATGCCCTGAGTGAGGCAGAGAGGAGGGCTCTGGGGAGACCCTGAGCTGTTTTCCAAAGACCCTGGGCCTAGGGGCAGGGTTTGGAGGAGCTGCAGACCCGATCCGAGAGCTTGGCAGGACATGGGGGCTAGGGAAAGACAGTGCCCATCTCTGGAGAGAGTGGTGATGGGCACCACTCTCTGCCCTCAAACTCAGTTGCAAAGAAATAGAATCATTTTCTTACCAACTCAACCGATTTTTCTCTTTTGAGTTCCTGTGCTTCCCAAGTGGCTGAAGCTTAATCTTGTGCCTGAGTTGTGTCTAAGTTCTGGATGTCATGGACTGAGAGTCTGGGGCAACTGGTTACTTGAGATTCTCCACGAGGTGGGCAAGGATCTCCTGGTTCATCCATCATCCAGTCCCACCGTCAATTGTCGGCCCATAGAGGCTGCTGCTAGGAACGTCACGCTCCCATTCCGTGGCTCTCTCTTTGCTATTGTGCACATCATGTGCTCAGTTGCTCAGTCCTATACCTCTTTTGTGACCCCACGGACTGTATCGCACCTGACTCCTCTGTCCTTGGGATTTTCCAGGCAAAAATGCTAGAGTAGGTTGCCATTTCCTTCTCTGGGGGATCTTCCTGACTCGGGAATCGAACCCATGTCTCCTGCATCGGCAGGCAAATTCTTTATTAATGAGCTACCTGGGAAGCCCCTCTTTGTTATTACCTCTGCACCAAAGAGCAATGGGGTCTTTAAAAAGCTGCCTCTGGTCCCAGTTTCCAAGATGGACCAGACCTTTATGAGGTTTCCAGTGCTCCAAAATGATGGTCTATTGAGAATCAAGGCATAGGGGCTGCTTCCAAGCTATGTCATTCTCTATCTCTCAGCTCCTCTCCTTATCCCAACCCAGGGCGAGGCATAGTGCATCAGCCATCTTCCCCTGCTTCTTAGATCATGTCAAGATAGCCAGCCTTCTAAATCGTCCCTCTCCCAAAAGTTCAAGCTTTTTGAACACAAAAGCCAGAACTGGGAGTTTATTTCTATTTGCCAACCTCAGGTATTAACTGCAATACTAAGCCTCTTTCTCTCTCTGTCCTCCTTTTTTCATTTTGAGAAGTAGGGTGTAGGACAGAAGAAAAATCAAGGGAGAACCATTGGTGAATATCTCATAAATATTCTCCTGCCACACACGCAGGAGGCTACAGAGAGGCTCAGAAGAAGGAATGAGCACGTCCTATAGGAAAATCAATAAAATTGGTCATGCAGAGAGCTGTGCTTCTTCATTATTGAGGGCACAGGCTTCAGAATCTGACAGATCTTGCTTCAGTCCGGGGCCCCTACTTACTACTGTGTGACCTTGAGCAAGTGGCTGCTTCTCCTCCAGCCTCGATGGCCTCATCTGTAAATGGGGGGAAGCAAACCTGCTGTGGGATCAGCTAAATGGCGTGAGCGGAAAGGCTTTGCCAAGCCCTCCATCTGTACCAACCAAAAGAAGAACAGAGACAATTGGAGACGGAAGGAGAAAGAGCAGGTGAGCAGGTGAGAGAAGGGAATAAAACTGGGGGAAGAGGAACAGAGGGGAGAGAGAGAGGATTGGGGCTTCACCAGAATTAGAAATTACAGAGGTGGGAGGAAGTAGCCAGACCCGGAATAAGTAAGAGAAGAGTGGAAGCTGGATCTGAATTGTTTTCCTGGCTGGGCTGAGCTGAGCCTCAATAGGAAATAGCTAAAGCAGTGCTTCCCACACTTCAGCATCACATGTATGACTTGGGGGTCCTGTCAGAATGCAGACTCGGAGTCAGTAGTTGGGGATCAGTGGCAGGGAGACTGTCCAACTAGCTCCACAGGATCCTGGTGTCACTGGTCCATGGACCGTTCTCAGGTGGTGAGGGAGTCTCAGTCTCCTGGATGAGATGCATCACTTCAGGTATTTGAGGGGGCCCTGTTCATTCTGCATCCTGGGGGGAAAAATTCCTATTTCCTCCCCTACAGTAA
The DNA here is from genome assembly GCF_032452875.1 of Bos javanicus. Lineage (NCBI taxonomy): Eukaryota > Metazoa > Chordata > Mammalia > Artiodactyla > Bovidae > Bos > Bos javanicus. The sequence continues at coordinate 24,330,378 of NC_083892.1, forward strand.
TCCTCACTAATGTGATGTCTTGCTAACCTGCACCTCCACTTTTTGTCAATTTATTAATCAGGGAGACATCAAGAAATCCTGTCTGTCATTTAAGCTTCAGGAGCTGACTTAGGGGCAGGGAGCAGGCTTTCATATCTCCAGGATCTGGAACAACTGTTACTTTTGATCTTTCTCACTTTTGGTAACTTTGGCAGAACAGTTGGAGAGTAGTCACTGGTCCTGCTCATGTATTTCCTGGTTTTCCAGTCTTTACCAGTCAAAACACACACACTGCTACCATAGAAACAAAAATATCTGACTGCCTAAAATCAAACTCCTTATAGCATCCTTCAGGGCCCGAACCATCTAGCATCTGCCTCCTTTGTTTACCTCTTGTCGGCTCTTTGCCCTCACTAGGTGCCAGCTGTACCTGCTCCCTTCTGTTCCTCTAAGGCAGGGTTTTTCAAACCTGGCTGCACTTTACAATCACCAGGGCAAAGAGTCGTGTTTTTTTTTTTTTAATATATAAATTCCTAAAACAAACCCCAGACCAATAAGATCACAGTCTCTTGGAATCAGGCATCAGTAAATTCTAAATCCTCCCCAAGACAGTGGAATCTTAAAAAAAAAAAAAAAAGCGTACGAATGAACTTATTTACAAAACAGAAGTAGAGTCATAGATGTAGAAAGCAAACGTATGGTTACCAGGGTGTAAGAAGGGAGGGGAGGGATAAATTAGAAGCCTGAGATCAACATATACACACTACTCTATATAAAGTAAACTAATGAGAGCCTATGGTACCGCACAGGCAACTCTACTCAATACTCTGTAATGGCGTACCTGGGGAAATAATCTAAAAAAGAGTGGATACCTGTACACGTATAAGTGATTCACTTTGCTGTACACCTGAAACTAACACAGCATTGTAAATCAACTCAACTCCAATAAAAGGTCTTTTAAAAAATGAAAAAATAAGAAGTTCCAATGGGCAGCCCATGTTGAGAATTGCCTCTCTGAAGTTCAAAAGAATTCTGCCCTCACTTCCTTGCTCCTTTTTCTCTGTCTCCAATCCTTTGTTCACTGGCCCCCTCCCATCTGTCAGGTTTCAGCCCCAATGACTCCTCTTCAGTGAAGCATTCCACAGACACCTCATATCTTATCGAAAGCCATCATTTGCCTTACATCCTTCCTAGAACTTTTCACGATCTGTAATTCTCCTACTCACTCACATGTTTGTTTATTCTTTTTTCCCTTCCCCAAAACTTTAGCCCTAAGATGCCAAGAACCTTGCCTGGTTGTATTGCTACCATGCTGCTGCTGCTGCTGCGTTGCTTCAGTCGTGTCCGACTCTATTCGACCCCATAGACAGCAGCCCACGAGGCTTCCCGTCCCTGGGATTCTCCAGGCAAGAACACTGGAGTGGGTTGCCATTTCCTTCTCCAATGCATGAAAGTGAAAAGTGAAAGTGAAGTCGCTGAGTCGTGCCCAACTCTAGCGACCCCGTGGATTGCAGCCTACCAGGCTCCTCCGTCCATGGGATTTTCTAGGCAAAAGTACTGGAGTGGGGTGCCATTGCCTTCTCCAATAGCCAGTGCTTAACACAGCGTTTGACCTGTAGTCAGGGTTAAGTACATAGTTGATGAATAAATAAAAGGTCAAGAACACTTTGCAGAACCTTCCATGTAAGATGCTCAGTCATGACTTAGTTCCCCACCTGTCACCTAGAGTCCCACTGAGGAAGGGCTGAGCCTTCAGAAAGACATTTCCCATGTGACTCTATCCCTATCCTTACTCTTCAATCTCTCTCCTTAATCAGTAATGACCTCTCTCTGGGGACTCCTCTTCCAAGCCTTTCAACTCAATGTCCCTAACCTGTGCTCTTTGGAAGCCACACACCTCTCAAAAGGAGGACAAAATTTGCTCTTTCAGTGTTTCCATACTCTTGTATCTTGCATACTGTGGAACTCAATCATGCATTCAGGTCACCCGAGGCTCCTGTCTGCTGAACTTTGTAGCTCCAAATAAGTAGAGGTGGTGCTGGACCCAAGGAGAAGAGAAAGTTGTGGATGCTCCAATTCTTATTCAGTCTCACCACCGGCAGTAGATTTTCTCCTTAGTTCCCCAGGAAGCTTGCACCCTTACCAAATCCAAAATAAAGGACTTCCCTGGTGGTCCAGTGGTTAAGAATCCACCTGCCAATGCAGAAGACATGGGTTCAATTCCTGGTCCAAGAAGATCCCACGTGTCATATAGGAAGTGAGCCCATGTGCCACACCTACTGAAGCCTGTGGACCTAGAGCCCAGTTCAGTTAAGGTCAGTCACTCAGTCATGTGTGACTCTGCAATCCCATGGACTGCAGCTCTCCAGGCCTCTCTGTCCATCACCAACTCCCGGAGTTCACTCAAACCCCTGTCCACTGAGTCGGTGATGCCATGCAGCCATCTCATCCTCTGTCATCCCCTTCTTCTCCTGCCTTCAATCTTTCCCATCATAAGTCTTCTTAAATGAGTCAGTTCTTCTCGTCAAGTTGCCAAAGTATTGGAGTTTCAGCTTCATCATCAGTCCTTCCAATGAGCACCCAGGACTTATCTCCTTTAGGATGGACTGGTTGCATCTCCTTGCAGTTCAAGGGACTCTCAAGAGTCTTCTCCAACACCACAGTTCAAAACCATCAATTCTTCAGCACTCAGCTTTCTTTGTGGTCCAACTCTCACACCCACACATGACTACTGGAAAAACCATAGCTTTGACTAGACGGACCTTTGTTGGCAAAGTAATGTCTCTGCTTTTTAATATGCTGTCTAGGTTGCTCATAACTTTTCTTCCAAGGAGCAAGTTTCTTTTAATTTCAGGGCTGCAGTCACCATCTGCAGTGATTTTGGAGCCCAAAAATATAAAGTCTGTCACTGTTTCCACTGTTTCCCCATCTATTTGCCATGAAGTGATGGGACCAGATGCCATAATCTTAGTTTTCTGAATGTTGAGCTTTAAGCCAACGTTTCACTCTCCTCTTTCACTTTCATCAAAAGGCTCTTTAGTTCCTCTTCACTTTCTGCCATAAGGGTGGTGTCATCTGCATATCTGAGGTTATTGATATTTCTCCCAGCAATCTTGATTCCAGCTTGTGCTTCCTCCAGCCCAGCATTTCTCATGATGCACTTTGCATATAAGTTAAATAAGCAGGGTGACAATATACAGCCTTGACATACTCCTTTCCCTATTTGGAGCCAGTCTGTTGTTCTATGTCCAGTTCCAGCTGTTGCTTCCTAACCTGCACACAGATTTCTCAAGAGGCAGGTCAGGTGGTCTGGTATTCTAATCTCTTTCAAAATTTCCACAGTTTATTGTGATCCACACAGTCAAAGGCTTTGGCATAGTCAATAAAGCAAAAATAGATGTTTTTCTGGAACTCTCTGGCTTTTCAATGATCCAAAAGATGTTGGCAATTTAATCTCTGGTTCCTCTGCCTTTTCTAAATCCAGCTTGAACATCTGAAAGTTCACAGTTCACATACTGTTGAAGCCTGCTACTGCTGCTAAGTCACTTCAGTCGTGTCCGACTCAGTGCAACCCCATAGACAGCAGCCCACCAGGCTCCCCCGTACCTGGGATTCTCCAGGAAAGAACACTGGAGTGGGTTGCCATTTCCTTCTCCAATGCATGAAAGTGAAAAGTGAAAGTGAAGTCACTCAGTCGTGTCCGACTCTTAGCAACCCCATGGACTGCAGCCCACCAGGCTCCTCCATCCATGGGATTTTCCAGGCAAGAGTACTGGAATAGGGTGCCATTGCCTTCTCCGGTTGAAGCCTGGCTTGGAGAATTTTGAGCATTACTTTGCTAGCATGTGAGATGAGTGCAATTGTGCAGTAGTCTGAGCATTCTTTGGCATTGCCTTTCTTTGGGATTGGAATGAAAACTGACTTTTTCCAGTCCTGTGACCACTGCTGAGTTTTCCAAATTTGCTGGCATATTGAGTGCAGCACTTTCACAGCATCATCTCTTAGGATTTGAAATAGTTCAACTGAAATTCCATCACCTCCACTAGCTTTGTTCATAGTGATGCTTTCTAAGGCCCACTTGACTTCACATTCTAGGATGTCTAGTGTGAGTGATCATACCATTGTGCTTATCTGGGTCATGAAGATCTTTTTTGTACAGTTCTTCTGTGTATTCTGGCCACCTCTTCTTAATATCTTCTGCTTCTGTTAGGTCCATAATATTTCTGTCCTTTATTGAGCCCATCTTTGCATGAAATGTTCCCTTGGTATCTCGAATTTTCTTGAAGAGATCTCTAGTCTTTCCCATTCGATTGTTTTCTTCTATTTCTTTGCATTGATCACTGAGGAAGGCTTTTTTATCTCTCCTTGCTATTCTTTGGAACTCTGCATTCAAATGGGTACATCTTTCTTTTCTCCTTTGCTTTTCACTTCTCTTCTTTTCACAGCTATTTGTAAGGCCTCCTCAGACAAGCATTTTGCCTTTTTGCATTTCTTTTTCTCAGGAATGGTCCTGATCGCTGCCTCCTGTACAATGTCACGAACCTCCATCCATAGTTTTTCAGGCACTCTGTCTATCGGGCCTAATCCCTTGAATCTATTTCTCACTTCCACTGTATACTTGCAAGGGATTTGATTTAGGTCATACCTGAATGGTCTAGTGGTTTTCCCTACTTTCTTCAATTTAAGTCTGAATTTGGCAGCCCATGCTTTGCAATAAGAGAAGTCACCACAATGAAAAACCCAGGCACCACAACGAAGAGTAGTCCCTGCTCACCACAACTAGAGAAAGCCTAAGTGCAGGACAAAGACCCAGGGCAGTCAAAAGTAAACAACATACATTTCTCCCATGGCAATGCAGTAATAGTTTTACATGAGGAAATTATAAATCGCCTACAACCATAAGAAGAATAAATAACAATTGTCCCTTCCTTCACTAAGCAATGGGCTCCCCTGATGACTCAGATGGTAAAGAATCCACTTGCAGTGCAGAAAACCCAGGTTCCATCCCTGGGTCAGGATGATACCTGGAGAAGGGAGTGGAAACCCACTCCAGTATTCTTGCCTGGGAGATCTCTTGGACAGAGAAGCCTGGTAGGCTACAGTTCATGTGACCACAGTCGGACAGGACTGAGTAACATTATCACTAAGCAATAACTCCATCATTACTATCCTAGGGACCATTCACTTGTGAGCTAGGATTCTATTATCAGAGACACCATCAGCTGTGCATTTATATTTCTTACGCTTCTAGGGAAAGGGGTGTGACATCCCTAAATCTTCCACCTGTGGCTTCTATGTTCATCCTATCAATTCGATATAGCAATGTTTCTTGAACTTTCCACGTTTTCCCTTTCCCAACATGAGAAAAGCAATATGCTCTGGTAGAGCTTTGTTTCCAGAAGAAATGACTGGCTGTCATAAAAAGAAAATCATCTTCAGAGTATGATAGCCATGAAGTTCCAGGCAGAGTACCTGGTCCACCAAAAACTCCACTCAGTTTTTTCTTTGTTTGTTTGTTTGTTTTTAAAGTGGCAGCTATTCTTACTACCGCTGCTGCTTCTACTTTTGCTACCACGGTCAGTTGTTTTCCTAGTACCTAGAGAAAGGCTTAGGATACATCAGTCATTTGATGCATGCTTGTTGGATAAATAAGTGAATGAAAGGTAAAGGTAGAATTTCTCGTAAAATTGTGTTATAACTCTCTGACATTTCACAGCTGATATCAGGGCATCTCCCTAAACTGTGTTCCTGAGCTCTGAGTCCTGGCACTCTATTGGTAATTTCCCAGCAACATGCTTGCTCAGCCTTTTGAGCTCAGGGATGCAAACATTCAGTCCTATTGCCTGGGAGGATATTTACACAAGCCCACAGCCATTAAAAGAGGGCTCCAAAATATATTTGCAGAAATCAAACTGCTGGTATGGATAACTATTAATAAATGCTGAATCAAGACTCGATAGAGTCCCAAAAGGTCAATTCTCTCAAAATGGCATTTTTTGAGAATAAAGATAAGGTACACCAGCATTCAAAATTCCATGAGCACGTGTTCAGGATGGAGGAGAATCATTCAGTTGTAGCCTGAGCAGAAGAGCAATGGTGTTTATACTGGAAGAAGCTCCTAGACAAAGGCATTCTTTTCTGATTAAACAAACAAGATAAAATATATTTTTAGCAAATGTGGAGGGTTGGTCCAACTCACCCTTAAAAAAAGAGTTTGCAATTCCTATTTTCATTCTGACTTGGAAAGGAAAGTGATGTCAAACCAAGAAGGAAAACAAGTAATTGCTTTTATTAACTGAGTGGTTACCATGCAACAGGCACTGTGCCAAAAACATCACGTTGATTATCTCGATTACATTAGCTTCTTTGCTGTTTTCAGAGAAATGGAACTGTGCAAAGATCCCCCAACATGGAACTGAAATTTGGGTTTGAAGCTCAGGTCTACCTGACCCCTAGATGCCATCCCCTAACCTGCTTCATCTTGAGACTTGGAGGGGATGAGCCTCTATTTTACAGAGAAAACGTATTTGTTCAAATCATGAACATAGGAAGCTATTGTCACTGAACTCTGGTTTAGGCCCATTTCATAAAACGAGTCTTATCCAACAACAGCAGCAGGAGAGAAAAAGGAAAGAAGAAAAAAACCTGCCGTGCAGCCATTTTTTTCCTTAAATGGCTCTAGAACGAGAAATGAGATCAAGAAACTTTTGACCCACACTTTATGTATTTCTTACCCTTCTAGACAAAGTGGTGTGATATTCACAAATCTCTCCCCTGTGTCATTGTTGTTATTGTCATTGTCTAGTTGCTAAGCTATGTCTGACTCTTTGCGACCTCATGGACTGTAAGCCCACCAGGCTCCTCTGTCCATGGGATTTCCCAGGCAAGAAAACTGGAATTGGCTGCCATTTCCTTCTGCAGGGGATCCTGCCAACCCAAGGATCTAACTGCATCTCCTGCATTAGTAGGTAGATTCTTAATCTCTGAGCCACCTGGAAAGCCCTAAGTATAGTCTATTGTTAGACAAAACTACAGAAAGCTCCTGGTTTTTTCTGCTTTTATTCTGTAGAATAAAAATCAAGATCAAGCCAAGCAGAGATTTGAAAACAACTAAAGATCAATAAGAAAAAAACTCATATATCTCTAGAAATTTGTATTTCTCATTAATTCAGCAAAGATTTATTGTTTCCTATGCTGTGCCTACTCTAGGTATTTACGACCCATCAGTAAATAAAACAGATTAAAATTATGTCTTTAGGAAGCTCATACTCCAGCAGAGGGTCATAGGTTATCAAAAAATTAAAACAAATACAATTATATACTAAAATAAAAGGTGATACATAATGCATTATAAAATAAGAAATAAGGAGAGTTAGCAGGGGAGGTGGACAATACTTGAGCAAATACTTGAAAGCAGTGAGGGAACAAACCATGAAGGTATCTGGGGAAAGGGTGTTCCATTTGGAAACAGTAAGTGCAAAGGCCCTGAGGCAGAAACATGGCTGGATATAATGAAGAATAGCAAGGAGACAGGTGTAGCTGGAATATAATAAGCAAAGTGAAAAAGGACAGATGATATTAATCCAATAGCTCATGAGGACAAAATGATGCAGGATCTTAGAAGCTGTTATGAGCACTGCAGATTTTACTCTGCAGTAAAAGTGGTGAGACATTGGTGAGTTTTCAGTAGAAGAGTGATCATGACCTGATGCATGTCAACAACTCAGTAGAGGACCACTTAGGAGACCATATAGATGATCAGACCATACTGGGGAGACTTGCTGGGGCTTGAAGCAGTGTTGTCAGCAGAAGTGGTAAGAAGTGCTTGGATTCTGCATAGATGCTACAACCAGCAGGATTCCTGATGTTGAGAGACAGGGAGAAATATCAATGTTTCCCTCACCCTCAGGGCCTGTTGTGCTTTAGAATATTGCTTCATGATAGAATGAAGTCATCATGATCCACGAAACATGTAAAAATTATTCATCTGAGATATGAAGATGTAACTGTAATTTTTTCAGTAAGTTTTACTCATAAGGTATTTAATCCTGTTCTTTAAAACCTTTCACAAAATTTAATGATGAGAGTTCCTGAATAGAAGAGCTCAGGACTGCATGTATACAATTCATATATACAATGAATAATATACTATGTGCGTATTATATATAGACTACAACATTTCCCAAGCGGCACTACAGTAAAGAATCTGCCTGCAAATGCAGGAGACATAAGAGATGCAGGTTCGATTCCTGGGTCAAGAAGATCCCCTGGAGAAGGAAATGGCAACTCACTCCAGTATCTTGCCTGAAGAATTCCATGGACAGAGGAGCCTGTCGGGCTACAGTTCATAGGGTCACAAAGAGTCGGGCATGATAAAAGTGACTTAGCATGCACAAGGATATACTATATATAGGTTTCCCTGATGGCTCAGAGGGTAAGGAGTCAGCCTGCAATGCAGGAGACTCGGATACCATCTCTGGGTTGGGAGGATCCCCTGCAGGAGGGCATAGCAATCCACTCCAGTATTTCTGCCTGAAGAATCCCAAGGACATAGGAGGCTGACAGGCTACAGTCCGTGGGGTTGCAAAGAGTCAGATACGACTGAGCAACTTTCACTGCACGTATATTATGTGTGTTTCTTGCTCAGTTGTATCCGACTGATTGTGAGCCCATGGACTGTTGCCTGCCAAGCTCCTCTATCCATGGGATTCCCCAGGAAAGAATACTGGAATAGGTTGCCATTCTCTTCTTCAGGGGATCTTCCTGATCCCAGGATCAAACTCAGTTCTTCCATATTACAGGCAGATTCTTTACTGTCTGGGCCATCAGGGAAGCCCTACATATACTATGTGTATTTGTGTGTGTGTGTGTGTGTGTGTACACAAATTCCTCAAAATTTTGGTCTGAGATGCTGGAGAAATGGATTGCCATTAACTGAGATGAAGACGATCACAAGTCAAGAAGTTTTAGAGAGAATGTCAAGAAGTCTGGCTGGTACATGTTAAGCTTGAGATCCCTACTCAACATCTGGATGAACAGGTTGAGTGTGCATTCAGATACAGGAATCTGAGTTCAGCAGACAGGTGTAAATGCACAAGGAACCCATGCCTCGCCTCTCCTTTTTCCCTTTCCTGTGGCTTTAAATAACATGTACATGCTGCTGAAGCCAAAAACTATAGCTCTAGTTCACACTGTATGTCGACTCCAGATTCATATATTCGATGATGAGAATATATGAGTAGCAACTGACATGGTCAAGGATAACTCTTCATTTCTGCCTCAAATCTAATTCTTTGTTCATCCTCCCCAGCTCCTAAAATGATACCACCATCTCTCTGTGTTTCTCAAACCGAAAACTTTACAATCTTCTTCATCCTTCTTCTTCCCTCACTTTCCACATCTGATCCAATTGTAGGCAATTACATTTCATTCTACCTTCAAAATGCACACCAAAAGTGTCCAAGTATCTCTCTCCCTACTGTACACTTCTAATCCAAACAAACTATCTCTAACCTAGAATATAGCAATGCTCTCCTGTCTTCTCTATTGTTTTGTTCTCAGTTGCACAACCCACAGTCTATCCTTCACAGAGACATCACTGAGCTCCTCCAGAAACACAAGCATTTAACCTCCCCTCATGCACTCATCTCACATGCTAGTAAAGTAATGCTCAAAATTCTCCAAGCCAGGCTTCAGCAATATGTGAACCGTGAACTTCCTGATGTTCAAGCTGGTTTTAGAAAAGGCAGAGGAACCAGCGATCAAATTGCCAGCATCCGCTGGATCATGGAAAAAGCAAGAGAGTTCCAGAAAAACATCTATTTCTGCTTTATTGACTATGCCAAAGCTGTTGACTGTGTGGATCACAATAAACTGTGGGAAATTCTGAAAGAGATGGGAATACCAGACCACCTGACCTGCGCCTTGAGAAATCTGTATGCAGGTCAGGAAGCAACAGTTAGAACTGGACACGGAACAACAGACTGGTTCCAAATAAGAAAAGGAGTATGTCAAGGCTGTATATTGTCACCCTGCTTATTTAACTTATATGCAGAGTACATCATGAGAAACACTGGACTGGAAGAAACACAAGCTGGAATCAAGTTTGCCGGGAGAAATATCAATAACCTCAGATATGCAGATGACACCACCCTTATGGCAGAAAGGTGGTGTCATGAAGAGGAACTAAAAAGCCTCTTGAGGAAAGTGAAAGTGGAGAGTGAAAAAGTTGGCTTGAAGCTCAACATTCAGAAAACGAAGATCATGGCATCTGGTCCCATCACTTCATGGGAAATAGATGGAGACACAGTGGAAACAGTGTCAGACTTTATTTTGGGGGGCTCCAAAATCACTGCAGATGGTGACTGCAGCCATGAAATTAAAAGATGCTTATTCCTTGGAAGGAAAGTTATGTCCAACCTAGATAGCATATTCAAAAGCAGAGACATTACTTTGCTGACAAAGGTCTGTCTAGTCAAGGCTATGGTTTTTCCAGTGGTCATGTATGGATGTGAGAGTTGGACTATGAAGAAGGCTGAGCGCCGAAGAATTGATGCTTTTGAACTGTGGTGTTGGAGAAGACTCTTGAGAGTCTCTTGGACTGCAATGAGATACAACCAGTCCATCCTAAAGGAAATCAGTCCTGGGTGTTCATTGGAAGGACTGATGTTGAAGCTGAAACTCCAATACTTTGGCCACCTCATGCGAAGAGCTGACTCATTTGAAAAGACCCTGATGCTAGGAAAGATTGAGGGCAGGAGGAGAAGGGGATGACAGAGGAAGAGATGGTTAGATGGCATCACCAACTCAATGGACATGAGTCTGGGTGAACTCCGGGAGTTGGTGATGGACAGGGAGGCCTGGCATTCTGTGGTTCATGGGGTCGCAAAGAGTCGAACATGACTGAGCAACTGAACTGAACTGAACCGAAATGAACATGCATAAGGGTCCTTCAGTGACTCCCACGGGTTTAAAACACATGCAGTCTCCTTAGCATGCTCTGAAGACCCCTGCATGAGCAGGTTCCACCTACCTCTCCAGCCTAAATCCAAGTCAGAACCTTCCACTGGATCCAGACATACAGGAGCTCTTCTGCTCCGTGGGGTCTCTGATCTTCATCCACTTTTAAGAGTTTATGTATGCTCTTCCCTCACCCAGGAATATTCCACCCACCAATCTCTGTTTGACCTTGTTTATTCTCATTATCCAGATCTTAGCTCAACGTCATCTCTTCAGAATATTTTCTCTATTTGGGCCAAAGCTAACCTACCCTTTCATAGTGATCTACTACATCTTTCCAGTTGTAGAATTTATCACTATCTCAAAATGAACCTATTTAATTTTTAACCAGCTTGTATATTATCTGCCCTTCTCCACATGAGTTTGAGTTCCATGAGAGCTGTCTTGTTCAGCACTGTACTCTCAGTTTCTAATCAGTCCTTGGCACATACTAGACATGGCAGAAATGCCTAGTCAATGAGTCAACTTTAGAAAAAAAAATGATGTATTGGGTGCATATTAAAGGTCCATCCAGATCATGTAGTTGTTGAAAGATTCTTCTGGAAAGTGAAGGATCAAGCAATAGGACCATCTTCTAAACTACATTCACAGCATCTCTTCAATTAAAGACAACTTAGACAGCTACTCCAGGAGAAGGCACCCAACTCCAGTGTTCTTGCCTGGAGAATCCCAGGGACGGGGGAGCCTGGTGGGCTGCCATCTATGGGGTCGCACAGAGTCGGACACGACTGAAGTGATTTAGTAGCAGCAGCAGCAGACAGCTACTCCACAAGAACTGTGTCACTCATGGGTGGTGGTAGTCTAGTTGGTGGTTTATTTGCTAAGTTGTGTCCAACTCTTGCAAACCCATGGATTATAGCTCACCAGGCTTTTCTGTCCATGGGATTTCCCAGGCAAGAATACTGGAGTGGATAGCCATCCCTTCTCCAGGGGTCTTCCCAACATAGGGATCAAACCCTGGTCTTCTGCATTGCAGGCAGATTCTTTACCAACTGAGCCACCAGGGAAGCCCCTGTGTCACTCATGGGGTAGTCGCTAACTGAATCATGGGCCAGCATCAGGAAGGGTCTATCTGAAAAATTAACCTTCAATTGCCATCTATGGGGTTGCACAGAGTCCGACATGACTGAAGTGACTTAGCAGCAGCAGCAGCCTCTCTAAACTTATGTTAAAAACACAATCTTTTAAGTGCTGGCAAATACCACTGAACCAGACGGAGCTGGATCCTAACAAAAAAATTTTAGTTACACTGAGCTTCCACTACCATTAACATATTACCAAACTATGGCGTATTACAACCTAACCCAATTCAGGTTCCTAACAGATGTTGAATGGTTCTTCATTCCTGCTTCCTATTGTAAAGCACCCCCTTGTAAGGCCTCACTCTGAGCTCACAAGTAATTGTGATCAAGTTATTAAGGAATTACTCTTTTTAAGAATAATTGCATGTTGAGAGACTTTTGAAGGCCAAAATACAATAAGCTATACAAAAATGTCCACGAACTATTACCCAGAGAAATGCATAGTGAAACAGAGAGAGTCTACTTTTCATCAGTCAGATTAACAAAAATAAGAAAAGACTGATAATATCTAGTGCTAGTATGTATATGGAGAACAAGCATTCCTATATTCTTCTTGGAAGTCTTAATTGCTCTTTGGGAATTAGTCTTGCAGTAGCTGTCATAATAAAAATGCATATCCTCTTTGATGTAGCAATCTCAATTGAGGATAATCCACTTTACAGAAATAAAAGTAACTACAAAAACATGGAGCTATTTTTACCAAAAATGCTTGCTCTTTGGAAGAAAAGCTATGACAAACCTAGACAGCATGTTAAAAAGCAGAGATATTACTTTGCCGACAAATGTCTGTTTAGTAAAAGCTATGGTTTTTCCAGTAGTCATGTATGGATTTATGTATTGGACAATAAAGAAGGCTGAGCCCAAAAAATCAATGCTTTTGAACTGTGGTGTTGGAGAAGACTCTTGAGAGTCTCTTGGACTGCAAAGAGATCAAACCAGTCAGTCCTAAAGGAAATCAGTCCTGAATATTCATTGGAAGGACTGATGCTGAAGCTTCAATACTTTGGCCACCTGATACGAACTGACTGACTGTAAAAGACCCTGATGCTGGGAAAAATTGAAGGCAGGAGGAGAAGGGGACAACAGAGGATGAGATGATTGGATGGCATCACCAACTAAATGGGCATGAGTTCCAGCAAGCTCAGGGAGTTGGTGACGGACAGGGAGCATGGGATGCTGCAGTCCATGGGGTCGCAGAGAGTTGGACATGACTGAGCGACTGAACAACAGCAATAACAACAACAACAAAAACACGAGCACATCTATTGCAGCATCGTTTAGTGTCAAGCATATGGACATAAATACCCTGGACACATCCTAAATGTCAATCAGTAGAAGAATAGTTGAATTCATGATGTAAAATCAAACTATGAAATACTATGCAGTTATTTTAAAAGTTGTGTTGATCTAATTGTGCACATGCAGGAATTTCTGATGCAATAAGTGAAAAAAAGCAAGGTACAGGTTAGTGTGCATAATATGAAAACAATTTACAAATGTATACATACTTGTAAATGTTTTATGAGCTTGAATCAAGCTGTGTCAAGACATAAACTAGATAGCCAGTATTGTTTTCTCCAGAGTTGGAGGGAAAGTTAGAAGGAAGGAAGAAATTAATGACTTCTTCTTTTCAACTTCTTTAAATTTTTTGTCTAGTTACAACAGGTATGCAATTTTTTTAAGATTTACAAGAAATCTAATAAGTAGTAGAGAAGGAAAATACCAAAAGATCAAAGATGATCTTTAAGCCCAAAGGAATGAATCATGATGGTGGAATTTTAGACACTGACAAGAGTTTCTGAATCTGAGGAGTCAGGGAAGGAGAGGAGAGACTCGCCCTTTAGTCGGGGGTCTGGAAACTTGCCTTCCCCTCCCCAGATCCTGCTGTGTGAGCCGAAGGAGAGTAAGGAGACCAAAGGCATGTTGATCAGAATGGATATGAGGCAAGCAGCTCATTAAATGGGCCCTGGTAATTGATTTCCAAGGAAGCAGATGCCTTTCTTGTGCAGGAAACAGCACAGGTGTTCAGGCTGCCTGGGAAACCTGAGCACCGCCTTTGCAAGGAGTGCTTTGATGCGTGGCTCCCTGTTAGACCAGGAAGGAGGCATCACGCATCTGGCTTGACATCTTTGCCTCTGCTGACCCCTGAGAAGCCCAGTCCTGCAAACCAGCAGGGATGCACTCTGCTGAGCTGGGTCATCGCCTCTGGGCCAGATTACCTTCTTGGGAATCTCAGGGTGGGAGAGTCTAAGCAGTGCCTTGCACAAGAATTAAGGAAGAAGGATAGAAAACGTCACCTGACCCTTGAGATGACAAGACTCTAGGGCAAAAGCAGCTCTAAAAGGTCACCGGCTGTACAGGTCTGAATATGCAGAATAATCAGACCTTGTCAGAATAGCCACACCCAAGGATTTGAGAAACTGAGAGCCTAACTGGAAGTGCCCACCTACACAGGCAACTATATTGGATTTATTTCACACTGCAAGTTTGCTCCCAAGAACTGTGCTCCTACCCAGTTCTGCTCAACCAAATGACAGTTTCTTTGGACAGTATTGTTTTCTTGCAACCCATACGGCTCCAAGGGAGATGTCATCTGTAAAGGGGGTTACTTCATCTCCATGTGCCTCAGTTTCCTCATCTATATGATGGAAATAATAACAGCTCCTATCTCATGGGATGGTTGTAGGAATAAACCGGGTTAATAGCTGAACAGCAATTATCTTCCCATTTAAAAAAACAGCTAGACAGCACTTAGAACTAGTTCTGGCATACAGCACTGCATAAACTCTTGCTGTTATTTAGAAGTAGTAGTATTAAGATGTGATTGCTAATTAATTTCTCTTGCAGAGGTTTGTTTAAATGGAGGTGTGTAGTAGTGGCCCCTTGGTGGCACTAGTAGTAAAGAATTCTCCTGCCAATGCAGGAGACATAAGAGACACCGGTTCGATCCCTGGGTCAGGAAGATCCCCTGGAGGAGAGCATGGCTATCCACCCCAGTGTTCTTGCCCGGAGAATCCCATAGACAAAAGGACCTGGCGGGCTACAGCCCATGGGATTGCAAAGAGTCGGATATGACTGAAGCGACCTAGCATGAACACAGTGACCCTTATGTCTCTGGCATAACACTTGCAGAATGTAATCATCACTGGTCCTGTGGGCATCACAGAGTCCAGGCACTCTGCTGTGTGCTGTACCTGTTTTTATCCTCATGCAACCCTGAGAGGTCAGGATGGTGCTCATCCTTACTTTTTTCCGAGCATCAGAGAATTGGATTGAGTTGGTTCTCATCACCCAAGGCTTCCAAGCCAGTAGGAGCAAAGCTGAGATTCTCACTCCAATCTGGCCAACTCTGGACACCCAGCTCTACCCACCATGCACTGCAGATGCAGGTCAGCAGCATCCCTGAGACAGAGGTTCCCACATCTGGCTTCACCAGATTTCCGCACTCCTACCCGATATACATATTGAATCAGAATCTCAAGAGTGGGCCCAGAAATACGTATTCTAGACAAGCTTCTTATGTAACTCCTATGTAGTTATCCCACTGCTTGAATGTATGAGCCATCTCTGACTCAGCAATTCCACTCCTGGGCATATATTTGGACAAGACTATAATTCAAAAAAGATACTTCCATCGAGAAGTTCATAGCAGCACTATTCACAATGGCCAAGACATGTAAACAACCTAAATGTCCACCTACAGATGAATGGATAAAGAAGATGTAGTATATACACACGCACAGATACACACACACAAGAATATTACTCGACCATGCAAAATAATGAAATCATGCTATTTGCCACAACATGGATGGACCTAGAGATGATCATACTAAGTGAAGTATTAATAAGACAGAAAGGGAAAGACAAATGCCATTTATCACATATATGTGGAATCTAAAATATGGACCAAATGACTTATCTATGAAACAGAAGCAGACTCACAGACACAGAGAACAGACTATGGTTATCAAAGTGGGGGAGGGATGGATTGGGAGTTTGGGGTTAGCAGATGGAAAGGATACTATATAGGATGGATAAACAGCAAGGTCCTACTGTTTAGCACAGGGAAGTATGTTCAACATCCTGTGATAAACCATAATGGAAAAGAATATGAAAAAAAAATATATATATATATATATGCGCACATATATGACTGAATCACTGCTGCTGCTGCTAAGTCGCTTCAGTTGTGTCTGACTCTGTGCAACCCCAAAGACGGCCTCCCACCAGGCTCCCCCATCCCTGGGATTCTCCAGGCAAGAACACTGGAGTGGGTTGCCATTTCCTTCTCCAATGCATGAAAGTGAAAAGTGAAAAGTGAAGTTGCTCAGTCATGTCCAACTCTTAGCGACCCCATGGACTGCAGCCTACCGGGCTCCTCCATCCATGGGATTTTCCAGGCAAGAGTACTGGAGTGGGGTGCCCTTGCCTTCTCTGCTAACATCCATGAGGTCAGTACTACGATTGGCTCTGAGCCACACCGCTGATCTTTGGAGCACCCTGAGTTCCTAATGTAAGTCAAGCCCTTCACCAGGACTGAATCACTGCTGTACCGCAAAAATGAACACAACGTTGTGAATCAGCTATACAATCCTCAGCTAGGATTTGATTTTCTCTTTAACCCGCTGGTGATCCCCTAAGGGAACAAATCTCTTTATACCTAGACGAGACCCTTTCAAGACTTCCCTGGTGGCTCAGACGGTAAAAAACCCGCCTGCAATGCAGGAGACCCAGGTTTGATCCCTGGTCGGGAAGATCCCCTGGAGAAGGGAATGGCAACCCACTTCAGTATTCTTGCCTGGAGAATCCCATGCACAGAGAAGCCTGGTGGGCCACAGTCTAAGGGGTCACAAAGGATTGGACATGATTGAGCGACTAACACTTTCGCTTTCAGACCCTTTCATCTGACTTAAGTTACCGTAAGCTGAGTCTAAATCCCTATAAGAAAAACTATCTTGACTCCTACATCTTACTTTAAACGTCTGGGGCTCCAAACTTTCCCAATGCCTAGAAAACCTTTTCTATACTCCCACTCTCCCCACTTCAGTATTCAGTCTCCACAGTAGCCTCAGGCTGCCTCATCTATTAAATGACCTACAGTTATGAACAATGGAAAGATAAATCTGTTTCATTCAATAGAAACATTTACCCAATGAGTCTGAGTCGTCAAAGCCTCAGAAATTTTGACACGTTCATTAATTTTGTTCAACTTTATTTGTTAATCATAAAAACCAGGGACTGCACAAGCTCTGAAAGCTCTGCCTTTTACATGAAGATGTATTTGTTGGAAAGGAGTGCTGAAATGAGCATTTCCTTCCACACCGGGATTCTTAAAGTCATTACACCAAACAAAGTAAAAGAAGAGCTTGCGTATATATTATTCCATTAGAGTCCTATTTATTGAGCACCTGTCATGTGAAAGGCACACTCCAGGGTCAAGCAAGAGACGCTGAAACAGATGTCAGTTTTGGCATGAAGAAGCTTTCAGCTGGGAGGGCAGATAAGCAGAAGAGCTATACCACAAGGCAGGATATGGGACGTGTTATGAGACAGTAAATTGAGCACTGAGCATTTTTGCCCTTCTAGAATCTGTTTCCCCTTCTTTGAGTAACAGTACCTGAGTTTTACTTTACAGAACTACCCATAACACACTGTGACTTCATATGGCGTGGGACTGGTTGACCTCAACATCCAACTTCAGGACGGATCCATCTTCAGCTTTGACCAATCAGAATATTCCATCCCTCTGGCCACAGTGATTGGTTCAGGAATGGGCATGTGACTTGGATTGGTCCAATGAGACTCAGTCCCAGGATCTTATTGGGATAATATAAAAATGGCAGGTTTCTTTCCCCTGGAGTTGTTGAACTGGGGAGATATCAATCTGAAGCTGCCAGTACCCACGCCTAATGCCCCACTGGGAAGAGCTTTCCTGAAAGTGAAGGCAATGAAATACAAAAGACAGAGCCCAGATGGCATTATTTGAGCTCCTGGATTCGTCTGTACCTGAAGAATAGAAACGCTATACGTGAAGAATCTTGGGCTTCAGTTCCTTGGAGTTCAGTGCCTGTCGCTAACAGCTAAGAACCAAATACAGTGAGATATGTTTGAAACATAGCCAGTGTTCAGAGGCTGCACCCAGGTGGAAGCATAGAGAAACCACTATTTCCTGAGGCAGTGGCTCCAGAACAGGGGCAGACTGGGGCTGGAGTGGTGAAGGGCAAGGGTCTAACCACCACTCTGGGCACCTTTGGGTGGATGTCTTACACCAGCACCCCCCACCTAGCAGCCACACCCCAAATCATTCTAACTTCATGATGGCACTTATTCCAAATAAGTTTTCACCGGTGGAAATCATATCTTTTCCTTCCTTTTCACTGTGCATCTATGTACACAGAAGGTGCTTAATTAGTGCTTCCTGTATTATGTAGTATGATGTATCACGTTCTTGATTGACTCTCAGAAGACAGGTATTCAGTGGCTATCAAACTTAAACAGACATTTCTCCAAAGAAGACATGCAGATGGCCTACAAACACGTGAAAGATGTTGAACATCACTAATTATTAAAGAAATGCAAATCAAAACTACAGTGATGCAACTGCAAAACTATTACCTCACACCAGTAGGAATGAGTGCCAAGTCCAACTCTTTGCAACCCCATGGACAATAGCCCACCAGGTTCCTCTGATCATAGGATTCTCTAGGCAAGAATACTGGAGTGAGTCGCCATTTCCTTCTCCAGGGGATCTTTCTGACCTAGGGGTCGAACCCACATCTCTTATGACTCCTGCATTGGCAGGGAAGTTTAACACTAGCACCACCCAATCAGAATGAACATCATCAAAAAGTCTACAAACAATAAATGCTGGAGAAAAGGGGACCTTCCTACACTGTTGGTGGGAATATAAATCCATACACTGACTGCAGAGTACAGTGTGGAGATTCCTACGAAACTGAAAATAGAGCTACCGTATGATCCAGCAATCCCACTCCTAGGCACATATCCAGAGAGAAACATGACTCAGAAGGATACATGCACCCAATGTTTATTGCAGTTCTGCTGACAATAACCAACACGTGGAAGCAAGCTAAGTGTCCATCAACAGATGACTGGATAAAGAAGATACGGTACATATAAACAATGGACTATTACTCAGTCATTTAAAAAAATGAAATAATGCTATTTGCAGCATTATAAATGGACCTGGAGACTATCATGCTAAATGAAGTAAGTCAGACATAAAGAGAAACATCCTATGATATCACTTATATGCAGAAACTAAAAAAAAAAAAAAAAAGATACAAATGAACTTATTTACAAAACAGAAACACTAATAGACTTAGAGAACAAACTTTCCTGACTAAGGCAGGAAGGGTCTAGAGAAGGGATACATCAGGATTTGGGGATTGACATGTGTACACTGCTATATTTAAAAGAGATAACCAACAAGAACCTACTGTATAAACAGGGAATTCTATTCAGTGCTTTGTAATAACCTGAATGGGAAAAACTTTGAAAAAGAATAGATGCATGTATGCTTGGGTGCTCAGTCATTTCAGTCATGTCTGGCTGTCGGTGACCCTGTGAACTGTAGCCCACCAGGCTCCTTTGCTGGTGGGATTTTCCAGGCAAGAATACTGGAGTGGATTGCCATGCCCTTCTCCATGGGATC
This sequence comes from Bos javanicus, assembly GCF_032452875.1. NCBI lineage: Eukaryota > Metazoa > Chordata > Mammalia > Artiodactyla > Bovidae > Bos > Bos javanicus. The sequence goes on from NC_083892.1 coordinate 24,350,136, forward strand.
TTCCCAACTGAGGGATCGAATTCACATCTGCCTTCATCTCCTGCATTTCAGGTGGATTCTTTACTCACTGAGCCACCTGGGAAGTCCTAAATACCTGTATTTGTAGAGTTAAATCACCTTGCTGTACTCCTGAAACTAACACAATATTGTTAATCAACTATACTCCAGTATAAAATAAGTAAATGAAAAATTTTTAATGAAAAAAATCAGACATCTCCAATATGATCTAGGAAGATACAGAATCGGCTACATTTCTCATTTTCTAAGATAGTTTCCTTCAAGATGCTCCAAATGGTGGTATCAGCAACTCACCCAGACTACAGTTCCAATGAGCAGTGTTTTATTCTCCCATAATCTCTCTTACATCTTATCACTCCTACCAATGAAAGACGTGTTCAAAGGCTCCCCAGCTGCATCTGAAACATTGACTCATCCTGAATAGTGAGGCTTTTTGTTCTGTGTCCACATATATGTGTTTTCCAGCTTAATTTACTGTGGCTTCATCCAAGCATAAAATCACATGAAAGAGTCCAGCAGAAGCAGGAAACTGGGCTGTGAGGCTGATAAAAATTGTCTTGGGATGACTGAACAGTAAAACATACATGTCACTGGGTCCATCAAAGTCCGATCCTGGGCCTACCAGGCAATGAAATGCGTGTGCCACTCTGATCAGCCTGAGCTCCTGAGAATGGGTTTGCTGGAAGGCTTTGCAGATCTAGATGGGGAGAGGAAAGGGAATGAGTAGGAGTTTGGGGGAGAGGGGGTTAGCAAACTATTTTTAATCCTGAAAGAAAGAAAGTGAAAGTGGCTCCATTGTGTCTGACTCTTTGTGACCCCATGGACTATACAGTCCAGGGAATTCTCCAGGCCAGAATACTGGAGTTCCCTTCTCCAGTGAGTCTTCCTGATCTGGAATAGAACCAGGGTCTCCTGCATTGCAGATGGATTCTTTACCAGCTGAGCTACCACAGAAGCCCCCTTCTCTCACTGAGAAAGGTCCACTGAGCTATGTCCGTTTGGAGCAGATATCTTTGGAATGGGCTCCTAGAACTCTACCATCATCACCATCCTTCTCCATAACTCTCTCTGACTTTCCTTGGTTTAATATTCAAAACTATCTGGTTTGATATTATTTGTTCAAGGGCTGTTCTAAGGGTGCAGGAAAATTCCCTGTCTGGTCCATCCCTCTATCCCCAACACCTAGACTGAGATATGAGATTTGGGTCCATGGTAGAGTAGGTGCCCAATAAATGTGCTTCAGGTGATTGAATAAATGAATGAGTGACGTATTCCATGGAAAGACAGTTGGGCTTGGAGTCATATTTAAGTCAGGTCTTGATCATGACGTTAATCCCTGAGACTTTGGGGGAAGGAAATTCATATATCTGGGATAATTTCATTACCCAGAAAATGAATGAAATAGATCATAGTTGAATATCAAAGTGTGCTTCATTTTACAGTAGTTTACCTTCCTTAATCAACTGGAATCTCATGGAGAATTTGCATGTTTAGGACAGATTCAAAAGGGGCTGCTCTACTTGAAGCCTGGGGTGAAATGTTGACTCCTAGCCACTCTGTAAACTCTAGTTTCTCAGAACAGTTTTCAAAACACCAGAAAAGACGTGATATATGAAATAATGGGGCATTCTACTTGCTTAATGATTTGACAATACTCAAAGTGATACTGAAGAAGGCAAGGGCAACCCACTCCAGTATTCTTGCCAGAATAATCCCATGGAGAGAGTTTCCTAGAGGGCTACAGTCCATGGAGAGTCATACATGACTTAGCGACTAAACAACAGCAAAGTGATGCCAATGAATAGGGTGGAAATGGGATGCATAGAGCAGGAGCAAGTGAGAGATGCAGTCAGGATTTCAGATGGTCCAGGGTCCATCTGAGTCAAAATCCCATGTGCTTTTCATCCATCAGTTCACCCACTCTGCCTTACACCTATCTATCCATCTGTCCTTTCACCCATTCATCTCATCCAATCATCTGTCTATTCTCCCATCTATCCATTCATCTCTCCATTTACCCATGTATATAACAATTAACTTATTGAGCAGCTATATATGAACACGTAAGCACTGAGTGGCACTGGATAAGCATGACAAAGTTCCTGCCTTCACCAAACTTCAGTTCTCGTGATCAAGTCAAATAAGAGATAATAGGTACATAGAGAGAATACATAGATATGATAGGTAAGACTTATGAATGACAGATACAGAGAAATAAACAAGACTGGCCTACTGATCAATAGACAGATAAAATATCAGCTATTTTGGGGGGTTATGAAGAAAACAAATCAGGGTACGAGGACTAAGGCATAACACATGCTCTGTTACAAGAAGAGGTCAGGATGGCCTCTAGAAGGATGTGACTTTTGAGCAGAAATCTAAGGAATCAAGATTTTATATCCTGGGGCTTCCCTGGTGGTCCGGTAGTTGAGAATTCGCCTGCCCATGCCAGGGTCATGAGTTCAACGCCTGGTTTGGGACCATCCCACATGCCTTGGAACAACAAAGCCCAGGTTCCACAACCACCAAGCTGGCACTTTAGAGCCCATTTGCTGTAACTACTGAAGCGTGTGCGCCTAGAACCCACGCTCTGCAACAAGAGAAGCCACAGCAACGAGAAGTCCAAGCACTGCGACAAAAGTCCAGCACAGTCAAAAGTTAATTAACTAATTAAAAAGTTTTACAAAGAGTATATCCTGTGACTTTCTGCAGCAAAACTCTTCCAGGCAGAAAAGGGCCAGGAGACAGCGGGGGTGGGGGTGGGGGTGCTCATGACACCTGCCTGCCCCTTCAGAGAATAAAGCTGGACATCATCAATGATGCTGAGAGTTCATCTGCGAAAAACAGTTTAAGAACTCTTATCTGGCAAGGTTATAGAGAGGATTAAATGAGATAATCACTGTTTATGTGCGTGTAATGTATAAGAGGTACTCAAAGCACATTGCTGAACAAGGGGAGATGCGTTTGATTTGGGATTTTCTAAATTCCTTAATCTGGAGAAGGCAATGGCACCCACTGCAGTACTCTTGCCTGGAAAATCCCATGGACGGAGGAGCCTGGTGGGCTGCAGTCCATGGGGTCGCGGAGAGTCAGACACGACTGAGCGACTTCACTTTCACTTTTCACTTTCATGCATTGGAGAAGGAAATGGCAACCCACTCCAGTGTTCTTGCCTGGAGAATCCCAGGGACAGCGGAGCCTGATGGGCTGCCATCTATGGGGTCGCAGAGTCAGACATGACTAAAGTGACTTAGCGGCAAATTCCTCAATCAGCAAATAGTTCCTGAGCATCCATCAGGTGGAGGCTCCCTACTCAGCCGTCCATGTCGTCATCTCATGTAACCACCCCAACTACTCTAAGAGATAAACCTGGGACTTTTCTGATGATCTGCTGGTTAAGAATCCGTCTTCCAGTGCAGGGAACGTCTGTCCCATCCCTGGTCAGGGAACTAAGATCCCACATGCTGTGGAGCAACTAAGCCCTTGCAGCACAACTACTGAGCCCAAGCACCTCAACTAAACAGGTTGTGTACCATGTTCTGCAACAAGAGAAGCCACAGCAATGAGAAACCCAAGTACTGCAACAAACATCTGGCATGAAGATCCCACACACCAAAACTAAGACCCAACACAGCCAAGAATAAAAATAAGCAATAAACACTGCAATAGTGAAGCCCACTTTGCAGGTGAGGAAACTGAGGCAGGATAAAGTCAAGTCCTCAGCAGTCTAACACCAGAGTGTTAGTTGCTCAGTCATGTCTGACTCTTTACAACCCCATGAATTGTAGCCTGCCAGGATCCGCTGTCCATGGGATTCTCCAGGCAAGTATACTCGAGCAAGTAGCCATTCCTTTCTCCAGTGGATCTACCCAACCCAAGGATTGAACCTGGGTCTTCCATCTTGCAAGCAGATTCTTTACCATCTAAGCCACTGTAAAGGTGTCTCTGGGCTTAACCACTAGACAATCCTGCTCCCCTTCCCCCATCACTTGGCCCAGAGCTTTTCGCATTGAAACCAATGGCCCCAAAGAATAAATTCTTCAAGAGGCACAAGCAGAGTGATGGAAGATCATGGGTCACTCTCTTTTCCAGAAGATTACCTCTGTCCTGGGGTTTCTCAGGTAGCTCTAGTGGTAAAGAATCTGCCTGCCAGTGCAGGAGATGTAAAAAAAGTGTGTTTGATCCCTGGGTCAAGAAGATCCCCTGGATGATGGCATGGCAACCCACTCCAGTATTCTTGCCTGGAGAATGCCCGTGGACAGAGGAGCCTGGCAGGCTACCGTTCATGGCGTTGCAAAGAGTTGGACAAAGAAGCAACTTAATGTGCACACACACCTCTGTCCTGATGCCTCAGTAATGGACGGCCCTTTCTTTTGGCTGCCTCCAGATGATCTCCTTTCAATAGATTATTTATGATTTTCAAGCACCAAAAGCTTTCACATGAGAGATGGAAAGTGGAGAAGGCCCAGAAAGATGTTTTGCATCTGGCAGAGATTCTGCCATCTCAGCCATCCCTGTAGGCATTCACACAACCCCCTCTCACGAGAGGCCCCAAGCTTTCGGATCTCAGCTTACATGCTGTTTCTGCTTCGGGTCAGACAGAACTAGCTTCCAGACCCAGCTCTAATACTTTGGCCACCTGATGCTAACAGCCAACTCTTTGGAAAAGACCCAGATGCTGGGAAAGATTGAAGGCAAGAGGAGAAGAGGGTGACAGAGGATGAGATGGTTGGATGGCATCACCAATTCAATGGAAATGAACTTGGGAAAACTCCAGGAGATGGTGAGGGACAGGGAGGCCTGGTGTGCTGCAGTCCATGGGGGTCACAAAGTCAGACATGACTTAGTGACTGAACAACAACAACTGGAGTAAGTAATTTTTCTTTTGTGGTCTTATGTTTTTCTATTCTGTAAAGTAGGAATAAAAGTAGATACCCTCTTCGGTGGTTACAAGCATTAAAGAGTTAATGCCTATAGAGCACTAAGCAGGCTGGTTGGTACCTAAATAGCATTGAATAACAACTGCTCGCAGTTGATATTACCACGAGCTCAGAGAGTCTGTCTAGCTTGTCCACTACTGAATTTCTAGCATCTGGCACCATGCGTCTTCCTATAGTAAGTGCCTAATTATTATGCATTGAGTGGTCAAATGGGTAAATGAAATTCACAAGAGAAGGAGTTGAAGAAGACAAGGAGAGATAACTCATTGCTAACACTCTGAGCAGGACAGCTTAGATACATCAGTTGCTATCATCCTTACAGCAGCCCCATGAGATAGATCTCATTGTTTTCCATTGGATGAAAGAGAGACGAAGTGACTTGCTCAATCACACAGCTAAAAAAACACAGCTTATTTTTTCAATAACCTCAGAAGGATGACCAAAGCTCTTGGTGGGAAGTCCATCCATGGCAAAGTGCTATTATGGGACCACTGAAGAACAGACTTAGAAGTCAGGCCAGCCAGTCTAGAGCAGGGATCCTCAACCCCCAGGACCCAGACCAGTACCACACAGCAGCTGGGCCACTCAGCAAGAGATGAATGATGGGTGAGCAAGTGAAGCTTCATCTGTACTTACTCCCCATAGCCACTCCCCATCGCTCGCATTACTGCATTATCACAGTGCAGTAGATATAGTGATGTATCTAAAAATAGTAGAAATAAAGAGCATAATAAATGCAATGCTCTTGAATCATCTTGAAACCATCCTCCTCCACCCCAATCTGTGGAAAAATTGTCTTCCAGGAAACTGGTCCCTTGTACCCAAAAGGTTGGGGACCTCTGGTCTAGAAGATGGAAATGGGAAGCCTCTGGGTTGAAATCTGGTCAATGGATGAGATTATATGATTTACTTGGGGCTTCCCAGGTGGTACTAGTGGTAAAGAACCCACCTACCAATGCAGGAAACAGGAGATGCGGGTTTGATCCCTGGGTTGAGAAGATCCCCTGGGAAAGGACATGGCAACCCACCCCAGTATTCTTGCCTGGAGAATTCCAAGGATGGTGGAGTCTGGCAGGCTATTGTCCATGGGATCACAAAGAATTGGGTATGACTGAAGCGACTTAGTACACACCTGGTTTTCTTAGTGTTTCAAACAATCTTATGATGACATTTTTAAATGTGAATATTTCTCATAAAATCTAGATTACTAGACTCTTTTGAAAAAACAGAAGCTGTCTGAACTCTGGGCCTGCATTCCTGCATGGAGACAATGAGCTGGAGCTGAGACAGGGCTGTTCACATTCTCCTATGTGCTGTAAACCCCCATTTCCACCAACTCGCACAAGAGACAACTCATGCAGTCAGCCTCCTTCACTGCTCTGTGTTTCCCTTTGTCCTCTGTTGGTATCTAAGTTGGCCACCATGATCCAGTGCAACACTTTTCAATCTACAGATGAGACATTGAAGCCCAGAGATACAAAGTGGCTTGTCTCAGGCCATACAAAGTCTTAATGGTAGACTTGGAAATCTTAATTCTCCTTCTCTGGTGTCCTTTCCATGACTACATCATGAACGTATGCGGAAAGAGCTCCTGGTTCAATATTCCATACCTGCAAGTGCCCACAAATTCTAATGATCACTACAGAATCTATTTCTAAGAGAGCTAGTTGGTATCTCCCCTTAAGGGCATAGGGTAAAGAAGAAAAAGAATCATGGCAAATACAGGAGGTAACAGCTGAGAAATAAGACCCACAAAATCAGTATTTGCTCATCACCACCCCTAGCTGCAGATGGTGATTGCAGCCTGAAATTAAAAGACGCTTACTCCTTGGAAGGAAAGTTACGACCAACCTAGATAGCATATTCAAAAGCAGAGACATTACTTTGTCAACAAAGGTCTATCTAGTCAAGGCTATGGTTTTTCCAGTAGTCATGTATGCATGCGAGAGTTGGACAGTAAAGAAAGCTGAGAGCTGAAGAATTGATGCTTTTGACCTGTGGTGTTGGAGAAGACTCTTGAGAGTCCATTGGACTGCAAGAAGATCCAACCAGTTCATCCTCAAGATCAGTCCTGGGTGTTCATTGGAAGGACTGATGTTGAAGCTGAAACTCCAATACTTTGGCCACCTCATGCAAAAAGTTGACTCATTGGAAAAGACCCTAAGGCTGGAAGGGATTGGCAACAGAGGATGAGATGGCTGGATGGCATCACCAACTCGATGGACGTGGGTTTGGGTAGACTCCGGGAGTTGGTGATGGACAGGGAGGCCTGGCGTGCTGTGATTCACGGAGTCGCAGAGTTGGACACGACTGAGCGACTGAACTGAACTGAACTGAACCCCTAGCTGGCTCCTAGTCATTCCAATTGCCAGTAGGATGTCTGACTTGGTGTTGGAGCATCGGCGACCCTCCTGCTGGTATAGAATTAGTCATTGTTAGCCAACGGTACTTTAATTTCTCTCTAAGAGCCTTTAAGTACAACTGCTTCTGTAAGATTCTATCCCCATTGGGATAGTTCTGTCTCTGTGATGACCGTGAATCAAGAGGCCAAAGACTTTGCCTTCATTGGCTCCATCCCATTGCTGGCACGCTGTGCTTATAGAGTCTTCAAAGTCCAGCCTCCTGGAGTTCAATGACACTTAGAATTCTAAAATCATGACTCTGGAAACTCACCATCCTAGCCACCTGGAAGGATGTTCCTTTAGAGCCCATCAGGTCTATTCTCCCAACCATCACAGCCATCCTGAGCCAGCAAATCCCAAACTATGACTGAACTTCATGGAAGGTTAGCCAACCTCATAAAGTAAGGGAGAGAGGGGTAATAGAAAAGAAGGGAGCTTTCTGAGCTGTGTAAAACACCCTCTGGTTTCTCGTGGGGTCTCAGGCATTGCCCTACTCAATACATTCTCTACCAGAGTTGTTCCAGGAGCATCACTGGCAAGAAGTTTCATGCACTGGCAATCCCTATAAGATAGGGGTGTATGCACACGTGTGCATATGTGTGTGTGTGTGTGTGTGTGTGTGTGTGTGACAGTTCCAAAGCACAGTATGATTTCTCATGCACAATCAATCCTTATACTGCTATCTAAATACCCTCATATCCAATAACGCTCCCATCTGTGAAAGGCCAATACGAGGGAAAGTGATTTGTTTATGCTTCTGAGAGTAAGTAGAAAACATTATATATTGTTGTCTTAGAGAAAAGGGAACAACAAATGGGATTTGTGAATTGAAAGTCAGTGATTACATTGGCGATGCCCATAGTACAATAAGTACAAACTCGATTACCTCTAGAGACTCATTTTCCTTGTGTTGTGTTTATGCTTAAACTGATATTGTGAGTGGGGAGAGGGAGCACTCCCTCCATGTTATTTATGTTCCAGGGCTATTTTCTCAGGATGCATCTGTGTCTGTGGATGAGGTCCAAATTCTCCAGCCTGGTCCTACTGTCTTCTCAGGCCCCATCCAAAGTCAATGATCCTTCCAGCACCTCCCAGAAATGCATACTATGTTCCTACCAGCCTCCTCACACATCCCTGGATACTCCTTTCTCACTCACATCTCTGGATTTCAGCACATGCTGTTTCATCTGCCTGGAATGACCCCATTTAATTGCCCATATTAAAAGGGGATGTATACTTGAGTCCAGTTCAAATGAACCATAACTCCATCCCCAAATTGCCAGGCAGAGTTAACTACTCTTCCTCTTTCTTCCTGGAGTCTTTTCAGTATCTCCTTCATAGCCCTTACCCCATCTTATTGGAACAAGCTGTGTGTCTCTCACCTGCTCTCAGCTATAAGCACCTCTAGGCTAGGAATGATTTTTGCATTTTTATATCCCCAGCATCAAGTATAAGGAGTGTAGGCACACACACACGTGTCCAACAAATGTCTGTTGAATTCATAAGTTAATAAATGACTTGATGAAATCTCAGACTTTATAGTAACTTACTATCCTATTGAGGAAAAGTTCTAATAAAGCTGTCAAAGTGGCTTATCTTTAAGTGATCCTTCTAAGAATCACATGCCTCCCTCGCTTTTATAAGGCAGGTGCAGACCCAGCCAAAGAAGCATATATGCATCCTCCAGGAAGGGGTGGAGTCCAACAGGGCTGAAATTTTATGAGGTGGTTGCAAAGGATGCCATCTGAATCAACCTAGATTCAGAGGAACTGGAGTTTAAGTACTCACAGGCTATGCAGAAACAGGACAGGACGGCAGTGGACATTACTGTCCATGTTACCAAATCTGTTTGGTGCCCTTAGTGGGGTTGTGTCTTCTAAGACTGAGCAGTGTTGCAGTTACTTCCTCCCAAATTATGCTGGGAACTTGAGCAGGTGACAAATAAGAAGAGAACAGTCAGAAAAAGAACAGAGGTGGTTAAAGAAACAATGCATTTGCCAGGGAGAAAAAAGGGTGGGGGAGAGGGGCTATTGGCATAATATCAAGCATATCAGTAAGGGATGTACTCAGCTCCAAGAAAGAGAAAACCCAACTCCCAGTAACTTAAACAAGTAAGGGCTTGAGTTGCCTTAATAAACAGGAAGCCCACTGAGCACTCAAGGGCTGGTGTAGCCACTCAATGGCATTGAAGACTAAGCCTTTGTGTCTCCTGTCATCCTTGACTATTGTCACTCGCGAAATCATGTCTGACTCTTTTGTGACCTCCATGGACTGTAGTCTGCCAGGCTCTGTCCCTGGGATTTCCCAGGCAAGAATACTGGAGTGGGTTGCCATTTCCTTCTCCAGGAAATCTTCCCAACCTAGGGATCAAACTCACATCTCCTGTGTCTCCTTCACTGGCAAGTGGGTTTTTTACCTCTGAGCCATCAGGGGAGCCTGTCATCCTTGGTACCAGGTTCCAATCTTATGCCCACAAGCTGGATGCCATGTCTCTTAGCATCACATCTTCATCACAGTCAGAAAGAAGGACTCAAAGAAAAGGATGCCTGATCAAGTCTATTTCCTTTCCTCAAGGAAGCAAATGCCTTTTCAGAAGCCCAGCTCAGTAGAATTCTGCTTAAGTACCATTGACCAGCACTATTCAATCCTAAGTGAAGGGTGACTAGAAAGATCAAGATGTTTGCTTACCTACCTCTTTGGCTCTGGAAGGCATGTGAGAAAGGATTTGAAATGGGAATGGGAATGAACCAACCTACAATGTGTGCCACACCAAATATCTCTAAGTTTGGGAGGCATGAGTCCCTCCATATTTGTTATTTTGCCCTCAATATTGGACTTATGGACAAGTCAAAATCTTTGGACGTGGGGGTAGAGTAAGTTCCTACTCTGCCAATCTCCATGCTAAGCACTCATGATGCAACAATGAGTAAAACAGAGAAGGTCCCTGTCCTTATGGACCCAAGGTTCCAGTGCAGGGACCACTAAAGGAGAGTCTGTACCAACATCTGTTTTATTTTTAAATAACGTTTTCCTGGGAAACAGCCACACATGGTAAAGAATCTGTCTTCAGTTCAGGAGACCCTGGTTCAAACCCTGGGTTGGGAAGATCCCCTGGAGAAGGGAATGGCAATCCACTCCAGTATTCTTGCCTGGAGAATCCCACGGACAAGAAGAGCCCGGCAGGCTACAGTCCACGGGGGTCACAAAGAGTCAGACATGACTAAGTGACTAACACTTTCACTTTCAGCCATGCACACTCATGTATATATCGTCTATGGCTGCTTTTCCACTACAAGAGCAGAGGTGAGTAATTGTGATGACTCTGTGTGATCCACAGTCAAATACACTTATTTGTCTCTTTATAAAAAAGTGTCCTTGCTCTTGGTCTAGTGGAGAATACAGATAGTAAGCAGTTAAACACATGAATGACGCAAATCACTTCCAAGTGTCATAACTCTATAAAGAAGATATAAATAAGGTAATGAGAAGTAATGAACATAGGAGCTATCTTAGGATGTTCAGGAGAGTGTCTCTTAGGGAGTGATATTTTGTCTATGACAGGAAGTATAAAAAGATGGATACCCTAGGAGAAGGATGTTCTATGCCAAAAGAAAATAGGAAAAAACAAAGATAAGTGTTGAGAAGGTTGTAGAGCAAGGGGAATTCTTGTGCACTGTTGGTGGTAATGTAAATTTGTACAGATACTATGGAAAGCTAAAACGCTATGGACTTCCTTAAAAAATCTGTAGGATTCAGAAACCCCACTTCTGGATATATATACAAAATAAATAAAATCAGTGTTTCAAAGAGATATCTGCACCCCCATGTTCAATGAGGCATTATTTACAAGATATGGAAATGACCGAATTGTCCATCAAAGGATGAATGGATAAATAACAATTATATATGTGTGTTAAATTCAGTCATAACAAATGAAGGATTCCTACATTTTCAACAACATGACTAAACCTGGAGGACATAATGCTCAGTGAAAGAAGCCCAGACATGGAAAGTCAATGCTGTGTGATCTGATGTATATGATAAAATCTAAAAAAGTTGAGCTCATAGAAGTGAGGACCCCCAGGTCTGGGGAGGTGGGGGAAATAAAGAGATGTTGATCAAAGAGTAAAAACTTTTCAGTTACAAAGTTCTTAAGTTCTGGGAATCTAGTGTAAAACATGATAAGTATCATTGATAATAATGTATACTTGAAATTTGCTGAGAAAGAAGATCTTAAGTGCTCTCATCACATATACAAATGACAACAAATTAGGTGGTAGATGTGTTAATTAGCTTGATTGTGATAATCATTTCAAAACATTCGCAGGTATCAAATCATCACATTATATACCTTAAATATATACAGTTGTTAGTTAATTACATGTCCTCAAACTGAAAAAAATAAAGAAAATATATTAAATTTTGAAAAATCTATCCAGACAGGAAAAAGTTCTGTTGTTTCAGGACCCGTATGGAGTTAGAGCAGCCAGCTGCATTGAGGCCAAGAGGGCATGATGTGGGGTCTGAGATGCAGGCACATTCTCAACCGTGCATGGTTTGGAGGGCAAGAGAAGCAGTTGGGTTTTATTATTATTGCAATAGGAAATCCTTGAAGTCAAGAACTGAACTGACCACTCACTGCGTAGAACAGATTTTCTTGGGCAAAAGTACACATAATGCAAGTAAGAAGCGATAAAGATTGTCTCTAGATCTGCCAAAACTCTTACCTCTTTGGAGGGGGAGGGAGGTGATACTGGTCAGAAAAATACAGTAGAACAATGTTTCCAGACTCTAACAGTTAGGTGTGACCAGGTGGCTGAGTGTTAACCAAGGAAATGTGAGCATAAATAACCTAGCCCCAGCCAGACCTGACTCACAGAACCCACCCATGCATTATCCTCCCAGCAGATGTGAGCCTTGGAAGCCACATTCCCAACAGGGTGAGGTCACAGCTCATACAAGATCAGAACGCTGAATAGTCACCTGAAGGAGAGTTGTCTACCACCAGGAACACCAATTTCCGTGGATGAGAAATAAATATTGATAATATCTGAGCCATTCTACATGTTCTGGGTTTGTTTCTCTTTAGATTTTAGCTATTAAATTTTTGATTTTATATTGAAGCATAGCTGATTAACAATGTTATGTTAGTTTCCGCGAAAATAAACGAAAGTGTTAATTGTTCAGTTGTGTCCGGCTCTTTGCAACCCCATGGATTGTAGCCCTCCAGGCTCTTCTGTCCATGGAATTCCCCAGGCAAGAATACTGGAGTGGGTTGCCATTCCCTTCTCCAGGGGATCTCAAGTGTACAGCAAAGTGATTCATTTATACATATACATACATCTATTTTAGAACATGACCTTGACTGTAGAAACTGATGGCTTAGACTAAGGTGATGGTTGCAGAAACTCAGTTGCTCTCCAGCTATGGATATGGTGGGCTGGTTTAGAGTCCGGGGTGATGGTGAACATTTCTCTTATTCTTTACATCCTTAGAAGCTAAGCACTGTTCAGCACATCATAGGCTCTTTCTGAGCTCAGCTAATCCTCCTGAACACCTGACCATCCCCAGGGCTTCTGATTCTGTGCTCCCCAGAATTGCCCTGCTCCCCAGGGACTGGCTGCTTGATTCCAGTTGCCTGGGCAGCTCCATCTCACGCATAACGATGTGCTGCATGCACTCCATGCTTTATTTCTTGGGTCTTGGGTTTTCAATCCTTTCATAAAAAAAGCATGCTGGATGAAAGGTTTTACATACCAAACAGGCCAGAGATTTAGAGTGACCAAGTTAGTGTTCAAAAATGTTCTTTTTCTATTCTTTTTATTTTTATTACAATTGCTCCACAAGAAATCCCTGTCGCTTGATATTAACAAATGTAGCCACCGAAGCAGATGCACATACTGAAAAACACTAGGAGAATTAATTACCTACAGTTAGATCCATTTCATCCTTTTTTCTTCCAAGGCAATGCTGCAAAGATGAGAGATGTTATTCAGTCACTCACTGAACTTCTAGCCTTCTGTGTTTTCACCATCACCCACCAGGCAATGGAGATGACAAGAAAGCTTCATAGGGGAGACCCCTGGGCATATCCTTCCAGCCAGATTGGTCCTGGAGTGACAGTCAGCTTCTGCTTTAACTAGAATCTAAATCTGAAGGAAATCCCAGAGGCATGAGCTCTAATAGTAAAAATAACAGCAACTCACATGTGGGTAAAGGTTTTCCCACAAAAGGACTTACATATCTATTCGTGCCAATGGCTTCTACAAGAAAGTGAACAAGTCAGCATCTACAATTGCTGGCAGGTTTTAGTAACCACACTTACCCATGTCTCCTGGTAGGACAGATCTGATCTGGGGACAGCAAGAAATGGGACAGGTACTTTGGTCACAATACCATTATCTATTACTTTGCATGCTTCTTTATGTGCCAAGAACTATTTTTTTAACATTACACATACATTAACTCATTGCACATAAATTGACTCATTAACTCATTACACATACATTAACTCATAACTATTTTTTAACATTACACATACATTAACTCTTTAACTCAATAGGATGTTATTGGACCCATAACATCCTAGTGGTCTCCCTATCTTTATATAGAGGAAGAGATTGAAGAATGAAGAGGCAGAGTGAAACTTAGCCAAGGAGACTGACTAATCTAGTAAGTGGTAGAGCTGAGATGTGGACTGAAGAAGTCTAAACTCTGAGCCTCTGGTCTTAAACATTGTTCTATTTTAGAAAAAAAAAAAAATATTGGATTTGGAGTTAGCCCCAAGTCTGCCATGAGTAAGTTGTTTTAACCTGGGAAAATGGTTCTGCATCTCTTAAAAATAGCATCCTGCTTTTACCCATGTGGTAGATCGTTAAAGTAATCTGTGAATATGTCCATGCCTCCTTGTATCTGGAGCTCTGAGCTTTTCCCTCCCACATTGACCCTGAGCTCGGTCCTGTGACTTTCTTTGGTCAGTAGGACCATAGGAAAGGTGATGCAGGCATAAACTTGAAAAGTGCTTGTGCAATGGGAATTTTCCTCCCTCTTTGCTCTTGGAAGTGCTGCAATGATTACATGAATGAGTCTAGACTAGCTTGCTAGGTGATGAGGCACACATTTATTACCCCAGCCCATGTGGAAACAACTCCTAGACATGTGAATGACATAATGCTAGTTCATTGAGTCCCAGGTGAGCCACCAACTGACCCAGAGATCAACCACACCGGTCCAGACCAGAAGACCCACCAAGACAATCTATAAAATTGTAAGAAAAAATAAATGCTTGTCATTTAAAGTTACTATGTTTTGAGGTGGTTTGTTACACAGCAGGAACTGTCTGATTCAATCAATTAGGATTAGTTTTTGCTGTGACTGACAGATAATCCCAAATAGTAGAGATTTTTTAAAAATAGAAGTGTTGCTCTAGTAAAGTCAAGATCGGGTAAGAAGGCATCAAGACTCACTCCCCTTTGCTCTTTGGCTTGCTCATTCCCAGCACACAGCATTCATGTCTTGGTCTAGTTTGACTGCTTCCACTCAAGCTGTCACTTCTGTGTTCCAATGATCCAGGAGGAGGTAAAGAAGAGCACACCTCCTCCTCTCAAAGATGCTTCTCTTAAAAATAATATTACTTTAGGAATTATAATTCTTTGGCTTGCTTGCTATTGGCCAAGGCTTTGTCATAAGACCACACATAATGTGGAAGAGGCTGGTAGTCTTCATTACTCTAGGAAGCCGTGGATACAGAAAAAAATGGAGGCTCCATTAGTAAGGGTTAAAACAAGGGCTGTGAAAGGTTACCTACATGTCGTCTACATCCCTGACCCTACCAATGGATGGAAGGAACTATTTTCCTCCAGTAAATGAATATGAACTCAGCACAGTATCAGGGAAGATGTGAGGTGCAATAGTTGCAAATCGGAGATCACATGAATGCAGGATCCACAAAGGGAAAGTCCTGTAGGTCAAGGTCTTGACAAGAAGGACAAATAGATACGATTAGGGTAAAATCGCTCAGGCAGGCAGAGATAAGTGCTAGTGTGGGCATCTGGTAAGACAAGTCTCAGGCCCTTACCTCTAGCCAAGGGCACCCACACCTTCAGCCACAGTACACTATTCACCAATTCTAGAATTCCCAGGCACAGAAGAGATAACAATCCCACGTGCCTGGAATGTGTCTTGTTTCATAAATATATTTCTAAAGTTTAGTTACTTTTGCTCCAAAACAATACTATTGTTGCAGAAACCAGTAATCGAGAAACCAAGCACCACACTCAGAGAGTTGGAGAACTCAGGTTTATTACACCAGTAGACACAGAGGAGTTAAGCTCTGAGCCCTCTAAGCTCTGAGCCCTGTAGTGGGCAACACTAGCTGTTAATAAGCTAGTTTAAACTAACGGGTTTCACGAGTGCAGGAACAGTAGTTAAGATGGGGAAAGGGATGCCTGACCTGGACAGGCTTGATTAAGCAGGTTTGCAGGGGGCTCGGCGATTGCAAAGAGCAGGACAAGGGTGAGTGAGATAAGCTCCAGTTCCTAGTATTGCAAGTCCCCACTTTCTGAGACTACACGACCTACGTGATCTAGACTTTGCAAGGGGCAAGCTGAGTTACAGAGGCAGAAGGAGAAGGAGGCTATGTAAAATTTTAACTTTTCCTCTTCACTATGATTGAAAATACATCTATTTTAGCTCTTTAAACTTAAAATAGGTAATTGCGCAATTTTTAAGTCAGTATTTTAAAGCAAGTACTTCTCACCAAAACTTATAAGTAGCATTTCTGTCAAAACTTTGGCCTAACCAGAGTGACCACCATGGCAATAATTCATTGTGATAAGTCATTCTTAAATTTTATTTATTTTTGGCTGCACTGGGTCTTCCTTGCCGCAAGCCTTTCTCTCGTTGGAACGAGCAGGGGCTACCCCATAGCTGTGCTGTGTGGGTTTCTCATTGTGGTGGTTTCTCCCGTTGTGGAGCATGGGCTTCAGCACCTTCAGCTTGCAGGCTCTAGAGCTCGGGCTCAGTCGCTGTGGCCCGTGGGCGCGGCTGCTCCAAGGCATGTGGGATCTTCCTGGACCAGGGATTGAACCACATCCTCTGCATTGGCAGGTGCGTTCTTATCCACTGGACCGCCAGGGAAGTCCGATAATTCATTCTGATTTGTGGTTTCTGGGCTGTGATGAGAATTGATGGAGTCATCCTCTGAGAAAGGAAACCAGGATACGGAGATGCTTTCCCAACCTCAGTCTACACGCACTGTTTCCATGAGCACAGTGATATGACTTGTGCTTCAGGGGAGGATCTAACCCACTTCAGGGGGCATCCCTACTCTTATCCCCCTCAGATTCCCCTTAGAACCCAGCCCGGATTGGGAATCAAGGGAGTTAGAGAGAACGCTCAATGAACAATACCTCAGGAGTAGTTCAGTGTGGCCAACATACCACAACAGAGCACGTGAGCTCTTCTGACTTCTGAGAGAGTCCTGTCCACAAGCCCTCAAAGGCAGCAGTGCTCAGTCCGTGCACTGCGCTGCTACAGCCAGGACCACATGGCCCGGGGCTCTTCTTAACAACCCAGTGCCCACTCTGAACAGAGATGCCAAGACTTTTAAGCCATGAGCATCAGTCTTATGTCAGTCCCTTCAAGGAAAGGCAATCCAGTTCAGTGGTCCTGAGACAGAAAAAAAATACAGAGACCACTGTGAAAATGTTCCCATTAGTCCTTGCTAATTTTTTAAAGTCAAGACAATGCAGGTAATTTTAATAAATTTGGATTTATTAAAAACTTAAAGTAATGACTTTTACTCTGAGATGATGCCCTTCTTCCATGTTTTCAATGTGAAAATGTCCTTTCCATGGGGACTAATGATAACAAATTGTATTTATTGTGTCTTTTTTGTGACCTACTCAGCAAAATTAAAAATTAGTAATGCCATATGAGTAATTTTATTTTTTGTTTAAGATTAATGACAATGGATATTGTTGCTAACTAGACACTGTCCCAAGCACTAGACATGTAATAACTAATTTAATCATCAGAACAGCTTTATTAAATGAATGTTATTTTTATTACTACCTTCAATGAGCAAGCCAAGATCCAGAGATGGTAAGTGACTTAGTCAAGATCACAGAGATCTGGGTTTCAGACTTGGCATTATGTGCCAAGACTGAACAAGCTTGTTAGAGTTTATATACTCATTCTCTCATACATTCATTCTATTAGTGTTTATTAAACCTACAATGTGCCTGATACTGTGCTAACCATTGATGATGGCACAGCAGAGAAGACAGACAAAAATTCTGCCTTCCTGTAACTTAGAGTTTACCAAGAAAGGCATAAACAGTCCCTTTGGCTTAGAATATGGATCAAAGACAACATCAGGCCATGGTGATATTGGATGATCAGTAAGTTAAAACGTCATTCTTTCAAAGGCTTGCTTTAAAAATACATTTTTTTTCCCCTCCCTGAAAGTCCCTCTTTTCATCCTTATTGGAATCAGCTCTCCATAAGTCTGCAATTTGTGATAGAGGGGTTCAAATAAAAATAGGTCAGACCAGGAAAGAGACCAGGATAGGCTCTAAGACTTCTTTTCACCTAGGAAAAAGTTATCCTTAAAGACTACACATGAGGAAGGTGGAGAAGAACATATTTCCCCCCCTACTTTCTGCTTCATATCAATCAGAGGGCCTGCCAGTTGGATTGAGTCCCATCTCAGGTCATTGAGTAGACTGCACACTTGGGAACTGGATCAAAAACAGAATTCCCAAACTTTACTATGTATCAGAATCACCTAAGCAGGTGGCTGGAAAATTACAGATTCTCCCCAACAGTACAGGTGGCTTCCCTTTTCTCCACATCCTCCAGCATTCATTGTTTGTAAATTTTTTGATGATGACCAAGAGACATTACTTTGCCAACAAAGGTTCATCTAGTCAAGGCTTTGGTTTTTCCTGTGGTCATGTATGGATGTGAGAGTTGGACTGTGAAGAACGCTGAGCATCGAAGAATTGATGCTTTTGAACTGTGGTGTTGGAGAAGACTCTTGAGAGTCCCTTGGACTGCAAGGAGATCCAACCAGTCCATTCTGAAGGAGATCAGCCCTGGGATTTCTTTGGAAGGAATGATGCTAAAGCTGAAACTCCAGTACTTTGGCCACCTCATGTGAAGAGTTGACTCATTGGAAAAGACTCTGATGCTGGGAGGGATTGGGGGCAAGAGGAGAAGGGGACGACAGAGGATGAGATGGCTGGATGGCATCACTGACTCGATGGACGTGAGTCTGGGTGAACTCCAGGAGTTGGTGATGGACAGGGAGGCCTGGCGTGCTGTGATTCATGGGGTCGCAAAGAGTCAGACACGACTGAGCGACTGATCTGATCTGATCTGATCTGATTCTGACTGGTGTGAGGTGATATGCAAATTGATACAACCACTGTAGAGAACAGTATGGAGATATCTTAAAAAGATAGAAATTAAACTGCCATATAACCCAGAAATCCCACTACTAGACATATATTCTGAGAAAAACCATAGTTCAAAAAGATGCATGTACCTCATGGTTCATTGCAGCACTATTTGCAATAGCTAGGACATGGAAGCAACCTAGATGCCCAACAACAGACTAATGGATCAAGAAGTTGTGGTATGTATATACAATGGAATATTACTCAGCCATAAAAAAGAACAAACTTCAGTCAGTTCTAGGGAGGTGGATGAAGCTAGAGCCTGTTATATGGAGTGAAGTAAGTCAGAAAGAGAAAAACAAATATCACATATTAACACATACATACATGTAATGTAGAAAAATGGTACCGATGAACCTATTAGCAGGGCAGGAATAAAGATGCCAACATAGAGAACAGACTTGTGGGCATGGCATGGGAAGGAGGGTAGCACTGAAACATACACTTTACCATATATAAGATAGATAACTAGTGGGAAGTTGCTGTATCATACAGGGACCTCAACCTGGTGCTCTGTGAGGGGTAGGATGGGGAGGAGGGGTGGGAGGGATGTTCAAGAGGGAGGGGTTCAATCACATTATTCTATGGCAGAAAACAACACAACATTGTAAAGCGATTGCCCTCCCCTTATAAAGTAACTGAGCAACTAAACAACGAAGCTCAAAGCAACGCCTTGTTTGTTGATGACGTTGCTATTTGTGTACTGACCTCTCAGGAACCTAATAAGGAGCCAATGGGATTGTAAAGGCAAGAGCAGACACCCTGCACCCTAATTGAATTCTATCAACACCCCTATTATTTCTATCAGTCCTGTCTAGCCTGGCTTGTCAGGTGGCCAGTACTTGGATTCGGGGAAATATAAGTCTGTTCCTCAGGGAATTAGCAAGGATGTCATCATCCCTAGGAGGTAGCAGACTAGACCTGGCAATCCTGGATCTCTGCCAAGATACCTATCATGCTATCATCTGGTGGAGTTCAACAAAAGTGAAAGTGAAGTCGCCCAGTCGTGTCCGACTCTTTGCAACCCCGTGGACTGTGGCCCACTAGGCTCCTCCATCTATGGGATTCTCCAGACAAGAATACTGGAGTGGGTTGCCATTTCCTTCTCCAGGGGATCTCCCTGACCCAGGGATCGAACCCAGGTCTCCCGCATTGCAGGCAGAAGCTTTAACCTCTGAGCCACCAGGGAAGCAAAGGGAGTTCAGCAAAAGGAGGGTTAAATTTCATCTCACAGCTGTGTCCTAGACAAAGTCCCTTGAAGACAGAGCCCAGATCCCAGTTGGGAGACCTTGTTCAGAGCCTATAGTGTGATCATTCATTAGTGAGTGAGTTAAAGTCACTCAGTCATATCCGACTCTTTGCAACCCCATCAACTATACAGTCCATGGAATTCTCCAGACCAGAATACTGGAGTGGGTAGTCTTTCCCTTCTCCAGAGGATCTTCCCAACCCAGGGATTGAACCCAGGTCTTCCACATTGCAGGTGATTATTTGCCATCTGAGCCACCAAGGAAGCCCAAGAACACTAGAGGAGGTAGTCTATCCCTTCTCCATTGGATCTTCCTGACCCAGGAATTGAACCGGGGTCTCCTACACTGCAGGTGAAATCTTTACCAACTGAGCTATCAGGGAAGCCTGTGATCATCCATATCCCTTTCTAATCCAGCCAGGTCAAGTTCACTTTAATCCAGCCAGGATTATGAATTAGAGCTAGGGATTTGGGGGGTACCACATGGAAATCTCTACCATGTACTTTCTTTCTGATTTTTTTTTTTTTTTTGCTTTTATTCACATGTGAGGAGGTAACACACTACTAAGCCTTATTCAGGATGGTGGGGATGGGTCATCGAGAAGGTATATTCAAGCACACAGGTTGGAAGTGTTTATCAACAAATGGATAAATAGGAATAGGGATATTATTGTAGACAGAATATCTTTTTTTTAAATTGGATTGACCCCAGGGTCCACATTTGTAAAGAAGAACAAATACTGCCCACCACAAAGTGCTTAACTCAGTACTTGGCTCATGAGAAGCAACAGATGGCACCCTCATATTGTGGTTGCGATTGCTGTTAAAATTTCAGCAGAGTTATCACAAACCCAAGGGATGAAACAAAACTAAAATGGTAAGTTCTTGTATCATTCTGACTCTAGAAGGCAGGTTTGCCCAGGAACCTGGAAAAGAACGCAGTTAGCAGGGGAGATGCAGCGCTGGTAGGCAGACAGAAAACTATGGCTTGGACTTTGAAAAAAAAAAAAGTACTCTAATGAATGGAGGTGTTTTAAAAAAAAAAAAAAAGTTTTATCTTTTAGTTAGAAAAGAAACAGTAGGAAAGAGAAATAAAAGGGAAAGCAGATGAGGCGAATCCTAAGAGGCTCCAGGAAGCAGCTTTAGCCCTGCATGTGGGAGAGGAAGGATGGGGCCAATTTGAGAGACAGCTTTTTGTTTTGAAATTCTAGCAGGATCCACATGAAAGAAGCAGGAGAATGTCAGAGGGATAGTGAACCGGAACGTCAGAGGCAGTAGAGAAGGTCTTCCTTACACAGGAAAAGAGTCAGCCACAAGGACTGTGCCTGCTCACATCTACATAAGGAAGATTTTCCAAGGCTTGAGAAATTCAGCCATTAAAAGCAATGAAATTGAGTCAGTTCTAATGAAGTGGATGATCCAAGAGCCTA
The DNA here is from genome assembly GCF_032452875.1 of Bos javanicus. Lineage (NCBI taxonomy): Eukaryota > Metazoa > Chordata > Mammalia > Artiodactyla > Bovidae > Bos > Bos javanicus. The sequence goes on from NC_083892.1 coordinate 24,371,637, forward strand.
TTATACAGAGTGAAGTAAGTCAGAAAGAGAAAAACAAATATCATATATTAATGCATTTATATGGAATCTAGGTAAATGGTACTGCTGAAACTATGTGCAGGGCAGGAATAGAGACACAGAGAGAACGAACTTGTGGACCCAGTGAGCGAAGGAGAGGATGGAATGAATGAGAGAATGCCATTGAAATATATATATATAACCATATGTGATATAGACATCTAATGGGAAGCTGCTGTATAACATAGGGAGCTCAACCCAGTGCTCTGTGACAACCTAGAGGGGTGAGTTGGGGTTGGGGTGGGAGGGAGGTTCAAGAGGGAGGGGATATATGTATACTTATAGCTGATTCACATTGTTGTATGGCAAAAATCAGCACAATGTTGTGAAGCAATTATCGTCCAATTAAAAATTTTTAAAAAGAGAGAGACGAAGTTGTAAAGTGAAGGAAGTCATAGAGAAAATTGAAAGTGAAAGTGTTAGTTACTCTTTGGAACCCCATGAACTGTGGCCCTCTGTCCCTGGAGTATGAATACTGGAGAGCATAGCCATTCTCTTCTCCAGGGGATCTTCCCAACTCAGGGATAGAACCCAGGTCTCCTGTATTGCAGGTGGTTTCTTTACCATCTAAGCCATCAGGGAAATTGGTCCTTGAGATCCAAGGAGGTACCTAACTGAGAAGTGTCACTCAACCATAGCCCAGTTTCTGAAGTCAGAGGACCTGGTGGCCAGGACCTTGGACAGAGCTCGTATACAGTGCTTGGCACTGGGACACCATGAGTTCAAGAGACCAAGGAAAAGATTATTTAAATATAAAAAAAATGTGCAATATGAGAAATAAGGGTCAAAAGAAAGCTGTGAAGTTGGAAGCATTCCCATTGCACATTTCCAAACGTGGCTAGAATCATAGCTAAGCATAGCTAATATTTACTGAGTACTACTAGGTACCCGACACTCTTGTAAACCCTTACATGGATTATCCAACTTCATCTTTAGGAGGATGCACTTTACACATTTCAGTAGAAGAAGCAGACAGGTGGTGAAATTTTTCTCTGGGATTTGAGAGGTGTGATGCCACAATTAATCTTTTTATTGGAGATGTTTCTGAGGGAGATGTTTTATTGGAGATGTTTCTTAAGTTCACAAGACTCCTGTGACAACTCTGGACAATTGACCCAAATATACTGAAACCAAAGTATCTTCTTCATTTCATTTATACTTTTTTAAACTCTTCTTGCTATGCTCTAATAAAATTGAGATTTAAAAAAATAACTTATGGCTGGTTATAACAATCAGGTGGGAATTGTAAGAAGTGCTTAAAGTCTGTATGGAAATATCTTTTTTTTTCCTTCCTGAGAAGGGTTCTGCTGTACAATGACATGCTTTTCTCCTACAGCCCTAATAGTTCCAGAACTTTGGAAAGTTGGGATATCTGGGAGACATGGGTTTTGAAGTATCTAACTTTAACAGAATAAAGAATAATAACCATTCAAAGGGAAAATAGTTAGATTCCAGCTGCCAAATAAGGCAATCAGAATCTTTTTAGGTATTAAGGTGAGACATCTTTGGCTGTCACAAAGCAAAATAAGAAGGTTATGGGGTAGGGGAAATGACTTTGTATATTAGTTGCATCTTTGATGCATCTCTGAAAATAGAGGACTATTTTGGTAATGTACAGTGTTATCTTTAATAAAGAAATATTGAATGCATTTTATACTGCTAATACGCTATTATAATTGGGTCATTCCATTATTTCAAGAACATTGTATAACCCTCTCTGGAGAACTTGCACAGATACATAGCTGGGCATAATTTGTACAAACAGCCTGAATCATTAATATTACCTTGAAATGCAGAAGAGAATCACCTGGAAAACTTTTCCCAAGTTAAAAAGAAATTAAAACCCAAATAAATTCTAGAACTCCTTGTGCTCAGTCTTGACCTGAGGTCACATTTAGATAACAGAAGTTGTTATTTGTTATGTGCTTACATTACACAAAGTAGCCCCTTCTAAGATCATCCACATTTTATCTCATTTAATTCATAAAACAGCCCTATGAAATAAGCACCATTATTAGGCCTGGCCCAAGCCACCTGTCATCTCTTGCCCAAATTACAGTAACAGTCTTCTAACTGGTCTCTCTGGTTTCACTCATGCCCAGCTAAATCTTCTTAACAATGCATCACTCAGATGGATCCATTTAAAATGCAAGTCATAGCATATCCCCCTTTCCCCCATCCACAGAACCCTCCAGTGACTCCTGACTGCTCAGCATAAAAACCAAATTCCTTATTTTGGCCTACAAAACCCTGTAATCAAGTTCCCCAGGACTTGTCCAGCCTCCCCTCTTATTGCCCTGCTTGCTCACCCCACCCCAGCTGCACCAGCCTCTTCATTGTTTCTTCAGTATGCTCCCATCTAGGGCTTTCTCGCTTCCTGGATGGCACCCCGTCCAGATACCCACATGACTAACTCACTCCCCTCTTTCAATTCATCAACTTAAATGTCAACCTCAGAATGAGGCCTGTTCAAACAACTCTATTTTTAATATCTAGTTAAATATTCTGATATCTAAAATTGCATCCCACCCACCAGTCTTCATCATTTCCTTTACCCTACTTTATTTTAGCATGGCACTTACTTTACTAACATTATATTTATAGCTCATTATCTCTCTCCCCATACAAATATGTAATTTCCAAGAGAATAGAGATTTCGTTTTGCCTTATTTGGCAATGTATCCTAAGCACCTAAAACATAAAGATACTCAATCATTTGTATATTATTTGATTCCACTTAAATGAGATACCTAGAATAGATAAATTCATTGAGTCAGAAAGTACATTGGTAGATGCCAGGGTCCAGGGATGGGGGTGGGGAGGGGGGATGGGAGTTAATGTTTAATGGGAGGCAGAGTTTCAGTTTAGGAAGGTGAAAAATTTGAGAGATGGATGACGGTGAGACTTGCAGAACAATGTGAATGTACTTAGGACCACTGAACTGGACAGTTAAATATGGTTAAAATAGTATGTTTCATGTTATGTGACTTTTACTGCAATCAAAAAACATTAAAAAATCATTTATAGAAAGTATGAGCTAATTCCAGTTTTTAAATGAGGACAAACTATGGGACTAGAGCATGGAATGACTTAGGAACTAACCCAGAATCAAAACCCAGGCTGACCCATGGCAAATGCACACTTATCCCCTCAAAGGGAGACGATCCATTACCCAAACTGTGAGTTAAGGATGCTTTCTAAAACAAAAGTCTCCTTCATTCAATAACTTATCACCATGGACTGCTATATTTTTCTTCCTCTTGCACAGGTAGGGGTCTTGTAGATAGAAAGATACATACATGCATACATACATATATAATGGATATAGACACTGATAGAGAAATGCTTGGCGTTTTGATAATTATTCTGACTTATACAAAAGGACCCAGACCACCTCGTGAGAAAGCTGGAGGCTGAGAAGGAATGAGAAGTAATTACTATCAGATACATAGTGGGGCAGGAAGGAGTCTATGAATACCAATGAATTTTAAGACCTTATTCCTTTTAAACTTGAATTTTTAAAGTTTTATTCATGTATAATCCATGTTGATTCAATAGATCTGGGATGAGGTACTGGCATTTATTTTTTAAAGAAAATTCATGAGTAGATCTTAAATGGGCATCAAGTTGAGAAGCCCTCAACAGAGAGTGGCCTCTTATGCTACTCTGTAGTAACTGTGGAGTGGCTTTAATTGAACTAATCAACTGGTGACTTTTAGAGACTTTTGAGACAGAGAGAGCCACCAAAGTACATGAACACTCATGTCATAGATACATGTGTAGAGTTAGTTGTAAAGAATGGAGAAAAACCTCCAGAAGAGGAGGCAAGACTTTTCTAGATCAATGCTCTGGTTGATGCATGCTGTTCAGTGCTTAGTCACTAGGTCGTGTCCAACTCTTGGCAACCTCATGGACTGAGACCTGCCAGGCTCCTCTGTCCCTGGGGATTTTCCAGGCAAGAATATTGGAGTGGGTTGCCATGCCCTCCTCTGGGGGAATCTTCCCAACTCAGGGATCTAACTCAGGTCTCCCACATTGCAGGCAGATTTTTTTTACTGACTGAGCCACAAAAGAAACCCAAGAATACTGGAGTGGGTTGCCATATCCTCCTCTAGGGGAATCATCCCAACCCAGAGATCGAACCTGCCTCTCCTGAGGCTCCTACATTGCAGGTAGATTCTTTACCACTAAAGCCACCAGGGAAGCCCAGGCACCACTGGGTGCCTAATCCAAAATGGACTAAACCTAAACTGGACTGTAACTCCAGGATGCTTTCAGCCAACCTGACATTGGAAATCTCATGTTGAAGTCCTCACACCCAGGACTGAACCCTCTGTATATTGATGCCTACACAGTCAAACCCAGAATCAGACTCCTTCCCACTCATTCATAGGCAACCCCTGATGCTAGCTTCCTCCACATCCCAACAGTTAAACCTATGACCACTCCGATAAAGATACTCAATTCACCCAGATAGAATACATTCCCTCCAAAAAGGGAGGAGCTACAAATCACTCATTTCTGATCCCTCCACCCACCCGCCACCCCGGCTCTTCCTTCTCTCCATTCGAGGAGCTTGGGAACCATCTAGCTGCCCAAATGGAAGTTTTCTCCGAGAAGCGTCCTACAGAGTACAGCCTCGCATGGGGAAGCCGACACAATGTCTTCAAACATTTTTAATTGCCCTGTCAAACTGACAATTATAGAACTAATTATTGAGGAGACAATACCAGATACACTGACTGAATCAAGCGTCAACTGAGTTTTTATGTAATTATGCAATTTAATGAATTGAAGGCTTCAGTAATGGACGATTGCTGGTTAATTAGGAACTCCCTTTATGCTAATAATGCCATTTATTTTCCACTCACGGTATTTATTTTCAGCGTCTAAAGCTTTGGACACATCTTCCCCTGACATGGGCATGATAAGTGTTTTTCAGAGGGTAGCTGCCAATTGTGCTATTTATAGGCAGCGGGCTTCTTCCATTCACTGACTGGAGAGCTCCAACTGGTTCCTATTATATTACAAGCATCTCATTTAGACCTAGATTATTCTGCTTCTGGATGAGGGTCTTGTGTCTTCCTTCTCTTGAGATCTGAGATAGAGAAGCATAAGGGACTATGGCAGATGGTCCTCAAGGTCAGCCCATCAAGGTCATCTTGTGCAAGGCACAGAGATATCCTTCTTTCCTGATTTATCCTTATTGCCCAGGCCCCTCCTCGTCTCTAAGGATTACATGGCTGAAAACCAAAGTGCACAGCAGTGTTTCTCAATGAGGGGAAATTTCTCCCCCTACGGGACACTGGGCATTATCTGGAGACATGGATTGTCATAATGGGCATTTGGGTAGAGGCCAGGGCTGCTGCTAAGAATTCTCCCGTGCACAGGACAGCCCCTCCCAACAAAGAACTATCTCAACCAAAATGTCAACAGGGCTGAGGTTGAGAAACCTGAGCGCAGAACATCAGTAATCAGGAAGCAAGGGGATTTTCACCACCCCAGCTTCACAGTGGAAAACAAATATTTCGCAGCATCTAAAACATGATAGAACTGTCAAAAGTATGTGAAGCCGGCTACGTAAATTGTGAACCATGAGTCACAGTTATGTTTGTTCTGCAACAATGTAAAAACTTGGAGTTGTTTTTTTTTTTTATGAAAATAGAAAAGTAATGAGCACTCTCTTCTGGAAGAAACCAAGGTCCTTGCCTTGTCCTTCAATCTGCAGACACCCAGCAAGCCAGACTTGTCTGTGAGCAAGTCATTCAGGGTCTAAAGCAAAATGAGTAAATAAAGGAGAATGTGGTCAGACTCATCCTGCTAAATTCAGCCAATTTTTCACTTTAAGAGGATGACATTTTTGCTTTTCAAGAAGACATCTTGTGTTTCGGTCTGGCCAGAGTACTTTTATTTCTCACTTGCTTTTTTTTTTTTTTTCTAGAATTATCCCTCACTCTTTTTCAGTCTGTTGGTTTGAACGGTGCTGGGCTCACTCCTAGGGTATATGGTGGAAATAAGATCCAGGGTGATCTGTTTAGTCAGCCAGACATGAGAGACCCAAGAGCCAGCCTGGGACTTGGGATGAGGGGGATAGATCTTACTCTTGTCTGCTGGGATGACACGTGGGATGATGAAAACCTGGAGCTGACAGAGGCCACCTTTCCCACCTCAAGGACGAAACTTACCCAAGGTATGTAGTCAGCACAAGGATGGTAAAGAAGAAAGGTGAGAAGGAGGAAGAGGAAGAAAAAGAAAAAAAATTTACTGTTTTTTTTTAATTGGAATATAATTGCTTTGCCATATTGTGTTAATTTCTGTCATACAACAACATGAATCAGTCACATGAATACATATATCCCCTCCTTCTAGAGCCTCCCTCCCACCTCAGCCCCATTCCACCCCTCTAGGTCCACACAGAGCATTGAGCTGAGCTCCCTGTGCTATGCAGCAGCTGCCTGCTGGCTCTCTGCTTTACACATGGTAGGGTATATATATGTCCATGCTATACTCTCAATTCGCCCTTCTTCCCCCGTGTCCAGAAGTCCATTCTCTACATCTGCATCTCTATTCCTGACCCTGCAAATAGATTCATCAATACTATCTTTCTAGATTCCTTGTATATATGCATTAATATAACCTATTTTTCTCTTTCTGACTTTTCCCTGTATGACAAGCTCTAGGTTCATCCACATCACTACAACTGGCTCAATTTCATTCCTTTTTATAGCTGAGTAATATTCCCTTGTATGCATGGATCACATCTTCTTTATCCATTAATCTATCTGTGGGCATCTAGGTTGCTTCCATGTCCTGGCTATTGTAAATAGTGCTGCAATGAACATTGGGGTGCTTGTGTCTTTTTGAGTTATGTTTTTTCCCAGGTATATGCCCAGTAATGGGGTTGCTGGGTCATATGGTAGTTCTATATTTAGTGTTTAAGGAACCTCCGTACTGCTCTCCATGGTGGCTGTATCAGTTAACATTCCCACAAACAGTTTAAGGGGTTCCCTTTTCTCCACATCGTCTTCAGCATTTATGGCTTGTAGATTTTTTGAAGATGGCCATTCTGGCTGGTGTGAGGTGATCCTGATTCCAGCCACTCCTACAGGCTGATAATTGCCCAGATTTTCAGTATCATGAATGAATGCATTATCTTTTAGTTTAAGCATCACTTGATTCTCCACCTTTGACTTCTACTCCTCTGCAAAGCCCCTAAACATCTTATTCTCCAGGATTTTATCAAGGATTCTTTTCTCCTCCTCACTCTACTCCATCTTCAGCGAGGTCCTGTCTTTACCTCTTTTCTCACCCACTGTCCATGTATGAGGACTCTCAGGTTCATAATGCAAGGCTTCATCTCTGTTCAGTTACCACTACTGCCTAACTAGACATCTCCAACTGGAAGTCCCACCAATACCACAAAGCCCACTGCTATCCTCACCTTCCATCCACCCTTTCTTCCCCTGAAATTCTTGCTGCATGGGTAGCACTATCAGCCAGGAGGGACCTAGATCAAGAAACAGGTGTCCTCCTCCCTCAAAGAGTGTGTGTAAGTGTCCATCACTCAGTCGTGTCTGACTCTCTGAGACCCTATAGACTGTCACCCACCAGGCTCCTCTGTTCGTGGAATTCTCCAGGCAAGAATACTGGAGTGGATAGTCATTTCCTACTCTAGGGGATCTTCCCAACCCAGGGATCAAACCCAAATCTCCTGCTTGGCAGACAGATTCTTTACTATTTGAGCCACCAGAGAAGTCCTTGCCTCCTCCCTCAAATCTTGCTTTATTTCATCAGAAGACTCTTGAGAGTCCCTTGTACTGCAAGGAGATCCAACCAGTCCATTCTGAAGGAGATCAGCCCTGGGATTCTTTGGAAGGAATGATGCTAAAGCTGAAACTCCAGTACTTTGGCCACCTCATGCGAAGAGTTGACTCATTGGAAAAGACTCTGATGCTGGGAGGGATTGGGGGCAGGAGGAGAAGGGGACGCCAGAGGATGAGATGGCTGGATGGCATCACTGACTCGATAGACGTGAGTCTGAGTGAACTCCGGGAGTTGGTGATGGACAGGGAGGCCTGGCGTGCTGCGATTCATGGGGTCACAAAGAGTAGGACACGAATGAGCGACTGAACTGAACTGAACTGATGTCTCGACTCTGTCACCACTTTGCCCTTAATTCCCCCACCGCCACTCCTTTTCCTTACCCCTCTGAATGTTATATTCTTCATTCATATCAAACACTCCCTTCCTCCCCCACCATACTCGCAGCTCTGCTTGGAATGCCTTCTTTATCTCCTTCTCCCAGAAACCTTCCTAGACTCTCCAGAATGGATTAGATGCCCCCCCATTACACTCCCAACACATTTCACTATTCGTGAAAATTATTTACTTTGAAAACAAGTTACTGAACTTCCTGCATTTTATCTAAATTATCCTTAATGCTCATGACATAGTCTCAAGGGAAGGCATTACTATGTCCATTCTACAGAGGAGGGAAATTGGATTAGAGAGCTTGAATCCATTTCTGAAAGATGGGAGTCAGGAGAGAAGTAGAGCTGAGGTGCCAGAGCAGGTCTGGCCACAAATCCTGGGTAGTAACCATTGTTGTAACACCAAACAGCTCTTTAACCTTCCAGGTTGGAAAATCAGATCTTTGGAGATGGAGTCTGTAACTTTCACCTCAGGTCCCCACCAGCCAGGACTGACACACTCTGGGTGTCACTGGCTTAACTAAGGATGAATGAACAAGATTCTATTCCTGGGACTTCCTGGGTGGTCCAGTGGCTAAGATTCCATGTTCCCAATGTTTGTGAGATGGGGGTGGGGGGTGGGGAATGGGGGACAGGTTTGATGCCTGTTCAGGGAACTAGATCCCACATACTGCAACAAAGAGCCAGTGCTGTCAAATAAATAAAATAAATATATCTTTAAAAAAAAAAAAAAGAAAAGTTCTGTTCTTCTCACTGAACCTAGGTCTCCTTATTTGCTTGTTTTGTCTTTTTCTGCAAAAAGCCGGGGCGGGTCACAGTCGACTTTCAGATTCTATGACACTATAGTTCTAACAAACCCTATCCAGCTAATAACTTGCAAAAATAAGTGACTCATCTGTTTCTGTCCTTGTATCAGTCATTTCCTATCAGAAAAGAATTTGATCATGTGCAGTTTGCATTGTCCAAGGAGACATGCCAAGTGAATCAGCTTTAAGAAATCACTTTCTCTGCCTTCATTCCTTTCCGCCTCAAAAGTCACAATTAATGAAACAAACGGTACTCAAAGTTCCCAATCACCTGGCCTTCCTCCTCCCTATCTCCGCCCTTACTTTAAAAGAAAAAGGCACAGAGAAGAAAAACCAACATATATAATAAAAGCCGGAGAAAACTGGTATCTGCTTGCTAGATTGGCAATGTCTTTTCTAATGTTGGATTCAAAGCAGATCTAATTAGCTGGGCTCAGACCAGGAATGAGAATTCTTGTGTGGTTTGCACCTTCACAGAATTCCATGGCAACAAAACCATCTGGAATGAAGCGGCAATTATAATGTTATTTAATGTGAACAGCCTTACTGGATCCAGGTGCGAAGCTGGGATTTCAGCAGCATGGGCTGATGGGAAGTAGAGAAGCCTGAGGTGGAAGGAATGGGGAATTCTAGATGTGGGTACAAGCGTAGTGCATCTCCCAAGGATACAGATCCATATCTTTGGGTCCCATCATTCCAGGTGCCCTTCTGTCTCAGACTCTAGTCTGGCCAGCACCAAAATCCAAAGTTATCCACAGTAATTAGCGGATAAAGGCAACAGCATCCCATGCGGCAGGTGGCACTTAAAAGTCTAGTGTGTGGGAAAATCATAATGTCTGTTCATTTATAGCACAACTTCAGTAAGAAAACAGGAAACAGAGTCCTACCCACTCGGGCATTAATAGAAGAGGCCAACAAAACCCAGAGAATATTGGAAAGAGAGTCAAAGGCTTGGAAAGACACAGCAGCCATCCACTTCCAGCAAGCAAGTGAGCACACAGGCAGGGAAAAGGAGACAGAGGCAACACAGAACAGGGGTCGAGGAGGGCAGGGCGAGGGTAGCAAGCTCCAGTGCCCGTGGAGACCAGGGTAGTAATCTATGTGAGTCTGGTTGTCCAGCGGAAACTGGTGACCTAGAAAGTATATGTCTTCTCTGTTGAGGGGGCCCCCCTAGTTGAGGGGGACCACTGTGCTAGGTGATACTGAGTGGAAATAGGATTCCAAGATTTCTAATTTTTCAAGCCAGAATTCCAGAGTTTGTATGAACATCCCACACACTGGAAATGTTGGCAACTGGTTTCACGTATTTTAAGACACTTTGCAACCAAACAAAACTGTCTGCAGGCTAAATGTGAACCCATAGGCTCCCTGTTTGAGACTCTGCAGCAAGGGCTTAGGGGAGCTCAGTGCTTTCCCCTGGTACATGGGATGTCAGCCCCATAGTGACAGCGCTAATATCAGAGGTAGCACCAGCTGGTAACTAAGGATTCTGATGTCTAGACTATCCCTGGGGAAATTGAGTGGACAGGGCATCCTCGGATGAAAGCCTCGGTGACTTTAGAAATACAAGACAGGAGGGCAAGGCTCTCACTGAGCCCAAACACACAGTCGGAGTTAAGGAAAAAGGGATATTGGGGAAAACTGGTACAGTGTATACAAAATCAGAGTGAGAGAACTTGCTCGTAACTGGCACTCAAAAGAAAAAATAACTGTAGCAGGTTCTGAAGGGCTCTGCTCAGATTCCCTCACCACTCACAAAAGTGTATGCAATGAGGACCTCCTGACTACTTCTTTCTTTAAGGTATTATTCTTTTTATTATTTTATTTGGCTGCACTGGGTTTTCATTGCTGCAGGCAGGTTTTCTCTAGTTGCAGCAAACGAGAGCTACTCTCTCTCGTTGCTGTGTGCAGGCTTCTCATGACAGTGGTTTCTCTCGTTGCAAAGCACGGACTATAGGGCACAGGTTTCAGTAGTTGCGTCATGTGGCTCAGGAGTTGCAGCTCGTGGGCTCTAGAGCATGGGCTCAGCAGTTGTAGCACATGGGCTTAGTTGCCCTGTGGCACATGAAATCGTCCCAGACCAGGTACCTAACCTAAGTCTCCTGCATTACAGGCATATTCTTAACCACTGGACCACCAGGGAAGCCCCCCGGTAACTTTTGTGCATGCACGTGAGGCATTAATCCCCAAAGGGAGCAGCCCTCCAATGGACACGATGGACAATTGCTCCAGATCCCTCCCTTTCCGCTGAGATGAGGGCGGGGCACTCCACGCTGCCTCCTAGAGTTTTCTGCTGGGATTCAGCCTCAGTTGCTCATAGAAATAACCTCCATAAACTCACTTTTACTGACTTTCTTCTCTTCCCCGTTTTTCTGTCGCCACTGGTTAGAATCATCTCCCAAGTATATTACCTGCACCCCCATCCTTGTCTCAGAGACTGCTCTCAGATGTTGGGGGGACCAACTTCAGCAGTAGCTTTTGATATGTGAGGACCCTACCTTAGAGGTGGTGGGTTGACTGAATGACTGGTGTCCTTGATTCTTTGGATTGCAGACAATGTTCTGGAAACAAAGGACTGGATACCAAGCACTTACCTCTAATCCTAAGAGTAAACCCTGGGTTTTAATATTTATTCTACCATCCCTGAGGAATTTTCTTGGTCTTGTCTGGACTGTTTCTCTCCCTCTCTGAAGAATATCTGAGCCTTTGGCATCTCATACACTGTCTTCAGCTATTCTTGGCTCTGGTTTCTGTGTAAATAAATCCTTAAGTGTATCGAGGAAGATCCTGCTCAAAAGAACCTGAGTTGATCCCTTCCATAAAGTGTCAGAGACAATGGCTGAGCAAATAACTCTTCTTCAGTGTATTGAACTTTACAGAATGTGTTCTAGGACAAGTGTTGTCTGTTATAAGCTGGTCACTGTCACCCATCACTTCTCTGAATTCAGCTGACCAACGGAGAGTCAAAGAAAGTCCTCCAGGAAGCCAAAAATCACAAGTCCATCCTCTGCCTCTAAGACTGCTTATGTGCTAGACAGAACTCTAACAACTTGGTTTCCTGATTTCCTTAAGAGTTAATAGAAGTGAATTTGGAGATGGGAATCCTAGAAACAGGTGTAGCGGCAGCAGACAAAAGTCAGAGTGAGTAGCCAACAGCAGAGAAGGAAAGAAGAAAATCTATGTAGAATAGAAAGAAGACTTGAAAAAAACACGATGTTTCTGAGCTGTCTAGTGTAGACGCAAACATCCCAGTGTACTTTCCCAGCATAAATGTAGCACACTCTACAGAGTCTGTGAGGGCTGGCATAGCGGTAAAGAATCCACCTGCCAATGCAGGAGATGCAGGAAACTCGGGTTCGATCTCTGGGTCAGGAAGAGCCCCTGGATTGCAAGGCAATCCACTCCAGCATTCTTGCCTGGAAAATTCCATGGGCAGAGGAGCTACAGTCCAGGGATCAAACACAACTGAGCACTCACCACACTGAAGTTGCTGAACACACACACGCACCATTCACATTCACACAAATGACAGACACGCACCTCACACATGCATGCCCCGGTTTCCCACGCAGCCTCTCTGGTCTCTTCCCACAGTCCAAGAAGAAGACAGAAGCGGGGCAACATCCTGTAAGCTCAGACACAACCCTGTCAGGAACAGTAAAGCTCCAATGAGCGGTTTACAGGGAAGCGGGTGGGAAACCAAGGGCATAGTTCTAGCACCTTCATGCTTGAGGACTGTAATCAGAGTCCAAGTTCTGAAATGTCTGGCAGACGCTGCCAGGCCCAAGCAGCCATGTTAGGAATGTTCTGCCTCTGTTTCCACCACCCTTGTTCCAGCCACATCCACGGATAAGCCCGGAAGAGGCATGGTCCACCTCTCCTCATTCACCACATGTCTGGAGCCTCATGAACCCCAGACACACAATCCTACATCCACCCAGTGCTCAGCTGCTAGAGGGGGCCACATCTCCACATTTCATCAACACCAAGTAGATGCAAACCTCTGGAATAAGATCCTTTGCAAAGGTTGAAGACAGGTGGTACAGACAGCACCTGATGGAAGGAATTCTTGAGGCAGAACCCAGGAAACGTAGCTATGATAACCTTTCTGGGAGCGGAATCAGAAGGGGAAATTTCTGTTTCTAATTATACAAGATAACAGGAGCGACATGCTGGAGAACCTTTTGCATCTGCTTCTCTGTTCAGCCCCCATCTCTGAGGACACCCTAACCTTTCCAAAAATATACCCCAAGTTCTCATTGGTCTTACCAACTGCTGCCAGAGTAAGAAAAGTTAACTCCCACCAAGGGAATCTAGTCCATGAATAAGTTCCGCTGCTTTCCTCTGCTTCCATCTCCCGGAACATTTGTCCCTCCATGACTGAGGATAACGTTGAATGTGTATCATCTTCCTACTTCCTCATTCATTTCCCCACCTTCTCTCCCCTCTGCCCACCATGGTGCCAAGTCAGCATCAGGGCCATTGTCAGGGTCGGAAGGAGGAACAGGAGCCTACGGCATCTCCTGGCCCCAAAGCAGCAGAAGCTGACCTGATTCTGATGCTGCTGCAGAAATGATGAAGGAAGATGGGAGAGAAATCCGGGAAATATGGTAGTAGCATCAAGAATGGAAGGAAGCTTGAGGTAGTCAGATGGAAGAGGGGGCATTTGAGGCAGTGAGTTCCTTGTAACTGGACTTGTGCAAGCAGAGTCAGGACAACTCCCCACCAAGACTGCAGTGCGTGTTTCTGCTTTCGCTGTTGTTTAGCTGCTTAGTCGTGTCTGGCTCTTCTGTGGCCCCGTGGACTGTAGCCTGCCAGGCTCCTGTGCACCTGGGATTCTGCAAGCAGGAATACCAGAGTGGGTTGCTATCTCCTTCTCCAGGGGACATTCCCCATCCAGAGACTGAACCTGCATCTCCTCATTGACAAGTGGATTCTTTACCACTGAGCCACCTGGGAAACCCTATGGTTCCTCCGTGACTCCAGGTCTTTCTGAGATCCAGTAACAGCACTTCCTCCATATGTGACTCCAACACTAAGCACTGGGTTCTCAGTCTAGGGAGACCCTGGTTGCTTCACCATCCCTTATTGATCGCAACCCTGCCTGCCCCTATTTCAAAGCTTCCACCTTATTTACTTTTCTGCATTTCCCTGAAAATGAACTATGTTTCCTACTCAATCTTGACTGATCTGACCTTATAGAATGAAGCTACACCACTCTCCATCAGAGAAAATAAATCTGATTGCTTAATTTACTGTCAGGAGGAGTAAATTGACTTAGATTGTCCCATATGCCTAGTAAAATCAGTTGACTTCACTGAGTCTCAGTTTTCTCATCTACAAAATGACCATAATATCTCATCTCTCTCTCTCATACAGGAAAAAAAAAAATGGAGGGTTTGACTCTCCCTGGAGGGGGGAAAAAAGCAATTAAAAAGGTATGTTTCTTACTGGAAAGGAATTTCAGCTGCCAAAACAAGATGATCAGCCCAACCCCAAGCCCTGGTATCAACCTCTGAGGCCAGAGAAAGAAGAGAAACAATGAGTAGCTTTTTCAAGAGAGTATTTGAGAGACTGAAGCTTCTTAATTCTTCATTGTGGATGGAAAATTGAGCCCTAAATAATTTATTGTATTTTAGATTTACTGATGGAAGCAGTTTTGAAAACTTCACTGTTCTTTTTGAAAAGAATTAACCTAGTTAAATGTTTTAAATCTTTCAAAGTACTTCCTAGTAGTGGTAAAATCAGGGGAAGTTTTTGTTCATTGGAATAGGCTATTAAGAACTGAGAAGGAAAGAATTCATTCCCCCTTTCCCCCAGGACCCTTGAGAAGGGGGTGGGCGGATAGAGGCTCATTCTGGCCTCGACCTTTCTCCCGGGTCAATCTTACCCAGAACTAGTGGGTAACCCAGAAGAGATGGCCATTTTCACAGAGTTGGGTGGAAAAACTAGGACTTCTGAGACCTGTATTCGAGGTGAAGCAACCCTATTGGTTGGAAATAGAAAATCCAACACAAACCAGAGAAAGCAAAAAGATGATTGGTTGGTTTCTACACCTGGAATGTCTACAGGTAGGGCTGGCTTAATCTGATTCCCCTGCGCACAGTGATTGGTTCAGAGATGTACACGTAACCCAATCAGAGAGAAGGAGCTCTAAAGCACCTTGCCTTCAGAATCTGGCTTAAGGACTTTGACGAATTCCTCCAGAACATCCTGTAGGGAAGAGGGATGTAAATTTTGTCCCCGGACATATTTGCCCACCACCACCCCGCTTTCATCTTTCAGCCCTAATTCCTCCCGGATGACGGAATTCTCATACAAAGCTTTATCTCCCATTTATAAGAGGTGAACTTCGTGTAACTTTGTTTCCATAAACTGCCCTGTGGTAGAAGGGAGTGTTTCCTGAGCAAAATGAGGAACCTCGGAGGGTGTAATAGGTGTGAATTTCACATCACCACCATACTCAGTGACAAGAAATATCATCTCATTTCCCCTTCGTTCCAATAAACAAATTAAATCTGGCTCTGACCCCTTCCCTGGAAGGAAACTCAAGCTAGTTATCACTGAGACTTGCTTAGTCTCCCTCTCTCAAAGTCCTGTCCAAAATTCCAGGAGGCTTACATCATCAAGACTTCTGGGTCACACTTATCACTGCCATCAGGACCAGTTACATAATCTGTGCAAATTAAAATTTTGTGCAAAATAAGCATTTTGTTGAGAGATTTTTAAGAATTTTT
The DNA here is from genome assembly GCF_032452875.1 of Bos javanicus. Taxonomy (NCBI): domain Eukaryota; kingdom Metazoa; phylum Chordata; class Mammalia; order Artiodactyla; family Bovidae; genus Bos; species Bos javanicus. The sequence continues at coordinate 24,387,447 of NC_083892.1, forward strand.
AGATGGTGACACAAAAGCTTTAAACTAAGTCCAGGGTCCTTTTATGTGAGAGGTCCTGTGAACCTCATGGGCGTGGATGCATGACTCCCATGCCCATAAGGCTGGCCTTGCCTAATAGATGTGACTTTTTAAATGCTTTGTGGTTCCTTAAATTTGTATCTTCATGCTGCTTTCCTAGAGCTATGCAATAGGATTTTTGTCAACACTGGTGCCCTGGCATTTGAACCTAGTGCCCATAGATGAGCCATGTGGCATCCTCCTTCTAAGTCATCTCCTTCCCAAGGGTACCACAAGGAGTCAGGGATCAGGGCTCTGATGTAACATAGCCCCTAAACCTCATCTTCACCCCAATCTTTGGGAAATTCTCAATATAGGCTTCTTCAGTCTCCAGACACCAAGCATACCTGTAGCTCCTAACTCTCCCCTTAAGCAAAAGAAGCCCCAGGTTTCTCAGGCTCACTTAAGACCCTGCTCACACATCAATTTGAGAAGGGAGGCAGATAGTACTCATTTTTTCTTTAACCACAGAAAAATAAATAAGTGAATAAAACATATAGTATGAATTCAATACATTATCCTTCAGGGGAGTGACGTGGTCAGATTTATGTTCTATAAAGTTCTCTCTGGCCACAGTGTAGAAAATACATTATGTGGGAGGAAGGGGGAGTTAAGAGGGGCTGTGGAAATACAAAACAGGAAGATATTGCAGAGTCCAAGAAAGAAATAATAATAGCCTGGAGTGTCAGTGCAGATAAAGGGAAATGGACACATCTAAAAGATATTTAGAAGATTGTGGCAGATACCAACAGTTGCCAACTCCAACACTCACTTACTTTATCACTAATATAATCCCAGACATGTTCTAGTTGGTGAGTATTTAAAAGTATCCACTTCCCAATATTTCTTGTAGATAAGGGTGACATGTAATTCAGTCATGGTCAGTAAATAAACAAATACACTGGATGAGGTTTCTGGGCTTTTGAAAAGGAAACAGATTTGACTAGCTTCAATTTGTGCATTTTCCTCTGATGCCATGCCTGGAATCTGGATGCTGTGCCAGGAGGTATGGCAGCCATCTTGAGACCATGAGGTAATAAACATAAAGCCAAATTCATATGATAGGAATGGTAGAGAAGAAAGAGAGAGAGTGAGAGCCTGAGACACTGATGTTACAGAGCTGCTGAATAAGCCATGATTTGATTCCCTCCAGCTTTCCTTGTTACTCATTCTTTGTTTGGTAAGTGTGATTGAGTTTTTTTGCTTTAAAATGCAACCCGTAATTAATCCAGATATAGACCTAACAAGACCTAGGGTTAATTGCAGCAGGGGAATTCAGATGAGGGCAACAGTGCCTCTGGAGGCCAAACTCATTGCAGAAACCCCAAACCAACCATAAAGAAATTTTAAGCCAAATATGAAGCTCATATTTAACTGAGCTTTAAAGAAGCTGTAACATTTAACGGGAGAAATACATTTAGGTCATAAACCTATTTCCCAAAAAATATTAAATCAACAACCAGAGGACCCTCCACCTCTCTGGGCTGATGTACTCATGAGCAGAGAGGGGATTATGATCCAATGCTCTGGCAGAGAAAGTGGATTTACTAGAAAGCCTCAGGGCTGCATTTAACTGGCTTAGAGCACAGGGTTTGGAGTCATTAACAGCTGGGTTCTAATCCCAACTACATCATACCCTAGATGTATGACCCTGCAAGTCAAGTGACCCAGTCCCCTCAGCACTCTAGATCCAGTTTCCTCAGCTATAAAATGCATCTTGTAACAGTGACATTTCATAGTGTTGTCTTGAGAATTAAAAGAACTAATGCATATGAAGCAACTAGCTGAATCTCTGGCACAAGAAATTCTCAAATATATATATATATATATATATATATATATATATATATATATATTTCCTTCCTCCTAATGATTCTTTCCTCCATTCCTTATTTCCATTAGCTTCTTCCTTCCTTCCTAGATTTCTCCCAATCCTCACTTACCACTAAAGACTGAACTAATAAGGTAGAAGTCAAATCCTTCTGGGAATAAGTGTCACCATTCCATTTTACAATGAAAACAAGACTCGGATAATTACAATGAGAACTAGAACCCAGGCCTCCTACCTTTCAGGGTCATGTTCTTTCTGTCTTGGGAGGCTGCTTCCATTAAAGTTCCCCTACGGAGAGTCAGAAAGCTGGGCACAGGGAGCAGTCTTGAGAAATGCTGGGAAGACCTCAGTCTATTCACTGAGCTCCCTTCCTTCAGGATGCTGTACACCCTTGATCAATGTATGTTTCTTAGTGTTGATTATATTATGCACTATAACTACTAGAGACTACTGGCTATCCATGGAACCCATTCTTCTTTTCATCTATGCACCAGATACACTACAACTCCCAGACTCTCTTTCATTGTGTAGCCACGTGATGAGTTGGAGCCAATATTCCAAGAGAAGTGAAGTGAGCCACTTCTGGGTCTGGTCCATAAATCTCCCCATGCTTGCTTCTCCATCTTTTCCCCTCCCTTCTTCTGGATGCTTATACTTGTTCTAAAAAGAGCCACAAGATGGAAACAGTCTAAGTGTCTGAAAATGATTACATGCAGAGAAGCTGCCCTGCTGATCTGAATGTTCAATCAGGATGGCTACATAAGTGAAAAATATACATCTAATGTTTTGACCCATTCCATATTTGGGTATTTTATTACAATACAATGCAATGTTAGTTTAACTAACATATATGCCAAAGTCTGTGCCAAAAACAGCTGAAAACATAAACATGCCCAGGTGAATTCTAATTTGGAGTCTTTATTTTAACTTTTATGGTTTTGATTTGGGGGTGTTCTTTAAAAAAATTGGTAATATTTGTATGAAGTAAAAGTATCAGAATTACAAGTCCGTATGTAGTAAACCTGAGTTTTCTTTCTAACCCTGACCATTTCCCAGTTTCTCATCCCAGAAAAAGACCACAATAAATAAGTTACTGAATATTCTTTTTAAATTTTATTTAATTTTTGAAATTGAAGTGTAATTGACCTACAAAACTGCGTTAGTTCCAAGTGAACAACATAGTGATGCAATACTTTCATGCATAGCAAAATGGGTAACTTGGGAAGTCCAGTTACCATCTACCACCATACGAAGATACTGCAATATTGTTGACTATAATCCCCATGCTCTACATTTCACCCCAATGACTCATTTATTTTGAACTCGAAGTTGTACCTCTTAATCACCTAGTTCACTCATCTTCCTACCCTCTTCCCTCTAGAAACCATTCTTTTTTATCCATGAATCTGTTTTGTGATATTTGTTTTACTATTTTAATTCCACTTATAACTGAAAGCATATGGCATTTGTGTATCTGTGTGACTTACCTCACTTAGCATAATATCCTCTAGGCCCATTCGTGTTGTCACAAATGGTGAGGTTTGACTCTTTCTGGATGTGGCAGTATTCCATCGTGCACATGCTTGTTTCTTCCTTGTCCATTCATCCATTGATGGGCACTTAGGTTGCCTATTCATATTTCCTATTATGAATAGGACAGCTGAAATGAACCTAGGGGTGCATATATTTTTTTGAATTAGTGTTTTTGTTCAGAAAAATGCCCAGAAGTAGAAATGCTGGATCATATGGTAGTACTATTTTAAATTTTTTGAGTTTTTTCCACACTATTTTCCATTGTGACTGAAGCAATTTATGTTCCCACCTACAGTACACGAGGGTTGCCTTTTCTTCTCATCCTCTCCAATAACTGTTATTTGTTGCCTTTTTAGTAATAGTCATTCTAATGAGTGTGAGGTGATATCTCATTTTGATTTTGATTTATGTTTCCCTGAGGAGCATGTTTTCTATGTTTGTTGACCCTCTGAGGTTCTTTGGAAAAATGTCTATTCAGATCCTCTGCCCGTTTTTTAATTGCATTGGTTGTGTATTTGATACTGAGTTGCATGGGTTCTTCATACATTTGTGATGTTAGCCTATTTTCTGCTATAATATTTGCAAATATCTTCTCTCACTCAGTAGGCAAACGTTTCCTTCTTTCTGTTGGTAGTCTCTTTCATTGTGGAGAAGTTCTTTAGTTCGATGTAGTCCTGTTTTTCTATTTTTGCATTTTTCCTTTACCTGAGGAGACAGATTTATATATATACTTCACACTGTTTTCCATTGTGTGTGTGTGTGTGTATATATACACATATATGTTTTCCATTTTATATATATATATATATATATTGCTAAGACTGATGTCAGAAAGTGTGCTGCCTATGCTTCTTCTAGGAGCTGTATGGTTTCAGGTCTTACATTTAAGTCTTTATTCCATTTTGAGTTTATTTTTGTTTAGTGGTACTGAACTCCTTTAGTTTCGTTTACCCATAAAACTCTATCTCTTCTTCAAATATGAATGATATCTTGCTGCACAGAGTATTCTTGGTTGTAAGTCTTTTTTTTTTTCTCATTGTTTTAAATACATCACTCAATACATTTATTTTTATTCTTATCTGCATTGTTGCATATATCAATAGCTTGTTCCTTTCTATTGCTGAATAGTAGTGTGTGTTAATAAACCATTATATAACTATACCACAATTTGTTTATCCATTCAGCTGTTGATGGCTATTTCAGTTATTTCTAGTTTATGGCAAAACTACTAAAGATGCTGTGAATAGGGACTTCCCTGGTGGTCCAGTGGCTAAGACTCTGAGCTCTCAGTGCAGGGGCCCGTGTTTGATCTCTGGTCAGGGAACTAGATCCCACATACTTGGACTAAGACACTGGGAAGTCAACTAAAAATCATAAATAAATACTTCAAAAAAAAAGATGTGAATGCAAGTGTAAAAGTCGTATGGACATAACTCTGTTAGGACATAGATAGGAATGTAAGGTCCAAGTGGTAAGATACATTTATCTTTTGAAGAAATTAGCTGTTTTCTAAAGTGGTTGCCTGGACGACTGAAGCGACCTAGCAGCAGCAAAGTGCTTGCACCACTTCACATTGCCCGCACTGTGCGTGAGCACCATTGTTAAGGGAATGTGTATAGGAGATATATATGAGGAGGGAATATTTACAAATCACACGTCTGTAAAGGACTTGATCTAGAAAAAGCATGGAACTCTCAAAATTCAAAAATAAGAAAATGAAACAATCTTATGATAATGATCACACATTTTAACAAAGATGACAGATAGCAAAAACTCACATGAAAAGATCATCTTGTTAGTCATGAGCACCCCACTTGCTCTGTGTCTGCACTAATATTTAACATGATAAGTCTTTTTTAAATTTAGGTATTTGATTATCCTCCAATGACTAACAAGGTGCATCTTTTCATGTGATTTTTTGCTATCTGTCATCTTTGTTAAAATATGTGATCATTATTATCAGATTGTTTCATTTTCTTATTTTTGAATTTTGAGAGTTCCATGCTTTTCCTACATCAAGTCCTTTCCAGATGTGTGATTTGTAAATATTCCCTCCTCATATATATCTCCTATACACATTCCCTTAACAATGTCTTTCAAAGAGCAGACATTCAAATTTTTATGCAGTCCTATTTCGGATTTTCTTTTATAGTTAGCACTTATGTATTGTGTCTAAAAAATATTGCCTAACCCAAGATCATAAATTTTCTTGTACATTTTATTTGAGGCGTTTTATATTTTAGGGCTTATATTTAAGGGTATGATTCATTTTGAGTTAATCTGTATATAAAAATGTATGTTACGTATTGAAATTAATTTTTAATATGGATATCCAATTGTTTCATTGTTGGTTGAAAAGATACACATTCTTCTACTGAATTGCTGTTCAAAATTTAATTAATTGTATATGTGTTCAGGTAACTGGACTCAGTTCTGTTCTATTGACCTATATGTTTAACTCCATGTCAATATCACATTCTCTTGATTACTGTAGCTTTACAATAAACCTTGGAATCAATTAATGTAAATCCTCTAACACTGTTCTTCTTTGTCAAAGTTATTTTGGCTAGTATAGGTCTTTTACATTTCCATATAAATTTTAGACTCAGTTTGAATGTTTCTGTATAAACAACCCCCACTTGTTGGAATTTGACTGGGATTGCAATGAATCTGGGGCTTCCCAGGTGGCTCAGGGATAAAGAATCCACCTGCAAATGCAGGAGACGTGGGTTCAGTTCCTGGGCTGGAAAAATCCCCTGGAGAAGAAAACGGCAACTCACTGCAGTATTCTTGCCTGGAAAAATTCCATGGACAGAGGAGCCTAGTGGGCTGCAGTCCATGGGGTCACAAAGAGTTGGACACAACTGAGCAAATGAGCATGCATGCCTTGAATCTATAAATTAATTTGGGAGGAATTGACATTTTAGAAACATTAAGCCTTTGGATCCTCAAACACAGTGTAGCTAACCCTCCATTTATATTTAGATCTTTAATTTCTCTCAGTAATGTTTTGTATTTTTTAGTGTAGGGATATTTCAAAACTTCTGTTGGCTTTATCTCTCAGCGTTTCATATTTTGTGATATTGTACGTGATATTTTAAAATTTCTGTTTCCAATTGTTTTATTGTGAGTGTGTTGTTCAGTCACCAAGTCATGTCTGACATTCTGTGATCCCATGGACTGCAAAGCACCAGGCTTCCCTGTCCTTCAGTATCTCCTAGAGTTTAGCCAAATTCATATCCACTGAGTCAGTAATGCCATCCAACCATCTCATCCTCTGTTGCCCGCGTGTACAGAAATACAATTGGCTTCTGTGCGCTCATCTCATAGCCTACCTTTTTTTTTTTTCACTTCTCATATCTTTATTGTAGAGTCTATAGAATTTTCAACACAAACTCCCATGTCATCTAGAATAAAGTTTTGTATCTTCCTTTTTAACCTGAATGTTTGTTATTTCTTTTTCTTTCCTTATTGCACTGACTGCTGCTGCTGCTGCTGCTAAGTCGCTTCAGTCATGTCTGACTCTGTGCGACCCCATAGATGGCAGCCCACCAGGCTCCCGCGTCCCTGGGATTCTCCAAGCAAGAGTACTGGAGTAGGGTGCCATTGCCTTCTCCAGAACCCCCAAAACAAGGTTGCTGCTAAGTCACTTCAGTCGTGTCCGACACTGTTCGACCCCATAGACGGCAGCCCACCAGGCTCCCCCATCCCTGGGATTCTCCAAGCAAGAACACTGGAGTGGGTTGCCATTTCCTTCTCCAATGCATGAAAGTGAAAAGTGAAAGTGAAGTCACTCAGTCATGTCCGACTCTTCCCAACCCCATGGATTGCAGCCCACCAGGCTCCTCCACCCATGGGATTTTCCAGGCAAGAGTACTGGAGTGGGTTGCCATTGCCTTCTCCAAAACAAGGTTAGTTAACCAGAAATGGTGGGAGTGGGTATTCTTACATTTTTCCTTATCTTAAGGAGAAAACGTTGTCTTTCACTAGCAAGTACATTAGTTATAGGTTTTTCACTGATGCTGTTTATCAGAATGAAGTTCCCTTCTATTCCTGAGAGTTTTTTAAGGGATGGTTGATGAATTTCATCAAATGCTTTCACTACATCTATTTAGATGAATGTATTATTTTTTGTATAGAATTTTAATATGATAAATTGCATTGAGATAATTTTGAATGTTAAGCCACTCTTGCAGTCCTGGGATAAACCTCAGTAGATCATGATGATTTATACACACACACACATTCTGTTTTTGTTAAGAGTTTTGCATGAGACTTGATGAAATGTTTTGTAGCTCTTCTGTACTTTTTTTTTTCTGTAATAACTTTGTTTTGGTTTAGGTACCAGGATAATTCTGGCCTCATAGAATGAACTGGAAAGTGTTTCCTTCTCTTCTGCTTTCTGGAAAATATTGGATACAATTGGCATTCTTTCTTCATTAGGTTTTTGGTAGAATTCACCAAAAAAGCCACCAGAGCTGGAATTTTTTTGTTGTTGTTTTAAATGCAAATTCAGTTTAAGAGATATTAGATTATTCTGGGTTATCTTTTTTTTTTTTAAGTTAGCTTTGATAGTTTGTGTCTTTCTAGGACCTTTCCATTATTATAACGTTGTTCATAATACCTCTTTATTATCCTTTCAATAGCTGTAGAATCTATAGTGATCTCATTCATTCATTTAATTGGTAATACATATAGTTCCTCACTCTGTCTATTGATTCATACTTTTCATCAGATTTGGAAAATTTCTACCCATTATTTATGCAAATAATTTTCCACACTACTCCTTTGCATACTCATTCCAATTAAATGTGTATCAGGCTACTGTTCTTTTTTTTTCTAGCCTTATTTTTTTTTCTCTCTGTGTACTTTGGTTCCAATAGTTTCTATTGCTATGTCTTCCAGTTAATTTATCTTTTTATCTGCAATGTCCAATCTGCCCTTATTTTCATCAAGTGTTTATATATATATTTGTGTGTGTGTGTGGGTGTGTGTGTGCGGGGGTGTGTATGACAGAGAGTGTGTGTATGTGTGTGAATGTGTGTGTATGAGTGTGTGCTAAGTTGCTTCAGTTGTGACAGACTCTTTTGCAACCCCATGGACTGTAGCCTGCTAGGCTTCTCTGTCCATGGGATTCTCCAGGCAAGAGCACTGCAGTGGGTTCCCATTTCCTCCTCCAGGGGATCTTCCCAACCCAGAAATTGAACCTGGGTCTCCTGCATTGTTGCCCACATTGTAGGTGGATTCTTTACTGCTGAGCCACCAGGGAAGCCCAATTATGTATGTCTATATATTTTTGTAATAATTAATTTATTTTAATTAAATTACAATATTGTGGTGATTTTTGTCATACATCAACATGAATCAGCCGTGGGTGCACATGTGAACCCCCATCCTGAACCCCCTCCCACCTCCCTCCCCACCCCATCCCTCTGGGTTGTCTCAGAGCACTGGCTTTGAGTGCCCTGCTTCATGTGTGTGTGTGTGTGTGTGTGTGTGTATACATATATACACACTTGCAATTTTTAAAATCAGTCACTATAGATTTTTATCTCCAAAAGTTCAATTGAGGTCTTTTTTAGGGTTGCTTACAAAAGATTTAGTGAAGAAAAACACAAGATGAACAGTTATATCTGAATTTCCAGTCCAGGTTCCATGCAGGATACTTGGGGCTGGTGCACTGGGATGACCCAGAGGGATGGTATGGGGAGGGAGGTGGGAGGGGGGTTCAGGATGGGGAACACATGTACACCCGTGGCGGATGCATGTTGATGTATGGCAAAACCAATACAATATTGTAAAGTTAAATAAATAAATAAATAAACAAAAAAGAATTTTTAGCATATATGTTATACGCAATATTTGGGGCATACTTACACTAAAAAAAATTCATTGTTGACCTGAAATTCAGAATTTAATTTTATCTGGTAAACTGAGTCTTTCTATGTAACATCCCTCTATTTAACATCCACCATCTTTCTTCTAGCTTCTTGAATATATATAATACAATTGTAACAACTCTTAATGTCCTTGTCTTCTAATTCTACCACATGTCATTTTTCAGTTTAAATGATTGAGATTTCTCCTCGTTATGGGTCATAGTTTCCTACATCTACGCATCCCCCATAATTTTTGTTGAATGCAGACCATTGTGAATTCCATCTTCTTCAGTTCAGTTCAGTCACTCAGTCACATCTGGCTTTTTGTGGCCCCATGGACTGCAGCATCCCAGGCTTTCCAGTCCATCACCAACTCCCTGATCTTGTTCAAACTCATGTCCATCGAGTCAGTGATGCCATCCAAGCATCTCATCCTCTGTCATCCCCTTCTCCTCCTGCCTTCAACCTTTCCCAGCATCAGGGTCTTTTCCAATGAGTCAGCTCTTTGCATCAGGTGGCCAAAGTATTGGAGCTTCAGCTTTAGCATCAGTCCTTCCAATGAATATTTAGGACTGATTTTTTTTAGGATTGACTGTTTCAATCTCCTTGCAATCCAAGGGACTCTCAAGAGTCTTCTCCAACACCACAGTTCAAAAGCATCAATTCTTTGGCACTCACCCTTCTTTATGGTCCAACTCTCACATCCACACATGACTACTGGGAAAATCATAGCTTTGACTAGGTGGCCCTTTGTCAGCAAAGTATTGTCTCTGCTTTCTAATATGCTGTCTAGGTTGGTCATAGCTTTTCTTTCCAGGAGCAACCGTCTTTTAATTTCATGGCTGCAGTCACCATTTGCAGCTATTTTGGAGCTCAAGGAAATAAAGTCTGTCACTGTTTCCATTGTTTCCCCATCTCTTTGCCATGAAACGATGGAACCAGATGCCATGATCTTAGTCTTTTCATCCTCTTGGGTGCTAGCTATTTTTGTATTCCTATAAATATCCTTGAGCTTTGTTCTGGAATGCAATAAAGTTACCTGAAAACACTTTGACCCTTTTAAACTTTGCTGCTAAACTTTCTTAACTTTGGAGTTCTCTGTCCAATCTTCATGATTATTCTGAGGCTTTCCATTCTAGCTGATGGGAACAGGAACTATGCCCCAAATATTGAATGGGGACCTCAGTGATTTGTTTCTCTAACCCTCTCACATGGTTTTACCCCCGATCTCAGGTGATTTCTTAACATACATGTGCTGACCACCACTCAGTTGAAGACTTGAGGGAAGCCCTCTGCAAATCTCCAGGTCCTTCTCTCCCAGTCTCCCTCCCCTTCTCTTTCCCCGCCTTCCCTCCACCCCCAGTGAAGCTCTCTTCCCAGAATTCTTTAAATGTTTCTTTCTTTCTTTTTGCGCTGGGTCTTTGCTCCTGCATGCAGGCTTTTCTCTAGTTGCAGCAGCGGGGACTACTCTTGGTTGCGGCACACAGGCTTCTCATTGTGGTGGCCTCTCGTTGCAGAGCACGGCCTCCGGGAGGCAATGGCTTCGGTAGTTGCAGCCGGTGGTCTCAGTAGTTCTGGGTTGCGGGCTCTAGAGCAGGGCTGCAGAAACTGTGGCATGTGGGCTTAGTTGCTCCACAGCGTGTGGAATCTTCCTGGGCCAAGGATCGAACCCATATCTCTTGCACTGGCAGCCAGATTCTTAACACTGCACCACCAGGGAAGTCCCTCTTTCCCATGCTCTGCCCTGTAAACTCTAGCTGCTTCTCTTTGGCTTCCCACACTCCCACATTCATCTATCTTCAACTCAGAGAGTTCACTGGGCTCTGCCCTGGCTTCCTTTCCCTGTGCTGTGGCCTGGAATTTCCCTCCAGCAATAATCTCTGTCCTCCTGCTCAGCTCTCTCTACCCCAGTCATCCTATTTGGCTTCAAAGGGTCCTTTCCTATATATATGCACTCTAAGAGCCTTGGGTCTTATTCTGTAAGTTTGGGGTGATATCTACCATCCCACAGATAGGGCAGGAAGCACCTAGAGTATAAGGGGGTGACATCTTGGAGGTAGAATGACAGCCTTTCACAGAGCTTCTCTGGAGAATCCAGGAACAATTTCTAGAAAAGAGATAGAAAGAATAAAACCTCCTCATGCGGCTGTCAGATGAGAGTCAACAAAAGTGAGACTGCTCATCTCTTGCAGAAAAGAGAAGAGGAAAGTGGTCTCCAGGAGGATGAGCAGGGGCAGAAGCATCGAGGTGGAGGCTGCAGTCCAGGAGGCTCCAACACACCGTATGAAAGGAAACACAAGCGTTAAGCCTCTGACAGGCAATCAGTACCCCTGCCGAAATGAGAGCAGTGGTATCTGCTTGCCAAAGGCCACAGGGATGGGTGGCCAGGGGAGTGAGACAGGAAGGCAGAGGCAGAAGGAGCGTCCAGTGCTGGCTGGGGAGATGAACGTTCTTGCCCAATGTTTGAGTCCAGGGAGAGCTCTGCAGTTTTGCTGCCCAACATCCATTCCACCACACACTCTGGAAACACCATCCTGATTGTTCTTTGGGGGCCCCTTCCTGACTTTCCGTCCATGTAGTCCCGGAGAGCTTACCCCAGTATCAGCTTCTCAATGTGAGCATGCCACTCAAGCCAGCCCCATTAGAGCCAAACCAGAGATCTAGGATGGATCTCTAAGAAAATACACATTCTGTTTCTACAGAGCTTGCTATGTTGGTAGGATGTATGCCTGCTGACAGCCAGCTTTGGCGTTCTGTACTGCTGGTGGTGGTGGTTTAGTCTCTCAGTCTTGTCTGACTCTTGTGACCCCATGGACTGTAGCCCGCCAGGTTCCTCTGTCCATGGGATTCTCTAGGCAAGAATACTAGAGTGAGTTGCCATTTCCTTCTCCAGAGGATCTTCCCAACCCAGGAATCGAACCCTAGTCTCCTGCACTGCAGGTAGATTCTTTGTCACTGAGCCACCAGGGAAGCCCAAAGAAAAGCAGAGACGGAGGACAGGCACAGATTCCTGAGGACATTTTTTGAACACCTGGAGAAAGAATGTCTTAAATGTTTATTTTAATGAGCCAATAAATTCCACTTTTCAGATGAAATACATTTAACTTTTAGGAGTAGACATCAGTCTAGACATATGTCTAATGTGTACTCCCACCCCAGGCTCAATCTTTGAATAGAGAACTGGGATTTTTCAGCTGGACACTCCCCACCCTCCCCTTGAGATGAACTTTCTTAATCCTGAAGTTGGCCAACCGTGGCAAGGAGTCTAACCTGCTCAAGGCTGGCCCCAACCCGACCCAAGGATGCAATAGAACACATGTCGCTGGGCTCAGTTCCTCACTCAGCACCCCTGGAAGGCTGTGCCCACTGCCCTGGGTCTCTGCAGATACAGCTGCAAGTCCTCTTTCTCCAAACTTGATCTAGAACTATTTTTATTATGAGTGTTAGTTGCTCAATCGTGTCCAACTCTTGGCGACCCCATGGACTGTCGCCCACCAGGCTCCTCTGTCCATGGGGATTCTCCAAGCAAGAATTCTGGAGTGGGTTGCCATTCCCTTCTCCAGGAGATCTTCCCAACAAAGGGGTTCGAACCCAGGTCTCCCACATTGCAGGCAGATTCTTTACAGCCTGAGTTTACAGCTGTCTATATTTGAAAATCGAACTTCTTTTGCATGAAATTTCAGATGTGTGATTTTTCTTAAATCAAAAGAACTGGAAATTTGGGTTCCAAGTGGCTTCATGGAGGGAAGAAGCAGCTGCTCTTATTACACAGGCCCTGGGCTCTCTAGTTCGCCACACTCCTCGCCACTCCCTGCCGTATCACACTCCAGGCCACTTCACTCACTTTGCTCACCTTCGCACCTGTATGAACTTGAGGCCTCTATAGTGAGAGAACTGAACCCAGACCTTTAGAGTGAGAGATATGAGGGCAGGCGTAGGGGCCGGTGAAGGGGGCGGGCAGTTCTTATAGAAGGAGTTAGACAGTGGAAGGACTGGTCTCTATCAAGTATGCATGACATGCCAGGCAAGCTGCCCAACACAGGCAATACAATCTGTAAAAGAGAGTCTCTGCTCCCAGCCTGGCTGGGGAGAGAGATGTGCAAACCCAGGATCTCATTCATCCCTGTCCATGTGCCCCAAATTTCAGAGGACAACTATCTCATGCCCTCAAAGTAAGAGTTCTAGAGAGCAGTTTGGAGTCTTCTATGAATACGAGCATATTTCTTGCAAACCTCATTTTTCCACTTATCAATGAATGTAAGTTATGCCTTCTGCCTCTCAATATTGTTCTTAAATCTCATAAAATTGAAACCCCAGCAAAATAAACCTTGTTTATCCCAAAATAGCCTGCATTCTCCTGACTGTGGAGGGTGCCCTGGAGTATATGCAAAATTCTCCAGGCAAGAATACTGGAGTGGGTTGCCATGCCCTCCTCCAGGGAAACTTCCCCACCTAGGGATGGAACCTGCTTCTCCTGCACTGGCAGGCAGATTTCTTTACCACTAGCGCCACCTGGGAAGCCCAGTATTGAACTATAATAGGTTTATAATACTTTTCACACAGAGGATGAGATGAGTGGATGGCATCACCAATTCAATGGACATAAGTTTCAGCAAACTCCAGGAGACAGTGAAGGACACGGAAGCCTGACTTGCTGCGTGCAGTCCATGGGATTGCAAAGAGTTGGACATGACTTACCAACTGAACAACAACACAAGTAGTACATTAAAAACAAAAAATAAAGAAGAAATTTTTAACCTCGCCGTACATTACCTCAAGAAGTACAGTACAACAGCTGGCATCCAGGGGCTGTCATCCAGTGAAAAGGCAGGAAGAGTTACTGTTTAGAGGAGGGAGAGGAGGTGGGAGATGGTGGAGCTGAAGGATCGTCAGCAGTAGGAGATGGAGGGCAAGCTGCAATTTCACTCTCGCCTGATGTTGATGGCACAGATTCTGGTTCCTTGCTGGATTCAATTCTAACTACCCTCTTGAAACAAGGATCCAGTGATGTTGGGTAGCAGCTCTTTCTTTCTCATCAGAGATGACACGGGAGCGCTGGATGGCACTCTGAATGGCTGCTGCAACCTTCGGGTACCCTTCTAATCCAAGTCCTTAAAAACTAACAGTATCCCTTCAGTAGAACTAACTTATGTGACTGGACACACAAACACAGGTTTGGCTTTGAAAGTTCGCAACTTGAAGGTTCATAGGTAGGGAACTTACAGCACGTCAAACAGAAAGTGATTGTGAGTGTAGCAGGGATTGTGAAAATTGTGTGTCTGACACTCTCCTGCCTCAGGATTCTGGCACTGGCTGTTCCCTCTGCCTGGATCTGGGCTCTCTCCCTCTCATCCTCTTCAAGTTTTCACACAAGTATCCTCTCAGGGAAGATCACCGGAACTACCCCACATAAATTACAAGTGTCCCTTCTCTGCCAAACTCGTAAATCTCTTTACTCTTTCTGCGGCACTTATCACTTTTTATCACATCATATAATGTTCTTATGTTTTATGTCTACTGTTTATTTCCCCCACTGGAATATAAGCTGTATGCTTGCATATGTGCTTGGTCGCTTCAGTCGTGTCCAACTCTTTGCAACTCTATGGACTGTAACCCACTACGCTCCTCTGTCCCTGGGATTCTCCAGGCAAGAATACTGGAGTGGGTTGCCATGCCCTCCTCCAGAGGATCTTCCTGACCCAGAGATCAAACCAACATCTCTTACCTCTCATACATTGGCAGGCAGATTCTTTACCACTAGTGCCGCCAGGGAAGCCCATAAGCTGCATGAAGTGAAAGTGTTAGTTGCTCAATCATGTCTGACTCTTTTCGACCCCATGGACTGTAGCCCACCAGGCTCCTCTGTCCATGGGATTTCCCAGGCAGGAATACTGGAGTGGGTTGTCCTTCCCTTCACGAGGGAACCTTCCCAATGCAGGGATCAAACCCGGGTCTCCCGCATTGCAGGCAGATTCTTTATTATCTGAGCCACCAAATGCAGTAGGAGCAGGCATTTTTGTTTGACTTGCTTGCTACTGTATCTTCAGCTCCTGAACTAGAAGTGGGAACATAGTAGGTGCTCTGTTAAAAGAATGAATGAAGGAATGAACAAAAGGATGGCCAACCCCCTTCTGGGGGCCACTCCAGCAGATCTGATTATCGGGCTGTACATGTGCTTTTGTTGAAAAATTAAAATATGCAAAACTAAAATATAAAGAACATGAGCACGGTTGAAGTCAAAAAAATAAAGGAGCCATGAAGAACAAGGCAAAAGCTTACTTTGTTCTCCACTCTGAATATTTCAGAGGCTAAGACCCTTTCTAAGGACAGTCCCTGTTCCTCCTCCCATGGGCAGTGCCCTGCTCTGGGCCACCCAGACCTCTGCCTGGCCCCAGCACACACCAGTCATCTAGCCCTGTCTGCCCCCTCCGATTCTTTTCTCCTCTAAGGCCGGTGCCTGAAAGTTCTGCTTTTTCTTAATTAGAAAAGGGCTCCCCCTAGGGGTCAGTAGCCCAGAGACACCGTACTTGGTGGGTGGACTACTGAACTGGCAGAAGTCCACCCTCTGAGCAGAGGTGGGATGCCCTTCCGCTGGGCGCCTGTGTGCAAGAGGCAGCCTGCATGACTGTTGCTTGGCAGCCCTGTGAATTTTGTTTTTTTTCTCCAGCAATTCAGGTGTGCAATAAATGTCACAGTATTTGTCTAAAATCAAATTAAATCTGACTTTAATCCCCCTGTCCCCCCAGGCTGGAGGAGATTTCAGTCTCAGTATTATTGAAGTTCTCCTCCCATGGTTTGAATGGGATGCTGGAGAGTCTTAAGAAATGAAAGGAACCAGTCCTTTGGAAGGTTTCTATGAGCCTGGGTCTGTGTCGGGCCACACTGGGCAGAGGAGGCATATGAAGGGGGACATTCCTAGGAAAGTTGGGGGGACAAGAACCACAAACTGTGGAACTAACATGAACTCCTCCAAAGGCCAAGACTGCACAGTGAAACTGGAGGAGGGGTTATGCTATGGTTCCAAGGCAGTGAGTTTGTTCTCAAAATTTATCTAGCTATCTTATCATCCATCCATCTATCCATCCATCCAATCATTCAACAAATAGGCATTGGTTTCCTACACTATGTCATATGCATATATGCTAGGCCCAGGCATCATAGTGCTGGAGAAAACAGACCAAGCATGTGTTCCAGCATCGTTTACCAGTCACTTTCTTGGTAGCTCAGATGGTAAAAACTCTACCTGAAATGCAGGAGACCCGGGTTCGATCCCTAGTTCGGAAAGATCCCCTGGAGAAGGAAATGGCAACCCACTCCAATATTCTTGTCTGGAGAATTCCATGGACAGAAGAGCCTGGTGAGCTACAGTCCACGGGATCGCAAAGCGGTAGACACAACTGAGAGACAAACACAGTAACACATAAGGAAATAGATAATAAGCAGACAACCAAAAAGACAGACTTTACAAAATGGTGATAAATGCTTTCAAGGAAAAAAGCAAGACGCTCAATGCCCGAGAATGAACAGGGAGGCCTTACTGAGGTCACAGGTGAGCTGATACCTGAGAAGTGAGGAGAAGTAAGCCAAGTCAAGGATGGGCAGGGGGCCTAGCATGAAGCTGGGTACAGGGTCAGGGTCCTGGGGCAGGAAGAAGTTTGGGTCTGTCCGTGTTTTTCTCAGGACAGAACCATAGCCTTTGTTAGGTTCTCCAACTGAATGTTAATCCTCACAAACATTAAGAATGAACACCCTCAGGACTTTCCTGGTGGTTAAGAATCAGCCTTGCAGAGCAGGGGACAAAGGTTCAATCCCTGATCAGAGAACTAAGATCCCACATGTCCCAGAGCAACTAAAAAGCCCGTCCATCACAACTGTTGAGCCTGTGCATTCAGGAGCCTGAGAGCGGCAACTGCTGAGCCCAAACGCATAACTAAGATCTGACACAGCTAAATAGATATATAAATAAATATAAATTTAAAAAAATGTACACCCATTCTACACTTATTCCCTACCTATGGGTGCACCCCTGGGGGTAAGCCTATGTTACTCCAGTAATGAACATCTCTAGAGTTCAGTGCTCTTTCTGTGACAGCCCATTTTCTCAAGGTGCTTTTCTTCCCTCCCGGCTTATTCCTCCTCCCTCCCCACTCCCACCTTCATGCTTGCAGATCCAGACAGACACCCCACAGGGGCCCCTAGTAGGGACAACACGACTCAAAACACCAGAGCAGCAAGACCACAAGGCAGAGACGCAGCCTGTAAACTATCTGCAGCTCAGGCGGGCGCCTGTGAAATGTTTGACAGCCCAGGAGATGGATCGGCAATACAGCTCGGGCCACACTTCCAGGGCAGAATTGAAGCCATCCTTCCTGGGAAAGGCTTCATAGATCAACCCAAACACACTCATCAGCCCAGCCAGCCACCACCCACCGTCTGGCCAACCCCCAGCTTCCTCATCACTGTGCTCAGGGCCTCTGGGCCCTGCTGGACTCTGTCATGAGCGGGAGGATTAGCTTGTGAAGAACAAACCCAAAGGAACACCCCAGGCAAGGGGGTGCCCTGCAGAAGTCCCATGGGAGAGACGCCTTAGCAAAGGCTTCAACACAAGTGTCTCTGCTTCTTGAGATTCCATTAAATTATCATTTTAATAAAATAAAATGTTATAAAGATCACACGCATTGTGCTTTCCCCATGCCAGAGACCGCCAAATCCTGTGCACATGTTGTTTCATTTCATCCGCACTCCACCCTGTGAGATAGGCAACTGTTGTCGTTACTGTTCTGTCGCTCAGTTGCTCTGACTCTTTGCGACACCCTGGACTGCAGCACGCCAGGCTTCCCTGTCCTTCACTATCTCCCAGAGTTTGCTCGAACTCATGTTCATGGAGTCGGCAATGCCATCCAACCATCTCATCCTCTATCATCCTGCCCTTAATCCCTTCTCCTCCTGACTTCAATCCTTCCCAATTAGCAGGGTCTTTTCCAATGAGTCAGTTCCTCACATCAGGTGGCCAAAGGATTGGAGCTTCAGCTTCAGCATCAGTCCTTCCAGTGAATATTCAGGGTTGATTTCCTTTAGGACTGACTGGTTTGATCTCTTTGCAGTCCAAGGGACTTCAGAATCTTCTCCAGCACCAGTTTGAAAGCATCAGTTCTTCAACACTCAGTCTTCTTTATGGTCCATATCCATACATGACTACTGGGAAAACCATAGCTTTGACTAGACAGAACTTTGTAGGTAAAATGATTAGCCCAGTTTAGAGATGAGTACACTGAGGCCTGAGAAGGTGAAGATCGAGATGCTGAGCAGCAGCTGCCTGGGTCCTCCAAGGAGCAGATACTGAGACAGGGTCGGGGACAAGCAGTTTGTTGGGAGTGACACCTGTGAAAGGAAAAGGATGGAGGCCCCAGGAGCCTTCAGAGGGCTTTCCAGGCTCACAAGGTGTCTGCCAGCCAGCAGAGCCCCAAAGCAATGCTGCCCATCAGAGGAGTCCCATAGTGGGTGGAAAAGTCCAGGCCCGGTCCCACCGTCTTGCTCAGGGCTTAAGGAGGGCCTGCTCTAGAAGACCATGACCTCCTACCAAAAGTAGGAGAAGATGCCAAAGGACCTTGCAGCTAACCATACTGCCCACAGCTATAGGGAAAGTCCTTTCTCGAAGGGGGATCTGAGCAATGTCTCTCCCACCTGCCACACGAAGATCAGACACCCTTGGTCACCTACAGGCCAAGCAGCTAACCACTGTACTGCCCTGCTGCCACCTCCTTGAGCACGAATCAGAAATGGGGATGGGACCTCTGAGCACTTGCAGTCACCACTTCAGCGTAGAGATGGACCAGAGAAGTTGAGTGACTGGCCCAAGGTCACACAGCAAGCCAGCACCGGTTGTCTCCTTGCTTGGAGCTGGCACACATTTTAGGGCTGCCTTCTCTGTGTCTGTCTCAGAACAGGGGTCCCCAGTGCTGCATGCTTGGATCTGGAAATGTCCACCTGATTCTGGCCACATCCTCACACACTCCCCAAGACCCTCCATCCTGAGAAGCAAGTGAATATTAGGCAAAACCAGGTCTCCCCACTTTGCCTCTTGGCCAGCTGGAGCAGAGGCCCTGGGATGGCTGGGAAGTAAGGGCCAGTGGAGGTACAAGGCAAAGGCAGTGGGCTTCAGGGAGAGCTTCTTAGAGGGGGAAGTGCTCTGGCTGAGGCTTGAAGACCAAGTAGATGTCTGAGAGGCAGACAATGTGGGAGGAGAACAAGGGGAGATGGAGGACCGTGTGAGCAGCGGTGTGGCAGGGAGAGCACGATTTATATTCTGAGAGCTGCTCATGGCTCATGCAACCTGGGAGTCGGTTTACACCTGAACGTGAGGAGACACTGGAGAAAGGCATGGCCAGAGAATAAAAGGCCTTGAAGAGAAGGGAAATACGGAGCCAGTGAAGATTTCAGAGGAAGGAGGGATGTGGTCAGATATGCATTCTGGAAATCATCCTCTGTTAGCACTGTGACTATGACTCATATGAATGCGGGCATGTGTGTGTGTCCCCATACATGCACAAATATATACACACAGGGATCAGGAGGGACACCATTAGTTTGATAACACATACGTTTCTGCCTTTTGATACTCAACCACACCTCATGGGAATCCCTACAACTCACCTGATGTGATACTCCCTGTAGGTAATGAAAAGTGAAAATGTTAGTCAGTCATGTTCAACTCTTTTGCAACCCCATGGACTGTAGCCCACCAGACTCCTCTGTCCATGGGATTCTCCAGGCAAGAATACTGGCGAGGGTAGTAGCCATTACCTTCTACAATGGATCTTCCCGGCCCAGGGATAGAACCTGAGTCTCCAGCATTGTAAGCAGATTCTTTACCATCGGAGCCAGTGGGTGATGGCTACATAATAATCCATAGTGTGGCTATACCATCATGTATTCAACTGTTCTTTTTCATCTCCCTAAATGATTTTGTAATGTTTGGGGGCCATGAGCTAGGACCCATGAGAGAAAGAAAGGAGAGACTAAAGATGCAGAAAAAAGGAGGAGATGAGGGGGCCCTGAGAAGGTGGGAAGGAGTGAAGAGAGGCACTCACCATTAACAGAAGGGAAAGTGCTCTCACCCAGGGGGTCAGTGCAGTTTGGATGAGCTGTGTCTTTTCCAAAGCACCCCTTCATTCTGGTGCCCCATCAAGGTACTCTTCCTCCCACAACCTGGGTGAGCTCCAGAGAATGACACGGTCTCCCCTTTCAGATAAACAGCTCCAAGGATAAAGACCGAAACATCTTGCCATGGCCAGAGTCCAATTTACCACTTCCATCTCCAGCTTCAGTCTGCCTCATCTTACCCTGAACTCCGGCCACTCTGGTTTCCTTTCTCCTTCGTAGAGATGACATGACTCCTCCAACCCCAGGGCCTTTGTACCTGCTGTTTTGACTGCATAGAATGCTTTTCCATCCTGTTTCCCCTTTACCTAATCTCCTGAGAAGGTCTTGGGAAAAAATCATCAAAATATTGCCTGAGATTCTCCTAAGGATACCTGGTCTTGCGTGAGGTTAATACATTCTGACTGGAAGCTAAAGAAAGTAAACAAAACCCTCCATTTTATTCTAAGAGAAAGATTATATGTGGGAAAGGAGAATTATACCGTGGTTGAAGGTCTCCTAGTGACAGCTGCTCTTTGTTTCAGCATTATACTGGCTCAGTTTTCTGATGTATGGATATAGAAATGTTTCTACAAATAGATTAAAGGAAAACTTGGCCATCAACATTTTAAATAAGGAAAAGGAGGTCTGAGATAGGAAGTCACCATGGGTCCCTCACTCTTGGCTCCAACAAAAGGGGATGGAGCATCACTTCCCCACACCCTCGCTCCTAAATCAGTTCCTGGGGACACAGTTGGTGATGGAATTCTGTGTTATTTTCCCTAAAACTATGTTCATTACAGCCAATTCATCCCAACATACATACATACACACACATACACACACTCAGAGGCAGAGTAACAGCTATTATATTATAGAATTATATTCTATATAACTAGAAGAAGCAAAGGAAAGATAAATTACAAAATAATCTTTCAGTCTCAATGTCTAAGGTTTCTGATTCAATAGAAACTTACAATTTCACTCATCTCACACGCTAGCCAGTAATGCTCAACATTCTCCAAGCCAAGCTTCAACAGAATGTGAACCGTGAACTTCCAGATGTTCAAGCTGGATTTAGAAAAAGCAGAGGAGCCAGAGATCAAATTGCCAGCATCCATTGGCTCGTAGAAAAAGCAGGAGAGTTCCAGAAAAACACCTACTTCTGCTTTGTTGACTATGCCAAAGCCTTTGACTGTGGATCACAACAAACTGTGGAAAATTCTGAAAGAGATGGGAATACCAGACCACCCAATCTCCCTCCTGAGAAATCCATATGCAGGTCAAGAAGCAACAGTTAGAACTGGACATGGAACAACAGACTGGTTCCAAATCGGGAAAGGAGTACGTCAAGGCTGTATATTGTCAACCTGCTTATTTAACTTATATGCAGAGTACATCATGAGAAATGCTGGACTGGATGACGCACAAGATGGAATCAAGATTGCCGGGAGAAATATCAATAACCTCATATACACAGATGACTCCATATGGCAGAAAGTGAAGAACTAAAGAGCCTCTTGATGAAAGTGAAAGAGGAGAGTGAAAAAGTTGGCTTAAAACTCAACATTCAGAAAACTAAGATCATGGCATCTGGTCCCATCACTTCATGGCAAATAGATAGGGAAACAATGGAAACAGTGACAGACTTTATTTTGGGGGCTCCAAAATCACTGCAGATGGTGACTGCAGGCATGAAATTAAAAGACAATTGCTCGTTGGAAGAAAAGCTATGACCAATCTAGACAGCATTTTAAAAACCAGAGCCATTACTTTGCCAACAAAGGTCCATCTAGTCAAAGCTATGGTTTTTCCAGTAGTCATGTATGGATGTGAGAGTTGGACTATAAAGAAAGCTGAGGGCAGAAGAATTGATACTTTTGAACTATGATGTTGGAGAAGACTCTTTAGAGTCCCTTAGACAGCAAGGAGATCCAAGCAGTCCATCCTAAAGGAGATCAGCCCTGAATATTCATTGGAAGGACTGATGCTGAAGCTGAAACTTCAATACTTTGGCCACTGATGTGAAGAGCTGGCTCTTTGGGAAAGACCCTGATGCTGGGAAAGATTGAAGGCGGGAGGAGAAGGGGATGACAGAGGATGAGGTGGTCGGATGGCATCACCAACTCAATGGACATGAGTTGGTGATGGACAGGGAGGCCTGGCGTGCTGCAGTCCATGGGGTTGCAAAGAGTCGGACATGACTGAGCAACTGAACTGAACTGACCGACCATTGAAAATCATTTTGCCTGGAGGTGCCAGCCACCACGTAGAAACCCAGTGCAGCAGAGCCAAAAAGCACCTGGTAATTACTGACTCATCCTTTGGACTCCACTCAGCATCATTTGCTCAAGGAAACCCACCCCCTGCTTTGGTCAGGTCTCCCTCTGGCCACTCTGAAGTCTCCCAGAATGTCTTGACGATCACAGTTGTTAATTGCATGTGTGCAGGGTGATGATGTAACTCATTTCTGTTTCCTCTCCACTCTAAACCATAAGCTGTATGAGGTGGAAACCTTGCCTGCCTTGTAACGTCTGTATTCTCAACAGTATCATGTGGATCCATCTGAAACCTCTGTGTGATGCTCAAGCATTTGGTTCTGCTTCAGGTGGTGCCCAGAGCTCCTTGCAAGAAATCTGTGTGTGTGTGTGTGTGTGCTCAGTCGTGTCCAACTGTTTGCGACTCCTTGCACTATAGCTGCCATGGGATTTCCCAGGCAAGAATACTGGAGTGGAGTGCTATTTCCTACTCCATATATATGTACATACTGTGATAATACATATCACTGTATCTGGTGTAATAATATGTACTCATTGCTGCTGCTGTCGCTAAGCGGCTTCAGCTGTGTCCGACTCTGTGCCACCCCCACAGACAGCAGCCCACTAGGCTCCCCGGTCCCTGGGATTCTCCAGGCAAGAACACTGGAGTGGGTTGCCATTTCCTTCTCCAATGCATGAAAGTGAAAAGTGAAAGTGAAGTCACTCAGTTGTGTCCAACTCTTAGCAACCCCATGGACTGCAGCCTACCAGGCGGCTCCTCTGTCCTTGGGATTTTCCAGGCAAGAGTACTGGAGTGGGGTGCCATTGCCTTCTCTAATGTGCTCATTACTGTGAATGAATAAAAATGGATGCCAGGAGGGAGGGAAGAAGGAAGAGAGAAAGAGAGAGGGAAGGAGGAAGGAAGAAGGAAGAAAGGGAGGAATTCATTACTATTTCTGGCCCAAGAAGCTTCTTGTCTTCATCATTCATGCCCCAGTTTCACAAGCAAGACTTGGCCATTTTGACCACTGCCTGTTGAAGTTCCTGGAGCACTTCAAATAAGTTAATGCCTGAGCTTCATCCCCAGAAACTCTGATTCAGCAGCTGAGGGTGAGGCATGGGGCTTGAGCATCCTTAGCTACATCCAAAGGCTCCTGGGGTGGTTCTCACAGATGCAGGTACAGCCAGGATAGGGGAGGCTGCTCCCTCTTGAGAATGAGTTGGTCTGAAAATTAACAGTGGGAATGACCTGAGACTGGAGACTTGAAAACTGGGCTTGGAGCGTCCGCAGCCTGTGTCTGGTCTTCTTATCTGAGAAATGGATGGCAAGAGATTTCTCCCTTCCCTTCCTAAATCCCACCCATCACAATCACATTCTCGTCTGCTAGTTGCATTAAGACTGGTTGCCTTTCCTACAAGCCCAGGAAGGAGCCCCCCAGAGGCCTTCTGCCCCCTCAACTCTACAGGGCCTTGAGGATTCAGTGGTGGGGTGCTAGTTATTGCCCGGGTCCACCCCACCCGCCTTCTCTTCCTCCTCCTGCTCTGTCAGCAGTCAGGGTAGGGGAGAAAGGATGTGATAATATTCCCTAAATATCTGCTTCAGACCCTCTAGGTACATTATCCATCACATCCTTTTCCAGGTTGGAGCCTTTATGCACCCATTTTACAGATTTCAGAAACTGAGGTTCATATATTTTACCTTTCTCAGAGGTGCCCAGCCCAGGAATGGGGCATCAACAGTCCCGGACCATGCTGACTCAGAATTACTTGAGAGCTCCATGAGTCCACACAGCCTCCAGAGATCAGCACGACACAGTCCCTGCCCTCTGCCCTCATGCCCATGCCTTAGTCTAGAGGGGCTCCGATAGAGCTGGCCTTAATGTCAGACAGAACTGGGTTCAAGCTCCAACTCTGCCACTTGTGAACAGGCTGACCCTGGGCCAGTGCCCTCACATTTCTGACAATTCTTAGCAAGTTTTTCTGAGAGAAAACAAAGAGCTTTTTATAAACTGCCAAAAAAAAAAATCACAGTAAAGGTGTTATAATAAAAATGCCAACCTCTTAGTATGTCGTGGAAAGCAAAGTGAATTTTAAAAGCAAATTAGGTCAGTATTCCCAGACTTGCCATTATACTTATAATAAAATCCAAACTCAGTAGCAAAACACGTATGTCCCCGCACCCAGGACCCCTCCCCACCCCCCCGATTTCATTCCTTCTCTGCCCCATTCCCACCAGCCCTTTGTATCAGCTGGTCCCTCTCCCCAACCTAGGATGCTCTCCCTGCAGATCTTTCTCTGACTCCCGCTCATATTCACATCTCAGCTAAAATACCACCTCCTCAGGGAAGCCCTCCCTGACCACCTCTCAACACTGCCCCCATGCACACCATCATGCTTTCTCATATTGGTTTCTTTTCTCCAGGATCTGCATTACTATCTGAAACTCTCTGGCTTATA
The DNA here is from genome assembly GCF_032452875.1 of Bos javanicus. Classification (NCBI taxonomy): domain Eukaryota; kingdom Metazoa; phylum Chordata; class Mammalia; order Artiodactyla; family Bovidae; genus Bos; species Bos javanicus. The sequence continues at coordinate 24,412,601 of NC_083892.1, forward strand.
TATTTGTGTGGACACTTGGTTATTGTTCTCCTTCCTCTTTTGGCGGATAAAGCCAGAGTCCTCCCTGTCGTGATCAGCATTCCATCCTCAGCACCTAGAGCTACGTCTGACTCAAAGTAGGTCCTCAAAGTATGTTGAAAGAACGCTTGAGAGGAGATGAAGTATATTGAATGTTTGACACAGAACAAGCACGCGACCTAAGAAAAGCTTGGGTTGGCCAGAGGATGCTCTGGTCCTTCCTTACTGTCCTGCCGCAAGGTCTGGGGTTCTTCTGTTCCATTTCAGAGACAGCCATAGAAATATATAAATGGGTGGGCATGGCTATGTTTCGATAAAGCTTTATTTTTAAAAATGTGCTGCAGGCTGATTTGGCCAGCAAGTCTTCCCTGGTGGCTCAGACAGTGAAGAATCTGCCTGCAGTCTGGGTGACCTGGGTTCCACCCCTGGGTCGGGAATATACCCCGGAGAAGGGAATGGCAACCCACTTCAGTATTCTTGCCTGGAGAATTCCATGAACAGAGGAGCCTGGTGGGCTACAGTTCATGGGGTTGCAAAGAGCTGGATATAACTTAAGGGATTTTCACTCCTAGTCTGTTGAGTCCTAGTTTAGGGGAGTCCCCCTCTGTGATATTTCTTGGACAAGATGCAAGTGGTAAAACCCAGGAACCCGCATTTACAGAGTGGTTGCGTCTACTTGATCAAGGTATCTGAAGCAGCCGGAATCAGCAGGACCCTGGGCATGAATTTCAGTGGAGGCACAGGCCATAAACTTTATTGTTCTGCAGGATTTTGGCCCCCACCCCGGCTTTCTGCTGATTTTCCAAAGAGTGGTGGAGGTGGGCCCTGCGCTGTGATCACTGATGCAGCAGGGAAAGGGAGCCTACACGTTTAATTAAATGTTATTCAAGAAATAAAATTCAGGCCCTCAGCTGACAACGCAGAATATTAAAGCATCAATTTCCTGAAGGAAACCTGCCTTAATGAGATTCTCCAAATAAATGGAAAGGGAAAAAAAAATATATTAATCCCAGCTGCTAATGTCAGCCCCATCAACCCAGAGCAATGTCTTGATCAACAAAAGCTGATGATATTGGTTTATCTGGGAAAGAAGGTGGGGAAGACTCTGTTGAGACTGCTGGGTCCCAGAGGCAGCCAGTCCCCTGGAAAGAAGACCCTTTCTTCTCATGAGCCCCTAGAATGAGAAGCCATACAAGTCACACACCTTCCTGGCCAAAGGAGCTAATAATTGATTAGCGTGAAGCTGGGAGGTCGGTAGTGGAGGGTCACAGGGCTCTGTCCTTGGTCCTACCCCAGGCAACCTTTTCATTAGTGACTTGGAAAGGTATACAGGGAGATACTGACTTCATCTGTTGAATAAGCTGAAGCTGGGGCTCAATTAATTTATGTAAGGTACCTGAAATCCTTAGAACAAAATAGATTCCCACATCGAATGTTTTCCTTTTCTTGTCTCACTCTTCAGAGAATCCAACGTGAATAAGATCTATTTACTCGACTGAATACTAGGGCTTCCCAGGCGGTGCTAGGGGTAAAGAACCCACCTGCCATTGCAGAAGACATAAGAGATGCGGGTTCAATCCCTGGGTCAGGAAGATCCCGGAGGTGGGACTGACAACTCATTCCAGTATTCTTGCCTGGAGAATCCTACAGACAGAGGAGCCTGGTGGGCTACAGTCCACAGAGTCACAAGAATTAAACATGACTGAAGCAACTTAACACGCACACCCTCAGCTGAATACCATCCTCATAGTTTTTTCCATTCTTTTACTCCTTATTCTATTATGAACAATACATTGTCTCTAATTTGACTCATCCATTATCTCAAATAAATACATTTTTAAAGGACACTTGAGATCACCTCTGTAAATGAAAAACTGGTAAAACTTCCCACCGGCCAAAAGTAGCCATAAATACAACGAAAACAAGCATAGTTACTGTGGCTCAATATCATTGCCAGATAAAAGCCTGAGAATCACACTCTTTGTTAATTAGAGAGATGAGGAAAAGTTAAAGAAGTGTTAATGACATACAAGACCCAACTGAAATTTCCATACTGTGCACTCAGCTATTCAGGGACATTTCATGTCCTGTCTCCATACCATGATCTCTGCCCTGCTGCTGCTGCTGCTGCTAAGTCACTTCAGTCGTGTCTGACTCTGTGTGACCCCACAGACAGCAGCCCACTAGGCTCCTCTGTCCCTGGGATTCTCCAGTCAAGAATACTGGAGTGTGTTGCCATTTCCTTCTCCAATGCATGAAAGGGAAAAGTGAAAAGGAAGTCACTCAGTTGTGCCCGACTCTTAGCGACCCCATGGACTGCAGCCTACCAGGCTCTTCTGTCCATGGGATTTTCCAGGCAAGACACTGGAGTGGGGTGCCATTGCCTTCTCCGGATCTCTGCCCTAAGGCAGCCTAAATCTGTTTCTGTTGCTTACACTCAGAGTTTTCTAACTGATACACAGTCTCCTGATGATCAGCATGCCTGGTGTCCCTGGACCAGCCATTTCTGCTTGCAAATGCCATAGAGAAGCTTCATTCTGGGACATGAAATATTAATGAAACAAGGTTCAGTTTCAACTGCAGCCAATTCACAGAGGCTGCCAAGTTCTTTCTTGGGCTTCCCAGGTGGCTGGGTGGGTAAAGAATCTGCCTGCAATGCAGGAGATGCAGGTTCGACCCCTGGCTCAGGAAGATCCCCTGGAGGAGGGCATGGCAACCCACTCTGGTATTCTTGCCTGAAGAATCCCCTAGACAAAGGAGCCTGGCGGGCTACAGTCCATAGGGTCACAGAGTTGGACATGAGTGAAGCGACTGAGCACGCATGCATGCAAGGTCTTTCCTGCTCCAAGTCAAATTCTCTGGGGACCCAGTGCAGGGCTCAGCCCTTACTGAATCATTTGGTACCCCACCCCTCTCCGGATGCAGCAGCTGCCACCACGAGCATCCAGTCTGTGGGTGCTGGGTGAAAGCGGACTAAATACAACAATGCACTCCTCTACTGCAAGCCAAAGATGCCTGCTGGTGTTTGGAAGGAAACTGTATGTATTTTCCCATCTAGTTCTGTACCTAGAGACTGGAAACACTTTCCAGAATGATTGGAGAAAATGTCAATCTTTATTATGGGTGGGATGAATCTGCTTTGGAGACGTTTGATAGAATGTCCAATAGTCACGATTAGTCTTCATTGAATACTAAATATAAATATGAAGAATCAGAAAAGACAACCAGATTGTGAAAAATCTCCTAAATTTATTTTTGCAGTGCTGTTAAATCCATTTCTGATTAAAATAATTCATCACTTATCTATAGCAAGCAATACTGGATGGTTATCCATATGCGAATCTGTCTTAGAAATATGCACCAACTTAGAGTGGTTTTTAATAAAAATACATTATTTTTAGCCAGTGATTTGGTTCTAAGAGCTGGTTGCTGACAGAGGGAAGGGAACTATTCCATGAGTCAGTGAATGTTTTCCAGAAAATAAATTAAGGAGAAAACAAGAGAGGCAGCTAGCTCTCGATGTGCTACAAATTCATCGTGCTTACCTTTGCCTTGAGTTTCATTTTTCTCAATTTTTGGTGGGGGGTGGATTGTGGCTGTGATTTTGTTTTTAATCAAGTCAACCAGACAGCTCCTGATAACTCCGGCTGGGTTTGTAGCTTTCTTGAAAGTGTCATGGCTTAGAAAAATTTGAGAAATGGCCCAGAATTATGACCACGCCCAAAAGGTCTTTGGGGTGACATTCAAGGCCCCTCACAACCTAATCTCCACCCATTGTTCCTTGCTTTCCAGGGCCCCCAAATCTATGCTTCATCTGCATTACAGTCTCATCTTTCTCCAGAATAATAGGCATGCTCTCTGTCAAATAAAAGAGGGAGATAAGAAAACTTATCACATACGCATGCATTTGCATAAAGCTAGTCGGGAAGGATGCTTAGGAGACAAAAGAAAGTGGTGACTTGCAGGGAGGTAGGGTGGGACAGGGAGGAGGCTGGGAAATGAATGGCTGGAGGTTGAGATGGGGAGGGAGGGAAATAGTCACTATACACCCTTTTTCATCTATGTGGAAGTATCACATGTTCAGAAATCAAATGGAAGGAAGGAGGGAGGGAAGGATGGAGATCAAGAGAGAGGGAGGGAGGGAGGGAGGAATTCTCATTATTTCAAGAACACATTTCCAGGCCTTTGCTCTTGCTATTTCCACTTTCTGGATGACTTGCTCAACCTCACACCCACACCCATCCTTCCATATTTTGCCAGGAAAACTCCTGTGGATGCTTCAGAACCCAACTCACCTGCCACTTCCTTTGTGACTATGTCACCCAAGAAGAGTTCCTCTGTGCTCCTAAGCACCTTGGTTGGAATGTATACTCCCTATAGGCATAGACAGGAGATGCCTTGTTCTCTGTTGTAGTACCAGCCCTTACTGCAGTCCTCAACACATAGTAGGAGCTTTATAAACATCTACTGAATGATTGATATACAAGCTGGGACTTCCCTATAGCTCAAATGGTAAAGAATCTGCCTGCAATGCAGGAGACCAGGATTTGATCCCTGGGTCCGGAAGATCCTCTGGAGAAAGGAATGGCAATCCACTCCAGTATTCTTGCCTGGAGAATCCCATGGACAGAGGAGCCTGGCAGGCTACAGTCCATGGGGTTGCAAAGAGTCAGACACAACTGAGCCGCTACCAGACACACTGAATGAATGAGGAGACATAAGCAGGCTATGTAACATACTGTTAGCACAAATGTTGCTGCTGCTGCTGCTAAGTCGCTTCAGTCGTGTCCGACTCTGTGTAACCCCATAGACGGCAGCCCACGAGGCTCCTCTGTCCCTGGGATTCTCCAGGCAAGAACACTGGAGTGGGTTGCCATTTCCTTCTCCAATGCATGAAAGTGAAAAGTCAAAGTGAAGTCGCTCAGTCGTGTCCAACTCTTAGAGACCCCATGGACTGCAGCCTACCAGGCTCCTCCGTCCATGGGATTTTCCAGGCAAGAGTACTGGAGTGGGGTGCCATGTTGGTGTCATGCAAACCTGACCAATAAGGCCTGTGTGACCTTGAAAATGTGAACGAGCCTCTCTGAGAGCCGACTCCTCTCCCAAAGGGGTGTGGCAAAGATTTAGTAAGTTAAGTGTGCTGGTCACTCAGTCACGTCCTATTCTTTGCAACCTCATGCACTGTAACCAGCCAGGCTCCTCTGTCCATGGGATTCTCCAGGCGAGAATCCTGGAGGGGATTGTCATGCCCTCCTCCAGGGGGTCTTCCTGACCCAGGGGTTAAACCCAGGTCTCCCACACTGCAGGCAGATTCTTCACCATCTGAGCCACCAGGGAATGCGGGTCAATGAGGTAACTCATGTGCAATGAACATGCAGTATTAGCCATTGTGACTGTTTCTTTGCCATGTTTGTGGTCACACCGTATGACAATCGCCTGCCACGTTTCTGCCTCCAACCCCAGGCTGGAGGCTCTTGAGGGTAGCAACACTGTTTGCTCCATCTCTGTCACATTTCTGCAGTACAAGCAAGCCCTAGGCTAGAAGCCAGCCAGCAAGCAGTTCTCTGAAGGGTTTGTTGACGGACTTAAAAAGGGAGCAAGTGAATGAGGAGCCTTCTGCCAGAGGGGAAGGGAGAAGCGAAGCCGATGAATAGGTGGGAGTCACTCTTGCTGAGAAGTGGGACCCCAGAAACACAAAGCACCCCAGAGCTGGAAGAGAACAGAAGCCAGCCATCAGCCCTGCAGCCATCCCCTAACAGGGATTTAACATGGGTTGAAAGCTGGAGTCTGAGCGCCCCGTCCTTCAGGAGGAGCCCTGCTTAGCCAGCCCCCACTCACTCACTCCCTCACGCAGGACGGCGCCTAGTTTCAGCCCTCCATTCACTGCCTCCTTGCTCTGCAGCCCTCTTCTGTTGTGACTTCGCCCTGAGCGCCACCTGCCCCGAACACACCATCTGCAAATTTACTTACCCCACTTCCGCATCCATCGGGCACTGGGCGGGTCCCTGCCCTGACCTTTGATCTTTTACAATACAATAGCGTGAGTAGCTCCTGTCTGTCAAGCTCGTATTCCGTACTTTGCAGGTGTGATCACCGAAGCGTCATTTCTCCCATCTTACAAAGGGGAAAACGAAGAATCAAAGAAGTTCAACGACCTCCTCACTATCGACGACTATTAAGAGGTCAAAGCCAGGACTTACACACAGGTCTGCTTGATTCTGCAACAAGGGCTCCTCACCACACCCCAGGCCACTTTTCCTACAAGACCCACAGCAGAAGCTTCCTGAGTTTCACACCTAGTCCGTCCTAACAGCTCTTTCAGATTGCCTGTCCCAACCGAGAATGCAGCGTCTCTGGCGAGGCATCTTCTATGATCTTCTTGAATGCCTTCCCAGCTAGGGAAATCACTCCCTCACAGCCTCTGGTTTCCTCTCACTGGGCTGGTGAGCCAGCTGATGCTCCTTGGAAATTTCCCAACCTCCCATGTCCCAAAGTTCAGCCTGCCACCCACCTTCAGAGGGAAGCCTCAATCCCTTGTGCCCTGGGCACAGAGCTAGGCATACAAAAGATGCTTAAGACGGCTGTCTCTGAGTATTTGCCTGGGCAACCAGACCCCCAAAGGAGGGATCCTCTCCATGGCCCAGGCTGTGTCTGCTGGACACGACTATTCCTTCACACGACTGTGCTGATGTCTTCACAATGTACCTTGGGTGGCTGGGACGGCAGGCAGCTCTCTGGATAAAGAAGTATTCATCATTCTGGGTGTGTAAAGCCAACTCTCATCTACTCCACTCACTCTGTCTTTCGCTAAATATCCACTGTGAATATACTGCGGTGGGTGCTGTCACCTGAGTCATGTCTGACTGTTTGCAACCCCATGGACTAGCCCGCCAGTCTTCTCTGTCCATGGGGGTTCTCCGGGAAAGAATACTGGAGCATGTGGTCACACCTCCAGGCGATCTTCCTGATCCAGAGATCGAACCTGTGTTTCTTAAGTCTCCTGGGCAGGTTCTTTACTACTAGCATCACCTGGGAAGCCCCATTGGGCACTAAAAAATTAGACATAAATCAGATAGTCCCCGACCTGAGAGAGATTCCCACAGAACCAGAGTCCTAGAAATGGAAACAGAGACAAAAATGCACCGCACCATGGAAAGGAGAACTGCTGATACTGTAATTAACAACACTTTGCATCTTTCTTAACGGCCGCCGCCTCGCCCTGCAGACCATGCCCCCAGGATGGACTGTGTCCACCTCGTTGATTACCGTTTTCCTGCACGCAGAGCTGTGCTCAGCAGGAACACAGTGCTGATCTGGTGAAGGAATGAACAAGCAAACGAATGAATAAAGGAAAGGATGGAATGAAGCTAAACAAAGAGTTGAACTTCATGGCTCATGTGCGGGTGGGGGTGGGAACAGGAGGGATCAGGAAGCTGCAACCAGCAGAAGGCAAAGAAATACAGCAAAGGCTGAACTGTCGGGGGAGCTACAAGTGTCTCCGTGTAACTGCAGAAAGCCCTTTGGCGTTGTGCAAACGCACTTAATTAACTGAATTTTGAGCACAGTATTGAGTCTGAAATAGATGCAGTTGTGGCTCACACATGAGGAAGGGGAGGGGCTGCGTCCACACCCATCAAGAGCAAACCCCCACCTCCCTATTCCCTCTCCTGCTGTCCAGCCTGGGTCCCCGGACGTGCAGACATGACCTTGAGCATCTGCTTCCCATGGGATGCAGACCGCCGGTGCCTCCCAAGCAGAAAGGCGTGCGCTAAAATTCACGGCACATTCTCCAATGACTGGGCGAGTGACACGCCCTTTCCTGGGGCTGACAGGTCCTTGGGCTGCTCATCGACCAGTGCGCCTACCCCCACGCACTGTGATTAGCCAGGGTGTGGTGACAGCCGGCTGACATTAATTATCTGTGAGTTAGAGGCATCTGAGAGCACAAACAGAAAGCTGTCAGCAGAGCAAGGCAGCATCATGATGCTCCTAGGTTTTGCAGCTGGGACTGTGAGCAGGGACAGGGGCCTCCAGGTTCAAGGAGGGGTGGGAGAGGCCAGCAGCCCTTCCCAGCAGTCTCCAGTGCTGGTCCGGCAACAGCCTTTGGGTTAATTCAGGAAACAGTCAGGCACGCAGAGGACAAGCAATGCATTACCCATCACCCTGCCCCAATGCCCCATCCATCACCACATCTGACAGTTTTGCCTCCTAAATAGTTTTCACATCTGTCCACTTCTCTGCATTCCAGTGATGTCGGCCCCATCTCTTAGCCCTGCAGTGTCCTCCTCTCGTGTCCTTTCCTCTGCTCAAGCCCCCTCTATGCACATAGCAGCTAGAGGGCACCTTCAAAGCCCAGGTCAGACCCTCCCACTGCTCTGATCAGAACACACCCTCCACCCTACCCCTCACTGGTTCGCAAACCCAGTGTGTGACCCTGCCAGACCCTCCAGCTTCATTTCCACCCCCACCCTCTGCTCTCCCATCACAGTCACTTTCAGTCCCTTTCCCAATTGTGGCTCTTGCCATATGGCTTTGCACGTGCTGTTCCTTCTGACTGAAATGCTCTTCCCTCTTCCCCTCCATGTTCTAGGTTCCTTGAATCTCACATCATGTGTCGCTTTCCCCCACAGAGCTTCCCTCGACCCCAAACCACAGCAAGTTCCTTTGTCTCACAAGGAAGCGGTGCAATGTAGCGTCCAAAGGTAGGGAAACTGATGTCAAACAGCTTAGATTCAAGTCCCAGTCCATCTGTTGGCTGTGTGACACTGGGCAAGGTGCTTAACCTCTCTGAGCCTCAGCTTTCTCCTCTATATGACTGGAGATGGCAGTAATACCAATCCCACTGGGTTGTTTTGAGGAGTAAATGAGTTAGTAGAGGTAAAGGCTGTTGGCACCTAGCCTGGCATGTGTGTGCTATAAAAGCATTAGCTGCGACTATTTATTCTTTTCTTGTTTCACTGTAACCATATCCTCCTGAATGAAACAATTTGATTAATTCTGTCCTCTTCAATATGCTCTAGGCCAAGGTATCTCAATAATCTGCATTATTGACATTTGAGGATGGATAGCTCTTTGTTGGAGGGCCATCCTGTGTATTGTAGGAGGTTTGGAAGCATATGTAGCATCCACTCACTAGATACCCAGTAGCATCCTTCTAACTGTGACAACCAAAGTGTCACCAGACTTTGTGCAATGTTGCCTGGGGAGAATCAAGCTGGAGAAGCTCCCCACTCTGGTCGCTATGAGAGCAGGGAGTCTAGATGGCCTCCTTCACAAATTCCTCCTAGCACCTCACACTTGGCCCGAAGCAGGTGCTCACTCAATATATATTAAACAAATCAATCAATGAATAAGTGAATAAATACATCCCCAAAGACATCTTGTAATACAAGGATCTCAAAGGATACGCTGGAAGGTCTGGGGACAAGTCCTGCCTTCACTAGTCCTAGAGGTGGGGGACACCTACGGAAAATCACTTCACTCCTCTGAACCTTGGTGGTCTTCCCTGTGAGATGGGGCTGATGACAGTGATGGTAGTTTTCCTCCCATCACACAAGGTGGTATTCGGCCTGTTCAAAAGTGATAGAAAGACTTTGCTCCTATCACCGCAGGCTGACTTGTCAGGCATCATCTGGGCTGTGACGGGCATGGGCGTGTAATATATGTTGTACATAAGGAAGATAATATATCCCTTCATCTCCCTTTTAATATTGCTGTAAATATGTCTTATGGGGGAGATAATCGAGATACAGAACGAGTAATGGTGATGATGGAGCCAGACCAATAGAATCTTACCTGCCAAGAGGGCAGTTCCCTGTCATTGTTCCATTATGGATGGTGTCTCGGGTAGATTGTGGTGTCAAGTATATTTTGAATTATGGCAAGCCCCGAGCACTTAATTACATTGTGTTTCTAATAAGGAGAAGAGCAGCTTAGTATCGGAAGAGCGCTGTGCTCCTGAGTTTTACCCATCCAGGTTGAAATTCTGGCTGCGATGCTCACTGCTGTGTGAGCTCGGGCACATCACTTGTACTCTCTGGACTCCAGCTGGCTTTTCTATTAATGGGAGCAGAGACGAGTGTCACAGCACAATATTTGTAAAAGACATTGGCTTAGAGAAGGGGCAAGGCTGGGTGGGAAGATGAGATGACGCCAGTAAATCCCAAGTATCTGTCAAATGTGCTAACACAGAGGACTGACTGGTGGACACAGGACGGGAAAGAGAGGGTGGGATGAATTGAGAGGAGATTTGATACATATACCCTACCTCATGTAAAATTAGATAGCCAGTGAAAATTTCTCTATGAGACAGGGAGCTCAAATCCAGTGCTTGTGACACCCTAGAGGGGCAGGATTGGGTGGGAGGCGGGAGGGAGGGTCAAAAGAGACGGGACATATGTACGCTCATGGCTGCTTCACCTTGTTGAATGGCAGACACCAACAGAACACTGTAAAACAATTATCCTCCAATTAAAAATAAACTTTAAAAAATGTGCTAACAGGGTTTATTTGCAGGATATGACCCCATTCAGGAGACCTGGAAACTTGGTAATTTGACTTCTAAGATGAGCTGAAGAACATTCTTCAGCTTTCCACTAACTCCTTCAGGGTCACATGGCATAGTTTCTAGCATCCCTAGAAAATGGGATTTGGCTCAAGCACTTTGGTCTCTATTGTCAGGTCCCCAAAATGTGAGCTGGAATTGATAAGGACTTCTGTGATGGGTGGTTGTTACAATGGTCACGTGGAAGTGTCTCAATTGCTTGGTCCAATGGCGTGCAAGGTACTCAGTCAGTGAAAGAGTGGATGCCCCACATGTGAAATCTCTTCTATCCTGCAATAAAACTTACCTTCCCTGTCCTTGTTGTCAGTACTTAGCCCCTTCCCAATAGAACAAAATACAGAGCTCACATACACACACACACACATACACACACACACAATTAAATGGAGGGGGAGGGGGGTTTAAAGGCTTAAGCTACCCAAGATTTGCTGTCCATGTCCAGAATAACCTCAGTAATTCAATTCTAGTACCTGACTGAGCGACTTCACTTTCACTTTTCACTTTCATGCACTGGAGAAGGAAATGGCAACCCGCTCTGGTGTTCTTGCCTGGAGAATCCCAGGGATGGGGGAGGCTGGTGGGCTGCCGTCTATGGGTTACACAAAGTTGGACACGACTGAAGTGACTTAGCAGCAGTACCTGATTGCAGCCCAGAATTAATTCAAGACACTCTAACTGGAGACCCCAAGGGACAGGACAAACCAATGGGCTTCCAAGGCCAGAGTCATCTCACTGAAAACCAGGTCCGCTGCGTTCATGGGCTCCCTCACTGGTCTGAGGCCGCTCTTCTGAGCCTCAGGCCGTTTAACCAGCCCAATGCTCCAATATTCTACCCAGGGGAGGGGATGTGAACCTCCCTGATCTGCCTCTTCCCATTTCTAAAAGGGGCTGCTTAACTGGAAGAATTTCTTAAATGGTATTTAAACTCTAGTACCCTAGAACTTAAGGTTTTGTTGAGTCCCTTCTACGTAGCTGGCCATTTCCAAGGAGGACTGAAACATCTTACTTTCTTGAGATTAAATTGATTAGGAATAATGAGGAAACACTCAAAACATGGCATTGCTGTGGGGCAGAGAGACCCTGAGATGGCAGACTCTGGGTAGGTCTCAGCTGCAAAAACCACCCACTTAAAAGAGGGCTTCTAGCTAGACTCATTTATGCTTTATCCACAGGGACCAGAAATGGGTAAGAGCCTGGTTCCCTGGAATCAGATGGCTCTGGATTCAAATTATGACTTTATCTGTTATTAACTGAAAGTGTAAAGGGTTAGTCGCTCAGTTGTGTCCGACTCTTTGCGATCCCATGGACTGCAGCACCCCAGGCTTCCCTGTCCATCACCAACTCCCAGAATTTGTTCAAACTCATGTCTATCAAGTCAGTGATGCCATCCAACCATTTCATCCTCTGTTGTCCCCTTTTCCTTCTGCCTTCAATCTTTCCCAGAATCAGGGTCTTTTCCAATGAATCAGTTCCATATTTTAGCAATGAATCTATTGCTAAAAATAGATTGCTGGTAATGTTCTTACCACCAAAAAGAAAAACAATGATGATTATGTGATGGGATGGATGCTAATGCTATGGTGATTAGAATTTTGTAATATATGAATTATCAAATCAATACCTTGTACACCTTAAACCTGTACAATGTTATATGACAATTATGTCTCCATGAAGCTGGGGGGAATTGATTGCTGGGGTGAAGGAGGTGGATGTGGTTACAGAACTGACAGAGATCTTTTGGTGTAGGGACTATCTGGTATCTTGACTATAGCGATGGATACACAAAACTACAAATGTGATAAAATTGTACAGAACGGAATACATGTTAACATATGCACACAGATGAGTACGAGTAAAACTGGGAAAATCTGAGTAAAATCCGTGGATTATATAATGTCAGTGTTCTTGTTATGACATTATTTTACAGTTTTTCTAAATGTTACCATCGAGGTAGAACTGGGAATGATACACAAAAGATTTCTCTGTGTTATTCCTTACACAGAGGAATTATGTGAATTTATGTTATGTGAATTTAAGTTGCTTCGTTCACATAACTAAAAACACCTTTCTTGCTCTCATCACTTATAAAATTACAAGAGTTTTAGGAGTTCTTTGGCCAGAAACAGGGACAATAATCAAAAAAATATATATATATATACATACATATATATATATATATATTTAATGAATTACTATATCATAGAGATGGCGGTGGTGATAAAGAAGAAGATAACAATCATGATGACATAATGGTTACAGCATTTATTGGTTACATATTGTGCACCAGGCTCTTTGTGCGCATGCTAAGTCGCTTCAGTCATGTCTGACTCTTTTCAATCCCATGGACTGTAGTGTGCCAGACTCCTCTGCCCATGGGATTCTCCAGGCAAGAGCACTGGAGTGGGTTGCTGTGTCCTCCTCCAGACCGGGGTCTTTACACTGTGTGTACTCCATGCTATAGGTACTATCCTGGAGACTCAGAAGTTAAAATATTAGCCAAGATCGTGCAGCTGGTAGGTGATGGTGCCTAGACATTGATTCAAAGCATTTGCTCTTCACCAACATGTCAGAGATTACAAACCAGTGTGCACTGCTAAACTCCAGCCTGCAGATGCATTTTATTTGACCTACAGACTGATTTTTTTTAATTGGTTATCTATATTTAAATATAAGATTTTGGTGTTTTTTTTTAATTTTCATGTTTCTTGAGGTATCTTCGTTTCTGGCTTTTGGAAAATTCAGAACATCAGACATCACCAAGCCAGGATTCCAGAAGATAACTATTGGCCAGGACTGCCTGCTGCAGACCCAGTTTGTGTTCATCCTTTTGCCAAAGTCCATACACAGGCCTTTTCTCTTTTTAGGTCATGGGCTGGCTCCAAAGACATTTGCATTTTCAAACAGCCATTTCTATATCCTTACCGTGACCACAGGCCAGTCATCAGCCACGTGGCGATTAGATGCTACAGAGTGACCTTCCTCTGATCAGAGGCTGGCTCTGGCATCTCATTGGCTTTCCAGATCTCTGGGAGGGCCTGCTGGGTCTGGTGTGGGTAGGGCCTGATGGGAATCCAAGGAGCTGGTCCAGAAGCGGCTATGGCATCACCCTTAAAAAGCATGACATGAACTTAGATCCAAAGATGAAATTGGTTTGGGAGGGGCAGGTCCTGTGCTCCCCGCACTGCATCGGCTGGGAGAAAACAATCTGTCTGGCATGAACAAGATCAATGCCAGTTCAGTGAATTCCCCCAGAAACTGTGAAATTGCATAAAAGATTTGATCAAAGTCGCCATCAGCCGCCAAGCTGTAATGACTTCTGTGATTTTTCTTAACTGGATTTTAATTTTTATGTTTATTATTTGGGGACTGATGGAGCAGAGGAAATGCTTCAGCCTCCAGTGCCTCTCTCCTTCTCTCCCGTGAAGCACTTTAAGAACTCGGAAAAACTCAATTGCAAAGGAAACGCATTTGGCTCTCGGTGTTTCATGTTTTGTTCCTGCTCCCCGGGCCTGGAGACAGCTCAGGAACTTAATTAAAATCAATGGAGAAAAAGAATTGAATAAATCACAACATGAATATCTCTGAAAGTCTATATCACAGCACAGCAGCATGGAGGTGAAAAAAAAATGCCCTGTTCTCCCTCTCCCTCTGGGAAGGGGGGAGATTAAACTTATCTCAGAGTGCACTTGATCTTTCTCTCTCTGTCGATCTCCCTCACTCTCTGTCTCTGTCTCTCTCTCTCCCTCCCTCCCTCCCCTCTCCAAGCAGGAAGAGGAGAAAGAGACCCTCAAGAAGTCAAGGGTGTGACTCCCCAAAGAGGTCACTAGGACCCCCGACCATTATTGAATGTAAGACACATGACAATGGTCTTCCTGCAAAATCCTACAGAGTAATTGCTCTCAAGCCCCATTTTGCAAGCGAAGGTAAGAAATTGTCCCTGTTCACCTGGCCTTCAGGTGGCCCCTGGTGCCCATCATTTACCTTGAATTTGGCAACTTCTCCTTCCCCAAATAGCCCAGTGATTCTCCCTAGCTCTTACAGATGAATGACTTGCAGGGGATCTGAATCACACCCAGAAAGGGATGGAAGAGGAGTCCACAGGACCACCAGCCTGGCCCCTGCCTCTCAGTGCATTCACTTCTCACTGCTCTGTCTCCAAGAGAACTGAGCTCATTCCTTATAGCTGCCAGAGAAGGAAACTCCCCTCCGGCCTTGAAAATTCTCTTAAGCATCTAACATCCCACATTCTCCACAGAGCAGAACTTGCTCAAATCTAATATGAATCTTTTGGGCTGGATCATGTCCTTGGGGTAAATCTGAAAATGAGTGATGGATCCTTTCCTTCTTCATCCTTCCCTCCCTCCCTCCATCTTCGTCAGAGTTCTGCCCTCTAGCCTCTCAAAGCAGGCAAAACACCCAACCCAGTGCCTGGCACAAAGCTTATGTTTACTAAATATTAATTTCTTGGGTTTTTTTCTTCCATGCCTGGGCTCTGGGGGGTCACTGGCCATCCCATTCTTCTCTTGGAGTTGTTCACAGTGTCAAAAGAAGGCTTAAACATGCATAAGCAACCCAGAGACGTAGCTGTGATAGCAGCGAAAACTACTCTGTGACCCCAGGGACAAACCTGCTCTGCCTTTCAGGACCTGGTCTCCAGCATGTCCCCACCCATCTGAAGCCTTCCCATTTCCCTTAGGACAAAGACAGGATCCCTGAGCCCCACCTGTCTGGCCCTACCTTATGGTATTCTCTTCTCTCTGCCCTCAGGGTCCTCGCACAAACTCTTCTTCCTGGAATAGTCCTGCCTCCCCAGTTGATCTGCTAGGCTTCCCAGATAGTTCAGTGGTAAAGAATCGATCCCTGGGTTGGGAAAATCCCCTCTAATAGCAAATGGCAACCCACTCCAGTATACTTGCCTGGCAAATGCCATGGACAGTCCATGGGGTCACTAAGAGTCAGACACAACTGAGTGACTGAGCATGCACGAACTTCATCTGGCAGTATCCTATTTCTTGTCCATACTCTACTTAAATGCCACTTTCCCAGGAAGCCCTTCAGGACCCCCACCCAAAACAGGTGCAGGTCTCTTGCTATGTGCTCAAGCTCTCTAATACCAGATACTTTGCTTTTTAAATACTTGCCACATTGAATGAAGAGCCACTCATCAATGCCTGTGCTTCATGCTTGACAATAAGCTTTCTGAGGGTGGACGACGTCATAGGAATTGATAGTTTAGTGGGGACTTGATGGTTATATAGAACAGACCAGTGGGAGAGGAACAGTCAGATGAAACACGAACGTAAAATGTGCTCCTGGGGTTGGATCATTGCATTTGTGTCAGTGAACCATTGCCCCAGAAATGCCGTATCAGAGCCTCACACTCAGCTACTTCCAACAAAAGGCATCATTCTCATGTTCCTGGGTCTGCAGCTCAGCTAATCTAGGTTGTGCTTGGCCAGCCACTCTACTGCAAGCTGCACTTTGACTACACTTGGCTCCAGGCATCGGCTCTGTTTCAAAGATGGCTCTTGGCCCCACGTGTGTTTGTTCTGGACCCAGGCACAAGGGGCTGTAGCCACCTGGGGCACGTCCTTCTCATGGCAGATCATGTTAGAGCTGAAACTGACCGGACTAGCCAGGTCTTCATCATTATGCTTATGCTTCACTTGCATAGCCTCTTTCCCGATGCTTCTTTCTTTCATTAGTGATTCCTTGGCACCTAAGTTGGGCAAAGTAACTCATTAGTTACAGCTACATCAGGAACCTGGTGTTTTTCCTCTTTGCAACACTCGTCTTCTTTGTAAGCATTCTTCATTCCAGAAGAGAAGATCACTGTACCATAACTTCAGACCACCCATCTCCAAACCTCCTGACACCAGCCTTGATGCCTTTGAAATGCTCCATGAGAAGAATGTAGACCCTAGATTTGCCCCGCTCCTTAGCAAGAACCCTGTTTTGAGCTAACACTGTAAGTTTTACTCAATGAAATCCTTTTGGGGAGGACGCAGTTCTTGAGGGCCTTAGCCTGCTGTGGCCTCCTTTGCCTGAGAAAGAAATAAGCAACTCTTTGCTTCTTCACCCAAAATTCTGTCTCCGTGATTTTGATTCTGTGCTGGTGTACAGAGACGGAGATTTCGGTTGTAATCACCTGCAAGAGGACACGCAGGGACACCTGAGGCCTCATGCAGCCTTCGCCCAGAACAAGCACTAGACCCTCCCACCCCCACTCCAGGCCACGCCCGACACGGACGGTGTGGGGAAACGTCCTCTGCCTCTACTGGGAAGAACTGCAGAGTCACGTGGCCAAAAGCACAGACATAGAATTTAATCCTGGGAGGGTGTGAGCACTGAGAAAATGACTCAGCTCTCACAGCAAGGGTAAACAAGGACTCAACGATGGCATCTAGCGTTTTGTTCCTGCAAGTGGCAGAAATGCAGGTCATTATCTGGGACAGAGAACACACTTGAGGACAACGTTGAGTTCCGCTCTGAGCATGTTGACCACATACAGCGTCCAAGACTTGCCCAAGCAGAAAGGTCTGACCTCCCCTGGCCTGTCTCAAAGCAAAGGTCTGAGCTGAGATTCGGGAGCATTGGTATAAAGATGGCAGGCCAAAGCTTTGAAGGATGGAGAGCCTTGGTCAGGGGCTAGGTGTGGGGTGGCGGACCCCATTGACTGGCTAGTCTCTTGCCAGCCTCCTTTGCAGCCAGGGATAGCCATATGGCCTTATTCTTGCCTAGAAAGTGAAAGGACATGTTTCCCAGGGGGATTTTGGAAAGGTTTTGTTCTACCCGTAAAAGGGCAGACTCGCAGAGAGAGATGCTGGCATTGCTCTTTATCACTGTCTCCACTTTAAACTCAATAATGTGCTCATCTCCAGAGCATTTTGTCACTATGAGATTGACAAGCAAGAGGGGAAAAAACCAACAAGCTAAAGATGCCGGCACCTTGATCTTGGACTTGCCAGCATTCAGAATGATGAGAGACAAACGACTGTTGTTTATAAGCTGTCCACTCTACTATACAGCCCAAACCAACTAAGACAAGCACTGCTGTCCTTAATGAGAGAAAAGTTTTTTCAGGGAGGAGATAAACGGAATGAAAGATCACAGGGAACGAGGCGGGTAGTGGGCATTTAGGGAATATTGGGGTTCATTCACCCTCTCCTTCCTTTTGGGTGGAACCTTACCCATGTTTCTAGGATTGAGGCATGAGACCCAGAACTGGCCATTTAGCCCAACCAAACACCCGCTAACTATAGCCATTAGTTCAGAGGTTGGCATGTGCCCCAAGCTGGGCTAATCAAAGTGGACTCTGGGCCTATGTTAGGTGACAGGAAGAAAGAGTCTCTATATAAATTTGTAAACTGTTAGGTGTCTAATTTAGGAATAATTGCAGTATCAAGGGAGAGAAGTAAGAAAATATATTGCTCTTATAAAAATGTAGTAAGAGATACAGCACTAAGAGGCCCTCTGCTGTATTGAAATATTGTCCTTCTGTGATTAACACTCCACACGCCAAACTGGTTTTGCAGATACTCTTTTCTTGCTCACTGGACTTGAATTTGGAAGGATATGAGGATCAAGCCAAGTTGCCATCCCCTAGGTAGAGATTCCGAAACGGGATCCAACCCAGAAAAATTAAGAAAGGAGAGAATTTATGACATTATATGAGCATCTGAATCAAACCATACCTGAAGCCAGACCATATTCTGGACTTCAGTAATAAATTCCCTGACCATCCTCTTTCCAGTATGGGCTAGAGTTTCTGCCACTTGGGTAGGATGGATGGTAAAAGCAGTGAAATGGAGTGGAGGAAGTGGTGATTAGTGACTGTTCTTTTTCACTCAAACACTGGCACTAGCAGGCAATGATTAAATCCCTTCTCAGCCCTCTTACAGGATTACCCTGTTTAGCCACCATGATTCAATCAGCATCTGTCATTTCTGCCTCACGGGATGGGAAAGGAGGGAAGAGGCTATTGGCTCTTTTAATCTCTTTCTGTCTGAGGACACTGGGGTCTCAAGCTCCTTTCCTCCAGTCAGAGAAGATGAGCCTTCCACCTGATTTATCACTCCCTGATTTTATTTGCTTTTGTTCTCGTCAGCCTCTAGCAAGATGCTACAATTGTTCCTCCAAAGTACATCCAAGAGGAGACACCGATTTCAGAGTAACCCGCAGTCTCTGTGCTGGGATGCAGTCCTGCTGGGATTGTCCACGTGAGGCCAGAGCTTTTTGCCAAGAGCTCCTAATACTTCTCTGAGCGTGGTCCGCATTGAGCTCTGAATCACCGTGGGGCAGAGGCTGCTGCTGGGGGCTAAGTGGCTGCAGCTGTGCAGGTTAGAGGTTTGCAGGGGCAGGGAGCCAGCAGATCATTATGGTCACAGTGGTGCTCTGTGTACTGCCAGTGTTCCACCCATCACCTCAGGACCGTGCCCAGGAGAGAGGCAGGGAGAGGTAAAGGGGCCAGAAATATACAGATGCCCTAATGTGAGAACCTTCTGATGTGCCCAGTCATGCAGCCCAATTGAGATGAGCCTGGAGAAACACAGTCTGATCTGTTTTTAGTTCAGCAAGGGGGATCAAAGACACCAGAGCTGGTCTAGAGAGAGAAAGCATGCTGCAACAGTCAGGATGTGGTTTAGAACTCGGAGTCGATTCTGAGACCAAACACAAAATAAAAAACCCAGGCGGGGTCAGGGAGGGGAGAGCTGGGAGAAGAGCAAAATCTAAAGAAAGAATCACAACTTCAAATGACTCCAAGGGCTAAAGCAAGAAAAATAACAGGATAAGCCATGCTGAGAACAGATCATAGAGAACTGAAAAACTTATGTCCCACCTAGATAAGCATCAACTCAGCTTGCTATTCAACTCTAACTAGCTAGAAATAAAGGGTTTTATTGTCCGAGTCCCTGGAGAAGTATTCGAGAGAAGCCTTCTGGCTCCTCTAAAGATAGGATGTTATTAACCGGGCTTCCTAGGTGGTACTAGTGGTAAAGAGCCTGCCTGCCAATGCAGGAGATGTAAAACTAGAATCACTTAATTTTTTATATAAATTTATTTATTTTAATTAGAGGCTAAATACTTTAGCCTCTGTGGCAGATTCATGTCAATGTATGGCAAAACCAATACAATACTGTAATTATTGTAATTAGCCTCCAATCCCTAATTCTATTCTTTTTATTTTTTTTTTTAAGCAATATGGACTTTGGGTTTCTAGTTGAGAAGGTAAGGAATTTAGATATTGCCAGTCAATCCTAATAACAAATAAAAAGCTGAACAAGCTGAGAAATCAACAACTCTTCCTAAATTCTTCAGAGAAATGAGGCCATGGGGAAAAGTTACTGCCCCCCAAAACTGTAGAGATAGACAGCAGATACAGAGAATCACAGCTTACTAAGCAGAAACCCAGGTGCAGCAACCTCCATGGAAACCAGTGTTGGGGGAGAGAAGTCTGAACTGTATGTGAAGAATCACTGGAGGCTCAATGTGGACAAATCTGAGAGATGAAAACTCCAAACTGACCCAGGCGTGACCTGGCATGGGGTCTTAGGGTAGGCACACTTTTGTGAGTTTTTACCTCCAGAAGTCCAATCTAGTTCTTACAATGAATATCAGAGAGAAGTCCGCTCATGCTTTTGCTAAGGGATGGAGAAAAGGAACCCTTTTGAAATACACCACAACCTTCTGTTCTTAACAAGGCTTGTCCTCAAGAGACACCATTTTGCCAGGGCTTAACTTGTAAATGGGGTTTCTTCAGAGCCTCACCTACTTGTAGGGAGAGAAATATTCAACTCTAGCCTCTCCTCTAGTCATTCTGTCCAAATCAGGGAGGCAAAAAAAAAAAAAAAAGGCCCTGGTGAATTTCACAGTCCAGGGGCACAGACTCACCAAAAGGCTGAGACCCACTCGTAGCGCCATAGAACGCTCCCCTTCCCTCCACGCCCCATCAGTAAAGGACTGTTAACTGCAGTTCCTTCTACCTACCATGTCATATCTATATTTCAACAATAAATTACAAGGTATACTAAAAGGCAAGAAACACAGTTTGAAGAGACTAAATAAACAACAGAACCAAGAGTGTGATACAGTAGTAATGTTGGAATTATGAGACCAGTATTTTTTAAACTATGATTAGTAAGGATTTTAATAAAATAATACACAACATGTAGAGAGGCAGAATTTTAAGAAAGAATTAAAAATAAATGCTAGAGATCAAAGCACTGTAACAGGACACCCTTGGCAGTCTGGGGGTTAAAAATTCACTGGCCAATACAGGGGACATGGGTTCAATCCCTGGTCCGAGAAGATCCCACATGCCATGGAGCAACTAAAAGCATGCACCACAACTGCTGAGCCTGAGCTCTAGAGCCTGTGAGCTACTGAAGCCCGCGTGCCCGGGAGCCTGCACTCCACAAGAGAAGCCACCGCAATGAGAAGCTCACACACCACAGGCAGAGTAGCCCATGCTCACAGCTAGAGACCCAGCACAGCCAAAAAAAGAATAAATAAATAAATAATGCTTAAAAACACCGTATCAGGAATTTTTTAAATGCTTTTTTCTGGGCTCTGTTATTAACAGATTGGACACAGCTGAGCAAAGAGTCTTCAGGCTTGAGACTATGACAACAGAAATTTCCAAAAAATGAAAAGCAAAGAGAAAAAAAAGATTGGAAAAGAAAAGAATAGGATATCCAAAAACTGTGGACAATTACAAAAGGTATAACATATATGCTGGGGATAACCCGAAGGAGAAGAAAGAGATGAACAGAACGTAGGCAGTATTTGAAGCAGTAATGACTGTGAATTTCCCTCAAGATTAATGTCAGATATCAAACTACAGATCCGGAAATCTCAAAGAACACCTAGAAGGAAAAATAATCCCTCTCAAAAAAAAAAAAAATTACAACTAGACATATCATGTGGTGCTAGTGGTAAAGAACCCACCTGCCAATGTTGGAGACATAAAAGACACGGGTTCGATCCCTAGATCAGGAAGATCCCCTGGAGGAGGGCATGGCAACCCACTCCAGTATTCTTGCCTGGAGAATCCCATGGACAGAGGAGCCTGGGCTATAGTCCATAGGGTTGTAAAGAGTCAGACACAACTGAAGTGACTCAGCACACACAGACAGGCCATATTTAAACTTCAGAAAATCAAAGATAAAGAAAACATCTTGAAATAAGGCAAAGGAAGAAAAAAAAAATACCTAGAAAGGAACAAAGATAATTACACTAACTTCTCCCCAGAAACCATGCAAGTAAGAAGAGAGTAGAGTGAAACATTTAAAGTATAGAGAGAAAAAACTACCAGCCTAGAATTCTGTACTCTGAAATTCTCTTCCAAAAGTGAAAAAGAAATGAAGGTTTTCTCAGACCAAAAAAAAAAAAAAATTTGAGGGAATTTGTTGTCAGTAGACCTGCCTGGCAAGAAATGTTAAAAGAAAATTCTTCAGGGTTCCCTCGTGGCTTGGGGGTAAGGAGTCTGCCTGCCCGTGCAGGGAACACGGGTTCCATCCCTGGTTCAGGAAGATCGCACATGCTGTGGAGCGCTGAGCCCATAGCCACAGCTACTGAGCCTGCGCGCTAAGGACCCGGAGCTGCCGCTACTGAAGCCCACACACCCTCAAGTCCATGCTCCACAGCGAGAGAAGCCACTGCAGCGAGAAGCCCGGGCACCACAACTGGAGAAAAGCCCGGGCCAGAATGAAGACCCGGCAGGGCCACAAGTAAATAAATAAAACTATTTTTTGAAAAAGAAACTCTTTAGAGTGGAGGAAAATAATATGTATGTCAGAAACTCAAATCTGCATAAAGAAAAAGAAGAACATCAGAGAACAGGTGAAGACAAAATAAAAAATTATTTTTCTTGTTTTTAACTGACCTAACAAATAATGGCTTTTTCAAAGTAATAACAGCAGCAATGAATTCAATTATGTATGCTTATATATGTATATTTATATATACTTATATATAATATGTTCATGTAAATTGTATATGTTTATGCTATATATACTACATGCCGCTACTGCTAAGTCGCTTCAGTCGTGTCCGACTCTGTGTGACCCCATAGACGGCAGCCCACCAGGCTCCCCCGTCCCTGGGATTCTCCAGGCAAGAACACTGGAGTGGGTTGCCATTTCCTTCTCCAATGCATGAAAGTGAAAAGTCAAAGTGAAGTCGCTCAGTCGTGTCTGACTCTTAGCGACCCCATGGACTGCAGCCTACCAGGCTCCTCCATCCATGGGATTTTGCAGGCAAGAGTACTGGAGTGGGGTGCCATTGCCTTCTCCATATATATATATATATATGGATATATATATATACTACATAGGCATATATATACATGCTTATGTATACTTATGTGTTATATGCTTATATATATTATGTATGCTTATGTATACATATGTGTAAGTGAATTAAATGACAAGAATGATAAAGAGATGGGAGGGAAGAATAAAGAATAAAGGTTAAAAGTTTAACTTGAGATATTGCAGTTTCAGTTCCAGGCCACCAAAATAAAGCAAGTCACTTTTTTTTATTTTCCAGAAATATAAAAGTTATCTTTATACTCTACTGTAGTCTAATAAGTATGAAATTGCTATTTTAATGTCTTTAAAAAATAATGCACAAACCTTAACTTTAAAATATTTTATTGCTAAAAGATGCTAATCATCAGGGTTGCCAAAAACCTTCAATTTGTGTAAACTGCAATATCTGTGAAGTGTAATAAAATGAAGTGCATAATAAATAATAAAATGAGGTGCTCTTGTACTGTGTTATTACAAGGTGGTTTTACTATTCCCAAAGTACAGTGTTATTTGAAAGTGGACTTGGATTAGTTGCAAATGTACATTGCCAACTCTGGGGAAACCATTTTTTAAATATTTTTTTAAAAGAAGCATAATTAATATGCTAACATGGGAGAGGAAATTAAATCATACAAAATGGGAGAGGAAATTAAATCATACAAAATGCTTAATTAACAAAAAGCAGAAAAGGTGTGGAAGATACAAATAGGAACAAAACTAGATAGTAAATAGAACACAGTGATAAATATGATATGTACTAACCCAATTACCAGTATCTTGCCTGGAAAATTCTGTGGACAGTGGAGCCTGGCGGGCTACAGTCCATGGGGTCACCAAGAGTCAGACTCCACTGAGCAGCTAACATATTTGCTTTTTTTTTAACTAATGCAATTATATAACAATAATTAAGATTTTCAGAGTGGGTCAAAAAATTAGACCCAACTATGCATTGTTTACAAAAAAACTCATTTTAAATATAAATCTATTTAGAGAGTAAAAGTAAAGGGACAGACAAAGATATATCACATGGACACTAATCAAAAGAAAGATTAGAAGTAGACATATTAATTTCAGACTGGAGAGACTTAAGAGCAAGGGAGGTTAGCAGGGATAAAGAGGGGCATTACATAATGATAAAGGGGTCAATACTCCAAGAAAACATAAAGATCTTTAATGTAATATGTAAGTACCCTACAACTATGTCAAAATATATGAGGCATAAACTGATAGACATGCAAGGAGAAATAAACAAATCCACTCTTATAGTTAGAGACTTTAACACCTCTCTGTTGGAAATGGGCAAATCTAGAAGCTAGAAAATCAGTAAGGATATGGTTGAATTCAACAGCACCCTCAATCAAACGGATGTAATTGGCATCTCTGGGTCAATTTATCTAATGACAGCTGATTACATTTTCTTCACACGAGCACATGGAACATTCACCAACATGGACAACATTCTGAGCCATAAAATACACCTTAAATTAATATAATAGAAATCATACAATGTTGGCTCTCAGACCCCAGTGGAATTAAACTACCAGGTGGCACTATGGTAAAGAACCTGCTTGCAAATGCAGGAGACATAAGAGATGTGGGTTCGATCCCTGGGTCAGGAAGATCCCCTGGAGAAGGGAATGGCAACCCACTCCAGTATTCATGCCTGGAGAATTCCACAGACAGAGGAGCCTGGTGGGCTACAGTCCATGGAGTTGCAAAGAGTTAGACAAGACTGACGTGACTTAGTATGCAGAAATCAATAACAAAAAGATAGTAAGAAAATCCCCAAATACTTGGAGGGTAAGCAACTTGCTTCCAAATAATGCATGAATCAAAGAAGAAAATTCAAGAGAAATTTTGCAGTATTTTGAACTAGATGAAAATAAAATACAACTTATCAAAATTTGAGGAATACAGTGAAAGTAGTGCCTAGAAAAAATTTATAGAGCTGAATATATTAGAAAAGAGAAATATCTGAAATCAATAATCTAAGGTTTTACTGTATGATACTAGAAAAATAAAAGTAAACTAAATTCAGAGTAAATAGAAGAAAATAAATAATTAAAATCAGAGCAGATATCAATAAAATTGAAAATCAATAGATAATATCACAAAATCATAAGATGACCCTTTGTAAAGATCAATAAAATTGGTATGCCTTTTAGCCAGGCTGACTAATCAAAAAACAAGGAAGACACAAATTATTAATATCATAAATGAAAGAGGTGACATCACTACAGATCGCATGACTATTAAGATGATAATAAAGGAATATTAACAACTCAATGTCTACATATTTCATAGCCTAGATGAAATGGACCAATATCTTAAAAGATACAACCTGCCAAAAAAATACACAAGAAGAGACAGATAATCTGCGTAGGTTTATACCTATTAGAGAGATTGAGTCTAAAACAAGCAAGCGAAACAGAAACAAAAAGAGATTAAGTTAATAATCTTCCAAAAGAGAAAGCACCAGGCCCTGATGGGTTCACTGGCAAATTCTACCAAACACTTAAGGAAAAAATTATACTAATTCTCCACAACCTCTCCCAAAAAATAGAAGTCAAGGAAATCCTTTCTAATTCATTCTATCAGGCTATTATTACCCTACTACCCAAAATCAAAGACATTACAAAAAAAGAAAAGTACAGGACTCCCCTGGTGGTGCAGTGGATAAGAATCCACCTGCCAATGCAGGGCGCATGGGTTCGATCCCTGGTCCGGGAAGATTCCATCTGCCGTGGAGCAACTATACCCACGCAACACAGCTATGGAGCCTGCACTCTAGATCCGCACAAGCCACAGCTGCTGAGTACACGTGCTGCAATGACTGAAGCCCGTGCACCTAGAGCCTGTGCTCCACAGCGAGCGAAGACAGTGCAATGAGAAGCCTGTGCACCTCAGTGAAGAGCAGTCCGCACTCACTGCAGCTAGAGAAAGCGTGTGCAAAAAGCAACTAAGGTTCAGTGTCGTCAAAAATAAGCAAATAAATAAATTTTTAAAACAAGAAAAGAAAACTACAGACCAACATCTCTCATAAACATAGATTCAAAAATCCTCAACAAAATATGAGCAAATCAAATTCAACACTGTATTAAAAGAATTATACACTACGACCAAGTGGGGTTTATCTTAAGTTTGGAAGGCTGGTTCAACATTTAAAAATCAGTTAATGTAATTCATCAAATCAACAGGCTAAAGAAAAATTTTATGATAATTTCCATAGATGCATTTGACAAAATCCAACCTCTGTGCGTGATGAAAACTCTCATAAAATTAGGGGCAGAGAGGAACTCCTTCAGCTTGATAAAGAACATATTAAAAAAAAAATCTCACAGCTCACATCATACTTAATGATGAGAAACTTAAAACTTTCTCATTAAAATCAGGAGCAATGCAAGTATATTCTCTCTTGCCACTGCTTTTCAACATTGTATTAGAAGTCCTAGATAATGCATTAAGACAAAGAAAGGTATACCAAATGGGAAGGAAGAAATAAAACTACCTTTGTTCATAGACAACATGATCATCTATGTAGAAAATCCAAAAGAACAGTAAAAAAATTGGAACAAATAAATAATTATAGCAAGGTTGTAGAACACAAGGTTACTATACAAAAGTCACTCATTTTCCCATATACTAGCAATGAATAAGTGGAATTTGAAACTTAAAATACTTTACCATTTACATTAGCACACCCAGAAATGAAATACTTAGGTGTAATTCTAACAAACTATGTGAAAAATCTACATGATGAAGGGTCTGATGAAAGATATCAAACTAAATAAATAGGTATTTCGTGTTCATGGATAAGAAGACTCAATATTGTCAAATATCAATTCTTACCAAAAATGATCTATAGATTCAACACAATCCCAATAAAATATCTAGCAAATTGTTTTTTAGATACTGACAAACTGATCTGAAAATTTATATGAAGAGGAAAAAGACCTAGAATAGCCTACACAATATTAAGACTGACATTACCCAACTTTAAGATTTACTACAGAGCTAGAATAATTTAGACAGTATGATACTGGTGAAAGAACAGATAAATATATCAATGGAGCATATTAGAGAACCCATAAACACGAGAGAGTCAGTTCCTAGGCAGGTTGATAAGGAGTCTAGGGGTCCCCAAGGAGAAAGGGGTCTGGAATTCTCAAGGAGGAAGAAAGGACAAACTTTTTTTTCCTTCTCTACATTCCTTAGGGTTATATAACAATAATGTATCCTGCCTGAGGACAGTCTCTGGATTAAACCTTCCGGCTAATTCTGTTATCTTAAAATGTAAATTATGGGAGGTCTTTACAACCTCCAGACATTTTTTAGATTCATTGGATTATTTTGAATAATGAAATTTTTAACAATTTCATTGTTAACACTAGCGAGCGGGTACTCTTTCTGCCCCCTTCTGATGCCTATGTCAGAAGCTTTCTCTATCTCCTTTATACTTTAATAAAACTTTATTACACAAAAGCTCTGAGTGATCAAGCCTCGTCTCTGGCCCTGGATTAAATTCTTCTCCTCCGGGCGCCAAGAATCCCGGTGTCTTCGGGTGATTCAACAACAACCTTTCAAACAGACCCACAAAAAATGCAGTCAACTAATCTCTGACAAAGAATCAAAAACAATAGAGTAGAGCAAAGATACTCTTTTATATCTATGGTGCTGCAAAAACTGAATGTCCCCATGAAACAAAATCAAATTGCCAACATCCGTTGGATCACAGAAAAAGCAAAAATGTTCCAGAAAAACATCTACTTCTGCTTTATTGACTACACCAAAGCCTTTGACTGTGTGGATCACAACAAACTGTAAAAAATTCTTCAAGAGATGGCAACACGAGACCACCTTACCTGCCTTCTGAGAAATCTGTATGCAAGTCAAGAAGCAACAGTTAGAACTGAACATGAACAACAGACTGGTTCCAAATTGGGAAAGAAGTACATCAAAGCTGTATATTGTCATCCTGCTTATTTAACTTATATGCAGAGTACATCACATGAAATGCCAGGTTGGATGAAGCACAAGCTGGAATCAAGATTGACGGAGGAAATATCAATAACCTCTGACATGCAGATGACACCACCCTTACAGCAGAACGCAAAAAGGAACTGAAGAGCCTCTTGATGAAACTGAAAGAGGAGAGTAAAAAAGCTGACTTAAAACTCAACATTCAAAAAACTAAGGTCATGGCATCCAGTCCCATCACTGCGTGGCAAATAGATGGGGAAACAATGGAAACAGTGACAGACTTTATTTTCTTGGGCTCCAAAATCTCTGCAGATGATGACTGCAGCCATGAAATTAAAAGACGCTTGCTCCTTGGAAGAAAAGCTATGACCAACCTAGACAGCATATTAAAAAGCAGAGACATTATTTTGCCAGCAAAGGTCCCTCTAGTCAAAGCTCTGGTTTTTCCAGTAGTCATGTATGGATGTGAGAGTTGGACCACAAAGAAAGCTGAGCACCAAAGAATTGATACTTTTGAACTATGGTGTTGAAGAAGACTCTTGAGAGTCTCTAGGACTGCAAGATCAAACCAGTCAATCGTAAAGGAAATCAGTCCTGAATATTCATTGGAAGGACTGATGCTGACGCTGAAGCTCCAATACTTTGGCCACCTGATGCGAAGAAACGACTCTTGGGAAAAACCCTGATGCTGGGAAAGATTGAAGGCAGGACAAGGGGACAACAGAGGATGGGATGATTGGATGACATCCTTGACTTGATGGACACGAGTTTGAGCAAGCTCCGGGAGATGGTGATGGACAGGGAAGCCTGGCATGCTGCAGTCCATGGGGTCTGAAAGAGTCAGACACAACTGAGCAACTGGACTGAACTGAGCTGATACAACAAAATGGATATAAACATAGACCTTACACATTTCAGAAAAAAAATGAATTCAAAATGCATCATAGACCTAAGGGCTTCCTGCATAGCTCAGCTGGTAAAGAACCCGCCTGCAATGCAGGAGACCCCAGTTTGATTCCTGAGTTGGGAAGTTCCCCTGGAGAAGCAATAGGCTACCTGAAGAAGGAATAGGCTATCCAATACCAAAGGCACAATCATGAAAGCTGGACTTCATTAAAATACCAGTACCTATAACCTGTCATGTATCATGATTACGTCCTTATCTGGTAAAACCAAAAATTTCTGTTCTGTGAAAGAGAATTTTAAGAAGGTGAGAAAACAAGCCACAGACTGGGGAAAACTATTTGCAAAAGACATATCTAATAAAAGACTGATATCCAAAATATACAAAGACCTCTTAAAACTCAACAATAAAGAAACAACCCAATTTAAAAACAGGCCACAGGAACACCTCACCAAAGAAAATATACAGATGGCAAGTAAGCATATGAAAACATGTTCATCGTCATATGTTCTTAGGGCGATTCAGAGTAAAACAATGAGATATCACCACACACCTACTAGAATGACCAAAAAAAAAAAAAAAAAACCGGCAACACCAAATGCTAGGGAGGAGGTGGAATTGTAAGAACTCTCTTTCATTGCTGGTGGGAATCCAAAATGGTATTGCCACTTTGGAAGACAGTTTGGTAGTTTCTTAGAAAATAAAATGGAGAAGGCAATGGCACCCCACTCCAGTACTCTTGCCTGGAAAATCCCAGGGACAGAGGAGCCTGGTGGGCTGCAGTCCATGGGGTCGCTAAGAGTCAGACACAACTGAGCGACTTCACTTTCACTTTAGAAAATAAAACATACTCTTGCCATATAATCCAGAAATTTTACTACTTGGCATTCACTCCAAAAGTTGAAAGTATATGTCCACACAAAAAATCTCCACACGGTGTTTGCCGGAATTTTGTTCATAATTGCCAAAACTTAGAAACAAGCAAAATGTCCTTCAATATGCAAATAAATAAACCGTGGGGCATTAAAACTGAGGATTATTTAGCCCTAGAAAGACATGAGCTATCAACTCATCAAAAGACATGGAGGAAACATCGATGCACATTACTAAGTAAAAGAAGCCAATCTGAAAAGGTTACATTCTATATGATTCCAACTATATGACCTTCCAGAAAAAGATAAAACTACGGAGACAGTAGAAGAATCAGTGGTTGTCAGGGGCTAAGGGAGCAGGGAGGAATAAATAACCAGAATGCAGAAATTTTAGGCCAGCGAAACTATTCTGTGTGATACTTCAACGGTGGGTACGTGTAATTACGTGTTTTTCCAAATCCATAGAATGTAAAACAGCAAGAGTAAACTGTGACGTAAGCTGTGGACCTTGGTGATAATAACGTGTTAATGTAGGTTCACTGATG
The DNA here is from genome assembly GCF_032452875.1 of Bos javanicus. Lineage (NCBI taxonomy): Eukaryota > Metazoa > Chordata > Mammalia > Artiodactyla > Bovidae > Bos > Bos javanicus. The sequence continues at coordinate 24,442,795 of NC_083892.1, forward strand.
GTAAGAAAAACCGCTGTGGTGCGGTATATCAATACTGGAGCAGATTGTGAACGTGTGAAGAGGCAGGGTTTGCAAACTCTCCATACTTTCTGTTCAGCTTTTCTATGAAACTAAAATTGCTCTAAAAAATAAAGTTTATTCATTTAAAAACAAAACATCCATAATCTATCCAATTTTTTGGTCAAAAAAATTGAATGTCATGTGTGAGACATGAAGTGGGGGCAAGCCCAAATCTTTACTTGAGATGATTAATGAAGACATTTGTCCACCTAGTCATCCATCCATCCGCCTATTTACCCATATACTCACCCATCATTTCATTTATTTGTTCACTAACTTGGTCAACAGCAATGCCACCGAACAGCATCTCAATATAGGACACAAGGTGATGAGACACGGAATATTTATGAAGTGCTTATGGTATTCCAAACAGTATTCCAAGATCCTGTGTACAGTAGTAAGTAAAAATAAAATATCTTTGCCTCACAAAATTCACAGTCTGGTGAAGAGACAATGAATAAACAAATAAGTTTGGTAATACATTAGGGGAATAGTAGGGTGGGATAAGAGGAACAATTTCAAATAGAGTTGGCAGGGATGGTATTGAAAGGTGATGCATGAGAAGACTTAAAGGAGGTGAGAGAGAGCCATGATGGTGGCTATGGGAGAGGAATTCTAAGAAGAAGAAACAAAAGGCAAAATCCCTTAGGCAGGAACATGTAGAAGTAACAGCAGGGAGAGTAACGGGAAGTGAGAGCAGAGAGGAATAGGTTACATTCCAGAGTAAGGATTTGGGCTTTTTTAGGAGTGAGCTGAGAAGCCACTGATTTCAAGCAGAGAAGTGATGTGACATAGCTTGTCTTATTAGTTTTATAGGTATTATTCTCCATTCACAAACTCAGAAAGAAAAGGAATATCTTATTTTGTCCTTTAAGGCAAACTAGCTGTGACCCTTATCTCATAGGAAAGCAATCCTATCTCCTCCACGATTGCATCTCACTCCTTGCATAATGTGATTCTCAAATAAGGGCAGTATACAAAGATCAGAGCACCAAGGTCCGCCTCTAATAAATTACATCATGGTCATTGCCTATGTCTTTGCTGTCTGACCTGCAAGAGGTTCCGAGTCTTGGATGAAGCTTTGCTTGAGCCCTCGGCCTGCAATTCTATCTTCCTGTCCTGGGCTTGCAAACCATATTTGTTCAGGTAACTCCAGATGCTGTAACACACAAATCTGAACTGGCAATGGCCAAATGACATGGCAGATCCTTTTTCACTCATGAGATATTTCACTCATAGGATATATCCTGGTTTGTGGGAAGCTCTCCTCCACATGTTGATGCAGAGACCCAAGCTTCTTGCATATTAACTTCTACAAGTCCCTAGAGAATCAAAGTTCCTCTGTCTCCAGACAGAAAGGAAAAGAGAGAAATTAAAGGCATATCCAAATCTTAGCCATGCTGACCCAGAATTCATCACACACATCACTTCGATTTCCATTCCCGTAGGGAGAACTAGTCACACGACACCACAGAGAAATAAGAGGGGTTGGAAGAGGCTGCCAGCCAACACTGGGAGAAGATCTGAAAGATAATAAGGTTGACATGGTGCCAATGGCGCCCTGATTAACCGTGTGCAGGCTGAGTGTGGATGAGCTAGACTAATCTGTTGCTCAGCCGAGTCTGACTCTTCGCCACCCCGTGGACTGTAGCCCGGCAGGCTTCTCTGTCCATGGTATTCTTCAGGCAAGTATGTAGAGTGGGTTGCCATCCCATTCTCCAGGGGATCTTCCCAACCCAACAATCGAACCCAGGTCTCATGTATTGCAGGCAGATTCTTTGCCATCTGAGCCACCAGGAAAGCCCCAGATTAATGTCAACATAATAGAACACGGATTGAATACTAGGTCGGATCTGAAGAAAGAATGGCCGGGTCTGAGTTTCCACTCGGCCATTTACTTGCTGAGTTCCCTAGCTCAAGGCATGCAACCTCTTTGAGCCTCTGTTTTTCCCATTAGATTCAACGATCTAATAGCCACATAAAGCATTCAGCCATATTGGGATGGCTGAAAAGTTTGTTCAAATTCTTTCATAAGATGTTACAGAAAACTTCAAATGAAATTTTTGGCCAATCCAATACATAGAAAACACTCAACAAATGGTATCTCATGTTTTCACCGCAAGCCTCAAGCACTTGAAATCCAGAATTTCTATCCTATCCAAAGCCTGTATCCACAAGGCCTGACCCTGTCAGATGGTCTGTTCTAGAATTAAGAGATGCTGGCCTCCTTACAACTTCATGTGTTTGTCTTCTTAGGACCCCGTGGGCCAACTTGAGTGGGTCTCAGTTTGGAGAAGCCACATGTTTCCAGTGGGAAAGCAGATCAGGCTAATGTGAGGTTAAGGGCTTTGGAAGTTAGAGCAGAGAATTAAAATTGGTGTTTTTATAAGATTTCAGGGAAGAGAGGGAGAAGGTAAGAAGGGTAGAGGAAAGGATGAAAAGAAGGGAGGGCAGGGGAGTTTTGTGTGTTAGGTAGAAAGCTGGGGAAAGGAAGATATAAATTAGAAAGGAGGGAGGAAAGGAGAGAGGGGTATAGGAAGGAAGGGAAGAGGAAAGGGAATTAGAAGGGGAAAAGCTGGGCTCTGAAGCCTCTTGGTGCATCTACAGATTTCTCTGGCCAGAGCCAAGAGTCACTGTGATCTGGACCTGGTCCCAAACGGCCGTGAGCTCCCACTTACCAGCCTGGAGGGCAGCAGCTAGCCCTCTATATCCACAGCACTATAAAGGAGTAATTTTATTGTCAAGAGCATGTGCCAATCTCATCCAAATCAATTAATTCCTTAATCACATTGTGAATGGAGCAGGATGTGAAGCGCCCATGTGGGAGCCATGAATATTAGCCGCATTTAACTGCCAAACGCTTCTGATACCATAAAGCATCCTTGAGGTTGCACAATAAAATCCAAAGTTTAATTGGTAGGTAACAAGGCCCCAGGCAATTGTACCTTATTAATGCTGACAACAGGAATATGTATGCTGAGGGCGCGACAGCCGGCTACTTAGAGACAGCAGCCAGCCCCAGGACCGGGAAGGGATTAGTGTGCAGCCCTATTGCAGAAAGATTTAAAATCTCTTTCACCACGGGATCTTTCCCAAACACCAAGTTGTAAATACATCACCTCCCCACCCACCTGTGCCTCAAGGGATGTTGAAAAAGGTAGAGTAATTTAAAACAAAGACTTACCGGTGCAGGGAGGCAGATACCTGAGTAAGATCTGATGCAGCCAGGTTGGGACTTTCCTGTAAGGTTGTACAAGTTGTGTACTGTACAAGGCCTCCTGCTGAAGAGGGCTGAGCATGGGCTGAAATTCTGGCCTGAGCTCTGTCCACCAAGTCACGTGCCTTGGCATGAGACTACATCTGCTCTGAGAAGGCAGGTTTTCACTTAATCCAACCATGCAGAGGGTGAAATGCATATGCTCTTTGAAACTCAACTTCTCCATTTGAAGGAACTGGACTAGATAAGAAGGTGCCTTCTGAATGGAACATTGCTTGATCCCAATTTGTTCATTCAGTCATTCAACAAATACACATACAGATACCTACTGTCAACTCTACATATGATTAGAATCTGGGGATATGGAGATGGCATCCTCCTTTTAGAGGAAAGACAGGTCCTAAGGTAAATACTTATACCAATAGTATATGGGAGGCTATGGTAGACCTGGCTCAGGTGGTAAAGAATCTGCCTGCAGTGCGGGAGACCCACGTTCAATCCCTGGTCAGGAATGGCAACCCACTCCATTATTCTTGCCTGAGAAATCCCATGGACAGAGGAGCCTGGTGGGCTCCAGTCCATGGGGTTGCAAAGAGTCAGACACGACTGAGCGACTAACGCTTCAAAAATGGTGCACCACATCTCTGCTCCCAGGGTAAGAAATGCCCGAGGCCTTATTTTTGTGGTGTCTCTCCTGCAACCCAGCACGGCAAGGGCAAACAGTAGGGTATCAATAATGCATTTATCATATGGCTTTGAGTTTCTTCCTTACCCAATTGTCACCACTACGAGGCTAGAATCCCCTCGAAATCATAACTATGCCTTATTCACCTAAGAACCTCAAAACCTAGCCTAGTGTCTGACACAGGACATGCTCATAATGGGTTAAGTATTTTCTATATGTTAAAACCTCTAATAGGCACTTCACACATACTAACTCCTTCAGTCACCATTTCTGCTCTGCAAAGGGTCATTTATTATTTGATTTATAGCCTCTCAGCCCCCAAAACACTGTCTATACCATTATGCAGAAGGAGGCACACGTATTCTGTAAAGAGCCAAATATAGCAAATATTTTGAGTTTTGTGGCCCTACGTCTCTGTCACAAAGACTCAACACCACCACCGTAGCACAAAAGTAACCACAGGCAGCACATAAGCCAATGAATGTGTCTGGGATTCATGGACCCTCAAACTTGAATTTGATATAATTTTCACATCAAAAATATGATTCTTCTCTTGATTTTTTTTCCAACATTTAAAAAGCTAAAATCATCCTTAAACTGTGGGCTACAGGAAAAGAGGCTATATTTGACCTGTAGGCTGTTTTTTGTCAACCTGTGCTCTACTCTGAGCTGATGGGGCTAGATGTCTACACACTACACATCCCAGAAGTCCTTGATGCCTGGCTTCCATTTGGGTTTCGCCAGAAGGAGGCATTGCTGAAAGGTTGGTAGGAGGAGGGGAGAAAGGACTCATTCTGTCTAGCCTCTGTCAGCATCCATCCAACAGCAAAGGACAGTCAAGGCTCTAGCCATGCCCAGCACCTGTCACTTACTGCCCCCGAGGTATAAACGCCAGCCACCTTGTGTCCCCTGAGACATGAGACCCTCCTATGGAGGACTTTCCTTTGAGATATAAATACCTACCTACAAGAGGTTCTCCCATGAGCACCTAAATTCTATAATATCACCTCTTCCCTTTCCTCCCCAGCACTGAGGAGTGGTTACTACTTTTTACATTTCTAATATTTAGGATACTTCAACTTCCTTTTTTTTTTTTTTTTTTTGCTCTTCAACCTCCATTTATTTTTTTGCTCTTCAACCTCCATTTATTTTTTTGCTCTTCAACCTCCATTTATTTTTTTGCTCTTCTAGGTCCCTACCACCTGCGGTACCAATCTCCTATATTAAATCCTCTCCATTTGAAATACCTAGTGTGATTTATGTTTTCCTAACCAAATTCCAACCAATACATCCCCATTTTATAGATGAGAAAACTAAGTCTGCTAGAAGTTTAGATTTTGTACAAGTTGTCACTGTAGCAAGTAAGTTAAGAATATTTTGTCCAAAATCACTGAAGAAGGAACAGATAGAATTATATTGGAGCCCATGACTGTCTGACCCTGAAGCATGTGTGCTCTTAGCCAGTATGTAGAACAAACAGCAGAAAGAGTTCACTACTCACATTGCTCCCAGTGAACCCAGCACAGGTCTAAGCACCCTGCAAGCCTCATGTTCTGGAGGTTGAATGAATAAATGAATGAATGAGCTTCTATCTATGAGCCTAGGAATGGCCTGGGCACAAAACAGGTACAACAGTTGACTGCTGGAAAAACAAAATGGGAAAATTAATGTTTTAGGCCAGTAGTTTTCAATTCTGGTTGTATATTAAAATCTCCCAAAGAATTTTTAAAAATATACCCAAACCCCATTCAAGAGCAAATGACTCAGAATCAGGCATCACTACTTTTTATGAGTCCCTGGGTGATACTAATATGCAGCCAGGGTTGAGAATTATAGCTTTAGGCAAAACTTTGCTGAGCTGTATCTTTCTAAGAGGAGCTTCCCTGGTGGCTAAGTCTGTAAAGAATCTGTCTGCAATGCAGGAGACCCACGTTCAATCCCTGGGTTGGGAAGTCCTCTGGAGAAGGAAATGGCAACCCAGTCCAGTATTCCTGCCTGGAGAATTCCATGGACAGGGGAGCTTGGGTGGGCTACAGTCCACAGGGTTGTGAGAGTCAGACATGACTGAGTGACTAAACCACCACCATCATCCTGAGACACCATGAGTTTCCTTGGGGAGGGTCACTGGACCCAGATGTGTTTTGTATCCTCCCTCTCAGGCCTCAACCCACAGCATCCTGTGGAGTATCATCACATCTGAAGATAAAGTGGCTTTGTTCAGTTAGTACAAGAATTTCTCCCAAGGTGGCAAATCATCTTCAAATCCAATCGCAAAGGAAATGGCAACCCACTCCAGTACTCTTGCCTGGAAAATCCCAAGGTCTGAGAAGCCTGGTAGGCTACAGTCCATGGGGTTGCAAAGAGTCAGACACGACTGAGCACCTTCACTTCACTTCACTTCACTGTGTGCTAGGTGGGCTCACCAGGTGGTGCAGTAAAGAAGCCCCCTGCCAATGCAGGAGACTCAAGAGATGCAGGTTCGATCCTGGGTCAGGAAGATCCCCTCGAGTAGGAAATGGCAACCCACTCCGGTATTCCTGCCTGGGAAATCCCATAGACCGAGGAGCCTGGCGGGCCACAGTCCATGGGGTCGCAAAGTCAGACACGACTGAGCGCACATGAACACACTTTGTGCCGGGTGCTACAGGCGAGGTGCTGTATTGTTCAAATTCATCTTAACAGATGAATAAGGTACTTATCATCGAGAGACTGAATATACAAACAGGTAATGGTTAGACCACCTAGGATAATAGAATTCTGACTCACAACTTCTGGAAAATCAGCCTAGAATTGTCACGACTTGGTTCACAACTCTCAGTTTCCCTATTTTTTTTTTTTTTTGCCACAGTTTCTAATTCAAGAGAAATCGGAGAAAGCCAAGTACACTTTTCCCAAACTAATGGCATAAGATACTTCTGCTTAGCTCACCTCAAGCTTCCCCATGCCAGCAACCTCCAAACAGGGCACACCTGAAAGCTATTCAGTGTGACGCTTCCTCACTCCATGGAGAGCCTCTGCTGCTGCTGCTGCTGCTAAGTCACTTCAGTCGGGTCCGACTCTGTGCGACCCCATAGACGGCAGCCCACCAGGCTCCCCTGTCCCTGGGATTCTCTAGGCAAGAACAATGGAGTGGGTTGCCACTGCCTTCTCGAATGCATGAAAGTGAAAAGTGAAAGCGAAGTCGCTCAGTCGTGTCCGACCCTCAGCGACCCCATGGACTGCAGCCCACCAGGCTCCTCTGTCCATGGGATTTTCCAGGCAAGAGTACTGGAGTGGGGTGCCATTGCCTTCTCTGGAAGAGCCTCTGAGTCTCTGCCAAACAGGAGTGATGGATGGGGTGCTGACTCCCTTGCTACAGCAAGTCCTGAGTAAGCAGATTCTGTTTGTTCTCACTTGGGTGGTCTTCATCTATTTCCTATTATTATTAATTGTCCCACTTTTTACAGTTTTACAGAGATGAAATGGAGGCTCAAAGAAATTAGGTAACTTGTCTGAGGTTACACAGCTGGAAAGAGCAGAGCAAGATTTGAACCCCTCAGGAGCAGGTTATCATCAGGAGAAAAGTGAAAGTGAAAATCGCTCCACCATGTCCCACTCTTTGTGATCCCATGGGCTATACAGTCCATGCAATTCTCCAGGTCAGAATACTGGAGTGGGTAGCCATTCCCTTCTCCAGGCGATCTTCGCAATCCAGGAATCGAGCTGGGGTCTCCCACACTGCAGGCGGATTCTTTACTAGCTGAACTACCAGGGAAGCCCATCATCAGGACAAGCAGAGTAGAATAAGGTCAAAAGCATAAGCTATGGGTTTCCCTCGTAGCTCAGTCAGTAAAGAATCTAACTGCAATGCAGGAGACTCGGGTTCAATTCCTGAGTCGGGAAGATCCCCTGCAGAAGGAAATGGCAACCCACTCCAGTATTCTTGCCTGAGAAATCCCATGGACTGAGGAGCCTGGCAGATTACAGTCCATGGGATTGCAAGAGTCACACACAACTTAGCAACTAAACCACCATGACATAACTAAGAATGGTTAAAATCCTGATTATTTCATGAGAAGTACAGTGTACTGGTTCCAAAATCTCTGGAATATGATGGATTCAAATCCTGAGTGCATTAGTTACTAACAATATCCTTCAGAAAATTACTTAATTTGACTGGGCCTCTGTGTTTTTTTTCCAGAGAAGGCAATGGCACCCCACTCCAGTACTCTTGTCTGGAAAATCCCATGGATGGAGGAGTCTGGTAGGCTGTGGCCCATGGGGTCGCTAAGAGTCAGACACGACTGAGTGACTTCACTTTCACTTTTCACTTTCATGCATCGGAGGAGGAAATGGCAACCCACTCCAGTGTTCTTGCCTAGAGAATCCCAGGGGCGGGGGAGCCTGGTGGGCTGACGTCTATGGGGTCGCACAGAGTCAGACACGACTGAAGTGACTTAGCAGCAGCAGCAGCTGTGTTTTTGTCCACAAAATGAAATTAATTCACTTATTACCGAGTTAATAAGATAATTAAACAAGGTATTTTTAAAGTACATGTGTGGCATTTACGATGCATGTATCAGACTCTGTGATATATGTTTTTCATGCATTAATTTCTTTAATTCTCAGAATAATGCCAGGAGTTAAGCACCATCATCATCGTCTCCAGCTTACAAATGAAGAGGCTGAAGGAAAAGGAAACTAGCTAACTTGCACAAGGACCTACACCTAGGAAAACGAATTAGAACTCCAGTCACTGGTGCATGATTCTGCCTCTTGAAGATCAAGTGTGCAAGATATTTGCTTTGGTGCCTGACACATGGTAAGCTCCAAGGCAGGAGTCATTAGTAGAAATTGGTTGGTCTGACTTCAAAACTGTTTCCAATACAGGCTAACACCTTCCAGGAACACAACATACCATAAAATGATTGTTCAGGGTAAGAGAGAGAGAAAGAGAGAGAGACCATAGTTGGGTCTGATTTAAACAAACTTGTTCATGAGTCTAATGGAAATATGAGTTCACAGAAAAATAAATCTAAATGAATTTTAACACATGAAAGTATGCTAAAATTCATTTAATACTTTCTTTAAATTTTTAGAAATGAGATACTATTTTTCACATTGACAGATCTCAAAAATTTTGTCAATAAATATTGATCTTAAAAGTTTGTCAAAATTTGATTTTAAAAGTTCTCATCACAAGATTTAAAAGAATGTAACTGTCAATGATGACAGATATTAACTACACTTATAATGGTGATCATTTTGCAGTATATACAAATACTGAATCATTGTGTTGTACACACCTGAAATTAATATAATTGTATGTCAATTAAACCTTAAAAAAGATATTGAGTGAATATCCCCAAAAAATTAGGCGGGGGGAGCCAAAACGTCCTCTTATCACACATCTATTCAACTTTGGATGGAAGCTCATAAAAGACATAAAATTTGAAAAGAAGTAAAGCTACCTTTATTCAAGTTTACATGATTGAGTATGCAGAAAATCCAAAGTAATCTGTCCCCAAATCTACTAGAACTAATATGAAAATTTAGCATAATTATTAAATGTAAGTTGACTATTAAAAAATCAATTTGTATATATTACCAATAACTAATTGACAGTTAAATTAATATTTTATGGTACCAAAACTATAAAAGCTTTAGAAATAGATTAAATTAACGCTATGCAAGAATTCTGTGTGTGCTAAAAATTACAAAACATCAATACGTTGCTAAGCGAAATTAAACACGACCCAGTAAATGGAGACGTATACTGTGTTCATGGACTGGTGGACTGGAGGACTTAATCTGTTAGGATAAAGTCTCCTTTCATTGTTATTGATGTTCAGTCACTCAGTCATGTCCGAGTTTTTGCGACCTCATGGACCGCATGCAGCACACCAGACCTCCCTGTCCTTCACTAACTCCTCCAGAGTTTGTTCAAACTCATGTCCATTGAGTCAGTGGTGCTATCCAACCACCTCATCCTCTGTTGCCCCTTCTCCTGCCCTCAACCTTTCCCAGCATCAGGGTCTTTTCCAATAAGTCGGCTCTTCGAATCAAGTGGCTAAAGTATTGGAGCTTCAGCATCAGTCCTTCCAATGAATCTTGGGGTTGGTTTCCTTTAGGATTGACTGGTTTCATCTCCTTGCGGTCCAAGAGACTCTCAAGAGTCTTATCCAGCACCACAGTTAGAAAGCATCAGTTCTTCAGTGCTCAGCCTTCTTTACGGTCCAACTCTCTCACCTGTACATGACTACTGGAAAAACCATAGCTTTGACTCTATGGGCCTTTGATGACAAAGTGATGTCTCTGCTGTGTGCTGTGCTGTGCTTAGTCACTCAGTCATGTCTAACTCTTTGCAAACCTATGGACTTTTACCCCACCAGGTTCTTCTGTCCTAGGAGATTCTTCGGGCAAGAACACTGGAGTGGGTTGCCATGCCCTCCTCCAGCGGATCTTCCTAACCCAGAGGATCGAACCCAGGTCTCTGTCATTTCTGGCAGATTCTTTACCATCTGAGCCACCAAGGAAGCCCAAGAATTCTGGAGTGGGTAGCCTATCCGTTCTCCAGGGGAACTTCCCAACCCAGGAATCGAACAGAGGTCTCCTGAACTGCAGGTGGATTCACCAGCTGAGCTATCAGGGATGTCTCTGCTACATTGATCAATAGCTTTTATGGAAAATCAATCAAAATCTCCATAAGCCCATTTATAGAAATTTACAAGCTGATTTTCAAATGTGTTAATAAATGAAGTACCTAGTATAAGCAAAAATATCTTGAACAAATTTGAAGGATCTCCACAACTTGACTTAAAATTTATAATAAAGCTACAAAAATCAGGAGATTGAAGGGATGATTAGGGAGTTTAAGGTCAACATGTACACACTGCAATATTTCAAATGGATAGCCAACAAGAACCTATTGTATAGCACATGGAACTCTACTCAATGTTATGCAGCAGCCTGGATGGGAAGGAAGTTTGGGGGAGAATGGATACATGTATATGCAGAGCTGAGTCCTTTTGCTGAAACTATCACAACATTGTTAATCAGCTATAATCCAGTATAAAATAAAAAGTGTAAAAAAGAGATTATGGCATTGCAATAAGAATCACTGCAACAGAAGAAGGAATCCAGAAAAAGATCACAATTACACAGTTGGTGGTTGTGTTGTTCTTAAGATAACCAGGCAATTCAGTGGGGAAAAGAAATGGTTTTTTAACAAACAGCACTGGAACAACTGAATAAGCATATCGGGAAAACTGAACCTTGACCTCTATATTACATCTTACACCAAAAAAGTCAGTTCAAGATGTATCATAGATAGAAACCTAAAACTATAAAAATTTCTGAAAGAAAATATAGAACAATTTCACAGCTATGGCACAGATTTCTTAGGAAAGAAAAAGGGCTAACTATAAGAAAATAACTATATAAGAAAATAAATGGGAATTCATCAGTATTTTATAATTTTGCTCATCAAGTTTTAACCATTAAAAAACAGGCAACAACAACAAAAAACAGGCAAGCCACAGACTGGAAGAAAATATACATCTGACAAGAGAATAGTATGCATGTTACATAAAGAACTCCTACAAATCAATAATAAAAGAAAAACAACCCAATAAAAATTGTCAAAAGACTTAGACATTTTAAAAAGAAGATGCATGAATGATTTATTGGCACTTGAAAACGTGCTCAATATCTTTAGTCATTAGGGAAGTACACATTAAAACTCATTAAATATCCATTAAAATAATGAGATAAAACCTCACACCCAATAAAATGATTCTTACGAAAAAGATGGAGAACACCAAATATTGTTGTTGCGAGTGTAAAATGGTACAGCCGGTTCGGAAAACAGTTTGATGGTCTTGTATATGATTAAAGATACAGCTTCAATATCATCCAGCAATTCTATTCCTGGGCCTGCACCCGAGAGAAACAAAAACATATGTCCACCCAAAGAGTTGTTCAAGAATATTCTTATAGCTTTACTTATCATCACTCAAGGGCTTCCCTGATAACTCGGTAAAGAATCTGCCTGCAATGCAGGAGACTCCAGTTCGATTCCTGGGTCGGGAAGATCCCCTGGAGAAGGGAAAGGCTACCCACTCCAGTATTCTGGCCTGGAGTATTCCATGGACTGTATAGTCCATAGGGTCACAAAGAGTCGGACATGACTGAGCAACTTTCTTTACGTTTTATTATTGCCCTAAACTGAAAACCACTCAAATATCCATCAAGAGGAGAACGGACAAACAAGTCTTGAGATAGCTTCATGTTGGGACAGGATTTATCAATGAAAAGAAGCAAATGCTGATAATAGCATGTATCAATCTCACAGACCTTACGTCAATCAAAATAAGTCAAACGCAAGTGAGAACTCACTGTATAATTCTATTTATATGAAATTCAAGAACAAAAGCCAATGCTGATAAAAAAAAAAATCAGAGCTGTTGTTGCTTCTTGGAGCAGGAGCCAAAACTGGCTTGAAAAGGGCAGGAGAAAACCTTCTGAAGTGATGGAATTATTCTCGATCTTGATTAGGGTGTGAGTTTATGCATGTGCCAAAACTGTGCAGTTAAAGTCTGTGCATAGCACTGTTTATGAATTATACCTCAATTTTTTCAAGACTTGGCAATGTTTGCCAATAAATTGTTTGCAAGGATGTGAGGAAATTCACCAGCATACATGTCTGGTGAGAGTATAAATGTGGTACAGTCTCCCTGGAGGGCAATTTTGACAATACCTATCACAGTGAGTGATACAGATACACACTTGACCCAGTCATTTCACTTCTAGAAGTCATCACACAGATATATTCGTGCATGATGTAGAGACAGTTGTAGAGAAATATTCTTTGCAAAATCATTCATGGAGGCAAGAGACTGGAAATAACACAGCCATCCATCTATAAAGGGCAGGTTAAATAAATTACAGTGCTACATTTTAATAGAATACAATGCAGCTGTTAAAATAATAAGGGACATTGCTACGTCCTGATATGAAATGATACTCAAGATACACGATCTATTGATATAGAGGAAGGAAAGGTATGGAACAGATCCTTCTATCGAGGTAGAAATTAATGTGCCCATGTAATGAATCTTGAGAGGTACATTAAAAACAGAATATGGCTGTTGCCCCCGGGAACGAGGAATGGCAGTCTGGGAGGTAGGTGGTTAGAGACTAGCGGAGAATTATTTTCAATGTATTGCCTCTTTTATTATCTGAGCTTTTCATTTTGTTTTGTTGTTGTCGCTTTTTTTTTTTAACCATACGGGTATCACACAGATTGAAGGCAAAAGAAGGGAGCTGCAGAGGATGAGATAGTTAGATAGCATCACGGACTCAACAGACACGAATGTGAGCAAACTCTAAGACAGTGAAGGACATGGGAGCCATGGGGTTGCAAAGAGCTGGACACAGCTTAGAGACTGAAAAACAATTACGTAAATCAATTAAAATTTTAAAAGCAGATAAAAAGACCAGCATCATGGGGCCAATCCATTTTCCCTGGCATTTAACCCAGACCCTTTCATTCCTTTGCCCCAAACACCCTGGGTCTGTCCCGATTCCTTTTATAATAACCACCCCAATCATTACGCCTCCATGGCCTTCACTCTCAGATTTGACCTCCAATCCACCTTCTGTCTCAGCTTTGTTTCCTTCGGGACCACTGGTGCTTGAATGTCAGATACTTTTTCACCAACGCTGCCCTCCACCGCTCAGCATTTCCACTGTCAGATTTTCCAGCCTTTTCTTTAGTCCTGATTTTTCCCAACCATTGCTAGCACCTAGTCTATGTCCCAAAATGAGACTATAAAATATCTCTGCAATTTGCAGGTGCCTTAAGACATACATTCTTAAATATTTAGTAGATTATAAATGACCTAAAGCTTTAGTCCAGCTTTTAAACATAACTTCTTACAAGGCTTACAGACAGTTTGCCTCCAGTCAGGAAGCAGAGATAATTGTGGCTCCCCTGATGAATATGAAGGTGGGCACAGGAGAGTGACTATGCACGGTTAATGAAGGCTTCCTGGGAGCTTGTACCCACCCCAGGGACAGATGCACTGCTCCCAGCTGCCTGATTTTTTCAGTTTGTAACCTATAGTACAGAGTTCCGTGGGCAGAGAATCAAAGAAGCTGGTCTGAAGCCGGACTCTGTGCCCTCTGTTGCCTTGGGCACATCACATCCCCTCTCTGAGCCTCTGGGTCTTTCTCCATTGCATTAGGTAATCTCTCAGGCCCTTGCAGCATTTAGCTTGAGACTTCCGAGTATCTCTGATGCTGAAAACTTATCTCTGTGTACTGAATCAAATCTCAGAGACAGAGTTTGGTGTGAAGTAGAAAAGAATAGGCTTATTGCTTTGCCAGGCAAAGGGCGACACGGTGGGCTTGTGCCCTCAAAAGTCATGAGTCTCAATCCTGGCTCAAGGTCAGGTTTGCTGATAAGGATCAGGGTGCAGGGCCTGCATCCCTTTAATCTGGCCTCAGATGGTCTTCTGATGTGCTTCCCTTCCTTTGAGGTTACTGCTTCACCAGTAGTTAACATCTTCCATTTGTTGGAGATTTTAATTCTGAAGAAAAACTCAAACATGCTGTTCTGTGTATCCCTTGAGGCAGAACCAGGATCCTGTCCCAAGGTTGCCCTATTGTTTCTTGACTGCTCATCTGTCATCTCTGCATCCCTTCCCTTCCCTGATTAGCAAGTGTTTGAACCCACCTTTGGAACTCAGGGAAAGTTAAGAATCAGGGGACACAGAAAGGTTTTTGTGCCCCCAGAGCTCCACAAGGTCCTGCTCAGTTTCATCTGCAATTATAACTATTTATTAAGGATATATTTCACCATGAAGAAACATAAGCAGCAAGGATTTTTTCAGCTTTTAAAAATGGGTTTAAGAAAAGAAGGATCACATTCCTTTTAATCTTTTTTTTCCAGCAGCACTGGCAATGGAGTTTGTTAAAAATGCAGAATCTCAGGTCCCATCTCAGACCGACTGAAGCAGAATGTCACTTTCAACAGGGCTCTAAGGTAATACTTTTTTGCTCTGAGACCCCAAGGGGCATAGAAATGTACCAGGGATCTTATGTAAAACTGGCATCTCTATATCTTCAGGCCATTCTGCCACAGTAGTATGAGCTAGATATAAAGTTGGACTCACTTCACAATACTGAATTTCTGCAAAGGTCAGGCAAGTAACATAAACTAGCAAATGCTGCTTGATGAAGCAATAGGGAAGGGTGGGGACTGTGGTTAAATGAGGTGTTTATTTCATCTTAAGTAGCCCAGTATCAGTCTATATTGCCACATATAGTGATTTTTTTTTAAGTTAACCTGGATATTCAGTATTTTATGTGGAATCTCTTTAATGATAAAAAAAAAAAAATACATCCTCAGGTCAAGCATTAGACAGTTTAAAGCTGAAGGTAATAACAATTTCAAAAACCTTGAAGCAAGAATAGACTTAAGTTCAAAAGACAAATAATGTGGCTGGAGTGTGATGGGCTTCCCTGGTAGCTCAGCTGGTAAAGAATCCGCCTGCAATGCGAGAGACCTAGGTTTGATCCCTGGTTGGGAAGATCCCCTGGGGGAGGGCATGGCAACCCATTCCAGTATTCTCTTCTCACCTGGAGAATCCCCATGGACAGAGGAGCCTGGAGGGCAGCAGTCCATGGGGTCGCAAAGAGTCAGACATGACTGAACGACTAAGCACGCATGAAGTAAAACAAGCCCAGAAGGAGAAAGTAGGGGCGTTTGCTGCTGACAAGAGGAGGCAGAATGAGTTGCTATTTGTTGGTGAACATGGTAATTAAAAGCACAAGGACAAGAGCTCAAGCCTGGTCTTCCCTATCTCTGTGACTTTAGACAAAGTATTGCATGCATATGTACCTCTCTTTCTTATCAGCAAACTGAATTTAATAATGGTATGCACCTTAGAAAGTCAAAGTAAAGAAGCAGCAATTGATATAACAAGCTAGTTAGAATAGAGTCTAAACCAAAGTAAGCCTCCATAATTGTTGTGATTGTTATCACTCGCCTTCTTTCATTAGCAATCCAAATGTTGTGAGCACCTGCTGGGGGACAACCCACACATTAGACTTTTTGCAATGGGCTTACCAGCTCTTCTCCAGAATTTTTAAATAAGGAATGGACACATAAAGATCTGTAAAGTGTTTCTTTTTACAAGTCTTCTCTCCTCAAGATGTCTCAGACTGCCGTGACCCAGCCCCAAGTATGCTGTTTGCCCTAAACATTCATTTTCCCTGTACTTTGTTTTGTAAAGTCAGCTCAATGTTCAAGGCCCCCTGCAGGCTGCCCATCATCAAAGTAAGGTCATTTATTCATGTAACAAACATGCATCTGGCATCAACAGTGTGTTAGGCATTGAGCTGGCTCTTAGACATTCAGATATGAGCAAGAGTCTTTCCCTGTGAAGTTTCCATTCTAGTACAGGGGGTGGGTGACTGCACATAAGCACATGAATAAATAAGACAACATCAGAAAGCAATAAATTCCACCAAGGTGATGAGATCAAAATGTGAGTGAAAGTCCCTCGGTTATATTCAATGCTTTGTGACCCCATGGACTGTAGCCCACCAGGCTCCTCTGTCTATGGAATTCTTCAGGCAAGACTACTGGAGTGGGTTGCCATTCCCTTCTCCAGGGGATCTTCTCAACCCAGGGATCAAACCCATGTCTCTTGCATTGCAGGCAGATTCTTTACTGTCTAAGTCACCAGGGAAGCCCTTGAAATCAAAATAGAGGTGACCATTTTAGAACAGGTTTGGAATTAATTTGCCTTGACCAAAGTTTGAAGCCCTGAATGCTTTAGCCAAGAGCCCATTCGACACTCATTCATTCATTCATTCCACAAATATCTAATGAGGCCAAAGATCTGCCAGGCTCTTTACTAAGCAGTAAAGAAAGAAAAATGAAAAGACATGAATCCTACCTATGGTGGACTTTCCAGTCTAGTGATGAGTAAAAATGTATTAATAGACAACTGAAGTCTGAAAGAATCTTTTTCTTTTACGTTTGGCTAGACTGGGTCTTCATTGCTACAGGTGGGCCTTCTCTAGTTGTGACAAACAGGGGCTGCTCTCTCGTCGCAGTGCACAGGCTCCTTGCTGTGTGGCTTCGTGCTGTGGAGCACTGGCTCTAGGCACGCAGGTCTCAGTAGTCGTGGTAGAAGAGATCGGCAATTGTAGCCCGTGGAATTAGTTGCTCTATGACATGTGGAATCTTCCTGGACTGGGGATCAAACCTATTCCCCCCCCACATTGGCAGGTAGATTGCCAACCACTGGACCACAAGAGAAGTCCTGAAAGAATCTTTTTTTCAACAAAGTTTTAAGTAAAGAGTTTATTTTATTTAAAAAAAAAGAAAAGAAAACTTGCCTGTGGGTTATTATTCTTGGAGAAATCCAATTAACCTTCGCTTTCTCAACTTCCTGACTCTTAAGTCCACCCAGTTCAACTAATAGTCATTCTATCTAGTGGAGACAAGGCAAAATTGCAGACACAAGATCCCCCGAGAGGATGAGCCCATTTCATCTACAGGTGCTGTCATAAAATGTTAATGCCTGAGTTTATGCTTGTATAAGGATCAATATGACTCAAAGTGGTGTTTCCTTAACTGGTCCTGGCTAATGAAAAATGCACAGAGAGATGGATTAACAAAAAGTATTTTGTGCCAAGTGATGTTTCCTTTCTTGTATAATAATCATGATAACATCAAACACTCATAAAGATTTACTTCTATAAGCCAAGTTAATCATAATAGCAACACTGTGATGTATCTATTATCATCCCATTTTGTAAATAACGAAGCTGGGCACAGAGATATTAATAACTTGCCTGAGTCTCAAACTGATAAATGGTAGGAATAAGATTTTAACCCATGCATGTTTCTCTTAAAGTTCACAGTCTTAACTATCATAACGCAGATAAAAAAATTGTCAAGTTGTCAGAATTTGAAAAGAAGATTTTTTTCCATCATAGAACTGACAATACACTCAAAAGATCTTTCCCTGAAACTGTCAATACCATATTCACATTGCCAGTGAAAAGCTATTTCAGCAACTCAACATTATATGTCATATTTAAATTAATGTCATTAATTTGGATATATGCTGAGTGAATCTTGAAGGATAAAAAGGAAATACCCAGGCTCCAGGCAAGAGGAGCCACACAGACAAATGCAGTGAGGCAAAAGGAACGATGACACATTTATATATCTGCGAATACTTAAGTGTGGCTGGAGCATATGGTGTGAGGTAGGGGACAGTGAAAAAATAAGACTGGAGAGAGAGGAAGAGGCAGAAGCCAGGCTGCAGAACAAACTGAACAGGCATTAAGGCTGGACTTCCCTGGCAGCAGGAGTGGGAGGGAAATTTTGGCTTCTGCCATCCTTGCAGATGGCAAGGATGGGAAGTGCCCCAAAAGGTGTCAGTGTCATTATCCTTTATTGGCACCTGGTTGGCAGATATGTGCATAACGAACATCCCTACTTCACTTGAGAGTGAAATAAAAACAAACAAATAAAACAAACCTGTTGAAGCAGTGGGGTTTCTTCATGGACCCTGAAGGTCAAGTCATGGGACTTGAAGGTCAGGGAACTCGGTTCCTCTACTTAGGAGCAATACTGCCTCCTGCTCTGGTTATCCGTCTGTGTGTCAAAAACCTTATCTTTGCCTGCACTAAAGGAGCACTCATCCCATACCTGTATCTACCGGCATTTTTCTTTAAGTCATTATTTCTTTTCGATTGTAGCAACCCCATGCATCTCAAGGACC
The DNA here is from genome assembly GCF_032452875.1 of Bos javanicus. NCBI lineage: Eukaryota > Metazoa > Chordata > Mammalia > Artiodactyla > Bovidae > Bos > Bos javanicus. Next base: position 24,461,546 of record NC_083892.1, read on the forward strand.
TTGGATTTTAACATTTGTGCTACCGAGAGTCTTCCAAAGGTGGGCTTTGAGGAGAAAAGGTACAGTCAGATTTTACAGAGCAATCACTGTGGTGATAGTATGGAGAATGACTTAAAGGAGATGAGACTAAGAAAGCAATCTAAGAGAGAAATCGTGAAGGCCTGAGCTAAGACAGTGACTACAATCTGGCGGGGGTGTGGGGTTGGTGGGGGGGTGGGGACTGCGCTGGCGAGAAGCAGAGAGACTCAATAAGTATTTGGGCTGTGGAGTTTCTCAGGACCCAGTGACCAACTGCATGTGAAAGAGAGATAGAGAAATAAACAAAAATTATCTTAGACTTCAGGATTAGATAGCCTGATGGGGTCATCTAAGGATGCAGAGTAAAAGAGGGGAATCTGGTTTAAGAGTCATGTGAGACATGCAACAGGTAGTGGAAGAGAAGTCTCTGGAGCTTGAAAAATGTTGGGCTAGAAATGGAAATTAGGAAACCACCATTATAGAAACAGAAATAATAAATTAGCCAGGGAGAAGAGAGAATGAAATGCTGGGAACACCAGTATCCAAAAAAAATGGCTAGAGGAAGAGAAACCCATTTAAGAGATAAAGAAGCAACAAAGGTTGGTATCATGGGGACCAGAGAGCCATTGCTAGAAGGAAGGTGTAGTCAGTGCTATCAAATGCTCCAGAAGTTAAGTGGAGTGTCAGCTGGATTTAGATTTTCAAAGCAATTTTAGTGAATTGACATAACAATGCTGGCTTTGGACTGAGGAGTCAGTCGAAGGATGGATGGGAAATGGAGACAGTATCTTGGGGCTAATTCTAAATAGATTTTCTATGGCAGGAAAGGAAGTGATAAGACAATAGCAGTGATTTTCAACTCTGGCTGATTCTAGAATCACCTGGGAAAGTTTCAAAAGGTATTGATTCTGGGGCTCCCCACCACCGCAGATGGTGTTAATTGCTCTGTGATGTGGCCCAGGCATCTGCTTTCAAAATCTCCCACTGTTTGAGAAAACTGTGGGCAATTGAGGGAGTATTGTTATAAAGTTGTAATTTCAGAGTGGGAGAGGTTCCTGAGCACGTTGAAATGGTGACAGCAGAGAGTAAGGAGGCTGAGATAAACACGTAGGAGAAATGAACGACAGTCCCCAGAGCAGACTCCCTGAGTGGGCGGGAGGATGCCATCTCAGGGAGACAGGTAGATTCACCTTACCTGCTCTCCCCCTGACGGGCTTCCCAGGCGGCACTAGTGGTAAAGAACCCACTTGCCAATGCAGAAGACATAAGAGACTCAAGTTTGATCCCTGGGTCAGGAAGATCCCCTGGAGGAGGGCATAGCAACCCACTTCAGTATTCCTGCCTGGAGAATCCCATGGACAGAGGAGCCTGGTGGGCTACAGTCCATAGGGTTGCACAGAGTAGGACAGACTGAAGCGATTTAGAATGCACATGTGCATGCTTCCCCTCTGAGATGAGAATGGAGCAAGGAGGACGAAGGTACAGGTTTCAAGAGGAGAAGAAAGTGAGGGAATTTTTCTTCCTGACTACAGTTTTCTTTGCAAAGCAGAAGGATGGCTAGTTTGCTAAGAGAGAGAAGAGAATGACGGCAGGGAGCTTGGTAAGAGGAAAGGCTTGAACTCATACTGCCTGTGGAGAGCCTGCAGTCAGGAGGCATTCGCCAGCTGAGACTGGAAGCCAGGAATTTATATGTAAGCTCTATGATATTTAATCGTGAAAGTCGCTCAGTCATGTCCGACTGTTTGTGACCCCGTGGAATTATACAGTCCATGGAATTCTCCAGGCCAGAATACTGGAGTGGGTAGCCATTCCCTTCTGCAGGAGATCTTCCCAACCCAGGGATCAAACCCAGGTTTTCCACATTGCAGGCGGATTCTTTATCAGCTGAGCCACTAGGGAAGCCCAAGAGATGTATGTATGCTCAGTCACTCAGTTGTGTCTGATTCTTTTGCCACCCCATGGACTGTAGCCCACTAGGCTCCTCTGTCCATGGATTTTTCCAGGCAAAAACACTGGAGTGGGTTGCCATTTCCTACTCCAATGTAAGCTCTGCTGCTGTTGCTGCTAAGTCGCTTCAGTCATGTCCAACTCTGTGCGACCCCATAGACGGCAGCCCACCAGGCTCCCCGTCCCTGGGACCCTCCAGGCAAGAACACTGGAGTGGGTTGCCATTTCTTCCTCCAATGTAAGCTCTGAAAGTGAAAGAAAGAAAGTGAAGTCGCTCAGTCGTGCCCGACTCTTTGCAACCCCATGGATGGTAGCCTGCACAAGCTCCTCCATCCATGGAATTTTCAAGGCAAGAAGTACTGGAGTGGGTCACCATTAAGCTCTACTGGGAGATAAATTCCACGAGGGCAGAGCCATTCTCTGTGTTGGTCACTGCTGTATCATCAGAATTCGGTTCAGTACACTGGAGAATATCAAGATGAAGGAATGTGTTGCAGCACCAATCTGGCATTTTATTCCCGCAGCATCATTTGAGAGGCCAGGGGGAAAAAAGCCTTGAAACAATTCAGTAAAGCTGGAGTTTAGGGTTCAAGGATAACCTGGAGGGGCATAAAAGATAGACCATCCGAGAGACCACCTACAGATTTTATCTTGACGGCAAAAGGCAGAGAGAAAGAAGAGATCTGTGATGCCAAAAATCCACTCTGGGCTTTGGGGAGATTATTCGAGGGGAGTGAGGTGCTAATCCACTCAGCCAGGTGAGCAATGAAGATTTAGGTAACCCTGGGAGACTCTGGAGAAAGCTGAAGGTCAGTTTCAAGAGGGCAAATTCTAAATCACGATAAAGCACCGCTTAGATAGTAAAAATCGCCCAAACGCAACTGCTTTGAGGGGCAGCGAGGGCCCATATCTACCTCGGGGGTGGGAGGATGCTGGGTGTTGGCAGGGCCAAGAGCTCAGCTCCGTGAATCTGTGAAACCCAAACAGCCTTCTTCACTGCTGCCTCTTTGGGAGGCTTTGTGACCTCAGATGGGTGGGAGCCCCACCCCCGACTCCAGCTCACCAAATTGCTGTGCTGTGTTTAAAAGCCAAAGAGGAAAATAAACCCCAGCCCAAGGAGGAAGCAATTTGGCATTAAATAAAAGGAATGTTTTTATCCTGCAATGAAAACGCTGTGATCTTGGAACACAATTTGCATAAACAGACAGTTTGGTTATAAACAACCTCACCAGTAACTGGTATTTACATATAGAACAACTCAGTCAAAACCCAATTAAAGGCTCTGATGGATTGGGGATTGTCAAAACATTTAAAAGACTTCATAGCAGCCAGGCAATTTATACACCTCGGTTGGACCAGGAGTTCCAGATTTCTCCTCTCATCTGCTCTTTGTCCTACCCCCAGTCTCCTACCACACCAGGGACCCCCAGCCCAGCCCCTAACCTTGCAGCCTGTTCTCCAACAGCAGGGAGAGGTCTCTAAGGGGAAGACCCAGCAGAGAAGGGAACAGGATCCAGGCTGGGGTCCTCGGACTTGGCTATTACAAGCAGAAACCAGAGTCCCATGTAGAGTTCATGCACTTGACACTCTCAAAGGGTCTGCTCAGAAGATGCAAGATTTCAATACAGCACCTGATGTTGGGCAATCAGCAACCAACCTGGGATCCAGGTTCCAAAGTTCTAACTAAGCAAATGGTTGAGAAGCAAGGTAGGAAATTGGGTTCCCCGCCCTGTGGAGAGGAGAGCTTGCTGGTCAGGAACTGAGGCCAGCCATAGAAACTGAGTTTAACATGTTGGGGAAATTGGGGATGGCTTTAATGGGAGGGGGAACCATGGAGCGAGAGTCCCCCTGGAACTTGATGGAGACTGCCAGGCTTAAGGCAGAATGTTGACTTAGGCTAAGCCTCCAATGTGTTCCTGTCTTCCACACAACTTTAAGGCTGTAGGGCCACCCATGTTTCTATAAATGTAGTGTGGTTAGAACACAACCAACTCATGCATTTATATGTCTTCTATGACTGCAAGAGCAGAGCTGAGTCATTGCAACAGAGATGTTGTGGCCAGCAACACCTAAATTTTTTTACTATCTGGCCCCTTAAGAAAAAATTTACTAAGCTCTGGGCTAGTTGGTCTGAGATCCTTTCCTACTTGGATGTTGCTTGGTCCTCTGTTTTGCTCTGAAAGGTGTAGAAACCCATAGAGAGCCAAAGAGGCTTCCAAGACAGCAGGAATTTGGCCTCCCATGCATAAGGGTAAGAGAGACTTTGATTTATTTTCCTCGACTTGACTTGGGGTCCACTGAAACTGCTCCCATCTTCACAGCCTTCTTGCAGGAGGGGCTTTCTCTGGCCAGTGTTCTCAGCTTCCTTTGGTTAATGGTTCTCTCTTCCTTCCAGGAACCCATAGGGAAGAAGGAGAGAGGGGGGACCACACATTTCAGAGCGGTCTCTGGGGAATTCAGAGATTATAGGGAAGCTATAAGGTAGTAAGCCACCTGTCCCAGGAAGTGTACAAGCAGAGAAGGCTGCTGTGAAAGGCCCTTTGGACCTCATATCTTGGATTTTGCAGCTTCTCAAACACTGATTCAAGTCCTAACTCAAATCCATATGGTTACTGCCCTCAGTGAGTTCTGCAGCCCTCTCTGTGACCTCCCTACCTCAAGCTTGGCAGCCTCTAATCCATCCTCCAATAGCAGCAAGGACTGGCTTTGCAAATTTCAGATTTATTCTTGTCACTTCTAGCATTAAACTCCTTCAAAGGCTACACATGGCATCCAGGATAATATCCAGACCCTATCTTAGCATTTACTCGTCCTTTGGCCCTGCTGAACTCTCCAAGTTCATTTCCTACACCCTCCACCTCCAACACTCCAACCAGATCCAATAACTACTTATTTTCCAAACAGGTGTGTCTCTGTACATTTCCTCAGGCCATTTCCTCTGCTGAAAATGAACATCCCTCACCTTGTGTAAATGACAAACTCCTATGTATTCTTCAAAACCCCAATTCAGGTGCCCCTTTTCCTATATAAAACATTCACAAGATTTCCTCCTTTTAGATTAGTTTCTATTACTCAATTCCTATGATGTACACCCTGATCACAACCCTATTTAGAAATTATGACATTCTACTGGAGTGTAGTATTTGCAGGAATACCTCCCCAAGTAGACAGACTTCCTTGAGGGAAGACATAATGACTAATTCATCTTCACAAGCTTAGTACAAGGTCTTGCACACAATAGATGTTCAACACATGTTCCATGAATAAATGAATGAATGAATGAATGGGCCTCAACAATGTCAAGACTATAGGAGTTCAAGCTGCCGTTCCTCAGAAAGTGGGTAGAGTGGGTGTCAGACAAGCAAAAACAACAGATGTCTTCATCTGTTACTTTTTGGAATTTTGGTTTCTACCTGTGAAGACTATGGTGTAAAAATATCTACCTCTTACTGCTGTATCAACTGGAAACAGAAATAAAACGGATGGGACAACTCCTATTATGCTACTGTAAACCTGTGATTTTCACCCCCTTCAAAGACTCTGCCCTCTGAACCCATTCCACTGTCTGCTCTGGTTCAGGACTTAATGACTCACCTACAGTGTTGCCATTATGTCTTTCCTGGGCTTTCTGCCTTCTCAGCTCTCCCTGGCTGGTGGCACCCTTTTGGTGCCCTACAGCCAGATCAATCTTCCATTTCAGCAGAGTTCAGGGAGCTCAAGAGCCCAGCAGTATTTAACTTGGCTTGCACTCCATCTCATGAATTTAAAGGCCATCTGAACTGGACCATTCATCTGCTCCTTCTCGGCTGCCCATAGTGAGTGCATTTCTACACCCTCCTTGCCAATACCCAGCCATCTGAGCTGCTTACATATTTCTTCCTCAGGAAAACTCAGGGGGGAAAAAAAAAAAATATATATATATATATATATATATATATATCCAGCCCCAGAATTTGGAACCTTCCTTCTATTATCTCATAAAACATCATGTTCATATCATAATTTCCATCCAGAGAGAGGATTTGCCGTGTGAGCGCTCAGATGCATACAAATCGCCCTTCTCAACCTCTGGCTACAATAAGCAAACTTCAGAGGCTGACAGTTTACTTGATAAATACCTAATAAAGCTTAAATAATTATTGAGAGCAGACAAATGAAGGAGTAGAACGGCAAAAGGTGTTGTGCTGATAAATCACAGGGAAGAAGGCAGAGCCCCAGCAGCTCAGGGTGCAGTCTGATTCCAGGAGCAGAAGGAGAGAATCAGAGGCAGAGACTCAGGACTAGAAAGAGTCAGTGATGGGCAAGTGGCTGGGGAGCCAAGTGATATACAAGATGGACTTCTCTTTGGGGACCATTAAGGACCCAATGTGTGACCTTTCTCAACTACTCTGGAAGAAAGAGTGTTCAGGATGGGTGTTAGTCCCCCTCATTGTCTGTCTCTGACTACCCCCCAGGTACAAATCATGGTAGGATACCATCTCCTGAACTTAACCTGGAGTCACCAGCCCTGCTGAACTCCAAGAAGGTATCCCAAACTCTTCATTTGCTCACTTATTCATTCAACAAACATTAGGGCCAACTACATGCCATAAATGATGTTCAACAGACTTTTGGTCTAACCAAGGATGGTTGTGAGAGCAGATTATCAAATAATGATGCACACTGAAAATAGAAGTTTGGGGGTTCCTAGAAGTTTAATCTGGAGAAGGAAATGGAAACCCACTCCAGTGTTCTTGCCTGGAGAATCCCATGGATGGAGAAGCCTGGTAGGCTGCAGTCCGTGGGGTCACAGAGTCGGACACAACTGAAGCAACTTAGAAGCAGCAGCAACAGAAGTTTAATCTGGTCTGGGGCAAATGTGGAGAGCAGAAGGCTTCACAGAGGAAACGGTACTTAAACTGAATTCTGAAAGATAAACATAAATAGGAAGTGGGGAAAGGGTGTTTGGGGCAACAGGAATAGCAAGTGCAAAAACCCTGGGGTGTAGGAGTTTTGTTGAGAGAAATCCTGAGACCTTCGCTCCCACAGTGATGCTAATGTGTGATGACTCCCACCCCCTTAGCACCTTTCCCACCGGAGGAGGTTCTGAGTCTCGTGTTTCTGTGTCCATTACTGGTAAGTTGCCCTTTACTGAGGTAGGTTCTCTGATGTCATTTTGGAAGATGCTGAATCTCAGAATTGCTAAGGACTGGTTGTCACCTATGTGGTCATAGATGGTGCTTCTGCTTTGGACTCTATTCTGCAGACTCTCAGACCTGCCTTTTCCTTTCCTCACTCTTCTGCCCCCAGCCTAGCAAACCTCTCCAATTACTCAGAATTCTTCTGGGAAAGGATGTTTCCCTGCCCTGCCAGATTCCCAGCAGGGATTCCTGGTAGGTGGGTTCTCAGTGATAGGTGGCTTCTCTAATGCATGCCTGGATGCCCAACCATCACTGCACAAATGCACACACACCCCACCAGCACCACATGCAGACCATTCGTCTGGACTTCTGGTCCTCCACATATGCTGGACTCATATGCTGGACTTCCCCCGCCCTCCTGATCCCCTGATGTCCACCTCTACAGGAACATCTACCTCCACAGCCTTACCTCCTGAGGTGACAAGAAGCAATACCTAATGTGAGCCCTCGTTCCGTTGGGTTGACCCTTCCAAAAACATTCTATTTGAGAAATACAGAAATGACTGGAGCTGTTATCCATCCAGTCTTTTTTTTTTTTTTTAAGAATGAACATTTATATTTCTTTTAATTTTTTTCTATTTTTCAGCCATGCCACATGGCATGCAGGATCTTAGTTTCCCAACCAAGGATTGAACCTGCGGCCCCTGCAATGGAAGTGCAGCATCTTAACCACTGGACCACCAGAGAAGTCCACTCCATCCATTCTTAAAGTCACTTGAACTAGGCAACAATACTGCTTGGAGTCCTAGTGTTCTCTCCTATAAAACTGGCATAATTCTGACACTTCCTGCCTACTGACAAAGTTCTAAATACAGACCCTCACATTTGGATAGCAACTTGCAAATAAATTTCAAGCATCACCATCAGAGCAATACAAGCAAAAACTCTCCCCCTCCTCAGTTGAAGGCTTGTTAACAACTAACTCTGGTTTTTTTAAGACCGAATGTGAGTCAATTAATCTTTCTTCCCAAGCGATATCACCATGTCAGAAAGTACTCCTCCTGTTTCGCATCTCATGTTTCCATGGAAATATGTAATAGCCACAACCCCTGCAGTGGTAAGTAACAGAAATTCAATCTAAACCAGCTTAAGAAAAATTTAATTCATTGGCTCACGGCTCACAAAACAGAAGGATTCCTGTGATCAAATCCCACAAAACCAGAGCCTCAGGAGTTCCTCTTTTTTCCTACTTTCTCAAATCCTATGGCTTATTTCTGTTTGTTTCTAGTTTCATTCTAAACACAAACCAAAAAAACAAAGACCTCTCTAGATTGGGAAGATGGCCACAGACAGCCCCAAATTCATATCCTTCCAGCATACCAAAACTGGCAGATGAAAAAGTCTCTCCTGCATTGTTTGTATATAAATCCCAGGGAAGAACTCTGATGGGCTCTGCTTGGATCACACACCCATTTCAAAGAGGATTGTGATTGGTCAGATCTGGTCTAATGATCACTCTAATCACCAGGAGGGTTAGGCACCATGACCGGAAGAAGGGAAATGAGGGTGGAAATATCCTGGGAAGCCAAAAACAATACATTTCTAACCCAATAAGTGTTGCTACGTGAGAAGGAAAATGCGTAAGTGTCGTATATTTCAGGGCATAGGAAAATAGGAATATTGATTGGTACAGTACTTCTACTGAGAAAATTTTAAAGGTGTTTTCAAAATACCCAAAGTGGAAAAAAAAAAAAAAAATACCCAAAGTGTTTATACCTTTGATCCAGAAAGTCAACTTCTATGATTGCACTTTTTGGAGGAAAAAAAAAAAATGTAGAAAGATATGTAGCATTGTTTTCAATGAAAAGAAGAAATAATCAAAACATAAAATAAATATTAATTTGTGATACATTAATTTACGGGCATCTATTAATTTTTAATGATTATGATGTGTTTTTTTAAATAAAAAATAATAAAATAAAAATTTAAAGGGCATATTTACCTTTGGGGGTAACAATCAAAATGGAGAAAGAAGAGGATTTCTGGAATGCAAGAATGTTCTGTTTCTTGATATGCTTGCCAGTAACAAGGGTATATTCACCTTATGAAAATTGATCAAGCTGTCTTTCATGATCCATGAACTTTTCTTTATGTATATTAAACTTTAGTAAAAATATTTTTAGCAGATGTGTATATTTAAAGGAAAAGATTTAGGGTGGTTACCTCTGGATAGTGTAATTAATAGTGATTTAAACTTTATCTTTGTGCAAGTCTTCACTGTCTGACTGCTTTTACAATAAGCATGTATTAATTCTGCAGTCAATTAAAAAGAAAACTATTTCCATTAGGAGTGAGGAAATGAAGAATGGATGAGATCAAAGAACTAAAATCTCATTAGATGGTAGGTCTAGTTAGCTTGCTCAGAGGCTGACGATGTACGCTAGACGTGCCTCCAAAGATAAGGCATAACGGAATGTATCAGTTAGAAGTGACAGCAGTGTGGTAACAAATGGACTCAAATATATCGTATCTCAAATGCAATCGAAGTTTCTCCCCCACACTGTCAGTCCAGGGAAGATATTTCATATGGGCAGGGGTTCTGGTCCACACTGGCATTCAGAGAACCAGGCTGACAGTGACGTTTCCTTCTCAAATACTTCCAAGGTCTCACTGATCCTCACCACCCACATCACAACTGCTTACCTTCCCTTGGAAAAGAACTCAGTCACAACCATACCTAATAGCAAGGGGGCTTAGAACTGCAATCCCCCGTGGACATCCATGTCCATCTGTTGCAGTAGGAGAAGAGGAGAATGGATCTGAGTTTATGCCACTTGGGGAATGGGAAGTAGAAGCAGGAAGGAGAGGAAAGGAAGAGAGAGCGAACTGATTTCAGCAGACAACCATAACAACCAGGTCTACATCAAAGAGGTCCAGACACATGGCATGTGGCCTCAGTCCATTCCAGGCCATGGTATGCTCAGAATTCACAGGTAGCAATGTCCTGGTTCCAGCGGAATGTCTGCTTTGGTGTGAGCTTGGCAAGGGCTTTGGTCAGCATGCAAAATAGAAAGGCACCACACCCACCTGACCCCACCTCCCTGGCCAGGAGTTTGGAGAGGGGGTTTCTCCATGGCCAGCAAGACTCACTGCAGGGCTGCTCTTCCCCAGGGACCCGTCCTGACAGGTCCTGCTCAGAGTCTGAACAGGGCTCAGCTTCCAGGTAATTCTAGTGATCCCTGCTGATGTGGAGAGGAACCAAGATACACGTTCATCTATCTGATAGATGAACAAAGGTAAGTGGTGTAAATGCCTGTATTTGCCCCCTCAGATAAGGGTAACAATAAAACAAAGGATTAGATTAGATGCTTCAGAAATCACCAGATTCTACCCAGCTTACCCGCCCCCGCAATCCCAAATAAATTGTGCACAAAAGAGGTCTCCACGCCCCCTCCATCTCTGTATGATTTAACTCTTGGGGAAGTGCATTCCACAGACCCCAGACTCTTTATCTACAATGAAGACAGTCAGTGCTAAAACTGTTCAGGCAGCACCTGCTGGCAACGTGCAGAGTGCAGACGCCTGGACCCTGCGCCCAGTGAATATTACCCAGAATGTATTAGCTGATAACACAGGCGTCCCAAATCAATGAGGAAATCATCTCCTGCACACAATCAGCACAAAAGAAGGATATTTGCAGAGTCCCTCCAACACAGTCTGGCTATTGTCAACTCAGGCGCGGCGAAGTGATTAATGCACGTGTGAGTAGGAGCCCAGATTTCAATTCCTAGGATGATGCGCACAGACCGTTCCCCGTTCCCCACCCTTTATGGATGCTCAACACTTAACCTACTCAATGATTTTTATTTGCATTGATCCTATTTTATGGTATGATTAAATTTGTATGGAAGAGAACCAATTAGTTTTGTTTTACACTTATTGAATGCACTTTATAGTCAGACGAATTAACTCTCAACAGTAGGTTGATTTATCCAGTGGAGGGAGGCTTGATGGGCTGTGCAGGGTCATGAGGATAGGGGCACTGGAGGGCTGGGACCTCCAAAAAAAACGAGCTTAAAGTGCTGATGATGATGGCCCAGCTCATCACCGCGGGGGTCCGGGTGAGAGTACAAGGCTGTCACGCAATGTAAATTTCGAGAACTGATCAAGGCTTTGTCTGAAGACGAAACACTTTCTCCTACAAAATGGAAAGATCAATGGAGTAGAATTCAGTTCTAGCTCTGAAACTTACGCTGCGGCTGTGAGATTGGGCCAATTCTTTAACTTCTTTGAGCCTCAGTAAACAAAGATGCTAAGAAAGAGGAGGAAGTGGAGGAGGAGTGGGGAGGAGGCAGGAGGGCAGGGGAGCCAGGGGGAGGAGGTGAGATCGTTTCTCTACATAAATAAGTTTACTGCGAGGATCAAATGTGAGAGCATGGATGGAAATTATAAAGTATCGTCTTTATGTGAGTCTTCCCTCTTAAAAAAAAAAAAAAAACAAGCAGCACAGCACAGAGTAACACAAGAGGAATGTGAACCGAAAAAGACAGAAGTCTGAATCCCTGTGGCTTCTCAGCTGTGCGACTTTGTGGATGTCATTCAACCTTTCCGAGCTCACATTCCCTCATCTGTAAAGTGAAGATTATCACAAGATCAGATGAAATATTTCAGAGAGCAGTGCTTTCCCGACCACCCTAATAAAAACACCAACCTCCTCATTATCCATCGCTTTTTTTTCTGCTTTATTTTTCTCTATCACTGCTACGTTTGTTTGCTTAGGCAGCCGGAACAAAAGCCCACAGACTGGGTGGCTTAAACAACAGGAATTTGTTTTCCCATTGTTCTGGAAGCTAGAAGTCCAAGATCAGCAGGTTTGGTTTCTCCTGAGGCCTGGCTGCCCCCCTCACTGTGTCCTCAACGACCTTTCCTCTATGTACACGTGCCCTGGTTTCTCCTTTTATGTTCAAATTTCCTACTTTATTTCATTGGAATAGAGTCTGTTTTACACATGGCAGTTCCCAGGTGGCGCTAGTGGTAAAGAACCGGCCTGCCAAGGCAAGAGACAAAAGAGCCGCAGGTTCGATCCCTGGGTGGGGAAGATCCCCTGGAGAAGGGGGAGAGTCGGACACAGCTGAACGCCCTCAGCATAGATATGTCAGCTCTGCTCTCTCAGTCTGTGCCCCACTATTCCCCCACCGTGCCCAAAGTCCATTCTCTGTGTCTGCCCCTTTATTCCTGCCCTGCAAAGAGGTTCATCAGCACCATTTTTCTAAATTATAAGTGAGTTAATATCCCATTTTTGTTTTTCTCTTTCTAACTTATTTCACTCTGTGTGACAGGCTCTGGGTTCATCCAGGTCACTACAATTGACTCAATTTTGTTCTTTTTTATGGCTGAGTGATATCCCATTGTATACATGTATACAATGTATACATCTATACACATATATATATATACATCTATACATGTATACATGTATACCTCTTCTTTACTCATTCATCTATCAATGGACATCCAGATTGCTTCTGTGTCCTGGTTCAAATTTCCTGTTCTTATAAGGATACCAGTCAGATTGGATTAAGGCCCATCCCAGTGGCCTCATGTGACTTAATCACTTTTTAAAGGCCTCATCTCTAAATGTAGTCTCCTTCAGAAGTACTGGGGCTTAGAGCTTCAAAATATAAATTTAGGGGAAGGGGGTCCAATTCAGCCCATAAAAGCACCTGACATTATATCACATATTTCTCCACTCCATGAGATACCTTGTTTTCTTCTTTTAGTGTCTGGCACATAATGTATGTTCAGTAAATGTTTGATGAATGACTTAATGAGCACTGCTTAGGATAAGGACAGTTCCAACATATCCTGGTTGTAGCATAACGACACACACCAAGAGGTGGGCTGCTAAAGGACCTTCTAACCATTGGTTCCATGGTTAGCTTCCCTTGCACTTGCCCTGTGACCCTAGAACTCAAAGAAAACCCCATGACATTCTTATTTAATACCTTTTTCCCAAACTCAAGGAAACCTCCAGCTTCAGGTTTGGAAGGGAATTTACACATCATCAGATTCACCTTAAAAACCAGTGAAGGAAACCCCTTTATAACATTCCTTGATAACCTTCCCGTTATCAAGAGAGACGAGAGACCAGAAGCCCTTGACCTTTGGAAGCAGCTAGTTTCATGGTTAGAAAGTGTAATTTTGTGTACGTGATGAAAAACAGGTGTGCTTTTCAGAACTGGTTGTCATGGTGGAAAATGTAACTGAATATTCTAAGTAGGCAAATAGATAGCAAATGGTTTAGCTGAATATAGCATTGGTGCTGCTGTTGCTGCTGCTAAGTCGCTTCAGTTGTATCCGACTCTGTGCGACCCCATAGACGGCAGCCCACCAGGTTCCCCTGTCCCTGGGATTCTCCAGGCAAGAACATTGGAGTGGGTTTCCATTTTCTTCTCCAATGCATGAAAGTGAAAGGTGAAAGTGAAGTCGCTCAGCCGTGTCCGACTCTTCCCGACCCCATGGACTGCAGCCCACCAGGCTCCTCTGTCCATGGGATTTTCCAGGCAAGAGTACTGGAGTGACAGTATTGGTAGTCTGCAGTAATTCAAATGGGCTTCGCAGATGGCTCAGGGGTAAAGAATCCACCTGCCAAGCAGGAGACACAGGTTCAACCCCTGGATCAGGAAGATCCCCTGGAGGAGGAAATGACAACCTGCTCTAGTATTCTTGACTGGGAAATCCCATGGACAGAGGAGTCTGGTGGGCTATAGTCCATGCATGCATGCTAAGTCGCTTCAGTCGTGTCCGACTCTTTGCAACCCCATGGACTGTATCTTGCCAGGCTCCTCTGTCCATGGGATTCTCCAGACAAGAACACTGGAGTGGGCTGTCATGCCTTCCTCCAAGAGATCTTCCTGACATAGGGATCAAACCATGGGGTTGCAAAGAATCAGACACAACTTAGCGACTAAGCAGCAGTGATTCAAATAAATTCCTTAGATCTACATGCAACTGAATGGATATTAAAAAATATATATATATATAGATGCATATAATATGATCCTATACTCACATGTTCATTTACATATCTTTCGCATATGTAAATATCCGTTTAAAAATATTGTATGTTGTATCTAGGAAAAGTGCAAAAACACTGCACGAGAAGGATACACACCAGCCACAGAGTAGGGGTGGCCTCTGAGAAGGGGGGAGGGGTGGGGGGAGGGGCCTCTAACTCTATCTGGAACATTCGTTTCTTTAACAAAGAAGCCTGAACCAATAAGGCAACATGTCAACATCTGATGCATCTTGGTGGTGGGCACATAATACCTATTTTTTTATTATCTGAACTTCCTGATATTTAAAACATGTCTTCATCTCTTCAAATGTCTTTCAGTGAAGAAAGGAAATTGTCATCTGTAACAGAACTGATATTAGGCCCCAGATCATTCCAGCTACTGGTCTTAGTTCTGACCTCTGGGACCACTCAGAATAAATTTTCTTCCTCTTTCAGACCACATCCATTGTCTTCCCAGATTGGGGATTGTGGGAATAACTGATCTCATCACCGGCACGGGGCCAATACTTTGGCTGAACTGCATTTGGACTTACAGACAGACACCCTCCTCCCCTCTATTGATTGAGTTGATTTGTGTGTGTTAAGTACCTGCTATTTACACATGTATTCATTTACATATATTTTGTATATGTAAATACACTACTTGATTACTAATACTCTTCTCCTCCAAGCTCACTGTCTAGTGAGAGAAACAGATATGCAAGCAGATAACTATTGTTGTTCTTGTTTAGTTGCTAAGTCATGTCCAACTCTTTGCGACCCTATGGTCTGTAGCCCACCAGGCTCCTCTGTCCATGGAATTTCCCAGGCAAGAATACTGGAATGGGTTGCCATTTCCTTCTCCAGGGAATCTTCCTGGCCCAGGGATTGAACCCGCATCTCCTGCATTGGCAGGCGGATTCTTTACCACTGATAACTACAGTACAATGTTCTAACTAGAGAACTGGTGCCAAGAGCTTTAAGTTTTAGAGGAATTCATGACTAACCTGCCTTAGGAGCAAGGGGGCTGGAAGGCTGGAGGAGCTCAGTTAGAAAGAGTAAACCCTAAGTCAGCCCTGAAGGAAGACTATGTCAGTTTCTGAAGGATAAGACAGGGAAGGTGTGAGACTTCCCTGGTGTTCCAGTGGTTAAGAATCCACCTTCCAATGCAAGGGATGCAGGCTTGAACCCTGGGCAGGGAACTAAGATCCCAAATGCTGCTGCAGAGGAAATGAGCCAATGCCCGTGTGACGCAGCTAGAGAGCCCACGTGCTGCAACTAAGACCCGCTGCAGCTAAGTACATAACGTTTTTTAAAAACCAGGGAAAGCCTCCCACGCAGAGACACAGTGGTATGAAAAGGACTGGCTCATTTGACAAATAGAAGGGAGTTTGCCGTGGCTGCAGCAGAGGGAGGGTGAGGGGACATAGCAGGAGGGTGCTGAAGACGCTTTGCTGAAGCAGTAATCACTCAGTGGGCTAACCCCCTTCGTATCATGGGAGCATGGGTGTCTTCATGTGTGACTCTAGTTCCGTGTGTTCCAATGCTGTCCCTCATGTGTGTGGTTAGTTGCTCAGTCGTGTCTGACTCTTTTCGACCCCATGGACTGCAGCTTGCCAGGCTCCTCTGTCCATGGGGATTCTCCAGGCAAGAATACTGGAGTGGGTTGCCATGCCCTCCTCCAAGGGATCTTCCCAACCCAGGAATCGAACCCAGGTCTCCCACACTGCAGGTGGATTCTTCACTGTCTGAGCCAGACCCGGGAGTGGTCTCTCGTAAGATCTGTTAAGAGAAAATGTTGTAAATACGTGAGCCCAAAAGCAGCTGGGGGCTGGGTGTATGAATGAATGTGCTGACCTCTACAAACACAACTGTTCCTTACACTCAGTGAAATCTCAACTCACCTGCCTGTGTCATCGGAATTGCCTATATCCAATTCTTCATGCCGTAAGTAATATCTGTGCTCTCTGTTGCATGGAAATTGTATTTTGGCCTGCTCTGTTTGTTTTTTTAAGATTTTGCAGGGTTCATTGAGGAGACAAATAAAGAGATAAAATAAAAGATGCAGGAAGGGCCAGCTAATAAAAGACTTGGACTTTATCCCATAGGTATCAGTGAAAGTTCTTCAAGCAGAGGCGTGAGTGACTCTGGTCAGGCTTTGTTATTTGGATTATTGCTTCAGAAGCCATATTAAACGAGAGCTCGGGAAAGGAAGACTCTAGAAGGGGCTACTGAAAATAAAGTGGATTACTGCTGGATCTCTGGCAGTGCAAGAGGATTATTTAGACCAGGGGTCCCGAATCCCCTGGACCATGAACTGATACAGGCCACATGGCAGGAGGTGAGCAGCAGGCAAGCAAGCAAAGCCTCATCTGTATTTACAAGCACTCCCCAGCACTCGCATCCCCCAAGTCCATGGAAAATTTTCTTCTACTAAAGCGGTCCCTGGTACAAAAAAGATTGGGGACCACTGATTTAGACTAAGGATGGTTACTCTAACAAACCACCCCTTAGACATCAGTGGCACAGCACAGGGACATTTATACGCAGTCCAAGTAACTGTTCCTGGCTGTCCATCAGTCTCACGTCAGTGTCCAGGAACTCAGCCTCTTCCGAGATGCTGCTCTGCCATCTCCATATCTGCTTTCCATGGTCATCAGGCTTATCTGCTCCAAGCTGGCTAAAGGGAAAGGAGACTGGACAGGCAGGCAGGAGAGGGTGGGATGGACCCCGTCTGGATGTGGCTCCCATCACTCTTCTCACATTTGATTGGACAGAATTCAGTCACGTGGCCACAGGCAATAAAGGCAGGGGAATGTATCTAGCTGTGTCCTGAAAGGGAGAGGAAATGAGTTTGGTAAACTTTTCCAATCTCTGCCCCAGGTACTCAACAGAAAGGGCCAGAAGGAAAGGTTGCTGTTAACCTACTGAGAGCAACCACAAGCACTTTGGATGGAGGCACTTGCTGGCAGCGGGGGCTCCCCAACAGATAATTTGGCCTTTTCAAGGAGGAAAATCCAGAGGAAAATCAGAGATGCAGCTCCTTCCCCGGCAAAGTCTCACATGAGGAAGGAAACAGAGGCTCAGAGACGTGGGGAGGGCAGACTGAAGTCCAGAGTGGGACACAGAGGCACAAACAGGGGCTGTGACTCAGAGGAGAGGAGCAGAGGGACAGCTCTCATGCGTCAGGTTCAAGAACGGCGGGGAATCAAACAGGCTAATGGGCTTCCCTGGTGGCTCAGACAGTAAAGAATCTGCCTGCAATGCAGGGGACCCAGATTCAGCTCCTGGGTCAGGAAGATTCCCCTGGAGAAGGAAATGGCAACCCACTCCAGTAATCTTGCAGAAAATCCCATGGACAGAGGAGCCTGGGGGGCTACAGTCCATGGGATTGCAAAAAGTCGGACACACCTAAGCACATACACGCATGCACCTTTTCCAGAAATCCAAGCTGTGGTCCAGGAACAGATCTCCAAAGGAAACCATCTGCGTGAAGCTGAAGTAAGGAGTTCCTTCTGTGCTGAGCCAAAGCCTTTCTCAGGCTCTAGGGGAATACCTCTTTGATATGTTAATCAGTGTGTACCTTTTTTTCATTCCTAGAGAAGCCTGCTTCCCCAGAGGCTCCCTCCATTCACAGAGCAGCCAGGGTGGCCCTCCTCCTGCCTCCGAGGAGGGATGTCCTAGCTCTGACAGCTCAGAGCACAGAGACCCGAGATATCGTAGATGAGCGTTTAGTAAGGTTAGCATCTCAGAAGCATAAAAAGACACACTCCTGGACCAGACCAACACTTACCAGGCTTAGGGGAGAGAGGAGAATTAGAGGGTAAAAGAGTTTGACTTCAGTGAGTGAGTGAGAAGGGGCTATGTGTCCTTCCCTCAAGGTTAAGTTCAGAGTTCAAAGTAATGATTGGGAAAATTACAGAACCCCAAGATACCTGTGGGGACCCCAGAGGAGAGAGGAACTGCGCTCTCCATCCTAGAAGCAAAGTCGCAGAATACGGCAGGAACAGATCTCAGAGCTCGCTGTACCAAGCTGAAGTGAGAGCAGTGGTCTCTGAAGGTGACCCCATGACCCTGCCCAGAGTGAGAGCCACAGAAAGTTCCCTCGTGCTCCAAACAGAGAGACAGGAGGCACAGAAAGGTGTGCGCTAAAGCAGACCTGAAGTCAGGCGTGAACAAATCACAGCAGCCACCTGTAGGGACTTAAGACCCCAGCAGAGGGGACCACACACAGCCCAGGGGAGCCAACAGGCCTATGGCAGCGCCAAGCCCAAAGGTTCCCCCTCCCCCGTCCCGCTGCCCCTGCTGAGGTCTGACCCTAGGAGAAGAAAGACACCTGTCTGACCAAGGTCCACTTCCTACCATCTGAGTCAAGCTCTGTAATTGTTTAGATGCTATGCCTCACATTCCTGAGATGAGAAGATGACGTTTCTATCCACCGGGTAACCGGGACCTCCCTTTTTTGCTCCTCTAGCTCCCAAGACCCAGCTTCACCCACCCATGGGTACCAAGTGATGCTGGGCTGAGCTGGGATGAAATTTCTGGGGAAACTGACAACGAACCCAGCTCTCACTGAACCTGGCACCAAGGTTATTTGTCTGCTGGTAATAGAACAAAGGGCCCTGTCGGAGCAGCTGGTGAAGGAAAGGGGTACTGGAGGGTCCTGGCAGAGGGGCTGCTGTAGAAGGGGTGCCACTGTCCCCCTGCCATGACGTCGATGGAGGACAGAATGCCCATCTTGAGATATCACTTCTGTCCTTGGCTGGGTCTCTGGGAACCCTTCTTCTCTTACACAGACCAGCTCTCACCTTCACCTGGAGGAAATTTGCTGCACTTCCAGGCCCCCTCCTGCTGCTGCTGCTGCTAAGTCGCTTCAGTCATGTCCGACTCTGTGTGACCCCATAGACGGCGGCCCACCAGGCTCCCCTGTCCCTGGGATTCTCCAGGCAAGAACACTGGAGTGGGTTGCCATTTCCTCCTCCGATGCATGAAAGTGAAAAGTGAAAAGTGAAAGTGAAGTTGCTCAGCCGTGTCTGACTCTTAGCGACCCCATGGACTGCATGCAGCCTACCAGGCTCCTCCGTCCATGGGATTTTCCAGGCAAGAGTACTGGAGTGGGGTGCCATTGCCTTCTTCAGGCCCCCTCCTAGCTCGACTTAAAGTGGAGCTTATATGCTCCCCTCCCCAACCCCCCGCCACTTCCAAAGACAAGCCCCCTGGCCCGTTCCCTAATTTCAGGGCTCTTCCTGTGACCCCTGGGAACAGACAGATTGGAAGCACTACAGTCTTAGAGGAGAAAAGTGAAACGGTATTGAAGTGATGATTAATACAGTGTTTGAGGCATGCCAGGCTGTGTGCTGAGGGCCTTACCCATGTGATTTCCTTTACCCCGCTCTGCAACTTCAGGAGGTAGACACTCTTATTGACTCCATTTCCTAGGTAAAAAGATCTAGGTTCTGAGAGGCAGGATCACAAGGTTCATAAGTGATGACAAGAATATTATTGGGCCCCAGGTTTTTCTGACTCCAAAGTCCACACTTGAACCACTCTACCCATAGAAAGGTTTCCCAGGTGGCTCAGATGGTAAAGAATCTGCTTGCAATGCATGAGACACGGCTTCAGTCCCTGGGTCAGGAAGATCCCCTGGAGAAGGAAATGGCGACCCACTCCAGTATTCTTGCCTAGGAAATCCCATGGATAGAGGAGCCTGGAAGGGTAGAGTCCATGGGGTTGCATAGAGTTGGACAATTGAGCGACTGAGAAAGACTTCATTTGTGGATACCTAGGGCTCATCTCAGGAACAGTCACCTGGCTGTGACGGCAAAATGACTCTGTACTCTTATGGGTGGAAAAGTTGTCCCTTCCTTGAATGGGCCGGGAGACGGGGTGAAATAGAGCTGGCCCTGAAAACTGTAGGAATCTGCACTTATGGAGAAAAGGACCTGGGAACAGTACAGTCTGGCAAGTCATTCTTCTCCACCTCCATGCTGCAGCTGCCAGGACATCTAACAGAACCCCAGGAATCCTGCTATCCATCAGGCTGTCTCATCTAAGCAGCTGGAAGACTCTGCAGACACTTGCCTGCATTGGGGGTTAACAGGGCTACATCACCACCTGGTCTTCACGTGCTTAAAGAATTATGGAACAGAATTTGTTCTATGTCTTCCTAAATACTTTGCATGAAAGAGACTTATGTTATAGCTGGAGAGTTATGTGCTGACCCTCAGAGGACATTACATCTCTCACTGTTCTGTAGGGAACAGCTGAACAGGTGGTAATGTGAATCTAGAAAATAGTAAGCCAGGTTGCAGAACTGTCAGTGTCTCCTCCATTTTAATGTCAGTGACATGAGTGGCACAGTGGTAAAGAATCCTGCCTGCCAGTGCAGGAGACGCAAGAGACGCAGGTTCAATCCCTGGGTCAGGAAGATCTCCTAGAGTAGGAAATGGCAACCCACTTCACTATTCTTGCCTGGAGAATTCCAGGGACAGAGGAGCCTGGTGAGCTATCATCCATGGGGTCGCAAAGAATCAGACACGCCTGAGCACACACAGGCATGCACAAGACATGACTAAAATCTTGGAATACCAAGGATTTTAACTCTTTCAATGATAAGTTGTAGAAACCCAACTTGAATAGGCAAAAGCCAAACAAAGGGGAAAAGGAAGCAAAGGAGAGGATCTGGTGGTGAAGGGGGAACTTACTAGGTTATATGATGGAAAGGTCCAATCAGGTTTCAGATGTGGCTCGCACTAGGAGTTTTTAACAACGTCATCAGAACTCTGTCTCTTGCATCTTTTTCTCTTGTATTGTCTTCACTTTCTAGCAGATTTTACTCTCAGGATGGTGAGGTAGATCCAGATTCACATCCTACCAGCTCAGCGACCCTACTGGAGAGGGTGTTTTTCTCTCCCAATAGCTCCTGCAAAGTTCCAACAAAGTCTTGGGTCTGGATCTTAGCCAGAGCAAGGTTTTCTGACTAACTGGCAGAAAATTGGGATCCTCCTGGTGAAGAAAGGAGAGTATATAATCCACTGGGTCATCCACCCCACCAAGGAAGGCAAAGTGGAGGACCCGAAGTGCCAGAGTATCTCTCTAAGCCAGAAACTTGCAGTGTGCTAACCCACAGAGCTCCATAGCATCCCCTGAATTGGCTCTTACCTTCCTGATAGTTTTGTTATCAAGAACACTGAGCCTTTA
The DNA here is from genome assembly GCF_032452875.1 of Bos javanicus. Classification (NCBI taxonomy): domain Eukaryota; kingdom Metazoa; phylum Chordata; class Mammalia; order Artiodactyla; family Bovidae; genus Bos; species Bos javanicus. Next base: position 24,482,888 of record NC_083892.1, read on the forward strand.
AAAAGAATGAGTTGATCCATGCAATGTGAACTCAGATTCAAACTCACATCGGGGGGATTCCAACAACAGCTCCATCCTTCACGCTTTGTCCTGGCCAGAAAGACCATTGGGAAGGAAAAATAAAAGCAGTACCAACTCCAGAATTACAAGACACTTGCTCCTTGGAAGAAAAGCCATGACAAAATGACAAAACTAGACACCATATTAAAAAGTAGAGACATTACTTAGCCGACAAAGGTCTGTCTAGTCAAAGCTATGGTTTTTCCAGTAGTCATGTATGGGTGTGAGAGTTGGACCCAAAGAAGGCTGAGCACTGAGAAATTGATGCTTTTGAAATGTGGTGCTGGAGAAGATTCTTGAGAGTCCCTTGGATAGCAAGAAGATCAAACCAGTCAATCCTAAAGGAAGTCAACCCTGAATATTCATTGGAAGGACTGATGCTGAAGTTGAAATTCCAACACTCTGGCCACCTGATGCGAAGAGCTGACCCATTGGAAAAGACTCTGATGGTGGGAAGAATTGAGGGCAAGAGGAGAAGAGGGCCACAGGGGATGAGAAGGATGGCATCATCAACTCAATGGACATGAGTTTGAGCAAACTCTGGAAGATAGTGAATGACAGGGAAGCCTGGTGTGCTGCAGTTCATGGGGTCATAAAGAGTCGGACACAACATAGTGATTGAACAGCTCCAGAATAAAGACTATTTGGTTGGGTCCCTGTGTATCAATTACTGTTCTCCTCTGAGCTTTAGTTTCCACTATAAAATGACATTTTAGCAATGACAATGTTGTCCTAAATTAGTGGTGTTAACTGGTAGCAGAGAGATCTAGAGGTAACAGTTTTCAGAAAGCCTATAGGATATTCTTTTTCGGCTGGCATGACCAATCCCAAATACGACATGGAGCTTCCTCTGGATCCAATGGCCATGATTGTCCATCAGTGACCTGGGGTACTCCATTCAATGATCATAATGAAAATAACCCCATGTGACCTCAGTCCTCTGGGTACATGATCTCATTTAATCTTTTCCTTTTTCTTGTTCTGTAACATTTCAAACATACAGAAAATAATGTGTCAGACACATATGTATCCTAAGATTAAACAGATGTTAATATTTCACCATATTGCTTTAAAACTCTTTTTAAAGAAACAGAATGTTACAGACGCTGGTAAACTCCTCCTCATCAATACCCTTTATTCTGGTCTCTATTTCTGTCCTATCCCTGAAGTAGCATTAATACTGAATTGCTGTGAATGAACCATAAATATATTAATATTCATTGAATTTTTGTATACATGCATATACTAAATTATATATGCATATGTGTATATATGTGTAATATACATATATGTGTTGTTGTTATGTGTGTGTTTAGTCCCTGAGTCATATCTGACTTTTTTGCGACCCCGTGGACCATAGCCCACCAAGCTCCTCTGTCCATGGTGTTCTCCAGGCAAGAATACTGGAGTGGGTTGCCATTTCCTTCTCCAGGAGATCTTCCTGACCCAAGGATCAAACCCACATCTCCTGCATTTTTTGGCAGAAGGAATTTTTTTTTGAACCACTGAGCCCCCGGGGAAGCACACATATGTGTGTATGTGTCAAAATTTTTGTGTGTTTTAAAATATTACATGTAGCATCCTTTTAAATTTGCTCTTCTTTCAAACATATTTTCTTAATGTATCTATATTTATATATATGAGTCTCATTCATTCATCCAAACTGTAATATCATATCCTGCAGTAAGTAAACCGCAATTTATTTACCATTTCCCAACAGAGACTCAGTTAAAAGCCATGAGCTCTCCTCCTCTTAGCATCACGCATGTGCTCACTCGCCTTGGACTCTTTGTGACCCCATAGACTGTAGCCCACCAGGCTCCTCCGTCCATTGAATTCTCCAGGCAAGAATACTGAAGTGGGTAGCCATTTCTGACTCCAGGCATCTTCCTGACCCAGGGATCAAACCCACATCTCTTTTTGTCTCCTACATTGGCAGGCAGAATCTTTACCACTGCACCATGTGGGAAGCCGCCCCTCTTAGCATTAACTTTCAATAATTCCAACTATTTTCCTTTGTCCCTTAGTCCCAGGGGTTAATAAGTAATTCCTGTAGCTGCTGCCCTTGTGATATTTTTGTGTCTTTTATTGCCTTTTATTTACCTAATCAACAATTTTAAGGACTACTGATAGTTTCTCTCTCTCTCTCCCGCGTGCTGGCGCACACCCCCACTCTCTTCTCTTCGCATCTTTGGGTCGGTATGCCCTCACGCCTTGAGGATGGATTCTCTTGCTATTTTCTAAATAAAATAGAGCTGTAACACTGATTTGTCTAAGAGCTATAACACGGTCTATCCAGACCTGAGAGCTGTGATACGCCAAGGGCTTTAACGTCCGTCACTCTAAATCTTTGTTGAGACGAGACAGAACAGAGGCGCATACACTCGCTTGACATCTGTGGTGCTGTGGCTCGGGTTTAACCTAGCTGAAACAACCTTGTCGTGGCTCCTGCAAGGAGGAGGCCAAGCACAGCAGGAGCCCAACTCAGGGAAGCTCCAGCAGTAGAAGCGGAACGCGAAGAAACGCAGCGCAAGGGAAGTGACAAGAGGCCTATCATGCTGGAAACCCGGTCAGTGAAAAACAAACTCAGCAGAAAGCTCAAGTGGCTCAGTCTCAGATTCCAGAAGACCTCTGATTAAGGTAGGAGGTCCTCGATCTTATGGCTGGAGGGACATATGCCTAACTAAATCTTAATTCCTTTACAATCTCTCATTTCTTGTCTCCTCAACCCCCCGTGACACAGTTGAGTGGCAGTGGGTGAACTGAGGGACTCTGGAGAGGCTACTCTTTGGTATGTCCCAAAAGCACTATCTGCTGAGCCCCAGTAACTGTTACCCAAGCTGGTGGGGGTTCTTCTGTCCTTACTCTTTGTGTCAAGGATCAGGCCAATGAAAACTGTGAACACAGGTCAGGTATGAAGGGGATCCCTTGGCACGTTTTTCCCACTGCTTTTTCCTCCTGTCCTTCAGCTCTCTCCTGGGACTCGAGCCCAGCCAAAACCCAGGATGCCTGGCTTCAGGACCTAATAAAGCTCAGGCTCTGCTGTCTCATTGCAAAAATTCAGTGAGAGACAAAGCAACAAGTAAGAGGTAGATTTGTTAGGATTCAGAAAGAAGCACACTCTTCAGGGTGTGGGCCATTGCCAAGGGCAAGGGCTGGGGCCATGGAATTCGGCCTGGCAAGGTTTTGCTAGCAGAGAAGGCAATGACACCCCACTCCAGAACTTTTGCCTGGAAAAATCCCACGGACGGAGGAGCCGGGTGGGCTGCAGTCCATGGGGTGGCAAAGAGTCGGACATGACTGAGCTACTTCACTTTCACTTTTCACTTTCATGCATTGGAGAAGGAAATAGCAACCCACTCCAGTATTCTTGCCAGGAGAATCCTAAGGATGGCAGAGCCCAGTGGGCTGCTGTCTCTGGGGTCACACAGAGTTGGACACAACTGAAGCGACTTACCAGCACTGATAGTTTAGACAGTAAAGAATCTGTATGCAATGCAGGAGGCCAGGGTTCAGTCCCTGGGTCTGAAAGATCCCCTGGAGAGGGGAATAGCAACCCACTCCAGTATTCTTACCTGGGGAATTCCATGGACAGAGGAGCCTGGCGGGCTACAGTTCATAGGGTTGCAAAGAGTCAGACATGACTGAGCGACTAACACTACTACTACTACTACCACTCAACAATTTTGCATCCAGTTCACAGTTCTTTATTTTAAACTCTGGCAATGGCACCCCACTCCAGTACTCTTGCCTGGAAAATCCCATGGACGGAGGAGCCTGGTGGGCTGCAGTCCATGGGGTCGATAGGAGTCGGACACGACTGAGCGACTTCACTTTGACTTTTCACTTGCGTGCATTGGAGGAGGAAATGGCAACCCACTCCAGTGTTCTTGCCTGGAGAATCCCATGGACAGAGGAGCCTGGTGGGCTGCCATCTATGGGGTCGCACAGAGTTGGACACGACTGAAGCGACTTAGCAGCAGCAGCAGCAAAACAACTGTGTGGTTTCTGTCGCTTGACTGGACCGTTACTGATACAGCAACTTTACAGTAAATCTTAATATCAATGAAGGAAATCTTCTGTCTATTCTTCTCCTTCAAAATCACCTTGATCTCCTTAGCCTTTACTTCCCACATCAGTTTTACAGTCCTTCTTGTGAAGCGCCACTAAAATAATAAATGTTAATATTCAGCTTTTGGATATTTAAATAACAGTTGCATAGATTTACAGCTGAAGGTGTGACAAATTGACATCTGAACTGCGATTTTCTGATCCATGATCACAGAGTGATTTTCCCATTTCGTTAGGGCTTCTCGTATGTTTTTCAGGAGGATATTATCTTTTTTCTTCATAAATTTTACATTTGTCCTCTGCTAGATATACTCCTAATTAATTTATAGGTTTTGTTGCTATGGTACATTGAATCTTTTTAATTACTGTTTTTAATTGTTTCTGGCTGGCGTTTAAGAACAATTGATTTTTTCTGTATATTGATTTTTTCTGTATATTGAGCAACTCACTGAACTCTTATATTTGTTATTAATATGAGTGTATATTCTGTAGAATTTTTCTATGTAATCACATTAACTGTGAATAATGACAGCCTCATTTCTTTCTTTACAACTGCTACGCCTGTTATTTCTTTCTGTGTATATGTGTAGGTATGTGTGTGTGTCTAACTATACTACCATTGTGCCTTTGTGTGTTAGTCACTCACTTGTGCCTGACTTTTGGGGACCCCGTGGACTGTAGCCCGCCAGTCTCCTCTGTCCATGGAATTCTCCAGGCAAGAATACTGGAGTGGTAGCCGTGCCCTCCTCCAGGGGATCTTCCCAACCCAAGAATCCAACCCAGGTCTCCCACATTGCAGGCAGATTCTTTACCATCTGAGCCCCACCAGGGAAGCCCCTATTGTGCTTTTAAATAAAAGCACTTTCCTTTTCTGGCCAAAATGCAGCTACAGGAACTGAATCTACCTTCTCACTGGAAATATCTACAAAAAAAGTCATCTAAAATTTTATGAAACAATGATTCTAGAGATATTGGAATTAGATGAGCGATCTCTAAGGACAGGAAACAAACCAGGTAAGCTCATGATTGCCCCAATTTACTGCCAGGAGAAAGTTTCCAGGCTGCAGCTTGAGGGGGATGACTCCAGGCAGAATGAGATCTACCTGAGATAAGAAGCTGGATCTGAGAGACCAGGAAGGCCAGCCTGGCTAGAAGTCACAGGTCTATTCAGAGATCTGCAGAAGATCCCCACTGAGTCTGCAGCCGAGTACTGATCAGCTCATGAATGTGACAAACCACCACCCCCACTCCAAGGTTGCTGCTGTTGATACTGCTGCTAAGTCGATTCAGTTGTGTCCGACTCTGTGCAACCCTGTAGATGGCAGCCCACCAGGCTCCCCCGTCCCTGGGATTCTCCAGGCAAGAACACTGGAGTGGGTTGCCATTTCCTTCTCCAATGCATCAAAGTGAAAGTGAAGTCGCTCAATCGTGTCTGACTCCTAGCAACCCCGTGGACTGCAGCCTACCAGGCTCCTCCATCCATGGGATTTTCCAGGCAAGAGTGCTGGAGTGGGTTGCCATTGCCTTCTCCACTCCAAGGTTAGGTAAGTGAAAATGAAAGTCACTCAGTCATGACTCTTTGCAACCCAACTCTTTGTCACCCAACTCTTTGCGACCCCATGGGCTGTACAGTCCATGGAATTCTCCAGGTCAGAATACTGGAGTGGGTAGCCATTCCTTTCTCCAGGGGATCTTTCCAACCCAGGGATCGAACCCAGGTCTCCCTTATTGCAGGTGGATTCTTTACCAGCTGAGCCACCAGGGAAGTCAGCCTATCCCTTCTCCAGGGCATCTTCCCAACCCAGGAATCAAGCCCGGGTCTCCTGCATTGCAGGCAGATTCTTTACCAACTGAGCTCTCAGGGAAGCCCATAAAGGATTAAGGCATATATTAATAATACTCAGGAACTATACAAGACCAGGAAATAATGCCTGTCCTCACCAGCCACTGCAGAAAACCTAGTAACTCACAGAGTGTTGAGTAGAGTACTAGAGGGATTTTGCTATAGTGGTGGGCAAAGTTAGCCTTAAATGCTGCTCTGGCTCCACCTAACAAAACTTAAATGCAAGACACAACAGGATCAAATAGGTTTCAAGTAATGTAATTACATATAAGAACAAAGCTCAAAGTAGTCACAGGAATAAAATGTATCTAGGACACAGCAAAGTGAACTTCAAAATCAAAAGTGTCACACAATCAAAAATTATTGAGCCTGCAAATTTGCAAGAAAATACAACCCGTAATAAGGAAAATAATCGATTAATCAAAAGTGATGCAGAAGAGAGAACGGTTGAAGGAATTAGTAAATAGAAGCTAGAGAAAGCATGAAAGATATTAGACACATGGAACAAGCAGAAACCACCAAGTCAGCTTCTAAAGATGAAAATTAAAATGTCTAAAATGAAAAATTACACTCAATAAGATGCATTAACAACAGATAAAACATGGCAAAAGAAAAGATTAGTGAAATTGAAGACATGGTAAAAGAAACTACTGGCAATAAGACTCAGAGCTTCAGTGAGCTGTAAGACAAAGTTCATTTCCTTATACATGAAACTGGACTACCTGAAAGGGAAGAATGGAGAATCAAAAATGTTTGAACAAACAGCTGCTGAAATTTAAACATGCACAAAATACATGAACATTTTGCCACCGAAGATACACAACTGACTGATAAACACATGAAAAGATGCTGAATATAATTAACAGTTAAGGAAATCAGATTCAAAGCACCATAACACATGATTTGACATTCACCATAATGGAAAGTATCAAAAACACAGATAATAACAAGTATTTAGAAGGATATGACGAAATTGGAATGCTCAATTATTGCATGTAAAATGAAGCAGTCACTTTAGGGGAAAAAACTTTTGGCAGATCCTCAAAAGTTTAAACATAAATTTAACATAACATGCCACAGTTCCACTCCTAGGTATCTACCTGAGAGAAATAGCTAGTACACAAATACACACAGAAGCATATGCATAATAGCCCCAAACTTGAAACAGCCCAAATGTTTATCACCTCATTCAGATACCATTCAGAAATTTTTTTTTAAAAAATGAGCTATTGATACATGCAACAATGTAGATGAACCTCAAAAACATTATGCAAAGTTTGGAATCTAGACCCAAACCCACACACTATATGACTCCAATTACATAAAATGTCCAGAAAAGGCAAATCCAAAGGGTCAGAAAGTAGACTAATGGTTGCCTGGAGCTAGAGGTGAGAACAGGGAACGGCTACAAATAGGCAGGAGGGATTTTCATCAGTGATGAAATATTCTAAAACTGAATTGTGATGATTATCATATGATTCTGTAAATGTACTGAAAATAATTCAATTCTGTACTCAGAATAGGTGGATTTTGAAATATTTAAAGTATACCTCAACAGAACTGTATAAAATGACTATTAAAAGGATAAAAGACAAGATACACAAATTCTTGCAAATCACAAATACTTGCAAATTACATACTTGATACTTTAAGACTTGCATCCAGAACATATAATAAGAAAACAAAAAGAAAGCAGTATTGGATGAAAAATTTGAGCAGATACTTTGTCCAAGAAGATAGAGGTGGCAAATAAGCTTGGAAAGATGCTCAACATTAGTCATTGTTGCTGTTTAGCTGCTAAGCCAAGTCAGACCCCTTTGAATCCCCGTGGACTATAGACCACCAGGCTCCTCTGTCCATGGGATTTCCCAGGCAAGAATACTGGAGGGGGTTGCCACTTCCTTCTCCAGGGGATCCTCCTGACCCAGGGACTGGATCCTCCCAACTCAGGGACTGACCTATTAGAATGTCTAAAATTTTAAAAACGACAACACCAAATTTTGACAAGGATGTGGTACAACTGGAAATTTCATACACTAATGGGAATATGGTAAAGAATCCACCTCCAATGTAGGAGACGTGAGAGACGCAGTTTCGAACCCTGGGTTGGGAAGATCCTTTCAAGGAGGAAATGGCAATCCACTCTAGTATTCTTGTCTGGAAAATTCCAAGGACAGAGGAGCTTGGCGGGCTTCGATCCATGGGATTACAAAGACTTGGACAAGACTGAGCAACTGAGCACAGAACAGTGGGAACCCAGAAATGTGAAGTGGCCACAGGCGCTTTGGAAAGCTGTCTGGCAGTTCCTTAAGAGTGAAACCCACCATGCTTACAATCCTGCCATTCCACTCCATGGTATTTACGCAGGAGAAATGAAAGCACATGTGTATAGAGTACTTGTACACAGATGTTCACAGTGGCTTTATTTGAAATAGTCAAAAGCTAAGAACAGTCCAGGTGTTCAACAGATGAATGGATAAACAAACTGTGGTATACCCAGGATGGAATACTTCCTAGCAATAAAAAGGAGGGAACTACTTATGCAAGATACAACGTGGACAAAGAAGGCAGAGGCAAAAGACACACAATTGTATTATTTCATCACTATTGAAGTCTTTTAAAATGAGCAGTAATCAACAGCAACAGAAAACAGACCAGGAGTTGCCTGGGACATATGGCAGGCAAGAGGGGGCGGAAGGGAGAGTTACAAAGAGCACAAGGAAATGTTTAAGGGGTCACGAACATGTTCATCATCTTGATTGTGATGGTGGTTTCAGGGTGTATACATATGTCAAATCTTAACTGCAATTTACTAAATATCAACTATGTTTCAGCAAAGCTGTTTTTCAAAGTAGCGAAAATAACGGAATGGAAGCAAAAATGTAGATATACCTGTTCTGTTACCAATGCTGTATATTTAAGATAATTCTGCTTACATTTCACCATTATATATGTTTGCTCTTAGATTTTGGTATTTGAGGCTTTTGGATGAAACATATTGTTGATACATTTCATGCTTTTCTTTTTTTAAAAAAAAAAAACCACTTCATTGAGGCGTGGTTGACAGGTAAAAAAATTGTGCATATCTGCAACTCAGTAATTTTGAGAAAAAGTATACACCCGTGAAATCATCAGCCCCTAACAGTACCATATTGCACACTTAAACCTTGCTAAGAGAGTAGATTTTATGTTAGGTGTTCTTGCTGCTGCTGCTGCTGCTAAGTCGCTTCAGTCGTGTCCGACTCTGTGTGACCCCAATAGACGGCAGCTCACCAGGCTCCCCCGTCCGTGGGATTCTCCAGGCAAGAACACTGGAGTGGGTTGCCATTTCCTTCTCCAATGCATGAAAGTGAAAAGTGAAAGTGAAGTCACTCAGTCGTGTCCAACTCCCAGAGACCCCATGGACTGCAGCCCACCAGGCTCCTCCGTCCATGGGATTTTCCAGGCAAGAGTACTGGAGTGGGGTGCCATTGCCTTCTCCATTAGGTGTCCTTACCACAAAATAATAACAATAATAATAAAGATGATGGGAGAAAATTTGGGGAGGCGATGGAGGTGTCATGCTCTTCTTGTTACAATTATTTCTGCTCCCTGTTTTTTCAAACTTCTGGTCTACTCCTTTCTCTCAGTGCAAACTAAGGGATTTCCCATGCTTGAAACCCCTTTAACCATTATTGAAAGAAATTTCAGGAAGAAGAAGGAAATGTTTCTTCAATTCCCCCAAAGAGCTGTGGAATAAAACAGACAGTGTTCTTGCATCATCATAAACTACTTCAAAAGTGAGATGGTGAGAATATTAACAAATTCATCAGTCTTATTTTCTTGTTGAGTGTGGAGAATAGTGCGTAAATAAATAATCCTGTTCTGTTTCCTGTGACTATAAAGCTGTACCAGAGAATAGTCACACAAAGGAATCTATTAAGTCACCTAGTCATCAGATAGCGCTGCCAGGCCTGTGAAATATAACCTATAACCCTCAGATGTCTCCAACTCTAAGCAAATGTTCCTGCTTAATAATTTGTTGCCCTAGTAGTAAAATTTAAATTGACACCTTTGTTTACTGAAAGGTGCAAATCTTGGGAAGTTTCCATGTGATTCTACAGAAAGGCTTTGGAAATTTCTTCTTCATGCAGAGGAGCAAAGAAGAATAATAAATAGTGAATACTGCTGATTTCCTAATTCAACCTAAAGATTTAAGACTCTTTTTCTCATTAAAGTAACAGTACTTATTTGTCAAGTTAAGGACGTTTCTTCTCTTCTCACTTTCCAGAAGGCTTTTTTTTTTTTTAATCATGAATATTTCTTAAATTTTATTCAATACATTTGCCAAATTTATTGAGAGGATCATATGATTTTCAGTCTTTAATCTCTTACTGTAGTGAACCATCTTAATTAGATTTGTGATCGGTAAGCTATTCTTACATTGCTGGAAAAATCCCTACTTGGTCATGGTGTATTTTTAATACAAGTTGCTGGGTTTTATTTCCTGATATTTCATTTAAGATTTTCCTTCCTAAGTATAGCTTGAGTATTATTTTTCTTTACTATACTATCCTTTTATGATACTGGTTTCAAGATTCTACCCAGACTCTAAAAGGGATTGGAATTTTTTCTCTTTTTGCATTCAGTAAAAATGGTCCATTCCTCAAATATTTGGTAAAACATGCTTAGGTTTGGAGTTCTTCTTTTCTAAGAGATGAATTTAAGATACAATGGTACTTCTCCTTAGCTGTATCTCCTAAGTTTTGATAGGAAAGATTTTAGTTGTCATTCAGCTATACAAAGCTTCCATTGTGATTTTTTTTCTTTGATACATGAAATATCTACACATATCTTGTTAAATTCTAAAAATACATAATTTCTCTTGATTTTTAACTTTATAATAATGTTGTTGAAGGGTGTGGTGTGTATATATTTACTCTGTGGCTGGACCATAGTTTTTATGAACATTCCATGAGTTTTTCGGAAAAGAATTTTTTATTATCTAAAGATCACCTGCAAAATCTTACACCTGTCAACTAGCTTAAAACTTGCTAGCTTTGTTATTTAAATTTTTCATTGCCTTATATTGTTATGTCATTTCAGCTATCAGTTAGAGAGGTGTGTTAAATTCTTCCATTCTGATTGTGGATTTGCATACTTACCTTGTAATTTTGTCACTACCTACTTTATATGTTTTGAGTCTGACTAAGCTATGAGTCCAGAATGTTATATCTTCCTGATGAATCACTATTATCATTCTGTATCAACACTTTTCATCATTAATAATAAATGTCTCTCTGAAATATCTTGTTTTGTTACAGATACACAAGATTTCCTTTGTTTAGTGTTTTTTTTTTTAATTAATGTTCCAATATAGGGGTCGGCAAACTACTACAGCCTAAAAAGGGTCAAATCCTGCCACCACTTGCTTTCTTAAATAAAGTTTTATTGGAACACAGACAGACTTGTTCATTTACACATTGTCTATTGCTGCTTTCAGGTCACAATAGCAGAACTGAGTAGTTGCAATAAAGCCTTTATTTTTGGCAAAGCCCTAAGGTATTCACTGTGAGGCTCTTTACGGAAAAAGTTTCTTGACCACTGTGATACAATATTGAATAGGTTCAAATGAACATTTATACCACATGGGCAAAGCCATGGACTTCTGTGTACCCAAAACCCAGTTTAAGAAATAGAAAATCACTAGAATCTTTGACTCTCTTGATCTTAGCCAGGTTCCTCTCTCTCAGATTTAGCCCACTCCTGCTCACCATTTGTGCTTATCACATCCCTGGTTTTCTTTGTACTTCTCCTATGTTTGCATCCATAAACAATACATTGTTTAATTTTTCATGGGTTTTGATAAATCAATAGAACCATAGTGTATTATTCATTGACGACTTGCTTTTCTCACTCAATTTGTTATGTTTTTGAGATTCACCCTTGCTGTTACACTTAGCTGAAGTTCCTTTTCACTGCTGTTTAGAATCCTATTGTAGGTACCAAAGGTTACTTTTCCATTCCAACACTGATAAGCATTTCCAGTCCTTCTGCTGTTATTAAAAAGGGCTGTTATATACATTCATGTATGCATCTCAGGCTGCCCATGGGCAAGTATTTCTCCAGGATCAAGGAATTACCTGGCCATAGGTATGTATGATTACCTTCACCTTGATCAGGGAGAGCCAAATTGTTTTCCACAGTGGTTATAAATTTATAAATTTATCCTCCCACTAGAAATAAGATTTGTCATCATGGCCTTGTCAACAACTGATAACTGTCCTTTCTTTCCCCCTTTTTGGCCAGTTAGGCAGTATGATACAAAATCTTGTTAGTTGTTATTTCTCAGAATATTATTGAAGTTGACCGTCTTCTCCAGTGTTTAATAACATTTATAGTTTCACTTCTGTCATAGCCTTTATAAGTTGACTATCCATTTTTTCAATTTGATTGTTTCTCTTATTCATGTTAACTTGTAGTTATTTTGCCTGACACTACTCTTCTACCAATCTCATTGGTGCAAATATCTTTTCCCAGATTTCAGCTTTTAACTCTCATCTTTGTGTTTTTTTGTTTTTTGATAGGAATTTTTTATGTAGTTAAATTTATTCACTTTTTCCCTTTATGATTTATATTCTTATTTATTTGTTTAATTTAATTTATTTTGTTTAATTTATTGCATTGTTTTTACCTATTTATTACTTCTTATTTATTTAATTTGTAAATTAATTTATTATTTATTTGGCTGTGCCAGTCTTAGTTGCAGCACACAGGATCTTTGATCGTGATTGTAGCATGTCAGATCTTCTAGTTGGAACATGCGAGACCTATTTTCCCAACCAGGGATCAAACCCAGGCCCCCTGCTTTGGGAGCACAGAGTCTCAGCCCCTAGACCACCAGGGAAGTTTCACATATTGCTTTTAAAATATTGTTCTCTGATGCATAATCACAAATACATGCGCCAATATTGTCTTCTAAAAGATGTTATGTTTGCCTTGCACATTTAAATATTTAATCCAGCTGGAATTTATTTTTGCATATGGTGTGAGGGAGGGATCCAGTGACTGGTCCATCTCAATGTTACTCTCTTAGTAAAGCTTTATTATTATTTTAACCAATATAATATTATATTATTAATAATTCTCAGTATGAGGTAAACCAGGTTTCCTTTCATTTTTACTCCTTATATGTTCCATCTCAGCCCTTTACTCTTCCATAAAATTTAGTATTAGCATCAAATACTACAAAGGAAAAAAAAATTCCTGTTGGAATCTTAATGAGAATAGCATTGACTCCTCAGATCAACTTGGGAAGAACTGACACCTTTGTAAAATTGAGTCTTCCATGAGCACAAAATATCCCTTTATGTCTCCTTTAACTTCTTCCAATAATATTTTATAATTTTCTCTTTAAAGATTTCCTACAAATCTTTAAATTCACATTTCTTTATAGATACTATTTAAATGGTACATACTTTATTACACTTTCTACCTACTGATGGCTGGTGACTACAGGTGCCATTTATTTATATAAATTAAATTTTTGTGCAAGAGTTCTAATAAATTCTCCTATTAATTCTAAGAATTTATCTGCAGAAACTTTTGTGCTTTCTATATAATCATACCACTTGGGAATACTAAGTTTGTCTTCATCTCTATAGTTTTAACTTCTTGTCTCACACTACTGTGCTGTCTAGGACTTCCAATACAATGTTGAATAAAAGTAGTGACAATAGATATCACTTTCCCATTCCTGATCTTAAAAGGAATGCTTTCTTCCATTTTTTCTATTAAATGTAGTGTTTCTTAGAATATTTTTGTATCAATCTAAAAGAAACTCCCTTCTCTTCTTTTTTCGCTAAGAAATGTTATCAGATTTTTCTACATACATTGAAATCATCACAAGATATTTCTCCTTTAATCTATAAATGAGATGAATTACATTACATGACTTTTTAATGTGATCCAAACTCACATCCCTGGAATAAACCCAGATCAGGCATTATGTATTATCAGTTTGATGTATTGATGAATTCTTTTTTGATAAAACTTTGGACTTTTTTCCATTTATGTTCACCAGTGAGGCCTGAAATCTTATTTTCTCATGCTGTCCTTGTTAGCTTTTGGTGTCAATGTTTTCTCTCATAAATGAGTAAGGAATTTCTTCTTCTATAGTCAGTAAAAACTTTCAGAAAAGAAAAATCTGAAACTGCTGTTTTACTTTCTTCAATATTCTTAGTATGAATTTGAATCTCAAACGTATGTGAGAAACAGCAGGCCTATGGTTTTGAAGACATACAGGGACTCTTCCTACCCAGACATCAGGTGGGAAGAGACAGACTTGCTGTCTTGTTCCTTTATTGGCAGGTGGACTCTTTTCTTGTCTACTATTCTCAGAGGAAGCAGCTTTTTAAGGATTCTGTTTTACTGTGGGTGGGGTCTGTTTCAATACCCCCACTCCAAGGTTTTATGTGGCTAAAGACATCGTTTCTTGTCCTCATTGGACATTAAAATCCACTTCCCCAAATTGCTGAGATCGACACTCCACCCAAGATGGACACACTGCCCACTTGCACGCTAATTCTATGAGCTTCCAGACGATTCAGGGTTCCCTTTCTTTTTTGCAAAGCCATATCTTCATTTGAAAGTATAACTGTGCTCAGCTTTCTCGACACTGCCAGTTTTTAAGTTTCTAATCAGTCACACTGTCAGTACCACATGTACTCCCTCACTGACTCTCTATAATAACTTTATAATAAGGGATTTTCATCCCAAATTTGCAGATGAGGAAAATAAGCTCAAAGAGGTCAAACTTTACCCATTCTTTACCCATTTACCTGGAAATTCTGTGAGGCAGGCACAAGCAGACAGCAAGTGTTGGCAAGGACATGGAGACATTTGTTGGTTGGGATATAAGAGTGCAGTTGCTTCGGGAACGCAAAAATAAACAAATGGGACCTAATTAAACTCAAAGGCTTTTGCACAACGAAGGAAACTATAAGCAAGGTGAAAAGACAGCCTTCAGAATGGGAGAAAATAATAGCGAATGAAGAAACTGACAAAGAATTTATCTCAAAAATATACAAGCAACTCCTGCAGCTCAATTCCAGAAAAATAAATGACCCAATCAAAAAATGGGCCAAAGAACTAAATAGACATTTCTCCAAAGAAGACATACAGATGGCTAACAAACACATGAAAAGATGCTCAACATCACTCATTATCAGAGAAATGCAAATCAAAACCACTATGAGGTACCATTTCACGCCAGTCAGAATGGCTGCAATCCAAAAGTCTACAAGCAATAAATGCTGGAGGGTGTGTAGAGAAAAGGGAACCCTCTTACACTGTTGGTGGGAATGCAAACTAGTACAGCCACTATGGAGAACAGTGTGGAGATTCCTTAAAAGACTGGAAATAGAACTGCGTTATGACCCAATGGCACCCCACTCCAGTACTCTTGCCTGGAAAATCCCATGGACGGAGGAGCCTGGTGGGCTATGATCCACAGGGTCGCGAAGGGTCAAACACAACTGAGTGACTTCACTTTCCCTTTTCACTTTCCTGCACTGGAGAAGGAAATGGCAACCCACTCCAGTGTTCTTGCCTGGAGAATCCCAGGGACGGGGGAGCCTGGTAGGCTGCCATCTATGGGGTCGCACAGAGTCAGACACGACTGATGCGACTTAGCAGCAGCAGCATGACCCAGCAATCCCACTGCTGGGCATACACACCAAGGAAACCAGAATTGAAAGAGACACATGTACCCCAATGTTCATCGCAGCACTGTTTATAATAGCCAGGACATGGAAGCAACCTAGATGTCCATCAGCAGATGAATGGATAAGCAAGCTGTGGTACATATACACAATGGAGTATTACTCAGCCATTAAAAAGAATACATTTGAATCTGTTCTAATGATGTGGATGAAACTGGAGCCTATTATACAGAGTGAAGTAAGCCAGAAAGGAAAACACCAATACAGTATACTAACGCATATATATGGAATTTAGAAAGATGGAAATGATAACCCTGTATGCGAGACAGCAAAAGAGACACAGATGTATAGAACAGTTTTTTGGACTCTGTGGGAGAGGGCAAGGGTGGGATGATTTGGGAGAATGGCACTGAAACATATATATAATATTATATGTGAAATGAATCGCCAGTCCAGGTTTGATGCATGAGACAGGGTGCTCAGGGCTGGTGCACTGGGATGACCCAGAGGGATGGGATGGGGAGGGAGGTGGGAGAGGGGTTCAGGATGGGGAACACATGTACACCCATGGCGGATTCATGTCAATGTATGGCAAAATCAATACAATATTGTAAAGTAATTAGCCTCCAATTAAAATAAATAAATTTATATTTTAAAAAAAAGAGTGCAGTTGCTTCAGGGAATAGTCTAGCAGTTATTTACAAAGTTAATTCTGTAGAGTTACCATAATTGTATGTGCTCAGTCATGTCCAACTCTGTGACCCCATGGACTGTAGCCTGCCAGGCTCCTATGTCCATGGGATTTTCCAGACAAGAATACTGCATTGGGCTGCCATTTCCTACTCCAGGGGATCTTCCCGAGCCAGAGATCACACCCAAATCTTTTGCATCTCCTGCATTGGTTAGAGAAGGGAATGGCAACCCCCTTCTGTATTCTTGCCTGGAGAATCCCATGGACAGAGGAGCCTAGCAAGCTACAGTCCATGGGGTTTCAAAGAGTCAGACAGGACTGAGTGACTAACACTGCCTGCATTGGCAGGCAGATTCTTACCACTGCACCACAATATGACCCAGAAATTCTACTCCTAGATTTATACCCCAGAGAAATAAAAACATATATCCACACAAAAATTTGTATGCTGCTGCTGCTAAGTCACATCAGTCATGTCCGACTCTGTGCAACCCCATAGATGGCAGCCCATCAGGCTCCTGTCCCTGGGATTCTCCAGGCAAGAATACTGAAGTGGGTTGCCATTTCCTTCTCCAGTGCATGAAAGAGAAAAGTGAAAGTGAAGTCACTCAGTAGTGTCCGACTCATCTCGACCACATGGACTGTAGCCTATCAGGCTCCTCAGTCCATGGGATTTCCCAGGCAAGAGTACTAGAGTGGGTTGCCATTGCCTTCTCCTAAAAATTTGTATATGAATGTTCAAAGCAGCATTATTCATAACAATCAAAAAGTGCAGACAACCCAAATATCCATCAACTAATGAATGGGTATATTATGTGTGCTACATCCATTCAACAGAATACTATTTATCCATAATATAAATGGATTACTGATACATGCTACAATGTAGATGAACCTTGAGAACATTATGCTAAGTGGAAAAAAGACAGCCCAGTCACAAAAGACTGTATGTTGGGTGATTCTAGAATATATATGAAACTGAATTTATATGAAATGTTTAGAACGGGAAAATATAAATACTAAAAATGGATTAGTGCTTGTCTTAGGAGGGGGAGGGAAGATGAGGAATGACTCTAATGCATATAGGGTTTCCTTTTGAGGGAAAGAAAATGTTCTAAAAGTAGATTATAGTGATGGCTACACAACTGGAAAATATACTAAAAACACTGAACTGTTTTGTTAAATGAGTATGTGAATTATATCTCAATAAGTCCATTTATAAAAGGAAGGGATGAAAAATTGAGGCACGTCTTGGACTATCAAATTGGCAACTTTTTTTCTTTAAACAAATGATGTTAATATCATGCCTTAGCAAGAGTGCAAGAAAATAAGTGTTAGTGGTAAGACTTCCCTGGTGGTCCAATGTCTAAGACTGAACTCCCAACACAGGGAGCCTGAGTTAGATCCCTGGTCAGGGAACTAGATCCCACGTGCTGCAACGAAAAATTCTGCAAGCGTCAACTAAGAGTTCACACGCCGTCACTAAAGATCCCACGTGCTGAACTAAGACCAGGTGCAGCCAAACAAAAAATAAGTATTTTTTTAAAGAAAATAAATACTAATGAACATATAAATTGATGCATATTTTCTGGAAGACAGTTCTAAACACATATCAAGAACCTGAAAATATGTACCGGCTTTGTCCCAGCAATTCTCTCTCAAGGAAACACAGCCTAAGGAACTATCTAGAGACCGATGCAAACTTTATATATCACAATGCTAATTACATTAGCTGTTTTTAATAGCAAAACAAGAAAATTAGAGGCATCTTAAATATCCCACAGTGGGGAAATAAAGACATTATTATACAAATAAATGAAAAAAATATTATCCATCCATTAAGAATCATGTTGCAAAAGGGGAATAGCTAAAAGAAATCACCACAATGTTTCATAATAAATGAAAGACGAGGCTACAAAGTAATATGTAGAGAATCATTCTAATATTATAAAAAAATAAGCATTACTGAAAATACATACTTTAAAATATTAAGTGATTTTCTTAATGTGACAGGATAATAGAAGAGTATTTTTTATTTTCTTCTTTGTTCTATGGTGTTCTAATTTTCCACAGAGAACACACACAAGGCTTTTAATGACAGGGAAAGTAGAGTTATAATGTGTTTTGGATTTTTCACTTTCCTGGCCCATCCTCCCTTAAAATGCAATGATTGATGGGTTGTAAGATTTGAAAGTCAAGGATCCCTGAGATAGATAATTTCTAAGATGCTTTCTATTCTTAAGGCTTTGACTCTGATATTCTATGCTTAGCCTATTTCTCTTCCACAACCTGTCTAAGAAATTCTCTGAGACACATTCTTCCCATTTTCTTGTAGACTCTGTGGGTCCCCATTTCCAGGCTGGGAGAGGTTGCAGTCTTGAAAAATAAGGCTATTCAGCAGTCCAGGGACCAGGACACTGTAAGTTGAGACAAGGCAACCCCTGCAGAGACCGGGAAACGATTTTTCTCTCCCAAAATATAATTAATCAATTTTGTGCAAAGAAGTGGAATCAATATCTTTATAAATGAGTTGTTCATATGCCAAGAAGGAATTGTTGCAATGGGCACATAATCTTTCACCTGCTAATCCAATGTAAATTATGGGCTTTTTAGCCGATGTCTTAGGCATTTGCCAACTGAACTTTTTTCCACTTTGACATTCTCATCACAACTTTCCAATTCTCTTGTCCAAACCGCACCCCCCAAGGTCTCTTCATAAGCAGTATGCCACTAATGACAAAACCTCGTATTCACTGGCTGCCCTGGGCTCCCAGTCCTTTGTAATATTACCACATTGATCTTCCCAGCATCCTCTGGGACACAGGGAAGTGATGTGTGACCGGGAACACTGGCAAGGCTTAGATAAATTGCAGCTTCATTGAAGTCCTTTAATGCGAGAAACATTTATTAAGTGCCTACTATGCACCACAACGACTCCAGGCACTAGAGCTACAAAGATAAATCTCACAGGCACTGCCCTCTGGGGCTCACAGTCTAGCGGAGGAGACAGGCACAGAAATAAGGAGTCGCATTACATCAGAGGCTCCGTGTAGTAGATCAAAGCACAGCATTATGGGAGCACAAAGAACAGCAAACTCTCCCTATAAAATCAGTTGCCCAGAATTCTTAAGGGTGAAAAATTGCTCAGCAAGCAGATAAGGGTGAGGGATGTTTTGGCAGAGGAAGGGAAACTGAGAAAAAGAAAATCATATTCATGGACTTCCCTGCTGGTCCAGTGGCTAAGACTCCCGGCTCCCAATGCAGGGGGCCCAGGTTTGATCTCTGGTCTGGAACTAGATCTCACATGCTGCAACTCAAGGCTCTGCATGCTGCAACTAAGACCCAGTGCAGCCGAGTAAGTATTTTTTTTAAAAAAGAAATCATGTTCAAGGAAAGGGATGAGGGAAGGTTCCAGAGAGGTGGGCCAGGGCCAGGGCAGAACAGGCTTCATTCACATGCCCTTCTTATAGACATCTGTTGTTTCACCTACCCTACACATCTCCTTTTCCCCTACATTACTCCAGTTTGCCTGTGGAGCTCCGCCCCTTCCATCTCCCAATCAGCTGAGGCTAATGGCACCCACTCGCCACATCAGCTTCAAGGATTGGTATGTAACATGGACCACCAGCATCTTGGTCACAGTGACAGCTTCAGGGGCAGGCACGTGACCCAGGTGAGTCCTGGAAAAGCAAATTCTGGGATTATTAATAGATGACTGGGGGGACAAAGGCACTAACTGTATATCTATTATGTGTCAATAACACGGAACAATTTTTTCCAAAAAAATTAAAAAAGAAAAACACTGTCTTCCAACTGTGGTTACTAGGCTGATAGATTGAAAACCCAAAGCTTGCCAGCACCTGGAAAGAGTCTGCCTGAGAAGGAAGCCAATACAGAGGAAAGGGAAATTGAGTAGACGACCAAGAGATAACCCTGAAAGTGAAAGTGAAAGTGAAAGCCGCTCAGTCACATCCGACTCTTTGCCACCCCATGGACTATACAGTCCATGGAACTCTCCAGGCCAGAATACTGGAACGGGTAACCTTTCTCTGCTCCAGGAGATCTTCCCAACCCAGGGATCAAAACCAGATCTCCCACTTTGCAGGCAGGTTCTTTACCAGCTGAGCCACAAGGTAACCCTGATGGGTCATTTTGTGAACCCCCCAAAATCCCCTTTTGCTTCAGTTGATTTGACTGTTGTTTTTTAATTACTTTGGCTTCCCTGGTGGCTCAGATGGTAAAGTGTCTGCCTGCAATGCGGGAGACCCAGGTTCGTTCCCTGGATTGGGAAGATCCCCTGGAGAAGGAAATGGCAACCCACTCCAGTACTCTTGCCTGGAAAATTCCATGGATGGAGAAGCCTGGTAAGCTACAGTCCATGGGGTCGCAAAGTGTCGGACACGACTGATCGACTTCACTTTCACTTTCATAAGAGTATTAGTGAATTGATATACCATCCCAGTATTTTGGGAATTAAGCTGGTAGAAAACAAGGGAAATTACAGTTAAAGAGGGCCTTTGGGATGACTTTAGATGGGGAAACTGAGATCCAGAGGTGTTAAAGGGCTTACATCAAATCGCAGGTAAGTTAGTTGCAGAGCCTGGGAAGAATTAGATCTTGTGATTCTGGGGTAAGTACTCTTTGCTTTGGGCTTCCCTAAATGGCTCAGCAGTAAAGAATCCACTTGCAATGCAGGAGTTTCAGGACACACAGGTTTGACCCCTGGGTCGGGAAGATCCCCTGGAGGAGGGCATGGCAACCCACTCCAGTATTCTTCCTTGGAGAATCCCACGGACAGAGGTGACTGTTGGTCTATAGTCCATAGGGTTGCAAATTGTCAGACACAACTGAAGTGACTTAGCACACATGCATGCACTCTTTGCTCTACAGCACTGGATCCTGGAAGACTAATAATAACAATAATAGCAAGACTAGTATCATTAGGTATGACATGCCAGGCAATCATATAAGTCTGTTACTTGTGTTATTTCATGGAATCCTTTCAACTACATATGAACTACATACATAGGAATTACATATGAGAAGTAAGGAAGTTTGGGAACCAAGATTTTGAAATCTTTAAGTTTCCCATCTGAAAGACCAAGCTGAGATAATGTCTAGAGGTGAATTCACATTCCATCCAGGAGGTTCTGGGATCATTGAGGGAGACCTCAAGGTGATGCTGAAGCTCAGGAGATCAGAGCCTCATGATTCTATTAGAGACTTTGGAGTCACTTTGGGGGATCAGGATCCCCCAGGAGGAGTTTAGGAATATAGGGAAGATTCCAGGGCTCTAGCCAAAATGAATTGGGCTTAAGTCCAAGTTAGGGACTTGCTTGGTGACTGAGATGGTAAAGCATCTGCCTGCAATACTGGAGACGGGGATTCGATCTCTAGGTCAGGAAGATCCCCTGGAGAAGAGCATGGCTACCCACTTCAGTATTCTTGCCTAGAGAATTCCATAGACAGAGGAGCCTGGTGGGCTACAGTCCACGGGATCTCAAAACATTGGACACAACCAAGCAACTAAGTCCAAGTTAAAGAAACAAAGGCATCAGTTCAGTTTAGTCGATCAGTCGTGTCCGACTCTTCGAGACCCCATGAATCGCAGCACGCCAGGCCTCCCTGTCTATCACCAACTCCCAGAGTTCACTCAGATTCACATCCATCGAGTCAATGATGCCATCCAGCCATCTCATCCTCTGTTGTCCCCTTCTCCTCCTGCCCCCAATCCCTCCCAGCATCAGTCTTTTCCAATGAGTCAACTCTTCGCATGAGGTGGCCAAAGTACTGGAGTTTCAGCTTCAGCATCATTCCCTCCAAAGAAATCCCAGGGCTGATCTCCTTCAGAATGGACTGGTGGAATCTCCTTGCAGTCCAAGGGACTCTCAAGCGTCTTCTCCAACACCACAGTTCAAAAGCATCAATTCTTCGGCGCTCAGCCTTCTTCACAGTCCAACTCTCACATCCATACATGACCACAGGAAAAACCATAGCCTTGACTAGACGGACCTTTGTTGGCAAAGTAATATCTCTGCTTTTGAATATGCTCTCTAGGTTGGTCATAACTTTCCTTCCAAGGAGTAAGCGTCTTTTAATTTCATGGCTGCAGTCACCATCTGCAGTGATTTTGGAGCCCCAAAAAATAAAGTCTGACACTGTTTCCACTGTTTCCCCATCTATTTCCCATGAAGTGATGGGACAGGATGCCATGATCTTCGTTTTCTGAATGTTGAGCTTTAAGCCAACTTATTCACTCTCCACTTCACTTTCATCAAGAGGCTTTTTAGTTCCTCTTAAACAAAGGCATAAATGTGGTCAAAGAGCTAGAACTAATGTGACTTTACCTGCTGCCATCACCTGGCCACAAGTAAGGCTAAATGCTGCTGCCCTGACCCAGCTCCAGAGGTGAACTTGGTTGCCCACTGCAGGGAGCCCAGCACACCCAGCTCTATTGCTGATCAGGTTGCCTCCCCTTTGCCAGCAACTTCTTCTCCTCGATTAAACCTTCACAGGTTTATCCTATCAACCCATTTAGCTGTGTGTCCTACCCTGCCCCCTACCTCTTGACTGAAAACATATTTTAAACTCTTATTTTGACACTTCAATATTCTCCTTCAGATAGGACTTAGGTATTGGCCCACTTGTCGTGTGATGGCAAATAAGTGCGTCTCCTATAAATTCTGAAAGAGTGGCAGAATCAATGAATGTGCAAATGAACCTCCATGGGACTTTCCAAGGGCCTGATACATAGTAAATCTTTAGAGTGTTTGTCATCTTAAATGACTGCTAGATAGAGTGGGTGGATGGATGGGTGGAAGGATGGATGGGTGGAAAGATGGATCGATGGATAAGTAGTTGGGTGGAAAGATGGATGGATATCTATGGATAGATGAAAGACAACAATTCTTGGCTTTTTTTTTTTTTTTTACTCTTTAAGATCTCTAGCATAGTGTACTTTTTTTTTTTTTTTCAAGAAATACAGTGTTTATCCTATGGAGTTTATAAACCACTGAGAGAGACACTAAGTAAATACTTCACCCAGTAAGTAATTAATTTCAACTGGATGTGTGCTAAAGGAACTCCAGAGTGCTAGGGGGGACATATACCAGCAGCTGGGAAATCAGGTAAGACCTCTCCAAGGCTATGTCATTAAGCCAAGATAAAATACAACTATGAGCTAGGAAAAAGGGATCAGGCTAGGGGGACAGGGGATGCCAGGTGGGAGTTTTAGGCAAGAGTAGTTCAGGCTGAAGAAATGCCAAGTGCACAGGTCTAGAGGCATGAAGGGGCATGGCTCAACAGACTAAATGAAAGAAGAACAGCATAGCAAGAGCAGAGTGAGTAAGACTTAAATGTCAAGAGAAGACACTGGGAAGATAAGGAGAATAATACTAGGTAATGAGGAAATTATAATGTCAGATTAAGGATTTTGCTCCTGTCTTTGACAGCAAGCCAATGAGGGGTCTGGCATGATCAGATCATGAGCATTCCATCTGAAATAGTAATAAAGTTGAAAGAACTGGGGAGACCATGCCGTCATTCGTTGCCTCTGACAAGGTGAGTAAAGAAGGCAGGGCCCCTTGACCGTTTTT
The DNA here is from genome assembly GCF_032452875.1 of Bos javanicus. NCBI lineage: Eukaryota > Metazoa > Chordata > Mammalia > Artiodactyla > Bovidae > Bos > Bos javanicus. The sequence continues at coordinate 24,506,849 of NC_083892.1, forward strand.
CTGCCTTATTTTCATCAGCCTTCCAATGTGAAGGTTTGGCCGAGGTGTGGCCACTGATGGAATCTCAGTCCTTGTGATGGGAAGAGCCTACTTTCCATTCTCCTCAACATCCACCAAGGCACAGGAATCTGTCAGAATTGTCAGCGATGCCACAAAGCAGTCATCCTGCTTGTCCCATCCAATAAGCTTCGTGTCCCACCCTGCCCCTTCTGTCTTGACTGAAAACATATTCTAAACTCACATTTTGACACGTCAATATTCTTCAAATACGACAAGATATATGCTCACATAATCCGTGATGGCAAGTAAGTGCATCTGTTATTACGCTCTTATGCCTAGGGCTGTTGAGTAGGTTGGTGAGTGCATTTAAAGCTTCAAGAACTGAGCTGTCCTTGCCATAATAGCAGCTAGTTTATTGAGTGCTTGCTCTATGCTTGAAACTTGCTGTAGGTTTTATATGCATTATCTCATTTAATCCTCCCAACATCCCTATGATGACATTGGACATGATGTCCACTTTATTGAGGGATTCCCTAATAGCTCAGTTGGTAAAGAATCCGCCTGCAATGCGGGAGACCCCAGTTTGATTCCTGGGTTGGGAAGATATGCTGGAGAAGGGATATGCTACCCACTCCAGTATTCTTGGGCTTCCCTTGTGGCTCAGCTGGTAAAGAATCCGTCTGCAATGCGGGAGACCTGGGTGCAATCCCTGGGTTGGGAAAATCCCCTAGAGAAGGGAAAGGCTACCCACTCCAGTATTCTGGCCTGGAGAATTCCATGGACTGTAAAGTCCATGGGGTCGCAAAGAGTCAGACTTGACTGAGTGACTTGCACTTTCACACTTTCACTTTCACTTTCCAGTTTATTGTTGAGGGAAAGGTCACTGAGAACTGCCATGTCACTTATGCATAGCCACAGTTAGTAAGTGGTGGACCAAGGAGCCAGCCCAGATCTATTTTATAAACTCAAGCTTTTTCTACTGAACTACAATGGGTATGAGTGGTCTTCTTTTGATGCTTTAAATGCTAGTCAAGAGCAATTCTACTACCCATTGTCTTTGCCAGACATTAGGTTCAGAGAACTGTTGATTAAGACCAGAAGACACATATCCATGGGGATGGTCTCTAGGTTTCTACAGGCCTAGCTTGAATTTTATGGACTAATGATATACTAAGCCTGGGCCCTACTCCTTGCCTTGTTGGGTCCCCACATTTATGTGGCTGTGGTTTTTAATCACATAGGTTTCCCCATGCGGTCTTGCCATGTGTGGACACAGAGCCTTCTGCTGCAGTGAGGATCCGATGCCATACACGAGTCCTTATCCACAATAATTCTCACTCAGAGACACGGACTGGGGCCTCCCTTGCTTCCACTGTTCCCATCGTCGGAAAAATTCCTGGACATATCCTCTCCTATGTCCAAACGAGAAAGGTCATCAGGAAACCTAACCTCCCCCAGTGAGGCAGTGGGCTCACCTAGACACCTTCTCTCAAAACCAACCAGGTGATACAGCATAGGCCACACCTGAGTTGGTCCTGTTTCTACAGCAACCTGATTTGGTACTCGGGAAAGTGACCTCTGTTCCTACTGCCCCATCACAGAAATGCTGTGATAGAAAGGACCTACATTTCGTCCTCCTTGAACCCAAGTACCACCTCCACCCCTTACGGTGGAACTGACACATGAGGCTATGAGATGGAACTTGCCTGTATTCATCCATTCATGCCTCATAAGGTAGGTAGAGAAGTTATCAGTACCTCCATTTCAAAGACCTATCAAACAGGACTGTATGAGAATGTTTCATCTAACTGTATCTACTTTCCTTCTCAGCCTACAAAATTTCCTGAGATCTCACCTACTCTTCAAGAGCACTGATTGTTCTTGATACACTGATAATACCTGTAGATGGCACTGATATTTGCTTGTCCAGCATCCATACAATGCATCCTCACTCCCACTACCTAACAGATTTTGTTCAAAAGCTCACATTTTCCACGTGAATCTGTGGGATTGTTGCGAAGTTCATTCCTAGCTCCAGGAGTGAAGACTAATTCATTTTCAGCCTACCAATTCACACGTTCCCATGGTGACTGTGGACACATGACCTAAAGCTGGCCAATCAGATGCAAAGGAATGGCTGTAGTGATGCTTGAGGCAGAGGTTTTTCTCTCTTCTGCTGGATATGAATAGAGAAGTATGTCGCTTGTATAGCCATTGTCAGCCTTAAGATGAAGCCCAAACCATGAAGAGCAGAGAAGAGAGACAGTAAGAATTTAGGTCTTTGATGACGTCATTGAGCTGCTGGATCAATCAACCCTAGAGCCCACCCTATCTCCGGAATTACTATTTCAAGCAATAAGAAATCTCCTTATTGCTTGTGTCAACGGGGATCATTTTTTCTGTTACTTAGAGCAAAAACCATCTTACTGATACTTCTCAAATTTCTCTCTCCTCTGGCTCAGAACTGTCCCCTGAGATCCAGACCCTCCACACTGGATCATTTCCATCACTATAAAACGGGTTGAAATAGCTCTTGTATGAATAGAAATTTAGACTGCAGTTCCCGGTTTCCATTAGGAAAACTGCTTGAAAGTCACATCTGTATTCTTGTCTCTACTTCCAGGTTCATTCTCTTCGACTTCTTGCGCAGTCATTTCGAGTTTCTCCCACCTGCACATCTTGCCACATCTTCTGATTCCATAGCTGAGCAAGACTTGACTCCACTGGACACTCCCTCCTTCTTTTGCTTTTCCTCCTGCCTCTCAAAGCCTCCCCATCTTGGTCTCCTTTGCTGGCCTTGCTGCCTGCTTCCTAATGGAACATGGCAGAAAGCCCGGGGTTTGCTTTTCAGAATGCTCTGCTAGCTGTGGTGGGAGTGGAGACCACTCCCAAGATGGTCTCACCAAGTCCTCTGCCTTTAAATGTTGTCTACAAGCTAACTTCCACTGTGAAGTCCAGACTTCTACAAACAATAGCCTGCTTATCTCCACCTGGATGCTTCACACTTAATATAACCACAGGGGAACCCAAACCCTTTCTCCTCCAACAGATTGCTCCATCTCAGTAAATATCCCTTCCCGTGGCTGTTCAGGTGAAAAAGCCAAGACTCATCCTTAACCCCTGTCTTTCTTCTACACCCCACGGGCATGCAAGCATGCTAAATCACTTCAGTCACGTCTGACTGTTGTGACCTTTTGGACTGTAGCCCACTCACCTGGCTCCTCTGTCCATGGGATTCTCCAGGCAAGAATATGGGAGTGGGTTGCCATTTCCTCCAGGGGATCTTCCTGATCCAGGGATCGAACCCACAACTCTTATGTTTCTGGGCAGTGTCAGGTGGGTTCTTTACCGCTAGCACCATCTTGGAAGCCCACATGCAACACAACAGCAAGTCCTGTTGGCTCCACATGTAAACTCTATGCCAAATCTGTTTGCTTCCCATCACCTCCGATAACTCCTCATCAGAATCCCTGCTCCCACTCTCAATCGTGAGTTCTCCAGCCAGCAGCCAGAGCAAACTTCTAAAGAGTAAAAATGCTAACCCTGTTAGGGGAAACACTGACTGAAGCTGCCCACCCTGGCCAGGCACCACAGTAACCATTTGTGTGAATTATTTTACAACGGGAGATCCTGGTAAGGAACACGGAACTAACAAGCCACCACGAACCAGAACAGTGCAGGAAATGGTCAAAAGGAAATGCCACATGTCCTACCAGCCTCCCAGAATCCTCCTTGCTGGAATCCATCTTGGCTGAGCAACATGTGCACCCCCAGGAAGGATCCTGCCTCAGAATGATTGACCAGAGACAACCCGGAAACTATTCCCATCGCCATAAAACCTGAGGCTTCGAGCCACGTGGTAGGTCAGTCCTCCTGGGTTCCCCTGCCCTGCTGCTCTCTACCCAGGCAGCCTTTCCCAATAAATTCTCTTGTTTTGTCAGCACGTTTATCTTTTCAGACAATTCATTTCCGAGTGTTAGGCAAGAGTCCACTCTCGGGCCCCGGAAGGGGTCCCTCTTCCTGCAATAATCCTATGACCCCTTTTACTCAGAACCATCAGTAACTACCCTTCACACTAAGATAAACCCATGGCCAAGGTACTTACTCCATGTCTTGGTCTCTGCCCACCCCCACCAGCCTCACTCTTACCCCTCTTGCTAAGCAAGTCTTCCTGCTGTCTTGCAATCACTCCAAGCATCTCGGGTCTCTGTGCCTGGAATGTTCCTTCCCCAAGTGTTGTCAGGGCTGGTTTCCTCCCTTCATTGAAGCCTCAGTTCAAATGTCACCTCCTTAAAGACAAGGTAGCCAACTCCAGCCCACCTCCTCGATCTCTGCCTTAATTTCCTTCCTAGCTCTTATAGTCTTCTCCAACTCACTCCATCAGTGCTCTTCTCACACTCCCTGTATCCCTTTATTGTTTGTTCTGGTCATGCCATCCTCCTGTGGCTTCGTCTCCCAACAGCCAAGACCTGCATTGCTTTGTTGACAGGCCACACACAGGCTGTGGAAGAGACTTTTCCTGTATGTGTGATCTCAGAAAGACAACAGAGCGGTGCTATGAAGTGAGATCTTAGTTCCTCTGCCCAGGAATTGAACCTGGGGTAGCCTGGATGAAAACCAGGAATCCTAATCACCAGACCAGAACGGGCTAGTGGCCAGAAGCAACATTTCCCTCTTTTCGCCCCATTGAAAAATGCATTTCTCAAGGAGGCAAAAACTGTGAACACAGGTACAAGGTTTATTGTTAGAGACACAGCATTAAAACAAGTGGAAGAGCACATAGAGAAACAATTTATTTAAGACAGAAGCAAGGCAGAGATACACACCCGGAGCGAAAGGGTGTGTGTGGGCGTTCTCCCTAATGAAGAGGAGCGCTGTGAAGAGGCAGTTACATCATTTACGTAGGCAGTTCTTCCAGGTCTGTGTTTACCTTTGGCCGATTACCTGGTTTCTTTTTCCACATCTGCCCTGTCCTAGGACCTTCCACAGCATGTGTGCACAGCCAGAAACCTTTTCCAAGATGGATTCCAGCCCAGAGCCCTATGGGACAGCCTTGGCATCACATATTATGGGGTGGTGCCCCCCTCCCCTTGATCCCCCAGGAGACTTTCTGTGAATGTGCAGGGTCTCCCTTGCCCCAAGGATGAGAAATGCATGACCTCTTGATCTTTTATACAAACAAGGTGTAACCCCTCTCTATTTCTGCCATAACTGCTATCTTAAAGTGTCTGCAAGAGACCAAGCCTGGCTATTTACCCTGTTTCTGTGGATATTTCTATTTCGAAGTGCAAACAGGAGGCTGGTTGTAAATATCTAAACAGAAGCCCATCTATCCCCTGCCTTATGTGCACAGGGCCAGAAGTGCCCAGGGATGGATGTCCTCACTGGGGACAGTCTTTAACCAACTTAACCAATGATTGACAGGTGTGGGAGTATAAATACTCCATGTCCCTTGCCCACAATAGGGACCTCTCTGAAGTGTGAACTACACCATCTCCATGGCTCCCCTGTGGGTCTGAGTCACCATTGCCCTCGTCTTTGCTGCTTGTCATACCACTGCTTGGTCTCCTTCCCTTCCCTAGGTACCTACTTCTCTACCAGTTTTTCCTGAGATAACTTCCTAATGAAACACATGGCATGAATCCTCCTCCCAGAAGCAACCTCTGCTTCCCAAACCTGGTCCTTCTGTCTCCCCATCTCAGGAATGATACCTCTGCATAATCAGTGATCCAAGCAGTGACAAAATCCATCCTCCCCTCCTTCTCCATCCAACCCCACCCATCAGGCCCCCTTGTCCTGACCACTGTCAGATTTCATCCACTGACCTCCATCCCTGCTCCCACCACCCACCTCAGACTGGCCCCCATCATGTTGGTGGCCTCTTCAAGCCTGATGGTCACAGGAAGGTAAACATTTTGCAGACTTCTCATTCTTAGCTCACCAAGCAGAGCAGTCACGTGCGTGTTCAGTCACTAAGTCATGTCTGACTCTTTGTGACCCCATGATCTGTAGCCCACCAGGCTCCTCTGTCCGTGGGATTCTCCAGGCAAGAAAACTGGACTGAGTTGCCATTTCCTCCTCCAGAGAATCTTCCCGATCCAGGGATAGAACCCACACCTCTTATGTCTCCTGCATTGAAGGCATATTCTTTACCACTGCGCCACCTGAGGAGTCAGAGCAATCACAACACAGCCCTTAAAATTATCCACAAGACCATGTCCGTGAGTTCATCTCCACCTTCCTTCCTTACAGGACTTAACACCAAAGCATCTACTTACAGTTCGTTGCAGGTTACTATCACTTGTGTTTTATGATAATCGATTCCTCCTTCACTTGAGAAGAACCAATCAACCAGCTACATTAGCCAAGCACTGTGCAAGAGGCATGTGGTATAAAAGTCACAGCTCTAAATTTAGAAAAGCTCACTGTTTGGGGAAGAAGACAAACATGCAAATACTTTACTACAATGGTTACAGTGTCACGTGGACCTGAACTATATCATATCCATCTTTAAATCCCTCCCACACTGCCTAACACAGAGTCGGCTGGTTATAAATGAATGGATTTTGCCCGGTAAGTCAAGTGGAAGTCTTTCCAGAAGTGACATTTCTGCTGGGCTTTGAAAAATAAGAAAGGAGAAAAAGAGCTTGCCAGGTAGATGTCAGAGTATGTCAAAGACATGGGGGAATGAAAGAATGAGTTGTTTCAAGGAAGGAGAAAATTGCACAGAATAGCTAGAGAATCACACACCTAGTGAAGAATAGCTAAGATGGGTTCAAACCAAGAGGGAAGGAAGGTGAATACAAAGTTCATGACTCTAGACTGGATCTTAAGGCAAGACGGAGCCATGGAAAGTTTTTGAGCTTTGTTGCTGGGTAGGAGCCCAGGGACACAGAATCATTAGAGTATGTACTAGTCTCCAGTCACATAAATGACTCTGGAAAACTCCTCTAGTGGCTCATATTCTTTCACCCTAAATAGCTGTACCCCTAGTTCCATGTCAGCATTGTTCTGATGGCGCTAAATCTTTCATCCTTAAAAACCCATCATGTGGAACTCACCAAGGTTGGCGATCACTAAGCAAGGCCATCGTGTCTCCAATTTTCTACCCAGATGGACAGAAAATAGGTTCTGCTATCAGATGAGACCAAACCATAATCCTCAGCATTGGGAGACAGGTGTGTGTTCGTGTGTGAACACATTTATATAAGCACGTAACTGTGTCCTTGGGTCTGGATGTGAATCCAAGGATGGGTTTAAGGTGTCTGAATGCACACACGTGTAAATTTTCATGTGTGCATATTTCCTTCAGTGTATGGCCCTGTACTTTGGCAACAAAGGTCCGTCTAGTCAAGGCTATGGTTTTTCCAGTGGTCATGTATGGATGTGAAAGTTGGACTGTGAAGAAAGCTGAGCACCAAAGAATTGATGCTTTTGAACTGTGGTGTTGGAGAAGACTCTTGAGAGTCCCTTGGACTGCAAGGAGATCCAACCAGTCCATTCTAAAGGAGATCAGTCCTGGGTGTTCATTGGAAGGACTGATGCTAAAGCTGAAACTCCAGTACTTTGGCCACCTCATGCAAAGAGTTGACTCATTGGAAAAGACTCTGATGCTGGGAGGGATTGGGGGCAAGAGGAGAAGGGGACGCCAGAGGATGAGATGGCTGGATGGCATCACTGACTCGATGGACGTGAGTCTGAGTGAACTCCGGGAGTTGGTGATGGACAGGGAGGCCTGGTGTGCTGCAATTCATGGGGTCGAAAAGAGTCGGACACGACTGAGCGACTGACCTGAACTGAACTGATGGCCCTGTTGGATGTGTGTGTACTTGTATGTGTGTGTTTGTGCGGGAGCATGTTCACATATGTACTCGTGTTTGTGTCTGTGTGTGCCTATGTGGAGGCATGCCCATACGTGCACATCTCCACATGTGGCACACCCATCTTCATCCTGGCACATTTTGTTTGTGAGGGGACCAGAGACTGCCTTACACCACAGCCAACCCCATCCCATTCTGCTCCCTGGTTCCCGTGCTCATTAACGCAGTCTGCATTGGTTACACCTGTGGCAATGGGCCTCTGTAGAGAGTGTTAAATATCACAACTGTTTATTGTTTAATATTTTTCATGATAATGGCAGGCTAGTTCACAAGGACTCAGAGCAGTGTATAAAACACCTTCTGCTCATTTCCTGCCAAGAAAGGGCTTGATAACCAACAGCCCCTGCCCAGGGCCTCGTTGATGTGGCCTGCAATGCCACACTGCCCCCCATTTGGTTTCCCTGAATAAATTTGCAGCCAAGCTGAGTACACAGCAAACAGCAATACTTGCATTTCTCTGCTGAGCAGGTGGTGGGGAAAGGAAAATCTTGTCAAATCAGTGTACTCAGCTCAGGAGAAACAAACTTTAAGACAGGAGAGGGGAGGCGGTACCAGAAAAGGACCTGGAAATGACCATAATCAAATTGTCAACTTAAAAAATATTCACAGCCTAAAAGCTGAGAGTTCTATTTTATGCAGTGGGAATTTGGGGGACTTCAAGACTGGGAGACGGCATCTCCAAGTAACCCTGAAAGAATGCCAAGGAGGAGGGGAGGAGTGGAACCACAGGTTATAGAGAAGTTTTGCAATAAAGGGCAGGTAGTCTGAACGTCAAAAAATTATTGTTAATTAAAGAAAACCAGATAACCCAAGTTAAGGAATTTAGTGCTTTTCTATGTATGGGAAGATGCAAGAGTCTGGGCTCACTGAAATCATTCCTCTGATTCGCACCTCAGCTATCTGGGGCCAGTACTCTTTTTTCATACCCTGAGTTTCCTCGAGGCTCGCCACAGGGAGTGGTTGCAGTCTGACGGCTGCTAGATGGCAGGTGTTCTTTCCTTCCTGAGTTCCTTCAGAGCTGACCCACTCACCATCCATGGTGGTGACTGCGGCATCCTTGTTTACTGATATGGCAGAAAGCATCCCATTTCTCAAAATCATGTCCATGTTTTGATGGGCCACCATCCAGGACTGTGGCCAAAGCCTGTTTGACAATCACCACTAAAAAGCACATGCCTCTCACATAGAGCTTCCAACAGCCACCATTCATTTTCTGAGATTTGGCTATTTCCTTGCTGGCAGCACAGCAAGCTCTGCACAAGAAGTTTTTCATTTGATCTTCAACAGTCATTCTTTTAAGCAAATAGTCATGTCTCCATTTCACTGACAAAGAACCCAGAGTTCAGAGGGTTTAGATGATGCTGGCAATCAGGGCAAATAGCTAGTGAGCAGCAGAATCAGGAACCAAACCCTGGGCCTTCTGACTCTACATTCCAAGCACATTACTAATATTCTGCACTGTAGAGATTGCTGATCTGAGCCCAAATTGATCCCATACCTGTGTTTGGCTTGGCTCAAAAAGTGCTTTTATAAACGTTTTGTTAATCACCAGTATTTAAAAATTGGAAGATTATTTATAAAGCTCAAGAGTTTTTTAAATATTTATTTATTTGGCTGTGCCAGGTCTAGACTGCATCATGCGGGACCTTTGATCTTCATTGCTGCACGCGGCATCTTTAGTTGCAGCATGTGGGATCTAGTTCCCTGACCAGGAATCTAACCTGGGCCCCCCACTTTGGGAATGTGGAGTCGTAGCCACTGGACCACCAGGGAAGTCCCAAGAGTTTTAATCTTTCTTTCAAGGTTGAATTATCTAGTAACCCTGAGCCCTCATTCCTGCTTGATAACCACTGGCTGGAGCACTTCCAGGTGCCTTTTCTAGGCAGCACACATGTGCTGCAGTTTGCCACACTCCTCACCACTCCCTATTACCTACCTCTCTTTACCTATTCATATGACTGCTCCAGCACCTGCCTGGCTTTTTAGACCTTTTTGCTCAGGAAATCTCTTTATTTTTCAGGGATGAGTCTGCTTTAGAAATGATTTCTATAGGTTCCTATTTTTAGACATTTGCTTTCAGATTATTCTATGGTCAGGCCAAAGTTTTCAACAAGATAAGTAGTAGAGATCATACTACTTTAGTGGCAACTTTTCAGGGTTCAAAAATGAACCACTGAGGTGGAAAATATGTATATATACATATACATATTTCTGGCTTATATTTTTTCTTGCATTCAACAAGAAAAGCATATAATTAAGTGACATGTGGATGTTGAAATTCCAAGGACTTAGATCATCTAGTGATTAAAATGAAGTAAAAACAGCTAACATCTGAGTACATTTAAAAAGCAGCAACATGAGAATTCTCTATCACATTTCTCTCTGAAAACTGGCATTGAGTCCTTCAGGAAAATCAGCAGGCCCTGAGTGGCCCAGAGAGGGTGGGATTGGTCAGAAAACCACAGCCCTGGTGTGGCCCTCTCACAGTCAAGGCTGAAAAAATCACTCTGTGTCAAAACAATGAATTTCATGGATGAGCATCTTAGGAAAACACAGCACTTCTGTGGCTACAGTCTCTGAGAGTAAGAACATCTTCCAAGGTCTGTGGCTGCAAGATCCACACGCCCACAGAGATTGATGGTCGTGGCAGGAGCCCCTCCTCAGCCCAGCACTTGCTGCTGTGCAGAAATGTGGTCCGATTATGTCAGCAATCCTCCAACCTCTCAAGAGAAGTTAGAAATCTGCATTTTATATGAAATCCCCAAACTGCTCAAAGTGAAAGTCGCTCAGTCATGTCCAACTCGTAGCAACCCCATGGACTTATAGCCCATGGAATTCTCCAGGCCAGAATACTGGAGTGGGTAGCCTTTCCCTTCTCCAGGGGATCTTCCCGACCCAGGAATCGAACCCAAGTCTCCTACATTGCAAGCAGATTCTTTCCCAGCTGAACTACCAGGCAAACTGCTTAAATGCTAACAAATAAAGTACTCCTGGGGAGTCTTCTTGTGAACTTTGATCTGAAAGAAGATAATGAAAGCTCCCTACTGGTGTTGGGCCTGAGCAAAGCACATACCGTACTAAGAAGCTTCAGTCATGTCCAACTCTTTGCAATCCTATAGAATACAGCCTGCCAGGCTCCTCTGTCCATGGAATTCTCCAGGCAAGAATACTGGAGTGGGTTGCCATGCCCTCCTCCAGAAGATCTTCCCGGGTCATATCGAATCCTCATCTCTTGTATCTCCTGCATTGGCCATCAAGTTCTTTATGACTAGAGCCACCCGGGAAGCCCCAAAGCATGTAGCATTTGCTAACTTAAATAGCTTCCACTGTGCATCTCTTACTATGCACCATGCCCTCTTCTAAGCGCTTCATTCACAGTAGCTCATCCGATCCACCTCATTACCTTAAGCATCCTCTTGATAGAGCAGGAAACTGAGACTTCGAGAGGTTAGTCACAAAGCTAGCAAAGGCAGAGCTGGGATTTGAACCCAAGAACTCTAGGTTCTAACACGGCTCTCAGCCACTCCACTGCCTCCCCACAAAGGATTTTCCCAACACTTATTACCAGCCCCAATTCACAGAGGAAAAACTGAGGCCAGAGACAAACAACCCCTCCCCTGGGATAATGGGCATGGGGAATTCATCTGATATCAGTGCTGGTCTTAAGGGAAACACATTGACTGAAACCTTCCACCCTGGCCAGGCACCCTAGTAATGATTTGCATGAGTTAATTCATTACAGGAGGTCCTTGTAAGGAACACAGAACTAACGAGCCACCAACTAACTCTTCCACCAACCGGAACAGTTCAGGAAAGGTCAAAAGGAGAAGCCATGTGTAATACCACCTCCCAGAACCCTTCTCGCTGGAATCCATCTTGGCTGAGCAATTCATGCACCACCAGGAAGGATCCAGAGTCAGAATGACTGGCCAGAGAAAACTCAGAAGCTTACCTCATCACCATAAAACCCAAGACTGCAAACCACGTACCTTAGCAGTTCTCCTGGGTTCCCTTTCCCTCCTGCTCTCCACCCGGGCGCCCCTTCCCAATAAAGTCTCTTGCTTGGCAGCACGTGTATCTCCTTGGACAATTCATTTCCGAGTGTTAGACAAGAGTCCCCTTTTGGGCACTGGAAGGGGTCCTTCTTCCTGCAATACTGGGGTCTTTCTGGAGAAACCTCAGAGTCCTTGCACAAGGCAAGGTGGGTTGCAGACCATTAGAACTGAGAGAAACATTTCTAAGAGCCCAAATGTCATCTTTCTTTACGAGAAGAAAAAGGCCGCTCTAGCTGTCAGACCATAAGCTGCAACCTTTATGTTTACAAAGCAAAAAGGGCAATTAAATGAGACAAAATAAATCTTCTTGGGTCTCCGTCAATGGGCCTTGCAGGTCTGCGGTCTGAGGGCTGATTGACAGGACACATTACATTCGGGAGCAGACTCAGCCTCTGACATTTCTTTGAGGCAGCCCTGAAGCATGAGGGCCATTTTCTTAAAGGGCCCCTGCCCCTTTCCAGTCTGCAGGGATTTCCACCCCCCAGGCAGAAGCAAGGAGGAAATGACAGGTGCGACGCTTGGCTGGGAGGGGACGTGATGGCCACATTCATGGTGGAGATGACAGTGACAATCATGGTGACACCTTGACAGCTGGCACACGTTGACCGTAAGGGCTCACTTTGTGCTGGGCACTTAGCCACATCCTTGTCAGTGAAGTGAGTCCCTTTGTGGTCACCATCTATCAGGTGCCAGCAGGGAATTCCATAGCGTCCCATAGAATGGCTTTATTGGAGATTTTGAAACCAGCGTCAGTAAGAGGAGCCAAAGTTCCGTGGGCCTCTTGTCATCCTCAGGCAGGTGTGTGCCAAGGCCATGGTTAGACGCTCTCTGTGGGCATGTACTTGGGGGAAAGATTCCCCCTGTTACTCTCCCTTCTCACAGGGTAAGGGTTAGAGCAACCTTGACAGGGGAAATGAAGACTGGGATTCGGAATTACAGGGGGAAACCAATCAACCAGATAGTCACTCAGGCATGTCACTCTGTGCGACCCCCATGGACTGTAGCCCTCCAGGCTTCTTTGTCCATGGGATTCTCCAGGCAAGAATACTGGAGTGGGTCGCCCATGGTGGGAATGCATGCTAAGTCGCTTCGGTCTTGTCTGACTCTTTGCAACCCTATGGACTGTAGCCCAGCAGGCTCCCCTGTCCATGGGATTCTCCAGGCAAGAATAGTGGAGTGGATTTCCATTTCCTTCTCCATGGTGAGAAAGACCCATGGAAAGTTGGGTTTGTGCACAGTGCCTCCATCTGGGAGGAGGAAGCCACACATTCCACAAGAAAGGAGGTTTGAACCAGCTCCCTTTGGGCAAGGAGAGCCATGGTCTTGATTAACGAGTATCCAGCATTCACTTTAGACAATTTTCCTTGGATTCTGCTATATTTCATTTGATCATCAAAACAGTGCTTTCAGGTTGGCGCTGACCAGTCCCTGTTTTCAGTGCTGGCCTGTGGCACAGCTTATTTTTCTTTTACACCCCCATTCCTGACCATGGGCATCAGGGACACAGGATGTAGTGACACAGGGGTTGGGTTTTGGTTCTGCTGATTGACTGTCTAATGCATCAGTTGGTGACAGTTTCTGCTTCCATCTGAAGAGGCAGCGTAAAACTCAGGCTCAGCCTCAAAGGGGACTGGGCTCACATTCTTGGCTTCTCCAAGGACTCTAGGCAGGAGTCCTGTGTGACTCCACACAAGCCACCTAATGTTCTGTACTCAGCTTCCTTTTCTGTCAGTTGAAGACAACAGCAGAGCCTATTTCATGGGGCTGTTGTGAGAAGTCAAATGAGTTAGAGTGTGCAAAGCGCCTAGCGGCTCACTGAGCATATAGGCAAATCCTGGCACATAGGTTCTTGATATTCTACTTGCTGTTGATGATGCTCTGGAGATATTAATGGTAATAGTGTTGATGATGGTGATAACATGAAAGTTGCTGTCCTCCAGACACTTCGTACCACATTCTCAGAGGAAAGATGAGTTGGGAAGATGGATGGCATCTGGGGTTTTGCTTTTTCTCAGTAAGAAGGGCAGAAAAGCCATCTTGCTGGGAAAGATTGAGGGCAGGAGGAGAAGGAGATGACAGTGGATGAGATGGTTGGATGGAATCAAGTCAGTGGACATGAGTTTGAGCAAATTCTGGGAGTTACAGAAGGACAAGGAAGCCTGGCATGCTGTAGTTCATGGGGTCACAGAGTCGGACATGACTGACTGAACAACAACAAAAGCCATCATTGGTTCATGGGGGCTTTAGGAGTATGAATAGAGCTGAAAGACAGTTGATTTAGGAAAGTATAGGATGTGAGCAGGCACTGGGTTTCTTTCCCAGTTTTATTTGAGAGCCAGAGTTACTCTGGGACCCAGACTGAAATGACCACTCATTTGGGGCTGTTGCTCACAGCTGCTGCTGATCTGGGCTAGTGAGCGACCTTGCTCCAGCCTAATCACACCCAGTGCTCTGCCCTTTAAAATGCTGCCAACATTCATGGTGGTGCTGGAATCCACTTAGTGATGCCCCAGTCACCCACATTGTCTTGGGTTTAGAAACCAGAAGGTAAAATTCCTGCAACCCCAGATGAACTCCCAGGTCCCTCAGCATGCCATCTGGCATGTGAACATTCCAGTGTGCTCTTTCTGTCTGAGCCCTAATGAAGCAAGCCCTACTGGTCACAGAATTTTTACAGGGCAAGAAGGAATGCAGGAAAGCTAGCACATCTAAATCATGACTACAGAGTTCATGGTGTTCCACCCCATGGAATCAAGTAGAAAAATACATGAAAATCTATCACCACCACCCAGTGTCTGCTCCAAAGAGGACACTGTGGTCAGGGATACTAAAACAGAAGACGTCTGAAGATCTGGGTTTGAATGTCTGCCTCTCCATGGCCTCCCAGATGACCTGGGACAAGTCACTTCCATTGGAACCTCACCTGTCTGGTACATGAAATGGGACAAAGATCTCAGCCCACTCCACCTTCCTAGGTTGTAATGAAAATCAACTGAGATAAAGGATGTGCAGGACCTTTGAGAGCTATAAAGCATGGTGAAAATGCTATTTGTTAATATCTTGTCTGTTCTCTCTGACAGTTACTTAAGGAGGAGAGAGAAGCCCATTAAGGGAAACTCCTCCTCACCCAGTGGCACAGTCTTGAAAATCCCTGTACCTGTGCTCAAATATCCGCCCAACACGAAGGAGCATTTGGAGACATTTTAGGGGAAAAAATGTGATAATGATGATAAGAAGGAGGAGGATGGTGATAAAGAGCAAGGGGTGAGGGAACATAACTATCAGTTAAAATGTTTTCAACAGCAATAAATTGACTCAAAATGGCTCTAACGATAAGACAATTGATAGTCTCATAAAGTTGTATGTCTAGTAGAGGAAGAAGATGACCCCCTGGTGTAATATGATCCAAGACTCAACAGAACCATCAAAAACCCACGTGTTTTCCATCTTCCCACTCTACCATCCTCCTTGTGTGTGGGCTTAATGCCCTGCCCTCCTCATGGGCTCAAGACGGTGTCAGCAGTTCCAATATAGAGTATATTATAGAGGAAAAAATCGAGGAAATAAAGAAAACAATGTAGGGTAAAAGAAAAAGAGCCACCACTCCATGTGTCTCCTTCTTAAGAGTGAGGAAGACTCTGTCAAGAGGAACTTCAAAACCCTCCTCTGGTTTTTTTCACTGAACTGAACAGATTCTTCTCAGTGGCTGCTGCTGCTGCTGCTAAGTCGCTTCAGTCGTGTCCGACTCTGTGAGACCCCATAGACGTCAGCCCACCAGGCTCCCCCGTCCTTGGGATTCTCCAGGCAAGAACACTGGAGTGGGTTGCCATTTCCTTCTCCAACACATGAAAGTGAAAAGTGAAAGTGAAGTCACTCAGTTGTGTCCGACCCTCAGCGACCCCATGGACTGCAGCCTTCCAGGCTCCTCCATCCACGGGATTTTCCAGGCAAGAGTACTGGAGTGGGGTGCCATTGCCTTCTCCGTCTCAGTGGTAAGAGGAAGGAATTCCCAAGATTGGTCCAGACCTGTGCTATCCAATACGGTAGCCACCCAGTCGTATGTGCCTACTTTTTAAATTGAAATATAATTCACACACCATAAAATTCACCCTTTTAAAATGTGTAAGTCAGCAGGCTTTCATATATTCACAAGGCTGTGCAACCATAACCACTATTTATTTCCAAAACATTTTCATCATCCCATAAAGAAACCCTATACCCATTCCCTCCTCCCTCAACCTCTGGCAACTGCTAATTTACTTTCCGTCTCTATGGGTTTGCTTACTCTTGACATTTCATACAAATAGAATCATCATGCAATGTGTGGTCTTTTATGTCCGGCTTCTTTCACTTAATGTTTTCAAGATTCATCCACACTGCAGCAGCTACAAACACTTCAATTCTTTTTATGTCTGACAATTTCCATTTATGAATATACCACATTTCAATATGCCACACTTACCAGTTGATAGTCATTTGGGTTACTTCCATTCTTGCCTGCTAAGAATAATGCTACTGTGAACTTTCATTCAGGTAAAAGATTTTGTGCGAACCTAAGAGTGGAATTGCTGGATCATAGGGTACCTCTAGGAGAAGGCGACGGCACCCCACTCCAGTACTCTCGCCTGGAGAATCCCATGGACGGGGGAGCCTGGTGGGCTGCAGTCCATGGGGTCGCTAAGATTCGGACACGACTGAGTGACTTCCCTTTCACTTTTCACTTTCACACACTGGAGAAGGAAATGGCAACCCACTCCAGTGTTCTTGCCTGGAGAATCCCAGGGACAGGGGAGCCTGGTGGGCTGCTGTCTATGGGGTCGCACAGAGTTGGACGTGACTAAAGCAACTTAGCAGCAGGGTACCTCTAATTTTAACTTTTGGAGGAACTATCAAACTGTAATCCAAAGTGGCTGCACCATTTTGCATTCCTACCAGCAATATATGATCGCTTCAATTTCTTCATATTTTTGCCAACACTTGTTCATCTTTTATTATACCCTATTGTAACTGTTTAGTTTTAAATTTATATTAATAAAAATTAAATGAAATTTAAAATTTCAGCTCCTGCCTTAGATGGACTTGGTACATTCCAAGTACTCAATAGCCACATGTGAATACTGGTTACCATGTTAGAAAGCACAAAACAAATCCATTATCTCAGAAAATTCTTATTGGAAGTCCCAGCCAGAGAAATTAGGCAAGAAAATGAAATGAAACACACCCAAACTAGAAAGGAAGAAATAAAACTATCTCTGTTCACTGACATCATGACTTTATGTATAGAAAATGCTAAAGGCTTTATACACACACACACACACACACACAAACTGTTAGAATTGATAAATGAATTCAGCAAATTTTGCAGGGTACAAAATCAACACACGAAAGTCAAATGGACTTGTATACCCTAACAAGGAACAATCTGAAAAAGAAACTAATAAAACAATTTTATCATCAAAAAGAATATAATAGGAATAAACTTAACAAAAGGCCAAAGATTAGTATACTGAAAACTGCAAAACACTGCTGAAGGAAATTAAAGAAGACACAAACAGAAAGCCTTTCCTTGTTTATGGATTGGAAGACCTAATATTGTTAAGATGTCAATAATATTCAAAGTAAACTACAGATTCAATGCAATTCTTATCAAAATCCCAACAACACTTCTGCAGATAAAGTCCATCTCAAAGTTCAAGAGATCCCAAAAAGCCAAAACAATCTTGAACAATAAGAATGAAGTTGGAAGTCTCACACTTCCTAATCTCAAACTTACTACAAATCCATGGTAATGCAAACAATGTGGTAGTGGCATCAGACAGACATAGATTACTGAATCTAGAGCCCAGAAATAAACTCTTGCATATACAATCAAATGATTCAACAAAGGTGCAGAGACCATGTGAGGGGGTAAAGAAAAGTCTTTGCAACAAATGGTATACAGAAAACTGGACAGCTATATGATAGGAAAAGTTGAACCATTATTCACACCACGCATAAAAATTAACTCAAATGGGTCAAAGACCTAAATGTAAGAGCTGAAATTATAAAATGCTTAGAAGAACACATAGGGGGAAATTTTATGACAATAAATTGAGCAATTATTTGCTGGATAGGACATCAAAAGCACAAGAAACGAAAAAAATAGGTAAGTTGAACTCTATCAAAATTTAAAACGTGTGTGCATCAAAAGACAGAATGAAAAGTCAGCCCGTGAAATGGGAGAATATTATTTTCAGAATATATAAAGAACTCTTCAGTTCAGTTCAGTTCAGTCGCTCAGTCGTGTCCGACTCTTTTCGACCCCATGAATCACAGCACACCAGGCCTCTCTGTCCATCACCAACTCCCGGAGTTCACCCAGACTCCCGTCCATCGAGTCAGTGATGCCATCCAGCCATCTCATCCTCTGTCGTCCCCTTCTCCTCCTGCCCCCAATCCCTCCCAGCGTCAGAGTCTTTTCCAAAGAACTCTTACAACTCAACAACAGAAAAACAATCCAATTAAAAACTGGACAAAGAACTTAGACATTCTCCAAAGATATACAAATGATCAATAAGCACATGAGAAAGTACTCAATATCATTAATCATTAGGAAAATGAAAATTAAAACTACAATAAGATACCACCTCACATCCATTAGCATGGATACTACCAAAGAAACAGAAAGTAACAAATATTGACAAGAATGTGGAGAAATTAAAGCCCTTGTACATTGCTGGTGGGCATGTGAACTGATGTACTCACTTGGGGAAAATGATACGGCAATTCCTCAGAAAGTTAAACATAGAATTACCAGATTCTGTAATTCTACTTCTGGGCATGGACCTTAAAGAGTTGAAAACAAAAATTTGAACAGATGTTTGTACACCTATGTTTGTAACATGTGTACAGATGAATGGATAAACAACATGTG
This sequence comes from Bos javanicus, assembly GCF_032452875.1. Taxonomy (NCBI): domain Eukaryota; kingdom Metazoa; phylum Chordata; class Mammalia; order Artiodactyla; family Bovidae; genus Bos; species Bos javanicus. The sequence goes on from NC_083892.1 coordinate 24,525,697, forward strand.
ATCTATACCTACAATGGTTATTAGTCAGCCTTAAAAAGGAAGGAGGTGCTTCCCTGTGGCTCAGATGGTAAAGAATCAAATACAGACATGTGCTGCAACATGAATGAATTTTGAAGACATTCAGTTCAGTTCAGTCGCTCAGTCGTGTCCGACTCTTTGCAACCCCAGGGACTGCAGCATGCCAGGATTAGGGTTAGGGCTTCTCTGTCCATCACTAACCCCCGGAGCTTACTTAAACTCATGCCCATCGAGTCAGTGATGCCATCCAACCATCTCATCCTCTGTCATCCCCTTCTCATCAGGATCTTTTCCAAGAAGTCAATTCTTCACATCAGGTGGCCAAAGTATCGGAGTTTCAGCTTCATCATCAGTCCTTCCAGTGAATATTCAGGACTGATTTCCTTTAGGATGGACTGGTTGGATCTCCTTGAAGTCCAAGGGACTCTCAAGAGTCTTCTCCAACACCACAGTTCAAAAGCATCAATGCTTCGGTATTGAAGACATTATGCTGAGTGAAATAAAGTAGTCACAAAAGGACAAATATTTCCCCTTTAATGAGGCTCCTAGAACAATGAAAGTCGTAGATACAGAAAGTAGAATGCTGGTATCTGGAGACTAGAGAAAGGCAAGAAAGGGGATGCTGATGTTTAATGGTTACAGAGCTTTAGTTGGGGAAGATGAAGAAGTTCTGGAGGTGGATGCTGATGATAGCTCCCAGAAGTATGAATGCAATTAATGCCACAGAACTGCACACTTAAAATGATTAGAAATGATTGTTAAGGAGACTGAGAGTAACATATACAGACTCCTAAATTAAACTGCTATGTTTAAAATAGATAACCCACAAGGACCTACTGTAATAGCACAGGGAACCCTTCTCAATATTATGTGGCAGCCTGGACAGGAGGGGAGTTTGGGGGAGAATGGATACATGTATGCTTCCCAGATAGCTCAGTGAATAAAGAATCTGCCTGTAATATAGGAGACCTGGGTTCAATCCCTGAATCTAGAAGATCCCCTGGAGGAGAGCATGGCAACGCACTCCAGTATTCTTGCCTGGAGAATCCTATGAACAGAGGAGCCTGCCAGACTGCAGTCCATAGGGTCGCAAAGAGTCGGACACGACTGAAACAATTGAGCATGCATGCGTGGATACATGGATATGTATGGCTGAGTTACTTTGCTGTCACCTGAAAGTACACAACTTTGTTAATTGGCTATACTCCAACATAAAATAAAAAGTTAAAAAATTATTAGAGTGGCAGATTTTATATTATTGATATTGGGCCACAATTTAAAAAATCTAGCCCTCATAGAGTACTTTCGCATCCATTTAGCCATTCTAAAAAAAAAAAAAAATGAAGGTATTCAAAAGCAGATAAAATAAGAAGGAGGAAAGACACCCACAAGGATTTAAAATAATCCTACCTTTCATAAAAACATGAGAAAATTGATACTCAGTAGATAAAAGAAGCACTCAGATATACTGGTTTAAAACATCCTTTACATGCTGAAAAATGATGAAAGAGAAGGAAACACGGGCAGATGCAGGCCTTCCAGAGGCCTCTTCTATTATAGGTCAGCTAGTCACTGTGGTCACTGATCACTAGAGAAATTGATGTTGTGATGGATTCCGCCAGGCCCACTCCTGAAGATGCTCCTGCCCAAAGTTGGGGGCGGGGGGGTGGGGGCGGCCTCCAGAGAATGCGGGGGGAGGGAGGTGCAGGGCATGTACAGTGGCTGAGTCCAATGGAGAGAGCTACAGGAAAAGAGAAACAGGGTGAGGATGCTGGACTTATCTGAAGCAAGGATGTTGCTTATAGCTGGCTCAACATGAGTTTGTTCTCTTTGGAGCCCAACTTCCCTTCACCAAGGTCTCCTTCAATTTCCAGGTGGGAAATTCATTAGGAAGATTCCAGCCAGGAAGGAGGAGATCTGGGGCCCATTCTGGCTTTGGCTCAGTCTCACCTACTAATGGAGAAAAAGGCCCCTCCCTTCCTCTTTGCTAAGCGAGGATGCTGCTAATGCTAGCTGCCATTTAAGAGCCCTCACTCTCCCCAAGCACAGGTTGCCACCAGACCGTGCTTCACAAACACAGGAACAGAGTGGAGAAATGACCTGTTCGAGGTTATCCTGAGGACAGTGTTCCAATCTTAGACAGGATAGTCAGGGAAGATCTCCCTGCAAAGATGATATTTGATGAAGACCTGAAAGTGGAGCAGAAGCAAGTCATGAAAGGGGAACACTGCTGATAGAGGGACCAGCAAGGACCATGCCTGGGGTGGGGGGTAGAGTTTGCCGCAGGTTTAAAGGACAGCAGGGAGTAAGATGTGGCTGGAAAGCAGCGAGTGAAGGAAAGGCAGTAGGAGGTGGGGCTGGATTGTGTAGGGCCATGCCGGCCAGCATAAAGACTTGATTTTAACCCTGAGCAAAATGGGGAGCCCTTGAGGGTTCTGAGAAAAGGAAGGGTGTGAGCCGATTCAGGTTTACACGAAATTCCTCTCGCTTCTCTGTTGAGACTGGACCTCCATACTGATCAGGAAACAGAAAACCCAAATAGGGGCATGACTTGTTCAAAATCACACAGGATGTTAGAAGCAGCCTGCCCAGGCAAACCACAAGGAGATAAGCCAGAGGTCACCCTGCTCTGGGCATCTGTGCCCTTCTAGGCTGGGTGCCAAGTCCTTCCCAGCAGATTTCCCACTGTGGCTCTTGGTGACAAAAAAACAGATGTTAGCTGCATCTTCCCTTCTTTCCCCTTGGAGAAAGAACACACAGGTATTTCATTTCAGAGACCACCTATCTCCTGCCTCTGACGGTGGTACACGCTGGCACAAAGCAACTCGTCAAAGATACAAATAAATTTGAATTCATTTGTTGAACTAGTTCAGGCAGGGAACACAGCGTAGACTTCCGGCCTTAAGAACTTCAGTGTATGATTTCGATAATTGTAACTTCAATCAATAGAGAAAAGGTTGCCTTCATGAGCAGATGGACTCATCTGTGTGTACAAGCACAAACCTGGTCTCCATCCCTTCTCTCCACCAGCCTGGCCAATCCTTCATCCCTTCTAGGGAGAAAGTGGTACACGTTTTGGGTTAGCCCAATGGGCAGTGGGAAACAGGTCATTAGCTAAGCCTGTGTTTGAATCCTGACTCTGCCACCCATTTGGTGATGATGTTGACCGTGTTATACAGACTTTGTGCTTATCTGTTTCAGTTCAGTTCAGTTCAATCAGTCACTCAGTCTTTGCGACTCCATGAATCGCAGCACTCCAGGCCTCCCTGTCCATCACCAACTCCCAGAGTTCACTGAGACTCATGTCCATCGAGTCAGTGATGCCATCCAGCCATCTCATCCTCTGGCGTCCCCTTCTCCTCCTGCCCCCAATCCCTCCCAGCATCAGTCTTTTCCAATGAGTCAACTCTTCGCGTGAGGTGGCCAAAGTATTGGAGTTTCAGCTTTAGCATCATTCCTTCCAAAGAAATCCCAGGACTGATCTCCTTCAGAATGGACTGGTTGGATCTCCTTGCAATCCAAGGGACTCTCTAGAGTCTTCTCCAACACCACAGTTCAAAAGCATCAATTCTTTGGTGCTCAGCTTTCTTCACAGTCCAACTCTCACATCCATACATGACCACAGGAAAAACCATAGCCTTGACTTTTTACTCATCTGTAAAATGGAGGCTTAAAATATCAGCTCTGGAAGGTTGCTCTGGGGATTTAATGAGATGATACAAGTGAAGGTTCCGGAAGCAATACCTGGTCTCTAGCAGTTACCCATGGCCATGGTAAGCACCACCTTGTTCAGATCCCCTGTGTAGATTGCAGTGACCTCCCAACTATACAACTCTCCCCCACCAACACACTCTCCACACTAACTGCTTACTATCTGATTATGGTTGTCTCTGAAAAAGAAATATTTTGAAATATTGTTTTGGCTATTTGTATTCCCTTCTTTCTCTTCCCCACCTTATTCGAGCAGGAAATCATTGTTGCTGTTCAGTTGCTAAGTTGTGTCCAATTCTTTGCAACCCTGGACTGCAGTGCACCAGGCTTCTCTGACCATCACTATCTCCCAGAGTTTGCTCAAACTCATGTCCATGAGTCAGTAATACTATTCGATCATCTCAAGCAGGAAGTAGCAGGACCAAAATCAAAACTTTCCTGCAATTCTGTCTTTTATGTTCCAAGAAGCCCAAGCCATTAGGAAATGGGATTTACTGGCAGTGACAAAATGAGAACTCTGAAGGAAAAGCATTTCTCTCAGTTTAAAAAAGATGTAATGAAAACAGAGAGATTGGTGGACCCTGAAGCCTACTTCCTGACAACACTGACAGACTGATAGCAAAATCCAGTAAGAAAGGTCTGCATGGTATGTTTGGAAGAAGCCATAATCACAGCTGCATGAGACTCCCATGCCTAGCTTGGCCACTGATGGCTGCCAGACCACAGGGGTCACTCACGCAAGATGCTAGACACTTCAACATCCACGTGATTGGTCAAGCAGTGGACAGGTTGCTTGAAGACCAATGGACTTCCCCAAATTCCTTGATACAATGTAAACACTCAGAAATGAGATCATATTAGGAACCTTCTTTAGAGAACCCCCCCCCAAAATGATTGTGGTTAATGTTAAAATGGGAGGGCTCAAAATCAGAAATGAAGTTGAGCTGTACAAAAGAAGTTAGATTTTTTGCATGCTTGAATTTGTGGGTTGAGGTTCATACTTGCTGCGTGATCAGATCCCTCCTATGGCTCCCCACTGCCCTTGAACATCAAGCCTCTCAGCCATCTTAAAAGTCCCTCAGTGGCCTGGTTTCTGTTTCCCACCAGCCTCATGTCTCACCACCTCCAACAGTCAGCACATCTGCCAGCCATACTAAACTCCTTGTATGTCCCAGAGGTTCCTATCATGGTCTCTGACTTCTGTATTTGTAGCTTTTCTTTCCTTTGCCTGGAATGTCCTTACACAATGAGGCCACCCTGAGAATTCTACCATCTTCTGCAAATCAGCTCAAACATGAGACCAACCAATGACCGGGGATGAATTAGGGTCCCCTCTTCTAATGCAGTTTGCACTCCATTGTAGTAAATAAATAGACTTCCCCGGTGGCTCAGGCATAAAGAATCTGCCTGCAGTGCAGGAGCTACAGGAGACACAGGTTTGATCCCTGAGTCAGGAAGATTCCCCTGGAGAAGGGCATGGCTACCCACTCCAGTATTCTTGCCTGGAGAATCCCATGGACAGAGCAGCCTGGTGGGCTACAGTCCACGGGGTCGCAAAGAGTCAGATACTACTGAAGTGACTTAGCATGCAGGCATGCGTGTACTTCATGTTCCCACTTTAACATCATTGTCATATCACATATCAGAGCTTGTTGCAATTCTTGACTTAGCCATTTCCACCATCTAGTATACATTTCTTGAGTGCAGGAATAATATTCTCTTCACTCTTGCATCACCACTGTCCTACACAGGGCCCAGCACCAAATGCACTCTTGGTAAATGCTTGGTGAAGTAGATGTCTAATTGAACAAAGATAAGGACATCTCTGTGTGTGCCTCTGTATGTCCCCATTTGTTAAGCTGAGAAGGCCAATGATATGTGCTTTGACATCCTGTGACTCCATGAACTTTCACTTGCCTCATAGAGCCATTGGCAAGGGTTCAAAAGAGAATTGTATAAGCTTTTGTAAGTCAGGTGGGAGGGGAAGGGGGAAAAATCGGGGAACTATCCATGCTTGTGCTGTGTGCTGTGCTGAGTCGCCTCAGTCATATCAGACTCTTTGCCACCCTGTGGACTGTAGCCTGCCCGGTTCCCGTGTCCATGGGGATTCTCCAGGCAAGAATACTGGAGTGGATTGCCATGCCCTCCTCCAGGGGATCGTTCCGACCCAGGGATCAAACTTGCATCTCTTATGTCTCCTGCACTGGCAGGCGGGTTCTGTACCACTAGGCGCACCAGGACCTGTAAAATATCCATGCTTATCTCTTTCAAACCAGACCCTTCACAAAGAGGGGAGTTAACAACTCGTGGAACTTGAAAGTCCAAGGCTTCTGGGCTGATTGGGGGCAGAGCTAAATGCAGGGGCTCAAATGATATGGCTAATATCCTCGTCTCCCGATCTCTCATCTCGCTTCCGATGCCCCTTTAATTCTTAGTCACGCTTCTCTTTGTTGGGGCAAGATGGCAGCCCAAGCTCTACTTTCATGCCCCCCTTGTTTAAATCGGTGGGAGAGCAGAATCCACCTCCCCAGTCGCTCTTGTTGGCTCCGACTGGCCTAACTTGGCTCTGGTGCCCCATCCCTGAATCAGTCACCAGAGACAACAGGACTGGCTCAGGCCTGGGTCATTGGCTCGGGCTCGGTGATTCCCCCGAGAGTTGGGCTATAGATCCATCGTGCTATGAGCGGAAGAGACTAAGGTATGGCTCCTCAAACAAAATTCAGAATCTGTTGGTGCAGGAGGAGGAAAGCATGTAGACCTCCAAGTCTTTACTCCCTCACTCGATCTCTGAACTCCACCCAGCCAAGGACGTGAAAATTAGAAATCCCATCTCCACCAGCAGTTCTGGAATTAACCTTGCTGTTCCGAATCCACCCCCCAGGATGGGGACAACACCCCCCATATTCTCCAAGCTCCCCAAATCTTAAGCTTTTCTGATTGAGCCCTACACCCTCTGCTACACATCTGTGATGTTTAAATCCTGCTCTGGAATCAAGCCAAAAGTTTCAGATCCACCTCACTGCTCCTCCCCATCTCCCAGTGGCTTAATCTGATCTCCTCAGTCTAAATATCTGTCTTTTCAGAATGCACCCATCACCTAGAATGATGGTATGGCCAGCAGCTGACCTGGGTACCACTTTCTGAATTTACCCCGATGCCCAGACCATTTTTGGACTTTAATTGTTAAGTGGCAGCCATCACCTTGGAAGTCAGGTAAAAGCAGATCTATTGAGGATCTCCTGTGTGCTGATGCTGTGCTAAGGGCTGGGAATACCACATTGAACCAGTTGGACCCTGGCCCTGCTTGGGAAGTGAATATCTGCCAAACAATTATGCAAATTATTGTTTAACTTCAACCCTGACCAGCACTCTAAAAGAGTGGAACAGGTTACTAAGAGAACATACAACTGGGTCTGGAAGATCTATATTTAAACTAGAGGTATAAGGTTGAGTGAGACTTAGCCAGGTGAAGAAAGGGGAAAAGACTGAGGCAAAAGAAGGAGCATGTGCCATGGCCCTGAGGCTGAAGAGAGTTGGTGGGGAATCCACAGCCCCATGAGCCAGGGGTAGAGAACCAGGCTGGGAGGTATATTTAAGTCAGTGTCTTCCGGAGATGTGAAGTTTTAAAATTTCTACATCTCATTTTATTAGAAATGGAACATCTCTGTAAAGCATCCAGGACTGATTTTTTTTTTTCTTTTACCCTTTCTTCCTTATTCTCATCCAATTCAGACTTCAAACAGTCATTCGTCACACTGCCTCGGGGCATCTAACCTGGAGCATCCTGAAACTCTGCCAATTACAGCAGTCCACTTAGTAATTCCTCCACCAATAGGGCTTCCCTAAGAAGCCAGCCTAGTGCCTCAGGGGACTGGAGGAGACGTTGCCTTGTTCCAGCACCCTCTCCCAGGTGCTGGCGGAGCATGGAGCCCACCGAGGCGACCTTGCGGCTCCCTAAGCAGTTAATACTGTAATGTCTGAACGTCTCTCCCATTTATAGGGGGAGGAAAAAAAAGGTTCTGTTAAAAAAAAAAGAAAACCAACACACCCTGCCACTCAAATCCTCTGCAAATACACTGTCACAGGGGCTCTGTCCCTTTCCGTTGCTGCTATTTGAATGATCCCCCGCCCAGCCTGACTGCCTCAGCGACCTCCATTATTTATGATGGGGCGTGAAATTGATCGTGGTTGAAAGATCCACACTGGAATCAAATGAACTCTTCAATTATTGCTGCACAAATAAATCTCCATTTCCAGAGTTCCCCTGGGGAGCAGGCATCTAACCCCAGGTTCAAGGTAATAGATACTTCTAGATGGCAAAGTACAGGTGACTCTATTGTAATGACTGTCAAGTTGTAAGATTCCTGGGGTCAAGTGATTCTTCCTCTCCCTCTCCATCCCCTAACCCCTGCCATCAACAATTCCTATGGAAGCGTATTCCCACAGTCCTCCCATTATGTGGTGACACAGCCTCTCCCCTGCTGCTGGGTACATGACAGATATTTCCATGCTGCAGGCTTTGGTCATTTCCAATCCTTTTTCACAGGAAATATGCAGTGAGTGTTAATGGGGTTACAGAAAGATTAATAGAGCTTTCAGGGTGTTCAGGCTTGGCTGGTATTTCTTCCCTAGAAAGCCATCAGCTCAGGAAAATTTAATGATGAGACTTAACCCATTAAGACAACAAATAGACAACCTTCACCTATTTGGGGCTTAATCTTCTTTTCCTTCCTCATCATACAAAGCCTTCCTGGAGAGGGAAGAGAGGCACAGGGCTCAAGGATGCTGAAGGCTAACTTTACCCCGAGTGTTGAGCTGGGTACATTCACAACATCCAGTACCAGAGACTGAGGTTCAGGGGCCACAGTTGGCCCACAGATGCATTCTGCTTGATCCACCCAATGTTTTGGGAAAATAAGAATTGGTGAATCTCACATACAAATCTGGATTTCCTTGAAATAACAGGTTTGGCTGCATCACTCTTGACTCTTGCACATCTACACGGCCTCAGTGGCTTCTCAGGGGGACTGCCTCCCTCAGGCAGCAAAGGGCAAGGACCTTTTCCTATGCCTTGAAGTGTTAGTCACTCAGTTGTGTCCCAATCTTTGAGATCCCATGGACCATAGCCCACCAGGCTCCTCTGTCCATGGAATTTTCCAGATAAGAATACTGAAATGGATAGCCATTTCACATACCTTAGTTCGTTCATGTAACTGTCTGGACCCTGCAAGCATTTCAGTTAAAAAAAAAATTATTTATTCATTTGGCTGCATCAGGTACTCTTTGCCTCACATGAAGTCTTTTTCTGCAGCTCCCAGGCTTAGTTTCCCCGCGGCACCTGGGATCTTAGTTCCCTGACTAGGGATCGAGCCCACATGCCCTGTATTGCAAGGCGGATTCTTAACTACTGGATTGCCAGGGAAGCCCGCTGGCAAGCACTTTGATGTGAGGGCTCTGATGCTTCCCACGTCACCAACTTGTCACCACTATCCAAGCTCTCCCCTCAGTAGCCGTGACCACATAATGTCCCAACACAAGACAGAAAAACGGGAAGTGAACCTGTCCTAGAATGTGGAGACTTCATGACAGCTTCTGGCTGTATGGGACTGTAACCAAGCAGGACCCTGTGGGGCCTTCCAGGGGCAAATCCCCTGCCCCATAGCCTCTATTTTAGCTTCTTTCCCAAGTATCTAGAAAACAGTATCTGATGCCATTTCTGAACTGTTTTACAGGTGCTAAAATCCCCCCTAGACCGAAGACATTAACTACTTGAGGACCTTGAGCATGTAGCCCCCCCTACCCCGGCTTCCTGGAGCCCTAATGACTCAGGATGTTAACTACTGTGACTCCACCCTGTGACCTCACCATCAGCCATTCAGAGAATGATGTACAAGCTGATTGCATAGCCCAAGATGCCCCTCCCTCTTCTGGCCTTTAAAAATGACTTGCTGAAATCCATCAGGGAGTTCAGGGATTTTGAGCGCTAGCTGCCCTGGGCTCCTTACTTGATGCCCTGCAATAAACACCATACTTTTCTTCCCCGCAACCTGCTGTCGGTACATTGGCTTTACCAAGTGCAGACAAGCAGACCCAAGTTTGGTTTGGTAGCAGGGGCCTGACAGAGAATGCCTCGAGTCTAACTTAAAGCACACAAAGTAAAATTTAGTAAAATAAAATATATCCTTATTTTCTGTTTCCATTGAAACATTTTATAATCCCACCCCGATTTCAGCCTCTCATGTCACCCTCATGGCCCCTATTTTATGGGCTGGTTTTGAAATTGCTAGGATAGAGAAACCAGGAGAAGAAGGTCACAGAACTGTGTGAATGAGACTTTGGACACAAATGTGCCTGCTGGGGGGCCCAGGGGACTAAATACACTATCTGGAAGGTGGAAGGATCAAGCAGTCGTGATCTTCCCCCAACCCCTTGATTCAGAGACATCACACTCACCATTCACACACAGAAATCATACCACCTTCTTATGGAATTTGACCCTTTGTGCTGGGTAGTATCTTGCACATCTTTCCCTGTGTGTGTCATTAAGAGATTAAATTAACTACTGCATTACACAAGGCTACGTGGTTTAATTGTCGCCTTTATGCTATGCCAGTCATCAGTTGCAGGAGCGAGAGCATGATAAGATCAGGTCCATTCACATTTCAGAAATACATCTACCCCCTTGAAACCACGTATAGGATTCATGTGCAAAATTTAAATTGATTAACATGGAGTAGACACTATCTGGGCACTCTTTTTTAACACATGGCAATCATTTGTCAGTGAACAACTGACTCATTGGAAAAGACCCTGATGCTGGGAAAGACTGAAGGCAGGAGGAGAAGGGGATGACAGAGGATGAGATGGTTGGATGGCATCACCAAGTCAATGGACATGAACTTGGGCAAACTCCAGGAGATGGTAAAGGACAGGGAAGCCTGGCATGCTGCAGTCCATGGGGTCACACAGAGTCAGACATGACTTGGCGACTAAATAAAAACTACCACAAGTCCTTTGACTTACTTAAGCCTCTCTGGACCATGTGCTCTCAAGTAAGACCAGCCATCAGGTCTCTCCCTGGTTGCATCCATGCATTAAGCAATGGTCATCATACATGGGCTTGGCAGGTGGCTTAGAAATAATTCTGTCCAGGAGGGGCATTTCATGATGCATGACGGCATCCTGAACCAACCAAATCCTCTCCTCTGAGCAGGGTAATGCTAATAGAGCAAAGAGGGGACATGTCACTAGACCCCAAAGTGTCACCTCAAGTGACAGAAACCTCTTCTGCCTCTTCTAGATAAAGCCTTTCATACAACTCATCATAACACTAGCTGGAATCCAAGAGAATGATGTAGCCCAAGGTAGATGTCTTGGAAACACCACTCCGTCTGTAATGCTGAGAAATGGAAAAGAAGGAAGCTGGAGATAGGGAAGACATGCATCCTGATGGATTGACTTTCAGGCAAAGGTGAGAGCTTTTGCTCAATTAATGCAGAGCTGGGGTTGATGACCAGAGTTCAGGTCTTAGCAGTATTTCTAGGGTCCTGGCAGCTTTGAATTTTGAGGAAATGTTCCCTTATTCCCCTTCCTTGGTCAGAAATACTGGGGAAGGGGCCAGGACACACGTTAAAGCAAAGGTTCAGAATCTCCTCATGTGACTACAGGTATATTGATGCCTGCTTCATGTCTGGGGAAACTGAGGCACAAGCCAATAAAGTGACTTCCCTGTGGTACCCAGTGGGTGAGCTGAGGGGTCAGGAGAAAAAATGACTGGTTATCAGTTACTGATCAAGAGTCAGTTTCATATAAAGCATTTCCACTGAATTCAAGTCTCAGTGAAGACTTCATCCTGTGAGGTCTTAATTGTATTTCTATATCATAGACAGAAAACCTAGATTCAAGCATGGGGAATTCCAGTGGGAAAGAACAAATAATAATATTCAGGATCACAGCTTAGCGTCCATCATCCCGAGTTCAGTGTGTGTCAGGCAGAATGCCACACACAGGCTTTACACATGTAAACTCATCTAATCCTCACCAAAGCCGTCAGAGAAGGCAACCAAAGACAAAGAGGAAATGCCACTTACCTGAGACCACACAGCAGGTGCTGGAGGTGAGATGTGAACCTGAGCCACTGGACCCCAGAGCCCTGCTCATGGCTCCACCCCTTGGGCTCTCACATTGTGGTGAAAACAGTCAGGGCCCCAGGGCTGATCCATTTCCCTGCTCAGAGTTTCCACCTGTGTGTACCTGGGACGTCCATGGTCAACTTCACTGGCACGGTTTGGGGCAGCCAGCCCCGAGTGGTTGGCTTAAGGTTCTAGGCACTTCGCCAGAAGACCCTGAAGAGCATCCAGAATTCAAATCATGGCGCTGGAGATGCCAGATCATTCAGCGGATGCCTGCCTAGCTTACTGACGAAGACAAAACTTAAAGGGCCAACGTGTCCTGTAGTCCAAACGTGGAAACTGACGTCCAGGCAAGGATAAGATTTGCTTGGACAGCCAACCTTGCCAGGCCCCTCCTTGTGCTTTTTGCTCTTAATAGCTCTGGATTCAAGGAAACCCATTTCACTCATTTGCCCACACGATTCCTAGTTAGCTTGTCATGGTGGTGTGGCAACCATTCACACCATTAATCAGTATTTCTGGTTTTCCTCCTTAGGTACTTAGAGAACTAAGTATTTAGTTCTGGTACTTAGAGAACTAAGTACAATGAACTTCCCCCACTCCTTCAACTTAAGTGGAGCCATGTGACATCCTTTGTCTAGTGAAACTCGAGCAGAAGTGACTCGCAACTTCCAGGCAGAAGCCTTAAGGTCCAGTATGAAATCCGCCATGTTTCCATTCCCCTCCCCTGCAACTGGCAACAGAGCAGGTACAGAAACTCCATCAGTCAGCCTGGAGGCCAGAGCACAATGGACAGGGAGCCCAGCCGCAGCCTCACTCGTGATGGACACACACATCGTGTGAGCAAGAGATCAGCCCTTGTCATAAAAGCCACTGAGGGTCCGGGGTGACTTGTGAGTGCAGGACCACCTCACCTGTCCTGACGGGTACAAGGGATGTGGGGAGACAAATCCAAGATGGCTCGCCCTCAGGGTAATCACAGTCCAGTGGATAGGAAAATCAGTCCACAAATAGTACTAATCCCAACCTGACTTCAGGGTTTGTCTCTCAAACATTATGCTCTTCTGCACAAAAACACTCATTCACACGACACACGTCGTGCCCTAGAGCTGGCTGGAGGGGACAGAAGGATGTGAATGCACTTCTCTGCAGCAAAGAACAAGCTCTGCTCCAAACGCTGTTTCCTGAAACATCGCCAGGATGTGTGGCCCATCTAGAAAATTCATTATTCTCCAGCCAAGTGATATGGCCCTATTTATCCTTGAGTCAGGAATCGCCCTGTGGGCAGCTGTGTAAACTCCAAGGGAAATGGGATATCGATTTGGCAATCTCTTAGATACACACACACGCACGCACACACACGGCCGCCTTCAAAGCCGTGGCTTCCACCCTCTTTGTCACCAACACCTTCTTACTCTTTTTCTCCTTCAGACAAGTTTGGAAAGACATTTTCTCCAAAACAATTGGTCTATGTTAGGTAATAGTTCCTTTCTTCCAGGCAGATCATATCTCCTGTTTTTCAATGTCATTCCAGACTTTTAACCCACAAACTTTAGTCACCAGTTTATCTTTATCTTACTCTGTGTCAGTGATTCACTAATTTGATGTGTGTTTAAGCACTCTTGGGTCCTGGCCTCAGTGGTTCTGATGCATTAGGCTTGAACTGGAGCCTGGGGCTCTGCATTTCAGCAAAACCACCCAGGTCACTCCGGTGCTGGAGGTTGGTGAGTCAGATGGGAGAAATGCTGATGTTAGTGCTCCACCAGAAAGGCACTCTACATCCCCAGCTCCAGTAACTGCTGATGGCCTGATACTGTCTCTCAACTTTCCCCAGCCCCACTGCCAAAACTGTGTCTGCCTCCCCTATCAACTCTCCGTATCACATCATTTAGGCTTCTAAGGAGACTCCATGTTCTTAGTTCCCTACCCCATCCCTCTCCACACAGCATCCCACATCCAGCATGCCAACCCAGCTGCAAAGCCTCCCCAAGAACCCTTCACCTACAATAAGCCTTACTGAATACCTGCTGGGTCTTCCCTGCTGGCTCAAGTAGGATTGCATCTCTTCAATGCAGGAGATGCAGGAGACTGGGGTTCGATCCTTTGTTCAAGAAGATCCCCTGCAGAAGAAAATGACAACCCACTCCTGAGAAATGAACATGCATTCACCAACCCCAGAGCACTTGCTGAATGCCAGGCAGGCTCTACGTGGAAGCACTATACATGTGTGTGGATGTGTGTTAGTGGCTCAGTCGTGTCCAATTCTTTGCAACCCCATGGACTATATAGCCCACCAGGCTCTTTTGTCCATGGGGTTCTTTAGGCCAGAATACTGGAGTGGGTTGCCATTCCCTTCTGCAGGGGATCTTCCCAACCCAGGGATCGAACCTGGCTCTCTTGCTTTGCAGGCGGATTCTTTACAAGCTGAACCACCAGGGAAGCCAAGCTCTGATAACCTATTTAATCATCACAAAATCCCTATGACTTGAGGTCTACTGTTAGTCCTGCCTTACAGGAGAGGTAACTAAGAAGAAGGCAGTTAAAGCAATGAGCCCTCCATTGACATTTATGGGGCCCCAGACGAGAGGAGGTCTTGAGCCCACAATCCATGGTCCTTCTCTCTCCTTCCTGGCTCCACCTCATACATCAAGGGGCTTCATCATGCACCTGTGTGGACACCACACTCTGCCCATCAAAACTGCATCCACATCCCCTGAAAACTGTCGCACCTCAGGCACAGCTCAGAGAGCGGAGAAGTTCACACCAGAAACAGGGTGCACCCTCAGGGAGATGGACTCGGCACAAAGACTGCAGACACTGGAAGTAGGTTAGGGGATGTTTAAACAGGAATCTTCGGAGAAAGCAATGGCACCCCACTCCAGTACTCTTGCCTGGAAAATCCCATGGATGGAGGAGCCTGGTGGGCTGCAGTCCATGGGGTCACGAAGAGTCGGACATGACTGAGACACTTCACTTTCACTTTTTACTTTCACGCATTGGAGAAGGAAATGGCAACCCACTCCAGTGTTCTTGCCTGGAGAATCCCAGGGACGGGGGAGCCTAGTGGGCTGCCGTCTATGGGGTCGCACAGAGTCGGACATGACTGAAGCGACTTAGCAGCAGCAGCAAACAGGAATCTTAAAGTTTCATGTTCAAGAACAAGGGAACGCAGGTTCTGGGCAGGCATACCCCCTCGACCCCCTGCCTCCTCACCCAGCAGACGGCAGGGTCAGAGGAGGACCAGAGTCAGCCTTCTGCAGTCCCCCCTGCCAGGACCAAAGGCATTGCTGTGGATCAGAGCACAGCTGGACGCCAAAGCCCATGACCTCAATTATCACTTCCTTCCCCCAGGTTCAGACTTCGCAGCATGAGTCTGCAGTCTGGTCCTGGCTGCCCTTGGCAGCTTCTTGCTGGATCCTCCCTCCTCCAGGCACAGAACCTCCTCTTCTGTCTCAGACCAAAGCTCTGGTTTGCCAGTTCTGAACCCCAGCATGCTCTCTCACCTCTCTGTGGCTTTGTAGCTCTGTCTCATATATTTAAAATGTCCTCTTTCTTCTTCACCTGGATAACTTCTAATGGTTGGATAGCATCCCCGACTCAATGGACATGAACTTGGGCAAACTCTGGGACATAGTAAGGGACAGGGAGGCCTGGCATGCTGCAGTCCACGAGTTGCAAATAGTCAAACACAACTTTGTAATTGAACAGCAGCCACAACTTCTAATTACTTAAAACTTAGATTGAATGTTCAGAGCAGGGCTTTTGCACCCCTCTAAAGGTCATCATCACATAAAACTCACATCACAGTGGTGCGTGGATAGACCTGAACCTCTCTATAACCTCAGAACCCAGCACAGAGTCTGGAACATTCAATGTCAAATAAATGTCTCTGACAACCATCATGACAAAGCTATTCACAAATCTTTGTTAGGTGTTTCCCAAACACAAATAATCTTCAAGGGATAAAAATCTATCTTGTATGGGAAATTCAAAATGTATATATCCTAAGTAGAAAAAGAGGTTCCTCATTAGCAGATTGATTGGAAATAACCCTAATGACCATCTAGAGGGCAACTGGTTAATCAAATTAAGGACATAGGGTATAGGGTGGCTCAACGATGAAGAATCTGCCTGCAATTCAGGAGATGCAGGTTCAATCCCTGGGACGGGAAGATCCCTGAAGGATGAAATGGCAACCCACTCCAGTATTCTTGCCTGGGAAATCCCATGGACAGAGGAGCCTGGTAAGCTACAGTCTATAGGGTCACAAACAGTCAGACATCACTTAATGACTAAACCACCACCATCACCATGCAGATATTAAAAACAAAAAAATGAAGTACATTTATTCTGACATGAAAAATGTAAATGAAGATAACATATTACAGATCAGAAGATAATGATGGCATTTACATCTATAGACAAAATACATACTATATATATATATATATTTAATATATTTATAATGAACATGAAAGTTGCTCAGTCATGTCCAACTCTTTGCCACCCCATGGACTGTATAGACCTTGAAATTCTCCAGCCCAGAATACTGGAGTGGGTAACCTTTCCCTTCTCCAGGGGATCTTCCCAACCCAAGGATCGAACCCAGGTCTCCCGCATTGCAGGCAGATTCTTCACCAGCTGAACCACCAGGGAAGCCCAATATGTACTCATAAAAAAAGGCTTGACATTCTATGTACCATAATATTAAGCATTGTTTACCCTCAGCATGCATGATTGGGAGATTCGTTAATGTCTTATTTTAATGAATTGTATATTATTTTATTTTGTGTTAAGAATATGTATTTTGGGCTTTTAAAATAAAGATATATCTTTATAAGAAAGTGACCCAGGGACTTCGCTGGCTGTCTGGCAGTTAAGACTGCATGCTCCCAATGCAGCAGGGATAGGTTGGATCCCTGGGTGAGGAATTAAGATCCCACATGCTGCATAGTACAGCCAAAAAAAAAAAAAAAATTAAACCAGTGAAATGCAAAAAGTAACAAAAAATAAAAATTAAAAAAAAAATAAAAGTGGCCCAAAGTTGGAAACCTGGTGTTGCCAGCTTTGTTGGAAGATTCCAGAAGCCTCCCATGGTGTATGGAAAAGGCAAGCCATTGCCTCCCACATCTCTCCTCACCGTCCTGAGAAGTCATGAGCCTACATCTGCCCCTTCTCCTATCCCCTGTCAGAGGATGTGGTCCCCAAAAGTAGAGCTCCAGTCTCAGAAGCAATGCCAGCCTCAGGTGAGGAAGGAACTCCAGTCAGTGGTGGGCTTCAGGACCTTGAAGGAAGGGACCTCAGAAGGATGGAAACAATGACTTATCAAGTGTCTGATTTGTCCCTAGTTCTTTTAAATACACCATCATGTCAGATCTCTCCAACAACCCCAGAGTCTGGATATTAACATGTCCATTTTACAGATGAGGAATTTGAGGTTCAGAAAGGTTAAGCAATTTGCTGAAGGGCATTTAGCTAGGATGAAATAAAGTAGATACTGAAACCATTTCACTCAACAAATACTTGTTGAGGTTATTAAGTATGTCAGGCACAGAGTATACAAGAATAACTAAAAGACAAGGTCCCTGATCGCAGAGCATTCGCATTCTGGTTACCACCAGGGTTCAAATGTATTCCCGCAGCAACACCTAGTCAGAGTTGATATGGCATAAAGATGAAGATGGGCTTCCCTGGTGGCTCAGATGGTAAAGAATGTGCCTGCAATGCAGGAGACCTGGGTTCGATCCCTGGGTCAGAAAGATCCCCTGGAAAAGGGAATGGCTACCCACTCCACTATTCTTGCCTGGAGAATTTCATGGACAGGGGAGCCTGGTGGGCTATGGTTTTTCCAGTAGGCATATATGGATGTGAAAGTTGGACCATAAAGAAGGCTGAATACTGAAGAACTGATGCTTTTGAATTACGGTGCTGGAGAAGACTCTTGAGAATCCCTTGGACTGCAAGGAGATCAAACCAATCAATCTTAAAGGAAATCAACCCTGAATATTCATTGGAAGGACTGGTGCTAAAGCTGAAGTTCCAATACTTTGGTGACTTGATGCAAGAACTGACTCATTGGAAAAGACCCTGATGCTGGGAAACATTGAAGGCAAAAGGAGAAGAGAATGTCAGAGGATGAGATGATTAGATAGCATCACCGACTCAATGGACATGCATTTGAGCAAACACCGGGAGATAGTGGAGGATGGGGAAGCCTGGGATGCTGCAGTCCTTGGGGTTGCAAAGAGCTGGACGTGACTTAGTGCCTGAACAACAGTGAAGATACGCACCAAGTCCTCAGAGATGCACTTCTCCCAAGCTGAGAGAGGGGTTCCCATTTCTCGCTTCTGAAATAGTCCCAGGAAGAACTATATAGTGTCTTATATACCTCAGGCTCCTCACCTGCTGAATGGGAATGAGTCGGAGAAAGAACAATGCATGCTTAAAAAGGATTTAGGAGTTTTTGATTGAGGGCAAGGTCAACGGCATTTCCATGGCATTTCCCAGGCAAGAATACTGGAGTGGGTTGCCATTTCCTTCTCCAGGCAATCTTCCTGACCCAGGTATCAAACCCATGTCTGCTGCATTAGCAGACGGATTCTTTACCACGGAGCCACCAGAGACGCCCTAATGTCCTCCTATGTAGAGTTTTAAAAATATAGTTGGTGGGGAGGGGTCAGTGTGCTGTTATGAGAATTAAAGGAGATAAGGCATATGAAGAGTTTAGCACACACTATGCTGGCATGTTACTGTGTCAATAACCATCAATTCTCATCGCTACATTCTCCAACTGTAATCTCATCCATCTAGAGCAGAATGAGGCCATGCATTATTCCCTACTCCTCTGAAAGCAAGTGAGGACCGTATTTATGTCCTTACAAGCACAATGACATCATCATTATTGGCTGATATTGACCTTGCCCTCAATCAAAAACTCTTAAATCCTTTTTAAGCATGGATTGTTCTTTCTCCAGCCCATTCCCATTCAGCAGGTGAGTTGCAGGGTGTTTTGAACCTAAACATATGCCCTTATGTTTATACTAGTCATGTCTATTCTCAGTGGTTTTAGCATCTCATTCCATTTTGAGACACCGGCTGGTCCACCAGGTAGCATAAACCCTAGGTGTACACTTTGAGAATTATACAAGGGAATTCGGACCCTTTCCTCCTGCAGAAAACTCACCAATCCTGATTCCTCTGTTCCAGGGAGCAATTAACTTATAGCTTGTGAAGCACTGACCATGATTTTATAAAAGATGGAGAAGTCATTTCTCCCATTTTACAGATGAAAAAAAGTGTTTCGTGTAGCATGGTTACAGCATTTGCAAAAAGAAACTCTGCTAATTACCAGCAGAAAAGCCAGATGAATACTTAATGACTCCTGAGGCCAAGTCCAGAAGGGGCAGTAGTGAGTAAGTGAATGACTTACAAACAGTCAGAAATTTCTGACTGTATTCCAACAATTGGAGTGGTTGTTGGGTTGTCCAAGGCCATGAATTTATTCTGGCCAGAATACATACAACACAGCTGCATATTTTTTTTAATATTTATTTATTTGGCTGAATCTGGTCTTAGTTGGGGGCGTGCAGGATCTTTCACTGTGGCACATGGGCCCTAGAGCACATAGGCTCGGTAGTTGTAGCATGCAGGCTTAGATGCCTCATGGCATGTGGGATCTAAGTTCCCCCACCAGGGATCGAACCTCAGTCCCCCGAATTAGAAGGCAGATTCTTAACCACTTAGACCAGCAGGGAAGTCCCCCACAGCTTAATCAGGTTGGTCCCCTACAGGTTATTCAAGGACCTTTCTTTGCCTCCCCAAGGGCCCAGCTACCCATTATGCCTTTGCCCCCTCACCACAGACAACCAGTCCCTGGCTCTCCAGTCAAGATTGCCTAACACCTTTGACTCCCAAAGAAGAGGAAGGAAGAAAACATTTGATGTTCAAAATATCTGAGATCAACCATTGGAAAGATGACAGTGCGCCATAGTTGTTAGGAGAGTGGGGTTTAGAATTGATGCTGGATTTGACTCCTGACTCTTGTACCTGTTCAGCGATGTGATCTCTGGGCTGATTCTTAACTTTGCTGAGCCTTCACAGCTACATCTGTAAATAAGAAATAATAATACTATGTCAGAGTGTTGTTGAGAAGATAAAATGATATGAAACATATTAAGCCTCGTCTGAGGCTGACTTCCCCAGAAACAGAACCTGGGATGGGCTTCCAAGATGGGGACCTCTCTCCAGAGAAGGGAAGTGAGAGAAGCAGAGTAAGATGAGGGAAGAAAGAAAAGCAAGGATGGGACCTTATTCCAAGGCTGCCTCCAGCCTGATCCCACAGGGAGCTCCGGAGCACTGAAGTGAATTGAACTAAAGAAGTGTTTAGTTGCTCAGACGTGTCCCACTCTTTGTGACCCCATGGACTGTAGCCTTCCAGGCTCCTCTGTCCAGGGGATTCTCCAGGCAAGAAGACTAGAGTGGGGTTGCCATTCCCTTCTCCAGGGCATATTCCTGACCCAGGAATTGAACCCGGGTATCCTGCATCGTAGGTAGATTCTTTATCATCTGAGTCACAAAGCATGTCCCACATCAAGGCAAGGTGGTCAGCCTGCATCAGCTGCAGTCATCAGCTGGGTCAGCTGGGTCATCAGCTTCAGGCAGAGGCAGGTGAGGGGGCTGCTGTCCAGCCAAGGGACTGGCAATAAGCTGTCAGCACCTGGATGGCAGGTGTGCAGCCAGTGTCGGGTTTCTGCAAGGCACCAACAGCATCTACTACAAAACAGAGCCTGGCAGAATCAGTGTTCATTTGATGGTAGTAATGGCTATTATTTTAAATCATCCTCACAAGTTTCAGGCTAAGCCAGCTTTGTATCCTATAGCAGAAACCGTTACACACCCTAGGCATCTGGTTTTGGCCCCAAGACCTGAAGCAGTCAAGACCCCATCTGCGGCGATAACCTAATGACAGGAAGAAAATTTCCCTTCTCTGATCTGGAAACCAAATGCCCTGAATTGTCCATCAGAAACTTCAGAAAACCTTAACAGTATATTTTGACACATATAGTTCAGGCTACAGACAACTGCCTCCCAGTGGAAATGAAAACTGTGTAAAGAAAAAGGCAAGGTTTAGGGAGGCCAAATGACAGGACAGATCAATTTGAAGAGCTTAATGTGCAGAGCTTGGTATGCAGAGTGATTATGCTGAAATGACAGTTTTTCAAAGCAGATTTGCTTTGCCCTTTCTGGGGCCACAGGAAATGCGGGGCAGTTTCCCAAATCACTAGGAAAATAGCCTTGTGTTATCTGCACCTGTCACATCTGAGGCCCAGACTTTAGAAGAGCAAAGAGCTACAAATGCAGAGCTAGCCGCAGGCAGGCAAGAAGAGAGGCCCCAGCTTTGTACCCTCCCTTCTATCCTGTGTCTGTTCATGGAACACCATGTCTATGCTGATGATTCCTGTATTTAAGCCCTGGTTGGGACCCCCTCCCATGAATCCCAACTGCAATATCCAGGAGGCTACTTTACAACTTCACTGGGTTGTCAGACAAGCATCTCCAAGTCAACACAACCCAGGGGAACTCCCAATGCCCCCTTCACATGCTCCTCCCACAATTTCCCCATCTGTATATAGCACAACGCCATTTTCTCAATTGCTTCGATGAAAAACACCATCTCCCTCATTCTCTTGCATAGCACATATCCAATCTGTCAGCAAATTCTGCTGGCTCTACCATCAAAATATTCCCAGAACCTGACTACATCTCACTGTCACCCATGTCCAAGCCATGCTCCCTCCATAGCGGGATTTCTGCATCCCTTGTAACTGTCCCTACTGCCTTGGGTCTGTTCCCAACACAACGACCTGGAAGTCAGATCATGTCACTTCCACCCTGCAAGTCAGATCATGTCATTCTTCTGCCCAAAGTTCTTCCCATCTAACTCAGAGTAAAAGCTGCATTCTCAGCAGCATCCCCCAGGACCCTGTGCGATCCCACCCCCTCACTAGTTCTCTGATTTTATCTATTACTCACCCCCTCCCTCCCTCTACTCCAAACAAAAGTGATTCCGTGCTCCTCTTTGACCACGGCAGGCATGCCCTGGCTTCAGAGCTTTTGAACCTCCCCACCATTCCCTCTGCCAGGAACATTCTTTCTCAAAGACCAGTGTGGCTAGACTCCTTGGATCTTTCCCCAAATGCCACCTTCTCCATGAAGCATTCCCTGCCCACTCTATTTAAATTGCACCACCACCAGGACATCACTTCCAATTCAGCTTTCTGCTTTACTCATTGTTTACAACTTACCAACTCCTGGTTTAAAACTCTGTTTTCTGCCTTCCCTACTGGACTGAAAGTTCCATGAAGTCCCAGAGTTTTGTCTATTTTTACTCACTCCTATGTCCTCAACCAGAGAAGGCAATGGCACCCCACTCCAGTACTCTTGCCTGGAAAATCCCATGGACGGAGGAGCCTGGTGGGCTGCAGTCCATGGGGTCGCTAAGAGTCGGACACGACTGAGCGACTTCACTTTCACTTTTCACTTTCATGCATTAGAGAAGGAAATGGCAACCCACTCCAGTGTTCTTGCCTGGAGAGTCCCAGGGACTGTGGAGCCTGGTGGGAGGCCGTCTATGGGGTCACACAGAGTTGGACACGACTGAATCAACTTAGCAGCAGCAGCAGCATGTCCTCAACACCCAAAACAGTATCTGGTAGATAGCTGGCATGTAAGAAATGTTTCCCAAATAAATGGATGAATAAATTCACTTAACCTTTTTTTTTTTTTTGGTGAATTGATTTCCATTTTGATGTAAGTAAATGCATTTTTAAGGAAACGTATATCTAGACTGTAAATGAACTGGAATCAATAGTCATTCAGAGAAGTTATCCAGAAAAGAATACAGTGAAAAGAAAACATGGTTATTAAATCTAGCTAGATATTGTTACCAGCCCAAGTTTCTAAGCCTGCAGCATTCTCTCTTTTCCAAAAAGGGAGATCAGCAAGTGTTTAAAGCACACTAGCACCAAACTGAGACTGTTTTATTTTTTTTAACTAATCAAAAGAGTCAATAAAGAATTGAAAGATAAATAGCTTTCTAACTCTTTGATTCAATGTTAACTGTTCTTGGGTCTGTGTTTCATCTCCCTACCACCCATAAATATTGAGCATCCCACACTTCTGGAAGCAATGAAATAGATATTAATGACCTTCCATTTTCTGAGCATCAATTCCTCCCACAATTTCCCCCCATTTATCTAGGGCAACTCAATTTTCTCAATTGCTCAGGTCAAAAACAATATCATCATCTCGCTCATTCTCTTACACAGTACATATCCAATCTGTCAGCAAATGCTGTTTGCGTTGCCTTCAGATATGCCTAGAATCTGATCACATATTACTGTGTGAGTATCCCCCTTCTAGGTTGATGGGTGGGGAGATACTGAGAGTGGTTGCAAATGAATACTGCCCGGAAGAAATTCACAGCGTGGATGGGAGTCATAATACGCACACAATTGACATGCACAGAGTAGAGGGGAGAATGTTGCAAACTCTACAAGAGATGCATAGATCATGTGCTGGTGGGACCTGTGGTTTGTTAGATTAATGTTCAGCAAACATTTGTTTATGGACACACACCCACACATCCTCCTGAGAAGGTCACGCTTCTTTGCACACTGATATCAAGGGCTTGGACGTGGGGCTTATTTTTGTCCAATACAATGTGAGTGGAAGTGACAGTTTGTGAATTCAGAGTCAAGGCCTTCAGAAACATTGCACATTTCTGCTGGCCCTCTGGGAGCGTCCAACTTCTTCCTCGAGAAATGCATGTCTCAGCCAGCTATTGCCCTTCCAGCCCAAAAACAGGGCTGCCCCCTCAACAACCTGTAGGTACATGCTGCTGCTGCTACTGCTGCTAAGTCACTTCAGTCGTGTCCAAGTCTGTGCGACCCCATAGACGGCAGCCCACCAGGCTCCCCCATCCCTGGGATTCTCCAGGCAAGAACACTGGAGTGGGTTGCCATTTCCTTCTCCAATGCATGAAAGTGAAAAGTGAAAGCGAAGTCGCTCAGTTGTGTCCAACTCTTAGTGACCCCATGGACTACAGCCCACCAGGCTCCTCCGTCCATGGGATTTTCCAGACAAGAGTAAGAAACAAATACTTCTATATGCTGTTGATTCTGAGGGCTGTTGGTTAATATCATGGTGGTGGTGACAGTTGATTGAGACAGAAACTGACAAGAAGAGGTGACTTGAACAGAAATCAATCGAGGATATTTCCTGATCAGGGTAGCCCTGCAGGTAGATTTCACACCACACCCACCACACCCATAACGATATTACTGGGTTGCAAACTGATGGGGTCTGAGAAGAAAATATAAGGCTGATAAGGCTATGCCAGGGATGCAAAAACTCCTCTGAAAACTTTCTATGACCTCACAGTCCAAAGAGGGTAAGAAGCTACAATAAGGATATGAAAGAAGGAAAAAAAAGAGAAAGCTGATAAGGTTTGTGCTTTATCCCCCTTAAGTGTTTCATAGGTATTTGCTCTCCGGTGACTTGTTTATTTTGTATGTTTTTAGGAAAACCCACTCTTCTTCCTCTGCCTGTCCTTTAAGCACTAGAGGTTCCTCTTCTGTTCTCACGTCTCCTGTCCTTCCTAGGAAATCCGTGGCTGCCCTGATCAGCCAGCACTGTGATGTACACTCTCACATGTGTGCCCTCGGCAGCTGCTAAAAGTCTGTCCCAATTTGGGTACCCCAAAGGCAGAACCTGTGACAGGAACTCAGCACAGGGAGTTTGAGAGGCTTCTTTAAGGAAGCAGGAGTAAGGGAGTGGGGGACGAGTGAGGAGGAAGGCCAGGTGACATGTACGCCGGAGAGCAGGTACCTGGGGCTCGGTCCCGCTGCAGATCCCTGGAGGAAACCTGTAGAATGTTCCCTGGACCTGTGCCCTCCCAGAGAACGAGAAGACGGAGGCATTTGCCTACCACCTCTCATCCTCCTTTGTTGTTTGTTTTTGGCTGCTCTGCATGGCTTGCAGGATCCTACTTCCTAACCAGAGATTGAACCCAGGGCCATATCAGTGAAAGTGCCAATTCCTAACCAGTGATCCACCAAGCAATTCCCTCATCCCCCTTTGATTGAGGGTCTCCCCAGGGATATGAACACCCCTCCACCACTTCCTGACGGCGGCTGTCTTGAGCTGAAATGCCTCCCACTGAGGTAGGCATAAAAGAGACAGCAGCACATGCCTGGTGTGAGACACTGATCACAGCACAAGCCTTGTCCACACCCCCAGCACTGACACCAGATGTGCCCAGGGGGTGTGGCTCGGGGCCTCACACATCTGCTACAGCTGGGAGGGGGCATTTTAACAGAGGGTTACCTCCTCCTGAGTGATACATACGCATCTCGGATTCAATACATTCCTAGCTCGGGCATCATCCCCTCCCAACAACCCTGCTCCTTGCCCCAAATTCCAAAGCTCAGGGAATAATCCCCCATCTACTTCACTTTCGAAACTTCAAAGGTAGCATCCACATCTCCCTTTCCTTCACCTATTAAATCAAAATATGGATTGTGAGTCGGAGCAGGGATATTCCCCGGCTATCCTCAGTGCCCCTCTGACCGTCACCCTCCCCCATCACCGTGCTCCACTTTCTCACAATGCCTTCATCCTCCCAAATGCATTTGCTTACTGACTGTCCACCTGTGTGTTGTCTGCCTTCCATGCTTGGGATGTAAGGGGTCACCCCTGTATCTCCAGCACCCAGAACGGTACCTGGTATGTGATTGGCACTTGGTAAGTGTCTGTAGAATGAATAGGTAGGCTCATGGGGAAGGAAACCCACAAGACTCAGCTGGTGTCCCCAAGGCAAAGGTCGGATCACCATCGTTGCATCTGAACCCACACCCTGGACAGGGAGGGAGGCTTACAGGAAAGAGAAATAAACAATTCTTGGCAGACCAACCAAATTGAAAAGAAAAGTCAGCTGTGATCATCGAGGTTCAGTACCTCCGTTGTCATTTTTTTTTTCAACTATACAATTATGCATTTCAGTGACCAGCAGGGGAGTCGCCAGCCACCAGCACTCCGACCCACAGCCACACACTCCTCTTCAGAGCTGTAATCTCCCTGCCTCTCCCACCAGCTCTTCTTAGAACACTCACCATCAATACCAGACCCCAGGGGAACATTTCTTTTGCTGGTGCGGCCCGAATTTGCTCCCTGAGAGAAGAACATAAAGATTAACTAGGTGAGGAATTTTTCCCTTGGCTCTGATGCTCGGCATATTTGTCTGATCCAGCACAAATCCTGCTGGAGACAGGCTAAATTAAAATACTAATGGACTGCTGTATTTAAAATATATTTACCAATGATTAACAGCACGGTAGGTGATGTATGTTTCAATAATTTCTTATTACAACATGCGGAAACCTCAATAAATATTCCCAGGGTAATTAGTGGGTGTTTATTTAACATTCAGCTCTGTTTTCCTGCACACCCAGGAGGGTATCATTGTGCCAGCCAGTCCCCCTTCACCTCATACAGAGAGGGACCCAGCCCTTGGGAAATAGCCCTCCTGCAGAGATGTTTGGTTTGGGCCACATTATGGAGGAGTTAAGTTTCAGGTGATTTGTCCCTAGCATTCAAGAATAGTGCACATAAGAGTTTTCACTTGCAGCTTCTTTAACATCCCTGAAAATCTGGCAACACCCAGCTTTTCCCCAGGGCCACCCTCAGGGGAGCCTGAGTCACAGCCATCCACCACACCACAGCGTTCTTTGGAAGATCAACCCGGACCCCTCGATATTTACATTTGCAACTCTGACGTGCTCTGACTAATCGTCCACTGAGCCACCCTGAGCCTGCTGCCCAAACCTGCACAAACGCCACAGGCAGAGATGTTAACAAAGAACAGGTGGAGAATGGACCACCGCTCAGACCTCTAGGATGGGGCCAGCTGGACCAAGCCACTCACATCCAGCCATACCCTGGAGCTTCTCCTCCCTGGACCCCAAACCAAGCACTGCAGAGACTGCTGGGTGGTGTGCAGTCAAGACTCAAAGCCAAGAGTGTCTGGCT
The DNA here is from genome assembly GCF_032452875.1 of Bos javanicus. Taxonomy (NCBI): domain Eukaryota; kingdom Metazoa; phylum Chordata; class Mammalia; order Artiodactyla; family Bovidae; genus Bos; species Bos javanicus. The sequence continues at coordinate 24,552,645 of NC_083892.1, forward strand.
CAAAACCCAATGTCCTTAACCACCACTGATCTCTTGTCTGGGCAGCTGTGGCGAGCGTGGCTAGGTGCCTGCCATACACACACACACACACACACATGCATTTACATACACATGCACACAACACACATACGTAAATACACACAGAGAGACCTATACATACATATATGCACGTGCGTATACACACATGTACATGCACACACATACATATACATAAACACATGTGCACACATATATACACACATACATATGCACATATACATATACTTGCACACATATGCCCATATATATTCACACATACATATATACATACATGTACACAAACCACATACACATGCACACAAACACATAAGCATATATACATGCATACCATGAACACATACACACATATACACATGTATACACATATGCACACACATGTAGACATATACAAACACATATACATGTGTGTGTGTGCGTGTGTGTACATGTACACACATGCAAATGCATATAACACACACACACATATACACACACTATCCCAAATACAGGTTTTGTCCAGGATAGCAAGGTGCTCAGCTAAAACATTGACGTCACCACCTCATTTACTCATAAAGGTACCCACATGGACCAATTCTAACCAGTGGTTCTAGGGGCAATCCCTGGAGATAGCCTTCTTCCCTCATAGCCAGGCAAAGTCTTCCTGGGACAAAATCCTGGGCCCGAGGGGTGTGGACACGCTGCCGTGTGCCACTTCCCAGCCTGATCCAGAAACTCCCATGCGATCCTCTCACTCGTTTTGTCCACCTGAGCTGAGAACCTGGAGGAGTCCAGAGCTGCAGGCTGGATGGAACAGGGGTCCCACAGACTGCACGGAGCAAAACCCCTCTGCAGCCCGGACTGCAATGTGATGTGATTAAGAAATCTTTGTGCTGATTTAAAGTCACTGACATTTGGGGATTGCTTATGACCACAAGCAGCCTATCCTGTTGAAAATACCCATTTATCCCTCTTACCAAAAGTGAGGAGGGGAGACAGTGTTTTGAAGACCTTCTCCTTGGCCCTAACACTGGTCCCCATGGATGCAGGCTCCCAGGGAGGGGAAGCCATTCGCCATCTGCTCCTGGAACCAGGCTCACCCAAGGGTTCATCCAAGGGCTCACCAAACAGAGAGATGAAGCTGCCTTTCTGAGCCAGAAGCACTCCCCTGGGGTCAGTCACAGTCCTGGCTCACTCGCATCAAGACCCTGGGAGTGAAGCAGAAACACTGACCCTGCTTCTCTCAGCCTCGAACTGCAGAGACCTGAGCTCACTTCTAACCCAAAGCCTGCCGACTCCTCCCTCCATCAGGCCCTGCTCTATGAGCCACTTCCTCTTCCAGCCAAGGAGGGAATCTCCATCACATCTCACAAGGAAGAGTCAAGGTCAGCTGTGCTACTGTTGACTCCATGAGCAGGCGGAGTCCAGCGGACAATCTGGGGACTGAGTGGGGCTCCCTGTGCTCACAGCTGGCTCTTCTCAACCTTATCACTCCCAGGGAAATAAATGTGCTCAGATGCACTTTCCACAAGCATCAGTATTGACCAAGGGTGGATGCTTCTAACTTGAGTGCGTCACTTCGTCTCTTCTGGAAATTCCTTGGGCAAGCTCTCTTCCAGGAAGACAGTCAGTGGACCTCCCATCCTGAGGGGCTCAGAAAGGTGGCCAAAGAGAAGTTTTCCAAAGAGCTGGAAATGCCTGGCCATCCTCTCCAGTACCCCCGTCATCATCCCAACACCAATGGACCACACCTCCCCTCTTCCAGGCAGGTCAGCCCTCTGGGCAACGCAGCAGGGAAAGCAGAAGGACAGGGAAGCTAGAAGGACTCTGGTTGTTAATAGTGGCCCAGAGAGCAAGAAAGACTGAGTATTAAGTCCAGGCTGTCATTCCAGGGATGAGGGGAGTGCTGTCCAGGGAATGTCCCAGAATGAAAAATCCCGTGCTTTGGAAAATGGTATTGTACCTTCAATCCATCAACCTGTCCCATTCCCTGGAGTTTTGAGAGAGTCAGTTTCTAGGTAGGTTGATAAGAAGTCTGGGGTCCCTGGGGTCTGGGGCTCTCGAAGAGGAAGAGAAAAGGACAAACTTTTTTTTTTTGTCCTCAACATTCCTTATTCTTAGTCACATTAAAAGTTTTTTATTTTCTTTAAGCTGGGAACTGAGGATTACACAACAAAACAACTCAGTTTAAACTCTGTACTAAGGATTATATAACAGCAATGTATCCTGCTTGAGGACAGTTTCTCCTTCCTGAAAACCTTCTGGCTAATCCTGTTATCCACACGATGGACATGAGTTTGAGTAGGCTCTGGGATTTGGTGATGGGCAGGGAAGCCTGGTATGCTGCAGTCCACAGGGTTGCATAGAGTCAGACACAGAGCGCTGAACTGACTGAGTCCTGTTATCTTAAAGTGTGTATTATGGGAGTGGGTCTGGTAATATCTTTCTATTGTTAAGTTCTAATCGTGTTATCTTAAAATGTAAATTGTGGGAGTGGGTCTGGTAAGATCTTCACAACCTTGAGACATTCTTTTGATTTATTGTAATAGCCAATTAAAAAGTATATAGCTCTCTTGCTAAGACTAGCAAGGGGGGCACTCTCCGCCCGCTTCTGATGTCCGTCAGAAACTTTCTGTGCCCCGTTTCACCGTAATAAAACTTCTGCCACACAAGAGCCCTGAGTGGGCAAGCCTGGTCTCTGGTCCCGAAGTTCAACCTTCTTCAGAGATCACGAATCTGACAATGTTGGCCCTAAGCCATGTTTCATCCAAGAAGCTCCGCCCATCTCAAACTCCACTTCACTCTCGACCTCCCTGGGCTCTTGCAAAGTGACTCCAGAATAACTTTCCTTGGTCCCTACCCAGATTCCATCCTCAGGGGAAAATGGCCAGCTGTGGCATCACCTTACGCCTCACACCTGACTTCCGGTTCTCTTCCCCAGGGCTTCATTGCCCCCTTTACCTGCCTTTACCCACTCTGGAGAACAACCCACCCCATCTGTCCCAGCCCTGGCACTTCGCAGTACAGCACAGAACAGCGCCCTGGAGCCAGCAGAGGGAAAGCCCCCTCCACAATGGGTGAAGACTCACCCCTCTGCCCGGGTGATCCCTAGGACCTCAGAGTCCAGAGTCCCCTTAGAAATCAGGCCTCAAAAGAAACAGACTTTCCTTTTAGTGTACAGGTGTCCCTCCATATCCACAGGCCCTGCATCTGCCCGTTCAACCAACCACAGATCAAAAACATCAAGGAAAAAAATTCCAGAAAGTTCCACAAAGTAAAACTTGGATTTTTCACATGCCAGCAACTATTTACATAGCGTTTACATTATATTAGATAAGTAATCTAGAGGTTATTTAAAGTATATGGGAGGATGAGTCTAGCTTATGTGTAAGTCACTCAGTCGTGTCTGAGTCTTTGTGACTCTATGGACTGTAGCCCATCAGGCTCTGCTGGTTGTGGTTTAGTCACTAAGTTGTGTCTGACTCTTGCAACCCCATGGATAGTAGCCTGCCAGGCTTCTCTATCCATGGAATTTTCCATGCAAGAATACTGGAGTGGGTAGCCATCTCCTTCTCCAGGGGATCCTCTTGACCTAGGGATCAAACCCAGGTCTCCCACATTGCAGGCAGGTTCGTTACCATCGGAGTCACCAGGGAAGTCCCATATAGTGTTACCCCTTTCATATTAGGGACTTGAGCATCTGCCGATTTGGGTATCCAGAGTGGGTCCTGGAACCAATCCCCACATCATACAGAGAGATGACTCTATCTAATTAACAAGACTGTAGAGATTTCTCACCTGGATCTTATTTAAAGACCGCCTTTGCAGAGAGCCAGCACTGGTGAGGTAACTCAAACAGCAAAACACCAAAGGGGACTCACCTTCCCACTGATCCCCTCGGCTTCTGTGAGGGGTGAGGATCCCACTGATCCCCTCGGCTTCCGTGAGGGGTGAGGAGAAACTTCAAAGAGACAGAACTTTGTGCCAGCAGCAAGCAAGGAGTGGGATCAAGCAGAAACTTGGAGCCCCAATTGGAGAAAGAAGGATTCCACACAAATGGCACTTTCCTGGCCGGCTGGCCACCTGGAAGTAGGTTGCAACTGGACTGTTAGACACTCTAACCTCCGGAATGAGGAGTTTGGATCCTTTTTCTGAGGTTGCTCAGGAGTCTCTTGTGGTGTCAGACCACCCTCTTTCCCTGATCTGAAAGATCCTTTCTGATCTTCCCTCCCTGAAGACTGTGACCCTCCCCTCACCCTCCCCTACAAAGCCCTACCAGAACCATCTGCAGCCCTGATTTGCAACCGAATCAGAAGGGGCTAAGAGGGCTCAGAAACCTAAGGACCCATGGCAAAGCCTAAAGAATAAAATTAAATTAAAAAAAAAAAAAGAAAGAAAGAGGCTTTGGATGCAAGTCAGTTCACTGCATCAGATGCCCCAGATCACCGACTTCCCAGCCAAGAGACACCTCAGTTTCCTTTCAAGTAAAGACAATGATGTCTATAGCCCAGAAGGCTATCACCAGGTCAACAGGAAAGAAAATAAGTATCTGTAATCAGCAAGCGTATGGAATATGCCTTGGCCTAGGGAGCCCTCGATCAGCGTTAGCTCCCCTCTCTAGCCCTCTGAGCATGTGTTCTCCCCAGATCCCTGCATCCTGGCTAGAGCTCTCTCTTCCTGTCTCACCTCCTCCATCTCTCTGCCTCTCTGTCCCGCTCGCTGACCTGAACCACATTCTGCTTTGTCTCTCTGGATCCTTCTTTTATTTCTACCTCACCCCCTTGTCCTCTCTGTTTGCCTCTCCCAACTCCACAGTCTCCATTCTCTCTAGTTTTGCCCTGGTCCCTAGAAAGTGATCTCTGTCAATCTGTCTTCCGTCTTTTCTCTCTCTGTCTGTTTGTCTCTCCCTGTCCCCTCTCCCCCCATCCATCTTTCTCTGTCTCTCTGTTTCGCTTTCTGTCTCTCTCTTTCTCTGTCTCTGTAGATCTCAGCGTTCCCAAATCTGTCTCCCTCTGTCCCTCTCTCCATGTCTCTTTGAATATCACTCTCTAGATCCCTGGTCCTCCCCACCCATCCTTCAGCCCTTCCTCATCACTCAAAATCCCATCTCTGGGGGAATGTGGGGGAGGAGGCCAGCAGAATGAGAAACCCAAGCAGAAGGCAGGGTTTTATTTCTCTGCAGAAGGGCTGTAAATTCTCCCTGTCACTCTCTGCAGGAAGAGACCTGTCTTATCAGCTCTCAGAGGCTGGGAAATACAGACGCAGGCAGGTAGGATGCCCCGGCCCAAGGGTCAGGTTGGAATTAAGTGGGTGCAGATTCAGGGACCTCTCCTAGGTCTGCTTGCCTCAAAACCACGTGTCTTTCCTCTTTAGCAGCTTCTGCTCAGCTTAGCCCAGCCACCAATCAACCATGTCCATGGAACTTGCGGACACTAAGTAAGGTACATGCAAGTCAAAGTGGACCCTTGAAGAGCCCCCCCACAAAGGACTCCAGTTGCTAATTTCACTTCCAACCATCCTCTGGCTTTCTCTCCACATTTCTGGGACTCACAACCGTCTGCAGCCTTTATTCACATTGCTGTCTGCTGCTGCTGCTGCTAAGTCACCTCAGTCATGTCCGACTCTGTGCGACCCCATAGACGGCAGCCCACCAGGCTCCCCCGTCCCTGGGATTCTCCAGGCAAGAACACTGGAGTGGGTTGCCATTTCCTTCTCCAATGCATGAAAGTAAAAAGTGAAAGTGAGGTCGCTCAGTCATGTCCGACTCTTAGCGACCCCATGGACTGCAGCCTACCAGGCTCCTCCGTCCATGGAGCTGTTTACACACCTAAAACCCAATCCCATTGTTCTTCCTCTGACCCTTGATAGCACTGATGGATTTGGCCAACAGACAAGCTTGGGGCAGCTTACAGCTTTTTTGTGATCATTTTATTTAATTGCCAACTTTTAAAAATGGGAAAATTTCATATGAAAATTTACTTTTCAGGTTCTGCGTCAGTGTAGTCAGCTCAAACAGGGAGTCTCTCACCCTAAATAAGAGAAAAAAGTCCAAATTATCTACAGAGTCATTTTTCTTAAACCCATCAGAGAACTGAGGCTGCCTGAAAGCCACGGAGCTTGGAATCTAAGTGGGGAGAAGCCACTTCAGAGAGTCAGAATAGGAAGTCAGAACAGGAAGTCTGTCTCACGAGGAAGGGGCGGCCCCCATCCCGGTGAGACAGAAAGACTCAACTCAGTTTAGAAAGCCGCTCAAGGTCCAGTGTGGGTTCGTGACCCTCAAGACCCCCTGGGAGCCCCGATCAAGAGTTCAGCCTCTTCTCCGATGGTCCAGTGGTTGGGAATCCACCTTGCAATGCAGGGGACACTGGTTTGATCCGTGATCTGGGAGAATTTTACATGCCACAGAGCAACTAAGCCTGCGTACCCTAGAACCTGTGCTCTGCAACAAGAAAAGTCACTGCAATGAGAAGTTCGCACGCCACAACTAGAGTGTAACCCCCCCGATCTCCACAACCAGAGAAAGCCTGCACACAGCCTCCACACAACCTGGGTCAGGAAGATTCCCTGGAGGAGGAAATGGCAACCCACTCCAGTATTCTTGCCTGGAGAATCCCATGGACAGAGGAGCCTGGTGGCTATAGTCCATGGGGTCGCAAAGAGTCAGTGGACACAACTAAAGTGACTTAACACAGCACGGCACAGCAACAAAGACCTAGAGCAACGAAAAATAAATAAATTTTTTTTAATCTTTGACCTTCATCAAAAACTTCCAGTTATCCATCATGAATAAATTGCCAGATTTTAGCAAATAATAATCCAGGACACCCAACATGCCCCATGTAATATTTGAGACATGTTTATAATTTTTTAAAAAATCATTCGTTGTTTAAAAAAAAAAATTTCTGTCTCACTGGCAGGCTCTTTCCTGCTGACCCTCACGGGGCTAAAGGGAAGGACAGCAGGCAACGTGATAACCAGAAAGAACAGACTCACCTCGGAAGGGCAGACCTGGGGAGGGGACCCAGAGGCCTCATGAGAAAGGCGGAAACCCAACCCCTCCACTCCCACCAGCCGTGCTCAGATCCTCCTCCCACAAGGAGCAAACCCTGCTGTCCCCTGGGGACCTGCTGTGTTCCGCTGGGGAGGGTAGCAAAGAATAAACCTACCCCTGAAGAGGGACAGAAACAGGGCACCATCAGCCAGAATCAGGCCACAGTAAGAACCAGCTAGAACTGCCTCCACCTCCAAGATCCCTCTCAATCCCCAGCAGTCCCAGAGAAGCGGCCCCCGCCCCATACATGGCCCCACGTGACACTCCCCAAACCTCCAATATTCCACTTTAATGCACTCATCACAGGACTCACTAACTTCCATAACAACCCTAAAATATTGAGGAGTTGACACAACCAAACGTTTGTTTCTTTCTTGTGTCACAGTCTGTTGTGAGCGCAGAAGCTTGTTCAGAACCAAACATCCAGGAAGAGGCAGAGGTGAGGCCAACCCAAACACCCTGGCCCACAGCCCCTGCCCTTATCTGCTTAGTAGGGTCAATGGCTATGAAGGTCTTACTGTGTTTGTTTTGTTTGGACAGCCAGCTCTACCACAAATGATGAAGGCACCTAATGGTCTCTCAATGGATGTGTACCAGGAGCATGGGGTGCCCCCTACCCCAGGACAAGGAGACGCCCTGTGTGCCTTCAAGCCTTCTAACCATGGAGCACAGGTCAAAGTTCTCAGAGGCCTGAAAAGTAACTAGACAACAGCTTTGAGCAGAGAGATGGGCCAAAGACCATGGACAGAGCGCTCAGCTTTGGACAAGTTAAAGGCTGTGTCAGACCAGGAGCCCAGGGGCCCCGGGGATGCTCTCAAGGGTACATCACCCCTTCTAGAGAGTCCCTGCCTCTTTGCTCTGTTCTCTCCTGAGTAAGCAAATAATGTTGAGTGGTCAAGCCAACAGACATGTTAGCCAAGCGTACTGTAGATGCTCAACAAATACTTGTGGAAAACATTTATTTACATAGATGACTGAATAAAGGAACAAATGATCTGTATATGGGATCCATAAATCTGCCTTTTCTCCTCTGCAGACTTGTGTTTGAACTGGGCCGAATTTGTTTCCAGAACCAGACAAAGCAGCCCCAACAAACTGCTTCTAGATCTTTACTTCTCTGCCATGTCTAGACGGTTTTAGGGGCTCATCAAATCGGGTGGAACCTGAGTGACAGGTTAGCAACTGTGACACCCATCAAGACAGACAATGACAGACAGAAGAGAGTTTGGGGTGGTTTGGGTGAAAAGTGAAAGTCACTCACTTTTGTCTGACCTTTTACGACCCCATGGACTATACAGTCCATGGAATTCTCCAGGCCAGAATACTGGAGTGGGTAGCCTTTCCCTTCTCCAGAGGATCTTCCTGACCCAAGAATCGAACCAGGGTCTACTGAGCTATCCAAACTGAGGGTGAGTTACAATCCATTCATCCATTTCTGCATTTGTAAAGTGTGGGGAACACCCACCCCATGGAGCTGCCGTAAGTATCAGGAGAGTTAACGTAAAATGTGAGGTAAATGTTTAGAACTGCATGTGGCTCATCAAAAATTCTATGGACTAGAGAACGAACTTATGGTTGCCAGTGGGAAAGAATGGGGGAAAGAGCTAATTAGGGAGTCTGGGACCAACATGTACACACTGCTATATTGAAAATGGATAACCAACGAGGGCCTGCTGCACGGCACAGGGACCTCTGCTCAACGTTATGTGGCAGCCTGGATGGGAGGGGAGTTTAGGGGAGAATGGATACATGGATATGTACGGTTAAGTCCCTTTGCTGTCCACCTGAAACTATCACAACACTGTTAATCATCTATGCTCCAATATAAAATAAAAAGTTAATTTCAAAAGCAAATGAACTTAAAAAAAGAGAAAGTAATAAACTTGAAAGTATACATCCCAAGAGGATTGGACAGTTACAAACCAATCACCTTGAGCAGTGGTGCTGTTATTATTTCTGAAATGGCCTTCCTAACCAAGTTAAGCACTACCAAATAAAGAAATAAATACAGCAAAACAAAGCAAACAAAAAGTTCTACAGAAGCATTCTCTGTTATTATTATTGAGCAACTGTTTTATACTAGGCAATCATCCACCGTTACTTCAAGCCATATCTCCCAGCAAACAAATCCGCTTCCTACATGCCAACAGTCAGAAAGCCTTATCAAAGATCTGACTTCGGCAAGGACCTACCGGGAACTAGACTCAATGCTTTGTAATAACCTAAATGGGAAAAGAATCTAAAAAGGGCAGGTCTCCTGCATTGTAGGTGGATTCTTTACCATCTGAGCAGCCAGGGAAGCATTGTAAATCACAACATTGTAAATCTCCTATACTTTAATTTAAAAAAAGAATCTAACTTCATAAAACCTAAATGACAACAGCCATGTCTTTCTGTTCGGCAGTGGGTCACCATTCACTCATCCGGTGCCACAAAATTCGTCAGCTTCTGCCACAACCCCTACTTTGGGAAACCAAAGATACATTCATCGCAGAGCACAGGGCAGAAACGCTGAGATGCCAGCCCTCAAATACCAACTCTTGGGCGGTCTACACAGACGTCTCAGCCTTACTAGTTCCCAGGAATCTGCTGCCGTGTCCTCACCCCAACAGGCACGAAGGTCCCCTATTGATCCCTTCTTCTGTAGCTCTTGAATGACGGATCCACGGTACAGCTCTTCTAGGACTTCAGAGAGAGCTGCCCTGAAAATATAAAGTGCTGAGATCAATGCCTTTTAGGAATCCCTAGGGAGAGTACTCTAGGGGTCCCCAGGAGGTCAGTGCCCCTTTCCCATCCACCATGGCAATCCTCTCCCTGGCCCCATTTCTTCTCCATTAACCCAGAGCCCTGAGCTGGTTAAACAGCTGCAGCTCCCGTGAGACTCAGAGGAGCAAAGGCCATTTGTCCAGCTGCATGGGGCTGAGAATCTGAAGAAGCAAATGTCAGGCAAGATCAATAAAGCTCTGAATGGATTGGAGAAATGAGGTTTGAGCCTTGGAGTACCTGTTTAGCCAAAGCACTGGAGACTTCCCCGGATAACAGGTGATGAATGCCGCAGTCAGCAAGCGGGGCTGCTCCTGGCACAAGCGCAGGGAAGCCAGGCCAAAAGGGAAGATCTGAGCCGGGTGTAAAGAATTTTCTTCTGGGTGAGAAAAGACCTGGGTTTCAGTCTGAGGTCACCACTAGTTTGCCGTGCAACTTCAGTCTGGAGTTGAAGTTAGAGTTAAGGTTAATATTAGGGCTAGGGCAGCATAGGGACTTCCAGGTGGTTCTAGTGGCAAAGAATCCACCTGCCAATGCAGGAGCCACGGGTTCAATCCCTGGGTCAGGAAGATCCCCTGGAGAAGGAAATAGCAACCCACTCCAGTAATCTTGCCTGGGAAAATCCACGGACAGAGGAGCCTGGCGGGCTACAGTTCATGGGGTCACAAAGAGTCAGACATGACTGAGCGACTAAGCAGGCATGCATAGGGCAGTATAAAGAGTTCAGGCTCTGGAACCAAAAGTTCTAGATTCAAAGCCTTCCTGGAAATGACTTAGCCTCTCTGTTTTTTCACTTGCCTTGTCTGAAAAGTGAGGTTAATAATAGTTCTCACTTCATAGGATTGATCATGCATTAAAGAAAATCAATGCAAGTAAAGCTTTTAGAGGAATATCAGATGCATAGTAAGCATTACGAACATGATTAGCATTATTAACATGAGCTGTGCGTGCTAAGTTGCTTCAGTCGTGTCCAACTCTGCGACCCCATGGACTGTAGTTCATCAGGCTCCTCTGTCCATGGGATTCTCCAGGCAAGAATACTGGAGTGGGTTGCCATTTCCTTCTCCAGGGGATCTTCCTGACCCAGGGATTGAATCCACATCTCTTAAGTCTCCTGCAATGGCAGGCGGGTTCTTTACCCCCAGTGCCATCTGGGAAGATAAAGAAATCAAAAACAGAGAGGCAAACAGCAGGACTGTTCTGGAAGAGAGATGGTAGGCGTAGTGGAGAATCATTCCTCTGCATTCCCCTCATGTGATTCAAAGTAAGTATCACAGAAGAGCTTCTAATCACGGTCATTTCCTTCCCCCAGTACTCAGCAAGGAAACAGTCATCTGTACCAAAGTTAGAAGCAAAATCAGCTGTGTTGTACTCGTTGAGGAAAAACACAATGTACACAAAATAACAGCCATTGTCCTTCATGTGCAATTTGATATATTTTTCCAAAATTTTGGCTCTCCTTTATTTTCTCCTTACATTCTGGCTTGAGAACCTAATCTCCATGTACAAAGCAATTGTCCAGGTTTCATTCGCTTGCCTCCTCTGGAATGTCCACTACCCAGAATGTTAGGTGGAGGGTGATTTAAGACTCAGTGATGAGGAGTTCTGAGATCCACTGGTGATGTCTGGCATGGGCACTTGAGGGACAGGTGCCATGTCATGTATCTTCAGACTAGTTAACCTCCCCTTGGGCTTTCACTTCTGAAAATCTAGCAGCTTATGAAACTCAGCAGTGGGATGAAGGGTAACAATGCACAGAAACAGTCACCTAAGGGTCTATGTTTAAATGGCAAGGTCCGTGTGTAGAGACACTTCTGTGCCTGGGGCCTGGGGCCTTTGCCCACAGTCAGGGACCCATGGAATCACCTAAGCACAGAGGAAGGAGGTAGAGGTCTGCCACCAACACTCTGTGATGCTGAGCAAATCCCTTCCTCCCGGAACCTCAGTGTCCTCAGCTCAAAATGAGGATCAGCCTTGAAATTTAAAGAAAGGGTCAGATAGCAATACTAGTCAACATTAGGTATGCTTGACCTCACTTTGATGACACAGATGGGGGCGACACCACCCGATGTGGGAGCCAAATGTCTGAAGGCAATGAATAAAACCACTTTAGACAATGATTGGTGTTTTGAGGACACCAATATAGAGTGCTATGAGGCCATGTGCGTGGGTGCTACTTTAGTACAATCAAAGAAGGCCTCTCAGAGGAGACGACATTTTAGCTGGAACCATTGTAATGAGGAGTAAGCCAGAAGATTTTGTGAACGTGCAATCTTAGGCAAAAGAACTGCAGATGCAAAGGCTCAGAGGCATGGCCTTGCTTGACCTGTGCTGCAGTTCTCTATTGCTGGGTAATGGGCCACCCCAAAACTTAGCTTAAAAGAATAATGATTTCTTATTTCTCATGCTTTGTGGGTTGTTAACTTGAGCAGGACTCAGTTGGGCTTTTCTTTTACTCCACATAGTGTTGTCTGAGGCCACTTGCAGAGCTATAGTCACTTGGAAGCTTGGACAGAGCTGGGACACCCAAGCAGGCTTGTTCACACGATTGAAGCTTGATGCTGGCTGTTGCGTCAGTTCTATGCCAGCGGGCTCTCTTTCCCCAGGTATCTATACTGGCTTGATATTAATAACATGATGAACATCTTCTAAGAGGGAATGTTCCCGGAGGTCAATCCCAGGTGCAAACAGTTATCGAACTTTCAATTTGCTGAAATCCCCTTGTCCCACTGGCCAAAGCAAGCCACACGGCTGTGCTCAGACTCAAGGTAGGGAGAGACTGCCACAGGACATGAATTCCAGGAGGTGTGGTCCACTGGGAACCACCACGTTGTAGCCTATCATAGCTTGTTCGGCTCCAAAGATCAACATCATTAGCCCCACGGCTGTAGTTGGCATATGCTTTCCAAGCTCTAGATCTGAATATCCAGTTACTCACTTGAATTTCCTGGAGTTCTCAGAGGCATCTACAATATGATCTGTCTAAAATGAAGTTCTTATTCACAGCCTCTACCAAAACGACTCCTACAGCACATTAGTAAGATAACCCACCAACATGGTTGAACCAAAAACCTTGGAAGAATCTTTGATCACTCCGTTTATCTCACTGTCCACCAATAAATTCAGTCGGGTCTACCTCCAAGTATATCCTGAAGCCATCCACTTTTCTCCTTCTCTGCTGCCACCATCCTCATTCGAGTCCTTGTCATTTCTCCCCAAACAATTGCAGTTGTCTCCTAATGGTCTAACTTCTCTCCCTACAATCAATTCTCTGCACAGCACCCAAAAGGGTCTTCCTCAAATTGTGTCACCCTCATGTTTAAAATTCTCCAGTGAATTCACTTACACTTAGAAAAAAATGAAAATCTCTTGACATGGACTACAAAACTACACACGAGCAAGTTCCACCTTGCTCTCTGTTCTCACCTTGTCCTGTGTTTCCACGAGCTCTCCATGCTCCAGCAACATTAATCTTTGCCTATTGAACAAGCTATGGTAGACGGCAAAGTGGGCAGCTCCCAGTGCACCACAACTCCTGGAATACAAGCCTTTTCGTGGTCTCTCCTTGAGCTTCCCTGATGGCTCAGTTGGTAAAGAATCTGCCTGCAATGCAGGAGACCTGGGTTCTATCTCTGGGTCAGGAAGATCCCCAGGAGAAGGGAATGGCTACTCACGCCAGTATTCTTGCCTGGAGAATTCCAGAGACAGAGGATTCTGGAAGGCTACAGTCCATGGGGTCACACAGAGTTGGACACACGTAAGAGAGTAACACTTTCTTTTTCACTTGGTGGTCTCTCCCTGCCTTGAGTCTGGGCTCAGCCACGTGACTTGCTTTGGCCAGTGGGACAATGGGATTTCAGCAAATCTAAAGTTCAAAATCACGGCAGACGGTGACTGCAGTCATGAAATTAAAAGATGCTGTCATTAAAATTACACTGGCTCCAGCTAAAATGTCACCTCCTCAGAGAGGCCTTCCCTGATTACACTATTTAAAGTACCACGCACACACCTGATCTTATAGCACTCTGTGTTAAGGTCTTCAAAGTACCAGTCACTGTCTACAGTGATCTTGTTCATTGCCTAGCTCCTGACCTCCAAACCCGCAAGGAGGTTCTATGGAGGCAGGAATATTTTGGTCTTGTTCATTGCCATCAGCAAATATTTTCTGAAAATAAATATATTCATGACATTTCCAGGATCACACATTTAGAGTCAGAAAATGTTTTCTTGGACTTCCTTGGTGGTCCAGTGGTCAAGAATCTGCAATGTGGGTGACACAGTTTCGATCCCTGGTCGGGGAATTGAGATCCCACATCCATGAGGCAACTAAGCCCACACACCGCAACTAGAGAGAAACCCTCTCACCACAACGAAGACCCAGTGCAACCACATGTTATTAAAAAGAAAATATTTTCTTGCCAACTCAAAAGAGAGCCAGTTCCTTTTTTCTCAAGCTAAAATCAAGGAGGTGAGCAGGACGGCACCGATAAGTGAACCTGGACATGGGGATCCGGGAGGGCTTCTTGCTCCAATGGGCCGATAAACTATTAACTGGAGCGATGAACGGAAGGGCAGTTCAGGTCCTCACTAGCAGCTGCCATGGATGGGTAGGAACAAACAGTTACAACCTAAGAATCTGTCACAGACCTGCCTCTTTTTCTATAGCAAACACTTCGGCAATACAGGACCCTACAGTCTTCCAGCCTTTGTCAGTCTCTCAGCCTGATGTGTCTTTTCTTCTTCCCACAATGTCTTCATCCAGCATGGAGTTCCCTCCTCGGGGGACCAGCCAAAGCTTTCGTGTTGTACAAAGTGGTCCCCAAGTGTGGTCCCCAGACCAGCAGCACCGGCACTACAATGCAGACGCAAATGCTAACATTTGAGAATTATTGCTGTCAAAGGAAAACACTGGAATCCAGCCCCTCTCCTGGATTCAAATTCCAGCTTTTAAAAAATACTTATTAATGTATTCAATTTTCACCGGGTCTTAGTGGTGGCACCCAGGATCTTCAGTCTTCACAGCAGTATGCAGCATCTTCAGTTGCAGCATATGGGATCTATTTCCCTGACCAATACAGGTCCCCTGCCTTGGGAATGCGAAGTCTTAGCAACTGGGCAGCAGGGAAATCCCTCCAGCAGTTTAATTATCAGCTGTGAGACTCAAAGTCCTGTAAGTTAATTAATGTGACTGTAGCATATGCATATTCATTCATTTGTTCACTCATTCATTCAGTAAGTATTCATGAAGAACCTTCCACCTGCCAGACATTCATAAGACCCAGAGGAGACTGTACCTGAGCAAAGACTTGTGCATTTTGCAATCCAGTGAGGCGGAGGCAAAGACTAAACAAGTAACCCCATGCAGAAAAGTCAAATTGCACTCATTTTGAACAAGTGGTGTCTGGTGCTATGAGAGACTTGATTTTTTATAGACAGAGAGGCCAGCGAGGACCTGCCAGGGTGTGGATGTGATCTTCACATACACGTGAGGAAACTGAGGCTCAGAAGACTAAGCCATGTGCCAAAGTCTCACAGCCGATAATTAAACCGCTGGAAGGACTTCCCTGCTGTTCAATGGCTAAGACTTCACATTCCCAATACAGGGGACCTGTGCAGGATCCCTGGTCAGGGAAATAGATACAGTCACATTAATTAACTTAGAGTTCCATCAAAGTCCGGGGGGCTTCCCTGGTGGCTCAGATGGTAAAATTGTCTGCTTGCAATGCTGGAGACCCGGGTTCAATCCCTAGGTTGGGAAGATCCCCTGGAGAAGGAAATGGCAACCCACTCCAGTACTCTTGCCTGGAAAATTCCATGGATGGGGGAACCTCATAGGCTACAGTCCATGGGGTCGCAAAGAGTCAGACACGACTGAGCGACTTGGCTTTCACTTTCAGTTTCTTTCCATCAGAGTCCAACTAACCCCACCAACCTGGAACACAATCCTTTCTATCATGGCCTTCTCCTGATGAATGCCAACACCAGCCCCTCAGGGGAAACTTCATGGAACAATGTTTAAGGAGGATTCAACTAAAAATAGAATTGCCATATGATCCAGCCTTCCCACTCCTGGGCATATATATCAGACAAAACCACAACTCAAAATGATATGTACACGTCTTTGTTTATAGCAGCACTATTGACAATAGCCGAGACACGGGAACAACCTGAGTGTCCATCGACTGATGCATGGATTAAGATGTGGTACATATATACAATGGAATACTACTCAGCCATAAAGAAGAATGAAATAATATCATTTGCAGACATAAGATGGACATATGATAGAAACTATCATACTAAGTGAAATGAGTCAGGAAGGAAAAGATAAATGTCATATGATGTCACTTGTGTGTGAAATCTAAAATAGGACACAGATGAACCTACGAGACAGGAACAGACTTACAGGTATAGAGAATAAACTTGCGGTTGCCAAGGGGGAGTGAAGAGCGAGAGGAATGCACCAGGCATTTAGGGTTGGTAGCTGAAAACTATTACATATAGAATAGATAAGCCACCAGGTCCTACTGTACAGCACAGGGAGTTATATCCAATAGCCTGTGATAAACCATAATGGAAGAGAATATAAAAGGCATGTGTTTAAGTAGTCACATTCTGCACAGGAGAAATTCACACAGCATGGTATACCAACTATGCATCAATAAAAATAAATTAAAAACAGTGAGCTGTATGAGAATAAGAACACTGCCCATTTGATCCACTGCTGAACACAATGGCTGGCATCTATGAGGTGCTAAACAAACAGTGGAAGACGTCACCCTCATGGAGCCCTGGTCAGCTGACATTAATTGAATGGAAATTCATCCAGTTGGAGGGAATCGCTTGGGCATTGCCAATTTCTTACAAATAGCAATTGGGTGCTACCTCCCTACCTCATGCACCGAGTAGTATTTAGCTTCTGCAGGGTGGAGGGGTCACATTCCTCAGGAGATAAATAGAATCTCAATGGTAGGCAGAAAGCCTGGCATTTCGTGGCTTTTTCAAAGTATTTTCAATAGCAATTTGAAGGCTGTTTGCTCATCTCACATTTATCTTCATTTGGCATGGGAAATTGCTGAAAGCCAGGGAGGAGATGCATCGCTTATAAATGTTGGGTGGTGACAAAAGAGACCCCTTGCACAAATCTATCACAAAGGGCAGCCACGGCCATTTGGTTCTATGAAATCTGCCCTCATTCTGCTTTGATTTATTCATCCAGGGTGCCCCATGATAGTTTAATTCATTTGAAGAATAATTATCCACTGTGTTATAAATGCCACTCCCTTGTCTCTGGCAAGTTGGTGTTGGGGAGGTTAGGCAAGTGACAAGCGGGAAAGCATGTCAGATCGCAGCTCTCGCCCTGGGAGGGGGCGCTGGCTGGGGCCAGTTCACTAGGACCCAAGGGTGTGAGTAGGGGTCAGTGATGTCTGCTTGCATTATTGACAGGGGTGCTTCTCTTGTGTCTGGCATCGCCGAGGTGCAGGCTGCCCTTTCAGTCTGTACCCCCCTAGAATGACACCTTCAAGGACTGTGCTCAAGTCAGCATCTGGAGCGTAAGCGCAGGTAGGGGGAAGCAAGTCACCATCACAGCTTTCTACTCTACGTTCTCTGTCCCTCCAGATTCACCCCACCCTTTTCTACCTTCTACCCAGAAGCCTAACTTTTTTTTTCTGTTGTAGAATCAGCATTCCACTGTAGTTCTTAAAATTTCTGAGATACAGTCCCAGAAAAATGTTTTTTATTGATGTGTACTTGATTTACAGTGTTGGGCTAATTCCTGCTATACAGGAGAATGTCTCAGTTATACACATATGTACATTCTTTTTTATATTCTTTTTCATGATGGTTTATCCCAGGAGATTGGATACAGTTCCCTGTAGGACCTTGTGGTTCATCCATTCTGAGTGTAAGAGTTTGCATCTATAACCCCAAATTCTCAGTTCATCCCTCTCCTTCCCCCGACAGGACAATTTGCAGCCACAAGTTTGTTCTCCTCGTCTGTGAGTCTGTTTCTGTTTCATAGATATTAATAGGCTCATTTGTGCCATGTTTTAGATTCCACGTGTAACTAATATCATATGGTATTTGCCTTTCTCTTACTGACTTATTTCACTTAGTATGATAATCTCTAGTTGCATCCATGTTGCTACAAATGGCATGATGCTGCTCTTTCCATGGCTGAGTAGTATTCCAATGCATATGTGTACCACGTATTCTTAATCCATTCATCTGTTAGTAGACATTGAGGTTGTTTCCATGTCTTGGCTATTGTGAATATTGCTGCTCTGAACATAGGGGTGCATATATCTTTTTGAATTAGAGTTTTGCCAAGAGCCTAACTTCTACGGTTTGCATCGATCACCTCCCTTGCTCTCTGGTTTAGATTGGGTTTGGCTGACGGGAGGTGCTCAGAGGACATCAGAGGGCAGACTATTTATTCTCCTCTTCCTCTAATGAAACAGGTCCCCTTGAGTGAGTCTCTCCCTTGCCTACAGCTCCCTTTAACTTCTGATAAAACTTTCTGGTCTAAAGGTGCTTATGGCTCCCCGCTGTGGCTAGTCCCAGAGAACACCACCATCTCTTGCTGATTGTCCTCAACCTAGCCAAGGCTTCTGTACAAAGTCCCTTCAATAAACTGTCCTCAGTTGCCTTTTGCAGTGTGCCTTGTGCTTCCTGCCAGAACCCTGAATAACCTTGAAACTTTATCACCTGTGAATCCTCTGCACAGTACAGGATAAGCAAACTTGGAATAAGACATGCTTCCCACGAACATTACCAAGCCCTGCAATGCACCTGGCACTGTGCTGGCTGCTGGGATAGAACTGTAAATAAAACAAACACATGCGCTCCTTGTCACTAAGGGTGACAGATAAGTAGCCAAGGAACCAGGGGATGCAGAAGAAGGAAGCAATTCTGGGGAATCAAAAAAGACTTCCTGGGGGAAGAAGATTGCTAGGTAAGATCTGCAGGATGAACTGGAGTTGGCTGGGGAAAACAGACAAAAGAAGAGTTCTAGGCAGAGGGAAGACATGGGTTGGTTAAGGTAAAGCCAGCTGCTACAACAGATATCTCAGTGACCTAAATACGAAAACTTTCAGTGACCTCACGTAAGAAAACTTTCTCTCTCACTGTGGACCATCCAGTGTGATGCTCCTGGTCGGGCAGCTTCTACATGGTCACGATGAGAGCCAGGCTTCAAAGAGAGGGGGGTCCGCCTTCGTCTAGAATCTTCTCCAGACCATGGACAATGGGGAAAGGCACACATTTTCATCCAAAAGTGACATGCATCACTTCCGCTCACATTCCATTGTCCAGCACTGATCACATGGGCCTCCTTAGATGCAAAGGAGGCTGGGAAATTGAGCCCTTGGCTTGGCAGCCTCTTTTCAGCAGCACTTCTACACAGTTGGAGGTAAGAAACACAATTCTTTGGTGGTCAGCCGTCTGCTTCTGCCATCATTGTTATTGTTTTCTCTTTTCTCTCCCCTGCCCCAGCAATATTGGGTCAGCTTGGAAATGGGCAGGGGTCAGAGGCTGGGGAGAATTAAAAGCTTCAGCTGAAAGTGACAGGGAATATGATGGCTGACCCAGACTGTCCATTCTCCTGTCGCAGGGACACTCTGATGAGGAGCAGAAAGGAGAACACCAAGGATGAGACCCCCACCGACCCCACACTGATGAGCTCAGCAGACTCTCAGCAGGAAGCCAACACCAGATGCTGTATTTTTTTTTCATCTTCCCCAGCAATGCCTCCTGAGCTGTAGAACAATTATGATAAACAGGCATTGTTCAACAGTGTGCTTAAAAATGAAACCAATTTGACAATCACTTTCTTCACATGGAAGAAATTGGAAAGACAGTTCTATCTGTTCAAAATTCAACCCTCTTGCTGATTCTTGCTGTGGGTTCTTGTTCTTCTTGCTGAGGTTGGCACATCCTTCCCCTTCAGTCAGCATCCCCTCAGGGTCCTGGAGTCACGGAGCCGAGAGTTCAAGTCCCAGCTCAGCCTTAGGGGAATCATTTCATTCCCTGGGGGACGTGTTTCTCAACTGGGAGATTGGAGCAAATGGCACCTACTTCTCAAGGCTGTTGGGAGAAAGAAGGCAACTCTGGCACATGATCGGAGGGCAATGAACGGTTTCTGCTAGTATCTGTCATCCTTAAAGCCACAGAGCCATAAATTTCCATCCTGAGGCCACCTCATTGCTCTGAGTAAGACAGCACCGTGGCAAAGAACACAGGATCCACCGTCAAAACATCCTGGGTGACGGCCCAGTTCTGACAAAGAGTAGCTGTGCCACCTTAGGCGAGTAACGCAAATTCTCTGAGCCTCAGTTTCCTCGTCGGTTTAACAGTGATGATAGTAGCACGAGGGTCATAAGATCCTTGTGAGAAAAATGCATAGAGAGCACTTGGCACTGCCTGTTGTGCGTGGAAGCTCTAACAATCACTAGCCATTAGCCGTGTTGCCTTGCTCGTGTTGGTATTATCTTTAGAAGGAAATCGAAGCTTTATCCGTCACCCAGACTCCCTCCAACCAGATCACTATAATCCTGATCTTGACTTTCCCACTGAAGCTTGAAAGGTGGGATTGGGAGAAAATATTTCAACCAGTGATTCTCAACCTAGATTGCACGTGAGAATCACCCGGCGGGGTGGGGGGTGGGGTGCGGCTTTTTAAAATCCACATACCTAGGCTGTAGCCCCGACCAATAAAACCAGAATCTCTGGAAGTGGGACCCAAGTATCAGAGTTGAAGTCCCCGAGGTGTTCCAGTGTGCAGCTGAGAATTGCTTAGTTAGCCTTATTTCAGGCCAATTGATTTGCAAATGCAACTCATCAAACCCTCCAACCCATTTTAGAGGTTGATGTACATTTCCTCCCATTTAATCTTGGAGGAAACTGAGGCACAGAGAGCAATGAAGGGCCATAAATGGCAGAGGTACTTATCATCATCTCTGTTTCAGAAATGAGAAAACCGATGCCAACATGAACAGTCCCTGCCCCCAACAAAGGTGGGACCTGATCACTGTATTTGTGCCTGGAGTGGCTACGGTGGAGGAACTTGGCATTGCAAAAGCCCCCAGGGGATTCTAATTGCAGCCCCGGGAGGAGAACAGAGAGGCAAGGTTCTAGGTTTGCCTTTCCCCTCCACACTCCAGTTATGAAATCTAGCAAGTGAAAGGATAAACACAAAGTAGGACTCTGGATTAGATCCTAGAACAGAAAAAAAAAAAAGGTAGGAAAACTGGTGACGCATAAAGTCTGCATTTTAGCTGATGGTTTGTACCCATGTTAATTCCTTAGTTTTGATGAATGTGCCATAGTTAGGTATAATATTAACAGGTAAGATATTAACAAGTAAGCTGCGTAAAGGGTATTCAGGAACACTGGATCAGCCTTTGTGACTCTCTTGTAACATCTTAATAAACAAATAAAAGGTTGGCATTCCAGAAGTTTCCAGACTCCTTGGTATGACATCCCTGGGAACTGTGCAGTTTAGCCCTGTGCTAAACTAGATCTCAGGACCTTCCAGCCACAATGCTCTCCCATGACCATGACACATGCGGAAGGAAAAGGTGAGCTGTGCATGCAAGCTCCCACCAGGGTGCTCGTGTGAGTAGCCCGTTAGTTCATGCCGGGAAGGTATTGGGAAAGCCTCAAAGATCCTTCTTTTGGAAGATTTAACTGGTGAGTCCAGCATTCCCCCACCTGTGAATTTCACTGCAGCTACTCATAAGAAAATACTCCTAAATAACGTTTGGAAGATAAGCTGGGGACTGGGGTTGCAGGGGTCTGGAGGGGAGATAGCCCAAGAGAGACGCTTGTTATGAGCTAAGTTGTGTCCCTCCCCACCCCATAAATGTATACGCTGAAGCCCCAACCTCTGAATATAACCAAGACAGTATTGTGGTGATTGCTTACAGTCATGGTTACCAGGGAATGGTTACAGAGGGAAAACTAACCCATATCTCCTGGTTGCTGTGGTGGGAAGGCTCGCACTTGCTATCACCAGGAGGAGCTGGGGTAAAGGAGGGGTCCCTTGGGTTAGTGGGCCAGCCCTGCCACATGCCTGGACCCCCTCAGTGCCCCCAAAAGAGACATCAGCCTCCAGTGAGGCTCCCAGATGGGGCCAGCCCCAAGAGTCACAGGGCTGGATTTGGGAGGCTGAGGTCAAATCACAATTGGGAATACAGCCAGAAAATCGGTCCAAGGATGGAGACACAGACGAACAGAATGCAAACACAGCAATATTTAGGGGAAGGCAGCCAGAACTCCTCAGACCCTGGAGATTCAAAGTCGAGGCTACACATCTGTGCAAGCCCTCCGCGTGAGTATAATTTACCGAGCACCTGCTAAGGGCCAGGTGCCCTGGAGCTGTTCTGCATTCGCACAGAACTCATCGCATCTCAGCCCATTTCTGCCAAAGCATGACGAACCAAAGCCCATTTTATAGACCCAGAAAACTGAGGTTACGAGATAAAGAGTTAGTTCTTCAAGGCTGAGTGGAGGAGCAAAGATGGGAACTCAAGTCTCTCTGGCTCCCAAAGCCAAGCTGCCCCATAAAATCCCCATATCCCCCCAGGCTGGGCTACTCTGGTTCAGGGTGTGGGCGGCAGTCAGGCAGCTAGGTGGGGCCAGGCAAGGTGGGCTGGTGTCCTCGGTGTCTGTCCTGGAACCTGGAGACTGGGGTCCACTTCCCCGAGTGCCTGAAGCCAGGTGGGAGGGACGGAGGGAGGGAGGTGAGGGACAGCAGGTGGTCACGTGAGGGGTGTGAGCCCCCTGGCAACAGGTGGAGTAACAAACACGGGGCCGGCGTGACAAGTGACAACTGGGCAGGAATTGCTTCTGCCACACTGTGCTCTGGGCTGCGACATGACTAACGGGGCTGTAGGTGGCTTGACAAGTGGGGAAATTGCTGAAGATCGAAAAGCACGCGGAGGAAGCCGCGATGTTCTGAAGTAATTACTTCCCCCTCCTCGAGCCCCACCCCGCCCCCGCTGCGGGGGAATCATAAGAGAAGTCGTGCCCAAGTGCTGAAGCTGGGACAGGCTGAAGCCTCAGCTGCCACCCGTCTGCCTTCTCCCCAGCTCCCAACCCCTTCTCAAGCTGGGAGGGGCCTTGTCATCCTATGACGCTCCTGACATATTAAAAAATACAACGATGTCCCCCCAGATCTCACAAGAGTCACGGCACATCTCCAGTGAACATATTAACATTTTAACACCCTCGGGGGACAGAAAAAAAAAAAGCAAAGCGATATAATTATACTTTTCATAAGGTAATTATGGGAGTTCTAAAATATTATCAAGTCTGTGTTCCCTATGGGCAGTGAGGTCCAGGTATGGGACATAAATTTAAAGTTGGAGAATAAATGACTTCTTTCAAACCTGTTGGTGGATCTCCGAATGTAATGATATGTAAATCTTCTTTGGAAGTGGTGTCAGAAATTTAAATTGTATTTCTTTAACAAAAATACATGTGTGTGCAAATGAACCTATCTACGAAACCAAAAAACCTTCACATCACCTTCTCTGACTCCTTCTTTCCTGTCTCCCTCTTATAAGGACCCTGGTGATTACATCGGGCCCACCAGGTAACCCAGGATCACCTCCATTCTCAAGATCCTTCACTTAATCTCACCCACTCGGCACATATTCATGGTCCCCAAGGCTAGGATGTGCACATTTCTGGAGAACCATCGTCTGTCAATGACTTTGAAGATCGCTCACTCCAACCCCCATCACAGAGGGGAGATAAGACATGATTAGGTATTGGTTCTATAATATTAAAAAAAGAAAAAAGGTTTCCATGCCAAAGAGATAAAGTACTGATGTGGAGACCAGAGGGAGAAACTTAAAAACAGGAGGGGCCCTTACGTTGCAAGGAAGAGCCAATTCTGTCTCACTGTTGGATCTGTCACTTTATACTTTGCTTCCCATGCTCTTGTTCACTAAAAGGATACAGTTTATACCTAATGGCCTGCCTTGGGAAACCCTGCCCCTCCGAATATTAAACCAAATGCCTTTGTTCAGGACCCTGTCCCCCTGTGGATGGAAGGAAGAAAGGAAGAAATTAACACATCCCCTCCCTGAGGCTTGCCATTCTAGGAGATATTTGCAAGAGAAATGGCCTATTTATCTTATTTCCTCACCTCCCCCCATCTCTGTTTTATAAAGGAGGCTGGTATCCAGACCCCATAAGATGGTTATTTTGAGACATTAATCTACCATCCTCTTGGTAGACTGGCTTTCCAAATAAAGTCATATTCCTTGCTCAAGACCTCATCTCTGAGATTCATCGGCCTGTTGTGCAGTGAGCAGAGCAAGCTTGAACTCGGTAACACCTACTCTGTGCATGCAAGGCACTGTTCTGAGTTCTCTCTGTAGTAAACTTTTGAGTTGTCAAAACAACTCAATCAGGTAGGTACTATTGTTACCCCATCTTGCAGATGAGGAAACTGAGGCACAAAGCAACCAAGAAACTTGCTCACGCCAACTGGTAAGTGGTAGAAATGGGCTTTGAATCCAGGCCCAGAGTCTTAACACTCTGCCGTGGAGCTGCCCCCTCACGTGGGTGTCAATTCTCACCTGCACACATTATCTATTCGCATGTCCCTTCCTGTGATAAGGCAGCTTCCACGGGCTGGGGGCTCATTGTGCGTGCAGGCTATGGGGTTGTGCATTGTTTCATCGAATCCTCCCCTCCATCCTGGATACTGGCATTCCCTCCCTTTGTAGAGATGAGATAATTGAGGACCAGAGGGATGGAATAAGCAGCAATAAAGCCAAAATCAAACCCTGGGGCTTTAAAATCCAGGCTGTTACCACCAGAGCCCCTGAGACCTGATGGATTGCTGAACATTAAGACAAGCCCCCCAGCCTGGCAGTTCTGTGGAGACATCAGCCTCCCCTCCCCACCCCAGAGCCCGCTTTGCCCTTCAGCAGTGGTCCAGGGGCGGGCGGGGGAGGCAGCGTCAATAATGTATGACATCCGAGAGAGAGAGAGAAGAGATAAAGCGCATCTGTAAAGGCGGCTGGCAGAAGCTCATCAGTGGTTCATGGGGCTTTATGTTTCCCAGCTCAGATGCAAGTAGTTCCTGCCTTGCCTTGGGCCACCATAAAGATGTGACCTGCAAAGGTTACAGTTCTCTCCACAGAGAGCCCCCAACCCCAGTAGAGCTGGGATGACCACGGTGACATGTAAGCAGCATCCCCACTATATCCCCCTTCCACGAAGCTCAGTCAAGCCCCGGCTCAGTCTCATGTCAGTTTCCCATTCTGTCCTCCAATTGATTTAAAACTGTTGATACATTTCAGCCCTTGGGATGAAGCCTCTGTGGCTCTGGATCTGGGGATCCTTGCAGGGTTAGGATTAGGGTCTCTGGACTTTGAAAATGAGTACCCTAAGTCAGACCTATCTTTATTCATTCATTTATTCAGAATCCCATGGACAGAAGAGCCTGGCAGACTACAGTCCATGGGTCATAAGAGTCAGACACGACTTAGCGACTCAATCACCACCATTCATTCATTTACCAAAAATGCACTGAGCATCTACTTGGTGCCAGACCCTGCTCTAGGCACTGGCAATGAATGGTAACCAAGGCAAAGACCTTCTCCTAGAGATCATTTCCAGAGGTGAGGCAGTACACAGCACAGAGATCTTCATGACCTGTGTGAAAAGTGTTCTGAGAGTGTTACCTTCTGAGAGTGTGACCAAGTTCAAGCACGCTCTGCTCGCCACACGATGGGCCAGTAAACCCAGGAGATGAGGTGTTGAGGCAAGGAATATGACTTTATTCCAAGAGCTGGCCGACTGAGAAATGGCAGACTAATGTCTCAAAATAACCATCTTGTCCAAACCTGGATGCCGGGTTCTTTTATGGATCAGAGATGGGGGTGGAGGGTGGGAGGGGGAAGGAGGTGAGACGATGAAGTAAAAAGACCATTTAATTCTTGCAACTATCTCCTAGAATGGCAAGCCTCAGGCAGGGGGATGTGTTCATTTCTTTCTTCCTGCCATCTAGAAGTGAACAGGGTTATGAACAAAGGCGCTTTACTTAACAGACAGGCGGAGGGGGGCAGGGTTCCCTGAGGCAGGTCATTATGTATGCTTATAAGAACAAAAGGGGCAAAACAAGGTTTAAATGAGAGGAAGAGATTCAGCATGAAGTCAAAAGTAACCTTTCCCAGTTATAAGAGCAGATACTTAAGAGCACAGTTGGGATATTCCCATCCAAGGTCACACAGGTTATGAATCACTGAGCTGGCCTCAAAACCAAGTTTTGCCCTCTAAACCCTTCATCTCTTAAAAATTACTGACTTGAAATCCCTGTAGTGGATGAGACCCAAGGTTGGATATTAGAAAGCACCTGAAACATACAGCTAAGGAGGGAATTGTATCCAAAGTTAGCACAGATCCTGGCACATAGTAGGTGCTCAAGAAAATATTTACAGAAAGATGGATAGAAGGGTGGCAGGGAGGGAGGGAGCAAGGAGGACACTTAATTTCAGAGGTGATCATGTTTCCCTGCTGAAAGAGACAGTGAAGCTGACAGTTTTACTGTTCAATTGTTTCATATGGATTTTGAATAAAAAATAAATTGGCTTCTTTTAAAGAGGACAATCCTGAAAGCCTGGGAGACCAGTGGTGAGTCATGCGTGACTGTCCTTGGCCGCCTTCTTCACAGCGGGAACTCTGTGAAGAACTCACAGCCAGGAGGGCTTAGAGCTCAGCAAGGGTGGGAATGACCTCCCCACTCCCAGAGTCCCAGGGGAGGAAAACTGCATGCAGACGGACCTTCTTTACTCTGTCTCTCTCTCTCTGCTTCTGTCTCTCTCTGCTTGCTGCTTGCAAATAACTGTCCTGAAGGCAGGACCTCGGGTGAGTTCATGGCCCTTCTGTCTGCGTGATCGGCTCCAGACCTGGTCCCCACTGCCTCCTATTCACTCTGGTATCTTGGGCAAGTCTCTTCCTCTCATCTGTAAAATGGGCATAAGGAAACCTCCCTCACAGGACTGCTGTGAGAATTAGATGAGACATGGTGTGTGGAGCAGGAAGTACAGAGCCCGCCTCATAACAGATATGGTCATTAATGTATGATGTCTGTCCATGGAATTCTCCAGGCAAGAATATCAGATTGGATAGCCATTCCTTTCTCCAGGGAATTTTCCTGACCCAGGGATCAAACCCATATCTTCCCAAATTGCAGGCAGATTCATTACCATCTGAGCCACCAGGGATGCTGATATACGATGTCAGCAAAGGTGAGCTGGTTCTCAAAGGTACCACGACCACTATCTTCACCAAGGAGAGACGAAGAAGGAATAAGTAAAGGAAGAGAATTGCGAGCACGCTCAACTTGAAAATGGATGAAGGGACACCTTTCCCATAAAGGGTCATCTGTCAATTTTAATTTTTTGGAGGCCAGGATTTCAAAAGTAATCCCTGAGAGGGCAGAGCATAGAAGGAGAAACCTAAAAGTCAGCCAGGGTTCTTTCATTTATACTTGAAAAAAAAAATCAACTTAAAAAGGTTTAATCGACCAAGAGAAATGCATTGACTCAGGTAACTTTGATGTCTGGTTTCAGGCATGGCTGTATCAAGATACCAAAGGACAGTGTCAGGAACCTGAATCTCTCTGTGTGGCTGTCACCCTCAGGCAGCTTCTCCCCCTAAATGTGCCTGGCAGCATCTCCATATTTCCATTCTCTTGGCTCAGCAACCTGATGGAAAGAGAACCGTCCTACACCAGTCCCAGCACTGGCTTCCCCAAGCCTGCCTCAGGTCACTTGCCCTCCCCTGAACCAATCACGTCAGCCAGCATGGGTAGCGTGCACCAGCTGGTCAAGTATGGGTCATTCACCAACTCTTGGGACAAGAAGGCAGCATTAGTCCCACCTGAACCAATAGGATTTAGAATGAGAAAGGCGATTTAACAAGGAAAATCAGGATACCGTTTCAGAAAATGGAGAAAGGGCTGGTAGACAAGCTACTGAGGGCAGAGATGCACACACCTCAGGCTCTGCAGTCCCAGGCTGCACTGCAGAGGGTTTGCTCCGCCCTGACTCAGGCGCACCGCTGCTTTCCTTTCGTTCTCCAGCTCCACGTGTGTGACACCAGATCCTGACTGGGAGCATCTGAGCCCCGAGCCCCTTTCCCATCCATGTGGAAGCGACGCCCTTAGCTCTCCCATGCTGTGCCTTGAAGACAAGACCCTCATCACCCACCAGACAGCTGGTGGCCAAAATAAATTCAGTTCTTGTCACTCGGTCCTTGTTAATTGCCTTGGACACTCTGGTTTCATCCACCTAGGCTCTGAGGTTGTATTTCTCTGGAACTCTTTTTGCCTGTGTCCTCTTCTTTAGACTGAGGCTGGTTCCTTGGACTTGATAATGGTCCCTGACTTCTGAGTTCTGTAAATCTTGACCTGGACTCGCCCCTGTGGCACTTCCTGAAATCATTTCTCCCAAACACGCACTGAGACCCTTGCAGAGAAAAAGCCAATTCTGACTCCATTTTGGAACTATTCCTTTGACTTGCTTTCTGTTGCTTTTGTTATTACAATCATACATAATGGCCTGTCTCAGAGGACCCTGCCCCTCTGTCTGACTGTTAAACTAAAGAGCCTTTGTTCAGAACCCTGTCCTCCAGTAGATGGCAGGGAGGAAGAAATTAACATATCCCCTGCCTGAGGCTTGCCATTTTAGGAGATGTTTGCAAGATTAACGGCCTTTTTACTTTGCTTCCTCACCTCCCCCATCTCTGATCTATAAAAGAACCTGGCATCTAGACCCCGATAAGATGGTTATTTTGAGGCCCTAGCCTGCCATCTCTGTCAGCTGGCTTTCCATATAAAGTCATTTTCTTTGCCTAAACACCTCGTCTCTCAGATTCATTGGCAGACCGATCTTGGACTCAGTAACAAAATCCCACATCTACCAGATGCGACATGACACTCCCCTACCCACCCCAAAGGAGGAATGACCTGTGAGATAATAGGAAAACAATATATATATATATATATATATATATATATATATATATGTATATAAATATATGGTGGTGCTCAGTTGTGTCCGACTCTTTGTGACCCCATGAACTGTAGACCCCCTGGGTCCTCTGTCCAAGGGATTCTCCAAGCAAGAATACTGGACTGGGTTGCCATGCTCTCCTCCAGGGGATCCTCCTGACCCAGGGATTGGACCCAAGTCTCTCTGTCTCCTGCATTGGCAGGCAGGTTCTTTGCCGCTAGCACCACCGGGAAATATACATATGTATATTGGTCTCTGTCTCCAGTTCCTGACACAGAGCTCCTAAAACCCTTGGAATTTCCTAAGTGAGAAGAGCTTGTGAAGTGTCTTTTGTTATGTTAATGAGATGGCTTCTAGACTTTTCCTAAGGGTGGGGGCTGGTTGCCAGGAGAATGAATTGTGCTACTAGAGGGTTGGAATTTTCAGCCCCACCCCCAGACCTCCAGGGAAGGGAAAAAGCCTGCAAGTTGAGTGAATCTCTAATAACCAATGATTTAATTAATCATGACTGTGTGATGAAGCCTCCATAAAAACTCAAAATGTTGAGGTTTGGAGAATTTCCAGGTTGATCGACATGGAACTTGAGTGGGAGTGGTGCGATAAGAGAGCGTGGAAGCATCACCCCCTTGCCCCCTGCCTTGCCCTGAGCATCTATTCCATCTGGCTGTTCCTGAGTTATATATATCCTTTCGTAATAAACTCATCATCTATCTAATATGTAAAATGTTTCTCTAAATTCTATTAGCCACTATAGCAAATTAATTGAACCAGCCTTGGACACTCAGATGGGGAGCCTCTGATTTATAGCCAGTGGGTCAGAAGTACAAGTGACGACATGGACTTGTGATTGGCCTTTGAAGTCCAAGGAGGTTATGTTGTTGTTCATTCATATCCAACTCTTTGCGACCCCATATGCAACATGCCAGGCTTCGCTATCCTTCACTATCTCCCGAAGTTTGCTCAAATTCATGTCCATGAGTCAATGAGGCCATCCACTGTCTCATTCTTCGTCACCCCCTTCTCCTCCTGCCCTCAATCTTTCCCAGTATCAAGGTCTTTTCCAGTGAGTCAGTTCTTCACATCAGGTATTGGAACGTCCAAGCTGTGAGCTAAATGATAGCAACCTGGGCTTGCACTAGCATCTGAAATGGCCGGGTCAGGGCAGGTGAAGGCAAGTGGGAGTGTTTTCGGATGGAACTCTTAACTTGTGGACTCTGATGCTACCTCCAGGTAGACAATATTAGGACTGGGTTGAATTGTATGACACTCAGTTGGTGTCCCAAGATTGCTTGTTAGAAGTGTGGTGAAACCCCCTTCCCTGCATTGAAACTGAATGCTCAGAACCTATTTAGCCCCTGAGGACCAGAATTAGTTCTGAAGTCCCAGCAAACAGCCTTTCATAAAGCCAGCATCAAATCATTATTTTTTAACATTTGCCATTTAGGAAAGCTATGATAAACCTAGACAGCATATTAAAAAGCAGAGACATCACTTTGCCAACAAAGGTCTGTCTAGTCAAAGCTATGGTTTTTCCAGTAGTCATGGAAAACATGAGATGTGCGAGTAGGATCCTAAAGAACGCTGAGCCCCAAAGAATTGATGCTTCAGAATTGTGATGCTGCAGAAGACTCTTGAGAGTCCCTTGGACATCAAGGAGGTCAAGCCAGTTAATCCTAAAGGAAATCAACCCTGAATATTTACTGGAAGGATTGATGCTGAAGCTGAAGCTCCAATACTTTGGCCACCTGATGTGAAGAGCTGACTCATTGGAAAAGATCCTGATGCAGGGAAAGATTGAGGGTAGGAGAAGGGGGTGAGGATGAGGTGGTTAGATAGCATCACAGACTCAACGATCATGAATTTGAGCAAACTCTGGGAGAAAGTGAAGTACAAGGAAGCCTGGCATGCTGCTGCTGTCCATGCAGTTGCAAAGAATCAGACACAACTTAGTGACTGAACAATTTGCCACTTGAAACATCACAGCTCAATTTCAGAAATTTTTCCAACAAGCTTACGTATTTGTTAGAGTAATACAAGCTGATGTAACAATTAACCCCCCACACTTCAGCAGCATAGGCTAACAGAATCTTTTTTCCCTTCCACATGTAACAGCCTGATGAGTGTGTTTCAAGACATTGGTAACACTGCATTCAGGGAATCAGCAACCCAGGCTCTTCCATTTTATGACTCCACAGTCTCCCAAGTCCTGGGAGTCTTCCACATTCCACCAGACTTGGAGAAAGGCAAAACAGAAGACTCAACCTACATCTTAAGGTCCCAGCCCAAAAGGGACCATTACTGCTGCTGCTGCTGCTGCTGCTAAGTCACTTCAGTCGTGTCCGACTCTGTGCGACCCCATGGACGGCAGCCCACCAGGCTCCCCCGTCCCTGGGATTCTCCAGGCAAGAACACTGGAGTGGGTTGCCATTTCCTTCTCCAATGCATGAAAGTGAAAAGTGAAAGGGAAGTCGCTCAGTCGTGTCCGACTCCTAGCGACCCCATGGACTACAGCCTACCAGGCTCCTCTGTCCATGGGATTTTCCAGACAAGAGTACTGGAGTGGGGTGCTATTGCCTTCTCCGGGTACCATTACTAGGTCTGCTTAAATTCCATTGGTGAATCCAATCATGCGACCATGCCTGGAAGCAAGAGAGTCAGGAAAATGAAGAAGCTGCTTCCCAGTGACAATCCCACACGATGCAAAAGGGAACAGAGCACATATTTCTCCAAGGTAACAGGCTATCTGTGCCACAGCATCATCTTATCATTTTGTCATTATTCACTAACCATAGGTGAATTGCTTTTTAAATGGATTTATGTTGTGCAGAGCCTCCATGTATTAACATCCACCTTTCAGTTCCCCAGTTATGATCACTGTGTTAACCAACATCGTGTAGCCTGCAGCAAATCAAGCCATTGCCAAGTTCCAATTGGTTGAATCCCCTGGGGTTCTGAGTAGTTGAATTCAGAGGCACATCCACAGGAAAGGATTCTTGCTGTGAAGCTGGGTCTCAAGGGGTTTCTATTTTCCACGGCACACTAAGGCTTCATTTGACATAAGTGAATATCCCAAATACATCCCTTTCAAATAGATATTCAAACTCCCAAGCCCATCTTTCCCCTAGAAAGTCTAGTAAAAAGGTAGAATTTTGAGTGTATCATTTATATGGACTCACAGGGATGGAACAAGAGCTTATCCATATGAATTATCTCACAGAGCCAACTGTGTCACAGGCTTTTTAGAAATACGTCACATAAGGGAGATAGAGATCTTTTTGGTCTGGCCAGGCATTGGATGGTCACGTAGGACAGCAGCAGGAGGACACGGGATTCAGAAGCCAAGCCAAGATCTGAGTTCCTAGATTACCTCTTATTCAATCTGTGACCTCAACTACATCACTCAGCCACACTGGAAAATGGGAACATCAGTGTGGTGTGATGTGCTCAGCCGTGTCCTGGTCTTTGCAACCCCATGGACTGTAGCCTGCCAGGCTCTTCTGTCCTTGGGATTTTCCAGGCAAGAATTCTGGTGTTGCTTGCCATTTTCTTCTCCCAGTTATCGTCCTGACCCAGGGATCAAACTCACGTCTCTTGCACCTCCTGCATTGGCAGGCAGGTTCTCTACCACTGAGCCCCTGTACGATCTACCTCCTAAGACTGCTATTGATTACCCAATTCCTGTAAAGTGCTTACCACAGTACCTGGCACAGAGCAGGCATTCCATAAATATTAGCTGTTATTATTATTAAGAATTCACTTTATGAAGAAGTCATATGTCTACCAATTTACATCATCTGACCCAGAACATGTTCATTCAGGATCTGTCAAAGCAGTGATCCCCAACCTTTTTGGCATCAGGGACCAATTTCGTGGAAGACAATTTTTCCACGGACCAGGGCAGGGGTGGGGGATGGTTTCAGGATGCTTCAAGGGCATTACATTTATTGTGCACTTTATTTCTGTTATTATCACATCAGCGCCACCTCAGAGAATCAGGCATTAGATCACAGAGGTTGGGGACCCCTGCGTTAAAGGATACAGCCTTGGGGAGCACTGGGAGACTCGCTTTTGAGGTCCTGGAGTGAGAAAGGCCAAGCAGCAGAGGGGGCTGCCTGAGCCCTGTTCCAAGGAGTCCAAGCACCTGGCCGTGAGGACTGGCAGTCCTGATTGCAATGTGAAGTCAGAAGCAGCCTTTGTGAGAGGAGGGCAGAGACAATGCCCTTTAGGACCCCAAACTAAATACTGAGCCAGTAGGCCCCACAGGAGAAGAATCAAGGGTAAATTACACACCTGCCCCAGACTCTTCTGAACACACACCACACACTCATACACACACTTGCTACAAGCACCGCTACAGCAGTCCCACTTCTGGGAATTTTTTCACAGGAAACCACTGGGTTGGCGTACAAATACTTATGAACAGGGATATTTACGGAACTGGAAGCAGCCTAGATATTCAACAACAGGGGATCCATTCAACAATAATGGATGGCTTATCGCATCATGCAGCCACTAAAAACGATGACGCAGATCTCTGTTTCTTGATACAGAAAAACATTCCTGATCCAGCATTCAGAGGGAAACCAGACTTTATAAGCTTCATGACTACAAGAGCATTTGGATAAGCATTTACCACATACCAAGAACTATACCAAGGACTTTATATATATTAATACAATGCTCACACCCACCCTGTGACTCAGAACCTGCATGATGAAAAAGCTGACAAGGGAAAAGCAGACTCTGGGTCCCTGATGGCATCTGTGAGCCGTGCACTCACCTGGGAACACCTGTACCAAAGCATGGTCGATTTATAATGTTGTGTTAATTTCTGCTGTACATTCTTTTTCATTTTCTTTATTATGGCTTATCACAGGATGTTGAACATAGTTCCCTGTGTTATCAGTAGGACCTTGTTGTGTATTCATTCTAATATAATAGTTCGTATCAGCTAGCCCCACATTCTCAGCCCTTTCCTTACCTCCACCCAAGACTGTTTTCTGTCTGTGAGTCTGTTTCACAAATAAGCTCATTTGTGTCATACTTTAGATTCCACATATAAGTGAAATCATACGATTTTTGTCTTTCTCTTTCTGACTTACTTCACTTGGTATGATAACCTCTAGGTCCATCCAAGTTGCTGCAAATGCCATTATTTTATTCCACTGTACATATGTACCACTTTCTTTATCCATTCATCTATCAGTGGACATTTAAGTGGTTTCCATGCCTTGACTATTGTGAATGGGGCTGCTATGAACATAGGAGTACATGTGTCTTTTTGAGTTAAAAGAGTTTTATCTGCATATATTCCCAGGAGAGGCATTGCTGGTGTGTGCGTACATGCTCAGTCAGTTCAGCTGTGTCCAACTCTTGTGACCCCAGGGACTGTGGCCCACCAGGCTTCTCTGTCCACAGGGTTCCCGAGGCAGGAATGCTGGAGTGGGTTGCCATGCCCTCTTCCAGGGGATCTTCCAGACCCAGGAATTGAACCCGCGTCTCCTGCATTGCAGGTGGATCTTTACTGCTGAGCCACTGGGGAAGCCCTGGGATTGCTGGATCTTATGGTAACCCTTTTTAGTTTTCTGAGGAAGCTCCATACTGTTTTCCATTGTGGCTGTACCAGTTTCCATCCTCACCAACATCGTAGGAGGGTTCCAGGGTTCCCCTTTCTCCACACCCTCTCCAGCATTTGCTATTTGTAGATTTTTTTTTTATGATGGCCCTTCTGACCAGTATGATTCTATACATATTTTCTTGTTACAAATAAACAAACCTCAATTTCTTCAAGCGCATGTGTGCATGCTCAGTCATGGCTGACTCTGGAACTACATTGGAAAATACTCTGATGCTGAGAATGATTGAAAGCAAAAGGAGAAGCAGGCAGCAGGGGGTGAGACGGTTAGAAAGCATCACCAACTCAATGGACATGAATTTGAGCAAACTCAGGGAAATGGTGAAAGACAGGGAAGTCAGGCATGCTGCAGTCCATGGGGTCCCAAAGAGTCAGACATGATTTAGCGACTGAACAACAACAAATTTCTTTAAGCCAGTGTTAGTTTCTTGTTCATTGGAGCCAGATGCGCTCCTAATTCATATATTTGTAAATAGCAAAGATGAGATGTAACCACTCCTGCAAAAGTGGCCGTGCAGAGTCAAAACACATGAGGCTTTCTCTGGATTGCACTGGTCCAGGACAGTCTTCCACAAGGATGCAAACCCGGTCCTCCTCCCAGCCCAGCACAAGCTCCTGTCACTGCCAGTCTCTTGTTTCAGCTGTGGCAGCTGTCCTGGCCCCAGGATTAGACCCAGGCATCTGGGAAATCAGGACACTCCCCAGGGTCATTCCTCCCTGAGCTCATGGCTCTGTCAGGCTCATTGCCAGAAAGACACTTTGCATCACTTCAGCTCATTGCAATTCAGTCACGTCAGAGCAGCCCACAGGATCCGAATGCAATTTTCTCATTGAATTATGCTAAATCCTTCAGGGAAGGAGGCGAAATTATTTAAAACCTATAAAAACTAAAGCAACATTCTGGCTCTATATTTTAACTTTCTGATCATTATTTAGAGTTAACCTTTTCTGCCGCTAAGTTACAATCCCATTTTGCTGTATATCAGGCGGCACGGGCCATAAGGCATGGGGAAAGAGAAAACCAGCCAGGCAAAGCGCAGACCTGGGGATTGCTCCTCGGGCTCTGGCAGATAATAGAAAGCGAGGTGGCATTTTGCTCTTAGAAATCAAAAGTATCAGGAGGTGATTCATTGAAGCAGTAGAAAAATGAATTGTAGCTGTGTTGTTATAAATATTAGAGCAATAGATGAGGGGTGAGGTGTGTTTCTCTGGAATAATACACAGAGTGGGGCTGAGAATTCATGCATCAGGCAGATGAGGGATTGAATCTTGTGCCTGGGATCTCAGGAAATTATTTGTTCCCTCCATATATCAAATGAGAATAATACTAATAACTCATTCAATTAGAAGGTGGGTACTATTATTTATCATTATTTTTGTAAGTGGAGAAAACAAAGCAGAAACGTCCCAGCCACTGTGATCAGATATGGCAAAGTGAAAGTGAAAGTGTTACTCGCTCAGTTGTGTCTGACTCTTTACCACCCTCTGAACTGTAGCCCGCCAGGCTCCTCTGTCCATGGGATTCTCCAGGCAAGAATACTGGAGTGGGTTGCCATGCCCTCCTGCAGGGGATCTTCCCAACCCAGGTATTGAACCTGGGTCTCCCACATTGCAAGCAAATTCTTTACCATCTGAGCCACCAGGGAAGTTATTATTTAGATATGGCAAAGCTAAGGTCAATTTCAGGCTAGTGGTTTCAGAGACAGGTTGGGTCTGCACCGTATATAAAATATTCATTATCTTCTACTTTGCTTAGGACAGTGCTTGGCATATAGTAGGTGCTCAATAAAGGCTGATGAACAATTTGTATAAAATTGCATTTATAATCAAATACAATTTGTGACCTCATGAACTATAGCCCGCCAGGCCCCTCTGTCCGTGGGATTTTCCAAGCGAGAATACTGGAGTTGCTTGCCATTCCCTCCTCCAGGAGATCTTCCCAACCCAGAGATCGAACCCGAGTCTCTCACATCTACCTGCATTGGCAGATGGATTCTTTACCACTGTGCCACCTGGGAAGCCCACACATAATTTGTATAAATAAGTTGTATCAATAATCCTATCAACACAGCAGCCAAATTCCTGTTTATCATTTCTCCAGAGCAGCCTATCCTGAAACTCCAAAATTGGTTGGATGCCCCTTAGTTGATGCTCTTAGAGTGGCACCCTGTATTTTTCCTTCATCACATCTCAGTGCAATTAATTATCCATGTGATTAGCTGGTTCATACACAACTTCCTCTCCACCCCATGGGTTTTCCAATGGCAGGAATGGGGTCTCTCTCACTCACATCCCCAGCATCTGGCACAGTGCCTGCCGGAAGTATGCCGCCATGCAGCGATGCAGATTGGGTGTTGACTATGTACCTGGCACTGTTCCAGGCCTGTAAACAAAGCCCCTCTGGCCTTCCTGGTGGTCCAGTGGCTAAGACTACACACTCCCAATGCAGGGGACCCAGGCTCGATTCCTGGTCAGGGAACTAGATGCCGAGTACTGTAACTAAGACCCAGTCCAGCAAAATAAATAAATATTTAAAAAAAAAAAACAAAGTCCCAGTCCTCTTGATTCCTCTGAGGGCATACAGACAGTGAGTAAACAAATCAGTAAGTACTTGGTATATCAAACGATGTCTTAGTCTATTCAGGCTGCTATAAGAAAACACCATAGATGGAGTGACTTAAATGACAGACATTAATATCTCAATTTTGGAAGCTGGGAAGTCTAAAATCAAGGTACAGGCAGATCCGGTGTCTGGTGGGAAGCCTCTGCCTGGTGGGCAGATGATCATCTTCTCATTGTGTCCTCATGTAGTAGATGGCAGAGAGAGTTCTCCTCCTCTTTAAATGGGCGCTAGTCTCACGATGAGGACCCCACCTGCATTACTCATCTAAACCTAATCACTTCCCAAAGGCCCTATCTGCTAATCTCATTAGAGATTAGTATTTTACCATGTAAACTGAGGGGGAAGTGGGGAGGGCCAAACACGAAGCTCATAGGCTGTTTGCTGTTGTTGTTGAGTCACTCAGTTGTGTCTGACTCTTTGCAACCTCATGCATTGCAGCACTTCTCTGTTCTTCACTGTCTCCCTGAGTTTGCTCAGACTCAGGTCCATTGAGTCAGTGATGCCATCCAACCATCTCATCCTCTGTCGTCCCCTTCACCTCCTGCCCTTAAACTTTCCGAGCATCAGCGTCTTTTCTAATGAGTCAGTTATTTGCATCAGGTCGCCGAAGTATTGGAGTTTTAGCTTTAGCATCAGTCCATCCAATGAATATTCAGGACTGGTTTCCTTTCGAATTGACTAGTTTGGTCTTCTTGCTGTCCAAGGGACTCTCAAGAGTCTTCTCCAGCACCACAGTTCAAAAGCATCAATTCTTTGGCGCTCAGCCTTCTTTAGGGTCCAACTCTTATATCCATACATGACTGCTGGAAAAGCCAAAGCTTTAACTAGACAGACCTTTGTCAGCAAAGTGATGTCTCTGCTTTTTAATACATTGTCTAGATTTGTCATAGCTCTTCTTCCAAGGAGCAAGAGTCTTTTAACTTTATGGCTGCAGTCACCACCTACAGTGATTTTGGAGCCCAAGAAAATAAAGTCTGTCATTGTTTCCATTTTTCCCCCATCTACTTGTCATGAAGTGATGGGACCAGATGCCATGTTTGAAGAATTACAAAGCAGGGGAAGACTCCTGGGGAAGGTAGTTATTTTATAGAGAAGTTCTATTTAAAAGATGACCTAATTGGGCAGATGTATGGGAGGGGTCATAAAAAATATCTGTAGAAAGAATTTTTCAGGCAGCAACAACAGCATGTGCAAAGGCCCTGAGGCAGAAATGTGCTTGGGAGAGTCAAGGTCGGCGTTGCTGGAATGGAGTGGGTCTGATTCGTGGATTGGAGGAGATGAGGTCAGATGGGAAGCAGGGGCAGATAGTAGATGAATAATTATGTAAAAGGACCGAAAAGAGACAGAGACTGTATCTGTGTTCTTTCTCTCCACATTCACAGACAAAACATCAGGTGACCTACACAACGAAGGGTTGGCTAGCTTTGGAACACTGATGATCTCTGAGTAATTAACTAACACAAAATCTGAGCTTCTGGCCTGAAGAAGAAGAATGGGGCCTGGCCACAGTCTCCTAATATCCAAATGGTTGTCGTGGAGAAGATGAGTTGAATTGGTTTGGGATCATTCCAGTGGTCAGGCTGGGACCAATGGATAGCACTCACAGGAAGGCAGAAGAAAGGGACAAATATTCCAAGTCATGGTGAACAGATTCCTTCTTCTGGGAAGATGTACTAGATATACTTTCTTCTTTCCTCCCTTAGGTACAATCAAAAGTTCTGGAAACAACACATGAAACAAACCTAAGAACTCTGAAAGCTGGAGAGAAGAAGACAGATCAGTCAGGGAACTTAGGACCCCAGGAAAAACAAAAGGGTGAGTTCTCCAGGTTTCTTTTTGCCTCCTATGTCTCTTACTTGGAACTGAAGAAAATACAACCTGAAAACCTGATGTCATGAACAAAAATCAGCAGTAACAAAAGCATGATCTCTCTCAGGCAAACGACCAGGAAAGGCATAGCCTAAAAAGAAAAGTTTAATAATCACAGTACTGTAGCCAAACACTGCAGAAAAAGAAACTGTGGCACCAGCAGTATCAAGTGGAAATTCCATGTCTTTATGTTCATAAGTATGTAACAAGGCGCCCTCGGCCCTACATGGGGTTGATATCGAAGAAGTCAGAAAAGGGAGCAACTTAGCGGCAACATCAGCCTCAATAACAGCTTACTGATTCTCAAAAATATTATTGCTAAAAGTCAAGCACACACTTCAAGCATAACATTGGTGTGTAAAATGAAATTGCTACAATATAAGCAAGGTACGTCTGCCTGGTGACTGGAAAAAGAAATCTGTGTCACTAAACTGTAGATGTAAGACAGTGAAGGAGCCCGCGGCTCCCATCAATCAGGTGACCAAGGGGACTGGCTCAGGGACGTGCACGTGGCCCAAACCATTCAGGAGCAGGCACAAGACTTTCATTCAGATCACTGATACAGCAAGATCTGTACTAGGCTACTCCAAGAAAAGAAAGTCAGTCTGAGGGTAGAAGCAGGTTTTCTTTCTGATTTCAAGCAGAAATCAGCCATGGAGAGTCTGAATCCAAATGATGTCATTTGGGAGCTGGATCAAGCCATACCTGAAGCTACTCCTGGTCTCTTCTGTTACCGAGCCAACAAGCCCCCTCTATATTTAAGCAGCTTTGGTGTCTTTTCTGCCCCTGGCAATCAAAAAAGTCCTAAATGACAGAAACAGCTGTGGGGTGAGCTTCTCTCTCACCACTGGCGGGCAAGCAGGGGTGGAATGGCCCCCTGTGAAACAGCTGATAGCAGCAGTCCACCATTAACAGGAAGTGGGACAACGGAGTCCCCCACCCAAGGTTTTCTTGTTCTTAGAGATAATCTTCCATGACATTCTTGATGAGGTTTAAGGACAACTGGCTCTGTACCTAGGATAAAGTATGGAATTTCCCAGAAGGATAAATCAGCCCAGCAATCACTGGTTTATCTAGGTAGGTGAGGTCTGGTAAGGTGAGGTCCCTCCTGGTAGATCTTTACCGTGGACAACAATGTCCTGTGATCTGGCCGCTGCTCACTTCTGCTGCACACTCCCTCTTCTTCTGTTCATTTCTTAAGTAAAGCAAGCATGTTCCAACCTCAGGGCCTTTGCACTTACCGTTCCCTCTGCCTGGAATGCTCCCTGCTCCAGACCTTTCCATGGCTGTTTCCTTCACACCTCAGCTCAGAGGTCACCTGTTTAGAGAGGCCAGGTTGGCCCTGATGGCCAAATCTGAATTGCAACACCCAGACCCCTATAGTCTGCTACCATATCTTATTTTCACCAGCACTTTTACAGTCTGAAATGACTTTAAGTGAATCTCCATGAGAGCCAGGACCTCCTCTATTCTGTCGAGCGCCATATCCTTGGAGTGCGGAACAGTGCCTGGTAGAAGAAAGATGAAAGTAAAGAAAAAACGAAGGGAGAAAGAAAGGAAGCAAGGGACAGAGACTGAAAGCTAGGACCAGAAACTGCTTCCACTGGGGCCTTTCTACCCCCACTGGGGACCCTCTCAGCAACCAACCTCCAGTGGTTCAACCAACCTTCCGGGTGCTCAGCCTCAGGTGGCCACCTCGGAAACCAGCTCATTAAAGCACACTTCACTGTTGTCTCTCCAGTTCATCCTCACTCATCTCTGCTTCCTGGAACCACCTCCTAAAAGACGTAACTGTGCCCAGATCTTTGTCTTGGGTGCTGCTTTCAGAAGAACCTAAATTAAGACAGACTCTTACCCAGGTCCACACAAAGACACATGTGGAAATGTT
This sequence comes from Bos javanicus, assembly GCF_032452875.1. Taxonomy (NCBI): domain Eukaryota; kingdom Metazoa; phylum Chordata; class Mammalia; order Artiodactyla; family Bovidae; genus Bos; species Bos javanicus. Next base: position 24,593,526 of record NC_083892.1, read on the forward strand.
CATCACTGCCTTGCTCGTGGTAACATGAGATGGGGGCTCACTTAGGTGCCCAGCACTAGGGGAACATATACCAAGAAGAAGTCAGACGGAGTCAAAGAAATGAGTAACAAGCAACAGGGAAAGATTTCTGAGGCTTAGTGTTGAGGGGAAATACAGCATGATGCTGCTTTTGTAATTAAAAAACACCCACACTTAAAAATCAACATATATTTCTCCCAAGTACGTACTGATGTAAGAACACATTTAAAATATATTAGAGTGGCTGCCTCTGGGGAGCAATGAAATGGGAGGAGAGATGGAGGTAAAAGGAACATATATAGGATAAATTAATTGCCTGGACGCTTGACATGCCACAAACTACGTGTGGTTAATTCACCTCTGTAAAAGTAAAAAATGATAACTCGAATCCATCTTCTCTTTGCCTAAATAACTCCCATGCATCCTTCATATCTCCATGCAGACATGAAGATTCTGTCTGGCTCAGACAGAATCCCCCTTAGGTACTCCTCTGGTGCCCAGCTCCTCCACTTCATCACGCCATTCCTAGTGAAATCTCACATTTAGTCCTGCCACTTCTGGGTCTGTCTTTGCACTCTACTCTGGTTCTAGGTAGGAGAGCAGTAAATACGTTCTCCCAGTTTCACCCTTCTCCCTGCTCTCCCCCCACCCCTCACCAAACCCTGACCCCTGATGCAGCTTCTGGTGTTCTGCAGATTGCCTAGACTGCCGACTGCATGAATGAAGGAAGACATCGTGAGAAATCCAGTCATCAGAGCCACATACACTCACACAAGGGAGCCAGCCGCGCAGGTTCATATCACACCTATCACACGGAACCACACACTCAGAAACTGCATCACGGAGCCAACGCCCACGACATACACGAAAGACATGAAATACACATGAGATATGCCCAGATGTACACACACTCAGAGCTCTGCACCCCACCAGGCACCAGCCTCTATTACTGTCAGCTAACTCCAGCCTCACACCCAACCCCATCTGCTGGACCTTCCCCAGGGGCACCAGCCTGCCCCCGCCCCCACCCCATCACAGATGTCTCCCAGCTTCCAAAGGCAACTTCATTTTTTTATCTTTTCCTTCCCCCTTTTAAGCATCCTTTTCCAACTCAGGCTCCTACCAGGTTTCTTCTGGAAGCCCCATCCTTCCCTCCTGAGGATTTGCTCCCCAAACTCCCAGCGTAGCTAGAAAAATGAAGCATGTTGCCTCCGGCTTGCCCACTTTGCCTACAAAGTTCAGCCTCCTCGTATCTATATGGGCTTTTGGCAGGATAAACAGATAAAAGGCAGACGGCTTTGTCATCTCAGAAAATGAAAACAAAGGAAGCAAGGAAGGAAAGGAAAGCAGATAAAACTGGAGGTGGTTAGAGAAAGATTCTCCTGAAAGCCATGGTCCAGAGAGCTGGAACCTTCCCTCTCCCGCCCTCAGGAAGAGTTCTTGTGCACAGTTATCCAGAGGCTGCAACCCTGGGACTAATTAGAGCTCACACCCTAAATAGTAGGCACCAATGACGCAGGATCTTATTTGACCTGTGCCCAGTGCCTAGCAGAGCACCCAAGAACACCAAAGGTACTCAATAAATATTTGTGTTTTGAGAAACCAGATTCAACCAGGAAGAAGCCTGTGGACAGATGCACCTTGTCGTCAGCATGAAGAAAGTGTCCACTGTGGCAAGGCAGGGCTTCCACGCCTGTTTTCTCATTTAATCTTCATCATTCTGTTGTGAAGGATCAGAGAGGTTTGTTCACTTGCCAGAGGTCACACAGCTAGCAGGAAGCAGGTGCAGGCCTGGAGAGAGATCTTTCGTTTATTCATTAGTTCTTTCGTTCTTCTAGTCCTCACTGAACACCTACTATGTGTAAGGCTCTATTTTGGGCTCAGAGAACGAAACACAGAGCCAAAAGAGCGTTTCCCAGTGATCTGAATAAGGGTGGTGTTTGAGGAATTGGAAACATGTGGGATGAGTTATTAAAATTCAGTAGGTAGACTTGTGGGCACAGCGGGGGAAGGAGAGGGTGGGATGAAAGGAGAGAGTTGCATGGAAACATATACACTACCGTATGTGAAATAGACAGCCAGTGGGAATTTGCTGTAAGACTCAGGGAGCTCAAACTGGTGCTCCGTGACAACCTAGAGTGGTGGGATGGGGTGGGAGGGGAGAGTGAGAGCCACGAGGGAGGGGACATATGTGTACCTATGGCTGATTCCCATTAATGTATGGCAGAAACCAACACAATATTGTAAAGCAATTATCCTTCAATTAAAAATAAATTTTTAAAAATTCAATGGGTTAACATGATGGGTTTGGGGACTGTCTACATATGTAAGGGACATGTATGTAGTGAAAATGGATGGAGGGAGTTTGAATTGTCATCATCATCATTATTATGATGTATACATTTGCTCATACGAGAAGGTGCAGTTCTCTATTTATGCATTTATTCGGTTAATTCACTCACAGCAAGCCTGGGAGCCACGTACCATTGCTGTGCTAACATACAGATGAGAAAAGTAAGGTGGGACAAGGCGGGGTGACCTGTCCCAGGACACATAGCTGGTGAAGTCTCTGGCTGCAGCACCCACGTGACAGGGCAAAGGTGAAGGAAGACGTGGTGATGGGGCAGTTTGTGGACTCTTGTTCTTATAGTTTGATTCTTTATGGATATTTTTAAGATGGAGAGACTCGAATGTGTCCCAGAGTATACTGGACAACCTCTGTGAAGACCAATGGGGCTCCATCCAGCAACGTCAGAAGTGCACATGTCCATGATCATTAGACTTGCTTAGGCCAATAGGATTGCAGCAAACAAGCAAGCTGAGGCTGTTAAAAGCGCCTGTACATTTCTATTCCCTTTCCTGCTGTTCTGTTTCTGTCATGAGAGCACGTCCAGGCTACCAGCTGAGGCCATCCTAGATCAGCCAGCTCCCTGCTGATCCGCCAGCTGACTGCAGATGCTTGAGCAGCCAAGCCAGCCCAGAACAGCCAAACCACTCAACTGACCCGCAGATTGATGAGAAATCATAAAGGGTTGTGTTTATAAGTCACTGGATTTCGGGTTGGATGTTGGGACAGCATTATATTGACAAGAGATATCTGATCTAGGAACATAAGGCCAAGGATGTGAAGTAACTGAGGCTGTTGGTAAGTGAGTGGATGACTGCCAATAATTCTCTTCTACCATATCACTCAGAAAGTGTTAGTTCCTCAGTCCTGTCTGACTCTCTGTGACTTCGTGGATTGTAGCCCACCAGGCTCCTCTGTTCATGGGATTCTCCAGGCAAGAATACTGGAGTGGGTTACCATTCCCTTCTCCAGGGGATCTTCCCAACCCAGGGATCAAACCCAGGTATCGCACATTGCAGGCAGATTCTTTACCATCTGAGCCACCAGGGTAGCCCAAGGTCCCCATGAAAGTTAAGAAAGGTTAGCCCCAGGTGTTCTACGATGGTGGAAAGCCCTAAAAATATTGAGTTTAGTTCTGGCAGCTTCCTCCAATCTTTATCTCCAAACCACCAGATGGTTGGCTGGTAGGGAGACCAGATAATAAGGGCTCTGGGATACATGACTCCTGAGGAGAGTTTGGACATTATCCCATCTAATCCTGGCAGCAACCCCAGGTAGCAGAAGTTTTGTCCCCATTGTGCAGAAGGAGAGACTGAGGCTCACAGACCATAATCCTTGCTTGGAATCACACGCTTCTAAATAGGAAGGCAGGAATTGGTCAGTCCAGGTCAGTTGATGGCAAAATCCAGGCTGCTTCCATCACACAGACACCCTCTTCTGAGAGTTTGCCACTCCAAGCCCTGTGACCTCTCCCCACCACCTCCTTGGCATCCAGCCCCACTCTTCCTGCCCCTAATTGGCCAACTCAGTGTTCACCCCAGTGAGACCATCCCCCTTTATTTAAAAGCTCTTCAGTAGATGGAAGGCAACTTGGCAGTAACCTCTGCACAGAGCTTTAAGTACACACACTGGCCAATCTTTACAGATTTAATTGTCTATAAAATTACTCTGTGCGCAATTCCCATATGGATCCTCAGTGCCCCGCATGCTTCTTGGCTGGACCTATCTCCCAGGCTAGGGTACAGTTGGTTCAACACAAAACAAGTCTACCAGACAGATGTGTGACTTGAGCAACTGATAGGCCACCCAGGGCCTCAGTTTCCTCATCTGTCAATGGGGACAATCCCAGAAACTTGCCACAAGGTTTGGCAAATTCAATGGAATGATGAAGAGAAAGCTTTCAGTCCTGTGCCTGGCACACACATAATGTGGTAGCTACTATTTCTGAGATTTCAACCCATGTTCTCCCCCTCCTTGATTTCCTGGAAGCCTTTCTCCCCGCATTCCCCACTGCCTCCCATATTTGGTCATATACTTACCATCTCAGGGTACAGGTGATTTACAGGATGATATGAGATGCAAGAAAAGAGGCTTTAAAGCTTCAGAACACTGAGCCTGGATGAATTCAAGATTTCACAGTTTCCATCATAAGAAATATTCTGGAGAAGGAATAGAGGGAGAACCAGCACATGAGCTTGGAGCCATCCTCCTGCAAGTAACAGACCACCCAACACAAACTGGCTAAGAAATAAGTCAACGAGAGGACTGACAGGGCCAGAGGGAGGGCAACTCCACGGGTAGTTGACCAGGAACTCAACAACGTCACTCAAGTTAGCCCAACTGTCCTCCCTGCCTTCAATGGAAGCTGCTCCCAACCAAGGCTGGATCCCCTGGTAGAGACAAGATGGCTGCCAGGTGCTTCCGGGGCTTCCTCACACAAGGGTGGGTGGGGGATGGGACAGCGTGTCTCCAGATAGCTCCGCCCAGGAAGCCCCAACCAAGATCACCTCTCACCTCATTGGCCCCAAATGGGCCACGTTCCTGCCTCTGAACCAACCACTGCAGGAATGAGTTGTGCCGATTGGGTAAATCCTTCCCCCGTGGGGTTACAGGTCTCTCCCCTCCAAACCCGGAGTAGCTATTGGAGTAAGAGGGATATTCTTTAGTGAGGGTTTCAAGGCATAAAGCTTATGCCACAATGAACAGACTCGACAGAGAATAGATGAAGAGCTTACTAAAAATCATCTTCTCTATACTAGATTACTCATTGTCTGAACAATATTTGTGGAGTATACTTCAACATTTATTTATTGGGAAGTTTCTGTGGGACTTTCTCAGCCAAGATAGTTGTCATTATGTCTTTGACAGTGTGACACCCAGAGGTGACACCGTCCTCCAGGGAGGTCTGACCAGCACAGAGCACCAGAGGACTGTCAGTGCCAGTGGTGATAATAATAATAAATAGCTCACATTTGTGGAGAAGCTACTATCTTCTGAGAACTGGGCTGAGTATATAACTATAAATATAATTCTTTTAATCCTTCTGAAATGATAAAAAAAAAATCCTTGTATGAAAGTAGGTCCTCTTATTATCCCTGCTTTACAGATGATGAATCAGAGGCACAGGGAGTAGAATTAACCTGCCCAAGATCACACAGTCAGTAAAACACTGGGATTTGAATCCAAACAGGGTTACTCAAGCTTGGATGTTAAAATGCCTTTCCTTCTATGGTGGCGCAGAAGTTCACACGAGAATTTTGACAGGAGTCACTCATTCACTTGGCAAACGTTTATTGGCTGTGATATTCCAACCTATAAGGCATTTAAAATTCATTCATTTCTTCAACAAGATTTTTTGGAATGCTTATTTTCTAGGAATCACTTTATTTAGTGCTGGGGGACACCGTGGTGAGTAATCTTGACCTAGCCCTGGGCCTCCACAAAGTGCACAATCTGCATTTCCTTGCCAGCAGTGCTCCGTCCGGAGTCATGTAAAAGCTCAGGGCTTCTCAGACAGTGGTACAGTATGCCCACTGCACAGTGGCACCCAACAGACTGAGGAGAGTGAGGGCCGAACTCCACCTCTCACTCCCCCTCATCAGATCCTGTGCCGTGGGTCATAGCTCAATATGTCCAAAAAGACATCTCTTTAAGAAAGTGGCCTCTGATGCACCGTCACGAGCTCTGGTGTCGCCTCCACCAAGAAGGCATCACTTGCTCCAATTTACACAAAGGCCCCACGTAGAATGGGGCTTCCTAGGTGGCTCAGTGGTAAAGAATCTGCCTGCAGTGCAGGAGACACTGGAGACATGGGTTCAATTCCCAGGTCAGGAAGATCCCCTGGAGGAGGAAATGGCAACCCACTCCAGTTTTCTTGCCTGGAGAGAAGCCTGGCCAGCTACTGTCTCTGGGATCACCAACAGTCAGACACGACTGAGCAGCTGAGCCCTCACACACAGTGCAAAGCAGCTGGACCCCATGACAGCTGCTCCTCCTCCTACTCACATGTTACAAGTTGAGGTTTGGGTTTGGTTGGTTGGTTGGTTTCTGGACAAGCTGCTGGTAATCTATATCTCTTGGGTCTGTTGTCTGTCCAGTCGAATGTTTCCAACTTGACCTCAAGATTCATGCCTGCTGCATTTCATCTCCAAAGAGCTGATCCTCTTGCAGGTGCTGGCTGGGGAACTCTTCCTCAAGGTTGCGTCTCACAAAGTTCACTGCTCACCCAGGAGCCTTAGGGGGAACCAGGAATCTTTGGAGGTTAAGACAATCCTTCCCAGTGACCTTAGAGTTAAGGTCCATCAACCCAGGAAATCCTAGCTCTGTCTACCTCATTCCCAACCCTAAGTAGAGCTGAAGCAGCAGACACCTGGTGTTGATACTGAACACCAGTATTGCCTAGGACCCGTGGCAAGTGCTGTCAACCCTCCATATGCACCCCTTTGTTCCCCTCTGCCGTCCTCACACATACTGCTCCCAGAGTCCCTCCGTCCTAACAGCCAGCACCCATGCATCTTTGCTGGACGGTCTTTAGGCTGTTGGAACCCACTCCCCCTGTGAGCATAAAGAGCCAGACATGGCTGGGGATTTATTTTCCCCCTGCTTTGTGGAAGCTCTTAGCTTCTGGCTGCCTTTCCCCAGGCCTGGTCCAGTGAGGAGGTCACCTACACTACCTCCAGTTCTGCCCTGTGGAACTAAGCCCAAGATTCACTCCATGGGACCTTGTCTGAAGCCAGCCCTGCCTTCGTTCTTCCCTTCCATCTCACTCCATCACGCCCCTACTGATTTTCCCTGGGGAACGCTTCCTAATAAAAATCTTACACATGAAACTTCATGTGAAGGAGTGATTCAGAGAAAGCAAACCTAGAATGGGAATCAAAGGAAGTTAGCCAGGCCGTGCCCACCGGGTTCCCGTTGCCCATGCCCCTTTCTAAGCCTCTTCTGTACTTTCAGGAGACATATGCCAAGAGCCACTTGGGGCCAGACCTCAGTCACTTAACTCAATCTATTGGCTCTCTATGGAACTGATCTCTCACATTTCTTTTCCAGATCTCCATGAAAAATTATTTGCAAAGTGCTTTCTCTCCCTTCCTTTCCCTCCCTCCCTTTCTGTTTCTCTCTGTCTCTCTAGTTAAACTTGGTGTTCAAGGACTCCCCGAGATGTTTCTCTAACTGACAGCTTTATGGGGCAATAGCTGCTGATGTTATATGTGTCCTCAGATAGGCAGGTCTTTTTATACTGTGTGTGTCCCCATAAAAATGATTGGTTTTGAGTTGTTATTCTAATATTGCTGTGATTGTAACATTGAAGCCGACAGTCTCCAAAGGAGATGAGTATCAAAGCCTGATGAATAGAAACAGGAGGTCCCATTGGTCTACATGGCAGGAAGACGGGGCTGGTGGGCACTGTCTGCCAGTGGGTAGCAGCTCAAAGCCCGTTGTTTTTATGTGATTATAAAGATAATGATTAATGAGTGAAAGCCCTGTAAATAATCAAAACTCCTCCCCCCTCAACTGAATAAAACCAGAGGCAGTTCATTGTGACCAGAGAGGAAAGGAGATGGGCAGAGTCCAGAAGAATATGGATTGAAACACACAGACGCATCCAGAGGGACAGACAGAGGGGGGATCTAGACAGAAGGGGGAAATGAAGCAATGGGTTCAGAAAGAGACAGGAAGACAAAGATATGCGTCAGACAAAAGAGTACTGGGCATAAGGGGATAGGGACAGGGGGACCCATGGACAAAATCCAAGGCTCACAGACAGAGACAGACACACAGCCTCAGATACATGGGCCATGATGGAAACAAGGAACAGATGAGGGTATGACCAAGACAGATATACAGATGGAAAGAGAAGGAGTAGAAGTCCAGAAGGGTGCCTTGGAGAGGAAGGCACACACAGAACAGGATGCCAGACCAGAGGCCAACATCACAGGCAAGGAGAACACAGCGAGGAAGACAGGCTGAAAGGCAGACGATCAAGGGGAGGCAGCAGAGGAGGAGAGGCAACAGTGAAACCCAACCAGGCCGGCAGGCAGGGGAGCTCCCCAGGGGGCAGGGCGGGCAGGGCGTGGGGGCTCAGAGTGAGGGCTCAGGAGCCAGGCGCCCGAGCCCAAGCCTGGCCAGTGTGCATGCCCGGAGCTGAGTGAACACAGGGAACATCACTCAGCCCTTCTGTGCCTCTGTTTCCCCATATATAACGTGGGGCAGATAGACACTGCACCCGTTCAGCCCCTCACTTGTGGTCCTGGGCATCTGGGCACACCTCTGGTGATAAAAAGTCCCTGGGATGGTTCCCAATGGCCCCCACCACCTGGCGTTCATGCCGTCATGGACCTAATGACCAGTTTCAACAAACAGGATACAGCAAAGGTCAGGGGGTCACTTCTGAGATCAGGTCACCAACACCTGTGACTTCTATCTCTGGAGCCCTAGCCCTGGGGAAAGGATGTTGCCACGTGGTGAGTTGTCCCATGGAGAGGACACATGGTAAGGGGCTGAGACCTCCAGCCAACAGCCAGTGAAGACCTGAGGCTGTCAACAGCTGCAGGAGTGGGCTCAGAAGGGGCTCCTTAAGGTGCAACCTCAGGAGGAGACCCTCAGCTAGAGGACCCAGCTAAGCCAGACCCGGATTCCTGCCCCACAAACTAAGATTATGTTGGTTATTTTAAGCCTCCATGTTGGGAGGGGGGTTATTATGTAGGAATTAATACCTGATACAAATTTTGGTGCCTGGAAGATAAGTCAGAGACAGAGAAATACCATATGATCTCATTTATATATGGAATCTAAAACAAAACAACAACACAAAAATAAAGCTCACAGACTCAGAGAACAGGTTGGTCACTATCAGAGGCAAGGGTCGGGTGGGGGGCTGGGGGTGGGTGGGGAGGGAGGGAAAATGGGTAGAAGGAGTGGGAGTCAAAAGGTACCAAGAAATAAGTCCTGAGGATGTAATGTACAGAATTGTGATGGCAGTTAATAATACTGCACTGCATATCTGAAAATTGCTAAGAGAACAGATCTTAAAAGTTCTCATCACAAGAAAAAAAAAAAAGGTTTATAACTATGTGTGGTGACAGGTATTAATCGGACTTACTAACGTGATCTTCTCACAATATATACAAATACTGAATCAGTATGTGGTACAGTTGAAACTAATATAATGTCATATGTCAACTACACCTCAATATACAAGAAAGAGAAAAACGTGGCAGAGGCTTTGTTGCTGTTGTTTGTCACTAAGTCGTGTCCCGCTTTTTTGAGACCCCATGGACTATAGCCTGCCAGGCTCCTCTGTCCATGGAGGAGGAGATTTCCTAGGCAGGAATACTGGAGTGGGTTGCCATTTCCTTCTCCAGGGCATCTTTCCTACATGGGGATCGAACCCGCATCTCCTGCATTGGCAGGCAGATGCTTTACTGCTGAGCTACCAGGGAAGCCCAGGAGAGGCTTTGGAATGAAGCAAAAGACAGAGGCTGAATGAAATGCTAAGACTAAACTGCTTTGGACAGACTGTTATTGAAGACTGGACTGTGAAGACACCCAGAGGGTGGGGATCAAAGGGAAACAGGAGCAAAGATGTTTTGAGAAGGGGATCTTGTTTTACTGTGACAGGAAGCTTGGCAACATTCTTGCCTTCGGTAACATGGAAAGTAGGAAGTGTGCCCATGAACCTGGCAGTGATGGTGTTGGAAACCGTCTCCCGGCCTCCTCTTGCTCCTTCTAGGAAAATGCCAGTGGACCCTTGGGTGCCCTTTTGTGTGCTGCCTGGCACAACAAACCAGCCACTCAGGTTAGTGTCCTGCTGCTGCTGGGACAATTTACCATGAACTGAGTGGCTTAAAACAATGCAAATGTATTATCTTCGGGAGGTCAGACATCTGCCTGGGTCTCTGTGGACTAATATCGAGGTACCAGCAGCCCTGCGCTTTTCCAGAGACTCCATAGGGAGAATGTTTTTTCCAATGCCTTGCCTTTCTCAGCTCCTAGAAGTCGCCTGCATTCACCGGCTTGTGGCCCAGTCCTCCGTCTTCAAAGACAGCTGTGTAGCATCCTCTGGGATGCCTCTCACCCCTCCTTCGATTGTCACATCTCCTCCCCTAACTCTGACTCGGGCCCTCCTGCCTCCCCCAGTAAGGACCCTTGTGATGATACTGGGCCCCTCTGGGTAATCCAGGATCATCTCCCATCTCAAGATCCTTAGTTGAATCACATCTGCCATCTTGCCGTGGAAGTAACGCTTCCGCAGGTTCCAGGATTATAATGTGGACTTGGGTGGGGACTGTTATTCCGGCCACCACGCCACTGTCAGCATTGATTCTACTGTACTTTACGTACCGAATTGTCTCTGTTCCTGACCAGGCTGTGAGCTCCACGAGAGGCCACCTAACTCAGTGGTTTAGATCTTGCCCAGAGTCTAGTTTTAGCGAGATCTGCACACAAGGCTTGATGCGGCCCCTTACCAGGGACATGTCGCTCAACTTTTCCAAGCCTCAGCTTCCTCATCCAGGAGCTTCGAGATCAGCCTCCGTATATTTTGTGTGTTACATTCACCACTCCAACGCCAGCCTTTACGAGAGTCTGGAATCATACCGGGTGCCTAATAACGATTTATTGAATGAATAAAAAACGGCACCTACTTCGTAAAGCTGTTATGAGGACTTAAAGAATAAATGACATGGAGCACACAGAGCAGGGCCGTCGTGGGGCGGGCCCTCCACCTGTCCGTTTTGGTGATTATCAGATGGAGATGGAGCAAGCGAGAGCCTGGCTGACCACAGTGGCAGGGACCACACACAGGCAGTGACAGGAAGAGCAGAACAGGAAGAGAAGCACGAGGGACAAGGCGAAGGAACAGCTCACCTTGGTCTCCAGATCCACTCATCTCCATTATCTGTGGGAGCAACAAGGATGCCTGCCTGGAGGTGGAGGCAGGAAGGGAAATCATTTCTGCAAGACCCTATCCCCTAGAACCAGGAAGGGGTGAGGAGAGATGAACAGACCCCCAGTTTTTTGTCCTAGAAAAAAAAAGAGAGAGGCTTTCCAGGTTCCAGATTGTCACATATGAACGATCATGTGATTTGTGACCACTTAGTATGTACTAGGCGGAGAAGGCAATGGCACCCCACTCCAGTACTCTTGCCTGGAAAATCCCATGGACGGAAGAGCCTGGTGGGCTGCAGTCCATGGGGTCGCTAAGAGTCGGACACGACTGAGCAACTTCACTTTCACTTTTCACTTTCATGCATTGGAGAAGGAAATGGCAAACCACTCCAGTGTTCTTGCCTGGAGAATCCTGGGGTTGGAGGAGTCTGGTGGGCTGCCATCTATGGGGTCTCAAAGAGTCGGACACAACAGAGTGACTGAACTGAACTGAACTGAGTATGTACTTACGAATTGTGCTATGTGCCGTGTGCACGTAAATTTCCCTTAATCCTCTCAGCAATCCCCTAGGTTGGGTGGCATTCTCATCACTGCCCTCTCACAGCTGAGGAGATGGAGGCACAGAGATGTTAAGTAACCTGGGCCAGGTCACACAGCTAGCAAGCGGTGGGGAGAAATTAAATATCATGCAGATTGGTTCCAAATACTGTACTCAGTTAGAGTCATGGTGCTGTTCTTCATGTAAGCCAGAAGTTCTGAACCCACAGTCCATAAAAAAGCTTCTAGGAGGCCTCCAACCTCCTAAAAGTATAAAGTTGTAGTGACCCACAGAGGCATGCATGCATATATGCCTGTGTCTGGGGCAACAGTTTCTACCCCAAAGCAGACTCTCTTGGGGGTTTATTGCTCACTGATCTGGAATAGCTCACTCCACCTTGTACCCATTTTACAGAAAAAGAAACCGAGCCCCCAAAGAGCTATGGCTAGCCCGAGATTGTTCAGCAAATGAGTCTTAGAACTTCTGGGCCCCATCTAGGACTCTGCTTCCTGGGTAAGAAAATGCCCCCCACCCCCTGCAGCTGAGCCCCCGGGGTGAGCTAGCGCCCTGGGCCCAGCTCATTTTGCTGTGCCAGTGGGTGCAGAGGAGCACCGTTATCCAGCCCTGAGTCCCTATGCTACCCATCACTACCAGGACAGAGGGCCCACTGGGCTCCCCCTCCTGGACAACACCCAGGCCAAGGGAGGAAGGGGCAGGATTTAAGAGATGCCAGAGTCCTGAAGGCAATGGCACCCCACTCCAGTACTCTTGCCTGGAAAATCCCATGGATGGAGGGCCTGGTGGGCTGCAGTCCATGGGGTCGCTAAGAGTCGGACATGACTGAGTGACTTCACTTTCACTTTTCACTTTCATGCATTGGAGAAGGAAATGGCGACCCACTCCAGTGTTCTTGCCTGGAGAATCCCAGGGACGGTGGAGCCTCGTGGGCTGCCGTCTATGGGGTCGCACAGAGTCAGACATGACTGAAGCGACTTAGCAGCAGCAGCAGCAGAGTCCTGAAACAAAGGGGATCGAGGATTCCTGAGTACATCCCTCCCACAGCAAGATGTGAAGAAACTAGTTCGGGAATGGAAGATGAATTGATCGTAAACTGACAAGCTTACCCTCACTAGGTGACTGGCTGATCTCACTCTGAGAAATCCCACCATGACCTTCCCCCTCCTGGGTCCACCTCCTCCTCAGGTCAACCACTATTTTTAAGCAGGAATATGGGGGAATAGCAAAAGAATATGAGGTCTTGGAGGGAGTCAAGGGCTAGATCACGTAGGGCCCTGTAGACCACGGTAAGGAATTGGATTTTATTCTAAAATAAGGAATATTATTTAGAATAATAAATAACATTATTTATTACTAAGTTTGGAGAGGCTAGAATTCATCTAGAATAATCCAGGGAGTATCAGAGCTGGGATCGAACACAGAGAACCCAACTCTGGGGTCTAGGATCTTAACTGGCTGCACTTTTTTGCCTCAGCAGACCTAATGGACAACTTAGGGACAGAATTTGCTTCTAAAGACAGAGAGTCTACATACTCTGAAGTGAGAATCTACGAAACAGTGTATATAGGTTTCAACTGAATGAGTCCCAGCCCCATATCTCAGTTTCCCCATCTGTGAAATGGGGATGCTAACACGTTCCTTACACAAACGATGTGAAGGTTAAAGATGATGCATGGTGCACAGCAGGCACACAGTAAGCTCTCAACAGTGAGTAGCCAGTCTCACTAAAGGCAGACCTAGGAGACAGCAAGCCACAGGGAGCATGGCCAAGGAGGCAAAGGTCCTCCTCCAGGACTTGTCATGTTTGTCAACTCCACACCCTGCTCTCCACCCCACACCTCTCAAAAAAAAAAAAAATCATAGTTGATCCACAGCCAGAGACGATTGTGTCAACAGTCAACAGTGTTCATTTTCTGAGTACTGTCATCTGTTATGTTGACAGAGAAACAGCCTGTTTCAAGCCCATTTGGCAAATGCAATTAATTTCTTCAGCATTAAATTGTCTTTTCCTAATTGTCCATACGGACACCCAGGCAGAAGGAAGAAGGGACAGAATGAGAAGGCTGTTAATGGTGCTTCTTTGCCAGTGACAGGGTGCTCTGAGGGAGGACTCTAAGCTTTTCAGTCACTGCCATGGGCAACGAGGCCCAGGTCCACCCACGTGCCCCCCAGGCTGAGGAAATCCCCAGGGCCCCTCCCATGCATGGCTGTGGCCAAGGTGGTGCAGTGGGGGCAGGCTGCCACAGCTCACCTGCCCAGTGTCCTCTGGGCCCCTCGCTGCAGCCCCAGGAGATGTCAGGTTCTAGGGCAGTGGCACCTCTCCAAGCCCCAGGTCTTCAAGCTGCAGGCACGTTTCTGATCGAGGCTCTGAGCCACGTCTGACTGCATAGGTTGGCAGTGTCATCTCACCAGTGGACAGAGCTAAAATAAGTCTTGCTGCCCTGAGCTGAGTGCCACCTGTGCCTGGAAGTCCCTTGGTGGATTATACCCACAGGGCCCCAGCCTCTTCAAACCCTTGGCCTGATCCCCGAGCCATGCTTCTCTCTAAATAGCTGCCGAGGTCACCCAAACCAGCAAGCCTGGCCCAGGTGACAGACCTCCACCCTGAAAACTGCCCATCCCCCAATAGCCATCCACAAAACTCCACACGACCCTGCTGTGTCCACCCACGAGCCAACTAGAGCGGGACTCCTCTGTGCATCGTGCGGACTCCTGGTTGCAGAAGCTAGACGTCCAACGCAGTCTGGCTGAGGCAAAATGGCAGCATGTTAGCTCATGTAAACAAAACCCTAAGAGCTACGAGCCCCAAGCTGAGTTGTATCCAGATGCTCAAAAAACTGCTACTGAGACTCAGTCTTGACTCTGCTTCCATCTGTGCCTCATGCCATTGCATAGACAACTCAGGTCATGTTCCGCCTGATTCATGAACTCCACAGTCACCGGCATTCGGCTGCCGCTGCCTTCCTTCCACCCGATTAGAGCTCTTGGAACCAAAGATTGTCAGAATACACCAGAGGCATGCATTGTACACCTCTGGTGTATTAGGGGTGATGTCAGGTGGCTTTGGCGCAAAGAGCACACAGTCTTTGAAGTCAAACCAGGGGCCATAGGCAGGTCACTTAACCTGCCGCATCTTAGTTCCCTCATTTGTGAAAAGGAAGGAGCGATGCCTGTCTTATAGGAATATGTGAGGGATAAGTGACAGGCGAGTACCTCCGACAGTGCCTGGCCCAGGGTGGACCCTGAATATGTTGCATGAGAGAAAGGAAGAGAGGGAGGAGAAGATGGAGGCAGGAAATGAGGGAGGCAGGGGAAAAGAAGGAGGAGAGAGAGAAGCACCCAGCATAATATGCAGCATATGACAGATGCTCATCCCTGACTCACTCCTTCCCTGCCACCTCATCTCCCATCCTGCCGACTCAGCCACTTTCTGCAGCTTTCCCAGGTTTTGTTTGGTCCAGTCCTGACTCCACCCTCCTCATCATGAGCCCTATTACCCTGCAGTCACACACACCCAGGCCACCTCCCTGAGGAGAAGTGCCCAACCCAATGGTTCCAAGCTATGGGAATCCCAGAGATCACCTTTCCAGGGCAGTTTACCCTTCATCCCTGGAAATCTGGGGCAAATCAATAGCATGGGCTTCCCTACACATCCCTCCAGCCTGCCCACTTGAGACGTCAGGCAGGAGGAACAGATGCTTCTGTTTAAGGAAAGCCTGTTATACCAGGTTGCAAACTGATGTACATTGAGTTCAGCCCACAGGTGTGTTTTGTTTGACCTGAAAAGTGTTTAAATATTTGAATAGTTTACCAACATTTACATTTGTTAACAATCTGAAGATGGGGGCTTACAGAGCCAGTAACGGCAGCCCCCTGTGATGGACATGGGCCCCCTTTCGCCACAGTGTCCACAGCCTGGCCCCTTCAGGCATTTGGATGTAGGGCTTCCAAGGTAATACTAATACATTCAGATTAGAAAAGAAGAAACAGGGACTTCCCTGGTGGTCCAGTGGTTAAGAATCCACCTTGCCATATAGGGGACACAAATTCGGTCCCTGGTCTGGAAACTAAGAGCCCACATGCTGTGGGATGATGAAGCCTGTGTGCTGCAACTAAAGAAACCCATATACCGCAATGAAGACCCAGAGAAGCCAAAAAAAAAAAAGGAGACAGGAAGAGATAAAACTGTCACCGTTTGCAGATGGCATGATCATCTGTGTGGAAAATTCCAAGAAATCTACATGCACGCACACTCACATACACTCACACTCCTGGAACTAAGAAGTGGGTTCTTAGTTCCTGTGTCAAGGTCACGGGAAGCAGGACCAACACAGAAAACTCAGTTTCTACACACTAGCAATGAACAAACAGTAAAATTAAATCCCAGTTATGATTGCTCAGAAAAATGAAATGCTTAGAAATAAATCCATCAAAATATTTCAGGGATGGTATGCTGAAAACTATAAAACATTGATGAAAGAGCTCAAAGATCTAAATAAATGGCGAAATGTACCATGTTCATGGATTGGAAGACTGAACATAGTAAAGATGTCAGTTCTTCCCAAATTAATAGGCAGGTTTAGCACAATTCCCGTCAGAATCGCAGCAAGATTTTTTTTTAGATATAGGCAAGCCTATTTTAAAATTTATGTGAAAACACAAAACAACTAGAACTTGAAAATAGTTGGAAAAAAAATAAACCAGGAGGAATCACATTACCTATTTTTAAGACTTACTGTAAAGGTACAGTAATCAAGACAGTGTGTTCCTGGCAGAGGGGCTGATAGATCAGGGAAACAGACCAGAGAACCCAGACATCGCCACACACAAGCAGGACCAAGTGATTTTTGACAAAGGTGTCAAAACAACTCAGAGGAGGAACAATAATCTTTCAGCAAATGTTGCTAGAGCATTTGGACATACATAGGAATAATGATAATAAATTCTATGAGTGACAGGATGTCACTCCATTTTGTTCACAGTTCTACCCCAGACACATAAGATAGTGATTGGCACAAAATAAAGAAGGCTAGGGCTTCCCTGGTGGGTGGCTCAGCAGTGAAGACTCTGCCTGCAGTGTAGGAGTCGCAGGAGATTCGAGTTCGATCCCTTGGTCAGGAAGAGCCCCTGGAGGAGGTCATGCCAACCCACTCCAGTATTCCTGCCTGGAGAATCCCATGGACAGAGGAGCCTGGTGAGCTATAGTCTATGGAGTGGCAAAAAGTCAGATACGACTGAAGTAGCTTAGCATGCACAAGAAGGCCGAATGCTGAAGAATGGAAGCTTTCAAACTGTGGTGCTGGAGAAGACTCATGAGAGTCCCTTGGACTTCAAGGAGATCAAACCAGTCAATCCTAAAGGAAATCAATGCTGAGTATTCATTGGAAGGACTGATGCTGAAGCTCCAACCTTTTGGTCACCTGATGTGAAGAGCTCGCTCACTGGGAAAGATCCTGATACTAGGAAAGATTGAGAACAAAAGAAGAAGGGGGCAGCAGAGGATGAGATGGTTAAATAGCATTACCAACTCAATGGACATGAATCTGAGCAAACTCTGGGAGAAACAGTGGAGGACAGAGGAGCCTGGAGTGCTACAGCCCATGGGATCACAAAGAGTTGGACATGACTTAGGGACTGAACAATACAAGTGTTTAATCAATGTTTGTGGCATGTACAGTGGCTTGAAAAGCTACCATTTTTTTAGCACTGTGTCCCAGAGACAAGTGTTATTATTTCTGTGTGATAGAAAGAAAATCTGAAGCACAGGGAGGTCAGAAAACATGCGCTATATCTCACAGCATCCCAGGGAGACAATATCAGACATAACTGGTCTAATTGAGTCTTCCCATCCATCGCTTTCTGCCAACTTTCTCCCACTTTTGAGTGGAGACACTCAAGTTCAAAAAGATTGCATGAATTTTCAAGGTCCCACAGCTAGCAGGAGGCAGAGCCAAAATTCGGTCTAGAATCTGCCGACCCCAGGACACCCGCCACTTGTCCCCAAGCCTTTCCGGGGCGGGGTCCTCGCAGTGGCAGACCTAGCCACACCCCTGCTTCTCAGCAAACCCTCACCTCTCTCTCGGATTTGCTCAGAGCCTCTTGGCATATGTGGCTTAAACATCGGGGCTCCCACTGGGGCGCAGTTCACCGAACCGGCTCATTTATTCATTAATTTGCTTTCCATATTTTCAAACAGAAAGCCGCCGTTCCAGGCAAGGCAAATCAATACCGTGCTCCGCGATTCATCTTCATTCCCGCCACATCCCCGCGCCATCCGCGGTGCTTTTCACCCAGCCCCCTCCTAATGGGTTCCTGAATGCTGACGAATAGGATGCTCGGAGGCAGCCACGCCACGCTGGCAGATTAAATCATTAATATCTGCATCAGTCATTTTTACGAGCCTCCCTTGCCCCCAAACTCGTCACCACCCTCGTGTTGAGCTCACTGTTAGTGATTCAGGCGGACACAGTCAAGATGAAATTGCCACTTCTGAGATTTTATTGGCCGCAAGCTTGGAGTTATTGATTTTCTCTTCTGTGTTTCTGAAATCAGGTATCCTGCCCAGAGTTGCGGAAATTATTGAGGGGGGTTGAATATGGACTTGCTGATTTCCCTGGCTCCAGGGTTTTCTTATTTTCCTTGAAGGGAGAGAGTGGTGGTTTCCTCACATTCATTTTGTAGTCACAGTTTAAAACAGGATGCTTACTATTTGCCAGCTACTGCTAAGCACTGCACAGGTGATGTTCATGATGGCCTTCCAGCAACCCAAAAAGGTGGGAAGTACTGTTAGCTCTTCAACTGAGAAAGCTGATGTTCCGAGATCCACTCCCCAAGATTACAGGGAACTTGAACTCAGGTATGCCTGACTCCAAAGAGTTCTTGCCCATCACCTACACTGCCCTGCCACCCCTGTTAGCTCCAAGAGGAGCACAGGTAGAAAGATAAGAGATGTTAGGTGTTACAGACTGAGTACAGTATTCCCCCAAAGTTCATATGTTGAAGCCCTAATCCCTAATGTGATGATATTGGGAAGTGGGACCTTTGGGAGGTGATTAGATTTCAATGAGGTCATGAAGGTGGGGCCTCCATGATGAGATTAGTGTCCCTAAATGAAGAGACCAGAGTGTCCATGCGCTCTCTTTCTCTGCCATGGACACTGTGAGAAGGTGGCCGTCTGCAAGCCAGGAAGGGAGCCCTCACCAGGAACCCAATCATGCTGGTGCTTTTGGTCTTGGAGTTTTCAGCTTCCAAAATTGTTTAAACCACCCAGTCCATGGTATTTAGTTATAGCAGCCAGAGCAGACTGAGACATCAGAAGTATTACTATATCCTGGAGCAGGGTTGCAGGTCAGCCCAGGGAAGCAGGGGTGGGGGGACAAGTCGCTGGAAATCAGGGCACAGTGTGGATTTGCCTGCTTTTATACCTCCTGTGCCCACAGGTAAATCCACAAACCTGGAATTCCCCACCCTTCAAAGCAGGAGGAAATTGAAAGTATCTCCTCTTAAGTTCCAGAAGGTTTAACTTTATCTTTCAAGGATCAGATAATAAATATCTAAGGATTTGTGGGCCACACACTCTCCGTCACAACCACTCAATTTTGCCATTGTAGCATAAAAGTGGCCACAGACAGTAGGTAGATGAATAGGCATCACTGTAGCCCAATAAAAGTTTATTTACAAAAACAGTCAGTGGACCAAACTTGGAGGACCATAACCTTGGGGGGCTTTAGGAGCAAGCATTTGTCATTTCAGGACCAGTGATGCTAACTTGTCTTGTACCACTCAATGGGACCAGGATGTAGGAAATGTCAGCACAGGGAGGGGAGAAGCTAAGTCCACATCAACATGGCCAGATGAAATGCAAAACCACCTCCATGGAGTGGAAGCCAAACTGCAGTCAGCCAGGGTAACACAGCAGAAATTAAGTCTAATAATAATAAAAGTATAGGCAAAAATCCTTACTGTGATCTACAAGATGTTCGTGGTACTCTCCCCCACCTCCCACCCACTCTACCTCTCTGATCTCATCTTCCACTGCTCCTCCCCTTACACTCTTGCTCAGCCGTATTGGCCTCCTTACTCTTCTTCAAACATCCAAGCTTGTTCTCACCTTAGGGCTTTTGCATCCTCTGCCTGGACCTTAGCACTGGGCTAGCCTGCTAGAGGATGAGACCATGGGGTGCACAGACAAGCTATCCCCACTGAAGCCCTTCTAGACCAGCCAGCCCCTCACCAGTCTACCAGCTAACCATGAACAAGTCCAGTCAAGATCAGCCAAGCCTGGTCCAGGTCAGCAGAACAACACAACCAAGCTGTAGACTCATAAGAAGTAAT
This sequence comes from Bos javanicus, assembly GCF_032452875.1. Lineage (NCBI taxonomy): Eukaryota > Metazoa > Chordata > Mammalia > Artiodactyla > Bovidae > Bos > Bos javanicus. The sequence continues at coordinate 24,613,670 of NC_083892.1, forward strand.
AAGTTTTGTGGTTTTGAGTCACTTCCTCTTGGAGCTCTTTCTTACACAGCATGAGCTAACTGACACAGAAGACTGTGCCACCAACTGGCTGTCTGACTAAGACGTTCACTCTATCTGATCCCTGAATTCCTCATCAGAAAAATAAGAGAATCATAAAAATTTTACTCCTTCCTTTGCCTCATATTTCAGCAATATTCAGCATTATATCTCACTCCTTTTTTCTTTCTTTATTGAAGGATAGTTGACTTACAATATTTCAGGGGTTAATTTCAGGGGTGCTGCAAAGGGATTCAGATATATATACATATATACACATATACATTCTTGGTTTATTTTTTCTATCATAGTTTATTACAAGATATTGAATTTAGTTCCTTGTGCTATACAGTAAATCCTTATTGTTTGTCTGTTTTTTACATGATAGTATCCATCTGCTAATCCTCTACTCTCAATTTATCCCTCCCCTCTCTTCCTCTTTGGTAACTATACATTTGTTTTCTATGTCTATCAGTCTATTTCTGTTTTGTAAATAAATCCATTTTATCATTTTTTTTTTAGATTTCACATATAAGTGATGTCATATGATATTTGTCTTTCTCTGACTTACTTCACTTAGTATGATAATTTCTAGATCCATCCATGCTGCTGCAAATGGCATTATTTCATTCTTTCTATGGCTGAGTGTTATTCCATTGTGTATATGTACCATATCGTCTTTATCCATTCATCTGTTGATGGACACTTAGGTTGCTTTCACGTCTTGGCTATTGTAAACAGGCTCACTTCCTTTTCCTGAAACTCTTTCTTCCCTTGGCTTTTACAGCATCACAGTCACACTGTTCTCCAATTTCTTCTCCCCATACCTTCTACAGCCTGGTACCTGGCTGTGAAATATTGAAGCTACTCAAGACCTGCCAGTAGGCTTAAGCTAAACATGGTCCATGATCTGGACTTGGGCAAGAAACCCAGAGTGAGCACACTGATCCTCCAAAAATGGGGTCATGACATTGGCAAAAAGGAGAACGTCTCTTAGGCTGGATCAACTGAAACTGCCACAATCAGAAATGAGGATGCCATCCTTAACCTCTCTCCCTATAAATAATTCCTTACCCCTACCTAATCCATGATCAAGTCTGGTGTATTTTACCTCCTCAGCGTCCCTCAACTCCATCCCCTTGTCTTTTTCTCCATCTTTAGCACCCTGTTGTTGCTCATTGTTCAGTTATTCAGTCGTGTCAGACTACTTGTGACCCCATGGACTGCAGCATGCCAGGCTTCCCTGTCCACCATCTCCCAGAGTTCGCTCAAACTCATGTCCATTGAGTCAGTGATGCCATCCAACCATCTCATCCTCTGTTGCCCCCTTCTTCTTTTGCCTTCAGTCTTTCCCAGCATCAGGGTTTTTTCCAAAGAGTCAACTCTTTGCATCAGGTGGCCAAAGTATTGGAGCTTCCACTTCAGCATCAGTCCTCCCAATGAATATTCAGGGTTGATGAATATTCATTGGAAAGACTGATGCTAGGCCAATTTTATCCCTTCCCTGGATGAAAGCAGCAACCTCACAACCTCCCCACCACCTTGACCTGTGCTACATGTTCCAGCAGTCCCCCACATTTATCCAGCAATCACACCAGGTGTCCTCCTGCTCAAACTCTGGCTGCTCATTGCTTTTATAATAAAGACAGGCCCTGCATGGGTGCCTCCTGTTGGCCACTCCTCTGGGTTCCTCCTCACTCTCTCCAGTTACTAAAATGGCCACCCTTCCTCCCACCACAGGGCCTTTGCACATGTTGTCTCTTCCTCCTAGAATGTTTCCATTTCCACTTTTACCCTCCCCCAACTCCTTTTCATTCCATAGATCTTAGCTCAACATCACCTCCTCAGGGGAGCCTTCCTTGATCTCCTAACTAGGTCAGGTACCCCTCTAACACATTTATAGCCCTAACTTTCCTTCATGAGCACTTGTTATTACTGTCATCTCAGAGTAGCAAGTATTATTCTTTGAACAAGAAGAACAGAGATGTGACACTCTTCCACATTTACTTCTTACTTAAAACAATCTCAGAATATGGGTTCAACTATCCTCAGAGGTGAAAAAACTTGTTCAGGACTCACAGCTAGAAAAGACTGAGCAGATATCTGAACCCAGATTGATGTGACTCCAGAGTTCAGCCCACTTCCTCTCATTCGTGGTCGTCTAACTGGGATTCCATGGAGCCCTGGAGTTCAGCAGGTATGAAGCCTCGGGGAACGAGGGAAAGCTAAGCAGAGTCAGTGCCCTGTGCTTTCTGTCCATCTCTTTACCGACCTGAGTCCCTCCCAGAAGCCTGAACTCTTATTTCCTGTCCTAATCCACAGCCTTCATCCTGGGGCATGCACTCTGGCTAATCTTGAACTTGGCTTCCCAACCTGTTCTTGACTTCCCTGGTTCTTGGCTTCTGTCTCCAATCCAAGGCCTCCTGATTACCCCTTGAGTTGGATACTTATTGGTACCACTTTCTCAGCTCTGTCCTCTAACTTTCCTCCAAACCTTCCAGTCAGACTCACCAATGGGATGATGCCTCTTCAGACTCATTTGTTCTTCTGGCTGACATGGCTCCTTCCTGGTCCAGGACCTAATGGTCAACACACTCCCTTGGTTCACCCTACTCTGTGTGTAGGACTGGGGTACCTGGTGACTTTTAACAGTCAGTAATTACACTGGCAGCTGATTCAGGGTATCTGTCCACCCCGAAGTCCTTGGTGACTTTGATGTCCAACGTGAATGAACCAGTCCACCTCTTCACCATCCTAGCCCTTAACCTTCCCATCTCCAATGGATTTCACTTTCCTTCCACTTTGACCACTCACACCCTCAATGATCATGACATGTCAGCATCTGCTTGAACTTGAATCCCAGCCTCCTATTTATCAACCACCACCTCCTATCCTTGCAACCAAGCCCTCCCCTTCCATCACTCACTACCACTTCCATCTCTTCTTGGACCACTCTCCATCACTTATCCCCTCTTCCTTGTTTTCTCAACCCCTCCTTCTCTTTCATCCTCACCATTCAGTCATGACAAATTCTTTTCAGTTTGGAAAAATCTAAATCCTTCCTTTAGCTGATGCTCTGGTGCCTGATCCTATCCCCTCATCCTTTACCACTGGCATCATTCCAAACTAATTTTGCCACCAGCTTTGTCTCGTTGCCTGAGGACTTTATCTGGCTGCCAGTGCCCACTCTTCCCATGAATATGGCTGGCCAAAAGTGCCTGGGAATTAATGCTCCTTCAACCAGTGAGGGATAGTCCTTGACCAATGACTGGGAATTGGTGGGTAAATACCCCAGTTCCCTTGGCTCTTGTGGACAATAACTCAGGTGCCTGCTCCGTACTGTCTTCTCTAGTTATCCAGTGAGATTAAGTTCCAGTTTCCTTCAGTGATTACTTGTTTGCTGGCACACCCTTTACTGATTTCCTTACCTTTATGTCTTACTTCTTCATTCCCCTACTGCTCTTTCCTGGGATTGCCTCCAGAATAAACTACTTGCATTTAATCCTGTCTCATGTCTGCTCAATGCAACATTTCCTCTGGAGACTGCCCGTCTCACTTCTCTTTCTTGGACAAGCATGTATATATCTACTCATCTCTCTTCCATTCCCTCTGCAACCCCCTGCAGCCTGGTTACTACCCCCAAAGCCCCATCAATACTATTTTTCTTAAATGTATAGAATGGCCTCCTGTTTTATTTTTTCCTCTGTACAACTTGCAACATGTTGCCACTCTCCTTTCAGAACTCTCTCCTTCCTTAGCTTCACAACATCACTCTCTGCTTTCCCTCCTGCCTCTCTGCCATCCCTCATCGGGTTCTTTCTTGACTCCTCCAAACTCCAACTGCCCTTCAAATGTTGAGATTCCTAAAGGCTCTGCCACCCTTGGCCTTCTCTTACTCTGAGGCTACACAGTCTCCTTGAGTGATATCAATAGCTTCCAATTAGGGGTTCCAGTTGACTTCCCAATTGCTCTACCCACCAAAGCACAATCCCAAGTGTCAGATCTTGACTCCAGCTGCAACCAAATCTCTCCAACATGTCCTAAACCCAAATCATTCTTTCCTTTCATGATTAATGTCATACCCATCCACTTAGTCACCCAGCGCACATGAAGTCATCTTAAACTGCTTCCCCTACTTCGCCTAGGTTGCACGATTCACCACCCAGTCGTGTCAGTCTGGTTTCCTGAATCTCTGTCTTCTCCATCCCCATGATCACGACGGTGGGCCCAGAACCCCACCACTTCTCTCCCAGGTTTCTGTAATAGCCTCCTTTCCAGTTTCTCTGGCTCCAGTTACCCCAACCCTGACTATCCTCTACACCCCTGGCAGAGGACTTCTTTCTGCAGCTCAAATAGGAGCTCCTCATTTTCCTGCTAAAACCCTTCAATGATCTCACTGCCCTCTGATGAGGTTCAAATCCATTTACAGGATTCCAGCACCCTTCATGACCCACCTCTCCACCACACTCCTCACCACTTTGCATGCTTTAGCCTGAATATTAGCAATACCTGGAGAGCTTTTGAAAAATACCAAATCCTTGACCCCACCCCCAGAAATTATGACTTATGTGATCAGGGATGAGGTACAGGCATTGGTATTTACCACACTGATCATTAGCTATCCATACCAATTCAAATGAGGGTGATCTTCATGGGGGGCATGCTTTCATTGCTCCAACAGCAGCCCCTTCACAGTGCTTCCCTCATTAGATGACTGGATACAGAGCAGTTGAATAGATGAATTAATGAATGATCAACATTCCCCAGACAGGAATCTGAGCAAACCCAGGAGATGGTGAAGGACAGGGGAGCCTGGCGTGTTGCAGTCCATGTGGTCGCAAAGAGTCCGATATAGCTTAGCAACTGAACAACCCCAGTCCCCTCTGGCCACGAGAATAGGAACTTGTCTCTTTACTGCTTCCTCCTCCTCCTTCCTCCTAGAGCAATGCCAATGCACATAGTAGGTGCTCAATCAATGTTCAGTGAGTGGATTCATAAATATCAAAAAGGAGAGACAGCAGCCGCCCTGCCCTCATTTTTCCAGGAGAGCTCTGGGGAGCAGAGACAAATCAAATTAAACTTCCTACAGTTTTGCTAAAATGGAATTTGCCAAAGACGTCCTGAGAAATGGATTTAATTAGGTCCGTTAATAGGGGAGTCGTTGGTGGCTAAGATTTAAAGCTGAGGCTGGAAAAGGTATCGATAATTTTCCCATTTTAAATTATATAGGAGGCTATTTCTCACTCCTGCCTTAATTATGAGAATGCAACTGGATGAAACCTCAGCTTTGGAGGGAAATAAAGCCAAGACAGAAGCAAGCCCTGATATTTCGTTGAAATGGAGCCTCAGAGGTGTCACAATCTTACTTGACTGGGTCAGCTCAGGTGTGCTGGCTGTGAAAGAAGGGGGGTGGGGGCGGGGCAGGGGGGGCAAGTAGCACTGCACAGCCAGATCTCATTAGCTAACGATTGTCACTACAACCCCTTGTGGCTTTTAATTGCGAGAGGCATCCAGGATAGAAAGGTGTGGGCGGTCTCTAAGGATGGTGTGAAATTCTGCACAGGTTTTCAGAGCTCAGTAGCTTTCTTGCATTCCCTCCCTCATTAGGCAATTTTAGAGACCTGAGTTCTAATTGGTTCCACAAGCAGATCCTGAAAGGGACACGCCCTTCTTGATGGCTGGATAGCATCACTGACTTGATGGACGTGAGTCTGAGTGAACTCCGGGAGTTGGTGATGGACAGGGAGGCCTGGCGTGCTGTGATTCATGGGGTTGCAAAGAGTCGGACACGACTGAGCGACTTATCTGATCTGATCTAATCTGATCAGAAATACTGATAGTTCAGCTGGTAAAGAATCCGCCTGCAATGCAGGAGACCCCGGTTTGATTCCTGGGTCGGGAAGATTCCCCTGGAGAAGGGATAGGCTACCCACTCCAGTATTCTTGGGCTTCCCTGGTGGCTCATCTGGTAAAGAATCTGCCTGCAATGTGGGAGCCCTGGGTGCGATCCCTGGGTTGGGAAGATTCCCAGGAGAAGGGAAAGACTACCCACTCCAGTATTCTGGCCTGGAGAATTCCATGGACTTGCAGAGTCCATGGGGTCACAAAGCGTCAGACACAACTGAGCGACTTTCACTCACTCATCAGAAATACTCAATTATCGCCAAATGATGGAGCCAAGTCAAAGCAGCCCCATTTGGGGTCCTAGCTTCCTTCAGATACAAAGACCCTTGAAGACCCAATGAAGGACAGTCTGTTCTCTGAGGACTCAGGAAATGAGTCTTGATACACGACGGCATCATTCATTTTTACAAATCTTTTCTGAACGTAATTACGTGTCAGGCAGCCCTCTAGGTAGAGCTGGGACAAGGATGAGGCAAGCGAGAAACTTAGAGGCAAATTTTTAAATTTCTTTATTTTTAATTGGAGGATAATTACTCTACAACGTTGTGTTGGTTTTTGCTGTATAACAATGTCCATCAGCTATTGTTCAGTCACTAAGTCGTGTCCAACTCTTTGTGACCATATGGACTGCAGTATACAAGGCTTCCCTATTCTTCACTGTCTCCCGGAGTTTGCTCAAACTCATGTCCATTGAATCGGCGATGCCATCCAACCATCTCATCCTCTGTTGTCCCTTCTCCTCCTTCCTTCAATCTTTCCCAGCATCAGGGTGTTTTCCAATGAGTTGGCTCTTCATATCAGGTGACCAAAGTATTAGGCTTCAGCATCAGTCCTTCCCGTGAATATATATGCTGGGCTGATTTCCTTTAGGACTGACTGGCTTGATCTCCTTGCTGTCCAAGGAATCAGCTGTAAGTATACCTATATCCTTTCTCTTTTGAGCCTCCCTCCCATCCCCCTTCGTCCCCTTTGGGTCATTACAGAGCCCTAAGCTGAGCCCCCTGTGCTGTGCAGCAGCTTCCCACCAGTCCCCTCTTTTACACCAGGTCTCCTGCATTGCAGACACACGCTTTACTGTCTGAGCCACCAGGGAAGACCCTCTTTTACACATGGTAATGCATATATCTCAGTGCTACTCTCTCAATTTGTCCCATCCTCTCCTTCCCCTACTGAGTCCACAAGTCCATCTCTGTTCCTGCTCAGGGGCAAAATTTGAGAGAGGGACCAAAACACTCAGGCAACAAGATAATCAATATTTTAATACAATATTATTAAAAATTAAAAATGAATGCAAATATATATGTATAATGAACAAAATATCAACATTTTAACTAAATTCAGGATCTAAGGGCTTAAGCCTAAGGTCCTTACAGGACCTCTCTCTCCTGCCTCACGCCAGTCCCAGCTCTGGTTCTAGGCATTGGGGACACAGTGATGAATTGGTCAAAACCCCTCCTCAAGTAAATGCCCAGGTGGTGGGAGACGAACAACAAACAAAACAACCAAGTCGAATACACAGGGCTGGTGGAGGTTGTTATGGAGACAAATAAAGCAGAGAAGGGGGACATTCCATAGTAAACATCTCAAAATCCTCCCCCAGCCCCCAAGTGCCCCCCAAGTGCCCCGGGCACTGGAGCTCAGTTTCCCCTTTTGTAAATGGAAGGAATACTATCAACCTGCCTCCCTCATTTTCTGCCAATAATTCCTCCTCTCTAGTTCCTGGTTTAGTAGAAACTTCCCAGGTGACTCAGCAAGAGACATGGATTTGATCCCTGGGTCAGAAAGATCCCCTGGAGAAGGAAATGGCAACCCACTCCAGTCTTCTTGCCTGGGAAATCCCATGAACAGAGGAGCCTGGGAGGATACAGTCCATGAGATCACAAAGGGTCAGACACGACTGAGTGATGAAACCACTACCGTGGTAGAAAGAACAGGGACTCCCAGACCAGTCCAAGGGACAGACCTCAGCCCCACCAGTCACTTGCCCTCGGTCTTGGGCGCTTAAGTCACTTACTTTCCAAGCTTCACTCAGGCGCTCTGTCAGCTGAAGGATGGAAAGGCAGAAGTTCCTAACACTGCCCGGAGCCCTGTGCTGAGCTCCTGAAGTTTATTCCTTCATTTAACCCTCACCGCAATCCAGTGACAGTGGGTATTTCTCTGGGGTAGAAAGCTGACACTTCATATTTTGAGCCCCGGTGAAGGAAGGTAAGGCTTTGAGGTTCTTCGGGCCCATTTCTTGGCCATAAGGCTGCACATCTCAAACCGCCCCAGGGTTCTGCACTGAGCGACCTGGAGCAAGTCCCTGGATCTTTCTGAGCCTTATCGTCCCCATCTGAAATATGGGGATTACGATGCTCCCCACCCTGCAGCACTGACAAAGCCAGATACATCTGGCGTACAGTGGGTGCCCCATACATGTGGGCGCCCCTTCTCCCCCAGCCCCTGCCCTGGGCAGCGATACCAATCTCCAGGGCGACGGGGCAGAATTAATCGGTGAAGTTCAAATGCAGCCCATTTCCTATTTTCCTGACAGCCTATTTCATGGATCACAGAGACCCAAGTACAGCTGCTTATTCACCGGAGGAAAGAATGAATTCATTTTCATTCCTTAATACCTGATGTGACCTATTCACTGTTGATCTCTCCTCTCCGAGGCTACAGCCCTTCCTGTGGACTTTCAATTTGGCCAGAGAGAAGGATTGTGCGTTAATGACAGAAAGTCCTGCCCGGAGAATGCTGGGAGCTGCATCTGCGCCGTGCGGTGATAAGTCCAAATGAAAGATATTATGTCACCTCATTTGAATTAAACAGATGAGCTATAGTCCTAGACCATTAAAAATGAACCAATCTGCTGGAAGGATTCCAGGTGCTCGGCACTCAGCGCCCCCCGAAAGGTACCAGGCTCCCACGGGGTTTTATATCCTCATTTTCTGCCAATAATTCCTCCTCTCTGCAATCGTAGAGGAATAATTTGCTCAAAAGGCCATCACGCATCAGCGGCGGCCACATTCTGCGGGCGGCCCTTACTGTGCTCACTTAGGGCCGGCCCTGCCCTCCTGGGACTCTCTCCTCTAGGCTCATACAATCAGGGCAACCTGGCACTGGGGGTACACTGGGAGGCACCAGGGAGCCATGGGGCAGGCAGCCAGGGCTAGTCTGCAGACCCAGTGATGATGAGCTGCCCTCCCACCCTGGTGATGTTTTCTCCCTTGGGAGTTCTGGGGAGCTCCCCGCCTGTACCCAAAAGCCCAGGAAGGGAGGCATCACTTCCCTTTACAAAAGGGGAATCTGAGCTTCAGAGCCCAGGGCACTTGGGGTCGCATCGCTTAACCTGGAGTGCCTGGGAGGGAAGGCCCCCCAGGCCATGGCCCCGCACCCCCTCTCACCATGCACCCCACCTTCTGGGACACCAGTGACCCCTCCCTCACGCTCTGCCACCCATGGGCACCATGGTCCAGGCAGGCACTGTTTCTCCTTTCTGAGAACCTCTGTCCCCGATCTGCAAACCTGTAGTTCCCCAGGTGCCCCTCAGAGTGAGCCTGGACTAGGAACCAGAGGATGGGGTTGAAGCCTGGCTCTGCCGCTTACAGCCAGACAGCATTAGGAAATCTCCTGCTCACTGAGCCGCATCTGTAACTTGGGACTTAATAACTAAGGGCCTTTCTCCAAGGTTCCTCAGCCCTGACACCCTTCCTGGCCCCAGACCAGAATCTCATCCAACAGGGCAGCTAACATCCTCCCAGCTTTAGGGCTCAGCCCCTGGGCAAAGTGGCGCTCTATTTTCTCATCTGTCTGTGCTAAGGTGCTTCAGTCGTGTCCAGCTCTTTGTGACCCCATGGACTGTAGCCTGCCAGGCCCCTCTGTCCATGGAATGTTCCAAGCAAGAATGCTGGAGTGGGTTGCCATTCTCTTCTCCAGGGGATCTTCCCAACACAAGGATCGAACCCTGGTCTCTTAGGTCTCCTGTATTGGCAGGTGGGTTCTTTACCACTAGCACCACCTGGGATTTTTCTCATCTAATCCGCCCTAAAAGTGAACAAGTCTGGTTTGCCCTATGTTGATGAGAGACTTTATACTAAAACTGCATTATAATAGTAATTAAAGTTGCTCAGCTTTCCAAGCGTCAGTGTGGCCCTAAGCACTTTGCACCTGTTCATTCAGTGAAGCTTTAGGGAACACGTGAACCTCTTCCAGGTACTGGGGACAAAGCAATGACAAAACACAGGCTCCCCTGACCTGAAGGATGGCAAGAGCTGACCGTTCCCAGCCCTGTTTCTCAGGGGAGGAGGCTGGGGGGCAGGGGCTTGGATAACCTGCCCAGGTACAGAGCTGGCTGGAGGCAGAGCCTGGGCTAAAGTCTCGCCCAGGAGCCACCACCCTGGACTTGCAAGCATTCAGAACCGAAGGTTGGGCACCTGAGGACTTTGGAAAAGGGGCTCCCCAGCCCTGAGCTCTAACCGGGTGGCCCACAAGCTGAGTGTGCCTAAGAACCACTGAGGAGGAATCTCTTCATGGCACTGCAGGTCTGATGGATGGAGGGATGGAGTGGGTTTTCAGGGATCATTTTGACTGTGTTTGACTTTACCACAGGTCAGGAAGATCAATGCACCCCAGTTTGCTCAGCCCTGTTCCCCTTTAAAATGGAGGGTCCCACAGCAGCCCTCTCGATCACACGCTGAGCCAAGACACTAACACCCGCATAGGCTCTTGTGTTCTGTGCTCAGCACCCTCTCCCTGCAGGGCCTCTGGTCCCCCTACACCCGGTCCTCTCCTGAGACCCAACCTGGTCTGTACTTGTGGCCTGATGGAGGCTGACAACACAAACAGCCCCCTGACATCCAGCTCCGGGGGTGGGGATGGCAGATGTTAACCGCTCTGGGCCGAATGTAGTGAAGCCCCCCGGGTATGAGACCTGACGTTTCCCGAGACAACCTCGGGTCTGGATGGTGGCCCTGCCACCTGGGGGTTTTACAGCCAGAGGCCATTTTTTATCATCTCTCTGAGCTGCTGTTTCATCAGTCCATCTTCACCACAACCTGGGGGGAGCACGAGGCAGGTTTTCGATACTTAGCGTTTAGTAAAGAAGACTGACTGCAGGCTGGCCTGGCCCCGTGGAATCCTTCTATAGCCTAGAGGAATAATCCCTGACCCCATCTGTGGGCGAGGCCACGCTGGCAGACTCCATGGATGCCCCCACCTCCCTTCTTGACCCCCAGGGGTCAGCCTCTGCTGGACATGAGAGCTGACAGATGGAGCAGTGGACGCACCCAAGCACAGCATCTCCGCCTCTCCTCTCCACCTTGCCCTCCTCCCTGGCCCTCCTCTCTTCCCTCCCCTTCCCTCCCCATCCCTCCCCATCCCTCTCCCCTCCCACTGCCTCTGCCTCCAGGCTTTCTCTGGCACCTCAGAGGCTTGCTCAGCCAGCTCCGGAGAAATGGAAAAGGCAGTAGATGCCCCAGTGGGGCCCAGAGCCAGTAGGTAAATGTCCCAGCCTCTGCGAGGCCCCAGCATCACTGAACCCCAGGCTGACTGGCCACATTCTCCATAAACAAGCCTTCACCGGCTTCTTTCCTTCCTTCCCTGTCTTACCGCCCATCTCTTCACTGGGGTTTCTTGGAACCACCTCCAAAACGACTGGTACCCGAGTCATGCCTTAAAGTGTGCTTTTGAAAGAACCCAAACTGAGACAGAAAAGCTAGGTAACATGCTCCAGATCGCACAGCTGGGAAGTGGATTGGAACTCAGACATCAGCTTCACACACTGACTCAACAGCTCCGTGACTCTGTGGTACGGTTCCCACGCTGGGCCTAGGGATACTCAGCTCCATCCCCAGTCTCCTCCGTCCTCCCTTCCCATCCCCCAGTGCATCCACAGTGAAAAAAAGTGAGGCAGGCGCTTTGCCCCAGCTCACAGGAAGCTGGGTGACACGCCCTGAGCAGAAAGAGTGGGTCCCTCCAGGCAGCACTCACCCTTCAGAGAGGCTCACCCCCTTTCAGCCACCTGGCTCCTGCCGCCCCCCACCCAAGTGAGTCAACTCTCCAGCCAGAGCCGAACATTTTGAAAAGGCCATGTTAACCAAATAAGGACCAGATAAGGTAGGCAACAGAAAATTCTGTGGTTTATCCCATCCCTAAGCTGAACCTCGTGGTAGAAGAAGATGAGCCCCAGGGGATGGGGGAGACGTAGCTGCTCCATACATAATTAAAACAAGTGGAAGTTTTCATAGTCCGTTTGGGAGGACCCTTCTCGTCAATCCTCGGGGGAAAGGTCGTGGGAAAGAGACACTTAAAGGGATGTTTATCACAGAGGGGGAGAGAAGGAAAAGTAACCTAGCCACTCATCGAGAGAATGGATGAATCATGACATTCATCAATAGGATGAATACCCTTAGCACAGTGAAAATGAGCTTGGCTACACACAGAACAACAGATGAATCTCACAAATATAATGTTGAACATAAGCAAGTTATAGAAGGATATATAAAGAATGCCACTTATATCAAGATTAATAGCATGCAAAACGATTCCACACATGGAATGGGAATACGTCCTTTTCCTTTTATACTTCAAGTATAAAGACGTGCATCAGATTCAGGATTGCCACGGGGAGATGTCAGGGGGAGGGGTAAATGGGTTTTAGGCTATATCAACAGAGTCTTATTTCTTGAATTGAGGGATGAGCACACAGATATCCGCTTTATCGTTCCTTTTTTATGCCTTAAGTAATGTAAAAAGTGGGGAGAAAATCAATCATGGGGCCACCCGGAGGAAGAATTACCTCGCTCCCTTGAACCAATCGCACTCCAGGCCCTGGTTGAGCTGTTGTCTTTGACTTGATCCTGGGAGGAGCTATAGAATCCCAGGTCCTGCTGCCAGGGCCCCAAGTCCATCCTTGGAGACCACTTGTTTAAGCTCCAGTGGCAAGCGCTCCTGAGTAGGGAGGAACCCACCATTCCTGACCCACGGGTATGCCTCTCACCAGGACAAGACCTGCCTGGTGACCAAATTAGGTAGCCAGGACCTGGGCTTTGGGGCAGAGAGAGGATGAAAGGAGACTGACTGAGATATTCATGCCAATGTCCAGCTCAGCCCCCACACACGGTCCCTCCCACAGCTCCAGCCCCAGCACAGAGAGCTCCGTGTTTTCCCCAGGTGTGCACTGGGGTCTGGCTCCAAGCGAAACGCTCACCGTGCGGCCCAGTGATCACACTAGCTGATCAGGGATGCTCTAAAGTGAGTGAATGCCAGTCCTCGCCCCGATGGCCGGATGCTGGGAAGACACCAGAGGATCTCAGGGGAGGCGCCCGGATGAGGATGCTCCATGTGGACAATCTTGGATGCCCCAGGGATGCCGAAGGCCAGAGGGATTTGTGGTTTTAGAAAAGTGTGTTTAGGACTTCCCTGGTGGTCCAGTGGTTAAGAATCCACCTGCCAATGCAGGGGGCACAGGTTTGATCCCTGGTCCAGGAAGATCTCACATGCTGCAGGGCAGCTAAGCCTGTGCACCACAACTACCGAGCCCATGCTTTAGAATCCACGCTCCACAAGAGAAGCCACCACAGTGAGAAACCCGTGCAGCGCAACCAGAGAGGAGCCCCCGCTCCCCGCAACTAGAGGAAGCCTGTCTGTAGCAATGAAGAGCCAGCGCGGCCAAAAATAAATAAAAAATCACATAAGAAGTACATTTGTGTGTCTGTGTGCATGAAAATACTTATATACATGTTCACATTTACTCATGTATCATACACACATGGATTATACTATGCATGTATTCATGTATACTTATGTATGTCTTTGCATACATGGTGGGGGGGGATCGTTTAGTTGCTAAGTTGTGTCCAACTCTTGTGACCCTATAGACTGTAGCCTACCAGGCTCCTCTGTCCATGGGATTTCCCAGGCAAGAATACTGGAGTGGGTTGCCATTTCCTCCTCCAGGGGATCTTCCCCACCCAGGGATCGAACCTGTGTCTCCTGCAGCTCCTGCCTTGCAAGTGGATTCATTACCAACTGAGCCCCCAGGGAAGCCCTTTTACATATATACATACACATATTTTATGTATGTATTCACATATACACACGTATTCATGTATACATATGTATATGCCAGTGTACACACTTCTTTTTCATGCATACACCTATGTTCTGTCTTAAAGCAGAGGCTCCATAAGGGTTGGGCAGCATGGTGAGGCCGTGGAGCCTACAGAGCACACTTGCCCTGGTGTTTCCTATCAGCCCTCAGAGCATCCCTCAGGCAGCAGCATCATCAGTGCTGTTGCTCCATTTCCCAGATGTGGAAGCTGAGGTCCAGAGGTTAAGTTGGCCACACCACGTCCCCCAGGTGATAGACACAGAGTTGGAACCTCAGATCACTCTGGGTTTGAGGCCTTTCCTCTGGCCAGAGCCCCTGTGGAGCAGAGCAACCAGGCTGTTCACCTTGCATTGTGCGGTCTACTCCCAGCTCACTCTCTCACTGGTTTTTTCTTAATATTTATTTTTATTTATTTGGTTGCAGGAGACTGGGTTTGATCCCTGGGTCGGGAAGATACCCTGGAGGAGGAAATGGCAACCATCTCGTTCTCTGTCGCCCTCTTCTCCTCCTGCCTTCAATCTTTCCCAGCATCAGGGTCTTTTCCAGAATTGGCTCTTCGCATCAGGTGGCCAAAGTATTGGAACTTTAGCTTCAGCATCACTCCTTCCAATAAATGTTCAGGGTTGATTTCCTTTAGGATTGACTGGTTTGATCTCCTTGCAGTCCAAGGGACTCTCAAGAGTCTTCTCCAACACCATAGTCTGAATTTTAGGGATAAATAGTCAGGTGGGAGGCCCACGGCTGCTGGGCCGTTTCCTGGGCTGGTGAAGCTCTCTCTGGTGACCTTCTTTCCCAACCTCCCAGTCTGAGAGAGCACAGCTTCCCCATCCGGGCACTTGGCTGCTGGGTTGCTGAGGGGACGTGGTGGGGCAGGGAAGCAGCCCCAGGGCCCACTGCAGAAACCTTCAGAGGTAAAGCCAAGCCAGTGAAACACCTCAGGGGCATCCAAGCATGTGATATATTGATATCAGTCTATGGAACAAATAACCACCCCTCCCCCTGGTCTCGGAGGCTTAGTCCAAAAATAGCCTACAGCTTGCTCACATCACAGGTGCGTTCGGATGAGGGCAAGGTTCTCTGCATGATCGTTCAGGCACCCAGGTTCCATCCACTGCGGGCACTGCCGTCTGCCGTCTCCAGCAAGTGGCTTCCAAGATCCCTGCCGACAGGGAAGAAGGAAAAGGATGCACATTAATATCCTCTGGTCATCGCTCCTGCCCATCTTCTCTTGGCCCCAACAGATGTGAGGAGATCGGAAGCCTACATTTTCTAAATGCCTGGGAGAGGAATGAGATGGTTTGGTGAACATATAGCTTTGTCTTTGTCACACCAGGGAAGGCCAGACACCGGTCTCCAGGACACACATGTAACATGATTGTAATCAGGCTTCCTCTCTGAGCCTCAGCGGGGACTCAAGAGTCAGGTGAAGGTCCTAGGGTACCCGCAGCTGTGTGAAGAAACTAAGATAATGAGGGAAAGGGGGATCTGGCAGAAAGACACTGGATTGTGCATTTGGGTGAGAGAAGGGTTCCACCGGGCAAACAGCAGTGGAGACTGGAAACCGGAGAGGCAGTCTGGTACCTGGTCGCCAGGATGAGAAAGGAGGCCGTGGAGAAAACAGCCGTCACCCACTTCTCCCCTGACGCGCCGTGGCACTGGGGCTGTGAGCTCAGGTGTGTATGGCTCTCTTGGAGCCTCGAGTACCAGCATCTCTGGAAGGTGCCCAGAAATAGCACCTGGGTGGGCCAGCTCTGGCCTGATGCCTTCTCGAGACCCCCCGAGTGACCAACAGAGCCTTCCAGGAGGAGGATGCTGAGCGGAGCCTCAGCTATTCACGGGGTCTCGCTGTATCTGCTGGTACTGAAGCTGAAGCTACCTAGGCTAGAGAGGAACAGCACTCTCGTCACTGGTGCGCTCTCTGCCCTTTTTCCTGGACATGCCCCCAGGTGTCCCTCCAGTTCTTCAGGTCCAGAGTGCAGCATACCCGGGGCAGGTAGGATGTGAATCAAACGAAATATGAGTGTCAATAGGCTCACCATTAATCCCCAGCAATGGGGGCAGTATCGTTTCGCGTTCACAAAAGGACAAAGCCAGTCTTGAGCCTAGCTGTTCAGTGCGTGACCCTGCCCGCCCCCTGCCAGTCCCCTAAAGCTAGATTTATCCCTGTTTCCTTCAAGAGTCGGCTTCTACCGTGCTACTTTCTCTGGCATCACCACTAAGCCACCAAGCTGTCCCTTCCCAGCCAGTCCCTGGTGGGGAAAGCAGGGCTGTGGGGATAAGTCAGACCACTGTGATGAGCAATCAAGGGAGAGAGTCACTGTGCTCAAAAATCCAAACGCATGTTTATAAAAAGCTCCCAACATGGTTATGCTACAAACCTGAGGGTGCACAGTCCACTCTCAGTAAAGACTCAGGAGCGTCTATTATATGCCAGCATTATGCTGGGTGTCAGAACAGAACAGAAAATAAGAAATCAAAATTTCTGCCCTCACAAGGTTGACACTGCAGCAGAGGGAATGTATGGGAATAACCAATACATAAACATAATCACAAATTGTAACAAAAGCCATGCTTTGCTATGCTATGCTATGCTAAGTCACTTCAGTCGAGTCCTACTCTGTGTGACCCCACAGACAGCAGCCCACCAGGCGCCCCCGTCCCTGGGATTCTCCAGGCAAGAACACTGGAGTGGGTTGCCATTTCCTTCTCCAACGCATGAAAGTAAAAAGTGAAAGTGAAGTCGCTCAGTCGTGTCCGACTCTTAGCGACCACATGGATTGCAGCCTAAGAGGCTCCTCCATCCATGGGATTTTCCAAGCAAGAGTACTGGAGTGGGGTGCCGTTGCCTTCTCCGACAAAAGCCATAAGGTCCATAAATCAGGATGTGACATAAAGAACAATAGAGGGACTTGCTTGGGGAGGCCAGGGAAAGTTTAATGAGGAACACTGGAGCTGAAACCTGAAGGGACCAAGGGAAGAGCATTCCAGGTGGTGGGAACCAGCAGTGCAAAGGCCCTGTGGCAGATAAGAGCTCAGAATAACAAAGCGGCCAGCGTGACTGGGCATCCAAGCTGACGATGGGGTAGGGTGTGACACGGGACGAGGCTGAGAGAGAGTCAGACCTGGACCAGGCAGGGCCATGGAAAGATGGAGGTTAAAACCCTGACTGTGAAATTCTCTGCAGTTCTCAGGAGCACAGAGCTGAGCGAGGCGCAGAGGCTCAGAAAATGACAGGATGTGAGGAAACACACACAGCTCATAAAGGTCTCAGCTGGGACGCAAAGGCAGGTCTCCTGACCCGGCAAAGCAGAGACCACAGGCCCCTTTGAAAGTGGTTCTCAGCCCTTCTGCACTGGAGCCTCCTTTCTGCCCAACTGCAGCCCCTGATGCCCCAGGTGCCAGCACAGCATTGTTCTCCCTCCCGCCCCACCTGCCCGCCCGCATCACAGGCACCATCACCATGGGAACCAAGCCAGCCAATCAGAACCTTCCCTTTTCAAGGGGACCTTTATAAATTGAGCCTCCTCTGCCCAGACACACCACATCCAACACCCAGAGGCCTCCAGGGCCCCCTCCTCCTGGAGAAACCAAGTCAGTTGCCCCCCACTTTCCTCCAGGGCAAGCAAGGGGAATCTCCCAGTGGGGAGGCTCAGGAAACGGGTGCAGGTCTACAGTCAGCCAGCCTAGAGCCCCAGTCCCCCGCATGGCCTCGCCATGATGCAGAAGCCACGCAGGAGCCCCTGAGAGATTCCAGTGGTCACCTGGGAAACACCGTGAGCCACGAGAGCAGCGTCCTGTCAAGCCTGCAACACTCCAGCCTGGAGCAATGCATTGACATCAGCCGGCTGAGCAGCGGCTACGCAGGGGATGAGGAGAACAGCAAAGTCAGCTTGCCGGGCAGCCATCAAATCGTGCGGTTGAGCAGAAGGCTCCACACCCAGGCAGGCGGTGCCCAGAACAGCCAGGTGTGCGCTGTCTTCTCTCCCAAGCAGCTGAAGAGACGACTGGCCCACCAAGCCAAGGGCACCAAGCAGACTGGAAGGGAATAGTAAGACCAGCCTGGCCAGGGGCAGTGGGGAGAGCACTGCCAGCAGCTTCAGCAACATCAGTTTCATCAGCCTGGGCAGCAGTGCCCTAAACTACCAGGTGAGTAGCGGGCTGGTCAGCTCTGTGGGCAGCCTTTCCTCCAGCCAGGCCAGCAACCACCAGAGCGTCAGGGTGGACAGCCACGTGCAAAGCGGGCTGCAGAGCAAAACCAGTCTTCCAGGGGACAAAGCTGGGGACAACGTGAATGTTAGTGACCAGGTCGCCAAGGATGAGCAGCCTGCCCAGGTGCACGTGCCTTTATGAGAAGACTCGCCAGCCACTGGGACCTTGAAAAACACATCATGTGAAGACCCAGCAAACCCAGACTTCACCCAGAGTGGTTATCGCCAACAGAAGTAAGAAAGACCTTTTAAAAGTATATGCTGGGTCAAAATCACCAGTGATTTTGACTTATCTGTAACAACAGCCATCAGCAGAAGAGCCGTATGTTGCCAACTACACTGAAAATTAGCAGTCAGTGATGAGACCATCTACACTGAAAACCATTCTTGGGAAGACCACGATCAAGATCCACCAGTGCTGGGTCCACCTGTGTTAACACCACCAGTGGCCATAACATCAGTCCTGTGAACCCCAGTGACGAGCCGGCCCTGACAGCATCCGTCAGTGACAAAGCCATCTGTTAGAGAACCATCCTTGGTGGGGTCACCTGTGCCAGAACTCATCCATGGAGACCACCATTTTCAAGGCAAGTGTCAACTGTTATTAAGAACCATCTGCAGTTAGAAGAACCTTCCACGATCCATCCCAAGTGAAGAACACCACCTGTAACCAACACCAACCATGATGAGCTCAGAAGGCACAACCACCAACCACAGCCGGGATTGTCCATGTCAAGAGCCAGCTGATGCGAGTGCTGTCAGTGGGGAGCTCAGTCCCAAGCACGCTCTGTAACAGGCGCTGCCCACAGGAGCCGGGAGCATCTAGAGTGCACACTCATGATGACTGCGTCAAGGGAGCCCCATCCCTGAGGAGCATCATCCAAGGAAGATTCACGCTTTCAATTTTGAACACTGTTCCCAGGCAACTTCAGCCCAGGACCTTCCCAAGAGCAAGTGCTCTTTGGCATCCATCCGTGTCTCTGCTGGGTCTCAGAGGAGGCAGAGAGACAAGAGGAGAGGCCAGGAATCAACCTTTGTTGAGATGGTTGGGGCAGTGCTTCCCATGGCAGGACAATGCCATGACAAATGCTTAATGGTGACAGGGACCAAGCCAGCCGAGAATGGCTGCGATGGGTAAGCTCTGGACCATTTTACTGAATGCCCCTAAGTGGGTGGGAGGACTGGGGACTGTGCTCCACCCCTTCTCAGGACATCAACTCCTTCCCTGGGCTGATCACACAGACTTGGAGAGTGACTACATCCTCGGAGGGACAGAGGCCAGAACAGTCATGAAGACATCCACTGGGGACCAGAAGGAAAGCTGAGGGGGCACCAAAAACAATAAAAGGTGTCTGGAGAGGCTGTGTGTGTGTGTGTGTGTGAGTCTGTGTGCGATCCTGGTGAGGCCATGATCACACTGAAGAATCATGGAGAGAATCAGGCTTAGCCACCAACTTTGCTACATAATCCTTACACATTCTGAGCCTCAGTTTGCCCATATGGAAATTGGGACCAATCACTCCTATTTCATATACAGACAGGATGGTGTTATAGATTACACAAGAATGTATATTAAGAACCTGGCTAGGACTGTTTCCTTCCTTTCCTTCTCTTTTCTTGCCCATCTGTAAAATGGGCACAGCGGTTTCACTCAGACATAAGTTGGGTTGCTAATAGGAAGGAAAGCACTCTTGACCAAAAAAAAAAAAAAGAGTTGTACCATTTGCTTAGGAGTCAAGATGGTTCAGCAGGTGGTTTTGATGGGTTTGAGGAAGGGTAAGTGGTTTTGGGTTTGAGGACGCCTCGTGTCTGGATGGGTGGGTCCCTTCTTCTTGAGCATGAGCACCCCTTTGGAGGACAGTCTCCCCCACTTTCCTGCAGGCAAAATCGCTCAGCGTGGCCTGAGCTCCCACGAGCCAGGCAGACAAGAGAAGGGCCCCCGAAAATGCCCAAGTGGCCCTCTGTCTGCCGTGGCTGTGGGGGAAGCTTGGCTGCCTCATCATCCCCACCACTGTCCTGTCTCCCCTGGGGACATCCCCCTGCGTTCCTGTCTCAGAGGTGAGCAGAGCCACTGAGGCACAGCAGGACAAGACAACTGCACGCTGGGGCCCTTGGTCAGGTGGCCACAGACTTCTTGGACACGCATGGCCAGAGCGGAGCCCTCAGCCTTCCCCTGACCACCTGTCCTCCCTTGTCCCCTCCCTGCAGATGACATCATCACTCCCGATTGTCCCAGCCAGATCCTCGTCACAGTGGTCTGCCCCTCCCCCTCACACATCCCATCGGTCCCTCAACCTTTCCCGCCCCCACCACTGATTCCCTAACCCAGGCCATCACCTTCCACCCAGACCAGTGGTTCCCAGTCCTGGCTGCACATTAAAACCACCTGGGGGGCATTTTTAAGATACAGAGGGGCAGGCCACCCCCAGAGACTCCGCCTGGGCACCATCAGTGTTTAAAGTTCCCCAGGGGGCGATGATGCTCAGCCAGGATGGGGCGATGTCACTGACCTTGACCTCTTCCTTCTCTAGCCCACTTTTCAACCTCTGGGGTCAAAACCTGACACCTGCCAGAGCCGGGAAGGTGAGGGCGTCAGGTGTGGCTTAGACATGTGTCCCATCTAAAGAGAAGCCAGCAATGTGGTAGGATTCTATGTAAAATGTCCTGATTTTTAACACATGGGTCACCCCAGTGTTCACAGCAGCACTGTTTATAATGGGCAAGACATGGAAGCAACCTAAATGTCCAGTGACAGAAGAATGGATAAAGATGTGCTGTGTATATATAGGTGCTGCTGCTGCTAAGTCGCTCAGTCGTGTCCGACTCTGTGCGACCCCATAGACAGCAGCCCCCCAGGCTTCCCCATCCCTGGGATTCTCCAGGCAAGAACACTGGAGTGGGTTGCCATTTCCTCCTCCAATGCATGAAAGTGAAAAGTCAAAGTGAAGTCACTCAGTCGTGTCCGACTCCTAGCGACCCCATGGACTGCAGCCCACCAGGCTCCTCCGTCCATGGGATTTTCCAGGCAAGAGTACTGGAGTGGGGTGCCAGTGCCTTAGGTATGTATATTTATATACACACAATAGAATACTCCTCAGCCATAAAATATAATGAAATAGCGCCATTTGAAGCAACATGGTCGGTTGGACCTAGAAATTATCATAGAAAGTGAAATAAGCCAGAGAAAGACAAATACCATATAATATCACTTACACATGAAATCTAAAATATGAATCAAATGAACTTATTTACAAAACAGAAACAGACTCTCAGATCTCAAAAGGGAAACGTGGGGTAAAGTGATAAATTAGGATATTGGGATTAACATATACACACTACTGTATGTAAAATAGATTTTTAAAAAAGGACCTTCTGTATAGCACAGGGAACTCAATATTCTGTAATAACCTATATGGGAAAAGAGTCTGAAAAAGAATGGATAAAGCAGAGAGACATTACTTCACTGACACAGGTCTGCCTAGTCAAAGCTATGGTTTTTCCAGTAATCATGTATGGACGTGAGACTTAGACCATAGAGAAAGCTGAGCACCAAAGAATTGATGCTTTTTTTGAACTGTGGTGTTGGAGAAGACTCTTGAGAGTCCCTTGGACTGCAAGGAGATCAAACCAGTCAACTCTAAAGGAAATCAGTCCTGAATATTCATTGGAAAGACTGATGCTGAAGCTGAAACTCCAATACTTTGGCCACCTGATGCGAAGAACTGACTCACCGGAAAAGACCTGATGCTGGGAAAGATTGAAGGCAGGAGGAGAAGGGGATGACAGAGGATGAGATGGTTGGATGGCATCACCGACTCGATGGACATGAGTTTAAACAAGCTCCGGGAGTTGGTGATGGACAGGGAGGCCTGGCGTGCTGCAGTCCCTGGGGCCACAAAGAGTCAAGACACGACTGAGCGACTGAAGTGAACTAATATATACAATACATATAACAAATGTGTATATAATATACACACACAAAAGCGATTCACTTCACTGTGCCCTTGAAACTAGCACAACATTGTAAATCAACTATCCTTCAATATAAATTTTTAAAAAATAAAACAGACTGACTCTGTTCTAAACCTCAAAAAATAAAATAAGTCACAAATTCAAAAATATTTTAAAGAGGGAGCAAATGAAAATATTTCTGGAGGCAGGACCAGGCCCACACACCCAATGGTTTTTGCCAATAACCAGAAAACAGTGATTTTTCAGAAACAAAAAGATTGCTTACAACCCTTGACTGGTTAAAAACTTTCCAATTTTCCCACTGTCCAAAGAATTTGTCATGACATTCAAGGCTCTTCACAAACCGACATAAATGTGTTTTCTCCACCTCAACTCCAGCTACTTCCCCCTAAACCTCTATAGGTACTGTCTCAGACCTGAGTTCAAGCCTCTGGGTCTTTGCATCTGCTCCTTCCTCTGTCTGCCATAATTTCCATGCACTATAATTTCCACACTACTTCACCCTTTTTAGTGCACAGTTCTGATGTTTTTTAATTGAAGGATAATTGCTTTACAAAGTTGTGTTGGCTTCTGCTGTACAGCAAAGTGAACCAGCCATCTGCATGCATATAACCCTCCCTCTGGAGTTTCCCTCCCAGCCCCTACCCGGCTCCCCGCCATCTCACCTTTAATAGGTCATCCCGGATCACTGAGCTGAGATTCCTGTGCTATATACACTAGCTATTCTACACATTCAGTTCAGATCAGTTCACTCAGACTCTTTGGACCCCATGGACTACAGCCCGCCAGACTTACTGCATATATGTCAACACCACTCTCAATTTGTCCCACCCTCTCCTTCCCCTGTTATGTCCCAAAGTCCATTATTTGCCTCTGCATCTCCATTCCTATGCAGCATTCCTAGATTCCATACATATGTGTTCATACACCATACTTGCTTTTCTCTTTCTGACTCACTTCACTCTAACAGGTTCAACAGAGTTCTATGATTATTCACACACACACAAAAGCAGTTGTGTATCCACCACCACTCCCCATAACACCTAGTTCCATCACCCCCCAAAATCCCTGCGGTGCCCCTTTATATCCATTCCTCCTCCCGCCCCCATAATCACCGACCACTTTTCTGTCCCTATCATTTCCCAGAAACTCACATACGTGGAATCACACAGTTTGAGCCTGGCTGCTTTCACTTAGCTAACGCATTTGTGGCCCGCTAACATCATTTGTATTTATCTGGACTGGGATCCATGATGAACCCTCTAATAATCGTTGATGCACTAGATTTTGTGCCAATATAAGTTTATCAGTTCACTTAAGTGAATATCTAGGAGGGAAATGGTTGAATGGTATAATTACAAGCATGCTTCACTTTATAGAAACTGCCAACTCCAGGGGTCCCCCAAGACTCTGGCCATAGATCAGTAGTGGTCTGTGGCCTCTTAGGAACTGGGTTGCACAGCAGGAGTTGAGCAGCGGGCAAGTGAGCCAAACCTCACTTATATTTACAGCTGCTCACCATCGCTCACATGACTGCCTGAGCTGAACCTGTCAGATCAGTGGCAGCATTAGATAAGCATTCTCATAGGAGCACAAATCCTACTATGAACTGCATGTGGAAGAGATCTAGGTTGGGTGCTCCTTATGAGAATCAAATGCCTGATGATCTGATTCTGAATTAGTGAGTAGTGTAATTGTTTCATTACATATCACAACATGACAATAATAATAATAGAAATGAAGTGCACAATAAATGCAATGCACTTGAGTCATCCTGAAACCATCCACCGCCTCCCCGGCCTGGTCCATGGAAAAATTGTCTTCCACAAACTGGCCCCTGGTGCCAAAAAGGTTGGGAACCACCCGCCAAGTCATTTTCTAAAGGAAGTTTTGCTTTACCGGAACTTTGTATTTGCCAGAGCTGTGGTTGTACCTTTCAACAATCTAGCTCCCTGTTCATTATCTTAACAATGGGAGGAAGTTTGTATCAGCCTCCCATTATTAACTCCATTTTACCTATGGGGAAACTGAGGCACGGACTTCCCAGATGGCACAGTTGGTAAAGAATCTGCCTGCCAATGCAGGAGACACAAGAAACACGGGTTCGATCCCTGGGGTTAGGACGATCCCCTGGAGGAGGGCATGGCAACCCACTCTAGTATTCTTGCCTGGAGAATCCCCGTGGACAGAGGAGCCTGGTCAGCTACAGCCTATGGAGTCACAAAGAGTCGGACACATCTAAGCGATTAACCATGCACTCCAACTGAGGCACAGTAAGGCTAACACTGTGTGAGGGGCTTTGAACCCCAGCAGTCTGGCTCCAGAATTCATGATCTAAATCATTAACCTCTCTACCCTCCCCTCTCTGTTTTGGACTCACGCAGCAAACCCAGGCCATAGGCCACACCCATTTAAACACAGGGCACCCAGCCAGTCATTCCTTGTCTCAGGCCCCTAAATACTATCCTTCCCACTGGATGTGTCTGCCTCCCTGAGTGGAGGTGCCACGCTTTACCCCATCTGATTTTTTTTTTTTTTTCCAGCCAAGTCTCATGGCTTGTGGAATCTTAGATCCCCAACCAGGGATCAAACCTAGGTGCTCAGCAGTGAAAGCACCAAGTCTTAGCCACTGGACCACCAGGAAATTCCCAGCCCCACTGCATCTGTATCCTCAAGGCCCCATCCCTGTCAGCAGCGCCAATGACTGCCGCCGACTGAATAAATGAATCAGTGAGCAGGCAAATGAGTGAAGGATGCGTGGCTGAAGCAAAGGAAGAGAGTTGGGTCCTCCGAGGCCCATTCACCAACGACTACAGCCCACTGTCCAAAAACAAATGTAGTTCAGGATCCAAAAGTTAACTACCGCTCGCTATGCGCACCCCAGCCCTCAGGACAGCTCCATCCTTCTCTCACTGTCTGCCCAACAGATGGGTCTCCGCCTGGCTCTCTCCCACCCCAGCACTGGGCATGCAGCAAGCTCTTGAAGTGAGGACCATTTTTCAAGTGGGCACGGTGATTTTTTCTTTCCTGTCCACTAGCTCGGCGTTCGGGGTACAGCGGGGTTGGAATGATGGGTTAGCTGCAGGCACTGGCTCCTGAATTATTAACTGGGCTGGGGAGAGAGCTGCTTACAAATGCTGTCTGTCCAGCAGACCGTGGCAGCCCTCAGACTTCAAACAGGCCTGGAGCGGGCAGGCTGGACGAGCGGGTGAGCTTCACACCCTGACCGAATCCGGGACTTCTCATCCTCAGTGCTCCCTTGGCCTCCGTCCCCTGGTCCTGCACAGAAAGAGGTCATCTTTCATGCTATGAAGTGCCGGTTCTGTTGGATACAAGCTCCTGACCTCTCCTCCTCTGCCCACTCCAAAACCAGTGGGTAAAATGGATGGAGTCTGTGGATTATGGTGCTTTCTGAGCCTGGAGCTTGCTGTGTGATTGTCAGTCCACAGCCCATCATGGGCAGGGAGGGGGAGTAGGGTGTCCAAGGTTAAGTCCCTTAGAAGCAGAGCCTGAAATGGGGGTTTTGTTCCAAGAAGAAGTGGGGAGGGAAACAGGCTGGGGAAGGGAGAGTGCTGGAGACTGACCTCAGGCTGATCTCACAGCAGCGCGGGGTGGGGAGAATCAAGAGAGAGAGGTAGGTGGGGTGGGGGGCTCTGCAGTGTTGATTGCAACTCAGAGCTGGTCCCACCAGCAGTCAGAGTGGGAGGGCCCTCATACCCTGGGTGGAGGAATCATACTCTCTGAGAAGAATAGGTCCCATCCCACTCAAAAAAATATCAACAACCTCAGTGGCAGATTTTATTTTCTTGGGCTCCAAAATCACTGCAGACGGTGATGCTTACTCCTTGGAAGAAAAGCTATGGCAAACCTAGACGGCATATTAAAAAGCAGAGATATCACTTTACCGACAAAGGTCCGCATAGTCAAAGCTGTGATTTTTCTAGCAGTCATGTATGAATGTGAGAGTTGGACCATAAAGAAGGCTGAGAGCCAAAGAATTGATGCTTTCAAACTGTGGTGCTGGAGAAGACTCTTGAGAGTCCCTTGGACTGCAAGGAGATCCAACCAGTCAACCCTAAAGGAAATCAGTCCTGAATATTCACTGGAAGGACTGATGCTGAAGCTTAAGCTCCAATACTTTGGCCACCTGATGTGAAGAGCCGACTCACTGGAAAAGACCCTGATGCTGGGAAAGATTGAAGGCAAAAGAAGGGGCCGACAGAGGATGAGATAGTTGAATGGCATCACCAACTCAATAGACATGAGTTTGAGCAAACTCTGGGAGATAGTGAAGGACAGGGCAGTCTGGCGTGCTGCAGTCCATGGGGTCACGAAGCGTCAGACACGACTTAGCAACCAAACAACAACATGTAACAACTCTGGAGTAAATACTCTGGAGAATCCCATGGACAGAGGAGCCTGGCAGCCTACAGTTCATGGGGTGGCAAAGAGTCAGACACCACTGAGCACAGAGCAGTACCCTGAACTTGGTGGGATTTCAGTTTCAGCTGATAAGCTGGCAAAAGAGCTGAATGGATATCCTTCTTGAGAACCCCACATAAACTTCTCCCGCCCCACAAAGAACAGATGCAATGGATGAACAGAAATAAGAAGGTAATCTGAGACTGGATAAACTTCAGAAACATAAAGAATGATTTTTTAGCCAAGAGTGGCAAGGAAGCAGTTTGAACAGGGTGAGAGGGTTTAAGCCAACACACCTCATGAGGATTAACTGCAGAAAACAAGAACAACCAAGGGCTCCACACGGCAGCCCCAGGATCTTTCTAAAACAAATCCAATCATTTCCAGCACCTTGATCAAACCTTCGATGGCTCCCCATTGCCCTTTAGGGTAAAGTCCAAATGGGAATGTCTTAACTTGACCTTGATGCCTTCCAGGATCCAGCTTCTTCTCCGGCCCCTCCCACCCAAGCCCATGTCTCCATGCAATCCCCACAAAATTACCTTTCCCTTTTCTCTCTTCTGGTGGTGGCTTAGTCGCCATGGACAGCCCACCAGTCCTCTGCCCATGGGATTTTCCAGGCAAGAATCCTGGAGCGGGTTGCCATTTCCTTCTCCAGGGGATCTTCCTGACCCAGGGTTCAAACTCCAGCTTTCTGCATTCCAGGCAGATTCTTTACCGATTGAGCTACCAGGGAAGCCTCTGTTCTGGGTCTTTTTGCAAATTGTCTCTCAATCTGTGACACCCTCCTTCCTTTTGTTTCCTACTCAGCTCTCTTCATAGGACCTAATTCAGATGTCCCTTCCACCAGAAAGCCCTCCCTGATCTCACCCCAGACTGCATTTAGGTATCCATTCTCTGTACTCTCATGACCTTCTGCTTTGCTCCATCTTTTTCTAAGTCTTTCTGAATTGTAATCGGCCACTTCCTTGACAGTTTTCTCCTCCAGGAAGACAATACCCCAGCACTTAGCACACAGCAGCCATTCAGTGAATGCGCACTAATGGAAGGAAGGAGGCAGGTCTGAAAAAGGAATAAACCCTGTCCCCCGAAGGCTTTAGGGTATAGATCTCCTGGAAACAGAGGCTCAGGGGGTGCTCAAAGTCCCTTCCATCACTTGGTTTTCAAAGCATCACAATCAGTTCAAAGATGGCAGCACTGCAATTCAGAGAGGGATACAATTTATCAATGGTCACAGAGCAACATGTGGGCAAAACTCTGCTGAACACTCAAATCAGAACTCTGGCTGTGTTCTTGGGTCTTATTTCCTTTCTCAGATGCCCCTTCCCCCACTGAGGAGTCAGGAAAAAGTTGAGGTGATGAGGCTGGTGGTGGTGGTGGGGAGGTAGTTTCTCGTCTAGGTTTTCATGGGCACCGGCCCTGTGAATTATTCATCAGGAAATCTGCTTGAGGTAGTGTCTTAGTCTTAATTTTCAATTCCCCTAATGCTGGCCAATTCTCTGCTGAAAACCTCTCAATTATTAATGTTTCTAAAACAATATTTGTTTTCTCTGCATCTAGCAACAAGCCAAGGCCTCATAGCTAGTGATGCTGCCCTGAGGTTCCCAGAGAGAGGTTGGACTTGCTGATGAGGCATTTCCAAGGGGTCGGGGCGGGTGTTTGACTGCAGCAACAGCCAGACAGAGACCATTAAGCTCATGCAGAGAACAGGTACTTAACAGTGTCCCTGTTATCAGGAACTCCCAGGACAAAAGAAACTATAACAGATTCAAAAACAATTACTATGTATTGGTCGCTTATGTGCCAAAAGTGAGGCTAGACACTTTCCTTTTAATTAAGTCTAACGAGAGCATCACAGAGTAAGATTTCTCATTCCCATTTTATAGATGAAGAAACTGAGGATCAGAGAGACCTCAGGGGAACAGGATTAAGACTCAAGTCTATATGATTCTGTGGCCAGTACATTCTCCATCTTGACACAATGGTGTCCCATGGGATTTTAGTTGCATCCAAGGAAGAACTTTCTGGAAGCAAATTATGTTACTTTCAAAGAGCACTTGGAACAAGGCACTGATGGAAAGGGCATGTGGATGAGATGAAACTCCAGAGGTGGGGCAGTGGAACTGGGGGGATCTCTGGAGCTCCCATAAGGATGGCTCTCCTTTACTGTAATACAGCCTCTTCCACCCAGGTCTTGTTGGCAGCAGGTGGGAGGAGAGGCAGGAGGCAAACTCTATACGCAGTGACAAAGGCCTCTGTGTGCCACCTTCAACCCTCAGACTCAGTCAGGACAAAGGGCATGGTAGTGGTGGTGGAGCTGGCCGAACAGAGGACACAGGCTGCAGTGCCAGGCTAGCCTGGGAGGGCATCATCAGCTGAACCACCCTTATCCTCTCTGCACCTTGCTTTGCCAGTCTGTGCAATGGGGTAACACCAGCTGCTCCCCTACAAGGTCATGCGCCCACAACAAGCCTGGTACACAGGAAGAGACCAACAAATAGCCCCCCTTTCCCTTCCCCTCCGCTGAATGAGAGGTTAACATTTTCCAAAAGATTTGGTAAAAAAAAAGTTGGGGGGAGGACAGAAAGGAAACAGAAAGTACTTCTTTTACAAGGCTCTTTAGTTGCAAGGGGAACAAAATCCATTCAAAAGAGGTGGAGGCAAAAGGAGGAGGTGAGGAAGAAAAGGAGCAGCTTACGAGGACAGAAAGGTCTCCCAAAGGGTGCAGGACACAGACCTGGGTCCAGCAGAGCCTCGCGGGCCAGAAACACGGCTTCCCCGTGTCTACTTCTCTTCAGAACTCCAGTGTCTCCTCTTCCTATCCCTTCCTGCATCCGTTTCCCTTTCCTCTCTCTGCAAACTGACTTTCTTGGCTTTGTGTGGATGGAAATGGACATCTCATGGTTCCCTGGTTTTTAAGTCCTTTTTCAAGGGTTCAGCAGCCCTATCAGCGTCACTTAAGTCTCAGTTCCGAATTCTGATTGGCCCTGCGGCTGTCAGGTATACATCCTGGACCAATCAGATGTGGGCGGCAGGGAAGGGTGTGGCTTTGAACATTGAGTCTGGAGCCTGTGTCCTCAGTGGATTTACAACCAAACTAAGAATTCACTACAGCCACACCAGAATGGCTGAAATTAATGCCCTGGCAAAATCGAATGGTGACAAGACTGCCCCCATGGGAGCTCTCGCGGAGTGTGAAACGGCACGTCCACTTGGGGAAATTGATAGACTGCCAAAGCTAAATAGATCCCTACCCTTTGACCCAGCAATGCCACTCCTGGGTACATATCCAAGAAAAATGACTGCTGCTTCCACGAGAAGGAATGTACAAAAATGATCATAGTTCCAGCTGTAAGATGCTCATAGCTCCAAACTGGGGAAAAAATTACCCACCAACAGTGAAATGGACAAGTTGTGATACATTCACACAATGGAATAATATGCAGCAGGGGAAAAGAATGAATATTGCCGCACATAACACTGATCAGAGTCTGCACAGGAATAATGTATAGCAAAAGAAGTCATCCACAAAAGAGTCTATGCCAAAGGATTCTGTTTACCAAAAAAAAAAAAAAGCCTATCTGTGGTGATAGAGACCATAGTATGAGTCATCTTTGGGGAGTATCACCTGGGAGAGAGTACAAGGGAACCTCCTGGGGAACTATAAAGGTTCTCTATCTCTTTCTTGATGGTGATTATATTTAAAAAATATCACCAGGCTAAACACTTAAGAGCTGTGCCCTTTACTATACGTAAGTAATGCCTCAATTAAAGAAAAAGAGAAAAAACTTATTTCTATAACATGTAGAAATATACAATCAACTACATAACCACCCCATCAACAACACAGTCACCTTTGTCTGAAGTAGAGAAAAGCACAGGATATATAAACACACATATGCATATGTCACATGCATATATGTTTTCCATACTTCACTTGAACTGAGAAAATATTGACACCAGTAGACCATAAACTATAATATATATAATGTACATCCACAGAAATCACTAAAAGAAAGGTTCACACTCAAAAACACTATAGATTAATCAAAATGGAATTCTAAAAATTGTTCAGGTAACCTACAGGAAGGCAAGAAAAAGAAAACACTACAAAAAAAAAAAAAAAAAACTATCTGTTCTGTTCAGTCACTCAGTCGTGTCCAACTCTTTGCAACCCTGTAGGTTGCAATACACCAGGCTTCCCTGTCCATCACCAACTATAACTATAGTTAACACTATACTTAATGATTCAGGACCTAGAACTTCCTCACCAAGATCTGGAAAAAAATCAAAGATGTCCACTTTCACCAGTCTTATTCAATATAGTGCTAAAATTTCTAGCAAGTGCAATTAAGCAACAGAAGGAAATAAAATACATACAAATGGAAAAGAAGAAATAAAAGTCCTTACTTGCAGATGACATGATTGTCTACATAAAAAATACCAAGTAATCTTTAAACAAAAGAAAAAAAAGAAAAACTCTTTAGCCAATAAGGAAAGTTAGCTAGTTTGCAGAACATAAGATAAGCATACAAAAATCTACTGCATTTCTGTGTATTAATAATGAACACATAGACTCTGAAATTTAAAATGCTATACCATTGACAATCGCCCTCTCCCTCCAAAATGAAATACTTAAGCATAAATCTAATAAAATACATACAGGATTTTTATACTGGAAACTACAAAAGGCTGATGAAAGAAATCAAAGAAGATGTAAATAAACAGAAAGAAATACCATTTTCACAGATTGTAAAAACTCAACATAGAAATGATAACAGGTCATCCCAATTTGATATTCAGTTTTAACTAGTCTTATCAAAATCACAGAAAGAGTTTTTGTAGATGTAGACAAGATTGTGCTAAAATTTAAATGGCAAGACAAAGGAACTAGAATAGTTAGAACAATTTTGAAAAAGAAGAATGAAGTGGGAGGAATAAGTCTACTTAATTTTAAACCTTATTCTGTAGCTACAGAAATCAAGATCATGTGATATTAGAGGAAAGATGGCACAACCCATAAAAAGAAAGAAGTGATACATTGAGCTTCGTGAAAATTAAGCAACTTTTTCTCTCTGAAGGACTCAGGAAACAATGAAAAGACAAGCTACTGAGTGGGAGAAAACATTTGCAAATCTCATATGCAACAAAAGACTAGTATCTAAAATATGTAAAGGATTATCAAACCCAATAATGTAAAAAAGTCTAATTAGAAAAAGGGCAAAAGACAGAAATAGAAATTCCACCAGAGAGAATATACAGATGGTAAATAAGCATATGAAAAGATGTTTCAACATTATTAGACATTCAGTTCAGTCGCTCAGTCGTGTCCGACTCTTTGCGACCCCGTGAATCGCAGCACGCCAGGCCTCCCTGTCCATCACCAACTCCCGGAGTTCACTCAGACTCCCGTCCATCGAGTCAGTGATGCCATCCAGCCATCTCATCTCATCCTGTGTCGTCCCCTTCTCCTCCTGCCCCCAATCCCTCCCAGCATCAGAGTCTTTTCCAATGAGTCAACTCTTCGCATGAGGTGGCCAAAGTACTGGAGTTTCAGCTTTAGCATCATTCCTTCCAAAGAAATCCAGGAAATACAAATTAAAATCACAAGACTACACACCTGTCTGAAAGGTTAAAATAGATATTAGTGACAAAACTAAACACTGGCTAGGATGTGGAGAATTTGGGTCACTCATACATTGTGGGTGGAAATGTAAAATGGTACGGCCACCCGGGAAAACAGTTTGACAATTACTTATAAAAATAAATATGTGACTACTAGATGACCCAACAATTATACTCTTGGGCATTTATCCTAGAGAAATGAAAATGTGTGTTCCCACAAAACTCTGTACACAAATATTCAAAGCAGCTTTATTCATAATAGCAAAACAGCCCAGATGTCCTTCAACTGGTGAATGGATAAACGAGCTGTGGTACATCCACATCGTGGAATATTACTCAGCAATAAAAAGGAAGACACTACTGATGCTTGTAACAGCTTGGATGAATCTCCAGAGTATTATGTGGACTTAAAAAAAAAAAATCTCGAAACATTACATACTGTGTGATCCCATTTATATAACGTTCTTGAAATGATAAAATTATAGAAATAAAGAATGAATCGGTGTAACCAGTGAAAGGACAATGCAGAGATCCTTATGGTGATGGAGATGCTCAGTGTCAGTGCTCTGGCTGTGATCTGTACTCTGCTTAAGGAAGTTACTAGTTGGTGATGGACAGGGAAGCCTGGTATGCTGCGATTCCTGGGGTCACAAAGAGTCGGACACGACTGAGCAACCGAACTGAATTGAACTGAAGGAAGTTATTGTCATCAGGGGAACCTGAGCAAAGGGCAAATGGGGGCCCTCTCTGTATTATTTCTTACACCTGCATGTGAATCTACAGTTATCTCAAAATAACAGGTTAAATTGTTGTTTTAACCACAGGGGGAAAAAACTCTGAATTCTTCTACTTCATCCTAGTTCCAGCCCTGGCATGAACTTTCCTAGACCTGGTTTAAGATCTTCTCCTCACAATTTTGGCAAATAGGCCATTAAAAGGATGACTAATTTTTGGCAAATTGTTTTTTGATGACTTGGCTTTGGATGAACTGACCTACACCGCGATTACTCAGGGGTAGGAGGAAAGAGGCGGGGGTTATAAATTAGGACTGGACAACACTAGGCTTCAGAGCCATCCTAAGGAACCTGGACACTGCCCTTGGGACACAGAGGGGTATATTAGCCCAAGCTACCAAAGCAACGTGCCACAGACTCAGTGGCTTAAGCGACAAAAATATGTTCTCACAGTTATTGAGGCTAAACATCTGAAATCAAGGTGTCAGCAGAGCTGGTTCCTTCCGAGGCCTCTCTCTTTGGTTCATAGATGGCTGTCTTCTCCTTGGGTCCTCACATGGTCCTTCCTCTGTGTGCCATCTATGTCCTAATCTCTTCTGATAGAAGACACCAATCATATTGGATTAGGGCCCACTCCCAATGATGAAATGCTAACTTTACCTCTTTAAAAATGGCATCCCCAAGTACAGTCACATTCTGAGCTGCCAGAGTCAACACATGCATTTGTGAGGAGGGGAATGTAATTCAGCCTATAACAAGGAATTATTAAATGGTTGGAACAGGGAGCTGGTGAAGTGGTGCATATTTGTGTTTTTTTGTGTGTGTTGTCCTCTGGCTTCAATGTGGAAAACCAAAGGAAGGTAAGAAGGGAGGGGAGAAGACTGATTAGGAGGTTGTCTCCATCATCCAGATAAAGGAAGATGGGAATCTGCACTCAGGCAGAAGCACTGGACATAGAGAGACATTTACAAACCCAAGGGGTCTTAGTCAGGGCTCCCCTAAAAGCTGACTAAGACTTGACTGCAGGTAATTTATTTGGGCTTCCCTGGTGGTTCTGATGATAAAGAATCTGCCTGCAATGTGGGAGACACAGGTTCAATCCCTGGGTTGGGAAGATCCCCTGGAGGAGGGCATGGCAACTCACTCCAGTATTCTTGCCTGGAGAATCCTGTGGACAGAGGAGCCTGGCGGGCTACAGTCCATGGGGTTGCAAAGAGTCGGAAATGACTGAGCAACAAAGCACAGCACAGTTTGTTTAAGAGAGGTTCTCAGCACCATGAAGAAGAATGGAAAGAGAGACAAGAAAAGGAGATGAACCTATAAAGCATATGCCAGGGAGCAAATTACCCCTTTGAGCACCTGGAGCTCAGTCTCTCTGGTAACCATCTGAAGAGCCGAATAAACTGCCCACTGGAGCACAGGGAGCCTGAGGAATGTATCCACCGACGCTCATCACCCATTGGCTGGAGATGCCCCGCCAAGGGTCCCCATACATGAGTAGTATGTACACACAGCCGAGTGACCTTTGGAGGATAAAGCACTCTTATTTATCTAAAAGAACTTCATGCAATAAGGGAAATGTTCTATATCGGCGCTGTCCAATATGATAGCCACGAGCCAGTCACACACAGCCACTCAGCAACTTGAAGTGTGGCCAGTGTGCAGAGAAACGGAATTTTTAATATTATTTAATTTTAAGGAACTTAAATGTATATAGTCATACGTGAACGTGGCCACCATATTGCACATCACAGCTTTGGAGGACGCAAACCAGAAGAAATGGGGCAGAAGCAGGGAACTGTCCACTGCAGCAGTTCTGAACCAGGCCGGCTGAGTGTGTCTGGCAAAGACAGGGACAATCAACAGGACTTGGTATTTAGTTGGATGTGGAGCTGGGGGCTGTGCTGGTGGCTCCAACTAGGGTGTGCTACAATTAGCCAAATGTTGTGTAGGTGATGTTCCCAGGGGCTGAGCTAACCAGTGCCATGGGGCACACTTTGAGCCCTTATCATGTTTGCTGCTAGAAAGGGTCCAGGGTGTGTGTGCATGCTAAGTCACTTTAGTCGTGTCTGACTCTTTGCAATGCTATGGACCATAGCCTGCCAGGCTCCCCTGTCCATAGGATTCTCCAGGCAAGAATACTAGAGTGAGTTGCCCTGCCCTCCTCCATGGGATCTTCCTGACCCAGGGATCTAACCTGCATCTCTTTTCTCTCCTGCATTGGCAGGTGGGTTCTTTACCATTAGCGCAAACTGGGAAGCCTAGAAAGGGTCCAGAGGATCAATAAATGGTTCCCTTGCTCTTCCAAACAAGACTAAGCCTCCCTTACAAATGGCAGAGCAGTTAATTCTGAAGGAGACTGTTTAAGGGGAGAAATATTAGTGTATTTTGGGTCTCTCGTGGATATTTTGTGGTGTTCTAAAAATGAACATAATTAAAAGCAGCATTTCTTTCAGAAAAGCTAAACAAGGTCCCCACCTTAAGAAACTGATTTGTGTAGATCTGTGTTGGTAACAGACTTGGCAGAGCTCTTGCAGTGCCTTCATGCTGATACATTGTAATTTTTTCTTGATGGTTAGACATACTCCGTTGTTATTCAACCTGACTCTTCTGCAACTGTTGCTAATGGTCCAATTAAATAGTTAGCTAAATATATTAGTGCACATTGCTGTGTATTTGGCCCCCATGAGGTTTACAGGAAATGTGTTTCCCAGACCACAAGGGTTCCAGAGATAGGAATTGCTAGTGGCTTGGCTCTCTTTGGCCATAGTCACTGGCCTCAGGCCAGCCAACCCTGAGAAAGAGCCTCTGATAAACCAAGACGGCAGAGCTGGAGCAAGGAATTAGGGAGCTGTCTTGGTTTCCTCCCAAGAGGAACAATCAGTCTTGGGTCAGCTCCAGCTGCCATAACAAAATACTATGGACTGGGTAGCTTAAACACAGAAATGCATTTTCTTGAAGCTCTGGAGGATACCAAGATCAAGGTGTCAGAAATTTTGGTTTCTGGAGAGAACTCTGTTCCTGGCTTGTAGATGGCCACTTTCTTCCCGTGGCATACAGACAAAGGGAGCTGGAACTCTAAGGTCTCCTCCTGTGTTAATAAGGACATCAGTGCTATGGGACCAGGGCCTCAATGTTACAGCCTCATTTAATTTATTTGTCTCCTTCAAAGCTTCCCTGGTGGCTCAAAGGGTAAAGAATCTGTCTGCAATGCAGGAGACCCAGGTTCAATCCCTGGCCAGGAAGATCCCTGGGAGAAGAAAATGGCAACCCACTCCAGTATCCTTGCTTGGAGAATCCCATGGACAGAGGAGCCTGGTGGGCTACAGTCCATGGGGTCACAAAGAGTCCAACATGACTAAGTGACTAACACTTTCACTTTTTACTTTTCAAGCCCCTATCTACAAGGACAGTTATGTTGGGTGTTAGGGGTTCAGTATATGAAATGGAAGTGGGGCCCAATTCTGTCCATAACAAGATGGTTGAGACCACCAATTAGAACAAACAAGTCACTTCTGCTTAGAAGGAGGCATTCTGGCAGGACTGGTCCTGGGGAGGGCTGGCAGTCAGAAACATCATGCTCGCACAACTAATGTTTACCGAGCACCTACCATATGCCAGGCACTGAGTTGGTGCTGCAGCTACCATAGTGAGCCAGAGGGATTCCTGCTCTTGGAATCTGGTAAGTTCAAGAGAAAGTGCAGGACACGGGGAGAACAGACCAGAGTATCACTTGTCCTGACCTGCAGAGCCCTAGCAAGCTTCTCCAAGGAAGCAACGTGTAAGCTGAGATCCAATAAATTATTATGGATCATTTCTCCAGGTGAAGGAAGTGGGAATGGCAGGGGACAGGTGTTCTTTGACAGTGGGGACAAATTCTATGCAATGACCTTGGGGTAAGAGGGCATAGCTTGTAAGATGGACAGAGAGGTCAGGGGTCTAGAGCAAAGTCCTTCCTTCCCAGCCCACAACAGCACTAGGGCATCATGGGGCACCCACCCCCTTGTTGGAAGCTGGATATTGCTAAGATATTCACCAGCCAAGACTCGGGCTTTACTTTCTAAAGTTCTCTCTGGCCCCACAAGGCTAAGGCAACTAGGGTGAGCAGCGTCCTCTCACATCAGGAAAGTTGGTGGAATCATCTCTGGTAGTCTGAACACTGGAAAGTGGCCTCTTGAAGCCCCTGTTGACTCCCAAAATACCTGCTTTGAGAGGCCAGGT
The DNA here is from genome assembly GCF_032452875.1 of Bos javanicus. Classification (NCBI taxonomy): domain Eukaryota; kingdom Metazoa; phylum Chordata; class Mammalia; order Artiodactyla; family Bovidae; genus Bos; species Bos javanicus. The sequence continues at coordinate 24,650,884 of NC_083892.1, forward strand.
ATGGCCAGGTGATTAGGTTTTTTTTTTAATTATTTTATTTATCTTTGGCTGTACTGGGTCTTCATTGCTACATGGGCTTTCTCTAGTTGCAGCGAGTGGTGGCAACTCTTCCATGTGTTGTGCAGGCTTCTCATTGCAGTGGTTTCTCTTGTGGAGCACAGGCTCTGGGAGCACAGGCCTCAGTAGCTGCAGCGTGTGGCTTGGTTGCTCCGTGGCACATGGGATCTTCCCAGATCTGGGATCGAATCCTCATCCTCTGCATTGGCAGGAAAATTCTTCACCACTGGGCCACCAGGGAAGTCCCAAGTGATTGGCCTTTATACAGCCAGGTAAGAGGCAGCACTGTGACCTGATTACATCTTCAGTAGCATCCCAGAAAACCAGGACATGGCCCCCAAGTCAGGAAGTCCCTATATATGTATATGTATAATCCCTATACAGTCAGTGGAATCTGGGGCACTGGAATCAGAAGGACCAAGGTTTGAGTCCTACTTCTGCCTCTTCTGGCAGTGTGACCTTGGGAAAGTTGTCCACCTCTGAGTCTCAGTTTCCCCATCTGGAAAATGGGAATTTATTCCACAAGTCTTGATTGGCTACCTACTGTGTACCAGATGCTGCTGTGTGAGGTGCCTGTGATAAAATGGAAAACCCAATAGACACAGGTCACTCTTGGTCTAGCGGGGAGATAATGATAACATGTGACCAGAACACTGATGGAAATCCACAGGATGAAGGGAACAGGATGGGGCAGGGATGGGGGGACGGTGATGTCCACTTGCATAGGGTGTCAGGGAAGCCTTCTCTGAAGAGGTGACACCTGAGCCAAGATTATAAAATGAACAGTAGTGCCAACTTCCCAGGGTGTATTTAAGAACTAAATGAACTAAATGAAATAGTGCCCATTAAGTGCCAAGCACAGTACCTACACACAGGCGGAGCTCAAAAACTACTGGCCTTTCCATCAGCCACTAAAGGATAAGCTCCTTTGTTTGCCAGAACCATGCCTGACACATACACAGTTGCCTAAAGTAACAAGTTCCTTTTTTTCTTATGCTATCGTGTTGCTGGTAAAGTCTTTATCTCTCCTTCATTTTTGAAGGACAATTTGCCAAGAGTTCTGCCTGTAGCCAACAATAATGCTTTGTACGCTTAAAATGTGTTAAGAGAATAGATCTGACGTTGTGTTCTTATCACAATAAAACTTGAGAGAGCTTACCAAATTGATACATTTATAACAGCACTGGTACCAGTAGTAGCAGTAGGGAGAAGACCTGTCAGTAATCATAGGAGTGGTGGGATTGTCAGTGATAGTAATAAGAGTAGGAATATCAGCAACCTCTGCTACCACTGACTCTTTCAACAGGGCCACCATGTTGCGAGGGAAAGAATGTGAGATTTCAAGTCACACTTGACTAATCCTGGCCCCGTTACTTGGTTACCGTGAAGGAACTGCAGCTCACTTCCCTGAACCTGTTTCCTCATCTATGATGGGGTAACAGTGGGCATCTACAGGGCAGCTGTAGGGATTGGGGAGGTGTATGTGTGATGACTCAGAGTCACTCCACAGCACGTGGTGATTCTCCAGATGCCAAGCACGCCCTCCCCACTAACTGAGCTCCGGGCGTCTGACTCTCAGCCACCATCTCTGGGGAGAGATGGGGAAGCCACCTGGGCCTGTGTGGGCTGGGGCTTGGAGCTGCCAGCAGGTTATGCTCACCAGGAAGCCACTGCTGATCTGGGATGGGGTAGCTCAGGTCACTCGACACTCTCAGGCTTACCTGGTCTGGGAACTAGACCCCTTGAAAAATTGCCAGATGAGATACTAAAGTTTTCGATTAAAATCGCAGTGGGGAATTTTGGCTAAAATTGCAGTGGTCCAGTGGTTAACAACCACCTGCCAATGCAGGGGACAAGGGTTCGATCCCTGGTCTGGGATGATCCCACTTGCCTCAGAGCGACTAAGCACAGATGCCACAACTACTGAGCCAGAGCCCTGTGGCCCACGAGCTGTAACTACTGAAGCCCGAGCGCCCTGGAGCCCGTGCTCCGCAGCAAGAGAAGCCGCTGCATGGAAAAGCCTGTGCACTGCAACGAAGACCTAGAGCAGTGAAAAATAAATATATAAGTAAAATTTTTTTTTAATAAAATAAAACTCCAGTCAGCAGAGAAATGTTTTTTTGACATATCTGACTGTCAAAAAAAATGCATTATCTATCAATTAATAAGAAAAAGCAAAACTATAACATAGATAACCAACAAGGACCTACTATACAGACCAGGGAACCATAATAAATATTATATAATAACCTTTAAGGAAAAATAGCCTGAAAAATATGATATATATATATATATTTATTTATTTATAACTAAATCACAGTGCTGTACACCCAAAATTTATACAATATTGTAAATCAACTATACGCCAATTAAAGCTTTTTTAAGCAATCAACTGACAAGCAAAAAAAGAAAAGAAAAACAGCCCAATTGCAAAATGAGCAAGGTATATAAACAGGCAACTCACACACAACGAAGACTTAGGATCCGCTCACATACAAACAGATCCTCAACCCAGCAAGGCGCTATGGAAATTAAAGAGAAACCTTTTCAGACCTATCAAAGGGATAAGAAAACTGAGATCAAGGCGAGTGTTGATGACCGCACAGGGAAACGGGTACTTCCATGTATTGTTGCTAGAAGTGGAAAATGGTAGCTTTGCGGAAGGCAATCTGTCAATATCGTGAAATCCGAAATGAGGATATTATTTTAGCCACTGCTAAGTGAGTATCCTAGAAAAATACTCATCTCCAGGCCCAAAGAGGCATAAAATAGGGATGGTCACCACAAGCATCATTTGTAAGAGCTAACAGTTGTAAACAATGTAATGTCTATAGATAAAGGGATGACTAAATTAAAATAATGCACATATTATGGAATGTGAAAGTCGCTTAGTCGTGTCCGACTCTTTGCAACACCATGGACTGTACAGTCCATGGAATTCTCCAGGCCAGAATACTGGAGTGGGGAGTCTTCCCCTTCTCCAGGGGATCTTCCCAACCCAGGAAACAAACCCAGGTCTCCCGCATTGCAGGCAGTTTCTTTACCAGCTGAGCCACCAGGGAAGCCCAAGAATACTGGAGTGGGTAGCCTACCCTTTCTCCAGCAGATCTTCCTGACCCAGGAAGGTATTATGGAATACTATGAAGCAGATAACAAGAATGAGATAGAGCTAGGCAAATGACCATAGACAGATGAAGGAAACGGCTACCCACCCAGTATCAGGCCTGGAGAATTCCATGGATTATATAGTCCATGGAGTTGCAAAGAGTCAGACACGACTGAGCAACTTTCATTTTCACTTTTCAAGACATAGTAAGTGAACTCGGAGTATTAGAAAATAATACCTACGCATCGTATTGGAACAAACAGAAGGAAACAGTGTGTTCTTATAGGAATGTGTGTGTATGTGTGTGTGTGCATGAATGCATAGAAAATGGTTGAAAGAAACCACAGTTAAATGGCAACAGTTGTTACTTCTGAGGAGAAAGAGGAGTGGATTGAGGAGGACTTCAGATGGAATTTTAGTATTAGCCATATTTGAATTTTTTCAAGAATGTATGTAAGAGAAGATATTTACAGCATATAAATCAAAAAAAAGATTGCTATTCAAACTATATTAAGAATTCCTATGAATCAGTAAGAAGATCAAACCACAAAAAAAAAAAAAAAGGAAAAAAGACATGAACAGGAATTTCCCAGAAGAGGAAACTCAAACATCTGGTAATATAAAAATTAAAAAAAAGAATAAACTAAACTCAACCAAATAAAAGGAAATACACAAGCATGTAGATACACAGAACTGAGTAGTGGTGCCCGATGGGGAGGGTCCGCAGGGTGGCGGTGGGGTAGGGAGAGTCACAGGGTGTGGAGGGTGAAGCAGGAAAAGGGGATCCACTGTGTAGTGTGGATGGAAACGAACTTCTGACGGTGAGCCCACTGCAGTGTGCAGGGAAGTGGGAATACAGTGCTGTACATGTGAAACTTACGTGATGTTAAAAACTAATGCTACATCAATAACAAGCAATTTAAAAGACGCAAATCGTAAAAGTGCAAATTAACATCACAATGAGATTTCAAATTCCCACCAAACAGGTGGGCGAAATTGTTAAAGAAAAATATCATCAGGGGTGTGGGGGTCACAGGAATTCTCAAACACGGGTGGTGGGGTGTTTGGTACAACTACTTTTGAAAACAGCTTGGATTTAAGTTCTCAGGTTTTTACATAAGAAAATCCCATGACCCAGCAGTCATACTCTCAGTCACATACTTTAGATTAACCCTTGAACAAGTGTGCAGGAGACAGAAAGAGGAATATCTTCCCCAGCTGGAAACAATTCATGTGTCCGTCATCAACAGAATGGATACAAAAGCTGTAGTCATTCACGCAACAGTACGCCAGGCAGCAGTAAAAATGAATTAAACCGTAGCACAAAGTTCAAGCCGGTGCTAACTTTTGGAAAGGGAGGGAAATTGTCACTGCAGAAAAGATCTAGGAGTTTCTGAGGTGCTGATAAATGTTCTATTTCTCAACTTAGGTCTTTATTTTATGGTCATTTTTTAAACTCTGTGTGTGCTTTACACACTACTTTTTATTCCTTTTTAAAGTTTTACTTTATATTAGAGTGTAGTTGATTTACAATGTTAGTTTCCGGTGTTACAGCAAAGTGATTCAGTTATACATGTATCCATTCTTTTTCAGATCTTTTCCCATGTGAGTTATTAGAGAGTATTGAGTAAATTCCTTGTGCTGTACAGCAGGTCCTCGTTGAGTACCTATTCTATATATAGTAGTATTGGACACTATTTTCACTTGTAATTGAAAACAAGAAAAAGTCATGAAGGGAAGAAGGAGAAGAGAGACGATTCAGCCGAGTGGCACCATCTGTTTCCCTCCACCCAGGCAAGACCACAGACTTCCTTCTGGATCCACACAGAAAAGTGCTCAGGTTGGCTAAACATCCCAAGAGCCAGCATGGTGATGGCAGCAGGAACAAGCATAGGACAGGCCCATGGGGACCCGAAGGACAGTCTGCAACCTTTGGTCTCTTTCCCTGCTAAAGTGTTGGTCATTGTAGGTTTGCAGTAAATAAGGAAGCCCACTTTCTTCCCCAAGTCATTGTTCTAGAAAGACCTTCAGACATATCTGATCCAACCTCTTTGGTTTGTAAAGACCAGAGAGAGACGGTCATCAAATTAACATAGCCATTCAGTCTAGACCAGCAGTTCTCAACCTCCCTGCCCCTACAATCACCCATGAGGCAAACAACATCCACAGACGTATCCTGCTGGGAATATATCCAGCCTATGATCAGAGCATGGAGGAGGGCATGGCAACCCATTCCAGGATCCTTTTCTGGAGAATCCCATGGACAGAGGAGTCTGAAGGGTTACAGTCCAAAGGGACGCAGAGTCAGACACAACTGAAGTGATTTTGCACACGCACATGCATGATCAGAGCATAGACAAGACACACTCTGGGTTGTGTGCGATGGCTCCAGGAAAACAAAGTCAGAAATGGGTCCACATCCCTGATGGATCCCATCTCATTCACAGAACCTGGCACAGTTCCTGACACAGAGTTGAAACTCAATAAATATTTGTTGAATTAATTTTTATTCCACCTAATTCATTTCAACCAATCTTCCTGTGCCTTTAAACTGAAGAAAGAGAAAAAGAAATGCTTAAATCCACAGATAGGTATAGAATGCATACCAGAGTTCTGAAAAATGCTGGTACCACGGATGAAATGGCAAAGTAGAGCTAAGAGGCAGCCACAGCCCATCTGAAAGCTACTAACAATTGGGAAGTCACTCTTTTGTGGAACCTCCACTCTTCTTTACACAACTGCCATGACCTCCTCTCTCCACTAACAGGCTTCTTCTGTGATTCAGGGGTCCCAAATGACTGCTCCAACCCTGAATCTACTTGGCAATCCACTACCAATGGGGAACTTCCCTCTGAGTGTTGTTCAAATTCCAGGAGAGAAGCTAGCTGATTGGCTAAGCCCATCCAGGCTACACCAGTGATAGGTGGTGCGCCAACCTATACACTGGCTGTTCTCAGGTCACATGGTCACTGCTGGTCCAATCAGCCATGATTGGAAAGAGATGGGTGGAGTCACCTTTAACAGATGATGGCAATTTAAGGTGGCCAGGGCTGTGAGGTGGAAGTTTCCTGCAGAAAGAGAGGTGGATGCAGGAGCAAATTAGCATCTCTAGTTCTTTTAACCTGAGGTTCCTGAGGACCGAAATGTTATCCCTCAGGGAACCTGCCTCCTGGGATCTAAGAAATAGAGTGGTTTACATGAGTGTCTTTTACAATATTTATCTCGAGCTGGAAAATAAATATGACAAGGATTAAGAGTAGAGGCTGTACATTAAAAAGAATAAACTAATGCTATTTGCAGAAACATGGCTGGACCTAGAGATTATCATACTGAGTGAAGTAGGTCAGACAGAGAGGGAGAAACATCACATGACATCCCTTACATGTGGAATCCAAAAAGAAATGATACAAATAAACTTACTTACAAAGCAGAAAGAGACTCACAGGCTTAGGGAGTGAACTTATGGTTACCAGGGGAAGGATGGAGAAAGGGAGAGTTAGGGAGTTGGGGATGGCCATGTACTCACTACTGTATTTAAAATGGATAACCAACAAGAACCTACTGTCTAGCACATGAACTCTGCTCAATGCAATGTGGCAGCCTGGATGGGAGGGGAGTTTGGAGGAGAATGGATGTATGTATATGTACAGCCGAATCCCTTTGTTATTCACCTGTAACCATCACAACATTGTTAATCAGCTATATCCCCAATACAAAATAAAAAGTTTAAAAAGAAAAAAAAAAGGAGTACAGGCTGTAGAGTCAGTCAAATGAACAGTGATCTAATCCAGGGTCTGCCACCTATTGGTGTGTGTCCTTAGGCAAGTTACTAAATGTCTCTGAGCCTTCATTGTCTCCGGTGCATAAAGTAATCCTAGAAACTACTTCACAGAATTGTGCAGATTAAAGGTGATGGGATATGATGCCGAGTGTTAGCCCAGCACCTGGAACAAAGTTAATGCCCAATAAATGCCAGCTTTTTTCTTCTGAACAGAGAGCCTTCATCCACGGACTCCTGGTCACATCATTGGAGCACCTTGGATGCTTGAAGTCATCTGCCTTGGACTTTTTGGATAAATAAGCAAATAAATTCCCTATTGTTTGCACAGTCTTGTTTCAACTGGTTCTATATCACTCGTAGCCAAAAGTAGAAAAAAAAGTCCTGACAAAAACGCTGTAAAAAATTATTCTCACTCACTCGCTTTCCGATTAGCTTTCTTTCACAGAGAAAGCAAGCAGTGGGTTTGTAGCCAGGCACTCAGGATTGCACATAACCCAGAGTCTGTTTATCTATGCTTCTGGTCACCGGCTAGATGTGCCTGTGACATGATATTCCTGTGGGTATCATTTGCCCCACGTGTCATGACTCGGGGCAAGGAGGTTGAGAGCCTTTGGTCTAGACTGAACGGCGGTGCTGACACAGGGCTGTCCCCCAACTCCAAGCTGACTACTGTCAGCCCAGACACAGCCCAGCCTCTGAAGATGTGTCTGAAGTATAGGGGTCTCCACACACTCCCTACCCCCTCTACACACACACGTATGCACACAATCCCTGGGTGTTTCTGACAGTGCCAGTCAATGGGCAGAGACTAGGGTCCTGGCTCAAGCTGTCTGGACTACCTGGGGTAAGGAGCACTTCATTCTGCCAAAGACTCTTTCTATCATTCAGTTGAACACCCATTCTTCCCCTAAATGCACTCTTCTTCTGTGCCACACTCTGTTCTGGGCTTGGGGTCACAGAATGAATGACCCCTGTCTTGTGGCATGAGAGCGCCCCATCCAGCAGGGCTCTCAGCCACAGACATAGCTGGTACGGTAAAATGTAGCACAGTAAGAGGGGAAGAACAGCTTCTCTGGCGGCTCAGACAGTAAAGAACCCGCCTGCAATGCAGGACACCCGGGTTTGACCCCAGGGTCAGGAAGAGCCCCTAGAGAAGGGGGTGGCTACCCACTCCAGTATTCTTGCCTGAAGAATCCCATAGACAGAGGAGCCTGGTAGGCCACAGTCCATGGGGTTGCAAAGAGTCGGACATGACTGAGTGACTAACATTTTTTTTAGAACAGTCCCAGATCTGCATTTTCAGAAGTAAATGCCAGGACTCACAGCCTCACAAATACAGCCTCATTCACAAGGACATGATCAGGGATGTAGAGACTCTGAGGGATGGAGTATGGCCAGTGATGAGAGTGGTGACAGAGCAGGGCATGGCGAGAAATGGGGACGAGGTCAGGGATGGAAATGTGGTCAATGGGAAAGTCCCCAGGGTTGTTCAGGGATGTTCGGTTCCTCTGCCTTATGTCATGTGGTAGGACTGCACTTCTTTTGACATTAGCTGTGGCTCGGTGACTTGCCATGGCCATGATATGTCAGTGGAAGGGATATATGTCATTTTTGAGTGGGCAATGTGGGACACCCCAGGCGGTGGAGACTCTGTCCACCAGGTTCCTGACTGAGGAGAAACCCACGAGGGACATTTAGAAACCCATAAGGGAGAACGAAACCTTTGTGGTTCCGAGCTACTGAGACTGAGATAAGAGAGATGCTTGTTACTGCGGCAGCACGTGGTGTGCCCTGACTGCTGTGGGTGGGGAGGGGGTGAGGACAGGGCCAGTGCTGAGCAGAGAGAGGGAAGGGGAAGGATGGGACTAGGAGATCCTGCCCCTCTCCTCCCCACCTTCCGTAGGAGTCTGGCCCCACAGACCCTCTGAGCACAGCCAGCTGTCTTTATCTTCATTCCAGAAATTTCACTTGATTTCCCTGGAAGGGACCTGGGGAGCTCTCTCTCTTTCTCTTTATTACATTCTGAGGATGCCTCATCCCCTCTGTGGAGCCTGCGTTTATCCTAAACTCTATCAGCTCCACTGAGCAGCCATAAACCAGGAGCTGTCAGAAAGAGAATCTGCAGAGAAGAAAGTCAAAGCCCAGTTCCTCAGGCACAGAAGGGGCCTCTGAGAACAGATGCCCCAGAATGGTGCCAGGCCCTCCAACTCTAGTAGCAGGCTCTGCAAGGGGTCCAGGCACCACCACCCCAACCCAAGCAGCTAATGGTGGTACCAAATTCTGCCTCCTGGGATCAACAAGGACCATATTTCAACAAATCTTAGATGTCACTGATTGTCCGATGCATCTTCATGTGCCACTGAGAAAGAAAGAACACTGCCAACTAAACCAAGACACAATGCTTTATTATCACTTAGAATTTTTATTTTATATGTATTGAAAGGGCTCTCTTAGACTTATTTAAAAGTAGATTTTTATCATATGTCACTATTGTGCATATATAAAATGGTAAACATCAGCAAAATAAATTGGTCAAGTCATCCCACAACATCTTTGCTTTCGGAATTTGACTTTTGTGAGTCTCTTTTCAACTCAGAGTCATTGATGTTTGTTTTTCATACAATATCATCTTCTGAGACATCAAGAGCTTAGGAGATATAACATTTCTTAAAAGAGTGTTCCACCACGGTCTCTGAGATTTTATCTCAAGTAGACACTCATTCTTCAAGTTCTGACACTAGCACTTTAAAAAAAAAAAAAAACCTTGTCAAAAGGCCCCAGGCAATGACGAGTGTGTCACACTGCCATCAGGCCAATAACAACCGAGAAACGCCATTGATGATACAGTGAAGCCTGTTTTCAGGAGGGGAGAAAACGTGTGTCTCTGAATCAAAGGACGGTGCACCCGCCTTCCCTGGTTCTACTTCTAATGTAATAGACCAGAGTTTGGGGTCATAAACATGTGGGTTCGAACTCCATGTTAGTTAACAAGTTCAAATCCACTTGTTAGCTGCGTGACATAACCTCATGTTATTGTGCTTCACAGATACTGTGCTTTTTACACATTGAAGGTTTGTGAGCCTGAATCAAGCACGTCTGTCAGCAGCGTTTTTCCAACAGCAGTTGCTCAGCCTGTGTCTCTGGGTCATATCCGGGTGATTCTTGCTGTGTTTCAAGCTTGTCCATTAGTATTGGACTTGTTACCGTGATCTATAATCGATGCTCTTTGATACTACCCCTGCAACTTGCTGAAGGCTCAGATGATTGGTTAGCATTTTTAGCAGTAAAGTATGTTAAATTAAGGTATGTACATTTTCACTCACTCCAGTATTCTTGCCTGGAAAATCCTATTGAGAGAGGAGCCTGGTGGGCTACAGCCCACAGGATCACAGAGTCAGACACAACTGAGCATCTGAACACACACACACACACACACACACACACACACACATATATATTTTTTAGACATAATGCTATTCCACAGACTACAGTATAGTGTTAGCATCATTTTTATATGTACTAGGAGACAAAAATTTTGTGTGACTTTCTTTATTGCATATTCATTTTACTGCTGTGGTCTGGAATCAAACCTACAACATCTTTGCGGTCTGCCTGTGTTCACCAGGGTAGACTGAGATCTGCTTCAGTAACAATCCCAAAATCTCAGTAGCTTAATACAGTCAAAGTTTGTGTTCATGCAAACCTACTCAAGGTCAGGACCCCTTGTCAGGGCAGCTGCCCTCCACACGCTAACTGCCTAGAATACGTGGCTCCATTGCCTGTGAATCTGAGGTTCTTGTGTCATCTCAAAAGAATTCAGAGATGAAGTAATAGGTAAGAAGAGAACTTATTTAGAGAAAAACACACTCCACAGGCAGAGTATGGGCTGTCTCAGAGGCAAGAGGGTCTCAAAATATGGTGTGGTTAGTTTTTATGGGGTGGGTAATTTCCTAGGCTGATGAGTGGGAGGATTATTCCAATTTTTTCAAGGAAGTGGCAGGGATTTCCAGGAATTGGGCCACCACTAGCTTTCTGGCCTTTTATGGTTACACCCAGAACTGTCATGGCACTGGTGGGTGTGGCATTGAACTGATGTATTACAGTGAGCATGTGAGGCTCAAATTCTGCTGGAAGTCAAATCTCCTGCCATCTTGGCCCTAGATGGTTCTAATCAGTCTTTGTCATGTCCTGTGGTTAAATCACTCTTGCAAAGGTTGTGCCCTGCCCCCTTCCCTCCTGGTTCAGTTCCACCACTGGAGTTATAAGGCAGTAGCAGGGGGTGGGAAGACAGAATCCATTACTTCAGAGGGGCATTTCCCTCCTTCAGCCAGGAGGTGACACCCATCACTCCTACCCATATTTCAAGGACCAGAACTAATCATACGGCCCTGCCGAATGTAGGGCTGGAAAATGTTCTTTTCCGTGTAGGCAGGAAGGAGAAAAGACCGAAATATTCATGCCAGTAGTAAAACCAAGCACAGTGCTGCTAGGCAATTTGCTAAATCTCTCTAAACCTTTGTTTCTTGACAAAAGGGAGGTTATGACTGTGCCTATTCCTTTGGCTGGGTAAAGGATGACCCACGGGACACACACTGTATAGTGACCCACACAAGGTGAGCACCCGCTGAATATCGGATGCAATGTACTGTGACCTCCTGAAGTCACATGGAACCGCCTTCCCACCTGAAAATGACTATGTCCCCCCCGCAACGTGACACCCGCGCCCCCGCTGAGCCATATCTTCTCTCCACTAAAACAGTCCCAGCCCCCCTCACCCCCAATCCCTTCTCATGATTTTGCTCCCCAGAAGAGACCCTCAGAATCACTCATCACCCCTTCTTTGTATCTCTGGTATCCGACAGCCCTCATTCCCGCCTACTGTCTCCAAACACTTGCTGTGTGACCCCTGCCGAGCACACAGGCCTCTCCGGGCCTCGGCTGCCTCATCCATAACATATAGGATGGTGACAGAGCTCCCTACCTTGAAAGAGGCCTGGAAGTAACATCAGCAGGAAACTGGGTCCAGACTCTTGAGAAATGCAGGGGCCCACCCCCTGTCTGGTAGGTCAATGCTGCTCTAGCCCACAGTGGGGTGGCGAGCAGGCGGGGGACAAGTGTTTGTTACCAGAGCTTTTCGTTTTTCATAAAAAGGTGTGAAATCTGCTGGTTTTTTAATGTCAACAACTATTTCTTAGGAAAACAATTAACCCTGTGCATGCCGCTTCCCCGATGGGAATGCAGCAGACACAGAAGACGCAGGTTCAATCCCTGGGTCAGGAAGATCCCCTGGAGAAGGAAATGGCAACCCACTCCAGTATTCTTGCCTGGAAAACCCCATGGACAGAAGAGCCTGGTGGGCAAGAGTCCAAGGGGTCTCAGACACGACTAAGTGCGCAAGCCGAACAACACACGTCAATGAGGAATTTTTCCACCTCTCAGGAGAAGAACAGGGAGAGAGGTCAAATTTGCCAGTGACTGCAATGTTTCTGCTAATAGGACTTGGTCAAAACCAAGTTATCAGTAGGAACATCCGTGAATAAACCTGTAACAGTCCCCACTGCGGGCCAGGCTTGGGCCCTTGGGGAAAAATCAGATCCAGACTTCTGCCTTCAGAAGCTCCTGCATACCGGCGAAGATTGATAGATAAGCAGACCACTGGGCTTCCCTGGTGGTCCAGTGGCTAAGGAATCCACCTGCCAATGCAGGGGACATGGGTTCGATCCCTGGTCTGGGAAGATTCCACATGCCATGGGGCAACTAAGCCCCTGTGACACAGCTACTGAAGCTTGCATGCTCCAGAGCCTTTGAGCCACAACTACTGAGCCCATGCATCGCAGTCACTGAAGTCTGAGCACCCCAGAGCCTGTGCTCTGCAACAGAAGTCACCTTAATGGGAAGACTGGGCACCACAACTAGAGTAGCCCCACTCACCACAACCAGAGAAAGCCTGCATGCAGCAATGAAGACTCAGTGTAGCCAAAAATAAACGCATAAATTATTTTTAAAAAAGAAAAAGAAAGACAAACAGGCCCCTGAAGTAACAGGTGTGGAGACACCCCTGCCTGGGAAAGGTGGCTGGGAAGGACTGCCCAGAGAGGAGGCATCAGTCCAGGTGCTAACTAAAAATCTAGTGTTTTCCTTCCAGGGAGAAGTGACTGGAGGTGAGAACATGCTTGTTCCTTGAAGAAAAAAGGGACACTACAAAAAGGCTAGAGTCTCAGAGACACTAGGCATGTGGGAGGAAGGGAGACAAGCGAGCTGGGGAGGACAAGTCCCCACCCCCCAACTTCCTGGGGGTTCGCCTGGCGCAGAGCCTGCCACTAGCTGACATCATTCAAAATGTCTTCCCAGTGGGACTCCACTCCAGCAGCCCGTTTGGATCACCTACAGAGCTGTCAAGAATTACCACGGCCTGGGCCCCACCAGCGCCCAGGTAATCGGTTCAAAAGGTCCCCCAGGTGATTGTAATGAGCAGCCTGAGTGGAGAAAGAAGTAACAGAGAGGTGACGCTGAGAGCGTCATTGGGGCACTCACGAGGTGCCAAGCACTTCTGCAAGAGTTTTCTGTGGACCATCCCTCCGTCCTCAAAGCCGCACCGTGAGGCTCGTCCGGGAGTCCTCGCTGCCCAGACGCACAACGGGTGATGCACAAAAGTTAACAACTTGCCCAGAGACGTTTGGCCAACAGTAGAATTTCTAGTCCAACTCCAGAGTCCAGAAGGAAGTGAGAAAGAAGAGCAGGAGGGAGGAAGTTGGAGAGATGGATGGATGGAGAGAGAAATGAATGGATGGTGAGTGGGCGGTGAAAGAGAGGAAAGAAGGAAGGGAGGAATAGAGAAGGGAGAAAGGGAAGAAGGAAGGCTGGGAAGGAAGTGTGAGGGTCGAAGGAACGAAGAAAGAAAGGATGGGTCAATTAATGAAGTCAACCAACCGCGCGCATCAAATTTTGGTTGAACCCGCGGATACAGAGGGCCGGCTGTAGTATCTCAGTGTCTACAAGGGATGTGAGCATCCGCAGATTTTTGGTATCCGCGGGCGTCCTGGAAGCAATTCCCCGCGGAAACCCAGGGTGGGATGAAAAGGGATGAAGGGGCAGTGAGATGCTGCCCTGGACCAGCTCTGATCCTAGGGTACCAGAATTAGTCAGAGCGGAGGGCGACGAGGGGCAGATCTCAGGCCGGCGCCCTCCGGCCCCCGCAGCCCTGAGCCAGCTCGGGTCGCCGCCCCGCCGCCGGCTTTTGCATCCCGCCGCCGCTGCCGGGGACGTGGTCTGCATGCAAGAAGCCGAGCGGGGAGCCGCGCCATCCGCAGGGCCCTGCTGCACCCTAGCGGCCGAGCGCGGCACTGCAGCGCGGGGCGGCGGCTGGACTTGGCACCGGCCACCTTCCCCCGGGACCCGAGCCGCCCTCGTTCTCTAGCAACCGGCCCTAAAAGCTACCTCCCTCTCGGCGACTGCAGCGCGCGGGCTGCAAACTTTAGCATCTCCGGGCCTGGCATCCGCTGGAGGGAAGAGAAAGAGAAGCGTCTCCAGTAGCTTTTTCCTGAAAAGGTTTTCTCTTCTCGCCTCCGTGAAAAAGGATAACGAGGTGGGGGTGGGAGAAGGAAATGGTTTAAGTTAATTTAAACTGTGTCTGCCGCAGGCAACAATCCAGGAAAGGTTTCTCCTTGTTTTTTATTTTTTTTTAAGAATCACGTTTGAAGCATTGAAGGAAGCTCTTTGCTGCAGCCCAACGGCCACTCCTAGACCTTGGAAAGTCTCGGGAGAGAACTTGATTAGTTAGAAAGGGTCCCACGGAGGAATAGAATCTAGGTGTCGGGGTGCCCGTGGCCGGTGGATTCAAGACTAGCCCGCGACCCTTGAAAGGGCATGGCTAACACTGACTGTGGCGCTAGTGGTAATATTGTAAAGTTAAATAAATAAATAAAAAGAAAAAAAAAAAAAGAACCTGCCTGCCAGTGCAGGTACATATAAGAGATGTGGGTTTGATTCCTGGGTTGGGAAGATCCCCCGGAGAAGGGAATGGAAACCCACTCCAGCATCCTTGCCTGGAGAATCCCATGGACAAGAGGAGCCTGGTGGGCTACAGTCCATAGAGCTGCAAAGAGTCTGACACGACTGAAGCCACTTAGCACAAACATTGGCAGAGGGCTTCCCGTTTGCCAGGCATTTTCCCTACGTGGGCTTGTTTTAAACGCGGTGAGCAGTGAGGTTAGCTGATATCTGCCATAACTGCTATAAATGGGTGTTAGCACCCCTCTCACTGGACAAATACACTGAGACCTCCACAGGCTTATTCAAACTTGCTTGTATACAGTCTGCTGCCCAGACCTTCCCTCCCACCTTCACCCCTGAAATTTCCCCCTTGAAGTCTCAAACAGCCCCTTGGGCTGGTGGAGAAGTGTTAGCAGCCAACCTCCAAGGTGACCTGAGGCTGTAGTCCCTGTCAGCACCCCTGATGACACAGGCTTGTACAGAGGACAGGAGAGCTCAAGGCCTGAGCCACAATTCCTTCCCTGCTGTCTCCTGCCTCCATCTGCCATGTCTAGAGACAGAGCACTGACGACTCATGAGACTTCATTCTACCCGACATCTATTGATACAATCAACCAATATTTATCGAGCAGCTGCAGATGCCAGACACGATGCTGGACAGTGCGGGAGCCAGTGATGGGCAGGTTACTTCTTGATAAACTGAAAGTGGTTCAGTCGTGTCCGACTCTTTGCGACCTCATGGACTATACAGTCCAGGGAATTCTCCAGGCCAGGATACTGGTATGGGTAGCCTTTCCCTTCTCCAGGGGATCTTCCCAACCCGGGGATCGAACTCAGGTCTCCCGCATTGCAGGTGGATTCTTTACCAGCTGAGCCACCAGGGAAGCCCTGATAAAGACTGGCAACACACAAATCAACCAACCAGTGAACAAGATGATTGTGGATACCAAGTGCAGAGAAATGAATGAAACAAGTGATGTACTAGGAAGAGAGTGGGATGGGAGCATTGCTGTTATTACTCTTGTTTGAACCTAGTTTTACAGTTGCACCTGTTGGGTTCTGAGGTGTGTGCCTGTGTCTGCACCTGTCCCCCCACGATGAGATGAGATGGCTTGGAGGCAAAGCCCATCCTCCCATCCCTGCATCTGCACCCCAGGGCCTGGTGCCGGGCGGCATCTCAAGAAAGGAAGCAGAACTGATACGACTCATGCTGAGTGAAGGGGCCCAGAGATGGCTGGGAAGTCTACCTCATGGCATTGAATCAGACTCTAGCTTCAGGAGGGGAGATCCCAGTGATGGTCAAAGTGCTCTGAGCCCTTGCTCTGCTCAGCCATTTGCATACCTCATCTCCATCAATCCTTGCAGTAGTCTTTCAGATAGACACCATTGCTAACCCCATTTTACAGATGTGGAAACTGAGGTCGCACCTCTAAAGAAGGAGAACCAAGATTTGAATGAAGATGGCCTGGATTCAGCATTTGATTGAAGGTGCTGGGTTCATGGCCTTAGCACCATGATCCTAACACTGCACCCCACAGTTTGCCACCCAGGGGCCTTACACTCAGTAGTAGATGCTTGGTTGGGGTGGGGGGGGTAGTATTACCTTGAGCAAGTCACTTGTCCTCTCTGAGTCTCATTTCCTCAGGTGCATGAATCAGGGGAGAAGTGGCGTAAGTAACCCTACCTTGGCTTGGTTCATTTCAGGGTTTCAATAAGACAATGCAAGAAGCCTGCCCAGCAATACAGGAATTCAGGAATAAATTTCTTAATTCCATAATGAAGGGGACAACAGAAGATGAGATGGTTGGATGGCATCCCTGATTCGATGGACATGAGTTTGAGCAAGCTCTGGGAATTGGTGATGGACAGGGAAGCCTGGCATGCTGCAGTCCGTGGGGTCTCAAAGAGTCAGACACGACTGACCAACTGAACTGAACTGAAATGAATGCATGAGCTTGTAAATGTTAGTTCCCTTCCTTGTTCTTCAATTCTGTAATAATAGGGGAAAAAACTAAAAAGCATCTGCTAGGGCTGCTGCTTTGCCCAAATTCCTGCACACTACAGACGTATCCCCTCAGGCATCCCTAACAGCGTGCACACATTGCTGAGGGGCTTGCAGCCTCTCTCTAGAGCAGAGCTCACAGGGCAGCAGAAGCCACAGTTTGTGGCTAAAGTGTGAGGCAAGAGATCCCATCTGACTCCTTCTGCACAGGGTGGTCTTGAATCAGACAGACCCAGGTCTCCAAATCCCCATCACCTTTTTGCTGTGTGATCTTGGACAGATGTCTCAACCTCTCTGCTGTCTGGATTCTTCACTTGTTGAGAAGACACCTGCCACATAAGGCAGTTCTAGGAAGTCACACAAGTCCCCTTTCCCTGTGAAGCAGAGAGGTTGAGCAAAAGGGACGAGTCCAAAGGGGTGACGTTTCCACACACACATAGCTGTGAGTTTCCTGAGCTTTAAGTGAGGCCGAAATTGAGTCATCCATTACTCTCTTCCCCATTCTCCTTTCTCACATTGCCTTACCCCTTTGCTCACACCTAATCCACCAGGCATTCCTGTCAGTTTCGACTCAGACTACAACCCTGACCCCATGCTCTTCTCTGCATCCTGACCACTCCATCTCGGGTCCAATCTACCGTCATCATCCCTGGGGATAACTAGAAGAACCTCCCCAGTTGCTCTCCCCACCCAGTCTATTCCCCAGACTGCAGCCAGAGAGGTCAAGTTCATCCCGGATCAGATCACTCCCCAGCTTAGACCTGCAGCGGCCCCTTTTGGAATGAAGTGCACACTGGAGCCGCCCCTTCCATGTCCTGCCTGATCTTCCTATTTGTCCCCCAGGTCACTCTTTATCCTCTGTCCTGCTTGGTGTTGACCTGATTCAACATCAACTTTTGCCCTCTGGCTTCTGGTGGGGATGGCCAATGAGAGGTGCCCGCAGGGAGGTGCCAGATGGGAGGGGAGAGGCAGGGCATCACTCCCAGCTTCCTGTCTGCCTGGCCGTGGGTTGGCATGGCTGGCCCCTTCCTATAAGAGCTCCACATAGTCTCCTACAGCCACGACTCTTTCTCTTTCCCCTCCCAGCTCCTCCCTGGCTCCATCAGGAGTAGTGTGGCAACAAGGGCCCACTGCTATGGGTCCTGAAGTGCTTCATCCTTCCTTACTAGCCTCCTTTAACCCCACCCAACCTCCATCAACAGTCCCCTCATTAAACTTTCATCTCTCACCCTCCCTAAGGGTTCCATCTGTTTCATGCCTGGACAGCAACCAATAAGACCCTCAGGATCTAGCCCCTGCCTGGCGGTCTGTTCTCAGCTCACTCTTCACGATGTTCTGGCCACACCTGGCTTCTCTCTGACCCTCCAACACACCAAGTGTGGGGCCTCCTTGGTGCCACTCTGTTTGCCGTTCCATCCAGACTGGGACTCTGCTCTGGATCCTCACATAGTGGGTCTCAGGGAGGCTGTCCTCAACCACCTATCACACACTGTTTTTTCTATTTTTTCTCTAACACCTGGAACATCAAGATGTGAGGGTTTTTTTTCACACTAACAATCAATTCTCCAGCTCTCCACACACCAACTGGGTGTCAATAATTCAATGCAATCTGACACTGAGTACCTGAGGTTAGCACAGACCCCACAAGTTAAGGGTCCTGTCCCACAAATGCCCCCCACTTCAGACTCCAGTTGCAAGCCACTGGCCTCCCATACTCCTGACATACCAGCTATAAATCAGTAAATATTTATGGAATTAATACAAGATGTATATGTTAACTTAGAAGGAGAGATGGGGGACACCCACTCGGGAGCCCTGGAAGGCAATAGGAGAGCTTGGGTATCTTTTTCAAGCTGTGATCATGGCTTTGTTGCCTGAAACCTCTTTGTGAATCCTCTGAGGGCCTTGGATCTCTTGCAGTTCAGTTACAATCCCAGGTGTGTTTCCTGAGAAACAGGTGGATAAAAGAGCCTAGCTCAGGAGTCAGACACATCTGGGCTTCAATCCTGGCTCTGCTCTGCTTTCCACTTCCCTGAACCTCAGCCTGAAATAAAAGCACTGAAGGAATGGTAGCTATTGAAATCATGATGCAAGTTTGACTGTACATTGGCATCACCAAAGAAGCTTCAGGAAAGCTCTGAGGTAACAAAAGAGTGAAGCTTGTATTCTGAAAATTACAAAAAAAAAAAGTGATGCGTAAATGAAAGAAAAAGCATCCCATGTTCATAGATCAGAAAGTGAAGTGTTGCCGTTTTGACCAGGCTTCCCAAATTGATCTACAGATTCAGTGCAATCCCTGTTAATATCCCACCTGGCTTCTTTTTAAAAATCAATAAGCTTATCCTAAAACTCACAAGGAAACTCAAGAAATCCACAATAAAATCTTACAATCTTGAAAGAAAAAGTTGGAGGACTCCTAGTTTCCAACTTCAAAAGTTACTGCAAAACTACAGTAGTCAAGACAGGGTGGTATTGGCATAAATATCAGCAGAATAAAATTGGGAACTCAGAAATACACCCATATATCCATGGTCAGTTGATTTTTGGCAAGGGATAAAGAATAATCTTTCTAACAAAGTGTGCTGAAACAACTAGATAGCCACTGCTGCTGCTACTGCTGCTAAGTCACTTCAGTCGTGTCCGACTCTGTATGACCCCATAGACGGCAGCCCACCAGGCTCCCCCATCCCTGGGATTCTCCAGGCAAGAACACTGGAGTGGGTAGATAGCCACCTGTAAGAGTAAATGGAGTTGTTGTACCCCTACCTCACACCATGTAAAAAAATGGATCAAAATGGATCAAAGACCTAAGCGTAAGAGCTAAAACTATAAAACTCTTTAAAGAAAACATAAGTATAACCTCTGTAACCTTGAGTTTGGATCTTACATTTGACACCTAAATCACAAGCAGCCAAAGAAAGATGGAGGAATTGGACTTCATCAAAATTAAAAACTTTGTCCTTCAAACAACACCATCAAGAGTGGAAAGATGACCCACAGAATGAGAAAGTTTTTGCAAATTATATGTCTGACTCTAATGTAGACTAAATAAAAACATAATTCAATTTTTAATGAACAAAGGGTCTGAGTAGATAACTGTCCAAAGGAAATATGCAAATGGCCGATAAGCACATGAAAAGATGCTCAATATTATTATTCATCAGAAAAATTCAAATCAAAAACAAAGTGAAATACCATTTCACACCCTCCAGGAAGCCTATAATCAAAAAGATAATAAGTTCTGGTGGTGATGTGAAACAAAATGTAAGAAACACTCTTGCAGTTCTGGTATATGAATGTAAAAAGGTACAGCTGCTTTGGAAAACAGTTCCTCAAAAGGTTAAACACAGAAGCATCATATGACCCAACAATTCCACTCCTAGTATATACCTAAGAGAATGAAAACATAGATCCACACAATCTTGTACAAGAATATTTATGGTGGCTTCATTCATAATAGCCAAGAAATGGAAACAATCCCAGTTTCCATTAGCTGATGAACGGATAAACAAAATGTGGTGTATCTATATTGTAGAAGATTATTCAGCAATTTAAAAAATTAAGTACTGATACATCCTACAACATGGTGAACCTTGAAATCGTTATGCTAAGTGAAAGAAGCCATCACGAAGGACCACGTATTGTATGATTCCATTTATAAGAAATGTCCAGAGTACACGAATCTGAATGGACAGAAGGTAGATTACTGGTTGCCTGCAGCCAGGGGTGGAGAGTAGGGAAAGGTGGGGGGGGGGATTTGGGATGTGAAGGGGTGCATTGATATCTTCTTGGAGCAATGAAAATGCTTTTAAATTGATGATGGTGATGGATGCACAAGTTTAGGCACACAGTAAAAGGAATTAAATTGTAAGAAAGAAAGAAAGAGAAAGGAAAAAAGAAAGAAGAGACGAGAAAAGAAGAAAGAAGGAGGGAGGGTGAAGGAAAGGAAAAGGAAGAGAAAAGATGCTGAGAGACCTCCTGTTTGGTCCAGTGGTTAAGACTCTGGGCTTCCACTGCAGGGGGCACAGATTTGATCGCTGGTTGGGGAGTTAAGATCCTGAAAGCAATGTGGCATGGCCAAAAAACTTGAAAAAAGAAAAAATGATGATATCTAGGCCCCACTCCAAGGAAATCTTTAATTGGTCAGGAGGGCAAGTGTCTGAATCCCTACAGGCTCTGCGTACCAAGTCCAGAGCTCATAACACTGATCCTGCCAAAGGTAGCTCCTTCTTCTGACTCACATTAAGGTCCTGTGGTGATGCTTTGCAGGTGACTCAGTCCTGCTCTGACGAAGGGATGGAATACCAATCTTCCCTTCTTGTCCCATGAGACTCTGGTGTGCCTGACCCTCGCTGGTCCAGGGATAAGGACGTGACCCAAGCCTGGCCAATCAGAGTGCTCCATTCCCCTGGGTAGTGATTGGCTCAAAGATAATCATGTGACCTAAAATGATCCAATAAGATTCTCTCTCACAAGAATTTGAATCTTGAATGAAGTGACACAAGATGGAAAGTGGTTACAGCCGATTCGTCCTGATGGTGAAGCTGCCCAGGCTCTGCCTCCCAGACCACCCCCTGCCACAAGCCAGTCATCATGATGTAGCAGTTCCTCCACCACCGGGAACCAGCCCACACCCTTCATGAAGAAGGTATATATGCTTATGCAGTAAACACACTTCAAGCTCTCCGAGAGGAAGAACTCTTAGGAATTGCTGGGAAAAAAGAAAGTAAAAGGGGCTTCCATGGTGGCTCAGACAGCAAAGATCCACCTACAACGAAAGAGACCTGGGTTCAATTGCTGGGTTGGGAAGATCCCCTGGAGAAGCGAATGGCAACCCATTCCAGTATTCTTACCTGAAGAATCCCATGGACAGAGGAAGATGACAGACTACAGTCCATGAGGTCGCAAAGAGTTGGTAAACACGCTTCAAGATCTCCTAGGGGAAAAGTTCCTAGGAGTTGGTACTGCTCACCAAATACCCATGTGCTCCGGTGTTTACCAGACTCTCTTGCAGCTGGATTGAAGCCACACGGCCAGTGAAGGGGACGGGACTGCCATGTGCCCCTTCTGGACCAAGGTAGTTAAGAGCCAGACACTTCCACCTTCTAGCTCTCCTTCCTTGAAGGCCTTGTGTTCCAGACAGCACTTCTGTAAGATGGAAGAGGACAGCACCAGACTTCAGCCTGAGTAGGAAGTAAATCTTAGTTGGATTAAGACACTGAGATTGCTGGGTTTATTTGTTACTGCAGCAAAGCCTGTCCTATCCTTACTAAAACTTCCCACATTGTACTCCACACACTCATTTCTAGCTCTACGATGAAGAGAGCAGCATCCTTCACTTCTTAAGACAGGGGAAAAATAAGGCTCGCAGGATAGCATTTTATAAAGACATCTTACTCACCAACCCTTTTCCCTCCTCTTCATTTTCAGTTCTTTTCTATTTCTGAAGCATTGACAGGTAAAAGAGGACCGAAAGTTGGAGCACGTGTTTCCATCTACTTTATTTGACAGTCTACATAGAGAATTGGCATCTCACTTTGAAGCTGTTTGTCTATCTTATCTTGGTGCCTAATTGAAACCTCAGTTTTAACATCTAATTACACAAGACTGTCCTGACATAGCAAGACTGAATAATTTTCATTACCATTCCATGAGTGAAGTTATGCTCAACAAGTGATATTTATTATCACATTTAGTCCTATCTGGAGAAGGCAATGGCACCCCACTCCAGTACTCTTGCTTGGAAAATCCCATGGATGGAGGAGCCTGTTAGGCTGCAATCCATGGGGTCGCTAAGAGTCGGACACGACTGAGCGACTTCACTTTCACTTTTCACTTTCATGCATTGGAGAAGGAAATGGCAGCCCACTCCAGTGTTCTTGCCTGGAGAATCCCAGGTACGGGAGAGCCTGGTGGGCTGCCGTCTATGGGGTCACACAGAGTCGGACACGACTTAAGTGACTTAGCATAGCATAGCATTGGTCCTATCAGCAGCTCTTAGAGATGTTACTGTTATCATGGTCTCCACTTTACAGATGAAGAAGCAGGTTTGATGAGGTAAGTAACTTGCCCAAAGTCACACACTAGGAAGCAACAGAACAGGGATTTGAACCCAAGTCAGATTGGTGCCAAAGCCCCTGCTGTTAAGACCTATTACCCTCCCTGCCCTAAAATTCCTCAGTAGTAAGTTAGGGGATGGAAGTCTCCGCATGCTCCCTGCTGGTCAACCGTGGGAGTGACAAAACCATCAGGGTGCCAAGGTCACAGTCATCAAAGCTGGTGCCTACCCTGCCTCCATGCTTGTGAAAATCACTCATTCATGTCTGACTCTTTGCAACCCCATGGACTCTACAGTCCATGGAATTCTCCAGGCCAGAATACTGGAGTGGGTAGCCTTTCCCTTCTCCAGGGGATCTTCCCAATCCAGGGATCGAACCCAGGTCTCCCGCATTGCAGGTGTATTCTTTACTGTCTGAGACACCAGGGAGGCCTGAGAATACTGAAATGAGTAGCCTGTCCCTTCTCCAGCGGATCTTCTCAACCCCGGAATTGAACCCCGGTCTCCTGCATTGCAGGAGATTCTTCACCAGCTGAGCTACCAGGGAAGCCCTCATGTTTGTGAGGCACCCAGAATACAGTAGGGATATGGTGGTGTCAGCATCCCCTTCCATCTACAGGGAAATTAACCCAGTTTATCAACCTGGTGAGCTTCCCTGGTAGCTCAGCAGTGGGGGAAAAAAAAAAAAAAAACCTGCCTGCCAATGTAGGAGACATGGGTTCAATCCATGGGTCAGGAAGATCCCTGGAGAAATAAATGGCTACCCACTCCGGTATTCTTGCCTGGAGAATCCCACGGACAAAGGAGCCTGATGGGCTACAGTCCAAAAGAGTTGCAAAAGAGTCTGACATGACTTAGGGACTATTGTTGTTCAAGATGGCAGAGTAGAAGGACGTGCACTCATCTTCTCCAGTGAGAACACCAAAATCACAACTAGCTGCTGAACAGCCATCGACAGGAAAATGTTCAGTTCAGTTCAGTTCAGTTCAATTCAGTTGCTCAGTCCTGTCCAACTCTTTGCGACCCCATGAATCGCAGCACACCAGGCCTCCCTGTCCATCACCAACTCCCAGAGTTCACTCAGACTCACGGCCATTGAGTCAGTGATGCCATCCAGCCATCTCATCCTCTGTCGTGCCCTTCTCCTCCCACTCCCAATCCCTCCCAGCATCAGAGTCTTTTCCAATGAGTCAACATGAGGTGGCCAAAGTACTGGAGTTTCAGCTTTAGCATCATTCCTTCCAAAGAAATCCCAGGGCTGATCTCCTTCAGAATGGACTGGTTGGACCTCCTTGCAGTCCAAGGGACTCTCAAGAGTCTTCTCCAACACCACAGTTCAAAAGCATCAATTCTTCGGCGCTCAGCCTTCTTCACAGTCCAACTCTCACATCCATACATGAACACAGGAAAAACCATAGCCTTGACTAGACAGACCTTTGTTGGCAAAATAATATCTCTGCTTTTTAATATGCTATCTAGGTTGGTCATAATTTCCTTCCAAGGAGTAAGCATCTTTTAATTTCATGGCTAGAGTCACCATCTGCAGTGATTTTGGAGCCCCCCAAAATAAAGTCTGACACTGTTTCCCCATCTATTTCCCATGAAGTGATGGGACCAGATGCCATGATCTTCGTTTTCTGAATGTTGAGCTTTAAGCCAACTTTTTCACTCTCCTCTTTCACCTTCATCAAGAGGCTCTTTAGTTCCTTTTCACTTTCTGCCATAAGGGTGGTGTCATCTGCATATCTGAGGTTATTGATATTTCTCCCGGCAATCTTGATTCCAGCTTGTGCTTCTTCTTCAAGCCCAGCGTTTCTCATGATGTACTCTGCATATAAGTTAAATAAGCAGGGTGACAATATACAGCCTTGATGTACTCCTTTTCCTATTTGGAACCAGAATGTTGTTCCATGTCCAGTTCTAACTGTTGCTTCCTGACTTGCATACAGGTTTCTCAAGAGGCAGGTCAGGTGGTTTGGTATTCCCATCTCTTTCAGAATTTCCCACAGTTTATTGTGATCCACATAATCAAAGGCTTTGGCATAGTCAATAAAGCAGAAATAGATGTTTTTCTGGAACTCTCTTGCTTTTCTGATGATCCGGCGGATGTTTGAAATTTGATCTCT
This sequence comes from Bos javanicus, assembly GCF_032452875.1. NCBI lineage: Eukaryota > Metazoa > Chordata > Mammalia > Artiodactyla > Bovidae > Bos > Bos javanicus. The sequence goes on from NC_083892.1 coordinate 24,676,006, forward strand.
GGTTCCTCTGCCTTTTCTAAGTCCAGCTTGAACATCTGAAAGTTCACAGTTCACATATTGCTGAAGCCTGGCTTGGAGAATTTTGAGCATCACTTTGCTGGCGTGTGAGATGAGTGCAATTGTGCGGTAGTTTGAACATTCTTTGGCATTGCCTTTCTTTGGGATTGGAATGAAAACTAACCTTTTCCAGTCCTGTGGCCACTGCTGAGTTTTCCAAATTTGCTGGCATATTGAGTGCAGCACTTTCACAGCATCTTCCTTCAGGATTTGAAATAGCTCAACTGGAATTCCATCACGTCCACTAGCTTTGTTTGTAGTGATGCTTTCTAAGGCCCACTTGACTTCACATTCCAGGATATCTGGCTCTACATGAGTGATCACACCATCATGATTATCTGGGTCATGAAGATCTTTTTTGTATAGTTCTTCTGTGTATTCTTGCCACCTCTTCTTAATATCTTCTGCTTCTGTTAGGTCCATACCATTTCTGTCCTTTATCGATCCCATCTTTGCATTAAATGTTCCCTTGGTATCTCTAATTTTCTTGAAGAGATCTCTAGTCTTTCCCATTCTGTTGTTTTCCTCTATTTCTTTGCATTGATTGCTGAGGAAGGCTTTCTTATCTTTTCTTGCTATTCTTTGGAACTCTGCATTCAGATGTTTATATCTTTCCTTTTCTCCTTTGCTTTTCACTTCTCTTCTTTTCACAGCTATTTGTAAGGCCTCCCCAGACAGCCATTTAGCTTTTTTGCATTTCTTTTCCATGGGGATGGTCTTGATCCCTGTCTCCTGTACAATGTCATGAACCTCAGTCCATAGTTCATCAGGCACTCTATCTATCAGATCTAGGCCCTTAAATCTATTTCTCACTTCCACTGTATAATCATAAGGGATTTGATTTAGATCATACCTGAATGGTCTAGTGGTTTTCCCTACTTTCTTCAATTTAAGTCTGAATTTGGTAATAAGGAGTTCATGATCTGAGCCACAGTCAGCTCCTGGTCTTGTTTTTGTTGACTGTATAGAGCTTCTCTATCTTTGGCTGCAAAGAATATAATCAATCCGATTTCAGTGTTGACCATCTGGTGATGTCCATGTGTAGAGTCTTCTCTTGTGTTTTTGGAAGAGGGTGTTTGCTATGACCAGTGCATTTTCTTGGCAAAACTCTATTAGTCTTTGCCCTGCTTCATTCCGTACTCCAAGGCCAAATTTGCCTGTTACTCCCGGTGTTTCTTGACTTCCTGCTTTTGCATTCCAGTCCCTGATAATGAAAAGGACATCTTTTTGGGGTGTTAGTTCTAAAAGGTCTTGTAGGTCTTCATAGAACTGTTCAGCTTCAGCTTCTTCAGCATTACTGGTTGGGGCATAGACTTGGATTACTGTGATATTGAATGGTTTGCCATGGAAACGAACAGAGATCATTCTGTCGTTTTTGAGATTGCAGCCAAGTACTGAATTTTGGACTCTTTTGTTGACCATGATGGCCACTCCATTTCTTCTAAGGGATTCCTGCCCACAGTAGTAGATATAATGGTCATCTGAGTTAAATTCACCCATTCCAGTCCATTTTAGTTTGCTGATTCTTAGAATGTCGACGTTCACTCTTGCCATCTCCTGTTTGACCACTTCCAATTTGCCTTGATTCATGGACCTGACATTCCAGGTTCCTATGCAATTTTGCTCTTTACAGCATCGGACCTTGCTTCTATCACCAGTCACATCCACAGCTGGGTATTGTTTTTGCTTTGGCTCCATCTCTTCATTCTTTCTGGAGTTATTTCTCCACTGATCTCCAGTAGCATATTGGGCACCTACCGACCTGGGGAGTTCCTCTTTCAGTATCCTCTCATTTTGCCTTTTCATATTGTTCATGGGGTTCTCGAGGCAAGAATACTGATGTGGCTTGCCATTCCCTTCTCCAGTGGACCACATTCTGTCAGACTGCTCCACCATGCCTGCCCATCTTAGGTGGCCCTACAAGGCATGGCTTAGTTTCATTGAGTTAGACAAGGCCAAACTCAAACTTGAAGAAAGTAGGGAAAACCACTAGACCATTAAGATACGACCTAAATCAAATCCCTTACAATTATACAGTGGAAGTGAGAAATAGATTTAAGGGCCTAGATCTGATAGATAGAGTGCCTGATGAACTATAGATGGAGGTTCATGACATTGTACAGGAAACGGGGATCAAGACCATCCCCAAGAAAAAGGGAACATTTCATGCAAAGATGGGCTCGATAAAGGACAGAAATGGTATGGACCTAACAGAAGCAGAAGACATTAAGAAGAGGTGGCAAGAATACACAGAAGAACTATACAAAAAAGATCTTCATGACCCAGATAATCATGATGGTGTGATCACTCATGTAGAGCCAGACATCCTGGAATGTGAAGTCAAGTGGGCCTTAGAAAGCATCACTACAAACAAAGCTAGTGGACGTGATGGAATTCCAGTTGAGCTATTTCAAATCCTGAAGGAAGATGCTGTGAAAAGTGCTGCACTCAATATGCCAGCAAATTTGGAAAACTCAGCAGTGGCCACAGGACTGGAAAAGGTCAGTTTTCATTCAGCAATACGTGAACTGTGAACTTTCAGATGTTCAAGCTGGACTTAGAAAAGGCAGAGGAACCAGAGATCAAATTTCAAACATCCGCCGGATCATCAGAAAAGCAAGAGAGTTCCAGAAAAACATCTATTTCTGCTTTATTGACTATGCCAAAGCCTTTGATTATGTGGATCACAATAAACTGTGGGAAATTCTGAAAGAGATGGGAATACCAAACCACCTGACCTGCCTCTTGAGAAACCTGTATGCAGGTCAGGAAGCAACAGTTAGAACTGGACATGGAACAACATTCTGGTTCCAAATAGGAAAAGGAGTACATCAAGGCTGTATATTGTCACCCTGCTTATTTAACTTACATGCAGAGTACATCATGAGAAATGCTGGGCTTGAAGAAGAAGCACAAGCTGGAATCAAGATTGCCGGGAGAAATATCAATAACCTCAGATATGCAGATGACACCACCCTTATGGCAGAAAGTGAAGAAGAACTAAAGAGTTCTTATTCTTAATGAAAGTAAAAGAGGAGAGTGAAAAAGTTGGCTTAAAGCTCAACATTCAGAAAACGAAGATCATGGCATCTGGTCCCATCACTTCATGGGAAATAGATGGGGAAACAGTGGAAACAGTGACAGACTTTATTTTGGGGGGCTCCAAAATCACTGCAGATGGTGACTGCAGCCATGAAATTAAAAGATGCTTACTCCTTGGAAGGAAATTATGACCAACCTAGATAGCATATTAAAAAGCAGAGACATTACTTTGCCAACAAAGGTCTGTCTAGTCAAGGCTGTGGTTTTTCCAGTAGTCATGTATGGATGTGAGAGTTAGACTATAAAGAAAGCTGAGTGCCAAAGAATTGATGCTTTTGAACTGTGGTGTTGGAGAAGACTCTTGAGAGTCCCTTGGACTGCAAGGAGATCCAACAAGTCCATCCTAAAGGAAATCAGTCCTGAATATTCATTGGAAGGACTGATGTTGAAGCTGAAACTCCAATACTTTGGCCACTTGATGCGAAGAGTGGACTCATTTAAAAAGACCCTGATGCTGGGAAAGAGTAAAGGAAGGAGGAGAAGGGGATGACAGAGGATGAGATGGATGGATGGCATCACTGACTCAATGGACATGAGTTTGAGTAAACTACAGGAGCTGGTGATGGGCAGGGAGGCCTGGCGTGCTGCAGTTCATGGGGTTGCAAAGAGTCAGACATGACTGATCTACTGAACTGAACTGAACTTGCCCACCCAGTTTTCCCCACATTCAGTCCCTCCCATCAGGAAGTTTCCACAAGCCTCTTATTCCCATCTATCAGAGAGCAGACAGAATGAAAGCCACAATCACGGAAAACTAACCAAACTGATCACATGGATCACAACCTTGTCTAACTCAATGAAACTATGAGCCATGCTGTGTAGGGCCACCCAAGATGGACGGGTCTTGGTGGAGAAAAAACGTGGTCCACTAGGGAAGGAAATGGCAAACCATTCCAGCATTCTTGCCTTGAGAGCCCCATGAACAGTGTGGAAAGACTTAATAACTAAACAACAACAATCAACCTGGTCACTTTCTTCTGGAGGAGCTTCATTCTCTCTGGAAGATCCAGGAAGCGTATCCAAGGTCCCTAGGATGTATACACACACATAGGGGCTTCCAGGTGGAACTAGTGGGAAATAATCTGCCTGCCAATACAGGAGACATAAGAGATTTTCAATCCCTGGGTTGGGAAGTTTCCCTGGAGAAGGAAATGGCAACTCACTCCAGTATTCTTGCCTGGAGAATCCCATGGACAGAGGGACCTGGTGGGTTACAGTCCATAGTATCTCCGAGAGTCAGACATGACTGAAGCGACTTAGCATGCACACACACTCACACGCCCATTGCCATGACCATCCCATAAGAAGCCCCATCTGTTTTAAGCCTATCTTCAGAAAGACCTAATCCTCTTCTCCCTCCTCCCAGCATCCCGCACCGCTATCTGCCCTTGGCACTCACTCCAGACATATTATTCATGGTGAATTCATTTGCCCCAAATGTAGATATAAGATGTAATTCCCGAAGAATTCAAATGTAATTTAAAGTTATTTTCCAATATCTAATTTGCCTTTTATTTATTTAGGGCAATATTTCAGCAGGCGCCTCCCAGCCAAAGTGCCAGGGTTTGTTTACAGCATAAGGCCCGGCAATGGAGGGAATCCACGTGCCCGAGACACAGACGTTACCAATTTAAAAAGTAATTACAACATTGAACACAGCCTTAAATAAAAGCGAAAAGGCAGGAGACAGGAGGGGAAGCAAAAACATAAATTGGGAACAATGCCGTTTTCCCCAGACGTTTTGTAATATTTGCAGCCTGTCTGGAACTGGCGCCCTGCCTTGGATGCATCGGGCACAAACAAAGCACCCAGCAAGGAGGGACAGGGTAGCTCCATTCTGTAAAGAGCTGGAAAGATATTTCTAATTATGAGAAATCATCTATCTGCCTGTCTGTCTTTTTGGGTAATATCTTTCTCTAATGAGAACACTCTTACACCGGTTCTCAGGAAATAAATTAGTAAACTATACCATGAGAAGTGACCAAAACTCAGCCCAGCTCAAACGGACCTAACTAGAAAATGGGTATGTTCTGGCTCATGAAAGGACATCAGTATAAAGGCAGGAGGAGAAGGGGATGACAGAGGATGAGATGGTTGGATGGCATCACCGATTCAATGGACATGACTTTGAGCAAATTCCGGGAAGTGCTGAAGGACAGGGAAGCCTGGTGTGCAGAGTCAGACATGACCAAGCGAGTGAACAACATCAAGGGTTAGCATCAGATGTGGCTGGATCTAGGTGCTCAAAGTCTTCAAGAATCTCTTCATCTCAACTTTTGCCTCTGTTCCCTGCAGAGTTGACTTCATTTTCAGTCAGGCTTTCTCCACCCAGTGGCTAAGATAGTATCCCAACAACTTCAAGCTTACATCCTCTCAGCCTAGTGTTCTCAGCAGAAAGAGTGTGCTTCTTTTCCCACAGTTCTAGTGAAAATCTCAGGTCACGCTTTCACTGGTCCTCCCTGGGTCACGTGCTGATCCTTGAACCTGTCACTGTAGCTGGGGAGTTTCAGTGCTGTGATTGGCCAGGCCTGGGTCAGAGTCCCGCCCCTTGAGAACAGAGGAAGGACCAGTCTTGCCCAAACCACTTGGACTGAGAGTGGGGAGGGAAGGGTGACTCCTGAAAAGGAAATTGGGGTCCTCTGAGAGTTGAAGAAGCAGTGGGACTATGGACAGGCAAAGGCAGCTGATTTCTCCCATAGATATGAATGATTTCTGTCTGTTTTTAATCCCTGTGCTCTTCCTACATCATTTCTGGACCATGTTTAGAGATATGTGAGCATAGAAGGGGGTAATCTACGCTTCACTCTCAGGAGGATAACAAGACTGTCCTGAAGAACATCATACCTCTGGTTTCCTCCCTCAACTTTACTTGGGTCAAAGTCGCTCAGTCGTGTCCAACTCTTTCAACCCCATGGGCTATACAGTCCATGGAATTCTCCTGGCCAGAATACTGGAGTGGATAGCCTTTCCCTTCTCCAGGGTATCTTCCCAACCCAGGGATCAAACCCAGGTCTCCCACACTGCAGGCACATTCCTTACCAGCTGAGCCACAAGAGAAGCCCCAACCTTACTTAAAGAAGCTGTCAATTACAGATAGCATGACTGGAGCAGATGGCCTTTTGTGATCACTGAGCATAGCCTGCAGCATAGGGACAGGTACAAAGCAAGCTGCCCTTAAAGTGGATTACCTTCAAGACGTAACCTTCAAGATGTAGCAAGAGCTTTGAGGCTTGAGTGAGTCAAATAATTGCTTGTTGTTGTCATTGTTCAGTTGCTAAGTTGTGTCCATCTCTTTGCAACCCCATGGACTATAGCACACCAGGCTTCCCTATCCTTCAGTATCTCCAGGAGTTTGCTCAAACTCATGTCCATGGGTGGGTGATGCCATCCAACCTCCTCATCCTCTGTCGCCCCCTTCTCCTTTTTCCCTCAATCTTTCCCAACATCAGGGTCTTTTCCGATGAGTTGGCTCTTCTTCAAATAATTGCCAGTTGTCTAATAATTAGATCAGAGGGGAAGCAGGATATAATGGTTATGAGCTGACTCCAAACCAGTGACTGTGGGTCCATCTTTTACCCAAAGAGTGACTGTATATGTGAAACAACTAAGTTGACCATCGAGCTGTAACCGTGGGGCCAAATATGTGTAATTCGCAGCCAAGCATAGCATTGAAGAAGTGAGATACCCAGAAAGTAAACCCATGGTAACCACAGAACAAAGCATCCCCAAAACTGCAGAATTTAGCTTCAACAGTGACCCCTTTGGTAAGAAAAAGCAGCTTCAGCAGTGAACTTGCTATGAATGAACTGGAGGAAGACAAATTCCCTTGTGAACCAAGAAATTCTTTGAGGTTCAGAGAGCATGCAAGGGAGAGGTGGGGGCCAGGAAAGAACCTTAAGAGAACAGTAGTAAATGACCTACCAATAAGGCAGGTGAGTGTTGAAATAATTGATCAGAAAGATGCAAGCAGTTATTTATGCCCCCATGGAGGTGGAAAGCTCTTGCTGATGACACAAGAAATAGATAAGAGACTAAGTCTAAGTGACCATTCCTGGTAGGTTTGTTGTCATTTAGTTGCTCAGTTGCGTCTGACTCTTGTGACCCCATGGACTGTAGCCCCACCAGGCTCCTCTGTCCATGGGATTTCGCAGACAAGAATACTGGAGTGGGTTGCCATTTCCTTCTCCAGAGGATCTTCCTGACGCAGGGATCAAGCCCTCATCTCCTGCTTGGCAGGCAGATTCTTTATCATTGAGCCCCCAGGGGGGTCCTTCCTGGTACATAGTAAAGGCTAATATTGTCATTGTTGTCCAGGTACCATGGTCATCTTTCACTCAATACTACCTCATTTTCTTTAATCCTTTCAGAAATGCTGTGAGGTAAGTAGCCTTATTACTATTCATCCTCACATTCAGTTCAGTTCAGTCGCTCAGTCATGTCTGACTCTTTGCAACCCCATGGACTGCAGCACACCAGGCTTCCCTGTCCATCAAGAGTTCAGAAAGATGAGCAGAGATGCCCAAAGTCACATCATGGACTAAATCCGGACTTCTTACTTTCCACTCCAGTGCTTTCACTAACAGAAGTCTTTCTGTTTTTGAAGGGAGGGGGCAAAAGGAGATAGGAAACTTGTGTTTATCAGGCACTTATATTGCCTGGCCCTGTGCTCAGCACTTCCCCCATTAGCCTACTTCATCTTCCCCACAGTCCAGTGAGACCATTATATTATTTCAGCCCCGTGTTAGTAATGGAAAGTGGAGACTCAGAGAAGTGAGGTACCTTTCCCTGCATTACTTTACCAGATTGGGCCTCTGGTGAGATTCAGCACAAGAAGAAACCTAGAAATTCTCCAGGAACAGAACTCCTCACTCACCAGGGCTGGCACAGCCTCGTCTCCACCCCAACCCCCGAGACATCACTGGGATGCCCTTGCTTCCCAAGAAACCAAGTCTGTGCACAACCCTGGACCCACTGAGGGACCCCCCAGCTCTGCTAGCTGGGTGCGTCCAAGAGAGAGATGTCCAGGCTAACAGTGTGATGCCCGGTGATTCTAAGGTACAGAGAGAGGCACAGACAGTCAGAGCCCGCGAGGACTGGCAGAGAACCGGCAAGGAGAGGAGAGAAAGGGAAAGTGGAAGGGAGAGGACAGGAAGGAGTTAAGAGGAAGGGAGGAGAGTGGGCAATGGCAAAGTGGCAGAGGAGGAGGAGAAAGAGGAGGGGGCATCTGGGTGTAAACATACAGAGATTTTGTCATAAAGGAAAAAGGCAAGCTCTTTGTTAAACAGAGTCAACCCCTAACCTGTACTAACCACTGCCAAGATACAGTCATCACTCTTGAGCGTGTAAATGAACAAGTGTAAAATGATGCACAATCGATGCTGTGATTGTGGAGGGACTAGATTCCCCTGGAGACGTCAGGTAAGCCTTCACTGAGCTGCTGATGGGGATGCCAAGAGCGTGGAAAGTTTCCCATGTGGACAGGGGAAGCATTCCAGACGATGGGAACAGCATAAGCAGAGATCCAAGGATATAAGGGAGTGTGTGGAGTCCGGGAATGGCAAGGAGCTAGTAAAGGCTGCAGTGAAGAATGGAACAGGGCCCAGAAATGAGGCAGTGCTAGATCCTGCTAGAAACTGGGATTTTTATCTTGAGGACCAGTGTCTAAAAACTTTCATAAAGGGTCCCTGAGAGCTTGCTGATTTACACTTAGGGATTTATGAGTGCTCAGCAAGAACCTGTAAAATGTTGGTGTGTTCACTAGCAGGGTCTGATCATCTCCCTGACAACCAGCATGGGATGTCAGTGAACAGGTGATGTTTTTGTCTATGATCACTTTGAGGTCTAGTTACAACGTTTTAATTGTCCCAAGACTAAGGGAAAAGAACATAAGTAGACCAGATACAGAAATGATGTGTTTGTAACAGATAAAAGCCAATGGATGGCTTGCCATGACAATTAAAGGTGCTCAGAGAGAAAAGGGTAGAAGAATTGAGTCTCCACACCAAATAGTAAAGGCAGCTGGACTCAAAAGAACCTTTGCTAGGACAGCAATTCATCTTAGTAAGTGGCAGTTTAGTGTCACCAAAACGACATCACCTGTTTTCTTAAGGAAATAGACTAATTTGAATTTTATCCCTTTCATTTGCACTTAGTTTCTCATTTTCTTTATTCTTACAGCCATTTGTGAGCTTTGTCATTGATTCGAGAACAACTATAGAATTGGGATGCATCTCAAAATTTAGAGCCTCTTACGATTGACAGCACTTTTCCCTCTTACTGCTACAAAAACTAGTAACGCACGTTTGTGCATTTTACTTTTTAAATTAATTTTTGGAGTACAGTTGGAGTATAGTGTACATACAGTAAATATATCAGAGTATAGTTGCTTTACAATATTGTGTTAGTTCCTGCTGTACAGCAAAGTGAATCAGCTGTACGCATACATATATCCCCTCTCTTTTGGATTTCCTTCCCATTTAGGTCACCCACAGAGCACTGAGTAGAGTTCCCTGAGCTATACAGTAGGGTCTCATTAGTTATCCACCTTATACATATTATCAATAGTGCGTATATGTCAAAACCAATCTCCCAATTCATCCCACTTCAGTGCATTTTAGATTCAATGAAGATAGCACTTAGGGAATGAGATCAAATTTAGTTTTTTCTGTAAATAACTAAGTAACATAAAAAATTTTAAGTCAATGTGGAGCCCATAGAATGTCTTCCATAAAAACAATTTATATTGTTTTTATATAAATCAGTAGTCGATTTGGAATATCACTGATGACCATGAGGCAATAAGAAAAAGTTTTAATCACAGCAGTCAAATTTCCAGATTAGAAAGATGCCCTAGCACTATGTTGGAGAGAAACAGGGAGGCCAGTTTTGCAGGGGACCAGCTGAGAAATCATGAAGACCCAGACTGAAGAAATATAAGGGAAGATGAGGACTTAACTTGAAAAGATACGCAGGAGGCAGACTCGATCAGATTTAGTGACTGATTAGATGTAGAAGGGCGAGGATGTGTGGAGAGGGAAAGAGGGAGAAGCCGTATCCAAGGATGAGAGGGACTCACATGCCCCGGGTACAGAAAGGTAATGAAGATTGGGATGCTGTGCTTGTGCCAGTGACGATGCTGCTACGGACTGTCCTGTCACAGGCTGCGCTGGTGATGGGTGGTGACGGGGATGCTGAGAGTGAGGATGGAGACGATGGAGGTGGTGATGTGACAGAGCTGATGGTGTGAAAAGCGAAAGTGAAGTCGCTTAGTCGTGTCCGACTCTTTGCTGCCTCATGGACTGTAGCTTACTAGGCTCCTCCATCCATGGGATTTTCCAGGCAAGAGTACCAGAGTGGGTTGCCATTTCCTTCTCCAGGGGATCTTCCCAACCCAGGGATTGAACCTGGGTCTCCCACATTGCGGGCAGACGCTTTACCCTCTGAGCCACCAGGGAAGGCGATGGTGTGGTATTGATAAAACCGGCTTGGGTAGTGATAATGGTGAAAAGAGTGGTGATGATAATGGTGCTGACGGTGCTGCTGGTGGTGCTGATGGTGATAAAACTGGTTAAAGAGGTGATCATGGTTGTAGTGGTAGCGGTGGTAGCACTAGTGATGACAACGATGACTGTAGCAGAATTATAGTCAAGACGTTATATATGACCAGGAAACCTAGAAGTAAATTGACCCCTCAGCTTCCCCATCTTGACACCAGGTACCTACTGGGGAAGATCCTACCTTCTCCTGGCCCCATCCATGAAACAAAAATCACACCTCTCTTTCCCCCCATCGCAATGGTAGCTATCACTCTCCTGCTCTACTCACTCAATGAGAAATAAATTAAAAGTGAGCACTGGAACCAACGGATTCCCTCCACAGCAGGGAATATCCATTATTTACCCATAAAAATATTTCAAGGGTTATTAGCATGTAAACTGTGATTAATTAAATTCACAAAAATTGTTTCTGAGGCATGCAAATGAGATGGTTCCTGCTGGGTGAGACTGAGGTTTTACTCTATCTGCTGCTGCTAGCAGGTGGGGGTGGGGTGGACTTTACTGAACTTGTCTCCCATTCCAGAAACTTCAGAAAAAGTAAAACTATAGGGTCCATCTTAAGTGAGGTTCTGCTCTGAGCTCTTCCCAGTCTGCACAATTAAGGAGATACGTTCGGATGCTGCTTTCCCTATTTGGAAAATTATTCACACCCATGAATCTAGAAGGAGCCTGAAGGTCACGGAACTTGAGGGAACCAGAGGGAGTAAAACAGCTAGCAGTGGTCTACTCTGACCACTGAATCCAGGAAAAGGCCAAGACTAGATCCAAGTTACATTGACTCTTCTAGGGCTCTATGTGTGTCTCCCTAAATTCTTACGGGATTTTCATGAAGTCCTCAAGACCCTGACTGCATACCCAAAGGAAACTGGCCCAGAATTTGTGGCCAGAAAAAAAAGGGGGTGGGGGCAAAGGAAGATGGACAGACCAGATTGAGTTGAATTGCAGTGATCTCCAGCACCCAACGGGATTGTCCACTGTCTCAGTCTTTTAAGCCTCCAAGATCCATGTGGCTGTCTCTCTAGGCATTTGGTGCCACAAAGGGCTCACAAGGGTTTCAATTATCCAAGAACTCGTCCAGGTCCCCAGTGCCCACCCTGGTACAGACAGTCCTCAGCAAAGGTTGCTCTTCCTGCAGCCTCCACGAGTTCAGTCTTCTTTTCTCCAACCCCAGCAGTGCCCACCTCACCCAGACATCTGCCTGGGTCGGGATGTCTGGAGAAGAAACACACTGTGTGTGTCTGCATGGAAGTCCCGGCGAGTCGGCACCTCGGGGACACGCCCTCTCCTGCTAGGACCCGCCCACATCCAGATACGAGGAGGACTCGTCTACGCCTATGGGCGGCTCTGGTGTGTGTTTTCACTCACAGCCCTGCAAGTGATGCCATTACTCAGGTTTTCCTGATGGGGAAGTGGGGTCAGCCATGCCCGAGGGTACTAGAGAGTAGCCCCCGCTCACCACAACTAGAGAAAGCCGGCGGACAGCAACGAAGACCCAGCACGGCCAAAAGTAGAAAAATTGTAGGCGGGAAAAGCAACTGGTTTGGTATCCAAATCTCCCAAGTTGTTTTTTTTTTTTTTCTGCTATTCACAAATAAAGGGATAAGTAAGAGATACAATCAGTAACCAGACTTAGGAGATGAGGGTTCGATCCCTGGGTCAGGAAGAACAGAAATGGCAACCCACTCCAGTATTCCTGCCTGGGAAATCCCATGGACGGAGGAGCCTGGTGGGCTACTGTCCACGGGGTCACAAAGAGTCGGGCATGACTGAGCACAGAACAATTGAAGTATCAGAGGGCGCAGAGTCAAAAGGTAATTTCCCCATCTAATCCTGTCCCCCGTAGTCATTTTCAATCCCCACAGCGACCACTGGAACAATCTCAGGGGTATCCCTTCCAGGGAGGGTCAAGAATACACAAGCAGACATGAATACCTCCCTCGGCTTCTCCTCTCCCTTCCAGATGGAGACACGCCATCAAGACTCTCCCCATCTTGCTTTCCCCCCTTAATCTTTATTGAAGACTATGCCATTACAATATGTGCAAATCTGTCTCATAATTCTAAACAGCTATGGATAACCACAATTTATTTAATGAGTCCCCTTCTGAAAGGCCTTTAATAAGTTATTAAATGCATCCCATTTAATCCTCACAATCACCTCTGAGACACATGTTATTCCTGTTGAACAATTCAGTGCAATTCAAAGGCCATCCTTGTACCATCTAAAATGATTAGGAGTCCTGAGATATAGTGATTATGATTTATAATAAGAAATATGTATATTTGGCTTTTGTCCCTGTTCCTAGCACAGAGCTCCTAAAACCCTTGGAATTTCCTGGGTGAAAAGAGCAATAAAGGTGTCCTGATAATTATAACAAACCCCTTTTGACCGCATCTGAGTTTATGTTAATGAGATGACTTTTGGAAAGTACTTCTAAGGGGAACCAACCACATGATTGGAGGGTTAGACCATTCAATCTGTCGACTTAAAAAAGTATTCACAACCTGAAAGTTGAGAGTTATGTCTTATTTGGTGGGAATTTTTAGGACTTCAAGCCCAGGAGGCAGCATCTTAAGTAACCCTAAGAGAACTGCTCCAAGGAGGCAAGGAAGGGGAGAAGCCTGATTATATAGAAGCTTTGCATCAAAGGGCAGGTAGTCTGAACATCAAAAGATTTATTGTTAGTTAAAGACAACCAGATATCCCAAGTTAAGGAATTTAGCACTTTTCTATGTATGGAAAGATGCAAGGGTCTGGTCTTCCGAAATCACTCCTCTCATATGCATGTTCCTATCTGGAGCCAGTACCCTACTACATTCTGAGCTCCCTGGGGACTCACCATAGGGAGTGGCTGCAGTCGGGTGGCTATTAGAGCACAAGTATTCTTCTCATTTCTCTGTGCCCTCAGGGTTCACTGGCTCATATTGGAGGGCTGCAATTGCTGATGACTGTGACATCCTTATTTACTGACAAGGCAGGAAATAATCCATTTCTCAAATCCTACCCCCTGACCTTCCAAGAAGGGAGAGGGGCTGGAAATTGGATCAGTCTCCATTGGTCACTGATTTAATCAATTGTGCTTATGTAGTGAAGCCTCCATAAAAACCCAAAGACCTGGATTCAGAGAGCTCCCTGGTTGGTAAACACATGGAGATCTGGGGAGAGAGGTGTACTTAGGGAGAGCCTGGAAGCCTCACTTGCTTTCCTATGCCTTGCCTTGAGCATCTCTTCCATCAGGCTGTTGTTGAATTATACCCTTTTACAATAAGCCAGCAATCTATTAAATAAAATGTTTCTCTGAGTTCAGAGAGAGCTCCAGCAAATCTTTGGACCCTAAGGAGGGGATCTTGTGAAACTCTGACTTGTGCCCAGTCAGTCAGAAGCACAGGTGATGAGCTGGATTTTGACTGGTATCTGTGGTTGGGGTGGTATTGTAGTACTGAGTCCTTCTGCTGCTACCTCCAGGTAGACAGTGTCAGGACTGAACTGAATTATAGGACACCCCACTGGTATTCATGAATTGCTCTGTGTACAGTTGGCATCAGAACCATAAATCCTCAATCCTGGCTGGACCACAGAATTACCCACGGAGCCAGGCTGCCACTCAGAGGTTCTGGTCCCGAGGGGCCTATACTCCACCCCATCCCTGGCCTCAGCTGCTGGATACTGTGTGGGGCATGGTCCAGCTTTGTGATGATCAGCCCATCCATTTTTATTTGGTATTAAATGTGCTATTTCTACCGACTGCCACTGCCACCAGGCTACTTCGGGACATTAACCTTTATGGCCAGCCCTCCTCTGCCACTGTATCTTGGGTAGCATTTTACTCCTCTCAGGAGACCTGGGGACAAAGCAACTGTGGCAACAGTAACTGGAGAGTTAACCCTCCACGGCCCTTAAAGGACTGCCCTTCGAAGCTGGGACTGGTGGCATTTGGTTCCGTCCCCTAGATTGTGATGGATCCATACACAAATATAGTAAAAGAGCAGCTGAGAGGATGGAAACAAGATACCAAGGGAGGCAGAAAAAACAAGAGTTTTGCCCTTGTCTCAATTATACAAAGGTGATGTATGAATTGGCTCAAGGGCATTTTAATTTTTTTTTTTTACTTATATATTTGTGTTTGGCTGTGCTGGGTCTTTGTTGCTGCGCTCAGCCTTTCTCTAGTTGTGGCGAGTGGGAGCTACTCTCTAGCTGGGGTGTGCAGGCTTCTCATGGCAGTAGCTTCTCTTGTGGCGCACAGGCTCTAGAGCATGCAGGCTTCAGCAGTTGTGGCTTGCAGACTCTATAGAATACCAGCTCAGTAGTTGTTTCACAGCAGTGGGATCTTCCCGGACCGAGGATCGAACCCACGTACCCTGTACTGGCAGGCAGATTCTTAACCATTGGACCACCAGGGAAGTCCCAAGAGCATATTAAATCAGATAAATCATCATTTATTAAGACACTACTATCAATAAAAAGCATTATCCAGAGTGCCCTACTGGATGCCAAAGGTAATATAGACATCACTTCTAGTTCTCTCTGAAATCCTACAAGGAGGTATTATTGCAAAGAAACTAGACTACAGCCCAGAGGATTAAGTGTCTTTACTCAAGTGTATCAGTCAGTGGAGACTAGGTCTTGCTGTGGTAACAAACAGTCCCCCACATCCCAGTGTCATGAAACACTAGAGAGCAGAAAGCTAGCTCCTGCTCAAGCTACATGTCCAACAAGGGACGGCACTGACTCCGCTCCATGTCACCTTCTTTTGTGGACACTCTGCTTCACCCCCAAGACAGAGGATGAAGGACCTAGTCCTCAGTAATGTTCTGGTACATCTTCAATAACAGTTCTCTGGGAGGAAAAAATACATAGATACACATATTTGTTATTTTGCTTGATATCAAGACCGTATAGTGTACAGTTTATATAAAATAATAAAATACGTAATATTCTTTATTGCAAATTCCATATAGCCCAATAATTCTCACAGAATGCTGTTATTGGTTTTTACTGAACTCATACATCCACAGCCTACCGACAGTAGCAATTCAACAATGATTTGACATATTTTTACTATTCACAATGTAACAGCTACCCATAACACTTAGTCTGCCTTTTTTTTCTATCACTTTCTCAAGTCTTGACAGTCAGCCAAACAAAAGATAACGCCCTGACTGGTAGCATTTGCCACTTTCGGTGGGATGGATTTCAAGCTGCTGAGGTCACCGAATGCGGAGCTGGAGTTGCATGACAGCACTCAGCATGTAGTGTTTTCGGTGAAATAAAATGTAGCAAAGCAATTACTTCCTCAAGCAATGAGTTTTGAGTACTTATTACCTTTGTTTCTAATAAAAAGTATCTAACTATACACTTATGTAATTTAATTTTCAGTGAGGACTATATTTAATAACCGACTCAACCAAATTCCTGAACATTTAATAATGGGTTCTCGTGGGCTGATAGAAGCCAGCTCCAGTGCATCGCTACTACTCTCCAGCTGCTGGGAGCACTGCCTTCCGCCCACAGCTGTCATTCCTCTCCAGGAATGGCTCTCAGCTGAAGAACTCCATCTCCTCCAAGATCGCATCCCCTTCCTAAGGGTAACTTACATCCAGTGAGTGACTGACGTGAAGTATGAAAGCTCAGACCATTGCCTCAATGTGGGACATGTCTGAAAGAACACCCCAGCTTCAGATCTCTTTGCAGAGTCCAAATTCTCCATCTGCCCAACCTTACTTTCTTTCCTTCACCCATGAGCATGGGCCCTGAGAGTATCACTTTGAAACTTCATGCGGGTTATATCCTTTTCAGAATCTGCTTCCCAAACAGCCCAGCCTTCACTCTGAGGTCTGGGTTGGCAGATCAACACATCTGGAACATTTGTGTGGGTCATTATGGAAGAAGGAAAGAGACGTTTCTGAAGGGTGTCACTTCTGCTCACAACCCACTGACCAGAGCTAGTCACATGATTCTCTAACCATCCTATTTCATTCCCCCCAAATGGGTGCTCCAGAATATTTGGCAAACAGCACCGGTGATTACCACTGCACAGACACACGGCTGGGAAATAGCAGCTCTGGGATGGGACTCCAGGTTTCTCTGGCCACAGAGTCTATGGTCTTTCCTTCAGAACCTTCAGGTCCTTCTTCCTCACTAGGTCCTGAGAATATGAAGATGAGTAATATCCATTCTTCACCCTGAACACCACTCTGAAGCACCCATAATACAAATGCTGATTCGTAGATGTGTCAGGTCAGAAATTCACACACTGACTGGATCTTAGTACCCCCAAGAGACCCCAAGAGACCACCAGTTGAGGTGGGCAAATACACTCCATCCTCCCACCTCACATGATACATTGGTGACATCACTAATCAATCGTGACACTTCTTCCCAATAAACATGGATGTGGTGAGATCTCCACTGATGGTTCCAGACAGACATTACTAATCAATCAGAGGAAGCACATAATTTAAAACCACTTGCCATTCTGAAATCCTCCATTTTAAATATAAGGAAACTGAAGCCAGAGAAGAAAAGATTATAAACCACATCCATGCTAAGTCAGTTTGGCCACACTGTCATTGCAGTGAAGACATACATCCTAGAAAGTCAGAGGACAGTCTGCCTGAAACTAATCCACCTTGCTTGGTTGATAATAACTAACAGCAAAAAAAACAATGATGTTTGTCTTTTGTTGGGCACATTCCCTGTGTGAGCCCCAGTGGTAAGTCCTTGAAATGCACGAATCATCTCTCATCCTTACACCATCCTCAGGTTAGCCATAGGTAGCATGATGTCTACCCATTTCGAAGATGGAGAAACTGAGACTTAGAGAGTGAAGGTCCTATCTTTCCTGCAGCGGGTTTATTACATGGCAGGTTCCGCCTGTTTTGATCCTCAGAGCAGCCCTATGAAAGGGATAGTATCACCCCCTATTTGGCAGACTGAGCCCACTGGGGCTCAGTCAAGGTTGTGTCTGTGACCTAAAGTCTGGAATCCAGACCATCTGACTCTATCATCCAGCTCACGGTGGTGCGTGCGTGCATGCGAAGTCTCTCAGTCGTGTCCGACTCTATGTGACCCTATGGGCTATAGCCTGCCAGGGTCCTCTGTTCATGGGATTCTCCAGGCAAGAATACTGGCGTGGGCAGCCATGCCCTCCTCCAGGAGATCTTCCCGACCCAGGGATAGAACCTGCGTCTCTTACATCTCCTGCCTTGGCAGGCGGGTTCTTTACCACTAGCGCCACCTGGGAATCCCCTCTCATTGGTAGTGAATGATGATAAACAGAGAAGTTAGCATCTGAACCCCCGGTTAGTCTGACACCGTCAACCACTAAGCTTTACCGACAGTGCTCACTGCCCATCTGAGGGTGATGCTAAGGAGAGGCTTGGGGCTGGATCTGGGGTGCAGAGACCTTGCGGTCTGCAGAGCAGGGCAGGGCAAGAGAGTGGGATGGCCCACCCAAGGCAAGAGGTGATTGGCCAACAGGAAACTGATCCGGGAACAGAGTGTTCTGATTGGCCAGATCTCATGCCCACCACTGGGCTATAGTCCCCACAGCTCAGTGCAATGCCCAATAAAGAGTAGGCACCCACGAAATACTCGTTGAGTGATTATTTCAGTTTACTTTTACTGCATAGAAACTACCCCTAGCTGCAGTGGCTTGAAACAACAATCACTTCATGTACACACTGCTATATTTTAAATGGCTAACCAACAAGTTCCTACTATATAACATAGGGAACCGTTCTCAATGTTATGCGGCAGCCTGGATGGGAGGGGAGTCTGGAGAAGAATGGATACACGTGTATGTATGACTGAATCACTCTGCTGTGAGCCTGAAACTATCACTATTGTTAATCGGCTATCAGATCAGATCAGCCACTCAGTCGTGTCCGACTCTTTGCGACCCCATGAATTGCAGCACGCCAGGCCTCCCTGTCCATCACCAACTCCCGGAGCTCACCCAGACCCACGTCCATCGAGTCAGTGACGCCATCCAGCCATCTCATCCTCTGTCGTCCCCTTCTCCTCCTGCCCTCAATCCCTCCCGGCACCAGAGTCTTTTCCAATGAGTCAACATGAGGTGGCCAAAGTACTGGAGTTTCAGCTTTAGCATCATTCCTTCCAAAGAAATCCCAGGGCTGATCTCCTTTCAGAATGGACTGGTTGGATCTCCTTGCAGTCCAAGGGACTCTCAAGAGTCTTCTCCAACACCACAGTTCAAAAGCATCAATTCTTCGGCGCTCAGCCTTCTTCACAGTCCAACTCTCACATCCATACATGACCACAGGAAAAACCATAGCCTTGACTAGACTGACCTTTGTTGGCAAAGTAATGTCTCTGCTTTTCAATATGCTTATCTACGTTGGTCATAACCTTCCTTCCAAGGAGTAAGCGTCTTTTAATTTCATGGCTGCAGTCACCATCTGCAGTGATTTTGGAGCCCAGAAAAATAAAGTCTGACACTGTTTCCACTGTTTCCCCATCTATTTCCCGTGAAGTGATGGGACCGGATGCCATGATCTTCGTTTTCTGAATGTTGAGCTTTAAGCCAACTTTTTCACTCTCCACTTTCACTTTCATCAAGAGGCTTTTTAGTTCCTCTTCACTTTCTGCCATAAGGGTGGTGTCATCTGCATATCTGAGGTTATTGATATTTCTCCTGGAAATCTTAATTCCAGCTTGTGTTTCTTCCAGTCCAGCATTTCTCATGATGTACTCTGCATATAAGTTAAATAAACAGGGTGACATTATACAGCCTTGATGAACTCCTTTTCCTATTTGGAACCAGTCTGTTGTTCCATGTCCAGTTCTAACTGTTGCTTCCTGATCTGCATAGAGATTTCCCAAGAGGCAGGTCAGGTGGTCTGGCATTCCCATCTCTTTCAGAATTTCCCACAGTTTATTGTGATCCACACAGTCAAAGGCTTTGGCATAGTCAATAAAGCAGAAATAGATGTTTTTCTGGAACTCTCTTGCTTTTTCTATGATCCAGCGGATGGTGGCAATTTGATCTCTGGTTCCTCTGCCTTTTCTAAAACCATCTGAACATCAGGAAGTTCACGGTTCACATATTGCTGAAGCCTGGCTTGGAGAATTTTGAGCATTACTTTACTAGCATGTGAGATGAGTGCAATTGTGCAGTAGTTTGAGCATTCTTTGGCATTGCCTTTCTTTGGGATTGGAATGAAAACTGACCTTTTCCAGTCCTGTGGCCACTGCTGAGTTTTCCAAATTTGCTGGCATATTGAGTGCAGCACTTTCACAGCATCATCTTTCAGGAATTGGAATAGTTCAACTGGAATTCCATCACCTCCCCTAGCTTTGTTCATAGTGATGCTTTCTAAGGCCCACTTGACTTCACATTCCAGGATGTCTGGCTCTAGGTCAGTGATCATTTTGTACAGTTCTTCTGTGTATTCTTGCCATCTCGTCTTAATAACTTCTGCTTCTGTTAGGTCCATACCATTTCTGTCCTTTATCAAGCTCATCTTTGCATGAAATGTTCCTTTGGTATCTCTGATTTTCTTGAAGAGATCCCTAGTCTTTCCCATTCTGTTGTTTTCCTCTATTTCTTTGCATTGATTGCTGAAGAAGGCTTTCTTATCTCTTCTTGCTATTCTTTGGAACTCTGCATTCAGATGTTTATATCTTTCCTTTTCTCCTTTGCTTTTCGCTTCTCTTCTTTTCACAGCTATTTGTAAGGCCTCCCCAGACAGCCATTTTGCTTTTTTGCATTTCTTTTCCATGGGGATGGTCTTGATCCCTGTCTCCTGTACAATGTCACAAACCTCATTTCATAGTTCATCAGGCACTCTATCTATCAGATCTAGGCCCTTAAATCTATTTCTCACTTCCACTGTATAATCATAAGGGATTTGATTTAGGTCATACCTGAATGGTCTAGTGGTTTTCCCTACTTTCTTCAATTTAAGTCTGAATTTGGCAATAAGGAATTCATGGTCTGAGCCACAGTCAGCTCCTGGTCTTGTTTTTGCTGATTGTATAGAGCTTCTCCATCTTTGGCTGCAAAGAATATAATCAATCTGATTTTGGTGTTGACCATCTGGTGATGTCTATGTATAGAGTCTTCTCTAATCGGCTATACACCAATATAAAATAAAAATTAAAAAAAAAAAAAAAAGGTCACTGCATTTAGCTCGTGGATTCAGTAGAGTTGCTGGGGAGGCTCATTGGAGTTGGATGGTCTGAAGAGGGTTCATGCACATGTTAGCAGGCTGGTTAGCATCAGCCGGGCTGCTCAATTGTGTTTCACGTCATCTTTACTCATCCAACAGGTTCGCCCAGGCTTCTCCACGTGGAGTCTCAAGGCAGCTCAAGGGAACTAACAGCTGGCACTGTGCTTGCCAGCATCCCATTGGCCAAAGGCCGTCCATAACCAAGCTCAAATCCACGATTTGGAGTAGAGTTCACTTCCTAGTGGACGAAATGCATTGCCAAGGGGCTGGATAATGGAAGAATTTTTGTTGCCACCTCACACAGTGATTAAATAAACAAGTAGATGAGTAAATAGAAAGGCAGAATGGAACCAACAAAAAGGTTATGTCCAGGTTGAGCCTCTGAATTCTGTCCAACCTCAGAAACTCTTATATTCCTCTGTCCACGGCAAGGACTGGGGGACAGAGCACCCACAGCCCTCCGAGGGGATGAAGTGGCTGTGGAGAAGCCAGCAGGATTGAGAAGCTGAGCAGGTCCAGGTGCTCAGCTGAGTCTGAGCTCCAGGAAACTCCCGTCCAGGGCCCAGGTCCCCAGCTAGCCCTGGGGAGGAGAGACGGGCTTGTGTGGTCACCAGGTCCCTGGGTACCATCCTCCCACCTTCGCCTGCCCCTCCCTGAAGTCTGCACCCCAGCCTCTTGTCCCAGCCACCCCTCTGCCCACCTGAGCATTCTTCCAAATCCCGCCGGTGCCCCATGTGACGCACAGTGCAAGGGAGTGTAATTGCTGAAGTGATTACTTACAGCCATTACATTAAGTTTTAAAATGCTCCCTTCAAATTGAACAATGTTTTTTCAAAGTCAACAGCTGGTTCACAGCTTGAATGCAACCGTTAGTATAAATTAAATAAAAGGGGTAATAAAATCACAGCCTAAATTTAATTTCTGAAGAGTGCAAAGACTCAAAAAAAAAAAAAAAAAAAGCATTTAAATAATGCCTTTAAAATACAGCCAGAAAAGCAGAAGTTAACTCACTCCCTGATTATGTCAGCTAATGGACACACTGTCATGATTAACCACAAAATTGCCCTCGTGTAGACAAAGTCCTGAACTCACTCTCAGGGTTCTGCTATACAGCCTGCAGGGTCTGCGTGGGAAGGGGTTCTCAGAGAGGGGACTGTATATTCAGAGATCCCCACAAACTGGCTAACACAAACACCCACACACACACAGGTGAGCACATCATCTATAAGGGACCGGCTGTCCCTTGAAACAAACTAACAGCAAAGAGAATGTACAAGGCAGGCCTCCATCCCAAAGCATCTTCCCATTACCTGCAGCTACCTGAGCCACCTTTACCTGGCAGTATGGCTGAAGCTTCTTTGAACTTGCTTGTATGCAAGTTGCAAAATCCAGCTATAAAACCCTTTGGCTCTAAGAGGCTGCAGAATATACCAGCCCAAAATATACTTCTTTGGCCTAAGTATTCTTTTGAGCTAAAGGCAATTGAAATTAAGAGGATATAATAAAAGCTCTCCATCATCCCCCATTTGTCTAAAAGCAAGACATATATTTGTAGAGGTGTCCCTCCTCTCTGCCAGGATGGACAGAGGTTCATCAGAGACAAGGCTAGGCTCTCGTCAGCATCGAAATGGCACCAGAGGAGTCCACACACAACCAACCTACTAACTAGCTCTCATCTTCCGTTTTTGTTGTCATTCACTCAGTCGTGTCTGACTCTTTGTGACCCCAGGCATCCCTGCCCTTCACCATCTCCCGGAGCTTGCTCAAACTCATGTCCATCAACTCAGTGATGCCATCCAACCATCTCGTCCTCTGTTGTCCCCTTCTCCTCCTGCCCTCTATCTTTTCCAGCATCAGGGTCTTTTCCAATGAGTCAGCTCTTTGTATAAGGTGGCCAAAGTATTGGAGCTTCAGCTTCAGCATCAGTCCTTCTAAGGAATATTCAGGGTTGATTTCCATCTTCCATTAGTTTCCCCAAACAGTTACCTTCCCACTGTTTGCCATCCTGGATACCAAAATCCGTTCCCTTTTCATGTCACTTCTCTAGCACTATACTGTGCCTTCATTAAGATGTTATGTAAGGGCTTCTCTGGTGGTTCAGCGGTTAAGAATCCGCCTGCAAATGCAGGGGACATGGGTTTGATCTCTGGTCCATGCACAGCAAGGGAATTCCCTGGTAGTTCAGTTGGTAAAAAATCTGCCTGCAGTGCAGGAGACCCAGGGTTCAACCCCTGGGGTTAGGAAGATCCCCTGGAGAAGGAAATGGCAATCCATCCCAGTATTCTTGCCTGGAAAATCCCATGGACAGAGGAGCCTGGTGGGCTACAGTCCATGGGTTTGCAAGAGTTGGACACGACTTAGCCACTAAACCACCGCCACGCACAGCAACAAAGACACAGCACAGCCAAAAATAAATAAATAAAAATAGAGAAATTTTTTTAAAATTTAAAAGATGTTATAGAAACCCAAGCTCTAACCACCCCTTTGAGTTACATGACACTGTATACTCTCCCATGTGTATGCTGAACTTACATGTTAACAAACTTCTTGTTTGTGTCCCTCTTGTGAATCTGGCTTCTGTGGGTCTAATTCACAGGGCCCCAGCCACTGAATCTAAGATGGGTCCAGGTTCGATCCCTGGTCAGGGAACTAGATCCCACACATCACAACTAAGACCTAACAACAATTAATAAATATCTTAAATGAAAGAAAGAAAAGAAATCCCTGCTTGAATGAACATAGATCCTAGCAGGCCAGACAAACAATGAAAATAAGCAGGAAGCAATATGCATAGACTGGGAGAAGGTAATTCGCGTTTGGGGAAAATAAGGAAGAGGAAGGAGGGAGTGGGTGTTGTAGTTTTAAATAAGGTGTTTGGGGAAGGTTCTGCTGAGAGGGGGCGATTGGAGTAAAGCCTGAAGGAGGGCAGGGAGCCAGCCACGTGGATATCAGCTGACGAGCATCCAGGCAGAGGGAGGAGAATCGCAAAGGTCCTGAGGCGGGAAGGAGGTTAGTGTGTCTGGAGCAGAGTGAGCAAGACAGTGGCAGCAAGCGACGTCAGAGAGCTGCCAGGGGAATAATTAGATCCAACGCAAAGGGCTAATCCATTCATTTGATCCGTATTTAACATACACATCAGACAGGTTTGTTGTGAGAATTAAATAAGATCAAGCAAGGGCAGTTCCTGGGGCTGACTAAGCTCTCCCTACATAGGAGCCACTATGACTGCAGAGAGGGGGACTCCTGCATTCTGGGTCAGGGGAGGTAGACTCACTGCTCAGGGGAGCCTGGGTCCTGGCTTTGCCCCCTGGTCAGGCTGCGGACTCACTGCCAGTGAACCTGGCTCCAAAGCCAGAGCCTGAAAGTGTAAACTGTCCTTTCATGGGCTGCCCAAGGCGTTGGGCTCCTCTGGCGGCTCAGACAGTAAAGAATCTGCCTGTAATGTGGGAGGCCTGGGTTCAATCCCTGGGTTGGGAAGATCCCCTGGAGAAGGGAACAGCTGCCCACTCCAGTATTCTGATCTGGAGGATTCCATGAGCTGTATAGTCCATGATGTCGCAGAGTCGGACACGATTGAGCGACTTTCACGTATACTTTTCGGGTGGCTGGGGGATTTCTCCCTGGCCTCTAGTCCAGGCATGGAAGGTCTGCATCACAGTAAGAACTCTGCTGTCCCCTCTGCCCTTAGAGGAGAGGGACACAGGAGCTGGTCCCATGGAGGGAACCAGGGCAGAGAGTGAGAAATCAAGAGAAGGTACTCCTGCTCTGGAAACTGCCCTGCGCAGCCTTGGCTAGTGTGCACGTGTGCGTGTGCGTGTGCGTGTGCGTGTGTGTGTGTGTGTAGGCAATCCACCTCTAAAGTCCACCTGCTACCCTGCGATTATTCACTCTTCCTTTACTTACTATGCCATCCAGCCTGGGCACCCAGGTTCACTCACTACCTGAGTTGGCCACAAGGGGGCTCTCAAGGTTCCCCTTTCCTCTCCCTCATCCCATGAAGGTTTCAGACCAAGCCCCTCACATACACACACACACACACACACATATCCTTCTCCATCTTCTCTCAGTTCTTACTCTTGAAAGTTCTGGTCCCAGGGCTGGCATGGTAAGGGGGAACTCAAGGTCTCCTCTGGCTTCCGAAGGACGTTCACCCTGGGATGGCCTGATGGGTCACATGGGTCAGAGTTCTACAGAAGCACTGGGGCAATGCCTTCCTCTCTCCACTACTGTGCCCTAAGATGGTGTCTCCTCACCTGAGTGATATAAGATCTTAAAAAAAGAGCAGCTGATGCTTCGTCCTTTCAGGACGAAGATGGGGTGAATGAGACTCCCGTGGGCCCCCACGTCCCCCCACCTTAGGCTGTGGCATAGAAAAGATTGTCCAGGGAAGCTTCACAAACACTCGGGTGCCTATGGACTCCCTGGGCTTCTTGTGAAATTGCAGACCCTGACTCAGAAATTCTGGGAGGGGCCTGAGAATCAGCATTTATAACCAGCTCCTCCTGGACACTCTGATGCAGTTGGTCCAAGACCTCATGAGTAGAAAGGATGGGGGCTTATATGCAGTTTCCACCTTTATCACACCCTCTGTTGCAATACCCCCACTCTTCCCCTCTCTGGACAGAGAGCAGGGATTCACTGAAGCACTATTTACTTTTTAAGAAATATTTGACGTAACTCAAGTATCCATCTGTAGGAGTCTAGTTAGCTATTATACTATACTAAATTTTAGTATAGCCCTACAATTAGTGGAGTACCTTACGTGTTCATGGCATCCAGCCCTCTGAGAAGGGAAGCTCTGATTGGTAGAGCTTGCCCACTTCTGTGGAACAAATACTTCCTCCAAGGCCAGTTTCAAGCTACCAACATGGTGTCAGCCAGCTCACACAATTTCTGACAGTTTTACAAGCAGTTCTACTGATTCCAGCACAGACTACTATGCAGCTATAGAAATATATATATATATATATATAATAGTAGTAGAATAGTTAGAAAGCTTGCTCTGTTGACAGAGGTCCAGAATATACTGGTAAGTGGGAGGAAAAAAGAAAGATATAAAACAGTACATACAGTTTGATACCTTTGGTGTGATAAAGGAGGGAAATACACACACACGCACAAACACTTGATTGTATTTGCATAAAGAACTGTCAGGAAAAGTTGCACAAAAGTAATAAACGTGGCCATCTAAGGAGAGAGAGAGAAAAAAAATACAGTGAACAGAGATGAGTAAAAGAGTGATGTTGTTTTGTAAATATTTCCTTATATTACTTTGCTTTTTGAACGATGTAAACACATACAGCAGCAATTCAAAAATTTATGAAAGAAGGCATATCCAAAAGGCAAGCAAGTGAATGTGACATTCTTATTGGGGCCACAGCTATGAATTGTTCCATAACTCCCGAAGTAAAGATATGTTCCATTTCTTTAGATTTCTAAATCAAGTCATATCCCCATTAATAAATTCAATTATAGTCAATTTCTGGAGCCTCCTCCTTTCTGTGGATCATAGGATGATTCTAGGGTTTGGTCCAAAATAATTAGGTATGATCCCGTTTTCAGCTCCTGTGATCATCACCCTCACAGTTACTGCCTGTGGCTGTGGATCACAGGGACCAAGCACAGACTCTACAGCTTACTGCCTGTATTTAAACCTCAGCTCTCCTTTTCACTGGCTGTGTGACCTTGGGCAAGCTGCTAAACCTCTCTGTGCCTCAGTGTCCTTGTCTGCAAATGGGAGTAATAAACAAGACCTATGATTTCATGTATTAAATAGGAGACCAATCCAATGCCTGGCCCTAGGGAACGATTGATAAATGTTTGCTACTGACCTTGTCACCATCCTGCACAATGCCTCTGTCAACAGCTGCCCTTTGGGATAGGTGACAGATGCTCTTCAAGGGTACTCTTCACTGATGCAGGGCTGTCTGGGGCCCCATGGATCATATTCCCAAGACTGCAGGATGGAGAGTCCAGTTCCCAAAGCCCTAATGGACCCACGCCACTGAGGATGTACCACTGGGAGGGCCCTTTGCAAGAAGGCCTCACCCATCTCACCATTACCTCCAGAACTTCAGCATCCCCTCACCCTGTCTCAGAGGCTAAAAGATACCTCTTTCCCCTCCAAGCACCAGCCCCTTGCACCTCTGCAGCCCAGACTTGCATGCTCAGTCGCTCAGTTGTGTCCGACTGCTTATCGTCCCATGGATTGTAGCCCACTGTCCACGGAATCCTCCAGGCAAGAAGACTGGAGTGGGTTGCCATTTCCTTCTCCAGGGGATCTTCATGACCCGAGATCAAACCCACCTCTCCTGTATTTGCAGACAGATTCTTTACCACTAAGTCACCTGGGAAGCCCTCTACCTCCCAAAGGAGCCAGCTAAATTCCCCTCCATGGAGCCTCAAATATCCAGCCTTCTAACCAACAACATCAGAGTCTCCTAAGTGCCTGTTTAAAATGCAGAGTCCCGGGCCCACCCCAGAAGTGGGGGTGGGAGAGGCGGGTTCGGGAATCTGTGTTTTCAGCCAGCCCTCTTCATTCTGCATAGCTGCTCTCATGGGTGTGAAGCCTCCAATTTTGCAGCAGGTCCTGGGGAAAAGAGAAGATCCCTTTCATTGCTTTCTGATGAGCCTAGAGCCGTAGAGGAAAAAGTTGGTGGGGAGGGGAGGGGGGAAGACACCAATTAATTTTTTCAGTAATTCACACTGCTCCCTAGGAATAACTTTGAATCAGCTCTAATTCTGTTAAAGTTAATCATTCCTTGTGTGGTAGCCACGCGTTCCGGGAAACAAACTCACTCAGAAGGACAGTGCAGATAGTAGAGTGCAGTTTATTACACCGGCGGGCCCAAGGCAGAGTCTCCTCTTAGCCAAGGACCCCGACCAGTTGTTGTGAAAACCTCATATACCCTAAGTGTACTTGCTCAAACCCACCTCCCCAAATTCCTTGAAACTAGTCTGGACAAGGTAAAAGAGAGATAGGATCAAAGTTAGCCCATGATTCATGCGTCATGAGACTAGATAAACAGTGGACATTTATCAATAGGCCTGTGGTCATATCCCGATAAACATAATGAAATTTACCACTTTGTTCTGTTACAGAGATAATTACCATATTCTTTTAGGCAACGGAGAGTCCAAGTCCAAGTCCTGAGGCTCTTTTATCCGGGGGTCTGGTTTTCCATTGGTATGCCATTTCTATAGACGCCGGGCACGAAGTTCAGAGTCCATTGGGAGGGTGACCATGCGTGTAGCCTAATGTTCACAGCCTGGCCTAAGTTGGAGCCCAGCTCTGTCTGTTTCCTCCTTCACTTGACTTCGGTACTTTAACAGCTTTTAATATCAAATGACTGTGATCAGCCTCACCTCCAATTACAGCCCTCCACCGCACATTTGGGAGCCCAGTAGTAGGGTCTCAACTGTTTTAACACTCAGAAAACTTTTTGCTCACCAAATCTTGTCTGGAACTCCAAAACCGAGTGTCCCATTTTATGCAAATTTGCATCATGTGACTTGGAAATCGGGTGAGTTAAAAATATTAATACAGACTCACCGTATGCTCCGATTTTGAAATCATGCAGATCTTGCTTTACGTTTATCCCTCCGGGAAATTTAGTCTTGAATAATGCATGGCTTTGGCAATGAGTCCCTCTCAAAAATCTGATGAGAACCAATCTGCTCTGATGTGGGGAGGGGACCCCACACTTAACCCTTTCTTCCCCTCTCTCACCCTCCCGATGTCTCCCACAGGAGCCTGTAGCCTGCAGTCAGCTTGGGTGTACATTCAGCTTTTTAGCTAGGATTTCCTGACCAGTCACCCTGCTGAGACCTGCCCTCTCATCTGTTCAATCCTAATCTGCTAAGTGCCTACTGCGTGCCCATCCTGTAATGCTGGTGTATCATCTTCACAGAGTCCACACACTGGACCAGTCTTCCCAACAGGCTGAGAAGCCAGCATTATGCCCGTCCCCAGCTCAAGATGAGGAAACTGAGGCTCAGGTCAAGGTCACCCAACAACTATGTTGTGCAGAAGCCACCGCTGAAAGCAGGTTGTCTGATTCCATCTGTTGGTTGAGGGGCAGGATATTGGGTAGGGGGAGGGGGCGTCCCAGATCCTAGCCAAATACTGTTGCATCTCAACTACGGGTCTGTGTGGGGAGGTCACTGAGGTTGTGATCATGCTTCTGTGGTCAACCCTGGAGAGGTGGACAATGCCCATGTCACAGGAACCTCCTACCGCAAGAGAGGTCGGGAAGGCGTTTGGTGAGCACCTGGTTGACCCTTCCTATAAATATAAATATATATATATATGAGTTCTGTTATCAGAAGGGGGAGTGGATATTGAGAAGGCAATCCAGAGTGTTTTGTGCAGAAAGGAAGCTTGAGGAGGAGTCTGGGAGAATGATGGGAATGTTCCAGTTGAACAAAGGCAGGGGAAAAGGCTCTGCATACTGTAACTTTCAGAGGCGGGAGAAGGCAGCTGTTGAGCTGGAGACCCAGAGACGGAAGAGAGGGCCCGGGGGCAGAGAACAGGATGGAAGACAAGGCTCTGAGCTGCTGTGAGGAGATATCATCAGACTCGCAGGTTCCGACAGGTAGGACCCCGGTGGGAAGGAAGAGGGGTAAGAGCTTCTCGTCACACCTGTATGGATTCACAGAAGGACGACCCGTCTCCACGTGGATGTGGTTTGAGCTCCTGCGAGTTAAGCCTCTTCTTCATAAGACTGTGGTACTTTCTCCCTGGGAAAGTCTAGATTCTATGAAACGTTACATCTCACCTTGTTTCTGTAAAACCAGCCCCAAGGCCCTCACTCCTCTCGCTCTGAATTCTGCATATAAAGAGAAATGGCGCACGGGGGGCCCTGGTGCCTGGGACGGTGGGCATCTCCCTTCTGTGCCTGGCATGTGGCAGGTGCGGAGTTAATGACCATCTAACCTGGGGGGCCCCAGGCCCACTTGCCTGATTAATGGCAGTGACTCAGATTTACCTGCTTTGACAAGAATTTCTGGCCTCCAGAGTCCTGTCTTCCCAACAGCAGTATTTACGGGATTACTCAAAAGTACTCACCTGCATGTATGCTCAGTCGCTGTTACCTCAGTTGCTCAAAGGTTGTGTTTAACTCTTTGCGACCCCACGGACTATAGCCCACCAGGCTCCTCTGTCCATGGGATTTTCTAGGCAAGAATACTGGAGTGAAAAAATAAAGAATACTGGAGGGGGTTGCCGTTCCCTCCTCCAGGGGATCTTCCTGATCCAGGGATTGAACCCGTGTCTCTTTCATCTCCTGCATTGGCAGGCAGATTCTTTACCACTTTACCACCTGGGAAGCCCTTAAAAGTACCCACATAATACTCACAAATACTGGGTTGGCCAAAAAGCTCATCTGGGTTTTTCTGTAGATGTGATGGAAAACGTGAATGAACTCTTTGGCCAACCCAACAGATCTGAGCCCACCAGGAGTAGGTGCTTCCTCGCCAGGCATCAACGTTCCCATCACCCCAGTCCCCCAGGTATCACTGCTGTGTACCCTGTGGGGCAGGAGGGAAAGCAGGGGAGGAACATGGATTTTTTTTTTTAATTCACTGTTACAGCAGCCTCGTGTCAAAGTCCCTTGGGGCCAGTGTGTTCCAGAATGAAAGAGCTCTTTCTGTTTTGAGAGACAGCCAACCTCCCCCCACCCCCCTGCTCCCAGAGTAGGGGCTGCCAAGAAGTCTGAGTGGCCTCTTTGGCTCCAGCCGCAGAAACTTTCTAGACTACGTTTAGATCCTTGGGGATATGTGTACAGCTCCCAACAAATCCTCCTTCCCAAGGGCTGCCAAAGGGAGGGAGTCCAGCAAGAGATTCGCCCAGCTCCCTGGACACAGCGAAGGGACCAGCCTGAGAAGCTGACCCAAATGAACTTCTCGTGAGAACTGGATGCTGAGACCAAGAGACATGGCGTCTCTGTCTGTGAGGACCAGAATTTGCAACCATGGCCCCTCAAGAGGCAAAAATCTGAGAAATCTCACCCATGCTCTGGGCCAGGCAGAAACAGAGATAACAGGCACAAGAAAAAAGCACATGGATGATCGTCCTCTTCCCAGGTCCAGGCCTCTCCTTCCCCGTGACTTCCACGAGGCCTCTGTATCGTCCATGCTGGTCAGGGCTCTTGGGTACCTGCAACCGGCTCCACTCAAGTCAGTTGAGGAAATAAAGGCATTCATCAGACAATGTTCTCTGAGTCTCCAGAAGAATTAGAGAATCGAGCTTGAAGCCCACAAAGCCAGGAAGAGTCCCCAACAAAGATAATCACAAAGATACTGCAAAGATAATCACAGCTGAGACCCTGCAGTGACCACTCACACTGTGGGGGCTGGACCCACGGCACTCCTGCTGTCGAAAGCATGGTCCACACCCAAGCTGCAAGGGGGCTGCCAGACCACACCCCCTGGCTTCTATCTTGAGGAGGAAGGGCTACAAAGAAAGACAGTCTCCCAAAGGTGTTCAAAAGAAATCACAGATGTCCACTACATCACTGGAGTAGTCTCTCTCTCTCTCTATCTCTCTGCTTTGTCAGTGGCTGCTACAAAGTCTGATGATGAAACTCTGGGCTCAGCATCTTGACCTGACTCTGACCGCTAGAGCAGCTGAACCAGTCTGGCTTCTTACCAGGATCAGGAGAGGTGAGACAAGTATAGTGCTGGGGATGCAAAGCTTAAGGAGGCACTACTCTCAGGCTCATGGACGTGCAGGGCTGGGACCCGGGAGTGAGTATCTCCTTAAATAGGGTGTCTTTGCCTTGCTCTAGTCCAGGCCCTGCCCCTTGCTGCTCCCCAGAGCTTTGCTCTTCAGGTATCTCAGTCTTCACATAAACACAGACAGGGGAACCTACACCCCCCGCCATTCCCGGCACATTTCAGCATGTCTGAATCCACTTAAAATCCATAGGAACCACTGACATATTTGTTTGGTTGACTGATTAACAATGAGCGAAACAAGCAAAAAAAACACTAATCACACACTGATCTTGTGCCAAATGCTTGAGTATTTCATCAACCCCACAGCTCTTTGAGACTGATACTTGGATTATCCCCATTTTACAACTTCTAAGTCACAGAGAAGTTAAAGGACTCGTCCAAGGTCACACAGCTAGTAAACAGCAGAACCACGAATCGGCCCCAAATCTCCGCACTGCCTCTTCCAAGCCCTCTTCAAGGAAACCAGATGCTTGGCTGTGAGAGTCGCAGAAACAGTGGAAATGAACATTCTGAGTTCACCGAAGGTGTTTAGAATGGCCACAAGGTAGTTGGGTCATCACCTGAATCTACCAGCTATTGCTAAAATTAGCAGCCTAAGTGTCAGTGCCCCAAACATGACTATGGACCAATTCTTTTTTTTTAATAAAAGATGGTTAGCTTTTGCATTGCCTTTATTAAAGGGAGCATTTTTCAAACTTCAGTTTTTCTTTTTTGTTGCTTTAGAATTCCATTCCCATTATTTACCGTTGTCTCATCCTACCGCTGTTTCTCTTTTTATTCATTTGTTTATTTGGCTGTGTCGGGTCTTAGTTGCTGCTTGCAGGCTCCAGGGCGTGAAGGCTGCATAGCTGCACTGCAGGCTTAGTTGCTCCAAGGCATGTGGGATCCGAGTTCCTTGACTAGGGATGGATCCTGCATCCCCTGCATTGCAAGGTGGATTCTTAACCACTGGACCACCAGGGATGTCCTGGAGCAATTCTTTGTGTTGGGTTTAGGTGGGTGATCCATGTAACCTTCACTACAAGTAGAAGAGATGTCATTATCCCAATTTTACAGTTGGGGAAACTGAAGCACAAACAAAAGTCAAGTGAGTTGCCCACAATCACACAGCTAAGAAGTAACATCAGAGCTCCATGCGGGCGGAGTGATGGGGTGGGTGTGGGTGCAGACGGGCAAGAAGAGCCCATGAAACACATCCAACCTGTCAACCACAGATTCTTGAAATGGACTGAAATCTGCCTCCTCCCTACTGCTCTTTTGGGACCAAATTAAGGTCCCCAGGTGCCCCTTCCCTCCCCACAGCCTGTTCAGAGGAAAGATCATTTTCCCCGGAATCCCCACACAGTCTCCAAAAGACCAAAGCCTTCCAGAGGCCCCGCATGACCCTGGTGACGGTAACCAGATTTCTCCCATCTGTCAGCCAAGTGACATTTAATTCAGGCATATAAAACCCATCTAACATGTGGTAACAATTATATCACCATATTGAGGGTGAGAAGCAGTAAAGTTCAGCATTCAGTCAGTCAGACGAGCATGAAGAGGCCTGGAAAAGGGTGGCGGGGGCAAGGGTCCTTTCTGGTGACTCCCAAGCAAAGCCAACAGAAATCCGTGGGTTGGACTGGGCTAGGGGATACCAGGAGGGGAAGTGCGAGCTGGGTTCTGGGATGTGCTCTGGTATTGGGTGAGCACACAAATTTTATAAGATTCAATTCTGTTCAAAGTGGGGCTTCCCTGGTGGCTCAGATGATAAAGAATCTGTGTGCAATGCAGGAGACCCGGGTTCCATCCCTGGGTTAGGAAGATCTCCTGGAGCAGGGCATGGCAACCCACTCTAGTATTCTTGCTTGGAGAATCCCCATGGACCAAGGAGCCTGAAGGGCTACAGCTCATAGGGTTGCAAAGAGTTGGACACGATGGAGCTGACTTAGCACACACAGCACATTCTTTTCAAAGTAACTGTTAAGTCAGAGATGGTGATTAGTATGACATTCATGAGGTTCCACTAATAACTGATGCTGATAATGATTTGCACATGAATCACCGTCCCCTTCTGAGTCATGTTTACACCTTGGCATTTAACACAAGGTGCTTCAAATACAGGGGAGACTCATAAAGTACCTGTGACTCATCCTGAATTGTATCGGTGGTGATGAAAACAGGAGTGATGGTAGCGGTGAAAGCGGAGGTGGTGGGGATGGCGGTGGTGCTGGTGATGCGATGACGGGGAAAGTCAAGCGGTGGTGACAGCGGTGGCTCGTGGGGAGTGGTGACGGTGAACAGGCTCACAGTGTAAGGACGGTGACGGGGCAGTGCTGCTGGGGCTGATAACAGTGATGGCGCGGTGACGAGGGTGCCATGCTGATGGCAGACGTGGCACCACTGATGGTTTGGTGATAGAGGCAGTGGTCGGTGATGGTGGCAATGCCATGGGTGATGGTCATGATGTAACATGATCCTAAAGTAACAAGGACAGGGGGCTGGTGGTGAGAGGGTGGAGCATGGTGAACAGGAATATTTATAATAGGATGATGGTGATGGTGATGAAGGCTGTGTCCGTGTAAATGAAGGAAGATAAAGGAGGATGGAGAAGAAGGGGAAAGAATCTTGGGGCACTGATGTCATCAGCCCTGATTGACAGAGGCTTTGTTTCATCCCCTTTGGTCACTGGAGGTCAAAAAGCTCATCGTCCTCCAGGCGAGGGACCTCTCCCAGTACCCCCACTTCCGCCAGAATTCACAACCTCAACATGCACGTGCGTGCTAAGTCGCTTCAGTCGTGTCTGACTCTTTGTGAACCCAGGGACTGTGGCCTGCCAGGCTCCTCTGTCCATGGGATTCTTCAGGCAAGAATACTGGAGTGGGGTGCCATGCCCTCCTCCAGGAGATCTTCCCAACCCAGGGATAGAACCTGTGTCTTTTACATCTCCTGCATCGGCAGGCAGGTTCTTTACCACTGAGCCACCTGGAAGGAAATCCCTTCCTAGAGGGAAAACTGGCCTGGACCAGGTTTCATAAATACATAGATGCCTTCCCTCCCTCCATTGTCTAAATCATGAAGTCGGCTCCAAGGGAGTAAATACGCAAGATGATGTGGAAGTCAAGAATCTGGGCTCCGGAGTTCTCCCAGATTTGAATCCTTGCATGTGTCGTTCAGTTCAGTTCAGTTCAGTTGGTTAATCATGTCCGACTCTTTGCGACCCCATGGACTGCAGCACGCCAGACTTCCCAGTCCATCACCAACTGCCGGAGTTTACTCAAACTCATGTCCATTGAGTCGGTGATGCCATCCAACCACCTCATCCTCTGTCATCCCCTTCTCCTCCCTCCTTTAAGCATTCCCAGCATCTGGGTCTTTTCAAACGAGTCAGTTCTTCGAATCAGGTGGCCAAAGTATTGGAGTTTCAGCTTCAGCAGCAGTTGTGTCCGACTCTTTGCAACCTCATGGACTCTTTGTGACCCCACAGACTGCACAGTCCATGGAATTCTCCAGGCCAGCATACTGGAGTGGGTAGCCTTTCCCTTCTCCAGGGGATTTTCCCAACCTGGGGATCAAACC
Organism: Bos javanicus; assembly: GCF_032452875.1. Taxonomy (NCBI): domain Eukaryota; kingdom Metazoa; phylum Chordata; class Mammalia; order Artiodactyla; family Bovidae; genus Bos; species Bos javanicus. The sequence continues at coordinate 24,711,206 of NC_083892.1, forward strand.
CAGATCTCCCACATTGCAGGTGGATTCTTTACCAGCTGAGCCACAACGGAAGCCCTGATGGTGCTGTGTGACCTTAAATAAGTTACTGAACCTTTCTGAGACTTGGTCCCTTCATATTTAAAATGAAGTTCATAACAGCATCTATCTCCCATGATTGTTGTGAAGACGCTGGGAGACAATGCCTTAAAACATGTGATTCAGTGTGGGGATTCAATAATGTTAGTTATTAGTATTACTGGCCACCACTGCTGTTAGACAAATAGAAGGGACTTCAACAAAGGGTCAGGTCCCCCGGATTCTATGGAGCAGGGGGACTGGCAACAAGAGGCTCTCTCTCCCGGGCTCTGCATGCTGTCTGCTGCCATCTGTCCATGGGAACCCAAGGGAGAGACAACCTGCTTTCAGAGCAGCAATGCAGAGGTCAGAGTGGGAGCCCTGTAAGACTGGGTTGCCTTTGGCTGGGGATGGCAGGGATCGAGTTTCCATCAGAGCAGCCTGTTGCTCTAATTTAGCTGTTCCTCCTGTCTCCACAGCCTCCAAACCTGACAGGAGCCCTCTGGAAATGCTGTGATCGACACATTCATTTGTTATTCCTCTTCAGCTTAAGATTGCTGGAGTGGCTTCTGTGGTCTGCAACAAAGAAACTTAATGGAAACAGCTGTGTTCCCTTGTTTATGGCCCACCTCCTCTGATCAGATGCTGTCCGTGCTCAGCCACACAGCTTTACTTTAGTCCCTCACCTTCTCCCAGGCACTGCCTGGAGCAGTTTTGCCTAAAGAGCCTACACCCCAAATCTCAGAGGACTGGGCACTAACCAATATTTCCCTCCTTCATCCAGTCTTAATGGATCAGGAGTCGGCTAAGCAGACTTCCCTGGTGGCACAATGGATAAGAATCCACCTGCCAATGCAGGGAACATGGGTTTGATCTCTGGTCTGGGAAGATTTCACGTGCCACGGAGCAACTGAGCCCGCGCACCACAGCTACTGAAGCCTGTACACTCCAGGGGCCGCAACAGAACTAATGAGCAGCTGTGCCGCAACTAGTGAAGCCCACACACCCTACAGCCAGTAAATTGCAACTACTGAGCCCGTGCTCCGCACGCAACGAGAGAAGCCACTGCAATGAGAGAGGCTGGTGCCCTGCAACAGAGTGGCCCCCACTCTCCACAAGCCCACACACAGCAACAAAGACCCAACACAGCCAAAAATAAATAAATAAAAAGTCGTTTGTACATGTCCGAAAAATAAAAGGCAAACGTTAAAAAAAAAGAAAAAGAATCTGCTAAGTATCTCACAGTCCCATGGGAAACCATTATCGCAAGAGGAGTGTGCCAGGGTGGGAACATCAATAAGAATGGTGTAATAACATGATTTAACAGGCACTCAGCCCTGGCCAGATAGCAAATGTTTTTCGAAGCACTATAATTCACTTAATTCCCACAGCAACATGATGAGATAGATCATAATATTCCCACTTTATAGATAAGGAAATCGAGACACAGACAGACTGAGCCACTTGGCCAGATTCTTAACGGCTTCAAGTAGAAAGTCGGGATCTGAAGCCCAACAACTGAACCCGAGTTCAGCTCATAACCACGCTGCTATCCTGTTTCTCTGAGGTTATTTAGGAGCACATACCAGAAGCACCAGACCGAGTTTTGTTTTATTTTGTTTTGTTTGGGGGCAGGGGCGCACAGGAGGAAGGGCAGGTAGCCTGGAAACAGTGGTGCTACCTCAGGGCCTGAAAGATTCCTGGGCAACAATGTGGGGAAGAGAGGGCGAAAGAATGTTCTTGGCAGAAGGGTTAGGAACTGCTTGTGCAAAGGCTCAGAGGCAAAAGGAAGCCCAGTACATGCCTCTGATCTATTCCAAATGCAACAGTACGTGGAGAGTTGTGAAACGATAGCGAATGGGAGGAAGATAATCATTCGTTGCTTGCTTTGTGCGTGCCAGGCACTGCATTAGTTAGGATAAGTAATTCCAGATGCTGTAACAAACAACCCCCAGTAAAAAGTAACTTCTTGCTCAGGGTCAGTCAGTCCAACATGGTGACTCCTGGCAGGCCTGCGGCCTTCTGTGTGGTTACTCAGGGGTCCAAGCTCCTCCTGTCTGTAGCTCCGCTATCTTCTAGGGCCAGGGTCGGCAAACATTTCTATCAAGGCCCAGACAGCACATAGTTTTGTTTTTTTGGGTCATAGAGACTCTGTCACAATTACTTAACTCTGCCATTAGAGCACAAATACACAGTAATAGATGATCTATAAATGAATGGACATGGCCGTGTCCAAATAAATTTTATTTACAAAAACAGGCAGCACATGAGATCTAACTCAGTTCAGTTCAGTCGCTCAGTCGTGTCCGACTCTTTGCGACCCCATGAATCGCAGCACGCCAGGCCTCCCTGTCCATCACCAACTCCTGGAGTTCACTCAGACTCACGTCCATCGAGTCAGTGATGCCATGCAGCCATCTCATCCTCTGTCGTCCCCTTCTCCTCCTGCCCCCCCCACAATCCCTCCCAGCATCAGAGTCTTTTCCAATGAGTCAACTCTTCGCATGAGGTGGCCAAAGTACTGGAGTTTCAGCTTTAGCATCATTCCTTCCAAAGAAATCCCAGGGCTGATCTCCTTTAGAATAGACTGGTTGGATCTCCTTGCAGTCCAAGGGACTCTCAAGAGTCTTCTCCAACACCACAGTTCAAAAGCATCAATTCTTTGGCACTCAGCTTTCTTCACAGTCCAACTCTCACATCCATACATGACTACTGGAAAAACCATAGCCTTGACTAGATGGAACTATGGGGCATTATTTGCCAACCCCCAGGTGGTGCTAATGGTAAAGAACCTGCCTGCCAATGCAGGAGACATAAGATACCCGGGTTCGATCCCTGGATTGGGAAGATCCCCTGGAGGAGGGCATGGCAATCCACTCCAATATTCTTGCCTAGACAATCCCATGGACAGAGAAGTCTGCCAGGATACAGTCCATACGGTCACAAAGGGACATGATTGAAGTGACTTAGCACACAGGCTTTCTTTTTCTTTTTTAATATTTATTTTTATCTATTTGGCCATGCTGGGTCTTCATTGTGGCACGTGGGTTCTTTAGTTGAAGCATGAAGGGTCAGTTCCCTGACAAGGGATCAAACCCGTGCCCCCTGCATTGGGAGTGCAGTCTTAGTCACTGAACCACCAGGTAAGTTCCACCAACCCTATTCTAAGTTATTAGAGCCTTCCACTGGAGCTTCACAATCAGCCAGGAGACAGGGAGAGTAAGAAGGATCTTGTCTGGCTTGGAATTAACGGCATCACTTAGGCCCACATTCCACTGGCCAGAACATAGTCACATGGCCACATTCAACAGCAAGTGGGACTGGGAAACATAGGCTATGCGCCCAGAGGAAAAAGGAAAGGGATTTTGGTGGACATACAGCTGTCTCTGCCACACACACTTTACATACATCCTCTCACTAACTGCCAGGTAGGTAGCAAGAAGGTATCAGTGGTCCCAACATACAGCTGAGTACACTGAGGCTCAAAGAGGGCTAGAAACTGGCTGAGGTCGCCCAGTCAGTGGCAAAGGCCTGACACTTCCAAAAGCAGTCTCGAGGGAGAAGAGGAAAAGGTAAGGAAGTCAGCCCTCAGCGAGGAGAGTATAAGTAAAAATCCTCCACAATGGAGGATGAATTTGGACTAAAATTTGCTCGAGCCAAAAACCCAGGCGTGGACTTCCCTGATGGGCCAGTGGGTTAAGAATCTACCTGCCAGTGCAGCAGACACAGGTTCAATGTTGCCCACGTGCCGCGAAGCCCAGGCACCATAACTAGAGTGCATGCCCTGGAGCCCACGCGCTGCAACAAGAGAGGCCACCGCAGTGAGAAGCCTGGGCACCGCCGGCTAGAGAGTAGCCCCCACTCACTGCAACTAGAGAAAGCTCATGCTCAGGAATGAACCCAGCACAGCCCCCAAAAATGTTGTATAAATACCCCAAGCATCATTCCCTGATGTCTCCCTTTCCCTCACCTGGTACAGCTCCTCAATCCAGGCGAGAGAGGATCCCACACTTTGGAGAACACTGCCTCCATCTCCCGTGGCCGCCACATCCTGGCACAGAACCCCCAAGAAGTCACAGAAATCCTAATGTAAACCTGGCTTCCCCAGGCCTACAAACAGCTGTCTCCCAGGCCTGGAGAGCAGAGGGTGTTTCATTTCATAATGGTGTTGGCTTGACCTCTAAATATTAGACACATGTGGGGATCCCCATTGGTGCTCTTGCCCTGGTCCTGCCAACAGTAGGAGTGGGGGACCATCCTTACCCTGCAACTCCACTTCTTAACCATGGCAAGTACCATCTCACCTATCTGTGCCTAAGATATTTCCTGAATTCACCCACTTCACTCCAACTCCACTGCTTCCACCCTAGTCCATGCCATCTTCACCTCTGCCTAGGCTGGAGTGATGAATGGCCTCCTAACGGGGCTCCCTGCTTCCCTTGGACCCCTCTCTGTCCTTTCCCCGTACAGCAGCCAGAACCACTATTGCTAAATGCAGTTCAAATCCCATTACTTCTCTACTCAACATCCCCCGGTTTCTGCCTGTTGTTCTTAATATGTTATCCGATTCTCATCACGAGAGCCATGTCTCATGTTCATCTATTGCTCGTTGCCTGCTACTGCTCAAGCATTTGCCACTCCTTCAGCAAGCCAAGCCTGTTCCTACCTCAGGGCCTTTGCACTTGCTATGTCCTCTGCCTGGACCACTCTTCCTCTGGAGAGCTGCATCTTATACAGGATTCCCCCACAATCCGAAAGTAAGAGTGTCCTATGAAACCTTTCGTAAGCTGAAATGGTACAAAGCAAAGAAGCAATTACCTCAGGACACATCTTGTTCACGGACGCACAAAATAAAACAAGACAAAGCACAGATGCTCACAGACACAGTTCAGAGCAGTGGTGGCTTGATGATGAGCTGCTGAGTGTGGCTCCCAGGGAAGGAGTTTGACAGGGCCACTCACTGCTGAGGGTGCTCCACACCTGTGTTTAACAGCTTGCATGAGTGCTAAGTCGCTTCAGTTGTGTCCCACTCTTTGCAACCCCATGGACTGTAGCCAGCCAGGCTCTTCTGCCCATAGGATTCTCCAGGCAAGAACACTCGAGTGGGTTGCTGTGCCTTCCTCCAGGGGATCATCCCGACCCAGGGAGGTCTCCTGCATTGGCAGGTGGATCCTTTACCACTGTGTCACCTGGGAAGCCTGTTTAAGAGCTTACTGGAAAACAAACCCTGACTACGGCTGATTCAGGTTGATGTTTGGCAAAAACCAGCACAACACTGTGTTTTGTGCCTCTGTTTCCCTATATGTACAACGAGGATAGTAGTAGTTCTAACCTCATAGGGTTGCAGTGTGGATTTAATTGACTCGACATTTGCAAAGCACTATGTGAGACAGTACATAAAGGATGCTGTGCCCGACACACAGTAAGTGCCCTGTTAAATAAATAACCTATCTCTCCCTTCACCTCAAGGGAAACACCAACTGAATAACCAAAGTCATGAGCTTGTAGCTATTCCTCTCTCTCTGAGAGTAATAGCCCCGAGGTGGCACTTACTTGTCTCTCGCTGCTCCTGCGAAGCGGCTTGTTCAAATGCCAGCTGCCACGTGTCACCTTAGCTGGCGGAAAGTTGTTCCACTTGGTCACAGCCCAGAAATTATGACGCTTTGCTGTTCTGCATGGAAGTACAGGCTGGGGCAATTTGTAAATTTCAGCACCTGCCAGTCTCAGCAGAGCTGATGGGGGAGAGAAAAATCCAAGGCCAGGAGCAGGCCGATGAAAAGCCCTCGTGGTTTTTCCGCGGGGCTCTTGCGCCGAGATGCATGAAATGGGTCAGGTCTCTCCTTCTCTGAACCCTCCAGCCCAGCTAGCCTGATAACTCCCTAAAAGAGTCTCAAGGTCAACTCCAGCCCAGCCCTAAAGGCTTTCTCCCACTTAGAGACGCTGGACCCCTTCACTCCTTAAGTAAGGAGGAGATAAGAATTGGTCCAAGGACTCCCCTAGTGGACCAGTGATTAAGAATCTGCTTGCCAATGCAGGGGACATGAGTTCGATCCCTGGTCCGGGAAGATCCCACATGCTATGGAGCAATGAAGCCTGTGCGCCATGACTACTGAGCCTGAATACCTAGAGCCCACGCACCGCAACTACTGAGCCTGGGGGCTGCATCTCCTGAAGCCCACGCACCTAGCGCCTGAGCTCCTCAACAAGAAGAGCCTCCGTGCACTGCAAGAGAGAGTAGCCCCCTCTCGACACAAGTAGAGAAAGCCCGCACGCAGTGATGAAGACCCAGTGCAGCCACAAATAAATAAAAGAATCGGTCCACTCTGATTGAAAGTCAGTGTCACAGAAGGGGGCCAAACTGGACCCTGAAGGAGGGTGACAGCGGCCCTGAAGCTCAGACACAGATGGGGTTTCTCAGGAAATATATCCGTTGTTTGAATTTTTCAGTAACTCACTGAATCTCTGACTCTTGTCCTTCGTTTTGTTGTGCCAGCAAAAGAGTCAAATTCAGTGTACTTGACTTTCCCATTCCTTCCTGGGGCTGGGGCTTGGCTCTTGGGTTCCACCCAGGGTTCAGATGTTTCTATCGGTTTCAGCAGGGTATGGGTCACCATCCACATGGTTACCACTGAGACTTCCAGCCTTCCATCCACATGACCACTTCAGAAGCAGAAGCTCTCTGTCACTTTCAGAACACCCTGGGGACCCCAGACACTTCACTGAAGCTGTGTCTGGCCCCGTCATCCCGAGGTCAAGACGTGAGATGCCCACAGAGTCCAGGCCAGTCAGAGACAGAAGCCAGGTGGACTGGCTGTGATGCAGGCGAGGGTTCTCTAGAAGTAGCAAGTTCAAGTCAGGCCCAAGGGTTGCGGAGGGGTGAGCACAGGCCCAGGGTTTCACGATCTCTTTTTCATGTGAAACTGCAAATCCAAAGCGGAATTTTCAAGCATTAGTCATCTCTCAGTAGTGTCTGACTCTGCCACCACATGGACTGTAGCCCACCAGGCTCCTCTGTCCATGGGATTCTCCAGGCAAGCATACCGGATGGGGTTGCCATTCCCTTCTTCAGGAGATCTTTCCCACCCTGGAATCGAACCCAGGTCTGCGGCATTGCAGGCAGATTCACCAACTGAGCCACTGAGAATTGGGAAATATCCAATCTCTTAAATGTTGACCAAAATAAATGGAAAAAAGTTAGGACAACTCTTGTGCCAAACCTAGCATCTCTGTGGGCAGGATTCGACAGAGGCGAGGCTGAGCTGGGGTCTCCCGCCTTAGAGGCGGCCTCCTGGCTGAGACCTGGTTGGGGAGGTGCCCGGAAGTAGAGTTCAGCTCAGGCCCCAGCTCCCTTCATCACCCCTCCCTTGCCCCAGTCACAGGAAGTCTCTCTGCAGCCTGGGGAGGGGATCGTTCTCCCGTTCTCCCCACTGTTATTCAAGACATTTCCGCGGTACCTCAAATCCCCTGCGGCCTCTTCGAGGAGAACGCTCTAAATTCTCCAGAAAGAGAAAAAAAAAAAAAAAGCCGAGAAAGACTTATGGATTATTTCTTCCTCCCCTTCTGCTGTATCTCTCCCCTGAGGCAACAGCTGCCTGCCCCGATGAGAAGGGAAAAGGGGGATCTGGAAGCAGAGGAAACAACAGAAAACATAAAGTCGTATATCAAGATAGGATGCCGCTTTGCGTACAAAAGCAAACAGGAGGACGTGGGTGAGGGGACGGAGCGGAGAGGACTGAAGTCCCTGGGACTGGACTGGGATTGAGGCCATTCCTCCCTGTGGGGCAGAGGGATGGACTGGGTTACTGGTTGAGATGAAACAGTCAGGGAAGGCCTCTCCTTCTGAGAGGTGACATTTGAGGTGAAACCTGAAGGATAAAGGAGTCGTCGGTGTGGAACTAACCAGAGAGAAGGCGTTCCAGCAAGTACAAAGCTCCCTGAGTGCTGCGTGCTAAGTAGCGTCGGACTCTGCGACCCCATGGACTGTAGCCCGCCGGGCTCCTCTGTCCATGGGATTCTCCAGGCAAGAATACTGGAGCGGGTTGCCGTTTCCTTCTCCAGGGGATCTTCCTGACCCAGGGATCCTACCCCTGCTTCCTGCATTCCAGCCAGATTCTTTACTAACTGAGCTACCAGGGAAGCCTCTCTTCTGGATCTTTTTACAAATTTTCTCTCAATCTGTGACACCCTCCTTCCCTTTGTTTCCTACTCAGCTCTCTTCATAGAACTCAATTCAGACCCAGGGATCGAACCTGCGTCTCCCGCATTTCAGGCAGATTCTTTACTGCTGAGCCACCAGGGAAGCCCAAAAAGGCCAATGGGCCCCCCAAAATGAAAATATTTGAAGTGAGCCGAAAATATTTCCTGAGCACCTACTATATGCCAAGCACAGTTCAGCAGGGAACAAGGCAGGCCAGTTCCTGCAATCAGGAGCTGCAGTCTACAGAGCAGACAGGAAATAATCATTTAGAACTTCCCTAGCAGTCCAGTGACAGGCATCTGCACTTCCACTGTAGGGGCCACAGATTCAATCCCTGGTCAGGGAGGATCCTGAGCTGTGCCAGTGCAGGCAAAAAAAAAAAAAAATTTATTTAAAATGCACGTCATGAGGATTTGCCTGGTGGTCTGACGGTTAAGAATCAGCTTTCCAATACAGGGGATGCAGGTTCAATCCCCGGTCGGGGAACTAAGATCCCACATGCCACAGGTCAACATAAGCCTGCATGCCACAAGGAAGAGCCCACCTGTGGCAACTGTTAAGACCTGATGCAGCCAAATAAATTAAAATAAAATTTTTAAAAAACACATGTCATGTTAAGAAGGCTGTGAGTGTTAGGGAGAAAGAGAAACCAGCAGAGAGAGGAGAGGAAGGCCAGAGCTATAATGTTAACTATTAGGTTCTGAGAAGGGATGTCGAGCATGGCTGTGAGAACAGTGACCCCTGGAGACTGGAGGTGGAGGAGGAGCACTCCAGGCAGAGGAAGCCAGAGCCTCAGAGGCCCTGAGGATGGGGAGCATCTGGAATGTTCTAGAAGCAGGAAGGAGCTGGGGTGGCTGGAACAGACAGAGTGAGGCAAGCAGGAGGACCACATTAGCAGGGCCCTGTGGACCATGGGAAGGACTCTGGGTACCCCCCGAGTGAAATGGGGAATAAGCAGAGGGTCCAACTCACCAAGGTCCACTCCCCTCGGCTACTCTGCTGCCCTCCCCCACATACCCATCAACCCCCTTGAGTCCTAGGGAAGGCCGGACATAGCCCCCTCTTCTCACGGGCTTTTCTAGCCCAGCTGTCATCCCTGGGGCCAGCAGTGTATGTGATTTACAAGTCCCTCCCCGGGATGCTGGATCTGGGGGCATCTGGTCCGTTTTTATTGCTTCTGGACAGGGCTTTGGTACTCCTTCACAGATCAAATCACTGCCTGCCTTCCCGCTAATTCAAACAGCTGGTTACCGCTCACCGATTCTCCCGTTCTAATTGCCAAGGGAAGAATTATAAATAAATGTGTACAAGCAAACAGATGCTGTCATTTGAAAAATCGATCCACCTAGCAAAAATGCCCCACTTAGGATTGAAGCGGCAGACTGCAGAGCATGTGTCTTGGTGACATTTTTAATGAAATCAGAAAAACAATGGCGCTAATGGATTCCCAAGGAGGAAAAGACCAAGGACGGAAGGAGGGACGAGGGGGTATGGACCCACTTTGCAGCTCCAACACATGGGACTCAGAGCCATAGCAGAGACACAGGACTCCAGCACTGTTCTGAATGAGCATCTCTGTTTCCCCCTCCTCCCAGCCTTCGCCTGCCTTTTCAACCTGTTGTGACGTCAAGTCAGATCATTTGTTACTGCTCTGAGTCTCAGATGCTACTGGTGGTCCTCACTTGTGGTTTCCAGGAATCTCAGTCCAGGATGAAGTGTCATCATCCCCTTTGCTGTCCTGAACGCACAGTGAGACTATCTCCCACCCTTCCTGGTGGCCAACTTTGCCCTGAGAGGTCACTGGAACCTAGAACAGAAATGACCACTGTCAGACATGGCCCATAAAAATCTCCCACGTGAGATCCACCACCATCTTTCCCATCCTCAGACAGAAGGAAGAAGACTTTGAGAGCCCTGCAGAGGGTGGAGCCTCAACTGGAAGGAGTGCAGGTCCTTGAATGACTGTATGGAGCAGAGCCCCCTTGTGTGTCAACACTGGGATGTGGTGAGAGGGAGAACTGCGTCTGGCCAGAATCTTGGGTTAGTTTCTTCCTGTAGGGATCCTACCCCAACAAATACAGAAATCATTTATTCACTCACTCACTGAGCACATAGTAAAAACAATATCTAATTGTTTCCTTCAGACATCACAACAATCTGGTGTAATGAATGTCACGAGCCCAGTTTTCAGATCGAGAAACTGAGGTTTGGAAAGATTAAGTAACCTGCTAAAAGACACAGAGCCAATAATAATAACAATGGCTCTCGTTAATGAACACTTCATATGTGCCAAATACTGTACTAAATGCCTCATCTGCAGAAAAGATACTTTTTTATTCCTCATAAAAATTCTTGTTGTTGTTCAGTTGCTCAGTCATATCAGACTCTGCAGCACCAAGGACTGCAGCGTGGCAGGCTTCCTTGTCCTTCACTGTCTCCCAGAGTTTGCTCAAACTCATGTGCATTGTGCTGTTGATGCCATCCAACCATTTCATCCTGGCTCCCCATTCTCCTCCTGCCCTCAATCTTTCCCAGCATCAGGGTCTTTTCCAGTGAGTCAGTAAGGAGATCAAACCATCAATCCTAAAGGAAATTAACCCTGAATATTCGTTGGAAGGACTGATTCTGAAGCTGAAGCTCCAGTACTTTGGCCACCTGATGGGAAGGGCTGATTCAATGGAAAAATTCTCATAGGTATTTTTATTATCCCTATTTTACAGATGAGGAAACTGAGGCTTAGAGAGATTAATCAAAGGGAGGAAGGGAGAAAAGAAGGGAAGAAGGAAGGGATAGAGGGAGGAGTAGGGGAGTAAATAAAAGCAGAAGGATTTAAGCTTTCTAGTTTGAACAGGCTAGCTAACACTGCCTGTTCTTACAATCCCAAGGAGTCTCTAATAAATGAATCACACTGCATCTTATCTCAAATCACACCAGCTTATCTCAAATCAAGTCAGCCCTAGAGAAACACACACACACACACTCCATAAAGGTTAAAACAGTTACATCAAAATAAAACATATGGCCACCCAAATCTGCATTTATTACATCTAATTGGAAGAGACGCAGTCAAGTACATGAATATTTTAGCAGTTTCCAACATGCAAATCACCGTGCCAAGACCCAGTTACTCTCTAATCGGCACGTGGCCCGCTGCTGGTGGTGCTGAGTTGGAACGGGCTCTATCCTTCCTCTCTGAGGACGCGGTGTTTGGGTGGTCTCTCATTCTGAGAGTTTGCATTTGTTTCTGCCTTTAAAGAGCACCCCAGGAACAGAAAGAGTTGAAAATCTCCCACTCACCAGGTTTATACCCTTGATTAGTGTCTGGGGAACACTATCAGCGAGCTATTTGGCTCTAAAACCAAACAGAAAATTCAAATCTTTTCATGTAATCTCTGACTAATCAGCTTTAATGAAGAGATTCTAGTGATTGTTGTTTAAGCCATTGGACATACAGGGAACAAATGGGAATTAACAGAGATTTATTTTTCTGGCCAATCCTGATAAAGGCCAGAGTTCCCATGCAGAGATCAAGATGAGAACACAACAGCAGTATTTCCCCAAATGCTACTCATTTAAGTCCTTGCCCTGAGGATTTCCACCATATCTGAGTATCATGTAGCAAGTAAGTCACTTATTTTTCTTTGAACTAATTCACTTTTTATTTTGGTAAATTTTGCATGAAATGAAAACCCAGTAACACTCTATTTAAGGTGTATTAAGTGATGCAGCAATAACATTTGATCCCAAGAGTTCAAAGGTTTCACATAACACTTGTTTCATTTTCAGAGTGGGTTGGCAGAAGACCCGCTTCACTCAGTCAATGAGTTTTGGGCAGAGAAAAGCAATATCATCTTAGAACAGCCAGAGAGAACAGGAGGGTTGCTCACAGGCTTTTAAATCTTCTACGCACAGCCCATTGGCCATGGATAGTCACATGGCCCTGTCAAAATCAGGGAACTGGGATATGGGGGTGGGGGGCGTGGGGGGTGGTGAGTGTGCATACTGATAAGCAGTGAACGTCTCTGTTCCAAAGAGTAACTGCCAAAGTAAAATAAATAGATACGATTAAATTCTACCTAGAAGGCTGTGCTGTAAGAATGCTCTGAACCAGAACATTAAAAAAGAAAAGAAATGAACATGTGTTAGAAATGTGTTAAAGACATTTGCAGCACCAAACTGAGACCTCCTCCTTGATGCCAGGAGAAGGACTAAGACAGCATGGAGAAGGCAATGATTGTCTCACAATGTGGCTTTAATGTTATTTAATGTACGTCCCTCTATCCACTAAAACCATCATCAAGAAAAACCACACCAGGAAAGAGTTTCTTTGAGGCAAAATAGAAACCAGATGGGAGTGAAAGACATTTTGAGTAAAATAAGAATCCTTGGTTGTGTAGCAGCTTTGCTAACGTGACAGATATTTTCCAAAAATGATGGTACCAGTATATCCCAACTCATAAGCTCGTACCATGTGACAATAACAGACCTCCACCCAACAGGCAGAGAATCTGCGGTCTCTCCCCTTCGTTCTGATTACAACAGAAGGGAAACCCATGACTTCTGAAGCTATGCTTAATAAAGTGATACACCCCAGTGGCAGTGAGCACACCTACCACCCGAATCTTGGCTTCTAATACCATCCTTCAATAAAAAGGAACCAGGGCTCCTTTGAGAAATGGCTGATTCTAGACAAGATCAAGAAACAGACACAATGAGACCGGAACATCTTGTAGAACCAAAATGTAAGGAAGTGAACACACACACACACACACACACACGATGAGAGGAGTGAAAGAGACACAGGAGTCAACCTGAAAGAGCGCCCAGTGGGGGCCAAAGCTAGAATTCTAGCAACAAAAAAAGAACATACCCTGAGCACAATACCGAGCATGAGCCAATACTGACATAAATCAATGGTTGCACACATAAATAAATGAGGGAGACTAGACAAATCTCCCAGGCAGAAGAATTTCACATAATTTATGTTAGATACTCTACCCTTAAGAAGATGGAGCCCGACTCCCCACTCCTTAAGCATGGGCTGTGAATATTACGTGACTTCCTTCCTCAAAATACAGTACGAAAGCAGGGGGGTGGGGGGAGAGTGATTTTACAGTGGAAAAAACTCACAGTCACCACCTCAGCCACCTGATCAAGATTAACATCAACAGTGAACAGTCATGCTGACGGTATGTGCCCTTGGTATGATGTGATAGGAACCACATTCACCACTGTGGTTTTCTACCCCCCCAAACCCATAACCCCAGCCTATTCATGATAAAAAAAACATCCAAGAGATCCCAATTGAGGGTCTCAAAATTGTCAAAGTCATCAAAAACTAAGGAAGTATGAGACACCGTCATAGCCCCAGGGCATCACGGAGACTAAATGTCCTGTGGTAGCCTAGATGGAACCCTAGGACAGAAAGGGGATGTTTGGTAAAAATTTTCATGGCAAATAGATGAGGAAACAATGGAAACAGTGACAGACTATTTCTTTGGGCTTCAAAATCACTGTGAACAGTGAACTGCAGCCATGAAATTAAGAGAGTTGCTCCTTGGAAGAAAAGCTATGATAAAACTAGACAGAGACTAAAAAGCAGAGACATTACTTTGCCAACAAAAGTGCATATATTCAAAGCTATGGTTTTTGCAGTAGTCATGTATGGATGTGAGAGCTGGACCATAAAGGTGGCTGAGCACTGAAGAATTGATGCTTTCAAACTGTGGTGTTGCAGAAGACTCTTGGGAGTCCCTTGGACTGCAAGGAGATCAAACCAATCAATCTTAAAGGAAATCAATCCTGAATATTCATTGGAAGGACTGATGCTGAAGCTGAACCTCCATTCTTTGGAGCTGACTCACTGGAAAAGACCCTGATGCTGAAAAAGATTGAGGGCAGGAGAAGGGGGCGACAGAGGTTGAGATAGTTAGATAGCATCACCGACTCAATGAACATGAGACTGAGCAAACTCTGAGAGATAGTGAAGGACAGAGAAGCCTGGTGTGCTGCAGCCCATGGGGTCGCAAAGAGACACAACTGAGCGAACAACAAAGGAGATCTGAGCAAAGTATGAGCTTTAGTTATAGAATTGTATCGATATCAGTTCATTAACTGTGATACATGAACAACACTAACCCAAGAGAATAGGAGAGACTGGGCATCAAGTATTTGGAAACTCTCTATGTTATCTTGGCAAGTTTTCTGTTAAATCTAGAGCTATTTGAAAATTGCTTTGATTTTTTTTAAGTGACAAAGCTTCCTTCTGGTACTCTTACTTGGGGCATACAACTTGGGTGCCCTGCATTGACATGTAGAAGTCCAGCACCCTGACACCATCTGGGTGCAGAGACTGTGTAGCAGCTGCCTGAATTCTCCCAGCCCAGGAACCAGACATGTGGGTGAGCGGCCTTTCAGCTGTCTCCAGCCCCTGGCCTTCCAGCTGCCCCAGGTGACATGAAATAGAAACATAGGCAAGCAATCCCCATCCATATCCAGTTCAAATTGTAGACTGGGGCACAAAATGAGTGTTAGAGGTTCTAAGTCACTACATATTGTGGTGGTTTGTTAGGCAGCATTAGATAAATGGAACCACGGGTCTGCAAAATCGACTTTGATGACTGATTGATTTCTTTTACACATATGTGTTGAGCTTTGATAGGTGCAGGGCAGTGGAAACAGCAATTTACAAGACCTGGTGCCTGCTCTTGAAGAACTCATTCCAGAGAAAGAAGCTGAGCTCTAGGAGAGTAAAAACAAATGAGAAAAATAGCAGATTTGATCGAAGAGATGGATGCAGCGTTTCAGACAGAGAGAAGATAGTAAATGACTCAGAGATCCTGAGATGTAAGCAAAGAGGAGAAAGAACAAGCATTTACTGAGCACACAATATTATGCTGTTCTGTGTTACAAGAGTCATGTGGATTAATCCTCCAATTGACCATATATATATATATATATATATATATATATATATATACACACACGTATACCCACACACACAAGTATTATATTATATAGATATATTTAAGAGACTTCCCTGGTGATTCAGAGGGTAAAGAATCTGCCTGCAATGCAGAAGACCCAGGCTCATCCCTGGGTTGGGAAGATCCCCTGGAGAAGGAAATGGCAACCCCCTCCAGTATTCTTGCCTTGAGAATACCATGGACAGAGGAGCCTGGCGGGCTACAGTCCATGGGTTCGCAGAGTCGGACACAACTGAGCAACTAACATATATACACACACACACACACACACACACATATATATATATGTAATCCTTCCAATTAACTCT
The DNA here is from genome assembly GCF_032452875.1 of Bos javanicus. NCBI lineage: Eukaryota > Metazoa > Chordata > Mammalia > Artiodactyla > Bovidae > Bos > Bos javanicus. The sequence continues at coordinate 24,726,751 of NC_083892.1, forward strand.
ATATTTAAAAATATGTACATATATATGTATGTATGCGTGTGTATATATATATTGCTACCCCACACAGCATGCAGAATGTTAGTCACCCAACCAGCGATCACACCTGTGCCACCCGCAGTGGGAGTTCAAAGTCTTTAGATTTAATTAATTAATGTATGTATTTATGGCTGTGCTGAACCTTTGTTGCTGCTTGCAAGCTTTCTCTGGCTGCTGCAAGCAGGGGCTACCCTCTAGTTGTATGCTTGGGCTTCTCACCATGGTGGCTTCTCTTATTGTGGAACATGGGCTCTAGAGATTCGGTAGTTGCAACACTTGGTCTCAGTAGTTGTGGCACATGGGTTTATTTGCCCCAAGGCATGGGAGATCTTAGTTCCTGGACCAGGGATCGAACCAATGTCCCCTGCATTGGCAGGCAGATTCTTAACCACTGACAATGGTGGGGAATCACAACCAATGCCAGTGAAGTCCCTCCAGTTAATTCTATGATGTCATTGTTCTAGTTGGTTTAAAGATAAGGAAACTGAGGCTTGGGGAAGTGAAGAGATTGCTTAGGGCCAGTCAGGTGGCAGAGATGGGATTTGAAGTTTCTCCCATCTATAAAATGAGGGTATCAGATAATGCACACCAAGGCCATTTCTGCCTCTGAGGTTGTGTTATGTATGGGTTTTGCCTGCTCAGCATCTGCTTCCTTTCTTCCAGTAACAGCATCCCAATTTTCGACAACAGAACTGCCCAATCCCGACTCTCAGTTAAGGGGGAACACATACCCAGTCTCAGCCAAGCAGAGTATCACAGCCAGCTTACACAGTGATTGGTTCAGGCATATACATGGGGACCCAGGCCAGCCAATGAGAGTTTTCTTCAAGACTTTGGTTACAACTCTTTGGAAAGAGGCACCCTATTTCCCCTGGAGTTTCTAAGCCCAAGTTGTAAACTTGTAGCTGCCAGGGGCCACCATAGGAAGAGAGTCTACCTAGAAATAAAGCCAATCAATTCAGCAGAAAGAAGAGAGACCAAGAGATGTTGCAACATCATCTGAGTGCCTAGATCCAGCCTTGCCTGAAGCCATAAATCCTTAAGATTCTCTGTGATGTGATTCAGTAAATGTGACCATTTCAGCTAGATTTCTATAATCAAAATATGTCTAATATAAATCAAAGAGGATGATATGTGATAGTTTGTCCTTATTCTTACTCTCCCTACTACTAATGTTAAGTTGCCAAGGACATAAAATATGCCCTTCCATCTTTGTAGCTTCATCCTCCCCACCCCCACAAGAGTCTAACAGTGCCTGGCTTATCAGAGGACTCAGGAAGTTATTTATGGAATTGCCCTGATGGGGATCACTGATCAATTTCACTCCACACTTCTCCAGCTCCTCCACTAGAGGCAAGTCCTCTGAAGGGTTGGGGTACTCAAGATTTGGTCTGCTCCCTTAAGGAACATGAGGTTCTGGGCAATTAAAGTGCCTTCCCACATTTTCTGCAATCAACCAGGACTAGAGAACTAGGGGACAGCTGTGCCCCAGTAATTGTATGACCTTGGGTAGGTAACTGCTTCAAGTTTCCCTTTTCCCTACTTTATAATGGACATCTAAGGACTTCCCTGATGGTCCAGTGGTTCAGTTCAGTTCAGTTCAGTTGCTCAGTCATGTCCGACTCTTTACGACCCCATGAATTGCAGCACGCCAGGCCTCCCTGTCCATCACCAACTCCCAGAGTTCACCCAAACCCATGTCCATCGAGTCGGTGATGCAATCCAGCCATCTCATCCTCTGTCATCCCTTCTCTTCCTGCCCCCAATCCCTCCCAGCATCAGGGATTTTTCCAATGAGTCAACTCTTCGTATGAGGTGGCCAAAGTATTGGAGTTTCAGCTTTAGCATCAGTCCTTCCAATGAACACCCAGGACTGATCTCCTTTAGGATGGACTGGTTGAATCTCCTTGCAGTCCAAGGGACTCTCAAGAGTCTTCTCCAACACCACAGTTCAAAAGCATCAATTCTTCGGCACTCAGCTTTCTTCACAGTCCAACTCTCACATCCATACATGACCACTGGAAAAACCATAGCCTTGACTAGACGGACCTTTGTTGGCAAAGTAATGTCTCTGCTTTTCAATATGCTATCTAGGTTGGTCATAACTTTCTTTCCAAGGAGTAAGCATCTTTTAATTTCATGCCTGCAATCACCATCTGCAGTGATTTTGGAGCCCAGAAAAATAAAGTCTGACACTGTTTCCACTGTTTCCCCATCTATTTCCTATGAAGTGATGGGACCAGATGGCATGATCTTCATTTTCTGAATGTTGAGCTTAAAGCCAACTTTTTCACTCTCCTCTTTCACTTTCATCAAGAGGTTCTTTAGTTCCTCTTCACTTTCTGCCATAAGGGTGGTGTCATCTGCATATCTGAACTTATTGATATTTCTCCCGGCAATCTTGATTCCAGCTTGTGCTTCTTCCAGCCCAGCATTTCTCATGATGTACTCTGCATATAAGTTAAATAAGCAGGGTGAGAATATACAGCCTTGATGTACTCCTTTTCCTATTTGGAACCAGTCTGTTGTTCCATGTCCAGTTCTAACTGTTGCTTCCTGACCTGCATACAAGTTTCTCAAGAAGCATGTCAGGTGGTCTGGCATTCCCATCTCTTTCAGAATTTTCCACAGTTTATTGTGATCCACACAGTTAAAGGCTTTGGCATAGTCAATAAAGCAGAAATAGATGTTTTTCTGGAACTCTCTTGCTTTTTCCATGATCCAGCGGATGTTGGCAATTTGATCTCTGGTTCCTCTGCCTTTTCTAAAACCAGCTTGAACATCTGGAAGTTCATAGTTCATGTATTGCTGAAGCCTGGCTTGGAGAATTTTGAACATTACTTTACTAGCATGTGAGATCCGTGTGAGGTCCAGTGGTTAGGGCTCCACAAATTCACTGCAGAATATGTGGGTTTGATCCTTGGTCAGGGAACTACCCGGAGAAGGCAGTGGCACCCCACTCAGGTACTCTTGCCTGGAAAATCCCATGGACGGAGGAGCCTGGAAGGCTGCATCCCATGGGGTCACTGAGGGTCGGACACGATTGAGCGACTTCACTTTCACTTTTCACTTTCATGCATTGGAGAAGGAAATGGCAACCCACTCCAGTGTTCTTGCCTGGAGAATCCCGGGGTTGGAGGAGCCTGGTGGGCTGCCGTCTATGGAGTCACACAGAGTCAGACACGACTGAAGCGACTTAGCAGCAGCAGCAGGGAACTAACATCCCACAAGCTGTGTGGTGTGACAAATAAACAAAATGAAATGAAATAAAATAAAAATAGAGTTTTAGTATCAAGGTCTCTGGAACTACAAGCAAAGAGAAAAGATGACAATGTGTATATAAAGCACCCGGTTCCTAAACACTCTAGAAATGGTAACTATTTCCACTGTTGAAAACAAAGGTTATCACAATCATGATGATGATAATGATAATGATGATGATGTTAAATGGCTCTTCCGGTCCCCTGGGGAAAAATCAATTAAGCTCTTTGTCCGTATTTGCCCCCTCACTGCTCACTGATGACAGCCTCTCCCGATGGACACAGGGATGAACACAAGCGAGGACAGGGCGTCCTGTCTGACTCTTGCTTCTGCTTCATCCTCAGAGGCATCATCACACCAGGCTGAGCGCAGCTCCCAGAAACCTCCTGCAGCTGGGGGACGGCAGGGCAAACAGGTAGCCAGTCTGAGAGAGATGCCTTGGCAGCTGGGACTAGAATGTTCTGTGAGGAGCAGAGCCCAAGCTGTCCCCTCTCAGGACAGCCCAGAGTCTCACACTTCTTCCCTCCCCTCTTTCAGTCTGCACTGAAATTCCTGAAGGAAGGACGACAGAACAGCGAGATCGCAGGTGGGCATTGGAGATATAAGAAAAACAGAGCGATGGCGCTGAGCCGGGAGCCAGCATTCCCCAAAGCGGGAGAAAATGTCTCCCCAGGCAGTCCTTAGATCACCAGTGGGAGTACCCACACTTTGGGGGTCTTTACTCTAAATCACCCCTACAGTCTCTTCTGCCCCCTCACCCTCCAGACACCCTGTTTACTCTGCCTGGAACAGCCCCCCTCCTCATGGAAGGTATCTGAATTCCTCCCCTTCCCTTTATTTAACTCTGAACTATCTCAAGCTCATTCATACAACCATTATACCATGCTTGCAGAGTTGATGGGGTGGGAAATGACATGGCAGAGACAGCTTGTCTCTACTCCATCATAACCAGGGTTCGGCTGGGAAGACTTGCATGCCTAGGGCTAGAATATTCAGAAGTCTTATTCACTCCAGCGCCCAGTACCTGGGCTTCAGGGTGGTCAGATGTCTTATATGGCCACTCTGGGCTCTGAGACTTCCAGCAAACCAAGCAGAAGCTTCATCAGTTTCTAAGACTCAGCCCCAGAACTCCCATAGCATCACTCCTGCCATATTCCACTGGTCAAAGTAGTCACAACCCTGCCAGAGACAAGGAACAGGAAGGGGAAGGGGAACCTGGACCAGTAGGTGAAGTTGGGACATATGGATTCTGGGACAAACAAGAGAATAGGGGATATAGCTTGAGACATATATTGTCTCATTAATACTCACCATGTAGTAGTCACGGGTATGCAGGTTCTCATACCCATTTCCTGGAGAAGAACACTAGGGCTCATAAAAGCAGTAAGTGTTCCGGTCTGTCTGACTTGACGTCAGAGATTTCTTGCCTCCATCCCGGTGGAATCCAGCTAACAACACACCATGTTTTTTCCTGCCCAGACTTCTAAGATCATCTTCAATTTACTAACACCTTGCTGAGGCAGTGAAGATCACATGCCAAAGTGGAATGAAGGCACAGAACAGGTAAGTGACCAGCCCTCAGTCACACAGCAAACCACTGGAAGAGCCAGTATATGGGAGGTTTTCACACCGTCTTCCAACAATGGGAGTGAATTAAACGTCTCTTCTGTTGCCAGGCTAAGTGTTGTTTTCCAGTTTGAGTTTTGTTTGCATGTGTATATTTTAAATAAATGTGATAATTAAGCCACAAACATCCCCAGCACACTGGGGTATATTAAAATTACAGGCTGCTGATCAAATGGAGAAAAATCACAAACAGGGACATAAATGATGCCTTTTATTTGCTCAGTGCTTCTTGAAGCACTCAAATGGGTCTGTCAGCTTGATGGCCAATTCCAAGGCTGCGGGAAATGAGGGGAGGTGGGGTGGGGGTGAATTGGTGAGGCTGCAGGAAGGGGAACCCCATGGTGAAAGACTGTGGTTCTTTTCTTTTCTAAAACATTTCATCTGTGCCCCTACTTCACCTCAGCCAGTTTTGAAAACACAAACAAGCTGGCAAAAGGGGTATTTATCATTGTCTGACTGGCAGCACTTCCCACTCAATGTTAAAGACCAGAATCTATTTCCTGATTGTGGAAGAAAATCAGAGTACCCTTCTAGAATCAGGGGGTCCTGGTTTCGAATCTCTTTTGGCCCCTGTAGTGGGGTCTGTCTGGGCTCCTACAGGCCAAGTGCCCCACTACTGCAGTCTCTGTCCATCCACTGTCAAATAAAAGTAAAATCAGACTTAGTAAGGGGAGGCTTTGATTTGAAAAGAGGATTGCAAAGGGGAAAGGGGGCTATTGTATCAGACACTGCTGTGACTATAGTTCTGCAAGCACCTCAGTGAAAGTGAAGTCATTCAGTCATGTCCAACTCTTTGGAACCCCATGGACCATAGCCCACCAGGCTCCTCCATCCATGGGATTTTCCAGGTAGGAGTACTGGAGTAGGTTGCAGGATCTTCTTGACCTAGGGATTGAACCCGGGTCTCCTGCATTGCAGGCAGATTCTCTACCATCTGAGCCACCAGGGAAGTTAGGGAATATTTTGTCCTGAGGCCAGTCTCTTCTCAGGAGGGGTTAGGCTGAGAGTGGGCCAAAATTAAGGGATTTGGGGGAAGGAGAGAATTTAACCAAAGTTTAGTTAACAAAGGTCAATCAAAAAAAACCTCACAACCTAAACAGTGAGAGTTATGTTTTGTTCAGACATTACTAAGGACTAGAGCCCACGATGGGACTTCCCAGGTGGCTAAGTGGCCAGCGTTTTCCCTGCCAATGCAGGAGAAAAAGGAGACATGGGTTCAATTCTTGGGTCTAGAAGACCCCCTGGAGGAGGAAATGACAACCCATTCCAGTATTCTTGCCTGAAAAATTCCACGGACAGAGGAGCCTGGTGGGTTGCAGTTCATGGTGGTCTCAAAGATTTGGACACGACTGAGCATGCATGCATAGCTCAGGATACAGCCTCTCAGATAGGAACTGTTCCAAAGTAGTGAGGGAGAAGCCAAGATATAGAGGAGATTTTGTAAAACAAACAAGCAACAACCAAAAACCCATGAAGTGGAACATCAAAAGATTGTTGCTAATTACAATACCAGATATCACAAGTTAACAATTTTTGAGCTTTTCTATGTTTGGGAAGATGCAAGAGTGTGAGCTCATTAAAATTTTCCTTGGGATATGCATCTTAACTATGGAGGGCCAGTATCCTGTTTTCTATATCCTGAATCCTCAAGGCTCACTGACAGGGGTGGCTCTAGTGGCCCATGGCTTGATGATGGGCAACATTTGTTGTTTACGGGCAACATTTTCATTTGTCCACAAGAAAATTTGGTTCAGATTGACTGCTGGAGACAAGTAGTTCAGTTAATCACTTATGAGGCAAAGAACAGGGATTCAGAGAGTCTGTGACTGGCCTTGTCATAGGTAAACAAGTAGGCATCCATGAGTTTTCCCCAGGTCATAGGGGGAAGGGTGGTTCTTTGCAGCAAGTGGTTTTCCAGAACGAAAAAAAGGGTAAGGGGACTTCCTTTCATCCTGTTTCCCAGGAGCATAGAGTACAATTGAACCCTATCATCACTCAACTGGGGATGATAATTAAAATAGCTATCTATGATTTTAATACTTTTAAAGTAACTTGGAAGCACTGAGTGCAGAGTAAAGGCTCAATAAATATCCATGACTCTCATCGTGAGGTCCATAAGGGCCGGGTAAGTTGATTCAGTGTGTTTTCTTAGGTGCTAGCACAGTTGCCAAAATCCACTGATCAGCTGAAGTGGCCTTCAGCAAGCTTCAGTATCCTGGACTATAAATGAGACATTTGTAGTCTATAGGACCAAAGGACCATCTATAGGAGATAGATGGGCCCCAGACTGAGCAGCTGAAGTTTGTCCCAGTGGACAGATATTCCAAGATGAAGAGTTAGAGGAGATGAACCCCGCCCAGACAAAAGACAGAGACCACAGATTTGTCATCCTCAAAGTCAAGGAGATCGTCCCAACTATACATTTGCACAGAAAGTTCCCTTGGAGGTCAAAAAAGGAGTGCTGCCATCCAACCCATAAGCCTCTACTGGAATCCATCTTGGCTAAGAGACACATGGGCATACAGGGAAAGACCATGAGAGTAACCACATAGGGACTCAGAGCCAGGCAAAGCAAGATGATTGGTCAAAGGGAATCCAGAGGAAATGCCTCATAGGAGTGACTCAAACTACCAAGAGGGCATGACTCTTTCACTGAGTCCACCCGTGTGTCTATTCCCAAGCACTCTTTTCCCTCCTAATAAACACCGTACTTGCTTCACTACTCTCTATGTGGAAAAGCATTTCCATAGAGCTTACGAGCCAGGGCCTTGTCACTGGCCTCTGCCCTGGTGGTCTAGGGGCTAGATTTAGCACCCTCATTATCAAGGCCTGACTTCAGTCTCTGGCCAGGGAACTGAAATTTTGCTTCAAGCTACTGCCAGGTCAAGGTCACTGAGATCAACATGATAATCTTGACTGCACAGGGTTGTGGAAAAAGCTGGTTTAAAACTTAACATGCAAAAAAACGAAGATCACGGCATCTGGTGCCATCATTTCATGGCAAATAGATGGGGAAACAATGGAAACAGTGACAGTCTTTATTTTCTTGGACTCCAAAATGACTGCAGATGGTGACTGCAGACATGAAATTAAAAGACATTTGTCCTTGGAAGAAAAGCTATGACAAATCTATACATTAGGTTTGTATAGGTGATTAAAAAGCAGAGACATTACTTTGCTAACAAAGTTCTGTCTAGTCAAAGCTATGGTTTTTCCAGTAGTCATATATGGATGTGAGAGTTGGACCATAAAGAAGGCCGAGCTCCAAAAAATTGATGCTTTCGAACTGTGGTGTTGGTAAAGACTCTTGAGAATCCCTTGGACTGCAAGAAGATCAAACCAGTCAATCCTGAAGGAGGACTTGCCTTGAAGCTCAGTCGGTAAAGAATCTGCCTGCAATACAGGAGACCTGGGTTTGATTCCTGGGTCAGGAAGATCCCTTGAAGAAGGAAATGGCAACCTACTTCAGTATTCTTGCCTGGAAAATCCCATGGACAGAGGAGCCTGGCAGGCTACAGTCCATGGAGTCCCAAGAGTCGGACACGACTTAGCAACTAAACCACCACCAATCCCAAAAGAAATCAATCCTGAATATTCATTGGAATGACTGATGCTGAGACTGAAGCTTCAATACTTTGGCCACCTGATGCAAAGAGCCGACTCACTGGAAAAGATTCTGATGCTGGGAAAGATTGAAGACAGGAGGAGAAGGGGACAGCAGAGGATGAGATGGCTGAATGGCATCACTCAGTGGACATGAGTTTGAGCAAGCTCTGGGAGATGGTGAAGCATAGGGAAGCCTGGGGTGCTGCAGTCCATGGGGTCACAAAGAGTTGGACATGACTCAGCAACTGAACAACACAGGGTTGTGGAGACAATTATGTAATTTTGGGAAATCTAAGGGGCCCGGACAACGCCCGACACATCCCTGGTAACCAGTGACAAAGACTCTCCTCAACTTAACTCTAGTCAGACTCTTCTGAAGAGTCCTCTTTGTAACTAGACCATGCCCTTGGGCTCTGCTTTTAATCTGTTTAGTCTAGTTTCACCAAGAATTCTGATGGGTCATTTTAGCAAAAATCCCCGACCCTTCATATCTGATCACAATCCTTATCCTCTGCCCTTGATATCTTATCACCCTGGCCTGCCATCAGCAAAAATTCTGTGAATTTGGTGCAGTTAGAATTCCCCTTACCCATGATGCTTCCTCTTAGTAAGTTTCTGTCCACTGAGCCAGATCTTGCTCCTTGGTTATCAATCCACTTGTCCTTCCTCTGTTCAGAGCTTTACTCCATCTCTATGCTATCACAACATACCGCACTCCCACCCCATGCTCCACTGCAGCAGTCTTCCATGGATAAAGTCTGGTTTTAGGGCTTCCCAGGTGGCTTAGTGGTAAAAAACTCACCTGCCAATGCAGAAGACCCAGGTTTGAACCCTGGGTCAGGAAGATCCCTTGGAGAAAGAAATGATAGCCCACTCCAGTATTCTTGCCTGGAAGATCCCATGGACAGAAAAGCTTCCCAGGCGCCATTCCATGGGGTTGCAAAGGGTTGGACATGACTTAGTGACTAAACAATACCTTCTTTAACAAATGTCACAAATAAAATTTTCTTTAACACCAGTAAATGAGTTTCCTTCCATTTCTACCCAGCCTCCAAAACCAGTATGAGCCAAACTCTTAGCATTCTGCTCAGTGCTTCAAATGCATCTGCTCAGCGCTTCCAACGGCCTGGTCCTTTAAGGTCATAGGGTGAATGATCAAAACCAGACGCCCTGGGGTGATGCCCACACCACCCAACATCAAGGCAGCAGTGGCAGAAGTGAAGGCTCTGACCCCCTGCATGCCACTCCACACTGACACCCTGGTCCTCTTCACTTCCACAGGCCATGGATGCAGCACTTGAGGGTGAACTTTGAAAAGTCAGCATCTGCGACTTTCCTAAAGTACAAATATTTGGCCACTTTATTTCACTGAACCTTGATTCTGCTGTTGTTCAGTAGTGCCCGACTCTTTGCAAGCCCATGAACTGCAGCACGCCAGGCTTCCCTGTCCTTCACCCTCTCCAGGAACTTGCTCAAACTCATGTCCATCCAGTCGGTGATGCCATCCAACCATCTCATCCTCTGTCATTCCCTCTTCCTCCTGCCTTGAATCTTTCCCAGCATCAGGGTCTTTTCTAATGAACCGGTTCTTCACATCAGGTGGCCAAAGTACTGGAGCTTCGGCTTCAACATCAGTCCTTCTAATTAATATTGAGGATTGATTTCCTTTAGGATGGACTGGTTTACCTTGATTCATCTCTCTGTAAAAAGAGGACTGACTGATAAAATGTGGGTGAGAAACTGCTTTGTATACGAAGTTACCGTTACAGAAGTAATCGCACGTGTCCCCACGCCACAGAGGAGAAACAAAGGGAAAGGCCCAACAACCCTAGGCCATAGCTCCACCCTCCCGCCTTTAAAATGGGCGGGGCGGGGCCACGGCATCGATCACTCGGCGCTTCGCTAGGCATGCCTTGGTGGGCAATCGAGCTGCGAGTGATCGATACTCCGGCAAGCCTCTGACTACTCGAAGAGGGCTGGAGCGTTCGGTTTTCAAAGTACAAATCGTCGCCGTCCTTCGGCGAGTCGATACGGTCCAAATCTGAGCCAGGTAGGTGAGCAACTCGAGAGGAGTGGGCAGCTCTGCCTCCTTAGAAGCGGAGGCCGGACTAAGGGGGAGGACTGCGCAGGCGTCCGATGTAGATGGAAAGCGGGCAGGGACCGTCTCGCGCGTGCGCCTTGGAAAGTCCGGGGGCAGCCCTTCAAAGCCCGAAACTCAGCGGGGCCTTGGGGAGGGGAAAACCGGGGCGGCGCATGCGCTCTGAGAACGCAGTTTAGCCGACCGACTCTCCAGAGCCGCCGAGGAGAGGGCCTAGGTCCCGCGCGTGCGTAGTGCTCTCCTTATGACAGGTATTGCTTTTTGCGCTTGCGTACGACCAGGTTGTTGTGCGCTTGCGCGGTTTTTGGTGTCTGGTTGGTTCGTAGCTCAGGGCTTGTCTGATAGCTCAGCGGGTAAAGAATCCGCCTGCAATGCAGGAGATCCCCGGGTTCGATTCCTAGGTCGGGAAGATCCCCTGGAGAAGGGCTAGGCTACCCACTCCAGTATTCTTGGGCTTCCCTGGTGGCTCAGCTGGTAAAGAATCCTCCAGCAATGGGGGAGACCTGGGTTCAATCCCTGAGTTGGGAAGATCCGTTGGAGGGGAAGGGAAAGGCACCCCACTACAGTATTCTGGCCTGGAGAATTCCATGGATTGTAGAGTCCACAGGGTCGCAAAGAGTCGGACACGACTGAGCAACTTTCACTGATGCGACTCGAAGGCCCCTACGCTTCACAGTGGTTGTACCGGCAGGTGCATGCCACCCATCTCTGCCTGGCCAGTTACCCTTTGTTGATCTAGAACTAGGAAGACTGAGCAGGCTTGAACCATCGGGCCCCGAGGGAAATAAAGTCCCGGGAGAGGCGCTGGGAAGGGAAAAGGTGTGAAACTTCCCCGTGGAGGCATGGTGGGGATACATAGAGCCCGTCCAGCCCACCCTTCCTGGAGGACCCGATGGGGCCTGTGCATGTGGCCGCCTGGAGGAAGGGGGTGTCTGACTCAATAGGGGTTAACTCTGAGCATAGGTGTCGCATTATGCGCCCTCGGAATCCAGCAAAGATAAGTCCTGGTGCTTAGCAGGGTTAGAGCAAGTCAGGGCAGGTGTTCAGATCACACCAGCCAGCTCCAGCCCAAGCCTTTCTGCACTTTACAGAACTGAGCAGTCTGTTCCCAGAAAGCTAGATTGAAGCTGATATATTCCGAGAAGCACTTCAGAGCCTTAAAGATAATTTATGAGAATTCTGGGATGACTGCAGTGGCTTCCTTGAAGGCTTTATTTTAGAGCTGACAGGAACCCACTTGGGTTGTTGTCTAACAGCCAACCAGACACCACCTTCCAATGATGTACTCCATCTGGATGTGAATTCATGAAGCTCATGACCCGAGTTAGGCCGTTGGTTGTATACAGCCTGTACTTGGCTCCTTGGTGTTTTAGGTGACCAGCAAGAAGCTGTTTTGAAGTTCACTTTAGAGTGGTCTGTACAGCCAAGACAAAAGTCACTTTGAGAGGCTATCTCATACAGTCTTTTTCTGACAACCCCCCCAGTACCACCCCTGCCTTTTCAAGATTATTTCATATGTCAGCAAACAGACCTTTATTGAAGAAGTCAAGACAGTACACTGAGAAGAGCAATTCTATGCAGCTGGTACCGACCTTCCCATGAAAGCTGTCTTACATGGAGAGGCCAATGCAGACAGGTGGTGCTCTGGGAGGTCAGTTTACAAAGCTAGGACACAGGAACATTCTCTGGAAGGTTCGTTCATTTAATACAACCTTTTATAAAAGGCAATTCACCTCTACCCTCACCCCTTTCAAAAAACAGCCATCTATAACGAACAAGACATCTTTTAAGGCCAATACCAGTTAATCCCAGGGAGACTGATTTTAAGGTGAATTTACAAGGCCACTCGGGCTTTTTCATATGGCAACATTCAGAAAACTAAGATCATGGCATCTGTTCACATCACTTCATGGCAAATAGATGGGGAAACAGTGGAAACAGTGACAGACTTTATTTTCTTGGGCTCCAAAATCACTGCTGATGGTGACTGCAGTCATTAAGTTAAAAGACACTTGCTCCTTGGAAGAAAAATTATGACCTAGACAGCTTATTAAAAAGCAGAGACATTACTTTGCCAACAAAGGTCCATCTAGTCAAAGCTATGGTGTTTCCAGTAGTCATGTATGGATGTGAGAGTTGGACTATAAAGAAAGATAAGTGCCGAAGAATTGATGTTTTTGAACCGTGGTGTTGGAGAAGACTCTTGAGAGTCCCTTGGACAGCAAGGAGATTCAACCAGTCCATCTTAAAGGAAATCAGTCCTGAATATTCATTGGAAGGATTGATGCTGAAGCTGAAACTCCAATACTCTGGCCACCTGATGCGAAGAACTGACTATTTGAAAAGACCCTGATGCTGGGAAAGATTGAAAGCGGGAGGAAAAGGGGATGACAGAGAATGAGCTGGTTGGATGGCATCACGGACTCAGTGGACATTAGTTTAGGTAAACTCCAGGAGTTGGTGATGGACAGGGAGGCCTGGCATGCTGCAGTCCATGGGATTGCAAAGAGTCGGACATGACTGAGCGACTGAACTGAACTGAACGGATGATTTGGGGGACTGTGGGTCTCAATTTGCCTGGAATAATGCCAGTTTATGACTTGTCCCTGAAAGCTGCTTCCAGTATTCAGCACTTCCAGCATTCGACTTGTGTAAGGTGAAATTCCTACATGCAGAAATGACAGTCCCAAGCAGTAAAGAACAGAGAAAATGATGAGAATAAACGATTTTGAAAGAGAAAAATAAATGTGTATTTTACCAAGCTTAGGCTTATCAATAAAAGGCTTATATATATAGCATTCTGCTTCCCAGGCGAAGAATCCACCTGCCAGTGCAGGAGACATGGGAGCCTCAGGTTTGAACCCTGGGTTGGAAAGATCCCCTGGAGTAGGAAATGGCAACCCACTCAAGTATTCTTGCTTGGGACATTCCACGGACAGAGGAGCCTGGTAGGCTACAGTCCATGAGGTCACAAAAGAGTTGAACATGACTGAGCAACTCAGCACTGCCTGGCATCCTGGTTTGTATGGTAAATTCTGTGGTTAACCGACCTATAGCTGATTACCAGAGGCTGTTTGTGCAACATGCTTATCCCTTTTATGTGGAGCTCTTGGTCAGGTGTGGGGGGTGGGCAGGTGGGCAGTGTAAAGGCCAGTCCACAGTCCCACTCTGAAAGATTGTTCATACAATTTACCCTGATTCCCTCCTCTGGAAGGCCCCTTCATTTACTACAACCTTTTATTAAAAAGGAAATTCAGTGAGGAACTCTGGGAAGCAAATCAGCAAAGCCAGGCCATGAGGCTATTCAGGCTGATACCCTTCTCCAGAAAATTGCTTGGTAACAATTGTCAAGAAACCTTTCTGTCAGACCAATGGGGAATGCTGGAAGCCTGATTTGTAAAGCCTGGATGTGAGGCCTGAATGGGGGCTTCCCAGTGGTGCTACTGGTAAAGAACCTGCCTGCAAGTGCAGGAGATGTAAGAGATGCATGTATGATCCCTGGATTGGGAAGATTCCCTGGAGGAGGGCATGGCAACCCACTCCAGTATTCTTGCCTGGAGAATCCCATGGACAGAGGAGCCTGGTGGGCTACAGTTCACAGGGTTGCAAAGAGTCAGACACGACTGAAGTGACTTAGCACACATGCACCAAAGTGAGGCCATTCAGAAAAGCAGTGTCATGTAGCCTATTCCTGACCTTCACTGAAAGGCTGTATCAACTGGTCATGTGAAAGCTGCTGCTTACAGCCTCGTAAGGCCAGCTCCTCTGGATGACTGTTTCATACAGCCAGGGAGGGGCCTTTCTTCTCTAAGCCCATTTCAGATGGCTAACAGGAATCACAGAAGATAGATTTGTAAAGCTAAGACAAAGTCCAGGCCTCCTCTGGCCCTGACACAAGAGCCCAATATGTAAAGAAGCCAGTTTTTAAAGCAGATCATGAGACCACTTTGGAAGAGATTTATATAATAGAATGTGACTCCTCCCCTGAAGGCTGTTTGAAGTGGCAACTATTTAAAAAGCCAAATCAGGAAATGTTCTGGGAGGCCTGTGGGACCAAGTCGTGTATAAGACTACTCCCAGGAGGTGCTAGTGGTAAAGAACCCGCCTGCCAAGGCAAGAGATGGAAGAGACGGGAGTTCACTCCCTGCATCGGGAAGATCCCCATGAGGAGGGCATGGCAACCCACTCCAGTATTCATGCCTGGAGAATCCCATGGACAGAGGAGCCTGGCAGGCTATGGTCCGTGGGGTCGCAAAGAGTTGGACAGGATTGAAGTGACTTAACGCACACGTATGCACACACACAGATGGTGGCCAGCATGGCACCTCACTGTGGCTGCCACGTGGTGCCCTCGTAAGGCTCTCTGGGAGGCTAGTGTTTAAGGTCAATCATGAGACCTGCAGGGCCATTTCAGTGACTCATACAGAGGCAACCTATAAAACTATTTTGAAAACGAACTCAGCTATCCTGAAGCTCCCACCTCTGAAAGGCTGTGTCGTGCAGTGTCAGCATAAGATTCTGAAGGCCTGGTTGTAAGACATTTGCTGAGGAACTCTGGATCCAAAGTAAATTACTCTGGCTATTTAATGTGGCCAAGAGGAGGCTGTTTTGTACAGCCATCTTGGGGCCCTCCCTCTCAGAAGGGTGGCCCATGTGGCCATCCACCTGAGGCTCTCCCGCAACCAGTTGGCAAAGCAGCCATTCTGCCACCTTTCGTTTGTATTTATGGAAACCAAATACAAGACCACCTGGGGAAGCCGTTTTGCAAAGCAGCACATGAGGGCACCTTGAAGGCTGGTTTTGTCAGGCCTGTGTGAGCTCTGCAAGGTACCTGGGGAGGCCGGTTTGCAAAGGTTAAAATTCTGCATCCCAGGGAACTAGTTTATAGGTCATTTGAAACCCTCTGGGAGGCTATTTAATAAGGCCACAAAAGACCAATTTACAGAGCTGGTACATAGGCCCAGTAGAAGCCGTTTTTCCATTAAGGCAAATAAGTGGTCTTCTGGGAGACCTTTTTATAGACCTTTGTGAGAAGCCAGAATATGAGGCCTCTGAGGTCTTTCCACACCCAAGATGAGATTTTTCAAATACGACTCAGGGAGCTCAAACCAGTGCTCTGCGACAACCTAGAGGGGTGGGATGAGGGGAGGGGGAGGGAGCAGGGGGGTTCAAGAGGGAGGGGACGTATGTATAGCTGTGGCTGATTCATGTTGCTGTATGGCAGTGAAAGGCGCTCAGTCCTGTCCGACTCTTTGCAACCCCATGGACTATACAGTCCATGGAATTCTCCAGGCCAGAATACTGGAGTGGGTAGCCTATCCATTCTCCAGGGGAACTTCCTGGAGAATCGAACCAGGGTCTCCTGCATAGCAGGTGGATTCTTTACCAACTGAGCTATCAGGGAAGCCCCCCTGTATGGCAGAAACTAACACAATATTGTAAAGCAATTATCCTTGAATCAAAAGCAAATAAAAAAATTTTAAATATGGAAGCAGAAAAGAAAGAAGAAAATTAAAATTACTCATGGTTTTGCCACTTGAAAAAAAATTGCTTTATAAGACTTATGTGAGACACTCAGGGAGATGAGCCCTGGGGCCACCCAGTTGGTGGGTCCACGTGCTCTTCTGCGTGTGGCTGGTGGATAAGACCACCAGCGCTGGAAAGCTGCACTGTGAAACTCTTCTAAGATTGCTATTAACGAGGCCAATGCAATTTGTTTAAGAATCTTCTAGGAGCTAGAGATAGGAATCATCCTGGCAGGCTTGGGCCAGGCCACTCAGGCTGTCCGAGTCTTGTCATGCAGTAAGCCAGCTGGGAAGGATAACCACTGTGAACCAAGGCTTGAAGTGGGATCCAGAGCTCCAAAAGCTGACACAGTCCTTATGCCTGAACACAAAGCGTGTTCTGGGTACACACTGCCACTTGCTATAAAGTTTAGGACAAATTGCTTATTTTCTCAAATCTCATTTCACTCACCTGTAAAACCTTACATTGTAGAATTGCGAGGGATATGTTAGATAATGTACACAAAGCAGGCAGCATTGGAGATTCCCTGGCGATCCAGAAGCTTGGACTTGGCGCTTTCACTGCAGGAGCGCGGGTTCAGTCTTAGCTGGGGAGCTACGATCTGCAAGCTGCATGACGAGGCCCAAAAGACAGACAAACCATGGAGCATTGATGTGGTACAGAGGAAAAGGGCATGGAGGTTGACCAGAAGTTTTAAGTCCTGTCTCTGTGCCCTTGATTGACTGTGGTGTTTTGGTTGAGTCACTTCGTTTTTTCTCCTGGACTTTAGTTTCCTCATCAGCAAAATAGGAGGGTCGGGTTTCAGGGGAAATGACCACATATATCCATGTTCATTTCCCAATATTGTGAGGAACAAAATTAGACGGGGATGCTAGGGAAACCATAATAGACTGCTCTTACTTTTGCACAGGACCAGGATGAGGTCCCTCAAAAACAGTAACAAGTGGGAAAGGTTCACCCTTCTCTTATGGGAAGTGATAGGATTTTCTCATCTGTAGAATGAGGATAATAATAATTCCTCAGAGTTTTCTTCAGAGTTAACCTAGGGAATTCCCCGGCGGCCCAGTGGTTAGGACTCCATGCTTCCATCACAGGGGCCATGGGTTCAATCCCTGGCCTGGGAACTAAGATCCCACATGCTCCATGGTGTGCCCAAAAAGAAAAATGGAATTAACCCAGATGTCTGGCTTCACCATGTGTTGGCTCGTGGTCTTGTGGCTCTGTTTCCTCATCTATAAGATCATGGACTGGGGGACTAGACTGAGGTTTGGGTTTTTTTTTTTTATGTTGGCTGTGCTAAGTTGTCCTTGCTGCGTGCGGGCTTTTCCTAATTGCAGAGAGCAGGGGTTACTCTCTTGGGTTAATCCCAAGCAGCGCTTGGGATTCGCATTCAGGTGGCATCTCTTGTTGCAGAGTGTGGTTTCTAGAGCACAGGTTCATGGTTGTGGCGCACAGGCTTAGTTGCCCCGAGGCATGGGGAATCTTTACGGACCAGGGATCGAACTGGTGTCCCCTGCACTGGCAGGTGGATTCTTAACCACTGGACCACCAGGGAAGTCCTGCCTGAGTTTGAAATTTCTGCTGCACCTCTTAAACTAGCTGAATTGCTTTAGGAAGTCATTTAACTTCTCTGCTGTAGCTTCCTTATCTGTAAGATGGAGGTGATAATACTTTTCTCAGAGTTTCTGTAAGAACTGAGTATATATAAAGTACTTGGAGCGTTCCTGGCTTACAGTAAACACTTCATGTACGTTATCAGCTTTGTAGGGTCATCATTTAGGGGAGGGGATGAGGCAATTCATATAATACTCTTATGGATTCTACCTGCTGAATACCAAATATTCCTGAGCTGGTAGGAAGTGAGCTGGAATGGGGCCCAGAAATAGGAATGGCTTGCCTGGCGCACCTTCAGGGGCCATATCTCTAGCATCCTTCATGCAAGTTTGCTTCTCTATCTACTCTGACCTCTTCACACACATTAGGGCCGAAGGGAGCCATGTCTGTCTTCCTGTTCTCTCTGAGTTATAGATAGAGTCCCAAGGTGTCCAGGAAATCTGGTAGAAGTGTTTATTATCTTCTGTTGTTCAGTCACTAAGTCGTGTCTGACTCTTTGCGACCCCATGGACTGCAGCACGCCAGGCCTCCCTGTCCCTCACCATCTCCCGGAGTTTGCCCCAAGTTCATGTCCATTGAGTTAGTGATGCCATCCAACCATCTCATCCTCTCCCGCTGTCTTCTCCTTTTGCCTTATTATCTATTACTGTGTAACAAATCACCATAAATTTAGTGGCTTAAAACAACACATGTTTCTTATCTCAGTTTCTGCAGGTTGGGAGTCTGGGCGTGGCTAGCTGGTTTTTTCCTGCATCAGGATCTCTCACAAGGCTCCAATTATGGTGTCAATGCTGACCTCTTATCTGAAGGTTCAACTGAGCAAAGATCTAAGCACCTGTATGCATGCATGCTCAGTCACTCAGTCGGGTCCAACTCTGTGACCTAATGAACTATAGCCTGCCAGGCTCCTCTGTCCATAGAATTCTCCAGTCACAAGTACTGGAGTGGGTTACCATTTCCTACTTCACTAAGCACCTGTGGTTGTTGGGAAAATTCAGTTCCTGAAGGGCTGTTGGATTCCAGGAGGGCCCTCAGTTCCTAGTTTGCTGTTGTTCTAAGCCACCCTGCGTTCTTTGTCATATGGGCCCCTACAGCAGGGCCACTTGCTCATCAGTGCATGCAAACCAAGAAGGCAGTAGAGAGAGTCTGCCAGCAAAATGAATGTTCCAGTCTTATGGAACCTGGTCCCAGAAATGACATCTCATCTCTTAGGCCAAAAAGTTAATAGCTACACATGGCTCAGATGGTAAAGAATGTGCCTGCAATGCAAGAGACCTGGGTTCCATCCCCTGGTTGGGAAGATCCCCTGGAGAAGGGAACAGCTATCCACTCCAGTATTCTTCTTGGAGAATTCTATGGACAGAGGAGCCTGGCAGGCCACAGTCCATGGAGTCGCAAAGAGTCAGACATGACTGAGAGTCCAGCACACTTAACACACACCAGACCTACACAGCTGTTGGTCGGAGGCATGTATTAATAGTTTTCTATTGTTGATGTAACTAATTATCACAAACTTGGTGACTTAAAGCAATATTTAAGCAATTTATTAGCTTACAGTTCTGTAGGCCAAAAGTGCAACATGGAATCAAAATCAAGGTCTCAGGAGGGCTTCATCCTCTTCTGAAGGCTCTAGGGGAGAATCTGTTTCTGTGCCTTTTCCACCTTTTAGAGACTGCCCATGTTCCCTGGCTTGGGACTCCCTTCCTCCATCTTCAAAGCAACACTGCATCTCTCTGACAATTCTGTAATCACATTTCCCTCTGACCCTTACTTTAGCCAGGAAGGATCATGTCAAGGACTTCAGTGTTAGGTTGGGCCCAGCCAGATAACCCAGGATAATCCCTTATTCTTAGTCACATCTGCAAAGTTCCTTTTGCCATGTTAGGTAACATCCTCACAGGTTCTGGGGTTTAGGACGTGGACATCTTTGGGGGACATTATTCTGCCTACCACTCAAATTACAGGTCCTGCCCATATTCAAGAGAAGGGGGATTAGATGGGGGATTCATAATAGCAAGCAAGGATCCCTGGGCTCTCTTCTGCCAGAGGGTGACTGGCTTTCTTCTGTCACAAGAAGTGAAGCATCTGATGGGGCTTTATCACAAGCAAGTCTTCATTCTTGCCTTCACCATCCATCTACCAGTGGCTCCTGAGTGTGAAGGGTTCTTTCATTATGAACCTCAGAAACCAACCCTGGCTGACATAAGCAACAGGAAATTTCTTGGAAGGCTGTTGGAGCCCATGGAATAGACAAAAAGCTGGAGAACTGTACTTGGAAAAGACAAGAACTAAAATGGTTCTGCATCCTAGGACTTGTAGACCATGATTGTGAGACCCTAGCAAGAGCAATCTGGTCCAGAAGCTGCCACTAGGAAGAATGAAATGTCAGCTGTCTCTGGTCTAGTTGATCTTGTTAAAGTTTACATTCAAAAGAGGCAACTCATTGACTAGCTTGGGTCCCATACCCACCCCTTGGCAACATCCCACCACACTGAACTCAGGGGGCATGATGGAATCTCTCAAAAGGAAATGGAGATGTGTTGTTAAGAAAGAGAAAAGATTTCAAGCCACCAAAACTCAACAAATGCCCGCTGTGTTCTCTGGCTCTCTTTCCTCTGCACCAGAAGGAAGTTACTGATCAGTCAGGGCAGGATAACTGTTACTGCAGGCATCAGCACTGTAGTGGCTAAACACAAGTTTAGTTTTTGCTCACGAAGCATTCCAGCATGGACATTCCTAGTTAGGGGGCTGTCTTGCGGCTCTGCCATCCCCTGGGGCCTCAGAGTCCTTCCCTTCCAGTCAGTGGGTAGGGGTAGCGTGGAGGATCGTATAGGAAGTGTTTATGGACCAGGCCTGGACCCTTCCATGCCCCGTTCCATGCATTAGCTGGAACGTGGTGTCATGCTCACATCTAACTGCAAGTGAGACAGAGAAATGAGGTCTAACTGTGTGCCCAGGAAGAAGATGGAACGGACTGTGGCGAACTTTAAGCCAGAGTTTGTTTTTGTAAATCACGTTTCATTGGGACACACCATAGCCATTTGTGTACACGCTGTAAAGTTGCTTTCGTGCTACAGCAACAGAGCAGCAGCAGCAGTGACTGTATGGCCTGCAAAGCCTAAAATATTTGATATCTGCACAGGAAAAGTTTGTTGACCCCCAGCATACAGCAGTCTCTGCAAAAGCATGATGGTCCCTATTTCTTAGTTTCAAATGTGATAGGGATATGACAGCTGTTAGTATAACACCTACAACTTGTGTGCATGCTCAGTCGCGTCCAACTCTTCGCAACCCCATGGACTGTAGCCCGCCAGGCTTTTCTGTCCTTGGGATTTCCCAGGCAAGAATAGTGGAGTGGGGTGCCCTGCCTTCTCCAGCAGATCTTCTCAGCCCAGGAATCGAACCGGCATCCTTTGTGTCTCCTGCGTTGGCAGGCAGATTCTCTACCACTGAGCCACCTGGGAAGCCATCACCTACAACATAGTAATGCAAATAGATAACCGTAAGTTGTGAGCAGTAGACTATTCACCTATTAGTAATTATTCCTGGAGACTGGACTGCCATCTGTAGATAATGTCCAGGCTAAAATTACTAAAGGCATCAACTGTGATAAACCTTTTTGTATAGGATTTATGTATTTCCAGGTTTCTTCCTGAGACGGTTAAGGTATCATTCCTTCAGTAGTCTGAATTTAGTGCCTACTATGAGCCTGACTGCAAGAAACTCAAGAGCCGTTCAAACCCAAAACACGGTCAGGGAATCTTGGCTCACTTCACATAGGGGATCATTTAAGATGGGCCTTAAAGGTTGGATAGGAGTTTGCCAGAGAGAAGGGGTGTTGGAGGCATTCCAGACAAGGACAGTACATGTTCCTCTCTGAACAAACATGGGTCCAGTGACCACTGTGTGCCTAGTATTATGCCAGGCTCTGAAGATACACTGGTGACCCCAGACAGATGGGGACCCTGCCCTCACAGGAAAAGACCACTGCTGAAGAATCAATGCAGATAAGGTGTACATTACACGGGACAAGTAGGGAAGCCTTGGGAACCTGTAGGGGACCAGGTCTGGGTATGGTCTCTAGATCTCTTTATCTAGGAAAATTCTTTATATATATTGGGTTGGCCAAAAAGTTCATTTGGGTTTTTGAAAAATCTCAGTGGTTGACATTCTGGCCACTGGATGTCATCACACACCTAGCTTGCTTCCCTACAGCCTTATTTTTTGAAAATACAGAACCATGGGTATATAGGCATAGAACGTGATGTTTTGCTGTAACTTAGTTTTCCCTGTGTGTGCATGCTAAGTCGCTTCAGTTGTGTCTGGCTCTTTGCAACCCTGCAACCCTGCCAGGTTCCTCTGTCCATGGGATTCTCCAGGGAAGAATACTGGAGTGAGTTGCCATGCCCTCCTCCAGGGGATCTTCCCAACCCCGGGATCAAACCCACGTCTCTGACATCTCCCGCCTTGGCAGGTGGGTTCTTTACCACTAGCGCCATCTGGGAAGCTATCTATATAGATATATAGATGGGCTTGTTTTATATATATATATATATTTATATATATGTATATATTTGTTTGTTCATATATATATATTTTTCCCTCTAGCACCTATCAGACTGAGCTGCCTGGCCCGATGGCGGGGCCCAGCACGCTCTGGGAGACCCTCCAGGCCCTCCTGCCCCACACGAAAGAGGAGCTGAAGCTGGAGCTGGGAGAGAAGGTGGAGGGCAGCGTGCTGATGCTGCTGCAGGAAGCCGCCGAGCTCTTCCTCGGGGGCCAGCGGCGCGAGTGTCTGCAGACCTGCGAGGTGCTCCTGGACTACTCCTGGGAGAAGCTCAATACGGGGCCCTGGCAGCACGTGGACAAGGACTGGCGGCGAGTGTACGCCTTCGGCTGCCTCCTAAAAGCCGTGTGTCTATGCGAGCCGCCCGGGGACGCCGCCTCCGTAGCCGCCGCCCTGAAAGCCTGCGACATGGGCCTGCTGATGGGGGCGGCCATCCTCGGAGACATCCTCCTCAAAGTCGCCGCCGTCCTCCAGAAGCACCTGCTGTCCGGAAAGAGGCCTGCCCCCGGCCCGAGCCAGGAGCCACCCGGCACAAAGGCATGGGGGGGTCGGGGCAGCCAGTGACCACGCCCAACAAAATCCATCAGCCCTATTTTCCTAGAAGTCACGGGTCAGCTCTCCCCTGGGGGGAAACCCCCTGGCGTGCTGACCCCTGTTGAAAAATGGCATCTGCATAAGTTTGGAAACAGAGCAACCTCTTTCCTTAATTTTTTTTTTTTCCAGCTTGTGCAAAAGCCGTGCCCCTTGGGGAGAGAGGGAGGGTGGGAGCTTTGTGGTTCCTGAGAAAAAGGACTCAGAGGGTTGGTGTGGCTGAGCCCTATATCCAACAGGAGCCTGTCTCGTTCAACTTCTTTCTGGCCCCTTGGTGGAAGTGTCACACACTTTTCTGGCTGCCTCTGTCTCTGTGTGGCCGAGTTTTTATGAGATGCTACAACTTGTGTGACTGATTGGTCCTGCCCTTTAGATACTTGCCTATGTCCTCGTGGGCTTCCCTGGTGACTCAGTGGTAAAGAATCTGCCTGCAATGTGGGAGACCTGGGTTAGATCCCTGGGTTGGGAAGATTCCCTGGAGAAGGGAATGGCAACCCATTCCAGTATTCTTCCCTGGAGAATCCCATGGACAGAGGAGTCTGGCGGGCTTTAGTCCATGGGGTTGCAAAGAGTCTGACACGACTGAGTAATTAACACTTATGTCCTCGCTGGTGTTTAAGGGCACGTGCCAGAGAATACCCCACAGATCCTCAGGGTTGTGGCCAATGGCTCAGTCATGTCCAGCTGTTTGCAACCCCATGGACTGCAGCACGCCAGGCTTCCCTGTCCTTCACCATCTCCCGGAGTTTGCTCAAACTCATGTCCATTGAGTTGGTTGATGCCATCAAACCATCTCATCCTCTGTCGCCCCCTTCTCCTCCTGCCTTCAGTCTTTCCCAGCATCAGGGTCTTTTCCAATGAGTCAGCTCTTCCCATCAAGTGGACAGAGTATTGGAGCGTCAGCTTCAGCGTCAGTCCTTCCAATGAATATTCAGTGTTGATATCCTTTAGGATTAACTGGTTTGATCTCCGTGTGGTCTGGGGAACTCTTAGGAGTCTTCTCCAGCTCCACAGTAATACTGATAATAAAGGTTAACTGTTGCTATCGTTCCTAAGCACACCTCCACTCTCCTAGCATTGATGCAAATTCCTGGTGAAATGCCTCAAATTCTGACCTTTCTGTGGTTGTCTCCATCTTGCTTTTCTGAACAGAAAGCGAGGAATGACCACGTGCCAATTCCAGACGTGACGACAGAAAGAACAGTGCCCCGGCTTCACTGTCCATCCCTCCAGTATTTCAAGAAGCATTTTTTGGTTCCAGGGAGGCCTGTGATTTTGGAAGGTGTGGCCAACCACTGGCCGTGCATGAAGAAGTGGAGGTGGGTGTCTGCCGAGGGCTGCAGGGTTCTTCTTCCCAACTTAGCATCCCCAAAGACTCCCAAATTCCTCCTTCCATGACCCCCCAAGAGAACACAGCCTCATAGACGCTTAACTGCCGGTTAAGTGGGACAGACTGCTGAGGGGTTAAACCTACATGGAAGGCACAGTCCTCTGAAGCAGTGCCAGAGATTATAAGGTCCTTACCGGCTGCAGTCTGCTTGCCCTAAGCAGTTTTTCATGACTGCATCATGGCAGTCCAGTGTTAACTGTATTATGCCATTTTGCAGGATCTCAGGAATTCTGTGAACTTTCTCAGGGGTCCCCGAGGCTTGAAAGTAGAAATAAGAACCCAAGACAGCCCCACCCCCTCTCCGCGGGCTCTTGGGTTTGCTGTCTCCTCATGGCTGCTTTGAGTCCCTCCCCAGGTTCATGGTGGAGGCGTCAGATCAGGCAGCTGGATGGTGGCCTTGAAACGAGGAGGCGTGTCTCAGGCAGGTGACGGAGCCAGCCTGAGTCTTGGCGGTGGCTTTGTGGGAGTTATTGTTTTCCCTGACGGGATGGGCACTGTCGTCACCTACGTTTTATAGACGAGGAACAAGGGCTCAGAGAGGTGAAGAAACTTGCCATGGGCCCCCTGGTGGGTGACAGGCAGGGCTGGACATGGCACCTGGCCACCAGAGCTGAGGACTCACCAGGCACCTCACCACCCTGTACTGTCCACCACTGGCCCAAATAAGGTCTCTCTGCTTGTGACAAGGCATGCGAGAGAGAAGTTAGGAGGCTAGGCCAGCTGGAAAATAGAGCTGCCCAGCAAGAACCAGATTCATCAGTTTTATCTGCAAACAGCTACCCAGTGCCAGGCGGGCAAGTGACCTCAGCTCTTCGCACCTGCATCTCCTCTGCAGTGAAGTGGGGTCTCCCTCCACCTTGTGAGCTTTTGTGCCAATGAAAGGAGCCCAGCGTGAAGCACGTTTAGCAGGGTGCCCAGCAGGTCTTAGCATAACGATGGCAATGCTGACCCCTGTCTTCCAAATAGTCTGGAGTACATCCAGGAAGTCGCTGGCTGCCGCACCGTCCCCGTGGAGGTCGGGTCCAGGTACACGGACGAGGAGTGGTCCCAGACGCTCATGACGGTCAACGAGTTCATCAGCAAGTACATCAGGGAAGAGGTGTGTCGTTCAACTGCACCCCACTAATACTCCGGAGGCAGGCAACGCATTACATGTGTGGGCAGAATAACTTCCATATGTCACCAGGGGAGGTTTTGGAGGAGTCAAGAAATCATACTTGAATGGCCTGTGGTCAGTAGGCTGGCCAAATCAAGGAAGGCAGGATGTATGGGTCCCCATTTCAGGTCCTTTTGTTTTTTGGAGGGTTTTGTTTATTTTTGAGTTAACAATTCAGTGCTTTTTGGTATATTTACAAGATGGTGCAACCATCACTGATTTGTAATTCCAGAACATTCTCATCACCCTAAAGAAACCCCATGCTCATGAGCAGTCACTTCCCGTATCTCCTCCCCACCTATCCCCAGGCAACCATGAATCTGCTTTCTGTTTCTGTGGATTTGCCAATTCTGGATATTTCACATAGTTGGAATCATACAACACGTGACCTTCTGTGTCTGGCTTCCTTCATTTAGCATAATGTTTTCCAGGATCTCTGTCATAGCACATACCTTTTTATGGCCAAATACTATCCCTTTGATGGATAGACCACATCTTGTTTATCCGTTCCTCAGTGGATGGCCATTTGGGTTGTGTCCACTTTTCAGCTGGTATGAAAAATGCTATGAACATTCACACGCACGTTTGTGCGTGGACGTGTGAGTCCACTTTTAGGTCTGTATGCGGAGTGGGATTGCTGGATCAGGTAGCCACGCTGTGTGTAACCTTCTGAGGAACTGCCAGATTGTCTTCCATTTTGTCGTTTCTTAACAGTGAGGACCTTGGGTTATCTTCCTCTTCCTGATACCTGTTGGCCGCTCTGGCCACTCTTGGGGTCAGTGGCGCCCAGCATTGCATCTAACCTGCCCCCATCTGACCCTTGCAGAAGCCCTCAGGCATATTCAGAGAATCCCTCAGCATCCAGGAGCCCGATTTGAAAAGCACTGATCTTTTCTTTCGTCTGCTCGGCAGAATTTTTCACAAAATGATCATCTCCTGTGTGGTCAGAGATGTGGGAAAGTGGGCACTCCCATTAACAGCTGGCGAGGGTATAAATGCTGTAGTGTTGGGAAAACAGCCTGGCAGAAGCTGTTAAGATCTAAAATGTGTGTAATGCGTGTGCTCCTCGAGCGCACTGTTCTACTTTTGGAGGCTTGTACACAGAAGGACCAGAGCATTCGGCTGTTCGGGCTTCCCAAGTGGCGCTAGTGGTAAAGAACCGCCTGCCAATGCAGGAGACATAAGAGACGCGGGTTGGAAAGATCCCCTGGAGAAGGGCATGGCACCCCACTCCAGTATTCTTGCCTCAAGAATCCCATGGACAGAGGAGCCTGGCAGGCTACAGCCCATGGGGTGGCAAAGAGCCGGACACAACTGAAGCGACTCAGCACGCACACATGCGTGCGTTCAACTGTTTACTGAAACACCATGGTAGAACCACGTGAATGTCTACCAGCTGGGGGATGGTTGAATGGATGATGATGCATCCTGTCTATAAAGCATGCATCCATCAAAAGAATGAGCCACATATGCAAGTATCCACTTAAAGAGACAGTCATGATGTGTCATTAAATTGAAAAGCAGACTTCAAAGTAATGCATATTGTATGATTCCATTTTTATTTTTAAAAAATCCTTATGTGTGTGCAGCCCCTTCACATTTCATGGAAAGTGAGCCCCGGGGCCCTGGGTGACTTACTCAGGTCCACCTCTGTAGCACAGGCAGTACCAGATCCTGAGTGCCCCCATCAGCCCATTCCTGCTGGCTGGTGAGGGATGACATTGGCCCTGGGGTCAGAGGAGGGGGACTAAGTGGGATGAAGAGGAGGCCCCTTGGGTGGTTGCCACAGGCCGGATGCTGAGAGCCAGCTGAACTGGCAGCTCCAGGGGCCTCTCTCTCACAACTAACAGGGCTTTCTGTGTCCCCTCTGGTTTTTCTCCCGTGGAGCAGCCGAAGGACATCGGGTACCTTGCTCAGCACCAGCTCTTCGACCAGGTAAGTCAGACCACGCCCCTCCATCCTTCACCCGCTCACCTTCTCCCACCTTCCTTCTGGGGCACCAGCCCCAGGGGGCAGGAAAGGGGTAGTAGCCTCAGTTGCTTCCTCCTGGTCCTGCCCCTGCTCTGAGCAGGGGGCACTCACCTGGTGCCCTTCTCACCAGCAGGCAGCAGAGGGCAGGCCAGGCCCCGGGACTGGGCGAGGGATGAGGAGGCCACCTCTGTGTGGCCCCCGGGGGATGAGTCGGAAGCCCGAGTGTGGTCAGAACTGGTTCTGAGAGCCAGGTGAGGGTGGCAGGCTCCAACCTGACCCAGAACAAGTGAGTTCCTGCTGATCTTGACCCCTAGCCCCAGCTGGGACTCTGCCAGCCTCTGGGAGCTGCAGGTCCAAAGCGGGGAGGCGGCGATGGGGCCAGGTGAGCTATGGTCTCTTGCCCAGGCTTCCCCATGTAAGGACTCATGGGTCCTTTCCCTGTCCTCTCTTGCTAAATGAGGGAAAGGGGGATTTGAGTTGATCAGGCCTCTGCTGTGTGGTCTCAAGAGACTGGCCTGTCCCATCCCCTGGCCTCCATCGTATCAGGGCTCAGCTCTCAGCTTGGCTCCCTATCCTGGAGCAGCTAATTGCCATTTGACTAGAATACAAGGAAGCACATTGAGGAGAAGGCAAAAACATGATTATTTTTAAGATGGACAAAGGCTTTGAAGCCGTTTTTGTCTTAGGCCCCCAGAGGTTTGTTTTCTCCTCTGTTGTTCCAACTACCATGGGGACAGTCTGAGCAACCAGAGCCCTGGGACCGCCATGCAGCACAGAAGGGACGCCCGGCTGGCTTCTGCATGGCTTCTGGGGCCTTCTCCACCAAGCTCAAGGTCTCCCACCCAAAACCTTTTGCCCCAAAACCTCTTACTGACTTTCCTCCCAGTGACCCCATGTTTCAGAATATTTTGTGCTAGGCCTGCCTTCAAGTCTAGCCCCACCTGGAACAGTTTCTCCTCTTAGGGTCTCTGAATCCTTGGCCCGTGCCTCCTATTACATCATCTGGCCAACCAGTCACCTCTCAGGAATCCCGATGATGTCACCAGGGACCAGTCAGCTTCCCAGCATCCCACACGGCCGGGGTCTGGTGTAATCCCAGCCAGAAACTGTGTGGTGACAGTGAGCCTGGCAGGGGAGAAGCAGGTGCTTCCCAGAGGCCTTGGGGATCCTGCATGTAGCTTGAGGACCACCACCCCCCCTCCCCCCCCCCCACCGCCCCCGCAACCCACCCACAGGACAAGGCACCTCAGGTCATGAACTTCTCCGTCAGCGCAAAGCAGTGAACACAGCAGCTTTTTTACATGCAAAACAGCCCAAGCTCCCCGCAGGGAGAGCATTCCAGCCTTCCCTAGTGATGTGTGCACTAAAGGAACGGCCAATCCGCCTGCAGGTGTCCCTTCAGACCTGGAGAGCTCACTCTGAAGATCCCTGATTAAACTAGCAGAGTGGGTCCCCTTTGCAACATTTTGGGGACCAAACTTGATTCTATGTTTAATTTCCCAGAGTCCCTGAGCACTTGCCAGCATAGCAGACAGTCTTGTCAGTTGGGGTTCAGCAGGGCTACGGTAGATTGGCCTCGTTTGGAAAGAACCAGAGTCTCAGAGGAAACCACTCACACTGGCTGAAACCACTTCCTGACCAGACCTGTAGAAGGCAGCTCCGGCCCCTCCCTCTGGGCGCTGGATTCCTCACCAGCCCTGGCCACGGAGCCCCAGCTGCATTCAGTCTGGTCGGAAAGTAGGGTGGGTGTGGGGGATAGGAAGACATGAGGGGGCTACACAAGGGTACTTGCTGTTTTAAAGTAGAGTCCCCAAATTATGATTATTCAACTTCATGGTCGTACCAAAGTGATAGGCATCAGTAGAAACTGTACTTTGGATTTTGAATTGTGTTCTCTTCCTGGACTGAGTGGTATGTTTACCATACTGTGTGATGCTGGGCTGGGCCTCCCAGTCCCTCAAGGCAGTCCATCACACAGTCACACCGGTAAGCAACGGATACACTTCCAGCCACTCTGGACCTGGATCACATTCTGGTTTTCACTTTCAGTACGGTATCCAATACATTGGGTGATACCGGTCAACACTCCATTATAAAATAGACTTTGCCTTTGATGCTTTTGCCCAGCTGTAGGCTAACGGAAGTGTTCTGGGCACGTTTAAGCCAGGCTAGGCGCAGCTATGATGTTCTGTTCTCAGCTTCTGATATTTTCAAACTACCATGGGCTTATTGGGACGCAACCCCACCATAAGCCGAGGGAGACTCTTATCTCATTAGAGATGTTCACTGATGATGCTGGGGCCAGTGAGCCCACCCACCTGCTCGTGCAGCCTTGCCTGCCTGCCCCCCACCTCCCCCGGAGCCCCAGCGTCAGTCCTCCTGGAGGACACCCCCATCCCAGGACACCTCCACACAAAGGCACAGCACAAGCTCACTTCCAACTGGTCAAGGTCTGCACGGCTTTAAGATGTCCACACATGATCACTTGAGGCCACCCGCAGCCTGGCATGGGGCTGCCCACTTCACCACACCCTCAGCACCCCTGGGTGTTATCACTTCTTCTGTCTTTGCTCATTTGACTAGTAGGAAATGATGACAGTATTTAATTTGTATTTCTTTGCTGATGGGACTGAAAGCCTTTTTATGTATGATCTTTGTCCTTTGCTTATTTGTGTAACTTTACCTATTGGGATCCCTATTATTTTATATGAATGCTCTACGTTAACCATCATTTACCACAGTTCAGATGTTTTCCATTTTATTGGAATACACTTATTTTATATTAATACACTTACTTTCATTTACCTTAAATGTACTGATTGTGATTGCTTTACCATCAGTAAATTTTGGGAAAACCTTCCTCTCCAGAGATTTGATAAATAAATACTTAGTCCCATCTTTTTTTCTTTGACTTTCTAAAATGTGATAGCTTTAGAAAATGGTAAGCTGGTTTATTTTTAAGACAAAGTAGTGGTGTCAGGTTTTTTAAAAAAGGAAATAAAGATAAAATGCATGTGACATGGAAAGAAATCTGAAAATTATAACCCTTCCCTAGTAATTATATATTTACTTTTTAAAACTGATTTTTTAATTCCTATGCAGTAAAATGTGGCTAGCGTCATATTACACAAGACGACGGTATTGGCCTTCTGGTTAAGAGGCGGTTGACATCTAGGTTGCTGAGTCGCACAGGCCTGGCCTTAACCCACCTCATCTGCTTTGTCAGATCCCGGAGCTGAAGCAGGACATCAGCATCCCTGATTACTGCTGCCTGGGCGACGGGGAGGAGGAGGAGATCACCATCAACGCCTGGTTTGGTCCACAAGGCACTGTCTCCCCACTCCACCAGGATCCCCAGCAGAACTTCCTAGCCCAGGTTGGAGCTGCTCAGAACCTCGGCCTTCCCCCTCCTCCTGGCCCAGCCACACATTTTCCATGTTTAAACACCACGGAGATGAACCACAGACGGGGGCGTGGACCAAAGTGAAACCAGAGACAAGGCACTGGGCCTCAGGGAGGCGAGGGGCTGCTTCCAGACTCCTGCATCGTCTGGGATCCCATCAGACGCCTCACGCAGGCAGAGCAGGGCCGGGGTGCCATCCCAGCATGGGGCAAGTGCCCCCACGGCTGCCGCCCGCCTGCTGTCCATCAGAGCTGGGCTGGCTTCTGCCAGAACCCTCTCCAAACACAGGGAAGCTGCTCAGCCACTGGGCGGTTTTCCTGGGACGCAGACAGGGGAGCCTGCGTGTGTTATAAGGGGAGGGGCCTGGCGGGGGGACATCTGTTATAAAACCTTCCGTCATAGGCAGAGAGGTTTGACAAGCCAGAGTGTTCTTCCAGCCCAGGGCCCATTCCCCGGGCGCGGCAGAGAGGCTGGGAGCCAGACCACCTGGTATGAAGACAGCTGTCCCCTCTCAGCTTTGCGAACGTGGGCAGCTCGGCCTCTCTGTGCCTCCACATCCTCACCTGTAAAACGGGGCGAGGGGATGATAAACCACCTTGGTCATGGCGAGGATTAGCTAACACACATAAAGCACTTAAACAGCAGTGGCCACACCCAAGTGCGTACTGACTGTTCAGGACAGTAGCAAAGGCACACGACCTAACACGAATGCTGGGAGTGGGGCAGCCTGGGCGGGGAGGGCGTGCGCGGGGACAGCGGGCACCTGCTCATGGAGGGGGTCTCTTCCCTGCAGGTGATGGGCAGGAAGTACATCCGGCTGTACTCCCCGCAGGAGTCAGAGGTGCTGTACCCCCATGACACACACCTTCTTCACAACACCAGCCAGGTGGGCCTAGGGGACCCGGTGGGACCCCCACCCTGTCTCTTGAAACCAGACGGGTGACTCCCTTTGCTTTCTCAGGTCGACGTGGAGAATCCTGACCTGGAGAAGTTCCCCAGGTTTGCTGAGGCCCCCTTCCTGTCCTGCATCCTGTCCCCGGGCGAGGTCCTCTTCATCCCGGTGAAGCACTGGCATTACGTGCGGGCCCTGGACCTGAGCTTCTCCGTCAGCTTCTGGTGGTCGTAGCCGAGAGCAGGGGGCCGGGCACGCAGAACGTTCTCGTGGTCACACACATCCTTCACACTGTGCCCGGCCCAGGGACCAGCTGCCTGAGGACACCTTCGTCAGAGACACGCAGGCCCAGGGGCGGCCCGGCCACTGTGGGTGGCGGAGGCAGGCAGGCAGGCCCCCAGGAGGACAGTCCAGGTCCACAACGCGCATGGACGCTCCTGGGCTCCGAGGTGGGCTGCCTGGATTCAGGCCCGGCCCCATCGCTGAACTGCTGTGTGGTTTGGGGCAGGCAGCTCCGCTGTGTGTGTCTCCATCTGGAACACAGGGCAGCGCTGGCCCTCGCCACAGAGGGCTCCAGGGATGGGGCACGGGCGGAGCTGTGCTGCAGACCTCAGCTGCTGTCACCAGGCTTCATCAGTGGTTCGGTTGTTAACACCGGTCTGTGCTGACTGGTCCGTCAGGACAGCCGCAGCCTGCGGGCTCTGGAGCACGGTGGCCGTGGCCCAGTCACAGGGGCGGGGACCCAGCTCAGGCCTCTGCTGGGTGGTGGGGAGTCTGGGGTGGTTTCTGTCTTTGTTACCCAAGTGTAACCTGCCTTCAGAGATGTGCTCACCCCCACTCGCTTGGTGGATTTTCCACTCTGCACCCTCCCACCAACTGGTTTCCAGTCAAGAAAGAGAACGTCTGGTAGGCTCCCCTCCTGTGCCTTGCTGTCTCCATTACCCAGGGGTCACTACTCTCCAAAGAGGGTTTTAGGTCAGGAGAGACGGAGGCTTCAGACTTCACATAAACACATTTGTTTCGTTTGTATAAAACATTGGTTTTGAGTTTTGACCAGGTGAGGATGCTGGGGGCAGGGGTATCACAGACCTGTAGGAAGAGCTGCGGAGGAAGCCCGGGGCCAGGCCTCCACCCACCAGGCCTCCTTCCCTCCCCCCACGCATGTCTGCTGGTCTGGCCTTGGTTTCCATCTT
Source organism: Bos javanicus (assembly GCF_032452875.1). Classification (NCBI taxonomy): domain Eukaryota; kingdom Metazoa; phylum Chordata; class Mammalia; order Artiodactyla; family Bovidae; genus Bos; species Bos javanicus. The sequence goes on from NC_083892.1 coordinate 24,759,681, forward strand.
TCCTCTCTTGCAGGTGGGTAGCTTTCTCCCCTGGGGGAGATGGCCCCAGCAGGTCAACTCCAGATCCCTGCCCCTTGACCCACAGCTCAGAAACCCCAGGGAGGGTTCTGACCGGCAGGCCTGGGACCTGGGCCCACCCAGGTGCAACGCCAGGATGCCAGGGTGGCTGCTCTGATTGGTGAGGCCCATCTCGCAGGCCTCCCCCTGAACCCCACTCCAGCTACTGGGAGAGGCAGGGATAGAAAGCATTGATGGGCAGCCAAAACTAGCTCCTAATGTCCTCTGTAATCGGGCCAAGGAACTTGAACCTCACCACGTGGGTCTTGGGGCTTCAGAGTTTTGAGCGGAGAGACCTTAAGAATAGGCCCTAGAGGAAGCTGCCTCTTGGCCAAGAAGAGCGGGGGCTGATGGTCAAAGCTGCAGGGAGGCCGAGGGACTGATTCTGTGAGTGAGCCCAGGCCAGGGCCTGGCCTGATGGATGGGGAAATAAGAGAGCCATTTAGAAAGGAACTGAGGGCTCTGAGCAGGTGCTCGTGAGGTCGTTTATCCCCCTACCCGGCAATATCAATAGTTATTTACCTGATTTTTCATATGAAGAATTTATAGTAAAAACACCGCTGAAGGTAGTGAGGCATAAAACAGGAAAGCCACCGTATCCACAGGCTCGCCACCAGTGAGGAGCATGGCCGCGGGGCCGCAGACGAGCTGTTGCTCCGGAGCTGCCTGTGGAGCCCTCACCCCTCCCTGGCTCCAGCTCCCACAGCGGCCCGGTCCTGCTCTGAGCCGCGGATGACGGACGAGGAGCGGGTCATCTGGGTTCTGGTTCTGAAGTTAGGGACTAGGGGAAATGTTCTTTAGAACATATCACGGCCTGGCCGCCTGAGCAGATGTCCCATGTCAGATGGAGACGTCACAGTGGACATCTGAGTAGAAGCCTGATGGACCTGGAATCCGGAACTGACAGTGAGACTTGAGGAAGGTGCTCCCCGCAGCAGCTGCAGGGGCCCTGGGGCAGGAATGCCTTGGCGAGGAAGGGGACTGTGCAGCACTGGAGAGGGCGTGTGGGGTCAGCAGGGCCTGGACTGTCCCAGGGCAGGAGGGACGAGGTCTGCTGGAGCTGCCCTGTGAGGACAGAAGGGGGAGGCCTGAGAGCAGGTAAGCAGTGAGTGTCCCTGGTCCAGTGACCCCTGGGGTAACACGGTCAGGGTACCAGTGGGAGCGCTGGGCAGTGGAGGACAGGCTGTGCTGGGGGACAGGCGGAGCAGATCACACGGGCCCTGAGTGCCTGCAAACTGGGGGTTGGGGTCCCCAGGAAGTTCACACTGGTGGCCATGCAGGGGAGAGGGCAGCAGGGCAGCGCCCAGCAGCAGGTGCTCAGAGCCTCCTCTGCACCAGCCGGGTGCGACCCTGCCTCCTCGACCGCCCAGCCCCCTGCTCAGACAGGCAGCAGGCCGCGGGGTGCTGCTCTGCTCCGGGCCCCCAGCCTCCTGCCCCCTTGCCTAGAACAGCACTGTGGAGGACCCCCTCTCCCCAGGGGTGCAGCCTTGGAGAGTGCGGCAGCTGGGCTGCCTGCATCTTAAGGGTACAGCAGAGGATGGACGGGATAGTGGGAGCTGCTGTTTGGTGCCCACTGTGGCTAGGGAAGGGGTCTCACCAGCCAGAACGCCCGAGTCCAAGACTGTCTTTTCTGGAGCAGCTCTCCTGACTTGCTGTGCTTTCAGCGAGCTTCCTCAGAGCCTTGTGAGAAATCCCTTTTCTGGGTAAGCTGATGGGGGTGGTTTCCATAGTGTGCTTGGCACACACACCCGCCCCCACTAGTCGGGGCTCCTACAGGGCTTCATGAAGGCTTGCATTTGCCCTCAGAAGGCTGGGCCAAGGTCCAGCCTGGCTCATACGGGCTCCAGCTGAACACCTTTCACCGCCTGGGAGGCGGGCCTCAAGGCCCAGGCTGGACCTGGGTCACACTCCACACCCATCGACAGAGGTGAATCGGGCACAATGTCCCTCTCTGCACGGGTGGAGGACACCCCACTCTTTCAGCGCCCACGGCTCGTTCCCTCTCTGCCCATAACATCATATTCAATTTGCTGAAACTTCTTCCTCACTCGGCCATGTGGCTCAGGAGGGGCTCCTTCCTGTGGCTGAGGGGAGACCCAGGTCACCAGTGCCCCCTGGACTCTCCCACCCCACTTCCACAAGTATGCAGACTGGATGTTTGCTGAGATGAGGGCGCCACTAAATGAGACCTGCCCTCTTCCTCCTGACAGTGGGGACTGGGTGAGCGGCTGGCTCCAGGAAGTACAACGGCCATTTTGCTACCATGAAGAAAAGAGGCTGATTTGCTGGAAGACCATGTTTTAGCCCCAGCACGAGGCCAACACATGACAACAGGGTGGGGACAGCGATGCAGATGCATGGGGATGCCCCTGGACCCACTACATCAAGCCTCTTGAAGAGCCCCCCCGGCCTTCCGTGCTGACGCCAGTCTGAGTTGGGTTTTGTATCATGACTGAAGGGGTCCTGATTGATACTGGGGTGGAAGGGAGGTGAGTCAGGGAATTAAAGTAGTGTGGCAAGTGATGGTCGAGGACGTGCAGGGAGGTGGGGGACCAGGCATGGAGGTGTTGACCGCCTCGCCAAGATCTAAAGGGTGAACAGGTGTTGTCGGGAAGGGCAGGACACGCGGGGGGAGAGCAGGCAGGCGGAGGGACCATGTGTGCAGGCTGCGGGGTGAGAACAGGAAAGTTCATTCAGGAACAGAGAAACGCCACGCCCTGGGAAGTGGGAGTGGGGAGAGTGAAACGCACAGGGCCCCTTTGTGGCCTAAGCCTCAGGGCCACGGGGGCCATCAGGAGCTTCAGCAGGGGCGGCCAGGCACCACGGGAGGGTGACCCTGGGGGAGAAGCCGGGAGCAGTGCGCAGGGGAGGGGAGCTGGGCCAGCCTGGGTGGTGGCCATGGGGCTGAGGGCCATCCGGCAGGTGGGCTGCATGAGATTTGGTGGTAGGCTTGATGCAGGAGGCCCAGGGGAAGGAGGCGTCCAGGCCGACTTCCTCGGTCTGGCTTGGGGCAGCTGCAGGCGGGGCAGAGCGCCCAGTGAGGACACATGGCCACAGCCCCTCCCGCAGCCTCGTGCCGTTCAGGCCGGTGGGTGCATCTCGGGCCAGGGAGGATGCAGGGCATGGGGCGGGCCCAAGGCCAAGGCTCCCACACGTCCAGTAAGTCAGGCCGGCCAGTGTGAGTAGGACCAGTGACCAAAGCTGGGGACCGAAGGCAACGCTGCCCTGAGCAAGTAGCCTTGGGCCGTGCTGGGCAGGAGGCGCTCGGCCAGCCTCAGCCCGGACCCAAGGCTGGGCCCCCAGCTCTCAGTGAGTGCCAGGAGAAGGGCGCACCACCAGACAAGGCCACAGAGGCTGCTGAGCAAGTTTATTCCAAACCTGTTAACAAGCGAACGTAAAAGATAAAAAGGTGATCCATGTGAACCGTGAAACTGATGCCTCTCTTCCAAATGGGGCAGGCGGTCACTCCCCCGAAGGCAGGGGCCTGGCTAGTGCTGCCGAGACCGCGAGGGCCTTTTGTTCGATCTGGACATACCGGTCTCCCTCTCCTTTTCGGGGTCGAAGACTTCTGTACAGAAAAGCCAGAGGTACTGTGAGTGACGGGGCTGGTGGACGCCCCCAGCCACAAGCCTGTGCCAAGGACTCTGTCCCACGGAACAGTTCACCCTCCAGGGAGGCAGGATGAGCCCCAGTCTGGGGATGTGCTTTCACCTCCCCTCCAGAGACAGCTGCGGGGGAGCACGTCTACTGTACCAGACCCTTGCATGTCTCGGGGTTTCTGCTGGGTTCCAGAGCACCTTGCTGGACCAATGCCAGCAAGCAGGCTGGCCTCCATGCACTGCAGAAGGTACTTCAGTACACGGGGCCCGGGCCCGCACACATGTGGAGCCCTTGCTGGGGTGCCCTGTCCACCCCCCGCCCTGGTGCCCCCTCAGGGCCAGGCACGAACACTCCGGCATACACACGGCCTTGCCATACACACAGCCCTGCTACAGGCCAGGAGGAAAGCGAGTGGCTGGGGGACACAGACCTGGCACCTCGTGGGGCCAGTAGTCGTTACAGTGGGGGCAGTGTGGCTCCGAGCTGGACTGGAAGTACTTGGCCACACAAGGTAAGTGCATCCTGATTCCACACGTCTCGCAGCTTTGACCCTGAAATGAGAAGGTGATGGCTTGAGAGCCCGCTACACACCTCCATGTTCATAACCCTTCAGGAGACTGCAAGGAAGGCATCCCACTGGCTCGGTTATTTGTCTTCCAGGCCCCAAACTGATAATGAGAACAACTCTGAGTCTTCAGCGCAGTGGGTTTTAGTAAAGCAGCTGACGAGTGAGCGCAAAGGGAAGAAGCTCAGGGCTCCAGAGGCCACAGCAGGGCAGAGTGGGTGGCGGCCAGGCTCTTGGAGCAGCAAGGTCGCCCCCAAGCCTGGACTCTGAACACGAGTGGGCCCTGAAGGGGGCATGAAGACGACCACGGCTTTCAGAAGGCACTTCAGCAACATGGGGCAGAGCTTTAAACAGCTGTGTGCACGCTCTGTTCTAGAAATTCCACTCCTGGGATTCCAACCTAAGAAAAATAACCACCAGGTGCCCAAGGATGCATGTGCCAAGAGGCCCAGCCCAGTCCAAGTGATAACTGCAAAAAGAATGAAAAAGGAGGAAACACAGGGGCTTCCCTGGTGCTCCTGGGGTTCAGACTTCATCTTCCAGCACAGGGGGTGCGGGTGCGATCCCTAGTCAGGGACCTGATGTCCTACCTGCCTCACTGCTGAAAAACCAAACCATAGAAAAACAGAAGCAACGCTGTAACAAATTCAATAGAGGCCTTAAAAACAGTTCGCATCAAAAAAAATCTAAAGCAGAAAGACAAACACAGAATCCACCAGCACTGGTCCAGCTGCTCTGGTCTGAAGCTGTACAACGTACTCAGACGCAAACAGACAACAGGAATCTGTGGATGAGACAGAAAGATGCTTGGCGCATTGCTGCCAAGATAATATGGGCCACACAGACTTCTGAGAGCCATTCTGAGGAAAAAAATAAAAAGCGCCTGGGACAGAACTGAAGGACCAGGGAGAAGCAGGCCTTCGTGCACTTGTTGTCAGACGTTTCTGAGGAGATGCCCGTCGTCAGAGGCCTGGGCCCTGAGTGAGTCTTGGAGAGTGTGCCCCGCCCGGCCCGGGGTACCTGGATAAGCAGGCTGCGGCAGATGTTGCAGACCTTCACGGCGTCGGGGTATGTCTCCCGGATGTACTGATCCATCTCCAGGATGGCCCGGCCGTGCAGGGTGAACTCCCCTTCCTTCTGCGGGGACGCAAGGCGGGGGCATCTTTTATGAACTGGCACACCCGGCCCGCTTCCCACCCAGGAGGTACCTCTGTTCCCACGGCCCAAGGCCAGGAAGGGGCAGAGGTCCACACACCCCTCGCCCCGCAGGCATTCACACCGACCCCTTGTACAGTCTAAAGTAGGGAAAACTTAGGTGAGACCTGAAAGAAAAGCGAGGCGAGGACCCCCGCCCCACATTTCCTTAGCACCTTCCTCGTGCCTTCACAGACGAGAATCCTGGAGCTGCCCCAGCACCCCCGGATGAGGACAGAGGCCGGGAAAGGGAGCCGCGACCCCATGGAGTGAACCCCACAGCCCTGAGCCAGGCCCCTACTCCTTCCTCTCCCTTCCCCAGTGCCTCCCACCCCGACCCCAGGGAGCAGCACTGCAGTGCCTCCCAGCACCACTGCCTGGAGACTCTGCCTGGGCCATCCAAGATCACTTCCGCCCACACCACTTCACAGACGATGCTGGAGGTGGTCCAGGGAGGCCCCAAACCAAGTGGTGTGGGGCGTGGTGAGGCCTCCTGGTTCCCATATACAGACAGTCCACACGCTGTGTAACCCCAAATCATGGGAAAGCCAGAAATATGGAAAAACTTGGCTGACCCTACGGCCAACTCACAACGAAGAGGCAGGATGAGGAAGACCTGACTGGAGACAAGTGTCACAGAAGCTCATGGACATTTATGCATCCAAGTCAACTAAGGAACTCGGATGGAACTTCTTGAGCACATGTTGTAGCCCTGGGGGAGGAAGGGCTGCCAGTGGGGTCCTGGGCAAAGGTGCACAGTAGGGCAGGGGGCAAGCCTTGCAGGGGCCGCCCCCAGAGCCTGCAGCGCCGGGTTGGCTCAGCGCCCCTGCGCCGCTTCTCTACCTAACGCCACACATGAGGGGCTGCTGCTCCCACCCCACACCCCATCCCCACGACTCCTGCCTCCATCCAGCGTGTGCGGTGCCACCCGGCCAGGGAAGTGCGTTCATCCTGGGCCTCCAGTGTCAGGCAAGTGACCACCCAGGAGGAGATGGGCACAGGCGCAGAGTTAGAGAGCCAGAATTCCGACCGTGGGGAACAGGGCAAGCAGGCAGGACAGAGCCCGAGGACTCCCGCAAGTGGAGGGAGGCCCAGCACGAGGCAGTGGTGCCCTGCACCGCAGAGTCGGGCCAGTCAGGAAGGGGACAGGAGCTCTGTGCCCCGTGGTGCTGGGCATGAGAGGGCGGGGCCCAAGGCCGTCCGGGGGCCTGTGGCCGCTACCTTCTCAAAAGCCCCAAGTCCACAACAAGGCTGTCTCCATGGCCACCACCCTGATCTATCCTCCCCCTGCTCGCCCCTCTGGGACCCTCTTTGGAGACCTGACCTCTGTGAGGCCCAGCCCCTGAGGCGCTGCCATTCTTGGGCTGAAGAACCGAACCCCTGTCTGCCCACCTCCAGGCTCATTTTGTGCCCTTCCCCAGAGCACCCGGCCCCTCTCAGCTCCCTGAGCCCACCCTGCCCGCTCGGGTGCAGGCCGCTCCCTCTACCCTGGACCGTCGTCCCCACCCCAATCAGCTGCCTCCTCCCCAGCCTGCAGCGGGGTGCCACTTCCTCCACTGAGGGCAGGTCCCCTGTGAGCGCTGCTTCCTCTCTGTCTGCAACTCTTACTTCAGCGAGAGTGGGGCTGACCTCCATCTCTCTCCCCAGACTGTGAGCCAGGCCTGGTTTTGCTCACCCTGTGTCCCTAGCACCTGACGTGTGGCCCAGCACTCGGCCGTGTCATGATAAACATCTAAGGGGAAGAGTATATAACAGCCCTCGCATCGATCCCAAGGAGGAATGCCAAGGCTGAAGTGAGCAAGTTCAAGTTCAGAGTCAGGTTTGAGTCACATTTACTAAACGCCTACTAGCTGCCTGGAAGTGCCCCGTGCTCATCACTCACGATGGCGCTCACTCCTCTGTCACTAGGAGGGGCGGACTTCCCTCGATCTCCAAGGAAGATCCAACCCCAAGTGACCTCCCAGGCCTGACAACCATCCTGAGCTGGGGCCCTGCGTTGGGGACTGGTCCCTAGGCCGTGCGGACGTGCAGCTGCCAGCAGATGCCCAGGTTCCGAGCATCCACACTTCTCTGAGGCAGCCTCTGTCTCAGAGCCTCGCCCACTGATCCCAACCACCGCCCCCCAGGGCCCCCGAGGGGCTGCACAGCTGCCTCAGCAGCTCCGTGCCAAGGCAGAGCCTTGCACAGGGCAGGGCTCTCCTGGGACTTGGCTGGGGGGAAGGGGTCTCATCATAATGAATACAGTGCTGCTGGGGGACAGGTCCCCCAGCATGGCTTCTGAGGAAAGCCCCATTTCTGAGAGGCCAAGAGTGAGACTCAAACATGGTCCCTCCGGTCAAGGTGCTGCTCCAGGAAGGCTGATCAGAGCACCAGCCAGCACTCACCCCATAGCCCCTCAGCTGGTCCTTCAAAGTGACACAGAACACATGGCCATGACCGTGTTGATCAGCCTAGGGAGCACTCCACCCTCAGGACAAACACCGGCCAGCCAGCACGGTCCTCATCTTTCAGATGGGAAACGGGCTCAGAAGCGAGAAGCCACCTCCAGAGGGAACGGCCAGGCCAGAAGAGGACTCTGGGGTGTCTCACCACCATGCCCTCCCCTTCCCTGGCCTGTTTCTTCGTCCACGTGAGGCCCAAGGGATCAGTCAGCAAGGAGGGCTCCCTCAAGACTTGCGGGGCTCTGGAGGCCAGTACTCACAGAACCCCCAGGCCTCAGGAAGGCAGCACCAGCACCTCCAGTCCAGTTCCCCGAGGAGGAAGCAGAGAGGACAAGAGCTGGGGTCCGAGCCAAGTCCAGCAGACCCCCAGATGCGTTGTTTCCTCCAGTCGTCCCCGCTCTGGGCAGCAAAGCATCAGTCCTGATAAAGTCGGGCACCCAGCCCTGCATCGTAATGTGACAGCATCTAAGTGCGCGGGACCCACATGGCCAGCCGTGGGCCCAAAGCCGGGCACAGAGGCTGTACCAGGGCGCCAGAGGGTGAGGCCCAGGGAGACGACAGGTGTTCGTACCAACGTGGACTGTATGAGTGCCGGTACCTTCTAATCTACGAGGAGTTCTTGTATCATCTGGGGGGTACGTGTGAGATACATTCGGTTCTCTGGAACTTCAACTACCCGCTCGGCCACGTTCAGTAAGCAGCGCCTCCAGGAGTGACGAGGTACAAAGATGAGGTCCCAGTCCCTGCCCTTAGAAAGCTTGGCCCGAGGACAGAGTGCGGTCGGTTATGACCCGAGCTGTCCGAGAACATTCCGTATTGCCAAATCCACCCAAGAGAGGAAGAAAAACTGTGACGAAGCAATTGATGGGGGCCTGCAGTCACACTCGCGGGAGCCTGGACACGGCTCGGCCACTTGCCAGGTGGGGGACTTCACCCAGATCACGGAGCTGCAGTGGGTTCAGCTACAGAACAGAGCGAAGGGCTCCCCGCGGTCGCAGGGGCTGAGCACACGAGCACACGATGTGCAGACATGCCCAGAGGCGCTGACCCCACGAGCGGTTCCCACTACTCCTGCCCTCACCACTGTGGCCTCTCCAGACAGTTCCTCCTGTCCAGAAAGCACTGCAGGAACTGGATGTTTCTGGTCAGACTGCCAGGGCAGCCCACCCCGAGATCAACAACTCAGAGCACGGTTGCCACGACTCCAGAGCTGAGCTCTCCCCGGAAAGGAAGTGAGCATCATGTCACCACAGCAGCGGCCTCCAGCCACAGGTCTGACCACCAAGTGAGGAAGTTGAGGGCCCCTCTGAGCAGTCCTGCCCAGACACAGCCCAGAGGGGCAGGAGTGGGGTGAGCAAGGCGGCACGGAGCCTGTCTGGCTCGGGTTTCTTGGAAACTGTGGTGCATTTGTGGAAAAAGAACTGAAACGTCTGACTGTTCCAGCCAAAAGAAATAGACACAGGGTGTCAAGAAACTCGAACCTTTCAAAGATTGCTACAGCTCCTCTCCAAAAGCTTGTCGACACGTCCTCTTGGCTCTTTGAGGGCCACCATCTAAGAGAAAGGATCCCAACAGCACTGGCCTTGGAGAACTTGACAGTGATAACCATGATGGGGACAGTGACTCCTGTGGGCGCCCAGCACCGGGGCGTGACTCCCACGCCCTCATCCCGCTCCTCACTCACCTGGAGGTGGAGCTATTCCTCCCCTCTCACAGCCGAGGCACACGGGGCACCTGCGGCGGAATCTGGCAGCAGCACCGTGCTCCTGCCGACCGCACTACACCGCCTGCTTGGGGCTCAGAGTCCAGGGCCTGCACAGCTGCCTGAGACCCTGGCTCTGCCACTTCCAGTTGGACCTTCCCACCCAGGTCACTTGAGTAAACAGGGTCCTCCTTGCAGGGTCACTGTGGGCTTCATGCAGACAGCAGGGGTTCCTGACCTCCAGGATCTAAAGCCTGACAATCTGAATGTGGAGCTGACGTAAAAATGCACAGTGGGCTTCCCCAGGGCCCAGACGGTAAAAAATCCACCTGCAGTGCCAGAGACCAGGGATCGATCCCTGGGTGCGGACGATCCCCTGGAGAAGGGAATGTAATGCAATGCAATGCGCTTGAATCATCCCAAAACCATCCCCCCTCCTCAGTCTGTGGAAAAGCTGACTTTCACGAAATCAGTCCCTGGTGCCAAAGAGGTCTGGGATTGCTGAGATAAAGGGACCTGAACGGCCTCAGCTCAACAGACACCCATTAAATACGATACAATCTTGGAGGAAACAGTGTGATTCATGGTAAAAAGTGAGCCAAGCTGGAAAACCCACAGCGAGAAATACCTCAATCAGCCACTTGTTTTGTACGAACTTCTGCAGCACATGCTCAGCTTCCTTCTTCCTCATCTTCTTGCCTTTAAGCTGATCAACCAGGTTCAAAATATTTGTGGAAGACGCAAAGCCAGTGTCTGAGTCAATAATCAGCTCCAACTGGAAGAGACAGGAGCCATGTCCATCTATTAGACTGGGGAGAACAACTCTTAGGCCATAATGCCGATCCTGGCGGGATGCAGTGAGACTACTCATGTCACAGGCAGAACTGAGGGACTCTTCAGGAAAACAGCTTAACAATATGCATCAAAAGCCATAGATATGTTTTGACCCAAGTTGCTCCTGTAACAGCATTCCAAATGAAGGACCTTAATGCCCCCTGAATCAAGAAGGATCACTTTACCTCCCTGAAGATGGAGAAGATAAGGAACGAATGAATAAGGAAATGGGGCAGCACCCCTCCTACTCAGAGGTGGGCAGGCTGGAACCCGGAATGGAAGGCACCAGGGTGGCCCAGCAAGAGAACACACCGGGGAGCCACAGAGCTGCTGTGGACTGGGGCTAGGAGAAGCTGGCTGGAAGGTGCCTTAAAACTTCTGCCCACAGCAGAGCAGAGGAACCGGGAAGATAGGCTGCTTGTGTGCACACACGTGCACACACACACACAGCCATGTATTTACCATCTTAGAATCCGATTCTCAACCCTGGCTGCTAATCAGCCCCAGAGGCGGCTTAGGAAGGAATGATTCTAGGACTCAGGCCTCAGAGACCTGGACTCACAGACCTGGAGGGAGGCCAGAGCGCCCGCGTTACTTTCACCTCCTCAGTTACTGCGGGCACCCAGGGCTGAGAACCACTGTCCTAACCAGGTGCTCACCCGGGTGAGTGGCAAGGCGGCCGAGTGAACGGCTCTTAAGCCGGGCATGCAGAGCAGCACCCCTCCAATGACTGGGTAGATGGATCACTGGGCACCTTCTCAGAATTCAGGCTGGGATTCAGCAGTCTGGGTGGAGACTAGGGTTCAGCCTTTCCGGCAAGCTCCCCGGGGATGTTTTTGACCCTGGGACTCGAGCAGCAACACCTGCTCAGCTGCATCCCATACCCAGGAGGTCACTGCTATTCAACCAGTTGGAGTCAAACCCAGACCAGCTCTTCTTTCCCAGGCGGCCGTGGCAAGCTCCCCAGCAATCACCTGGCGGCTATGAATTCTGAGAGGGCCACTTGGTGACATGCCCCTGCAAAGGGCTTTCTCAGGCAGCAGGGGGACCCTTCCTGGGGTTGAAGTTTCCATTTCTAATGAAAGACGGACGTTTTCTGTAAGAAGCCTGGCTGATGGGCAATGGGAGTTGCTGTACTTACAGCCTTTCTAAAGAGATCCAGCTCATTCTCTGCAAAATCTGATGCCATTTTAGAAACTGAAGTCGTTGCAAGATTCACCTAAAAAATAAGTTAGCGTGAGAGTCAGGCTGTGCCCTTCACTTGTCACAGTTAAGTCACCTGCAGGCTCTTCCTTCCTCCCCTCCCCCTCCCCACCTCACCAGTCCTGGAGCACTTTGTGTCCAGGCACTGTGGGCCACGGGGATAAATTTGGAACCAGTCTTACAAGCTTAAATCTTTAGCTCAATCAATATGTCTAATTTTCAGAGATTTCAGAATTCCCAAGGTTGTGTGACAGCTCCAAACTCAGATGAATTCGGGAAGCCTGTCTGCATGCTAGTGGGGCTTCAAATGCAGAAGGCACTGAGAACTCTGGCAGTAAACAATACTGATTCACCGACTTAACCCAACATTTCCACAGCCCTTTCTTCCACAGAATAGGGTTTGGGAAACCCTGGGCTAAAGCCCCGTTCTGTGTGGGCCTGGCTGGTAGAAGCGTGGTCTCTGAAGGCCTAAAGGAGTTCCCTACCCAAAGATGGGGGCTTGTATCTCACATCCTTTTCCCTAGCCAGGAGGGAAAAAAAAAAAAATGTGAACACAGCAGGAGGCCCCAACGAGGTCTCAATCCTTAGTGACCTCACGTTTCTTTCTTTCCAAAGTTTCTATGTCTTGTTCTAAACGAAAAGGCATTTTTATCCCTTTACCCCTAATATTCCATTCATCTAGGGTGACTTGCAGATGCCTGGCAACAACCAAAATAAAAGCTAAGGCATGCTGCCCAGTCTCAGGGTAGAGGGGGCATTCCAGGTGGGGCAATAAAGCCAGCGCTGCGTTGAGAGCCAGGCCCAGGTTCTATTACCCCCAACCTTGATGGCTGCAGAGGACACTACAGACCAGGGGGCCGGCAGGGAGCATGGAGAGACGAGACTGGGTCAGGGAGGTGGCCAGGCCCAGTGTCTTTCGCCCTCCACGCCCCTGGTGAGGCGGGTGCACCTTCATCTGCACCCCAGGAAGGAGGGCAGAGGCTGTCTCCACTGCAGTTCCCTAAACATCCACCAGGGGGCTCTGTCTGCTCTCACCAGCGCGTAAATAGGTCTCCCGTCATCTTCAGTGACACCTTTCTTTATCTCTATGTACAAGGACTCCAAGACACTGTTAATTGTGTTGATGAAGTCCTCCAACTTCTCTACGGTAGCATTACCTGGAAATAAAGAGGCGAAAGAAAAAAAGCGGAGGGTGCTGTATCAAAAGTGTAGCTTGTTTCAATCTGCCATCAACCTGCACACGAAGCAGCAAAGCCACACCTGGGCAAAGGCGCGGCCCTGCTGGGTACTCGAGTGCCGGTGCCTGTGGCTTCTTCCTTCCTGGAGCATTCAAACAGACGGCGCTGTGAGGCGGAAAGCCTGCCGAGGTCTTCCTGTCTCGGCCGGCAGTCCCGGCCTCCTCACCCTCCCACCCCCACCCCCACCCCTAGTTCCCTGCTGCCCGGTCACCGTCCCCCCCAGGCGCCTCGGTGCCATGGGCATCACAACCAGACTCCCCGACAGAGCCTCCGTCCCTGCCCGCCTCACACAGGGATCACGTCCACCTCTGTCCTTCCTCCCTTCATTCAACACACAAGCACGGACTGAACACTGACACACAGGCCCTGTGTCATGCCCGGGGCTGCAACAGTGAAGAACAACCCCATGGTAGGAACAGCAGAGTACCCATCCCGGGTAAGGCCCTGATCTGAGCATTGTTCACACAGTTATGAACCCATCCTACCTGCAGAGGGGGGCACACTTGCCCAGGGTTCACTGGGAGCCCCTGACCTGAGTGCCAACCACCTCCTGCTGCCCCTGATGGCAGGAGGTGCTGCCCAGAGATGTACAAGGAAGCCAGCACCCTTCTCCAGGGCCATCAGCCCGGGACAGAGCCCGGGGAGCACTGCAGGGCCGGGGAGGATGGACAGCAGACTGGCTGAGGAAGGAGGGATGGCTGGGAGGGCTGCAGAGGCTGCAGTGGAAGGTGGGAGCCAGATGGCCCAGGGCCCCGTGAGCCGCAGGGTACAGAGGTGTGTGCCCGTCCTCCGGGGGCCACGGGAGCCTTTCAGAGCTGGGAGCACAGGAGGGACATGGTCAGCCTTGTGTCCTGGAATCACCCTGCTGAACTGAGAGACATTTCTTTTGTTTTTGTTTTTGTTTTTGGTCTCATCTCACTGCATGTGGGATCTCAGTTCCCCAACCAGGGACCCCAACCAGGGATCAAACCTGTGCCCTTGGCAACAGAAGAGCAGGGATTTTAATCACTGGACCACCAGGGAAGTCCCTGTGAGACTTTTAAACCCAGAGCACGTATTACTGCTTTCACTTACTAAAATAACAAATTTCGAAAAATTTGTGCCTTAGAAAAATAATCACTCCAAGGGAAAAAAAAAAAAAAAAAGGGCAGAAAAACACACAACATAACATTTATGAATAAAGCAATAATAAAATCAACAAAACAAAATGCTGCAGGAAAAAAGGTTATCTACCACACTGATGACCAAGGCCACTGCTAGGAAGGGAACTAAGGTGAGCCGGGGGTCAGCCCAGGGCACTTGATATCTGTTTGGCTTCTTACAGAGAGAGGTATGTGTAAGCTCTTTGAATTGCTAAATACTATGAAAGTCTAGAAAAACAAAAGGTCACTCTGGTGGCAGTGGAGGTCATGGCCAATGTAAGGGCAACAGCCGTGTCACAGGCACAGCTGAGGAGACCAGGACAGAAATACTGATGCGCATCACAGCAGGGGTCTAACCTTCCTTGATTTAAGTCACTTAAGTTAAAAAAAAAAAAAGTAACTGAAAGAAAAAATTCATATTAATAAACATGGTACATGGACGTGGCAAAAATTGTTCAGTAATGTGACGATGTGGCCACAGATGCTGTAAAACTGTGATCAGAGGAGTGAGACACGCTCACGTTTCCTGCCTCTGTGCCTCTGAGCCTCTGAGCAAGAGCCCTCCTTCTCACTAGTACGAAAGCCAACTTGCAGGACACTATTTTCCAAAAGCTGCTCTGGTGCTCCCCTCCTCTCCCACGCCACGCAGAGCACCTCCACCGTGGACTCCTCGACCCAGAAAAATTCGGCCGTGGAGAGGGGAGGCCCAGGCACCAAGACCCCCCTTCTGCTGATGGACAGGAGCTACCCCATCTACCCCAAGTGACACACAGCGGCAAGTCCCACCTCCTTTGAAAGTGAGAATTCAGTTTTTCCACTGAAAAGCCCTCTCCTGGGTGCCATTCAGAAAAATGTACTCGGGGGGCGGATCAAAAGCCTTCTGCTGCCTCGGACTTTCCAGAAAGCCCGTCTGCAGAGATGAGCTAATAGCCGCCCTGTGCTTCCCTTCGCCCACCACCTCTGGTTCATTGTCCAGCCTTGCTTTTCAGAAACATGAATGTTTTCAAAATATTTTCATCTAAGGAAAAAAAAAACCCACTTCCTATCGCTGTCCTTGCAGCAGCCCACCCCCTGCTCAGGGGCTCCTGTCTGCTCCACTCACCCCGCCCTCCGTTGAGTGTGAGCGTCCGTCAGGGCTCAGCCACAGTCCTCACCTCGGCTGACCTGCACGTGGTTCCCACAGACACGCGGTACCACGTCATCACCTGGGAATAAGCTTTCCTCCTGTTCAGCAGCACCCCCTCCCCAACTGGATTTCTTGGGGGCAACCAAGGCAGCAGGAGGGCCAGCCCAGGCCCGCCCCACCCCTCTGGGGCCCCCGAGGCCCGCCTCTCCCTTCCTCTGATCTCTGAAGGCCACCTGGTGCCTCACGGCCTCACACATACCTAGGAAACTTCCCTCTACCCTCTCTCCTCCACCGCCCCAGCTCCAACCAGCCAAGCTCCACCCCTCAGGCTCCCAGACGCCCCCTCGCTGCCCTGCCCACTAGACAAGGGTCCTGGGCTCTGCCTTGTCCCCCCAGAGTCCTCAGGCACATCCTCCCCTCTCACACTTTGTTCCAGGCACCAGAGCTGGCTGTCCTACTCCTGGAGTTTTTCTGCCATATGTGTGACTTTGGGGGGAGAAGAGACCCCACAACCAGAGAACCGGAGGGCAGGAAGCTGGGCAGGGTCGGGGGTCAGGTCCCAGGTCAGCCAACAGTGGGCCCAGGACCCATGTGCAGCCTATCAGACAGCCTCTCAGTCTGAGTGAGCGACCCAGGGCAGGCTGGGGGTGGCTCCAGCGCAGCCGCTGCAGAGGGAGAGGGGCTGTGACCGTGAGGTGCTGCTGTGCTTTCCGTGCCTTCAAAGCAGCTACTTTTCACTGCTCTGCCCCCTCTCCCTGGAGCCCCTAGTAGAGAAGCTACAGCTGGCAAGTCTGGGCTACACGAGTGTCTAATGATCCATTTGGCCCCAGTATCCCATGAGTCCAGGGTCATGATACCGGGCATGAGACACCGAGTGTATCACGTGATTCTGAAGCAACTATTTCTAGTCTTGGTTCTACCACTTCCAGGGACTTTAGCAAACTAACAAATAACATGGCTCTTCCCTTCAGATTCCAAATCAACTAAGGAAAAATGATAGGCTTTAGGTATCAGTGTATCCAGTTTCTGTGGGTAGCTCTGGGTCAGAGGCTGGGTCCCTCCACACTAATGACCATGCTCGGCACCATGGCTGGACCAAGCAAGGGTCTGTAGATCCTCGGCGCCCCTGTGCTGTCTCTCCCTGTATGCACAGCATGCGTACCCATGCCTTTCTTGTGGGCTGTGGTGAAGTTCTACTGCTGGGTTGAGAACAACGGGCCTGTAAATGCAGGGCTCGTTTCATCACTGCAAGAACACTAACTCCATAAGGTGAGTTGCTATCATCAGCTTTACATACCAGAGTTAAAGCACTTGCCCCGAGCTCCTCCAAGCGGAAATGAAGCCCAGGTCAAGCATGGACTTGAAGAAGAGCCCTCGGGGCCTCTGGGGAGCAGAGCAAGTGTCCCCTGGGAACATTCCCTGCCCCAGACCCCACCAAAGTCACATCTAATTCCTCTAGAACTTGCCCTTAGAGTCACAAAGAGAGACGCAGCCAACACAGAAAGAGAGTGAGTGTGCAGGCAGGGCCTGGGAAGGACGTCAGAGGGCCATGCCCAAAGGATATGCGCGGAGCTGGGCCCGGCCAACATCTCATCCATCAGCCAAGAGAGGAGGTCCAGCCCTGACCATTCGGCCAGATCACAGCTACGGGAGGAACTGAACTAGAGGACTCAAAAGAGAACAGAACTGCTCTTTCTGTAGCAGGAAGTGCCTCCCCGTAGGGGCAATTAAAAAACGGGACTCAGGGCAATGGACAGGCTGGGGCAGCAGAGAACCAACGAGACGCTTCTCTGAGGAGTTGTGGCTGGTTAAGTTGCTTTTGAGAGACTTTTTTCTGGCCATCACTGTATACATTATCTCTTTTTCTTTAAAAACAAATTTTAATTTAACCAGCAGACTTCTTATTCATCAGTCTCTGCTCCCCAGAAACCTATGAGAACCCAGGGTTCACTGCATGCTTGGGCAGCAGGAAGTCTGCTGCCCTAACTTCTGAGCAACAAATAGTTTTGTTCCAAACTAGGCACCACGGATAGGACATTTTTAGGCAGAGGAAATACTATTTCAGGCAGAGGAAATAACAGCAAAAAATAAGACCCCAGGGGACTGAACCACGCATGGGCCAACTTGCCCCATCAGAACCCTCTCATCTGGTGGGGCAAGCTGGGTGGTCCTCCTGAGTGCCGCACTGAAGACAGGGCAGCCCAGGCCCGGGCCAGACATGGGCACTGGGGCACAGCGGGCCAGGGAGCAGACCCCGGGGCTGGGCAAGGCCAGCAGGCAGGCACACTGGGACGCAGAGATATGCGAGAGGTCACGTCCCAGCCTGGGGCTTTCGTATTAACTGCCTGGGGAAGATGGTCCTCTTGACCAACAGTGCAATAGGCGAGTTGGAAGACGGGAGCTGACAATGGCACTTCCGTGGTGAGCAGTGAACAGTGCTGGGAAGAGCAGGCATGAAAGGAGGACAGCCCACAGACTAGGCAAGTTCTCTCCATCCGTAAGCACCTGCGACAGTTTCGTTCCCTCAGGATCTCATCAAAGGCCCCACAAACAACTGCCAAGGGGATACAGTAGAGTCTGTTTTCCAAAAGAGAACACCAAGGGTCAGAGAGGTTAAGGACTTAACCAAAATCACAGAGCAGGTGACAAAGTCTGGACCAGAAATCAAACATGTGGCCTTCAGCCTGGCACAGCAACCAAAGAACTTGAGCATTCATTTTTTAAAAAAAGGAAACAATTCTTACTCAAATATGCAATGAGGTCTGAGAACTACGTCAAAATGATACGAGGGACCGGTTAGGATCACAGATAAAATAAGATTAGTCATGAGTTGTTTTAACCGGGTGACGAGTACATGAGGCTACACTGTATTATTCTCTCTCCTTATCTCTCTTTTTCCATAATAAAAGGTTAAAAAAATATTTCAACACTCAACAATACATCCTGGTGCCATTAACCCTCAGGAGTCTGAAACAAAAAAGGGAAAAATGACAGTGTCCTGTGACAACAGAGATTAGCTCAGGGCTCTGATGGTGCAGAGTGAACAGGCTTTTAATAATGGGCTCTTTTAAAAAATCTATTGGTGAGAGATGTGTCTCCAGGTATAGACATTTCCCCCCACCAAAATCAAGAGGTTATTTCGGCTAGGAAGTCTACTCTTGGGCCTTACTTCAAATGACAGGGCATAAAACTTACTTTATAGCCCTCGGCATAGTTCCAGCATCTCGGCCACATGCATTAAGTGCCCTAAAACCCATGATAACATTGCTGGAGTGGCGACAGGGACAGACGCCAACTGTCCATATAAGTGCAGGAAGCCTACTCGTCAGCCATTCCCCTGGCCGAGGCCTATTTGTCAGTACTTCTGGCAACGGAGCAACAGGACTCCCATCATGATGGTACTGAGGCGGGGCAAAGTCCAAATTACACTGTGAGTCATCCCAGAAAACCCAACCACTTTCAGCAGAACTTCACTGCTGATGCTGTTCACGTGCCTCTCATTTTCATCTCGCCCTCTGAAAACAAGCGGTCCACCCATCACTGAGATGCGTGGCAGCCCCCACCCGCAACCATCCAAGCAGTCGAGGAGCTGATGAAGGCTCTGCAGGGCGGGGCTGCCACCCCTGCTGGACCGAGCAGCTCAGCTTCGTCCCTGAGCTTCTCCCTCAAGCTCATCTGAGCAGAGCTGTGGAGACTGACAAGCCAGATGTCCATGGAGGCCAGGCGGGAAGCACAGATGTGGCTAGCAGCGGGCACAGAGGGTGAAGTGGACAGCGAGCATCCCGTCGAAAGAGGCAGGGCTCTTCTGCACCAGGCATGTGCCCAATTTTTAGATTTTTATTAGAAAAATTGTTTTTTCTCATGTGAGAAAAGTTTAAAAAAAAAAAAAAGTTTTTAAAAATTAGAAATACTATAGGGTAAAAACTACACTTGCAAACTAGACCCCAATGACAGCACCAGTTTTCAAAATGTGGTTTGGGCTGGAACCCTGCCATAAAGACACAGGGAGACTACGGAGGCCACAGTGTCCCAGGTCCACCAGAGAAGCAACTGTGGTTTCTCAGAGGAAACAACTCAAAGGAACAACTGTGTCACACACATTCATCTGACAGACTGATGTACAAACCGACAATAACCATGTATAAAAACAGGGCTCTTATCCACAGTCGGCACGAACCAGCCCAGGAAACCAACCTATCACCTATAGGAAGCCAACAGTAAGCTCTGTAGAATGACCAAGTCTTGATTAATAACTGACAGCTTCCCTGATTTTTGTCTTAGGCCCAACCAGAGAAAGTCAAGAATGCTCCCCCAAACCCATCACAGGCTGTCCTGCCTCTAGTTAGCCTGCCTCCAGCTTCCCGAGCCGCAGCCTCCAATCGGGATACCACCGAGGCCTTCCCTCTCCCCTACCATGGAGCTTCCCCACTCCTCAGCCTGCCATCAGGTCTCCAAAACACAAGTGCCTTGAGAGAGCAAGCTCTAAGTAAACAGCTCTCGCCTGTCCTCATCTGGGTGGTCTTTGCTTAATACCCACACCTCATACACGTGGGAATTGGCTCAGCGGCCCATTCCCAGCAGGGCTTAGGAAGGGGCTGAAAGGCATGCAAGGCTGCGGTGCTGTCAGAAGAGGACTGACCACTTCCATCCTGCTCACTGCAGCCCTCCTCTGAGTCCCCACCACCTAGCCCGTCCTCCACGTGCAGCCGGGGTGAGACCAGATCCTCGCACCACCACCACCCACCTGGAAGCCACCCGTGGCTCCCACCACTCCCGGCCACACTCGTGTGTGCCTGCTCGCTCTACACTCAGTTGTGCTAGCCTTCCCCTGGCACTCACACCCCTTCGGCACCTGCACTCGTCATCTCCTTCTCCGAGGAAACGATGACCACACTTTCTAGATTTTCTAAGAAAACCCCAGTATCAGAAAATCAGCTTATAGAGGGCTTCTCTGGTGGCTCAGTGGTAAAGAATCTGCCTGCCAATGTAGGAGACACGAGTTCCATCCCTAGTCCAAGAAGATCCCACATGCCACAGACTAGCTAAGCCCATGCACCGCAACTACTGAACCTGTGCTCTAGAGCCCAGGAACCGAAAACTACTAAGCCCACGTGCCACCACCACTGAAGGCCGAGTGCCCTAGAGTCCATGCTCTGTAACGAGAGAGACTAACGCAATGAGAAGCCTGTGCATGGCAACCAAGAGCAGCCCCGCCCGCCACAACTAGCGAAAGCCCGCGCAGCAGTGAAGACCCAGTGCAGCCAAAAATAAATAATTTTAGGGAAAAAAAGAAAGAGACTGAGCTTACGAATTCCTATCGCAATTCCCACTGCACTGAGGACCAACGTCACAGACCTTCTGGGGCTCACTTCCCCACCCCCAGCCCCAGGATCTGAGAGTGGACACTATGGGGAGGGACAAGCAGGAAGGAAGGGGCCGCAAGGAGCAGGAAGTACGCTAAGCCACGCACGTCACCTAAGCTCCCTGTGTGACCCTCACAACTTTTCCATGAAGTAAATCAGATTTCCTTTACAAAACAGAAAGCAAAGACAGAAAGTGAAAAAAAAACAAAAAACCAAAAAACTTTTCCAAGTCCCTGATTTGAACTCACATCTTCAAGAAAAGGCTTCCTTGTTCCTGCCAGTGGTGTGTGTGGTGCTCCTGCTGAACTCACTGCCAGTCCTCCCACACACCCACAAGTCCGCCCCTCCTGGGGGGATGCAGTGCGAAACACATTCCGGACCTAATGAGGCCCATGCTTGGGAGAGCGTGGAGCACACCGAGGTCCCAGCTCAGCAGATCCACGCTGGCCTGGGAGGGACCATGCCCACCCCGCCACAACCTCACCCCGCGGACTTGGACGCAGTGAGTCTTTCAAGAGCCAGAGATGGGAAAGCCACAGCATTCGTTCCCTCCTGGCTGCAGAACTTCCAGAACCCAAAAGCTCCAGCCTGAGCACATATCACAGCTGCCTGCTGTGAAATTCCATATGTTTGAAAATTCATCAAGTCCCGTTGGAGATGTTACTCTTCATGCTAATTTTATGCCACTTTTCAGTTATGGGCACACGCGTAATCCCCCCTGATTAACTGGAAAGGCAAGCGGGCTGACAGCAGTAAGGTTATTATCACAGTGAAAGGAGAGGAATGTGCAATGAGATCGTTAAAAGTAGGAGGAAAACTTATCTGGAGCCAGCATCTGATCATCACTGAGTCCTCTGTGGAAAGAGAAGGTGCGTTTAAACGTGACTGCGGACACAGGATGGAATACCAAGCGGAAAGGTGGGCAGCAGCACTGCCTCGCCACTAACACAGGCCACGCGCCACGAGCCGGAGCCCTGCGCGCAGAGATGGCCGTGTAAACCCACACGAGAAAACAAAGCGAGGAGGAGAGGTCTGACAAACAGAAATATCCATCACTCCCACGTTCCTCTGACAGTGTCCCCTAACCTATTTTTGGTACATGCACTTCAGTTCACTAGTTTTTTGCCTGAACATCCTATTGCTTATTCTACTCACTGAAATAATGTGTCAATTTTTCAATCTAAGATTTTAGACATTCTACCTAATTTGTCCTTCCAACAAACTGTATATGACAACGAAATGTAACACGTGACGCTGGGGTGGCTCCTTTGCTAAAAAAGACGTGATTGGGACAACAGGAGAAACTCCAACGGGATCTGTGGACCAGATGATAGTGATGCATCAATGTTAATGTTTGGGTTTTAATGGTCGTCCTGTGGTTACGTAGGAGAATGTCTTTGCTAGAAGGAAACACCCCAAGAATGTAGGGGTAACAGAATTTCAAACTGGTAACCTACTCTCAGATGATTCAGGGTAGGGGAAGTTCTTACAACTCTCCTGTGAGTTTAGAACTACTTCAAAATACAAAATAAATTTAAAAAGCAAGGCTAGGAGCTTCAATCCAGGCAGGCCCTCAGTGAATCTGGCGCTAATGTGGAAGGCAGCACAGGGCAGTGGAGGGGGGAGCCCAGAGCCACTGTGTGAGAAGGGGCCGCACAGCAATCCACACTCCAGGGATTTCTACTTCCTGCTCTTAAGACAAGGAGGCTGCACCCAATGATTTCCTAAAACTCAACACGTTCAACCACACAAAACCAGAAAGACCAGCCCCCAGAGTTTAACAAGGCAAGTAACTTTGAGAGACTTGTTGCCATGAAACTGTGGACCGTGGTGACATTTTGCTTCTGCCCTTAAAGCCACACATTCCAACCAAGAGTCAGGTTCCGATTCGGGGCCCCTTCAATCCCCCAAGGTGGGCAACACCACTCCCTGACAGCATCATCAGGAGGAAATACCTACTCCCCAAGGGCTCCTGGGCCTCTTACAAAGGCTTCAAAATTCAGGTTTCCACGCTTGCTTTGTTTTTAGGAAACTGAACGCCAACTGTCTTGGGAGTCATTTTGAGGAGGGGGCCTCCTCACTTTGAGGAGGGGGCCTCTCCAGGTAAGCAGAAAGAATACTTCTCCTGAATGCTGCATCTATGTTCATTGAGTCCCACATTGATGACACAGGGTCTTATGAGACCAAGAGAATGAGCTACATTTTGGAAACCTGTTGACTTCCCTACACGGCACTGACAGGCCACAGAACACATGCCGCATGTTCCATTCATAAAGCTCTGGGGTTGAGTGACTTGATCAAGGTTACACAGCTACCAAGTAGCAAAGCTGGTTTAAATGCAGATTTTTTTTAAACAGCTTTGTTCAGATACAATTCACCTACAAGTTTAAAGGGCACAATTTAGTAAGACCCTTGAAACCACCACGACAATCAACATACTAAGCATATCCGTCACCACTTACAAGTCTCCTCATGTCTGTGTGTCATCCCTCTCCCACCCCTCACTACCCTCCCCTGCGCCATATCCCCAGGAGACCGCTGAACTCCTTTCTCTCACTACAGCTAAGTATGAGCTGTCCAGAACTGTGTATATATGGATTCATACAGTATATACTCCCCTTTGCTTGGCTTCCCCACTGGGCATGACCATGTTGAGATTCATTGATAACGTAGCACATAGCAATGGTTCGTTCCTTTTTAATGCTAAGTAGAACCCACCATCAGATGGATAACACCACAGTCCATGTATCAGTTCACCTGTCGATGGGACAATTAGGTTTTTTTTTTTTTTCCATTTTGGGGCCATTACAAGTAAACCTACTCTGAAGACTTAGGCGTGAGCCTTTGTGTGGACATATATCTTCATTTCTTGAGCCTAAAAACAAATACATGAGAGAGAAATAGCTGTCGTGAAACTGCCGCCCTGTTTTTCAAGATGGCTATAGCATCTTATACCCAACAGGAGGTGAGTGCTCCAGTTCTTCCGCTGTCTTGCCAACACATGATACGCAGTCTTTTAAACCACATCTATTCTGACAGGCATTTAGTGGTCTCTCACTGTGGTTTTAGTTTGCATCTCCCTAAGGTCTAATGAAAGGATAAGCATCTTTTCGTGTGCTTGTCTGCCATCCACAGAACTTCTTTGGTGAAGTGTCTGTTCAAGTCTTTTGTCCCTTTTTCAATTGGGTTGTATTTTTCTAAGTGTTGAGTTTTGAGAGTCCTCTATATATTCTGGATACAAACCCTTTATCAGATATGTGATATGCAAATATTTTCTCTCAGTATTTGGCTTGTCTTTTCATTCTCTAAGCACTAAGTATATTTCAAAGAGCAGAATTTTAAAATTTTGAAGTGCAATTATTAATTCGTTCTCTTATGGATCATATCCAAGAAATCTTGCCTAATCCAAGGTCATGAAGGTTTCTTCCTATATTTTCTTCTAGAAGTGTGATAGTGTTAGGTTTTATGTTTAGGTATATGATTAATCTTAACATTTATATACGGTGCAAAGTTGGCTCAGGTTCACTTTTTTGAAGATGGATATCTAATTATTTCAGCATTGTTTTTTGAAAAGACTATTTTCCCTGAGTTGCCTTCGCATGTCTATCAAAAATCAGCTGTCTCTATTGTATTCCACTGACCTGTAGATCTTTCTTTATGCCAATACCACACTGTCTTGATATAGTAGTTATAGAATGTCTTAAAATCAGGTCATCTTAACTGACCTAATTAACCTAATTAATCAGATAATTAATTAGCATTAATAACCCTAAGTTTGACTTCTTCAAAACAGTTTTTGCTCTTTTTGATTCTTTGGATTGCCATGTGAATTTTGGAATCAGCTTTTCAATTTCTACAAAAAAAAAAAAAAAAAGACCCTGCTGGAATTCTGATAGGAACAGAGTAAAGGGAAAAAGTAGATAATTAAACAGTTAATCCCACTAGGGGGCTGTAGGGCTTCCCTGGTGGCTCAGACAGTAAAGAATCCACCTGCAATGTGGGAGACCTGGGTTCCATCCCTGGGTTAGTAAGATTCCCTGGAGAAGGGAACAGCTACCCACCCGCTCCCGTATTACTGCCTAGAGAATTCCATGGACAGAGGAGCCTGGTAGGCTACAGTCTACCAGGCCAGAGTCGGACACGACTGAGCGACTTTCACTTTTCAGGGGACTGTAAATAAAGCAAGAAGTATGGGAGACCCCCGTAAGTTAACGATCACTCAAGAAAGCAGGTTTGCTTGACCACAAAACCAAGAAGGCTTGCTTAGCAACAAAACCATGCAGCAGGAGCATGAGACCCACCCTAAAATAACAACACTACAACAGTGGTGGCATGAGACCCACATCCTGCCCGTGAGCTAATGATTCCTAGGACACACTCCTCTGCTTGCACCAAAACTAAAAATCTAAGAATACAGTGACATTATACTAAAACCTGAAATGATTTACAATTTTTAGCATATGTTACTACCTTTTTGCTCATTTCCACTGTGCCATGACAAGTCCCAGCTTGACCATGTAGCAACAAGAAAAACTCCCCTGCCCAACCTGGAGAAGCTGATAAGGGAAGCATGATATCTACTCAAGAATAAGGAAGAAGGTAGTCTTTCAACTCCTTCCCACTTCTCTGTGATTATAAAACTGGAGCCCACTAAGTCCTCGGCACATGCCACCCTCTTGCTGGCCCATCTGTAAGCCTCACAAGCATCCTAGTCTCATAAATCACTTCTTACCTATCACTTTGCCTCTCGCTGGATTCTTTCTGTGCTGAGACATCAAGGATCAGAGTTCCCTGAAGTCCCCTGAAATGCCACCAAATCATTTCAGTCTGAGTGATATTGAGTTGAATGTATTAACACATATCATTTTGAGGAAAACTGGTATCTTAGCAATACTGAATTTTCCAGCCCATGAACATGGTGTGTCTATTTAGCTCTTTTTAAATTTTTCTCAGCAGTATTCTAGGATTTCCAGTTTACAGGGCTCCCTACAAATTTTTGTCAGATTTATTCCTAAGTATTTCATATTTTGATGCTATATAAATTTGGTGCTTTAAAAATTTTTTTCAATTTCTGATGATTCACTGCTAACACATAAAAAATGCAAATGATTTTTTGTATACTGATCTTGCAACCTGCAACTTTACTAGATCCACTTATCAGTTCTGGTAGCTTTTTCAAAGATTCCATCAGATTTTGTAATACACAGATGAGCACGTCTGGAAATGGACAATTTTACTTCTTCCTTTCCAATGTGGATGCCTTTATTTTATTTTTCCTTGCCTGAGTGCACTGGCTAGAACCTCTAGTACAATGACGAACAGAAATGATGAGAACAGACACTCCTGTCTTGCTCCTGAAATCAAGGGGAAAGTATTCAGTCTCTTACAATTAAGTATACTAGCTGTAGTTTTACATAGATCCCCTTTATTGGGTTAAGGAAATTCCCTTCCTTTCCTATTTATTCGTTGAAGGTTTTTTTTTTTCAAATCAGAATAGACTTTAGATATTTCAACTCTGTGAAGACAGTTGTTGATTCCTCTCTCCTGCTCTAAGCCTTGAGGTCCTGTTTATCTTGCTTACACCCTGCTCAGGAGGATCTCATTGGTTTTCTGTAAGAGACTTCTGCTTCATCATGTCAGCAAAGATAACTGGATTTTGTCAAATGCTTCTTCTGCACCTACTGAGATGATCTTACGGTTTTGCTTTTTTAGTTTGCTAATATAGTGAATTACTACACTGACTGATTTTCAAGTGCTTACCCCTTGCATGCTTGGAGTAAACCCTACTTGGTCATTTCATATCATCCTTTTTACATATTGCTGAATGAAACTGGCAAAAATTGTGTTTAGAATTTTAGCACCTACAGGGATTTCCCTGGTGGTCTAGTTAAGAATCCACCTGCCAAGTCAAGGGGCATGGGTTTGATCCCTGGTCGGGGAACTAAGATTCCACAAGCCTCAGGGCAACTAAGCCACAACTACTGAGCCCATGCACCACAACTACTTAAGCCCACGTGCCCTGGAGCCCGTGCTCCACAAGAGATGAGAAGCCACGGCAACGAGAAACTTACAGGCCACAAGTAGCAAAAGCCCACACACAGCAACAAAGACCCAGTATGGCCAAAAATAAATAGATAAAAAGAACTTTAGTATCTACATTTATGAGGGATCTTGGTCTTTAGTTTTCTCTCCTTGCAGTATCTATCCGGTTTTAGTATCAGGATAATGCAACTCTTACAGAATGAGTTGGGAAGTGTTCTCTTCAGTTTTCTGGAGGAGCTAAGGTAGAACTGGTATTACTTGTTCCCTGAAGGTCTGGTAGAATTCACCAGGGAAGCCATCTGGGCCTGGAACAGGCACTATTCCCAGCCCCATGTGAAAATCCCACACTGCTTCCCTAATGCTTTTTCTCAAGTGTTTCTTTCCTTAGCTTCAGGGAGCTCCTTGCTGATCAGTTCTCAGCTCGACCCTTGACAGGAGTGGAGGGGTGCTCTGCAGATCTCTACTCTTGTCTCCATGCACCTCTCTTCTCCAGTACCCTGTCCTGCAAACCCTAGCTGCTTTCATCTCCTGAGCTCTCAGCTCCTCCTCAACTCAGAGAGTCTGTCTGGCTCTGCCTGGTCCCCCTGTGCCATGGCCTGAAGACGCTCTCATGGCAGTGAGTGGAGGCAACTGTAGTGCTCACCCCCCTTTTCCCTGTGGTGTAAGAAAGATCCTTGGTCATTGTCCCTGGTTACTGGTACACAGTTCCTAAAACACTTGGAATTGCCTGAGTGACAAGGTGACAGGCAGGTCCTTTGTTCTAATGAGATGACTCTTGGCAGGTCCCTAACTAACTTCAGGATGAGGGCCGCTTGCAGAAAGACCAAGCCTTGATTTGGTGCTTGGAACTTTCAGCCTCATTCCACAAATCTGGGGAGTGGAGATTGAGCTAATCACCACTAGCCAATGATTTCATCAATCACACCTATGTGATAAAACCTGCACTAAAAAATCCCTAAATGCTGAGATATGGAGAGTTTCTCTGACGGTGAACACATCAAGGCCCTAAGAGGGTAGAGCACCCAGAGAGGGCACGGAGGTTCCAAACCACCCCTGCCTCCCAGAGCCTGGCTTTGCATCTTATCTGTACAACTGCTCTTGAGTTATATCCTCTACAATAAACTTAAAAAGCTTCCCCAATTGTGCAATGGATAAAGAATCCACCTGCAGTGCAGGAGACACAGGAGATGTGGGTTCAATCTCTAATTTGAGAAGATCCCCTGGAGGAGGAAATGGCAACCTACTCCAGTATTCTTGTCTGGAGAATCCCATGGACAGAGGAGCCTAGTGGGCTACAGTCCCTGGGGATGCAAACAGTCAGACAAATAATAAACCAGCAAAGGCAAGTAACATGTTTTTTTAAGTTTTAAGACCCATTCTACCAAAGTATTGAACCTGAGGAGGGTGTCATGAGAACCCTTGATTTACAGTCAGTCAGTCAGAAGAATGGGTGGCTCAGGACTTGCAACTGGCACAGGAAGTAGGTGCAATCTCATGGGACTAAGTCCCTCCCTCACTGGTGGGATCTGACACCTAACTCCAGGTACATAGTGTCCGAACTGAACTGAGTTCTTGGACACTGAACACTGCATACCCAGTTGGTATGCAGAGAACTGGGAAGGTAGTGTTGGGGGGAAAAAAAAAATGATGATGAGTATTTGGTGTCAAGATGGAAAAAACCCTCATTGCTCACCTCTCAAGAGATCACTGTCCTTCACTGACTAAAGTTCAGGGTTGCAAGTATTTTGTCCATTTTTCAATTGCTTCAGACAGGAAAGTAAAGAGTCCCTGTTGCTCTAACCCGGTCAAAAGGGGAAATCCTCCAGTACAAGTCTTCACCAGCACTCCACAGGCCTCCTGTACCTACGCCCATCTAGGGGGCTTACACTGAACTTGTCTGATTGTGTGTACATGACTCACAAAACCCAGAGTAAAGTTTATCTCTGTGTCATCAGCCCTTGCCCAGAGGCCTGGCCCACCGGGGAGTCTCAGGAAGTGTTGCCGGATGGCCACATGCTTGCACACAAGCCCTGGGCCAAAATTGAAGCTGCTCCAGTGCCAGGAAGAAAGGCCAAGGCTTCATACCAGGATGTCAAAAAAATAATAATAATAATAATTCTTTACTAGCCAAGAGATGTGGGGAATTGGTCTTCCCCTAATGACAGTAACAGGGGAGCCCAAATTAGGAAGTGTTTTGATAAAAGGGACAAACGCTACGGGAAACTGCAAGAATAACTTGCAGTTTCAATGACTTCTTTGCTTCGTCCTCCTTTGAGGACCTAAACATTTTTCTAGTTGGTAAATGGGGAATTTCCTAGGAATCTCTTCAAATGATAGGAGATTAATAATATTGGTCTTCTAAGCTTTTACTTAATTTTAGATGATTTCTTTTCATCATCCCTTGGGGATATTAATCTCTCAAATAACACTGACACTTAAAAACAAGCTTTTCTCTCTCGCTCTCCTTTTTTTTAATGAAAGATGGGAGAACACATCTGCAGTTCTATCCTGACTATCCTAGCCATGACCAGATCTTGATGAACAGAAATGGTACATGAAATGTGAAGAATAAATCAATTCCTAGACACATTTTACAGGACTTTCCTAAATTAGGTCATGACAACTTTAAAGGTCAAATAAAGGCAAAAACACTTTCATTCTTAGTACTGAGGCATCATACAGCTCCTTACAGTCAGCTCTGAAACTTCCCCATCAACAATAAAGCTCACAGTCAGGACTTAGATAACAAACTAAAAGAGAGAAGAAACGGTCACATAGGTAAGATTAAGAAAAACATGACTCTGCCTATCGCTGAAGGACACTCATGGCCAGGTTAAAGTCCTGCTGTATTTTTTAAAGAGCAAGAGAGGGGAGCTTAATAGGTGTAATATTCCACTTCTGTAAAGGAAAAGTGAAAGTATGAGTCACTCAGCCATGTCTCTTTGCAACCCCGTGGACTGCAGCTGGCCAGGCTCCCCTGCCCATGGGATTTTCCAGGCAAGAATACTGGAGAGGGTTGAGGCTCTCACCAAAGACCCCGATCCACCACGGTACAGGCAATCAGAGCAGATATATTTTCACCAGGAGGGAAGTCTCAAGCACAGCAATAACTATGTCACTGTCTTGCTTCAAATCCTTCCAGAAGGTCTGCAATGTCCACAGAATTAAAAAACAAAAACAAACGAACAAAAAAACCCACGACTATGGAGTACAATTATGGGCTCTTCATAACCTGTAAACCTACACACCACAAGAACATGTTCTCTTCCCACACAGCGTATGTTCTTGTCCAGAGTTTCCCAAGGTTCATACGTCAATTAAGTTTGGACACAAAGGATCAAGTGGAGTTTAAAGGGATTCCTTACTGAGGGCCCCTCCAAGTTTTTTAACTTGTTGCCATGCACCATCCAGCTCCCAGGATTTCCCATGAACATATCAGCAGACCAGCCACTTCAAACCCTGCCTCCTCTCTAAACGCCACCCCCTTCTGTCCGCCTCCTCCTGCACATCGGGAAGGACACTGCTCTGTATTCCCTGTCTTCCCTTACTGCTCTTCCCCCCTCAGCTCCTGGGGACCTGGCTTCTGCCTCCGTCACAACACAGACTACGGTTCTCTAACAAGGCAGCTAGTCTCAGGTCCCTTGACCAGTGTCCCCAGTGCCCCGCTCACACCTTACCCCAGCCCTCTTGGCTTAGCTATTTCCTTTGAAAATTAAAAATATCCAAAGAGGGCCTTCCCCGGTGGTCCAGTGGTTAAGAATCTGCCTTGCAATGCAGGGCGGGAGGAGGGGATGTGGGTCCGATCCCTGTTCGCGGAACTAAGATCCCACAAGCCGCAGAGCAACTATGCCTGACTGTTGCAACTACTGAGCTCAAACACCATAACTAGAGCGTCCGCGCATCGCAATGAAAGATCCTGCGTGACACAAGGAAGCGCCTTCATGCCGCAACTAAGGGCTGATACAGCCAAAAAAACTCACAAAACTACAGAAAGACAAAAACGTACAATAAAAAAACACTTATTCCTGTTAATCAGGACAACCACTACACTATCCTAATAATCCCATGTTTACTTCAAGTCTTTTTCTTTTTCAAAGAACAAAATAGACAATGAGGTGTCCATTGATTTCTAATGACAAAATGATCCCCCTCCTCCTCTCCCCAAAGATAAGCACCTTACAGCACACCCCACATCCTTTGAGAGTCCACTTTTAGATTTTTACACGCAGATGTATGTATTCACGAACAATAAAGATCGTTATGTCTTACAAAAAACTTAGCACAAGTACAATAGGTATAATTTACCAACTTTTTCACTCAATGAGATCTACCCACACTGACATTCAGCTGAGTAAGATCTATGAATGTGGGTTTCACTGATCTGTCCAAATGGATCCTCTTGCTTCTACTGAGACCTCCAGTTATTGAAACCAGGTCCTGTCTCTAAGTGCTCCACGTGTATTATCTTCGCTTCTCCCAACAACCCACTGAGAAGACGCTCCCAAGGCCCACAGCTGGCACAAGGCAGGGGTGAACTTTACCAGCTGGGCCAAGTCTAAGGCTGTGCCCTCCACCACTGTGCGAAGCTGCCCTCTTACGTCCACAGCCACCTGAGCGCCTCCCATGCCAGATGTGTAGTTCGTATCATGTCTCTTAAGCCTCTGAGCCACCCCGGGTGCCAAGTACAAACAAACATTCTCATTTCAGAGGTGAAGAAACTCGGACTGGAGAAGGCGCTAGAGCTTTAGTATGAACCACGACTATCCAGCCATCAGAGTCCAGGTTCTTAGCCACTGGGCTAAACGTCAGAGCTACTTTAAAAAAAAAAAATCAAGAGTTGAAGATGAGAAAGATGGGCTGGTGAAACCTGAACGCCCAGGTCAGGAGTATGGGCAGACTGGGTGCGCGGTGTGGGTCCAACGTCACTAGTCCCTGATCACACGGCAGCAGAGCAGCCTGGGAGCAGGGCAGGATACTCACAGTCATGGACCTTATAGCAGTGCTTCTGCAAGCGCTTGACGTCGCACTCTTCCAGCACACCGTGAGTCATCAGCAGCTGCAGGAATCGCCGGTGGACATCAGTCATGACACCCGTTCTCCTCGTGTTGCCCTGCATGGATGGAGGAGCTAAAAAAGGAAGCAAAGGAAATCCAGTCACGTCCGAGCACACCAGAAGTGATACGCCATGCTTCGTTCCAATTTACAAGTTTGTGATAGTTTCTAGAATCAAGTTCATCATGCTGATTAGTAAAAAGGTGAAAAGGACACACGTCAGGGACGACGCACGTTAGTACTGTGCAGAGGTAAGAAGCTTGAGCTTCCCTGGTGACTCAGTGGAAAAGAACCTGCCTGCCAATGCAGGAGACGTGGGTTCAATCCCTGGATTGGGAAGATCCCCTGGAGAAGGAAATGCAACCCACCTCTAGTGTGTTTGCCTGGGAAATCCCATGGACAGAGGAGCCGCACAGGCTACAGTCCATGGGGTCACAAAAGTCGGACACAACTTAGCAACTAAACAACAACAACTGGTGAAAAAAATGGACTCTGGAAGCAGCCAGAACGCCGGGGTTCCCAGGCTGCTCCACCACAGAGGGGTGTGAAATGGGGAAATGGACCCTCTACGCGCTTCAGCGTCTGATCTGTTAAGTGAGAATGACAGAAACATCCTCCTTAGAATTACTATGAGGATAAACGAACAAAGAACGTAACAGCCTGTGACAACTATAAATGGAGTATAACCTTTAAAAGTTGTGAATCACTCTGTTGTACCCCTGAAACTTAAAATATTGTATAACAACTATACCTCAATTTAAAATATACATATAGAAGCCTGGTGGTAACAGTCTAAATGCTATTAAAAAAAAAAAAGTTAGCCATTTTTACTAGTAGACAATTCCAAGTCTGAAAGTTGGCTCAACCTCCCACCAGGTCTATGGTCTGGGATAAATTTAGCTGAGGTCCCATTTCTCACTATAAAATTAGAATAACGTTCACTGCTTAGAGAGCTGCGAGGAAACAATAAGAGCTGGTTTCCCTCTCCTCTCCCAAACCACTGATAAAACAACTGTTGTGCTGGGACTGCAGGGTGTTGTGAAAATCTCCTTGCTCTCTACTAAAACGCTATCTTTCCACAAACCACAAAGATCAGAGCTGATAAAAGGAGCCTTGATTAAAAAAAAAAAAAAAAAAGGCACAAGTCTGATCTAAAAACCTGTTCCTGCCACAGAGAGGTGGTGCAGTGCAGGGGTAAGACCTGGGGTTTATTTAGAACTAGACGGAGGGCTCCGAGACCAGTGCTTGCCAGACTCGCCTGATCGTAAGAATCACCCAACTTGTGTATTACAAATGCAGATCTCCAGGTCTTTTCTGGAAGTTCTGACTGCAGAGGGGCTTGGAATCCTGAGGTTTTAATATCCACTTCTCATGACGCCATGATCTTATCAGAAAGTTGCTATTACCTTAGGGAAATGTAACACAGAATAAACAGAGGTTTAGCTAATATGCTTAACCTCAGTCTTTTAATCTATAAAATGGGGATAATACTATCTTTAACACATATGATGAAGTTTAAATGAAATATGACTACCAATGGTCTGCCAAGAACTAGGACCAGGAGATACGCAGGTTACTCTTCTTTCTAAAGGCATCATTGGCTAAGCCTCAAAACTAAGAAGACACACTATCTCACGACCAGCCCCTCTGCCTGCCTGCTAGCTACCCTCAAGTATATCTCACCAGCATCTCAATCTCAACCAACCCCTCAGCTGGACCCACCTTCTCCTTCCTCAACCCTTTTCCTCCCTGCAGTCCTCCTTTCGGAATCATTGGTTCCGGTGTTACAGTCCACGCAGACATAGAGACACCACAGACCTAATCTTCAAACTCTGATCCTCCTCTTCTCTGGGGTTGACTCAGCTCCAGAAAGTGCTCAAGTCCTGCCAAGTGTATTTCCTGTCATTAGGATAGGATATCTTCATTCATTCATTCAATTTTTAGGTACTGTGTGTGCATGCTCAGTTGCTCAGCTATGTCTGACTCTCTGCGACCCCGTGGACAGTAGCAAGTCAGGCTCCTCTGTCCACGAGATCTCCCAGGCAAGATACTGGAGTGGGTTACCATTTCCTACTCCAGGGGATCTTTCCAACCAGGGATCGAACCCACGTCTCCTGCATTGACAGGTGGATTCTTTACCACTGAGCCACCCGGGAAGTCCGTTTTAGTACTGAGTACACCCTTAATTGTCAGTGGTTGTTCCAGGGATAAGAACAGAATATTCTGTGGACTTTTATTCTAGAAACTATGGGTCTTTAAATAGATGATACAGCCAGGCTGTTAGATCAAAAACTTACCAAATTGAATAATGAATAAAACCTAGCTATATGACATAGAAGTTACTTCTAAAACATAAGAATGCCAAAAAATTTACAGTAAAAGGATAGGAAAATATACCAACTAACCAAATATTAATATGACACAAAATAGACTTTAGGGCAGAAATTATTACTAGAAATAAAGATGGTCCCCATAAAATGATACAAAGGTTCGGTTCCAAAGAAGCTCTAACAATTTTAAATATTTAAGCACCTAATATCAGAGCCTCCAAGTAGCTAAGGCAAAAATAATCGGACCTACAAAAACAAACATATAAATCCATAACTGTAGTGGAAGATTTTAACATAGTCCTCTCAATCACTGATAAAATGAATAAAAAGAATCTGTAAGTTTATAGAGAAGACTTGTAAAACGCAGCAAAAAGCTTAATCCGATGGACATGCATAAAACACTGCACCCAACAGCAACAGAATACAGAATCTTTAAGCATACTCAGAATAATTTTGCAAACTGGCACATACGGGCCAGAAGGCAAGTCTCAGCAAACTATGAAGGACTGGTCTCATTCAGAATATGTTCTCTGACAGCAGTGCAAGACAGGTGGAAACCAGAAATGAAAACTAGAAAAGCTGTTTAGAATTTAAGAAACATACTCCTCAATAAGCCATTGTTAAAGAGGAATTATTAATGGAAAGTAGAAAATATTTTGAACTGAAAATAACAAAATATTACACACAGAAAACCAGTGGAAGGAAACTAAAACAGAAGAAATTAACAGCCTTAAATTTTTATATATACTTGAGGGGGGAGGGCATGAAAATTAGTGAGTTAGACACCCATATCAAGAAGCTATAAAAATAATAACAGCAAATTAAATACAAAGAAAGTTAAAGAACAAAAAAAAAACAAAGACCAGAACCTAATGAAATAGAAAATAAGTACATATCTGAAAAGATCAACAGAACTAAAATTATTCTTTGAAAAAAATAATTAAGTGACAAACCTCTGACAAGATTTTTCAAGGAGAGAAAATTTATAAATAAATAACATTTGGAATGAAAAAGGGAAACCAAATGCAGACACAAACGTTTTAAAAAGATATTATAGACAAATTAATCTGAATTTTAAATATGTATAAAGTCACAAGAATTCATTCAAAACTAAAGATTATTTTAAAACGTAAACAATTTTAGAACCATTATAGACATTTTACGAGAAATTTATCTTCCCACAAAGAAAACTTCAGGTCCCAATGGATTTATCAAGAAGTTCTACCAAGTATTCTAGAAACAAATAATTTCAAATGTTACACAAACTATCACAGAGCCGGAAAAAGAGCAAGCTGTCCCCAAAGCATCTGATAAGGCTGACATAAGTCGGGCACAGAAACCTACCAAAGACGTCAAAAGAAAGTAAAATGAAAAGTTCAATATTTTTCATGAGCACAGATGCAGTAGGCCTAAGCAAAAACATTAACAAACCGAATCCAGCAACACAAAAAGAATGATATGTTGTCATCAAGCAAGGGTTTAACACTGAAAGTCAATCAAATGGCATCTGTCAATAATACTCAATAAAGCTGGAGAGGTCAGGGGACAAAATCAATGTGAGCAACCTGGGTTGGGAAGATCCCCCAGAGAAGGAAATGGCAACCCACTCCAGTACTCCTGCCTGGGAAATCCCATAGAGAGAGGAGCCTGGCGGGCTACAGTTCATGGGGTCGCAAAAGAGCTGGACACGACCTAGCAATTAAACAACAACATTAACAATCACATTAACAGAATAAAGGAGAAAAAGCACACAATCATCCTAATAGATGCAGAAAATAATAGCTAATAAAATTCAACATTCGTTCATATAAAAACTTTTAACAGACTTGGCATAAAAGGAAACTTCCTTTACTAAATGACATCTACAAAAACCACAGCACACAGAACACTTAAGGATGAAAGTTAAAAGCAGTCACTTCAAAATTCAAATTGATCCAATGTAACTGAATCAAAACAATTCCAACCAAAATCCTAACAGGCTTGGTGGGCATGACTGTGTGATTTGACAAGATGATTCTAAAATGTAAATGGAAAATGTAAACACAAAATGGCAAAGACATTCCTGGAGGACTTGTCATACCAGGCACCAAGACTTAATATCCAGCTGCTGCTGCTGCTAAGTCGCTAGTCGTGTCCGACTCTGTGCGACCCCATGGACTGCAGCCTACTAGGCTCCTCCGTCCCTGGGATTCTCCAGGCAAGAACACTGGAGTGGGTTGCCATTTCCTTCTCCAATGCATGAAAGTGAAAGTGAAGTCACTCAGTCGTGTCTGACTCTTATCGACCCCATGGACCGCAGCCTACCAGGCTCCTCCGCCCTTGGGATTTTCCAGGCAAGAGTACTGGAGTGGGGTGCCATTGCCTTCTCCGAATATATACAGCTAGAGTAATGAAAAAAGTGTGATAATAATAATAAAGTTGTGATAATAGTACAGAAATGGACAAACAAGGCCAATGGAACAGAACAGACAACTAAGGAATAGAAAAGGGTATATATATGGATACTTTGCATGCTGCAGAAATGGAACTCCAGGGCAACGCACTTTTCAATGAAAGGTGCCAGGACAGCCCATTATACATACATGAACAAAATAAAATTAGACCCTTATTTCACAGTATCCACAAAAACCAATTCTTGAGGGTTAAGGTCATAAGAAAGGAACACTATAAAACTTTTAGACAACAACACAGGAGTTTATCTTTAGGACCCAAAGGTAGGGAAGGACTTCTTTAAAAGATACGAAAAAAACAAACCATACAATACACTGATAAATCGACTTTCTTAAAATTAAGAACTTTGCTCACCAAAAACAGAAAGCAGGGGAGTCAGAAACAGAAGACAAGCTCAAACTAGAAGATATTTGAAACACATTTAAACCACAAAAGATCCATAATGAGATTTAAAAAAAAAAAAAAAAAAAAACTCTTACAAATCAGTAAGAGGAAGACAACTGGAAGAGAAAAATGAACATGGAAAATTTTACAAAGAGAATGCACAAGTGATTAATAAATTAAGATAAGAAATGTTCACTCTCTCAACAGGCAAATGAATGTTAAAACCATAGTGATTAATGTTTTATCCATCACCAGACAGGCATATATTCTTAAGAATGGCTGAGGCTGAAACTTGCATCAACTGCTGGTGAGAGTATAAGCCCTTATAATTACTTCAGATGTTTATTTGATAACATTAGCAAATCTGATATCCCCACAAAACCACTCGTAGGTATATGCCTTACAGAAGCTTTCATTTACCTCAGGAAGTAGGTTTATAAACTTCCTAAGGTAAAAGTAGCATGCTGTAACAGCAAAAATCTGGCAACAGTTTCAAGAATATCTACATAAAAGCATTTATAAACATACCATGGAATTCAAAGCAGCAATGAAGTAGAGCTACTCATGGCAATATGGATGCATCTCTTAGACATAACATTATGTGCAAAAATCAAGTCACACAAAATATATATTTGGATCCCATTTATATTAAATCCAAAAACCATACATTGCATTCATGAGATAATACTAAAAACTACAAAGAAGAACAAGGGCATGATAACACAATACTCAGAGCAGTGGTTATCTTTGGGGAGGGAAGAAAAGAATTTAATGTAGGCTTTGAGAAAATGATGTTCTATTTCTTAACTAGGTGGTGGATGGTCACTGTACTTTTGTTCTTCAAACATATATTTTATAGTTGTGTGTTACTATCTTAATAAAAAAAGAAAATGATATAAGTATGTTAAGGAATAGCCAAAATTAATGCTAATAAGCAGGAAGAGGTACAGAACCATATACAGTGCTATAATCTGGGGGAAAAGCAGTGGGGGAAGTGAAGGTGAAAAATACATAAGGCTTGTTTGTGCAGAGAAGTCAGTTGCCTCTATGAAGGGGGCAGGGGTTAACCATGGATATGTATTACCTACCCAAATAATTTATAAATAGAAGTTTGTGGAATAAGAAAATCTCAAACATAACCACCTGTGCCAAGTGTCAGACACAGTGTGAATGCTTCATGGGCACAGTCTCATTTCATCTTTGTCAGAATCTTATGAAGAAAGCATGATCCTATTTTACAGATGAGGAGCC
The DNA here is from genome assembly GCF_032452875.1 of Bos javanicus. NCBI lineage: Eukaryota > Metazoa > Chordata > Mammalia > Artiodactyla > Bovidae > Bos > Bos javanicus. Next base: position 24,797,656 of record NC_083892.1, read on the forward strand.
TCAGGCTGAGAGGGAAGAAGGCAACAGATTTAGTAATGGAGACAGGGAGTGACCATACAAAAGCAGAGTTAGGAATTCTGACACCCTCGGTTCAAATATTCAAGAAATATGAGTGAACAATAAAATTATCATCCAGGTCCCTTCTCTGCAATTCTCAAATCGAACACATTCTCAAAAGCAAATCTTTTAAGTTTGAAAACCTGATCTAACCTAAGGTGAGATTATTTAGGGTTGTTATTTACCCCCATACATAAGTGTACATATGCATATATTTAGCTGAGAAAAAAGTATCAGATTACAAGACACTGCTCAAGACCCTGCTGAAGATATGACAGGACCTACAATGTATGCACATTACCTTTGGAAAATTCGAGAAATTCGGGATTCTGAACACATGTAGCCTCAGGGCTTTGAAATAAGGAGCTGCGCACTTGTACAAAGTAATAAGTTCTGTACCCAAAATAGTGGGGAAGCATAGAGGCTGTCAAGACTGAAACCATGGTCAGTGGAAGGCCGTACTTACTCAGATTAGTCAATTTTGTATTTCGCTTTTACAACTAATATTCTGATTTAAAGTATTTCTCCACCTAATATTACGGCTTTAAAACGTCCGTCTGCGTGTAACGGCCTAGCTTCCAGCCTGCCTAGCTCTGCTGCCCCTCTCGGGGCCTCAGTTTCCCCACCAGGAACTGAGAAGCCCCAGGCCCCCGGACCCCGGCGACACCCTGTGGCACAGCACGGGACCGACCCCGGGGCCTGACCCGCACCTGCTGCCCGCCCCTCGCCTTTCCAGGCGGCCGTTTTCTTTTCCCTTCAGCCTCCCGCCACGACGCCCGGATTACCCACCACAGCGCCCAAGCGCAGTCCACACAGACGACGACGAAGGCAGAAAGGAGGGTTCGGCTCCTCCTTCTAGGCGGGGCGAACGCGGATATGGCGCTCCCATTGGTTGCCATCGCAGATCTAGCCCTCCCATAGGGTGACGCACTTCCGTTCTGCAGCCCGCGCCGTTGCCATGGTGCCGCGGAATCTGTCAATTAGGTCCGGAGTTAGCGCATCCTACGCGACTCTCTGTACCTTATGGGAAAGGGCTTCCTCTTCTCGTCCTCCGCCTCCCACCTCGCAGTGGCACCCCGCGGCCCAATAAGAGGAAGAACAAGAGTACTGTGTGCCCTACTTAGTGGGTTCGATTTCATGGGCACAACTGAATGCTCTGTCCTGGGGCAGTTTCCCTATCTGTAGAACTGATAGTGTTTGCCCCATGGTCAAGAACGAGGCCTCTGTTGTCAAAGAGCCTAAACTAGAATCCTGGCTTTGCCACGTACTGGTTGCCGGATCTTCTGCAAGTCACTGAGCTGCACTGAGCCTCAGCTTCTTATTCTGTCAAATGGGGATAATAATATTACCAATGAAACAGTGTGTTTGTGAGGTTTAAAAGCGATAATGGTGCATGGAAGTGACTAAATGTTAACTACTGTCTTACCTGGGGATTGTTGTGAGAAGTAAATGACGTTATTAATAGAGGTGAAAGGACTGTTTTGCATCTCCTGGACACTCAAATTTACACATATTTGTATTCCTGACCCTGGTCTGAGTGCTGGTCGTGCAGTCTAGCAGGGGCAACAGGTAACTGATTACAGACCAGTAGAAAGTACAAGTGTCTATCCCTGTGATGATAGCTTCAAGTCTTCTTGAGGGGTTTTCCACTCCTGTGATCTTGGACAACTTCTCAGTTTGTCTGGACTTCAGTTCCCTCATCTACACGGGGAGGAAAGCAGTAGAGTACAGTCGTTAAAAGCTTGAGCTCCAGAGCTGGGCCTTCTGGATTTGAAACCTACTTAAAACTTCTGAGACCCAGGGCAAAGTACTGAAGCTCCCCACCTCAGTTTGCTCCTTCTATAAAGCAGGATAATAATAGCACTTTGTTGATAGGGTTGTTGTGAAGACTAAATGAGTTAATACATGCAAACCACTTACAAGAGTGTCTGGCACAGAGTAAACCCTCAGTAAATGTGAATTTTCATTACTAATAAAGCATACCTTATAAATTGCCTTAGGGGCAGTCAAATAAGAAAAGAACACCCCTAATGAGACTGTCCATGCTTTATTTACTCTGCAAAGTTTTTGGCAAAGTTTCAGCCCATCATCCCTATTTAAAGTAGAAGCATTTCAGTTAAAACTCTGAGGTATCTGACAGCTCTTGAAAAGTGGGGCAATGTAGTGACACTCAGCCTGCCCTTCCCCATGGCAGTGTTTGTGCAGAGCTTGGTAGAGACTACACCTGTTTGTAATGAATCGTGTGCTTCCTGGTGTGTGGAGAAATAAAAACTGAGGACCAGGAGTAGAAAACGCTGGGGACATTTCAAGATCGAAGGGCCAAGAAAGGAGGTAGAAAGAGAAGAAAGAGATTCAAGACAATGGTGTCGGGGTAAATAGGTAGGAGAGAGTTTTGAGAAGTAGGGCATGGTCAGTATCGTCAGCATTCTGGAGAGATCAAGAAAGAAGTGACACTAATTTAGAATCAGAGAGCCAATAAGAGCCCATAGAGAGGGGAGGAAGCTAGTTGGCCTCCAGGAGAAGTGGATGCATGGAAGCTGAAGTGGAGGTTGCTGACTACTTTTAGGAAAGATGGTTTAGGAAGAGGAGATGCAGGAGCAGAAGGAATAAAATAGAACAAAAACAGGGGAGACAGGAGACAGGAGAGGATGGGGTCAAGGACATAGAAAGGATTACTTTTACCCTAGACAGGAAGAGAGACACTCTGAAACAGGAAGAAAGGAGCTGAAATGACTTGATAAAGGTTCACCCCTGATATTTTCTACTTTCTCCCAAAATTAGCAAACTGTCATTCTGCTGAATAAAGGAGCTGGGGAAATGCGAGGGGACTTGAACAGAGTCAAAAGGTTTGCCGAAGAGAATGCAGAAATGAGGTTTCAGCTAAGGTTGAAACAATAAATGTGTAGAGAGGACTGGTCCTTCCCGCAATCTCCCATCCCCACGTCAGGAGCCTCAGAAGAGAAGCTCGGCATGGATTCATCCTGGGGTGGGTCTTGGTTGGGCCTATGCAACTGACTGTAGAAGGCAAAGGAACTGGAGGGCATTGGTGGGAGGACCTGTGAAGTGATCCACAGTGGTGGGCAGGCAGAGGTAGGGAAGAGGGAAAGGGCTGAGAAATTGACATAGAGGGTGCTGTAACCAGAGGTCTCATGAGGCAGGCTGGGTTCAGGAGAAGCAAGTAGAGAGTAAGGATTAGAGTTGATAAGGGAGTGACCACCTCCCACTGGGTGACCTTCCTGTCTCAGTGTGACTCCACCTTCAGAAGACAGTCCATTTTCTAGTTCGCTCAATGAATATCTGTTAGGACCTTTGCAGTGCCAGACTTTGGACTGTTTGCTACAAGACAAGCCTTTCTTTCGAAAGTTGACCTTCAGAGGTATGAGTCCCATGTCTGTAAATGTGTTGTACCAAAGGGACATGACTCAAGGTTTGGCTAACGAGGAAGCTGGGGGCAAAATCATAGGCTGGGGCAGTAGGTCTTTAACCTGAGGACCATAGACGCTATCAGAGAGGAAGTGATGAGGTCAGGTTTGTATTTTAGACAAAGAACGTTGGCACATCTGTTCTTTTCAAACACAGTGGCCGCAGAGGAAGCCTCAATAAATTCCAAAGAATCTACAGACTGTATTCACAAACCACAACGAAGTAAAATTAAAAATCAACAACAAAAAGAGAGCCAAAAAGAAACCCATTTGATTCACAGAATATACCTTAAATTAGTAACTGCAGTTACTTCTGAGGAGGGAGCCAGGAAGACAAAATGATTTGGTTTTTATCATATGCATCTATTACTCACATAAAATAAAATTGAAAATCATCAGTGTACATTTCAGTTTTATTTCTTAAGCTTATTTGTTTTATTTCTTATTATATATCTTTTTTACTTTAAAAGATTTTATAATACATCTTTAAAAGAAAAAGAACATACATTTGGAAACAGAAAAATACACATGGCTTGAAAAGAAAACCAATACAGAAATTAAAAAATATTTAGAAATAAATGACAATAAAAGCCTGACATAAAACTTGTGAGATCTAACTAGAACAATTAGAGGGGGTATTTATAGTCTTAAGGGTACTTATTCCAAAGCAAGAAAACAAAATTTAAGTGTTCCGTTTAAGAGGTACAAAAATAAAAACTGAAGAGACAATAAAAGGAAATTTTTAAAAGCAAAGAAAGAAGAGTAAAATGAAAAAAGGAAGTGAAATTGACTATGGAAACCATAGTCATATGGAGTAAAAATGTTAGAAAACATCAGAGTATACAATGAACAGCTTTATGTCAGTACATTTGAAAACCTAGATAAAAGGAGTAATTTTTGACAAAAATGCAAATTACAAAACTTGGTCCAAAAAGAATAAAAGTAGAACAACAATCATCGATGCAACTGAAAAAGTAAGATAGAAGATTGACTCCAACTGCCAAAATGCCTGGAACGAGGTAATTTTATTGGAATGATACGTATACACACAAAAAATTGCGAAAACCAAAAAACAAAACAGAACTATACAATGCAAACTTCAGTGGAATGTGAACAGGATCAAGTAGTCTATCCAACACATTCCATGAGGCTAGTCTAATCTTGATACCAAACAGCAGAATTAAAGAAAATGTCAGTTCCATGTATATTACAAATATGGATGCAAACACTGAGTCATGCAGTGTATATTCCAGAAGAGGAAATTCAGGTGGCTGCAGAGTGTGTAGAAAGATATTCAACCTTACCATTACTTGGAAATAAAAGCAAAGAGATACCGATTTCCCCCCATAAGAATGACAAAATGTTGCCAAGGGTGAGAGGAGACTGATATTCCACTACATATGTGGTCGAGTTGTAAACATTACAGCTGCTCTGGAGAGCAATTTGGTGTTACTGAAATTGAAAAACCTCATCTAGCAACTCCACTTCCAGGAAATTAAGTGGAGGAAAAACTCCCTTGTGCTCTTGAAGAGGGTTGCTGCCACAGTGTTAGCAACAGAGGAAAAAAAATGAAAATATCTTTAATAGGGAAATGAAAATGCAAAATATTCATGTACAATAGGCAATCGTGTAACATTTAAAGGGATGGATTAACTCACAAGTATTTCCATGGATGAATCTCAGAAGCATAGAATGGAGTGGGGTTAAAAAAAAAAGCAAGATACAAAAATAATGCAGCAGAATTACCACTGATGCAAAACTGGCAAAACGCATCATGGTAATAGTTTATATTTCCAAGAGATACATTTGTGCATGCAAAAATATTTTCTTTTGAAGGATTGGAAATATTGTCACAAACCTGAAACTAGAGGGCCTTTAGGAAGGTGGAGGGGGGTTTAGGATAAGGTAGAAAATAAAGAAACCTTGAAGTGTATCTATAATATGCTAACCTTAAAATAATAAAACCATATATGCATATATTATTTGTACAATATTCCAAACATTAACTTTAAAAAAGAAGACAAATATGCCAAAATGTTAACAGTGGTTAACATTGGATTGTGGGAAAATTGATGACTGGCAGTTTTTTTCTCTTTCACTTTTCTGTACTTTCTTTTAATTTCTCATAGGAAGAGTGAAAATAAGAGAACGAAAACCATATTTTTTATTTTTAAAAATATATAGCAATCAATGGAGACTAGAAACTCTTTTCAAACCCTTTTCATTTTTTTGTGACAGTCCTCTTTAGCATCTATTATTCACATAATTTGGGAATTCATTACATTTGAAGTTTGATGCAGTGGAGGTCATGGGTATGAGTTGGTGGAGCAGAAAGGCAAAGTCCCCTCTACTCATACCTTATCTTATAAGGATGGAGAGAGGCCCCAAAGGTCAACTTTTATTATATTTTATTTTTGTCTATACTGCAGCAGGCGGGATCTTAGTTCCCCGACCAGGGATTGAACCCTTGCCCCCTGCAGTGGAAGCCCAGAGTTCTTCCAAATCGCCAGATCACCAGGGAATGCCCTTTTTACCCCCTCACGGGTCAACTTTTAAAACAATCCCTGTTCAGAGTCTGAGGAGGACTCAGACAATGGATTGGGAAATATGCACACTGCTGGAGGCAGTGTAGGCTCTTCAGTCTTTGTAAAGGGCATCTTGGTTGTACTCATCACTAGTCTAGACATACCATGCTCTTTGACCTCATAAGTCCACTTCTGGAAATCTATCTGAGATCACAATCAGAGATGGACACAAAAGTTATTGTACAAAGTGTATCATAGCCTTAATTCCCTCAGAGGAAAATGGCAACAAGTTAAATGTCTCCATAAAGATCAAAAGGAGAATGACTGGCATCAATTAATATTCTGCAGAACATTTATAGCCTAAAAATCATGCTTTAAAAGAATACTTGAGGTCGGGGAAAAACCATAAAGAAGATTATTTTAAGAGAGTGAGAGAGAGAAAGCTGGAAAACAAGAAGATATACTAAAATATTATCAATGGATATCCCTCATTAGAGGGATTATGAGTTATGAGGAGGGCATGGCAACCCACTCCAGGATTCTTATCTGGAGAATCCCCACAGACAAAGGAACCTGGCAGGCCGCAGTCCATGGGGTCACAAAGAGTCAGATACGACTGAGCGACTAAGCATAGAGGGATTATAGGTAAACTTTTTCTTGTCACTTTCTTATATTTTCCAACTTTTTTCCAAAAGCCTATCTTGTTTTCTATTTATGAGGAATATTATTTTTGAAAATAAGTTGATTCTATCTGATCATAAAGATTTTGAATATAATGGAACAGACACTATAAAATCGGGATATAGTTACAGTCATGTTTATCCAGCGTCATCCGAGGATTGTTATATAGAAGGGAATTTTCAATATAACTGGATTATCCCTTTAGGCACTGATATTTTTTAAGGTTTTTCTATATTTTGTATTAATATTAATTAATTAATTTATATATTCTGTATTCTATATCAATAATTCTAAAATACTTACCTGCTGTCTTAATCTAACAATGATTTTTCTTGATGAGTACAGGGAAGTTTTCGAGGACAATTACTACTTTACTTTTACTTTTGCATAAAATACCCCAAGTTTTTAATTGTAGCATCACCTTTTTACAGTATCTCTATCTTCTTCCCTCTGTCAAGCTACCAGCAGTCCTAATTTCTTCTTGTAATTGCCTTCTTTCATGTCTCCTCATCTGAGCAAATCAGTTTTGTTGGAAAAATGGCGAAAAAGTAATAATAAAGCTAAATATTAGTAAAGTAGCCACATTTAGAATTTGCTACAGCTATTTTCACTTCTGAGACCTCTGTTTCACCTGCATCTGTGCTCCTCTTTTCTAAAGAGTGAAATTACCAGAGGAGTGAATTTCAGATAAGATGCAAGGTCATAGTGATTTCCTAACTGACTTAAAAAGAAAACTTATTAAAGTTTGCATTCAGGGCAAGCTGACGAAAACTCCAAATTCAGTGTGGTCTCAAGCAGGCCTTTTAAGAGCTCTTGAATTTCAATGACTGTTCTCATCGCATCAGAAGCATTCTGCATTCACTCTCCCAAGGGTGATCCATGGACTAGCAGCATCAGTATCACTTGGGAGATTGTGGGACATCTCAGGATGTGTCTGAGGCCCTCCCCTGACCTATTGGAGCAGAATCTGCATATTAACAAGATCCCCAAGTGAATCACAAGCAGGTCAAAGTTTCAGCAGGACTGAGTTAGAACAACACACTTAAATTTATTCGTGTGTCCCACGGCCCATGCTCTTAAAGCTTATTCAAATAAAAGCAGTTTCTCTCTCTCCTTTCTCTTTCTCATTGGGAGCAGATTGTAAATCATTTTCACTTTTACACGTATTTCTTTTAAAATGAAGAAAAGTGGAGAATTCCTTCTTCTCCATGTTTCTTACTCATGGGTTCGGCAGCTTCCGAGGACACTTTTTTCCCCTCTGATTTGAAAATTATCAATTCCTTTGGGAACAATAGACACAGAGTGCCAAACTGCTGCTTCTCTCTTGGTCTACAAAATAGTATTAAACATCAGAGTTGGGGTGGGGTGAGATGGGGAGATAAAAACCAAAGTAATCAACATGTAGTATCTGTCATGAATTAAGAGCTTAGTGAATATAAATTTTGCTCTGGTGTTTCAAAAGTATTTTATTTTTTGTCATTTAACAAATTTTTTGAAATTATGACAATCATAATATGATTGAAAACATACATAAGTATATATTGCCACTATTATTATAAAAATAGAGATATAATCATATTTTTAAATCTCTTAATTAAAACTTATGTGAAAATAGATATGGAAACCAAGATTGAAAAGAATGTATCTAGTTGACTCATCAAACTTTTCATTTTCATTCAACTTTTGACTTCATCCTAGCAAATAATTATTGAGAGTCTTATAAATGTACAGCAATGTGGTAGGATGCGAAAATTAAATCTTAGTAGTCCTTAGCCCAGCTGCTTATATATAAAGATAGCTGATTAAAAAGATAAGATAGATCCACATTGATACATGTGTGCTGAGTCGTGTCTAACTCTTTCTGACCTCATGGACTGCATCTTGCCAGGCTCTTCTGTCCATGGAATTTTCCAGGCAAGAATATTGGAGTGGGTTGCCATTTCCTCCTCCAGAGGATCTTCCCAACCCAGGCATCAAACCCTCATCTCCTGAATCTCCTACACTGGCAGGAGGAATCTTTACTGTTAAGCCACCTGGGAAACCCAGATGCACATTAATGAGTGTAATCAGAGAAGAAACTGCCAAGTACTGTAGAGTTTATCAGTTAAGATATTTTAGGTGTAATAAACTGATTATGGGAATTTAAGCAAAAAAATTATTGAAAGGATATTGGGTGTATATTATTCAGGACAGGCTAGGCTGTGGTGCTGTAACAAACATCCCCCTAATCATAATTTCTAGGTCATGCTGTAGTCCTTGTGGGTCAGCAGAAGTTCTGCTTTTCACTGACTGGGGACCCAGATGAACGGAGGCTCCACAATCTTGTAGCCACATCACCTGAAATGTGTAGCCTCCTTGGTGACCATGCAGGGATCTCTAGAGACTGGAGATTTGCACAGGGGTTTTTTCACTGCTTCAGCCTGAAAGTGACACGTGTCATTTCTACTCCATTGTCATCGGTAAGAACTAGTCACATGGTCTGCCCTAACTGCAGGGGACTGGAAATTATAAGGGGAAAATGGAATCGTTGGTGATCTTACTGTCTCTGCTACAGGTGGGTTCAGAGACTCAAAGAAAGAGCTGAAGAATCACCTCTTGCACTGAACAGGCATGACAGCAGCTTGGGGGACCCAGCTGGCAGGCGCTGTGAGGATGCGGTCAAGCTGCCATTCCTTTGCGGTTTCTTGTCACCCATCTCAGGATTTGTACCGGAAGGAGAGCGCAGCTGATTGGCCCGGTCAGGTTTTATGTCCCACCCAAGACAGAGGTAAGTGGACGGCGTGATTGACAGTTCCACCCAAAAGAAGGAGAAATCATCCATCCAACAAAATTGGTCCACTGTTACAATGGAAAGGGAGGGTGAAGGCAGCTGGGCAAAAACACACACCTGCCCCAGAGCTGATCCAAATATCCAAGGGTTCAGGATTGACATTATCGAGAAGGATTTATAGAAGAGGTGACATTCAAGCTGAGCCATGAGGATGGGATAAGTGTGATGAGGAGGAAACCTAATCTAGGCAAAGTGTATGATGCAGAAGAAGAACAGCACCTGTAAGAAAGAGGAGACTAGTTGAGTTTGATCAGAAGAAATGGTTTTCAGGCACCTTTTCAACCCCAGCACTCCCAGTTTGTCTTGGCTCCACTGGGTATCAGCTCAGGGGACACAAGGGAGTGGGGGCTGGTGGTAATGGCTCAACCTCCATCACGAGTTGGGGGCCTTGGTCTTCTGTCCTGGCCAAGATTCTCAGTTCTCCTCGTGGCCTCTCCTGGGGTTCACTTACACTTCCTTGCGCGTGGTGGTCTCCGGGTGATGAGATCGCTTATCTGATGGCTTAGGGCTCCTGAGGAGGCCCTAAGTGGAATCTGGTGCATCGTCCTGACCCAGAGTGACATAGCATCAGGCCCTCTGCAATCAAAGAGTTAAAGTATTTGACAAGACCTGTGCAGATTCAGAGTGGGAAGGAGCTGCCCAAGACTGTGGCTTGTGGATCATGGGAGATGGGCTCCACTGGGGGCCATCTTTGGAAACCAGGTACCATGGAGGGTATACTTACTCTTGGGCTTCTTACTCCCAGCCTCCAGTAGGAGGTACGTGGTGAGAAGTGAGAAGTGGGTAATGTTGCAAGAAAGGTAATTAGAGAGCTAGGTTGTCCAGGCACCAAATGTCAGCCAAAAGATTTGACACTTCTGTTTTTCATTTTTTCCCCTTATTTTTGATCACGCAGCCTGCAAGATCTTAGTTCCCCAACCAGGGGTCAAACCTGGGCCCCCTGCAGTGGAAATGCGGCATCTTAACCACTGGACCTGCAGGGAAGTCCCCAGAGTTTAAACTTTTAAAATATAGATGAGGGGATTCCCTGGTGGTCCAGTGGTTAGGACTCCACGCTTTCACTGCTGTGTGTCTGGGTTCAGTCTCTGATCGAGGAACTAAGATCCCACAAGCTATGTGGTGTGGCCAAAAATTAATAAATAAATAAAATAATAAAATATAAATGAAAATGGTAGTACTGGTGGGGGTGGGGGAACAGAGGTTTTCCTTTTCATGAGCCTCTTTCCAGATCTCCCCTGTATGTTTTATTCACCAAAACTGAATCACATCACTACCCTCTTGGTGCAAAGGAGCCTAAAATAGTGAGATCTGTCAAAGAGGATTAGAATTGCCGTTTCTGGCTTCAGTCAACCATGATTCATTCTCTGGGTATGAGCCATGGCAGCCTAAATGAACTGGGAGGGGAGCAAGCGTACAATGGTGGTGAGTAGGCTAAATACAGGAGCTGCTAGCAGCAAGAAAAAGCAGTGTGTTGCTTTAGTTCTGCTGATAAGGAGTTAGGGCTTGGACTAGGGCAGAAGCAGGAGGGAGAAGGAAATAAGGCAAACGGGAAAACGAATCGAGGAGTGGAGTGGGCAGACCATGGTGGCTCATGGCTGTCTTTCATGAGAGAGCAGGGAAAAGAGAGAGACAGACAAGGGGAAGTCATAGATGGCGACATGGTTTCCAGCTTGCTTCGTTGGATGGTGACACCATGAACTGAGGCTGAGAATACAGAAGGAGAAGTCAAGTTCGGGAAAGATGATGAGCTTGGCCTTCGGCAGTTGGAGACCATGACACTGAGGGGGAAATGTACACAAAGAGTGGGTCGTGAAACGCCGCAACTTGCGAGGACAGGCAGGGCTAGATGTAGAGATTGAAATTCGACCCAAAACCATGCTATCAAATTATGTCTGTACGAACTCCAAAAGAAGGCACATCTGAGCACTCAGAGAGATGTCTTCTGGTAAGAGGGATTGGGCGGATGGGGTGCAGGGGAGCAGATCCAAGGAAAAAACATTCACTGACTTTACATCCTTTTGTGTCTTTGAAGTTTTGATAACAGACATCTATCCAATCAGGGAAATGTAAGTTTGTAAACGAGCCGAACAAGATGGAGAGTGCTGGAAGGAAAAGAAGAGGATGTGATGAATGATCCCATTTTGAAGGCAGGATGAAAAGAAAGAGGAAAAGATGATCAGAGTCTCTGTATGGAATCTTGTGGGCTTCCATGGTGACTCAGTGGTAAAGAATCCACTTGCCAGTGCTGGAGACCTAGGTTTGACCCCTGGCTTGGGAAGATCTCCTGGAGGAGGAAATGGCAACCCCCTACTCCAGTATTTTTGCCTAGGAAATCCCCTGGACAGAGGAGCCTGGTGGCACTGCAGTCCATGTGGTCACAAAGAGTTGGACAGGACTTAGCAAATAACACCAATACTGTGGAATCTTGCAAATCCATGCAGGAGAACATTTGAGGAAGAATGGGAGGTTGCAGAGGTGAAGGAGACTGGGTAGGGCCTGGGAGGGGAAGGCCTTTGTGTGGAAGCTACTGCTGTTGACTCCAGAAAGTTCTACAAGTGTGAAGATGAAATACGGTCATATACAACTGTGATGACATAAGGAGAGAACACGCCAGCTCAAGAAAGCACTAGGGGGAGAAAAATGATATTTCTTAGCAGCAGGAGGTCAATCACATCCTTGAAATGTATTGTCCCATCGCTCTTCCCTTTGTCGATAGTATTTGACCTGTGGGACCCCCCGCACCCAGTGTAAGTGCTTGGCGAGCCTGTGCGAGGCGCATGCCAGTTATTCCTGTAACATCCTGCGACACCATGGGACCGGTAGTTGTTGTGGTAAAAGTACGTTGTGCATTTCTCTTTCCCACGAAATTTTTTCTAGCCACAAAATTAACCAGAAACAAAAGAAGCATAACCCCTGCCTCCCCCTCCCCCTTTTCTCAGCAACAGAGAGACAGAGTCCCTGATACAAGAGAATGAATAGCATGCCAAAACTAAGTTAGAAATGCCATCGAAACAAGGTGAGGATAGGCATGAGTTTCTTCGCCAGCCCCCTGCAGGCTGACCCCCGTGTTGCCATTTCGATCACGGATCGCCGCGGATTAAACGAACAGGGTTGTGTGATCAAATGGGGGCAAACTAAGCCCGAGGGGTTTGGATTGTTCACTCGTCCGTGATTTCTCCCTCCCTTGTGTGTTTTCTTTGGCTGTGCATTCACCTGTTCTCTGATGGGTACACTGCAGAGCTGCCTATGAGGCCAACACATGTATTCATGGGACAAGAAACATTACCTATCTATGACCTCCGTTGGCAGCCAGCTCTTATGTTAATATGAGTCTGGCCAAGGGAGTGGGGGCTGGAGAGTGATGCTCAGTGAAAGCCCTTACCAGGGCCCAGGAGCCCAAGATTTCCAGCCTGACACTGCCACTTTCTTTCAATAGTAACTGAGCATAAATTTCTATAATAACGGATTCAATGGAATGGCGTTCCAGGTGGCACTAGAGGTTAAAAAAAAAAAAAAAAAAAAACCCACCTACCAATACAGGAGACACAAGAGATATAGGCTCAATCCCTAGATTGGGAAGATCCCCTTGGAGGAGGGCATGGCAATCCACTCCAGTATTCTCGCCTGGAGAATCCCATGGACAGAGGAGCCTGGCAGACTACAGTCCATAGGGTTGCAAAGACTTGGATACGACTGAAACAACTTAGCATGCACACATTCAATGAAATACTTTAAGCTGCTAATACCAGAACCCCCAACTCACAGTAACCCTCATAATAAGGACATTTCAAATCCACCTTAACAGTGTTCTAAGACAGGGAGTTCGTAGATTGGGGCAGCAATTCAACAGTGTCATAAAGTTCCCTGACCCTTGCATCTTTCTGCTCTGACAATTTCAGCATGTTGACTTTTGATTTTATCTCTGCCCTAATTGTCACAGCATGGCTGCCACAGCTCCAAACGTCACCTCTCTCTCTTTAATAGTGTCCAAGGTCTCTATCTTTCTGTCTTTTTATCAGAGAGGAAAATCTTTCCCCAAAACCTCTTGCATACTTTTATTCAAGTCCTGTTGTTCAAAACTGGGGTATGTTTTCATATCACAGCTGCAAGTAAGGCTGGGAAGGTGAGTACTTTGAATTTTCAGTTTCTAGAGCAGAAAAAAAAAGGAGCTGAGAATGACTGTTGGGTAGGCAGCCAAACGTCCACAACAAGTAACAATAATGAGACATGTAATAGTAACTAATATTAATAAAGTTACTGGTATGAGATAGGCACTCTTCTAAGGAATTAATATGTTTTACCTTTGTTCATCCCAACCAAACTACAATGAGACCAGTCTCATTTTAGAGAGGCTGGGAGAGGTTTCAAAAATTTGCCTTGGCCCCCCTCTCGGGTTTTTTGGCGAAACATTTCTTGATCTCAGAAGACTCACGATTCAGAGGACAATCCAAGCCAGAAAGTAAATCATTGCAATGTGGTGAGGTAGGTGCTGATAGATACATAATAGGGTGTGAGTTAGTAAGAAACCGTCTGGCCTCAGCATCCCTTGCCCCCTCCCCTAGGCAAGCAAGACCACCCTGTGTTTCCAGTGAAAGCTCCCAGGGAGGAAAGGATCAGAGAGAAGAGCTTAGGGCAGATGAGCAGAAGCAGCCAGTTCTCCAACTGGGAAAAGGGAGATGAGGGCATTTGGAGATCATCTGACAGTGCTGTGCAGACTCAAGGTGCCCAGGGAGGTGACAGGATCCCAGATGGCATGATGATGTGATGCTATGAGGGGACGCTTCACTCAGCCACTGCCAGACTCTCGTGCCTCCCTGCTGGGAGGGACCTGGAAGGATACCCACCTTCCAGGGTCTGGCAGGATTGGACAATAGTCTCTTGGTGGTAGCCAGAGGGCTCTGCATAATTGTTTGCACTGCAAATATGCCTCCACCCTCTGTCTCACCCTGGAGGCTGAAAGAGTCTGCAGCAACTGCTTAGAGTGATTTATTATGCTCTGGGGCATGAGCTCTTAGCACCAGGCTTAATTTTATTGTGGAACAACAAATTCCTGTGTTGTGTCATACCTCCAAAGAGAGAGCCAGCCTGACTTTACAATTGCATGCACAGATAGATGGAAATGCTAAAAAAGGAATCTCTGTCTCTGCCATGGGAGAAGGGATCCAGGAATATCTCCACAGAGGAAGCACAGGTGAAGCAGGGTACTGACGGACAAACAGGAGTTCACTAGGTGGGGACAAGGGGGCTTCCCTGGTGGCTCAGATGGTAAAGCATCTGCCTGCAGTGCAGGAGACCCAGATTCGATCCCTGGGTCAGGAAGATCCTCTGGAGAAGGAAATGGCAACCTACTCTAGTACTCTTGCCTGGAAAATTCCATGGACAGAGGAGCCTGGTAGGCTCCATGGGGTCACAAAGAGTCATACACGACCGAGCAAGGGACAAAAGAGGAAAAAGATCTAGGCAAAGTCAAAGAGGTGTGAAAGACATTGCTCCTCCTCGGAACTGTCAATATTCTGAGCATCGGGCAAATGGCGTTGAAGTCAGGTGATGACTTTGGTGAAGAAGACATCGGGGTTTTACCTTTTTTTAAAAACTTTTTATTTTGTATTGGAGTATAGCCAATTAACAATGTTGTGGTAGTTTCAGGTGGACAGCAAAGGAACTCAGCCATACATGTACATGTATCCATTCTCCACCAAACTCCCCTTCTATCCAGGCTGCCACATAACATTGAGCCAAGTTCCCTGTGCTATACAGTAGGTCCTTGTTGGTTATCCATTTTACTTATTTTATTTTTGGTTGTCCTGGGTCTTCCTTGGTGCTCATGGGCTTTCTCTGGTTGCTGTGATTGGGGGCTACTCTCTCGTTGCCACGCACAGATTTCTCATTGCGGTGGCTTCTGTTTTTGCAGAACGTGGGCTCTCTAGGGACATGGGCTTCGGTAGTTGCAGCATGCGGGCTCGGTAGTTGTGGTGCACAGGTTTAATTGCTCCTTGGCATGTGGAATATTCCTGGACCAGGGATCAAACTCATGTCCCCTGCACTGGCAGGTAGATTCGTACCCACTGTACCACCAGGGAAGTCCTGATTATCCATTATAAATATAGTAGTGTGTACATGTTGAGCCACTGGAGTTTTATCTTAATCTCCAAGACCATGAGTAGGTAAGCCCACCTCTTAAAACTGCAGAAACGAGTTTGAATGAGAATTTTCCAAACCTGCACTTTTACATAGGAGAATATTTTCTTATTCAGGAAACCCTCCGTAAGCTGATATTAACTGTAACTCCAATATAAAAATCAGATGTAATAGGGACACATTTTTCCTTGACCACAACTGTCTTGAACATGATTTCACTAAAAAAATTAAATTAAGCCCCACCCTGTATGCCCAGTGGCAAGGCTGCTGAGAAAGCTTACCTTCATCGGAATGGGAGAACTCTATCACATCCAGAGTCAAGTGAAAATCCAAAGTCGAATCCAGTCCATACGGGGGATGAGAGCCTTGTGGTTTTCATCCACACAGATGACTTCCAGAATGTTGGCTGCCTTCTGCTGTCACCCCCAAGCTGACTCCCTGATGGAGGAGACAGGATTCTTCATGTGGCCCAGATTCCCTGGGGACACCAGGCAGCTGTTTCCCACTGAGCTGGCCAGGACCTCCCACCAGCCCTGTTCCCAGAGTGGAGAACCAGCCCACTTAAGCCCACTTCTGGAGGCTCCGACCTCCCCAGGCAGGCTGTCTCCAACTAAAACCTAAAGTACCCTGAGACTTCCCTGGTGGGCCCGTGGTTGGGAGTCTGCCTTCCAATGCAGGGCATGTGGGTTTGATCCCTGGTTGGGGAACTAAGATCGCACATGCCTTGGGGCAACTGAGCCCAAGCTCTCCAGAGTCCATGTGTCACAACTAAGACCCAGCCAATAAACAAATAAATACCAGAGAAAAAAAAATTTAAGTGCTTGTGCCTGTTAGTCACTCTTTGCAACCCCATGGACTGTAGCCTGTCAGGCTCCTCTGAACATGGAATTTTCCAGGCAGGAATCCTGGAGCAGGTTGCCATTAAGTGCCTTAACCAGATCTAAAGCAGTGTTTTTTCAAACTGAAGGTCATGACCCATCAGTAGCTTATAAACTCAATTTTTTGGGTCATGACTTCTAATGCTTTCACCATTATATTTATTATTTATTATCATTTAAGATTTGAAGGGTGGAATGACTCACTTTTAGAAATTTTATTGATTGATTTTTGGCTGAGCTGGGTCTTCATTGCTGCGAGGGCTTTCTCTAGTTGCGGCAAGCAGGGGCTACTCTTCATCACGGTGCTTGGGCTTCTCATTGCATTGGCTTCTCTTGTAGTTGAGCATGGGCTCTAGGGCATGCAGGCATCAGTATTTGTGGCACAGGGGCTTAGGTGCCCCGAGGCATGTGGAATCCTCTCAGACCCAGGATGGAACCCAGGTCCCCTGGCATGGCAGGTGGATTCTCAACTATTTTTTATTAATTAATTGTCTGTATGTTTTAGTCATGCACACATTTATTTTATCAGTCACCTATATCTTTTTGATGACTTTTGCCAAATATCTGATCATGAACTTATTCAAACATACCAAATGGAGAAGGCAATGGCACCGCACTCCAGTACTCTTGACTGGAAACTCCCATGGATGGAGAAGCCTGGTAGGCTGCAGTCCATGGGGTCGCTAAGAGTCGGACATGACTGAGCGACTTTACTTTCACTTTTCGCTTTCATGCATTGGAGAAGGAAATGGCAATCCCCTCCAGTGTTCTTGCCTGGAGAATCCCAGGGAGGGGGGAGCCTGGTGGGCTGACGTCTGTGGGGTCACACAGAGTCGGACACGGACACGGCTGAAGCGACTTAGTAGCAGCAGCAGCAGCAGCAGCAGAAAACATACCAAAAAGATGTAAAAAGACATATTTCCACCATCAGATTCTACTATCTAAATATATTTAAAATTTTTAGATGAAGATTATTTAAGTTTTAGATTCATCTTTAGACTATTTTTTTGGACTTCCTTGATGGCTCAGACAGTACAGCATCTGTCTGCAGTGCGGGAGACCTGGGTTCGATCCCTGGGTTGGGAAGATCCCCTGGAGAAGGAAATGGCAATCCACTCCAGTACTATTGCCTGGAAAATCCCATGGACAGAGGAGCCTGGTAGGCTACAGTCCTTGGGGTCGAAAAGAGTCGGACACAACTGAGCGACTTCACTTTCCTTTCTTAGACTATTTTTAGATTAATTTTTTACATTATAGTTTACCTACCATAAGATTCACCTACTTTAGTGTACACTTTAGCGTACCACCACAATCACGTCTCAGGATGGTGCCTTCACCACAAGAAAACTCCCCCTGCCCTCTTGCAGTGATCCTGCTT
Organism: Bos javanicus; assembly: GCF_032452875.1. Classification (NCBI taxonomy): domain Eukaryota; kingdom Metazoa; phylum Chordata; class Mammalia; order Artiodactyla; family Bovidae; genus Bos; species Bos javanicus. The sequence continues at coordinate 24,815,565 of NC_083892.1, forward strand.
CCCACCTGGTCCCTGGCAACCACTGATCTTGTCCCTAGCAACCAGGGACCTAGCATCTCTCCCTAGAGTCTGTCATATGAACAGAACTATACGGTCGGTGGCATTTTTGAGCCTGGCTTCTTTCACAATACATCGTGTTTTGGAGATTTTCCCATAGTGTTGCGTGTATCCAAAGATTCTTCCTTTTGATTGTTGAATAGCATTCCATTGTGTGGATGAACCGAGGTTCGTGTATTCATTCACCAGCTGGGGAACATCTGGTTTTTGGCAGTTATAAATAAAGTCACTGTAAACATTTGCAGACAGATTGCTGTGTGAGGCTGGGTTTTCATCTCTAGGATAAATATCTTGGAGTGGAAAAGTGGGTCGTAACGTGTGTTTTATTTTATGAGAAACTGCCCAGCTGTTTTCCACACGACTGTAACATTTTGCATTTCCACCAGAAGTTGTAAGAATTCCAGTTGATTCACCGGCATGTGGAACTGTGATGTATTTTTTTTTAATTTAACGTTAAAACACGAGCCATTCTAATGTGTGTTGAGGTATCTCATTGTGATTTTAATTTGTAGTTCCCTAATGACAATGGAGAAGGCAATGGCACCCCACTCCAGTACTCTTGCCTGGAAAATCCCATGGACAGAGGAGCCTAGTAGACTGTAGTCCATGGGGTCGCTAGGAGTCGGACACGACCGAGCGACTTCACTTTCACTTTTCACTTTCATGCATTGGAGAAGGCAATGGCAAGCCACTCCAGTGTTCTTGCCTGGAGAATCCCAGGGATGGGGGAGCCTGGTGGGCTGCTGTCTCTGGGGTCGCACATGACTGAAGCGACAGCAATGACATGATGCTGAGCATCTTTTCATATGTTTATTTGCTATGTGTCTACATGTATTGGTCTGTTCAAGTCTTTTGTCCATTTAAAAAAACTGAGTTGTTTTTCTACTGAGTTTTAGAGCTCTTTAGATTATAGACACAGTCCTTTACTAGATACACAGTTTGCAGATATTTTCTCACTGTGTGTGGCCTGCCTCTTTATTTCCTTAGTAGTATCTTTTGAAGAAGAGAGAAATGCTTCATTTTGGTGAAGTGCAATTTGTCAGTTTATCAGTTGTTTCACTTATATCTACATTAACATGTTCAAACAGCTTTATTGACGTAAAAACCATACAATTCAGCCATTGAATGTATATAATTTAATCACCTTAGCGTGTTCACAGATTTGTGCAACCTTCAGCACAATCAAGTTCATGACCTTTTCATTAGCCCAAGAAGAGACCCTGTGTTCTTTAACCATTGGGATCCTGCCCTCTCATCCCCACGCCAATCTCTGGGCAACAGGATCTACATCCTGGCTCTTTAGAGTTGCCTGTTGTGGGCATTCTGTATATACAGAATCCACAACATATGGTCCTTCACAGGTGGCTTCTTGGAACGTTTTCAAGGTTGATCCATGTTGAAGCATGTATCAGCACTTCATTTCTTTCTATTCCCCAATAATATTCTCCTGCATGAATATGCTGCATTGTGTATATCCACTGTCAGTCAATGAACATCTGCGATGTTTCCACCTTTGGGCAATTATGAATAAACTTCCTGTTGTGTGCAAGTTTTTGTTGTTGTTTACGTATTCTAGGTACAAGTCTCTTATCAGATCTATGATTTGCAAAAATTTTCTTTGATTCTGGGGATTGTCTTTTCAATTTCTTAATGGTGTCCTTTAAAGCCCCAAAGCTTTTAAATTTGATGATGTCAAATTTACTTTTTTTTCCTCTTGTTGATTATGCTTTTTTTGTGTCATAACTAGAAACCATTGCCCAATTTAAGGTCAGGAAGATTTACAGCTATGTATTCTGGTGGCTCATGGTAAAGAATCTACCAGCCAATGCAGGAGACGCAGGTAAGATCCTGGGTCGGGAACCCACTCCGGTATTTTTGCCTGGAGAATCTCATGGACAGAGGAGCCTGGTGGGCTACAGTCCCTGGGGTCACAAAGAGTTGGACATAACTTAGCAGCTCAACAACAATAACAATTCTTCTAAGAGTCTTATGGTTCAACTCTCACATTAAGGTCATAAATGTGTTTTAAGATAATTTTTGTATCTGATGTGAGGTAAGGATCCAACTTCATTCTTTTGTATGTGAATACCCAGTTCTTCCAGCACCATTTATGACAAGGTGGCTCTTTCCTCAATCAATTGTCCTGTCGTGCATTGACAATTAATATTTACTTTATCACTTACCTGTAAACATTTCCATTCCTCTATCCACCCACCAATCTATTTTATTTTCTGATGCATTTCAGAAAGTGGGTTGTAGACATACTTCCTCCTAAGATTTCAGCATGCATATCATCAACTATAGTTCACTATTTGTTCGTGATTTTTTCTTTTTTTGTGAAATTTACATACAATGAAATACACAAAGCTGAAGTGTACCACCTGATGAGTTTTGACAGATGCACTCGCCTGTGCATGCAAATTCCTTATCAAGATATAGAACATCAACACCAACCCCAGAAAGTTCCCTCCCATGCATTTATTTTTATGTATTTATTTTTGACAAATGCATGTGCCCATGTAACCACCACCTTAATCAAGATAGAGAACATTTCCATCTCCTAAGGAAGCTCTTTCATTTCTTTGCTTTTAATCTTGCCCCACCCCATCCGCAGCCCAGACAGCCACTGATCTCATCTGTCCCACTGTAGATTAGTTTTGTCTGTTTCATAATTGCATATAAATGAAATCATATCATGTGTACTATTTTGTGATAAGCTTACTCCATCCCTGACCAACATTGGAAAAACAAAACAGAGCAGAACACAGCAGAATGATTGGCAAGTTGCTTTGTGAAATATTGCTTTGTTGATCTTTGTTTCACACATACACACATGCACGTGTGTGTGTGTGTGTGTGTTTGTGTGCGTGATCGTACTGAGCCAAAATAGAAAATGCATTTCTTACTGTGGGTTGCAGTCAAAATGATTTAAAAAAATTTTTTATTATTATTATTTTTTTTTACTTTACAATATTGTATTGGTTTTGCCATACATCAACATGCATCCGCCACGGGTGTACATGTGTTCCCCATCTGGAACCCCCCTCCCACCTCCCTCCCCATACCATCCCTCTTCCTGAACCAAAACTCTCGTGTTTTTTTCTACCTGTCTTGTCACTCTCCTTGCCCCGTCACCTTCCTTGATCTCCTATCAATTACCCCGGTAATTGGCCTCCTCAATGGCACCCCACTCTAGTACTTTTGCTTGGAAAATCCCATGGATGGAGGAGCCTGGTGGGCTGCAGTCCATGGGGTTGCTAGAGTTGGACACGACTGAGCGACTTCACTTTCACTTTTCACTTTCGTGCATTGGAGAAGGAAATGGCAACCCACTCCAGTGTTCTTGCCTGGAGAATCCCAGGGATGGCAGAGCCTGGTGGGCTGCCATCTGTGGGGTCGCACAGAGTTGGACACTACTGAAGCGACTTAGCAGCAGCAGTAGCAGTAATAACTTTGAAAAATCTGTTTCTTCCCTCAGGTTACTGTTCCCACCTCATTCTACTCACGTTCAAACTAGAGAACTCCTGCTCATCCATAGGCTGCCTCTCAGAACTGGTATGACATTGTGCCCTAATTACTTGGCCACGCTTTCCTCCAGCAGACCACAAGCTCCCTGGGGACGGGAACCATGTCTTTTTAACCTTTACAGTCTCTAGCTCCTCGGATGTGAAGAAGTACAATAGGCATCAATAAGTGTTCACTGAATGAATGAGTAAACCCCAGGGTTCTGGGTGACAGGGTTTGTTTTTTTATAATTGGAGTATAATTGCTCTACAATGTTGCGTTAGTTTCTGTTGCTCAATGACATGAATCAGCTATATGTATACATACATCCTCTCCCTCTTGAGCCTCCCACCAACCCGCCCACCACCCCACTCTTTTAGTCACCACTGGGTTTTATATAAACCAACCTGATATTTTTCCCAAGGGCCCACTCCTGCATTTTTTATTGTCCTGTATATCTCTGATTTCTTAACCATCATTTTTTATGACCTCCTTCAATCACCCTGAGACCTTAGTCTTCCAAATCTCTTCTCTCCACGCCCCACGCTAGCCCTTTCATCCTTGTAACTTCTTCCCAGACATACTGAGGCAAACGACTCCTTATGAGGATGCCATCGTATCCTTATCTTTGGGACCTTTGCCCCAGAATGGCCCCATCTTCCAAGGAGATGTTAGTGCTGTGACTGTGGATATGGGCACAGGTATGTAGGATGTAGATGCACCTATGCACAGAGAGATGGTCATAGCCAGGAGACTCACTGGCTCGTGTTGGTCTGGGTCCTGCTCTCAAGGAAAAGAAGCCCATAGCTATAGCTCCCAGATAGAATTCCAGAGGAGAAGTATAGCAGATTGGTCAAGGGTACAGGCTATGGAGGAGAGATACAGGCTATGGTCCCGTTTTTACCATATGCTAGCTGTGAGATCCTGAGCAAGTTACATAACCTCTCTGAGCCTCAGTGTCCTCATCTATAAAATGGGAATATGCAGTGTTGTTTGAAGATTTAATGGGACAATTGATTATATAACACTGGGCATATGGCAAGTTTCCAAGAAATGGAAGTGAATCCGGTCTGGGGAAATAACATTTCCCAACAGGTATGTCCGAGTGTCCGAAGAACACGAGAGAAGACCCAGCTAGAGGTAATCTGAGTTAAAGACCAAAGACACAGAGGACTTCCCTGGTGGCTCAGTGGTTAAGAATCCGCCTGCCAGTGCAGGGGACATGGGTTCGATCCCTGGTCCGTGAATATCCCACATGCCATGGGGCAAGTAAACTCGTGCATCACAACTGCTAAAGCCTGCATGCAGCAAAATGAAGACCCAGCACAGCCTAAAATAAAAAAGTCTGAAGACACAGACAGCACTAAAGGACGTCACCAAAGACAAAACAGCGTTGATTGTGCAGAGGCTGAAAGAATATCCTGGAATAAAGTCTGGAACCAGGAAGCCACTCCATTTAGGAAATGTACTCTAGGAAGGCAGGGCACATGTTGGCTTCTCCCACGTTGGAAGAATCTGGTGCTCTAGTGCCTCCTTCTTGCAAAACAGCTGGAGGGCAGGAGTGGGTGCCATCCTGTTGACAGCTTTGCAGTGGCACATTCTTCCTTCCTTCCACTGGAGACTAACCACTACAAGTATTTCCTTGCACGGGCTGAGCACCCAGTTTATGACTGCCAATGTTAAGACTGGAAAGATAACAGGTAAAAACAGGGCTTGTCACCTGGCAACGAGGGGACAAGTATGTGCGGTGACAAACCACTGATATCTACAACAAATAAAGCCTAGGTTCCTGCAGCTTTGGCCAACTAGGTGAAGAGGACAGAGCCATGCCAGCTGACAGGTGGCGGTCCTGCTGGCAGGGGAGGCCATCCTGGGAACACAGAAACACCCCAGGAAAGCATGAGAGATGGAGGCCCCGTGTGTCGAGAGCTGGTTTCCTTTTTGTTTAACTGTCCAGGCTTCAGCTCCTCCTTGGTCACTCCCCCCTGGACAATTGAGGGTGACTCACTGAAGCTTTCAGGTCTCAGCCACCTCAACCATCCCATTGGCCTCACCTTTGTTCATTCATTCATTCACTCTCCAAGCCATCTGTGGGTGCTGGGGACACAAGACTATTGTTTGCAGCTGTATGCCTGTACCTAGCATAGTGCCTGGCACATAGTAGGTGCTCAATAAATATTTGCTTCAAGGAGGAAATGAACAAGACAGAGTCAAAGTCTTCAAAGAGCTCACTGTCTAATAGAGGAAGCAAAACACAAAATCACAAGGTGCCCAAAATGCCTACACAAGGTCACTGGGTAAGTGCCCATAGGCATACAGAAGAGGAACCCCATCTGGGAACTCAAGACTTCTCCTCTGAGGAGGTGTCAGGCTTTCAAAAGAGAGGGTGGTTTCTGAAGAATGAGGAATGGAGGAAGAGCACAGCCAGGAACAGTGATGGAGAAGGGAAAGCTCATATTATTAACCACTTACTACGGGCTGGAAATTTTATACTTACTGAAGAATTGATGCTTTTGAACTGTGGTGTTGGAGAAGACTCTTGAGAGTCCCTTGAACTGCAAGGAGATCCAACCAGTCAATTCTAAAGGAAATCAGTCCTGAATATTCATTGGAAGGACTGACGTTGAAGCTGAAACTCCAATACTTTGGCCACCTGATGCGAAGAGCTGACTCATAGGAAAAGACCCTGATGCTGGGAAAGATTGAGGGCAGGAGGAGAAGGGGACAACAGAGGATGAGATGGTTGGATGGCATCACTAACTCAATGGACATGAGTTTGGGTAGGCTCTAGGAGTTGGTGATGGACAGGGAGGCCTGGCGTGCTGCAGTCCATGGGATCGCAAAGAGTCGGACATGACTGAGCAACTGAACTGAACTGAACTTACCGTCTTGGGAAAGATTAGAATCTATCCATGATGACATAGGAGGGCTCTGCCTCTTGGCACTCCTAGAGTCCTTCCGTCTCTTGCTCTCCTGTCTGCTGGGTCTCAGCTCACACTGGATGATTGCAGCACCCCAGCTGCTAACCAGCTGTGTCTCCTTCGGGTTCACCTTCCATGCAACTGCCAGAGGGATTGTTCTAAAACCCAGAGTTGAAACTCTCTTGCCTTGGTTTGAAAACCTTTTTTTAAATACCTATTTTATTTTTTGGCTGTGTTTCTATAGCTGCAGTGCACAGGTTTCTATAGTTGCAGTGCACAGGTTTAGTTGTCCTGTAGATCGAACCCGTGTCCCCTGCATTGGAAGACGGATTCTTAACTACTGGACCACCAGGGAAGTCCCAATTTGGAGTCTTTTTTTAACTGAGGATAATTGCTTTACAGGATTTTTTTGTTTTCTGCCAAATGTCCAATTTGGAATCTTTTGATGCTGCACATCACTCGAGGCTGGTAATCCAGACCTTTTGTAATACGGCCCTAAGCTGGATTGCCTGCCCCAGCCAGGCACTCCCTGAGATATACATGTACATCCCCACCCCTTGCTTGTGCTGCTTTTTCAGCCCAGAGGCCCATCTTCTTTCTAGGCTCCTTTAGAATGCTTCCACAGAAGCTCCCTCCTTTTCAGAGATGCCTTCAGGACCCATTTCAGAGGCCTTCTTCCTTGGAAGTCCCCACGCTTTCTGTTTGCATAGTTTTATCCCTGATCGCAATCTAGTTGTATTCAATCTGACTACTATCTCTTGAGTCCTCATTGCTACGAACTACAGGTCAACATCAGGGGAAGAGAAAGAAGACAAGTGAGGCTGGGTCTTTGCCCTTGGGAAGCCCACTGTATGATGGGAGGGTCTCCTGAGAGCCCCGTGGTCAAATTATCTTTTAAAGATTGGAAACCTGTTTCCTTTCGCCCAGTGGTTCTAAACCAGGGGCCACCCCCAACTCCCACTCCATGGGGCATTTGGCAAAGTCTGGAGACATATTAGTTGCTACAGTGGGCAGATGCATCTGGAATCTAGTGGGTAGAGGTCAAGGATGCAGCTGAACATCTCACAATGCATGGGACACACTCTCATGACAAAGAATTACTCAGATCAAAATGTCAGTAGTACCAAAGTTGAGAAACTCTGGTTTAACCTTTAAGCAATGGAGAGCCACAGGGAGAAGTTCACCCAAAAGAGAGAGATTTAACTCTGTGAACTCTGACAGCTGAGTCCATGGTGACTTAGAGGAAGGCAGCCTTTGGAGACAGTATAATTCAGGACTTTTTTCCCTTTCTCCCAGGAAATCAGTGAAGTAAGCACGCCTTCAGCCAGAAACACTAAGCTCTGTAGACATCGCTCTCAGATGGCGAAATGGCACACATTGCAACAAGCATGGTGTTGCTGTGTCAGTTAGGTTCCTGAGAAGAGTTTCTTTCTCCTGAGGAAGCATGCTCACTCAGCACTCATCAGCTATGCTATCTTAAGCAAGTTTCATACCCTTTCTGTGCCTTTTTCTCCTCTGTAAATGGACCCAACAATAGTACCTAGTTCCTTGAGTTTTTGTGAGGACTAATTAGTATATGACAAGAGCCTACAGCAGAGCCTGGTACACAGCGCCACATTGCTACATAAATGTTAGCTCTTAACATCATCCTCTCATCACCACCACCATCACCACCTCCATCCTTATCATCATCATCATCCTCCTCAGCTTCATCATCCCCACCATTAAAATCACCGCCATCATCACAAACGGCATCATCCCAGCCACCACCACCATGATCATCCCCATCAGCACCATCATTGCCGTCACCATCGTCATTATCACCATCATCGCTTTCTTTTGGAAGAAACCCTGTTTCCTGGCCCCCACCTTATCTGTGGTTTGATTGGATGTCAGTCAGCCCCACGGTGGTAGCAAAAGGGATCCACCCTCAGCCCCACTGATCTCTCAGACCCGTAGTCTCTCTTGCAGAGCTTGGTTCAAGGTTGTTATCAATTCCTCATGTCCTCAGTCCCCCAAAACCAGGTGAGCCAGGCCAGTTTAGAGACCCCAGTCAGCTCCAGTTCTTACAATAAACTCCCTGGATCTGTTCTGTTAAACTTCAAAATGACAAAAAGCCAAGTCACAGAAGCATAAACAGTCAAAAATTTCTCCTGTGGAGCAATGGTGTCTGGAAGTTAACCACAGCTGGTGTGATTCAGCTGTCCAAAGATGTCAGGGCCTCCACGTTGGGGAAATTCTTCTCTCCTTACCAGAATTTCAGATACCGGTGATTGCTGGAGTTGCTTCTGTAATTTGCAGGCCCCAGAACATCCACACTGCGCTTGTCTTAGCCTTCTCTCATGGCAGCAAGATGGTCTGTGTTCACAGCAGTGAGACCCCTTCTGTCGTGTGATGCTAACGGTTGTCCCAGAAGCACTTCCCCCATAATACACGGACGTCCTCGTACATTTTGTTGGCAGAGCTGGATCATCCAGCAACCCCCTCGGGCAAGGGAGGCTGGGAAAGTTGGAATGGGATTGTCGTGATTGGCTGAAACAAATCATGCTCCATTACCTCAGGGAGGGCACATGGCTGCCCTGATGAAGTCTGGGTTCTGTTGGCAAGAAAAAAAAAGGAAGGTAGGTACTGTGGGTCAGCAGCAGGTCAATACAATGGCTGCAAAACAAACTATCCCCAAACTTAGTGCATTTCTTTTGCTCCTGAATCTGTAACCTGGTCGGGCTCGGTGGAGATAGTTGGTCTCTGTGCTATTTGGCGTCAGGCTGAAACTGTCACAGCATTCATTTGGCTCGTGGCTTTGCGATCTGGTCAGGGCTCAGTGGACTCCGCTCGGCTCTGTTTCCCTTGGTGTCAGAAGTGGGAGCTGAAAACATCAGAAGTCTCCCTCGCTCACATATGGGCCTGGGCTGACAAGTTCCCAACAGCTGGGGCTCCTCAGGCCTTTCTATCTCTTTCCATGTGCTCTCTCTAGGATGAGTGGTGGCTTCAGCGTAGCTGGACTTCTCACACATGTCAGCTCAAGGATCCCAAGGTATGGGCTGAGACAGAGAGACAGAAAGGAAGGGAGAGAAAGAGAGAAGAAGGGAGGGATGGAGGGAGGGAAAGAAACAAAGAAAAATCAAGTAAGGAAGAAAGAAAGAGAAAGGAAGAAAGAAAAAGATTCTATACAGACCTTCTACCCATCACAAAAAGTAACCCAAATGGATCAGAAACCTAAATGTATAATACAAAACTATAAAACTTCTAGATGACATAGGACGAAATCTAGGATCTAGATTTGGCCATGAGTTTTTGGATACAACACCAATAGCATGATGCCCAAAAGAGAAAACTCAATAACTTGGATCTCATTAAGAGACAAAACTTCCACTTTACAAAAAAAAAAAAAAATTGTTAAGAGAATCAAAAGCCACAGGCTTGGAGAAAAATCTTTGCAAAGCACATGTCCAATTAAGGACTTGTATCCAAAATATACAAAGAATTTTTTTAAACTCAACTCTAAGAAAAGAAACAACCCAATTGAAAAATGGGCAAAAGTTCTTCACAGATGAAAAAGAAGATACACAGATGGCAAATAAGCATATGAAAATATGTTCAACATAATGTATCTTGATGGAACTTGCAAAGTAAAATGAGATAGCATTACACATCTACTAGACTGGCTGAGATCCAAAAAACCAACAGCACAAGATGTTCCAGAGCAACGGGAACTTGCATGTGTTACTGATGGAAATGCAAACTGGCTGAGCCACTTTGGAAGAGAGTTTGGCAGTTTCTTACAAAAATAAATATTCTTACCATATGATCTTAACAATCACACTCCATAGTTACCCAAAGGAGTTGAAAACATGTCCACACAAAGACCTGCACATAAGTGTTTGTAGCAGCTTTATTCATACTTGTCAAAAACTGAAAGCAATCAAGGAGTCTTTCCGTAGGTGAATAGCTAAATAAACAGTATACACCCAGACAATGGAATATCACTATTCAGTGCTAAAAAGAAATGAGGTATCAAGCCAAGAAAAGACCTGGGGGAGCCTTAAATGCGTATTACTAAAGGAAAGAAGAAGGCAATGGCAACCCACTCTAGTAATCTTGCCTAAAGAATCCCTTGGACAGAAGAGCCTGGTGGGCTGCTGTCCATGGGGTCGCACAGAGTGGGACATGACTGAAGTGACTCAGCATGCCTGCATGCATTGGAGAAGGAAATGGAAACCCATTCCAGTAATCTTGCCTGGAGAATCCCAGGGACAGTGGAGCCTATGGGCTGCCGTCTATGGGGTCGCACAGAGTTGGACACGACTGAAGCGACTTAGCAGCAGCACCAAAGGAAAGAAGCCAGTCTTAAAGAGGCTATATACTGTCAGATTACAACTATTTCTGAAAAAAGCAAAACTATAGGGACAGTAAAAAGATCAATAGCTTCCAAGGTTCAGGAGGAAGAAGAGGATGAGGCAAAGCCTAAGAGATTTTCAGGACGGTGAAACTCTTCTCTATGTTGCTATATGAGTGGAGGGGCTTCCCTGGTGGCTCAGAGGGTAAAGAATCTGCCTTCAATGCAGGAGACCCAGGTGCAATCCCTGGGTTGGGAAGATTCCCTGGAGAAGGAAATGGCTACCCACTCTAGTATTCTTGCCTGGAGAATTCCATGGGCAGAGGAGCCTGGGGGGCTACAGTCCATGGGGTTGCAAAGAGTCAGACATGATTGAGCAACTAACACTTTCACTTTCACATGAGTGGATAGAGGGCTTCCCAGGTGGTGCTAGTGGTAAAGAACCCACTTGCTAATGCAGGAGGTGTAAGAGACGCAGGTTCGATTCCTGGTTAGCGAAAATCCCCTGGAGGAGGAAATGGCAACCCATTCCAGTATTCTTGCCTGGAGAATCCCATGGACAGAGGAGCTTAGTGGGCTAAGTCCAAGGGGTTGCAAAGAGTCGGACACGACTGAAATGACCTTACACATGCACACACAGACATGCATGAATGGATAGAAGTCATTATGCATTTGTCAAAACCCATTGAACTGCTCAGGAGCAATGCTACTACTGGGCATATACCCTGACAAAACCATAATTAGATAAGACACATGTACCCCAATGTTCACTGCAGCACTATTTACAATATTTACAAACATTGTAAATATTTACAATTCACAACAGCCAACCCAGATGTCCATCGACAGAAAAAATTGTACATGTTGTGCATATACACAGTGGTATATTCAGTTCAGTTCAGTTCAGATCAGTCGCTCAGTCGTGTCTGACTCTTTGCGACCCCATGAATTGCAGCACGCCAGGCCTCCCTGTCCATCACCAACTCCCAGAGTTCACCCAAACTCATGTCCATCAAGTCAGTGATGCCATCCAGCCATCTTATCCTCTGTCGTCCCCTTCTCTTCCTGTCCCCAATCCCTCCTAGCATCAGAGTCTTTTCCAATGAGTCAACTCTTCGCATGAGGTGGCCAAAGTACTGGAGTTTCAGCTTTAGCATCAGTCCTTCCAAAGAAATCCCAGGACTGATCTCCTTTAGAATGGATGGTTGAATCTCCTTGCAGTCCAAGGGACTCTCAAGAGTCTTCTCCAACACTACTGTTCAAAAGCATCAATTCTTCAGCACTCAGCTTTCTTCACAGTCCAACTCTCACATCCATACATGACCACTGGAAAAACCATAGCCTTGACTAGACGGACCTTTGTTGGCAAAGTAATGTCTCTACTTTTGAATATACTGTTTAGGTTGATCATAACTTTTCTTCCAAGGAGTAAGTGTCTTTTAATTTCATGGCTGCAGTCACCATCTGCAGTGATTTTGGAGCCCAAAAAAATAAAGTCTGACACTGTTTCCACTATTTCCCCATCTATTTCCCATGAAGTGATGGGACCAGATGCCATGATCTTTGTTTTCTGAATGTTGAGCTTTAAGCCAACTTTTTCACCCTCCTCTTTCACTTTCATCAAAGGCTTTTTAGTTCCTCTTCACTTTCTGCCATAAGTGTGATGTCATCTGCATATCTGAGGTTATTGATATTTCTCCCGGCAATCTTGATTCCAGCTTGTGCTTCCTCCAGCCCAGCGTTTCTCATGAAGTACTCTCCATATAAGTTAAATAATTACTCAGGCTTAAAAAAAGAATGAATTTGAGTCAGTTGAACTGAAATGGATGAACCTAGAGCCTGTTCCACAGGGTGAAGGAAGTCAGAAAGGGAAAAACTAGTATCATATATTAATGCATATATATGAAATCAAGAAAAATGGTACCGTTGAGCCCATTTGCAGGGCAGGAATAGAGACGCAAACGTGGATAATAGACTTGTGGACACAGTGAGGGGAGGTGAAGGTGGGACAAATTGAGAGAGTAGCCTTGAAATATATACACTACCATGTGCAAAACAGATAAGCAGTGGGAAGCTGCTGTGTAACGCAGGGAGCTCAGCCTGGTGCTCTGTGATGATGTAGAGGGGTGGGATGGGGGTGGAGGGAGGGAGGCTCAAGAAGGAGAGGATATATATATACTATAGCTGATTCATGCTGTTGTACAGTAGAAGCCAACACAACATTGTGAAGCAATTATCCTCCAATTGCAAATGTTTTTAAATGAAAGAAAAAAGGAAGCAAGTGTGAACCTTAATGTAAACAGCACACTTTAGTTAATAATAAAGTAAAAATGCCAGGTCACTAATTGTTACCAACGTACTGCATTAAAGCAAGTTATGTTACTAATAGGGGAAGTTATGCACAGAGGAGAGGGTATATGGGAGCTCTCTATGTATTAATTTTTTGTTAAATCTACAGAAAAATTCTAAATAAATGTTAAATGTTTTTAAACCTGAAAGACAGGATTGAAAACAGGTAATATGATGCAGCGTGAGCTGAGCTGAGGACCGGAGTTTTTATTACTTTGGGGCCTCCAGGCCCCTGCCAAGGCCTGACACAGAGCAGCCACTAATAAAATTCAGGCAGCTCAGCAGGAACCCGAATAGTGCAACTGGATGCGAGATGGCAAACTTTACATTTATTATCTCTCTAGGGCTTCAGGACAGCGCCCTGTTTTCATTAGCTCTTTATTTTGACATAATTTCGGACTTACAGAAAAGTGGCAAGTACGAAGAATTCCCATATTCCCTTCCTCTGTGCTGCGTGCTAAGTCACTTCAGTCGTGTCCGACTCTTTGCAACCCGATGGACACTACGTAGCCCACCAGGCTCCTCTGTCCATGGGATTCTCCCGGCAAGAATACTGGAGTGAGTTGCCATGCCCTCCTCCAGGAGATCTTCCCAACCCAGGGATTGAACTTGTGTCTCTTACATCTCCTGCATTAGCGGGTGAGTTCTTTACCACTAGTGTCATATGGGAAACCCATTCCCTTTCTCTAGATTTCCCAATATCTTCACATCCGATCACGTCTACCCCTGCCTTTCCTAGCTGTTCAATGCTATTTTTTAAATATTTATTTCTATTTATTTATTTGACTGTCCCGGGTCTGAGATGCAGCATGCAAACTCTTAGTTGTGGCATATGGGATTTAGTTCCCAGTCCAGGGATCAAACCTCTGCCTGCCTGCATTGGAAGTGTCTAGTCTTAGCCACTGGACCATCAGGAAATTCCCTTCAGTGATATTTTTACCCCGTTTCACAACCAAGCAAACAGGCAGAGGGAGCAGGCTCTAAATTAGCTTCTTTCTTATCTTCCTTCTGATAAGAACAACAATGTACATTTATTGAGCGCCTGATATGTGCCTGGCATTGCTCCAAGCACTTTTCATGTGTTTCAGACCATAGGAAGTGGGGCCTGTGGTCATCCCCACTTTGCAGACGTGGGAGCTGAGGTACCGTGTCCGATCCACTTTGCCTCGAGTCCCATAGTAAGCAGAGGGGTTAGTGCATAGACACAGTCCATCTGGTAGAAGCTAGGGAAGAGAGAAGATGGCTTAAAGATGCAGAAAACAGGGTGGGAGCCCGGTTTGGGAGGAGAGGAGGGCAGACAGCTCAGGCCATACATTTCTAATGTGAGGCTTCTGCCATCTCTGGATAAATGCCAGTTGTTCAGTCATGTCCAACTCTTTGCAACCCCACGGGCTGTAGCCCACCAGGCTCCTCTGTCCATGGAATTCTCCAGGCAAGAATACTGAGTTGGGTTGCCATTCCCTTCTTCAATGGATCTTCCCGACCCAGGGATTGAACCTGGGATTCCCTCATTGCAGGCAGATGCACAGATTCTTTTACCGCCTGAGTCACCCACAAACTCAGAGACACCAAGACAGAGCAAAAGGTTTCAGGTTTACAAAGGGACCCCGGCACTGTCCAGCCTAAGTCTGCATACCTCCGACCTGACCTTCTTCCCCTCTCCCCTCCTGACGGCTCTCCAGTCAACCTGACCTCCAAGCAATTCCTCCAATATGCTAAGTTGGTTCCTATCCCAAGACTTTTGCACTGGTTGTTCCCCCTTCTAAACTAGTCTAGCCCCTGTCCTCCTTAGGCTCGGAGCTCAAATCTCTCGTCCCTGGGGAGGAGACAGGTCTCTCTCCCTCTCTCTCTCTCTCTCTTTTACTCTCTTCTTGGTAGCTTTTGTTACCTGAAATATTTTATTCATTTACTGTTTTTCCCCTACCTTCTGGGCTCCATCACGACTTTTAAGATGTTGCTTTTAAGGGATTAGTGATCCATGGTGCCTGGGTTCGAACCCCACACCGGCTGCATGATTCTGAACAAGTTTCTCCACAAAGGCTCTGTGCCTCGGTTTTCCCATCTAAAAAACTGGGGGACAGCACTATAGCTCCCTCACAGGGTAGCTGGCAGTTAATATTAATATATGCAGCGCCTTAGAAAGGGGGCTGCCAGACGGTACTATTAATTGAAGAATTGTTTTACTATCTAGAATTTTCTGGAATCCGGCGTATGGTAGGCGCTCCGAAAACATTTGTTGAAGGGAAGAACACACATCCGCATTCAGGAGAAGTTGGGCTTATCGGAAAAGGGAGCAGGCTTCAAGATGCCCAGCCCCCCAATCCTGCATGCACCTGCCCTCTTGCGGAAAGAGGCAGCTGGGGGCCTCAGCGGGAATGGCAGGGCCCGAGGCGACGGACGGGCTGATACCAAGTCCGGGAGCTGGGATTTTATTCTGAAAGCGAGGGGAAGCCCTGCGGAGTTCTCTTGGCTGGGGTGTTACCTCCCGTGGCCGCGGGGCCCAGGCGCTGGGGTCGCCTCCTGGAGAAATCGGAAGCCCTTCGGACTGCGGGGACTGAGGGGACAGGGACGCTGCCGGGACCTGCGGCGGCCCCAGCGGGAGGGCGCCCAGGGGAGCGCGGGGTGCCGGGGGCGGGGCGGCGCAGGCCAATGGGCGGGCACGGGGCGGGGCGCAGGAAGCGGGGCGGGCTCGCCCGACGCCCAGGAAAGCCCCGAGCGGCGCGGCCAGGGCAGGGACGGCCTCCCGGGGGGTCCCCTACTTCCCGCTCTGGGGCCGGCGCGGCGAATGGACCTGGAGCGCGCAGGTAGGACCCGGCGCCCGCGTACGGGTGAAAAGTGGGGGGAATCGGTCCGGGAGAGTCGTGGCGGCCGGGAGAGCGCTGGGCTGCCGGCGGCGGGGACCCCGGGATCACCCTATCCCCAGCGGGGATCGCCCACTTGCCGGCTTTTCTCGGCGAGCGGGGCTGCTGTGATTCCGTCCGTCCGGCTCGGCGCAGCTGAAGCAGGGCTGGGGAGGCTAGTCCTGGGTGCTTGGGAGCGTCTTGAGCGTGGCGGTGAGACGAATCTTGGGTCATCACCCTCCTCCCCCCCAACTCCCTTCCCGGTTCTTCTCTGGGTACTCACTCCCAGCCCGCGCACAGGAAGTTGGTGAGGATTCCGGGGAGAGAATGGGTGGGGAAAGTTCTGAAAACTCTGAAGTTGGAGACCGGATCAAAGAATCGAGTGAAACTAGGCCTTTCGACCTTTGCTCTCCTTATTTGAATACTAGATGGGCCCAATAATAGCGAACATTTGCTGGAACTTAGGTTGTATGGGTCTGTCCTGAGCATTGAAAGTATTCTGAGTTAAATCTCAAAATAGCCTTTCTGGTTGGTGCGCTGTGCGTATTGTGGCCATTTTGCAAATGAGGAATGCTGAGGCAGAGGCAGCTTTAATGACTCGCCCAAGCTGATGCCCACAAGGCAAGTGTGGAGCAGGATTCAGACCCAGTCATTCTGGCACCAGAGCCAGAGCAGTCCACAGAACAACAAAATTTGTCAAACTATTTTATGAACGAATTCTCCAGGGGATTCTATTAAGATGCACATTCCCAGGCTCTTTTTGGTGAGGTTCAGATTCAGTCAACCCCAGAATCTAGATGATTCTTCTCCTTCTTTTCCTTGAACAAAATCTGTATTTCTTATAATCAGGAGACACTGGGGACCAGCAAACTTGATGCCTGCTGCTAAGATTCACAGATCACCCCCCAGGCCAGCACTTACCCTGTTGGAACCCTAGCATTTGCCTTCTGTGAGGTGTGACCCCTCCCCCGCAGCTCTTCCCCTGTGGGTGGCCTTTAAGGAACACCAGGTATTTGCTGGGACATTGGAGCCTTTACGAAAATCCTCCAGTTCAGTGGGGAAACTGAGGCTCGGGTTTATGTTAGTCTGGGTTTCCCCCACAGTCAGGGCATTGCAAAGGCCACTTGAACTAGCTAGACCCACCATGAGTACAGATGAGCCTGATGAGATGTGGAAGGGGGGATGACCTACCCCAGCCATTCATTCACTCATTAGCATTCACTGGGCTCCCACTGGGCACTGCTTGAGTGCTGTTCAGGGCACTGGTGTGTGCCTTCAAGGAGCTCCCCCTGGGTGAAGGGGTTGTGGGGGCAGGGGAGAGCTATGAGAAAGAAAGGAAGCATAAGGTGAGGGTGATCAAGCTTCATGAGGCAATGGGATGGACTTCGTGGAGCAGGGACCTGTGAGCCAGCCTTGGGAGAGGAGTGGGGGAGCTTGGTAGAGGCACAATGAGAGGGAACAGCATGCTGAGCAATGGGAACAGCATAGATAAAGGCTAAGGGGTCGTGCAGGGATGGGGGGAAGAGGGGGGAAAGCCAGTGATGGATGGAAAGGTGGGACGTGTCATGAAAGGCCTTGCATGCCATGAGAGGAGTATAGGTCAACGTGTTTTACTTTTGCCCGAACCATAAAAATCACAATGCAGATTCCTGGACCCCCACCCTGGATTTCTAGAGTCAAATCTTGGGGGGAGGCTGTGGGAAGTTCTCAGGGAGGGAGAAGCACTAGCCTGTAGCCCTGATTACAACACACTCAGTTCCCAGCAGGTCTGGGATGACCTGAGCATTTCCAAATTCTGGGTAGTGACTCAGTGACTGATGCGTTTTGCTGTACAACTAAAGCCCAGGGTTGCAGAAAGCCCAGGCAGAGACAGGAATTGTCCCCGAAGGCATTTACAATGTCCTGGTGCTCAGATCCAGAAAAAAAAGCTGAGACGAAGTATCAGGGATGTGAGAAGAAAGACCCTTTCCTGGACCTCCTTTTCTCGAGCGTCCCCCACCCCCACTCTCTCACAGGAGAGAGTTCGGGATCAAATGCCCACTGCCCTCGATGCCACCTGGGAGTGGAGGAGAGACGCAAGCCCCCTGGGTGCTTCATTTCCTCACATTTGTAAAACTGAGCTTCTGTGAGTTGTTAATGACATCATGTTTCATAAGCTCCCCAGCGCAATTTCCAACACACAATACATCCACAGTCAGTCTTCATGTCTGTTGTACCTGTCGAGACGTATAGCTTGGAGGTTAAGAGCATGGACTCTGGAGCCAGGTCGCCCAGATTCAAATGCTGGCTCTGCTCATTCTTCTATTTATTTATTATTTATGGCTGAGCTGGGTCTTTGTTGCCGCGAGGGCTTTCTCTAGTTGCGAGAGCAGGGACTACTCTTTGTTGCAGTGTGAGGGCTTCTCATCGTGGTGGCTTCTCTTACAGTGGAGCACAGGCTCTAGGTGCACGGACTTCAGTGGTTGTGGAGTGTGGGCTCAGTAATTGCGGCTACTAGCAACCCACTCCAGTGCTCTCGCCTGGAAAATCCCATGGACAGAGGCGCCTGGTAGGCTACAGTCCATGGGGTTGCACAGAGTTGGACAGGACCGAGCAACTTCACTTTCACTTTCAGGCTCTAGAGCACAGGCTCAATTGTTGTGGTCCACAGGCTTAGCTGCTCTGCGGCGTGTGAGATCTTCCCAGACCAGGGATCGAACGCATGTCTTCTGCATTGACAGGCAGATTCTTAACCACTGAACAGGGATGTCCAGGTGTTACTTCTTATGGAGCCACTGTCTCAGGACCTTAGTTTCCCCATTTGTGAAATTATTATGACTACTTTATACCTTTTGTAGTGATGAACTGAATTCATAAGCATCAGGCATACAGAACAGTGCCTGGTGTGCAGTAAGCACTGTGTATTTATTAAGCAAATAAATGAATCCCATTGGATGGCGTTGAGTCTACCCACCCATTTTACAGGTAAGAAAACCAAGACTCAGAGATGTGCACAGTAGCCTTGCCTAAGGTTGTATATCTAGGAGTGATAGATGGAGGGATTCGAACCTGCTTTCCTTCCCAACCTGTGTCCTTTCCCATCATGCCAGTCTGCTGGGGTGGCTGAAAGGAGCATTCCTTAGGGCCAGAAACACGCCCAGAGTTGTTTGACCAGATTTCCTTTGGCTCGGCTAGAAGAGAGGATGATGGCTTGCCTAGACATTGTCCAAACTTGCCCTGTTAAGAGTGTGGATGGGAGGACCCCAGTGGAGGCGGGGGGTCCTGGAGAGACCAGGGGACCCTGCGTCTGATGGGCCGTATTCCCGGTTGCCTTGCTTCTCTGAGGCTGAGGCAGAGAGAAGGGCACAGGTTTTAAGTCAGGGGCCCCAGATTCAATTGTGAACTTGCTCTTCCTGTCTGTGGGATCTGGAGGAAGTTGCTTAACCTCTCAGCCTCAGTTTTCTTGTCAGTAAAATGGGTATTTGGAGGGGGGAGGGGTGGCATTTGTGAGATGATTTTTTGGAGGGACCTTGCCCATGGCTTGGTGATTGCTGTTTCTCTCCCCAGTGAGGACAGAGTCACTTCTTCACATCCAGCTCCCGACTTCCTCATTCATTTCTTCTTCGGATATTTATTGAACACCTGTGTGCCAGGCGGGGCTTCCCAGGTGTTCTTGCCTGGAGCATCCCCTGGACAGAGGAGCCTGGTGGGCTACCCAGTCCATAGGGTCACAAAGCGTCGGACACGACTGAAGCAACGTAGTCATACACACACACATGCCAGGCAAGGTGCCAGAGGACTGGCACAGAGTCCTCGTCCTCCAGGAATTTGACCTCGAGTTGTGAAAACAAGCAGTACACAAACACGCGCACAGAGCTACACTCCTTATCTAGCATTCGAAATCCACAAGCTCTGAAAACCGGAAGTGTTCTCGTCACTCAGTTGGAAGCAAGACCTGACGTGAAGTAAACACGAGGCTGTTTGGAGTCCTCATTTCTTCCCCGTGGTGTGAAGGCTCGTGTGTCTTGCTGCAGAGACACACATGTGGTTGGTCACAGGGTGCTCCTCGGGCCCTGTGGGGGGCAGGGATCGTCATGACGGGTGGTATGCTTTATACAAGATGACCTTTCTCTAATCTGAGTAATTCTGAATTTGGAAACACGTCTGGGCTGCGGGAGGACCTGTCTTCTGCAGTGTCGTGTCATGTCCCCTAGCGACAGCGCTCAGAAGAAAGTAGAGCAGGATGCGGGCGGAGTTGGGGGAGCCTCTCTGAGAAGGAACATTTAGAAGGGCAAGGGGCCCTAGAGGAGCAGGCCAGATGGAGGAAACCACAGAGGATGCTAGAAAAGGTCTTGTCCAGCCCACCGGCCCCACTTCCGGGCCTGCTGCTTGCCCCCACTCTGGGTGCACTGTTCTACGTGCGCACATCTGTGCCTTTCCAAGAAGTGGTGATGCCTCTGAGGTTTCGGGTTTGCCTCCAACTGACTCATTCTCATTCTTGGGGCCCCCTCAGGCCTCCTCACCTCCTCGTTGGCACTTAAATCGAGGTCTTCACCGAAGCAGGCGTGGGAGCTCTGACTCACTGGGCAAGCTCACCCTCTGAGCTGGTGTCTGAGTCCCCCTCCTTCTCCCTCCAGGAGAGAGGGAGGAGACAGATCCTGGTGAAGGGAGGAGAAGCCTGGCCCTCCGGGGTTTGGTGGAACAGATTTCCTGAAAAGGAGGAGGTGTTCTGAGCAACAGGACTGCAAAGGCACCAACAGCCTCCAGCCTGCAGATCCCATTTGCAAAGCTAAAAGTGACAGGCACGCACGCTGTCTCGAGTGCCTGCGTGGGGCTCGCTGCTTGCAGTCAACTCAGCAAGTGTGTGGAGGCTGTGGACACAGCAGCAACTGACACAGAAGCAAGGGTCCTCGTGGGGCTGGCTGTCTAGTGGAGGAGGTGACTTTTGAGCTAAGACCCAAAATAGAATGACAGGCAGATATCTGGGGAAAGAGCGATCCCGGCCGAAGGCTGAGGTGTGTCTGACTCAGCACAGGGAAGCTGATGTGGTTGGACGGAATTGAAACAAGGCGAAGAGGGGAGGGGAGGGAGGTCAGGAAAGCCAGCGGGAGCCAGACATCTACCTGCATTGCCTCATTCATCTTGTGCCGAAACCGTACAAGGTGGGAACTGCTCTTATCCAGATTTTACAGATATATATATAAAAAGACAGGGCAGCGGACTTAGTAACTTGTCTGGGGGTCACACAGCTGTGAACCCGACAACTCCAGCGTCCTCAGCTTTTCCCACTGTGTTTAAGCACATCATGGAAACTATTCAAGTGCTAAAGGCCCACCCGTCACCATCCACTGTTAGTGCTCACCTGCCATGGATCTGCTCAGCAACCTTTGTGCACGTGGTCAGGCCGGGCTCAAGATCGCAGGTGATCCGATCATTGTGCAGATCATTTTACTGAGTATTTTGCCAGCGAGCATCCTCTCCAACATGTCAGACAGGAAGGGCACTTTAAAGCAGAGGGGGCACGGTGGGGGTGCAGGCAGTGGGGGGACAGACTCCCCCATCAGGCGTTGTGGTACACGGAGGCAGGTAGACGCATGGGTGTCTCCCCATTTCCCTGGGGAGGAAACTGAGGCTCAGGGAAGAGTCTTAACCTGGAGACGCAACTCGGAAGTGGCAGAAGCTGCTTTCAAATCTGGGGCTGGGAAAGTATGCAAACTTTAACCACTATTCTGAGCCGTCCAGCCCACGGAGCAGAGTTTAAAAGAACTAGGTTTCTTGGTTAGAAATAAGGGAGTGTAATCACCAAGGACTATTTTGGAGAACTGTGAAAGGCCTGAGGGTTTCCAGAAACAGCCAGAAAAGTGTTTTGTCTTTTTAAAAGAGGAAATGGAACTTCTCCGGAGAGGGAGAGGAGGGATGCCAGCCCTCTGCGGGGGCAGCCCTCCAAGCCCACAGACCGACCCTTGCCCCTGGCCTCCCAACAGTCTTGCTTCTGGGGAGTAGGCCTTCTAGAAGCCAGATTCCTGCTGTTGGACAGCTCTAACTAGGAGATGTTTCCTGGGAGTTAGCCAGTTCAGCTTTCCAGGAGCTTTCACTTTCTAGCTTTGGAGGTTGTAGGCATTGCCCTCCAATCCAGCCCAATGGTTCTCTATTCCTTTCAAAACAATATTTATGTATTTATCTATTTGGCTGCACCAGGTCTTAATTGTGGCACATGGCATCTAGTTCCCTGATAGGGGATTGAACCTGGGCCCCCTGCATTGGGAGCATGGAGTCTTAGCCACTGGACGTCCAGGGAAGTCCCCTTAATGGTTCTCTCATTCAGACAACACAGCCATAATTCATTGTCATTCTTCCTGTTCAGTCTGGCTTTGTACATGATCCAGTTGTCGGAGCCCCACATACAAACCATTGCCTCTCCCAAAGCCTTCCCCAGTCAGAAAGGAGGGAGACTATCACCTGCTTGGTCTGGAACCCATACCTCTGTTGATATCACCTGTCGTCCTTCTTTGTAGTGGCCACATTCCCCTTGGGGCTGGTATTGGATTTGTCAGCTAAATCCTCCAGAATTCCCTTCTACTGTTTTGTCACTGAGTGGTGACCGACTCTTTTGCGACCCTATGGACTGTATAGCCCACCAGGCTCCTCTGTCCATCAGATTTCTCAGACAAGGATACTGGAGTGGATTGCCATTTCCTTCTCCAGGGGATCTTCCCAACCTAGGGATCGAACCTGGGTCTCCTGCATCATAGGCAGATTCTTTACCTCTGAGCCACCCAGGAAGCCCCTCTTCTACATGAGCTGCTGTCAATAAGGGTTTCTTCCATTCTGAGACTCCTTGTTTGTGGCTAACAATTGTTCTCAGTCTTTCTTGTTCCCTAATAAATCTACCTCAGGCTATAATTTTTTCTAAGTACTGCCATGACTTTATTCCACAGTTCTTGTAACACAAAGTCATTCACTACTAAAATAGTTGGTCATTTCTTCTTTGATTAAAATTGTTATATACTTTATGGTTTTTTAAGGTGGATGGAATTTTTAAGTTATATTTTGATTATTGATTTCTATGGATAGTGGTCAATATTTGTAGCTTCTATGATCTCAGTGATGGAGAATTTGTTGAGATCTTCTTTGTAGGATTTTCTGATCAGTCTTTCTGTCTGTTCCTCTTGTCGTTGAAAAGATGTGTATTTCTGGCTGGGTGTAAAGTTATAAAATATGTCTATCTAGGTCATGTTTATTAATTATATCATTTGTATTTTTCATGTTTTTTATGTAGTTTTCTCTACCTGCTTCATCTCCCACTATAATGGAAGCTCTGTTCATTTTTCCTTGACCTGCTCTCAGTTTCTTCTGTCATTTAAAAGATATTTATTTAGCTATATCAAGTTTTAGCTCTTTCATCACAGCACAAGCACACAGGCTCTCTAGTTGTGGCACGCAGGCTCAGTGATTGAGGCACACAGGCTTAGTTGCTCCAAGACACATGGGATCTTAGTTCCCTGACCGGAATTCAGGCCACATCCCCTGCACTGCAAGGTGGATTCTTAACCACTGGACCACCAGGGAAGCCCTTAGGTTTTGCTTCGTTTTTGGAAGCTATGTTTTCTGGTGCATGTAAATAGAATGTATGACTAGAAGAGGGTTCATGACTTTTACACCTTCTTAGTGAGTTGCTCCTTTTATCAATATAAAACAGCTACCTTTCTCTCTTTTAATAATACTTTGATGCCTTGAATTCCATTTTATTCAGTATTAATAGGACTCAATGGTAAAGAATCCACCTGCCGATGCAGGAGACACGGGTTTGATCTTTGGGTTGGGATCCTTCCTGGAGAAGGAAATGGAGAAGGAAACCTACTCCAGTATTCTTGCCTGGGAAATCCCATGGACACAGGAGCCTGGCGCGTTACAGTCTGTGGGGTCGCAAAAGAGTCAGACACGACTTGGCAACTAAACAACAACAGACAACAGCAACAACAATAATATTTCTATACCTGTTATCTTTATTTGCATTTTCCTTGACTAATTTTCCAATTATTTTCTTTTCTTCCCTTCTGAACTTGTAGGACTTTTCTTTGACGCTGCTCTGGTACCCAGATGAGTTTGTTTTTTTTTTAAAAAAAAAGCAAAACAAAACTTGCATCTTCATCTCAGCTCTGCAACTCACTTGCTCAGTAATCTTGGGCAAGTCATTTGCCCTCTTTGGGCTTCAATTTCCTAAACCATAAAATGGGGATATGACTTGCTTTGCCCTTCTCTAGGGTTTTTGTGAAAATAATAACATAGTGAATATGAAAGACCTTGTAAACATACCTGTACTCATATTAGTCACTCAGTGTCAATATTGGCCAGCACACCGGGCGGTGAGAATGGCACGTACAAAGGCCAGGAGGGAGCTGACCTCCAGGCAGCCTCGGGGACACCCACGATGAGGCAGCCGACTTCAGTTTCGCAGGCATTGGTTGGCTGCGTCCCGTGTTTGCAAAGAGGCATGATGAGTAAGACACAATCCTTGCCCTGGAGGACTTTTAGCCTGGAAAGACAGAGTAATGACAGGCATGTTTCACCCTTTATGAGAATGGAGAGGATATTGGGACAGAGAGACTGGCAGAGCTGTGAAGTGGGCAGAGGAAAGAGTAGGGTTTGACCAGGAACTTTCTGAGGGTGCGTAGGTGGAGGGCACCGGGAGGCAGAGGAAATGGCCCAAGGGAAGTGGGGAGTCTGTGGCACATTGGGGGACGGTGGGGCGGGGCAGGGAAGCTGTAAGGACTGTTCTTTGCCCTCCCCGTGCCTGCCCCCACTGAGGAGGAAGGCAGTGGGGCTTGCAAAATTTTGGAATTCCTCACTGAAAAAGTGTTGCGGCTCAGCCACACAAGAGTAGGCGGTGATGGCGTGCCTCTAGCCCTGCTTCCCCTCCCCACCATAACAACTGCATCCCAGAGGGACAGAAGGAAGGGAACGTTTGGGGGTGCTGGAGCTTAGAGAAGGTGCAGGGGGTCTCACCTGTTGCTCCTTTCCTCTTGTTGGGGGTCCTGGCGTCTCAGGACACTCACCTCTCTGCCCACCCCCACCCCACCCCACCCCCTGCAAGAGGACATCAGCTGGTGGTTGTAAGCCAAAAGGGATCACAAATGTGGTGTGTGGTTTTTAAAAATCAAACATTTAAAAATCAAAGTAGGAGCCTCCATCTTGAGGCCAACTTGGAGACTGGGGGAGAAGGGTCAACTCGGAGAGTACGGGAGTCCTTCACACTTACCCCACACCTTGAAAAAAAATAAAAATAAATAAATAAATAAAATAAAAATCAAAGTAATATACATAAAAATCTGGATTTCTAGCTTCTTGTGGAAAATCGAGAGTCCTAGCGAGGCCTAGGCCTTCAGGTACATGGTGCAAAGCAGAGTGGTGGGCGGCTGCCTGTTAGGGCTGGACATGCGCTCACCACTGTCCCCTCTCTACTCTCTGAGGTCGTGTGTCTGAAGTCTCTTAGATGTTTGAGTTGATGCTGGGGGAGGTGACTCTCCGTGGCCACGAGAGGTGGCTGGAAGCTGCCCCCAGAAGGAGTGAGTGCCCCATCTTTGGGGGCAAGTAGCTAGAGGGTTGATGGCGCTGTGCAAAGGCCTAGAGGGACCTGCAGTCTTACCAACCGTGAACTCCAGAGTCTTTGGGGATCCACCAGCCCTGAGAACTGGCTGTTCTGGGACCTTTGCTGACATACCCTGATCACCTTATGCATTCTCCTCTGCTCTCTTCCTTTCTGTCTCATCCATCTTTTTTTTTCTTTTCCTTTTTATTGCAATGTACATGCAGGCAAAGGCCCAGCTTCACAAAGTAAACACGAGCACGTATAACTTGATCAAGAAACGAAGCATGACCAGCACTTCCCATAGCAGTTTCTCTCCCGCCCCACCCTCTCCCAGGACACTCTGCCAATCACTAACCCCAAGATTGGTTTGTCTCCTTTTGGACTTTATCTAAATGGAGCACATATCGCCCTTCCAAGCCCAGCTTCCTTCGCTCAGCTTGTACTCTGAGACCCCGTCTGTGTGTCGCGGCATTTGCCGTGTCCTCAGGGTTGCAGAGTGGTCACTTGGCGCTGGGAGACGGGCTCTGTCACCTGTCCCGTCAGCTCTGCCCCAGGCCTCCTTGCCCAGCCATGCCAGCCACGGTCCCTTTGCCTCTCCTCAACCACCCCAGGAGGCAAAGTGGTCCTGCTCTCGTTTCACTGATAAGGAGACCGAGGCTCTGTGGTCTCCAAGGACCCCAGCTTGCCAAGGTCTCCCAGCCAGTTAGTGCCAAGCCCACGCTCAGAGTTAAGCTTCCGTGTCTTAGGTGCCCTGGGGTCCGTGCCCACATGGGTCACCCCACATGACTGACAGGTGTCCCTGACTGGGCCAAGAATGATAAGGAATGAGACAACAGAAAGAACTCCAAGGAGAGCCCCACCCCCAACCCCGCCTGTCTACAGACCGAGACCTTGAGCAGGGAGCGTTTCTCTGTGCTGCCCTATCAGGTTTGCCTAGGGGGCAAAGTCCTGGTTACTGTTAAGACATGCTCCTTGCAAGGGCTGGGCAAACAGAGTGTGTGTGCGTGTGTGCGCTCAGTCATATCCAGTTCTTTGTGATCCCATGGACTGTAGCGCGCCAGGCTCCTCTGTCCATGGGATTCTCCAGGCAAGAATACTGGAATGGGTTGCAATTTCCTACCCCAGGGGATCTTCCTGACCCAGGATCGAACCCATGTCCCTTGTGTCTCCTGCATTGACTGGCAAATTCTTCACCAGTACGCCATCTGGGAATCCTGGGCAAACAGTGGTGGAAGCCAAATTCTAGCTCATCACTTCCTTGGGACTATTACTGAACCCCTCTGAGCCTCGGTTTCCTCTTCTGTGCAAGGGAGGTTTGACCACATCTTCCACACGGGGCTTGCTGGGAGAAGCAAGCAGAGTGGCATATAAAAAGAGTGAGTTTATGGCTGCTTCCTCTAGGCCAGGTGCTGTACTGTGACTCAGAAGATCTGGGTTCACTTCCCAGGCCCACCGCTGACTCGCTGAGCATCCTCAAGCAGGTTTCTGAACCTCTCTGGGCCTCAGTTTCTCCCTGTCTACAAAGGGAATGATAATAATTTCACCTTCCATGTTTCTCGGCTGGGGAAAAGGGGTGGGCCCTATGGGCAGAGGGCCCCAGGGCCTGATCTCTAAAGACTCAAGGAACTGGGGGAAATCATGGTGACTTCTGGTGACCTTAGGAAGGAGGCGCACCAGGAGCCGTGACTATCACTAAGACGGCCAAAATCTAATCAGCATCCGGAGCTCCAGACATCTTATATCTGTGTCTTAGGGCAGTGAGCACTAATCATGATAATGCCCCAATTACCAGCTCTTGGGAGGTCAGCCCCCGCCTCCTCTCTGGGGTGGCCAAGATCCGTGTGGTGCCTGCATCGGGGTATTCAAGGAGACTCTGAGCCCAGATTGGTCAGTGCTTATCCAGCAGTGCAAGGCAGAAAACACCAGTTCTGGGAGTTGTATCCCTGCCTCCATCAGGGTTGGCTGGCCAGACCTCACTGCACACAGCCAGGGGGCACTCGTCCATTCATTCTTCCATTCAGCAAATATCTATGGAAGCCCCCTGCTGTGTGCCAGGCCCTGTGCTAGGCTGTAGGGCTATAGCAGCGAACAGGGTGGGCATAGCCTCTGGCCTTGTAGGAGCTGGCTTTCTCCAGGTGGGGGGGCGGGTTTGGACAGCACACAGCAGGTGTGCGTGAGTGATAAGCAATGAGGATAGTGTGGGCAGAGACACGAAGCAGGAGAAGGTCTTGTAGAGTGATGGAGGCTGGCTGTTGGCTCAGCAGGTGATGTCTGCACACAGGTCCCTCAGTCTCAGCTTCCTTCCTGGGGGCTCTGGTACCTTCTGAGGATGGGCGTGGCTTCCAGGATGCTAGATGGGGTCACCCAGATGCCTCTCCTGTGGACACTTGCACTCACCGTGTCCACAGCCAACCTGAGTGTCCACATTGCCATAAAGTGGCTGTTGGAGTAGGATGCCAGCCCGTCCCTGAGATGGTGACCCTCACTCTGGGAGTCTGGCCCAAGTGAGTCCCATGAAGGAGGTCCACAGTCCCCAGCCCTCTCCTGCCCCCCAGATGCGGCTGTGTCTCACTCTGCACAGCGAACCCTGGGCTTGAGCCACAGCTGATGACCCACAAACCTGTCTCCTCCAATGTGAGCCTTCCCTCTGAGCTCTGGGCTGCTCGGACATACTGCCTCCTGGATGCCTCCTGGGTCCATCACCCATTTGGACCCACCAAGTCCACAGTGCCTCAAAGCATGTGATCTTCCCCAGCAACACCACACCTCTTCCCAGCATTCCCCCACAATCCACACATCCGTCCGTGCCCCAGCCCAAGGCCACCTGCCGCTCCCAGCCACTAGGCATCACCAGGTTCTGCCACGTCCACCTCCCAGACAGAGCTGATGCTGCCTGCTCTTCTGCAGCTCCGGCAGTACCCGCTCCTGTGTCAGCTGCTCCTGTGGTCATTCACACACAGGTCAGAGTGAAATTTCTGGAAAGCAGCTCCCCTCCTGCTTAATAGCCTTCAGTGGCTCCCTATTGCCTTGGGGACGGGGTCTGAATTGCTTACCATCCCTGGTAGACAGTGTTGCCCTGCTGGAGGACCCTTACCCATCGCTGCAGCCCAGGGCCTGTCTTGTGGGATGGGAAATAGACCACACCTTCCTCCTTTTAGGCTCCTTCAGAAACTATAAAATGGGTTTCATCATTGTATTCATCTCACAGGGGT
This sequence comes from Bos javanicus, assembly GCF_032452875.1. Taxonomy (NCBI): domain Eukaryota; kingdom Metazoa; phylum Chordata; class Mammalia; order Artiodactyla; family Bovidae; genus Bos; species Bos javanicus. The sequence goes on from NC_083892.1 coordinate 24,844,352, forward strand.
CCTTAAGCATCCTAGATCAGCGCCCTGCACTAAGGAAGCACTGTATCAGTGTAAAAACGGGAATAAAGTCAAATACACAGGCTCATTTGTGGCATTCCTGCTCTGTGCCAGGTGCGGGGCTAGGTTTCTCCTTACAGAAGGTGAAGCAGGTTTCCTGCCCTGGCGGGGCCACGTGCCTTCTGGGACATGTTCTTCCTTCCTCTCCACACACCGCTGCCCCTCCCCTGGGCGAGTCTTGTTCATTTACCCATCCCACCCGCCCTCACCGACCCTGTGGGACCAGGGGGACCTTCCCGGCCCCTCAGCACTGACAGCTCCACCCTCACAGCCTTCTACGTATCTGATGGTGGCTGACCTCAGTCCACTCCATCTTGGTGGGTGGCACCTCCATCCTTCCAATGGCTCAGGCCAAAGCCCTCAGGGTCATTTTATAAAAATTGTTTATTTATTTTTGTATTGACTGTGCTGGGTCTTTGTTGCTGCACAGAGGCTCCTCATTGTGGTGGTTTGTCTTGTTGCAGAACGTGGGCTTCAGTACTTGTGGCACACGGGCTTAGCTGCCCTGCGGCATTGTGGGATCTTCCCGGACCAGGGGTCAACCTCAAGTCCCCTGCGTTGGCAGACGGATTCTTAAGCACTGTGACCACCAGGGAAGTCCCTCAGAATCATTTTTTTTTACTTCTTCTAATCCCCTTTTCTCTGCCCCAGCCCTCAAACTCCATTCTGTCAGCAAAGCCTGTTGACTCTACCTTCAAATCAGATCTAGAATTTAACCTATTCTTACCTCTTCTTCCCTACAACCCTGGCACACCTGGCGCCTAGTACCTGGGCTAGTCCAGTGGCCTCCTCATGGGGCTCTGCTTCTGCCCTTGACCCCCCAGGCCAGAGGGAGCCTTTGATAGTCTCACCTCTGTGCCCCAGATCCTCCAGTAACTTTTCTTCTGGCTCAAATATTTGTTAAAGGCAAGGAGGAAGACATGAATGAATGAATGAATGTCCTTTTTCACATCTGTAGTAGCTGGCAGATAGTAAGTGCTAAGAAAGCACCTGCAACAAGAATATACGAGGCAGGACTTCCGTGGTAGCATAGTGGATAAGAATCTGCCTGCCAGTGCAGGGGATGCAGGTTCAATCCCTGGTCCAGGAAGATTCCACATGCTGTGGAGCAACTAAGCCCATGTGCCACAGGTACTGAAGCCCACACACGTAGAGCCCGTGTTCCGCAACAAAGAGAAGCCACTACAGTGAGACGCCCACACACACCAGGAAGAGTAGCCCCTGCTTGCTGTAACTAGAGAAAGCCCCCGAGCAGCAACGAAGACTCAGTGCAACCAAAAATAAATAAAAATGAAAAAAAAAAAAAATACGTGGGGCACGAGTGAGTGGGTGAGGATGGGAGCACACAGTAGGTACACGGGGAGCCTGGTGGGGACAGGAGCACACAGTAGGTTACATAGGGAGCCTGGTGAGGACAGGAGCACACAGTAGGTACACGGGGAGCCTGGTGAGGACAGGAGCACACAGTAGGTACACGGGAAGCCTGGTGAGGACAGGAGCACACAGTAAGTACACAGGGAGCCTGGTGGGGATGGGAGCACACAGTAGGCACACAGGGAGCCTGGTGAGGCCTGGAGCACACAGTAGGTACCTGGGGAGCCTGGTTAGGACATCAGCACACAGTAGGTACACGGGGAGCCTGGTGAGGACAGCAGCACGCAGTAGGCACACAGGGAGCCTGGTGAGGCCTGGAGCACACAGTAGGTACCTGGGGAGCCTGGTTAGGACATCAGCACACAGTAGGTACACGGGGAGCCTGGTGAGGACAGCAGCACGCAGTAGGCACACAGGGAGCCTGGTGAGGCTTGGAGCACACAGTAGGTACCTGGGGAGCCTGGTGAGGACTGAAGCACACAGAAGGTACATGGGGAGCCTAGGGAGGCCTGGAGCACACAGTAGGTACATGGGGAGCCTGGTGAGGACATCAGCACGCAGTAGGCACACAGGGAGCCTGGTGAGGCCTGGAGCACACAGTAGGTACACAGGGAGCCTGGCAGGCTCTTGAGTGAGGTGATTCTTGCTCCTGGTGGCAGCAGAAGCAGCCCTCCAACCAGCAACCCCTCCCCTCCCTTCTCGGGTTGGGAGTGGGGCAGGCAGGCAGAGCCCAGGCCATCTCGGGGCCCTGGCCTGGCCAGCCTCTGTTTTGGGTGGGGCAGCTGATGTGGCCACTGGTTCCGGGAACCCTCACTGGGCAGCAGTTCTGGGAAGGCTGTGTCTTCCTTTCCCTCCTGGCCCCCTGCCAGACCGGCTGAGCTGCCCCGGAGAGCAAGGGAAGCTGCCGGCCAGCTTCAGATTGTGAAGTTTCAGGAGTCAGCAGCTCCCAGGGGCGGTCCCCCCACGGCCCTGCTGTCCTGGGCTCCCTCTCCACGTGCTCCTTGTCACGGGGCTGGCTGCATCCTGTCCGCTGATCCACCCCCTCCACCACCACCCCTCCCTTCACTGGGTCGCAGCCAAGAGAGGAAAGAGGAGTAGGAGGCCTGTGCACCCCGCTGGGCTCAGGACGGGCAGACGGGTCAAGCAGACGGGTCACTTCCATACCCCTGCTGGCTTCTGACATTTCAGGACTCACCGCTCATCTCCCCCCAGATCAAAAGAGTGAGTTAAGTGTGTCTCCTGCCGCACACTCTGGGTGCTTCTGCTCTCTTCTTGGCTCAGACTTCCCCCAACTCTGCTGCTTCCTAACTCTGTGACCTTGGCTTTGTCACTTGTCCTCTTGAGGCTTCAGGCTTCCTCTCTGGCCAGCGGGACTGGTAACGCTGCATGCCAGGGCTTCAGGAACTGTGTTTCTAGAGGCAGTGAGTGGTTAGGTGCATGGGTTCTGGAGTGAGATTGCCTGGATTCAGATCCTAGCTCTGTGCCCACAAGCAAGTGCGCTAACCTCTCTGTGCCTCTGTGGCCTCATCATTAAAATGGGGATTGGTGGGATGGGGAGAGAGATGGGAGGGAGGTTCAAGAGGGAGAGGATGTATGTATACCTATGGCTGATTCATGTTGAGGTTTGATAGAAAACAACAAAATTCAATTATTTTTCAATTAAAAAATAAAATAAATTTTAAAAATTGAAACAAAAAAAATAAGAAAAAAGAACATAGCTGAATTTAGTAGAAAATGACCAAAATAAATGTCATTCAAATAAGAAATAACATAAAAAGATTTTTTTTTTAACTGGGGATTTTAACGGTACTTGTGAGAACTAAATTGCTCAGTATGTTATAGGCACTTAGAACCAAGTCCTGCAAGCACATAATAAGCATTATATATGCATAGCAAGTGGAATGAGCAGAGGCTTGATACATACTCCATGTTTAAAAACATTATTGTCTTCACTGTGGTTGAATTTCAACCAACATTTCATAGATGTTTCATGAGCACACACCGTGTACACGTCAGGCATTGTTTAGACACGGGGACAAAGCAATAACCACAGCTGTTTTTCTCAAAAAGATGTTTGTTTTATCGATTTGTAAGACCACTTTATATATGAAGGCCCTTCACTTTCTAGAATGCAGATTGCTACTATTTTGCTAATCTTTTGCTTGCTTGCTTTTTTTCTTCATGGTGTGTTTTGATCTGGGAAAGTTAAAAACATTTTTGTTACCAAAGCTTTGTGTCTTTGCCATCCACATCCTGAAATAAAATAAACATTCACACATATAACCTCAGTGATATGATTAGAGGTGGTGATAAGTGCATGACAGAAATAAACAAGGTGCCTAGATAAGAGGTAACGTGAGCCCTCATTGCGTGGTGTTTCCTGATATGTAGGCTGCAAAGGAGCAAAGAGACAGGAGTACATCAGAGTGTTCAGAAGGCCACTGGGATGAAAGGCGCTTGGGGAAACGGAGCAGGAATAGGAGGGAACAGTACTGGGGTCTCAGGATCCAGATCATTACGGGGATTTGGGATTTTTTTGTGTGTGCATTTTCTTAAACTTTTAATTTTATGATAATTGTTGTAAGAACGAGGGCTTCCCTGGTGACTCAGAAGGTAAAGAATCTGCCTACAATGTGGGAGACCTAGGCTTGATCCCTGACTTGGGAAGATCCCCTGGAGAAGGGCATGGCAACGCACTCCAATATTCTTGCCTGGGAAATCCCCATGGACAGAGGAGCCTGGTGGGCTACCGTCCATGGGGTCGCAAAGAGTTAGACATGACTGAGCGACTAAGCAACAACACGACAAAACAAAGAATTCGTCCACACAGTTGTAAGAAATAATACAGAGAAGTCCCTTATACTCTTTCTGCGAAAGGTAATACTGTCTTACAAAACTGGAGTTCAATATCACAACCAAGATATTGACGTGGATAGAATCCCCTGATCGTCCTCAGATAGCCCCTGTTGTGCTTGTCTGCATGTGTTTACAGGCAAGCACACACACACATGTTCTTTTTATTCATTTTGTTAGCCTGATTCTTATTAGTTTAACCTTATCACGTGCACAGGTTTTGTCTCCACAACCACAGTGAGACACAGAACAGCCCTTTCCCTCTCCAGGATCCTCGGGTTGCCTTTTATAGGCACACCCCCCTCCCTCCCTCCTTCCCTGCCACGCCCTCCCGCCGCCACCGGCAGCCACTCATCTATTCACCATTTCCATAATTTGATCATTTCAAGAACGTTACATAAATGGAATCGCACAGCGTGTACCCTTTTGGATTGGCTGTTTGCATTCCGGGGTTTGGATCTGATGCTGAGTCAGAGATGCTGTTCTGGGATGGGTTGTGAACCCTTGGGGCTCTGTGGCCCACTCCCCCCCACCCCTCCGAGTGAAGACATCTTTCAGGAGCCAGAGGCCAGTGAAGTGAGCAGATCATAGCCTGGTTTCCAATTTTAAAATGATTCTGGCTGTGACATGGGGTGCAAGATGGCAACATGGGGTGCAAGATGGGGTAACTCATGTTTGTAGTAACTGCTCACTGCCCCCCCACCCCTGGCTTCCCCTTATTCCATTGTTCTCCCTACCTCCAAACTAGGTTTTGGAAAAAAGCTTGACATGACCCTATTCAGAGATTCTCAAACACTGCTCATGGCCTATAGGAGGGCCTTTGACCTGGAGTCCTTACTTGGGCTTCAGCAAGCTCAAGTGGGCTTCCCTGGTGGTTCAGTGGTAAAGAACCTGCCTATCAGTACAGGACACAGGAGACGTGAGTTCGATCCTTGGGTTGGGAAGATCCCCTGGAGGAAGGCATGGCAACCCACTCCAGTATTCTTGCCTGGAGAATCCCATGGACCAAGGAGCCTGGCGGGCTATGGTCCATAGGGTCACAAAGAGTTGGACACAACTGAAATGACTTAGCACCCAAGCAGGCAAGCTCAAGTAACCTCTGTGTGAACCACTAAGATGGAATGCAAAATTAAATGTTTGCGCTTTTCTAGGAAAAGATCTTGGAGTTTGCAACGGATGTTTAGATGAGTCAGTGACCTCCAAAGCTTTGAGGACTCCGGTGTCTAAACACCTATAGTAGTTAAGAGCCAGCAAAGGCTCTGGATCCTGACTGCCCCTGTTCAGATCCCAGGACTGTCACCTCTCTGTAACCTCAGACAAGTCACCAAACTTTTCTGAGCCTTGGTTTCCTCATATGAAAATGGGAAAAAATAATAGTACCTACTTCATAGGGCTGTTTTAAATATTGAATGCTCAAACTACCGCACAATTGTACTCATCTCACATGCTAGTAAAGTAATGCTCAAAATTCTCCAAGCCAGGCTTCAACAGTACCTGAACCAAGAACTTCCAGATGTACAAACTGGTTTTAGAAAAGTCAGAGGAACCAGAGATCAAATTGCCAACATCTGTTGGATTATTGAAAAAGCAAGAGAGTTCCAGAAAAACATCTATTTCTGCTTTATTGACCATGCCAAAGCCTTTGACTATGTGGATCACCACAAACTGTGGAAAATTCTTAAAGAGTTGGGAATACCAGACCACCTGACCTGCCCCTTGAGAAATCTGTATGCAGGTCAGAAAGCAACAGTTAGAACTGGACATGGAACAACAGATGGGTTCCAAATAGGGAAAGGAGTACGTCAAGGCTGTATATTGTCATCGTGCTTATTTAACTTATATGCAGAGCACATCTTGAGAAACACTGGGCTGGATGAAGCACAAGCCAGAATCAAGGTTGCTGGGAGAGATATCAATAACCTCAGATATGCAGATGACATCACCCTTATGGCAGAAAGTGAAGAGGAACTAAAAAGCCTTTGATGAAAGTGAAAGAGGAGGGTGAAAAAGTTGGCTTAAAGCTCAACATTCAGAAAACAAAGATCATGGCATCTGGTCCCATCACTTCATGGCAAATAGATGGGGAAACAATGGAAACAGTGAGAGACTTTATTTTCTTGGGCTCCAAAATCACTGCAGATGGCGACTGCAACCATGAAGTGAAAAGATGCTTACTCCTTGGAAGAAAAGTTATGACCAACCTAGACAGCTATTTAAAAGCAGAGACATTACTTTGCCAACAAAGGTCCGTCTAGTCAAGGCTATGGTTTTTCCAGTAGTCATGTATGGATGTGAGAGTTGGACTATAAAGAAAGCTGAGCACTGAAGAACTGATGCTTTTGAACTGTGGTGTTGGAGAAGACTCTTGAGAGTCCTTTGGACTGCAAGGAGATCCAACCAGTCCATCTTAAAGGAAATCAGTCCTGAATATTCATTGGAAGGACTGATGTTGAAGATGAAACTCCAATACTTTGGCCACCTGATGTGAAGAACTGACTCATTTGAAAAGACTCTGATGCTGGGAAAGATTGAAGGTGGGAGGAGAAGGGGATGACAGAGGATGAGATGGTTGGATGGCATCACTGACTCAATGGACGTGAGTTTGAATAAACTCAGGAGTTGGTGAGGGACAGAGAGGGCTGGTGTACTGCAGTCCATTGGGTCGCAGAGAGTCAGATATGACTGAGAGACTGAACTGAACTGAATATATATATGTGATGTTTAGGGCTTCCCTGGTGGCTCAGTAAAGAATCTGCCTGCATTGCAGGAGACCCAGGTTCAATCCCTGGGTCAGGAAGATCCCCTGGAGAAGGGAATAGCTACCCACTCCAGGAAACTTGGCTTGTTTAAATATTGGGGTAAATATTGTATATTTGTTGACTGCATGATGAGGCTGCAGGAGATGGGAGCACAGAGCCCTTTAGGGAAGGGCCTGCTAGATCCTCTGGGGTTTTGGGGCCCTCTCTGTGTCGGTTGTCATCCTCTCAACAAGCTTCAAATCAGCAGGATTCCTTCCAAAGGGATGCAGTTACAGTTGGGTACTGTCACGTCCCTGGTCATGGCTCTCATATTTCTGTTAATATGGCTTTAGCTGGAAGGACTCTTTTGATTATTGAATTAATCTATGTAAAAAGTTTAGAAGGAAGCAGAATAACCAACTCTTCCTGGCTCATTTCGTTCCATCTTGTTGGGTTCAGTCTGTGGTTCTAGGAGAAGTTGAAGGAGTTGGTATATTGGAAGGTACCTGGGCCCAGACCCCAGCAGACCTGGATTCTGACCCTTGCCCTGCCCTCTCTCTAGCTGTGGTATCTGATGGGCAAGTTATTTGACCTCTCTGGCCTCAGTTCCCTTAGGAAGAAAGTGGGAATAACAACCCATCTTGCAGGGCTCTCCGGCTGAGTCAGTAAAGTAATAACTCTAGTGCGCTTGGCAAAGGGTCGAGTGAATACTTGACAAGCAGGGTTCTGTTTACACAATGCTTGGTTAGGATAAAGAAGCTGTTTCCAGCAGTCAGGCTCTGCTCAGAAATGACCTGGGAGTGAGCACCACGTCCATGGAGGACTACAAGCAGAAACTGGACGGCAGCGTGTGAGAAATGGAATATTGGCAGGCACCCCTGTTTGGGTTGGCATTTGGACTGGGCTCCCAACCCCAATCTCAGGAATACCACAGTGAAGGGTGGGGACTTGAAATTATTTCCTCTTGACACATGCCTTACCTTGATTGCTTGCTAATTATCCCTTTTCATTCCTTTTCTTCTCGGCACCTTTGCCTTTCATTCCCTGTGATGTTCAGAGAGCCCTTGTTGCCACCCCATCTGTGCCGTGTGAAGACGTGCACATCACATCTTGCGTTTTCCCCTGAGATGCAACACCCGCTGTCCCTGTGAAACCAGTCGGTGTGCGTATGTGGGTGTGTGTGCGAACATACATACGCCTGGATGTGCCCTCCAAGACAGATCAAAGGTAACACCCTGCCCGCTGTACATGTCATAGTTCAGTCTTCCCTGAAAGGGGCTTGCTTTGCCCTCCCACACCATTTTAGAGGACTTCACCACGTTAGCCTTCTGCTGTGTGACCCTGGACATGCATCTTGACCTCTCTGTTTCTCTTTACTCAAAATTTGGGCTGGAGTGACCCCTTTGCCATCTCTGCCACAGGATGCTGTGGATCTCTGTGATCTTTCGAGAGGGAAGATTATGCGGACTAGGCAAAGGAAACCAGCATCACAGCCCTACCGCCCCACTCCCATCCCTCCTTCCTTGGTCTTCACAGCAGCTCTGCCAGGAAGGCCAGTTCAGGTGGATACCAAGTCTCCCCTAGGGAAAGTTTTCAGCCCTGTGCTGAGCCCATCAGAGGCGCCAGATCATGTCCAAAGTGAATTCATTCATGCTTTGTACATGCTTTCCTAGCACAGGCGTTGTCCTAGGTACCAGGAGCTTGATCGTACACGACACTTGTCTGGGCTTTTGGGATGATAGATAGACAATTGAAAGGAGAAAGTCTCCCAGTCTCCTTGCCTTTCGCCCAGGGCACTTTTTGAAGAGTACAGGCCACTTACTATACAGACCACCCTTCAAGTAGGCTTGTCTGACATTTCCTCGTTTCCATGTGACTCGTGCACTGGGGACAGGCCCCCAGGGAGGGGATGCTGTGGTCCTCCGAGAGCATTGTTTTCCGAAAGCTCGTGACCTTGATTTGTCCCTGGCCATGTCAACACACACCATTTGGTTAAGGTGGTATCTGCCCGGTTTCTGTGTATAAGGCTCTATACAATTATATATACATCTATATATATAAAGTACTGTATACAAAATATCTAAAGTTATAAAGTTAATTAATGGGGCTTCCCAGGTGGTGTTAGTGGTCAAGAACCCGGCTGTCAATGCAGAAGTCCTAAGAGACGTGATTTGATCCCTGGGTCAGGAAGATTGCCTGGAGGAGGGCGTGGCAACCCACTCCAGTATTCTTGCCTGGAGAATCCCATGGACACGGGAGCCTGGTGGGCTATGTGTCCATGGGGTCCCAAAGAATCGGACATGACCGAAGCGACTTAGCATTCGTGCATAGTTAATTAATAAGTATTTGACTCATTAATTCATAATAATTAATATGAGTTTGTGGGGAGATACTTGGAGGCTGCCGTGGTGAAGTAGAGCTGTCCGTTCCCCCCACTTACTCATCTTTATCACCTTAGACTTCTGCACCCCTATTTTACCTCTTAAGGGTTACAGTTGCTTACTAAAAGATTCATTATGAGGTTCCAGTTTTGCCTGTTTTGGCCAGTGGGCACCCATTCTAGCTGGCTCTGTCTTTTCGAGAGGTCCTCATCATTCTTGGAGCCCGCCCTTACTGGCACAACAATTCTAAGCTTTCCGTGTACTTTCCCTGCTCCTAGAGTCAGCTGTTTCTCCGAGGAGCTCTGGTTTCTGTCAGTGCAGAATAATATTTAGAAGCCAAGCCCTGGGCGCTGGGATGGCATGGTCCTCAGATGCATAAAAGGGCATCGTCGGAGCAATTAGCAAAATGGAAATAGGGTCTGTGGGTTAGCTGGCATCCGTGTTAACTTCCTGCTTTTGATGGTTCTATTGTAGTTATGTTGGTGACTGTCCTTGCGTTTCTTGATAAAGTACTCGAGTATTAAGGGGTCGTTTATTCATTATGAATAAATGTATAAATAAATGAATACACGAGAGGGAGACAAGAGAGTGTGCAAGAATGAATGAGGATAGGGAGAGGAAAGGCATGGGGATGAGAATGAGTTCCTGGTGTGTTTGAAGAGTGGTGGCAGGAGGTGAAGGTGGCCAGTGGGGCAGGAGTGCCTGTGTAGGTGGGGGCCAGGTGGAGAGGAGGCGGGGCCAAGTACAGAGGGAGGCGGAGCCAGGTGCAGAGGGAGACTGGGCCCCGCTGTGGAGGGATTTCAAGTGGGACAAAGTCACTGGAAAGCTTCCGACGGAGCTTGGGGCTCCTGGCGTGGTATTAGGCCCATCTCGTGCTTCCGACTCTGTGCCAGGTGCTGTAGGTACACAGCTCACTTCCTCTTTGCAACATACCTGTGAGGTTGATCTTAGTATCTTTTCCACGGAGCAGTAAAAGGAGCCAAAACTCTGAAAGAGTAACTCTGTAAATGGCGCATGAACTTTGAAGCAGCCCGAGACCTGGCAGCTGCTTTTCCGGATGGGACCCCCACATAGAGACCGCTGCGGTGCTAGCCGGTGGCGGGGTGGGTGCGCACAGTCAAGCCAGGGGAGCCATCCCAGTCTATTGCTTCTGAGAGGGCGTTTGGCATTACGCGTCAGGAGTGGTAGGAGGAAATTGCAAACTCCGTGACCCCTCGGGAGTCGGGAGTCGGCTTCTGAGCGCTTTTCTTAGTGATGATAACTGCTGACATTACTTGACCCATTACTTTGTTCAGGTCACTGTTTGAGGACTCCACCTGTGTAGATTTATTTAATCCCTCACAACAGGGACTTCCCTGGTGGTCCAGCGGTTAAGAATCTACCTTCCAATATAGGGAACTCAGGTTCGATCCTTGGACGGCATAAGATCCCATATGCCACAGGCCTCAACTAGAGAGAAGCTCCAGTATGCCTGCAACTAAGACTCTACACAGCCTAATTAATTAATTAATTTGTAAAAGATCCTCATAACATCCCAGTGAAATGGAGCGTACTGGCCCCACCTGATGCATTAGGAAACCGAGGAACAGGGGCGTTATGCAATTTGCTCTGTCCCAAGCCACAGAGCAAGTATTTAAAGTTAAGGAAATAATCAGAGAAATGTATGGTGATGGTTCTCCAAGGAAGGGCTCATAAACCCCGCTGTTTATAGTAACAAAGTAATAAACATAATAAATAAGGGCTAAAATCTGACAATGGCCACACAATGGAATACCACTAATTAACTGCTGGGGATCTAGTGGCCTGGAATGATGTTAAAGGATGTAGTAAGTTTAAGTTTTAAGCTTTAGCATGTATTTGGTGCTGCTATTTTGGTAAATAAAATTTATATTTATCTCTCAGTTTTTATAGAACAGATATGGAAGAATAGATTTCAGTACGTAAGGGGTTCTTGCTGGGCCTTGTGATTTGGGGGGATATGAATTAGGTTTTCTTTGGGGTAACCACATTTTCTAATTTTTATTCCCCAATCATGGATTGGGTGCTGATTCTAGGAAAGACTGAGGGCAGGAGGAGAAGAGAGCAACAGAGGATGAGATGATTGGATGGAATCACCGACTCAATGGACATGAGTCTGAGCAAACTCCAGGAGATGGTGAAGGACAGGGAAGCCTGCCATGCTGCAGTCCATGGAGTTGCAAAGAGGCAGACACGACTGAGTGACTGAACAACAACAGATCATGGATTATGGGATGTCATTAACACACTAGGGGTGATGCACGATTCCATTTGTGTAAACAGCAAAAAAGCGATCCAGGGGTTAGAAGTCAGGGTGGTGGAGTAACGACTGGGGGGGACAGCAATAGTGTTGTGTAACAGCTGACCACAAAACCTCAAGGGGCATGTAACAAGAGACATTTTTAGCTCAAGCTCACGGGGGCAGCTTACCTGGGCTTGGCTGATTTTGCTGGGCTGATCTCACTAGTGCATCCAAGGTCAGCCTCCAGTTGGCCAGGCAGCCCTGCTGATCTTGACCTAACTCAAGTGACCTCACTCTCCCAAATGGGGCAGCCGCCTGTTCCCTAATGCAGCATGAAACTGCTGGGGCTGTTGCATGTCAGCATACTCCCAGAGTCTAGCCCAGGCGTGTTGTCCAGGCAGCGGCCCTGCAACAGCATGTCTCCCTGTGCATCACTTTTGCTAATGTCCTACGGGCTGGAGCTAGTCACATAGCTGAGGCCAGGGTTTAAGGGTTGGGGAGAACACCCTACCCGGAGTGCTGATGGGGGTGGGAGCACCGCAAGATTGTTGGTGTTCAGTTGCTAAGTCATGTCTGACCCTATGGACTGCAGCACGCCAGGCTTCCCTGTTGTCCACTATTTGCTCAAATTCATGTCCACTGAGTCTGTGATGCTATCCAACCATCCCATCCTCTGCCGTCCCCTCCTCCTTTTGCCTTCAATCTTGCCCAGCATCAGGGTCTTTTCCAGTGAGTCGGCACTTTGCATCAGGTGGCCAAAGTATTGGAGCTTCACCTTGAGCAACAATCCTTCCAGTGAATATTCAGGGTTGATTTCCTTTAGGATCCACTGGTTTGATCTCTTTGCTGTCCAAGGGACTGCAAAGTTACATGGGTACAGGAGGAGTGAAGAACTAAGCCATGGATGTAGTAAATCTACCACACTCAGCAGCGTCACTTTCAGTGGCTGCCTAATACTTCATGGGGACTTCCCTGTTGGCTCAGTGGGTAAAGAATCCACCTACAATTCAGGAGACACAGAAGCAAGTTCAATCCCTGGGTCAGGAAGATCCCCTGGAGAAGAAAATGGCAACCCACTCCAGCAATCCCATGGACAGAGGAGCCTGGTAGGCTACAGTCCGTGGGGTCGCAAAAGAGTCGGACACAATTGAGTGACTAAGCACAGCACACAATACTTCCTGGCATGGGTACCATCATTTATTTAACCAGCTCTGTTGCTGCTGCTGCTGCTAAGTCGTGTCAGTCGTGTCCGACTCTGTGCGACCCCATAGACGGAAGCCCACCAGGCTCCTCTGTCCCTGGGATTCTCCAGGCAAGAACACTAAAGATTGACACTTTGAAAGTATATTTCAAGGAACTGTAAACTGCTCCAGAGCTTAATTGGGGTTTTCACACACACACACACACACACACACACACAGACATAAATGAAGGTTAGATCTGGAAATAAATTTTGTAAGCCTTGGGTTAAATGAAGAAAGATAGATTCCTTTACTGTGAGACTTAACAGAACCTTCACATGTTAATGTGTATTATGAATTTGCAGAAGTCTAAGGGGTTTGCTCAAACTTAACAGACAATGGGGTTTCTTTTAAGAAGCATATCTTGGGACAGGTGTTCTGTGGCTCTGACTCTGGGCTTTGTGCGGGTGTGTTGTGTTTAGTGGTTGTAGACAGAGCTCTGGGGGGTGTGGAAGGCTTGTTGCTGGCCAGGGGAGGGTCAAGTCTGGAGGGAGGTAAGCTCTGAAAGCTGCCCTTGGGTTGATGGGGCTGGGAGATCACGAGTCAGTGCTAAACCGCTAAGCTGATTACTTGCTCCCAGCAGGCACCATAGGATCTCCAGATGGGGCGGCTTCTCTCTGTACTCCTGTTCCCAGTGAGCTGCCTGATCCTGTTATGGGTGGCCGGCTCTGGTAAGTAACCCCCCGTCAGTCATCTGTGCCTTCCTTCATTCAGCAGACCTTTGGATTGTTTCCGCACCAGGCCCCCAGGATAATCAGAGAACAACACAAAGATTTGAGGAGACCGCATGATAGTGGGAGGGGACAGCTGATGACAAATGCTTCTTAATATTAAGGAGATTCTAAAGATCCTTAGGTGCTTCCCTGATAGCTCAGCTGGTAAATAATCCACCTGCAATGCAGGAGACCCCAGTTCAATTCCTGGGTCAGGTAGATCCACTGGAGAAGGGATAGGCTACCCACTTTAGTATTAAGAGTCTGCCTGCAATACCCAGGTTCTATCCCTGAGTTGGGACGATCCCCTGGAGACGGGAAAGGCTACCTTAGAAGGTGCTGCTGTTGTTGTTCAGTCGCTAAGTTGTGTCTGACTTTGCAACCCGAGGGACTGCAGCATGCCAGGCTCCACTGTCTCCCAGAGTTTTGCTCAAATTCATTCAGAAGGTGGTGGCAAGAGACAAAATAGGGCAGATGAGGGAGGACTCGGAATGCTGGCTGGAGGGGGAGGACTGTGATTTGAAGATGGAAGGGAGGTTCAGGAAGGGAGGGGACATGGGTATACCCATGGCTGATTCTTTTTGATGTATGACAGAAAACCACAAAATTCTGTAAAGCAATTGTTCTTCAATTTAAAAATTAAAAAGTAAAATAAATTGCCTGGAGTCACAGTGGAGCAAAAATTTGAGGGAAATGGGGAGCCGAGCACACGTCCAGGTTAGGAGTGTTCTCAGTGGCGGCCCGGAGCCCAGAGCCTGCCTGGAGTGTTGGAGAGACCAAACGAGGCAGACGTAGGGGAGTCAGTGAGCAGGAGGAGGGAAGAGGTGAAGACAACTAAGTAAGCGGGGGCCCGAGCAGGGTGGGAGCTGGGAGGCAGGGAGGAGGCACCGTGAGACGGGTGGGGCCGGGACGGGCAGAGCAGAGGGGGCGGGAATTGGCATTTGGATCCATCTGAAGGTAGATTTGAAGGCAGATTGGAATTGAGATGAGAGAGACAGAGGTAGCAAGAATGACTCCAGTATTTCTAACCTGAGTGACTGGGAGGGACACAGTTGTCATTGATGAGATGCAGAGGATATTTGGAGCGGGCGGGGAATCAGGAGTTAGTTTTGGACATGAGGTGCGTTTGGGATATTTATTAGACATTTAGACTCTCCTTGGGCTTCCCTGGTGGCTCAGTGTTAAAGAATCCACCTGCCAGTGCAGAAGATACGGGTTTGATCCCTGGGTTGGAAAGATCCCCTGGAGGAGGAAATGGCAACCCACTCCAGTATTCTTGCCTGGGAAATCCCAAGGACAGAGAAGCCTGGTGGGCTACAGTCTGTGGGGTCACAAGAGAGTCTGACATGACTTAGCGACTAAACAACAGCAAGATTCTCCTTAATGTGGTAACTCCTTTATCCAGTGAACAAACGCAAGTTGATGTGAGCTGGGAGGGGCCTGGTACTGAGCGTGGGAGCCAGAAGGCACCTGGTGGCCAGGCATGGCCACCCAGAGCAGGGCAATAGCTCCCTGATGATTTGGCAAACCCAGCATTCATCTGGCTGGGTTCAGATTCCAGCTCTGCCAACAAACTCGCTGGAAGAAGTCCCCCAAACCTCTCATCCGGTCCTTCAGCATTGGCCCAAGCCAGAGGACAAGGCGTCTGGATGACAAGGCCATGAGGGTCAGCCTCCTGAACACAGAGAGGGCTGGGGAATAGATTGGGGGCAGGGAGCAAGTCAGTGGAAAATAGTGCCTCCCCCAACCCATACCATGGGATAGATGCCTGTGGTGGTGGGGTAGCAATCCCCAGACTGACATGTTTTTCCTTCAATTCAGCCACGGGCAGGTCATTGAGTTTGCAGATGATAAAAGTGCATTTGGTCTGTCCCCGCTGATGGACCCTGTCCCAGAGGGTATTTCTTCAGCTGCAGGCATCATCCCAGTGCTAGCTGGGAAACTCCCAGAGCCCGGTCTTGGCCCCCGCTCTGTAGGGACTGTGCCTGGGACAGTGGTTTCATTGTTGTGCGATGGGCCCCTTGGTCCTGTGTGGGCTGGTTTCTGACTCATCCCTCTTGGTCGTCGGGCTCCAGCTGCTCAGAGGTCTCCTGTGTCTCCCCAGGGAGCATGAGGGTCCTTCAGGATCCCACCTGCTTCTCGGACTACATCAGCAACTCCACCTGTGAGTGGGAGATGGCCGGGCCCACCAACTGCAGAGCCGAGCTCCACCTGTCCTACCAGCTGAATTTTTACTACTCTGAGTAAGCCTGGGCTGGAGCTGGGCGTTGGGGAGGGTTTGCCTTGGATTTCATCTGGCCTAGGTGGTGCCCTGGAATGCATGTGCTAAATTCAGCTCTTGGGGGCTTGACTGGGCACCGTAGAGATGAGGTGCCCTGGGGTGCAGGGTAAGAGGCAATGAGTGCATTGTGGTGCTCCAGGCTCAGTGTCACCAAGGCACCTGGCAGGTGGATGTGGTGGAATTCTGGACTAGATCAGAGGTTATCAAACATTTTTGTCTCAGGATTCTCTTGAACGCTTAAGAATTAGCGAGGACCCTAAAAGCTTTAGTCTGACATCAGCTGTTGTTGCTATTCAGTCACTAAGTCATGTCTGACACCTTGCGACCCCCATGGACTGCAGCACGTCAGGCCTCCCTGTCCTTCATTATCTCCCAGAGTTTGCTCAAACTCATGTCCATTGAGTCAGTGATGCCATCCAACCATCTCATCCTCTGTCACCCCCTTCTCTTCCTGCCCTCAGGAAGAGACCCAGCATCAGAGTCTTTTCCACTGAGTTGGCCCTTTGTATCATGTGGCCAAAGTATTGGAGCTTCAGCTTCATCATCAGTCCTTCCAATAGATATAGCCTGGGTAACTTACATCTATTGATATTTTCTGTATTAGAAATTAAAACAGAAAATTTAAATCACAAGAACCAACAAGTTCACATTCAACAGGCTGTCGGAGCAACAACATGGCCACAGATCATGTAGCCTCTGGAAAATTCCACCCTAAGCTTGTGAGAGAAAAACAGTGGAAATGACGGCTGATGTCAGAGTATTACTATGAAAACTGTTAGACCCAGTGGAACCCCAGACCACACTTTGAGAACTTCCAGGCTAGACCATTGTTTAGGGGTGCAGTGTAGTGATAGAGCTCACTGCAATGATTGGTGGACCATGGAACTTGGAATGTTTTTCCAGTTCACTGGTTCCCTGGGATATCCCATGGTACACAGGGCTAGCTGTTGTTGCACGTGGTACCCAGGACATGACCTAGTACACAAGACATACAGGTATGGAGCACAATGGGATATACAGCATACTCTATGTGGGCTACTGAGTACACCCAATGTGGCTCCCCAATTTGGGCTACCGACTGTGCTTCTGTATGCACATTGGCTTAGACTGGGGATCTGCAAACTGCCCCATGGGTCACATCTGGCCCACCACCCATGTTTTTTAAATAAAGTTTTATTGACACACATCCATGCCCATTTGTTTATGTATTGTCTATGGCTGGGGCTTTTTTGTGCTGTATCAGCAGAGTTGTATAGTTAGGACAGAAAGGGTATGTCCTGCAAAGCCACAAATATTTAGTATCTGGTCCAGTACAGAAAACATTTGCCAGCTGCTGGCCTAGCCCATGAGATGTGGGGTTGGCTATTTTGGGTGGCACATTAGGATTAGGCTGTGGGGCACAGGGCACGTGCCCAGGCTAGACAGTGCAACCGGAGAGGCACTAGGACACACACATGTCATTACAAATTCTTTTATGCCATGGGTTCTTCCCCTTCACTGGCTTTCAGGGTCCAAGCCTGGGGACAGGGGTGGATAAAAGTCCACGGTGGATGTGATGAGGAGCTGTGGGCAGCAGGGAGGTGGTCCCAGGCCATTGTCCCCACCACACCCCAGCTACTGGGATCCCAGGTCCCCAGATCTGGTCCTTGAGGCAGGGTGACCAGGAAGCTGGAAGGGCCTGTGGTTTCTTGAGGCATGTCCCGGGGACGCCGGTGAGCCACATGCCCAGCCTAATGCAACATCTGTGTTTGCAGAAACCACACATGTGTCCCCGAGAACAGAGCAGGTGTGGGGGGCACGGTGTGCGTATGCCATATGCTGATAGAGAACCCAGTCAGACAAGACATCTACCAGCTGGACCTGTGGGCAGGGAAGCAGCTACTGTGGAACAGCTCCTTCAAGCCCAGCGAGCACGGTGAGTGGGGTGGGGCGGGGCGCGGGGCGGAGGGGTGGAGGGGCGGGGCGGGGCGGGGCGGGGCGGGGCTGCAGGTATTCCTGCAGTGTGCTGGGCAGGCTTCATTCCGGGGAAAGGGCCATCCAAGCAGCCTCCTAGCTTTTCTCAAATCCGAAGGGGTTCGTGCCCCTTTCTTGGCCTCAGTCTTCCCATCTTTGAAATGGAGTTGGGCTCAAGAGGACATCAGGCCCCGTTGAGTTCAGATATTTCAACCTTCAGAATTTAAGTGCCCAGATCAACGTGTTGAATGAGGTATGTTTGGTGGAAGGCATGCTTGCTGCAGGTCAGAAACTGAATTGGGAACCATCCTTCCACCCTCTGTTGACTATTCAGCTGCTGCTGCTTTAGACAGTGTAGACCATGGGAGGCTGTCCTTATCCTGATACCCAGAGTTCCCACAGGAATCCCTGGAGAGCATGCTGGAGTGTAGTAACAGGAGTTTAAAACACCATTTATTCCTGTGTGACCTTGGGCAAGCCGTGTTACCTCTCTGAGCCTTGGTTTCTCAAAGACAGTTATTACCCCTATTTTGCAATTGAGAAGAAAAAAAGTACATAGTTCAGAGAAGGCAAGTAACCTGCCTAAGGTCACACAGCTATTAAATGGTAGAGGCAGTATTCTCACAGAGCACACAGTCTTCGCCACTACATCAGCAATTCCTGAAGGGATTTCTCATATCCAGGGTGGGGTGGGAGTGATTTAAATTGACCTATGAATGAATCTGTCAATTAAAATAATTTTTACACATGCATATTGATTTTAGGGGCTTCTCTGATAGCTCAGTTGGTTAAGAATCCACCTGCAATGCAGGAGATCCCAGTTCAACTTCTGGGTCAGGAAGATCCACTGGAGAAGGGATAGGCTACCCACTCTAGTATTCTTGGGCTTCGCTTGTGGCTCAGCTGGTAAAGAATCCACCTGTAATGTGAGAGACCTGGGTTTGATCCCTGGGTTGGGAAGATCCCCTGGAGAAGGGAAAGACTACCCACTCCAGTATTCTGGCCTGGAGAATTCCATGGACTGTTATAGTCCATGGGGTTGAAATGAGTTGGACACGACTGAGTGAGTTTTAATGCTCATTATGTACCTGTGATCTCGTGGGTATGATCATTTTAAGAGATGAAGTTTTAAAACACATGAATCAAAATAAAGAAAAATGCTTAGTAAATAATACAGTACACAGATGTGGCCAGAAGTATGAAGGATCAAAGTGGAAAAGCCAGAGTTCAGGTTACTTGGCTTATCCATTTTGCATTCACTGTGAAAAGGTAGTTAATTACCACTGAAGCGCTCAGTGGACTTCCCTGGTGGCTCAGTGGTAAAGAACCCGCCTGCCAGTACAGGAAGCTCAGGTTCGATCCCCGGGTAGGGAAGATATTCTGGAGAAGGCAATGGCAACTCACTTCAGTATTCTTGCCTGGGAAATCCCATGAACAGTGGAGCCTGGTGGGCTACAGTCCATGGGGGGTGGCAAAAAGAGTCTGACATGACTTAACACCTAAACAAGAAGAACAATCAGTGCTCAGTAGGATTTTAGCAACATGAGAATCGGGTATATGGTTATAATTCTCTGTTATGACTAAATCGATGTGGTTTCCCATTGATGTGCTGCGGGGGTGGTGGTGACTGAGAACCTGAACTGTCTACATGCCTGCATGGGCCCACCTCCTCCCGTCGCCCCAGCCACCCCTCACCAGCCACTCCTTCTCCACAGTGAAACCACCGGCCCCCAGAAACCTCACGGTTCACGCCGACATCTCCCACACGTGGCTGCTGACGTGGAACAACCCGTACCCTTCTGATAACCTCCTGTACTCCGAGCTCACCTACCTGGTCAACATCTCAAATGAAAATGACCCCACGGATGTGAGTGGGTGCCCCTCGGGGTTTCTCTGTGACCACTTGGTACTCGGGTGGGTGGAGACTCAGACTCTGGGGTGTGAGATGGAGACAGCAGCCCCCACCTGGACGTGGCTGGTCATGGCTCTGTTCAGGGACCAGTCTTTCCACCTCTCCAGGCCCCTGGTTCCCAGTGTGCAGGCAGGGAGTTTATTTTCAGACGTGGCTTCTCATCTATAAAGGAAGAACTGTGGACCACATCTGTTTCCCAGGGGTGGGGCACGTGAGATTTTAGGCGATACCTCTGCTGCTGCTGCTAAGTCGCTTCAGTTGTGTCCGACTCTGTGCGACCCCATAGATGGCAGCCCACCAGGCTCCGCCGTCCCTGGGATTCTCCAGGCAGGAACACTGGAGTGGGTTGCCATTTCCTTCTCCAGTGCATGAAAGTGAAAAGTGAAAGTGAAGTCGCTCAGTCGTGTCCAACTCTTCGAGATACCTCTAAACACACTTAAATGACTGAATCTCAGGGCGAGATGGTCACTCCCTCCTGACACTGACTATCAAGAGTCGCTTCTCAGCTGAGCTTTTTTTTTTTTTTAAGAAGATTTATTTACTTATTTATTTGACATTTGAACTAAATCTGTACTTTAGTTAATAATGCTGTATCACATGTTAATTTCCTGCTTTTTTTTTAACAACATAGTATTTAAATCCTCAGAATTGGATTAGAAGTTTCAAGCCTCATTCAAATACTTTTTTAAAGCACTATGAATAATAAACTTTCTAGACTTTTATCAGTAATACTAGATACCAAAATACATGGAACTATTATCAAAGTTTTGAATGAATATAAATTAGAAATTTGTCAGCTGAGCTTCTTTGTAACAGAGAAGGGCCTGCAGGCTCAGAGCCTTCCCTCAGAAAACATGTACAGCCATAATCTAATGCCTTTGCATGGTTTGGATTGCATTTACTTTATGAGATGTCCATGGCATCTTGATACTTGCCCCCAGTCACAGCAGTGGCAGAGGGGTTCTATTTTATTTAATTTTTTTTATTTGTGATGTTCCTTTTTAAACAAATGTATTTGGAACCAGAGGTCAAATGGCCAACATCTGTTGGATCATCGAAAAAGCAAGAGAGTTCCAGCAAAACATCTACTTCTGCTGTACTGACTACACCAAAGCCTTTGACTATGTGGATCACGACCAACTGTGGAAAATTCTTCAAGAGATGAGAATACCAGACCACCTGACCTGCCTCCTGAGAAATCTGTATGCAGGTCAGGAAGCAATAGTTAGAACTGGACATGGAACAACAAACTGGTTCCAAATCAGGAAAGGAGTACATCAAGGCTGTATATTGTCACCCTGCTTATTTAACTTATATGCAGCGTACACCATGCGAAATGCTGGGCTGGATGAAGCACGAGTTGGGAGAAATATCAATAACCTCAGGTATGCAGATGACACCACCCTTATGGCAGAAAGCAAAGAAGAACTAAAGAGTCTCTTGATGAAAGTGAAAGAGGAGAGTGAAAAATTTGGCTTAAAACTCAGCATTCAGAAAACTAAGATCATGGCATCCAGTACCATCACTTTATGGCAAATAGATGGGGAAACAATGGAAACAGTGAGAGACTTTATTTTCTTGTGCTCCAAAATCACTGCAGATGGTGACTGCAGCCATGAAATAAAAAGATACTTGCTCCTTGACAGAAAAGCTATGACCAACCTAGACAGCATATTAAAAAGCAGAGACATTACTTTGCCAACAAAGGTATGCCTAGTCAAAACTATGGTTTTTCCAGTAATCATGTATGGATGTGAGAGTTGGAATATAAAGCTGAGTGCCAAAGAATTGATGCTTTTGAACTGTGGTGTTGGAGAAAACTCTTGAGAGTCTCTTGGACTGCAAAGAGATCCAACCAGTCCATCCTAAAGGAAATCAGTCCTGAGTGTTCATCAGAAGGACTAATGCTGAAGCTGAAACTCCAACACTTTGGCCACCTGATATGAAGAACTGACTCATTTGAAAAGACCCTGATGCTGGGAAAGATTGAAGGCGGGAAGAGAAGGGGATGACAGAGGATGAGATGGTTGGATGGCATCACTGAATCAATGGACATGAGTTTGGGTAAACTCTGAGAGTTGGTGATGGGCAGGGAAGCCTAGCCTGCTGCAGTCCATGGGGTCGCAAAGAGTCAGACACAACTGAGCGACTGAACTGAACTGAACTGACTGACATTCTGGGGCTTCCCAGGTGGCACTAGTGGTAAAGAAC
This sequence comes from Bos javanicus, assembly GCF_032452875.1. Taxonomy (NCBI): domain Eukaryota; kingdom Metazoa; phylum Chordata; class Mammalia; order Artiodactyla; family Bovidae; genus Bos; species Bos javanicus. The sequence continues at coordinate 24,866,326 of NC_083892.1, forward strand.
CTGCCTGCCAATGCAGGAGACGTAAGAGACGTGGGTTCAAGCCCTAGGTGGCGAAGATCCCCTGGAGGAGGGCACGGCAACCCACTCCAGCATTCTTGTTTGGAGAATCCCATGGACAGAGGAGCCTTGTGGGCTACAGTCCACAGGGTCACAAAGAGTTGGACAAGACTGAAGCGACTTTGCACGCACAGCATTGACGTTTTTAAAACAGGGAGAGTTGATATGTAAGAAACCATCGAATAGTCTCAGGGCTATACAATGGATGGCTAAGCCCTCCTCTATTTTAGGTGCACTCACGTTCTCGCCTCAGATATTCACATTGGAGGGACGACATCTGAACGCCAGGGGCCCTGGCGCCCCGTGGAGCCAGGTTCCAGTACCTTCCCTGCCACTTGCTGCATGATCTTGAGTTTCTTGCTCACCCTCCTCTTGCCTCGGTTTCCCCATCTGTAACTTGGCGCTAACAAGAGTGCCCAACCCCGCAGGGCTGTGGAGAGCACAAAGTGGGTGACACAGACAGGCGCCCCTGGCTGGCATGACAACGTCATAAACGTCATCTTCCTTTTCCCCTGAGAGCCTCGGGCCTCAGAATCCCACCCATCTCGTCCTCCTGGACCCTGGTCTGTAACTATTGAGAGTCTGCTGGGACCATGCCTCGTGTCCTGGAAGCCAGGCCGGCCTGACCTTATCTGCCGCGGAGAGGCCCCAGACGTCTTAAGCTGCCACATCAGCTCTGTTCCTGCTTCCTCTCTTTCTGGCCAAGCCGGGGAGGTGGTGGGTGTTGATTACATCTCTCAGGTGTGGTTTCCCTCCTTGGCACTGGGCCAGGATGTGGGGCAGGAACAGGAAGGGTAGCGGGCTCGTACTGGAGAGGCTCAGAGCAGTTGGGAAGAGGGGGTTGACATAGATGCCAAAGAAGGAGGCAGTTTGGTCAGTAAATCGCCTTCCAATTCCTGGAACTGTGAAGGCTTAGCTCAGGGGATGGGCTGGAGGGGAGAAAAGGGTACCACCTATGGGATCCAAAGGAAGGTCATGTGTTTGCTCGTCACAGTTGGATCCAGTATCCTGGAGTCTCCATCGTTTGGTCCTGCCTTATTCTGTGCTGGCTTCATTTTTTTTGTTTGTTTGTTTGTTTTATTTTTGGCTGCGCTGGGTCTTTGTCGCTGCAGGCGGGCCTTCTCTAGTTGCGGTGAGTAGGGGCTACTCTGGAGCTGCGGTGCTCGAGTTTCTCAGTGCAATAGCTTCTCTTGTTGCAGAGCACAGGCTGCAGGCACGTGGGCTTCAGTAGTTGCGGCGTTTGGGCTCCTTAGTTGTGGCTCGAAGGCTCTAGAGCACAGGCTCAGTAGTTGTGGTGCCTAGGCTTAGTTGCTCCACAGGCATGTGGGATCTTCCCAGACCAGGGATTGAATCCATGTCCTCTGCCCTGACAGGCTAATTCTTTACCACTGAGCCACCAGGGAAGCCCTGGCTTCATTTTTTTTTCTTTAATAATTTCATTTATTTATTGTTTTTGGCCGTGCTGCGTCTTCATTCCTGCCCAGGCTTTCTCTGGTTGTGGGAGCGGGGGCTATTCTCTAGTTGTGGCGCCCGGGCTTCGCATTGCGGTGGCCTCTCTTGTTTCAGAACACAGGCTCTAGGACTCTCAGGCTTTAGTACTTGTGGCTTCCCAGGCTCTAGAGCACAGGCTCAGTAGTTGTTGCCCATGGGCTTAATTGCTCTGCAGCACGTGGGATCTTCCCAGATCAGGGATCGAACCCATGTCTCCTGCATTGGCAGACAAATTCCTTACCACTGAGCCACCAGGGAAGCCCTTGGCCTCATTTTTAAGCAGGCTCTTTGCTCACATAGAGGCCAATATGCCCAATAGAAGCTCCGGCCTTAAAGCCATGGTGGGAAAAGTTCTTCCCTCCGGATAGCCTCAGTAAAAGTCCCGGGGCCAGTGATCAGATACCTGCCTGGGACCACATGCCAGTCTCTGAACCTGTCACAGGCTGTAGGCAGGAGGGGGATGCTGGGGCTGTGTTCACACTGGCCAGGGGAGGATTACATTACCCACTCTGGAGCGGGTCCGGTCAACCCCGCCCAGACCAGATGGGCCGAGAATGAGGGAGGGGTGGCTCCTCAAAGGAAGTTCTGAGGAACAGGGAACAGAGACTGGGCTGGCTGAAATGCAGCTGGGTGTAGGACCTGGCACCACACTCCAGCCTGGCACCACACTCCAGCCAGTGGACAGAATCGGTCAGTGTGCCTGGGCTGTGGCTTAGTGGTCATGTAGGTGCTCAGGGTTGCCCCAGGTCTCAGAATTCCATTTCCAGCTTCTTTTGTTGATGGAGCAGAAGCTAATGAGACATCTTCCCCCAGCTTTCTCTTCCCAAGGACAAAACTGGGCTGGGAAGAATTCCCCTCATTAGTCATTGGCCAGAGATGGTCACTTGCCCCTCTCTAACCAATCACAGGCTAGGGAATGAAATAGCCATGATTGGTTTGGACCAATGAGAATTAACCCTGGAACTGGAGACAGAGGTTTACCTACCCAGAGCTTTGAGTACTTGACCCCAGTGGTATGGATGCTGGGTGGGTGTCCAGCTGTGTTTGCTACAGTACTGCAGACACCAGCTGTGGCTCAGACCGGTGGGATCAATTCTCAAAATATTAGAAACTCACTGTGGAATTCGGGAGATGGAGCTACTCCTTATCCTGGATGATTTCTGGAAAAGATTCTGTAATGGAGTTTTGGCTTGGGCATTGAAGGATGTATAGGACTTCTCTAGCGAGAGGATAGGCCAGGTAGAAGGCTTGGAGGTATGAAAATTCATGGCGTATCTGAGGATTATGGGGCTGTGGGAGTGTGTACAGTGAAAAGGCAGAAAATGAGGCCTCAAGCCTACTGAGGGCCGTGAATGCCGTGTTCGTGATCATTTCTTGAGTGCCTACTATGTGCCAAGCATGATGTGTATTGTGACTAATGGCTGGGAAAGCCCTGCAGGTGGAGAGGTGTTTGTCTCTCCCTTTAGTGATGAGGGCGCTGAGGCTTGGAGAGGTGGAATGGCTCACCCAGAGTCCCAACATTGGAAATGGCCAAGCTGGAATTCGAAGCCAGGATTTAAACTCCACAGCCTGTGCTCTTTTCCCCTCCCCTGGGATCTTTTGCCCAGAACAGCCTCCTGAACACCTGGCCCATTTGTTAAAAAAAAAAAAAAAAAACAAATGTACCGCAAGTAGTTCCTTGGAAGCTTGATTTCTTTTTTGTTTCTTAGAAAAATATTTCTCAATTCCCTGATCCTCCCTAGAGTGTATGATTCCTTCTGTGAACCAGCTCCAGCTGCTGCTTCCTGTTTATTGCAATTTAGAAAGAAAGGGACAGTAACAGTGAGAGTGCCCTTCTCTCCCTGCCCTGGGTCTCCTCCTGCCACCTCCACCCTGTACCAGCTGCCCTCCAGTTTCTCCAGCAGGCTGTTAGGACTTTGCTTCCTTTTTGTGTACAACCTCCGCTCCGCTCACTTTATACCAGACCGTGTGGCGCTAATGGTAAAGAACTCGCCTGCCAATGCAGGAGATGTAAGAGACACAGGTTCTATCCCTCGGTTGGGAGGATCCCCTGGAGGAGGGCATGGCAACCCACTCCAGTGTTCTTGCCTGGAGAATCCCATTGACAGAGGATCCTGGCAGGCTACAGTCCATAGGAGCTCAGAGAATTGGACACAACTGAGCAAGCAAACATTATAATATTACTGCAAACACGACTGCTTGAAACAGCACATATTTATTGCCCCAGAGTTTCTGGGGGTGAGGAGCCTGGGCATGGCTTAGCTGGGTCTCTCAAGGGTGCACACACATGAGTTGGCAGGGGGATTCCTTCTGAGCTCCTGTGACGTGGGCAGCATTCAGTTTCTCATGGGCTTTGAACTGAAAGCCTCGGGTTCTTGCTGGCCTTTGGCAGGAGGCCGCCCTCAGTTCCTTCCCTGGTGACCTTTTCAAAGCCAGAGTCTCCTGGCAGGTTGGAGTTACAGTCTTCCATAATGGAATCGCATCCGTGTGGTCCCTACATATTCATCACCTTTGCCATATTCTGTTGGTTCAGAATAAGTCACATGCCCTCCATCCCCCGCCCCAGGCAAGGAGAGGAGAGGGGACCGAAGGACCCAAGGACGTGACATGAGGTGAGGCTCATGGGGCCATCTCAGAGCCTGTCTGCCACCATCACTAAGCCTTCTCCCTTTCTGTTTTTAATATCAAAGCCAACAGACAACACGTGCTAGTCTTCATCCTGCCCTTTTCACTTAAGGGCAGATCTTGGAAGTTCTTTCTCATTGAGGGGCTTGGTTGGGCGGGACTGAGATGATGGGCCATTGATTCTGGGCTTGACTGGGGAGGCTCTAGAGTGGCCCTTGAAGGAGAGAGAGGCACGTGGCAACCCTGTCTGTGCTCAGAAAGATCACTCTTGTGCTCCCTGCATGCCTGGCCCAGCTTGAAGTACTGACCTGTATTAACCCACTTAATCCTCACAACAGCCCTGGGAGGACGGCACTTTTATTATCGCCATTTTGCAGAAGAAGACATCAAGGCCCAGAGAGGTTATGTCACTTATCTGAGGTCACACAGCCAGAAAGTAGCAGTAGGAACTCTTACCTTCATTTTACAGATGAGGCAACTAAAACTCAGAAGGATTCATCAGCTTGCCTCAGTAACATCAAATGGATAATCAATGAGGGGGTGTGGAGGGTAGGGAAAGAGTGGGTTCTGTGACCCATCTTGCTTGACTCTGGTCACTGTCGTGAAGCTGGCAGTGGCCTAGAGTTGGAGGAGTAACCAAATACCCAGGCTGGTGGCTCTTCAGCACTGTGGGGTCAGCGAAGGACAGCAGCCTGGGAGGGAGCTGGTTCTGCCCTCCCCCAAGCAGATGCACTGACAGCTCCCTTTCTCCCACCAGTTCAGAACCTATAATGTGACCTACATGGGGCCCACCCTGCGTGTCGCGGCCAGCACCCTGAGGTCTGGAGCTTCCTACAGCGCACAGGTGAAGGCCTGGGCTCAGAGCTACAACAGCAGCTGGAGCGCGTGGAGCCCCAGCACCAAGTGGCTTAACTGTGAGTACCCTCCCGGGAGTCCTGAGCAGTTAGCATCTCTCTCTGTCTCTGTTTTTTGGGGGGTTTCGTGAGTGTGTGTGTGTGGTTTTTCTTTTTTTTTTTTTTTTTGGCCTTAACCTCGCGGCTTGCAGGATCTCAGTTTCCCCACCAGGGCCCAGTGATTGAATTAGAGTCACTCTATGGAAAGCCTGGAACCCTAACCACTAGCAACCAGGGAATGCTCAGCAGTTAGCATCTCTGCTCCCCACTTTTATTCCGTGGCCACTTACCCCAGCCCAATATCTGGTTTCCATATCATAAGATGCCTCTAACTGCAATAACACAATTTCCATCTGATGTGGTATACAGTCAGGGTGTGGGGTAGGTTACAGTAACAAACCCACAAGTTCCACAGCTTAACACTATAGGAGTGGATTTCTCGCTCAGGTAACAGTTCAACATGAACTTTGCTGATTGCTAGCTGGTTTTCCTCCCTGTGGCTCCATCATTTTCTAGGACAAAGATTCTTAGCCTTTCTGCATCATGGACAGTCCAGCGAAGCCTGTGGACCTCATCTCAGTATTTTTTAGAGTATAGTTGATTCACAATATTATGTTAGTTTCAGGTGTACAGCAAAGTGATTAATTATACATACTCATATATCTACTCTTTTTCAGGGTTTTTTTCCCATATAGGTTATTAATGAGTACCGAGTATAGTTCCCTGTACTATATAGTATGTCCTTGTTGATTAATTCTTTTACTTAAAGTAGTGTGCATATGGCCAGTCCCAATCTCTCAGTTCATCCCTCCCCCCACACCCCTTTCCCCCTTGACAACCACAAGCCAGAATATTTTTAAATGTATGAAATAAAGTACAGAGGATTTCAATGGAAACCTAGTTGTATTGAAATGTGATTATAAAAAGATTTTAAAATATATTTGCTATCTAAGAATATAGGCTTCTTTAATAACACATTAAAAATAGGATCTAGTGGTAGTTCTCATAAGTACGGTCATTTCAAAGTAGATGAGCTTAAAGGATATTTCATGGTACTCCTGCCATCGGGTGATAAGAGAATACCTGTGGTTTCTGTTGGGGCCTGAGTGACTGATGCTGCTATTACTGTAGCTTGCTGTCTCCATTCCTAATGGGAGGAAACGCCAGGTTTCAGAAGTTTGTGAAGGCTTCCCTGGTGGTTCAGTGGTAAAGAATCTGCTTACCAATGCAGGAGACACAGGCTCAGTCCCTGATCTGGGAAGGTCCCACATGCCATGGAGCAGTTAAGCCCCTCCACCACAACTACTGAGCCTGAGCTCTACAGCCTAGGAGCCACAGCTACTGAAGTCTGCGTACCCTAGAGCCTGTGCCCCACAACGAGAGAAGCCACCACAGTGAGAAGCCCGTGCACTGCACCTAAAGAGTGGCTCCCACTCCCTGCCACTAGAGAAAAGCCTGTGCAGCAATGAAGACCCAGTACAGCCATAAATCAATCAATCAATAAAATTATATTAAAAGTTAGTGAAAATAAAGCTATCATTTCTTTCCCGTCAAAGCTCCCAGACCCCTAAATTCTAATGGCAACCATGTTGGAAGTCCCCAAGTGAAGAATCCCTGCTCTAGGGCCCTGCCATCATCTGAATCCAGCCAGCAGAAAGGGAATGAGAGTGGGGAGACCACAGCTGCTTCTTAAAAGCCTCAGCAAGAGGTGACACACATCACTTCCTCTCAAGTTCTATTGGTGGAAGGTCACATGGCCACACATCGCTGCAAGGGGTTCTGGGAATTACAGTCCCTCATCTGGTACTCTGTTCCCCTAAACAACACTTTGTGACTTTTTCAGTAAAGATATTGAATTATCTCACATAAAATGAGGCCTTACAGGGGAATTCCCCAGCCGTCCAGGCTTTACGATTCTGTGCTTCCACTGCTGAGGGCCCTTGTTCAATCTCTGGTCAGGGAACTAAGATCCCACAAGCTGCACTACGTGGCCAAAAGAAAGAAAAAAATAAAGAGGTTTAGCCAATGAATACTGCTGCTCGGTGACGTCACTCCGGAGTCTTGTCTTTCCCTCTGCCACCCCTAGCATGGTAGCATTTTGTCCTTATCTACTGTCACCTCATGGCCCCAGGCTGTCTGCTGCAAACACCCTCACGTCCCAGGCCCAAAGGGAATGGAAGGCTGCCGCAAGGAGTACATCCCGTGCACCTTTTATCAGGAAGGTGCATGGGACTGGAAAAGTCCATAGGACTGGAAAAACCGTTCCAGTCCTGGTGGACTTCCCCTTGCATCTCATCAGCCAGGACTGTCACATGGCCTCTCCCAACTGCAAGGGAGGCAGGGAACTCAAATACCTGAAAAGGGGAGAAGTTTTGGCCCATGATTGGCCCAAACCTCAGGGGGGCACATCACAGTCTGGCCAAGAAGGGGAGACAGCTGTAGGGTGGGGGAGGCTGCGTGAGGCATCATCTGAACAGTGGGAGAAGGAAGGGCTGTTGTGAACGCTCACTGTAGGAAGAGTTCTTCAAAGTGCTAGGTATAATGGCAGGTACCCCACCCCAACCCATCACGCCCCTCTCAGCATCGCTCATCCTGTTCTGTCGACGCCTCTTGACCATCTGTGTCCAGCTCTGGGCTGTAGTCCCTGTGAGTGGTGCCTGCTCCGTGTCTGTCTCCATTGTCCAGCATAGCACCAGGCACATAGTAAGTGCTTGGGAAAGTTTAATCCAATGGATTTTCCCCTTTGACCTGGAGAAGGGAAGGGAAATAGATTGTGTGGGACAGATACCATGTGCTGGACACTCATTCATTATTTCCACAAATATTTCTTGAGCTCCTACTACATATTAGACACTAGCCCAGTGCTAGATGCCGAGGGATCAGTGGTGAACAAAACAGACAAGAATCCCTGTTTCTGTGGAACTGACATTTTGGAAAGGGAGACAGTAAATAAACGAGTAAACAAAAATATAAATGAGATCTAGATCTAGTAAGTCCGAGAAGGAAATAAAGCAGGGAAAAGGGATGGGAGAAGGTAACATTAGAGAAGGGGTGAGGGAGAACTTTCTGGACCTGGCAGTGAACAAGGAGAGGGGTCCAGCTCTGTGAAAACTGCTTTGTTTCTGCAGGCCCTGCTTCACATGTATATTAAATCGTATAAGCCTCACAGCAATGAGTTAAGTAGTTATTAACCCCATTGTACAGATGAGGAAACTGAGGCACAGAGTGGGTGAGCCTCTTGTCCTGGGTTGCCAGCAAGTCTCTGACAGAGTCAGGCTTTGAACTGAAGGCATGGAACTCCAAGTCTCTGCACTTGACTTCAGTGCTTCAGGAAAGAGAGGCAAGTTCAGGCCCTGAGCTTTGGGAGAGCAGGGGACAGCGAGGAAGCCAGGGTGGCGGGGGCTCAGAGCGGGGAGTAGGAGCTGCCACGGCAGCCAGCGCACGCAGAGTCTTGGAGGGTCCCAGAGCCCCGGGCTCCTTCTCTGGGAGGTGGAGACCAGGCTGGATGTGGCGCACCGAAGGCTCACAGCTTCCCTCTGCTTCCAGACTACGAGGACACCTGGGAGCAGCGCCTCCAGCTGGGCGTCGGCATCTCATGCGTCATCGTCCTGGCGGTGTGCGTGTCCTGCTACATCAGCATCATCAAGTGAGTCCCGGGCTCCAGCCGCCCCGGAGTGTGGAGTGGGCAGGAATCTCCCCTCTCACCTGACAGCTTGCAGCCCTGTTGCTCAATGACAGATACTTACTGAGGAGCTACGATGTGCAAGGCACTGAACGGACAGGGACCCTGTGTTCTTGGGGAGGCAGAAGATGCCAGGCCAGCAAGTAACCATGGCTGTTTCCCATAGTGACCCTTGCACTGAAGGAATCGGGCCAAGATGAGCTGGGGTACATTCCAGGGGTGCCAGGGCGGGTTCCTCTGAGGGGTGATGGCCTGACGGTGGGATGGAGCTGGCCGGGGACAGGGCCTTCCTTTGGCAGAAGGGAGATGGATCGTACCCAGGGTACGCCCCAAACATTTGAAGGCAGGTGGTAATAGACAGGAATTCTAGACGATTGCCCTGCAGAATCAGGAGACCTGGGTTTGGATCCTGGCCTTGGCACTTGGTAACTGTATGACCGAGTTTCTGAACCTCTGTTTAGCCTTGGGTCCCTATTTCATCAGTCCCAAGAGTCCTAAGGGAGTCCAGGAGCTCTGGGTGCAAGGAGCCTTGTCTCCAGTGAGCATGAGCCCTAGGAATGTGGAGTCTCAGAGCCTCAGTCCCCCCACCTCTGAAATGGGACTAATGGGCCTAAGCTGACCACATAAGGAAGGGCGATGGTGGAGGGCTGATGGTGAGTGAGTATCCGCAGTCTGCCAGGCGCACAGTAGGTGTGCAGGGAATGCAAGGTCCCTTCTCCACGTCTGTCGCTGATACCTCTGAGCCCTCTGGGCTGGTCTTTCCCCTTCTCTGAGCCTCAGTTTCCCCATCATCTGTCCTCTCCACCCACCACTCTTTGTATCCTAGTTCTCCAACCTCCTTGCTGTTCTTCGAACCCCCAACCCAAGCAAGTTCTTCCCTCCAGTCCTTTGCACTCACTGTGCTCCCTGCCTGGAAAGCCCTTTCCCCAGGCATTGCTGAGACCCGCACCTCCTCCACCTTCAGTCGCCTCTCGGAAGCTACCTCCTCAGAGAGGCCTTCCTGGATCACACTCTTTATTCCTCTCTGGTCCCTTATGGCCTTTATTTTTATTCCTGGCACTTCCTGTCAGGAATGAATGATGTCATATAGTCATTTCTGCATCTGTTTGTCTGTCTCCATCTTCTAGAAGGTCTGTTCTGTGAAGGCAGGTGTTTCTGTTTGTCTTGTCCGCTGAAGCCTGGCACAGTGAGTGATACCTAGGAGGTGCTCAGTAAATGGGTGGTAACTGACTGAGTGGAGTAGGTGGAGGCTAATCAAGAGGTAGTCTGAGAAGATTCCTGCCCAGCCCTGACCCAGGAAGGGAGGAGGAACCCCTTGGCCTCTCCGGCCATGCCAGACTTCTTCTGGGCACTTTGTCCTCCGCTGCTCCAGAGGAAAGGTTGTTGAAGGGGAAACCCAGGATTCTCTCTCTGCATCTTATGTGTGTTGCGCTCAGCTGCTCGGTCATGTCTGACTCTGTGACCCCATAGTCTGTACCCCACCAGTCTCCTCTGTCCATGGGACTCTCCCGGCAAGAATACTGGAGTGGGTAGCCATTTCCTCCCCTAGGGGATCTTCCCAACCCAAGGATCGAACCCATGTCTCCTGTGGCTCCTACATCGGCAGGCAGATTCTTTACTATTTGCACCACCTGGGAAGTCCCTCTGCCGCTTGGGTCTCCCCTAATTCCCAGGGACTTGCTCCCTCTGGGGCGGAGGCGGCCGCATCAGGAATTCCACTCTGGGTAGCAAACCGCTGGACCCGAACCCAGCTCTAATGCCCCCGAGGTGGAAGAACCTGTTTCACGGGGTGAGGGTGAGGGAGCCAGAAATCTATCAGCGTGATCTCTGAGCTAATAAGTCTGGGTGACTGTGAATCTTTTTTATGGGGAGAACATCAACCTGTTAGTGATTCTCAGGGACCAACAACTTGTCCTTTCTTTTTTAGGATTAAGAAAGAATGGTGGGACCAAATTCCCAACCCAGCCCACAGCCCCCTCGTGGCTGTTGTCATCCAGGATTCTCAGGTAGGAAAAGGGGTGGGTGAGGATGCTTTGGGTCGTGTGTATCGGGAAACACATGTCAAGACACGTGGGGTGTTAGGGATATCTCTTGACTTTGCGGGTTGCACGTGGGCAGTCAGGAAGATTTCAGGGTAGGTTGAGTCAACAGCTAGAGGCTTTGGCTTCCCTTCTTTGGCTTCCATGAGTGTTCTTTCAGCTTGGGGGGTGGGGTCCTCTGGAATTGGATTTCCTGCTTTGTTGTTGTTCTGAGGTCTCTGAGGTCCTCTGCATATCATCTCCTAGGGAGGTACCTGTCCCGTGTAGGACAGGAGGTCACAAGGAGTTGAAGAGGGAACAAGTTTTCCGTTTCTTCCTCTTAAGAGCAGGAAACTGCCCCAGAAGCACCAGCAAATCTCTCCATTCTCAATGACTTGAATTACATCACAGCCTCTTTCATAAAGCACTCCCCTATAAGGAGTGGGAATACTCCTCACAGATGGACCATCCAGATGGACACTCCTGAGCTAGGAGTGTGGCCAGCTTCCCCAGTGCAGTGGCCACATGGAATTTGCCTGAGCACCATCAGGGTTCTCTAGGAAGGGGCGCAGGGGGGGATACAAGTCCTGTCTAGAACGGAAGGTCTGTGAGTCTTCAGTTCTCCAGGGACCCTGAGGCAGGCTCTGGAGTCAGCTTTGAACCCTCACTGTCGCTTATCTGCAGGGTAGACTTAACAAGCTGCTTAACTTCTCTGAGCCTCAGTTCCTTCATGTGGGTTATAGTAGTGGTTATAACAGGGCTGATGTTGGAATTCACTGAGACAATTCACAGAAAGTGAATATTACAGCACATGGTGTCATTTATGTATCAGTTAGCTCTTGCTGTATAACAAATCATCCCCAAATTTAGAAATTTTGATGATGTCAAGTCTCCTCAAGTCAAACAGGCTCTGAGCATTGCTGGATGCCAGGCTGGGTGGGAAGGCCTCTCTGCTCTGTGTCATTGGCTGTTTCCACGTTTTAGGTGTCACTGTGGAGGAAGCGGTCTCGAGGCCAGGAACCAGCCAAATGCCCGTATGTAAGGGGCTGGAATTAGGGTGGGGGGCCCCATCTTGAAGCTGGAGTCACACCCCCCTTGATGTCTGCCTTTCCTTCCTGGGTGTTCAGCACTTGTCCTGTGACACTGGGTTTTGAGGGGTGGCAGAGGGAGGGGTGGTCTGAGTAGGTCAACTGCCAACTGAGCCCCCTGAGTTTCATTGGTTGGGGGGTGGTCAGTGAACCCCTTTGGGATGCCCAGTCTGTCCTGAGCAAGGCTGATGGTGGTAACAAGCAAGGCAGCCGTGCGTGCACGCTTGCTAAGTTGCTTCAGTTGTGTCCGACTCTTTGCGACCCTGTGGACTAAACTGTAGCCCACCAGGCTCCTCTGTCCAAGGGACTCTCCAAGCAAGAATACTGGAGTGGGTTGCCATGCCCCCCTCCAGGGGATCTTCCAGACACATGGATTGAGCCCACATCTCTGATGTCTCCTGCACTGGCAAGAGGGTTCTTTACCACTATCACCACGTGGGGAGTTGATTAGAGGTCAGACAAGAAATCCTGGCAAGGCTTTATTAGAGCCCCTGCTGCAGTGGGGAGCAGGGGTGGAGAACAAGTAACAGATTCCCTTGCTGACTACCAGGGAGGGGCGAATTGGTTCATTATACAGGGTGAGGGCGGGGGTGTGTCCAGGGCTTGGGCTGGAAAGATGGCATAGGTGTTTTGCCTGATTCTCTGGTGGTGTGGTGTGCAGGGGGCATGCACAGAACCCTGCTTTTATTCCTGACACTGCTTTTGCTCCCAGCTCTTCAAAAGTGGCAGTTGAGGTTTGGGGTCTTTTTGTATCTTTTGTCCATTGTTTGCCCCAACTGTAGCATGCACACAGTTATTTTTACTTCCATATAGTTTCTTAATATTCTGTTGCTCAAGGAGAGGTTTGTTCCAGTGTGAGCATTGCAGCAGTGCAGCAAAGGGTCCCAGGTCCCAGCCTGTCTCAACACCAGTTCAGGGTGATTTTGAGCTGGGCTTTGAAGGGTGAATAGGAGTTTGTCAAGAGGAGAAAGTGAACTGTGATTAAACTTTGTTTTTGTAGACACTGGAAGACTTGTCTTGCCAAGCTCCTGCCCTGTTTACTGGAGCATGGCATGGAGAGGGATGACGACTTCTCTAAGGCTGCTAGAAATGGGCCTTCCCAGGGTTCTGGGAAAGTAGCATGGTGCCCCGTGGAGGTCAGCAAGACGATCCTCCGGCCTGAGAGCATCAGTGTGGTGCGGTGCGTGGAGCTGTTTGAGGCCCAAGTGGAGAAGGAAGAAGAGGAAGTGGAGGAAGATAAAGGGAGCTTCTGCCCATCACCTGAGAACAGCGGGGGCCTCTTCCAGGAGGGCAGAGAGGACATTGCGGCCCGGCTGACAGAGAGCCTGTTCCTGCACCTTCTCAGAGATGAGACTGGGGGCTTTAGTCCACAAGGTGTGGAGTCCTGCCTTCTTCCCCCTTTAGAAAATGCAAATGCTCAGAGGCCCTGGGCCGAATTCCCAAGGGTGGGGCCCCAGGAGGCATCATCTGAGGACAAGGAACAGCCTCTGAGCCCAGAGTCAAGTCCTCCGGCCACTCCAACCCAGAACCCAGCCGGCCTGCCTCTCCCAGAGATGCCCGCCACCATCTCAGACAACCCTGCTTACCGCAGCTTCAGCACCTTCCTGAGCCAGTCCTCGGGCCCTGGAGAGCTTGACTCAGACCCACAGCTGGCCGAATGCCTGGGGGAAGTGGACCCCAACATCCCCACCACCCCCGAGCCGGAACCAGAGACCTGGGAACAGATTCTGCGTCAGAGGGTGCTCCAGCACAGGGCGGCCCCCGGCCCCGCCTCGGCCCCTAGCAGCGGCTACCGGGAATTTGTGCAGGCGGTGAAGGAGGGTGGCACCCGGGACAGTGGGCCGGCCGGCTTCGGGCCCTCTGAAGAGGCCGGCTACAAGGCCTTCTCCAGCTTGCTTGCCAGCAGTGACAGCTGCCCTGCGACTTCTGGGGTTGACCCCAGCAGCGGGGAAGGGGGCTACAAACCCTTCCAGAGCCTTGCTTCTGGCTGCCCCAGGACCCCTTCCCCCACTCCCGTTCCCCTGTTCACTTTCGGCCTGGACACGGACCCCCCTCACAGTCCTCAGGACTCAGAGTGGCCTGAGTTGGAGCCAGCAGTCAAGGGAGACGATGGACAGAAACCCCTCTTCGCCCCCGTGCCGGTCACAGACCCTCTCAGGGACGACCTGGGCAACGGCATCATCTACTCAGCCCTCACCTGCCACCTATGTGGCCACCTGAAGCAGTGCCACGGCCAGGAGGAAGCTGGCAAGGCGCAAATTGTGGCCAGCCCCTGCTGCGGCTGCTGCTGTGGGGACAGGTCCTCGCCTCTGCTGAGTCCGCTGAAAGCCCCAGACTCCCTGCCCCAGGGGACTCCACTGGCAGCCAGCCTCTCTGCGGCCTCCCTAGCACCCTTAGGTGTCTCAGAGGAGGGTAAGTGCCCTCTGTTCAATGCCCCCAGCCATGCCCAGAGCTCAGGCCAGGCTCCTGCAGTGACTGCCATGCCCTCCCCAGGCCCCATGTGCATGGACGCTCCCTAGGTGCGTGCCCGCTCCTTGCTGAAGTCTACAGAGGAGATGGGGCCTTAATCAGGCCTGTGAAATGCCTGCCCCTGGAAGGCCGCCAGGCTGGCAGAGTTCCAGAAGACCCTGGGAACTCTGGAGTGAAGTTCTCAGACGCCAGGTCTACAGGGACTGGACGCCCCCAGCTCCCTTTGCTGGCCCCGGCTCACCACCTCCCATGGGAGTGGGGGCTCCAGGCAGCTGTGCCCACAGAGGCACCTGCAGTCATCTGGAGATTCCCCGGGCACCTTGGCTTGTGCACCTTGGCCACTTCACTGGTTCACAGATGTGCCAGCAGACTGTCCCTGGCATACTCAAGGCATATTCTGTCACTCTGACCCAGTTCTTGCCCAGACTCCGGAGTAGCTACCACCATCTCTCTAGATTGGATGCTGAGCCTAGAAACTCACCAAGCCAACTGGGGAATTGACTTGGGAGGCCTTGGGAAATTGAGGTCCAGGAAGGGTGGTCATCTGCCCAGAGATGTCTATTCATTCAACAGAAGTTGACGCTGGGGGCAAGGTCTGAGCTGCAGAGGGGTGATTAATTAAGCGGAGTTAACCAAGGACATGATAAATTGTGATTTCTGAGACGTGACAGCTTGTGGCCAGCTTCCCACGCAAGGCTGGGATTCCTGTTAAGCATTGGATCCCCAGAGAGGAGGCATGCCTGGCAACCTTGGGGCAGGCGTGTGCCCCCAGGGATGCCATTGCTGGCATCACTGCTTCAGAAGGTGTGGCTCAGGCCCCCTGATCCAGTGAGCTGGGGCGACCAAGACGCTGACACCAGGCACATCACCCACACATCATCAACTCCCACCTCAGGTTGAAGAATGCTTGTTTGTGTGCATCTCAAAAATTATTTCATCACTGGGTGTTTGTGTTTGCTGAGGAGGGTGGAATGGGAAGAGATGGAGTTTTGTATAAATAAAGGTTCTTTATCTCTTTCCCCTCCCCCGCCACCATTTATTAAACATCCTGCCAAGCATCCTTGGCAACTGTTTTATCTCTATTAACTCACAGAATCTTCCCATCCAGAGGAACGGAGACCAGCCCAAGAGGTTAAGTAACTTGCTGTCTCTTCCTGGGTTTCCCCAAGACCGGAATTCAAGTGAAGTTCATTGAAATAGGAGGTGACCCCAGGAAGTCCTGCTTGGAGAATGGGGAAGGGAGCGGGGAAGGGCAGGAAGCAATTGAGGTGTTATCACACAGAGTGCCAGCGCAGGCAACAGCTGCTTCAGCCGCTGGGAGCTTCAGAAAGCCAGGCACACCACATGCCTCGAGGTGGGGAGCTGGGCTGTTCATCCACACATTCCCATCTGTCCTTGGTTGAGGGCTGTGTCCAGGGGCATTAACTCCCCAGCACTTCCAGCTGCTCCAGGAAAGTCCTCAGGTTGAAAGTAGGGGGCACAGGGAGGAGATGTGGGCAGGGCTGTACCGGCAGCTGCTACTTTGCCAAGGTCACTCAGCCAGTGGCAGACTGAAGCTGAACCCAGGCAGGGTCTCCATTGCCCAGGCCCTTTGTAGGTGATCCGTGCTTGACATCTGGGTGGTCGGTGTATGGTGTGGGCCTCAGACATGCAGGCAGGGGATCTTAATTAAGCTCCTTTGTCTGCAATCATTCTATATTTCTGAGTTGCCGCCCTGACTGCCATGCTTGCAAAATGAGGGGCTTTTTGACGTTCCTTCTGCTCTGGCATTCTCCGTAATACACTATAGAGGTGATGGGGAACTCATTACCTCACATGCAGCCTGATGTTTGTGAGAACTGTCTCCTTTGTGCTAAACCCGAATCTATCCCTTTAGCTGCCTGAATCACCACCCTCCACACAGGTTGCTGATGGAGAAACGGCTCTAGAAGGAGCCCATGCAGTGAGACTTGAAAAGAGACTTGCCCATGCAGCGAGCTGCAGCAAGCAACGGAACCCAAACTAGTCCTCTGCAGCTGTTGTCTTCAAGGGAGCTTTGTAATAAAATGTAACAATTAAAAGTAACTATTTAGGACCAAGCAATATGCTAAGTGCCATCCACTGACTATATCACAGCTCTAGAAAGCAGGTTATTATTCCAATTTTACAGATAAGGCAGCTGGCCCAGAGAGGTTGAAGTTTAGCTTAGGGTCACACAGCTGGAAAGCCTGGGAACTAGGATTTGAGTCCAGATCTGACTGCAGGGTTCCCAACCATCATGATGTACTGTCTCATGAATAGCATGGCACCATCTCGAATGTCAGCTCTGATCCATTTAGCCTGTGAGTCATCTTAGAAAATCGAGTTTTAAAACTAAGCATCCAACAAAGAAAAAACACTCAGGTGAGTGCTGGAGAGTTCGTTGGGTTGTAAATCCAACAGAATTGAGACTGATTCGTTCTCTCCCTAGGATGTTGTGAGACCCAACTTGTCAGCTGAGGCACAAATTACAGAATCCTCTGGGCTTTGGGAAACTAGAATGGAGAACTACACAGAGACACTTCCCATCTATTTTTTCTTGCCTTGAGCACATAATGTGATCTTAGTTCCCCGACCAGGGATCAAACCCACACCCCCAGCAAGTGTGAAGGCTTAACCAGTGGACCACCTGAGAGGTCCAATCTCTTATCCGGATTTAAATCCACCCTCCCAAGTTCAGGGAAGCTGGTGGGAGGCCACTGTTCTGGCTTCCCCACCCCCCAGGGAAGGAAGAAGCAGAGAGAGCAAGAAAGCCACACATCCCACCAATGTTTCCTGAGAACCTGCTATGTGCTAGGCAGCATGCTGGATGTGAGGAAACAAAAGTCCCTTCCCTCCTGGATCTTACAGTTCAGTGGGAGAGACAGATATTAAAAAGAAAGAAGGAGGGACTTCCCTGGTGGTCCAGTGTTTAAGACTCTGGGCTCCAAATGCAGATTCAATCCCTGCTTGGGGAACTAGATGCCATATACCACAATTAAAGATTCTGCATGCTGCAACAAAGATCGAAGATCCCACATACAGCAACTAAGACCCAGTGCAGCCAAATTTTTAAAAATAGCCGGGAAGATCCCCCAGAGAAGGGAATGGCTACCCACTCCAGTATTCTTGCCTTTTACTTTCCATCTCCATGGAGATGGAAAGTAAAAGTGTTAGTCGCTCAGTTGTGTCCGACTCTGCAATGCTACGGACTGTAGTCGGCCAGGCTCCTCTGTCCATGGAATTCCCTAGGCAAGAATACTGGAGTGGGTTGCCATACCCTTCTCCAGGGGATCTTCCCAACAGGGATCAAACCTAGGTCTCCTGCTATGTGGGCAGATTTTTTTTTACTGTCTGAGCCACGAGAGAAGCCTTAGAGAATTCCATGGACAGAGGAGCAAAAAGACACGACTAAAGGACCAACATTAATATAAATACACAAAAGGAAAAAACCCCACAAACCCTGAAAGGTGCTATGAAGAAAATAGGAGTCTGAGATGGGGGGTAGGGGGTTAGCAGAGGTCTTTATGGAGGTGACATTTTAACTGAGCCCTCCTCGACTAGGAGAACCAGGATGGTCTGGAGGAAGAGTATTCTAGGCAGAGAACAGACGAAGGGCAAAGGCCCCAAGGCACAGGGAATTTGGCATGTTCACATATAGAAAGATCAGCTATAGCAGTGAGCCAGGAACAGTTCTGAGACATAAGGTCAGCCAGGACTAGAGTAAGGAATTTGTATTTGGCTTAAATGCACACTAGCCCCACCCACTGAGAAATACGGTCCAGGAGACACATCTCTCTTCCGTCTCCCCAGTCCCCAAATGAAATCCATCCACAAGCAGGAGTCCAGGAGCGGAAGTGGAGGCACTGGAGGTGTTCCTCCAATAGGACTCCCTCCCACCTTGCGTAAGCGGAGCACGAAGGTTCCTCCTGAGAACAGCAGCCGGGGTGGTTAAAATCTTCGTTGCTGACAACTCTCACTCAGAAGTAAAGTGATTCCCACCAGAAACGTGTTCATTAGCACAAGGGTGGTGACCTTCCTCGGTGGCTCAGTGGTAAAGAATCCCCCTGCCGATGCGGGAGACACGAGTTCGTGTCTGATTCGGGAAGATCCCACGTGAAGGGGAGTAACAAAGCCTGTGTGCCGCGACTACTGAGCACAGGCCCGAGAGTCCGGGAGTCACAACTACTGAAGCCTGCACGCCTAGAGCCCGCGCTCTGCAACAAGAAAAGCCACTGCAATGAGAAGCCTGCGCGCCCCAACGAGAGAGTGGCCCTCGCTCAGCACAGCGAGAGAAAAACCTGAAAAGCAGCGAAGACCCAGCACAGCCAGAAATAAATAAATAAATAAAATTATAGCACAGAGGAATGGCTGGCCGCCAGGATCTTTCTTGGGAATTTCTTTGCAAAAGATTTTTTAAAATTCCCTTAAAATCTGGTCTTGACCTCCCAGGCACTAGTCTTCAAATTAGGCAGGGATCCCTAGGGTCTTGTTAAGGCCCAGACTCTATGACTGCTCTGTCTCCTTTATCTGCCTGTGTCTTCGTTTTGTGTGTGTGTGTGTGTGTTTAATTTGTAAAATAGGAAGGATAACAAAATCTGCATTGGAAGGTCATCCTAAAGATCATCTACATTATCACCATCTTCATCATCTCCTGGGTTTACTCCATCCTGGTGGGGGGCACAGATGACAAGAGAAAAAAGGTACAACTTGCTATAAGGCGAGGGCAGAGAAACAGAGAGCAAGCTGGGCAGTCAGGCAAGAAGAGGAAATTTATTAGAGGGAAGAGAGGGTGGCGGGCTCTTAGGGAGAACCAGCGTTCTCCCTTTCTGACGGAGTCCTTCTTATACCCCACCAATGAAAAATTCTCTGAAGGGATTATCAGGCGAGTGTAATCTCCTCGGTTCTGTCTCGTCTCAACAAAAATTTGAAGTGACGGACATTAAAGCCCTAGGCGCATCACAGCTCTTGCACAGACCGTGTTACAGCTCTTAGACAGATCAGTGTTACAGCTCAGTTTTATTTAGAAAATAGCAGGAAAATACATCCTCGAGGAGGCGTGAGGGAATGCCGACCCAAAGACGCGAAGAGAAGAGAGAGCCCCGGCCCTTTGGCTCCTCTTTTTATATGTTTTTTCCTCCCCCCGGGCCTGCCCTGTGTAAGTTGGGCTAGCCAGGAGTGCTGTTTGTTCTACCTGAGGTCCTCACTCCGGTCCTCAGACCTTCCTTTGACCCTCCTTTGTTCTGTTTTTGCGGGCCTTTCCCTTCCTTGTCTTTTAGCCACTGCCATTTAGGACTCCTGTTTCCTATTTTAACAACCTACCAGGGATGGTCACGTAGCCGGAGGTCTGGAATTTGGTGGTCTCGCAGCTTTGAGAAGATAGGCACAGTGAGTTAACAGGATGCCATTTGGGCAATTTGGTCAGTCTCAAGGATCACTGTGATTTATTCTTTGTTTGGGAAGCCGACATCACGAGCCATCTTATCAGTGAGAGCCCATGTTGACCCTATCGCCTGCCTTAAGAAATCTAGAATTCTCAGCCCCAGCCACTGCTCTGGGCTTCCTCTCATGGACTAAAAAAGAAATGTTGCCATTTCAGTCAACACAAAATGGTACCTGAGCTGTGCTTAGTCGCTCAGTCGGGTCCAACTCTTTGCAACCCCATAGACTGTAGCCCACTAGGCTCCTCTTTCCATGGGGATTCTCCAGGCAAGAGTACAGGAGTGGGTTGCCATGCCCTCCTCCAGGGGAATCTTCCCAACCCAGGGATGGAACCCAGGTCTCTCGAATTGCAGGCAGATTATTTACCATCAGAGCCACCAGGGAAGCCCACCTGCCAGTCTACTAAATAACAAATGCTGCCCACCATCAAGCCATCAGTGACTGAAGCTGACAGTTTATGGTGAACAGTGTCGGATTTGTGATCTCCAAAGATTTAACTTTGGGACCAGGGGCCAGGCTTGATCACTCAAGAGCTTTTATATAGCAGAGTTTTATTAAAATATAAAAAGGGACAGAGAAAGCTTCTGACACAGACATCAGAAGGGGAACGGAGAGTGCCCTGCCCCCCGCTAGTTTTAGCAAGCTGTTTTATGTCAGTTTCATCAGTTCAGTCGCTCAGTCGTGTCCAACTCTTTGTGACCCCACGGACTGCAGCACGCCAGGCCTCCCTATCCATCACCAACTCCCGGAGTTTATGTCTGTTAGAAAGTTATTAATCAGGTAAGAGAAATGCCTCAAGGCTAACAGAGTTTCACCAGGCCCCTCTCCCACAGTATGCAATTCTGAGATAGGATGGCACGAGGTGTGACATCTCCCAGCCATAAAACAATTTATATGAATACTGGTTTGTTGAGCTATTATCAGCCAAAAGTTGGTCTTGCTGCTGCTGCTGCTGCTGCTAGGTCGCTTCAGTCGTGTCCGACTCTTCACGACCCCATGGACTGCAGCCCACCAGGCTCCTCCACCCGTGGGATTTTCCAGGCAAGAGTACTGGAGTGGGGTGCCATTGCCTTCTCTGAAAGTTGGTCTTAGGGGGAACCATTTTGAAGAAAGGCAAATTCCAAAGCAAATACATAGTTTCATTAACATAGCTTAAGAAAAACATTTCCATAAGAAAAACGCATTGGTTAGCTCAAGGTTTGAGAAAAGTTAAGTTCAGGTGGACAGGGAGGCCTGGCGTGCTGCGATTCATGGGGTCACAAAGAGTCAGACACAACTGAGCAACTGAACTGAACTGAAGTTCAGGTGGAACCAGATGTCGTCATAGCAACACAGAATTTTAAGAGACATTTGCACCCTATTTCCTCCATTTGGAGACCTCTGGCCTTCCTGCCTGTTACGCTCTCTCAGTTGCCCACCTCCCCCATGCCAGGGAGCCCCGAGCCCCGAGGGAATTCAGGATGGCGAAAAACAGGATATCGGCCCTAGATAAGATATACATCAAAGGAGTAATTTCAGTAAGCCCAGACTCTTGCTTCTTCCCATACAGAGAAAAACACTAAAATCATTAGTTTGAGATTCTGTTTTTGTAATTAGAAGTAATCTTTTGATGTTCGACTACACTTTTTTCCCCCCTCAGCAAAAACACCTGTATATCCTGGCTCCTCCCTTACCTCTTTGGAACAGAGCCTCAGAGCTATCTGAGAGGCTGTGTCTCTGGCTACTTAGTTCTCAGTAATGTCCCCAAATAAAACATAATTCTCCACTTTCAGGTTTTCAGGATGAAGAAAAACAGGATATTGGCCCTAAATAGTTAAGATGTACATCAAAGGAGTAATTTCAGTAAGCCCAGACTCTTGCTTCTTCCCATACATAAACACTAAGATCATTAGTTTGAGATGTCTGTTTTTGTAATTAGAAGTAATCTTTTGATGTTCGACTACGCTTTTTTTTCCCCTCAGCAAAAACGCCTGTATATCCTGGCTCCTCCCTTACCTCTTTGGAACAGAGCCTCAGAGCTATCTGAGAGGCTAGATAGAGCTATCTGTGGTTACATAGTTCTCGGTAATGTCCCCAAATGAAAATTAATTCTCAACATTCAGGTTGTGCCTTTTTTTTCCCAGTAGACACTCCAAACCTTCATGGGAAGCCCCCAGTAACCCCCGCTGCTATTGGCTGATCCTGACACAGAAGACCATCCCTGCCCTCCACCCTCATGCTCTAGCTTCTGCCTACTCCTTCAGAGGCAGGAGACAGATGGACTTCAAGCCAGACACTTACAACTAGCCTCCTGTTCGTATTTCTTGAAGCCAGGAATAGATGGGCTCTGGGTTAGACATTTACAGCCAGCCTCCTGCTTACACTTCAGATAGAAATAACAACAGGAACAGGGTAAATAGCTGGACTTTGCCTCCTGGGAACACTTGAAGATAACAGTAATGGCAGGGGCAGAGAGGAATTAAGCCCTGCTTGGGTAAAAAGATCAAGAAGTCACAAATTCCTCATCCTTGGTGTCAGGGAGACCTCAACTGCCCACGCACAAAATGGCACCTGCCATTCTGCGTTACGCTTAGTCACTCAGTCCCATCCAACTCTTTGTGACCCCATGGACTGTAGCCCACCAGGCTCCTCTGTCTGTGGGGATTCTCCAGGCAAGAATGCTGGAGTGGCTTGTTCCAGTTCCACTCTGAAAGTCCCCGAAGCATGACTTTCTCTAGGTTCGTATGTTGGCATGTTACTCTGCTTTTCTAATAAACGCTTTACTTTGCTCTCTACTTTCTGTCTCCTTGTCAAAATTTTTTTTCAAGGCAGATAAGAGCTAGACCCTGGTGGTCTAGTGGTTAGGATTCAGCACTCTCACCACCGCAACCCACATTCGATCTCGGCCTCACTTCCAGCTGTTGCTCACTGCTGTCTCTCCAAATTTACTTTGTGGTCAGGACTTCCTCACACCAGGCCTGGTGATTCACTCTTTCGCTGAAATATTGATTGAGTGATTACTCCTGAAGAGGAATTGTTAAAACAAAAACAAATTTCTCAAATTATGATCGTGGATCACAATTTTTACTTTATGTTTTTTAGAGAGAGAATCAGAAAAGAGAGGATATTGGTTCAAGGAACAATCTTAGAGTACCAAACTCAAGTTCATGCGTGCAATGCACAGAGAAACCAAACAAACCAAAACTTTGGAGTTTGGAGCAGAGAAATGTATATTGCTGGGCCGTGCAAGGAGAGCGGGTGGCTTATGCTCAGAAAACCCTGAACTCTCCAAACTCCAAAGGGGTTCAGCAAAGGATTTTTAAAGGGCAGGTGAGGGAGTGGGGAGTCACAGGGTGTGTGATCAGCTCATGCACTGTTCTCTGATTGGTTGATGGTGAGGTTATCAATTTTTCGGCGCTCGTAAGTCTGGGGCTCATCTGTATCAAGCAGTTAATTTCTTCCATTTGGTAGTGGTTTTAGCATCCATAAATCAGCTGAGGAAGTGTTATCTAGGGACTTTAGAGAGAAGCTACAGCAGAGGATATGGGGGAGGGGTCTGTCCCCAGATGACCCCATAGAGTCCTACTCCATGTTACATCAGGAAGGGATTTATAACAAGACAAATTGTTAGGGGAAGCACACTGATTGAAACCGCCCACCCTGGCCAGGCACCATAGTAACCATTTGCATGAGTTGTTTTATGACAGGAGATCCTGATAAGGAGCTAATAAGCCACCACCAACCGGAAGAGGTCGGGAAAGGGCTAAAGGAGACACCGCGTGTCCGTCCACTTCCCAGAATCCCTCTCGCCAACATCCATCTTGGCTGAGCGATGCGTGCGCCACCAGGAAAGACTCTGAATTAAAATGATTGGCCAAAGACCACCCGGAAACTAATCCCATCACCATAAAACCCGAGACTGCAAGCCACGCGGCAGAGCTCTTCTCCTGGGTTCCCTTACCCTACTGCTCTCCACCCGGGTGCCCTTTCCCGATAAAATCTCTTGCTTTGTCAGCACATGTGTCTCCTCGGACAATTCATTTCCGAGTGTTAGACAAGAGCCCAGTTTCGGGCCCTGGAAGGGGTCCGCCTTCCTGCCACAGAATGAGTGTCTAGAATAAGGCTATCCAACAGAGATTTTTGCTATGATGGAAATCTTTCACTTTGTCCAATACCATAGCACTAGCCACCTATGGCTGTTATACACTTGACATATGGTTAGTGTGGCTGAGGAACTGATTTTTTTAATTTTATTGAATTAATATTTAAATAGTCACAGGTGGCTAGTGATTACAGTAGGGACAGTACAGGGCTAGATTATTAGACCCCAAGGTACAACTTTATCAATTGCCTCAGCGTGGAGGAGAAAGGGTATTGGTCCGGAGAGATGAAAGGAGAGCAATGGGTCAGACTGCCTCAAATGTTAGCCCCAGAGCTATGGAGGGGCGAGGTCTAATGGATCTGGTGGGACCAGAGTGAGACTGCCCTGGCCAAGTAAGAAGCTGGCAGCCGGTGTGGGCAGAGCAAGATGCTAGCAGCGTGAGTTTCCCACCATTCCCCTCAAGTCTGGACCAGAGCTGTGGAGAGCAAGAGAGACGGCCCACAGTAGCAGCACCAAAGAGGGCTGGGCGCGCCCCTTAGGAGGTTCTCAAAACCTGGAGAGACCTCCAGAGACACTGAATTCAGGGTCTCTCCAACCCAACTCTGCATACCCCCAGCCTCGATTTTGCAAAGATTTTTCCAGGGGGGTGGGGATGGCAAGGTGGGGACTGTTTCCACTTTAGTTTTTTTTATTAAAAAAAAATAAACAAAACCCCTACTTACCAATTTTTTTCTGATTACTAAATTGGCACGTGCTGGCCTTCTCTGATTCAGAGAAAACCTAAAGGTATAAATAGGAAAGTGAAAACCACCGGAAATCCCATCCCCCGCCCAGGCACCTGGCACCACGTGGGCGGTCCCCAAATGTATGTTTGTTTTTAAAGGTGTATCTCTGTTAACATCCTGTTGAATAATCTTTCTGACATTACTTTCCCACGAAAGTTATTAATTAAACACGCACACACCCACACAAACAGCTAGAAGAAGTTTCTGAGTCCCCGCTGCAAGAGAGGCGTGATCTCACTGGATCCTCACAGCAGCCGGAGACCTCTGTGGGAGACATTTCCATGATGTACCCCGATTGCTAACCACTCTTGTCTGCCGTCTGTCTAGATTCTTCTACCCCTTTTACAGGTGAGAACGCTGAGACTCAGAGAAGCAAGGGCTCTGCACTCATCCTGCCTCAGTTTGGAACCGACCTTTGCCAATTCGGAGCTGTGTGACTGTGGACAAAGTATTGACCCCTCTGGGCCTCAGTTTCCTCCCCAGCAAAGATGGATAAGAGAAGTCCCGGGGCAGCCCATAGTGGTGGGGTGAGGAGTGCATGTCTTGATGGGTGAAAGCCAGGCGATGCCCAGCTGCTCTTGTGATTAACTTGCCTAAGCTCCCTGACAGCAGTAGAACAGTGCCAGATCTTCCATAAAATCCCACCCTTTTCCAGCTTTATTAAGGAGCTGAGGACACGAGGCCGGGGAGAGCAGATGGGCTGGAGACCAGCTCCTTGGTTCTTGCTGCCCCCTAGTGGCTCACTCTTGCCCTGCGCCTGCATCAGTGCCCAGGGAGGTGCCACACCCAGAAAACTAGACCTGGGGTATCTCCACCCTCCCAGCCTCACCTCTCTTTCATCCCTGCCTTTCTCCTCCATCTCCTCCAGCACCTGGTAAAGGGCTTGACTTACGTTAGGAACTCAGCGTGCTCCAAGGATCAGCAGTGTGGCTCAGAGCCAATCGTGCCATCTGTGCTTCCTTCCTCCTCTGTAAAATGGGAATAATAATAGTACTGATCTCGTGGATGTTAGCGGAGAAGGCAATGACACTCCACCCCTGTACTCTTGCCTGGAAAATCACATGGACGGAGGAGCCTGGTAGGCTGCAGTCCATGGGGTCGCTAAGAGTCAGACACGACTGAGCGACTTCACTTTCACTTTTCACTTTCATGCACTGGAGAAGGAAATGGCAACCCACTCCAGTTGCCTGGAGAATCCCAGGGATGGGGGAGCCTGGTGGGCTGCCGTTTATGGGGTCGCACAGAGTCGGACACGACTGAAGCGACTTAGCAGCAGCATGGATGTTAGAGTTAAATGTGTTAATACATATAGGGCTTAAAGAGGTGCCTGCACACGGTTAATGCTTTCGGAATGTTTCCTAGCATTATTGTTATTATACTGAATGGGTCTGTGGGTGTCATAGAGTAAAAGTGAAAGTCGTTCAGTCGTGTCTGACTCTTTGTGACCCCATGGACTATACAGTCCATGGAATCCTCCAGGCCAGAATACTAGAGTGGGTAGCCATTCCCTTCTCCAGGGAATTTTCCCAACCCAGGAATAGAATCTATGTCTTCTGTATTGCAAGCAGATTCTTTACCAGCTGAGCCACAAGGGAAGCCCAGGTGAGGGCATAAAACATAATTAAAGGAAATAACAACATTCTAAATTTAATGGACTGACTGGACCAATAGAAATCCGAGACAAAAATTGTCCTGAAGGAATGACCGCACCGACTGTATTTGTACGTGTCCACATCACTTCTACAAGCCATTCCGCATGCAGAGTCAGAGTTTGTACATTTGCACAGGTTTATATCATGCATTTCTCATCATATAGTCATATTTATTATATGACAGGTCTTCCCAGAGAAGGAGGGCAAAACAAGAGAGACCAAGCTACAGAGAGAGAGAAACACAAAACGAACTTCTAGTTTGAAACTTGACTCCAACCACAAAGTGACATCTGACTCAAGCTGTAGACTGATTCCTGACCCAGCTGTGGACCTATTTGCGATCCTGGCTGCACATCGACCCCAGCCACATGCTGATCCCTAGCCCTGGCCACAGAATTACCTTTGACCCCAGCCCAGAGACCAATCTCTGACTCTGGCCACCCAGATCCCTGACCCCGATACACTGACACCCCACCCTATCTGGGATTGGCATTTTCTGATTTCAGCTAGTGAATTCAGCTTGAGTTGGTCAACATATCTGGTCTGTCTTTCCTTCCTCTCTGCCATGGAACTGAGGAGAAAGCTCATAGTTCTCCTTTCTAATCAAAGAGGACAGGGTTAAGAAAGGCCCCTTTGCCACCTTCTGTTCTGCTTTGGATGTGATGTCTGGTGGTTTGGCAGCCATCTTGTGATCATGAGGGGACAAGCTTGGAGAAGAAAGATAGTGTTCTGAATGTGGCAGAGTGAGAGGGAAAAAAAAAGGGCCTGGATCTTTGATGATATCACCAAGTGATCAAATTGACCTCTGGATTCTGAAACAAACCATAAACATGCTTTTGTTTATACCATGTAGTTTTTCTTTTGTAATCACAAAGCAGCTTTAAAGACTGTAGTCAGTAGAGTAATGGACCCCTAAAAACGTTCACATCCTAATCTCTGGAAACTGTGGATGTGTTACACTGCAAGGGAGAATCAAAGTTGCAGATGGGATGACGATTGCTAATTAACTGACCTTGAGATGGGAGATTATCCTGATTATGTGGATGGGCTGATAGAATCAGAGTCTATAAGTCAAAGAGGGATGTAGGAGAGTTAGAGTCAGAGAGAGATTTGAAAATGCTACCCTGCTGGCTTTGCAGGTGGAAGAAGGAGCCGGGAGCTAAGGAAAGCAGGAAATTGCTAGAGGTTAGAAAGTCTAGGAGCAGACTCTCCTTTTGTGTCTCCAGAAGGCACACAGCCCTGCTGACATCTTGATTTTCAGCTCAGTGAGACCATGTTCAGACCTCTGACCTCCAGCACTAGAAGGTAACACATTTTTGTATTTCAGGCCACTCGATTTGCAGCATTGATTACTGCAGCAGTAGGAAACGAATCCACAGATACTTCTCCTGCATCTGGACACATCCCAGCCTTCTTTTCCTCAAGCCCTTCCTGCATCACCATCCCCCTCCCTCATTTTTGCCACCCAATCCCTGCTTCCAGAAGGTTCTGCTGTATCTCTGCCCGCTCCTTACCTCCATCAGCATCCATTATCTCTTGCTAAAGTGGACATGGTGCAGGGCTGAACCTCAAGGACAAGCCACCAGGGTCCTTGATGCTCTGAGGTCCTCTTGCTGAAAGTCCTAATCATTTTATCTTTGAACCTGAGCTGTGTAAAGGAAGTCCCATGGGACAGTGGAGCATGTGCCGAGGCGTGGAGACTCTGCTCACACCTCCCGCCGTCTGTCTGCTGCCCTGAGAGAGGGTCTTAGCCACCTACTCCAGTACCCCTTGGCCCTCTGGAAACCACTCAGCCTCACCCTTCCCACCCACATCCAGTATTCACTGGAGAGAGCTGTCCTGTCCGATTCTCTGCGACCCAATGGATTGTAGCCCGCCAGGCTCCTCTGTCTACGGGATTCTCCAGGCAAGAATCCTGGAGTGGGTTCCTATGCCCTCCTCCAGGGAATCCTCCTTACCCAGGGATCAAAACTCATCTTCTGCATCTCCTGCGTTCCAGGTGGACTCTTTTTCCCACTGAGCTGCCTGGAATGCCCATGATACACTGTGAAGCGAAGTTACTCAGTCGTGTGCGACTCTTTGCGATTCCATGGACTATAGCCTAGCAGGCTCCTTCGTCCACAGCATTTTCCAGGCAGGAGTACTGGTGTAGGCTGCTGTTTCCTTCTCCAGAGGCTATACTGTATGTAATAGTAAGGCCTTGATTTCTCATCAAGTCTCTCATGTCCTCCACGAGAAGGTAGACTTCATAGGGACAGAGATTTGGGGTTGGTTGGTTCACCGCTCTACCCCAGGGTCTTAGCACAGAGCGTGGTACATAGTAGGTGCTCAAGAAATACTTTCTGAACAAGTGAATGATCTCTCCACGGATGCATCCACATCTCAGACTCAGTGTATCCCCTGCTGAATTCTTCGTCATCCTCCCCACACCTCCCCCTTCCAGGTCCCAGTCTCAACTGCTAAATCTAAAGAGTGAGCATCACTTCAGGCATTACTCCCTCCTCCTTCCCTGCTGAGATTTAGGCACTGGCAGCCGTCTATGGGGTCGCACAGAGTCGGACACGACTGAAGCGACTTAGCAGCAGCAGCAGCCTATGCCTAGCCCCTCATCTCTTCACCTGGAATTATGCAAACAGCATCTTCTCAAACACTCTCCCCACCATGACCTGGGCTATTTTTCTGTGTCCTTTTCCTGTTCACAACTGCCTCCTGGCTTCCATTAGCCAGAATTGTGGGACACATACCCCAGGGGTAACCCAGGTAGAGACACAACCCCTGGGGTCCCTAAGATGAGAGTGGCATATGGGTGTGGAGTAAAAGAACATCAAACTGAGAAAGTGATTCCTTTTCAGTTCACTTTCTCTTGGTCCAACTAGCCCTCTAAACGCTATAGTATCCAGCCAGAATTTCACAGCTAATTTTGGGTACCATTGTCCTCATTTATATAGTTCATTTCTATCACGATAAGGAAGGCAGGCTCTCCGTTTGTGATGGTGGCAGTGTTTCTTGCAAAAATAAAGTTCTTGGGACTTTCCTGGGGATCCAGTGGCTAAGAGTCCATGACCCCAAGGCAGGAAGCCCGGGTTTGATCCCTGATCACAGAACTAGACCCTCCCCCATGCTGAAACTAAGATGAATGAATAAATAAATATTAAAAAATTAAAGTTCTTTAAATAAAAAAAGTAAATCAGTATGAAGAAAAAGTTTAAGTAAAAAGCGACGGAGAGCGACTTCCCTGGCAATCCAGTGGTTACGATTTTGCCTCCCAGTACAGGCGGTGAGGGTTTGATCCCTGGTCCGGATCCCACATGCCTCGTGACCAAAAGACCAAAACATAAAACAGCAGCACTATTGTAACAAATTCAGTAAAAACTTTGCAAGTGGTCCACATCAAAGAAAAAGTGATGGAGAAACATGTAAGTCTGGAAGAAATAAGCTGTGGCAGTGTGGCTGAGGAACAAAAGTTTGGAAGATGCAGGTCTACAGACCAGATCCCAAACCCCCTGCTCTCAGTTCCTCCCCCTCACCCCTTCAGGCCATGGTACTTGTGCTGTGCTTACTCGCTCAGTCGTGTCTGACTCTTTGCGACCCCGTGGACTGTAGCCCGCCAGGCTCCTCTATCCGTGGGACTTCCCAGGCAAGAGTACTGGAGTGGGTTGCCATTCCCTTCTCCAGGGGATCTTCCCAGCCCAGGGATCAAACCCAGGTCTCCTGCATTGCAGGCAGATTCTTTACCTTCTGAGCCACCAGGGAAGCCCCCCTCCAGCCCATAATACTCCCCAGATACAAGACCTGGTCTGATATTGGGATTTATAAGAAGAAATACGCATTTGGTCTTCTGCCTGTTACTGGCACAGGGCTCCTAAAACCCTCAGAATTTCCTAAGTGAAAAGAGCTTTTGTTATGTTAATGAGGTGACCTTTGGGAAGCCCCTAAGTCATCTAATGAAGGAGGCCGGTTGCCAGGGGAACCAACCTTGTGAAGAGAGGGGAACTGCCAACCCCTCCCTTCAGTCTCCTGGGGAGGGGGAGGGGCTGGAGACTGCATTGAATCACCAAAGGCCAATGATATAACCCATCAAGCCACTACAGAAATGCAAAGGGACAGGATTCAAGGGTTTCCAGTTTGGTGAGTATCTGGGGGTGCTGGGAGATTAGCTAGCTCTGGAGATGACCTGGAAGCTCTGTGCCCTTGCCCCATATCTTGCTCTATGCATCTCTTCTGTCTGGCTGTTTCTGAGTTAAATCTTTTCCAAATAAATGGGAATCTAGTAAATAAAACGTATCTCTCAGCCACGTGAGCTGCACTAGCAAATTAATCAAACCTGACTAGGGAGTCGTCAGAACCTCCACTCTACTGCAAGTTGATCAGAAGACAGGGGAAGTCTGGACTTGCAATTGTTGTCCGAAGGGGAGGGGCAGTTTTGTAGGACTGAGCCCTCAACCTGTGGGATCTGATGCGATCTCTGGGTAGACAGTGACAGAATGGAGTTAATAGGTGGTGTAGAAACACACACACCAGAATTGGAGTCAGAATTGTACCATGGAACTCCTAGACATCATGATGTAGCCACTGTATCCAGACCACACTATGTATTTGCAAACCCCCAAGCCTCTGCTCATGTCCTTCCATCTACCAAGTGTACCCTCCCACATGTCTCCATCAGGCAACTCCATCCTCATGCAAAGGGATTCTGCTTTTGTCTGCCCAGCATCTACTCCTTCTATTAATAGGACCTGTTCTTCCTTGGGGCCATTCTCTCCCTACTCTTAGTTCATGTCCTTCCCAAGGAAGGATGCTTTCTAATAGGATCCATGACTCAGACTCGGCCAATCAGAGAGTTCCTTCCCCACTCTG
This sequence comes from Bos javanicus, assembly GCF_032452875.1. NCBI lineage: Eukaryota > Metazoa > Chordata > Mammalia > Artiodactyla > Bovidae > Bos > Bos javanicus. The sequence continues at coordinate 24,897,463 of NC_083892.1, forward strand.
TATAGTGATTGGTTCAGGGATAGGCATGTGATTCAAACTGACCAATGAGAGTCTTTCTTGATATGCTCGCTGAGACCATTAGAAAAAAGATCTAGTCTTTTCTCTGTGCTTGTTAAACTGGTAAGTTATAAGCCTGGACTTCTGAGAACTTATTTTGCAGGGAGGAGGAGGAAGGGAACTACTGAGTTTCACTCAGCCTGCTTGAGAATGAAGCCAATACAAAAGAAACCAGATCCCAGAGGTGGAGCCCTCCAATCTGAAGAAATTACTTGAGCACCTTGATCCATCCATGCCTGAAACTGTGTAGTTGAACTTAAAAAAAAAAAAAAAACCTCTTTTTATGAGCCAGTAAATCCATTTTAGAAAGCTAGTTCTGTCACTTGCAACTGCAAGATTCCTGGTTGAAATGGCTTTTTTTTTTTTTTAAGATACAATTCACGTAACATAAAATACTCCATTTTAAACACTTCAAAATATACAAGTTACTGAGTTTTAGTATATTCACAATGTTGAGTCCATCACTACTATCTAATTCCATTATTGCCCACCAAACCCCTCCTCGGGAAAAAACCCTAATCCACCAGCAGTCATTCCCAACTTGCCCCCTTCCCGTTCCCTAGTCACTGGAGATGAAACATCCTCTTTTAAGATCCAGTTATCCTGGGCATTTCCCCATATCCTTTCACTGAACACCTGGCAGAATGGTCCTCTTTCATGCACATTTCTTTCTTATCACTTATGATCGTCAGTTTTATTTGTTGTTTTTAATAGTGGAATATTTTGAACATACAGAAAATGACTCCTCCTGTTTCTCTTACTAGACTCCTTTGAGGGCAGGAACTATAATCTATTTCTTCTGTGTCTCCTAGCCCTCAGCCCGGGGCCGGGTTCCGATGAAGTGCTCAGTGAAATAAACAAATAAGAATAAAAACAAAATGTGAACAAGGGCTCAGTCCAAACATCCCAGCGCTGGGCTGGGCCAAGACATGAAGATGCCAGCAAAGGTTTGTTGACTGACTGCTGGACATCCTTGGTAAACAATTCCACAACGGAACACCACTCTCCTCTGGATTGTGTGTGAAGGGGGTTGGGGCAGCATACTTTAGCTGAACTGATCACTTCCCACACTCTGACATTTAATTAACCCCCAAAGTAAATTTACAGTTGGTTGCCATGTCTGGGTACTCCCTAAAATTTCCCCAAGCCACACCCACTTCAGATGCTTAGTGGTAGCACAGTGGGGAGGCACGTTGACTGAATGTCTTTCATCTCAATTGTCCCATCCATACAAGGGGCTAAAAGTAGTAAGTACCCCATAAGGTCATCAGAGAATGACGTGAATGAAGACTTGTGTAGCACTTGAAAGAGCACTGGCTCATTTAAGAAGTCTACTAAACAAGATGCTTTTTCTGGGTTAATCAAGAAGTGCATGAGATTGCTAAGTCACTGCACATGCTGTTTCCCCTGCTTGGAAATACTCTTCTGTTCCCCTTACTCACTGCTTCACTCCATTGCCTTTCCGCTTAGATGCCCCCTCCTCCAGGAAGTCCTCTGGCTCCCCAGGCTTTGGTTGGCTGTCTCTCCTCTGGGTGCCTCACACCTGTGCTATTCCATCAGCATGGGTAGGGATGATCTGAGACACCTTGGGGTGCCCAGTGTTCAGCACAGGGTGGGTGCTGAGTTCAATGAAAGGACATAACAGGATACGCATCAAAGGATGAACAAATGATTTGGTTCTCATCCCTGAGCCCTTCAAACTGGGACTCCTGCCCTGCCCTGGGCATCAAGGCCCTGGCTGCATCCTCCATGTGTCCCTGGGAAGAGAAGATAGTGGACCAGTGGGTGTCAGGCCAGTTCCCACCAGCTCCCAAGAGCAACTGTGTCATCTTGACTCAACCCAGCGAACCATGACATCACATTGGTAGCTGGAAAGTGGCCAGGTGGGAGTATTTACACCACAGAAAGCGTCAAACACCACATACTGAGTTTTTGTTTTCTGCTTTTTGATGGCTGACCAGCACACCTTCAGTTGTGATTTGGGGGGGGAAACCACAGAGCCTTTGTATTGGTCTCACCAGGACATGCTTTCCCACCACCAGATTTTGTGCTCACATCTCCCCTGCCTGGACCCCTCTCCCCCTCACCCCCATGGCTAACCACAGCTCCCTCATGGTGCCTGACCTTTGAAAGACAAGCCCTGTGCTTCTTCCTCACCCTCTTTCCCTGTTGCGCCCAGCCCAGCATGCAGGCTGCCCCTGTCAGTAAATGCTTGTTGATTGACTAATGGACGATTCTTGGTAAATATTTTTTGCAAGTTTGACCTTTTCCCCATGTGAATGTGGGGAAACCACGGCAGCCTGAACTTTCAGTAAATAGGAGCCGCTTTGAGGAAGGGAGTCTTTGCAGAAACTCACCACAGCTGCCTGGAAGTCGAGTCATTGCAGCCCTTCCTCCCTTCGTGTGCAGCCACTTGGAAGCCCCAGGTGTCTCGGGGCCACGGCTCCCTCAGGTGCAAGAAGAGGGAAGAGGAGGAGGTTGGGGGCTCTGGGATAGAGGCTTGTGGTGGGGAAGGAGGCCCTGGGGGAACTGGGGGTGACTGGCACACGTGTGCATAGACACACACACGTGGGAGTATGCACATGTCTGCAAATGTATGTAAATCTGTCACTTGGAAAATGGTCTAGTTTCAGTCGGATTGACAGAGACTTGCAGAACCTCAGACCACAGAAGGTGCTGAAAATAAGGCTGCTCTCCGCCCCCAGCACAGCCACCTCTTGCCAAGACTCAGGTTGTACCCTGTGGCTCCAGCAGAGAGGTAAGGGTCTACTCCTGTGTGCACGTGCGGGCAATGGTACTCAGTCTCTGAAGCACGGGAGGGCTCAACTCTGCAGAGTGTGTGCATGTTCAGTCGCTTTCAGTCATGTCTGACTTTTTGGGACTCCATGGACTGTAGCCCCCTGAGGCTCCTCTGTCCATGAAGTTCTCCAGGCAAGAATACTGAGTGGGTTGCCATTTCCTCCTCCAGGGGATCTCTCCGACCAGAGATCAAACCTGCATCTCCTGCATTGGCAGGTGGATTCTTTACCATCTGAGCTACCTAGGACACCCCTCTGCAGAGAAAAGACTCAATAACCAGGACACGCACTGATGACAGTGTGTGCATGTCTATGCTTGCACACCCCCTCTCCATTTTACACACGTTGGGAAGATGGGAACTCTGTTTTCATCAGTATTATATCCCCAGCACAGTGTCTGGGACATAGTAGATGTTCAATAAATATTTGCTTATATCCAAGTGTGCACATGTACACATGTATGTGCCTGTGCTCACGTGACAATGTGTGTGTGCCAGCACGCTGGTGAAAGTGGGTGGATAGGAATGTTGCATGCTTTCTGTTCAGCCTTGTGAACAGGGATGTGCATGCCTGTGGGTAAATGTGCTTGAGGAGGGAGTGTGAACAAGTGGGGTGAGTCCTCGCTGGCCCACGTGACCACATGTGATGCGTCGCTGGATACATGGGAATCTACCTCTGTGAGCTCGGGTTGCTTTGCACATGGGTGATTCCATGTGCATTTGTATGTGAGATCTGTTCAGATATACACACAGGAGCGTGCATGGACATTAGTGAGAAAGATGACGGAGTGGTAGTTAGCCAATTGTCCGGGCTCAAATTCCTGTTTTCATTTCATAACTTGTCCATCTGAGCAATGAGTTACTTAAACTCTTTGTGCATCAGTTTATTCATCTGTGAGGTGGGGTGATAATAGCAGCTGCCTCCTGGACCCATTTGGGAGACTAAATAAGATACTGGCACTTGGCACACAGCGAGTCCCAATCATGCCACCTGATGCTGTTTTCTTGTTGGTTTGTTTTAAATATTTGTTTATTTGACTATTGTGCCAGGTCTTGGTTGTGGCATGCATGATCTTTGATCTTCTTTTCTGCACTGGGGATCTTTAGTTGCAGCATGCAGATTCTCAGTTGCAGCATATGGGATCTAGTTCCCTGACCGGGGATGGAACCCAGGCCACCTGCATTGGGAGCTCAGAGTCTTAACCACTGGATCACCAGGGAAGTCCTACTGCGGTTCTGTGTGTTGTGCACAGCTATACGAGCACACCTGTGTCCCCAACCTGCTCCCACTTCAGCCCCAGAGAAATAAGGGCCCTCTCAGCTGGACACCAAGATTTGCAGGTGGGTCTCAGGGAAGTAACCAGGCTCAGGTCTAAGATGGTTGGAGCGAGGTGGAGGTGGGGGAGACTGTCTGGACCCTGAACATCATAGCTCCTTCTCCTCAGCCATTCTTCCCCCCAATTCACAGAGGAGAACTTGGCCTTTCCTTGGTCACCTGACTCCATCCTCGCAGCCTGGAGAGGTTCTTTGCCACGCCACCTCACTGGGCTCAGCGGAGGCAGATATGAAATGATGGGAGGAGAGATGACTCTGAGGATAGGTAGTCCCAGGATGCATGCATGGTGATCCCATTAAGAGTGGGTGTGCCCTTTAGAGGGTCATTGGCCTGGAATCTTCCACGAATGCCATAAAATGGAAAGAGTCATGTGTCTTTGAGGGGTCTAAAAAGAGTTTCCACGCTCAGGTGGGGAGCTGTGTACCTTGGAAGGCATCAGAGGAGCCTGGCACCCATCAGAGTGATTAAGGAGGATGGGGACTTCCCATCACTCCTGCCCAGGCTCTAAAAGGGGCTGGAGGACAGGAAATGACCTCTGAGGCTAACCCAGAATGTTCATTCACCCACTGATTCACTTGAATCACATTTTCTTGAGTCCAGGAAGGTTCTAGCTCCTGGGGGATCAGAGACCCATTCCTACCCATGTGGAACTTGCAGTCAAGTAGACAAGCCCCAGTAATGCAGTGTGGTCCACTGCACAGTGAGGGAGGCATGGGCCCAGAGGTGGGACAAGTCACCTGGTCCTAGGACATCAAGGAAGTCTTCCTGTAGGAGGTGACCTCTCCATCAAAATCTGAAGGATGAGGAACAGTTTCCCAGGAGATGGTGGGGCAAGAAGGCCCCTGGTGGAGGGTACAGCACAGGTGAGGTCCTGGGGGAACAGCCTGGCCTGGCTGGGCACACAGTATGAGGTGAGTGAGATAGGAGGTGATGCCGGAGGGAAAAGCAAAGTCCTAGGAGTCACACGTGGGGTCTGAGGCCAAAAGGGACTTGTTATCTGTAGGTCAGCCTGACTTGGGGCTGCCAGGAATGCCTGTTTCCTGAGATGAGTCCAAAGTGGAGGTGGGGACTCCCCCGGTGGTCCAGTGGTTAAGAACCTGCCTGCTAGTGCAGGGGACGCGGGTTCGATCCCTGGTCCAGGAAGATCCCACGTGCCTCAGAGCAACTAAGCCCGTGCACCACAAAGACTGAACGCGCACTGTAGAGTCCACAAGCCACAGCTACCGAAGCCCTTTGGCCCTAGAGCCTGTGTTCTGCAACAAGAGAAGTCGCTGCAATAAGCCTGAGCACTGCAGCTAGAGAGTAGCCTCCATTCGCTGCAACTAGAGAAAGCCCACATGCCACAACCAACACCCAGCACAGCCAAAAAAAATAGGAAGTGTCACTCAACCCTAAGGTTTGGAGTTCACACCAAGACATCACTAGTAGAACTGGAGGTCCAGCCCCCCTCCCACCACAGCACCCTATCAGGGGTCCCCTCTGGTTTTCACTGCTGGCATCAAGAAGCCTAGGAGGCTGCTCAATGTCCTACCGGGCAGAGGACAGTCCCACAACAGAAAATTATCCAGCCCAAATGTCTAAACACTGAGGTGGAGAGCCCCAGCTCCCCCATCCTTCCAGAGCTCCTAAGAGACTGCCAGAGGGTCTGGAAGTCCCTCCCTAAATGGGAAGTGAGCCTGTGCCAAGGTGGCAGTGGTCATTGGGCAGCTGTGGCTACAGAGGCTGGCTCTTCTGTGGAACTGAACTTGACATCCGCGTGGATTTTTCTCTCCTTCTCAATTGGCCCAGGCATCTCAGCCCCTTGTGTGCTGATGGTCTCCAAGGGCCCTGTGTGGCCCCAGCCCTTCATCCTGCTGAGAGCCTTCCGTGCTCCATGTACCACCTTCCTCTCCAGTCTATGGCTTGACCACTTCCCTCTTGTCCACCCACACCAGGGCTCTTATTCCCTGAATACCCTGTGTCTCTGCTGGGGGCATGCTTCCTTCCTTTTTCAGTCTCTTCTTATCTTGATTGTTTCCCTTCTTTTATTTTCTTCTGCTTTTATCTTGTTGCTCTGTCCCCAAATTCTCAAGAGGAGTGTTTGAGACATTCCTGTATAGCTTTAGTTCTTTCCTAATTGAAGAATTTTTAAGGCTACACATTTACCTCTAAGTGTTGTTCTAGCTGCAACCTACAAGTTTCAATATGTAGTTTTTGTATCTTTAAGTTCAAGATGTTTTCCATTTCTCATTGTCTGTTAGGTGATTTAGAATTGTACTTTTGGTTTCCCCAATGACATTTTCGAAAACCGTTGGAATGGCCTCTCTTATTTTCAACATGGTGAACTGCTCTTCCTCCTTCCAAGTCCAGTTCAAGTGACCACCTCCTCTGTGAAGCCTTCCCTGGACACTTCCTCCACCTGACTCCAGGCATGTAATTGGTACTTGCCTCTTTTCTGCTCCCACGGCACTTTGTACAATCATTGCAGCACTCGAAGACACACAGTTATGTACTTTTAAGGCACACAGTCAAACTCTTTCAGTTTCAAGTGAAAGAAAATGGATTCTTTTGGCTGAAACCAAAAGGGAACTTACTGTCTCATTTCACTAAAATGTCTGGCTTTCAGGCACAGCTGGATCCAGGCGTTCTGACTCTTGATGACTCAGTTAATCTCTTGGTCATTTCCTGTGTGTTGACTCCATTCTGTGGCAAGTTCTCTCTTTGTGGCCATGAGCTATCTGCAGTAGCCCATCCTCTCTGCTCCAAGCCTGGAGTCTTTGCTCTAATTGTCTCATTAAAAGGTTCATGGAGCCTTACTGACTCTAGTAAAGAATCCGCCTGCCAATGCAGGAGATGTAAGAGATGTGGATTCAATCCCTGGGTTGGGAAGATCCCTGGAGAAGGGAATGGCAACCCATTCCAATATTCTTGCCTGGAGAATCCCATGGAGAGAGGAGCCTGGCAGGCTATGGTCCATAGGGCTGCAAGGAGTGAGACACGACTGAAGTGACTTAGCACGCATGCACGGGTCACATATTCTGACTGGACTAACTAATGGGAATAAAGTACATTGACTTAGGACAGAGTCATGCACTCCTCTGGGGAGAGAGGCAGAAAAGATGGGGACACAATTCCAGGAGAGGAGTAAGTTAGTGCTAGAAAGCAGAAAAAGTAAAAAGGCACTACTCCTAAATTCTATTATCAACACTACTAACAACAACTCTTTAAGTCAGTCATATACTCAACACCTACCATGGTCCCAAGCGCTTTACGTTTACTCCTGCATGTCCATTTCCCAATGGATGTGAGACTGTCGACAGTGAGGAAGTTCTGTTCTATTAACTGAGAAAGATCGGAGGCTGCAGGGGAGGGAGAAGGTGATCAACCCTATTAGCGACCCCAGTAGGGTCCCCCTCAGCCCTGTTAGCGTAGCTGCTGCAGGACTCTCTGTCTTAGCTCCGGCTGCTACGACAAATACCACAGACCCAGGGGCTTAAGCAACTGAAATTTATTTCTCACAGTTCTGGAGGCTGGAAAGTCCAAGCTCGAGGTGCCAACCCATTCAGCTCCTGGCGAGAACCCACTTCCTCGCTTGCAGAGAGCTGCCTCCTCCCTGGGTCCTCACATGGCCTTTCCTTGGTGCCCATGGAGAGAGGGAGAGAGGAGGAGCTCCCTGGCACCTCTTCTTGGAAGGACAACAGTCCAGTCCTTAATGACTTCCATACCGCTGCACGGGTTAGGGCCACGACATGTGAATTTCAGAGAGATACATTCAATTCAGGACACTCTCCTTCTAGCGTAAGCCCTCCCACGTCTTTCCAAAAATCAGAGCCCCACAGACACTCAACATGAAAGGAGCCTCCATGGCCCTGTGGTCCAACCACACGTTCAATCAATCCGACCATGCGCCCACATCAACAGGTGGCCAAGCCTTGGTTTGCATACCACCGGCGACCGGAAGCTCACCATCTACTTTAATTAGGCAACTGTGACTGCCGTGGTCTGGAACTAAAGGTCAGCTCTCACATCCTCCACCCTGAATCTTCCCTTCTTCAAGCTAAATACCTCTGCTTTCCCGTGGTTTTCAGACCCTCTTCACACCCCTGCCCACCAACATCTTGGTTGCCTGTTTGAATATACTCCAGTTCACCAGTGTTCTTAAAATGAACTGGACAAAGACTGCAGGTATGGCCTCTGTAGTGAGACTCACCTCCCTCGCTCTGGGCACCACGCCTCTATTAACGCAGCCTCAGGGAGTCTCAAGTTTCTCTTGGCCGTGATACGTTCTTTTATGTATATATGTATATATACATTTAGCTGGGTCAGCTCCTAGTTGTGGCATGCGGGGTCTTTTTTTGTGGCCCACGGGCTCAGTAATGGTGGTGTGTTGGCTTATTTGCTCTGCGGCGTGTGGGATCCTAGGTCTCCAACGAGGGATAGAACCCGTGTTCCCTGCATTGCAAGGAAGATTCTTAAGCACTGCACCACCACGGAATTTTTTAATTTTGATATTTAAATGGAGGACAATTGCTTTGCCATGTCGTTGGTTTCTGCTGTACAACAACGTGAACCAGCTATGAGTATACACATACCCCTTCCCCTCTTGAGCCTCCCTCCCACCCTCCACCTCACCCCTCTAGGTCATGTGACACACTCTTGGTGTTGGGAAAAACCCCCGAGCACATGTTGCTTCAGTGGTTCTAACCCTCACGCCTGTGAAATTGACTAGTTGACCCGAAGGAAATGACATTGCACTCATCCTTTTTTCCCCCCGCTCTGAGCATGTGGGATTTTAATTCTCTGATCAGGGATCCAACCTGTGCTCCTTGGTATGGAAGCGCTGAGTCTTAATCCCTGGACTGCCAGGAAGTATCACCATCATTCTTGATCAGCATCTTTGGAAGGACCACTACTCACATCTCTTTATATTTTTAATGCCTTCCCTCTTGCTGTGCCTTCTCCCCAGCATGCAGATAGATGCTTGGTGACCTTCCTTTTTTTAATTTCAAATATGAAGACAGCTTTATTATGTTCCTCAGATTCCAAAAGCGATGTATCACTTTAAAAATCAATACAGGAGGGCTTCCCTGGTGGCTCAGGGGTAAAGAATCTGCCTGCCAATGCAGGAGACACGGGTTCGATCCCTGATCTGGGAAGATCCCACATGCCTCGGAGCAACTAAGCCCATGTGCCACAACTATTAAGCCTGCGCTGTAGAGTCTGGGAGCTGTAACTACTGAAGCCCGCTCACCCTAGGGCCAAAACTGCAACAGGAGAGTGGCCCCTGCTCGCTACAACTAGAGGAAAGCCCATGCAGCAATAAAGACCCAGCACTGTCAAAAGTAAGTAAATAAATAAAAATTAATAAAAATCGATACAGGGGACTTCCCTGGTAGTTCAGTGGCTAAGACTCTATGCTCCCAACTCAGGGGGCCTGGGTTCGATCCCTGGCCAGGGAACTAAATCTTGCATGCCTCAACTATAGAGCCCACATTCGACAAAGAAGACTGAAGATCTCATGTGCTGCAACTAAGACCCGGCACAGCCAAATACATTTTTTAAAATGGACTTCCCTGGTGGTCCGGTGGTTAGGAATCCGCTTGGCAATTCAGTGGCCACGGGTTCAGTCCCTGCTCTGGGAGGATCTCACATGCCACAGGGCAACTAAGGCCGTATGCCACACCTACTGAAGCCTCTCACCTAGAGCCATAAGAAGCCACCACAATGAGAAGCCTTGGCACCGCAACTAGAGTGGGGCCCACTCAGTGAAACTAGAGAAAGATCACACAAAGCAATGAAGACCCAATGTGGCCAAAAATAAATGAATGAAAACTTAAAAAAATAAAAATCAACATAGGGAATTCCTTGGAAGTCTAGTGGTTAGGCCCCTTGATTCCACTTCAGGGAGCCACAGGTTCAGCCCCTGGTCAGGGAGCTTAGATCCTGCGTGCCATGCAGCATGGGCCAAAAAAAAAAAAAAAAAAATTTTTTAATTAAAAATTCCTACCAACTAGATATAGTCCTATTAACACTTGGAGCTAGATAGCTCAGGTTCCAACCCTGACTCGACCACTTACCAACCCAATGATCCTGAGCAAGTTGTTTAATCTCCTGCACCTTCATTTCCTTGAGTCTAAAAATGGGGGAAATTAAAAGTGATAGCTTAGTACAATGCCTGTTAGATGGTGAATTCCTTAAAAATGTAAACAATCTTGTTATTAATAATTGTGTTAGGGTTCTGTTTCTCTGTAGAGAATCTTGACTAATACAGAGAAATACGTCTTAGTCTGTTCAGGCTGCCATAACAAAATACCATAGATGGGGAGTGGGTCAGGCTTAAAGGACAGAAATTTACTTTCTCACTGTTCTGGAGGCTGGAAGTCTGAGATCAAGTCTGAGCCAGGAAGTTGGCATGGTTGGGTTTGAGTGAGGGCTCTTTCCCTGGCTTGCAGACAGCCACCTTCTTTCTGAGTCTTCACAAGGGGGCAGGGGAGTGGTAGAGAGAGAGAGGGTGGGGCAAGAACTCTGGTGTCTCTTCTTCTTATAAAGCCACAGTCTTATAAGATTTGGGTTTCACCCTTTATGACCTCATTTAACTTTAATTACCTCCCAACGGCTCTATCTCCAGATAGTATCAGATGGGGAATTTGGACTTTAAGCTATGAATGGGCAGGGGAGGTGTGTGTAATTCAGTCCTCAGCAATAATATTGGTATATGTGATGACTACTGCCTACACAGCATAACTCTATACCCAACCCTCCTTCTTTTGATGATAACCACAGAGATGGGTTGGCAATTACCCCATCAGAGCATCCCTCCCTCTGGCCACAGTAACCGGCATAGGGATTGCCAGGTGACTTAAGCTGAGCCTTCCTTGACCCCAGACTGGCACATAGATTGGTCTGTGATTCAGTCCAAGCCAATGCAGATAATTCCCTGGGAATTTTCTGGCTGGAGTCCATGGAAACTCTTCCTTTCCACGCTGACTGCAGAACTCGTGAATTGGGAGTTTGCAGTCTACAGATGCAGCAGAGAGAGAGCCCCACTGCAGAGGGAGGGAATTCCTTTCTGAGCTTTGACCTGCTACAATGCATTCCTAGGTTTACGAAACTTGCTTGGTTTGGTTTCCTCCTTCTGCAACTGGAATAATACTGTTGGTAACAGGCCCTGAGTAATACAATTTGTATAGTTTAGTTTCTAGCACTTGATAGAGATTGCTAGTTGCCTGTGTCAGTTTTAACCTTTTTCTTCCATAACAAGTCCCGGAAGGACATCTGTCCATCAGTCAGGACTGTTTCTGCATCTGTATCTTGTGTGTGTGTTCATTCGTGTCCAGTTTTTTGAGATCCCGAGGACTGTAAGTCCGCCAAGCTCCTCTGTCCATGGAATTCTTTAAGCAAGAATACTGGAGCAGGCTGCCATTTCCAACTCCAGAGGATCTTCCCAACCCAGGGGTCGAACCTGCACCTCTTGCTTCTCCTGCTTTGGCAGGTGGATTCTTTATCACTGCGCCACCTGGGAAGCCCTATCTCTATGTCTATATCTGCCTCCACATGCAAATCTGTATCTGTCTTAGTTCAAATACAGGTTCAGTTGCATGTAACAGGAACTTAAGTTCATGGTGGCTTAAATAAGAGTTTTGTGTTTTTTTTTTTCCCTCACATGTCACAGTGTAGATCGACCGAGGTGTCCAGGGTTGAGTGGTACTCCACAAGGGCATTCAGGCACCCAGGCTCCTTCTCTCCTGATTCTGGGCCATCTTTAGGATATTACCCTGGTCTGCCTTGCCCGAGATGGCCACCACAGTACCCATATTCCAGGGAGCAGGAGAAAGGAAGGGGGCAGAATGGCAAGTTACATTCCCTCTCTTTGTTTATTATTATCATTCTTTAGTGACTTTAAACAGTTTGTCATGATGATGGATTCTGTGAGTCAGACATTTGGACAGGATACAGCAGGGATACATTGCTTCTTCTCCATAGTGTCTGGAACTTGAACTGGGGAGATTTTTTTTTTTTTTTTTGACCTCACTGTGTGACTTGAAGGATCTCAGGTCTCCGACCAGGGATTGAACCCAGGCTATGACAGTAAAAACATTGAATCCTAACCACTAGACTACCAGGGGACTCCCAGTGCTGGAAAGATTTGAAAGCTTTGGGCAACTTAACAGCTGAGGGCTGGAATATCTGATGGCTGGGTCACCTGCAGGTCTGGCAGCTGGGTCATTGTTGCTGTTCAGTTGCTCAGTCGTATCTGACTCTTTGCAATCCCATGGACTGCAGCACACCAGGCTTCCCTGTCCTTCACTATCTCCTGCAGTTTGCTCAAACTCATGTTCGTTGAGTCGCTGATGCCATCGCACCATCTCATCCTCTGTTACCTCTTCTCCTCCTGCCCTCAATCTTTCCCAGCATCAGAGTCTTTTCCAGTGAGTCAGCTCTTCGCATGGGGTGGCCAAAGTATGGTCACCTGGGTCAGAGTGACTCAAAAACAGGGCAGCTGACCAGAAAACCTACACGTGATTTCTCCGTGCAGCTGGGCTTCCCCACAGGATGGCCGCCTCAGGGTGCTGAGAGTTCTTGTGCAGCAGCTCAGGACCCCAAACAGAAGTGCTCCAGTCTTGTTTTGCTTCTATAAACGTAAAGGATTTTAAAAGTATAAGGCACCTCCCTACAAAGGTATGACTCTGAAATTGCACGTGGTACTTATACTCACGAAGCTTGATTTTCTCACTTGACCTATTATACCTTTTGATTTTAAATGATATAGGAATCTATTTCTATATCATCTCTTTTACATACAAAGAAATTACCCCATTTTAATATCTGTGGAGTATTCCCTGATATCAACGTTTCATAAATTATTAATACAAACCTCTCATTCTGGTTCATTTAGACTTTGTCAGTATTTTTATATGTACCTGGCATAACTTGTTCTACCAATCTGGGTATACAGTAAGACCCTTTTTCTTTTTGATAGTCCTTTAAAACCCTGTGTAGTTAGAGGTTACATTCAGATGGTATGAGAACAACCACTGGGCTGAATTACTTAAAAGCCTATTCACCTGTGTAATGTGAAGCCTGAAGGCAAGTAGCTGCTGATACTGCTTCATAACGTGTGATATCAGCATCAAGTTCTCTGTGATTTTCTTGACCTTTCTCTTTGGTTCCAAATGGCTGCCAGAGCTCCAGCCATCACATCTATACTTCAGGCAGGATAAAGGAGGAACTGGAAGAGTAGGAGGGCCAAAGGGTGCTCTCAGAAGCCCCATTTGAAACATCTCATCATTAGCTGCAAGCAAGATTGGGAAGTGGTCTGTTAGCTGGGCATGTTGCTGACCAGAATTACACTGCGGTTCTGATAAGAGGAAGAAGTACAGGGTGGAAGCTAGGAGGCAGCAGTTGCTGCCATTCGCTTTGTAACAGATGTCGGAGCTTCGCCCCCACCCCCTCAGCTCTAGGCACTGAGACGTTCTCATTGCCTATACTTGCAGCCAGCAGCCTGAAGGCTTATTTCGGCTGCAGGTACACACCGTTGGGCAGCTGAAGTGCTCCTGGAAGCAGCCCCCTGCTAACGACACATGGGGTCCTAGCGAAGAAACAACCCGGACTTCCTCGTTCCTTAATCTGCTATGGTTTGGAGAAATTAACTGGATTAAGTTTCAGTTGCCATAAAAAGGAATGAAATTGGGTCATCTGCAGAGATGTGGATGTACCTAGAGACTGTCAGACAGAATGAAGTCAGGAAGAGAAGAACAAATATCATATATGAACGCATATATGTGGAATCTAGAAAACTGAACCTATAGGCAGGTGAACCTATATGCAGGGCGGGAATAGAGACAAAGGTGTAGAGAACAGACATGTGGGCATAGGGCAGGGGAGCGGAGGTGGGATGAACTGAGAGATTGGGATTGGCATATATACACTGCTGTGTGTTAAATAGATAGCTAGCGGGAAGCCGCTGTATAGCACAAGGAGTTCAGCTCGGTGCTCCGTAGTGACCATGTTGGGGGACCTAGAGGGGTGGAATGGGGGGTGAGTGGGAGGGAGGTTCCAAGAGGGCGGGGATATATGTATACATATAGCTGATTCACTCCATTGTGCAGCAGAAACTAACACAGTATTGTAAGGCAACCATGCATGTGTGCTAAGTCCCTTCAGTCGTATCTGACTCTTTGCGACCCCATGAACTGTAGCCCGCCAGACTCCTCTGTCCATAAGATTCTCCAGGCAAGAATACTGGAGTGGGTTGTCATTCTCTTCTCCAGGGGATCTTTCTGACCCAGGGATCAAACTGACATCTCTGACATCTCCTGCACTGCAGGTGGATTCTTTACCACTGAGCCACCAGGAATCTCCAAAGCAACTATTTTCCAATTAAAAAAAAAAAAAGTTCTAAGTTGCCATAGTAGTAATGTGTTCCTTAGAGCTCTCTAGTGGCTTCCTGCTCTGCCTCACTTCCCCACTCCCATGCAAGTGTTTCCTGGGATCACCCCTCAAATCCATCACATGTGCTTGAATCCTTGTCTTGGAAATTGTGGCTAGGGAAACCCCAAGCACCCCTCTTGCCTCAAACAGCTATAATGTGATCGATGGCTGGGAGAATCAGATCAGCCCACCAGGGAGACTAATTTGAGGAAGAGATTTACAAAATTCTATGACATCATTATCACGTACTTGAATGAGAGCCTTATTGGTTCAGTGCCTGAAATAAGCCAAGATGAGCGTTTAAGCAGGATAATCCTACCTCTTCTGTGTTACTTTAACTGAGGACAGTTAAAGTAACTGTTTATTTGTTACTGTAATTTATTTGATACTGTAGTTGTTATAGTTTAGCTGTTTATTTGTTTTCCCTTTATATTCAGCCATTGTTCTTGAAATAAATCCGCTCTATGAGGGTAACAGTGAAAAGAGGGCTCCAAGTCTCAGTCACATATGTGTAAAACCCAGCCCTCCTGCCAAGACCCTCTAGATGTTACTTTTGTCTCTGATGAGTTCTCAGTGAAACGCCTCCTGCCCTTCCTTGGCTAGGGTTCTCAGCAGAGCATCTGGCCCGTCAGAGGAGCCCTGCAGTGTTGGGGATGTTGGGGATCAAAAGCAAATGGATGAGGAAAGAGGTGCCTGAGAGAAATTTTAAAAGATCTATATAAACAGAGAGCTAGTTCTTGGGTATGGAGCAGAAGACAATATTTTTAAGATGGTACATTTCCCCTAGTTGATCTATAGATTCAACACAATCCTTGTCAAAATCCTAGGAGATATTTTTGCAGAAATTAACAAGCTAATCCTAAAACTTATGTGGAAATCCAACCAAGCCAGAATAGACAAAACAATTCTGAATAAGCCCGATAAAGTTGGATGACGTTCACTTCCAAATTTCAAAGCTTGCTACAAAGTTACTGATATCAAGAAAGTGTGGTATTGGCACAGAGATAGACCATAAAGCAATGGAACAGAATAGAGTCCTGAAATAAACCCATACATTTACAGCTAATTAATTTTCAAAATAGGTGTCGAGATAATTCCATGGAGAAAAGATACATTTTATTTAACTTATTATGCTGGGACAATGGAATGTTCACATGCAAAAAGATAAATTTAGATTGTTCTCTCACACTCTACACAAGCATTAACTCAAAATGGACCATAGAGCTAAACATAAGAAGTAAAATAATGAAACAGTTAGAAGAAAACATAAAGAAAAATTTCGTTACCTTGGGTTAGGTACAGTGTGCTTAGATATGGCACCAAAATTGCAACCTACAAAAGAAAAAAAAAATGGTGAAACAGCACTTTAACAAGCTTTAAAATGTACAGAATTTCAAGGATCAGTCTTTCCCACTGAAACACGTATGAAGCTGGCAGAAACTGTCAAAATTGACTTTTTTCCTGGAATCTAATCAAAACTGTAAAGCAACCAGGGGACTGCTTACCCCAAAAAGAGACTCTTAATCTTTGCTCAGAACGTGCTGTGGCATTTTTGCTCACCTGCTTACCGTTTCCTTCTCCCCAGCTCAGTGGTGGGTGCAGGAACAGTGGCCTGCATTTTTGGTGTGTTTTGCTGGAGGAAGAAAGGGTAACAGAGCCTTTGTTCTCAAAGAATTGTGGTTGTACCTTTTGATCTGCCTGGTAGCTTCTTGAGGGATTGGCGTAGGCA
The DNA here is from genome assembly GCF_032452875.1 of Bos javanicus. Lineage (NCBI taxonomy): Eukaryota > Metazoa > Chordata > Mammalia > Artiodactyla > Bovidae > Bos > Bos javanicus. The sequence goes on from NC_083892.1 coordinate 24,913,792, forward strand.
TTTGCCTTTGTTTTGCACCCCCTTGAAAGTCTTTCAAGACTGGAGCTGCTTCCTAGGCAGTGTCTGTTGAAATAATTTAAAGACATACACTGCCCAATGGGGGTAAGGGGGGGATGGAAGGAACAAACGGCAGACAGACCAAAAAGCCTGGGAAGAGGAGGCTGAAGAGGAAAACACAAAGGCTCTGAAAGGCTTCCATCTGTACCACAGGATCTGGAGTGCAATGCAGATGCTGAGGGCTGAATGCATGCACACACACACAAAAACAATAGGACCCTAGGTTTGCACCTCGGGTTGATCTTTGGACTCTTCACAAACAGGTGACAAGCTAAGATGAAAGCTAAAATGTAGTTGTAGTCAGCCTGGCTAAGCACTGAAGAAGAGTCCCAGCTCAGAGCTGGTCTCTAAATGACGAGAAAATATTTTTTGTTCTGTTGTACCTTATTCATTTGGGCACCAGGCGTTTAAGGAAATCTCTATCAGATCGTTGGCTGGCTGCCAAGATAATGGAACAGAGACTACAGTGAACCTACAACAAAAAAATACATAGTTTTTGCAAAAAGAGATGGGAAGTGTCATTAAACAAAGGGATGGATGTAGCCAAAACAAACAACAAACGCTAATCCTACGGGGCAGAGGAGAGTGAATTTCCAGAGTTATCACTTTATAATATTCAACATCCAGTTTTCAACAATAACAAAAAGGCATAGGAAATCACAGCCCATTCACAAGGAACAAACAAACAACGAAAAAAGAATTTGACAGAAACTGTCCCTGAAGAAGTCCAGACATTGGACTTACTAGACAAAGATTTTAAATCTGGTGTCTTAAATATGCTCAAAATGCTAAAAGAAACCATGGATGAAGGACTAAACCCAGAATGATGTATGAACTAATACAGAATATTAATTAAAAGATAGATGTTATTAAAGGAACCAAATAAAAATTCTGGAGCTGAAAAGTAAATATTGAAATGAGAAATTTACCAGAGGGATTCAACATCAGATCCAAAGCAGTCAAAACAAAGAATCAGTGACTTGAAGATAGGCAAATTGAAATTATCCAGTTTGAGGTGTATGAAGAAAAAAAAGTGAAGAACAATGAACAGAGCTTAACTGACCTGTGGCACCCCATGTCAACATATGCATTATAAGAGTCCCAGAAGGAGGGGAAAGAAAGGGGCAGAAAGAATATTTGAATGGCCTCCACCACTTGTTACTACAAATGAGTAACCTAACTATACACTTTAAGGAAGGACTTTCCTGTAACTCAGATGGTAAAGAATCTGCCTGCAATGCAGGAGACCCGGGTTCGATCCCTGGGTAGGGAAGATCCTCTGGAAAGAGAGTGGTAACTCACTCCAGTATTCTTGCCTGGAGAATCCCCATGGACACAGGAGCCTGGTGGGCTACAGTCCATGGGATCACAAAGAGTCAGCCACGACTGAACCACTAACACTACTACTACTAGACCTCAAGGAACTAGAAAAATAAGAGCAAATTAAACCCCAAAACTGACAGAGGAAGGAAATAATAGAGATTAAAGTGGAGACAAATGAAACCAAGCATAGAAAAACAATGGAGAAGATCAACAAAACCAAGAAACTGTTCATTTGAAAAGATCAACGCAGTTGATAACACTTTAGCTGGATTAAGCAAAAAAAGAGACAATGCAACCAATTAAAATTAGAAATGGAAATGAGGTTGTTACTACCAACCTTACAGAACTAAAGATTATAAGAGAATAAACAATTATATGTCAAAAATTGGATAACCTAATTATCCATTTAGGAAGGGAAAGATTCCTTAAAAGACATAAATTGCCAAAACTGTCTCAAAATGAAATAGAAAAGCTAAACAGATGTATAAAAAAGCATTGAATTAGTAATCAAAAGCCTCCTAACAAAGAAAATTCCAGAGTCAGAAATGCTTCAGTGATAAATTTTACCAAACATTTAAGGAAGAATTAATATCTATCCTTCTCAAACTGTTCCACAAAACAGAAGAGGAAGGAACACTTCATAAGTCATTTCATGATACCAAAGCCAGATGCAGATAGCAGAAGGAAAAAACTGCATTATGTGCCAATACCCATTAGGAATATAAATACAAAATCCTCAACAAAATACCAGCAAACTGAATCTTATCACATGTTAAGAGGATTAGACACCATGACCAACTAGGGTTTTTCCAGGAATTCAAGAGTGATTCAACATAAGAAAATTAATCAATGTAGTGCAACACAATAATAAGATGAGGAAATACCTGTATGATCATCTCAACTGATGCAAAAAAAAAAAAAGCATTTGATAAAATTCAACACCCTTTCATGATAAAAACACTTAGCAAGCTAGGAATAGATTGGAAATCCCTCAACGTCATAAAGGCCATACGTGAAAAACCCACAGTTAACATCACACAAGATAAATGATGGATTAAAAGCTTTTTCCCCTGCGATCAGAAACAAGGACGCCTGCTGTCACCACTGATACTCAACATTGCACTAAAAGTTTTTGCCAGAGCAATTAAACAAGGAAAAGAAATAGAAGAAACTGGAAAGGAAGAGGTGAAATACCTCTATTTGCAGATGATATAATACTATATCTAGAAAATCCTTAAGAATCCACAAAGAAATTGTTAGGGCTAATGAACAAATTCAGCAAAATGGCAAGGTACAAGATTAACACGCAGAAGTTGGTTGTGTTTCTAAACCAATGAACAATGCAAACAGGAAATTCAAGAAGACAATTTCATATGTAACAGTATCAGAAATAATAATATACTTAGGAATAGATTTAACCAAATAGATGAAAGATTTACACCCTGGAAACTACAAAACATTGCTGAAAGAAAGTAAAGATTTAAGTAAGTGAAAAACCATCCCATGCTCATGTAATACAAGAATTAACATTGTTAAGATGGCACTATTCTTCAAAACAACCCATAAAGTTAATGCAATCCCTATGAAAATCCAAATAGCCTTTTGTTCTTTCAGTAATGGAGAAGCTGATCCTAAAATTCATAGGAACTCGGCCAGCGGGCGTGGGTAGAGGTGGGAGGAGGAGGAAGTGATAACTTGGGAGATTGGGATTGACATATCCATACTGCTGCTGCTGCTAAGTCACTTCAGTTGTGTCCGACTCTGTGCGACCCCATAGACGGCAGCCCACCAGGCTCCCCCGTCCCTGGGATTCTCCAGGCAAGAACACTGGAGTGGCTTGCCATTTCCTTCTCCAGTGCATGAAAGTGGAAAGTGAAAGTGAAGTTGCTCAGTCGTGTCTGACTCCTAGCGACCCCTTGGACTGAAGCCTACCAGGCTCCTCCGTCCATGGGATTTTCCAGGCAAGAGTACTGGAGTGGGGTGCCACTGCCTTCTCCATATCCATACTACTATATATAAAATAAGGACCTACTGTATAGCACAGGGAACTCTGCTCAGTACTCTATAATGACCTATATGGGAAAAGAATCCCCCCAAAGTGGATATATGTATATATAACTGATTCATTTTGCTATACACCTGAAACTAACCCAACATTGTAAATCAACTACATTCTAATAAAAATTTAAAAAAATGAGACAAAAACCAACCAAACAAGAACAACACAGCTGGAGGGCTCAAACTCCCGATTTCAGAACTTACTATGAAGCTCGAGTAATCACGTGTGTGTGGCTGATTCATTTTGCTGCACAGTAGAAACTAACACAACATTGTAAAGCAACGACGCTCCGACAAAAACTAGTTAAAAAAATAAAAGCAGTGTGATACCGGCCCAAGGATAGAGACAGAAATCAATGGAATTGAATCAAGAGTCTAGAAATAAATCCATGCACGTAAGGACAAGGATGCCAGGACAGTTCAACGGGTGAAAGAACAGTCTCTTACGAATCAGTGGGTGGGCAACTCAAAAAAGGAAGTTGGACCCTTGTCTCCCGTCATATACAGAAATTAATAACAAATTAAACTGTTAGAGGAAGTAAATCTTCATGTCCTTCGATTTGGTGATGGATTCTTAGACACGACACCAAAAGAATGGGCAACAAAAGGAAAAAGAGATAAACTGTACTTCATAGACATTCAAAACTTCCGTGCCTCAAAGGACACTATAAATGAAAAGATGATCACAGAATAAGAGAAAATATTTGCATATCATATATCTGATAAGGGTCTGGGATACATAAAAAGACCCTTATATATATATACACCAGGTATACTTATAATGGGTCTGGTATATATATTCTGGTATCCAGAAAGTATAATGAACCCTTATAATTCAATAGCAAAATGAGGGACTTCCGTAGCGGTCCAGTGGTTAAGAATCCACCTTGCAATGCAGAGGACGAAGGTTCGATCCCTGATCGGGGAACTTAGATACCACATGCCAAGGAGCAATTAAACCCATGTGCTGCAACTACTGAGTCCCTGAACCACAACTAGAGAAGCCTGCGCACCACAAGGAAGAGCCCGTGCGCTGCAATGAAGATCACGTGTGCCAAAACTAAGACCTGACACGGCCAAATTTTTTTAAAAAATGACAATCTGTCTTAGTCTGTTTGGGCTACCGTAACAAAACCCAGTAGACTGGGTGGCTTATAAACAACAGAAGTTACTTCTCACGGTTCTAGAGACTGGGAGGCCAAACATCAAGGTGCCAGTAGATGCCCGTAGGTGCCAGATAGAGCCCGCTTCCATGTCGTGTCCTCACATGATAGAAGGAGCAACCTATCTTTCTAGAGTCTCATTTATAAAGGCACTTTTCCCATTCATGAAGGCTCTGCCCTTGTGACCTAATCATCTCTCAGAGGCCCCACCTTCTAATACCCTTACATTTGGGGGTTAGGATTTCCACATACGATTGTTTTGGTTGGCGGGACAGACAGTCTACAGCCCAGCCCAATTTAAAAGCAGGCAAAGGAGGGACTTTCCTGGTGGTGCGTGGTTAAGAATCTGCCTTGCAATGCCAGTTCCATCCCTGGTCTGGGAAGATCCCACATGCCTGGGAGCAACTAAGCCTGCGCGCCATAACTACTGAGCCAGCACTCTAGAGTCCATGAGCCACAACTTCTGAGCCCATGAGCCACAACTACGGAGTCTGCAAACAGCAACTGCTGAAGCGCGTGCGCCTACAGCGCCTGTGCTCCACAAGGAGAGACGCCCCCGCCGCCGTGAGAAGCCGGTGCACGACGAACAGTAGCCCCTGCTCACAGCAACTAGAGAAAGTCCGCGTGCAGTATCGAAGACCCTCCATGGTCAAAAAATAAAATAAATAAATACATCTTTTAAAAATAAATGAACAAAAATAGAAACAGGCAAAGGACTTGAATAGACATTTCTCCAAAAAAAAGATCTATGAATGACTACCAAGCACATGAAAAGGTGTTCAGCATCATTAGCCATCAGGGAAATGCAAAGCAAAACCACAATGAGATACCACTTTATACCCACTAAGAAGGCTGTAAAAAGAAAGGAAAATAATAAGTGTTGGCAGGGATGTTGAGCAATTGGCACGCGCATACGTTGCGGGGGGTCATGTCAAATGGTGCAGCTGCTGTAGAAAACGTTTTGTCAGCTCTTCAGTAAGTTAAACATAGAATGAACATATGGCCCAGTCATCCACTCCTGGGTATAGTCCCAAAAGGTTTGAAATGCATGTCTGCACATAGATTTGCATGGAAATGTTCAGAGTGGTATTGTCCATAATAAAGATATGAATAATTCTTTCACAGTTCCAACAGCGAAAGAATGGGTAAACCAGAGCTGGCATACCAGTGTGACACAGTATGATTCGGTGATAAAGATGAAGTCCATGCTACCAGGCAGATGAAACGCACACACGTTATGCAAAGTGAAAGAAACCAGACATAGAAGACCACACGCATGATTCAATGTGAATCAGAAAAGAAAAAGGAAGATCAGTAGAGACAGAAAAGAGATTACTGGGGCTGAGAGTAGGAATGAGATTGCAAACAGGAACAAGGGGCCTTTTTGGAAATGTGCAAAAGATTAGGTGGTTCCAAAACTCAGCAAACTTACTAAAACTCAGTGAACTGTATACTTCTAATGGCTGATGTAAATTATACTTCAATAAAACTGCTGAAATAAAAATAAAAAAGAGGAAATGGGTGGAAGGAGGGGTTGTCTCAATTATTTTTTTCCGAGTGGGCCCCTTGGCTGAAATGCAAATTTAACCACTTCCTCCCCATTGACCAGCTTTAAATACTTGGGGGTGTTGAGAGATCTTACTTCACCCTCTTCTGAGACCTCCGAGGCCACACTCACCAGACAGGCACAGATCCAAAGAGGCCCCTTAAGGGACCCTTCCCTCAACTTAGATCTATTTCTGAGGGGACTCAGGTTCACCCCAAAAGACACGCAGCTGTTAATTTTCCACCTCCAAAAACATCTACTTTAAAAAATTTTTTATATTATTATTATTATTATTAAAAGTTTCTGGCCATGCCTCACAGTATGTGGGATCTTACTTCCCTGACCAGGGATCGAACCCACACTCTCTGAAATAGAAGCATGGAGTCTTAACCACTGGACTGCCAGGAAAGTCCCTAAAAGCATCTACTTAAAAAGAAAAATAATAACAGAAACATTTTCTTTGGGGAAAAAAAAGATTATATTGAAATAAGGAAAATATTGTTCATATTGAAAGAAGATTGTTGATTAGCAGAATAACGATAGCAGAAGTTGGCATTTTAGGCAGGCAGTCACAATTTGAAGACCAAGAAGGCATTCGAACTATTAATTGTATTAAATTGCTCTCTCAGTTCTTTAATAATCCCCACGACAGTATAGATAATTTTTATCATCTACTGCCCCGTTCTGTATCTGCATTGGTTACTGCCAGTAGACCTTGAAGGGTCCCACACATATGCATTCAACTGAAAGATGATGGCCACAGCTTCTCAAGTACTCTCTCAAGCATCTACTTTTTAAATACCAGGGATTAAGTTGCCCCTGCTACATCTCACCCACTCCCTAAGTCAAGGCTGGAGCCCTCTTTTGAAAATGTAAATCAGATTAAACCACTCTTATGATGAATCCTCAGATGACATGTGATTGCCCTTGGAACCAAATCTACCTTCTTCACTGCAGGTGGTGTGCAGCCAGTAGGACTCCCATGACTCTGCCTCCTAGCATTCCTTTGTTTGCTCACTCTGTTCCCCACACTGACCCCAAATTCCTGGAGTGAGCCACACTCCTTCCTTCTCAGCACTTCTGCCCCTGCAGGTCCTTCTGCCTGAAATGCTTCCCCTACGGCTAGGGTATTTCTTACCATCCACAGTGCCCCTTCTATGTCACTCTCTACACCTCTCATCTGCTTACTCCTTGGAAGAAAAGCTATGACAAATCTAGAAAGTGTATTAAAAAGCAGAGACATCACTTTGCCAACAAAGTCTGGAGAGTCAAAGCTATGGTTTTTCCAGTAGTCGTGTACGGATGTGAGAGTTGGACCATAAAGAAGGCTGAGCACCAAAGAATTGGTGCTTTTGAACTGTGGTGCTGGAGAAGACTCTTGAGAGTCCCTTGGACTGCAAGGAGATCCAACCAGTCAGTCCTAAAGGAAATCAATCCTGAATATTCATTGGAAGGACTGATGGTGAAGCTGAAGCTCCAATACTTTGGCCACCTGATGTGAAGAACTGACTCATTGGAAAAGACCCCGATGCTGGGAAAGACTGAGGGCAGGAAGAGAAGAGAACGACAGAGGACAAGATGTTTGGATGGCACCACTGACTCAATAGATGTGAATTTGAGCAAACTGCGGGAGATGGTGAAGGACAGGGAAGCCTGGCATGCTGCAGTCCATGGGGTCGCAAAGAGTCCCCATGACTTAGCGACTGAACAACAATGACAGTTTGCATTTAGTTTATCCATTACTTCTTTGTCTAAATTAATTAATCTATCTGTTTGGCTGTGTTGGGTCTTAGTTGCCACACACTGGACCTTCTTTCACACTCAGGATCTCCTTTCATTGTTGCATGAGGGCTTTTCACTGTGCAGTTGTTGCAAAGCATGGGCCCAGTGGCCCCATGGCATGTGGGCTCTTAGTTCCCAGACCAGGAATGGAACCTGCATCCCCTGCAAGGAGGATTCTTAACCATAGGACCACCAGGAAAGTCCCTCCATTACTTCTTTTTGTCTCCCACCAGAATACAAGGCTCCAGGAGGGCCATCACGCATATGTATTTCTGGAGAATCCGTCACATCCATAGCTAAGGGCATGTTCGGTGTTGGTGGAGAGAAGACTGGAGGGAGAGCACGGATGGTTGCTTGGGCGTGTGCCTGGAAGAATGGATGAGTGGGTAGTGGGTGACTGTGTGGGTGGAGAGAAGGGGAGAGAGGAAGGCAGGCACTTGGAAGGGAGGGTAGGAGGGCTCGACCAACCTTGGGTTAACAAACATCCAAAAGCAACTTGGTGAGTGACCAGGAATGTAAACTCAGGAGCCTGAAAGACTGAGTTCCAATCCCAACTCTGCCAGCACCAGCTGTGTGACCTTGGACAAGTCACTTAACCTCTCTGAGCCTTGGTTTCCTTGTCTGTAAAAGTAGGATGATGTCAGTGATGGTAATTGCAACTACCTTCTTCTGAGATTTAAGTGAGATGATACATTTTTTAAAAATTAATGATTTCATTATTTCTGTTTGCACTGGGCCTTCCTTGCTGCCCACAGGCTTTCTGCAGTTGTAGGGAGAGAGGGCTACTTTCTAGTTGAGTAGGCTTCTCATTTCTGTGGCTTCTCTTGTGGAGCACGGGCTTGGGTGCTTGTGCCCAGTAGTTGTAGCACAGGGGCTTAGTTGCTCCACTGCATGTGGGATCTTCCTGAACCAGGGATGGAACCTGTGTCCCCTGCGTTGCAAGGCAGATTATTAACCACTAGGCCACCAAGGAAGTCTGAGATGATCCATCTTTAAAGTCCTTATAACCCTGGCATAGAATCAGCTTTCAGCAAATATTAGCTGTTGTTTCTGCTTTTAAAAAATTTTTTTATTATTACTCCTCTTGATCTTACGTCTACGGTATCAGAAAACTCACCCTGAAGATCAGGAGAAAAAGAAAAGTTGGCTTCCTCACAAAATACATGCTCCAGAGAATATAAGATATTTTGGTTGTGAGGAAGAGAATCTCTGTAGGGCCAACATCCTTCAAATCAGCCACAGGGGAATTTGTACTAACTTCCTCAAAAACAGTTAGAAAAAGAAAAAAAAAAGGAATAAATAACAAGATGCTTTCTCTTTTTCTCTGGAGTGATCATGTGGCTTAGCTGCAAATTGTTTCCCAAAAATGACTCAGCTTGGGGGGAGATGGCATGTGTGTTTGAGCCCACCTGTGTCATCAAAATAGCACAGAGCAGCCCTCATCCACACTGGTAATTCAAGGATGAAATGTTTGGGTCCAGTTTCCACAACTTGGTGCAGACTTAGGAATCCCATCCGCCCAGGTTCACATCCCATCTAGGACACTTCTTTGCTAGTGTGATACATTCCCCCTCTGAGCCTTGGTGTCTCCCGCTGTAAAACAGGAATAATCTTATTTGCCTCACAGGGTTTGTGGAATAAATGAGATGACTTAGTGCCCCAAAAATGCAGGATACTGAAAAAAAAAAAAAAAAGCAGGATACTGACAGTATTAGCTGTGGTAGCATCAGCTCTCTTTTGAGGCTGCTGGGTGTAAACTTGCTGAATTTTGTCCCCAGGTCTCTTAAACATCAGCCAGAGACATCTGACCCTCTGGAGGGCTCCTGGCTTGTCGGCAAGATGAAAACTCTCTGGAGAATTTGTTTTCACTATTTCGTTCCCGAGTTCCCATGTATTAACGTCTAGGTCTCCCCATTGGACAGAAGGGCAAAGTGAGGCATTCAGAGCGGTGATGTGACCTGCCCAACGGCTTGTCTTCTCAATGGCATGCGGATAGCATCCTGCTCCCTGCAGCAGGAAGCTGGATTCAAAGGAAACAGGGGCAGAGAACTTGGGAGGGACGGTCCCGAACTCATACTCCTGCTGGGCCAGGCAGGCAGCGTGTATGAGTGAAGCCGGCCAGTGGGCAAACACCGCTTCTCCCCGGGACCTTGGGCAGGTCTCTGGGCTCTCACGCTTCTCGCTGAGCTAAGACCCCCGGGGACATCCCGGGTCTCGCCTTACCACCTCCGCACCTTGGGAGCCTCAGTTTCTACATCTGTGAGAAGCGGCGGCTCACCACCTCCCCGCCTGCCTTAAAGGTCAAGACCGTGAGGCCTGCGGGGGTGATGTCACCGTCCAAAGGAGGCAGACATCACCCCGGTGGCCCTAAATGTCTTGCTAACAGGCGACCTTTGGGGAGCAGTGGACCTTGCCCCGGGGCCCTGCCCCCTCCCATCTCTTTCTCCCTCCCCGGGGGAGGAGCCGGCCGCTCCGTGGGCGGGGCCTGCGGGCGCGGCGCACCACATCCTCCCCTTCCTCCCCGCCCTGCGCACGCGGCTGGGGCTCCGACGGCAGGCGCCGCCTCTGGCGGACCTGCGGGCGTCTCTGCCGAGTGACTGAAGGGCTCGGGGTCTGACTGTCTGCCCGCTTCTTCCTGAGTGTGACTGACAGCCGCGCAGCTGTCTGTCTGCCTGCGCCTGCCTACCTGTCTGTCTGCCTGGCTGGCCAGCCGTCTGTTTTGCTTGACTTCTGTCTGTCCGCGGGGCCCCAGCCCTGGTCTGCTCTCCGTTCATCCCGGGTACAGCGGATCGGCCCCTGTCCCGCAGCCTCCGCCTTCTGTCCCTGTGTGACCTCTTTGGGATGTAACTGATGGTCGCCTTTGCCTCTGCCTGGCCCGCCTGCCCGGAGCCCACCTGCCGTCCGCGGGGGTGACAGGTCCGGCCCTGTCTGATCGGTGGCTCGGGGCAGGTTGCAGCTTCCCACCCCAGACCCCTGCCTGTTCTCCCAGACCCCCATTCCCCTCCCCATCCCCCCCAACACCAAGCCCAGCTGCCACCCTTGGGAGCCCACCGGACTGCTCGGAGCGCAGAGAGAATGGATTTCTGAGAAAGAAGTAGAACAGCAGGTAACTCATCTCCAGCCACCGCTCTGGGGGCAGGCGGGGAGGGGACCTCCTCTGCCCGGGGAGGACGCACGGGAGTCCTGTGCCCTCATCACACCTGGGGACAGTGAGACCAGCAAAGTTAAGCTGGAGTCTCTTGTTCCGCCGAGCTCAGGGTGACTGGAGTGCCTTTCTGGAGATCGCAGGAGGCCCCAGGGACAGACAGGCAGAGGCATGGCTGAGACGACCCCCTGAGCTGGTGGAAACAAGCCTCCAAAAGGCAGGAGCTGGGGAGGGCATGCTGTTTCCAGACTGAACATGATGTGATAGTCAGCGTGGTTCTGGGCAGCTGAGCTGGGCAGAGGTGGACATGACTGTGATCAGGCCAGTGTGGGGAAGGGAGGAGACATTGCCTTTGTACCAGGTTCAGTGTTTTATCTCCTTTATTTTGTCTAAATCCTTTAAGACGGGTTGGTGTCCGCATTTTGAAGATGAAAACTGAGGCTCTGAGAAATAGAGTGGTTTCCCCAAGGTGACTCAACCATTGCGTAGTTGGGTGGGCAGGTGACTCGGAGGCTGGTCCTACCCTCCACGCTGTCTCCTCTTCTTTCTCAAGAAAACACAGGGGACGGGCAGCTGGTGAGAGCCAAACTGGTTCTGTGTGTGTGGAGGAGAGTGGGGTGAGGAGGCTTGGGGAGGCTGAGCCTTGAAGGATGGGTTGGATTTTGACTTGAGAAAAAGGAGGGAAGGAAGGAACAGGCAGACAGGCTCTTGGGCAGAGGGGGAGTTGACGCCTGGCGGGAAACTTAGGATTCAGAGGACCCAAGGCAGAGGAAGGGGCATTAAAATGTCAGGGGTTCCTCCTGGGAGGACATATGCTTTCCCCAGGGGGAAAGCGTGGGGCTTTTAGAAGCACATGGTAGAGTGGGGGAAAACCTGGAGGGTTCAACATCCAGCCATGTGGCTTTCTGGCTGGGTGAACTTTGATGAGTTTCTCGGCTTTTTTCTAACTTCATGGAGCCTTGGTTTTCTCATCTGTGAAATGGGCAGAATGGCAGCTCCATCTTCATAGATCTGGTTGTGAGGATTCGAGGGCATGAAATAGAAATGCTGTTGGCTGGGGGGTCTACCAGGGGAGAGAATTTGCATCATGAGAAACCTAGAGTCATCAAGAGAAAGGCCAGTTTCCAAGAGTCATGGAAGGTGCAGTGACATACTCAGGAACCTGCAGTCTTGCCTCCTCAGCCCCCTGAGTTGTGGTCCTCCCAGGCTGGAGCTCAGCATGTGACAGGCGCGTGAAGCTCTCCCATTATCCTCATGACCCCAGGTGAGGCTGCTGGCCTCTTTCAGCCCGTTTCACAGATGAGGAGACTGACACTCACTGGGGAGAAGCTTGCCCCAGATAGCTGTGACTGAAAGATGCAGAGCTCAGTTTGGAACCCCAAGGTGTCAACCTGCTAGACAGGATAGTGAAAAAGCAAGAGCCATAGCCTGGGGCACCTTCTGAGAGTGGGGCATTGAATCAAGGGGGCTAGGCAGACCCCAGAGGGGGAGCCTCGGTCACCTGTTCCCCTGGTGGGTTCAGCAGAAATCCTGGCCCTGCCTGCCCCACACCTGGCAGGAAGTCTAGAACCTTACAGCCTTGTAGGGGAGGAAACTAAGAGCCCTTATGTTAGAAGGTGGCTGAGACCCGGGGCCAGGAGAGACAGGTGAGCAAGATGAAGGATGCATCCCAGGTGCTTCAGGCTCCCACCTGCCCAGCAAAGAAGAGAAGGGGGTTGGTGGCTAAACGGGGAGACGGAGGGGGCTTGCAGGAGGAGGGGGCCACTTTAAGAGAAGATAGAACAGGTAAAGCAGGCCACTGGAAGCTTTGAGTGGGACCAGCTTCTCTGCAGCTTCGGGACCGCCCCGGGGCCTCATAAATAAATGAATGAAAGGAAAGGAAGAGCATCCTTCCTCTGAGTGAGAGAAGCCAGTGCCTACAGAATCGCCAGAATGATGGCCTGGCTTCTCCACGCAGCTGGGAGGTCTCTGCAGTCCACTGGGGGGCCTTGAATCTGGCTCACTCACACTGCCAGTTGTGATCCGGGCTTTGGAAATGGTCAGACCTGGGCTTGAGTTCCAGCTCCATTACTTAGTACCTTTGTGACCTGGAGTTAGTCACTTAACCTCTCTGAACCTTCAGTGTCCTTATCTGTTATACAGAGATAAGAACACCTATCTTGGTTTGCTGTGAGGTTTTACTCAACATGTGTTTCTGAAACACTGTCCTAGGTCCTGGGGATTCAGTGATGCTCAGACAGAGCCAGTGCAGTTATGAGTGGAAAGAGCCTTGCAGTGGCTCTCGAGAAATAGTAGCTATATGTTTTACTTTAAATATCATTGGTAATAATGTTCTCATTGTTACTCATTATTAACACTTGGTATATCTTCTGGCATATACCCAGCCCTCAATAAATGATAATTCTTATCATGACTCTACTCCCCCCTTTCTCAGATGGGAAAACTGAGGCTCTGAGAGGGGTGGAGGTTTTCTAGGGTCACCCTGGGAGTCATGCACAAGCAGAGGGAAGAAAACTGTGAAGACATGGGAAGGAGCACTTCCTCAAGGAGTAGGGGTCTTCCCCTCATCACAGTCCCTTCCTCACCTGCTTCTTCTTTCCCTGCCCTTCACTGCACACCAGCCCAGAGGGGCAGGGGAAGCGTGGCAGCAGAGAGGAGCCCCACCCCCACTTCATGGCTCACAGGTGCCCCCGCCTCCACTCCTCGCCCTGGAGCCCTGCCAAAGGGACTTTTTTACCGCTGCTCAAATGAGAGCTCTGAGTAAACTTGGAACTTCTGAAACAACCTGAAAATATTCCCCAGGGTGTGGGCAGAGGCCCCTCTGAGGGCCCTCGGGTAGCCAGGACACCTGCCAAAGCACTGCCCCCGACCCGGCCCCCAGCCTGCTGGTCCTCCCAGCCCCCAGGAAGGATCAGGCCATTCCAGTTGTCCCAGTGGATGTGGGGCAAACACAGCAGCCTGGCTCCCTGCTCAGGCCCTGGCCCTTCTTGCTGTGTGACTCTGGGCAAGCCTCTGGGCCTCTCTGGGCCTCTATTTCCTCATCTGCCAAGAGGGCTTGATGATGTAGCCTGGGACGAGGGCCTGCAGACTTTCTTCAGTATGAATCAGTAACCCCCAGTCTACTTTGGCCAGGGTCAAGCAGGCTGGTGGGGGCTTGCTGGGCAAGGACGAGGATAAAGGGCAGGTTCCCAGCCCCACACCCACCCCCCACCTCATGACTTCAAACAGCCATGGAGCAAAGCATCCTTTTTTTTCCCTCTGCCTTACAACCAGCCCCTCCTGGCAGGCGTGGTGGGGTGAATGGGGCTGGGGCAACAGGAGCTGAGGCAGGTGGCACAGTCTGGGTGTGGTCACCCAGCATGGTAGAGGGCAAATCAAGATGGCACAGGCAGGAAGAGCTTGCTGGGAGCAGGGCATGTACCTTGGCTGGCAGAGGGTGCACAGGCTAGAGAAGTTCCAGTAGGGAAAGGCCGGTCGGGCTTGGAGAACCTGCGTGGACATGGGTTCATGGCCCCCCTGGGAGGGACAGACAGACTAGAAGGGTCTACAGGCTGAGAGGTGGCCCCGGCTGGGAAGGCCTCTCCCCTCGTGTTCACCAGCTACTGACTAAGCTGCAGGTCCAGGGTCTCAGCACACCTGTCCTCAGACACCTGCCCTTTGCTACCACCTCCCTCCCCCAGATATGTAAAAAAGCAATTCCCATTACTCACACTCCAGTGTGCCCAGCACCAGCCTCACGCTCCCTCATCTAGGCCAGAGTGAGTGCCCCCATTCTACAGATGAGGAAACTGAGGCCCAGAGAAAAGAAGAGCCCAGGGTCCCACTGTAAGTTAGGGGCCAAGCCTCCTTCCTGATCCAGGGCAACCAGGCTGGAGCTCTTCCCCAGCCTGAGAGCTCTGCTTTACGTAAAAACTCACTGTGTGACCCTGTGCAACCCACTGTCCCTCTATGATGATTTCTTTCTCTTATAATTGTATATATTTTTGGCTGGACTGGGCCTTCACTGCTGCACGGGCTTTTCTGTAGTTGCAGTGAGCGGTGGCTACTCTCAAGTTGTGGTGCACGGGTTTCTCATTGTGGTGGCTTCTCTTACTGCGGAGTACGGGTTCTAGGGCTTTCCAGCTTCAGTAGCTGCCGCACGTGGGCTCAGCAGTTGCAGCTCCCAGGCCCAGCTGCCCTGTGGCGTTGTGGGATCTTCCCGGACCAGGGATCGAACCCATGTCTCCTGCATTGGCAGGCAGATTCTTAATCATTGGACAACCAGGGAAGCCCAGAAAGCATTTTTCTTGCATTTAGTCACTCATGTAATGAGTGCTTTGCCAGACACTGGTTAGCCATTGACATTCAGCGGTCATCAAGAAACATGTGGTTCTTGCCTAGAAACTGCTCAGAATGTTGCCAAAAACACCATGAGTGGTGTGCTCTGGGGGAAGGATGGACCCTAGAAGAAGGAGTGACTCATATGCCTTGGAGAGGGCAAAGAATTATGAAGGGGATGACATTTGAACTGGCTTTTGAAGCTGAATAGGAAGCTGACAGAGATCAGAGAGTTCTGGTGGCTAAAACAGCAGGTGCAAAGGTGTGGAAGGAAGTCAGATGCACGGGGGTGTTGTGAAGAGGTCCAGGTGTCAGAAACCTGGAGTACCCGGAGTCCGGGATGAAGACTAGGGGCAGAAGGAATGTTGGGGACACATGCTGACATGGTTTGAATGCTGAGCGAAGGAATTCAGGGCTTTCTCTGAAGATGTGATGGGGAGCCACAGAGAGTCATGGTGAGGCCTGGGTGGGAGGAGCCGCAGCTGGAGGCACAAGGTGGGGGAGGAGGCCACGGGAAGGGCAGTGGGCAGAAGTCCTTGGAGACCAGTGATGGGCTGGAAGCCCTGTCTTCTGTGTTCCTTCTTGGGAAGTCCCTCAGTCTTGACACTTCCCCTTCTGGCGACCTGTTGGCTCTTGTTTCTGGCACGGCTGGGGAGTCCCTCTGCCCCCATCTCGTGTCATCTGGGTCCCTATGGGAAACGGGCCATTTTACTTTCCCCCTCACCTTTTGCTTTCCAGCCCCAGTCCCCACCTGGGTCACACTGGAAATTATGATCGGCTTGAGGATCTGAAGGAGTCCCATTCCTGAATTATCAGTGAGCAAAAGAAGGAACAGGGAAATCAAGATCTTAGGTTCTTTTCAGTTTGGGGAGGTTGTAAATAATGCTGCTGTGAGCACCCTGGTATATGTCTGCTTGTGTACATGTATATTTTGCCCTTTGGTGCATAATCTAGAAAAGGGCTTCTTGGGTCTCCTGTTTAGCAGAGTTTTCCAAAGTGATTGTACCAATTCACATTCTTTAGAGAAAACTGAGTGGAGATTAAGAGTTTTGATTGCTTCCTATCCTTTTTTAGCACTTGGAATTTTTTCGTTTGTTTTCATTTTAGTCATTCTGGGTTGATGTGTAGTGCTCTCTTATTGGGATATACATTTGCATTTCTTTGATGAGTAATGATTTTAAGCACTTTTTAACATGCTTTTGGCTATTTGGATGTCCTCTTCTATGGAGTGTCTGCTTAAGCTTTTTGTCCATTAAAAAAAAAATGAGTCCTGAGTTATTTATTTATAATTGCTTTGTAGGAGTTCTCTCTATATGTTATATAGAATTATAGACATAATTTTATATATTATACATTTATATATAATATATAAAATGTGTAATATAACTATATGAAAGAAACTATATACAGATGTAGATACAATCTCCTATTTCAGTTTCTTTTATATTCTCTCTTTTTTTTTCAATTTCTCTTTTTGTTTGTGTCTTTTATAAGTGAAAACTTTTCTAAATTCAAAAGATATTTCCATTGGAGAAAAAAATGGAATTATAGTGTGACTTATTATTGTCCCTTTTTTAGAGAACAATAATAAGATTCCAATTTAATGAAGGTAGCTTTCTCCATCAACCCAGATATCTTCATCAACATGTGGCAATTTATCTGACACCTCAGTATGTTAACCTGTTACTGCCTGGTGCATATTTTTATAGATTCTAGAGTTACTCATACATAAGGTAATTGTGCAAGTACTTATTTTCCTTTTGAAAAGCAATCTGCAAAGATACTAGGACACAGAGGCATGATTTATTTACCACATTCACTATTTCTCCATACTTAAAAGTTTTTTAATAAAAAAAATAGTACATAAGTTTTGCAGTGTGACTTATAACTTCTTAAGATGAAACAGTTGACTCAAAATAGAGGTCAAAATTAGCCTTTGAATGTTGATACTTAATCATGTATCAGTTAATTTCTACAAAATTACTTAAATGTAACATTTTTTGGACCACATTGTGCATGAGAGATCTTAGTTCCCCAGTCAGGGATTGAACCTGTGTCCCTTGCGGTGGAAGCCCAAAGTCTTAACCACTGGACTGCCAGGGAAGTCCACATTCAATTTTTTAAAGATAAATTTATCAGAATCATACATTGCTATTTAAAATTTATATTCTCTATATAATTGATAGTTTATTTCATAATTTTAAATTCTCTCTAGTTTCAGTGATGGTGATATAAAGTTAAGTATTTTTTAATAAAATATTTCTTTATTTATTTGGCTGTGCTGGGTCTTAGTTGGAGCAGGCAGGATCTTTAGTTGCAGCATGTGGGATCTAGTTCCCTGACCAGGGATCAAACCTAGGCCCCCTGCATGGGTAGCTTGGAGTCTTAGCCACTGAACCATCAGGGAAGTCCCTAAAGATAAGTATTTTTAACAGCTGTGTCATTGTTATTAGAGAAAATTAATTGTATTCAAGTGTCAGTATATTTTAGTTTCTGCAGCATTACTCAGTCTTTATAAAATTGCCGAAAGCACGTGTTCAGTATTTTTGACATGTTTTGATCAAAAAGACATCGATAAAGCTATAATAAAATGCAATACTCAATGTTGGTGTAACAATATAATTTATGTGGTAGTCTGCTCATGAAATTTAACCACACTGAATAAGATGCTTTGGACTTATGCATTGCAAGTACATCACATTAAAAAAAATTTTTTGCTTCATTTTTATTGTGGCTTTTGCTCAATAATGCACCATATATTTTTTCTTTCTACCTTTCAATTCTATTCACCAATTCTTCCCACCCCTACACCTTTCTTCTGGCAAACATCAACCAGTTCTCTCTGTATCTATAAACTTATTATTATTATTTTTGGATTCTACATATGAGAGATCATACTGTATTTACCTTTCTCCATCTTTCATATTTCACTTCATCTTTCACTCAGCATAATACCCTCGAGGTTCATCCATGTTGCCACAAATGGCAAGATTTCATTATTTTTCACGGTTGAATAATATTCCATTGTGTGTGCATATCACATCTTCTTCATCCATTCACCTGTTGAAGGACACAAGTTGTTTCCAATCTTATTTATTGTCAATAAAACTGTAATGAACATAAGGGTGAAGGGTATCTTTTTGAGATAGTGATTTCATTTCTTTTCAGCGTATAACCAGAAGTGGAATTGCTAGATCATGTGGTAGTTCTATTCTTAATTTTTTAAGGAACCTCCAACTGTTTTCCATAGTGGCTGCACCTAATACATTCCCACCAGCGGTGCACAAGTGTTCCCTTTTCTTCATATCCTCAGCAACATTTGTTAAAGTCTTTTTGATAATAGCCAGTTTTTAGCAGGTGTCACGTGAAATCTGCAATCTCATTGTGATTTTGATTTGCATTTCCCTGGTAATGAATGGTGTTGAACATTTTTCATGTACCTGTTGTCCATCTGTGTGTTCTTCTTGAAAATGTCTATTCAGACCTTCTGCTCAATTTGAAATCAGATCGTATGAGGTCTTTAGTTTGCATAGTATTCTCTTATCAGATAGATGATTTTCAAATATTTGCTCCCACTCAGTAAGTTGCCTTTTCATTTTGTTGATGGTTTTCTTTGGAATGCAGAAGCTTTTTGTTATGATGTAGTCCTACTTCTCTTTCTGCTTTTGTTGCTTTTGCAGCCTACATAGAGGTCTGTCCAGACGTTTTATTTCTTCATAAGTCAGTCTTGGTAGGTTGTATGTTTCTAGGAATTATCCATTTCTCCTCCACTATCAGGTCTGTTGGTATAGGGTTATTCATCGTTGTATCTTACCATCCATTTTGCTTCTGTGGTGTCTGTTGTAATGTCTCATCTTTCCTTTCTGATTTTAGTTATTTGAATCTTCCCTTTTTCTTAGTCTAGCCAAAGGTTTGTCAACTTCGTTGATCTTTAGAAATATAATATATTTTTTATATTGGCCTCAAATTCATTGCCCTTGCTTAACAGTTATTGTCTAATAGTTTATTTACTAAGTATCTGGACTTTTAAGACAGTCTTTTACCATTCCAGTCCTTATAGTTTACTAATATTTATAAATTTATTTATTTTCCTGGCCTTATTGCATTGAACAGGACCTTCAGTACAAGACATCCTTGTCTTTTCCCTGCCCTGGAGGATAACGTGTTCAGTATCTGACCTTTCGGGATGTTAGCTGTGTATATTCTGTGTGTGTGAGTGTGTGTGTGCGCGCGCGCACTCCTCATCAGATCAAGGGAATTCTTCCTATTCCTGGTTTCCTGAGAGTGTTTTTAAAATCATGAATAAGTGTTTCAAATTATTAAATGTCACATTAAAATTATTAAATTGTCATATAGAATTTCTTTATTCTGTTAATGTGGTAAAACAGATTACTGATTTTCAAATGTCAAACAGCCTTGTATTCTTGAAATAAACCTCATGTAATAATGATGTATAATACATTTGTATATATTAATATCATCAGACATGATTTAATATTTTGTTTTCAATTTTTGTCTGTATATTTGTGAGAGAGATTAAACTATAATTTTTACTTTATTTTAATGTAAAGTATTCGTTTCAAGGTTAGGTCTTTAATTTGTGGTCACTTCATTTACATTTTATTAAAAATGTTGATGTGTTTGGGATTAAGTGTACCTTCTTACTACTTGTTTTTCTTTTGTCTTATTTATTCTTTGTTCCTTTTTCTTCTTCTTTGTCCCGTTTTCTAAATGAATAAAGTTTTTAAAATTATTGTTCTGTGTTTCCTAACTATTGGTTTGTTATACTTTGTTTTGTAACTCTTTCAGTGTTTTTCTTAGAGATTATAGCATGCATACTTGAATTTTTTGAAGTCAACCTTATACTAAGGGTTTTCCTGGTGGCTCAGACGGTCAAGAATCTACCTGCAGTGCAGGAGACCTGGGTTTGATCCCTGGATCAGGAAGATCGCCTGAAGAAGGAAATGACAACCCACTCCAGTATTCTTTCCTGGAGAATTCCATGGACACCTTATATTAGTACATTTATCACTTTCCAGACAAGACAGTGACTTTTTTTTTTTTTTAACACAGTGACCTTTATCTTTGTTCACTTCTTATATTTAGTAATCATGGTAATGTATTGAGTTGGCCAAAAAGATTGTTCAAGTTTTTCCATAACATCTAAATGATCCTTTTGGCCAACCCAATGTTCTCATTCTGCATATAGTTTAAACTTCATAAGACATTAACATTATTATTTTCATTAATTAATATTCATTTATATTTTTAATGTTCTATTACTCTTCATTCCTTCCTATAGTAAATTACTCCCCATCTGAGATTATTTTTATTTTTCCCCCAAAATTCACTTGTGATGCTGGTCTACAGGTGACAAATCCTCTCAGCATTTTTTTTTTTTTTAAGAAAAGTAAAGCTTTATTTTGTCTTTATCTAAAAACATTTGTAATTAAGGTCTGATTCATATACCATAAAATGCACTCTTTTGATGTGCACAATTAAGTAGTTTTTAGTATATTTATAAAGTCATGCAGCCATCACCACTATCTAACTGCAGAAATTTTTATTTCTCCAGAAAAGTGCTATGCCCATTAACAGTCACGCCCTATTCCCCCTCCCTCCAAAGTTCCAGCCCCCGACAACCACGAATATACTACCTATCTATGGGTTTGCCTACTCTGGACATTTCATACAAATAAAATCATACAATATGTGACTTCTTGTGTCTAAATTCTCTACTTTAAATTTTAAAGGTCCACCCATGCTTTAACATATATCCGTCCTTGATTCATTTTTATGGCGGGATAATATTCCATCGTCTGTGCAGTCTACATTTTGTTTGTCCATTCATCAACTGATGAGCATTAGAGTTGCTTTCAGTTTAGGGCTATTATAAATAAGGCTGCTATGAACACTTGTGTAGAAGGGCTTTCTCGTGAATACATGTTTTAAGTTCTTTTCCCTATGTGCCCAGGAGTCAAATTGCTTGGTCATGTGGTGACACTATCTTAACTATTGGAGAAACTGTCAAACCGGCTTTGCATAGTGGCTGCACCATCGTACATTCCCATTAGCAATGTGTGAGCCTTCCACTCTTACATCTTCACCCACGTTTTTTATTTTCCATTTTTAAAAATAGCCACCTAGTGGGTGTGAAGTGGTACCGCACTGTGGTCCTTATTTGCATTTCCCAAATGACTCATGATGATGAGCATCTTTTCATGTGTTTAATGGTCATTAGTATATCTCCTTGAGAAACATCTATTCAGATTTTTCACACAGTTTAAAATTGGGTTGGATTTTAGACCTTCAGAGTTCCTTATATATTATGAACACTAACAAATATATGGTTTGCAAGTATTTTTCCCATACTTCCTAGTGGCTCAGCTGGTAAAGAATCCACCTGCAATGCAGAAGACCTGGGTTTGATCCCTGGGTTGGGAAGATCCCCTGGAGAAGGGAATAGCTACCCACTCCAGTATTCTGGCCTTAAGAATTCCATGGACTATATAGTCCGTGGGGTCGCAAAGAGTCAGATACATCTGACTACCTTTCACTCACTAGGGATTCCCTGGTGGCTCAGAGGATAAAGAGTCTGCCTGCAGTGTGGGAGACCTGGGTTCCATCCCTGGATGGGGAAGACCCCCCTGGAGAAGGAAATGGCAACCCACACTAGTATTCTTGCCTAGGAAATCCCACGGATGATGGAGCCTGGCAGGCTACAGTCCATGGGGTTGCAAAGAGTCGGACACCAGCAAGGGACTTCAATTTCACTTTCACTTTCACGTATTGTCTTTTCACTATTTATTTATTGAGCTGTGTCGGATCTGAGGTGCCGCACGCGGGATCATCGTGTGTCAAGTGGGCTCTTCCGCTGGGGCGCACGGACTCTCTAGTTGTGGTGTGCAGGCTTAGCTGCCCCTTAGCATGTGGGATCTTGGTTCCCTGAACAGTGATTGAACCCGCATCCTCTGCATTGCAAGGCAGATTCTTAACCACTGGACCACCAGGGAAGCCTCTATCTTTTCACTTTCTTGATAGTGTATTTTGAAGCACAACAGTTAAAATTTGAAATCCTTCCATATATTTGCCTTTAGTTGCTTGTGCTTTCGGTGGCATGTCTAAGAAACTATCGATGAATTCAAGGTTCTGAAGATTTACTCCTATATTTTATCTTAAGATTTAATTCTGCCACTTCATACTAGGTCTTTGATCCATTTTGAGTTGATTTTCATATATGGTGTGAGATGGGAGTCCATTTCATTCTATTTCATGTGGTTATCCGGTTGGATGAACACCATGTATTTTAAAGACTACTCTGTAGTCCTAGAAAATTTAGCGGGAACCATTTTTGTTTGGTTGTTTACCATGTTTCATTTACTTGGTGTGGATTCTTTAAGATGCTGCATGTACAAGATCATACCATCTGCAAACAGAAATGCTTTACTTCTTTCTTTCAAATATGGATGTCTTTTGTTTCTTTTTCTTGCCTAATTGCCTTGGCTAGAACCAAAGCATCAGCACAGTGAGAGTGGATATCTCTGTTTTTTGTTTTCTAAATTTATCTATTTATTTTTGGCTGCTGGGTCCTTGCTGTTGCATGGGCTCTAGGCGCAGCGAGTGTGTACTGCTCTCTAGCTGCAGTGGGTGGGCTTCTTCTCTTGCAGCACAGCACGGGCTCTAGGGCACGAGGGCTTCGGTAGTCGTGGCGCATGGGCTCAGTAGCTGTGGCTCCTGGGCTCCGGAACACAAGCTCAATAGGTGTGGTGCATGGGCTTAATTGCCCCACAGCATGTGGGATCTTCCCAAATCAGCGATCAAACCCATGTCCCCTGTACTGGCAGGCAGATTCTTTACCACTGAGCTACCAGGGAAGCCCTGGACATCTTTGTTTAATAAAAGTCATGAGAGTGGACATCCTTGTCTTGTTTCTGATCTTAGAGGGAAAGCTTTCAGTTTTTCCTTATTAAGTATGATGTTATAACTATGGGATTTTAGTAGATTCCTTTATCATATTGAGCTTGCTTTCTTTTTCTGAAGGATATTTTTTTTCTGGATATAACATTCTAAGTTGGATTTTAAGTACATCTTTGTCTTAAATTTTTAAAGTCATTTTTCTATGATGTGCCTAGATGTGGTTTTCTTTGTATTCGTTTTGGGGGAGGGGTGGTTATAGAACTCCTTGAATCTGTAGCTTAAAGTTTCTTGTTAGCTTTGAAAAATTCTTAACCAGTTTCTCTATCATTGCTTCTGAATCATTCTCTCTCCTCTTTTTCTTGACTCCAAATACATTTGTTAGACCTTTTCACAATGTCTCATATGTCTCTTTTGATCTTTACTGTATTTTTAAACATTTTTTCTCTGCATGCTTCAATCTGATTATCTTCTACCAATCTTTCAGTTCACCAATCCCCTCTTCTGATTTTTTAATCTGTTGTTAAACCCATCTGTTGCTGCTGCTGCTAAGTCGCTTCAGTTGTGTCCGACTCTGTGCGACTCCATAGATGGCAGCCCACCAGGCTCCGCCATCCCTGGGATTCTCCAGGCAAGAACACTGGAGTGGGTTGCCATTTCCTTCTCCAATGCGTGAAAGTGAAAGGTGGAAGTGAAGTTGCTCAGTCGTGTCCGACTCTTCTCGAGCCATGGACTGCAGCCTACCAGGCTCCTCTGTCCATGGGTTTTTCCAGGCAAGAGTACTGGACTGGGTTGCCATCACCTTCTCCCAAATCCATCTGTTACATTCTTATAAATCTCAATTATTGTGTCTTTCAGCTCTCGAGTTTCTGCTGTTAAATACATTGCTTATTTCTGGTGGAATTATTGAACACATTGATCATTGTTGTTGTTGTCTAGTCGCTAAGTAATGTCCAGCTCTTTTTTGACCCCATGGACTGTTGCCTGCCAGCCTCCTTTTGTCCTTGGGATTTCCCAGGCAAGAGTACTGGAGTGGGGACCATTCCCTTCTTCAAGGGATCTTCCCTACCCAGGGATCAAACCCGGGTCTCCTACATTGGCAGGCAGATTCTCTACCACTGAGCCATCAGGGAAGACCAATCATAGTTATTTTAAATTCTGTCTAATGATCACTTATGTGTCTGTTTCTGGTTTTGTTTCTTTCTCTTGGCTTTTGGTCATTTGGTACTGTTCTCTGGTTTGTCCTGTCAATTTAATTCAATGCTGGACATTGTGTATGAAAAGAATGGAGGCTTTAGATGAAGCCAAGTTTTTCTGGATAGGTTTTGATTTTTTTTTCCTAGCTCACATATAGCATATAGGCAGATTATCTTGATGCAGTGAAGGCTGAATATTTCTGATTTTTTCCTGATTCCCAAGGCATCTTTTTTTTTCCCCCTGAATAACTGGGTATTTATCGGGGCCCATTTTTCTTAAACTTTGATTCTCTCCTTAGCACTGTGAAACTGACAAAATCTCTTCTTAGTTTTTTTAGCCTCTTAACAGATGCTTTCTGCTAGGTTTCTTGGAATGCAATGATTTGGCAAATTATTTAAGGGGGCATTGCGTGCAGAGAATTTTCCTTCTCTCTGGCACCCTGGCCTCTCAAGTACTATCTCACTTGGTTGCTTTCTCATGCTTCCTAATAGTTTGGTTTTTTTTTTCCCCCCTCCTGCTTAACAGTTGTTCTTAGTAAGAAGGTTAATTAGTTACCAACTACTTCATCATAGCCAGAAGTGAAAGTATTCTTTCACATTTTAGTTTATAATTCACTTACATTTAAAATGTTATGAAATAGTTTGGACATATACAAAAGTATAAAGGAAAATATAATCAACACCATTCACTCAGTTTTACCAAACTGTTGAGACCACTGAAGATCCCCACCTGATCACATCCCCTCCTAGTTTACACTCTTCAGAGTTTGATGTTTCTCATCCCCTTGGGTTTTTTCTATATATTCAGGACACATGGATATTCACTGAGACAATATATAGAGCTTCTTTACATGGTGTTGTGTGACACATGGGCTTTCCCGGTGGCTCAGCAGTAAAGAACCCACCTGCAATGCAGGAGCCGCAGGAGACTGGGATTTGATCCCTGGGTGGGGAAGATGCCCTGGAGCAGGGCATGGCAACCCACTCCAGTATTCTTGCCTGGAGAATCCCATGGACAGAGGAGCCTGGTGGGCTACAGTCTGTGGAGTCAAAAAGAGTCAGGCATGACTGAAGTGTCTCGAAAGTGACATAGATAGTGTTATTATGCCTGTGTTCTTTTCTAACTTACTTTTCTGTTTCTTCAGAAAGAGTCGTTTGCTTTTTTATTTTTTTTGGTTGGTTTTTTGTTTTTGTTTTTTCTGTAAGAGTCATTTGCTTTGTTGTGTGAAGCTATGATTCATTTTCACATTGGGTGATTACACCATAGTTTATCTTTCCATTCTTTTGCTGACGGAGATTTAGCTTGTTTCCGGTTTTTCAATATTTAAGTCAATGTTGTTGCAAACATTTCTGCCTCGGCTTCTTGTACACATGTGCCAGTGTTTCATCAGTAGTATACTTCACAGTGAAATTGCTGGATCTTAGGGCAAATACCTGTTCAAGTTTGTTGCTGCTGCTGCTACTAAGTTGCTTCAGTTGTGTCCGACTCTGTGCGACCCCATAGACGGCAGCCCACCAGGCTCCCCTGTACCTGGGATTCTCCAAGTAAGAACACTGGAGTGGCTTGCCATTTCCTTCTCCAATGCATGAAAGTGAAAAGTGAAAGTGAAGTCGCTCAGTCGTGTCCGACTCTTAGCGACCCCATGGACTGCAGCCCACCAGGCTCCTCCATCCATGGGATTTTCCAGGCAAGAGTACTGGAGTGGGGTGCCATTGCCTTCTCTGTAACCAGGGTGAGATGGTATCTAATTGTAGTTTTGATTTGCATTTCTCTAGTAATTAGAGATGTTGAGCATCTTTTTATGCCTGTTGGCCATCTATATGTCTTCTTTGGAGAATTGTCTAGTTTTGCCCATTTTTTTTAAATCTTTTTGAGTTGTATGAGCTGTTTATATAGGAGGTTTAGTCACTAAGTCGTGTCCAACTCTTGCGACCCCACGGACTATAGCCTGCCAGGCTCCTCTGTCTATGGGATCCTCCAGGCAAGAATACTGGAGTGGGTTGCCATTTCCTTTCTCTGTTTCCTTCTCAAGTTTGTTAGACCATGCCAAACTGTTTTCCAGACCAGTTGTATTAATTTACATTTCCACTAGCCGTAAATGAGAGTTCCCATTACGCCACGTCCTCAGCAGCATGTGATATTGTCAGACTTTCAGTTTTTACTAATCTGATAAAATTTAAATGGCATGTTATTGCGGTTTTCATTTGCATTTCCCTGTTGACTGTGAAGTTAAGCACTTTGAATTCTCCATAGCACCTGCTTCCATCTGCCTTCCTCCCCCGAGTCTGCTCCACATCCCCAGACTCTCTTGAAATTTGGCCAACTTTTAGTCTGAATGACCACAACCTCAGAAATCATTCCTAGGCACTGGAGCCTTGTGGATAAGCTCTTCTTTAGGGCTCTATCCCGTCCAGGACTGTGCTGTACTTCTGCATTTAGTGCCTGCAACAAAGATAAGAAAACAGAATCAGAGAGGCTAGGGACTTGCCCAGCGTCACACAGCTGGCACCTGGCAGATCTCAGCCTTCACTCCTTGTAGGAGGCTGCAGGGCACCCTCTGTCCTTCACTCAGGAAGCACACCTGCTGGTCTGGGTGCGCCTAGGGAGTAAGTAGCTGTTGCCCTCAGGAGTCTGCTGAGCAGGAAGCCCCGTAAAGGGATGGATTCAGGGCAGGAAGGGCCATGGGACTGGGAGGCCTTTGTACTCAGTGCTGTGGAAACCAGAGGAGATGACTTGAAGACTTCATCATTCAAGGCTGATGTTTCCCAGAACTTGAGTGGCTTGTTTTAGATGGTTTTAAATATCCCTGGACCCCCTAGTTAGAGAGTGAGACCCTTTTCAAATTTCTTTGGCTCCTCTGCTGTTGACGAGGTGGTGGTGGAGGGGGAGAATCTCAGTTTGATGCTAGTATGTCTTCAACACCTCTCTCTGATACTCTTTAATCTCCCTTTTTAAACAAAGGCAAACCAGATCTCCAACTCATCAGAGTCTTAAGCAAGGAAGAGTGTCTTGCTAAAACTCAATTTCTGTCTTTTGTTTTCCTTGTATTCAGGTTTTACATTTCATTGCATTTTGTTTCATGGTGAGTTGGTTAGTTTAAGAAACACGTATACGATGCCTATTAACATGCCAGGCACTGTTCCAAATGCTCTAAAAACACTGACAACTCTCCCAAGAACTCTATGAGGTAGGTTATTAATATCTCTATTTTACAAATGAGGCCTCAGAGGCCCCGAGAGGTTAAGTAAACTCCCCAAGGTCACACAGTGTATAATCAGCAGTGCTGAGGTTTAAACTGAGGCGGGCTGGCCCAAGTCTGTGTTTTAACCACCGTGGTGCATGCTGCCTCTCTGTTTCATACTAGTCACCTGTGGAAGGAGGGCTTCCCTGGTGGCTCAGTGGTAAAGAATCCTGCAATGCAGAAGTAAAGCCTGCAATGCAGAAGACATGGGTTCGATCCCTGGGTTGGCATGATCCCCTGGAGGAGGGCACGGCAACCCACTCTAGTATTCTTGCCTGGAGAATCCCACGGACAGAGGAGCCTGGCAAGCTATAGTCCATAGGATTGCAAAGAGTTGGACATGACTGAAGCAAATGAGCATGCATGCATGTACCTATTGATGGTCTGATTTTCCATTTTGAGATGTTTATTGGAGCAAAAACTATGAGACCAGATAAAGAGAAACAGCAAGTAGATCACAGCACTGGTAAGAACCTTGAAGGCAGTAAGTGGCAGGAGTTCTAGAACATTCCAGCATAGCTTCATGGACACAGGGATGGAGCAGGTGGGTCATGAAGACTGAGTGAGTGGCGGGGGGGGCGTGGAAGATGTCTAAGAAGCAAACTCGGCACAGGAACTTGTCTCATGCAAAGGCAGGGAGGCATGAGGAGGCCTGGGATGCTGGGGACTGGTGAGTAATTCAGAGCAACTGGCCAGTAAGAGCAAGAATCCAGCCCCCTGGACAGCACGTTACGGTTCACGGAGCACTGCGGCATCTGCTTTCCCACTGACTCTTCTTAACTGCCAGGTGCTGTGTGCATTCCTGCCCCTAGTTTAGAGATGATAACTGAGGTCAGAGAGTTAGAAAACCAAAGAAAAGCTATTCTTTGCTCCAAGATGCTCTGGCCACAAATTTGGGGCTCTTTGTTCTGTTCTACTATGTCAGGTATCTTAGATAGCAAGCCACAGAAAAATAATTCTACCAAATAGGTGGGTGGAGTGGGGGGAGGGTTGGTGTATGTTAAATCCAGGTGTGGACATCAGGTACAGCTGGATCCAGGCCCTCAAGTGCTGCCATGGGGACTCTGGATCTGTATTTCTCAGGATTGACATTTCTCTGAGATGACAGTGGAGAAGGAAATGGCAACCCACTCCAATATTCTTGCCTGGAGAATTCCATGGACAGAGGAGCCTGGCAGGCTACAGCCCATGGGGTCGTAGGAGTCGGACATGGCTTAGCAACTAAACCACCACCACCAAGAGATGACAAAGATAGCTACCAGATTTTAGCAGGCACCCAAAAGATTACCTCTTAATAGAGTTCTAGAAGAAATTCCAAGATGGCTCTCGTTGGCCTTGCCTGGGTTGGTTTCTGTGTCTGATCCCCTCACTTGACCAGGTGGGTGGAGTGCTTTATTGGTCAGAGCTGGATTAGGTGCACACCCTGGTTCAAGTCAGCTTCAGTTGGAGGGGCTGTTCGTAAAAGGGGAAGAGATGCCTGGAAGACAGAAGCAGCAGAAACATCCTCTCCTTCCCCAGGGGCTTGTTTGTCATTGGTGCAAAGCTGAGGAATGAGGGACCTTGAAACTGACAAGGAATCTTGTGCTTTTTCCTGTGGCCCCAGATGGAGCCGCTGGGAGGGATGTGGACAGAGCCATGCCAGGCCCTGTGCCGAGGCTGGAGTCAGAGATGTGGACACATCAGTGAGGGGCAGATGCACACTCCATCTTCTCTAATGGGAAGCAGGATCCCTAAAATGTGATGATCAGATTCCTCCAGGGCGTGGAGCCAGGCATGAGCAGAGCTCCTTAGAGCAGATTTAAATACTATCTGTGCCAACATTGTTTTATTTTAACAGTGATATTATTCATTTTAAAGTGTGTTGGGGAGGGAATTCCCTGGCGGTCTAGTGGTTAGGACTTGATGCTTTCCCTGCTGTGAGCCCTGGTTCAATCCCTGGTCAGGGAAATAAGATCCTGCAAGCCATGTAAGGAGGCCCCCAAAAAAGTGTATTGTGGAAAAAATGCACAACCATGAACATTATTGCTTAGGTTGAGGTTGGAGTTAAATTTTGAAGAGTTCATTTAGAGAAAATAAACAGTAGTATACATGATCTACAAATATGGCCAACTTTTTGAAAATGAGACATTTAAGAACCTCTTGGCTGGGTCGCTCAGGGAGTCTGTCCATTTCTGGTGCTCTAAAAGCCTGTATCCATCACTATTTCTTGAGCATTTACATGTCAGGGGCTCTGCCAGGGGCCCAGCAATTCTGTAAATGGAGTCTTTGAATTCTTGAAGGCATCCTGGAAGCGGGCTTTACCACCTTCCTACTTATAAGGCTCAGAGAGGGGAAGTGTCCAGCCCAGAGTTCCACAGCTGAGCCTCTCTGTGCCCTGCCACTGCTGCTTGGTGGCTTGTTAGGGAGTTCAGAGGAAGCTCTCCTGGGGGCCAGAGTAGGATCTGGGGAACCCAGGCTCAGGGATGGCATCCGGAAGAAGCCACACATGTGACCTGGTCCCTGCGTGAGTCAGTCCTCTGGGCTTCAAATCCAGCTACACCCCTGTCTCTGGGGTCAATCTGGGTGGGGTTCCTGGACCCACTGGTCTCTGACTGGTACCATCCCACGCAGGCACAGAACTGAGGGTGCAGCTGGCAAAGTGCCAGCCTGGTGAGTTGTCCCTCTGCCCAGGGTACCAAAGTCTGCTTTTCCTGGACAGGCTGACTCGGATCTCCAAAGAGGTCTCTTCTCAGTCTCACACAGATCAGGGTGAGTCTAGGGCAACTTCACGTGCTCAGGCTGGGTTCCCCGTTGCTTCCTGGTGGGCTCACCCAGGCAGGCTCTGTGGTCAAGTTATCGGGCTAAGCATATCTTAGTATTAGGCAGTGATCTCCTTTGTGGTCTAATCTTGGATTTGTTATTCAGTGAGAAGCCAATTCAGGGAAACCTGGTGTGCTGCAGTCCATGGGGTCGCAAAGAGTTAGACACCACTAAACAACAGCAACAAGAAGCCAATTAATTGGGCTAACATCAACATGGGGATTTCATGGGAAGGAAACATCTCTGCTTATCAAATACAACTTTCCAAGCCACTCTCCCTTTTCTTATCTAGATGGATAAACACACACACATCCTGCTACAGCGACAGGTTTATTGGAATCTTTGAATAGCAAGCTCCTCCCCATTTCCATCCCCCTCTCACTTGTGACTGTGCTGGGTGCCCAGGAAGAAGGCGGGGGAGATGGGGGAGGGACCCCGGGAGTGCAAATTGGCCACTTCTAAGGGACAGGAACCCTTGGGAGCAGTCACAGGCTCCTCAAACACTTCCCCCTCCCCCCGCAAAAAAAAAAACAAATCCAAGGAACTGAGAGGCAAGTCTTCAAAAGGAGGGATGCGGACCAGAGTGGGGCAGTTCAGGGCCCTTTGGTCTCTGGATGCCAGGCTCACCCTCTCGCTGTGTGTCTCTTCCAGGCTCCGGGAGGCAGCATGCCGTGTGCCTGGGCTGCGACTTTGCTCCTGCTAATGCTCCAGGGAAGTAAGTAGCTGCCCCAAGGTCTGCAGGTGGGGAGCGGCCATGCTGGCCTTGTGGGTTGCAGGGCGGGGCTAGAGGGTCTGAGCCTGTAGCATCTGTCCACTTACAGCTGACACAGATGCAGTAGCCCTCTCTGCATCAACCAGAACCCATTCAACCAGCGAGCTCCACCATCTAGAAGTGGTTCACGCGAGTCCCACGTGATCCAGCCCACCGTCCTGGGTCTCCAGGTCTCACTGGCTGGGGAAGCTGGGTCTAGGGGAGGATGAAAGACTTCATCCTTCATCTCCATGGCTCTCTGCCTTGGCCAGCTCCCAATTCTTGGAGGGAGGAAGTCCTGCCTGTGGTCTAACCTCAGTTTCTCCTCATCTCCTAGGAGATGGTTTTCAACAATCCCTGGGTTCACTGCTGGCACTGATATTCCCCAGAGATGTTAAGCCCTGAGCTGGGAGAGGCCAGGAGTTACACTTGGGGGCAGAGTCGGGGCTGAGAGATCCAGGAAGCCTGCTGGGAGGAGGCGGACACAGCACACAGGCTCAGATAGGGGCTGGACTGGGGGCAGGGTTGGGGGGGGGCGGGGCCCTCTGCCGCGGCTCTGCTGACTCATGGGCATTTCTCTCCGGTTTTTACCGAAAGACCCAGAGCTTCAAATAGCTCCGTCAGGAAACAGATGTCAGGCTCCTTTGTTTTTCCTTTCTGAGTGGTCAGCAGCCCGGCCTGGCACTAAAGGGCCTTTAGGTCACCTGCTGCCTCTCCCCACCTCGCGGGCATAAATTCCAAGCTCCTGCTGTGTCCCGGGCACCAATGGCACCCCACTCCAGTACTCTTGCCTGGAAAACCCCATGGGTAGGGGAGCCTGGTAGGCTGCGGTCCATGAGGTCGCGAAGGGTCGGACACGACTGAGCGACTTCACTTTCACTTTTCACTTTCATGCATTGGAGAAGGAAATGGCAACCGACTCCAGTGTTCTTGCCTGGAGAATCACAGGGGCAGCGGAGCCTGGTGGGCTGCCGTCTATGGGGTCGCACAGAGTCGGACACGACTGAAGCGACTTAGCAGCAGCAGCAGCAGCTGTGTCCCGGGCACCGCCAAGCAGCCTGTGAAGTTCACGCAGCCCTGACGCCCAGTTCTCTGCTGAGGAAGCTAAGGCTCAGAGAGGGTGGGCGGCAGGTTCATGGCCACACAGGCAGGCAGTTGCGGAGCTGGGATCGGTTCCCAAAATCTGCCCGATTCCCATGGTCTTAACTGCTTTTACTGCGTAAGTGCCTCGTGCAGGCCGCGTGGGCTGCCCCAGCATGATAGCATCTAAATACCTCCACATGCACACACCCCCTCAAGAAGTCAGTGTCCAATAACAGGGACTCGGAGCTGTTGTGAGTCACGTGTCCACTTTCCTTGGTTCCCACTGCCTCCCACATGCTGTGATAACCCTGTGGGGTGGGGGTGGGGGTGGAGGGATGGTGGCCCTGGGGCTCTCTGCCCAGGGCTCAGGGTACTGACCAGGTGATGGGGTTTTTACTCCTTCTGGTCCCTGATGCCACCTCCATGCTAGTTTCTGGGACTGCTGTCCCCTCCTCAATGTTTCATTCCACATTCGAGACAAATCTTGTCCCTTGGTAAGGGCTTCCCAGGTGGTTCAGTGGTAAAGAACCCACCTGCCAATGCAGGAGACATATGGGTTTGATCCCTGGGTTGGGAAGATCCCCTGGAGGAGGAAATGGCAACCCACTCCAGTATTCTTGCCTGGGAAATCCCATGGACAGAGGAACCTGGCGGATATACAGTCCATGGGATCACAAAAAAGTTGGATATGATTTAGTGGCTGAACAACAGTAGCTGTCCCTTGGTGGCCTTAAGCCTCCAAGCTCTGGAGTCCTGAGAGAGAATAACCAGGATACGAACCCAGAGAGGACATGGCCACATGGGTTTGGGTCCTGCCCAAATCTGTCCTCTTTTCTCCACAAATTATCTGAACTCGCCCTTCTGTGCCCACCGACGGGCCCTATGTTCCTCCCCAAAGGATGCCTCCTCCTAGAACAGGATTGGTTTCCACATCTCAGATCCCTTGCTAATGCTGCCAGAAGCCTTCTCAACTGTGCTAAGGATTCTGAGGCCACACCCGCTGGAAACAGTGCCGTGATCGATTAGCAATGTCTGCCATGTGTGCGGCTGTAAAGACCCAGCAGAGATTAGCTTCTGCCCTTCCTGGGTTTCATCAGCCCAGACCAAAGAGAGAGACAGGAGGCATAGCCCAGCCTCAGAGCCTCAGTATTCTCATCTGTAAAATGGTGGAAAGGAGAGTGAAAGTCGCTCAGTCGTGTCTGACTCTTTGCCTCTCCTATAGTCCATGGAATTCTCCAGGGCAGAATACTGGAGTGGGTAGCCTTTCCTTTCTCCAGGGGATCTTCCCAACCCAGGGATCGAACCCAGGTCTCCCACATTGCAGGCAGATTCCTTACCAGCTGAGCCACCAGGGAAGACTGTAAAATAGTGGTGGGATTAGAAATAAAAGCTGTTTCCAGCAACAATGTTCTTGGCTCCAAATCCAGCTTCTGAGCTAGACAGAGCCCTGGGAGGAATGTACTCCCACCCTCTGGATCTTCATTAGTCAAGGAAAAATAGGAAAAGGCCACTAAGAATGAATCCGCTTAAAAGGGGAACAGATTTCTGGTAAATAGTAGGGATATGGGGGTGGGGGATAGCAGTGTTGGCACTTGATCTTACAAAACAAAACCGAGCTAAAACTCAAGTGGATTTTGTCAAACATTTACCAAAATTTAAATTGTGATTGGACCTATATTTTTAGAACCAAAGTGAAGCAATTGACATTGGATGTGGGCGAGTATGAAATCTTCCAACAAAATTGCCTGCGAGGGCCAGACCTGTGCCACTCTGGCGGTGGTGATGGCGCTTTGGGTAGTAGGATACATACATTTTGGCAAAAATATTCAAGGGCTTCTCAGTTTTCTGAAGGCTTCTTGCTCCTTCAGAGCACTTCCGGTCACCGAGGTCTTTGTCCTGTCTGAGACCAACTGCAGGGGAATAGAACGCTCCTCCTTGTCTCTCACTGGCTGCGTGAATCCCTCTCACGGGACACGCAGATGCATCTGGCATCTGGGGCATTCAGGATGCGCCACCTTGAGAGGAAGGCTGGCCACGAGGGATGATGAGCTGGTGTCTGGACACGGGGCTTGTGGGGAGAGCCCATGGTAGGGACCTGCTTAGTTTAGGAATCTCATCCTCCCAGCCAGCCTCAAAATTTTGGAGGGCTCAAAAACAGAATTCTCAGGTGGCAAGAACCCCCCTTGCCCCAGTCCTTCATCTCAGTGGCCCTTGAATCATCATATTCATCATGGCCCAGGGACCCCCACTTCCCCTCACCATCCAGCCCTCAAGGGGTTAGGAGGTGGCGATCCCTGCAGCCCCCACCCTACCCCCTCACCAAGGCCTCTGTCTCCCCTGACTCTCCAGCCTGGGGCTGCTCCAACCTCGTCTGCTACACCGATTACATCGAGACTATCACCTGCATCCTGGACACATGGGCCAGGCACCCCGACTCGCTCACCCTCACCTGGTAAGTGACTGGGCCTCACCAGCCCTGGGGATGATATTCAGGGTAGCCCTGGAGGGCTGGGATGAGGCAGGACCACCAGAGACCTTGGATTGAATTGGACCGACTGGGTGCCTGGCAGGTTTTGTTGTTGTACAGTCTTTGTGTCTGGCTTTTTTGCGATCCCATGGACTGTAGCCCACCAGTCTCCTCTGTCTGGATTTCCCAGGCAAGAATACTGCAGTGGGTTGCCATTTCCTTCTCCAGGGGATCTTCCCAACTCAGGGATCGAACTCACATCTCCTGCATTGGCAGGCAGATTCTTTACCACTGAACCACCAGGGAAGCCCTCCTAGCAGGTAGTTAAGCAGTTTAAAAATATCTACCGCTGCGTGCGGGTTCACTCAGCCCTTTCACAATGGCACTTGGTTTCATTGTGGGCTGAGAACATGATCTGGGACCATGAGCTACTGTCTGACTGTGGTCTGGGAATCAGTCTACCCATCTTACAGATGTTCACACAGGGCTCCTGAGACTTGTCCAGTAAGCAGGGCTACAGAGACCATACTCTTGCCCACACAGGCCTGACTGTGGGTTTGAGACTTCAGGATGACCATACTCCCACGGCTGTCTTGAACACTGAATACATGCCCCACATCCAGCTATGCTTCACATGAATGATCATTTCTGAGTCTCACAGTTATTACTCCCATTTTACAAATGAGGACACTAGGGATCAGAGAGGTTATGCAGTTTGCCCAAGGTCACACAGCCCGTGAATGGTGGAGCTCAGATTCAAACACGGGCAGTCTGACTCCAAGATCCGCGGGTCCCTATTAGTGCATAATGCTAAAGAAAACATTGTTCATTGCACTTGTTAAAGAATGGTAAGGTGTATTTTTTTCACTTTATGTTTTAAAACAGAATGAGGGGTTCATGCTTTTATTTTATTTATTTATTTTTAAATTAAAAAAACAATTTGGCTGTGCTGGTTCTTTGTTGTGATGCATGGGCTTCCCTCTAGTTGCAGTACACGGGCTCAGTTGCCTCATGGCAACTTAGTTCCCGGAGCAGGGATCAAACTCACGCCCCCTGCCCTGGAAGGAAGATTCTTAACCACTGGACGACCAAGGAAGTCCCAAGGCAGATTTTATTCAAGACCATCATGATAGGTGTAGGGGCTGGGGGTTTTGGTGTGGGGAAGAAAGATTGGTCTCAAACAGAATTCAACAAGGAAAACTGGGAATTTATAGCCAAGGAGAAGGGCAGTGAATGGAAAAACACTAAGAGGAAACATCAGGGGTCGGAGGGAGTTCCAGATAAACTGACCTGAACTGATGGCAGCCCAATATGATCAGACATCACCTGGGTAATGGCTCAGGATGAGGAAATTGACCAGTTGTGAAGGATGGACGATTCTGGCTAAGCTGAGTTAACAGGATCCTTGCTGAAATTAGCCAATGCCCCAAAGTCAGCACCTAGTTAAAGAGAGACTTCCAAGGAGCCTGAGCTGAGCCTGGTCAAGGAGAGTCTTTGTCAATATACTGCTCAGGATAGAAAACAGGTGGCTTTCATTCTGTCATCACCAATTCGTTGGTTCATTCACTTACGTCTTCAGAACATATTTATTAAGCTCTTGCCAGACATTTGGAGGCACTGGGGGCTCAGTAGAGCCCAAGACTGACAAAGTCCCAGCTGTCGTGTAGCTGACACACTGCAGGGAAGACAGACAATAACCATGTAAACAGCCAACAGGATACGTTCTGAGACTGCGTGCTTTAAAGTCCAGGAGTCTCGACCCTGGAGTAGAGAGTCAGCAACATGAGGGGAGAGCGGCTTTAGCCAGGGCAGTCCAGCCAGGCCTCTCTGGGTGAGGAGAAGGCAGTCAGGGAGCTGGGGAGAGGGCATTCCAGGCAGAGGGTAGTGCATGTGCAAAGGTCCTGAGGTGGGGACAGGATGGTGAGTTTGAGGAATAGGGAGGAGGTCAGTGTGGCTGGAGCAGAGTAAGCCAGGCTAAGGGAGAACCACCAGGGAAAGAGGGGAGTGGTAGGTGGGGCCAGCTTTTATTTGTGTGGGTGGTGAGAAGCCACCTGAGGATTTTAGGCATGGAGGTGACAGGGAATTTTTAAAGGTCCCCCTGGATGCAGTCTAAGAGTCTTAGAGACCCCTTTTTTTTTCAGCAGAAGTTTCTATTCCAGTAAATACTTGGCAGAGAACTGAGTCCATGCCTCCATATTAGCCCTGGAGGGTGGTTATGTTCATAGCCTGAAGAGGTAGGTAGGGGAATAAATATCTGGTGAACTCCTATACATACTTCAAAACCCACTGTTTCTGCTCACTGGCAGTTAAAAAGCCAGAGCATTTTCCCCTAACTTTATACCAACAGCCTTCCTGAAGGCCACCCAAAGCAGGCGGTAAAGTTCATTTAGCTCTTATCTTGGCCTTGAGCACAAGCGCTTATTAGGTATGCATCAGATATTGGACAGAAAGTGGGCAAAAGGGAGACTTGAAATGCTTAGCTTCCTTCCTCTAGGACAGTGATACAGTTGATGGAACTGACAGGGATATATTTAGGTTCAGTCCAGGAAAGAATGACCCAAATTTCCAAAGTCAAAAGCTATTGCTCTCAAATGGGGCTTCCCCAGTGGCTCAGTGGTAAAGAATCTACCTGCCAATGCAGGAGACATGGGTTTGATTCCTGGGTCAGGGAGATCCCCTGGAGGAGGGCATGGCAACCCACTCCAGTATTCTGGCCTGGAGAATCCCATGGACAGGAAAGCTTGGTGCGCTACAGTCCATAGGGTTGCAAAGAATCAGACACAACAGAAGCGACTGAGTACATGTGCATGCATGCTCTTAAGTGAGGTATTGAGTTCCTGGTCCCCTGGAGGCATACAAGCCAAGCCTGGACACAGTCCATCAGGGCTGCTTCAGGGAAGGAATATCTTCCCTGGGAAAGCAGCAGTTGGACCAAGTAACCCCCCAGCCCCACCTGAAATCCCTCCCAGCACCAAGATTCTGGGCTTGGGCCCTGGCCCTGAGCCCTGAGCCCTGCTGGCTTCCAGCCATGACTGGCTGCTCTGTCTTTGAAGGCATGACACATATGGAGAACTGGAGGATGACGTCACCTCCTGCAGCCTCCTCCGGTCCACCCACAACGCCACCCACGTGGCGTACACGTGCCACATGAATGTGTTCCGCCTCATGGCTGACGACTTCTTCAATGTAAGCATGACAGACCCATCCGGCAACTACTCCCAGGAGTGTGGCAGCTTTATAGTGGCTGCGAGCAGTGAGTATCCCTCAGCCCCCAGAGTTTAGGAGAATGCATGGTCGCTGGGCTGGCCCCCCAGGCCCACCCTCTCCTTAGAGTTCTTTTTGCTATAGTGTGATGGGTTGATCAGTAGGTTTGAGTCTTAACCAAAGAGAGGCAGCAGGGTTATGGAAACAAGTTGGACTGGGACCCAGGACCTTGGCCTTCAGTTCTGGTTCAGCCCCTGCCTGTCTGTGACCTTGGACTGCTTCCCTATTTATAGAGTGAGGATTCCTTGAACCCTGACTCTTAGGGATTCTGTTCCCATGATGGGGGACATTGGGTCCCAAGAGAAAAACCTCGCTGAGTTTTCTCCCATTCATTGGCTCCTTGAGGCCCAGCATCTCCCTCCAGGCTGGCGGTAGGGGGGAATCCACAGGCAGAAGGGGCCCAATTGTCTCTCTGGAAGCAGTTGTCTCTCTGGGTCCAGAACCAGGTTGGGTCCAGGTGTGTCCGAAGTGGGATTTCCAGGGAGAGGGGGTGAGAGTCCCGTGCCCAGAGGCATGCAAACACAGACTGCTAAGAGAGTCCTGTCTTCCTCGGGAAGGCTCAGCCTCCACGGTTTGGCAGTTTCTGGCCCTGGATCCCCAACGGTGGGGCGTGGGGTGAGAAGGTGTGTGCCATTCACACCCTGGGGGTCTAGGTTTGGATCATTTCACTGTGGGTATCACACCACACAAAGTGTGAACAAAGCTTCACACACACCCAGACACACCCAGAGTCTCTCTCACATACACGCATTCATAAATACACCCTCGAACACAGGCATGGGTGTCCCACCCCCCCCTCAGCCTATCCAGCCTGGACACCTGCCCACATGCTCACTCCTACACGGGCACGCGTGCCCGCACGCTCTCTCAGCCACGCAGATCCAAGCGTGGCTAGTTCACAGAACAGGGGTGCCCTCCTGCCCCTCTGAGAGAGCCGGGCGGACAGCAAGCCTGCCCCTGCAGAGGAGAGGGACTGCTCCACTGCCCCCCACCTCACAGTGGGGCTCCAAGTCACTTTTCCCTCTGGTCCTGCCTCCCCTCCCTGCCAGGGTCTGAAGCCAGGCCTGTACCCAGATTTGGCAGGGGGCACTGTTCTCCCCTACGCCCAGACCCTTTTCTTCTCCTGGGCCCTGGACCCCTGTCCTTGACCCCATCCCTGATCCCCGGCTCTGGTCCACACCACCCAGCCCAGGACATACCAGAAAGTGGGAAACCAGGCCTCCATTGGCCTGGGGAAAAGAGGAGAGGATCTAGAAGCATTTCCAGTCCCAGGTGACAATGAAACTCCCCCTGCCCCCTACCACCTCCTGAGCGTGTGCCTTCCCCCATCACAGTTCAGGGTGCCGAGTTGTCCGCAGCTTCAGAGTTGCTGTTTGAAATCCCTGGCGGGGATGCACGTTGGTTTCACAACCATCTCTTGAGGGCCTACTGTGTGCCAGCTCTGTCCTAGGAGCTGTGGACATGGCATTGACTGGAGAACAAAACCTCTGTCCCAAGGAGCTAAGATTCCCCCAGACAGGGGCAGGTGGCAAGCAGGATCACAGAGCCCTAGAGGGCATGGTGTGGTGACTCAGATCTCTGCTCCTGCACTTTCCAGAAAATGTCCAGGAGATGACAGCATTCACATCACATCCCCAGGGCCCCTTCAGGCATCAAACTACTCCTGCAGAGCAGCCCGGCAGGCACTCAGAGGTGGTAACTTCCATCATTAACATAATTTGTGCTAATTAATTAGCCTGATGCTAATTACAGTCTCTTGACTTCTCAAGGAAGCTGCAGTTAAAAGAACACGATGCCGTCATTTAGAACAGACATGGAGAACATGTGGGTCTCGTTGGTTTTCTCCCTCTGGCCGCCGCCGGTCTGCATTCTTGCCCCCTTGAGGGGTAGCATCCCCCTTGAGACTGGGAGGGCTTGGTCTCCAAATCTGTGTCATCCATCTCTGTCCCCTGCCCAATTGGGTTGCGTTTGCAACCCAATCTCATCTAAATCTCCCGTTTCTCAGATGAGTAAACTAAGGCCAGGAGACGGGGTGCTTCACCCCAAGTCATTCAGGGTCACTAGTCTTCATCTCATCAAGAATGGATCAGGCATAAGGGAATTTATTCCCATCACCGCATCCTTCTCAGCTGCTGCAAAATCTCATCCCATTTTTCTCTTTCTGGCTTTTTCCTGTAAGTCAAGCCATCTCCCCCTTTCAACGTGACCGTGAACTTCTCTGGATATTATAATGTCTCTTGGAGTTCCAGTTCCAGTTTCAGTCCCAGTGACCGTGTCTATGCGCTGAAGGACAAACTTCAGTATGAGCTGCGGTACAGGAAGGTTGGAGAGCCCTGGGCTCAGGTGAGGCCCTCAGAGGACTGGGGTGGAGGGCGTCGGGGGCGGGAGGGACGGGATGCACAGAGCATCCAGACAGGAGGAGGGGCAGCCACAGGTGAGCCTGTAATTCACGGTCCAGAGTGGAAACCAAGGACTCGCGAGGGATGGACGCTCTCCCTGGCGCTCTCTCACTCCATGCTGCCTCGTCTCATTTTTCCCCGGGGTAGGAGACCCCTTAAAATCCCTTCCTTCCTGTCCCTGTGTCCTCTTCTATCAGCGTGCCAAAGAGGAAGGGATCGGCACCATCCCTGGTTCTATCTCAGGTCTAGTTCTGTCACAGTAGGAAAAGTTTCAGAAATGGGGCAGCCTGGAACTGTCCCATTAGACTTAGAATGGCCACTGTTGGAGACTTCCAGAAGCATTGATAACCAAGGAAGTTCAGAGGGAACGTTGTTTCAAATGTGAAGGCTTCTGAAGGCGTTCTTTGTTTAGAGTGTTGAAGAGTTCCAGAATGGCCTGATGTTTAGAACAGTCACAGCTGAAGAGTTTTAGAACTATCCATCCTTTAGAATGGTCCCAGTTGAAGACTTTCATAAATGCCATTGTTCAGACTGTCCCCAGTGGAAGACTTGCGGAGGCATCAGTTGCTAAGATGCCTGTAGTTACAGATGCCCAGAAATGCCCACTATGGAAAATACCCACTGTTGACAAATTACAGAAGTGTCCAAGGTCTGGAATGCTGTCAGTTAAATATTCCCAGGAATGGTCACTGCTGCTCCTGGGACATTTCCAAGCCCAGCCAGGAAGGGTCCCCTGCCAGGCCTGTGAGTGGATGAGCTTGGATCAGAGAGAAACAGAACAGAGCACTATATCTTAGTGAGGCCACGACTCGGTGCTGCCCAGGCCGGAGTGTCCAGAACTCAGACTGGGGCTTGATTCTTGTGGAGAGGGTTGAGACTTTGTGGGAGAGACTCCACCCCTTTCGTGGGGGCTGGTGAAGTATGGTTCTGCTGGGGATTGGCGGGGCTGGATTGGGGGTTCATGATGTGGTGCATCCTTTCCCTGTGCCAACAGAGTCCAGGGAGAAAGCTGATCTCAGAGGATTCCAGAAGCGTCTTTCTCCTCCCTTTGGAGTTCCACAGTGGGTCAAGCTACGAGCTGCAGGTGCGGGCAGGGCCCCAGCCCGGCTCCACCTTCCAGGGGACCTGGAGCGAATGGAGTGACCCAGTCGTCTTTCACACCCAGCCGGAAGGTAGATGTGAAACAGGGATGGGTGGATGGATTGACACCCACTCCTTGTACTAGATCTAGTGCGGCCACCCCGAGCCTGGCTGGAGGGTACCCACTGAGTCCTGTGCCCGCTGGTTGCCACTCCATAGCATTTCTAGGGCCCCTGCTTGCCAAGGCCTGAATTGGGTGCTAGGCACGTCTCCCGGCAGGGCATTTGATCCCCCTAATACATCTGTGAAGTAGGAATTATTATGCCCATTTTGCGGATAAGAGAAGGGAGACTCCAAGAGATTAAAATCACTTGCCTGGGGTGGGGGTTGGACCCAGGTCCATCCCACTGTGAGGTAGCAGAAGCCTTCCCACCCTCTTCCCCACCAGCCTGGACCCAGTGCCCCCCACCCACACCCGCGTGGCCTCTTATAAAAGTCAGTCAATGTCACCCAGCGTTTGCTTCCTTCCCAGAGAGAAAGGGAGACCTGTATCTTCACCTGGTTCCCATCCCGCTCATCCTGGTCTGCCTCATCTTTGTCTTCTTGGGCCTGAAGGTCCCTTGGAGGTGAGGCCAGGGCACAGGGAGGCAGGGAGGGATTCAGCCTGGGCCAGGATTTGGGGGACACCTCTAGGAGCTGGGGTGCCCAGGGCCTCCACTCCCCGACTCCTCCCCGCAGCCCCGTGGAGTTGAGGGTGGAGGAGGAGTCAGGGCTCAGAGCCGGGCAGCGTCAGCTCAGCACAGAGCAGGCAGCCCAGCCCTTGAACACTGCACCTTCAGGAGACTCGCTGCCCCATTTTACAGATATGAAAATTGAGGCCTGGGGCAGAGGGGCGGAAGGGAGGGGCCCGAGTTGTGTCTTGGAGACACTGAGTCTCCCACAGGACACATTTGGGGTGCAGC
The DNA here is from genome assembly GCF_032452875.1 of Bos javanicus. Classification (NCBI taxonomy): domain Eukaryota; kingdom Metazoa; phylum Chordata; class Mammalia; order Artiodactyla; family Bovidae; genus Bos; species Bos javanicus. The sequence continues at coordinate 24,956,340 of NC_083892.1, forward strand.
TGAGCAGGAGGCCCTGCTGCCCTCTGGGAGGACTCACCTCGTCTCTACCTTCCCAGGCCGTGGGAAAAGGTATGGTTGCAGGTGTCCAGCCCAAAGCCCTTCTTCCAGCCCCTGTACGTGGGCCACAGCGGAGACTTCAAGGTGAGCATCCCCACCCTGTGATGAGCCCCTTGGAGCCTCTCGTCTTCTGGGAGCTTGCGTCTCCCCTCACACCTGGACCCCCCAGCCCCACCCTGCAGGTCGTGGGCACCCAGATCCCTGCCCAGCCCGGAGCCAGACTTCATTCTCTCCATCCACAAAGTGCAGGAAGGAGTTCCCGTGGAGCAGGAACACTGCAGATCCTGCAGCGTTTCTCAGGCCAAGGAATCAGACTGGGGCAGAGGGGGAGCTAGGTGGTCCCTTGAGCCCCAGACTGGCCTCCCAGTCCTTTTGTAGAAACCCTTGCTCTGGAGGTGGGGAGGGAGCAGCTTCTGGGAAGGAAATGGCCCCACCTGCAAAATACATGGGGCCCCCACCCCCGCTGCCAGCACCCATGGGTTCTCTGTGCCCATTTACCGCCCCCCCCCCCCCCCCCCCCCCACCACCCCCCCGGAGGCGGCAGCCACCACAGAGAGGATGTGGTGATGGCGGGCGGGGCGGACAACCTGCTCCAGCCGAGCCTGAAAGTCAGGAGGTGTGACCTGCCGGCTGCCTGGCCATCAAGGAGCGCTGTCTCGCCTCCGCCCTTTCACCCGCGTAGCAGCCCCTGCGAGTGGGTGGCTGGGTGTTCCATTGTCCCAGGGGAGACACGAGGAGCCCAGAGGCTGAGGCTCAGAGACAGGCGGGGGCGGGGCCTAGGTTCCATCACGTTCAGCCAACCTTTCCTCTTTCCTCTGCCCTTTCTCTGAAGCTCAGCTCTCACGTCTATTCTGCGTTTGTTTTTACCAAGACTCATATAGCCCTCGCTGGTGCACTGGCTGCTCTGCTAGGAGCTCCACAGATGTTATTCAATGTATCATTTAATCCCCACAACCACTCTGTGGAGTGGGGACTGTTAGCGGGCCCATTTTACAGATGAGGAAGCACAGAGAGGCCAAGTAACTGGCCCAAGGCCACACAGCTGAGAAGTGACTTCCGATCAGGGGTGATGGGCCTCAGCAGGGTTCTGAGATGAGCTTTCTGACCAGGGAGCTCAAAACTGGGAGATTTTGGTTCTCAGGGATGTTCTCTGCCGACTGGATGGAGACCCTGTGTCATGAGGGGAACCCCTGGCAGGCAAGGGCAGGGAGACCCTTAAAGCTTAAGGATGGCTGCCTCAGTTCATCTTGCCCCGCAGCCCTTATCAGGAGATGCAGTTTTGATCCCTGGGTCAGGGAGATCCCCTGGAGAAGGAAATGGCAACTCACTCCAGGATTCTGGCCTGGGAAATCCCATGGACAGAGGAGCCTGGTGGGCTACAGTCCATGGGGTTGCAAAAGTCAGACATGAATGAGCAACTGAACCACTGCCACCACCTTATCCTTTATGAGTGGCTGGTCCTTGATTCATTCTGCTCATTCATTTACTTAATATATACTTTTTGGGTGTCTACTGTCTGCCAGGCACTGTGTGAGCCTCTAAGGGACAGCCATGACCCGAGAAGCAAGGGGCTTTGGCCTGGCCACATGTCCACCCTAGTAAGGACATAAACAGGAGAAGCAAGGTTTCGAGAAATCTCCCCAAGGAAGATAAAACAGGAGGCCTGGTGGGGACCCTGCCACTCAGTCCTCAGGGCCTCCTGCCCTCTGTCCCTGCTACTCGGGAGTCTTGACCCCACACCCACACAGATCCCAGGCCACCGAGCAGTGGATCTTCTGCGCCTGCAGGTTCCCAAGAGCCATGGCTCCTTGCTACAGGTGGGGAAACTGAGGGCCAGGGACGCAGGGACAGTGGGGGGGACCATCTCTGGACAGGGACACAGCTGGGTGCTAATCTCCCCCACCCCCATCTATCTATGTTCTGAAGTCTTCCTTTCTGTCTCTCTTTCTGTCTGTCTTGTCTCTGTGTCTGTTTATGCATAAACAGCCTACCCCCTTACCCCTGTCCGTGGGCTTCCCAGATGGCCCTAGTGGTAAAGAATCTACTTGCCAATGCAGGGGATGCAAGAGTTGCAGTTTCAATCCCTGGGTTGGAAAGATCCCCTGGAGGAGGAAGTGGCAGTGCACTCCAGGATTCTCGCCTGGAGAATCCCATGGACAGAGGAGCTTGGCGGGCTACAGTCCGAGGGGTCGCAGAGTCGGACATGACCCAGTGACTGAGCACCCTTGTCCCTGCTCCCATCCATGACTCTCCCTCCTTGCCTCTCTTGCAGAAATGGGTGGGCACACCCTTCACTGCCTCCAGCCTGGAGCTGAGGCCCTGGAGCCCAGGGGTGCACTTGGCCCTTGAGATGTGCAGCCCATGCCCACCGCAGGGTGTAGTCAAGGGGCTGGTGCCCACGGAGCTGCCGGAGCCCACAGACCTGGTAGAAGCTGACGGAGTGCCTGAGCCGGGCTCCTGGGGCCCAGTGCCCTCCACCGCCGGCAGCTTGGGCAGCTCGGTTTACAGCCAGGAGAAGGACCGGCTGTACGGCCTGGTATCCATCGACACGGTGACTGTGGTGGATGCGGAGGGGCTGTGTGGCTGGCCCTGCACCTGTGGGGACGATGGCTACCCTGCCCTGAACCTGGACACTGTCCTGGAGCCTGGTCCGGACACAGAGGAACGGCTCCTGAGCACAGGGACCACGATCCTGTCTTGTGGCTGTGTCTCGGCCGGTGGCCCCATGAGGCCGGGCAGCCTCCTTGACCGGCTAAGGCTGTCCCGTGAGGATGAGGCAGATTGGACACCTGGGCCGTCGGACAGCGAGGCGGGCTCGCCCCCGGTCGGCCTGGACATGAACACGTTTGACAGCGGCTTCGCGGACTCTGACTGTGGCAGCCCCGTGGAGAGTGACTTCAGCAGCCCCAGGGACGAGGAACCCCCCAGGAGCTACCTCCGACAGTGGGTGGTCATGGCCCCTCCACCTACGCCGCCGGGGTCCCAGGCCAGCTAGCGATGCCCCGACGGGACACCTGAGCCTGGTGTTCAGAGTGTGCATCTGGGGTTCAGGGGCCCACTGGCGTGGCTGTGCATGTGTGTGTGTGTGGCCCGCGTGCCTGGGTGGACAGGAAGCACCCCCGTGGTGATGCCATGTGTGTGTCTGTGCCGATGTGAGTTCCCCGTATGCATGAATGTGAGCGGCACGTGCCTCTGTGCACACGAGGACAGTCTCCCTCCCAGCCATGTGGGGGTGGCCCCCGGGACACGTGCCAAGAAGCCAGTCATGCGGTGGGACCAGGGCCCTGCCTGGGACAGACCACAAGCCCAGCACCCACCGCCCCCCACCCCAGGTCCTGCCTCTGGGAGCCGCACAAGATCCACACTCTTCCTCATCACCTCGAAGGGGGCGGGAAAGGGGACCAAGCGAGCCCACCGTGACCCTGGGGGTGGGAAGACTGGCGGGGGGTGGGCGATGGATGTAGCTCTGAATCCTGACTCTGACACCTCCTGGCTGTGCCATCTTCAGCGAGTCACTTCCCCTCTCTGGGCTGGAGTTTCCTGTCTGGACCATGTGGGTGGCCTGACCTACCCTGTGGAGAAATCAGAGAGGTCGCCCACATACGGTGTGCAGCCCAGACCCTCAATAAACATCAATTTCCTTCCTTCTGTGGCCAGGACCACGGTCTGTGCTGGAGGTTGGGTGGGGCTGAGAAATCAGACAGACCCAGGTACCTGCGGGCTGTCCCGCCCTGCAGAGCGGCACCTGCGGGATTCTGGGCTGAAAACCAGCTTTGTTTCTTAGAATCAGCCCCTCAGCAACCAAGATTTTGTTTTTGGGCGCCTGCTGCGCATTTGTTGTTCCCATTATGCGCCCAAGAGATATTTATTGAGCACACACAGGTGCTGGGATGCTGGGAGAGGACCCTCTTGGCATTCACGGTGGGGGAAGAACACGACTAGGCAGTAAGGACACGGTGGTCCTGGTCCCTGGCATCTTATTTGTTCATCCTGGGGAATTAGAGGAAGTCAAGTTCTTGATGGTTTGTCAGAGAGCCTGCTGAAATGTGAAATTAAGATGCTAAGAAAATACTTCTTTGCAACATTTTGAAGGCAACTTACTGAACATCAGCTTTTCACAGGAGCTGGAAATTGGTGCTGCACATTGCAAACAATTCTTACTTTAAAAAAGGAAAAAAGATCCCAGGAAAATCAGAATGGACATCTCTGTAGTGGGGCATAACGTGCAGAAGTCCTCCCCATCCCCTTCTCTGCTGCTGCTGCTGCTGCTAAGTTGCTTCAGTCGTGTCCGACTCTGTACGACCCCACAGACGGCAGCCCACCAGGCTCCCCCGTCCCTGGGATTCTCCAGGCAAGAACACTGGAGTGGCTTGCCATTTCCTTCTCCAATGCATGAAAGTGAAAAGTGAAAGTGAAGTCGCTCAGTCGTGTCCAACTCCTAGCGACCCCATGGACTGCAGCCTACCAGGCTCCTCCGTCCATGGGATTTTCCAGGCAAGAGTACTGGAGTGGGGTGCCATTGCCTTCTCCGATCCCCTTCTCTACAGCTCGATAAAAATCAAAATCAAAATCAAAAGAAAGGAAAAGAGATCATTTTTCTCCTAAGGGTGCTCACCTTTAGAGGCAGGCTTTTCGAGGCCACTGAGCCAGGTTAAAATAGCAGAGTCTGTTTCAGCCACCAGCTCTCAGAGCCCTGAGGGACTCTCTGCCCCAGCCTGGCCCTGCCTGGCCCATGGTCCTTCCCAAAAGTCAGGCTGCAGGGCACCACCTGAAGCTCTGGCCTGTCTCAGCTTTTGGATGAGGCTGACCTGTCAGTCCTGCCGATGGCTCCTCTGACTTCTCTGTAAAAGGGGGAGGGGGGCGGTGGTTGGCAGAAGTCGCTGAGAACACCGGATTCCTTGGTTCTGAAAATTCTAGAACATTGATGGTCTTAATAGTGGGGCTGGGATCAGGATGTGCGAGGTGCAGATGGGAGCACAAGTGTGAAACCACAGCTCCTGCAGGTGTGAGCAGCCCTCCCCACCCCCCACCGTCGCCCCGGAGATGCTTGGGCCAAGGTGTGCTGTGGTTTCACACCTTCAGGGAGACCACGGGCTCCAGGCACTCATGAGCCGTCGGCTCTCCGGGGAAGCAGCTCAGCTCTCCAGCACCCAGAGCTCTGGGCCCAGGTGTGGGGAGGAGGGGACACCTGTGACCCCCGCTGATGGCAGGCCAGGGTTGGGGAGGGGCACGGGTCTCTGGCCTGGGCCAGACAGGACTCCTCACCGACACTTTGGGTCCTTGAAGGGGACCCAGCTCATAAAAGTCAGTGCAGAAGGGAGACAGGAGCTGGCCCACCTGGGGGGCTGGAGTACCAGGAGGTGGGTGGGTGGATGACCGATGGACGAGTGGGTGCATTAGTGGGTGGAGAGAAGCATAGGCTGGAGGGAAGAACAGCTGGATGGATGGATGGAGATGAACAGCTGCTAGAGACAAGGATGAAATGCCAAACACAAGCTCCAGAAGGCAGCAACGTCACCTCTTGTGTTAGCTGCTTCACCCCCGAGCAGGCACATAGGGAGCCCTCCTCAGTAAAGCCTGACTTGCAGGGTTTACTTATTTCCACAGTGAAAACATTTCACCACGGTCAATTGGACTTGATGGCTTTAAATACGGGGTTGGAAGAGATGTTTATAATCGACACTCCTAGCTGGTATGAGGCAACCCCAGCACTTGGATGGGAGATCAGAGCAGGTAGTAGGAAGGCCGTGGGGGGTCTTCAGGGAGGAGGTGGTATTTGCTGGGCTCTGGAAAATGAATAGGAGCTGTAAGGGACACCAGCTACTCAGGCAGAGGGAAGAGTTTGAGCAAAGGCCTGGAGGTGTGACAGAGCCCTAAATACGGGGTGAGGGGGTCAGAGTCCAGGCCATACAGTTACTAACAACCCTGTCTTTGGAGGCAGGAGGGTGCCACCCACTGCTCCTGGCCCAGGCCTTTTCCCTCTGCAGGCTCCCAGGGGCGGGATATCCATTCAACAAATGAAGTGAAAGTGCAGAAGGGACCGGTGACTTGTCTGCGGTCACACCCTGAATTAAAGGTCAGAGTCAGAGCTTGAACTCTGGGCTCCTGACCCCAAGTCCAAACTCTCCTCACCTTGCTCTGCTGCAAGGCACCTGCATCAGGAGGGAGGAGACAACCCTGGGTGCCTGAGCTTGTGTCAGCATCACTGGGGGGCTGACCCCAGGTCTGGGAATGGCTACGTGACCCGGGCCCCCCCACCCTGCAGAGTGCATGCCATCCTCCTGGTCTCAGTGAGGGTTCAGGGTCGGACATGTGACCCTAGCTAGTCCGTATGCTTTTCCTACGTGCTATAGGGGTGGGCTAATCCTGAAGCAGCTGGGGACGGGGCTGGGTTAGAGGGGAGAGCCAGGAGGGAACAGCTCATCTGAGGTGAGGCCAACACATTGGAAAGCAGAGCTAGGAAGTGGACCCGTATTCCTGATAATACCTCTTAAGCTCTTGGATCCAGCCATGCCTGAAACTACACTCCCCATGGCATCCAGTCCCATCACTTCATGGGAAATAGATGGGGAAACAGTGGAAACAGTGTCAGACTTTATTTTGGGGGGGCTCCAAAATCACTGCAGATGGTGACTGAAATTATGGTGAAATTAAAAGATGCTTACTCCTTGGAAGGAAAGTTATGACCAACCTAGACAGCATATTCAAAAGCAGAGACATTACTTTGAACTCTGTCTAGTCAGACAAAGGTCTGTCTAGTCAAGGCTATGGTTTTTCCTGTGGTCATATATGGATGTGAGAGTTGGACTGTGAAGAAGGCTGAGCGCCAAAGAATTGATGCTTTTGAACTGTGGTGTTGGAGGACTCTTGAGAGTACCTTGGACTGCAAGGAGATCCAACCAGTCCATTCTGAAGGAGATCAGCCCTGGGATTTCTTTGGAGGGAATGATGCTAAAGCTGAAACTCCAGTACTTTGGCCACCTCATGCAAAGAGTTGACTCACTGGAAAAGACTCTGATGCTGGGAGGGATTGGGGGCAGGAGGAGAAGGGGATGACAGAGGATGAGATGGCTAGATGGCATCACTGACTCGATGGATGTGAGTCTGAGTGAACTCCGGGAGTTGGTGATGGACAGGGAGGCCTGGCATGCTGCGATTCACGGGGTCGCGAAGAGTTGGACACGACTGAGAGACTGAACTGAACTGGGCTTTTGAGGTACATCTCTGGGGGCAACAGATGTGAGCATCCTCTTTTTAAAAACTGATGGCCCCAGAAAATAAATTTTAGATTCTGCAATTTGGGGGGGCGTCTCTCAGCATCATGATGGCCACCCACCCAAGACAAACTCCATCTCTGGAAAGGAGCCTAAGCAGGGAGGGCTTTGAGGCTGGATGGCATGAGTTGGGAAACCAGGAAATCCAATTACCAGCTTTCAACCTGCAGAAACCATTTCACTTCCTCATGCTTCAGTTTTCTCATACATGGAATGGGTATATTGATCAGGACCAGGAATCAATACGTGTGAAGTATGGACAGCGGTGTCTGGCACATTGGAAGTGCTTAGAAAATGTTGTTACTTTATCATTTTTGTGGACAAGTCAGTCCCACCCTGACCCCCACTCCCATATACTTTTGTTGATCTCAACCTTAAACTTTGCTGGACAATGAGCTGTATGTGCGTGCACGTGCGTTCAGTCCTGTCCATGGCATTTTCCAGGCAAGAATACCAGCGTGGGTTGCCATTTCCTTCTTGGGGGGATCTTCTTGATCCAGGGACTGAACCTGTATCTCTTGGGTCTCCTACATTGGCAGGCGGATTCTGGGCCACCTAGGAAGCCCACACAAGCTATGAATACAGACATCTGGAGACCAGACCAACCCTCCGCAAACGGAGATGTTGGGTTGCTGCTGCCACCTGCTGGTGACCACTGGAACTTGGCTGAGGAGCCTGCTGAAGGGGGTGTCCTCCCTGCGCAGAGGTCCAGGGGCTCCACTCGCACCTGCCTGGCACTGCCAGCTGGCTACACAATTGTCACAGCAACTCAGTGCGGAGGGAATGTTCACAAGGCGAACCGGTAGGTTCTTTTGGTTACAGTGCTGTTAGTTTCAGATGTACAGCAAAATGATTTTTCTTTTTTTAATTTTTTTTTTTGCAGATTATATTTCATATAGGTTATTACAAGACATTGGGTATAATTGCTGCAAGGTAATTCTTGGTTCCCTGTTTTATGTATAGTAGCTTGTATCTGTTAATCCTAACCTTCCAATTTGTCCCTCCCCTCCTTCTCCCCTTTGGTAACCGTGGTAAGTCCTTTTTTATTATTTATTTATAGTATGTTCAATTTTTTTTCTTATAATCTTTTAAATTTAAAATTTGTTTTAAAAATTCTTATTTTTCTTTTTTAGTAGGTTCTCTTTTAAATTCAACAAGGGCTGAATTCTACTCCTTGGGAGGGTGGGCGGGCCTGCATTGGGCACCAGGCGGAATGGGTGGTGAGACCACACTAAGCAGGGAGATCACGTGTGCACACACACACATATAAAAAATACACATACACGTCACACATACAACACACATACACACAAACACATGTGGAAAATTCCCTGGCATAAGTGGGGTAAGGACCCAGGGGAAGAGTGGGTAGTCAGGTGAAGCCAGAGGACACAGATCACTCAGCCCGGGATTCTGGGTGGCCTTGGGCAAAGCGAGGCTGGAAGGGGAGGAAGGGGATGTGGGAAGCTGGCAGCTGCCAGACACTGAGCGAGATCTGATTGGGCTCCAGAAGGAAGAGAGGCGGGGCCTGGGAAGGCAGAGAAGATGCTCAGTGGGGAAAACCAGGAAGCAATTTCAGTGAAGAGGGAGTAACATCAGGACCTCAGTGCCAGGACTCCCGCCTAGACTTACCTCGTAACTCATGGCTCTCTACGTGCAGGCACCAACGTGCAAGGGCACTCCAGGGTGAACCACAGCTGGAGCTGTGTCAGTACGCAACATGCCATCACAGGTCTGTGTTTTCTCGGGGGTGGGGAGCATAAAAGGTATGTAAATGCAGAGAAAAAGGCCTGGAGAAGAAAGCAGCCTGCAGGTTTAGGTGTTTAAAGAGAATGGATTAAGTATGGCTTATGTTAGCAAAAAGGAGTAAAAATGAAGAGTGTGGGCTTCCCTGGTGGCTCAGATGGTAAAGAACCCACCTGCAATACAGGAGACCTGGGTTTGATCCCTGTGTCAGGAAGATCCCCTGATGAAGGGAGTGGCACACCACTCCTGTATGCTTGCCTGGGGAACTTCATGGACAGAGGAACCTGGTGGGCTACAGTCCATGGGGTCACAGAGTTGGGCATGACTGAACGACTCACACCTTATGTAAGTAAAAAGGAGTAAGAATGGAGTGTGGAGGGACAAGGAACCCAGAGGACAGACCTGGGGGTCTGGGCGTGCTGTCACTCGGGGTGAACAGGACATGACCCCTCTGGCTTGGTGCTCCCCACTCCCATCCCGTGTTTTACTAGGTAAGTGAAAAGTCGCTCAGTCGTGTCTGACTCTTTTCGACCCCATGAACTGGAATTCTCCAGCCCAGAATACTGGAGTGGGCAGCCGTTCCCTTCTCCAGAGGATCTTTCTAACCCAGGGATCGAACCCAGGTCTCCCACACTGCAGGCGGAGTGTTTTACTAGGTGGTCAGTGTTTAAAATCTTTTTTTTCTAAACATGAATTCTTTCTCACCCTGGGCATACAGATTTTAATTTTCCATAGTTCCTACCCTGCCTGGTATTAACCAGGCCACTTTATATTACCTGCCTGGCCCTGATCTGATCTCATAGCTTCTGGTCTACACTTCCGGTTTTGCAAACCCTGGGTGCAGAGCTTAGAAGGGCAGAGAGCTACCTTGGGTGGGGGCTAGCTGAGGGGGTAGATGGACACACGGACAGATTGATGGGATGGGTGGGGGCGGGAGGGAAGGAGGAAGTCATCCTTGCACGGGATGCCTAGATGTGGGAATGTGGGTCACCGAAACCCCCGCTCTCCACTGGAGAGCTGACTCCTCGCCCATCTCCTAGACACATGCCCGAACTGCCCCTCAACCTGGGCACACAGGGAAGGAAACAGACTTCACTGCGTCCTGCTACGTGCTTGTCCGTGGTGTTCTCCAGCTCATCTGGCCCTCCTGTGAGGGCGATGGTCTATCCCCATTTCTCAGATGAGAAAACCAAGGCTCTGGGACAGGAACATCAAGACTGGATCCCAACCCTACCTTCCTCCCGCCACGAGATGCAGTCCCACACAATCATCATCTGTATTTTCTGTTTACAAAGCAAATCATATCCATTGTTCTACTTGATTACCCAGATCACCCCAAATGCTGTTTTTTCACTTTAGAGTAAAAACGAATAAAGAAGGAAAGAAAAAAAAATGATGCCAAAACTTGGCCAGGTCTCGGCAGTGCTGGGGGTGGGGGGCGGTTCACTCTCAAGACTCTGGACCCCATGCCTCCTGTTCTTTGCCCCGTCACCCTGGAGTCTGGCCCGGGGACCAGGTCCCTGGCAGAGAGAAGCTGGAAACCCAAGGCTGCCAGGTGGGCCAGGCCATAAGCTGTAGGTTAAAGTGAGAGGAGCTCTGATGGGCCTGAGACCTGGCCTGGGGGCGGGCCAGCCGTGACTGGGGGGGGCGTGTCCCATACTTGTGACTGTCACATGCAGTATTTCTAGATCTTTCCAGAGAAGACAGAGTTCTGGATTTTTTTTTAAATGTGAAACCTCCAGTTTTAAAGAAATGTTGGTAACTAACTAAAAAACAACAAAGAAATACTGTGAGCGAAAGAGACCAGCCGTGGGCCAAATCCACACTCCAGGCTTCAACCTCAGCAGCCTGCCGGCATCGCCTCGGCCACAGGCCTGGCCTGAGTGCGGCCGGATGCCTGTTAAGGGACAGGCCGGGGCCCGGCTGAGTGGGAGGAAGGGTTTTAAGGCAATGGCGTGCGGTGAGGCAGTGCCAGGATGGGCCGAGCGAGCTCACCCCCAGCACCCAGCTGTTCCTTGGGTTTTACCGACAACGTCTATCCCCGGCTGTTCATGGTGGAAAACAACAAGCCCCCGGTGGGTCAAAGACTCTTTAGGAAATACAAAACGAAATGCGTTTTACTTCGCTTTAATTAAAAAAAAAACATATAAATACATGCCAGGGTTTTTTTATCAATAAGGAAAGAGGCTGGGAAAAAAAAAAAAAGACAAACCCCAAACCTGTAAGGACTCCCCGTTTCCAGGTGGCAGGAGTCCTGCGGGTGGCTTGCAGGCTCAGCGGTCAGGGGTCCTGCCTCCAGAGGAACGAGTCTCAATGGCAGCCTTGGCAGGGGGTCACCCAGCCCGCGCTCTATGACATGTCCCCACGAGGCCCTGTCCCTCAGAGCAAGGGGGGCTTTCTGAGGAGCACAGAGAGTCCTCCATGATGGGGTGGCCAGAAGCTGGAACATGAATCTGCGTGGATGGGGCAGACCCCTGAGGCCCACAGCTTCTGACCCCTCACTGGCCAGCAGGGGGATATCCAGAGAAGGTTCAGGGCCTGGGCAGGTGGCTCTGCTCCCGAAGGGCAGGATCGTCTCGGAAGCCCTTGGAGGACCAGCCCACCGGGGCCTCTCACTACAACCCAGGATCCAGAGAGATTGGAAACAGGAGGAGAGCAGGTGGGGAGCAGCATCGCTGAGCTCCCCCACCCAGCTCCGGGGGCGACAAAGCACAGTCCTGAAGGCTGGCCGTGGACGGGCTGGGAGCAGGCGGCCAGCTGGTCCTCCGTCCAGAGTTCCAGGCCAGAAACCACAGCCAGGGCCGGGCTGGGCACACAGTGTTCCCGTGGGCGGGATGCAGGAATCCTTGGGTCCTGACCTTGCCAGGCCGCCCCCACACGTGGGCAGAGGCCCCCAGGAGAGAATTCCCGGGAGGCTTGCCAGGACCACACGGGCCTCAGAGGTGGACCCACTTGTTCCAGCTGACCTCGTTGGGGAAGACGCGGCCGAGGCGGATGGTGCAGTCCAGCGTGGGCTCGTAGAACACCACGGGGCTCTCGTCCAGGCTCAGCGGCGCCTCTCCCACCGGCGGCTTCGAGAAGAGTGAAGCGGCCGCGGGCTTTCTCAGCACGCACTTTTTAATGCAGCCCAGGGTCTCCAGCCCCTGCAGTGGCACAGACAGACGGATTTCCAGGGGCATTTAAGGGCCATGTCCTCTGTACCCAGAGCAGCCTCCCAGAACAGACACAGGAGGGTGGCCTTGGGAGACGAGCAGGGATTGACCAGGTGGGTTTAAGCAAGAGCCCAGGGTGAGAGAGAGAAGGTCGTGGCCAGCATTTATACAGCGGTCCTGTG